>NW_027480422.1:25000000-30000000 GCF_051401765.1 Calliopsis andreniformis
GCCAGAAGAATAAAATACAACATATGTACAACAGCTGTTCCACCGTATAAAATGTATAATTGCAAGCAGTGTGAAGGTAATGGTCATTTCTACGTTCTGGGCAACCTCGGCATCACTCTAGAGCGTTGCTCCACCAGATGGAATAGTTAGGGCCTTAGAAGTCAACGCCCGAAGCATAAAATACAAAATAAATAGAACATTTTTTCCATTGTTTAGAACGAATAATTGCAACCAGTGTGAAAGTTATTGTCATTTCTACGTTCCGGGCAACCTAGGCTTCACTCTAGGGCGTTGCTCCAGTATATCCAATAGTTAGGACCTCAGAAGTCAACGCCCGGGGCATAAAATACAATAAAAATAACACAGTTTTTCCATCGTATAACAGGAATAATTGCAACCAGATTGAAGGTGATGGTCATTTCTATGTTCCGGGCACCTAGGCTTCACCCTAGAGCGTTGCACCACCAGATCGAATAGCTAGGGCCTTTGAAGTCAACGCCAGAAGCATATAATACAATATAAATACAACAGTTATTCCATCGTATAACAGGAATAATTACAACCAGTGTGAAAGTAATGGGCATTTCTACGTTCCGTGCAACCTAGGCTTCACTCTAGGGCGTTGCTCCAGTATATCCAATAGTTAGGACCTCAGAAGTCAACGCCCGGGGCATAAAATACAATAAAAATAACACAGTTTTTCCACCGTATAACAGGAATAATTGCAACCAGAGTGAAGGTGATGGTCATTTCTATGTTCCGGGCAACCTAGGCTTCACTCTAGAGCGTTGCTCCACCAGATCGAATAGCAAGGGCCTTAGAAGTCAACGCCAGAAGCACAAAATAAAATTAAAATACAACAGCTATTCCATCGTATAACAGGAATAATTACAACCAGTGTGAAAGTAATGGGCATTTCTACGTTCCGTGCAACATAGGCTTCACTCTAGGGCGTTGGTCCACCAGGTCGAATAGTTAGGGCCTTAGAAAGCAACTCCAGACGCATAAAATACAATATAAATACAACAGTTTTTCCACGGTATAATACGAATAATTGCAACCAGTATGAAAGTTATGGTCACTTCAAAGTTCCGGGCAACCTAGGCTTCACTCTAGAGCGTTGCAACACCAGATCGAATAGCTAGGACCTTAGAAGTCAACGCCAGAAGCACAAAATAAAATAAAAATACAACAGTTATTCCATCGTATAACAGGAATAATTACATCCAGTGTGAAAGTAATGGGCATTTCTACGTTCCGTGCATCCTAGGCTTCACTCTAGGGCGTTGGTCCACCAGGTCGAATAGTTAGGGCCTTAGAAAACAACTCCAGACGCATAAAATACAATATAAATACAACAGTTTTTCCACGGTATAAAACGAATAATTGCAACCAGTATGAAAGTTATGGTCATTTCTACGTTCCGGGCAACCTAGGCTTCACCCTAGGGCGTTGGTCCACCAGATCGAATAGTTATGTCCTTAGAAGTCAACGCTGGAAGCATAAAATACGATATATGTACAAGAGCTTTTCCATCGTATCAAACGAATAAGTGCAACAAGTGTGAAAGCAATGGCCATTTCTACGTTCCGGGCATCCTAGACTTAACTCTAGGGCGTTGCTCCACCAGATCGAATAGTTAGGTCCTAAGAAGTCAACGCTAGAAGCATAAAATACGATATATATTTACAAGAGCTTTTCCATCGTATCAAACGAATAAGTGCAACAAGTGTGAAAGCAATGGCCATTTCTACGTTCCGGGCATCCTAGACTTAACTCTAGGGCGTTGCTCCACCAGATCGAATAGTTAGGTCCTAAGAAGTCAACGCCCGAAGCATAAAATACAATAAAAATACAACAGTTCTTCCATCGTATAACAGGAATAATAGCAACCAGAGTGAAGGTGATGGTCACTTCAAAGTTCCGGGCAACCTAGGCTTCACTCTAGAGCGTTGCACCACCAGGTCGAATAGCTAGGGCCTTAGAAGTCAACGCCAGAAGCACAAAATAAAATAAAAATACAACAGTTATTCCATCGTATAACAAGAATAATTACAACCAGTGTGAAAGTAATGGGCATTTCTACGTTCCGTGCAACCTAGGTTCCACGCTAGCGCGTTGGTCCACCAGGTCGAATAGTTAGGGCCTGAGAAAACAACACCAGACGCATAAAACACAATAAAAATACAACAGTTTTTCCATCGTATGAAAAGAATAATTGCAACCAGTGTGAAAGTAAAGGTCATTTCTACGTTCCGCGCAACCTGGGCTTCACTCTAGGGCGTTGGTCCACCAGGTCGAATAGTTAGGGCCTTAGAAAACAACTCGAGATGCATAAAATGCAATATAAATACAACAGTTTTTCCACGGTATAAAACGAATAATTGCAACCAGTATGAATGTTATGGTCATTTCTACGTTCCGTGCAACCTAGGCTACACTCTAGGGCGTTGCTCCAGCATATCCCGTAGTTAGGACCTCAGAAGTCAACGCCCGGAGCATAAAATACAATAAAAATGCCACAGTTTTTCCATCGTATAACAGGAATAATTGCAACCAGAGTGAAGGTGATGGTCATTTCTATGTTCCGGGCAACCTAGGCTTCACTCTAGAGCGTTGCTCCACCAGATCGAATAACAAGGGCCTTAGAAGTCAACGCCAGAAGCACAAAATAAAATTAATATACAACAGCTATTCCATCGTATAACAGGAATAATTACAACCAGTGTGAAAGTAATGGGCATTTCTACGTTCCGTGCAACCTGGGTTTCACTCTAGGGCGTTGGACCACCAGGTCGAACAGTCGGGGCCTTAGAAAACAACTCCAGACGCATAAAATGCAATATAAATACAACAGTTTTTCCACGGTATAAAACGAATAATTGCAACCAGTATGAAAGTTATGGTCATTTCTACGTTCCGGGCAACCTAGGCTTCACCCTAGGGCGTTGCTCCACCAGATCGAATAGTTATGTCCTAAGAAGTCAACGCTAGAAGCATAAAATACGATATATATTTACAAGAGCTTTTCCATCGTATCAAACGAATAAGTGCAACAAGTGTGAAAGCAATGGCCATTTCTACGTTCCGGGCATCCTAGACTTAACTCTAGGGCGTTGCTCCACCAGATCGAATAGTTAGGTCCTAAGAAGTCAACGCCCGAAACATAAAATACAATAAAAATACAACAGTTTTTCCATCGTGTGACAGGAATAATAGCAACCAGAGTGAAGGTGATGGTCACTTCAAAGTTCCGGGCAACCTAGGCTTCACTCTAGAGCGTTGCACCACCAGATCGAATAGCTAGGGCCTTAGAAGTCAACGCCAGAAGCACAAAATAAAATAAAAATACAACAGTTATTCCATCGTATAACAGGAATAATTACAACCAGTGTGAAAGTAATGGGCATTTCTACGTTCCGTGCAACCTAGGCTTCACTCTAGGGCGTTGGTCCACCAGGTCGAATAGTTAGGGCCTGAGAAAACAACACCAGACGCATAAAACACAATAAAAATACAACAGTTTTTCCATCGTATGAAAAGAATAATTGCTACCAGTGTGAAGGTAATGGTCATTTCTACGTTCCGCGCAACCTGGGCTTCACCCTAGGGCGTTGCTCCACCAGATCGAATAGTTATGTCCTTAGAAGGCAACGCTGGAAGCATAAAATACGATATATGTACAAGAGCTTTTCCATCGTATCAAACGAATAAGTGCAACAAGTGTGAAAGCAATGGCCATTTCTACGTTCCGGGCATCCTAGACTTAACTCTAGGGCGTTGCTCCACCAGATCGAATAGTTAGGTCCTAAGAAGTCAACGCTAGAGGCATAAAATACGATATATGTACAAGAGCTTTTCCATCGTATCAAACGAATAAGTGCAACCAGTGTGAAAGCAATGGCCATTTCTACGTTCCGGGCATCCTAGACTTAACTCTAGGGCGTTGCTCTACCAGATCGAATAGCTACGGCCTTAGAAGTCAACGCCCGAAACATAAAATACAATAAAAATACAACAGTTTTTCCATCGTATGAAAAGAATAATTGCAACCAGTGTGAAAGTAATGGTCATTTCTTCGTTCCGGGCAACCTAGGCTTCACTCTAGGGCGTTGCTCCACCTCATCGAATATCTACGGCCTTAGAAGTCGACGCCAGAAGCATAAAATGCAATATAAATACAACAGTCTTTCCATCGTATAGCATGAATAATTGCAACCAGTGTGAAAGTAATGGTCATCTCTACGTTTCGGGCAACATAGGCACCACTCTAGGGCGTTGGTCCACCAAATCGAATAGCTAGGGCCTCAGAAGTCAACGCCCGAGGCATAAAATACAGAACTAAAAGAACAGCTTTAACATTGTATAAAACGAATAATTGCAACCAGTGTGAAAGTTATGGTCATTTCTACGTTCCGTGCAACCTAGGCTTCACTCTAGGGCGTTGCTCCAGCATATCCTGTAGTTAGGACATCAGAAGTCAACGCCCGGAGCATAAAATACAATAAAAATACCACAGTTTTTCCATCGTATAACAGGAATAATTGCAACCAGATCGAAGGTGATGGTCATTTCTATGTTCCGGGCACCTAGGCTTCACTCTAGAGCGTTGCACCACCAGATCGAATAGCTAGGGCCTTTGAAGTCAACGCCAGAAGCATAAAATACAATATAAATACAACAGTTATTCCATCGTATAACAGGAATAATTACAACCAGTGTGAAAGTAATGGGCATTTCTACGTTCTGTGCAACCTAGGCTTCACTCTAGGGCGTTGCTCCACCAGGTCGAATAGTTAGGCCCTTAGAAAACAACTCCAGACGCATAAAACACAAGAAAAATACAACAGTCCTTTCATTGTATAACAGGAACAATTGCAACATGCCTGAAGGTAATGGTCATTTCTACGTTCCGGGAAATCTAGGCTTCTCTCTACGGCGTTGCTCCACCAGATCGAATAGATAGGGCCTAAGAAGACAACGCCACAAGCATAAAATACAATAGAGATACAACAGTTTTTCCATCGATTAACAGGAATAACTGCAACCAGTGTGAAAGATATGGTCATTTCTACGATCAGGGCAACCTAGGCTTCACTCCAGGGCATTGATGCACCACATCGAATAGCTACGGCCTTAGAAGTGAACGCCAGAAGGTTAAAATACAAAATAAATACAACAGTTTTTCCATCGTATAACAGGAATAATTGCAACCAGTGTGAAAGACATGGTCATTTCTACGTTCCGGGCAACCTAGGCTTGACCCTAGGGCGTTGCTCCACCACATCGAATAGCTACGGCCTTAGGAGTCAACGCCAGAGGCATAGAATACAAAATAAATACAACAGTTTTTCCATCGTATAACAAGGATAATTGCAACCAGTGTGAAAGTGTCGTCACTTCTACGTTCCGGGCAACCTAGGCTTCGCTCTAGAGCGTTGCTCCACCAGATCGAATAGTTAGGGCCTAAGAAGACAACGCCAGAAGCATAAAATACAATATAAATACAACAGCTTTTCCATCGTATATGATGTATATTTGCAAAGAGTGTGAAAGTAAAGGTCATTTCTACGTTCCGGGCAACCTAGGCTTAACTGTAGGGCGTTGCTCCACCAGATCGCATGGTTAGGTACTTAGAATTTAACGCCAGAAGCATGAAATACAATAAAAATGCAACTGTTTTTCCATCGTATAACAGGAAAGCTGCATCCAGTGTTAAAGTACTGGTCATTTCTATGTTCCGGGTAACCTAGGCTTCACTTTAGGGCGTTGCTCCACCAGGTCGAATAGCTAGGGACTTAGAATTCAACGCCAGAAGAATAAAATACAACATATGTACAACAGCTGTTCCACCGTATAAAATGTATAATTGCAAGCAGTGTGAAGGTAATGGTCATTTCTACGTTCTGGGCAACCTCGGCATCACTCTAGAGCGTTGCTCCACCAGATGGAATAGTTAGGGCCTTAGAAGTCAACGCCCGAAGCATAAAATACAAAATAAATAGAACATTTTTTCCATTGTTTAGAACGAATAATTGCAACCAGTGTGAAAGTTATTGTCATTTCTACGTTCCGGGCAACCTAGGCTTCACTCTAGGGCGTTGTTCCACCAGATCGAATAGTTAGGGCCTAAGAAGTCAACGCCAGAAGCAGAAAATACAATATAAATACAACAGCTTTTCCATCGTACATAATGTATAATTGCAAACAGTGTGAAAGCAAATGTCATTTGTACGTTCCGGGCAACCTAGGCTTAGCTGTAGGGCGTTGCTCCACCAGATCGCAAAGTTAGGGACTTAGAATTTAACGCCTGAAGCATAAAATACAATAAAAATGCAACAGTTTTTCCATATTATAACAGGAATAACTGCAACCAGTGTGAAAGTACTGGTCATTTCCACGTTCCGGGTAACCCAGGCTTCACCCTATGGCGTTGCTCCACCAGATCGAATAGCTAGGGACTTAGAATTCAACGCCAGAAGAATAAAATACAGTATAAATACAACAGCTTTTCCATCGTATATAATGTATATTTGCAAACAGTGTGAAAGTAAAGGTCATTTCTATGTTCCGGGCAACCTAGGCTTCACTCTAGAGCGTTGCTCCACCAGATCGAATAGTTAGGGCCTTAGAAGTCAACGCCCGAAGCTTAAAATACAAAATAAATAGAACAGCTTTTCCATTGTATAAAACGAATAATTGAAACCAGTGTGAAAGTTATGGTCATTTCTACGTTCCGGGCATCCTAGACTTAACTCTAGGGCGTTGCTCCACCAGATCGAATAGTTAGGTCCTAAGAAGTCAACGCTAGAGGCATAAAATACGATATATGTACAAGAGCTTTTCCATCGTATCAAACGAATAAGTGCAACCAGTGTGAAAGCAATGGCCATTTCTACGTTCCGGGCATCCTAGACTTAACTCTAGGGCGTTGCTCTACCAGATCGAATAGCTACGGCCTTAGAAGTCAACGCCCGAAACATAAAATACAATAAAAATACAACAGTTTTTCCATCGTATGAAAAGAATAATTGCAACCAGTGTGAAAGTAATGGTCATTTCTTCGTTCCGGGCAACCTAGGCTTCACTCTAGGGCGTTGCTCCACCTCATCGAATATCTACGGCCTTAGAAGTCGACGCCAGAAGCATAAAATGCAATATAAATACAACAGTCTTTCCATCGTATAGCATGAATAATTGCAACCAGTGTGAAAGTAATGGTCATCTCTACGTTTCGGGCAACATAGGCACCACTCTAGGGCGTTGGTCCACCAAATCGAATAGCTAGGGCCTCAGAAGTCAACGCCCGAGGCATAAAATACAGAACTAAAAGAACAGCTTTAATATTGTATAAAACGAATAATTGCAACCAGTGTGAAAGTTATGGTCATTTCTACGTTCCGTGCAACCTAGGCTTCACTCTAGGGCGTTGCTCCAGCATATCCTGTAGTTAGGACATCAGAAGTCAACGCCCGGAGCATAAAATACAATAAAAATACCACAGTTTTTCCATCGTATAACAGGAATAATTGCAACCAGATCGAAGGTGATGGTCATTTCTATGTTCCGGGCACCTAGGCTTCACTCTAGAGCGTTGCACCACCAGATCGAATAGCTAGGGCCTTTGAAGTCAACGCCAGAAGCATAAAATACAATATAAATACAACAGTTATTCCATCGTATAACAGGAATAATTACAACCAGTGTGAAAGTAATGGGCATTTCTACGTTCTGTGCAACCTAGGCTTCACTCTAGGGCGTTGCTCCACCAGGTCGAATAGTTAGGCCCTTAGAAAACAACTCCAGACGCATAAAACACAAGAAAAATACAACAGTCCTTTCATTGTATAACAGGAACAATTGCAACATGCCTGAAGGTAATGGTCATTTCTACGTTCCGGGAAATCTAGGCTTCTCTCTACGGCGTTGCTCCACCAGATCGAATAGATAGGGCCTAAGAAGACAACGCCACAAGCATAAAATACAATAGAGATACAACAGTTTTTCCATCGATTAACAGGAATAACTGCAACCAGTGTGAAAGATATGGTCATTTCTACGATCAGGGCAACCTAGGCTTCACTCCAGGGCATTGATGCACCACATCGAATAGCTACGGCCTTAGAAGTGAACGCCAGAAGGTTAAAATACAAAATAAATACAACAGTTTTTCCATCGTATAACAGGAATAATTGCAACCAGTGTGAAAGACATGGTCATTTCTACGTTCCGGGCAACCTAGGCTTGACCCTAGGGCGTTGCTCCACCACATCGAATAGCTACGGCCTTAGGAGTCAACGCCAGAGGCATAGAATACAAAATAAATACAACAGTTTTTCCATCGTATAACAAGGATAATTGCAACCAGTGTGAAAGTGTCGTCACTTCTACGTTCCGGGCAACCTAGGCTTCGCTCTAGAGCGTTGCTCCACCAGATCGAATAGTTAGGGCCTAAGAAGACAACGCCAGAAGCATAAAATACAATATAAATACAACAGCTTTTCCATCGTATATGATGTATATTTGCAAAGAGTGTGAAAGTAAAGGTCATTTCTACGTTCCGGGCAACCTAGGCTTAACTGTAGGGCGTTGCTCCACCAGATCGCATGGTTAGGTACTTAGAATTTAACGCCAGAAGCATGAAATACAATAAAAATGCAACTGTTTTTCCATCGTATAACAGGAAAGCTGCATCCAGTGTTAAAGTACTGGTCATTTCTATGTTCCGGGTAACCTAGGCTTCACTTTAGGGCGTTGCTCCACCAGGTCGAATAGCTAGGGACTTAGAATTCAACGCCAGAAGAATAAAATACAACATATGTACAACAGCTGTTCCACCGTATAAAATGTATAATTGCAAGCAGTGTGAAGGTAATGGTCATTTCTACGTTCTGGGCAACCTCGGCATCACTCTAGAGCGTTGCTCCACCAGATGGAATAGTTAGGGCCTTAGAAGTCAACGCCCGAAGCATAAAATACAAAATAAATAGAACATTTTTTCCATTGTTTAGAACGAATAATTGCAACCAGTGTGAAAGTTATTGTCATTTCTACGTTCCGGGCAACCTAGGCTTCACTCTAGGGCGTTGTTCCACCAGATCGAATAGTTAGGGCCTAAGAAGTCAACGCCAGAAGCAGAAAATACAATATAAATACAACAGCTTTTCCATCGTACATAATGTATAATTGCAAACAGTGTGAAAGCAAATGTCATTTGTACGTTCCGGGCAACCTAGGCTTAGCTGTAGGGCGTTGCTCCACCAGATCGCAAAGTTAGGGACTTAGAATTTAACGCCTGAAGCATAAAATACAATAAAAATGCAACAGTTTTTCCATATTATAACAGGAATAACTGCAACCAGTGTGAAAGTACTGGTCATTTCCACGTTCCGGGTAACCCAGGCTTCACCCTATGGCGTTGCTCCACCAGATCGAATAGCTAGGGACTTAGAATTCAACGCCAGAAGAATAAAATACAGTATAAATACAACAGCTTTTCCATCGTATATAATGTATATTTGCAAACAGTGTGAAAGTAAAGGTCATTTCTATGTTCCGGGCAACCTAGGCTTCACTCTAGAGCGTTGCTCCACCAGATCGAATAGTTAGGGCCTTAGAAGTCAACGCCCGAAGCTTAAAATACAAAATAAATAGAACAGCTTTTCCATTGTATAAAACGAATAATTGAAACCAGTGTGAAAGTAAAGGTCATTTCTACGTTCCGGGCAAGCTAGGCTCAACTGTAGGGCGTTGCTCCACTAGATCGAATTGTTAGGGCCTTAGAAGTCAACGCTCGAAGCATAAAATACAAAATAAATAGAACAGCTTTTCCATTGTATAAAACGAATAATTGAAACCAGTGTGAAAGTTATGGTCATTTCTGCGTTCCGGGCAACCTTGGCTTAACTCCAGGGCGTTGCTCCACCAGATCGAATAGTTAGGGACTTTGAATACAACGCCAGAAGCATAAAATACAAAAAAAATGCAGCAGTTTTTCCATTGTATAACAGGAATAACTGCAACCAGTGTGAATCTACTGGTCATTTCTACGTTCCGGGTAACTCAGGCTTCACTCTAGGAAACTGCTCCACCAGATCGAATAGCTAGCGACTTAGAATTCTACGCCAGAAGAATAAAATACAACCTAAGTACAACAGTTTTACCATCGTATAAAATGAATAATCGCAAACAGTGTGAAGGTAATGGCCATTTCATCGTTCCGGGCAACCGAGGCTTCACACTAGGGCGTTGCTCAACCACATCGAACAGCTACGGCGTAAGAAGTCAACGCCAGAAGCATAAAATACGATATATGTACAACAGTTTTTCCATCGTATAAAATGAATAATTGCAACCAGTGTGAAAGTAATGGTCATTTCTACGTTCCGAGCAACCTAGGTTTCGCACTATGGCGTTGCTCCACCACATCGAATAGTTAGGGCCTCAGAAGTCAATGCCAGAAGCATAAAACACAATATAAATACAACCGTTTTTTCCATGTATAAAATGAATAATTGCAAACAGTGAGGAAGTAATGGTCATTTCTACGTTCCGGGCAACCTAGGCTTCACTCTAGGGCGTTGCTCCACCAGTTCGAATAGGTAGGGCCTAAGAAGTCAGCGCCAGAAGCATAAAATACAATAGAAATACAACAGTTTTTCCATCGTATAACAGGAATAATTGCAACCAGTGTGAAAGATATGGTCATTTCTACGATACGGGCAACCTAGGCTTCACTCTAGGGTGTCGTTCCACTTGATCGAATAGTTAGGGCCTAAGAAGTCTACGCCAGAAGCATAAAATACAATACAAATACAACAGCTTTTCCATCGTATAACAGGAATAATTATAACCAGTGTGAAAGGTATGGTCATTTCTACGTTCCGGGCAACCTAGGCTTCACTCTAGGGCGTTGCTACACCACATCGGATAGCTGCGGCCTTAGAAGTCAACGCCAGAAGCATAAAATACAATATAAATACAACAGTTTTTCAATCGTATAACAGGAATAATTGCAAACAGTGTGAAAGATATGGTCATTATTACGTTGCGGGCATCCTAGGCTTCACTCTAGGGCATTGCTCCACCACATCGAATAGCTACGGCCTTAGAAGTCAACGCCATAACTATAAAAAGCAATATAAATACAACAGTTTTTCCATTGTATAACAGGAATAATTGCAACCAGTGTGAAAGTGATGGTCATTTGTACGTTCCGGGCAACCTAGGCTTCAGTCTAGGGCGTGGTTCCCCCAGATCGAATAGTTAGGGCCTAAGAAGCCTACGCCAGAAGCATAAAATACAATATAAGTACCACAGTTTTTCCATCGTATAACAGGAATAATTGCAACCAGAGTGAAGGTGATGGTCATTTCTAAGTTCCGGGCAACCTAGGCTTCACTCTAGAGCGTTGCTCCACCAGATCGAATAGCTAGGACCTTAGAAGTCAACGCCAGAAGCACAAAATAAAATAAAAATACAACAGTTATTACATCGTATAAAAGGAATAATTACAACCAGTGTGAAAGTAATGGGCATTTCTACGTTCCGTGCAGCCTAGGCTTCACTCCAGGGCGTTGGTCCACCAGGTCGAATAGTTAGGGCCTTAGAAAACAACTCCAGACGCATAAAATACAATATAAATACAACAGTTTTTCCCTTGTATAACAGGAATAATTGCAACCAGTGTGAATGGTATGGTCACTTCTACGTTCCGGGCAACCTAGGCTTCACTCTAGGGCGTTGCTCCACCACATCGGATAGCTGCGGCCTTAGAAGTCAACGCCAGAAGCATAAAATACAATATAAATACAACAGTTTTTCAATCGTATAACAGGAATAATTGCAAACAGTGTGAAAGATATGGTCATTTCTACGTTCCGGGCAACCTAGGCTTCACCCTAGGGCGTTTCTCCACCAGATCCAATAGTTAGGGCCTAAGAAGTCAATGCCAGAAGCATAAAATACGATATACGTACAACAGTTTTTCCATCGTATAAAATGAGTAATTGCAACCAGTGTGAAAGTAACGGCCATTTCTACATTCCGGGCATCCTAGACTTAACACTGAGGCAGTGCTCCACCAGATCGAATACATAGGGCCTTAGAAGTCAACGCCAGAAGCATAAAGTACATTAAAAATCCAACAGTTTGTCCATCGTATAACAGGAATAATTGCCACCAGTGTGAAAGTGATGGTCATTTCTGCATTCCGGGCAACCTAGGCTTCACTCTAGGGTGTTTCTCCACCACATCGAATAGTTAGGGCCTATGAAGCCTACGCCAGAAGCATAAAATACAATATAAATGCCACAGTTTTTCCATCGTATAACAGGAATAATTGCAACCAGAGTGAAGGTGATGGTCATTCCTAAGTTCCGGGCAACCTGGGCTTCACTCTAGGGCGTTGCTCCACCACATCGAATAGCTACGGCCTTAGGAGTCAACGCCAGAGGCATAAAATACAATAAAAATGCAACAGTTTTTCCATAGTGTAACAGGAATAATTGCAACCAGTGTGAAAGTACAGGTCATTTCTACGTTCCGGGCAGCCTAGGCTTCCCTCTAGGGCCTTGCTCCACCAGATCGAATAGCTAGGGACCGAGAATTAAACGCCAGAAGAATAAGATACAACATATGTACAACAGTTTTTACACCGTATAAAATGTATAATTGCAAGCAGTGTGAAGTTAATGGTCATTTCTACGGTCCGGGCTACCTAGACCTAACTGTACGGTGTTGCTCCACCAGATCGCATAGTTAGGGACACAGAATTCAACGCCAGAAGCATAAAATACAATATAAATACAACAGCTTTTCCATCGTATAAAACGAATAATTGAAACCAGTGTGAAAGTTATGGTCATTTCTACGTTCCGGGCAACCTTGGCTTAACTCCAGGGCGTTGCTCCACCAGATCGAATAGTGAGGGACTTTGAATACAACGCCAGAAGCATAAAATACAAAAAAAATGCAACAGTTTTTCCATTGTATAACAGGAATAACTGCAACCAGTGTGAATGTACTGGTCATTTCTACGTTCCGGGTAACTTAGGCTTCACTCTAGGAGGCTGCTCCACCAGATCGAATAGCTAGGGACTTTCAATTCTACGCCAGAAGAATAAAATACAACCTAAGTACAACAGTTTTAGCATCGTATAAAATGAATAATCGCAAACAGTGTGAAGGTAATGGCCATTTCATCGTTCCGGGCAACCCAGGCTTCACACTAGGGCGTTGCTCAACCACATCGAACAGCTACGGCGTAAGAAGTCAACGCCAGAAGCATAAAATACGATATATGTACAACAGTTTTTCCATCGTATAAAATGAATAATTGCAACCAGTGTGAAAGTAATGGTCATTTCTACGTTCCGAGCAACCTAGGTTTCGCACTATGGCGTTGCTCCACCACATCGAATAGTTAGGGCCTCAGAAGTCAATGCCAGAAGCATAAAACACAATATAAATACAACCGTTTTTTCCATGTATAAAATGAATAATTGCAAACAGTGAGGAAGTAATGGTCATTTCTACGTCCCGGGCAACCTACGCTTCACTGTAGGGCGTTGCTCCACCAGTTCGAATAGTTAGGGCCTAAGAAGTCAGCGCCAGAAGCATAAAATACAATAGAAATACAACAGTTTTTCCATCGTATAACAGGAATAATTGCAACCAGTGTGAAAGATATGGTCATTTCTACGATACGGGCAACCTAGGCTTCACTCTAGGGTGTCGTTCCTCTTGATCGAATAGTTAGGGCCTAAGAAGTCTACGCCAGAAGCATAAAATACAATACAAATACAACAGCTTTTCCATCGTATAACAGGAATAATTGCAACCAGTGTGAAAGGTATGGTCATTTCTACGTTCCGGGCAACCTAGGCTTCACTCTAGGGCATTGCTCCACCACATCGAATAGTTAGGGCCTTAGAAGTCAATGCCAGAAACATAAAATGCCTAATAAATACAACAGTTTTTCCACTGTATAATATGAATAATTGCAAACAGTGTGGAAGTAATGGTCATTTCTACGTTCCCGGCAACCTAGGATTCACCCTAGGGCGTTGCTCCACCAGATCGAATAGTTAAGGCCTAAGAAGTCAACGCCAGAAGCATAAAATACAATAGAAATACAACAGCTTTTCCATCGTATAACAGGAATAATTATAACCAGTGTGAAAGGTATGGTCATTTCTACGTTCCGGGCAACCTAGGCTTCACTCTAGGGCGTTGCTACACCACATCGGATAGCTGCGGCCTTAGAAGTCAACGCCAGAAGCATACAATACAATATAAATACAACAGTTTTTCAATCGTATAACAGGAGTAATTGCAAACAGTGTGAAAGGTATGGTCATTTTTACGTTGCGGGCATCCTAGGCTTCACTCTAGGGCATTGCTCCACCACATCGAATAGCTACGGCCTTAGAAGTCAACGCCATAACTATAAAAACAATATAAATACAACAGTTTTTCCATTGTATAACAGGAATAATTGCAACCAGAGTGAAGGTGATGGTCATTTCTAAGTTCCGGGCAACCTAGGCTTCAGTCTAGGGCGTGGTTCCCCCAGATCGAATAGTTAGGGCCTACGAAGCCTACCCCAGAAGCATAAAATACAATATAAATACCACAGTTTTTCCATCGTATAACAGGAATAATTGCAACCAGAGTGAAGGAGATGGTCATTTATAAGTTCCGGGCAACCTAGGCTTCACCCTAGAGCGTTGCTCCACCAGATCGAATAGCTAGGACCTTAGAAGTCAACGCCAGAAGCATAAAATAAAATAAAAATACAACAGTTATTACATCGTATAAAAGGAATCATTACAACCAGTGTGAAAGTAAGGGGTATTTCCACGTTCCGTGCAACCTAGGCTTCACTCCAGGGCGTTGGTCCACCATGTCGGATAGTTAGGGCCTTAGAAAACAACTCCAGACGCATAAAATACAATATAAATACAACAGTTTTTCCCTTGTATAACAGGAATAATTGCAACCAGTGTGAAAGGTATGGTCACTTCTACGTTCCGGGCAACCTGGGCTTCACCCTGGGGCGTTGCTCCTCCACATCGGATAGCTGCGGCCTTAGAAGTTAACGCCAGAAGCATAAAATACAATATAAATACAACAGTTTTTCAATCGTATAACAGGAATAATTGCAAACAGTGTGAAAGATATGGTCATTTCTACGTTGCGGGCATCCTAGGCTTCACTATACGGCATTGCTCCACCACATCGAATAGCTACGGCCTTAGAAGTCAACGCCATAACTATAAAAAACAATATAAATACCACAGTTTTTCCATTGTATAAAACGAATAATTGCAAACAGTGTGCAGGTAATGGTTATTTCTACTTTCCGAGCAACCTAGGCTTCACTCTAGGGCGTTTCTCCACCACATCGAATAGTTAGGGCCTATGAAGCCTACGCCAGAAGCATAAAATACAATATAAATGCCACAGTTTTTCCATCGTATAACAGGAATAATTGCAACCAGAGTGAAGGTGATGGTCATTTCTAAGTTCCGGGCAACCTGGGCTTCACTCTAGGGCGTTGCTCCACCACATCGAATAGCTACGGCCTTAGGAGTCAACGCCAGAGGCATAAAATACAAAATAAATACAACAGTCTTTCCATCGTATAACAAGAATAATTGCAACCATTGTGAAAGTAATGGTCATTTCTACATGCCGGGCAACCTAGGCTTCACTCTAGGGCGTTGCTCCACCAGATCGTATAGTTAGGGCGTAAGAAGTCAACGCCAGAAGCATAAAATACAATATAAATACAACAGTTTTTCCATCGTATAACAGGAATAATTGCAACCAGAGTGAAGGTGATGGTCATTTCTATGTTCCGGGCACCTAGGCTTCACTCTAGAGCGTTGCACCACCAGATCGAATAGCTAGGGCCTTTGAAGTCAACGCCAGAAGCATAAAATACAATATAAATACAACAGTTATTCCATCGTATAACAGGAATAATTACAACCAGTGTGAAAGTAATGGGCATTTCTACGTTCTGTGCAACCTAGGCTTCACTCTAGGGCGTTGCTCCACCAGGTCGAATAGTTAGGCCCTTAGAAAACAACTCCAGACGCATAAAACACAAGAAAAATACAACAGTCCTTTCATTGTATAACAGGAACAATTGCAACATGCCTGAAGGTAATGGTCATTTCTACGTTCCGGGAAATCTAGGCTTCTCTCTACGGCGTTGCTCCACCAGATCGAATAGATAGGGCCTAAGAAGACAACGCCACAAGCATAAAATACAATAGAGATACAACAGTTTTTCCATCGATTAACAGGAATAACTGCAACCAGTGTGAAAGATATGGTCATTTCTACGATCAGGGCAACCTAGGCTTCACTCCAGGGCATTGATGCACCACATCGAATAGCTACGGCCTTAGAAGTGAACGCCAGAAGGTTAAAATACGAAATAAATACAACAGTTTTTCCATCGTATAACAGGAATAATTGCAACCAGTGTGAAAGACATGGTCATTTCTACGTTCCGGGCAACCTAGGCTTGACCCTAGGGCGTTGCTCCACCACATCGAATAGCTACGGCCTTAGGAGTCAACGCCAGAGGCATAGAATACAAAATAAATACAACAGTTTTTCCATCGTATAACAAGGATAATTGCAACCAGTGTGAAAGTGTCGTCACTTCTACGTTCCGGGCAACCTAGGCTTCGCTCTAGAGCGTTGCTCCACCAGATCGAATAGTTAGGGCCTAAGAAGACAACGCCAGAAGCATAAAATACAATATAAATACAACAGCTTTTCCATCGTATATGATGTATATTTGCAAAGAGTGTGAAAGTAAAGGTCATTTCTACGTTCCGGGCAACCTAGGCTTAACTGTAGGGCGTTGCTCCACCAGATCGCATGGTTAGGTACTTAGAATTTAACGCCAGAAGCATGAAATACAATCAAAATGCAACTGTTTTTCCATCGTATAACAGGAAAGCTGCATCCAGTGTTAAAGTACTGGTCATTTCTATGTTCCGGGTAACCTAGGCTTCACTTTAGGGCGTTGCTCCACCAGGTCGAATAGCTAGGGACTTAGAATTCAACGCCAGAAGAATAAAATACAACATATGTACAACAGCTGTTCCACCGTATAAAATGTATAATTGCAAGCAGTGTGAAGGTAATGGTCATTTCTACGTTCTGGGCAACCTCGGCATCACTCTAGAGCGTTGCTCCACCAGATGGAATAGTTAGGGCCTTAGAAGTCAACGCCCGAAGCATAAAATACAAAATAAATAGAACATTTTTTCCATTGTTTAGAACGAATAATTGCAACCAGTGTGAAAGTTATTGTCATTTCTACGTTCCGGGCAACCTAGGCTTCACTCTAGGGCGTTGTTCCACCAGATCGAATAGTTAGGGCCTAAGAAGTCAACGCCAGAAGCAGAAAATACAATATAAATACAACAGCTTTTCCATCGTACATAATGTATAATTGCAAACAGTGTGAAAGCAAATGTCATTTGTACGTTCCGGGCAACCTAGGCTTAGCTGTAGGGCGTTGCTCCACCAGATCGCAAAGTTAGGGACTTAGAATTTAACGCCTGAAGCATAAAATACAATAAAAATGCAACAGTTTTTCCATATTATAACAGGAATAACTGCAACCAGTGTGAAAGTACTGGTCATTTCCACGTTCCGGGTAACCCAGGCTTCACCCTATGGCGTTGCTCCACCAGATCGAATAGCTAGGGACTTAGAATTCAACGCCAGAAGAATAAAATACAGTATAAATACAACAGCTTTTCCATCGTATATAATGTATATTTGCAAACAGTGTGAAAGTAAAGGTCATTTCTATGTTCCGGGCAACCTAGGCTTCACTCTAGAGCGTTGCTCCACCAGATCGAATAGTTAGGGCCTTAGAAGTCAACGCCCGAAGCTTAAAATACAAAATAAATAGAGCAGGTTTTCCATTGTATAAAACCAATAATTGCAACCAGTATGAAAGTTATGGTCATTTCTACGGTCCGGGCAGCCGAGGCTTCACTCTAGGACGATGTTCCACCAGATCGAATAGTTAGGGCCTAAGAAGACAACGCCAGAAGCATAAAATACAATATAAATACAACAGCTTTTCCATCGTATATGATGTATATTTGCAAAGAGTGTGAAGGTAAAGGTCATTTCTACGTTCCGGGCAACCTAGGCCTAACTGTAGGGCGTTGCTCCACCAGATCGCATGGTTAGGTACTTAGAATTTAACGCGAGAAGCATGAAATACAATAAAGATGCAACAGTTTTTCCATCGTATAACAGGAAACCTGAATCCAGTGTGAAAGTACTGGTCATTTCTATGTTCCGGGTAACCTAGGCTTCACTTTAGGGCGTTGCTCCACCAGGTCGAATAGCTAGGGACTTAGAATTCAATGCCAGAAGAATAAAATACAACATATGTACAACAGCTTTTCCACCGTATACAATGTATAATTGCAAGCAGTGTGAAGGTAATGGTCATTTCTACGTTCTGGGCAACCTCGGCATCACTCTAGAGCGTTGCTCCACCAGATCGAATAGTTAGGGCCTTAGAAGTCAACGAACGAAGCATAAAATACAAAATAAATAGAACAGTTTTTCCATTGTTTAAAACGAATGATTGCAACCAGTGTGAAAGTTAATGTCATTTCTACGTTCCGGGCAACCTAGGCTACACTCTAGGGCGTTGTTCCACCAGATCGAATAGTTAGAGCCTAAGAAGTCAACGCCAGAAGCATAAAATACAATATAAATACAACAGCTTTTCCATCGTATATAATGTATAATTGCAAACAGTGTGAAAGTAAATGTCATTTCCACGTTCCGGGCAACCTAGGCTTAGCTGTAGGGCGTTGCTCCACCAGATCGCATAGTTAGGGACTTCGAATTTAACGCCAGAAGCATAAAATACAATAAAAATGCAAGAGTTTTTCCATAGTATAACAGGAATAAATGCAACCACTGTGAAAGTACTGGTCATTTCCACGTTCCGGGTAACCTAGGCTTCACCCTATGGCGCTGCTCCACCAGATCGAATAGCTAGGGACTTAGAATTCAACGCCAGAAGAATAAAATACAATATAAATACAACAGCTTTTCCATCGTATATAATGTATATTTGCAAACAGTGTGAAAGTAAAGGTCATTTCTACGTTCCGGGCAAGCTAGGCTCAACTGTAGGGCGTTGCTCCACTAGATCGAATTGTTAGGGCCTTAGAAGTCAACGCTCGAAGCATAAAATACAAAATAAATAGAACAGCTTTTCCATTGTATAAAACGAATAATTGAAACCAGTGTGAAAGTTATGGTCATTTCTGCGTTCCGAGCAACCTAGGTTTCGCACTATGGCGTTGCTCCACCACATCGAATAGTTAGGGCCTCAGAAGTCAATGCCAGAAGCATAAAACACAATATAAATACAACCGTTTTTTCCATGTATAAAATGAATAATTGCAAACAGTGAGGAAGTAATGGTCATTTCTACGTTCCGGGCAACCTAGGCTTCACTCTAGGGCGTTGCTCCACCAGTTCGAATAGGTAGGGCCTAAGAAGTCAGCGCCAGAAGCATAAAATACAATAGAAATACAACAGTTTTTCCATCGTATAACAGGAATAATTGCAACCAGTGTGAAAGATATGGTCATTTCTACGATACGGGCAACCTAGGCTTCACTCTAGGGTGTCGTTCCACTTGATCGAATAGTTAGGGCCTAAGAAGTCTACGCCAGAAGCATAAAATACAATACAAATACAACAGCTTTTCCATCGTATAACAGGAATAATTATAACCAGTGTGAAAGGTATGGTCATTTCTACGTTCCGGGCAACCTAGGCTTCACTCTAGGGCGTTGCTCCACCACATCGGATAGCTGCGGCCTTAGAAGTCAACGCCAGAAGCATAAAATACAATATAAATACAACAGTTTTTCAATCGTATAACAGGAATAATTGCAAACAGTGTGAAAGATATGGTCATTTCTACGTTCCGGGCAACCTAGGCTTCACCCTAGGGCGTTTCTCCACCAGATCCAATAGTTAGGGCCTAAGAAGTCAATGCCAGAAGCATAAAATACGATATACGTACAACAGTTTTTCCATCGTATAAAATGAGTAATTGCAACCAGTGTGAAAGTAACGGCCATTTCTACATTCCGGGCATCCTAGACTTAACACTGAGGCAGTGCTCCACCAGATCGAATACATAGGGCCTTAGAAGTCAACGCCAGAAGCATAAAGTACATTAAAAATCCAACAGTTTGTCCATCGTATAACAGGAATAATTGCCACCAGTGTGAAAGTGATGGTCATTTCTGCATTCCGGGCAACCTAGGCTTCACTCTAGGGTGTTTCTCCACCACATCGAATAGTTAGGGCCTATGAAGCCTACGCCAGAAGCATAAAATACAATATAAATGCCACAGTTTTTCCATCGTATAACAGGAATAATTGCAACCAGAGTGAAGGTGATGGTCATTCCTAAGTTCCGGGCAACCTGGGCTTCACTCTAGGGCGTTGCTCCACCACATCGAATAGCTACGGCCTTAGGAGTCAACGCCAGAGGCATAAAATACAATAAAAATGCAACAGTTTTTCCATAGTGTAACAGGAATAATTGCAACCAGTGTGAAAGTACAGGTCATTTCTACGTTCCGGGCAGCCTAGGCTTCGCTCTAGGGCCTTGCTCCACCAGATCGAATAGCTAGGGACCTAGAATTAAACGCCAGAAGAATAAGATACAACATATGTACAACAGTTTTTACACCGTATAAAATGTATAATTGCAAGCAGTGTGAAGTTAATGGTCATTTCTACGGTCCGGGCTACCTAGACCTAACTGTACGGTGTTGCTCCACCAGATCGCATAGTTAGGGACACAGAATTCAACGCCAGAAGCATAAAATACAATATAAATACAACAGCTTTTCCATCGTATAAAACGAATAATTGAAACCAGTGTGAAAGTTATGGTCATTTCTACGTTCCGGGCAACCTTGGCTTAACTCCAGGGCGTTGCTCCACCAGATCGAATAGTGAGGGACTTTGAATACAACGCCAGAAGCATAAAATACAAAAAAAATGCAACAGTTTATCCATTGTATAACAGGAATAACTGCAACCAGTGTGAATGTACTGGTCATTTCTACGTTCCGGGTAACTTAGGCTTCACTCTAGGAGGCTGCTCCACCAGATCGAATAGCTAGGGACTTTCAATTCTACGCCAGAAGAATAAAATACAACCTAAGTACAACAGTTTTAGCATCGTATAAAATGAATAATCGCAAACAGTGTGAAGGTAATGGCCATTTCATCGTTCCGGGCAACCCAGGCTTCACACTAGGGCGTTGCTCAACCACATCGAACAGCTACGGCGTAAGAAGTCAACGCCAGAAGCATAAAATACGATATATGTACAACAGTTTTTCCATCGTATAAAATGAATAATTGCAACCAGTGTGAAAGTAATGGTCATTTCTACGTTCCGAGCAACCTAGGTTTCGCACTATGGCGTTGCTCCACCACATCGAATAGTTAGGGCCTCAGAAGTCAATGCCAGAAGCATAAAACACAATATAAATACAACCGTTTTTTCCATGTATAAAATGAATAATTGCAAAGAGTGAGGAAGTAATGGTCATTTCTACGTCCCGGGCAACCTACGCTTCACTGTAGGGCGTTGCTCCACCAGTTCGAATAGTTAGGGCCTAAGAAGTCAGCGCCAGAAGCATAAAATACAATAGAAATACAACAGTTTTTCCATCGTATAACAGGAATAATTGCAACCAGTGTGAAAGATATGGTCATTTCTACGATACGGGCAACCTAGGCTTCACTCTAGGGTGTCGTTCCTCTTGATCGAATAGTTAGGGCCTAAGAAGTCTACGCCAGAAGCATAAAATACAATACAAATACAACAGCTTTTCCATCGTATAACAGGAATAATTGCAACCAGTGTGAAAGGTATGGTCATTTCTACGTTCCGGGCAACCTAGGCTTCACTCTAGGGCATTGCTCCACCACATCGAATAGTTAGGGCCTTAGAAGTCAATGCCAGAAACATAAAATGCCTAATAAATACAACAGTTTTTCCACTGTATAATATGAATAATTGCAAACAGTGTGGAAGTAATGGTCATTTCTACGTTCCCGGCAACCTAGGATTCACCCTAGGGCGTTGCTCCACCAGATCGAATAGTTAAGGCCTAAGAAGTCAACGCCAGAAGCATAAAATACAATAGAAATACAACAGCTTTTCCATCGTATAACAGGAATAATTATAACCAGTGTGAAAGGTATGGTCATTTCTACGTTCCGGGCAACCTAGGCTTCACTCTAGGGCGTTGCTACACCACATCGGATAGCTGCGGCCTTAGAAGTCAACGCCAGAAGCATACAATACAATATAAATACAACAGTTTTTCAATCGTATAACAGGAGTAATTGCAAACAGTGTGAAAGGTATGGTCATTTTTACGTTGCGGGCATCCTAGGCTTCACTCTAGGGCATTGCTCCACCACATCGAATAGCTACGGCCTTAGAAGTCAACGCCATAACTATAAAAACAATATAAATACAACAGTTTTTCCATTGTATAACAGGAATAATTGCAACCAGAGTGAAGGTGATGGTCATTTCTAAGTTCCGGGCAACCTAGGCTTCAGTCTAGGGCGTGGTTCCCCCAGATCGAATAGTTAGGGCCTACGAAGCCTACCCCAGAAGCATAAAATACAATATAAATACCACAGTTTTTCCATCGTATAACAGGAATAATTGCAACCAGAGTGAAGGAGATGGTCATTTATAAGTTCCGGGCAACCTAGGCTTCACCCTAGAGCGTTGCTCCACCAGATCGAATAGCTAGGACCTTAGAAGTCAACGCCAGAAGCATAAAATAAAATAAAAATACAACAGTTATTACATCGTATAAAAGGAATCATTACAACCAGTGTGAAAGTAAGGGGTATTTCTACGTTCCGTGCAACCTAGGCTTCACTCCAGGGCGTTGGTCCACCATGTCGGATAGTTAGGGCCTTAGAAAACAACTCCAGACGCATAAAATACAATATAAATACAACAGTTTTTCCCTTGTATAACAGGAATAATTGCAACCAGTGTGAAAGGTATGGTCACTTCTACGTTCCGGGCAACCTGGGCTTCACCCTGGGGTGTTGCTCCTCCACATCGGATAGCTGCGGCCTTAGAAGTTAACGCCAGAAGCATAAAATACAATATAAATACAACAGTTTTTCAATCGTATAACAGGAATAATTGCAAACAGTGTGAAAGATATGGTCATTTCTACGTTGCGGGCATCCTAGGCTTCACTATACGGCATTGCTCCACCACATCGAATAGCTACGGCCTTAGAAGTCAACGCCATAACTATAAAAAACAATATAAATACCACAGTTTTTCCATTGTATAAAACGAATAATTGCAAACAGTGTGGAGGTAATGGTTATTTCTACTTTCCGAGCAACCTAGGCTTCACTCTAGGGCGTTTCTCCACCACATCGAATAGTTAGGGCCTATGAAGCCTACGCCAGAAGCATAAAATACAATATAAATGCCACAGTTTTTCCATCGTATAACAGGAATAATTGCAACCAGAGTGAAGGTGATGGTCATTTCTAAGTTCCGGGCAACCTGGGCTTCACTCTAGGGCGTTGCTCCACCACATCGAATAGCTACGGCCTTAGGAGTCAACGCCAGAGGCATAAAATACAAAATAAATACAACAGTCTTTCCATCGTATAACAAGAATAATTGCAACCATTGTGAAAGTAATGGTCATTTCTACATGCCGGGCAACCTAGGCTTCACTCTAGGGCGTTGCTCCACCAGATCGTATAGTTAGGGCGTAAGAAGTCAACCCCAGAAGCATAAAATACAATATAAATACAACAGTTTTTCAATCGTATAACAGGAATAATTGCAAACAGTGTGAAAGATATGGACATTTTTACGTTGCGGGCATCCTAGGCTTCACTCTAGGGCATTGCTCCACCACATCGAATAGCTACGGCCTTAGAAGTCAACGCCATAACTATAAAAAACAATATAAATACAACAGTTTTTCCATTGTATAACAGGAATAATTGCAACCAGAGTGAAGGTGATGGTCATTTCTAAGTTCCGGGCAACCTAGGCTTCAGTCTAGGGCGTGGTTCCCCCAGATCGAATAGTTAGGGCCTAAGAAGCCTACGCCAGAAGCATAAAATACAATATAAATACCACAGTTTTTCCATCGTAAAACAGGAATAATTGCAACCAGAGTGACGGAGATGGTCATTTCTAAGTTCCGGGCAACCTAGGCTTCACTCTAGAGCGTTGCTCCACCAGATCGAATAGCTAGGACCTTAGAAGTCAACGCCAGAAGCACAAAATAAAATAAAAATACAACAGTTATTACATCGTATAAAAGGAATAATTACAACCAGTGTGCAAGTAATGGGCATTTCTACGTTCCGTGCAACCTAGGCTTCACTCCAGGGCGTTGGTCCACCAGGTCGAATAGTTAGGGCCTTAGAAAACAACGCCAGAAGCATAAAATACAAAATAAATACAACAGTTTTTCCATCGTATAACAAGAATAATTGCAACCAGTGTGAGAGTGATGGTCATTTCTACGTTCCGGGCAACCTAGGCTTCACGCTAGGGCGTTGCACCACCAGATCCAATAGTTAGGGCCTAAGAAGTCAATGCCAGAAGCATAAAAGACGATATATGTACAACAGTTTTTCCATCGTATAAAATGAGTAATTGCAACCAGTGTGAAAGTAACGGCCATTTCTACGTTCCGGGCATCCTAGACTTAACACTGAGGCTGTGCTCCACCAGATCGAATACATAGGTCCTTAGAAGTCAACGCCAGAAGCATAAAGTACAATAAAAATCCAACAGTTTGTCCATCGTATAACAGGAATAATTGCCACCAGTGTGAAAGTGATGGTCATTTCTGCATTCTGGGCAACCTAGGCTTCACTCTAGCGCGTTGCTCCTCCAGATAGAATAGTTAGGGCCCATGAAGTCAACACCAGATGCATAAAATAAAATATAAATACAACAATTTTTCCTTTGTATAACAGGAATAATTGCAACCAGTGTGAAAGGTATGGTCATTTCTACGTTCCGGGCAACCTAGGCTTCACTCTAGGGCGTTGCTACACCACATCGGATAGCTGCGGCCTTAGAAGTCAACGCCAGGAGCATAAAATACAACATAAATACAACAGTTTTGCAATCGTATAACAGGAATAATTGCAAACAGTGTGAAAGATATGGTCATTTTTACGTTGCGTGCATCCTAGGCTTCACTCTAGGGCATTGCTCCACCACATCGAATTGCTACGGCCTTAGAAGTCAACGCCAGAGGCATAAAATACAAAATAAATGCAACAGTTTTCCCATCGTATAACAAGAATAATTGCAACCAGTGTGAGAGTGATCGTCATTTCTACATTCCGGGAAACCTAGGCTTCACTCTAGGGCGTTGGTCCACCAGGCCGAATAGTTAGGGCCTTAGAAAACAACTCCAGACGCATAAAATACAATATAAATACAACAGTTTTTCCACGGTATAAAACGAATAATTGGAACCAGTATGAAAGTTATGGTCATTTCTACGTTCCGGGCAACCTAGGCTTCACCCTAGGGCGTTGCTCCACCAGATCGAATAGTTAGGGCCTAGGAAGTCAACGCCAGAAGCATAAAATACAATAGAAATACAACAGCTTTTCCATCGTATAACAGGAATAATTGCAACCAGTGTGAAAGGTATGGTCATTTCTACGTTCCGGGCAAACTAGGCTTCACTCTAGGGCGTTGCTCCACCACATCGAATAGCTACGGCCCTAGAAGACAACGCCATAACTATAAAATACAATATAAATACAACAGTCTTTCCATCGTATAAAACGAATAATTGCAACCAGTCTGATAGTTATGGTCATGTCTACGTTCCGGGCAACCTAGACTTCACCCTAGGGCGTTGCTCCACCAGATCGAATAGTTAGGGCCCAAGAAGTCAATGCCAGAAGCATAAAATACGATATATGTACAACTGTTTTTCCATCGTATAAAATGAGTAATTGCAACCAGTGTGAAAGTAACGGCCATTTCTACGTTCCGGGCATCCTAGAGTTAACACTGAGGAATTGCTCCACCAGATCAAATACATAGGGCCTTAGAAGTCAACGCCAGGAGCATAAAGTACATTAAAAATCCAACAGTTTGTCCATCGTATAACAGGAATAATTGCCACCAGTGTGAAAGTGATGGTCATTTCTGCATTCCCGGCAACCGAGGCTTCACTCTATGGCGTTGCTCCTCCAGATCGAATAGTTAGGGCCTAGGAAGTCAACGCCAGAAGCATAAAATACAATAGAAATACAACAGCTTTTCCATCGTATAACAGGAATAATTGCAACCAGTGTGAAAGGTATGGTCATTTCTACGTTTCGGGCAACCTAGGCTTCACTCTAGGGCGTTGCACCACCACATCGAATAGCTGCGGCCTTAGAAGTCAACGCCAGAAGCATAAAATACAATATAAATAAAACAGTTTTTCTATCGTAAAACAGGAATAATTGCAAACAGTGTGAAAGATATGGTCATTTCTACGTTGCGGGCATCCTAGGCTTCACTCTAGAGCATTGCTCCACCACATCGAATAGCTACGGCCTGAGAAGTCAACGCCATAACTATAAAGAACAATATAAATACAACGGTTCTTCCATTGTATAAAATGAATAATTGCAAACAGTGTGGAGGTAATGGTCATTTCTTCTTTCCGGGCAATCTAGGCTTCACACTAGGGCGTTTCTCCACCACATCGAATAGCTGCGGCCTTAGAAGTCAACGCCAGAAGCATAAAATACAGTATAAATACAACAGTTTTTCGATCGCATAACAGGAATAATTGCAAACAGTGTGAAAGATATGGTCATTTCTACGTTGCGGGCATCCTAGGCTTCATTCAAGGGCGTTTCTCCACCACATCGAATAGCTGCGGCCTTAGAAGTCAACGCCAGAAGCATAAATTACAGTATAAATACAACAGTTTTTCCATCGTATAACAAGAGTTATTGCAACCAGTGTGAAAGTGATGGTCATTTCTACGTTCCGGGCAACCTAGGCTTCACTCTAGGGCGTTGTTCCTCCAGATCGAATAGCTAGGGCCTAAGAAGTCTACACCAGAAGCATAAAATACAATATAAATACAACAGTTTTTCCATCGTATAACAGGTATAATTGCAACCAGAGTGAAGGTGATGGTGATTTCTAAGTTCCGGGCAACCTAGGCTTCACTCTAGAGCGTTGCTCCACCAGATCGAATAGCTAGGACCTTAGAAGTCAACGCCAGAAGCACAAAATAAAATAAAAATACAACAGTTATTCCATCGTATAACAGGAATAATTACAACCAGTGTGAAAGTAATGGGCATTTCTACGTTCCGTGCAACCTAGGCTTCACTCTAGGGAGTTGGTCCACAAGGCCGAATAGTTAGGGCCTTAGAAAACAACTCCAGACGCAAAAAATACAATATAAATACAACAGTTTTTCCACGGTATAAAACGAATAATTGCAACCAGTATGAAAGTTATGGTCATTTCTACGTTCCGAGCAACCTAGGCTTCACCCTAGGGCGTTGCTCCACCAGATCGAATAGTTAGGGCCTAAGTAGTCAACGCAATAACTATAAAAAACAATATAAATACAACAGTTTTTCCACTGTATAAAATGAATAATTGCAAACAGTGTGGAGGTAATGGTCATTTCTACTCTTCGGGCAACCTAGGCTTCACTCTAGGGCGTTTCTCCACCACATCGAATAGCTACGGCCTTAGATGTCAACGTCTGAAGCATAAAATATAATATAAATACAACAGTTTTTCCATCGTATAACAGGAATAATTGCAACCAGTGTGAAAGACATGGCCATTTCTACGTTACGTGCAACCTAGGCTTCTCTCTATGGCGTTGCTCCACCACATCGAATAGCTACGGCCTTAGGAGTCAACGCCAGAGGCATAAAATACAAAATAAATACAACAGTTTTTCCATCGTATAACAAGAGTAATTGCATCCAGTGTGAAAGTGATGGTCATTTCTACGTTCCGGGCAACCTAGGCTTCACTCGAGGGCGTTGCTCAACCACATCGAATAGCTACGGCCCTAGAAGACAACGCCATAACTATAAAATACAATATAAATACAACAGTCTATCCATCGTATAAAACGAATAATTGCAACCAGTCTGATAGTTATGGTCACATCTACGTTCCGGGCAACCTAGGCTTCACCCTAGGGCGTTGCTCCAACAGATCGAATAGGTAGGGCCTAAGAAGTCAACGCCAGAAGCATAAAATACAATAGAAATACAACAGTTTTTCCATCGTATAACAGGAATAATTGCAACCAGTGTGAAAGATATGGTCATTTCTACGATAAAGGCAACCGAGGCTTCACTCTAGGGCGTCGTTCCACCAGATCGAATAGTTAGGGCCTAAGAAGTCTACACCAGAAGCATAAAATACAATATAAATACAACAGTTTTTCCCTTGTATAACAGGAATAATTGCAAACCAGTGTGAAAGGTATTGTCATTTCTACGTTACGTGCAACCTAGGCTTCACCCTAGGGCGTTGGTCCACCAGGCCGAATAGTTAGGGCCTTAGAAAACAACTCCAGACGCATAAAATACAATATAAATACAACAGTTTTTCCACGGTATAAAAAGAATAATTGCAACCAGTATGAAAGTTATGGTCATTTCTACGTTCCAGGCAACCTAGGCTTCACCCTAGGGCGTTGCTCCACCAGATCGAATAGTTAGGGCCTAAGAAGTCAACGCCAGAAGCATAAAATACAATAGAAATACAACAGTTTTTCCATCGTATAACAGGAATAATTGCAACCAGTGTGAAAGGTATTGTCATTTCTACGATACGGGCAACCTAGGCTTCACTCTAGGGCGTCGTTCCACCAGATCGAATAGTTAGGGCCTAAGATGTCTACGCCAGAAGCATAAAATACAATACAAATACAACAGTTTTTCAATCTTATAGCAGGAATAATTGCAAACAGTGTGAAAGATATGGTCATTTCTACGTTGCGAGCATCCTAGGCTTCACTCTAGGGCATTGCTCCACCACATCGAATAGCTACGGCCTTAGAAGTCAACGCCATAACTATAAAAAACAATATAAATACAACAGTTTTTCCACTGTATAAAATGAATAATTGCAAACAGTGTGGAGGTAATGTTCATTTCTACTTTCCGGGCAACCTACGCTTCACTCTAGGGCGTTACTCCACCACATCGAATCGCTACTGCCTTAGAAGTCAACGCCAGACGCATAAAATACAATATAAATACAACAGCTTTTCCATCGTATATAATGTATATTTGCAAACAGTGTCAAAGTAAAGGTCATTCCAACGTTCCGGGCAACCTAGGCTTAACTGTAGGGCGTTGCTCCACCAGATCGCATAGTTAGGGACTTAGAAGTCAACGCCAGAAGCATAAAATACAATAAAAATGCAACAGTTTTTCCATCCTATAACAGGAATAATTGCAACCAGTGTGAAAGTACATGTCATTTCTACGTTCCGGGCAACCTAGGCTTCAGTCTAGGGCGTTGCTCCGCCAGATCGAATAGATAGGGACTTAGAATTCAGCGCCAGAAGAATAAAATACAACATATGTAGAACAGTTTTTGCATCGTATAAAATGTATAATTGCAAGCAGTGAAGGTAATGGTCATTTCTACGTTCTGGATAACCTAGGCTTCACTCTAGAGCGTTGCTCCACCAGATCGAATAGTTAGGGCCTTAGAAGTCAACGCCCGAAGCATAAAATACAAAATAAATAGAACAGTTTTTCCATTGTATAAAACGAATAATTGCAACCAGTGTGAAAGTTATGGTCATTTCTACGTTCCGGGCAACCTAGGCTTCACTCTAGGGCATTGTTCCACCAGATCGAATAGTTAGAGCCTAAGAAGTCAACGCCAGAAGCATAAAATACAATACAAATACAACAGTTTTTCAATCTTATAGCAGGAATAATTGCAAACAGTGTGAAAGATATGGTCATTTCTACGTTGCGAGCATCCTAGGCTTCACTCTAGGGCATTGCTCCACCACAACGAATAGCTACTGCCTTAGAAGTCAACGTCTGAAGCATAAAATATAATATAAATACAACAGTTTTTCCATCGTATAACAGGAATAATTGCAACCAGTGTGAAAGACATGGTCATTTCTACGTTCCGGGCAACCTAGGCTTCACTCTAGGGCGTTGCTCCACCACATCGAATAGCTGCGGCCTTAGGAGTCAACGCCAGAGGCATAAAATACAAAATAAACACAACAGTTTTTCCATCGTATAACAGGAATAATTGCAACCAGTGTGAAAAACATGGTCATTTCTACGTTCCGGGCAACCTAGGCTTCACCCTAGGGCGTTGCTCCACCAGATCGAATAGTTAGAGCCTAAGAAGTCAACGCCAGAAGCATAAAATACAATAAAAATACAACAGGTTTTCCATCGTATATAATGTATATTTGCAAACAGTGTAAAAGTAAAGGTCATTTCTACGTTCCGGGCAACCTAGGTTTCGCTGTAGAGCGCTGCTCCACCAGATCGAATAGATAGGTACTTAGAAGTCAACGCCAGAAACATAAAATACAATAAACATACAACAGTTTTTCCATCGTATATATGAATAATTGCAACCAGTGTGAAAGTAATGGTCATTTCCACGATCCGGCCAACATAGGTTTCACTCTTGGGCGTTGCTCCAACAGATGGAATAGCTAGGGACTTAGAATTCAACGCCAGAAGAATAAAATACAACATAAGTATAACAGTTTTTCCATCGTATAAAATGTATAATTGCAAGCAGTGTGAAGGTAATGGTCATGTCTACCTTCCGGGCAACCTAGGCTTTACTCTAGAGCATTGCTCCACCAGATCGAATAGTTAGGGCCTACGAAGACAACGCCAGAAGCATAAAATACAATATAAATACAACAGCTTTTCCATCGAATATAATGTATATTTGCAAACAGTGTGAAAGTAAAGGTTATTTCTACGTTCCGGGCAACCTAGGCTTCACTCTAGGGAGTTGTTCCACCAGATCGAATAGTTAGGCCCTAAGAAGTCAACTCCAGACGCATAAAATACAATATAAATACAACAGGTTTTCCACGGTATAAAAAGAATAATTGCAACCAGTGTGAAAGTACTGGTCATTTCTATGTTCCCGGTAAACTAGGCTTCACTCTAGGGCGTTGCGCCACCAGATCGAATAGCTAGTGACTTAGAAATCAGCGCCAGAAGAATAAAATACAACATATGTACAACAGTTTTTCAATCGTATAACAGGAATAATTGCAAACAGTGTGAAGGATATGGTCATTTCTACGTTGCGAGCATCCTAGACTTCACTCTAGGGCGTTGCTCCACCACATCGAATAGCTACGGCCTTAAAAGTCAACGCCTGAAGCATAAAATACAATATAAATACAACAGATTTTCCATCGTATATAATGTATATTTGCAAACAGTGTGAAAGTAAAGGTCATTCCTGCGTTCCGGGCAACCTAGGCTTAACTGTAGGGCGTTGCTCCACCAGATCGCATAGTTAGGGACTTAGAAGTCAACGCCAGAAGCATAACATACAATAAAAATGCAACAGTTTTTAAATAGTATAACAGGAATAATTGCAACCAGTGTGAAAGTACAGGTCATTTCTATGTTCCCGGTAAACTAGGCTTCACTCTAGGGCGTTGCTCCACAAGATCGAATAGCTAGGGACTTAGAATTCAGCGCCAGAAGAATAAAATACAACATATGTACAACAGTTTTTCAATCGTGTAACGGGAATAATTGCAAACAGTGTGAAAGTAATGGTCATTTCTACGTTCCGGGCAACCTAGGTTTCACTCTAGGGCATTGTTCCACCAGATCGAATAGTTAGGGCCTAAGAAGTCAACGCCAGGAGCATAAAATACAATACAAATACAACAGCTTTTCCATCGTATAACAAGAATAATTGCAACCAGTGTGAAGGTGATGGTCATTTCTACATTCCGGGCAACCTAGGCTTCGCTCTAGGGCCATGCTCCACCAGATGGAATAGTTAGGGACTAAGAAGTCAACGCCAGAAGCATAAAATACAATATAAATACAACAGTTTTTCCCCTGTATAACAGGAATAATTGCAACCAGTGTGAAAGCTATGGTCATTTCTACGTTCCGGGCAACCTAGGCTTCACTCTAGGGCGTTGCTCCACCACATCGAATAGCTGCGGCCTTAGAAGTGATCGCCAGAAGCATAAAATACAATATAAATACAACAGTTTTTCCATCGTATAACAAGAATTATTGCAACCAGTGTGAAAGTGATGGTCATTTCTACGTTCCGGGTAACCTAGGCTTCACTCTAGGGCGTTGTTCCTCCAGATCGAATAGCTAGGGCCTAAGAAGTCTACACCAGAAGCATAAAATGCAATATAAATACCACAGTTTTTCCATCGTATAACAGGAATAATTGCAACCAGTGTGAAAGTGATGGTCATTTCTACGTTCCGGGAAACCTAGGCTTCAGTCTAGGGTGTTGCTCCACCACATCGAATAGCTGCGGCCTTAGAAGTGATCGCCAGAAGCATAAAATACAATAAAAATGCAACAGTTTTTAAATAGTATAACAGGAATAATTGCAACCAGTGTGAAAGTACAGGTCATTTCTATGTTCCCGGTAATCTAGGCTTCACTCTAGGGCGTTGCTCCACCAGATCGAATAGCTAGGGACTTAGAATTCAGCGCCAGAAGAATAAAATACAGCATATGTACAACAGTTTTTCATTCGTGTAACAGGAATAGTTGCAAACAGTGTGAAAGATATGGTCATTTCTACGTTGCGAGCACCCTAGATTTCACTCTAGGGCATTGCTCCACCACATCGAATACCTACGGCCTTAGGAGTCAACGCCATAACTATAAAAAACAACATAAATACAACAGTTTTTCCGTTGTATAAGATGAATAATTGCAAACAGTGTGGAAGTAATGGTCATTTCTACTTTCCGGGCAACCTAGGCTTCACTCTAGGGCGTTGCTCCACCACATCGAATAGCTACGGCCTTAGAAGTCAACGCCTGAAGCATAAAATACGATATATGTACAACTGTTTTTCCATCGTATAAAATGAGTAATTGCAACCAGTGTGAAAGTAACGGCCATTTCTACGTTCCGGGCATCCTAGAGTTAACACTGAGGAATTGCTCCACCAGATCAAATACATAGGGCCTTAGAAGTCAACGCCAGGAGCATAAAGTACATTAAAAATCCAACAGTTTGTCCATCGTATAACAGGAATAATTGCCACCAGTGTGAAAGTGATGGTCATTTCTGCATTCCCGGCAACCTAGGCTTCACTCTATGGCGTTGCTCCTCCAGATAGAATAGTTAGGGCCCAGGAAGTCAACGCCAGAAGCATAAAATACAATATAAATACAACAGTTTTTCCCTTGTATAACAGGAATAATTGCAAACAGTGTGGAGGTAATGGTCATTTCTACTTTCCGAGCAACCTAGGCTTCACTCTAGGGCGTTGGTCCACCACATCGAATAGTTAGGGCCTTAGGAAACAACTCCAGACGCGTAAAATACAATGTAAATACAACAGTTTTTCCACGGTATAAAACGAATAATTGCAACTAGTATGAAAGTTATGGTCATTTCTATGTTCCGGGCAACCTAGGCTTCAGTCTAGGGCGTTGATCCACCAGATCGTATAGTTAGGGCCTAAGAAGTCAACGCCAGAAGCATAAAATACAATATAAATACAACAGTTTTTCCATCGTATAACGGGAATAATTGCAACCAGATTGAAGGTGATGGACATTTCTAAGTTCCGGGCAACCTAGGCTTCACTCTAGAGCGTTGCTCCACCAGATCGAATAGCTAGGACCTTAGAAGTCAACGCCAGAGGCCCAAAATAAAATAAAAATACAAGAGTTATTCCATCGTATAACAGGAATAATTACAACCAGTGTGAAAGTAATGGGCATTTCTACGTTCCGTGCAGCCTAGGCTTCACTCTAGGGCGTTGGTCCACCAGGCCGAATAGTTAGGGCCTTAGAAAACAACTCCAGACGCATAAAATACAATATAAATACAACAGTTTTTCCACGGTATAAAACGAATAATTGCAACCAGTATGAAAGTTATGGTCATTTCTACGTTCCGGGCAACCTAGGCTTCACCCTAGGGCGTTGCTCCACCAGATCGAATAGTTAGGGCCTAGGAAGTCAACGCCAGAATCATAAAATACAATAGAAATACAACAGCTTTTCCATCGTACAACAGGAATAATTGCAACCAGTGTGAAAGGTATGGTCATTTCTACGTTCCGGGCAACCTAGGCTTCACTCTAGGGCGTTGCACCACCACATCGAATAGCTGCGGCCTTAGAAGTCAACGCCAGAAGCATAAAGTACAATATAAATAAAACAGTTTTTCTATCGTAAAACAGGAATAATTGCAACCAGTGTGAAAGGTATTGTCATTTCTACGTTACGTGCAACCTAGGCTTCACCCTAGGGCGTTGGTCCACCAGGCCGAATAGTTAGGGCCTTAGAAAACAACTCCAGACGCATAAAATACAATATAAATACAACAGTTTTTCCACGGTATAAAAAGAATAATTGCAACCAGTGTGAAAGACATGGTCATTTTTACGTTCCGGGCAACCTAGGCTTCACTCTAGGGCGTTGCTCCACCACATCGAATAGCTGCGGCCTTAGGAGTCAACGCCAGAGGCATAAAATACAAAATAAACACAACAGTTTTTCCATCGTATAACAGGAATAATTGCAACCAGTGTGAAAAACATGGTCATTTCTACGTTCCGGGCAACCTAGGCTTCACTCTAGGGCGTTGTTCCACCAGATCGAATAGTTAGGGCATAAGTAGTCAACGCCAGAAGCATAAAATACAATATAAATACAACTGCTTTTCCATCGTATATAATGTATATTTGCAAACAGTGTGAAAGTAAAGGTCATTTCTACGTTCCGGGCAACCTCGGGTTCGCTGTAGGGCGTTGCTCCACCAGATCGAATAGCTAGGGACTTAGAAGTCAACGCGCGAAGCATAAAACACAATAAAAATACAACAGTTTTTCCATCGTATAAAATGTATAATTGCAAGCAGTGTGAAGGTAATGGTCATTTCTACGTTCCGGGCAACCTAGGCTGAACTGCAGGGCGTTGCTCCACCAGATCGCATAGTTAGGGACTTAGAATTTAACGCGAGGAGCATAAAGTACAATAAAAATGCAACAGTTTTTCCATAGTATAACAGGAATAATTGCAACCAGTCTGAAAGTGCAGGTCATTTCTACGTTCCGGGCAACCTAGGCTTCGCCCTAGGGCATTGCTCCACCAGATCGTATAGCTAGGGACTTAGAAGTCAACGCCAGAAGCATAAAATACAATATAAATGCAACAGCTTTACCATCGTATATAATGTATATTTGCAAACAGTGTGAAAGTAAACGTCATTTCTACGTTCCGGGCAACCTAGGCTTAACTGTAGGGCGTTGCTCCACCAGATCGCATAGTTAGGGACTTAGAAGTCAACGCCAGAAGCATAAAATACAATAAAAATGCAACAGTTTTTAAATAGTATAACAGGAATAATTGCAACCAGTGTGAAAGTACAGGTCATTTCTATGTTCCCGGTAAACTAGGCTTCACTCTAGGGCGTTGCTCCACCAGATCGAATAGCTAGGGACTTAGAATTCAGCGCCAGAAGAATAAAATACAACATATGTACAACAGTTTTTCAATCGTGTAACGGGAATAATTGCAAACAGTGTGAAAGATATGGTCATTTCTACGTTGCGAGCACCCTAGACTTCACTCTAGGGCATTGCTCCACCCCATCGAATACCTACGGCCTTAGGAGTCAACGCCATAACTATAAAAAGCAATATAAATACAACAGTTTTTCCGTTGTATAAAATGAATAATTGCAAACAGTGTGGAAGTAATGGTCATTTCTACTTTCCGGGCAACCTAGGCTTCACTCTAGGGCGTTGCTCCACCACATCGAATAGCTACGGCCTTAGAAGTCAACGCCTGAAGCATAAAATACAATATAAATACAACAGCTTTACCATCGTATGTAATGTATATTTGCAAACAGTGTGAAAGTAAAGGTCATATCTACGTTCCGGGCAACCTAGGCTTCACTCGAGGGAGTTGTCCCACCAGATCGAATAGTTAGGGCCTAAGAAGTCAACTCCAGAAGCACAAAATACAATATAAATACAAGAGCTTTTCCATCGTATATAATGTATATTTGCAAACAGTGTGAAAGTTATGGCCATTTCTACGTTCCGGGCAAAATAGGCTTAACTCCAGGGCGTTGCTCCACCTGATCGAATAGTCAGGGACGTTGAATACAACGCCAGAAGCATAAAATACAATAAAAATGCAGCAGTTTTTCCATCGTATAACAGGAAACCTGCAACCAGTGTGAAAGTACTGGTGATATCTATGTTCCGGGTGACCTAGGCTTCACCCTAGGGCATTGCTCCACCAGATCGAATAGCTACGGACTTAGAAATCAGCGCCAGAAGAATAAAATACAACATATGTACAACAGTTTTTCAATCGTATAACAGGAATAATTGCAAACAGTGTGAAGGATATGGTCGTTTCTACGTTGCGAGCATCCTAGACTTCACTCTAGGGCGTTGCTCCACCACATCGAATAGCTACGGCCTTAAAAGTCAACGCCTGAAGCATAAAATACAATATAAATACAACAGCTTTTCCATCGTATAAAATGAATGATTGCAAACAGTGTGAATGTTATGGTCATTTCTGCGTTCCGGGCAACCTAGGCTTCACTCTAGGTCGTTGTTCCATCAGATCGAATAGTTAGGGCCTAAGAAGTCAACGCCAGAAGCATAAAATACAATATAAATGCAACAGCTTTACCATCGTATATAATGTATATTTGCAAACAGTGTGAAAGTAAACGTCATTTCTACGTTCCGGGCAACCTAGGCTTAACTGTAGGGCGTTGCTCCACCAGATCGCATAGTTAGGGACTTAGAAGTCAACGCCAGAAGCATAAAATACAATAAAAATGCAACAGTTTTTAAATAGTATAACAGGAATAGTTGCAACCAGTGTGTAAGTACAGGTCATTTCTATGTTCCCGGTAAACTAGGCTTCACTCTAGGGCGTCGCTCCACCAGATGGAATAGCTAGGGACTTAGAATTCAGCGCCAGAAGAATAAAATACAACATATGTACAACAGTTTTTCAATCGTGTAACGGGAATAATTGCAAACAGTGTGAAAGATATGGTCATTTCTACGTTGCGAGCACCCTAGACTTCACTCTAGGGCATTGCTCCACCCCATCGAATACCTACGGCCTTAGGAGTCAACGCCATAACTATAAAAAGCAATATAAATACAACAGTTTTTCCGTTGTATAAAATGAATAATTGCAAACAGTGTGGAAGTAATGGTCATTTCTACTTTCCGGGCAACCTAGGCTTCACTCTAGGGCGTTGCTCCACCACATCGAATAGCTACGGCCTTAGAAGTCAACGCCTGAAGCATAAAATACAATATAAATACAACAGCTTTACCATCGTATGTAATGTATATTTGCAAACAGTGTGAAAGTAAAGGTCATATCTACGTTCCGGGCAACATAGGTTTCGCTGTAGGGCGTCGCTCCACCAGATCGAATAGCTAGGGACTTAGAAGTCAACGCCAGAAGCATAAAATACAATACAAATACAACAGCTTTTCCATCGTATAACAAGAATAATTGCAACCAGTGTGAAAGTGATAGTCATTTCTACATTCCGGGCAACCTAGGCTTCGCTCTAGGGCCATGCTCCACCAGATGGAATAGTTAGGGCCTAAGAAGTCAACGCCAGAAGCATAAATTACAATATAAATACAACAGTTTTTCACCTGTATAACAGGAATAATTGCAACCAGTGTGAAAGCTATGGTCATTTCTACGTTCCGGGCAACCTAGGCTTCACCCTAGGGCGTTTCTCCAACAGATCGAATAGTTATGGCCTAAGAAGTCAACGCCAGAAGCATAAAATACAATAGAAATACAACAGTTTTTCCATCGTATAACAGGAATAATTGCAACCAGTGTGAAAGTGATGGTCATTTCTACGTTCCGGGAAACCTAGGCTTCAGTCTAGGGCGCGCTTCCCCCAGATCGAATAGTTAGGGCCTAAGAAGCCTACGCCTGAAGCATAAAATACAATATAAATACCACAGTTTTTCCATCGTATAACAGGAATAATTACCACCAGTTTCAAAGTGGTGGTCATTTCTGCATTCCGGGCAACCTAGGCTTCACTCTAGGGCGTTGGTCCTCCAGATAGAATAGTTAGGGCCCAGGATGTCAACGCCAGAAGCATAAAAAACAATATAAATACAACAGTTTTTCCCTTGTATAACAGGAATAATTGCAACCAGTGTGAAATGTATTGTCATTTCTACGTTCCGTGCAACCTAGGATTCACCGTAGGGCGTTGCTCCAACAGATCGAATAGTTATGGCCTAAGAAGTCAACGCCAGAAGCATAAAATACAATATAAACACAACAGTTTTTCCATCGTATAACAGGAATAATTGCAACCAGTGTGAAAGACATGGTCATTTCTAAGTTCCGGGCAACCTAGGCTTCACTCTAGGGCGTTGCTCCACCACATCGAATAGCCGCGGCCTTAGGAGTCAACGACAGAGGCATAAAATACAAAATAAACACAACAGTTTTTCCATCGTATAACAGGAATAATTGCAACCAGTGTGAAAAACATGGTCATTTCTACGTTCCGGGCAACCTAGGCTTCACCCTAGGGCGTTGCTCCACCAGATCGAATAGTTAGGGCCCAGGAAGTCAACGCCAGAAGCATAAAATACTACATATATACAACAGTTTTTCCCTTGTATAACAGGAATAATTGCAACCAGTGTGAAAGGTATGGTAATTTCTACGTTCCGGCCAACCTAGGCTTCACACTAGGGTGTCGCTGCACCACATCGAATAGCTCCGGCCTTAGAAGTCAACGCCAGAAGCATAAAATGCAATATAAATACAACAGTTTTTGAATCGTATAACAGGAATAATTGCACACAGTGTGAAAGATATGGTCATTTCTACGTTGCAAGCATCCTAGGCTTCTCTCTAGGGCATTCCTCCACCACATCGAATAGCTACGGCCTTAGAAGTCAACGCCATAACTATAAAATACAATATAAATACAACAGTCTTTCCATCGCATAAAGCGAATAATTGCAACCAGTCTGATAGTTATGGTCATTTCTACGTTCCGGACAACCTAGGCTTCACTCTAGGGCGTCGCTCCACCAGATGGAATAGCTAGGGACTTAGAATTCAGCGCCAGAAGAATAAAATACAACATATGTACAACAGTTTTTCAATCGTGTAACGGGAATAATTGCAAACAGTGTGAAAGATATGGTCATTTCTACGTTGCGAGCACCCTAGACTTCACTCTAGGGCATTGCTCCACCCCATCGAATACCTACGGCCTTAGGAGTCAACGCCATAACTATAAAAAGCAATATAAATACAACAGTTTTTCCGTTGTATAAAATGAATAATTGCAAACAGTGTGGAAGTAATGGTCATTTCTACTTTCCGGGCAACCTAGGCTTCACTCTAGGGCGTTGCTCCACCACATCGAATAGCTACGGCCTTAGAAGTCAACGCCTGAAGCATAAAATACAATATAAATACAACAGCTTTACCATCGTATGTAATGTATATTTGCAAACAGTGTGATAGTAAAGGTCATATCTACGTTCCGGGCAACATAGGTTTCGCTGTAGGGCGTCGCTCCACCAGATCGAATAGCTAGGGACTTAGAAGTCAACGCCAGAAGCATAAAATACAATACAAATACAACAGCTTTTCCATCGTATAACAAGAATAATTGCAACCAGTGTGAAAGTGATAGTCATTTCTACATTCCGGGCAACCTAGGCTTCGCTCTAGGGCCATGCTCCACCAGATGGAATAGTTAGGGCCTAAGAAGTCAACGCCAGAAGCATAAAATACAATATAAATACAACAGTTTTTCACCTGTATAACAGGAATAATTGCAACCAGTGTGAAAGCTATGGTCATTTCTACGTTCCGGGCAACCTAGGCTTCACCCTAGGGCGTTTCTCCAACAGATCGAATAGTTATGGCCTAAGAAGTCAACGCCAGAAGCATAAAATACAATAGAAATACAACAGTTTTTCCATCGTATAACAGGAATAATTGCAACCAGTGTGAAAGCTATGGTCATTTATACGTTCCGGGCAACCTAGGCTTCGCTCTAGGGCCTTGCTCCACCAGATCGAATACCTAGGGACTTAGAATTCAACGCCAGAAGAATAAAATACAACATAGGTGCCACAGTTTTTCCATCGTATAGAGGGAATAGTTGCAACCAGTGTGAAAGTAATGGTCATTTCTACGTTCCGGGCAACCTAGGTTTCACTCTTGGGCGTTGCTCCACCACACCGAATAGCTACGTCCTTAGAAGTCATCTCCAGAAGCATAAAACACAATACAAATCCAACAGCTTTTCCATCGTATAAAATGAATGATTGCAAACAGTGTGAATGTTATGGTCATTTCTGCGTTCCGGGCAACCTAGGCTTCACTCTAGGTCGTTGTTCCATCAGATCGAATAGTTAGGGCCTAAGAAGTCAACGCCAGAAGCATAAAATACAATATAAATGCAACAGCTTTACCATCGTATATAATGTATATTTGCAAACAGTGTGAAAGTAAACGTCATTTTTACGTTCCGTGCAACCTAGGCTTCACTCTAGGGCGTTGCTCCAGTATATCCAATAGTTAGGACCTCAGAAGTCAACGCCCGGGGCATAAAATACAATAAAAATGCCACAGTTTTTCCACCGTATAACAGGAATAATTGCAACCAGAGTGAAGGTGATGGTCATTTCTATGTTCCGGGCAACCTAGGCTTCACTCTAGAGCGTTGCTCCACCAGATCGAATAGCAAGGGCCTTAGAAGTCAACGCCAGAAGCACAAAATAAAATTAAAATACAACAGCTATTCCATCGTATAACAGGAATAATTACAACCAGTGTGAAAGTAATGGGCATTTCTACGTTCCGTGCAACATAGGCTTCACTCTAGGGCGTTGGTCCACCAGGTCGAATAGTTAGGGCCTTAGAAAGCAACTCCAGACGCATAAAATACAATATAAATACAACAGTTTTTCCACGGTATAATACGAATAATTGCAACCAGTATGAAAGTTATGGTCACTTCAAAGTTCCGGGCAACCTAGGCTTCACTCTAGAGCGTTGCAACACCAGATCGAATAGCTAGGACCTTAGAAGTCAACGCCAGAAGCACAAAATAAAATAAAAATACAACAGTTATTCCATCGTATAACAGGAATAATTACATCCAGTGTGAAAGTAATGGGCATTTCTACGTTCCGTGCATCCTAGGCTTCACTCTAGGGCGTTGGTCCACCAGGTCGAATAGTTAGGGCCTTAGAAAACAACTCCAGACGCATAAAATACAAAATAAATACAACAGTTTTTCCACGGTATAAAACGAATAATTGCAACCAGTATGAAAGTTATGGTCATTTCTACGTTCCGGGCAACCTAGGCTTCACCCTAGGGCGTTGGTCCACCAGATCGAATAGTTATGTCCTTAGAAGTCAACGCTGGAAGCATAAAATACGATATATGTACAAGAGCTTTTCCATCGTATCAAACGAATAAGTGCAACAAGTGTGAAAGCAATGGCCATTTCTACGTTCCGGGCATCCTAGACTTAACTCTAGGGCGTTGCTCCACCAGATCGAATAGTTAGGTCCTAAGAAGTCAACGCTAGAAGCATAAAATACGATATATATTTACAAGAGCTTTTCCATCGCATCAAACGAATAAGTGCAACAAGTGTGAAAGCAATGGCCATTTCTACGTTCCGGGCATCCTAGACTTAACTCTAGGGCGTTGCTCCACCAGATCGAATAGTTAGGTCCTAAGAAGTCAACGCCCGAAGCATAAAATACAATAAAAATACAACAGTTTTTCCATCGTATAACAGGAATAATAGCAACCAGAGTGAAGGTGATGGTCACTTCAAAGTTCCGGGCAACCTAGGCTTCACTCTAGAGCGTTGCACCACCAGGTCGAATAGCTAGGGCCTTAGAAGTCAACGCCAGAAGCACAAAATAAAATAAAAATACAACAGTTATTCCATCGTATAACAAGAATAATTACAACCAGTGTGAAAGTAATGGGCATTTCTACGTTCCGTGCAACCTAGGTTCCACGCTAGCGCGTTGGTCCACCAGGTCGAATAGTTAGGGCCTGAGAAAACAACACCAGACGCATAAAACACAATAAAAATACAACAGTTTTTCCATCGTATGAAAAGAATAATTGCAACCAGTGTGAAAGTAAAGGTCATTTCTACGTTCCGCGCAACCTGGGCTTCACTCTAGGGCGTTGGTCCACCAGGTCGAATAGTTAGGGCCTTAGAAAACAACTCGAGATGCATAAAATGCAATATAAATACAACAGTTTTTCCACGGTATAAAACGAATAATTGCAACCAGTATGAATGTTATGGTCATTTCTACGTTCCGTGCAACCTAGGCTACACTCTAGGGCGTTGCTCCAGCATATCCCGTAGTTAGGACCTCAGAAGTCAACGCCCGGAGCATAAAATACAATAAAAATACCACAGTTTTTCCATCGTATAACAGGAATAATTGCAACCAGAGTGAAGGTGATGGTCATTTCTATGTTCCGGGCAACCTAGGCTTCACTCTAGAGCGTTGCTCCACCAGATCGAATAGCAAGGGCCTTAGAAGTCAACGCCAGAAGCACAAAATAAAATTAATATACAACAGCTATTCCATCGTATAACAGGAATAATTACAACCAGTGGGAAAGTAATGGGCATTTCTACGTTCCGTGCAACCTGGGTTTCACTCTAGGGCGTTGGACCACCAGGTCGAACAGTCGGGGCCTTAGAAAACAACTCCAGACGCATAAAATGCAATATAAATACAACAGTTTTTCCACGGTATAAAACGAATAATTGCAACCAGTATGAAAGTTATGGTCATTTCTACGTTCCGGGCAACCTAGGCTTCACCCTAGGGCGTTGCTCCACCAGATCGAATAGTTATGTCCTAAGAAGTCAACGCTAGAAGCATAAAATACGATATATATTTACAAGAGCTTTTCCATCGTATCAAACGAATAAGTGCAACAAGTGTGAAAGCAATGGCCATTTCTACGTTCCGGGCATCCTAGACTTAACTCTAGGGCGTTGCTCCACCAGATCGAATAGTTAGGTCCTAAGAAGTCAACGCCCGAAACATAAAATACAATAAAAATACAACAGTTTTTCCATCGTGTGACAGGAATAATAGCAACCAGAGTGAAGGTGATGGTCACTTCAAAGTTCCGGGCAACCTAGGCTTCACTCTAGAGCGTTGCACCACCAGATCGAATAGCTAGGGCCTTAGAAGTCAACGCCAGAAGCACAAAATAAAATAAAAATACAACAGTTATTCCATCGTATAACAGGAATAATTACAACCAGTGTGAAAGTAATGGGCATTTCTACGTTCCGTGCAACCTAGGCTTCACTCTAGGGCGTTGGTCCACCAGGTCGAATAGTTAGGGCCTGAGAAAACAACACCAGACGCATAAAACACAATAAAAACACAACAGTTTTTCCATCGTATGAAAAGAATAATTGCTACCAGTGTGAAGGTAATGGTCATTTCTACGTTCCGCGCAACCTGGGCTTCACCCTAGGGCGTTGCTCCACCAGATCGAATAGTTATGTCCTTAGAAGTCAACGCTGGAAGCATAAAATACGATATATGTACAAGAGCTTTTCCATCGTATCAAACGAATAAGTGCAACAAGTGTGAAAGCAATGGCCATTTCTACGTTCCGGGCATCCTAGACTTAACTCTAGGGCGTTGCTCCACCAGATCGAATAGTTAGGTCCTAAGAAGTCAACGCTAGAGGCATAAAATACGATATATGTACAAGAGCTTTTCCATCGTATCAAACGAATAAGTGCAACCAGTGTGAAAGCAATGGCCATTTCTACGTTCCGGGCATCCTAGACTTAACTCTAGGGCGTTGCTCTACCAGATCGAATAGCTACGGCCTTAGAAGTCAACGCCCGAAACATAAAATACAATAAAAATACAACAGTTTTTCCATCGTATGAAAAGAATAATTGCAACCAGTGTGAAAGTAATGGTCATTTCTTCGTTCCGGGCAACCTAGGCTTCACTCTAGGGCGTTGCTCCACCTCATCGAATATCTACGGCCTTAGAAGTCGACGCCAGAAGCATAAAATGCAATATAAATACAACAGTCTTTCCATCGTATAGCATGAATAATTGCAACCAGTGTGAAAGAAATGGTCATCTCTACGTTTCGGGCAACATAGGCACCACTCTAGGGCGTTGGTCCACCAAATCGAATAGCTAGGGCCTCAGAAGTCAACGCCCGAGGCATAAAATACAGAACTAAAAGAACAGCTTTAACATTGTATAAACCGAATAATTGCAACCAGTGTGAAAGTTATGGTCATTTCTACGTTCCGTGCAACCTAGGCTTCACTCTAGGGCGTTGCTCCAGCATATCCTGTAGTTAGGACATCAGAAGTCAACGCCCGGAGCATAAAATACAATAAAAATACCACAGTTTTTCCATCGTATAACAGGAATAATTGCAACCAGATTGAAGGTGATGGTCATTTCTATGTTCCGGGCACCTAGGCTTCACTCTAGAGCGTTGCACCACCAGATCGAATAGCTAGGGCCTTTGAAGTCAACGCCAGAAGCATAAAATACAATATAAATACAACAGTTATTCCATCGTATAACAGGAATAATTACAACCAGTGTGAAAGTAATGGGCATTTCTACGTTCTGTGCAACCTAGGCTTCACTCTAGGGCGTTGCTCCACCAGGTCGAATAGTTAGGCCCTTAGAAAACAACTCCAGACGCATAAAACACAAGAAAAATACAACAGTCCTTTCATTGTATAACAGGAAAAATTGCAACATGCCTGAAGGTAATGGTCATTTCTACGTTCCGGGAAATCTAGGCTTCTCTCTACGGCGTTGCTCCACCAGATCGAATAGATAGGGCCTAAGAAGACAACGCCACAAGCATAAAATACAATAGAGATACAACAGTTTTTCCATCGATTAACAGGAATAACTGCAACCAGTGTGAAAGATATGGTCATTTCTACGATCAGGGCAACCTAGGCTTCACTCCAGGGCATTGATGCACCACATCGAATAGCTACGGCCTTAGAAGTGAACGCCAGAAGGTTAAAATACAAAATAAATACAACAGTTTTTCCATCGTATAACAGGAATAATTGCAACCAGTGTGAAAGACATGGTCATTTCTACGTTCCGGGCAACCTAGGCTTGACCCTAGGGCGTTGCTCCACCACATCGAATAGCTACGGCCTTAGGAGTCAACGCCAGAGGCATTGAATACAAAATAAATACAACAGTTTTTCCATCGTATAACAAGGATAATTGCAACCAGTGTGAAAGTGTCGTCACTTCTACGTTCCGGGCAACCTAGGCTTCGCTCTAGAGCGTTGCTCCACCAGATCGAATAGTTAGGGCCTAAGAAGACAACGCCAGAAGCATAAAATACAATATAAATACAACAGCTTTTCCATCGTATATGATGTATATTTGCAAAGAGTGTGAAAGTAAAGGTCATTTCTACGTTCCGGGCAACCTAGGCTTAACTGTAGGGCGTTGCTCCACCAGATCGAATAGTTAGGGCCTAAGAAGTCAACGCCAGAAGCATAAAATACAATATAAATACAACACATTTTCCATCGTATATAATGTATATTTGCAAACAGTGTGAAAGTAAAGGTCATTTCTACGTTCCGGGCAAGCTAGGCTCAACTGTAGGGCGTTGCTCCACTAGATCGAATTGTTAGGGCCTTAGAAGTCAACGCTCGAAGCATAAAATACAAAATAAATAGAACAGCTTTTCCATTGTATAAAACGAATAATTGAAACCAGTGTGAAAGTTATGGTCATTTCTACGTTCCGGGCAACCTTGGCTTAACTCCAGGGCGTTGCTCCACCAGATCGAATAGCAAGGGCCTTAGAAGTCAACGCCAGAAGCACAAAATAAAATTAAAATACAACAGCTATTCCATCGTATAACAGGAATAATTACAACCAGTGTGAAAGTAATGGGCATTTCTACGTTCCGTGCAACATAGGCTTCACTCTAGGGCGTTGGTCCACCAGGTCGAAAAGTTAGGGCCTTAGAAAGCAACTCCAGACGCATAAAATACAATATAAATACAACAGTTTTTCCACGGTATAAAACGAATAATTGCAACCAGTATGAAAGTTATGGTCACTTCAAAGTTCCGGGCAACCTAGGCTTCACTCTAGAGCGTTGCAACACCAGATCGAATAGCTAGGACCTTAGAAGTCAACGCCAGAAGCACAAAATAAAATAAAAATACAACAGTTATTCCATCGTATAACAGGAATAATTACATCCAGTGTGAAAGTAATGGGCATTTCTACGTTCCGTGCATCCTAGGCTTCACTCTAGGGCGTTGGTCCACCAGGTCGAATAGTTAGGGCCTTAGAAAACAACTCCAGACGCATAAAATACAATATAAATACAACAGTTTTTCCACGGTATAAAACGAATAATTGCAACCAGTATGAAAGTTATGGTCATTTCTACGTTCCGGGCAACCTAGGCTTCACCCTAGGGCGTTGCTCCACCAGATCGAATAGTTATGTCCTAAGAAGTCAACGCTAGAAGCATAAAATACGATATATATTTACAAGAGCTTTTCCATCGTATCAAACGAATAAGTGCAACAAGTGTGAAAGCAATGGCCATTTCTACGTTCCGGGCATCCTAGACTTAACTCTAGGGCGTTGCTCCACCAGATCGAATAGTTAGGTCCTAAGAAGTCAACGCCCGAAGCATAAAATACAATAAAAATACAACAGTTTTTCCATCGTATAACAGGAATAATAGCAACCAGAGTGAAGGTGATGGTCACTTCAAAGTTCCGGGCAACCTAGGCTTCACTCTAGAGCGTTGCACCACCAGATCGAATAGCTAGGGCCTTAGAAGTCAACGCCAGAAGCACAAAATAAAATAAAAATGTAACAGTTATTCCATCGTATAACAGGAATAATTACAACCAGTGTGAAAGTAATGGGCATTTCTACGTTCCGTGCAACCTAGGCTTCACTCTAGGGCGTTGGTCCACCAGGTCGAATAGTTAGGGCCTGAGAAAACAACACCAGACGCATAAAACACAATAAAAATACAACAGTTTTTCCATCGTATGAAAAGAATAATTGCTACCAGTGTGAAGGTAATGGTCATTTCTACGTTCCGCGCAACCTGGGCTTCACCCTAGGGCGTTGCTCCACCAGATCGAATAGTTATGTCCTTAGAAGTCAACGCTGGAAGCATAAAATACGATATATGTACAAGAGCTTTTCCATCGTATCAAACGAATAAGTGCAACAAGTGTGAAAGCAATGGCCATTTCTACGTTCCGGGCATCCTAGACTTAACTCTAGGGCGTTGCTCTACCAGATCGAATAGCTACGGCCGTAGAAGTCAACGCCCGAAGCATAAAATACAATAAAAATACAACAGTTTCTCCATCGTATGAAAAGAATAATTGCAACCAGTGTGAAAGTAATGGTCATTTCTTCGTTCCGGGCAACCTAGGCTTCACTCTAGGGCGTTGCTCCACCTCATCGAATATCTACGGCCTTAGAAGTCGACGCCAGAAGCATAAAATGCAATATAAATACAACAGTCTTTCCATCGTATAGCATGAATAATTGCAACCAGTGTGAAAGTAACGGTCATCTCTACGTTTCGGGCAACATAGGCACCACTCTAGGGCGTTGGTCCACCAAATCGAATAGCTAGGGCCTCAGAAGTCAACGCCCGAGGCATAAAATACAGAACTAAAAGACCAGCTTTAACATTGTATAAAACGAATAATTGCAACCAGTGTGAAAGTTGTGGTCACTTCTACGTTCCGTGCATCCTAGGCTTCACTCTAGGGCGTTGGTCCACCAGGTCGAATAGTTAGGGCCTTAGAAAACAACTCCAGACGCATAAAATACAATATAAATACAACAGTTTTTCCACGGTATAAAACGAATAATTGCAACCAGTATGAAAGTTATGGTCATTTCTACGTTCCGGGCAACCTAGGCTTCACCCTAGGGCGTTGCTCCACCAGATCGAATAGTTATGTCCTAAGAAGTCAACGCTAGAAGCATAAAATACGATATATATTTACAAGAGCTTTTCCATCGTATCAAACGAATAAGTGCAACAAGTGTGAAAGCAATGGCCATTTCTACGTTCCGGGCATCCTAGACTTAACTCTAGGGCGTTGCTCCACCAGATCGAATAGTTAGGTCCTAAGAAGTCAACGCCCGAAGCATAAAATACAATAAAAATACAACAGTTTTTCCATCGTATAACAGGAATAATAGCAACCAGAGTGAAGGTGATGGTCACTTCAAAGTTCCGGGCAACCTAGGCTTCACTCTAGAGCGTTGCACCACCAGATCGAATAGCTAGGGCCTTAGAAGTCAACGCCAGAAGCACAAAATAAAATAAAAATGTAACAGTTATTCCATCGTATAACAGGAATAATTACAACCAGTGTGAAAGTAATGGGCATTTCTACGTTCCGTGCAACCTAGGCTTCACTCTAGGGCGTTGGTCCACCAGGTCGAATAGTTAGGGCCTGAGAAAACAACACCAGACGCATAAAACACAATAAAAATACAACAGTTTTTCCATCGTATGAAAAGAATAATTGCTACCAGTGTGAAGGTAATGGTCATTTCTACGTTCCGCGCAACCTGGGCTTCACCCTAGGGCGTTGCTCCACCAGATCGAATAGTTATGTCCTTAGAAGTCAACGCTGGAAGCATAAAATACGATATATGTACAAGAGCTTTTCCATCGTATCAAACGAATAAGTGCAACAAGTGTGAAAGCAATGGCCATTTCTACGTTCCGGGCATCCTAGACTTAACTCTAGGGCGTTGCTCTACCAGATCGAATAGCTACGGCCGTAGAAGTCAACGCCCGAAGCATAAAATACAATAAAAATACAACAGTTTCTCCATCGTATGAAAAGAATAATTGCAACCAGTGTGAAAGTAATGGTCATTTCTTCGTTCCGGGCAACCTAGGCTTCACTCTAGGGCGTTGCTCCACCTCATCGAATATCTACGGCCTTAGAAGTCGACGCCAGAAGCATAAAATGCAATATAAATACAACAGTCTTTCCATCGTATAGCATGAATAATTGCAACCAGTGTGAAAGTAACGGTCATCTCTACGTTTCGGGCAACATAGGCACCACTCTAGGGCGTTGGTCCACCAAATCGAATAGCTAGGGCCTCAGAAGTCAACGCCCGAGGCATAAAATACAGAACTAAAAGAACAGCTTTAACATTGTATAAAACGAATAATTGCAACCAGTGTGAAAGTTGTGGTCATTTCTACGTTCCGTGCAACCTAGGCTTCACTCTAGGGCGTTGCTCCAGCATATCCAGTAGTTAGGACATCAGAAGTCAACGCCCGGAGCATAAAATACAATAAAAATACCACAGTTTTTCCATCGTATAACAGGAATAATTGCAACCAGATTGAAGGTGATGGTCATTTCTATGTTCCGGGCACCTAGGCTTCACCCTAGAGCGTTGCACCACCAGATCGAATAGCTAGGGCCTTTGAAGTCAACGCCAGAAGCATATAATACAATATAAATACAACAGTTATTCCATCGTATAACAGGAATAATTACAACCAGTGTGAAAGTAATGGGCATTTCTACGTTCCGTGCAACCTAGGCTTCACTCTAGGGCGTTGCTCCAGTATATCCAATAGTTAGGACCTCAGAAGTCAACGCCCGGGGCATAAAATACAATAAAAATACCACAGTTTTTCCACCGTATAACAGGAATAATTGCAACCAGAGTGAAGGTGATGGTCATTTCTATGTTCCGGGCAACCTAGGCTTCACTCTAGAGCGTTGCTCCACCAGATCGAATAGCAAGGGCCTTAGAAGTCAACGCCAGAAGCACAAAATAAAATTAAAATACAACAGCTATTCCATCGTATAACAGGAATAATTACAACCAGTGTGAAAGTAATGGGCATTTCTACGTTCCGTGCAACATAGGCTTCACTCTAGGGCGTTGGTCCACCAGGTCGAATAGTTAGGGCCTTAGAAAGCAACTCCAGACGCATAAAATACAATATAAATACAACAGTTTTTCCACGGTATAATACGAATAATTGCAACCAGTATGAAAGTTATGGTCACTTCAAAGTTCCGGGCAACCTAGGCTTCACTCTAGAGCGTTGCAACACCAGATCGAATAGCTAGGACCTTAGAAGTCAACGCCAGAAGCACAAAATAAAATAAAAATACAACAGCTTTCCATCGTATAACAGGAATAATTACATCCAGTGTGAAAGTAATGGCCATTTCTACGTTCCGGGCATCCTAGACTTAACTCTAGGGCGTTGCCCCACCAGATCGAATAGTTAGGTCCTAAGAAGTCAACGCTAGAAGCATAAAATACGATATATATTTACAAGAGCTTTTCCATCGTATCAAACGAATAAGTGCAACAAGTGTGAAAGCAATGGCCATTTCTACGTTCCGGGCATCCTAGACTTAACTCTAGGGCGTTGCTCCACCAGATCGAATAGTTAGGTCCTAAGAAGTCAACGCCCGAAGCATAAAATACAATAAAAATACAACAGTTCTTCCATCGTATAACAGGAATAATAGCAACCAGAGTGAAGGTGATGGTCACTTCAAAGTTCCGGGCAACCTAGGCTTCACTCTAGAGCGTTGCACCACCAGGTCGAATAGCTAGGGCCTTAGAAGTCAACGCCAGAAGCACAAAATAAAATAAAAATACAACAGTTATTCCATCGTATAACAGGAATAATTACAACCAGTGTGAAAGTAATGGGCATTTCTACGTTCCGTGCAACATAGGCTTCACTCTAGGGCGTTGGTCCACCAGGTCGAATAGTTAGGGCCTGAGAAAACAACACCAGACGCATAAAACACAATAAAAATACAACAGTTTTTCCATCGTATGAAAAGAATAATTGCTACCAGTGTGAAGGTAATGGTCATTTCTACGTTCCGCGCAACCTGGGCTTCACCCTAGGGCGTTGCTCCACCAGATCGAATAGTTATGTCCTTAGAAGTCAACGCTGGAAGCATAAAATACGATATATGTACAAGAGCTTTTCCATCGTATCAAACGAATAAGTGCAACAAGTGTGAAAGCAATGGCCATTTCTACGTTCCGGGCATCCTAGACTTAACTCTAGGGCGTTGCTCCACCAGATCGAATAGTTAGGTCCTAAGAAGTCAACGCTAGAGGCATAAAATACGATATATGTACAAGAGCTTTTCCATCGTATCAAACGAATAAGTGCAACCAGTGTGAAAGCAATGGCCATTTCTACGTTCCGGGCATCCTAGACTTAACTCTAGGGCGTTGCTCTACCAGATCGAATAGCTACGGCCTTAGAAGTCAACGCCCGAAACATAAAATACAATAAAAATACAACAGTTTTTCCATCGTATGAAAAGAATAATTGCAACCAGTGTGAAAGTAATGGTCATTTCTTCGTTCCGGGCAACCTAGGCTTCACTCTAGGGCGTTGCTCCACCTCATCGAATATCTACGGCCTTAGAAGTCGACGCCAGAAGCATAAAATGCAATATAAATACAACAGTCTTTCCATCGTATAGCATGAATAATTGCAACCAGTGTGAAAGTAATGGTCATCTCTACGTTTCGGGCAACATAGGCACCACTCTAGGGCGTTGGTCCACCAAATCGAATAGCTAGGGCCTCAGAAGTCAACGCCCGAGGCATAAAATACAGAACTAAAAGAACAGCTTTAACATTGTATAAAACGAATAATTGCAACCAGTGTGAAAGTTATGGTCATTTCTACGTTCCGTGCAACCTAGGCTTCACTCTAGGGCGTTGCTCCAGCATATCCTGTAGTTAGGACATCAGAAGTCAACGCCCGGAGCATAAAATACAATAAAAATACCACAGTTTTTCCATCGTATAACAGGAATAATTGCAACCAGATCGAAGGTGATGGTCATTTCTATGTTCCGGGCACCTAGGCTTCACTCTAGAGCGTTGCACCACCAGATCGAATAGCTAGGGCCTTTGAAGTCAACGCCAGAAGCATAAAATACAATATAAATACAACAGTTATTCCATCGTATAACAGGAATAATTACAACCAGTGTGAAAGTAATGGGCATTTCTACGTTCTGTGCAACCTAGGCTTCACTCTAGGGCGTTGCTCCACCAGGTCGAATAGTTAGGCCCTTAGAAAACAACTCCAGACGCATAAAACACAAGAAAAATACAACAGTCCTTTCATTGTATAACAGGAACAATTGCAACATGCCTGAAGGTAATGGTCATTTCTACGTTCCGGGAAATCTAGGCTTCTCTCTACGGCGTTGCTCCACCAGATCGAATAGATAGGGCCTAAGAAGACAACGCCACAAGCATAAAATACAATAGAGATACAACAGTTTTTCCATCGATTAACAGGAATAACTGCAACCAGTGTGAAAGATATGGTCATTTCTACGATCAGGGCAACCTAGGCTTCACTCCAGGGCATTGATGCACCACATCGAATAGCTACGGCCTTAGAAGTGAACGCCAGAAGGTTAAAATACAAAATAAATACAACAGTTTTTCCATCGTATAATAGGAATAATTGCAACCAGTGTGAAAGACATGGTCATTTCTACGTTCCGGGCAACCTAGGCTTGACCCTAGGGCGTTGCTCCACCACATCGAATAGCTACGGCCTTAGGAGTCAACGCCAGAGGCATAGAATACAAAATAAATACAACAGTTTTTCCATCGTATAACAAGGATAATTGCAACCAGTGTGAAAGTGTCGTCACTTCTACGTTCCGGGCAACCTAGGCTTCGCTCTAGAGCGTTGCTCCACCAGATCGAATAGTTAGGGCCTAAGAAGACAACGCCAGAAGCATAAAATACAATATAAATACAACAGCTTTTCCATCGTATATGATGTATATTTGCAAAGAGTGTGAAAGTAAAGGTCATTTCTACGTTCCGGGCAACCTAGGCTTAACTGTAGGGCGTTGCTCCACCAGATCGCATGGTTAGGTACTTAGAATTTAACGCCAGAAGCATGAAATACAATAAAAATGCAACTGTTTTTCCATCGTATAACAGGAAAGCTGCATCCAGTGTTAAAGTACTGGTCATTTCTATGGTCCGGGTAACCTAGGCTTCACTTTAGGGCGTTGCTCCACCAGGTCGAATAGCTAGGGACTTAGAATTCAACGCCAGAAGAATAAAATACAACATATGTACAACAGCTGTTCCACCGTATAAAATGTATAATTGCAAGCAGTGTGAAGGTAATGGTCATTTCTACGTTCTGGGCAACCTCGGCATCACTCTAGAGCGTTGCTCCACCAGATGGAATAGTTAGGGCCTTAGAAGTCAACGCCCGAAGCATAAAATACAAAATAAATAGAACATTTTTTCCATTGTTTAGAACGAATAATTGCAACCAGTGTGAAAGTTATTGTCATTTCTACGTTCCGGGCAACCTAGGCTTCACTCTAGGGCGTTGTTCCACCAGATCGAATAGTTAGGGCCTAAGAAGTCAACGCCAGAAGCAGAAAATACAATATAAATACAACAGCTTTTCCATCGTACATAATGTATAATTGCAAACAGTGTGAAAGCAAATGTCATTTGTACGTTCCGGGCAACCTAGGCTTAGCTGTAGGGCGTTGCTCCACCAGATCGCAAAGTTAGGGACTTAGAATTTAACGCCTGAAGCATAAAATACAATAAAAATGCAACAGTTTTTCCATATTATAACAGGAATAACTGCAACCAGTGTGAAAGTACTGGTCATTTCCACGTTCCGGGTAACCCAGGCTTCACCCTATGGCGTTGCTCCACCAGATCGAATAGCTAGGGACTTAGAATTCAACGCCAGAAGAATAAAATACAGTATAAATACAACAGCTTTTCCATCGTATATAATGTATATTTGCAAACAGTGTGAAAGTAAAGGTCATTTCTATGTTCCGGGCAACCTAGAGTTAACACTGAGGAATTGCTCCACCAGATCAAATACATAGGGCCTTAGAAGTCAACGCCAGGAGCATAAAGTACATTAAAAATCCAACAGTTTGTCCATCGTATAACAGGAATAATTGCCACCAGTGTGAAAGTGATGGTCATTTCTGCATTCCCGGCAACCTAGGCTTCACTCTATGGCGTTGCTCCTCCAGATCGAATAGTTAGGGCCTAGGAAGTCAACGCCAGAAGCATAAAATACAATAGAAATACAACAGCTTTTCCATCGTATAACAGGAATAATTGCAACCAGTGTGAAAGGTATGGTCATTTCTACGTTTCGGGCAACCTAGGCTTCACTCTAGGGCGTTGCACCACCACATCGAATAGCTGCGGCCTTAGAAGTCAACGCCAGAAGCATAAAATACAATATAAATAAAACAGTTTTTCTATCGTAAAACAGGAATAATTGCAAACAGTGTGAAAGATATGGTCATTTCTACGTTGCGGGCATCCTAGGCTTCACTCTAGAGCATTGCTCCACCACATCGAATAGCTACGGCCTGAGAAGTCAACGCCATAACTATAAAGAACAATATAAATACAACGGTTCTTCCATTGTATAAAATGAATAATTGCAAACAGTGTGGAGGTAATGGTCATTTCTTCTTTCCGGGCAATCTAGGCTTCACACTAGGGCGTTTCTCCACCACATCGAATAGCTGCGGCCTTAGAAGTCAACGCCAGAAGCATAAAATACAGTATAAATACAACAGTTTTTCGATCGCATAACAGGAATAATTGCAAACAGTGTGAAAGATATGGTCATTTCTACGTTGCGGGCATCCTAGGCTTCATTCAAGGGCGTTTCTCCACCACATCGAATAGCTGCGGCCTTAGAAGTCAACGCCAGAAGCATAAATTACAGTATAAATACAACAGTTTTTCCATCGTATAACAAGAGTTATTGCAACCAGTGTGAAAGTGATGGTCATTTCTACGTTCCGGGCAACCTAGGCTTCACTCTAGGGCGTTGTTCCTCCAGATCGAATAGCTAGGGCCTAAGAAGTCTACACCAGAAGCATAAAATACAATATAAATACAACAGTTTTTCCATCGTATAACAGGTATAATTGCAACCAGAGTGAAGGTGATGGTGATTTCTAAGTTCCGGGCAACCTAGGCTTCACTCTAGAGCGTTGCTCCACCAGATCGAATAGCTAGGACCTTAGAAGTCAACGCCAGAAGCACAAAATAAAATAAAAATACAACAGTTATTCCATCGTATAACAGGAATAATTACAACCAGTGTGAAAGTAATGGGCATTTCTGCGTTCCGTGCAACCTAGGCTTCACTCTAGGGAGTTGGTCCACCAGGCCGAATAGATAGGGCCTTAGAAAACAACTCCAGACGCATAAAATACAATATAAATACAACAGTTTTTCCACGGTATAAAACGAATAATTGCAACCAGTATGAAAGTTATGGTCGTTTCTACGTTCCGGGCAAACTAGGCTTCACCCTAGGGCGTTGCTCCACCAGATCGAATAGTTAGGGCCTAGGAAGTCAACGCCAGAAGCATAAAATACAATAGAAATACAACAGCTTTTCCATCGTATAACAGGAATAATAGCAACCAGTGTGAAAGGTATGGTCATTTCTACGTTCCGGGCAACCTAGGCTTCACTCTAGGGCGTTGCTCCACCACATCGAATAGCTACGGCCCTAGAAGACAACGCCATAACTATAAAATACAATATAAATACAACAGTCTTTCCATCGTATAAAACGAATAATTGCAACCAGTCTGATAGTTATGGTCATTTCTACGTTCCGGGCAACCTAGACTTCACCCTAGGGCGTTGCTCCACCAGATCGAATAGTTAGGGCCCAAGAAGTCAATGCCAGAAGCATAAAATACGATATATGTACAACTGTTTTTCCATCGTATAAAATGAGTAATTGCAACCAGTGTGAAAGTAACGGCCATTTCTACGTTCCGGGCATCCTAGAGTTACACTGAGGAATTGCTCCACCAGATCAAATACATAGGGCCTTAGGAGTCAACGCCAGGAGCATAAAGTACATTAAAAATCCAACAGTTTGTCCATCGTATAACAGGAATAATTGCCACCAGTGTGAAAGTGATGGTCATTTCTGCATTCCCGGCAACCTAGGCTTCACTCTATGGCGTTGCTCCTCCAGATAGAATAGTTAGGGCCCAGGAAGTCAACGCCAGAAGCATAAAATACAATATAAATACAACAGTTTTTCCCTTGTATAACAGGAATAATTGCAAACAGTGTGGAGGTAATGGTCATTTCCACTTTCCGAGCAACCTAGGCTTCACTCTAGGGCGTTGATCCACCACATCGAATAGTTAGGGCCTTAGGAAACAACTCCAGACGTGTAAAATACAATGTAAATACAACAGTTTTTCCACGGTATAAAACGAATAATTGCAACTAGTATGAAAGTTATGGTCATTTCTACGTTCCGGGCAACCTAGGCTTCACTCTAGGGCGTTGCTCCACCACATCGAATAGTTAGGGCCTTAGAAGTCAATGCCAGAAGCATAAAATACAACATAAATACAACAGTTTTTCCCTTGTATAACAGGAATAATTGCAACCAGTGTGAAAGCTATGGTCATTCCTACTTTCCGGGCAACCAAGGCTTCACTCTAGGGCGTTGCTCCACCAGGCCGAGTAGTTAGGGCCTTAGAAAACAACTCCAGACGCATAAAATACAATATAAATACAACAGTTTTTCCACGGTATAAAACGAATAATTGCAACCAGTATGAAAGTTATGGTCATTTCTACGTTCCGGGCAACCTAGGCTTCACCCTAGGGCGTTGCTCCACCAGATCGAATAGTTAGGGCCTAGGGAGTCAACGCCAGAAGCATAAAATACAATAGAAATACAACAGCTTTTCCATCGTATAACAGGAATAATTGCAACCAGTGTGAAAGGTATGGTCATTTCTACGTTCCGGGCAACCTAGGCTTCACTCTACGGCGTTGCACCACCACATCGAATAGCTGCGGCCTTAGAAGTCAACGCTAGAAGCATAAAATACAATATAAATAAAACAGTTTTTCTATCGTAAAACAGGAATAATTGCAAACAGTGTGAAAGATATGGTCATTTCTACGTTGCGGGCATCCTAGGCATCACTCTAGAGCATTGCTCCACCACATCGAATAGCTACGGCCTGAGAAGTCAACACCATAACTATAAAGAACAATATAAATACAACGGTTCTTCCATTGTATAAAATGAATAATTGCAAACAGTGTGGAGGTAATGGTCATTTCTTCTTTCCGGGCAATCTAGGCTTCACACTAGGGCGTTTCTCCACCACATCGAATAGCTGCGGCCTTAGAAGTCAACGCCAGAAGCATAAAATACAGGATAAATACAACAGTTTTTCGATCGCATAACAGGAATAATTGCAAACAGTGTGAAAGATATGGTCATTTCTACGTTGCGGGCATCCTAGGCTTCACTCTAGGGCATTGCCCCCCCACATCGAATAGCTACGGCCTTAGAAGTCAACGCCAGAGGCATAAAATACAAAATAAATACAACAGTCTTTCCATCGTATAACAAGAATAATTGCAACCAGTGTGAAAGTGATGGTCACTTCTACATTCCGGGCAACCTAGGCTTCGCTCTAGGGCCATGCTCCACCAGGTCGAATAGTTAGGGCCTAAGAAGTCAACGCCAGAAGCATAAAATACAATATAAATACAACAGTTTTTCCCCTGTATAACAGGAATAATTGCAACCAGTGTGAAAGCTATGGTCATTTCTACGTTCCGGGCAACCTAGGCTACACTCTAGGGCGTTGCTCCTCCACATCGAATAGCTGCGGCCTCAGAAGTAATCGCCAGACGCATAAAATACAATATAAATACAACAGTTTTTCCATCGTATAACAAGAGTTATTGCAACCAGTGTGAAAGTGATGGTCATTTCTACGTTCCGGGCAACCTAGGCTTCACTCTAGGGCGTTGTTCCTCCAGATCGAATAGCTAGGGCCTAAGAAGTCTACACCAGAAGCATAAAATACAATATAAATACAACAGTTTTTCCATCGTATAACAGGTATAATTGCAACCAGAGTGAAGGTGATGGTCATTTCTAAGTTCCGGGCAACCTAGGCTTCACTCTAGAGCGTTGCTCCACCAGATCGAATAGCTAGGACCTTAGAAGTCAACGCCAGAAGCACAAAATAAAATAAAAATACAACAGTTATTCCATCGTATAACAGGAATAATTACAACCAGTGTGAAAGTAATGGGCATTTCTACGTTCCGTGCAACCTAGGCTTCACTCTAGGGAGTTGGTCCACCAGGCCGAATAGTTAGGGCCTTAGAAAACAACTCCAGACGCAAAAAATACAATATAAATACAACAGTTTTTCCACGGTATAAAACGAATAATTGCAACCAGTATGAAAGTTATGGTCATTTCTACGTTCCGGGCACCCTAGGCTTCACCCTAGGGCGTTGCTCCACCAGATCGAATAGTTAGGGCCTAAGTAGTCAACGCCATAACTATAAAAAACAATATAAATACAACAGTTTTTCCATCGTATAACAAGAGTAATTGCATCCAGTGTGAAAGTGATGGTCATTTCTACATTCCTGGCAACCTAGGCTTCGCTCTAGGGGCATGCTCCACCAGACCGAATGGTTAGGGCCTAAGAATTCAACGCCAGAAGCATAAAATACAATATAAATACAACAGTTTTTCCCCTGTATAACAGGAATAATTGCAACCAGTGTGAAAGCTATGGTCATTTCTACGTTCCGGGCAACCTAGGCTTCACTCTAGGGCGTTGCTCCCCCACATCGAATATCTACGGCCTTAGGAGTCAACGCCAGAGGCATAAAATACAAAATAAATGCAACAGTTTTCCCATCGTATAACAAGAATAATTGCAACCAGTGTGAGAGTGATCGTCATTTCTACATTCCGGGAAACCTAGGCTTCACTCTAGGGCGTTGCTCCACCAGATCGAATAGTTAGGGCCTAAGAATTCAACGCCAGAAGAATAAAATACAATATAAATACCACAGTTTTTCCATCGTATAACAGGAATAATTGCAACCAGAGTGAAGGTGATGGACATTTCTAAGTTCCGGGCAACCTAGGCTTCACTCTGGAGCGTTGCTCCACCAGATCGAATAGCTAGGACCTTAGAAGTCAACGCCAGAAGCACAAAATAAAATAAAAAGACAAGAGTTATTCCATCGTATAACAGGAATAATTACAACCAGTGTGAAAGTAATGGGCATTCCTACGCTCCGTGCAACCTAGGCTTCACTCTAGGGCGTTGGTCCACCAGGCCGAATAGATAGGGCCTTAGAAAACAACTCCAGACGCATAAAATACAATATAAATACAACAGTTTTTCCACGGTATAAAACGAATAATTGCAACCAGTATGAAAGTTATGGTCGTTTCTACGTTCCGGGCAAACTAGGCTTCACCCTAGGGCGTTGCTCCACCAGATCGAATAGTTAGGGCCTAGGAAGTCAACGCCAGAAGCATAAAATACAATAGAAATACAACAGCTTTTCCATCGTATAACAGGAATAATAGCAACCAGTGTGAAAGGTATGGTCATTTCTACGTTCCGGGCAACCTAGGCTTCACTCTAGGGCGTTGCTCCACCACATCGAATAGCTACGGCCCTAGAAGACAACGCCATAACTATAAAATACAATATAAATACAACAGTCTTTCCATCGTATAAAACGAATAATTGCAACCAGTCTGATAGTTATGGTCATTTCTACGTTCCGGGCAACCTAGACTTCACCCTAGGGCGTTGCTCCACCAGATCGAATAGTTAGGGCCCAAGAAGTCAATGCCAGAAGCATAAAATACGATATATGTACAACTGTTTTTCCATCGTATAAAATGAGTAATTGCAACCAGTGTGAAAGTAACGGCCATTTCTACGTTCCGGGCATCCTAGAGTTACACTGAGGAATTGCTCCACCAGATCAAATACATAGGGCCTTAGGAGTCAACGCCAGGAGCATAAAGTACATTAAAAATCCAACAGTTTGTCCATCGTATAACAGGAATAATTGCCACCAGTGTGAAAGTGATGGTCATTTCTGCATTCCCGGCAACCTAGGCTTCACTCTATGGCGTTGCTCCTCCAGATAGAATAGTTAGGGCCCAGGAAGTCAACGCCAGAAGCATAAAATACAATATAAATACAACAGTTTTTCCCTTGTATAACAGGAATAATTGCAAACAGTGTGGAGGTAATGGTCATTTCCACTTTCCGAGCAACCTAGGCTTCACTCTAGGGCGTTGATCCACCACATCGAATAGTTAGGGCCTTAGGAAACAACTCCAGACGTGTAAAATACAATGTAAATACAACAGTTTTTCCACGGTATAAAACGAATAATTGCAACTAGTATGAAAGTTATGGTCATTTCTACGTTCCGGGCAACCTAGGCTTCACTCTAGGGCGTTGCTCCACCACATCGAATAGTTAGGGCCTTAGAAGTCAATGCCAGAAGCATAAAATACAACATAAATACAACAGTTTTTCCCTTGTATAACAGGAATAATTGCAACCAGTGTGAAAGCTATGGTCATTCCTACTTTCCGGGCAACCAAGGCTTCACTCTAGGGCGTTGCTCCACCAGGCCGAGTAGTTAGGGCCTTAGAAAACAACTCCAGACGCATAAAATACAATATAAATACAACAGTTTTTCCACGGTATAAAACGAATAATTGCAACCAGTATGAAAGTTATGGTCATTTCTACGTTCCGGGCAACCTAGGCTTCACCCTAGGGCGTTGCTCCACCAGATCGAATAGTTAGGGCCTAGGGAGTCAACGCCGGAAGCATAAAATACAATAGAAATACAACAGCTTTTCCATCGTATAACAGGAATAATTGCAACCAGTGTGAAAGGTATGGTCATTTCTACGTTCCGGGCAACCTAGGCTTCACTCTACGGCGTTGCACCACCACATCGAATAGCTGCGGCCTTAGAAGTCAACGCCAGAAGCATAAAATACAATATAAATAAAACAGTTTTTCTATCGTAAAACAGGAATAATTGCAAACAGTGTGAAAGATATGGTCATTTCTACGTTGCGGGCATCCTAGGCATCACTCTAGAGCATTGCTCCACCACATCGAATAGCTACGGCCTGAGAAGTCAACACCATAACTATAAAGAACAATATAAATACAACGGTTCTTCCATTGTATAAAATGAATGATTGCAAACAGTGTGGAGGTAATGGTCATTTCTTCTTTCCGGGCAATCTAGGCTTCACACTAGGGCGTTTCTCCACCACATCGCATAGCTGCGGCCTTAGAAGTCAACGCCAGAAGCATAAAATACAGTATAAATACAACAGTTTTTCGATCGCATAACAGGAATAATTGCAAACAGTGTGAAAGATATGGTCATTTCTACGTTGCGGGCATCCTAGGCTTCACTCTAGGGCATTGCTCCACCACATCGAATAGCTACGGCCTTAGAAGTCAACGCCATAACTATAAAAAACAATATAAATACAACAGTTTTTCCATTGTATAAAATGAATAGTTGCAAACAATGTGGAGGTAATGGTCATTTCTACTTTCTGGGCAACCTAGGCTTCACTCTAGGGCGTTTCTCCACCACATCGGATAGCTACGGCCTTAGAAGCCAACGTCTGAAGCATAAAATATAATATAAGTACTACAGTTTTTCCATCGTATAACAGTAATAATTGCAACCAGTGTGAAAGACATGGTCATTTCTAGGTTATGGGCAACCTAGGCTTCACTCTATGGCGTTGCTCCACCACATCGAATAGCTACGGCCTTAGTAGTCAACGCCAGAGGCATAAAATACAAAATAAATACAACAGTCTTTCCATCGTATAACAAGAATAATTGCAACCAGTGTGAAAGTGATGGTCATTTCTACATTCCGGGCAACCTAGGCTTCGCTCTAGGGCCATGCTCCACCAGGTCGAATAGTTAGGGCCTAAGAAGTCAACGCCAGAAGCATAAAATACAATATAAATACAACAGTTTTTCCCCTGTATAACAGGAATAATTGCAACCAGTGTGAAAGCTATGGTCATTTCTACGTTCCGGGCAACCTAGGCTACACTCTAGGGCGTTGCTCCACCACATCGAATAGCTGCGGCCTTAGAAGTGATCGCCAGACGCATAAAATACAATATAAATACAACAGTTTTTCCATCGTATAACAAGAGTTATTGCAACCAGTGTGAAAGTGATGGTCATTTCTACGTTCCGGGCAACCTAGGCTTCACTCTAGGGCGTTGTTCCTCCAGATCGAATAGCTAGGGCCTAAGAAGTCTACACCAGAAGCATAAAATACAATATAAAAACAACAGTTTTTCCATCGTATAACAGGTATAATTGCAACCAGAGTGAAGGTGATGGTCATTTCTAAGTTCCGGGCAACCTAGGCTTCACTCTAGAGCGTTGCTCCACCAGATCGAATCGCTAGGACCTTAGAAGTCAACGCCAGAAGCACAAAATAAAATAAAAATACAACAGTTATTCCATCGTATAACAGGAGTAATTACAACCAGTGTGAAAGTAATAGGCATTTCTACGTTCCGTGCAACCTAGGCTTCACCCTAGGGCGTTGGTCCACCAGGCCGAATAGTTAGGGCCTTAGAAAACAACTCCAGACGCATAAAATACAATATAAATACAACAGTTTTTCCACGGTATAAAAAGAATAATTGCAACCAGTATGAAAGTTATGGTCATTTCTACGATACAGGCAACCGAGGCTTCACTCTAGGGCGTCGTTCCACCAGATCGAATAGTTAGGGCCTAAGAAGTCTACACCAGAAGCGTAAAATACAATATAAATACAACAGTTTTTCCATCGTATAACAGGAATAATTGCAACCAGTGTGAAAGTGATGGTCATTTCTACGTTCCGGGAAACCTAGGCTTCAGTCTAGGGCGCGGTTCCTCCAGATCGAATATTCAGGGCCTAAGAAGCCTACGCCTGAAGCATAAAATACAATATAAATACCACAGTTTTTCCATCGTATAACAGGAATAATTAGCACCAGTTTGAAAGTGGTGGTCATTTCTGCATTCCGGGCAACCTAGGCTTCACTCTAGGGCGTTGCTCCTCCAGATAGAATAGTTAGGGCCCAGGAAGTCAACGCCAGAAGCATAAAAAACAATATAAATGCAACAGTTTTTCCCTTGTATAACAGGAATAATTGCAACCAGTGTGAAAGGTATTGTCATTTCTACGTTACGTGCAACCTAGGCTTCACCCTAGGGCGTTGGTCCACCAGGCCGAATAGTTAGGGCCTTAGAAAACAACTCCAGACGCATAAAATACAATATAAATACAACAGTTTTTCCACGGTATAAAAAGAATAATTGCAACCAGTATGAAAGTTATGGTCATTTCAACGTTCCAGGCAACCTAGGCTTCACCCTAGGGCGTTGCTCCACCAGATCGAATAGTTAGGGCCTAAGAAGTCAACGCCAGAAGCATAAAATACAATAGAAATACAACAGTTTTTCCATCGTATAACAGGAATAATTGCAACCAGTGTGAAAGGTATGGTCATTTCTACGATACGGGCAACCTAGGCTTCACTCTAGGGCGTTGCTCCACCACATCGAATAGCTACGGCCTTAGAAGTCAACGCCATAACTATAAAAAACAATATAAATACAACAGTTTTTCCACTGTATAAAATGAATAATTGCAAACAGTGTGGAGGTAATGTTCATTTCTACTTTCCGGGCAACCTACGCTTCACTCTAGGGCGTTACTCCACCACATCGAATAGCTACTGCCTTAGAAGTCAACGTCTGAATCATAAAATATAATATAAATACAACAGTTTTTCCATCGTATAACAGGAATAATTGCAACCAGTGTGAAAGGTATGGTCATTTCTACGTTCCGGGCAACCTAGGCTTCACTCTAGGGCGTTGCTCCACCACATCGAATAGCTACGGCCCTAGAAGACAACGCCATAACTATAAAATACAATATAAATACAACAGTCTTTCCATCGTATAAAACGAATAATTGCAACCAGTCTGATAGTTATGGTCATTTCTACCTTCCGGGCAACCTAGACTTCACCCTAGGGCGTTGCTCCACCAGATCGAATAGTTAGGGCCCAAGAAGTCAATGCCAGAAGCATAAAATACGATATATGTACAACTGTTTTTCCATCGTATAAAATGAGTAATTGCAACCAGTGTGAAAGTAACGGCCATTTCTACGTTCCGGGCATCCTAGAGTTACACTGAGGAATTGCTCCACCAGATCAAATACATAGGGCCTTAGGAGTCAACGCCAGGAGCATAAAGTACATTAAAAATCCAACAGTTTGTCCATCGTATAACAGGAATAATTGCCACCAGTGTGAAAGTGATGGTCATTTCTGCATTCCCGGCAACCTAGGCTTCACTCTATGGCGTTGCTCCTCCAGATAGAATAGTTAGGGCCCAGGAAGTCAACGCCAGAAGCATAAAATACAATATAAATACAACAGTTTTTCCCTTGTATAACAGGAATAATTGCAAACAGTGTGGAGGTAATGGTCATTTCCACTTTCCGAGCAACCTAGGCTTCACTCTAGGGCGTTGATCCACCACATCGAATAGTTAGGGCCTTAGGAAACAACTCCAGACGTGTAAAATACAATGTAAATACAACAGTTTTTCCACGGTATAAAACGAATAATTGCAACTAGTATGAAAGTTATGGTCATTTCTACGTTCCGGGCAACCTAGGCTTCACTCTAGGGCGTTGCTCCACCACATCGAATAGTTAGGGCCTTAGAAGTCAATGCCAGAAGCATAAAATACAACATAAATACAACAGTTTTTCCCTTGTATAACAGGAATAATTGCAACCAGTGTGAAAGCTATGGTCATTCCTACTTTCCGGGCAACCAAGGCTTCACTCTAGGGCGTTGCTCCACCAGGCCGAGTAGTTAGGGCCTTAGAAAACAACTCCAGACGCATAAAATACAATATAAATACAACAGTTTTTCCACGGTATAAAACGAATAATTGCAACCAGTATGAAAGTTATGGTCATTTCTACGTTCCGGGCAACCTAGGCTTCACCCTAGGGCGTTGCTCCACCAGATCGAATAGTTAGGGCCTAGGGAGTCAACGCCAGAAGCATAAAATACAATAGAAATACAACAGCTTTTCCATCGTATAACAGGAATAATTGCAACCAGTGTGAAAGGTATGGTCATTTCTACGTTCCGGGCAACCTAGGCTTCACTCTACGGCGTTGCACCACCACATCGAATAGCTGCGGCCTTAGAAGTCAACGCCAGAAGCATAAAATACAATATAAATAAAACAGTTTTTCTATCGTAAAACAGGAATAATTGCAAACAGTGTGAAAGATATGGTCATTTCTACGTTGCGGGCATCCTAGGCATCACTCTAGAGCATTGCTCCACCACATCGAATAGCTACGGCCTGAGAAGTCAACACCATAACTATAAAGAACAATATAAATACAACGGTTCTTCCATTGTATAAAATGAATGATTGCAAACAGTGTGGAGGTAATGGTCATTTCTTCTTTCCGGGCAATCTAGGCTTCACACTAGGGCGTTTCTCCACCACATCGCATAGCTGCGGCCTTAGAAGTCAACGCCAGAAGCATAAAATACAGTATAAATACAACAGTTTTTCGATCGCATAACAGGAATAATTGCAAACAGTGTGAAAGATATGGTCATTTCTACGTTGCGGGCATCCTAGGCTTCACTCTAGGGCATTGCTCCACCACATCGAATAGCTACGGCCTTAGAAGTCAACGCCATAACTATAAAAAACAATATAAATACAACAGTTTTTCCATTGTATAAAATGAATAGTTGCAAACAATGTGGAGGTAATGGTCATTTCTACTTTCTGGGCAACCTAGGCTTCACTCTAGGGCGTTTCTCCACCACATCGGATAGCTACGGCCTTAGAAGCCAACGTCTGAAGCATAAAATATAATATAAGTACTACAGTTTTTCCATCGTATAACAGTAATAATTGCAACCAGTGTGAAAGACATGGTCATTTCTAGGTTATGGGCAACCTAGGCTTCACTCTATGGCGTTGCTCCACCACATCGAATAGCTACGGCCTTAGTAGTCAACGCCAGAGGCATAAAATACAAAATAAATACAACAGTCTTTCCATCGTATAACAAGAATAATTGCAACCAGTGTGAAAGTGATGGTCATTTCTACATTCCGGGCAACCTAGGCTTCGCTCTAGGGCCATGCTCCACCAGGTCGAATAGTTAGGGCCTAAGAAGTCAACGCCAGAAGCATAAAATACAATATAAATACAACAGTTTTTCCCCTGTATAACAGGAATAATTGCAACCAGTGTGAAAGCTATGGTCATTTCTACGTTCCGGGCAACCTAGGCTACACTCTAGGGCGTTGCTCCACCACATCGAATAGCTGCGGCCTTAGAAGTGATCGCCAGACGCATAAAATACAATATAAATACAACAGTTTTTCCATCGTATAACAAGAGTTATTGCAACCAGTGTGAAAGTGATGGTCATTTCTACGTTCCGGGCAACCTAGGCTTCACTCTAGGGCGTTGTTCCTCCAGATCGAATAGCTAGGGCCTAAGAAGTCTACACCAGAAGCATAAAATACAATATAAAAACAACAGTTTTTCCATCGTATAACAGGTATAATTGCAACCAGAGTGAAGGTGATGGTCATTTCTAAGTTCCGGGCAACCTAGGCTTCACTCTAGAGCGTTGCTCCACCAGATCGAATCGCTAGGACCTTAGAAGTCAACGCCAGAAGCACAAAATAAAATAAAAATACAACAGTTATTCCATCGTATAACAGGAGTAATTACAACCAGTGTGAAAGTAATAGGCATTTCTACGTTCCGTGCAACCTAGGCTTCACCCTAGGGCGTTGGTCCACCAGGCCGAATAGTTAGGGCCTTAGAAAGCAACTCCAGACGCATAAAATACAATATAAATACAACAGTTTTTCCACGGTATAATACGAATAATTGCAACCAGTATGAAAGTTATGGTCACTTCAAAGTTCCGGGCAACCTAGGCTTCACTCTAGAGCGTTGCAACACCAGATCGAATAGCTAGGACCTTAGAAGTCAACGCCAGAAGCACAAAATAAAATAAAAATACAACAGCTTTCCATCGTATAACAGGAATAATTACATCCAGTGTGAAAGTAATGGGCATTTCTACGTTCCGTGCATCCTAGGCTTCACTCTAGGGCGTTGGTCCACCAGGTCGAATAGTTAGGGCCTTAGAAAACAACTCCAGACGCATAAAATACAATATAAATACAACAGTTTTTCCACGGTATAAAACGAATAATTGCAACCAGTATGAAAGTTATGGTCATTTCTACGTTCCGGGCAACCTAGGCTTCACCCTAGGGCGTTGGTCCACCAGATCGAATAGTTATGTCCTTAGAAGTCAACGCTGGAAGCATAAAATACGATATATGTACAAGAGCTTTTCCATCGTATCAAACGAATAAGTGCAACAAGTGTGAAAGCAATGGCCATTTCTACGTTCCGGGCATCCTAGACTTAACTCTAGGGCGTTGCCCCACCAGATCGAATAGTTAGGTCCTAAGAAGTCAACGCTAGAAGCATAAAATACGATATATATTTACAAGAGCTTTTCCATCGTATCAAACGAATAAGTGCAACAAGTGTGAAAGCAATGGCCATTTCTACGTTCCGGGCATCCTAGACTTAACTCTAGGGCGTTGCTCCACCAGATCGAATAGTTAGGTCCTAAGAAGTCAACGCCCGAAGCATAAAATACAATAAAAATACAACAGTTCTTCCATCGTATAACAGGAATAATAGCAACCAGAGTGAAGGTGATGGTCACTTCAAAGTTCCGGGCAACCTAGGCTTCACTCTAGAGCGTTGCACCACCAGGTCGAATAGCTAGGGCCTTAGAAGTCAACGCCAGAAGCACAAAATAAAATAAAAATACAACAGTTATTCCATCGTATAACAGGAATAATTACAACCAGTGTGAAAGTAATGGGCATTTCTACGTTCCGTGCAACCTAGGCTTCACTCTAGGGCGTTGGTCCACCAGGTCGAATAGTTAGGGCCTGAGAAAACAACACCAGACGCATAAAACACAATAAAAATACAACAGTTTTTCCATCGTATGAAAAGAATAATTGCTACCAGTGTGAAGGTAATGGTCATTTCTACGTTCCGCGCAACCTGGGCTTCACCCTAGGGCGTTGCTCCACCAGATCGAATAGTTATGTCCTTAGAAGTCAACGCTGGAAGCATAAAATACGATATATGTACAAGAGCTTTTCCATCGTATCAAACGAATAAGTGCAACAAGTGTGAAAGCAATGGCCATTTCTACGTTCCGGGCATCCTAGACTTAACTCTAGGGCGTTGCTCCACCAGATCGAATAGTTAGGTCCTAAGAAGTCAACGCTAGAGGCATAAAATACGATATATGTACAAGAGCTTTTCCATCGTATCAAACGAATAAGTGCAACCAGTGTGAAAGCAATGGCCATTTCTACGTTCCGGGCATCCTAGACTTAACTCTAGGGCGTTGCTCTACCAGATCGAATAGCTACGGCCTTAGAAGTCAACGCCCGAAACATAAAATACAATAAAAATACAACAGTTTTTCCATCGTATGAAAAGAATAATTGCAACCAGTGTGAAAGTAATGGTCATTTCTTCGTTCCGGGCAACCTAGGCTTCACTCTAGGGCGTTGCTCCACCTCATCGAATATCTACGGCCTTAGAAGTCGACGCCAGAAGCATAAAATGCAATATAAATACAACAGTCTTTCCATCGTATAGCATGAATAATTGCAACCAGTGTGAAAGTAATGGTCATCTCTACGTTTCGGGCAACATAGGCACCACTCTAGGGCGTTGGTCCACCAAATCGAATAGCTAGGGCCTCAGAAGTCAACGCCCGAGGCATAAAATACAGAACTAAAAGAACAGCTTTAACATTGTATAAAACGAATAATTGCAACCAGTGTGAAAGTTATGGTCATTTCTACGTTCCGTGCAACCTAGGCTTCACTCTAGGGCGTTGCTCCAGCATATCCTGTAGTTAGGACATCAGAAGTCAACGCCCGGAGCATAAAATACAATAAAAATACCACAGTTTTTCCATCGTATAACAGGAATAATTGCAACCAGATCGAAGGTGATGGTCATTTCTATGTTCCGGGCACCTAGGCTTCACTCTAGAGCGTTGCACCACCAGATCGAATAGCTAGGGCCTTTGAAGTCAACGCCAGAAGCATAAAATACAATATAAATACAACAGTTATTCCATCGTATAACAGGAATAATTACAACCAGTGTGAAAGTAATGGGCATTTCTACGTTCTGTGCAACCTAGGCTTCACTCTAGGGCGTTGCTCCACCAGGTCGAATAGTTAGGCCCTTAGAAAACAACTCCAGACGCATAAAACACAAGAAAAATACAACAGTCCTTTCATTGTATAACAGGAACAATTGCAACATGCCTGAAGGTAATGGTCATTTCTACGTTCCGGGAAATCTAGGCTTCTCTCTACGGCGTTGCTCCACCAGATCGAATAGATAGGGCCTAAGAAGACAACGCCACAAGCATAAAATACAATAGAGATACAACAGTTTTTCCATCGATTAACAGGAATAACTGCAACCAGTGTGAAAGATATGGTCATTTCTACGATCAGGGCAACCTAGGCTTCACTCCAGGGCATTGATGCACCACATCGAATAGCTACGGCCTTAGAAGTGAACGCCAGAAGGTTAAAATACAAAATAAATACAACAGTTTTTCCATCGTATAATAGGAATAATTGCAACCAGTGTGAAAGACATGGTCATTTCTACGTTCCGGGCAACCTAGGCTTGACCCTAGGGCGTTGCTCCACCACATCGAATAGCTACGGCCTTAGGAGTCAACGCCAGAGGCATAGAATACAAAATAAATACAACAGTTTTTCCATCGTATAACAAGGATAATTGCAACCAGTGTGAAAGTGTCGTCACTTCTACGTTCCGGGCAACCTAGGCTTCGCTCTAGAGCGTTGCTCCACCAGATCGAATAGTTAGGGCCTAAGAAGACAACGCCAGAAGCATAAAATACAATATAAATACAACAGCTTTTCCATCGTATATGATGTATATTTGCAAAGAGTGTGAAAGTAAAGGTCATTTCTACGTTCCGGGCAACCTAGGCTTAACTGTAGGGCGTTGCTCCACCAGATCGCATGGTTAGGTACTTAGAATTTAACGCCAGAAGCATGAAATACAATAAAAATGCAACTGTTTTTCCATCGTATAACAGGAAAGCTGCATCCAGTGTTAAAGTACTGGTCATTTCTATGGTCCGGGTAACCTAGGCTTCACTTTAGGGCGTTGCTCCACCAGGTCGAATAGCTAGGGACTTAGAATTCAACGCCAGAAGAATAAAATACAACATATGTACAACAGCTGTTCCACCGTATAAAATGTATAATTGCAAGCAGTGTGAAGGTAATGGTCATTTCTACGTTCTGGGCAACCTCGGCATCACTCTAGAGCGTTGCTCCACCAGATGGAATAGTTAGGGCCTTAGAAGTCAACGCCCGAAGCATAAAATACAAAATAAATAGAACATTTTTTCCATTGTTTAGAACGAATAATTGCAACCAGTGTGAAAGTTATTGTCATTTCTACGTTCCGGGCAACCTAGGCTTCACTCTAGGGCGTTGTTCCACCAGATCGAATAGTTAGGGCCTAAGAAGTCAACGCCAGAAGCAGAAAATACAATATAAATACAACAGCTTTTCCATCGTACATAATGTATAATTGCAAACAGTGTGAAAGCAAATGTCATTTGTACGTTCCGGGCAACCTAGGCTTAGCTGTAGGGCGTTGCTCCACCAGATCGCAAAGTTAGGGACTTAGAATTTAACGCCTGAAGCATAAAATACAATAAAAATGCAACAGTTTTTCCATATTATAACAGGAATAACTGCAACCAGTGTGAAAGTACTGGTCATTTCCACGTTCCGGGTAACCCAGGCTTCACCCTATGGCGTTGCTCCACCAGATCGAATAGCTAGGGACTTAGAATTCAACGCCAGAAGAATAAAATACAGTATAAATACAACAGCTTTTCCATCGTATATAATGTATATTTGCAAACAGTGTGAAAGTAAAGGTCATTTCTATGTTCCGGGCAACCTAGAGTTAACACTGAGGAATTGCTCCACCAGATCAAATACATAGGGCCTTAGAAGTCAACGCCAGGAGCATAAAGTACATTAAAAATCCAACAGTTTGTCCATCGTATAACAGGAATAATTGCCACCAGTGTGAAAGTGATGGTCATTTCTGCATTCCCGGCAACCTAGGCTTCACTCTATGGCGTTGCTCCTCCAGATCGAATAGTTAGGGCCTAGGAAGTCAACGCCAGAAGCATAAAATACAATAGAAATACAACAGCTTTTCCATCGTATAACAGGAATAATTGCAACCAGTGTGAAAGGTATGGTCATTTCTACGTTTCGGGCAACCTAGGCTTCACTCTAGGGCGTTGCACCACCACATCGAATAGCTGCGGCCTTAGAAGTCAACGCCAGAAGCATAAAATACAATATAAATAAAACAGTTTTTCTATCGTAAAACAGGAATAATTGCAAACAGTGTGAAAGATATGGTCATTTCTACGTTGCGGGCATCCTAGGCTTCACTCTAGAGCATTGCTCCACCACATCGAATAGCTACGGCCTGAGAAGTCAACGCCATAACTATAAAGAACAATATAAATACAACGGTTCTTCCATTGTATAAAATGAATAATTGCAAACAGTGTGGAGGTAATGGTCATTTCTTCTTTCCGGGCAATCTAGGCTTCACACTAGGGCGTTTCTCCACCACATCGAATAGCTGCGGCCTTAGAAGTCAACGCCAGAAGCATAAAATACAGTATAAATACAACAGTTTTTCGATCGCATAACAGGAATAATTGCAAACAGTGTGAAAGATATGGTCATTTCTACGTTGCGGGCATCCTAGGCTTCATTCAAGGGCGTTTCTCCACCACATCGAATAGCTGCGGCCTTAGAAGTCAACGCCAGAAGCATAAATTACAGTATAAATACAACAGTTTTTCCATCGTATAACAAGAGTTATTGCAACCAGTGTGAAAGTGATGGTCATTTCTACGTTCCGGGCAACCTAGGCTTCACTCTAGGGCGTTGTTCCTCCAGATCGAATAGCTAGGGCCTAAGAAGTCTACACCAGAAGCATAAAATACAATATAAATACAACAGTTTTTCCATCGTATAACAGGTATAATTGCAACCAGAGTGAAGGTGATGGTGATTTCTAAGTTCCGGGCAACCTAGGCTTCACTCTAGAGCGTTGCTCCACCAGATCGAATAGCTAGGACCTTAGAAGTCAACGCCAGAAGCACAAAATAAAATAAAAATACAACAGTTATTCCATCGTATAACAGGAATAATTACAACCAGTGTGAAAGTAATGGGCATTTCTGCGTTCCGTGCAACCTAGGCTTCACTCTAGGGCGTTGCTCCACCACATCGAATAGCTACGGCCCTAGAAGACAACGCCATAACTATAAAATACAATATAAATACAACAGTCTTTCCATCGTATAAAACGAATAATTGCAACCAGTCTGATAGTTATGGTCATTTCTACGTTCCGGGCAACCTAGACTTCACCCTAGGGCGTTGCTCCACCAGATCGAATAGTTAGGGCCCAAGAAGTCAATGCCAGAAGCATAAAATACGATATATGTACAACTGTTTTTCCATCGTATAAAATGAGTAATTGCAACCAGTGTGAAAGTAACGGCCATTTCTACGTTCCGGGCATCCTAGAGTTACACTGAGGAATTGCTCCACCAGATCAAATACATAGGGCCTTAGGAGTCAACGCCAGGAGCATAAAGTACATTAAAAATCCAACAGTTTGTCCATCGTATAACAGGAATAATTGCCACCAGTGTGAAAGTGATGGTCATTTCTGCATTCCCGGCAACCTAGGCTTCACTCTATGGCGTTGCTCCTCCAGATAGAATAGTTAGGGCCCAGGAAGTCAACGCCAGAAGCATAAAATACAATATAAATACAACAGTTTTTCCCTTGTATAACAGGAATAATTGCAAACAGTGTGGAGGTAATGGTCATTTCCACTTTCCGAGCAACCTAGGCTTCACTCTAGGGCGTTGATCCACCACATCGAATAGTTAGGGCCTTAGGAAACAACTCCAGACGTGTAAAATACAATGTAAATACAACAGTTTTTCCACGGTATAAAACGAATAATTGCAACTAGTATGAAAGTTATGGTCATTTCTACGTTCCGGGCAACCTAGGCTTCACTCTAGGGCGTTGCTCCACCACATCGAATAGTTAGGGCCTTAGAAGTCAATGCCAGAAGCATAAAATACAACATAAATACAACAGTTTTTCCCTTGTATAACAGGAATAATTGCAACCAGTGTGAAAGCTATGGTCATTCCTACTTTCCGGGCAACCAAGGCTTCACTCTAGGGCGTTGCTCCACCAGGCCGAGTAGTTAGGGCCTTAGAAAACAACTCCAGACGCATAAAATACAATATAAATACAACAGTTTTTCCACGGTATAAAACGAATAATTGCAACCAGTATGAAAGTTATGGTCATTTCTACGTTCCGGGCAACCTAGGCTTCACCCTAGGGCGTTGCTCCACCAGATCGAATAGTTAGGGCCTAGGGAGTCAACGCCAGAAGCATAAAATACAATAGAAATACAACAGCTTTTCCATCGTATAACAGGAATAATTGCAACCAGTGTGAAAGGTATGGTCATTTCTACGTTCCGGGCAACCTAGGCTTCACTCTACGGCGTTGCACCACCACATCGAATAGCTGCGGCCTTAGAAGTCAACGCTAGAAGCATAAAATACAATATAAATAAAACAGTTTTTCTATCGTAAAACAGGAATAATTGCAAACAGTGTGAAAGATATGGTCATTTCTACGTTGCGGGCATCCTAGGCATCACTCTAGAGCATTGCTCCACCACATCGAATAGCTACGGCCTGAGAAGTCAACACCATAACTATAAAGAACAATATAAATACAACGGTTCTTCCATTGTATAAAATGAATAATTGCAAACAGTGTGGAGGTAATGGTCATTTCTTCTTTCCGGGCAATCTAGGCTTCACACTAGGGCGTTTCTCCACCACATCGAATAGCTGCGGCCTTAGAAGTCAACGCCAGAAGCATAAAATACAGTATAAATACAACAGTTTTTCGATCGCATAACAGGAATAATTGCAAACAGTGTGAAAGATATGGTCATTTCTACGTTGCGGGCATCCTAGGCTTCACTCTAGGGCATTGCCCCCCCACATCGAATAGCTACGGCCTTAGAAGTCAACGCCAGAGGCATAAAATACAAAATAAATACAACAGTCTTTCCATCGTATAACAAGAATAATTGCAACCAGTGTGAAAGTGATGGTCACTTCTACATTCCGGGCAACCTAGGCTTCGCTCTAGGGCCATGCTCCACCAGGTCGAATAGTTAGGGCCTAAGAAGTCAACGCCAGAAGCATAAAATACAATATAAATACAACAGTTTTTCCCCTGTATAACAGGAATAATTGCAACCAGTGTGAAAGCTATGGTCATTTCTACGTTCCGGGCAACCTAGGCTACACTCTAGGGCGTTGCTCCTCCACATCGAATAGCTGCGGCCTTAGAAGTAATCGCCAGACGCATAAAATACAATATAAATACAACAGTTTTTCCATCGTATAACAAGAGTTATTGCAACCAGTGTGAAAGTGATGGTCATTTCTACGTTCCGGGCAACCTAGGCTTCACTCTAGGGCGTTGTTCCTCCAGATCGAATAGCTAGGGCCTAAGAAGTCTACACCAGAAGCATAAAATACAATATAAATACAACAGTTTTTCCATCGTATAACAGGTATAATTGCAACCAGAGTGAAGGTGATGGTCATTTCTAAGTTCCGGGCAACCTAGGCTTCACTCTAGAGCGTTGCTCCACCAGATCGAATAGCTAGGACCTTAGAAGTCAACGCCAGAAGCACAAAATAAAATAAAAATACAACAGTTATTCCATCGTATAACAGGAATAATTACAACCAGTGTGAAAGTAATGGGCATTTCTACGTTCCGTGCAACCTAGGCTTCACTCTAGGGAGTTGGTCCACCAGGCCGAATAGTTAGGGCCTTAGAAAACAACTCCAGACGCAAAAAATACAATATAAATACAACAGTTTTTCCACGGTATAAAACGAATAATTGCAACCAGTATGAAAGTTATGGTCATTTCTACGTTCCGGGCACCCTAGGCTTCACCCTAGGGCGTTGCTCCACCAGATCGAATAGTTAGGGCCTAAGTAGTCAACGCCATAACTATAAAAAACAATATAAATACAACAGTTTTTCCATCGTATAACAAGAGTAATTGCATCCAGTGTGAAAGTGATGGTCATTTCTACATTCCTGGCAACCTAGGCTTCGCTCTAGGGGCATGCTCCACCAGACCGAATGGTTAGGGCCTAAGAATTCAACGCCAGAAGCATAAAATACAATATAAATACAACAGTTTTTCCCCTGTATAACAGGAATAATTGCAACCAGTGTGAAAGCTATGGTCATTTCTACGTTCCGGGCAACCTAGGCTTCACTCTAGGGCGTTGCTCCCCCACATCGAATATCTACGGCCTTAGGAGTCAACGCCAGAGGCATAAAATACAAAATAAATGCAACAGTTTTCCCATCGTATAACAAGAATAATTGCAACCAGTGTGAGAGTGATCGTCATTTCTACATTCCGGGAAACCTAGGCTTCACTCTAGGGCGTTGCTCCACCAGATCGAATAGTTAGGGCCTAAGAATTCAACGCCAGAAGAATAAAATACAATATAAATACCACAGTTTTTCCATCGTATAACAGGAATAATTGCAACCAGAGTGAAGGTGATGGACATTTCTAAGTTCCGGGCAACCTAGGCTTCACTCTGGAGCGTTGCTCCACCAGATCGAATAGCTAGGACCTTAGAAGTCAACGCCAGAAGCACAAAATAAAATAAAAAGACAAGAGTTATTCCATCGTATAACAGGAATAATTACAACCAGTGTGAAAGTAATGGGCATTCCTACGTTCCGTGCAACCTAGGCTTCACTCTAGGGCGTTGGTCCACCAGGCCGAATAGATAGGGCCTTAGAAAACAACTCCAGACGCATAAAATACAATATAAATACAACAGTTTTTCCACGGTATAAAACGAATAATTGCAACCAGTATGAAAGTTATGGTCGTTTCTACGTTCCGGGCAAACTAGGCTTCACCCTAGGGCGTTGCTCCACCAGATCGAATAGTTAGGGCCTAGGAAGTCAACGCCAGAAGCATAAAATACAATAGAAATACAACAGCTTTTCCATCGTATAACAGGAATAATAGCAACCAGTGTGAAAGGTATGGTCATTTCTACGTTCCGGGCAACCTAGGCTTCACTCTAGGGCGTTGCTCCACCACATCGAATAGCTACGGCCCTAGAAGACAACGCCATAACTATAAAATACAATATAAATACAACAGTCTTTCCATCGTATAAAACGAATAATTGCAACCAGTCTGATAGTTATGGTCATTTCTACGTTCCGGGCAACCTAGACTTCACCCTAGGGCGTTGCTCCACCAGATCGAATAGTTAGGGCCCAAGAAGTCAATGCCAGAAGCATAAAATACGATATATGTACAACTGTTTTTCCATCGTATAAAATGAGTAATTGCAACCAGTGTGAAAGTAACGGCCATTTCTACGTTCCGGGCATCCTAGAGTTACACTGAGGAATTGCTCCACCAGATCAAATACATAGGGCCTTAGGAGTCAACGCCAGGAGCATAAAGTACATTAAAAATCCAACAGTTTGTCCATCGTATAACAGGAATAATTGCCACCAGTGTGAAAGTGATGGTCATTTCTGCATTCCCGGCAACCTAGGCTTCACTCTATGGCGTTGCTCCTCCAGATAGAATAGTTAGGGCCCAGGAAGTCAACGCCAGAAGCATAAAATACAATATAAATACAACAGTTTTTCCCTTGTATAACAGGAATAATTGCAAACAGTGTGGAGGTAATGGTCATTTCCACTTTCCGAGCAACCTAGGCTTCACTCTAGGGCGTTGATCCACCACATCGAATAGTTAGGGCCTTAGGAAACAACTCCAGACGTGTAAAATACAATGTAAATACAACAGTTTTTCCACGGTATAAAACGAATAATTGCAACTAGTATGAAAGTTATGGTCATTTCTACGTTCCGGGCAACCTAGGCTTCACTCTAGGGCGTTGCTCCACCACATCGAATAGTTAGGGCCTTAGAAGTCAATGCCAGAAGCATAAAATACAACATAAATACAACAGTTTTTCCCTTGTATAACAGGAATAATTGCAACCAGTGTGAAAGCTATGGTCATTCCTACTTTCCGGGCAACCAAGGCTTCACTCTAGGGCGTTGCTCCACCAGGCCGAGTAGTTAGGGCCTTAGAAAACAACTCCAGACGCATAAAATACAATATAAATACAACAGTTTTTCCACGGTATAAAACGAATAATTGCAACCAGTATGAAAGTTATGGTCATTTCTACGTTCCGGGCAACCTAGGCTTCACCCTAGGGCGTTGCTCCACCAGATCGAATAGTTAGGGCCTAGGGAGTCAACGCCAGAAGCATAAAATACAATAGAAATACAACAGCTTTTCCATCGTATAACAGGAATAATTGCAACCAGTGTGAAAGGTATGGTCATTTCTACGTTCCGGGCAACCTAGGCTTCACTCTGCGGCGTTGCACCACCACATCGAATAGCTGCGGCCTTAGAAGTCAACGCCAGAAGCATAAAATACAATATAAATAAAACAGTTTTTCTATCGTAAAACAGGAATAATTGCAAACAGTGTGAAAGATATGGTCATTTCTACGTTGCGGGCATCCTAGGCATCACTCTAGAGCATTGCTCCACCACATCGAATAGCTACGGCCTGAGAAGTCAACACCATAACTATAAAGAACAATATAAATACAACGGTTCTTCCATTGTATAAAATGAATGATTGCAAACAGTGTGGAGGTAATGGTCATTTCTTCTTTCCGGGCAATCTAGGCTTCACACTAGGGCGTTTCTCCACCACATCGCATAGCTGCGGCCTTAGAAGTCAACGCCAGAAGCATAAAATACAGTATAAATACAACAGTTTTTTGATCGCATAACAGGAATAATTGCAAACAGTGTGAAAGATATGGTCATTTCTACGTTGCGGGCATCCTAGGCTTCACTCTAGGGCATTGCTCCACCACATCGAATAGCTACGGCCTTAGAAGTCAACGCCATAACTATAAAAAACAATATAAATACAACAGTTTTTCCATTGTATAAAATGAATAGTTGCAAACAATGTGGAGGTAATGGTCATTTCTACTTTCTGGGCAACCTAGGCTTCACTCTAGGGCGTTTCTCCACCACATCGGATAGCTACGGCCTTAGAAGCCAACGTCTGAAGCATAAAATATAATATAAGTACTACAGTTTTTCCATCGTATAACAGTAATAATTGCAACCAGTGTGAAAGACATGGTCATTTCTAGGTTATGGGCAACCTAGGCTTCACTCTATGGCGTTGCTCCACCACATCGAATAGCTACGGCCTTAGTAGTCAACGCCAGAGGCATAAAATACAAAATAAATACAACAGTCTTTCCATCGTATAACAAGAATAATTGCAACCAGTGTGAAAGTGATGGTCACTTCTACATTCCGGGCAACCTAGGCTTCGCTCTAGGGCCATGCTCCACCAGGTCGAATAGTTAGGGCCTAAGAAGTCAACGCCAGAAGCATAAAATACAATATAAATACAACAGTTTTTCCCCTGTATAACAGGAATAATTGCAACCAGTGTGAAAGCTATGGTCATTTCTACGTTCCGGGCAACCTAGGCTACACTCTAGGGCGTTGCTCCACCACATCGAATAGCTGCGGCCTTAGAAGTGATCGCCAGACGCATAAAATACAATATAAATACAACAGTTTTTCCATCGTATAACAAGAGTTATTGCAACCAGTGTGAAAGTGATGGTCATTTCTACGTTCCGGGCAACCTAGGCTTCACTCTAGGGCGTTGTTCCTCCAGATCGAATAGCTAGGGCCTAAGAAGTCTACACCAGAAGCATAAAATACAATATAAAAACAACAGTTTTTCCATCGTATAACAGGTATAATTGCAACCAGAGTGAAGGTGATGGTCATTTCTAAGTTCCGGGCAACCTAGGCTTCACTCTAGAGCGTTGCTCCACCAGATCGAATCGCTAGGACCTTAGAAGTCAACGCCAGAAGCACAAAATAAAATAAAAATACAACAGTTATTCCATCGTATAACAGGAGTAATTACAACCAGTGTGAAAGTAATAGGCATTTCTACGTTCCGTGCAACCTAGGCTTCACCCTAGGGCGTTGGTCCACCAGGCCGAATAGTTAGGGCCTTAGAAAACAACTCCAGACGCATAAAATACAATATAAATACAACAGTTTTTCCACGGTATAAAAAGAATAATTGCAACCAGTATGAAAGTTATGGTCATTTCTACGATACAGGCAACCGAGGCTTCACTCTAGGGCGTCGTTCCACCAGATCGAATAGTTAGGGCCTAAGAAGTCTACACCAGAAGCGTAAAATACAATATAAATACAACAGTTTTTCCATCGTATAACAGGAATAATTGCAACCAGTGTGAAAGTGATGGTCATTTCTACGTTCCGGGAAACCTAGGCTTCAGTCTAGGGCGCGGTTCCTCCAGATCGAATATTCAGGGCCTAAGAAGCCTACGCCTGAAGCATAAAATACAATATAAATACCACAGTTTTTCCATCGTATAACAGGAATAATTAGCACCAGTTTGAAAGTGGTGGTCATTTCTGCATTCCGGGCAACCTAGGCTTCACTCTAGGGCGTTGCTCCTCCAGATAGAATGGTTAGGGCCCAGGAAGTCAACGCCAGAAGCATAAAAAACAATATAAATGCAACAGTTTTTCCCTTGTATAACAGGAATAATTGCAACCAGTGTGAAAGGTATTGTCATTTCTACGTTACGTGCAACCTAGGCTTCACCCTAGGGCGTTGGTCCACCAGGCCGAATAGTTAGGGCCTTAGAAAACAACTCCAGACGCATAAAATACAATATAAATACAACAGTTTTTCCACGGTATAAAAAGAATAATTGCAACCAGTATGAAAGTTATGGTCATTTCAACGTTCCAGGCAACCTAGGCTTCACCCTAGGGCGTTGCTCCTCCAGATCGAATATTCAGGGCCTAAGAAGCCTACGCCTGAAGCATAAAATACAATATAAATACCACAGTTTTTCCATCGTATAACAGGAATAATTAGCACCAGTTTGAAAGTGGTGGTCATTTCTGCATTCCGGGCAACCTAGGCTTCACTCTAGGGCGTTGCTCCTCCAGATAGAATGGTTAGGGCCCAGGAAGTCAACGCCAGAAGCATAAAAAACAATATAAATGCAACAGTTTTTCCCTTGTATAACAGGAATAATTGCAACCAGTGTGAAAGGTATTGTCATTTCTACGTTACGTGCAACCTAGGCTTCACCCTAGGGCGTTGGTCCACCAGGCCGAATAGTTAGGGCCTTAGAAAACAACTCCAGACGCATAAAATACAATATAAATACAACAGTTTTTCCACGGTATAAAAAGAATAATTGCAACCAGTATGAAAGTTATGGTCATTTCAACGTTCCAGGCAACCTAGGCTTCACCCTAGGGCGTTGCTCCACCAGATCGAATAGTTAGGGCCTAAGAAGTCAACGCCAGAAGCATAAAATACAATAGAAATACAACAGTTTTTCCATCGTATAACAGGAATAATTGCAACCAGTGTGAAAGGTATGGTCATTTCTACGATACGGGCAACCTAGGCTTCACTCTAGGGCGTTGCTCCACCACATCGAATAGCTACGGCCTTAGAAGTCAACGCCATAACTATAAAAAACAATATAAATACAACAGTTTTTCCACTGTATAAAATGAATAATTGCAAACAGTGTGGAGGTAATGTTCATTTCTACTTTCCGGGCAACCTACGCTTCACTCTAGGGCGTTACTCCACCACATCGAATAGCTACTGCCTTAGAAGTCAACGTCTGAATCATAAAATATAATATAAATACAACAGTTTTTCCATCGTATAACAGGAATAATTGCAACCAGTGTGAAAGGTATGGTCATTTCTACGATACGGGCAACCTAGGCTTCACTCTAGGGCGTTGCTCCACCACATCGAATAGCTACGGCCTTAGAAGTCAACGCCATAACTATAAAAAACAATATAAATACAACAGTTTTTCCACTGTATAAAATGAATAATTGCAAACAGTGTGGAGGTAATGTTCATTTCTACTTTCCGGGCAACCTACGCTTCACTCTAGGGCGTTACTCCACCACATCGAATAGCTACTGCCTTAGAAGTCAACGTCTGAATCATAAAATATAATATAAATACAACAGTTTTTCCATCGTATAACAGGAATAATTGCAACCAGTGTGAAAGGTATGGTCATTTCGACGTTCCGGGCAACCTAGGCTTCACTCTAGGGCGTTGCTCCACCACATCGAATAGCTACGGCCCTAGAACACAACGCCATAACTATAAAATACAATATAAATACAACAGTCTTTCCATCGTATAAAACGAATAATTGCAACCAGTCTGATAGTTATGGTCATTTCTACGTTCCGGGCAACCTAGACTTCACCCTAGGGCGTTGCTCCACCAGATCGAATAGTTAGGGCCCAAGAAGTCAATGCCAGAAGCATAAAATACGATATATGTACAACTGTTTTTCCATCGTATAAAATGAGTAATTGCAACCAGTGTGAAAGTAACGGCCATTTCTACGTTCCGGGCATCCTAGAGTTACACTGAGGAATTGCTCCACCAGATCAAATACATAGGGCCTTAGGAGTCAACGCCAGGAGCATAAAGTACATTAAAAATCCAACAGTTTGTCCATCGTATAACAGGAATAATTGCCACCAGTGTGAAAGTGATGGTCATTTCTGCATTCCCGGCAACCTAGGCTTCACTCTATGGCGTTGCTCCTCCAGATAGAATAGTTAGGGCCCAGGAAGTCAACGCCAGAAGCATAAAATACAATATAAATACAACAGTTTTTCCCTTGTATAACAGGAATAATTGCAAACAGTGTGGAGGTAATGGTCATTTCCACTTTCCGAGCAACCTAGGCTTCACTCTAGGGCGTTGATCCACCACATCGAATAGTTAGGGCCTTAGGAAACAACTCCAGACGTGTAAAATACAATGTAAATACAACAGTTTTTCCACGGTATAAAACGAATAATTGCAACTAGTATGAAAGTTATGGTCATTTCTACGTTCCGGGCAACCTAGGCTTCACTCTAGGGTGTTGCTCCACCACATCGAATAGTTAGGGCCTTAGAAGTCAATGCCAGAAGCATAAAATACAACATAAATACAACAGTTTTTCCCTTGTATAACAGGAATAATTGCAACCAGTGTGAAAGCTATGGTCATTCCTACTTTCCGGGCAACCAAGGCTTCACTCTAGGGCGTTGCTCCACCAGGCCGAGTAGTTAGGGCCTTAGAAAACAACTCCAGACGCATAAAATACAATATAAATACAACAGTTTTTCCACGGTATAAAACGAATAATTGCAACCAGTATGAAAGTTATGGTCATTTCTACGTTCCGGGCAACCTAGGCTTCACCCTAGGGCGTTGCTCCACCAGATCGAATAGTTAGGGCCTAGGGAGTCAACGCCAGAAGCATAAAATACAATAGAAATACAACAGCTTTTCCATCGTATAACAGGAATAATTGCAACCAGTGTGAAAGGTATGGTCATTTCTACGTTCCGGGCAACCTAGGCTTCACTCTACGGCGTTGCACCACCACATCGAATAGCTGCGGCCTTAGAAGTCAACGCCAGAAGCATAAAATACAATATAAATAAAACAGTTTTTCTATCGTAAAACAGGAATAATTGCAAACAGTGTGAAAGATATGGTCATTTCTACGTTGCGGGCATCCTAGGCATCACTCTAGAGCATTGCTCCACCACATCGAATAGCTACGGCCTGAGAAGTCAACACCATAACTATAAAGAACAATATAAATACAACGGTTCTTCCATTGTATAAAATGAATGATTGCAAACAGTGTGGAGGTAATGGTCATTTCTTCTTTCCGGGCAATCTAGGCTTCACACTAGGGCGTTTCTCCACCACATCGCATAGCTGCGGCCTTAGAAGTCAACGCCAGAAGCATAAAATACAGTATAAATACAACAGTTTTTCGATCGCATAACAGGAATAATTGCAAACAGTGTGAAAGATATGGTCATTTCTACGTTGCGGGCATCCTAGGCTTCACTCTAGGGCATTGCTCCACCACATCGAATAGCTACGGCCTTAGAAGTCAACGCCATAACTATAAAAAACAATATAAATACAACAGTTTTTCCATTGTATAAAATGAATAGTTGCAAACAATGTGGAGGTAATGGTCATTTCTACTTTCTGGGCAACCTAGGCTTCACTCTAGGGCGTTTCTCCACCACATCGGATAGCTACGGCCTTAGAAGCCAACGTCTGAAGCATAAAATATAATATAAGTACTACAGTTTTTCCATCGTATAACAGTAATAATTGCAACCAGTGTGAAAGACATGGTCATTTCTAGGTTATGGGCAACCTAGGCTTCACTCTATGGCGTTGCTCCACCACATCGAATAGCTACGGCCTTAGTAGTCAACGCCAGAGGCATAAAATACAAAATAAATACAACAGTCTTTCCATCGTATAACAAGAATAATTGCAACCAGTGTGAAAGTGATGGTCATTTCTACATTCCGGGCAACCTAGGCTTCGCTCTAGGGCCATGCTCCACCAGGTCGAATAGTTAGGGCCTAAGAAGTCAACGCCAGAAGCATAAAATACAATATAAATACAACAGTTTTTCCCCTGTATAACAGGAATAATTGCAACCAGTGTGAAAGCTATGGTCATTTCTACGTTCCGGGCAACCTAGGCTACACTCTAGGGCGTTGCTCCACCACATCGAATAGCTGCGGCCTTAGAAGTGATCGCCAGACGCATAAAATACAATATAAATACAACAGTTTTTCCATCGTATAACAAGAGTTATTGCAACCAGTGTGAAAGTGATGGTCATTTCTACGTTCCGGGCAACCTAGGCTTCACTCTAGGGCGTTGTTCCTCCAGATCGAATAGCTAGGGCCTAAGAAGTCTACACCAGAAGCATAAAATACAATATAAAAACAACAGTTTTTCCATCGTATAACAGGTATAGTTGCAACCAGAGTGAAGGTGATGGTCATTTCTAAGTTCCGGGCAACCTAGGCTTCACTCTAGAGCGTTGCTCCACCAGATCGAATCGCTAGGACCTTAGAAGTCAACGCCAGAAGCACAAAATAAAATAAAAATACAACAGTTATTCCATCGATTAACAGGAGTAATTACAACCAGTGTGAAAGTAATAGGCATTTCTACGTTCCGTGCAACCTAGGCTTCACCCTAGGGCGTTGGTCCACCAGGCCGAATAGTTAGGGCCTTAGAAAACAACTCCAGACGCATAAAATACAATATAAATACAACAGTTTTTCCACGGTATAAAAAGAATAATTGCAACCAGTATGAAAGTTATGGTCATTTCTACGATACAGGCAACCGAGGCTTCACTCTAGGGCGTCGTTCCACCAGATCGAATAGTTAGGGCCTAAGAAGTCTACACCAGAAGCGTAAAATACAATATAAATACAACAGTTTTTCCATCGTATAACAGGAATAATTGCAACCAGTGTGAAAGTGATGGTCATTTCTACGTTCCGGGAAACCTAGGCTTCAGTCTAGGGCGCGGTTCCTCCAGATCGAATATTCAGGGCCTAAGAAGCCTACGCCTGAAGCATAAAATACAATATAAATACCACAGTTTTTCCATCGTATAACAGGAATAATTAGCACCAGTTTGAAAGTGGTGGTCATTTCTGCATTCCGGGCAACCTAGGCTTCACTCTAGGGCGTTGCTCCTCCAGATAGAATAGTTAGGGCCCAGGAAGTCAACGCCAGAAGCATAAAAAACAATATAAATGCAACAGTTTTTCCCTTGTATAACAGGAATAATTGCAACCAGTGTGAAAGGTATTGTCATTTCTACGTTACGTGCAACCTAGGCTTCACCCTAGGGCGTTGGTCCACCAGGCCGAATAGTTAGGGCCTTAGAAAACAACTCCAGACGCATAAAATACAATATAAATACAACAGTTTTTCCACGGTATAAAAAGAATAATTGCAACCAGTATGAAAGTTATGGTCATTTCAACGTTCCAGGCAACCTAGGCTTCACCCTAGGGCGTTGCTCCACCAGATCGAATAGTTAGGGCCTAAGAAGTCAACGCCAGAAGCATAAAATACAATAGAAATACAACAGTTTTTCCATCGTATAACAGGAATAATTGCAACCAGTGTGAAAGGTATGGTCATTTCTACGATACGGGCAACCTAGGCTTCACTCTAGGGCGTTGCTCCACCACATCGAATAGCTACGGCCTTAGAAGTCAACGCCATAACTATAAAAAACAATATAAATACAACAGTTTTTCCACTGTATAAAATGAATAATTGCAAACAGTGTGGAGGTAATGTTCATTTCTACTTTCCGGGCAACCTACGCTTCACTCTAGGGCGTTACTCCACCACATCGAATAGCTACTGCCTTAGAAGTCAACGTCTGAATCATAAAATATAATATAAATACAACAGTTTTTCCATCGTATAACAGGAATAATTGCAACCAGTGTGAAAGACATGGTCATTTCTACGTTCCGGGCAACCTAGGCTTCACTCTAGGGCGTTGCTCCACCACATCGAATAGCTGCGGCCTCAGGAGTCAACGCCAGAGGCATAAAATACAAAATAAACACAACAGTTTTTCCATCGTATAACAGGAATAATTGCAACCAGTGTGAAAAACATGGTCATTTCTACGTTCCGGGCAACCTACGCTTCACCCCAGGGCGTTGCTCCACCAGATCGAATAGTTAGGGCCCAGGAAATCAACGCCAGAAGCATAAAATACAACATAAATACAACAGTTTTTCCCTTGTATAACAGGAATAATTGCAACCAGTGTGAAAGGTATGGTCATTTCTACGTTCCGGGCAACCTAGGCTTCACACTAGGGTGTCGCTGCACCACATCGAATAGCTCCGGCCTTAGAAGTCAACGCCAGAAGCATAAAATGCAATATAAATACAACAGTTTTTGAATCGTATAACAGGAATAAATGCACACAGTGTGAAAGATATGGTCATTTCTACGTTGCGAGCGTCCTAGGCTTCTCTCTAGGGCATTCCTCCACCACATCGAATAGCTACGGCCTTAGAAGTCAACGCCATAACTATAAAATACAATATAAATACAACAGTCTTTCCATCGCATAAAGCGAATAATTGCAACCAGTCTGATAGTTATGGTCATTTCTACGTTCCGGGCAACCTAGGCTTCACTCTAGGGCGTTGCTTCACCAGATCGAATAGTTAGGGCCTAAGAAGTCAATGCCAGAAGCATAAAATAAAATAAAAATACAACAGTTTTTCCATTGTATAAAATGTATAATTGCAAGCAGTGTGAAGGTAATGGTCATTTCTACGTTCCGGGCAACCTAGGCTTCACTCTAGAGCGTTGCTTCACCAGATCGAATAGTTAGGGCCTAGGAAGTCAACGCCAGAAGCATAAAATACTATATATGTGCAACAGTTTTTACATAGTATAAAATGAATAACTGCGACCAGTGTGAAAGTAATGGACATATCTATGTTCCGAGCAACCTAGGTTTCGCTCTATGGCGTTGCTCCACCACATCGAATAGTTAGTGCCTTAGAAGACAACGCCCGAAGCATAAAATACAAAATAAATAGAACAGTTTTTCCACGGTATAAAAAGAATAATTGCAACCAGTATGAAAGTTATGGTCATTCCTACGTTCCGGGCAACCTAGGCTTAACTGTAGGGCGTTGCTCCACCAGATCGCATAGTTAGGGACTTAGAAGTCAACGCCAGAAGCATAAAATACAATAAAAATGCAACAGTTTTTCCATAGTATAACAGGAATAATTGCAACCAGTGTGACAGTACAGGTCATTTCGACGTTCCGGGCAACCTAGGCTTCGCTCCAGGGCCTTGCTCCACCAGATCGAATACCTAGGGACTTAGAATTCAACGCCAGAAGAATAAAATACAATATAAATACAACAGCTTTACCATCGTATGTAATGTATATTTGCAAACAGTTTGAAAGTAAAGGTCATATCTACGTTCCGGGCAACCTAGGCTTCACTCGAGGGAGTTGTTCCACCAGATCGAATAGTTAGGGCCTAAGAAGTCAACTCCAGAAGCACAAAATACAATATAAATACAAGAGCTTTTCCATCGTATATAATGTATATTTGCAAACAGTGTGAAAGTTATGGCCATTTCTACGTTCCGGGCAAAATAGGCTTAACTCCAGGGCGTTGCTCCACCTGATCGAATAGTCAGGGACGTTGAATACAACGCCAGAAGCATAAAATACAATAAAAATGCAGCAGTTTTTCCATCGTATAACAGGAAACCTGCAACCAGTGTGAAAGTACTGGTGATATCTATGTTCCGGGTGACCTAGGCTTCACCCTAGGGCATTGCTCCACCAGATCGAATAGCTACGGACTTAGAAATCAGCGCCAGAAGAATAAAATACAACATATGTACAACAGTTTTTCAATCGTATAACAGGAATAATTGCAAACAGTGTGAAGGATATGGTCGTTTCTACGTTGCGAGCATCCTAGACTTCACTCTAGGGCGTTGCTCCACCACATCGAATAGCTACGGCCTAAGAAGTCAACTCCAGAAGCACAAAATACAATATAAATACAAGAGCTTTTCCATCGTATATAATGTATATTTGCAAACAGTGTGAAAGTTATGGCCATTTCTACGTTCCGGGCAACCTAGGCTTAACTCCAGGGCGTTGCTCCACCAGATCGCATAGTTAGGGACTTAGAAGTCAACGCCAGAAGCATAAAATACAATACAAATACAACAGCTTTTCCATCGTATAACAAGAATAATTGCAACCAGTGTGAAAGTGATAGTCATTTCTACATTCCGGGCAACCTAGGCTTCGCTCTAGGGCCATGCTCCACCAGATGGAATAGTTAGGGCCTAAGAAGTCAACGCCAGAAGCATAAAATACAATATAAATACAACAGTTTTTCACCTGTATAACAGGAATAATTGCAACCAGTGTGAAAGTGATGGTCATTTCTACGTTCCGGGAAACCTAGGCTTCAGTCTAGGGCGCGCTTCCCCCAGATCGAATAGTTAGGGCCTAAGAAGCCTACGCCTGAAGCATAAAATACAATATAAATACCACAGTTTTTCCATCGTATAACAGGAATAATTACCACCAGTTTCAAAGTGGTGGTCATTTCTGCATTCCGGGCAACCTAGGCTTCACTCTAGGGCGTTGGTCCTCCAGATAGAATAGTTAGGGCCCAGGATGTCAACGCCAGAAGCATAAAAAACAATATAAATACAACAGTTTTTCCCTTGTATAACAGGAATAATTGCAACCAGTGTGAAATGTATTGTCATTTCTACGTTCCGTGCAACCTAGGATTCACCGTAGGGCGTTGCTCCAACAGATCGAATAGTTATGGCCTAAGAAGTCAACGCCAGAAGCATAAAATACAATATAAACACAACAGTTTTTCCATCGTATAACAGGAATAATTGCAACCAGTGTGAAAGACATGGTCATTTCTAAGTTCCGGGCAACCTAGGCTTCACTCTAGGGCGTTGCTCCACCACATCGAATAGCCGCGGCCTTAGGAGTCAACGACAGAGGCATAAAATACAAAATAAACACAACAGTTTTTCCATCGTATAACAGGAATAATTGCAACCAGTGTGAAAAACATGGTCATTTCTACGTTCCGGGCAACCTAGGCTTCACCCTAGGGCGTTGCTCCACCAGATCGAATAGTTAGGGCCCAGGAAGTCAACGCCAGAAGCATAAAATACTACATATATACAACAGTTTTTCCCTTGTATAACAGGAATAATTGCAACCAGTGTGAAAGGTATGGTAATTTCTACGTTCCGGCCAACCTGGGCTTCACACTAGGGTGTCGCTGCACCACATCGAATAGCTCCGGCCTTAGAAGTCAACGCCAGAAGCATAAAATGCAATATAAATACAACAGTTTTTGAATCGTATAACAGGAATAATTGCACACAGTGTGAAACATATGGTCATTTCTACGTTGCGAGCATCCTAGGCTTCTCTCTAGGGCATTCCTCCACCACATCGAATAGCTACGGCCTTAGAAGTCAACGCCATAACTATAAAATACAATATAAATACAACAGTCTTTCCATCGCATAAAGCGAATAATTGCAACCAGTCTGATAGTTATGGTCATTTCTACGTTCCGGGCAACCTAGCCTTCACACTAGGGTGTCGCTGCACCACATCGAATAGCTCCGGCCTTAGAAGTCAACGCCAGAAGCATAAAATGCAATATAAATACAACAGTTTTTGAATCGTATAACAGGAATAAATGCACACAGTGTGAAAGATATGGTCATTTCTACGTTGCGAGCGTCCTAGGCTTCTCTCTAGGGCATTCCTCCACCACATCGAATAGCTACGGCCTTAGAAGTCAACGCCATAACTATAAAATACAATATAAATACAACAGTCTTTCCATCGCATAAAGCGAATAATTGCAACCAGTCTGATAGTTATGGTCATTTCTACGTTCCGGGCAACCTAGGCTTCACTCTAGGGCGTTGCTTCACCAGATCGAATAGTTAGGGCCTAAGAAGTCAATGCCAGAAGCATAAAATAAAATAAAAATACAACAGTTTTTCCATTGTATAAAATGTATAATTGCAAGCAGTGTGAAGGTAATGGTCATTTCTACGTTCCGGGCAACCTAGGCTTCACTCTAGAGCGTTGCTTCACCAGATCGAATAGTTAGGGCCTAGGAAGTCAACGCCAGAAGCATAAAATACTATATATGTGCAACAGTTTTTACATAGTATAAAATGAATAACTGCGACCAGTGTGAAAGTAATGGACATATCTATGTTCCGAGCAACCTAGGTTTCGCTCTATGGCGTTGCTCCACCACATCGAATAGTTAGTGCCTTAGAAGACAACGCCCGAAGCATAAAATACAAAATAAATAGAACAGTTTTTCCACGGTATAAAAAGAATAATTGCAACCAGTATGAAAGTTATGGTCATTCCTACGTTCCGGGCAACCTAGGCTTAACTGTAGGGCGTTGCTCCACCAGATCGCATAGTTAGGGACTTAGAAGTCAACGCCAGAAGCATAAAATACAATAAAAATGCAACAGTTTTTCCATAGTATAACAGGAATAATTGCAACCAGTGTGACAGTACAGGTCATTTCGACGTTCCGGGCAACCTAGGCTTCGCTCCAGGGCCTTGCTCCACCAGATCGAATACCTAGGGACTTAGAATTCAACGCCAGAAGAATAAAATACAATATAAATACAACAGCTTTACCATCGTATGTAATGTATATTTGCAAACAGTTTGAAAGTAAAGGTCATATCTACGTTCCGGGCAACCTAGGCTTCACTCGAGGGAGTTGTTCCACCAGATCGAATAGTTAGGGCCTAAGAAGTCAACTCCAGAAGCACAAAATACAATATAAATACAAGAGCTTTTCCATCGTATATAATGTATATTTGCAAACAGTGTGAAAGTTATGGCCATTTCTACGTTCCGGGCAAAATAGGCTTAACTCCAGGGCGTTGCTCCACCTGATCGAATAGTCAGGGACGTTGAATACAACGCCAGAAGCATAAAATACAATAAAAATGCAGCAGTTTTTCCATCGTATAACAGGAAACCTGCAACCAGTGTGAAAGTACTGGTGATATCTATGTTCCGGGTGACCTAGGCTTCACCCTAGGGCATTGCTCCACCAGATCGAATAGCTACGGACTTAGAAATCAGCGCCAGAAGAATAAAATACAACATATGTACAACAGTTTTTCAATCGTATAACAGGAATAATTGCAAACAGTGTGAAGGATATGGTCGTTTCTACGTTGCGAGCATCCTAGACTTCACTCTAGGGCGTTGCTCCACCACATCGAATAGCTACGGCCTAAGAAGTCAACTCCAGAAGCACAAAATACAATATAAATACAAGAGCTTTTCCATCGTATATAATGTATATTTGCAAACAGTGTGAAAGTTATGGCCATTTCTACGTTCCGGGCAACCTAGGCTTAACTCCAGGGCGTTGCTCCACCAGATCGCATAGTTAGGGACTTAGAAGTCAACGCCAGAAGCATAAAATACAATACAAATACAACAGCTTTTCCATCGTATAACAAGAATAATTGCAACCAGTGTGAAAGTGATAGTCATTTCTACATTCCGGGCAACCTAGGCTTCGCTCTAGGGCCATGCTCCACCAGATGGAATAGTTAGGGCCTAAGAAGTCAACGCCAGAAGCATAAAATACAATATAAATACAACAGTTTTTCACCTGTATAACAGGAATAATTGCAACCAGTGTGAAAGCTATGGTCATTTCTACGTTCCGGGCAACCTAGGCTTCACCCTAGGGCGTTTCTCCAACAGATCGAATAGTTATGGCCTAAGAAGTCAACGCCAGAAGCATAAAATACAATAGAAATACAACAGTTTTTCCATCGTATAACAGGAATAATTGCAACCAGTGTGAAAGTGATGGTCATTTCTACGTTCCGGGAAACCTAGGCTTCAGTCTAGGGCGCGCTTCCCCCAGATCGAATAGTTAGGGCCTAAGAAGCCTACGCCTGAAGCATAAAATACAATATAAATACCACAGTTTTTCCATCGTATAACAGGAATAATTACCACCAGTTTCAAAGTGGTGGTCATTTCTGCATTCCGGGCAACCTAGGCTTCACTCTAGGGCGTTGGTCCTCCAGATAGAATAGTTAGGGCCCAGGATGTCAACGCCAGAAGCATAAAAAACAATATAAATACAACAGTTTTTCCCTTGTATAACAGGAATAATTGCAACCAGTGTGAAATGTATTGTCATTTCTACGTTCCGTGCAACCTAGGATTCACCGTAGGGCGTTGCTCCAACAGATCGAATAGTTATGGCCTAAGAAGTCAACGCCAGAAGCATAAAATACAATATAAACACAACAGTTTTTCCATCGTATAACAGGAATAATTGCAACCAGTGTGAAAGACATGGTCATTTCTAAGTTCCGGGCAACCTAGGCTTCACTCTAGGGCGTTGCTCCACCACATCGAATAGCCGCGGCCTTAGGAGTCAACGACAGAGGCATAAAATACAAAATAAACACAACAGTTTTTCCATCGTATAACAGGAATAATTGCAACCAGTGTGAAAAACATGGTCATTTCTACGTTCCGGGCAACCTAGGCTTCACCCTAGGGCGTTGCTCCACCAGATCGAATAGTTAGGGCCCAGGAAGTCAACGCCAGAAGCATAAAATACTACATATATACAACAGTTTTTCCCTTGTATAACAGGAATAATTGCAACCAGTGTGAAAGGTATGGTAATTTCTACGTTCCGGCCAACCTGGGCTTCACACTAGGGTGTCGCTGCACCACATCGAATAGCTCCGGCCTTAGAAGTCAACGCCAGAAGCATAAAATGCAATATAAATACAACAGTTTTTGAATCGTATAACAGGAATAATTGCACACAGTGTGAAAGATATGGTCATTTCTACGTTGCGAGCATCCTAGGCTTCTCTCTAGGGCATTCCTCCACCACATCGAATAGCTACGGCCTTAGAAGTCAACGCCATAACTATAAAATACAATATAAATACAACAGTCTTTCCATCGCATAAAGCGAATAATTGCAACCAGTCTGATAGTTATGGTCATTTCTACGTTCCGGGCAACCTAGCCTTCACACTAGGGTGTCGCTGCACCACATCGAATAGCTCCGGCCTTAGAAGTCAACGCCAGAAGCATAAAATGCAATATAAATACAACAGTTTTTGAATCGTATAACAGGAATAATTGCACACAGTGTGAAAGATATGGTCATTTCTACGTTGCGAGCATCCTAGGCTTCTCTCTAGGGCATTCCTCCACCACATCGAATAGCTACGGCCTTAGAAGTCAACGCCAGAAGCATAAAATACTACATATATACAACAGTTTTTCCCTTGTATAACAGGAATAATTGCAAACAGTGTGGAGGTAATGGTCATTTCTACTTTCCGAGCAACCTAGGCTTCACTCTAGGGCGTTGGTCCACCACATCGAATAGTTAGGGCCTTAGGAAACAACTCCAGACGCGTAAAATACAATGTAAATACAACAGTTTTTCCACGGTATAAAACGAATAATTGCAACTAGTATGAAAGTTATGGTCATTTCTATGTTCCGGGCAACCTAGGCTTCAGTCTAGGGCGTTGATCCACCAGATCGTATAGTTAGGGCCTAAGAAGTCAACGCCAGAAGCATAAAATACAATATAAATACAACAGTTTTTCCATCGTATAACGGGAATAATTGCAACCAGATTGAAGGTGATGGACATTTCTAAGTTCCGGGCAACCTAGGCTTCACTCTAGAGCGTTGCTCCACCAGATCGAATAGCTAGGACCTTAGAAGTCAACGCCAGAGGCCCAAAATAAAATAAAAATACAAGAGTTATTCCATCGTATAACAGGAATAATTACAACCAGTGTGAAAGTAATGGGCATTTCTACGTTCCGTGCAGCCTAGGCTTCACTCTAGGGCGTTGGTCCACCAGGCCGAATAGTTAGGGCCTTAGAAAACAACTCCAGACGCATAAAATACAATATAAATACAACAGTTTTTCCACGGTATAAAACGAATAATTGCAACCAGTATGAAAGTTATGGTCATTTCTACGTTCCGGGCAACCTAGGCTTCACCCTAGGGCGTTGCTCCACCAGATCGAATAGTTAGGGCCTAGGAAGTCAACGCCAGAATCATAAAATACAATAGAAATACAACAGCTTTTCCATCGTACAACAGGAATAATTGCAACCAGTGTGAAAGGTATGGTCATTTCTACGTTCCGGGCAACCTAGGCTTCACTCTAGGGCGTTGCACCACCACATCGAATAGCTGCGGCCTTAGAAGTCAACGCCAGAAGCATAAAGTACAATATAAATAAAACAGTTTTTCTATCGTAAAACAGGAATAATTGCAAACAGTGTGAAAGATATGGTCATTTCTACGTTGCGGGCATCCTAGGCTTCACTCTAGAGCATTGCTCCACCACATCGAATAGCTACGACCTGAGAAGTCAACACCATAACTATAAAGAACAATATAAATACAACGGTTCTTCCATTGTATAAAATGAATAATTGCAAACAGTGTGGAGGTAATGGTCATTTCTTCTTTCCGGGCAATCTAGGCTTCACACTAGGGCGTTTCTCCACCACATCGAATAGCTGCGGCCTTAGAAGTCAACGCCAGAAGCATAAAATACAGTATAAATACAACAGTTTTTCGATCGCATAACAGGAATAATTGCAAACAGTGTGAAAGATATGGTCATTTCTACGTTGCGGGCATCCTAGGCTTCACTCTAGGGCATTGCCCCACCACATCGAATAGCTACGGCCTTAGAAGTCAACGCCAGAGGCATAAAATACAAAATAAATACAACAGTCTTTCCATCGTATAACAAGAATAATTGCAACCAGTGTGAAAGTGATGGTCATTTCTACATTCCGGGCAACCTAGGCTTCGCTCTAGGGCCATGCTCCACCAGGTCGAATAGTTAGGGCCTAAGAAGTCAACGCCAGAAGCATAAAATACAATATAAATACAACAGTTTTTCCCCTGTATAACAGGAATAATTGCAACCAGTGTGAAAGCTATGGTCATTTCTACGTTCCGGGCAACCTAGGCTACACTCTAGGGCGTTGCTCCTCCACATCGAATAGCTGCGGCCTTAGAAGTAATCGCCAGACGCATAAAATACAATATAAATACAACAGTTTTTCCATCGTATAACAAGAGTTATTGCAACCAGTGTGAAAGTGATGGTCATTTCTACGTTCCGGGCAACCTAGGCTTCACTCTAGGGCGTTGTTCCTCCAGATCGAATAGCTAGGGCCTAAGAAGTCTACACCAGAAGCATAAAATACAATATAAATACAACAGTTTTTCCATCGTATAACAGGTATAATTGCAACCAGAGTGAAGGTGATGGTCATTTCTAAGTTCCGGGCAACCTAGGCTTCACTCTAGAGCGTTGCTCCACCAGATCGAATAGCTAGGACCTTAGAAGTCAACGCCAGAAGCACAAAATAAAATAAAAATACAACAGTTATTCCATCGTATAACAGGAATAATTACAACCAGTGTGAAAGTAATGGGCATTTCTACGTTCCGTGCAACCTAGGCTTCACTCTAGGGAGTTGGTCCACCAGGCCGAATAGTTAGGGCCTTAGAAAACAACTCCAGACGCAAAAAATACAATATAAATACAACAGTCTTTCCACGGTATAAAACGAATAATTGCAACCAGTATGAAAGTTATGGTCATTTCTACGTTCCGGGCACCCTAGGCTTCACCCTAGGGCGTTGCTCCACCAGATCGAATAGTTAGGGCCTAAGTAGTCAACGCCATAACTATAAAAAACAATATAAATACAACAGTTTTTCCATCGTATAACAAGAGTAATTGCATCCAGTGTGAAAGTGATGGTCATTTCTACATTCCTGGCAACCTAGGCTTCGCTCTAGGGGCATGCTCCACCAGACCGAATGGTTAGGGCCTAAGAATTCAACGCCAGAAGCATAAAATACAATATAAATACAACAGTTTTTCCCCTGTATAACAGGAATAATTGCAACCAGTGTGAAAGCTATGGTCATTTCTACGTTCCGGGCAACCTAGGCTTCACTCTAGGGCGTTACTCCCCCACATCGAATATCTACGGCCATAGGAGTCAACGCCAGAGGCATAAAATACAAAATAAATGCAACAGTTTTCCCATCGTATAACAAGAATAATTGCAACCAGTGTGAGAGTGATCGTCATTTCTACATTCCGGGAAACCTAGGCTTCACTCTAGGGCGTTGCTCCACCAGATCTAATAGTTAGGGCCTAAGAATTCAACGCCAGATGAATAAAATACAATATAAATACCACAGTTTTTCCATCGTATAACAGGAATAATTGCAACCAGAGTGAAGGTGATGGACATTTCTAAGTTCCGGGCAACCTAGGCTTCACTCTGGAGCGTTGCTCCACCAGATCGAATAGCTAGGACCTTAGAAGTCAACGCCAGAAGCACAAAATAAAATAAAAAGACAAGAGTTATTCCATCGTATAACAGGAATAATTACAACCAGTGTGAAAGTAATGGGCATTCCTACGTTCCGTGCAACCTAGGCTTCACTCTAGGGCGTTGGTCCACCAGGCCGAATAGATAGGGCCTTAGAAAACAACTCCAGACGCATAAAATACAATATAAATACAACAGTTTTTCCACGGTATAAAACGAATAATTGCAACCAGTATGAAAGTTATGGTCGTTTCTACGTTCCGGGCAAACTAGGCTTCACCCTAGGGCGTTGCTCCACCAGATCGAATAGTTAGGGCCTAGGAAGTCAACGCCAGAAGCATAAAATACAATAGAAATACAACAGCTTTTCCATCGTATAACAGGAATAATAGCAACCAGTGTGAAAGGTATGGTCATTTCTACGTTCCGGGCAACCTAGGCTTCACTCTAGGGCGTTGCTCCACCACATCGAATAGCTACGGCCCTAGAAGACAACGCCATAACTATAAAATACAATATAAATACAACAGTCTTTCCATCGTATAAAACGAATAATTGCAACCAGTCTGATAGTTATGGTCATTTCTACGTTCCGGGCAACCTAGACTTCACCCTAGGGCGTTGCTCCACCAGATCGAATAGTTAGGGCCCAAGAAGTCAATGCCAGAAGCATAAAATACGATATATGTACAACTGTTTTTCCATCGTATAAAATGAGTAATTGCAACCAGTGTGAAAGTAACGGCCATTTCTACGTTCCGGGCATCCTAGAGTTACACTGAGGAATTGCTCCACCAGATCAAATACATAGGGCCTTAGGAGTCAACGCCAGGAGCATAAAGTACATTAAAAATCCAACAGTTTGTCCATCGTATAACAGGAATAATTGCCACCAGTGTGAAAGTGATGGTCATTTCTGCATTCCCGGCAACCTAGGCTTCACTCTATGGCGTTGCTCCTCCAGATAGAATAGTTAGGGCCCAGGAAGTCAACGCCAGAAGCATAAAATACAATATAAATACAACAGTTTTTCCCTTGTATAACAGGAATAATTGCAAACAGTGTGGAGGTAATGGTCATTTCCACTTTCCGAGCAACCTAGGCTTCACTCTAGGGCGTTGATCCACCACATCGAATAGTTAGGGCCTTAGGAAACAACTCCAGACGTGTAAAATACAATGTAAATACAACAGTTTTTCCACGGTATAAAACGAATAATTGCAACTAGTATGAAAGTTATGGTCATTTCTACGTTCCGGGCAACCTAGGCTTCACTCTAGGGCGTTGCTCCACCACATCGAATAGTTAGGGCCTTAGAAGTCAATGCCAGAAGCATAAAATACAACATAAATACAACAGTTTTTCCCTTGTATAACAGGAATAATTGCAACCAGTGTGAAAGCTATGGTCATTCCTACTTTCCGGGCAACCAAGGCTTCACTCTAGGGCGTTGCTCCACCAGGCCGAGTAGTTAGGGCCTTAGAAAACAACTCCAGACGCATAAAATACAATATAAATACAACAGTTTTTCCACGGTATAAAACGAATAATTGCAACCAGTATGAAAGTTATGGTCATTTCTACGTTCCGGGCAACCTAGGCTTCACCCTAGGGCGTTGCTCCACCAGATCGAATAGTTAGGGCCTAGGGAGTCAACGCCAGAAGCATAAAATACAATAGAAATACAACAGCTTTTCCATCGTATAACAGGAATAATTGCAACCAGTGTGAAAGGTATGGTCATTTCTACGTTCCGGGCAATCTAGGCTTCACACTAGGGCGTTTCTCCACCACATCGAATAGCTGCGGCCTTAGAAGTCAACGCCAGAAGCATAAAATACAGTATAAATACAACAGTTTTTCGATCGCATAACAGGAATAATTGCAAACAGTGTGAAAGATATGGTCATTTCTACGTTGCGGGCATCCTAGGCTTCACTCTAGGGCATTGCTCCACCACATCGAATAGCTACGGCCTTAGAAGTCAACGCCATAACTATAAAAAACAATATAAATACAACAGTTTTTCCATTGTATAAAATGAATAGTTGCAAACAATGTGGAGGTAATGGTCATTTCTACTTTCTGGGCAACCTAGGCTTCACTCTAGGGCGTTTCTCCACCACATCGGATAGCTACGGCCTTAGAAGCCAACGTCTGAAGCATAAAATATAATATAAGTACTACAGTTTTTCCATCGTATAACAGTAATAATTGCAACCAGTGTGAAAGACATGGTCATTTCTAGGTTATGGGCAACCTAGGCTTCACTCTATGGCGTTGCTCCACCACATCGAATAGCTACGGCCTTAGTAGTCAACGCCAGAGGCATAAAATACAAAATAAATACAACAGTCTTTCCATCGTATAACAAGAATAATTGCAACCAGTGTGAAAGTGATGGTCATTTCTACATTCCGGGCAACCTAGGCTTCGCTCTAGGGCCATGCTCCACCAGGTCGAATAGTTAGGGCCTAAGAAGTCAACGCCAGAAGCATAAAATACAATATAAATACAACAGTTTTTCCCCTGTATAACAGGAATAATTGCAACCAGTGTGAAAGCTATGGTCATTTCTACGTTCCGGGCAACCTAGGCTACACTCTAGGGCGTTGCTCCACCACATCGAATAGCTGCGGCCTTAGAAGTGATCGCCAGACGCATAAAATACAATATAAATACAACAGTTTTTCCATCGTATAACAAGAGTTATTGCAACCAGTGTGAAAGTGATGGTCATTTCTACGTTCCGGGCAACCTAGGCTTCACTCTAGGGCGTTGTTCCTCCAGATCGAATAGCTAGGGCCTAAGAAGTCTACACCAGAAGCATAAAATACAATATAAAAACAACAGTTTTTCCATCGTATAACAGGTATAATTGCAACCAGAGTGAAGGTGATGGTCATTTCTAAGTTCCGGGCAACCTAGGCTTCACTCTAGAGCGTTGCTCCACCAGATCGAATCGCTAGGACCTTAGAAGTCAACGCCAGAAGCACAAAATAAAATAAAAATACAACAGTTATTCCATCGTATAACAGGAGTAATTACAACCAGTGTGAAAGTAATAGGCATTTCTACGTTCCGTGCAACCTAGGCTTCACCCTAGGGCGTTGGTCCACCAGGCCGAATAGTTAGGGCCTTAGAAAACAACTCCAGACGCATAAAATACAATATAAATACAACAGTTTTTCCACGGTATAAAAAGAATAATTGCAACCAGTATGAAAGTTATGGTCATTTCTACGATACAGGCAACCGAGGCTTCACTCTAGGGCGTCGTTCCACCAGATCGAATAGTTAGGGCCTAAGAAGTCTACACCAGAAGCGTAAAATACAATATAAATACAACAGTTTTTCCATCGTATAACAGGAATAATTGCAACCAGTGTGAAAGTGATGGTCATTTCTACGTTCCGGGAAACCTAGGCTTCAGTCTAGGGCGCGGTTCCTCCAGATCGAATATTCAGGGCCTAAGAAGCCTACGCCTGAAGCATAAAATACAATATAAATACCACAGTTTTTCCATCGTATAACAGGAATAATTAGCACCAGTTTGAAAGTGGTGGTCATTTCTGCATTCCGGGCAACCTAGGCTTCACTCTAGGGCGTTGCTCCTCCAGATAGAATAGTTAGGGCCCAGGAAGTCAACGCCAGAAGCATAAAAAACAATATAAATGCAACAGTTTTTCCCTTGTATAACAGGAATAATTGCAACCAGTGTGAAAGGTATTGTCATTTCTACGTTACCTGCAACCTAGGCTTCACCCTAAGGCGTTGGTCCACCAGGCCGAATAGTTAGGGCCTTAGAAAACAACTCCAGACGCATAAAATACAATATAAATACAACAGTTTTTCCACGGTATAAAAAGAATAATTGCAACCAGTATGAAAGTTATGGTCATTTCAACGTTCCAGGCAACCTAGGCTTCACCCTAGGGCGTTGCTCCACCAGATCGAATAGTTAGGGCCTAAGAAGTCAACGCCAGAAGCATAAAATACAATAGAAATACAACAGTTTTTCCATCGTATAACAGGAATAATTGCAACCAGTGTGAAAGGTATGGTCATTTCTACGATACGGGCAACCTAGGCTTCACTCTAGGGCGTTGCTCCACCACATCGAATAGCTACGGCCTTAGAAGTCAACGCCATAACTATAAAAAACAATATAAATACAACAGTTTTTCCACTGTATAAAATGAATAATTGCAAACAGTGTGGAGGTAATGTTCATTTCTACTTTCCGGGCAACCTACGCTTCACTCTAGGGCGTTACTCCACCACATCGAATAGCTACTGCCTTAGAAGTCAACGTCTGAATCATAAAATATAATATAAATACAACAGTTTTTCCATCGTATAACAGGAATAATTGCAACCAGTGTGAAAGACATGGTCATTTCTACGTTCCGGGCAACCTAGGCTTCACTCTAGGGCGTTGCTCCACCACATCGAATAGCTGCGGCCTCAGGAGTCAACGCCAGAGGCATAAAATACAAAATAAACACAACAGTTTTTCCATCGTATAACAGGAATAATTGCAACCAGTGTGAAAAACATGGTCATTTCTACGTTCCGGGCAACCTACGCTTCACCCCAGGGCGTTGCTCCACCAGATCGAATAGTTAGGGCCCAGGAAATCAACGCCAGAAGCATAAAATACAACATAAATACAACAGTTTTTCCCTTGTATAACAGGAATAATTGCAACCAGTGTGAAAGGTATGGTCATTTCTACGTTCCGGGCAACCTAGGCTTCACACTAGGGTGTCGCTGCACCACATCGAATAGCTCCGGCCTTAGAAGTCAACGCCAGAAGCATAAAATGCAATATAAATACAACAGTTTTTGAATCGTATAACAGGAATAAATGCACACAGTGTGAAAGATATGGTCATTTCTTCGTTGCGAGCGTCCTAGGCTTCTCTCTAGGGCATTCCTCCACCACATCGAATAGCTACGGCCTTAGAAGTCAACGCCATAACTATAAAATACAATATAAATACAACAGTCTTTCCATCGCATAAAGCGAATAATTGCAACCAGTCTGATAGTTATGGTCATTTCTACGTTCCGGGCAACCTAGGCTTCACTCTAGGGCGTTGCTTCACCAGATCGAATAGTTAGGGCCTAAGAAGTCAATGCCAGAAGCATAAAATAAAATAAAAATACAACAGTTTTTCCATTGTATAAAATGTATAATTGCAAGCAGTGTGAAGGTAATGGTCATTTCTACGTTCCGGGCAACCTAGGCTTCACTCTAGAGCGTTGCTTCACCAGATCGAATAGTTAGGGCCTAGGAAGTCAACGCCAGAAGCATAAAATACTATATATGTGCAACAGTTTTTACATAGTATAAAATGAATAACTGCGACCAGTGTGAAAGTAATGGACATATCTATGTTCCGAGCAACCTAGGTTTCGCTCTATGGCGTTGCTCCACCACATCGAATAGTTAGTGCCTTAGAAGACAACGCCCGAAGCATAAAATACAAAATAAATAGAACAGTTTTTCCACGGTATAAAAAGAATAATTGCAACCAGTATGAAAGTTATGGTCATTCCTACGTTCCGGGCAACCTAGGCTTAACTGTAGGGCGTTGCTCCACCAGATCGCATAGTTAGGGACTTAGAAGTCAACGCCAGAAGCATAAAATACAATAAAAATGCAACAGTTTTTCCATAGTATAACAGGAATAATTGCAACCAGTGTGACAGTACAGGTCATTTCGACGTTCCGGGCAACCTAGGCTTCGCTCCAGGGCCTTGCTCCACCAGATCGAATACCTAGGGACTTAGAATTCAACGCCAGAAGAATAAAATACAATATAAATACAACAGCTTTACCATCGTATGTAATGTATATTTGCAAACAGTGTGAAAGTAAAGGTCATATCTACGTTCCGGGCAACCTAGGCTTCACTCGAGGGAGTTGTTCCACCAGATCGAATAGTTAGGGCCTAAGAAGTCAACTCCAGAAGCACAAAATACAATATAAATACAAGAGCTTTTCCATCGTATATAATGTATATTTGCAAACAGTGTGAAAGTTATGGCCATTTCTACGTTCCGGGCAAAATAGGCTTAACTCCAGGGCGTTGCTCCACCTGATCGAATAGTCAGGGACGTTGAATACAACGCCAGAAGCATAAAATACAATAAAAATGCAGCAGTTTTTCCATCGTATAACAGGAAACCTGCAACCAGTGTGAAAGTACTGGTGATATCTATGTTCCGGGTGACCTAGGCTTCACCCTAGGGCATTGCTCCACCAGATCGAATAGCTACAGACTTAGAAATCAGCGCCAGAAGAATAAAATACAACATATGTACAACAGTTTTTCAATCGTATAACAGGAATAATTGCAAACAGTGTGAAGGATATGGTCGTTTCTACGTTGCGAGCATCCTAGACTTCACTCTAGGGCGTTGCTCCACCACATCGAATAGCTACGGCCTTAAAAGTCAACGCCTGAAGCATAAAATACAATATAAATACAACAGCTTTTCCATCGTATAAAATGAATGATTGCAAACAGTGTGAATGTTATGGTCATTTCTGCGTTCCGGGCAACCTAGGCTTCACTCTAGGTCGTTGTTCCATCAGATCGAATAGTTAGGGCCTAAGAAGTCAACGCCAGAAGCATAAAATACAATATAAATGCAACAGCTTTACCATCGTATATAATGTATATTTGCAAACAGTGTGAAAGTAAACGTCATTTCTACGTTCCGGGCAACCTAGGCTTAACTCCAGGGCGTTGCTCCACCAGATCGCATAGTTAGGGACTTAGAAGTCAACGCCAGAAGCATAAAATACAATAAAAATGCAACAGTTTTTAAATAGTATAACAGGAATAATTGCAACCAGTGTGTAAGTACAGGTCATTTCTATGTTCCCGGTAAACTAGGCTTCACTCTAGGGCGTCGCTCCACCAGATGGAATAGCTAGGGACTTAGAATTCAGCGCCAGAAGAATAAAATACAACATATGTACAACAGTTTTTCAATCGTGTAACGGGAATAATTGCAAACAGTGTGAAAGATATGGTCATTTCTACGTTGCGAGCACCCTAGACTTCACTCTAGGGCATTGCTCCACCCCATCGAATACCTACGGCCTTAGGAGTCAACGCCATAACTATAAAAAGCAATATAAATACAACAGTTTTTCCGTTGTATAAAATGAATAATTGCAAACAGTGTGGAAGTAATGGTCATTTCTACTTTCCGGGCAACCTAGGCTTCACTCTAGGGCGTTGCTCCACCACATCGAATAGCTACGGCCTTAGAAGTCAACGCCTGAAGCATAAAATACAATATAAATACAACAGATTTACCATCGTATGTAATGTATATTTGCAATCAGTGTGAAAGTAAAGGTCATATCTACGTTCCGGGCAACATAGGTTTCGCTGTAGGGCGTCGCTCCACCAGATCGAATAGCTAGGGACTTAGAAGTCAACGCCAGAAGCATAAAATACAATACAAATACAACAGCTTTTCCATCGTATAACAAGAATAATTGCAACCAGTGTGAAAGTGATAGTCATTTCTACATTCCGGGCAACCTAGGCTTCGCTCTAGGGCCATGCTCCACCAGATGGAATAGTTAGGGCCTAAGAAGTCAACGCCAGAAGCATAAAATACAATATAAATACAACAGTTTTTCACCTGTATAACAGGAATAATTGCAACCAGTGTGAAAGCTATGGTCATTTCTACGTTCCGGGCAACCTAGGCTTCACCCTAGGGCGTTTCTCCAACAGATCGAATAGTTATGGCCTAAGAAGTCAACGCCAGAAGCATAAAATACAATAGAAATACAACAGTTTTTCCATCGTATAACAGGAATAATTGCAACCAGTGTGAAAGTGATGGTCATTTCTACGTTCCGGGAAACCTAGGCTTCAGTCTAGGGCGCGCTTCCCCCAGATCGAATAGTTAGGGCCTAAGAAGCCTACGCCTGAAGCATAAAATACAATATAAATACCACAGTTTTTCCATCGTATAACAGGAATAATTACCACCAGTTTCAAAGTGGTGGTCATTTCTGCATTCCGGGCAACCTAGGCTTCACTCTAGGGTGTTGGTCCTCCAGATAGAATAGTTAGGGCCCAGGATGTCAACGCCAGAAGCATAAAAAACAATATAAATACAACAGTTTTTCCCTTGTATAACAGGAATAATTGCAACCAGTGTGAAATGTATTGTCATTTCTACGTTCCGTGCAACCTGGGATTCACCGTAGGGCGTTGCTCCAACAGATCGAATAGTTATGGCCTAAGAAGTCAACGCCAGAAGCATAAAATACAATATAAACACAACAGTTTTTCCATCGTATAACAGGAATAATTGCAACCAGTGTGAAAGACATGGTCATTTCTAAGTTCCGGGCAACCTAGGCTTCACTCTAGGGCGTTGCTCCACCACATCGAATAGCCGCGGCCTTAGGAGTCAACGACAGAGGCATAAAATACAAAATAAACACAACAGTTTTTCCATCGTATAACAGGAATAATTGCAACCAGTGTGAAAAACATGGTCATTTCTACGTTCCGGGCAACCTAGGCTTCACCCTAGGGCGTTGCTCCACCAGATCGAATAGTTAGGGCCCAGGAAGTCAACGCCAGAAGCATAAAATACTACATATATACAACAGTTTTTCCCTTGTATAACAGGAATAATTGCAACCAGTGTGAAAGGTATGGTAATTTCTACGTTCCGGCCAACCTAGGCTTCACACTAGGGTGTCGCTGCACCACATCGAATAGCTCCGGCCTTAGAAGTCAACGCCAGAAGCATAAAATGCAATATAAATACAACAGTTTTTGAATCGTATAACAGGAATAATTGCACACAGTGTGAAAGATATGGTCATTTCTACGTTGCGAGCATCCTAGGCTTCTCTCTAGGGCATTCCTCCACCACATCGAATAGCTACGGCCTTAGAAGTCAACGCCATAACTATAAAATACAATATAAATACAACAGTCTTTCCATCGCATAAAGCGAATAATTGCAACCAGTCTGATAGTTATGGTCATTTCTACGTTCCGGGCAACCTAGGCTTCACACTAGGGTGTCGCTGCACCACATCGAATAGCTCCGGCCTTAGAAGTCAACGCCAGAAGCATAAAATGCAATATAAATACAACAGTTTTTGAATCGTATAACAGGAATAATTGCACACAGGGTGAAAGATATGGTCATTTCTACGTTGCGAGCATCCTAGGCTTCTCTCTAGGGCATTCCTCCACCACATCGAATAGCTACGGCCTTAGAAGTCAACGCCAGAAGCATAAAATACTACATATATACAACAGTTTTTCCCTTGTATAACAGGAATAATTGCAACCAGTGTGAAAGGTATGGTAATTTCTACGTTCCGGCCAACCTAGGCTTCACACTAGGGTGTCGCTGCACCACATCGAATAGCTCCGGCCTTAGAAGTCAACGCCAGAAGCGTAAAATGCAATATAAATACAACAGTTTTTGAATCGTATAACAGGAATAATTGCACACAGTGTGAAAGATATGGTCATTTCTACGTTGCGAGCATCCTAGGCTTCTCTCTAGGGCATTCCTCCACCACATCGAATAGCTACGGCCTTAGAAGTCAACGCCATAACTATAAAATACAATATAAATACAACAGTCTTTCCATCGCATAAAGCGAATAATTGCAACCAGTCTGATAGTTATGGTCATTTCTACGTTCCGGGCAACCTAGGCTTCACTCTAGGGCGTCGCTCCACCAGATGGAATAGCTAGGGACTTAGAATTCAGCGCCAGAAGAATAAAATACAACATATGTACAACAGTTTTTCAATCGTGTAACGGGAATAATTGCAAACTGTGTGAAAGATATGGTCATTTCTACGTTGCGAGCACCCTAGACTTCACTCTAGGGCATTGCTCCACCCCATCGAATACCTACGGCCTTAGGAGTCAACGCCATAACTATAAAAAGCAATATAAATACAACAGTTTTTCCGTTGTATAAAATGAATAATTGCAAACAGTGTGGAAGTAATGGTCATTTCTACTTTCCGGGCAACCTAGGCTTCACTCTAGGGCGTTGCTCCACCACATCGAATAGCTACGGCCTTAGAAGTCAACGCCTGAAGCATAAAATACAATATAAATACAACAGCTTTACCATCGTATGTAATGTATATTTGCAAACAGTGTGAAAGTAAAGGTCATATCTACGTTCCGGGCAACATAGGTTTCGCTGTAGGGCGTCGCTCCACCAGATCGAATAGCTAGGGACTTAGAAGTCAACGCCAGAAGCATAAAATACAATACAAATACAACAGCTTTTCCATCGTATAACAAGAATAATTGCAACCAGTGTGAAAGTGATAGTCATTTCTACATTCCGGGCAACCTAGGCTTCGCTCTAGGGCCATGCTCCACCAGATGGAATAGTTAGGGCCTAAGAAGTCAACGCCAGAAGCATAAAATACAATATAAATACAACAGTTTTTCACCTGTATAACAGGAATAATTGCAACCAGTGTGAAAGCTATGGTCATTTCTACGTTCCGGGCAACCTAGGCTTCACCCTAGGGCGTTTCTCCAACAGATCGAATAGTTATGGCCTAAGAAGTCAACGCCAGAAGCATAAAATACAATAGAAATACAACAGTTTTTCCATCGTATAACAGGAATAATTGCAACCAGTGTGAAAGTGATGGTCATTTCTACGTTCCGGGAAACCTAGGCTTCAGTCTAGGGCGCGCTTCCCCCAGATCGAATAGTTAGGGCCTAAGAAGCCTACGCCTGAAGCATAAAATACAATATAAATACCACAGTTTTTCCATCGTATAACAGGAATAATTACCACCAGTTTCAAAGTGGTGGTCATTTCTGCATTCCGGGCAACCTAGGCTTCACTCTAGGGCGTTGGTCCTCCAGATAGAATAGTTAGGGCCCAGGATGTCAACGCCAGAAGCATAAAAAACAATATAAATACAACAGTTTTTCCCTTGTATAACAGGAATAATTGCAACCAGTGTGAAATGTATTGTCATTTCTACGTTCCGTGCAACCTAGGATTCACCGTAGGGCGTTGCTCCAACAGATCGAATAGTTATGGCCTAAGAAGTCAACGCCAGAAGCATAAAATACAATATAAACACAACAGTTTTTCCATCGTATAACAGGAATAATTGCAACCAGTGTGAAAGACATGGTCATTTCTAAGTTCCGGGCAACCTAGGCTTCACTCTAGGGCGTTGCTCCACCACATCGAATAGCCGCGGCCTTAGGAGTCAACGACAGAGGCATAAAATACAAAATAAACACAACAGTTTTTCCATCGTATAACAGTAATAATTGCAACCAGTGTGAAAAACATGGTCATTTCTACGTTCCGGGCAACCTAGGCTTCACCCTAGGGCGTTGCTCCACCAGATCGAATAGTTAGGGCCCAGAAAGTCAACGCCAGAAGCATAAAATACTACATATATACAACAGTTTTTCCCTTGTATAACAGGAATAATTGCAACCAGTGTGAAAGGTATGGTAATTTCTACGTTCCGGCCAACCTAGGCTTCACACTAGGGTGTCGCTGCACCACATCGAATAGCTCCGGCCTTAGAAGTCAACGCCAGAAGCATAAAATGCAATATAAATACAACAGTTTTTGAATCGTATAACAGGAATAATTGCACACAGTGTGAAAGATATGGTCATTTCTACGTTGCGAGCATCCTAGGCTTCTCTCTAGGGCATTCCTCCACCACATCGAATAGCTACGGCCTTAGAAGTCAACGCCATAACTATAAAATACAATATAAATACAACAGTCTTTCCATCGCATAAAGCGAATAATTGCAACCAGTCTGATAGTTATGGTCATTTCTACGTTCCGGGCAACCTAGGCTTCACTCTAGGGCGTTGCTTCACCAGATCGAATAGCTAGGGCCTAAGAAGTCAATGCCAGAAGCATAAAATAAAATAAGCATACAACAGTTTTTCCTACGTATAAAACGTATAATTGCAACCAGTATGAATGTTATGGTCATTCCTACGTTCCGGGCAACCTAGGCTTCACTCTAGGGCGTTGGTCCACCAGATCCAATAACTAGGGCCTAAGAAGTCAACGCCAGGAGCACCAAATACAAAATAAATACAACAGTTTTTCCATCGTATAAAACGAATAATTGCAACCAGTATGAAAGCTATGGTCATTTATACGTTCCGGGCAACCTAGGCTTCGCTCTAGGGCCTTGCTCCACCAGATCGAATACCTAGGGACTTAGAATTCAACGCCAGAAGAATAAAATACAACATAGGTGCCACAGTTTTTCCATCGTATAGAGGGAATAGTTGCAACCAGTGTGAAAGTAATGGTCATTTCTACGTTCCGGGCAACCTAGGTTTCACTCTTGGGCGTTGCTCCACCACACCGAATAGCTACGTCCTTAGAAGTCATCTCCAGAAGCATAAAACACAATACAAATCCAACAGCTTTTCCATCGTATAAAATGAATGATTGCAAACAGTGTGAATGTTATGGTCATTTCTGCGTTCCGGGCAACCTAGGCTTCACTCTAGGTCGTTGTTCCATCAGACCGAATAGTTAGGGCCTAAGAAGTCAACGCCAGAAGCATAAAATACAATATAAATGCAACAGCTTTACCATCGTATATAATGTATATTTGCAAACAGTGTGAAAGTAAACGTCATTTCTACGTTCCGGGCAACCTAGGCTTAACTGTAGGGCGTTGCTCCACCAGATCGCATAGTTAGGGACTTAGAAGTCAACGCCAGAAGCATAAAATACAATAAAAATGCAACAGTTTTTAAATAGTATAACAGGAATAATTGCAACCAGTGTGAAAGTACAGGTCATTTCTATGTTCCCGGTAAACTAGGCTTCACTCTAGGGCGTTGCTCCACCAGATCGAATAGCTAGGGACTTAGAATTCAGCGCCAGAAGAATAAAATAAAGCATATGTACAACAGTTTTTCAATCGTGTAACAGGAATAATTGCAAACAGTGTGAAAGATATGGTCATTTCTACGTTGCGAGCACCCTAGATTTCACTCTAGGGCATTGCTCCACCACATCGAATACCTACGGCCTTAGGAGTCAACGCCATAACTATAAAAAACAACATAAATACAACAGTTTTTCCGTTGTATAAAATGAATAATTGCAAACAGTGTGGAAGTAATGGTCATTTCTACTTTCCGGGCAACTTAGGCTTCACTCTAGGGCGTTGCTCCACCACATCGAATAGCTACGGCCTTAGAAGTCAACGCCTGAAGCATAAAATACAATATAAATACAACAGCTTTTCCATCGTATAAAATGTATAATTGCAAGCAGTGTGAAGGTAATGGTCATTTCTACCTTCCGGGCAACCTAGGCTTTACTCTAGAGCATTGCTCCACCAGATCGAATAGTTAGGGCCTACGAAGACAACGCCAGAAGCATAAAATACAATATAAATACAACAGCTTTTCCATCGAATATAATGTATATTTGCAAACAGTGTGAAAGTAAAGGTTATTTCTACGTTCCGGGCAACCTAGGCTTCACTCGAGGGAGTTGTTCCACCAGATCGAATAGTTAGGGCCTAAGAAGTCAACTCCAGAAGCACAAAATACAATATAAATACAACAGCTTTTCCATCGTATATAATGTATATTTGCAAACAGTGTGAAAGTAAAGGTCATTCCTACGTTCCGGGCAACCTAGGCTTAACTGTAGGGCGTTGCTCCACCAGATCGCATAGTTAGGGACTTAGAAGTCAACGCCAGAAGCATAAAATACAATAAAAATGCAACAGTTTTTGCATAGTATAACAGGAATAATTGCAGCCAGTGTGACAGTACAGGTCATTTCGACGTTCCGGGCAACCTAGGCTTCGCTCTAGGGCCTTGCTCCACCAGATCGAATACCTAGGGACTTAGAATTCAACGCCAGAAGAATAAAATACAACATAGGTGCCACAGTTTTTCCATCGTATAAAAGGAATAGTTGCAACCAGTGTGAAAGTAATGGTCATTTCTACGTTCCGGGCAACCTAGGTTTCACTCTTGGGCGTTGCTCCACCACACCGAATAGCTACGTCCTTAGAAGTCATCTCCAGAAGCATAAAACACAATACAAATACAACAGCTTTTCCATCGTATAAAATGAATGATTGCAAACAGTGTGAATGTTATGGTCATTTCTGCGTTCCGGGCAACCTAGGCTTCACTCTAGGTCGTTGTTCCATCAGATCGAATAGTTAGGGCCTAAGAAGTCAACGCCAGAAGCATAAAATACAATATAAATGCAACAGCTTTACCATCGTATATAATGTATATTTGCAAACAGTGTGAAAGTAAAAGTCATTTCTACGTTCCGGGCAACCTAGGCTTAACTGTAGGGCGTTGCTCCACCAGGTCGCATAGTTAGGGACTTAGAAGTCAACGCCAGAAGCATAAAATACAATAAAAATGCAACAGTTTTTAAATAGTATAACAGGAATAATTGCAACCAGTGTGAAAGATACGGTCATTTCTAAGTTGCGGGCATCCTAGGCTTCACTATAGGGCATTGCTCCACCACATCGACTAGCTACGGCCTTAGAAGTCAACGCCATAACTATAAAAAACAATATAAATACAACTGTTTTTCCATTGTATAAAATGAACAATTGCAAACAGTGTGGAGACAATGGTCATTTCTACTTTCCGGGCAACCTAGGCTTCACTCTAGGGCGTTTCTCCACCACATCGAATAGCTACGGCCTTAGAAGTCAACGTCTGAAGCATAAAATTTAATATAAATACAACAGTTTTTCCATCGTATAACAGGAATAATTGCAAGCAGTGTGAAAGATATGGTCATTTCTACGATACAGGCAACCGAGGCTTCACTCTAGGGCGTCGTTCCACCAGATCGAATAGTTAGGGCCTAAGAAGTCTACGCCAGGAGCATAAAATACAATACAAATACAACAGCTTTTCCATCGTATAACAAGAATAATTGCAACCAGTGTGAAAGTGATAGTCATTTCTACATTCCGGGCAACCTAGGCTTCGCTCTAGGGCCATGCTCCACCAGATGGAATAGTTAGGGCCTAAGAAGTCAACGCCAGAAGCATAAAATACAATATAAATACAACAGTTTTTCACCTGTATAACAGGAATAATTGCAACCAGTGTGAAAGCTATGGTCATTTCTACGTTCCGGGCAACCTAGGCTTCACCCTAGGGCGTTGCTCCAACAGATCGAATAGTTATGGCCTAAGAAGTCAACGCCAGAAGCATAAAATACAATAGAAATACAACAGTTTTTCCATCGTATAACAGGAATAATTGCAACCAGTGTGAAAGTGATGGTCATTTCTACGTTGCGGGAAACCTAGGATTCAGTCTAGGGCGCGGTTCCCCCAGATCGAATAGTTAGGGCCTAAGAAGCCTACGCCTGAAGCATAAAATACAATATAAATACCACAGTTTTTCCATCGTATAACAGGAATAATTACCACCAGTTTCAAAGTGGTGGTCATTTCTGCATTCCGGGCAACCTAGGCTTCACTCTAGGGCGTTGGTCCTCCAGATAGAATAGTTAGGGCCCAGGAAGTCAATGCCAGAAGCATAAAAAACAATATAAATACAACAGTTTTTCCCTTGTATAACAGGAATAATTGCAACCAGTGTGAAATGTATTGTCATTTCTACGTTCCGTGCAACCTAGGCTTCACCCTAGGGCGTTGCTCCAACAGATCGAATAGTTATGGCCTAAGAAGTCAACGCCAGAAGCATAAAATACAATATAAACACAACAGTTTTTCCATCGTATAACAGGAATAATTGCAACCAGTGTGAAAGACATGGTCATTTCTAAGTTCCGGGCAACCTAGGCTTCACTCTAGGGCGTTGCTCCACCACATCGAATAGCCGCGGCCTTAGGAGTCAACGACAGAGGCATAAAATACAAAATAAACACAACAGTTTTTCCATCGTATAACAGGAATAATTGCAACCAGTGTGAAAAACATGGTCATTTCTACGTTCCGGGCAACCTAGGCTTCACCCTAGGGCGTTGCTCCACCAGATCGAATAGTTAGGGCCCAGGAAGTCAACGCCAGAAGCATAAAATACTACATATATACAACAGTTTTTCCCTTGTATAACAGGAATAATTGCAACCAGTGTGAAAGGTATGGTCATTTCTACGTTCCGGCCAACCTAGGCTTCACACTAGGGTGTCGCTGCACCACATCGAATAGCTCCGGCCTTAGAAGTCAACGCCAGAAGCATAAAATGCAATATAAATACAACAGTTTTTGAATCGTATAACAGGAATAATTGCACACAGTGTGAAAGATATGGTCATTTCTACGTTGCGAGCATCCTAGGCTTCTCTCTAGGGCATTCCTCCACCACATCGAATAGCTACGGCCTTAGAAGTCAACGCCATAACTATAAAATACAATATAAATACAACAGTCTTTCCATCGCATAAAGCGAATAATTGCAACCAGTCTGATAGTTATGGTCATTTCTACGTTCCGGGCAACCTAGGCTTCACTCTAGGGCGTTGCTTCACCAGATCGAATAGTTAGGGCCTAAGAAGTCAATGCCAGAAGCATAAAATAAAATAAGCATCCAACATTTTTTCCATCGTATAAAACGTATAATTGCAACCAGTATGAATGTTATGGTCATTCCTACGTTCCGGGCAACCTAGGCTTCACTCTAGGGCGTTGGTCCACCAGATCCAATAACTAGGGCCTAAGAAGTCAACGCCAGGAGCACCAAATACAAAATAAATACAACAGTTTTTCCATCGTATAAAACGAATAATTGCAACCAGTATGAAAGCTATGGTCATTTATACGTTCCGGGCAACCTAGGCTTCGCTCTAGGGCCTTGCTCCACCAGATCGAATACCTAGGGACTTAGAATTCAACGCCAGAAGAATAAAATACAACATAGGTGCCACAGTTTTTCCATCGTATAGAGGGAATAGTTGCAACCAGTGTGAAAGTAATGGTCATTTCTACGTTCCGGGCAACCTAGGTTTCACTCTTGGGCGTTGCTCCACCACACCGAATAGCTACGTCCTTAGAAGTCATCTCCAGAAGCATAAAACACAATACAAATCCAACAGCTTTTCCATCGTATAAAATGAATGATTGCAAACAGTGTGAATGTTATGGTCATTTCTGCGTTCCGGGCAACCTAGGCTTCACTCTAGGTCGTTGTTCCATCAGATCGAATAGTTAGGGCCTAAGAAGTCAACACCAGAAGCATAAAATACAATATAAATGCAACAGCTTTACCATCGTATATAATGTATATTTGCAAACAGTGTGAAAGTAAACGTCATTTCTACGTTCCGGGCAACCTAGGCTTAACTGTAGGGCGTTGCTCCACCAGATCGCATAGTTAGGGACTTAGAAGTCAACGCCAGAAGCATAAAATACAATAAAAATGCAACAGTTTTTAAATAGTATAACAGGAATAATTGCAACCAGTGTGAAAGTACAGGTCATTTCTATGTTCCCGGTAAACTAGGCTTCACTCTAGGGCGTTGCTCCACCATATCGAATAGCTAGGGACTTAGAATTCAGCGCCAGAAGAATAAAATACAGCATATGTACAACAGTTTTTCAATCGTGTAACAGGAATAATTGCAAACAGTGTGAAAGATATGGTCATTTCTACGTTGCGAGCACCATAGATTTCACTCTAGGGCATTGCTCCACCACATCGAATACCTACGGCCTTAATAGTCAACGCCATAACTATAAAAAACAACATAAATACAACAGTTTTTCCGTTGTATAAAATGAATAATTGCAAACAGTGTGGAAGTAATGGTCATTTCTACTTTCCGGGCAACTTAGGCTTCACTCTAGGGCGTTGCTCCACCACATCGAATAGCTACGGCCTTAGAAGTCAACGCCTGAAGCATAAAATACAATATAAATACAACAGCTTTTCCATCGTATAAAATGTATAATTGCAAGCAGTGTGAAGGTAATGGTCATTTCTACCTTCCGGGCAACCTAGGCTTTACTCTAGAGCATTGCTCCACCAGATCGAATAGTTAGGGCCTACGAAGACAACGCCAGAAGCATAAAATACAATATAAATACAACAGCTTTTCCATCGAATATAATGTATATTTGCAAACAGTGTGAAAGTAAAGGTTATTTCTACGTTCCGGGCAACCTAGGCTTCACTCGAGGGAGTTGTTCCACCAGATCGAATAGTTAGGGCCTAAGAAGTCAACTCCAGAAGCACAAAATACAATATAAATACAACAGCTTTTCCATCGTATATAATGTATATTTGCAAACAGTGTGAAAGTAAAGGTCATTCCTACGTTCCGGGCAACCTAGGCTTAACTGTAGGGCGTTGCTCCACCAGATCGCATAGTTAGGGACTTAGAAGTCAACGCCAGAAGCATAAAATACAATAAAAATGCAACAGTTTTTGCATAGTATAACAGGAATAATTGCAGCCAGTGTGACAGTACAGGTCATTTCGACGTTCCGGGCAACCTAGGCTTCGCTCTAGGGCCTTGCTCCACCGGATCGAATACCTAGGGACTTAGAATTCAACGCCAGAAGAATAAAATACAACATAGGTGCCACAGTTTTTCCATCGTATAAAAGGAATAGTTGCAACCAGTGTGAAAGTAATGGTCATTTCTACGTTCCGGGCAACCTAGGTTTCACTCTTGGGCGTTGCTCCACCACACCGAATAGCTACGTCCTTAGAAGTCATCTCCAGAAGCATAAAACACAATACAAATCCAACAGCTTTTCCATCGTATAAAATGCATGATTGCAAACAGTGTGAATGTTATGGTCATTTCTGCGTTCCGGGCAACCTAGGCTTCACTCTAGGTCGTTGTTCCATCAGATCGAATAGTTAGGGCCTAAGAAGTCAACGCCAGAAGCATAAAATACAATATAAATGCAACAGCTTTACCATCGTATATAATGTATATTTGCAAACAGTGTGAAAGTAAAAGTCATTTCTACGTTCCGGGCAACCTAGGCTTAACTGTAGGGCGTTGCTCCACCAGGTCGCATAGTTAGGGACTTAGAAGTCAACGCCAGAAGCATAAAATACAATAAAAATGCAACAGTTTTTAAATAGTATAACAGGAATAATTGCAACCAGTGTGAAAGATACGGTCATTTCTACGTTGCGGGCATCCTAGGCTTCACTCTAGGGCATTGCTCCACCACATCGACTAGCTACGGCCTTAGAAGTCAACGCCATAACTATAAAAAACAATATAAATACAACTGTTTTTCCATTGTATAAAATGAACAATTGCAAACAGTGTGGAGACAATGGTCATTTCTACTTTCCGGGCAACCTAGGCTTCACTCTAGGGCGTTTCTCCACCACATCGAATAGCTACGGCCTTAGAAGTCAACGTCTGAAGCATAAAATTTAATATAAATACAACAGTTTTTCCATCGTATAACAGGAATAATTGCAAGCAGTGTGAAAGATATGGTCATTTCTACGATACAGGCAACCGAGGCTTCACTCTAGGGCGTCGTTCCACCAGATCGAATAGTTAGGGCCTAAGAAGTCTACGCCAGGAGCATAAAATACAATACAAATACAACAGCTTTTCCATCGTATAACAAGAATAATTGCAACCAGTGTGAAAGTGATAGTCATTTCTACATTCCGGGCAACCTAGGCTTCGCTCTAGGGCCATGCTCCACCAGATGGAATAGTTAGGGCCTAAGAAGTCAACGCCAGAAGCATAAAATACAATATAAATACAACAGTTTTTCACCTGTATAACAGGAATAATTGCAACCAGTGTGAAAGCTATGGTCATTTCCACGTTCCGGGCAACCTAGGCTTCACCCTAGGGCGTTGCTCCAACAGATCGAATAGTTATGGCCTAAGAAGTCAACGCCAGAAGCATAAAATACAATAGAAATACAACAGTTTTTCCATCGTATAACAGGAATAATTGCAACCAGTGTGAAAGTGATGGTCATTTCTACGTTGCGGGAAACCTAGGCTTCAGTCTAGGGCGCGGTTCCCCCAGATCGAATAGTTAGGGCATAAGAAGCCTACGCCTGAAGCATAAAATACAATATAAATACCACAGTTTTTCCATCGTATAACAGGAATAATTACCACCAGTTTCAAAGTGCTGGTCATTTCTGCATTCCGGGCAACCTAGGCTTCACTCTAGGGCGTTGGTCCTCCAGATAGAATAGTTAGGGCCCAGGAAGTCAATGCCAGAAGCATAAAAAACAATATAAATACAACAGTTTTTCCCTTGTATAACAGGAATAATTGCAACCAGTGTGAAATGTATTGTCATTTCTACGTTCCGTGCAACCTAGGCTTCACCCTAGGGCGTTGCTCCAACAGATCGAATAGTTATGGCCTAAGAAGTCAACGCCAGAAGCATAAAACACAATATAAACACAACAGTTTTTCCATCGTATAACAGGAATAATTGCAACCAGTGTGAAAGACATGGTCATTTCTAAGTTCCGGGCAACCTAGGCTTCACTCTAGGGCGTTGCTCCACCACATCGAATAGCCGGGGCCTTAGGAGTCAACGACAGAGGCATAAAATACAAAATAAACACAACAGTTTTTCCATCGTATAACAGGAATAATTGCAACCAGTGTGAAGAACATGGTCATTTCTACGTTCCGGGCAACCTAGGCTTCACCCTAGGGCGTTGCTCCACCAGATCGAATAGTTAGGGCCCAGGAAGTCAACGCCAGAAGCATAAAATACTACATATATACAACAGTTTTTCCCTTGTATAACAGGAATAATTGCAACCAGTGTGAAAGGTATGGTCATTTCTACGTTCCGGCCAACCTAGGCTTCACACTAGGGTGTCGCTGCACCACATCGAATAGCTCCGGCCTTAGAAGTCAACGCCAGAAGCATAAAATGCAATATAAATACAACAGTTTTTGAATCGTATAACAGGAATAATTGCACACAGTGTGAAAGATATGGTCATTTCTACGTTGCGAGCATCCTAGGCTTCTCTCTAGGGCATTCCTCCACCACATCGAATAGCTACGGCCTTAGAAGTCAACGCCATAACTATAAAATACAATATAAATACAACAGTCTTTCCATCGCATAAAGCGAATAATTGCAACCAGTCTGATAGTTATGGTCATTTCTACGTTCCGGGCAACATAGGCTTCACTCTAGGGCGTTGCTTCACCAGATCGAATAGTTAGGGCCTAAGAAGTCAATGCCAGAAGCATAAAATAAAATAAGCATACAACAGTTTTTCCATCGTATAAAACGTATAGTTGCAACCAGTATGAATGTTATGGTCATTCCTACGTTCCGGGCAACCTAGGCTTCACTCTAGGGCGTTGGTCCACCAGATCCAATAACTAGGGCCTAAGAAGTCAACGCCAGGAGCACCAAATACAAAATAAATACAACAGTTTTTCCATCGTATAAAACGAATAATTGCAACCAGTATGAAAGCTATGGTCATTTATACGTTCCGGGCAACCTAGGCTTCGCTCTAGGGCCTTGCTCCACCAGATCGAATACCTAGGGACTTAGAATTCAACGCCAGAAGAATAAAATACAACATAGGTGCCACAGTTTTTCCATCGTATAGAGGGAATAGTTGCAACCAGTGTGAAAGTAATGGTCATTTCTACGTTCCGGGCAACCTAGGTTTCACTCTTGGGCGTTGCTCCACCACACCGAATAGCTACGTCCTTAGAAGTCATCTCCAGAAGCATAAAACACAATACAAATCCAACAGCTTTTCCATCGTATAAAATGAATGATTGCAAACAGTGTGAATGTTATGGTCATTTCTGCGTTCCGGGCAACCTAGGCTTCACTCTAGGTCGTTGTTCCATCAGACCGAATAGTTAGGGCCTAAGAAGTCAACGCCAGAAGCATAAAATACAATATAAATGCAACAGCTTTACCATCGTATATAATGTATATTTGCAAACAGTGTGAAAGTAAACGTCATTTCTACGTTCCGGGCAACCTAGGCTTAACTGTAGGGCGTTGCTCCACCAGATCGCATAGTTAGGGACTTAGAAGTCAACGCCAGAAGCATAAAATACAATAAAAATGCAACAGTTTTTAAATAGTATAACAGGAATAATTGCAACCAGTGTGAAAGTACAGGTCATTTCTATGTTCCCGGTAAACTAGGCTTCACTCTAGGGCGTTGCTCCACCAGATCGAATAGCTAGGGACTTAGAATTCAGCGCCAGAAGAATAAAATAAAGCATATGTACAACAGTTTTTCAATCGTGTAACAGGAATAATTGCAAACAGTGTGAAAGATATGGTCATTTCTACGTTGCGAGCACCCTAGATTTCACTCTAGGGCATTGCTCCACCACATCGAATACCTACGGCCTTAGGAGTCAACGCCATAACTATAAAAAACAACATAAATACAACAGTTTTTCCGTTGTATAAAATGAATAATTGCAAACAGTGTGGAAGTAATGGTCATTTCTACTTTCCGGGCAACTTAGGCTTCACTCTAGGGCATTGCTCCACCACATCGACTAGCTACGGCCTTAGAAGTCAACGCCATAACTATAAAAAACAATATAAATACAACTGTTTTTCCATTGTATAAAATGAACAATTGCAAACAGTGTGGAGACAATGGTCATTTCTACTTTCCGGGCAACCTAGGCTTCACTCTAGGGCGTTTCTCCACCACATCGAATAGCTACGGCCTTAGAAGTCAACGTCTGAAGCATAAAATTTAATATAAATACAACAGTTTTTCCATCGTATAACAGGAATAATTGCAAGCAGTGTGAAAGATATGGTCATTTCTACGATACAGGCAACCGAGGCTTCACTCTAGGGCGTCGTTCCACCAGATCGAATAGTTAGGGCCTAAGAAGTCTACGCCAGGAGCATAAAATACAATACAAATACAACAGCTTTTCCATCGTATAACAAGAATAATTGCAACCAGTGTGAAAGTGATAGTCATTTCTACATTCCGGGCAACCTAGGCTTCGCTCTAGGGCCATGCTCCACCAGATGGAATAGTTAGGGCCTAAGAAGTCAACGCCAGAAGCATAAAATACAATATAAATACAACAGTTTTTCACCTGTATAACAGGAATAATTGCAACCAGTGTGAAAGCTATGGTCATTTCCACGTTCCGGGCAACCTAGGCTTCACCCTAGGGCGTTGCTCCAACAGATCGAATAGTTATGGCCTAAGAAGTCAACGCCAGAAGCATAAAATACAATAGAAATACAACAGTTTTTCCATCGTATAACAGGAATAATTGCAACCAGTGTGAAAGTGATGGTCATTTCTACGTTGCGGGAAACCTAGGCTTCAGTCTAGGGCGCGGTTCCCCCAGATCGAATAGTTAGGGCCTAAGAAGCCTACGCCTGAAGCATAAAATACAATATAAATACCACAGTTTTTCCATCGTATAACAGGAATAATTACCACCAGTTTCAAAGTGGTGGTCATTTCTGCATTCCGGGCAACCTAGGCTTCACTCTAGGGCGTTGGTCCTCCAGATAGAATAGTTAGGGCCCAGGAAGTCAATGCCAGAAGCATAAAAAACAATATAAATACAACAGTTTTTCCCTTGTATAACAGGAATAATTGCAACCAGTGTGAAATGTATTGTCATTTCTACGTTCCGTGCAACCTAGGCTTCACCCTAGGGCGTTGCTCCAACAGATCGAATAGTTATGGCCTAAGAAGTCAACGCCAGAAGCATAAAATACAATATAAACACAACAGTTTTTCCATCGTATAACAGGAATAATTGCAACCAGTGTGAAAGACATGGTCATTTCTAAGTTCCGGGCAACCTAGGCTTCACTCTAGGGCGTTGCTCCACCACATCGAATAGCCGGGGCCTTAGGAGTCAACGACAGAGGCATAAAATACAAAATAAACACAACAGTTTTTCCATCGTATAACAGGAATAATTGCAACCAGTGTGAAAAACATGGTCATTTCTACGTTCCGGGCAACCTAGGCTTCACCCTAGGGCGTTGCTCCACCAGATCGAATAGTTAGGGCCCAGGAAGTCAACGCCAGAAGCATAAAATACTACATATATACAACAGTTTTTCCCTTGTATAACAGGAATAATTGCAACCAGTGTGAAAGGTATGGTCATTTCTACGTTCCGGCCAACCTAGGCTTCACACTAGGGTGTCGCTGCACCATATCGAATAGCTCCGGCCTTAGAAGTCAACGCCAGAAGCATAAAATGCAATATAAATACAACAGTTTTTGAATCGTATAACAGGAATAATTGCACACAGTGTGAAAGATATGGTCATTTCTACGTTGCGAGCATCCTAGGCTTCTCTCTAGGGCATTCCTCCACCACATCGAATAGCTACGGCCTTAGAAGTCAACGCCATAACTATAAAATACAATATAAATACAACAGTCTTTCCATCGCATAAAGCGAATAATTGCAACCAGTCTGATAGTTATGGTCATTTCTACGTTCCGGGCAACATAGGCTTCACTCTAGGGCGTTGCTTCACCAGATCGAATAGTTAGGGCCTAAGAAGTCAATGCCAGAAGCATAAAATAAAATAAGCATACAACAGTTTTTCCATCGTATAAAACGTATAGTTGCAACCAGTATGAATGTTATGGTCATTCCTACGTTCCGGGCAACCTAGGCTTCACTCTAGGGCGTTGGTCCACCAGATCCAATAACTAGGGCCTAAGAAGTCAACGCCAGGAGCACCAAATACAAAATAAATACAACAGTTTTTCCATCGTATAAAACGAATAATTGCAACCAGTATGAAAGCTATGGTCATTTATACGTTCCGGGCAACCTAGGCTTCGCTCTAGGGCCTTGCTCCACCAGATCGAATACCTAGGGACTTAGAATTCAACGCCAGAAGAATAAAATACAACATAGGTGCCACAGTTTTTCCATCGTATAGAGGGAATAGTTGCAACCAGTGTGAAAGTAATGGTCATTTCTACGTTCCGGGCAACCTAGGTTTCACTCTTGGGCGTTGCTCCACCACACCGAATAGCTACGTCCTTAGAAGTCATCTCCAGAAGCATAAAACACAATACAAATCCAACAGCTTTTCCATCGTATAAAATGAATGATTGCAAACAGTGTGAATGTTATGGTCATTTCTGCGTTCCGGGCAACCTAGGCTTCACTCTAGGTCGTTGTTCCATCAGACCGAATAGTTAGGGCCTAAGAAGTCAACGCCAGAAGCATAAAATACAATATAAATGCAACAGCTTTACCATCGTATATAATGTATATTTGCAAACAGTGTGAAAGTAAACGTCATTTCTACGTTCCGGGCAACCTAGGCTTAACTGTAGGGCGTTGCTCCACCAGATCGCATAGTTAGGGACTTAGAAGTCAACGCCAGAAGCATAAAATACAATAAAAATGCAACAGTTTTTAAATAGTATAACAGGAATAATTGCAACCAGTGTGAAAGTACAGGTCATTTCTATGTTCCCGGTAAACTAGGCTTCACTCTAGGGCGTTGCTCCACCAGATCGAATAGCTAGGGACTTAGAATTCAGCGCCAGAAGAATAAAATAAAGCATATGTACAACAGTTTTTCAATCGTGTAACAGGAATAATTGCAAACAGTGTGAAAGATATGGTCATTTCTACGTTGCGAGCACCCTAGATTTCACTCTAGGGCATTGCTCCACCACATCGAATACCTACGGCCTTAGGAGTCAACGCCATAACTATAAAAAACAACATAAATACAACAGTTTTTCCGTTGTATAAAATGAATAATTGCAAACAGTGTGGAAGTAATGGTCATTTCTACTTTCCGGGCAACTTAGGCTTCACTCTAGGGCGTTGCTCCACCACATCGAATAGCTACGGCCTTAGAAGTCAACGCCTGAAGCATAAAATACAATATAAATACAACAGCTTTTCCATCGTATAAAATGTATAATTGCAAGCAGTGTGAAGGTAATGGTCATTTCTACCTTCCGGGCAACCTAGGCTTTACTCTAGAGCATTGCTCCACCAGATCGAATAGTTAGGGCCTACGAAGACAACGCCAGAAGCATAAAATACAATATAAATACAACAGCTTTTCCATCGAATATAATGTATATTTGCAAACAGTGTGAAAGTAAAGGTTATTTCTACGTTCCGGGCGACCTAGGCTTCACTCGAGGGAGTTGTTCCACCAGATCGAATAGTTAGGGCCTAAGAAGTCAACTCCAGAAGCACAAAATACAATATAAATACAACAGCTTTTCCATCGTATATAATGTATATTTGCAAACAGTGTGAAAGTAAAGGTCATTCCTACGTTCCGGGCAACCTAGGCTTAACTGTAGGGCGTTGCTCCACCAGATCGCATAGTTAGGGACTTAGAAGTCAACGCCAGAAGCATAAAATACAATAAAAATGCAACAGTTTTTGCATAGTATAACAGGAATAATTGCAGCCAGTGTGACAGTACAGGTCATTTCGACGTTCCGGGCAACCTAGGCTTCGCTCTAGGGCCTTGCTCCACCAGATCGAATACCTAGGGACTTAGAATTCAACGCCAGAAGAATAAAATACAACATAGGTGCCACAGTTTTTCCATCGTATAAAAGGAATAGTTGCAACCAGTGTGAAAGTAATGGTCATTTCTACGTTCCGGGCAACCTAGGTTTCACTCTTGGGCGTTGCTCCACCACACCGAATAGCTACGTCCTTAGAAGTCATCTCCAGAAGCATAAAACACAATACAAATACAACAGCTTTTCCATCGTATAAAATGAATGATTGCAAACAGTGTGAATGTTATGGTCATTTCTGCGTTCCGGGCAACCTAGGCTTCACTCTAGGTCGTTGTTCCATCAGATCGAATAGTTAGGGCCTAAGAAGTCAACGCCAGAAGCATAAAATACAATATAAATGCAACAGCTTTACCATCGTATATAATGTATATTTGCAAACAGTGTGAAAGTAAAAGTCATTTCTACGTTCCGGGCAACCTAGGCTTAACTGTAGGGCGTTGCTCCACCAGGTCGCATAGTTAGGGACTTAGAAGTCAACGCCAGAAGCATAAAATACAATAAAAATGCAACAGTTTTTAAATAGTATAACAGGAATAATTGCAACCAGTGTGAAAGATACGGTCATTTCTAAGTTGCGGGCATCCTAGGCTTCACTCTAGGGCATTGCTCCACCACATCGACTAGCTACGGCCTTAGAAGTCAACGCCATAACTATAAAAAACAATATAAATACAACTGTTTTTCCATTGTATAAAATGAACAATTGCAAACAGTGTGGAGACAATGGTCATTTCTACTTTCCGGGCAACCTAGGCTTCACTCTAGGGCGTTTCTCCACCACATCGAATAGCTACGGCCTTAGAAGTCAACGTCTGAAGCATAAAATTTAATATAAATACAACAGTTTTTCCATCGTATAACAGGAATAATTGCAAGCAGTGTGAAAGATATGGTCATTTCTACGATACAGGCAACCGAGGCTTCACTCTAGGGCGTCGTTCCACCAGATCGAATAGTTAGGGCCTAAGAAGTCTACGCCAGGAGCATAAAATACAATACAAATACAACAGCTTTTCCATCGTATAACAAGAATAATTGCAACCAGTGTGAAAGTGATAGTCATTTCTACATTCCGGGCAACCTAGGCTTCGCTCTAGGGCCATGCTCCACCAGATGGAATAGTTAGGGCCTAAGAAGTCAACGCCAGAAGCATAAAATACAATATAAATACAACAGTTTTTCACCTGTATAACAGGAATAATTGCAACCAGTGTGAAAGCTATGGTCATTTCTACGTTCCGGGCAACCTAGGCTTCACCCTAGGGCGTTGCTCCAACAGATCGAATAGTTATGGCCTAAGAAGTCAACGCCAGAAGCATAAAATACAATAGAAATACAACAGTTTTTCCATCGTATAACAGGAATAATTGCAACCAGTGTGAAAGTGATGGTCATTTCTACGTTGCGGGAAACCTAGGATTCAGTCTAGGGCGCGGTTCCCCCAGATCGAATAGTTAGGGCCTAAGAAGCCTACGCCTGAAGCATAAAATACAATATAAATACCACAGTTTTTCCATCGTATAACAGGAATAATTACCACCAGTTTCAAAGTGGTGGTCATTTCTGCATTCCGGGCAACCTAGGCTTCACTCTAGGGCGTTGGTCCTCCAGATAGAATAGTTAGGGCCCAGGAAGTCAATGCCAGAAGCATAAAAAACAATATAAATACAACAGTTTTTCCCTTGTATAACAGGAATAATTGCAACCAGTGTGAAATGTATTGTCATTTCTACGTTCCGTGCAACCTAGGCTTCACCCTAGGGCGTTGCTCCAACAGATCGAATAGTTATGGCCTAAGAAGTCAACGCCAGAAGCATAAAATACAATATAAACACAACAGTTTTTCCATCGTATAACAGGAATAATTGCAACCAGTGTGAAAGACATGGTCATTTCTAAGTTCCGGGCAACCTAGGCTTCACTCTAGGGCGTTGCTCCACCACATCGAATAGCCGCGGCCTTAGGAGTCAACGACAGAGGCATAAAATACAAAATAAACACAACAGTTTTTCCATCGTATAACAGGAATAATTGCAACCAGTGTGAAAAACATGGTCATTTCTACGTTCCGGGCAACCTAGGCTTCACCCTAGGGCGTTGCTCCACCAGATCGAATAGTTAGGGCCCAGGAAGTCAACGCCAGAAGCATAAAATACTACATATATACAACAGTTTTTCCCTTGTATAACAGGAATAATTGCAACCAGTGTGAAAGGTATGGTCATTTCTACGTTCCGGCCAACCTAGGCTTCACACTAGGGTGTCGCTGCACCACATCGAATAGCTCCGGCCTTAGAAGTCAACGCCAGAAGCATAAAATGCAATATAAATACAACAGTTTTTGAATCGTATAACAGGAATAATTGCACACAGTGTGAAAGATATGGTCATTTCTACGTTGCGAGCATCCTAGGCTTCTCTCTAGGGCATTCCTCCACCACATCGAATAGCTACGGCCTTAGAAGTCAACGCCATAACTATAAAATACAATATAAATACAACAGTCTTTCCATCGCATAAAGCGAATAATTGCAACCAGTCTGATAGTTATGGTCATTTCTACGTTCCGGGCAACCTAGGCTTCACTCTAGGGCGTTGCTTCACCAGATCGAATAGTTAGGGCCTAAGAAGTCAATGCCAGAAGCATAAAATAAAATAAGCATCCAACAGTTTTTCCATCGTATAAAACGTATAATTGCAACCAGTATGAATGTTATGGTCATTCCTACGTTCCGGGCAACCTAGGCTTCACTCTAGGGCGTTGGTCCACCAGATCCAATAACTAGGGCCTAAGAAGTCAACGCCAGGAGCACCAAATACAAAATAAATACAACAGTTTTTCCATCGTATAAAACGAATAATTGCAACCAGTATGAAAGCTATGGTCATTTATACGTTCCGGGCAACCTAGGCTTCGCTCTAGGGCCTTGCTCCACCAGATCGAATACCTAGGGACTTAGGATTCAACGCCAGAAGAATAAAATACAACATAGGTGCCACAGTTTTTCCATCGTATAGAGGGAATAGTTGCAACCAGTGTGAAAGTAATGGTCATTTCTACGTTCCGGGCAACCTAGGTTTCACTCTTGGGCGTTGCTCCACCACACCGAATAGCTACGTCCTTAGAAGTCATCTCCAGAAGCATAAAACACAATACAAATCCAACAGCTTTTCCATCGTATAAAATGAATGATTGCAAACAGTGTGAATGTTATGGTCATTTCTGCGTTCCGGGCAACCTAGGCTTCACTCTAGGTCGTTGTTCCATCAGATCGAATAGTTAGGGCCTAAGAAGTCAACACCAGAAGCATAAAATACAATATAAATGCAACAGCTTTACCATCGTATATAATGTATATTTGCAAACAGTGTGAAAGTAAACGTCATTTCTACGTTCCGGGCAACCTAGGCTTAACTGTAGGGCGTTGCTCCACCAGATCGCATAGTTAGGGACTTAGAAGTCAACGCCAGAAGCATAAAATACAATAAAAATGCAACAGTTTTTAAATAGTATAACAGGAATAATTGCAACCAGTGTGAAAGTACAGGTCATTTCTATGTTCCCGGTAAACTAGGCTTCACTCTAGGGCGTTGCTCCACCAGATCGAATAGCTAGGGACTTAGAATTCAGCGCCAGAAGAATAAAATACAGCATATGTACAACAGTTTTTCAATCGTGTAACAGGAATAATTGCAAACAGTGTGAAAGATATGGTCATTTCTACGTTGCGAGCACCATAGATTTCACTCTAGGGCATTGCTCCACCACATCGAATACCTACGGCCTTAATAGTCAACGCCATAACTATAAAAAACAACATAAATACAACAGTTTTTCCGTTGTATAAAATGAATAATTGCAAACAGTGTGGAAGTAATGGTCATTTCTACTTTCCGGGCAACTTAGGCTTCACTCTAGGGCGTTGCTCCACCACATCGAATAGCTACGGCCTTAGAAGTCAACGCCTGAAGCATAAAATACAATATAAATACAACAGCTTTTCCATCGTATAAAATGTATAATTGCAAGCAGTGTGAAGGTAATGGTCATTTCTACCTTCCGGGCAACCTAGGCTTTACTCTAGAGCATTGCTCCACCAGATCGAATAGTTAGGGCCTACGAAGACAACGCCAGAAGCATAAAATACAATATAAATACAACAGCTTTTCCATCGAATATAATGTATATTTGCAAACAGTGTGAAAGTAAAGGTTATTTCTACGTTCCGGGCAACCTAGGCTTCACTCGAGGGAGTTGTTCCACCAGATCGAATAGTTAGGGCCTAAGAAGTCAACTCCAGAAGCACAAAATACAATATAAATACAACAGCTTTTCCATCGTATATAATGTATATTTGCAAACAGTGTGAAAGTAAAGGTCATTCCTACGTTCCGGGCAACCTAGGCTTAACTGTAGGGCGTTGCTCCACCAGATCGCATAGTTAGGGACTTAGAAGTCAACGCCAGAAGCATAAAATACAATAAAAATGCAACAGTTTTTGCATAGTATAACAGGAATAATTGCAGCCAGTGTGACAGTACAGGTCATTTCGACGTTCCGGGCAACCTAGGCTTCGCTCTAGGGCCTTGCTCCACCAGATCGAATACCTAGGGACTTAGAATTCAACGCCAGAAGAATAAAATACAACATAGGTGCCACAGTTTTTCCATCGTATAAAAGGAATAGTTGCAACCAGTGTGAAAGTAATGGTCATTTCTACGTTCCGGGCAACCTAGGTTTCACTCTTGGGCGTTGCTCCACCACACCGAATAGCTACGTCCTTAGAAGTCATCTCCAGAAGCATAAAACACAATACAAATACAACAGCTTTTCCATCGTATAAAATGCATGATTGCAAACAGTGTGAATGTTATGGTCATTTCTGCGTTCCGGGCAACCTAGGCTTCACTCTAGGTCGTTGTTCCATCAGATCGAATAGTTAGGGCCTAAGAAGTCAACGCCAGAAGCATAAAATACAATATAAATGCAACAGCTTTACCATCGTATATAATGTATATTTGCAAACAGTGTGAAAGTAAAAGTCATTTCTACGTTCCGGGCAACCTAGGCTTAACTGTAGGGCGTTGCTCCACCAGGTCGCATAGTTAGGGACTTAGAAGTCAACGCCAGAAGCATAAAATACAATAAAAATGCAACAGTTTTTAAATAGTATAACAGGAATAATTGCAACCAGTGTGAAAGATACGGTCATTTCTACGTTGCGGGCATCCTAGGCTTCACTCTAGGGCATTGCTCCACCACATCGACTAGCTACGGCCTTAGAAGTCAACGCCATAACTATAAAAAACAATATAAATACAACTGTTTTTCCATTGTATAAAATGAACAATTGCAAACAGTGTGGAGACAATGGTCATTTCTACTTTCCGGGCAACCTAGGCTTCACTCTAGGGCGTTTCTCCACCACATCGAATAGCTACGGCCTTAGAAGTCAACGTCTGAAGCATAAAATTTAATATAAATACAACAGTTTTTCCATCGTATAACAGGAATAATTGCAAGCAGTGTGAAAGATATGGTCATTTCTACGATACAGGCAACCGAGGCTTCACTCTAGGGCGTCGTTCCACCAGATCGAATAGTTAGGGCCTAAGAAGTCTACGCCAGGAGCATAAAATACAATACAAATACAACAGCTTTTCCATCGTATAACAAGAATAATTGCAACCAGTGTGAAACTGATAGTCATTTCTACATTCCGGGCAACCTAGGCTTCGCTCTAGGGCCATGCTCCACCAGATGGAATAGTTAGGGCCTAAGAAGTCAACGCCAGAAGCATAAAATACAATATAAATACAACAGTTTTTCACCTGTATAACAGGAATAATTGCAACCAGTGTGAAAGCTATGGTCATTTCTACGTTCCGGGCAACCTAGGCTTCACCCTAGGGCGTTGCTCCAACAGATCGAATAGTTATGGCCTAAGAAGTCAACGCCAGAAGCATAAAATACAATAGAAATACAACAGTTTTTCCATCGTATAACAGGAATAATTGCAACCAGTGTGAAAGTGATGGTCATTTCTACGTTGCGGGAAACCTAGGCTTCAGTCTAGGGCGCGGTTCCCCCAGATCGAATAGTTAGGGCCTAAGAAGCCTACGCCTGAAGCATAAAATACAATATAAATACCACAGTTTTTCCATCGTATAACAGGAATAATTACCACCAGTTTCAAAGTGGTGGTCATTTCTGCATTCCGGGCAACCTAGGCTTCACTCTAGGGCGTTGGTCCTCCAGATAGAATAGTTAGGGCCCAGGAAGTCAATGCCAGAAGCATAAAAAACAATATAAATACAACAGTTTTTCCCTTGTATAACAGGAATAATTGCAACCAGTGTGAAATGTATTGTCATTTCTACGTTCCGTGCAACCTTGGCTTCACCCTAGGGCGTTGCTCCAACAGATCGAATAGTTATGGCCTAAGAAGTCAACGCCAGAAGCATAAAATACAATATAAACACAACAGTTTTTCCATCGTATAACAGGAATAATTGCAACCAGTGTGAAAGACATGGTCATTTCTAAGTTCCGGGCAACCTAGGCTTCACTCTAGGGCGTTGCTCCACCACATCGAATAGCCGGGGCCTTAGGAGTCAACGACAGAGGCATAAAATACAAAATAAACACAACAGTTTTTCCATCGTATAACAGGAATAATTGCAACCAGTGTGAAAAACATGGTCATTTCTACGTTCCGGGCAACCTAGGCTTCACCCTAGGGCGTTGCTCCACCAGATCGAATAGTTAGGGCCCAGGAAGTCAACGCCAGAAGCATAAAATACTACATATATACAACAGTTTTTCCCTTGTATAACAGGAATAATTGCAACCAGTGTGAAAGGTATGGTCATTTCTACGTTCCGGCCAACCTAGGCTTCACACTAGGGTGTCGCTGCACCACATCGAATAGCTCCGGCCTTAGAAGTCAACGCCAGAAGCATAAAATGCAATATAAATACAACAGTTTTTGAATCGTATAACAGGAATAATTGCACACAGTGTGAAAGATATGGTCATTTCTACGTTGCGAGCATCCTAGGCTTCTCTCTAGGGCATTCCTCCACCACATCGAATAGCTACGGCCTTAGAAGTCAACGCCATAACTATAAAATACAATATAAATACAACAGTCTTTCCATCGCATAAAGCGAATAATTGCAACCAGTCTGATAGTTATGGTCATTTCTACGTTCCGGGCAACATAGGCTTCACTCTAGGGCGTTGCTTCACCAGATCGAATAGTTAGGGCCTAAGAAGTCAATGCCAGAAGCATAAAATAAAATAAGCATACAACAGTTTTTCCATCGTATAAAACGTATAATTGCAACCAGTATGAATGTTATGGTCATTCCTACGTTCCGGGCAACCTAGGCTTCACTCTAGGGCGTTGGTCCACCAGATCCAATAACTAGGGCCTAAGAAGTCAACGCCAGGAGCACCAAATACAAAATAAATACAACAGTTTTTCCATCGTATAAAACGAATAATTGCAACCAGTATGAAAGCTATGGTCATTTATACGTTCCGGGCAACCTAGGCTTCGCTCTAGGGCCTTGCTCCACCAGATCGAATACCTAGGGACTTAGAATTCAACGCCAGAAGAATAAAATACAACATAGGTGCCACAGTTTTTCCATCGTATAGAGGGAATAGTTGCAACCAGTGTGAAAGTAATGGTCATTTCTACGTTCCGGGCAACCTAGGTTTCACTCTTGGGCGTTGCTCCACCACACCGAATAGCTACGTCCTTAGAAGTCATCTCCAGAAGCATAAAACACAATACAAATCCAACAGCTTTTCCATCGTATAAAATGAATGATTGCAAACAGTGTGAATGTTATGGTCACTTCTGCGTTCCGGGCAACCTAGGCTTCACTCTAGGTCGTTGTTCCATCAGATCGAATAGTTAGGGCCTATGAAGTCAACGCCAGAAGCATAAAATACAATATAAATGCAACAGCTTTACCATCGTATATAATGTATATTTGCAAACAGTGTGAAAGTAAACGTCATTTCTACGTTCCGGGCAACCTAGGCTTAACTGTAGGGCGTTGCTCCACCAGATCGCATAGTTAGGGACTTAGAAGTCAACGCCAGAAGCATAAAATACAATAAAAATGCAACAGTTTTTAAATAGTATAACAGGAATAATTGCAACCAGTGTGAAAGTACAGGTCATTTCTATGTTCCCGGTAAACTAGGCTACACTCTAGGGCGTTGCTCCACCAGATCGAATAGCTAGGGACTTAGAATTCAGCGCCAGAAGAATAAAATACAGCATATGTACAACAGTTTTTCAATCGTGTAACAGGAATAATTGCAAACAGTGTGAAAGATATGGTCATTTCTACGTTGCGAGCACGCTAGATTTCACTCTAGGGCATTGCTCCACCACATCGAATACCTACGGCCTTAGGAGTCAACGCCATAACTATAAAAAACAACATAAATACAACAGTTTTTCCGTTGTATAAAATGAATAATTGCAAACAGTGTGGAAGTAATGGTCATTTCTACTTTCCGGGCAACTTAGGCTTCACTCTAGGGCGTTGCACCACCACATCGAATAGCTACGGCCTTAGAAGTCAACGCCTGAAGCATAAAATACAATATAAATACAACAGCTTTTCCATCGTATAAAATGTATAATTGCAAGCAGTGTGAAGGTAATGGTCATTTCTACCTTCCGGGCAACCTAGGCTTTACTCTAGAGCATTGCTCCACCAGATCGAATAGTTAGGGCCTACGAAGACAACGCCAGAAGCATAAAATACAAAATAAATACAACAGCTTTTCCATCGAATATAATGTATATTTGCAAACAGTGTGAAAGTAAAGGTTATTTCTACGTTCCGGGCAACCTAGGCTTCACTCGAGGGAGTTGTTCCACCAGATCGAATAGTTAGGGCCTAAGAAGTCAACTCCAGAAGCACAAAATACAATATAAATACAACAGCTTTTCTATCGTATATAATGTATATTTGCAAACAGTGTGAAAGTAAAGGTCATTCCTACGTTCCGGGCAACCTAGGCTTAACTGTAGGGCGTTGCTCCACCAGATCGCATAGTTAGGGACTTAGAATTCAGCGCCAGAAGAATAAAATACAGCATATGTACAACAGTTTTTCAATCGTGTAACAGGAATAATTGCAAACAGTGTGAAAGATATGGTCATTTCTACGTTGCGAGCACCCTAGATTTCACTCTAGGGCATTGCTCCACCACATCGAATACCTACGGCCTTAGGAGTCAACGCCATAACTATAAAAAACAACATAAATACAACAGTTTTTCCGTTGTATAAAATGAATAATTGCAAACAGTGTGGAAGTAATGGTCATTTCTACTTTCCGGGCAACCTAGGCTTCACTCTAGGGCGTTGCTCCACCACATCGAATAGCTACGGCCTTAGAAGTCAACGCCTGAAGCATAAAATACAATATAAATACAACAGCTTTTCCATCGTATGTAATGTATATTTGCAAACAGTGTGAAAGTAAAGGTCATATCTACGTTCCGGGCAACATAGGTTTCGCTGTAGGGCGTCGCTCCACCAGATCGAATAGCTAGGGACTTAGAAGTCAACGCCAGAAGCATAAAATACAATAAAGATACAACAGTTTTTCCATCGTATAAAAGGAGTAATTGCAACCAGTGTGAAAGTAATGGTCATTTCTACGTTCCGGGCAAAATAGGCTTAACTCCAGGGCGTTGCTCCACCAGATCGAATAGTCAGGGACGTTGAATACAACGCCAGAAGCATAAAATACAATAAAAATGCAACAGTTTTTCCATCGTATAACAGGAAACCTGCAACCAGTGTGAAAGTACTGGTGATATCTATGTTCCGGGTAACCTAGGCTTCACCCTAGGGCATTGCTCCACCAGATCGAATAGCTAGGGACTTAGAATTCAACGCCAGAAGAATAAAATACAACATATGTACAACAGTTTTTCCATCGTATAAAATGTATAATTGCAAGCAGTGTGAAGGTAATGGTCATTTCTACGTTTCGGGCAATCTAGGCTTCACTCTAAAGCGTTGCTTCGCCAGATCGAATAGTTAGGGCCTTCGATGTCAATGCCCGAAGCATAAAATACAAAATAAATAGACCAGTTTTTCCATTGTATAAAACGAATAATTGCAACAAGTGTGAAAGTTATGGTCATTTCTACGTACAGGGCAACCTCGGCTAAACTGTAGGGCGTTGCTCCACCAGATCGCATAGTTAGGGACTTAGAAATTAACGCCAGATGCATAAAATACAATAAAAATGCAACAGTTTTTCCATAGTATAACAGGAATAATTGCAACCAGTGTGAAAGTACAGGCCATTTCTACGTTCCGGGAACCCTAGGCTTCGCTCTAGTGCCTTGCTCCACCAGATCGAATAGCTAGGGACTTAGAATTCAGCACCAGAAGAATAAAGTGCAACATATGTAGAACAGTTTTTCCATCGTATAAAATGTATAATTGCAAGCAGTGTGAAGGTAATGGTCATTTCTACGTTCTGGATAACCTAGGCTTCACTCTAGAGCGTTGCTCCACCAGATCGAATGGTTAGGGCCTTAGAAGTCAACGCACGAAGCATAAAATACAAAATAAATAGAACAGTTTTTCCATCGTATAACAGGAATAATTGCAACCAGTGTGAAAGTTCATGTCATTTCTACGTTCCGGGCAACCTAGGCTTCAGTCTAGGGCATTGTTCCACCAGATCGAATAGTTAGGGCCTAAGAAGTCAACGCCAGAAGCATAAAATACAATATAAATATAACAGCTTTTCCATCGTATAAAATGTATAATTGCAAGCAGTGTGAAGGTAATGGTCATTTCTACGTTCCGGGCAACCTAGGCTTTACTCTAGAGCATTGCTCCACCAGATCGAATAGTTAGGGCCTACGAAGACAACGCCAGAAGCATAAAATACAATATAAATACAACAGCTTTTCCATCGTATATAATGTATATTTGCAAACAGTGTGAAAGTAAAGGTCATTTCTTCGTTCCGGGCAACCTAGGCTTCACTCTAGGGAGTTGTTCCACCAGATCGAATAGTTAGGGACTAAGAAGTCAACGCCAGAAGCATAAAATACAATATAAATACAACAGCTTTTCCATCGTATATAATGTATATTTGCAAACAGTGTGAAGGTAAAGGTCATTCCCACGTTCCGGGCAACCTAGGCTTAACTGCAGGGCGTTGCTCCACCAGATCGCATAGTTAAGGACTTAGAAGTCAACGCCAGAAGCATAAAATACAATAAAAATGCAACAGTTTTTCCATAGTATAACAGGAATAATTGCAACCAGTGTGAAAGTACAGGTCATTTCTACGTTCCGGGCAACCTAGGCTTCGCTCTAGGGCCTTGCTCCACCAGATCGAATACCTAGGGACTTAGAATTCAACGCCAGAAGAATAAAATACAACATAGGTACCACAGTTTTTCCATCGTATAAAAGGAATAATTGCAACCAGTGTGAAAGTAATGGTCATTTCTACGTTCCGGGCAACCTAGGTTTCACGCTTGGGCGTTGCTCCACCACACCGAATAGCTACGTCCTTAGAAGTCAACTCCAGAAGCATAAAACACAATATAAATACAACAGCTTTTCCATCGGATAAAATGAATGATTGCAATCACTGTGAATGTTATGGTCATTTCTACGTTCCGGGCAACCTAGGCTTAACTGTAGGGCGATGCTCCACCAGATCGCATAGTTAGAGACTTAGAAGTCAACGCCAGAAGCATACAATACAATAAAAATGCAACAGTTTTTCCATAGTATAACAGGAATAATTGCAACCAGTGTGAAAGTACAGGTCATTTCTACGTTCCGGGCAACCTAGGCTTCGCTCTAGGGCCTTGCTCCACCAGATCGAATACCTAGGGACTTAGAATTCAACGCCAGAAGAATAAAATACAACATAGGTACCACAGTTTTTCCATCGTATAAAAGGAATAATTGCAACCAGTGTGAAAGTGATGGTCATTTCTACGTTCCGGGCAACCTAGGCTTCACTTCTGGACGTTGCCCCACAAGATCGAATAGATAGGACCTTAGAAGACAACGCCAGAAGCATAAAATACAATAAAAATACAACAGCTTTTCCATCGTATAGCAAGAATAATTGCAACCAGTGTGAAAGTAATTGTCATTTCTACGTTTCGGGCAACCTAGGCTTCACTCTAGGGCGTTGATCCACCAGATCGAATAGCTAGGGATTTAGAATACAACGCCAGAGAAATAAAATTCAATATAAGTACAACAGTATCTCCATCGTATAAAACGAATAATAGCAACCAGTGTGAAAGTTATGGTCATTTCTACGTTCCGGGCAACCTAGGCTTCACTCTAGGGCGTTATTCCACCACATCGAATAGCTACGGCCTTCGAAGTCTACGCCAGAAGCATGATTTACAATATAAATAAAACAGCTTTTCAATCGTATAAAACGAATAATTGCAACCAGTTTGTAAGTCATGGTCATTTCTACGATCCGGGCAACCTAGGCTTCACTCTAGGTCGTTGCTCCACCAGATCGAATACATAGGGCCTATGTAGTCAACGCCAGAAGAATAAAATACAATATAAGTACAACAGTTTTTCCATCGTATAAAACGAATAATAGCAACCAGTGTGAAAGTTGTGGTCATTTCTACGTTCCGAGCAACCTAGGCTTCACTCTAGGGCGTTGCTCCACCACATCGTATAGCTACGGCCTTAGAAGTCAACGCCTGAAGCATAAAATACAATAAAAATACAATAGTTTTTTCATCGTATAACAGGAATAATTGCAAGAAGCGTGAAGGTAATGGTCATTTCTATGTTCCGGGCAATCTAGGCTTCACTCTAGGGCGTTGCTCCGCCAGATCGAATAGCTAGGGCCTCAGAAGTCAACGCCAGAAGCATAAAATACAATATAAATACAACAGCTTTTCCATCGTATAACAGGAATAATTACAACCAGTGTGAAAGTAATGGGCATTTCTACGTTCCCTGCAACCTAGGCTTCACTCTAGGGCGTTGTTCCTCCAGATCGAATAGCTAGGGCCTAAGACGTCTACACCAGAAGCATAAAATACAATATAAATACAACAGTTTTTCCATTGTATAAAACGAATAGTTGCTACCAGTGTGAAAGTTTTGGTCATTTCTGCGTTCCAGGCCCCATAGGCTTCACTCTTGGACGTTGCCCCACCAGATCGAATAGCTAGGACCTTAGAAGTCAAAGCCACACGCAGAAAATACAATATAAATACAACAGTTTTGTAATCGTATAAAACGAATAATTGCAATCCGTATGAAAGATATGCTCATTTCTACGTTCCGGGCAACCCAGGCTTCACCCTAGGTCGTTGCTCCACCAGATCCAATAGTTAGGACATAAGAAGTCAACGCCAGAAGCATAAAATACAAAATAGATACAACAGCTTTTCCATCATATAACAGGAATAATTGCAACCAGTGTGAAAGTGATGGTCATTTCTACGTTCCGGGCAATCTAGTCTTCTCTCTAGGGCGTTGCTCCACCAGATCGAATAGTTTGGGCCTAAGAAGTCAACGGCAGAAGCATAGAATACAATATAAATACAACAGTTTTTCCCTTGTGCAACAGGTATAATTGCAACCAGTGTGAAAGGTATGGTCATTTCTACGTTGCGGGCATCCTAGGCTTCACTCTAGGGCATTGCTCCACCACATCGAATAGTTAGGGCCTTAGATGTCAATGCCAGAAGCATAAAATGCCACATATATACAACAGTCTTTCCACTGTATAATATGAATAATTGCAACCAGTGTGAAAGTAATGGTCATTTCTACGTTCCGGGCAACCTAGGCTTCACTCTAGGGCGTTGTTCCTCCAGATCGAGTAGCCAGGGCCTAAGAAGTCTACAGCAGAAGCATCAAATACAATATAAATACAACAATTTTTCCATCGTATAACAGGAATAACTGCAACCAGTGTGAAAGTGATGGTCATTTCTACGTTCCAGGCAACCTAGGCTTCACTATAGGGCGTTGCTCCACCACATCGAATGGCTGCGGCCTTAGAAGTCAACGCCAGAAGCATAACGTACAATAAAAATCCAACAGTTTGTCCATCGTATAACAGGAATAATTGCAACCAGTGTGAAAGTAATGGTCATTTCTACGTTCCGGACAACCTAGGTTTCGCTCTAGGGCGTTGCTCCACCACATCGAATATTTAGGGCCTTGGAAAACAGCTCCAGACGCATAACATACAATAAAAATACAGCAGTTTTTTCATCGTACAACAGGAATAATTGCAACAAGCCAGAAGGTAATGGTCATTTCTACGTTCCGGGTAATCTAGGCTTCTCTCTAGGGCGTTGCTCCACCAGATCGAATAGTTAGGGCCTAAGAAGTCAACGCCAGAAGCATAAAATACAATATAAATACAACAGACTTTCCATCGTATAATACGAATAAATGCAATCAGTATGAAAGTTATGGTCATTTCTACGTTCCGGGCAACCTGGGCTTCATCAGATGGCGTTGCTCCACCAGATCCAATAGTTAGGACCTAAGAAGTCAACGCAAGAAGCATAAAATACACAATAGATACAACAGTTTTTCCATCGTATAACAGGAGTAATTGCAACCAGTGTGAAAGTGATGGTCATTTCTACGTTCCGGGCAATCTAGACTTCTCTATAGGGCGTTGATCCACCAGATCGAATAGTTAGGGCCTAAGAAGTCAACGGCAGAAGCATAAAATACAATATAAATACAACAGCTTTTCCATTGTATAACAGGTATAATTGCAACCAGTATGAAAGCTACGGTCATTTCTACGCTCCGGGCAACCTAGGCTTCACTCTAGGGCGTTGCTCCACCACATCGAATAGTTAGGGCCTTAGATGTCAATGCCAGAAGCATAAAATGCCACATATATACAACAGTCTTTCCACTGTATAATATAAATAATTGCAAACAGTGTGGAAGTAATGGTCATTTCTACGTTCCGGGCAACCTAGGCTTCACTCTAGGGCGTTGCTCAGCCACATCAAATAGCTACGGCCTTAGAAGACAACGCCATAACAATAAAATACAATATAAATACAACAGTCTTTCCATCGTGTAAAACGAATAATTGCAACTAGTCTGATAGTTATGGTCATTTCTACGTTCCGGGCAACATAGGCTTCACCCTAGGGCGTTGCTGCACCAGATCGAAAAGTTAGGGCCTAAGAAGACAATGCCAGAAGCATAAAATACGATATATGTACAACAGTTTTTCCATCGTATATATGAGTAATTTCAACCAATGTGAAAGTAACGGCCATTTCTACGTTCCGGGCATCCTAGACTTAACACTGAGGCATTGCTCGACCAGATCGAATACATAGGGCCTTAGAAGTCAACGCCAGAAGCATAAAGTACATTTAAAATCCAACAGTTTGTCCATCGTATAACAGGAATAATTGCCACCAGTGTGAAAGTGATGGTCATTTCTGCATTTCGGGCAACCTAGGCTTCACTCTAGGGCGCTTCTCCTCCAGATAGAATAGATAGGGCCCAGGAAGTCAACGCCAGAAGCACAAAATACAATATAAATACAACAGTTTTTCGATTGTATAACAGGAGTAATTGCAACCAGTGTGAAAGGTATGGTCATTTCTACGTTCCGGGCAATCTAGGCTTCTCTCTAGGGCGTTGCTCCACCAGATCGAATAGCTAGGGCCTAAGAAGCCAATCCCAGAAGCATAAAAGTCAATAGAAATACAACAGTTTTTCCATCGTATAACAGGAATAATTGCAACCAGTGTGAAAGATATGATCAATTCTACAATACGGGCAACCTAGGCTTAACTCCAGGGCGTTGCTCCACCAGATCCAATAGTTCGGACCTTAGAAGTCAGCGCCCGAAGCTTAAAATACAATAAAAATACAAAAGTTTTTCCATCGTATAACAGGAATAATTGCAACCAGAGTGAAGGTGATGGTCACTTCTGAGTTCCGGGCAACCTAGGCTTCACTCTAGAGCGTTGCACCACCAGATCGAATAGCTAGCGCCTTAGAAGTCAACGCCAGAAGCACAAAATAAAATAGAAATACAACAGCTATTCCATCGTATAACAGGAATAATTACAACCAGTGTGAAAGTAATGGGCATTTCTACGTTCCCTGCAACCTAGGCTTCACTCCAGGGCGTTGGTCCACCAGGTCGAATAGTTAGGGCCTTAGAAAACAACTCCAGACGCATAAAATACAATATAAATACAACAGTTTTTCCATCGTATAACAGGAATAATTGCAACCAGTGTGAAAGTGATGGTCATTTCTACGTTCCGGGCAACCTAGGCTTCACTCTAGGGCGTTGGTCCACCAGGTCGAATAGATAGCGCCTTAGAAAACAACTCCAGACGCATAAAATACAATATAAATACAACAGTTTTTCCACGGTATAAAACGAATAATTGCAACCAGTATGAAAGTTATGGTCATTTCTACGTTCCGGGCAACCTAGGCTTCACCCTAGGGCGTTGCTCCACCAGATCGAATAGTTAGGTTCTAAGAAGTCAACGCTAGAAGCATAAAATACGATATATGTACAAGAGCTTTTCCATCGTATCAAACGAATAAGAGCAACCAATGTGAAAGCAATGGCCATTTCTACGTTCCGGGCATCCCAGACTTAACTCTAGGGCGTTGCTCTACCAGATCGAATAGCTACAGAATTAGAAGTCGACGCCCGAAGCATAAAATACAATAAAAATACAACAGTTTTTCCATCGTATAACAGGAATAATTGCAACCAGAGTGAAGGTGATGGTCACTTCTGAGTTCCGGGCATCCTAGGCTTCATTCTAGAGCGTTGCACCACCAGATCGAATAGCTAGGGCCTTAGAAGTCAACGCCAGAAGCATAAAATAAAATATAAATACAACAGTTATTCCATCGTATAACAGGAATAATTACAACCAGTGTGAAAGTAATGGGCATTCCTACGTTCCGTGCAACCTAGGCTTCACTCTACGGCGTTGGTCCACCATGTCGAATAGTTAGGGCCTGAGATAACAACTCCAGACGCATAATACACATTAAAAATACAACAGTTCTTTCACTGTATAACAGGAACAATTGCAACATGCCTGAACGTAATGGTCATTTCTACGTTCCTGGCAATCTGGGCTTCTCTCTAGGGCGTTGCTCCACCATATCGAATAGTTAGGGCCTAAGAAGTCAACGCCAGAAGCATAAAATACAAAATTGATACAACAGTTTTTCCATCATATAACAGGAATAATTGCAACCAGTGTGAAAGTGTTGGTCATTTCTGCGTTCCGGACAACCTAGGCTTCACTCTAGGGCGTTGTTCCTCCAGATCGAATAGCTAGGGCCTAAGACGTCTACACCAGAAGCATAAAATACAATATAAATACAACAGTTTTTCCATTGTATAAAACGAATAGTTGCTACCAGTGTGAAAGTTTTGGTCATTTCTGCGTTCCAGGCCCCATAGGCTTCACTCTTGGACGTTGCCCCACCAGATCGAATAGCTAGGACCTTGGAAGTCAAAGCCACACGCAGAAAATACAATATAAATACAACAGTTTTGCCATCGTATAAAACGAATAATTGCAATCCGTATGAAAGATATGCTCATTTCTACGTTCCGGGCAACCCAGGCTTCACCCTAGGTCGTTGCTCCACCAGATCCAATAGTTAGGACATAAGAAGTCAACGCCAGAAGCATAAAATACAAAATAGATACAACAGCTTTTCCATCATATAACAGGAATAATTGCAACCAGTGTGAAAGTGATGGTCATTTCTACGTTCCGGGCGACCTAGGCTACAGGCTAGGGCGTTGTTCCACCAGATCGAATAGTTAGGGCCTAAGAAGCCTACGCCAGAAGCATAAAATACAATATAAATACAACAGTTTTTCCCTTGTACAACAGGTATAATTGCAACCAGTGTGAAAGCTATGGTCATTTCCACGTTTCGAGCGACCTAGGCTCCACTCTAGGGCGTTGCTCCACCAGATGGATTAGCTAGGGCCTTAGAAGTCAATGCCAGAAGCATAAAATACAAAATAAGTACAACAGCTTTACCATCGTATAAAATGAATAATCGCAAACAGTGTGAAGGTAATGGTCAATTCTACGTTCCGGGCAACCTAGGCTTCACTCTAGAGCGTTGCTCCACCAGATGGAATAGTTAGCGCCTTAGAAGTCAACGCCCAAAGCATAAAATACAAAATAAATAGAACAGTTTTTCCGTTGTATAAAACGAATAATTGCAACCAGTGTGAAAGTTATGGTCATTTCTACGTTCCGGGCAACCTAGGCTTCACTCTAGAGCGTTGCTCCTCCAGATCGAATAGTTAGGGCCTTAGATGTCAACGCCCGAAGCATAAAATACAAAATAAATAGAACAGTTTTTCCATTGTATAAAACGAATAATTGCAACCAGTGTGAAGGTAATGGTCATTTCTACGTTCCGGGCAACCTAGGCTTCACTCTAGGTCGCTGCTTCACCAGATCGAATAGTTAGGGCCTTAGATGTCAACGCCCGAAGCATAAAATACAAAATAAATAGGACATTTTTTCCATTGTATAAAACCAATAATTGCAACCAGTGTGAAAGTTATGATCATTTCTACGTCCCTAGCAGCCTAATCTTCACTCTAGGGCGTTGTTCCACCAGATCGAATAGTTAGGACCTTAGATGTCAACGCCCGAGGCATAAAATACAAAATAAATAGAACAGTTTTTCCATTGTATAGAACGAATAATTGCAACCAGTGTGAAAGTAATGGTCATTTCTACGTTCCGGGCAACCTAGGCTTCACTCTAGGGCGTTGTTCCTCCAGATCGAGTAGCCAGGGCCTAAGAAGTCTACAGCAGAAGCATCAAATACAATATAAATACAACAATTTTTCCATCGTATAACAGGAATAATTGCAACCAGTGTGAAAGTGATGGTCATTTCTACGTTCCAGGCAACCTAGGCTTCACTATAGGGCGTTGCTCCACCACATCGAATGGCTGCGGCCTTAGAAGTCAACGCCAGAAGCATAACGTACAATAAAAATCCAACAGTTTGTCCATCGTATAACAGGAATAATTGCAACCAGTGTGAAAGTAATGGTCATTTCTACGTTCCGGACAACCTAGGTTTCGCTCTAGGGCGTTGCTCCACCACATCGAATATTTAGGGCCTTGGAAAACAGCTCCAGACGCATAACATACAATAAAAATACAGCAGTTTTTTCATCGTACAACAGGAATAATTGCAACAAGCCAGAAGGTAATGGTCATTTCTACGTTCCGGGTAATCTAGGCTTCTCTCTAGGGCGTTGCTCCACCAGATCGAATAGTTAGGGCCTAAGAAGTCAACGCCAGAAGCATAAAATACAATATAAATACAACAGACTTTCCATCGTATAATACGAATAAATGCAATCAGTATGAAAGTTATGGTCATTTCTACGTTCCGGGCAACCTGGGCTTCATCAGATGGCGTTGCTCCACCAGATCCAATAGTTAGGACCTAAGAAGTCAACGCAAGAAGCATAAAATACACAATAGATACAACAGTTTTTCCATCGTATAGCAGGAGTAATTGCAACCAGTGTGAAAGTGATGGTCATTTCTACGTTCCGGGCAATCTAGGCTTCTCTATAGGGCGTTGCTCCACCAGATCGAATAGTTAGGGCCTAAGAAGTCAACGGCAGAAGCATAAAATACAATATAAATACAACAGTTTTTCCATTGTATAACAGGTATAATTGCAACCAGAGTGAAGGTGATGGTCACTTCTAAGTTCCGGGCAACCTAGGCTTCACCCTAGAGCGTTGCACCACCAGATCGAATAGATGCGGCCTTAGAAGTCAACGCCAGAATCATAAAATACAATATAAATACAACAGTTTTTCCATTGTATAAAATCAATAATTGCAAACAGTGTGGAAGTGATGGTTATTACTACGTTCCGGGCAACCTAGGCTTCACGCTAGGGCGTTGCTCCACCAGATCGAATAGTTAGGGCCTAAGAAGTCAACGGCAGAAGCATAAAATACAATATAAATACAACTGTTTTTCCCTTGTACAACAGGTATAATTGCAACCAGTGTGAAAGCTATGGTCATTTCTACGTTCCGGGCAACCTAGGCTTCACTCTAGGGCGTTGCTCCACCACATCGAATAGTTAGGGCCTTAGATGTTAATGCCAGAATCATAAAATACAATATAAATCCAACAGTTATTCCATCGTATAACAGGAATAATTACAACCAGTGTGAAAGTAATGGGCATTTCTACGTTCCGTGCAACCTAGGCTTCACTCTAGGGCGTTGCTCCACCAGGTCGAATAGTTGGGGCCTTAGAAAACAACTCCAGACGCATAAAACACAAGAAAAATACAATAGTTCTTTCATCGTATAACAGGAACAATTGCAACATGCCTGAAGGTAATGGTCATTTTTACGTTCCGGGAAATCTAGGCTTCTATCTAGGGCGTTGCTCCACCAGATCGAATAGTTAAGGACTAAGAAGTCAACGCCAGAAGCATAAAATACAATAGAGATACAACAGTTTTTCCATCGTATAACAGGAATAATAGCAACCAGTGTGAATGTGATGGTCATTTCTACATTCCGGGTAACCTAGGCTTCGCTCTAGGGCGTTGCTCCACCAGATCGAATAGTTAGGGTCTAAGAAGTCAACGCCAGAAGCATATAAATACGATATATGTAACACAGTTTTTCCATCTTATAAAACGAATAATTGACACCAGTGTGAAAGCAATGGCCATTTCTACGTACCGGGGATCCTAGACTTAACTCTGATGCATTGCTCCGCCAGATCGAAATATAGGGCCTTAGAAGTCAACGCCAGAGGCATAAAGTACAACAAAGGTCCAACAGTTTGTCCATCGTATAACAGGAATAATAGCAACCAGTGTGAAGGTAAAGGTGATTTCTACGTTCCGGGCAACCTAGGTTTCACTCTAATGCGTTGGACCACCAGGTCGAACAGTTAGGGCCTTAGAACTCAACGCCAGAAGCACAAAATAAAATAAAAATACAACAGTTATTCGATCGTATAACAGGAATAATTACAACCAGTGTGAAAGTAATGGGCATTTCTACGTTCCGTGCAACCTAGGCTTCACTCTAGGGCGTTGGTCCACCAGGTCGAATAGTTAGGGCCTTAGAAAACAACTCCAGACGCATTAAACACAATATAAATACAACAGTCTTTCCACGGTATAAAACGAATAATTGCAACCAGTATGAAAGTTATGTCCATTTCTACGTTCCGGCCAACCTAGGCTTCACCCAAGGGCGTTGCTATACCAGATCGAATAGCTACGGCCTTAGAAGTCAACGCCCGAAGCATAAAATACAATAAAAATACAGCAGTTTTTCCATCGTATAACAGGAATAATAGCAACCAGTGTGAAAGATATGGTCATTTCTACGATCAGGGCAACGTACGCTTCACTCTAGGCGTTGCTCCACCAGATCCAATAGCTAGGGCCTAAGAAGTCAACGCCAGAAGCATAACGTACAATAAAAATCCAACAGTTTGTCCATCGTATAACAGTAACAATTGCAACCAGTGTGAAAGTAACGGTCATTTCTACATTCCGGGCAACCTAGGTTTCGCTCTAGGGCGTTACTCCACCATATCGAATAGTTAGGGCCTTAGTAAACAACTCCAGACGCATAAAATACAATAAAAATACAGCAGTTTTTTCATCGTACAACAGGAATAATTGCAAGAAGCCAGAAGGTAATGGTCATTTCTACGTTCCGGGAAATCTAGGCTTCTCTCTAGGGCGTTGCTCCACCAGATCGAATAGTTAGGGCCTAAGATGTCAACGCCAGATGCATAAAATACAATATAAATACAACAGTTTTTCCCTCGTATAACAGGTATAATTGCAACCAGTGTGAAAGCTACGGTCATTTCTACGTTCCGGGCAACCTAGGCTTCACTCTAGGGCGTTGCTCCACCACATCGAATAGTTAGGGCCTTAGATGTCAATGCCAGAGGCATAAAATGCCATATAAATACAACAGTTTTTCCACTGTATAGTATGAATAATTGCAAACAATGTGGAAGTAATGGTCATTTCTACGTTCCGGGCAACCTAGGCTTCACTCTAGGGCGTTGCTCAGCCACGTCAAATAGCTAAAGCCCTAGAAGAGAACGCCATACCAATAAAATACAATATAAATACAACAGTCTTTCCATCGTATAAAACGAATAATTGCAACCAGTCTGATAGTTATGGTCATTTCTACGTTCCGGGCAACGTAGGCTTCACTCTATAGCGTTGCTCCACCAGATCGAATAGCTCGGGCCTTAGAAGTCAACGCCAGAAACGCAAAATAAAAAAAAAATACAACAGTTTTTCCATCGTATAACAGGAATAATTACAACCAGTGTGAAAGTAATGGGCATTTCTACGTTCCGGTTAGCCTAGGCTTCACCCTAGGGCGTTGCTCCACCAGATCCAATAGTTAGGACCTAAGAAGTCAACGCCAGAAGCATAAAATACAAAATAGATGCAACAGTTTTTCCATCGGATGACAGGAATAATTGCAACCAGTGTGAAAGTGTTGGTAATTTCTACGTTCCGGGCAACCTAGGCTTCACTCTAGGGCGTTGTTCCACCAGATCGAATAGTTAGGGCCTAAGAAGACTACGCCAGAAGCATAAAATGCAATATAAATACAACAGCTTTTCCATCGTATAACACGAATAATTGCAACCAGTGTGTAAGGTATGGTCATTTCTACGTTCTGGATAACCTAGTCTTCACTCTAGAGCGTTGCTCCACCAAATCGAGTAGTTAGGGCCTAAGAAGTCAATGCCAGAAGCATAAAATGCGATATATGTACAACAGTTGTTCCATCGCATTAAATGAGTAATTGCAACCAGTGTGAAAGGTATGGTCATTTCTACGTTCGGGCAACCTAGGCTTCACTCTAGGGCGTTGCTCCACCAGATCCAATAGTTAGGGCCTAAGAAGTCAACGCCAGAAGCATAAAATACGATATATGTACAACAGTTTTTCCATCGTGTAAAACGAATAATTGCAACCAGTGTGAAGGTAATGGTCATTTCTACGTTCCAGGCAACCTCGGCTTCACTCTAGGCCGGTGCTCCATCAGGTCGAATAGTTAGGGCCTAAGTAGTGAACGCAAGAAGCATAAAATACAATATAAATACAACAGATTTTCCATCGTATAACTGGAGTAATTGCAACCAGTGTGAAAGAAATGGTCATTTCTACGTTCCGGGCAACCTAGGCTTCACTCTAGGGCGTTGCACCACCACATCGAATAGTTAGGGCCTTAGAAGTGAATGCCAGATGCATAAAATACAATATAAATAGAACAGTTTTTCCATTGTATAATACGAATAATTGCAACCAGTGTGATAGTTATGGTCATTCCAACGTTCCGGGCAACCCAGGCTGCACTCTAGGGCGCTGCTCCGCCAGATCGAATAGCTAGGGCCTTAGAAGGCAACGCCAGAAGCATAAAATACAATATAAATACAACAGCTTTTCCATCGTACAAAATGAATAATTGCAAACAGTGTGAAAGTAATGGTCATTTCTACGTTCCGGGCAACCTAGGCTTCACTCTGGGGCGTTGCTCAACCATATCGAATAGTTAGGGCCCAAGAACTTAACGCCAGATGCGTAAAGTACAATAACAATACAACAGCTTTTCCATCGTATAAAACGGATAATTGCAACCAGTGTGAAAGTTATTGTCATTTCTACGTTCCGGGCAACCTAGGCTTCACTCTAGGGCGTTGCTCCGACAGATCGAATAGTTAGGACCTTAGATGTCAACGCCCGAGGCATAAAATACAAAATAAATAGAACAGTTTTTCCATTGTATAGAATGAATAATTGCAACCAGTGTGAAAGTAATGGTCATTTCTACGTTCCGGGCAACCTAGGCTTCACTCTAGGGCGTTGTTCCTCCAGATCGAGTAGCCAGGGCCTAAGAAGTCTACAGCAGAAGCATCAAATACAATATAAATACAACAATTTTTCCATCGTATAACAGGAATAATTGCAACCAGTGTGAAAGTGATGGTCATTTCTACGTTCCAGGCAACCTAGGCTTCACTATAGGGCGTTGCTCCACCACATCGAATGGCTGCGGCCTTAGAAGTCAACGCCAGAAGCATAACGTACAATAAAAATCCAACAGTTTGTCCATCGTATAACAGGAATAATTGCAACCAGTGTGAAAGTAATGGTCATTTCTACGTTCCGGACAACCTAGGTTTCGCTCTAGGGCGTTGCTCCACCACATCGAATATTTAGGGCCTTGGAAAACAGCTCCAGACGCATAACATACAATAAAAATACAGCAGTTTTTTCATCGTACAACAGGAATAATTGCAACAAGCCAGAAGGTAATGGTCATTTCTACGTTCCGGGTAATCTAGGCTTCTCTCTAGGGCGTTGCTCCACCAGATCGAATAGTTAGGGCCTAAGAAGTCAACGCCAGAAGCATAAAATACAATATAAATACAACAGACTTTCCATCGTATAATACGAATAAATGCAATCAGTATGAAAGTTATGGTCATTTCTACGTTCCGGGCAACCTGGGCTTCATCAGATGGCGTTGCTCCACCAGATCCAATAGTTAGGACCTAAGAAGTCAACGCAAGAAGCATAAAATACACAATAGATACAACAGTTTTTCCATCGTATAACAGGAGTAATTGCAACCAGTGTGAAAGTGATGGTCATTTCTACGTTCCGGGCAATCTAGGCTTCTCTATAGGGCGTTGCTCCACCAGATCGAATAGTTAGGGCCTAAGAAGTCAACGGCAGAAGCATAAAATACAATATAAATACAACAGTTTTTCCGTTGTATAACAGGTATAATTGCAACCAGAGTGAAGGTGATGGTCACTTCTAAGTTCCGGGCAACCTAGACTTCACCCTAGAGCGTTGCACCACCAGATCGAATAGATGCGGCCTTAGAAGTCAACGCCAGAATCATAAAATACAATATAAATACAACAGTTTTTCCATTGTATAAAATCAATAATTGCAAACAGTGTGGAAGTGATGGTTATTACTACGTTCCGGGCAACCTAGGCTTCACGCTAGGGCGTTGCTCCACCAGATCGAATAGTTAGGGCCTAAGAAGTCAACGGCAGAAGCATAAAATACAATATAAATACAACTGTTTTTCCCTTGTACAACAGGTATAATTGCAACCAGTGTGAAAGCTATGGTCATTTCTACGTTCCGGGCAACCTAGGCTTCACTCTAGGGCGTTGCTCCACCACATCGAATAGTTAGGGCCTTAGATGTTAATGCCAGAATCATAGAATACAATATAAATCCAACAGTTATTCCATCGTATAACAGGAATAATTACAACCAGTGTGAAAGTAATGGGCATTTCTACGTTCCGTGCAACCTAGGCTTCACTCTAGGGCGTTGCTCCACCAGGTCGAATAGTTGGGGCCTTAGAAAACAACTCCAGACGCATAAAACACAAGAAAAATACAATAGTTCTTTCATCGTATAACAGGAACAATTGCAACATGCCTGAAGGTAATGGTCATTTTTACGTTCCGGGAAATCTAGGCTTCTATCTAGGGCGTTGCTCCACCAGATCGAATAGTTAAGGACTAAGAAGTCAACGCCAGAAGCATAAAATACAATAGAGATACAACAGTTTTTCCATCGTATAACAGGAATAATAGCAACCAGTGTGAATGTGATGGTCATTTCTACATTCCGGGTAACCTAGGCTTCGCTCTAGGGCGTTGCTCCACCAGATCGAATAGTTAGGGTCTAAGAAGTCAACGCCAGAAGCATATAAATACGATATATGTAACACAGTTTTTCCATCTTATAAAACGAATAATTGACACCAGTGTGAAAGCAATGGCCATTTCTACGTACCGGGGATCCTAGACTTAACTCTGATGCATTGCTCCGCCAGATCGAAATATAGGGCCTTAGAAGTCAACGCCAGAGGCATAAAGTACAACAAAGGTCCAACAGTTTGTCCATCGTATAACAGGAATAATAGCAACCAGTGTGAAGGTAAAGGTGATTTCTACGTTCCGGGCAACCTAGGTTTCACTCTAATGCGTTGGACCACCAGGTCGAACAGTTAGGGCCTTAGAACTCAACGCCAGAAGCACAAAATAAAATAAAAATACAACAGTTATTCGATCGTATAACAGGAATAATTACAACCAGTGTGAAAGTAATGGGCATTTCTACGTTCCGTGCAACCTAGGCTTCACTCTAGGGCGTTGGTCCACCAGGTCGAATAGTTAGGGCCTTAGAAAACAACTCCAGACGCATTAAACACAATATAAATACAACAGTCTTTCCACGGTATAAAACGAATAATTGCAACCAGTATGAAAGTTATGTCCATTTCTACGTTCCGGCCAACCTAGGCTTCACCCAAGGGCGTTGCTATACCAGATCGAATAGCTACGGCCTTAGAAGTCAACGCCCGAAGCATAAAATACAATAAAAATACAGCAGTTTTTCCATCGTATAACAGGAATAATAGCAACCAGTGTGAAAGATATGGTCATTTCTACGATCAGGGCAACGTACGCTTCACTCTAGGCGTTGCTCCACCAGATCCAATAGCTAGGGCCTAAGAAGTCAACGCCAGAAGCATAACGTACAATAAAAATCCAACAGTTTGTCCATCGTATAACAGTAACAATTGCAACCAGTGTGAAAGTAACGGTCATTTCTACATTCCGGGCAACCTAGGTTTCGCTCTAGGGCGTTACTCCACCATATCGAATAGTTAGGGCCTTAGTAAACAACTCCAGACGCATAAAATGCAATAAAAATACAGCAGTTTTTTCATCGTACAACAGGAATAATTGCAAGAAGCCAGAAGGTAATGGTCATTTCTACGTTCCGGGAAATCTAGGCTTCTTTCTAGGGCGTTGCTCCACCAGATCGAATAGTTAGGGCCTAAGATGTCAACGCCAGATGCATAAAATACAATATAAATACAACAGTTTTTCCCTCGTATAACAGGTATAATTGCAACCAGTGTGAAAGCTACGGTCATTTCTACGTTCCGGGCAACCTAGGCTTCACTCTAGGGCGTTGCTCCACCACATCGAATAGTTAGGGCCTTAGATGTCAATGCCAGAGGCATAAAATGCCATATAAATACAACAGTTTTTCCACTGTATAGTATGAATAATTGCAAACAATGTGGAAGTAATGGTCATTTCTACGTTCCGGGCAACGTAGGCTTCACTCTATAGCGTTGCTCCACCAGATCGAATAGCTCGGGCCTTAGAAGTCAACGCCAGAAACGCAAAATAAAAAAAAAATACAACAGTTTTTCCATCGTATAACAGGAATAATTACAACCAGTGTGAAAGTAATGGGCATTTCTACGTTCCGGTTAGCCTAGGCTTCACCCTAGGGCGTTGCTCCACCAGATCCAATAGTTAGGACCTAAGAAGTCAACGCCAGAAGCATAAAATACAAAATAGATGCAACAGTTTTTCCATCGGATGACAGGAATAATTGCAACCAGTGTGAAAGTGTTGGTAATTTCTACGTTCCGGGCAACCTAGGCTTCACTCTAGGGCGTTGTTCCACCAGATCGAATAGTTAGGGCCTAAGAAGACTACGCCAGAAGCATAAAATGCAATATAAATACAACAGCTTTTCCATCGTATAACACGAATAATTGCAACCAGTGTGTAAGGTATGGTCATTTCTACGTTCTGGATAACCTAGTCTTCACTCTAGAGCGTTGCTCCACCAAATCGAGTAGTTAGGGCCTAAGAAGTCAATGCCAGAAGCATAAAATGCGATATATGTACAACAGTTGTTCCATCGCATTAAATGAGTAATTGCAACCAGTGTGAAAGGTATGGTCATTTCTACGTTCGGGCAACCTAGGCTTCACTCTAGGGCGTTGCTCCACCAGATCCAATAGTTAGGGCCTAAGAAGTCAACGCCAGAAGCATAAAATACGATATATGTACAACAGTTTTTCCATCGTGTAAAACGAATAATTGCAACCAGTGTGAAGGTAATGGTCATTTCTACGTTCCAGGCAACCTCGGCTTCACTCTAGGCCGGTGCTCCATCAGGTCGAATAGTTAGGGCCTAAGTAGTGAACGCAAGAAGCATAAAATACAATATAAATACAACAGATTTTCCATCGTATAACTGGAGTAATTGCAACCAGTGTGAAAGAAATGGTCATTTCTACGTTCCGGGCAACCTAGGCTTCACTCTAGGGCGTTGCACCACCACATCGAATAGTTAGGGCCTTAGAAGTGAATGCCAGATGCATAAAATACAATATAAATAGAACAGTTTTTCCATTGTATAATACGAATAATTGCAACCAGTGTGATAGTTATGGTCATTTCAACGTTCCGGGCAACCCAGGCTGCACTCTAGGGCGCTGCTCCGCCAGATCGAATAGCTAGGGCCTTAGAAGGCAACGCCAGAAGCATAAAATACAATATAAATACAACAGCTTTTCCATCGTACAAAATGAATAATTGCAAACAGTGTGAAAGTAATGGTCATTTCTACGTTCCGGGCAACCTAGGCTTCACTCTGGGGCGTTGCTCAACCATATCGAATAGTTAGGGCCCAAGAACTTAACGCCAGATGCGTAAAGTACAATAACAATACAACAGCTTTTCCATCGTATAAAACGGATAATTGCAACCAGTGTGAAAGTTATTGTCATTTCTACGTTCCGGGCAACCTAGGCTTCACTCTAGGGCGTTGCTCCGACAGATCGAATAGTTAGGGCCTTAGAGGTCAACGCCCGAAGCATAAAATACAAAATAAATAGAACAGTTTTTCCATTGTATAAAACGAATAATTGCAACCAGTGTGAAAGTACTGGTCATTTCTACATTCCAGGCAACCTAGGCCTCACTCTAGGGCGTTGCTCCACCAGATCGAATAGCTAGGGACTTAGAAGTCAACGCCAGAAGCATAAAATACAATATAAGTACAACAGTTTTTCCATCGTATAAAATGAATAATTGCAAACAGTGTGAAAGTAATGGTCATTCCTACGTTCCGGGCAACCTAGGCTTCACTCTGGGGCGTTGGTACAGCAGATCGAATATTTAGGGCCTAAGAAGTCAACGCCCGAATCATAAAATACGATATATGTACAACAGTTTTTCCATCGTATAAAACGAATAATTGCAACCAGTGTGAAAGTAATGGCCATTTCTACGTTCCGGGCAACCTAGGCTTCACTCTAGGGCGTTGCTGCACCACACCGAATAGCTACGGCCTTAGAGGTCAACGCCTGAAGCATAAAATACAATAAAAATACCACAGTTTTTCCATCGTATAAAATGAATAATTGCAAACAGTGTGGAAGTAATGGTCATTTCTACGTTCCGGGCAACCTAGGCTTCACTCTAGGGCGTTGCTCGGCAAAATCGAATAGCTAGGGCCTTAGAAGTCAACGCCAGAAGTATAAAACACAATATAAATACAACAGCTTTTCCATCGTATAAAATGAATAATTGCAAACAGTGTGAAAGTAATGGTCATTTCTACGTTCCGGGCAACCTAGGCTTCACTTTAGGGCGTTGCTCCACCAGATCGAATGGTTAGGGCACGAGAAGTTAACGCCAGAAGCATAAAGTACAATAAAAATACAACAGCTATTCCATTGTATAAAAGGGATAATTGCAACCAGTGTGTAAGTTATGGTCATTTCTACGTTCCGGGCAACCTAGGCTTCACCCTAGGACGTTGCTCCACCAGATCGAATAGTTAGGGCCTAAGAAGTCAACGCCAGAAGAATAAAATACGATATATGTACAACAGTTTTTCCATCGTATAAAACGAATAATTGCAACCAGTGTGCAAGTAATGGTCATTTCTACGATCCGGGCAACCTAGGCATCACTCTAGGGCGTTGTTCAACCAGAGCGAATAGTTAGGGCCTGAGAAGTCAACGCCTGAAGCATAAAATACAATATAAATACAACAGTTTTTCCATCGTATAACAGGAATAATTGCATCCAGTGTGCAAGTAATGGTCATTTCTACGATCCGGGCAACCTAGGCATCACACTAGGGCGTTGTTCAACCAGAGCGAATAGTTAGGGCCTTAGAGGTCAACGCCCGAAGCATAAAATACAAAATAAATAGAACAGTTTTTCCATTGTATAAAACGAATAATTGCAACCAGTGTGAAAGTACTGGTCATTTCTACATTCCAGGCAACCTAGGCCTCACTCTAGGGCGTTGCTCCACCAGATCGAATAGCTAGGGACTTAGAAGTCAACGCCAGAAGCATAAAATACAATATAAGTACAACAGTTTTTCCATCGTATAAAATTAATAATTGCAAACAGTGTGAAAGTAATTTTCATTCCTACGTTCCGGGCAACCTAGGCTTCACTCTGGGGCGTTGGTACAGCAGATCGAATATTTAGGGCCTAAGAAGTCAACGCCCGAATCATAAAATACGATATATGTACAACAGTTTTTCCATCGTATAAAACGAATAATTGCAACCAGTGTGAAAGTAATGGCCATTTCTACGTTCCGGGCAACCTAGGCTTCACTCTAGGGCGTTGCTGCACCACACCGAATAGCTACGGCCTTAGAGGTCAACGCCTGAAGCATAAAATACAATAAAAATACCACAGTTTTTCCATCGTATAAAATGAATAATTGCAAACAGTGTGGAAGTAATGGTCATTTCTACGTTCCGGGCAACCTAGGCTTCACTCTAGGGCGTTGCTCGGCAAAATCGAATAGCTAGGGCCTTAGAAGTCAACGCCAGAAGCATAAAACACAATATAAATACAACAGCTTTTCCATCGTATAAAATGAATAATTGCAAACAGTGTGAAAGTAATGGTCATTTCTACGTTCCGGGCAACCTAGGCTTCACTTTAGGGCGTTGCTCCACCAGATCGAATAGTTAGGGCACGAGAAGTTAACGCCAGAAGCATAAAGTACAATAAAAATACAACAGCTATTCCATTGTATAAAAGGGATAATTGCAACCAGTGTGTAAGTTATGGTCATTTCTACGTTCCGGGCAACCTAGGCTTCACTCTAGGACGTTGCTCCACCAGATCGAATAGTTAGGGCCTAAGAAGTCAACGCCAGAAGAATAAAATACGATATATGTACAACAGTTTTTCCATCGTATAAAACGAATAATTGCAACCAGTGTGCAAGTAATGGTCATTTCTACGATCCGGGCAACCTAGGCATCACTCTAGGGCGTTGTTCAACCAGAGCGAATAGTTAGGGCCTAAGAAGTCAACGCCTGAAGCATAAAATACAAAATAAATAGATCAGTTTTTCCATTGTATAAAACGAATAATTGCAACCAGTGTGAAAGTACTGGTCATTTCTACATACCAGGCAACCTAGGCCTCACTCTAGGGCGTTGCTCCACCAGATCGAATAGCTAGGGCCTTAGAAGGCAACGCCAGAAGCATAAAATACAATATAAATACAACAGCTTTTCCATCGTACAAAATGAATAATTGCAAACAGTGTGAAAGTAATGGTCATTTCTACGTTCCGGGCAACCTAGGCTTCACTCTGGGGCGTTGCTCAACCATATCGAATAGTTAGGGCCCAAGAACTTAACGCCAGATGCGTAAAGTACAATAACAATACAACAGCTTTTCCATCGTATAAAACGGATAATTGCAACCAGTGTGAAAGTTATTGTCATTTCTACGTTCCGGGCAACCTCGGCTTGACTCCAGGTCGTTGCTCCACCAGATCGAATAGTTAGGGCCTTAGAAGTCAACGCCCGAAGCATAAAATACAATAAAGGTACAATAGTTTTTCCATCGTATAAAATGAATAATTGCAAACAGTGTGAAGGTACTGGTCATTTCTACATTCCGGGATACCTAGGCTTCACTCTAGGGCGTTGCTCCGACAGATCGAATAGTTAGGGCCTTAGAGGTCAACGCCCGAAGCATAAAATACAAAATAAATAGAACAGTTTTTCCATTGTATAAAACGAATAATTGCAACCAGTGTGAAAGTACTGGTCATTTCTACATTCCAGGCAACCTAGGCCTCACTCTAGGGCGTTGCTCCACCAGATCGAATAGCTAGGGACTTAGAAGTCAACGCCAGAAGCATAAAATACAATATAAGTACAACAGTTTTTCCATCGTATAAAATGAATAATTGCAAACAGTGTGAAAGTAATGGTCATTCCTACGTTCCGGGCAACCTAGGCTTCACTCTGGGGCGTTGCTCCACCAGGTCGAATAGTTAGGGCCTTAGTAAACAACTCCAGACGCATAAAATACAATAAAAATACAGCAGTTTTTTCATCGTGCAACAGGAATAATTGCAAGAAGCCAGAAGGTAATGGTCATTTCTACGTTCCGGGAAATCTAGGCTTCTCTCTAGGGCGTTGCTCCACCAGATCGAATAGTTAGGGCCTAAGAAGTCAACGCCAGAAGCATAAAATACAATATAAATACAACAGTTTTTCCCTTGTATAACAGGTATAATTGCAACCAGTGTGAATGCTACGGTCATTTCTACGTTCCGGGCAACCTAGGCTTCACTCTAGGGCGTTGCTCCACCACATCGAATAGTTAGGGCCTTAGATGTCAATGCCAGAAGCATAAAATGCCATATAAATACAACAGTTTTTCCACTGTATAGTATGAATAATTGCAACCAATGTGGAAGTAATGGTCATTTCTACGTTCCGGGCAACCTAGGCTTCACTCTAGGGCGTTGCTCAGCCACGTCAAATAGCTAAAGCCCTAGAAGAGAACGCCATACCAATAAAATACAATATAAATACAACAGTCTTTCCATCGTATAAAACGAATAATTGCAACCAGTCTGATAGTTATGGTCATTTCTACGTTCCGGGCAACGTAGGCTTCACTCTATAGCGTTGCTCCACCAGATCGAATAGCTCGGGCCTTAGAAGTCAACGCCAGAAACGCAAAATAAAATAAAAATACAACAGTTATTCCATCGTATAACAGGAATAATTACAACCAGTGTGAAAGTAATGGGCATTTCTACGTTCCGGGCAACCTAGGCTTCACTCTAGGGCGTTGCTCCACCACATCGAATAGTTAGGGCCTTAGATGTCAATGCCAGAAGCATAAAATGCCATATAAATACAACAGTTTTTCCACTGTATAGTATGAATAATTGCAAACAATGTGGAAGTAATGGTCATTTCTACGTTCCGGGCAACCTAGGCTTCACTCTAGGGCGTTGCTCAGCCACGTCAAATAGCTAAAGCCCTAGAAGAGAACGCCATACCAATAAAATACAATATAAATACAACAGTTTTTCCATCGTATAAAATGAATAATTGCAAACAGTGTGAAAGTAATGGTCATTCCTACGTTCCGGGCAACCTAGGCTTCACTCTGGGGCGTTGGTACAGCAGATCGAATATTTAGGGCCTAAGAAGTCAACGCCCGAATCATAAAATACGATATATGTACAACAGTTTTTCCATCGTATAAAACGAATAATTGCAACCAGTGTGAAAGTAATGGCCATTTCTACGTTCCGGGCAACCTAGGCTTCACTCTAGGGCGTTGCTGCACCACACCGAATAGCTACGGCCTTAGAGGTCAACGCCTGAAGCATAAAATACAATAAAAATACCACAGTTTTTCCATCGTATAAAATGAATAATTGCAAACAGTGTGGAAGTAATGGTCATTTCTACGTTCCGGGCAACCTAGGCTTCACTCTAGGGCGTTGCTCGGCAAAATCGAATAGCTAGGGCCTTAGAAGTCAACGCCAGAAGTATAAAACACAATATAAATACAACAGCTTTTCCATCGTATAAAATGAATAATTGCAAACAGTGTGAAAGTAATGGTCATTTCTACGTTCCGGGCAACCTAGGCTTCACTTTAGGGCGTTGCTCCACCAGATCGAATAGTTAGGGCACGAGAAGTTAACGCCAGAAGCATAAAGTACAATAAAAATACAACAGCTATTCCATTGTATAAAAGGGATAATTGCAACCAGTGTGTAAGTTATGGTCATTTCTACGTTCCGGGCAACCTAGGCTTCACCCTAGGACGTTGCTCCACCAGATCGAATAGTTAGGGCCTAAGAAGTCAACGCCAGAAGAATAAAATACGATATATGTACAACAGTTTTTCCATCGTATAAAACGAATAATTGCAACCAGTGTGCAAGTAATGGTCGTTTCTACGATCCGGGCAACCTAGGCATCACTCTAGGGCGTTGTTCAACCAGAGCGAATAGCTAGGGCCTGAGAAGTCAACGCCTGAAGCATAAAATACAATATAAATACAACAGTTTTTCCATCGTATAACAGGAATAATTGCATCCAGTGTGCAAGTAATGGTCATTTCTACGATCCGGGCAACCTAGGCATCACACTAGGGCGTTGTTCAACCAGAGCGAATAGTTAGGGCCTTAGAGGTCAACGCCCGAAGCATAAAATACAAAATAAATAGAACAGTTTTTCCATTGTATAAAACGAATAATTGCAACCAGTGTGAAAGTACTGGTCATTTCTACATTCCAGGCAACCTAGGCCTCACTCTAGGGCGTTGCTCCACCAGATCGAATAGCTAGGGACTTAGAAGTCAACGCCAGAAGCATAAAATACAATATAAGTACAACAGTTTTTCCATCGTATAAAATTAATAATTGCAAACAGTGTGAAAGTAATTTTCATTCCTACGTTCCGGGCAACCTAGGCTTCACTCTGGGGCGTTGGTACAGCAGATCGAATATTTAGGGCCTAAGAAGTCAACGCCCGAATCATAAAATACGATATATGTACAACAGTTTTTCCATCGTATAAAACGAATAATTGCAACCAGTGTGAAAGTAATGGCCATTTCTACGTTCCGGGCAACCTAGGCTTCACTCTAGGGCGTTGCTGCACCACACCGAATAGCTACGGCCTTAGAGGTCAACGCCTGAAGCATAAAATACAATAAAAATACCACAGTTTTTCCATCGTATAAAATGAATAATTGCAAACAGTGTGGAAGTAATGGTCATTTCTACGTTCCGGGCAACCTAGGCTTCACTCTAGGGCGTTGCTCGGCAAAATCGAATAGCTAGGGCCTTAGAAGTCAACGCCAGAAGCATAAAACACAATATAAATACAACAGCTTTTCCATCGTATAAAATGAATAATTGCAAACAGTGTGAAAGTAATGGTCATTTCTACGTTCCGGGCAACCTAGGCTTCACTTTAGGGCGTTGCTCCACCAGATCGAATAGTTAGGGCACGAGAAGTTAACGCCAGAAGCATAAAGTACAATAAAAATACAACAGCTATTCCATTGTATAAAAGGGATAATTGCAACCAGTGTGTAAGTTATGGTCATTTCTACGTTCCGGGCAACCTAGGCTTCACTCTAGGACGTTGCTCCACCAGATCGAATAGTTAGGGCCTAAGAAGTCAACGCCAGAAGAATAAAATACGATATATGTACAACAGTTTTTCCATCGTATAAAACGAATAATTGCAACCAGTGTGCAAGTAATGGTCATTTCTACGATCCGGGCAACCTAGGCATCACTCTAGGGCGTTGTTCAACCAGAGCGAATAGTTAGGGCCTAAGAAGTCAACGCCTGAAGCATAAAATACAAAATAAATAGATCAGTTTTTCCATTGTATAAAACGAATAATTGCAACCAGTGTGAAAGTACTGGTCATTTCTACATACCAGGCAACCTAGGCCTCACTCTAGGGCGTTGCTCCACCAGATCGAATAGCTAGGGCCTTAGAAGGCAACGCCAGAAGCATAAAATACAATATAAATACAACAGCTTTTCCATCGTACAAAATGAATAATTGCAAACAGTGTGAAAGTAATGGTCATTTCTACGTTCCGGGCAACCTAGGCTTCACTCTGGGGCGTTGCTCAACCATATCGAATAGTTAGGGCCCAAGAACTTAACGCCAGATGCGTAAAGTACAATAACAATACAACAGCTTTTCCATCGTATAAAACGGATAATTGCAACCAGTGTGAAAGTTATTGTCATTTCTACGTTCCGGGCAACCTCGGCTTGACTCCAGGTCGTTGCTCCACCAGATCGAATAGTTAGGGCCTTAGAAGTCAACGCCCGAAGCATAAAATACAATAAAGGTACAATAGTTTTTCCATCGTATAAAATGAATAATTGCAAACAGTGTGAAGGTACTGGTCATTTCTACATTCCGGGATACCTAGGCTTCACTCTAGGGCGTTGCTCCGACAGATCGAATAGTTAGGGCCTTAGAGGTCAACGCCCGAAGCATAAAATACAAAATAAATAGAACAGTTTTTCCATTGTATAAAACGAATAATTGCAACCAGTGTGAAAGTACTGGTCATTTCTACATTCCAGGCAACCTAGGCCTCACTCTAGGGCGTTGCTCCACCAGATCGAATAGCTAGGGACTTAGAAGTCAACGCCAGAAGCATAAAATACAATATAAGTACAACAGTTTTTCCATCGTATAAAATGAATAATTGCAAACAGTGTGAAAGTAATGGTCATTCCTACGTTCCGGGCAACCTAGGCTTCACTCTGGGGCGTTGCTCCACCAGGTCGAATAGTTAGGGCCTTAGTAAACAACTCCAGACGCATAAAATACAATAAAAATACAGCAGTTTTTTCATCGTGCAACAGGAATAATTGCAAGAAGCCAGAAGGTAATGGTCATTTCTACGTTCCGGGAAATCTAGGCTTCTCTCTAGGGCGTTGCTCCACCAGATCGAATAGTTAGGGCCTAAGAAGTCAACGCCAGAAGCATAAAATACAATATAAATACAACAGTTTTTCCCTTGTATAACAGGTATAATTGCAACCAGTGTGAATGCTACGGTCATTTCTACGTTCCGGGCAACCTAGGCTTCACTCTAGGGCGTTGCTCCACCACATCGAATAGTTAGGGCCTTAGATGTCAATGCCAGAAGCATAAAATGCCATATAAATACAACAGTTTTTCCACTGTATAGTATGAATAATTGCAACCAATGTGGAAGTAATGGTCATTTCTACGTTCCGGGCAACCTAGGCTTCACTCTAGGGCGTTGCTCAGCCACGTCAAATAGCTAAAGCCCTAGAAGAGAACGCCATACCAATAAAATACAATATAAATACAACAGTCTTTCCATCGTATAAAACGAATAATTGCAACCAGTCTGATAGTTATGGTCATTTCTACGTTCCGGGCAACGTAGGCTTCACTCTATAGCGTTGCTCCACCAGATCGAATAGCTCGGGCCTTAGAAGTCAACGCCAGAAACGCAAAATAAAATAAAAATACAACAGTTATTCCATCGTATAACAGGAATAATTACAACCAGTGTGAAAGTAATGGGCATTTCTACGTTCCGGGCAACCTAGGCTTCACTCTAGGGCGTTGCTCCACCACATCGAATAGTTAGGGCCTTAGATGTCAATGCCAGAAGCATAAAATGCCATATAAATACAACAGTTTTTCCACTGTATAGTATGAATAATTGCAAACAATGTGGAAGTAATGGTCATTTCTACGTTCCGGGCAACCTAGGCTTCACTCTAGGGCGTTGCTCAGCCACGTCAAATAGCTAAAGCCCTAGAAGAGAACGCCATACCAATAAAATACAATATAAATACAACAGTTTTTCCATCGTATAAAATGAATAATTGCAAACAGTGTGAAAGTAATGGTCATTCCTACGTTCCGGGCAACCTAGGCTTCACTCTGGGGCGTTGGTACAGCAGATCGAATATTTAGGGCCTAAGAAGTCAACGCCCGAATCATAAAATACGATATATGTACAACAGTTTTTCCATCGTATAAAACGAATAATTGCAACCAGTGTGAAAGTAATGGCCATTTCTACGTTCCGGGCAACCTAGGCTTCACTCTAGGGCGTTGCTGCACCACACCGAATAGCTACGGCCTTAGAGGTCAACGCCTGAAGCATAAAATACAATAAAAATACCACAGTTTTTCCATCGTATAAAATGAATAATTGCAAACAGTGTGGAAGTAATGGTCATTTCTACGTTCCGGGCAACCTAGGCTTCACTCTAGGGCGTTGCTCGGCAAAATCGAATAGCTAGGGCCTTAGAAGTCAACGCCAGAAGTATAAAACACAATATAAATACAACAGCTTTTCCATCGTATAAAATGAATAATTGCAAACAGTGTGAAAGTAATGGTCATTTCTACGTTCCGGGCAACCTAGGCTTCACTTTAGGGCGTTGCTCCACCAGATCGAATAGTTAGGGCACGAGAAGTTAACGCCAGAAGCATAAAGTACAATAAAAATACAACAGCTATTCCATTGTATAAAAGGGATAATTGCAACCAGTGTGTAAGTTATGGTCATTTCTACGTTCCGGGCAACCTAGGCTTCACCCTAGGACGTTGCTCCACCAGATCGAATAGTTAGGGCCTAAGAAGTCAACGCCAGAAGAATAAAATACGATATATGTACAACAGTTTTTCCATCGTATAAAACGAATAATTGCAACCAGTGTGCAAGTAATGGTCGTTTCTACGATCCGGGCAACCTAGGCATCACTCTAGGGCGTTGTTCAACCAGAGCGAATAGCTAGGGCCTGAGAAGTCAACGCCTGAAGCATAAAATACAATATAAATACAACAGTTTTTCCATCGTATAACAGGAATAATTGCATCCAGTGTGCAAGTAATGGTCATTTCTACGATCCGGGCAACCTAGGCATCACACTAGGGCGTTGTTCAACCAGAGCGAATAGTTAGGGCCTTAGAGGTCAACGCCCGAAGCATAAAATACAAAATAAATAGAACAGTTTTTCCATTGTATAAAACGAATAATTGCAACCAGTGTGAAAGTACTGGTCATTTCTACATTCCAGGCAACCTAGGCCTCACTCTAGGGCGTTGCTCCACCAGATCGAATAGCTAGGGACTTAGAAGTCAACGCCAGAAGCATAAAATACAATATAAGTACAACAGTTTTTCCATCGTATAAAATTAATAATTGCAAACAGTGTGAAAGTAATTTTCATTCCTACGTTCCGGGCAACCTAGGCTTCACTCTGGGGCGTTGGTACAGCAGATCGAATATTTAGGGCCTAAGAAGTCAACGCCCGAATCATAAAATACGATATATGTACAACAGTTTTTCCATCGTATAAAACGAATAATTGCAACCAGTGTGAAAGTAATGGCCATTTCTACGTTCCGGGCAACCTAGGCTTCACTCTAGGGCGTTGCTGCACCACACCGAATAGCTACGGCCTTAGAGGTCAACGCCTGAAGCATAAAATACAATAAAAATACCACAGTTTTTCCATCGTATAAAATGAATAATTGCAAACAGTGTGGAAGTAATGGTCATTTCTACGTTCCGGGCAACCTAGGCTTCACTCTAGGGCGTTGCTCGGCAAAATCGAATAGCTAGGGCCTTAGAAGTCAACGCCAGAAGCATAAAACACAATATAAATACAACAGCTTTTCCATCGTATAAAATGAATAATTGCAAACAGTGTGAAAGTAATGGTCATTTCTACGTTCCGGGCAACCTAGGCTTCACTTTAGGGCGTTGCTCCACCAGATCGAATAGTTAGGGCACGAGAAGTTAACGCCAGAAGCATAAAGTACAATAAAAATACAACAGCTATTCCATTGTATAAAAGGGATAATTGCAACCAGTGTGTAAGTTATGGTCATTTCTACGTTCCGGGCAACCTAGGCTTCACTCTAGGACGTTGCTCCACCAGATCGAATAGTTAGGGCCTAAGAAGTCAACGCCAGAAGAATAAAATACGATATATGTACAACAGTTTTTCCATCGTATAAAACGAATAATTGCAACCAGTGTGCAAGTAATGGTCATTTCTACGATCCGGGCAACCTAGGCATCACTCTAGGGCGTTGTTCAACCAGAGCGAATAGTTAGGGCCTAAGAAGTCAACGCCTGAAGCATAAAATACAAAATAAATAGATCAGTTTTTCCATTGTATAAAACGAATAATTGCAACCAGTGTGAAAGTACTGGTCATTTCTACATACCAGGCAACCTAGGCCTCACTCTAGGGCGTTGCTCCACCAGATCGAATAGCTAGGGCCTTAGAAGGCAACGCCAGAAGCATAAAATACAATATAAATACAACAGCTTTTCCATCGTACAAAATGAATAATTGCAAACAGTGTGAAAGTAATGGTCATTTCTACGTTCCGGGCAACCTAGGCTTCACTCTGGGGCGTTGCTCAACCATATCGAATAGTTAGGGCCCAAGAACTTAACGCCAGATGCGTAAAGTACAATAACAATACAACAGCTTTTCCATCGTATAAAACGGATAATTGCAACCAGTGTGAAAGTTATTGTCATTTCTACGTTCCGGGCAACCTCGGCTTGACTCCAGGTCGTTGCTCCACCAGATCGAATAGTTAGGGCCTTAGAAGTCAACGCCCGAAGCATAAAATACAATAAAGGTACAATAGTTTTTCCATCGTATAAAATGAATAATTGCAAACAGTGTGAAGGTACTGGTCATTTCTACATTCCGGGATACCTAGGCTTCACTCTAGGGCGTTGCTCCGACAGATCGAATAGTTAGGGCCTTAGAGGTCAACGCCCGAAGCATAAAATACAAAATAAATAGAACAGTTTTTCCATTGTATAAAACGAATAATTGCAACCAGTGTGAAAGTACTGGTCATTTCTACATTCCAGGCAACCTAGGCCTCACTCTAGGGCGTTGCTCCACCAGATCGAATAGCTAGGGACTTAGAAGTCAACGCCAGAAGCATAAAATACAATATAAGTACAACAGTTTTTCCATCGTATAAAATGAATAATTGCAAACAGTGTGAAAGTAATGGTCATTCCTACGTTCCGGGCAACCTAGGCTTCACTCTGGGGCGTTGCTCCACCAGGTCGAATAGTTAGGGCCTTAGTAAACAACTCCAGACGCATAAAATACAATAAAAATACAGCAGTTTTTTCATCGTGCAACAGGAATAATTGCAAGAAGCCAGAAGGTAATGGTCATTTCTACGTTCCGGGAAATCTAGGCTTCTCTCTAGGGCGTTGCTCCACCAGATCGAATAGTTAGGGCCTAAGAAGTCAACGCCAGAAGCATAAAATACAATATAAATACAACAGTTTTTCCCTTGTATAACAGGTATAATTGCAACCAGTGTGAATGCTACGGTCATTTCTACGTTCCGGGCAACCTAGGCTTCACTCTAGGGCGTTGCTCCACCACATCGAATAGTTAGGGCCTTAGATGTCAATGCCAGAAGCATAAAATGCCATATAAATACAACAGTTTTTCCACTGTATAGTATGAATAATTGCAACCAATGTGGAAGTAATGGTCATTTCTACGTTCCGGGCAACCTAGGCTTCACTCTAGGGCGTTGCTCAGCCACGTCAAATAGCTAAAGCCCTAGAAGAGAACGCCATACCAATAAAATACAATATAAATACAACAGTCTTTCCATCGTATAAAACGAATAATTGCAACCAGTCTGATAGTTATGGTCATTTCTACGTTCCGGGCAACGTAGGCTTCACTCTATAGCGTTGCTCCACCAGATCGAATAGCTCGGGCCTTAGAAGTCAACGCCAGAAACGCAAAATAAAATAAAAATACAACAGTTATTCCATCGTATAACAGGAATAATTACAACCAGTGTGAAAGTAATGGGCATTTCTACGTTCCGGGCAACCTAGGCTTCACTCTAGGGCGTTGCTCCACCACATCGAATAGTTAGGGCCTTAGATGTCAATGCCAGAAGCATAAAATGCCATATAAATACAACAGTTTTTCCACTGTATAGTATGAATAATTGCAAACAATGTGGAAGTAATGGTCATTTCTACGTTCCGGGCAACCTAGGCTTCACTCTAGGGCGTTGCTCAGCCACGTCAAATAGCTAAAGCCCTAGAAGAGAACGCCATACCAATAAAATACAATATAAATACAACAGTCTTTCCATCGTATAAAACGAATAATTGCAACCAGTCTGACAGTTATGGTCATTTCTACGTTCCGGGCAACGTAGGCTTCACTCTATAGCGTTGCTCCACCAGATCGAATAGCTCGGGCCTCAGAAGTCAACGCCAGAAACGCAAAATAAAATAAAAATACAACAGTTATTCCATCGTATAACAGGAATAATTACAACCAGTGTGAAAGTAATGGGCATTTCTACGTTCCGGGCAGCCTAGGCTTCACCCTAGGGCGTTGCTCAACCAGATCCAATAGTTAGGACCTAAGAAGTCAACGCCAGAAGCATAAAATACAAAATAGATGCAACAGTTTTTCCATCGGATGACAGGAATAATTGCAACCAGTGTGAAAGTGTTGGTAATTTCTACGATCCGGGCAACCTAGGCTTCACTCTAGGGCGTTGTTCCACCAGATCGAATAGTTAGGGCCTAAGAAGACTACGCCAGAAGCATAAAATGCAATATAAATACAACAGCTTTTCCATCGTATAACACGAATAATTGCAACCAGTGTGTAAGATATGGTCATTTCTACGTTCCGGGCTACCTAGGCTTCACTCTAGGGCGTTGGTCCACCAGATCGAATAGTTAGGGCCTAAGAAGTCAACGCCAGGAGCACCAAATACAAAATAAATACAACAGTTTTTCCATCGTATAAAACGAATAATTGCATCCAGTGTGCAAGTAATGGTCATTTCTACGTACCGCGCAACCTAGGCTTCACACTAGGGTGTTGCTCAACCACATGCGATAGCTACGGCCCTAGAAGACAACGCCATAACTATAAAATACAATATAAATACAACAGTCTATCCATCGTATAAAACGAATAATTGCAACCAGTCTGATAGTTATGGTCATTTCTACGTTCCGGGCAACCTAGGCTTCACCCTAGGGCGTTGCACCACCAGATCGAGTAGTTAGGGCTTAAGAAGTCAATGCCAGAAGCATAAAATACGATATATGTACAACAGTTGTTCCATCGCATTAAATGAGTAATTGCAACCAGTGTGAAAGGTATGGTCATTTCTACGTTCGGGCAACCTAGGCTTCACTCTAGGGCGTTGCTCCACCAGATCGAATAGTTAGGGCCTAAGAAGTCAACGCCAGAAGCATAAAATACGATATATGTACAACAGTTTTTCCATCGTGTAAAACGAATATTTGCAACCAGTGTGAAGGTAATGGTCATTTCTACGTTCCAGGCAACCTCGGCTTCACTCTAGGGCGGTGCTCCATCAGGTCGAATAGTTAGGGCCTAAGTAGTGAACGCAAGAAGCATAAAATACAATATAAATACAACAGATTTTCCATCGTATAACTGGAGTAATTGCAACCAGTGTGAAAGAAATGGTCATTTCTACGTTCCGGGCAACCTAGGCTTCACTCTAGGGCGTTGCACCACCACATCGAATAGTTAGGGCCTTAGAAGTGAATGCCAGATGCATAAAATACAATATAAATAGAACAGTTATTCCATTGTATAATACGAATAATTGCAACCAGTGTGATAGTTATGGTCATTTCAACGTTCCGGGCAACCCAGGCTGCACTCTAGGGCGCTGCTCCGCCAGATCGAATAGCTAGGGCCTTAGAAGGCAACGCCAGAAGCATAAAATACAATATAAATACAACAGCTTTTCCATCGTACAAAATGAATAATTGCAAACAGTGTGAAAGTAATGGTCATTTCTACGTTCCGGGCAACCTAGGCTTCACTCTGGGGCGTTGCTCAACCATATCGAATAGTTAGGGCCCAAGAACTTAACGCCAGATGCGTAAAGTACAATAACAATACAACAGCTTTTCCATCGTATAAAACGGATAATTGCAACCAGTGTGAAAGTTATTGTCATTTCTACGTTCCGGGCAACCTCGGCTTGACTCCAGGTCGTTGCTCCACCAGATCGAATAGTTAGGGCCTTAGAAGTCAACGCCAGAAGCATAAAATACAATATAAGTACAACAGTTTTTCCATCGTATAAAATGAATAATTGCAAACAGTGTGAAAGTAATGGTCATTCCTACGTTCCGGGCAACCTAGGCTTCACTTTGGGGCGTTGGTACAGCAGATCGAATATTTAGGGCCTAAGAAGTCAACGCCCGAATCATAAAATACGATATATGTACAACAGTTTTTCCATCGTATAAAACGAATAATTGCAACCAGTGTGAAAGTAATGGCCATTTCTACGTTCCGGGCAACCTAGGCTTCACTCTAGGGCGTTGCTGCACCACACCGAATAGCTACGGCCTTAGAGGTCAACGCCTGAAGCATAAAATACAATAAAAATACCACAGTTTTTCCATCGTATAAAATGAATAATTGCAAACAGTGTGGAAGTAATGGTCATTTCTACGTTCCGGGCAACCTAGGCTTCACTCTAGGGCGTTGCTCGGCAAAATCGAATAGCTAGGGCCTTAGAAGTCAACGCCAGAAGTATAAAACACAATATAAATACAACAGCTTTTCCATCGTATAAAATGAATAATTGCAAACAGTGTGAAAGTAATGGTCATTTCTACGTTCCGGGCAACCTAGGCTTCACTTTAGGGCGTTGCTCCACCAGATCGAATAGTTAGGGCACGAGAAGTTAACGCCAGAAGCATAAAGTACAATAAAAATACAACAGCTATTCCATTGTATAAAAGGGATAATTGCAACCAGTGTGTAAGTTATGGTCATTTCTACGTTCCGGGCAACCTAGGCTTCACTCTAGGACGTTGCTCCACCAGATCGAATAGTTAGGGCCTAAGAAGTCAACGCCAGAAGAATAAAATACGATATATGTACAACAGTTTTTCCATCGTATAAAACGAATAATTGCAACCAGTGTGCAAGTAATGGTCATTTCTACGATCCGGGCATCCTAGGCATCACTCTAGGGCGTTGTTCAACCAGAGCGAATAGTTAGGGCCTGAGAAGTCAACGCCTGAAGCATAAAATACAATATAAATACAACAGTTTTTCCATCGTATAACAGGAATAATTGCATCCAGTGTGCAAGTAATGGTCATTTCTACGATCCGGGCAACCTAGGCATCACTCTAGGGCGTTGTTCAACCAGAGCGAATAGTTAGGGCCTTAGAGGTCAACGCCCGAAGCATAAAATACAAAATAAATAGAACAGTTTTTCCATTGTATAAAACGAATAATTGCAACCAGTGTGAAAGTGATGGCCATTTCTACGTTCCGGGCAACCTAGGCTTCACTCTAGGGCGTTGCTGCACCACACCGAATAGCTACGGCCTTAGAGGTCAACGCCTGAAGCATAAAATACAATAAAAATACCACAGTTTTTCCATCGTATAAAATGAATAATTGCAAACAGTGTGGAAGTAATGGTCATTTCTACGTTCCGGGCAACCTAGGCTTCACTCTAGGGCGTTTCTCGGCAAAATCGAATAGCTAGGGCATTAGAAGTCAACGCCAGAAGTATAAAACACAATATAAATACAACAGCTTTTCCATCGTATAAAATGAATAATTGCAAACAGTGTGAAAGTAATGGTCATTTCTACGTTCCGGGCAACCTAGGCTTCACTTTAGGGCGTTGCTCCACCAGATCGAATAGTTAGGGCACGAGAAGTTAACGCCAGAAGCATAAAGTACAATAAAAATACAACAGCTATTCCATTGTATAAAAGGGATAATTGCAACCAGTGTGTAAGTTATGGTCATTTCTACGTTCCGGGCAACCTAGGCTTCACTCTAGGACGTTGCTCCACCAGATCGAATAGTTAGGGCCTAAGAAGTCAACGCCAGAAGAATAAAATACGATATATGTACAACAGTTTTTCCATCGTATAAAACGAATAATTGCAACCAGTGTGCAAGTAATGGTCATTTCTACGATCCGGGCAACCTAGGCATCACTCTAGGGCGTTGTTCAACCAGAGCGAATAGTTAGGGCCTTAGAGGTCAACGCCCGAAGCATAAAATACAAAATAAATAGAACAGTTTTTCCATTGTATAAAACGAATAATTGCAACCAGTGTGAAAGTACTGGTCATTTCTACATTCCAGGCAACCTAGGCCTCACTCTAGGGCGTTGCTCCACCAGATCGAATAGCTAGGGACTTAGAAGTCAACGCCAGAAGCATAAAATACAATATAAGTACAACAGTTTTTCCATCGTATAAAATGAATAATTGCAAACAGTGTGAAAGTAATGGTCATTCCTACGTTCCGGGCAACCTAGGCTTCACTCTGGGGCGTTGGTACAGCAGATCGAATATTTAGGGCCTAAGAAGTCAACGCCCGAATCATAAAATACGATATATGTACAACAGTTTTTCCATCGTATAAAACGAATAATTGCAACCAGTGTGAAAGTAATGGCCATTTCTACGTTCCGGGCAACCTAGGCTTCACTATAGGGCGTTGCTGCACCACACCGAATAGCTACGGCCTTAGAGGTCAACGCCTGAAGCATAAAATACAATAAAAATACCACAGTTTTTCCATCGTATAAAATGAATAATTGCAAACAGTGTGGAAGTAATGGTCATTTCTACGTTCCGGGCAACCTAGGCTTCACTCTAGGGCGTTGCTCGGCAAAATCGAATAGCTAGGGCCTTAGAAGTCAACGCCAGAAGCATAAAACACAATATAAATACAACAGCTTTTCCATCGTATAAAATGAATAATTGCAAACAGTGTGAAAGTAATGGTCATTTCTACGTTCCGGGCAACCTAGGCTTCACTTTAGGGCGTTGCTCCACCAGATCGAATAGTTAGGGCACGAGAAGTTAACGCCAGAAGCATAAAGTACAATAAAAATACAACAGCTATTCCATTGTATAAAAGGGATAATTGCAACCAGTGTGTAAGTTATGGTCATTTCTACGTTCCGGGCAACCTAGGCTTCACTCTAGGACGTTGCTCCACCAGATAGAATAGTTAGGGCCTAAGAAGTCAACGCCAGAAGAATAAAATACGATATATGTACAACAGTTTTTCCATCGTATAAAACGAATAATTGCAACCAGTGTGCAAGTAATGGTCATTTCTACGATCCGGGCAACCTAGGCATCACTCTAGGGCGTTGTTCAACCAGAGCGAATAGTTAGGGCCTGAGAAGTCAACGCCTGAAGCATAAAATACAATATAAATACAACAGTTTTTCCATCGTATAACAGGAATAATTTCATCCAGTGTGCAAGTAATGGTCATTTCTACGATCCGGGCAACCTAGGCATCACTCTAGGGCGTTGTTCAACCAGAGCGAATAGTTAGGGCCTAAGAAGTCAACGCCTGAAGCATAAAATACAATATAAATACAACAGTTTTTCCATCGTATAACAGGAATAATTGCAACCAGTGTGAAAGACATGGTCTTTTCTACGTTCCGGGCAATCTAGGCTTCACTCTAGGGCGTTCCTCCACCACATCGAATAGCTACGGCCTTAGAAGTCAACGCCAGAAGCACAAAATAAAATAAAAATACAAGAGTTATTCCATCGTCTAACAGGAATAATTACAACCAGTGTGAAAGTAATGGGCATTTCCACGTTCCGTGCAACCTAGGCTGCACTCTAGGGCATTGCTCCACCACATCGAATAGCTGCGGCCTTAGAAGTCAACGCCAGAAGCATAAAATGCCATATAAATATAACAGTTGTTCCACTGTATAATATGAATAATTGCAAACAGTGTGGAAGTAATGGTCATTTGTACGTACCGCGCAACCTAGGCTTCACTCTAGGGCGTTGCACCACCACATCGAATAGTTAGGGCCTTAGAAGTGAATGCCAGATGCATAAAATACAATATAAATAGAACAGTTTTTCCATTGTATAAAACGAATAATTGCAACCAGTGTGATAGTTATGGTCATTTCAACGTCCCGGGCAACCCAGGCTGCACTCTAGGGCGCTGCTCCGCCAGATCGAATAGCTAGGGCCTTAGAAGGCAACGCCAGAAGCATAAAATACAATATAAATACAACAGCTTTTCCATCGTATAAAATGAATAATTGCAAACAGTGTGAAAGTAATGGTCATTTCTACGTTCCGGGCAACCTAGGCTTCACTCTGGGGCGTTGCTCAACCATATCGAATAGTTAGGGCCCAAGAACTTAACGCGAGATGCGTAAAGTACAATAACAATACAACAGCTTTTCCATCGTATAAAACGGATAATTGCAACCAGTGTGAAAGTTATTGTCATTTCTACGTTCCGGGCAACCTCGGCTTGACTCCAGGTCGTTGCTCCACCAGATCGAATAGTTAGGGCCTTAGAAGCCAACGCCCGAAGCATAAAATACAATAAAGGTACAATAGTTTTTCCATCGTATAAAATGAATAATTGCAAACAGTGTGAAGGTACTGGTCATTTCTACATTCCGGGATACCTAGGCTTCACTCTAGGGCGTTGCTCCGCCAGATCGAATAGTTAGGGCCTTAGAAGTCAACGCCCGAAGCATAAAATACAAAATAAATAGATCAGTTTTTCCATTGTATAAAACGAATAATTGCAACCAGTGTGAAAGTACTGGTCATTTCTACATACCAGGCAACCTAGGCCTCACTCTAGGGCGTTGCTCCACCAGATCGAATAGCTAGGGCCTTAGAAGGCAACGCCAGAAGCATAAAATACAATATAAATACAACAGCTTTTCCATCGTACAAAATGAATAATTGCAAACAGTGTGAAAGTAATGGTCATTTCTACGTTCCGGGCAACCTAGGCTTCACTCTGGGGCGTTGCTCAACCATATCGAATAGTTAGGGCCCAAGAACTTAACGCCAGATGCGTAAAGTACAATAACAATACAACAGCTTTTCCATCGTATAAAACGGATAATTGCAACCAGTGTGAAAGTTATTGTCATTTCTACGTTCCGGGCAACCTCGGCTTGACTCCAGGTCGTTGCTCCACCAGATCGAATAGTTAGGGCCTTAGAAGTCAACGCCCGAAGCATAAAATACAATAAAGGTACAATAGTTTTTCCATCGTATAAAATGAATAATTGCAAACAGTGTGAAGGTACTGGTCATTTCTACATTCCGGGATACCTAGGCTTCACTCTAGGGCGTTGCTCCGACAGACCGAATAGTTAGGGCCTTAGAGGTCAACGCCCGAAGCATAAAATACAAAATAAATAGAACAGTTTTTCCATTGTATAAAACGAATAATTGCAACCAGTGTGAAAGTACTGGTCATTTCTACATTCCAGGCAACCTAGGCCTCACTCTAGGGCGTTGCTCCACCAGATCGAATAGCTAGGGACTTAGAAGTCAACGCCAGAAGCATAAAATACAATATAAGTACAACAGTTTTTCCATCGTATAAAATGAATAATTGCAAACAGTGTGAAAGGAATGGTCATTCCTACGTTCCGGGCAACCTAGGCTTCACTCTGGGGCGTTGGTACAGCAGATCGAATATTTAGGGCCTAAGAAGTCAACGCCCGAATCATAAAATACGATATATGTACAACAGTTTTTCCATCGTATAAAACGAATAATTGCAACCAGTGTGAAAGTAATGGCCATTTCTACGTTCCGGGCAACCTAGGCTTCACTCTAGGGCGTTGCTGCACCACACCGAATAGCTACGGCCTTAGAGGTCAACGCCTGAAGCATAAAATACAATATAAATACAACAGCTTTTCCATCGTATAAAATGAATAATTGCAAACAGTGTGAAAGTAATGGTCATTTCTACGTTCCGGGCAACCTAGGCTTCACTCTAGGGCGTTGCTCGGCAAAATCGAATAGCTAGGGCCTTAGAAGTCAACGCCAGAAGCATAAAACACAATATAAATACAACAGCTTTTCCATCGTATAAAATGAATAATTGCAAACAGTGTGAAAGTAATGGTCATTTCTACGTTCCGGGCAACCTAGGCTTCACTTTAGGGCGTTGCTCCACCAGATCGAATAGTTAGGGCACGAGAAGTTAACGCCAGAAGCATAAAGTACAATAAAAATACAACAGCTATTCCATTGTATAAAAGGGATAATTGCAACCAGTGTGTAAGTTATGGTCATTTCTACGTTCCGGGCAACCTAGGCTTCACTCTAGGACGTTGCTCCACCAGATCGAATAGTTAGGGCCTAAGAAGTCAACGCCAGAAGAATAAAATACGATATATGTACAACAGTTTTTCCATCGTATAAAACGAATAATTGCAACCAGTGTGCAAGTAATGGTCATTTCTACGATCCGGGCAACCTAGGCATCACTCTAGGGCGTTGTTCAACCAGAGCGAATAGTTAGGGCCTGAGAAGTCAACGCCTGAAGCATAAAATACAATATAAATACAACAGTTTTTCCATCGTATAACAGGAATAATTGCAACCAGTGTGAAAGACATGGTCTTTTCTACGTTCCGGGCAATCTAGGCTTCACTCTAGGGCGTTGCTCGACCACATCGAATAGCTACGGCCTTAGAAGTCAACGCCAGAAGCACAAAATAAAATAAAAATACAAGAGTTATTCCATCGTCTAACAGGAATAATTACAACCAGTATGAAAGTAATGGGCATTTCCACGTTCCGTGCAACCTAGGCTGCACTCTAGGGCATTGCTCCACCACATCGAATAGCTGCGGCCTTAGAAGTCAACGCCAGAAGCATAAAATGCCATATAAATATAACAGTTGTTCCACTGTATAATATGAATAATTGCAAACAGTGTGGAAGTAATGGTCATTTCTACGTACCGCGCAACCTAGGCTTCACTCTAGGGCGTTGCACCACCACATCGAATAGTTAGGGCCTTAGAAGTCAACGCCAGAAGCATAAAACACAATATAAATACAACAGCTTTTCCATCGTATAAAACGAATAATTGCAACCAGTGTGATAGTTATGGTCATTTCAACGTTCCGGGCAACCCAGGCTGCACTCTAGGGCGCTGCTCCGCCAGATCGAATAGCTAGGGCCTTAGAAGGCAACGCCAGAAGCATAAAATACAATATAAATACAACAGCTTTTCCATCGTATAAAATGAATAATTGCAAACAGTGTGAAAGTAATGGTCATTTCTACGTTCCTGGCAACCTAGGCTTCACTCTGGGGCGTTGCTCAACCATATCGAATAGTTAGGGCCCAAGAACTTAACGCCAGATGCGTAAAGTACAATAACAATACAACAGCTTTTCCATCGTATAAAACGGATAATTGCAACCAGTGTGAAAGTTATTGTCATTTCTACGTTCCGGGCAACCTCGGCTTGACTCCAGGTCGTTGCTCCACCAGATCGAATAGTTAGGGCCTTAGAAGCCAACGCCCGAAGCATAAAATACAATAAAGGTACAATAGTTTTTCCATCGTATAAAATGAATAATTGCAAACAGTGTGAAGGTACTGGTCATTTCTACATTCCGGGATACCTAGGCTTCACTCTAGGGCGTTGCTCCGCCAGATCGAATAGTTAGGGCCTTAGAAGTCAACGCCCGAAGCATAAAATACAAAATAAATAGATCAGTTTTTCCATTGTATAAAACGAATAATTGCAACCAGTGTGAAAGTACTGGTCATTTCTACATACCAGGCAACCTAGGCCTCACTCTAGGGCGTTGCTCCACCAGATCGAATAGCTAGGGACTTAGAAGTCAACGCCAGAAGCATAAAATACAATATAAGTACAACAGTTTTTCCAACGTATAAAATGAATAATTGCAAACAGTGTGAAAGTAATGGTCATTCCTACGTTCCGGGCAACCTAGGCTTCACTCTGGGGCGTTGGTACAGCAGATCGAATATTTAGGGCCTAAGAAGTCAACGCCCGAATCATAAAATACGATATATGTACAACAGTTTTTCCATCGTATAAAACGAATAATTGCAACCAGTGTGAAAGTAATGGCCATTTCTACGTTCCGGGCAACCTAGGCTTCACTCTAGGGCGTGGCTGCACCACATCGAATAGCTACGGCCTTAGAGGTCAACGCCTGAAGCATAAAATACAATAAAAATACCACAGTTTTTCCATCGTATAAAATGAATAATTGCAAACAGTGTGGAAGTAATGGTCATTTCTACGTTCCGGGCAACCTAGGCTTCACTCTAGGGCGTTGCTCGGCCAAATCGAATAGCTAGGGCCTTAGAAGTCAACGCCAGAAGCATAAAACACAATATAAATACAACAGCTTTTCCATCGTATAAAATGAATAATTGCAAACAGTGTGAAAGTAATGGTCATTTCTACGTTCCGGGCAACCTAGGCTTCACTTTAGGGCGTTGCTCCACCAGATCGAATAGTTAGGGCACGAGAAGTTAACGCCAGAAGCATAAAGTACAATAAAAATACAACAGCTATTCCATTGTATAAAAGGGATAATTGCAACCAGTGTGTAAGTTATGGTCATTTCTACGTTCCGGGCAACCTAGGCTTCACTCTAGGACGTTGCTCCACCAGATCGAATAGTTAGGGCCTAAGAAGTCAACGCCAGAAGCATAAAATACGATATATGTACAACAGTTTTTCCATCGTATAAAACGAATAATTGCAACCAGTGTGAAAGTAATGGTCATTTCTACGTTCCGGGCAACCTAGGCTTCACTTTAGGGCGTTGCTCCACCAGATCGAATAGTTAGGGCACGAGAAGTTAACGCCTGAAGCATAAAATACAATATAAATACAACAGTTTTTCCATCGTATAACAGGAATAATTGCAACCAGTGTGAAAGACATGGTCTTTTCTACGTTCCGGGCAATCTAGGCTTCACTCTAGGGCGTTGGTCCACCAGATCCAATAGTTAGGGCCTAAGAAGTCAACGCCAGGAGCACCAAATAGAAAATAAATACAACAGTTTTTCCATCGTATAAAACGAATAATTGCATCCAGTGTGCAAGTAATGGTCATTTCTACGATCCGGGCAATCTAGGTATCACTCTAGGGCGTTGTTCAACCAGAGCGAATAGTTAGGGCCTAAGAAGTCAACGCCAGAAGCACAAAATAAAATAAAAATACAAGAGTTATTCCATCGTCTAACAGGAATAATTACAACCAGTGTGAAAGTAATGGGCATTTCCACGTTCCGTGCAACCTAGGCTGCACTCTAGGGCATTGCTCCACCACATCGAATAGCTGCGGCCTTAGAAGTCAACGCCAGAAGCATAAAATGCCATATAAATATAACAGTTGTTCCACTGTATAATATGAATAATTGCAAACAGTGTGGAAGTAATGGTCATTTCTACGTACCGCGCAACCTAGGCTTCACCCTAGGGCGTTGCACCACCAGATCGAGTAGTTAGGGCCTAATAAGTCAATGCCAGAAGCATAAAATACGATATATGTACAACAGTTGTTCCATCGCATAAAATGAGTAATTGCAACCAGTGTGAAAGGTATGGTCATTTCTACGTTCGGGCAACCTAGGCTTCACTCTAGGCCGTTGCTCCACCACATCGAATAGCTGCGGCCTTAGAAGCCAACGCCAGAAGCATAAAATACAATATAAATACAACAGTTTTTCAATCGTATAACAGGAATAATTGCAAACAGTGTTACAGATATGGTCATTTCTACGTTGCGGGCATCCTAGGCTTCACTCTAGGGCGTTGGTCCACCAGATCCAATAGTTAGGGCCTAAGAAGTCAACGCCAGGAGCTCCAAATACAAAATAAATACAACAGTTTTTCCATCGTATAAAACGAATAATTGCATCCAGTGTGCAAGTAATGGTCATTTCTACGTACCGCGCAACCTAGGCTTCACACTAGGGCGTTGCTCAACCACATGGGATAGCTACGGCCGTAGAAGACAACGCCATAACTATAAAATACAATATAAATACAACAGTCTATCCATCGTATAAAACGAATAATTGCAACCAGTGTGAAAGGTATGGTCATTTCTACGTTCGGGCAACCTAGGCTTCACTCTAGGCCGTTGCTCCACCACATCGAATAGCTGCGGCCTTAGAAGCCAACGCCAGAAGCATAAAACACAATATAAATACAACAGTTTTTCAATCGTATAACAGGAATAATTGCAAACAGTGTTACAGATATGGTCATTTCTACGTTGCGGGCATCCTAGGCTTCACTCTAGGGCATTGCTCCACCACATCGAATAGCTACGGCCTTAGTAGTCAACGCCTGAAGCATAAAATATAATAAAAGTACAACAGTTTTTCCATCGTATAACAGGAATAATTGCAACCAGTGTGAAAGACATGGTCATTTCTACGTTCCGGGCAACCTAGGCTTCACTCTAGGGCGTTGCTCCACCATTTCGAATAGCTACTGCCTTAGGAGTCAACGCCGGCGGCATAAAATACAAAATAAATACAACAGTTTTTCCATCGTATTACAAGAATAATTGCAACCAGTGTGAAAGTGATGGTCATTTCTACATTCCGGGCAACCTAGGCTACACTCTAGGGCGTTGCTCCACCAGATCGAATAGTTAGGGCCTAAGAAGTCAACGCCAGAAGCATAAAATACAATATAAATACAACAGTTTTTCCCTTGTATAACAGAAATAATTGCAACCAGTGTGAAAGCTATAGTCATTTCTACGTTCCGAGCAACGTAGGTTTCGCTCTATGGCGTAGCTCCACCACATCGAATAGTTAGGGCCTTAGAAGTCAATGCCAGAAGCATAAAATACAATATTAATACAACAGTTTTTCCATTGTATAAAACGAATAATTGCAACCAGTATGAAAGTTATGGTTATCTCTACGTTCAGGGCAACCTAGGCTTCACCGTAAGGCGTTGCTCCACCAGATCGAATAGTTAGGGCCTATGAAGTCAACGCCAGAAGCATAAAATACGATATATGTACAACAGTCTTCCCATCGTATAAAACGAATAATTGCAACCAGTCTGATAGTTATGGTCATTTCTACGTTCCGGGCAATCTAGGCTTCTCTCTAGGGTGTCGATCCACCAGATCGAATAGTTAGGGCCTAAGAAGTCTACGCCAGAAGCATAAAATACAATACAAATACAACAGCTTTTCCATCGTATAACAGGAATAATTGCAACCAGTGTGAAAGGTATGGTCATTTCTACTTTCCGGGCAATCTAGGCTTCACTCTAGGGCGTTTCTCCACCACATCGAATAGCTGCGGCCTTAGAAGTCAACGCCAGAAGCATAAAACACAATATAGATAAAACAGTTTTTCAATCGTATAACAGGAATAATTGCAAACAGTGTGAAAGGTATGGTCATTTCTACGTTGCGGGCATCCTAGGCTTCACTCTAGGGCATTGCTCCACCACATCGAATAGCTACGGCCTTAGAAGTCAACGCCATAACTATGAAAAACAATATAAATACAACAGTTTTTCCATTGTATAAAATGAATAATTGCAAACAGTGTGGAGGTAATGGTCATTTCTACTTTCCGGGCAACCTAGGCTTCACTCTAGGGCGTTTCTCCGCCACATCGAATAGCTACGGCATTAGAAGTCAACGTCTGAAGCATACAATATAACATAAATACAACAGTTTTTCCATCGTATAACAGGAATAATTGCAACCAGTGTGAAAGCTATGGTCATATCTACGTTCCGGGCAACCTAGGCTTCACTCTAGGGCGTTGCTGCACCACATCGAATAGTTAGGGCCTTAGAAGTCAATGCCAGAAGCATAAAATACAATATAAATACAACAGTTTTTCAACTGTATAATATGAATAATTGCAAACAGTGTGGAAGTAATGGTCATTTCTACGATCCGGGCAACCTAGGCATCACTCTAGGGCGTTGTTCAACCAGAGCGAATAGTTAGGGCCTAAGAAGTCAACGCCTGAAGCATAAAATACATTATAAATACAACAGTTTTTCCATCGTATAACAGGAATAATTGCAACCAGTGTGAAAGACATGGTCTTTTCTACGTTCCGGGCAATCTAGGCTTCACTCTAGGGCGTTGCTCCACCACATCGAATAGCTACGGCCTTAGAAGTCAACGCCAGAAGCACAAAATAAAATAAAAATACAAGAGTTATTCCATCGTCTAACAGGAATAATTACAACCACTGTGAAAGTAATGGTCATATCTACGTTCCGGGCAACCTAGGCTTCACTCTAGGGCGTTGCTGCACCACATCGAATAGTTAGGGCCTTAGAAGTCAATGCCAGAAGCATAAAATACAATATAAATACAACAGTTTTTCAACTGTATAATATGAATAATTGCAAACAGTGTGGAAGTAATGGTCATTTCTACGTTCCGGGCAAGCTAGGCTTCACTCTAGGGCGTTGGTCCACCAGATCCAATAGTTAGGGCCTAAGAAGTCAACGCCAGGAGCACCAAATACAAAATAAATACAACAGTTTTTCCATCGTATAAAACGAATAATTGCATCCAGTGTGCAAGTAATGGTCATTTCTACGATCCGGGCAACCTAGGCATCACTCTAGGGCGTTGTTCAACCAGAGCGAATAGTTAGGGCCTAAGAAGTCAACGCCTGAAGCATAAAATACATTATAAATACAACAGTTTTTCCATCGTATAACAGGAATAATTGCAACCAGTGTGAAAGACATGGTCTTTTCTACGTTCCGGGCAATCTAGGCTTCACTCTAGGGCGTTGCTCCACCACATCGAATAGCTACGGCCTTAGAAGTCAACGCCAGAAGCACAAAATAAAATAAAAATACAAGAGTTATTCCATCGTCTAACAGGAATAATTACAACCAGTGTGAAAGTAATGGGCATTTCCACGTTCCGTGCAACCTAGGCTGCACTCTAGGGCATTGCTCCACCACATCGAATAGCTGCGGCCTTAGAAGTCAACGCCAGAAGCATAAAATGCCATATAAATATAACAGTTGTTCCACTGTATAATATGAATAATTGCAAACAGTGTGGAAGTAATGGTCATTTCTACGTACCGCGCAACCTAGGCTTCACCCTAGGGCGTTGCACCACCAGATCGAGTAGTTAGGGCCTAAGAAGTCAATGCCAGAAGCATAAAATACAATATAAGTACAACAGTTTTTCCAACGTATAAAATGAATAATTGCAAACAGTGTGGAAGTAATGGTCATTTCTACGTTCCGGGCAACCTAGGCTTCACTCTAGGGCGTTGCTCGGCCAAATCGAATAGCTAGGGCCTTAGAAGTCAACGCCAGAAGCATAAAACACAATATAAATACAACAGCTTTTCCATCGTATAAAATGAATAATTGCAAACAGTGTGAAAGTAATGGTCATTTCTACGTTCCGGGCAACCTAGGCTTCACTTTAGGGCGTTGCTCCACCAGATCGAATAGTTAGGGCACGAGAAGTTAACGCCAGAAGCATAAAGTACAATAAAAATACAACAGCTATTCCATTGTATAAAAGGGATAATTGCAACCAGTGTGTAAGTTATGGTCATTTCTACGTTCCGGGCAACCTAGGCTTCACTCTAGGACGTTGCTCCACCAGATCGAATAGTTAGGGCCTAAGAAGTCAACGCCAGAAGCATAAAATACGATATATGTACAACAGTTTTTCCATCGTATAAAACGAATAATTGCAACCAGTGTGAAAGTAATGGTCATTTCTACGTTCCGGGCAACCTAGGCTTCACTTTAGGGCGTTGCTCCACCAGATCGAATAGTTAGGGCACGAGAAGTTAACGCCTGAAGCATAAAATACAATATAAATACAACAGTTTTTCCATCGTATAACAGGAATAATTGCAACCAGTGTGAAAGACATGGTCTTTTCTACGTTCCGGGCAATCTAGGCTTCACTCTAGGGCGTTGGTCCACCAGATCCAATAGTTAGGGCCTAAGAAGTCAACGCCAGGAGCATCAAATAGAAAATAAATACAACAGTTTTTCCATCGTATAAAACGAATAAATGCATCCAGTGTGCAAGTAATGGTCATTTCTACGATCCGGGCAATCTAGGCATCACTCTAGGGCGTTGTTCAACCAGAGCGAATAGTTAGGGCCTAAGAAGTCAACGCCAGAAGCACAGAATAAAATAAAAATACAAGAGTTATTCCATCGTCTAACAGGAATAATTACAACCAGTGTGAAAGTAATGGGCATTTCCACGTTCCGTGCAACCTAGGCTGCACTCTAGGGCATTGCTCCACCACATCGAATAGCTGCGGCCGTAGAAGTCAACGCCAGAAGCATAAAATGCCATATAAATATAACAGTTGTTCCACTGTATAATATGAATAATTGCAAACAGTGTGGAAGTAATGGTCATTTCTACGTACCGCGCAACCTAGGCTTCACCCTAGGGCGTTGCACCACCAGATCGAGTAGTTAGGGCCTAAGAAGTCAATGCCAGAAGCATAAAATACGTTATATGTACAACAGTTCTTCCATCGCATAAAATGGGTAATTGCAACCAGTGTGAAAGGTATGGTCATTTCTACGTTCGGGCAACCTAGGCTTCACTCTAGGCCGTTGCTCCACCACATCGAATAGCTGCGGCCTTAGAAGCCAACGCCAGAAGCATAAAATACAATATAAATACAACAGTTTTTCAATCGTATAACAGGAATAATTGCAAACAGTGTTACAGATATGGTCATTTCTACGTTGCGGGCATCCTAGGCTTCACTCTAGGGCGTTGGTCCACCGGATCCAATAGTTAGGGCCTAAGAAGTCAACGCCAGGAGCTCCAAATACAAAATAAATACAACAGTTTTTCCATCGTATAAAACGAATAATTGCATCCAGTGTGCAAGTAATGGTCATTTCTACGTACCGCGCAACCTAGGCTTCACACTAGGGCGTTGCTCAACCACATGGGATAGCTACGGCCGTAGAAGACAACGTCATAACTATAAAATACAATATAAATACAACAGTCTATCCATCGTATAAAACGAATAATTGCAACCAGTGTGAAAGGTATGGTCATTTCTACGTTCGGGCAACCTAGGCTTCACTCTAGGCCGTTGCTCCACCACATCGAATAGCTGCGGCCTTAGAAGCCAACGCCAGAAGCATAAAACACAATATAAATACAACAGTTTTTCAATCGTATAACAGGAATAATTGCAAACAGTGTTACAGATATGGTCATTTCTACGTTGCGGGCATCCTAGGCTTCACTCTAGGGCATTGCTCCACCACATCGAATAGCTACGGCCTTAGAAGTCAACGCCTGAAGCATAAAATATAATAAAAGTACAACAGTTTTTCCATCGTATAACAGGAATAATTGCAACCAGTGTGAAAGACATGGTCATTTCTACGTTCCGGGCAACCTAGGCTTCACTCTAGGGCGTTGCTCCACCACTTCGAATAGCTACTGCCTTAGGAGTCAACGCCAGCGGCATAAAATACAAAATAAATACAACAGTTTTTCCATCGTATTACAAGAATAATTGCAACCAGTGTGAAAGTGATGGTCATTTCTACATTCCGGGCAACCTAGGCTACACTCTAGGGCGTTGCTCCACCAGATCGAATAGTTAGGACCTAAGAAGTCAACGCCAGAAGCATAAAATAAAATATAAATACAACAGTTTTTCCCTTGTATAGCAGAAATAATTGCAACCAGTGTGAAAGCTATAGTCATTTCTACGTTCCGAGCAACGTAGGTTTCGCTCTATGGCGTAGCTCCACCACATCGAATAGTTAGGGCCTTAGAAGTCAATGCCAGAGGCATAAAATACAATATTAATACAACAGTTTTTCCATTGTATAAAACGAATAATTGCAACCAGTATGAAAGTTATGGTTATCTCTACGTTCAGGGCAACCTAGGCTTCACCGTAAGGCGTTGCTCCACCAGATCGAATAGTTAGGGCCTATGAAGTCAACGCCAGAAGCATAAAATACGATATATGTACAACAGTCTTCCCATCGTATAAAACGAATAATTGCAACCAGTCTGATAGTTATGGTAATTTCTACGTTCCGGGCAATCTAGGCTTCTCTCTAGGGTGTCGATCCACCAGATCGAATAGTTAGGGCCTAAGAAGTCTACGCCAGAAGCATAAAATACAATACAAATACAACAGCTTTTCCATCGTATAATAGGAATAATTGCAACCAGTGTGAAAGGTATGGTCATTTCTACTTTCCGGGCAATCTAGGCTTCACTCTAGGGCGTTTCTCCACCACATCGAATAGCTGCGGCCTTAGAAGTCAACGCCAGAAGCATAAAACACAATATAGATAAAACAGTTTTTCAATCGTATAACAGGAATAATTGCAAACAGTGTGAAAGGTATGGTCATTTCTACGTTGCGGGCATCCTAGGCTTCACTCTAGGGCATTGCTCCACCACATCGAATAGCTACGGCCTTAGAAGTCAACGCCATAACTATGAAAAACAATATAAATACAACAGTTTTTCCATTGTATAAAATGAATAATTGCGAACAGTGTGGAGGTAATGGTCATTTCTACTTTCCGGGCAACCTAGGCTTCACTCTAGGGCGTTTCTCCGCCACATCGAATAGCTACGGCATTAGAAGTCAACGTCTGAAGCATACAATATAACATAAATACAACAGTTTTTCCATCGTATAACAGGAATAATTGCAACCAGTGTGAAAGCTATGGTCATATCTACGTTCCGGGCAACCTAGGCTTCACTCTAGGGCGTTGCTGCACCACATCGAATAGTTAGGACCTTAGAAGTCAATGCCAGAAGCATAAAATACAATATAAATACAACAGTTTTTCAACTGTATAATATGAATAATTGCAAACAGTGTGGAAGTAATGGTCATTTCTACGTTCCGGGCAAGCTAGGCTTCACTCTAGGGCGTTGGTCCACCAGATCCAATAGTTAGGGCCTAAGAAGTCAACGCCAGGAGCACCAAATACAAAATAAATACAACAGTTTTTCCATCGTATAAAACGAATAATTGCATCCAGTGTGCAAGTAATGGTCATTTCTACGATTCGGGCAACCTAGGCATCACTCTAGGGCGTTGTTCAACCAGAGCGAATAGTTAGGGCCTAAGAAGTCAACGCCTGAAGCATAAAATACAATATAAATACAACAGTTTTTCCATCGTATAACAGGAATAATTGCAACCAGTGTGAAAGACATGGTCTTTTCTTCGTTCCGGGCAATCTAGGCTTCACTCTAGGGCGTTGCTCCACCACATCGAATAGCTACGGCCTTAGAAGTCAACGCCAGAAGCACAAAATAAAATAAAAATACAAGAGTTATTCCATCGTCTAACAGGAATAATTACAACCAGTGTGAAAGTAATGGGCATTTCTACGTTCCGTGCAACCTAGGCATCACTCTAGGGCGTTGTTCAACCTGAGCGAATAGTTAGGGCCTAAGAAGTCAACGCCTGAAGCATAAAATACAATATAAATACAACAGTTTTTCCATCGTATAACAGGAATAATTGCAACCAGTGTGAAAGACATGATCTTTTCTACGTTCCGGGCAATCTAGGCATCACTCTAGGGCGTTGGTCCACCAGATCCAATAGTTAGGGCCTAAGAAGTCAACGCCAGGAGCACCAAATACAAAATAAATACAACAGTTTTTCCATCGTATAAAACGAATAATTGCATCCAGTGTGCAAGTAATGGTCATTTCTACGATCCGGGCAACCTAGGCATCACTCTAGGGCGTTGTTCAACCAGAGCGAATAGTTAGGGCCTAAGAAGTCAACGCCTGAAGCATAAAATACAATATAAATACAACAGTTTTTCCATCGTATAACAGGAATAATTGCAACCAGTGTGAAAGACATGGTTTTTTCTACGTTCCGGGCAATCTAGGCTTCACTCTAGGGCGTTGCTCCACCACATCGAATAGCTACGGCCTTAGAAGTCAACGCCAGAAGCATAAAATGCCATATAAATATAACAGTTGTTCCACTGTATAATATGAATAATTGCAAACAGTGTGGAAGTAATGGTCATTTCTACGTACCGCGCAACCTAGGCTTCACCCTAGGGCGTTGCACCACCAGATCGAGTAGTTAGGGCCTAAGAAGTCAATGCCAGAAGCATAAAATACGATATATGTACAACAGTTGTTCCATCGCATAAAATGAGTAATTGCAACCAGTGTGAAAGGTATGGTCATTTCTACGTTCGGGCAACCTAGGCTTCACTCTAGGCCGTTGCTCCACCACATCGAATAGCTGCGGCCTTAGAAGCCAACGCCAGAAGCATAAAATACAATATAAATACAACAGTTTTTCAATCGTATAACAGGAATAATTGCAAACAGTGTTACAGATATGGTCATTTCTACGTTGCGGGCATCCTAGGCTTCACTCTAGGGCATTGCTCCACCACACCGAATAGCTACGGCCTTAGAAGTCAACGCCTGAAGCATAAAATATAATAAAAGTACAACAGTTTTTCCATCGTATAACAAGAATAATTGCAACCAGTGTGAAAGGTATGGTCATTTCTACGTTGCGGGCATCCTAGGCTTCACTCTAGGGCATTGCTCCACCACATCGAATAGCTACGGCCTTAGAAGTCAACGCCATAACTATGAAAAACAATATAAATACAACAGTTTCTCCATTGTATAAAATGAATAATTGCAAACAGTGTGGAGGTAATGGTCATGTCTACTTTCCGGGCAACCTAGGCTTCACTCTAGGGCGTTTCTCCGCCACATCGAATAGCTACGGCATTAGAAGTCAACGTCTGAAGCATACAATATAACATAAATACAACAGTTTTTCCATCGTATAACAGGAATAATTGCAACCAGTGTGAAAGCTATGGTCATATCTACGTTCCGGGCAACCTAGGCTTCACTCTAGGGCGTTGCTGCACCACATCGAATAGTTAGGGCCTTAGAAGTCAATGCCAGAAGCATAAAATACAATATAAATACAACAGTTTTTCAACTGTATAATATGAATAATTGCAAACAGTGTGGAAGTAATGGTCATTTCTACGTTCCGGGCAAGCTAGGCTTCACTCTAGGGCGTTGGTCCACCAGATCCAATAGTTAGGGCCTAAGAAGTCAACGCCAGGAGCACCAAATACAAAATAAATACAACAGTTTTTCCATCGTATAAAACGAATAATTGCATCCAGTGTGCAAGTAATGGTCATTTCTACGATCCGGGCAACCTAGGCATCACTCTAGGGCGTTGTTCAACCAGAGCGAATAGTTAGGGCCTAAGAAGTCAACGCCTGAAGCATAAAATACAATATAAATACAACAGTTTTTCCATCGTATAACAGGAATAATTGCAACCAGTGTGAAAGACATGGTCTTTTCTACGTTCCTGGCAATCTAGGCTTCACTCTAGGGCGTTGCTCCACCACATCGAATAGCTACGGCCTTAGAAGTCAACGCCAGAAGCACAAAATAAAATAAAAATACAAGAGTTATTCCATCGTCTAACAGGAATAATTACAACCAGTGTGAAAGTAATGGGCATTTCTACGTTCCGTGCAACCTAGGCTTCACTCTAGGGCGTTGGTCCACCAGGCCGAATAGTTAGGGCCTTAGAAAACAACTCCAGACGCATAAAATACAATATAAATAAAACAGTTTTTCCACGGTATAAAACGAATAATTGCAACCAGTATGAAAGTTATGCTAATTTCTACGTTCCGGGCAACCTAGGCTTCACCGTAGGGCGTTGCTCCACCAGATCGAATAGTTAGGGCCTAAGAAGTCAACAACAGAAGCATAAAATACAATAGAAATACACCAGTTTTTCCATCGTATAACAGGAATAATTGCAACCAGTGTGAAAGATATGGTCATTTCTACGATACGGGCAACCTAGGCTTCACTCTAGGGCGTCCTTCCACTTGATCGAATAGTTAGGGCCTAAGAAGTCTACGCCAGAAGCATAAAATACAATACAAATACAACAGCTTTTCCATCGTATAACAGGAATAATTGCAACCAGTGTGAAAGGTATGGTCATTTCTACGTTCCGGGCAACCTAGGCTTCACTCTAGGGCGATGCTCCACCACATCGAATAGCTGCGGCCTTAGAAGTCAACGCCAGAAGCATAAAATACAATATAAGTACAACAGTTTTTCAATCGTATAACAGGAATAATTGCAACCAGTGTGAAGGTGATGGTCATTTCTACGTTCCGGGCAACCTAGGCTTCAGTCTAGGGCGTGGTTCCCCCAGATCGAATAGTTAGGGCCTAAGAAGCCTACGCCAGAAGCATAAAATACAATATAAATACCACAGTTTTTCCATCGTATAACAGGAATAATTGCAACCAGAGTGAAGGTGATGGTCATTTCTCAGTTCCGGGCAACCTAGGCTTCACTATCGAGCGTTGCTCCACCAGATCGAATAGCTAGGACCTTAGAAGTCAACGCCAGAAGCACAAAATGAAATAAATATACAACAGTTATTCCATCGTATAACAGGAATAATTGCAACCAGTTTGAAAGTGATGGTCATTTCTACATTCCGGGCAACCTAGGCTTCACTCTAGGGCTATGCTCCATCAGATCGAATAGTTAGTGCCTAAGAAGTCAACGCCGGAAGCATAAAATACAATATAAATGAACAGTTTTTCCCTTGTATAACAGGAATAATTGCAACCAGTGTGAAAGCTATGTTCATTTCTACGTTCCGGGCAACCTAGGCTACACCCTACGGCGTGGCTCCACCACATCGAATAGCTAGGGCCTTAGAAGTCAATGCCAGAAGCATAAAATGCCATATAAATACAACAGTTGTTCCACTGTATAATATGAATAATTGCAAACACTGTGGAAGTAATGGTCACTTCTACGTTCCCGCCAACCTAGGCTTCACACTAGGGCGTTGCTCAACCACATCGAATAGCTACGGCCCTAGAAGACGGCGCCATAACTATAAAATACAATATAAATACAACATTCTATCCATCGTATAAAACGAATAATTGCAACCAGTCTGATAGTTATGGTCATTTCTACGTTCCGGGCAACCTAGGCTTCACCCTAGGACGTTGCTCCACCAGATCGAATAGTTAGGGCCTAAGGAGTCAATGCCAGAAGCATCAAATACGATATATGTACAACAGTTTTTCCATCGCATAAAATGAGTAATTGCAACCAGTGTGAATGGTATGGTCATTTCTACGTTCCGGGCAACCTAGGCTTCACTCTAGGGCGTTTCTCCACCACATCGAATAGCTACGGCCTTAGAAGTCAACGCCTGAAGCATAAAATATAATATAAGTACAACAGTTTTTCCATCGTATAACAGGAATAATTGCAACCAGTGTGAAAGACATGGTCATTTCTACGTTCCCGGCAACCTAGGCTTCACTCTAGGGCGTTGCTCCACCACTTCGAATAGCTACGGCCTTAGGAGTCAACGCCAGCGGCATAAAATACAAAATAAATACAACAGTTTTTCCATCGTATAAAACGAATAATTGCAACCAGTATGAAAGTTATGGTCATTTCCACGTTCCGGGCAACCTAGGCTTCACCCTAGGGCGTTGCTCCACCTGATCGAATAGTTAGGCCCTAAGAAGTCAACGCCAGAAGCACAAAATACGATATATGTACAACAGTTTTACCATCGGATAAAATGAATAATCGCAAACAGTGTGAAGGTAATGGTCATTTCTACGTTTCGGGCGACCTAGGCTCCACTCTAGGGCGTTGTTCCAACAGATGGAATAGCTAGGGCCTTAGAAGTCAATGCCAGATGCATAAAATACAAAACAAATACAACAGTTTTTAGATCGTATAAAACGAATAATTGCAACCAGTGTGAAAGTACAGGTCATTTTTACGTTCCGGGCAACCTAGGCTTCGCTCAAGGGCGTTGCTCCACCAGATCGAATAGCTAGGGCCTTAGAAGTCAACGCCAGAAGCATAAAATACAATATATATACAACAGATTTTCCATCGTATAAAATGAATAATTGCAAACAGTGTGAAAGTAATGGTCATTTCTACGTTCCGGGCAACGTAGGCTTCACTCTACGGCGTTGCTCCACCAGATCGAATAGCTAGGGCACGAGAAGTTAACGCCAGAAGCATAAAGTACAATAAAAATACAACAGCTTTTCCATCGTATAAAAGGGATAATTGCAACCAGTGTGAAAGTTATGGTCATTTCTACGTTCCGGGCAACCTAGGCTTCACTCTAGGGCGTTGCTCCACCAGATCGAATAGTTAGGGCCTAAGAAGTCAACGCCAGAAGCATAAAATACGATATATGTACAACAGTTTTTCCATCGTGTAAAACGAATAATTGCAACCAGTGTGAAGGTAATGGTCATTTCTACGTTCCAGGCAACCTCTGCTTCACTCTAGGGCGGTGCTCCATCAGATTGAATAGTTAGGGCCTAAGTAGTGAACGCAAGAAGCATAAAATACAATATAAATACAACAGATTTTCCATCGTATAACTGGAGTAATTGCAACCAGTGTGAAAGTAATGGTCATTTCTACGTTCCGGGCAACCTGGGCTTCACTCTAGGGCGCTGTTCCACAAGATCGAATAGTTAGGGCCTAAGAAGTTAACGCCAGAAGCATAAAATACGATATACGTACAACAGTTTTTCCATCGTATAAAACGAATAATTGCAACCAGTGTGAAAGTAATGGCCACTTCTACGTTCCGGGCAACCTAGGCTTCACCCTAGGCGTTGCTCTACCAGATCGAATAGTTAGGGCCTGAGAAGTCAACGCCAGAAGCATAAAATACGATATATGTACAACAGTTTTTCCATCGTATAAAACGAATAATTGCAACCAGTGTGAAGGTAATGGTCATTTCCACGTTCCAGGCAACCTCGGCTTCACTCTAGGGCGGTGCTCCATCAGGTCGAATAGTTAGGGCCTAAGTAGTGAACGCAAGAAGCATAAAATACAATATAAATACAACAGATTTTCCATCGTATAACTGGAGTAATTGCAACCAGTGTGAAAGTAATGGTCATTTCTACGTTCCGGGCAACCTAGGCTTCACTCTAGGGCGTTGCACCACCACATCGAATAGTTAGGGCCTTAGAAGTGAATGCCAGATGCATAAAATACAATATAAATAGAACAGTTTTTCCATTGTATAAAACGAATAATTGCAACCAGTGTGATAGTTATGGTCATTTCAACGTTCCGGGCAACCCAGGCTGCACCCTAGGGCGCTGCTCCGCCAGATCGAATAGCTAGGGCCTTAGAAGGCAACGCCAGAAGCATAAAATACAATATAAATACAACAGCTTTTCCATCGTATAAAATGAATAATTGCAAACAGTGTGAAAGTAATGGTCATTTCTACGTTCCGGGCAACCTAGGCTTCACTCTGGGGCGTTGCTCAACCATATCGAATAGTTAGGGCCCAAGAACTTAACGCCAGATGCGTAAAGTACAATAACAATACAACAGCTTTTCCATCGTATAAAACGGATAATTGCAACCAGTGTGAAAGTTATGGTCATTTCTACGTTCCGGGCAACCTCGGCTTGACTCCAGGTCGTTGCTCCACCAGATCGAATAGGTAGGGCCTTAGAAGTCAACGCCCGAAGCATAAAATACAATAAAGGTACAATAGTTTTTCCATCGTATAAAATGAATAATTGCAAACAGTGTGAAGGTACTGGTCATTTCTACATTCCGGGATACCTAGGCTTCACTCTAGGGCGTTGCTCCGCCAGATCGAATAGTTAGGACCTTAGAAGTCAACGCCCGAAGCATAAAATACAAAATAAATAGAACAGTTTTTCCATTGTATAAAACGAATAATTGCAACCAGTGTGAAAGTACTGGTCATTTCTACATTCCAGGCAACCTAGGCCTCACTCTAGGGCGTTGCTCCACCAGATCGAATAGCTAGGGGCTTAGAAGTCAACGCCAGAAGCATAAAATACAATATAAGTAAAACAGTTTTTCCATCGTATAAAATGAATAATTGCAAACAGTGTGAAAGTAATGGTCATTCCTACGTTCCGGGCAACCTAGGCTTCACTCTGGGGCGTTGGTACAGCAGATCGAATAGTTAGGGTCTAAGAAGTCAACGCCCGAATCATAAAATACGATATATGTACAACAGTTTTTCCATCGTATAAAACGAATAATTGCAACCAGTGTGAAAGTAATGGCCATTTCTACGTTCCGGGCAACCTAGGCTTCACTCTAGGGCGTTGCTGCACCACATCGAATAGCTACGGCCTTAGGGGTCAACGCCTGAAGCATAAAATACAACAAAAATACCACAGTTTTTCCATCGTATAAAATGAATAATTGCAAACAGTGTGGAAGTAATGGTCATTTCTACGTTCCGGGCAACCTAGGCTTCACTCTAGGGCGTTGCTCGGCCAAATCGAATAGCTAGGGCCTTAGAAGTCAACGCCAGAAGCATAAAACACAATATAAATACAACAGCTTTTCATCGTATAAAATGAATAATTGCAAACAGTGTGAAAGTAATGGTCATTTCTACGTTCCGGGCAACCTAGGCTTCACTTTAGGGCGTTGCTCCACCAGATCGAATAGTTAGGGTACGAGAAGTTAACGCCAGAAGCATAAAGTACAATAAAAATACAACAGCTATTCCATTGTATAAAAGGGATAATTGCAACCAGTGTGAAAGTTATGGCCATTTCTACGTTCCGGGCAACCTAGGCTTCACTCTAGGACGTTGCTCCACCAGATCGAATAGTTAGGGCCTAAGAAGTCAACGCCAGAAGCATAAAATACGATATATGTACAACAGTTTTTCCATCGTATAAAACGAATAATTGCAACCAGTGAGAAGGTAATGGTCATTTCCACGTTCCAGGCAACCTCGGCTTCACTCTAGGGCGGTGCTCCATCAGGTCGAATAGTTAGGGCCTAAGTAGTGAACGCAAGAAGCATAAAATACAATATAAATACAACAGATTTTCCATCGTATAACTGGAGTAATTGCAACCAGTGTGAAAGTAATTGGTCATTTCTACGTTCCGGGCAACCTAGGCTTCACTCTAGGGCGCTGTTGCACAAGATCGAATAGTTAGGGCCTAAGAAGTCAACGCCTGAAGCATAAAGTACAATCAAAATCCAACAGTTTGTCCATCGTATAGCTGGAATAATTGCAACCAGAGTGAAAGTAATGGTCATTTCCACGTTTCGGGCGACCTAGGCTCCACTCTAGGGCGTTGCTCCACCAGATGGAATAGCTAGGGCCTTAGAAATCAATGCCAGAAGCATAAAATACAAAATAAATACAACAGTTTTACCATCGTATAAAATGAATAATCGCAAACAGTGTGAAAGTAATAGCCATTTCTACGTTGCGGGCATCCTAGACTTAACTCTGAGGCATTGCTACACCAGATCAAGTACATAGGGCCTTAGAAGACAATGCCAGAAGCATAAAATAGAATATAAATACAACAGTTTTTCCACTGTATAATATGAATAATTGCAAACAGTGTGGAAGTAATGGTCATTTCTACGTTCCGGGCAATCTAGGCTTCACTCTAGGGCGTTGGTCCACCAGATCCAATAGTTAGGGCCTAAGAAGTCAACGCCATAATTATAAAAAACAATATAAATACAACAGTTTCTCCATTGTATGAAATGAATAATTGCATACAGTGTGGATGTAATGGTCATTTCTACGTTCCGGGCAACCTAGGCTTCACTCCAGGACGTTGCTCCACCACATCGAATAGTTAGGGTCTAAGAAGTCAACGCCAGAAGCATAAAATACAATATAAATACAACAGTTTTTGAATCGTATTACAGGAATAATTGCAAACAGTGTGAAAGATATGGTCATTTCTACGTTTCGGCCATCCTAGGCTTCACTCTAGGGCATTGCTCCACCATATCGAATAGCTACGGCCTTAGAAGTGAACGCCAATACTATAAAAAACAATGTAAATACAACAGTTTTTCCATTGTATAAAATGAATAATTGCAAACAGTGAGGAAGTAATGGTCATTTCTACGTTGCGTGGAACCTAGGCTTCACTCTAGGGCGTTGCTCAACCAGATCGAATGGTTAGGGCCTAAGAAGTCAACGCCAGAAGCATAAAATACAATATAAATACAACAGTTTTTCCCTTGTATAACAGGAATAATTGCAACAAGTATGAAAGCTATGGTCATTTATACGTTCCGGGCAACCTAGGCTTCACTCTAGGGCGTTGCTCAACCACATCGGATAGCTACGGCCCTAGAAGACAACGCCATAACTATAAAATACAATATAAATACAACAGTCTATCCATCGCATAAAACGAATAATTGCAACCAGTCTGATAGTTATGGTCATTTCTACGTTCCGGGCAACCTAGGCTTCACCCTAGGGCGTTGCTCCACTAGATCGAATAGTTAGGGCCTAAGAAGTCAACGCCAGAAGCATAAAGTACAATAGAAATACAACAGTTTTTCCATCGTATAACAGGAATAATTACAACCAGTGTCAAGGATATGGTCATTTCTACGATACGGGCAACCTAGGCTTCACTCTAGGGCGTTGCTCCTCCAGATAGAATAGTTAGGGCACAGGCAGTCGGCACCAGAAGATTAAAAAACAATATAAATACAACAGTTTTTCCCGTGTATAACAGGAATAATTGCAACCAGTGTGAATGGAATGGTCATTTCTACGTTCCGGGCAACCTAGGCTTCACTCTAGGGCGTTGGTCCACCAGGCCGAATAGTTAGGGCCTTAGAAAACAACTCCAGACGCATAAAATACAATATAAATACAACAGTTTTTCCACGGTATAAAACGAATAATTGCAACCAGTATGAAGGTAATGGTCATTTCCACGTTCCAGGAAACCTGGGCTTCACTCTAGGGCGGTGCTCCATCAGGTCGAATAGTTAGGGCATAAGTAGTGAACGCAAGAAGCATAAAATACAATATAAATACAACAGATTTTCCATCGTATAACTGGAGTAATTGCAACCAGTGTGAAAGTAATTGGTCATTTCTACGTTCCGGGCAACCTAGGCTTCACTCTAGGGCGCTGTTGCACAAGATCGAATAGTTAGGGCCTAAGAAGTTAACGCCAGAAGCATAAAATACGATATACGTACAACAGTTTTTCCAACGTATAAAACGGATAATTGCAACCAGTGTGAAAGTTATAGTCATTTCGACGTTCCGGGCAACCTCGGCTTGACTCCAGGTCGTTGCTCCACCAGATCGAATAGTTAGGGCCTTAGAAGTCAACGCCCGAAGAATAAAATACAATAAAGGTACAATACTTTTTCCATCGTATAAAATGGATAATAGCAACCAGTGTGAAGGTAATGGTCATTTCTACGTTCCGGGTAACCTAGGCTTCACTCTAGGTCGTTGGTCCACCAGATTCAATAGTTAGGGCCTAAGAAGTCAACGTCAGGAGCACCAAATACAAAATAAATACAACAGTTTTTCAATCGTATAAAACGAATAATGGCACCCAGTGTGCAAGTAATGGTCATTTCTACGTTCCGGGCAAACAAGGCTTCACTCTAGGGCGTTGTTCCACCAGATCGAATGGTTAGGGCCTAAGAAGTCAACGCCTGAAGCATAAAACACAATATAAATACAACTGTTTTTCCATTGTATAAAACGAATAATTGCAACCAGTATGAAACTTATGGTCATTTCTACGTTCTGGGCAACCTGGGCTCCACCCTAGGGCGTTCCTCCACCAGATCGAATAGGTAGGGCCGAAGAAGTCCACGCCAGAAGCATAAAATACAATAAAAATGAAACAGCTTTTCCATCGTATTACAGGAATAATTGTAAGCAGAGTGAAGGTGATGGTCTTGTCTATGTTCCGGGCATCCTAGACTTAACTCTGAGGCATTGCTACACCAGATCGAATACATAGGGCCTTAGAAGACAATGCCAGAAGCATAAAATACAATATAAATACAACAGTTTTTCCACTGTATAATGTGAATAATTGCAAACAGTGTGAAAGATATGGTCATTTCTACGTTTCGGGCATCCTAGGCTTCACTCTAGGGCATTGCTCCACCATATCTAATAGCTACGGCCTTAGAAGTGAACGCCAATACTATAAAAAACAATGTAAATACAACAGTTTTTCCATTGTATAAAATGAATAATTGCAAACAGTGAGGAAGTAATGGTCATTTCTACGTTGCGTGCAACCTAGGCTTCACTCTAGGGCGTTGCTCAACCAGATCGAAGGGTTAGGGCCTAAGAAGTCAACGCCAGAAGCATAAAATACAATATAAATACAACAGTTTTTCCCTTGTATAACAGGATTAATTGCAACAAGTATGAAAGCTATGGCCATTTATACGTTCCGGGCAACCTAGGCTTCACTCTAGGGCGTTGCTCAACCACATCGGATAGCTACGGCCCTAGAAGACAACGCCATAACTATAAAATACAATATAAATACAACAGTCTATCCATCGCATAAAGCGAATAATTGCAACCAGTCTGATAGTTATGGTCATTTCTACGTTCCGGGCACCCTAGGCTTCACTCTAGGGCGTTGCTCAACCACATCGAATAGGTACGGCCCTAGAAGACAACGCCATAACTATAAAATACAATATAAATACAACAGTCTTTCCATCGTATAAAACGAGTAATTGCAACCAGTTTGATAGTTATGGTCATTTCTACGTTCCGGGCAATCTAGGCTTCTCTCTAGGGCGTTGCTCCACCAGATCGAATAGTTAGGGCCTAACAAGTCAACGCCAGAAGCATAAAATACAATAGAAATACAACAGTTTTACCATCTTATAACAGGAATAATTGCAACCAGTGTGAAAGATATGGTCATTTCTACGATACGGGCAACCTAGGCTGCACTCTAGGGCGTCGTTCCACCACATCGAATAGCTGCGGCCTTAGAAGTCAACGCCAGAAGCATAAAATACAATATAAATACAACAGTCTTTCAATCGTATAAAACGAGTAATTGCAACCAGTGTGAAAGCTATGGTCATTTCTACGTTCCGGGCAACCTAGGCTTCTCTCTAGGGCGTTGCTCCACCACATCGAATAGCTGCGGCCTTAGAAGTCAACGCCAGAAGCATAAAATATAACATAAATACAACACTTTTTCCATCGTATGACAGGAATAATTGCAACCAGTGTGAAGGTGATGGTCATTTCTACGTTCCGGGCAACCTAGGCTTCAGTATAGGGCGTGGTTCCCCCAGATCGAATAGTTAGGGCCTAAGAAGCCTACGCCAGAAGCATAAAATACAATATAAATACCACAGTTTTTCCATCGTATAACAGGAATAATTGCAACCAGAGTGAAGGTGATGGTCATTTCTCAGTTCCGGGCAACCTAGGCTTCACTATCGAGCGTTGCTCCACCAGATCGAATAGCTAGGACCCTAGAAGTCAACGCCAGAAGCACAAAATAAAATAAAAATACAACGGTTATTCCATCGTATAACAGGAATAATTACCACCAGTGTGAAAGTAATGGGCATTTCTACGTTCCGTGCAACCTAGGCTTCACTCTAGGGCCATGCTCCACCAGATCGAATAGTTAGGGCCTAAGAAGTCAACGCCAGGAGCACCAAATACAAAATAAATACAACAGCTTTTCCATCGTATAAGACGAATAATTGCATCCAGTGTGCAAGTAATGGTCATTTCTACGATCCGGGCAACCTAGGCATCACTCTAGGGCGTTGTTCAACCAGAGCGAATAGTTAGGGCCTAAGAAGTCAACGCCTGAAGCATAAAATACAATATAAATACAACAGTTTTTCCATTGTATAAAACGGATAATTGCAACCAGTATGAAAGTTATGGTTATTTCTACGTTCAGGGCAACCTAGGCTTCACCCTAGGGCGTTGCTCCACCAGGTCGAATAGTTAGGGCCTATGAAGTCAACGCCAGAAGCATAAAATACGATATATGTACAACAGTCTTTCCATCGTATAAAACGAATAATTGCAACCAGTCTGATAGTTATGGTCATTTCTACGTTCCGGGCAATCTAGGCTTCTCTCTAGTGCGTTGCTCCACCAGATCGAATAGTTAGGGCCTAACAAGTCAACGACAGAAGCATAAAAAACAATATAAATACAACAGTTTTTCCCGTGTATAGCAGGAATAATTGCAACCAGTGTGAATGGTATGGTCATTTCTACGTTCCGGGCAACCTAGGCTTCACTCTAGGGCATTGCTCCACCACATCGAACAGCTACGGCCTTAGAAGTCAACGCCAGAAGCACAAAATAAAATAAAAATACAAGAGTTAGTCCATCGTATAACAGGAATAATTACAACCAGTGCGAAAGTAATGGGCATTTCTACGTTCCGTGCAACCTAGGCTTCACTCTAGGGCGTTAGTCCACCAGGCCGAATAGTTAGGGCCTTAGAAAACAACTCCAGACGCATAAAATACAATATAAATACAACAGTTTTTCCACGGTATAAAACGAATAATTGCAACCAGTATGAAGGTAATGGTCATTTCCACGTTCCAGGCAACCTCGGCTTCACTCTAGGGCGGTGCTCCATCAGGTCGAATAGTTAGGGCCTAAGTAGTGAACGCAAGAAGCATAAAATACAATATAAATACAACAGATTTTCCATCGTATAACTGGAGTAATTGCAACCAGTGTGAAAGTAATTGGTCATTTCTACGTTCCGGGCAACCTAGGCTTCACTCTAGGGCGCTGTTGCACAAGATCGATTAGTTAGGGCCTAAGAAGTTAACGCCAGAAGCATAAAATACGATATACGTACAACAGTTTTTCCAACGTATAAAACGGATAATTGCAACCAGTGTGAAAGTTATAGTCATTTCGACGTTCCGGGCAACCTCGGCTTGACTCCAGGTCGTTGCTCCACCAGATCGAATAGTTAGGGCCTTAGAAGTCAACGCCCGAAGAATAAAATACAATAAAGGTACAATACTTTTTCCATCGTATAAAATGGATAATAGCAACCAGTGTGAAGGTTATGGTCGTTTCTACGTTCCGGGCAACCTAGGCTTCAGTCTAGGGCGTTGCTCAACCAGATCCAATATTTGGGGCCTAAGAAGTCAACGCCAGAAGCACCAAATACAAAATAAATACAACAGTTTTTCCATCGTGTAACATGAATAATTGTAACAAGCGTGAAGGTAACGGTCGTTTGTACGTTCCGTGCAACCTAGGCATCACTCTAGGGCGTTGCTCCATCACATCGGATAGTTATGGCCTAAGAAGCCATCGCCTGAAGCATAAAATACAATATAAATACAACAGCTTTTACATCGTATAACAGGAATAAATGCAACCAGTGTGAAAGCAACGGCCATTTCTACGTTCCGGGCAGCCTAGACTTAATTCTCAGGCATTGCTCCACGAGATCGAAGAGTTAGAGCTTTAGAAGTCAACTCCGGAAGCATAAAATACAATATAGATACAGACGTTTTTCCATCGTATAACAGGTATAATTGCAACAAGCGTGAAGGTAATGGTCATTTCTACGTTCCGGGTAACCTAGGCTTCACTCTAGGTCGTTGGTCCACCAGATTCAATAGTTAGGGCCTAAGAAGTCAACGTCAGGAGCACCAAATACAAAATAAATACAACAGTTTTTCAATCGTATAAAACGAATAATGGCACCCAGTGTGCAAGTAATGGTCATTTCTACGTTCCGGGCAAACAAGGCTTCACTCTAGGGCGTTGTTCCACCAGATCGAATAGTTAGGGCCTAAGAAGTCAACGCCTGAAGCATAAAACACAATATAAATACAACTGTTTTTCCATTGTATAAAACGAATAATTGCAACCAGTATGAAACTTATGGTCATTTCTACGTTCTGGGCAACCTAGGCTCCACCCTAGGGCGTTCCTCCACCAGATCGAATAGGTAGGGCCGAAGAAGTCCACGCCAGAAGCATAAAATACAATAAAAATGAAACAGCTTTTCCATCGTATTACAGGAATAATTGTAACCAGAGTGAAGGTGATGGTCTTGTCTATGTTCCGGGCAACCTAGGCTTCACTCTAGGGCGGTACTCCACCAGATCAAATAGTTAGGGCCTTAGAAGTCAGCGCCCGAAGCATAAAATACAAAATAAATAGAACAGTTTTTCCATTGTATAGAACGAATAATTGCAGCCAGTGTGAAAGTAATGGTCATTTCTACATTCCGGGTAACCTAGGCTTCTTTCTAGGGCGTGGATCCACCAGATCCAATAGTTAGGGCCTTAGAAGTCAACGCCCGAAGCATAAAATGCAAAATAAATACAACAGTTTTTCCATTGTATAGAACGAATAATTGCAACCAGTGTGAAAGTTATGGTCATTTCCACGTTCCGGGCAACCTAAGCTTCACCCTAGGGCGTTGCTCCACCTGATCGAATAGTTAGGCCCTAAGAAGTCAACGCCAGAAGCATAAAATACGATATATGTACAACAGTTTTACCATCGTATAAAATGAATAATCGCAAACAGTGTGAAGGTAATGGTCATTTCTACGTTCCGGGCAACCTAGGCTTCACCCTAGGGCGTTGTTCCACCAGAGCGAATAGTTAGGGCCTAAGAAGTCAACGCCTGAAGCATAAAGTACAATCAAAATCCAACAGTTTGTCCATCGTATAGCTGGAATAATTGCAACCAGAGTGAAAGTAATGGTCATTTCCACGTTTCGGGCGACCTAGGCTCCACTCTAGGGCGTTGCTCCACCAGATGGAATAGCTAGGGCCTTAGAAATCAATGCCAGAAGCATAAAATACAAAATAAATACAACAGTTTTACCATCGTATAAAATGAATAATCGCAAACAGTGTGAAAGTAATAGCCATTTCTACGTTGCGGGCATCCTAGACTTAACTCTGAGGCATTGCTACACCAGATCGAATACATAGGGCCTTAGAAGACAATGCCAGAAGCATAAAATACAATATAAATACAACAGTTTTTCCACTGTATAATGTGAATAATTGCAAACAGTGTGAAAGATATGGTCATTTCTACGTTTCGGGCATCCTAGACTTCACTCTAGGGCATTGCTCCACCATATCGAATAGCTACGGCCTTAGAAGTGAACGCCAATACTATAAAAAACAATGTAAATACAACAGTTTTTCCATTGTATAAAATGAATAATTGCAAACAGTGAGGAAGTAATGGTCATTTCTACGTTGCGTGCAACCTAGGCTTCACTCTAGGGCGTTGCTCAACCAGATCGAAGGGTTAGGGCCTAAGAAGTCAACGCCAGAAGCATAAAATACAATATAAATACAACAGTTTTTCCCTTGTATAACAGGAATAATTGCAACAAGTATGAAAGCTATGGTCATTTATACGTTCCGGGCAACCTAGGCTTCACTCTAGGGCGTTGCTCAACCACATCGGATAGCTACGGCCCTAGAAGACAACGCCATAACTATAAAATACAATATAAATACAACAGTCTATCCATCGCATAAAACGAATAATTGCAACCAGTCTGATAGTTATGGTCATTTCTACGTTCCGGGCAACCTAGGCTTCACTCTAGGGCGTTGCTCAACCACATCGAATAGGTACGGCCCTAGAAGACAACGCCATAACTATAAAATACAATATAAATACAACAGTCTTTCCATCGTATAAAACGAGTAATTGCAACCAGTTTGATAGTTATGGTCATTTCTACGTTCCGGGCAATCTAGGCTTCTCTCTAGGGCGTTGCTCCACCAGATCGAATAGTTAGGGCCTAACAAGTCAACGCCAGAAGCATAAAATACAATAGAAATACAACAGTTTTACCATCTTATAACAGGAATAATTGCAACCAGTGTGAAAGATATGGTCATTTCTACGATACGGGCAACCTAGGCTGCACTCTAGGGCGTCGTTCCACCACATCGAATAGCTGCGGCCTTAGAAGTCAACGCCAGAAGCATAAAATACAATATAAATACAACAGTCTTTCAATCGTATAAAACGAGTAATTGCAACCAGTGTGAAAGCTATGGTCATTTCTACGTTCCGGGCAACCTAGGCTTCACTCTAGGGCGTTGCTCCACCACATCGAATAGCTGCGGCCTTAGAAGTCAACGCCAGAAGCATAAAATATAACATAAATACAACACTTTTTCCATCGTATGACAGGAATAATTGCAACCAGTGTGAAGGTGATGGTCATTTCTACGTTCCGGGCAACCTAGGCTTCAGTATAGGGCGTGGTTCCCCCAGATCGAATAGTTAGGGCCTAAGAAGCCTACGCCAGAAGCATAAAATACAATATAAATACCACAGTTTTTCCATCGTATAACAGGAATAATTGCAACCAGAGTGAAGGTGATGGTCATTTCTCAGTTCCGGGCAACCTAGGCTTCACTATCGAGCGTTGCTCCACCAGATCGAATAGCTAGGACCCTAGAAGTCAACGCCAGAAGCACAAAATAAAATAAAAATACAACGGTTATTCCATCGTATAACAGGAATAATTACCACCAGTGTGAAAGTAATGGGCATTTCTACGTTCCGTGCAACCTAGGCTTCACTCTAGGGCCATGCTCCACCAGATCGAATAGTTAGGGCCTAAGAAGTCAACGCCAGGAGCACCAAATACAAAATAAATACAACAGCTTTTCCATCGTATAAAACGAATAATTGCATCCAGTGTGCAAGTAATGGTCATTTCTACGATCCGGGCAACCTAGGCATCACTCTAGGGCGTTGTTCAACCAGAGCGAATAGTTAGGGCCTAAGAAGTCAACGCCTGAAGCATAAAATACAATATAAATACAACAGTTTTTCCATTGTATAAAACGGATAATTGCAACCAGTATGAAAGTTATGGTTATTTCTACGTTCAGGGCAACCTAGGCTTCACCCTAGGGCGTTGCTCCACCAGGTCGAATAGTTAGGGCCTATGAAGTCAACGCCAGAAGCATAAAATACGATATATGTACAACAGTCTTTCCATCGTATAAAACGAATAATTGCAACCAGTCTGATAGTTATGGTCATTTCTACGTTCCGGGCAATCTAGGCTTCTCTCTAGTGCGTTGCTCCACCAGATCGAATAGTTAGGGCCTAACAAGTCAACGACAGAAGCATAAAAAACAATATAAATACAACAGTTTTTCCCGTGTATAGCAGGAATAATTGCAACCAGTGTGAATGGTATGGTCATTTCTACGTTCCGGGCAACCTAGGCTTCACTCTAGGGCATTGCTCCACCACATCGAACAGCTACGGCCTTAGAAGTCAACGCCAGAAGCACAAAATAAAATAAAAATACAAGAGTTAGTCCATCGTATAACAGGAATAATTACAACCAGTGCGAAAGTAATGGGCATTTCTACGTTCCGTGCAACCTAGGCTTCACTCTAGGGCGTTAGTCCACCAGGCCGAATAGTTAGGGCCTTAGAAAGCAACTCCAGACGCATAAAATACAATATAAATACAACAGTTTTTCCACGGTATAAAACGAATAATTGCAACCAGTATGAAGGTAATGGTCATTTCCACGTTCCAGGCAACCTCGGCTTCACTCTAGGGCGGTGCTCCATCAGGTCGAATAGTTAGGGCCTAAGTAGTGAACGCAAGAAGCATAAAATACAATATAAATACAACAGATTTTCCATCGTATAACTGGAGTAATTGCAACCAGTGTGAAAGTAATTAGTCATTTCTACGTTCCGGGCAACCTAGGCTTCACTCTAGGGCGCTGTTGCACAAGATCGATTAGTTAGGGCCTAAGAAGTTAACGCCAGAAGCATAAAATACGATATACGTACAACAGTTTTTCCAACGTATAAAACGGATAATTGCAACCAGTGTGAAAGTTATAGTCATTTCGACGTTCCGGGCAACCTCGGCTTGACTCCAGGTCGTTGCTCCACCAGATCGAATAGTTAGGGCCTTAGAAGTCAACGCCCGAAGAATAAAATACAATAAAGGTACAATACTTTTTCCATCGTATAAAATGGATAATAGCAACCAGTGTGAAGGTTATGGTCGTTTCTACGTTCCGGGCAACCTAGGCTTCAGTCTAGGGCGTTGCTCAACCAGATCCAATATTTGGGGCCTAAGAAGTCAACGCCAGAAGCACCAAATACAAAATAAATACAACAGTTTTTCCATCGTGTAACATGAATAATTGTAACAAGCGTGAAGGTAACGGTCGTTTGTACGTTCCGTGCAACCTAGGCATCACTCTAGGGCGTTGCTCCATCACATCTGATAGTTATGGCCTAAGAAGCCATCGCCTGAAGCATAAAATACAATATAAATACAACAGCTTTTACATCGTATAACAGGAATAAATGCAACCAGTGTGAAAGCAACGGCCATTTCTACGTTCCGGGCAGCCTAGACTTAATTCTCAGGCATTGCTCCACGAGATCGAAGAGTTAGAGCTTTAGAAGTCAACTCCGGAAGCATAAAATACAATATAGATACAGACGTTTTTCCATCGTATAACAGGTATAATTGCAACAAGCGTGAAGGTAATGGTCATTTCTACGTTCCGGGTAACCTAGGCTTCACTCTAGGTCGTTGGTCCACCAGATTCAATAGTTAGGGCCTAAGAAGTCAACGTCAGGAGCACCAAATACAAAATAAATACAACAGTTTTTCAATCGTATAAAACGAATAATGGCACCCAGTGTGCAAGTAATGGTCATTTCTACGTTCCGGGCAAACAAGGCTTCACTCTAGGGCGTTGTTCCACCAGATCGAATAGTTAGGGCCTAAGAAGTCAACGCCTGAAGCATAAAACACAATATAAATACAACTGTTTTTCCATTGTATAAAACGAATAATTGCAACCAGTATGAAACTTATGGTCATTTCTACGTTCTGGGCAACCTAGGCTCCACCCTAGGGCGTTCCTCCACCAGATCGAATAGGTAGGGCCGAAGAAGTCCACGCCAGAAGCATAAAATACAATAAAAATGAAACAGCTATTCCATCGTATTACAGGAATAATTGTAACCAGAGTGAAGGTGATGGTCTTGTCTATGTTCCGGGCAACCTAGGCTTCACTCTAGGGCGGTACTCCACCAGATCAAATAGTTAGGGCCTTAGAAGTCAGCGCCCGAAGCATAAAATACAAAATAAATAGAACAGTTTTTCCATTGTATAGAACGAATAATTGCAGCCAGTGTGAAAGTAATGGTCATTTCTACATTCCGGGTAACCTAGGCTTCTTTCTAGGGCGTGGATCCACCAGATCCAATAGTTAGGGCCTTAGAAGTCAACGCCCGAAGCATAAAATGCAAAATAAATACAACAGTTTTTCCATTGTATAGAACGAATAATTGCAACCAGTGTGAAAGTTATGGTCATTTCCACGTTCCGGGCAACCTAAGCTTCACCCTAGGGCGTTGCTCCACCTGATCGAATAGTTAGGCCCTAAGAAGTCAACGCCAGAAGCATAAAATACGATATATGTACAACAGTTTTACCATCGTATAAAATGAATAATCGCAAACAGTGTGAAGGTAATGGTCATTTCTACGTTCCGGGCAACCTAGGCTTCACCCTAGGGCGTTGTTCCACCAGAGCGAATAGTTAGGGCCTAAGAAGTCAACGCCTGAAGCATAAAGTACAATCAAAATCCAACAGTTTGTCCATCGTATGGCTGGAATAATTGCAACCAGAGTGAAAGTAATGGTCATTTCCACGTTTCGGGCGACCTAGGCTCCACTCTAGGGCGTTGCTCCACCAGATGGAATAGCTAGGGCCTTAGAAATCAATGCCAGAAGCATAAAATACAAAATAAATACAACAGTTTTACCATCGTATAAAATGAATAATCGCAAACAGTGTGAAAGTAATAGCCATTTCTACGTTGCGGGCATCCTAGACTTAACTCTGAGGCATTGCTACACCAGATCGAATACATAGGGCCTTAGAAGACAATGCCAGAAGCATAAAATACAATATAAATACAACAGTTTTTCCACTGTATAATGTGAATAATTGCAAACAGTGTGAAAGATATGGTCATTTCTACGTTTCGGGCATCCTAGACTTCACTCTAGGGCATTGCTCCACCATATCGAATAGCTACGGCCTTAGAAGTGAACGCCAATACTATAAAAAACAATGTAAATACAACAGTTTTTCCATTGTATAAAATGAATAATTGCAAACAGTGAGGAAGTAATGGTCATTTCTACGTTGCGTGCAACCTAGGCTTCACTCTAGGGCGTTGCTCAACCAGATCGAAGGGTTAGGGCCTAAGAAGTCAACGCCAGAAGCATAAAATACAATATAAATACAACAGTTTTTCCCTTGTATAACAGGAATAATTGCAACAAGTATGAAAGCTATGGTCATTTATACGTTCCGGGCAACCTAGGCTTCACTCTAGGGCGTTGCTCAACCACATCGGATAGCTACGGCCCTAGAAGACAACGCCATAACTATAAAATACAATATAAATACAACAGTCTATCCATCGCATAAAACGAATAATTGCAACCAGTCTGATAGTTATGGTCATTTCTACGTTCCGGGCAACCTAGGCTTCACTCTAGGGCGTTGCTCAACCACATCGAATAGGTACGGCCCTAGAAGACAACGCCATAACTATAAAATACAATATAAATACAACAGTCTTTCCATCGTATAAAACGAGTAATTGCAACCAGTTTGATAGTTATGGTCATTTCTACGTTCCGGGCAATCTAGGCTTCTCTCTAGGGCGTTGCTCCACCAGATCGAATAGTTAGGGCCTAACAAGTCAACGCCAGAAGCATAAAATACAATAGAAATACAACAGTTTTACCATCTTATAACAGGAATAATTGCAACCAGTGTGAAAGATATGGTCATTTCTACGATACGGGCAACCTAGGCTGCACTCTAGGGCGTCGTTCCACCACATCGAATAGCTGCGGCCTTAGAAGTCAACGCCAGAAGCATAAAATACAATATAAATACAACAGTCTTTCAATCGTATAAAACGAGTAATTGCAACCAGTGTGAAAGCTATGGTCATTTCTACGTTCCGGGCAACCTAGGCTTCACTCTAGGGCGTTGCTCCACCACATCGAATAGCTGCGGCCTTAGAAGTCAACGCCAGAAGCATAAAATATAACATAAATACAACACTTTTTCCATCGTATGACAGGAATAATTGCAACCAGTGTGAAGGTGATGGTCATTTCTACGTTCCGGGCAACCTAGGCTTCAGTATAGGGCGTGGTTCCCCCAGATCGAATAGTTAGGGCCTAAGAAGCCTACGCCAGAAGCATAAAATACAATATAAATACCACAGTTTTTCCATCGTATAACAGGAATAATTGCAACCAGAGTGAAGGTGATGGTCATTTCTCAGTTCCGGGCAACCTAGGCTTCACTATCGAGCGTTGCTCCACCAGATCGAATAGCTAGGACCCTAGAAGTCAACGCCAGAAGCACAAAATAAAATAAAAATACAACAGTTATTCCATCGTATAACAGGAATAATTACCACCAGTGTGAAAGTAATGGGCATTTCTACGTTCCGTGCAACCTAGGCTTCACTCTAGGGCCATGCTCCACCAGATCGAATAGTTAGGGCCTAAGAAGTCAACGCCAGGAGCACCAAATACAAAATAAATACAACAGCTTTTCCATCGTATAAAACGAATAATTGCATCCAGTGTGCAAGTAATGGTCATTTCTACGATCCGGTCAACCTAGGCATCACTCTAGGGCGTTGTTCAACCAGAGCGAATAGTTAGGGCCTAAGAAGTCAACGCCTGAAGCATAAAATACAATATAAATACAACAGTTTTTCCATTGTATAAAACGGATAATTGCAACCAGTATGAAAGTTATGGTTATTTCTACGTTCAGGGCAACCTAGGCTTCACCCTAGGGCGTTGCTCCACCAGGTCGAATAGTTAGGGCCTATGAAGTCAACGCCAGAAGCATAAAATACGATATATGTACAACAGTCTTTCCATCGTATAAAACGAATAATTGCAACCAGTCTGATAGTTATGGTCATTTCTACGTTCCGGGCAATCTAGGCTTCTCTCTAGTGCGTTGCTCCACCAGATCGAATAGTTAGGGCCTAACAAGTCAACGACAGAAGCATAAAAAACAATATAAATACAACAGTTTTTCCCGTGTATAGCAGGAATAATTGCAACCAGTGTGAATGGTATGGTCATTTCTACATTCCGGGTAACCTAGGCTTCACTCTAGGGCGTTGCTCCGCCAGATCGAATAGTTAGGGCCTTAGAAGTCAACGCCCGAAGCATAAAAGACAAAATAAATAGAACAATTTTTCCATTGTATAAAACGAATAATTGCAACCAGTGTGAAAGACATGGTCATTTCTACGTTCCGGGCAACCTAGGCTTCACTCTAAGGCGTTGCTCCACCACATCGAATAGCTACAGCCTTAGGAGTCAACGCCAGTGGCTTAAAATACAAAATAAATACAACAGTTTTTCCATCGTATAACAAGAATAATTGCAACCAGTTTGAAAGTGATGGTCATTTCTACATTCCGGGCAACCTAGGCTTCACTCTAGGGCTATGCTCCATCAGATCGAATAGTTAGTGCCTAAGAAGTCAACGCCAGAAGCATAAAATACAATATAAATGCAACAGTTTTTCCCTTGTATAACAGGAGTAATTGCAACCAGTCTGAAAGCTATGTTCATTTCTACGTTCCGGGCAACCTAGGCTACACTCTACGGCGTGGATCCACCACATCGAATAGCTAGGGCCTTAGAAGTCAATGCCAGAAGCATAAAACGCCATATAAATACAACAGTTGTTCCACTGTATATTATGAATAATTGCAAACAGTGTGGAAGTAATGGTCATTTCTACGTTCCCGGCAACCTAGGCTTCACACTAGGGCGTTGCTCAACCACATCGAATAGCTACGGCCCTAGAAGACAGCGCCATAACTATAAAATACAATATAAATACAACATTCTATCCATCGTATAAAACGAATAATTGCAACCAGTCTGATAGTTACGGTCATTTCTACGTTCCGGGCTACCTAGGCTTCACCCTAGGACGTTGCTCCACCAGATCGAATAGTTAGGGCCTAAGGAGTCAATGCCAGAAGCATAAAATACGATATATGTACAACAGTTTTTCCATCGCATAAAATGAGTAATTGCAACCAGTGTGAATGGTATGGTCATTTCTACGTTCCGGGCAACCTAGGCTTCACTCTAGGGCGTTTCTCCACCACATCGAATAGCTACGGCCTTAGAAGTCAACGCCTGAAGCATAAAATATAATATAAGTACAACAGTTTTTCCATCGTATAACAGGAATAATTGCAACCAGTGTGAAAGACATGGTCATTTCTACGTTCCCGGCAATCTAGGCTTCACTCTAGGGCGTTGCTCCACCACTTCGAATAGCTACGGCCTTAGAAGTCAACGCCTGAAGCATAAAATATAATATAAGTACAACAGTTTTTCCACCGTATAACAGGAATAATTGCAACCAGTGTGAAAGACATGGTCATTTCTACGTTCCCGGCAATCTAGGCTTCACTCTAGGGCGTTGCTCCACCACTTCGAATAGCTAGGGACTTAGAAGTCAACGCCTGAAGCATAAAATACAATAAAAATACAACATCTTTTTCATCGTATAACAGGAATAATTGCAACCAGTCTGAAAGATATGGTCATTTCTACGTTCCGGGCAACCTAGGCTTCACTCTAGGGCGTTGGTCCTCCACATCTAACAGTTAGGGCCTAAGAAGTCAACGCCAGAAGCACCAAATACAAAATAAATACAACAGTTTTTCCATCGTATAAAACGAATAATTGCAACCAGTATGAAAGTTATGGTCATTACCACGTTCCGGGCAGCCTAGGCTTCACCCTAGGGCGTTGCTCCACCTGATCGAATAGTTAGGCCCTAAGAAGTCAACGCCCGAAACATAAAATACGATATATGTACAACAGCTTTTCCATCGTATAAAATGAATAATTGCAAACAGTGTGAAAGTAATGGTCATTTCTACGTTCCGGGCAACCTAGGCTTCACTCTGGGGCGTTGCTCAACCATATCGAATAGTTAGGGCCCAAGAACTTAACGCCAGAAGCGTAAAGTACAATAAAAATACAACAGCTTTTCCATCGTATAAAACGGATAATTGCAACCAGTGTGAAAGTTATGGTCATTTCTACGTTCCGGGCAACCTCGGCTTGACTCCAGGTCGTTGCTCCACCAGATCGAATAGTTAGGGCCTTAGAAGTCAACGCCCGGAGCATAAAATACAATAAAGGTACAATAGTTTTTCCATCGTATAAAATGGATAATAGCAAACAGTGTGAAGGTACTGGTCATTTCTACATTCCGGGTAACCTAGGCTTCACTCTAGGGCGTTGCTCCGCCAGATCGAATAGTTAGGGCCTTAGAAGTCAACGCCCGAAGCATAAAAGACAAAATAAATAGAACAGTTTTTCCATTGTATAAAACGAATAATTGCAACCAGTGTGAAAGTACTGGTCATTTCTACATTCCAGGCAACCTAGGCTTCACTCTAGGGCGTTGCTCCAGCAGATCGAATAGTTAGGGCCGTAGAAGTCTTCGCGCGAAGCATAAAAAACAAAATAAATAGAACAGTTTTTCCATTGTATAAAACGAATAATTGCAACCAGTGTGAAAGTTATGGTCGCTTCTACGTTCCGGGCAACCTAGGCTTCACTCTAGGGCGTTGCTCAACCAGATCCAATAGTTGGGGCCTAAGAAGTCAACGCCAGAAGCACCAAATACAAAATAAATACAACAGTTTTTCCATCGTATAACATGAATAATTGCAACAAGCGTGAAGGTAACAGTCGTTTGTACGTTCCGTGCAACCTAGGCATCACTCGAGGGCGTTGCTCCATCACATCGGATAGTTATGGCCTAAGAAGCCATCGCCTGAAGCATAAAATACAATATAAATACAACAGCTTTTACATCATATAACAGGAATAAATGCAACCAGTGTGAAAGCAACGGCCATTTCTACGTTCCGGGCATCCTAGACTTAATTCTGAGGCATTGCACCACGCGATCGAAGAGTTAGAGCTTTAGAAGTCAACGCCGGAAGCATAAAATACAATATAGATACAGACGTTTTTCCATCGTATAACAGGTATAATTGCAACAAGCGTGAAGGTAATGGTCATTTCTACGTTCCGGGTAACCTAGGCTTCACTCTAGGTCGTTGCTCCACCAGATCGAATAGTTAGGGCCTAAGAAGTCAACGCCAGAAGCATAAAATACAATATAAATACAACAGCTTTTCCATCGTATAAAATGAATAATTGCAAACAGTGTGAAAGTAATGGTCATTTCTACGTTCCGGGCAACCTAGGCTTCACTCTAGGGCGTCGCTCCACCAGATCGAATAGTTAGGGCACGAGAAGTTAACGCCAGAAGCATAAAGTACAATAAAAATACAACAGCTTTTCCATTGTATAAAAGGGATAATTGTAACCAGTGTGAAAGTTATGGTTATTTCTACGTGCCGGGCAACCTAGGCTTCACTCTAGGGCGTTGCTCCACTAGATCGAATAGTTAGGGCCTAAGAAGTCAACGCCAAAAGCATAAAATACAATATAAACACAACAGTTTTTCCCTTGTATAACAGAAATAATTGCAACCAGAGTGAAGGTGATGGTCATTCCTACGTCCCGGGCAACCTAGGCTTCACTCTAGGCCGTTGCTCCACCAGATCGAATAGCTAGGGACTTAGAAGTCAACGCTAGAAGCATAAAATAAAATAAAAGTACAACAGTTTTTCCATCGTATAAAACGAATAATCGCAAACAGTGTGAAAGATATGGTCATTTCTACGCTGCGGGCATCCTAGGCTTCGCTCTAGGGCATTGCTCCCCCACATCGAATAGCTACGGCCTTAGAAGTCAACGCCATAACTATAAAAAACAATATAAATACAACAGTCTTTCCATTGTATAAAATGAATGATTGCAACCAGAGTGAAGGTGATGGTCATTCCTACGTCCCGGGCAACCTAGGCTTCACTCTAGGCCGTTGCTACACCAGATCGAATAGCTAGGGACTTAGAAGTCAACGCCTGAAGCATAAAATACAATAAAAATACAACATCTTTTTCATCGTATAACAGGAATAATTGCAACCAGTCTGAAAGATATGGTCATTTCTACGTTCCGGGCAACCTAGGCTTCACTCTAGGGCGTTGGTCCTCCACATCTAACAGTTAGGGCCTAAGAAGTCAACGCCAGAAGCACCAAATACAAAATAAATACAACAGTTTTTCCATCGTATAAAACGAATAATTGCAACCAGTATGAAAGTTATGGTCATTACCACGTTCCGGGCAGCCTAGGCTTCACCCTAGGGCGTTGCTCCACCTGATCGAATAGTTAGGCCCTAAGAAGTCAACGCCCGAAACATAAAATACGATATATGTACAACAGCTTTTCCATCGTATAAAATGAATAATTGCAAACAGTGTGAAAGTAATGGTCATTTCTACGTTCCGGGCAACCTAGGCTTCACTCTGGGGCGTTGCTCAACCATATCGAATAGTTAGGGCCCAAGAACTTAACGCCAGAAGCGTAAAGTACAATAAAAATACAACAGCTTTTCCATCGTATAAAACGGATAATTGCAACCAGTGTGAAAGTTATGGTCATTTCTACGTTCCGGGCAACCTCGGCTTGACTCCAGGTCGTTGCTCCACCAGATCGAATAGTTAGGGCCTTAGAAGTCAACGCCCGGAGCATAAAATACAATAAAGGTACAATAGTTTTTCCATCGTATAAAATGGATAATAGCAAACAGTGTGAAGGTACTGGTCATTTCTACATTCCGGGTAACCTAGGCTTCACTCTAGGGCGTTGCTCCGCCAGATCGAATAGTTAGGGCCTTAGAAGTCAACGCCCGAAGCATAAAAGACAAAATAAATAGAACAGTTTTTCCATTGTATAAAACGAATAATTGCAACCAGTGTGAAAGTACTGGTCATTTCTACATTCCAGGCAACCTAGGCTTCACTCTAGGGCGTTGCTCCAGCAGATCGAATAGTTAGGGCCGTAGAAGTCTTCGCGCGAAGCATAAAAAACAAAATAAATAGAACAGTTTTTCCATTGTATAAAACGAATAATTGCAACCAGTGTGAAAGTTATGGTCGCTTCTACGTTCCGGGCAACCTAGGCTTCACTCTAGGGCGTTGCTCAACCAGATCCAATAGTTGGGGCCTAAGAAGTCAACGCCAGAAGCACCAAATACAAAATAAATACAACAGTTTTTCCATCGTATAACATGAATAATTGCAACAAGCGTGAAGGTAACAGTCGTTTGTACGTTCCGTGCAACCTAGGCATCACTCGAGGGCGTTGCTCCATCACATCGGATAGTTATGGCCTAAGAAGCCATCGCCTGAAGCATAAAATACAATATAAATACAACAGCTTTTACATCATATAACAGGAATAAATGCAACCAGTGTGAAAGCAACGGCCATTTCTACGTTCCGGGCATCCTAGACTTAATTCTGAGGCATTGCACCACGCGATCGAAGAGTTAGAGCTTTAGAAGTCAACGCCGGAAGCATAAAATACAATATAGATACAGACGTTTTTCCATCGTATAACAGGTATAATTGCAACAAGCGTGAAGGTAATGGTCATTTCTACGTTCCGGGTAACCTAGGCTTCACTCTAGGTCGTTGCTCCACCAGATCGAATAGTTAGGGCCTAAGAAGTCAACGCCAGAAGCATAAAATACAATATAAATACAACAGCTTTTCCATCGTATAAAATGAATAATTGCAAACAGTGTGAAAGTAATGGTCATTTCTACGTTCCGGGCAACCTAGGCTTCACTCTAGGGCGTCGCTCCACCAGATCGAATAGTTAGGGCACGAGAAGTTAACGCCAGAAGCATAAAGTACAATAAAAATACAACAGCTTTTCCATTGTATAAAAGGGATAATTGTAACCAGTGTGAAAGTTATGGTTATTTCTACGTGCCGGGCAACCTAGGCTTCACTCTAGGGCGTTGCTCCACTAGATCGAATAGTTAGGGCCTAAGAAGTCAACGCCAGAAGCATAAAATACGATATATGTACAACAGTTTTTCCATCGTATAAAACGGATAATTGCAACCAGTGTGATGGTAATGGTCATTTCCACGTTCCAGGCAACCTCGTCTTCACTCTAGGGCGGTGCTCCATCAGGTCGAAGAGTTAGGGCCTAAGTAGTGAACGCAAGAAGCATAAAATACAATATAAATACAACAGATTTTCCATCGTATAACTGGAGTAATTGCAACCAGTGTGAAAGTAATTGTTCATTTCTACGTTCCGGGCAACCTAGGCTTCACTCTAGGGCGCTGTTCCACAAGATCGAATAGTTAGGGCCTAAGAAGTTAACGCCAGAAGCATAAAATACGATATACGTACAACAGTTTTTCCATCGTATAAAACGAATAATTGCAACCAGTGTGAAAGTAATGGCCACTTCTACGTTCCGGGCAACCTAGGCTTCACCCTAGGGCGTTGCTCTACCAGATCGAATAGTTAGGGCCTGAGAAGTCAACGCCAGAAGCATAAAATACGATATATGTACAACAGTTTTTCCATCGTTTATCACGAATAATTGCAACCAGTGTGAAAGTAATGGTCACTTGTACGTTCCGGGCATACTAGACTTAACTCTGTGGCATCGCTCCACCAGATCGAATACATAGGGCCTTAGAAGTCAACGCCAGAAGCATAAAGTACAATAAAAATCCAACAGTTTGTTCATCGTATAACAGGAATAATTGCAACCAGTGTGAAAGTAATTGTCATTTCCACGTTACGGGCAACCTAGGCTTCGCTCTAGGGCGTTGCACCACCACATCGAATAGTTAGGGCCTTAGAAGTGAATGCCAGATGCATAAAATACAATATAAGTAGAACAGTTTTTCCATTGTATAAAACGAATAATTGCAACCAGTATGAAAGCTATGGTCATTTCTACGTTCCGGGCAATCTAGGCTTCACTCTAGGGCGTTGCTCAACCACATCGAATAGTTAGGGCCTAAGAAGTCAAAGCCAGAAGCATAAAATACGATGTATGCACATCAGTTTTACCATCGTATAAAATGAATAATCGCAAACAGTGTGAAGGTAATGGACATTTCTACGTTCCGGGCAACCTAGGCTTCACCCTAGGGCGTTGCTCCACCTGACCAAATAGTTAGGGCCATAGAAGTCAACGCCAGAAGCATAAAATACAAAATAAATAGAACGGTTTTTCCATTGTATAAAACGAATAATTGAAACCAGTGTGAAAGTTATGGTCATTTCCACGTTCCGGGCAACCTAGGCTTCACTACAGGGCGGTGCTCCACCAGATCAAATAGTTAGGGCCTAAGAAGTCAACGCCAGAAGCATAAAATACAATATTAATACAACAGCTTTTCCACCGTATGTAATGTACATTTGCAAACAGTGTGAAAGTAACGGTCATTTCTACGTTCCGGGCAACCTAGGCTTCACTCTAGGGCGTTGGCCTTCCACATCTAACAGTTAGGGCCTAAGAAGTCAACGCCAGAAGCACCAAATACAAAATAAATACAACAGTTTTTCCATCGTATAAAACGAATAATTCCAACCAGTATGAAAGTTTTGGTCATTTCTACGTTCCGGGCAATCTAGGCTTCACTCTAGGGCGTTGCTCAACCACATCGAATAGTTAGGGCCTAAGAAGTCAACGCCAGAAGCATAAAATACGATGTATGCACATCAGTTTTACCATCGTATAAAATGAATAATTGCAACCAGTGTGAAAGTACAGGTCATTTTTACGATCCGGGCAACCTAGGCTTCGCTCAAGGGCGTTGCTCCACCAGATCGAATAGCTAGGGCCTTAGAAGTCAACGCCAGAAGCATAAAATACAATATATATACAACAGCTTTTCCATCGTATAAAATGAATAATTGCAAACAGTGTGAAAGTAATGGTCATTTCTACGCTCCGGGCAACCTAGGCTTCACTCTGGGGCGTTGCTCAACCATATCGAATAGTTAGGGCCCAAGAACTTAACGCCAGAAGCGTAAAGTACGATAAAAATACAACAGCTTTTCCATCGTATAAAACGGATAATTGCAACCAGTGTGAAAGTTATGGTCATTTCTACGTTCCGGGCAACCTCGGCTTGACTCCAGGTCGTTGCTCCACCAGATCGAATAGTTAGGGCCTTAGAAGTCAACGCCCGAAGCATAAAATACAATAAAGGTACAATAGTTTTTCCATCGTATAAAATGGATAATAGCAAACAGTGTGAAGGTACTGGTCATTTCTACATTCCGGGTAACCTAGGCTTCACTCTAGGGCGTTGCTCCGCCAGATCGAATAGTTAGGGCCTTAGAAGTCAACGCCCGAAGCATAAAAGACAAAATAAGTAGAACAATTTTTCCATTGTATAAAACGAATAATTGCAACCAGTGTGAAAGACATGGTCATTTCTACGTTCCGGGCAACCTAGGCTTCACTCTAAGGCGTTGCTCCACCACATCGAATAGCTACAGCCTTAGGAGTCAACGCCAGTGGCTTAAAATACAAAATAAATACAACAGTTTTTCCATCGTATAACAAGAATAATTGCAACCAGTTTGAAAGTGATGGTCATTTCTACATTCCGGGCAACCTAGGCTTCACTCTAGGGCTATGCTCCATCAGATCGAATAGTTAGTGCCTAAGAAGTCAACGCCAGAAGCATAAAGTACAATATGAATGCAACAGTTTTTCCCTTGTATAACAGGAATAATTGCAACCAGTGTGAAAGCTATGTTCATTTCTACGTTCCGGGCAACCTAGGCTACACTCTACGGCGTGGATCCACCACATCGAATAGCTAGGGCCTTAGAAGTCAATGCCAGAAGCATAAAACGCCATATAAATACAACAGTTGTTCCACTGTATAATATGAATAATTGCAAACAGTGTGGAAGTAATGGTCATTTCTACGGTCCCGGCAACCTAGGCTTCACACTAGGGCGTTGCTCAACCACATCGAATAGCTACGGCCCTAGAAGACAGCGCCATAACTATAAAATACAATATAAATACAACATTCTATCCATCGTATAAAACCAATAATTGCAACCAGTCTGATAGTTATGGTCATTTCTACGTTCCGGGCTACCTAGGCTTCACCCTAGGACGTTGCTCCACCAGATCGAATAGTTAGGGCCTAAGGAGTCAATGCCAGAAGCATAAAATACGATATATGTACAACAGTTTTTCCATCGCATAAAATGAGTAATTGCAACCAGTGTGAATGGTATGGTCATTCTACGTTCCGGGCAACCTAGGCTTCACTCTAGGGCGTTTCTCCACCACATCGAATAGCTACGGCCTTAGAAGTCAACGCCTGAAGCATAAAATATAATATAAGTACAACAGTTTTTCCATCGTATAACAGGAATAATTGCAACCAGTGTGAAAGACATGGTCATTTCTACGTTCCCGGCAATCTAGGCTTCAGTCTAGGGCGTTGCTCCACCACATCGAATAGCTACGGCCTTAGGAGTCAACGCCAGCGGCATAAAATACAAAATAAATACAACAGTTTCTCCATCGTATAAAAGAATAATTGCAACCAGTGTGAAAGTGATGGTCATTTCTACATTCCGGGCAACCTAGGCTACACTCTTGGGCGTTGCTCCACCAGAACGAATAGTTAGGGCCTAAGAAGTCAACGCCAAAAGCATAAAATACAATATAAACACAACAGTTTTTCCCTTGTATAACAGAAATAATTGCAACCAGAGTGAAGGTGATGGTCATTCCTACGTCCCGGGCAACCTAGGCTTCACTCTAGGCCGTTGCTCCACCAGATCGAATAGCTAGGGACTTAGAAGTCAACGCTAGAAGCATAAAATAAAATAAAAGTACAACAGTTTTTCCATCGTATAAAACGAATAATCGCAAACAGTGTGAAAGATATGGTCATTTCTACGCTGCGGGCATCCTAGGCTTCACTCTAGGGCATTGCTCCCCCACATCGAATAGCTACGGCCTTAGAAGTCAACGCCATAACTATAAAAAACAATATAAATACAACAGTCTTTCCATTGTATAAAATGAATGATTGCAACCAGAGTGAAGGTGATGGTCATTCCTACGTCCCGGGCAACCTAGGCTTCACTCTAGGCCGTTGCTACACCAGATCGAATAGCTAGGGACTTAGAAGTCAACGCCTGAAGCATAAAATACAATAAAAATACAACATCTTTTTCATCGTATAACAGGAATAATTGCAACCAGTCTGAAAGATATGGTCATTTCTACGTTCCGGGCAACCTAGGCTTCACTCTAGGGCGTTGGTCCTCCACATCTAACAGTTAGGGCCTAAGAAGTCAACGCCAGAAGCACCAAATACAAAATAAATACAACAGTTTTTCCATCGTATAAAACGAATAATTGCAACCAGTATGAAAGTTATGGTCATTACCACGTTCCGGGCAGCCTAGGCTTCACCCTAGGGCGTTGCTCCACCTGATCGAATAGTTAGGCCCTAAGAAGTCAACGCCCGAAACATAAAATACGATATATGTACAACAGCTTTACCATCGTATAAAATGAATAATCGCAAACAGTGTGAAGGTAGTGGTCATTTCTACGTTTCGGGCTACCTAGTCTCCACTCTAGGGCGTTGCTCCAACAGATGGAATAGCTAGGGCCTTAGAAGTCAATGCCAGAAGCATAAAATACAAAATAAATACAACAGTTTTTAGATCGTATAAAACGAATAATTGCAACCAGTGTGAAAGTACAGGTCATTTTTACGTTCCGGGCAACCTAGGCTTCGCTCAAGGGCGTTGCTCCACCAGATCGAATAGCTAGGGCCTTAGAAGTCAACGCCAGAAGCATAAAATACAATATATATACAACAGCTTTTCCATCGTATAAAATGAATAATTGCAAACAGTGTGAAAGTAATGGTCATTTCTACGTTCCGGGCAACCTAGGCTTCACTCTGGGGCGTTGCTCAACCATATCGAATAGTTAGGGCCCAAGAACTTAACGCCAGAAGCGTAAAGTACAATAAAAATACAACAGCTTTTCCATCGTATAAAACGGATAATTGCAACCAGTGTGAAAGTTATGGTCATTTCTACGTTCCGGGCAACCTCGGCTTGACTCCAGGTCGTTGCTCCACCAGATCGAATAGTTAGGGCCTTAGAAGTCAACGCCCGGAGCATAAAATACAATAAAGGTACAATAGTTTTTCCATCGTATAAAATGGATAATAGCAAACAGTGTGAAGGTACTGGTCATTTCTACATTCCGGGTAACCTAGGCTTCACTCTAGGGCGTTGCTCCGCCAGATCGAATAGTTAGGGCCTTAGAAGTCAACGCCCGAAGCATAAAAGACAAAATAAATAGAACAGTTTTCCCATTGTATAAAACGAATAATTGCAACCAGTGTGAAAGTACTGGTCATTTCTACATTCCAGGCAACCTAGGCTTCACTCTAGGGCGTTGCTCCAGCAGATCGAATAGTTAGGGCCGTAGAAGTCTTCGCGCGAAGCATAAAAAACAAAATAAATAGAACAGTTTTTCCATTGTATAAAACGAATAATTGCAACCAGTGTGAAAGTTATGGTCGCTTCTACGTTCCGGGCAACCTAGGCTTCACTCTAGGGCGTTGCTCAACCAGATCCAATAGTTGGGGCCTAAGAAGTCAACGCCAGAAGCACCAAATACAAAATAAATACAACAGTTTTTCCATCGTATAACATGAATAATTGCAACAAGCGTGAAGGTAACAGTCGTTTGTACGTTCCGTGCAACCTAGGCATCACTCGAGGGCGTTGCTCCATCACATCGGATAGTTATGGCCTAAGAAGCCATCGCCTGAAGCATAAAATACAATATAAATACAACAGCTTTTACATCATATAACAGGAATAAATGCAACCAGTGTGAAAGCAACGGCCATTTCTACGTTCCGGGCATCCTAGACTTAATTCTGAGGCATTGCACCACGCGATCGAAGAGTTAGAGCTTTAGAAGTCAACGCCGGAAGCATAAAATACAATATAGATACAGACGTTTTTCCATCGTGTAACAGGTATAATTGCAACAAGCGTGAAGGTAATGGTCATTTCTACGTTCCGGGCAACCTAGGCTTCACTCTAGGGCGTTGGCCTTCCACATCCAACAGTTAGGGCCTAAGAAGTCAACGCCAGAAGCACCAAATACAAAATAAATACAACAGTTTTTCCATCGTATAAAACGAATAATTGCAACCAGTATGAAAGTTTTGGTCATTTCCACGTTCCGGGCAACCTAGGCTTCACCCTCGGGCGTTGCTCCACCTGATCGAATAGTTAGGGCCTAGGAAGTCAACGCCAGAAGCAAAAATACGATATATGTACAACAGTTTTACCATCGTATAAAACGAATAATCGCAAACCGTGTGAAGGTGATGGTCATTTCTTCGTTCCGCGCAACCTAGGCTTCACCCTTGGGCGTTGCTCCACCTGATCGAATAGTTAGGGCCTAAGAAGTCAACGCCAGAAGTATAAAATACGATATATGTACAATAGTTTTTCATCGCATAAAATGAGTAATTGCAACCAGTGTGAAAGTAACGGACATTTCTACGTTCCGGGCATCCTAGACTTAACACTGAGGCATTGCTCCACTAGATCGAATACATAGGGCCTTAGGAGTCAACGCCAGAAGCATAAAGTACATTAAAAATCCAACAGTTTGTCCATCGTATAACAGGAATAATTGCCACCAGTGTGAAAGTGATGGTCAGTTCTGCATTCCGGGTAACCTAGGCTTCACTCTAGGGCGTTGCTCCGCCAGATCGAATAGTTAGGGCCTTAGAAGTCAACGCCCGAAGCATAAAATACGAAATAAATAGAACAGTCTTTCCATTGTATAAAACGAATACTTGCAACCAGTATGAAAGCTATGGTCATTTCTACGTTCCGGGCAATCTAGGCTTCACTCTAGGGCGTTGCTCAACCACATCGAATAGTTAGGGCCTAAGAAGTCAACGCCAGAAGCACCAAATACAAAATTAATACAACAGTTTTTCCATCGTATAAAACGAATAATTGCAACCAGTATGAAAGTTATGGTCATTTCTACGTTCCTGGCAACCTAGGCTTCACCCTAGGGCGTTGCTCCACCTGATCGAATAGTTAGGGCCTAAGAAGTCAACGCCAGAAGCATAAAATACGAAGTATGCACAACAGTTTTACCATCGTATAAAATGAATAATCGCAAACAGTGTGAAGGTAATGGTCATTTCTACGTTCCGGGCAACCTAGGCTTCACCCTAGGTCGTTGCTCTACCAGACCAAATAGTTAGGGCCATAGAAGTCAACGCCAGAAGCATAAAATACAAAATAAATACAACGGTTTTTCCATTGTATAAAACGAATAATTGAAACCAGTGTGAAAGTTATGGTCATTTCCACGTTCCGGGCAACCTAGGCTTCACTACAGGGCGGTGCTCCACCAGATCAAATAGTTAGGGCCTAAGAAGACAACGCCAGAAGCATAAAATACAATATTAGTACAACAGCTTTTCCATCGTATGTAATGTACATTTGCAAACAGTGTGAAAGTAACGGTCATTTCTATGTTCCGGGCAACCTAGGCTTCACTCTAGGGCGTTGGCCCTCCACATCTAACAGTTAGGGCCTAAGAAGTCAACGCCAGAAGCACCAAATACAAAATAAATACAACAGTTTTTCCGTCGTATAAAACGAATAATTGCAACCAGTATGAAAGTTTTGGTCATTTCTACGTTCCGGGCAACCTAGGCTTCACCCTAGGGCGTTGCTCCACCAGATCGAATAGTTAGTGCCTAAGAAGTCAACGCCAGAAGCATAAGATACAATACAAATACAACAGTTTTTCCATCGTATAACAGGAATAATTGCAACCAGTGTGAAAGTTATGGTCATTTCTACGATACGGGCAATCTAGGCTTCACGCTAGAGCGCCGTTCCACCAGATCGAATAGTTAGGGCCTAAGAAGTCTACGCCAGAAGCATAAAATACAATACAAATACAACAGTTTTTCAATCTTATAACAGGAATAATTGCAAACAGTGTGAAAGATATGGTCATTTCTACGTTGCGAGCATCCTAGGCTTCACTCTAGGGCATTGCTGCACCACATCGAATAGCTACGGCCTTAGAAGGCAACGCCATAACTATAAAAAACAATATAAATACAACAGTTTTTCCGCTGTATAAAATGAATAATTGCAAACAGTGTGGAGGTAATGGTCATTTCTACCTTCCGGGCAACCTAGGCTTCACTCTAGGGCGTTTCTCCACCACATCGAATAGCTACTGCCTTAGAAGTTAACGTCTTAAGCATAAAATATAATATAAATACAACAGTTTTTCCATCGTATAAAACGTATAATTGCAACCAGTATGAATGTTATGGTCATTCCTACGTACCGGGCAACCTAGGCTTCACTCTAGGGCGTTGCTCAACCACATCGAATAGCTACGGCCCTAGAAGTCAACGTTTTAAGCATAAAATATAATATAAATACAACAGTTTTTCCACGGTATAAAACGAATAATTGCAACCAGTATGAAAGCTATGCTCATTTCTACGTTCCGGGCAACCTAGGCTTCACCCTAGGGCGTTGCTCCACTAGATCGAATAGTTAGCGCCTAAGAAGTCAACGCCAGAAGCATAAAATACAATAGAAATACAACAGTTTTTCCATCGTATAACAGGAATAATTACAACCAGTGTCAAGGATATGGTCATTTCTACGATACGGGCAACCTAGGCTTCACTCTAGGGCGTTGCTCCTCCAGATAGAATAGTTAGGGCACAGGCAGTCAGCGACAGAAGATTAAAAAACAATATAAATACAACAGTTTTTCCCGTGTATAACAGGAATAATTGCAACCAGTGTGAATGGTATGGTCATTTCTACGTTCCGGGCAATCTAGGCTTCACTCTAGGGCGTCGGTCCACCAGGCCGAATAGTTAGGGCCTTAGAAAAGAACTCCAGACGCATAAAATACAATATAAATACAACAGTTTTTCCACGGTATAAAACGAATAATTGCAACCAGTATGAAAGTTATGCTCATTTCTACGTTCCGGGCAACCTAGGCTTCACTCTAGGGCGTTGGTCCACCAGATCCAATAGCTAGGGCCTAAGAAGTCAACGCCGGGAGCACCAAATACAAAATAAATACAACAGCTTTTCCATCGTATAAAACGAATAATTGCAACATGTATGAAAGCTATGGTCATTTCTACGTTCCGGGCAACCTAGGCTTCACTCTAGGGCGTTGCTCAACCACATCGAATAGCTACGGCCCTAGAAGTCAACGTCTTAAGCATAAAATATAATATAAATACAACAGTTTTTCCACGGTATAAAACGAATAATTGCAACCAGTATGAAAGCTATGCTCATTTCTACGTCCCGGGCAACCTAGGCTTCACCCTAGGGCGTTGCTCCACTAGATCGAATAGTTAGGGCCTAAGAAGTCAACGCCAGAAGCATAAAATACAATAGAAACACAACAGTTTTTCCATCGTATAACAGGAATAATTACAACCAGTGTCAAGGATATGGTCATTTCTACGATACGGGCAACCTAGGCTTCACTCTAGGGCGTTGCTCCTCCAGATAGAAAAGTTAGGTCACAGGCAGTCAGCGCCAGAAGATTAAATAACAATATAAATACAACAGTTTTTCCCGTGTATAACAGGAATAATTGCAACCAGTGTGAATGGTATGGTCATTTCTACGTTCCGGGCAACCTAGCCTTCACTCTAGGGCGTTGGTCCACCAGGCCGAATAGTTAGGGCCTTAGAAAACAACTCCAGACGCATAAAATACAATATAAATACAAGTTTTTCCACGGTATAAAACGAATAATTGCAACCAGTATGAAAGTTATGGTCATTTCTACGTTCCGGGCAATCTAGGCTTCTCTCTAGGGCGTCGCTCCACCAGACCGAATAGTTAGGGCCTAAGAAGTCTACGCCAGAAGCATAAAATACAATACAAATACAACAGCTTCTCCATCGTATAAAATGAATAATTGCAAACAGTGTGGAAGTAATGGTCATTTCTACGTTCCGGGCAACCTAGGCTTCACTCTAGGGCGTTGCTCGGCCAAATCGAATAGCTAGGGCCTTAGAAGTCAACGCCAGAAGCATAAAATACAAAATAAATACAACAGTTTTTCCATTGTATAGAACGAATAATTGCAACCAGTGTGAAAGTTATGGTCACTTCCAAGTTCCGGGCAACCTAGGCTTCACCCTAGGGCGTTGTTCCACCAGAGCGAATAGTTAGGGCCAAAGAAGTCAACGCCTGAAGCATAAAGTACAATCAAAATCCAACAGTTTGTCCATCGTATAGCTGGAATAATTGCAACCAGAGTGAAAGTAATGGTCATTTCCACGTTTCGGGCGACCTAGGCTCCACTCTAGGGCGTTGCTCCACCAGATGGAATAGCTAGGGCCTTAGAAGTCAATGCCAGAAGCATAAAATACAAAATAAACACAACAGTTTTACCATCGTATAAAATGAATAATCGCAAACAGTGTGAAGGTAATGGTCTTTTCTACGTTCCGGGCAACCTAGGCTTCACTCTAGGGCGTTGGTCCACCAGATCCAATAGTTAGGGCCTATGAAGTCAACGCCATAACTATAAAAAACAATATAAATACAACAGTTTCTCCATTGTATAAAATGAATAATTGCAAACAGTGTGGAGGTAATGGTCATTTGTACTTTCCGGGCAACCCAGGCTTCACTCTAGGGCGTTTCTCCACCACATCGAATAGCTACGCCCTTAGAAGTCAACGCCTGAAGCATAAAATATAATATAAGTACAACAGTTTTTCCATCGTATAACAGGAATAATTGCAATCAGTGTGAAAGACATGGTCATTTCTACGTTCCGGGCAACCTAGGCTTCACTCTAGGGCGTTGCTCCACCACATCGAATAGCTACGGCCTTAGGAGTCAACGCCAGTGGCATAAAATACAAAATAAATACAACAGTTTTTCGATCGTATAACAAGAATAATTGCAACCAGTGTGAAAGCTATGGTCATTTCTACGTTCCGGGCAACCTAGGCTTCACTCTAGGACGTTGCTCCACCACATTGAATAGTTAGGGCCTTAGAAGTCAATGCCAGAAGCACAAAATGCAATATAAATACAACAGTTTTTCCACTGTATAATATGAATAATTGCAAACAGTGTGAAAGGTATGGTCATTTCTACGCTGCGGGCATCCTAGGCTTCACTCTAGGGTGTTGCTCAACCACATCGAATAGCAACGGACCTAGAACACATCGCCACAACTATAAAATACAATATAAATAGAACAGTCTTTCCATCGTATAAAACGAGTAATTGCAACCAGTCTGATAGTTATGGTCATTTCCACGTTCCGGGCAACCTAGGCTTCACCCTAGGGCGCTGCTCCACCAGGTCCAATAGCTAGGGCCTAAGAAGTCAACGCCAGGAGCACCAAATACAAAATAAATACAACAGTTTTCCCATCGTATAAAACGAATAGTTGCAACCAGTATGAAAGTTATGGTCATTTCTACGTTCCTGGCAACCTAGGCTTCACTCTAGGGCGTTGCTCCACCAGATCGAATAGTTAGGGCCTAAGAAGTCAACGCCAGAAGCATAAAATACGATATATGTACAACAGTTTTTCCATCGTATAAAATGAATAATCGCAAACCGTGTGAAGGTGATGGTCATTTCAACGTTCCGCGCAACCTAGGCTTCACCCTTGGGCGTTGCTCCACCACATCGAATAGCTAGGGACTTAGAAGTCAACGCTAGAAGCATAAAATAAAATAAAAATACAACAGTTTTTCCATCGTATAAAACGAATAATCGCAAACAGTGTGAAAGGTATGGTCATTTCTACGCTGCGGGCATCCTAGGCTTCACTCTAGGGCATTGCTCCCCCACATCGAATAGCTACGGCCTTAGAAGTCAACGCCATAACTATAAAAAACAATATAAATACAACAGTCCTTCCATTGTATAAAATGAATGATTGCAACCAGAGTGAAGGTGATGGTCATTCCTACGTCCCGGGCAACCTAGGCTTCACTCAAGGCCGTTGCTACACCAGATCGAATAGCTAGGGACTTAGAAGTCAACGCCTGAAGCATAAAATACAATAAAAATACAACATTTTTTTCATCGTATAACAGGAATAATTGCAACCAGTCTGAAAGATATGGTCATTTCTACGTTCCAGGCAACCTAGGCTTCACTCTAGGGCGTTGGTCCTCCACATCTAACAGTTAGGGCCTAAGAAGTCAACGCCAGAAGCACCAAATACAAAATAAATACAACAGTTTTTCCACCGTATAAAACGAATAATTGCAACCAGTATGAAAGTTATGGTCATTTCCACGTTCCGGGCAACCTAGGCTTCACTCTGGGGCGTTGCTCAACCATATCGAATAGTTAGGGCCCAAGAACTTAACGCCAGAAGCGTAAAGTACAGTAAAAATACAACAGCTTTTCCATCGTATAAAACGGATAATTGCAACCAGTGTGAAAGTTATGGTCATTTCTACGTTCCGGGCAACCTCGGCTTGACTCCAGGTCGTTGCTCCACCAGATCGAACAGTTAGGGCCTTAGAAGTCAACGCCCGAAGCATAAAATACAATAAAGGTACAATAGTTTTTCCATCGTATAAAATGGATAATAGCAAACAGTGTGAAGGTGCAGGTCATTTCTACATTCCGGGTAACCTAGGCTTCACTCTAGGGCGCTGCTCCGCCAGATCGAATAGTTAGGGCCTTAGAAGTCAACGCCCCAAGCATAAAAGACAAAATAAATAGAACAGTTTTTCCATTGTATAAAACGAATAATTGCAACCAGTGTGAAAGTACTGGTCATTTCTACATTCCAGGCAACCTAGGCTTCACTCTAGGGCGTTGCTCCTGCAGATCGAATAGTTAGGGCCTTAGAAGTCTTCGCGCGAAGCATAAAAAACAAAATAAATAGAACAGTTTTTCCATTGTATAAAACGAATAATTGCAAACAGTGTGAAAGTTATGGTCGTTTCTACGTTCCGGGCAACCTAGGCTTCACCCTAGGGCGCTGCTCCACCAGGTCCAATAGCTAGGGCCTAAGAAGTCAACGCCAGGAGCACCGAATACAAAATAAATACAACAGTTTTTCCATCGTATAAAGCGAATAATTGCAACCAGTATGAAAGCTATGGTCATCTCTACGTTCCGGGCAACCTAGGCTTCACTCTAGGGCGTTGCTCCACCACATCGAATAGCTGCGGCCTTTGAAGTCAACGCCAGAAGCATAAAATACAATATAAATACAACAGTTTTTCAATCGCATAACAGGAATAATTGCAAACAGTGTGAAAAATATGGTCATTTCTACGTTGCGGCCATCCTAGGCTTCACTCTAGGGCATTGCTCCACCAGATCGAATACATAGGGCCTTAGAAGTCAACGCCAGAAGCATAAAGTACATTAAAAATCCAACAGTTTGTCCATCGTATAACAGGAATAATTGCCACCAGTGTGAAAGTGATGGTCATTTCTGCATTCCGGGTAACCTAGGATTCACTCTAGGGCGTTGCTCCGCCAGATCGAATAGATAGGGCCTTAGAAGTCAACGCCCGAAGCATAAAATACAAAATAAATAGAACAGTTCTTCCATTGTATAAAACGAATAATTGCAACCAGTGTGAAAGTACTGGTCATTTTTACATTCCAGGCAACCTAGGCCTCACTCTAGGGCGTTGCTCCACCAGATCGAATAGCTAGGGACTTAGAAGTCAACGCCAGAAGCATAAAATACAATGTAAGTACAACAGTTTTTCCATCGTATAAAATGAATAATTGCAAACAGTGTGGAAGTAATGGTCATTTCTACGTTCCGGGCAACCTAGGCTTCACTCTAGGGCGTTGCTCGGCCAAATCGAATAGCTAGGGCCTTAGAAGTCAACGCCAGAAGCATAAAATACAAAATAAATACAACAGTTTTTCCATTGTATAGAACGAATAATTGCAACCAGTGTGAAAGTTATGGTCATTTCCACGTTCCGGGCAACCTAGGCTTCACCCTAGGGCGTTGCTCCACCTGATCGAATAGTTAGGCCCTAAGAAGTCAACGCCAGAAGCATAAAATACGATATACGTACAACAGTTTTAACATAGTATAAAATGAATAATCGCAAACAGTGTGAAGGTAATGGTATTTCTACGTTCCGGACAACCTAGGCTTCACCCTAGGGCGTTGTTCCACCAGAGCGAATAGTTAGGGCCTAAGAAGTCAACGCCTGAAGCATAAAGTACAATCAAAATCCAACAGTTTGTCCATCGTATAGCTGGAATAATTGCAACCAGAGTGAAAGTAATGGTCATTTCCACGTCTCGGGCGACCTAGGCTCCACTCTAGGGCGTTGCTCCACCAGATGGAATAGCTAGGGCCTTAGAAGTCAATGCCAGGAGCATAAAATACAAAATAAACACAACAGTTTTACCGTCGTATAAAATGAATAATCGCAAACAGTGTGAAGGTAATGGTCATTTCTACGTTCCGGGCAACCTAGGCTTCACTCTAGGGCGTTGGTCCACCAGATCCAATAGTTAGGGCCTAAGAAGTCAACGCCATAACTATAAAAAACAATATAAATACAACAGTTTCTCCATTGTATAAAATGAATAATTGCAAACAGTGTGGAGGTAATGGTCATTTGTACTTTCCGGGCAACCCAGGCTTCACTCTAGGGCGTTTCTCCACCACATCGAATAGCTACGCCCTTAGAAGTCAACGCCTGAAGCATAAAATATAATATAAGTACAACAGTTTTTCCATCGTATAACAGGAATAATTGCAATCAGTGTGAAAGACATGGTCATTTCTACGTTGCGGGCAACCTAGGCTTCACTCTAGGGCGTTGCTCCACCACATCGAATAGCTACGGCCTTAGGAGTCAACGCCAGTGGCATAAAATACAAAATAAATACAACAGTTTTTCGATCGTATAACAAGAATAATTGCAACCAGTGTGAAAGCTATGGTCATTTCTACGTTCCGGGCAACCTAGGCCTCACTCTAGGGCGTTGCTCCACCAGATCGAATAGCTAGGGACTTAGAAGTCAACGCCAGAAGCATAAAATACAATGTAAGTACAACAGTTTTTCCATCGTATAAAATGAATAATTGCAAACAGTGTGGAAGTAATGGTCATTTCTACGTTCCGGGCAACCTAGGCTTCACTCTAGGGCGTTGCTCGGCCAAATCGAATAGCTAGGGCCTTAGAAGTCAACGCCAGAAGCATAAAATACAAAATAAATACAACAGTTTTTCCATTGTATAGAACGAATAATTGCAACCAGTGTGAAAGTTATGGTCATTTCCACGTTCCGGGCAACCTAGGCTTCACCCTAGGGCGTTGCTCCACCTGATCGAATAGTTAGGCCCTAAGAAGTCAACGCCAGAAGCATAAAATACGATATACGTACAACAGTTTTAACATCGTATAAAATGAATAATCGCAAACAGTGTGAAGGTAATGGTATTTCCACGTTCCGGACAACCTAGGCTTCACCCTAGGGCGTTGTTCCACCAGAGCGAATAGTTAGGGCCTAAGAAGTCAACGCCTGAAGCATAAAGTACAATCAAAATCCAACAGTTTGTCCATCGTATAGCTGGAATAATTGCAACCAGAGTGAAAGTAATGGTCATTTCCACGCTTCGGGCGACCTAGGCTCCACTCTAGGGCGTTGCTCCACCAGATGGAATAGCTAGGGCCTTAGAAGTCAATGCCAGAAGCATAAAATACAAAATAAACACAACAGTTTTACCATCGTATAAAATGAATAATCGCAAACAGTGTGAAGGTAATGGTCATTTCTACGTTCCGGGCAACCTACGCTTCACTCTAGGGCGTTGGTCCACCAGATCCAATAGTTAGGGCCTAAGAAGTCAACGCCATAACTATAAAAAACAATATAAATACAACAGTTTCTCCATTGTATAAAATGAATAATTGCAAACAGTGTGGAGGTAATGGTCATTTGTACTTTCCGGGCAACCCAGGCTTCACTCTAGGGCGTTTCTCCACCACATCGAATAGCTACGCCCTTAGAAGTCAACGCCTGAAGCATAAAATATAATATAAGTACAACAGTTTTTCCATCGTATAACAGGAATAATTGCAATCAGTGTGAAAGACATGGTCTTTTCTACGTTCCGGGCAACCTAGGCTTCACTCTAGGGCGTTGCTCCACCACATCGAATAGCTACGGCCTTAGGAGTCAACGCCAGTGGCATAAAATACAAAATAAATACAACAGTTTTTCGATCGTATAACAAGAATAATTGCAACCAGTGTGAAAGCTATGGTCATTTCTACGTTCCCGGCAACCTAGGCCTCACTCTAGGGCGTTGCTCCACCAGATCGAATAGCTAGGGACTTAGAAGTCAACGCCAGAAGCATAAAATACAATGTAAGTACAACAGTTTTTCCATCGTATAAAATGAATAATTGCAAACAGTGTGGAAGTAATGGTCATTTCTACGTTCCGGGCAACCTAGGCTTCACTCTAGGGCGTTGCTCGGCCAAATCGAATAGCTAGGGCCTTAGAAGTCAACGCCAGAAGCATAAAATACAAAATAAATACAACAGTTTTTCCATTGTATAGAACGAATAATTGCAACCAGTGTGAAAGTTATGGTCATTTCCACGTTCCGGGCAACCTAGGCTTCACCCTAGGGCGTTGCTCCACCTGATCGAATAGTTAGGCCCTAAGAAGTCAACGCCCGAAGCATAAAATACGATATATGTACAACAGTTTTAACATCGTATAAAATGAATAATCGCAAACAGTGTGAAGGTAATGGTATTTCTACGTTCCGGACAACCTAGGCTTCACCCTAGGGCGTTGATCCACCAGAGCGAATAGTTAGGGCCTAAGAAGTCAACGCCTGAAGCATAAAGTACAATCAAAATCCAACAGTTTGTCCATCGTATAGCTGGAATAATTGCAACCAGATTGAAAGTAATGGTCATTTCCACGTTTCGGGCAACCTAGGCTTCACTCTAGGGCGTTGCTCCACCAGATCCAATAGTTAGGGCCTAAGAAGTCAACGCCATAACTATAAAAAACAATATAAATACAACAGTTTCTCCATTGTATAAAATGAATAATTGCAAACAGTGTGGAGGTAATGGTCATTTGTACTTTCCGGGCAACCCGGGCTTCACTCTAGGGCGTTTCTCCACCACATCGAACAGCTACGCCCTTAGAAGTCAACGCCTGAAGCATAAAATATAATATAAGTACAACAGTTTTTCCATCGTATAACAGGAATAATTGCAATCAGTGTGAAAGACATGGTCATTTCTACGTTCCGGGCAACCTAGGCTTCACTCTAGGGCGTTGCTCCACCACATCGAATAGCTACGGCCTTAGGAGTCAACGCCAGGAGCACCAAATACAAAATAAATACAACAGTTTTTCCATCGTATAAAACGAATAATTGCAACCAGTATGAAAGCTTTGGTCATTTCTACGTTTCGGGCAACCTAGGCTTCACCCTCGGGCGTTGCTCCACCTTATCGAATAGTTAAGGCCTAAGAAGTCAACGCCAGAAGCATAAAATACGATGTATGCACAACAGTTTTACCATCGTATAAAATGAATAATCGCAAACAGTGTCAAGGTAATGGTCATTTCTACGTTCCGGGCAACCTAGGCTTCACCCCTGGGCGTTGCTCTACCAGATCGAATAGTTGGGGCCTTAGAAGTCAACGCCCGAAGCATAAAATACAAAATAAATAGAACAGTTTTTCCATTGTATAACAGGAATAATTGCAACCAGTGTGAAAGCTATGGTCAATTCTGCATTCCGGGCAACCTAGGCTTCACTCTAGGGCGTTGCTCCTCCAGATAGAATAGTTAGGGCCCAGGAAGTCAACGCCAGAAGCATAAAATACAATATAAATACAACAGTTTTTCACTTGTATAACAGGAATAATTGCAACCAGTGTGAAAGCTATGGTCGTCTCTACGTTCCGGGCAACCTAGGCTTCACTCTAGGGCGTTGCTCCACCACATCGAATAGCTGCGGCCTTTGAAGTCAACGCCAGAAGCATAAAATACTATATAAATACAACAGTTTTTCAATCGTATAACAGGAATAATTGCAAACAGTGTGAAAAATATGGTCATTTCTACGTTGCGGGCATCCTAGGCTTCACTCTAGGGCATTGCTCCACCACATCGAATAGGTACAGCCTTAGAAGTCAACGCCATAACTATAAAAAACAATATAAATACAACAGTTTCTCCATTGTATAAAATGAATAATTGCATACAGTGTGGAGGTAATGGTCATTTCTACTTTCCGGGCAACCTAGGCTTCACTCTAGGGCGTTTCTCCACCACATCGAATAGCTACGCCCTTAGAAGTCAACGCCTGAAGCATAAAATATAATATAAGTACAACAGTTTTTCCATCGTATAACAGGAATAATCGCAACCAGTGTGAAAGGCATGGTCATTTCTACGTTCCGGGCAACCTAGCCTTCACTCTAGGGCGTTGCTCCAACTAATCGAATAGCTACGGCCTTAGGAGTCAACGCCAGAGGCACGAAATACAAAATAAATACAACAGTTTTTCGATCGTATAACAAGAATAATTGCAACCAGTGTAAACGTGATGGTCATATCTACATTCCGGGCAACCTAGGCTACACTCTAGGGCGTTGCTCCGCCAGATCGAATAGATAGGGCCTAAGAAGTCAACGCCAGAAGCATAAAATAAAATATAAATACATCAGTTTTTCACTTGTCTAACAGGAACAATTGCAACCAGTGTGAAAGCTATGGTCATTTCCACGTTTCGGGCGACCTAGGCTCCACTCTAGGGCGTTGCTCCACCAGATGGAATAGCTAGGGCCATAGAAGTCAATGCCAGAAGCATAAAATACAAAATAAATACAACAGTTTTACCAACGTATAAAATGAATAATCGCAAACAGTGTGAAGGTAATGGTTATTTCTACGTTCCGGGCAACCTAGGCTTCACTCTAGGGCGTTGCTCCACCACATCGAATAGCTACGGCCTTAGGAGTCAACGTCAGTGGCATAAAATACAAAATAAATACAACAGTTACTCGATCGTATAACAAGAATAATTGCAACCAGTGTGAAAGCTATGGTCATTTCTACGTTCCGGACAACCTAGGCTTCACTCTAGGACATTGCTCCACCACATCGAATAGTTAGGGCCTTAGAAGTCAACGCCAGAAGCATAAAACACAATATAAATACAACAGCTTTTCCATCGTATAAAAGGGATAATTGCAACCAGTATGAAAGTTATGGTCATTTCTACGTTCCTGGCAACCTAGGCTTCACCCTAGGGCGTTGCTCCACCTGATCGAATAGTTAAGGCCTAAGAAGTCAACGCCAGAAGCATAAAATACGATGTATGCACATCAGTTTTACCATCGTATAAAATGAATAATCGCAAACAGTGTGAAGGTAATGGTCATTTCTACGTTCCGGGCAACCTAGGCTTCACCCTAGGGCGTTGCTCCACCAGACCAAATAGTTAGGGCCATAGAAGTCAACGCCAGAAACATAAAATACAAAATAAATAGAACGGTTTTTCCATTGTATAAAACGAATAATTGAAACCAGTGTGAAAGTTATGGTCATTTCCACGTTCCGGGCAACCTAGGCTTCACTACAGGGCGGTGCTCCACCAGATCAAATAGTTAGGGCCTAAGAAGTCAACGCCAGAAGCATAAAATACAATATTAATACAACAGCTTTTCCATCGTATGTAATGTACATTTGCAAACAGTGTGAAAGTAACGGTCATTTCTACGTTCCGGGCAACCTAGGCTTCACTCTAGGGCGTTGGCCCTCCACATCTAACAGTTAGGGCCTAAGAAGTCAACGCCAGAAGCACCAAATACAAAATAAATACAACAGTTTTTCCATCGTATAAAACGAATAATTGCAACCAGTATGAAAGTTTTGGTCATTTCTACGTTCCGGGCAACCTAGGCTTCACCCTCGGGCGTTGCTCCACCTGATCGAATAATTAGGGCCTAAGAAGTCAACGCCAGAAGCATAAAATACGATATATGTACAACAGTTTTACCATCGTATAAAATGAATAATCGCAAACCGTGTGAAGGTGATGGTCATTTCTTCGTTCGGCGCAACCTAGGCTTCCCCCTTGGGCGTTGCTCCACCTGATCGAATAGTTAGGGCCTAAGAAGTCAACGCCAGAAGCATAAAGTACATTAAAAATCCAACAGTTTGTCCATCGTATAACAGGAATAATTGCCACCAGTGTGAAAGTGATGGTCATTTCTGCATTCCGGGTAACCTAGGAATCACTCTAGGGCGTTGCTCCGCCAGATCGAATAGTTAGGGCCTTAGAAGTCAACGCCCGAAGCATAAAATACAAAATAAATGGAACAGTTTTTCCATTGTATAAAACGAATAATTGCAACCAGTGTGAAAGTACTGGTCATTTCTACATTCCAGGCAACCTAGGCCTCACTCTAGGGCGTTGCTCCACCAGATCGAATAGCTAGGGACTTAGAAGTCAACGCCAGAAGCATAAAATACAATGTAAGTACAACAGTTTTTCCATCGTATAAAATGAATAATTGCAAACAGTGTGGAAGTAATGGTCATTTCTACGTTCCGGGCAACCTAGGCTTCACTCTAGGGCGTTGCTCGGCCAAATCGAATAGCTAGGGCCTTAGAAGTCAACGCCAGAAGCATAAAATACAAAATAAATACAACAGTTTTACCATCGTATAAAATGAATAATCGCAAACAGTGTGAAGGTAATGGTCATTTCTACGTTCCGGGCAACCTAGGCTTCACTCTAGGGCGTTGGTCCACCAGATCCAATAGTTAGGGCCTAAGAAGTCAACGCCATAACTATAAAAAACAATATAAATACAACAGTTTCTCCATTGTATAAAATGAATAATTGCAAACAGTGTGGAGGTAATGGTCATTTGTACTTTCCGGGCAACCCAGGCTTCACTCTAGGGCGTTTCTCCACCACATCGAATAGCTACGGCCTTAGGAGTCAACGCCAGTGGCATAAAATACAAAATAAATACAACAGTTATTCGATCGTATAACAAGAATAATTGCAACCAGTGTGAAAGCTATGGTCATTTCTACGTTCCGGACAACCTAGGCTTCACTCTAGGACGTTGCTCCAGCACATCGAATAGTTAAGGCCTTAGAAGTCAATGCCAGAAGCATAAAGTGCAATATAAATACAACTGTTTTTCCACTGTATAATATGAATAATTGCAAACAGTGTGAAAGGTATGGTCATTTCTACGCTGCGGGCATCCTAGGCTTCACTCTAGGGCGTTGCTCAACCACATGGAATAGCTACGGACCTAGAACACATCGCCATAACTATAAAATACAATATAAATAGAACAGTCTTTCCATCGTATAAAACGAGTAATTGCAACCAGTCTGATAGTTATGGTCATTTCCACGTTCCGGGCAACCTAGGCTTCACCCTAGGGCGCTGCTCCACCAGGTCCGATAGCTAGGGCCTAAGAAGTCAACGCCAGGAGCACCAAATACAAAATAAATACAACAGTTTTTCCATCGTATAAAGCGAGTAATTGCAACCAGTATGAAAGCTATGGTCATTTCTACGTTCCGGGCAATCTAGGCTCCACTCTATGGCGTTGCTCAACCACATCGAATAGTTAGGGCCTAAGAAGTCAACGCCAGGAGCACCAAATACAAAATTAATGCAACAGTTTTTCCATCGTATAAAACGAATAATTGCAACCAGTATGAAAGTTATGGTCATTTCTACGTTCCGGGCAACCTAGGCTTCACCCTAGGGCGTTGCTCCACCTGATCGAATAGTTAGGGCCTAAGAAGTCAACGCCAGAAGCATAAAATACGATGTATGCACAACAGTTTTACCATCGTATAAAATGAATAATCGCAAACAGTGTGAAGGTAATGGTCATTTCTACGTTCCGGGCAACCTAGGCTTCACCCTAGGGCGTCGCTCCACCAGACCAAATAGTTAGGGCCATAGAAGTCAACGCCAGAAGCATAAAATACAATATTAATACAACAGCTTTTCCATCGTACGTAATGTACATTTGCAAACAGTGTGAAAGTAACGGTCATTTCTACGTTCCGGGCAACATAGGCTTCACTCTAGGGCGTTGCTCCACCACATCGAATAGCTGCGGCCTTTGAAGTCAACGCCAGAAGCATAAAATACAATATAAATACAACAGTTTTTCACTTGTATAACTGGAATAATTGCAACCAGTGTGAAAGCTATGGTCATCTCTACGTTCCGGGCAACCTAGGCTTGCCACTCTAGGGCGTTGCTCCACCACATCGAATAGCTGCGGCCTTTGAAGTCAACGCCAGAAGCATAAAATACAATATAAATACAACAGTTTTTCAATCGTATAACAGGAATAATTGCAAACAGTGTGAAAAATATGGTCATTTCTACGTTGCGGGCATCCTAGGCTTCACTCTAGGGCATTGCTCCACCACATCGAATAGCTACAGCCTTAGAAGTCAACGCCATAACTATAAAAAACAATATAAATACAACAGTTTCTCCATTGTATAAAATGAATAATTGCAACCAGTATGAAAGTTATGGTCATTTCTACGTTCCTGGCAACCTAGGCTTCACCCTAGGGCGTTGCTCCACCTGATCGAATAGTTAGGGCCTAAGAAGTCAACGCCAGAAGCATAAAATACGATGTATGCACATCAGTTTTACCATCGTATAAAATGAAGAATCGCAAACAGTGTGAAGGTAATGGTCATTTCTACGTTCCGGGCAACCTAGGCTTCACCCTAGGGCGTTGCTCCACCAGATCGAATAGCTAGGGACTTAGAAGTTAACGCCAGAAGCATAAAATACAATGTAAGTACAACAGTTTTTCCATCGTATAAAATGAATAATTGCAAACAGTGTGGAAGTAATGGTCATTTCTACGTTCCGGGCAACCTAGGCTTTACTCTAGGGCGTTGCTCGGCCAAATCGTATAGCTAGGGCCTTAGAAGTCAACGCCAGAAGCATTAAATACAAAATAAATACAACAGTTTTACCATCGTATAAAATGAATAATCGCAAACAGTGTGAAGGTAATGGTCATTTCTACGTTCCGGGCAACCTAGGCTTCACTCTAGGGCGTTGGTCCACCAGATCCAATAGTTAGGGCCTAAGAAGTCAACGCCATAACTATAAAAAACAATATAAATACAACAGTTTCTCCATTGTATAAAATGAATAATTGCAAACAGTGTGGAGGTAATGGTCATTTGTACTTTCCGGGCAACCCAGGCTTCACTCTAGGGCGTTTCTCCACCACATCGAATAGCTACGGCCTTAGGAGTCAACGCCAGTGGCATAAAATACAAAATAAATACAACAGTTATTCGATCGTATAACAAGAATAATTGCAACCAGTGTGAAAGCTATGGTCATTTCTACGTTCCGGACAACCTAGGCTTCACTCTAGGACGTTGCTCCAGCACATCGAATAGTTAGGGCCTTAGAAGTCAATGCCAGAAGCATAAAGTGCAATATAAATACAACTGTTTTTCCACTGTATAATATGAATAATTGCAAACAGTGTGAAGGGTATGGTCATTTCTACGCTGCGGGCATCCTAGGCTTCACTCTAGGGCGTTGCTCAACCACATGGAATAGCTACGGACCTAGAACACATCGCCATAACTATAAAATACAATATAAATAGAACAGTCTTTCCATCGTATAAAACGAGTAATTGCAACCAGTCTGATAGTTATGGTCATTTCCACGTTCCGGGCAACCTAGGCTTCACCCTAGGGCGCTGCTCCACCAGGTCCAATAGCTAGGGCCTAAGAAGTCAACGCCAGGAGCACCAAATACAAAATAAATACAACAGTTTTTCCATCGTATAAAGCGAGTAATTGCAACCAGTATGAAAGCTATGGTCATTTCTACGTTCCGGGCAATCTAGGCTCCACTCTATGGCGTTGCTCAACCACATCGAATAGTTAGGGCCTAAGAAGTCAACGCCAGGAGCACCAAATACAAAATTAATGCAACAGTTTTTCCATCGTATAAAACGAATAATTGCAACCAGTATGAAAGTTATGGTCATTTCTACGTTCCGGGCAACCTAGGCTTCACCCTGGGGCGTTGCTCCACCTGATCGAATAGTTAGGGCCTAAGAAGTCAACGCCAGAAGCATAAAATACGATGTATGCACAACAGTTTTACCATCGTATAAAATGAATAATCGCAAACAGTGTGAAGGTAATGGTCATTTCTACGTTCCGGGCAACCTAGGCTTCACCCTAGGGCGTCGCTCCACCAGACCAAATAGTTAGGGCCATAGAAGTCAACGCCAGAAGCATAAAATACAATATTAATACAACAGCTTTTCCATTGTACGTAATGTACATTTGCAAACAGTGTGAAAGTAACGGTCATTTCTACGTTCCGGGCAACATAGGCTTCACTCTAGGGCGTTGCTCCACCACATCGAATAGCTGCGGCCTTTGAAGTCAACGCCAGAAGCATAAAATACAATATAAATACAACAGTTTTTCACTTGTATAACTGGAATAATTGCAACCAGTGTGAAAGCTATGGTCATCTCTACGTTCCGGGCAACCTAGGCTTCACTCTAGGGCGTTGCTCCACCACATCGAATAGCTGCGGCCTTTGAAGTCAACGCCAGAAGCATAAAATACAATATAAATACAACAGTTTTTCAATCGTATAACAGGAATAATTGCAAACAGTGTGAAAAATATGGTCATTTCTACGTTGCGGGCATCCTAGGCTTCACTCTAGGGCATTGCTCCACCACATCGAATAGCTACAGCCTTAGAAGTCAACGCCACAACTATAAAAAACAATATAAATACAACAGTTTCTCCATTGTATAAAATGAATAATTGCAACCAGTATGAAAGTTATGGTCATTTCTACGTTCCTGGCAACCTAGGCTTCACCCTAGGGCGTTGCTCCACCTGATCGAATAGTTAGGGCCTAAGAAGTCAACGCCAGAAGCATAAAATACGATGTATGCACATCAGTTTTACCATCGTATAAAATGAATAATCGCAAACAGTGTGAAGGTAATGGTCATTTCTACGTTCCGGGCAACCTAGGCTTCACCCTAGGGCGTTGCTCCACCAGACCAAATAGTTAGGGCCATAGAAGTCAACGCCAGAAACATAAAATACAAAATAAATAGAACGGTTTTTCCATTGTATAAAACGAATAATTGAAACCAGTGTGAAAGTTATGGTCATTTCCACGTTCCGGGCAACCTGGGCTTCACTACAGGGCGGTGCTCCACCAGATGAAATAGTTAGGGCCTAAGAAGTCAACGCCAGAAGCATAAAATACAATATTAATACAACAGCTTTTCCATCGTATGTAATGTACATTTGCAAACAGTGTGAAAGTAACGGTCATTTCTACGTTCCGGGCAACCTAGGCTTCACCCTAGGGCGTTGCTCCACCTTATCGAATAGTTAAGGCCTAAGAAGTCAACGCCAGAAGCATAAAATACGATGTATGCACAACAGTTTTACCATCGTATAAAATGAATAATCGCAAACAGTGTGAAGGTAATGGTCATTTCTACGTTCCGGGCAACCTAGGCTTCACCCTAGGGCGTTGCTCCACCAGACCAAATAGTTAGGGCCATAGAAGTCAACGCCAGAAGCATAAAATACAAAATAAATACAACAGTTTTTCCATCGTATAAAACGAATAATTGCAACCAGTATGAAAGTTATGGTCATTTCTACGTTCCTGGCAACCTAGGCTTCACCCTAGGGCGTTGCTCCACCTTATCGAATAGTTAAGGCCTAAGAAGTCAACGCCAGAAGCATCAAATACGATGTATGCACAACAGTTTTACCATCGTATAAAATGAATAATCGCAAACAGTGTGAAGGTAATGGTCATTTCTACGTTCCGGGCAACCTAGGCTTCACCCTAGGGCGTTGCTCCACCAGACCAAATAGTTAGGGCCATAGAAGTCAACGCCAGAAGCATAAAATACAATATTAATACAACAGCTTTTCCATCGTATGTAATGTACATTTGCAAACAGTGTGAAAGTAACGGTCATTTCTACGTTCCGGGCAACCTACGCTTCACTCTAGGGCGTTGGCCCTCCACATCTAACAGTTAGGGCCTAAGTAGTCAACGCCAGAAGCACCAAATACAAAATAAATACAACAGTTTTTCCATTGTATAAAACGAATAATTGCAACCAGTATGAAAGTTTTGGTCATTTCTACGTTTCGGGCAACCTAGGCTTCACCCTCGGGCGTTGCTCCACCTGATCGAATAGTTAGGGCCTAAGAAGTCAACGCCAGAAGCATAAAATACGATATATGTACAACAGTTTTACCATCGTATAAAATGAATAATCGCAAACCGTGTGAAGGTGATGGTCATTTCTACGTTCCGCGCAACCTAGGCTTCACCCTTGGGCGTTGCTCCACCTGATCGAATAGTTAGGGCCTAAGAAGTCAACGCCAGAAGCATAAAATACGATATATGTACAACAGTTTTTCCATCGCATAAAATGTGTAATTGCAACCAGTGTGAAAGTAACGGACATTTCTACGTTCCGGGCATCCTAGACTTAACACTGAGGCATTGCTCCACCAGATCGAATACATAGGGCCTTAGAAGTCAACGCCAGAAGCATGAAGTACCTTAAAAATCCAACAGTTTGTCCATCGTATAACAGGAATAATTGCCACCAGTGTGAAAGTGATGGTCATTTCTGCATTCCGGGCAACCTAGGCTTCACTCTAGGGGTTGCTCCTCCAGATAGAATAGCTAGGGCCCAGGAAGTCAACGCCAGAAGCATAAAATACAATATAAATACAACAGTTTTTCACTTGCATAACAGGAATAATTGCAACCAGTGTGAAAGCTTTGGTCATCTCTACGTTCCGGGCAACCTAGGCTTCACTCTAGGTCGTTGCTCCACCACATCGAATAGCTGCGGCCTTTGAAGTCAACGCCAGAAGCATAAAATACAATATAAATACAACAGTTTTTCAATCGTATAACAGGAATAATTGCAAACAGTGTGAAAAATATGGTCATTTCTACGTTGCGGGCATCCTAGGCTTCACTCTAGGGCATTGCTCCACCACATCGAATAGCTACGGCCTTAGAAGTCAACGCCATAACTATAAAAAACAATATAAATACAACAGTTTCTCCATTGTATAAAATGAATAATTGCATACAGTGTGGAGGTAATGGTCATTTCTACTTTCCGGGCAACCTAGGCTTCACTCTAGGGCGTTGGTCCACCAGATCCAATAGTTAGGGCCTAAGAAGTCAACGCCATAACTATAAAAAACAATATAAATACAACAGATTCTCCATTGTATAAAATGTATAATTGCAAACAGTGTGGAGGTAATGGTCATTTGTACTTTCCGGGCAACCCAGGCTTTACTCTAGGGCGTTTCTCCACCACATCGAATAGCTACGGCCCTAGGAGTCAACGCCAGTGGCATAAAATACAAAATAAATACAACAGTTATTCGATCGTATAACAAGAATAATTGCAACCAGTGTGAAAGCTATGGTCATTTCTACGTTCCGGACAACCTTGGCTTCACTCTAGGACGTTGCTCCAGCACATCGAATAGTTAGGGCCTTAGAAGTCAATGCCAGAAGCATAAAGTGCAATATAAATACAACTGTTTTTCCACTGTATAATATGAATAATTGCAAACAGTGTGAAAGGTATGGTCATTTCTACGCTGCGGGCATCCTAGGCTTCACTCTAGGGCGTTGCTCAACCACATGGAATAGCTACGGACCTAGAACACATCGCCATAACTATAAAATACAATATAAATAGAACAGTCTTTCCATCGTATAAAACGAGTAATTGCAACCAGTCTGATAGTTATGGTCATTTCCACGTTCCGGGCAACCTAGGCTTCACCCTAGGGCGCTGCTCCACCAGGTCCAATAGCTAGGGCCTAAGAAGTCAACGCCAGGAGCACCAAATACAAAATAAATACAACAGTTTTTCCATCGTATAAAGCGAGTAATTGCAACCAGTATGAAAGCTATGGTCATTTCTACGTTCCGGGCAATCTAGGCTCCACTCTATGGCGTTGCTCAACCACATCGAATAGATAGGGCCTAAGAAGTCAACGCCAGGAGCACCAAATACAAAATTAATGCAACAGTTTTTCCATCGTATAAAACGAATAATTGCAACCAGTATGAAAGTTATGGTCATTTCTACGTTCCGGGCAACCTAGGCTTCACCCTAGGGCGTTGCTCCACCTGATCGAATAGTTAGGGCCTAAGAAGTCAACGCCAGAAGCATAAAATACGATGTATGCACAACAGTTTTACCATCGTATAAAGTGAATAATCGCAAACAGTGTGAAAGTAATGGTCATTTCTACGTTCCGGGCAACCTAGGCTTCACCCTAGGGCGTCGCTCCACCAGACCAAATAGTTAGGGCCATAGAAGTCAACGCCAGAAGCATAAAATACAATATTAATACAACAGCTTTTCCATCGTACGTAATGTACATTTGCAAACAGTGTGAAAGTAACGGTCATTTCTACGTTCCGGGCAACATAGGCTTCACTCTAGGGCGTTGCTCCACCACATCGAATAGCTGCGGCCTTTGAAGTCAACGCCAGAAGCATAAAATACAATATAAATACAACAGTTTTTCACTTGTATAACTGGAATAATTGCAACCAGTGTGAAAGCTATGGTCATTTCCACGTTTCGGGCGACCTAGGCTCCACTCTAGGGCGTTGCTCCACCAGATGGATTAGCTAGGGCCTTAGAAGTCAATGCCAGAAGCATAAAATACAAAATAAGTACAACAGCTTTACCATCGTATAAAATGAATAATCGCAAACAGTGTGAAGGTAATGGTCATTTCTACGTTCCGGGCAACCTAGGCTTCACTCTAGGGCGTTGCTCCACCAGATCGAACAGTTAGGGCCATAGAAGTCAACGCCCGAAGCATAAAATACAAAATAAATAGAACACTTTTTCCATTGTATAAAACGAATAATTGAAACCAGTGTGAAAGTTATCGTCATTTCCACGTTCCGGGCAACCTACGCTTCACCCTAGGGCGTTGCTCCACCTGATCGAATAGTTAGGGCCTGAGAAGTCAATGCCAGAAGCATAAAATACGATATATGTACAACAGTTTTTCCATCGTATAAAACGAATAATTGCAACCAGTGTGAAGGTAATGGCCACTTCTACGTTCCGGGCAACCTAGGCTTCACTCTAGGGCGTTGCTGCACCACATCGAATAGCTACGGCCTTAGAGGTCAACGCCTGAAGCATAAAATACAATAAAAATACCACAGTTTTTCCATCGTATAAAATGAATAATTGCAAACAGTGTGGAAGTAATGGTCATTTCTACGTTCCGGGCAACCTAGGCTTCACTCTAGGGCGTCGCTCGGCCAAATCGAATAACTAGGGCCTTAGAAGTCAACGCCAGAAGCATAAAACACAATATAAATACAACAGCTTTTCCATCGTATAAAATGAATAATTGCAACCAGTATGAAAGTTATGGTCATTTCTACGTTCCTGGCAACCTAGGCTTCACTCTAGGGCGTTGCTCCACCTGATCGAATAGTTAGGGCCTAAGAAGTCAACGCCAGAAGCATAAAATACGATGTATGCACATCAGTTTTACCATCGTATAAAATGAAGAATCGCAAACAGTGTGAAGGTAATGGTCATTTCTACGTTCCGGGCAACCTAGGCTTCACCCTAGGGCGTTGCTCCACCAGATCGAATAGCTAGGGACTTAGAAGTTAACGCCAGAAGCATAAAATACAATGTAAGTACAACAGTTTTTCCATCGTATAAAATGAATAATTGCAAACAGTGTGGAAGTAATGGTCATTTCTACGTTCCGGGCAACCTAGGCTTTACTCTAGGGCGTTGCTCGGCCAAATCGAATAGCTAGGGCCTTAGAAGTCAACGCCAGAAGCATTAAATACAAAATAAATACAACAGTTTTACCATCGTATAAAATGAATAATCGCAAACAGTGTGAAGGTAATGGTCATTTCTACGTTCCGGGCAACCTAGGCTTCACTCTAGGGCGTTGGTCCACCAGATCCAATAGTTAGGGCCTAAGAAGTCAACGCCATAACTATAAAAAACAATATAAATACAACAGTTTCTCCATTGTATAAAATGAATAATTGCAAACAGTGTGGAGGTAATGGTCATTTGTACTTTCCGGGCAACCCAGGCTTCACTCTAGGGCGTTTCTCCACCACATCGAATAGCTACGGCCTTAGGAGTCAACGCCAGTGGCATAAAATACAAAATAAATACAACAGTTATTCGATCGTATAACAAGAATAATTGCAACCAGTGTGAAAGCTATGGTCATTTCTACGTTCCGGACAACCTAGGCTTCACTCTAGGACGTTGCTCCAGCACATCGAATAGTTAGGGCCTTAGAAGTCAATGCCAGAAGCATAAAGTGCAATATAAATACAACTGTTTTTCCACTGTATAATATGAATAATTGCAAACAGTGTGAAAGGTATGGTCATTTCTACGCTGCGGGCATCCTAGGCTTCACTCTAGGGCGTTGCTCAACCACATGGAATAGCTACGGACCTAGAACACATCGCCATAACTATAAAATACAATATAAATAGAACAGTCTTTCCATCGTATAAAGCGAGTAATTGCAACCAGTATGAAAGCTATGGTCATTTCTACGTTCCGGGCAATCTAGGCTCCACTCTATGGCGTTGCTCAACCACATCGAATAGTTAGGGCCTAAGAAGTCAACGCCAGGAGCACCAAATACAAAATTAATGCAACAGTTTTTCCATCGTATAAAACGAATAATTGCAACCAGTATGAAAGTTATGGTCATTTCTACGTTCCGGGCAACCTAGGCTTCACCCTAGGGCGTTGCTCCACCTGATCGAATAGTTAGGGCCTAAGAAGTCAACGCCAGAAGCATAAAATACGATGTATGCACAACAGTTTTACCATCGTATAAAATGAATAATCGCAAACAGTGTGAAGGTAATGGTCATTTCTACGTTCCGGGCAACCTAGGCTTCAGCCTAGGGCGTCGCTCCACCAGACCAAATAGTTAGGGCCATAGAAGTCAACGCCAGAAGCATAAAATACAATATTAATACAACAGCTTTTCCATTGTACGTAATGTACATTTGCAAACAGTGTGAAAGTAACGGTCATTTCTACGTTCCGGGCAACATAGGCTTCACTCTAGGGCGTTGCTCCACCACATCGAATAGCTGCGGCCTTTGAAGTCAACGCCAGAAGCATAAAATACAATATAAATACAACAGTTTTTCACTTGTATAACTGGAATAATTGCAACCAGTGTGAAAGCTATGGTCATCTCTACGTTCCGGGCAACCTAGGCTTCACTCTAGGGCGTTGCTCCACCACATCGAATAGCTGCGGCCTTTGAAGTCAACGCCAGAAGCATAAAATACAATATAAATACAACAGTTTTTCAATCGTATAACAGGAATAATTGCAAACAGTGTGAAAAATATGGTCATTTCTACGTTGCGGGCATCCTAGGCTTCACTCTAGGGCATTGCTCCACCACATCGAATAGCTACAGCCTTAGAAGTCAACGCCACAACTATAAAAAACAATATAAATACAACAGTTTCTCCATTGTATAAAATGAATAATTGCAACCAGTATGAAAGTTATGGTCATTTCTACGTTCCTGGCAACCTAGGCTTCACCCTAGGGCGTTGCTCCACCTGATCGAATAGTTAGGGCCTAAGAAGTCAACGCCAGAAGCATAAAATACGATGTATGCACATCAGTTTTACCATCGTATAAAATGAATAATCGCAAACAGTGTGAAGGTAATGGTCATTTCTACGTTCCGGGCAACCTAGGCTTCACCCTAGGGCGTTGCTCCACCAGACCAAATAGTTAGGGCCATAGAAGTCAACGCCAGAAACATAAAATACAAAATAAATAGAACGGTTTTTCCATTGTATAAAACGAATAATTGAAACCAGTGTGAAAGTTATGGTCATTTCCACGTTCCGGGCAACCTGGGCTTCACTACAGGGCGGTGCTCCACCAGATCAAATAGTTAGGGCCTAAGAAGTCAACGCCAGAAGCATAAAATACAATATTAATACAACAGCTTTTCCATCGTATGTAATGTACATTTGCAAACAGTGTGAAAGTAACGGTCATTTCTACGTTCCGGGCAACCTAGGCTTCACCCTAGGGCGTTGCTCCACCTTATCGAATAGTTAAGGCCTAAGAAGTCAACGCCAGAAGCATAAAATACGATGTATGCACAACAGTTTTACCATCGTATAAAATGAATAATCGCAAACAGTGTGAAGGTAATGGTCATTTCTACGTTCCGGGCAACCTAGGCTTCACCCTAGGGCGTTGCTCCACCAGACCAAATAGTTAGGGCCATAGAAGTCAACGCCAGAAGCATAAAATACAAAATAAATACAACAGTTTTTCCATCGTATAAAACAAATAATTGCAACCAGTATGAAAGTTATGGTCATTTCTACGTTCCTGGCAACCTAGGCTTCACCCTAGGGCGTTGCTCCACCTTATCGAATAGTTAAGGCCTAAGAAGTCAACGCCAGAAGCATAAAATACGATGTATGCACAACAGTTTTACCATCGTATAAAATGAATAATCGCAAACAGTGTGAAGGTAATGGTCATTTCTACGTTCCGGGCAACCTAGGCTTCACCCTAGGGCGTTGCTCCACCAGACCAAATAGTTAGGGCCATAGAAGTCAACGCCAGAAGCATAAAATACAATATTAATACAACAGCTTTTCCATCGTATGTAATGTACATTTGCAAACAGTGTGAAAGTAACGGTCATTTCTACGTTCCGGGCAACCTAGGCTTCACTCTAGGGCGTTGGCCCTCCACATCTAACAGTTAGGGCCTAAGAAGTCAACGCCAGAAGCACCAAATACAAAATAAATACAACAGTTTTTCCATTGTATAAAACGAATAATTGCAACCAGTATGAAAGTTTTGGTCATTTCTACGTTTCGGGCAACCTAGGCTTCACCCTCGGGCGTTGCTCCACCTGATCGAATAGTTAGGGCCTAAGAAGTCAACGCCAGAAGCATAAAATACGATATATGTACAACAGTTTTACCATCGTATAAAATGAATAATCGCAAACCGTGTGAAGGTGATGGTCATTTCTACGTTCCGCGCAACCTAGGCTTCACCCTTGGGCGTTGCTCCACCTGATCGAATAGTTAGGGCCTAAGAAGTCAACGCCAGAAGCATAAAATACGATATATGTACAACAGTTTTTCCATCGCATAAAATGTGTAATTGCAACCAGTGTGAAAGTAACGGACATTTCTACGTTCCGGGCATCCTAGACTTAACACTGAGGCATTGCTCCACCAGATCGAATACATAGGGCCTTAGAAGTCAACGCCAGAAGCATGAAGTACATTAAAAATCCAACAGTTTGTCCATCGTATAACAGGAATAATTGCCACCAGTGTGAAAGTGATGGTCATTTCTGCATTCCGGGCAACCTAGGCTTCACTCTAGGGGTTGCTCCTCCAGATAGAATAGCTAGGGCCCAGGAAGTCAACGCCAGAAGCATAAAATACAATATAAATACAACAGTTTTTCACTTGCATAACAGGAATAATTGCAACCAGTGTGAAAGCTTTGGTCATCTCTACGTTCCGGGCAACCTAGGCTTCACTCTAGGTCGTTGCTCCACCACATCGAATAGCTGCGGCCTTTGAAGTCAACGCCGGAAGCATAAAATACAATATAAATACAACAGTTTTTCAATCGTATAACAGGAATAATTGCAAACAGTGTGAAAAATATGGTCATTTCTACGTTGCGGGCATCCTAGGCTTCACTCTAGGGCATTGCTCCACCACATCGAATAGCTACGGCCTTAGAAGTCAACGCCATAACTATAAAAAACAATATAAATACAACAGTTTCTCCATTGTATAAAATGAATAATTGCATACAGTGTGGAGGTAATGGTCATTTCTACTTTCCGGGCAGCCTAGGCTTCACTCTAGGGCGTTGCTCCACCTGATCGAATAGTTAGGGCCTAAGAAGTCAACGCCAGAAGCATAAAATACGATGTATGCACATCAGTTTTACCATCGTATAAAATGAATAATCGCAAACAGTGTGAAGGTAATGGTCATTTCTACGTTCCGGGCAACCTAGGCTTCACCCTAGGGCGTTGCTCCACCAGACCAAATAGTTAGGGCCATAGAAGTCAACGCCAGAAACATAAAATACAAAATAAATAGAACGGTTTTTCCATTGTATAAAACGAATAATTGAAACCAGTGTGAAAGTTATGGTCATTTCCACGTTCCGGGCAACCTAGGCTTCACTACAGGGCGGTGCTCCACCAGATCAAATAGTTAGGGCCTAAGAACTCAACGCCAGAAGCATAAAATACAATATTAATACAACAGCTTTTCCATCGTATGTAATGTACATTTGCAAACAGTGTGAAAGTAACGGTCATTTCTACGTTCCGGGCAACCTAGGCTTCACCCTAGGGCGTTGCTCCACCTTATCGAATAGTTAAGGCCTAAGAAGTCAACGCCAGAAGCATAAAATACGATGTATGCACAACAGTTTTACCATCGTATAAAATGAATAATCGCAAACAGTGTGAAGGTAATGGTCATTTCTACGTTCCGGGCAACCTAGGCTTCACCCTAGGGCGTTGCTCCACCAGACCAAATAGTTAGGGCCATAGAAGTCAACGCCAGAAGCATAAAATACAATATTAATACAACAGCTTTTCCATCGTATGTAATGTACATTTGCAAACAGTGTGAAAGTAACGGTCATTTGTACGTTCCGGGCAACCTAGGCTTCACTCTAGGGCGTTGGCCCTCCACATCTAACAGTTAGGGCCTAAGAAGTCAACGCCAGAAGCACCAAATACAAAATAAATACAACAGTTTTTCCATTGTATAAAACGAATAATTGCAACCAGTATGAAAGTTTTGGTCATTTCTACGTTTCGGGCAACCTAGGCTTCACCCTCGGGCGTTGCTCCACCTGATCGAATAGTTAGGGCCTAAGAAGTCAACGCCAGAAGCATAAAATACGATATATGTACAACAGTTTTACCATCGTATAAAATGAATAATCGCAAACCGTGTGAAGGTGATGGTCATTTCTACGTTCCGCGCAACCTAGTCTTCACCCTTGGGCGTTGCTCCACCTGATCGAATAGTTAGGGCCTAAGAAGTCAACGCCAGAAGCATAAAATACGATATATGTACAACAGTTTTTCCATCGCATAAAATGTGTAATTGCAACCAGTGTGAAAGTAACGGACATTTCTACGTTCCGGGCATCCTAGACTTAACACTGAGGCATTGCTCCACCAGATCGAATACATAGGGCCTTAGAAGTCAACGCCAGAAGCATGAAGTACATTAAAAATCCAACAGTTTGTCCATCGTATAACAGGAATAATTGCCACCAGTGTGAAAGTGATGGTCATTTCTGCATTCCGGGCAACCTAGGCTTCACTCTAGGGGTTGCTCCTCCAGATAGAATAGCTAGGGCCCAGGAAGTCAACGCCAGAAGCATAAAATACAATATAAATACAACAGTTTTTCACTTGTATAACAGGAATAATTGCAACCAGTGTGAAAGCTTTGGTCATCTCTACGTTCCGGGCAACCTAGGCTTCACTCTAGGTCGTTGCTCCACCACATCGAATAGCTGCGGCCTTTGAAGTCAACGCCAGAAGCATAAAATACAATATAAATACAACAGTTTTTCAATCGTATAACAGGAATAATTGCAAACAGTGTGAAAAATATGGTCATTTCTACGTTGCGGGCATCCTAGGCTTCACTCTAGGGCATTGCTCCACCACATCGAATAGCTACGGCCTTAGAAGTCAACGCCATAACTATAAAAAACAATATAAATACAACAGTTTCTCCATTGTATAAAATGAATAATTGCATACAGTGTGGAGGTAATGGTCATTTCTACTTTCCGGGCAACCTAGGCTTCACTCTAGGGCGTTTCTCGACCACATCGAATAGCTACGCCCATAGAAGTCAACGCCTGAAGCATAAAATATAATATAAGTACAACAGTTTTTCCATCGTATAACAGGAATAATTGCAACCAGTGTGAAAGACATGGTCATTTCTACGTTCCGGGCAACCTAGGCTTCACCATAGGGCGTTGCTCCACCAGATCGAATAGTTAGGGCCATAGAAGTCAACGCCCGAAGCATAAAATACAAAATAAATAGAACAGCTTTTCCATTGTATAAAACGAATAATTGAAGCCAGTGTGAAAGTTATGGTCATTTCCACGTTCCGGGCAACCTACGCTTCACCCTAGGGCGTTGCTCCACCTGATCGAATAGCTAGGGCCTAAGAAGTCAACGCCAGAAGCATAAAATACGATATATGTACAACAGTTTTGCCATCGTATTAAATGAATAATCGCAAACAGTGTGAAGGTAATGGTCATTTCTATGTTCCGGGCAACCTAGGCCTCACTCTAGGGCGTTGCTCCACCAGATCGAATAGTTAGGGCCTTAGAAGTCAACGCCCGAAGCATAAAATACAAAATAAATAGAACGGTTTTTCCATTGTATAAAACGAATATTTGAAACCAGTGTGAAAGTTATGGTCATTTCTACGTTCCGCGCAACCTAGGCTTCACCTCTGGGCGTTGCTCCACCAGATCCAATAGTTAGGACCTAAGAAGTCAGCGCCAGAAGCATAAAATACAAAATAGATACAACAGCTTTTCCATCGTATATAGTGTATATTTGCAAACAGTGTGAAGGCAATGGTCATTTCTACGTTCCGGGCAACCTAGGCTAAACCCTAGGGCGTTGCTCCACCTGATCGAATAGTTAGGGCCTAAGAAGTCAACGCCAGGAGCATAAAATACGATATATGTACAACAGTTTTACCGTCGTATAAAATGAATAATCGCAAACAGTGTGAAGGTAATGGTCAATTCTACATTCCGGGCAACCTAGGCTTCACTCTAAGGCGTTGCTTCACCAGATCGAATAGTTGGGGCCTTAGAAGTCAACGCCCGAAGCATAAAATACAAAATAAATAGAACAGTTTTTCCATTGTATAAAACGCACAATTGAAACCAGTGTGAAAGTTATGGTCATTTCTACGTTCCGCGCAACCTAGGCTTCACCCCTGGGCGTTGCTTCACCAGATCGAATAGTTAGGGCTTAAGAAGGCAATGCCAGAAGCATAAAATACGATATATGTACAACAGTTTTTCCATCGCATAAAATGAATAATTGCAACCAGTGTGAAAGTAACGGACATTTCTACGTTCCGGGCATCCTAGACTTAACACTGAGGCATTGCTCCACCAGATCGAATACATAGGGCCTTAGAAGTCAACGCCAGAAGCATAAAGTACATTAAAAATCCAACAGTTTGTCCATCGTGTAACAGGAATAATTGACACCAGTGTGAAAGTGATGGTCAATTCTGCATTCCGGGCAACCTATGCTTCACTCTAGGGCGTTGCTCCTCCAGATAGAATAGTTAGGGCCTAAGAAGTCAACGCCAGAAGCACAAAATACAAAATAAATACAACAGTTTTTCGATCGTATAACAAGAATAATTGCAACCAGTGTAAACGTGATGGTCATATCTACATTCCGGGCAACCTAGGCTTCACCCTAGGGCGTCGCTTCACCAGACCAAATAGTTAGGGCCATAGAAGTCAACGCCAGAAGCATAAAATACAATATTAATACAACAGCTTTTCCATCGTATGTAATGTACATTAGCAAACAGTGTGAAAGTAACGGTCATTTCTACGTTCCGGGCAACATAGGCTTCACTCTAGGGCGTTGCTCCACCACATCGAATAGCTGCGGCCTTTGAAGTCAACGCCAGAAGCATAAAATACAATATAAATACAACAGTTTCTCCATTGTATAAAATGAATAATTGCATACAGTGTGGAGGTAATGGTCATTTCTACTTTCCGGGCAACCTAGGCTTCACTCTAGGGCGTTTCTCCACCACATCGAATAGCTACGCCCTTAGAAGTCAACGCCTGAAGCATAAAATACAATATAAATACAACAGTTTTTCAATCGTATAACAGGAATAATTGCAAACAGTGTGAAAAATATGGTCATTTCTACGTTGCGGGCATCCTAGGCTTCACTCTAGGGCATTGCTCCACCACATCGAATAGCTACAGCCTTAGAAGTCAACGCCATAACTATAAAAAACAATATAAATACAACAGTTTCTCCATTGTATAAAATGAATAATTGCATACAGTGTGGAGGTAATGGTCATTTCTACTTTCCGGGCAACCTAGGCTTCACTCTAGGGCGTTTCTCCACCACATCGAATAGCTACGCCCTTAGAAGTCAACGCCTGAAGCATAAAATATAATATAAGTACAACAGTTTTTCCATCGTATAACAGGAATAATCGCAACCAGTGTGAAACACATGGTCATTTCTACGTTCCGGGCAACCTAGGCTTCACTCTAGGGCGTTGCTCCAACTAATCGAATAGCTACGGCCTTAGGAGTCAACGCCAGAGGCACAAAATACAAAATAAATACAACGGTTTTTCGATCGTATAACAAGAATAATTGCAACCAGTGTAAAAGTGATGGTCATTTCTACATTCCGGGCAACCTAGGCTACACTCTAGGGTGTTGCTCCGCCAGAACGAATAGATAGGGCCTAAGAAGTCAACGCCAGAAGCATAAAATACAATATAAATACAACAGTTTTTCACTTGTCTAACAGGAACAATTGCAACCAGTGTGAAAGCTATGGTCATTTCCACGTTTCGAGCGACCTAGGCTCCACTCTAGGGCGTTGCTCCACCAGATGGATTAGCTAGGGCCTTAGAAGTCAATGCCAGAAGCATAAAATACAAAATAAGTACAACAGCTTTACCATCGTATAAAATGAATAATCGCAAACAGTGTGAAGGTAATGGTCAATTCTACGTTCCGGGCAACCTAGGCTTCACTCTAGGGCGTTGCTCCACCAGATCGAACAGTTAGGGCCATAGAAGTCAACGCCCGAAGCATAAAATACAAAATAAATAGAACACTTTTTCCATTGTATAAAACGAATAATTGAAACCAGTGTGAAAGTTATCGTCATTTTCACGTTCCGGCCAACCTACGCTTCACCCTAGGGCGTTGCTCCACCTGATCGAATAGTTAGGGCCTGAGAAGTCAATGCCAGAAGCATAAAATACGATATATGTACAACAGTTTTTCCATCGTATAAAACGAATAATCGCAAACAGTGTGAAGGTAATGGTCATTTCTACGTTCCGGGCAACCTAGGCTTCACCCTAGGGCGTCGCTCCACCAGACCAAATAGTTAGGGCCATAGAAGTCAACGCCAGAAGCATAAAATACAATATTAATACAACAGCTTTTCCATCGTATGTAATGTACATTTGCAAACAGTGTGAAAGTAACGGTCATTTCTACGTTCCGGGCAACATAGGCTTCACTCTAGGGCGTTGCTCCACCACATCGAATAGCTGCGGCCTTTGAAGTCAACGCCAGAAGCATAAAATACAATATAAATACAACAGTTTTTCACTTGTATAACTGGAATAATTGCAACCAGTGTGAAAGCTATGGTCATCTCTACGTTCCGGGCAACCTAGGCTTCACTCTAGGGCGTTGCTCCACCACATCGAATAGCTGCGGCCTTTGAAGTCAACGCCAGAAGCATAAAATACAATATAAATACAACAGTTTTTCAATCGTATAACAGGAATAATTGCAAACAGTGTGAAAAATATGGTCATTTCTACGTTGCGGGCATCCTAGGCTTCACTCTAGGGCATTGCTCCACCACATCGAATAGCTACAGCCTTAGAAGTCAACGCCATAACTATAAAAAACAATATAAATACAACAGTTTCTCCATTGTATAAAATGAATAATTGCATACAGTGTGGAGGTAATGGTCATTTCTACTTTCCGGGCAACCTAGGCTTCACTCTAGGGCGTTTCTCCACCACATCGAATAGCTACGCCCTTAGAAGTCAACGCCTGAAGCATAAAATATAATATAAGTACAACAGTTTTTCCATCGTATAACAGGAATAATCGCAACCAGTGTGAAACACATGGTCATTTCTACGTTCCGGGCAACCTAGGCTTCACCCTAGGGCGTTGCTCCACGTTATCGAATAGTTAAGGCCTAAGAAGTCAACGCCAGAAGCATAAAATACGATGTATGCACAACAGTTTTACCATCGTATAAAATGAATAATCGCAAACAGTGTGAAGGTAATGGTCATTTCTACGTTCCGGGCAACCTAGGCTTCACCCTAGGGCGTTGCTCCACCAGACCAAATAGTTAGGGCCACAGAAGTCAACGCCAGAAGCATAAAATACAAAATAAATACAACAGTTTTTCCATCGTATAAAACGAATAATTGCAACCAGTATGAAAGTTATGGTCATTTCTACGTTCCTGGCAACCTAGGCTTCACCCTAGGGCGTTGCTCCACCTTATCGAATAGTTAAGGCCTAAGAAGTCAACGCCAGAAGCATAAAATACGATGTATGCACAACAGTTTTACCATCGTATAAAATGAATAATCGCAAACAGTGTGAAGGTAATGGTCATTTCTACGTTCCGGGCAACCTAGGCTTCACCCTAGGGCGTTGCTCCACCAGACCAAATAGTTAGGGCCATAGAAGTCAACGCCAGAAGCATAAAATACAATATTAATACAACAGCTTTTCCATCGTATGTAATGTACATTTGCAAACAGTGTGAAAGTAACGGTCATTTCTACGTTCCGGGAAACCTAGGCTCCACTCTATGGCGTTGCTCAACCACATCGAATAGTTAGGGCCTAAGAAGTCAACGCCAGGAGCACCAAATACAAAATTAATGCAACAGTTTTTCCATCGTATAAAACGAATAATTGCAACCAGTATGAAAGTTATGGTCATTTCTACGTTCCGGGCAACCTAGGCTTCACCCTAGGGCGTTGCTCCACCTGATCGAATAGTTAGGGCCTAAGAAGTCAACGCCAGAAGCATAAAATACGATGTATGCACAACAGTTTTACCATCGTATAAAGTGAATAATCGCAAACAGTGTGAAGGTAATGGTCATTTCTACGTTCCGGGCAACCTAGGCTTCACCCTAGGGCGTCGCTCCACCAGACCAAATAGTTAGGGCCATAGAAGTCAACGCCAGAAGCATAAAATACAATATTAATACAACAGCTTTTCCATCGTACGTAATGTACATTTGCAAACAGTGTGAAAGTAACGGTCATTTCTACGTTCCGGGCAACATAGGCTTCACTCTAGGGCGTTGCTCCACCACATCGAATAGCTGCGGCCTTTGAAGTCAACGCCAGAAGCATAAAATACAATATAAATACAACAGTTTTTCACTTGTATAACTGGAATAATTGCAACCAGTGTGAAAGCTATGGTCATTTCCACGTTTCGGGCGACCTAGGCTCCACTCTAGGGCGTTGCTCCACCAGATGGATTAGCTAGGGCCTTAGAAGTCAATGCCAGAAGCATAAAATACAAAATAAGTACAACAGCTTTACCATCGTATAAAATGAATAATCGCAAACAGTGTGAAGGTAATGGTCATTTCTACGTTCCGGGCAACCTAGGCTTCACTCTAGGGCGTTGCTCCACCAGATCGAACAGTTAGGGCCATAGAAGTCAACGCCCGAAGCATAAAATACAAAATAAATAGAACACTTTTTCCATTGTATAAAACGAATAATTGAAACCAGTGTGAAAGTTATCGTCATTTCCACGTTCCGGGCAACCTACGCTTCACCCTAGGGCGTTGCTCCACCTGATCGAATAGTTAGGGCCTGAGAAGTCAATGCCAGAAGCATAAAATACGATATATGTACAACAGTTTTTCCATCGTATAAAACGAATAATTGCAACCAGTGTGAAGGTAATGGCCACTTCTACGTTCCGGGCAACCTAGGCTTCACTCTAGGGCATTGCTCCACCACATCGAATAGCTACGGCCTTAGAGGTCAACGCCTGAAGCATAAAATACAGTAAAAATACCACAGTTTTTCCATCGTATAAAATGAATAATTGCAAACAGTGTGGAAGTAATGGTCATTTCTACGTTCCGGGCAACCTAGGCTTCACTCTAGGGCGTCGCTCGGCCAAATCGAATAACTAGGGCCTTAGAAGTCAACGCCAGAAGCATAAAACACAATATAAATACAACAGCTTTTCCATCGTATAAAATGAATAATTGCAACCAGTATGAAAGTTATGGTCATTTCTACGTTCCTGGCAACCTAGGCTTCACTCTAGGGCGTTGCTCCACCTGATCGAATAGTTAGGGCCTAAGAAGTCAACGCCAGAAGCATAAAATACGATGTATGCACATCAGTTCTACCATCGTATAAAATGAAGAATCGCAAACAGTGTGAAGGTAATGGTCATTTCTACGTTCCGGGCAACCTAGGCTTCACCCTAGGGCGTTGCTCCACCAGATCGAATAGCTAGGGACTTAGAAGTTAACGCCAGAAGCATAAAATACAATGTAAGTACAACAGTTTTTCCATCGTATAAAATGAATAATTGCAAACAGTGTGGAAGTAATGGTCATTTCTACGTTCCGGGCAACCTAGGCTTTACTCTAGGGCGTTGCTCGGCCAAATCGAATAGCTAGGGCCTTAGAAGTCAACGCCAGAAGCATTAAATACAAAATAAATACAACAGTTTTACCATCGTATAAAATGAATAATCGCAAACAGTGTGAAGGTAATGGTCATTTCCACGTTCCGGGCAACCTAGGCTTCACTACAGGGCGGTGCTCCACCAGATCAAATAGTTAGGGCCTAAGAAGTCAACGCCAGAAGCATAAAATACAATATTAATACAACAGCTTTTCCATCGTATGTAATGTACATTTGCAAACAGTGTGAAAGTAACGGTCATTTCTACGTTCCTGGCAACCTAGGCTTCACCCTAGGGCGTTGCTCCACCTTATCGAATAGTTAAGGCCTAAGAAGTCAACGCCAGAAGCATAAAATACGATGTATGCACAACAGTTTTACCATCGTACAAAATGAATAATCGCAAACAGTGTGAAGGTAATGGTCATTTCTACGTTCCGGGCAACCTAGGCTTCACCCTAGGGCGTTGCTCCACCAGACCAAATAGTTAGGGCCATAGAAGTCAACGCCAGAAGCATAAAATACAAAATAAATACAACAGTTTTTCCATCGTATAAAACGAATAATTGCAACCAGTATGAAAGTTATGGTCATTTCTACGTTCCTGGCAACCTAGGCTTCACCCTAGGGCGTTGCTCCACCTTATCGAATAGTTAAGGCCTAAGAAGTCAACGCCAGAAGCATAAAATACGATGTATGCACAACAGTTTTACCATCGTATAAAATGAATAATCGCAAACAGTGTGAAGGTAATGGTCATTTCTACGTTCCGGGCAACCTAGGCTTCACCCTAGGGCGTTGCTCCACCAGACCAAATAGTTAGGGCCATAGAAGTCAACGCCAGAAGCATAAAATACAATATTAATACAACAGCTTTTCCATCGTATGTAATGTACATTTGCAAACAGTGTGAAAGTAACGGTCATTTCTACGTTCCGGGCAACCTAGGCTTCACTCTAGAGCGTTGGCCCTCCACATCTAACAGTTAGGGCCTAAGAAGTCAACGCCAGAAGCACCAAATACAAAATAAATACAACAGTTTTTCCATTGTATAAAACGAATAATTGCAACCAGTATGAAAGTTTTGGTCATTTCTACGTTTCGGGCAACCTAGGCTTCACCCTCGGGCGTTGCTCCACCTGATCGAATAGTTAGGGCCTAAGAAGTCAACGCCAGAAGCATAAAATACGATATATGTACAACAGTTTTACCATCGTATAAAATGAATAATCGCAAACCGTGTGAAGGTGATGGTCATTTCTACGTTCCGCGCAACCTAGGCTTCACCCTTGGGCGTTGCTCCACCTGATCGAATAGTTAGGGCCTAAGAAGTCAACGCCAGAAGCATAAAATACGATATATGTACAACAGTTTTTCCATCGCATAAAATGTGTAATTGCAACCAGTGTGAAAGTAACGGACATTTCTACGTTCCGGGCATCCTAGACTTAACACTGAGGCATTGCTCCACCAGATCGAATACATAGGGCCTTAGAAGTCAACGCCAGAAGCATAAAGTACATTAAAAATCCAACAGTTTGTCCATCGTGTAACTGGAATAATTGACACCAGTGTGAAAGTGATGGTCAATTCTGCATTCCGGGCAACCTATGCTTCACTCTAGGGCGTTGCTCCTCCAGATAGAATAGTTAGGGCCTAAGAAGTCAACGCCAGAAGCACAAAATACAAAATAAATACAACAGTTTTTCGATCGTATAACAAGAATAATTGCAACCAGTGTAAACGTGATGGTCATATCTACATTCCGGGCAACCTAGGCTTCACCCTAGGGCGTCGCTCCACCAGACCAAATAGTTAGGGCCATAGAAGTCAACGCCAGAAGCATAAAATACAATATTAATACAACAGATTTTCCATCGTATGTAATGTACATTTGCAAACAGTGTGAAAGTAACGGTCATTTCTACGTTCCGGGCAACATAGGCTTCACTCTAGGGCGTTGCTCCACCACATCGAATAGCTGCGGCCTTTGAAGTCAACGCCAGAAGCATAAAATACAATATAAATACAACAGTTTCTCCATTGTATAAAATGAATAATTGCATACAGTGTGGAGGTAATGGTCATTTCTACTTTCCGGGCAACCTAGGCTTCACTCTAGGGCGTTTCTCCACCACATCGAATAGCTACGCCCTTAGAAGTCAACGCCTGAAGCATAAAATACAATATAAATACAACAGTTTTTCAATCGTATAACAGGAATAATTGCAAACAGTGTGAAAAATATGGTCATTTCTACGTTGCGGGCATCCTAGGCTTCACTCTAGGGCATTGCTCCACCACATCGAATAGCTACAGCCTTAGAAGTCAACGCCATAACTATAAAAAACAATATAAATACAACAGTTTCTCCATTGTATAAAATGAATAATTGCATACAGTGTGGAGGTAATGGTCATTTCTACTTTCCGGGCAGCCTAGGCTTCACTCTAGGGCGTTTCTCCACCACATCGAATAGCTACGACCTTAGAAGTCAACGCCTGAAGCATAAAATATAATATAAGTACAACAGTTTTTCCATCGTATAACAGGAATAATCGCAACCAGTGTGAAACACATGGTCATTTCTACGTTCCGGGCAACCTAGGCTTCACTCTAGGGCGTTGCTCCAACTAATCGAATAGCTACGGCCTTAGGAGTCAACGCCAGAGGCACAAAATACAAAATAAATACAACAGTTTTTCGATCGTATAACAAGAATAATTGCAACCAGTGTAAAAGTGATGGTCATTTCTACATTCCGGTCAACCTAGGCTACACTCTAGGGTGTTGCTCCGCCAGAACGAATAGATAGGGCCTAAGAAGTCAACGCCAGAAGCATAAAATACAATATAAATACAACAGTTTTTCACTTGTATAACTGGAATAATTGCAACCAGTGTGAAAGCTATGGTCATCTCTACGTTCCGGGCAACCTAGGCTTCACTCTAGGGCGTTGCTCCACCACATCGAATAGCTGCGGCCTTTGAAGTCAACGCCAGAAGCATAAAATACAATATAAATACAACAGTTTTTCAATCGTATAACAGGAATAATTGCAAACAGTGTGAAAAATATGGTCATTTCTACGTTGCGGGCATCCTAGGCTTCACTCTAGGGCATTGCTCCACCACATCGAATAGCTACAGCCTTAGAAGTCAACGCCACAACTATAAAAAACAATATAAATACAACAGTTTCTCCATTGTATAAAATGAATAATTGCAACCAGTATGAAAGTTATGGTCATTTCTACGTTCCTGGCAACCTAGGCTTCACCCTAGGGCGTTGCTCCACCTGATCGAATAGTTAGGGCCTAAGAAGTCAACGCCAGAAGCATAAAATACGATGTATGCACATCAGTTTTACCATCGTATAAAATGAATAATCGCAAACAGTGTGAAGGTAATGGTCATTTCTACGTTCCGCGCAACCTAGGCTTCACCCTAGGGCGTTGCTCCACCAGACCAAATAGTTAGGGCCATAGAAGTCAACGCCAGAAACATAAAATACAAAATAAATAGAACGGTTTTTCCATTGTATAAAACGAATAATTGAAACCAGTGTGAAAGTTATGGTCATTTCCACGTTCCGGGCAACCTAGGCTTCACTACAGGGCGGTGCTCCACCAGATCAAATAGTTAGGGCCTAAGAAGTCAACGCCAGAAGCATAAAATACAATATTAATACAACAGCTTTTCCATCGTATGTAATGTACATTTGCAAACAGTGTGAAAGTAACGGTCATTTCTACGTTCCGGGCAACCTAGGCTTCATACTAGGGCGTTGCTCCACCTTATCGAATAGTTAAGGCCTAAGAAGTCAACGCCAGAAGCATAAAATACGATGTATGCACAACAGTTTTACCATCGTATAAAATGAATAATCGCAAACAGTGTGAAGGTAATGGTCATTTCTACGTTCCGGGCAACCTAGGCTTCACCCTAGGGCGTTGCTCCACCAGACGAAATAGTTAGGGCCATAGAAGTCAACGCCAGAAGCATAAAATACAAAATAAATACAACAGTTTTTCCATCGTATAAAACGAATAATTGCAACCAGTATGAAAGTTATGGTCATTTCTACGTTCCTGGCAACCTAGGCTTCACCCTAGGGCGTTGATCCACCTTATCGAATAGTTAAGGCCTAAGAAGTCAACGCCAGAAGCATAAAATACGATGTATGCACAACAGTTTTACCATCGTATAAAATGAATAATCGCAAACAGTGTGAAGGTAATGGTCATTTCTACGTTCCGGGCAACCTAGGCTTCACCCTAGGGCGTTGCTCCACCAGACCAAATAGTTAGGGCCATAGAAGTCAACGCCAGAAGCATAAAATACAATATTAATACAACAGCTTTTCCATCGTATGTAATGTACATTTGCAAACACTGTGAAAGTAACGGTCATTTGTACGTTCCGGGCAACCTAGGCTTCACTCTAGGGCGTTGGCCCTCCACATCTAACAGTTAGGGCCTAAGAAGTCAACGCCAGAAGCACCAAATACAAAATAAATACAACAGTTTTTCCATTGTATAAAACGAATAATTGCAACCAGTATGAAAGTTTTGGTCATTTCTACGTTTCGGGCAACCTAGGCTTCACCCTCGGGCGTTGCTCCACCTGATCGAATAGTTAGGGCCTAAGAAGTCAACGCCAGAAGCATAAAATACGATATATGTACAACAGTTTTACCATCGTATAAAATGAATAATCGCAAACCGTGTGAAGGTGATGGTCATTTCTACGTTCCGCGCAACCTAGTCTTCACCCTTGGGCGTTGCTCCACCTGATCGAATAGATAGGGCCTAAGAAGTCAACGCCAGAAGCATAAAATACGATATATGTACAACAGTTTTTCCATCGCATAAAATGTGTAATTGCAACCAGTGTGAAAGTAACGGACATTTCTACGTTCCGGGCATCCTAGACTTAACACTGAGGCATTGCTCCACCAGATCGAATACATAGGGCCTTAGAAGTCAACGCCAGAAGCATGAAGTACATTAAAAATCCAACAGTTTGTCCATCGTATAACAGGAATAATTGCCACCAGTGTGAAAGTGATGGTCATTTCTGCATTCCGGGCAACCTAGGCTTCACTCTAGGGGTTGCTCCTCCAGATAGAATAGCTAGGGCCCAGGAAGTCAACGCCAGAAGCATAAAATACAATATAAATACAACAGTTTTTCACTTGTATAACAGGAATAATTGCAACCAGTGTGAAAGCTTTGGTCATCTCTACGTTCCGGGCAACCTAGGCTTCACTCTAGGTCGTTGCTCCACCACATCGAATAGCTGCGGCCTTTGAAGTCAACGCCAGAAGCATAAAATACAATATAAATACAACAGTTTTTCAATCGTATAACAGGAATAATTGCAAACAGTGTGAAAAATATGGTCATTTCTACGTTGCGGGCATCCTAGGCTTCACTCTAGGGCATTGCTCCACCACATCGAATAGCTACGGCCTTAGAAGTCAACGCCATAACAATAAAAAACAAAATAAATACAACAGTTTCTCCATTGTATAAAATGAATAATTGCATACAGTGTGGAGGTAATGGTCATTTCTACTTTCCGGGCAACCTAGGCTTCACTCTAGGGCGTTTCTCGACCACATCGAATAGCTACGCCCATAGAAGTCAACGCCTGAAGCATAAAATATAATATAAGTACAACAGTTTTTCCATCGTATAACAGGAATAATTGCAACCAGTGTGAAAGACATGGTCATTTCTACGTTCCGGGCAACCTAGGCTTCACCATAGGGCGTTGCTCCACCAGATCGAATAGTTAGGGCCATAGAAGTCAACGCCCGAAGCATAAAATACAAAATAAATAGAACAGCTTTTCCATTGTATAAAACGAATAATTGAAGCCAGTGTGAAAGTTATGGTCATTTCCACGTTCCGGGCAACCTACGCTTCACCCTAGGGCGTTGCTCCACCTGATCGAATAGTTAGGGCCTAAGAAGTCAACGCCAGAAGCATAAAATACGATATATGTACAACAGTTTTGCCATCGTATTAAATGAATAATCGCAAACAGTGTGAAGGTAATGGTCATTTCTATGTTCCGGGCAACCTAGGCCTCACTCTAGGGCGTTGCTCCACCAGATCGAATAGTTAGGGCCTTAGAAGTCAACGCCCGAAGCATAAAATACAAAATAAATAGAACGGTTTTTCCATTGTATAAAACGAATATTTGAAACCAGTGTGAAAGTTATGGTCATTTCTACGTTCCGCGCAACCTAGGCTTCACCTCTGGGCGTTGCTCCACCAGATCCAATAGTTAGGACCTAAGAAGTCAGCGCCAGAAGCATAAAATACAAAATAGATACAACAGCTTTTCCATCGTATATAGTGTATATTTGCAAACAGTGTGAAGGCAATGGTCATTTCTACGTTCCGGGCAACCTAGGCTAAACCCTAGGGCGTTGCTCCACCTGATCGAATAGTTAGGGCCTAAGAAGTCAACGCCAGGAGCATAAAATACGATATATGTACAACAGTTTTACCGTCGTATAAAATGAATAATCGCAAACAGTGTGAAGGTAATGGTCAATTCTACATTCCGGGCAACCTAGGCTTCACTCTAGGGCGTTGCTTCACCAGATCGAATAGTTGGGGCCTTAGAAGTCAACGCCCGAAGCATAAAATACAAATTAAATAGAACAGTTTTTCCATTGTATAAAACGCACAATTGAAACCAGTGTGAAAGTTATGGTCATTTCTACGTTCCGCGCAACCTAGGCTTCACCCCTGGGCGTTGCTTCACCAGATCGAATAGTTAGGGCTTAAGAAGTCAATGCCAGAAGCATAAAATACGATATATGTGCAACAGTTTTTCCATCGCATAAAATGAATAATTGCAACCAGTGTGAAAGTAACGGACATTTCTACGTTCCGGGCATCCTAGACTTAACACTGAGGCATTGCTCCACCAGATCGAATACATAGGGCCTTAGAAGTCAACGCCAGAAGCATAAAGTACATTAAAAATCCAACAGTTTGTCCATCGTGTAACAGGAATAATTGACACCAGTGTGAAAGTGATGGTCAATTCTGCATTCCGGGCAACCTATGCTTCACTCTAGGGCGTTGCTCCTCCAGATAGAATAGTTAGGGCCTAAGAAGTCAACGCCAGAAGCACAAAATACAAAATAAATACAACAGTTTTTCGATCGTATAACAAGAATAATTGCAACCAGTGTAAACGTGATGGTCATATCTACATTCCGGGCAACCTAGGCTTCACTCTAGGGCGTTGTTCCAACAGATCGAATAGTTAGGGCCTAAGAAGTCGATGCCAGAAGCATAAAATACAATATAAATACAACAGCTTTTCCATCGACTATGATGTATATTTGCAAAGAGTGTGAAAGTAAAGGTCATTTCTACGTTCCGGGCAACATAGGCTTAACTGTAGGGCGTTGCTCCACCAAATCGCATAGTTAGGGACTTTGAATACTACACCAGAAGCATAAAATACAATAAAAATGCAACAGTTTTTCCATTGTATAACAGGAATAACTGCAACCAGTGTGAAAGTACTGGTCATTTCTACGTTCCGGGTAACCTAGGCTTCACTCTAGGGCGTTGCTCCACCAGATCGAATAGCTAGGGACTTAGAATTCAACGCCAGAAGAATAAAATACAACATAAGTACAACAGTTTTACCATCGTATAGAATGAATAATCACAAACAGTGTGAAGGTAACGGTCATTTCTACGTTCCGGGCAACCTAGGCTTAACTGCAGGGCGTTCCTCCACCAGATCGCATAGTTAGGGCCTTAGAAGTCAACGCCCGAAGCATAAAATACAATATAAATACAACAGCTCTTCCATCGTGTATAATGTATATTTGCAAACAGTGTGAAAGTAAAGGTCATTTCTACGTTCCGAGCAACCTAGGCTTCACTCTAGGGCGTTGGTCCACCAGATCCAATAGCTAGGGCCTAAGAAGTCAACGCCACGAGCACCAAATACAATATAAATACAACAGTTTTTCCACTGTATAATATGAATAATTGCAAACAGTGTGGAAGTAATGGTCATTTCTACGTTCCGGGCAACCTAGGCTTCACTCTAGGGCGTTGCTCCACGAGGTCGAATAGTTAGGGCCTAAGAAATCAACGCCAGAAGCATAAAATATAATATAAATGCAACAGTTTTTCCATCGTATAACAGGAATAATTGCAACCAGACTGAAGGTGATGGTCATTTCTACGTTCCGGGCAACCTAGGCTTCACTCCAGGGCGTTGCTCCACCAGGTCGAATAGTTAGGGCCTTAGAAAACAACGCCAGACGCATAAAATACAATAAAAATACAACAGCTTTTCCATCGTATAAAAGGTATAATTCCAACCAGTGTGAAAGCTATGGTCATTTCTACGTTCCGGGCAACCTAGGCTTCACTCTAGGGCGTTGCTCCACCACATCGAATTGTTAGGGCCTTAGAAGTCAATGCCAGAAGCATAAAATACCATAACAAAGCAACAGTTTTTCCATCGTATAACAGGAAAGCTGCAACCAGTGTGAAAGTACGGGACATTTCTATGTCCCGGGTAACCTAGGCTCCACTCTAGGGCGTTGCCCCACCAGATCGAATAGCTACGGACTTAGAATTCAACGCCAGAGGAATAAACTACAACATAAGTACAACAGTTTTTCCATCGTATAAAGTGTATAATTGCAAGCAGCGTGAAGGTAATGGTCATATCTACGTTCCGGGAAACCTAGGCTTCACTATAGAGCGTTGCTCCACCAGATCGAATAGTTAGGGCCTTAGAAGTCAACGCCAGGAGCACCAAATACAATATAAATACAACAGTTTTTCCACTGTATAATATGAACAGTTGCAAACGGTGTGGAAGTAATGGTCATTTCTACGTTCCGGGCAACCTAGGCTTCACTCTAGGGCGTTGCTCCACCAGGTCGAATAGTTAGGGCCTAAGAAATCAACGCCAGAAGCATAAAATATAATATAAATGCAACAGTTTTTCCATTGTATAACAGGAATAATTGCAACCAGAGTGAAGGTGATGGTCATTTCTATGTTCCGGGCAACCTAGGCTTCACTCTAGGGCGTTGTTCCTACAGATCGAATAGTTAGGGCCCAAGAAGTCGATGCCACAAGCATAAAATACAATATAAATACAACAGCTTTTCCATCGACTATGATGTATATTTGCAAAGAGTGTGAAAGTAAAGGTCATTTCTACGTTCCGCGCAACCTAGGCTTAACTGTAGGGCGTTGCTCCACCAAATCGCAAAGTTAGGGACTTTGAATACTACACCAGAAGCATAAAATACAATAAAAATGCAACAGTTTTTCCATTGTATAACAGGAATAACTGCAACCAGTGTGAAAGTACTGGTCATTTCTACGTTCCGGGTAACCTAGGCTTCACTCTAGGGCGTTGCTCCACCAGATCGAATAGCTAGGGACTTAGAATTCAACGCCAGAAGAATAAAATACAACATAAGTACAACAGTTTTACCATCGTATAAAGTGAATAATCACAAACAGTGTGAACGTAACGGTCATTTCTACGTTCCGGGCAACCTAGGCTTAACTGCAGGGCGTTCCTCCACCAGATCGCATAGTTAGGGCCTTAGAAGTCAAAGCCCGAAGCATAAAATACAATATAAATACAACAGCTCTTCCATCGTGTATAATGTATATTTGCAAACAGTGTGAAAGTAAAGGTCATTTCTACGTTCCGAGCAACCTAGGCTTCACTCTAGGGCGTTGGTCCACCAGATCCAATAGCTAGGGCCTAAGAAGTCAACGCCAGGAGCACCAAATACAATATAAATACAACAGTTTTTCCACTGTATAATATGAATAATTGCAAACAGTGTGGAAGTAATGGTCATTTCTACGTTCCGGGCAACCTAGGCTTCACTCTAGGGCGTTGCTCCACCACATCGAATAGTTAGGGCCTTAGAAGTCAATGCCAGAAGCATAAAATACAATAACAATGCAACAGTTTTTCCATTGTATAACAGGAATAACTGCAACCAGTGTGAAAGTACTGGTCATTTCTACGTTCCGAGTAACCTAGGCTTCACTCTAGGGCGTTGCTCCACCTGATCGAATAGATAGGGCCTAAGAAGTCAACGCCAGAAGCATAAAATACGATATATGTACAACAGTTTTTCCATCGCATAAAATGTGTAATTGCAACCAGTGTGAAAGTAACGGACATTTCTACGTTCCGGGCATCCTAGACTTAACACTGAGGCATTGCTCCACCAGATCGAATACATAGGGCCTTAGAAGTCAACGCCAGAAGCATGAAGTACATTAAAAATCCAACAGTTTGTCCATCGTATAACAGGAATAATTGCCACCAGTGTGAAAGTGATGGTCATTTCTGCATTCCGGGCAACCTAGGCTTCACTCTAGGGGTTGCTCCTCCAGATAGAATAGCTAGGGCCCAGGAAGTCAACGCCAGAAGCATAAAATACAATATAAATACAACAGTTTTTCACTTGTATAACAGGAATAATTGCAACCAGTGTGAAAGCTTTGGTCATCTCTACGTTCCGGGCAACCTAGGCTTCACTCTAGGTCGTTGCTCCACCACATCGAATAGCTGCGGCCTTTGAAGTCAACGCCAGAAGCATAAAATACAATATAAATACAACAGTTTTTCAATCGTATAACAGGAATAATTGCAAACAGTGTGAAAAATATGGTCATTTCTACGTTGCGGGCATCCTAGGCTTCACTCTAGGGCATTGCTCCACCACATCGAATAGCTACGGCCTTAGAAGTCAACGCCATAACAATAAAAAACAATATAAATACAACAGTTTCTCCATTGTATAAAATGAATAATTGCATACAGTGTGGAGGTAATGGTCATTTCTACTTTCCGGGCAACCTAGGCTTCACTCTAGGGCGTTTCTCGACCACATCGAATAGCTACGCCCATAGAAGTCAACGCCTGAAGCATAAAATATAATATAAGTACAACAGTTTTTCCATCGTATAACAGGAATAATTGCAACCAGTGTGAAAGACATGGTCATTTCTACGTTCCGGGCAACCTAGGCTTCACCATAGGGCGTTGCTCCACCAGATCGAATAGTTAGGGCCATAGAAGTCAACGCCCGAAGCATAAAATACAAAATAAATAGAACAGCTTTTCCATTGTATAAAACGAATAATTGAAGCCAGTGTGAAAGTTATGGTCATTTCCACGTTCCGGGCAACCTACGCTTCACCCTAGGGCGTTGCTCCACCTGATCGAATAGTTAGGGCCTAAGAAGTCAACGCCAGAAGCATAAAATACGATATATGTACAACAGTTTTGCCATCGTATTAAATGAATAATCGCAAACAGTGTGAAGGTAATGGTCATTTCTATGTTCCGGGCAACCTAGGCCTCACTCTAGGGCGTTGCTCCACCAGATCGAATAGTTAGGGCCTTAGAAGTCAACGCCCGAAGCATAAAATACAAAATAAATAGAACGGTTTTTCCATTGTATAAAACGAATATTTGAAACCAGTGTGAAAGTTATGGTCATTTCTACGTTCCGCGCAACCTAGGCTTCACCTCTGGGCGTTGCTCCACCAGATCCAATAGTTAGGACCTAAGAAGTCAGCGCCAGAAGCATAAAATACAAAATAGATACAACAGCTTTTCCATCGTATATAGTGTATATTTGCAAACAGTGTGAAGGCAATGGTCATTTCTACGTTCCGGGCAACCTAGGCTAAACCCTAGGGCGTTGCTCCACCTGATCCAATAGTTAGGGCCTAAGAAGTCAACGCCAGGAGCATAAAATACGATATATGTACAACAGTTTTACCGTCGTATAAAATGAATAATCGCAAACAGTGTGAAGGTAATGGTCAATTCTACATTCCGGGCAACCTAGGCTTCACTCTAGGGCGTTGCTTCACCAGATCGAATAGTTGGGGCCTTAGAAGTCAACGCCCGAAGCATAAAATACAAATTAAATAGAACAGTTTTTCCATTGTATAAAACGCACAATTGAAACCAGTGTGAAAGTTATGGTCATTTCTACGTTCCGCGCAACCTAGGCTTCACCCCTGGGCGTTGCTTCACCAGATCGAATAGTTAGGGCTTAAGAAGTCAATGCCAGAAGCATAAAATACGATATATGTGCAACAGTTTTTCCATCGCATAAAATGAATAATTGCAACCAGTGTGAAAGTAACGGACATTTCTACGTTCCGGGCATCCTAGACTTAACACTGAGGCATTGCTCCACCAGATCGAATACATAGGGCCTTAGAAGTCAACGCCAGAAGCATAAAGTACATTAAAAATCCAACAGTTTGTCCATCGTGTAACAGGAATAATTGACACCAGTGTGAAAGTGATGGTCAATTCTGCATTCCGGGCAACCTATGCTTCACTCTAGGGCGTTGCTCCTCCAGATAGAATAGTTAGGGCCTAAGAAGTCAACGCCAGAAGCACAAAATACAAAATAAATACAACAGTTTTTCGATCGTATAACAAGAATAATTGCAACCAGTGTAAACGTGATGGTCATATCTACATTCCGGGCAACCTAGGCTTCACTCTAGGGCGTTGTTCCAACAGATCGAATAGTTAGGGCCTAAGAAGTCGATGCCAGAAGCATAAAATACAATATAAATACAACAGCTTTTCCATCGACTATGATGTATATTTGCAAAGAGTGTGAAAGTAAAGGTCATTTCTACGTTCCGGGCAACATAGGCTTAACTGTAGGGCGTTGCTCCACCAAATCGCATAGTTAGGGACTTTGAATACTACACCAGAAGCATAAAATACAATAAAAATGCAACAGTTTTTCCATTGTATAACAGGAATAACTGCAACCAGTGTGAAAGTACTGGTCATTTCTACGTTCCGGGTAACCTAGGCTTCACTCTAGGGCGTTGCTCCACCAGATCGAATAGCTAGGGACTTAGAATTCAACGCCAGAAGAATAAAATACAACATAAGTACAACAGTTTTACCATCGTATAGAATGAATAATCACAAACAGTGTGAAGGTAACGGTCATTTCTACGTTCCGGGCAACCTAGGCTTAACTGCAGGGCGTTCCTCCACCAGATCGCATAGTTAGGGCCTTAGAAGTCAACGCCCGAAGCATAAAATACAATATAAATACAACAGCTCTTCCATCGTGTATAATGTATATTTGCAAACAGTGTGAAAGTAAAGGTCATTTCTACGTTCCGAGCAACCTAGGCTTCACTCTAGGGCGTTGGTCCACCAGATCCAATAGCTAGGGCCTAAGAAGTCAACGCCACGAGCACCAAATACAATATAAATACAACAGTTTTTCCACTGTATAATATGAATAATTGCAAACAGTGTGGAAGTAATGGTCATTTCTACGTTCCGGGCAACCTAGGCTTCACTCTAGGGCGTTGCTCCACGAGGTCGAATAGTTAGGGCCTAAGAAATCAACGCCAGAAGCATAAAATATAATATAAATGCAACAGTTTTTCCATCGTATAACAGGAATAATTGCAACCAGACTGAAGGTGATGGTCATTTCTACGTTCCGGGCAACCTAGGCTTCACTCCAGGGCGTTGCTCCACCAGGTCGAATAGTTAGGGCCTTAGAAAACAACGCCAGACGCATAAAATACAATAAAAATACAACAGCTTTTCCATCGTATAAAAGGTATAATTCCAACCAGTGTGAAAGCTATGGTCATTTCTACGTTCCGGGCAACCTAGGCTTCACTCTAGGGCGTTGCTCCACCACATCGAATTGTTAGGGCCTTAGAAGTCAATGCCAGAAGCATAAAATACCATAACAAAGCAACAGTTTTTCCATCGTATAACAGGAAAGCTGCAACCAGTGTGAAAGTACGGGACATTTCTATGTCCCGGGTAACCTAGGCTCCACTCTAGGGCGTCGCCCCACCAGATCGAATAGCTACGGACTTAGAATTCAACGCCAGAGGAATAAACTACAACATAAGTACAACAGTTTTTCCATCGTATAAAGTGTATAATTGCAAGCAGCGTGAAGGTAATGGTCATATCTACGTTCCGGGAAACCTAGGCTTCACTATAGAGCGTTGCTCCACCAGATCGAATAGTTAGGGCCTTAGAAGTCAACGCCAGGAGCACCAAATACAATATAAATACAACAGTTTTTCCACTGTATAATATGAACAGTTGCAAACGGTGTGGAAGTAATGGTCATTTCTACGTTCCGGGCAACCTAGGCTTCACTCTAGGGCGTTGCTCCACCAGGTCGAATAGTTAGGGCCTAAGAAATCAACGCCAGAAGCATAAAATATAATATAAATGCAACAGTTTTTCCATTGTATAACAGGAATAATTGCAACCAGAGTGAAGGTGATGGTCATTTCTATGTTCCGGGCAACCTAGGCTTCACTCTAGGGCGTTGTTCCTACAGATCGAATAGTTAGGGCCCAAGAAGTCGATGCCACAAGCATAAAATACAATATAAATACAACAGCTTTTCCATCGACTATGATGTATATTTGCAAAGAGTGTGAAAGTAAAGGTCATTTCTACGTTCCGCGCAACCTAGGCTTAACTGTAGGGCGTTGCTCCACCAAATCGCAAAGTTAGGGACTTTGAATACTACACCAGAAGCATAAAATACAATAAAAATGCAACAGTTTTTCCATTGTATAACAGGAATAACTGCAACCAGTGTGAAAGTACTGGTCATTTCTACGTTCCGGGTAACCTAGGCTTCACTCTAGGGCGTTGCTCCACCAGATCGAATAGCTAGGGACTTAGAATTCAACGCCAGAAGAATAAAATACAACATAAGTACAACAGTTTTACCATCGTATAAAATGAATAATCACAAACAGTGTGAACGTAACGGTCATTTCTACGTTCCGGGCAACCTAGGCTTAACTGCAGGGCGTTCCTCCACCAGATCGCATAGTTAGGGCCTTAGAAGTCAAAGCCCGAAGCATAAAATACAATATAAATACAACAGCTCTTCCATCGTGTATAATGTATATTTGCAAACAGTGTGAAAGTAAAGATCATTTCTACGTTCCGAGCAACCTAGGCTTCACTCTAGGGCGTTGGTCCACCAGATCCAATAGCTAGGGCCTAAGAAGTCAACGCCAGGAGCACCAAATACAATATAAATACAACAGTTTTTCCACTGTATAATATGAATAATTGCAAACAGTGTGGAAGTAATGGTCATTTCTACGTTCCGGGCAACCTAGGCTTCACTCTAGGGCGTTGCTCCACCACATCGAATAGTTAGGGCCTTAGAAGTCAATGCCAGAAGCATAAAATACAATAACAATGCAACAGTTTTTCCATTGTATAACAGGAATAACTGCAACCAGTGTGAAAGTACTGGTCATTTCTACGTTCCGAGTAACCTAGGCTTCACTCTAGGGCGTTGCTCCACCAGATCGAATAGCTACGGACTTAGAATTCAACGCCAGAAGAATAAAATACAACATAAGTACAACAGTTTTACCATCGTATAAAATGAATAATCACAAACAGTGTGAAGGTAATGGTCATTTCTGCGTTCCGGGCAATCTAGGCTTCACTCTAGGGCGTTGCTCCATCAGATCGAATAGTTAGGGCCTTAGAAGTCAATGCCCGAAGCATAAAATGCAATATAAATACAACAGCTCTTCCATCGTGTATAATGTATATTTGCAAACAGTGTGAAAGTAAAGGTCATTTCTACGTTCCGAGCAACCTAGGCTTCAGACAAGGGCGTTGTTCCACCAGATCTAATAGTTAAGGCCTAAGAAGTCAACGCCATAAGCATAAAATACAATATAAATACAATAGGTTTTCCATCGTATATAATGTATATTTGCAAACAGTCTGAAAGTAAAGGTCGTTTCTACGTTCCGGGCAACCTAGGCTTAACTGCAGGGCGTTGCTCCACCAGATCGCATAGTTGGGGACTTAGAATTCGACGCCAGAAGCATAAAATACAACATAAGTACAACAGTTTTCCCATCGTATAACAGGAACGATTGCAACCAGTTTGAAAGTACAGGCCATTTCTACGTTCCGGGCAGCCTAGGCTTCACTCTAGGGCGTTGCACCACCAGATCGAATAGTTAGGGCCTTAGAAGTCAACGCCCAAAGCATAAAATACAATAAATATACAAAAGTTTTTCCATCGTATAACAGGAATAATTGCCACCAGTGTGAAGTGATGGTCATTTCTACTTTCCGGGGAACCTAGGCTTCACCCTAGGGCGTTGCTCCACCACATCGAATAGCTACGGCCTTAGAAGTCAAAGCCCGAAGCATGAAATACAAAATAAATAGAACAGTTTTTACATTGTATAGAACGAATAATTGCAACCAGTGTGAAAGCTATGGTCATTTCTACGTTCCGGGCAACCTTGTCTGAACTCCAGGGCGTTGCTCCACCAGATCGAATAGTTAGGGACTTTGAATACAACGCCAGAAGAATAAAATACAATAAAAATGCAACAGTTTTTCCATTGTATAACAGGAATAAGTGCAACCAGTGTGAAAGTACTGGTCATTTCTACGTTCCGGTTAACCCAGGCTTCACTCTCGGGCGTTGCTCCACCAGATCGGACAGCTAGGGACTTAGAACTCAACGCCAGAAGAATAAAATACAACATAAGTACAACAGTTTTACCATCGTATAAAATGAATAATCGCAAGCAGTGTGTAGGTAATGGTGATTTCTACCTTCCGGGCAGCCTAGGCTTCACTCTAGGGCGTTGCTCCACCAGATGGAATAGTTAGGGCCTTAGAAGTCAACGCCCGAAGCATAAAATACAATATAAATATAACAGCTTTTCTATCGTATATAATGTATATTTCCAAACAGTGTGAAAGTAAAGGTCATTTCTACGTTCCGGGCAACCTAGCCTTCACTCTAGGGCGTTGGTCCACCAGATCCAATAGCTAGGGCCTAAGAAGTCAACGCCAGGAGCACCAAATACAATATAAATACAACAGTTTTTCCACTGTATAATATGAATAATTGCAAACAGTGTGGAAGTAATGGTCATTTCTACGTTCCGGGCAACATAGGCTTCACTCTAGGTCGTTGCTCCACCAGATCGAAAAGCAAGGGCCTAAGAAGCCAACGCCTGAAGCATAAAATACAATATAAATACAACAGTTTTTCCATCGTATAACAGGAATAATTGCAACCAGAGTGAAGGTGATGGTCATTTCTACGTTCCGGGCAACCTAGGCTTCACTCTAGGGCGCTGCTCCACCAGATCGAATAGCTAGGGACTTAGAAGTCAACGCCAGAAGCATGATATGCAATATAAATACAACAGCTTTTCCATCGTATATAATGTATATTTGCAAACAGTGTGAAAGTAACGGTCATTTCTACATTCCGGGCAAGCTAGGCTTCACTCTAGGGCGTTGCTCCACCAGATCGAATAGTTAGGGCCTAAGAAGTCAACGCCAGAAGCATAAAATACAATAAAAATGCAACAGTTTTTCCATCGTATAAAACGAATAATTGAAACCAGTGTGAAAGTTATGGTCATTTCTACGTTCCGCGCAGCCTATGCTTCACACCTGGGCGTTGCTCCACCAGATCCAATAGTTAGGACCTAAGAAGTCTGCGCCAGACGCATAAAATACAAAATAGATACAACAGCTTTTCCATGGTATATAATGCATATTCACAAACAGTGTGGAAGTAATGGTCATTTCTACTTTCCGGGCAACCTAGGCATCACTCTAGGGCGTTGCTCCACCATATCGAATAGCTACGGAATTAGAAGTCAACGGCTGAAGCATAAAATACAACATAAGTACAACAGTTTTCCCATCGTATAACAGGAATAATTGCAACCTAAGAAGTCAGCGCAAGAAGCATAAAATACAATAAAAATACAAAAGTTTTTCCATCGTATAACAGGAATAATTGCCACCAGTCTGAAAGTGATGGTCATTTCTACATTCCGGGCGACCTAGGCTTCACTCTGGGGTGTTGCTCCACCAGATCGAATAGTTAGGGCCTAAGAAGTCAACGCCAGAAGCATAAAGAACAATAAAAATCCAACAGTTTGTCCATCGTATAACAGGAATAACTGCAACCAGTGTGAAAGTAATGGTCTTTTCTACGTTCCGAGCAACCTAGGTTTCGCTCTATGGCGTTGCTCCTCCACATCGAATAGTTAGGGCCTTAGAAGTCAACGCCAGAAGCACCAAATACAAAATAAATACAACAGCTTTCCATCGTATAAAACGAATAATTGCAACCAGTGTAAAAGTAATGGCCATTTCCGCGTTCCGGGCAACCTAGGCTTCACTCTAGGGCGTTGGTCCACCAGATGGAATAGCTAGGGCCTTAGAAGTGAACGCCAGAAACCTAAAATACAATAAAAATACAACAGTTTATCCATCGTATAACGGGAATTATTGCAACAAATGTGTAAGTGATGGTCATTACCACGTTCCGGGCAACCTAGGCTTCACTCTAGGGCGTTGGTCCACCAGATCAAATAGTTGGGACCTAAGAAGTGTACGGCCGAAGCATAAAAGACAATATAAATCCAACAGCTTTTCCATCGTATATAATGTATATTTGCAAACAGTGTGAAAGTAACGGTCATTTCTACGTTCCGGGCAGCCTAGGCTTCACTCTAGGCCGGTGCTCCACCAGATCAAATAGTTAGGACCTAAGAAGTCAACGCCAGAAGCATGAAATACAATATAAATACAACAGCTTTTCCATCGTCTATAATGTATATTTGCAAACAGTGTGAAAGCAACGGTCATTTCTACGTTCCGGGCAAACTAGGCTTCACTCTAGGGCGTTGCTCCACCAGATCGAATAGTTAGGGACTTAGAATTCGACTCCAGAAGCTAAAAATACAACATAAGTACAACAATTTTCCCATCGTATAACAGGAATAAGTGCAACCACTGTGAAAGTACAGGTCATTTCTACGTTCCGGGCAACCTAGGCTTCGCTCATTGGCGTTGCTGCACCAGATCGAAGAGCAAGGGACTTAGAAGTCAACGCCAGAAGCATAAAATACAATAAAAATACAACAGTTTTTCCATCGTATAAAATGTATAATTGCAACCAATGTGAAGGTAATGGTCATTTCTACTTTCCGGGCAACCTAGGCATCACTCTAGGGCGTTGCTCCACCATATCGAATAGCTACGGAATTAGAAGTCAACGGCTGAAGCATAAAATACAACATAAGTACAACAGTTTTCCCATCGTATAACAGGAATAAGTGCAACCACTGTGAAAGTACAGGTCATTTCTACGTTCCGGGCAACCTAGGCTTCGCTCATTGGCGTTGCTGCACCAGATCGAAGAGCAAGGGACTTAGAAGTCAACGCCAGAAGCATAAAATACAATAAAAATACAACAGTTTTTCCATCGTATAAAATGTATAATTGCAACCAATGTGAAGGTAATGGTCATTTCTACGATCCGGGCAACCTAGGCTTCACCCTAGGGTGTTGCTCCACCTGTTCGAATAGTTAGGGCCTAAGAAGTCAACGCCAGAAGCATAAAATACGTTATATGTACAACACTTATACCATCGTATAAAATGAATAATCGCAAACAGTGTGATCGTAATGGTCAGTTCTTCGTTCCGGGTAACCTAGGCTTCACTCTAGGGCGTTGCACCACCAGATCGAATAGTTAGGGCCTTAGAAGTCAACGCCCGAAGCATAAAATACGTTATATGTACAACACTTATACCATCGTATAAAATGAATAATCGCAAACAGTGTGATCGTAATGGTCAGTTCTTCGTTCCGGGCAACCTCGGTTTCGCTGTAGGGCGTTGCTCCACCAGATCGAATAGCTAGGGACTTAGAAGTCAACGCCAGAAGCATAAAATACAATAAAATACATCAGTTTTTCCATCGTGTAAAAGGAATAATTGCAACCAGGGTGAAAGTAATGGTCATTTCTACGTACCGGGCAACCTAGGCTTCGCTCTAGGGCCTTGCTCCACCAGATCGAATAGCTAGGGACTTAGAAGTCAACGCCAGAGGCATAAAGTACAATAAAAATGCAACAGTTTTTCAATCGTATATCAGGAATAACTGCAACCAGTGTGAAAGTACTGGCCATTTCTATGTTCCCGGTAACCTAGGCTTCACTCTAGGGCGTTGCTACACCAGATCGAATAGCTGGGGACTTAGAATTCAGCGCCAGAAGAATAAAATACAACATATGTACAACAGTTTTTCCATCGTATGAAATGTATAATTGCAAGCAGTGTGAAGGTAATGGTCATTTCAACGTTCGGGGCATCCTAGGCTTCACTCAAGAGCGTTGCATCACCAGATCGAATAGTTAGGGCCTTAGAAGTCAACGCCCGAAGCATAAAATACAAAATAAATAGAACAGTTTTTCCATAGTATAAAACGAATAATTGAAACCAGTGTGAAAGTTATGGTCATTTCTACGTTCCGAGCAACCTAGGCTTCACCACTGGGCGTTGCTCCACCAGATCCAATAGTTAGGACCTAAGAAGTCAGCGCAAGAAGCATAAAATACAATAAAAATACAAAAGTTTTTCCATCGTATAACAGGAATAATTGCCACCAGTCTGAAAGTGATGGTCATTTCTACGTTCCGGGCAACCTAGGCTTCACTCTAGGGCGTTGCTCCACCAGGTCGAATAGTTAGGGCCTTAGAAAACAACGCCAGACGCATAAAATACAATAAAAATACAACAGCTTTTCCATGGTATAAAAGGTATAATTCCAACCAGTGTGAAAGCTATGGTCATTTCTACGTTCCGGGCAACCTAGGCTTCACTCTAGAGCGTTGCTCCACCACATCGAATAGTTAGGGCCTTAGAAGTCAATGCCAGAAGCATAAAATACAATAACAATGCAACAGTTTTTCCATTGTATAACAGGAATAACTGCAACCAGTGTGAAAGTACTGGTCATTTCTACGTTCCGAGTAACCTAGGCTTCACTCTAGGGCGTTGCTCCACCAGATCGAATAGCTACGGACTTAGAATTCAACGCCAGAAGAATAAAATACAACATAAGTACAACAGTTTTACCATCGTATAAAATGAATAATCACAAACAGTGTGAAGGTAATGGTCATTTCTGCGTTCCGGGCAATCTAGGCTTCACTCTAGGGCGTTGCTCCATCAGATCGAATAGTTAGGGCCTTAGAAGTCAATGCCCGAAGCATAAAATGCAATATAAATACAACAGCTCTTCCATCGTGTATAATGTATATTTGCAAACAGTGTGAAAGTAAAGGTCATTTCTACGTTCCGAGCAACCTAGGCTTCAGACAAGGGCGTTGTTCCACCAGATCTAATAGTTAAGGCCTAAGAAGTCAACGCCATAAGCATAAAATACAATATAAATACAATAGGTTTTCCATCGTATATAATGTATATTTGCAAACAGTCTGAAAGTAAAGGTCGTTTCTACGTTCCGGGCAACCTAGGCTTAACTGCAGGGCGTTGCTCCACCAGATCGCATAGTTAGGGACTTAGAATTCGACGCCAGAAGCATAAAATACAACATAAGTACAACAGTTTTCCCATCGTATAACAGGAATAATTGCAACCTAAGAAGTCAGCGCAAGAAGCATAAAATACAATAAAAATACAAAAGTTTTTCCATCGTATAACAGGAATAATTGCCACCAGTCTGAAAGTGATGGTCATTTCTACATTCCGGGCGACCTAGGCTTCACTCTGAGGTGTTGCTCCACCAGATCGAATAGTTAGGGCCTAAGAAGTCAACGCCAGAAGCATAAAGAACAATAAAAATCCAACAGTTTGTCCATCGTATAACAGGAATAACTGCAACCAGTGTGAAAGTAATGGTCATTTCTACGTTCCGAGCAACCTAGGTTTCGCTCTATGGCGTTGCTCCTCCACATCGAATAGTTAGGGCCTTAGAAGTCAACGCCAGAAGCACCAAATACAAAATAAATACAACAGCTTTCCATCGTATAAAACGAATAATTGCAACCAGTGTAAAAGTAATGGCCATTTCCGCGTTCCGGGCAACCTAGGCTTCACTCTAGGGCGTTGGTCCACCAGATGGAATAGCTAGGGCCTTAGAAGTGAACGCCAGAAACCTAAAATACAATAAAAATACAACAGTTTATCCATCGTGTAAAAGGAATAATTGCAACCAGGGTGAAAGTAATGGTCATTTCTACGTACCGGCAAACTAGGCTTCACTCTAGAGCGTTGCTTCACCAGATCGAATACTTAGGGCCTTAGATGTCAACGCCCGAAGCATAAAATACAAAATAAATAGAACAGTTTTTCCATTGTATAAAACGAATAATTGCTACCAGTTTGAAAGTTATGGTCATTTCTACGTTCCAGGCAACCTAGGCTTAACTCCAGGGCATTGCTCCACCAGATCGAATAGTTAGGGACTTTGAATACAACGCCAGAAGCATAAAATACAATAAAAATGCAACAGTTTTTCCATCGTATAACAGGAAAGCTGCAACCAGTGGGAAAGTACTGGTCATTTCTATGTTCCAGGCAAACTAGGCTCAACTCCAGGGCATTGCTCCACCAGATCGAATAGTTAAGGACTTTGAATACAACGCCAGAAGCATAAAATGCAATAAAAATGCAACAGTTTTTCCATAGCATAACAGGAATAATTGCAACCAGTTTGAAAGTACAGGCCATTTCTACGTTCCGGGCAACCTAGGCTTCGCTCTAGGGCGTTGCTCCACCAGATCGAATAGTTAGGGACTTAGAAGTCAACGCCAGAGGCATAAAGTACAATAAAAATGCAACAGTTTTTCAATCGTATAACAGGAATAACTGCAACCAGTGTGAAAGTACTGGTCATTTCTATGTTCCCGGTAACCTAGGCTTCACTCTAGGGCGTTGCTACACCAGATCGAATAGCTAGGGACTTAGAATTGAGCGCCAGAAGAATAAAATACAACGTATGTACAACAGTTTTTCCATTGTATGAAATGTATAATTGCAAGCAGTGTGAAGGTAATGGTCATTTCTACGTTCTGGGCAACCTAGGCTTCACTCTAGAGCGTTCCTCCACCAGATCGAATAGTTAGGGCCTTAGAAGTCATCGACAGAAGCATAAAATACAATATAAATACAACTGCTTTTCCATCGTATATAATGTATATTTGCAAACAGTGTGAAAGTAAAGGTCACTTCTACGTTCCGGGCAACCTCGGTTTCGCTGTAGGGCCTTGCTCCACCAGATCGAATAGCTAGGGACTTAGAAGTCAACGCCAGAAGCATAAAATACAATAAAATACATCAGTTTTTCCATCGTATAAAAGGAATAATTGCAACCAGTGTGAAAGTAATGGTCATTTCTACGTACCGGGCAAACTAGGCTTCACTCTAGAGCGTTGCTTCACCAGATCGAATAGTTAGGGCCTTAGATGTCAACGCCCGAAGCATAAAATACAAAATAAATAGAACAGTTTTTCCATTTTATAAAACGAATAATTGAAACCAGTGTGAAAGTTATGGTCATTTCTACGTTCCAGGCAACCTAGGCTTAACTCCAGGGCATTGCTCCACCAGATGGAATAGTTAGGGACTTTGTATACAACGCCAGAAGCATAAAATACAATAAAAATGCAACAGTTTTTCCATCGTATAACAGGAAAGCTGCAACCAGTGGGAAAGTACTGGTCATTTCTATGTTCCAGGCAAACTAGGCTTAACTCCAGGGCATTGCTCCACCAGATCGAATAGTTAGGGACTTTGAATACAACGCCAGAAGCATAAAATGCAATAAAAATGCAACAGTTTTTCCATAGTATAACAGGAATAATTGCAACCAGTTTGAAAGTACAGGCCATTTCTACGTTCCGGGCAACCTAGGCTTCGCTCTAGGGCCTTGCTCCACCAGATCGAATAGCTAGGGACTGAGAAGTCAACGCCAGAGGCATGAAGTACAATAAAAATGCAACAGTTTTTCAATCGTATAACAGGAATAACTGCAACCAGTGTGAAAGTACTGGTCATTTCTATGTTCCCGGTAACCTACGCTTCACTCTAAGTCGTTGTTCCACCAGATCGAATAGTCAGGGCCTTAGATGTCAACGCCCGAAGCATAAAATACGAAACAAATAGAACAGTTTTTCCATTGTATAAAACGATTAATTGCAACCAGTGTGAAAGTTATGGTCATTTCTATGTTCCGGGCAACCTAGGCTTAACTGTAGGGCGTTGCTCCACCAGGTGGCATAGTTAGGGACTTAGAATTTAACGCCAGAGGCATAAAATGCAATAAAAATGCAACAGTTTTACCATAGTACAACAGGAATAATTGCAACCAGTTTGAAAGTACAGGCCATTTCTACGTTCCGGGCAACCTAGGCTTCGCTCTAGGGCCTTGCTCCACCAGATCGAATAGCTAGGGACTGAGAAGTCAACGCCAGAGGCATGAAGTACAATAAAAATGCAACAGTTTTTCAATCGTATAACAGGAATAACTGCAACCAGTGTGAAAGTACTGGTCATTTCTATGTTCCCGGTAACCTAGGCTTCACTCTAGGGCGTTGCTACACCAGATCGAATAGCTAGGGACTTAGAATTCAGCGCCAGAAGAATTAAATACAACATATGTACCACAGTTTTTCCATCGTATGAAATGTATAATTGCAAGCAGTGTGAAGGTAATGGTCATTTCTACGACCTGGGCAACGTAGGCATCACTCTAGAGCGTTGCTCCACCAGATCGAATAGTCAGGGCCTTAGATGTCAACGCCAGAAGCATAAAATACAATATAAATACAACTGCTTTTCCATCGTATATAATGTATATTTGCAAACAGTGTGAAAGTAAAGGTCATTTCTACGTTCCGGGCAACCTCGGTTTCGCTGTAGGGCGTTGCTCCACCAGATCGAATAGCTAGGGACTTAGAAGTGAACGCCAGAAGCATAAAATACAATAAAAATTCAACATCTTTTCAATCGTAGAGAAGGAATAATTAGAACCAGTGTGAAAGTAATGGTCATTTCTACGTTCCGGGCAACCTAGGTTTCACTCTTGGTCGTTGCTCCACCACACCGGATAGCTATGGACTTAGAATTCAACGCCAGAAGAATAAAATGCAACATAAGTTCCACAGTTTTTCCATCGTATAAAATGTATAATTGCAAGCAGTGTGAAGGTAATGGTCATTTCTACGTTCCGGGCAACCTAGGCTTCACTCTAGTGCGTTGCTCCACCAGATCGAATGGTTAGGGCCTTAGATGTCAACGCCCGAAGCACAAGATACAAAATAAATAGAACAGTTTTGCCATTGTATAAAACGAATAATTGCAACCAGTGTGAAAGTTATGGTCATTTCTACGTTCCGGGCAACCTAGGCTTCACTCTAGTGCGTTGCTCCACCAGATCGAATAGCTAGGGACTTAGAATTCAACGCCAGAAGCATAAAATACAATAAAAATCCAACATTTTGTCCATGGTATAACAGGAATAATTGCAACGAGTGTGAAAGTAATGGTCATTTCTCCATTCCGCGCAACCTTGGCTTAACTCCAGGGCGTTGCTCCACCACATCGAATAGTTAGGGACTTTGAATACAACGCCAGAAGCATAAAATACAATAAAAATGCAACAGTTTTTCCATTGTATAACAGGAATAACTGCAACCAGTGTGAAAGTACTGGTCATTTCTACGTTCCGGGTAACCTAGACTTCACTCTAGGGCGTTGCTCCACCAGATCGAGTAGCTAGAGACTTAGAATTCAACGCCAGAAGAATAAAATACAACATAAGTATAACAGTTTTTCAATCGCATAAAATGAATAATTGCAAACAGTGTGGATGTAATGGTCATTTCTACGTTCCGGCCAACCTAGGCTTCACTCTAGGGCGTTGCTCCACCACATCGAATAGCTACGGCCTTAGGAGTCAACGCCAGAGGCATAAAATATGATATAAGTACAACAGTTTTTCCATCGTATAACAAGAATAATTGCAACCAGTGTGAAATTGATGGTCATTTCTACATTCCGGGCAACCTAGGCTTCACTCTAGGGCGTTGCTCCACCAGATCGAATAGTTAGGGTCTAAGAAGTCAACGCCAGACGCATAAAATACAATATAAATACAACAGTTTTTCCACTGTATAATATGAATAATTCAAACAGTGTGGAAGTAATGGTCATTTCTACGTTCCGGGCAACCTATGCTTCACCCTAGGCCGTTGCTCCACCAGACCGAATAGTTAGGGTCTAAGAAGTCAACGCCAGAAGCATAAAATATAATATAAATACAACAGTTTTTCCAACGGATAACAGGAATAATTGCAACCAGAGTGAAGGTGATGGTCATTTCTACGTTCCGGGCAACCTAGGCTTCACCCTAGGGCGTTGCTCCACCAGATCGAATAGCTCGGGACTTAGAAGTCAACGCCAGAAGCATAAAATACAATAAAAATCCAACATTTTGTCCATGGTATAACAGGAATAATTGCAACTAGTGTGAAAGTAATGGTCATTTCTACGTTCCGCGCAGCCTTGGCTTGACTCCAGGGCGTTGCTCCACCAGATCGAATAGTTAGGGACTTTGAATACAACGCCAGAAGCATAAAATACAATAAAAATACAACAGTTCTTCCATCGTATGAAACGAATAATTGCAATCTGTATGAAAGTTATGGTCATTTATACGTTCCGGGCAACCTATGCTTCACCCTAGGCCGTTGCTCCACCAGACCGAATAGTTAGGGTCTAAGAAGTCAACGCCAGAAGCATAAAATATAATATAAATACAACAGTTTTTCCAACGGATAACAGGAATAATTGCAACCAAGGTGAAGGTGATGGTCATTTCTACGTTCCGGGCAACCTAGGCTTCACCCTGGGGCGTTGCTCCACCAGATCGAATAGCTCGGGACTTAGAAGTCAACGCCAGAAGCATAAAATACAATAAAAATCCAACATTTTGTCCATGGTATAACAGGAATAATTGCAACTAGTGTGAAAGTAATGGTCATTTCTACGTTCCGCGCAGCCTTGGCTTGACTCCAGGGCGTTGCTCCACCAGATCGAATAGTTAGGGACTTTGAATACAACGCCAGAAGCATAAAATACAATAAAAATACAACAGTTCTTCCATCGTATGAAACGAATAATTGCAATCTGTATGAAAGTTATGGTCATTTATACGTTCCGGGCAACCTAGGCTTCACTCTAGGGCGTTGCTCCACCACATCGAATAGCTACGGCCTTAGAAGTCGACGCCTGAAGCATAAAATACGATAAAAATACAACAGTTTTTTCATCGTATATGATGTATATTTGCAACCAGTGTGAAAGTAATGGCCATTTCTGCGTTACGGGCATCCTAGACTTAACTCTGAGGCATTGCTCCACCAGATCGAATAGATAGGACCTTAGAAGTCAACGCCAGAAGCATAAAGTACAATAAAAATCCAACAGTTTTTCCATCGCATAACAGGAATAATTGCAAACAGTGTGAAGGTAATAGTCATTTCTACACTCCGGTAAACCTTGGCTGCACTCTAGGGCGTTGCTCTACCAGATCGAGTAGCTAGGGCCTTAGACGTCAACGCCAGAAGCATAAAATAAAATAAAAATACAACCCTTTTTCCATCGCATACAATTAAAGATTGCAAACATTGTGAAAGTAACGGTAATTTCTACGTTCCGGGCAACCTAGGCTTCACTCTAGGGCGATGCTCCACCGGACCGAATATTTAGGGCCTAAGAAGTCAACGCCAGAAGCATAAAACACAATAAACATACAACAGTTTTTCCATAGTATAACAGGAATAATTGCAAACAGTGTGAAAGTAATGGTCATTTCTACGTTCCGGGGAACCTAGGCTTCACTCTAGGGCGTTGCTCCATCAGATCGAATAGTTAGGGCCTTAGAAGTCAACGCCCGAAGCATAAAATACAATATAAATACAACAGCTCTTCCATCGTGTATAACGTATATTTGCAAACAGTGTGAAAGTAAAGGTCATTTCTACGTTCCGAGCAACCTAGGCTTCACTCTAGGGCGTTGGTCCACCAGATCAAATAGTTAGAACCTAAGAAGTCAACGCCAGAAGCATGAAATACAATATAAATACAACAGCTTTTCCATCGTCTATAATGTATATTTGCAAACAGTGTGAAAGCAACGGTCATTTCTACGTTCCGGGCAAACTAGGCTTCACTCTAGGGCGTTGCTCCACCAGATCGAATAGTTAGGGACTTAGAATTCGACTCCAGAAGTTTAAAATACAACATAAGTACAACAACTTTCCCATCGTATAACGGGAATAATTGCAACCACTGTGAATGTACAGGTCATTTCTACGTTCCGGGCAACCTAGGCTTCACTCTAGGGCGTTGCACCACCATATCGAATAGTTAGGGCCTTAGAAGTCAACGCCCGAAGCATAAAATACAAAATAAATAGAACAGTTTTTCCATTGTATAAAACGAATAATTGAAACCAGTGTGAAAGTTATGGTCATTTCTACGTTCCGAGCAACCTAGGCTTCACCACTGGGCGTTACTCCACCAGATCCAATAGTTAGGACCTAAGAAGTCAGCGCCAGAAGCTTAAAATACAATAAATATACAAAAGTTTTTCCATCGTATAACAGGAATAATTGCAACGAGAGTGAAAGTAATGGTCATTTCTACGCTTCGGGCAACCTGGGCATCACTCTAGGGCGTTGCTCCACCAGATGGAATAGCTAGGGCCTTAGAAGTGAACGCCCGAAACCTAAAATACAATAAAAATACAACAGTTTATCCATCGTATAACGAGAATAATTGCAACAAATGTGAAAGTGATGGTCATTACCACGTTCCGGGCAACCTAGGCTTCACTCTAGGGCGTTGGTCCACAAGATCAACTAGTCAGGACCTAAGAAGTGAACGGCAGAAGCATGATATACAATATAAATACAACAGCTTTTCCATCGTATATAATGTATATTTGCAAACAGTCTGAAAGTAAAGGTCATTTCTACGTTCCGGGCAACCTAGGCTTAACTGTAGGGCGTTGCTCCACCAGATCGCATAGTTAGGGACTTAGAATTCGACTCCAGAAGCATAAAATACAACATAAGTACAACAGTTTTCCCATCGTATAACAGGAATAATTGCAACCACTGTGAGAGTACAGGTCATTTCTACGTTCCGGGCAACCTAGGATTCGCTCAATGGCGTTGCTCCACCAGATCGAAAAGCAAGGGACCTAGAAGTCAACGCCAGAAGCATAAAAGACAATAAAAATACAACAGTTTTTCCATCGTATAAAATGAATAATTGCAAACAGTGTGGAAGTAATGGTCATTTCTACTTTCTGGGCAATCTAGGCTTCACTCTAGGGCGTTGCTCCACCACATCGAATAGCTACGGCCTTAGAAGTCAACGGCTGAAGCATAAAATATAATATAAATACAACAGTATTTCCATCGTATAACAGGAATAATTGCCACCAGTGTGAAGGTCATGGTCATTTCTGCATTCCGGGCAACCTAGGCTTCACTCTAGGGCGTTGCTCCTCCAGATAGAATAGCTACGGCCTTAGAAGTCAACGCCATAACTATAAAAAACAATATAAATACAACAGTTTTTCTATTGTATAAAATGAATAACTGCAAACAGTGTGGAAGTAATGGTCATTTCTACTTTCCGGGGAACCTAGGATTCACTCTATGGCGTTGCTCCACCACACCGAATAGCTACGGCCTTAGAAGTCAACGGCTGAAGCATAAAATATAATATAAATACAACAGTTTTTCCATCGTGTAACTAGAATAATTGCAACCAGTCTGAAAGTGATGGTCATTTCTACATTCCGGGCAACCTAGGCTTCACTCTAGGGCGTTGCTCCACCAGATCGAATAGTTAGGGCCTAAGAAGTCAACGCCAGAAGCATAAAGTACATTAAAAATCCAACAGTTTGTCCGTCGTATAAACGGAATAATTGCCACCAGTGTGAAAGTAATGATCATTTCTACGTTCCGAGCAACCTAGGTTTCGCTCTATGGCGTTGCTCCTCCACATCGAATAGTTAGGGCCTTAGAAGTCAACGCCAGAAGCACCAAATACAAAATAAATACAACAATTTTTCCATCGTATAAAACGAATAATTGCAACCAGTGTGAAAGTAATGGCCATTTCTGCGTTCCGGGCAACCTAGGCTTCACTCTAGGGCGTTGCCCCACCAGATCGAATAGCTAGGGACTGAGAAGTCAACGCCAGAGGCATGAAGTACAATAAAAATGCAACAGTTTTTCAATCGTATAACAGGAATAACTGCAACCAGTGTGAAAGTACTGGTCATTTCTATGTTCCCGGTAACCTACGCTTCACTCTAGGTCGTTGTTCCACCAGATCGAATAGTCAGGGCCTTAGTTGTCAACGCCCGAAGCATAAAATACGAAACAAATAGAACAGTTTTTCCATTGTATAAAACGATTAATTGCAACCAGTGTGAAAGTTATGGTCATTTCTATGTTCCGGGCAACCTAGGCTTAACTGTAGGGCGTTGCTCCACCAGGTGGCATAGCTAGGGACTTAGAATTTAACGCCAGAAGCATAAAATGCAATAAAAATGCAACAGTTTTTCCATAGTACAACAGCAATAATTGCAACCAGTTTGAAAGTACAGGCCATTTCTACGTTCCGGGCAACCTAAGCTTCGCTCTAGGGCCTTGCTCCACCAGATCGAATAGCTAGGGACTGAGAAGTCAACGCCAGAGGCATGAAGTACAATAAAAATGCAACAGTTTTTCAATCGTATAACAGGAATAACTGCAACCAGTGTGAAAGTACTGGTCATTTCTATGTTCCCGGTAACCTAGGCTTCACTCTAGGGCGTTGCTACACCAGATCGAATAGCTAGGGACTTAGAATTCAGCGCCAGAAGAATAAAATACAACATATGTACCACAGTTTTTCCATCGTATGAAATGTATAATTGCAAGCAGTGTGAAGGTAATGGTCATTTCTACGACCTGGGCAACGTAGGCTTCACTCTAGAGCGTTGCTCCACCAGATCGAATAGTTAGGGCCTTAGATGTCAACGCCAGAAGCATAAAATACAATATAAATACAACTGCTTTTCCATCGTATATAATGTATATTTGCAAACAGTGTGAAAGTAAAGGTCATTTCTACGTTCCGGGCAACCTCGGTTTCGCTGTAAGGCGTTGCTCCACCAGATCGAATAGCTAGGGACTTAGAAGTCAACGCCAGAAGCATAAAATACAATAAAAATTCAACATCTTTTCAATCGTAGAGAAGGAATAATTAGAACCAGTGTGAAAGTAATGGTCATTTCTACGTTCCGCGCCGCCTTGGCTTGACTCCAGGGCGTTGCTCCACCAGATCGAATAGTTAGGGACTTTGAATACAACGCCAGAAGCATAAAATACAATAAAAATGCAACAGTTTTTCCATGGTATAAGAGGAATAACTGCAGTCAGTGTGAAAGTACTGGTCATTTCTACGTTCCGGGTAACCTAGGCCTCACTCTAGGGCGTTGCTCCACCAGATCGAATAGTTAGGGTCTAAGAAGTCAACGCCAGACGCATAAAATACAATATAAATACAACAGTTTTTCCACTGTATAATATGAATAATTCAAACAGTGTGGAAGTAATGGTCATTTCTACGTTCCGGGCAACCTATGCTTCACCCTAGGCCGTTGCTCCACCAGACCGAATAGTTAGGGTCTAAGAAGTCAACGCCAGAAGCATAAAATATAATATAAATACAACAGTTTTTCCAACGGATAACAGGAATAATTGCAACCAGAGTGAAGGTGATGGTCATTTCTACGTTCCGGGCAACCTAGGCTTCACCCTAGGGCGTTGCTCCACCAGATCGAATAGCTCGGGACTTAGAAGTCAACGCCAGAAGCATAAAATACAATAAAAATCCAACATTTTGTCCATGGTATAACAGGAATAATTGCAACGAGTGTGAAAGTAATGGTCATTTCTACGTTCCGCGCAGCCTTGGCTTGACTCCAGGGCGTTGCTCCACCAGATCGAATAGTTAGGGACTTTGAATACAACGCCAGAAGCATAAAATACAATAAAAATACAACAGTTCTTCCATCGTATGAAACGAATAATTGCAATCTGTATGAAAGTTATGGTCATTTATACGTTCCGGGCAACCTAGGCTTCACTCTAGGGCGTTGCTCCACCACATCGAATAGTTAGAACCTAAGAAGTCAACGCCAGAAGCATGAAATACAATATAAATACAACAGCTTTTCCATCGTCTATAATGTATATTTGCAAACAGTGTGAAAGCAACGGTCATTTCTACGTTCCGGGCAAACTAGGCTTCACTCTAGGGCGTTGCTCCACCAGATCGAATAGTTAGGGACTTAGAATTCGACTCCAGAAGTTTAAAATACAACATAAGTACAACAACTTTCCCATCGTATAACAGGAATAATTGCAACCACTGTGAAAGTACAGGTCATTTCTACGTTCCGGGCAACCTAGGCTTCACTCTAGGGCGTTGCACCACCAGATCGAATAGTTAGGGCCTTAGAAGTCAACGCCCGAAGCATAAAATACAAAATAAATAGAACAGTTTTTCCATTGTATAAAACGAATAATTGAAACCAGTGTGAAAGTTATGGTCATTTCTACGTTCCGAGCAACCTAGGCTTCACCACTGGGCGTTACTCCACCAGATCCAATAGTTAGGACCTAAGAAGTCAGCGCCAGAAGCTTAAAATACAATAAATATACAAAAGTTTTTCCATCGTAGAACAGGAATAATTGCAACGAGAGTGAAAGTAATGGCCATTTCTACGCTTCGGGCAACCTGGGCATCACACTAGGGCGTTGCTCCACCAGATGGAATAGCTAGGGCCTTAGAAGTGAACGCTCGAAACCTAAAATACAATAAAAATACAACAGTTTATCCATCGTATAACGAGAATAATTGCAACAAATGTGAAAGTGATGGTCATTACCACGTTCCGGGCAACCTAGGCTTCACTCTAGGGCGTTGGCCCACAAGATCAACTAGTCAGGACCTAAGAAGTGAACGGCAGAAGCATGATATACAATATAAATACAACAGGTTTTCCATCGTATATAATGTATATTTGCAAACAGTCTGAAAGTAAAGGTCATTTCTACGTTCCGGGCAACCTAGGCTTAACTGTAGGGCGTTGCTCCACCAGATCGCATAGTTAGGGACTTAGAATTCGACTCCAGAAGCATAAAATACAACATAAGTACAACAGTTTTCCCATCGTATAACAGGAATAATTGCAACCACTGTGAGAGTACAGGTCATTTCTACGTTCCGGGCAACCTAGGATTCGCTCAATGGCGTTGCTCCACTAGATCGAAAAGCAAGGGACCTAGAAGTCAACGCCAGAAGCATAAAATACAATAAAAATACAACAGTTTTTCCATCGTATAAAATGAATAATTGCAAACAGTGTGGAAGTAATGGTCATTTCTACTTTCCGGGCAATCTAGGCTTCACTCTAGGGCGTTGCTCCACCACATCGAATAGCTACGGCCTTAGAAGTCAACGGCTGAAGCATAAAATATAATATAAATACAACAGTTTTTCCATCGTATAACAGGAATAATTGCCACCAGTGTGAAGGTCATGGTCATTTCTCCATTCCGCGCAACCTTGGCTTAACTCCAGGGCGTTGCTCCACCAGATCGAATAGTTAGGGACTTTGAATACAACGCCAGAAGCATAAAATACAATAAAAATGCAACAGTTTTTCCATTGTATAACAGGAATAACTGCAACCTGTGTGAAAGTACTGGTCATTTCTACGTTCCGGGTAACCTAGGCTCCACTCTAGGGCGTTGCTCCACCAGATCGAGTAGCTAGAGACTTAGAATTCAACGCCAGAAGAATAAAATACAAAATAAGTATAACAGTTTTTCAATCGCATAAAATGTATAATTGCAAGCAGTGTGAAGGTAATGGTCATTTCTACGTTCCGGGCAACCTAGGCTTTACTCTGGAGCATCGGTCCACCAGATCGAATAGTTAGGGTCAAAGAAGACAACGCCAGAAGCATAAAATACTATATAAATACAACAGCTTATCCATCGTATAACAGGAATAATTGCAAACAGTGTGAAAGATATGGTCATTTCTACGTTGCGGGCACCCTAGGCTTCACACTAGGGCATTGCTCCACCACATCGAACAGCAACGCACTTAGAAGTCAACGCCATAACTATAAAAAACAATATAAATATAACAGTTTTTCCATTGTATAAAATGAATAATTGCAAACAGTGTGGATGTAATGGTCATTTCTACGTTCCGGCCAACCTAGGCTTCCCTCTAGGGCGTTGCTCCACCACATCGAATAGCTACGGCCTTAGGAGTCAACGCCAGAGGCATAAAATATGATATAAGTACAACAGTTTTTCCATTGTATAACAAGAATAATTGCAACCAGTGTGAAATTGATGGTCATTTCTACATTCCGGGCAACCTAGGCTTCACTCTAGGGCGTTGCTCCACCAGATCGAATAGGTAGGGCCTAAGAAGTCAACGCCAGAAGCATAAAATATGACATAAATACAACAGTTTTTCCATCGTATAAAACGAATAATTGCAACCAGTCTGAAAGTAATGGTCATTTCTACGTTCCGCGCCGCCTTGGCTTGACTCCAGGGCGTTGCTCCACCAGATCGAATAGTTAGGGACTTTGAATACAACGCCAGAAGCATAAAATACAATAAAAATGCAACAGTTTTTCCATGGTATAACAGGAATAACTGCAGTCAGTGTGAAAGTACTGGTCATTTCTACGTTCCGGGTAACCTAGGCCTCACTCTAGGGCGTTGCTCCACCAGATCGAATAGTTAGGGTCTAACAAGTCAACGCCAGACGCATAAAATACAATATAAATACAACAGTTTTTCCACTGTATAATATGAATAATTCAAACAGTGTGGAAGTAATGGTCATTTCTACGTTCCGGGCAACCTATGCTTCACCCTAGGCCGTTGCTCCACCAGACCGAATAGTTAGGGTCTAAGAAGTCAACGCCAGAAGCATAAAATATAATATAAATACAACAGTTTTTCCAACGGATAACAGGAATAATTGCAACCAGAGTGAAGGTGATGGTCATTTCTACGTTCCGGGCAACCTAGGCTTCACTATAGGGCGTTGCTCCACCAGATCGAATAGCTCGGGACTTAGAAGTCAACGCCAGAAGCATAAAATACAATAAAAATCCAACATTTTGTCCATGGTATAACAGGAATAATTGCAACGAGTGTGAAAGTAATGGTCATTTCTACGTTCCGCGCAGCCTTGGCTTGACTCCAGGGCGTTGCTCCACCAGATCGAATAGTTAGGGACTTTGAATACAACGCCAGAAGCATAAAATACAATAAAAATACAACAGTTCTTCCATCGTATGAAACGAATAATTGCAATCTGTATGAAAGTTATGGTCATTTATACGTTCCGGGCATCCTAGGCTTCACTCTAGGGCGTTGCTCCAACACATCGAATAGCTACGGCCTTAGAAGTCGACGCCTGAAGCATAAAATACGATAAAAATACAACAGTTTTTTCATCGTATATGATGTATATTTGCAACCAGTGTGAAAGTAATGGCCATTTCTGCGTTACGGGCATCCTAGACTTAACTCTGAGGCATTGCTCCACCAGATCGAATAGATAGGGCCTTAGAAGTCAACGCCAGAAGCATAAAGTACAATAATACTCCAACAGTTTTTCCATCGCATAACAGGAATAATTGCAAACAGTATGAAGGTAATAGTCATTTCTACGCTCCGGTAAACCTAGGCTGCACTCTAGGGCGTTACTCTACCAGATCGAGTAGCTAGGGCCTTAGACGTCAACGCCAGAAGCATAAAATAAAATAAAAATACAACCCTTTTTCCATCGCATACAATTAAAGATTGCAAACATTGTGAAAGTAACGGAAATTTCTACGTTCCGGGCAACCTAGGCTTCACTCTAGGGCGATGCTCCACCGGACCGAATATTTAGGGCCTAAGAAGTCAACGCCAGAAGCATAAAACACAATAAACATACAACAGTTTTTCCATAGTATAACAGGAATAATTGCAAACAGTGTGAAAGTAATGGTCATTTCTACGTTCCGGGCAACCTAGGTTTCACTCTAGGGCGTTGCTCCATCATATCGAATAGTTAGGGCCTTAGAAGTCAACGCCCGAAGCATAAAATACAATATAAATACAACAGCTCTTCCAACGTGTATAATGTATATTTGCAAACAGTGTGAAAGTAAAGGTCATTTCTACGTTCCGAGCAACCTAGGCTTCACTCTAGGGCGTTGGTCCACCAGATCAAATAGTTAGAACCTAAGAAGTCAACGCCAGAAGCATGAAATACAATATAAATACAACAGCTTTTCCATCGTCTATAATGTATATTTGCAAACAGTGTGAAAGCAACGGTCATTTCTACGTTCCGCGCAAACTAGGCTTCACTCTAGGGCGTTGCTCCACCAGATCGAATAGTTAGGGACTCAGAATTCGACTCCAGAAGTTTAAAATACAACATAAGTACAACAATTTTCCCATCGTATAACAGGAATAATTGCAACCACTGTGATAGTACAGGTCATTTCTACGTTCCGGGCAACCTAGGCTTCACTCTAGGGCGTTGCACCACCAGATCGAATAGTTAGGGCCTTAGAAGTCAACGCCCGAAGCATAAAATACAAAATAAATAGAACAGTTTTTCCATTGTATAAAACGAATAATTGAAACCAGTGTGAAAGTTATGGTCATTTCTACGTTCCGAGCAACCTAGGCTTCACCACTGGGCGTTGCTCCACCAGATCCAATAGTTAGGACCTAAGAAGTCAGCGCCAGAAGCTTAAAATACAATAAATATACAAAAGTTTTTCCATCGTATAACAGGAATAATTGCAACGAGAGTGAAAGTAATGGTCATTTCTACGCTTCGGGCAACCTGGGCATCAGTCTAGGGCGTTGCTCCACCAGATGGAATAGCTAGGGCCTTAGAAGTGAACGCCCGAAACCTAAAATACAATAAAAATACAACAGTTTATCCATCGTATAACGAGAATAATTGCAACAAATGTGAAAGTGATGGTCATTACCACGTTCCGGGCAACCTAGGCTTCACTCTAGGGCGTTGGTCCACCAGATCAACTAGTTAGGACCTAAGAAGTGAACGGCAGAAGCATGATATACAATATAAATACAACAGCTTTTCCATCGTATATAATGTATATTTGCAAACAGTCTGAAAGTAAAGGTCATTTCTACGTTCCGGGCAACCTAGGCTTAACTGTAGGGCGTTGCTCCACCAGATCGCATAGTTAGGGAATTAGAATTTGACTCCAGAAGCATAAAATACAACACAAGTACAACAGTTTTCCCATCGTATAACAGGAATAATTGCAACCACTGTGAGAGTACAGGTCATTTCTACGTTCCGGGCAACCTAGGATTCGCTCAATGGCGTTGCTCCACCAGATCGAAAAGCATGGGACCTAGAAGTCAGTGCCAGAAGCATAAAATACAATAAAAATACAACAGTTTTTCCATCGTATAAAATGAATAATTGCAAACAGTGTGGAAGTAATGGTCATTTCTACTTTCCGGGCAATCTAGGCTTCACTCTAGGGCGTTGCTCCACCACATCGAATAGCTACGGCCTTAGAAGTCAACGGCTGAAGCATAAAATATAATATAAATACAACAGTTTTTCCATCGTATAACAGGAATAATTGCCACCAGTGTGAAGGTCATGGTCATTTCTGCATTCCGGGCAACCTAGGCTTCACTCTAGGGCGTTGCTCCTCCAGATAGAATAGCTACGGCCTTAGAAGTCAACGCCATAACCATAAAAAACAATATAAATACAACAGTTTTTCCATTGTATAAAATGAATAACTGCAAACAGTGTGGAAGTAATGGTCATTTCTACTTTCCGGGGAACCTAGGATTCACTCTATGGCGTTGCTCCACCACAACGAATAGCTACGGCCTTAGAAGTCAACGGCTGAAGCATAAAATATAATATAAATACAACAGTTTTTCCATCGTGTAACTAGAATAATTGCAACCAGTCTGAAAGTGATGGTCATTTCTACATTCCGGGCAACCTAGGCTTCACTCTAGGGCGTTGCTCCACCAGATCGAATAGTTAGGGCCTAAGAAGACAACGCCAGAAGCATAAAGTACAATAAAAATCCAACAGTTTGTCCGTCTTATAACAGGAATAATTGCAACCAGTGTGAAAGTAATGATCATTTCTACGTTCCGAGCAGCCCAGGTTTCGCTCTATGACGTTGCTCCTCCACATCGAATAGTTAGGGCCTTAGAAGTCAACGCCAGAAGCACCAAATACAAAATAAATACAACAATTTTTCCATCGTATAAAACGAATAATTGCAACCAGTGTGAAAGTAATGGCCATTTCTGCGTTCCGGGCAACCTAGTCTTCACTCTAGGGCGTTGCCCCACCACATCGATATGCTACGGCCTTAGAAGTCACCGCCTTAAGCATAAAATACAATAAAAATAGAACAGTTTTTCCATAGTATAACAGGAATAATTGCAAACAGTGTGAAAGTAATGGTCATTTCTACGTTCCGGGCAATCTAGACTTCACTCTAGGGCGTTGCTCCACTGGATCGAATAGTTAGGGCCTAAGAAGTCAACGCCAGATGCATAAAATACAATATAAATACAACAGCTTTTCCATCGTATAAAACGAGTAATTGCAACCGGTGTGAAGGTAATGGTCATTTCTACGTTCCGGGCAACCTAGGTTTCACTCTTGGTCGTTGCTCCACCACACCGGATAGCTATGGACTTAGAATTCAACGCCAGAAGAATAAAATGCAACATAAGTACCACAGTTTTTCCATCGTATAAAATGTATAATTGCAAGCAGTGTGAAGGTAATGGCCATTTCTACGTTCCGGGCAACCTAGGCTTCACTCTAGTGCGTTGCTCCACCAGATCGAATGGTTAGGGCCTTAGATGTCAACGCCCGAATCACAAGATACAAAATAAATAGAACAGTTTTTCCATTGTATAAAACGAATAATTGCAACCAGTGTGAAAGTTATGGTCATTTCTACGTTCCGGGCAACCTAGGCTTAACTACAGGGCGTTGCTCCCCCAGATCGAATAGTTACTGACTTAGAAGTCAACGCCCGAAGCATGAAATACAAAATAAATAGAACAGTTTTTCCATTGTATAGAACGAATAATTGCAACCAGTGTGAAAGTTATGGTCATTTCTACGTTCCGGGCAACCTTGGCTTAACTCCAGGGCGTTGCTCCACCAGATCGAATAGTTAGGGACTTTGAATACAACGCCAGAAGCATAAAAAACAATAAAAATGCAACAGTTTTTCCATCGTATAACAGGAATAACTGCAACCAGTGTGTAAGTACTGGTCATTTCTACGTTCCGGGCAACCTAGGCTTCGCTCTAGGGCGTTGCTCCACCACATCGAATAGCTGCGGCCTTAGGATTCAACGCCAGAGGCATAAAATACAAAATAAATACAACAGTTTTTCCATCGCATAACAAGAATAATTGCAGCCAGGGTGAAATTGATGGTCATTTCTACGTTCCGGGCAATCTAGGCTTCGCTCTAGGGCGTTGCTCCACCACGTAAAAAAGTTAGGGCCTTAGGCGTCAACGCCAGAAGCATAAAATACAATATAAAAACAATAAGTTTTTCCGTCGTATAAAATGAATAATTGCAAATAGTGTGAAAGTAATGGTCATTTGAACGCTCTGGGCTACCTAGGCATCACTCTAGGGCGTCGCTCCACCAGACCGAATAGCTAGGGACTTAGAATTCAACGCCAGAAGCATAAAATACAATAAAAATCCAACATTTTGTCCATGGTATAACAGGAATAATTGCAACGAGTGTGAAAGTAATGGTCATTTCTCCATTCCGCGCAACCTTGGCTTAACTCCAGGGCGTTGCTCCACCAGATCGAATAGTTAGGGACTTTGAATACAACGCCAGAAGCATAAAATACAATAAAAATGCAACAGTTTTTCCATTGTATAACAGGAATAACTGCAACCTGTGTGAAAGTACTGGTCATTTCTACGTTCCGGGTAACCTAGGCTCCACTCTAGGGCGTTGCTCCACCAGATCGAGTAGCTAGAGACTTAGAATTCAACGCCAGAAGAATAAAATACAACATAAGCATAACAGTTTTTCAATCGCATAAAATGTATAATTGCAAGCAGTGTGAAGGTAATGGTCATTTCTACGTTCCGGGCAACCTAGGCTTTACTCTGGAGCATCGGTCCACCAGATCGAATAGTTAGGGTCAAAGAAGACAACGCCAGAAGCATAAAATACTATATAAATACAACAGCTTTTCCATCGTATAACAGGAATAATTGCAAACAGTGTGAAAGATATGGTCATTTCTACGTTGCGGGCACCCTAGGCTTCACTCTAGGGCATTGCTCCACTACATCGAACAGCTACGCACTTAGAAGTCAACGGCATAACTATAAAAAACAATATAAATATAACAGTTTTTCCATTGTATAAAATGAATAATTGCAAACAGTGTGGATGTAATTGTCATTTCTACGTTCCGGCCAACCTAGGCTTCACTCTAGGGCGTTGCTCCACCACATCGAATAGCAACGGCCTTAGGAGTCAACGCCAGAGGCATAAAATATGATATAAGTACAACAGTTTTTCCATCGTATAACAAGAATAATTGCAACCAGTGTGAAATTGATGGTCATTTCTACATTCCGGGCAACCTAGGCTTCACTCTAGGGCGTTGCTCCACCAGATCGAATAGGTAGGTCCTAAGAAGTCAACGCCAGAAGCATAAAATATGACATAAATACAACAGTTTTTCCATCGTATAAAACGAATAATTGCAACCAGTCTGAAAGTAATGGTCATTTCTACGTTCCGCGCCGCCTTGGCTTGACTCCAGGGCGTTGCTCCACCAGATCGAATAGTTAGGGACTTTGAATACAACGCCAGAAGCATAAAATACAATAAAAATGCAACAGTTTTTCCATGGTATAACAGGAATAACTGCAGTCAGTGTGAAAGTACTGGTCATTTCTACGTTCCGGGTAACCTAGGCCTCACTCTAGGGCGTTGCTCCACCAGATCGAATAGTTAGGGTCTAAGAAGTCAACGCCAGACGCATAAAATACAATATAAATACAACAGTTTTTCCACTGTATAATATGAATAATTCAAACAGTGTGGAAGTAATGGTCATTTCTACGTTCCGGGCAACCTATGCTTCACCCTAGGCCGTTGCTCCACCAGACCGAATAGTTAGGGTCTAAGAAGTCAACGCCAGAAGCATAAAATATAATATAAATACAACAGTTTTTCCAACGGATAACAGGAATAATTGCAACCAGAGTGAAGGTGATGGTCATTTCTACGTTCCGGGCAACCTAGGCTTCACTATAGGGCGTTGCTCCACCAGATCGAATACCTCGGGACTTAGAAGTCAACGCCAGAAGCATAAAATACAATAAAAATCCAACATTTTATCCATGGTATAACAGGAATAATTGCAACGAGTGTGAAAGTAATGGTCATTTCTACGTTCCGCGCAGCCTTGGCTTGACTCCAGGGCGTTGCTCCACCAGATCGAATAGTTAGGGACTTTGAATACAACGCCAGAAGCATAAAATACAATAAAAATACAACAGTTCTTCCATCGTATGAAACGAATAATTGCAATCTGTATGAAAGTTATGGTCATTTATACGTTCCGGGCAACCTAGGCTTCACTCTAGGGCGTTGCTCCAACACATCGAATAGCTACGGCCTTAGAAGTCGACGCCTGAAGCATAAAATACGATAAAAATACAACAGTTTTTTCATCGTATGTGATGTATATTTGCAACCAGTGTGAAAGTAATGGCCATTTCTGCGTTACGGGCATCCTAGACTTAACTCTGAGGCATTGCTCCACCAGATCGAATAGATAGGGCCTTAGAAGTCAACGCCACAAGCATAAAGTACAATAAAACTCCAACAGTTTTTCCATGGCATAACAGGAATAATTGCAAACAGTGTGAAGGTAATAGTCATTTCTACGCTCCGGTAAGCCTCGGCTGCACTCTAGGGCGTTACTCTACCAGATCGAGTAGCTAGGGCCTTAGACGTCAACGCCAGAAGCATAAAATAAAATAAAAATACAACCCTTTTTCCATCGCATACAATTAAAGATTGCAAACACTGTGAAAGTAATGGTCATTTCTACGTTCCGGGCAACCTAGGTTTCACTCTAGGGCGTTGCTCCGTCATATCGAATAGTTAGGGCCTTAGAAGTCAACGCCAGAAGCACCAAATACAAAATAAATACAACAATTTTTCCATCGTATAAAACGAATAATTGCAACCAGTGTGAAAGTAATGGCCATTTCTGCGTTCCGGGCAACCTAGTCTTCACTCTAGGGCGTTGCCCCACTACATCGATATGCTACGGCCTTAGAAGTCACCGCCTTAAGCATAAAATACAATAAAAATAGAACAGTTTTTCCATAGTATAACAGGAATAATTGCAAACAGTGTGAAAGTAATGGTCATTTCTACGTTCCGGGCAATCTAGACTTCACTCTAGGGCGTTGCTCCACTGGATCGAATAGTTAGGGCCTAAGAAGTCAACGCCAGATGCATAAAATACAATATAAATACAACAGCTTTTCCATCGTATAAAACGAATAATTGCAACCGGTGTGAAGGTAATGGTCATTTCTACGTTCCGGGCAACCTAGGTTTCACTCTTGGTCGTTGCTCCACCACACCGGATAGCTATGGACTTAGAATTCAACGCCAGAAGAATAAAATGCAACATAAGTACCACAGTTTTTCCATCGTATAAAATGTATAATTGCAAGCAGTGTGAAGGTAATGGTCATTTCTACGTTCCGGGCAACCTAGGCTTCACTCTAGTGCGTTGCCCCACCAGATCGAATGGTTAGGGCCTTAGATGTCAACGCCCGAATCACAAGATACAAAATAAATAGAACAGTTTTTCCATTGTATAAAACGAATAATTGCAACCAGTGTGAAAGTTATGGTCATTTCTACGTTCCGGGCAACCTAGGCTTAACTACAGGGCGTTGCTCCACCAGATCGAATTGTTAGGGACTTTGAATACAACGCCAGAAGCATAAAATACAATAAAAAGGCAACGATTTTCCATCGTATAACAGGAAAGCTACAACCAGTGTGAAAGTACTGGTCGTTCCTATGTTCCGGGTAACCTAGGCTCCACTCCATGGCGTTGCTCCACCAGATCGAATAGCTATGGACTTAGAATTCAACGCCAGAAGAATAAAATACAACATAAGTACCACTGTTTTTCCATCGTATAAAATGTATAATTGCATGCAGTGTGAAGGTAATGGTCATTTCTACGTTCCGGGCAACCTAGGCTTCACTCTAGTGCGTTGCTCCACCAGATCGAATAGTTAGGGCCTTAGATGTCAACGCCCGAAGCACAAGATACAAAATAAATAGAACAGTTTTTCCATTGTATAAAACGAATAATTGCAACCAGTGTGAAAGTTATGGTCATTTCTACGTTCCGGGCAACCTAGGCTTAACTACAGGGCGTTGCTCCACCAGATCGAATTGTTAGGGACTTTGAATACAACGCCAGAAGCATAAAATACAATAAAAAGGCAACGATTTTCCATCGTATAACAGGAAAGCTACAACCAGTGTGAAAGTACTGGTCGTTCCTATGTTCCGGGTAACCTAGGCTCCACTCCAGGGCGTTGCTCCACCAGATCGAATAGCTATGGACTTAGAATTCAACGCCAGAAGAATAAAATACAACATAAGTACCACTGTTTTTCCATCGTATAAAATGTATAATTGCATGCAGTGTGAAGGTAATGGTCATTTCTACGTTCCGGGCAACCTAGGCTTCACTCTAGTGCGTTGCTCCACCAGATCGAATAGTTAGGGCCTTAGATGTCAACGCCCGAAGCACAAGATACAAAATAAATAGAACAGTTTTTCCATTGTATAAAACGAATAATTGCAACCAGTGTGAAAGTTATGGTCATTTCTACGTTCCGGGCAACCTAGGCTTAACTACAGGGCGTTGCTCCACCAGATCGAATAGTTAGGGACTTAGAAGTCAACGCCCGAAGCATGAAATACAAAATAAATAGAACAGTTTTTCCATTGTATAGAACGAATAATTGCAACCAGTGTGAAAGTTATGGTCATTTCTACGTTCCGGGCAACCTTGGCTTAACTCCAGGGCGTTGCTCCACCAGATCGAATAGTTAGGGACTTTGAATACAACGCCAGAAGCATAAAATACAATAAAAATGCAACAGTTTTTCCATCGTATAACAGGAATAACTGCAACCAGTGTGTAAGTACTGGTCATTTCTACGCTTCGGGTAACCTAGGCTTCACTCTAGGGCGTTGCTCCACCAGATCGAATAGCTAGGGCCTTAGAAGTCAACGCCCGAATCCTAAAATACAATAAAAATACAACAGTTTATCCATCGTATAACGGGAATAATTGCAACAAATGTGAAAGTGATGATCATTACCACGTTCCGTGCAACCGAGGCTTCACTCTAGGGCGTTGTTCCACCAGATCGAATAGTTAGGGCCTAAGCAGTCAACGCCAGGAGCATAAAATACGATATATGTACAACAGTTTTTGCATGTATAAAATGAATAATTGCAAACAGTGAGGAAGTAATGGTCATTTCTACGTTCCGGGCAACCTAGGCGTCACTCTAGGGCGTTGCTCCGCCACATCGAATAGCTACGGCCTTAGAAGTCAACGCCTGAAGCATAAAATACAATAAAAATAAAACAGTTTATTCATCGTATCAAAGGAATAATTGCAACCAGAGTGAAAGTAATGGTCCTTTCTACGTTTCGGGCGACCTAGGCTTCACTCTAGGGCGTTGTTCCGCCACATCGAATAGCTACGGCCTTAGAAGTCAACGCCAGAAACATAAAATACAATATAAATACAACAGCTTTTCCATCGTATAAAACGAATAATTGCAACCAGTGTGAAAGTAATGGCCACTTCTACGTTCAGGGCATCCTAGACTTAACTCTGAGGCATTGCTCCACCAGATCTAATACATAGGGCCTTAGAAGTCAACGCCAGAAGAATAAAGTACAATAAAAATCCAACAGATTGTCCATCGTACAACAGGAATAATTGCAACAAGCCTGAAGGTAATAGTCATTTCTACGTTCCGGGCAACCTAGGTTTTGCTCTAGGGCGGTGCTCCACCAGATCGAATAGTTAGGGCCTTAAAAGTCAACGCCCGAAGCATAAAATACAAAATAAATACAACAGTTTTTCCATTGTATAACAGGAATAACTGCAACCAGTGTGAAAGTACTGGTCATTTCTACGTTCCGGGTAACCTAGGCTTCACTATAGGGCGTTGCTCCACCAGATCGAATAGCTAGGGACTTAGAATTCAACGCCCGAAGCATAAAATACAATATAAATACAACAGCTTTTCCATCGTATATGATGTATATTTGCAAACAGTGTGAACGTAAAGGTCATTTCTACGTTCCGGGCAACCTAGGCTTCAGTTTAGGGCGTTGCTCCACCAGATCGAGTAGTTAGGTACTTAGAATTCGACGCAGGAAGCATAAAATACAACATAAGTTCAGCAGTTGTTCCATCGTAATACAGGAATAATTGCAACCAGTGTGAATGTACAGGTCATTTTTACGTTCCGGGCAACCTAGGCTTCACTCTAGGGCGTTGCTCCGCCAGATCGAATAGTTAGGGCCTAAGACGTCAACGCCAGAAGCATAAAATACGATATATGTACAACAGTTTTTCCATCGTATAAAACGAATAATTGCAACCAGTGTGAAAGTAATAACCATTTCTACGTTGCGGGTATCCTAGACTTAACTCTGAGGCATTGCTACACTAGATCGAATGCATAGGGCCTTAGAAGTCAACGCCAGAAGTATAAAGTACAATCAAAATCCAACAGTTTGACCATCGTATAGCTGGAATAATTGCAACCAGAGTGAAAGTAATGGTCATTTCCACGTTTCGGGCGACCTAGGCTCCACTCTAGGGCGTTGCTCCACCAGATGGAATGGCTAGGGCCTTAGAAGTCAATGCCAGAAGCATAAAATACAAAATAAACACAACAGTTTTACCATCGTATAAAATGAATAATCGCAAACAGTGTGAAAGTAATGGTCATTTCTACGTTCCGGGCAACCTAGGCTTCACTCTAGGGCGTTGTTCCACCACATCGAATTTCTTCGGCCTTAGAAGTCAACGCCAGAAGCATAAAATACAATAAAAATACAACAGTTTTTCCATCGAATAAAAGGAATAATTGTAACCAGTGTGAAAGTAATGGCCATTTCTGCGTTCCGGGCAACCTAGGCTTCACTCTAGGGCGTTGCCCCACCACATCGATTAGCTACGGCCTTAGAAGTCACCGCCTTAAGCATAAAGTACAATAAAAAGAGAACAGTTTTTTCATCGTATAACAGGAATAATTGCCACCAGACTGAAAGTAACGGTCATTTCTACGTTTCGGGCGACCTAGGCTTCACACTAGGGTGTTGCTCCACCAGGTCGAATAGTTGGGGCCATAGAAAACAGCTCCAGACGCATAAAATACAATAAAAATACAACAGATTTACAATCGTATAACTGGCATAATTGTAACTAGTGTGAAAGATCTGGTCATTTCTACGTTCCGGGCAACCCAGGCTACACTCTAGGGCGTTGGTCCACCACATCCAATAGTTAGGGCCTAAGAAGTCAACGCCAGAAGCACCAAATACAAAATAAATACAACATTTTTTCCATTGTATAAAACGAATAATTGCAACCAGTGTGAAAGTAATGGTCATTTCTACGTTCCGGGCAACCTAGGCTTCACTCTAGGGCGTTGTTCCACCACATCGAATTTCTTCGGCCTTAGAAGTCAACGCCAGAAACATAAAATACAATATAAATACAACAGCTTTTCCATCGTATAAAACGAATAATTGCAACCAGTGTGAAAGTAATGGCCATTTCTACGTTCCGGGCATCCTATACTTAACTCTGAGGCATTGCTCCACCAGATCTAATACATAGGGCCTTAAAAGTCAACGCCCGAAGCATAAAGTACAAAAAAAAACAACAGTTTTTCCATTGTATAACAGGAATAACTGCAACCAGTGTGAAAGTACTGGTCATTTCTACGTTCCGGGTAACCTAGGCTTCACTCTAGGGCGTTGCTCCACCAGATAGAATAGCTAGGGCCTTAGAAGTCAACGCCAGAAGCATAAAATAAAATAAAAATAGAGCAGATATTCCATCGCATAACAGGAATAATTACAACCAGTGTGAAAGAAATGGGCTTTTCTACGTTCCGTGCAACCTAGACTTCACACTAGGGTGTTGCTCCACCAGGTCGAATAGTTGGGGCCATAGAAAACAGCTCCAGACGCATAAAATACAATAAAAATACAACAGTTTTACAATCGTATAACTGGCATAATTGTAACCAGTGTGAAAGATCTGGTCATTTCTACGTTCCGGGCAACCTAGGCTACACTCTAGGGCGTTGGTCCACCACATCCAATAGTTAGGGCCTAAGAAGTCAACGCCAGAAGCATAATATACAATAAAAATACAACAGCATTTCCATTGTATAAAACGAATAATTGCAACCAGTGTGAAAGTAAAGGCCATTTCTACGTTCCGGGCAACCTAGGCTTAACTGTAGGGCGTTGCTCCACCAGATCGAATAGCTAGGGACTTCGAAGTCAACGCCAGAAGCATAAAATACAATAAAAATACAACAGTTTTTCCATCGAATAAAAGGAATAATTGCAACCAGTGTGAAAGTAATGGCCATTTCTGCGTTCCGGGCAACCTAGGCTTCACTCTAGGGCGTTGCCCCACCACATCGATTAGCTACGGCCTTAGAAGTCACCGCCTGAAGCATAAAGTACAATAAAAATATAACAGTTTTTTCATCGTATAACAGGAATAATTGCCTCCAGACTGAAAGTAACGGTCATTTCTACGTTTCGGGCGACCTAGGCTTCACTCTAGGGCGTTGCTCCACCAGATCGACACGCTAGGGCCTTAGAAGTCAACGCCAGAAGCATAAAATAAAATAAAAATAGAGCAGATATTCCATCGTATAACAGGAATAATTACAACCAGTGTGAAAGAAATGGGCATTTCTACGTTCCGTGCAACCTAGGTTTTGCACTAGGGCGTTGCTCCACCAGATCGAATGGCTAGGGACTTAGAATTCAACGCCCGAAGAATAAAATACAACATAAGTACAACAGTTTTGCCATCGTATCAAATGAATAATCGCAGGGAGTGTGAAGGTAATGGTCATTTCCACGTTCCGGGCAACCTAGGCTTCACTCTAGGGCGTTGCTCCACCAGATCGAATAGTTAGGGCCTAAGAAGTCAAAGCCAGAAGCATAAAATGCAATTTAAATACAACAGCTTTTCCCTTGTATAACAGGAATAATTGCAACCAGTGTGAAAGCTATGGTCACATCTACGTTCCGGGCAACCTAGGCTACACTCCGGGGCGTTGGTCCACCAGATCCAATAGCTAGGGCCTAGGAAGTCAACGCCAGGTGCACCAAATACAAAATAAATGCAACAGTTGTTCCATCGTATAAAACGAATAATTGCAACCAGTAAGAAAGTAATGGCCATTTCTGCGTTCCGGGCAACCTATGCTTCAGTCTAGGGCGTTGCCCCACCACATCGAGTAGCTACCGCCTAAGAAGTCAACGCCAGAAGCATAAAATAAAATTAAAATGCAAAAGCTTTTCCAACGTATAACAGGAGTAACTGCAACCAGTGTGAGAGTACTGGTCATTTCTACATTCCGGGCAACCTAGGCCTCACTATAGGGCGTTGCTCCACCAGATCGAATAGCTAGGGACTTAGAAGTCAGCGCCAGAAGCATAAAATACAAAATAAATAGAACAGTTTTCCCATCGTATAAAACTAATAATTGCAACCAGTATGAAAGTTATGGTCATTTCTACGTTCCGGCCAACCTAGCCTTCACCCTAGGGCGTTGTTCCACCAGATCGAATAGTTAGGGCCTAAGAAGTCAACGCCAGAAGCATAAAATACAATATAAATACAACAGCTTTTCCATCGTATATGATGTATATTTGCAAACAGTGTGAAAGTAAAGGTCATTTCTACGTTCCGGGCAACCTAGGCTTCAGTTTAGGGCGTTGCTCCACCAGATCGAGTAGTTAGGTACTTAGAATTCGACGCATGAAGCATAAAATACAACATAAGTACAACAGTTTTTCCATCGTATTACAGGAATAATTGCAACCAGTGTGAATGTACAGGTCATTTTTACGTTCCGGGCAACCTAGGCTTCACTCGAGGGCGTTGCTCCACCAGATCGAATAGTTAGGGCCTAAGAAGTCTACGCCAGAAGCATAAAATACAATAAAAATACAACAGCATTTCCATCGTATAAAATGAATGATTGCAAACAGTGTGAAGGTAATGGTCATTTCCACGTTCCGGGCAACCTAGGCTTCACTCTAGGGCGTTGTTCCACCAGATCTAATACATAGGGCCTTAGAAGTCAACGCCAGAAGGATAAAGTACAATCAAAATCCAACAGCTTGTCCATCGTATAACAGGAATAATTGCAACAAGCGTGAAGGTAATGGTCATTTCTACGATCCGGGCAACCTAGGTTTTGCACTAGGGCGTTGCTCCACCAGATCGAATAGCTAGGGACTTAGAAGTCAACGCCAGAAACATAAAATACAATATAAATACAACAGCTTTTCCATCGTATATGATGTATATTTGCAAACAGTGTGAAAGTAAAGGTCATTTCTACGTTCCGCGCAACCTAGGCTTCAGTTTAGGGCGGTGCTCCACCAGATCAAATAGTTAGGGCCTAAGAATTCAACGCCAGGAGCATAAAATACAATATAAATACAACAGTTTTACCATCGTATAAAATGAATAATCGCAAACCGTGTGAAGGTGATGGTCATTTCTATATTCCGGGCAACCTAGGCTTCACTCTAGGGCGTTACTCCACCAGATCGAATATTTGGGGCCTTAGGAGTCAACGGCCGAAGCATAAAATACAAAATAAGTAGAACAGTTTTTCCATTGTATTAAAAGAATAATTGAAACCAGTGTGAAAGTTACGGTCATTTCTACGTTCAGCGCAACCTAGGCTTCACCCTAGGGCGTTGCTCCAACTGATCGAATAGTTAGGGCCTAAGAAGTCAACGCCAGAAGCATAAAATACGATATGTGTACAACAGTTTTACCATCGTATAAAATGAATAATCGCAAACCGTGTGAAGGTGATGGTCAATTCTATATTCCGGGCAACCTAGGCTTCACTCTAGGGCGTTGCTCCACCAGATCGAATAGATGGGGCCTTAGGAGTCAACGGCCGAAGCATAAAATACAAAATGAGTAGAACAGTTTTTCCATTGTATAAAACGAATAATTGAAACCAGTGTGAAAGTTATCGTCACTTCTACGTTCCGCGCAACCTAGGCTTCACCCTAGGGCGTTGCTCCACCTGATCGAATAGTTAGGGCCTAAGACGTCAACGCCAGAAGCATAAAATACGATATATGTACAACAGTTTTTCCATCGTATAAAACGAATAATTGCAACCAGTGTGAAAGTAATAACCATTTCTACGTTGCGGGTATCCTAGACTTAACTCTGAGGCATTGCTACACTAGATCGAATGCATAGGGCCTTAGAAGTCAACGCCAGAAGTATAAAGTACAATCAAAATCCAACAGTTTGACCATCGTATAGCTGGAATAATTGCAACCAGAGTGAAAGTAATGGTCATTTCCACGTTTCGGGCGACCTAGGCTCCACTCTAGGGCGTTGCTCCACCAGATGCAATGGCTAGGGCCTTAGAAGTCAATGCCAGAAGCATAAAATACAAAATAAACACAACAGTTTTACCATCGTATAAAATGAATAATCGCAAACAGTGTGAAGGTAATGGTCAATTCTTCGTTCCGGGCAACCTAGGCTTCACTTTAGGGCGTTGCTCCACCAGATCGAATAGTTAGGGCCATAGAAGTCAACGCCCGAAGCATAAAATACAAAATAAATAGAACAGTTTTTCCATTGTATAAAACGAATAATTGAAACCAGTGTGAAAGTTATGGTCATTTCTACGTTCCGGGCAACCTAGGCTTCACTACAGGGCGGTGCTCCACCAGATCAAATAGTTAGGGCCTAAGAAGTCAACGCCAGAAGCATAAAATACAATATAAATACAACAGCTTTTCCATCGTATATAATGTACATTTGCAAACAGTGTGGAAGTAACGGTCATTTCTATGTTCCGGGCAACCTAGGCCTCACTCTAGTGCGTTGCTCCACCAGATCGAATAGTTAGCGCCTAAGAAGTCAACGCCTGAAGCGTAAAAAATACAGTAAAAATACAACATTTTTTTCATCGTATAACAGGAATAATTGCAACCAGTCTGAAAGATATGGTCATTTCTACTTTCCGGGCAACCTAGGCTTCACTCTAGGGCGTTGGCCCTCCACATCTAACAGTTAGGGCCTAAGAAGTCAACGCCAGAAGCACCAAATACAAAACAAATACAACAGTTTTTCCATCGTATAAAACGAATGATTGCAACCAGTATGAAAGTTATGGTCATTTCTACGTTCCGGGCAACCTAGGCTTCACCCTAGGGCGTTGCTCCACCTGATCGAATAGTTAGGGCCTAAGAAGTCAACGCCAGAAGCATAAAATACGATATATGTACAACAGTTTTACCATCGTATAAAACGAATAATCGCAAACCGTGTGAAGGTGATGGTCATTTCTATATTCCGAGCAACCTAGGCTTCACTCTAGGGCGTTGCTCGAACAGATCGAATAGTTGGGGCCTTAGGAGTCAACGGTCGAAGCATAAAATACAAAATAAGTAGAACAATTTTTCCATTGTATAAAACGAATAATTGAAACCAGTGCGAAAGTTATGGTCATTTCTACGTTCCGCGCAAACTGGGCTTCACCCTATGGCGTTGCTCCACCTGGTCGAATAGTTAGGGCCTAAGAAGTCAACGCCAGAAGCATAAAATACGATATATGTACAACAGTCTTTCCATCGTATAAAACGAATAATTGCAACCAGTGTGAAAGTAATAGCCATTTCTACGTTGCGGGCATCCTAGACTTAACTCTGAGGCATTGCTACACCAGATCGAATACATAGGGCCTTAGAAGTCAACGTCAGAAGCATAAAATACAAAATCAATACAACAGTTTTTCCATCGTATAACAAGAATAATTGCAACCAGTGTGAAAGTGATGGTCATTTCTACATTCCGGGCAACCTAGGCTTGACTCTAGGGCGTTGCTCCACCGGATCGAATAGTTAGGGCCTAAGAAGTCAACGCCAGAAGCACCACATACAAAATAAATACAACAGCTTTTCCATCGTATAAAACGAATAATTGCAACCAGTATGAAAGTTATGGTCATTTCTACGTTCCGGGCAACCTAGGCTTAACTACAGGGCGGTGCTCCACCAGATCAAATAGTTTGGGCCTAGGATGTCAGCGACCGAAAAATAAAATACAATAAAGATGCAACAGTTTTTCCATCGTATAACAGGAATAATTGCAACCAGTGTGAAAGTACAGGTCATTTCTACGTTCCGGGCAACCTAGGTTTCGCTCTAGGGCGTTGCTCCACCAGACCGAATAGTTAGGGACTTAGAAGTCAACGCCAGAAGCATAAAATACAATAAAAATACAAAAGTTTTTCCATCGTATAAAAGGAGTAATTGCAACCAGTGTGAAAGTAATGGTAATTTCTACGTTCCGGGCAACCTAGGCCTCGCTCTAGGGCGTTGCTCCACCAGATCGGATAGCTAGGGACTTAGAAATCAACGCCAGAAGCATAAAACACGATGTGCGTACAATAGTTTTTCCATCGTATAACAGGAATAATTGCAAACAGTGTGAAAGTTATGGTCATTTCTACGTTCCGGGTAACCTAGGCTTCACTCTAGGGCGTTTGTCCACCAGATCGAATAGCTAGGACCTTAGAAGTCAACGCCAGAAGCATAAAATACAATAAAAATACAACATGTTTTCAATCGTATAGCATGAATAATTGCCACCAGTGTGAAGGCAATGGTCATTTGTACATTCCGGACAACCTAGGCTTCACTCTAGGGCGTTGGTCCACCAGATCCAATAGTTAGGGCCTAAGAAGTCAACGCCAGAAGCCTAAAATACACAATAGATACAACAGTTTTTCCATCGTATACAAAGAATAATTCCAACCAGTGTGAAAGTAATGGTCATTACTACGTTTCGGTAAACATAGGCTTCACTCTTGGACGTTGCCCCACGAGATCAAAATAGCTAGGACCTTAGAAGTCAACGCCAGAAGCATAAAATACAATAAAAATACTATAGATTTTCAATCGTATAGCATGAAGGATTGCAACCAGTGTGAAAGTAATGGTCATTTCTACGTTCCGGGCAACCTAGGCTTTGCTCTGGGGCGTTGTTCCACCAGAGCGAATAGCTAGGGACTTAGATCTCAACGCCAGAAGCATAAAATACAATATAAATACAACAGTTTTTCCACCGTATAGAACGAATAATAGCAACCAGTATGAAAGCTATAGTCATTTCTATGTTCCGGGCAACCTAGGCTTCTCTCTAGGGCGTTAGTCCACCAGATCGAATAGGTAGGGCCTTAGAAGTCTACGCCGGAAGCATGGAATACAATATAAATACAGAAGTTTTCACATTGTATAACAGGAATAATTGCAACCAGTGTGAAAGTAATGGTCATTTCTACGTTCCGGAAAACCTAGGCTTCATTCTAGGGCGTTGCTCCACCAGATCGAATAGTTCGGGTCTTAGGAGTCAACGCCCGAAGCATAAAATGCAATAAAAATACAACAGCTTTTCCATTGTATAAAATGAATAATTACAAACAGTGTGGAAGTAATTGTCATTTCTACGTTCCGGGCAACCTACGCTTCACTCTAGGGCGTTGCTCCACCGCATCGAATAGCTACGGCCTTAGAAGTCAACGCCTGAAGCATAAATTACAATGAAAGTACAGAAGTTTTTTCATCGAATAACAGGAAAAGTTTCAACAAGCGTAAAGGTAATGGTCATTTCTACGTTCCGGGCAACCTAGGCTTCAGCCTAGGGCGTTGCTCCACCAGGTCCACCTGTTAGGGCCTACTAAGTCAACGCCAGAAGCATAATATACAATATAAATACAACAGTTTTTCCATCGTATAAAACGAATAATTGCAACCAGTATGAAAGTTATGGTCATTTCTACGTTCCCGGCAACCTAGGCTATACCCTAGGTCGTTGATCCACCAGATACAATAGTTAGGGCCTAAGAAGTCCACGCCAGAAGCATAAAATACAAAATAAATACAACATTTTTTCCATCGTATAACAGGAATAATTGCAACCAGTGTGAAAGTAATGGTCATTTCTACGTTCCGGGCAACACAGGCCTCACTCTAGGGCGTTGCTCCACCAGATCGAATAGCTAGGCCCTTGGAAGTCAACGCCCGAAACATAAAATACAATATAAATGCAACAGTTTTTCCATCGTATAACAGGAATAATTGCAACCAGTGTGAAAGACATGGTCACTTCTACGCTCCGGGCAACCTAGGCATCACTCTAGGGCGTTGCTCCACCACATCGAATAGTTACGGCCTTAGAAGTCAACGCCAGAAGCATAAAATACAATATAAATACAACAGTTTTTCCATCGTATAACAGGAATAATTGCTACCAGTGTGAAAGGTATGGTCATTTCTACATTCCGGGCAACCCAGGCTTCTCTCTAGGGCGTTGCTCCACCACATCGGAAAGCTGCGGCCTTAGAAGCCAACGCCAGAAGCATAAAATACAATAAAAATATAACCGCTTTTCCACCGTATAAAACGAATTATTGCAACCAGTATGAAAGTTATGGTCATTTCTACGTTCCGGGCAACCTAGGCTTCACCCTAGGGCGTTGCTCCACCAGATCCACTAGTTTGGGCCTAAGAAGTCAACGCCAGAAGCATAAAATACAATAAAAATACAAGAGTTTTTCCATCGTATAGCATGAATAATTGCAACCGGAGTGAAAGTAATGGTCATTTCTACGTTTCGGGCAACCTAGGCTTCTCTCTAGGGCGTTGTTCCACCAGATCGAATAGCTATGGCCTTAGAAGTCAACGCCCGCAACATAAAATACGATATAAATACAACAGCTTTTCCATCGTATAAAACGAATAATTGCAACCAGTATGAAAGTTATGGTCATTTCTACGTTCCCGGCAACCTAGGCTACACCCTAGGTCGTTGATCCACCAGATACAATAGTTAGGGCCTAAGACGTCCACGCCAGAAGCATAAAATACAAAATAAATACAACATTTTTTCCACCGTATAACAGGAATAATTGCAACCAGTGTGAAAGTAATGGTCATTTCTACGTTCCGGGCAACATAGGCCTCACTCTAGGGCGTTGCTCCACCAGATCGAATAGCTAGGACCTTAGAAGTCAACGCCAGAAGCATAAAATACAATAAAAATACAACATGTTTTCAATCGTATAGCATGAGTAATTGCAACCAGTGTGAAAGATATGGTCATTTCTACGTTCCGGGCAACGTAGGTTTTGCTCTATGGCGTTGCTCTACCACATCGAATTGTTAGGGCCTTAGAAGCCAACGCCCGAAGCATATAATACAAAATTAATAGAACAGCTTTTCCATTGTATAAAACGAATAATTGCAATCAGTGTGAATATAATGGTCATATCTACGTTCCAGGCAACCTAGGCTTGACTCTAGGGCGTTGCTCCACAAGATCGAATAGTTTGGGCCTAAGAAGTCAACGCCAGAAGCACAAAATACACTATAAATACAACAGTTTTTCCATCATATAAAACGAATAATAGCAACCAGTTTGAAAGTTATGGTCATTGCCACGTTCCGTGCAACCCAGGCTCCGCTCTAGGGCGTTGCTCCACCAAATCGAATAGCTAGGGCCTTAGAAGTCAACGCCCGAAGCATAAAATGCAATATAAATACAACAGTTTTTCCATCGTATAAAATGAATAATTGCAACCAGTATGAAAGTTATGGTCATTTCCACGTTCCCGGCAACCTAGGCTACACCCTAGGTCGTTGATCCACCAGATACAATAGTTAGGGCCTAAGAAGTCCATGCCAGAAGCATAAAATACAAAATAAATACAACATTTTTTCCATCGTATAACAGGAATAATTGCAACCAGTGTGAAAGTAATGGTCATTTCTACGTTCCGGGAAACATAGGCTTCACTCTAGGGCGTTGTTCCACCACATCGAATAGCTACGACCTTAGAAGTCAACGCCAGAAGCATAAAATACAAAATAAATACAACAGTTTTTCCATCGCATAGCAGGAATAATTGCAACCAGTGTGAAAGATATGGTCATTTCTACGTTCCGGGCAACCTAGGTTTTGCTCTAGGGCGTTGCTCCACCACATCGAATAGTTAGGGCCTTAGAAGTCAACGCCAGAAGCATAAAATACAGTATAAATACAACAGTTTTTCCATCGTATGAAACGAATAAGTGCAACCAGTATGAAAGTTATGGTCATTTCTACGTTGCGGGCAGCATAGGCTTCATTCTTGAACGTTGCCCCACAAGATCGAACAGTTAGGGCCTAAGAAGTCAACGCCAGAAGCATAAAATACACTATAAATACAACAGTTTTTCCATCATATAAAACGAATAATAGCAACCAGTGTGAAAGTTATGGTCATTGCTACGTTCCGTGCAACCCAGGCTCCACTCTAGGGCGTTGCTCCACCAAATCGAATAGCTATGGCCTTAGAAGTCAACGCCCGAAGCATAAAATGCTATATAAATACAACAGTTTTGGCATCATATAAAACGAATAATAGCAACCAGTGTGAAAGTGATGATCATTTCTACGTTCCGGGAAACCTAGGCCTCACTCTAGGGCGTCGTTCCACCAGATCGAATAGTTAGGGCCTAAGAAGTCAACGCCAGAAGCACAAAATACACTTTAAATACAACAGTTTTTCCATCATATAAAACGAATAATAGCAACCAGTTTGAAAGTTATGGTCATTGCCACGTTCCGTGCAACCCAGGCTACACCCTAGGTCGTTGATCCACCAGATACAATAGTTAGGGCCTAAGAAGTCCATGCCAGAAGCATAAAATACAAAATAAATACAACATTTTTTCCATCGTATAACAGGAGTAATTGCAACCAGTGTGAAAGTAATGGTAATTTCTACGTTCCGGGCAACCTAGGCCTCGCTCTAGGGCGTTGCTCCACCAGATCGGATAGCTAGGGACTTAGAAATCAACGCCAGAAGCATAAAACACGATATGCGTACAATAGTTTTTCCATCGTATAACAGGAATAATTGCAAACAGTGTGAAAGTTATGGTCATTTCTACGTTCCGGGTAACCTAGGCTTCACTCTAGGGCGTTTGTCCACCAGATCGAATAGCTAGGACCTTAGAAGTCAACGCCAGAAGCATAAAATACAATAAAAATACAACATGTTTTCAATCGTATAGCATGAATAATTGCCACCAGTGTGAAGGCAATGGTCATTTGTACATTCCGGACAACCTAGGCTTCACTCTAGGGCGTTGGTCCACCAGATCCAATAGTTAGGGCCTAAGAAGTCAACGCCAGAAGCCTAAAATACACAATAGATACAACAGTTTTTCCATCGTATACAAAGAATAATTCCAACCAGTGTGAAAGTAATGGTCATTACTACGTTTCGGTAAACATAGGCTTCACTCTTGGACGTTGCCCCACGAGATCAAAATAGCTAGGACCTTAGAAGTCAACGCCAGAAGCATAAAATACAATAAAAATACAACAGTTTTTCCACCGTATAGAACGAATAATAGCAACCAGTATGAAAGCTATAGTCATTTCTATGTTCCGGGCAACCTAGGCTTCTCTCTAGGGCGTTAGTCCACCAGATCGAATAGGTAGGGCCTTAGAAGTCTACGCCGGAAGCATGGAATACAATATAAATACAGAAGTTTTCACATTGTATAACAGGAATAATTGCAACCAGTGTGAAAGTAATGGTCATTTCTACGTTCCGGAAAACCTAGGCTTCATTCTAGGGCGTTGCTCCACCAGATCGAATAGTTCGGGTCTTAGGAGTCAACGCCCGAAGCATAAAATGCAATAAAAATACAACAGCTTTTCCATTGTATAAAATGAATAATTACAAACAGTGTGGAAGTAATTGTCATTTCTACGTTCCGGGCAACCTAGGCTTCACTCTAGGGCGTTGCTCCACCGCATCGAATAGCTACGGCCTTAGAAGTCAACGCCTGAAGCATAAATTACAATGAAAGTACAGAAGTTTTTTCATCGAATAACAGGAAAAGTTTCAACAAGCGTAAAGGTAATGGTCATTTCTACGTTCCGGGCAACCTAGGCTTCAGCCTAGGGCGTTGCTCCACCAGGTCCACCTGTTAGGGCCTACTAAGTCATCGCCAGAAGCATAATATACAATATAAATACAACAGTTTTTCCATCGTATAAAACGAATAATTGCAACCAGTATGAAAGTTATGGTCATTTCTACGTTCCCGGCAACCTAGGCTATACCCTAGGTCGTTGATCCACCAGATACAATAGTTAGGGCCTAAGAAGTCCACGCCAGAAGCATAAAATACAAAATAAATACAACATTTTTTCCATCGTATAACAGGAATAATTGCAACCAGTGTGAAAGTAATGGTCATTTCTACGTTCCGGGCAACACAGGCCTCACTCTAGGGCGTTGCTCCACCAGATCGAATAGCTAGGCCCTTGGAAGTCAACGCCCGAAACATAAAATACAATATAAATGCAACAGTTTTTCCATCGTATAACAGGAATAATTGCAACCAGTGTGAAAGACATGGTCATTTCTACGCTCCGGCAACCTAGGCATCACTCTAGGGCGTTGCTCCACCACATCGAATAGTTACGGCCTTAGAAGTCAACGCCAGAAGCATAAAATACAATATAAATACAACAGTTTTTCCATCGTATAACAGGAATAATTGCTACCAGTGTGAAAGGTATGGTCATTTCTACATTCCGGGCAACCCAGGCTTCTCTCTAGGGCGTTGCTCCACCACATCGGAAAGCTGCGGCCTTAGAAGCCAACGCCAGAAGCATAAAATACAATAAAAATATAACCGCTTTTCCACCGTATAAAACGAATTATTGCAACCAGTATGAAAGTTATGGTCATTTCTACGTTCCGGGCAACCTAGGCTTCACCCTAGGGCGTTGCTCCACCAGATCCACTAGTTTGGGCCTAAGAAGTCAACGCCAGAAGCATAAAATACAATAAAAATACAAGAGTTTTTCCATCGTATAGCATGAATAATTGCAACCGGAGTGAAAGTAATGGTCATTTCTACGTTTCGGGCAACCTAGGCTTCTCTCTAGGGCGTTGTTCCACCAGATCGAATAGCTATGGCCTTAGAAGTCAACGCCCGCAACATAAAATACAATATAAATACAACAGCTTTTCCATCGTATAAAACGAATAATTGCAACCAGTATGAAAGTTATGGTCATTTCTACGTTCCCGGCAACCTAGGCTACACCCTAGGTCGTTGATCCACCAGATACAATAGTTAGGGCCTAAGAAGTCCACGCCAGAAGCATAAAATACAAAATAAATACAACATTTTTTCCACCGTATAACAGGAATAATTGCAACCAGTGTGAAAGTAATGGTCATTTCTACGTTCCGGGCAACATAGGCCTCACTCTAGGGCGTTGCTCCACCAGATCGAATAGCTAGGCCCTTGGAAATCAACGCCCGAAGCATAAAATACAATAAAAATACAATAGATTTTCAATCGTATAACGAGAATAATTGCAACCAGTGTGAAAGTGACGGTCATTTCCACGTTCCGGGCAACCTAGGCTTCGGTCTAGGGCCTTGGTCCAGCAGATCCAATAGTTAGGGCCTAAGAAGTCAACGCCAGAAGCACCAAATACAAAATAAGTACAACAGTTTTTCCATAGTATAGAACGAATAATTGTAACCAGTGTGAAAGTAGTGGTCATTGCTACGTTCCGTGCAACCCAGGCTCCACTCTAGGGCGTTGCTCCACCAAATCGAATAGCTAGGACCTTAGAAGTCAACGCCCGAAGCAGAAAACGCAATATAAATACAACAGTTTTTCCATCATATAAAACGAATAATAGCAAACAGTGTGAAAGTGATGGTCATTTCTTCGTTCCGGGAAACCTAGGCATCACTCTAGGGCGTTGGAACAGCAGATCCAATAGTTAGGGCCTAAGAAGTCAACGCCAGCAGCACCAAATACAAAATAAGTACAACAGTTCATCCATCGTATAAAACGTATACTTGCACGCAGTGTGAATGTAATTGTCATTTCCACGTTGCGGGCAGCATAGGCCTCATTCTTGGACGTTGCCCCACAAGATCGAACAGTTAGGGCCTAAGAAGTCAACGCCAAAAGCATAAAATACACTATAAATACAACAGTTTTATCAACATATAAAACGAATAATAGCAACCAGTGTGAAAGTTATGGTCATTGCTACGTTCCGTGCAACCCAGGCTCCACTCTAGGGCGTTGCTCTACCAAATCGAATAGCTAGGGCCTTAGAAGTCAACGCCCGAAGCGTAAAATGCTATATAAATACAACAGTTTTGCCATCATATAAAACGAATAATAGCAACCAGTGTGAAAGTGATGGTCATTTCTACGTTCCGGGAAACCTAGGCCTCACTCTAGGGCGTCGTTCCACCAGATCGAATAGTTAGGGCCTAAGAAGTCAACGCCAGAAGCATAAAATACGATACAAGTACAACAGCTTTTCCATCGTATAAAACAAACAATTGCAACCAGTGTGAAATTAATGGTCATTTCTACGTTCCGGGCAATCTAGGCTTCACTCTAGGGCGTTGCTCTACCAGATCGAATAGTTACGGCCTTAGAAGTCAACGCCAGAAGCATAAAATGCAGTAAAAATACAACAGGTTTTCCATCGTATAAAACGAATAATAGCAACCAGTGTGAATGTTATGGTCATTTCTACGTTCTGGGCAAGCTAGGCTTTACTCTAGGGCGTTGCTACACCAGATCGAATAGTCACGGCCATAGAAGTCAACGCCAGAGGAATAAAATACAGAATAAATACAACAGTTTTTCCATTGTATAAAACGAATAATTGCAGTCAGTGTGAAAATAATGGTCATTTCTACGTCCCGGGCAACCTAGGCTTCATTCTAGGGCGTTGTTCCACTTGATCGAACAGTCTGGGCCAAAGAAGTCAACGCCAGAAGCATAAAATACAGTATAAATACAACAGTTTTTCCATCATATAAACCGGATAATTGCAACCAGTGTGAAAGTGATGGGCATTTCCACGTTCCGGGCAACCTAGGCGTCACTCTAGGGCGTTGATCCACCAGATCCAATAGTTAGGGCCTAAGAAGTCAACGCCAGAAGCACCAAATACAGTATAAATACAACAGCTTTTCCATCGTATAAGGCGAGTAATTGCAACCGGTGTGAAAGTAATGGTCATTTCTACGTTCCGGGCAACATAGGCTTCACTCTAGGGCGTTGTTCCACCACATCGAATAGCTACGGCCTTAGAAGTCAACGCCAGAAGCATAAAATACAAAATAAATACAACAGTTTTTCCATCGTATAGCAGGAATAATTGCAACCAGTGTGAAAGATATGGTCATTTCTACGTTCCGGGCAACCTAGGTTTTGCTCTATGGCGTTGCTCCACCACATCGAATTGTTAGGGCCTTAGAAGTCAACGCCCGAAGCATATAATACAAAATTAAAAGAACAGCTTTTCCATTGTATAAAACGAATAATTGCAATCAGTGTGAATATAATGGTCATATCTACGTTCCAGGCAACCTAGGCTTGACTCTAGGGCGTTGCTCCACAAGATCGAATAGTTTGGGCCTAAGAAGTCAACGCCAGAAGCACAAAATACACTATAAATACAACAGTTTTTCCATCATATAAAACGAATAATAGCAACCAGTTTGAAAGTTATGGTCATTGCCACGTTCCGTGCAACCCAGGCTCCGCTCTAGGGCGTTGCTCCACCAAATCGAATAGCTAGGGCCTTAGAAGTCAACGCCCGAAGCATAAAATGCAATATAAATACAACAGTTTTTCCATCGTATAAAATGAATAATTGCAACCAGTATGAAAGTTATGGTCATTTCCACGTTCCCGGCAACCTAGGCTACACCCTAGGTCGTTGATCCACCAGATACAATAGTTAGGGCCTAAGAAGTCCATGCCAGAAGCATAAAATACAAAATAAATACAACATTTTTTCCATCGTATAACAGGAATAATTGCAACCAGTGTGAAAGTAATGGTCATTTCTACGTTCCGGGAAACATAGGCTTCACTCTAGGGCGTTGTTCCACCACATCGAATAGCTACGACCTTAGAAGTCAACGCCAGAAGCATAAAATACAAAATAAATACAACAGTTTTTCCATCGTATGAAACGAATAAGTGCAACCAGTATGAAAGTTATGGTCATTTCTACGTTGCGGGCAGCATAGGCTTCATTCTTGAACGTTGCCCCACAAGATCGAACAGTTAGGGCCTAAGAAGTCAACGCCAGAAGCATAAAATACACTATAAATACAACAGTTTTTCCATCATATAAAACGAATAATAGCAACCAGTGTGAAAGTTATGGTCATTGCTACGTTCCGTGCAACCCAGGCTCCACTCTAGGGCGTTGCTCCACCAAATCGAATAGCTATGGCCTTAGAAGTCAACGCCCGAAGCATAAAATGCTATATAAATACAACAGTTTTGGCATCATATAAAACGAATAATAGCAACCAGTGTGAAAGTGATGATCATTTCTACGTTCCGGGAAACCTAGGCCTCACTCTAGGGCGTCGTTCCACCAGATCGAATAGTTAGGGCCTAAGAAGTCAACGCCAGAAGCACAAAATACACTTTAAATACAACAGTTTTTCCATCATATAAAACGAATAATAGCAACCAGTTTGAAAGTTATGGTCATTGCCACGTTCCGTGCAACCCAGGCTCCGCTCTAGGGCGTTGCTCCACCAAATCGAATAGCTAGGGCCTTAGAAGTCAACGCCCGAAGCATAAAATGCAATATAAATACAACAGTTTTTCCATCGTATAAAATGAATAATTGCAACCAGTATGAAAGTTATGGTCATTTCCACGTTCCCGGCAACCTAGGCTACACCCTAGGTCGTTGATCCACCAGATACAATAGTTAGGGCCTAAGAAGTCCATGCCAGAAGCATAAAATACAAAATAAATACAACATTTTTTCCATCGTATAACAGGAATAATTGCAACCAGTGTGAAAGTAATGGTCATTTCTACGTTCCGGGAAACATAGGCTTCACTCTAGGGCGTTGTTCCACCACATCGAATAGCTACGACCTTAGAAGTCAACGCCAGAAGCATAAAATACAAAATAAATACAACAGTTTTTCCATCGCATAGCAGGAATAATTGCAACCAGTGTGAAAGTAATGGTCATTTCTACGTTCCGGGAAACATAGGCTTCACTCTAGGGCGTTGTTCCACCACATCGAATAGCTACGACCTTAGAAGTCAACGCCAGAAGCATAAAATACAAAATAAATACAACAGTTTTTCCATCGTATGAAACGAATAAGTGCAACCAGTATGAAAGTTATGGTCATTTCTACGTTGCGGGCAGCATAGGCTTCATTCTTGAACGTTGCCCCACAAGATCGAACAGTTAGGGCCTAAGAAGTCAACGCCAGAAGCATAAAATACACTATAAATACAACAGTTTTTCCATCATATAAAACGAATAATAGCAACCAGTGTGAAAGTTATGGTCATTGCTACGTTCCGTGCAACCCAGGCTCCACTCTAGGGCGTTGCTCCACCAAATCGAATAGCTATGGCCTTAGAAGTCAACGCCCGAAGCATAAAATGCTATATAAATACAACAGTTTTGGCATCATATAAAACGAATAATAGCAACCAGTGTGAAAGTGATGATCATTTCTACGTTCCGGGAAACCTAGGCCTCACTCTAGGGCGTCGTTCCACCAGATCGAATAGTTAGGGCCTAAGAAGTCAACGCCAGAAGCACAAAATACACTTTAAATACAACAGTTTTTCCATCATATAAAACGAATAATAGCAACCAGTTTGAAAGTTATGGTCATTGCCACGTTCCGTGCAACCCAGGCTCCGCTCTAGGGCGTTGCTCCACCAAATCGAATAGCTAGGGCCTTAGAAGTAAACGCCCGAAGCATAAAATGCAATATAAATACAACAGTTTTTCCATCATATAAAACGAGTAATAGCAACCAGTGTGAAAGTGATGGTCATTTCTACGTTCCGGGCAACCTAGGCTTCACTCTAGTGCGTTGTTCCACCAGACCGAATAGTTAGGGTCTAAGAAGTCAACGCCAGAAGAATAAAATACGATATATGTACAACAGTTTTTCCATCGTATAAAACGAATAATTGTAACCAGTGTGAAAGTAGTGGTCATTGCTACGTTCCGTGCATCCCAGGCTCCACTCTAGGGCGTTGCTCCACCAAATCGAATAGCTAGGGCCTAAGAAGTCAACGCCCGAAGCATAAAACGCAATATAAATACAACCGTTTTTCCATCATATAAAACGAATAATAGCAACCAGTGTGAAAGCAATGGTCATTTCGACGTTTTGGGGAACCTAGGCTTCACTCTAGGGCGTTGCTCCACCAGATCCAATAATTAGGGCCTAAGAAGTCAACGCCAGAAGCACCAAATACAGTATAAATACAACAGCTTTTCCATCGTATAAGGCGAGTAATTGCAACCGGTGTGAAAGCAATGGTCATTTCTACGTCCCGGGCAACCTAGGCTTCAGCCTAGGGCGTTGCTCCACCAGATCCACTAGTTAGGGCCTACTAAGTCAACGCCAGAAGCATAATATACAGTATAAATACAACAGTTTTTCCATCGTATAAAACGAATAATTGCAACCAGTATGAAAGTTATGGTCATTTCTACGTTCCCGGCAACCTCGGCTACACCCTAGGTCGTTGATCCACCAGATACAATAGTTAGGGCCTAAGAAGTCCATGCCAGAAGCATAAAATACAAAATAAATACAACATTTTTTCCATCGTATAACAGGAATAATTGCAACCAGTGTGAAAGTAATGGTCATGTCTACGTTCCGGGCAACATATGCCTCACTCTAGGGCGTTGCTCCACCACATCGAATAGCTACGGCCTCAGAAGTCAACGCCAGAAGCAAAAAATATATTATAAATACAACAGTTTTTCCATCGTATAACAGGAATAATTGCAAACACAGTGAAAGTGATGGTCATTTCTACGTTCCTAGCAACCTACACTTCACTCCAGAGCGTTGGTCCACCAGATCCAGTAGTTAGGGCCTTAGAAGTCAACGCCCGAAGCATAAAATACAAAATAAATACAACAGTTTTTCCATCGTATAGCAGGAATAATTGCAACCAGTGTGAAAGATATGGTCATTTCTACGTTCCGGGCAGCCTAGGTTTTGCTCTAGGGCGTTGCCCCACCACATCGAATAGTTAGGGCCTTAGATGTCAACGCCAGAAGCATAAAATACAGTATAAATACAACAGTTTTTCCATCATATAAACCGGATAATTGCAACCAGTGTGAAAGTGATGGACATTTCCACGTTCCGGGCAACCTAGGCTTCACTCTAGGGCGTTGATCCACCAGATCCAATAGTTAGGGCCTAAGAAGTCGACGCCCGAAGCACCAAATACAGTATAAATACAACAGTTTTTCCATCATATAAAACGAATAATTGCAACCAGTGTGAAAGTGATGGTCATTTCTAGGTTCCGGGCAACCTAGGCTTCACTCTAGGTCGCTGCCCCACCACATCGAATAGCTACGGTCTAAGAAGTCAACGCCAGAAGCACCGAAAATAAAATAGATACTACAGTTTTTCCATCGTATAAAACGAATAATTGCAACCAGTGTGAAGGTTATGGTCATTTCTACTTTCCAGGGAACATAGGCTTCACTCTTGGACGTTGCCCCAACAGATCGAATAGCAAGGACCTTAGAAGTCAAAGCCAGAAGCAGAAAATACAATAAAAATGCAACAGTTTTTCCATCGTATAGCATGATAATTGCAACCAGTGTGAAAGTAATGGGCATTTCTACGTTCCGGGCAACCTAGGCTTCATTCAAGGGCGTTATTCCACAAGATCGAACAGTTAGGGCCTAAGAAGTCAACGCCAGAAGCATAAAATACAGTATAAATACAACAGTGTTTCCACCATATAAAACGAATAATAGCAACCAGTGTGAAAGTAATGGTCATTTCTACGTTTTGGGGAACCTAGGCTTCACTCTATGGCGTTGCTCCACCAGATCGAATACATAGGGCCTCAGAAGTCAACGCCAGAAGCATAAAATACAATATAAATACAACAGTTTTTCCATCGTATAAAACGAATAATTGCAACCAGTATGAAAGTTATGGTCGTTTCTACGTTCCGGGCAATCTAGGCTTCACTCTAGGGCGTTGCTCTACCAGATCGAATAGTTAGGGCCTTAGAAGTCAACGCCAGAAGCACTAAGTACACTATAAATACTACAGTTTTTCCATCGTATAAAACGAATAATAGCAACCAGTGTGAATGTTATGGTCATTTCTACGTTCCGGGCAAGCTAGGCTTTGCTCTAGGGCGTTGCTACACCAGATCGAATAGTTACGGCCTTAGAAGTCAACGCCAGAAGCATAAAATGCAGTAAAAATACAACAGGTTTTCCATCGTATAAAACGAATAATAGCAACCAGTGTGAATGTTATGGTCATTTCTACGTTCTGGGCAAGCTAGGCTTTACTCTAGGGCGTTGCTACACCAGATCGAATAGTTACGGCCTTAGAAGTCAACACCAGAAGCATAAAATACAGAATAAATACAACAATTTTTCCATTGTATAAAACGAATAATTGCAGTCAGTGTGAAAATAATGGTCATTTCTACGTCCCGGGCAACCTAGGGTTCATTCTAGGGCGTTGTTCCACTAGATCGAACAGTCTGGGCCAAAGAAGTCAACGCCAGAAGCATAAAATACAGTATATATACAACAGTTTTTCCATCATATAAACCGGATAATTGCAACCAGTGTGAAAGTGATGGACCTTTCCACGTTCCGGGCAACCTAGGCTTCACTCTAGGGCGTTGATCCACTAGATCCAATAGTTAGGGCCTAAGAAGTCAACGCCAGAAGCACCAAATACAGTATAAATACAACAGCTTTTCCATCGTATAAGGCGAGTAATTGCAACCGGTGTGAAAGTAATGGTCATTTCTACGTCCCGGGCAACCTAGGCTTCAGCCTAGGGCGTTGCTCCACCAGATACAATAGTTAGGGCCTAAGAAGTCCATGCCAGAAGCATAATATACAGTATAAACACAACAGTTTTTCCATCGTATAAAACGAATAATTGCAACCAGTATGAAAGTTATGGTCATTTCTACGTTCCCGGCAACCTCGGCTACACCCTAGGTCGTTGATCCACCAGATACAATAGTTAGGGCCTAAGAAGTCCATGCCAGAAGCATAAAATACAAAATAAATACAACATTTTTTCCATCGTATAACAGGAATAATTGCAACCAGTGTGAAAGATATGGTCATTTCTACGTTCCGGGCCACCTAGGTTTTGCTCTAGGGCGTAGCCCCACCACATCGAATAGTTAGGGCCTTAGATGTCAACGCCAGAAGCATAAAATATAGTATAAATACAACAGTTATTCCATCGTATAAAACGAATAATAGCAACCAGTGTGAAAGTTATGGTCATTTCTACGTTCCGGGCAAGCTAGGCTTTGCTCTAGGGCGTTGCTACACCAGATCGAATAGTTACGGCCTTAGAAGTCAACGCCAGAAGCATAAAATGCAGTAAAAATGCAACAGGTTTTCCATCGTATAAATCGAATAATAGCAACCAGTGTGAATGTTATGGTCATTTCTACGTTCTGGGCAAGCTAGGCTTTACTCTAGGGCATTGCTACACCAGATCGAATAGTTACGGCCTTAGAAGTCAACGCCAGAAGCATAAAATACAGAATAAATACAACAGTCTTTCCATCGTATAGCAGGTATAATGGCAACCAGTGTGAACGTAATGGTCATTTCTACCTTCCGGGCAGCCTAGGCTTCACACTATGGCGTTGCTCCACCAGATCGAATAGTTAGGGCCTTAGAAGTCAACGCCCGGAGCATAAAATGCATTAAAAATACAACAGTTTTTCCATCGTATAACAGGAATAATTGCAACCAGTGTGAAAGATATGGTCATTTCTACGTTCCAGACAACCTAGGCTTCACCCTAGGGCGCTGCTCCACCAGATCGAATAGTTAGGGACTTAGAAGTCAACGCCCGAAGCATAAAATACAATATAAATACAACAGTTTTTCCATCGTATAACAGGAATAGTTGCAACCAGTGTGAAAGATATGGTCACTTCTACTTTCCGGGCAACCTAGGCTTTACTCTAGGCCGTTGCTCCACCATATCGAATAGCTACGGCCTTAGAAGTCAACGCCAGAAGCATAAAATACAATACAAATACAACAGTTTTTCCATCGTATAAAACGAATCATTCCAACCAGTATGAAAGTTATGGTCATTTCTACGTTCCCGGCAACCTAGGCTTCACTCTAAGGCGTTGCTCCACCAGATCGAATAGCTACGGCCATAGAAGTCAACGCCAGAAGCATAAAATACAATATAAATGCAATAGTTTTTCCATCGTATAACAGGAATAATTGCAACCAGTGTGAAAGATATGGTCATTTCTACGTTCCGGGCAACCTAGGCTCCTCTCTAGGGCGTTGCTCTACCACACCGAATAGCTACGGCCTTAGAAGTCAACGCCAGAAGCATAAAACACAATATAAATACAACAGCTTTTCCATCGTATAAGACGAGTAATTGCAACCAGTGTGAAAGTTATGGTAATTTCTACGTTCCGGGCAACCTAGGCTTCACTCTGGGGCGTTGCTCCACCAGATCCAATAGGTAGGGCCTAAGAAGTCAACGCCTGAAGCACTAAATACTGTATAAATACAACAGTTTTTCCATCATATAAAACGAATAATTGCAACGAGTGTGAAGTTGATTGTCATTTCCACGTTCCGGGCATCCTAGGCTTCACTCTAGGGCGTTGGTCCACCAGATCCAATAGTTAGGGCCTAAGAAGTCAACGCCAGAAGCACCAAATACAGTATAAATACAACAGCTTTTCCATCGTATAAGGCGAGTAATTGCAACCGGTGTGAAAGTAATGGTCATTTCTACGTCCCGGGCAACCTAGGCTTCAGCCTAGGGCGTTGCTCCACCAGATCCACTAGTTAAGGCCTACTAAGTCAACGCCAGAAGCATAATATACAGTATAAATACAACAGTTTTTCCATCGTATAAAACGAATAATTGCAACCAGTATGAAAGTTATGGTCATTTCTACGTTCCCGGCAACCTCGGCTACACCCTAGGTCGTTGATCCACCAGATACAATAGTTAGGGCCTAAGAAGTCCATGCCAGAAGCATAAAATACAAAATAAATACAACATTTTTTCCATCGTATAACAGGAATAATTGCAACCAGTGTGAAAGTAATGGTCATTTCTACGTTCCGGGCAACATAGGCTTCACTCTAGGGCGTTGTTCCACCAGATCCACTAGTTAAGGCCTACTAAGTCAACGCCAGAAGCATAAAATACAAAATAAATACAACAGTTTTTCCATCGTATAGCAGGAATAATTGCAACCAGTGTGAAAGGTATGGTCATTTCTACGTTCCGGGCAACCTAGGCTTCACTCTAGGGAGTTGTTCCACCAGACCGAATAGTTAGGGTATAAGAAGTCAACGCCAGAAGAATAAAATACGATATATGTACAATAGTTTTTCCATCGTATAAAACGAATAATTGTAACCAGTGTGAAAGTAGTGGTCATCGCTACGTTCCGTGCATCCCAGGCTCCACTCTAGGGCGTTGCTCCACCAAATCGAACAGCTAGAGCCTAAGAAGTCAACGCCCGGAGCATAAAACGCAATATAAATACAACCGTTTTTCCATCATATAAAACGAATAATTGCAGTCAGTGTGAAAATAATGGTCATTTCTACGTTCCGGGCAACCTAGGCTTCATTCTAGGGCGTTGTTCCACTCGATCGAACAGTCTGGGCCAAAGATGTCAACGCCAGAAGCATAAAATACAGTATAAATACAACAGTTTTTCCATCATGTAAACCGGATAATTGCAACGAGTGTGAAGGTGATGGTCATTTCCACGTTCCGGGCATCCTAGGCTTCACTCTAGGGCGTTGGTCCACCAGATCCAAAAGTTAGGGCCTAAGAAGTCAACGCCAGAAGCACCAAATACAAAATAAATACAACAGTATTTCCTTCATATAAAACGAATAATTGCAGTCAGTGTGAAAATAATGGTCATTTCTACGTTCCGGGCAACCTAGGCTTCATTCTAGGGCGTTGTTCCACTCGATCGAACAGTCTGGGCCAAAGATGTCAACGCCAGAAGCATAAAATACAGTATAAATACAACAGTTTTTCCATCATGTAAACCGGATAATTGCAACCAGTGTGAAAGTGATGGACATTTCCACGTTCCGGGCAACCTAGGCTTCACTCTAGGGCGTTGATCCACCAGATCCAATAGTTAGGGCCTAAGAAGTTGACGCCAGAAGCACCAAATACAGTATAAATACAACAGTTTTTCCATCATATAAAACGAATAATTGCAACCAGTGTGAAAGTTATGGTCATTTCTAGGTTCCGGGCAACCTAGGCTTCATTCTAGGGCGCTGCCCCACCACATCGAATAGCTACGGTCTAAGAAGTCAACGCCAGAAGCACCGAAAACAAAATAGATACTACAGTTTTTCCATCGTATAAAACGAATAATTGCAACCAGTGTGAAGGTTATGGTCATTTCTACTTTCCAGGGAACATAGGCTTCACTCTTGGACGTTGCACCAACAGATCGAATTGCATGGACCTTAGAAGTCAAAGCCAGAAGCAGAAAATACAATAAAAATGCAACAGTTTTTCCATCGTATAGCATGATAATTGCAACCAGTGTGAAAGTAATGGGCATTTCTACGTTCCGGGCAACCTAGGCTTCATTCTAGGGCGTTATTCCACAAGATCGAACAGTTAGGGCCTAAGAAGTCAACGCCAGAAGCATAAAATACAGTATAAATACAACAGTGTTTCCACCATATAAAACGAATAATAGCAACCAGTGTGAAAGTAATGGTCATTTCTACGTTTTGGGGAACCTAGGCTTCACTCTATGGCGTTGCTCCACCAGATCGAATACATAGGGCCTCAGAAGTCAACGCCAGAAGCATAAAATACAATATAAATACAACAGTTTTTCCATCGTATAAAACGAATAATTGCAACCAGTATGAAAGTTATGGTCATTTCTACGTTCCCGGCAACCTAGGCTTCCATCTAGGGCGTTGTTCCACCAGATCCAATAGTTAGGGCCTAAGAAGTCAACGCCAGAAGCATAAACTGCAATATAAATACAACAGTTATTACCTTGTATAACAAGGATAATTGCAACCAGTGTGAAAGGTATGGTCATTTCTACGTTGCGGGCAACCTAGGCTTCACTCTAGGGCGTTGCACCACCAGATCGAATAGCTAGGCCCTTGGAAGTCAACGCCCGAAACATAATATACAATAAAAATACAATAGTTTTTCCATCGTATAACGAGAATAATTGCAACCAGTGTGGAAGTTATGGTTATTTCTACTTTCCGGGTAACATAGGCATCACACTTGGACGTTGCCGCACCAGATCGAATAGCTAGGACCCTAGTAGTCAACGCCCGAAGCATAAAATGCAGTAAAAATACAACAGTTTTTCCATCGTAAAACAGGAATAATTGCAACCAGAGTGAAAATGACGGTCATTTCTACGTTACGGGCGACCTAGGCTTCACTCTGGATCGTCGGTCCACCAGATAGAATAGTTAGGGCGTAAGAAGTCAACGCCAGCTTGATAAAATATAAGATAAATACAATGGCCTTTCCATCGTGTAAAACGAATAATTGCACGAGTGTGAAAGGTATGGTCATTTCTACGTTCCGGGCAACCTAGCCTCCTCTCTAGGGTGTTGTTCCACCAGATCGAATAGCTAGGGCCTTAGAAGTCAACGCGCGATACACAAAATACAATAAAAGTACAATAGTTTTTCTGTCGTATAACGAGAATAATTTAAACCAGTGCGAAAGTGATGGTCACTTCCACGTTCCGGGCAACCTAGGCTTCACTCTAGGGCGTTGGTCCAGCAGATCCAATAGTTAGGGCCTAAGAAGTCAACGCCAGAAGCACCAAATACAGAATAAATACAACAGTCTGTCCATCGTAAAAAACGAACAATTGTAACCAGTGTGAAAGTAGTGGTCATTGCTACGTTCCGTGCAACCCAGGCTCCACTCTAGGGCGTTGCTCCACCAAATCGAATAGCTAGGGCCTTAGAAGTCAACGCCCGAAGCATAAAACGCAATATAAATACAACAGTTTTTCCATCGTATAAAACGAATAATTGCAACCAGTATGAAAGTAATGGTCTTTTCTACGTTCCAGGCAACCTAGGCTTCACCTTAGGGCGTTGCTCCACCAGATCCAATAGTCAGGACCTTAGAAGTCAACGCCCGAAGCATAAAATACAATACAAATACAACAGTTATTCCATCGTATAACAGGAATAATTGCAACCAGAGTGAAGGTGATGGTCATTTCTAATTTCCGTGCAACCTAGGCTTCACTCTAGAGCGTTGCTCCTCCAGGTCGAATAGCTAGGGCCTTAGAAGTCAACGCCAGACGCATAAAATACAATAAAAATACAACAGTTTTTTCATCGCATAACAGGAATAATTGCAACAAGCCTGAAGGTAATGGTCATTTCTACGTTCCGGGAATTCTAGGCTTCTCTCTAGGGCATTGCTCCACAAGATCGAATAGTTAGGGCCTAAGAAGACAACGCCAGAAGCATAAAATACAATAGAAATACAACAGTTTTTCAATCGTATAACAGGAATAATAGCAACCAGTGTGAAGGTAATAGTCATTTCTACGTTCCGGGCCACCTAAGCTTCACTCTAGGGCGTTGCTCCACCAGATCGAATAGCTAGGGCCTTAGAAGTCATCGCCAGAAACACAAAATAAAATAAAAATACAACAGTTATTCCATTTATAACAGGAATAGTTACTACCAGTGTGAAGGTAATGGTCAGTTCTACGTTCCGGGCAACCTGGGCTTCACCCTAGGGCGTTGCTGCGGCAGATCCAATGGTTAGGACCTCAGAAGTCAAAGCCAGGAGCATAAAATACAATAAAAATACCACAGGTTTTCCATCGTATAACAGGAATAATTGCAACCAGAGTGAAGGTGATGGTCATTTCTAAGTTCCGCGCAACCTAGGCTTCACTTTAGAGCGTTGCTCCACCAGATAGAATAGCTAGGGCCTTAGAAGACAACGCCAGAAGCACAAAATAAAATAAAAATACAACAGTTATTCCATCGTATAACAGGAATAATTACATCCAGTGTGAAAGTAATGGGCATTTCTACGTTCCGTACAACCTAGGCTTCACTCTAGGGCGTTGGTCCACCAGGTCGAATGGTTAGGGCCTTAGAAAACAACCCCAGAAGCATAAGATACAATATAAATACAACAGTTTTTCCATCGTATAAAACGAATAATTGCAACCAGTATGAAAGTTATGGCCATTTCTACGTTCCCGGCAACCTAGGCTTCTATCTAGGGCGTTGTTCCACCAGATCCAATAGTTAGGGCCTAAGAAGTCAACGCCAGAAGCATAAACTGCAATATAAATACAACATTTATTACCTTGTATAACAAGGATAATTGCAACCAGTGTGAAAGGTATGATCGTTTCTACGTTCCGGGCGACCTAGGCTTCACTCTAGGGCATTGCTCCACCACATCGAATAGCTACGGCCTTAGAAGTCAAAGCCATAACTATAAAATACAATACAACTACAATAGTTTTTCCATTGTATAAAATGAATAATTGCAAACTGTGTGGAAGTAATGGTTATTTCTACGTTCCGGGCAACCTAGGCTTCACGCTAGGGCGTTGCTCCACCACACCGAATAGCTACGGCCTTAGGAGTCAACGCCAGAGGCATAACATACAATATAAGTACAACAGTTTTTCCATCGTATAAAACGAAAAATTGCAATCAGTATGAAGGCTATGGTCATTTCTACGTACCGGGCAACCTAGGCTTCACCCTAGGGCGTTGTTCCACTAGATCGAATAGTTACGGCCTAAGAAGTCAACGCCAGAAGCATAAAATACAATATAAATACAACAGCTTTTCCATCGTATATGATGTATATTTGCAGAGAGTGGGAAAGTAAAGGTCATTTCCACGTTCCGGGCAACCTAGGCTTAACTGCAGGGCGTTGCTCCAGCAGATCGCATAGTTATGGACTTAGAATTTAACGCCAGACGCATGAAATACAATAAAAATGCAACAGTTTTTCCATCGTATAAAATGAATACTTGCAACCAGTGTGAAAGTAATGGTCATTTCTACGTTCCGCGCAACCTAGGTTTCACTCTTGGGCGTTGCTCCACCACATCGAATAGCTACGGCCTTAGAAGTCAACTCCAGAAGCATAAAATACAATATAAATACAACAGCTTTTCCATCGTATAAAATGAGTCATTGCAAACAGTGTGAAAGTTATGGTCATTTCTACGTTCCGGGCAACCTAATCTTAACTCCAGGGCGTTGCTCCACCAGATCGAATAGTTTGGGACTTTGAATACAACGTCAGAAGCATAAAATACAATAAAAATGCAACAGTTTTTCCATCGTATAACAGGAAAGCTACAACAAGTGTGAAAGTACTGGTCATTACTACGTTCCGGGCAACCTAGGCTTCACTCCAGGGCGTTGCTCCACCTGATTCAACAGTTAGGGCCTAAGAATTCAACGCTAGAAGCATAAAATACAATAAAAATACAACAGTTTTTCCATCGTATAGCATGCATAATTGCAACCAGAGTGAAAGTAATGGTCATTTCTACGTTTCGTGCGTCCTAGGCTTCACTCTAGGGCGTTGCTCCACCATATCGAATAGCTACGGCCTTAGAAGTCAACGCCCGAAACATAAAATACAATAAAAATACAACAGATTTCCATCGTATAACGGGAATAATTGCAACAAATGTGACCGTGATGGTCATTTCCACGTTCCGGGCAACCTAGGCTTCACTCTAGGGCGTTGGTCCACCACATCCTACAGTTAGTGCCTAAGAAGTCAACGGCAGAAGCACCAAATACAAAATAAATACATCAGTTTTTCCATCATATAAAACGAATAATTGCAACCAGTACGAAAGTTATGGTCATTTCTACGTTCCGGGCTACCAAGGCTTCACCATAGGGCGTTGCTCCAGCTGATCGAATAGTTAGGGCCTAAGAAGACAACGCCAGAAACATAAAATACGATATATGTACAACAGTTTTACCATCGTATAAAATGAATAATCGCAAACAGTGTGAAGGTAATGGCCATTTCTACAATCCAGGCAACCTAGGTTTCACTCTAGGGCGTTGCTCCACCAGATCGAATAGTTAGGGCCATAGAAGTCAACGCCCGAAGCATAAAATACCAAATAAATAGAACAGTTTTTCCATTGTATAAAACGAATAATTGAAACCAGTGTGAAAGTTATGGTCATTTCTACGTTCCGGGCAACCTAGGCTTCACTACAGGGCGGTGCTCCACCAGCTCAAAGAGTTAGGGCCTAAGAAGTCAACGCCAGAAGCATAAAATACAATATAAATACAACAGCTTTTCCATCGTATATAATGTACATTTGCAAACAGTGTGAAAGTAACGGTCATTTACGTTCCGGACAACCTGGGCTTCACTCTAGGGCGTTGCTCCACCAGATCAAATAGTTAGGGCCTTAGAAGTCAACGCCTGAAGCATAAAATACAATAAAAATACAACATTTTTTTCATCGTATAACAGGAATAATTGCAACCAGTCTGAAAGATATGGTCATTTATACGTTCCGGGCAACCTAGGCTTCACTCTAGGGCGTTGGTCCACCAGATCGAATAGCTAGGGCCTTAGAAGTCAACGCCAGAAGCATAAAATAGAAGAAAAGTACCACAGTTTTTCCATCGTATAACAGGAATAATTGCATCAACTGTGAAGGTAATGGTCATTTCTACGTTATCGGGCAACCTAGGCTTCGCTCCAGGACGTTGCTCCAACAGATCGAATAGCTAGGGCCTTAGACGTCAGCGCCCGAAGCATAAAATACAATAAAGATATAACAGTTTTTCCATAGTATAAAATGAGTAATTGCAACAAGTGTGATAGTGATGGTCATTTCTACGTTCCTTGCAACCTAGGCTTCACTCTAGGGCGTCACCCCACCAGGTCGGATAGCTAACGCCTTAGAAAACAACTCAAGACGCATAAAATACAATATAAATGCAACAGCTTTTCCATCGTCTAAAACGAGTAATTCCAACCAGTGTGAAAGTAATGGCCATTTCAACGTTACGGGCATCCTAGACTTAACCCTGAGGCATTGCCCCACCAGATCGAATGGATAGGGCCTTACAAGTCAACGCCAGAAGCATAAAGTACAATAAAAATCCATCAGTTTTTCCATCGTATAACATGAATAATTGCAAACAGTGTGAAGGTAATGGTCATTTCTACGCTCCGGTCAACCTAGGCTTCGCTCTAGGGCGTTGCTCCACGACATCGAATAGTTAGGGCCTTAAGAGTCAATGTCAGAAGAATAAAATATAATATAAATACAACAGTTTTTCCATCGTATAAAATGAATAATTGCATAAAGTGTGAAAGGATGGTCATCTCTACGTTCGGCGCAACCTAGGCTTCACTCTAGGGCGTTGCCCCTCCACATCGATTAGCTACGGCCTTAGAATTCAACGCCCGAAGAATAAAATACAACATAAGTACAACAGCTTTACCATCGTATCAAATGAATAATCGCAAGCAGTGTGAAGGTAATGGTCATTTCCACGTTCCGGGCAACCTAGGCTTCACTCTAGGGCGTTGCTCCACCATATCGAATAGTTAGGGCCTAAGAACTCAAAGCCAGAAGCATAAAATGCAATATAAATACAACAGTTCTTCCCTTGTATAACAGGAATAATTGCAACCAGTGTGAAAGCTATGGTCACTTCTACGTTCCGGGCAACCTAGGCTTCACTCCAGGGCGTTGGTCCACCAGATCCAATAGCTAGGGCCTAAGAAGTCAACGCCTGGAGCACCAAATACAAAATAAATGCAACAGTTTTTCCATCGTATAAAACTAATAATTGCAATCAGTATGAAAACTATGGTCATTTCTACGTTCCGCGCAACCTAGGCTTCACTCTAGGGCGTTGCTCAACCACCTCGAATAGCTACGGCCCTAGAAGACAACGCCATAACTATAAAATACAATATAAATACAACAGTCTTTCCATCGTATAATACGAATAATTGCAACCAGTCTGATAGTTATGGTCATTTCTACGTTCGGGGCAACCTAGGCTTCGCCATAGGGCGTTGCTCCACCAGATCGAATAGTTAGGGCCTAAGAAGTCAACGCCAGGAGCATAAAATACGATATATGTACAACAGTTTTTCCATGTATAAAATGAATAATTGCAAACAGTGAGGAAGTAAGGGTCATTTCAACGTTCCGAGCAACCTAGGATTCACTCTAGGGCGTTGCTCCACCACATCGAATAGCTACGGCCTTAGAAGTCAAAGCCTGAAGCATAAAATACGATAAGAATACAACAGTTTTTTCATCGAATATGATGTATATTTGCAAACAGTGTGAAACTAATGGCCATTTCTGCGTTCCGCTCAACCTAGGCTTAACTGTAGGGCGTTGCTCCACCAGATCGAATAGCTAGGGACTTCGAAGTCAACGCCAGAAGCATAAAATACAATAAAAATACAACAGTTTTTCCATCTTATAAAAGGAATAATTGCAAACAGTGTGAAAGTAATGGCCATTTCTGCGTTCCGCTCAACCTAGGCTTCACTCTAGGGCGTTGCCCCTCCACATCGATTAGCTACGGCCTTAGAATTCAACGCCCGAAGAATAAAATACAACAAAAGTACAACAGCTTTACCATCGTATCAAATGAATAATCGCAAGCAGTGTGAAGGTAATGGTCATTTCCACGTTCCGGGCAACCTAGGCTTCACTCTAGGGCGTTGCTCCACCATATCGAATAGTTAGGGCCTAAGAACTCAAAGCCAGAAGCATAAAATGCAAAATAAATACAACAGTTCTTCCCTTGTATAACAGGAATAATTGCAACCAGTGTGAAAGCTATGGTCACTTCTACGTTCCGGGCAACCTAGGCTTCACTCCAGGGCGTTGGTCCACCAGATCCAATAGCTAGGGCCTAAGAAGTCAACGCCAGGAGCACCAAATATAAAATAAATGCAACAGTTTTTCCATCGTATAAAACTAATAATTGCAACCAGTATGTAAACTATGGTCATTTCTACGTTCCGGGTAACCTAGGCTTCACTCTAGGGCCTTGCTGCACCAGATCGAATAGTTAGGGACTTGGAATTCAACGCCAGAAGATTTAAATACAACATAAGTATAACAGTTTTTCAATCGTATAAAATGTATAATTGCAAGCAGTGTGAAGGTAATGGTCATTTCTACGTTCCGGGCAACCTAGGCTTTACTCTAGAGCATTGCTCCACCAGAGCGAATAGTTAGGGCCTAAGAAGACAACGCCAGAAGCATAAAATACTATATAAATACAACAGCTTTTCCATCGTATATAATGTATATTTGCAAACAGTGTGAAAGTAAAGGTCATTTCTACGTTCCGAGCAACCTGGGCTTCACTGTTTGGCGTTGTTCCACCAGATCGAATTGTCAGGTTCTAAGAAGTCAACGCCAGAAGAATAAAATACGATTTATGTACGACACTTTTTCCATCGTATAAAGCGGATAATTACAACCAGTGTGAATGTAATGGCCATTTCTACGTTCCGGGCATCCTAGACTTAACTCTGAGGCATTGCTCCACCAGATCGAATACATAGGGCCTTAGAAGCCAACGCCAGAAGCATATAGTACAATCAAAATCCAACATATTGTCTATCGTATAACAGGAATAATTGCAACATGCGTGTAGGTAATGGTCATTTCTACGTTCCGGGCATCCTAGGTTTTGCTCTAGGGCGTTGCTCCACCACACCGAATAGTTAGGGCCTTAGAAGTCAACGCCTGAAGCATAAAATAAAATAAGAATACAATATTTTTTTCATCGTATAACAGGAATAATTGCAACCAGTCTGAAAGATATGGTCATTTCTACGTTCCGGGCAACCTACGCTTCACTCTAGGGCGTTGGGCCACCACATCCAACAGTTAGGGCCTAAGAAGTCAACGCCGGAAGCACCAAATTCAACATAAATCCAACAGTTTTTCCATCGTATAAAACGAATAATTCCAACCAGTATGTAAACTATGGTCATTTCTACGTTCCGGGTAACCTAGGCTTCACTCTAGGGCCTTGCTGCACCAGATCGAATAGTTAGGGACTTAGAATTCAACGCCAGAATATTTAAATACAACATAAGTATAACAGTTTTTCAATCGTATAAAATGTATAATTGCAAGCAGTGTGAAGGTAATGGTCATTTCTACGTTCCGGGAAACCTAGGCTTCACTCCAGGGCGTTGGTCCACCAGATCCAATAGCTAGGGCCTAAGAAGTCAACGCCAGGAGCACCAAATACAAAATAAATGCAACAGTTTTTCCATCGTATAAAACTAATAATTGCAACCAGTGTGAAAGCTATGGCCACTTCTACGTTCCGGGCAACCCAGGGTTCACTCTAGGACGTTGGTCCACCAGATCCAATAGCTAGGGCCTAAGAAGTCAACGACAGAAGCACCAAACACAAAATAAATACAACAGCTTTTCCATCGTATATGATCTATATTTGCAAAGAGTGTGAAAGTAACGGTCATTTCTACGTTCCGGGCAACCTAGGCTTCACTCTAGGGCGTTGTTCCACCACATCGAATAGCTACGGCCTTAGAAGTCAACGCCAGAAGCATAAAATACAATATAAATACAACAGTTTTCCCATCGTATAAAACGAATAATTGCAACCAGTATGAAAGTTATGGTCATTTCTACGTTCCGGGCAACCTAGGCTTCAGTTTAGGGCGTAGCTCCACCAGATCGAATACTTAGGTACTTAGAATTTGACGCAGGAAGCATAAAATACAACATAAGTACAACAGTTTTTCCATCGTATTACAGGAATAATTGCAACCAGTGTGAATGTACAGGTCATTTTTACGTTCCGGGCAACCTAGGCTTCACTCTAGGGCGTTGCTCCACCAGATCGAATAGTTAGGGCCTAAGAAGTCTACGCCAGGAGCATAAAATACAATAAAAATACAACAGCATTTCCACCGTATAAAATGAATGATTGCAAACAGTGTGAAAGTTATGGTCATTTCTACGTTCCGGGCAACCTAGGCTTCACACTAGGGCGTTGTTCCGCCACATCGAATAGCTACGGCCTTAGAAGACAACGCCAGAAACATAAAATACAATATAAATACAACAGCTTTTCCATCGTATAAAACGAATAATTGCAACCAGTGTGAAAGTAATGGCCATTTCTACGTTCAGAGCATGCTAGACTTAACTCTGAGGCATTGCTCCACCAGATATAATACATAGAGCCTTAGACGTCAACGCCAGAAGAATAAAGTACAATCAAAATCCAACAGTTTGTCCATCGTACAACAGGAATAATTGCAACAAGCCTGAAGGTAATAGTCATTTCTACGTTCCGGGCAACCTAGGTTTTGCTCTAGGGCGTTGCTCCACCAGATCGAATAGTTAGGGCCTTAAAAGTCAACGCCCGAAGCATAAAATACAAAATAAATACAACAGTTTTTCCATTGTGTAACAGGAATAACTGCAACCAGTGTGAAAGTACTGGTCATTTCTACGTTCCGGGTAACCTAGGCTTCACTCTAGCGCGTTCCTCCACCAGATCGAATAGCTAGGGACTTAGAATTCAACGCCCGAAGAATAAAATACAACATAAGTACAACAGTTTTACCATCGTGTAAAATGAATAATCGCAAGCAGTGTGAAGGTAATGGTCATTTCCACGTTCCGGGCAACCTAGGCTTCACTCTAGGGCGTTGTTCCACTACATCGAATAGCTACGGCCTTAGAAGTCAACGCCAGAAGAATAAAGTACAATCAAAATCCAACAGTTTGTCCATCGTATAACAGGAATAATTGTAACAAGCCTGAAGGTAATGGCCATTTCTACGTTCCGGGCAACCTAGGTTTTGCTCTAGGGCGTTGCTCCACCAGATCGAATAGTTAGGGCCTTAAAAGTCTACGCCCGAAGCATAAAATACAAAATAACTACAACAGTTTTTCCATTGTATAACAGGAATAACTGCAACCAGTGTGAAAGTACTGGTCATTTCTACGTTCCGGGCAACCTAGGCTTCACTCTAGGGCGTTGCTCCACCAGGTCGAATAGTTAGGGCCTAAGAAAACAACGCCAGACGCATAAAATACAATAAAAATACAACAGCTTTTCGCTTGTATAACAGGAATAATTCCAACCAGTGTGAAAGCTATGGTCATTTCTACGTTCCGGGCAACCTAGGCTTCACTCTAGGGCGTTGCTCCACCACATCGAATAGTTAGGGCCTTAGAAGTCAATGCCAGAAGCATAAAATACAATATAAATACAATAGTTTTTCCACTGTATAATATGAATAATTGCAACCAGTGCGTAAGATATGGTCATTTCTACGTTCCGGGCAACCTAGGCTTCACTCTAGGGCGTTGCTCGACCACATCGAATAGCTATGGCCTTAGAAGTCAACGCCAAAAGCATTAAATACAATATAAATACAACAGGTTTTCCACCGTATAACAGGAATAATTGCAAACAGTGTGAAAGATATGGTCATTTCTACGTTCCGGGCAACCTAGGCTCCTCTCTAGGGCGTTGCTCTACCACACCGAATAGCTACGGCCTTAGAAGTCAACGCCAGAAGCATAAAACACAATATAAATACAACAGCTTTTCCATCGTATAAGACAAGTAATTGCAACCAGTGTGAAAGTTATGGTAATTTCTACGTTCCGGGCAACCTAGGCTTCACTCTGGGGCGTTGCTCCACCAGTTCGAATAGTTAGGGCCTTAGAAGTCAACGCCCGAAGAATAAAGTACAATATAAATACAACAGTTTTTCCATTGTATAAAACGAATAATTGCAAGCAGTATGAAAGTTATGGTCATTTCTACGTTCCGGGCAACCTAGGCTTCACCCTAGGGCGTTCCTCCACCAGATAGAATAGTTAGGGCCTTAGAAGTCAACGCCCGAAGCATAAACTACAATATAAATACAACAGTTTTTCCATCGTATAGCAGGAAAAATTGCAACCAGTGTGAAAGTAATGGTCATGTCTACGTTCCGGGCAGCCTAGGATTCACCCTAGGACGTTGCTCCACCAGATCGAATAGTTCGGGCCTTAGAAGTCAACGCCCGAAGCATAAAATGCAATAAAAATACAACAGTTTTTCCATCGTATAAAATGAATAATTGCAACCAGTATGAAAGTTATGGTCATTTCTACGTTCCCGGCAACCTAGGCTACACCCTTGGTCGTTGATCCACCAGATACAATAGTTAGGGCCTAAGAAGTCCATGCCAGAAGCATAAAATACAAAATAAATACAACATTTTTTCCATCGTATAACAGGAATAATTGCAACCAGTGTGAAAGTAATGGTCATTTCTACGTTCCGGGCAACATAGGCTTCACTCTAGGGCGTTGTTCCACCACATCGAATAGCTACGGCCTTAGAAGTCAACGCCAGAAGAATAAAATACAAAATAAATACAACAGTTTTTCCATCGTATAGCAGGAATAATTGCAACCAGTGTGAAAGATATGGTCATTTCTACGTTCCGGGCCACCTAGGTTTTGCTCTAGGGCGTTGCTCCACCACATCCAATTGTTAGGGCCTTAGAAGTCAACGCCCGAAGCATAAAATACAAAATTAATAGAACAGCTTTTCCATTGTATAAAACGAATAATTGCAATCAGTGTGAATATAATGGTCATATCTACGTTCCAGGCAACCTAGGCTTGACTCTAGGGCGTTGCTCCACAAGATCCAATAGTTTGGGCCTAAGAAGTCAACGCCAGAAGCACAAAATACACTATAAATACAACAGTTTTTCCATCATATAAAACGAATAATAGCAACCAGTTTGAAGGTTATGGTCATTGCCACGTTCCGTGCACCCCAGGCTCCGCTCTAGGGCGTTGCTCCACCAAATCGAATAGCTAGGGCCTTCGAAGTCAACGCCCGAAGCATAAAATGCAATATAAATACAACAGTTTTTCCATCATATAAAACGAGTAATAGCAACCAGTGTGAAAGTGATGGTCATTTCTACGTTCCGGGCAACCTAGGCTTCGCTCTAGGGCGCTGTTCCACCAGACCGAATAGTTAGGGTCTAAGAAGTCAACGCCAGAAGAATAAAATACGATATATGTACAACAGTTTTTCCATCGTATAAAACGAATAATTGTAACCAGTGTGAAAGTAGTGGTCATTGCTACGTTCCGTGCATCCCAGGCTCCACTCTGGGGAGTTGCTCCACCAAATCGAATAGCTAGGGCCTAAGAAGTCAACGCCCGAAGCATAAAACGCAATATAAATACAACCGTTTTTCCATCATATAAAACGAATAATAGCAACCAGTGTGAAAGCAATGGTCATTTCTACGTTTTGGGGAAGCTAGGCTTCACTCTAGGGTGTTGCTCCACCACATCGATTAGCTACGGCCTTAGAAGTCAACGCCCGAAACATAAAATACAATTTAAATACAACAGTTTTTCCATCGTATAACAGGAATAGTTGGAAACAGTGTGAAAGTGATGGCCATTTCTACGTTCCGGGCAACCTTGGCTTCATTCTAGGGCGTTGTTCAACCAAATCGAACAGCTAGGGCCTAAGAAGTCAACGCCAGAAGCATAAAATACAATATAAGTTCAACAGTTTTTCCATCATATAAAACGGATAATAGCAACCAGTGTAAAAGTAATGGTCATTTCTACGTTCCGGGCAACCTAGGCTTCACTCTACTGCGTTGCTCCACCACATCGAATAGTTAGGGCCTTCAAAGTCAATGCCAGAAGAATAAAACGCAATATAAATACGACAGTTTTTCGATCGTATAAAATGAATAATTGCAAACAGTGTGAAAGTAATGGTCATTTCTACGTTCCGGGCAATCTAGGCTTCACTCTGGGGCGTTGCTCCACCGGATCGAATAGTTAGGGCCTAAGAAGTCAACGCCACAAGCATAAAATACAATAAAAACACAGCAGTTTTTTCATCGTATATCAGGAATAATTGCAACAAGCGTAAAGGTAATGGTCATTTCTACGTTCCGGGCAATCTGGGCTTCCCTCGAGGGCGTTGCTCTACCAGATCGAATAGTTAGGGCCTTAGAAGTCAACGCCAGAAGCATAAAATACAATATAAATACAACAGTTTTTCCATCGTATAAAACGGATAATTGCAACCACTGTGAGAGTTATGGTCATTTCTACGTTTCGGGCAACCTAGGCTTTACTCTAGCGCGTTGCTACACCGCATCGAATAGCTACGGTCTTAGAAGTCAACGCCAGAAGCATAAAATACAATATAAATACAACAGTTTTTCCATCGTATAACAGGAATAATTGCAACCAGTGTGAAAGATATGGTCATTTCTACGATCCGGGCAGCCCAGGCTTCTCTCTAGGGCGTTGCTCCACCACATCGGAAAGCTGCGGCCTTAGAAGCCAACGCCAGAAGCATAAAATACAATATAAATACAACAGCTTTTCCATCGTATAAAACGAATAATTGCAACCAGTGTGAAAGTAATGGCCATTTCTACGTTCAGAGCATGCTAGACTTAACTCTGAGGCATTGCTCCACCAGATATAATACATAGGGCCTTAGACGTCAACGCCAGAAGAATAAAGTACAATCAAAATCCAACAGTTTGTCCATCGTACAACAGGAATAATTGCAACAAGCCTGAAGGTAATAGTCATTTCTACGTTCCGGGCAACCTAGGTTTTGCTCTAGGGCGTTGCTCCACCAGATCGAATAGTTAGGGCCTTAAAAGTCAACGCCCGAAGCATAAAATACAAAATAAATACAACAGTTTTTCCATTGTATAACAGGAATAACTGCAACCAGTGTGAAAGTACTGGTCATTTCTACGTTCCGGGTAACCTAGGCTTCACTCTAGCGCGTTGCTCCACCAGATCGAATAGCTAGGGACTTAGAATTCAACGCCCGAAGAATAAAATACAACATAAGTACAACAGTTTTACCATCGTGTAAAATGAATAATCGCAAGCAGTGTGAAGGTAATGGTCATTTCCACGTTCCGGGCAACCTAGGCTTCACTCTAGGGCGTTGTTCCACTACATCGAATAGCTACGGCCTTAGAAGTCAACGCCAGAAGAATAAAGTACAATCAAAATCCAACAGTTTGTCCATCGTATAACAGGAATAATTGTAACAAGCCTGAAGGTAATGGCCATTTCTACGTTCCGGGCAACCTAGGTTTTGCTCTAGGGCGTTGCTCCACCAGATCGAATAGTTAGGGCCTTAAAAGTCTACGCCCGAAGCATAAAATACAAAATAACTACAACAGTTTTTCCATTGTATAACAGGAATAACTGCAACCAGTGTGAAAGTACTGGTCATTTCTACGTTCCGGGCAACCTAGGCTTCACTCTAGGGCGTTGCTCCACCAGGTCGAATAGTTAGGGCCTAAGAAAACAACGCCAGACGCATAAAATACAATAAAAATACAACAGCTTTTCGCTTGTATAACAGGAATAATTCCAACCAGTGTGAAAGCTATGGTCATTTCTACGTTCCGGGCAACCTAGGCTTCACTCTAGGGCGTTGCTCCACCACATCGAATAGTTAGGGCCTTAGAAGTCAATGCCAGAAGCATAAAATACAATATAAATACAATAGTTTTTCCACTGTATAATATGAATAATTGCAACCAGTGCGTAAGATATGGTCATTTCTACGTTCCGGGCAACCTAGGCTTCACTCTAGGGCGTTGCTCGACCACATCGAATAGCTATGGCCTTAGAAGTCAACGCCAAAAGCATTAAATACAATATAAATACAACAGGTTTTCCACCGTATAACAGGAATAATTGCAAACAGTGTGAAAGATATGGTCATTTCTACGTTCCGGGCAACCTAGGCTCCTCTCTAGGGCGTTGCTCTACCACACCGAATAGCTACGGCCTTAGAAGTCAACGCCAGAAGCATAAAACACAATATAAATACAACAGCTTTTCCATCGTATAAGACAAGTAATTGCAACCAGTGTGAAAGTTATGGTAATTTCTACGTTCCGGGCAACCTAGGCTTCACTCTGGGGCGTTGCTCCACCAGTTCGAATAGTTAGGGCCTTAGAAGTCAACGCCCGAAGAATAAAGTACAATATAAATACAACAGTTTTTCCATTGTATAAAACGAATAATTGCAAGCAGTATGAAAGTTATGGTCATTTCTACGTTCCGGGCAACCTAGGCTTCACCCTAGGGCGTTCCTCCACCAGATAGAATAGTTAGGGCCTTAGAAGTCAACGCCCGAAGCATAAACTACAATATAAATACAACAGTTTTTCCATCGTATAGCAGGAAAAATTGCAACCAGTGTGAAAGTAATGGTCATGTCTACGTTCCGGGCAGCCTAGGATTCACCCTAGGACGTTGCTCCACCAGATCGAATAGTTCGGGCCTTAGAAGTCAACGCCCGAAGCATAAAATGCAATAAAAATACAACAGTTTTTCCATCGTATAAAATGAATAATTGCAACCAGTATGAAAGTTATGGTCATTTCTACGTTCCCGGCAACCTAGGCTACACCCTTGGTCGTTGATCCACCAGATACAATAGTTAGGGCCTAAGAAGTCCATGCCAGAAGCATAAAATACAAAATAAATACAACATTTTTTCCATCGTATAACAGGAATAATTGCAACCAGTGTGAAAGTAATGGTCATTTCTACGTTCCGGGCAACATAGGCTTCACTCTAGGGCGTTGTTCCACCACATCGAATAGCTACGGCCTTAGAAGTCAACGCCAGAAGCATAAAATACAAAATAAATACAACAGTTTTTCCATCGTATAGCAGGAATAATTGCAACCAGTGTGAAAGATATGGTCATTTCTACGTTCCGGGCCACCTAGGTTTTGCTCTAGGGCGTTGCTCCACCACATCCAATTGTTAGGGCCTTAGAAGTCAACGCCCGAAGCATAAAATACAAAATTAATAGAACAGCTTTTCCATTGTATAAAACGAATAATTGCAATCAGTGTGAATATAATGGTCATATCTACGTTCCAGGCAACCTAGGCTTGACTCTAGGGCGTTGCTCCACAAGATCGAATAGTTTGGGCCTAAGAAGTCAACGCCAGAAGCACAAAATACACTATAAATACAACAGTTTTTCCATCATATAAAACGAATAATAGCAACCAGTTTGAAGGTTATGGTCATTGCCACGTTCCGTGCACCCCAGGCTCCGCTCTAGGGCGTTGCTCCACCAAATCGAATAGCTAGGGCCTTCGAAGTCAACGCCCGAAGCATAAAATGCAATATAAATACAACAGTTTTTCCATCATATAAAACGAGTAATAGCAACCAGTGTGAAAGTGATGGTCATTTCTACGTTCCGGGCAACCTAGGCTTCGCTCTAGGGCGCTGTTCCACCAGACCGAATAGTTAGGGTCTAAGAAGTCAACGCCAGAAGAATAAAATACGATATATGTACAACAGTTTTTCCATCGTATAAAACGAATAATTGTAACCAGTGTGAAAGTAGTGGTCATTGCTACGTTCCGTGCATCCCAGGCTCCACTCTGGGGAGTTGCTCCACCAAATCGAATAGCTAGGGCCTAAGAAGTCAACGCCCGAAGCATAAAACGCAATATAAATACAACCGTTTTTCCATCATATAAAACGAATAATAGCAACCAGTGTGAAAGCAATGGTCATTTCTACGTTTTGGGGAAGCTAGGCTTCACTCTAGGGTGTTGCTCCACCACATCGATTAGCTACGGCCTTAGAAGTCAACGCCCGAAACATAAAATACAATTTAAATACAACAGTTTTTCCATCGTATAACAGGAATAGTTGGAAACAGTGTGAAAGTGATGGCCATTTCTACGTTCCGGGCAACCTTGGCTTCATTCTAGGGCGTTGTTCAACCAAATCGAACAGCTAGGGCCTAAGAAGTCAACGCCAGAAGCATAAAATACAATATAAGTTCAACAGTTTTTCCATCATATAAAACGGATAATAGCAACCAGTGTAAAAGTAATGGTCATTTCTACGTTCCGGGCAACCTAGGCTTCACTCTACTGCGTTGCTCCACCACATCGAATAGTTAGGGCCTTCAAAGTCAATGCCAGAAGAATAAAACGCAATATAAATACGACAGTTTTTCGATCGTATAAAATGAATAATTGCAAACAGTGTGAAAGTAATGGTCATTTCTACGTTCCGGGCAATCTAGGCTTCACTCTGGGGCGTTGCTCCACCGGATCGAATAGTTAGGGCCTAAGAAGTCAACGCCACAAGCATAAAATACAATAAAAACACAGCAGTTTTTTCATCGTATATCAGGAATAATTGCAACAAGCGTAAAGGTAATGGTCATTTCTACGTTCCGGGCAATCTGGGCTTCCCTCGAGGGCGTTGCTCTACCAGATCGAATAGTTAGGGCCTTAGAAGTCAACGCCAGAAGCATAAAATACAATATAAATACAACAGTTTTTCCATCGTATAAAACGGATAATTGCAACCAGTGTGAGAGTTATGGTCATTTCTACGTTTCGGGCAACCTAGGCTTTACTCTAGCGCGTTGCTACACCAGATCGAATAGTTACGGCCTTAGAAGTCAACGCCAGAAGCGTAAAATACAATATAAATACAACAGTTTTTCCATCGTATAAAACGAATAATTACTAACAGTGTGGAAGTAATGGTCATTTCTACGTTCCGGGCAACCTAGGCATCACTCTAGGGCGTTGCTACACCGCATCGAATAGCTACGGTCTTAGAAGTCAACGCCAGAAGCATAAAATACAATATAAATACAACAGTTTTTCCATCGTATAACAGGAATAATTGCAACCAGTGTGAAAGATATGGTCATTTCTACGATCCGGGCAGCCCAGGCTTCTCTCTAGGGCGTTGCTCCACCACATCGGAAAGCTGCGGCCTTAGAAGCCAACGCCAGAAGCATAAAATACAATATAAATACAACAGTTTTTCCATCGTATAAAACGAATAATTACTAACAGTGTGGAAGTAATGGCCATTTCTACGTTCCGGGAAACCTAGGCATCACTCTAGGGCGTTGCTCCACCAGATCCACTAGTTAGGGCCTAAGAAGTCAACGCCAGAAGCATAAAATACAAAATAAATACAACAGTTTTTCCATCGTATAACAGGAATAATTGCAACCTGTGTGAAAGTAATGGTCATTTCTACGTTCCGGGCAACCTAGGTTTCGCTCTAGGGTGTTGCTCCACCACATCGAATAGTGAGTGCCTTGGAAGTCAACGCCAGAAGCATAAAATACAGTATAAATACAACAGCTTTTCCATTGTATAAAATGAATAATTACTAACAGTGTGGAAGTAATGGTCATTTCTACGTTCCGGGCAACCTAGGCTTCACTCTAGGGCGGTGCTCCACCGCATCGAATAGCTACGGCCTTAGAAGTCAACGCCTGAAGCATAAATTACAATAAAAATACAGCAGTTTTTTCATCGCATAAAAGGAATAATTGCAACAAGCGTAAAGGTAATGGTCATTTCTACGTTCCGGGCAATCTAGGCTTCGCTCTAGGGCGTTGCTCTACCAGATCGAATAGTTAGGGCCTTAGAAGTCAACGCCAGTAGCATTATGTACACTATAAATACTACAGTTTTTCCATCGTATAAAACGAATAATAGCAACCAGTGTGAATGTTATGGTCATTTCTACGTTCCGGGCATGCTAGGCTTTGCTCTAGGGCGTTGCTACACCAGATCGAATAGTTACGGCCTTAGAAGTCAACGCCAGAAGCATAAAATACAGAATAAATACAACAGTCTTTCCATTGTATAGCAGGTATAATTGCAACCAGTGTGAACGTAATGGTCATTTCTACCTTCCAGGCAGCCTAGGCTTCACACTATGGCGTTGCTCCACCAGATCGAATAGTTAGGGCCTTAGAAGTCAACGCCCGGAGCATAAAATGCAGTAAAAATACAACAGGATTTCCATCGTATAAAACGAATAATAGCAACCAGTGTGAATGTTATGGTCATTTCTACGTTCCGGGCAAGCTAGGCTTTACTCTAGGGCGTTGCTACACCAGATCGAATAGTTACGGCCTTAGAGGTCAACGCCAAAAGCATAAAATACAGAATAAATACAACAGTCTTTCCATCGTATAGCAAGTATAATTGCAACCAGTGTGAACGTAATGGTCATTTCTACCTTCCGGGCAGCCTAGGCTTCACCCTAGGGCGCTGCTCCACCAGATCGAATAGTTAGGGACTTAGAAGTCAACGCCCGAAGCATAAAATACAAAATAAATACAACATTTTTTCCATCGTATAACAGGAATAATTGCAACCAGTGTGAAAGATATGGTCATTTCTACGTTCCGGGCAACCTAGGTTTTGCTCTAGGACGTTGCTCCACCACATCGAATAGTTAGGGCCTTAGAAGTCAACGCCAGAAGCATAAAATACAGTATAAATACAACAGTTTTTCCATCGTATAAAACGAATAAGTGCAACCAGTATGAAAGTTATGGTCATTTCTACGTTGCGGGCAGCATAGGCTTCATTCTTGGACGTTACCCCACAAGATCGAACAGTTAGTGCCTAAGAAGTCAACGCCAGAAGCATAAAATACACTATAAATACAACAGTTTTTCCATCATATAAAACGAATAATAGCAACCAGTGTGAAAGTTATGGTCATTGCTACGTTCCGTGCAACCCAGGCTCCACTCTAGGGCGTTGCTCCACCAAATCGAATAGCTAGGGCCTTAGAAGTCAACGCCCGAAGCATAAAATGCAATATAAATACAACAGTTTTGCCATCATATAAAACGAATAATAGCAACCAGTGTGAAAGTGATGGTCATTTCTACGTTCCGGGAAACCTAGGCCTCACTCTAGGGCGTCGTTCCACCAGATCGAATAGTTAGGGCCTAAGAAGTCAACGCCAGAAGCATAAAATATGATACAAGTACAACAGCTTTTCAATCGTATAAAACAAACAATTGCAACCAGTGTGAAAGATATGGTCATTTCTACGTTCCGGGCAACCTAGGCTCCTCTCTAGGGCGTTGCTCTACCACACCGAATAGCTACGGCCTTAGAAGTCAACGCCAGAAGCATAAAACACAATATAAATACAACAGTTTTGGCATCATATAAAACGAATAATAGCAACCAGTGTGAAAGTGATGGTCATTTCTACGTTCCGGGAAACCTAGGCCTCACTCTAGGGCGTCGTTCCACCAGATCGAATAGTCAGGGCCTAAGAAGTCAACGCCAGAAGCATAAAATACGATACAAGTACAACAGCTTTTCCATCGTATAAAACAAACAATTGCAACCACAGTGAAATTAATGGTCATTTCTACGTTCCGGGCAATCTAGGCTTCACTCTAGGGCGTTGCTCTACCAGATCGAATAGTTAGGGCCTTAGAAGTCAACGCCAGAAGCATTAAGTACACTATAAATACTACAGTTTTTCCATCGTATAACAGGAATAGTTGCAACCAGTGTGAAAGATATGGGCACTTCTACGTTCCGGGCAACCTAGGCTTTACTCTAGGCCGTTGCTCCACCACATCGAATAGCGACGGCCTTAGAAGTCAACGCCAGAAGCATAAAATACAATACAAATACAACAGTTTTTCCATCGTATAAAACGAATCATTCCAACCAGTATGAAAGTTATGGTCATTTCTACGTTCCCGGCAACCTAGGCTTCACTCTAAGGCGTTGTTTCACCAGATCGAATAGCTACGGCCATTGAAGTCAACGCCAGAAGCATAAAATACAATATAAATGCAATAGTTTTTCCATCGTATAACAGGAATAATTGCAACCAGTGTGAAAGATATGGTCATTTCTACGTTCCGGGCAACCTAGGCTCCTCTCTAGGGCGTTGCCCTACCACACCGAATAGCTACGGCCTTAGAAGTCAACGCCAGAAGCATAAAACACAATATAAATACAACAGCTTTTCCATCGTATAAGACGAGTAATTGCAACCAGTGTGAAAGTTATGGTAATTTCTACGTTCCGGGCAACCTAGGCTTCACTCTGGGGCGTTGCTCCACCAGTTCGAATAGTTAGGGCCTTAGAAGTCAACGCCCGAAGAATAAAGTACAATATAAATACAACAGTTTTTCCATTGTATAAAACGAATAATTGCAAGCAGTATGAAAGTTATGGTCATTTCTACGTTCCGGGCAACCTAGGCTTCACCCTAGGGCGTTCCTCCACCAGATAGAATAGTTAGGGCCTTAGAAGTCAGCGCCCGAAGCATAAACTACAATATAAATACAACAGTTTTTCCATCGTATAGCAGGAAAAATTGCAACCAGTGTGAAAGTAATGGTCATGTCTACGTTCCGGGCAGCCTAGGATGCACCCTAGGACGTTGCTCCACCAGATCGAATAGTTCGGGCCTTAGAAGTCAACGCCCGAAGCATAAAATGCAATAAAAATACAACAGTTTTTCCATCGTATAAAATGAATAATTGCAACCAGTATGAAAGTTATGGTCATTTCTACGTTCCCGGCAACCTAGGCTACACCCTAAGTCGTTGATCCACCAGATACAATAGTGTGGGCCTAAGAAGTCCATGCCAGAAGCATAAAATACAAAATAAATACAACATTTTTTCCATCGTATAACAGGAATAATTGCAACCAGTGTGAAAGTAATGGTCATTTCTACGTTCCGGGCAACATAGGCTTCACTCTAGGGCGTTGTTCCACCACATCGAATAGCTACGGCCTTAGAAGTCAACGCCAGAAGCATAAAATACAAAATAAATACAACAGTTTTTCCATCGTATAGCAGGAATAATTGCAACCAGTGTGAAAGATATGGTCATTTCTACGGTCCGGGCCACCTAGGTTTTGCTCTAGGGCGTTGCTCCACCACATCGGATTGTTAGGGCCTTAGAAGTCAACGCCCGAAGCATAAAATACAAAATTAATAGAACAGCTTTTCCATTGTATAAAACGAATAATTGCAATCAGTGTGAATATAATGGTCATATCTACGTTCCAGGCAACCTAGGCTTGACTCTAGGGCGTTGCTCCACAAGATCGAATAGTTTGGGCCTAAGAAGTCAACGCCAGAAGCACAAAATACACTATAAATACAACAGTTTTTCCATCATATAAAACGAATAATAGCAACCAGTTTGAAGGTTATGGTCATTGCCACGTTCCGTGCACCCCAGGCTCCGCTCTAGGGCGTTGCTCCACCAAATCGAATAGCTAGGGCCTTAGAAGTCAACGCCCGAAGCATAAAATGCAATATAAATACAACAGTTTTTCCATCATATAAAACGAGTAATAGCAACCAGTGTGAAAGTGATGGTCATTTCTACGTTCCGGGCAACCTAGGCTTCACTCTAGGGCGCTGTTCCACCAGACCGAATAGTTAGGGTCTAAGAAGTCAACGCCAGAAGAATAAAATACGATATATGTACAACAGTTTTTCCATCGTATAAAACGAATAATTGTAACCAGTGTGAAAGTAGTGGTCATTGCAACGTTCCGTGCATCCCAGGCTCCACTCTGGGGAGTTGCTCCACCAAATCGAATAGCTAGGGCCTAAGAAGTCAACGCCCGAAGCATAAAACGCAATATAAATACAACCGTTTTTCCATCATATAAAACGAATAATAGCAACCAGTGTGAAAGCAATGGTCATTTCTACGTTTTGGGGAACCTAGGCTTCACTCTAGGGCGTTGCTCCACCAGATCGAATAGTTTGGGCCTTAGAAGTCAACGCCAGAAGCATAAAATACAGTATAAATACAACAGTTTTTCCATCGTATAAAACGAATAAGTGCAACCAGTATGAAAGTTATGGTCATTTCTACGTTGCGGGCAGCATAGGCTTCATTCTTGGACGTTGCCCCACAAGATCGAACAGTTAGGGCCTAAGAAGTCAACGCCAGAAGCATAAAATACACTATAAATACAACAGTTTTTCCATCATATAAAACGAATAATAGCAACCAGTGTGAAAGTTATGGTCATTGCTACGTTCCGTGCAACCCAGGCTCCACTCTAGGGCGCTGCTCTACCAAATCGAATAGCTAGGGCCTTAGAAGTCAACGCCCGAAGCATAAAATGCTATATAAATACAACAGTTTTGCCATCATATAAAACGAATAATAGCAACCAGTGTGAAAGTGATGGTCATTTCTACGTTCCGGGAAACCTAGGCCTCACTCAAGGGCGTCGTTCCACCAGATCGAATAGTTAGGCCCTAAGAAGTCAACGCCAGAAGCATAAAATACGATACAAGTACAACAGCTTTTCCATCGTATAAAACAAACAATTGCAACCAGTGTGAAATTAATGGTCATTTCTACGTTCCGGGCAATCAAGGCTTCACTCTAGGGCGTTGCTCTACCAGATCTAATAGTTAGGGCCTTAGAAGTCAACGCCAGAAGCATTAAGTACACTATAAATACTACAGTTTTTCCATCGTATAAAACGAATAATAGCAACCAGTGTGAATGTTATGGTCATTTCTACGTTCCGGGCAAGCTAGGCTTTGCTCTAGGGCGTTGCTCTACCACACCGAATAGCTACGGCCTTAGAAGTCAACGCCAGAAGCATAAAACACAATATAAATACAACAGCTTTTCCATCGTATAAGACGAGTAATTGCAACCAGTGTGAAAGTTATGGTAATTTCTACGTTCCGGGCAACCTAGGCTTCACTCTGGGGCGTTGCTCCACCAGATCCAATAGTTAGGGCCTAAGAAGTCAACGCCTGAAGCACCAAATACAGTATAAACACAACAGTTTTTCCATCATATAAAACGAATAATTGCAACGAGTGTGAAGTTGATGGTCATTTCCACGTTCCGGGCATCCTAGGCTTCACTCTAGGGCGTTGGTCCACCAGATCCAATAGATAGGGCCTAAGAAGTCAACGCCAGAAGCACCAAATACAAAATAAATACAACAGTATTTCCATCATATAAAACGAATAATAGCAACCAGTGTGAAAGCAATGGTCATTTCTACGTTTTGGGGAACCTAGGCTTCACTCTAGGGCGTTGCTCCACCAGATCGAATAGTTTGGGCCTTAGAAGTCAACGCCCGAAGCATTAGATACAAAATTAATAGAACAGTTTTTCCATTGTATAAAACGAATAATTGCAGTCAGTGTGAAAATAATGGTCATTTCTACGTCCCGGGCAACCTAGGCTTCATTCTAGGGCGTTGTTCCACTAGATCGAACAGTCTGGGACAAAGAAATCAACGCCAGAAGCATAAAATACAGTATAAATAGAACAGTTTTTCCATCATATAAACCGGATAATTGCAACCAGTGTGAAAGTGATGGACATTTCCACGTTCCGGGCAACCTAGGCTTCACTCTAGGGCGTTGATCCACCAGATCCAATAGTTAGGGCCTAAGAAGTCAACGCCAGAAGCACCAAATACAGTATAAATACAACAGCTTTTCCATCGTATAAGGCGAGTAATTGCAACCGGTGTGAAAGCAATGGTCATTTCTACGTCCCGGGCAACCTAGGCTTCAGCCTAGGGCGTTGCTCCACCAGATCCACTAGTTAGGGCCTACTAAGTCAACGCCAGAAGCATAATATACAGTATAAATACAACAGTTTTTCCATCGTATAAAACGAATAATTGCAACCAGTATGAAAGTTATGGTCATTTCTACGTTCCCGGCAACCTCGGCTACACCCTAGGTCGTTGATCCACCAGATACAATAGTTAGGGCCTAAGAAGTCCATGCCAGAAGCATAAAATACAAAATAAATACAACATTTTTTCCATCGTATAACAGGAATAATTGCAACCAGTGTGAAAGTAATGGTCATGTCTACGTTCCGGGCAACATATGCCTCACTCTAGGGCGTTGCTCCACCACATCGAATAGCTACGGCCTCAGAAGTCAACGCCAGAAGCAAAAAATATATTATAAATACAACAGTTTTTCCATCGTATAACAGGAATAATTGCAAACAGTGTGAAAGTGATGGTCATTTCTACGTTCCTGGCAACCTACACTTCACTCCAGAGCGTTGGTCCACCAGATCCAATAGTTAGGGCCTTAGAAGTCAACGCCCGAAGCATAAAATACAAAATAAATACAACAGTTTTTCCATCGTATAGCAGGAATAATTGCAACCAGTGTGAAAGATATGGTCATTTCTACGTTCCGGGCAGCCTAGGTTTTGCTCTAGGGCGTTGCCCCACCACATCGAATAGTTAGGGCCTTAGAAGTCAACGCCAGAAGCATAAAATACAATATAAATGCAACAATTTTTTCCATCGTATAACAGGAGCAATTGCAACCAGTGTGAAAGTACTGGTCATTTCTACGTTCCGGCCAACCTAGGATTCGCTCTAGGGCGTTGCTCCATCAGATCGAATAGCTGGGGACTTCGAAGTCAGCGCCAGGAGCATTGAATACAATAAAAATACAACAGTTTTTCCAGCGTATAGCAGGAATAATTGCAAACAGTATGAAAGTTATGGTCATTTCTGCGTTCCGGTCAACCTAGGCTTCACTCTAGGGCGTTGCTCCACCACATCGAATAGTTAGGGCCTTAAAAGTGAATGCCAGAAGAATAAAATACAATATCAGTACAACAGTTTTTCCATCGTATAAAATGAATAATTGCAAGCAGTGTGAAAGTATTGGTCCCTTCTACGTTCCGGGCAACCTAGGCATCACTCTAGGGCGTTGGTCCACCAGATCCAATAGTTGGTGCCTAAGAAGTCCACGCGAGAAGCACCAAATACAAAATAAATGCAACAGTTTTTCCATCGTAAAAAACGAATAATTGCAACCAGTGTGAAAGTAATGGTCATTTCTACGGCCCGGGCAACTTAGGCTTCACTCTATGGCGTTGTTCCACCAGATCGAATAGCTACGTCCTTAGAAGTCAACGCCAGAAGCATAAAATACAATATAAATGCAAGAGATCTTCTATCGTATAAAATGAATAGTTGCAATCAGTGCGAAAATAATGTATCTTTTCTACGTTCCGTGCAACCTAGGCTTGACTCTAGGGCGTTGCTCCACCAGATCGAATAGGTAGGGCCATAGAAGTCAATGCCCGAAGAAAAGAATACAATATAAATACAACAGCTTTCCCATCGTATAAAATGAATAATTGCAAACAGTGTGAAAGTGATGGTCATTTCTACGTTCCTGGCAACCTAGGCTTCACTCTAGGGCGTTGCTCCATCAGATCGAATAGTTAGGGGCTTAGACGTCAACGCCAGAAACATAAAATACAATATAGATACAACAGTCTTTCCATCGTATAAAACGAATAATTGCAACCAGTGTGAAAGTTATGGTCATACCTACGTTCCGGGCAACCTAGGCTTCACTCTAGGGCGTTGCTCCGCCAGATCGAATAGCTAGGGCCTTAGAAGTCAACGCGATAAGCGTAAAATACAATATAAATACAACAGCTTTTCCATCGTATAAAACGGATATTTGCAACCAGTGTGAAAGTACTGGTCATTTCTACGTTCCGGGCAACCAAGGCTTCACTCTAGGGCGTTGCTCCACCAGACCGAATAGTTGGGGATTAAGAAGTCAACGCCAGAAGGATAAAATACAATATAAATATAACAGTTTTTCCATTGTATAAAACGAATAATTGCAACCAGTGTGAAAGTTATGGTCATTTCTACGTTCCGGGCAACCTAGGCTTCACTCTAGGGCGTTGGTCCACCAGATCGCATAGTTAGGGACCAAGAAGTTAACGCCAGATGCATAAAGTACAATAAAAATACAACAGCTTTTCCATCGTATAAAAGGTATAATTGCAACCAGTGTGAAAGTTATGGTCAGTTCTACGTTCCGGGCAGCCTAGGCTTCACTCTAGGGCGTTGCTCCGCCAGATCGAATAGCTAGGGCCTTAGAAGTCAACGCCCGAAGCATAAAATACTATATAAATACAACATTTTTTCCATCGTATACAATGAATAATTGCAAACATTGTGATAGTAACGGTCATTTCTGCGTTCCGGGCAGCCTAGGCCTCACTCTAGGGCGTTGCTCCGCCAGATCGAATAGCTGGGGCCTTAGAAGTCAACGCCAGAAGCATAAAATACAATCTAAGTACAACAGCTTTTCCATCGTATAAAATGAATAATTGCAAACAGTGTGAAAGTAATGGTCATTTCTACGTTCCGGGCAACCTAGTCTTCACTCTAGGGCGTTGCTCCACCAGATCGAAGAGTTAGGGCCCAAGAAGTTAACGCCAGAAGCATAAAATACAATATAAATACAACAGTTTTTCCATTGTATAACAGGAATAATTGCAAACAGTGTGAAGGTGATGGTCATTTCTACGCTCCGGTAAACCTAGGCTTCACTCTACTGCGTTGGTCCAGCACATCCAATAGTTAGCGCCTAAGAAGTCAACGCCCGAAGCATAAAATACGATATATGTACAACAGTTTTTCCATCGTATAAAACGATTAATTGCAACCAGTGTGAAAGTTATGGTCATTTCAACGTACGGGGAAACCTAGGCTTCACTCTAGGGCGTTGTTCCACCAGATCGAATAGCTAGGGACTTAGAATTCAACGCCAGTGAATTAAATACAATATAAGTACATCAGTTTTTCCATCGTATAAAATGAATAATAGCTTACAGTGTGAAAGTAATGGTCATTTCTACGTTCCGGACAACCTAGGCTTCACTCTAGGGCGTAGCTCCACCAAATCGAATAGCTAGGGCCTTAGAAGTCAACGCCCGAAGCATAAAATACTATATAAATACAACATTTTTTCCATCGTATACAATGAATAATTGCAAACAGTGTGAAAGTGATGGTCATTTCTAAGTTCCTGGCAACCAAGGCTTCACTCTAGGTCTTTGCTCCACCAGATGGAATAGCTAGGGCCTTAGAAGTCAACGCCAGAAGCATAAAATAAAATAAAAATACAACAGTTGTGCCATCGTATAACAGGAATATTTACAGCCTGTGTGAAAGTAATGGGCATTTCTACGTTCCGTGCAACCTAGGCTTCACTCTAGGGCGTTGCTCCACCAGATCGAATAGCTAGGGCCTTAGAAGTCAACGCCAGAAGCATAAAATAAAATAAAAATACAACAGTTTTTCCATCGTATAACAGGAATAATTGCAACCAGATTGAAAGTGATGGTCATTTCTACGTTCCGGGCTACCTAGGCTTAACTGTAGGGCGTTGCTCCACCAGCTCGAATAGCTAGGGACTTCGAAGTCAACGCCAGAAGCATAAAATACAATAAAAATACAACAGTCTTTCCATCTTATAAAAGGTATAATTGCAACCAGTGTGAAAGTAATGGCCATTTCTGCGTTCCGCTCTACCTAGGCTTCACTCTAGGGCGTTGCCCCTCCACATCGATTAGCTACGGCCTTAGAATTCAACGCCCGAAGAATAAAATACAACATAAGTAGAACAGCTTTACCATCGTATCAAATGAATAATCGCAAGCAGTGTGAAGGTAATGGTCATTTCCACGTTCCGGGCAACCTAGGCGTCACTCTAGGGCGTTGCTCCACCATATCGAATAGTTAGGGCCTAAGAACTCAAAGCCAGAAGCATAAAATGCAATATAAATACAACAGTTCTTCCCTTGTATAACAGGAATAATTGCAACCAGTGTGAAAGCTATGGTCACTTCTACGTTCCGGGCAACCTAGGCTTCACTCCAGGGCGTTGGTCCACCAGATCCTATAGCTAGGGCCTAAGAAGTCAACGCCAGGAGCACCAAATACAAAATAAATGCAACAGTTTTTCCATCGTATAAAACTAATAATTCCAACCAGTATGTAAACTATGGTCATTTGTACGTTCCGGGTAACCTAGGCTTCACTCTAGGGCCTTGCTGCACCGGATCGAATAGTTAGGGACTTAGAATTCAACGCCAGAAGATTTAAATACAGCTTAAGTATAACAGTTTTTCAATCGTATAAAATGTATAATTACATGCAGTGTGAAGGTAATGGTCATTTCTACGTTCCGGGCAACCTAGGCTTTACTCTAGAGCATTGCTCCACCAGATCGAATAGTTAGGGCCTAAGAAGACAACGCCAGAAGCATAATATACTATATAAATACAACAGCGTTTCCATCGTATATAATGTATATTTGCAAACAGTGTGAAAGTAAAGGTCATTTCTACGTTCCGAGCAACCTAGGCTTCACTGTAGGGCGTTGTTCCACCAGATCGAATTGTCCGGTCCTAAGAAGTCAACGCCAGAAGAATAAAATACGATTTATGTACGACACTTTTTCCATCGTATAAAGCGAATAATTGCAGCCAGTGTGAAGGTAATGGCCATTTCTACGTTCCGGGCATCCTAGACGTAACTCTGAGGCATTGCTCCACCAGATCGAATACATAGGGCCTTAGAAGCCAACGCCAGAAGCATAAAGTACAATCAAAATCCAACATATTGTCTATCGTATAACAGGAATAATTGCAACAAGCGTGTAGCTAATGGTCATTTCTACGTTCCGGGCAACCTAGGTTTTGCTCTAGGGCGTTGCTCCACCAGATCGAATAGTTAGGGCCTTAAAAGTCAACGCCCGAAGCATAAAATACAACATAAGTACAACAGTTTTACCATCGTGTAAAATGGATAATCGCAAGCAGTGTGAAGGTAATGGTCATTTCCACGTTCCGGGCAACCTAGGCTTCACTCTAGGGCGTTGGGCCACCACATCCAACAGTTAGGGCCTAAGAAGTCAACGCCAGAAGCATAAAATACAAAATAGATACAACAGATTTTCCGTCGTATAACAGGAATAATTGCAACCAGTGTGAAAGTAATGGCCATTTCTACGTTTCGGGCATCCTAGACTTAACTCTGAGGCATTGCTCCACCAGATCTAATACATAGGGCCTTAGAAGTCTACGCCAGAGGAATAAAGTACAATCAAAATCCAACAGTTTGTCCATCGTATAACAGGAATAATTGCAACAAGCGTGAAGGTAATGGTCATTTCTATGATCCGGGCAACCTAGGTTTTGCTCCAGGGCGTTGCCCCACCACATCGAATAGCTACGGCCTTAGAATTCAACGCCCGAAGAATAAAATACAACATAGGTACAACAGTTTTACCATCGTATCAAATGAATAATCGCAAGCAGTGTGAAGGTAATGGTCATTTCCACGTTCCGGGCAACCTAGGCTTCACTCTAGGGCGTTGCTCCACCAGATCGATTAGTTAGGGCCTAAGAAGTCAAAGCCAGAAGCATAAAATGCAATATAAATACAACAGTTTTTCCCTTGTATAACAGGAATAATTGCAACCAGTGTGAAAGCTATGGTCACTTCTACGTTCCGGGCAACCTAGGCTTCACTGCAGGGCGTTGGTCCACCAGATCCAATAGCTAGGGCCTAAGAAGTCAACGCCTGGAGCACCAAATACAAAATAAATGCAACAGTTTTTCCATCGTATAAAACTAATAATTGCAACCAGTATGAAAACTATGGCCATTTCTACGTTCCGCGCAACCTAGTCTTCACTCTAGGGCGTTGCTCAACCACCTCGAATAGCTACGGCCCTAGAAGACAACGCCATAACTATAAAATACAATATAAATACAACAGTCTTTCCATCGTATAATACGAATAATTGCAACCAGTCTGATAGTTATGGTCATTTCTACGTTCGGGGCAACCTAGGCTTCGCCATAGGGCGTTGCTCCACCAGATCGAATAGTTAGGGCCTAAGAAGTCAACGCCAGGAGCATAAAATACGATATATGTACAACAGTTTTTCCATGTATAAAATGAATAATTGCAAACAGTGAGGAAGTAAGGGTCATTTCTACGTTCCGAGCAACCTAGGCTTCACTCTAGGGCGTTGCTCCACCACATCGAATAGCTACGGCCTTAGAACTCAAAGCCTGAAGCATAAAATACGATAAGAATACAACAGTTTTTTCATCGAATATGATGTATATTTGCAAACAGTGTGAAACTAATGGCCATTTCTGCGTTCCGCTCAACCTAGGCTTAACTGTAGGGCGTTGCTCCACCAGATCGAATAGCTAGGGACTTCGAAGTCAACGCCAGAAGCATAAAATACAATAAAAATACAACAGTTTCTCCATCTTATAAAAGGAATAATTGCAACCAGTGTGAAAGTAATGACCATTTCTGCGTTCCGCTCAACCTAGGCTTCAATCTAGGGCGTTGCCCCTCCACATCGATTAGCTACGGCCTTAGAATTCAACGCCCGAAGAATAAAATACAACATAAGTACAACAGCTTTACCATCGTATCAAATGAATAATCGCAAGCAGTGTGAAGGTAATGGTCATTTCCACGTTCCGGGCAACCTAGGCTTCGCTCTAGGGCGTTGCTCCACCATATCGAATAGTTAGGGCCTAAGAACTCAAAGCCAGAAGCATAAAATGCAATATAAATACAACAGTTCTTCCCTTGTATAACAGGAATAATTGCAACCAGTGTGAAAGCTATGGTCACTTCTACGTTCCGGGCAACCTAGGCTTCACTCCAGGGCGTTGGTCCACCAGATCCTATAGCTAGGGCCTAAGAAGTCAACGCCAGGAGCACCAAATACCAAATAAATGCAACAGTTTTTCCATCGTATAAAACTAATAATTGCAACCAGTATGAAAACTATGGCCATTTCTACGTTCCGCGCAACCTAGGCTTCACTCTAGGGCGTTGCTCAACCACCTCGAATAGCTACGGCCCTAGAAGACAACGCCATAACTATAAAATACAATATAAATACAACAGTCTTTCCATCGTATAATACGAATAATTGCAACCAGTCTGATAGTTATGGTCATTTCTACGTTCGGGGCAACCTAGGCTTCGCCATAGGGCGTTGCTCCACCAGATCGAATAGTTAGGGCCTAAGAAGTCAACGCCAGGAGCATAAAATACGATATATGTACAACAGTTTTTCCATGTATAAAATGAATAATTGCAAACAGTGAGGAAGTAAGGGTCATTTCTACGTTCCGAGCAACCTAGGCTTCACTCTAGGGCGTTGCTCCACCACATCGAATAGCTACGGCCTTAGAAGTCAAAGCCTGAAGCATAAAATACGATAAGAATACAACAGTTTTTTCATCGAATATGATGTATATTTGCAAACAGTGTGAAACTAATGGCCATTTCTGCGTTCCGCTCAACCTAGGCTTAACTGTAGGGCGTTGCTCCACCAGATCGAATAGCTAGGGACTTCGAAGTCAACGCCAGAAGCATAAAATACAATAAAAATACAACAGTTTCTCCATCTTATAAAAGGAATAATTGCAACCAGTGTGAAAGTAATGACCATTTCTGCGTTCCGCTCAACCTAGGCTTCAATCTAGGGCGTTGCCCCTCCACATCGATTAGCTACGGCCTTAGAATTCAACGCCCGAAGAATAAAATACAACATAAGTACAACAGCTTTACCATCGTATCAAATGAATAATCGCAAGCAGTGTGAAGGTAATGGTCATTTCCACGTTCCGGGCAACCTAGGCTTCGCTCTAGGGCGTTGCTCCACCATATCGAATAGTTAGGGCCTAAGAACTCAAAGCCAGAAGCATAAAATGCAATATAAATACAACAGTTCTTCCCTTGTATAACAGGAATAATTGCAACCAGTGTGAAAGCTATGGTCACTTCTACGTTCCGGGCAACCTAGGCTTCACTCCAGGGCGTTGGTCCACCAGATCCTATAGCTAGGGCCTAAGAAGTCAACGCCAGGAGCACCAAATACAAAATAAATGCTACAGTTTTTCCATCGTATAAAACTAATAATTCCAACCAGTATGTAAACTATGGTCATTTGTACGTTCCGGGTAACCTAGGCTTCACTCTAGAGCCTTGCTGCACCGGATCGAATAGTTAGGGACTTAGAATTCAACGCCCGAAGAATAAAATACAACATAAGTATAACAGTTTTTCAATCGTATAAAATGTATAATTGCAAGCAGTGTGAAGGTAATGGTCATTTCTACGTTCCGGGCAACCCAGGCTTTACTCTAGAGCATTGCTCCACCAGAGCGAATAGTTAGAGCCTAAGAAGACAACGCCAGAAGCATAAAATACTATATAAATACAACAGCTTTTCCATCGTATATAATGTATATTTGCAAACAGTGTGAAAGTAAAGGTCATTTCTACGTTCCGAGCAACCTAGGCTTCACTGTAGGGCGTTGTTCCACCAGATCGAATTGTCAGGTCCTAAGAAGTCAACGCCAGAAGAATAAAATACGATTTATGTACGACACTTTTTCCATCGTATAAAGCGGATAATTACAACCAGTATGAATGTAATGGCCATTTCTACGTTCCGGGCATCCTAGACTTAACTCTGAGGCATTGCTCCACCAGATCGAATACATAGGGCCTTAGAAGCCAACGCCAGAAGCATAAAGTACAATCAAAATCCAACATATTGTCTATCGTATAACAGGAATTATTGCAACATGCGTGTAGGTAATGGTCATTTCTACGTTCCGGGCAACCTAGGTTTTGCTCTAGGGCGTTGCTCCACCACACCGAATAGTTAGGGCCTTAGAAGTCAACGCCTGAAGCATAAAATACAATAAGAATACAATATTTTTTTCATCGTATAACAGGAATAATTGCAACCAGTATGAAAGTTATGGTCATTTCTACGTTGCGGGCAGCATAGGCTTCATTCTTGGACGTTGCCCCACAAGATCGAACAGTTAGGGCCTAAGAAGTCAACGCCAGAAGCATAAAATACACTATAAATACAACAGTTTTTCCATTGTATAACAGGAATAACTGCAACCAGTGTGAAAGTACTGGTCATTTCTACGTTCCTGGCAACCTAGGCTTCACACTAGGGTGTTGTTCCACCAGATCGAATAGTTAGGGCCTAAGGAGTCTACGCCAGAAGCATAAAATACAATATAAATACAACAGCTTTTCCATCGTATAACAGGAATAATTGCAACCAGTGCGTAAGATATGGTCATTTCTACGTTCCGGGCAACCTAGGCTTCACTCTAGGGCGTTGCTCGACCACATCGAATAGCTATGGCCTTAGAAGTCAACGCCAGAAGCATTAAATACAATATAAATACAACAGGTTTTCCACCGTATAACAGGAATAATTGCAAACAGTGTGAAAGATATGGTCATTACTACGTTCCTATCAACCTAGGCTTCACTCTAGGCCGTTGCTTGACCACATCGAATAGCTATGGCCTTAGAAGTCAACGCCAGAAGCATTAAATACAATATAAATACAACAGCTTTTCCACCGTATAACAGGAATAATTGCAACCAGTATGAAAGTTATGGTCATTTCTACTTTCCGAGCAACCTAGGCTTCACCCTAGCGCGTTGTTCCACCAGATCGAATAGTTAAGGCCTAAGGAGTCTACGCCAGAAGCATAAAATACAATATAAATACAACAGCTTTTCCATCGTATAACAGGAATAATTGCAACCAGTGCGAAAGATATGGTCATTTCTACGTTGCGGGCATCCTAGGCTTCACTCTAGGTCGTTGCTCAACCACATCGAATAGCTACAGCCCTAGAAGACAACGCCATAACTATAAAACACAATATAAATACAACAGTCTTTCCATCGTATAAAATGATAAATTGCAACCAGTGTGAAAGTAATGGTCATTTCTACGTTCCGGGCAACCTAGGCTTCACTATTGGGCGTTGCTCCATCACATCGAATAGCTGCGGCCTTAGACGTCAACTCCAGTAGCATAAAATACAATATAAATACAACAGCTTTTCCATCGCATAAAATGAATGATTGCAAACAGTGTGAAAGTTATGGTCATTTCTACTTTGCGGGCAACCTAGCCTTAACTCCAGGGCGTTGCTCCACCAGATCAAATAGTTAGAGACTTAGAATACAACGCCAGAAGCATAAAATACAATAAAAATGCAACAGTTTTTCCATCGTATAAAGTGAATAATTGCAACCAGTATGAATGTTATGGGCATTTCTACGTTCCAGGCAACCTACGCTTCACTCTTGGGCGTTGGTCCAACAGATCCAATAGTTAGGGCCTAAGAAGTCAACGCCCGAAGCATAAAATACAATAAAAATATAAAAGTTTTTCCATCGTATAACAGGAATAATTGCCACCAGTGTGAAAGTGATGGTCATTTCTGCATTCCGGGCAACCTAGGCTTCACTCTAGGGCGTTGCACCACCACATCGAATTGCTGCGGCCTTAGAAGTCAACGCCAGAAGCATAAAATACAATATAAATACAACAGTTTTTCAATCGCATAACAGGAATAATTGCAAACAGTGCGAAAGGTATGGTCATTTCTACGTTGCGGGCATGCTAGGCTTCACTCCAGGGCGTTGCTCAAGCAGATCGAAAAGCTAGGGACTTAGAATTCAACACCAGAAGAATAAAATACAACATAAGTACCACAGTTTTTCCATCGTATAAAATGTATAATTGCAAGCAGTGTGAAGGTAATGGTCATTTCTACGTTTCGGGCAACCTAGGCTTAACTGCAGGGAGTTGCTCCACCAGATCGCATAGTTCGGGACTTAGAATTTAACGCCTGAAGCATAAAATACAATATAAATAAAACATCTTTTCCATCGTATATAATGTATATTTGCAAACAGTGTGAAAGTAACGGTCATTTCTACGTCCCGGGCAGCCTAGGATTCACTACAGGGCGGTGCTCCACCAGATCAAATAGTTAGGGCCTAGGAAGTCAACGCCAGAAGCATAAAATACAGTAAAAATACATCAGTTTTTCCATCGTATAAAAGGAATAATTGCAACCAGTGTGAATGTAATGGCCATTTCTACGTTCCGGGCATCCTAGACTTAACTCTGGGGCATTGCTCCACCAGATCGAATACATAGGGCCTTAGAAGTCAACGCCAGAAGCATAAAGTTCAATCAAAATCCAACAGTTTGCCCATCGTATAACAGGAATAATTGCAACAAACGTGAAGGTAATGGTCATTTCTACGTTCCGGGTAACCTAGGCTTCACTCTAGTGCGTTGCTCCACCAGATCGAATAGTTAGTGCCTTAGAAGTCAGCGCCAGAAGCATAAAATACAATATAAACACAACAGCTTTTATATCGTATATGATGTATATTTGCAAACAGTGTGAAAGTAAAGGTCATTTCTACGTTCGGGGCAACATAGGCTTAACTGTACGGCGTTGCTCCACCAGATCGCATAGTTCGGGACTTAGAATTTAACGGCAGAAGAATAAAATACAATAAAAATGCAACAGTTTTTCCATCGTATAACAGGAATAATTGCAACCAGTGTGAAAGTACAGGTCATTTCTACGTTCCGGGCAACCTAGGTTTCGCTCTAGGGCGTTGCTCCACCAGACCGAATAGTTAGGGACTTAGAAGTCAACGCCAGAAGCATAAAATACAATAAAAATACAAAAGTTTTTCCATCGTATAAAAGGAGTAACTGCAACCAGTGTGAAAGTAATGGACATTTCTACGTTCCGCGCAACCTAGGTTTCACTCTTGGGCGTTGCTCCACCACATCGAATAGCTACGGCCTTAGAAGTCAACTCCAGAAGCATAAAATACAATATAAATACAACAGCTTTTCCATCGTATAAAATGAATGATTGCAAAAAGTGTGAAAGTTATGGTCATTTCTACTTCCCGGGCAACCTAGGTTTCACTCTAGGGCGTTGCTCCACCAGATCGAATAGCGAGGGACTTAGAAGTAAACGCCAGAAGCATAAAATACAATAAAAATACAACAGTTTTTCCATCGTGTAAAAGGAATAATTGCAAACATTGTGAAAGTAACGGTCATTTCTACGTTCCGGGCAACCTTGGATTCACTCTAGGGCGTTGGTCCACCAGATCCAATAGTTAGTGCCTAAGAAGTCAACGCCCGAAGCATTAAATACAAAATTAATAGAACAGTTTTTCCATTGCATGAAACGAATAATTCCAACCAGTGTGAATGTTATGGTCATATCTACGTTCCGTGCAACCTTGGCTTCACTCTAGGGCGTTGCTCCACCAGACCGAATAGCTACGGCCTTAGAAGTCAACGCCAGAAGCATAAAAAGCAATATAAATACAACAGCTTTTTCCATCGTATAAAATGAATAATTGCAAACATTGCGAAAGTAACGGTCATTTCTACGCTCCGGGCAACCTAGGCCTCACTATAGGTCGTTGCTCCACCAGATCGAATAGCTAGGGACTTAGAAGTCAGCGCCAGAAGCATAAAATACAAAATAAATAGAACAGTTTTTCCTTCGTATAAAACGAATAATTGCAACCAGTGTGAAAGTTATGGCCATTTCTATGTTCCGTGCAACCTAGGCTTCACTCTAGGGCGTTGTTCCACCACATCGAATAGCTACGGCCTTAGATGTCAACGCCAGAAGCATAAAATACGATATAAATACAACAGTTTTACCATCGTATAAAACGAATAATTGCAACCAGTATGCAAGTTATGGTCATTTCTACGTTCCGGGCAACCTAGGCTTCACTCCAGGGCGTTGGTCCACCAGATCCTATAGCTAGGGCCTAAGAAGTCAACGCCAGGAGCACCAAATACAAAATAAATGCTACAGTTTTTCCATCGTATAAAACTAATAATTCCAACCAGTATGTAAACTATGGTCATTTGTACGTTCCGGGTAACCTAGGCTTCACTCTAGGGCCTTGCTGCACCGGATCGAATAGTTAGGGACTTAGAATTCAACGCCCGAAGAATAAAATACAACATAAGTATAACAGTTTTTCAATCGTATAAAATGTATAATTGCAAGCAGTGTGAAGGTAATGGTCATTTCTACGTTCCGGGCAACCTAGGCTTTACTCTAGAGCATTGCTCCACCAGAGCGAATTGTTAGGGCCTAAGAAGACAACGCCAGAAGCATAAAATACTATATAAATACAACAGCTTTTCCATCGTATATAATGTATATTTGCAAACAGTGTGAAAGTAAAGGTCATTTCTACGTTCCGAGCAACCTAGGCTTCACTGTAGGGCGTTGTTCCACCAGATCGAATTGTCAGGTCCTAAGAAGTCAACGCCAGAAGAATAAAATACGATTTATGTACGACACTTTTTCCATCGTATAAAGCGGATAATTACAACCAGTGTGAATGTAATGGCCATTTCTACGTTCCGGGCATCCTAGACTTAACTCTGAGGCATTGCTCCACCAGATCGAATACATAGGGCCTTAGAAGCCAACGCCAGAAGCATAAAGTACAATCAAAATCCAACATATTGTCTATCGTATAACAGGAATAATTGCAACATGCGTGTAGGTAATGGTCATTTCTACGTTCCGGGCAACCTAGGTTTTGCTCTAGGGCGTTGCTCCACCACACCGAATAGTTAGGGCCTTAGAAGTCAACGCCTGAAGCATAAAATACAATAAGAATACAATATTTTTTTCATCGTATAACAGGAATAATTGCAACCAGTCTGAAAGATATGGTCATTTCTACGTTCCGGGCAACCTACGCTTCACTCTAGGGCGTTGGGCCACCACATCCAACAGTTAGGGCCTAAGAAGTCAACGCCAGAAGCACCAAATTCAACATAAATACAACAGTTTTTCCATCGTATAAAACGAATAATTCCAACCAGTATGTAAACTATGGTCATTTCTACGTTCCGGGTAACCTAGGCTTCACTCTAGGGCCTTGCTGCACCAGAACGAATAGTTAGGGACTTAGAATTCAACGCCAGAATATTTAAATACAACATAAGTATAACAGTTTTTCAATCGTATAAAATGTATAATTGCAAGCAGTGTGAAGGTAATGGTCATTTCTACGTTGCGGGCAACCTAGGCTTCACTCTAGGGCGCTGTTCCACCACATCGAATAGCTACGGCCTTAGAAGTCAACGCCAGAAACATAAAATACAATATAAATACAACAGTTTTTCAAAAGTATAAAATGAATAATTGCAACCAGTGTGAAGGTAATGGTCATTTCTACGTTCCGGGTAACCTAGGCTTCACTCTAGGGCCTTGCTGCACCAGATCGAATAGTTAGGGACTTAGAATTCAACGCCAGAATATTTAAATACAACATAAGTATAACAGTTTTTCAATCGTATAAAATGTATAATTGCAAGCAGTGTGAAGGTAATGGTCATTTCTACGTTCCGGGCAACCTAGGCTTCACTCCAGGGCGTTGGTCCACCAGATCCATAAGCTAGGGCCTAAGAAGTCAACGCCAGGAGCACCAAATACAAAATAAATGCAACAGTTTTTCCATCGTATAAAACTAATAATTGCAACCAGTGTGAAAGCTATGGCCACTTCTACGTTCCGGGCAACCCAGGGTTCACTCTAGGACGTTGGTCCACCAGATCCAATAGCTAGGGCCTAAGAAGTCAACGACAGAAGCACCAAACACAAAATAAATACAACAGCTTTTCCATCGTATATGATCTATATTTGCAAAGAGTGTGAAAGTAACGGTCATTTCTACGTTCCGGGCAGCCTGGGTTTCACTCTTGGGCGTTGCTCCACCACATCGAATAGCTACGTCCTTAGAAGTCAACTCTAGAAGCATAAAATACATTATAAATACAACACCTTTTCCATCGTATAAAATGAATGATTGCATACAGTGTGAAAGTTATGGTCATTTCTACGTTCCGGGCAACCTTGCCTTAACTCCAGGGCATTGCTGCGCCAGATCGAATAGTTAGGGGCTTTGAATACAACGCCAGAAGCATAAAATACAATAAAAATACAACAGTTTTTCTATCGTATAAAACTAATAATTGCAACCAGTGTGAAAGTAATGGCCATTTCTGCGTTCCGGGCAACCTAGTCTTCACTCTAGGGCGTTGCCCCACCACATCGATTAGATACGGGCTTAGAATTCACCGCCTTAAGCATAAAATACAATAAAAATAGAACAGTTTTTTCATCGTATCAAAGGAATAATTGCAACCAGAGTGAAAGTAATGGTCATTTCTACGTTTCGGGCGACCTAGGCTTCACACTAGGGCGTTGCTCTACCAGATCGAATAGCTAGGGCCTTAGAAGTCAACGCCCGAAACCTAAAGTACAATAAAAGTACAACAGTTTTTCCATCGTATAACGGGAATAACTGCAACCAGTATGAAGGTGATGGTCTAAACCACGTTCCGGGCAACCTAGGGATCACTCTAGGGCGTTGGTCCACCAGATCCAATAATTAGGGCCTAAGAAGTCAACGACAGAAGCACCAAATACAAAATAAATACAACAGTTTTTCCATCGTATAAAACGAATAATTGCCACCAGTGTGAAAGTTATGGCCATTTCTACGTTCCGGGCAACCTTGGTTTCACTCTAGGGCGTTGTTCCACCACATCGAATAGCTACGGCCTTAGAAGTCAACGCCAGAAGCATAAAATACAATATAAATACAACAGTTTTCCCATCGTATAAAACGAATAATTGCAACCAGTATGAAAGTTATGGTCATTTCTACGTTCCGGGCAACCTAGGCTTCAGTTTAGGGCGTTGCTCCACCAGATCGAATACTTAGGTACTTAGAATTCGACGCAGGAAGCATAAAATACAACATAAGTACAACAGTTTTTCCATCGTATTACAGGAATAATTGCAACCAGTGTGAATGTACAGGTCATTTTTACGTTCCGGGCAACCTAGGCTTCACTCTAGGGCGTTGCTCCACCCGATCGAATAGTTAGGGCCTAAGAAGTCTACGCCAGGAGCATAAAATACAATAAAAATACAACAGCATTTCCACCGTATAAAATGAATGATTGCAAACAGTGTGAAAGTTATGGTCATTTCTACGTTCCGGGCAACCTAGGCTTCACACTAGGGCGTTGTTCCGCCACATCGAATAGCTACGGCCTTAGAAGTCAACGCCAGAAACATAAAATACAATATAAATACAACAGCTTTTCCATCGTATAAAACGAATAATTGCAACCAGTGTGAAAGTAATGGCCATTTCTACGTTCAGAGCATGCTAACCTTAACTCTGAGGCATTGCTCCACCAGATATAATACATAGGGCCTTAGACGTCAACGCCAGAAGAATAAAGTACAATCAAAATCCAACAGTTTGTCCATCGTACAACAGGAATAATTGCAACAAGCCTGAAGGTTATAGTCATTTCTACGTTCCGGGCAACCTAGGTTTTGCTCTAGGGCGTTGCTCCACCAGATCGAATAGTTAGGGCCTTAAAAGTCAACGCCCGAAGCATAAAATACAAAATAAATACAACAGTTTTTCCATTGTATAACAGGAATAACTGCAACCAGTGTGAAAGTACTGGTCATTTCTACGTTCCGGGTAACCTAGGCTTCACTCTAGCGCGTTGCTCCACCAGATCGAATAGCTAGGGACTTAGAATTCAACGCCCGAAGAATAAAATACAACATAAGTACAACAGTTTTACCATCGTGTAAAATGAATAATCGCAAGCAGTGTGAAGGTAATGGTCATTTCCACGTTCCGGGCAACCTAGGCTTCACTCTAGGGCGTTGTTCCACTACATCGAATTGCTAGGGCCTAAGAAGTCAACGCCGGAAGCATAAAACACAATATAAATGCAACAGTTTTTCCATCGTATATAATGTATATTTGCAAACAGTGTGAAAGTAAAGGCCATTTCTACGTTCCGAGCAACCTAGGCTTCACTGTAGGGCGTTGTTCCACCAGATCGAATTGTCAGGTCCTAAGAAGTCAACGCCAGAAGAGTAAAATACGATTTATGTACGACACTTTTTCCATCGTATAAAGCGGATAATTGCAACCAGTGTGAATGTAATGGCCATTACTACGTTCCGGGCATCCTAGACTTAACTCTGAGGCATTGCTCCACCAGATCGAATACATAGGGCCTTAGAAGCCAACGCCAGAAGCATAAAGTACAATCAAAATCCAACATATTGTCTATCGTATAACAGGAATAATTGCAACATGCGTGTAGGTAATGGTCATTTCTACGTTCCGGGCAACCTAGGTTTTGCCCTAGGGCGTTGCTCCACCACACCGAATAGTTAGGGCCTTAGAAGTCAACGCCTGAAGCATAAAATACAACAAGAATACAATATTTTTTTCATCGTATAACAGGAATAATTGCAACCAGTCTAAAAGATATGGTCATTTCTACGTTCCGGGCAACATAGGCTTCACTCTAGGGCGTTGCTCCACCACATCGAATAGCTGCGGACTTAGAAGACAACGCCAGAAGCATAAAATACAGTATAAATACAACAGTTTTTCAATTGTATAACGGGAATAATTGCAAACAGTGTGGAAGTAATGGTCATTTCTAATTTCCGGGCAACCTAGGCTTCACTCTAGGGCGTAGCTCCACCATATCGAATAGCTACGGCCTTAGAAGTCAACGGCTGAAGCATAAAATATAATATAAATACAACAGTTTTTCCATCGTATAACAGGAATAATTGCAACCAGTGTGAAAGACATTGTCATTTCTACGTTCCAGCCAACCTAGGCTTCACTCCAGGTCGTTGCTCAACCACATCGAATAGCTACGGCCTTAGAACTCAACGCCAGAAACATAAAATACAATATAAATAAAACAGATCTTCCATCGTATAAAACGAATAATTGCAACCAGTGTGAAAGTAATGGTCATTTCTACGTTCCGGGCAACCTAGGCTTCACTGTAGGGCGTTGTTCCACCAGATCGAATTGTCAGGTCCTAAGATGTCAACGCCAGAAGAATGGAATACGATTTATGTGCAACACTTTTTCCATCGTATAAAGCGAATAATTGCAACCAGTGAGAATGTAATGGCCATTTCTACGTTCCGGGCATCCTAGACTTAACTCTGAGGCATTGCTCCACCAGATCGAATACATAGGGCCTTAGAAGCCAACGCCAGAAGCATAAAGTACAATCAAAATCCAACATATTGTCTATCGTATAACAGGAATAATTGCAACATGCGTGTAGGTAATGGTCATTTCTACGTTCCGGGCAACCTAGGTTTTGCTCTAGGGCGTTGCTCCACCACACCGAATAGTTAGGGCCTTAGAAGTCAACGCCTGAAGCATAAAATACAATAAGAATACAATATTTTTTTCATCGTATAACAGGAATAATTGCAACCAGTCTGAAAGATATGGTCATTTCTACGTTCCGGGCAACCTACGCTTCACTCTAGGGCGTTGGGCCACCACATCCAACAGTTAGGGCCTAAGAAGTCAACGCCAGAAGCACCAAATTCAACATAAATACAACAGTTTTTCCATCGTATAAAACGAATAATTGCAACCAGTATGAAAGTTATGGTCATATCTGCGTTCCGCTCAACCTAGGCTTCACTCTAGGGCGTTGCCCCTCCACATCGATTAGCTACGGCCTTAGAATTCAACGCCCGAAGAATAAAATACAACATAAGTACAACAGCTTTACCATCGTATCAAATGAATAATCGCAAGCAGTGTGAAGGTAATGGTCACTTCTACGTTCCGGGCAACCTAGGCTTCACTCCAGGGCGTTGGTCCACCAGATCCAATAGCTAGGGCCTAAGAGGTCAACGCCAGGAGCACCAAATACAAAATAAATGCAACAGTTTTTCCATCGTATAAAACTAATAATTCCAACCAGTATGTAAACTATGGTCATTTCTACGTTCCGGGTAACCTAGGCTTCACTCTAGGGCCTTGCTGCACCAGATCGAATAGTTACGGACTTAGAATTCAACGCCAGAATATTTAAATACAACATAAGTATAACAGTTTTTCAATCGTGTAAAATGTATAATTGCAAGCAGTGTGAAGGTAATGGTCATTTCTACGTTCCGGGCAACCTAGGCTTCACTCTAGGGCGTTGTTCCACCACATCGAATAGCTACGGCCTTAGAAGTCAACGCCAGAAACATAAAATACAATATAAATACAACAGTTTTCCCATCGTATAAAACGAATAATTGCAACCAGTATGAAAGTTATGGTCATTTCTACGTTCCGGGCAACCTAGGCTTCAGTTTAGGGCGTTGCTCCACCAGATCGAATACTTAGGTACTTAGAATTCGACGCAGGAATCTATAATACAACATAAGTACAACAGTTTTTCCATCGTATTACAGGAATAATTGCAACCAGTGTGATAGTAATGGTCATTACTACGTTTCGGTAAACATAGGCTTCACTATTGGACGTTGCCCCACGAGATCGAATGGCTAGGACCTTAGAAGTCAACGCCAGAAGCATAAAATACAATATAAATACTATAGATTTTCAATCGTATAGCATGAAGGATTGCAACCAGTGTGAAAGTAATGGTCATTTCTACGTTCCGGGCAACCTAGGCCTCGCTCTAGGGCGTTGCTCCACCACATCGGATAGCTAGGGACTTAGAAATCAACGACAGAAGCATAAAACACGATATGCGTACAATAGTTTTTCCATCGTATAACAGGAATAATTGCAACCAGTATGAAAGTTATGGTCATTTCTACGTTCCGGGTAACCTAGGCTTCACTCTAGGGCGTTTGTCCACCAGATCGAATAGCTAGGACCTTAGAAGTCAACGCCAGAAGCATAAAATACAATAAAAATACAACATGTTTTCAATCGTATAGCATGAATAATTGCCACCAGTGTGAAGGCAATGGTCATTTGTACATTCCGGAAAACCTAGGCTTCACTCTAGGGCGTTGGTCCACCAGATCCAATAGTTAGGGCCTAAGAAGTCAACGCCAGAAGCATAAGATACAATAAAAATACTATAGATTTTCAATCGTATAGCATGAAGGATTGCAACCAGTGTGAAAGTAATGGTCATTTCTACGCTCCGGGCAACCTAGGCTTTGCTCTGGGGCGTTGCTCCACCAGAGCGAATAGCTAGGGACTTAGATCTCAACACCAGAAGCATAAAATACAATATAAATACAACAGTTTTTCCACCGTATAGAACGAATAATAGCAACCAGTATGAAAGCTATGGTCATTTCTATGTTCCGGGCAACCTAGGCTTCTCTCTAGGGCGTTAGTCCACCAGATCGAATAGGTAGGGCCTTAGAAGTCTACGCCGGAAGCATGGAATACAATATAAATACAGAAGTTTTCACATTGTATAACAGGAATAATTGCAACCAGTGTGAAAGTAGTGGTCATTGCTACGTTCCGTGCAACCCAGGCTCCACTCTAGGGCGTTGCTCCACCAAATCGAATAGCTAGGACCTTAGAAGTCAACGCCCGAAGCAGAAAACGCAATATAAATACAACAGTTTTTCCATCATATAAAACGAATAATAGCAAACAGTGTGAAAGTGATGGTCATTTCATCGTTCCGGGAAACCTAGGCATCACTCTAGGGCGTTGGAACAGCAGATCCAATAGTTAGGGCCTAAGAAGTCAACGCCAGAAGCACCAAATACAAAATAAGTACAACAGTTCTTCCATCGTATAAAACGTATACTTGCACGCAGTGTGAATGTAATGGTCATTTCCACGTTGCGGGCAGCATAGGCCTCATTCTTGGACGTTGCCCCACAAGATCGAACAGTTAGGGCCTAAGAAGACAACGCCAGAAGCATAAAATACACTATAAATACAACAGTTTTTCCAACATATAAAACGAATAATAGCAACCAGTGTGAAAGTTATGGTCACTGCTACGTTCCGTGCAACCCAGGCTCCACTCTAGGGCGTTGCTCCACCAAATCGAATAGCTAGGGCCTTAGAAGTCAACGCTCGAAGCATAAAATGCAATATAAATACAACAGTTTTGCCATCATATAAAACGAATAATAGCAACCAGTGTGAAAGTGATGGGCATTTCTACGTTCCGGGAAACCTAGTCCTCACTCTAGGGCGGCGTTCCACCAGATCGAATAGTTAGGGCCTAAGAAGTCAACGCCAGAAGCATAAAATACGATATAAGTACAACAGTTTTTCCATCGTATAAAACGAATAATTGCAACCAGTGTGAAGGTAATAGTCAGTTCTACGCTCCGCTCAACATAGGCTTCACTCTAGGGCGTTGCTCCACCAGATCGTATTGTTAGGGCCTTAGAAGTCAACGCCAGAAGCATAAAATAAAATAAAAATACAACAGTTGTTCCATCGTATAACAGGAATAATTACAACCTGTGTGAAAGTAATGGGCATTTCTACGTTCCGTGCAACCTAGGCTTCACTCTGGGGCGTTGCTCCACCAGGTCGGATAGTTAGGGCCTTAGAAATCAACGCCAGAAGCATAAAACACAATAAAAATACAACAGTTTTTCCATAGTATAACAGGAATAATTGCAAACAGTGTGAAAGTAATGGTCATTTCTACGTTCCGGGCAATCTAGACTTCACTCTAGGGCGTTGCTCCACCGGATCGAATAGTTAGGGCCTTAGAAGTCAACGCCCGAAGCATAAAATATAAAATTTATAGAACAGTTTTTACATTGTATAAAACGAATGATTGCAACCAGAGTGAAACTTATGGCCATTTCAACGTTCCGTGCAACATAGGCTGCACTCTAGGGCGTTGCTCCACCACATCGATTAGCTACGGCCTTAGAAGTCAACGCCAGGAGCATAAAATACAATACACATACAACAGTTTTTCCATCGTATAAAATGAATAATTGCAACCAGTGTGAAACTAATGGTCATTTCTACGTTCCGGGCAACCTAGGCTTCACTCTAGGGCGTTGCTCCACCAGATCGAATAGTTAGGGCCTTAAAAGACAATGCCAGAAGAATAAAATACAATATAAATACAACAGATTTTCCAACGTATAAAATGAATAAATGCAAACAGTGTGATAGTAATGGTCATTTCTACGGCTCGGGCAACTGAGTCACCACTCTATGGCGTCGGTCCACCTGATCCAATAGTTAGGGCCTTAGAAGTCAACGCCCGACGCATAAAATACAATAAAAATACAACAGTTTTTCCATCGTACAACAGGAATAATTGCAACCAGAGTGAAGGTGATGGATATTTCTACGTTCCGGGCAACCTAGGATTCACTCTAGGGCGTTGCTCCACCAGATGGAATAGTTAGGGCCTTAGAAGTCGACGCCCGAAGCATAAAATACAAAATTAATAGAACAGCTTTTCCATTGTATAAAACGAATAATTGCAACCAGTGTGAATGTTATGGTCATTTCTACGTACCGTGCAAGCTAGGCTTCACTCCAGGGCGTTGCTCCACCGCATCGAATAGTTAGGGCCTTAGAAGTCAACTCCAGAAGCATAAAATACAGTTTAAATACAACAGCTTTTCCATCCTATAAAACGAATAATTGCAACCAGTATGAAAGTTATGGTCATTTCAACGTACGGGGCAACCTAGGCTTCACTCTAGGGCGTTGCTCTACCAGATCGAAGAGGTAGGGCCATAGAAGTCAATGCCCGAAGCATAAAGTACAATAAAAATACAACAGTTTGTTCATCGTATAACAGGAATAATTGCAACAAGAGTGAACGTAATGGTCATTTCTACGTTCTGGGCAACATAAGCTTCACCCTTGGACGTAGCCCCACGAGATCGAATAGCTAGGACCTTAGAAGTGAATGCCAGATGCATAAAATACAATATAAATAGAACAGTCTTTCCATTGTATAAAACGAATAATTGCAACCAGTGTGAAAGTTATGGTCATTTCTACGTTCCGGGCAACCTAGGCTTCACTCTAGGTCGTTGCTCCACCAGACCGAATAGTTAGGGATTTAGAAGTCAACGCCAGAAGCATAAAATGTAACATGAATACAACAGTTTTTCCATCGTATAACAGGAATAATTGCAAACAGTGTGAAAGTGATGGTCATTTCTACGTTCCGGGCAACATAGGCTTCACTCTTGGACGTTGCCCCACCAGATCGAATAGCTAGGACCTTAGGAATCAGCGCCAGAAGCATAAAATACGATATACGTACAACAGTTTTTCCATCGTATAACAGGTATAATTGCAAACAGTGTGAAAGTTATGTTCATTTCTACGTTCCGGGCAACCTAGGCTTCACTTTAGGGCGTTTGTCCACCAGATCGAATAGCTAGGACCTTAGAAGTCAACGCCAGAAGCATAAAATACAATAAAAATACAACAGGTTCTCAATCGTAAAGCATGAATAATTGCCACCAGTGTGAAGGCAATGGCCAGTTGTACATTCCGGACAACCTAGGCTTCCGTCTAGGGCCTTGGTCCACCAGATCCAATAGTTAGGGCCTAAGAAGTCAACGCAGAAGCATAAAATACACAATAGATACAACAGTTTTTCCATCGTATACAAAGAATAATTCCAACCAGTGTGATAGTAATGGTCATTACTACGTTTCGGTAAACATAGGCTTCACTATTGGACGTTGCCCCACGAGATCGAATGGCTAGGACCTTAGAAGTCAACGCCAGAAGCATAAAATACAATATAAATACTATAGATTTTCAATCGTATAGCATGAAGGATTGCAACCAGTGTGAAAGTAATGGTCATTTCTACGTTCCGGGCAACCTAGGCCTCGCTCTAGGGCGTTGCTCCACCACATCGGATAGCTAGGGACTTAGAAATCAACGCCAGAAGCATAAAACACGATATGCGTACAATAGTTTTTCCATCGTATAACAGGAATAATTGCAAACAGTGTGAAAGTTATGGTCATTTCTACGTTCCGGGTAACCTAGGCTTCACTCTAGGGCGTTTGTCCACCAGATCGAATAGCTAGGACCTTAGAAGTCAACGCCAGAAGCATAAAATACAATAAAAATACAACATGTTTTCAATCGTATAGCATGAATAATTGCCACCAGTGTGAAGGCAATGGTCATTTGTACATTCCGGAAAACCTAGGCTTCACTCTAGGGCGTTGGTCCACCAGATCCAATAGTTAGGGCCTAAGAAGTCAACGCCAGAAGCATAAAATACACAATAGATACAACAGTTTTTCCATCGTATACAAAGAATAATTCCAACCAGTGTGAAAGTAATGGTCATTACTACGTTTCGGTAAACATAGGCTTCACTCTTGGACGTTGCACCACGAGATCAAAATAGCTAGGACCTTAGAAGTCAACGCCAGAAGCATAAAATACAATAAAAATACTATAGATTTTCAATCGTATAGCATGAAGGATTGCAACCAGTGTGAAAGTAATGGTCATTTCTACGTTCCGGGCAACCTAGGCTTTGCTCTGGGGCGTTGCTCCACCAGAGCGAATAGCTAGGGACTTAGATCTCAACACCAGAAGCATAAAATACAATATAAATACAACAGTTTTTCCACCGTATAGAGCGAATAATAGCAACCAGTATGAAAGCTATGGTCATTTCTATGTTCCGGGCAACCTAGGCTTCTCTCTAGGGCGTTAGTCCACCAGATCGAATAGGTAGGGCCTTAGAAGTCTACGCCGGAAGCATGGAATACAATATAAATACAGAAGTTTTCACATTGTATAACAGGAATAATTGCAACCAGTGTGAAAGTAGTGGTCATTGCTACGTTCCGTGCAACCCAGGCTCCACTCTAGGGCGTTGCTCCACCAAATCGAATAGCTAGGACCTTAGAAGTCAACGCCCGAAGCAGAAAACGCAATATAAATACAACAGTTTTTCCATCATATAAAACGAATAATAGCAAACAGTGTGAAAGTGATGGTCATTTCTTCGTTCCGGGAAACCTAGGCATCACTCTAGGGCGTTGGAACAGCAGATCCACTAGTTAGGGCCTAAGAAGTCAACGCCAGAAGCACCAAATACAAAATAAGTACAACAGTTCTTCCATCGTATAAAACGTATACTTGCACGCAGTGTGAATGTAATGGTCATTTCCACGTTGCGGGCAGCATAGGCCTCATTCTTGGACGTTGCCCCACAAGATCGAACAGTTAGGGCCTAAGAAGACAACGCCAGAAGCATAAAATACACTATAAATACAACAGTTTTTCCAACATATAAAACGAATAATAGCAACCAGTGTGAAAGTTATGGTCACTGCTACGTTCCGTGCAACCCAGGCTCCACTCTAGGGCGTTGCTCCACCAAATCGAATAGCTAGGGCCTTAGAAGTCAACGCTCGAAGCATAAAATGCAATATAAATACAACAGTTTTGCCATCATATAAAACGAATAATAGCAACCAGTGTGAAAGTGATGGGCATTTCTACGTTCCGGGAAACCTAGTCCTCACTCTAGGGCGGCGTTCCACCAGATCGAATAGTTAGGGCCTAAGAAGTCAACGCCAGAAGCATAAAATACGATATAAGTACAACAGTTTTTCCATCGTATAAAACGAATAATTGCAACCAGTGTGAATGTTATGGTCATTTCTACGTACCGTGCAAGCTAGGCTTCACTCCAGGGCGTTGCTCCACCGCATCGAATGGTTAGGGCCTTAGAAGTCAACTCCAGAAGCATAAAATACAGTTTAAATACAACAGCTTTTCCATCCTATAAAACGAATAATTGCAACCAGTATGAAAGTTATGGTCATTTCAACGTACGGGGCAACCTAGGCTTCACTCTAGGGCGTTGCTCTACCAGATCGAAGAGGTAGGGCCATAGAAGTCAATGCCCGAAGCATAAAGTACAATAAAAATACAACAGTTTGTTCATCGTATAACAGGAATAATTGCAACAAGAGTGAACGTAATGGTCATTTCTACGTTCTGGGCAACATAAGCTTCACTCTTGGACGTAGCCCCACGAGATCGAATAGCTAGGACCTTAGAAGTGAATGCCAGATGCATAAAATACAATATAAATAGAACAGTCTTTCCATTGTATAAAACGAATAATTGCAACCAGTGTGAAAGTTATGGTCATTTCTACGTTCCGGGCAACCTAGGCTTCACTCTAGGTCGTTGCTCCACCAGACCGAATAGTTAGGGATTTAGAAGTCAACGCCAGAAGCATAAAATGTAACATGAATACAACAGTTTTTCCATCGTATAACAGGAATAATTGCAACCAGTGTGAAAGTAATGGTCATTTCTGCGTTCCGGGCAACCTAGGCTTGACCCTAGGGCGGTGCTCCACCAGATCGAAGAGGTAGGGCCATAGAAGTCAATGCCCGAAGCATAAAATACGATATAAATACAACAGTTTTTCCATCGTATACCGGGAATATTTGCAACCAGTGTGAAAGTGATGGTCATTTCCACGTTCCGGGCCACCTAGGCTTCACTCTAGGGCGTTGGTCCACCAGATCCAATAGTTAGGGTCCAAGAAGTTAACGCCAGAAGCATAAAGTACAATAAAAATACAACAGCTTTTCCAACGTATAACAGGAATAATTGCAAACAGTGTGAAAGTGATGGTCATTTCTACGTTCCGGGCAACATAGGCTTCACTCTTGGACGTTGCCCCACCAGATCGAATAGCTAGGACCTTAGGAATCAGCGCCAGAAGCATAAAATACGATATACGTACAACAGTTTTTCCATCGTATAACAGGTATAATTGCAAACAGTGTGAAAGTTATGTTCATTTCTACGTTCCGGGCAACCTAGGCTTCACTTTAGGGCGTTTGTCCACCAGATCGAATAGCTAGGACCTTAGAAGTCAACGCCAGAAGCTTAAAATACAATAAAAATACAACAGGTTCTCAATCGTAAAGCATGAATAATTGCCACCAGTGTGAAGGCAATGGCCAGTTGTACATTCCGGACAACCTAGGCTTCCGTCTAGGGCCTTGGCCCACCAGATCCAATAGTTAGGGCCTAAGAAGTCAACGCAGAAGCATAAAATACACAATAGATACAACAGTTTTTCCATCGTATACAAAGAATAATTCCAACCAGTGTGATAGTAATGGTCATTACTACGTTTCGGTAAACATAGGCTTCACTATTGGACGTTGCCCCACGAGATCGAATGGCTAGGACCTTAGAAGTCAACGCCAGAAGCATAAAATACAATATAAATACTATAGATTTTCAATCGTATCGCATGAAGGATTGCAACCAGTGTGAAAGTAATGGTCATTTCTACGTTCCGGGCAACCTAGGCCTCGCTCTAGGGCGTTGCTCCACCACATCGGATAGCTAGGGACTTAGAAATCAACGCCAGAAGCATAAAACACGATATGCGTACAATAGTTTTTCCATCGTATAACAGGAATAATTGCAAACAGTGTGAAAGTTATGGTCATTTCTACGTTCCGGGTAACCTAGGCTTCACTCTAGGGCGTTTGTCCACCAGATCGAATAGCTAGGACCTTAGAAGTCAACGCCAGAAGCATAAAATACAATAAAAATACAACATGTTTTCAATCGTATAGCATGAATAATTGCCACCAGTGTGAAGGCAATGGTCATTTGTACATTCCGGAAAACCTAGGCTTCACTCTAGGGCGTTGGTCCACCAGATCCAATAGTTAGGGCCTAAGAAGTCAACGCCAGAAGCATAAAATACACAATAGATACAACAGTTTTTCCATCGTATACAAAGAATAATTCCAACCAGTGTGAAAGTAATGGTCATTACTACGTTTCGGTAAACATAGGCTTCACTCTTGGACGTGGCACCACGAGATCAAAATAGCTAGGACCTTAGAAGTCAACGCCAGAAGCATAAAATACAATAAAAATACTATAGATTTTCAATCGTATAGCATGAAGGATTGCAACCAGTGTGAAAGTAATGGTCATTTCTACGTTCCGGGCAACCTAGGCTTTGCTCTGGGGCGTTGCTCCACCAGAGCGAATAGCTAGGGACTTAGATCTCAACACCAGAAGCATAAAATACAATATAAATACAACAGTTTTTCCACCGTATAGAGCGAATAATAGCAACCAGTATGAAAGCTATGGTCATTTCTATGTTCCGGGCAACCTAGGCTTCTCTCTAGGGCGTTAGTCCACCAGATCGAATAGGTAGGGCCTTAGAAGTCTACGCCGGAAGCATGGAATACAATATAAATACAGAAGTTTTCACATTGTATAACAGGAATAATTGCAACCAGTGTGAAAGTAGTGGTCATTGCTACGTTCCGTGGAACCCAGGCTCCACTCTAGGGCGTTGCTCCACCAAATCGAATAGCTAGGACCTTAGAAGTCAACGCCCGAAGCAGAAAACGCAATATAAATACAACAGTTTTTCCATCATATAAAACGAATAATAGCAAACAGTGTGAAAGTGATGGTCATTTCTTCGTTCCGGGAAACATAGGCATCACTCTAGGGCGTTGGAACAGCAGATCCACTAGTTAGGGCCTAAGAAGTCAACGCCAGAAGCACCAAATACAAAATAAGTACAACAGTTCTTCCATCGTATAAAACGTATACTTGCACGCAGTGTGAATGTAATGGTCATTTCCACGTTGCGGGCAGCATAGGCCTCATTCTTGGACGTTGCCCCACAAGATCGAACAGTTAGGGCCTAAGAAGTCAACGCCAGAAGCATAAAATACGATATAAGTACAACAGTTTTTCCATCGTATAAAACGAGTAATTGCAACCAGTGTGAAGGTAATAGTCAGTTCTACGCTCCGCTCAACATAGGCTTCACTCTAGGGCGTTGCTCCACCAGATCGTATTGTTAGGGCCTTAGAAGTCAACGCCAGAAGCATAAAATAAAATAAAAATACAACAGTTGTTCCATCGTATAACAAGAATAATTACAACCTGTGTGAAGGTAATGGGCATTTCTACGTTCCGTGCAACCTAGCCTTCACTCTGGGGCGTTGCTCCACCAGGTCGGATAGTTAGGGCCTTAGAAATCAACGCCAGAAGCATAAAACACAGTAAAAATACAACAGTTTTTCCATAGTATAACAGGAATAATTGCAAACAGTGTGAAAGTAATGGTCATTTCTACGTTCCGGGCAATCTAGACTTCACTCTAGGGCGTTGCTCCACCGGATCGAATAGTTAGGGCCTTAGAAGTCAACGCCCGAAGCATAAAATACAATATAAATACAACTGTTCTTCCATCGTATAACAGGAATAATTGCAAACAGCGTGAAAGTGATGGTCATTTCTACGTTCCTGGCAACCTACGCTTCAGTCTGTGGCGTCGGTCCACCTGATCCAATAGTTAGGGCCTTAGAAGTCAACGCCCGACGCATAAAATACAATAAAAATACAACAGTTTTTCCATCGTACAACAGGAATAATTGCAACCAGAGTGAAGGTGATGGATATTTCTACGTTCCGGGCAACCTAGGATTCACTCTAGGGCGTTGCTCCACCAGATGGAATAGTTAGGGCCTTAGAAGTCAACGCCCGATGCATAAAATACAAAATTAATAGAACAGCTTTTCCATTGTATAAAACGAATAATTGCAACCAGTGTGAATGTTATGGTCATTTCTACGTACCGTGCAAGCTAGGCTTCACTCCAGGGCGTTGCTCCACCGCATCGAATAGTTAGGGCCTTAGAAGTCAACTCCAGAAGCATAAAATACAGTTTAAATACAACAGCTTTTCCATCCTATAAAACGAATAATTGCAACCAGTATGAAAGTTATGGTCATTTGAACGTACGGGGCAACCTAGGCTTCACTCTAGGGCGTCGCTCTACCAGATCGAAGAGGTAGGGCCATAGAAGTCAATGCCCGAAGCATAAAGTACAATAAAAATACAACAGTTTGTTCATCGTATAACAGGAATAATTGCAACAAGAGTGAACGTAATGGTCATTTCTACGTTCTGGGCAACATAAGCTTCACTCTTGGACGTAGCCCCACGAGATCGAATAGCTAGGACCTTAGAAGTGAATGCCAGATGCATAAAATACAATATAAATAGAACAGTCTTTCCATTGTATAAAACGAATAATTGCAACCAGTGTGAAAGTTATGGTCATTTCTACGTTCCGGGCAACCTAGGCTTCACTCTAGGTCGTTGCTCCACCAGACCGAATAGTTAGGGATTTAGAAGTCAACGCCAGAAGCATAAAATGTAACATAAATACAACAGTTTTTCCATCGTATAACAGGAATAATTGCAACCAGTGTGAAAGTAATGGTCATTTCTGCGTTCCGGGCAACCTAGGCTTGACCCTAGGGCGGTGCTCCACCAGATCGAAGAGGTAGGGCCATAGAAGTCAATGCCCGAAGCATAAAATACGATATAAATACAACAGTTTTTCCATCGTATACAGGGAATATTTGCAACCAGTGTGAAAGTGATGGTCATTTCCACGTTCCGGGCCACCTAGGCTTCACTCTAGGGCGTTGGTCCACCAGATCCAATAGTTAGGGTCCAAGAAGTTAACGCCAGAAGCATAAAGTACAATAAAAATACAACAGCTTTTCCAACGTATAACAGGAATAATTGCAAACAGTGTGAAAGTGATGGTCATTTCTACGTTCCGGGCAACATAGGCTTCACTCTTGGACGTTGCCCCACCAGATCGAATAGCTAGGACCTTAGGAATCAACGCCAGAAGCATAAAATACGATATACGTACAACAGTTTTTCCATCGTATAACAGGTATAATTGCAAACAGTGTGAAAGTTATGTTCATTTCTACGTTCCGGGTAACCTAGGCTTCACTCTAGGGCGTTTGTCCACCAGATCGAATAGCTAGGACCTTAGAAGTCAACGCCAGAAGCATAAAATACAATAAAAATACAACATGTTTTCAATCGTATAGCATGAGTAATTGCCACCAGTGTGAAGGCAATGGCCAGTTGTACATTCCGGACAACCTAGGCTTCCGTCTAGGGCCTTGGTCCACCAGATCCAATAGTTAGGGCCTAAGAAGTCAACGCAGAAGCATAAAATACACAATAGATACAACAGTTTTTCCATCGTATACAAAGAATAATTCCAACCAGTGTGATAGTAATGGTCATTACTACGTTTCGGTAAACATAGGCTTCACTATTGGACGTTGCCCCACGAGATCGAATGGCTAGGACCTTAGAAGTCAACGCCAGAAGCATAAAATACAATATAAATACTATAGATTTTCAATCGTATAGCATGAAGGATTGCAACCAGTGTGAAAGTAATGGTCATTTCTACGTTCCGGGCAACCTAGGCCTCGCTCTAGGGCGTTGCTCCACCACATCGGATAGCTAGGGACTTAGAAATCAACGCCAGAAGCATAAAACACGATATGCGTACAATAGTTTTTCCATCGTATAACAGGAATAATTGCAAACAGTGTGAAAGTTATGGTCATTTCTACGTTCCGGGTAACCTAGGCTTCACTCTAGGGCGTTTGTCCACCAGATCGAATAGCTAGGACCTTAGAAGTCAACGCCAGAAGCATAAAATACAATAAAAATACAACATGTTTTCAATCGTATTGTTAGATTATATAATCAAGGAACAAAAACAAGTATCGAAAGTATCGAAGGATACAGAAAGTGTTCTGTCTTGTTTCTATGGTTTTTTATTTACTTTTGAATATATTCATGTGAGATCAGATATCGTACAGACTTCTTCCGTGCGTTGAGTTAAAAAATCAAATTTCTTTTTATTTAAAATTGTTCCATATTCCAACAGGTTATGGGCCCAGAATTCATTCTATAATAATTAAGTGTATCGCGTGTTAATTAGTTTAGTTTTTTTTTAATCAATTAAGTGTAAAATACTTTAAACTGCGTGACGATGGAGATGTCCAAAGACAGGAGAAACATTCAGCAATTCAGTGGTACGAAATACAACGCGTGGAAGCATAGAGTTCGTAATTTATTATATGAGCTCGATGTGTTAAAAGTTCTTGACGAGCAACCACCAGTTCCTGTCACCGCAGTATGGTCGAAGGCGGAACGCATTGCCAAATGCACTGTTGTGCAATATTTATCTGATACGCATTTGAAGTATGACACTCCGGGAAGTACAGCAAAATCAATAATATTAAGTTTAGATTCAGTGTATGAGAGTCAAAGTACGGCTACGGAATTATCCATTAGGAAAAAGCTCTTAAGATTGAAAATGAAAAGTGACAGTTCGTTGAAAGATCATTTCGAAGTGTTTGACGATTTAGTCACAGATTTATCAGCTGCGGGTGTGACTGTGCGGGAAAACGAAACTATTTCAATTTTGTTATCTAGTTTGCCCGAAGTATATGATACGGTGTCAACTGTCATTGAGACGATGATGACAGAAGCGAGAATTACACTTGACATAGTTAAAAAGAGACTGTTGGATCATGAAACGAAAATTAAAAGTGAAAATTTGGATACCAGCGCGAAAGTACTCCAAGCTGAAGTGGAAAATCAAAGACCACATAATTTTGGAAGTACACGCTTTAAAAGAGGAAGTAATAGAAGAGGTAACATTAGAAGAGGAAATACATTCAAGCCGAATAGACAATCTTTTACCGGAAAATGTCATCAGTGTGGAAGAACAGGACACAAGATTAAAGAGTGTTATTACTATAAGAAGAGGCTCCAATATAGAGCAGAACAAAGAAACAAAAATCAAAATATACATACAATTCAGACGACGCAAGCTGTTACAAGCGACAATGTGTCGGGATATGCCTTTATGACCGGAGACTACCAGGTCATGAAAACCGGAAAATTAACATTTATCCTGGATTCTGGAGCATCGGATCATATAGTCAAAGAAGATAATGTATTTTCAAATATGACCATACTTGATCCACCCATCAGGATTTCGATAGCGAAAAATGGAGAATATATAATTGCATCGAAGAAGGGGCAGATACCTGTGACCACCAATATGGGAATTGAAGGCGTTTTGGAGGACGTATTGTACTGCCCGGACGTGCCGTACAACTTACTATCTGTTAGAAAATTGCAGCAAAAAGGAATGAGTATAACTTTCAATGAGAGGGGCGTCGAAATAATCAAAAACGGTAAAATGATGATGATTGGTAAGCCTTCAAATAATTTAATATTTATAGATTTTGATGTCATCGAAAAAGGAGTAAATTCACTTAATTCTTATATTTCTAATAAGATAGTTAATAATTATGAATTATGGCATAGGCGCTTAGGGCATATAGGAAAGGCAAAATTTTTACAGTTGAAGAATAAGCAGATGGTGGAGGATGTGACGTATCTTGAAAAAGTAATTCCAGACGATAATATATGTGAAGCTTGTATTAAAGGAAAACAAACACAATTGCCATTTAAAAAGGCAAAAGATAAAAGTCACATTAGGCAGCCATTGTTTATTGTTCACACAGACGTTTGTGGGCCGATCACTCCTTCTACAATTAATGATAAAAAGTATTTTATAACTTTCATAGATGAATTTACGCATTATTGTGTGACGTATTTACTTGAAAATAAATCAGATGTTTTTACAATCTTTAAGGATTACGTTGCTAAAAGTGAAGCACGTTTTAATTTAAAGATTGTCAATATATACTGTGATAATGGCAAGGAATATTTATCTAATGAGATGAAAAATTATTGTATACAAAAGGGTATAAGCTATCACTTAACGGTTCCGCGAACTCCTCAGTTAAATGGTGTTGCAGAACGCATGAATAGAACTATAACTGAAAAAGCACGTGCAATGATAAACGGTGCAGGTTTAGGAAAAGAGTTCTGGGGAGAAGCAGTTTTAACTGCTACATATTTAATTAATTTAACCCCATCGAAAGCTCTTAATGTTAATAAAACCCCATTTGAATTGTGGCATAATAAAAGGCCCAAATTGAAGTATTTAAAAGTGTTTGGTTCCACAGTGTATGTGCATGATAAAGTTAGGAAATCGAAATTTGACGAAAAGTCTTATAAATGTATATTGGTAGGGTTTACACCAAATGGATACAAAGTGTGGAACGTAGAAAATGGGAAATTTGAGATAGTAAGAGATGTAATAGTTGATGAAATTAATTACTTAGAATCTCGGCCGGTAATAAAGGGAATAGGTTTAAAACGTGGTTTATGTGAAACTGATGCATCTCGTGAAGTGCCGAAATCAGTAGATATACAGTGTGAAGTAAATAAATCTGATAATCAAAAATCAGATGTGTTAAAAAGAAAAAAATCTGATAACAATAAATCAGATATGATAGAGCCGAGAATTAAAGTAATGGTAGATCAAGAGAAAAGTAAATCTGTAACTAAAACAGATGTAACAGGAGTATCGGGACCAGAAAATAATCAAGTGGTAGAATTAAAAGATAGTATAGAACCTAGAAGGAGTGATAGGATTAAGCGACAGTCTCCTATGTCATATAATGAATTTAATAATGACGATGATTATCTTTTATGCGCTCAATCGATAATTTGTAAAATACCCAACTCATTTGATGAAATTAAAACTAGAGATGACAGAGCTAAGTGGGAACAAGCTATTGCCGATGAAATAAACTCGTTAGTCATAAATAAAACTTGGGATTTGGTATCGAAGCCAAAGAATAAGAACATTGTTGATTGTAAATAGGTATTCACGATCAAAAATGATGAATTCGGAAATCCGTTAAAATACAAAGCTCGATTAGTGGCCCGTGGTTTCAGTCAGAAATATTTAGAAGATTATAATGAAACATTTGCACCTGTAGCTAGAATGTCAAGCTTTAGATTTCTTATGGCTTTTTCTAATCAGCATAATTTGCTAGTGCATCAAATGGATGTTAAGACGGCATTTTTAAATGGTATTTTAAGGGAAGAAATTTATATGCGAATTCCCGAAGGTGTTAAATGTGATAGTAATAATCAAGTGTGTAAATTGAATAAAGCTTTGTATGGTCTCAAGCAATCAGCCAGATGCTGGTTTGAGATGTTCGAAAAAGCTCTTTTAGAGAAAGGTTTCCGAAATTCATCAGCGGATCGTTGTATTTATATATTAGATAGAAAGAATATATTAAAGAATATATATGTAGTACTATATGTGGATGATCTAGTGATTATGACTGCTGAATCTGAGACAATGCAAAATTTCAAAAATTATTTGAAAAATAGATTTTGCATGACAGATTTAAATGAAATTAAGTTATTTCTTGGAATAAAAGTGGAAAGAACTAATGGACAAGTAACATTGGATCAAAGTGCATATATTAAGACTGTTCTTATGAAATTTAATATGTTAGATTGCAAACCCGTAAGTACACCTCTTCCAAGTGTATTAGATCATATAGCTTTGAATTCAGAAGAAGAATATAATGCACCTTGTCGTAATTTAATTGGATGCTTGATGTATATAATGATTTGTACGAGACCCGATTTAAGCATAGCGGTAAATATTTTAAGTCGATACTCAAGTAAAAATAACAGAGAACTGTGGCAAAATCTTAAAAGGGTTCTGAGGTATCTTAAAGGGTCTGCTGATATTAAATTAACATATGTTAAAACTGATTATAAAAATCTATTTAGTGGATATGTCGATTCTGATTGGGGAGGTAATGAAAATACAGATCGTAAGAGCACAACGGGATATTTATTTAAGTTATATGAACAATGTACAATCTGCTGGAATACGAAAAGGCAAACATCAGTGGCTGTCTCGTCCACAGAAGCAGAGTACATGGCTCTTTTTGAAGCTGTGAGAGAGGCATTATGGTTAAAATCCTTGGCAATCAGTATTAATATAAATGTCTTTGATCCAATAATAATTTACGAAGACAATATGGGTTGCATTAATATTGCGAGTAATCCAAGTAGCCATAAGCGTTCAAAACATATAGACATAAAATACCACTTTTCAAGAGAACAAGTTGAAAAGAATGTAATAAAACTTGAATATATTCCTACAGGTGATCAACTAGCAGATGCTTTAACGAAGCCGTTGCCAGCAAGCAAATATTTGGAATTTAGAGCAAAAATGGGATTAGAATAATAAGATTAATATAAGCATAAAAATTATTATTATTTTGTATATACTTTGTATGGTCTGGATGGGTTTTTCTGGGTTTCCCCATTCCCTTGCAACGAATGTTGGACCATTTGTATTTTGTTCCCAGAATTAGAGTCAAAATAAAACACAAGGTAGACAGTCTGTACGGTAATACTCGTAGTACACTTATTAGACTTATTAATGTACAATTAATATGAACAGCACCGACTTGTTTTTGAGGGGGCCTGTTAGATTATATAATCAAGGAACAAAAACAAGTATCGAAAGTATCGAAGGATACAGAAAGTGTTCTGTCTTGTTTCTATGGTTTTTTTATTTACTTTTGAATATATTCATGTGAGATCAGATATCGTACAGACTTCTTCCGTGCGTTGAGTTAAAAAATCAAATTTCTTTTTATTTAAAATTGTTCCATATTCCAACACGTATAGCATGAATAATTGCCACCAGTGTGAAGGCAATGGTCATTTGTACATTCCGGAAAACCTAGGCTTCACTCTAGGGCGTTGGTCCACCAGATCCAATAGTTAGGGCCTAAGAAGTCAACGCCAGAAGCATAAAATACACAATAGATACAACAGTTTTTCCATCGTATACAAAGAATAATTACAACCAGTGTGAAAGTAATGGTCATTACTACGTTTCGGTAAACATAGGCTTCACTCTTGGACGTTGCACCACGAGATCAAAATAGCTAGGACCTTAGAAGTCAACGCCAGAAGCATAAAATACAATAAAAATACTATAGATTTTCAATCGTATAGCATGAATGATTGCAACCAGTGTGAAAGTAATGGTCATTTCTACGTTCCGGGCAACCTAGGCTTTGCTCTGGGGCGTTGCTCCACCAGAGCGAATAGCTAGGGACTTAGATCTCAACACCAGAAGCATAAAATACAATATAAATACAACAGTTTTTCCACCGTATAGAGCGAATAATAGCAACCAGTATGAAAGCTATGGTCATTAATATGTTCCGGGCAACCTAGGCTTCCCTCTAGGGCGTTAGTCCACCAGATCGAATAGGTAGGGCCTTAGAAGTCTACGCCGGAAGCATGGAATACAATATAAATACAGAAGTTTTCACATTGTATAACAGGAATAATTGCAACCAGTGTGAAAGTAGTGGTCATTGCTACGTTCCGTGCAACCCAGGCTCCACTCTAGGGCGTTGCTCCACCAAATCGAATAGCTAGGACCTTAGAAGTCAACGCCCGAAGCAGAAAACGCAATATAAATACAACAGTTTTTCCATCATATAAAACGAATAATAGCAAACAGTGTGAAAGTGATGGTCATTTCTTCGTTCCGGGAAACCTAGGCATCACTCTAGGGCGTTGGAACAGCAGATCCAATAGTTAGGGCCTAAGAAGTCAACGCCAGAAGCACCAAATACAAAATAAGTACAACAGTTCTTCCATCGTATAAAACGTATACTTGCACGCAGTGTGAATGTAATGGTCACTTCCACGTTGCGGGCAGCATAGGCCTCATTCTTGGACGTTGCCCCACAAGATCGAACAGTTAGGGCCTAAGAAGACAACGCCAGAAGCATAAAATACACTATAAATACAACAGTTTTTCCAACATATAAAACGAATAATAGCAACCAGTGTGAAAGTTATGGTCACTGCTACGTTCCGTGCAACCCAGGCTCCACTCTAGGGCGTTGCTCCACCAAATCGAATAGCTAGGGCCTTAGAAGTCAACGCTCGAAGCATAAAATGCAATATAAATACAACAGTTTTGCCATCATATAAAACGAATAATAGCAACCAGTGTGAAAGTGATGGGCATTTCTACGTTCCGGGAAACCTAGTCCTCACTCTAGGGCGGCGTTCCACCAGATCGAATAGTTAGGGCCTAAGAAGTCAACGCCAGAAGCATAAAATACGATATAAGTACAACAGTTTTTCCATCGTATAAAACGAATAATTGCAACCAGTGTGAATGTTATGGTCATTTCTACGTACCGTGCAAGCTAGGCTTCACTCCAGGGCGTTGCTCCACCGCATCGAATGGTTAGGGCCTTAGAAGTCAACTCCAGAAGCATAAAATACAGTTTAAATACAACAGCTTTTCCATCCTATAAAACGAATAATTGCAACCAGTATGAAAGTTATGGTCATTTCAACGTACGGGGCAACCTAGGCTTCACTCTAGGGCGTTGCTCTACCAGATCGAAGAGGTAGGGCCATAGAAGTCAATGCCCGAAGCATAAAGTACAATAAAAATACAACAGTTTGTTCATCGTATAACAGGAATATTTGCAACAAGAGTGAACGTAATGGTCATTTCTACGTTCTGGGCAACATAAGCTTCACTCTTGGACGTAGCCCCACGAGATCGAATAGCTAGGACCTTAGAAGTGAATGCCAGATGCATAAAATACAATATAAATAGAACAGTCTTTCCATTGTATAAAACGAATAATTGCAACCAGTGTGAAAGTTATGGTCATTTCTACGTTCCGGGCAACCTAGGCTTCACTCTAGGTCGTTGCTCCACCAGACCGAATAGTTAGGGATTTAGAAGTCAACGCCAGAAGCATAAAATGTAACATGAATACAACAGTTTTTCCATCGTATAACAGGAATAATTGCAACCAGTGTGAAAGTAATGGTCATTTCTGCGTTCCGGGCAACCTAGGCTTGACCCTAGGGCGGTGCTCCACCAGATCGAAGAGGTAGGGCCATAGAAGTCAATGCCCGAAGCATAAAATACGATATAAATACAACAGTTTTTCCATCGTATACCGGGAATATTTGCAACCAGTGTGAAAGTGATGGTCATTTCCACGTTCCGGGCCACCTAGGCTTCACTCTAGGGCGTTGGTCCACCAGATCCAATAGTTAGGGTCCAAGAAGTTAACGCCAGAAGCATAAAGTACAATAAAAATACAACAGCTTTTCCAACGTATAACAGGAATAATTGCAAACAGTGTGAAAGTGATGGTCATTTCTACGTTCCGGGCAACATAGGCTTCACTCTTGGACGTTGCCCCACCAGATCGAATAGCTAGGACCTTAGGAATCAGCGCCAGAAGCATAAAATACGATATACGTACAACAGTTTTTCCATCGTATAACAGGTATAATTGCAAACAGTGTGAAAGTTATGTTCATTTCTACGTTCCGGGCAACCTAGGCTTCACTTTAGGGCGTTTGTCCACCAGATCGAATAGCTAGGACCTTAGAAGTCAACGCCAGAAGCTTAAAATACAATAAAAATACAACAGGTTCCCAATCGTAAAGCATGAATAATTGCCACCAGTGTGAAGGCAATGGCCAGTTGTACATTCCAGACAACCTAGGCTTCCGTCTAGGGCCTTGGCCCACCAGATCCAATAGTTAGGGCCTAAGAAGTCAACGCAGAAGCATAAAATACACAATAGATACAACAGTTTTTCCATCGTATACAAAGAATAATTCCAACCAGTGTGATAGTAATGGTCATTACTACGTTTCGGTAAACATAGGCTTCACTATTGGACGTTGCCCCACGAGATCGAATGGCTAGGACCTTAGAAGTCAACGCCAGAAGCATAAAATACAATATAAATACTATAGATTTTCAATCGTATAGCATGAAGGATTGCAACCAGTGTGAAAGTAATGGTCATTTCTACGTTCCGGGCAACCTAGGCCTCGCTCTAGGGCGTTGCTCCACCACATCGGATAGCTAGGGACTTAGAAATCAACGCCAGAAGCATAAAACATGATATGCGTACAATAGTTTTTCCATCGTATAACAGGAATAATTGCAAACAGTGTGAAAGTTATGGTCATTTCTACGTTCCGGGTAACCTAGGCTTCACTCTAGGGCGTTTGTCCACCAGATCGAATAGCTAGGACCTTAGAAGTCAACGCCAGAAGCATAAAATACAATAAAAATACAACATGTTTTCAATCGTATAGCATGAATAATTGCCACCAGTGTGAAGGCAATGGTCATTTGTACATTCCGGAAAACCTAGGCTTCACTCTAGGGCGTTGGTCCACCAGATCCAATAGTTAGGGCCTAAGAAGTCAACGCCAGAAGCATAAAATACACAATAGATACAACAGTTTTTCCATCGTATACAAAGAATAATTCCAACCAGTGTGAAAGTAATGGTCATTACTACGTTTCGGTAAACATAGGCTTCACTCTTGGACGTTGCACCACGAGATCAAAATAGCTAGGACCTTAGAAGTCAACGCCAGAAGCATAAAATACAATAAAAATACTATAGATTTTCAATCGTATAGCATGAAGGATTGCAACCAGTGTGAAAGTAATGGTCATTTCTACGTTCCGGGCAACCTAGGCTTTGCTCTGGGGCGTTGCTCCACCAGAGCGAATAGCTAGGGACTTAGATCTCAACACCAGAAGCATAAAATACAATATAAATACAACAGTTTTTCCACCGTATAGAGCGAATAATAGCAACCAGTATGAAAGCTATGGTCATTTCTATGTTCCGGGCAACCTAGGCTTCTCTCTAGGGCGTTAGTCCACCAGACCGAATAGGTAGGGCCTTAGAAGTCTACGCCGGAAGCATGGAATACAATATAAATACAGAAGTTTTCACATTGTATAACAGGAATAATTGCAACCAGTGTGAAAGTAGTGGTCATTGCTACGTTCCGTGCAACCCATGCTCCACTCTAGGGCGTTGCTCCACCAAATCGAATAGCTAGGACCTTAGAAGTCAACGCCCGAAGCAGAAAACGCAATATAAATACAACAGTTTTTCCATCATATAAAACGAATAATAGCAAACAGTGTGAAAGTGATGGTCATTTCTTCGTTCCGGGAAACCTAGGCATCACTCTAGGGCGTTGGAACAGCAGATCCAATAGTTAGGGCCTAAGAAGTCAACGCCAGAAGCACCAAATACAAAATAAGTACAACAGTTCTTCCATCGTATAAAACGTATACTTGCACGCAGTGTGAATGTAATGGTCATTTCCACGTTGCGGGCAGCATAGGCCTCATTCTTGGACGTTGCCCCACAAGATCGAACAGTTAGGGCCTAAGAAGACAACGCCAGAAGCATAAAATACACTATAAATACAACAGTTTTTCCAACATATAAAACGAATAATAGCAACCAGTGTGAAAGTTATGGTCACTGCTACGTTCCGTGCAACCCAGGCTCCACTCTAGGGCGTTGCTCCACCAAATCGAATAGCTAGGGCCTTAGAAGTCAACGCTCGAAGCATAAAATGCAATATAAATACAACAGTTTTGCCATCATATAAAACGAATAATAGCAACCAGTGTGAAAGTGATGGGCATTTCTACGTTCCGGGAAACCTAGTCCTCACTCTAGGGCGGCGTTCCACCAGATCGAATAGTTAGGGCCTAAGAAGTCAACGCCAGAAGCATAAAATACGATATAAGTACAACAGTTTTTCCATCGTATAAAACGAATAATTGCAACCAGTGTGAATGTTATGGTCATTTCTACGTACCGTGCAAGCTAGGCTTCACTCCAGGGCGTTGCTCCACCGCATCGAATGGTTAGGGCCTTAGAAGTCAACTCCAGAAGCATAAAATACAGTTTAAATACAACAGCTTTTCCATCCTATAAAACGAATAATTGCAACCAGTATGAAAGTTATGGTCATTTCAACGTACGGGGCAACCTAGGCTTCACTCTAGGGCGTTGCTCTACCAGATCGAAGAGGTAGGGCCATAGAAGTCAATGCCCGAAGCATAAAGTACAATAAAAATACAACAGTTTGTTCATCGTATAACAGGAATATTTGCAACAAGAGTGAACGTAATGGTCATTTCTACGTTCTGGGCAACATAAGCTTCACTCTTGGACGTAGCCCCACGAGATCGAATAGCTAGGACCTTAGAAGTGAATGCCAGATGCATAAAATACAATATAAATAGAACAGTCTTTCCATTGTATAAAACGAATAATTGCAACCAGTGTGAAAGTTATGGTCATTTCTACGTTCCGGGCAACCTAGGCTTCACTCTAGGTCGTTGCTCCACCAGACCGAATAGTTAGGGATTTAGAAGTCAACGCCAGAAGCATAAAATGTAACATGAATACAACAGTTTTTCCATCGTATAACAGGAATAATTGCAACCAGTGTGAAAGTAATGGTCATTTCTGCGTTCCGGGCAACCTAGGCTTGACCCTAGGGCGGTGCTCCACCAGATCGAAGAGGTAGGGCCATAGAAGTCAATGCCCGAAGCATAAAATACGATATAAATACAACAGTTTTTCCATCGTATACCGGGAATATTTGCAACCAGTGTGAAAGTGATGGTCATTTCCACGTTCCGGGCCACCTAGACTTCACTCTAGGGCGTTGGTCCACCAGATCCAATAGTTAGGGTCCAAGAAGTTAACGCCAGAAGCATAAAGTACAATAAAAATACAACAGCTTTTCCAACGTATAACAGGAATAATTGCAAACAGTGTGAAAGTGATGGTCATTTCTACGTTCCGGGCAACATAGGCTTCACTCTTGGACGTTGCCCCACCAGATCGAATAGCTAGGACCTTAGGAATCAGCGCCAGAAGCATAAAATACGATATACGTACAACAGTTTTTCCATCGTATAACAGGTATAATTGCAAACAGTGTGAAAGTTATGTTCATTTCTACGTTCCGGGCAACCTAGGCTTCACTTTAGGGCGTTTGTCCACCAGATCGAATAGCTAGGACCTTAGAAGTCAACGCCAGAAGCTTAAAATACAATAAAATTACAACAGGTTCTCAATCGTAAAGCATGAATAATTGCCACCAGTGTGAAGGCAATGGCCAGTTGTACATTCCAGACAACCTAGGCTTCCGTCTAGGGCCTTGGCCCACCAGATCCAATAGTTAGGGCCTAAGAAGTCAACGCAGAAGCATAAAATACACAATAGATACAACAGTTTTTCCATCGTATACAAAGAATAATTCCAACCAGTGTGATAGTAATGGTCATTACTACGTTTCGGTAAACATAGGCTTCACTATTGGACGTTGCCCCACGAGATCGAATGGCTAGGACCTTAGAAGTCAACGCCAGAAGCATAAAATACAATATAAATACTATAGATTTTCAATCGTATAGCATGAAGGATTGCAACCAGTGTGAAAGTAATGGTCATTTCTACGTTCCGGGCAACCTAGGCCTCGCTCTAGGGCGTTGCTCCACCACATCGGATAGCTAGGGACTTAGAAATCAACGCCAGAAGCATAAAACACGATATGCGTACAATAGTTTTTCCATCGTATAACAGGAATAATTGCAAACAGTGTGAAAGTTATGGTCATTTCTACGTTCCGGGTAACCTAGGCTTCACTCTAGGGCGTTTGTCCACCAGATCGAATAGCTAGGACCTTAGAAGTCAACGCCAGAAGCATAAAATACAATAAAAATACAACATGTTTTCAATCGTATAGCATGAATAATTGCCACCAGTGTGAAGGCAATGGTCATTTGTACATTCCGGAAAACCTAGGCTTCACTCTAGGGCGTTGGTCCACCAGATCCAATAGTTAGGGCCTAAGAAGTCAACGCCAGAAGCATAAAATACACAATAGATACAACAGTTTTTCCATCGTATACAAAGAATAATTCCAACCAGTGTGAAAGTAATGGTCATTACTACGTTTCGGTAAACATAGGCTTCACTCTTGGACGTTGCACCACGAGATCAAAATAGCTAGGACCTTAGAAGTCAACGCCAGAAGCATAAAATACAATAAAAATACTATAGATTTTCAATCGTATAGCATGAAGGATTGCAACCAGTGTGAAAGTAATGGTCATTTCTACGTTCCGGGCAACCTAGGCTTTGCTCTGGGGCGTTGCTCCACCAGAGCGAATAGCTAGGGACTTAGATCTCAACACCAGAAGCATAAAATACAATATAAATACAACAGTTTTTCCACCGTATAGAGCGAATAATAGCAACCAGTATGAAAGCTATGGTCATTTCTATGTTCCGGGCAACCTAGGCTTCTCTCTAGGGCGTTAGTCCACCAGATCGAATAGGTAGGGCCTTAGAAGTCTACGCCGGAAGCATGGAATACAATATAAATACAGAAGTTTTCACATTGTATAACAGGAATAATTGCAACCAGTGTGAAAGTAGTGGTCATTGCTACGTTCCGTGCAACCCAGGCTCCACTCTAGGGCGTTGCTCCACCAAATCGAATAGCTAGGACCTTAGAAGTCAACGCCCGAAGCAGAAAACGCAATATAAATACAACAGTTTTTCCATCATATAAAACGAATAATAGCAAACAGTGTGAAAGTGATGGTCATTTCTTCGTTCCGGGAAACATAGGCATCACTCTAGGGCGTTGGAACAGCAGATCCAATAGTTAGGGCCTAAGAAGTCAACGCCAGAAGCACCAAATACAAAATAAGTACAACAGTTCTTCCATCGTATAAAACGTATACTTGCACGCAGTGTGAATGTAATGGTCATTTCCACGTTGCGGGCAGCATAGGCCTCATTCTTGGACGTTGCCCCACAAGATCGAACAGTTAGGGCCTAAGAAGTCAACGCCAGAAGCATAAAATACGATATAAGTACAACAGTTTTTCCATCGTATAAAACGAATAATTGCAACCAGTGTGAAGGTAATAGTCAGTTCTACGCTCCGCTCAACATAGGCTTCACTCTAGGGCGTTGCTCCACCAGATCGTATTGTTAGGGCCTTAGAAGTCAACGCCAGAAGCATAAAATAAAATAAAAATACAACAGTTGTTCCATCGTATAACAAGAATAATTACAACCTGTGTGAAAGTAATGGGCATTTCTACGTTCCGTGCAACCTAGCCTTCACTCTGGGGCGTTGCTCCACCAGGTCGGATAGTTAGGGCCTTAGAAATCAACGCCAGAAGCATAAAACACAGTAAAAATACAACAGTTTTTCCATAGTATAACAGGAATAATTGCAAACAGTGTGAAAGTAATGGTCATTTCTACGTTCCGGGCAATCTAGACTTCACTCTAGGGCGTTGCTCCACCGGATCGAATAGTTAGGGCCTTAGAAGTCAACGCCCGAAGCATAAAATACAATATAAATACAACTGTTCTTCCATCGTATAACAGGAATAATTGCAAACAGCGTGAAAGTGATGGTCATTTCTACGTTCCTGGCAACCTACGCTTCAGTCTGTGGCGTCGGTCCACCTGATCCAATAGTTAGGGCCTTAGAAGTCAACGCCCGACGCATAAAATACAATAAAAATACAACAGTTTTTCCATCGTACAACAGGAATAATTGCAACCAGAGTGAAGGTGATGGATATTTCTACGTTCCGGGCAACCTAGGATTCACTCTAGGGCGTTGCTCCACCAGATGGAATAGTTAGGGCCTTAGAAGTCAACGCCCGATGCATAAAATACAAAATTAATAGAACAGCTTTTCCATTGTATAAAACGAATAATTGCAACCAGTGTGAATGTTATGGTCATTTCTACGTACCGTGCAAGCTAGGCTTCACTCCAGGGCGTTGCTCCACCGCATCGAATAGTTAGGGCCTTAGAAGTCAACTCCAGAAGCATAAAATACAGTTTAAATACAACAGCTTTTCCATCCTATAAAACGAATAATTGCAACCAGTATGAAAGTTATGGTCATTTCCACGTACGGGGCAACCTAGGCTTCACTCTAGGGCGTCGCTCTACCAGATCGAAGAGGTAGGGCCATAGAAGTCAATGCCCGAAGCATAAAGTACAATAAAAATACAACAGTTTGTTCATCGTATAACAGGAATAATTGCAACAAGAGTGAACGTAATGGTCATTTCTACGTTCTGGGCAACATAAGCTTCACTCTTGGACGTAGCCCCACGAGATCGAATAGCTAGGACCTTAGAAGTGAATGCCAGATGCATAAAATACAATATAAATAGAACAGTCTTTCCATTGTATAAAACGAATAATTGCAACCAGTGTGAAAGTTATGGTCATTTCTACGTTCCGGGCAACCTAGGCTTCACTCTAGGTCGTTGCTCCACCAGACCGAATAGTTAGGGATTTAGAAGTCAACGCCAGAAGCATAAAATGTAACATAAATACAACAGTTTTTCCATCGTATAACAGGAATAATTGCAACCAGTGTGAAAGTAATGGTCATTTCTGCGTTCCGGGCAACCTAGGCTTGACCCTAGGGCGGTGCTCCACCAGATCGAAGAGGTAGGGCCATAGAAGTCAATGCCCGAAGCATAAAATACGATATAAATACAACAGTTTTTCCATCGTATACCGGGAATATTTGCAACCAGTGTGAAAGTGATGGTCATTTCCACGTTCCGGGCCACCTAGGCTTCACTCTAGGGCGTTGGTCCACCAGATCCAATAGTTAGGGTCCAAGAAGTTAACGCCAGAAGCATAAAGTACAATAAAAATACAACAGCTTTTCCAACGTATAACAGGAATAATTGCAAACAGTGTGAAAGTGATGGTCATTTCTACGTTCCGGGCAACATAGGCTTCACTCTTGGACGTTGCCCCACCAGATCGAATAGCTAGGACCTTAGGAATCAACGCCAGAAGCATAAAATACGATATACGTACAACAGTTTTTCCATCGTATAACAGGTACAATTGCAAACAGTGTGAAAGTTATGTTCATTTCTACGTTCCGGGTAACCTAGGCTTCACTCTAGGGCGTTTGTCCACCAGATCGAATAGCTAGGACCTTAGAAGTCAACGCCAGAAGCATAAAATACAATAAAAATACAACATGTTTTCAATCGTATAGCATGAGTAATTGCCACCAGTGTGAAGGCAATGGTCATTTGTACATTCCGGAAAACCTAGGCTTCACTCTAGGGCGTTGGTCCACCAGATCCAATAGTTAGGGCCTAAGAAGTCAACGCCAGAAGCATAAAATACACAATAGATACAACAGTTTTTCCATCGTATACAAAGAATAATTCCAACCAGTGTGAAAGTAATGGTCATTACTACGTTTCGGTAAACATAGGCTTCACTCTTGGACGTTGCACCACGAGATCAAAATAGCTAGGACCTTAGAAGTCAACGCCAGAAGCATAAAATACAATAAAAATACTATAGATTTTCAATCGTATAGCATGAAGGATTGCAACCAGTGTGAAAGTAATGGTCATTTCTACGTTCCGGGCAACCTAGGCTTTGCTCTGGGGCGTTGCTCCACCAGAGCGAATAGCTAGGGACTTAGATCTCAACACCAGAAGCATAAAATACAATATAAATACATCAGTTTTTCCACCGTATAGAACGAATAATAGCAACCAGTATGAAAGCTATGGTCATTTCTATGTTCCGGGCAACCTAGGCTTCTCTCTAGGGCGTTAGTCCACCAGATCGAATAGGTAGGGCCTTAGAAGTCTACGCCGGAAGCATGGAATACAATATAAATACAGAAGTTTTCACATTGTATAACAGGAATAATTGCAACCAGTGTGAAAGTAGTGGTCATTGCTACGTTCCGTGCAACCCAGGCTCCACTCTAGGGCGTTGCTCCACCAAATCGAATAGCTAGGACCTTAGAAGTCAACGCCCGAAGCAGAAAACGCAATATAAATACAACAGTTTTTCCATCATATAGAACGAATAATAGCAAACAGTGTGAAAGTGATGGTCATTTCTTCGTTCCGGGAAACCTAGGCATCACTCTAGGGCGTTGGAACAGCAGATCCAATAGTTAGGGCCTAAGAAGTCAACGCCAGAAGCACCAAATACAAAATAAGTACAACAGTTCTTCCATCGTATAAAACGTATACTTGCACGCAGTGTGAATGTAATGGTCATTTCCACGTTGCGGGCAGCATAGGCCTCATTCTTGGACGTTGCCCCACAAGATCGAACAGTTAGGGCCTAAGAAGACAACGCCAGAAGCATAAAATACACTATAAATACAACAGTTTTTCCAACATATAAAACGAATAATAGCAACCAGTGTGAAAGTTATGGTCACTGCTACGTTCCGTGCAACCCAGGCTCCACTCTAGGCCGTTGCTCCACCAAATCGAATAGCTAGGGCCTTAGAAGTCAACGCTCGAAGCATAAAATGCAATATAAATACAACAGTTTTGCCATCATATAAAACGAATAATAGCAACCAGTGTGAAAGTGATGGGCATTTCTACGTTCCGGGAAACCTAGTCCTCACTCTAGGGCGGCGTTCCACCAGATCGAATAGTTAGAGCCTAAGAAGTCAACGCCAGAAGCATAAAATACGATATAAGTACAACAGTTTTTCCATCGTATAAAACGAATAATTGCAACCAGTGTGAAGGTAATAGTCAGTTCTACGCTCCGCTCAACATAGGCTTCACTCTAGGGCGTTGCTCCACCAGATCGTATTGTTAGGGCCTTAGAAGTCAACGCCAGAAGCATAAAATAAAATAAAAATACAACAGTTGTTCCATCGTATAACAAGAATAATTACAACCTGTGTGAAAGTAATGGGCATTTCTACGTTCCGTGCAACCTAGCCTTCACTCTGGGGCGTTGCTCCACCAGGTCGGATAGTTAGGGCCTTAGAAATCAACGCCAGAAGCATAAAACACAATAAAAATACAACAGTTTTTCCATAGTATAACAGGAATAATTGCAAACAGTGTGAAAGTAATGGTCATTTCTACGTTCCGGGCAATCTAGACTTCACTCTAGGGCGTTGCTCCACCGGATCGAATAGTTAGGGCCTTAGAAGTCAACGCCCGAAGCATAAAATATAAAATTTATAGAACAGTTTTTACATTGTATAAAACGAATGATTGCAACCAGAGTGAAACTTATGGCCATTTCAACGTTCCGTGCAACATAGGCTGCACTCTAGGGCGTTGCTCCACCACATCGATTAGCTACGGCCTTAGAAGTCAACGCCAGAAGCATAAAATACAATACACATACAACAGTTTTTCCATCGTATAAAATGAATAATTGCAACCAGTGTGAAACTAATGGTCATTTCTACGTTCCGGGCAACCTAGGCTTCACTCTAGGGCGTTGCTCCACCAGATCGAATAGTTAGGTCCTTAAAAGACAATGCCAGAAGAATAAAATACAATATAAATACAACAGATTTTCCAACGTATAAAATGAATAAATGCAAGCAGTGTGATAGTAATGGTCATTTCTACGGCTCGGGCAACTGAGTCACCACTCTATGGCGTTGTTCTACCAGATCGAATAGCTACGGCCTTAGAAGTCAACGCCAGAAGCATAAAATAAAATAAAAATACAACAGTTGTTCCATCGTATAACAGGAATAATTACAACCTGTGTGAAAGTAATGGGCATTTCTACGTTCCGTGCAAGTTAGGCTTCACTCTAGGGAGTTGCTCCACCAGATCGAGTAGTTAGGGCTTTAGACGTCAACGCCAGAAGCATAAAATAAAATAAAAATACAACACTTTTTCCTTCGCATTCAATTAGTGATTGCAAACATTCTGAAAGTAACGGTCATTTCTAAGTTCCTGGCAACCTAGGCTTCACTCTAGGGTGATGCTTCCACCGGATCGAATAGTTAGGGCCTTAGAAGTCAACGCCCGAAGCATAAAATATAAAATTAATAGAACAGTTTTTCCATTGTATAAAACGAATGATTGCAACCAGAGTGAAACTCATGGCCATTTCAACGTTCCGTGCAACATAGGCTGCACTCTAGGGCGTTGCTCCACCACATCGATTAGCTACGGCCTTACATGTCAACGCCAGAAGTATAAAATACAATATAAATACAACAGCTTTTCCATCGTATACTATTAATGATTGCAAACATTGTGAAAGTAACGGTCATTTCTACGTTCCGGGCCACCTAGGCTTAACTCTAGGACGTTGCTCCACCAGATCGAATAGTTAGGGCCTAAGAAGTCAACGCTGAAGCATAATATACACAATAGATACAACAGTTTTTCCTTCGTATACAACGAATAATTCCAACCAGTGTGATAGTAATGGTCATTACTACGTTTCGGTAAACATAGGCTTCACTATTGGACGTTGCCCCACGAGATCGAATGGCTAGGACCTTAGAAGTCAACGCCAGAAGCATAAAATACAATAAAAATACTATAGATTTTCAATCGTATAGCATGAAGGATTGCAACCAGTGTGAAAGTAATGGTCATTTCTACGTTCCGGGCAACCTAGGCTTTGCTCTGGGGCGTTGCTCCACCAGAGCGAATAGCTAGGGACTTAGATCTCAACACCAGAAGCATAAAATACAATATAAATACAACAGTTTTTCCACCGTATAGAACGAATAATAGCAACCAGTATGAAAGCTATGGTCATTTCTATGTTCCGGGCAACCTAGGCTTCTCTCTAGGGCGTTAGTCCACCAGATCGAATAGGTAGGGCCTTAGAAGTCTACGCCGGAAGCATGGAATACAATATAAATACAGAAGTTTTCACATTGTATAACAGGAATAATTGCAACCAGTGTGAAAGTAGTGGTCATTGCTACGTTCCGTGCAACCCAGGCTCCACTCTAGGGCGTTGCTCCACCAAATCGAATAGCTAGGACCTTAGAAGTCAACGCCCGAAGCAGAAAACGCAATATAAATACAACAGTTTTTCCATCATATAAAACGAATAATAGCAAACAGTGTGAAAGTGATGGTCATTTCTTCGTTCCGGGAAACCTAGGCATCACTCTAGGGCGTTGGAACAGCAGATCCAATAGTTAGGGCCTAAGAAGTCAACGCCAGAAGCACCAAATACAAAATAAGTACAACAGTTCTTCCATCGTATAAAACGTATACTTGCACGCAGTGTGAATGTAATGGTCATTTCCACGTTGCGGGCAGCATAGGCCTCATTCTTGGACGTTGCCCCACAAGATCGAACAGTTAGGGCCTAAGAAGACAACGCCCGAAGCATAAAATACACTATAAATACAACAGTTTTTCCAACATATAAAACGAATAATAGCAACCAGTGTGAAAGTTATGGTCACTGCTACGTTCCGTGCAACCCAGGCTCCACTCTAGGGCGTTGCTCCACCAAATCGAATAGCTAGGGCCTTAGAAGTCAACGCTCGAAGCATAAAATGCAATATAAATACAACAGTTTTGCCATCATATAAAACGAATAATAGCAACCAGTGTGAAAGTGATGGGCATTTCTACGTTCCGGGAAACCTAGTCCTCACTCTAGGGCGGCGTTCCACCAGATCGAATAGTTAGGGCCTAAGAAGTCAACGCCAGAAGCATAAAATACGATATAAGTACAACAGTTTTTCCATCGTATAAAACGAATAATTGCAACCAGTGTGAAGGTAATAGTCAGTTCTACGCTCCGCTCAACATAGGCTTCACTCTAGGGCGTTGCTCCACCAGATCGTATTGTTAGGGCCTTAGAAGTCAACGCCAGAAGCATAAAATAAAATAAAAATACAACAGTTGTTCCATCGTATAACAGGAATAATTACAACCTGTGTGAAAGTAATGGGAATTTCTACGTTCCGTGCAACCTAGGCTTCACTCTGGGGCGTTGCTCCACCAGGTCGGATAGTTAGGGCCTTAGAAATCAACGCCAGAAGCATAAAACACAATAAAAATGCAACAGTTTTTCCATAGTATAACAGGAATAATTGCAAACAGTGTGAAAGTAATGGTTATTTCTACGTTCCGGGCAATCTAGACTTCACTCTAGGGCGTTGCTCCACCGGATCGAATAGTTAGGGCCTTAGAAGTCAACGCCCGAAGCATAAAATATAAAATTTATAGAACAGTTTTTACATTGTATAAAACGAATGATTGCAACCAGAGTGAAACTTATGGCCATTTCAACGTTCCGTGCAACATAGGCTGCACTCTAGGGCGTTGCTCCACCACATCGATTAGCTACGGCCTTAGAAGTCAACGCCAGAAGCGTAAAATACAATACACATACAACAGTTTTTCCATCGTATAAAATGAATAATTGCAACCAGTGTGAAACTAATGGTCATTTCTACGTTCCGGGCAACCTAGGCTTCACTCTAGGGCGTTGCTCCACCAGGTCGAATAGTTAGGTTCTTAAAAGGCAATGCCAGAAGAATAAAATACAATATAAATACAACAGATTTTCCAACGTATAAAATGAATAAATGCAAACAGTGTGATAGTAATGGTCATTTCTACGGCTCGGGCAACTGAGTCACCACTCTATGGCGTTGTTCTACCAGATCGAATAGCTACGGCCTTAGAAGTCAACGCCAGAAGCATAAAATAAAATAAAAATACAACAGTTGTTCCATCGTATAACAGGAATAATTACAACCTGTGTGAAAGTAATGGGCATTTCTACGTTCCGTGCAAGTTAGGCTTCACTCTAGGGAGTTGCTCCACCAGATCGAGTAGTTAGGGCTTTAGACGTCAACGCCAGAAGCATAAAATAAAATAAAAATACAACACTTTTTCCTTCGCATTCAATTAGTGATTGCAAACATTCTGAAAGTAACGGTCATTTCTAAGTTCCTGGCAACCTAGGCTTCACTCTAGGGCGATGCTTCCACCGGATCGAATAGTTAGGGCCTTAGAAGTCAACGCCCGAAGCATAAAATATAAAATTAATAGAACAGTTTTTCCATTGTATAAAACGAATGATTGCAACCAGAGTGAAACTTATGGCCATTTCAACGTTCCGTGCAACATAGGCTGCACTCTAGGGCGTTGCTCCACCACATCGATTAGCTACGGCCTTAGATGTCAACGCCAGAAGTATAAAATACAATATAAATACAACAGCTTTTCCATCGTATACTATTAATGATTGCAAACATTGTGAAAGTAACGGTCATTTCTACGTTCCGGGCCACCTAGGCTTAACTCTAGGACGTTGCTCCACCAGATCGAATAGTTAGGGCCTAAGAAGTCAACGCAGAAGCATAAAATACACAATAGATACAACAGTTTTTCCTTCGAATACAAAGAATAATTCCAACCAGTGTGATAGTAATGGTCATTACTACGTTTCGGTAAACATAGGCTTCACTATTGGACGTTGCCCCACGAGATCGAATGGCTAGGACCTTAGAAGTCAACGCCAGAAGCATAAAATACAATATAAATACTATAGATTTTCAATCGTATAGCATGAAGGATTGCAACCAGTGTGAAAGTAATGGTCATTTCTACGTTCCGGGCAACCTAGGCCTCGCTTTAGGGCGTTGCTCCACCACATCGGATAGCTAGGGACTTAGAAATCAACGCCAGAAGCATAAAATACAGTATAAATACAACAGTTTTTCCATCGTATAAAACGAATAATAGCAACCAGTGTGAAAGTTATGGTCATTTCTACGTTCCGGGCAGCCTAGGTTTTGCTCTAGGGCGTTGCCCCACCACATCGAATAGTTAGGGCCTTAGATGTCAACGCCAGAAGCATAAAATACAGTATAAATACAACAGTTTTTCCATCGTATAAAACGAATAATAGCAACCAGTGTGAAAGTTATGGTCATTTCTACGTTCCGGGCAAGCTAGGCTTTGCTCTAGGGCGTTGCTACACCAGATCGAATAGTTACGGCCTTAGAAGTCAACGCCAGAAGCATAAAATGCAGTAAAAATACAACAGGTTTTCCATCGTATAAAACGAATAATAGCAACCAGTGTGAATGTTATGGTCATTTCTACGTTCTGGGCAAGCTAGGCTTTACTCTAGGGCATTGCTACACCAGATCGAATAGTTACGGCCTTAGAAGACGACGCCAGAAGCATAAAATACAGAATAAATACAACAGTCTTTCCATCGTATAGCAGGTATAATGGCAACCAGTGTGAACGTAATGGTCATTTCTACCTTCCGGGCAGCCTAGGCTTCACACTATGGCGTTGCTCCACCAGATCGAATAGTTAGGGCCTTAGAAGTCAACGCCCGGAGCATAAAATGCAGTAAAAATACAACAGTTTTTCCATCGTATAACAGGAATAATTGCAACCAGTGTGAAAGATATGGTCATTTCTACGTTCCGGACAACCTAGGCTTCACCCTAGGGCGCTGCTCCACCAGATCGAATAGTTAGGGACGTAGAAGTCAACGCCCGAAGCATAAAATACAATATAAATACAACAGTTTTTCCATCGTATAACAGGAATAGTTGCAACCAGTGTGAAAGATATGGTCACTTCTACGTTCCGGGCAACCTAGGCTTTACTCTAGGCCGTTGCTCCACCACATCGAATAGCTACGGCCTTAGAAGTCAACGCCAGAAGCATAAAATACAATACAAATACAACAGTTTTTCCATCGTATAAAACGAATCATTCCAACCAGTATGAAAGTTATGGTCATTTCTACGTTCCCGGCAACCTAGGCTTCACTCTAAGGCGTTGCTCCACCAGATCGAATAGCTACGGCCATAGAAGTCAACGCCAGAAGCATAAAATACAATATAAATGCAATAGTTTTTCCATCGTATAACAGGAATAATTGCAACCAGTGTGAAAGATATGGTCATTTCTACGTTCCGGGCAACCTAGGCTCCTCTCTAGGGCGTTGCTCTACCACACCGAATAGCTACGGCCTTAGAAGTCAACGCCAGAAGCATAAAACACAATATAAATACAACAGCTTTTCCATCGTATAAGACGAGTAATAGCAACCAGTGTGAAAGTTATGGTAATTTCTACGTTACGGGCAACCTAGGCTTCACTCTGGGGCGTTGCTCCACCAGATCCAATAGTTAGGGCCTAAGAAGTCAACGCCTGAAGCTCCAAATACAGTATAAATACAACAGTTTTTCCATCATATAAAACGAATAATTGCAACGAGTGTGAAGTTGATGGTCATTTCCACGTTCCGGGCATCCTATGCTTCACTCTAGGGCGTTGGTCCACCAGATCCAATAGTTAGGGCCTAAGAAGTCAACGCCAGAAGCACCAAATACAAAATAAATACAACAGTATTTCCATCATATAAAACGAATAATAGGAACCAGTGTGAAAGCAATGGTCATTTCTACGTTTTGGGGAACCTAGGCTTCACTCTAGGGCGTTGCTCCACCAGATCGAATAGTTTGGGCCTTAGAAGTCAACGCCCGAAGCATTAGATACAAAATTAATAGAACAGTTTTTCCATTGTATAAAACGAATAATTGCAGTCAGTGTGAAAATAATGGTCATTTCTACGTCCCGGGCAACCTAGACTTCATTCTAGGGCGTTGTTCCACTAGATCGAACAGTCTGGGCCAAAGAAGTCAACGCCAGAAGCATAAAATACAGTATAAATACAACAGTTTTTCCATCATATAAACCGGATAATTGCAACCAGTGTGAAAGTGATGGACATTTCCACGTTCCGGGCAACCTAGGCTTCACTCTAGGGCGTTGATCCTCCAGATCGAATACATAGGGCCTCAGAAGTCAACGCCAGAAGCACCAAATACAGTATAAATACAACAGCTTTTCCATCGTATAAGGCGAGTAATTGCAACCGGTGTGAAAGTAATGGTCATTTCTACGTCCCGGGCAACCTAGGCTTCAGCCTAGGGCGTTGCTCCGCCAGATCCACTAGTTAGGGCCTACTAAGTCAACGCCAGAAGCATAATATACAGTATAAATACAACATTTTTTCCATCGTATAACAGGAATAATTGCAAACAGTGTGAAAGTGATGGTCATTTCTACGTTCCTGGCAACCTACACTTCACTCCAGAGCGTTGGTACACCAGATCCAATAGTTAGGGCCTTAGAAGTCAAAGCCCGAACCATAAAATACAAAATAAATACAACATTTTTTCCATGGTATAGCAGGAATAATTGCAACCAGTGTGAAAGTAATGGTCATTTCTACGTTCCGGGCAACATAGGCTTCACTCTAGGGCGTTGTTCCACCACATCGAATAGCTACGACCTTAGAAGTCAACGCCAGAAGCATAAAATACAAAATAAATACAACAGTTTTTCCATCGTATAGCAGGAATAATTGCAACCAGTGTGAAAGATATGGTCATTTCTACGTTCCGGGCAACCTAGGTTTTGCTCTAGGGCGTTGCTCCACCACATCGAATAGTTAGGGCGTTAGAAGTCAACGCCAGAAGCATAAAATACAAAATTAATAGAACAGCTTTTCCATTGTATAAAACGAATAATTGCAATCAGTGTGAATATAATGGTCATATCTACGTTCCAGGCAACCTAGGCTTGACTCTAGGGCGTTGCTCCACACGATCGAATAGTTAGGGCCTAAGAAGTCAACGCCAGAAGCACAAAATACACTATAAATACAACAGTTTTTCCATCATATAAAACGAATAATAGCAACCAGTTTGAAAGTTATGGTCATTGCCACGTTCCGTGCAACCCAGGCTCCGCTCTAGGGCGTTGCTCCACCAGATCGAATAGTTCGGGCCTTAGAAGTCAACGCCCGAAGCATAAAATGCAATAAAAATACAACAGTTTTTCCATCGTATAAAATGAATAATTGCAACCAGTATGAAAGTTATGGTCATTTCTACGTTCCCGGCAACCTAGGCTACACCCTAGGTCGTTGATCCACCAGATACAATAGTTAGGGCCTAAGAAGTCCATGCCAGAAGCATAAAATACAAAATAAATACAACATTTTTTCCATCGTATAACAGGAATAATTGCAACCAGTGTTAAAGTAATGGTCATTTCTACGTTCCGGGCAACATAGGCTTCACTCTAGGGCGTTGTTCCACCACATCGAATAGCTACGGCCTTAGAAGTCAACGCCAGAAGCATAAAATACAAAATAAATACAACAGTTTTTCCATCGTATAGCAGGAATAATTGCAACCAGTGTGAAAGGTATGGTCATTTCTACGTTCCGGGCCACCTAGGTTTTGCTCTAGGGCGTTGCTCCACCACATCGAATAGTTAGGGCCTTAGAAGTCAACGCCCGAAGCATAAAATACAAAATTAATAGAACAGCTTTTCCATTGTATAAAACGAATAATTGCAATCAGTGTGAATATAATGGTCATATCTACGTTCCAGGCAACCTAGGCTTGACTCTAGGGCGTTGCTCCACACGATCGAATAGTTAGGGCCTAAGAAGTCAACGCCAGAAGCACAAAATACACTAAAATACAACAGTTTTTCCATCATATAAAACGAATAATAGCAACCAGTTTGAAAGTTATGGTCATTGCCACGTTCCGTGCAACCCAGGCTCCGCTCTAGGGCGTTGCTCCACCAAATCGAATAGCTATGGCCTTAGAAGTCAACGCCCGAAGCATAAAATGCAATATAAATACAACAGTTTTTCCATCATATAAAACGAATAATAGCAACCAGTGTGAAAGTGATGGTCATTTCTACGTTCCGGGCAACCTAGGCTTCACTCTAGGGCGTTGTTCCACCAGACCGAATAGTTAGGGTATAAGAAGTCAACGCCAGAAGAATAAAATACGATATATGTACAACAGTTTTTCCATCGTATAAAACGAATAATTGTAACCAGTGTGAAAGTAGTGGTCATTGCTACGTTCCGTGCATCCCAGGCTCCACTCTAGGGCGTTGCTCCACCAAATCGAACAGCTAGGGCCTAAGAAGTCAACGCCCGGAGCATAAAACGCAATATAAATACAACGGTTTTTCCATCATATAAAACGAATAATAGCAAACAGTGTGAAACTGATGGTCATTTCTACGTTCCGGGAAACCTAGGCATCACTCGAGGACGTTGGAACAGCAGATCCAATAGTTAGGGCCTTAGAAGTCAACGCCCGAAGCATAAAATGCAATATAAATACAACAGCTTTTCCGTCATATAAAACGAATAATAGCAGCCAGTGTGAAAGTGATGGACATTTCCACGTTCCGGGCAACCTAGGCTTCACTCTCGGGCGTTGGTCCACCAGATCCAATAGTTAGGGCCTAAGAAGTCAACGCCTGAAGCACCAAATACAGTATAAATACAACAGTTTTTCCATCATATAAAACGAATAATTGCAACGAGTGTGAAGGTGATGGTCATTTCTACGTTCCGGGCATCCTAGGCTTCACTCTAGGGCGTTGGTCCACCAGATCCAATAGTTAGGGCCTAAGAAGTCAACGCCAGAAGCACCAAATACAAAATAAATACAAAAGTATTTCCATCATATAAAACGAATAATAGCAACCAGTGTGAAAGCAATGGTCATTTCTACGTTTTAAGGTACCTAGGCTTCACTCTAGGGCGTTGCTCCACCAGATCGAATAGTTTGGGCCTTAGAAGTCAACGCCCGAAGCATTCGATACAAAATTAATAGAACAGTTTTTCCATTGTATAAAACGAATAATTGCAGTCAGTGTGAAAATAATGGTCATTTCTACGTTCCGGGCAACCTAGGCTTCATTCTAGGGCGTTGTTCCACTAGATCGAACAGTCTGGGCCAAAGAAGTCAGCGCCCGAAGCATAAAATACAGTATAAATACAACAGTTTTTCCATCATATAAACCGGATAATTGCAACCAGTGTGAAAGTGATGGACATTTCCACGTTCCGGGCAACCTAGGCTTCACTCTAGGGCGTTGATCCACCAGATCGAATACATAGGGCCTCAGAAGTCAACGCCAGAAGCATAAAATACAATATAAATACAACAGTTTTTCCATCGTATAAAACGAATAATTGCAACCAGTATGAAAGTTATGGTCATTTCTACGTTCCGGGCAATCTAGGCTTAACTCTAGGGCGTTGCTCTACCAGATCGAATAGTTAGGGCCTTAGAAGTCAACGCCAGAAGCATTAAGTACACTATAAATACTACAGTTTTTCCATCGTATAAAACGAATAATAGCAACCAGTGTGAATGTTATGGTCATTTCTACGTTCCGGGCAAGCTAGGCTTTGCTCTTGGGCGTTGCTACACCAGATCGAATAGTTACGGCCTTAGAAGTCAACGCCAGAAGCATAAAATGCAGTAAAAATACAACAGATTTTCCATCGTATAAAACGAATAATAGCAACCAGTGTGAATGTTATGGTCATTTCTACGTTCTGCGCAAGCTAGGCTTTGCTCTTGGGCGTTGCTACACCAGATCGAATAGTTACGGCCTTAGAAGTCAACGCCAGAAGCATAAAATGCAGTAAAAATACAACAGGTTTTCCATCGTATAAAACGAATAATTGCAACCAGTGTGAAAGTTATGGTCATTTCTAGGTTCCGGGCAACCTAGGCTTCATTCTAGGGCGCTGCCCCACCACATCGAATAGCTACGGTCTAAGAAGTCAACGCCAGAAGCACCGAAAACAAAATAGATACTACAGTTTTTCCATCGTATAAAACGAATAATTGCAACCAGTGTGAAGGTTATGGTCATTTCTACTTTCCAGGGAACATAGGCTTCACTCTTGGACGTTGCCCCAACAGATCGAATTGCAAGGACCTTAGAAGTCAAAGCCAGAAGCAGAAAATACAATAAAAATGCAACAGTTTTTCCATCGTATAGCATGATAATTGCAACCAGTGTGAAAGTAATGGGCATTTCTACGTTCCGGGCAACCTAGGCTTCATTCTAGGGTGTTATTCCACAAGATCGAACAGTTAGGGCCTAAGAAGTCAACGCCAGAAGCATAAAATACAGTATAAATACAACAGTGTTTCCACCATATAAAACGAATAATAGCAACCAGTGTGAAAGTAATGGTCATTTCTACGTTTTGGGGAACCTAGGCTTCACTCTATGGCGTTGCTCCACCAGATCGAATACATAGGGCCTCAGAAGTCAACGCCAGAAGCATAAAATACAATATAAATACAACAGTTTTTCCATCGTATAAAACGAATAATTGCAACCAGTATGAAAGTTATGGTCATTTCTACGTTCCCGGCAACCTAGGCTTCTATCTAGGGCGTTGTTCCACCAGATCCAATAGTTAGGGCCAAAGAAGTCAACGCCAGAAGCATAAACTGCAATATAAATTCAACAGTTATTACCTTGTATAACAAGGATAATTGCAACCAGTGTGAAAGGTATGGTCATTTCTACGTTCCGGGCGACCTAGGCTTCACTCTAGGGCATTGCTCCACCACATCGAATACCTACGGCCTTAGAAGTCAAAGCCATAACTATAAAATACAATATAACTACAATAGTTTTTCCATTGTATAAAATGAATAATTGCAAACTGTGTGGAAGTAATGGTTATTTCTACGTTCCGGGCAACCTAGGCTTCACGCTAGGGCGTTGCTCCACCACATCGAATAGCTACGGCCTTAGGAGTCAACGCCAGAGGCATAACATACAATATAAGTACAACAGTTTTTCCATCGTAAAAAACGAAAAATTGCAATCAGTATGAAGGTTATGGTCATTTCTACGTTCCGGGCAACCTAGGCTTCACGTTAGGCGTTGCTCGACCAGATCCAATATTAGGGCCTAAGAAGTCAACGCCAGAAGCTTAAAGTACAATAAAAATCCAACAGTTTGTCCATCGTATAACAGGAATAATAGCAACCAGTGTGAAAGTAATGGTCATTTCTACGTTCCGGGCAACCTAGGTTCCGCTCTAGGGCGTTGCTCCAGCACATCGAATAGTTAGGGCCTTAGAAAACAACTCCAGACGCATAAAATACAATAAAAGTACAACAGTTTTTTCATCGTATAACAGGAATAATTGCAACAAGCCTGAAGGTAATGGTCATTTCTACGTTCCGGGCAACCTAGGCTTCACTCTAGGACGTTGCTCCACCAGATCGAACAGCTAGGGACTTAGAATTCAACGCCAGAAGAATAAAATACAACCTAAGTACAACAGTTTTACCATCGTATAAGATGAATAATCGCAAACAGTGTGAAGGTAATGGTCATTTCTACTTTCCGTGCAACCTAGGCTTTACTCTAGAGCACTGCTCCACCAGATCGAATAGTTAGGGCCTAAGAAGACAACGCCAAAAGCATAAAATACAATATAAATACAACAGCTTTTCCATCGTATATAATGTATATTTGCAAACGTTGTGAAAGCAAAGGTCATTACTACGTTCCGGGCAACCTAGGCTTCACTCTGGGGCGTTCTTCCACCAGATCGAATAGTCAGGTCCTAAGAAGTCAACGCCAGAAGCATAACATACAACATAAGTACAACAGTTTTTCCATCGTATAAAATGAATAATTTCAAACAGTGTGAAAGTAATGGTCATTTATACGTTCAGGGCAATCTAGGCTTCACTCTAGGGTGTTGCTCCACCAGATCGAATAGTTAGGGCCTTAGAAGTCAACGCCATAAGCATAAAATACAATATAAATACAACAGCTTTTCCATCGTATATAATGTATATTTGCAAACAGTCTGAAAGTAAAGGTCATTTCTACGTTCCGGGCAACCTAGGCTTAACTGTAGGGCGTTGCTCCACCAGATCGCATAGTTAGGGCCTTAGAATTCAACGCCAGAAGCATAAAATGCAACAAAAATGCAACAGTTTTTCCGTCGTATAACAGGAATAACTGCAACCAGTGTGAAAGTACTGGTCATTTCTACGTTCCGGGCAACCTAGGCTTCACTCTAGGGCGTTGCTCCACCAGATCGAATAGTTAGGGCCTAAGAAGACAACGCCAAAAGCATAAAATACAATATAAATACAACAGCTTTTCCATCGTATATAATGTATAATTGCAAGCATTGTGAAAGTAAAGGTCATTTCTACGTTTTGTGCACACTAGGCTTAACTGTAGGGCGTTGCTCCACCAGATCGAATAGTTAGGGCCTTAGAAGTCAACGCCAGAAGCATAAAATAAAATATAAATACAACAGCTTTTCCATCGTATATAACGTATATTTGCAAACAGTGTGAAAGTAAAGGTCATTTCTACGTTCCGGGCAACCTAGGCTTCACTCTAGGGCATTGTTCCACCAGATCGAATAGCTACGGTCTTAGAAGTCAACGCCTGAAGCATAAAATACAGCCCAAGTACAACAGTTTTACCATCGTATAAAATGAATAATCGCAAGCAGTGTGAAGGTAATGGCCATAACTACGTTCCGGGCAACCTAGGCTTCACTCTAGGGCGTTGCTCCACCAGACCCAATAGTTAGGGACTTACAAGTCACTGCCCGAAGCATAAAATACAAAATAAATAGAACAGTTTTTCCATTGTATAGAACGAATAATTGCAACCAGTGTCAAAGTTATGGTCATTTCTACGTTCCGGGCAACCTTGGCTTAACTCCAGGGCGTTCCTCCACCAGATCGACTAGTTAGGGACTTTGAATACAACGCCAGAAGCTTAAAATACAATAAAAATGCAACAGTTTTTCCATTGTATAACAGGAATAACTGCAACCAGTGCGAAAGTACTGGTCATTTCTACTTTCCGGGTAGCCCAGGCTTCACTCTGGGGCGTTGGTCCACCAGATCCAATTGTTAGGGACTAAGAAGTCAACGCCAGAAGCACCAAATACAAAATAAATGCAACAGTTTCTCCATCGCATAAAATGAATAATCGCAAACAGTGTGAAGGTAAAGGTCATTTCTACGTTCCGGGCAACCTAGGCTTGACCCTAGGGCGTTGCTCCACCAGATCGAATAGTTAGGGCCTTAGAAGTCAACGTCCGAAGCATAAAATAAAAAATAAATAGAACAGTTTTTCCACTGTATAAAACGAATAATTGAAACCAGTGTGAAGGTTATGATCTTTTCTACGTTCCGCGCAACCTGGACTTCACCACAGGGCGTTGCTCCACCAGATCCAACAGTTACGACCTAAGAAGTCAGCGCCAGAAGCATAAAATACAAAATAGATACAACAGTTATTCCATCGTATATAATGTATATTTGCAAACAGTGTGAAAGTAAGCGTCATTTCTACGTTCCGGGCAACCTAGGCTTAACTGTAGCGCGTTACTCCTCCAGATCGCGTAGTTAGGGACTTAGAATTTAACGCCAGAAGCATAAAATACAATAAAGATGCAAAAGTTTTTCCATCGTATAACAGGAGTAATTGCAACCAGTGTGAAGGTAATGGTCTTTTCTACGTTCCGGGCAACCTAGGCTTCACTCTAGGGCGTTGCTCCGCCAGATCGAATAGTTAGGGACTTAGAATTCAACGCCGGAAGCATAAAAAACAACATAAGTACAACAGTTTTTCCATCGTATAAAACGAATAATTGCAACCAGTGTGAAAGTACAGGTCATTTCTACGTTCCTGGCAACCTAGGCATCGCTTAAGGCCATTGCTCCACCAGATCGAATAGTTGCGGCCTTAGAAGTCAACTCCAGAAGCATAAAATGCAATATAAATACAACAGCTTTTCCATCGCATAAAATGAATGATTCCAAACAGTGTGAAAGTTATGGTCATTTCTACTTTCCGGGCAACCTAGGCTTAACTCCAGTGCGTTGCTCCACCAGGTCGAAAAGCTAGGAACTTTGAATACAACGCCAGAAGCATAAAATACAATAAAAATGCAACAGTTTTTCCATCGTATAACAGGAAAGCTGCAACCAGTGTGAAAGTACTGGTCGTTTCTATGTTCCGGGTAACCTAGGCTTCACTCTAGGGTGTTGCTCCACCAGATCGAATAGCTAGGGACTTAGAATTCAACGCCAGAAGAGTAAAATTCAACATATGTATAACAGTTTTTCCATCATATAATATGAATAATTGCAAGCAGTGTGAAGGTAATGGTCATTTCTACGTTCCGGGCAACCCAGGCTTTACTGTAGAGCATTGCTCCACCAGATCGAATAGCTACGGACTTAGAAGTCAACTCCAGCAGCATAAAATACAATATAAATACAACAGCTTTTCCATCGTATAAAATGAATAATTGCAAACAGTGTGAAAGTTATGGTCATTTCTACGTTCCGGGCAACCTAGGCTTCACTCTAGGGCGTTGCTCCACCAGATGGAATAGTTAGGGCCTAAGAAGACAACGCCAAAAGCATAAAATACAATATAAATACAACAGCTTTTCCATCGTATATAATGTATAATTGCAAGCATTGTGAAGGTAATGGTCATTTCTACGTTCCGGGCAACCTAGGCTTCACTCTAGAGCGTTGCTCCACCAGAACGAATAGTTAGGGCCTAAGAAGTCAACGCCAGAAGCATAAAGTACAATATAAATACAACAGTTTTTCCATCGTATAACAGGAATAACTGCAAGCATTGTGAAGGTAATGGTCATTTCTACGTTCCGGGCAACCTAGGCTTCACTCTAGGGCGTTGCTCCACCAGATCGAATAGTTAGGGCCTTAGAAGTCAACGCCCGAAGCATAAAATACAAAATAAATGGAACAGTTTTTCCATCCTATAAAAGGAATAATTGCAACCAGTGTGAAAGTAATGGTCATTTCTACGTTCCGGGCAACCGTTGCATAACTCCAGGGCGTTGCTCCACCAGATCGAATAGTTAGGGACCCTGAATACAACGCCAGAAGCATAAAATACAATAAAAATGCAACAGTTTTTCCATTGTATAACAGGAATAACTGCAACCAGTGTGATGGTACTGGTCATTTATATGTTCCGGGTAACCTAGGCTTCACTCTAGAGCGTTGCTCCACCAGATCGAATAGCTAGGGACTTAGAACTCAACGCCAGAAGAATAAAATACAGTATAAATACAACAGCTTTTCCATCGTATATAATGTATATTTGCAAACAGTGTGAAAGTAAAGGTCATTTCTACGTTCCGGGCAACCTAGGCTTCACTCTAGGGCGTTCTTCCACCAGATCGAATAGTTAGGGCCTAAGAAGTCAACGCCAGAAGCATAAAATACAATCCAAATACAACAGCTTTACCATCGTATATAATGTATATTTGCAAACAGGGTGAATGTAAAGGTCATTTCCACGTTCCGGGCAACCTAGGCTTTACTCTAGAGCATTGCTCCACCAGATCGAATAGTTAGGGCCTAAGAAGACAACGCCAGAAGCATAAAATACAGTATAAATACAACAGCTTTTCCATCGTATATAATGTATATTTGCAAACAGTGTAAAAGTAAATGTCATTTCTACGTTCCGGGCAACCTAGGCTTCACTCTAGGGCGTTCTTCCACCAGATCGAATAGTTAGGGCCTAAGAAGTCAACGCCAGAAGCATAAAATACAATATAAATACAACAGCTTTACCATCGTATATAATGTATATTTGCAAACAGTGTGAATATAAAGGTCATTTCTACGTTCCGGACAACCTAGGCTTAACTGTAGGGCGTTGCTCCACCAGATCGAATAGATAGGGCCTTAGAAGTCAACGCCCGAAGCATAAAATACAAAATAAATAGACCAGTTTTTCCATTGTACAAAACGAATAATTGAAACCAGTGTGAAAGTTATGATCTTTCCTATGTTCTGCGCAACCAGGGCTTCACCCCAGGGCGTTGCTCCACCAGAACCAATAGCTAGGACCTATGAAGTCAGCGCCAGAAGCATAAAATACACAATAGATACAACATTTTTTCCATCGTATATAATGTATATTTGCAAACAGTGTGAAAGTAAAGGTCATTTCTACGTTCCGGGCAACATAGGCTTAACTGTAGGGCGTTGCTCCACCAGATCGAATAGATAGGGCCTTAGAAGTCAACGCCCGAAGCATAAAATACAAAATAAATAGACCAGTTTTTCCATTGTACAAAACGAATAATTGAAACCAGTGTGAAAGTTATGATCTTTCCTATGTTCTGCGCAACCAGGGCTTCACCCCAGGGCGTTGCTCCACCAGAACCAATAGCTAGGACCTATGAAGTCAGCGCCAGAAGCATAAAATACACAATAGATACAACATTTTTTCCATCGTATATAATGTATATTTGCAAACAGTGTGAAAGTAAAGGTCATTTCTACGTTCCGGGCAACATAGGCTTAACTGTAGGGCGTTGCTCCACCAGATCGCATAGTTAGGGACTTAGAATTTAACGCCAGAAGCATAAAATACAATATAAATACAACAGCTTTTCCATCGTATATAACGTATATTTGGAAACAGTGTGAAAGTAAAGGTCATTTCTACGTTCCGGGCATCCTAGGCTTAACTGTAGGGCGTTGCTCCACCAGATCGAATAGTTAGGGCCTTAGAAGTCAACGCCAGAAGCATAAAATGCAATAAAAATACAACAGTTTTGCCATCGTATAACAGGAGTAACTGCAACCAGTGTGAAAGTAATGCCCATTTCTACGTTCCGGGCATCATACACTTAACTCTGAAGCATTGCTCCGCCAGATCGAATAGCTAGGGACTTAGAATTCAACGCCAGAAGCATAACATACAATAAAAATACAACAGTTTTTCATCGTGTAACAGGAATAACTACAACCAGTGTGAAGGTACTGGTCGTTTCTACGTTCCGTGCAACCTAGGCTTCACTCTAGAGCGTTGCTCCACCAGATCGAATAGTTAGGGCCTTAGAAGTCAACGCCCGAAGCATAAAATACAAAATAAGTAGAACAGTTTTTCCATTGTATAAAACGAATAATTGAAACCAGTGTGAAAGTTATGAATTTTTTATCTACGTTCCGCGCAACCTGGGCTTCACCCTTGGGCGTTGCTCCATCACATCGAATAGCTGTGGCCTTAGAAGTCAACTCCAGAAGCATAAAATACCATATAAATACAACAGCTTTTCCATCGTATATAATGTATATTTGCAGACAGTCTGAAAGTAAAGGTCATTTCTACGTTCCGGGCAACCTAGGCTTAACTGTAGGGCGTTGCTGCACCAGATCGCATAGTTAGTGACTTAGAATTCAACACCAGAAGCATAAAATACAATAAAAATGCAACAGTTTTTCCGTCGAATAACAGGAATAACTGCAACCAGTGTGAAAGTCATGGTCATTTCTACGTTCCGGGCAACCTAGGCTTCACTCTAGGGCGTTGCTCCACCAGATCGAACAGCTAGGGACTTAGAATTCAACGCCAGAAGAGTAAAATTCAACATATGTATAACAGTTTTTCCATCATATAATATGAATAATTGCAAGCAGTGTGAAGGTAATGGTCATTTCTACGTTCCGGGCAACCCAGGCTTTACTGTAGAGCATTGCTCCACCAGATCGAATAGCTACGGACTTAGAAGTCAACTCCAGCAGCATAAAATACAATATAAATACAACAGCTTTTCCATCGTATAAAATGAATAATTGCAAACAGTGTGAAAGTTATGGTCATTTCTACGTTCCGGGCAACCTAGGCTTCACTCTAGGGCGTTGCTCCACCAGATGGAATAGTTAGGGCCTAAGAAGACAACGCCAAAAGCATAAAATACAATATAAATACAACAGCTTTTCCATCGTATATAATGTATAATTGCAAGCATTGTGAAGGTAATGGTCATTTCTACGTTCCGGGCAACCTAGGCTTCACTCTAGAGCGTTGCTCCACCAGAACGAATAGTTAGGGCCTAAGAAGTCAACGCCAGAAGCATAAAGTACAATATAAATACAACAGTTTTTCCATCGTATAACAGGAATAACTGCAAGCATTGTGAAGGTAATGGTCATTTCTACGTTCCGGGCAACCTAGGCTTCACTCTAGGGCGTTGCTCCACCAGATCGAATAGTTAGGGCCTTAGAAGTCAACGCCCGAAGCATAAAATACAAAATAAATGGAACAGTTTTTCCATCCTATAAAAGGAATAATTGCAACCAGTGTGAAAGTAATGGTCATTTCTACGTTCCGGGCAACCGTTGCATAACTCCAGGGCGTTGCTCCACCAGATCGAATAGTTAGGGACCCTGAATACAACGCCAGAAGCATAAAATACAATAAAAATGCAACAGTTTTTCCATTGTATAACAGGAATAACTGCAACCAGTGTGATGGTACTGGTCATTTATATGTTCCGGGTAACCTAGGCTTCACTCTAGAGCGTTGCTCCACCAGATCGAATAGCTAGGGACTTAGAACTCAACGCCAGAAGAATAAAATACAGTATAAATACAACAGCTTTTCCATCGTATATAATGTATATTTGCAAACAGTGTGAAAGTAAAGGTCATTTCTACGTTCCGGGCAACCTAGGCTTCACTCTAGGGCGTTCTTCCACCAGATCGAATAGTTAGGGCCTAAGAAGTCAACGCCAGAAGCATAAAATACAATCTAAATACAACAGCTTTACCATCGTATATAATGTATATTTGCAAACAGGGTGAATGTAAAGGTCATTTCCACGTTCCGGGCAACCTAGGCTTTACTCTAGAGCATTGCTCCACCAGATCGAATAGTTAGGGCCTAAGAAGACAACGCCAGAAGCATAAAATACAGTATAAATACAACAGCTTTTCCATCGTATAAAATGTATAATTGCAAGCAGTGTGAAGGTAATGGTCATTTCTACGTTCCGGGCAACCTAGGCTTCACTCCAGCGCGTTGCTTCACCAGATGGAATAGTTAGGGACTTAGATGTCAACGCAAGTAGCATAAAATACAAAATAAATAGAACAGTTTTTCCATTGTATAAAACGAATAATTGCAACCAGTGTGAAAGTTATGGTCATTTCTGCGTTCCGGGGAACCTCGGCTTAACTGTAGGGCGTTGCTCCACCAGATCGCATAGTTAGGGACTTAGAATTGAACGCCAGAAGCATAAAATACGATAAAAATGCAACAGTTTTTCCAAAGTGTAACAGGAATAATTGCAACCAGTGTGAAAGTAAAGGTCATTTCTACGTTCCAGGCAACCTAGGCTTCGCTCTAGGGCCTTGCTCCACCAGATCGAATAGCTAGGGACTTAGAAGTCAACGCCAGAGGCATAAAACACAATAAAAATGCAACAGTTTTTCCATCGTATAACAGAAATAACTGCAACCCGTGTAAAAGTACTGGTCATTTCTATGTTCCCGGTAACCTAGGCTTCACTCTAGGGCGTTGCTCCACCAGATCGAACAGCTATCGACTTAGAATTCAACGCCAGAAGAGTAAAATACAACATAAGTACCACAGTTTTTCCATCGTATAAAATGTATAATTGCAAGCAGTGTGAAGGTAATGGTCATTTCTACGTTCCGGACAACCTAGGCTTCACTCTATAGCGTTGCTCCATCAGATCGAATAGTTAGGGCTTTAGATGTCGACTCCCGATGCATAAAATACAAAATAAATAGTACAGTTTTTCCATTGTATAAAACGAATAACTGCAACCATTGTTAAAGTTATGGTCATTTCTACGTTCCGGGCAACCTAGGCTTAACTCCAGGGCGTTGCACCACCAGATCGAATAGTTAGGGACTTTGAATACAACGCCAGAATCATAAAGACCAGTAAAAATGCAACAGTTTTTCCATCGTATAACAGGAAAGCTGCAACCAGTGTGAAAGTACTGGTCATTTCTATGTCCCAGGTAACCTAGGCTTCACTCTAGGGCATTGCTCCACCAGATCGAATAGCTAGGGACTTAGAATTCAACGCCAGAAGAATAAAATACAACATAAGTACAACAGTTTTTCCATCGTATAAAATGTATTATTGCAAGCAGTGTGAAGGTAATGGTCATTTCTACGTTTCGGGCAACCTAGGCTTCACTCTAGAGCGTCGCTTCACCAGATCGAATAGTTAGGGACTTGGAAGTCAACGCCAGAGGCATGAAATACAATAAAAATGCAACAGTTTTGTGCATCGTATAACAGGAATAACTGCAACCAGTGTGAAAGTACTGGTCATTTCTATGTTCCCGGTAACCTAGGCTTCACTCTAGGGCGTTGCCCCACCAGATCGAATAGCTAGGGACTTAGAATTCAGCGCTAGAAGAATAAAATACAAGATATGTACAACAGTTTTTTCATCGTATAAAATGAATAATTGCAAGCAGTGTGAAGGTAATGGTCATTTCTACGTTCTGGGCAACCCAGGCTTCACTCTAGAGCGTTGCTCCACCAGATCGAATAGTTAGGGACTTAGATGTCAACGCCCGAAGCATAAAGTACAAAATAAATAGAACAGTTTTTCCATTGTATAAAACGAATAATTGCAACCAGCGTGAAAGTTATGGTCGTTTCTACGTTCCGGGGAACCTAGGCTTAACTGTAGGGCGTTGCTCCACTAGAACGCATGGTTAGGGACTTAGAATTTAACGCCAGAAGCATAAAATATAATAAAAATGCAACAGTTTTTCCATAGTATAACAGGAATAATTGCAACCAGTGTGAAAGTACAGGTCATTTCTACGTTCCGGGCAACCTAGGCTTCGCTCTAGAGCCTTGCTCCACCAGATCGAATAGCTAGGGACTTACAAGTCAACGCGAGAAGCATAAAATATAATAAAAATGCATCAGTTTTTCCATCGTATAACAGGAATAACTGCAACCAGTGTGAAAGTACTGGTCATTTCTATGTTCCGGGTAACCTAGGCTTCACTCTAAGGCGTTACTCCACCACATCGAATAGCTAGGGACTTAGAACTCAACACCAGAAGAATAAAATACAACATATGTACTACTGTTTTTCCATCGTATAAAATGTATAATTGCAAGCAGTGTGAAGGTAATGGTCATTTCTACGTTCCGGGCAAACTAGGCTTCACTCTGGAGCGTTGCTCCACCAGATCGAATAGTTAGGGCCTTAGAAGTCAACGCCAGAAGAATAAAATACAACATAAGTACAACATTTTTACCATCGTATAAAACGATTAATCGCAAACAGTGTGAAGGTAATGGTCATTTCTACGTTCCGGGCAACCTAGGCTTCACTCTAGGGCGTTGTTCCACCAGATCGAATAGTTAGGGTCTAAGAAGTCAACGCCAGAAGCATAAAACACAATATAAATACAACAGCTTTTCCATCGTATATAATGTATATTTGCAAACAGTGTGAAAGTAAAGGTCATTTCTACGTTCCGGGCAACCTAGGCTTACCTGTAGGGCGTTGCTCCACCAGATCGAATAGTTAGGGCCTTAGAAGACAACACCCGAAGCATAAAATACAAAATAAATAGAACAGTTCTTCCATTGTATAAAACGAATAATTGAAACCAGTGTGAAAGTTATGGTCATTTCTACGTTCCGGGCAACCTTGGCTTAACTCCAGTGCGTAGCTCCGCCAGATGGAATAGTTAGGGACATTGAATACAACGCCAGAAGCATAAAATACAATAAAAATGCAAAAGTTTTTCCATCGAAAACAGGAGCAACTGCAACCAGTGTGAAAGTACTGGTCATTTCTACGTTCCGGGCAACCTGGGCTTCGCTCTAGGGCCTTGCTCCACCAGATCGAATAGCTACGGACTTAGAAGTCAACGCCAGAGGCATAAAATACAATAAAAATGCAACAGTTTTTCCGTCGTATAACAGGAATAACTGCAACCAGTGTGAAAGAACTGGTCATTTCTATGTTCCCGGTAACCTAGGCTTCACTCTAGGGCGTTGCTCCACCAGATCGAATAGCTAGAGACTTAGAATTCAGCGCCAGCAGAATAAAATACAGCATATGTACAACAGTTTTTCCATCGTATAAAATGTATAATTGCAAGCAGTGTGAAGGTAATCGTCATTTCTACGTTCTGGGCAACCTACGCTTCACTCTAGAGCGTTGCGCCACCAGATCGAATAGTTAGGGCCTTCGAAGTCAACGCCCGAAGCATAAAATACAACATAAATAGAACAGTTTTTCCATTGTATAAAACGAATAATTGCAACCAGTGTGAAAGTTATGGTCATTTCTACGTTCCGGGAAACCTAGGCTTCACTCTAGGGCATTGCTCCACCAGACCGAATAGCTAGGGCCTAAGAAGTCAACGCCAGAAGCATAAAATACAATATAAGTACAACAGCTTTTCCATCGTATATAATGTATATTTGCAAACAGTGTGAAAGTAAAGGTCATTTCTACTTTCCGGGCAACCAAGGTTTCGCTGTAGGGCGCTGCTCCACCAGATCGAATAGCTAGGGACTTTGAATACAACGCCAGAAGCATAAAATACAATAAAAATGCAACAGTTTTTCCATCGTATAACAGGAAAGCTGCAACCAGTGTGAAAGTACTGGTCATTTCAATGTTCCGGGTAACCAAGGCTTCACTCTAGGGCATTGCTCCACCAGATCGAATAGCTAGGGACTTAGAATTCATCGCCAGAAGAATAAAATACAACATATGTACAACAGATTTTCCATCGTATAAAATATATAATTGCAAGCAGTGTGAAGGTAATGGTCATTTCTACTTTCCGGGCAACCTAGGCTTCAGTCTAGAGCGTTGCTCCACCAGATCGAATAGTTAGGGCCTTAGAAGTCAACGCCCGAAGCTTAAAATACTATATAAATACAACAGCCTTTCCATCGTATAAAATCTATAATTGCAAGCAGAGTGAAGATAATGGTCATTTCTACGTTCTGGGCAACCTAGGCTTCACTCTAGAGCGTTGCGCAACCAGATCGAATAGTTAGGGCCTTAGAAGTCAACGCCCGATGCATAAAATACAAAATAAATAGAACTGTTTTTCCATTGTATAAAACGAATAATTGCAATCCGTGTGAAAGTTATGGTCATTTCTACGTTCTGGGCAACCTAGGCTTCGCTCTAGGGCATTGTTCCACCAGACCGAATAGCTACGGCATTAGAAGTCAACGCCAGTAGCATAAAATACAATATAAATACTACAGTTTTTCCATTGTAAAAAATGAATAATTGCAAACAGTGAGGAAGTAATGGTCATGTCTACGTTCAGGGCAACCTAGGCTTCACTCTAGGGCGTTGCTCCACCACATCGAATAGCTACGGCATAAGAAGTCAACGCCAGAAGCATAAAATACAATATAAATACAACAGCTTTTCCATCGTATATAATGTATATTTGCAAACAGTGTGAAAGTAAAGGTCATTTCTACGTTCTGGGCAACCTAGGTTTCGCTGTAGGGCGCTGCTCCACCAGATCCAATAGCTAGGGACCTTGAATACAACGCCAGATGCATAAAATACAATAAAAATGCAACAGTTTTTCCATCGTATAACAGGAAAGCTGCAACCAGTGTGAAATTACTGGTCATTTCTATGTTCCGGGTAACCTAGGCTCCACTCCAGGGCGTTGCTCCAACAGATCGAATAGCTATGGACTTAGAATTCAACGCCAGAAGAATAAAATACAACATAATTACCACAGTTTTTCCATTGTATAAAACGTATAATTGCAAGCAGTGTGAAGGTAATGGTCATTTCTACGTTCCGGGCAACCTAGGCTTCACACTAGAGCGTTGCTCCACCAGATCGCATAGTTAGGGCCTTAGATGTCAACACCCGAAGCACAAGATAAAAAATAAATAGAACAGTTTTTCCATTGTATAAAACGAATAATTGCAACCAGTGTGAAAGTTATTGTCATTTCTACGTTCCGGGCAACCTAGGCTTAACTACAGGGCGTTGCTCCACCAGATCGAATAGTTAGGGACTTTGAATACAACGCCAGAAGCATAAAATACATTAAAAATGCAACAGTTTTTCCATCGTATAACAGGAAAGCTGCAACCAGTTTGAAAGTACTGGTCATTTCTATGTTCCGGGTAACCTAGGCTTCACTCTAGCGCATTGCTCCACCAGATCGAATAGCTAGGGACCTAGAAGTGAACGCCAGAAGCATAAAATACAATAAAAACACAACAGTTTTTCCATCGTATAAAGGGAATAATAGCAACCACTGTGAAAGTAATGGTCATTTCTAGGTTTCCGGCCAACCTAGGTTTCACTCTTGGGCGTTGCTCCACCACACGGAATAGCTACGGCCTTAGAAGTCAACTCCAGAAGCATAAAATACAATATAATTACAACAGCTTTTCCATTGTATAAAACGAATAATTGCAGCGAGTGTTAAAGTTATGGCCATTTCCACGTTCCGTGCAACCTAGGCTTAACTGTAATGCGTTGCTGCACCGGATCGCAGAGTTTGGGACTTAGAAATTAACGCCAGAAGCATAAAATACAATAAAAATGCAACAGTTTTTCCATAGTATAACAGGAATAATTGCAACCAGTGTGAAAGTACAGGCCATTTCTACGATCCGGCCAACCTAGGCTTCGCTATAGGGCCTTGCTCCACCAGATCGAATAGCTAGGGACTTAGCATTCAACGCCAGAAGCATATATTACAATAAAAATGCAACAGTTTTTCCACCGTACAACAGGAGTAACTGCAACCAGTTTGAAAGTGATGGTCATTTCTACATTCCGGGCAACCTAGGCTTCACTCTAGGGCTATGCTCCATCAGATCGAATAGTCAGTGCCTAAGAAGTCAACGCCAGAAGCATAAAACACAATATAAATGCAACAGTTTTTCCCTTGTATAACAGGAATAATTGCAACCAGTGTGAAAGCTATGGTCATTTCTACATTCCGGGCAACCTAGGCTACACTCTAGGGCATTACTCCACCAGATCGAATAGTTAGGGCCTAAGAAGTCAACGTCAAAAGCACAAAATACAATATAAATACAACAGTTTTTCCCTTGTATAACAGAAATAATTGCAACCAGTGTGAAAGTTATGGTCATTTCTACGTTCCGGGCAACCTAAGCTTCACTCTAGGGCGTTGCTCCACCACATCGAATAGTTAGGGCCTTAGAAGTCAATGCCAGAAGCATAAAATACAATATAAATACAACAGTTTTTCCACTGTATAGTATGAATAATTGCAAACAGTGTGGAAGTAATGGTCATTTCTACGTTCCGGGCAACCTAGGCTTCACTCTAGGGCGTTGGTCCACCAGATGCAATAGTTAGGGCCTAAGAAGTCACCGCCTGAAGCATAAAATACAATATAAATACAACAGTTTTTCCATTGTATAAAACGAATAATTGCAACCAGTATGAAAGTTATGGTCATTTCTACGTTCCAGGCAATCTAGGCTTCACCCTAGGGCGTTGCTCCACCAGATCGAATAGTTAGGGCCTAAGAAGTCAACGCCAGAAGCATAACATACGATATATGTACAACAGTCTTTCCATCGTATAAAACGAATAATTGCAACCAGTCTGATAGTTATGGTCATTTCTACGTTCCGTGCAACCTAGGCTTCACTCTAGGGCGTTGCTCCACCAGATCGAATAGTTAGGGCGTAAGAAGTCAACGCCAGATGCATAAAATACAATAAAAATACAACAGTTTTTCCCTTGTATAACAGAAATAATTGCAACCAGTATGAATGTTATGGTCATTTCTACGTTCCGGGCAACCTAGGCTTCACTCTAGGGCGTTGGTCCGCCAGAACCAATAGCTAGGGCCTAAGAAGTCAACGCCAGAAGCATAAAATACAGTATAAATACAACAGTCTTTCCCTTGTATAACAGAAGTAATTGCAACCAGTGTGAAAGCTATGGTCATTTCTACGTTCGGGGCAACCTAGGCTTCACTCTAGGGCGTTGCTCCACCACATCGAGTAGTTAGGGCCTTAGAAGTCAATGCCAGAAGCATAAAATACAATATAAATACAACAGTTTTTCCACTGTATAATATGAATATTTGCAAACAGTGTGGAAGTAATGGTCATTTCTACGTTCCGGGCAAGCTAGGCTTCACTCTAGGGCGTTGGTCCACCAGATCCAATAGTTAGGGCCTAAGAAGTCAACGCCAGGAGCACCAAATACAAAATAAATACAACAGTTTTTCTATCGTATAAAACGAATAATTGCACCCAGTGTGCAAGTAATGGTCATTTCTACGATCCGGGCAACCTAGGCATCACTCTAGGGCGTTGTTCCACCAGAGCGAATAGTTAGGGCCTAAGAAGTCAACGCCTGAAGCATAAAATGCAATATAAATACAACTGTCTTTCCATTGTATAAAACGAATAATTGCAACCAGTCTGATAGTTATGGTCATTTCTACTTTCCGGGCAACCTGGGCTTCACTCTAGGGCGTTTCTCCACCATATCGAATAGCTACGGCCTTAGAAGTCAACGTCTGAAGCATAAAATATAATATAAATACAACAGTTTTTCCATCGTATAACAGGAATAATTGGAACCAGTGTGAAAGACATGGTCATTTCTACATTCCGGGCAACCTAGGCTTCACTCTAGGGCGTTGCTCCTCCAGATAGAATAGTTAGGGCCCAGGAAGTCAACGCCAGAAGCATAAAATAAAATAAAAATTCAACAGTTTTTCCATCGTATAAAACGAATAATTCCAACCAGTATGAATGTTATGGTCATTTCTACGTTCCGGACAACCTAGGCTTCACTCTAGGGCGTTTCTCCACCACATCGAATAGCTACGGCCTTAGAAGTCAAGGTCTGAAGCATAAAATATAATATAAATACAACAGTTTTTCCATCGTATAACAGGAATAATTGCAACCAGTGTTAAAGACATGGTCATTTCTACGTTCTGGGCAACCTAGGCTTTACTCTAGGGCGTTGCTCCACCACATCGAATAGCTACGGCCTTAGGAGCCAACGCCAGAGGCTTAAAATACAAAATAAATACAACAGTTTTTCCATCGTATAACAGGAATAATTGCAAACAGTGTGAAAGATATGGTCATTTCTACGCTGCGGGCATCCTAGGCTTCACTCTAGGGCATTGCTCCACCACATGGAATAGCTACGGCCTTAGAAGTCAACGCCATAACTATAAAAAACAATATAAATACAACAGTCTTTCCATTGTATAAAATGAATGATTGCAACCAGAGTGAAGGTGATGGTCATTCCTACGTCCCGGGCAACCTAGGCTTCACGCTAGGCCGTTGCCCCACCAGATCGTATAGCTAGGGACTTAGAAGTCAACGCTAGAAGCATAAAATAGAATAAAAGTACAACAGTTTTTCCATCGTATAAAACGAATAATTGCAACCAATATGAATGTTATGGTCATTTCTACGTTCCGGGCAACCTATGCTTCACTCTACGGCGTTGCTCCACCACATCGAATAGCTACGGCCTTAGGAGTCAACGCCAGAGGCATAAAATACAAAATAAATACAACAGTTTTTCCATCGTATAACAAGAATAATTGCAACCAGTTTGACAGTGATGGTCATTTCTACATTCCGGGCAACCTAGGCTTCACTCTAGGGCTATGCTCCATCAGATTGAATAGGTAGTGCGTAAGAAGTCAACGCCAGAAGCATAAAATACAATATAAATGCAACAGTTTTTGCCTTGAATAACAGGAATAATTGCAAGCAGTGTGAAAGCTATGGTCATTTCTACGTTCCGGGCAACCTAGGCTACACTCTAGGGCGTGGCTCCACCACATCGAATAGCTAGGGCCTTAGAAGTCAATGCCAGAAGCATAAAATGCCATATAAATACAACAGTTGTTCCACTGTATAATATGAATAATTGCAAACAGTGTGGAAGTAATGGTCATTTCTACGTTCCGGGCAACCTAGGATTCACACTAGGGCGTTGCTCAACCACATTGAATAGCTACGGCCCTAGAAGGCAGCGCCATAACTATAAAATACAATATAAATACAACATTCTATCCATCGTATAAAACGAATAATTGCAACCAGTCTGATAGCTATGGTCATTACTACGTTCCGGGCAACCTAGGCTTGACCCTAGGTCGTTGCTCCACAGATCGAATAGTTAGGGCCTAAGCAGTCAATGCCAGAAGCATAAAATACGATATATGTACAACAGTTTTTCCATCGCATAAAATGAGTAATTGCAACCAGTGTGAAAGGTATGGTCATTTCTACGTTCCGGGCAACCTAGGCTTCACTCTAGGGCGTTTCTCCACCACATCGAATAGCTACGGCCTTAGAAGTCAACGCCTGAAGCATAAAATATAATATAAGTACAACAGTTTTTCCATCGTATAACAGGAATAATTGCAACCAGTGTGAAAGACATGGTCATTTCTACTTTCCGGGCAATCTAGGCTTCACTCTAGGGCGTTTCTCCACCACATCGAATAGCTGCGGCCTTAGGAGTCAACGCCAAAAGCATAAAATACAGTATAAATACAACAGTTTTTCAATCGTATAAAAGGTATAATTGCAAACAGTGTGAAAGGTATGGACATTTCTACGTTGCGGGCATCCTAGGCTTCACTCTAGGGCATTGCTCCACCACATCGAATAGCTACGGCCTTAGAAGTCAACGCCATAACTATAAAAAACAATACAAATACAACAGTTTTTCCATTGTATAAAATGAATAATTGCAAACAGTGTGGAGGTAATGGTCATTTCTACTTTCCGGGCAACCTAGGCTTCACTCTAGGGCGTTTCTCCCCCATATCGAATAGCTACGGCCTTAGAAGTCAACGTCTGAAGCATAAAATATAATATAAATACAACAGTTTTTCCATCGTATAACAGGAATAATTGCAACCAGTGTGAAAGACATGGTCAATTCTACGTTCCGGGCAACCTAGGCTTCATTCCAGGGCGTTGCTCCACCACATCGAATAGTTACGGCCTTAGGCGTCAACGCCAGAGGCATAAAATACAAAATAAATACAACAGTTTTTCCATGGTATAACAAGACTAATTGCAACCAGTGTGAAAGTGATGGTCATTTCTACGTTCCGGGTAACCTAGGCTTCACTCTAGGGCGTTGCTCCACCACATCGAATAGCTACGGCCTTAGGAGTCAACGCCAGAGGCTTAAAATACAAAATAAATACAACAGTTTTTCCATCGTATAACAAGAATAATTGCAACCAGTTTGAAAGTGATGGTCATTTCTACATTCCGGGCAACCTAGGCTTCACTCTAGGGCTATGCTCCATCAGATCGAATAGTCAGTGCCTAAGAAGTCGACGCCAGAAGCATAAAATACAATATAAATGCAACAGTTTTTCCCTTGTATAACAGGAATAATTGCAACCAGTGTGAAAGCTATGGTCATTTCTACATTCCGGGCAACCTAGGCTACACTCTAGGGCGTTGCTCCACCAGATCGAACAGATAGGGCCTAAGAAGTCAACGTCAAAAGCACAAAAAACAATATAAATAAAACAGTTTTTCCCTTGTATAACAAGAATAATTGCAACCTGTGTGAAAGCTATGGTCATTTCTACGTTCCGGGCAACCTAGGCTTCACTCTAGGGCGTTGCTCCACCACATCGAATAGTTAGGGCCTTAGAAGTCAATGCGAGAAGCATAAAATGCCATATAAATACAACATTTTTTTCATCGTATAACAAGAATAATTGCTACCAGTGTGAAAGTGATGGTCATTTCTACATTCCGGGCAACCTAGGTTTCACTCTAGGGCCATGCTCCACCAGATCGAATAGTTAGGGCCTAAGAAGTCAACGCCAGAAGCATAAAATACAATATAAATACAACAGTTTTTCCCTTGTATAACAGAAATAATTGCAACCAGTGTGAAAGCTATGGCCATTTCTACGTTCCGTGCAACCTAGGTTTCGGTCTATGGCGTAGCTCCACCACATCGAATTGTTAGGGCCTTAGAAGTCAATGCCAGAAGCATAAAGTACAATATAAATACAACAGTTTTTCCATTGTATAAAATGAATAATTGCAAACAGTGAGGAAGTAATGGTCATTTCTACGTTCCGTGCAACCTACGCTTCACTCTAGGGCGTTGCTCCACCAGATCGAATAGTTAGGGCCTAAGAAGTCAACGCCAGAAGCATAAAATACAATATAAATACAACAGTTTTTCCCTTGTATAACAGAAATAATTGCAACCAGTGTGAAGGTTATGGTCATTTCTACGTTCCGGGCAACCTAGGCTTCACTCTAGGGCGTTGCTCCACCACATCGAATAGTTAGGGCCTTAGAAGTCAATGCCAGAAGCATAAAATACAATATAAATACAACAGTTTTTCCACTGTATAATATGAATAATTGCAAACAGTGTGGAAGTAATGGTCATTTCTACGTTCCGGGCAAACTAGGCTTCACTCTAGGGCGTTGGTCCACCAGATCCAATAGTTGGGGGCTAAGAAGTCAACGCCTGAAGCATAAAATACAATATAAATACAACATTTTTTTCATCGTATAACAGGAATAATTGCAACCAGTCTGAAAGATATGGTCATTTCTACGTTCCGGGCAACCTAGGCTTCACGCTAGGCCGTTGCCCCACCAGATCGTATAGCTAGGGACTTAGAAGTCAACGCTAGAAGCATAAAATAGAATAAAAGTACAACAGTTTTTCCATCGTATAAAACGAATAATTGCAACCAATATGAATGTTATGGTCATTTCTACGTTCCGGGCAACCTATGCTTCACTCTACGGCGTTGCTCCACCACATCGAATAGCTACGGCCTTAGGAGTCAACGCCAGAGGCATAAAATACAAAATAAATACAACAGTTTTTCCATCGTATAACAAGAATAATTGCAACCAGTTTGACAGTGATGGTCATTTCTACATTCCGGGCAACCTAGGCTTCACTCTAGGGCTATGCTCCATCAGATTGAATAGGTAGTGCCTAAGAAGTCAACGCCAGAAGCATAAAATACAATATAAATGCAACAGTTTTTGCCTTGAATAACAGGAATAATTGCAAGCAGTGTGAAAGCTATGGTCATTTCTACGTTCCGGGCAACCTAGGCTACACTCTAGGGCGTGGCTCCACCACATCGAATAGCTAGGGCCTTAGAAGTCAATGCCAGAAGCATAAAATGCCATATAAATACAACAGTTGTTCCACTGTATAATATGAATAATTGCAAACAGTGTGGAAGTAATGGTCATTTCTACGTTCCGGGCAACCTAGGATTCACACTAGGGCGTTGCTCAACCACATTGAATAGCTACGGCCCTAGAAGGCAGCGCCATAACTATAAAATACAATATAAATACAACATTCTATCCATCGTATAAAACGAATAATTGCAACCAGTCTGATAGCTATGGTCATTACTACGTTCCGGGCAACCTAGGCTTGACCCTAGGTCGTTGCTCCACAGATCGAATAGTTAGGGCCTAAGCAGTCAATGCCAGAAGCATAAAATACGATATATGTACAACAGTTTTTCCATCGCATAAAATGAGTAATTGCAACCAGTGTGAAAGGTATGGTCATTTCTACGTTCCGGGCAACCTAGGCTTCACTCTAGGGCGTTTCTCCACCACATCGAATAGCTACGGCCTTAGAAGTCAACGCCTGAAGCATAAAATATAATATAAGTACAACAGTTTTTCCATCGTATAACAGGAATAATTGCAACCAGTGTGAAAGACATGGTCATTTCTACTTTCCGGGCAATCTAGGCTTCACTCTAGGGCGTTTCTCCACCACATCGAATAGCTGCGGCCTTAGGAGTCAACGCCAGAAGCATAAAATACAGTATAAATACAACAGTTTTTCAATCGTATAAAAGGAATAATTGCAAACAGTGTGAAAGGTATGGACATTTCTACGTTGCGGGCATCCTAGGCTTCACTCTAGGGCATTGCTCCACCACATCGAATAGCTACGGCCTTAGAAGTCAACGCCATAACTATAAAAAACAATACAAATACAACAGTTTTTCCATTGTATAAAATGAATAATTGCAAACAGTGTGGAGGTAATGGTCATTTCTACTTTCCGGGCAACCTAGGCTTCACTCTAGGGCGTTTCTCCCCCATATCGAATAGCTACGGCCTTAGAAGTCAACGTCTGAAGCATAAAATATAATATAAATACAACAGTTTTTCCATCGTATAACAGGAATAATTGCAACCAGTGTGAAAGACATGGTCAATTCTACGTTCCGGGCAACCTAGGCTTCATTCCAGGGCGTTGCTCCACCACATCGAATAGTTACGGCCTTAGGCGTCAACGCCAGAGGCATAAAATACAAAATAAATACAACAGTTTTTCCATGGTATAACAAGACTAATTGCAACCAGTGTGAAAGTGATGGTCATTTCTACGTTCCGGGTAACCTAGGCTTCACTCTAGGGCGTTGCTCCACCACATCGAATAGCTACGGCCTTAGGAGTCAACGCCAGAGGCTTAAAATACAAAATAAATACAACAGTTTTTCCATCGTATAACAAGAATAATTGCAACCAGTTTGAAAGTGATGGTCATTTCTACATTCCGGGCAACCTAGGCTTCACTCTAGGGCTATGCTCCATCAGATCGAATAGTCAGTGCCTAAGAAGTCGACGCCAGAAGCATAAAATACAATATAAATGCAACAGTTTTTCCCTTGTATAACAGGAATAATTGCAACCAGTGTGAAAGCTATGGTCATTTCTACATTCCGGGCAACCTAGGCTACACTCTAGGGCGTTGCTCCACCAGATCGAACAGATAGGGCCTAAGAAGTCAACGTCAAAAGCACAAAATACAATATAAATAAAACAGTTTTTCCCTTGTATAACAAGAATAATTGCAACCTGTGTGAAAGCTATGGTCATTTCTACGTTCCGGGCAACCTAGGCTTCACTCTAGGGCGTTGCTCCACCACATCGAATAGTTAGGGCCTTAGAAGTCAATGCGAGAAGCATAAAATGCCATATAAATACAACATTTTTTTCATCGTATAACAAGAATAATTGCTACCAGTGTGAAAGTGATGGTCATTTCTACATTCCGGGCAACCTAGGTTTCACTCTAGGGCCATGCTCCACCAGATCGAATAGTTAGGGCCTAAGAAGTCAACGCCAGAAGCATAAAATACAATATAAATACAACAGTTTTTCCCTTGTATAACAGAAATAATTGCAACCAGTGTGAAAGCTATGGCCATTTCTACGTTCCGTGCAACCTAGGTTTCGGTCTATGGCGTAGCTCCACCACATCGAATTGTTAGGGCCTTAGAAGTCAATGCCAGAAGCATAAAGTACAATATAAATACAACAGTTTTTCCATTGTATAAAATGAATAATTGCAAACAGTGAGGAAGTAATGGTCATTTCTACGTTCCGTGCAACCTACGCTTCACTCTAGGGCGTTGCTCCACCAGATCGAATAGTTAGGGCCTAAGAAGTCAACGCCAGAAGCATAAAATGCAATATAAATACAACAGTTTTTCCCTTGTATAACAGAAATAATTGCAACCAGTGTGAAGGTTATGGTCATTTCTACGTTCCGGGCAACCTAGGCTTCACTCTAGGGCGTTGCTCCACCACATCGAATAGTTAGGGCCTTAGAAGTCAATGCCAGAAGCATAAAATACAATATAAATACAACAGTTTTTCCACTGTATAATATGAATAATTGCAAACAGTGTGGAAGTAATGGTCATTTCTACGTTCCGGGCAAACTAGGCTTCACTCTAGGGCGTTGATCCACCAGATCCAATAGTTGGGGGCTAAGAAGTCAACGCCTGAAGCATAAAATACAATATAAATACAACAGTTTTTCCATTGCATAAAACGAATAATTGCAACCAGTATGAAAGTTATGGTTATTTCTACGTTCAGGGCAACCTAGGCTTCACGCTAGGCCGTTGCCCCACCAGATCGTATAGTTAGGGCCTAAGAAGTCAACGCCAGAAGCATAAAATACGATATATGTACAACAGTCTTTCCATCGTATAAAACGAATAATTGCAACCAGTCTGATAGTTATGGTCATTTCTACGTTCCGTGCAATCTAGGCTTCACTCTAGGGCGTTGCTCCACCAGATCGAATAGTTAGGGGCTAAGAAGTCAGCGCCAGAAGCATAAAATACAATATAAATACAACAGTTTTGCCATCGTATAACAGGAATAATTGCAACCAGTGTGAAAGTTATGGTCATTTCTACGTTCCGGGCAACCTAGGCTTCACTCTAGGGCGTTGCTCCACCACATCGAATAGCTACGGCCTTAGAAGCCAACGCCATAACTATAAAAAACAATATAAATACAACAGTTTTTCCATTGTATAAAATGAATAATTGCAAACAGTGTGGAGGTAATGGTCATTTCTACGTTCCGGGCAACCTAGGCTACACTCTAGGGCGTGGCTCCACCACATCGAATAGCTAGGGCCTTAGAAGTCAATGCCAGAAGCATAAAATGCCATATAAATACAACAGTTGTTCCACTGTATAATATGAATAATTGCAAACAGTGTGGAAGTAATGGTCATTTCTACGTTCCGGGCAACCTAGGATTCACACTAGGGCGTTGCTCAACCACATTGAATAGCTACGGCCCTAGAAGGCAGCGCCATAACTATAAAATACAATATAAATACAACATTCTATCCATCGTATAAAACGAATAATTGCAACCAGTCTGATAGCTATGGTCATTACTACGTTCCGGGCAACCTAGGCTTGACCCTAGGTCGTTGCTCCACAGATCGAATAGTTAGGGCCTAAGCAGTCAATGCCAGAAGCATAAAATACGATATATGTACAACAGTTTTTCCATCGCATAAAATGAGTAATTGCAACCAGTGTGAAAGGTATGGTCATTTCTACGTTCCGGGCAACCTAGGCTTCACTCTAGGGCGTTTCTCCACCACATCGAATAGCTGCGGCCTTAGGAGTCAACGCCAGAAGCATAAAATACAGTATAAATACAACAGTTTTTCAATCGTATAAAAGGAATAATTGCAAACAGTGTGAAAGGTATGGACATTTCTACGTTGCGGGCATCCTAGGCTTCACTCTAGGGCATTGCTCCACCACATCGAATAGCTACGGCCTTAGAAGTCAACGCCATAACTATAAAAAACAATACAAATACAACAGTTTTTCCATTGTATAAAATGAATAATTGCAAACAGTGTGGAGGTAATGGTCATTTCTACTTTCCGGGCAACCTAGGCTTCACTCTAGGGCGTTTCTCCCCCATATCGAATAGCTACGGCCTTAGAAGTCAACGTCTGAAGCATAAAATATAATATAAATACAACAGTTTTTCCATCGTATAACAGGAATAATTGCAACCAGTGTGAAAGACATGGTCAATTCTACGTTCCGGGCAACCTAGGCTTCATTCCAGGGCGTTGCTCCACCACATCGAATAGTTACGGCCTTAGGCGTCAACGCCAGAGGCATAAAATACAAAATAAATACAACAGTTTTTCCATCGTATAACAAGACTAATTGCAACCAGTGTGATAGTGATGGTCATTTCTACGTTCCGGGTAACCTAGGCTTCACTCTAGGGCGTTGCTCCACCACATCGAATAGCTACGGCCTTAGGAGTCAACGCCAGAGGCTTAAAATACAAAATAAATACAACAGTTTTTCCATCGTATAACAAGAATAATTGCAACCAGTTTGAAAGTGATGGTCATTTCTACATTCCGGGCAACCTAGGCTTCACTCTAGGGCTATGCTCCATCAGATCGAATAGTCAGTGCCTAAGAAGTCGACGCCAGAAGCATAAAATACAATATAAATGCAACAGTTTTTCCCTTGTATAACAGGAATAATTGCAACCAGTGTGAAAGCTATGGTCATTTCTACATTCCGGGCAACCTAGGCTACACTCTAGGGCGTTGCTCCACCAGATCGAACAGATAGGGCCTAAGAAGTCAACGTCAAAAGCACAAAATACAATATAAATACAACAGTTTTTCCCTTGTATAACAAGAATAATTGCAACCTGTGTGAAAGCTATGGTCATTTCTACGTTCCGGGCAACCTAGGCTTCACTCTAGGGCGTTGCTCCACCACATCGAATAGTTAGGGCCTTAGAAGTCAATGCGAGAAGCATAAAATGCCATATAAATACAACAGTTTTTTCATCGTATAACAAGAATAATTGCTACCAGTGTGAAAGTGATGGTCATTTCTACATTCCGGGCAACCTAGGTTTCACTCTAGGGCCATGCTCCACCAGATCGAATAGTTAGGGCCTAAGAAGTCAACGCCAGAAGCATAAAATACAATATAAATACAACAGTTTTTCCCTTGTATAACAGAAATAATTGCAACCAGTGTGAAAGCTATGGCCATTTCTACGTTCCGTGCAACCTAGGTTTCGGTCTATGGCGTAGCTCCACCACATCGAGTTGTTAGGGCCTTAGAAGTCAATGCCAGAAGCATAAAGTACAATATAAATACAACAGTTTTTCCATTGTATAAAATGAATAATTGCAAACAGTGAGGAAGTAATGGTCATTTCTACGTTCCGTGCAACCTACGCTTCACTCTAGGGCGTTGCTCCACCAGATCGAATAGTTAGGGCCTAAGAAGTCAACGCCAGAAGCATAAAATACAATATAAATACAACAGTTTTTCCCTTGTATAACAGAAATAATTGCAACCAGTGTGAAGGTTATGGTCATTTCTACGTTCCGGGCAACCTAGGCTTCACTCTAGGGCGTTGCTCCACCACATCGAATAGTTAGGGCCTTAGAAGTCAATGCCAGAAGCATAAAATACAATATAAATACAACAGTTTTTCCACTGTATAATATGAATAATTGCAAACAGTGTGGAAGTAATGGTCATTTCTACGTTCCGGGCAAACTAGGCTTCACTCTAGGGCGTTGGTCCACCAGATCCAATAGTTAGGGCCTAAGAAGTCAACGCCTGAAGCATAAAATACAATATAAATACAACAGTTTTTCCATTGCATAAAACGAATAATTGCAACCAGTATGAAAGTTATGGTTATTTCTACGTTCAGGGCAACCTAGGCTTCACCCTAGGGCGTTGCTCCACCAGATCGAATAGTTAGGGCCTAAGAAGTCAACGCCAGAAGCATAAAACACGATATATGTACAACAGTCTTTCCATCGTATAAAACGAATAATTGCAACCAGTCTGATAGTTATGGTCATTTCTACGTTCCGTGCAATCTAGGCTTCACTCTAGGGCGTTGCTCCACCAGATCGAATAGTTAGGGGCTAAGAAGTCAGCGCCAGAAGCATAAAATACAATATAAATACAACAGTTTTACCATCGTATAACAGGAATAATTGCAACCAGTGTGAAAGTTATGGTCATTTCTACGTTCCGGGCAACCTAGGCTTCACTCTAGGGCGTTGCTCCACCACATCGAATAGCTACGGCCTTAGAAGCCAACGCCATAACTATAAAAAACAATATAAATACAACAGTTTTTCCATTGTATAAAATGAATAATTGCAAACAGTGTGGAGGTAATGGTCATTTCTACTTTCCGGGAAACCTAGGCTTCACTCTAGGGCGTTGCTCCACCACATCGAATAGCTACGGTCTTAGGAGTCAACGCCAGAGGCATAAAATACAAAATAAATACAAAAGTTTTTCCATCGTATAACAAGAATAATTGCTACCAGTGTGATAGTGATGGTCATTTCTACATTCCGGCCAACCCAAACTTCACTCTAGGACCATGCTCCACCAGATCGAATAGTTAGGGCCTAAGAAGTCAACGCCAGAAGCATAAAATACAATATAAATACAACAGTTTTTCCCTTGTATGGCAGGAATAATTGCAACCAGTGTGAAAGCTATGGTCATTTCTACGTTCCGGGCAAAATAGAATTCACTCTAGGGCGTTGCTCAGCCACATCGAATAGTTAGGGCCTTAGAAGTCAATGCCAGAAGCACAAAATACAATATAAATACAACAGTTTTTCCACTGTATAATATGAATAATTGCAAACAGTGTGGAAGTAATGGTCATTTCTACGTTCCGGGCAACCTAGGCTTCACTCTAGGGCGTTGGTCCACCAGATCCAATAGTTAGGGCCTAAGAAGTCAACGCCAGGAGCACCAAATATAAAATAAATACAACAGTTTTTCCGTCGTATAAAACGAATAATTGCAACCAGTGTGAAAGTTATGGTGATTTCTACGTTCCGCGCAACCTAGGCTTCACCCTAGGGCGTTGCTTCACCTGATCGAATAGTTAGGGCCTAAGAAGTCATCGCCAGAGGCATAAAATACGATATGTGTACAACAGTTTTTCCATCGTATAAAACGAATAATTGCAACCAGTGTGAAAGTAATAGCCATTTCTACGTTGCGGGCATCCTAGACTTAACTCTGAGTCATTGCTACACCAGATCGAATACGTACGGCCTTAGAAGTCAACGCCAGAAGTATAAAGTACAATCAAAATCCAACAGTTTGTCCATCGTATAGCTGGAATAATTGCAACCAGAGTGAAAGTAATGGTCATTTCTACCTTTCGGGCGACCTAGGCTCCACTCTAGGGCGTTGCTCCACCAGATGGAATAGCTAGGGCCTTAGAAGTCAATGCCAGAAGCATAAAATACAAAATAAATACAACAGTTTTTCCATCGTATAACAAGAATAATTGCAACCAGTGTGAAAGTAATGGTCATTTCTACATTCCGGGCAACCTAGGCTTGACTCTAGGGCGTTGGTTCACCGGATCGAATAGTTAGGGCCAAAGAAGTCAACGCCCGAAGCATAAAATACAACATAAGTACAGCAGTTTTTCAATCGTATAACAGGAATAATTGCAACCAGTGTGAAAGTACAGGTCATTTTTACGTTCCGGGCAACCTAGGCTTCGCTCAAGGGCGTTGCTCCACCACATCGAATAGTTAGGGCCTTAGAAGTCAACGCCTGAAGCATAAAATACAATAAAAATACAACATTTTTTTCATCGTATAACAGGAATAATTGCAACCAGTCTGAAAGATATGGTCATTTCTACGTTCCGGGCAACCTAGGCTTCACTCTAGGGCGTTGGTCCTCCACATCTAACAGTTAGGGCCTAAGAAGTCAACGCCAGAAGCACCAAATACAATATAAATACAACAGTTTTTCCATCGTATAAAACGAATAATTGCAACCAGTATGAAAGTTATGGTCATTTCTACGTTCCGGGCAACCTGGGCTTCACCCTATGGCGTTGCTCCACCACATCGAATAGCTACGGCCTTAGCAGTCAACGCCAGAGGCATAAAATACAAAATAAATACAACAGTTTTTCCATCGTATAACGAGAATAATTGCAACCAGTGTGAAAGCGATGGTCATTTCTACGTTCCGGGCAACCTAGGCTTCACTCTAGGGCGTTGGTCCACCAGATCCAATAGTTAGGGCCTAAGAAGTCAACGCCTGAAGCATAAAATACAATATAAATACGACAGTTTTTCCATTGCATAAAACGAATAATTGCAACCAGTATGAGAGTTATGGTTATTTCTACGTTCAGGGCAACCTAGGCTTCACCCTAGGGCGTTGCTCCACCAGATCGAATAGTTAGGGCCTAAGAAGTCAACGCCAGAAGCATAACATACGATATATGTACAACAGTCTTTCCATCGTATAAAACGAATAATTGCAACCAGTCTGATAGTTATGGTCATTTCTACGTTCCGTGCAATCTAGGCTTCACTCTAGGGCGTTGCTGCACCAGATCGAATAGTTAGGGGCTAAGAAGTCAACGCCAGAAGCATAAAATACAATATAAATACAACAGTTTTACCATCGTATAACAGGAATAATTGCAACCAGTGTGAAAGTTATGGTCATTTCTACGTTCCGTGCAACCTAGGCTTCACTTTAGGGCGTTGCTCCACCAGATCGAATAGTTAGGGCGTAAGAAGTCAACGCCAGATGCATAAAATACAATAAAAATACAACAGTTTTTCCCTTGTATAACAGAAATAATTGCAACCAGTATGAATGTTATGGTCATTTCTACGTTCCGGGCAACCTAGGCTTCACTCTAGGGCGTTGGTCCGCCAGAACCAATAGCTAGGGCCTAAGAAGTCAACGCCAGAAGCATAAAATACAGTATAAATACAACAGTCTTTCCCTTGTATAACAGAAGTAATTGCAACCAGTGTGAAAGCTATGGTCATTTCTACGTTCCGGGCAACCTAGGCTTCACTCTAGGGCGTTGTTCCACCAGAGCGAATAGTTAGGGCCTAAGAAGTCAACGCCTGAAGCATAAAATGCAATATAAATACAACTGTCTTTCCATTGTATAAAACGAATAATTGCAACCAGTCTGATAGTTATGGTCATTTCTACTTTCCGGGCAACCTGGGCTTCACTCTAGGGCGTTTCTCCACCATATCGAATAGCTACGGCCTTAGAAGTCAACGTCTGAAGCATAAAATATAATATAAATACAACCGTTTTTCCATCGTATAACAGGAATAATTGGAACCAGTGTGAAAGACATGTTCATTTCTACATTCCGGGCAACCTAGGCTTCACTCTAGGGCGTTGCTCCTCCAGATAGAATAGTTAGGGCCCAGGAAGTCAACGCCAGAAGCATAAAATAAAATAAAAATTCAACAGTGTTTCCATCGTATAAAACGAATAATTCCAACCAGTATGAATGTTATGGTCATTTCTACGTTCCGGACAACCTAGGCTTCACTCTAGGGCGTTTCTCCACCACATCGAATAGCTACGGCCTTAGAAGTCAACGTCTGAAGCATAAAATATAATATAAATACAACAGTTTTTCCATCGTATAACAGGAATAATTGCAACCAGTGTGAAAGACATGGTCATTTCTACGTTCCGGGCAACCTAGGCTTTACTCTAGGGCGTTGCTCCACCACATCGAATAGCTACGGCCTTAGGAGCCAACGCCAGAGGCTTAAAATACAAAATAAATACAACAGTTTTTCCATCGTATAACAGGAATAATTGCAAACAGTGTGAAAGATATGGTCATTTCTACGCTGCGGGCATCCTAGGCTTCACTCTAGGGCATTGCTCCACCACATGGAATAGCTACGGCCTTAGAAGTCAACGCCATAACTATAAAAAACAATATAAATACAACAGTCTTTCCATTGTATAAAATGAATGATTGCAACCAGAGTGAAGGTGATGGTCATTCCTACGTCCCGGGCAACCTAGGCTTCACGCTAGGCCGTTGCCCCACCAGATCGTATAGCTAGGGACTTAGAAGTCAACGCTAGAAGCATAAAATAGAATCAAAGTACAACAGTTTTTCCATCGTATAAAACGAATAATTGCAACCAATATGAATGTTATGGTCATTTCTACGTTCCGGGCAACCTATGCTTCACTCTACGGCGTTGCTCCACCACATCGAATAGCTACGGCCTTAGGAGTCAACGCCAGAGGCATAAAATACAAAATAAATACAACAGTTTTTCCATCGTATAACAAGAATAATTGCAACCAGTTTGACAGTGATGGTCATTTCTACATTCCGGGCAACCTAGGCTTCACCCTAGGGCTATGCTCCATCAGATTGAATAGGTAGTGCCTAAGAAGTCAACGCCAGAAGCATAAAATACAATATAAATGCAACAGTTTTTGCCTTGAATAACAGGAATAATTGCAACCAGTGTGAAAGCTATGGTCATTTCTACGTTCCGGGCAACCTAGGCTACACTCTAGGGCGTGGCTCCACCACATCGAATAGCTAGGGCCTTAGAAGTCAATGCCAGAAGCATAAAATGCCATATAAATACAACAGTTGTTCCACTGTATAATATGAATAATTGCAAACAGTGTGGAAGTAATGGTCATTTCTACGTTCCGGGCAACCTAGGATTCACACTAGGGCGTTGCTCAACCACATTGAATAGCTACGGCCCTAGAAGGCAGCGCCATAACTATAAAATACAATATAAATACAACATTCTATCCATCGTATAAAACGAATAATTGCAACCAGTCTGATAGCTATGGTCATTTCTACGTTCCGGGCAACCTAGGCTTGACCCTAGGTCGTTGCTCCACAGATCGAATAGTTAGGGCCTAAGCAGTCAATGCCAGAAGCATAAAATACGATATATGTACAACAGTTTTTCCATCGCATAAAATGAGTAATTGCAACCAGTGTGAAAGGTATGGTCATTTCTACGTTCCGGGCAACCTAGGCTTCACTCTAGGGCGTTTCTCCACCACATCGAATAGCTACGGCCTTAGAAGTCAACGCCTGAAGCATAAAATATAATATAAGTACAACAGTTTTTCCATCGTATAACAGGAATAATTGCAACCAGTGTGAAAGACATGGTCATTTCTACTTTCCGGGCAATCTAGGCTTCACTCTAGGGCGTTTCTCCACCACATCGAATAGCTGCGGCCTTAGGAGTCAACGCCAAAAGCATAAAATACAGTATAAATACAACAGTTTTTCAATCGTATAAAAGGAATAATTGCAAACAGTGTGAAAGGTATGGACATTTCTACGTTGCGGGCATCCTAGGCTTCACTCTATGGCTATGCTCCATCAGATCGAATAGTCAGTGCCTAAGAAGTCGACGCCAGAAGCATAAAATACAATATAAATGCAACAGTTTTTCCCTTGTATAACAGGAATAATTGCAACCAGTGTGAAAGCTATGGTCATTTCTACATTCCGGGCAACCTAGGCTACACTCTAGGGCGTTGCTCCACCAGATCGAACAGATAGGGCCTAAGAAGTCAACGTCAAAAGCACAAAATACAATATAAATACATCAGTTTTTCCCTTGTATAACAAGAATAATTGCAACCTGTGTGAAAGCTATGGTCATTTCTACGTTCCGGGCAACCTAGGCTTCACTCTAGGGCGTTGCTCCACCACATCGAATAGTTAGGGCCTTAGAAGTCAATGCGAGAAGCATAAAATGCCATATAAATACAACAGTTTTTTCATCGTATAACAAGAATAATTGCTACCAGTGTGAAAGTGATGGTCATTTCTACATTCCGGGCAACCTAGGTTTCACTCTAGGGCCATGCTCCACCAGATCGAATAGTTAGGGCCTAAGAAGTCAACGCCAGAAGCATAAAATACAATATAAATACAACAGTTTTTCCATTGCATAAAACGAATAATTGCAACCAGTATGAAAGTTATGGTTATTTCTACGTTCAGGGCAACCTAGGCTTCACCCTAGGGCGTTGCTCCACCAGATCGAATAGTTAGGGCCTAAGAAGTCAACGCCAGAAGCATAAAATACGATATATGTACAACAGTCTTTCCATCGTATAAAACGAATAATTGCAACCAGTCTGATAGTTATGGTCATTTCTACGTTCCGGGCAACCTAGGCTTCACTCTAGGGCGTTGGTCCACCAGATCCAATAGTTAGGGCCTAAGAAGTCAACGCCTGAAGCATAAAATACAATATAAATACAACAGTTTTTCCATTGCATAAAACGAATAATTGCAACCAGTATGAAGGTTATGGTTATTTCTACGTTCAGGGCAACCTAGGCTTCACCCTAGGGCGTTGCTCCACCAGATCGAATAGTTAGGGCCTAAGAAGTCAACGCCAGAAGCATAAAATACGATATATGTACAACAGTCTTTCCATCGTATAAAACGAATAATTGCAACCAGTCTGATAGTTATGGTCATTTCTACGTTCCGTGCAATCTAGGCTTCACTCTAGGGCGTTGCTCCACCAGATCGAATAGTTAGGGGCTAAGAAGTCAGCGCCAGAAGCATAAAATACAATATAAATACAACAGTTTTTCCATCGTATAACAAGAATAATTGCTACCAGTGTGATAGTGATGGTCATTTCTACATTCCGGCCAACCCAAACTTCACTCTAGGACCATGCTGCACCAGATCGAATAGTTAGGGCCTAAGAAGTCAACGCCAGAAGCATAGAATACAATATAAATACAACAGTTTTTCCCTTGTATGGCAGGAATAATTGCAACCAGTGTGAAAGCTATGGTCATTTCTACGTTCCGGGCAACCTAGAATTCACTCTAGGGCGTTGCTCAGCCACATCGAATAGTTAGGGCCTTAGAAGTCAATGCCAGAAGCACAAAATACAATATAAATACAACAGTTTTTCCACTGTATAATATGAATAATTGCAAACAGTGTGGAAGTAATGGTCATTTCTACGTTCCGGGCAACCTAGGCTTCACTCTAGGGCGTTGGTCCACCAGATCCAATAGTTAGGGCCTAAGAAGTCAACGCCAGGAGCACCAAATATAAAATAAATACAACAGTTTTTCCATCGTATAAAACGAATAATTGCAACAAGTGTGAAAGTAATAGCCATTTCTACGTTGCGGGCATCCTAGACTTAACTCTGAGTCATTGCTACACCAGATCGAATACGTAAGGCCTTAGAAGTCAACGCCAGAAGTATAAAGTACAATCAAAATCCAACAGTTTGTCCATCGTATAGCTGGAATAATTGCAACCAGAGTGAAAGTAATGGTCATTTCTACCTTTCGGGCGACCTAGGCTCCACTCTAGGGCGTTGCTCCACCAGATGGAATAGCTAGGGCCTTAGAAGTCAATGCCAGAAGCATAAAATACAAAATAAATACAACAGTTTTTCCATCGTATAAAACGAATAATTCCAACCAGTATGAATGTTATGGTCATTTCTACGTTCCGGACAACCTAGGCTTCACTCTAGGGCGTTTCTCCACCACATCGAATAGCTACGGCCTTAGAAGTCAACGTCTGAAGCATAAAATATAATATAAATACAACAGTTTTTCCATCGTATAACAGGAATAATTGCAACCAGTGTGAAAGACATGGTCATTTCTACGTTCCGGGCAACCTAGGCTTTACTCTAGGGCGTTGCTCCACCACATCGAATAGCTACGGCCTTAGGAGCCAACGCCAGAGGCTCAAAATACAAAATAAATACAACAGTTTTTCCATCGTATAACAGGAATAATTGCAAACAGTGTGAAAGATATGGTCATTTCTACCCTGCGGGCATCCTAGGCTTCACTCTAGGGCATTGCTCCACCACATGGAATAGCTACGGCCTTAGAAGTCAACGCCATAACTATAAAAAACAATACAAATACAACAGTTTTTCCATTGTATAAAATGAATAATTGCAAACAGTGTGGAGGTAATGGTCATTTCTACTTTCCGGGCAACCTAGGCTTCACTCTAGGGCGTTTCTCCCCCATATCGAATAGCTACGGCCTTAGAAGTCAACGTCTGAAGCATAAAATATAATATAAATACAACAGTTTTTCCATCGTATAACAGGAATAATTGCAACCAGTGTGAAAGACATGGTCAATTCTACGTTCCGGGCAACCTAGGCTTCATTCCAGGGCGTTGCTCCACCACATCGAATAGTTACGGCCTTAGGCGTCAACGCCAGAGGCATAAAATACAAAATAAATACAACAGTTTTTCCATCGTATAACAAGACTAATTGCAACCAGTGTGAAAGTGATGGTCATTTCTACGTTCCGGGTAACCTAGGCTTCACTCTAGGGCGTTGCTCCACCACATCGAATAGCTACGGCCTTAGGAGTCAACGCCAGAGGCTTAAAATACAAAATAAATACAACAGTTTTTCCATCGTATAACAAGAATAATTGCAACCTGTTTGAAAGTGATGGTCATTTCTACATTCCGGGCAACCTAGGCTTCACTCTAGGGCTATGCTCCATCAGATCGAATAGTCAGTGCCTAAGAAGTCGACGCCAGAAGCATAAAATACAATATAAATGCAACAGTTTTTCCCTTGTATAACAGGAATAATTGCAACCAGTGTGAAAGCTATGGTCATTTCTACATTCCGGGCAACCTAGGCTACACTCTAGGGCGTTGCTCCACCAGATCGAACAGATAGGGCCTAAGAAGTCAACGCCAAAAGCACAAAATACAATATAAATACAACAGTTTTTCCCTTGTATAACAAGAATAATTGCAACCTGTGTGAAAGCTATGGTCATTTCTACGTTCCGGGCAACCTAGGCTTCACTCTAGGGCGTTGCTCCACCACATCGAATAGTTAGGGCCTTAGAAGTCAATGCGAGAAGCATAAAATGCCATATAAATACAACAGTTTTTTCATCGTATAACAAGAATAATTGCTACCAGTGTGAAAGTGATGGTCATTTCTACATTCCGGGCAACCTAGGCTACACTCTAGGGCCATGCTCCACCAGATCGAATAGTTAGGGCCTAAGAAGTCAACGCCAGAAGCATAACATACAATATAAATACAACAGTTTTTCCCTTGTATAACAGAAATAATTGCAACCAGTGTGAAAGCTATGGTCATTTCTACATTCCGGGCAACCTAGGCTTCACTCTAGGGCGTTGCTCCACCACATCGAATAGTTAGGGCCTTAGAAGTCAATGCCAGAAGCATAAAATACAATATAAATACAACAGTTTTTCCACTGTATAATATGAATAATTGCAAACAGTGTGGAAGTAATGGTCATTTCTACGTTCCGGGCAACCTAGGCTTCACTCTAGGGCGTTGGTCCACCAGATCCAATAGTTAGGGCCTAAGAAGTCAACGCCTGAAGCATAAAATACAATATAAATACAACAGTTTTTCCATTGCATAAAACGAATAATTGCAACCAGTATGAAAGTTATGGTTATTTCTACGTTCAGGGCAACCTAGGCTTCACCCTAGGGCGTTGCTCCACCAGATCGAATAGTTAGGGCCTAAGAAGTCAACGCCAGAAGCATAAAATACGATATATGTACAACAGTCTTTCCATCGTATAAAACGAATAATTGCAACCAGTCTGATAGTTATGGTCATTTCTACGTTCCGTGCAATCTAGGCTTCACTCTAGGGCGTTGCTCCACCAGATCGAATAGTTAGGGGCTAAGAAGTCAGCGCCAGAAGCATAAAATACAATATAAATACAACAGTTTTACCATCGTATAACAGGAATAATTGCAACCAGTGTGAAAGTTATGGTCATTTCTACGTTCCGGGCAACCTAGGCTTCACTCTAGGGCGTTGCTCCACCACATCGAATAGCTACGGCCTTAGAAGCCAACGCCATAACTATAAAAAACAATATAAATACAACAGTTTTTCCATTGTATAAAATGAATAATTGCAAACAGTGTGGAGGTAATGGTCATTTCTACTTTCCGGGAAACCTAGGCTTCACTCTAGGGCGTTGCTCCACCACATCGAATAGCTACGGTCTTAGGAGTCAACGCCAGAGGCATAAAATACAAAATAAATACAACAGTTTTTCCATCGTATAACAAGAATAATTGCTACCAGTGTGATAGTGATGGTCATTTCTACATTCCGGCCAACCCAAACTTCACTCTAGGGCCATGCTCCACCAGATCGAATAGTTAGGGCCTAAGAAGTCAACGCCACAAGCATAAAGTACAATATAAATACAACAGTTTTTCCCTTGTATGGCAGGAATAATTGCAACCAGTGTGAAAGCTATGGTCATTTCTACGTTCCGGGCAACCTAGAATTCACTCTAGGGCGTTGCTCAGCCACATCGAATAGTTAGGGCCTCAGAAGTCAATGCCAGAAGCACAAAATACAATATAAATACAACAGTTTTTCCACTGTATAATATGAATAATTGCAAACAGTGTGGAAGTAATGGTCATTTCTACGTTCCGGGCAACCTAGGCTTCACTCTAGGGCGTTGGTCCACCAGATCCAATAGTTAGGGCCTAAGAAGTCAACGCCAGGAGCACCAAATATAAAATAAATACAACAGTTTTTCCGTCGTATAAAACGAATAATTGCAACCAGTGTGAAAGTTATGGTGATTTCTACGTTCCGCGCAACCTAGGCTTCACCCTAGGGCGTTGCTTCACCTGATCGAATAGTTAGGGCCTAAGAAGTCATCGCCAGAGGCATAAAATACGATATGTGTACAACAGTTTTTCCATCGTATAAAACGAATAATTGCAACCAGTGTGAAAGTAATAGCCATTTCTACGTTGCGGGCATCCTAGACTTAACTCTGAGTCATTGCTACACCAGATCGAATACGTACGGCCTTAGAAGTCAACGCCAGAAGTATAAAGTACAATCAAAATCCAACAGTTTGTCCATCGTATAGCTGGAATAATTGCAACCAGAGTGAAAGTAATGGACATTTCAACCTTTCGGGCGACCTAGGCTCCACTCTAGGGCGTTGGTCCACCAGATCCAATAGTTAGGGCCTAAGAAGTCAACGCCTGAAGCATAAAATACAATATAAATACAACAGTTTTTCCATTGCATAAAACGAATAATTGCAACCAGTATGAAGGTTATGGTTATTTCTACGTTCAGGGCAACCTAGGCTTCACCCTAGGGCGTTGCTCCACCAGATCGAATAGTTAGGGCCTAAGAAGTCAACGCCAGAAGCATAAAATACGATATATGTACAACAGTCTTTCCATCGTATAAAACGAATAATTGCAACCAGTCTGATAGTTATGGTCATTTCTACGTTCCGTGCAATCTAGGCTTCACTCTAGGGCGTTGCTCCACCAGATCGAATAGTTAGGGGCTAAGAAGTCAGCGCCAGAAGCATAAAATACAATATAAATACAACAGTTTTTCCATCGTATAACAGGAATAATTGCAAACAGTGTGAAAGATATGGTCATTTCTACCCTGCGGGCATCCTAGGCTTCACTCTAGGGCATTGCTCCACCACATGGAATAGCTACGGCCTTAGAAGTCAACGCCATAACTATAAAAAACAATACAAATACAACAGTTTTTCCATTGTATAAAATGAATAATTGCAAACAGTGTGGAGGTAATGGTCATTTCTACTTTCCGGGCAACCTAGGCTTCACTCTAGGGCGTTTCTCCCCCATATCGAATAGCTACGGCCTTAGAAGTCAACGTCTGAAGCATAAAATATAATATAAATACAACAGTTTTTCCATCGTATAACAGGAATAATTGCAACCAGTGTGAAAGACATGGTCAATTCTACGTTCCGGGCAACCTAGGCTTCATTCCAGGGCGTTGCTCCACCACATCGAATAGTTACGGCCTTAGGCGTCAACGCCAGAGGCATAAAATACAAAATAAATACAACAGTTTTTCCATCGTATAACAAGACTAATTGCAACCAGTGTGAAAGTGATGGTCATTTCTACGTTCCGGGTAACCTAGGCTTCACTCTAGGGCGTTGCTCCACCACATCGAATAGCTACGGCCTTAGGAGTCAACGCCAGAGGCTTAAAATACAAAATAAATACAACAGTTTTTCCATCGTATAACAAGAATAATTGCAACCTGTTTGAAAGTGATGGTCATTTCTACATTCCGGGCAACCTAGGCTTCACTCTAGGGCTATGCTCCATCAGATCGAATAGTCAGTGCCTAAGAAGTCGACGCCAGAAGCATAAAATACAATATAAATGCAACAGTTTTTCCCTTGTATAACAGGAATAATTGCAACCAGTGTGAAAGCTATGGTCATTTCTACATTCCGGGCAACCTAGGCTACACTCTAGGGCGTTGCTCCACCAGATCGAACAGATAGGGCCTAAGAAGTCAACGCCAAAAGCACAAAATACAATATAAATACAACAGTTTTTCCCTTGTATAACAAGAATAATTGCAACCTGTGTGAAAGCTATGGTCATTTCTACGTTCCGGGCAACCTAGGCTTCACTCTAGGGCGTTGCTCCACCACATCGAATAGTTAGGGCCTTAGAAGTCAATGCGAGAAGCATAAAATGCCATATAAATACAACAGTTTTTTCATCGTATAACAAGAATAATTGCTACCAGTGTGAAAGTGATGGTCGTTTCTACATTCCGGGCAACCTAGGCTACACTCTAGGGCCATGCTCCACCAGATCGAATAGTTAGGGCCTAAGAAGTCAACGCCAGAAGCATAACATACAATATAAATACAACAGTTTTTCCCTTGTATAACAGAAATAATTGCAACCAGTGTGAAAGCTATGGTCATTTCTACATTCCGGGCAACCTAGGCTTCACTCTAGGGCGTTGCTCCACCACATCGAATAGTTAGGGCCTTAGAAGTCAATGCCAGAAGCATAAAATACAATATAAATACAACAGTTTTTCCACTGTATAATATGAATAATTGCAAACAGTGTGGAAGTAATGGTCATTTCTACGTTCCGGGCAACCTAGGCTTCACTCTAGGGCGTTGGTCCACCAGATCCAATAGTTAGGGCCTAAGAAGTCAACGCCTGAAGCATAAAATACAATATAAATACAACAGTTTTTCCATTGCATAAAACGAATAATTGCAACCAGTATGAAAGTTATGGTTATTTCTACGTTCAGGGCAACCTAGGCTTCACCCTAGGGCGTTGCTCCACCAGATCGAATAGTTAGGGCCTAAGAAGTCAACGCCAGAAGCATAAAATACGATATATGTACAACAGTCTTTCCATCGTATAAAACGAATAATTGCAACCAGTCTGATAGTTATGGTCATTTCTACGTTCCGTGCAATCTAGGCTTCACTCTAGGGCGTTGCTCCACCAGATCGAATAGTTAGGGGCTAAGAAGTCAGCGCCAGAAGCATAAAATACAATATAAATACAACAGTTTTACCATCGTATAACAGGAATAATTGCAACCAGTGTGAAAGTTATGGTCATTTCTACGTTCCGGGCAACCTAGGCTTCACTCTAGGGCGTTGCTCCACCACATCGAATAGCTACGGCCTTAGAAGCCAACGCCATAACTATAAAAAACAATATAAATACAACAGTTTTTCCATTGTATAAAATGAATAATTGCAAACAGTGTGGAGGTAATGGTCATTTCTACTTTCCGGGAAACCTAGGCTTCACTCTAGGGCGTTGCTCCACCACATCGAATAGCTACGGTCTTAGGAGTCAACGCCAGAGGCATAAAATACAAAATAAATACAACAGTTTTTCCATCGTATAACAAGAATAATTGCTACCAGTGTGATAGTGATGGTCATTTCTACATTCCGGCCAACCCAAACTTCACTCTAGGGCCATGCTCCACCAGATCGAATAGTTAGGGCCTAAGAAGTCAACGCCAGAAGCATAAAATACAATATAAATACAACAGTTTTTCCCTTGTATGGCAGGAATAATTGCAACCAGTGTGAAAGCTATGGTCATTTCTACGTTCCGGGCAACCTAGAATTCACTCTAGGGCGTTGCTCAGCCACATCGAATAGTTAGGGCCTTAGAAGTCAATGCCAGAAGCACAAAATACAATATAAATACAACAGTTTTTCCACTGTATAATATGAATAATTGCAAACAGTGTGGAAGTAATGGTCATTTCTACGTTCCGGGCAACCTAGGCTTCACTCTAGGGCGTTGGTCCACCAGATCCAATAGTTAGGGCCTAAGAAGTCAACGCCAGGAGCACCAAATATAAAATAAATACAACAGTTTTTCCGTCGTATAAAACGAATAATTGCAACCAGTGTGAAAGTTATGGTGATTTCTACGTTCCGCGCAACCTAGGCTTCACCCTAGGGCGTTGCTTCACCTGATCGAATAGTTAGGGCCTAAGAAGTCATCGCCAGAGGCATAAAATACGATATGTGTACAACAGTTTTTCCATCGTATAAAACGAATAATTGCAACCAGTGTGAAAGTAATAGCCATTTCTACGTTGCGGGCATCCTAGACTTAACTCTGAGTCATTGCTACACCAGATCGAATACGTACGGCCTTAGAAGTCAACGCCAGAAGTATAAAGTACAATCAAAATCCAACAGTTTGTCCATCGTATAGCTGGAATAATTGCAACCAGAGTGAAAGTAATGGACATTTCAACCTTTCGGGCGACCTAGGCTCCACTCTAGGGCGTTGCTCCACCAGATGGAATAGCTAGGGCCTTAGAAGTCAATGCCAGAAGCATAAAATACAAAATAAATACAACAGTTTTTCCATCGTATAACAAGAATAATTGCAACCAGTGTGAAAGTAATGGTCATTTCTACATTCCGGGCAACCTAGGCTTGACTCTAGGGCGTTGGTTCACCGGATCGAATAGTTAGGGCCAAAGAAGTCAACGCCCGAAGCATAAAATACAACATAAGTACAGCAGTTTTTCCATCGTATAACAGGAATAATTGCAACCAGTGTGAAAGTACAGGTCATTTTTACGTTCCGGGCAACCTAGGCTTCGCTCAAGGGCGTTGCTCCACCACATCGAATAGTTAGGGCCTTAGAAGTAAACGCCTGAAGCATAAAATACAATAAAAATACAACATTTTTTTCATCGTATAACAGGAATAATTGCAACCAGTCTGAAAGATATGGTCATTTCTACGTTCCGGGCAACCTAGGCTTCACTCTAGGGCGTTGGTCCTCCACATCTAACAGTTAGGGCCTAAGAAGTCAACGCCAGAAGCACCAAATACAATATAAATACAACAGTTTTTCCATCGTATAAAACGAATAATTGCAACCAGTATGAAAGTTATGGTCATTTCTACGTTCCGGGCAACCTAGGCTTCACCCTATGGCGTTGCTCCACCACATCGAATAGCTACGGCCTTAGCAGTCAACGCCAGAGGCATAAAATACAAAATAAATACAACAGTTTTTCCATCGTATAACGAGAATAATTGCAACCAGTGTGAAAGCGATGGTCATTTCTACATTCCGGGCGACCTAGGCTACACTCTAGGGCGTTGCTCCACCAGATCGAATAGTTAGGGCCTAAGAAGTCGACGCCAGAAGCATAAAATACAATATGAATACAACAGTTTTTCACTTGTATAACAGGAATAATTGCAGCCGGTGTGAAAGCTATGGTCATTTCTACGTTCCGGGCAACCTAGGCTTCACTCTAGGACGTTGCTCCACCACATCGAATAGTTGGGGCCTTAGAAGTCAATGCCAGAAGCATAAAGTGCACTATAAATACAACAGTTTTTCCATGGTATAACAAGAACAATTGCAACCAGTGTGAAAGTACAGGTCATTTTTACGTTCCGGGCAACCTAGGCTTCACCCTAGGGCGTTGCTCCACCTGATCGAATAGTTAGGGCCTAAAAAGTCAACGCCAGGAGCATAAAATACGATATATGTACAACAGTTTTACCATCGTATAAAATGAATAATCGCAAACCGTGTGAAGGTGATGGTCATTTCTATATTCCGGGCAACCTAGGCTTCACTCTAGGGCGTTGCACCACCAGATCGAATAGTTGGGGCCTTAGGAGTCAACTCCCGAAGCATAAAATACAAAATAAGTAGAACAGTTTTTCCATTGTATAAAACGAATATTTGAAACCAGTGTGAAAGTCATGGTCATTTCTACGTTCCGCGCAACCTAGGCTTCACTCTAGGGCGTTGCTCCACCTGATCGAATAGTTAGGGCCTAAGAAGTCAACGCCAGAAGCATAAAATACGACATATGTACAACAGTTTTTCATCGTATAAAACGAATAATTGCAACCAGTGTGAAAGTAATATCCATTTCTACGTTGCGGGCATCCTAGACTTAACTCTGAGGCATTGCTACACCAGATCGAATACATAGGGCCTTAGAAGTCAACGCCAGAAGTATAAAGTACAGTAAAAATCCAACAGTTTGTCCATCGTATAGCTGGAATAATTGCAACCAGAGTGAAAGTAATGGTCATTTCTACGTTTCGGGCGACCTAGGCTCCACTCTAGGGCGTTGCTCCACCAGATGGAATAGCTATGGCCTTAGAAGTGAATGCCAGAAGCATAAAATACAAAATAAATACAACAGTTTTTCCATCGTATAACAAGAATAATTGCAACAAGTGTGAAAGTGATGGTCATTTCTACATTCCGGGCAACCTAGGCTTGACTCTAGGGCGTTGTTCCACCAGAGCGATTAGTTAGGGCCTAAGAAGTCAACGCCTGAAGCATAAAATACAATATAAATACAACGGTTTTTCCATCGCATAAAACGAATAATTGCATCCAGTATGAAAGTTATGGTCATTCCTACGTTCCGGGCAACCTAGGCTTCACCCTAGGGCGTTGCTCCACCTGATCGAATAGTTAGGGCCTAAGAAGTCAACGCCAGGAGCATAAAATACGATATATGTACAACAGTTTTTCCATCGTATAAAACGAATAATTGCAACCAGTGTGAAATTCATAGCCATTTCTACGTTGCGGGCATCCTAGACTTAACTCTGAGGCACTGCTACACCAGATCGAATACATAGGGCCTTAGAAGTCAACGCCAGAAGTATAAAGTCCAATCAAAATCCAACAGTTTGTCCATCGTATAGCTGGAATAATTGCAACCAGAGTGAAAGTAATGGTCATTTCTACGTTTCGGGCGACCTAGGCTCCACCCTAGGGCGTTGCTCCACCAGATGGAATAGCTAGGGCCTTAGAAGTCAATGCCAGAAGCATAAAATACAAAATAAATACAACAGTTTTTCCATCGTATAACAAGAATAATTGCAACCAGTGTGAAAGTAATGGACATTTCTACATTCCGGGCAACCTAGGCTTGACTCTAGGGCGTTGCTTCACCGGATCGAATAGTTAGGGCCTAAGAAGTCAACGCCCGAAGCATAAAATACAACATAAGTACAGCAGTTTTTCCATCGTATAACAGGAATAATTGCAACCAGTGTGAAAGTACAGGTCATTTTTACGTTCCGGGCAACCTACGCTTCGCTCAAGGGCGTTGCTCCACCACATCGAATAGTTAGGGCCTTAGAAGTCAACGCCTGAAGCATAAAATACAATAAAAATACAACATTTTTTTCATCGTATAACAGGAATAATTGCAACCAGTCTGAAAGATATGGTCATTTCTACGTTCCGGGCAACCTAGGCTTCACTCTAGGGCGTTGGTCCTCCACATCTAACAGTTAGGGCCTAAGAAGTCAACGCCAGAAGCACCAAATACAATATAAATACAACAGTTTTTCCATCGTATAAAACGAATAATTGCAACCAGTATGAAAGTTATGGTCATTTCAACGTTCCGGGCAACCTAGGCTTCACCCTATGGCGTTGCTCCACCACATCGAATAGCTACGGCCTTAGCAGTCAACGCCAGAGGCATAAAATACAAAATAAATACAACAGTTTTTCCATCGTATAACAAGAATAATTGCAACCAGTGTGAAAGCGATGGTCATTTCTACATTCCGGGCGACCTAGGCTACACTCTAGGGCGTTGCTCCACCAGATCGAATAGTTAGGGCCTAAGAAGTCGACGCCAGAAGCATAAAATACAATATGAATACAACAGTTTTTCACTTGTATAACAGGAATAATTGCAACCAGTGTGAAAGCTATGGTCATTTCTACGTTCCGGGCAACCTAGGCTTCACTCTAGGACGTTGCTCCACCACATCGAATAGTTGGGGCCTTAGAAGTCAATGCCAGAAGCATAAAGTGCAATATAAATACAACAGTTTTTCCATCGTATAACAAGAACAATTGCAGCAAGTGTGAAAGTGATGGTCATTTCTACATTCCAGGCAACCTAGGCTACACTCTAGGGCGTTGCTCCGCCATATCGAATAGATAGGGCCTAAGAAGTCAACGCCAGAAGCATAAAATACAGCATAAATACAACAGTTTTTCACTTGTATAACAGGAATAATTGCAACCAGTGTGAAAGCTATAGTCATTTCTACGTTCCGGGCAACCTAGGCTTCACCCTAGGTCGTTGCTCCACCTGATCGAATAGTTAGGGCCTAAGAAGTCAGCGCCAGAAGCATAAAACACGATATATGTACAACAGTTTTACCATCGTATAAAATGAATAATCGCAAACAGTGTGAAGGTAATGGTCATTTCTACGTTCCGGGCAACCTAGGCTTCACCCTAGGTCGTTGTTCCACCAGAGCGAATAGTTAGGGCCTAAGAAGTCAACGCCTGAAGCATAAAGTACAATCAAAATCCAACAGTTTGTCCATCGTGTAGCTGGAATAATTGCAACCAGAGTGAAAGTAATGGTCATTTCCACGTTTCGGGCGACCTAGGCTCCACTCTAGGGCGTTGCTCCACCAGATGGAATAGCTAGGGCCTTAGAAGTCAATGCCAGAAGCATAAAATACAAAATAAATACAACAGTTTTACCATCGTATAAAATGAATAATCGCAAACAGTGTGAAGGTAATGGTCATTTCTACGTTCCGGGCAACCTAGGCTTCACTCTAGGGCGTTGCTCCACCAGATCGAATAGTTAGGGCCATAGAAGTCAACGCCCGAAGGATAAAATACAAAATAAATAGAACAGTTTTTCCATTGTATAAAACGAATAATTGAAACCAGTGTGAAAGTTATGGTCATTTCCACGTTCCGGGCAACCTACGCTTCACCCTAGGGCGTTGCTCCACCTGATCGAATAGTTAGGGCCTAAGAAGTCAACGCCAGAAGCATAAAATACGATATATGTACAACAGTTTTGCCATCGTATAAAATGAATAATCGCAAACAGAGTGAAGGTAATGGTCATTTCTATGTTCCAGGCAACATAGGCTTCACTCTAGGGCGTTGCTCCACCAGATCGAATAGTTAGGGCCTTAGAAGTCAACGCCCGAAGCATAAAGTACAAAATAAATAGAACAGTTTTTCCATTGTATAAAACGAATATTTGAAACCAGTGTGAAAGTTATGGTCATTTCTACGTTCCGCGCAACCTAGGCTTCACCCCTGGGCGTTGCTCCACCAGATCGAATAGTTAGGGCCTAAGAAGTCAACGCCCGAAGCATAAAATACAACATAAGTACAGCAGTTTTTCCATCGTATAACAGGAATAATTGCAACCAGTGTGAAAGTACAGGTCATTTTTACGTTCCGGGCAACCTACGCTTCGCTCAAGGGCGTTGCTCCACCACATCGAATAGTTAGGGCCTTAGAAGTCAACGCCTGAAGCATAAAATACAATAAAAATGCAACATCTTTTTCATCGTATAACAGGAATAATTGCAACCAGTCTGAAAGATATGGTCATTTCTGCGTTCCGGGCAACCTACGCTTCACTCTAGGGCGTTGGTCCTCCACATCTAACAGTTGGGGCCTAAGAAGTCAACCGCAGAAGCACCAAATACAAAATAAATACAACAGTTTTTCCATCGTATAAAACGAATAATTGCAACCAGTATGAAAGATATGGTCATTTCTACGTTCCGGGCAACCTAGGCTTCACTCTAGGGCGTTGGTCCTCCACATCTAACAGTTAGGGCCTAAGAAGTCGACGCCAGAAGCATAAAATACAATATGAATACAACAGTTTTTCACTTGTATAACAGGAATAATTGCAACCAGTGTGAAAGCTATGGTCATTTCTACGTTCCGGGCAACCTAGGCTTCACTCTAGGACGTTGCTCCACCACATCGAATAGTTGGGGCCTTAGAAGTCAATGCCAGAAGCATAAAGTGCAATATAAATACAACAGTTTTTCCATCGTATAACAAGAACAATTGCAGCAAGTGTGAAAGTACAGGTCATTTTTACGTTCCGGGCAACCTAGGCTTCACCCTAGGGCGTTGCTCCACCTGATCGAATAGTTAGGGCCTAAAAAGTCAACGCCAGGAGCATAAAATACAAAATAAATACAACAGTTTTTCAATCGTATAACAAGAATAATTGCAACCAGTGTGAAAGTGATGGTCATTTCTACATTCCAGGCAACCTAGGCTACACTCTAGGGCGTTGCTCCGCCATATCGAATAGATAGGGCCTAAGAAGTCAACGCCAGAAGCATAAAATACAGCATAAATACAACAGTTTTTCACTTGTATAACAGGAATAATTGCAACCAGTGTGAAAGCTATAGTCATTTCTACGTTCCGGGCAACCTAGGCTTCACCCTAGGTCGTTGCTCCACCTGATCGAATAGTTAGGGCCTAAGAAGTCAGCGCCAGAAGCATAAAACACGATATATGTACAACAGTTTTACCATCGTATAAAATGAATAATCGCAAACAGTGTGAAGGTAATGGTCATTTCTACGTTCCGGGCAACCTAGGCTTCACCCTAGGTCGTTGTTCCACCAGAGCGAATAGTTAGGGCCTAAGAAGTCAACGCCTGAAGCATAAAGTACAATCAAAATCCAACAGTTTGTCCATCGTGTAGCTGGAATAATTGCAACCAGAGTGAAAGTAATGGTCATTTCCACGTTTCGGGCGACCTAGGCTCCACTCTAGGGCGTTGCTCCACCAGATGGAATAGCTAGGGCCTTAGAAGTCAATGCCAGAAGCATAAAATACAAAATAAATACAACAGTTTTACCATCGTATAAAATGAATAATCGCAAACAGTGTGAAGGTAATGGTCATTTCTACGTTCCGGGCAACCTAGGCTTCACTCTAGGGCGTTGCTCCACCAGATCGAATAGTTAGGGCCATAGAAGTCAACGCCCGAAGGATAAAATACAAAATAAATAGAACAGTTTTTCCATTGTATAAAACGAATAATTGAAACCAGTGTGAAAGTTATGGTCATTTCCACGTTCCGGGCAACCTACGCTTCACCGTAGGGCGTTGCTCCACCTGATCGAATAGTTAGGGCCTAAGAAGTCAACGCCAGAAGCATAAAATACGATATATGTACAACAGTTTTGCCATCGTATAAAATGAATAATCGCAAACAGAGTGAAGGTAATGGTCATTTCTATGTTCCAGGCAACATAGGCTTCACTCTAGGGCGTTGCTCCACCAGATCGAATAGTTAGGGCCTTAGAAGTCAACGCCCGAAGCATAAAGTACAAAATAAATAGAACAGTTTTTCCATTGTATAAAACGAATATTTGAAACCAGTGTGAAAGTTATGGTCATTTCTACGTTCCGTGCAACCTAGGCTTCACCCCTGGGCGTTGCTCCACCAGATCGAATAGTTAGGGCCTAAGAAGTCGACGCCAGAAGCATAAAATACAATATGAATACAACAGTTTTTCACTTGTATAACAGGAATAATTGCAACCAGTGTGAAAGCTATGGTCATTTCTACGTTCCGGGCAACCTAGGCTTCACTCTAGGACGTTGCTCCACCACATCGAATAGTTGGGGCCTTAGAAGTCAATGCCAGAAGCATAAAGTGCAATATAAATACAACAGTTTTTCCATCGTATAACAAGAACAATTGCAGCAAGTGTGAAAGTACAGGTCATTTTTACGTTCCGGGCAACCTAGGCTTCGCCCTAGGGCGTTGCTCCACCTGATCGAATAGTTAGGGCCTAAAAAGTCAACGCCAGGAGCATAAAATACAAAATAAATACAACAGTTTTTCAATCGTATAACAAGAATAATTGCAACCAGTGTGAAAGTGATGGTCATTTCTACATTCCAGGCAACCTAGGCTACACTCTAGGGCGTTGCTCCGCCATATCGAATAGATAGGGCCTAAGAAGTCAACGCCAGAAGCATAAAATACAGCATAAATACAACAGTTTTTCACTTGTATAACAGGAATAATTGCAACCAGTGTGAAAGCTATAGTCATTTCTACGTTCCGGGCAACCTAGGCTTTACCCTAGGTCGTTGCTCCACCTGATCGAATAGTTAGGGCCTAAGAAGTCAGCGCCAGAAGCATAAAACACGATATATGTACAACAGTTTTACCATCGTATAAAATGAATAATCGCAAACAGTGTGAAGGTAATGGTCATTTCTACGTTCCGGGCAACCTAGGCTTCACCCTAGGTCGTTGTTCCACCAGAGCGAATAGTTAGGGCCTAAGAAGTCAACGCCTGAAGCATAAAGTACAAAATAAATAGAACAGTTTTTCCATTGTATAAAACGAATATTTGAAACCAGTGTGAAAGTTATGGTCATTTCTACGTTCCGCGCAACCTAGGCTTCACCCCTGGGCGTTGCTCCACCAGATCGAATAGTTAGGGCCTAAGAAGTCGACGCCAGAAGCATAAAATACAATATGAATACAACAGTTTTTCACTTGTATAACAGGAATAATTGCAACCAGTGTGAAAGCTATGGTCATTTCTACGTTCCGGGCAACCTAGGCTTCACTCTAGGACGTTGCTCCACCACATCGAATAGTTGGGGCCTTAGAAGTCAATGCCAGAAGCATAAAGTGCAATATAAATACAACAGTTTTTCCATCGTATAACAAGAACAATTGCAGCAAGTGTGAAAGTACAGGTCATTTTTACGTTCCGGGCAACCTAGGCTTCACCCTAGGGCGTTGCTCCACCTGATCGAATAGTTAGGGCCTAAAAAGTCAACGCCAGGAGCATAAAATACAAAATAAATACAACAGTTTTTCAATCGTATAACAAGAATAATTGCAACCAGTGTGAAAGTGATGGTCATTTCTACATTCCAGGCAACCTAGGCTACACTCTAGGGCGTTGCTCCGCCATATCGAATAGATAGGGCCTAAGAAGTCAATGCCAGAAGCATAAAATACAGCATAAATACAACAGTTTTTCACTTGTATAACAGGAATAATTGCAACCAGTGTGAAAGCTATAGTCATTTCTACGTTCCGGGCAACCTAGGCTTCACCCTAGGTCGTTGCTCCACCTGATCGAATAGTTAGGGCCTAAGAAGTCAGCGCCAGAAGCATAAAACACGATATATGTACAACAGTTTTACCATCGTATAAAATGAATAATCGCAAACAGTGTGAAGGTAATGGTCATTTCTACGTTCCGGGCAACCTAGGCTTCACCCTAGGTCGTTGTTCCACCAGAGCGAATAGTTAGGGCCTAAGAAGTCAACGCCTGAAGCATAAAGTACAATCAAAATCCAACAGTTTGTCCATCGTGTAGCTGGAATAATTGCAACCAGAGTGAAAGTAATGGTCATTTCCACGTTTCGGGCGACCTAGGCTCCACTCTAGGGCGTTGCTCCACCAGATGGAATAGCTAGGGCCTTAGAAGTCAATGCCAGAAGCATAAAATACAAAATAAATACAACAGTTTTACCATCGTATAAAATGAATAATCGCAAACAGTGTGAAGGTAATGGTCATTTCTACGTTCCGGGCAACCTAGGCTTCACTCTAGGGTGTTGCTCAACCAGATCGAATAGTTAGGGCCATAGAAGTCAACGCCCGAAGGATAAAATACAAAATAAATAGAACAGTTTTTCCATTGTATAAAACGAATAATTGAAACCAGTGTGAAAGTTATGGTCATTTCCACGTTCCGGGCAACCTACGCTTCACCCTAGGGCGTTGCTCCACCTGATCGAATAGTTAGGGCCTAAGAAGTCAACGCCAGAAGCATAAAATACGATATATGTACAACAGTTTTGCCATCGTATAAAATGAATAATCGCAAACAGAGTGAAGGTAATGGTCATTTCTATGTTCCAGGCAACCTAGGCTTCACTCTAGGGCGTTGCTCCACCAGATCGAATAGTTAGGGCCTTAGAAGTCAACGCCCGAAGCATAAAGTACAAAATAAATAGAACAGTTTTTCCATTGTATAAAACGAATATTTGAAACCAGTGTGAAAGTTATGGTCATTTCTACGTTCCGCGCAACCTAGGCTTCACCCCTGGGCGTTGCTCCACCAGATCCAATAGTTAGGACCTAAGAAGTCAGCGCCAGAAGCATAAAATACAGAATAGATACAACAGCTTTTCCATCGTATATAATGTATATTTGCAAACAGTGTGAAGGCAATGGTCATTTCTACGTTCCGGGTAACCTAGGCTTCAACCTAGGGCGTTGCTCCACCTGATCGAATAGTTAGGCCCTAAGAAGTCAACGCCAGAAGCATAAAATACGATATATGTACAACAGTTTTTCCATCGTATAACAGGAATAATTGCAACCAGTGTGAAAGACATGGTCATTTCTACGTTCCGGGCAACCTAGGCTTCACTCTAGGGCGTTGCTCCACCACATCGAATAGCTACGGCCTTAGGAGTCAACGCTAGAGGCATAAAATGCAAAATAAATACAACAGTTTTTCGATCGTATAACAAGAATAATTGCAACCAGTGTGAAAAATATGGTCATTTCTACGTTGCGGGCATCCTAGGCTTCACTCTAGGGCATTGCTCCACCACATCGAATAGCTACGGCCTTAGAAGTCAACGCCATAACTATAAAAAACGATATAAATACAACAGTTTCTCCATTGTATAAAATGAATAATTGCAAACAGTGTGGAGGTAATGGTCATTTCTACTTTCCGGGCAACCTAGGCTTCACTCTAGGGCGTTTCTCCACCACATCGAATAGCTACGCCCTTAGAAGTCAACGCCTGAAGCATAAAATATAATATAAGTACAACAGTTTTTCCATCGTATATCTGGAATTATTGCAATCAGTGTGAAAGACGTGGTCATTTCTACGTTCCGGCCAACCTAGGCTTCACTCTAGGGCGTTGCTCCACCAGATCGAATAGTTAGGGCCTAAGAAGTGAACGCCAGAAGCATAAAATACGATATATGTACAACAGTTTTGCCATCGTATAAAATGAATAATCGCAAACAGTGTGAAGGTAATGGTCATTTCTATGTTCCGGGCAACCTAGGCTTCACTCTAGAGCGTTGCTCCACCAGATCGAATAGTTAGGGCGTTAGAAGTCAACGCCCGAAGCATAAAATACAAGATAAATAGAACAGTTTTTCCATTGTATAAAACGAATAATTGAAACCAGTGTGAAAGTTATGGTCATTTCTACGTTCCGCGCAACCTAGGCTTCACCCCTGGCCGTTGCTCCACCAGATCCAATAGTTAGGACCTAAGAAGTCAGCGCCAGAAGCATGAAATACAAAATAGATACAACAGCTTTTCCATCGTATATAATGTATATTTGCAAACAGTGTGAAGGCAATGGTCATTTCTACGTTCCGGGCAACCTAGGCTTCACCCTAGGGCGTTGCTCCACCGGATCGAATAGTTAGGGCCATAGAAGTCAACGCCCGAAGCATAAAATGCAAAATAAATTGAACAGCTTTTCCATTGTATAAAACGAATAATTGTAACCAGTGTGAAAGTTATGATCATTTCTACGTTCCGCGCAACCTAGGCTTCACCCCTGGGCGTTGCTCCACCGGATCGAATAGTGAGGGCCTAAGAAGTCAATGCCAGAAGCATAAAATGCAATATAAGTACAACTGTTTTTCCACTGTATAATATGAATAATTGCAAACAGTGTGAAAGATATGGTCATTTCTACGCTGCGGGCATCCTAGGCTTCACTCTCGGGCGTTGCTCAACCACATCCAATAGCTACGGCCCTAGAACACAACGCCATAACTATAAAATACAATATAAATACAACAGTCTTTCCATCGTATAAAACGAGTATTTGCAACCTGTCTGATAGTTTTGGTCATTTCCACGTTCCGGGCAACCTAGGCTTCACCCTAGGGCGCTGCTCCACCAGATCCAATAGCTAGGGCCTAAGAAGTTAACGCCAGGAGCACCAAATACAGAATAAATACAACAGTTTTTCCATCGCATAAAACGAATGATTGCATCCAGTATGAAAGCTATGGTCATTTCTACGTTCCGGGCAACCTAGGCTTCGCTCAAGGGCGTTGCTCCACCACATCGAATAGTTAGGGCCTTAGAAGTCAATGCCAGAAGAATAAAATACAATATAAATACAACAGTTTTTCCACTGTATAATATGAATAATTGCAAACAGTGTGGAAGTAATGGTCATTTCTACGTTCCGGGCAACCTAGGCTTCACTCTAGGGCGTTGGTCCACCAGATGCAATAGTTAGGGCCTAAGAAGTCAACGCCAGAAGCACCAAATACAAAATTAATACAACAGTTTTTCCATCGTATAAAACGAATAATTGCAACCAGTGTGAAATTCATAGCCATTTCTACGTTGCGGGCATCCTAGACTTAACTCTGAGGCATTGCTACACCAGATCGAATACATAGGGCCTTGGAAGTCAACGCCAGAGGTATAAAGTACAATTAAAATCCAACAGTTTGTCCATCGTATAGCTGGAATAATTGCAACCAGAGTGAAAGTAATGGTCATTTCTACGTTTCGGGCGACCTACGCTCCACTCTAGGGCATTGCTCCAACAGATGGAATAGCTAGGGCCTTAGAAGTCAATGCCAGAAGCATAAAATAGAAAATAAATACAACAGTTTTTCCATCGTATAACAAGAATAATTGCAACCAGTGTGAAAGTGATGGTCATTTCTACATTCCGGGCAACCTAGCCTTGACTCTAGGGCGTTGCTCCACCGGATCGAATAGTTAGGGCCTAAGAAGTCAACGCCAGAAGCACCAAATACAAAATTAATACAACAGTTTTTCCATCGTATAAAACGAATAATTGCAACCAGTGTGAAAGTACAGGTCATTTTTACGTTCCGGGCAACCTAGGCTTCGCTCAAGGGCGTTGCTCCAACACATCGAATAGTTAGGGCCTTAGAAGTCAACACCTGTGGCATAAAATACAATAAAAATACAACATTGTTTTCATCGTATAACAGGAATAATTGCAACCAGTCTGAAAGATATGGTCATTTCTACGTTCCGGGCAACCTAGGCTTCACTCTAGGGCGTTGGCCCTCCACATCTAACAGTTAGGGCCTAAGAAGTCAACGCCAGAAGCACCAAATACAAAATAAATGCAACAGTTTTTCCATCGTATAAAACGATTAATTGCAACCAGTATGAAAGTTTTGGTCATTTCTGCGTTCCGGGCAACCTAGGCTTCACCCTAGGGCGCTGCTCCACCTGATCGAATAGTTAGGGCCTAAGAAGTCAACGCCAGAAGCATAAAATACGATATATGTACAACAGTTTTACCATCGTATAAAATGAATAATCGCAAACCGTGTGAAGGTGGTGGTCATTTCTATATTCCGGGCAACCTAGGCTTCACTCTAGGGCGTTGCTCCACCAGATGGAATAGCTAGGGCCTTAGAAGTCAATGCCAGAAGCATAAAATACAAAATAAATACAACAGTTTTTCCATCGTATAACAAGAATAATTGCAACAAGTGTGAAAGTGATGGTCATTTCTACATTCCGGGCAACCTAGGCTTGACTCTAGGGCGTTGTTCCACCAGAGCGATTAGTTAGGGCCTAAGAAGTCAACGCCTGAAGCATAAAATACAATATAAATACAACAGTTTTTCCATCGCATAAAACGAATAATTGCAACCAGTATTAAAGTTATGGTCATTTCTACGTTCCGGGCAACCTAGGCTTCACCCTAGGGCGTTGCTCCACCTGATCGAATAGTTAGGGCCTAAGAAGTCAACGCCAGAAGCATAAAATACGATATATGTACAACAGTTTTTCCATCGTATAAAACGAATAATTGCAACCAGTGTGAAAGTAATAGACATTTCTACGTTGCGGGCATCCTAGACTTAACTCTGAGGCATTGCTACACCAGATCGAATACATCGGGCCTTAGAAGTCAACGCCAGAAGTATAAAGTACAATCAAAATCCAACAGTTTGACCATCGCATAGCAGGAATAATTGCAACCAGAGTGAAAGTAATGGTCATTTCCACGTTTCGGGCGACCTAGGCTCCACTCTAGGGCGTTGCTCCACCAGATGGAATAGCTAGGGCCTTAGAAGTCAATGCCAGAAGCATAAAATACAAAATAAATACAACAGTTTTACCATCGTATAAAATGAATAATCGCAAACAGTGTGAGGGTAATGGTCATTTCTACGTTCCGGGCAACCTAGACTTCCCTCTAGGGCGTTGCTCCACCAGATCGAATAGTTAGGGCCATAGAAGTCAACGCCCGAAGCATAAAATCAAAATAAATAGCACAGTTTTTCCACTGTATAAAACGAATAATTGAAACCAGTGTGAAAGTTATGGTCATTTCTACGTTCAAGCCAACCTAGGCATCACTACAGGGCGGTGCTCCACCAGTTCAAATAGATAGGCCCCAAGAAGACAACGCCAGAAGCATAAAATACAATATAAATACAACAGCTTTTCCATCGTATATAATGTACATTTGCAAACAGTGTGAAAGTAACGGTCATTTCTACGTTCCGGGCAACCTAGGCTTCACTCTAGGGCGTTGCTCCACCAGATCGAATAGTTAGGGACTTAGAAATCAACGCCAGAAGCATAAAATACAACATAAGTACAACAGTTTTTCCATCGTATAACAGGAATAATTGCAACCAGTGTGAAAGTACAGGTCATTTTTACGTTCCGGGCAACCGAGGCTTCGCTCAAGGGCGTTGCTCCACCACATCGAATAGTTAGGGCCTTTGAAGTCAACGCCTGAAGCATAAAATACAATAAAAATGCAACATCTTTTTCATCGTATAACAGGAATAATTGCAACCAGTCTGAAAGATATGGTCATTTCTGCGTTCCGGGCAACCTACGCTTCACTCTAGGGCGTTGGTCCTCCACATCTAACAGTTGGGGCCTAAGAAGTCAACCGCAGAAGCACCAAATACAAAATAAATACAACAGTTTTTCCATCGTATAAAACGAATAATTGCAACCAGTATGAAAGTTATGGTCATTTCTACGTTCCGGGCAACCTAGGCTTCACCCTAGGGCGCTGCTCCACCTGATCGAATGGTTAGGGCCTAAGAAGTCAACGCCAGAAGCATAAAATACGATATATGAACAACAGTTTTACCATCGTATAAAATGAATAATCGCAAACCGTGTGAAGGTGATGGTCATTTCTATATTCCGGGCAACCTAGGCTTCACTCTAGGGCGTTTCTCCACCACATCGAATAGCTACGGCCTTAGAAGTCAACGCTAGAAGCATAAAATAAAGTAAAAATACAACAGTTTTTCCATCGTATAAAACGAATAATTGCAACCAGTATGAATGTTATGGTCATTTCTACGTTCCGGGCAACCTAGGCTTCACTCTAGGGCGTTTCTCCACCACATCGAATAGCTACGGCCTGAGAAGTCAACGTCTGAAACATAAAATATAATATAAATTCAACAGTTTTTCCATCGTATAACAGGAATAATTGCAACCAGTGTGAAAGACATGGTCACTTCTACGTTCCGGGCAACCTAGGCTTCACTCTAGGGCGTTGCTCCACCACATCGAATAGCTACGGCCTTAGGAGTCAACGCCAGAGGCTTAAAATACAAAATAAATACAACAGTCTTTCCATCGTATAACAAGAATAATTGCAACCTGTTTGAAAGTGATGGTCATTTCAACATTCCGGGCAACCTAGGCTTCACTCTAAGGCTATGCTCCATCAGATCGAATAGTCAGTGCCTAAGAAGTCAACGCCAGAAGCATAAAATACAATATAAATGCAACAGTTTTTCCCTTGTATAACAGGAATAATTGCAACCAGTGTGAAAGCTATGGTCATTTCTACATTCCGGGCAACCTAGGCTACACTCTAGGGCGTTGCTCCACCAGATCGAATAGTTAGGGCCTAAGAAGTCAACGTCAAAAGCACAAAATACAATATAAATACAACAGTTTTTCCCTTGTATAACAAGAATAATTGCAACCAGTGTGAAAGCTATGGTCATTTCTACGTTCCGGGCAACCTAGGCTTCACTCTAGGGCGTTGCACCACCACATCGAATAGTTAGGGCCTTAGAAGTCAATGCCAGAAGCATAAAATGCCATATAAATACAACAGTTTTTCCATCGTATAACAAGAATAATTGCTACCAGTGTGAAAGTGATGGTCATTTCTACATTCCGGGCAACCTAGGTTTCACTCTAGGGCCATGGTCCACCAGATCGAATAGTTAGGGCCTAAGAAGTCAACGCCAGAAGCATAAAATACAATATAAATACAACAGTTTTTCCATCGCATAAAACGAATAATTGCAACCAGTATTAAAGTTATGGTCATTTCTACGTTCCGGGCAACCTAGGCTTCACCCTAGGGCGTTGCTCCACCTGATCGAATAGTTAGGGCCTAAGAAGTCAACGCCAGAAGCATAAAATACGATATATGTACAACAGTTTTTCCATCGTATAAAACGAATAATTGCAACCAGTATGAAAGTAATAGACATTTCTACGTTGCGGGCATCCTAGACTTAACTCTGAGGCATTGCTACACCAGATCGAATACATCGGGCCTTAGAAGTCAACGCCAGAAGTATAAGGTACAATCAAAATCCAACAGTTTGACCATCGCATAGCAGGAATAATTGCAACCAGAGTGAAAGTAATGGTCATTTCCACGTTTCGGGCGACCTAGGCTCCACTCTAGGGCGTTGCTCCACCAGATGGAATAGCTAGGGCCTTAGAAGTCAATGCCAGAAGCATAAAATACAAAATAAATACAACAGTTTTACCATCGTATAAAATGAATATTCGCAAACAGTGTGAGGGTAATGGTCATTTCTACGTTCCGGGCAACCTAGGCTTCCCTCTAGGGCGTTGCTCCACCAGATCGAATAGTTAGGGCCATAGAAGTCAACGCCCGAAGCATAAAATCAAAATAAATAGCACAGTTTTTCCACTGTATAAAACGAATAATTGAAACCAGTGTGAAAGTTATGTTCATTTCTACGTTCAAGCCAACCTAGGCATCACTACAGGGCGGTGCTCCACCAGTTCAAATAGATAGGCCCCAAGAAGACAACGCCAGAAGCATAAAATACAATATAAATACAACAGCTTTTCCATCGTATATAATGTACATTTGCAAACAGTGTGAAAGTAACGGTCATTTCTACGTTCCGGGCAACCTAGGCTTCACTCTAGGGCGTTGCTCCACCAGATCGAATAGTTAGGGACTTAGAAATCAACGCCAGAAGCATAAAATACAACATAAGTACAACAGTTTTTCCATCGTATAACAGGAATAATTGCAACCAGTGTGAAAGTACAGGTCATTTTTACGTTCCGGGCAACCGAGGCTTCGCTCAAGGGCGTTGCTCCACCACATCGAATAGTTAGGGCCATTTGAAGTCAACGCCTGAAGCATAAAATACAATAAAAATGCAACATCTTTTTCATCGTATAACAGGAATAATTGCAACCAGTCTGAAAGATATGGTCATTTCTGCGTTCCGGGCAACCTACGCTTCACTCTAGGGCGTTGGTCCTCCACATCTAACAGTTGGGGCCTAAGAAGTCAACCGCAGAAGCACCAAATACAAAATAAATACAACAGTTTTTCCATCGTATAAAACGAATAATTGCAACCAGTATGAAAGTTATGGTCATTTCTACGTTCCGGGCAACCTAGGCTTCACCTTAGGGCGCTGCTCCACCTGATCGAATGGTTAGGGCCTAAGAAGTCAACGCCAGAAGCATAAAATACGATATATGTACAACAGTTTTACCATCGTATAAAATGAATAATCGCAAACCGTGTGAAGGTGATGGTCATTTCTATATTCCGGGCAACCTAGGCTTCACTCTAGGGCGTTTCTCCACCACATCGAATAGCTACGGCCTTAGAAGTCAACGCTAGAAGCATAAAATAAAGTAAAAATACAACAGTTTTTCCATCGTATAAAACGAATAATTGCAACCAGTATGAATGTTATGGTCATTTCTACGTTCCGGGCAACCTAGGCTTCACTCTAGGGCGTTTCTCCACCACATCGAATAGCTACGGCCTTAGAAGTCAACGTCTGAAACATAAAATATAATATAAATTCAACAGTTTTTCCATCGTATAACAGGAATAATTGCAACCAGTGTGAAAGACATGGTCATTTCTACGTTCCGGGCAACCTAGGCTTCACTCTAGGGTGTTGCTCCAACACATCGAATAGCTACGGCCTTAGGAGTCAACGCCAGAGGCTTAAAATACAAAATAAATACAACAGTCTTTCCATCGTATAACAAGAATAATTGCAACCTGTTTGAAAGTGATGGTCATTTCAACATTCCGGGCAACCTAGGCTTCACTCTAAGGCTATGCTCCATCAGATCGAATAGTCAGTGCCTAAGAAGTCAACGCCAGAAGCATAAAATACAATATAAATGCAACAGTTTTTCCCTTGTATAACAGGAATAATTGCAACCAGTGTGAAAGCTATGGTCATTTCTACATTCCGGGCAACCTAGGCTACACTCTAGGGCGTTGCTCCACCAGATCGAATAGTTAGGGCCTAAGAAGTCAACGTCAAAAGCACAAAATACAATATAAATACAACAGTTTTTCCCTTGTATAACAAGAATAGTTGCAACCAGTGTGAAAGCTATGGTCATTTCTACGTTCCGGGCAACCTAGGCTTCACTCTAGGGCGTTGCTCCACCACATCGAATAGTTAGGGCCTTAGAAGTCAATGCCAGAAGCATAAAATGCCATATAAATACAACAGTTTTTCCATCGTATAACAAGAATAATTGCTACCAGTGTGAAAGTGATGGTCATTTCTACATTCCGGGCAACCTAGGTTTTACTCTAGGGCCATGGTCCACCAGATCGAATAGTTAGGGCCTAAGAAGTCAACGCCAGAAGCATAAAATACAATATAAATACAACAGTTTTTCCATCGCATAAAACGAATAATTGCAACCAGTATTAAAGTTATGGTCATTTCTACGTTCCGGGCAACCTAGGCTTCACCCTAGGGCGTTGCTCCACCTGATCGAATAGTTAGGGCCTAAGAAGTCAACGCCAGAAGCATAAAATACGATATATGTACAACAGTTTTTCCATCGTATAAAACGAATAATTGCAACCAGTGTGAAAGTAATAGACATTTCTACGTTGCGGGCATCCTAGACTTAACTCTGAGGCATTGCTACACCAGATCGAATACATCGGGCCTTAGAAGTCAACGCCAGAAGTATAAAGTACAATCAAAATCCAACAGTTTGACCATCGCATAGCAGGAATAATTGCAACCAGAGTGAAAGTAATGGTCATTTCCACGTTTCGGGCGACCTAGGCTCCACTCTAGGGCGTTGCTCCACCAGATGGAATAGCTAGGGCCTTAGAAGTCAATGCCAGAAGCATAAAATACAAAATAAATACAACAGTTTTACCATCGTATAAAATGAATATTCGCAAACAGTGTGAGGGTAATGGTCATTTCTACGTTCCGGGCAACCTAGGCTTCCCTCTAGGGCGTTGCTCCACCAGATCGAATAGTTAGGGCCATAGAAGTCAACGCCCGAAGCATAAAATACAAAATAAATAGCACAGTTTTTCCACTGTATAAAACGAATAATTGAAACCAGTGTGAAAGTTATGGTCATTTCTACGTTCAAGCCAACCTAGGCATCACTACAGGGCGGTGCTCCACCAGTTCAAATAGATAGGCCCCAAGAAGTCAACGCCAGAAGCATAAAATACAATATAAATACAACAGCTTTTCCATCGTATATAATGTACATTTGCAAACAGTGTGAAAGTAACGGTCATTTCTACGTTCCGGGCAACCTAGGCTTCACTCTAGGGCGTTGCTCCACCAGATCGAATAGTTAGGGACTTAGAAATCAACGCCAGAAGCATAAAATACAACATAAGTACAACAGTTTTTCCATCGTATAACAGGAATAATTGCAACCAGTGTGAAAGTACAGGTCATTTTTACGTTCCGGGCAACCGAGGCTTCGCTCAAGGGCGTTGCTCCACCACATCGAATAGTTAGGGCCTTAGAAGTCAACGCCTGAAGCATAAAATACAATAAAAATGCAACATCTTTTTCATCGTATAACAGGAATAATTGCAACCAGTCTGAAAGATATGGTCATTTCTGCGTTCCGGGCAACCTACGCTTCACTCTAGGGCGTTGGTCCTCCACATCTAACAGTTGGGGCCTAAGAAGTCAACCGCAGAAGCACCAAATACAAAATAAATACAACAGTTTTTCCATCGTATAAAACGAATAATTGCAACCAGTATGAAAGTTATGGTCATTTCTACGTTCCGGGCAACCTAGGCTTCACCCTAGGGCGCTGCTCCACCTGATCGAATGGTTAGGGCCTAAGAAGTCAACGCCAGAAGCATAAAATACGATATATGTACAACAGTTTTACCATCGTATAAAATGAATAATCGCAAACCGTGTGAAGGTGATGGTCATTTCTATATTCCGGGCAACCTAGGCTTCACTCTAGGGCGTTTCTCCACCACATCGAATAGCTACGGCCTTAGAAGTCAACGCTAGAAGCATAAAATAAAGTAAAAATACAACAGTTTTTCCATCGTATAAAACGAATAATTGCAACCAGTATGAATGTTATGGTCATTTCTACGTTCCGGGCAACCTAGGCTTCACTCTAGGGCGTTTCTCCACCACATCGAATAGCTACGGCCTTAGAAGTCAACGTCTGAAACATAAAATATAATATAAATTCAACAGTTTTTCCATCGTATAACAGGAATAATTGCAACCAGTGTGAAAGACATGGTCATTTCTACGTTCCGGGCAACCTAGGCTTCACTCTAGGGCGTTGCTCCACCACATCGAATAGCTACGGCCTTAGGAGTCAACGCCAGAGGCTTAAAATACAAAATAAATACAACAGTTTTTCCATCGTATGACAAGAATAATTGCAACCAGTTTGAAAGTGATGGTCATTTCTATATTCCGGGCAACCTAGGATTCACTCTAGGGCTATGCTCCATCAGATCGAATAGTCAGTGCCTAAGAAGTCAACGCCAGAAGCATAAAATACAATATAAATGCAACAGTTTTTCCCTTGTATAACAGGAATAATTGCAAACAGTGTGAAAGCTATGGTCATTTCTACGTTCCGGGCAACCGAGGCTACACTCTAGGGCGTGGGTCCACCACATCGAATAGCTAGGGCCTTAGAAGTCAATGCCAGAAGCATAAAATGCCTTATAAATACAACAGTTGTTCCACTGTATAATATGAATAATTGCAAACAGTGTGGAAGTAATGGTCATTTCTACGTTCCGGGCAACCTAGGCTTCACACTAGGGCGTTGCTCAACCACATCGAATAGCTACGGCCCTAGAAGACAGCGCCATAACTATAAAATACAATATAAATAAAACATTCTATCCATCGTATAAAACGAATAATTGCAACCAGTCTGATAGTTATGGTCATTTCTACGTTCCGGGAACCTAGGCTTCACCCTAGGTCGTTGGTCCACCAGATCGAAAAGTTAGGGCCTAAGAAGTCAATGCCAGAAGCATAAAATACGATATATGTACAACAGTTCTTCCATCGCATAATATGAGTAATTGCAACCAGTGTGAAAGTAACGGCCATTTCTACGTTCCGGGAATCCTAGACCTAACACTGAGACATTGCTCCACCAGATCGAATACATAGGGCCTTAGAAGTCAACGCCAGAAGCATAAAGTACATTAAAAATCCAACAGTTTGTCCATCGTATAACAGGAATAATTGCAACCAGTGTGAAAGTGATGGTCATTTCTACATTCCGGGCAACCTAGGCTTCACTCTAGGGCGTGGCTCCACCACATCGAATAGCTAGGGCCTTAGAAGTCAATGCCAGAAGCATAAAATGCCATATAAATGCAACAGTTGTGCCACTGTATAATATGAATAATTGCAAACAGTGTGGAAGTAATGGTCATTTCTACGTTGCGGGCATCCTAGGCTTAACTCTAGGGCATTGCTCAACCACATCGAATAGCTACGGCCTTAGAAGTCAACGCCATAACTATAAAAAACAATATAAATACAGCAGTCTTTCCATTGTATAAAATGAATGATTGCAACCAGAGTGAAGGTGATGGTCATTCCTACGTCCCGGGCAACCTAGGCTTCACTCTAGGCCGTTGCTCCACCAGATCGAATAGCTAGGGACTTAGAAGTCAACGCTAGAAGCATAAAATAAAATAAAAATACAACAGTTTTTCCATCGTATAAAACGAATAATTGCAACCAGTATGAATGTTATGGTCATTTCTACGTTCCGGGAAACCTAGGCTTCACTCTAGGGCGTTTCTCCACCACATCGAATAGCTACGGCCTTAGAAGTCAACGTCTGAAGCATAAAATATAATATAAATTCAACAGTTTTTCCATCGTATAACAGGAATAATTGCAACCAGTGTGAAAGACATGGTCATTTCTACGTTCCGGGCAACCTAGGCTTCACTCTAGGGCGTTGCTCCACCACATCGAATAGCTACGGCCTTAGGAGTCAACGCCAGAGGCTTACAATACGAAATAAATACAACAGTTTTTCCATCGTATAACAAGAATAATTGCAACCTGTTTGAAAGTGATGGTCATTTCAACATTCCGGGCAACCTAGGCTTCACTCTAAGGCTATGCTCCATCAGATCGAATAGTCAGTGCCTAAGAAGTCAACGCCAGAAGCATAAAATACAATATAAATGCAACAGTTTTTCCCTTGTATAACAGGAATAATTGCAAACAGTGTGAAAGCTATGGTCATTTCTACATTCCGGGCAACCTAGGCTACACTCTAGGGCGTTGCTCCACCAGATCGAATAGTTAGGGCCTAAGAAATCAACGTCAAAAGCACAAAATACAATATAAATACAACAGTTTTTCCCTTGTATAACAAGAATAATTGCAACCAGTGTGAAAGCTATGGTCATTTCTACGTTCCGTGCAACCTGCGCTTCACTCTAGGGCGTTGCTCCACCAGATCGAATAGTTAGGGCCTAAGAAGTCAACGCCAGAAGCATAAAATACGATATATGTACAACAGTTTTACCATCGTATAAAATGAATAATCGCAAACCGTGTGAAGGTGATGGTCATTTCTATATTCCAGGCAACCTAGGCTTCACTCTAGGGCGTTGCTCCACCAGATCGAATAGTTGGGGCCTTAGGAGTCAACGGCCGAAGCATAAAATACAAAATAAGTAGAACAGTTTTTCCACTGTATAATATGAATAATTGCAAACAGTGTGGAAGTAATGGTCATTTCTACGTTCCGGGCAACCTAGGCTTCACTCTAGGTCGTTGGTCCACCAGATGCAATTGTTAGGGCCTAAGAAGTCAACGCCTGAAGCATAAAATACAATATAAATACAACAGTTTTTCCATTGTATAAAACGAATAATTGCAACCAGTATGAAAGTTATGGTCATTTCTACGTTCCGGGCAATCTAGGCTTCACTCTAGGGCGTTGCTCAACCACATCGAATAGTTAGGGCCTTAGAAGTCAACGCCAGAAGCACCAAATACAAAATTAATACAACAGTTTTTCCATCGTATAAAACGAATAATTGCAACCAGAGTGAAGGTGATGGTCATTCCTACGTCCCGGGCAACCTAGGCTTCACTCTAGGCCGTTGCTCCACCAGATCGAATAGCTAGGGACTTAGAAGTCAACGCTAGAAGCATAAAATAAAATAAAAATACAACAGTTTTTCCATCGTATAAAACGAATAATTGCAACCAGTATGAATGTTATGGTCATTTCTACGTTCCGGGCAACCTAGGCTTCACTCTAGGGCGTTTCTCCACCACATCGAATAGCTACGGCCTTAGAAGTCAACGTCTGAAGCATAAAATATAATATAAATTCAACAGTTTTTCCATCGTATAACAGGAATAATTGCAACCAGTGTGAAAGACATGGTCATTTCTACGTTCCGGGCAACCTAGGCTTCACTCTAGGGCGTTGCTCCACCACATCGAATAGCTACGGCCTTAGGAGTCAACGCCAGAGGCTTAAAATACAAAATAAATACAACAGTTTTTCCATCGTATAACAAGAATAATTGCTACCTGTTTGAAAGTGATGGTCATTTCAACATTCCGGGCAACCTAGGCTTCACTCTAAGGCTATGCTCCATCAGATCGAATAGTCAGTGCCTAAGAAGTCAACGCCAGAAGCATAAAATACAATATAAATGCAACAGTTTTTCCCTTGTATAACAGGAATAATTGCAACCAGTGTGAAAGCTATGGTCATTTCTACATTCCGGGCAACCTAGGCTACACTCTAGGGCGTTGCTCCACCAGATCGAATAGTTAGGGCCTAAGAAGTCAACGTCAAAAGCACAAAATACAATATAAATACAACAGTTTTTCCCATGTATAACAAGAATAATTGCAACCAGTGTGAAAGCTATGGTCATTTCTACGTTCCGGGCAACCTAGGCTTCACTCTAGGGCGTTGCTCCACCACATCGAATAGTTAGGGCCTTAGAAGTCAATGCCAGAAGCATAAAATGCCATATAAATACAACAGTTTTTCCATCGTATAACAAGAATAATTGCTACCAGTGTGAAAGTGATGGTCATTTCTACATTCCGGGCAACCTAGGTTTCACTCTAGGGCCATGCTCCACCAGATCGAATAGTTAGGGCCTAAGAAGTCAACGCCAGAAGCATAAAATACAATATAAATACAACAGTTTTTCCCTTATATAACAGAAATAATTGCAACCAGTGTGAAAGCTATGGCCATTTCTACGTTCCGTGCAACCTAGGTTTCGGTCTATGGCGTAGCTCCACCATATCGAATTGTTAGGGCCTTAGAAGTCAATGCCAGAAGCATAAAATACAATATAAATACAACAGTTTTTCCATTGTATAAAATGAATAATTGCAAACAGTGAGGAAGTAATGGTCATTTCTACGTTCCGTGCAACCTACGCTTCACTCTAGGGCGTTGCTCCACCAGATCGAATAGTTAGGGCCTAAGAAGTCAACGCCAGAAGCATAAAATACAATATAAATACAACATTTTTTCCCTTGTATAACAGAAATAATTGCAACCAGTGTGAAAGTTATGGTCATTTCTACGTTCCGGGCAACCTAGGCTTCACTCTAGGGCGTTGCTCCACCACATCAAATAGTTAGGGCCTTAGAAGTCAATGCCAGAAGCATAAAATACAATATAAATACAACAGTTTTTCCACTGTATAATATGAATAATTGCAAACAGTGTGGAAGTAATGGTCATTTCTACGTTCCGGGCAACCTAGGCTTCACTCTAGGTCGTTGGTCCACCAGATGCAATTGTTAGGGCCTAAGAAGTCAACGCCTGAAGCATAAAATACAATATAAATACAACAGTTTTTCCATTGTATAAAACGAATAATTGCAACCAGTATGAAAGTTATGGTCATTTCTACGTTCCGGGCAATCTAGGCTTCACTCTAGGGCGTTGCTCAACCACATCGAATAGTTAGGGCCTTAGAAGTCAACGCCAGAAGCACCAAATACAAAATTAATACAACAGTTTTTCCATCGTATAAAACGAATAATTGCAACCAGTATGAAAGTTATGGTCATTTCTACGTTCCGGGCAACCTAGGCTTCACCCTAGGGCGTTGCTCCACCGGACCGAATAGTTAGGGCCTAAGAAGTCAACGCCAGAAGCATAAAATACGATATATGTACAACACTTTTACCTTCGTATGAAATGAATAATCGCAAACAGTGTGAAGGAAATGGTCACTTCTACGTTCCGCGCAACCTAGGCTTCACCCCTGGGCGTTGCTCCACCAGATCCAATAGTTAGGACCTATGAAATCAGCGCCAGAAGCATAAAATACAGAATAGATACAACAGCTTTTCCATCGTATATAATGTATATTTGCAAACAGTGTGAAGGCAATGGCCATTTCTACGTTCCGGGCAACCTAGGCGTCACCCTAGGACATTGCTCCACCTGATCGAATAGTTAGGGCCTAAGAAGTCAACGCCAGAAGCATAAAATACGATATATGTGCAACAGTTTTTCCATCGCATAAAATGAGTAATTGCAACCAGTGTGAAAGTAACGGACATTTCTACGTTCCGGGCATCCTAGACTTAACACTGAGGCAGTGCTCCACCAGATCGAATACATAGGGCCTTAGAAGTCAACGCCAGAAGCATAAAGTACATTAAAAATCCAACAGTTTGTCCATCGTATAACAGGAATAATTGCCACCAGTGTGAAAGTGACGGTCATTTCTGCATTCCGGGCAGCCTAGGCTTCACTCTAGGGCGTTGCTCCTCCAGGTAGAATAGTTAGGGCCCAGGAAGTCAACGCCAGAAGCATAAAATACAATATAAATACAACAGTTTTTCCCTTGTATAACAGGAATAATTGCAACCAGTGTGAAAGGTATGGTCATTTCTACGTACCGGGCAACCCAGGCTTCACTCTAGGGCGTTGCTCCACCACATCGAATAGCTGCGGCCTTAGAAGTCAACGCCAGAAGCATAAAATACAATATAAATACAACAGTTTTTCAATCGTATAACAGGAATAATTGCAAACAGTGTGAAAAATATGGTCATTTCTACGTTGCGGACATCCTAGGCATCATTCTAGGGCATTGCTCCACCACATCGAATAGCTACGGCCTTAGAAGTCAACGCCAGAGGCTTAAAATACAAAATAAATACAACAGTTTTTCCATCGTATAACAAGAATAATTGCAACCTGTTTGAAAGTGATGGTCATTTCTACATTCCGTGCAACCTAGGCTTCACTCTAGGGCTATGCTCCATCAGATCGAATAGTCAGTGCCTAAGAAGTCAACGCCAGAAGCATAAAATACAATATAAATGCAACAGTTTTTCCCTTCTATAACAGGAATAATTGCAACCAGTGTGAAAACTATGGTCATTTCTACATTCCGGGCAACCTAGGCTACACTCTAGGGCGTTGCTCCACCAGATCGAATAGTTAGGGCCTAAGAAGTCAACGTCAAAAGCACAAAATACAATATAAATACAACAGTTTTTCCCTTGTATAACAAGAATAATTGCAACCAGTGTGAAAGCTGTGGTCATTTCTACGTTCCGAGCAACCTAGGCTTCACTCTAGGGCGTTGCTCCACCACATCGAATAGTTAGGGCCTTAGAAGTCAATGCCAGAAGCATAAAATGCCATATAAATACAACAGTTTTTCCATCGTATAACAAGAATAATTGCTACCAGTGTGAAAGTGATGGTCATTTCTACATTCCGAGCAACCTAGGTTTCACTCTAGGGCCATGCTCCACCAGATCGAATAGTTAGGGCCTAAGAAGTCAACGCCAGAAGCATAAAATACAATATAAATACAACAGTTTTTCCCTTATATAACAGAAATAATTGCAACCAGTGTGAAAGCTATGGCCATTTCTACGTTCCGTGCAACCTAGGTTTCGGTCTGTGGCGTAGCTCCACCACATCGAATTGTTAGGGCCTTAGAAGTCAATGCCAGAAGCATAAAATACAATATAAGTACAACAGTTTTTCCATTGTATGAAATGAATAATTGCAAACAGTGAGGAAGTAATGGTCATTTCTACGTTCCGTGCAACCTACGCTTCACTCTAGGGCGTTGCTCCACCAGATCGAATAGTTAGGGCCTAAGAAGTCAACGCCAGAAGCATAAAATACAATATAAATACAACAGTTTTTCCCTTGTATAACAGAAATAATTGCAACCAGTGTGAAAGTTATGGTCATTTCTACGTTCCGGGCAACCTAGGCTTCACTCTAGGGCGTTGCTCCACCACATCGAATAGTTAGGGCCTTAGAAGTCAATGCCAGAAGCATAAAATACAATATAAATACAACAGTTTTTCCACTGTATAATATGAATAATTGCAAACAGTGTGGAAGTAATGGTCATTTCTACGTTCCGGGCAACCTAGGCTTCACTCTAGGGCGTTGGTCCACCAGATGCAATAGTTAGGGCCTAAGAAGTCAACGCCTGAAGCATAAAATACAATATAAATACAACAGTTTTTCCATTGTATAAAACGAATAATTGCAACCAGTATGAAAGTTATGGTCATTTCTACGTTCCGGGCAATCTAGGCTTCACTCTAGGGCGTTGCTCCACCAGATCGAATAGTTGGGGCCTTAGGAGTCAACGGCCGAAGCATAAAATACAAAATAAGTAGAACAGTTTTTCCACTGTATAATATGAATAATTGCAAACAGTGTGGAAGTAATGGTCATTTCTACGTTCCGGGCAACCTAGGCTTCACTCTAGGTCGTTGGTCCACCAGTTGCAATTGTTAGGGCCTAAGAAGTCAACGCCTGAAGCATAAAATACAATATAAATACAACAGTTTTTCCATTGTATAAAACGAATAATTGCAACCAGTATGAAAGTTATGGTCATTTCTACGTTCCGGGCAATCTAGTCTTCACTCTAGGGCGTTGCTCAACCACATCGAATAGTTAGGGCCTTAGAAGTCAACGCCAGAAGCACCAAATACAAAATTAATACAACAGTTTTTCCATCGTATAAAACGAATAATTGCAACCAGAGTGAAGGTGATGGTCATTCCTACGTCCCGGGCAGCCTAGGCTTCACTCTAGGCCGTTGCTCCACCAGATCGAATAGCTAGGGACTTAGAAGTCAACGCTAGAAGCATAAAATAAAATAAAAATACAACAGTTTTTCCATCGTATAAAACGAATAATTGCAACCAGTATGAATGTTATGGTCATTTCTACGTTCCGGGCAACCTAGGCTTCACTCTAGGGCGTTTCTCCACCACATCGAATAGCTACGGCCTTAGAAGTCAACGTCTGAAGCATAAAATATAATATAAATTCAACAGTTTTTCCATCGTATAACAGGAATAATTGCAACCAGTGTGAAAGACATGGTCATTTCTACGTTCCGGGCAACCTAGGCTTCACTCCAGGGCGTTGCTCCACCACATCGAATAGCTACGGCCTTAGGAGTCAACGCCAGAGGCTTAAAATACAAAATAAATACAACAGTTTTTCCATCGTATAACAAGAATAATTGCTACCTGTTTGAAAGTGATGGTCATTTCAACATTCCGGGCAACCTAGGCTTCACTCTAAGGCTATGCTCCATCAGATCGAATAGTCAGTGCCTAAGAAGTCAACGCCAGAAGCATAAAATACAATATAAATGCAACAGTTTTTCCCTTGTATAACAGGAATAATTGCAACCAGTGTGAAAGCTATGGTCATTTCTACATTCCGGGCAACCTAGGCTACACTCTAGGGCGTTGCTCCACCAGATCGAACAGTTAGGGCCTAAGAAGTCAACGTCAAAAGCACAAAATACAATATAAATACAACAGTTTTTCCCTTGTATAACAAGAATAATTGCAACCAGTGTGAAAGCTATGGTCATTTCTACGTTCCGGGCAACCTAGGCTTCACTCTAGGGCGTTGCTCCACCACATCGAATAGTTAGGGCCTTAGAAGTCAATGCCAGAAGCATAAAATGCCATATAAATACAACAGTTTTTCCATCGTATAACAAGAATAATTGCTACCAGTGTGAAAGTGATGGTCATTTCTACATTCCGGGCAACCTAGGTTTCACTCTAGGGCCATGCTCCACCAGATCGAATAGTTAGGGCCTAAGAAGTCAACGCCAGAAGCATAAAATACAATATAAATACAACAGTTTTTCCCTTATATAACAGAAATAATTGCAACCAGTGTGAAAGCTATGGCCATTTCTACGTTCCGTGCAACCTAGGTTTCGGTCTATGGCGTAGCTCCACCATATCGAATTGTTAGGGCCTTAGAAGTCAATGCCAGAAGCATAAAATACAATATAAATACAACAGTTTTTCCATTGTATAAAATGAATAATTGCAAACAGTGAGGAAGTAATGGTCATTTCTACGTTCCGTGCAACCTACGCTTCACTCTAGGGCGTTGCTCCACCAGATCGAATAGTTAGGGCCTAAGAAGTCAACGCCAGAAGCATAAAATACAATATAAATACAACAGTTTTTCCCTTGTATAACAGAAATAATTGCAACCAGTGTGAAAGTTATGGTCATTTCTACGTTCCGGGCAACCTAGGCTTCACTCTAGGGCGTTGCTCCACCAGATGCAATAGTTAGGGCCTAAGAAGTCAACGCCTGAAGCATAAAATACAATATAAATACAACAGTTTTTCCATTGTATAAAACGAATAATTGCAACCAGTATGAAAGTTATGGTCATTTCTACGTTCCGGGCAATCTAGGCTTCACTCTAGGGCGTTGCTCAACCACATCGAAGAGCTACGCCCTTAGAAGTCAACGCCTGAAGCATAAAATATAATATAAGAGCAACAGTTTTTCCATCGTATAACAAGAATAATTGCAAACAGTGTGAAAGATATGGTCATTTCTACGCTGCGGGCATCCTAGGCATCACTCTAGGGCGTTGCTCCACCACATCCAATAGCTACGGCCCTAGAACACAACGCCATAACTATAAAATACAATATAAATACAACAGTCTTTCCATCGTATAAAACGAGTATTTGCAACCTGTCTGATAGTTTTGGTCATTTCCACGTTCCGGGCAACCTAGGCTTCACCCTAGGGCGCTGCTCCACCAGATCCAATAGCTAGGGCCTAAGAAGTTAACGCCAGGAGCACCAAATACAAAATAAATACAACAGTTTTTCCATCGTATAAAACGAATGATTGCATCCAGTATGAAAGCTATGGTCATTTCTACGTTCCGGGCAACCTAGGCTTCGCTCAAGGGCGTTGCTCCACCACATCGAATAGTTAGGGCCTTAGAAGTCAATGCCAGAAGCATAAAATACAATATAAATACAACAGTTTTTCCACTGTATAATATGAATAATTGCAAACAGTGTGGAAGTAATGGTAATTTCTACGTTCCGGGCAACCTAGGCTTCACTCTAGGGCGTTGGTCCACCAGATGCAATAGTTAGGGCCTAAGAAGTCAACGCCTGAAGCATAAAATACAATATAAATACAACAGTTTTTTCATTGTATAAAACGAATAATTGCAACCAGTATGAAAGTTATGGTCATTTCTACGTTCCGGGCAATCTAGGCTTCACTCTAGGGCGTTGCTCAACCACATCGAATAGTTAGGGCCTTAGAAGTCCACGCCAGAAGCACCAAATACAAAATTAATACAACAGTTTTTCCATCGTATAAAACGAATAATTGCAACCAGTATGAAGGTTATGGTCATTTCTACGTACCGGGCAACCTAGGCTTCACCCTAGGGCGTTGCTCCACCTGACCGAATAGTTAGGGCCTAAGAAGTCAACGCCAGAAGCATAAAATACGATATATGTACAACAGTTTTACCATCGTATAAGATGAATAATCGCAAACAGTGTGAAGGTAATGGTCACTTCTACGTTCCGCGCAACCTAGGCTTCACCCCTGGGCGTTGCTCCACCAGATCCAATAGTTAGGACCTATGAAATCAGCGCCAGAAGCATAAAATACAAAATAGATACAACAGCTTTTCCATCGTATATAATGTATATTTGCAAACAGTGTGAAGGCAATGGCCATTTCTACGTTCCGGGCAACCTAGGCTCCACTCTAGGGCATTGCTCCAACAGATGGAATAGCTAGGGCCTTAGAAGTCAATGCCAGAAGCATAAAATGCAATATAAATACAACAGTTTTTCCATCGTATAAAACGAATAATTGCAACCAGTATGAAAGCTATGGTCATTTCTACGTTCCGGGCAATCTAGGCTTCACTCTAGGGCGTTGCTCAACCATATCGAATAGCTAGGGCCTTAGAAGTCAATGCCAGAAGCATAAAATACAATATAAATACAACAGTTTTTCCATCGTATAACAGGAATAATTGCAACCAGTGTGAAAGTACAGGTCATTTTTACGTTCCGGGCAACCTAGGCTTCACCCTAGGGCGTTGCTCCACCTGATCGAATAGTTAGGGCCTACGAAGTCAACGCCAGGAGCATAAAAAACGATATATGTACAACAGTTTTTCCATCGTATAAAACGAATAATTGCAACCAGTGTGAAATTCATAGCCATTTCTACGTTGCGGGCATCCTAGACTTAACTCTGAGGCATTGCTACACCAGATCGTATACATAGGGCCTTGGAAGTCAACGCCAGAGGTATAAAGTACAATCAAAATCCAACAGTTTGTCCATCGTATAGCTGGAATAATTGCAACCAGTGTGAAAGTAATATCCATCTCTACGTTGCGGGCATCCTATACTTAACTCTGAGGCATTGCTACACCAGATCGAATACATAGGGCCTTAGAAGTCAACGCCAGAAGTATAAAGTACAGTAAAAATCCAACAGTTTGTCCATCGTATAGCTGGAATAATTGCAACCAGAGTGAAAGTAATGGTCATTTCTACGTTTCGGGCGACCTAGGCTCCACTCTAGGGCGTTGCTCCACCAGATGGAATAGCTAGGGCCTTAGAAGCCAATGCCAGAAGCATAAAATACAAAATAAATACAACAGTTTTTCCATCGTATAACAAGAATAATTGCAACAAGTGTGAAAGTGATGGTCATTTCTACATTCCGGGCAACCTAGGCTTGACTCTAGGGCGTTGTTCCACCAGAGCGATTAGTTAGGGCCTAAGAAGTCAACGCCTGAAGCATAAAATACAATATAAATACAACAGTTTTTCCATCGCATAAAACGAATAATTGCAACCAGTATTAAAGTTATGGTCATTTCTACGTTCCGGGCAACCTAGGCTTCACCCTAGGGCGTTGCTCCACCTGATCGAATAGTTAGGGCCTAAGAAGTCAACGCCAGAAGCATAAAATACGATATATGTACAACAGTTTTTCCATCGTATAAAACGAATAATTGCAACCAGTGTGAAAGTAATAGACATTTCTACGTTGCGAGCATCCTAGACTTAACTCTGAGGCATTGCTACACCAGATCGAATACATCGGGCCTTAGAAGTCAACGCCAGAAGTATAAAGTAAAATCAAAATCCAACAATTTGTCCATCGCATAGCTGGAATAATTGCAACCAGAGTGAAAGTAATGGTCATTTCCACGTTTCGGGCGACCTAGGCTCCACTCTAGGGCGTTGCTCCACCAGATGGAATAGCTAGGGCCTTAGAAGTCAATGCCAGAAGCATAAAATACAAAATAAATACAACAGTTTTACCATCGTATAAAATGAACAATCGCAAACAGTGTGAGGGTAATGGTCATTTCTACGTTCCGGGCAACCTAGGCTTCCCTCTAGGGCGTTGCTCCACCAGATCGAATAGTTAGGGCCATAGAAGTCAACGCCCGAAGCATAAAATACAAAATAAATAGCACAGTTTTTCCACTGTATAAAACGAATAATTGAAACCAGTGTGAAAGTTATGGTCATTTCTACGTTCAGGCCAACCTAGGCATCACTACAGGGCGGTGCTCCACCAGCTCAAATAGATAGGCCCCAAGAAGTCAACGCCAGAAGCATAAAATACAATATAAATACAACAGCTTTTCCATCGTATATAATGTACATTTGCAAACAGTGTGAAAGTAACGGCCATTTCTACGTCCCGGGCAACCTAGGCTTCACTCTAGGCCGTGGCTCCACCAGATCGAATACATAGGGCCTTAGAAGTCAACGCTAGAAGCATAAAGTACATTAAAAATCCAACAGTTTGTCCATCGTATAACAGGAATAATTGCAACCAGTGTGAAAGTGATGGTCATTTCTACGTCCCGGGCAACCTAGGCTTCACTCTAGGCCGTTGCTCCACCAGATCGAATAGCTAGGGACTTAGAAGTCAACGCTAGAAGCATAAAATAAAATAAAAATACAACAGTTTTTCCATTGTATAAAACGAATAATTGCAACCAGTATGAATGTTATGGTCATTTCTACGTTCCGGGCAGCCTAGGCTTCACTCTAGGGCGTTTCTCCACCACATCGAATAGCTACGGCCTTAGAAGTCAACGTCGGAAGCATAAAATATAATATAAATTCAACAGTTTTTCCATCGTATAACAGGAATAATTGCAACCAGTGTGAAAGACATGGTCATTTCTACGTTCCGGGCAACCTAGGCTTCACTCTAGGGCGTTGCTCCACCACATCGAATAGCTACGGCCTTAGGAGTCAACGCCAGAGGCTTAAAATACAAAATAAATACAACAGTTTTTCCATCGTATAACAAGAATAATTGCAACCTGTTTGAAAGTGATGGTCATTTCAACATTCCGGGCAACCTAGGCTTCACTCTAAGGCTATGCTCCATCAGATCGAATAGTCAGTGCCTAAGAAGTCAACGCCAGAAGCATAAAGTACAATATAAATGCAACAGTTTTTCCCTTGTATAACAGGAATAATTGCAACCAGTGTGAAAGCTATGGTCATTTCTACATTCCGGGCAACCTAGGCTACACTCTAGGGCGTTGATCCACCAGATCGATTAGTTAGGGCCTAAGAAGTCAACGTCAAAAGCACAAAATACAATATAAATACAACAGTTTTTCCCTTGTATAACAAGAATAATTGCAACCAGTGTGATAGCTATGGTCATTTCTACGTTCCGGGCAACCTAGGCTTCACTCTAGGGCGTTGCTCCACCACATCGAATAGTTAGGGCCTTAGAAGTCAATGCCAGAAGCATAAAATGTCATATAAATACAACAGTTTTTCCATCGTATAACAAGAATAATTGCTACCAGTGTGAAAGTGATGGTCATTTCCACATTCCGGGCAACCTAGGTTTCACTCTAGGGCCATGCTCCACCAGATCGAATAGTTAGGGCCTAAGAAGTCAACGCCAGAAGCATAAAATACAATATAAATACAACAGTTTTTCCCTTATATAACATAAATAATTGCAACCAGTGTGAAAGCTATGGCCATTTCTACGTTCCGTGCAACCTAGGTTTCGGTCTATGGCGTAGCTCCACCATATCGAATTGTTAGGGCCATAGAAGTCAATGCCAGAAGCATAAAACACAATATAAATACAACAGTTTTTCCATTGTATAAAATGAATAATTGCAAACAGTGAGGAAGTAATGGTCATTTTTACGTTCCGGGCAACCTAGGCTTCACTCTAGGGCGTTGGCCCTCCACATCTAACAGTTAGGGCCGAAGAAGTCAACGCCAGAAGCACCAAATACAAAATAAATACAACAGTTTTTCCATCGTATAAAGCGAGTAATTGCAACCAGTATGAAAGTTTTGGTCATTTCTTCGTTCCGGGCAACCTAGGCTTCACCCTAGGGCGTTGCTCCACCTGATCGAGTAGTTAGGGCCTAAGAAGTTAACGCCAGAAGCATAAAATACGATATATGTACAACAGTTTTACCATCGTATAAAATGAATAATCGCAAACCGTGTGAAGGTGATGGTCATTTCTATATTCCGGGCAACCTAGGCTTCACTCTAGGGCGTTGCTCCACCAGATCGAATAGTTGGGGCCTTAGGAGTCAACGGCCGAAGCATAAAATACAAAATAAGTAGAACAGTTTTTCCATTGTATAAAACGAATAATTGAAACCAGTGTGAAAGTTATGGTCATTTCTACGTTCCGCGCAACCTAGGCTTCACCCTAGGGCGTTGCTTCACCTGATCGAATAGTTAGGGCCTAAGAAGTCATCGCCAGAGGCATAAAATACGATATATGTACAACAGTTTTTCCATCGTACAAAACGAATAATTGCAACCATTGTGAAAGTAATAGCCATTTCTACGTTGCGGGCATCCTAGACTTAACTCTGAGTCATTGCTACACCAGATCGAATACGTAGGGCCTTAGAAGTCAACGCCAGAAGTATAAAGTACAATCAAAATCCAACAGTTTGTCCATCGTATAGCTAGAATAATTGCAACCAGTATGAAAGTTATGGTCATTTCTACGTTTCGGGCGACCTAGGCTCCACCCTAGGGCGTTGCTCCACCAGATGGAATAGCTAGGGACTTAGAGGTCAATGCCAGAAGCATAAAATACAAAATAAATACAACAGTTTTTCCATCGTATAACAAGAATAATTGCAACCAGTGTGAAAGTAATGGTCATTTCTACATTCCGGGCAACCCAGGCTTGACTCTAGGGCGTTGCTCCACCGGATCGAATAGTTAGGGCCTAAGAAGTCAACGCCAGAAGCATAAAATACGATATATGTACAACAGTTTTTCCATCGTATAAAACGAATAATTGCAACCAGTGTGAAAGTAATAGACATTTCTACGTTGCGGGCATCCTAGACTTAACTCTGAGGCATTGCTACACCAGATCGAATACATCGGGCCTTAGAAGTCAACGCCAGAAGTATAAAGTACAATCAAAATCCAACAGTTTGACCATCGCATAGCTGGAATAATTGCAACCAGAGTGAAAGTAATGGTCATTTCCACGTTTCGGGCGACCTAGGCTCCACTCTAGGGCGTTGCTCCACCAGATCGAATAGTTAGGGCCATAGAAGTCAACGCCCGAAGCATAAAATACAAAATAAATAGCACAGTTTTTCCACTGTATAAAACGAATAATTGAAACCAGTGTGAAAGTTATGGTCATTTCTACGTTCAGGCCAACCTAGGCATCACTACAGGGCGGTGCTCCACCAGCTCAAATAGATAGGCCCCAAGAAGTCAACGCCAGAAGCATAAAATACAATATAAATACAACAGCTTTTCCATCGTATATAATGTACATTTGCAAACAGTGTGAAAGTAACGGCCATTTCTACGTCCCGGGCAACCTAGGCTTCACTCTAGGCCGTGGCTCCACCAGATCGAATACATAGGGCCTTAGAAGTCAACGCTAGAAGCATAAAGTACATTAAAAATCCAACAGTTTGTCCATCGTATAACAGGAATAATTGCAACCAGTGTGAAAGTGATGGTCATTTCTACGTCCCGGGCAACCTAGGCTTCACTCTAGGCCGTTGCTCCACCAGATCGAATAGCTAGGGACTTAGAAGTCAACGCTAGAAGCATAAAATAAAATAAAAATACAACAGTTTTTCCATTGTATAAAACGAATAATTGCAACCAGTATGAATGTTATGGTCATTTCTACGTTCCGGGCAGCCTAGGCTTCACTCTAGGGCGTTTCTCCACCACATCGAATAGCTACGGCCTTAGAAGTCAACGTCGGAAGCATAAAATATAATATAAATTCAACAGTTTTTCCATCGTATAACAGGAATAATTGCAACCAGTGTGAAAGACATGGTCATTTCTACGTTCCGGGCAACCTAGGTTTCACTCTAGGGCGTTGCTCCACCACATCGAATAGCTACGGCCTTAGGAGTCAACGCCAGAGGCTTAAAATACAAAATAAATACAACAGTTTTTCCATCGTATAACAAGAATAATTGCAACCTGTTTGAAAGTGATGGTCATTTCAACATTCCGGGCAACCTAGGCTTCACTCTAAGGCTATGCTCCATCAGATCGAATAGTCAGTGCCTAAGAAGTCAACGCCAGAAGCATAAAGTACAATATAAATGCAACAGTTTTTCCCTTGTATAACAGGAATAATTGCAACCAGTGTGAAAGCTATGGTCATTTCTACATTCCGGGCAACCTAGGCTACACTCTAGGGCGTTGCTCCACCAGATCGATTAGTTAGGGCCTAAGAAGTCAACGTCAAAAGCACAAAATACAATATAAATACAACAGTTTTTCCCTTGTATAACAAGAATAATTGCAACCAGTGTGATAGCTATGGTCATTTCTACGTTCCGGGCAACCTAGGCTTCACTCTAGGGCGTTGCTCCACCACATCGAATAGTTAGGGCCTTAGAAGTCAATGCCAGAAGCATAAAATGTCATATAAATACAACAGTTTTTCCATCGTATAACAAGAATAATTGCTACCAGTGTGAAAGTGATGGTCATTTCCACATTCCGGGCAACCTAGGTTTCACTCTAGGGCCATGCTCCACCAGATCGAATAGTTAGGGCCTAAGAAGTCAACGCCAGAAGCATAAAATACAATATAAATACAACAGTTTTTCCCTTATATAACATAAATAATTGCAACCAGTGTGAAAGCTATGGCCATTTCTACGTTCCGTGCAACCTAGGTTTCGGTCTATGGCGTAGCTCCACCATATCGAATTGTTAGGGCCATAGAAGTCAATGCCAGAAGCATAAAATACAATATAAATACAACAGTTTTTCCATTGTATAAAATGAATAATTGCAAACAGTGAGGAAGTAATGGTCATTTTTACGTTCCGGGCAACCTAGGCTTCACTCTAGGGCGTTGGCCCTCCACATCTAACAGTTAGGGCCGAAGAAGTCAACGCCAGAAGCACCAAATACAAAATAAATACAACAGTTTTTCCATCGTATAAAGCGAGTAATTGCAACCAGTATGAAAGTTTTGGTCATTTCTTCGTTTCGGGCAACCTAGGCTTCACCCTAGGGCGTTGCTCCACCTGATCGAGTAGTTAGGGCCTAAGAAGTTAACGCCAGAAGCATAAAATACGATATATGTACAACAGTTTTACCATCGTATAAAATGAATAATCGCAAACCGTGTGAAGGTGATGGTCATTTCTATATTCCGGGCAACCTAGGCTTCACTCTAGGGCGTTGCTCCACCAGATCGAATAGTTGGGGCCTTAGGAGTCAACGGCCGAAGCATAAAATACAAAATAAGTAGAACAGTTTTTCCATTGTATAAAACGAATAATTGAAACCAGTGTGAAAGTTATGGTCATTTCTACGTTCCGCGCAACCTAGGCTTCACCCTAGGGCGTTGCTTCACCTGATCGAATAGTTAGGGCCTAAGAAGTCATCGCCAGAGGCATAAAATACGATATATGTACAACAGTTTTTCCATCGTACAAAACGAATAATTGCAACCATTGTGAAAGTAATAGCCATTTCTACGTTGCGGGCATCCTAGACTTAACTCTGAGTCATTGCTACACCAGATCGAATACGTAGGGCCTTAGAAGTCAACGCCAGAAGTATAAAGTACAATCAAAATCCAACAGTTTGTCCATCGTATAGCTAGAATAATTGCAACCAGTATGAAAGTTATGGTCATTTCTACGTTTCGGGCGACCTAGGCTCCACCCTAGGGCGTTGCTCCACCAGATGGAATAGCTAGGGACTTAGAGGTCAATGCCAGAAGCATAAAATACAAAATAAATACAACAGTTTTTCCATCGTATAACAGGAATAATTGCAACCAGTATGAAAGTTATGGTCATTTCTACGTTCCGGGCAACCTAGGCTTCACTCTGGGGCGTTGCTCCACCAGATCGAATAGTTAGGGACTTAGAAATCGACGCCAGAAGCATAAAATACAACATAAGTACAACAGTTTTTCCATCGTATAACAGGAATAATTGCAACCAGTGTGAAAGTACAGGTCATTTTTACGTTCCGGGCAACCGAGGCTTCGCTCAAGGGCGTTGCTCCACCACATCGAATAGTTAGGGCCTTATAAGTCAACGCCTGAAGCATAAAATACAATATAAATACAACAGTTTTTCCATCGTATAAAACGAATAATTGCAACAAGTATGAAAGTTATGGTCATTTCTACGTTCCGGGCAACCTAGGCTTCACCCTAGGGCGTTGCTCCACCAGATCGAATAGTTGGGGCCTTAGGAGTCAACGGCCGAAGCATAAAATACAAAATATGTAGAACAGTTTTTCCATTGTATAAAACGAATAATTGAAACCAGTGTGAAAGTTATGGTCATTTCTACGTTCCGCGCAACCTATGCTTCACCCTAGGGCGTTGCTTCACCTGATCGAATAGTTAGGGCCTAAGAAGTCATCGCCAGAGGCATAAAATACGATATATGTACAACAGTTTTTCCATCGTATAAAACGAATAATTGCAACCAGTGTGAAAGTAATAGCCATTTCTACGTTGCGGGCATCCTAGACTTAACTCTGAGTCATTGCTACACCAGATCGAATACGTAGGGCCTTAGAAGTCAACGCCAGAAGTATAAAGTACAATCAAAATCCAACAGTTTGTCCATCGTATAGCTGGAATAATTGCAACCAGAGTGAAGATAATGGTCATTTCTACGTTTCGGGCGACCTAGGCTCCACCCTAGGGCGTTGCTCCACCAGATGGAATAGCTAGGGACTTAGAAGTCAATGCCAGAAGCATAAAATACAAAATAAATACACCAGTTTTTCCATCGTATAACAAGAATAATTGCAACCAGTGTGAAAGTAATGGTCATTTCTACATTCCGGGCAACCTAGTCTTGACTCTAGGGCGTTGCTCCACCGGATCGAATAGTTAGGGCCTAAGAAGTCAACGCCAGAAGCATAAAATACAACATAAGAACAGCAGTTTTTCCATCGTATAACAGGAATAATTGCAACCAGTGTGAAAGTACAGGTCATTTTTACGTTCCGGGCAACCTAGGCTTCGCTCAAGGGCGTTGCTCCACCACATCGAATAGTTAGGGCCTTAGAAGTCAACGCCTGAAGCATAAAATACAATAAAAATACAACATTTTTTTCATCGTATAACAGGAATAATTGCAACCAGTCTGAAAGATATGGTCATTTCTACGTTCCGGGCAACCTAGGCTTCACTCTAGGGCGTTGGTCCTCCACATCTAACTGTTAGGGCCTAAGAAGTCAACGCCAGAAGCACCAAATACAATATAAATACAACAGTTTTTCCATCGTATAAAACGAATAATTGCAACCAGTATGAAAGTTATGGTCATTTCTACGTTCCGGGCAAAATAGGCTTCACCCTAGGGCGTTGCTCCACCACATCGAATAGCTACGGCCTTAGCAGTCAACGCCAGAGGCATAAAATACAAAATAAATACAACAGTTTTTCCATCGTATAAGAAGAATAATTGCAACCAGTGTGAAAGTGATGGTCATTTCTATATCCCGGGCGACCTAGGCTACACTCTAGGGCGTTGCTCCACCAGATCGAATAGTTAGGGCTTAAGAAGTCGACGCCAGAATCATAAAATACAATATGAATACAACAGTTTTTCACTTGTATAACAGGAATTATTGCAACCAGTGTGAAAGCTATGGACATTTCTACGTTCCGGGCAACCTAGGCTTCACTCTAGGACGTTGCTCCACAACATCGAATAGTTAGGGCCTTGGAAGTCAATGCCAGAAGCATAAAATGCAATATAAATACAACAGTTTTTCCATCGTATAAAACGAATAATTGCAACCAGTATGAAAGCTATGGTCATTTCTACGTTCCGGGCAATCTAGGCTTCACTCTAGGGCGTTGCTCAACCATATCGAATGGCTAGGGCCTTAGAAGTCAATGCCAGAAGCATAAAATACAATATAAATACAACAGTTTTTCCATCGTATAACAGGAATAATTGCAACCAGTGTGAAAGTACAGGTCATTTTTACGTTCCGGGCAACCTAGGCTTCACCCCAGGGCGTTGCTCCACCTGATCGAATAGTTAGGGCCTAAGAAGTCAACGCCAGGAGCATAAAATACGATATATGTACAACAGTTTTTCCATCGTATAAAACGAATAATTGCAACCAGTGTGAAATTCATAGCCGTTTCTACGTTGCGCTCATCCTAGACTTAACTCTGAGGCATTGCTACACCAGATCGAATACATAGGGCCTTAGAAGTCAACACCAGAAGTATAAAGTACAGTAAAAATCCAACAGTTTGTCCATCGTATAGCTGGAATAATTGCAACCACAGTGAAAGTAATGGTCATTTCTACACTTCGGGCGACCTAGGCTCCGCTCTAGGGCGTTGCTCCACCAGATGGAATAGCTAGGGCCTTAGAAGTGAATGCCAGAAGCATAAAATACAAAATAAATACAACAGTTTTTCCATCGTATAACAAGAATAATTGCAACAAGTGTGAAAGTGATGGTCATTTCTACATTCCGGGCAACCTAGGCTTGACTCTATGGCGTTGTTCCGCCAGAGCGATTAGCTAGGGTCTAAGAAGTCAACGCCTGAAGCATAAAATACAATATAAATAAAACAGTTTTTCCATCGCATAAAACGAATAATTGCATCCAGTATGAAAGTTATGGTCATTTCTACGTTCCGGGCAACCTAGGCTTCCCCTAGGGCGTTGCTCCACCTGATCGAATAGTTAGGGCCTAAGAAGTCAACGCCAGGAGCATAAAATACGATATATGTACAACAGTTTTTCCATCGTATAAAACGAATAATTGCAACCAGTGTGAAATTCATAGACATTTCTACGTTGCGGGCATCCTAGACTTAACTCTGAGGCACTGCTACACCAGATCGAATACATAGGGCCTTAGAAGTCAACGTCAGAGGTATAAAGTACAATCAAAATCCAACAGTTTGTCCATCGTATAGCTGGAATAATTGCAACCAGAGTGAAAGTAATGGTCATTTCTACGTTTCGGGCGACCTAGGCTCCACTCTAGGGCATTGCTCCAACAGATGGAATAGCTAGGGCCTTAGAAGTCAATGTCAGAAGCATAAAATACAAGATAAATACAACAGTTTTTCCATCGTATAACAAGAATAATTGCAACCAGTGTGAAAGTGATGGTCATTTCTACATTCCGGGCAACCTAGGCTTGACTCTAGGGCGTTGCTCCACCGGATCGAATAGTTAGGGCCTAAGAAGTCAACGCCAGAAGCACCAAATACAAAATTAATACAACAGTTTTTCCATCGTATAAAACGGATAATTGCAACCAGTGTGAAAGTACAGGTCATTTCTACGTTCCGCGCAACCTAGGCTTTACCCTAGGGCGTTGCTTCACCTGATCGAATAGTTAGGGCCTAAGAAGTCATCGCCAGAGGCATAAAATACGATTTATGTACAACAGTTTTTCCATCGTATAACAGGAACAATTGCAACCAGTGTGAAAGTACTGGTCATTTCTACGTTCCGGGCAACCTAGGATTCGCTCTAGGGCGATGCTCCATCAGATCGAATATATAGGGCCTAAGGAGTCAGCCCCAGAAGCGTAAAATACAATATAAATACAACAGCTTTTCCATCGTATAAAACGTACAATTGCCAACAGTGTGAAAGTAATGGTCATATCTACGTTTCGGGCAATCTAGGCTTGACGTTAGGGCGTTGCTCCGCCTGACCGAAGAGGTAGGGCCATAGCAGTCAATGCCCGAAGCATAAAATACGATAAAGGTATAACAGTGTTTCCATCGTATAACAGGAATAATTGCAAACAGTGTGAAAGTAATGGACATTTCTACGTTTCAGGCAACCTAGGCTCCACTCTAGGGCGTTGCTCCACCAAATCTAAAAGTTAGGGCCATAGAAGTGAATGCCAAATGCATAAAATACAGTATAAATAGATCAGTTTTTCCATTGTGTAAAACGAATAATTGCAACCAGTGTGAAAGTTATGGTCATTTCTACGTTCCGGGCAACCTAGGCTTCACTATAGGGCGCTGCTGCGCCATATTGAATAGCTAGGGCCTTAGAAGTCAACGCCAGAAGCATAAAATACAATATAAATACAACAGCTTTTCCATCGTATAAAATGAATAATTGCAAACAGTGTGAAAGTAGTGGTCATTTCTACGTTCCGGGCAACCTAGGCTTCACTCTAGGGCGTTGCTCCACCATATCGAATAGTCAGGGCCCAAGAACTTAACGCCCGAATCGTAAAGTACAATAAAAATACAACAGCTTTTAAATCGTATAAAACGGATAATTGCAACCAGTGTGAAAGTTATGGTCATTTCTACGTTCCGAGCAACCTCAGCTTGACTCCAGGTCGTTGCTCCACCAGATCGAATAGTTAGGGCCTTAGAAGTCAACGCCCAGAGCATAAAATACAATAGAGATACAATAGTTTTTCAATCGTATAAAACGAATAATTGCAACCAGTGTGAAAGTATTGGACATTTCTACGGTTCGGGCAACCTAAGCTTCACTCTAGGGCGTTGCTCCACCACATCGAATAGCTACGGCCTTAGAGGTCAACGCCAGAAGCATAAAATACAATATAAATACAACAGCTTTTCCATCGTATAAAATGAACAATTGCCAACAGTGTGAAAATAATGGTCATTTCTACGTTCCGGGCAACCTAGGCTTCACTCTAGGGCGTTGCTCCAACAGATCGAATAGTTAGGGCCCAAGAAGTTAACGCCAGAAGCATAAAGTACAATAAAGATACAACAGCTTTTCCATCGTATAAAAGGGATAATTGCAACCAGTGTGAAAGTTATGGTCATTTCTACGTTCCGGGCAACCTAGGCTTGACTCTAGGGCGGTGCTCCACCAGACCGAACAGTTAGGGCCTTAGAAGTCAACCCCCGAAGCATAAAATACAATATAAATACAACAGTTCTTCCATCGTATAACAGGAATAATTGCAAACAGTGTGAAGGTAATGGTCATTTCTACGCTCCCGTCAACCTAGGCTTCACTCTAGGGCGTTGCTCCACCACATCGAATAGTTAGGGCCTTAAAAGTCAACGCCAGAAGCATAAAATACAATGTAAATACAACAGTTTTTCCATCGTATAACGGGAATAATTGCAACCAGTGTGAAAGTCATGGTCATTTCCACGTTCCGGGCCACCTAGGCTTCACTCTGGGGCGTTGGTCCACCAGATCCAATAGTTAGGGCCTAAGAAGTCAACGCCAGAAGCACCAAATACAAAATAAATACAACTGTTTTTCCATCGTATAAAACGAATAATTGCAACCAGTGTGAAAGTAATGGTCATATCTACCTTCCGAACAATCTAGGCTTGAATCTAGGGCGTTGCTCCACCAGATCGGAGAGGTAGGGCCATAGAAGTCAACGCCAGAAGCATAAAATACAATATAAGTACAACAGCTTTTCCATCGTATAAAATGAATAATTGAAAACAGTGTGAAAGTAATGGTCATTTCTACGCTCCGGTAATCCTAGGCTTCACACTAGGGCGTTGCTCCACCAGATCGAATAGTTAGGACCTTAGAAATCAACGCCAGAAGCATAAAATACGATATACGTACAACAGTTTTTCCAACGTATAACAGGAATAATAGCAAACAGTGTGGAAGTAATGGTCATTTCTACGTTCCGGGCAACCTAGGCTTCACTCTAAGGCGCTGCTCAACCACATCGAATAGCTACGGCCCTAGAAGACAACACCATAACTATAAAATACAATATAAATACAACAGCTTTTCCATCGTATATGATGTATATTTGGAAACAGTGTGAAAGTAAAGGTCATTTATACGTTCCGGGCAACCTAGGCTTCACTCTAGTGCGTTGCTCCACCAGATCGAATAGTTAGGGCCTTAGAAGTCAACGCCAGAAGCATAAAATACAATATAAATACAACAGTTTTTCAATCGTATAACAGGAATTATTGCAACCAGTGTGAAAGGTATGGTCATTTCTTAGTTGCGGGCATCCTAGGCTTGACTCTAGGGCATTGCTCCACCACATCGAATAGCTACGGCCTTAGAAGTCAAGGCCATAACTATAAAAAACAATATAAATACAACAGTTTTTCCATTGTATAAAATGAATAATTGCAAACAGTGTGGAGGTAATGGTCATTTCTACTTTCCGGGCAACCCAGGCTTCACTCTAGGGCGTTTCTCCACCACATCGAATAGCTACGGCCTTAGAAGACAACGTCTGAAGCATAAAATACAAAATTAATACAACAGTTATTCCATCGTATAACATGAATAATTACAACCAGTGTGAAGGTGATGGTCATTTCTACGTCCCGGGCAACCTAGGCTTCACTCTAGGGCGTTGCTACACCAGATCGAATAGGTAGGGCCTTAGAAGTCAACGCCCGAAGCATAAAATACAAAATTAATACAACAGTTATTCCATCGTATAACAGGAATAATTAGAACCAGTGTGAAGGTGATGGTCATTTCTACGTCCCGGGCAACCTAGGCTTCACTCTAGGGCGTTGCTACACCAGATCGAATAGGTAGGGCCTTAGAAGTCAACACCAGAAGCATAAAATAAAATAAAAATACAACAGTTTTTTCATCGTATAACAGGAATAATTGCAAACAGTGTGAAAGTTATGGACATTTCTACGTTCCGGGCAACCTAGGCTTAACTGTAGGGCGTTGCTCCACCAGATCGCTTAGTTACGGACTTAGAATTTAACGCCAGAAGCATAAAATACCATAAAAATGCAACAGTTTTTCCATCGTATGACAGGAATAATTCCAACCAGTATGAAAGTACTGGTCATTTCTATGTTCCGTGTAACCTAGGCTTCGCTCTAGGGCGTTGCTCCACCAGATCGAATAGCTAGGAACTTAGAATTCAACCCCAGAAGAATAAAATACAACATAAGTACAACAGTTTCTCCATCGTATAAAATGTATAATTGCAACCAGTGTGAAAGTTATGGTCATTTCTACGTTCCGGGCAACCTAGTCTTAACTGTAGGGCGCTACTCCACCAGATCGCTTAGATACGGACTTAGAATTTAAAGCCAAAAGCATAAAATACCATAAAAATGCAACAGTTTTTCCATAGTATAACAGGAATAATTGCAACCAGTGTGAAAGTCCAGGTCATTTCTACGTTCTGGGCAACCTAGGCTTCGCTCTAGGGCGTTGCTCCACCACATCGAATAGTTAGGTCCTTAGAAGTCAATGCCAGAAGCATAAAATGCAATATAAATACACCAGTTTTTCCACTGTATAATATGAATAATTGCAAACAGTGTGGAAGTAATGGTCATTTCTACGTTCCGGGCAACCTAGGCTTGGCTCTAGGGCGTTGCTCCACCACATCGAATAGTTAGGTCCTTAGAAGTCAATGCCAGAAGCATAAAATGCAATATAAATACAACAGTTTTTCCACTGTATAATATGAATAATTGCGAACAGTGTGGAAGTAATGGTCATTTCTACGTTCCGGGCAACCTAGGCTTCACTCTAGCTCGTTGCTCCACCAGATCGAATAGCTAGAGACTCAGAATTCAACGCCAGAAGCATAAAATACAATAAAAATCCAACAGTTCTTCCATGGTATAGCAGCAGTAACTGCAACCAGTGTGAAAGTACTGGTCATTTCTACATTCCGGGCAACCTATTCTTCACTCTAGGGCCTTCCTCCACCAGATTGAATAGTTAGGGCCTTAGAAGTCAACGCCAGAAGCATAAAATACAATATAAGTACAACAGATTTTCAATCGTATAAAATGAATAATAGCATACAGTGTGAAGATAATGGTCATTTCTACGTTCCGCTCAACCTAGGCTTCGCTCCAGGGCGTTGCTCCAACAGATCGAATATTTAGGGCCTAAGGAGTCAGCGCCAGAAGCGTAAAATACAATATAAATACAACAGCTTTTCCATCGTATAAAACGTATAATTGCAAACAGTGTGAAAGTAATGGTCATATCTACGTTTCGGGCAATCTAGGCTTGACGTTAGGGCGTTGCTCCGCGTGACCGAAGAGGTAGGGCCATAGCAGTCAATGCCCGAAGCATAAAATACGATAAAGGTATAACAGTTTTTCCATCGTATAACAGGCATAATTGCAAACAGTGTGAAAGTAATGGACATTTCTACGTTTCAGGCAACCTAGGCTCCACTCTAGGGCGTTGCTCCACCAAATCTAAAAGTTAGGGCCATAGAAGTGAATGCCAAATGCATAAAATACAGTATAAATAGATCAGTTTTTCCATTGTGTAAAACGAATAATTGCAACCAGTGTTAAAGTTATGGTCATTTCTACGTTCCAGGCAACCTAGGCTTCACTATAGGGCGCTGCTGCGCCATATCGAATAGCTAGGGCCTTAGAAGTCAACGCCAGAAGCATAAAATACAATATAAATACAACAGCTTTTCCATCGTATAAAATGAATAATTGCAAACAGTGTGAAAGTAGTGGTCATTTCTACGTTCCAGGCAACCTAGGCTTCACTCTAGGGCGTTGCTCCACCATATCGAATAGTCAGGGCCCAAGAACTTAACGCCCGAATCGTAAAGTACAATAAAAATACAACAGCTTTTAAATCGTATAAAACGGATAATTGCAACCAGTGTGAAAGTTATGGTCACTTCTACGTTCCGAGCAACCTCAGCTTGACTCCAGGTCGTTGCTCCACCAGATCGAATAGTTAGGGCCTTAGAAGTCAACGCCCAGAGCATAAAATACAATAGAGATACAATAGTTTTTCAATCGTATAAAACGAATAATTGCAACCAGTGTTAAAGTATTGGACATTTCTACGGTTCGGGCAACCTAAGCTTCACTCTAGGGCGTTGCTCCACCACATCGAATAGCTACGGCCTTAGAGGTCAACGCCAGAAGCATAAAATACAATATAAATACAACAGTTTTTCCATCGTATAAAACGAATAATTGCAACCAGTGTGAAAGTAATGGTCATATCTACCTTCCGAACAATCTAGGCTTGAATCTAGGGCGTTGCTCCACCAGATCGGAGAGGTAGGGCCATAGAAGTCAACGCCAGAAGCATAAAATACAATATAAGTACAACAGCTTTTCCATCGTATAAAATGAATAATTGAAAACAGTGTGAAAGTAATGGTCATTTCTACGCTCCGGTAATCCTAGGCTTCACACTAGGGCGTTGCTCCACCAGATCGAATAGTTAGGACCTTAGAAATCAACGCCAGAAGCATAAAATACGATATACGTACAACAGTTTTTCCAACGTATAACAGGAATAATTGCAAACAGTGTGAAAGCAATGGTCATTTCTACGTTCCGGGCAACCTAGGCTTCACTCTAGCTCGTTGCTCCACCAGATCGAATAGCTAGAGACTCAGAATTCAACGCCAGAAGCATTAAATACAATAAAAATCCAACAGTTTTTCCATGGTATAACAGCAGTAACTGCAACCAGTGTGAAAGTATTGGTCATTTCTACATTCCGGGCAACCTATTCTTCACTCTAGGGCGTTCCTCCACCAGATTGAATAGTTTGGGCCTTAGAAGTCAACGCCAGAAGCATAAAATGCAATATAAATACAACAGTTTTTCCACTCTATAATATGAATAATTGCAAACAGTGTGGAAGTAATGGTCATTTCTACGTTCCGGGCAACCTAGGCTTCGCTCTAGGGCGTTGCTCCACCACATCGAATAGTTAGGGCCTTAGAAGTCAACGCCTGAAGCATAAAATACAATATAAATACAACAGTTTTTCCATTCTATAAAACGAATAATTGCAACCAGTATGAAAGTTATGGTCATTTCTACGTTCCGGGCAATCTAGGCTTCACTCTAGGGCGTTGCTCAACCACATCGAATAGTTAGGGCCTTAGAAGTCAACGCCAGAAGCACCAAATACAAAACTAATACAACAGTTTTTCCATCGTATAAAACGAATAATTGCAACAAGTATGAAAGTTATGGTCATTTCTACGTTCCGGGCAACCTAGGCTTCACCCTAGGGCGTTGCTCCACCAGATCGAATAGTTGGGGCCTTAGGAGTCAACGGCCGAAGCATAAAATACAAAATATGTAGAACAGTTTTTCCATTGTATAAAACGAATAATTGAAACCAGTGTGAAAGTTATGGTCATTTCTACGTTCCGCGCAACCTATGCTTCACCCTAGGGCGTTGCTTCACCTGATCGAATAGTTAGGGCCTAAGAAGTCATCGCCAGAGGCATAAAATACGATATATGTACAACAGTTTTTCCATCGTATAAAACGAATAATTGCAACCAGTGTGAAAGTAATAGCCATTTCTACGTTGCGGGCATCCTAGACTTAACTCTGAGTCATTGCTACACCAGATCGAATACGTAGAGCCTTAGAAGTCAACGCCAGAAGTATAAAGTACAATCAAAATCCAACAGTTTGTCCATCGTATAGCTGGAATAATTGCAACCAGAGTGAAGATAATGGTCATTTCTACGTTTCGGGCGACCTAGGCTCCACCCTAGGGCGTTGCTCCACCAGATGGAATAGCTAGGGACTTAGAAGTCAATGCCAGAAGCATAAAATACAAAATAAATACAACAGTTTTTCCATCGTATAACAAGAATAATTGCAACCAGTGTGAAAGTAATGGTCATTTCTACATTCCGGGCAACCTAGTCTTGACTCTAGGGCGTTGCTCCACCGGATCGAATAGTTAGGGCCTAAGAAGTCAACGCCAGAAGCATAAAATACAACATAAGAACAGCAGTTTTTCCATCGTATAACAGGAATAATTGCAACCAGTGTGAAAGTACAGGTCATTTTTACGTTCCGGGCAACCTAGGCTTCGCTCAAGGGCGTTGCTCCACCACATCGAATAGTTAGGGCCTTAGAAGTCAACGCCTGAAGCATAAAATACAATAAAAATACAACATTTTTTTCATCGTATAACAGGAATAATTGCAACCAGTCTGAAAGATATGGTCATTTCTACGTTCCGGGCAACCTAGGCTTCACTCTAGGGCGTTGGTCCTCCACATCTAACTGTTAGGGCCTAAGAAGTCAACGCCAGAAGCACCAAATACAATATAAATACAACAGTTTTTCCATCGTATAAAACGAATAATTGCAACCAGTATGAAAGTTATGGTCATTTCTACGTTCCGGGCAAAATAGGCTTCACCCTAGGGCGTTGCTCCACCACATCGAATAGCTACGGCCTTAGCAGTCAACGCCAGAGGCATAAAATACAAAATAAATACAACAGTTTTTCCATCGTATAAGAAGAATAATTGCAACCAGTGTGAAAGTGATGGTCATTTCTATATCCCGGGCGACCTAGGCTACACTCTAGGGCGTTGCTCCACCAGATCGAATAGTTAGGGCTTAAGAAGTCGACGCCAGAAGCATAAAATACAATATGAATACAACAGTTTTTCACTTGTATAACAGGAATTATTGCAACCAGTGTGAAAGCTATGGACATTTCTACGTTCCGGGCAACCTAGGCTTCACTCTAGGACGTTGCTCCACAACATCGAATAGTTAGGGCCTTGGAAGTCAATGCCAGAAGCATAAAATGCAATATAAATACAACAGTTTTTCCATCGTATAAAACGAATAATTGCAACCAGTATGAAAGCTATGGTCATTTCTACGTTCCGGGCAATCTAGGCTTCACTCTAGGGCGTTGCTCAACCATATCGAATAGCTAGGGCCTTAGAAGTCAATGCCAGAAGCATAAAATACAATATAAATACAACAGTTTTTCCATCGTATAACAGGAATAATTGCAACCAGTGTGAAAGTACAGGTCATTTTTACGTTCCGGGCAACCTAGGCTTCACCCCAGGGCGTTGCTCCACCTGATCGAATAGTTAGGGCCTAAGAAGTCAACGCCAGGAGCATAAAATACGATATATGTACAACAGTTTTTCCATCGTATAAAACGAATAATTGCAACCAGTGTGAAATTCATAGCCGTTTCTACGTTGCGCTCATCCTAGACTTAACTCTGAGGCATTGCTACACCAGATCGAATACATAGGGCCTTAGAAGTCAACGCCAGAGGTATAAAGTACAAGCAAAATCCACCAGTTTGTCCATCGTATAGCTGGAATAATTGCAACCAGAGTGAAGGTAATGGTCATTTCTACGTTTCGGGCGACCTAGGCTCTACTCTAGGGCATTGCTCCACCACATCGAATAGCTACGGCCTTAGCAGTCAACGCCAGAGGCATAAAATACAAAATAAATACAACAGTTTTTCCATCGTATAACAAGAATAATTGCAACCAGTGTGAAATTCATAGCCATTTCTACGTTGCGGGCATCCTAGACTTAACTCTGAGGCATTGCTACACCAGATCGAATACATAGGGCCTTAGAAGTCATCGCCAGAGGTATAAAGTACAAGCAAAATCCAACAGTTTGTCCATCGTATAGCTGGAATAATTGCAACCAGAGTGAAAGTAATGGTCATTTCTACGTTTCGGGCGACCTAGGCTCCACTCTAGGGCATTGCTCCAACAGATGGAATAGCTAGGGCCTTAGAAGTCAATGCCAGAAGCATAAAATAGAAAATAAATACAACAGTTTTTCCATCGTATAACAAGAATAATTGCAACCAGTGTGAAAGTGATGGTCATTTCTACATTCCGGGCAACCTAGGCTTGACTCTAGGGCGTTGCTCCACCGGATCGAATAGTTAGGGCCTAAGAAGTCAACGCCAGAAGCACCAAATACAAAATTAATACAACAGTTTTTCCATCGTATAAAACGAATAATTGCAAGCAGTGTGAAAGTACAGGTCATTTTTACGTTCCGGGCAACCTAGGCTTCGCTCAAGGGCGTTGCTCCAACACATCGAATAGTTAGGGCCTTAGAAGTCAACACCTGTGGCATAAAATGCAATAAAAATACAACATTTTTTTCATCGTATAACAGGAATAATTGCAACCAATCTGAAAGATATGGTCATTTCTACGTTCCGTGCAACCTAGGCTTCACTCTAGGGCGTTGGCCCTCCACATCTAACAGTTAGGGCCTAAGAAGTCAACGCCAGAAGCACCAAATACAAAATAAATACAACAGTTTTTCCATCGTATAAAACGATTAATTGCAACCAGTATAAAAGTTTTGGTCATTTCTGCGTTCCGGGCAACCTAGGCTTCACCCTAGGGCGCTGCACCACCTGATCGAATAGTTAGGGCCCAAGAAGTCAACGCCAGAAGCATAAAATACGATATATGTACAACAGTTTTACCATCGTATAAAATGAATAATCGCAAACCGTGTGAAAGTAATATCCATTTCTACGTTGCGGGCATCCTAGACTTAACTCTGAGGCATTGCTACACCAGATCGAATACATAGGGCCTTAGAAGTCAACACCAGAAGTATAAAGTACAGTAAAAATCCAACAGTTTGTCCATCGTATAGCTGGAATAATTGCAACCACAGTGAAAGTAATGGTCATTTCTACACTTCGGGCGACCTAGGCTCCGCTCTAGGGCGTTGCTCCACCAGATGGAATAGCTAGGGCCTTAGAAGTGAATGCCAGAAGCATAAAATACAAAATAAATACAACAGTTTTTCCATCGTATAACAAGAATAATTGCAACAAGTGTGAAAGTGATGGTCATTTCTACATTCCGGGCAACCTAGTCTTGACTCTAGGGCGTTGCTCCACCGGATCGAATAGTTAGGGCCTAAGAAGTCAACGCCAGAAGCATAAAATACAACATAAGAACAGCAGTTTTTCCATCGTATAACAGGAATAATTGCAACCAGTGTGAAAGTACAGGTCATTTTTACGTTCCGGGCAACCTAGGCTTCGCTCAAGGGCGTTGCTCCACCACATCGAATAGTTAGGGCCTTAGAAGTCAACGCCTGAAGCATAAAATACAATAAAAATACAACATTTTTTTCATCGTATAACAGGAATAATTGCAACCAGTCTGAAAGATATGGTCATTTCTACGTTCCGGGCAACCTAGGCTTCACTCTAGGGCGTTGGTCCTCCACATCTAACTGTTAGGGCCTAAGAAGTCAACGCCAGAAGCACCAAATACAATATAAATACAACAGTTTTTCCATCGTATAAAACGAATAATTGCAACCAGTATGAAAGTTATGGTCATTTCTACGTTCCGGGCAAAATAGGCTTCACCCTAGGGCGTTGCTCCACCACATCGAATAGCTACGGCCTTAGCAGTCAACGCCAGAGGCATAAAATACAAAATAAATACAACAGTTTTTCCATCGTATAAGAAGAATAATTGCAACCAGTGTGAAAGTGATGGTCATTTCTATATCCCGGGCGACCTAGGCTACACTCTAGGGCGTTGCTCCACCAGATCGAATAGTTAGGGCTTAAGAAGTCGACGCCAGAAGCATAAAATACAATATGAATACAACAGTTTTTCACTTGTATAACAGGAATTATTGCAACCAGTGTGAAAGCTATGGACATTTCTACGTTCCGGGCAACCTAGGCTTCACTCTAGGACGTTGCTCCACAACATCGAATAGTTAGGGCCTTGGAAGTCAATGCCAGAAGCATAAAATGCAATATAAATACAACAGTTTTTCCATCGTATAAAACGAATAATTGCAACCAGTATGAAAGCTATGGTCATTTCTACGTTCCGGGCAATCTAGGCTTCACTCTAGGGCGTTGCTCAACCATATCGAATAGCTAGGGCCTTAGAAGTCAATGCCAGAAGCATAAAATACAATATAAATACAACAGTTTTTCCATCGTATAACAGGAATAATTGCAACCAGTGTGAAAGTACAGGTCATTTTTACGTTCCGGGCAACCTAGGCTTCACCCCAGGGCGTTGCTCCACCTGATCGAATAGTTAGGGCCTAAGAAGTCAACGCCAGGAGCATAAAATACGATATATGTACAACAGTTTTTCCATCGTATAAAACGAATAATTGCAACCAGTGTGAAATTCATAGCCGTTTCTACGTTGCGCTCATCCTAGACTTAACTCTGAGGCATTGCTACACCAGATCGAATACATAGGGCCTTAGAAGTCAACGCCAGAGGTATAAAGTACAAGCAAAATCCACCAGTTTGTCCATCGTATAGCTGGAATAATTGCAACCAGAGTGAAGGTAATGGTCATTTCTACGTTTCGGGCGACCTAGGCTCTACTCTAGGGCATTGCTCCACCACATCGAATAGCTACGGCCTTAGCAGTCAACGCCAGAGGCATAAAATACAAAATAAATACAACAGTTTTTCCATCGTATAACAAGAATAATTGCAACCAGTGTGAAATTCATAGCCATTTCTACGTTGCGGGCATCCTAGACTTAACTCTGAGGCATTGCTACACCAGATCGAATACATAGGGCCTTAGAAGTCATCGCCAGAGGTATAAAGTACAAGCAAAATCCAACAGTTTGTCCATCGTATAGCTGGAATAATTGCAACCAGAGTGAAAGTAATGGTCATTTCTACGTTTCGGGCGACCTAGGCTCCACTCTAGGGCATTGCTCCAACAGATGGAATAGCTAGGGCCTTAGAAGTCAATGCCAGAAGCATAAAATAGAAAATAAATACAACAGTTTTTCCATCGTATAACAAGAATAATTGCAACCAGTGTGAAAGTGATGGTCATTTCTACATTCCGGGCAACCTAGGCTTGACTCTAGGGCGTTGCTCCACCGGATCGAATAGTTAGGGCCTAAGAAGTCAACGCCAGAAGCACCAAATACAAAATTAATACAACAGTTTTTCCATCGTATAAAACGAATAATTGCAAGCAGTGTGAAAGTACAGGTCATTTTTACGTTCCGGGCAACCTAGGCTTCGCTCAAGGGCGTTGCTCCAACACATCGAATAGTTAGGGCCTTAGAAGTCAACACCTGTGGCATAAAATGCAATAAAAATACAACATTTTTTTCATCGTATAACAGGAATAATTGCAACCAATCTGAAAGATATGGTCATTTCTACGTTCCGTGCAACCTAGGCTTCACTCTAGGGCGTTGGCCCTCCACATCTAACAGTTAGGGCCTAAGAAGTCAACGCCAGAAGCACCAAATACAAAATAAATACAACAGTTTTTCCATCGTATAAAACGATTAATTGCAACCAGTATAAAAGTTTTGGTCATTTCTGCGTTCCGGGCAACCTAGGCTTCACCCTAGGGCGCTGCACCACCTGATCGAATAGTTAGGGCCCAAGAAGTCAACGCCAGAAGCATAAAATACGATATATGTACAACAGTTTTACCATCGTATAAAATGAATAATCGCAAACCGTGTGAAAGTAATATCCATTTCTACGTTGCGGGCATCCTAGACTTAACTCTGAGGCATTGCTACACCAGATCGAATACATAGGGCCTTAGAAGTCAACACCAGAAGTATAAAGTACAGTAAAAATCCAACAGTTTGTCCATCGTATAGCTGGAATAATTGCAACCACAGTGAAAGTAATGGTCATTTCTACACTTCGGGCGACCTAGGCTCCGCTCTAGGGCGTTGCTCCACCAGATGGAATAGCTAGGGCCTTAGAAGTGAATGCCAGAAGCATAAAATACAAAATAAATACAACAGTTTTTCCATCGTATAACAAGAATAATTGCAACAAGTGTGAAAGTGATGGTCATTTCTACATTCCGGGCAACCTAGGCTTGACTCTATGGCGTTGTTCCGCCAGAGCGATTAGCTAGGGTCTAAGAAGTCAACGCCTGAAGCATAAAATACAATATAAATAAAACAGTTTTTCCATCGCATAAAACGAATAATTGCATCCAGTATGAAAGTTATGGTCATTTCTACGTTCCGGGCAACCTAGGCTTCCCCTAGGGCGTTGCTTCACCTGATCGAATAGTTAGGGCCTAAGAAGTCAACGCCAGGAGCATAAAATACGATATATGTACAACAGTTTTTCCATCGTATAAAACGAATAATTGCAACCAGTGTGAAATTCATAGACATTTCTACGTTGCGGGCATCCTAGACTTAACTCTGAGGCACTGCTACACCAGATCGAATACATAGGGCCTTAGAAGTCAACGTCAGAGGTATAAAGTACAATCAAAATCCAACAGTTTGTCCATCGTATAGCTGGAATAATTGCAACCAGAGTGAAAGTAATGGTCATTTCTACGTTTCGGGCGACCTAGGCTCCACTCTAGGGCATTGCTCCAACAGATGGAATAGCTAGGGCCTTAGAAGTCAATGTCAGAAGCATAAAATACAAGATAAATACAACAGTTTTTCCATCGTATAACAAGAATAATTGCAACCAGTGTGAAAGTGATGGTCATTTCTACATTCCGGGCAACCTAGGCTTGACTCTAGGGCGTTGCTCCACCGGATCGAATAGTTAGGGCCTAAGAAGTCAACGCCAGAAGCACCAAATACAAAATTAATACAACAGTTTTTCCATCGTATAAAACGGATAATTGCAACCAGTGTGAAAGTACAGGTCATTTCTACGTTCCGCGCAACCTAGGCTTTACCCTAGGGCGTTGCTTCACCTGATCGAATAGTTAGGGCCTAAGAAGTCATCGCCAGAGGCATAAAATACGATATATGTACAACAGTTTTTCCATCGTATAACAGGAACAATTGCAACCAGTGTGAAAGTACTGGTCATTTCTACGTTCCGGGCAACCTAGGATTCGCTCTAGGGCGATGCTCCATCAGATCGAATATATAGGGCCTAAGGAGTCAGCCCCAGAAGCGTAAAATACAATATAAATACAACAGCTTTTCCATCGTATAAAACGTACAATTGCCAACAGTGTGAAAGTAATGGTCATATCTACGTTTCGGGCAATCTAGGCTTGACGTTAGGGCGTTGCTCCGCCTGACCGAAGAGGTAGGGCCATAGCAGTCAATGCCCGAAGCATAAAATACGATAAAGGTATAACAGTCTTTCCATCGTATAACAGGAATAATTGCAAACAGTGTGAAAGTAATGGACATTTCTACGTTTCAGGCAACCTAGGCTCCACTCTAGGGCGTTGCTCCACCAAATCTAAAAGTTAGGGCCATAGAAGTGAATGCCAAATGCATAAAATACAGTATAAATAGATCAGTTTTTCCATTGTGTAAAACGAATAATTGCAACCAGTGTGAAAGTTATGGTCATTTCTACGTTCCGGGCAACATAGGCTTCACTATAGGGCGCTGCTGCGCCATATTGAATAGCTAGGGCCTTAGAAGTCAACGCCAGAAGCATAAAATACAATATAAATACAACAGCTTTTCCATCGTATAAAATGAATAATTGCAAACAGTGTGAAAGTAGTGGTCATTTCTACGTTCCGGGCAACCTAGGCTTCACTCTAGGGCGTTGCTCCACCATATCGAATAGTCAGGGCCCAAGAACTTAACGCCCGAATCGTAAAGTACAATAAAAATACAACAGCTTTTAAATCGTATAAAACGGATAATTGCAACCAGTGTGAAAGTTATGGTCATTTCTACGTTCCGAGCAACCTCAGCTTGACTCCAGGTCGTTGCTCCACCAGATCGAATAGTTAGGGCCTTAGAAGTCAACGCCCAGAGCATAAAATACAATAGAGATACAATAGTTTTTCAATCGTATAAAACGAATAATTGCAACCAGTGTGAAAGTATTGGACATTTCTACGGTTCGGGCAACCTAAGCTTCACTCTAGGGCGTTGCTCCACCACATCGAATAGCTACGGCCTTAGAGGTCAACGCCAGAAGCATAAAATACAATATAAATACAACAGCTTTTCCATCGTATAAAATGAACAATTGCCAACAGTGTGAAAATAATGGTCATTTCTACGTTCCGGGCAACCTAGGCTTCACTCTAGGGCGTTGCTCCAACAGATCGAATAGTTAGGGCCCAAGAAGTTAACGCCAGAAGCATAAAGTACAATAAAGATACAACAGCTTTTCCATCGTATAAAAGGGATAATTGCAACCAGTGTGAAAGTTATGGTCATTTCTACGTTCCTGGCAACCTAGGCTTGACTCTAGGGCGGTGCTCCACCAGACCGAACAGTTAGGGCCTTAGAAGTCAACCCCCGAAGCATAAAATACAATATAAATACAACAGTTCTTCCATCGTATAACAGGAATAATTGCAAACAGTGTGAAGGTAATGGTCATTTCTACGCTCCCGTCAACCTAGGCTTCACTCTAGGGCGTTGCTCCACCACATCGAATAGTTAGGGCCTTAAAAGTCAACGCCAGAAGCATAAAATACAATATAAATACAACAGTTTTTCCATCGTATAACGGGAATAATTGCAACCAGTGTGAAAGTCATGGTCATTTCCACGTTCCGGGCCACCTAGGCTTCACTCTGGGGCGTTGGTCCACCAGATCCAATAGTTAGGGCCTAAGAAGTCAACGCCAGAAGCACCAAATACAAAATAAATACAACTGTTTTTCCATCGTATAAAACGAATAATTGCAACCAGTGTGAAAGTAATGGTCATATCTACCTTCCGAACAATCTAGGCTTGAATCTAGGGCGTTGCTCCACCAGATCGGAGAGGTAGGGCCATAGAAGTCAACGCCAGAAGCATAAAATACAATATAAGTACAACAGCTTTTCCATCGTATAAAATGAATAATTGAAAACAGTGTGAAAGTAATGGTCATTTCTACGCTCCGGTAATCCTAGGCTTCACACTAGGGCGTTGCTCCACCAGATCGAATAGTTAGGACCTTAGAAATCAACGCCAGAAGCATAAAATACGATATACGTACAACAGTTTTTCCAACGTATAACAGGAATAATAGCAAACAGTGTGGAAGTAATGGTCATTTCTACGTTCCGGGCAACCTAGGCTTCACTCTAAGGCGCTGCTCAACCACATCGAATAGCTACGGCCCTAGAAGACAACGCCATAACTATAAAATACAATATAAATACAACAGCTTTTCCATCGTATATGATGTATATTTGGAAACAGTGTGAAAGTAAAGGTCATTTATACGTTCCGGGCAACCTAGGCTTCACTCTAGTGCGTTGCTCCACCAGATCGAATAGTTAGGGCCTTAGAAGTCAACGCCAGAAGCATAAAATACAATATAAATACAACAGTTTTTCAATCGTATAACAGGAATTATTGCAACCAGTGTGAAAGGTATGGTCATTTCTTAGTTGCGGGCATCCTAGGCTTGACTCTAGGGCATTGCTCCACCACATCGAATAGCTACGGCCTTAGAAGTCAAGGCCATAACTATAAAAAACAATATAAATACAACAGTTTTTCCATTGTATAAAATGAATAATTGCAAACAGTGTGGAGGTAATGGTCATTTCTACTTTCCGGGCAACCCAGGCTTCACTCTAGGGCGTTTCTCCACCACATCGAATAGCTACGGCCTTAGAAGACAACGTCTGAAGCATAAAATACAAAATTAATACAACAGTTATTCCATCGTATAACATGAATAATTACAACCAGTGTGAAGGTGATGGTCATTTCTACTTTCCGGGCAACCTAGGCTTCACTCTAGGGCGTTTCTCCACCACATCGAATAGCTACGGCCTTAGAAGACAACGTCTGAAGCATAAAATACAAAATTAATACAACAGTTATTCCATCGTATAACATGAATAATTACAACCAGTGTGAAGGTGATGGTCATTTCTACGTCCCGGGCAACCTAGGCTTCACTCTAGGGCGTTGCTACACCAGATCGAATAGGTAGGGCCTTAGAAGTCAATGCCCGAAGCATAAAATACAAAATTAATACAACAGTTATTCCATCGTATAACAGGAATAATTACAACCAGTGTGAAGGTGATGGTCATTTCTACGTCCCGGGCAACCTAGGCTTCACTCTAGGCCGTTGCTACACCAGATCGAATAGGTAGGGCCTTAGAAGTCAACACCAGAAGCATAAAATAAAATAAAAATACAGCAGTTTTTCCATCGTATAAAAGGAATAATTGCAACCAGCGTGAAAGTAATGGCCATTTCTGCGTTCCGGGCAACCTAGGCTTCACTCTAGGGCGTTGCCCCACCACATCGATTAGCTACGGCCTTAGAAGTCAACGCCTGAAGCATAAAATACAATAAAAGTAGAACAGTTTTTTCATCGTATAACAGGAATAATTGCAAACAGTGTGAAAGTTATGGACATTTCTACGTTCCGGGCAACCTAGGCTTAACTGTAGGGCGTTGCTCCACCAGATCGCTTAGTTACGGACTTAGAATTTAACGCCAGAAGCATAAAATACCATAAAAATGCAACAGTTTTTCCATCGTATGACAGGAATAATTCCAACCAGTATGAAAGTACTGGTCATTTCTGTGTTCCGTGTAACCTAGGCTTCACTCTAGGGCGTTGCTCCACCAGATCGAATAGCTAGGGACTTAGAATTCAACCCCAGAAGAATAAAATACAACATAAGTACAACAGTTTCTCCATCGTATAAAATGTATAATTGCAACCAGTGTGAAAGTTATGGTCATTTCTACGTTCTGGGCAACCTAGTCTTAACTGTAGGGTGCTACTCCACCAGATCGCTTAGATACGGACTTAGAATTTAAAGCCAAAAGCATAAAATACCATATAAATGCAACAGTTTTTCCATAGTATAACAGGAATAATTGCAACCAGTGTGAAAGTCCAGGTCATTTCTACGTTCTGGGCAACCTATGCTTCGCTCTAGGGCGTTGCTCCACCACATCGAATAGTTAGGTCCTTAGAAGTCAATGCCAGAAGCATAAAATGCAATATAAATACAACAGTTTTTCCACTGTATAATATGAATAATTGCAAACAGTGTGGAAGTAATGGTCATTTCTATGTTCCGGGCAACCTAGGCTTGGCTCTAGGGCGTTGCTCCACCACATCGAATAGTTAGGTCCTTAGAAGTCAATGCCAGAAGCATAAAATGCAATATAAATACAACAGTTTTTCCACTGTATAATATGAATAATTGCGAACAGTGTGGAAGTAATGGTCATTTCTACGTTCCGGGCAACATAGGCTTCACTCTAGGGCGCTGCTCAACCACATCGAATAGCTACGGCCCTAGAAGACAACGCCATAACTACAAAATACAATATAAATACAACAGCTTTTCCATCGTATATGATGTATATTTGGAAACAGTGTGAAAGTAAAGGTCATTTATACGTTCCGGGCAACCTAGGCTTCACTCTAGTGCGTTGCTCCACCAGATCGAATAGTTAGGGCCTTAGAAGTCAACGCCAGAAGCATAAAATACAATATAAATACAACAGTTTTTCAATCGTATAACAGGAATTATTGCAACCAGTGTGAAAGGTATGGTCATTTCTAAGTTGCGGGCATCCTAGGCTTCACTCTAGGACATTGCTCCACCACATCGAATAGCTACGGCCTTAGAAGTCAAGGCCATAACTATAAAAAACAATATAAATACAACAGTTTTTCCATTGTATAAAATGAATAATTGCAAACAGTGTGGAGGTAATGGTCATTTCTACTTTCCGGGCAACCTAGGCTTCACTCTAGGGCGTTTCTCCACCACATCGAATAGCTACGGCTTTAGAAGACAACGTCTGAAGCATAAAATACAAAATTAATACAACAGTTATTCCATCGTATAACAGGAATAATTACAACCAGTGTGAAGGTGATGGTCATTTCTACGTCCCGGGCAACCTAGGCTTCACTCTAGGGCGTTGCTACACCAGATCGAATAGGTAGGGCCTTAGAAGTCAACACCAGAAGCATAAAATAAAATAAAAATACAACAGTTTTTCCATCGTATAAAAGGAATAATTGCAACCAGCGTGAAAGTAATGGCCATTTCTGCGTTCCGGGCAACCTAGGCTTCACTCTAGGGCGTTGCCCCACCACATCGATTAGCTACGGCCTTAGAAGTCAACGCCTGAAGCATAAAATACAATAAAAGTAAAACAGTTTTTTCATCGTATAACAGGAATAATTGCAAACAGTGTGAAAGTTATGGACATTTCTACGTTCCGGGCAACCTAGGCTTAACTGTAGGGCGTTGCTCCACCAGATCGCTTAGTTACGGACTTAGAATTTAACGCCAGAAGCATAAAATACCATAAAAATGCAACAGTTTTTCCATCGTATGACAGGAATAATTGCAACCAGTATGAAAGTACTGGTCATTTCTATGTTCCGTGTAACCTAGGCTTCACTCTAGGGCGTTGCTCCACCAGATCGTATAGCTAGGGACTTAGAATTCAACCCCAGAAGAATAAAATACAACATAAGTACAACAGTTTTTCCATCGTATAAAATGTATAATTGCAACCAGTGTGAAAGTTATGGTCATTTCTACGTTCCGGGCAACCTAGGCTTAACTGTAGGCCGCTACTCGACCAGATCGCTTAGTTACGGACTTAGAATTTAACGCCAAAAGCATAAAATACCATAAAAATTGAACAGTTTTTCCATAGTATAACAGGAATAATTGCAACCAGTGTGAAAGTACAGGTCATTTCTACGTTCTGGGCAACCTAGGCTTCGCTCTAGAGCCTTGCTCCACCAGATCGAATAGCTAGGGACTTAGAACTCAACGCCAGAAGCATAAAATACAATAAAAATGCAACAGTTTTTCCATCGTATAACAAGAATAATTGCAACCAGTGTGAAAGGTATGGTCAATTCTACGTTGCGGGCAACCTAGACTTCACTCTAGGGCATTGCTCCACCCCATCGAATAGCTACGTCCTTAGACGTCAACGCCATAACTATAAAATACATTATAAATACAACAGTTTTTCCATTGTATAAAATGATTAATTGCAAACAGTGTGGAAGTAATGGTTATTTCTACGTTCCGGGCAACCTAGGCTTCACGCTAGGGCGTTGCTCCACCAGATCGAATAGTTAGGGCCTTAGAAGTTAACGCCAGAAGCATAAAGTACAATATAAATACAACAGTTTTTCAATCGTATAACAGGAATAATTGCAAACAGTGTGAAAGGTATGGTCATTTCTACGTTGCGGGCATCCTAGGCTTCACTGTAGGGCATTGCTCCACCACATCGAATAGTTACGGCCTTAGAAGTCAACGCCATAACTATAAAAAACAATATAAATACAACAGTTTTTCCATCGTATAACAAGAATAATTGCAACCAGTGTGAAAGTGACGGTCATTTCTACATTTCGGGCAACCTAGGCTTCACTCTAGGGCGTTGCTCCACCAGATCGAATAGTTAGGGCCTAAGAAGTCAACGTCAGAAGCATAAAATAAAATAAAAATAGAGCAGTTATTCCATCGTATAACTGGAATAATTGCAAACAGTGTGGAAGTAATGGTCATTTCTACATTCCGGGCAACCTAGGCTTCACTCTAGGGCAGTGCTCCACCAGATCAAATAGTTAGGGCCTAAGAAGTCAACGCCAGAAGCATAAAATACAATATAAATACAACAGCTTTTCCGTCGTATATAATGTATATTTGCAAACAGTGTGAAAGTAACGGTCATTTCTACGTTCCGGGCAACCTAGGCTTCACTCTAGGGCGTTGCTCCACCAGATCGAATGGTTAGACTTAGAATTCGACGCCACAAGCATAAAATGCAACATAAGTACAACAGTTTTTCCATCGTATAACAGGAATAGTTGCAACCAGTGTGAAAGTACAGGTCATTTCTACGTTCCGGGCAACCTAGGCTTCGCTCAAGGGAGTTGCTCCACCAGATCGAATAGCTAGGGCCTTAGAAGTCAACGCCCGAAACATAAAATACAATAAAAATACAACAGATTTCCATCGTATAACGGGAATAATTTCAACAAATGTGAATGTGAAGGTCATTTCCACGTTCCTGGCAACCTAGGCTTCACTCTAGGGCGTTGGTCTACCAGATCCAATAGTTAGGACCTAAGAAGTCAACGACAGAAGCATAAAATACGATAAGTATACAACAGCTTTGCCATCGTATAACAGGAATAATTGCAACTAGAGTGAAGGTGATTGTCAGTTCTACGTTCCGGGCAACCTACGCTTCACACTAGGGCGTTGCTCCACCAGATCGAATAGTTAGAGCCTAAGAAGACAACGCCAGAAGCATAAAATACAATAGAAATACAGCAGTTTTTCCATCGTATAACAGGAATAATTGTAATCAGTGTGAAAGGTATGGTCATTTCTCCGTTCCGGGCAACCTAGGCTTCACTCTAGGGCGTTGCTCCACCACATCGAATAGCTGCGGCCTTAGAAGTCAACGCCAGAACCATAAAATACAATATAAATACAAAAGTTTATCAATCGCATAACAGGAATAATTGCTAACAGTGTGAAAGATATGGTCATTTCTACGTTGCGGGCATCCTAGGCTTCACTCTAGGGCGTTGATCCACCACATCGAATAGCTCCGGCCTTAGGAGTCAACGCCAGAGGCATAAAATACAGAATAAATACACTAGTTTTTCCATCGTATAACAAGAATAATTGAAACCAGTGTGAAAGTGATGGTCATTTCTACATTCCGGGCAACCTAGTCTTCACTCTAGGGCGTTGCTCAACCACATCGAATAGCTACGGCCTTAGAAGTCAACGCCATAACTATACAATACAATATAAATACAACAGTTTTTCCATTGTATAAAATGAATAATTGCAAACAGTGCGGAAGTAATGGTTATTTCTACGTTCCGGGCAACCTAGGCTTCACGCTAGGGCGTTGCTCCACCACATCGAATAGCTACGGCATTAGGAGTCAACGCCAGAGGCAAAAGATACAATATAAGCACAACAATATTTCCATCGTATAAAATGTATAATTGCAAGCAGTGTGAAGGTAATGGTCATTTCTACGTTCTGGGCAACATAGGCTTCACTCTAGAGCGTTGCTCCACCAGATCGAATAGTTAGGGTCTTAGAAGTCAACGCCCGTAGCATAAAATACAAAATAAATGGAACAGTTTTTCCATTGTATAAAACGAATAATTGCAACCAGTGTGAAAGCTATGGTAATTTATACGTTCCGGGCAACCTAGGCTTCACTCTAGGGCATTGTCCCACCAGATCGAATAGTTAGGGCCTAAGAAGTGAACGCCAGAAGCATAAAATACAATATAAATACAACAGCTCATCCATCGTATATAATGTATATTTGCAGACAGTGTGAAAGTAAAGGTCATTTCTACGTACCGCGCAACCTAGGTTTCGCTGTAGGGCGCTGCTCCACCAGATCGAATAGCTAGGGAGTTAGAAGTCAACCCCAGAAGCATAAAATACAATAAAAATACAACAGTTTTTCCATCGTATAAAATGTATAATTGCAAGGACTGTGAAGGCAATGGTCATTTCTACTCTCTGGGCAACCTAGGCTTAACTCCAGGGCGTTGCTCCTCCAGATCGAATAGCTAGGGACTTTGAGTACAACGCCAGAAGCATAAAATACAGTAAAAATGCAACAGCTTTTCCATCGTGTAACAGGAAAGCTGCAACCAGTGTGAAAGTACTGGTCATTTCTATGTTCCGGGTGACCTAGGATTCACTCTAGGGCATTGCTCCACCAGATGGAATAGCTAGGGACTTAGAATTCAACGCCAGAAGAACAAAATACAACATAAGTACAACAGTTTTTCCATCGTATAAAATGTATAATTGCAAGAAGTGTGAAGGTAATGGTCATTTCTACGTTCCGGGCAACCTAGGCTTCACTCTAGCTCATTGTTCCACCACATCGAATAGCTACGGCCTTAGAAGTCAACGCCATAACTATAAAAAACGATATAAATGCAACAGTTTTTCCATTGTATAAAATGAATAATTGCAACCAGAGTGGAGGTAATGGTCATTTGTACTTTCCGGGCAACCTAGGCTTCACTCTAGGGCGTTTCTCCACCACATCGAATAGCTACGGCCTTAGAAGTCAACGTCTGAAGCATAAAATATAATATAAATACTACAGTTTTTCCATCGTATAACAGGAATAATTATAACCAGTGTGAAAGTGATGGTCATTTCTACGTTCCGGGCAACCTAGGCTTCAGTCTAGGGCGTGGTTCCCCCAGATCGAATAGTTAGGGCCTAAGAAGCCCTACGCCAGAAGCATAAAATACAATATAAATACAACAGTTTTTCCATCGTATAACAAGAATAACTGCAACCATTGTGAAAGTGATGGTCATTTCTACGTTCCGGGCAACCTAGGCTTCACACGAGGGCGTTGCTCCACCACATCGAATAGCTACGGCCCTAGAAGACAGCGCCATAGCTATAAAATACAGTATAAATAAAACAGTCTTTCCATCGTATAAAACGAATAATTGCAACCAGTCTGATAGTTATGGTCATTTCTGCGTTCCGGGCAACCTAGGCTTCACCCGAGGGCGTTGCTCCTCCAGATAGAATAGTTAGGGCCCAGGAAGTCAACGCCAGAAGCATAAAATACAAAATAAATACAACAGTTTTTCCATCGTATAAAACGAATAATTGCATCCAGTGTGCAAGTAATGGTCATTTCTACGATCCGGGGAACCTAGGCATCACTCTAGGGCGTTATTCAACCAGATCGAATAGCTAGGACCTTAGAAGCCAACGCCAGAAGCACAAAATAAAATAAAAATACCACAGTTATTCCATCGTATAACAGGAATAATTACCACCAGTGTGAAAGTAATGGGCATTTCTACGTTCCGTGCAACCTAGGCTTCACTCTAGGGCGTCGGTCCACCAGGCCGAATAGTTAGGGCCTTAGAAAACAACTCCAGACGCATAAAATACAATATAAATGCAGCAGTCTTTCCACGGTATAAAACGAATAATTGCAACCAGTATGAAAGTTACGGTCATTTCTACGTTCCGGGCAACCTAGTCTTCACTCTAGGGCATTGCTCCACCACATCGAATACCTACGGGCTTTGAAGTCAACGCCTGAAACATAAAATATAATAAAAGTACAACAGTTTTTCCATCGTATAACAGGAATAATTGCAACCAGTGTGAAAGACATGGTCATTTCTACATTCCGGGCAACCTAGGCTTCACTCTAGGGCGTTGCTCCACCACTTCGAATAGCTACGGCCTTAGGAGTCAACGCCAGCGGCATAAAATACAAAATAGATACAACAGTTTTTCCACCGTATAACAAGAATAATTGCAACCAGTGTGAAAGTGATGGTCATTTCTACATTCCGGGCAACCTAGGCTACACTCTAGGGCGTTGCTCCACCAGATCGAATAGTTAGGGCCTAAGAAGTCAACGCCAGAAGCATAAAATACAATATAAATACAACAGTTTTTCCCTTGTATAACAGAAATAATTGCAACCAGTGTGAAAGCTATGGTCATTTCTGCGTTCCGAGCAACGTAGGTTTCGCTCCATGGCGTAGCTCCACCACATCGAATAGTTAGGGCCTTAGAAGTCAATGCCAGGAGCATAAAATACAATATAAATACAACAGTGTTTCCATTGTATAAAATGAGTAATTGCAAACAGTGAGGAAGTAATGGTCACTTCTACGTTCCGTGCAACCTAGGCTTCACTCTAGGGCGTTGCTCCACCAGATCGAATAGTTAGGGCCTATGAAGTCAACGCCAGCAGCATAAAATACAATATATGTACAGCAGTCTTCCCATCGTATAAAACGAATAATTGCAACCAGTCTGATAGTTATGGTCATTTCTACGTTCCGGGCAATCTAGGCTTCTCTCTAGGGCGTCGTTCCACCAGATCGAATAGTTAGGGCCTAAGAAGTCTACGCCAGAAGCATAAAATACAATACAAATACAACAGCTTTTCCATCGTATAACAGGAATAATTGCAACCAGTGTGAAAGGTATGGTCATTTTACTTTCCGGGCAGTCTAGGCTTCACTCTAGGGCGTTTCTCCACCACATCGAATAGCTGCGGCCTTAGAAGTCTACGCCAGAAGCATAAAACACAATATAGATAAAACAGTTTTTCAATCGTATAACAGGAATAATTGCAAACAGTGTGAAAGATATGGTCATTTCTACGTTGCGGGCATCCTAGGCTTCACTCTAGGGCATTGCTCCACCACATCGAATAGCTACGGCCTTAGAAGTCAACGCCATAACTATGAAAAACAATATAAATACAACAGTTTTTCCATTGTATAAAATGAATAATTGCAAACAGTGTGGAGGTAATGGTCATTTCTACTTTCCGGGCAACCTAGGCTTCACTCTAGGGCGTTTCTCCACCACATCGAATTGCTGCGGCCTTAGAAGTCAACGTCTGAAGCATACAATATAACATAAATACAACAGTTTTTCCATCGTATAACAGGAATAATTGCAACCAGTGTGAAAGCTATGGTCATATCTACGTTCCGGACAACCTAGGCTTCACTCTAGGGCGTTGCTCCACCACATCGAATAGTTAGGGCCTTAGAAGTCAATGCCAGAAGCATAAAATACAATATAAATACAACAGTTTTTCCACTCTATAATATGAGTAATTGCAAACAGTGTGGAAGTAATGGTCATTTCTACGTTCCGGGCAAGGTAGGCTTCACTCTAGGGCGTTGGACCACCAGATCCAATAGTTAGCGCCTAAGAAGTCAACGCCAGGAGCACCAAATACAAAATATATACAACAGTTTTTCCATCGTATAAAACGAATAATTGCATCCAGTGTGCAAGTAATGGTCATTTCTACGATCCGGGGAACCTAGGCATCACTCTAGTGCGTTATTCAACCAGAGCGAATAGTTAGGGCCTAAGTAGTCAACGCCTGAAGCATAAAATACAATATAAATACAACAGTTTTTCCATTGTATAAAACGACTAATTGCAACCAGTATGAAAGTTATGGTTATTTCTACGTTCAGGGCAACCTAGGCTTCACCCTAGGGCGTTGCTCCAGCAGATCGAATAGTTAGGGCCTATGAAGTCAACGCCAGAAGCATAAAATACGATATATGTACAACAGTCTTCCCATCGTATAAAACGAATAATTGCAACCAGTCTGATAGTTATGGTCATTTCTACGTTCCGGGCAATCTAGGCTTCTCTCTAGGGCGTCGTTCCACCAGATCGAATAGTTAGGGCCTAAGAAGTCTACGCCAGAAGCATAAAATACAATACAAATACAACAGCTTTTCCATCGTATAACAGGAATATTTGCAACCAGTGTGAAAGACATGGTCATTTCTACGTTCCGGGCAACCTAGGCTTCACTCTAGGGCGTTGCTCCACCAGATCGAATGGTTAGGGCCTAAGAAGTCAACGCCAGAAGCATAAAATACAATAAAAATACAACAGTTTTTCCATCGTATAACAGGAATAATTGCAAACAGTGTGAAAGATATGGTCATTTCTACGTTGCGGGCATCCTAGGCTTCACTCTAGGGCATTGCCCCACCACATCGAATAGCTACGGCCTTAGAAGTCAACGCCATAACTATGAAAAACAATATAAATACAACAGTTTTTCCATTGTATAAAATGAATAATTGCAAACAGTGTAAGGGTAATGGTCATTTCTACTTTCCGGGCAACCTAGGCTTCACTCTAGGGCGTTTCTCCACCACATCGAATTGCTGCGGCCTTAGAAGTCAACGTCTGAAGCATACAATGTAACATAAATACAACAGTTTTTCCATCGTATAACAGGAATAATTGCAACCAGTGTGAAAGCTATGGTCATATCTACGTTCCGGGCAACCTAGGCTTCACTCTAGGGCGTTGCTCCTCCACATCGAATAGTTAGGGCCTTAGAAGTCAATGCCAGAAGCATAAAATACAATATAAATACAACAGTTTTTAACTGTATAATATGAATAATTGCAAACAGTGTGGAAGTAATGGTCATTTCTACGATCCGGGCAACCTAGGCATCACTCTAGGGCGTTGTTCAACCAGAGCGAATAGTTAGGGCCTAAGAAGTCAAGGCCTGAAGCATACAATACGATATATGTACAACAGTCTTTCCATCGTATAAAACGAATAATTGCAACCAGTCTGATAGTTATGGTCATTTCTACGTTCCGGGCAATCTAGGCTTCTCTCGAGGGCGTCGTTCCACCAGATCGAATAGTTAGGGCCTAAGAAGTCTACGCCAGAAGCATAAAATACAACACAAATACAACAGCTTTTCCATCGTATAACAGGAATAATTGCAACCAGTGTGAAAGGTATTGTCATTTCTACTTTCCGTGCAATCTAGGCTTCACTCTAGGGCGTTTCTCCACCACATCGATTAGCTGCGGCCCTAGAAGTCAACGCCAGAAGCATAAAACACAATATAGATAAAACAGTTTTTCAATCGTATAACAGGAATAATTGCAAACAGTGTGAAAGATATGGTCATTTCTATGTTGCGGGCATCCTAGGCTTCACTCTAGGGCATTTCTCCACCACATCGAATAGCTACGGCCTTAGAAGTCAACGCCATAACTATAAAAAACAATATAAATACAACAGTTTTTCCATTGTATAAAATGAATAATTGCAAACAGTGTGGAGGTAATGGTCATTTCTACTTTCCGGGCAACCTAGGCTTCACTCTAGGGCGTTTCTCCACCACATCGAATAGCTACGGCCTTAGAAGTCAACGTCTGAAGCTTACAATATAATATAAATACAACAGTTTTTCCATCGTATAACAGGAATATTTGCAACCAGTGTGAAAGACATGGTCATTTCTACGTTCCGGGCAATCTAGGCTTCTCTCTAGGGCGTCGTTCCACCACATCGAATAGCTACGGCCTTAGGAGTCAACGCCAGAGGCATAAAATGCAAAATAAATACAACAGTTGTTCGATCGTATAACAAGAATAATTGCAACCAGTGTGAAAGTGATGGTCATTTCTACGTTCCGCGCAACCTAGGCTTCACCCTAGGGCGTTGCTCCACCAGATTGAATAGTTAGGGCCTAAGAAGTCAATGCCAGAAGCATAAAATACGATATATGTACAACAGCTTTTCCATCGTATAAAATGAGTAATTGCAACCAGTGTGAAAGTAACGGCCATTTCTACGTTCCGAGCATCCTAGACTTAACACTGAGGCATTGCTCCACCAGATCGAATACATAGGGCCTTAGAAGTCAACGCCAGAAGCATAAAGTACATTAAAAATACAACAGTCTCCATCGTATAACAGGAATAATTGCCACCAGTGTGAAAGTGATGGTCATTTCTGCATTCCGGGCAACCTAGGCTTCACTCTAGGGCCATGCTCCACCAGATCGAATAGTTAGGGCCTAAGAAGTCAACGCCAGAAGCATAAAATACAATATAAATACAACAGTTTTTCCCTTGTATAACAGGAATAATTGCAACAAGTATGAAAGCTATGGTCATTTATACGTTCCGGGCAACCTAGGCTTTACTCTAGGGCGTTGCTCCACCACATCGAATAGCTACGGCCTTAGGAGTCAACGCCAGGGGCATAAAATGCAAAATAAATACAACAGTTGTTCGATCGTATAACAAGAATAATTGCAACCAGTGTGAAAGTGATGGTCATTTCTACGTTCCGCGCAACCTAGGCTTCACCCTAGGGCGTTGCTTCACCTGATCGAATAGTTAGGGCCTAAGAAGTCGACGCCAGAGGCATAAAATACGATATATGTACAACAGTTTTTCCATCGTATAAAACGAATAATTGCAACCAGTGTGAAAGTAATAGCCATTTCTACGTTGCGGGCATCCTAGACTTAACTCTGAGGCATTGCTACACCAGATCGAATACGTAGGGCCTTAGAAGTCAACGCCAGAAGTATAAAGTACAATCAAAATCCAACAGTTTGTCCATCGTATAGCTGGAATAATTGCAACCAGAGTGAAAGTAATGGTCATTTCTACGTTTCGGGCGACCTAGGCTCCACTCTAGGGCGTTGCTCCACCAGATGGAATAGCTAGGGCCTTAGAAGTCAATGCCAGAAGCAGAAAATACAAAATAAATACAACAGTTTTTCCATCGTATAACAAGAATAATTGCAACCAGTGTGAAAGTAATGATCATTTCTACATTCCGGGCAACCTAGGCTTGACTCTAGGGCGCTGTTCCACCAGAGCGAATAGTTAGGGCCTAAGAAGTCAACGCCTGAAGCATAAAATACAATATAAATACAACAGTTTTTCCATCGTATAAAACGAATAATTGCAACCAGTATGAAAGTAATAGACATTTCTACGTTGCGGGCATCCTAGACTTAACTCTGAGGCATTGCTCCACCAGATCAAATAGTTAGGGCCTAAGAAGTCAACGCCAGAAGCACCAAATACAAAATTAATACAACAGTTTTTCCATCGTATAAAACGAATAATTGCAACCAGTATGAAAGTTATGGTCATTTCTACGTTCCGGATAACCTAGGCTTCACCCTAGGGCGTTGCTCCACCTGATCGAATAGTTAGGGCCTAAGAAGTCAACGCCAGAAACATAAAATACGATATAAATACAACAGTTTTTCCATCGTATAAAACGAATAATTGCAACCAGTATGAAAGTTATGGTCATTTCTACGTTCCGGACAACCTCGGCTTCACTCTAGGGCGTTGCTCAACCACATCGAATAGTTAGGACCTAAGAAGTCAACGCCTGAAGCATAAAATAGAATATAAATACAACAGTTTTTCCATCGTATAAAACGAATAACTGCAACCAGTATGAATGTTATGGTCATTTCTACGTTCCGGGCAACCTAGGCTTCACTCTAGGGCGTTGCTCCACCAGATCGAATAGTTAGGGCCATAGAAGTCAACGGTCGAAGCATAAAATACAAAATAAGTAGAACAGTTTTTCCATTGTATAAAACGGATAATTGAAACCAGTGTGAAAGTTATGTTCATTTCTACGTTCCGCGCAACCTAGGCTTCACCCTATGGCGTTATTCCACCTGATCGAATAGTTAGGGCCGAAGAAGTCCACGCCTGAAGCATAAAATACAATACAAATACAACAGTTTTTCCATCGTATAAAACGAATAATTGCTACCAGTATGAAAGTTATGGTCATTTCAACGTTCCGGGCAATCTAGGCTTCACTCTAGGGCGTTGCTCAACCACATCGAATAGTTAGGGCCTAAGAAGTCAACGCCTGAAGCATAAAATACAATATAAATACAACAGTTTTTCCATCGTATAAAACGAATAATTGCAACCAGTATGAAAGATATGGTCATTTCTACGTTCCGGGCAAACTAGGCTTCACTCTAGGGCGTTGGCCCTCCACATCTAACAGTTAGGGCCTAAGAAGTCAACGCCAGAAGCATAAAATACGATATATGTACAACAGTTTTACCATCGTATAAAATGAATAATCGCAAACAGTGTGAAGGTAATGGTCATTTCTACGTTCCGGGCAACCTAGGCTTCACCCTAGGGCGTTGTTCCACCAGAGCGAATAGTTAGGGCCTAAGAAGTCAACGCCTGAAGCATAAAGTACAATCAAAATCCAACAGTTTGTCCATCGTATAGCTGGAATAATTGCAACCAGAGTGAAAGTAATGGTCATTTCCACGTTTCGGGCGACCTAGGCTCCACTCTAGGGCGATGCTCCACCAGATGGAATAGCTAGGGCCATACAAGTCAACGCCCGAAGCATAAAATACAAAATAAATAGAACAGCTTTTCCATTGTATAAAACGATTAATTGAAACCAGTGTGAAAGTTATGGTCATTTCCACGTTCCGGGCAACCTAGGCTTCACTACAGGGCGGTGCTCCACCGGATCAAATAGTTAGGGCCTAAGAAGTCAACGCCAGAAGCATAAAATACAATATAAATACAACAGATTTTCCATGGTATATAATGATCATTTGCAAACAGTGTGAAAGTAACGGTCATTTCTACGTTCCGGGCAACCTAGGCTTCACTCTAGGGCTTTGGTCCAACACATCCAACAGTTAGGGCCTAAGAAGTCAACGCCAGGAGCACCAAATACAAAATAAACACAACAGTTTTTCCATCGTATAAAACGAATAATTGCAACCAGTATGTAAGTTGTGGTCATTTCTACGTTCCGGGCAAACTAGGCTTCACTCTAGGGCGTTGCTCAACCACATCGAATAGTTAGTGCCGTAGAAGTCAATGCCAGAAGCATAAAATACAATATAAATACAACAGTTTTTCCACTGTATAATATGAATAATTGCAAACAGTATGAAAGTTATGGTCATTTCCACGTTCCGGGCAACCTAGGCTTCACTACAGGGCGGTGCTCCACCAGATCAAATAGTTAGGGTCTAAGAAGTCAACGCCAGAAGCATAAAATACAATATAAATACAACAGCTTTTCCATCGTATGTAATGTACATTTGCAAACAGTGTGAAAGTAACGGTCATTTCTACGTTCCGGGCAACCTAGGCTTCACTCTAGGGCGTCGGCCCTCCACATCTAACAGTTAGGGCCTAAGAAGTCAACGCCAGAAGCACCAAATACAAAATAAATACAACAGTATTTCCATCGTATAAAACGAATAATTGCAACCAGTATGAAAGTTTTGGTTATTTCTACGTTCCGGGCAACCTAGGCTTCACCCTCGGGCGTTGCTCCACCTGATCGAATAGTTAGGGCCTAAGAAGTCAACGCCAGAAGCATAAAATACGCTATATGTACAACAGTTTTACCATCGTATAAGATGAATAATCGCAAACCGTGTGAAGGTGATGGTCATTTCTATATTCCGGGCAACCTAGGCTTCACTCTAGGGCGTTGCTCCACCAGATCGAATAGTTGCGGCGTTAGGAGTCAACGGCCGAAGCATAAAATACAAAATAAGTAGAACAGTTTTTCCACTGTATAAAACGAATAATTGAAACCAGTGTGAAAGCTATGGTCATTTCTACGTTCCGCGCAACCTAGGCTTCACCCTAGGGCGTTGCTCCACCTGATCGAATAGTTAGGGCCTAAGAAGTCAACGCCAGAAGCATAAAATACGATATATGTACTTCCATCGTATAAAACGAATAATCGCAAACAGTGTGAAGGAAATGGTCATTTCTACGTTCCGGGCGACCTAGGCTTCACCTTAGGGCGTTGTTCCACCAGAGCGAATAGTTAGGGCCTAAGATGTCAACGCCTGCAGCATAAAGTACAATCAAAGTCCAACAGTTTGTCCATCGTATAGCTGGAATAATTTTAACCAGAGTGAAGGTAATGGTCATTTCCACGTTTCGGGCGACCTAGGCTCCACTCTAGGGCATTACTCCACCAGATGGAATAGCTAGGGCCTTAGAAGTCAATGCCAGAAGCATAAAATACAAAATAAATACAACAGTTTTACCATCGTATAAATAGAATAATCGCAAACAGTGTGATGGTAATGGTCATTTCTACGTTCCGGGCAACCTAGGCTTCACTCTAGGGCGTTGGTCCACCAGATCGAATAGTTAGGGCCATAGAAGTCAACGGTCGAAGCATAAAATACAAAATAAGTAGAACAGTTTTTCCATTGTATAAAACGAATAATTGAAACCAGTGTGAAAGTTATGTTCATTTCTACGTTCCGCGCAACCTAGGCTTCACCCTATGGCCTTATTCCACCTGATCGAATAGTTAGGGCCGAAGAAGTCCACGCCTGAAGCATAAAATACAATATAAATACAACAGTTTTTCCATCGTATAAAACGAATAATTGCTACCAGTATGAAAGTTATGGTCATTTCAACGTTCCGGGCAATCTAGGCTTCACTCTAGGGCGTTGCTCCACCTGATCGAATAGTTAGGGCCTAAGAAGTCAACGCCAGAAGCATAAAATACGATATATGTACAACAGTTTTTCCATCGTATAAAACGAATAATCGCAACCAGTATGAAAGTTATGGTCATTTCTACGTTCCGGGCAATCTAGGCTTCACTCTAGGGCGTTGCTCAACCACATCGAATAGTTAGGGCCTAAGAAGTCAACGCCTGAAGCAAAAAATACAATATAAATACAACAGTTTTTCCATCGTATAAAACGAATAATTGCAACCAGTATGAAAGTTATGGTCATTTCTATATTCCGGGCAACCTAGGCTTCACTCGAGGGCGTTGCTCCACCAGATCGAATAGTTGGGGCGTTAGGAGTCAACGGCCGAAGCATAAAATACAAAATAAGTAGAACAGTTTTTCCACTGTATAAAACGAATAATTGAAACCAGTGTGAAAGCTATGGTCATTTCTACGTTCCGCGCAACCTAGGCTTCACCCTAGGGCGTTGCTCCACCTGATCGAATAGTTAGGGCCGAAGAAGTCCACGCCAGAAACATAAAATACGATATATGTACAGCAGTTTTACCATCGTATAAAATGAATAATCGCAAGCAGTGTGAAGGTAATGGTCATTTCTACGTTCCGGGCAACCTAGGCTTCACCCTAGGGCGATGCTCCACCAGATGGAATAGCTAGGGCCATACAAGTCAACGCCCGAAGCATAAAATACAAAATAAATAGAACAGCTTTTCCATTGTATAAAACGATTAATTGAAACCAGTGTGAAAGTTATGGTCATTTCCACGTTCCGGGCAACCTAGGCTTCACTACAGGGCGGTGCTCCACCGGATCAAATAGTTAGGGCCTAAGAAGTCAACGCCAGAAGCATAAAATACAATATAAATACAACAGATTTTCCATGGTATATAATGATCATTTGCAAACAGAGTGAAAGTAACGGTCATTTCTACGTTCCGGGCAACCTAGGCTTCACTCTAGGGCTTTGGTCCAACACATCCAACAGTTAGGGCCTAAGAAGTCAACGCCAGGAGCACCAAATACAAAATAAACACAACAGTTTTTCCATCGTATAAAACGAATAATTGCAACCAGTATGTAAGTTGTGGTCATTTCTACGTTCCGGGCAAACTAGGCTTCACTCTAGGGCGTTGCTCAACCACATCGAATAGTTAGTGCCGTAGAAGTCAATGCCAGAAGCATAAAATACAATATAAATACAACAGTTTTTCCACTGTATAATATGAATAATTGCAAACAGTATGAAAGTTATGGTCATTTCCACGTTCCGGGCAACCTAGGCTTCACTACAGGGCGGTGCTCCACCAGATCAAATAGTTAGGGTCTAAGAAGTCAACGCCAGAAGCATAAAATACAATATAAATACAACAGCTTTTCCATCGTATGTAATGTACATTTGCAAACAGTGTGAAAGTAACGGTCATTTCTACGTTCCGGGCAACCTACGCTTCACTCTAGGGCGTCGGCCCTCCACATCTAACAGTTAGGGCCTAAGAAGTCAACGCCAGAAGCACCAAATACAAAATAAATACAACAGTATTTCCATCGTATAAAACGAATAATTGCAACCAGTATGAAAGTTTTGGTTATTTCTACGTTCCGGGCAACCTAGGCTTCACCCTCGGGCGTTGCTCCACCTGATCGAATAGTTAGGGCCTAAGAAGTCAACGCCAGAAGCATAAAATACGCTATATGTACAACAGTTTTACCATCGTATAAGATGAATAATCGCAAACCGTGTGAAGGTGATGGTCATTTCTATATTCCGGGCAACCTAGGCTTCACTCTAGGGCGTTGCTCCACCAGATCGAATAGTTGCGGCGTTAGGAGTCAACGGCCGAAGCATAAAATACAAAATAAGTAGAACAGTTTTTCCACTGTATAAAACGAATAATTGAAACCAGTGTGAAAGCTATGGTCATTTCTACGTTCCGCGCAACCTAGGCTTCACCCTAGGGCGTTGCTCCACCTGATCGAATAGTTAGGGCCTAAGAAGTCAACGCCAGAAGCATAAAATACGATATATGTACTTCCATCGTATAAAACGAATAATCGCAAACAGTGTGAAGGAAATGGTCATTTCTACGTTCCGGGCGACCTAGGCTTCACCTTAGGGCGTTGTTCCACCAGAGCGAATAGTTAGGGCCTAAGATGTCAACGCCTGCAGCATAAAGTACAATCAAAGTCCAACAGTTTGTCCATCGTATAGCTGGAATAATTTTAACCAGAGTGAAGGTAATGGTCATTTCCACGTTTCGGGCGACCTAGGCTCCACTCTAGGGCATTACTCCACCAGATGGAATAGCTAGGGCCTTAGAAGTCAATGCCAGAAGCATAAAATACAAAATAAATACAACAGTTTTACCATCGTATAAATAGAATAATCGCAAACAGTGTGATGGTAATGGTCATTTCTACGTTCCGGGCAACCTAGGCTTCACTCTAGGGCGTTGGTCCACCAGATCGAATAGTTAGGGCCATAGAAGTCAACGGTCGAAGCATAAAATACAAAATAAGTAGAACAGTTTTTCCATTGTATAAAACGAATAATTGAAACCAGTGTGAAAGTTATGTTCATTTCTACGTTCCGCGCAACCTAGGCTTCACCCTATGGCCTTATTCCACCTGATCGAATAGTTAGGGCCGAAGAAGTCCACGCCTGAAGCATAAAATACAATATAAATACAACAGTTTTTCCATCGTATAAAACGAATAATTGCTACCAGTATGAAAGTTATGGTCATTTCAACGTTCCGGGCAATCTAGGCTTCACTCTAGGGCGTTGCTCCACCTGATCGAATAGTTAGGGCCTAAGAAGTCAACGCCAGAAGCATAAAATACGATATATGTACAACAGTTTTTCCATCGTATAAAACGAATAATCGCAACCAGTATGAAAGTTATGGTCATTTCTACGTTCCGGGCAATCTAGGCTTCACTCTAGGGCGTTGCTCAACCACATCGAATAGTTAGGGCCTAAGAAGTCAACGCCTGAAGCAAAAAATACAATATAAATACAACAGTTTTTCCATCGTATAAAACGAATAATTGCAACCAGTATGAAAGTTATGGTCATTTCTATATTCCGGGCAACCTAGGCTTCACTCGAGGGCGTTGCTCCACCAGATCGAATAGTTGGGGCGTTAGGAGTCAACGGCCGAAGCATAAAATACAAAATAAGTAGAACAGTTTTTCCACTGTATAAAACGAATAATTGAAACCAGTGTGAAAGCTATGGTCATTTCTACGTTCCGCGCAACCTAGGCTTCACCCTAGGGCGTTGCTCCACCTGATCGAATAGTTAGGGCCGAAGAAGTCCACGCCAGAAACATAAAATACGATATATGTACAGCAGTTTTACCATCGTATAAAATGAATAATCGCAAGCAGTGTGAAGGTAATGGTCATTTCTACGTTCCGGGCAACCTAGGCTTCACCCTAGGGCGTTGTTCCACCAGAGCGAATAGGTAGGGCCTAAGAAGTCAACGCCTGAAGCAAAAAATACAATATAAATACAACAGTTTTTCCATCGTATAAAACGAATAATTGCAACCAGTATGAAAGTTATGGTCATTTCTACGTTCCGGGCAATCTAGGCTTCACTCTAGGGCGTTGCTCAACCACATCGAATAGTTGGGGCGTTAGGAGTCAACGGCCGAAGCATAAAATACAAAATAAGTAGAACAGTTTTTCCACTGTATAAAACGAATAATTGAAACCAGTGTGAAAGCTATGGTCATTTCTACGTTCCGCGCAACCTAGGCTTCACCCTAGGGCGTTGCTCCACATGATCGAATAGTTAGGGCGTAAGAAGTCAACGCCAGAAGCATAAAATACGATATATGTACAACAGTTTTTCCATCGTATAAAACGAATAATCGCAAACAGTGTGAAGGAAATGGTCATTTCTACGTTCCGGGCAACCTAGGCTTCACCTTAGGGCGTTGTTCCACCAGAGCGAATAGTTAGGGCCTAAGATGTCAACGCCTGCAGCATAAAGTACAATCAAAGTCCAACAGTTTGTCCATCGTATAGCTGGAATAATTTTACCCAGAGTAAAGGTAATGGTCATTTCCACGTTTCGGGCGACCTAGGCTCCACTCTAGGGCATTGCTCCACCAGATGGAATAGCTAGGGCCTTAGAAGTCAATGCCAGAAGCATAAAATACAAAATAAATACAACAGTTTTACCATCGTATAAATAGAATAATCGCAAACAGTGTGAAGGTAATGGTCATTTCTACGTTCCGGGCAACCTAGGCTTCACTCTAGGGCGTTGGTCCACCAGATCGAATAGTTAGGGCCATAGAAGTCAACGGTCGAAGCATAAAATACAAAATAAGTAGAACAGTTTTTCCATTGTATAAAACGAATAATTGAAACCAGTGTGAAAGTTATGTTCATTTCTACGTTCCGCGCAACCTAGGCTTCACCCTACGGCCTTATTCCACCTGATCGAATAGTTAGGGCCGAAGAAGTCCACGCCTGAAGCATAAAATACAATATAAATACAACAGTTTTTCCATCGTATAAAACGAATAATTGCTACCAGTATGAAAGTTATGGTCATTTCAACGTTCCGGGCAATCTAGGCTTCACTCAAGGGCGTTGCTCAACCACATCGAATAGTTAGGGCCTAAGAAGTCAACGCCAGAAGCACCAAATACAAAATTAATACAACAGTTTTTCCATCGTATAAAACGAATAATTGAAACCAGTGTGAAAGCTATGGTCATTTCTACGTTCCGCGCAACCTAGGCTTCACCCTAGGGCGTTGCTCCACCTGATCGAATAGTTAGGGCCTAAGAAGTCAACGCCAGAAACATAAAATACGATATATGTACAGCAGTTTTACCATCGTATAAAATGAATAATCGCAAGCAGTGTGAAGGTAATGGTCATTTCTACGTTCCGGGCAACCTAGGCTTCACCCTAGGGCGTTGTTCCACCAGAGCGAATAGTTAGGGCCTAAGAAGTCAACGCCTGAAGCAAAAAATACAATATAAATACAACAGTTTTTCCATCGTATAAAACGAATAATTGCAACCAGTATGAAAGTTATGGTCATTTCTACGTTCCGGGCAATCTAGGCTTCACTCTAGGGCGTTGCTCAACCACATCGAATAGTTAGGGCCTAAGAAGTCAACGCCTGAAGCAAAAAATACAATATAAATACAACAGTTTTTCCATCGTATAAAACGAATAATTGCAACCAGTATGAAAGTTATGGTCATTTCTATATTCCGGGCAACCTAGGCTTCACTCTAGGGCGTTGCTCCACCAGATCGAATAGTTGGGGCGTTAGGAGTCAACGGCCGAAGCATAAAATACAAAATAAGTAGAACAGTTTTTCCACTGCATAAAACGAATAATTGAAACCAGTGTGAAAGCTATGGTCATTTCTACGTTCCGCGCAACCTAGGCTTCACCCTAGGGCGTTGCTCCACCTGATCGAATAGTTAGGGCCTAAGAAGACAACGCCAGAAACATAAAATACGATATATGTACAGCAGTTTTACCATCGCATAAAATGAATAATCGCAAGCAGTGTGAAGGTAATGGTCATTTCTACGTTCCGGGCAACCTAGGCTTCACCCTAGGGCGTTGTTCCACCAGAGCGAATAGTTAGGGCCTAAGAAGTCAACGCCTGAAGCAAAAAATACAATATAAATACAACAGTTTTTCCATCGTATAAAACGAATAATTGCAACCAGTATGAAAGTTATGGTCATTTCTACGTTCCGGGCAATCTAGGCTTCACTCTAGGGCGTTGCTCAACCACATCGAATAGTTAGGGCCTAAGAAGTCAACGCCTGAAGCAAAAAATACAATATAAATACAACAGTTTTTCCATCGTATAAAACGAATAATTGCAACCAGTATGAAAGTTATGGTCATTTCTATATTCCGGGCAACCTAGGCTTCACTCTAGGGCGTTGCTCCACCAGATCGAATAGTTGGGGCGTTAGGAGTCAACGGCCGAAGCATAAAATACAAAATAAGTAGAACAGTTTTTCCATTGTATAAAACGAATAATTGAAACCAGTGTGAAAGTTATGTTCATTTCTACGTTCCGCGCAACCTAGGCTTCACCCTATGGCCTTATTCCACCTGATCGAATAGTTAGGGCCGAAGAAGTCCACGCCTGAAGCATAAAATACAATATAAATACAACAGTTTTTCCATCGTATGAAACGAATAATTGCTACCAGTATGAAAGTTCTGGTCATTTCAACGTTCCGGGCAATCTAGGCTTCACTCTAGGGCGTTGCTCAACCACATCGAATAGTTAGGGCCTAAGAAGTCAACGCCAGAAGCACCAAATACAAAATTAATACAACAGTTTTTCCATCGTATAAAACGAATAATTGCAACCAGTATGAAAGTTATGGTCATTTCTACGTTCCGCTCAACCTAGGCTTCACCCTAGGGCGTTGCTCCACCTGATCGAATAGTTAGGGCCTAAGAAGTCAACGCCAGAAACATAAAATACGATATATGTACAGCAGTTTTACCATCGTATAAAATGAATAATCGCAAGCAGTGTGAAGGTAATGGTCATTTCTACGTTCCGGGCAACCTAGGCTTCACCCTAGGGCGTTGTTCCACCAGGGCGAATAGTTAGGGCCTAAGAAGTCAACGCCTGAAGCAAAAAATACAATATAAATACAACAGTTTTTCCATCGTATAAAACGAATAATTGCAACCAGTATGAAAGTTATGGTCATTTCTACGTTCCGGGCAACCTAGGCTTCACTCGAGGGCGTTGCTCAACCACATCGAATAGTTAGGGCCTAAGAAGTCAACGCCTGAAGCATAAAATACAATATAAATACAACAGTTTTTCCATCGTATAAAACGAATAATTGAAACCAGTATGAAAGATATGGTCTTTTCTACGTTCCGGGCAACCTAGGCTTCACTCTAGGGCGTTGGCCCTCCACATCTAACAGTTAGGGCATAAGAAGTCAACGCCAGAAGCACCAAATACAAAATAAATACAACAGTTTTTCCATCGTATAAAACGAATAATTGCAGCCAGTATGAAAGCTTTGGTCATTTCTACGTTCCGGGCAACCTACGCTTCACCCTAGGGCGTTGCTCCACCTGATCGAATAGTTAGGGCCTAAGAAGTCAACGCCAGAAGCATAAAATACGATATATGTACAACAGTTTTTCCATCGTATAAAACGAATAATTGCAACCAGTGTGAAAGTAATAGCCATTTCTACGTTGCGGGCATCCTAGACTTAACTCTGAGGCATTGCTACACCAGATCGAATGCATAGGGCCTTAGAAGTCAACTCCAGAAGTATAAAGTACAATCAAAATCCAACAGTTTGTCCATCGTGTAGCTGGAATAATTGCAACCAGAGTGAAAGCAATGGTCATTTCTACGTTTCGGGCGACCTAGGCTCCACTATAGGGCGTTGCTCCACCAGATGGAATAGCTAGGGCCTTAGAAGTCAATGCCAGAAGCATAAAATACAAAATAAATACAACAGTTTTTCCATTGTATAACACGAATAATTGCAACCAGTATGAAAGTTATGGTCATTTCTACGTTTCGGGCAACCTAGGCTTCACCCTAGGGCGTTGCTCCACCTGATCCAATAGATAGGGCCTAAGAAGTCAACGCCAGAAGCATAAAATACAAAATAAATACAACAGTTTTTCCATCGTATAACAAGAATAATTGCAACCAGTGTGAAAGTGATGGTCATTTCTACATTCCGGGCAACCCAGGCTTCACTCTAGGGCGTTGCTCCACCGGATCGAATAGTTAGGGCCTAAGAAGTCAACTCCAGAAGCACCAAATACAAAATTAATACAACAGTTTTTCCATCGTATAAAGTGAATAAACGCAAGCAGTGTGAAGGTAATGGTCATTTCTACGTTCCGGGCAACCTAGGCTTCACCCTAGGGCGTTGTTCCACCAGAGCGAATAGTTAGGGCCTAAGAAGTCAACGTCTGAAGCATAAAATACAATATAAATACAACAGTTTTTCCATCGTATATAATGTATATTTGCAAACAGTGTGAAGGCAATGGTCATTTCTACGTTCCGGGCAACCTAGGCTTCACCCTAGGGCGTTGCTCCAGCTGATCGAATAGTTAGGGCCTAAGAAGTCAACGCCAGAAGCATAAAATACGATATATGTACAACAGTTTTTCCATCGTATAAAACGAATAATTGCAACCAGTATGAAAGTTATGGTCATTTCTATATTCCGGGCAACCTAGGCTTTACTCTAGGGCGTTGCTCCACCAGATCGAATAGTTGGGGCGTTAGGAGTCAACGGCCGAAGCATAAAATACAAAATAAGTAGAACAGTTTTTCGATTGTATAAAACGAATAATTGAAACCAGTGTGAAAGTTATGTTCATTTCTACGTTCCGCGCAACCTAGGCTTCACCCTATGGCCTTATTCCACCTGATCGAATAGTTAGGGCCGAAGAAGTCCACGCCTGAAGCATAAAATACAATATAAATACAACAGTTTTTCCATCGTATAAAACGAATAATTGCTACCAGTATGAAAGTTATGGTCATTTCAACGTTCCGGGCAATCTAGGCTTCACTCTAGGGCGTTGCTCAACCACATCGAATAGTTAGGGCCTAAGAAGTCAACGCCAGAAGCACCAAATACAAAATTAATACAACAGTTTTTCCATCGTATAAAACGAATAATTGCAACCAGTATGAAAGTTATGGTCATTTCTACGTTCCGCTCAACCTAGGCTTCACCCTAGGGCGTTGCTCCAGCTGATCGAATAGTTAGGGCCTAAGAAGTCAACGCCAGAAGCATAAAATACGATATATGTACAACAGTTTTACCGTCGTATAAAATGAATAATCGCAAACAGTGTGAAGGTAATGGTCAATTCTACATTCCGGGCAACCTAGGCTTCACTCTGGGGCGTTGCTCCTCCAGATCGAATAGTTGGGGCCTTAGAAGTCAGCGCCCGAAGCATAAAATACAAAATAAATAGAACAGTTTTTCCATCGTATAAAACGAATAATTGCAACCAGTATGAAAGTTATGGTCATTTCTACGTTCCGGGCAACCTAGGCTTCACTCGAGGGCGTTGCTCAACCACATCGAATAGTTAGGGCCTAAGAAGTCAACGCCTGAAGCATAAAATACAATATAAATACAACAGTTTTTCCATCGTATAAAACGAATAATTGAAACCAGTATGAAAGATATGGTCTTTTCTACGTTCCGGGCAACCTAGGCTTCACTCTAGGGCGTTGGCCCTCCACATCTAACAGTTAGGGCATAAGAAGTCAACGCCAGAAGCACCAAATACAAAATAAATACAACAGTTTTTCCATCGTATAAAACGAATAATTGCAGCCAGTATGAAAGCTTTGGTCATTTCTACGTTCCGGGCAACCTACGCTTCACCCTAGGGCGTTGCTCCACCTGATCGAATAGTTAGGGCCTAAGAAGTCAACGCCAGAAGCATAAAATACGATATATGTACAACAGTTTTTCCATCGTATAAAACGAATAATTGCAACCAGTGTGAAAGTAATAGCCATTTCTACGTTGCGGGCATCCTAGACTTAACTCTGAGGCATTGCTACACCAGATCGAATGCATAGGGCCTTAGAAGTCAACTCCAGAAGTATAAAGTACAATCAAAATCCAACAGTTTGTCCATCGTGTAGCTGGAATAATTGCAACCAGAGTGAAAGCAATGGTCATTTCTACGTTTCGGGCGACCTAGGCTCCACTATAGGGCGTTGCTCCACCAGATGGAATAGCTAGGGCCTTAGAAGTCAATGCCAGAAGCATAAAATACAAAATAAATACAACAGTTTTTCCATTGTATAACACGAATAATTGCAACCAGTATGAAAGTTATGGTCATTTCTACGTTCCGGGCAACCTAGGCTTCACCCTAGGGCGTTGCTCCACCTGATCCAATAGATAGGGCCTAAGAAGTCAACGCCAGAAGCATAAAATACAAAATAAATACAACAGTTTTTCCATCGTATAACAAGAATAATTGCAACCAGTGTGAAAGTGATGGTCATTTCTACATTCCGGGCAACCCAGGCTTCACTCTAGGGCGTTGCTCCACCGGATCGAATAGTTAGGGCCTAAGAAGTCAACTCCAGAAGCACCAAATACAAAATTAATACAACAGTTTTTCCATCGTATAAAGTGAATAAACGCAAGCAGTGTGAAGGTAATGGTCATTTCTACGTTCCGGGCAACCTAGGCTTCACCCTAGGGCGTTGTTCCACCAGAGCGAATAGTTAGGGCCTAAGAAGTCAACGCCTGAAGCATAAAATACAATATAAATACAACAGTTTTTCCATCGTATAAAACGAATAATTGCAACCAGTATGAAAGTTATGGTCATTTCTACGTTCCGGGCAACCTAGGCTTCACTCTAGTGCGTTGCTCAACCACATCGAATAGTTAGGGCCTAAGAAGTCAACGCCAGAAGCACCAAATACAAAATTAATACAACAGTTTTTCCATCGTATAAAACGAATTATTGCAACCAGTATGAAAGTTATGGCCATTTCTACGTTCCGGGCAACCTAGGCTTCACCCTAGGGCGCTGCTCCACCTGATCGAATAGTTAGGGCCTAAGAAGTCAACGCCAGAAGCATAAAATACGATATATGTACAACAGTTTTACCATCGTATAAAATGAATAACCGCAAACAGTGTGAAGGTAATGGTCATTTCTACGTTCCGGGCAACCTAGGCTTCACCCTAGGGCGTTGTTCCTCCAGAGCGAATAGTTTGGGACTAAGAAGTCAATGCCTGAAGCATAACGTACAATCAAAATCCAACAGTTTGTCCATCGTATAGCTGGAATAATTGCAACCAGAGTGAAAGTAATGGTCATTTCCACGTTTCGGGCGACCTAGGCTCCACTCTAGGGCGTTGCTCCACCAGATCGAATAGCTAGGGCCTTAGAAGTCAACGCCAGAAGCATAAAATACAATATAAATACAACAGTTTTTCCATCGTATAAAACGAATAATTGAAACCAGTATGAAAGATATGGTCTTTTCTACGTTCCGGGCAACCTAGGCTTCACTCTAGGGCGTTGGCCCTCCACATCTAACAGTTAGGGCATAAGAAGTCAACGCCAGAAGCACCAAATACAAAATAAATACAACAGTTTTTCCATCGTATAAAACGAATAATTGCAGCCAGTATGAAAGCTTTGGTCATTTCTACGTTCCAGGCAACCTACGCTTCACCCTAGGGCGTTGCTCCACCTGATCGAATAGTTAGGGCCTAAGAAGTCAACGCCAGAAGCATAAAATACGATATATGTACAACAGTTTTTCCATCGTATAAAACGAATAATTGCAACCAGTGTGAAAATAATAGCCATTTCTACGTTGCGGGCATCCTAGACTTAACTCTGAGGCATTGCTACACCAGATCGAATGCATAGGGCCTTAGAAGTCAACTCCAGAAGTATAAAGTACAATCAAAATCCAACAGTTTGTCCATCGTATAGCTGGAATAATTGCAACCAGAGTGAAAGCAATGGTCATTTCTACGTTTCGGGCGACCTAGGCTCCACTATAGGGCGTTGCTCCACCAGATGGAATAGCTAGGGCCTTAGAAGTCAATGCCAGAAGCATAAAATACAAAATAAATACAACAGTTTTTCCATTGTATAACACGAATAATTGCAACCAGTATGAAAGTTATGGTCATTTCTACGTTCCGGGCAACCTAGGCTTCACCCTAGGGCGTTGCTCCACCTGATCCAATAGATAGGGCCTAAGAAGTCAACGCCAGAAGCATAAAATACAAAATAAATACAACAGTTTTTCCATCGTATAACAAGAATAATTGCAACCAGTGTGAAATTGATGGTCATTTCTACATTCCGGGCAACCCAGGCTTCACTCTAGGGCGTTGCTCCACCGGATCGAATAGTTAGGGCCTAAGAAGTCAACTCCAGAAGCACCAAATATAAAATTAATACAACAGTTTTTCCATCGTATAAAGTGAATAAACGCAAGCAGTGTGAAGGTAATGGTCATTTCTACGTTCCGGGCAACCTAGGCTTCACCCTAGGGCGTTGTTCCACCAGAGCGAATAGTTAGGGCCTAAGAAGTCAACGCCTGAAGCATAAAATACAATATAAATACAACAGTTTTTCCATCGTATAAAACGAATAATTGCAACCAGTATGAAAGTTATGGTCATTTCTACGTTCCGGGCAACCTAGGCTTCACTCTAGTGCGTTGCTCAACCACATCGAATAGTTAGGGCCTAAGAAGTCAACGCCAGAAGCACCAAATACAAAATTAATACAACAGTTTTTCCATCGTATAAAACGAATTATTGCAACCAGTATGAAAGTTATGGCCATTTCTACGTTCCGGGCAACCTAGGCTTCACCCTAGGGCGCTGCTCCACCTGATCGAATAGTTAGGGCCTAAGAAGTCAACGCCAGAAGCATAAAATACGATATATGTACAACAGTTTTACCATCGTATAAAATGAATAACCGCAAACAGTGTGAAGGTAATGGTCATTTCTACGTTCCGGGCAACCTAGGCTTCACCCTAGGGCGTTGTTCCTCCAGAGCGAATAGTTTGGGACTAAGAAGTCAATGCCTGAAGCATAACGTACAATCAAAATCCAACAGTTTGTCCATCGTATAGCTGGAATAATTGCAACCAGAGTGAAAGTAATGGTCATTTCCACGTTTCGGGCGACCTAGGCTCCACTCTAGGGCGTTGCTCCACCAGATCGAATAGCTAGGGCCTTAGAAGTCAACGCCAGAAGCATAAAATACAATATAAATACAATAGTTTTTCCATCGTATAAAACGAGTAATTGCAACCAGTGTGAAAGTTATGGTCATTTCTACGTTCCGGGCATCCTAGCCTTCACACTAGGGCGTTGCTCCACCTGATCGAATAGTTAGGGCCTAAGAAGTCAGCGCCAGAAGCATAAAATACGATATATGTACAACAGTTTTTCCATCGTATAACAGGAATAATTGCAACCGGTGTGAAAGACATGGTCATTTCTACGTTCCGGGCAACCTAGGCTTCACTCTAGGGCGTTGCTCCACCAGATCGAATAGTTAGGGCCATAGAAGTCAACGCCCGAAGCATAAAATACAAAATAAATAGAACAGTTTTTCCATTGTATAAAATGAATAATCGCAAACAGTGTGAAGGTAATGGTCATTTCTACGTTCCGGGCAACCTAGGCTTCACTCTAGGCCGTTGCTCCACCAGATCGAATAGTTAGGGCCATAGAAGTCAACGCCCGAAGCATAAAATACAATATAAATACAACAGTTTTTCACTTGTATAACAGGAATAATTGCAACCAGTGTGAAAGCTATGGTCATTTCTACGTTCCGGCCAATCTAAACTTCACTCTAGGGCGTTGCTCCACCGAATCGAATGTTTAGGGCCTAAGAAGTCAACACCAGAAGCATAAAATACAATAAAAATACAACAGTTTTTCCATCGTATAGCATGAATAATTGAAACCAGCGTGAAAGTGATAGCCATTTCTACGTTCCGGGCAACCTAGGCTTCACTCTAGGGCGTTGCGCCACCACATCGAATAGTTAGGGCCTTAAAAGTCAATGCCAGAAGAATAAAATACAATATAAATACAACAGTTTTTCCATCGTATAACAGGAATAATTGCAACCAGAGTGAAAGTGATGGTCATTTCTACGTTCCGGGCGCCCTAGGCAACACTCTAGGGCGTTGCTCCACCAGGTCGAATAGCTAGGACCTTAGAAGTCAACGCCCGAAGCATAAAATACAAAATTAGTAGAACAGTTTTTCCATTGTATAAAACGAATGATTGCAACCAGAGTGAAACTTGTGGTCATTTCATCGTTCCGTGCAACATAGGCTGCAGTCTAGGGCGTTACTCCACCACATCGATTAGCTACGGCCTTAGAAGTCAACGCCAGAAGCATAAAATACAATAAAAATACAACAGTTTTTCCATCGTATACTATTAATGATTGCAGACATTGTGAAAGTAACGGTCATTTCTACGTTCCGGGCAACCTAGGCTTCACTCTAGGGCGACGCTCCACCGGATCGAATATTTAGGGCCTAAGAAGTCAACGCCAGAAGCATAAAATACAATAAAAATACAACAGTTTTTCCATCATATAAAACGAATAATAGCAACCAGTGTAAAAGTAATGGTCATTTCTACGTTCCGGTCAACAAAGGCTTCATTCTAGGGCGTTGTTCCACCAGATCGAACAGTTAGGGCCTAAGAAGACAACGCCAGGAGCATAAAATACAATACAAATACAACAGTTTTTCCATCGTATAAAATGAATAATTGCAACCAGTGTGAAACTAATGGTCATTTCTACGTTCCGCGCAATCTAGACTTCACTCTAGGGCGTTGCTCCACCAGATGGAATCGTTAGGTCCTAAGAAGACAACGCCAGAAGCATAAAATACAATATAAATGCAACAGCTTTTCCATCGTATAAAATCAATAATTGCAACCAGTGTGAAACTAATGGCCATTTCAACGTTACGTGCATCCTAGACTTAACTCTGAGGCATTGCTCCACCAGATCGAATAGATAGGGCCTTAGAAGTCAACGCCAGAAGCATAAAGTACAATAAAAATCGATCAGTTTTTCAATAGTATAACAGGAATAATTGCAACCAGAGTGAAAGTGATGGTCACTTCTACGTTCCGGGCGACCTAGGCTACACTCTAGGGTGTGGCTCCACCAGATCGGATAGCTAGGGCCTTAGAAGTCAACGCCAGAGGCATAAAATACAAAATTAATAGAACAGTTTTTCCATAGCATAAAACGAATGATTGCAACCAGAGTGAAACTTATGGTCATTTCTACGTTCCGTGCAACATAGGCTGCACTCTAGGGCGTTGCTCCACCACATCGATTAGTTACGGCCTTAGAAGTCAACGCCAGAAGCATAAAATACAATATAAATACAACAGTTTTTCCAGCGTATACAATTAACGATTGCAAACATTGTGAAAGTAACGGTCATTTCTACGTTCCGGGCAACCTAGGCCTCACTCTAGGGCGATGCTCCACCGGATCGAATATTTACGGCCTAAGAAGTCAACGCCAGAAGCATAAAATACAATAAAAATACAACAGTTTTTCCATCGTATAGCATGAATAATTGCAACCAGTGTGAAAGTAATGGTCATTTCTACGTTCCGGGCAATCTAGACTTCACTCTAGGGCGTTGCTCCACTGGATCGAATAGTTAGGGCCTAAGAAGTCAACGCCAGATGCATAAAATACAATATAAATACAACAGCTTTTCCATCGTCTAAAACGAATAATTGCAACCAGTGTGAAAGTAATGGCCATTTCAGCGTTACGGGCATCCCAGACTTAACTCTGAGGCATTGCTCCACCAGATCGAATAGATAAGGCCTTAGAAGTCAACGCCAGAAGCATAAAGTACAATAAAAATCCAACAGTTTTTCCATCGCATAACAGGAATAATTGCAAACAGTGTGAAGGTAATAATCATTTCTACGCTCCGGTAAACCTAGGCTTCACTCTAGGGCGTTGCTCTACCAGATCGAGTAGTTAGGCCCTAAGAAGTCAACACCAGAAGCATAAAAAACAATAAAAATACAACAGTTTTTCCATCGTATAGCATGAATAATTGAAACCAGAGTGAAAGTGATGGCCATTTCTACATTCCGGGCAACCTTGGCTTCATTCTAGGTCGTTGCTCTACCAGATCGAATAGTTAGGGCCTTAGAAGTCAACGCCAGAAGCATAAAATACAATATAAATACAACAGTTTTTCCATCATATAAAACGAATAATAGCAACCAGTGTAAAGGTAATGGTCATTTCTACGTTCCGGGCAACCTAGGCTTCACTCTAGGGCGTTGCTCCACCAGGTCGGATAGCTAGGGCCTAAGAAGTCAATGCCAGAAGCATAAAATACAATAAAAATACAACAGTTTTTCCATGGTATAACAGGAATAATTGCAAACAGTGTGAAAGTAATGGTCATTTCTACGTTCCGGGCAATCTAGACTTCACTCTAGGGCGTTGCTCCACCGGATCGAATAGTTAGGGCCTTAGAAGTCAACGCCCGAAGCATTAAATGTAAAATTAATAGAACAGTTTTTCTATTGTATAAAACGAATGATTGCCACCAGATTGAAACTTATGGTCATTTCAACGTTCCGTGCCACATAGGCTGCACTCTAGTGCGTTGCTCCACCACATCGATTAGCTACGGCCTTTGAAGTCAACGCCAGGAGCATAAAATACAATAAAATCACAACAGTTTTTCCATCATATAAAACGAATAATAGCAACCAGTGTAAAAGTAATGGTCACTTCTACGTTCCGGGCAACAAAGGCTTCATTCTAGGGCGTTGTTCCACCAGATCGAACGGTTAGGGCCTAAGAAGACAACGCCAGAAGCATAAAATACAATACAAATACAACAGTTTTTCCATCGTATAAAATGAATAATTGCAAACTGTGTGAAAGTAATGGTCATTTCTACGTTCCGGGCAACCTAGGCTTCACTCTAGGACGTTGCTCCACCAGATGGAATAGTTAGGTCCTAAGAAGACAACGCCAGAAGCATAAAATACAATATAAATCCAACAGTTTTTCCATTGTATAAAACGAATGATTGCAACCAGAGTGAAACTTATGGTCATTTCTACGTTCCGTGCATCATAGGCTACACTCTAGGGCGTTGCTCCACCACATCGAATAGTCAGGGCCTTAAGAGTCAATGCCAGAAGCATAAAATACAATATAAATACAACAGTTTTTCCATCGTACACAATTAATGATTGCAAGCATTGTGAAACTAACGGCCATTTCTGCGTTCCGGGCAACCTAGGCTTCACTCTAGGGCAATGCTCCACCGGATCGAATATTTAGGGGCTAAGAGGTCAACGCCAGAAGCATAAAATACAATAAAAATACAACAGTTTTTCCATAGTATAACAGGAATAATTGCAAACAGTGTGAAAGTAATGGTCATTTCTACGTTCCGGGCAATCTAGACTTCACTCTAGGGCGTTGCTCCACCGGATCGAATAGTTAGGGCCTTAGAAGTCAACGCCCGAAGCATAAAATATAAAATTAATAGAACAGTTTTTCCATTGTATAAAACGAATGATTGCAACCAGAGTGAAACTTATGGTCATTTCAACGTTCCGTGCAACATAGGCTGCAGTCTAGGGCGTTACTCCACCACATCGATTAGCTACGGCCTTAGAAGTCAACGCCAGAAGCATAGAATACAATAAAAATACAACAGTTTTTCCATCGTATACTATTAATGATTGCAGACATTGTGAAAGTAACGGTCATTTCTACGTTCCGGGCAACCTAGGCTTCACTCTAGGGCGACGCTCCACCGGATCGAATATTTAGGGCCTAAGAAGTCAACGCCAGAAGCATAAAATACAATAAAAATACAACAGTTTTTCCATCATATAAAACGAATAATAGCAACCAGTGTAAAAGTAATGGTCATTTCTACGTTCCGGTCAACAAAGGCTTCATTCTAGGGCGTTGTTCCACCAGATCGAACAGTTAGGGCCTAAGAAGACAACGCCAGAAGCATAAAATACAATACAAATACAACAGTTTTTCCATCGTATAAAATGAATAATTGCAACCAGTGTGAAACTAATGGTCATTTCTACGTTCCGGGCAATCTAGACTTCACTCTAGGGCGTTGCTCCACCAGATGGAATCGTTAGGTCCTAAGAAGACAACGCCAGAAGCATAAAATACAATATAAATGCAACAGCTTTTCCATCGTATAAAATCAATAATTGCAACCAGTGTGAAACTAATGGCCATTTCAACGTTACGTGCATCCTAGACTTAACTCTGAGGCATTGCTCCACCAGATCGAATAGATAGGGCCTTAGAAGTCAACGCCAGAAGCATAAAGTACAATAAAAATCGATCAGTTTTTCAATAGTATAACAGGAATAATTGCAACCAGAGTGAAAGCGATGGTCATTTCTACGTTCCGGGCGACCTAGGCTACACTCTAGGGTGTGGCTCCACCAGATCGGATAGCTAGGGCCTTAGAAGTCAACGCCAGAGGCATAAAATACAAAATTAATAGAACAGTTTTTCCATTGCATAAAACGAATGATTGCAACCAGAGTGAAACTTATGGTCATTTCTACGTTCCGTGCAACATAGGCTGCACTCTAGGGCGTTGCTCCACCACATCGATTAGTTACGGCCTTAGAAGTCAACGCCAGAAGCATAAAATACAATATAAATACAACTGTTTTTCCATCGTATACAATTAACGATTGCAAACATTGTGAAAGTAACGGCCATTTCTACGTTCCGCGCAACCTAGGCCTCACTCTAGGGCGATGCTCCACCGGATCGAATATTTAGGGCCTAAGAAGTCAACGCCAGAAGCATAAAATACAATAAAAATACAACAGTTATTCCATCGTATAACAGGAATAATTGCAACCAGAGTGAAAGTAATGGTCATTTATACGTTTCGGGCAAGCTAGGCTTCTCTCTAGGGCGTTGCTCCACCAGATCGAACAGTTAGGGCCTTAGAAGTCAACGCCCGAAACATAAAATACAATATAAATACAACAGTTTTTCCATCGTATAACAGGAATAATTGCAAACAGTGTGAAAGTGATGGCTATTTCTACGTTCCGGGCAACCTTGGCTTCATTCTACGTCGTCGTTCCACCAGATCGAATAGCTACGTCCTTAGAAGTCAACGCCAGAAGCATAAAATGCAATATAAATGCGACAGATCTTCCATCGTATAAAATGAATAGTTGCAATCAGTGCGAAAATAATGTATCTTTTCTACGTTCCGTGCAACATAGGCTTGACTCTAGGACGTTGCTCCACCAGACCGAATAGGTAGGGCCATAGAAGTCATAGCCCGAATAAAAGAATACAATATAAATACAACAGTTTTTCTATCGTATAAAATGAATAATTGCAAACAGTGTGAAAGTAATGGTCACTTCTACGGCTCGGGCAACTGAGGCTTCACTCTATGGCGTTGTTCTACCAGATCGAATAGCTACGGCCTTAGAAGTCAACGCCAGAAGCATAAAATACAATATAAATACAACAGTTTTTCCATCGTATACAATTAATGATTGCAAACATTGTGAAAGTAACGGTCATTTCTACGTTCCGGGCAACCTAGGCCTCACTCCAGGGCGATGCTCCACCGGATCGAATATTTAGGGCCTAAGAAGTCAACACCAGAAGCATAAAAAACAATAAAAATACAACAGTTTTTCCATCGTATAGCATGAATAATTGAAACCAGAGTGAAAGTGATGGCCATTTCTACATTCCGGGCAACCTTGGCTTCATTCTAGGTCGTTGCTCTACCAGATCGAATAGTTAGGGCCTTAGAAGTCAACGCCAGAAGCATAAAATACAATATAAATACAACAGTTTTTCCATCATATAAAACGAATAATAGCAACCAGTGTAAAGGTAATGGTCATTTCTACGTTCCGGGCAACCTAGGCTTCACTCTAGGGCGTTGCTCCACCAGGTCGGATAGTTAGGGCCTAAGAAGTCAACGCCAGAAGCATAAAATACAATACAAATACAACAGTTTTTCCATCGTATAACAGGAATAATTGCAACCAGTGTGAAAGATATGGTCATCTCTATGATACGGGCAACCTAGGCTTCACTCTAGGGCGTCGTTCCATCAGATCGAATAGTTAGGGCCTAAGAAGTCTACGCCAGAAGCATAAAATACAATACAAATACAACAGTTTTTCAATCTTATAACAGGAATAATTGCAAACAGTCTGAAAGATATGGTCATTTCTACGATGCGAGCATCCTAGGCTTCACGCTAGGGCATTGCTCCACCACATCGAATAGCTACGGGCTTAGAAGTCAACGCCATAACTATAAAAAACGATATAAATACAACAGTTTTTCCACTGTATAAAATGAATAATTGCAAACTGTGTGGAGGTAATGGTCATTTCTACCTTCCGGGCAACCTAGGCTTCAGTCTAGGGCGTTTCTCCACCACATCGAATAGCTACTGCATTAGAAGTCAACGTCTGAAGCATAAAATATAATATAAATACAACAGTTTTTCCATCGTATAACAGGAATAATTGCAACCAGTGTGAAAGTGATGGTCATTTCTACATTCCGGGCAACCTAGGCTTCACTCTAGGGCGTTGCTCCACCAGATCCAATAGTTAGGGCCTAAGAAGTCAACGCCAGGAGCACCAAATACAAAATAAATACAACAGTTTTTCCATCGTATAAAACGAATAATTGCATCCAGTGCGCAAGTAATGGTCATTTCTACGATCCGGGTAACCTAGGCATCACTCTAGGGCGTTGTTCAACCAGAGCGAATAGTTAGGGCCTAAGAAGTCAACGCCTGAAGCATAAAATACAATATAAATACAACAGTTTTTCCATTGTATAAAACGAATAATTGCAACCAATATGAAAGTTATGGTTATTTCTACGTTCAGGGCAACCTAGGCTTCACCCTAGGGCGTTGCTCCACCAGATCGAATAGTTAGGGCCTATGAAGTCAACGTCTGAAGCATAAAATATAATATAAATACAACAGTTTTTCCATCGTATAAAACGTATAATTGCAACCAGTATGAATGTTATGGTCATTCCTACGTTCCGGGCAACCTAGGCTTCACCCTAGGGCGTTGGTCCACCAGATCCAATAGCTAGGGCCCAAGAAGTCAACGCCAGGAGCACCAAATACAAAATAAATACAACAGCTATTGCATCGTATAAAACGAATAATTGCAACATGTATGAAAGCTATGGTCATTTATACGTTCCGGGCAACCTAGGCTTCACTCTAGGGCGTTGCTCAACCACATCGAATAGCTACGGCCCTAGAAGACAACGCCATAACTATAAAATACAATATAAATACAACAGTCTTTCCATCGTATAAAACGAATAATTGCAACCAGTCTGATAGTTATGGTCATTTCTACGTTCCGGGCAATCTAGGCTTCTCTCTAGGGCGTTGCTCCACCAGATCGAATAGTTAGGGCCTAACAAGTCAACGCCAGAAGCATAAAATACAATATAAATACAACAGCTTTACCATCGTATAACAGGAATAATTGCAACCAGTGTGAAAGATATGGTCATTTCTACGATACAGGCAACCTAGGCTGCACTCTAGGGCGTCGTTCCACCACATCGAATAGCTGCGGCCTTAGAAGTCAACGCCAGAAGCATAAAATGCCATATAAATACAACAGTAGTTCCACTGTACAATATGAATAATTGCAAACAGTGTGGAAGTAATGGTCATTTCTACGTACCGGGCAACCTAGGCTTCACACTAGGGCGTTGCTCAACCACATGGGATAGCTACGTCCCTAGAAGACAACGCCATAACTATAAAATACAATATAAATACAACAGTCTATCCATCGTATAAAACGAATAATTGCAACCAGTCTGATAGTTATGGTCATTTCTACGTTCCGGGCAACCTAGGCTTCACCCTAGGGCGTTGCTCCACCAGATCGAATAGTTAGGGCCTAAGAAGTCAATGCCAGAAGCATAAAACACGATATATGTACAACAGTTTTTCCATCGCATAAAATGAGTAATTGCAACCAATGTGAAAGATGTGGTCATTTCTACGATACGGGCAACCTAGGCTGCACTCTAGGGCGTCGTTCCACCACATCGAATAGCTGCGGCCTTAGAAGTCAAAGCCAGAAGCATAAAATGCTATATAAATACAACAGTTGTTCCACTGTATAATATGAATAATTGCAAACAGTGTGGAAGTAATGGTCATTTCTACGTACCGGGCAACCTAGGCTTCACTCTAGGGCGTTTCTCCACCACATCGAATAGCTACTGCCTTAGAAGCCAACGTCTGAAGCATAAAATATAATATAAATACAACAGTTTTTCCATCGTATAACAGGAATAATTGCAACCAGTGTGAAAGATATGGTCTTTTCTACGTTCCGGGCAACCTAGACTTCACTCTAGGGCGTTGCTCCACCACATCGAATAGCTACGGCCTTAGGAGTCAACGCCAGAGGCATAAAATACATAATACATACAACAGTTTTTCCATCGTATAACAAGAATAACTGCAACCATTGTGAAAGTGATGGTCATTTCTACATTCCGGGCAACCTAGGCTTTACTCTAGGGCGTTGCTCCACCAGATCGTATAGTTAGGGCCTAACAAGTCAACGCCAGAAGCATAAAATACAATACAAATACAACAGTTTTTCCATCGTATAATAGGAATAATTGCAACCAGTGTGAAAGATATGGTCATTTCTACGATACGGGCAACCTAGGCTTCACTCTAGGGCGTTGGTCCACCAGATCCAATAGTTAGGGCCTAAGAAGTCAACGCCAGGAGCACCAAATACAAAATAAATACAACAGTTTTTCCATCGTATAAAACGAATAATTGCATCCAGTGCGCAAGTAATGGTCATTTCTACGATCCGGGTAACCTAGGCATCACTCTAGGGCGTTGTACAACCAGAGCGAATAGTTAGGGCCTAAGAAGTCAACGCCTGAAGCATAAAATACAATATAAATACAACAGTTTTTCCATTGTATAAAACGAATAATTGCAACCAGTATGAAAGTTATGGTTATTTCTACGTTCAGGGCAACCTAGGCTTCACCCTAGGGCGTTGCTCCACCAGATCGAATAGTTAGGGCCTATGAAGCCAACGTCTGAAGCATAAAATATAATATAAATACAACAGTTTTTCCATCGTATAAAACGTATAATTGCAACCAGTATGAATGTTATGGTCATTCCTACGTTCCGGTCAACCTAGGCTTCACCCTAGGGCGTTGGTCCACCAGATCCAATAGCTAGGGCCCAAGAAGTCAACGCCAGGAGCACCAAATACAAAATAAATACAACAGCTATTCCATCGTATAAAACGAATAATTGCAACATGTATGAAAGCTATGGTCATTTATATGTTCCGGTCAACCTAGGCTTCACTCTAGGGCGTTGCTCAACCACATCGAATAGCTACGGCCCTTGAAGACAACGCCATAACTATAAAATACAATATAAATACAACAGTCTTTCCATCGTATAAAACGAATAATTGCAACCAGTCTGATAGTTATGGTCATTTCTACGTTCCGGGCAATCTAGACTTCTCTCTAGGGCGTTGCTCCACCAGATCGAATAGTTAGGGCCTAACAAGTCAACGCCAGAAGCATAAAATACAATATAAATACAAGAGCTTTACCATCGTATAACAGGAATAATTGCAACCAGTGTGAAAGATATGGTCATTTCTACGATACGGGCAACCTAGGCTGCACTCTAGGGCGTCGTTCCACCACATCGAATAGCTGCGGCCTTAGAAGTCAACGCCAGAAGCATAAAATGCCGTATAAATACAACAGTTGTTCCACTGTACAATATGAATAATTGCAAACAGTGTGGAAGTAATGGTCATTTCTACGTACCGGGCAACCTAGGCTTCACACTAGGGCGTTGCTCAACCACATGGGATAGCTACGTCCCTAGAAGACAACGCCATAACTATAAAATACAATATAAATACAACAGTCTATCCATCGTATAAAACGAATAATTGCAACCAGTCTGATAGTTATGGTCATTTCTACGTTCCGGGCAACCTAGGCTTCACCCTAGGGCGTTGCTCCACCAGATCGAATAGTTAGGGCCTAAGAAGTCAATGCCAGAGGCATAAAACACGATATATGTACAACAGTTTTTCCATCGCATAAAATGAGTAATTGCAACCAGTGTGAAAGATGTGGTCATTTCTACGATACGGGCAACCTAGGCTGCACTCTAGGGCGTCGTTCCACCACATCGAATAGCTGCGGCCTTAGAAGTCAAAGCCAGAAGCATAAAATACATAATAGATACAACAGTTTTTCCATCGTATAACAAGAATAACTGCAACCATTGTGAAAGTGATGGTCATTTCTACATTCCGGGCAACCTAGGCTTTATTCTAGGGCGTTGCTCCACCAGATCGTATAGTTAGGGCCTAACAAGTCAACGCCAGAAGCATAAAATACAATATAAATACAACAGTTTTTCCCTTGTATAACAGGAATAATTGCAACCAGTGTGAAAGCTATGGTCATTTCAACGTTCCGGGCAACCTAGGCTTCACTCTAGGGCGTTGCTCCACCACATCGAATAGTTAGGGCCTTAGAAGTCAATGTCAGAAGCATAAAATGCCATATAAATACAACAGTTTTTCCGCTGTATGATATGAGTATTTGCAAACAGTGTGGAAGTAATGGTCATTTCTACGTTCCGGGCAAAATAGGCTTCACTCTAGGGCGTTGCGCAACCACATCGAATAGCTACGGCCCTAGAAGACAACGCCATAACTATAAAATACAATATAAATAGAACAGTCTTTCCATCGTATAAAACGAATAATTGCAACCAGTCTGATAGTTATGGTCACTTCTACGTTCCGGGCAACCCAGGCTTCACCCTAGGGCGTTGCTCCGCCATATAGAATAGTTAGGGCCTAAGAAGTCAATGCCAGAAGCATAAAATACGATATATGTACAACAGTTTTTCCATCGTATAAAATGAGTAATTGCAACCAGTGTGAAAATAACGGCCATTCCTACGTTCCGGGCTCCCTAGACTTAACACTGAGGCATTGCTCCACCAGGTCGAATACATAGGGCCTTAGAAGTCAACGCCAGAAGCATAAAGTACATTAAGACTCCAACAGCTTGTCCATCGTATAACAGGAATAATTGCCACCAGTGTGAAAGTGATGGTCATTTTTCCATTCCGGGCAACCTAGGCTTCACTCTAGGGCGTTGCTCCTCCAGATAGCATAGTTAGGGCCCAGGCAGTCAACGCCAGAAGCATAAAAAACAATATAAGTACAACAGTTTTTCCCGTGTATAACAGGAATAATTGCAACCAGTGTGAATGGTATGGTCATTTCTACGTTGCGAGCATCCTAGGCTTCACTCTAGGGCATTGATCCACCACATCGAATAGCTACGGCCTTAGAAGTCAACGCCATAACTATAAAAAACAATATAAATACAACAGTTTTTCCACTGTATAAAATGAATAATTGCAAACAGTGTGGAGGTAATGGTCATTTCAACCTTCCGGGCAACCTAGGCTTCACTCTAGGGCGTTTCTCCACCACATCGAATAGCTACTGCCTTAGAAGTCAACGTCTGAAGCATAAAATATAATATAAATACAACAGTTTTTCCATCGTATAAAACGTATAATTGCAACCAGTATGAATGTTATGGTCATTCCTACGTTCCGGGCAACCTAGGCTTCACCCTAGGGCGTTGGTCCACCAGATCCAATAGCTAGGGCCTAAGAAGTCAACGCCAGGAGCACCAAATACAAAATAAATACAACAGCTATTCCATCGTATAAAACGAATAATTGCAACATGTATGAAAGCTATGGTCATTTATACGTTCCGGCCAACCTAGGCTTCACTCTAGGGCGTTGCTCAGCCACATCGAATAGCTACGGCCCTAGAAGACAACGCCATAACTATAAAATACAATATAAATACAACAGTCTTTCCATCGTATAAAACGAATAATTGCAACCAGTCTGATAGTTATGGTCATTTCTACGTTCCGGGCAATCTAGGCTTCTCTCTAGGGCGTTGCTCCACCAGATCGAATAGTTAGGGCCTAACAAGTCAACGCCAGAAGCATAAAATACAATATAAATACAACAGCTTTACCATCGAATAACAGGAATAATTGCAACCAGTGTGAAAGATATGGTCATTTCTACGATACGGGCAACCTAGGCTGCACTCTAGGGCGTCGTTCCACCACATCGAATAGCTGCGGCCTTAGAAGTCAACGCCAGAAGCATAAAATGCCATATAAATACAACAGTTGTTCCACTGTACAATATGAATAATTGCAAACAGTGTGGAAGTAATGGTCATTTCTACGTACCGGGCAACCTAGGCTTCACACTAGGGCGTTGCTCAACCACATGGGATAGCTACGTCCCTAGAAGACAACGCCATAACTATAAAATACAATATAAATACCACAGTCTATCCATCGTATAAAACGAATAATTGCAACCAGTCTGATAGTTATGGTCATTTCTACGTTCCCGGCAACCTAGGCTTCACCCTAGGGCGTTGCTCCACCAGATCGAATAGTTAGGGCCTAAGAAGTCAATGCCAGAAGCAAAAAACACGATATATGTACAACAGTTTTTCCATCGCATAAAATGAGTAATTGCAACCAGTGTGAAAGATATGGACATTTCTACGATACGGGCAACCTAGGCTTCACACTAGGGCGTTGCCCAACCACATGGCATAGCTACGTCCCTAGAAGACAACGCCATAACTATAAAATACAATATAAATACAACAGTCTATCCATCGTATAAAACGAATAATTGCAACCAGTCTGATAGTTATGGTCATTTCTACGTTCCGGGCAACCTAGGCTTCACCCTAGGGCGTTGCTCCACCAGATCGAATAGTTAGGGCCTAAGAAGTCAATGCCAGAAGCTTAAAACACCATATATGTACAACAGTTTTTCCATCGCATAAAATGAGTAATTGCAACCAGTGTGAAAGGTATGGTCATTTCTCCGTTCGGGCAACCTAGGCTTCACTCTAGGGCGTTGCTCCACCACATCGAATAGCTGCGGCCTTAGAAGCCAACGCCAGAAGCATAAAATACAATATAAATACAACAGTTTTTCAATCGTATAACAGGAACAATTAGAAACAGTGTTAAAGATATGGTCATTTCTACGTTGCGGGCATCCTAGGCTTCACTCTAGGGCATTGCTCCACCACATCGAATAGCTACGGCCTTAGAAGTCAACGCCTGAAGCATAAAATATAATAAAAGTACAACAGTTTTTCCATCGTATAACAGGAATAATTGCAACCAGTGTGAAAGACATGGTCATTTCTACGTTCCGGGCAACCTAGGCTTCACTCTAGGGCGTTGCTCCACCACTTCGAATAGCTACGGCCTTAGGAGTCAACAACAGCGGCATAAAATACAAAATAAATACAACAGTTTTTCCATCGTATAACAGGAATAATTGCAAACAGTGTGAAAGATGTGGTCATTTCTACGATACGGGCAACCTAGGCTGCACTCTAGGGCGTCGTTCCACCACATCGAATAGCTGCGGCCTTAGAAGTCAACGCCAGGAGCATAAAATACCATATAAATACAACAGTTTTTCCGTTGTATAAAACGAATAATTGCAACCAGTATGAAAGTTATGGTTATTTCTACGTTCAGGGCAACCTAGGCTTCACCCTAGGGCGTTGCTCCACCAGATCGAATAGTTAGGGCCTATGAAGTCAACGCCAAAAGCATAAAATACGATATATGTACAACAGTCTTCCCATCGTATAAAACGAATAATTGCAACCAGTCTGATAGTTATGGTCATTTCTACGTTCCGGGCAACCTAGGCATCACTCTAGGGCGTTGTTCAACCAGAGCGAATAGTTAGGGCCTAAGAAGTCAACGCCAGAAGCATAAAATACAATAGAAATACAACAGTTTTTCCATCGTATAACAGGAATAATTGCAAACAGTATGATAGATATGGACATTTCTACGCTACGGGCAACCTAGGCTTCACTCTAGGGCGTCGTTCCACCAGATGGAATAGCTACGGCCTTAGAAGTCAACGCCATAACTATAAAAAACAGTATAAATACAACAGTTTTTCCATTGTATAAAATGAATAATTGCAAACAGTGTGGAGGTAATGGTCATTTCTACTTTCCGGGCAACCCAGGCTTCACTCTAGGGCGTTTCTCCACCACATCGAATAGCTACGGCCTTAGAAGTCAACGTCTGAAGCATAAAATATAATATAAATACAACAGTTTTTCCATCGTATAACAGGAATAATTGCAACCAGTGTGAAAGACATGGTCATTTCTACGTTCCGGGCAACCTAGGCTTCACTCTAGGGCGTTGTTCCACCACATCGAATAGCTACGGCCTTAGGAGTCAACGCCAGAGGCATAAAATACAAAATAAATACAACAGTTTTTCTATCGTATAACAAGAATAATTGCAATCAGTGTGAAAGTGATGGTCATTTCAGCATTACGGGCAACCTAGGCTTCACTCTAGGGCCATGCTCCACCAGATCGAATAGTTAGGGCCTAAGAATTCATCGCCAGATGCATAAAATACAATATAAATACAACAGTTTTTCAATCGTATAACAGGAATAATTGCAAACAGTGTGAAAGCTATGGTCATTTCTACGTTCCGGGCAACATAGGCTTCACTCTAGGGCGTTGCTCCACCACATCGAATAGCTGCGGCCTTAGAAGTCAACACCAGAAGCATAAAATACAATATAAATACAACACTTTTTCCATCGTATAACAGGAATAATTGCAACCAGTGTGAAAGTGATGGTCATTCCTACGTTCCGGGCAACCTAGGCTTCAGTCTAGGGCGTGGTTCCCCCAGATCGAATAGTTAGGGCCTAAGAAGCCTACGCCAGAAGCATAAAATACAATATAAATACCACAGTTTTTCCATCGTATAACAGGAATAATTGCAACCAGAGTGAAGGTGATGGTCATTTCTCAGTTCCGGGCAACCTAGGCTTCACTATCGAGCGTTGCTCCACCAGATCGAATAGCTAGGACCTTAGAAGTCAACGCCAGAAGCACAAAATAAAATAAAAATACAACAGTTATCCCATCGTATAACAGGAATAATTACCACCAGTGTGAAAGTAATGGGCATTTCTACGTTCCGGGCAACCTAGGCTTCCCTCTAGGGCGTTGGTCCACCAGTCCGAATAGATAGGGCCTTAGAAAACAGCTCCAGACGCATAAAATACAATATAAATACAACAGTCTTTCCACGGTATAAAACGAATAATTGCAACCAGTATGAAAGTTACGGTCATTTCTACGTTCCGGGCAACCTAGGCTTCACCCTAGGGCGTTGCTCCACCAGATCGAATAGTTAGGGCCTAAGAAGTCAACGTCAGAAGCATAAAATACAATACAAATACAACAGTTTTTCCATCGTATAGCAGGAATAATTGCAACCAGTGTGAAGGCTATGGTCATTTCTACGTTCCGGGCAACCTAGGCTTCACTCTAGGGCGTTGCTCCACCACATCGAATAGTTAGGGCCTTAGAAGTCAATGCCAGAAGCATAAAATGCCATATAAATACAACAGTTTTTCCACTGTATGATATGAGTAATTGCAAACAGTGTGGAAGTAATGGTCATTTCTACGTTCCGGGCGACCTAGGCTTCACTCTAGGGCGTTGCGCAACCACATCGAATAGCTACGGCCCTAGAAGACAACGCCATAACTATAAAATACAATATAAATAGAACAGTCTTTCCATCGTATAAAACGAATAATTGCAACCAGTATGAAAGTTACGGTCATTTCTACGTTCCGGGCAACCTAGGCTTCACCCTAGAGCGTTGCTCCACCAGATCGAATAGTTAGGGCCTAAGAAGTCAACGCCAGAAGCATAAAATACAATACAAATACAACAGTTTTTCAATCTCATAACAGGAATAATTGCAAACAGTGTGAAAGATATGGTCATTTCTACGTTGCGAGCATCCTAGGCTTCACTCTAGGGCATTGCTCCACCACATCGAATAGCTAGGGCCTTAGAAGTCAACGCCAGAACTATAAAAAACAATATAAATACAACAGTTTTTCCACTGTATAAAATGAATAATTGCAAACAGTGTGGAGGTAATGGTCATTTCTACGTTCCGGGCAACCTAGGCTTCACTCTAGGGCGTTGGTCCACCAGATCCACTAGCTAGGGCCTAAGAAGTCAACGCCAGGAGCACCAAATACAAAATAAATACAACAGCTTTCCATCGTATAAAACGAATAATTGCAACAAGTATGAAAGCTATGGTCATTTATACGTTCCGGGCAACCTAGGCTTCACTCTAGGGCGTTGCTCAAACACATCGAATAGCTACGGCCCTAGAAGACAACGCCATAACTATAAAATACAATATAAATACAACAGTCTTTCCATCGTATAAAACGAATAATTGCAACCAGTCTGATAGTTATGGTCATTTCTACGTTCCGGGCAATCTAGGCTTCTCTCTAGAGCGTTTCTCCACCACATCCAATAGCTACGGCCTTAGACGTCAACGTGTGAAGCATAAAATATAATATAAATACAACAGTTTTTCCATCGTATAACAGGAATAATTGCAACCAGTGTGAAAGGCATGGTCATTTCTACGTTCCGGGCAACCTAGGCTTCACTCTAGGGCGTTGTTCCACAAAATCGAATAGCTACGGCCTTAGAAGTCAACGTCTGAAGCATAAAATATAATATAAATACAACAGTTTTTCCATCGTATAACAGGAATAATTGCAACCAGTGTGAAAGACATGGTCATTTCTACGTTCCGGGCAACCTAGGCTTCACTCTAGGGCGTTGTTCCACCACATCGAATAGCTACGGCCTTAGGAGTCAACGCCAGAGGCATAAAATACAAAATAAATACAACAGTTTTTCCATCGTATAACAAGAATAATTGCAATCAGTGTGAAAGTGATGGTCATTTCAGCATTACGGGCAACCTAGGCTTCACTCTAGGGCCATGCTCCACCAGATCGAATAGTTAGGGCCTAAGAATTCATCGCCAGATGCATAAAATACAATATAAATACAACAGTTTTTCAATCGTATAACAGGAATAATTGCAAACAGTGTGAAAGCTATGGTCATTTCTACGTTCCGGGCAACATAGGCTTCACTCTAGGGCGTTGCTCCACCACATCGAATAGCTGCGGCCTTAGAAGTCAACACCAGAAGCATAAAATACAATATAAATACAACACTTTTTCCATCGTATAACAGGAATAATTGCAACCAGTGTGAAAGTGATGGTCATTTCTACGTTCCGGGCAACCTAGGCTTCAGTCTAGGGCGTGGTTCCCCCAGATCGAATAGTTAGGGCCTAAGAAGCCTACGCCAGAAGCATAAAATACAATATAAATACCACAGTTTTTCCATCGTATAACAGGAATAATTGCAACCAGAGTGAAGGTGATGGTCATATCTCAGTTCCGGGCAACCTAGGCTTCACTATCGAGCGTTGCTCCACCAGATCGAATAGCTAGGACCTTAGAAGTCAACGCCAGAAGCACAAAATAAAATAAAAATACAACAGTTATCCCATCGTATAACAGGAATAATTACCACCAGTGTGAAAGTAATGGGCATTTCTACGTTCCGTGCAACCTAGGCTTCCCTCTAGGGCGTTGGTCCACCAGTCCGAATAGATAGGGCCTTAGAAAACAGCTCCAGACGCATAAAATACAATATAAATACAACAGTCTTTCCACGGTATAAAACGAATAATTGCAACCAGTATGAAAGTTACGGTCATTTCTACGTTCCGGGCAACCTAGGCTTCACCCTAGGGCGTTGCTCCACCAGATCGAATAGTTAGGGCCTAAGAAGTCAACGTCAGAAGCATAAAATACAATACAAATACAACAGTTTTTCCATCGTATAGCAGGAATAATTGCAACCAGTGTGAAAGCTATGGTCATTTCTACGTTCCGGGCAACCTAGGCTTCACTCTAGGGCGTTGCTCCACCACATCGAATAGTTAGGGCCTTAGAAGTCAATGCCAGAAGCATAAAATGCCATATAAATACAACAGTTTTTCCACTGTATGATATGAGTAATTGCAAACAGTGTGGAAGTAATGGTCATTTCTACGTTCCGGGCGACCTAGGCTTCACTCTAGGGCGTTGCGCAACCACATCGAATAGCTACGGCCCTAGAAGACAACGCCATAACTATAAAATACAATATAAATAGAACAGTCTTTCCATCGTATAAAACGAATAATTGCAACCAGTCTGATAGTTATGGTCATTTCTACGTTCCGAGCAACCTAGGCTTCACCCTATGGCGTTGCTCCGCCATATCGAATAGTTAGGGCCTAAGAAGTCAATGCCAGAAGCATAAAATACGATATATGTACAACAGTTTTTCCATCGTATAACAGGAATAATTGCAACCAGTGTGAAAGATATGGTCATTTCTACGATACGGGCAACCTAGGCTTTACTCTAGGGCGTTGCTCCACCACATCGAATAGCTGCGGCCTTAGAAGTCAACGCCAGAAGCATAAAATACAATATAAATACAACAGTTTTTCAATCGTATAACAGGAATAATTGCAAACAGTGTGAAAGCTATGGTCATTTCTACGTTCCGGGCAACCTAGGCTTCACTCTAGGGCCATGCACCACCAGATCGAATAGTTAGGGCCTAAGAATTCAACGCCAGATGCATAAAATACAATATAAATACAACAGTTTTTCCCTTGTATAACAGGAATAATTGCAACCAGTGTGAAAGCTATGGTCATTTCTACGTTCCGGGCAACATAGGCTTCACTCTAGGGCGTTGCTCCACCACATCGAATAGCTGCGGCCTTAGAAGTCAACGCCAGAAGCACAAAATAAAATAAAAATAGAACAGTTATTCCATCGTATAACAGGAATAATTACTACCAGTGTGAAACTAATGGGCATTTCTACTTTCCGTGCAACCTAGGCATCACTCTAGGGCGTTGGTCCACCAGGCCGAATAGTTAGGGCCTTAGAAAACAACTTCAGACGCATAAAATACAATATAAATACAACAGTCTTTCCACGGTATAAAACGAATAATTGCAACCAGTATGAAAGTTACGGTCATTTCTACGTTCCGGGCAACCTAGGCTTCACCCTAGAGCGTTGCTCCACCAGATCGAATAGTTAGGGCCTAAGAAGTCAACGCCAGAAGCATAAAATACAATACAAATACAACAGTTTTTCAATCTCATAACAGGAATAATTGCAAACAGTGTGAAAGATATGGTCATTTCTACGTTGCGAGCATCCTAGGCTTCACTCTAGGGCATTGCTCCACCACATCGAATAGCTAGGGCCTTAGAAGTCAACGCCAGAACTATAAAAAACAATATAAATACAACAGTTTTTCCACTGTATAAAATGAATAATTGCAAACAGTGTGGAGGTAATGGTCATTTCTACGTTCCGGGCAACCTAGGCTTCACTCTAGGGCGTTGGTCCACCAGATCCACTAGCTAGGGCCTAAGAAGTCAACGCCAGGAGCACCAAATACAAAATAAATACAACAGCTTTTCCATCGTATAAAACGAATAATTGCAACAAGTATGAAAGCTATGGTCATTTATACGTTCCGGGCAACCTAGGCTTCACTCTAGGGCGTTGCTCAAACACATCGAATAGCTACGGCCCTAGAAGACAACGCCATAACTATAAAATACAATATAAATACAACAGTCTTTCCATCGTATAAAACGAATAATTGCAACCAGTCTGATAGTTATGGTCATTTCTACGTTCCGGGCAATCTAGGCTTCTCTCTAGAGCGTTTCTCCACCACATCGAATAGCTACGGCCTTAGACGTCAACGTGTGAAGCATAAAATATAATATAAATACAACAGTTTTTCCATCGTATAACAGGAATAATTGCAACCAGTGTGAAAGGCATGGTCATTTCTACGTTCCGGGCAACCTAGGCTTCACTCTAGGGCGTTGTTCCACAAAATCGAATAGCTACGGCCTTAGGAGTCAGCGCCAGAGGCATAAAACACAAAATAAATACAACAGTTTTTCCATCGTATAACAAGAGTAATTGCAACCAGTGTGAAAGTGATGGTCATTTCAGCATTCCGGGCAACCTAGGCTTCACTCTAGGGCCATGCTCCACCAGATCGAATAGTTAGGGCCTAAGAAGTCAACGCCAGAAGCATAAAATACAATATAAATACAACAGTTTTTCCATTGTATAAAATGAATAATTGCAAACAGTGTGGAAGTAATGGTCATTTCTACGTTCCGGGCAACCGAGGCTTCACTCTAGGGCGTTGCTCAACCACATCGAATAGCTAGGGCCTTAGAAGTCAACGCCATAACTATAAAATACAATAAAAATACAACAGTTTTTCCATCGTATAAAATGTATAATTGCAAGGACTTTGAAGGCAATGGTCATTTCTACGTTCCGGGCAATCTAGGCTTCACCCTAGGGCGTTGCTCCACCAGATCGAATAGTTAGGGCCTAAGAAGTCAACGTCAGAAGCATAAAATACAATACAAATACAACAGTTTTTCCATCGTATAGCAGGAATAATTGCAACCAGTGTGAAAGCTATGGTCATTTCTACGTTCCGGGCAACCTAGGCTTCACTCTAGGGCGTTGCTCCACCACATCGAATAGTTAGGGCCTTAGAAGTCAATGCCAGAAGCATAAAATGCCATATAAATACAACAGTTTTTCCACTGTATGATATGAATAATTGCAAACAGTGTGGAAGTAATGGTCATTTCTACGTTCCGGGCAACCTAGGCTTCACTCTAGGGCGTTGCGCAACCACATCGAATAGCTACGGCCCTAGAAGACAACGCCATAACTATAAAATACAATATAAATAGAACAGTCTTTCCATCGTATAAAACGAATAATTGCAACCAGTCTGATAGTTATGGTCATTTCTACGTTCCGAGCAACCTAGGCTTCACCCTAGGGCGTTGCTCCGCCATATCGAATAGTTAGGGCCTAAGAAGTCAATGCCAGAAGCATAAAATACGATATATGTACAACAGTTTTTCCATCGTATAACAGGTATAATTGCAACCAGTGTGAAAGATATGGTCATTTCTACGATACGGGCAACCTAGGCTTTACTCTAGGGCGTTGCTCCACCACATCGAATAGCTGCGGCCTTAGAAGTCAACGCCAGAAGCATAAAATACAATATAAATACAACAGTTTTTCAATCGTATAACAGGAATAATTGCAAACAGTGTGAAAGCTATGGTCATTTCTACGTTCCGGGCAACCTAGGCTTCACTCTAGGGCCATGCTCCACCAGATCGAATAGTTAGGGCCTAAGAATTCAACGCCAGATGCATAAAATACAATATAAATACAACAGTTTTTCCCTTGTATAACAGGAATAATTGCAACCAGTGTGAAAGCTATGGTCATTTCTACGTTCCGGGCAACCTAGGCTTCACCCTATTGCGTTGCTCCACCAGATCGAATAGTTAGGGCCTAAGAAGTCAACGCCAGAAGCATAAAATACAATACAAATACAACAGTTTTTCAATCTCATAACAGGAATAATTGCAAACAGTGTGAAAGATATGGTCATTTCTACGTTGCGAGCATCCTAGGCTTCACTCTAGGGCATTGCTCCACCACATCGAATAGCTGCGGCCTTAGAAGTCAACGCCATAACTATAAAAAACAATATAAATACAACAGTTTTTCCACTGTATAAAATGAATAATTGCAAACAGTGTGGAGGTAATGGTCATTTCTACCTTCCGGTCAACCTAGGCTTCACTCTAGGTCGTTTCTCCACCACATCGAATAGCTACTGCCTTAGAAGTCAACGTCTGAAGCATAAAATATAATATAAATACAACAGTTTTTCCATCGTATAAAACGTATAATTGCAACCAGTATGAATGTTATGGTCATTCCTACGTTCCGGGCAACCTAGGCTTCACTCTAGGGCGTTGGTCCACCAGATCCACTAGCTAGGGCCTAAGAAGTCAACGCCAGGAGCACCAAATACAAAATAAATACAACAGCTTTTCCATCGTATAAAACGAATAATTGCAACAAGTATGAAAGCTATGGTCATTTATACGTTCCGGGCAACCTAGGCTTCACTCTAGGGCGTTGCTCCACCACATCGAATAGCTGCGGCCTTAGAAGTCAACGCCAGAAGCATAAAATGCAGTATAAATACAACACTTTTTCCATCGTATAACAGGAATAATTGCAACCAGTGTGAAAGTGATGGTCATTTCTACGTTCCGGGCAACCTAGGCTTCAGTCTAGGGCGTGGTTCCCCCAGATCGAATAGTTAGGGCCTAAGAAGCCTACGCCAGAAGCATAATATACAATATAAATACCACAGTTTTTCCATCGTATAACAGGAATAATTGCAACCAGAGTGAAGGTGATGGTCATTTCTCAGTTCCGGGCAACCTAGGCTTCAGTATCGAGCGTTGCGCCACCAGATCGAATAGCTAGGACCTTAGAAGTCAACGCCAGAAGCACAAAATAAAATAAAAATACAACAGTTATTCCATCGTATAACAGGAATAATTACCACCAGTGTGAAGGTAATGGGCATTTCTACGTTCCGTGCAACCTAGGCTTCCCTCTAGGGCGTTGGTCCACCAGTCCGAATAGTTAGGGCCTTAGAAAACAACTACAGACGCATAAAATACAATATAAATACAACAGTCTTTCCACGGTATAAAACGAATAATTGCAACCAGTATGAAAGTTACGGTCATTTCTACGTTCCGGGCAACCTAGGCTTCACCCTAGGGCGTTGCTCCACCAGATCGAATAGTTAGGGCCTAAGAAGTCAACGTCAGAAGCATAAAATACAATACAAATACAACAGTTTTTCCATCGTATAGCAGCAATAATTGCAACCAGTGTGAAAGCTATGGTCATTTCTACGTTCCGGGCAACATAGGCTTCACTCTAGGGCGTTGCTCCACCACATCGAATAGTTAGGGCCTTAGAAGTCAATGCCAGAAGCATAAAATGCCATATAAATACAACAGTTTTTCCACTGTATGATATGAGTAATTGCAAACAGTGTGGAAGTAATGGTCATTTCTACGTTCCGGGAACCTAGGCTTCACTCTAGGGCGTTGCGCAACCACATCGAATAGCTACGGCCCTAGAAGACAACGCCATAGCTATAAAATACAATATAAATAGAACAGTCTTTCCATCGTATAAAACGAATAATTGCAACCAGTCTGATAGTTATGGTCATTTCTACGTTCCGAGCAACCTAGGCTTCACTCTAGGGCGTTGCTCCACCACATCGAATAGCTGCGGCCTTAGAAGTGAACGCCAGAAGCATAAAATACAATATAAATACAACACTTTTGCCATCGTATAACAGCAATAATTGCAACCAGTGTGAAAGTGATGGTCATTTCTACGTTCCGGGCAACCTAGGCTTCAGTCTAGGGCGTGGTTCCCCCAGATCGAATAGTTAGGGTGTTGGAATCGCTTAAAATAAGGGATCCAACGGAGGTCCGGATGAGGTGAGATTGAGGGGATACGAAAGAAAACGAAGACACGAGTTTTATATTTTGTCGGCCCTGAAAAGGGCTTGGAAACGACGTTTATTTAACTTTTGTGTAGGGGACTGGGCGCTGGCTCCGGTCCTCGTCGGCTCGAATGGACGGCGGCGGATCGGAGGGCCTTGGCTGGTGGTGACGCCGGCTCCCCTTAGCGACGTTGGCGTCTGAAAAAGAGAGATAGCGGCGGAACCGCGGCGGTAAGCAAGAGTGTAAATCTGGCTATACCAAAGATTCCCATCTCCAGGCTGCGCTCGCGAGCCTATTTGGAGGGGATAGCAAAACCTTGCCTGTAACGCAAAGGTAATGCAGTGGACTGTATTATCGACTCGTCTTCTGGCGCGAAGAAGAAGTCGATGAACGAGTGGCTTGAGAGGAGGAGGGACCTCTTCTCTTCGCCTTGCACCTTTTGGAAAGGTTCGTTCCGTACGAATCCAAGTAATTTAGGGATTCGTGAGCGGAGGGACACGCTATAACCAGCGAATTGCTGGTCCTGGAGGCTGAGGACGGCCAGAGGCTCGGCGACTCCGTTCACCTTACCGTGTGCTTCTATTCGTCACACGGGGGTTGCTACTAAACGGGGTGGCAGAGCACGAGTAACGCAGAGGTGATAGGCACGTACGTTATCTCTCTCTGTTGTAACCCGTCTCTCAGGGATCCAACAGGCAGCGGCCTTTGTTGCTCCGAGACGAAACGAGATTCAGAGAATCAGGGCAGGCCCCGATTCCAAGAGTGCAAATCTCGATCAATTGTCTCCTAAAACAAACCAGGTGCTCTTTCGTACGTATTATACGTACGAATCGAGCAGAGTTTCCTAGTCTGTCGGCGACAGAGGTTCAGCTTTTTAGAGCTAGTGAGATTTCAAGTGTCTGGTAACCAAACTACTTGAAATCTGAAAACTGGCGAGCTGAGAGGCGCTTGACGTACGGTCGCACTGACAGCGTCAAGCTTGATTGTCGAAAGACGACTGGGGCGAGAGCCGCGCGTGTCTCCGCGAAGCGGAAGACGTGCCAAATTTTACCACTACGCGGCGCTCACAAATTATCTTTTGTCTCGTGCTAATGTAGTACGATGTACTCTCTCACTCCTTCAGGCTCCGATGTCCCCACTCGACATCGAGCCTGGAGTTCAAAACCGTTGCTCGACAACGCTTACTTTGTTTGAACTTTAATTTTGACGACAAAAACAAGTCATACGACAGCTGATCGTGTTTTGCTGCTAGGACAACGTATGCTCCGACCGAAGGCCACCTTCGGTCGGTCACGTATACCAACAAATTACGAATCTCGCGGACGAGCCAAATGCCCGTTATATAACCGCTTTTTAAACATAGGGCCTAAGAAGCCTACGTCAGAAGCATAAAATACAATATAAATACCACAGTTTTTCCATCGTATAACAGGAATAATTGCAACCAGAGTGAAGGTGATGGTCATTTCTCAGTTCCGGGCAACCTAGGCTTCACTATCGAGCGTTGCTCCACCAGATCGAATAGCTAGGACCTTAGAAGTCAACGCCAGAAGCACAAAATAAAATAAAAATACAACAGTTATTCCATCGTATAACAGGAATAATTACCACCAGTGTGAAAGTAATGGGCATTTCTACGTTCCGTGCAACCTAGGCTTCCCTCTAGGGCGATGGTCCACCAGTCCGAATAGTTAGGGCCTTAGAAAACAACTCCAGACGCATAAAATACAATATAAATACAACAGTCTTTCCACGGTATAAAACGAATAATTCCAACCAGTATGAAAGTTACGGTCATTTCTTCGTTCCGGGCAACCTAGGCTTCACCCTAGGGCGTTGCTCCACCAGATCGAATAGTTAGGGCCTAAGAAGTCAACGTCAGAGGCATAAAATACAATACAAATACAACAGTTTTTCCATCGTATAGCAGGAATAATTGCAACCAGTGTGAAAGCTATGGTCATTTCTACGTTCCGGGCAATCTAGGCTTCACTCTAGGGCGTTGCTCCACCACATCGAATAGTTAGGGCCTTAGAAGTCAATGCCAGAAGCATAAAATGCCATATAAATACAACAGTTTTTCCACTGTATGATACGAATAATTGCAAACAGTGTGGAAGTAATGGTCATTTCTACGTTCCGGGCAACCTAGGCTTCACTCTAGGGCGTTGCGCAACCACATCGAATAGCTACGGCCCTAGAAGACAACGCCATAACTATAAAATACAATATAAATAGAACAGTCTTTCCATCGTATAAAACGAATAATTGCAACCAGTCTGATAGTTATGGTCATTTCTACGTTCCGAGCAACCTAGGCTTCACCCTAGGGCGTTGCTCCGCCATATCGAATAGTTAGGGCCTAAGAAGTCAATGCCAGAAGCATAAAATACGATATATGTACAACAGTTTTTCCATCGTATAAAATGAGTAATTGCAACCAGTGTGAAAATAACGGCCATTCCTACGTTCCGGGCATCCTAGACTTAACACTGAGGCATTGCTCCACCAGATCGAATACATAGGGCCTTAGAAGTCAAGGCCAGAAGCATAAAGTACATTAAAACTCCAACAGTTTGTCCATCGTATAACAGGAATAATTGCCACCAGTGTGAATGTAATGGTCATTTCTGCATTCCGGGCAACCTAGGCTTCACTCTAGGGCGTTGCTCCTCCAGATAGAATAGTTAGGGCCCAGGCAGTCAACGCCAGAAGCATAAAAAACAATATAAATACAACAGTTTTTCCCGTGCATAACAGGAATAATTGCAACCAGTGTGAATGGTATGGTCATTTCTACGTTCCGGGCAACCTAGGCTTCACTCTAGGGCATTGCTCCACCACATCGAATAGCCACGGCCTTAGAAGTCAACGCCAGAAGCACAAAATAAAATAAAAATACAAGAGTTATTCCATCGTATAACAGGAATAATTACAACCAGTGTGAAAGTAATGGGCATTTCTACGTTCCGTGCAACCTAGGCTTCACTCTAGGGCGTTGGTCCACCTGGCCGAATAGTTAGGGCCTTAGAAAACAACTCCGGACGCATAAAATAGAATATAAATACAACAGTTTTTCCACGGTATAAAACGAATAATTGCAACCAGTATGAAAGGTATGCTCATTTCTACGTTCCGGGCAACCTAGGCTTCACCCTAGGGCGTTGCTCCACCAGATCGAATAGTTAGGGCCTAAGAAGTCAACGCCAGATTCATAAAATACAATAGAAATACAACAGTTTTTCCATCGTATAACAGGAATAATTGCAAACAGTGTGAAAGCTATGGTCATTTCTACGTTCCGGGCAACCTAGGCTTCAGTCTAGGGCGTGGTTCCCCCAGATCGAATAGTTAGGGCCTAAGAAGCCTAGGCCAGAGGCATAAAATACAATATAAATACCACAGTTTTTCCATCGTATAACAGGAATAATTGCAACCAGAGTGAAGGTGATGGTCATTTCTCAGTTCCGGGCAACCTAGGCTTCACTATCGAGCGTTGCGCCACCAGATCGAATAGCTAGGACCTTAGAAGTCAACGCCAGAAGCACAAAATAAAATAAAAATACAACAGTTATTACATCGTATAACAGGAATAATTACCACCAGTGTGAAAGTAATGGGCATTTCTACGTTCCGTGCATCCTAGGCTTCACTCTAGGGCGTTGGTCCACCAGGCCGAATAGTTAGGGCCTTAGAAAACAACTCCAGACGCATAAAATACAATATAAATACAACAGTCTTTCCACGGTATAAAACGAATAATTGCAACCAGTATGAAAGTTACGGTCATTTCTACGTTCCGGGCAACCTGGGCTTCACCCTAGGGTGTTGCTCCACCAGATCGAATAGTTAGGGCCTAAGAAGTCAACGTCAGAAGCATAAAATACAATACAAATACAACAGTTTTTCCATCGTATAGCAGGAATAATTGCAACCAGTGTGAAAGATATGGTCATTTCTACTATACGGGCAACCTAGTCTTCACGCTAGAGCGTCGTTCCACCAGATCGAATAGTTAGGGCCTAAGAAGTCTACGCCAGAAGCGTAAAATACAATACAAATACAACAGTTTTTCAATCTTATAACAGGAATAATTGCAAACAGTGTGAAAGATATGGTAATTTCTACGTTGCGAGCATCCTAGGCTTCACTCTAGGGCATTGCTCCACCACATCGAATAGCTACGGCGTTAGAAGTCAACGCCATAACTATAAAAAACAATATACATACAACAGTTTTTCCACTGTGTAAAATGAATAATTGCAAACAGTGTGGAGGTAATGGTCATTTCTACCTTCCGGGCAACCTAGGCTTCACCCTAGGGCGTTTCTCCACTACATCGTATAGCTACTGCCTAAGAAGTCAACGTCTGAAGCATAAAATAAAATATAAATACAACAGTTTTTCCATCGTATAAAACGTATAATTGCAACCAGTATGAATGTTATGGTCATTCCTACGTTCCGGGCAACCTAGGCTTCACTCTAGGGCGTTGGTCCACCAGATCCAATAGCTAGGGCCTAAGAAGTCAACGCCAGGAGCACCAAATACAAAATAAATACAACAGCTTTTCCATCGTATAAAACGAATAATTGCAACAAGTATGAAAGCTATGGTCATTTATACGTTCCGGGCAACCTAGGCTTCACTCTAGGGCGTTGCTCAACCACATCGAATAGCTACGGCCCTAGAAGACAACGCCATAACTATAAAATACAATATAAATACAACAGTCTTCCCATCGTATAAAACGAATAATTGCAACCAGTCTGATAGTTATGGTCATTTCTACGTTCCGGGGAATCTAGGCTTCTCTCTAGGGCGTTGCTCCACCAGATAGAATAGTTAGGGCCCAGGCAGTCAACGCCAGAAGCATAAAAAACAATATAAATACAACAGTTTTTCCCGTGTATAACAGGAATAATTGCAACCAGTGTGAAAGGTATGGTCATATCTACGTTCCGGGCAACCTAGGGTTCACCCTAGGGCGTTGCTCCACCAGATCAAATAGTTAGGGCCTAAGAAGTCAAAGCCAGAAGCATAAAATACAATAGAAATACAACAGTTTTTCCATCGTATAACAGGAATAATTACAACCAGTGTGAAGGATATGGTCATTTCTACGATACGGGCAACCTAGGCTTCACTCTAGGGCGTTGCTCCTCCAGATAGAATAGTTAGGGCCCAGGCAGTCAACGCCAGAAGCATAAAAAACAATATAAATACAACAGTTTTTCCCGTGCATAACAGGAATAATTGCAACCAGTGTGAATGGTATGGTCATTTCTACGTTCCGGGCAACCTAGGCTTCACTCTAGGGCATTGCTCCACCACATCGAATAGCCACGGCCTTAGAAGTCAACGCCAGAAGCACAAAATAAAATAAAAATACAAGAGTTATTCCATCGTATAACAGGAATAATTACAACCAGTGTGAAAGTAATGGGCATTTCTACGTTCCGTGCAACCTAGGCTTCACTCTAGGGCGTTGGTCCACCTGGCCGAATAGTTAGGGCCTTAGAAAACAACTCCAGACGCATAAAATAGAATATAAATACAACAGTTTTTCCACGGTATAAAACGAATAATTGCAACCAGTATGAAAGGTATGCTCCTTTCTACGTTCCGGGCAACCTAGGCTTCACCCTAGGGCGTTGCTCCACCAGATCGAATAGTTAGGGCCTAAGAAGTCAACGCCAGATTCATAAAATACAATAGAAATACAACAGTTTTTCCATCGTATAACAGGAATAATTGCAAACAGTGTGAAAGCTATGGTCATTTCTACGTTCCGGCAACCTAGGCTTCAGTCTAGGGCGTGGTTCCCCCAGATCGAATAGTTAGGGCCTAAGAAGCCTAGGCCAGAGGCATAAAATACAATACAAATACAACAGTTTTTCAATCTTATAACAGGAATAATTGCAAGCAGTGTGAAAGATATGGTCATTTCTACGTTGCGAGCAACCTAGGCTTCACTATCGAGCGTTGCGCCACCAGATCGAATAGCTAGGACCTTAGAAGTCAACGCCAGAAGCACAAAATAAAATAAAAATACAACAGTTATTACATCGTATAACAGGAATAATTACCACCAGTGTGAAAGTAATGGGCATTTCTACGTTCCGTGCAACCTAGGCTTCACTCTAGGGCGTTGGTCCACCAGGCCGAATAGTTAGGGCCTTAGAAAACAGCTCCAGACGCATAAAATACAATATAAATACAACAGTCTTTCCACGGTATAAAACGAATAATTGCAACCAGTATGAAAGTTACGGTCATTTCTACGTTCCGGGCAACCTGGGCTTCACCCTAGGGTGTTGCTCCACCAGATCGAATAGTTAGGGCCTAAGAAGTCAACGTCAGAAGCATAAAATACAATACAAATGCAACAGTTTTTCCATCGTATAGCAGGAATAATTGCAACCAGTGTGAAAGATATGGTCATTTCTACTATACGGGCAACCTAGTCTTCACGCTAGAGCGTCGTTCCACCAGATCGAATAGTTAGGGCCTAAGACGGCTACGCCAGAAGCGTAAAATACAATACAAATACAACAGTTTTTCAATCTTATAACAGGAATAATTGCAAACAGTGTGAAAGATATGGTCATTTCTACGTTGCGAGCATCCTAGGCTTCACTCTAGGGCATTGCTCCACCACATCGAATAGCTACGGCGTTAGAAGTCAACGCCATAACTATAAAAAACAATATACATACAACAGTTTTTCCACTGTATAAAATGAATAATTGCAAACAGTGTGGAGGTAATGGTCATTTCTACCTTCCGGGCAACCTAGGCTTCACCCTAGGGCGTTTCTCCACTACATCGTATAGCTACTGCCTAAGAAGTCAACGTCTGAAGCATAAAATAAAATATAAATACAACAGTTTTTCCATCGTATAAAACGTATAATTGCAACCAGTATGAATGTTATGGTCATTCCTACGTTCCGGGCAACCTAGGCTTCACTCTAGGGCGTTGGTCCACCAGATCCAATAGCTAGGGCCTAAGAAGTCAACGCCAGGAGCACCAAATACAAAATAAATACAACAGCTTTTCCATCGTATAAAACGAATAATTGCAACAAGTATGAAAGCTATGGTCATTTATACGTTCCGGGCAACCTAGGCTTCACTCTAGGGCGTTGCTCAACCACATCGAATAGCTACGGCCCTAGAAGACAACGCCATAACTATAAAATACAATATAAATACAACAGTCTTCCCATCGTATAAAACGAATAATTGCAACCAGTCTGATAGTTATGGTCATTTCTACGTTCCGGGGAATCTAGGCTTCTCTCTAGGGCGTTGCTCCACCAGATAGAATAGTTAGGGCCCAGGCAGTCAACGCCAGAAGCATAAAAAACAATATAAATACAACAGTTTTTCCCGTGTATAACAGGAATAATTGCAACCAGTGTGAAAGGTATGGTCATATCTACGTGCCGGGCAACCTAGGGTTCACCCTAGGGCGTTGCTCCACCAGATCAAATAGTTAGGGCCTAAGAAGTCAAAGCCAGAAGCATAAAATACAATAGAAATACAACAGTTTTTCCATCGTATAACAGGAATAATTACAACCAGTGTGAAGGATATGGTCATTTCTACGATACGGGCAACCTAGGCTTCACTCTAGGGCGTTGCTCCTCCAGATAGAATAGTTAGGGCCCAGGCAGTCAACGCCAGAAGCATAAAAAACAATATAAATACAACAGTTTTTCCCGTGTATAACAGGAATAATTGCAACCAGTGTGAATGGTATGGTCATTTCTACGTTCCGGGCAACCTAGGCTTCACTCTAGGGCATTGCTCCACCACATCGAATAGCTACGGCCTTAGAAGTCAACGCCAGAAGCACAAAATAAAATAAAAATACAACAGTTATTCCATCGTATAACAGGAATAATTACCACCAGTGTGAAAGTAATGGGCATTTCTACGTTCCGTGCAACCTAGGCTTCACTCTAGGGCGTTGGTCCACCAGGCCGAATAGTTAGGGCCTTAGAAAACAACTCCAGACGCATAAAATACAATACAAATACAACAGTTCTTCCATCGTATAACAGGAATAATTGCAATCAGTGTGAAAGATATGGTCATTTCTACGATACGGGCAACCTAGGCTTCACGCTAGAGCGTCGTTCCACCAGATCGAATAGTTAGGGCCTAAGAAGTCTACGCCAGAAGCATAAAATACAATACAAATACAACAGTTTTTCAATCTTATAACAGGAATAATTGCAAACAGTGTGAAAGATATGGTCATTTCTACGTTGCGAGCATCCTAGGCTTCACTCTAGGGCATTGATCCACCACATCGAATAGCTACGGCCTTAGAAGTCAACGCCATAACTATAAAAAACAATATAAATACAACAGTTTTACCACTGTATAAAATGAATAATTGCAAACAGTGTGGAGGTAATGGTCATTTCTACCTTCCGGGCAACCTAGGCTTCACTCTAGGGCGTTTCTCCACCACATCGAATAGCTACTGCCTTAGAAGTCAACGTCTGAAGCATAAAATATAATATAAACACAACAGTTTTTCCATCGTATAAAACGAATAATTGCAACCAGTATGACTGTTATGGTCATTCCTACGTTCCGGGCAACCTAGGCTTCACCCTAGGGCGTTGGTCCACCAGATCCAATAGCTAGGGCCGACGAAGTCAACGCCAGGAGCACCAAATACAAAATAAATACAACAGCTATTCCATCGTATAAAACGAATAATTGCAACAAGTATGAAAGCTATGGTCATTTATACGTTCCGGGCAACCTAGGCTTCACTCTAGGGCGTTGCTCAACCACATCGAATAGCTACGGCCCTAGAAGACAACGCCATAACTATAAAATACAATATAAATACAACAGTCTTTCCATCGTATAAAACGAATAATTGCAACCAGTCTGATAGTTATGGTCACTTCTACGTTCCGGGCAATCTAGGTTTCTCTCTAGGGCGTTGCTCCACCAGATCGAATAGTTAGGGCCTAACAAGTCAACGCCAGAAGCATAAAATACAATATAAATACAACAGCTTTACCATCGTATAACAGGAATAATTGCAACCAGAGTGAAAGATATGGTCATTTCTACGATACGGGCAACCTAGGCTGCACTCTAGGGCGTCGTTCCACCTCATCGAATAGCTGCGGCCTTAGAAGTCAACGCCAGAAGCATAAAATGCCATATAAATACAACAGTTCTTCCACTGTATAATATGAATAATTGCAAACAGTGTGGAAGTAATGGTCATTTCTACGTACCGGGCAACCTAGGCTTCACACTAGGGCGTTGCTCAACCACATGGGATAGCTACGTCCCTAGAAGACAACGCCATAACTATAAAATACAATATAAATACAACAGTCTATCCATCGTATAAAACGAATAATTGCAACCAGTCTGATAGTTATGGTCATTTCCACGTTCCGGGCAACCTAGGCTTCACTCTAGGGCGTTGCTCCTCCAGATAGAATAGTTAGGGCCCAGGAAGTCAACGCTAGAAGCATAAAATACAATATAAATACAACAGTTTTTCCCTTGTATAACAGGAATAATTGCAACCAGTGTGAAAGGTATGGTCATTTCTACGTTCCGGACAACCTAGGTTTCACCCTAGGGCGTTGCTCCACCAGATCGAATAGTTAGGACCTAAGAAGTCAACGCCAGAAGCATAAAATACAATAGAAATACAACAGTTTTTCCATCGTATAACAGGAATAATTGCAAACAGTGTGATAGATATGGACATTTCTACGATACGGGCAACCTAGGCTTCACTCTAGGGCGTCGATCCACCAGATGGAATAGCTACGGCCTTAGAAGTCAACGCCAGAAGCATAAAATGCCATATAAATACAACAGTTGTTCCACTGCATAATATGAATAATTGCAAACAGTGTGGAAGTAATGGTCATTTCTACGTACCGGGCAACCTAGGCTTCACTCTAGGGCGTTGCTCCTCCAGATAGAATAGTTAGGGCCCAGGAAGTCAACGCTAGAAGCATAAAATACAATATAAATACAACAGTTTTTCCCTTGTATAACAGGAATAATTGCAACCAGTGTGAAAGGTATGGTCATTTCTACGTTCCGGACAACCTAGGTTTCACCCTAGGGCGTTGCTCCACCAGATCGAATAGTTAGGGCCCAAGAACTCAACGCCAGAAGCATAAAATACAATAGAAATACAACAGTTTTTCCATCGTATAACAGGAATAATTGCAAACAGTGTGATAGATATGGACATTTCTACGATACGGGCAACCTAGGCTTCACTCTCGGGCGTCGATCCACCAGATGGAATAGCTACGGCCTTATAAGTCAACGGCAGAAGCATAAAATGCCATATAAATACAACAGTTGTTCCACTGCATAATATGAATAATTGCAAACAGTGTGGAAGTAATGGTCATTTCTACGTACCGGGCAACCTAGGCTTCACTCTAGGGCGTTGCTCCTCCAGATAGAATAGTTAGGGCCCAGGAAGTCAACGCTAGAAGCATAAAATACAATATAAATACAACAGTTTTTCCCTTGTATAACAGGAATAATTGCAACCAGTGTGAAAGGTATGGTCATTTCTACGTTCCGGACAACCTAGGTTTCACCCTAGGGCGTTGCTCCACCAGATCGAATAGTTAGGGCCCAAGAACTCAACGCCAGAAGCATAAAATACAATAGAAATACAACAGTTTTTCCATCGTATAACAGGAATAATTGCAAACAGTGTGATAGATATGGACATTTCTACGATACGGGCAACCTAGGCTTCACTCTCGGGCGTCGATCCACCAGATGGAATAGCTACGGCCTTATAAGTCAACGGCAGAAGCATAAAATGCCATATAAATACAACAGTTGTTCCACTGCATAATATGAATAATTGCAAACAGTGTGGAAGTAATGGTCATTTCTACGTACCGGGCAACCTAGGCTTCACTCTAGGGCGTTGCTCCTCCAGATAGAATAGTTAGGGCCCAGGAAGTCAACGCTAGAAGCATAAAATACAATATAAATACAACAGTTTTTCCCTTGTATAACAGGAATAATTGCAACCAGTGTGAAAGGTATGGTCATTTCTACGTTCCGGACAACCTAGGTTTCACCCTAGGGCGTTGCTCCACCAGATCGAATAGTTAGGGCCCAAGAACTCAACGCCAGAAGCATAAAATACAATAGAAATACAACAGTTTTTCCATCGTATAACAGGAATAATTGCAAACAGTGTGATAGATATGGACATTTCTACGATACGGGCAACCTAGGCTTCACTCTCGGGCGTCGATCCACCAGATGGAATAGCTACGGCCTTATAAGTCAACGGCAGAAGCATAAAATGCCATATAAATACAACAGTTGTTCCACTGCATAATATGAATAATTGCAAACAGTGTGGAAGTAATGGTCATTTCTACGTACCGGGCAACCTAGGCTTCACTCTAGGGCGTTGCTCCTCCAGATAGAATAGTTAGGGCCCAGGAAGTCAACGCTAGAAGCATAAAATACAATATAAATACAACAGTTTTTCCCTTGTATAACAGGAATAATTGCAACCAGTGTGAAAGGTATGGTCATTTCTACGTTCCGGACAACCTAGGTTTCACCCTAGGGCGTTGCTCCACCAGATCGAATAGTTAGGGCCCAAGAACTCAACGCCAGAAGCATAAAATACAATAGAAATACAACAGTTTTTCCATCGTATAACAGGAATAATTGCAAACAGTGTGATAGATATGGACATTTCTACGATACGGGCAACCTAGGCTTCACTCTCGGGCGTCGATCCACCAGATGGAATAGCTACGGCCTTATAAGTCAACGCCAGAAGCATAAAATGCCATATAAATACAACAGTTGTTCCACTGCATAATATGAATAATTGCAAACAGTGTGGAAGTAATGGTCATTTCTACGTACCGGGCAACCTAGGCTTCACACTAGGGCGTTGCTCAACCACATGGGATATGCTACGTCCCTAGAAGGCAACGCCATAACTATAAAATACAATATAAATACAACAGTCTATCCATCGTATAGAACGAATAATTGCAACCAGTCTGATAGTTATGGTCATTTCTACGTTCCGGGCAACCTAGGCTTCACCCAAGGGCGTTGCTCCACCAGATCGAATAGTTAGGGCCTAAGAAGTCAATGCCAGAAGCATAAAACACGATATATGTACAACAGTTTTTCCATCGCATAAAATGAGTAATTGCAACCAGTGTGAAAGGTATGGTCATTTCTACGTTCCGGGCAACCTAGGCTTCACTCTAGGGCGTTGCTCCACCACATCGAATAGCTGCGGCCTTAGAAGCCAACGCGAGAAGCATAAAATACAATATAAATACAACAGTTTTTCAATCGTATAACAGGAATAATTGCAAACAGTGTTAAAGATATGGTCATTTCTACGTTGCGGGAATCCTAGGCTTCACTCTAGGGCGTGGTTCCCCCAGATCGAATAGTTAGGGCCTAAGAAGCCTACGCCAGAAGCATAATATACAATATAAATACCACAGTTTTTCCATCGTATAACAGGAATAATTGCAACCAGAGTGAAGGTGATGGTCATTTCTCAGTTCCGGGCAACCTAGGCTTCAGTATCGAGCGTTGCGCCACCAGATCGAATAGCTAGGACCTTAGAAGTCAACGCCAGAAGCACAAAATAAAATAAAAATACAACAGTTATTCCATCGTATAACAGGAATAATTACCACCAGTGTGAAGGTAATGGGCATTTCTACGTTCCGTGCAACCTAGGCTTCCCTCTAGGGCGTTGGTCCACCAGTCCGAATAGTTAGGGCCTTAGAAAACAACTACAGACGCATAAAATACAATATAAATACAACAGTCTTTCCACGGTATAAAACGAATAATTGCAACCAGTATGAAAGTTACGGTCATTTCTACGTTCCGGGCAACCTAGGCTTCACCCTAGGGCGTTGCTCCACCAGATCGAATAGTTAGGGCCTAAGAAGTCAACGTCAGAAGCATAAAATACAATACAAATACAACAGTTTTTCCATCGTATACCAGCAATAATTGCAACCAGTGTGAAAGCTATGGTCATTTCTACGTTCCGGGCAACATAGGCTTCACTCTAGGGCGTTGCTCCACCACATCGAATAGTTAGGGCCTTAGAAGTCAATGCCAGAAGCATAAAATGCCATATAAATACAACAGTTTTTCCACTGTATGATATGAGTAATTGCAAACAGTGTGGAAGTAATGGTCATTTCTACGTTCCGGGAACCTAGGCTTCACTCTAGGGCGTTGCGCAACCACATCGAATAGCTACGGCCCTAGAAGACAACGCCATAGCTATAAAATACAATATAAATAGAACAGTCTTTCCATCGTATAAAACGAATAATTGCAACCAGTCTGATAGTTATGGTCATTTCTACGTTCCGAGCAACCTAGGCTTCACTCTAGGGCGTTGCTCCACCACATCGAATAGCTGCGGCCTTAGAAGTCAACGCCAGAAGCATAAAATACAATATAAATACAACACTTTTGCCATCGTATAACAGCAATAATTGCAACCAGTGTGAAAGTGATGGTCATTTCTACGTTCCGGGCAACCTAGGCTTCAGTCTAGGGCGTGGTTCCCCCAGATCGAATAGTTAGGGTGTTGGAATCGCTTAAAATAAGGGATCCAACGGAGGTCCGGATGAGGTGAGATTGAGGGGATACGAAAGAAAACGAAGACACGAGTTTTATATTTTGTCGGCCCTGAAAAGGGCTTGGAAACGACGTTTATTTAACTTTTGTGTAGGGGACTGGGCGCTGGCTCCGGTCCTCGTCGGCTCGAATGGACGGCGGCGGATCGGAGGGCCTTGGCTGGTGGTGACGCCGGCTCCCCTTAGCGACGTTGGCGTCTGAAAAAGAGAGATAGCGGCGGAACCGCGGCGGTAAGCAAGAGTGTAAATCTGGCTATACCAAAGATTCCCAACTCCAGGCTGCGCTCGCGAGCCTATTTGGAGGGGATAGCAAAACCTTGCCTGTAACGCAAAGGTAATGCAGTGGACTGTATTATCGACTCGTCTTCTGGCGCGAAGAAGAAGTCGATGAACGAGTGGCTTGAGAGGAGGAGGGACCTCTTCTCTTCGCCTTGCACCTTTTGGAAAGGTTCGTTCCGTACGAATCCAAGTAATTTAGGGATTCGTGAGCGGAGGGACACGCTATAACCAGCGAATTGCTGGTCCTGGAGGCTGAGGACGGCCAGAGGCTCGGCGACTCCGTTCACCTTACCGTGTGCTTCTATTCGTCACACGGGGGTTGCTACTAAACGGGGTGGCAGAGCACGAGTAACGCAGAGGTGATAGGCACGTACGTTATCTCTCTCTGTTGTAACCCGTCTCTCAGGGATCCAACAGGCAGCGGCCTTTGTTGCTCCGAGACGAAACGAGATTCAGAGAATCAGGGCAGGCCCCGATTCCAAGAGTGCAAATCTCGATCAATTGTCTCCTAAAACAAACCAGGTGCTCTTTCGTACGTATTATACGTACGAATCGAGCAGAGTTTCCTAGTCTGTCGGCGACAGAGGTTCAGCTTTTTAGAGCTAGTGAGATTTCAAGTGTCTGGTAACCAAACTACTTGAAATCTGAAAACTGGCGAGCTGAGAGGCGCTTGACGTACGGTCGCACTGACAGCGTCAAGCTTGATTGTCGAAAGACGACTGGGGCGAGAGCCGCGCGTGTCTCCGCGAAGCGGAAGACGTGCCAAATTTTACCACTACGCGGCGCTCACAAATTATCTTTTGTCTCGTGCTAATGTAGTACGATGTACTCTCTCACTCCTTCAGGCTCCGATGTCCCCACTCGACATCGAGCCTGGAGTTCAAAACCGTTGCTCGACAACGCTTACTTTGTTTGAACTTTAATTTTGACGACAAAAACAAGTCATACGACAGCTGATCGTGTTTTGCTGCTAGGACAACGTATGCTCCGACCGAAGGCCACCTTCGGTCGGTCACGTATACCAACAAATTACGAATCTCGCGGACGAGCCAAATGCCCGTTATATAACCGCTTTTTAAACATAGGGCCTAAGAAGCCTACGTCAGAAGCATAAAATACAATATAAATACCACAGTTTTTCCATCGTATAACAGGAATAATTGCAACCAGAGTGAAGGTGATGGTCATTTCTCAGTTCCGGGCAACCTAGGCTTCACTATCGAGCGTTGCTCCACCAGATCGAATAGCTAGGACCTTAGAAGTCAACGCCAGAAGCACAAAATAAAATAAAAATACAACAGTTATTCCATCGTATAACAGGAATAATTACCACCAGTGTGAAAGTAATGGGCATTTCTACGTTCCGTGCAACCTAGGCTTCCCTCTAGGGCGATGGTCCACCAGTCCGAATAGTTAGGGCCTTAGAAAACAACTCCAGACGCATAAAATACAATATAAATACAACAGTCTTTCCACGGTATAAAACGAATAATTCCAACCAGTATGAAAGTTACGGTCATTTCTACGTTCCGGGCAACCTAGGCTTCACCCTAGGGCGTTGCTCCACCAGATCGAATAGTTAGGGCCTAAGAAGTCAACGTCAGAGGCATAAAATACAATACAAATACAACAGTTTTTCCATCGTATAGCAGGAATAATTGCAACCAGTGTGAAAGCTATGGTCATTTCTACGTTCCGGGCAATCTAGGCTTCACTCTAGGGCGTTGCTCCACCACATCGAATAGTTAGGGCCTTAGAAGTCAATGCCAGAAGCATAAAATGCCATATAAATACAACAGTTTTTCCACTGTATGATACGAATAATTGCAAACAGTGTGGAAGTAATGGTCATTTCTACGTTCCGGGCAACCTAGGCTTCACTCTAGGGCGTTGCGCAACCACATCGAATAGCTACGGCCCTAGAAGACAACGCCATAACTATAAAATACAATATAAATAGAACAGTCTTTCCATCGTATAAAACGAATAATTGCAACCAGTCTGATAGTTATGGTCATTTCTACGTTCCGAGCAACCTAGGCTTCACCCTAGGGCGTTGCTCCGCCATATCGAATAGTTAGGGCCTAAGAAGTCAATGCCAGAAGCATAAAATACGATATATGTACAACAGTTTTTCCATCGTATAAAATGAGTAATTGCAACCAGTGTGAAAATAACGGCCATTCCTACGTTCCGGGCATCCTAGACTTAACACTGAGGCATTGCTACACCAGATCGAATACATAGGGCCTTAGAAGTCAAGGCCAGAAGCATAAAGTACATTAAAACTCCAACAGTTTGTCCATCGTATAACAGGAATAATTGCCACCAGTGTGAATGTAATGGTCATTTCTGCATTCCGGGCAACCTAGGCTTCACTCTAGGGCGTTGCTCCTCCAGATAGAATAGTTAGGGCCCAGGCAGTCAACGCCAGAAGCATAAAAAACAATATAAATACAACAGTTTTTCCCGTGCATAACAGGAATAATTGCAACCAGTGTGAATGGTATGGTCATTTCTACGTTCCGGGCAACCTAGGCTTCACTCTAGGGCATTGCTCCACCACATCGAATAGCCACGGCCTTAGAAGTCAACGCCAGAAGCACAAAATAAAATAAAAATACAAGAGTTATTCCATCGTATAACAGGAATAATTACAACCAGTGTGAAAGTAATGGGCATTTCTACGTTCCGTGCAACCTAGGCTTCACTCTAGGGCGTTGGTCCACCTGGCCGAATAGTTAGGGCCTTAGAAAACAACTCCGGACGCATAAAATAGAATATAAATACAACAGTTTTTCCACGGTATAAAACGAATAATTGCAACCAGTATGAAAGGTATGCTCATTTCTACGTTCCGGGCAACCTAGGCTTCACCCTAGGGCGTTGCTCCACCAGATCGAATAGTTAGGGCCTAAGAAGTCAACGCCAGATTCATAAAATACAATAGAAATACAACAGTTTTTCCATCGTATAACAGGAATAATTGCAAACAGTGTGAAAGCTATGGTCATTTCTACGTTCCGGGCAACCTAGGCTTCAGTCTAGGGCGTGGTTCCCCCAGATCGAATAGTTAGGGCCTAAGAAGCCTAGGCCAGAGGCATAAAATACAATATAAATACCACAGTTTTTCCATCGTATAACAGGAATAATTGCAACCAGAGTGAAGGTGATGGTCATTTCTCAGTTCCGGGCAACCTAGGCTTCACTATCGAGCGTTGCGCCACCAGATCGAATAGCTAGGACCTTAGAAGTCAACGCCAGAAGCACAAAATAAAATAAAAATACAACAGTTATTACATCGTATAACAGGAATAATTACCACCAGTGTGAAAGTAATGGGCATTTCTACGTTCCGTGCAACCTAGGCTTCACTCTAGGGCGTTGGTCCACCAGGCCGAATAGTTAGGGCCTTAGAAAACAACTCCAGACGCATAAAATACAATATAAATACAACAGTCTTTCCACGGTATAAAACGAATAATTGCAACCAGTATGAAAGTTACGGTCATTTCTACGTTCCGGGCAACCTGGGCTTCACCCTAGGGTGTTGCTCCACCAGATCGAATAGTTAGGGCCTAAGAAGTCAACGTCAGAAGCATAAAATACAATACAAATACAACAGTTTTTCCATCGTATAGCAGGAATAATTGCAACCAGTGTGAAAGATATGGTCATTTCTACTATACGGGCAACCTAGTCTTCACGCTAGAGCGTCGTTCCACCAGATCGAATAGTTAGGGCCTAAGAAGTCTACGCCAGAAGCGTAAAATACAATACAAATACAACAGTTTTTCAATCTTATAACAGGAATAATTGCAAACAGTGTGAAAGATATGGTAATTTCTACGTTGCGAGCATCCTAGGCTTCACTCTAGGGCATTGCTCCACCACATCGAATAGCTACGGCGTTAGAAGTCAACGCCATAACTATAAAAAACAATATACATACAACAGTTTTTCCACTGTATAAAATGAATAATTGCAAACAGTGTGGAGGTAATGGTCATTTCTACCTTCCGGGCAACCTAGGCTTCACCCTAGGGCGTTTCTCCACTACATCGTATAGCTACTGCCTAAGAAGTCAACGTCTGAAGCATAAAATAAAATATAAATACAACAGTTTTTCCATCGTATAAAACGTATAATTGCAACCAGTATGAATGTTATGGTCATTCCTACGTTCCGGGCAACCTAGGCTTCACTCTAGGGCGTTGGTCCACCAGATCCAATAGCTAGGGCCTAAGAAGTCAACGCCAGGAGCACCAAATACAAAATAAATACAACAGCTTTTCCATCGTATAAAACGAATAATTGCAACAAGTATGAAAGCTATGGTCATTTATACGTTCCGGGCAACCTAGGCTTCACTCTAGGGCGTTGCTCAACCACATCGAATAGCTACGGCCCTAGAAGACAACGCCATAACTATAAAATACAATATAAATACAACAGTCTTCCCATCGTATAAAACGAATAATTGCAACCAGTCTGATAGTTATGGTCATTTCTACGTTCCGGGGAATCTAGGCTTCTCTCTAGGGCGTTGCTCCACCAGATAGAATAGTTAGGGCCCAGGCAGTCAACGCCAGAAGCATAAAAAACAATATAAATACAACAGTTTTTCCCGTGTATAACAGGAATAATTGCAACCAGTGTGAAAGGTATGGTCATATCTACGTTCCGGGCAACCTAGGGTTCACCCTAGGGCGTTGCTCCACCAGATCAAATAGTTAGGGCCTAAGAAGTCAAAGCCAGAAGCATAAAATACAATAGAAATACAACAGTTTTTCCATCGTATAACAGGAATAATTACAACCAGTGTGAAGGATATGGTCATTTCTACGATACGGGCAACCTAGGCTTCACTCTAGGGCGTTGCTCCTCCAGATAGAATAGTTAGGGCCCAGGCAGTCAACGCCAGAAGCATAAAAAACAATATAAATACAACAGTTTTTCCCGTGCATAACAGGAATAATTGCAACCAGTGTGAATGGTATGGTCATTTCTACGTTCCGGGCAACCTAGGCTTCACTCTAGGGCATTGCTCCACCACATCGAATAGCCACGGCCTTAGAAGTCAACGCCAGAAGCACAAAATAAAATAAAAATACAAGAGTTATTCCATCGTATAACAGGAATAATTACAACCAGTGTGAAAGTAATGGGCATTTCTACGTTCCGTGCAACCTAGGCTTCACTCTAGGGCGTTGGTCCACCTGGCCGAATAGTTAGGGCCTTAGAAAACAACTCCAGACGCATAAAATAGAATATAAATACAACAGTTTTTCCACGGTATAAAACGAATAATTGCAACCAGTATGAAAGGTATGCTCCTTTCTACGTTCCGGGCAACCTAGGCTTCACCCTAGGGCGTTGCTCCACCAGATCGAATAGTTAGGGCCTAAGAAGTCAACGCCAGATTCATAAAATACAATAGAAATACAACAGTTTTTCCATCGTATAACAGGAATAATTGCAAACAGTGTGAAAGCTATGGTCATTTCTACGTTCCGGCAACCTAGGCTTCAGTCTAGGGCGTGGTTCCCCCAGATCGAATAGTTAGGGCCTAAGAAGCCTAGGCCAGAGGCATAAAATACAATATAAATACCACAGTTTTTCCATCGTATAACAGGAATAATTGCAACCAGAGTGAAGGTGATGGTCATTTCTCAGTTCCGGGCAACCTAGGCTTCACTATCGAGCGTTGCGCCACCAGATCGAATAGCTAGGACCTTAGAAGTCAACGCCAGAAGCACAAAATAAAATAAAAATACAACAGTTATTACATCGTATAACAGGAATAATTACCACCAGTGTGAAAGTAATGGGCATTTCTACGTTCCGTGCAACCTAGGCTTCACTCTAGGGCGTTGGTCCACCAGGCCGAATAGTTAGGGCCTTAGAAAACAGCTCCAGACGCATAAAATACAATATAAATACAACAGTCTTTCCACGGTATAAAACGAATAATTGCAACCAGTATGAAAGTTACGGTCATTTCTACGTTCCGGGCAACCTGGGCTTCACCCTAGGGTGTTGCTCCACCAGATCGAATAGTTAGGGCCTAAGAAGTCAACGTCAGAAGCATAAAATACAATACAAATGCAACAGTTTTTCCATCGTATAGCAGGAATAATTGCAACCAGTGTGAAAGATATGGTCATTTCTACTATACGGGCAACCTAGTCTTCACGCTAGAGCGTCGTTCCACCAGATCGAATAGTTAGGGCCTAAGAAGTCTACGCCAGAAGCGTAAAATACAATACAAATACAACAGTTTTTCAATCTTATAACAGGAATAATTGCAAACAGTGTGAAAGATATGGTCATTTCTACGTTGCGAGCATCCTAGGCTTCACTCTAGGGCATTGCTCCACCACATCGAATAGCTACGGCGTTAGAAGTCAACGCCATAACTATAAAAAACAATATACATACAACAGTTTTTCCACTGTATAAAATGAATAATTGCAAACAGTGTGGAGGTAATGGTCATTTCTACCTTCCGGGCAACCTAGGCTTCACCCTAGGGCGTTTCTCCACTACATCGTATAGCTACTGCCTAAGAAGTCAACGTCTGAAGCATAAAATAAAATATAAATACAACAGTTTTTCCATCGTATAAAACGTATAATTGCAACCAGTATGAATGTTATGGTCATTCCTACGTTCCGGGCAACCTAGGCTTCACTCTAGGGCGTTGGTCCACCAGATCCAATAGCTAGGGCCTAAGAAGTCAACGCCAGGAGCACCAAATACAAAATAAATACAACAGCTTTTCCATCGTATAAAACGAATAATTGCAACAAGTATGAAAGCTATGGTCATTTATACGTTCCGGGCAACCTAGGCTTCACTCTAGGGCGTTGCTCAACCACATCGAATAGCTACGGCCCTAGAAGACAACGCCATAACTATAAAATACAATATAAATACAACAGTCTTCCCATCGTATAAAACGAATAATTGCAACCAGTCTGATAGTTATGGTCATTTCTACGTTCCGGGGAATCTAGGCTTCTCTCTAGGGCGTTGCTCCACCAGATAGAATAGTTAGGGCCCAGGCAGTCAACGCCAGAAGCATAAAAAACAATATAAATACAACAGTTTTTCCCGTGTATAACAGGAATAATTGCAACCAGTGTGAAAGGTATGGTCATATCTACGTTCCGGGCAACCTAGGGTTCACCCTAGGGCGTTGCTCCACCAGATCAAATAGTTAGGGCCTAAGAAGTCAAAGCCAGAAGCATAAAATACAATAGAAATACAACAGTTTTTCCATCGTATAACAGGAATAATTACAACCAGTGTGAAGGATATGGTCATTTCTACGATACGGGCAACCTAGGCTTCACTCTAGGGCGTTGCTCCACCAGATAGAATAGTTAGGGCCCAGGCAGTCAACGCCAGAAGCATAAAAAACAATATAAATACAACAGTTTTTCCCGTGTATAACAGGAATAATTGCAACCAGTGTGAATGGTATGGTCATTTCTACGTTCCGGGCAACCTAGGCTTCACTCTAGGGCATTGCTCCACCACATCGAATAGCTACGGCCTTAGAAGTCAACGCCAGAAGCACAAAATAAAATAAAAATACAACAGTTATTCCATCGTATAACAGGAATAATTACCACCAGTGTGATTGTAATGGGCATTTCTACGTTCCGTGCAACCTAGGCTTCACTCTAGGGCGTTGGTCCACCAGGCCGAATAGTTAGGGCCTTAGAAAACAACTCCAGACGCATAAAATACAATACAAATACAACAGTTCTTCCATCGTATAACAGGAATAATTGCAATCAGTGTGAAAGATATGGTCATTTCTACGATACGGGCAACCTAGGCTTCACGCTAGAGCGTCGTTCCACCAGATCGAATAGTTAGGGCCTAAGAAGTCTACGCCAGAAGCATAAAATACAATACAAATACAACAGTTTTTCAATCTTATAACAGGAATAATTGCAAACAGTGTGAAAGATATGGTCATTTCTACGTTGCGAGCATCCTAGGCTTCACTCTAGGGCATTGATCCACCACATCGAATAGCTACGGCCTTAGAAGTCAACGCCATAACTATAAAAAACAATATAAATACAACAGTTTTACCACTGTATAAAATGAATAATTGCAAACAGTGTGGAGGTAATGGTCATTTCTACCTTCCGGGCAACCTAGGCTTCACTCTAGGGCGTCGTTCCACCTCATCGAATAGCTGCGGCCTTAGAAGTCAACGCCAGAAGCATAAAATGCCATATAAATACAACAGTTCTTCCACTGTATAATATGAATAATTGCAAACAGTGTGGAAGTAATGGTCATTTCTACGTACCGGGCAACCTAGGCTTCACACTAGGGCGTTGCTCAACCACATGGGATAGCTACGTCCCTAGAAGACAACGCCATAACTATAAAATACAATATAAATACAACAGTCTATCCATCGTATAAAACGAATAATTGCAACCAGTCTGATAGTTATGGTCATTTCCACGTTCCGGGCAACCTAGGCTTCACTCTAGGGCGTTGCTCCTCCAGATAGAATAGTTAGGGCCCAGGAAGTCAACGCTAGAAGCATAAAATACAATATAAATACAACAGTTTTTCCCTTGTATAACAGGAATAATTGCAACCAGTGTGAAAGGTATGGTCATTTCTACGTTCCGGACAACCTAGGTTTCACCCTAGGGCGTTGCTCCACCAGATCGAATAGTTAGGACCTAAGAAGTCAACGCCAGAAGCATAAAATACAATAGAAATACAACAGTTTTTCCATCGTATAACAGGAATAATTGCAAACAGTGTGATAGATATGGACATTTCTACGATACGGGCAACCTAGGCTTCACTCTAGGGCGTCGATCCACCAGATGGAATAGCTACGGCCTTAGAAGTCAACGCCAGAAGCATAAAATGCCATATAAATACAACAGTTGTTCCACTGCATAATATGAATAATTGCAAACAGTGTGGAAGTAATGGTCATTTCTACGTACCGGGCAACCTAGGCTTCACTCTAGGGCGTTGCTCCTCCAGATAGAATAGTTAGGGCCCAGGAAGTCAACGCTAGAAGCATAAAATACAATATAAATACAACAGTTTTTCCCTTGTATAACAGGAATAATTGCAACCAGTGTGAAAGGTATGGTCATTTCTACGTTCCGGACAACCTAGGTTTCACCCTAGGGCGTTGCTCCACCAGATCGAATAGTTAGGGCCCAAGAACTCAACGCCAGAAGCATAAAATACAATAGAAATACAACAGTTTTTCCATCGTATAACAGGAATAATTGCAAACAGTGTGATAGATATGGACATTTCTACGATACGGGCAACCTAGCCTTCACTCTCGGGCGTCGATCCACCAGATGGAATAGCTACGGCCTTATAAGTCAACGGCAGAAGCATAAAATGCCATATAAATACAACAGTTGTTCCACTGCATAATATGAATAATTGCAAACAGTGTGGAAGTAATGGTCATTTCTACGTACCGGGCAACCTAGGCTTCACTCTAGGGCGTTGCTCCTCCAGATAGAATAGTTAGGGCCCAGGAAGTCAACGCTAGAAGCATAAAATACAATATAAATACAACAGTTTTTCCCTTGTATAACAGGAATAATTGCAACCAGTGTGAAAGGTATGGTCATTTCTACGTTCCGGACAACCTAGGTTTCACCCTAGGGCGTTGCTCCACCAGATCGAATAGTTAGGGCCCAAGAACTCAACGCCAGAAGCATAAAATACAATAGAAATACAACAGTTTTTCCATCGTATAACAGGAATAATTGCAAACAGTGTGATAGATATGGACATTTCTACGATACGGGCAACCTAGGCTTCACTCTCGGGCGTCGATCCACCAGATGGAATAGCTACGGCCTTATAAGTCAACGCCAGAAGCATAAAATGCCATATAAATACAACAGTTGTTCCACTGCATAATATGAATAATTGCAAACAGTGTGGAAGTAATGGTCATTTCTACGTACCGGGCAACCTAGGCTTCACACTAGGGCGTTGCTCAACCACATGGGATATGCTACGTCCCTAGAAGGCAACGCCATAACTATAAAATACAATATAAATACAACAGTCTATCCATCGTATAGAACGAATAATTGCAACCAGTCTGATAGTTATGGTCATTTCTACGTTCCGGGCAACCTAGGCTTCACCCAAGGGCGTTGCTCCACCAGATCGAATAGTTAGGGCCTAAGAAGTCAATGCCAGAAGCATAAAACACGATATATGTACAACAGTTTTTCCATCGCATAAAATGAGTAATTGCAACCAGTGTGAAAGGTATGGTCATTTCTACGTTCCGGGCAACCTAGGCTTCACTCTAGGGCGTTGCTCCACCACATCGAATAGCTGCGGCCTTAGAAGCCAACGCGAGAAGCATAAAATACAATATAAATACAACAGTTTTTCAATCGTATAACAGGAATAATTGCAAACAGTGTTAAAGATATGGTCATTTCTACGTTGCGGGAATCCTAGGCTTCACTCTAGAGCATTGCTCCACCACATCGAATAGCTACGGCCTTAGAAGTCAACGCCTGAAGCATAAAATATAATAAAAGGACAACAGTTTTTCCATCGTATAACAGGAATAATTGCAACCAGTGTGAAAGACATGGTCATTTCTACGTTCCGGGCAACCTAGGCTTCACTCTAGGGCGTTGCTCCACCACTTCGAATAGCTACGGCCTTCGGAGTCAACGCCAGCGGCATAAAATACAAAATAAATACAACAGTATTTGCATCGCATAACAAGAATAATTGCAACCAGTGTGAAAGTGATGGTCATTTCTACATTCCGGGCAACCTAGGCTACACTCTAGGGCGTTGCTCCACCAGATCGAATCGCTAGGGCCTAAGAAGTCAACGCCAGAAGCATAAAATACAATAGAAATACAACAGTTTTTCCATCGTATAACAGGAATAATTGCAAACAGTGTGATACATATGGACATTTCTACGATACGGGCAACCTAGGCTTCACTCTAGGGCGTCGATCCACCAGATGGAATAGCTACGGCCTTAGAAGTCAACGCCAGAAGCATAAAATGCCATATAAATACAACAGTTGTTCCACTGCATAATATGAATAATTGCAACCAGAGTGAAAGATATGGTCATTTCTACGATACGGGCAACCTAGGCTGCACTCTAGGGCGTCGTTCCACCACATCGAATAGCTGCGGCCTTAGAAGTCAACGCCAGAAGCATAAAATGCCATATAAATACAACAGTTCTTCCACTGTATAATATGAATAATTGCAAACAGTGTGGAAGTAATGGTCATTTCTACGTACCGGGCAACCTAGGCTTCACACTAGGGCGTTGCTCAACCACATGGGATAGCTACGTCCCTAGAAGACAACGCCATAACTATAAAATACAATATAAATACAACAGTCTATCCATCGTATAAAACGAATAATTGCAACCAGTCTGATAGTTATGGTCATTTCTACGTTCCGGGCAACCTAGGCTTCACTCTAGGGCGTTGCTCCTCCAGATAGAATAGTTAGGGCCCAGGAAGTCAACGCTAGAAGCATAAAATACAATATAAATACAACAGTTTTTCCCTTGTATAACAGGAATAATTGCAACCAGTGTGAAAGGTATGGTCATTTCTACGTTCCGGACAACCTAGGTTTCACACTAGGGCGTTGCTCCACCAGATCGAATAGTTAGGGCCTAAGAAGTCAACGCCAGAAGCATAAAATACAATAGAAATACAACAGTTTTTCCATCGTATAACAGGAATAATTGCAAACAGTGTGATAGATATGGACATTTCTACGATACGGGCAACCTAGGCTTCACTCTAGGGCGTCGATCCACCAGATGGAATAGCTACGGCCTTAGAAGTCAACGCCAGAAGCATAAAATGCCATATAAATACAACAGTTGTTCCACTGCATAATATGAATAATTGCAAACAGTGTGGAAGTAATGGTCATTTCTACGTACCGGGCAACCTAGGCTTCACTCTAGGGCGTTGCTCCTCCAGATAGAATAGTTAGGGCCCAGGAAGTCAACGCTAGAAGCATAAAATACAATATAAATACAACAGTTTTTCCCTTGTATAACAGGAATAATTGCAACCAGTGTGAAAGGTATGGTCATTTCTACGTTCCGGACAACCTAGGTTTCACCCTAGGGCGTTGCTCCACCAGATCGAATAGTTAGGGCCTAAGAAGTCTTCGCCAGAAGCATAAAATACAATAGAAATACAACAGTTTTTCCATCGTATAACAGGAATAATTGCAAACAGTGTGATAGATATGGACATTTCTACGATACGGGCAACCTAGGCTTCACTCTAGGACGTCGATCCACCAGATGGAATAGCTACGGCCTTAGAAGTCAACGCCAGAAGCATAAAATGCCGTATAAATACAACAGTTGTTCAACTGCATAATATGAATAATTGCAACCAGTGTGAAAGGTATGGTCATTTCTACGTTCGGGCAACCTAGGCTTCACTCTAGGGCGTTGCTCCACCACATCGAATAGCTGCGGCCTTAGAAGCCAACGCCAGAAGCATAAAATACAATATAAACACAACAGTTTTTCAATCGTATAACAGGAATAATTGCAAACAGTGTTAAAGGTATGGTCACTTCTACGTTGCGGGAATCCTAGGCTTCACTCTAGGGCATTGCTCCACCACATCGAATAGCTACGGCCTTAGAAGTCAACGCCTGAAGCATAAAATATAATAAAAGGACAACAGTTTTTCCATCGTATAACAGGAATAATTGCAACCAGTGTGAAAGACATGGTCATTTCTACGTTCCGGGCAACCTAGGCTTCACTCTAGGGCGTTGCTCCACCACTTCGAATAGCTACGGCCTTAGGAGTCAACGCCAGCGGCATAAAATACAAAATAAATACAACAGTTTTTGCATCGCATAACAAGAATAATTGCAACCAGTGTGAAAGTGATGGTCATTTCTACATTCCGGGCAACCTAGGCTACACTCTAGGGCGTTGCTCCACCAGATCGAATCGCTAGGGGCTAAGAAGTCAACGCCAGAAGCATAAAATACAATATAAATACAACAGTTTTTCCCTTGTATAACAGAAATAATTGCAAACCAGTGTGAAAGCTATGGTCATTTCTACGTTCCGAGCAACGTAGGTTTCGCTTTATGGCGTAGCTCCACCACATCGAATAGTTAGGGCCTTAGTAGTCAATGCCAGAAGCATAAAATACAATATAAATACAACAGTTTTTCCATTGTATAAAATGAATAATTGCAAACAGTGAGGAAGTAATGGTCCCTTCTACGTTCCGTGCAACCTAGGCTTCACTCTAGAGCGTTGGTCCACCAGGCCGAATAGTTAGGGCCTTAAAAAACAACTCCAGACGCATAAAATACAATATAAATACAACAGCTTTGCCATCGTATAACAGGAATAATTGCAACCAGTGTGAAAGATGTGGTCATTTCTACGATACGGGCAACCTAGGCTGCACTCTAGGGCGTCGTTCCACCACATCGAACAGATGCGGCCTTAGAAGTCAACGCCAGGAGCATAAAATGCCATATAAATACAACAGTTGTTCCACTGTATAATATGAATAATTGCAAACAGTGTGGAAGTAATGGTCATTTCTACGTACCGGGCAACCTAGGCTTCACACTAGGGCGTTCCTCAACCACATCGGATAGCTACGGCGCTAGAAGACAACGCCATAACTATAAAATACAATATAAATACAACAGTCTATCCATCGTATAAAACGAATAATTCCAACCAGTCTGATAGTTATGGTCATTTCTACGTTCCGGGCAACCTAGGCTTCACTCTAGGGCGTTGCTCCTCCAGATAGAATAGTTAGGGCCCAGGAAGTCAACGCTAGAAGCATAAAATACAATATAAATACAACAGTTTTTCCCTTGTATAACAGGAATAATTGCAACCAGTGTGAAAGGTATGGTCATTTCTACGTTCCGGACAACCTAGGTTTCACACTAGGGCGTTGCTCCACCAGATCGAATAGTTAGGGCCTAAGAAGTCAACGCCAGAAGCATAAAATACAATAGAAATACAACAGTTTTTCCATCGTATAACAGGAATAATTGCAAACAGTGTGATAGATATGGACATTTCTACGATACGGGCAACCTAGGCTTCACTCTAGGGCGTCGATCCACCAGATGGAATAGCTACGGCCTTAGAAGTCAACGCCAGAAGCATAAAATGCCATATAAATACAACAGTTGTTCCACTGCATAATATGAATAATTGCAAACAGTGTGGAAGTAATGGTCATTTCTACGTACCGGGCAACCTAGGCTTCACTCTAGGGCGTTGCTCCTCCAGATAGAATAGTTAGGGCCCAGGAAGTCAACGCTAGAAGCATAAAATACAATATAAATACAACAGTTTTTCCCTTGTATAACAGGAATAATTGCAACCAGTGTGAAAGGTATGGTCATTTCTACGTTCCGGACAACCTAGGTTTCACCCTAGGGCGTTGCTCCACCAGATCGAATAGTTAGGGCCTAAGAAGTCAACGCCAGAAGCATAAAATACAATAGAAATACAACAGTTTTTCCATCGTATAACAGGAATAATTGCAAACAGTGTGATAGATATGGACATTTCTACGATACGGGCAACCTAGGCTTCACTCTAGGGCGTCGATCCACCAGATGGAATAGCTACGGCCTTAGAAGTCAACGCCAGAAGCATAAAATGCCATATAAATACAACAGTTGTTCCACTGCATAATATGAATAATTGCAACCAGTGTGAAAGGTATGGTCATTTCTACGTTCGGGCAACCTAGGCTTCACTCTAGGGCGTTGCTCCACCACATCGAATAGCTGCGGCCTTAGAAGCCAACGCCAGAAGCATAAAATACAATATAAATACAACAGTTTTTCAATCGTATAACAGGAATAATTGCAAACAGTGTTAAAGGTATGGTTATTTCTACGTTGCGTGAATCCTAGGTTTCACTCTAGGGCATTGCTCCACCACATCGAATAGCTACGGCCTTAGAAGTCAACGCCTGAAGCATAAAATATAATAAAAGGACAACAGTTTTTCCATCGTATAACAGGAATAATTGCAACCAGTGTGAAAGACATGGTCATTTCTACGTTCCGGGCAACCTAGGCTTCACTCTAGGGCGTTGCTCCACCACTTCGAATAGCTACGGCCTTAGGAGTCAACGCCAGCGGCATAAAATACAAAATAAATACAACAGTTTTTGCATCGCATAACAAGAATAATTGCAACCAGTGTGAAAGTGATGGTCATTTCTACATTCCGGGCAACCTAGGCTACACTCTAGGGCGTTGCTCCACCAGATCGAATCGCTAGGGGCTAAGAAGTCAACGCCAGAAGCATAAAATACAATATAAATACAACAGTTTTTCCCTTGTATAACAGAAATAATTGCAAACCAGTGTGAAAGCTATGGTCATTTCTACGTTCCGAGCAACGTAGGTTTCGCTTTATGGCGTAGCTCCACCACATCGAATAGTTAGGGCCTTAGTAGTCAATGCCAGAAGCATAAAATACAATATAAATACAACAGTTTTTCCATTGTATAAAATGAATAATTGCAAACAGTGAGGAAGTAATGGTCCCTTCTACGTTCCGTGCAACCTAGGCTTCACTCTAGGGCGTTGGTCCACCAGGCCGAATAGTTAGGGCCTTAAAAAACAACTCCAGACGCATAAAATACAATATAAATACAACAGCTTTGCCATCGTATAACAGGAATAATTGCAACCAGTGTGAAAGATGTGGTCATTTCTACGATACGGGCAACCTAGGCTGCACTCTAGGGCGTCGTTCCACCACATCGAACAGATGCGGCCTTAGAAGTCAACGCCAGGAGCATAAAATGCCATATAAATACAACAGTTGTTCCACTGTATAATATGAATAATTGCAAACAGTGTGGAAGTAATGGTCATTTCTACGTACCGGGCAACCTAGGCTTCACACTAGGGCGTTCCTCAACCACATCGGATAGCTACGGCGCTAGAAGACAACGCCATAACTATAAAATACAATATAAATACAACAGTCTATCCATCGTATAAAACGAATAATTCCAACCAGTCTGATAGTTATGGTCATTTCTACGTTCCGGGCAACCTAGGCTTCACTCTAGGGCGTCGTTCCACCAGATGGAATAGCTACGGCCTTAGAAGTCAACGCCATAACTATAAAAAACAGTATAAATACAACAGTTTTTCCATTGTATAAAATGGATAATTGCAAACAGTGTGGAGGTAATGGTCATTTCTACTTTCCGGGCAACCTAGGCTTCACTCTAGGGCGTTTCTCCACCACATCGAATAGCTACGGCCTTAGAAGTCAACGTCTGAAGCATAAAATACAATATAAATACAACAGTTTTTCCCTTGTATAACAGGAATAATTGCAACCATTGTGAAAGCTATGGTCATTTCTACGTTCCGGGCAACCTAGGCTTCACTCTAGGGCGTTGCTCCACCACATCGAATAGCTGCTGCCTTAGAAGTCAACGCCAGAAGCATAAAATACAATATAAATACAACACTTTTTCCATCGTATAGCAGGAATAATTGCAACCAGTGTGAAAGTGATGGTCATTTCTACGTTCCGGGCAACCTAGGCTTCAGTCTAGGGCGTGGTTCCCCCAGATCGAATAGTTAGGGCCTAAGAAGCCTACGCCAGAAGCATAAAATACAATCTAAATACCACAGTTTTTCCATCGTATGACAGGAATAATTGCAACCAGAGTGAAGGTGATGGTCATTTCTCAGTTCCGGGCAACCTAGGCTTCACTATCGGGCGTTGCTCCACCAGATCGAATAGCTAGGACCTTAGAAGTCAACGCCAGAAGCACAAAACAAAATAAAAATACAACAGTTATTCCATTGTATAACAGGAATAATTGCAACCAGTATGAATGTTATGGTCATTCCTACGTTCCGGGCAACCTAGGCTTCACCCTAGGGCGTTGGTCCACCAGATCCAATAGCTAGGGCCGACGAAGTCAACGCCAGGAGCACCAAATACAAAATAAATACAACAGCTATTCCTTCGTATAAAACGAATAATTGCAACAAGTATGAAAGCTATGGTCATTTATACGTTCCGGGCAACCTAGGCTTCACTCTAGGGCGTTGCTCAACCACATCGAATAGCTACGGCCCTAGAAGACAACGCCATAAATATAAAATACAATATAAATACAACAGTCTTTCCATCGTATAAAACGAATAATTGCAACCAGTCTGATAGTTATGGTCACTTCTACGTTCCGGGCAATCTAGGTTTCTCTCTAGGGCGTTGCTCCACCAGATCGAATAGTTAGGGCCTAACAAGTCAACGCCAGAAGCATAAAATACAATATAAATACAACAGCTTTACCATCGTATAACAGGAATAATTGCAACCAGTGTGAAAGGTATGGTCATTTCTACGTTCCGGACAAACTAGGTTTCACCCTAGGGCGTTGCTCCACCAGATCGAATAGTTAGGGCCTAAGAAGTCAACGCCAGAAGCATAAAATACAATAGAAATACAACAGTTTTTCCATCGTATAACAGGAATAATTGCAAACAGTGTGATAGATATGGACATTTCTACGATACGGGCAAGCTAGGCTTCACTCTAGGGCGTCGATCCACCAGATGGAATAGCTACGGCCTTAGAAGTCAACGCCAGAAGCATAAAATGCCATATAAATACAACAGTTGTTCCACTGCATAATATGAATAATTGCAAACAGTGTGGAAGTAATGGTCATTTCTACGTACCGGGCAACCTAGGCTTCACACTAGGGCGTTGCTCAACCACATGGGATAGCTACGTCCCTAGAAGGCAACGCCATAACTATAAAATACAATATAAATACAACAGTCTATCCATCGTATAGAACGAATAATTGCAACCAGTCTGATAGTTATGTTCATTTCTACGTTCCGGGCAACCTAGGCTTCACCCTAGGGCGTTGCTCCACCAGATCGAATAGTTAGGGCCTAAGAAGTCAATGCCAGAAGCATAAAACACGATATATGTACAACAGTTTTTCCATCGCATAAAATGAGTAATTGCAACCAGTGTGAAAGGTATGGTCATTTCTACGTTCGGGCAACCTAGGCTTCACTCTAGGGCGTTGCTCCACCACATCGAATAGCTGCGGCCTTAGAAGCCAACGCCAGAAGCATAAAATACAATAGAAATACAACAGTTTTTCAATCGTATAACAGGAATAATTGCAAACAGTGTTAAAGATATGGTCATTTCTACGTTGCGGGAATCCTAGGCTTCACTCTAGGGCATTGCTCCACCACATCGAATAGCTACGGCCTTAGAAGTCAACGCCTGAAGCATAAAATATAATAAAAGGACAACAGTTTTTCCATCGTATAACAGGAATAATTGCAACCAGTGTGAAAGACATGGTCATTTCTACGTTCCGGGCAACCTAGGCTTCACTCTAGGGCGTTGCTCCACCACTTCGAATAGCTACGGCCTTAGGAGTCAACGCCAGCGGCATAAAATACAAAATAAATACAACAGTTTTTGCATCGCATAACAAGAATAATTGCAACCAGTGTGAAAGTGATGGTCATTTCTACATTCCGGGCAACCTAGGCTACACTCTAGGGCGTTGCTCCACCAGATCGAATCGCTAGGGCCTAAGAAGTCAACGCCAGAAGCATAAAATACAATATAAATACAACAGTTTTTCCCTTGTATAACAGAAATAATTGCAAACCAGTGTGAAAGCTATGGTCATTTCTACGTTCCGAGCAACGTAGGTTTCGCTTTATGGCGTAGCTCCACCACATCGAATAGTTAGGGCCTTAGTAGTCAATGCCAGAAGCATAAAATACAATATAAATACAACAGTTTTTCCATTGTATAAAATGAATAATTGCAAACAGTGAGGAAGTAATGGTCCCTTCTACGTTCCGTGCAACCTAGGCTTCACTCTAGGGCGTTGCTGCACCAGATCGAATAGTTAGGGCCTAAGAAGTCAACGCCAGAAGCATAAAATACAATATAAATACTACAGCTTTTCCCTTGTATAACAGAAATAATTGCAACCAGTGTGAAAGCTATGGTCATATCTACGTTCCGGGCAAGCTAGGCTTCACTCTAGAGCGTTGGTCCACCAGATCCAATAGTTAGGGCCTAAGAAGTCAACGCCAGGAGCACCAAATACAAAATAAATACAACAGTTTTTCCATCGTATAAAACGAATAATTGCATCCAGTGTGCAAGTAATGGTCATTTCTACGATCCGGGGAACCTAGGCATCACTCTAGGGCGTTGTTCAACCTGAGCGAATAGTTAGGGCCTAAGAAGTCAACGCCTGAAGCATAAAATACAATATAAATACAACAGTTTTTCCATTGTATAAAACGAATAATTGCAACAAGTATGAAAACTATGGTCATTTATACGTTCCGGGCAACCTAGGCTTCACTCTAGGGCGTTGGTCCACCAGGCCGAATAGTTAGGGCCTTAGAAAACAACTCCAGACGCATAAAATACAATATAAATACAACAGTCTTTCCACGGTATAAAACGAATAATTGCAACCAGTATGAAAGTTACGGTCATTTCTACGTTCCGGGCAACCTAGGCTTCACTCTAGGGCATTGCTCCACCACATCGAATAGCTACGGCCTTAGAAGTCAACGCCATAACTATAAAAAACAATATAAATACAACAGTTTTTCCACTGTATAAAATGAATAATTGCAACCAGTATGAAAGTTACGGTCATTTCTACGTTCCGGGCAACCTAGGCTTCACCCTAGGGCGTTGCTCCACCAGATCGAATAGTTAGGGCCTAAGAAGTCAACGTCAGAAGCATAAAATACAATACAAATACAACAGTTTTTCCATCGTATAACAGGAATAATTGCAACCAGTGTGAAAGTGATGGTCATTTCTACGTTCCGGGCAACCTAGGCTTCTCTCTAGGGCCTTTCTCCACCACATCGAATAGCTACGGCCTTAGAAGTCAACGTCTGAAGCATAAAATATAATATAAATACAACAGTTTTTCCATCGTATAACAGGAATAATTGCAACCAGTGTGAAAGACATGGTCATTTCTACGTTCCGAGCAACACAGGCTTCACTCTAGGGCGTTGTTCCACCACATCGAATAGCTACGGCCTTAGGAGTCAACGCCAGAGGCATAAAATACGAAATAAATACAACAGTTTTTCCATCGTATAACAAGAATAATTGCAACCAGTGTGAAAGTGATGGTCATTTCAGCATTCCGGGCAACCTAGGCTTCACTCTAGGGCCATGCTCCACCAGATAGAATAGTTAGGGCCTAAGAAGTCAACGCCAGAAGCATAAAATACAATATAAATACAACAGTTTTTCCCTTGTATAACAGGAATATTTGCAACCAGTGTGAAAGCTATGGTCATTTCTACGTTCCGGGCAACCTAGGCTTCACTCTAGGGCGTTGCTCCACCACATCGAATAGCTGCGGCCTTAGAAGTCAGCGCCAGAAGCATAAAATACAATATAAATACAACACTTTTTCCATCGTATAACAGGAATAATTGCAACCAGTGTGAAAGTGATGGTCATTTCTACGTTCCGGGCAACCTAGGCTTCAGTCTAGGGCGTGGTTCCACCAGATCGAATAGTTAGGGCCTAAGAAGCCTACGACAGAAGCATAAAATACAATATAAATACCACAGCTTTTCCATCGTATAACAGGAATAATTGCAACCAGAGTGAAGGTGATGGTCATTTCTCAGTTCCGGGCAACCTAGGCTTCACTATCGAGCGTTGCTCCACCAGATCGAATAGCTAGGACCTTAGAAGTCAACGCCAGAAGCACAAAATAAAATAAAAATACAACAGTTATTCCATCGTATAACAGGAATAATTACCACCAGTGTGAAAGTAATGGGCATTTCTACGTTCCGTGCAACCTAGGCTTCACTCTAGGGCGTTGGTCCACCAGGCCGAATAGTTAGGGCCTTAGAAAACAACTCCAGACGCATAAAATACAATATAAATACAACAGTCTTTCCACGGTATAAAACGAATAATTGCAACCAGTATGAAAGTTACGGTCATTTCTACGTTCCGGGCAACCTAGGCTTCACCCTAGGGCGTTGCTCCACCAGATCGAATAGTTAGGGCCTAAGAAGTCAACGTCAGAAGCATAAAATACAATACAAATACAACAGTTTTTCCATCGTATAACAGGAATAATTGCAACCAGTGTGAAAGATATGGTCATTTCTACGATGCGGGCATCCTAGGCTTCACGCTAGAGCGTCGTTCCACCAGGTCGAATAGCTAGGGCCTAAGAAGTCTACGCCAGAAGCATAAAATACAATACAAATACAACAGTTTTTTAATCTTATAACAGGAATAATTGCAAACAGTGTGAAAGATATGGTCATTTCTACGTTGCGAGCATCCTAGGCTTCACTCTAGGGCATTGCTCCACCACATCGAATAGCTACGGCCTTAGAAGACAACGCCATAACTATAAAAAACAATATAAATACAACAGTTTTTCCTCTGTATAAAATGAATAATTGCAAACAGTGTGGAGGTAATGGTCATTTCTACCTTCCGGGCAACCTAGGCTTCACTCTAGGGCGTTTCTCCACCACATCGAATAGCTACTGCCTTAGAAGTCAACGTCTGAAGCATAAAATATAATATAAATACAACAGCTTTTCCACCGTATAAAACGTATAATTGCAACCAGTATGAATGTTATGGTCATTCCTACGTTCCGGGCAACCTAGGCTTCACTCTAGGGCGTTGGTCCACCAGATCCAATAGCTAGCGCCTAAGAAGTTAACGCCAGGAGCACCAAATACAAAATAAATACAACAGCTTGTCTATCGTATAAAACGAATTATTGCAACAAGTATGAAAGCTATGGTCATTTATACGTTCCGGGCAACCTAGGCTTCACTCTAGGGCGTTGATCAACCACATCGAATAGCTACGGCCCTAGAAGACAACGCCATAACTATAAAATCCAATATAAATACAACAGTCTTTCCATCGTATAAAACGAATAATTGCAACCAGTCTGATAGTTATGGTCATTTCTACGTTCCGGGCAATCTAGGCTTCTCTCTAGGGCGTTGCTCCACCAGATCGAATAGCTAGGGCCTAAGAAGTCAACGCCACGAGCACCAAATACAAAATAAATACAACAGCTTGTCTATCGTATAAAACGAATTATTGCAACAAGTATGAAAGCTATGGTCATTCCTACGTTCCGGGCAACCTAGGCTTCACTCTAGGGCGTTGCTCCACCACTTCGAATAGTTAGTGCCGTAGAAGTCAATGCCAGAAGCATAAAATGCCATATAAATACAATAGTTTTTCCACTGTATGATATAAATAATTGCAAACAGTGTGGAAGTAATGGTCATTTCTACGTTCCGGGCAACCTAGGCTTCACTCTAGGGCATTGCTCCACCACATCGAATAGCTACGGCCTTAGAAGTCAACGCCATAACTATAAAAAACAATATAAATACAACAGTTTTTCCACTGTATAAAATGAATAATTGCAAACAGTGTGGAGGTAATGGTCATTTCTACCTTCCGGGCAACCTAGGCTTCACTCTAGGGCGTTGTTCCACCACACCGAATAGCCACGGCCTTCGGAGTCAACGCCAGAGGCATAAAATACAAAATAAATACAACAGTTTTTCCATCGTATAACAAGAATAATTGCAACCAGTGTGAAAGTGATGGTCATTTCAGCATTCCGGGCAACCTAGGCTACACTCTAGGGCCATGCTCCACCAGATCGAATAGTTGGGGCCCAAGAAGTCAACGCCAGAAGCATAAAATACAATATAAATACAACAGTTTTTCCCTTGTATAACAGGAATAATTGCAACCAGTGTGAAAGCTATGGTCATTTCTACGTTCCGGGCAACCTAGGCTTCACTCTAGGGCGTTGCTCCACCACATCGAATAGCTGCGGCCTTAGAAGTCAACGCCAGAAGCAGAAAATACAATATAAATACAACACTTTTTCCATCGTATAACAGGAATAATTGCAACCAGTGTGAAAGTGATGGTCATTTCTACGTTCCGGGCAACCTAGGCTTCACTCTAGGGCGTTTCTCCACCACATCGAATAGCTACTGCCTTAGAAGTCAACGTCTGAAGCATAAAATATAATATAAATACAACAGTTTTTCCATCGTATAAAACGTATAATTGCAACCAGTATGAATGTTATGGTCATTCCTACGTTCCGGGCAACCTAGGCTTCACTCTAGGGCGTTGGTCCACCAGATCCAATAGCTAGGGCCTAAGAAGTCAACGCCAGGAGCACCAAATACAAAATAAATACAACAGCTTGTCTATCGTATAAAACGAATTATTGCAACAAGTATGAAGGCTATGGTCATTTATACGTTCCGGGCAACCTAGGCTTCACACTAGGGCGTTGCTCAACCACATCCAATAGCTACGGCCCTAGAAGACAACGTCTGAAGCATAAAATATAATATAAATCCAACAGTTTTTCCATCGTATAAAATGTATAATTGCAACCAGTATGAATGGTATGGTCATTCCTACGTTCCGGGCAACCTAGGCTTCACTCTAGGGCGTTGGTCCACCAGATCCAATAGCTAGGGCCTAAGAAGTCAACGCCAGGAGCACCAAATACAAAATAAATACAACAGCCTTTCCATCGTATAAAACGAATAATTGCAACAAGTATGAAAGCTATGGTCATTTATACGTTCCGGGCAACCTAGGCTTCACTCTAGGGCGTTGGTCCACCAGGCCGAATAGTTAGGGCCTTAGAAAACAACTCCAGACGCATAAAATACAATATAAATACAACAGTCTTTCCACGGTATAAAACGAATAATTGCAACCAGTATGAAAGTTACGGTCATTTCTACGTTCCGGGCAACCTAGGCTTCACCCTAGGGCGTTGCTCCACCAGATCGAATAGTTAGGGCCTAAGAAGTCAACGTCAGAAGCATAAAATACAATACAAATACAACAGTTTTTGCATCGTATAACAGGAATAATTGCAACCAGTGTGAAAGATATGGTTATTTCTACGATACGGGCAACCTAGGCTTCACGATTGAGCGTCGTTCCACCAGGTCGAATAGCTAGGGCCTAAGAAGTCTACGCCAGAAGCATAAAATACAATACAAATACAACAGTTTTTCAATCTTATAACAGGAATAATTGCAAACAGTGTGAAAGATATGGTCATTTCTACGTTGCGAGCATCCTAGGCTTCACTCTAGGGCATTGCTCCACCACATCGAATAGCTACGGCCTTAGAAGTCAACGCCATAACTATAAAAAACAATATAAATACAACAGTTTTTCCTCTGTATAAAATGAATAATTGCAAACAGTGTGGAGGTAATGGTCATTTCTACCTTCCGGGCAACCTAGGCTTCACTCTAGGGCGTTTCTCCACCACATCGAATAGCTACTGCCTTAGAAGTCAACGTCTGAAGCATAAAATATAAAATAAATACAACAGTTTTTCCATCGTATAAAACGTATAATTGCAACCAGTATGAATGTTATGGTCATTCCTACGTTCCGGGCAACCTAGGCTTCACTCTAGGGCGTTGGTCCACCAGATCCAATAGCTGGGGCATAAGAAGTCAACGCCAGGAGCACCAAATACAAAATAAATACAACAGCTTGTCTATCGTATAAAACGAATTATTGCAACAAGTATGAAAGCTATGGTCATTTATACGTTCCGGGCAACCTAGGCTTCACTCTAGGGCGTTGCTCAACCACATCGAATAGCTACGGCCCTAGAAGACAACGCCATAACTATAAAATCCAATATAAATACAACAGTCTTTCCATCGTATAAAACGAATAATTGCAACCAGTCTGATAGTTATGGTCATTTCTACGTTCCGGGCAATCTAGGCTTCTCTCTAGGGCGTTGCTCCACCAGATCGAATAACTAGGGCCTAAGAAGTCAACGCCAGGAGCACCAAATACAAAATAAATACAACAGCTTGTCTATCGGATAAAACGAATTATTGCAACAAGTATGAAAGCTATGGTCATTCCTACGTTCCGGGCAACCTAGGCTTCACTCTAGGGCGTTGCTCGACCACATCGAATAGTTAGGGCCGTAGAAGTCAATGCCAGAAGCATAAAATGCCATATAAATACAATAGTTTTTCCACTGTATGGTATGAATAATTGCAAACAGTGTGGAAGTAATGGTCATTTCTACGTTCCTGGCAACCTAGGCTTCACTCTAGGGCATTGCTCCACCACATCGAATAGCTACGGCCTTAGAAGTCAACGCCATAACTATAAAAAACAATATAAATACAACAGTTTTTCCACTGTATAAAATGAATAATTGCAAACAGTGTGGAGGTAATGGTCATTTCTACCTTCCGGGCAACCTAGGCTTCACTCTAGGGCGTTGTTCCACCACACCGAATAGCCACGGCCTTCGGAGTCAACGCCAGAGGCATAAAATACAAAATAAATACAACAGTTTTTCCATCGTATAACAAGAATAATTGCAACCAGTGTGAAAGTGATGGTCATTTCAGCATTCCGGGCAACCTAGGCTACACTCTAGGGCCATGCTCAACCAGATCGAATAGTTGGGGCCCAAGAAGTCAACGCCAGAAGCATAAAATACAATATAAATACAACAGTTTTTCCCTTGTATAACAGGAATAATTGCAACCAGTGTGAAAGCTATGGTCATTTCTACGTTCCGGGCAACCTAGGCTTCACTCTAGGGCGTTGCTCCACCACATCGAATAGCTGCGGCCTTAGAAGTCAACGCCAGAAGCAGAAAATACAATATAAATACAACACTTTTTCCATCGTATAACAGGAATAATTGCAACCAGTGTGAAAGTGATGGTCATTTCTACGTTCCGGGCAACCTAGGCTTCACTCTAGGGCGTTTCTCCACCACATCGAATAGCTACTGCCTTAGAAGTCAACGTCTGAAGCATAAAATATAATATAAATACAACAGTTTTTCCATCGTATAAAACGTATAATTGCAACCAGTATGAATGTTATGGTCATTCCTACGTTCCGGGCAACCTAGGCTTCACTCTAGGGCGTTGGTCCACCAGATCCAATAGCTAGGGCCTAAGAAGTCAACGCCAGGAGCACCAAATACAAAATAAATACAACAGCTTGTCTATCGTATAAAACGAATTATTGCAACAAGTATGAAGGCTATGGTCATTTATACGTTCCGGGCAACCTAGGCTTCACACTAGGGCGTTGCTCAACCACATCCAATAGCTACGGCCCTAGAAGACAACGTCTGAAGCATAAAATATAATATAAATCCAACAGTTTTTCCATCGTATAAAACGTATAATTGCAACCAGTATGAATGGTATGGTCATTCCTACGTTCCGGGCAACCTAGGCTTCACTCTAGGGCGTTGGTCCACCAGATCCAATAGCTAGGGCCTAAGAAGTCAACGCCAGGAGCACCAAATACAAAATAAATACAACAGCCTTTCCATCGTATAAAACGAATAATTGCAACAAGTATGAAAGCTATGGTCATTTATACGTTCCGGGCAACCTAGGCTTCACTCTAGGGCGTTGGTCCACCAGGCCGAATAGTTAGGGCCTTAGAAAACAACTCCAGACGCATAAAATACAATATAAATACAACAGTCTTTCCACGGTATAAAACGAATAATTGCAACCAGTATGAAAGTTACGGTCATTTCTACGTTCCGGGCAACCTAGGCTTCACCCTAGGGCGTTGCTCCACCAGATCGAATAGTTAGGGCCTAAGAAGTCAACGTCAGAAGCATAAAATACAATACAAATACAACAGTTTTTGCATCGTATAACAGGAATAATTGCAACCAGTGTGAAAGATATGGTTATTTCTACGATACGGGCAACCTAGGCTTCACGATTGAGCGTCGTTCCACCAGGTCGAATAGCTAGGGCCTAAGAAGTCTACGCCAGAAGCATAAAATACAATACAAATACAACAGTTTTTCAATCTTATAACAGGAATAATTGCAAACAGTGTGAAAGATATGGTCATTTCTACGTTGCGAGCATCCTAGGCTTCACTCTAGGGCATTGCTCCACCACATCGAATAGCTACGGCCTTAGAAGTCAACGCCATAACTATAAAAAACAATATAAATACAACAGTTTTTCCTCTGTATAAAATGAATAATTGCAAACAGTGTGTAGGTAATGGTCATTTCTACCTTCCGGGCAACCTAGGCTTCACTCTAGGGCGTTTCTCCACCACATCGAATAGCTACTGCCTTAGAAGTCAACGTCTGAAGCATAAAATATAAAATAAATACAACAGTTTTTCCATCGTATAAAACGTATAATTGCAACCAGTATGAATGTTATGGTCATTCCTACGTTCCGGGCAACCTAGGCTTCACTCTAGGGCGTTGGTCCACCAGATCCAATAGCTAGGGCATAAGAAGTCAACGCCAGGAGCACCAAATACAAAATAAATACAACAGCTTGTCTATCGTATAAAACGAATTATTGCAACAAGTATGAAAGCTATGGTCATTTATACGTTCCGGGCAACCTAGGCTTCACTCTAGGGCGTTGCTCAACCACATCGAATAGCTACGGCCCTAGAAGACAACGCCATAACTATAAAATCCAATATAAATACAACAGTCTTTCCATCGTATAAAACGAATAATTGCAACCAGTCTGATATTTATGGTCATTTCTACGTTCCGGGCAATCTAGGCTTCTCTCTAGGGCGTTGCTCCACCAGATCGAATAACTAGGGCCTAAGAAGTCAACGCCAGGAGCACCAAATACAAAATAAATACAACAGCTTGTCTATCGGATAAAACGAATTATTGCAACAAGTATGAAAGCTATGGTCATTCCTACGTTCCGGGCAACCTAGGCTTCACTCTAGGGCGTTGCTCCACCACATCGAATAGTTAGGGCCGTAGAAGTCAATGCCAGAAGCATAAAATGCCATATAAATACAATAGTTTTTCCACTGTATGGTATGAATAATTGCAAACAGTGTGGAAGTAATGGTCATTTCTACGTTCCTGGCAACCTAGGCTTCACTCTAGGGCATTGCTCCACCACATCGAATAGCTACGGCCTTAGAAGTCAACGCCATAACTATAAAAAACAATATAAATACAACAGTTTTTCCTCTGTATAAAATGAATAATTGCAAACAGTGTGGAGGTAATGGTCATTTCTACCTTCCGGGCAACCTAGGCTTCACTCTAGGGCGTTTCTCCACCACATCGAATAGCTACTGCCTTAGAAGTCAACGTCTGAAGCATAAAACATAATATAAATACAACAGTTTTTCCATCGTATAAAACGTATAATTGCAACCAGTATGAATGGTATGGTCATTCCTACGTTCCGGGCAACCTAGGCTTCACTCTAGGGCGTTGGTCCACCAGATCCAATAGCTAGGGCCTAAGAAGTCAACGCCAGAAGCACCAAATACAAAATAAATACAACAGCTTTTCCATCGTATAAAACGAATAATTGCAACAAGTATGAAAGCTATGGTCATTCCTACGTTCCTGGCAACCTAGGCTTCACTCTAGGGCATTGCTCCACCACATCGAATAGCTACGGCCTTAGAAGTCAACGCCATAACTATAAAAAACAATATAAATACAACAGTTGTTCCACTGTATAATATGAATAATTGCAAACAGTGTGGAAGTAATGGTCATTTCTACGTACCGGGCAACCTAGGCTTCACGCTCGGGCGTTGCTCAACCATATCGGATAGCTACGGCCCTAGAAGACAACGCCATAACTATAAAATACAATATAAATACAACAGTCTATCCATCGTATAAAACGAATAATTGCAACCAGTCTGATAGTTATGGTCATTTCTACGTTCCGGGCAACCTAGGCTTCACTCTAGGGCGTTGCTCCACCAGATCGAATAGTTAGGGCCTAAGAAGTCAACGCCAGAAGCATAAAATACAATACAGATACAACAGTTTTTCAACCTTATAACAGGAATAATTGCAAGCAGTGTGAAAGATATGGTCATTTCTACGTTGCGAGCATCCTAGGCTTCACTCTAGGGCATTGCTCCACCACATCGAATAGCTACGGCCTTAGAAGTCAACGCCATAACTATAAAAAACAATATAAATACAACAGTTTTTCCACTGTATAAAATGAATAATTGCAAACAGTGTGGAGGTAATGGTCATTTCTACCTTCCGGGCAACCTAGGCTTCACTCTAGGGCGTTGTTCCACCACATCGAATAGCCACGGCCTTCGGAGTCAACGCCAGAGGCATAAAATACAAAATAAGTACAACAGTTTTTCCATCGTATAACAAGAATAATTGCAACCAGTGTGAAAGTGATGGTCATTTCAGCATTCCGGGCAACCTAGGCTTCACTCTAGGGCCATGCTCCACCAGATCGAGTAGTTGGGGCCTAAGAAGTCAACGCCAGAAGCATAAAATACAATATAAATACAACAGTTTTTCCCTTGTATAACAGGAATAATTGCAACCAGTGTGAAAGCTATGGCCATTTCTACGTTCCGGGCAACCTAGGCTTCACTCTAGGGCGTTGCTCCACCACATCGAATAGCTGCGGCCTTAGAAGTCAATGCCAGAAGCATAAAATACAATATAAATACAACACTTTTTCCATCGTATAACAGGAATAATTGCAACCAGTGTGAAAGCGATGGTCATTTCTACGTTCCGGGCAACCTAGGCTTCAGTCTAGGGCGTGGTTCCCCCAGATCGAATAGTTAGGGCCTAAGAAGCCTACGCCAGAAGCATAAAATATAATATAAATACCACAGTTTTTCCATCGTATAACAGGAATAATTGCAACCAGAGTGAAGGTGATGGTCATTTCTCAGTTCCGGACAACCTAGGCTTGACTATCGAGCGTTGCTCCACCAGATCGAATAGCTAGGACCTTAGAAGTCAACGCCAGAAGCACAAAATAAAATAAAAATACAACAGTTATTCCATCGTATAACAGGAATAATTACCACCAGTGTGAAAGTAATGGGCATTTCTACGTTCCGGGCAACCTAGGCTTCACTCTAGGGCGTTGGTCCACCAGATACAATAGCTAGGGCCTAAGAAGTCAACGCCAGGAGCACCAAATACAAAATAAATACAACAGCTATTCCATCGTATAAAACGAATAATTGCAACAAGTATGAAAGCTATGGTCATTTATACGTTCCGGGCAACCTAGGCTTCACCCTAGGGCGTTGCTCAACCACATCGAATAGCTACGGCCCTAGAAGACAACGGCATAACCATAAAATACAATATAAATACAACAGTCTTTCCATCGTATAAAACGAATAATAGCAACCAGTCTCATAGTTATGGTCATTTCTACGTTCCGGGCAATCTAGGCTTCTGTCTAGGGCGTTGCTCCACCAGATCGAATAGTTAGGGCCTAACAAGTCAACGCCAGAAGCATAAAGTACAATATAAATACAACAGCTTTACCATCGTATAACAGGAATAATTGCAACCAGTGTGAAAGGTATGGTCATTTCTAGGTTCGGGCAACCTAGGCTTCACTCTAGGTCGTTGCTCCACCACATCGAATAGTTGCGGCCTTAGAAGCCAACGCCAGAAGCATAAAATACAATATAAATACAACAGTTTTTCAATCGTATAACAGGAATAATTGCAAACAGTGTTAAAGATATAGTCATTTCTACGTTGCGGGCATCCTAGGCTTCACTCTAGGGCATTGCTCCACCACCTCGAATAGCTACGGCCTTAGAAGTCAACGCCTGAAGCATAAAATATAATATAAGTTCAACAGTTTTTCCATCGTATAACAAGAATAATTGCAACCAGTGTGAAAGTGATTGTCATTTCAGCATTCCGGGCAACCTAGGCTTCACTCTAGGGCCATGCTCCACCAGATCGAATAGTTAGAGCCTAAGAAGTCAACGCCAGAAGCATAAAATACAATATAAATACAACAGTTTTTCCCTTGTACAACAGGAATAATTGCAACCAGTGTGAAAGATATGGTCATTTCTATGATACGGGCAACTTGGGCTTCACGCTAGAGCGTCGTTCCACCAGATCGAATAGTTAGGGCCTAAGAAGTCTACGCCAGAAGCATAAAGTACAATACAGATACAACAGTTTTTCAACCTTATAACAGGAATAATTGCAAACAGTGTGAAAGATATGGTCATTTCTACGTTGCGAGCATCCTAGGCTTCACTCTAGGGCATTGCTGCACCACATCGAATAGCTACGGCCTTAGAAGTCAACGCCATAACTATAAAAAACAATATAAATACAACAGTTTTTCCACTGTATAAAATGAATAATTGCAAACTGTGTGGAGGTAATGGTCATTTCTACCTTCCGGGCAACCTAGGCTTCACTCTAGGGCGTTGTCCCACCACATCGAATAGCTACGGCCTTAGAAGTCAACGCCTGAAGCATAAAATACAAAATAAATACAACAGTTTTTCCATCGTATAACAAGAATAATTGCAACCAGTGTGAAAGTGATGGTCATTTCAGCATTCCGGGCAACCTAGGCTTCACTCTAGGGCCATGCTCCACCAGATCGAATAGTTGGGGCCAAAGAAGTCAACGCCAGAAGCATAAAATACAATATAAATACAACAGTCTTTCCCTTGTACAACAGGAATAATTGCAACCAGTGTGAAAGATATGGTCATTTCTATGATACGGGCAACTTGGGTTTCACGCTAGAGCGTCGTTCCACCAGATCGAATAGTTAGGGTCTAAGAAGTCAACGCCATAACTATAAAAAACAATATAAATACAACAGTTTTTCCACTGTATAAAATGAATAATTGCATACAGTGTGGAGGTAATGGTCATTTCTACCTTCCGGGCAACCTAGGCTTCACTATAGGGCGTTGTTCCACCACATCGAATAGCCACGGCCTTCGGAGTCAACGCCAGAGGCATAAAATACAAAATAAATACAACAGTTTTTCCATCGTATAACAAGAATAATTGCAACCAGTGTGAAAGTGATGGTCATTTCAGCATTCCGGGCAACCTAGGCTTCACTCTAGGGCCATGCTCCACCAGATCGAATAGTTGGGGCCAAAGAAGTCAACGCCAGAAGCATAAAATACAATATAAATACAACAGTTTTTCAATCGTATAACAGGAATAATTGCAAACAGTGTTAAAGATATAGTCATTTCTACGTTGCGGGCATCCTAGGCTTCACTCTAGGGCATTGCTCCACCACATCGAATAGCTACGGCCTTAGAAGTCAACGTCTGAAGCATAAAATATAATATAAATACAACAGTTTTTCAATCGTATAAAACGTATAATTGCAACCAGTATGAATGGTATGGTCATTCCTACGTTCCGGGCAACCTAGGCTTCACTCTAGGGCGTTGGTCCACCAGCTCAAATAGCTAGGGCCTAAGAAGTCAACGCCAGGAGCACCAAATACAAAATAAATACAACAGCTTTTCCATCGTATAAAACGAATAATTGCAACAAGTATGAAAGCTATGGTCATTTATACGTTCCGGGCAACCTAGGCTTCACTCTAGGGCGTTGGTCCACCAGGCCGAATAGTTAGGGCCTTAGAAAACAACTCCAGACGCATAAAATACAATATAAATACAACAGTCTTTCCACGGTATAAAACGAATAATTGCAACCAGTATGAAAGTTACGGTCATTTCTACGTTCCGGGCAACCTAGGCTTCACCCTAGGGCGTTGCTCCACCAGATCGAATAGTTAGGGCCTAAGAAGTCAACGTCAGAAGCATAAAATACAATACAAATACAACAGTTTTTCCATCGTATAACAGGAATAATTGCAACCAGTGTGAAAGATATGGTCATTTCTACGATACGGGCAACCTAGGCTTCACGATTGAGCGTCGTTCCACCAGGTCGAATAGCTAGGGCCTAAGAAGTCTACGCCAGAAGCATAAAATACAATACAAATACAACAGTTTTTCAATCTTATAACACGAATAATTGCAAACAGTGTGAAAGATATGGTCATTTCTACGTTGCGAGCATCCTAGGCTTCACTCTAGGGCATTGCTCCACCACATCGAATAGCTACGGCCTTAGAAGTCAACGCAATAACTATAAAAAACAATATAAATACAACAGTTTTTCCTCTGTATAAAATGAATAATTGCAAACAGTGTGGAGGTAATGGTCATTTCTACCTTCCGGGCAACCTAGGCTTCACTCTAGGGCGTTTCTCCACCACATCGAATAGCTACTGCCTTAGAAGTCAACGTCTGAAGCATAAAATATAAAATAAATACAACAGTTTTTCCATCGTATAAAACGTATAATTGCATCCAGTATGAATGTTATGGTCATTCCTACGTTCCGGGCAACCTAGGCTTCACTCTAGGGCGTTGGTCCACCAGATCCAATAGCTAGGGCATAAGAAGTCAACGCCAGGAGCACCAAACACAAAATAAATACAACAGCTTGTCTATCGTATAAAACGAATTATTGCAACAAGTATGAAAGCTATGGTCATTTATACGTTCCGGGCAGCCTAGGCTTCACTCTAGGGCGTTGCTCAACCACATCGAATAGCTACGGCCCTAGAAGACAACGCCATAACTATAAAATCCAATATAAATACAACAGTCTTTCCATCGTATAAAACGAATAATTGCAACCAGTCTGATAGTTATGGTCATTTCTACGTTCCGGGCAATCTAGGCTTCTCTCTAGGGCGTTGCTCCACCAGATCGAATAGCTAGGGCCTAAGAAGTCAACGCCAGGAGCACCAAATACAAAATAAATACAACAGCTTGTCTATCGGATAAAACGAATTATTGCAACAAGTATGAAAGCTATGGTCATTCCTACGTTCCGGGCAACCTAGGCTTCACTCTAGGGCGTTGCTCCACCACATCGAATAGTTAGGGCCGTAGAAGTCAATGCCAGAAGCATAAAATGCCATATAAATACAATAGCTTTTCCACTGTATGGTATGAATAATTGCAAACAGTGTGGAAGTAATGGTCATTTCTACGTTCCTGGCTACCTAGGCTTCACTCTAGGGCATTGCTCCACCACATCGAATAGCTACGGCCTTAGAAGTCAACGCCATAACTATAAAAAACAATATAAATACAACAGTTTTTCCTCTGTATAAAATGAGTAATTGCAAACAGTGTGGAGGTAATGGTCATTTCTACCTTCCGGGCAACCTAGGCTTCACTCTAGGGCGTTTCTCCACCACATCGAATAGCTACTGCCTTAGAAGTCAACGTCTGAAGCATAAAATATAATATAAATACAACAGTTTTTCCATCGTATAAAACGTATAATTGCAACCAGTATGAATGGTATGGTCATTCCTACGTTCCGGGCAACCTAGGCTTCACTCTAGGGCGTTGGTCCATCAGATCCAATAGCTAGGGCCTAAGAAGTCAACGCCAGAAGCACCAAATACAAAATAAATACAACAGCTTTTCCATCGTATAAAACGAATAATTGCAACAAGTATGAAAGCTATGGTCATTTATACGTTCCGGGCAACCTAGGCTTCACTCTAGGGCGTTGCTCAACCACATCGAATAGCTACGGCCCTAGAAGACCACGCCATAACTATAAAATACAATATAAATACAACAGTCTTTCCATCGTATAAAACGAATAATTGCAACCAGTCTGATAGTTATGGTCATTTCTACGTTCCGGGCAGTCTAGGCTTCTCTCTAGGGCGTTGCTCCACCAGATCGAATAGTTAGGGCCTAACAAGTCAACGCCAGAAGCATAAAATACAATATAAATACAACTGCTTTACCATCGTATAACAGGAATAATTGCAACCAGTGAGAAAGATGTGGTCATTTCTACGATACGGGCAACCTAGGCTCCACTCTAGGGCGTCGTTCCACCACATTGAATAGCTGCGGCCTTAGAAGTCAACGCCAGAAGCATAAAATGCCATATAAATACAACAGTTGTTCCACTGTATAATATGAATAATTGCAAACAGTGTGGAAGTAATGGTCATTTCTACGTACCGGGCAACCTAGGCTTCACACTAGGGCGTTGCTCAACCACATCGGATAGCTACGGCCCTAGAAGACAACGCCATAACTATAAAATACAATATAAATACAACAGTCTATCCATCGTATAAAACGAATAATTGCAACCAGTCTGATAGTTATGGTCATTTCTACGTTCCGGGCAACCTAGGCTTCACTCTAGGGCGTTGCTCCACCAGATCGAATAGTTAGGGCCTAAGAAGTCAACGCCAGAAGCATAAAATACAATACAGATACAACAGTTTTTCAACCTTATAACAGGAATAATTGCAAGCAGTGTGAAAGATATGGTCATTTCTACGTTGCGAGCATCCTAGGCTTCACTCTAGGGCATTGCTCCACCACATCGAATAGCTACGGCCTTAGAAGTCAACGCCATAACTATAAAAAACAATATAAATACAACAGTTTTTCCACTGTATAAAATGAATAATTGCAAACAGTGTGGAGGTAATGGTCATTTCTACCTTCCGGGCAACCTAGGCTTCACTCTAGGGCGTTGTTCCACCACATCGAATAGCCACGGCCTTCGGAGTCAACGCCAGAGGCATAAAATACAAAATAAATACAACAGTTTTTCCATCGTATAACAAGAATAATTGCAACCAGTGTGAAAGTGATGGTCATTTCAGCATTCCGGGCAACCTAGGCTTCACTCTAGGGCCATGCTCCACCAGATCGAATAGTTGGGGCCTAAGAAGTCAACGCCAGAAGCATAAAATACAATATAAATACAACAGTTTTTCCCTTGTATAACAGGAATAATTGCAACCAGTGTGAAAGCTATGGTCATTTCTACGTTCCGGGCAACCTAGGCTTCACTCTAGGGCGTTGCTCCACCACATCGAATAGCTGCGGCCTTAGAAGTCAATGCCAGAAGCATAAAATACAATATAAATGCAACACTTTTTCCATCGTATAACAGGAGTAATTGCAACCAGAGTGAAGGTGATGGTCATTTCTCAGTTCCGGACAACCTAGGCTTCACTATCGAGCGTTGCTCCACCAGATCGAATAGCTAGGACCTTAGAAGTCAACGCCAGAAGCACAAAATAAAATAGAAATACAACAGTTATTCCATCGTATAACAGGAATAATTACCACCAGTGTGAAAGTAATGGGCATTTCTACGTTCCGGGCAACCTAGGCTTCACTCTAGGGCGTTGGTCCACCAGATACAATAGCTAGGGCCTAAGAAGTCAACGCCATGAGCACCAAATACAAAATAAATACAACAGCTATTCCATCGTATAAAACGAATAATTGCAACAAGTATGAAAGCTATGGTCATTTATACGTTCCGGGCAACCTAGGCTTCACCCTAGGGCGTTGCTCAACCACATCGAATAGCTACGGCCGTAGAAGACAACGGCATAACCATAAAATACAATATAAATACAACAGTCTTTCCATCGTATAAAACGAATAATAGCAACCAGTCTGATAGTTATGGTCATTTCTACGTTCCGGGCAATCTAGGCTTCTGTCTAGGGCGTTGCTCCACCAGATCGAATAGTTAGGGCCTAACAAGTCAACGCCAGAAGCATAAAGTACAATATAAATACAACAGCTTTACCATCGTATAACAGGAATAATTGCAACCAGTGTGAAAGGTATGGTCATTTCTAGGTTCGGGCAACCTAGGCTTCACTCTAGGTCGTTGCTCCACCACATCGAATAGTTGCGGCCTTAGAAGCCAACGCCAGAAGCATAAAATACAATATAAATACAACAGTTTTTCAATCGTATAACAGGAATAATTGCAAACAGTGTTAAAGATATAGTCATTTCTACGTTGCGGGCATCCTAGGCTTCACTCTAGGGCATTGCTCCACCACCTCGAATAGCTACGGCCTTAGAAGTCAACGCCTGAAGCATAAAATATAATATAAGTTCAACAGTTTTTCCATCGTATAACAAGAATAATTGCAACCAGTGTGAAAGTGATTGTCATTTCAGCATTCCGGGCAACCTAGGCTTCACCCTAGGGCCATGCTGCACCAGATCGAATAGTTAGGGCCTAAGAAGTCAACGCCAGAAGCATAAAATACAATATAAATACAACAGTTTTTCCCTTGTACAACAGGAATAATTGCAACCAGTGTGAAAGATATGGTCATTTCTATGATACGGGCAACTTGGGCTTCACGCTAGAGCGTCGTTCCACCAGATCGAATAGTTAGGGCCTAAGAAGTCTACGCCAGAAGCATAAAATACAATACAGATACAACAGTTTTTCAACCTTATAACAGGAATAATTGCAAACAGTGTGAAAGATATGGTCATTTCTACGTTGCGAGCATCCTAGGCTTCACTCTAGGGCATTGCTCCACCACATCGAATAGCTACGGCCTTAGAAGTCAACGCCATAACTATAAAAAACAATATAAATACAACAGTTTTTCCACTGTATAAAATGAATAATTGCAAACAGTGTGGAGGTAATGGTCATTTCTACCTTCCGGGCAACCTAGGCTTCACTCTAGGGCGTTGTTCCACCACATCGAATAGCTACGGCCTTAGAAGTCAACGCCTGAAGCATAAAATACAAAATAAATACAACAGTTTTTCCATCGTATAACAAGAATAATTGCAACCAGTGTGAAAGTGATGGTCATTTCAGCATTCCGGGCAACCTAGGCTTCACTCTAGGGCCATGCTCCACCAGATCGAATAGTTGGGGCCAAAGAAGTCAACGCCAGAAGCATAAAATACAATATAAATACAACAGTCTTTCCCTTGTACAACAGGAATAATTGCAACCAGTGTGAAAGATATGGTCATTTCTATGATACGGGCAACTTGGGTTTCACGCTAGAGCGTCGTTCCACCAGATCGAATAGTTAGGGCCTAAGAAGTCAACGCCATAACTATAAAAAACAATATAAATACAACAGTTTTTCCACTGTATAAAATGAATAATTGCATACAGTGTGGAGGTAATGGTCATTTCTACCTTCCGGGCAACCTAGGCTTCACTCTAGGGCGTTGTTCCACCACATCGAATAGTCACGGCCTTCGGAGTCAACGCCAGAGGCATAAAATACAAAATAAATACAACAGTTTTTCCATCGTATAAAACGAATAATTGCAACAAGTATGAAAGCTATGGTCATTTCTACGTTCCGGGCAACCTAGGCTTCACTCTAGGGCGTTGCTCCACCAGATCGAATAGTTAGGGCCTAAGAAGTCAACGCCAGAAGCATAAAATACAATACAGATACAACAGTTTTTCAACCTTATAACAGGAATAATTGCAAGCAGTGTGAAAGATATGGTCATTTCTACGTTGCGAGCATCCTAGGCTTCACTCTAGGGCATTGCTCCACCACATCGAATAGCTACGGCCTTAGAAGTCAACGCCATAACTATAAAAAACAATATAAATACAACAGTTTTTCCACTGTATAAAATGAATAATTGCAAACAGTGTGGAGGTAATGGTCATTTCTACCTTCCGGGCAACCTAGGCTTCACTCTAGGGCGTTGTTCCACCACATCGAATAGCCACGGCCTTCGGAGTCAACGCCAGAGGCATAAAATACAAAATAAATACAACAGTTTTTCCATCGTATAACAAGAATAATTGCAACCAGTGTGAAAGTGATGGTCATTTCAGCATTCCGGGCAACCTAGGCTTCACTCTAGGGCCATGCTCCACCAGATCGAATAGTTGGGGCCTAAGAAGTCAACGCCAGAAGCATAAAATACAATATAAATACAACAGTTTTTCCCTTGTATAACAGGAATAATTGCAACCAGTGTGAAAGCTATGGTCATTTCTACGTTCCGGGCAACCTAGGCTTCACTCTAGGGCGTTGCTCCACCACATCGAATAGCTGCGGCCTTAGAAGTCAATGCCAGAAGCATAAAATACAATATAAATGCAACACTTTTTCCATCGTATAACAGGAGTAATTGCAACCAGTGTGAAAGTGATGGTCATTTCTACGTTCCGGGCAACCTAGGCTTCAGTCTAGGGCGTGGTTCCCCCAGATCGAATAGTTAGGGCCTAAGAAGCCTACGCCAGAAGCATAAAATATAATATAAATACCACAGTTTTTCCATCGTATAACAGGAATAATTGCAACCAGAGTGAAGGTGATGGTCATTTCTCAGTTCCGGACAACCTAGGCTTCACTATCGAGCGTTGCTCCACCAGATCGAATAGCTAGGACCTTAGAAGTCAACGCCAGAAGCACAAAATAAAATAAAAATACAACAGTTATTCCATCGTATAACAGGAATAATTACCACCAGTGTGAAAGTAATGGGCATTTCTACGTTCCGGGCAACCTAGGCTTCACTCTAGGGCGTTGGTCCACCAGATACAATAGCTAGGGCCTAAGAAGTCAACGCCAGGAGCACCAAATACAAAATAAATACAACAGCTATTCCATCGTATAAAACGAATAATTGCAACAAGTATGAAAGCTATGGTCATTTATACGTTCCGGGCAACCTAGGCTTCACCCTAGGGCGTTGCTCAACCACATCGAATAGCTACGGCCCTAGAAGACAACGCCATAACCATAAAATACAATATAAATACAACAGTCTTTCCATCGTATAAAACGAATAATAGCAACCAGTCTGATAGTTATGGTCATTTCTGCGTTCCGGGCAATCTAGGCTTCTGTCTAGGGCGTTGCTCCACCAGATCGAATAGTTAGGGCCTAACAAGTCAACGCCAGAAGCATAAAGTACAATATAAATACAACAGCTTTACCATCGTATAACAGGAATAATTGCAACCAGTGTGAAAGGTATGGTCATTTCTAGGTTCGGGCAACCTAGGCTTCACTCTAGGTCGTTGCTCCACCACATCGAATAGTTGCGGCCTTAGAAGCGAACGCCAGAAGCATAAAATACAATATAAATACAACAGTTTTTCAATCGTGTAACAGGAATAATTGCAAACAGTGTTAAAGATATAGTCATTTCTACGTTGCGGGCATCCTAGGCTTCACTCTAGGGCATTGCTCCACCACATCGAACAGCTACGGCCTTAGAAGTCAACGCCTGAAGCATAAAATATAATATAAGTTCAACAGTTTTTCCATCGTATAACAAGAATAATTGCAACCTGTGTGAAAGTGATGGTCATTTCAGCATTCCGGGCAACCTAGGCTTCACTCTAGGGCCATGCTCCACCACATCGAATAGTTAGGGCCTAAGAAGTCAACGCCAGAAGCATAAAATACAATATAAATACAACAGTTTTTCCCTTGTACAACAGGAATAATTGCAACCAGTGTGAAAGCTATGGTCATTTCTACGTTCCGGGCAACCTAGGCTTCACTCTAGGGCGTTGCTCCACCACATCGAATAGCTGCGGCCTTAGAAGTCAACGCCAGAAGCATAAAATACAATATAAATACAACACTTTTTCCATCGTATAACAGTAATAATTGCAACCAGTGTGAAAGTGATGGTCATTTCTACGTTCCGGGCAACCTAGGCTTCAGTCTAGGGCGTGGTTCCCCCAGATCGAATAGTTAGGGCCTAAGAAGCCTACGCCAGAAGCATAAAATACAATATAAATACCACAGTTTTTCCATCGTATAACAGGAATAATTGCAACCAGAGTGAAGGTGATGGTCATTTCTCAGTTCCGGGCAACCTAGGCTTCACTATCGAGCGTTGCTCCACCAGATCGAAGAGCTAGGACCTTAGAAGTCAACGCCAGAAGCACAAAATAAAATAAAAATACAACAGTTATTCCATCGTATAACAGGAATAATTACCACCAGTGTGAAAGTAATGGGCATTTCTACGTTCCGTGCAACCTAGGCTTCACTCTAGGGCGTTGGTCCACCAGGCCGAATAGTTAGGGCCCTAGAAAACAACTCCAGACGCATAAAATACAATATAAATACAACAGTCTTTCCTCGGTATAAAACGAATAATCGCAACCAGTATGAAAGCTATGGTCATTTCTACGTTCCGGGCAACCTAGGCTTCACTCTAGGGCGTTGCTCCACCAGATCGAATAGTTAGGGCCTAAGAAGTCAACGCCAGAAGCATAAAATACAATACAGATACAACAGTTTTTCAACCTTATAACAGGAATAATTGCAAGCAGTGTGAAAGATATGGTCATTTCTACGTTGCGTGCATCCTAGGCTTCACTCTAGGGCATTGCTCCACCACATCGAATAGCTACGGCCTTAGAAGTCAACGACATAACTATAAAAAACAATATAAATACAACAGTTTTTCCACTGTATAAAATGAATAATTGCAAACAGTGTGGAGGTAATGGTCATTTCTACCTTCCGGGCAACCTAGGCTTCACTCTAGGGCGTTGTTCCACCACATCGAATAGCCACGGCCTTCGGAGTCAACGCCAGAGGCATAAAATACAAAATAAATACAACAGTTTTTCCATCGTATAACAAGAATAATTGCAACCAGTGTGAAAGTGATGGTCATTTCAGCATTCCGGGCAACCTAGGCTTCACTCTAGGGCCATGCTCCACCAGATCGAATAGTTGGGGCCTAAGAAGTCAACGCCAGAAGCATAAAATACAATATAAATACAACAGTTTTTCCCTTGTATAACAGGAATAATTGCAACCAGTGTGAAAGCTATGGTCATTTCTACGTTCCGGGCAACCTAGGCTTCACTCTAGGGCGTTGCTCCACCACATCGAATAGCTGCGGCCTTAGAAGTCAATGCCAGAAGCATAAAATACAATATAAATGCAACACTTTTTCCATCGTATAACAGGAGTAATTGCAACCAGTGTGAAAGTGATGGTCATTTCTACGTTCCGGGCAACCTAGGCGTCAGTCTAGGGCGTGGTTCCCCCAGATCGAATAGTTAGGGCCTAAGAAGCCTACGCCAGAAGCATAAAATATAATATAAATACCACAGTTTTTCCATCGTATAACAGGAATAATTGCAACCAGAGTGAAGGTGATGGTCATTTCTCAGTTCCGGACAACCTAGGCTTCACTATCGAGCGTTGCTCCACCAGATCGAATAGCTAGGACCTTAGAAGTCAACGCCAGAAGCACAAAATAAAATAAAAATACAACAGTTATTCCATCGTATAACAGGAATAATTACCACCAGTGTGAAAGTAATGGGCATTTCTACGTTCCGGGCAACCTAGGCTTCACTCTAGGGCGTTGGTCCACCAGATACAATAGCTAGGGCCTAAGAAGTCAACGCCATGAGCACCAAATACAAAATAAATACAACAGCTATTCCATCGTATAAAACGAATAATTGCAACAAGTATGAAAGCTATGGTCATTTATACGTTCCGGGCAACCTAGGCTTCACCCTAGGGCGTTGCTCAACCACATCGAATAGCTACGGCCGTAGAAGACAACGGCATAACCATAAAATACAATATAAATACAACAGTCTTTCCATCGTATAAAACGAATAATAGCAACCAGTCTGATAGTTATGGTCATTTCTACGTTCCGGGCAATCTAGGCTTCTGTCTAGGGCGTTGCTCCACCAGATCGAATAGTTAGGGCCTAACAAGTCAACGCCAGAAGCATAAAGTACAATATAAATACAACAGCTTTACCATCGTATAACAGGAATAATTGCAACCAGTGTGAAAGGTATGGTCATTTCTAGGTTCGGGCAACCTAGGCTTCACTCTAGGTCGTTGCTCCACCACATCGAATAGTTGCGGCCTTAGAAGCCAACGCCAGAAGCATAAAATACAATATAAATACAACAGTTTTTCAATCGTATAACAGGAATAATTGCAAACAGTGTTAAAGATATAGTCATTTCTACGTTGCGGGCATCCTAGGCTTCACTCTAGGGCATTGCTCCACCACCTCGAATAGCTACGGCCTTAGAAGTCAACGCCTGAAGCATAAAATATAATATAAGTTCAACAGTTTTTCCATCGTATAACAAGAATAATTGCAACCAGTGTGAAAGTGATTGTCATTTCAGCATTCCGGGCAACCTAGGCTTCACCCTAGGGCCATGCTGCACCAGATCGAATAGTTAGGGCCTAAGAAGTCAACGCCAGAAGCATAAAATACAATATAAATACAACAGTTTTTCCCTTGTACAACAGGAATAATTGCAACCAGTGTGAAAGATATGGTCATTTCTATGATACGGGCAACTTGGGCTTCACGCTAGAGCGTCGTTCCACCAGATCGAATAGTTAGGGCCTAAGAAGTCTACGCCAGAAGCATAAAATACAATACAGATACAACAGTTTTTCAACCTTATAACAGGAATAATTGCAAACAGTGTGAAAGATATGGTCATTTCTACGTTGCGAGCATCCTAGGCTTCACTCTAGGGCATTGCTCCACCACATCGAATAGCTACGGCCTTAGAAGTCAACGCCATAACTATAAAAAACAATATAAATACAACAGTTTTTCCACTGTATAAAATGAATAATTGCAAACAGTGTGGAGGTAATGGTCATTTCTACCTTCCGGGCAACCTAGGCTTCACTCTAGGGCGTTGTTCCACCACATCGAATAGCTACGGCCTTAGAAGTCAACGCCTGAAGCATAAAATACAAAATAAATACAACAGTTTTTCCATCGTATAACAAGAATGATTGCAACCAGTGTGAAAGTGATGGTCATTTCAGCATTCCGGGCAACCTAGGCTTCACTCTAGGGCCATGCTCCACCAGATCGAATAGTTGGGGCCAAAGAAGTCAACGCCAGAAGCATAAAATACAATATAAATACAACAGTCTTTCCCTTGTACAACAGGAATAATTGCAACCAGTGTGAAAGATATGGTCATTTCTATGATACGGGCAACTTGGGTTTCACGCTAGAGCGTCGTTCCACCAGATCGAATAGTTAGGGCCTAAGAAGTCAACGCCATAACTATAAAAAACAATATAAATACAACAGTTTTTCCACTGTATAAAATGAATAATTGCATACAGTGTGGAGGTAATGGTCATTTCTACCTTCCGGGCAACCTAGGCTTCACTCTAGGGCGTTGTTCCACCACATCGAATAGCCACGGCCTTCGGAGTCAACGCCAGAGGCATAAAATACAAAATAAATACAACAGTTTTTCCATCGTATAACAAGAATAATTGCAACCAGTGTGAAAGTGATGGTCATTTCAGCATTCCGGGCAACCTAGGCTTCACTCTAGGGCCATGCTCCACCAGATCGAATAGTTGGGGCCAAAGAAGTCAACGCCAGAAGCATAAAATACAATATAAATACCACAGTTTTTCCATCGTATAACAGGAATAATTGCAACCAGAGTGAAGGTGATGGTCATTTCTCAGTTCCGGGCAACCTAGGCTTCACTATCGAGCGTTGCTCCACCAGATCGAATAGCTAGGACCTTAGAAGTCAACGCCTGAAGCACAAAATAAAATAAAAATACAACAGTTATTCCATCGTATAACAGGAATAATTAACACCAGTGTGAAAGTAATGGGCATTTCTACGTTCCGTGCAACCTAGGCTTCACTCTAGGGCGTTGGTCCACCAGGCCGAATAGTTAGGGCCCTAGAAAACAACTCCAGACGCATAAAATACAATATAAATACAACAGTCTTTCCACGGTATAAAACGTATAATTGCAACCAGTATGAATGTTATGGTCATTCCTACGTTCCGGGCAACCTAGGCTTCACTCTGGGGCGTTGGTCCACCAGATCCAATACCTAGGGCCTAAGAAGTCAACGCCAGGAGCACCAAATACAAAATAAATACAACAGCTTTTCCGTCGTATAAAACGAATAATTGCAACAAGTATGAAAGCTATGGTCATTTATACGTTCCGGGCAACCTAGGCTTCACTCTAGGGCGTTGCTCAACCACATCGAATAGCTACGGCCCTAGAAGACAACGCCGTAACTATAAAATACAATATAAATACAACAGCCTTTCCATCGTATAAAACGAATAATTGCAACCTGTCTGATAGTTATGGTCATTTCTACGTTCCGGGCAATCTAGGCTTCTCTCTAGGGCGTTGCTCCACCAGATCGAATAGTTAGGGCCTAACAAGTCAACGCCAGAAGCATAAAATACAATATAAATACAACTGCTTTACCATCGTATAACAGGAATAATTGCAACCAGTGTGAAAGATGTGGTCATTTCTACGATACGGGCAACCTAGGCTGCACTCTAGGGCGTCGTTCCACCACATCGAATAGCTGCGGCCTTAGAAGTCTACGCCAGAAGCGTAAAATACAATACAGATACAACAGTTTTTCAACTTTATAACAGGAATAATTGCAAACAGTGTGAAAGATATGGTCATTCCTACGTTGCGAGCATCCTAGGCTTCACTCTAGGGCATTGCTCCACCACATCGAATAGATACGGCCTTAGAAGTCAACGCCATAACTATAAAAAACAATATAAATACAACAGTTTTTCCACTGTATAAAATGAATAATTGCAAACAGTGTGGTGGTAATGGTCATTTCTACCTTCCGGGCAACCTAGGCTTCACTCTAGGGCGTTGTTTCACCACATCGAATAGCTACGGCCTTCGGAGTCAACGCCAGAGGCATAAAATACAAAATAAATACAACAGTTTTTCCCTTGTATAACAGGAATAATTGCAACCAGTGTGAAAGCTATGGTCATTTCTACGTTCCGGGCAACCTAGGCTTCACTCTAGGGCGTTGCTCCACCACATCGAATAGCTGCGGCCTTAGAAGTCAACGCCAGAAGCATAAAATACAATATAAATACACCACTTTTTCCATCGTATAACAGGAATAATTGCAACCAGTGTGAAAGTGATGGTCATTTCTACGTTCCGGGCAACCTAGGCTTCAGTCTAGGGCGTGGTTCCCCCAGATCGAATAGTTAGGGCCTAAGAAGCCTACGCCAGAAGCATAAAATATGATAGAAATACCACAGTTTTTCCATCGTATAACAGGAATAATTGCAACCAGAGTGAAGGTGATGGTCATTTCTCAGTTCCGGACAACCTAGGCTTCACTATCGAGCGTTGCTCCACCAGATCGAATAGCTAGGACCTTAGAAGTCAACGCCAGAAGCACAAAATAAAATAAAAATACAACAGTTATTCCATCGTATAACAGGAATAATTACCACCAGTGTGAAAGTAATGGGCATTTCTACGTTCCGGGCAACCTGGGCTTCACTCTAGGGCGTTGGTCCACCAGATACAATAGCTAGGGCCTAAGAAGTCAACGCCAGGAGCACCAAATACAAAATAAATACAACAGCTATTCCATCGTATAAAACGAATAATTGCAACAAGTATGAAAGCTATGGTCATTTATACGTTCCGGGCAACCTAGGCTTCACCCTAGGGCGTTGCTCAACCACATCGAATAGCTACGGCCCTAGAAGACAACGCCATAACCATAAAATACAATATAAATACAACAGTCTTTCCATCGTATAAAACGAATAATAGCAACCAGTCTGATAGTTATGGTCATTTCTGCGTTCCGGGCAATCTAGGCTTCTGTCTAGGGCGTTGCTCCACCAGATCGAATAGTTAGGGCCTAACAAGTCAACGCCAGAAGCATAAAGTACAATATAAATACAACAGCTTTACCATCGTATAACAGGAATAATTGCAACCAGTGTGAAAGGTATGGTCATTTCTAGGTTCGGGCAACCTAGGCTTCACTCTAGGTCGTTGCTCCACCACATCGAATAGTTGCGGCCTTAGAAGCGAACGCCAGAAGCATAAAATACAATATAAATACAACAGTTTTTCAATCGTGTAACAGGAATAATTGCAAACAGTGTTAAAGATATAGTCATTTCTACGTTGCGGGCATCCTAGGCTTCACTCTAGGGCATTGCTCCACCACATCGAACAGCTACGGCCTTAGAAGTCAACGCCTGAAGCATAAAATATAATATAAGTTCAACAGTTTTTCCATCGTATAACAAGAATAATTGCAACCAGTGTGAAAGTGATGGTCATTTCAGCATTCCGGGCAACCTAGGCTTCACTCTAGGGCCATGCTCCACCACATCGAATAGTTAGGGCCTAAGAAGTCAACGCCAGAAGCATAAAATACAATATAAATACAACAGTTTTTCCCTTGTACAACAGGAATAATTGCAACCAGTGTGAAAGCTATGGTCATTTCTACGTTCCGGGCAACCTAGGCTTCACTCTAGGGCGTTGCTCCACCACATCGAATAGCTGCGGCCTTAGAAGTCAACGCCAGAAGCATAAAATACAATATAAATACAACACTTTTTCCATCGTATAACAGGAATAATTGCAACCAGTGTGAAAGTGATGGTCATTTCTACGTTCCGGGCAACCTAGGCTTCAGTCTAGGGCGTGGTTCCCCCAGATCGAATAGTTAGGGCCTAAGAAGCCTACGCCAGAAGCATAAAATACAATATAAATACCACAGTTTTTCCATCGTATAACAGGAATAATTGCAACCAGAGTGAAGGTGATGGTCATTTCTCAGTTCCGGGCAACCTAGGCTTCACTATCGAGCGTTGCTCCACCAGATCGAATAGCTAGGACCTTAGAAGTCAACGCCAGAAGCACAAAATAAAATAAAAATACAACAGTTATTCCATCGTATAACAGGAATAATTACCACCAGTGTGAAAGTAATGGGCATTTCTACGTTCCGTGCAACCTAGGCTTCACTCTAGGGCGTTGGTCCACCAGGCCGAATAGTTAGGGCCCTAGAAAACAACTCCAGACGCATAAAATACAATATAAATACAACAGTCTTTCCACGGTATAAAACGAATAATCGCAACCAGTATGAAATTTACGGTCATTTCTACGTTCCGGGCAACCTAGGCTTCACCCTAGGGCGTTGCTCCACCAGATCGAATAGTTAGGGCCTAAGAAGTCAACGCCAGAAGCATAAAATACAATACAAATACAACAGCTTTTCCATCGTATAACAGGAATAATTGCAACCAGTGTGAAAGGTATAGTCATTTCTACGTTCCGTGCAACCTAGGCTTCACTCTAGGGCGTTGCTCCACCACATCGAATAGCTGCGGCTTTAGAAGTCAACGCCAGAAGCATAAAATACAATATAAATACAACAGTTTTTCAATCGTATAACAGGAATAATTGCAAACAGTTTGAAAGCTATGGACATTTCTATGTTCCGGGCAACCTAGGCTTCACTCTAGGGCGTTGCTCCACCACATCGAATAGTTAGTCCCTTAGAAGTCAATGCCAGAAGCATAAAATGCCATGTAAATACCACAGTTTTTCCACTGTATGATATGAATAATTGCAAACAGTGTGGAAGTAATGGTCTTTTCTACGTTCCGGGCAACCTAGGCTTCACTCTAGGGCGTTGTTCCACCACATCGAATAGCTACGGCCTTAGGAGTCAACGCCAGAGGCATAAAATACAAAATAAATACAACAATTTTTTCATCGTATAACAAGAATAATTGCAACCAGTGTGAAAGATATGCTCATTTCTACGATACGGGCAACGTAGGCTTCACTCTAGGGCGTCATTCCAGTTGATCGAATAGTTAGGGCCTAAGAAGTCTACACCAGAAGCATAAAATACAATACAAATACAACAGCTTTTCCATCGTATAACAGGAATAATTGCAACCAGTGTGAAAGGTATAGTCATTTCTACGTTCCGGGCAACCTAGGCTTCACTCTAGGGCGTTGCTCCACCACATCGAATAGCTGCGGCTTTAGAAGTCAACGCCAGAAGCATAAAATACAATATAAATACAACAGTTTTTCAATCGTATAACAGGAATAATTGCAAACAGTGTGAAAGCTATGGTCATTTCTATGTTCCGGGCAACCTAGGCTTCACTCTAGGGCGTTGCTCCACCACTTCGAATAGTTAGTCCCTTAGAAGTCAATGCCAGAAGCATAAAATGCCATGTAAATACCACAGTTTTTCCACTGTATGATATGAATAATTGCAAACAGTGTGGAAGTTATGGTCATTTCTACGTTCCGGGCAACCTAGGCTTCACTCTAGGGCGTTGTTCCACCACATCGAATAGCTACGGCCTTAGGAGTCAACGCCAGAGGCATAAAATACAAAATAAATACAACAGTTTTTCCATCGTATAACAAGAATAATTGCAACCAGTGTGAAAGTGATGGTCATTTCATCATTCCGGGCAACCTAGGCTCCACTCTAGGGCCATGCTCCACCAGATCGAATAGTTAGGGCCTAAGAAGTCAACGCCAGAAGCATAAAATACAATATAAATACAACAGCTTTTCCCTCGTATAACAGGAGAATTGCAACCAGTGTGAAAGCTATGGTCATTTCTACGTTCCGGGCAACCTAGGCTTCACTCTAGGGCGTTGCTCCACCACATCGAATAGCTGCGGCCTTAGAAGTCAACGCCAGAAGCATAAAATACAATATAAATACAACACTTTTTCCATCGTATAACAGGAATAATTGCAACCAGTGTGAAAGTGATGGTCATTACTACGTTCCGGGCAACCTAGGCTTCAGTCTAGGGCGTGGTTCCCCCAGATCGAATAGCTAGGGCCTAAGAAGCCTACGCCAGAAGCATAAAATACAATATAAATACCACAGTTTTTCCATCGTATAACAGGAATAATTGCAACCAGAGTGAAGGTGATGGTCATTTCTCAGTTCCGGGCAACCTAGGCTTCACTATCGAGCGTTGCTCCACCAGATCGAATAGCTAGGACCTTAGAAGTCAACGCCAGAAGCACAAAATAAAATAAAAATACAACAGTTATTCCATCGTATAACAGGAATAATTACCACCAGTGTGAAAGTAATGGGCATTTCTACGTTCCGGGCACCCTAGGCTTAACTCCAGGGCATTGCTCCACCAGATCGAATAGTTACGGACTTTGAATACAACGCCAGATGCATAAAATACAATAAAAATGCAACAGTTTTTCCATTGTATAACAGGAATAACTGCAACCAGTGTGAAAGAAATGGTCATTTCAACGATCAGGGCAACCTAGGCTTCACTCCAGGGCGTCGCTGCACCACATCGAATAGCTACGGCCTTAGAAGTCAACGCCAGAAGGTTAAAATACAATATAAATACAACAGATTTTCCATTGTATAATACTAATAATTGCAATCAGTAAGAAAGTTATGGTCATTTCTACGTTCCGGGCATCCTGGGCTTCGCTCAAGGGCGTTGCTCCACCAGATCCAATAGATAGGACCTAAGAAGTCAGCGCCAGAAGTATAAAATACAAAATAGATACAACAGTGTTTCCATCGTATAACAGGAATAATTGCAGCCAGTGTGAGTGTGATGGTCATTTGTACGTTTCGGACAACCTAGGCTTCGCTCAAGGGCGTTGCTCCACCAGATCGAATAGCTACGGCCTTAGAAGTCAATTCCAGAAACATTAAAATACAATACAAATACAACAGCTTTTCCATCGTATAAAATGAATGATTGCAAACAGTGTCAAAGTTATGGTCATTTCTACGTTCCGGGCACCCTAGGCTTAACTCCAGGGCATTGCTCCACCAGATCGAATAGGTACGGACTTTGAATACAACGCCAGATGCATAAAATACAATAAAAATGCAACAGTTTTTCCATTGTATAACAGGAATAACTGCAACCAGTGTGAAAGATATGGTCATTTCAACGATCAGGGCAACCTAGGCTTCACTCCAGGGCGTCGCTGCACCACATCGAATAGCTACGGCCTTAGAAGTCAACGCCAGAAGGTTAAAATACAATATAAATACAACAGATTTTCCATTGTATAATACGAATAATTGCAATCAGTAAGAAAGTTATGGTCATTTCTACGTTCCGGGCATCCTGGGCTTCGCTCAAGGGCGTTGCTCCACCAGATCCAATAGATAGGACCTAAGAAGTCAGCGCCAGAAGCATAAAATACAAAATAGATACAACAGTTTTTCCATCGTATAACAGGAATAATTGCAGCCAGTGTGAGTGTGATGGTCATTTGTACGTTTCGAACAACCTAGGCTTCGCTCAAGGGCGTTGCTCCACCAGATCGAATAGCTACGGCCTTAGAAGTCAATTCCAGAAACATAAAATACAATACAAATACAACAGCTTTTCCATCGTATAAAATGAATGATTGCAAACAGTGTCAAAGTTATGGTCATTTCTACGTTCCGGGCACCCTAGGCTTAACTCCAGGGCATTGCTCCACCAGATCGAATAGTTACGGACTTTGAATACAACGCCAGATGCATAAAATACAATAAAAATGCAACAGTTTTTCCATTGTATAACAGGAATAACTGCAACCAGTGTGAAAGCACTGGTCTTTTCTACGATCCGGGTAACCTAGGCTTCACTCTAGAGCGTTGCTCCTCTACATCGAATAGTTAGGGACTTAGAATTCAACGCCAGAAGAATAAAATACAATATAAATACAATAGCTTTTCCATCGTATATAATGTATATCTGCACAGTGTGAAAGTAAAGGTCATTTCTACGTTTCGGGCAACCTAGTCTTCACTGTAGGGCGTTGTTCCACCAGATCGATTAGTTAGGGCCTAAGAAGTCAACGCCATAAGCATAAAATACAATATAAATACAACAGCTTTTCGATCGTATATGATGTATATTTGCAAACAGTGTGAAAGTAAAGGTCATTTCTATGTTCCGGGCAACCTAGGCTTCAGTTTAGGGCATTGCTCCACCAGATCGAATAGTTAGGTACTTAGAATTCGACGCAGGAAGCATAAAATGTAACATAAGTACAACAGTTTTTCCATCGTATTACAGGAATAATTGCAACCAGTGTGAATGTACAGGTCATTTTTACGTTCCGGGCAACCTAGGCTTCACTCTAGGGCGTTGCTCCACCAGATCGAATAGTTAGGGCCTAAGAAGTCTACGCCAGAAGCATAAAATACAATAAAAATACAACAGCATTTCCATCGTATAAAAAGAATGATTGCAAACAGTCGGAAAGTTATGGTCATTTCTACGTTCCGGGCAACCTAGGCTTCACTCTAGGGCGTTGTTCCGCCACATCGAATAGCTACGGCCTTAGAAGTCAACGCCAGTAACATAAAACACAATATAAATACAACAGCTTTTCCATCGTATAAAACGAATAATTGCAATCAGTGTGAAAGTAATGGCCATTTCTACGTTCAGGGCATCCTAGACTCAACTCTGAGGCATTGCTCCACCAGATCTAATACATAGGGCCTTAGAAGTCAACGCCAGAAGAATAAAGTACAATCAAAATCCAACAGTTTGTCCATCGTACAACAGGAATAATTGCAACAAATCTGAAGGTAATAGTCATTTCTACGTTCCGGGCAACCTAGGTTTTGCTCTAGGGCGTTGCCCCACCAGATCGAATAGTTAGGGCCTTAAAAGTCAACGCCCGAAGCATAAAATACAAAATAAATACTACAGTTTTTCCATTGTATAACAGGAATAACTGCAACCATTGTGAAAGTACTGGTCATTTCTACGTTCCGGGTAACCTAGGCTTCACTCTAGGGCGTTGCTCCACCAGATCGAATAGCTAGGGACCTAGAATTCAACGCCCGAAGAATAAAATACAACATAAGTACAACAGTTTTACCATCGTGTAAAATGAATAATCGCAAGCAGTGTGAAGGTAATGGTCATTTCCACGTTCCGGGCAACCTACGCTTCACTCTAGGGCGTTGTTCCACCACATCGAATAGCTACGCCCTTAGAAGTCAACGCCAGAAACATAAAATACAATATAAATACAACAGTTTTTCCATCGTATAAAATGAATAATTGCAACCAGTATGAAAGTTATGGTCATTTCTACGTTCCGGCCAAACTAGGCTTCACCCTAGGGCGTTGTTCCACCAGATCGAATAGTTAGGGCCTAAGAAGTCAACGCCAGAAGCATAAAATACAATATAAATACAACAGCTTTTCGATCGTATATGATGTATATTTGCAAACAGTGTGAAAGTAAAGGTCATTTCTATGTTCCGGGCAACCTAGGCTTCAGTTTAGGGCGTTGCTCCACCAGATCGAATAGTTAGGTACTTAGAATTCGACGCAGGAAGCATAATATACAACATAAGTACAACAGTTTTTCCATCGTATTACAGGAATAATTGCAACCAGTGTGAATGTACAGGTCATTTTTACGTTCCGGGCAACCTAGGCTTCACTCTAGGGCGTTGCTCCACCAGATCGAATAGTTAGGGCCTAAGAAGTCTACGCCAGAAGCATAAAATACAATAAAAATACAACAGCATTTCCATCGTATGAAATCAATGATTGCAAACAGTCGGAAAGTTATGGTCATTTCTACGTTCCGGGCAACCTAGGCTTCACTCTAGGGCGTTGTTCCGCCACATCGAATAGCTACGGCCTTAGAAGTCAACGCCAAAAACATAAAACACAATATAAATACAACAGCTTTTCCATCGTATAAAACGAATAATTGCAGTCAGTGTGAAAGTAATGGCCATTTCTACGTTCAGGGCATCCTAGACTTAACTCTGAGGCATTGCTCCACCAGATCTAATACATAGGGCCTTAGAAGTCAACGCCAGAAGAATAAAGTACAATCAAAATCCAACAGTTTGTCCATCGTACAACAGGAATAATTGCAACAAACCTGAAGGTAATAGTCATTTCCACGTTCCGGGCAACCTACGCTTCACTCTAGGGCGTTGTTCCTCCACATCGAATAGCTACGCCCTTAGAAGTCAACGCCAGAATCATAAAATACAATATAAATACAACAGTTTTTCCATCGTATAAAATGAATAATTGCAACCAGTGTGAAAGTAATGGCCATTTCTACGTTCCGGGCATCCTAGACCTAACTCTGAGGCATTGCTCCACCAGATCTAATACATAGGGCCTTAGAAGTCAACGCCAGAAGAATAAAGCACAATCAAAATCCAACAGTTTGTCTATCGTATAACAGGAATAATTGCAACAAGCGTGAAGGTAATGGTCATTTCTACGATGCGGGCAACCTAGGTTTTGCTCTAGGGCGTTGCTCCACCAGATCGAATAGTTAGGGCCTTAAAAGTCAACGCCCGAAGCATAAAATACAAAATAAATACAACAGTTTTTCCATTGTATAACAGGAATAACTGCAACCAGTATGAAAGTTATGGTCATTTCTACGTTCCGGCAAAACTAGGCTTCACTCTAGGGCGTTTCCCCACCACATCGAATAGCTACGGCCTTAGGAGTCAACGCCAGAAGCATAAAATACAATATAAATACAACAGCTTTCCCATCGTATAAAACGAATAATTGCAACCAGTATGAAAGTTATGGTCATTTCTACGTTCCGGCCAAACTAGGCTTCACCCTAGGGCGTTGTTCCACCAGATCGAATAGTTAGGGCCTAAGAAGTCAACGCCAGAAGCATAAAATACAATATAAATACAACAGCTTTTCGATCGTATATGATGTATATTTGCAAACAGTGTGAAAGTAAAGGTCATTTCTATGTTCCGGGCAACCTAGGCTTCAGTTTAGGGCGTTGCTCCACCAGATCGAATAGTTAGGTACTTAGAATTCGACGCAGGAAGCATAATATACAACATAAGTACAACAGTTTTTCCATCGTATTACAGGAATAATTGCAACCAGTGTGAATGTACAGGTCATTTTTACGTTCCGGGCAACCTAGGCTTCACTCTAGGGCGTTGCTCCACCAGATCGAATAGTTAGGGCCTAAGAAGTCTACGCCAGAAGCATAAAATACAATAAAAATACAACAGCATTTCCATCGTATGAAATCAATGATTGCAAACAGTCGGAAAGTTATGGTCATTTCTACGTTCCGGGCAACCTAGGCTTCACTCTAGGGCGTTGTTCCGCCACATCGAATAGCTACGGCCTTAGAAGTCAACGCCAAAAACATAAAACACAATATAAATACAACAGCTTTTCCATCGTATAAAACGAATAATTGCAGTCAGTGTGAAAGTAATGGCCATTTCTACGTTCAGGGCATCCTAGACTTAACTCTGAGGCATTGCTCAACCAGGTCTAATACATAGGGCCTTAGAAGTCAACGCCAGAAGAATAAAGTACAATCAAAATCCAACAGTTTGTCCATCGTACAACAGGAATAATTGCAACAAACCTGAAGGTAATAGTCATTTCCACGTTCCGGGCAACCTACGCTTCACTCTAGGGCGTTGTTCCTCCACATCGAATAGCTACGCCCTTAGAAGTCAACGCCAGAATCATAAAATACAATATAAATACAACAGTTTTTCCATCGTATAAAATGAATAATTGCAACCAGTGTGAAAGTAATGGCCATTTCTACGTTCCGGGCATCCTAGACCTAACTCTGAGGCATTGCTCGACCAGATCTAATACATAGGGCCTTAGAAGTCAACGCCAGAAGAATAAAGCACAATCAAAATCCAACAGTTTGTCTATCGTATAACAGGAATAATTGCAACAAGCGTGAAGGTAATGGTCATTTCTACGATGCGGGCAACCTAGGTTTTGCTCTAGGGCGTTGCTCCACCAGATCGAATAGTTAGGGCCTTAAAAGTCAACGCCCGAAGCATAAAATACAAAATAAATACAACAGTTTTTCCATTGTATAACAGGAATAACTGCAACCAGTATGAAAGTTATGGTCATTTCTACGTTCCGGCAAAACTAGGCTTCACTCTAGGGCGTTGCCCCACCACATCGAATAGCTACGGCCTTAGGAGTCAACGCCAGAAGCATAAAATACAATATAAATACAACAGTTTTCCCATCGTATAAAACGAATAATTGCAACCAGTATGAAAGTTATGGTCATTTCTACGTTCCGGCCAAACTAGGCTTCACCCTAGGGCGTTGTTCCACCAGATCGAATAGTTAGGGCCTAACAAGTCAACGCCAGAAGCATGAAATACAATAAAAATACTACAGTTTCTCCATCGTATAAAAGGAATAATTGCAACCAGTGTGAAAGCAATGGTCATTTCTATTTTCCGGGCAACCTGGGTTTCACTCTTGGGCGTTGTTCCACCACATCGAATAGCTACGGCCTTAGAAGTCAACTCCAGGAGCATAAAATACAGTATAAATGCAACAGCTTTTCCATCGTATAAAATGAATGATTGCAAACAGTGTGAAAGTTAAGGTCATTTCTACGTTCCGGGCAGCCTAGGCTTCACTTTAGGGCGTTGCTCCACCAGATCGAATAGTTAGGGACTTAGAATTCGACGCCAGAAGCATAAAATACAACATAAGTACAACAGTTTTTCCATCGTATTACAGGAATAATTGCAACCAGTGTGAATGTACAGCTCATTTTTACGTTCCGGGCAACCTAGGCTTCGCTCAAGGGCGTTGCTCCACCAGATCGAACAGTTAGGGCCTTAGAAGTCGACGCCCGGAGCATAAAATACAAAATAAATAGAACAGTTTTTCCATTGTATAAAACGAATAATTGCAACCACTGTGAAAGTTATGGTCATTTCTACGTTCCGGCCAATCTAGGCTCCACCCTAGGGCGTTGTTCCATCAGATCGAATAGTTAGGGCCTAAGAAGTCAACGCCAGAAGCATAAAATACAATATAAATACAACAGCTTTTCCATAGTATATGATGTATATTTGCAAACAGTGTGATAGTAAAGGCCATTTCTACGTTCCGGGCAACCTAGGCTTAACTGTAGGGCGTTGCTCCACCAGATCGCATAGTTAGGGACTTAGAAGTAAACGCAAGAAGCATACAATACAATAAAAATACAACAGTTTTTCCATCGAATAAAAGGAATTATTGCAACCAGTGTGAAAGCAATGGTCATTTCTATTTTCCGGGCAACCTAGGTTTCACTCTTGGGCGTTGCTCCACCACATCGAATAGCTACGGCCTTAGAAGTCAACTCCAGGAGCATAAAATACAGTATAAATACAACAGCTTTTCCATAGTATATGATGTATATTTGCAAACAGTGTGATAGTAAAGGCCATTTCTACGTTCCGGGCAGCCTAGGCTTAACTGTAGGGCGTTGCTCCACCAGATCGCATAGTTAGGGACTTAGAAGTAAACGCAAGAAGCATAAAATACAATATAAATACAATAGTTTTTCCATCGTCTAAAACGAATAATTGCAACCAGTGCGAAAGTGTTCGCCATTTCTACGTTCCGGGCTACCTAGGCTTCACTCTAGGGCGTTGCTCCTCCAGATCGAATAGTTAGGGCCTTAGAAGTCAACGCCCGAAGCATTAAATACAAAATTAATAGAACAGTTTTTCCATCGTATAAAATGAATAATAGCTTACAGTGTGAAAGTAATGGTCATTTCTACGTTCCGGACAACCTAGGCTTCACTCTAGGGCGTAGCTTCACCAGATCGAATGGCTACGGCCTTAGAAGTAAACGCCTGAAGCCTAAAATAGAAGAAAAGTACCACAGTTTTTCCATCGTATAACAGGAATAGTTGCATCAACTGTGAAGGTAATGGTCATTTCTACGTTCCGGGCAACCTAGGCTTCGCGCCAGGGCGTTGCTCCAACAGATCGAATAGCTAGGACCTTAGACGTCAGCGCCCGAAGCATAAAATACAACAAAGATGCAACGGCTTTTACATCGTATAACAGGAGTAATTGCAACCAGTGTGAAGGTAATGGTCTTTTCCATGTTCCGCGCATCCTAGGCTTCACTCTAGGGCGGTGCTCCGCCAGATCGAATATTTAGGGTCTTAGAAGTCAGCGCGCGAAGCATAAAATACAATGAAGATACAACTGTTTTTCCACCGTATGGCAGGAATAATTGCAACCTGTGTGAACGTAATGGTCATTTCTACGTTCCGGGCGACCTAGACTTAGCTCAGAGGCTTTGCTCCACCAGATCGAAGAGTTAGGGCCTTAGAAGTCAACGCCCGAAGAATAAAATACTATATAAATACAACAATTCTTCCATCGTATAACAGGAATAATTGCAAACAGTGTGAAAGTGATGGTCATTTCTACGTTCCTGACAACCTACGCTTCAGTCTAGGGCGTTGGTTCACCAGAAACAATAGTTAGGGCCTTAGAAGTCAACGCCCGAAGCATAAAATACAAATTTAATAAAACAGCTTTGCCATTGTATAAAATGAATAATTGCAACCAGTATGAAAGTTATGGTCATTTCAACGTACGGGGCAACCTAGGCTTCACTCTAGGGCGTTGCTCCACCAGATCGAAGAGGTAGGGCCATAGAAGTCAATGCCCGAAGCATAAAATACGATAAAGATATAACAGTTCTTCCATCGTATAACAGGAGTCATTGCAACAAGTGTGAAAATGGTGGTCATTTCTACGTTCCGGGCAACCTACGCTTCACTCTAGGGCGTTGTTCCACCACATCGAATAGCTACGCCCTTAGAAGTCAACGCCAGAAACATAAAATACAATATAAATACAACAGTTTTTCCGTCGTATAAAATGAAAAATTGCAACCAGTATGAAAGTTATGGTCATTTCTACGTTCCGGCCAAACTAGGCTTCACCCTAGGGCGTTGTTCCACCAGATCGAATTGTTAGGGCCTAAGAAGTCAACGCCAGAAGCATAAAATACAATATAAATACAACAGCTTTTCGATCGTATATGATGTATATTTGCAAACAGTGTGAAAGTAAAGGTCATTTCTATGTTCCGGGCAACCTAGGCTTCAGTTTAGGGCGTTGCTCCACCAGATCGAATAGTTAGGTACTTAGAATTCGACGCAGGAAGCATAATATACAACATAAGTACAACAGTTTTTCCATCGTATTACAGGAATAATTGCAACCAGTGTGAATGTACAGGTCATTTTTACGTTCCGGGCAACCTAGGCTTCACTCTAGGGCGTTGCTCCACCAGATCGAATAGTTAGGGCCTAAGAAGTCTACGCCAGAAGCATAAAATACAATAAAAATACAACAGCATTTCCATCGTATGAAATCAATGATTGCAAACAGTCGGAAAGTTATGGTCATTTCTACGTTCCGGACAACCTAGGCTTCACTCTAGGGCGTTGTTCCGCCACATCGAATAGCTACGGCCTTAGAAGTCAACGCCAAAAACATAAAACACAATATAAATACAACAGCTTTTCCATCGTATAAAACGAATAATTGCAGTCAGTGTGAAAGTAATGGCCATTTCTACGTTCAGGGCATCCTAGACTTAACTCTGAGGCATTGCTCCACCAGATCTAATACATAGGGCCTTAGAAGTCAACGCCAGAAGAATAAAGTACAATCAAAATCCAACAGTTTGTCCATCGTACAACAGGAATAATTGCAACAAACCTGAAGGTAATAGTCATTTCCACGTTCCGGGCAACCTACGCTTCACTCTAGGGCGTTGTTCCTCCACATCGAATAGCTACGCCCTTAGAAGTCAACGCCAGAATCATAAAATACAATATAAATACAACAGTTTTTCCATCGTATAAAATGAATAATTGCAACCAGTGTGAAAGTAATGGCCATTTCTACGTTCCGGGCATCCTAGACCTAACTCTGAGGCATTGCTCCACCAGATCTAATACATAGGGCCTTAGAAGTCAACGCCAGAAGAATAAAGCACAATCAAAATCCAACAGTTTGTCTATCGTATAACAGGAATAATTGCAACAAGCGTGAAGGTAATGGTCATTTCTACGATGCGGGCAACCTAGGTTTTGCTCTAGGGCGTTGCTCCACCAGATCGAATAGTTAGGGCCTTAAAAGTCAACACCCGAAGCATAAAATACAAAATAAATACAACAGTTTTTCCATTGTATAACAGGAATAACTGCAACCAGTATGAAAGTTATGGTCATTTCTACGTTCCGGCAAAACTAGGCTTCACTCTAGGGCGTTGCCCCACCACATCGAATAGCTACGGCCTTAGGAGTCAACGCCAGAAGCATAAAATACAATATAAATACAACAGTTTTCCCATCGTATAAAACGAATAATTGCAACCAGTATGAAAGTTATGGTCATTTCTACGTTCCGGCCAAACAAGGCTTCACCCTAGGGCGTTGTTCCACCAGATCGAATAGTTAGGGCCTAACAAGTCAACGCCAGAAGCATAAAATACAATAAAAATACTACAGTTTTTCCATCGTATAAAAGGAATAATTGCAACCAGTGTGAAAGCAATGGTCATTTCTATTTTCCGGGCAACCTGGGTTTCACTCTTGGGCGTTGTTCCACCACATCGAATAGCTACGGCCTTAGAAGTCAACTCCAGGAGCATAAAATACAGTATAAATGCAACAGCTTTTCCATCGTATAAAATGAATGATTGCAAACAGTGTGAAAGTTAAGGTCATTTCTACGTTCCGGGCAGCCTAGGCTTCACTTTAGGGCGTTGCTCCACCAGATCGAATAGTTAGGGACTTAGAATTCGACGCCAGAAGCATAAAATACAACATAAGTACAACAGTTTTTCCATCGTATTACAGGAGTAATTGCAACCAGTGTGAATGTACAGCTCATTTTTACTTTCCGGGCAACCTAGGCTTCGCTCAAGGGCGTTGCTCCACCAGATCGAACAGTTAGGGCCTTAGAAGTCGACGCCCGGAGCATAAAATACAAAATAAATAGAACAGTTTTTCCATTGTATAAAACGAATAATTGCAACCACTGTGAAAGTTATGGTCATTTCTACGTTCCGGCCAATCTAGGCTCCACCCTAGGGCGTTGTTCCATCAGATCGAATAGTTAGGGCCTAAGAAGTCAACGCCAGAAGCATAAAATACAATATAAATGCAACAGCTTTTCCATCGTATATAATGTATATTTGCAATCAGTGTGAAAGTAAAGGTCATTTCTACGTTTCGGGCAACCTAGGCTTGACTCCAGGGCGTTGCTCCACCAGATCGAATAGTTAGGGTCTTTGAATACAACGCCAGTAGCATAAAATACAATAAAAATACAACAGTTCTTCCATCGTATAACAGGAATAATTGCAACAAGCCTGAAGGTAATGGTCACTTCTACGTTCCGGGCAATCTAGGGTTCTCTCAACGGCGTTGCTCCACCAGGTCGAATAGTTAGGGCCTAAGAAGTCTACAGCAGAAGCATAAAATACAATATAAATATAACAGTTTTTCCATCGTGTAACAGGAATAATGGCAACCAGTGTGAAAGTAATGGGCATTTCTGCGTTCCGGGCAACCTAGGCTACACACTAGGGCGTTGCCCCACCACGTCGAATAGCTACGGCCTTGGAAGTCAACGCCTGAAGCATAAAATACAATAAAAATACAACAGTTTTTTCATCGTATATGATGTATATTTGCAAACAGTGTGAAAGTAAAGGTCATTTCTACGTTCCGGGCAACCTAGTCTTCACTCTAGGGCGTTGCCCCACCACGTCGATATGCTACGGCCTTAGAAGTCACCGCCTTAAGCATAAAATACAATAAAGATAGAACAGTTTTTTCATCGTATCAAAGGAATAATTGCAACCAGTGTGAAAGTAATGGCCATTTCTGCGTTCCGGGCAACCTAGGCTTCACTCTAGGGCGTTGCCCCACCACATCGAATAGCTACGGCCTTAGAAGTCAACGCCTGAATCATAAAATACATTAAAAATACAACAGTTTTATCATCGTATATGATGTATGTTTGCAAACAGTGTGAAAGTAAAGGTCATTTCTACGTTCTGGGCAACCTAGGCTTAACTGTAGGGCGTTGCTCCACCAGATCGAATAGCCAGGTACTTAGAAGTCAGCGCCAGAAGCATAAAATACAAAATAAATAGAACAGTTTTTCCATCGTATGAAACGAATAATCGCAACCAGTGTGAAGGTTATGGCCATTTCTACGTTCCGGGCAACCTAGGCTTCACTCTAGGTCGTTGTTCCACCACATCGAATAGCTACGGCCTTAGGAGTCAACGCCAGAAGCATAAAATACAATATAAATACAACAGTTTTCCCATCGTATAAAACGAATAATTGCAACCAGTATGAAAGTTATGGTCATTTCTATGTTCCGGCCAAACTAGGCTTCACCCTAGGGCGTTGTTCCACCAGATCGATTAGTTAGGGCCTAAGAAGTCAACGCCAGAAGCATAAAATACAATATAAATACAACAGCTTTTCGATCGTATATGATGTATATTTGCAAACAGTGTGAAAGTAAAGGTCATTTCTATGTTCCGGGCAACCTAGGCTTCAGTTTAGGGCGTTGCTCCACCAGATCGAATAGTTAGGTACTTAGAATTCGACGCAGGAAGCATAAAATATAACATAAGTACAACAGTTTTTCCATCGTATTACAGGAATAATTGCAACCAGTGTGAATGTACAGGTCATTTTTACGTTCCGGGCAACCTAGGCTTCACTCTAGGGCGTTGCTCCACCAGATCGAATAGTTAGGGCCTAAGAAGTCTACGCCACAAGCATAAAATGCAATAAAAATACAACAGCATTTCCATCGTATAAAAAGAATGATTGCAAACAGTCGGAAAGTTATGGTCATTTCTACGTTCCGGGCAACCTAGGCTTCACTCTAGGGCGTTGTTCCGCCACATCGAATAGCTACGGCCTTAGAAGTCAACGCCAGAAACATAAAACACAATATAAATACAACAGCTTTTCCATCGTATAAAACGAATAATTGCAATCAGTGTGAAAGTAATGGCCATTTCTACGTTCAGGGCATCCTAGACTCAACTCTGAGGCATTGCTCCACCAGATCTAATACATAGGGCCTTAGAAGTCAACGCCAGAAGAATAAAGTACAATCAAAATCCAACAGTTTGTCCATCGTACAACAGGAATGATTGCAACAAACCTGAAGGTAATAGTCATTTCTACGTTCCGGGCAACCTAGGTTTTGCTCTAGGGCGTTGCCCCACCAGATCGAATAGTTAGGGCCTTAAAAGTCAACGCCCGAAGCATAAAATACAAAATAAATACTACAGTTTTTCCATTGTATAACAGGAATGACTGCAACCATTGTGAAAGTACTGGTCATTTCTACGTTCCGGGTAACCTAGGCTTCACTCTAGGGCGTTGCTCCACCAGATCGAATAGCTAGGGACCTAGAATTCAACGCCCGAAGAATAAAATACAACATAAGTACAACAGTTTTACCATCGTGTAAAATGAATAATCGCAAGCAGTGTGAAGGTAATGGTCATTTCCACGTTCCGGGCAACCTACGCTTCACTCTAGGGCGTTGTTCCACCACATCGAATAGCTACGCCCTTAGAAGTCAACGCCAGAAACATAAAATACAATATAAATACAACAGTTTTTCCATCGTATAAAATGAATAATTGCAACCAGTGTGAAAGTAATGGCCATTTCTACGTTCCGGGCATGCTAGACCTAACTCTGAGGCATTGCTCCACCAGATCTAATACATAGGGCCTTAGAAGTCAACGCCAGAAGAATAAAGCACAGTCAAAATCCAACAGTTTGTCTATCGTATAACAGGAATAATTGCAACAAGCGTGAAGGTAATGGTCATTTCTACGATCCGGGCAACCTAGGTTTTGCTCTAGGGCGTTGCTCCACCAGATCGAATAGTTAGGGCCTTAAAAGTCAACGCCCGAAGCATAAAATACAAAATAAATACAACAGTTTTTCCATTGTATAACAGGAATAACTGCAACCAGTATGAAAGTTATGGTCATTTCTACGTTCCGGCAAAACTAGGCTTCACTCTAGGGCGTTGCCCCACCACATCGAATAGCTACGGCCTTAGGAGTCAACGCCAGAAGCATAAAATACAATATAAATACAACAGTTTTCCCATCGTATAAAACGAATAATTGCAACCAGTATGAAAGTTATGGTCATTTCTACGTTCCGGCCAAACTAGGCTTCACCCTAGGGCGTTGTTCCACCAGATCGAATAGTTAGGGCCTAACAAGTCAACGCCAGAAGCATAAAATACAATAAAAATACTACAGTTTTTCCATCGTATAAAAGGAATAATTGCAACCAGTGTGAAAGCAATGGTCATTTCTATTTTCCGGGCAACCTGGGTTTCACTCTTGGGCGTTGTTCCACCACATCGAATAGCTACGGCCTTAGAAGTCAACTCCAGGAGCATAAAATACAGTATAAATGCAACAGCTTTTCCATCGTATAAAATGAATGATTGCAAACAGTGTGAAAGTTAAGGTCATTTCTACGTTCCGGGCAGCCTGGGCTTCACTTTAGGGCGTTGCTCCACCAGATCGAATAGTTAGGGACTTAGAATTCGACGCCAGAAGCATAAAATACAACATAAGTACAACAGTTTTTCCATCGTATTACAGGAATAATTGCAACCAGTGTGAATGTACAGCTCATTTTTACGTTCCGGGCAACCTAGGCTTCGCTCAAGGGCGTTGCTCCACCAGATCGAACAGTTAGGGCCTTAGAAGCCGACGCCCGGAGCATAAAATACAAAATAAATAGAACAGTTTTTCCATTGTATAAAACGAATAATTGCAACCACTGTGAAAGTTATGGTCATTTCTACGTTCCGGCCAATCTAGGCTCCACCCTAGGGCGTTGTTCCATCAGATCGAATAGTTAGGGCCTAAGAAGTCAACGCCAGAAGCATAAAATACAATATAAATACAACAGCTTTTCCATAGTATATGATGTATATTTGCAAACAGTGTGATAGTAAAGGCCATTTCTACGTTCCGGGCAACCTAGGCTTAACTGTAGGGCGTTGCTCCACCAGATCGCATAGTTAGGGACTTAGAAGTAAACGCAAGAAGCATACAATACAATAAAAATACAACAGTTTTTCCATCGAATAAAAGGAATTATTGCAACCAGTGTGAAAGCAATGGTCATTTCTATTTTCCGGGCAACCTAGGTTTCACTCTTGGGCGTTGCTCCACCACATCGAATAGCTACGGCCTTAGAAGTCAACTCCAGGAGCATAAAATACAGTATAAATGCAACAGCTTTTCCATCGTATAAAATGAATGATTGCAAACAGTGTGAAAGTTAAGGTCATTTCTACGTTCCGGGCAGCCTAGGCTTCACTTTAGGGCGTTGCTCCACCTGATCGAATAGTTAGGGACTTAGAATTCGACGCCAGAAGCATAAAATACAACATAAGTACAACAGTTTTTCCATCGTATTACAGGAATAATTGCAACCAGTGTGAATGTACAGCTCATTTTTACGTTCCGGGCAACCTAGGCTTCGCTCAAGGGCGTTGCTCCACCAGATCGAACAGTTAGGGCCTTAGAAGTCGACGCCCGGAGCATAAAATACAAAATAAATAGAACAGTTTTTCCATTGTATAAAACGAATAATTGCAACCACTGTGAAAGTTATGGTCATTTCTACGTTCCCGCCAATCTAGGCTCCACCCTAGGGCGTTGTTCCATCAGATCGAATAGTTAGGGCCTAAGAAGTCAACGCCAGAAGCATAAAATACAATATAAATACAACAGCTTTTCCATAGTATATGATGTATATTTGCAAACAGTGTGATAGTAAAGGCCATTTCTACGTACCGGGCAACCTAGGCTTAACTGTAGGGCGTTGCTCCACCAGATCGCATAGTTAGGGACTTAGAAGTAAACGCAAGAAGCATACAATACAATAAAAATACAACAGTTTTTCCATGTATAAAATGAATAATTGCAAACAGTGAGGAAGTAATGGTCATTTCTACGTTCCGGGCAACCTAGGCTTCACTCTAGGGCGTTGCTCCACCTCATCGAATAGCTACGGCCTTAGAAGTCAACGCCTGAAGCATAAAATACGATAAAAATACAACAGTTTTTTCATCGTATATGATGTATATTTGCAAACAGTGTGAAAGTAATGGTCATTTCTACGTTCCGCGCTACCTAGGCTTAACTGTAGGCCGTTGCTCCACCAGATCGAATAGCTAGGGACTTCGAAGTCAACGCCAGAAGCATAAAATACAATAAAAATACAACAGTTTTTCCATCGTATAAAGGAATAATTGCAACCAGTGTGAAAGTAATGGCCATTTCTGCGTTGCGGGCAACCTAGGCTTAACTCTAGGGCGTTGCCCCTCCACATCGATTAGCTACGGCCTTAGAAGTCACCGCCTTAAGCTTAAAATACAATAAAAATAGAACAGTTTTTTCATCGTATAACAGGAATAATTGCCACCAGAGTGAAAGTAATGGTCATTTCTAGGTTTCGGGCGACCTTGGCTACACTCTAGGGCGTTGCTCGACCAGATAGAATAGCTAGGGCCTTAGATGTCAACGCCCGAAACCTGAAATACAATAAAAGTACAACAGTTTTTCCATCGTATAACGGAATGATTGCAGCAAATGTGAAGGTGATGGTCATTACCACGTTCCGGGCAACCTAGAGTTCACTCTAGGACGTTGGTCCACCAGATCCAATAGCTAGGGCCTAAGAAGTCAACGACAGAAGCACCAAACACAAAATAAATACAACAGCTTTTCCATCGTATAAAACGAATAATTGCAACCCGTTTGAAAGTAATGGCCATTTCTGCGTTCCGAGAAACCTAGGCTTCACTCTAGGGCGTTGCCCCACCACATCGAATAGCTACGGCCTTAGAAGTCAACGCCACAAGCATAAAATACAATATAAATACAACAGCTTTTCCATCGTATATGATGTATATTTGCAAAGAGTGTGAAAGTAAATGTCATTTCTACGTTCCGGGCAACCTAGGCTTAACTGTAGGGCGCTGCTCCACCACATCGAATAGCTACGGCCTGAGAAGTCAACTCCAGAAGCATAAAATACAATATAAATACAACAGCTTTTCCATCGTATAAAATGAATGATTGCAAACAGTGTGAAAGTTATGGTCATTTCTACGTTCCGGGCAACCTAGCCTTAACTCCAGGGCGTTGCTGCACCAGATCGAATAGTTAGGGGCTTTTAATGCAACGCCAGAAGCATAAAACACAATCAAAATGCAACAGTTTTTCCATCGTATAACAGGAAAGCTGCAATCAGTGTGAATGTACTGGTCATTTCTACGTTCCGGGTAACCTAGGCTTCACTCAAGAGCGTTGCTCCACCAGTTCTAATAGTTAGCGGCTTAGAAGTCAACACCCGAAGCATAAAATACAATATAAATACAACAGTTTTCCCATCGTATAAAACGAATAATTGCAACCAGTATGAAAGTTATGGTCATTTCTACGTTCCGGCCAAACTAGGCTTCACCCTAGGGCGTTGTTCCACCAGATCGAATAGTTAGGGCCTAACAAGTCAACGCCAGAAGCATAAAATACAATAAAAATACTACAGTTTTTCCATCGTATAAAAGGAATAATTGCAACCAGTGTGAAAGCAATGGTCATTTCTATTTTCCGGGCAACCTGGGTTTCACTCTTGGGCGTTGTTCCACCACATCGAATAGCTACGGCCTTAGAAGTCAACTCCAGGAGCATAAAATACAGTATAAATGCAACAGCTTTTCCATCGTATAAAATGAATGATTGCAAACAGTGTGAAAGTTAAGGTCATTTCTACGTTCCGGGCAGCCTGGGCTTCACTTTAGGGCGTTGCTCCACCAGATCGAATAGTTAGGGACTTAGAATTCGACGCCAGAAGCATAAAATACAACATAAGTACAACAGTTTTTCCATCGTATTACAGGAATAATTGCAACCAGTGTGAATGTACAGCTCATTTTTACGTTCCGGGCAACCTAGGCTTCGCTCAAGGGCGTTGCTCCACCAGATCGAACAGTTAGGGCCTTAGAAGCCGACGCCCGGAGCATAAAATACAAAATAAATAGAACAGTTTTTCCATTGTATAAAACGAATAATTGCAACCACTGTGAAAGTTATGGTCATTTCTACGTTCCGGCCAATCTAGGCTCCACCCTAGGGCGTTGTTCCATCAGATCGAATAGTTAGGGCCTAAGAAGTCAACGCCAGAAGCATAAAATACAATATAAATACAACAGCTTTTCCATAGTATATGATGTATATTTGCAAACAGTGTGATAGTAAAGGCCATTTCTACGTTCCGGGCAACCTAGGCTTAACTGTAGGGCGTTGCTCCACCAGATCGCATAGTTAGGGACTTAGAAGTAAACGCAAGAAGCATACAATACAATAAAAATACAACAGTTTTTCCATCGAATAAAAGGAATTATTGCAACCAGTGTGAAAGCAATGGTCATTTCTATTTTCCGGGCAACCTAGGTTTCACTCTTGGGCGTTGCTCCACCACATCGAATAGCTACGGCCTTAGAAGTCAACTCCAGGAGCATAAAATACAGTATAAATGCAACAGCTTTTCCATCGTATAAAATGAATGATTGCAAACAGTGTGAAAGTTAAGGTCATTTCTACGTTCCGGGCAGCCTAGGCTTCACTTTAGGGCGTTGCTCCACCTGATCGAATAGTTAGGGACTTAGAATTCGACGCCAGAAGCATAAAATACAACATAAGTACAACAGTTTTTCCATCGTATTACAGGAATAATTGCAACCAGTGTGAATGTACAGCTCATTTTTACGTTCCGGGCAACCTAGGCTTCGCTCAAGGGCGTTGCTCCACCAGATCGAACAGTTAGGGCCTTAGAAGTCGACGCCCGGAGCATAAAATACAAAATAAATAGAACAGTTTTTCCATTGTATAAAACGAATAATTGCAACCACTGTGAAAGTTATGGTCATTTCTACGTTCCCGCCAATCTAGGCTCCACCCTAGGGCGTTGTTCCATCAGATCGAATAGTTAGGGCCTAAGAAGTCAACGCCAGAAGCATAAAATACAATATAAATACAACAGCTTTTCCATAGTATATGATGTATATTTGCAAACAGTGTGATAGTAAAGGCCATTTCTACGTACCGGGCAACCTAGGCTTAACTGTAGGGCGTTGCTCCACCAGATCGCATAGTTAGGGACTTAGAAGTAAACGCAAGAAGCATACAATACAATAAAAATACAACAGTTTTTCCATGTATAAAATGAATAATTGCAAACAGTGAGGAAGTAATGGTCATTTCTACGTTCCGGGCAACCTAGGCTTCACTCTAGGGCGTTGCTCCACCTCATCGAATAGCTACGGCCTTAGAAGTCAACGCCTGAAGCATAAAATACGATAAAAATACAACAGTTTTTTCATCGTATATGATGTATATTTGCAAACAGTGTGAAAGTAATGGTCATTTCTACGTTCCGCGCTACCTAGGCTTAACTGTAGGCCGTTGCTCCACCAGATCGAATAGCTAGGGACTTCGAAGTCAACGCCAGAAGCATAAAATACAATAAAAATACAACAGTTTTTCCATCGTATAAAGGAATAATTGCAACCAGTGTGAAAGTAATGGCCATTTCTGCGTTGCGGGCAACCTAGGCTTAACTCTAGGGCGTTGCCCCTCCACATCGATTAGCTACGGCCTTAGAAGTCACCGCCTTAAGCTTAAAATACAATAAAAATAGAACAGTTTTTTCATCGTATAACAGGAATAATTGCCACCAGAGTGAAAGTAATGGTCATTTCTAGGTTTCGGGCGACCTTGGCTACACTCTAGGGCGTTGCTCGACCAGATAGAATAGCTAGGGCCTTAGATGTCAACGCCCGAAACCTGAAATACAATAAAAGTACAACAGTTTTTCCATCGTATAACGGAATGATTGCAGCAAATGTGAAGGTGATGGTCATTACCACGTTCCGGGCAACCTAGAGTTCACTCTAGGACGTTGGTCCACCAGATCCAATAGCTAGGGCCTAAGAAGTCAACGACAGAAGCACCAAACACAAAATAAATACAACAGCTTTTCCATCGTATAAAACGAATAATTGCAACCCGTTTGAAAGTAATGGCCATTTCTGCGTTCCGAGAAACCTAGGCTTCACTCTAGGGCGTTGCCCCACCACATCGAATAGCTACGGCCTTAGAAGTCAACGCCAGAAGCATAAAATACAATATAAATACAACAGCTTTTCCATCGTATATGATGTATATTTGCAAAGAGTGTGAAAGTAAATGTCATTTCTACGTTCCGGGCAACCTAGGCTTAACTGTAGGGCGCTGCTCCACCACATCGAATAGCTACGGCCTGAGAAGTCAACTCCAGAAGCATAAAATACAATATAAATACAACAGCTTTTCCATCGTATAAAATGAATGATTGCAAACAGTGTGAAAGTTATGGTCATTTCTACGTTCCGGGCAACCTAGCCTTAACTCCAGGGCGTTGCTGCACCAGATCGAATAGTTAGGGGCTTTGAATGCAACGCCAGAAGCATAAAACACAATCAAAATGCAACAGTTTTTCCATCGTATAACAGGAAAGCTGCAATCAGTGTGAATGTACTGGTCATTTCTACGTTCCGGGTAACCTAGGCTTCACTCAAGAGCGTTGCTCCACCAGTTCTAATAGTTAGCGGCTTAGAAGTCAACACCCGAAGCATAAAATACAATATAAATACAACAGTTTTCCCATCGTATAAAACGAATAATTGCAACCAGTATGAAAGTTATGGTCATTTCTACGTTCCGGCCAAACTAGGCTTCACCCTAGGGCGTTGTTCCACCAGATCGAATAGTTAGGGCCTAACAAGTCAACGCCAGAAGCATAAAATACAATAAAAATACTACAGTTTTTCCATCGTATAAAAGGAATAATTGCAACCAGTGTGAAAGCAATGGTCATTTCTATTTTCGGGGAAACCTGGGTTTCACTCTTGGGCGTTGTTCCACCACATCCAATAGCTACGGCCTTAGAAGTCAACTCCAGGAGCATAAAATACAGTATAAATGCAACAGCTTTTCCATCGTATACAATGAATGATTGCAAACAGTGTGAAAGTTAAGGTCATTTCTACGTTGCGGGCAGCCTGGGCTTCACTTTAGGGCGTTGCTCCACCAGATCGAATAGTTAGGGACTTAGAATTCGACGCCAGAAGCATAAAATACAACATAAGTACAACAGTTTTTCCATCGTATTACAGGAATAATTGCAACCAGTGTGAATGTACAGCTCATTTTTACGTTCCGGGCAACCTAGGCTTCGCTCAAGGGCGTTGCTCCACCAGATCGAATAGTTAGGGCCTTAGAAGTCGACGCCCGGAGCATAAAATACAAAATAAATAGAACAGTTTTTCCATTGTATAAAACGAATAATTGCAACCACTGTGAAAGTTATGGTCATTTCTACGTTCCCGCCAATCTAGGCTCCACACTAGGGCGTTGTTCCATCAGATCGAATAGTTAGGGCCTAAGAAGTCAACGCCAGAAGCATAAAATACAATATAAATACAACAGCTTTTCCATAGTATATGATGTATATTTGCAAACAGTGTGATAGTAAAGGCCATTTCTACGTTCCGGGCAACCTAGGCTTAACTGTAGGGCGTTGCTCCACCAGATCGCATAGTTAGGGACTTAGAAGTAAACGCAAGAAGCATACAATACAATAAAAATACAACAGTTTTTCCATGTATAAAATGAATAATTGCAAACAGTGAGGAAGTAATGGTCATTTCTACGTTCCGGGCAACCTAGGCTTCACTCTAGGGCGTTGCTCCACCTCATCGAATAGCTACGGCCTTAGAAGTCAACGCCTGAAGCATAAAATACGATAAAAATACAACAGTTTTTTCATCGTATATGATGTATATTTGCAAACAGTGTGAAAGTAATGGTCATTTCTACGTTCCGCGCTACCTAGGCTTAACTGTAGGGCGTTGCTCCACCAGATCGAATAGCTAGGGACTTCGAGGTCAACGCCAGAAGCATAAATTACAATAAAAATACAACAGTTTTTCCATCGTATAAAAGAATAATTGCAACCAGTGTGAAAGTAATGGCCATTTCTGCGTTGCGGGCAACCTAGGCTTAACTCTAGGGCGTTGCCCCTCCACATCGATTAGCTACGGCCTTAGAAGTCACCGCCTTAAGCTTAAAATACAATAAAAATAGAACAGTTTTTTCATCGTATAACAGGACTAATTGCCACCAGAGTGAAAGTAATGGTCATTTCTAGGTTTCGGGCGACCTTGGCTACACTCTAGGGCGTTGCTCCACCAGATAGAATAGCTAGGGCCTTAGATGTCAACGCCCGAAACCTGAAATACAATAAAAGTACAACAGTTTTTCCATCGTATAACGGAATGATTGCAGCAAATGTGAAGGTGATGGTCATTACCACGTTCCGGGCAACCTAGAGTTCACTCTAGGACGTTGGTCCACCAGATCCAATAGCTAGGGCCTAAGAAGTCAACGACAGAAGCACCAAACACAAAATAAATACAACAGCTTTTCCATCGTATAAAACGAATAATTGCAACCCGTTTGAAAGTAATGGCCATTTCTGCGTTCCGAGAAACCTAGGCTTCACTCTAGGGCGTTGCCCCACCACATCGAATAGCTACGGCCTTAGAAGTCAACGCCAGAAGCATAAAATACAATATAAATACAACAGCTTTTCCATCGTATATGATGTATATTTGCAAAGAGTGTGAAAGTAAATGTCATTTCTACGTTCCGGGCAACCTAGGCTTAACTGTAGGGCGCTGCTCCACCACATCGAATAGCTACGGCCTGAGAAGTCAACTCCAGAAGCATAAAATACAATATAAATACAACAGCTTTTCCATCGTATAAAATGAATGATTGCAAACAGTGTGAAAGTTATGGTCATTTCTACGTTCCGGGCAACCTAGCCTTAACTCCAGGGCGTTGCTGCACCAGATCGAATAGTTAGGGGCTTTGAATGCAACGCCAGAAGCATAAAACACAATCAAAATGCAACAGTTTTTCCATCGTATAACAGGAAAGCTGCAATCAGTGTGAATGTACTGGTCATTTCTACGTTCCGGGTAACCTAGGCTTCACTCAAGAGCGTTGCTCCACCAGTTCTAATAGTTAGCGGCTTAGAAGTCAACGCCTGAAGCTTAAAATACAATAAAAATACAACAGTCTTCCATCGTATAAAATGTATAATTGCAAGCAATGTGAAGTTAATGGTCATTTCTACGTTCCGGGCAACCTAGGCTTAACTGTAGGGCGTTGCTCCACCAGATCGCATAGTTAGGGACTTAGAAGTAAACGCAGGAAGCATAAAATACAATAAAAATACAACAGTTTTTCCATCGAATAAAAGGAATAATTGCAACCAGTGTGAAAGAAGTGGTCATTTCTGCTTTCCGGGCAACCTAGGTTTCACTCTAGGGCGTTGCTCCACCAGATCGAATAGCGAGGGACTTAGAAGTAAACGCCAGAAGCATAAAATACAATAAAAATACAACAGTTTTTCCATCGTGTAAAAGGAATAATTGCAACCAGTGTGAAAGTAATGGTCATTTCTATTTTCCGGGCAACCTAGGTTTCACTCTTGGGCGTTGCTCCACCACATCGAATAGCTACGGCCTTAGTAGTCAACTCCAGAAGCATAAAATACAATATAAATACAACAGCTTTTCCATCGTATAAAATGAATGATTGCAAACAGTGTGAATGTTATGGTCATTTCTACGTTCCGGGCAGCCTAGGCTTCACTTTAGGGCGTTGCTCCACCAGATCGAATAGTTAGGGACTTAGAATTCGACGCCAGAAGCATAAAATACAACATAAGTACAACAGTTTTTCCATCGTATTACAGGAATAATTGCAACCAGTGTGAATGTACAGCTCATTTTTACGTTCCGGGCAACCTAGGCTTCGCTCAAGGGCGTTGCTCCACCAGATCGAACAGTTAGGGCCTTAGAAGTCGACGCCCGGAGCATAAAATACAAAATAAATAGAACAGTTTTTCCATTGTATAAAACGAATAATTGCAACCACTGTGAAAGTTATGGTCATTTCTACGTTCCGGCCAATCTAGGCTCCACCCTAGGGCGTTGTTCCATCAGATCGAATAGTTAGGGCCTAAGAAGTCAACGCCAGAAGCATAAAATACAATATAAATACAACAGCTTTTCCATAGTATATGATGTATATTTGCAAACAGTGTGAAAGTAAAGGCCATTTCTACGTTCCGGGCAACCTATGCTTAACTGTAGGGCGTTGCTCCACCAGATCGCATAGTTAGGGACTTAGAAGTAAACGCAAGAAGCATAAAATACAATAAAAATATAACAGTTTTTCCATCGAATGAAAGGAATAATTGCAAACAGTGAGGAAGTAATGGTCATTTCTACGTTCCGGGCAACCTAGGCTTCACTCTAGGGCGTTGCTCCACCTCATCGAATAGCTACGGCCTTAGAAGTCAACGCCTGAAGCATAAAATACGATAAAAATACAACAGTTTTTTCATCGTATATGATGTATATTTGCAAACAGTGTGAAAGTAATGGTCATTTCTACGTTCCGCGCTACCTAGGCTTAACTGTAGGCCGTTGCTCCACCAGATCGAATAGCTAGGGACTTCGAAGTCAACGCCAGAAGCATAAAATACAATAAAAATACAACAGTTTTTCCATCGTATAAAGGAATAATTGCAACCAGTGTGAAAGTAATGGCCATTTCTGCGTTGCGGGCAACCTAGGCTTAACTCTAGGGCGTTGCCCCTCCACATCGATTAGCTACGGCCTTAGAAGTCACCGCCTTAAGCTTAAAATACAATAAAAATAGAACAGTTTTTTCATCGTATAACAGGAATAATTGCCACCAGAGTGAAAGTAATGGTCATTTCTAGGTTTCGGGCGACCTTGGCTACACTCTAGGGCGTTGCTCGACCAGATAGAATAGCTAGGGCCTTAGATGTCAACGCCCGAAACCTGAAATACAATAAAAGTACAACAGTTTTTCCATCGTATAACGGAATGATTGCAGCAAATGTGAAGGTGATGGTCATTACCACGTTCCGGGCAACCTAGAGTTCACTCTAGGACGTTGGTCCACCAGATCCAATAGCTAGGGCCTAAGAAGTCAACGACAGAAGCACCAAACACAAAATAAATACAACAGCTTTTCCATCGTATAAAACGAATAATTGCAACCCGTTTGAAAGTAATGGCCATTTCTGCGTTCCGAGAAACCTAGGCTTCACTCTAGGGCGTTGCCCCACCACATCGAATAGCTACGGCCTTAGAAGTCAACGCCAGAAGCATAAAATACAATATAAATACAACAGCTTTTCCATCGTATATGACGTATATTTGCAAAGAGTGTGAAAGTAAATGTCATTTCTACGTTCCGGGCAACCTAGGCTTAACTGTAGGGCGCTGCTCCACCACATCGAATAGCTACGGCCTGAGAAGTCAACTCCAGAAGCATAAAATACAATATAAATACAACAGCTTTTCCATCGTATAAAATGAATGATTGCAAACAGTGTGAAAGTTATGGTCATTTCTACGTTCCGGGCAACCTAGCCTTAACTCCAGGGCGTTGCTGCACCAGATCGAATAGTTAGGGGCTTTGAATGCAACGCCAGAAGCATAAAACACAATCAAAATGCAACAGTTTTTCCATCGTATAACAGGAAAGCTGCAATCAGTGTGAATGTACTGGTCATTTCTACGTTCCGGGTAACCTAGGCTTCACTCAAGAGCGTTGCTCCACCAGTTCTAATAGTTAGCGGCTTAGAAGTCAACACCCGAAGCATAAAATACAATATAAATACAACAGTTTTCCCATCGTATAAAACGAATAATTGCAACCAGTATGAAAGTTATGGTCATTTCTACGTTCCGGCCAAACTAGGCTTCACCCTAGGGCGTTGTTCCACCAGATCGAATAGTTAGGGCCTAACAAGTCAACGCCAGAAGCATAAAATACAATAAAAATACTACAGTTTTTCCATCGTATAAAAGGAATAATTGCAACCAGTGTGAAAGCAATGGTCATTTCTATTTTCCGGGCAACCTGGGTTTCACTCTTGGGCGTTGTTCCACCACATCGAATAGCTACGGCCTTAGAAGTCAACTCCAGGAGCATAAAATACAGTATAAATGCAACAGCTTTTCCATCGTATAAAATGAATGATTGCAAACAGTGTGAAAGTTAAGGTCATTTCTACGTTGCGGGCAGCCTGGGCTTCACTTTAGGGCGTTGCTCCACCAGATCGAATAGTTAGGGACTTAGAATTCGACGCCAGAAGCATAAAATACAACATAAGTACAACAGTTTTTCCATCGTATTACAGGAATAATTGCAACCAGTGTGAATGTACAGCTCATTTTTACGTTCCGGGCAACCTAGACTTCGCTCAAGGGCGTTGCTCCACCAGATCGAATAGTTAGGGCCTTAGAAGTCGACGCCCGGAGCATAAAATACAAAATAAATAGAACAGTTTTTCCATTGTATAAAACGAATAATTGCAACCACTGTGAAAGTTATGGTCATTTCTACGTTCCCGCCAATCTAGGCTCCACCCTAGGGCGTTGTTCCATCAGATCGAATAGTTAGGGCCTAAGAAGTCAACGCCAGAAGCATAAAATACAATATAAATACAACAGCTTTTCCATAGTATATGATGTATATTTGCAAACAGTGTGATAGTAAAGGCCATTTCTACGTTCCGGGCAACCTAGGCTTAACTGTAGGGCGTTGCTCCACCAGATCGCATAGTTAGGGACTTAGAAGTAAACGCAAGAAGCATACAATACAATAAAAATACAACAGTTTTTCCATGTATAAAATGAATAATTGCAAACAGTGAGGAAGTAATGGTCATTTCTACGTTCCGGGCAACCTAGGCTTCACTCTAGGGCGTTGCTCCACCTCATCGAATAGCTACGGCCTTAGAAGTCAACGCCTGAAGCATAAAATACGATAAAAATACAACAGTTTTTTCATCGTATATGATGTATATTTGCAAACAGTGTGAAAGTAATGGTCATTTCTACGTTCCGCGCTACCTAGGCTTAACTGTAGGGCGTTGCTCCACCAGATCGAATAGCTAGGGACTTCGAGGTCAACGCCAGAAGCATAAATTACAATAAAAATACAACAGTTTTTCCATCGTATAAAAGAATAATTGCAACCAGTGTGAAAGTAATGGCCATTTCTGCGTTGCGGGCAACCTAGGCTTAACTCTAGGGCGTTGCCCCTCCACATCGATTAGCTACGGCCTTAGAAGTCACCGCCTTAAGCTTAAAATACAATAAAAATAGAACAGTTTTTTCATCGTATAACAGGACTAATTGCCACCAGAGTGAAAGTAATGGTCATTTCTAGGTTTCGGGCGACCTTGGCTACACTCTAGGGCGTTGCTCCACCAGATAGAATAGCTAGGGCCTTAGATGTCAACGCCCGAAACCTGAAATACAATAAAAGTACAACAGTTTTTCCATCGTATAACGGAATGATTGCAGCAAATGTGAAGGTGATGGTCATTACCACGTTCCGGGCAACCTAGAGTTCACTCTAGGACGTTGGTCCACCAGATCCAATAGCTAGGGCCTAAGAAGTCAACGACAGAAGCACCAAACACAAAATAAATACAACAGCTTTTCCATCGTATAAAACGAATAATTGCAACCCGTTTGAAAGTAATGGCCATTTCTGCGTTCCGAGAAACCTAGGCTTCACTCTAGGGCGTTGCCCCACCACATCGAATAGCTACGGCCTTAGAAGTCAACGCCAGAAGCATAAAATACAATATAAATACAACAGCTTTTCCATCGTATATGATGTATATTTGCAAAGAGTGTGAAAGTAAATGTCATTTCTACGTTCCGGGCAACCTAGGCTTAACTGTAGGGCGCTGCTCCACCACATCGAACAGCTACGGCCTGAGAAGTCAACTCCAGAAGCATAAAATACAATATAAATACAACAGCTTTTCCATCGTATAAAATGAATGATTGCAAACAGTGTGAAAGTTATGGTCATTTCTACGTTCCGGGCAACCTAGCCTTAACTCCAGGGCGTTGCTGCACCAGATCGAATAGTTAGGGGCTTTGAATGCAACGCCAGAAGCATAAAACACAATCAAAATGCAACAGTTTTTCCATCGTATAACAGGAAAGCTGCAATCAGTGTGAATGTACTGGTCATTTCTACGTTCCGGGTAACCTAGGCTTCACTCAAGAGCGTTGCTCCACCAGTTCTAATAGTTAGCGGCTTAGAAGTCAACGCCCGAAGCTTAAAATACAATAAAAATACAACAGTCTTCCATCGTATAAAATGTATAATTGCAAGCAATGTGAAGTTAATGGTCATTTCTACGTTCCGGGCAACCTAGGCTTAACTGTAGGGCGTTGCTCCACCAGATCGCATAGTTAGGGACTTAGAAGTAAACGCAGGAAGCATAAAATACAATAAAAATACAACAGTTTTTCCATCGAATAAAAGGAATAATTGCAACCAGTGTGAAAGAAGTGGTCATTTCTGCTTTCCGGGCAACCTAGGTTTCACTCTAGGGCGTTGCTCCACCAGATCGAATAGCGAGGGACTTAGAAGTAAACGCCAGAAGCATAAAATACAATAAAAATACAACAGTTTTTCCATCGTGTAAAAGGAATAATTGCAACCAGTGTGAAAGTAATGGTCATTTCTATTTTCCGGGCAACCTAGGTTTCACTCTTGGGCGTTGCTCCACCACATCGAATAGCTACGGCCTTAGTAGTCAACTCCAGAAGCATAAAATACAATATAAATACAACAGCTTTTCCATCGTATAAAATGAATGATTGCAAACAGTGTGAATGTTATGGTCATTTCTACGTTCCGGGCAGCCTAGGCTTCACTTTAGGGCGTTGCTCCACCAGATCGAATAGTTAGGGACTTAGAATTCGACGCCAGAAGCATAAAATACAACATAAGTACAACAGTTTTTCCATCGTATTACAGGAATAATTGCAACCAGTGTGAATGTACAGCTCATTTTTACGTTCCGGGCAACCTAGGCTTCGCTCAAGGGCGTTGCTCCACCAGATCGAACAGTTAGGGCCTTAGAAGTCGACGCCCGGAGCATAAAATACAAAATAAATAGAACAGTTTTTCCATTGTATAAAACGAATAATTGCAACCACTGTGAAAGTTATGGTCATTTCTACGTTCCGGCCAATCTAGGCTCCACCCTAGGGCGTTGTTCCATCAGATCGAATAGTTAGGGCCTAAGAAGTCAACGCCAGAAGCATAAAATACAATATAAATACAACAGCTTTTCCATAGTATATGATGTATATTTGCAAACAGTGTGAAAGTAAAGGCCATTTCTACGTTCCGGGCAACCTATGCTTAACTGTAGGGCGTTGCTCCACCAGATCGCATAGTTAGGGACTTAGAAGTAAACGCAAGAAGCATAAAATACAATAAAAATATAACAGTTTTTCCATCGAATGAAAGGAATAATTGCAACCAGTGTGAAAGCAATGGTCATTTCTATTTTCCGGGCAACCTGGGTTTCACTCTTGGGCGTTGCTCCACCACATCGAATAGCTACGGCCTTAGACGTCAACTCCAGGAGCATAAAATACAGTATAAATGCAACAGCTTTTCCATCGTATAAAATCAATGATTGCAAACAGTGTGAAAGTTAAGGTCATTTCTACGTTCCGGGCAGCCTAGGCTTCACTTTAGGGCGTTGCTCCACCAGATCGAATAGTTAGGGACTTAGAATTCGACGCCAGAAGCATAAAATACAACATAAGTACAACAGTTTTTCCATCGTATTACAGGAATAATTGCAACCAGTGTGAATGTACAGCTCATTTTTACGTTCCGGGCAACCTAGGCTTCGCTCAAGGGCGTTGCTCCACCAGATCGAACAGTTAGGGCCTTAGAAGTCGACGCCCGGAGCATAAAATACAAAATAAATAGAACAGTTTTTCCATTGTATAAAACGAATAATTGCAACCACTGTGAAAGTTATGGTCATTTCTACGTTCCGGCCAATCTAGGCTCCACCCTAGGGCGTTGTTCCATCAGATCGAATAGTTAGGGCCTAAGAAGTCAACGCCAGAAGCATAAAATACAATATAAATACAACAGCTTTTCCATAGTATATGATGTATATTTGCAAACAGTGTGAAAGTAAAGGCCATTTCTACGTTCCGGGCAACCTAGGCTTAACTGTAGGGCGTTGCTTCACCAGATCGCATAGTTAGGGACTTAGAAGTAAACGCAAGAAGCATACAATACAATAAAAATACAACAGTTTTTCCATCGAATAAAAGGAATTATTGCAACCAGTGTGAAAGCAATGGTCATTTCTATTTTCCGGGCAACCTAGGTTTCACTCTTGGGCGTTGCTCCACCACATCGAATAGCTACGGCCTTAGAAGTCAACTCCAGGAGCATAAAATACAGTATAAATGCAACAGCTTTTCCATCGTATAAAATGAATGATTGCAAACAGTGTGAAAGTTAAGGTCATTTCTACGTTCCGGGCAGCCTAGGCTTCACTTTAGGGCGTTGCTCCACCAGATCGAATAGTTAGGGACTTAGAATTCGACGCCAGAAGCATAAAATACAACATAAGTACAACAGTTTTTCCATCGTATTACAGGAATAATTGCAACCAGTGTGAATGTACAGCTCATTTTTACGTTCCGGGCAACCTAGGCTTCGCTCAAGGGCGTTGCTCCACCAGATCGAACAGTTAGGGCCTTAGAAGTCGACGCCCGGAGCATAAAATACAAAATAAATAGAACAGTTTTTCCATTGTATAAAACGAATAATTGCAACCACTGTGAAAGTTATGGTCATTTCTACGTTCCGGCCAATCTAGGCTCCACCCTAGGGCGTTGTTCCATCAGATCGAATAGTTAGGGCCTAAGAAGACAACGCCAGAAGCATAAAATACAATATAAATACAACAGCTTTTCCATAGTATACGATGTATATTTGCAAACAGTGTGAAAGAACAGGACATTTCTACGTTCCGGGCAACCTAGGCTTAACTGTAGGGCGTTGCTCCACCAGATCGCATAGTTAGGGACTTAGAAGTAATCGCAAGAAGCATAAAATACAATAAAAATACAACAGTTTTTCCATCGTATAAAAGGAATAATTGCAACCAGTGTGAAAGTAATGGTCATTTCTACTTTCCGGGCAACCTAGGTTTCACTCTAGGGCGTTGCTCCACCAGATCGAATAGCGAGGGACTTAGAAGTAAACGCCAGCAGCATAAAATACAATAAAAATACAACAGTTTTTCCATCGTATAAAAGGAATAATTGCAACCAGTGTGAAAGTAATGGTCATTTATACTTTCCGGGCAACCTAGGTTTCACTCTTGGGCGTTGCTCCACCACATCGAGTAGCTACGGCCTTAGAAGTCAACTCCGGAAGCATAAAATACAATATAAATACAACAGCTTTTCCATCGTATAAAATGAATGATTGCAAACAGCGTGAAAGTTATGGTCATTTCTACGTTCCGGGCAACCTAGGCTTCACCCTAGGGCGTTGCTCCTCCTGATCGAATAGTTAGGGACTTAGAATTCGACGCCACAAGCATAAAATACAACATAAGTACAACAGTTTTTCCGTCGTATTACAGGAATAATTGCAACCAGTGTGAATGTACAGCTCATTTTTACGTTCCGGGCAACCTAGGCTTCGCTCAAGGGCGTTGCTCCACCAGACCGAATAGCAAGGGATTTAGAAGTCAATGCCAGAAGCATAAAATACAAAATAAATAGAACAGTTTTTCCATTGTATAATACGAATAATTGCAACCACTGTGAAAGTTATGGTCATTTCTACGTTCCGGCCAATCTAGGCTCCACCCTAGGGCGTTGTTCCATCAGATCGAATAGTTAGGGCCTAAGAAGTCAACGCCAGAAGCATAAAATACAATATAAATACAACAGCTTTTCCATAGTATATGATGTATATTTGCAAACAGTGTGAAAGTAAAGGCCATTTCTACGTTCCGGGCAACCTAGGCTTAACTGTAGGGCGTTGCTTCACCAGATCGCATAGTTAGGGACTTAGAAGTAAACGCAAGAAGCATACAATACAATAAAAATACAACAGTTTTTCCATCGAATAAAAGGAATTATTGCAACCAGTGTGAAAGCAATGGTCATTTCTATTTTCCGGGCAACCTAGGTTTCACTCTTGGGCGTTGCTCCACCACATCGAATAGCTACGGCCTTAGAAGTCAACTCCAGGAGCATAAAATACAGTATAAATGCAACAGCATTTCCATCGTATAAAATGAATGATTGCAAACAGTGTGAAAGTTAAGGTCATTTCTACGTTCCGGGCAGCCTAGGCTTCACTTTAGGGCGTTGCTCCACCAGATCGAATAGTTAGGGACTTAGAATTCGACGCCAGAAGCATAAAATACAACATAAGTACAACAGTTTTTCCATCGTATTACAGGAATAATTGCAACCAGTGTGAATGTACAGCTCATTTTTACGTTCCGGGCAACCTAGGCTTCGCTCAAGGGCGTTGCTCCACCAGATCGAACAGTTAGGGCCTTAGAAGTCGACGCCCGGAGCATAAAATACAAAATAAATAGAACAGTTTTTCCATTGTATAAAACGAATAATTGCAACCACTGTGAAAGTTATGGTCATTTCTACGTTCCGGCCAATCTAGGCTCCACCCTAGGGCGTTGTTCCATCAGATCGAATAGTTAGGGCCTAAGAAGTCAACGCCAGAAGCATAAAATACAATATAAATACAACAGCTTTTCCATAGTATATGATGTATATTTGCAAACAGTGTGAAAGTAAAGGCCATTTCTACGTTCCGGGCAACCTAGGCTTAACTGTAGGGCGTTGCTCCACCAGATCGCATAGTTAGGGACTTAGAAGTAAACGCAAGAAGCATACAATACAATAAAAATACAACAGTTTTTCCATCGAATAAAAGGAATTATTGCAACCAGTGTGAAAGAAATGGTCATTTCTACTTTCCGGGCAACCTAGGTTTCACTCTAGGGCGTTGCTCCACCAGATCGAATATCGAGGGACTTAGATGTCAACGCCAGAAGCATAAAATACAATATAAATACAACAGTTTTCCCATCGTATAAAACGAATAATTGCAACCAGTATGAAAGTTATGGTCATTTCTACGTTCCGGCCAACCTAGGCTTCACCATAGGGCGTTGTTCCACCAGATCGCATAGTTAGGGCCTAAGAAGACAACGCCAGAAGCATAAAATACAATATAAATACAACAGCTTTTCCATAGTATACGATGTATATTTGCAAACAGTGTGAAAGAACAGGACATTTCTACGTTCCGGGCAACCTAGGCTTAACTGTAGGGCGTTGCTCCACCAGATCGCATAGTTAGGGACTTAGAAGTAATCGCAAGAAGCATAAAATACAATAAAAATACAACAGTTTTTCCATCGTATAAAAGGAATAATTGCAACCAGTGTGAAAGTAATGGTCATTTCTACTTTCCGGGCAACCTAGGTTTCACTCTAGGGCGTTGCTCCACCAGATCGAATAGCGAGGGACTTAGAAGTCAACGCCCGAAGCATAAAATACAATAAAAATACAACAGTTTTTCCATCGTATAAAAGGAATAATTGCAACCAGTGTGAAAGTAATGGTCATTTCTACTTTCCGGGCAACCTAGGTTTCACTCTTGGGCGTTGCTCCACCACATCGAGTAGCTACGGCCTTAGAAGTCAACTCCGGAAGCATAAAATACAATATAAATACAACAGCTTTTCCATCGTATAAAATGAATGATTGCAAACAGCGTGAAAGTTATGGTCATTTCTACGTTCCGGGCAACCTAGGCTTCACCCTAGGGCGTTGCTCCTCCTGATCGAATAGTTAGGGACTTAGAATTCGATGCCACAAGCATAAAATACAACATAAGTACAACAGTTTTTCCGTCGTATTACAGGAATAATTGCAACCAGTGTGAATGTACAGCTCATTTTTACGTTCCGGGCAACCTAGGCTTCGCTCAAGGGCGTTGCTCCACCAGACCGAATAGCAAGGGATTTAGAAGTCAATGCCAGAAGCATAAAATACAAAATAAATAGAACAGTTTTTCCATTGTATAAAACGAATAATTGCAACCACTGTGAAAGTTATGGTCATTTCTACGTTCCGGCCAATCTAGGCTCCACCCTAGGGCGTTGTTCCATCAGATCGAATAGTTAGGGCCTAAGAAGTCAACGCCAGAAGCATAAAATACAATATAAATACAACAGCTTTTCCATAGTATATGATGTATATTTGCAAACAGTGTGAAAGTAAAGGCCATTTCTACGTTCCGGGCAACCTAGGCTTAACTGTAGGGCGTTGCTTCACCAGATCGCATGGTTAGGGACTTAGAAGTAAACGCAAGAAGCATACAATACAATAAAAATACAACAGTTTTTCCATCGAATAAAAGGAATTATTGCAACCAGTGTGAAAGCAATGGTCATTTCTATTTTCCGGGCAACCTAGGTTTCACTCTTGGGCGTTGCTCCACCACATCGAATAGCTACGGCCTTAGAAGTCAACTCCAGGAGCATAAAATACAGTATAAATGCAACAGCTTTTCCATCGTATAAAATGAATGATTGCAAACAGTGTGAAAGTTAAGGTCATTTCTACGTTCCGGGCAGCCTAGGCTTCACTTTAGGGCGTTGCTCCACCAGATCGAATAGTTAGGGACTTAGAATTCGACGCCAGAAGCATAAAATACAACATAAGTACAACAGTTTTTCCATCGTATTACAGGAATAATTGCAACCAGTGTGAATGTACAGCTCATTTTTACGTTCCGGGCAACCTAGGCTTCGCTCAAGGGCGTTGCTCCACCAGATCGAACAGTTAGGGCCTTAGAAGTCGACGCCCGGAGCTTAAAATACAAAATAAATAGAACAGTTTTTCCATTGTATAAAACGAATAATTGCAACCACTGTGAAAGTTATGGTCATTTCTACGTTCCGGCCAATCTAGGCTCCACCCTAGGGCGTTGTTCCATCAGCTCGAATAGTTAGGGCCTAAGAAGTCAACGCCAGAAGCATAAAATACAATATAAATACAACAGCTTTTCCATAGTATATGATGTATATTTGCAAACAGTGTGAAAGTAAAGGCCATTTCTACGTTCCGGGCAACCTAGGCTTAACTGTAGGGCGTTGCTCCACCAGATCGCATAGTTAGGGACTTAGAAGTAAACGCAAGAAGCATACAATACAATAAAAATACAACAGTTTTTCCATCGAATAAAAGGAATTATTGCAACCAGTGTGAAAGAAATGGTCATTTCTACTTTCCGGGCAACCTAGGTTTCACTCTAGGGCGTTGCTCCACCAGATCGAATATCGAGGGACTTAGATGTCAACGCCAGAAGCATAAAATACAATATAAATACAACAGTTTTCCCATCGTATAAAACGAATAATTGCAACCAGTATGAAAGTTATGGTCATTTCTACGTTCCGGCCAACCTAGGCTTCACCATAGGGCGTTGTTCCACCAGATCGCATAGTTAGGGCCTAAGAAGACAACGCCAGAAGCATAAAATACAATATAAATACAACAGCTTTTCCATAGTATACGATGTATATTTGCAAACAGTGTGAAAGAACAGGACATTTCTACGTTCCGGGCAACCTAGGCTTAACTGTAGGGCGTTGCTCCACCAGATCGCATAGTTAGGGACTTAGAAGTAATCGCAAGAAGCATAAAATACAATAAAAATACAACAGTTTTTCCATCGTATAAAAGGAATAATTGCAACCAGTGTGAAAGTAATGGTCATTTCTACTTTCCGGGCAACCTAGGTTTCACTCTAGGGCGTTGCTCCACCAGATCGAATAGCGAGGGACTTAGAAGTAAACGCCAGAAGCATAAAATACAATAAAAATACAACAGTTCTTCCATCGTATAAAAGGAATAATTGCAACCAGTGTGAAAGTAATGGTCATTTCTACTTTCCGGGCAACCTAGGTTTCACTCTTGGGCGTTGCTCCACCACATCGAGTAGCTACGGCCTTAGAAGTCAACTCCGGGAGCATAAAATACAATATAAATACAACAGCTTTTCCATCGTATAAAATGAATGATTGCAAACAGCGTGAAAGTTATGGTCATTTCTACGTTCCGGGCAACCTAGGCTTCACCCTAGGGCGTTGCTCCTCCTGATCGAATAGTTAGGGACTTAGAATTCGACGCCACAAGCATAAAATACAACATAAGTACAACAGTTTTTCCGTCGTATTACAGGAATAATTGCAACCAGTGTGAATGTACAGCTCATTTTTACGTTCCGGGCAACCTAGGCTTCGCTCAAGGGCGTTGCTCCACCAGACCGAATAGCAAGGGATTTAGAAGTCAATGCCAGAAGCATAAAATACAATAAAAATACAACAGTCTTTCCATCGTATAACAGGAAAGCTGCAACCAGTATGAAAGTACTGGTCATTTCTATGTACCGGGCAACCTAGGCTTAACTGTAGGGCGTTGCTCCACCAGATCGCATAGTTAGGGACTTAGAAGTAAACGCAAGAAGCATAAAATACAATAAAAATACAACAGTTTTTCCATCGTATAAAAGGAATAATTGCAAGCAGTGTGAAGGTAATGGTCATTTCTACGTTCCGTGCAATCTAGGCTTCACTCTAGAGCGTTGCTCCACCAGATCGAACAGTTAGGGCCTTAGAAGTCGACGCCCGAAGCATAAAATACAAAATAAATAGAACAGTTTTTCCATTGTATAAAACGAATAATTGCAACCACTGTGAAAGTTATGGTCATTTCTACGTTCCGGGCAACCTAGGTTTCACTCTTGGGGATTGTTCCACCACATCGGATAGCTACGCCCTTAGAATTCAACGACAGAAGCATAAAATACAATATAAATACAACATTTTTTCAAACGTATAATAGGAATAATTGCAAACAGTGTGAAAGATATGGTCATTTCTACGTTGCGGGCATCCTAGGCTTCACTCTAGGGCATTGCTCCACCACATCGAATAGTGACGGCCTTAGATGTCAACGCCATAACTATAAAAAACAATATAAATACGACAGTTTTTCCATTGTATAAAATGAATAACTGCAAACAGTGTGGAGGTAATGGTCATTTCTACTTTCCGGGCAACCTAGGCTTCACTCTAGGGCGTTTCTCCACCACATCGAATAGCTACGGTCCTAGAAGTCAACGCCTGAAGCATAAAATATAATATAAATACAACAGTTTTTCCATCGTATAACAAGAATAATTGCAACCAGTGTGAAAGTGATGGTCATTTCTACATTCCGGGCAACCTAGGCTTCACTCTAGGGCGTTGCTCCACCAGATTGAATAGTTAGGGCCTTAGAAGTCAACGCCAGAAGCATAAAATACAATATAAATGCAACAGTTTTTCCATCGTATAACAGGAACAATTGCAACCAGTGTGAAAGTACTGGTCATTTCTACGTTACGGGCAACCTAGGAATCGCTCCAGGGCGACGCTCCACCGGATCGAATATTTAGGGCCTGAGAAGTCAACGCCAGAAGCATAGAATACAATAAAAATACAACAGTTTTTCCATCATAAAGAACGAATAATAGCAACCAGTGTAAAAGTAATGGTCATTTCTACGTTCCGGGCAATCTAGACTTCACTCTAGGGCGTTGCTCCACTGGATCGAATAGTTAGGGCCTAAGAAGTCAACGCCAGATGCATAAAATACAATATAAATACAACAGCTTTTCCATCGTCTAAAACGAGTAATTGCAATCCGTATGAAAATTATGGTCATTTCTACGTTCCGGGCAACCTAGGCTTCACCCTAGGTCGTTGCTCCACCAGATCCAATAGTTAGGACATAAGAAGTCAGCGCCAGAAGCATAAAATACAAAATAGATACAACAGTTTTTCCATCATATAACAGGAATAATTGCAACCAGTGTGAAAGTGATGGTCATTTCTACGTTCCGGGCAACCTAGGCTTCACTCTAGGGCGTTGCTCCACCAGATTGAATAGTTAGGGCCTTAGAAGTCAACGCCAGAAGCATAAAATACAATATAAATGCAACAGTTTTTCCATCGTATAACAGGAACAATTGCAACCAGTGTGAAAGTACTGGTCATTTCTACGTTACGGGCAACCTAGGAATCGCTCCAGGGCGACGCTCCACCGGATCGAATATTTAGGGCCTAAGAAGTCAACGCCAGAAGCATAGAATACAATAAAAATACAACAGTTTTTCCATCATAAAGAACGAATAATAGCAACCAGTGTAAAAGTAATAGTCATTTCTACGTTCCGGGCAATCTAGACTTCACTCTAGGGCGTTGCTCCACTGGATCGAATAGTTAGGGCCTAAGAAGTCAACGCCAGATGCATAAAATACAATATAAATACAACAGCTTTTCCATCGTCTAAAACGAATAATTGCAACCAGTGTGAAAGTAATGGCCATTTCAACGTTACGGGCATCCTAGACTTAACTCTGAGGCATTGCTCCACCAGATCGAATAGATAGGGCCTTAGAAGTCAACGCCAGAAGCATTATATACAATATAAATACAACAGCTTTTCCACCGTATAACAGGAATAATTGCAAACAGTGTGAAAGATATGGTCATTTCTACGTTCCTGGCAACCTAGGCTTCACTCTAGGCCGTTGCTCGACCACATCGAATAGCTATGGCCTTAGAAGTCAACGCGAGAAGCATTAAATACAATATAAACACAACAGCTTTTCCACCGTATAACAGGAATAATTGCAAACAGTGTGAAGGTAATAGTCATTTCTACGCTCCGGTAAACCTAGGCTTCACTCTAGGGCGTTGCTCCACCAGATCGTGTAGTTAGGGCCTTAGACGTCAACGCCAGAAGCATAAAATAAAATAAAAATACAACACTTTTTCCATCGCATACAATTAATGATTGCAAACATTGTGAAAGTAACGGTCATTTCTACGTTCCGCGCAACCTAGGCTTCACTCTAGGGCGATGCTCCACGGTATCGAATATTTAGGGCCTAAGAAGTCAACGCCAGAAGCATAAAATACAATAAAAATACAACAGTTTTTCCATACTATAATAGGAATAATTGCAAACAGTGTGAAAGTAATGGTCATTTCTACGTTCCGGGCAATCTAGACTTCACTCTAGGGCGTTGCTCCACCGGATCGAATAGTTAGGGCCTTAGAAGTCAACGCCCGAAGCATAGAATACAATATATATACAATAGTTTTTCCATCGTATACTATTAATGATTGCAAACATTGTGAAAGTAACGGTCATTTCTACGTTCCGGGCAACCTAGGCTTCACTCTAGGGCGACGCTCCACCGGATCGAATATTTAGGGCCTAAGAAGTCAACGCCAGAAGCATAGAATACAATATAAATACAACAGTTTTTCCATCGTATAAAACGAATAATTGCAACCAGTGTGAAACTAATGGTCATTTCTACGTTCCGGGCAACCTAGGCTACACTCTAGGGCGTTGCTCCACCAGATCGAATAGTTAGGGCCTTAAAAGTCAATGCCAGAAGAATAAAATATAATATTAATACAACAGATTTTCCATCGTATGAAATGAATAATTGCAAACAGTGTGAAAGTAATGGTCATTTCTACGTTCCGGGCAATCTAGACTTCACTCTAGGGCGTTGCTCCACCAGATGGAATAGTTAGGTCCTAAGAAGACAACGCCAGAAGGATAAAATACAATATAAATACAACAGTTTTTCCATCGTATAAAATCAATAATTGCAACCAGTGTGAAACTAATGGCCACTTCAACGTTACGTGCGTCCTAGACTTAACTCTGAGGCATTGCTCCACCAGATCGAACAGATAGGGCCTTAGAAGTCAACGCCAGAAGCATAAAGTACAATAAAAATCCACCAGTTTTTCGTTCGTATAACAGGAATAATTGCAACCAGAGTGAAAGTGATGGTCATTTCTACGTTCCGGGCGACCTAGGCTACACTCTAGGGCGTTGCTCCACCAGATCGGATAGCTAGGGCCTTAGGAGTCAACGCCAGAGGCTTAAAATACAAAATTAGTAGAACAGATTTTCCATCGTATAAAATGAATAATTGCAAACAGTGTGAAAGTAATGGTCATTTCTACGTTCCGGGCAATCTAGACTTCACTCTAGGTAGTTGCTCCACCGGATCGAATAGTTAGGGCCTTAGAAGTCAACGCCCGAAGCATAAAATATAAAATTAATAGAACAGTTTTTCCATTGTATAAAACGAATGATTGCAACCAGAGTGAAACTTATGGTCATTTCAACGTTCCGTGCAAAATAGGCTGCACTCCAGGGCGTTGCTCCACCACATCGATTAGCTACGGCCTTAGAAGTCAACGCCAGAAGCATAAAATACAATAAAAATACAACAGCTTTTCCATCGTCTAAAACGAATAATTGCAGCCAGTGTGAAAGTAATGGCCATTTCAACGTTACGGGCATCCTAGACTTAACTCTGAGGCGTTGCTCCACCAGATCGAGTAGTTAGGGCCTTAGACGTCAACGCCAGAAGCATAAAATGAAATAAAAATAAAACACTTTTTCCATCGCATACAATTAATCATTGCAAACATTGTGAAAGTAACGGTCATTTCTACGTTCCGGGCAACCTAGGCTTCACTCTAGGCCGTTGCTCGACCACATCGAATAGCTATGGCCTTAGAAGTCAACGCGAGAAGCATTAAATACAATATAAATACAACAGCTTTTCCACCGTATAACAGGAATAATTGCAAACAGTGTGAAGGTAATAGTCATTTCTACGCTCCGGTAAACCTAGGCTTCACTCTAGGGCGTTGCTCCACCAGAACGTGTAGTTAGGGCCTTAGACGTCAACGCCAGAAGCATAAAATAAAATAAAAATACAACACTTTTTCCATCGCATACAATTAATGATTGCAAACATTGTGAAAGTAACGGTCATTTCTACGTTCCGCGCAACCTAGGCTTCACTCTAGGGCGATGCTCCACGGTATCGAATATTTAGGGCCTAAGAAGTCAACGCCAGAAGCATAAAATACAATAAAAATACAACAGTTTTTCCATACTATAATAGGAATAATTGCAAACAGTGTGAAAGTAATGGTCATTTCTACGTTCCGGGCAATCTAGACTTCACTCTAGGGCGTTGCTCCACCGGATCGAATAGTTAGGGCCTTAGAAGTCAACGCCCGAAGCATAGAATACAATATATATACAATAGTTTTTCCATCGTATACTATTAATGATTGCAAACATTGTGAAAGTAACGGTCATTTCTACGTTCCGGGCAACCTAGGCCTCACTCTAGGGCGACGCTCCACCGGATCGAATATTTAGGGCCTAAGAAGTCAACGCCAGAAGCATAGAATACAATATAAATACAACAGTTTTTCCATCGTATAAAACGAAAAATTGCAACCAGTGTGAAACTAATGGTCATTTCTACGTTCCGGGCAACCTAGGCTACACTCTAGGGCGTTGCTCCACCAGATCGAATAGCTAGGGCCTTAAAAGTCAATGCCAGAAGAATAAAATATAATATTAATACAACAGATTTTCCATCGTATGAAATGAATAATTGCAAACAGTGTGAAAGTAATGGTCATTTCTACGTTCCGGGCAATCTAGACTTCACTCTAGGGCGTTGCTCCACCAGATGGAATAGTTAGGTCCTAAGAAGACAACGCCAGAAGGATAAAATACAATATAAATACAACAGTTTTTCCATCGTATAAAATCAATAATTGCAACCAGTGTGAAACTAATGGCCATTTCAACGTTACGTGCGTCCTAGACTTAACTCTGAGGCATTGCTCGACCAGATCGAACAGATAGGGCCTTAGAAGTCAACGCCAGAAGCATAAAGTACAATAAAAATCCACCAGTTTTTCGTTCGTATAACAGGAATAATTGCAACCAGAGTGAAAGTGATGGTCATTTCTACGTTCCGGGCGACCTAGGCTACACTCTAGGGCGTTGCTCCACCAGATCGGATAGCTAGGGCCTTAGGAGTCAACGCCAGAGGCTTAAAATACAAAATTAGTAGAACAGATTTTCCATCGTATAAAATGAATAATTGCAAACAGTGTGAAAGTAATGGTCATTTCTACGTTCCGGGCAATCTAGACTTCACTCTAGGTAGTTGCTCCACCGGATCGAATAGTTAGGGCCTTAGAAGTCAACGCCCGAAGCATAAAATATAAAATTAATAGAACAGTTTTTCCATTGTATAAAACGAATGATTGCAACCAGAGTGAAACTTATGGTCATTTCAACGTTCCGTGCAAAATAGGCTGCACTCCAGGGCGTTGCTCCACCACATCGATTAGCTACGGCCTTAGAAGTCAACGCCAGAAGCATAAAATACAATAAAAATACAACAGCTTTTCCATCGTCTAAAACGAATAATTGCAGCCAGTGTGAAAGTAATGGCCATTTCAACGTTACGGGCATCCTAGACTTAACTCTGAGGCGTTGCTCCACCAGATCGAGTAGTTAGGGCCTTAGACGTCAACGCCAGAAGCATAAAATGAAATAAAAATAAAACACTTTTTCCATCGCATACAATTAATCATTGCAAACATTGTGAAAGTAACGGTCATTTCTACGTTCCGGGCAACCTAGGCTTCACTCTAGGCCGTTGCTCGACCACATCGAATAGCTATGGCCTTAGAAGTCAACGCGAGAAGCATTAAATACAATATAAATACAACAGCTTTTCCACCGTATAACAGGAATAATTGCAAACAGTGTGAAGGTAATAGTCATTTCTACGCTCCGGTAAACCTAGGCTTCACTCTAGGGCGTTGCTCCACCAGATCGTGTAGTTAGGGCCTTAGACGTCAACGCCAGAAGCATAAAATAAAATAAAAATACAACACTTTTTCCATCGCATACAATTAATGATTGCAAACATTGTGAAAGTAACGGTCATTTCTACGTTCCGCGCAACCTAGGCTTCACTCTAGGGCGATGCTCCACGGTATCGAATATTTAGGGCCTAAGAAGTCAACGCCAGAAGCATAAAATACAATAAAAATACAACAGTTTTTCCATACTATAATAGGAATAATTGCAAACAGTGTGAAAGTAATGGTCATTTCTACGTTCCGGGCAATCTAGACTTCACTCTAGGGCGTTGCTCCACCGGATCGAATAGTTAGGGCCTTAGAAGTCAACGCCCGAAGCATAGAATACAATATATATACAATAGTTTTTCCATCGTATACTAATAATGATTGCAAACATTGTGAAAGTAACGGTCATTTCTACGTTCCGGGCAACCTAGGCTTCACTCTAGGGCGACGCTCCACCGGATCGAATATTTAGGGCCTAAGAAGTCAACGCCAGAAGCATAGAATACAATATAAATACAACAGTTTTTCCATCGTATAAAACGAATAATTGCAACCAGTGTGAAACTAATGGTCATTTCTACGTTCCGGGCAACCTAGGCTACACTCTAGGGCGTTGCTCCACCAGATCGAATAGTTAGGGCCTTAAAAGTCAATGCCAGAAGAATAAAATATAATATTAATACAACAGATTTTCCATCGTATGAAATGAATAATTGCAAACAGTGTGAAAGTAATGGTCATTTCTACGTTCCGGGCAATCTAGACTTCACTCTAGGGCGTTGCTCCACCAGATGGAATAGTTAGGTCCTAAGAAGACAACGCCAGAAGGATAAAATACAATATAAATACAACAGTTTTTCCATCGTATAAAATCAATAATTGCAACCAGTGTGAAACTAATGGCCATTTCAACGTTACGTGCGTCCTAGACTTAACTCTGAGGCATTGCTCCACCAGATCGAACAGATAGGGCCTTAGAAGTCAACGCCAGAAGCATAAAGTACAATAAAAATCCACCAGTTTTTCGTTCGTATAACAGGAATAATTGCAACCAGAGTGAAAGTGATGGTCATTTCTACGTTCCGGGCGACCTAGGCTACACTCTAGGGCGTTGCTCCACCAGATCGGATAGCTAGGGCCTTAGGAGTCAACGCCAGAGGCTTAAAATACAAAATTAGTAGAACAGATTTTCCATCGTATAAAATGAATAATTGCAAACAGTGTGAAAGTAATGGTCATTTCTACGTTCCGGGCAATCTAGACTTCACTCTAGGTAGTTGCTCCACCGGATCGAATAGTTAGGGCCTTAGAAGTCAACGCCCGAAGCATAAAATATAAAATTAATAGAACAGTTTTTCCATTGAATAAAACGAATGATTGCAACCAGAGTGAAACTTATGGTCATTTCAACGTTCCGTGCAAAATAGGCTGCACTCCAGGGCGTTGCTCCACCACATCGATTAGCTACGGCCTTAGAAGTCAACGCCAGAAGCATAAAATACAATAAAAATACAACAGCTTTTCCATCGTCTAAAACGAATAATTGCAGCCAGTGTGAAAGTAATGGCCATTTCAACGTTACGGGCATCCTAGACTTAACTCTGAGGCGTTGCTCCACCAGATCGAGTAGTTAGGGCCTTAGACGTCAACGCCAGAAGCATAAAATGAAATAAAAATAAAACACTCTTTCCATCGCATACAATTAATCATTGCAAACATTGTGAAAGTAACGGTCATTTCTACGTTCCGGGCAACCTAGGCTTCACTCTAGGGCGACGCTCCACCGGATCGAATATTTAGGGCCTAAGAAGTCAACGCCAGAAGCATAGAATACAATATAAATACAACAGTTTTTCCATCATATAACAGGAATAATTGCAACCAGTGTGAAAGTGATGGTCATTTCTACGTTCCGGGCAACCTAGGCTTCACTCTAGGGCGTTGTTCCTCCAGATCGAATAGCTAGGGCCTAAGAAGTCAACGCCAGAAGCATAAAATACAATATAAGTACAACAGTTTTTCCATTGTCTAAAACGAATAATTGCAACCAGTGTGAAAGTAATGGCCATTTCAACGTTACGGGCATCCTAGACTTAACTCTGAGGCATTGCTCCACCAGATCGAATAGATTGGGCCTTAGAAGTCAACGCGAGAAGCATTAAATACAATATAAATACAACAGCTTTTCCAAGGTATAACAGGAATAATTGCAAACAGTGTGAAGGTACTAGTCATTTCTACGCTCCGATAAAGCTAGGCTTCACTCTAGGGCGTTGCTCCACCAGATCGAGTAGTTAGGGCCTTAGACGTCAACGCCAGAAGCATAAAATAAAATAAAAATACAACACTTTTTCCATCGCATACAATTAATGATTGCAAACATTGTGAAAGTAACGGTCATTTCTACGTTCCGGGCATCCTAGACATAACTCTGAGGCATTGCTCCACCAGATCGAATAGATAGGGCCTTAGAAGTCAACGCCAGAGGCATTATATACAATATAAATACAACAGCTTTTCCACCGTATAACAGGAATAACAGCAAACAGTGTGAAAGATATGGTCATTTCTACGTTCCTGGCAACCTAGGTTTCACTCTAGGCCGTTGCTCGACAACATCGAATAGCTATGGCCTTAGAAGTCAACGCCAGAAGCATTAAATACAATATAAATACAACAGCTTTTCCACCGTATAACAGGAATAATTGCAAACAGTGTGAAGGTAATAGTCATTTCTACGCTCCGGTAAACCTAGGCTTCACTCTAGGGCGTTGCTCCACCAGATCGAGTAGATAGGGCCTTTGACGTCAACGCCAGAAGCATAGAATAAAATAAAAATACGACACTTTTTCCATCCCATACAATTAATGATTGCAAACATTGTGAAAGTAACGGTCATTTCTACGTTCCGGGGAACCTAGGCTTCACTCTAGGGCGATGCTCTACCGGATCGAATATTTAGGGCCTAAGAAGTCAACGCCAGAGGCATAAAATACAATAAAAATACAACAGTTTTTCCATAGTATGACAGGAATAATTGCAAACAGTGTGAAAGTAATGGTCTTTTCTACGTTCCGGGCAATCTAGACTTCACTCTAGGTCGTTGCTCCACCGTATCGAATAGTTAGGGCCTTAGAAGTCAACGCCCGAAGCATGAAATATAAAATTAATAGAACAGTTTTTCCATTGTATAAAACGAATGATTGCAACCAGAGTGAAACTTATGGTCATTTCAACGTTCCGTGCAACATAGGCTGCACTCTAGGGCGTTGGTCCACCACATCGATTAGCTACGGCCTTAGAAGTCAACGCCAGAAGCATAAAATACAATATATATACAATAGTTTTTCCATCGTATCCTATTAATGATTGCAAACATTGTGAAAGTAACGGTCATTTCTACGTTCCGGGCAACCTAGGCTTCACTCTAGGGCGACGCTCCACCGGATCGAATATTTAGGGCCTAAGAAGTCAACGCCAGAAGCATAGAATACAATATAAATACAACAGTTTTTCCATCGTATAAAACGAATAATTGCAACCAGTGTGAAACTAATGGTCATTTCTACGTTCCGGGCAACCTAGGCTACACTCTAGGGCGTTGCTCCACCAGATCGAATAGTTAGGGCCTTAAAAGTCAATGCCAGAAGAATAAAATATAATATTAATACAACAGATTTTCCATCGTATGAAATGAATAATTGCAAACAGTGTGAAAGTAATGGTCATTTCTACGTTCCGGGCAATCTAGACTTCACTCTAGGGCGTTGCTCCACCAGATGGAATAGTTAGGGCCTAAGAAGACAACGCCAGAAGGATAAAATACAATATAAATACAACAGTTTTTCCATCGTATAAAATCAATAATTGCAACCAGTGTGAAACTAATGGCCATTTCAACGTTACGTGCGTCCTAGACTTAACTCTGAGGCATTGCTCCACCAGATCGAATAGATAGGGCCTTAGAAGTCAACGCCAGAAGCATAAAGTACAATAAAAATCCACCAGTTTTTCGTTCGTATAACAGGAATAATTGCAACCAGAGTGAAAGTGATGGTCATTTCTACGTTCCGGGCGACCTAGGCTACACTCTAGGGCGTTGCTCCACCAGATCGGATAGCTAGGGCCTTAGGAGTCGACGCCAGAGGCTTAAAATACAAAATTAGTAGAACAGATTTTCCATCGTATAAAATGAATAATTGCAAACAGTGTGAAAGTAATGGTCATTTCTACGTTCCGGGCAATCTAGACTTCACTCTAGGTAGTTGCTCCACCGGATCGAATAGTTAGGGCCTTAGAAGTCAACGCCCGAAGCATAAAATATAAAATTAATAGAACAGTTTTTCCATTGTATAAAACGAATGATTGCAACCAGAGTGAAACTTATGGTCATTTCAACGTTCCGTGCAAAATAGGCTGCACTCCAGGGCGTTGCTCCACCACATCGATTAGCTACGGCCTTAGAAGTCAACGCCAGAAGCATAAAATACAATAAAAATACAACAGCTTTTCCATCGTCTAAAACGAATAATTGCAGCCAGTGTGAAAGTAATGGCCATTTCAACGTTACGGGCATCCTAGACTTAACTCTGAGGCGTTGCTCCACCAGATCGAGTAGTTAGGGCCTTAGACGTCAACGCCAGAAGCATAAAATGAAATAAAAATAAAACACTTTTTCCATCGCATACAATTAATCATTGCAAACATTGTGAAAGTAACGGTCATTTCTACGTTCCGGGCAACCTAGGCTTCACTCTAGGGCGACGCTCCACCGGATCGAATATTTAGGGCCTAAGAAGTCAACGCCAGAAGCATAGAATACAATATAAATACAACAGTTTTTCCATCATATAACAGGAATAATTGCAACCAGTGTCAAAGTGATGGTCATTTCTACGTTCCGGGCAACCTAGGCTTCACTCTAGGGCGTTGTTCCTCCAGATCGAATAGCTAGGGCCTAAGAAGTCAACGCCAGAAGCATAAAATACAATATAAGTACAACAGTTTTTCCCTTGTATAACAGGAGTAATTGCAACCAGTGTGAAAGCTATGGTCATTTCTACGTTCCGGGCAACCTAGGAATCGCTCCAGGGCGACGCTCCACCGGATCGAATATTTAGGGCCTAAGAAGTCAACGCCAGAAGCATAGAATACAATAAAAATACAACAGTTTTTCCATCATAAAGAACGAATAATAGCAACCAGTGTAAAAGTAATGGTCATTTCTACGTTCCGGGCAATCTAGACTTCACTCTAGGGCGTTGCTCCACTGGATCGAATAGTTAGGGCATAAGAAGTCAACGCCAGATGCATAAAATACAATATAAATACAACAGCTTTTCCATCGTCTAAAACGAGTAATTGCAACCAGTGTGAAAGTAATGGCCATTTCAACGTTACGGGCATCCTAGGCTTCACTCTAGGCCGTTGCTCGACCACATCGAATAGCTATGGCCTTAGAAGTCAACGCGAGAAGCATTAAATACAATATAAATACAACAGCTTTTCCACCGTATAACAGGAATAATTGCAAACAGTGTGAAGGTAATAGTCATTTCTACGCTCCGGTAAACCTAGGCTTCACACTAGGTTGTTGCTCCACCAGATCGTGTAGTTAGGGCCTTAAACGTCAACGCAAGAAGCATAAAATAAAATAAAAATACAACACTTTTTCCATCGCATACAATTAATGATTGCAAACATTGTGAAAGTAACGGTCATTTCTACGTTCCGCGCAACCTAGGCTTCACTCTAGGGCGATGCTCCACGGTATCGAATATTTAGGGCCTAAGAAGTCAACGCCAGAAGCATAAAATACAATAAAAATACAACAGTTTTTCCATACTATTATAGGAATAATTGCAAACAGTGTGAAAGTAATGGTCATTTCTACGTTCCGGGCAATCTAGGCTTCATTCTAGGGCGTTGTTCGACCAGATCGAAGAGTTAGCGCCTAAGAAGACAACGCCAGAAGCATAAAATACAATACAAATACAACAGTTTTTCCATCGTATAAAATGAATAATTGCAAACAGTGTGAAAGTAATGGTCATTTCTGCGTTCCGGGCATCCTAGGCTTCACTCTAGGACGCTGCTCCACCAGATGGAATACTTAGGTCCTAAGAAGACAACGCCAGAAGCATAAAATACAATATAAATACAACAGTTTTTCCATCGTATAAAATGAATAATTGCAAACAGTGTGAAAGTAATGGTCATTTCTACGTTCCGGGCAATCTAGACTTCACTCTAGGGCGTTGCTCCACTGGATCGAATAGTTAGGGCCTAAGAAGTCAACGCCAGATGCATAAAACACAATATAAATACAACAGCTTTTCCATTGTCTAAAACGAATAATTGCAGCCAGTGCGAAAGTAATGGCCATTTCAACGTTACGGGCATCCTAGACTTAACTCTGAGGCATTGCTCCTCCAGATCGAATAGATTGAGCCTTAGAAGTCAACGCGAGAAGCATTAAATACAATATAAATACAACAGCTTTTCCACCGTATAACAGGAATAATTGCAAACAGTGTGAAGGTAATAGTCATTTCTACGCTCCGGTAAAGCTAGGCTTCACTCTAGGGCGTTGCTCCACCAGATCGAGTAGTTAGGGCCTTAGACGTCAACGCCAGAAGCATAGAATAAAATAAAAATACAACACTTTTTCCATCGCATACAATTAATGATTGCAAACATTGTGAAAGTAACGGTCATTTCTACGTTCCGGGCATCCTAGACTTAACTCTGAGGCATTGCTCCACCAGATCGAATAGATAGGGCCTTAGAAGTCAACGCCAGAGGCATTATATACAATATAAATACAACAGCTTTTCCACCGTGTAACAGGAATAATAGCAAACAGTGTGAAAGATATGGTCATTTCTACGTTCCTGGCAACCTAGGTTTCACTCTAGGCCGTTGCTCGACCACATCGAATAGCTATGGCCTTAGAAGTCAACGCCAGAAGCATTAAATACAATATAAATACAACAGCTTTTCCACCGTATAACAGGAATAATTGCAAACAGTGTGAAGGTAATAGTCATTTCTACGCTCCGGTAAACCTAGGCTTCACTCTAGGGCGTTGCTCCACCAGATCGAGTAGATAGGGCCTTAGACGTCAACGCCAGAAGCATAAAATAAAATAAAAATACAACACTTTTTCCATCCCATACAATTAATGATTGCAAACATTGTGAAAGTAACGGTCATTTCTACGTTCCGGGCAACCTAGGCTTCACTCTAGGGCGATGCTCCACCGGATCGAATATTTAGGGCCTAAGAAGTCAACGCCAGAGGCATAAAATACAATAAAATTACAACAGTTTTTCCATAGTATAACAGGAATAATTGCAAACAGTGTGAAAGTAATGGTCTCTTCTACGTTCCGAGCAATCTAGACTTCACACTAGGGCGTTACTCCACCACATCGAATAGTTAGGGCCTAAGAAGTCAACGCCAGAAGCAGAAAATACAATATAAATACAACAGTTTTTCCATCGTATAAAATGAATAAATGCAAACAGTGTGAATGTAATGGTCATTTCTACGTTCCGGGCAATCTAGACTTCACTCTAGGGCGTTGCTCCACCGGATCGAATAGTTAGGGCCTTAGAAGTCAACGCCCGAAGCATTAAATATAAGATTAATACAACAGTTTTTCCGTCGTATACTATTAATGATTGCAAACATTGTGAAAGTAACGGTCATTTCTACGTTCCGGGCAACCTAGGCTTCACTCTAGGGCGACGCTCTACCGGATCGAATATTTAGGGCCTAAGAAGTCAACGCCAGAAGCATAGAATACAATAAAGATACAACAGTTTTTCCATCATATAAAACGAATAATAGCAACCAGTGTAAAGGTAATGGTCATTTCTACGTTCCGGGCAACCTAGGCTTCATTCTAGGGCGTTGTTCCACCAGATCGAACAGTTAGCGCCTAAGAAGACAACGCCAGAAGCATAAAATACAATACAAATACAACAGTTTTTCCATCGTATAAAATGAATAATTGCAAACTGTGTGAAAGTAATGGTCATTTCTGCGTTCCCGGCAACCTAGGCTTCACTCTAGGACGCTGCTCCACCAGATGGAATACTTAGGTCCTAAGAAGACAACGCCAGAAGCATAAAATACAATATAAATACAACAGTTTTTCCATCGTATAAAATGAATAATTGCAAACAGTGTGAAAGTAATGGTCATTTCTACGTTCCGGGCAATCTAGACTTCACTCTAGGGCGTTGCTCCACTGGATCGAATAGTTAGGACCTAAGAAGTCAACGCCAGATGCATAAAACACAATATAAATACAACAGCTTTTCCATTGTCTAAAACGAATAATTGCAACCAGTGTGAAAGTAATGGCCATTTCAACGTTACGGGCATCCTAGACTTAACTCTGAGGCATTGCTCCACCAGATCGAATAGATTGGGCCTTAGAAGTCAACGCGAGAAGCATTAAATAAAATATAAATACAACAGCTTTTCCAACGTATAACAGGAATAATTGCAAACAGTGTGAAGGTAATAGTCATTTCTACGCTCCGATAAAGCTAGGCTTCACTCTAGGGCGTTGCTCCACCAGATCGAGTAGTTAGGGCCTTAGACGTCAACGCCAGAAGCATAAAATAAAATAAAAATACAACACTTTTTCCATCGCATACAATTAATGATTGCAAACATTGTGAAAGTAACGGTCATTTCTACGTTCCGGGCATCCTAGACTTAGCTCTGAGGCATTGCTCCACCAGATCGAATAGATAGGGCCTTAGAAGTCAACGCCAGAGGCATTATATACAATATAAATACAACAGTTTTTCCACCGTATAACAGGAATAACAGCAAACAGTGTGAAAGATATGGTCATTTCTACGTTCCTGGCAACCTAGGTTTCACTCTAGGCCGTTGCTCGACCACATCGGATAGCTATGGCCTTAGAAGTCAACGCCAGAAGCATTAAATACAATATAAATACAACAGCTTTTCCACCGTATAACAGGAATAATTGCAAACAGTGTGAAGGTAATAGTCATTTCTACGCTCCGGTAAACCTAGGCTTCACTCTAGGGCGTTGCTCCACCAGATCGAGTAGATAGGGCCTTTGACGTCAACGCCAGAAGCATAAAATAAAATAAAAATACAACACTTTTTCCATCCCATACAATTAATGATTGCAAACATTGTGAAAGTAACGGTCATTTCTACGTTCCGGGCAACCTAGGCTTTACTCTAGGGCGATGCTCCACCGGATCGTATATTTAGGGCCTAAGAAGTCAACGCCAGAGGCATAAAATACAATAAAAATACAACAGTTTTTCCATAGTATGACAGGAATAATTGCAAACAGTGTGAAAGTAATGGTCTTTTCTACGTTCCGGGTAATCTAGACTTCACTCTAGGTCGTTGCTCCACCGTATCGAATAGTTAGGCCCTTAGAAGTCAACGCCCGAAGCATGAAATATAAAATTAATAGAACAGTTTTTCCATTGTATAAAACGAATGATTGCAACCAGAGTGAAACTTATGGTCATTTCAACGTTCCGTGCAACATAGGCTGCACTCTAGGGCGTTGGTCCACCACATCGATTAGCTACGGCCTTAGAAGTCAACGCCAGAAGCATAAAATACAATATATATACAATAGTTTTTCCATCGTATACTATTAATGATTGCAAACATTGTGAAAGTAACGGTCATTTCTACGTTCCGGGCAACCTAGGCTTCACTCTAGGGCGACGCTCCACCGGATCGAATATTTAGGGCCTAAGAAGTCAACGCCAGAAGCATAGAATACAATATAAATACAACAGTTTTTCCATCGTATAAAACTAATAATTGCAACCAGTGTGAAACTAATGGTCATTTCTACGTTCCGGGCAACCTAGGCTACACTCTAGGGCGTTGCTCCACCACATCGAATAGTTAGGGCCTTAAAAGTCAATGCCAGAAGCATAAAATACAATAAAAATACAACAGTTTTTCCATCGTATAACAGGAATAGTTACAAACTGTGTGAAAGTGATGGCCATCTCTACGTTCCGGGCAACCTTGGCTTCATTCTACGGCGTTGTTCCACCAGATCGAACAGCTAGGGCCTAAGAAGTCAACGCCAGAAGCATAAAATACAATATAAATACAACAGTTTTTCCATCGTATAACAGGAATAGTTACAAACTGTGTGAAAGTGATGGCCATCTCTACGTTCCGGGCAACCTTGGCTTCATTCTACGGCGTTGTTCCACCAGATCGAACAGCTAGGGCCTAAGAAGTCAACGCCAGAAGCATAAAATTTAATATAAATACAACAGTTTTTCCATCATATAAAACGAATGATAGCAACCAGTGTAAAAGTAATGGTCATTTCTACGTTCCGGGCAACCTAGGCTTCACTCTAGGGCGTTGCTCCACCACATCGAATAGCTAGGGCCTAAGAAGTCAACGCCAGAAGCATAAAATACAAAATAAATACAACAGTTTTTCCATCGTATAACAGGAATAATTGCAACCTGTGTGAAGGTAATGATCATTTCTACGTTCCTGTCAACCTAGGTTTCGCTCTAGGGCGTTGCTCCACCACATCGAATACTGAGTGCCTTGGAAGTCATCGCCAGAAGCATAAAATACAGTATAAATACAACAGATTTTCCATTGTATAAAATGAATAATTACTAACAGTGTGGAAGTATTGGTCATTTCTACGTTCCGGGCAACCCAGGCTTCACCCTAGGGCGTTGCTCCATCACATCGAAAAGCTACGGCCTTAGAAGCTCACGCCAGTGGCATAAAATACAATATAAATACAACAGTCTTTCCATCGTATAAAACGAATTATTGCAACCAGTATGAAAGTTATGGTCTTTTCTACGTTCCGGGCAACCTAGGCTTCACCCTAGGGCGTTGCCCCACCAGATCCACTAGTTAGGGCCTAAGAAGTCAACGCCAGAAGCATAAAATACAAAATAAGTACAACAGTTTTTCCATCGCATAACAGGAATAATTGCAACCTGTGTGAAAGTAATGGTCATTTCTACGTTCCGGTCAACCTAGGTTTCGCTCTAGGGCGTTGCTCCACCACATCGAATACTGAGTGCCTTGGAAGTCATCGCCAGAAGCATAAAATACAGTATAAATACAACAGCTTTTCCATTGTATAAAATGAATAATTACTAACAGTGTGGAAGTAATGGTCATTTCTACGTTCCGGGCAACCTAGGCTTCCCTCTAGGGCGGTGCTCCACCGCATCGAATAGGTACGGCCTTAGAATTCAACGCCTGAAGCATAAATTACAATAAAAATGAAGTAGTTTTTTCATCGCATAAAAGGAATAATTGCCACAAGCGAAAAGGTCATGGTCATTTCTGCGTTCCGGGCAATCTAGGCTTCACTCTATGGCGTTGCTCTACCAGATCCAATAGTTAGGGCCTAAGAAGTCAACGCCCGAAACATAAAATTCAAAATAAATGCAACAGTTTTTCCATCGTATGACAGGAGTAATTGCAACCAGTGTGAAAGATATGGTCATTTCTACGTTCCGGGCAACCTAGGCTTCACTCTAGGGCGTTGCTCCACCACATCGAATAGCTACGGCCTTAGAAGTCACCGCCTGAAGCATAAATCACAATAAAAGTACAACAGTTTTTTCATCGCATAACAGGAATAATTGCAACAAGCGTAAAGGTAATGGTCATTTCTACGTTCCGGGCAATCTAGGCTACACTCTATGGTGTTGCTCAACCAGATCGAATAGTTAGGGCCTAAGAAGTCAACGTCAGAAGCATAAAATACAATATAAATACAACAGCTTTTCCATAGTATAAGACGAGTAATTGCAACCAGTGTAAAAGATGTGGTCATTTCAACGTTCCGGGCAACATAGGCTTCACTCTGGGGCGTTGCTGCACCACATCGAATAGCTACGGCCTTAGAAGTCAACGCCAGAAGCATAAAATACAATATAAATACAACAGTTTTTACATTGTACGAAATGAATAATTGCAAACAGTGTGGAAGTAATGGTCATTTCTACGTTCCGGGCCACCTATGTTTCGCTCTAGGGCGTTGCTCCATCACATCGAATAGTTAGGGCCTTAGAAGTTAACGCCAGAAGCATGAAATACAGTATAAATACTACAGTTTTTCCAACGTATTATAGGAATAATTGCAAACAGTGTGAAAAATTTGGTCATTACTACGTTCCGGGCAACATAGGCTTCACTCTAGGGCGTTGCTCCACCACATCGAATAGCTACGGCCTTAGAAGTCAACGCCAGAAGCATAAAATACAATATAAATAAAACAGTTTTTCCATCGTATAAAACGAATAATTGCAACCAGTATGACAGTTGTGGTCATTTCTACATTCCGGGCAACCTAGGCTTCACTCTAGGGCGTTGCTCCACCAGATCGAATAGTTAGGGCCTAAGAAGTCAACGCCAGAAGCATAAAATATAAAATAGATACAACAGTTTTCCGATCGTATAACAGGAATAATTGCTAACAGTGTGAAAGATATGGTCATTTCTACGTTGCGGGCATCCTAGGCTTCACTGTAGGGCATTACTCCACCACATCGAGTAGCTACGGCCTTAGAAGTCAACGCCATAACTATAAAAAACAATGTAAATACAACAGTTTTTCCATTGTATCAAATGAATAATTGCAAACAGTGTGGAGGTAATGGTCATTTCTACTTTCCGGGCAATCAAGGCTTCACTCTAGGGCGTTTCTCCACCACATCGAATAGCTACGGCCTTAGAAGTCAACGTCTGAAGCATAAAATATAATATAAATACAACAGTTTTTCCACTGTATATTATGAATAATTGCAACCAGAGTGAAAGTAATGGTCATTTCCACGATTCGGGCGACCTAGGCTCCACTATAGTGCGTTGCTCCACCAGATCGAATAGCTACGGCCCTAGAAGTCAACGCCTGAAGCATAAAATATAATATAAATACAACAGTTTTTCCATCGTATAACAAGAATAATTGCAACCAGTGTGAAAGTGATGGTCATTTCTACATTCCGGGCAACCTAGGCTTCACTCTAGGGCGTTGCTCCACCAGATCGAATAGTTAGGGCCTAAGAAGTCAACGCCAGAAGCATAAAATATAAAATAGATACAACAGTTTTCCCATCGTATAACAGGAATAATTGCTAACAGTGTGAAAGATATGGTCATTTCTACGTTTCGGGCATCCTAGGCTTCACTGTAGGGCATTACTCCACCACATCGAGTAGCTACGGCCTTAGAAGTCAACGCCATAACTATAAAAAACAATGTAAATACAACAGTTTTTCCATTGTATCAAATGAATAATTGCAAACAGTGTGGAGGTAATGGTCATTTCTACTTTCCGGGCAATCAAGGCTTCACTCTAGGGCGTTTCTCCACCACATCGAATAGCTACGGCCTTAGAAGTCAACGTCTGAAGCATAAAATATAATATAAATACAACAGTTTTTCCACTGTATATTATGAATAATTGCAACCAGTGTGAAAGTAATGGTCATTTCTACGTTCCGGGCAACATAGGCCTCACTCTGGGGCGTTGGTCCAGCACATCCAATAGTTAGCGCCTAAGAAGTCAACTCCCGAAGCATAAAATACGATATATGTACAACAGTTTTTCCATTGTATAAAACGAATAATTGCAACCAGTGTGAAAGTAATGGACATTTCTACGTTCCGGCTAACCTAGGCTTCACTCTTGGACGTAGCCCCACGAGATCGAATAGCTAGGACCTTAGAAGTCAACGCCAGAAGCATAAAATACAATAAAAATACAACATCTTTTCCATCGTATAGCATGAATAATTGCAACCACTGTGAAAGTAATGGACATTTCTACGTTTCAGGCAACCTAGGCTCCACTCTAGGGCGTTGCTCCACCAAATCGAATAGCTAGGGCCTTAGAAGTCAACGCCCGAAGCATAAAATGCAATATAAATACAACAGTTTTTCCATCGTATAATGGGAATAATTGCAACCAGTGTGAAAGTCATGGTCATTTCCACGTTCCGGGCCACCTAGGCTTCACTCTAGGGCGTTGCTCCACCAGATCGGAGAGGTAGGGCCATAGAAGTCAATGCCCGAAGCATAAAATACGATAAAGGTATAACAGTTTTTCTACCGTATAACAGGAATAATTGCAAACAGTGTGAAAATAATGGACATTTCTACGTTTCAGGCAACCTAGGCTCCAATCAAGGGCGTTACTCCACCAAATCGAAAAGTTAGGGCCATAGAAGTGAATGCCAGATGCATAAAATGCAATATAAATAGAACAGTTTTTCCATTGTGTAAAACGAATAATTGCAACCAGTGTGAAAGTTATGGTCATTTCTACGTTCCGGGCAACCTAGGCATCACTCTAGGGCGCTGCTGCGCCATATCGAATAGCTAGGGCCTTAGAAGTCAACACCAGAAGCATAAAATACAATATAAATACAACAGCTTTTCCATCGTATAAAATGAATAATTGCAAACAGTGTGAAAGTAATGGTCATTTCTACGTTCCGGGCAACATAGGCCTCACTCTGGGGCGTTGGTCCAGCACATCCAATAGTTAGCGCCTAAGAAGTCAACTCCCGAAGCATAAAATACGATATATGTACAACAGTTTTTCCATTGTATAAGACGAATAATTGCAACCAGTGTGAAAGTAATGGACATTTCTACGGTTCGGGCAACCTAAGCTTCACTCTAGCGTGTTGCTCCACCACATCGCATAGCTACGGCCTTAGAGGTCAACGCCAAAAGCATGAAATACAATATAAATACAACAGCTTTTCCATCGTATAAAATGAATAATTGCAAACATTGTGAAAGTAATGGTCATTTCTACGTTCCGGGCAACGTTGGCTTCACTCTAGGGCGTTGCTCCACCAGATCGAATAGTTAGGGCGATAGAAGTCAACGCCAGATGCATAAAATACCATATAAATGCAACAGTTTTTCCATCGTATAACAGGAATTAATTGCGAACAGTGTGAAAGTGATGGTCATTTCTAAGTTCCTGGCAACCTAGGCTTCACTCTAGGGCTTTGCTCCACCAGATCGAATACCTAGGGCCTTAGAAGTCAACGCCAGAAGCATAAAATAAAATAAAAATACAACAGTTGTGCCATCGTATAACAGGAATAATTACAACCTGTGTGAAAGTAATGGGCATTTCTACGTTCCGTGCAACCTAGGCTTCACTCTAGGGCGTTGCTCCACCATATCGAATAGCTTGGGCCTTAAAAGTCAACGCCGGAAGCATAAAATAAAATAAAAATACAACAGTTTTTCCATCGTATAACAGGAATAATTGCAACCAGAGTGAAAGTGACGGTCATTTCTACGTTCCGGGCGACCTAGGCTACACTCTAGGACGTTGCTCCACCAGATCGAAGAGCTAGGCCCTTAGAAGTCAACGCCCGAAGCATAAAATACAAAATTAATAGAACAGTCTTTCCATTGTATAAAACGAATGATTGCAACCAGAGTGAAACTTATGGTCATTTATATGTTCCGTGCAACACAGGCTGCACTCTAGGGCATTGCTCCGCCACAACGATTAGCTACGGCCATAGAAGTCAATGCCAGAAGCATAAAATACAATATAAATACAACAGCTTTTCCATCGTATAAAACGAATAATTGCAACCAGTGTGAAAGTTATGGTCATTTCTACGTTCCAGGCAACATAGGCTTCACTCTTGGACGATGCCCCACCAGATCGAATAGCTAGGACCTTAGAAATCAACGCCAGAAGAATAAAATACGATATACGTACAACAGTTTTTCCATCTTATAACAGGAATAATTGCAAACAGTGTGAAAGTTATGGTCATTTCTACGTTCCGGGCAATCTAGACTTCACTCTAGGGCGTTGCTCCACCGGATCGAATAGTTAGGGCCTTAGAAGTCAACGCCCGAACCATAAAATACAAAATTAATACAACAGTTTTACCATTGTATAAAACGAGTGATTGCAACCAGAGTGAAACTTATGGTCATTTCTACGATACGTGCAACATAGGATGCACTCTAGGGCGTTGCTCCACCACATCGATTAGCTACGGCCTAAGAAGTCAACGCCAGATGCATAAAATACAATATAAATACAACAGCTTTTCCATCGTCTAAAACGAATAATTGCAACCAGTGTGAAAGTAATGGCCATTTCAACGTTACGGGCAACCTAGACTTAACTCTGAGGCATTGCTCCACCAGATCGAATAGATAGGGCCTTAGAAGTCAACGCCAGAAGCATACAGTACAATAAAAGTCCAACAGTTTTTCCATCGTATAACAGGAATAATTGCAAACAGTGTGAAGCTAATGGTCACTTCTACGTTCCGGGCAACCTAGGCTTCACACTAGGGCGTTGCTCCACCACATCGAATAGTTAGGGCCTAAGAAGTCAACGCCAGAAGCAGAAAATACAATATAAATACAACAGTTTTTCCATCGTATAAAATGAATAATTGCAACCAGTGTGAAAGCTATGGTCATTTCTACGTACCGGGCAATCTAGGCTTCACTCTAGGGCGTTGCTCCACCACATCGAATAGCTGCGGCCTTAGAAGTCAATGCCAGAAGCATAAAATACAAAATAAATACAACAGTTTTACCATCGTATAAAATGAATAATCGCAAACAGTGTGAAGGTAATGGTCATTTCTACGTTCCGGGCAATCTAGACTTCACTCTAGGTCGTTGCTCCACCGGATCGAATAGTTAGGGCCTTAGAAGTCAACGCCGGAAGCATAAAATATATAATTAATAGAACAGTTTTTCCATTGTATAAAACGAGTGATTGCAACCAGAGTGAAACTTATGGCCATTTCAACGTTCCGTGCAAAATAGGCTGCACTCTAGGGCGTTACACCACCACATCGATTAGCTACGGCCTTAGAAGTCAACGCCAGAAGCATAAAATACAGTAAAAATACAACAGTTTTTCCATCGTATACTATTAATGATTGCAAACATTGTGAAAGTAACGGTCATTTCTACGTTCCGCGCAACCTAGGCTTCACTCTAGGGCGATGCTCCACGGTATCGAATATTTAGGGCCTAAGAAGTCAACGCCAGAAGCATAAAATACAATAAAAATACAACAGTTTTTCCATAGTATAATAGGAATAATTGCAAACAGTGTGAAAGTAATGGTCATTTCTACGTTCCGGGCAATCTAGACTTCACTCTAGGGCGTTGCTCCACCGGATCGAATAGTTAGGGCTTTAGAAGTCAACGCCCGAAGCATTAAATATAAGATTAATACAACAGTTTTTCCATTGTATAAAACGAATGATTGCAACCAGAGTGAAACTTATGGTCATTTCAACGTTCCGCGCAACATAGGCTGCACTCTAGGGCGTTGCCCGAGCACATCGATTAGCTACGGCCTTAGAATTCAACGCCAGAAGCATAAAATACAATATAAATACAACAGTTTTTCCATCGTATACTATTAATGATTGCAAACATTGTGAAAGTAACGGTCATTTCTACGTTCCGGGCAACCTAGGCTTCACTCTAGGGCGACGCTCCACCGGATCGAACAGTTAGCGCCTAAGAAGACAACGCCAGAAGCATAAAATACAATACAAATACAACAGTTTTTCCATCGTATAAAATGAATAATTGCAAACTGTGTGAAAGTAATGGTCATTTCTACGTTCCGGGCAACCTAGGCTTCACTCTAGGACGTTGCTCCACCAGATGGAATAGTTAGGTCCTAAGAAGACAACGCCAGAAGCATAAAATACAATATAAATACAACAGTTTTTCCATCGTATAAAATGAATAATTGCAACCAGTGTGAAAGCTATGGTCATTTCTACGTACCGGGCAATCTAGGCTTCACTCTAGGGCGTTGCTCCACCACATCGAATAGCTGCGGCCTTAGAAGTCAACGCCAGAAGCATAAAATACAATATAAATACAACAGTTTTTCAATCGTATAACAGGAATAATTGCTAACAGTGTGAAAAATATGGTCATTTCTACGTTCCAGGCGACCTAGGCTCGACTCTAGGGCGTTGCTCCACCAGATGGAATAGCTAGCGCCTTAGAAGTCAATGCCAGAAGCATAAAATACAAAATAAATACAACAGTTTTACCATCGTATAAAATGAATAATCGCAAACAGTGTGAAGGTAATGGTCATTTCTACGTTCCGGGCAATCTAGACTTCACTCTAGGTCGTTGCTCCACCGGATCGAATAGTTAGGGCCTTAGAAGTCAACGCCGGAAGCATAAAATATATAATTAATAGAACAGTTTTTCCATTGTATAAAACGAATGATTGCAACCAGAGTGAAACTTATGGCCATTTCAACGTTCCGTGCAAAATAGGCTGCACTCTAGGGCGTTGCACCACCACATCGATTAGCTACGGCCTTAGAAGTCAACGCCAGAAGCATAAAATACAATAAAAATACAACAGTTTTTCCATCGTATACTATTAATGATTGCAAACATTGTGAAAGTAACGGTCATTTCTACGTTCCGCGCAACCTAGGCTTTACTCTAGGGCGATGCTCCACGGTATCGAATATTTAGGGCCTAAGAAGTCAACGCCAGAAGCATAAAATACAATAAAAATACAACAGTTTTTCCATAGTATAATAGGAATAATTGCGAACAGTGTGAAAGTAATGGTCATTTCTACGTTCCGGGCAATCTAGACTTCACTCTAGGGCGTTGCTCCACCGGATCGAATAGTTAGGGCCTTAGAAGTCAACGCCCGAAGCATTAAATATAAGATTAATACAACAGTTTTTCCATTGTATAAAACGAATGATTGCAACCAGAGTGAAACTTATGGTCATTTCAACGTTCCGCGCAACATAGGCTGCACTCTAGAGCGTTGCCCGAGCACATCGATTAGCTACGGCCTTAGAATTCAACGCCAGAAGCATAAAATACAATAAAAATACAACAGTTTTTCCATCGTATACTATTAGTGATTGCAAACAATGTGAAAGTAACGGTCATTTCTACGTTCCGGGCAACCTAGGCTTCACTCTAGGGCGACGCTCCCCCGGATCGAATATTTAGGGCCTAAGACGTCAACGACAGAAGCATAAAATACAATATAAATACGACAGTTTTTCCATCGTATAAAATGAATAATTGCAAACAGTGTGAAGCTAATGGTCACTTCTACGTTCCGGGCAACCTAGGCTTCACTCTAGGGCGTTGCTCCACCACATCGAATAGTTAGGGCCTTAAAAGTCAATGCCAGAAGAATAAAATACAATATAAATACAACAGTTTTTCCATCGTATAAAATGAATAATTGCAAACAGTGTGAAAGTAATGGTCATTTCTACGTTCCGGCCAATCTAGACTTCACTCTAGGGCGTTGCTCCACTGGATCGAATAGTTAGGGCCTAAGAAGTCAACGCCAGATGCGTAAAACACAATATAAATACAACAGCTTTTCCATTGTCTAAAACGAATAATTGCAACCAGTGTGAAAGTAATGGCCATTTCTACGTTCCGGGCATCCTAGACTTAACTCTGAGGCATTGCTCCACCAGATCGAATAGATAGGGCCTTAGAAGTCAAAGCCAGAGGCATTATATACAATATAAATGCAACAGCTTTTCCACCGTATAACAGGAATAATAGCAAACAGTGTGAAAGGTATGGTCATTTCTACGTTCCTGGAAACCTAGGTTTCACTCTAGGCCGTTGCTCGGCCACATCGAATAGCTATGGCCTTAGAAGTCAACGCCAGAAGCTTAAAATACAATATAAATACAACAGTTTTTCAATCGTATAACAAGAATAATTGCTAACAGTGTGAAAGGTATGGTCATTTCTACGTTGCGGGCATCCTAGGCTTCACTGTAGGGCATTGCTCCACCACATCGAATAGCTACGGCGTTAGAAGTCAACGCCATAACTATAAAAAACAATATAAATACAACAGTATTTCCATTGTATAAAATGAATAATTGCAAACAGTGTGGAGGTAATGGTCATTTCTACTTTCCGGGCAATCTAGGCTTCACTCTAGGGCGTTTCTCCACCACATCGAATAGATACGGCCTTAGAAGTCAACGTCTGAAGCATAAAATATAATATAAATACAACAGTTTTTCCATCGTATAACAGGAATAATTGCAACCAGTGTGATAGCTATGGTCATTTCTACGTTCCGGGCAACCTAGGCTTCACTCTAGGGCGTTGCTCCACCACATCGAATAGTTAGGGCCTTAGAAGTCAATGCCAGAAGCATAAAATGCAATATAAATACAACAGTTTTTCCATCGTACAACAGGAGTAATTGTAATCAGTGTGAAAGGTATGGTCATTTCTACGTTCCGGGCAACCTAGGCTTCACTCTAGGGCGTTGCTCCACCACATCGAATATCTGCGGCCTTAGATATCAACGCCAGAACCATAAAATACAATATAAATACAACAGTTTTTCAATCGCATAACAGGAATAATTGCTAACAGTGTGAAAGATATGGTCATTTCTACGTTGCGGGCATCCTAGGCTTCACTATAGCTCATTGCTCCACCACATCGAATAGCTACGGCCTTAGAAGTCAACGCCATAACTATAAAAAACGATATAAATGCAACAGTTTTTTCATTGTATAAAATGAATAATTGCAAACAGAGTGGAGGTAATGGTCATTTGTACTTTCCGGACAACCTAGGCTTCACTCTAGGGCGTTTCTCCACCACATCGAATAGCTACGGCCTTAGAAGTCAACGTCTGAAGCATAAAATATAATATACATACTACAGTTTTTCCATCGTATAACAGGAATAATTGCAACCAGTGTGAAAGACATGGTCATTTCTACGTTCCGGGCAACCTAGGCTTCGCTCTAGGGACCTGCTCCACCAGATCGAATAGCTAGGGACTTAGAAGTCAACGCCAGAGGCATAAAATAGAATAAAAATGCAACAGTTTTTCCATCGTATAACATGAATAACTGCAACCAGTGTGAAAGTACTGGTCATTTTTATGTTCCCGGAAACATAGGCTTCACTCTAGGGCGTTGCTCAACCACATCGAATAGCTACGGCCCTAGAAGACAGCGCCATAACTATAAAATACAATATAAATACAACATTCTATCCATCGTATAAAACGAATAATTGCAACCAGTCTGATAGTTATGGTCATTTCTACGTTCCGGGCAACCTAGGCTTCACCATAGGACGTAGCTCCACCAGATCGAATAGTTAGGGCCTAAGGAGTCAATGCCAGAAGCATAAAATACGATATATGTACAACAGTTTTTCCATCGCATAAAATGAGTAATTGCAACCAGTGTGAAAGGTATGGTCATTTCTACGTTCCGGGCAACCTAGGCTTCACTCTAGGGCGTTTCTCCACCACATCGAATAGCTACGGCCTTAGAACTCAACGCCTGAAGCATAAAATATAATATAAGTACAACAGTTTTTCCATCGTATAACAGGAATAATTGCAACCAGTGTGAAAGACATGGTCATTTCTACGATCCCGGCAACCTAGGCTTAACTCCAGGGCGTTGCTCCTCCAGATCGAATAGCTAGGGACTTTGAATACAACGCCAGAAGCATAAAATACAATAAAAATGCAACAGCTTTTCCATAGTGTAACAGGAAAGCTGCAACCAGAGTGAAAGGACTGGTCATTTCTATGTTCCGGGTGACCTAGGCTTCACTCTAGGGCAATGCTCCACCAGATGGAATAGCTAGGGACTTAGAAATCAACGCCAGAAGAACAAAATACAACATAAGTACAACAGTTTTTCCATCGTATAAAATGTATAATTGCGAGAAGTGTGAAGGTAATGGTCATTTCTACGTTCCGGGCAACCTAGGCTTCACTCTAGGGCGTTGCTACACCACATCGAATAGTTAGGTCCTTAGAAGTCAATGCCAGAACCATAAAATGCCATATAAATACAACAGTTTTTCCATCGTATAACAGGAGTAATTGCAAACAGTGTGAAAGATATGGTCATTTCTACGTTCCGGGCATCCTAGGCTTCACTCTAGGGCGTTGCTCCACCACATCGAATAGCTCCAGCCTTAGGAGTCAACGCCAGAGGCATAAAATACAAAATAAATACAACAGTTTTTCCATCGTATAACAAGAATAATTGAAACCAGTGTGAAAGTGATGGTCATTTCTACATTCCGGGCAACCTAGTCTTCACTCTAGGGCGTTGCTCCACCAGATCGAATAGTTAGGGCCTTGGAAGTCAACGCCAGAAGCATAAAATACAAAATAAGTAGAACAGTTTTTCCATTGTATAAAACGAATAATTGCAACCAGTGTGAAAGCTATGGTCATTTATACGTTCCGGGCAACCTAGGCTTCACTCTAGGGCGGTATTCCACCACATCGAATAGTTAGGGCCTTAGAAGTCAATGCCAGAAGCATAAAGTGCCATATAAATGCAACAGTTTTTGCACTGTATATAATGAATAATTGCAAACAGTGTGAAAGTAATGGTCATTTCTACGTTCCGGGCAACCTAGGCTTCACTCTAGGGCGTTGCTCAACCACATCGAATAGCTAGGGCCTTAGAAGTCAACGCCATAACTGTAAAATACAATACAAATACAACAGTTTTTCCATTGTATAAAACGAATAATTGCAAACAGTGTGGAAGTAATGGTTATTTCTACGTTCCGGGCAACCTAGGCTTCACGCTAGGGCGTTGCTCCACCACATGGAATAGCTACGGCATTAGGAGTCAACGCCAGAGGCATAACATACAAGATAAGCACAACAATTTGTCCATCGTATAAAATGTATAATTCCAAGCAGTGTGAAGGTAATGGTCATTTCTACGTTCCGGGCAACCTAGGCTTCACTCTAGAGCGTTGCTCCACCAGATCGAATAGTTAGGGCCTTAGAAGTCAACGCCCGAAGCATAAAATACAAAATAAATCGAACAGTTTTTCCATTGTATAAAACGAATAATTGCAACCAGTGTGAAAGCTATGGTCATTTATACGTTCCGGGCAACATATGCTTCGCTCTAGGGCATTGTCCGACCAGATCGATTAGTCAGGGCCTAAGAAGTCAACGCCAGAAGCATAAAATACAATATAAATACAACAGCTCCTCCATCGTATATAATGTATATTTGCAAACAGTGTGAAAGTAAAGGTCATTTCTACGTACCGGGCAACCTAGGTTTCGCTGTAGGGCGCTGCTCCGCCAGATCGAAAAGCTAGGGACTTAGAAGTCAACCCCAGAAGCATAAAATACAATAAAAATGCTACAGTTTTTCCATCGTATAACAGGAAAGCTGCAACCAGTGTGAAAGTACCGGTCATTTCTATGTTCCGTGTAACCTAGGCTTCATTCTAGGGCGTTGCTCCACCAGATCGAATAGCTAGGGACTTAGAATTCAACGCCAGAAGAATAAAATACAACATGGGTACCATAGTTTTTCCATCTTATAAAATGTATAATTGCAAGCAGTGTGAAGGTAATGGTCATTTCCACGTTACGGGCAACCTAGGCTTCACTCTAGAGCGTTCCTCCTCCAGACCGAATAGTTAGGGCCTTAGATGTCAACGCCAGAAGCATAAAATGAAATATAAATACAACAGTTATTCCATCGTATAACAGGAATAATTACAACCAATGTGAAAGTAATGGGCATTTCTACGTTCCGTGCAACCTAGACTTCACTCTAGGGCGTGGCTCCACCACACCGAATAGCTAGGGCCTTAGAAGTCAATGCCAGAAGCATAAAATGCCATATAAATACAACAGTTGTTCCACTGTATAATATGAATAATTGCAAACAGTGTGGAAGTAATGGTCATTTCTACGTTCCGGGCAACCTAGGCTTCACACAAGGGCGTTGCTCAACCACATCGAATAGCTACGGCCCTAGAAGACAGCGCCATAACTATAAAATACAATATAAATACAACATTCTATCCATCGTATAAAACGAATAATTGCAACCAGTCTGATAGTTATGGTCATTTCTACGTTCCGGGCAACCTAGGCTTCACCATAATACGTAGCTCCACCAGATCGAATAGTTAGGGCCTAAGGAGTCAATGCCAGAAGCATAAAATACGATATATGTACAACAGTTTTTCCATCGCATAAAATGAGTAATTGCAACCAGTGTGAAACGTATGGTCATTTCTACGTTCCGGGCAACCTAGGCTTCACTCTAGGGCGTTTCTCCACCACATCGAATAGCTACGGCCTTAGAAGTCAACGCCTGAAGCATAAAATATAATATAAGTACAACAGTTTTTCCATCGTATAACAAGAATAATTGCAACCAGTGTGAAAGACATGGTCATTTCTACGATCCCGGCAACCTAGGCTTCACTCTAGGGCGTTGCTCCACCACTTCGAATAGCCACGGCCTTAGGAGTCAACGCCAGCGGCATAAAATACAAAATAAATACAACAGTTTCTCCATCGTATAAAAAGAATAATTGCAACCAGTGTGAAAGTGATGGTCATTTATACGTTCCGGGCAACATAGGCTTCACTCTAGGGCATTGTCCGTCCAGATCGAATAGTTAGGGCCTAAGAAGTCAACGCCAGAAGCATAAAATACAATATAAATACAACAGCTCCTCCATCGTATATAATGTATATTTGCAAACAGTGTGAAAGTAAAGGTCATTTCTACTTTCCGGGCAATCTAGACTTCACTCTAGGGCGTTGCTCCACAGGATCGAATAGTTAGGGCCTTAGAAGTCAACGCCCGAAGCATTAAATATAAAATTAATACAACAGTTTTTCCATTGTATAAAACGAATGATTGCAACCAGAGTGAAACTTATGGTCATTTCAACGTTCCGTGCAACATAGGCTGCACTCTAGGGCGTTGCTCGAGCACATCGATTAGCTACGGCCTTAGAAGTCAACGCCAGAAGCGTAAAATACAATATAAATACAACAGTTTTTCCATCGTATACTATTAATGATTGCAAACATTGTGAAAGTAACGGTCATTTCTACGTTCCGGGCAACCTAGGCTTCACTCTAGGGCGACGCTCCACCGGATCGAATATTTAGGGCCTAAGAAGTCAACGCCAGAAGCATAGAATACAATAAAAATACAACAGCTTTTCCATCATAAAGAACGAATAATAGCAACCAGTGTAAAAGTAATGGTCGTTTCTACGTTCCGGGCAACCTAGGCTCCATTCTAGGGCTTTGTTCCACCAGATCGAACAGTTAGGGCCTAAGAAGACAACGCCAGAAGCATAAAATACAATACAAATACAACAGTTTTTCCATCGTATAAAATGAATAATTGCAAACTGTGTGAAAGTAATGGTCATTTCTACGTTCCGGGCAACCTAGGCTTCACTCTAGGACGTTGCTCCACCAGATGGAATAGTTAGGTCCTAAGAAGACAACGCCAGAAGCATAAAATACAAAATAAATAGAACATTTTTTCCATTGTATAAAACGAATAATTGCAACCAGTGTGAAAGTTATGGTCATTTCTACGTCCCTAGCAGCCTAGGATTCACTCTAGGGTGTTGTTCCACCAGATCGAATAGTTAGGGCCTTAGAAGTCAACGTCTGAAGCATAAAATATATTATAAATACAACAGTTTTTCCATCGTATAACAGGAATAATTGCAACCAGTGTGAAAGACATGGTCACTTCTACGTTCCGGGCAACCTAGGCTCCACTCTAGGGCGTTGCTCCACCACATCGAATAGCTACGGCCTTAGGAGTCAACGCCAGAGGCTTAAAATACAAAATAAATACAACAGTTTTTCCATCGTATAACAAGAATAATTGCAACCAGTTTGAAAGTGATGGTCATTTCTACATTCCGGGCAACCTAGGCTTCACTCTAGGGCTATGCTCCATCAGATCGAATAGTCAGTGCCTAAGAAGTCAACGCCAGAAGCATAAAATACAATATAAATGCAACAGTTTTTCCCTTGTATAACAGGAATAATTGCAACCATTGTGAAAGCGATGGTCATTTCTACATTCCGGGGAACCTAGGCTTCACTCTAGGGCGTGGCTCCACCACATCGAATAGCTAGGGCCTTAGAAGTCAATGCCAGAAGCATAAAATGCCATATAAATACAACAGCTGTTCCACTGTATAATATGAATAACTGCAAACAGTGTGGAAGTAATGGTCATTTCTACGTTCCGGGCAACCTAGGCTTCACACTAGGGCGTTGCTCAACCACATCGAATAGCTACGGCCCTAGAAGACAGCGCCATAACTATAAAATACAATATAAATACAACATTCTATCCATCGTATAAAACGAATAATTGCAACCAGTCTGATAGTTATGGTCATTTCTACGTTCCGGGCAACCTAGGCTTCACCATAGGACGTAGCTCCACCAGATCGAATAGTTAGGGCCTAAGGAGTCAATGCCAGAAGCATAAAATACGATATATGTACAACAGTTTTTCCATCGCATAAAATGAGTAATTGCAACCAGTGTGAAAGGTATGGTCATTTCTACGTTCCGGGCAACCTAGGCTTCACTCTAGGGCGTTTCTGCACCACAGCGAATAGCTACGGCCTTAGAAGTCAACGCCTGAAGCATAAAATATAATATAAGTACAACAGTTTTTCCATCGTATAACAGGAATAATTGCAACCAGTGTGAAAGACATGGTCATTTCTACGATCCCGGCAACCTAGGCTTAACTCCAGGGCGTTGCTCCTCCAGATCGAATAGCTAGGGACTTTGAATACAACGCCAGAAGCATAAAATACAATAAAAATGCAACAGCTTTTCCATAGTGTAACAGGAAAGCTGCAACCAGTGTGAAAGGACTGGTCATTTCTATGTTCCGGGTGACCTAGGCTTCACTCTAGGGCATTGCTCCACCAGATGGAATAGCTAGGGACTTAGAAATCAACGCCAGAAGAACAAAATACAACATAAGTACAACAGTTTTTCCATCGTACAAAATGTATAATTGCGAGAAGTGTGAAGGTAATGGTCATTTCTACGTTCCGGGCAACCTAGGCTTCACTCTAGGGCGTTGCTACACCACATCGAATAGTTAGGTCCTTAGAAGTCAATGCCAGAAGCATAAAATGCCATATAAATACAACAGTTGTTCCACTGTATAATATGAATAACTGCAAACAGTGTGGAAGTAATGGCCACTTCTACGTTCCGGGCAACCTAGGCTTCACACTAGGGCGTTGCTCAACCACATCGAATAGCTACGGCCCTAGAAGACAGCGCCATAACTATAAAATACAATATAAATACAACATTCTATCCATGGTATAAAACGAATAATTGCAACCAGTCTGATAGTTATGGTCATTTCTACGTTCCGGGCAACCTAGGCTTCACCATAGGACGTAGCTCCACCAGATCGAATAGTTAGGGCCTAAGGAGTCAATGCCAGAAGCATAAAATACGATATATGTACAACAGTTTTTCCATCGCATAAAATGAGTAATTGCAACCAGTGTGAAAGGTATGGTCATTTCTACGTTCCGGGCAACCTAGGCTTCACTCTAGGGCGTTTCTCCACCACATCGAATAGCTATGGCCTTAGAAGTCAACGCCTGAAGCATAAAATATAATATAAGTACAACAGTTTTTCCATCGTATAACAGGAATAATTGCAACCAGTGTGAAAGACATGGTCATTTCTACGATCCCGGCAACCTAGGCTTCACTCTAGGGCGTTGCTCCACCACTTCGAATAGCTACGGCCTTAGGAGTCAACGCCAGCGGCATAAAATACAAAATAAATACAACAGTTTCTCCATCGTATAAAAAGAATAATTGCAACCAGTGTGAAAGTAATGGTCATTTCTACGTTCCGGGCAACCTAGGCTTCACCCTAGGGCGTTGCTCCACCAGATCGATTAGTTAGGGCCTTAGAAGTCAACGCCAGAAGCATAAAATACACAATAAATACAACAGTTTTTCCCTTGTATAACAGGAGTAATTGCAAACAGTGTGAAAGATATGGTCATTTCTACGTTCCGGGCATCCTAGGCTTCACTCTAGGGCATTGCTCCACCACATCGATTAGATACGGCCTTAGAAGTCAATGCCATAACTATAAAAAACAATATAAATACAACAGTTTTTCCATCGTATAACAAGAATAATTGCAGCCAGTGTGAAAGTGATGGCCATTTCTACATTCCGGGCAACCTAGTCTTCACTCTAGGGCGTTGGTCCACCAGGTCGAATAGTTAGGGCCTCAGAAAACAACTCCAGACGCAAAAAATACAATATAAGTACAACAGTTTTTCCACGGTATAAAACGAATAATTGCAACCAGTATGAGAGTTATGGTCAGTTCTACGTTCCGGGCAACCTAGGCTTCACCCTAGGGCGTTGCTCCACCAGATCGAATAGTTAGGGCCTAAGAAGACAACGCCAGAAGCATAAAATACAATAGAAATACAACAGTTTTTCCATCGTACAACAGGAGTAATTGTAATCAGTGTGAAAGGTATGGTCATTTCTACGTTCCGGGCAACCTAGGCTTCACTCTAGCTCATTGCTCCACCACATCGAATAGCTACGGCCTTAGAAGTCAACGCCATAACTATAAAAAACGATATAAATGCAACAGTTTTTTCATTGTATAAAATGAATAATTGCAAACAGAGTGGAGGTAATGGTCATTTGTACTTTCCGGACAACCTAGGCTTCACTCTAGGGCGTTTCTCCACCACATCGAATAGCTACGGCCTTAGAAGTCAACGTCTGAAGCATAAAATATAATATAAATACTACAGTTTTTCCATCGTATAACAGGAATAATTGCAACCAGTGTGAAAGACATGGTCATTTCTACGTTCCGGGCAACCTAGGCTTCACTCTAGGTCGTTGCTCCACCACATCGAATAGCTCCGGCCTTAGGAGTCAACGCCAGAGGCATAAAATACAAAATAAATACAACAGCTTTTCCATCGTATAACAAGAATAATTGAAACCAGTGTGAAAGTGATGGTCATTTCTACGTTCCGGGCAACCTAGGCTTCACTCTAGGGCGTTGCTCAACCACATCGAATAGCTAGGGCCTTAGAAGTCAACGCCATAACTATAAAATACAATAAAAATACAACAGCTTTTCCATCGTATAAAATGTATAATTGCAAGGACTGTGAAGGCAATGGTCATTTCTACGTTCCGGGCAACCTAGGCTTCACTCTAGAGCGTTGCTTCACCAGATCGAATAGTTAGGGCCTTAGATGTCAACGCCAGAAGCATAAAATACAAAATAAATAGAACAGTTTTTCCATTGTATAAAACGAATAATTGCAACCAGTGTGAAAGTTATGGTCATTTCTACGTTTCGGGCAACCTAGGCTTCGCTCTAGGGACTTGCTCCACCAGATCGAATAGCTAGGGACTTAGAAGTCAACGCCAGAGGCATAAAATAGAATAAAAATGCAACAGTTTTTCCATCGTATAACATGAATAACTGCAACCAGTGTGAAAGTACTGGTCATTTTTATGTTCCCGGAGACATAGGCTTCACTCTAGGGCGTTGCTCCACCACATCGAATGGCTACGGCCTTAGAAGTCAACGCCATAACTATAAAAAACAATATAAATACAACAGTTCTTCCATTGTATAAAATGAATAATTGCAACCAGAGTGAAGGTGATGGTCATTTCTACGTCCCGGGCAACCTAGGCTTCACTCTAGGGCGTTGCTCCACCAGATCGAATAGCTAGGGACTTAGAAGTCAACGCTAGAAGCATAAAAAAAAAGAAAAATACAACAGCTTTTCAATCGTGTAAAACGAATAATTGCAACCAGTATGAAAGCTATGGTCATTTATACGTTCCGGGCAACCTAGGCTTCACTCTAGGGCATTGTCCGACCAGATCGAATAGTTAGGGCCTAAGAAGTCAACGCCAGAAGCATAAAATACAATATAAATACAACAGCTCTTCCATCGTATATAATGTATATTTGCAAACAGTGTGAAAGTAAAGGTCATTTCTACGTACCGGGCAACCTAGGTTTCGCTGTAGGGCGCTGCTCCGCCAGTTCGAAAAGCTAGGGACTTAGAAGTCAACCCCAGAAGCATAAAATACAATAAAAATGCAACAGTTTTTCCATCGTATAACAGGAAAGCTGCAACCAGTGTGAAAGTACTGGTCATTTCTATGTTCCGGGTAACCTAGGCTTCATTCTAGGGCGTTGCTCCACCAGATCGAATAGCTAGGGACTTAGAATTCAACGCCACAAGAATAAAATACAACATGGGTACCACAGTATTTCCATCTTATAAAATGTATAATTGCGAGAATTGTGAAGGTAATGGTCATTTCTACGTTCCGGGCAACCTAGGCTTCACTCTAGGGCGTGGCTTCACCAGATCGAATAGTTAGGGCCTAAGAAGTCAACGCCAGAAGCATAAAATACACAATAAATACAACAGTTTTTCCCTTGTATAACAGGAATAATTGCAACCAGTGTGAAAGCTATGGTCATTTCTACGTTCCGGGCAACCTAGGCTTCACTCTAGGGCGTTTCTCCACCACATCGAATAGCTGCGGCCTTAGAAGTCAACGTCTGAAGCATAAAATATAATATAAATACTACAGTTTTTCCATCGTATAACAGGAATAATTGCAACCAGTGTGAAAGACATGGTCATTTCTACGTTCCGGGCAACCTAGGCTTCACTCTAGGTCGTTGCTCCACCACATCGAATAGCTCCGGCCTTAGGAGTCAACGCCAGAGGCATAAAATACAAAATAAATACAACAGCTTTTCCATCGTATAACAAGAATAATTAAAACCAGTGTGAAAGTGATGGTCATTTCTACGTTCCGGGCAACCTAGGCTTCACTCTAGGGCGTTGCTCAACCACATCGAATAGCTAGGGCCTTAGAAGTCAACGCCATAACTATAAAATACAATAAAAATACAACAGCTTTTCCATCGTATAAAATGTATAATTGCAAGGACTGTGAAGGCAATGGTCATTTCTACGTTCCGGGCAACCTAGGCTTCACTCTAGAGCGTTGCTTCACCAGATCGAATAGTTAGGGCCTTAGATGTCAACGCCAGAAGCATAAAATACAAAATAAATAGAACAGTTTTTCCATTGTATAAAACGAATAATTGCAACCAGTGTGAAAGTTATGGTCATTTCTACGTTTCGGGCAACCTAGGCTTCGCTCTAGGGACTTGCTCCACCAGATCGAATAGCTAGGGACTTAGAAGTCAACGCCAGAGGCATAAAATAGAATAAAAATGCAACAGTTTTTCCATCGTATAACATGAATAACTGCAACCAGTGTGAAAGTACTGCTCATTTTTATGTTCCCGGAGACATAGGCTTCACTCTAGGGCGTTGCTCCACCACATCGAATGGCTACGGCCTTAGAAGTCAACGTCATAACTATAAAAAACAATATAAATACAACAGTTCTTCCATTGTATAAAATGAATAATTGCAACCAGAGTGAAGGTGATGGTCATTTCTACGTCCCGGGCAACCTAGGCTTCACTCTAGGGCGTTGCTCCACCAGATCGAATAGCTAGGGACTTAGAAGTCAACGCTAGAAGCATAAAATAAAAGAAAAATACAACAGCTTTTCAATCGTGTAAAACGAATAATTGCAACCAGTATGAAAGCTATGGTCATTTATACGTTCCGGGCAACCTAGGCTTCACTCTAGGGCATTGTCCGACCAGATCGAATAGTTAGGGCCTAAGAAGTCAACGCCAGAAGCATAAAATACAATATAAATACAACAGCTCTTCCATCGTATATAATGTATATTTGCAAACAGTGTGAAAGTAAAGGTCATTTCTACGTACCGGGCAACCTAGGTTTCGCTGTAGGGCGCTGCTCCGCCAGATCGAAAAGCTAGGGACTTAGAAGTCAACCCCAGAAGCATAAAATACAATAAAAATGCAACAGTTTTTCCATCGTATAACAGGAAAGCTGCAACCAGTGTGAAAGTACTGGTCATTTCTATGTTCCGGGTAACCTAGGCTTCATTCTAGGGCGTTGCTCCACCAGATCGAATAGCTAGGGACTTAGAATTCAACGCCACAAGAATAAAACACAACATGGGTACCACAGTATTTCCATCTTATAAAATGTATAATTGCGAGAATTGTGAAGGTAATGGTCATTTCTACGTTCCGGGCAACCTAGGCTTCACTCTAGGGCGTGGCTTCACCAGATCGAATAGTTAGGGCCTAAGAAGTCAACGCCAGAAGCATAAAATACACAATAAATACAACAGTTTTTCCCTTGTATAACAGGAATAATTGCAACCAGTGTGAAAGCTATGGTCATTTCTACGTTCCGGGCAACCTAGGCTTCACTCTGGGGCGTTGCTCAACCATATCGAATAGTTAGGGCCCAAGAACTTAACGCCAGAAGCGTAAAGTACAATAAAAATACAACAGCTTTTCCATCGTATAAAACGTATAATTGCAACCAGTGTGAAAGTTATGGTCATTTCTACGTTCCGGGCAACCTCGGCTTGACTCCAGGTCGTTGCTCCACCAGGTCGAATAGTTAGGGCCTTAGAAGTCACCGCCCGAAGCATAAAATACAATAAAGGTACAATAGTTTTTCCATCGTATAAAATGAATAATTGCAAACACTGTGAAGGTACTGGTCATTTCTACATTCCGGGTAACCTAGGCTTCACTTTAGGGCGTTGCTCCGCCAGATCGAATAGTTAGGGCCTTAGAAGTCAACGCCCGAAGCATAAAAGACAAAATAAATAGAACAGTTTTTCCATTGTATAAAACGAATAATTGCAACCAGTGTGAAAGTACTGGTCATTTCTACATTCCAGGCAACCTAGGCCTCACTCTAGGGCGTTGCTCCACCAGATCGAATAGCTAGGGACTTAGAAGTCAACGCCAGAAGCATAAAATACAATATAAGTACAACAGTTTTTCCATCGTATAAAATGAATAATTGCAACCAGTGTGAAGGTAATGGTCATTTCTACGTTTCGGGCAACCTAGGCTTCACTCTAGGGCGTTGCTCCATCACATCGAATAGCTACGGCCTTAGAAGTCAACGCCTGAAGCATAAAATATAACATAAATACAACAGTTTTTCCATCGTATAACAGGGATAATTGCAACCTGTGTGAAAGTAATGGTCATTACTACGTTCCGGGCAACCTAGGCATCACTCTTGGGCGTTGTGCCACCAGATCGAATAGTTAGGGCCTAAGAATTCAACGCCGGAAGCATAAAATACGATATAAATACAACAGTTTTTCCACCGTATAAAACGAATAATTGCAACCAGTATGCAAGTTATGGTCATTTCTACGTTCCGGGCAACCTAGGCCTCACACTAGGGCGTTGCTCCACCAGATCGGATAGTTAGGGCCTAAGAACTCAACGCCAGAAGCATAAAATACGACATATGTACAACAGTTTCTCCACCATATAAAACGAATAATTGCAACCAGTGTGAAGGTAATGGTCATTTCTACGTTCCGGGCAACCTCGGCTTCACTCTAGGGCGGTGCTCCACCAGGTCGAATAGTTAGGGCCTAAGAAGTGAACGCAAGAAGCATAAAATACAAAATAAATACAACAGATTTTCCATCGTATAACTGGAGTAATTGCAACCAGTGTGAAAGTAATGGTCATTTCTACGTTCCGGGCAACCTAGGCTTCACTCTAGGGCGTTGGTCCACCAGATCCAATAGTTAGGGCCTAAGAAGTCAACGCCTGAAGCATAAAATACGATATAAATACAACAGTTTTTCCTTCGTATAAAACGAATAATGGCAACCAGTGTGAAAGTTATGGTCATTTCTACGTTCCGGGCAACCTAGGCTTCACTCTAGATCGTTGCTCCACCAGATCGAATAGTTAGGGCCTTAGAAGTCAACGCCCGGAGCATAAAATACAATAAAGGTACAATAGTTTTTCCATCGTATAAAATGAATAATTGCAAACAGTGTGAAGGTACTGGTCATTTCTACATTCCGGGTAACCTTGGCTTCACTCTAGGGCGTTTCTCCACCACATCGAATAGCTACGCCCTTAGAAGTCAACGCCTGAAGCATAAAATATTATATAAGTACAACAGTTTTTCCGTCGTATAACAGGAATAATTGCAACCAGTGTGAAAGGCATGGTCATTTCTACGTTCCAGGCAACCTAGGCTTCACTCTAGGGCGTTGCTCCACCACATCGAATAGCTACGGCCTTAGGAGTCAACGCCAGAGGCATAAAATGCAAAATAAATACAACAGTTTTTCGATCGTATAACAAGAATAATTGCAACCAGTGTGATAGTTATGGTCATTTCTACGTTCCGGGCAACCCAGGCTGCACTCTAGGGCGCTCCTCCGCCAGATCGAATAGCTAGGTCCTTAGAAGTCAACGCCAGAAGCATAAAATACAATATAAATACAACAGCTTTTCCATCGTATAAAATGAATAATTGCAAACAGCGTGAAAGTGATGGTCATTTCTGCATTCCGGGCAACCTAGGCTTCACTCTAGGGCGTTGCTCCTCCAGATAGAATAGTTAGGGCCCAGGAAGTCAACGCCAGAAGCATAAAATACAATAAAATTTACAACAGTTTTTCACTTGTATAACAGGAATAATTGCAACCAGTGTGAAAGCTATGGTCATTTCTACGTACCGGGCAATCTAGGCTTCACTCTAGGACGTTGCTCCACCACATCGAATAGTTAGGGCATCAGAAGTCCATGCCAGAAGCATAAAATACGATATATGTACAACAGTTTTTCCATCGTGTAAAACGAATAATTGCAACCAGTGTGAAAGTAATAGCCATTTCTACGTTGCGGGCATCCTAGACTTAACTCTGAGGCATTGCTACACCAGATCGAATACATAGGGCCTTAGAAGCCAACGCCAGAAGTATAATGTACATTAAAAATTCAACAGTTTGTCCATCGTATAACAGGAATAATTGCCTCCAGTGTGAAAGTGATGGTCATTTCTGCATTCCGCGCAACCTAGACTTCACTCTAGGGCGTTGCTCCTCCAGATAGAATAGTTAGGGCCCAGGAAGTCAACGCCAGAAGCATAAAATACAATATAAATACAACAGTTTGTCACTTGTATAACAGGAATAATTGCAACCAGTGTGAAAGCTATGGTCATTACTACGTTCCGGGCAACCTAGGCTTCACTCTAGGGCGTTGCTCCACCACAGCGAATAGCTGCGGCCTTAGAAGTCAACGCCAGAAGCATAAAATACAATATAAATACAACAGTTTTTCAATCGTATAACAGGAATAACTGCAAACTGTGTGAAAAATATGGTCATTTGTACGTTATGGGCATCCTAGGCTTCACTCTAGGGCATTGCTCCACCACATCGAATAGCTACTGCCTTAGAAGTCAACGCCATAACTATAAAAAACAATATAAATACAACAGTTTCTCCATTGTATAAAATGAATAATTGCAAACAGTGTGGAGGTAATGGTCATTTCTACTTTCCGGGCAACCTAGGCTTCACTCTAGGGCGTTTCTCCACCACATCGAATAGCTACGCCCTTAGAAGTCAACGCCTGAAGCATAAAATATTATATAAGTACAACAGTTTTTCCGTCGTATAACAGGAATAATTGCAACCAGTGTGAAAGGCATGGTCATTTCTACGTTCCAGGCAACCTAGGCTTCACTCTAGGGCTTTGCTCCACCACATCGAATAGCTACGGCCTTAGGAGTCAACGCCAGAGGCATAAAATGCAAAATAAATACAACAGTTTTTCGATCGTATAACAAGAATAATTGCAGCCAGTGTGAAAGTGATGGTCATTTCTACATTCCGGGCAACCTAGGCTACACTCTAGGGCGTTGCTCCGCCAGATCGAATAGATAGGGCCTAAGAAGTCAACGCCAGAAGCATAAAATACAATATAAATAGAACAGTTTTTCCATTGTATAAAACGAATAATTGCAACCAGTGTGATAGTTATGGTCATTTCTACGTTCCGGGCAACCCAGGCTGCACTCTAGGGCGCTCCTCCGCCAGATCGAATAGCTAGGTCCTTAGAAGTCAACGCCAGAAGCATAAAATACAATATAAATACAACAGCTTTTCCATCGTATAAAATGAATAATTGCAAACAGCGTGAAAGTAATGGTCATTTCTACGTTCCGGGCAACCTAGGCTTCACTCTGGGGCGTTGCTCAACCATATCGAATAGTTAGGGCCCAAGAACTTAACGCCAGAAGCGTAAAGTACAATAAAAATACAACAGCTTTTCCATCGTATAAAACGTATAATTGCAACCAGTGTGAAAGTTATGGTCATTTCTACGTTCCGGGCAACCTCGGCTTGACTCCAGGTCGTTGCTCCACCAGGTCGAATAGTTAGGGCCTTAGAAGTCACAGCCCGAAGCATAAAATACAATAAAGGTACAATAGTTTTTCCATCGTATAAAATGAATAATTGCAAACACTGTGAAGGTACTGGTCATTTCTACATTCCGGGTAACCTAGGCTTCACTTTAGGGCGTTGCTCCGCCAGATCGAATAGTTAGGGCCTTAGAAGTCAACGCCCGAAGCATAAAAGACAAAATAAATAGAACAGTTTTTCCATTGTATAAAACGAATAATTGCAACCAGTGTGAAAGTACTGGTCATTTCTACATTCCAAGCAACCTAGGCCTCACTCTAGGGCGTTGCTCCACCAGATCGAATAGCTAGGGACTTAGAAGTCAACGCCAGAAGCATAAAATACAATATAAGTACAACAGTTTTTCCATCGTATAAAATGAATAATTGCAACCAGTGTGAAGGTAATGGTCATTTCTACGTTTCGGGCAACCTAGGCTTCACTCTAGGGCGTTGCTCCATCACATCGAATAGCTACGGCCTTAGAAGTCAACGCCTGAAGCATAAAATATAACATAAATACAACAGTTTTTCCATCGTATAACAGGGATAATTGCAACCTGTGTGAAAGTAATGGTCATTACTACGTTCCGGGCAACCTAGGCATCACTCTTGGGCGTTGTGCCACCAGATCGAATAGTTAGGGCCTAAGAGTTCAACGCCGGAAGCATAAAATACGATATAAATACAACAGTTTTTCCACCGTATAAAACGAATAATTGCAACCAGTATGCAAGTTATGGTCATTTCTACGTTCCGGGCAACCTAGGCCTCACACTAGGGCGTTGCTCCACCAGATCGGATAGTTAGGGCCTAAGAACTCAACGCCAGAAGCATAAAATACGACATATGTACAACAGTTTCTCCACCATATAAAACGAATAATTGCAACCAGTGTGAAGGTAATGGTCATTTCTACGTTTCGGGCAACCTCGGCTTCACTCTAGGGCGGTGCTCCACCAGGTCGAATAGTTAGGGCCTAAGAAGTGAACGCAAGAAGCATAAAATACAAAATAGATACAACAGATTTTCCATCGTATAACTGGAGTAATTGCAACCAGTGTGAAAGTAATGGTCATTTCTACGTTCCGGGCAACCTAGGCTTCACTCTAGGGCGTTGGTCCACCAGATCCAATAGTTAGGGCCTAAGAAGTCAACGCCTGAAGCATAAAATACGATATAAATACAACAGTTTTTCCTTCGTATAAAACGAATAATGGCAACCAGTGTGAAAGTTATGGTCATTTCTACGTTCCGGGCAACCTAGGCTTCACTCTAGATCGTTGCTCCACCAGATCGAATAGTTAGGGCCTTAGAAGTCAACGCCCGGAGCATAAAATACAATAAAGGTACAATAGTTTTTCCATCGTATAAAATGAATAATTGCAAACAGTGTGAAGGTACTGGTCATTTCTACATTCCGGGTAACCTTGGCTTCACTCTAGGGCGTTTCTCCACCACATCGAATAGCTACGCCCTTAGAAGTCAACGCCTGAAGCATAAAATATTATATAAGTACAACAGTTTTTCCGTCGTATAACAGGAGTAATTGCAACCAGTGTGAAAGGCATGGTCATTTCTACGTTCCAGGCAACCTAGGCTTCACTCTAGGGCGTTGCTCCACCACATCGAATAGCTACGGCCTTAGGAGTCAACGCCAGAGGCATAAAATGCAAAATAAATACAACAGTTTTTCGATCGTATAACAAGAATAATTGCAGCCAGTGTGAAAGTGATGGTCATTTCTACATTCCGGGCAACCTAGGCTACACTCTAGGGCGTTGCTCCGCCAGATCGAATAGATAGGGCCTAAGAAGTCAACGCCAGAAGCATAAAATACAATATAAATAGAACAGTTTTTCCATTGTATAAAACGAATAATTGCAACCAGTGTGATAGTTATGGTCATTTCTACGTTCCGGGCAACCCAGGCTGCACTCTAGGGCGCTCCTCCGCCAGATCGAATAGCTAGGTCCTTAGAAGTCAACGCCAGAAGCATAAAATACAATATAAATACAACAGCTTTTCCATCGTATAAAATGAATAATTGCAAACAGCGTGAAAGTAATGGTCATTTCTACGTTCCGGGCAACCTAGGCTTCACTCTGGGGCGTTGCTCAACCATATCGAATAGTTAGGGCCCAAGAACTTAACGCCAGAAGCGTAAAGTACAATAAAAATACAACAGCTTTTCCATCGTATAAAACGTATAATTGCAACCAGTGTGAAAGTTATGGTCATTTCTACGTTCCGGGCAACCTCGGCTTGACTCCAGGTCGTTGCTCCACCAGGTCGAATAGTTAGGGCCTTAGAAGTCACAGCCCGAAGCATAAAATACAATAAAGGTACAATAGTTTTTCCATCGTATAAAATGAATAATTGCAAACACTGTGAAGGTACTGGTCATTTCTACATTCCGGGTAACCTAGGCTTCACTTTAGGGCGTTGCTCCGCCAGATCGAATAGTTAGGGCCTTAGAAGTCAACGCCCGAAGCATAAAAGACAAAATAAATAGAACAGTTTTTCCATTGTATAAAACGAATAATTGCAACCAGTGTGAAAGTACTGGTCATTTCTACATTCCAGGCAACCTAGGCCTCACTCTAGGGCGTTGCTCCACCAGATCGAATAGCTAGGGACTTAGAAGTCAACGCCAGAAGCATAAAATACAATATAAGTACAACAGTTTTTCCATCGTATAAAATGAATAATTGCAACCAGTGTGAAGGTAATGGTCATTTCTACGTTTCGGGCAACCTAGGCTTCACTCTAGGGCGTTGCTCCATCACATCGAATAGCTACGGCCTTAGAAGTCAACGCCTGAAGCATAAAATATAACATAAATACAACAGTTTTTCCATCGTATAACAGGGATAATTGCAACCTGTGTGAAAGTAATGGTCATTACTACGTTCCGGGCAACCTAGGCATCACTCTTGGGCGTTGTGCCACCAGATCGAATAGTTAGGGCCTAAGAGTTCAACGCCGGAAGCATAAAATACGATATAAATACAACAGTTTTTCCACCGTATAAAACGAATAATTGCAACCAGTATGCAAGTTATGGTCATTTCTACGTTCCGGGCAACCTAGGCCTCACACTAGGGCGTTGCTCCACCAGATCGGATAGTTAGGGCCTAAGAACTCAACGCCAGAAGCATAAAATACGACATATGTACAACAGTTTCTCCACCATATAAAACGAATAATTGCAACCAGTGTGAAGGTAATGGTCATTTCTACGTTCCGGGCAACCTCGGCTTCACTCTAGGGCGGTGCTCCACCAGGTCGAATAGTTAGGGCCTAAGAAGTGAACGCAAGAAGCATAAAATACAAAATAGATACAACAGATTTTCCATCGTATAACTGGAGTAATTGCAACCAGTGTGAAAGTAATGGTCATTTCTACGTTCCGGGCAACCTAGGCTTCACTCTAGGGCGTTGGTCCACCAGATCCAATAGTTAGGGCCTAAGAAGTCAACGCCTGAAGCATAAAATACGATATAAATACAACAGTTTTTCCTTCGTATAAAACGAATAATGGCAACCAGTGTGAAAGTTATGGTCATTTCTACGTTCCGGGCAACCTAGGCTTCACTCTAGATCGTTGCTCCACCAGATCGAATAGTTAGGGCCTTAGAAGTCAACGCCCGGAGCATAAAATACAATAAAGGTACAATAGTTTTTCCATCGTATAAAATGAATAATTGCAAACAGTGTGAAGGTACTGGTCATTTCTACATTCCGGGTAACCTTGGCTTCACTCTAGGGCGTTTCTCCACCACATCGAATAGCTACGCCCTTAGAAGTCAACGCCTGAAGCATAAAATATTATATAAGTACAACAGTTTTTCCGTCGTATAACAGGAGTAATTGCAACCAGTGTGAAAGGCATGGTCATTTCTACGTTCCAGGCAACCTAGGCTTCACTCTAGGGCGTTGCTCCACCACATCGAATAGCTACGGCCTTAGGAGTCAACGCCAGAGGCATAAAATGCAAAATAAATACAACAGTTTTTCGATCGTATAACAAGAATAATTGCAGCCAGTGTGAAAGTGATGGTCATTTCTACATTCCGGGCAACCTAGGCTACACTCTAGGGCGTTGCTCCGCCAGATCGAATAGATAGGGCCTAAGAAGTCAACGCCAGAAGCATAAAATACAATATAAATAGAACAGTTTTTCCATTGTATAAAACGAATAATTGCAACCAGTGTGATAGTTATGGTCATTTCTACGTTCCGGGCAACCCAGGCTGCACTCTAGGGCGCTCCTCCGCCAGATCGAATAGCTAGGTCCTTAGAAGTCAACGCCAGAAGCATAAAATACAATATAAATACAACAGCTTTTCCATCGTATAAAATGAATAATTGCAAACAGCGTGAAAGTAATGGTCATTTCTACGTTCCGGGCAACCTAGGCTTCACTCTGGGGCGTTGCTCAACCATATCGAATAGTTAGGGCCCAAGAACTTAACGCCAGAAGCGTAAAGTACAATAAAAATACAACAGCTTTTCCATCGTATAAAACGTATAATTGCAACCAGTGTGAAAGTTATGGTCATTTCTACGTTCCGGGCAACCTCGGCTTGACTCCAGGTCGTTGCTCCACCAGGTCGAATAGTTAGGGCCTTAGAAGTCACCGCCCGAAGCATAAAATACAATAAAGGTACAATAGTTTTTCCATCGTATAAAATGAATAATTGCAAACACTGTGAAGGTACTGGTCATTTCTACATTCCGGGTAACCTAGGCTTCACTTTAGGGCGTTGCTCCGCCAGATCGAATAGTTAGGGCCTTAGAAGTCAACGCCCGAAGCATAAAAGACAAAATAAATAGAACAGTTTTTCCATTGTATAAAACGAATAATTGCAACCAGTGTGAAAGTACTGGTCATTTCTACATTCCAGGCAACCTAGGCCTCACTCTAGGGCGTTGCTCCACCAGATCGAATAGCTAGGGACTTAGAAGTCAACGCCAGAAGCATAAAATACAATATAAGTACAACAGTTTTTCCATCGTATAAAATGAATAATGGCAACCAGTGTGAAGGTAATGGTCATTTCTACGTTCCGGGCAACCTCGGCTTCACTCTAGGGCGGTGCTCCACCAGGTCGAATAGTTAGGGCCTAAGAAGTGAACGCAAGAAGCATAAAATACAAAATAAATACAACAGATTTTCCATCGTATAACTGGAGTAATTGCAACCAGTGTGAAAGTAATGGTCATTTCTACGTTCCGGGCAACCTAGGCTTCACTCTAGGGCGTTGGTCCACCAGATCCAATAGTTAGGGCCTAAGAAGTCAACGCCTGAAGCATAAAATACGATATAAATACAACAGTTTTTCCTTCGTATAAAACGAATAATGGCAACCAGTGTGAAAGTTATGGTCATTTCTACGTTCCGGGCAACCTAGGCTTCACTCTAGATCGTTGCTCCACCAGATCGAATAGTTAGGGCCTTAGAAGTCAACGCCCGAAGCATAAAATACAATAAAGGTACAATAGTTTTTCCATCGCATAAAATGAATAATTGCAAACAGTGTGAAGGTACTGGTCATTTCTACATTCCGGGTAACCTTGGCTTCACTCTGGGGCGTTGGTCCAGCAGATCGAATAGTTAGGGCCTTAGAAGTCAACGGCCGAATCATAAAATACGATATATGTACAACAGTTTTTCCATCGTATAAAACGAATAATTGCAACCAGTGTGAAAGTAATGGCCATTTCTACGTTCCGGGCAACCTAGGCTTCACTCTAGGGCGTTGCTCCACCACATCGAATAGCTACGGCCTTAGAGGTCAACGCCTGAATCATAAACTACAATAAAAATACCACAGTTTTTTAATCGTATAAAATGAATAATTGCAAACAGTGTGGAAGTAATGGTCATTTCTACGTTCCGGGCAACCTAGGCTTCACTCTAGGGCGTTGCTCGGCCAAATCGAATAGCTAGGGCCTTAGAAGTCAACGCCAGAAGCATAAAGTACAATAAAAATACAACAGCTTTTCCATTGTATAAAAGGGATAATTGCAACCAGTGTGAAAGTTATGGTCATTTCTACGTTCCGGGCAACCTCGGCTTCACTCTAGGGCGGTGCTCCATCAGGTCGAATAGATAGGGCCTAAGTAGTGAACGCAAGAAGCATAAAATACAGTATAAATACAACAGATTTTCCATCGTATAACTGGAGTAATTGCAACCAGTGTGAAAGTAATGGTCATTTCTACGGTCCGGGCAACCTAGGCTTCACCCTAGGGCGCTGTTCCACAAGATCCAATAGTTAGGGCCTAAGAAGCTAACGCCAGAAGCATAAAATACGATATACGGACAACAGTTTTTCCATCGTATAAAACGAATAATTGCAACCAGTGTGAAAGTAATGGCCACTTCTACGTTCCGGGAAACCTAGGCTTCACCCCAGGGCGTTGCTCTACCAGATCGAATAGTTAGGGCCTGAGAAGTCAACGCCAGAAGCATAAAATACGATATATGTACAACAGTTTTTCCATCGTATATCACGAATAATTGCAACCAGAGTGAAAGTAATGGGCACTTCTACGTTCCGGGCATCCTAGACTTAACTCTGAGGCATCGCTCCACCAGATCGAATACATAGGGCCTTAGAAGTCAACGCCAGAAGCATAAAGCACAATAAAAATCCAACAGTTTGTTCATCGTATAACAGGAATAATTGCAACCAGTGTGAAAGTAATTGTCATTTCCACGTTACGGGCAACCTAGGCTTCGCTCTAGGGCGTTGCACCACCACATCGAATAGTTAGGGCCTTAGAAGAGAATGCCAGATGCATAAAATACAATATAAATAGAACAGTTTTTCCATTGTATAAAACGAATAATTGCAACCAGTGTGATAGTTATGGTCATTTCTACATTCAGGGCAACCCAAGCTGCACTCTAGGGCGCTGCTCCGCCAGATCGAATAGTTAGGGCCCAAGAACTTAACGCCAGAAGCGTAAAGTACAATAAAAATACAACAGCTTTTCCATCGTATAAAACGGATAATTGCAACCAGTGTGAAAGTTATGGTCATTTCTACGTTCCGGGCAACCTCGGCTTGACTCCAGGTCGTTGCTCCACCGGATCGAATAGTTAGGGCCTTAGAAGTCAACGCCCGAAGCATAAAATACAATAAAGGTACAATAGTTTTTCCATCGTATAAAATGAATAATAGCAAACAGTGTGAAGGTACTGGTCATTTCTACATTCCGGGTAACCTAGGCTTCACTCTAGGGCGTTGCTCCGACAGATCGAATAGTCAGCGCCTTAGAAGTCAACGCCCGAAGCATAAAAGACAAAATAAATAGAACAGTTTTTCCATTGTATAAAACGAATAATTGCAACCAGTGTGAAAGTACTGGTCATTTCTACATTCCAGGCAACATAGGCCTCACTCTAGGGCGTTGCTCCACCAGATCGAATAGCTAGGGCCTTAGAAGTCAACGCCAGAAGCATAAAATACAATAAAAATACAACAGTTTTTCCATCGTATAGCATGAATAATTGAAACCAGTGTGAAAGTGATGGCCATTTCCAAATTCCGGGTAACCTTGGCTTCATTCTAGGTGGTTGTTCTACCAGATCGTACAGTTAGGGCCTAGGAAGTCAACGCCAGAAGCATAAAATACAATATAAATACAACAGTTTTTCCATCGTATAAAATGAATAATTGCAAACAGTGTGAAACTAATGGTCATTTCTACGTTCCGGGAAACCTAGGCTTCACTCTATGGCGTTGCGCCACCACATCGAATAGTTAGGGCCTTAAAAGTCAACGCCAGAAGAATAAAATACAATATAAATACAACAGTATTTCCATCGTATAAAATGAATAATTGCAAACAGTGTGAAAGTAATGGTCATTTCTACGTTCCGGGCAATCCAGACTTCACTCTAGGGCGTTGCTCCACTGGATCGAATAGTTAGCGCCTTAGAAGTCAACGCCAGATGCATAAAATACAATATAAATACAACAGCTTTTCCATCGTCTAAAACGAATAATTGCAACCAGTGTGGAAGTAATGGCCATTTCAGCGTTACGGGCATCCTAGACTTAACTCTGAGGCATTGCTCCACCAGATCGAATAGATAGGGCCTTAGAAGTCAACGCCAGAAGCATAAAGCACAATAAAAATCCAACAGTTTTTCCATCGCATAACAGGAATAATTGCAAACAGTGTGAAGGTAATAGTCATTTCTACGCTCCGGTAAACCTAGGCTTCACTCTAGGGCGTCGTTCCACCACATCGAATAGCTGCGGCCTTAGAAGTCAACGCCAGAAGCATAAAATACAATATAAATACAACAGTTTTTGAATCGTATAACAGGAATAATTGCAAACAGTGTGAAAGATATGGTCATTTCTACGTTTCGGGCAACCTAGGCCTCACTCTAGGGCGATGCTCCACCGGATCGAATATTTAGGGCCTAAGAAGTCAACGCCAGAAGCATAAAGTACAATAAAAATACAACAGTTTTTCCATCGTACAGCATGAATAATTGAAACCAGAGTGAAAGTGATGGCCATTTCTACTTTCCGGGCAACCTTGGCTTCATTCTAGGTCGTTGTTCCACCAGGTCGAACAGTTAGGCCCTAAGAAGTCAACGCCAGAAGCATAAAATACAATACAAATACAACAGTTTTTCCATCGTATAAAATGAATAATTGCAAACAGTGTGAAACTAATGGTCATTTCTACGTTCCGGGCAACCTAGGCTTCACTCTAGGGCGTTGCTCTACCAGATCGAATACATAGTGCCATAGAAGTCAACGCCAGAAGCATAAAGTACATTAAAAATCCAACAGTTTGTCCATCGTATAACAGGAGTAATTGCCACCAGTGTGAAAGTGATGGACATTTCTGCATTCCGGGCAACCTAGGCTTCACTCTAGGGCGTTGCTCCTCCAGATAGAATAGTTAGGCCCAGGAAGTCAACGCCAGAAGCATAAAATAAAATATAAATACAACAGTTTTTCCCTTGTATAACAGGAATAATTGCAACCAGTGTGAAAGGTATGGTCATTTCTACGTTCCGGGCAACCTAGGCTTCAGTCTAGGGCCTGGTTCCCCCAGATCGAATAGTTAGGGCCTAAGAAGCCTACGCCAGAAGCATAAAATACAATATAAACACCACAGTTTTTCCATCGTATAACGGGAATAATTGCAAGCAGAGTGAAGGTGATGGTCATTTCTAAGTTCCGGGCAACCTAGGCTTCACTCTAGAGCGTTGCTCCACCAGATCGAATGGCTAGCACCTTAGAAGTCAACGCCAGAAGCACAAAATAAAATAAAAATACAACAGTTTTTGAATCGTATAACAGGAATAATTGCAAACAGTGTGAAAGATATGGTCATTTCTACGTTTCGGGCAACCTAGGCCTCACTCTAGGGCGATGCTCCACCGGATCGAATATTTAGGGCCTAAGAAGTCAACGCCAGAAGCATAAAATACAATAAAAATACAAAAGTTTTTCCATCGTATAACAGGAATAATTGCAAACAGTGTGAAAGTGATGGCCATTTCTACGTTCCGGGCAACCTTGGCTTCATTCTAGGTCGTCGTTCCACCAGATCGAATAGCTACGTCCTTAGAAGTCAACGCCAGAAGCATAAAATACAATATAAATGCGACAGATCTTCCATCGTATAAAATGAATAGTTGCAATCAGTGCGAAAATAATGTATCTTTTCTACGTTCCGTGCAACCTAGGCTTGACTCTGGGGCGTTGCTCCACCAGATCGAATAGGTAGGGCCATAGAAGTCAATGCCCGAATAAAAGAATACAATATAAATACAACAGTTTTTCTATCGTATAAAATGAATAATTGCAAACAGTGTGAAAGTAATGGTCACTTCTACTGCTCGGGCAACTGAGGCTTCACTCTATGCCGTTGTTCTACCAGATCGAATAGCTACGGCCTTAGAAGTCAACGCCAGAAGCACAAAATAAAATAAAAATACAAGAGTTATTCCATCGTATAACAGGAATAATTACAACCTGTGTGAAAGTAATGGGCATTTCTACGCTCCGTGCAACCTAGGCTTCACTCTAGGGCGTTGGTCCACCCGGCCGAATAGTTAGGGCCTTAGAAAACAACTCCAGACTCATCAAATACAATATAAATACAACAGTTTTTCCACGGTATAAAACGAATAATTGCAACCAGTATGAAAGTTATGGTCATTTATACGTTACGGGCAACCTAGGCTACACCCTAGGGCGTTACTCCACCAAATCGAATAGTTAGGGCCTAAGAAGTCAACGCCAGAAGCATAAAATACAAAATAAATACAACAGTTTTTCCATCGTATAACAAGAATAATTGCAACCAGTGTGAGAGTGATGGTCATTTCTACATTCCGGGAAACCTAGGCTTCACTCTAGGGCGTTGCTCCACCAGATCGAATACATAGTGCCATAGAAGTCAACGCCAGAAGCATAAAGTGCATTAAAAATCCAACAGTTTGTCCATCGTATAACAGGAGTAATTGCCACCAGTGTGAAAGTGATGGTCATTTCTGCATTCCGGGCAACCTCGGCTTCACTCTAGGGCGTTGCTCCTCCAGATAGAATAGCTAGGGTCCAGGAAGTCAACGCCAGAAGCATAAAATAAAATATAAATACAACAGTTTTTCCCTTGTATAACAGGAATAATTGCAACCAGTGTGAAAGGTATGGTCATTTCTACGTTCCGGGCAACCTAGGCTTCACTCTAGGGCGTTGCTCCACCTCATCGGATAGCTGCGGCCTTAGAAGTCAACGCCAGAAGCATAAAATACAATAAAAGTACATCAGTTTTTCCATCGTATAACAGGAATAATTGCAACCAGTGTGAAAGGTATTATCATTTCTACGTTCCGGGCAACCTAGGCTTCACTCTAGGGCGTTGCTCCTCCAGATAGAATAGTTAGGGCCCAGGAAGTCAACGCCAGAAGCATAAAATAAAATATAAATACAACAGTTTTTCCCTTGTATATCAGGAATAATTGCAACCAGTGTGAAAGGTATGGTCATTTCTACGTTCCGGGCAACCTAGGCTTCACTCTATGGCGTTGTTCTACCAGATCGAATAGCTACGGCCTTAGAAGTCAACGCCAGAAGCATAAAATACAATATAAATACAACAGTTTTTCCATCGTATAAAATGAATAATTGCAAACAGTGTGAAACTAATGGTCATTTCTACGTCCCGGGCAACCTAGGCTTCACTCTAGGGCGTTGCGCCACCACATCGAATAGTTAGGGCCTTAAAAGTCAATGCCAGAGGAATAAAATACAATATAAATACAACAGTTTTTCCATCGTATAAAATGAATAATTGCAAACAGTGTGAAAGTAATGGCCATTTCTACGTTCCGGGCAATCTCGACTTCACTCTAGGGCGTTGCTCCACTGGATGGAATAGTTAGGGCCTAAGAAGTCAACGCCAGATGCATAAAATACAATATAAATGCAACAGCTTTTCCATCGTCTAAAACGAATAATTGCAACCAGTGTGAAAGTAATGGCCATTTCAGCGTGTACGGGCATCCTAGACTTAACTCTAAGGCATTGCTCCACCAGATCGAATAGATAGGGCCTTAGAAGTCAACGCCAGAAGCATAAAGAACAATAAAAATCCAACAGTTTTTCCATCGCATAACAGGAATAATTGCAAACAGTGTGAAGGTAATAGTCATGTCTACGCTCCGGTAAACCTAGGCTTCACTCTAGGGCGTTGCTCCACCAGATCTGGTAGTTAGGGGCTTAGACGTCAACGCCAGAAGCATAAAATAAGATAAAAATACAACACTTTTTCCATCGCACTCAATTAATGATTGCAAACATTGTGAAAGTAACCGTCATTTCTACGTTCCGGGCAACCTAGGCTTCACTCTAGGGCGATGCTCCACCGGACCGAATATTTAGGGCCTTAGAAAACAACTCCAGACGCATAAAATACAATAAAAGTACATCAGTTTTTCTATCGTATGACAGGAATAATTGCAACCAGAGTGAAAGTGATGGTCATTTCTACGTTCCGGGCGACCTAGGCTACACTCTAGGGCGTCGCTCCACCAGATCGGATAGCTAGGGCCTTAGAAGTCAACGCCCGAAGCATAAAATACAATAAAAATACAACAGTTTTTCCATCGTATAAAAGGAATAATTGCAACCAGTGTGAAAGTAACGGCCATTTCTACGTTCCGGGCATCCTAGACTTAACACTGAGGCATTGCTCCACTAGATCGAATACATAGGGCCTAAGAAGTCAACGCCAGAAGCATAAAGTACATTAAAAATCCAACAGTTTGTCCATCGTATAACAGGAATAATTGCCACCAGTGTGAAAGTGATGGTCATTTCTGCATTCCGGTCAACCTAGGCTTCACTCTAGGGCGTTGCTCCTCCAGATAGAGTAGCTAGGGCCCAGGAAGTCAACGCCAGAAGCATAAGATACAATATAAATACAACAGTTTTTCCCTTGTATATCAGGAATAATTGCAACCAGTGTGAAAGGTATGGTCATTTCTACGTTCCGGGCAACCTAGGCTTCACTCTAGGGCGTTGCTCCACCACATCGGATAGCTGCGGCCATAGAAGTCAACGCCAGAAGCATAAAATACAATATAAATACAACAGTTTTTCAATCGTATAACAGGAATAATTGCAAACAGTGTGAAAGATATGGTCATTTCTACGTTGCGGGCATCCTAGGCTTCACTCTAGGGCATTGCTCCACCACATCGAATAGCTACGGCCTTAGAAGTCAACGCCATAACTATAAAAAGCAATATAAATACAACAGTTTTTCCATTGTATAACAGGGATAATTGCAACCAGTGTGAAAGTGATAGTCATTTCTACGTTCCGGGCAACCTAGGCTTCACTCTGGGGCGTGGTTCCCCCAGATCGAATAGTTAGGGCCTAAGAAGCCTACGCCAGAAGCATAAAATACAATATAAATGCCACAGTTTTTCCATCGTATAACAGGAATAATTGCAACCAGAGTGAAGGTGATGGACAGTTCTAAGTTCCGGGCAACCTAGGCTTCACTCTAGAGCGTTGCTCCACCAGATCGAATAGCTAGGACCTTAGAAGTCAACGCCAGAAGCACAAAATAAAATAAAAATACAAGAGTTATTCCATCGTATAACAGGAATAATTGCAAACAGTGTGAAGGTAATGGTCATTTCTACGTTCCGGGCAATCTAGACTTCACTCTAGGGCGTTGCTCCACCGGATCGAATAGTTAGGGCCTTAGAAGTCAACGCCCGAACCATAAAATACAAAATTAATACAACAGTTTTACCATTGTATAAAACGAGTGATTGCAACCCGAGTGAAACATATGGTCATTTCTACGATCCGTGCAACATAGGATGCACTCTAGGGCGTTGCTCCACCACATCGATTAGCTACGGCCTTAGAAGTCAACGCCAGAAGCATAAAATACAATATAAATACAACAGCTTTTCCATCGTCTATAACGAATAACTGCAACCAGTGTGAAAGTAATGGCCATTTCAACGTTACGGGCATCCTAGACTTAACTCTGAGGCATTGCTCCGCCAGATCGAATAGATAGGGCCTTAGAAGTCAACGCCAGAATCATACAGTACAATAAGAATCCAACAGTTTTTCCATCGTATAACGGGAAAAATTGCAAACAGTGTGAAGGTAATAGTCAGTTCTACGCTCCGGTCAACCTAGGCTTCACTCTAGGGCGTTGCTCCACCAGATCGAATAGTTAGGGCCTTAGAAGTCAACGCCAGAAGCATAAAATAAAATAAAAATACAACAGTTGTTCCATCGTATAACAGGAATAATTACAACCTGTGTGAAATTAATGGGCATTTCTACGTTCCGTGCAACTTAGGCTTCACTCTAGGGCGTTGCTCCACCAGGTCGGATAGTTAGAGCCTTAGAAAACAACTCCAGACGCATAAAATACAATAAAAATACATCAGTTTTTCCATCGTATAACAGGAATAATTGCAATCAGAGTGAAAGTGATGGTCATTTCTACGTTCCTTGCGACCTAGCCTACACTCTAGGGCGTTGCTCCACCAGATCGGATAGCTAGGGCCTTAGAAGTCAACGCCCGAAGCATAAAATGCAAAATTAATAGAACAGTTTTTCAATTGTATAAAACGAATGATTGCAACCAGAGTGAAACTTATGGTCATTTCTACTATCTGGGCAAGCTAGGCCTCACTCTAGGGCGATGCTCCACCGGATCGAATATTTAGGGCCTAAGAAGTCAACGCCAAAAGCATAAAATACAATAAAAATACAACAGTTTTTCCATCGTATAGCATGAATAATTGCAACCAGAGTGAAAGTAATGGTCATTTCTACGTTCCGGGCAACCTAGGCTTCACTCTAGGGCGTTGCACCACCACATCGAATAGTTAGGGCCTTAGAAAACAACTCCAGACTCATCAAATACAATATAAATACAACAGTTTTTCCACGGTATAAAACGAATAATTGCAACCAGTATGAAAGTTATGGTCATTTATACGTTACGGGCAACCTAGGCTACACCCTAGGGCGTTACTCCACCAAATCGAATAGTTAGGGCCTAAGAAGTCAACGCCAGAAGCATAAAATACAAAATAAATACAACAGTTTTTCCATCGTATAACAAGAATAATTGCAACCAGTGTGAGAGTGATGGTCATTTCTACATTCCGGGAAACCTAGGCTTCACTCTAGGGCGTTGCTCCACCAGATCGAATACATAGTGCCATAGAAGTCAACGCCAGAAGCATAAAGTGCATTAAAAATCCAACAGTTTGTCCATCGTATAACAGGAGTAATTGCCACCAGTGTGAAAGTGATGGTCATTTCTGCATTCCGGGCAACCTCGGCTTCACTCTAGGGCGTTGCTCCTCCAGATAGAATAGCTAGGGTCCAGGAAGTCAACGCCAGAAGCATAAAATAAAATATAAATACAACAGTTTTTCCCTTGTATAACAGGAATAATTGCAACCAGTGTGAAAGGTATGGTCATTTCTACGTTCCGGGCAACCTAGGCTTCACTCTAGGGCGTTGCTCCACCTCATCGGATAGCTGCGGCCTTAGAAGTCAACGCCAGAAGCATAAAACACAATAGAAGTACATCAGTTTTTCCATCGTATAACAGGAATAATTGCAACCAGTGTGAAAGGTATTGTCATTTCTACGTTCCGGGCAACCTAGGCTTCACTCTAGGGCGTTGCTCCTCCAGATAGAATAGTTAGGGCCCAGGAAGTCAACGCCAGAAGCATAAAATAAAATATAAATACAACAGTTTTTCCCTTGTATATCAGGAATAATTGCAACCAGTGTGAAAGGTATGGTCATTTCTACGTTCCGGGCAACCTAGGCTTCACTCTATGGCGTTGTTCTACCAGATCGAATAGCTACGGCCTTAGAAGTCAACGCCAGAAGCATAAAATACAATATAAATACAACAGTTTTTCCATCGTATAAAATGAATAATTGCAAACAGTGTGAAACTAATGGTCATTTCTACGTCCCGGGCAACCTAGGCTTCACTCTAGGGCGTTGCGCCACCACATCGAATAGTTAGGGCCTTAAAAGTCAATGCCAGAGGAATAAAATACAATATAAATACAACAGTTTTTCCATCGTATAAAATGAATAATTGCAAACAGTGTGAAAGTAATGGCCATTTCTACGTTCCGGGCAATCTCGACTTCACTCTAGGGCGTTGCTCCACTGGATGGAATAGTTAGGGCCTAAGAAGTCAACGCCAGATGCATAAAATACAATATAAATGCAACAGCTTTTCCATCGTCTAAAACGAATAATTGCAACCAGTGTGAAAGTAATGGCCATTTCAGCGTGTACGGGCATCCTAGACTTAACTCTAAGGCATTGCTCCACCAGATCGAATAGATAGGGCCTTAGAAGTCAACGCCAGAAGCATAAAGAACAATAAAAATCCAACAGTTTTTCCATCGCATAACAGGAATAATTGCAAACAGTGTGAAGGTAATAGTCATGTCTACGCTCCGGTAAACCTAGGCTTCACTCTAGGGCGTTGCTCCACCAGATCGGGTAGTTAGGGCCTTAGACGTCAACGCCAGAAGCATAAAATAAGATAAAAATACAACACTTTTTCCATCGCACTCAATTAATGATTGCAAACATTGTGAAAGTAACCGTCATTTCTACGTTCCGGGCAACCTAGGCTTCACTCTAGGGCGATGCTCCACCGGACCGAATATTTAGGGCCTTAGAAAACAACTCCAGACGCATAAAATACAATAAAAGTACATCAGTTTTTCTATCGTATGACAGGAATAATTGCAACCAGAGTGAAAGTGATGGTCATTTCTACGTTCCGGGCGACCTAGGCTACACTCTAGGGCGTCGCTCCACCAGATCGGATAGCTAGGGCCTTAGAAGTCAACGCCCGAAGCATAAAATACAATAAAAATACAACAGTTTTTCCATCGTATAAAAGGAATAATTGCAACCAGTGTGAAAGTAACGGCCATTTCTACGTTCCGGGCATCCTAGACTTAACACTGAGGCATTGCTCCACTAGATCGAATACATAGGGCCTAAGAAGTCAACGCCAGAAGCATAAAGTACATTAAAAATCCAACAGTTTGTCCATCGTATAACAGGAATAATTGCCACCAGTGTGAAAGTGATGGTCATTTCTGCATTCCGGTCAACCTAGGCTTCACTCTAGGGCGTTGCTCCTCCAGATAGAGTAGCTAGGGCCCAGGAAGTCAACGCCAGAAGCATAAGATACAATATAAATACAACAGTTTTTCCCTTGTATATCAGGAATAATTGCAACCAGTGTGAAAGGTATGGTCATTTCTACGTTCCGGGCAACCTAGGCTTCACTCTAGGGCGTTGCTCCACCACATCGGATAGCTGCGGCCATAGAAGTCAACGCCAGAAGCATAAAATACAATATAAATACAACAGTTTTTCAATCGTATAACAGGAATAATTGCAAACAGTGTGAAAGATATGGTCATTTCTACGTTGCGGGCATCCTAGGCTTCACTCTAGGGCATTGCTCCACCACATCGAATAGCTACGGCCTTAGAAGTCAACGCCATAACTATAAAAAGCAATATAAATACAACAGTTTTTCCATTGTATAACAGGAATAATTGCAACCAGTGTGAAAGTGATAGTCATTTCTACGTTCCGGGCAACCTAGGCTTCACTCTGGGGCGTGGTTCCCCCAGATCGAATAGTTAGGGCCTAAGAAGCCTACGCCAGAAGCATAAAATACAATATAAATGCCACAGTTTTTCCATCGTATAACAGGAATAATTGCAACCAGAGTGAAGGTGATGGACAGTTCTAAGTTCCGGGCAACCTAGGCTTCACTCTAGAGCGTTGCTCCACCAGATCGAATAGCTAGGACCTTAGAAGTCAACGCCAGAAGCACAAAATAAAATAAAAATACAAGAGTTATTCCATCGTATAACAGGAATAATTGCAAACAGTGTGAAGGTAATGTTCACTTCTACGTTCCGGGCAATCTAGACTTCACTCTAGGGCGTTGCTCCACCGGATCGAATAGTTAGGGCCTTAGAAGTCAACGCCCGAACCATAAAATACAAAATTAATACAACAGTTTTACCATTGTATAAAACGAGTGATTGCAACCCGAGTGAAACATATGGTCATTTCTACGATCCGTGCAACATAGGATGCACTCTAGGGCGTTGCTCCACCACATCGATTAGCTACGGCCTTAGAAGTCAACGCCAGAAGCATAAAATACAATATAAATACAACAGCTTTTCCATCGTCTATAACGAATAACTGCAACCAGTGTGAAAGTAATGGCCATTTCAACGTTACGGGCATCCTAGACTTAACTCTGAGGCATTGCTCCGCCAGATCGAATAGATAGGGCCTTAGAAGTCAACGCCAGAATCATACAGTACAATAAGAATCCAACAGTTTTTCCATCGTATAACGGGAAAAATTGCAAACAGTGTGAAGGTAATAGTCAGTTCTACGCTCCGGTCAACCTAGGCTTCACTCTAGGGCGTTGCTCCACCAGATCGAATAGTTAGGGCCTTAGAAGTCAACGCCAGAAGCATAAAATAAAATAAAAATACAACAGTTGTTCCATCGTATAACAGGAATAATTACAACCTGTGTGAAATTAATGGGCATTTCTACGTTCCGTGCAACCTAGGCTTCACTCTAGGGCGTTGCTCCACCAGGTCGGATAGTTAGAGCCTTAGAAAACAACTCCAGACGCATAAAATACAATAAAAATACATCAGTTTTTCCATCGTATAACAGGAATAATTGCAATCAGAGTGAAAGTGATGGTCATTTCTACGTTCCTTGCGACCTAGCCTACACTCTAGGGCGTTGCTCCACCAGATCGGATAGCTAGGGCCTTAGAAGTCAACGCCCGAAGCATAAAATGCAAAATTAATAGAACAGTTTTTCAATTGTATAAAACGAATGATTGCAACCAGAGTGAAACTTATGGTCATTTCTACTATCTGGGCAAGCTAGGCCTCACTCTAGGGCGATGCTCCACCGGATCGAATATTTAGGGCCTAAGAAGTCAACGCCAAAAGCATAAAATACAATAAAAATACAACAGTTTTTCCATCGTATAGCATGAATAATTGCAACCAGAGTGAAAGTAATGGTCATTTCTACGTTCCGGGCAACCTAGGCTTCACTCTAGGGCGTTGCACCACCACATCGAATAGTTAGGGCCTTAAAAGTCAACGCCAGAAGCATAAAGTACAATAAAAATCCAACAGTTTTTCCATCGCATAACAGGAATAATTGCAAACAGTGTGAAGGTAATAGTCATTTCTACGCTCCGGTAAACCTAGGCTTCACTCTAGGGCGTTGCTCCACCAGATCGAATAGTTAGGGCCATAGAAGTCAACGCCCGAAGCATAAAATACAAAATAAATCGAACAGTTTTTCCATTGTGTAAAACGAATAATTGAAACCAGTGTGAAAGTTATGGTCATTTCCACGTTCCGGGCAACCTATGCTTCACCCTAGGGCGTTGCTCCACCTGATCGAATAGTTAGGGCCTAAGAAGTCAACGCCAGAAGCATAAAATACGATATATGTACAACAGTTTTGCCATCGTATAAAATGAATAATCGCAAACAGTGTGAAGGTAATGGTCATTTCTATGTTCCGGGCAACATAGGCTTCACTCTAGGGCGTTGCTGCACCAGATCGAATAGTTAGGGCCTAAGAAGTCAATGCCAGAAGCATAAAATACGATATATGTACAACAGTTTTTCCATCGCATAAAATGAGTAATTGCAACCAGTGTGAAAGTAACGGACATTTCTACGTTCCGGGCATCCTAGACTTAACACTGAGGCATTGCTCCACCAGATCGAATACATAGGGCCTTAGAAGTCAACGCCAGAAGCATAAAGTACATTAAAAATCCAACAGTTTGTCCATCGTATAACAGGAATAATTGCCACCAGTGTGAAAGTGATGGTCATTTCTGCATTCCGGGCAACCTAGGCTTCACTCTAGGGCGTTGCTCCTCCAGATAGAATAGTTAGGGCCCAGGAAGTCAACGCCAGAAGCATAAAATACAATATAAATACAACAGTTTTTCACTTGTATAACAGGAATAATTGCAACCAGTGTGAAAGCTATGGTCATTTCTACGTTCCGGGCAACTTAGGCTTCACTCTAGGGCATTGCTCCACCACATCGAATAGCTACGGCCTTAGAAGTCAACGCCATAACTATAAAAAACAATATAAATACAACAGTTTCTCCATTGTATAAAACGAGTAATTGCAACCAGTCTGATAGTTATGGTCATTTCCACGTTTCGGGCAACCTAGGCTTCACTCTAGGGCGTTTCTCCACCACATCGAATAGCTACGCCCTTAGAAGTCAACGCCTGAAGTATAAAATATAATATAAGTACAACAGTTTTTCCAGCGTATAACAGGAATAATTGCAACCAGTGTGAAAGACATGGTCATTTCTACGTTCCGGGCAACCTAGGCTTCACTCTAGGGCGTTGCTCCACCACATCGAATAGCTATGGCCTTAGGAGTCAACGCCAGAGGCATAAAATACAAAATAAATACAACAGTTTTTCGATCGTATAACAAGAATAATTGCAACCAGTGTGAAAGTGATGGTCATTTCTACATTCCGGGCAACCTAGGCTACACTCTAGGGCGTTGCTCCGCCAGATCGAATAGATAGGGCCTAAGAAGTCAACGCCAGAAGCATAAAATACAATATAAATACAACAGTTTTTCACTTGTATAACAGGAATAATTGCAACCAGTGTGAAAGCTATGGTCATTTCTACGTACCGGACAATCTAGGCTTCACTCTAGGGCGTTGCTCCACCACATCGAATAGCTGCGGCCTTAGAAGTCAACGCCAGAAGCATAAAATACAATATAAATACAACAGTTTTTCAATCGTATAACAGGAATAATTGCTAACAGTGTGAAAAATATGGTCATTTCTACGTTCCAGGCGACCTAGGCTCCACTCTAGGGCGTTGCTCCACCAGATGGAATAGCTAGCGCCTTAGAAGTCAATGCCAGAAGCATAAAATACAAAATAAATACAACAGTTTTACCGTCGTATAAAATGAATAATCGCAAACAGTGTGAAGGTAATGGTCATTTCTACGTTCCGCGCAACCTAGGCTTCAGCCCAGGGCGTTCCTCCACCAGATGGAATAGTTAGGGCCTTAGAAGTCCACGCCAGAAGCATAAAATACGATATATGTACAACAGTTTTACCATCGTATAAAATGAATAATCGCAAACAGTGTGAAGGTAATGGTCATTTCTACGTTCCGGGCAACCTAGGCTTCACCCTAGGGCGTTGTTCCACCAGAGCGAATAGTTAGGGCCTAAGAAGTCAACGCCTGAAGCATAAAGTACAATCAAAATCCAACAGTTTGTCCATCGTATAGCTGGAATAATTGCAACCAGAGTGAAAGTAATGGTCATTTCCACGTTTCGGGCGACCTAGGCTCCACTTTAGGGCGTTGCTCCACCAGATCGAATAGTTAGGGCCATAGAAGTCAACGCCCGAAGCATAAAATACAAAATAAATAGAACAGTTTTTCCATTGTATAAAACGAACAATTGAAACCAGTGTGAAAGTTATGGTCATTTCTACGTTCCGCGCAACCTAGGCTTCACCCCTGGGCGTTGCTCCACCAGATCGAATAGTTAGGGCCTAAGAAGTCAATGCCAGAAGCATAAAATACGATATATGTACAACAGTTTTTCCATCGCATAAAATGAGTAATTGCAACCAGTGTGAAAGTAACGGACATTTCAACGTTCCGGGCATCCTAGACTTAACACTGAGGCATTGCTCCACCAGATCGAATACATAGGGCCTTAGAAGTCAACGCCAGAAGCATAAAATACAATATAAATACAACAGTTTTTCAATCGTATAACAGGAATAATTGCAAACAGTGTGAAAAATATGGTCATTTCTACGTTGCGGGCATCCTAGGCTTCACTCTAGGGCATTGCTCCACCACATCGAATAGCTACGGCCTTAGAAGTCAACGCCATAACTATAAAAAACAATATAAATACAGCAGTTTCTCCATTGTATAAAATGAATAATTGCAAACAGTGTGGAGGTAATGGTCATTTCTACTTTCCGGGCAACCTAGGCTTCACTCTAGGGCGTTTCTCCACCACATCGAATAGCTACGCCCTTAGAAGTCAACGACTGAAGCATAAAATATAATATAAGTACAACAGTTTTTCCATCGTATAACAGGAATAATTGCAACCATTGTGAAAGACATGGTCATTTCTACGTTCCGGGCAACCTAGGCTTCACTCTAGGGCGTTGCTCCGCCAGATCGAATAGATAGGGCCTAAGAAGTCAACGCCAGAAGCATAAAATACAATATAAATACAACAGTTTTTCACTTGTATAACAGGAATAATTGCAACCAGTGTGAAAGCTATGGTCATTTCTGCGTTCCGGGCAACCTAGGCTTCACTCTAGGACGTTGCTCCACCACATCGAATAGTTAGGGCCTTAGAAGTCAACGCCAGAAGCATAAAATACAATATAAATACAATAGTTTTTCCATCGTATAAAACGAGTAATTGCAACCAGTGTGAAAGTTATGGTTATTTCTACGTTCCGGGCATCCTAGGCTTCACCCTAGGGCGTTGCTCCACCTGATCGAATACTTAGGGCCTAAGAAGTCAGCGCCAGAAGCATAAAATACAAAATAAATACAACAGTTTTACCATCGTATAAAATGAATAATCGCAAACAGTGTGAACGTAATGGTCATTTCTACGTTCCGGGCAACCCAGGCTTCACTCTAGGGCGTTGCTCCACCAGATCGAATAGTTAGGGCCATAGAAGTCAACGCCCGAAGCATAAAATACAAAATAAATAGAACAGTTTTTCCATTGTATAGAACGAATAATTGAAACCAGTGTGAAAGTTATGGTCATTTCCACGTTCCGGGCAACCTATGCTTCACCCTAGGGCGTTGCTCCAACTGATCGAATAGTTAGGGCCTAAGAAGTCAACGCCAGAAGCATAAAATACGATATATGTACAACAGTTTTGCCATCGTAGAAAATGAATAATCGCAAACAGTGTGAAGGTAATGGTCATTTCTATGTTCCGGGCAACCTAGGCTTCACTCTAGGGCGTTGCTCCACCAGATCGAATAGTTAGGGCCTAAGAAGTCAATGCCAGAAGCATAAAATACGATATATGTACAACAGTTTTTCCATCGCATAAAATGAGTAATTGCAACCAGTGTGAAAGTAACGGACATTTCTACGTTCCGGGCATCCTAGACTTAACACTGAGGCATTGCTCCACTAGATCGAATACATAGGGCCTAAGAAGTCAACGCCAGAAGCATAAAGTACATTAAAAATCCAACAGTTTGTCCATCGTATAACAGGAATAATTGCCACCAGTGTGAAAGTGATGGTCATTTCTGCATTCCGGGCAACCTAGGCTTCACTCTAGGGCGTTGCTCCTCCAGATAGAATAGTTAGGGCCCAGGAAGTCAACGCCAGAAGCATAAAATACAATATAAATACAACAGTTTTTCACTTGTATAACAGGAATAATTGCAACCAGTGTGAAAGCTATGGTCATTTCTACGTTCCGGGCAACTTAGGCTTCACTCTAGGGCATTGCTCCACCACATCGAATAGCTACGGCCTTAGAAGTCAACGCCATAACTATAAAAAACAATATAAATACAACAGTTTCTCCATTGTATAAAACGAGTAATTGCAACCAGTCTGATACTTATGGTCATTTCCACGTTTCGGGCAACCTAGGCTTCACTCTAGGGCGTTTCTCCACCACATCGAATAGCTACGCCCTTAGAAGTCAACGCCTGAAGTATAAAATATAATATAAGTACAACAGTTTTTCCAGCGTATAACAGGAATAATTGCAACCAGTGTGAAAGACATGGTCATTTCTACGTTCCGGGCAACCTAGGCTTCACTCTAGGGCGTTGCTCCACCACATCGAATAGCTATGGCCTTAGGAGTCAACGCCAGAGGCATAAAATACAAAATAAATACAACAGTGTTTCGATCGTATAACAAGAATAATTGCAACCAGTGTGAAAGTGATGGTCATTTCTACATTCCGGGCAACCTAGGCTACACTCTAGGGCGTTGCTCCGCCAGATCGAATAGATAGGGCCTAAGAAGTCAACGCCAGAAGCATAAAATACAATATAAATACAACAGTTTTTCACTTGTATAACAGGAATAATTGCAACCAGTGTGAAAGCTATGGTCATTTCTACGTACCGGGCAATCTAGGCTTCACTCTAGGGCGTTGCTCCACCACATCGAATAGCTGCGGCCTTAGAAGTCAACGCCAGAAGCATAAAATACAATATAAATACAACAGTTTTTCAATCGTATAACAGGAATAATTGCTAACAGTGTGAAAAATATGGTCATTTCTACGTTCCAGGCGACCTAGGCTCCACTCTAGGGCGTTGCTCCACCAGATGGAATAGCTAGCGCCTTAGAAGTCAATGCCAGAAGCATAAAATACAAAATAAATACAACAGTTTTACCGTCGTATAAAATGAATAATCGCAAACAGTGTGAAGGTAATGGTCATTTCTACGTTCCGCGCAACCTAGGCTTCAGCCCAGGGCGTTCCTCCACCAGATGGAATAGTTAGGGCCTTAGAAGTCCACGCCAGAAGCATAAAATACGATATATGTACAACAGTTTTACCATCGTATAAAATGAATAATCGCAAACAGTGTGAAGGTAATGGTCATTTCTACGTTCCGGGCAACCTAGGCTTCACCCTAGGGCGTTGTTCCACCAGAGCGAATAGTTAGGGCCTAAGAAGTCAACGCCTGAAGCATAAAGTACAATCAAAATCCAACAGTTTGTCCATCGTATAGCTGGAATAATTGCAACCAGAGTGAAAGTAATGGTCATTTCCACGTTTCGGGCGACCTAGGCTCCACTTTAGGGCGTTGCTCCACCAGATCGAATAGTTAGGGCCATAGAAGTCAACGCCCGAAGCATAAAATACAAAATAAATAGAACAGTTTTTCCATTGTATAAAACGAACAATTGAAACCAGTGTGAAAGTTATGGTCATTTCTACGTTCCGCGCAACCTAGGCTTCACCCCTGGGCGTTGCTCCACCAGATCGAATAGTTAGGGCCTAAGAAGTCAATGCCAGAAGCATAAAATACGATATATGTACAACAGTTTTTCCATCGCATAAAATGAGTAATTGCAACCAGTGTGAAAGTAACGGACATTTCAACGTTCCGGGCATCCTAGACTTAACACTGAGGCATTGCTCCACCAGATCGAATACATAGGGCCTTAGAAGTCAACGCCAGAAGCATAAAATACAATATAAATACAACAGTTTTTCAATCGTATAACAGGAATAATTGCAAACAGTGTGAAAAATATGGTCATTTCTACGTTGCGGGCATCCTAGGCTTCACTCTAGGGCATTGCTCCACCACATCGAATAGCTACGGCCTTAGAAGTCAACGCCATAACTATAAAAAACAATATAAATACAGCAGTTTCTCCATTGTATAAAATGAATAATTGCAAACAGTGTGGAGGTAATGGTCATTTCTACTTTCCGGGCAACCTAGGCTTCACTCTAGGGCGTTTCTCCACCACATCGAATAGCTACGCCCTTAGAAGTCAACGACTGAAGCATAAAATATAATATAAGTACAACAGTTTTTCCATCGTATAACAGGAATAATTGCAACCATTGTGAAAGACATGGTCATTTCTACGTTCCGGGCAACCTAGGCTTCACTCTAGGGCGTTGCTCCACCACATCGAATAGCTACGGCCTTTGGAGTCAACGCCAGAGGCATAAAATACAAAATAAATACAACAGTTTTTCGATCGTATAACAAGAATAATTGCAACCAGTGTGAAAGTGATGGTCATTTCTACATTCCGGGCAACCTATGCTACACTCTAGGGCGTTGCTCCGCCAGATCGAATAGATAGGGCCTAAGAAGTCAACGCCAGAAGCATAAAATACAATATAAATACAACAGTTTTTCACTTGTATAACAGGAATAATTGCAACCAGTGTGAAAGCTATGGTCATTTCTGCGTTCCGGGCAACCTAGGCTTCACTCTAGGACGTTGCTCCACCACATCGAATAGTTAGGGCCTTAGAAGTCAACGCCAGAAGCATAAAATACAATATAAATACAATAGTTTTTCCATCGTATAAAACGAGTAATTGCAACCAGTGTGAAAGTTATGGTTATTTCTACGTTCCGGGCATCCTAGGCTTCACCCTAGGGCGTTGCTCCACCTGATCGAATACTTAGGGCCTAAGAAGTCAGCGCCAGAAGCATAAAATACAAAATAAATACAACAGTTTTACCATCGTATAAAATGAATAATCGCAAACAGTGTGAACGTAATGGTCATTTCTACGTTCCGGGCAACCCAGGCTTCACTCTAGGGCGTTGCTCCACCAGATCGAATAGTTAGGGCCATAGAAGTCAACGCCCGAAGCATAAAATACAAAATAAATAGAACAGTTTTTCCATTGTATAGAACGAATAATTGAAACCAGTGTGAAAGTTATGGTCATTTCCACGTTCCGGGCAACCTATGCTTCACCCTAGGGCGTTGCTCCAACTGATCGAATAGTTAGGGCCTAAGAAGTCAACGCCAGAAGCATAAAATACGATATATGTACAACAGTTTTGCCATCGTAGAAAATGAATAATCGCAAACAGTGTGAAGGTAATGGTCATTTCTATGTTCCGGGCAACCTAGGCTTCACTCTAGGGCGTTGCTCCACCAGATCGAATAGTTAGGGCCTAAGAAGTCAATGCCAGAAGCATAAAATACGATATATGTACAACAGTTTTTCCATCGCATAAAATGAGTAATTGCAACCAGTGTGAAAGTAACGGACATTTCTACGTTCCGGGCATCCTAGACTTAACACTGAGGCATTGCTCCACTAGATCGAATACATAGGGCCTAAGAAGTCAACGCCAGAAGCATAAAGTACATTAAAAATCCAACAGTTTGTCCATCGTATAACAGGAATAATTGCCACCAGTGTGAAAGTGATGGTCATTTCTGCATTCCGGTCAACCTAGGCTTCACTCTAGGGCGTTGCTCCTCCAGATAGAGTAGCTAGGGCCCAGGAAGTCAACGCCAGAAGCATAAGATACAATATAAATACAACAGTTTTTCCCTTGTATATCAGGAATAATTGCAACCAGTGTGAAAGGTATGGTCATTTCTACGTTCCGGGCAACCTAGGCTTCACTCTAGGGCGTTGCTCCACCACATCGGATAGCTGCGGCCATAGAAGTCAACGCCAGAAGCATAAAATACAATATAAATACAACAGTTTTTCAATCGTATAACAGGAATAATTGCAAACAGTGTGAAAGATATGGTCATTTCTACGTTGCGGGCATCCTAGGCTTCACTCTAGGGCATTGCTCCACCACATCGAATAGCTACGGCCTTAGAAGTCAACGCCATAACTATAAAAAGCAATATAAATACAACAGTTTTTCCATTGTATAACAGGAATAATTGCAACCAGTGTGAAAGTGATAGTCATTTCTACGTTCCGGGCAACCTAGGCTTCACTCTGGGGCGTGGTTCCCCCAGATCGAATAGTTAGGGCCTAAGAAGCCTACGCCAGAAGCATAAAATACAATATAAATGCCACAGTTTTTCCATCGTATAACAGGAATAATTGCAACCAGAGTGAAGGTGATGGACAGTTCTAAGTTCCGGGCAACCTAGGCTTCACTCTAGAGCGTTGCTCCACCAGATCGAATAGCTAGGACCTTAGAAGTCAACGCCAGAAGCACAAAATAAAATAAAAATACAAGAGTTATTCCATCGTATAACAGGAATAATTGCAAACAGTGTGAAAGTAATGGTCATTTCTACGTTCCGGGCAATCTAGACTTCACTCTAGGGCGTTGCTCCACCGGATCGAATAGTTAGGGCCTTAGAAGTCAACGCCCGAACCATAAAATACAAAATTAATACAACAGTTTTACCATTGTATAAAACGAGTGATTGCAACCCGAGTGAAACTTATGGTCATTTCTACTATCTGGGCAAGCTAGGCCTCACTCTAGGGCGATGCTCCACCGGATCGAATATTTAGGGCCTAAGAAGTCAACGCCAAAAGCATAAAATACAATAAAAATACAACAGTTTTTCCATCGTATAGCATGAATAATTGCAACCAGAGTGAAAGTAATGGTCATTTCTACGTTCCGGGCAACCTAGGCTTCACTCTAGGGCGTTGCACCACCACATCGAATAGTTAGGGCCTTAAAAGTCAACGCCAGAAGCATAAAGTACAATAAGAATCCAACAGTTTTTCCATCGTATAACGGGAAAAATTGCAAACAGTGTGAAGGTAATAGTCAGTTCTACGCTCCGGTCAACCTAGGCTTCACTCTAGGGCGTTGCTCCACCAGATCGAATAGTTAGGGCCTTAGAAGTCAACGCCAGAAGCATAAAATAAAATAAAAATACAACAGTTGTTCCATCGTATAACAGGAATAATTACAACCTGTGTGAAATTAATGGGCATTTCTACGTTCCGTGCAACCTAGGCTTCACTCTAGGGCGTTGCTCCACCAGGTCGGATAGTTAGAGCCTTAGAAAACAACTCCAGACGCATAAAATACAATAAAAATACATCAGTTTTTCCATCGTATAACAGGAATAATTGCAACCAGAGTGAAAGTGATGGTCATTTCTACGTTCCTTGCGACCTAGGCTACACTCTAGGGCGTTGCTCCACCAGATCGGATAGCTAGGGCCTTAGAAGTCAACGCCCGAAGCATAAAATGCAAAATTAATAGAACAGTTTTTCCATTGTATAAAACGAATGATTGCAACCAGAGTGAAACTTATGGTCATTTCTACTATCTGGGCAAGCTAGGCCTCACTCTAGGGCGATGCTCCACCGGATCGAATATTTAGGGCCTAAGAAGTCAACGCCAAAAGCATAAAATACAATAAAAATACAACAGTTTTTCCATCGTATAGCATGAATAATTGCAACCAGAGTGAAAGTAATGGTCATTTCTACGTTCCGGGCAACCTAGGCTTCACTCTAGGGCGTTGCACCACCACATCGAATAGTTAGGGCCTTAAAAGTCAACGCCAGAAGCATAAAGTACAATAAAAATCCAACAGTTTTTCCATCGCATAACAGGAATAATTGCAAACAGTGTGAAGGTAATAGTCATTTCTACGCTCCGGTAAACCTAGGCTTCACTCTAGGGCGTTGCTCCACCAGATCGAATAGTTAGGGCCATAGAAGTCAACGCCCGAAGCATAAAATACAAAATAAATAGAACAGTTTTTCCATTGTGTAAAACGAATAATTGAAACCAGTGTGAAAGTTATGGTCATTTCCACGTTCCGGGCAACCTATGCTTCACCCTAGGGCGTTGCTCCACCTGATCGAATAGTTAGGGCCTAAGAAGTCAACGCCAGAAGCATAAAATACGATATATGTACAACAGTTTTGCCATCGTATAAAATGAATAATCGCAAACAGTGTGAAGGTAATGGTCATTTCTATGTTCCGGGCAACATAGGCTTCACTCTAGGGCGTTGCTCCACCAGATCGAATAGTTAGGGCCTAAGAAGTCAACGCCTGAAGCATAAAGTACAATCAAAATCCAACAGTTTGTCCACCGTATAGCTGGAATAATTGCAACCAGAGTGAAAGTAATGGTCATTTCCACGTTTCGGGCGACCTAGGCTCCACTTTAGGGCGTTGCTCCACCAGATCGAATAGTTAGGGCCATAGAAGTCAACGCCCGAAGCATAAAATACAAAATAAATAGAACAGTTTTTCCATTGTATAAAACGAACAATTGAAACCAGTGTGAAAGTTATGGTCATTTCTACGTTCCGCGCAACCTAGGCTTCACCCCTGGGCGTTGCTCCACCAGATCGAATAGTTAGGGCCTAAGAAGTCAGCGCCAGAAGCATAAAATACAAAATAAATACAACAGTTTTACCATCGTATAAAATGAATAATCGCAAACAGTGTGAACGTAATGGTCATTTCTACGTTCCGGGCAACCCAGGCTTCACTCTAGGGCGTTGCTCCACCAGATCGAATAGTTAGGGCCATAGAAGTCAACGCCCGAAGCATAAAATACAAAATAAATAGAACAGTTTTTCCATTGTATAGAACGAATAATTGAAACCAGTGTGAAAGTTATGGTCATTTCCACGTTCCGGGCAACCTATGCTTCACCCTAGGGCGTTGCTCCAACTGATCGAATAGTTAGGGCCTAAGAAGTCAACGCCAGAAGCATAAAATACGATATATGTACAACAGTTTTGCCATCGTAGAAAATGAATAATCGCAAACAGTGTGAAGGTAATGGTCATTTCTATGTTCCGGGCAACCTAGGCTTCACTCTAGGGCGTTGCTCCACCAGATCGAATAGTTAGGGCCTAAGAAGTCAATGCCAGAAGCATAAAATACGATATATGTACAACAGTTTTTCCATCGCATAAAATGAGTAATTGCAACCAGTGTGAAAGTAACGGACATTTCTACGTTCCGGGCATCCTAGACTTAACACTGAGGCATTGCTCCACTAGATCGAATACATAGGGCCTAAGAAGTCAACGCCAGAAGCATAAAGTACATTAAAAATCCAACAGTTTGTCCATCGTATAACAGGAATAATTGCCACCAGTGTGAAAGTGATGGTCATTTCTGCATTCCGGTCAACCTAGGCTTCACTCTAGGGCGTTGCTCCACCACATCGGATAGCTGCGGCCATAGAAGTCAACGCCAGAAGCATAAAATACAATATAAATACAACAGTTTTTCAATCGTATAACAGGAATAATTGCAAACAGTGTGAAAGATATGGTCATTTCTACGTTGCGGGCATCCTAGGCTTCACTCTAGGGCATTGCTCCACCACATCGAATAGCTACGGCCTTAGAAGTCAACGCCATAACTATAAAAAGCAATATAAATACAACAGTTTTTCCATTGTATAACAGGAATAATTGCAACCAGTGTGAAAGTGATAGTCATTTCTACGTTCCGGGCAACCTAGGCTTCACTCTGGGGCGTGGTTCCCCCAGATCGAATAGTTAGGGCCTAAGAAGCCTACGCCAGAAGCATAAAATACAATATAAATGCCACAGTTTTTCCATCGTATAACAGGAATAATTGCAACCAGAGTGAAGGTGATGGACAGTTCTAAGTTCCGGGCAACCTAGGCTTCACTCTAGAGCGTTGCTCCACCAGATCGAATAGCTAGGACCTTAGAAGTCAACGCCAGAAGCACAAAATAAAATAAAAATACAAGAGTTATTCCATCGTATAACAGGAATAATTGCAAACAGTGTGAAAGTAATGGTCATTTCTACGTTCCGGGCAATCTAGACTTCACTCTAGGGCGTTGCTCCACCGGATCGAATAGTTAGGGCCTTAGAAGTCAACGCCCGAACCATAAAATACAAAATTAATACAACAGTTTTACCATTGTATAAAACGAGTGATTGCAACCCGAGTGAAACATATGGTCATTTCTACGATCCGTGCAACATAGGATGCACTCTAGGGCGTTGCTCCACCACATCGATTAGCTACGGCCTTAGAAGTCAACGCCAGAAGCATAAAATACAATATAAATACAACAGCTTTTCCATCGTCTATAACGAATAACTGCAACCAGTGTGAAAGTAATGGCCATTTCAACGTTACGGGCATCCTAGACTTAACTCTGAGGCATTGCTCCGCCAGATCGAATAGATAGGGCCTTAGAAGTCAACGCCAGAATCATACAGTACAATAAGAATCCAACAGTTTTTCCATCGTATAACGGGAAAAATTGCAAACAGTGTGAAGGTAATAGTCAGTTCTACGCTCCGGTCAACCTAGGCTTCACTCTAGGGCGTTGCTCCACCAGATCGAATAGTTAGGGCCTTAGAAGTCAACGCCAGAAGCATAAAATAAAATAAAAATACAACAGTTGTTCCATCGTATAACAGGAATAATTACAACCTGTGTGAAATTAATGGGCATTTCTACGTTCCGTGCAACCTAGGCTTCACTCTAGGGCGTTGCTCCACCAGGTCGGATAGTTAGAGCCTTAGAAAACAACTCCAGACGCATAAAATACAATAAAAATACATCAGTTTTTCCATCGTATAACAGGAATAATTGCAACCAGAGTGAAAGTGATGGTCATTTCTACGTTCCTTGCGACCTAGGCTACACTCTAGGGCGTTGCTCCACCAGATCGGATAGCTAGGGCCTTAGAAGTCAACGCCCGAAGCATAAAATGCAAAATTAATAGAACAGTTTTTCCATTGTATAAAACGAATGATTGCAACCAGAGTGAAACTTATGGTCATTTCTACTATCTGGGCAAGCTAGGCCTCACTCTAGGGCGATGCTCCACCGGATCGAATATTTAGGGCCTAAGAAGTCAACGCCAAAAGCATAAAATACAATAAAAATACAACAGTTTTTCCATCGTATAGCATGAATAATTGCAACCAGAGTGAAAGTAATGGTCATTTCTACGTTCCGGGCAACCTAGGCTTCACTCTAGGGCGTTGCACCACCACATCGAATAGTTAGGGCCTTAAAAGTCAACGCCAGAAGCATAAAGTACAATAAAAATCCAACAGTTTTTCCATCGCATAACAGGAATAATTGCAAACAGTGTGAAGGTAATAGTCATTTCTACGCTCCGGTAAACCTAGGCTTCACTCTAGGGCGTTGCTCCACCAGATCGAATAGTTAGGGCCATAGAAGTCAACGCCCGAAGCATAAAATACAAAATAAATAGAACAGTTTTTCCATTGTGTAAAACGAATAATTGAAACCAGTGTGAAAGTTATGGTCATTTCCACGTTCCGGGCAACCTATGCTTCACCCTAGGGCGTTGCTCCACCTGATCGAATAGTTAGGGCCTAAGAAGTCAACGCCAGAAGCATAAAATACGATATATGTACAACAGTTTTGCCATCGTATAAAATGAATAATCGCAAACAGTGTGAAGGTAATGGTCATTTCTATGTTCCGGGCAACATAGGCTTCACTCTAGGGCGTTGCTCCACCAGATCGAATAGTTAGGGCCTAAGAAGTCAACGCCTGAAGCATAAAGTACAATCAAAATCCAACAGTTTGTCCACCGTATAGCTGGAATAATTGCAACCAGAGTGAAAGTAATGGTCATTTCCACGTTTCGGGCGACCTAGGCTCCACTTTAGGGCGTTGCTCCACCAGATCGAATAGTTAGGGCCATAGAAGTCAACGCCCGAAGCATAAAATACAAAATAAATAGAACAGTTTTTCCATTGTATAAAACGAACAATTGAAACCAGTGTGAAAGTTATGGTCATTTCTACGTTCCGCGCAACCTAGGCTTCACCCCTGGGCGTTGCTCCGCCAGATCGAATAGTTAGGGCCTAAGAAGTCAGCGCCAGAAGCATAAAATACAAAATAAATACAACAGTTTTACCATCGTATAAAATGAATAATCGCAAACAGTGTGAACGTAATGGTCATTTCTACGTTCCGGGCAACCCAGGCTTCACTCTAGGGCGTTGCTCCACCAGATCGAATAGTTAGGGCCATAGAAGTCAACGCCCGAAGCATAAAATACAAAATAAATAGAACAGTTTTTCCATTGTATAGAACGAATAATTGAAACCAGTGTGAAAGTTATGGTCATTTCCACGTTCCGGGCAACCTATGCTTCACCCTAGGGCGTTGCTCCAACTGATCGAATAGTTAGGGCCTAAGAAGTCAACGCCAGAAGCATAAAATACGATATATGTACAACAGTTTTGCCATCGTAGAAAATGAATAATCGCAAACAGTGTGAAGGTAATGGTCATTTCTATGTTCCGGGCAACCTAGGCTTCACTCTAGGGCGTTGCTCCACCAGATCGAATAGTTAGGGCCTAAGAAGTCAATGCCAGAAGCATAAAATACGATATATGTACAACAGTTTTTCCATCGCATAAAATGAGTAATTGCAACCAGTGTGAAAGTAACGGACATTTCTACGTTCCGGGCATCCTAGACTTAACACTGAGGCATTGCTCCACTAGATCGAATACATAGGGCCTAAGAAGTCAACGCCAGAAGCATAAAGTACATTAAAAATCCAACAGTTTGTCCATCGTATAACAGGAATAATTGCCACCAGTGTGAAAGTGATGGTCATTTCTGCATTCCGGTCAACCTAGGCTTCACTCTAGGGCGTTGCTCCTCCAGATAGAGTAGCTAGGGCCCAGGAAGTCAACGCCAGAAGCATAAGATACAATATAAATACAACAGTTTTTCCCTTGTATATCAGGAATAATTGCAACCAGTGTGAAAGGTATGGTCATTTCTACGTTCCGGGCAACCTAGGCTTCACTCTAGGGCGTTGCTCCACCACATCGGATAGCTGCGGCCATAGAAGTCAACGCCAGAAGCATAAAATACAATATAAATACAACAGTTTTTCAATCGTATAACAGGAATAATTGCAAACAGTGTGAAAGATATGGTCATTTCTACGTTGCGGGCATCCTAGGCTTCACTCTAGGGCATTGCTCCACCACATCGAATAGCTACGGCCTTAGAAGTCAACGCCATAACTATAAAAAGCAATATAAATACAACAGTTTTTCCATTGTATAACAGGAATAATTGCAACCAGTGTGAAAGTGATAGTCATTTCTACGTTCCGGGCAACCTAGGCTTCACTCTGGGGCGTGGTTCCCCCAGATCGAATAGTTAGGGCCTAAGAAGCCTACGCCAGAAGCATAAAATACAATATAAATGCCACAGTTTTTCCATCGTATAACAGGAATAATTGCAACCAGAGTGAAGGTGATGGACAGTTCTAAGTTCCGGGCAACCTAGGCTTCACTCTAGAGCGTTGCTCCACCAGATCGAATAGCTAGGACCTTAGAAGTCAACGCCAGAAGCACAAAATAAAATAAAAATACAAGAGTTATTCCATCGTATAACAGGAATAATTGCAAACAGTGTGAAAGTAATGGTCATTTCTACGTTCCGGGCAATCTAGACTTCACTCTAGGGCGTTGCTCCACCGGATCGAATAGTTAGGGCCTTAGAAGTCAACGCCCGAACCATAAAATACAAAATTAATACAACAGTTTTACCATTGTATAAAACGAGTGATTGCAACCCGAGTGAAACATATGGTCATTTCTACGATCCGTGCAACATAGGATGCACTCTAGGGCGTTGCTCCACCACATCGATTAGCTACGGCCTTAGAAGTCAACGCCAGAAGCATAAAATACAATATAAATACAACAGCTTTTCCATCGTCTATAACGAATAACTGCAACCAGTGTGAAAGTAATGGCCATTTCAACGTTACGGGCATCCTAGACTTAAGTCTGAGGCATTGCTCCGCCAGATCGAATAGATAGGGCCTTAGAAGTCAACGCCAGAATCATACAGTACAATAAGAATCCAACAGTTTTTCCATCGTATAACGGGAAAAATTGCAAACAGTGTGAAGGTAATAGTCAGTTCTACGCTCCGGTCAACCTAGGCTTCACTCTAGGGCGTTGCTCCACCAGATCGAATAGTTAGGGCCTTAGAAGTCAACGCCAGAAGCATAAAATAAAATAAAAATACAACAGTTGTTCCATCGTATAACAGGAATAATTACAACCTGTGTGAAATTAATGGGCATTTCTACGTTCCGTGCAACCTAGGCTTCACTCTAGGGCGTTGCTCCACCAGGTCGGATAGTTAGAGCCTTAGAAAACAACTCCAGACGCATAAAATACAATAAAAATACATCAGTTTTTCCATCGTATAACAGGAATAATTGCAACCAGAGTGAAAGTGATGGTCATTTCTACGTTCCTTGCGACCTAGGCTACACTCTAGGGCGTTGCTCCACCAGATCGGATAGCTAGGGCCTTAGAAGTCAACGCCCGAAGCATAAAATGCAAAATTAATAGAACAGTTTTTCCATTGTATAAAACGAATGATTGCAACCAGAGTGAAACTTATGGTCATTTCTACTATCTGGGCAAGCTAGGCCTCACTCTAGGGCGATGCTCCACCGGATCGAATATTTAGGGCCTAAGAAGTCAACGCCAAAAGCATAAAATACAATAAAAATACAACAGTTTTTCCATCGTATAGCATGAATAATTGCAACCAGAGTGAAAGTAATGGTCATTTCTACGTTCCGGGCAACCTAGGCTTCACTCTAGGGCGTTGCACCACCACATCGAATAGTTAGGGCCTTAAAAGTCAACGCCAGAAGCATAAAGTACAATAAAAATCCAACAGTTTTTCCATCGCATAACAGGAATAATTGCAAACAGTGTGAAGGTAATAGTCATTTCTACGCTCCGGTAAACCTAGGCTTCACTCTAGGGCGTTGCTCCACCAGATCGAATAGTTAGGGCCATAGAAGTCAACGCCCGAAGCATAAAATACGAAATAAATAGAACAGTTTTTCCATTGTGTAAAACGAATAATTGAAACCAGTGTGAAAGTTATGGTCATTTCCACGTTCCGGGCAACCTATGCTTCACCCTAGGGCGTTGCTCCACCTGATCGAATAGTTAGGGCCTAAGAAGTCAACGCCAGAAGCATAAAATACGATATATGTACAACAGTTTTGCCATCGTATAAAATGAATAATCGCAAACAGTGTGAAGGTAATGGTCATTTCTATGTTCCGGGCAACATAGGCTTCACTCTAGGGCGTTGCTCCACCAGATCGAATAGTTAGGGCCTAAGAAGTCAACGCCTGAAGCATAAAGTACAATCAAAATCCAACAGTTTGTCCACCGTATAGCTGGAATAATTGCAACCAGAGTGAAAGTAATGGTCATTTCCACGTTTCGGGCGACCTAGGCTCCACTTTAGGGCGTTGCTCCACCAGATCGAATAGTTAGGGCCATAGAAGTCAACGCCCGAAGCATAAAATACAAAATAAATAGAACAGTTTTTCCATTGTATAAAACGAACAATTGAAACCAGTGTGAAAGTTATGGTCATTTCTACGTTCCGCGCAACCTAGGCTTCACCCCTGGGCGTTGCTCCACCAGATCGAATAGTTAGGGCCTAAGAAGTCAATGCCAGAAGCATAAAATACGATATATGTACAACAGTTTTTCCATCGCATAAAATGAGTAATTGCAACCAATGTGAAAGTAACGGACATTTCAACGTTCCGGGCATCCTAGACTTAACACTGAGGCATTGCTCCACCAGATCGAATACATAGTGCCATAGAAGTCAACGCCAGAAGCATAAAATACAATAAAAATACAACAGTTTTTCCATCGTATAACAGGAATAATTGCAAACAGTGTGAAAGTGATGGCCATTTCTACGTTCCGGGCAACCTTGGCTTCATTCTAGGTCGTCGTTCCACCAGATCGAATAGCTACGTCCTTAGAAGTCAACGCCAGAAGCATAAAATACAATATAAATGCGACAGATCTTCCATCGTATAAAAGGAATAATTGCAACCAGTGTGAAAGTAATGGACATTTCTACGTTCCCAGCCACCTAGGCTTCACTCTAGGGCGTTGTTCCTCCAGATCGAATAGCTAGGGCCTAAGAAGTCTACAGCAGAAGGATAAAATACAATATAAATACAACAGTTTTTCCATCGTATAACAGGAATAATTGCAACCAGAGTGAAGGTGATGGTCATTTCTACGCTCCGGTCAACCCAGGCTTCACTCTAGGGCGTTGCTCCACCAGATCGAATAGTTAGGGCCTTAGACGTCAACGCCAGAAGCATAAAATAAAATAAAAATACAACAGTTGTTCCATCGTATATCAGGAATAATTACAACCTGTGTGAAAGTAATAGGCATTTCTACGTTCCGTGCAACCTAGGCTTCCCTCTAGGGCGTTGCTACACCAGGTCGGATAGTTAGGGCCTTAGAAAACAACTCCAGACGCATAAAATACAATAAAAGTACATCAGTTTTTCCATCGTATAACAGGAATAATTGCAACCAGAGTGAAAGTGATGGTCATTTCTACGTTCCGGGCAACCTAGGCTTCAGTCTAGGGCATGGTTCCCCCAGATCGAATAGTTAGGGCCTAAGAAGCCTACGCCAGAAGCATAAAATACAATATAAACACCACAGTTTTTCCATCGTATAACGGGAATAATTGCAACCAGAGTGAAGGTGATGGTCATTTCTGCATTCCGGGCAACCTAGGCTTCACTCTAGAGCGTTGCTCCACCAGATCGAATAGCTAGGACCTTAGAAGTCAACGCCAGAAGCACAAAATAAAATAAAAATACAAGAGTTATTCCATCGTATAACAGGAATAATTACAACCTGTGTGAAAGTAATGGGCATTTCTACGCTCCGTGCAACCTAGGCTTCACTCTAGGGCGTTGGTGAACCCGGCCGAATAGTTAGGGCCTTAGAAAACAACTCCAGACTCATCAAATACAATATAAATACAACAGTTTTTCCACGGTATAAAACGAATAATTGCAACCAGTATGAAAGTTATGGTCATTTCTACGTTACGGGCAACCTAGGCTTCACCCTAGGGCGTTACTCCACCAAATCGAATAGTTAGGGCCTAAGAAGTCAACGCCAGAAGCATAAAATACAAAATAAATACAACAGTTTTTCCATCGTATAACAAGAATAATTGCAACCAGTGTGAGAGTGATGGTCATTTCTACATTCCGGGAAACCTAGGCTTCACTCTAGGGCGTTGCTCCACCAGATCGAATACATAGTGCCATAGAAGTCAACGCCAGAAGCATAAAGTACATTAAAAATCCAACAGTTTGTCCATCGTATAACAGGAGTAATTGCCACCAGTGTGAAAGTGATGGTCATTTCTGCATTCCGGGCAACCTCGGCTTCACTCTAGGGCGTTGCTCCTCCAGATAGAATAGTTAGGGCCCAGGAAGTCAACGCCAGAAGCATAAAATAAAATATAAATACAACAGTTTTTCCCTTGTATAACAGGAATAATTGCAACCAGTGTGAAAGGTATGGTCATTTCTACGTTCCGGGCAACCTAGGCTTCACTCTAGGGCGTTGCTCCACCTCATCGGATAGCTGCGGCCTTAGAAGTCAACGCCAGAAGCATAAAATATTATATAAGTACAACAGTTTTTCCGTCGTATAACAGGAATAATTGCAACCAGTGTGAAAGGCATGGTCATTTCTACGTTCCGGGTAATCTAGGCTTCACTCTAGGGAGTTGCTCCACCAGATCGAATAGTTAGGGCCTAAGAAGTTAACGCCAGAAGCATATAATACGATATATGTACAACAGCTTTTCCATCGTATAAAACGAATAATTGCAACCTGTGTGAAAGTAATGGTCATTACTACGTTCCGGGCAACCTAGGTATCACTCTAGGACGTTGTGCCACCAGATCGAATAGTTAGGGCCTAAGAAGTCAACGCCGGAAGCATAAAATACGATATAAATACAACAGTTTTTCCACCGTATAAAACGAATAATTGCAACCAGTATGCAAGTTATGGTCATTTCTACGTTCCGGGCAACCTAGGCTTCACACTAGGGCGTTGCTCCACCAGATCGAATAGTTAGGGCCTTAGACGTCAACGCCAGAAGCATAAAATACAATATAGATACAACAGTCTTTCCATCGTATAAAACGAATAATTGCAACCAGTGTGAAAGTTATGGTCATACCTACGTTCCGGGCAACCTAGGCTTCACTCTAGGGCGTTGCTCCGCCAGATAGAATAGCTAGGGCCTTAGGAGTCAACGCCATAAGCGTAAAATACAATATAAATGCAACAGCTTTTCCATCGTATAACAGGAGTAATTGCAGATAGTGTGAAAGTTATTATCATTTCTACGTTCCGGGCACCCTGGGCTTCACTCTAGGGCGTTTGTGCACCAGATCGAATAGCTAGGACCTTAGAAGTCAACGCCAGAAGCATAAAATACAATAAAAATACAACAGGTTTTCAATCGTATAGCATGCATAATTGCCACCAGTGTGAAGGCAATGGTCATTTGTACATTCCGGACAACCTAGGCTTCACTCTAGGGCGTTGGTCCACCAGATCCAATAGTTAGGGCCTAAGAAGTCAACGCCAGAAGCATAAAATACAATAAAAATACTATAGATTTTCAATCGTATAGCATGAAGGATTGCAACCAGTGTGAAAGTAATGGTCATTTCTACGTTCCGGGCAACCTAGGCCTCGCTCTAAGGCGTTGCTCCACCAGATCGAATAGCTAGGAACTTAGAAATCAACTCCAGAAGCATAAAATACGATATACGTAAAACATCTTTTCCATCGTATAAAAGGAATAATTGCAAACAGTGTGAAGGTAATGGTCATTTCTACGCTCCGGTCAACCTAGGCTTCACTCTAGGGCGTTGCTCCCCCACATCGAATAGTTAGGGCCTTAAAAGAAAATGCCAGAAGAACAAAATACAATATAAATACAACAGTTTTTCCATCGTATAAAATGAATAATTGCAAACAGTGTGAAAGTAATGGTCATTTCTACGTTCCGGGAAACCTAGGCTTCACTCTAGGGCGTTGCCCCACCACATCGAATAGTTAGGGCCTTAAAAGTCAATGCCAGAAGAATAAAATACAATATAAATGCAACAGCTTTTCCATCGTCTAAAACGAGTAATTGCAACCAGTGTGAAAGTAATGGCCATTTCAACGTTACGGGCATCCCAGACTTAACCCTGAGGCATTGCCCCACCAGATCGAATAGATAGGGCCTTAGAAGACAACGCCAGAAGCATATAGTACAATAAAAATCCATCAGATTTTCCATCGTATAACAGGATTAATTGCAAACAGTGTGAAGGTAATGGTCATTTCTACGCTCCGGTCAACCTAGGCTACGCTCTAGGGCGTTGGTCCACCACATCGAATAGTTAGGGACTTAAGAGTCAATGTCAGAAGAATAAAATACAATATAAATGCAACAGTTTTTCCACCGTATAAAATAAATAATTGCATACAGTGTGAAATTAATGATCATTTCTACGTTCCGGGCAACCTAGGCTTCACTCTAGGGCAATGCTCCAACAGACCGAATAGCTAGGGACTTAGAATTCAACGCAAGAAGCATATAATACAGTATAAATACAACAGTTTTTCCATCGTGTAAAACGAATAATAGCACCAGTGTGAAAGTTATGGTCATTTTTACGTTCCGGGCAACCTAGGCTACACTCTACGGCGTTGCTCCACCAGATCGAATAGTTAGGGCCTTAGAAGTCAACGCCGGAAGCATGGAATACAATAAAAATGCAACAGTTTTTCCATCGTATGACAGGAATAATTGCAAACAGTGTGAAGGTAATGGTCATTTCTACGCTCCGGTAAACCTAGGCTTCACTCTAGGGCGTTGCTCCACCACATCCAATAGTTAGGGCCTTAAAAGTCAATGCCAGATGAATAAAATACAATATAAATACAACAGTTTTTCCATCGTATAAAATGAATAATTGCAAACAGTGTGAAAGTAATGGTCATTTCTACGTTCCGGGAAACCTAGGCTTCACTCTAGGGCGTTGCCCCACCACATCGAAGAGTTAGGGCCCTAAAAGTCAATGCCAGAAGAATAAAATACAATATAAATGCAACAGCTTTTCCATCGTCTAAAACGAGTAATTGCAACCAGTGTGAAAGTAATGGCCATTTCAACGTTACGGGCATCCTAGACTTAACCCTGAGGCATTGCCACACCAGTTCGAATAGATAGGGCCTTAGAAGTCAACGCCAGAAGCTTAAAGTACAATAAAAATCCATCAGTTTTTCCATCGTATAACAGGAATAATTGCAAACAGTGTGAAGGTAATGGTCATTTCTACGTTCCCAGCAACCTAGGCTTCACTCTAGGGCGTTGTTCCTCCAGATCGAATAGCTAGGGCCTAAGAAGTCTACAGCAGAAGCATAAAATACAATATAAATACAACAGTTTTTCCATCGCATAACAGGAATAATTGCAACCAGAGTGAAGGTGTTGGTCATTTTTAAGTTCCGGGCAACCTAGGCTTCACTCTAGAGCGTTGCTCCACCAGATTGATTAGCTAGGGCCTTAGAAGTCAACGCCAGAAGCACAAAATAAAATAAAAATACAACAGTTATTCTATCGTATAACAGGAATAATTACAACCAGTGTGAAAGTAATGGACATTTCTACGTTCCCAGCCACCTAGGCTTCACTCTAGGGCGTTGTTCCTCCAGATCGAATAGCTAGGGCCTAAGAAGTCTACAGCAGAAGGATAAAATACAATATAAATACAACAGTTTTTCCATCGTATAACAGGAATAATTGCAACCAGAGTGAAGGTGATGGTCATTTCTACGCTCCGGTCAACCCAGGCTTCACTCTAGGGCGTTGCTCCACCAGATCGAATAGTTAGGGCCTTAGACGTCAACGCCAGAAGCATAAAATAAAATAAAAATACAACAGTTGTTCCATCGTATATCAGGAATAATTACAACCTGTGTGAAAGTAATAGGCATTTCTACGTTCCGTGCAACCTAGGCTTCCCTCTAGGGCGTTGCTACACCAGGTCGGATAGTTAGGGCCTTAGAAAACAACTCCAGACGCATAAAATACAATAAAAGTACATCAGTTTTTCCATCGTATAACAGGAATAATTGCAACCAGAGTGAAAGTGATGGTCATTTCTACGTTCCGGGCAACCTAGGCTTCAGTCTAGGGCATGGTTCCCCCAGATCGAATAGTTAGGGCCTAAGAAGCCTACGCCAGAAGCATAAAATACAATATAAACACCACAGTTTTTCCATCGTATAACGGGAATAATTGCAACCAGAGTGAAGGTGATGGTCATTTCTGCATTCCGGGCAACCTAGGCTTCACTCTAGAGCGTTGCTCCACCAGATCGAATAGCTAGGACCTTAGAAGTCAACGCCAGAAGCACAAAATAAAATAAAAATACAAGAGTTATTCCATCGTATAACAGGAATAATTACAACCTGTGTGAAAGTAATGGGCATTTCTACGCTCCGTGCAACCTAGGCTTCACTCTAGGGCGTTGGTGAACCCGGCCGAATAGTTAGGGCCTTAGAAAACAACTCCAGACTCATCAAATACAATATAAATACAACAGTTTTTCCACGGTATAAAACGAATAATTGCAACCAGTATGAAAGTTATGGTCATTTCTACGTTACGGGCAACCTAGGCTTCACCCTAGGGCGTTACTCCACCAAATCGAATAGTTAGGGCCTAAGAAGTCAACGCCAGAAGCATAAAATACAAAATAAATACAACAGTTTTTCCATCGTATAACAAGAATAATTGCAACCAGTGTGAGAGTGATGGTCATTTCTACATTCCGGGAAACCTAGGCTTCACTCTAGGGCGTTGCTCCACCAGATCGAATACATAGTGCCATAGAAGTCAACGCCAGAAGCATAAAGTACATTAAAAATCCAACAGTTTGTCCATCGTATAACAGGAGTAATTGCCACCAGTGTGAAAGTGATGGTCATTTCTGCATTCCGGGCAACCTCGGCTTCACTCTAGGGCGTTGCTCCTCCAGATAGAATAGTTAGGGCCCAGGAAGTCAACGCCAGAAGCATAAAATAAAATATAAATACAACAGTTTTTCCCTTGTATAACAGGAATAATTGCAACCAGTGTGAAAGGTATGGTCATTTCTACGTTCCGGGCAACCTAGGCTTCACTCTAGGGCGTTGCTCCACCTCATCGGATAGCTGCGGCCTTAGAAGTCAACGCCAGAAGCATAAAATATTATATAAGTACAACAGTTTTTCCGTCGTATAACAGGAATAATTGCAACCAGTGTGAAAGGCATGGTCATTTCTACGTTCCGGGTAATCTAGGCTTCACTCTAGGGAGTTGCTCCACCAGATCGAATAGTTAGGGCCTAAGAAGTTAACGCCAGAAGCATATAATACGATATATGTACAACAGCTTTTCCATCGTATAAAACGAATAATTGCAACCTGTGTGAAAGTAATGGTCATTACTACGTTCCGGGCAACCTAGGTATCACTCTAGGACGTTGTGCCACCAGATCGAATAGTTAGGGCCTAAGAAGTCAACGCCGGAAGCATAAAATACGATATAAATACAACAGTTTTTCCACCGTATAAAACGAATAATTGCAACCAGTATGCAAGTTATGGTCATTTCTACGTTCCGGGCAACCTAGGCTTCACACTAGGGCGTTGCTCCACCAGATCGAATAGTTAGGGCCTTAGACGTCAACGCCAGAAGCATAAAATACAATATAGATACAACAGTCTTTCCATCGTATAAAACGAATAATTGCAACCAGTGTGAAAGTTATGGTCATACCTACGTTCCGGGCAACCTAGGCTTCACTCTAGGGCGTTGCTCCGCCAGATAGAATAGCTAGGGCCTTAGGAGTCAACGCCATAAGCGTAAAATACAATATAAATGCAACAGCTTTTCCATCGTATAACAGGAGTAATTGCAAATAGTGTGAAAGTTATTATCATTTCTACGTTCCGGGCACCCTGGGCTTCACTCTAGGGCGTTTGTGCACCAGATCGAATAGCTAGGACCTTAGAAGTCAACGCCAGAAGCATAAAATACAATAAAAATACAACAGGTTTTCAATCGTATAGCATGCATAATTGCCACCAGTGTGAAGGCAATGGTCATTTGTACATTCCGGACAACCTAGGCTTCACTCTAGGGCGTTGGTCCACCAGATCCAATAGTTAGGGCCTAAGAAGTCAACGCCAGAAGCATAAAATACAATAAAAATACAGCAGTTTATCCATTCTATGAAATGAATAATTGCAAACAGTGTGGAAGTAATGGTCATTTCTACGTTCCGGGCAACCTAGGCTTCACTCTAGGGCAATGCTCCAACAGACCGAATAGCTAGGGACTTAGAATTCAACGCAAGAAGCATATAATACAGTATAAATACAACAGTTTTTCCATCGTATAAAACGAATAATAGCACCAGTGTGAAAGTTATGGTCATTTTTACGTTCCGGGCAACCTAGGCTACACTCTACGGCGTTGCTCCACCAGATCGAATAGTTAGGGCCTTAGAAGTCAACGCCGGAAGCATGGAATACAATAAAAATGCAACAGTTTTTCCATCGTATGACAGGAATAATTGCAAACAGTGTGAAGGTAATGGTCATTTCTACGCTCCGGTAAACCTAGGCTTCACTCTAGGGCGTTGCTCCACCACATCCAATAGTTAGGGCCTTAAAAGTCAATGCCAGATGAATAAAATACAATATAAATACAACAGTTTTTCCATCGTATAAAATGAATAATTGCAAACAGTGTGAAAGTAATGGTCATTTCTACGTTCCGGGAAACCTAGGCTTCACTCTAGGGCGTTGCCCCACCACATCGAAGAGTTAGGGCCCTAAAAGTCAATGCCAGAAGAATAAAATACAATATAAATGCAACAGCTTTTCCATCGTCTAAAACGAGTAATTGCAACCAGTGTGAAAGTAATGGCCATTTCAACGTTACGGGCATCCTAGACTTAACCCTGAGGCATTGCCACACCAGTTCGAATAGATAGGGCCTTAGAAGTCAACGCCAGAAGCTTAAAGTACAATAAAAATCCATCAGTTTTTCCATCGTATAACAGGAATAATTGCAAACAGTGTGAAGGTAATGGTCATTTCTACGTTCCCAGCAACCTAGGCTTCACTCTAGGGCGTTGTTCCTCCAGATCGAATAGCTAGGGCCTAAGAAGTCTACAGCAGAAGCATAAAATACAATATAAATACAACAGTTTTTCCATCGCATAACAGGAATAATTGCAACCAGAGTGAAGGTGTTGGTCATTTTTAAGTTCCGGGCAACCTAGGCTTCACTCTAGAGCGTTGCTCCACCAGATTGATTAGCTAGGGCCTTAGAAGTCAACGCCAGAAGCACAAAATAAAATAAAAATACAACAGTTATTCTATCGTATAACAGGAATAATTACAACCAGTGTGAAAGTAATGGGCATTTCTACGTTCCGTGCAATCTAGGCTTCACTCTAGGGCGTTTTTCCACCAGGTCGAATAGATAGGGCCTTAGAAAACAACTCCAGACGCATAAAATACAATATAAATACAACAGTTTTTCCACGGTATAAAACGAAGAATTGCGACCAGTATGAAAGTTATGGATATTTCTACGTTGCGGGCATCCTGGGCTTCACCCTAGGGCGTTGCTCCACCACATCGAATAGTTAGGGCCCAGGAAGTCAACGCCAGAAGCATAAAATACAATATAAATACAACAGTTGTTCCCTTGTATAACAGGAATAATTGCAACCAGTGTGAAGGGTATGGTCATTTCTACGTTCCGGGCAACATAGCCTTCACTCTAGGGCGTTGCTCCACCACATCGGATAGCTGCTGCCTTAGAAGTCAACGCCAGAAGCATAAAATACAATATAAATACAACAGTTCTTCCACGGTATAAAATGAATAATTGCAACCAGTATGAAGGTTATGGTCATTTCTACGTTCCGGGCAACCTAGGCTTCACCCTAGGGCGTTGCTCCACCAGATCGAATAGTTAGGGCCTAAGAAGTCAACGCCAGAAGCATAAAATACAATAGAAATACAACAGTTTTTCCATGGTATAACAGGAATCATTGCAACCAGAGTGAAGGTGTTGGTCATTTCTAAGTTCCGGGCAACCTAGGCCTCACTCTAGAGCGTTGCTCCACCAGATTGATTAGCTAGGGCCTTAGAAGTCAACGCCAGAAGCACAAAATAAAATAAAAATATAACAGTTATTCTATCGTATAACAGGAATAATTACAACCAGTGTGAAAGTAATGGGCATTTCTACGTTCCGTGCAATCTAGGCTTCACTCTAGGGCGTTTTTCCACCAGGTCGAATAGATAGGGCCTTAGAAAACAACTCCAGACGCATAAAATACAATATAAATACAACAGTTTTTCCACGGTATAAAACGAAGAATTGCGACCAGTATGAAAGTTATGGTCATTTCTACGTTCCGGGCATCCTGGGCTTCACCCTAGGGCGTTGCTCCACCAGATCGAATAGTTAGGGCCCAGGAAGTCAACGCCAGAAGCATAAAATACAATATAAATACAACAGTTGTTCCCTTGTATAACAGGAATAATTGCAACCAGTATGAAGGGTATGGTCATTTCTACGTTCCGGGCAACATAGCCTTCACTCTAGGGCGTTGCTCCACCACATCGGATAGCTGCTGCCTTAGAAGTCAACGCCAGAAGCATAAAATACAATATAAATACAACAGTTCTTCCAGGGTATAAAATGAATAATTGCAACCAGTATGAAAGTTATGGTCATTTCTACGTTCCGGGCAACCTAGGCTTCACCCTAGGGCGTTGCTCCACCAGATCGAATAGTTAGGGCCTAAGAAGTCAACGCCAGAAGCATAAAATACAATAGAAATACAACAGTTTTTCCATCGTATAACAGGAATCATTGCAACCAGTGTGAAAGCTATGGTCATTTCTACGTTCCGGGCAACCTAGGCTTCACTCGAGGGCGTTGCTCCACTACATCGAATAGCTACGGCCCTAGAAGACAACGCCATAACTATAAAGAACAATATAAATACAACAGTTCTTCCATTGTATAAAATGAATAATTGCAACCAGTGTGAAAGACATGGTCATTTCTACGTTCCGGGCAACCTAGGCTTCACTGTAGGGCGTTGCTCCAACACATCGAATAGCTACGGCCTTAGGAGTCAACGCCAGAGGCATAAAATACAAAATAAATACAACAGTTTTTCCATCGTATAAAACGAATAATTGCAACCAGTATGAAAGTTATGGTCATTTCTACGTTGCGGGCAACCTAGGCTTCACCCTAGGGCGTTGCTCCACCGGATCCAATATTTAGGGCCTAAGAAGTCAACGCCAGAAGCATAAAATACAATAAAAATACAACAGTTTTTCCATCGTATAGCATGAATAATTGAAACCAGTGTGAAAGTGATGGCCATTTCTAAATTCCGGGTAACCTTGGCTTCATTCTAGGTGGTTGTTCTACCAGATCGTTCAGTTAGGGCCTAGGGAGTCAACGCCAGAATCATAAAATACAATATAAATACAACAGTTTTTCCATCGTATAAAATGAATAATTGCAAACAGTGTGAAACTAATGGTCATTTCTACGTTCCGGGAAACCTAGGCTTCACTCTAGGGCGTTGCGCCACCACATCGAATAGTTAGGGCCTTAAAAGTCAACGCCAGAAGAATAAAATACAATATAAATACAACAGTATTTCCATCGTATAAAATGAATAATTGCAAACATTGTGAAAGTAATGGTCATTTCTACGTTCCGGGCAATCTAGACTTCACTCTAGGGCGTTGCTCCACTGGATCGAATAGTTAGGGCCTAAGAAGTCAACGCCAGATGCATAAAATACAATATAAATACAACAGCTTTTCCATCGTCTAAAACGAATAATTGCAACCAGTGTGGAAGTAATGGCCATTTCAGCGTTACGGGCATCCTAGACTTAACTCTGAGGCATTGCTCCACCAGATCGAATAGATAGGGCCTTAGAAGTCAACGCCAGAAGCATAAAGTACAATAAAAATACAACAGTTTTTCCATCGTATAACAGGAATAATTGCAAACAGTGTGAAAGTGATGGCCATTTCTACGTTCCGGGCAACCTTGGCTTCATTCTAGGTCGTCGTTCCACCAGATCGAATAGCTACGTCCTTAGAAGTCAACGCCAGAAGCATAAAACACAATATAAATGCGACAGATCTTCCATCGTATAAAATGAATAGTTGCAATCAGTGCGAAAATAATGTATCTTTTCTACGTTCCCTGCAACCTAGGCTTGACTCTGGGGCGTTGCTCCACCAGATCGAATAGGTAGGGCCATAGAAGTCAATGCCCGAATAAAAGAATACAATATAAATACAACAGTTTTTCTATCGTATAAAATGAATAATTGCAAACAGTGTGAAAGTAATGGTCACTTCTACTGCTCGGGCAACTGAGGCTTCACTCTATGGCGTTGTTCTACCAGATCGAATAGCTACGGCCTTAGAAGTCTACGCCAGAAGCATAAAATACAATATAAATACAACAGTTTTTCCATCGTATACAATTAATGATTGCAAACATTGTGAAAGTAACGGTCATTTCTACGTTCCGGGCAACTTTGGCCTCACTCTAGGGCGATGCTCCACCGGATCGAATATTTAGGGCCTAAGAAGTCAACGCCAGAAGCATAAAATACAATACAAATACAACAGTTTTTCCATCGTATAAAATGAATAATTGCAAACAGTGTGAAACTAATGGTCATTTCTACGTTCCGGGCAACCTAGGCTTCACTCTAGGGCGTTGCTCCACCAGATCGAATAGCTAGCACCTTAGAAGTCAACGCCAGAAGCACAAAATAAAATAAAAATACAAGAGTTATTCCATCGTATAACAGGAATAATTACAACCAGTGTGAAAGTAATGGGCATTTCTACGCTCCGTGCAACCTAGGCTTCACTCTAGGGCGTTGGTCCACCCGGCCGAATAGTTAGGGCCTTAGAAAACAACTCCAGACTCATAAAATACAATATAAATACAACAGTTTTTCCACGGTATAAAACGAATAATTGCAACCAGTATGAAAGTTATGGTCATTTCTACGTTACGGGTAACCTAGGCTTCACCCTAGGGCGTTGCTCCACCAAATCGAATAGTTAGGGCCTAAGAAGTCAACGCCAGAAGCATAAAATACAAAATAAATACAACAGTTTTTCCATCGTATAACAAGAATATTTGCAACCAGTGTGAGAGTGATGGTCATTTCTACATTCCGGGAAACCTAGGCTTCACTCTAGGGCGTTGCTCCACCAGATCGAATACATAGTGCCATAGAAGTCAACGCCAGAAGCATAAAGTCCATTAAAAATCCAACAGTTTGTCCATCGTATAACAGGAGTAATTGCCACCAGTGTGAGAGTGATGGTCATTTCTGCATTCCGGGCAACCTAGGCTTCACTCTAGGGCGTTGCTCCTCCAGATAGAATAGTTAGGGCCCAGGAAGTCAACGCCAGAAGCATAAAATAAAATATAAATACAACAGTTTTTCCCTTGTATAACAGGAATAATTGCAACCAGTGTGAAAGGTATGGTCATTTCTACGTTCCGGGCAACCTAGGCTTCACTCTAGGGCGTTGCTCCACCACATCGGATTGCTGCGGCCTTAGAAGTCAACGCCAGAAGCATAAAATACAATATAAATACAACAGCTTTTCAATCGTATAACAGGAATAATTGCAACCAGTGTGAAAGACATGGTCCTTTCTACGTTCCGGGCAACCTAGGCTTCACTCTAGGGCGTTGCTCCAACACATCGAATAGCTACGGCCTTAGGAGTCAACGCCAGAGGCATAAAATACAAAATAAATACAACAGTTTTTCCATCGTATAAAACGAATAATTGCAACCAGTATGAAAGTTATGGCCATTTCTACGTTCCGGGCAACCTAGGCTTCACCCTAGGGCGTTGCTCCACCGGATCGAATATTTAGGGCCTAAGAAGTCAACGCCAGAAGCATAAAATACAATAAAAATACAACAGTTTTTCCATCGTATAGCATGAATAATTGAAACCAGTGTGAAAGTGATGGCCATTTCTAAATTCCGGGTAACCTTGGCTTCATTATAGGTCGTTGTTCTACCAGATCGTACAGTTAGGGCCTAGGAAGTCAACGCCAGAATCATAAAATACAATATAAATACAACAGCTTTTCCATCGTATAAAATGAATAATTGCAAACAGTGTGAAACTAATGGTCATTTCTACGTTCCGGGAAACCTAGGCTTCACTCTAGGGCGTTGCGCCACCACATCGAATAGTTAGGGCCTTAAAAGCCAACGCCAGAAGAATAAAATACAATATAAATACAACAGTATTTCCATCGTATAAAATGAATAATTGCAAACAGTGTGAAAGTAATGGACATTTCTACGTTCCGGGCAATCTAGACTTCACTCTAGGGCGTTGCTCCACTGGATCGAGTAGTTAGGGCCTAAGAAATCAACGCCAGATGCATAAAATACAATATAAATACAACAGCTTTTCCATCGTCTAAAACGAATAATTGCAACCAGTGTGGAAGTAATGGCCATTTCAGCGTTACGGGCATCCTAGACTTAACTCTGAGGCATTGCTCCACCAGATCGAATAGATAGGGCCTTAGAAGTCAACGCCAGAAGCATAAAGTACAATAAAAATCCAGCAGTTTTTCCATCGCATAACAGGAATAATTGCAAACAGTGTGAAGGTAATAGTCATTTCTACGCTCCGGTAAACCTAGGCTTCACTCTAGGGCGTCGTTCCACCACATCGAATAGCTGCGGCCTTAGAAGTCAACGCCAGAAGCATAAAATACAATATAAATACAACAGTTTTTGAATCGTATAACAGGAATAATTGCAAACAGTGTGAAAGATATGGTCATTTCTACGTTTCGGGCAACCTAGGCCTCACTCTAGGGCGATGCTCCACCGGATCGAATATTTAGGGCCTAAGAAGTCAACGCCAGAAGCATAAAATACAATAAAAATACAACAGTTTTTCCATCGTATAACACGAATAATTGCAAACAGTGTGAAAGTGATGGCCATTTCTACGTTCCGGGCAACCTTGGCTTCATTCTAGGTCGTCGTTCCACCAGATCGAATAGCTACGTCCTTAGAAGTCAACGCCAGAAGCATAAAATACAATATAAATGCGACAGATCTTCCATCGTATAAAATGAATAGTTGCAATCAGTGCGAAAATAATGTATCTTTTCTACGTTCCGTGCAACCTAGGCTTGACTCTGGGGCGTTGCTCCACCAGATCGAATAGGTAGGGCCATAGAAGTCAATGCCCGAATAAAAGAATACAATATAAATACAACAGTTTTTCTATCGTATAAAATGAATAATTGCAAACAGTGTGAAAGTAATGGTCACTTCTACTGCTCGGGCAACTGAGGCTTCACTCTATGGCGTTGTTCTACCAGATCGAATAGCTACGGCCTTAGAAGTCAACGCCAGAAGCATAAAATACAATATAAATACAACAGTTTTTCCATCGTATACAATTAATGATTGCAAACATTGTGAAAGTAACGGTCATTTCTACGTTCCGGGCAACTTAGGCCACACTCTAGGGCGATGCTCCACCGGATCGAATATTTAGGGCCTAAGAAGTCAGCGCCAGAAGCATAAAATACAATAAAAATACAACAGGTTTTCCATCGTATAGCATGAATAATTGAAAGCAGTGTGAAAGTGATGGCCATTTCTAAATTCCGGGTAACCTTGGCTTCATTCTAGGTCGTTGTTCTACCAGATCGTACAGTTAGGGCCTAGGAAGTCAACGCCAGAAGCTTAAAATACAATATAAATACAACAGTTTTTCCATCGTATAAAATGAATAATTGCAAACAGTGTGAAACTAATGGTCATTTATACGTTCCGGGAAACCTAGGCTTCACTCTAGGGCGTTGCGCCACCACATCGAATAGTTAGGGCCTTAAAAGCCAACGCCAGAAGAATAAAAGACAATATAAATACAACAGTATTTCCATCGTATAAAATGAATAATTGCAAACAGTGTGAAAGTAATGGTCATTTCTACGTTCCGGGCAATCTAGACTTCACTCTAGGGCGTTGCTCCACTGGATCGAATAGTTAGGGCCTAAGAAATCAACGCCAGATGCATAAAATACAACATAAATACAACAGCTTTTCCATCGTCTAAAACGAATAATTGCAACCAGTGTGGAAGTAATGGCCATTTCAGCGTTACGGACATCCTAGACTTAACTCTGAGGCATTGCTCCACCAGATCGAATAGATAGGGCCTTAGAAGTCAACGCCAGAAGCATAAAGTACAATAAAAATCCAACAGTTTTTCCATCGCATAACAGGAATAATTGCAAACAGTGTGAAGGTAATAGTCATTTCTACGCTCCGGTAAACCTAGGCTTCACTCTAGGGCGTCGTTCCACCACATCGAATAGCTGCGGCCTTAGAAGTCAACGCCAGAAGCATAAAATACAATATAAATACAACAGTTTTTGAATCGTATAACAGGAATAATTGCAAACAGTGTGAAATATATGGTCATTTCTACGTTTCGGGCAACCTAGGCCTCACTCTAGGGCGATGCTCCACCGGATCGAATATTTAGGGCCTAAGAAGTCAACGCCAGAAGCATAAAATACAATAAAAATACAACAGTTTTTCCATCGTATAACAGGAATAATTGCAAACAGTGTGAAAGTGATGGCCATTTCTACGTTCCGGGCAACCTTGGCTTCATTCTAGGTCGTCGTTCCACCAGATCGAATAGCTACGTCCTTAGAAGTAAACGCCAGAAGCATAAAATACAATATAAACGCGACAGATCTTCCATCGTATAAAATGAATAGTTGCAATCAGTGCGAAAATAATGTATCTTTTCTACGTTCCGTGCAACCTAGGCTTGACTCTAGGGCGTTGCTCCACCAGATCGAATAGGTAGGGCCATAGAAGTCAATGCCCGAATAAAAGAATACAATATAAATACAACAGTTTTTCTATCGTATAAAATGAATAATGGCAAACAGTGTGAAAGTAATGGTCACTTCTACTGCTCGGGCAACTGAGGCTTCACTCTATGGCGTTGTTCTACCAGATCGAATAGCTACGGCCTCAGAAGTCAACGCCAGAGGCATAAAATACAATATAAATACAACAGTTTTTCCATCGTATAAAATGAATAATTGCAAACAGTGTGAAACTAATGGTCATTTCTACGTTCCGGGCAACCTAGGCCTCACTCTAGGGCGATGCTCCACCGGATCGAATATTTAGGGCCTAAGAAGTCAACACCAGAAGCATAAAATACAATAAAAATACAAGAGTTTTTCCATCGTATAGCATGAATAATTAAACCAGAGTGAAAGTGATGGCCCTTTCTACCTTCCGGGCAACCTTGGCTTCATTCTAGGTCGTTGTTCTACCAGATCGAACAGTTAGGGCCTAAGAAGTCAACGCCAGAAGCATAAAATACAATATAAATACAACAGTTTTTCCATCGTATAAAATGAATAATTGCAAACAGTGTGAAACTAATGGTCATTTCTACGTTCCGGGCAACCTAGGCTTCACTCTAGGGCGTTGCTCCACCAGATCGAATAGTTAGGGCCTTAGACGTCAACGCCAGAAGCATAAAATAAAATAAAAATACAACAGTTGTTCCATCGTATATCAGGAATAATTACAACCTGTGTGAAAGTAATAGGCATTTCTACGCTCCGTGCAACCTAGGCTTCACTCTAGGGCGTTGGTGCACCCGGCCGAATAGTTAGGGCCTTAGAAAACAACTCCAGACTCATCAAATACAATATAAATACAACAGTTTTTCCACGGTATAAAACGAATAATTGCAACCAGTATGAAAGTTATGGTCATTTCTACGTTACGGGCAACCTAGGCTTCACCCTAGGGCGTTACTCCACCAAATCGAATAGTTAGGGCCTAAGAAGTCAACGCCAGAAGCATAAAATACAAAATAAATACAACAGTTTTTCCATCGTATAACAAGAATAATTGCAACCAGTGTGAAAGTGATGGTCATTTCTGCATTCCGGGCAACCTCGGCTTCACTCTAGGGCGTTGCTCCTCCAGATAGAATAGTTAGGGCCCAGGAAGTCAACGCCAGAAGCATAAAATAAAATATAAATACAACAGTTTTTCCCTTGTATAACAGGAATAATTGCAACCAGTGTGAAAGGTATGATCATTTCTACGTTCCGGGCAACCTAGGCTTCACTCTAGGGCGTTGCTCCACCTCATCGGATAGCTGCGGCCTTAGAAGTCAACGCCAGAAGCATAAAATACAATAAAAGTACATCAGTTTTTCCATCGTATAACAGGAATAATTGCAACCAGTGTGAAAGGTATGGTCATTTCTACGTTCCGGGCAACCTAGGCTTCACTCTAGGGCGTTGCTCCTCCAGATAGAATAGTTAGGGCCCAGGAAGTCAACGCCAGAAGCATAAAATAAAATATAAATACAACAGTTTTTCCCTTGTATATCAGGAATAATTGCAACCAGTGTGAAAGGTATGGTCATTTCTACTTTCCGGGCAACCTAGGCTTCACTCTAGGGCGTTGCTCCACCACATCGGATAGCTGCGGCCTTAGAAGTCAACGCCAGAAGCATAAAATACAATATAAATACAACAGTTTTTCAATCGTATAACAGGAATAATTGCAACCAGTGTGAAAGGTATGGTCATTTCTACTTTCCGGGCAACCTAGGCTTCACTCTGGGGCGTGGTTCCCCCAGATCGAATAGTTAGGGCCTAAGAAGCCTACGCCAGAAGCATAAAATACAATATAAATGCCACAGTTTTTCCATCGTATAACAGGAATAATTGCAACCAGAGTGAAGGTGATGGCCATTTCTAAGCTCCGGGCAACCTAGGCTTCACTCTAGAGCGTTGCTCCACCAGATCGAATAGCTAGGACCTTAGAAGTCAACGCCAGAAGCACAAAATAAAATAAAAATACAAGAGTTATTCCATCGTATAACAGGAATAATTGCAAACAGTGTGAAAGATATGGTCATTTCTACGTTGCGGGCATCCTAGGCTTCACTCTAGGGCATTGCTCCACCACATCGAATAGCTACGGCCTTAGAAGTCAACGCCATAACTATAAAAAACGATATAAATACAACAGTTTTCCCATTGTATAACAGGAATAATTGCAACCAGTGTGAAAGTGATGGTCATTTCTACGTTCCGGGCAACCTAGGCTTCAGTCTAGGGCATGGTTCCCCCAGATCGAATAGTTAGGGCCTAAGAAGCCTACGCCAGAAGCATAAAATACAATATAAACACCACAGTTTTTCCATCGTATAACGGGAATAATTGCAACCAGAGTGAAGGTGATGGTCATTTCTAAGTTCTGGGCAACCTAGGCTTCACTCTAGAGCGTTGCTCCACCAGATCGAATAGCTAGGACCTTAGAAGTCAACGCCAGAAGCACAAAATAAAATAAAAATACAAGAGTTATTCCATCGTATAACAGGAATAATTACAACCAGTGTGAAAGTAATGGGCATTTCTACGCTCCGTGCAAACTAGGATTCACTCTAGGGCGTTGGTCCACCCGGCCGAATAGTTAGGGCCTTAGAAAACAACTCCAGACTCATAAAATACAATATAAATACAACAGTTTTTCCACGGTATAGAACGAATAATTGCAACCAGTATGAAAGTTATGGTCATTTCTACGTTACGGGCAACCTAGGCTTCACCCTAGGGCGTTACTCCACCAAATCGAATAGTTAGGGCCTAAGAAGTCAACGCCAGAAGCATAAAATACAAGATAAATACAACAGTTTTTCCATCGTATAACAAGAATAATTGCAACCAGTGTGAGAGTGATGGTCATTTCTACATTCCGGGAAACCTAGGCTTCCCTCTAGGGCGTTGCTCCACCAGATCGAATACATAGTGCCATAGAAGTCAACGCCAGAAGCATAAAGTACATTAAAAATCCAACAGTTTGTCCATCGTATAACAGGAGTAATTGCCACCAGTGTGAAAGTGATGGTCATTTCTGCATTCCGGGCAACCTAGGCTTCACTCTAGGGCGTTGCTCCTCCAGATAGAATAGTTAGGGCCCAGGAAGTCAACGCCAGAAGCATAAAATAAAATATAAATACAACAGTTTTTCCCTTGTATAACAGGAATAATTGCAACCAGTGTGAAAGGTATGGTCATTTCTACGTTCCGGGCAACCTAGGCTTCACTCTAGGGCGTTGCTCCACCACATAGGATAGCTGCGGCCTTAGAAGTCAACGCCAGAAGCATAAAATACAATATAAATACAACAGTTTTTGAATCGTATAACAGGAATGATTGCAAACAGTGTGAAAGATATGGTCATTTCTACGTTTCGGGCAACCTAGGCCTCACTCTAGGGCGATGCTCCACCGGATCGAATATTTAGGGCCTAAGAAGTCAACGCCAGAAGCATAAAATACAATAAAAATACAACAGTTTTTCCATCGTATAACAGGAATAATTGCAAACAGTGTGAAAGTGATGGTCACTTCTACTGCTCGGGCAACTGAGGCTTCACTCTATGGCGTTGTTCTACCAGATCGAATAGCTACGGCCTTAGAAGTCAACGCCAGAAGCATAAAATACAATATAAATACAACAGTTTTTCCATCGTATAAAATGAATAATTGCAAACAGTGTGAAACTAATGGTCATTTCTACGTCCCGGGCAACCTAGGCTTCACACTAGGGCGTTGCGCCACCACATCGAATAGTTAGGGCCTTAAAAGTCAATGCCAGAGGAATAAAATACAATATAAATACAACAGTTTTTCCATCGTATAAAATGAATAATTGCAAACAGTGTGAAAGTAATGGCCATTTCTACGCTCCGGGCAATCTCGACTTCACTCTAGGGCGTTGCTCCACTGGATGGAATAGTTAGGGCCTAAGAAGTCAACGCCAGATGCATAAAATACAATATAAATGCAACAGCTTTTCCATCGTCTAAAACGAATAATTGCAACCAGTGTGAACGTAATGGCCATTTCAGCGTTACGGGCATCCTAGACTTAACTCTAAGGCATTGCTCCACCAGATCGAATAGATAGGGCCTTAGATGTCAACGCCAGAAGCATAAAGAACAATAAAAATCCAACAGTTTTTCCATCGCATAACAGGAATAATTGCAAACAGTGTGAAGGTGATAGACATTTCTACGCTCCGGTCAACCCAGGCTTCACTCTAGGGCGTTGCTCCACCAGATCGAATAGTTAGGGCCTTAGACGTCAACGCCAGAAGCATAAAATAAAATAAAAATACAACAGTTGTTCCATCGTATAACAGGAATAATTACAACCGGTGTGAAAGTAATAGGCATTTCTACGTTCCGTGCAACCTAGGCTTCCCTCTAGGGCGTTGCTACACCAGGTCGGATAGTTAGGGCCTTAGAAAACAACTCCAGACGCATAAAATACAATAAAAGTACATCAGTTTTTCCATCGTATAACAGGAATAATTGCGACCAGAGTGAAAGTGATGGTCATTTCGACGTTCCGGGCGACCTAGGCTACACTCTAGGGCGTTGCTCCACCAGATCGGACAGCTAGGGCCTTAGAAGTCAACGCCCGAAGCATAAAATACAATAAAAATACAACAGTTTTTCCATCGTATAAAAGGAATAATTGCAACCAGTGTGAAAGTAATGGGCATTTCTACGTTCCGTGCAATCTAGGCTACACTCTAGGGCGTTGCTCCACCAGGTCGAATAGATAGGGCCTTAGAAAACAACTCCAGACGCATAAAATACAATATAAATACAACAGTTTTTCCACGGTATAAAACGAATAATTGCAACCAGTATGAAAGTTATGGTCATTTCTACGTTCCGGGCAACCTAGGCTTCACCCTAGGGCGTTGCTCCACCAGATCGAATAGTTAGGGCCCAGGAAGTCAACGCCAGAAGCATAAAATACAATATAAATACAACAGTTTTTCCATCGTATAAAATGTGTAATTGCAACCAGTGTGAAAGTAACTGCCATTTCTACGTTCCGGGCATCCTAGACTTAACACTGAGGCATTGCTCCGCCAGATCGAATAGATAGGGCCTTAGAAGTCAACGCCAGAATCATACAGTACAATAAGAATCCAACAGTTTTTCCATCGTATAACAGGAAAAATTGCAAACAGTGTGAAGGTAATAGTCAGTTCTACGCTCCGGTCAACCTAGGCTTCACTCTAGGGCGTTGCTCCACCAGATCGAATAGTTAGGGCCTTAGAAGTCAACGCCAGAAGCATAAAATAAAATAAAAATACCACAGTTGTTCCATCGTATAACAGGAATAATTACAACCTGTGTGAAATTAATGGGCATTTCTACATTCCGTGCAACCTAGGCTTCACTCTAGGGCGTTGCTCCACCAGGTCGGATAGTTAGAGCCTTAGAAAACAACTCCAGACGCATAAAATACAATAAAAATACATCAGTTTTTACATCGTATAACAGGAATAATTGCAACCAGAGTGAAAGTGATGGTCATTTCTACGTTCCTTGCGACCTAGGCTACACTCTAGGGCGTTGCTCCACCAGATCGGATAGCTAGGGCCTTAGAAGTCAACGCCCGAAGCATAAAATGCTAAATTAATAGAACAGTTTTTCCATTGTATAAAACGAATGATTGCAACCAGAGTGAAACTTATGGTCATTTCTACGTTCTGGGCAACCCAGGCCTCACTCTAGGGTGATGCTCCACCGGATCGAATATTTAGGGCCTACGAAGTCAACGCCAGAAGCATAAAATACAATAAAAATACAACAGCTTTTCCATCGTATAGCATGAATAATTGCAACCAGAGTGAAGGTAATGGTCATTTATACGTTTCGGGCAACCTAGGCTTCTCTCTAGGGCGCTGCTCCACCAGATCGAACAGCTAGGATCTTAGAAGTCAACGCCCGAAACATAAAATACAATATAAATACAACAGTTTTTCCATAGTATAACAGGAATAATTGCAAACAGTGTGAAAGTAATGGTCATTTCTACGTTCCGGGCATCCTAGACTTAACACAGAGGCATTGCTCCACCAGATCGAATACATAGGGCCTTAGAAGTCAACGCCAGAAGCATAAAGTACATTAAAAATCCAACAGTTTGTCCATCGTATAACAGGAGTAATTGCCACCAGTGTGAAAGTTATGGTCATTTCTGCATTCCGGGCAACCTAGGCTTCACTCTAGGGCGTTGCTCCTCCAGATAGAATAGTTAGGGCCCAGGAAGTAAACGCCAGAAGCATAAAATAATATATAAATGCAACAGCTTTTCCCTTATATAACAGGAATAATTGCAACCAGTGTGAAAGGTATGGCTATTTCTACGTTCCGGGCAACCTAGGCTTCACTCTAGGGCGTTGCTCCACCACATCGGATAGCTGCGGCCTTAGAAGTCAACGCCAGAAGCATAAAATACAATATAAATACCACAGTATTTCCATCGTATAACAGGTATACTTGCAACCAGAGTGAAGGTGCTGGTCATTTCTAAGTTCCGGGCAACCTAGGCTTCACTCGAGGGCGTCGCTCCACCACATCGAATAGCTACGGCCCTAGAAGACAACGCCATAACTATAAAATACAATATAAATACAACAGTCTGTCCATCGTATAAAACGAATAATTGCAACCAGTCTGATAGCTATGGTTATTTCTACGTTCCGGGCAACCTAGGCTTCACCCTAGGGCGTAGCTCCACCAGATCGAATAGTTAGGGCCTAAGAAGTCAATGCCAGAAGCATGAAATACGATATATGTACAACAGTTTTTCCATCGTATAAAATGAGTAATTGCAACCAGTGTGAAAGTAACGGCCATTTCTACGTTCCGGGCATCCTAGACTTAACACTGCGGCATTGCTCCACCAGATCGAATACATAGGGCCTTAGAAGTCAACGCCAGAAGCATAAAGTACATTAAAAATCCAACAGTTTGTCCATCGTATAACAGGAGTAATTGCCACCAGTGTGAAAGTTATGGTCATTTCTGCATTCCGGGCAACCTAGGCTTCACTCTAGGGCGTTGCTCCTCCAGATAGAATAGTTAGGGCCCAGGAAGTCAACGCCAGAAGCATAAAATAAAATAAAAATACAACAGTTATTCCATCGTATAACAGGAATAATTACAACCAGTGTGAAAGTTATGGTCATTTCTGCGTTCCGGGAACCTAGTCTTCACTCTAGGGCGTTGCCCCACCAGATCGAATAGTTAGGGCCTAAGAAGTCAACGCCAGAAGCATAAAATACAATATAAATACAGCAGTTTATCCATTCTATGAAATGAATAATTGCAAACAGTGTGGAAGTAATGGTCATTTCTACGTTCCGGGCAACCTAGGCTTCACTCTATGTCGTTGCTCCACCACATCGAATAGCTACGGCCTTAGAAGTCAACGCCTGGAGCATAAAATACATTAACAATACAACAGTTTTTTCACCGTGTAACAGGAGGAATTGCAAGACGAGTGAAGGTAATGGTCTTTTCTACGTTCCGGGCAACCTAGGCTTCACTGTAGGGCGTTCCTCCACCACATCGAATAGTTAGGGCCTTAGAAGTCAACGCAAGAAGCATAAAGTACAGTAAATATCCAACAGTTTGTCCACCGTATAACAGGAATAATTGCAACCAGTGTGCAAGTTATGGTCATTTCTACGTTCCGACAACCTAGGCTTCACTCTAGGGCATTGCTCCACCACATCGAATAGCTAGGACCTTAGAAGTCAGCGCCCGAAACATAAAATGCAATAAAAATACATCAGTTTTTCCATCGTATAACAGGAATAATTACAACCAGTGTGATAGTAATGGGCATTTCTGCGTTCCGTGCAACCTAGGCTTCATTCTAGGGCATTGTTCCACCAGATCGAACAGTTAGGGCCTAAGAAGTCAACGCCAGAAGCATAAAATACAATATAAATACAATAGTTTTTCCATCGGCTAAAACGAATAATTGCGCGAGTGTGAATGGTATGGTCATTTCTACGTTCCGGGCAACCTAGGCTTCACTCTAGGGCGTTGCTCCCCCACATCGAATAGCTAGGGCCTTAGAAGTCAGCTCCCGAAACATAAAATACAATATAAATACAACAGCTTTTCCATCGTATAGAACGAATAACTGCATCCAGTGTGAAAGTTATGGTCATTTCTACGTGCAGGGCAACCTAGGCTTCACCCTAGGGCGTTGCTCCACCAGATCGAATAGTTAGGGCCTTAGAAGTCAACGCCAGAAGCATAAAATACCATATAAATACATCAGTTTTTCCGTCGTTAAAAGGAATAAATGCAACACGAGTGAAGGTAATGGTCTTTTCTACGTTCCGGGCAACCTAGGCTTCACTGTAGGGCGTTGCTCCACCACATCGAATAGTTAGGGCCTTAGAAGTCAACGCAAGAAGCATAAAGTACAGTAAATATCCAACAGTTTGTCCACCGTATAACAGGAATAATTGACACCAGTGTGCAAGTTATGGTCATTTCTACGTTCCGGCAACCTAGGCTTCACTCTAGGGCATTGCTCCACCAGATCGAATAGCTAGGAACTTAGAAGTCAGCGCCCGAAACTAAAAATGCAATAAAAATACAACAGTTTTTCCATCGTATACCAGGAATGATTGCAACCAGAGTGAAGGTGATTGTGATTTCTACGTTCCGGGCAACCTAGGTTTCACTCTAGGGCAAGGCTCCAACAGATCGAATAGCTAGGGCCTTAGAAGTCAACACCAGAAGCATAAAATAAAATAAAAATACAACAGTTATTCCATCGTATAACAGGAATAATTACAACCAGTGTGATAGTAATGGGCATTTCTACGTTCCGTGCAACCTAGGCTTCATTCTAGGGCATTGTTCCACCAGATCGAACAGTTAGGGCCTAAGAAGTCAACGCCAGAAGCATAAAATACAAAATAAACGCTACAGTCTTTCCATCGTATAAAATGAATAATTGCAACCACTCTGAATGTTATGGTCCTACCTACGTTTCGGGCAACCTAGGCTTCACTCTAGGGCGTTGCTCCACCAGATCGAATAGCTAGGGCCTTAGAAGTCAACGCCCGAAACATAAAATACAATAAAAATACATCAGTTTTTCCATCGTATAGCAGGAATATTTGCATCAAGCGTGAATGTAATGGTCATTTCTACCTTCCGGGCTATCTAGTCTTCACTGTAGGGCGGTGCTCCACCAGATCAAATAGTTAGGGCCTAAGAAGTCAACGCCAGAAGCATAAAATACAATTTAATACAACAGCTTTTCCATCGTATATAATGTATATTTGCAAACAGTGTGAAAGTAACGGTCATTTCTACGTTCCGGGCAACCTAGGCTTCACTCTAGGGCGTTGCTCCACCAGATCGAATAGTTAGGGACCTAGAATTCGACGCCAGAAGCATAAAATACAACATAAGTACAACAGTTTTTAGATTGTATAATAGGAATAATTGCAACCAGTGTGAAAGTACAGGTCATTTCTACGTTCCGGGCAACCTCGGCTTCGCTCAACGGCGTTGCTCCACCAGATCGAATAGCAAGGGTCTTAGAAGTCAATGCCCGAAGCATAAATATACAAAATAAATAGAACAGTTTTTCTATTGTATAAAACGAATAATTGCAACCAGTGTGAAAGCTATGGTTATTTCTACGTTCCGGGCATCCTAGGCTTCCCTCTAGGGCGTTGCTCTACCAGATCGAATAGCTAGGGACTTAGAAGTCAACGCCAGAAGCATAAAATACCATATAAATACATCAGTTTTTCCGTCGTTAAAAGGAATAAATGCAACCAGTGTGAAGGATATGGTCATTTCTACGTTCCGGACAACATAGGCTTCACTCTAGGGCGTCGGTCCACCAGATACACTAGTTAGGGCCTAAGGAGACAACGTCAGAAGCATAGAATACAATATAAATACAACAGTTTGTCCACCGTATAACAGGAATAATTGCAACCAGTGTGCAAGTTATGGTCATTTCTACGTTCCGGCAACCTAGGCTTCACTCTAGGGCATTGCTCCACCAGATCGAATAGCTAGGACCTTAGAAGTCAGCGCCCGAAACATAAAATGCAATAAAAATACAACAGTTTTTCCATCGTATACCAGGAATGATTGCAACCAGTGTGAAAGTAATGATCATTTCGACGCTTCGGGCATCCTAGACTTATCCCTGAGGCATTGATCTACCAGATCGAAGAGTTAGGGCCTTAGAAGTCAACGCCAGTAGCATAAAATACAAAATAAACAGTACAGTCTTTCCATCGTATAAAACGAATAATTGCAACCAGTGTAAATGTTATGATCATATCTACGTTTCGGGCAACCTAGGCTTCACTCTAGGGCGTTGCTCCACCAGATCGAATAGCTAGGGCCTAGAAGTCAACGCCCGAAGCATAAAATACAATAAAAATACAACAGATTTTCCTTCTTATAAAACGAATAATTGCAACCAGTGTGAAAGTTATGGTCATTTCTACGTCCCGGGCTACCTAGGCTTCACCCTAGGGCGTCGCCCCACCAGATCCAATAGTAAGGGCCTTAGAAGTCAACTCCAGAAGCACAAAATACCATATAAATACATCAGTTTTTCCATCGTATAACGGGAGTAATTGCAACCAGTGTGAAAGTTATGGTCATTTCTACGTTCCGGCCAGCATAGGCTTCACCTTTGGACGTTGACCCTCCAGATCGAATGGCTAGGACCTTAAAAATCAAAGTCAGAAGCAGAAAATACAATAAAAATACAACAGTTTTTCCATCGTATGACAGGAATAATTGCAACCAGGTTGAAGTGATGGTCATTTCTACGTTCCGGGCAACCTAGGCTTCACTCTAGGGCGTTGCTCCACCAGATCGAATAGTTAGGGACTTAGAATTCGATGCCACAAGCATAAAATACAACATAAGTACAACAGTTTTTCCATCGTATAACAGGAATAGTTGCAACCAGTGTAAAAGTAGGGGTCATTTCTACGTTCCGGGCAACCTAGGCTTCGGTCAAGGGCGTTGCTCCACCAGATCGAATAGCATGGGACTTAGAAGTCAACGCCAGAAGCATAAAATATAATAAAAATACAACAGTTTTTCCATCGTATAAAATGTATAATTGCAAGCAATGTGAAGGTAATGGTCATTTCTACGTTCCGGGCAACCTAGGCTTAACTGTAGGGCGTTGCACCACCAGATCGCGTAGTTAAGGACTTAGAATTTAACGCTAGAAGCATAAAATACAATAAGAGTGCAACAGTTTTTCCATCGTATAACAGGTATAATTGCAACCAGTGTGAAAGTACCGGTCATTTCTACGCTCCGGGCAACCTGGGCTTCACTCTAGGGCGTTGCCGCACCACATCGAAAAGCTAAGGCCTTAGAAGTCAACGCCAGAAGCATAAAATACAATATAAATACAACAGTTTTCCCGTCGTATAAAACGAATAATTGCAACCAGTATGAAAGCTAAGGTCATTTCTACGTTGCGGGCAGCCTAGGCTTCACCCTAGGGCGTTGTTCCACCAGATTGAATAGTTAGGGCCTATGAAGTCAACGGCAGAAGCATAAAATACATTATAAATACAACAGCTTTTCCATCGTATACGATGTATATTTGCAAAGAGTCTGAAAGTAAAGGTCATTTCTACGTTCCGGGCAACCTAGTCTTAACTGTAAGGCGTTGCTCCACCAGATCGCATAGTTAGGGACTTAGAATTTAACGCCAGAAGCATAAAACACAGTAAAAATGCAACAGTTTTTCCATAGTGGAACGGGAATAATAGCAACCAGTGTGAAAGTACAGGTCATTTCTACGTTGCGGGCAACCTAGGCTTCACTCTAGGGCGTTGCTCCACCAGATCGAATAGCTAGGGCCTAGAAGTCAACGCCCGAAGCATAAAATACAATAAAAATACAACAGATTTTCCTTCGTATAAAACGAATAATTGCAACCAGTGTGAAAGTTATGGCCAGTTCTACGTCCCGGGCTACCTAGGCTTCACTCTAGGGCGTCGCCCCACCAGATCCAATAGTAAGGGCCATAGAAGTCAACTCCAGAAGCACAAAGTACCATATAAATACATCAGTTTTTCCGTCGTTTAACAGGAATAATTGCAACCAGTGTCAAGGATACGGTCATTTCTACGTTCCGGACAACCTAGGCTTCACTCTAGGGCGTTGGCCCACCAGATCTATTAGTTAGGGCCTAAGAAGTCAACGCCAGAAGCATAAAATACAAAATAAACGCTACTGTCTTTCCATCGTATAAAACGAATAATTGCAACCACTCTGAATGTTATGGTCATATCTACGTTTCGGGCAACCTAGGCTTCACTCTAGGGCGTTGCTCCACCAGATCGAATAGCTAGGGCCTTAGAAGTCAACGCCCGAAACATAAAATACAATAAAAATACATCAGTTTTTCCATCGTATAGCAGGAATATTTGCATCAAGCGTGAATGTAATGGTCATTTCTACCTTCCGGTCTATCTAGTCTTCACTGTAGGGCCTTGCTCCACCAGATCGAATAGCTAGGGACTTAGAATTCAACGCCAGAAGCATATATTACAATAAAAATGCAACAGTTTTTCCACCGTATAACAGGAGTAACTGCAACCAGTGTGAAAGTGATGGTCATTTCTACGTTCCGGGCAACCTAGGCCTCACCCTAGGGCGTTGTTCCACCAGATCGAATAGCTAGGGACTTAGAATACAACTCCAGAAGCATAAAATACAATAAAAATGCAACAGTTTTTCCATCGTATAAAAGGAATAATTGCAACCAGTGTGAAAGTAATGGTCATTTCTACGTTCCGGGCACCCTAGGTTTCACTCTTGGGCGTTGCTCCACCACACCGAATAGCTACGGCCTTAGAAGTCAATTCCAGAAGCATAAAATACAATATAAATACAACAGCTTTTCCATCGTATAAAATGAATGATTGCAAACAGTGTGAACGTTATGGTCATTTCTACGTTCCGGGCAACCTAGGCTTCACTCTAGAGCGTTGCTCCACCAGATCGAATAGTTAGGGCCTTAGATGTCGACTCCCGAAGCATAAAATACAAAATAAATAGAACAGTTTTTCCATTGTATAAAACGAATAACTGCAACCAGTGTGAAAGTTATGGTCATTTCTACGTTCCGGGCAACCTCGGTTTCGCTGTAGGGAGTTTCTCCTCCAGATCGAATAGCTAGGGACCTAGAGGCGAACGCCAGAAGCATAAAATACAATAAAAATACAACAGTTTTTCCATCGTATAAAGGGAATAATTGCAACCAGTGTGAAAGTAATGGTCATTTCTAGGTTTCCGGCCAACCTAGGCTTCACTCTTGGGCGTTGCTCCACCACAGCGAATAGCTATGGGCTTAGAAGTCAACTATAGAAGCATAAAATACAATATAAATACAACAGCTTTTCCATCGTAGAAAATGAATGATTGCAAACAGTGTGAATGTTATGGTCATTTCTACGTTCCGGGCAACCTAGGCTTAACTCCAGGGCGTTGCCCCACCAGATCGAATAGTTAGGGACTTTGAATACAACGCCAGAGGTATAAAATACAGTAAAAATGCAACAGTTTTTCCATCGTATACCAGGAAAGCTGCAACCAGTGTGAAAGTACTGGTCATTTCTATGTTCCGGGTAACCTAGGCTTCACTCTAGGGCATTGCTCAACCAGATCGAAAAGCTAGGGACTTAGAATTCAACACCAGAAGAATAAAATACAACATAAGTACCACAGTTTTTCCATCGTATAAAATGTATCATTGCAAGCAGTGTGAAGGTAATGGTCATTTCTACGTTTCGGGCAACCTAGGCTTCACTCCAGAGCGTCGCTTCACCAGATCGAATAGTTAGGGCCTTAGATGTCAACGCCCGAAGCATAAAATACAAAATAAATAGAACAGTTTTTCCATTGTATAAAACGAATAATTGCAGCGAGTGTTATAGTTATGGTCATTTCCACGCTCCGTGCAACCTAGGCTTAACTGTAGGGCGTTGCTGCACCGGATCGCAGAGTTAGGGACTTAGAAATTAACGCCAGAAGCATAAAATACAATAAAAATGCAACAGTTTTTCCATAGTATAACAGGAATAATTGCAACCAGTGTGAAAGTACAGGCCATTTCTACGATCCGGGCAACCTAGGCTTCGCTATAGGGCCTTGCTCCACCAGATCGAATAGCTAGGGACTTAGGAGTCGACGCCAGAGGCATAAAATAAAATAAAAATGCAACAGTTTTTCCATCGCATAAGAGGAATAACTGCAACCAGTGTGCAAGTACTGATCATTTCTATGTTCCCGGTAACCTAGGCTTCACTCTAGGGCGTTGCTCCACCAGATCGAATAGCTAGGGACTTAGAATTCAACACCAGAAGAATAAAATACAACATAAGTACAACAGTTTTTCCATCGTATAAAATGTATAATTGCAAGCAGTGTGAACGTTATGGTCAGTTCTACGTTCCGGGCAACCTAGGCTTCACTCTAGAGCGTTGCTCCACCAGATCGAATAGTTAGGGCCTTAGATGTCGACTCCCGAAGCATAAAATACAAAATAAATAGAACAGTTTTTCCATTGTATAAAACGAATAACTGCAACCAGTGTGAAAGTTATGGTCATTTCTACGTTCCGGGCAACCTAGGCTTCACTCTAGGGCGTTGGTCCACCAGATCCAATAGTTAGGGCCTAAGAAGTCAACGCCAGGAGCACCAAATACAAAATAAATGCAACAGTTTTTCCATCGTATAAAACGAATAATTGCAACCGGTATGAAAGCTATGGTCATTTCTACGTTCCGGACACCTGGGCTTCACTCTAGGGCGTTCGCCACCAGATCTATTAGTTAGGGCCTAAGAAGTCAACGCCAGAAGCATAAAATACAAAATAAACGCTACAGCCTTTGCATCGTATAAAACGAATAATTGCAACCACTCTGAATGTTATGGTCATATCTACGTTTCGGGCAACCTAGGCTTCACTCTAGGGCGTTGCTCCACCAGATCGAATAGCTAGGGCCTTAGAAGTCAACGCCCGAAACATAAAATACAACAAAAATACATCAGTTTTTCCATCGTATAACGGGAGTAATTGCAACCAGTGTGAAAGTTATGGCCATTTCTACGTTCCGGCCAGCATAGGCTTCACCTTTGGACGTTGACCCTCCAGATCGAATGGCTAGGACCTTAAAAATCAAAGTCAGAAGCAGAAAATACAATAAAAATACAACAGTTTTTCCATCGTATAACAGGAATAATTGCAACCAGGTTGAAGTGATGGTCATTTCTACGTTCCGGGCAACCTAGGCTTCACTCTAGGGCGTTGCTCCACCAGATCGAATAGTTAGGGACTTAGAATTCGATGCCACAAGCATAAAATACAACATAAGTACAACAGTTTTTCCATCGTATAACAGGAATAGTTGCAACCAGTGTAAAAGTAGGGGTCATTTCTACGTTCCGGGCAACCTAGGCTTCGGTCAAGGGCGTTGCTCCACCAGATCGAATAGCATGGGACTTAGAAGTCAGCGCCAGAAGCATAAAATATAATAAAAATACAACAGTTTTTCCATCGTATAAAATGTATAATTGCAAGCAATGTGAAGGTAATGGTCATTTCTACGTTCCGGGCAACCTAGGCTTAACTGTAGGGCGTTGCACCATCAGATCGCATAGTTAAGGACTTAGAATTTAACGCTAGAAGCATAAAATACAATAAGAGTGCAACAGTTTTTCCATCGTATAACAGGTATAATTGCAACCAGTGTGAAAGTACCGGTCATTTCTACGCTCCGGGCAACCTGGGCTTCACTCTAGGGCGTTGCCGCACCACATCGAAAAGGTAAGGCCTTAGAAGTCAACGCCAGAAGCATAAAATACAATATAACTACAACAGTTTTCCCGTCGTATAAAACGAATAATTGCAACCAGTATGATAGCTATGGTCATTCCTACGTTGCGGGCAGCCTAGGCTTCACCCTAGGGCGTTGTTCCACCAGATCGAATAGTTAGGGCCTATGAAGTCAACGGCAGAAGCATAAAATACATTATAAATGCAACAGCTTTTCCATCGTATACGATGTATATTTGCAAAGAGTCTGAAAGTAAAGGTCATTTCTACGTTCCGGGCAACCTAGTCTTAACTGTAAGGCGTTGCTCCACCAGATCGCATAGTTAGGGACTTAGAATTTAACGCCAGAAGCATAAAATACAGTAAAAATGCAACAGTTTTTCCATAGTGGAACGGGAATAATAGCAACCAGTGTGAAAGTACAGGTCATTTCTACGTTGCGGGCAACCTAGGCTTCACTCTAGGGCGTTGCTCCACCAGATCGAATAGCTAGGGCCTAGAAGTCAACGCCCGAAGCATAAAATACAACATAAGTACAACAGTTTTTAGATTGTATAATAGGAATAATTGCAACCAGTGTGAAAGTACAGGTCATTTCTACGTTCCGGGCAACCTTGGCTTCGCTCAACGGCGTTGCTCCACCAGATCGAATAGCAAGGGACTTACAAGTCAATGCCCGAAGCATAAAATACAAAATAAATAGAACAGTTTTTCTATTGTATAAAACGAATAATTGCAACCAGTGTGAAAGTTATGGTTATTTCTACGTTCCGGGCATCCTAGGCTTCCCTCTAGGGCGTTGCTCTACCAGATCGAATAGCTAGGGACTTAGAAGTCAACGCCAGAAGCATAAAATACCATATAAATACATCAGTTTTTCCGTCGTTAAAAGGAATAAATGCAACCAGTGTGAAGGATATGGTCATTTCTACGTTCCGGACAACATAGGCTTCACTCTAGGGCGTCGGTCCACCAGATACACTAGTTAGGGCCTAAGGAGACAACGTCAGAAGCATAGAATACAATATAAATACAACAGCTTTTCCATCGTATAGAACGAATAACTGCATCCAGTGTGAAAGTGATGGTCATTTCTACGTGCAGGGCAACCTAGGCTTCACCCTAGGGCGTTGCTCCACCAGATCGAATAGCTAGGGCCTTAGAAGTCAACGCCAGAAGCATAAAATACCATATAAATACATCAGTTTTTCCGTCGTTAAAAGGAATAAATGCAACACGAGTGAAGGTAATGGTCTTTTCTACGTTCCGGGCAACCTAGGCTTCACTGTAGGGCGTTGCTCCACCACATCGAATAGTTAGGGCCTTAGAAGTCAACGCAAGAAGCATAAAGTACAGTAAATATCCAACAGTTTGTCCACCGTATAACAGGAATAATTGCAACCAGTGTGCAAGTTATGGTCATTTCTACGTTCCGGAAACCTAGGCTTCACTCTAGGGCATTGCTCCACCAGATCGAATAGCTAGGACCTTAGAAGTCAGCGCCCGAAACATAAAATGCAATAAAAATACAACAGTTTTTCCATCGTATACCAGGAATGATTGCAACCAGAGTGAAGGTGATTGTGATTTCTACGTTCCGGGCAACCTAGGCTTCACTCTAGGGCAAGGCTCCAACAGATCGAATAGCTAGGGCCTTAGAAGTCAACACCAGAAGCATAAAATAAAATAAAAATACAACAGTTATTCCATCGTATAACAGGAATAATTACAACCAGTGTGATAGTAACGGGCATGTCTACGTTCCGTGCAACCTAGGCTTCATTCTAGGGCATTGTTCCACCAGATCGAACAGTTAGGGCCTAAGAAGTCAACGCCAGAAGCATAAAATACAATATAAATACAATAGTTTTTCCATCGGCTAAAACGAATAATTGCGCGAGTGTGAATGGTATGGTCATTTCTACGTTCCGGGCAACCTAGGCTTCACTCTAGGGCGTTGCTCCACCAGATCGAATAGTTAGGGACTTAGAATTCGATGCCACAAGCATAAAATACAACATAAGTACAACAGTTTTTCCATCGTATAACAGGAATAGTTGCAACCAGTGTAAAAGTAGGGGTCATTTCTACGTTCCGGGCAACCTAGGCTTCGGTCAAGGGCGTTGCTCCACCAGATCGAATAGCATGGGACTTAGAAGTCAGCGCCAGAAGCATAAAATATAATAAAAATACAACAGTTTTTCCATCGTATAAAATGTATAATTGCAAGCAATGTGAAGGTAATGGTCATTTCTACGTTCCGGGCAACCTAGGCTTAACTGTAGGGCGTTGCACCATCAGATCGCATAGTTAAGGACTTAGAATTTAACGCTAGAAGCATAAAATACAATAAGAGTGCAACAGTTTTTCCATCGTATAACAGGTATAATTGCAACCAGTGTGAAAGTACCGGTCATTTCTACGCTCCGGGCAACCTGGGCTTCACTCTAGGGCGTTGCCGCACCACATCGAAAAGGTAAGGCCTTAGAAGTCAACGCCAGAAGCATAAAATACAATATAACTACAACAGTTTTCCCGTCGTATAAAACGAATAATTGCAACCAGTATGATAGCTATGGTCATTCCTACGTTGCGGGCAGCCTAGGCTTCACCCTAGGGCGTTGTTCCACCAGATCGAATAGTTAGGGCCTATGAAGTCAACGGCAGAAGCATAAAATACATTATAAATGCAACAGCTTTTCCATCGTATACGATGTATATTTGCAAAGAGTCTGAAAGTAAAGGTCATTTCTACGTTCCGGGCAACCTAGTCTTAACTGTAAGGCGTTGCTCCACCAGATCGCATAGTTAGGGACTTAGAATTTAACGCCAGAAGCATAAAATACAGTAAAAATGCAACAGTTTTTCCATAGTGGAACGGGAATAATAGCAACCAGTGTGAAAGTACAGGTCATTTCTACGTTGCGGGCAACCTAGGCTTCACTCTAGGGCGTTGCTCCACCAGATCGAATAGCTAGGGCCTAGAAGTCAACGCCCGAAGCATAAAATACAATAAAAATACAACAGATTTTCTTTCGTATAAAACGAATAATTGCAACCAGTGTGAAAGTTATGGCCATTTCTACGTCCCGGGCTACCTAGGCTTCACTCTAGGGCGTCGCCCCACCAGATCCAATAGTAAGGGCCATAGAAGTCAACTCCAGAAGCACAAAGTACCATATAAATACATCAGTTTTTCCGTCGTTTAACAGGAATAATTGCAACCAGTGTCAAGGATACGGTCATTTCTACGTTCCGGACAACCTAGGCTTCACTCTAGGGCGTTGGCCCACCAGATCTATTAGTTAGGGCCTAAGAAGTCAACGCCAGAAGCATAAAATACAAAATAAACGCTACAGTCTTTCCATCGTATAAAACGAATAATTGCAACCACTCTGAATGTTATGGTCATATCTACGTTTCGGGCAACCTAGGCTTCACTCTAGGGCGTTGCTCCACCAGATCGAATAGCTAGGGCCTTAGAAGTCAACGCCCGAAACATAAAATACAATAAAAATACATCAGTTTTTCCATCGTATAGCAGGAATATTTGCATCAAGCGTGAATGTAATGGTCATTTCTACCTTCCGGGCTATCTAGTCTTCACTGTAGGGCGGTGCTCCACCAGATCAAATAGTTAGGGCCTAAGAAGTCAACGCCAGAAGCATAAAATACAATTTAATACAACAGCTTTTCCATCGTATATAATGTATATTTGCAAACTGTGTGAAAGTAACGGTCATTTCTACGTTCCGGGCAACCTAGGCTTCACTCTAGGGCGTTGCTCCACCAGATCGAATAGTTAGGGACCTAGAATTCGACGCCAGAAGCATAAAATACAACATAAGTACAACAGTTTTTAGATTGTATAATAGGAATAATTGCAACCAGTGTGAAAGTACAGGTCATTTCTACGTTCCGGGCAACCTTGGCTTCGCTCAACGGCGTTGCTCCACCAGATCGAATAGCAAGGGACTTACAAGTCAATGCCCGAAGCATAAAATACAAAATAAATAGAACAGTTTTTCTATTGTATAAAACGAATAATTGCAACCAGTGTGAAAGTTATGGTTATTTCTACGTTCCGGGCATCCTAGGCTTCCCTCTAGGGCGTTGCTCTACCAGATCGAATAGCTAGGGACTTAGAAGTCAACGCCAGAAGCATAAAATACCATATAAATACATCAGTTTTTCCGTCGTTAAAAGGAATAAATGCAACCAGTGTGAAGGATATGGTCATTTCTACGTTCCGGACAACATAGGCTTCACTCTAGGGCGTCGGTCCACCAGATACACTAGTTAGGGCCTAAGGAGACAACGTCAGAAGCATAGAATACAATATAAATACAACAGCTTTTCCATCGTATAGAACGAATAACTGCATCCAGTGTGAAAGTGATGGTCATTTCTACGTGCAGGGCAACCTAGGCTTCACCCTAGGGCGTTGCTCCACCAGATCGAATAGCTAGGGCCTTAGAAGTCAACGCCAGAAGCATAAAATACCATATAAATACATCAGTTTTTCCGTCGTTAAAAGGAATAAATGCAACACGAGTGAAGGTAATGGTCTTTTCTACGTTCCGGGCAACCTAGGCTTCACTGTAGGGCGTTGCTCCACCACATCGAATAGTTAGGGCCTTAGAAGTCAACGCAAGAAGCATAAAGTACAGTAAATATCCAACAGTTTGTCCACCGTATAACAGGAATAATTGCAACCAGTGTGCAAGTTATGGTCATTTCTACGTTCCGGAAACCTAGGCTTCACTCTAGGGCATTGCTCCACCAGATCGAATAGCTAGGACCTTAGAAGTCAGCGCCCGAAACATAAAATGCAATAAAAATACAACAGTTTTTCCATCGTATACCAGGAATGATTGCAACCAGAGTGAAGGTGATTGTGATTTCTACGTTCCGGGCAACCTAGGCTTCACTCTAGGGCAAGGCTCCAACAGATCGAATAGCTAGGGCCTTAGAAGTCAACACCAGAAGCATAAAATAAAATAAAAATACAACAGTTATTCCATCGTATAACAGGAATAATTACAACCAGTGTGATAGTAACGGGCATGTCTACGTTCCGTGCAACCTAGGCTTCATTCTAGGGCATTGTTCCACCAGATCGAACAGTTAGGGCCTAAGAAGTCAACGCCAGAAGCATAAAATACAATATAAATACAATAGTTTTTCCATCGGCTAAAACGAATAATTGCGCGAGTGTGAATGGTATGGTCATTTCTACGTTCCGGGCAACCTAGGCTTCACTCTAGGGCGTTGCTCCTCCACATCGAATAGCTAGGGCCTTAGAAGTCAGCGCCCGAAACATAAAATACAATATAAATACAACAGCTTTTCCATCGTATAGAACGAATAACTGCATCCAGTGTGAAAGTTATGGTCATTTCTACGTGCAGGGCAACCTAGGCTTCACTCTAGGGCGTTGCTCCACCACATCGAATAGTTAGGGCCTAAGGAGTGAATGCGAGAAGCATAAAATATAATATAAATACAACAGTTTTTCCACTGTATAATATGAATAATTGCAAACAGTGTGGAAGTAATGGTCATTTCTACGTTCCGGGCAACCTAGGCTTCAGTCTAGGGCGTTGGTCCACCAGATACAATAGTTAGGGCCTAAGAAGTCAACGCCAGGAGCACCAAATACAAAATAAATACAACAGTTTTTCCATCGTATAAAACGAATAATTGCAACCAGTGTGCAAGTAATGGTCATTTCTACGATTCGGGCAACCTAGGCATCACTCCAGGGCGTTGCTCCACCAGATTGAATAGTTAGTGCCTTAGAAGTCAGCGCCCGAAGCATAAAATACAATAAAGATGCAACAGTTTTTCCATCGTATAACAGGAATAATTGCAAACAGTGTGAATGATATGGTCATTTCTACGTTGCGGGCATCCTAGGCTTCACTCTAGGGCGTTGCTCCACCAGATCGAATAGTTAGGGCCTAAGAAGTCAACGCCAGAAGCATAAAATACAATATAAATACAACTGTTTTTCCCTTGTATAACAGGAATAATTGCAACCACTGTGATAGCTATGGTCATTTCTACGTTCCGGGCAACCAAGGCTTCACTACAGGGCGGTACTCCACCAGATCAAATAGTTAGGGCCTAAGAAGTCAGCGCCAGAAGCATAAAATGCAATATAAATACAACAGCTTTTCCATCGTATATAATTTATATTTGCAAACAGTGTGAAAGTAATGGTCATTTCTACGTTACGGGCAACCTAGGCTTCACTCAAGGGCGTTTCTCCACCACATCGAATATCTACGGCCTTAGAAGTCAACGCCTGAAGCATAAAATGCAATATAAATACAACAGTTTTTCCACTGTATCATATGAATAATTGCAACCAGTGTGAAAGTGATGGTCAATTCTACGTTCCGGGAAACCTACGCTTCACTCTAGGGCGTTGTTCTTCCAGATCGAATAGCTAGGGCCTAGGAAGTCTACACCAGAGGGATAAAATATAATATAAATACAACAGTTTTTCCATCGTATAACAGGATTAATTGCAACCAGAGTGAAGGTGATGGTCATTTCTAAGTTCCGGGCAACCTAGGCTTCACTCTAGAGCGTTGCACCACCAGATCGAATAGCTAGGACCTTAGAAGTCAACGCCAGAAGTACAAAATAAAATAAAAATACAACAGTTTTTTCATCGTATAACAGGAATAATTGCAACAAGCCAGAAGGTAATGGTCATTTCTACGTTCCGGGCAATCTAGGCTTCTCTCTAGGGCGTTGCTCCTCCAGATCGAATAGTTAGGGCCTAAGAAGTCAACGCCAGAAGCATAAAATACAATACAAATACAACAGCTTTTCCATCGTATAACAGGAATAATTGCAACCAGTGTGAAAGGTATGGTCATTTCTACGTTCCGGGCAACCTAGGCTTCACTCTAGAACGTTGCTACACCACATCGAATAGCTGCGGCCTTAGAAGTCAACGCCAGAAGCATAAAATACAATATAAATACAACAGTTTTTCAATCGTATAACAGGAATGATTTCAAACAGTGTGAAAGATATTGTCATTTCTACGTTGCGGGCATCCTAGGCTTCACTCTAGGGCATTGCTCCACCACATCGAATAGCTGCGGCCTTAGAAGTCAACGCCATAACTATAAAAAACAATATAAATACAACAGTTTTTCCATTGTATAAGATGAATAATTGCAAACAGTGTGGAGGTAATGGTCATTTCTACTTTCCGGGCAACCTAGGTTTCACTCTAGGGCGTTTCTCCACCACATCGAATAGCTACGGCCTTAGAAGTCAACGTCTGAAGCATAAAATATAATATAAATACAACAGTTTTTCCATCGTATAACAGGAATAATTGCAACCAGTGTGAAAGACATGGTCATTTCTACGTTCCGGGCAACCTAGGCTTCACTCTATGGCGTTGCTCCAACAAATCGAATAGCTAGGACCTTAGAAGTCAACGCCAGAAGCACAAAATAAAATAAAAATACAACATATATTCCATCGTATAACAGGAATAATTACAACCAGTGTGAAAGTAATGGGCATTTCTACTTTCCGGGCAACCTAGGCTTCACTCTAGGGCGTTTCTCCACCACATCGAATATCTACGGCCCTAGAAGTCAACGTCTGAAGCATAAAATATAATATAAATACAACAGCTTTTCGATCGTATAAAATGAATAATTGCAACCAGTGTGAAAGGGATGGTCATTTCTACGTTCCTGGGCAACCTAGGCTTCACTCTAGGGCTTTGCTCCACCAGGTCGAATAGTTAGGGCATTAGAAAACAACTCCAGACGCATAAAATACAATAAAAATACAACAGTTCTTTCATCGTATAACAGGAATAATTGCAACAAGCCAGAAGGTAATGGTCATTTCTACGTTCCGGGCAATCTAGGCTTCTCTCTAGGGTGTCGCTCCTCCAGATCGAATAGTTAGGGCCTAAGAAGTCAACGCCAGAAGCATAAAATGCAATACAAATACAACAGCTTTTCCATCGTATAACAGGAATAATTGCAAACAGTATGGAGGTAATGGTCATTTCTACTTTCCGGGCAACCTAGGTTTCACTCTAGGGCGTTTCTCCACTACATCGAATAGCTACGGCCTTAGAAGTCAACGTCTGAAGCATAAAATATAATATAAATACAACAGTTTTTCCATCGTATAAGAGGAATAGTTGCAACCAGTGTGAAACACATGGTCATTTCTACGTTCCGGGCAACCTAGGCTTCACTCTATGGCGTTGCTCCAACAAATCGAATAGCTACGGCCTTGGAGTCAATGCCAGAGGCATAAAATACAAAATAAATACAACAGTTTTTCCATCGTATAACAAGAATAATTGCAACCAGTGTGAAAGTGATGGTCATTTCTACATTCCTGGCAACCTTGGCTTCACTCTAGGGCGTTGCTCCACCAGATCGAATAGTTAGGGCCTAAGAAGTCAACGCCAGAAGCATAAAATACAATATAAATACAACAGTTTTTCCCTTCTATAACAGGAATAATTGCAACCAGTGCGAAAGCTATGGTCATTTCTACGTTCCGGACAACCTAGGCTTCACTCTAGGGCGTTGCTCCACCAGATCGAATAGCTAGTGACTTAGAAGTCAACGCCAGAAGCATAAAGTAAAATAAAAATACAACAGCTTTTCCATCGTATAAAACGAATAATTGCAACCAGTATGTATGTTATGGTCATTTCTACGTTCCGGGCAACCTAGGCTTCACTCAAGGGCGTTGTTCCACCAGATCGAATAGTTAGGGCCTATGAAGTCAACGGCAGAAGCATAAAATACATTATAAATACAACAGCTTTTCCATCGTATACGATGTATATTTGCAAAGAGTCTGAAAGTAAAGGTCATTTCTACGTTCCGGGCAACCTAGTCTTAACTGTAAGGCGTTGCTCCACCAGATCGCATAGTTAGGGACTTAGAATTTAACGCCAGAAGCATAAAATACAGTAAAAATGCAACAGTTTTTCCATAGTGGAACGGGAATAATAGCAACCAGTGTGAAAGTACAGGTCATTTCTACGTTGCGGGCAACCTAGGCTTCACTCTAGGGCGTTGGCCCACCAGATCTATTAGTTAGGGCCTAAGAAGTCAACGCCAGAAGCATAAAATACAAAATAAACGCTACAGTCTTTCCATCGTATAAAACGAATAATTGCAACCACTCTGAATGTTATGGTCATATCTACGTTTCGGGCAACCGAGGCTTCACTCTAGGGCGTTGCTCCACCAGATCGAATAGCTAGGGCCTTAGAAGTCAACGCCCGAAACATAAAATACAATAAAAATACATCAGTTTTTCCATCGTATAGCAGGAATATTTGCATCAAGCGTGAATGTAATGGTCATTTCTACCTTCCGGGCTATCTAGTCTTCACTGTAGGGCGGTGCTCCACCAGATCAAATAGTTAGGGCCTAAGAAGTCAACGCCAGAAGCATAAAATACAATTTAATACAACAGCTTTTCCATCGTATATAATGTATATTTGCAAACAGTGTGAAAGTAACGGTCATTTCTACGTTCCGGGCAACCTAGGCTTCACTCTAGGGCGTTGCTCCACCAGATCGAATAGTTAGGGACCTAGAATTCGACGCCAGAAGCATAAAATACAACATAAGTACAACAGTTTTTAGATTGTATAATAGGAATAATTGCAACCAGTGTGAAAGTATAGGTCATTTCTACGTTCCGGGCAACCTTGGCTTCGCTCAACGGCGTTGCTCCACCAGATCGAATAGCAAGGGACTTACAAGTCAATGCCCGAAGCATAAAATACAAAATAAATAGAACAGTTTTTCTATTGTATAAAACGAATAATTGCAACCAGTGTGAAAGTTATGGTTATTTCTACGTTCCGGGCATCCTAGGCTTCCCTCTAGGGCGTTGCTCTACCAGATCGAATAGCTAGGGACTTAGAAGTCAACGCCAGAAGCATAAAATACCATATAAATACATCAGTTTTTCCGTCGTTAAAAGGAATAAATGCAACCAGTGTGAAGGATATGGTCATTTCTACGTTCCGGACAACATAGGCTTCACTCTAGGGCGTCGGTCCACCAGATACACTAGTTAGGGCCTAAGGAGACAACGTCAGAAGCATAGAATACAATATAAATACAACAGCTTTTCCATCGTATAGAACGAATAACTGCATCCAGTGTGAAAGTTATGGTCATTTCTACGTGCAGGGCAACCTAGGCTTCACCCTAGGGCGTTGCTCCACCAGATCGAATAGCTAGGGCCTTAGAAGTCAACGCCAGAAGCATAAAATACCATATAAATACATCAGTTTTTCCGTCGTTAAAAGGAATAAATGCAACACGAGTGAAGGTAATGGTCTTTTCTACGTTCCGGGCAACCTAGGCTTCACTGTAGGGCGTTGCTCCACCACATCGAATAGTTAGGGCCTTAGAAGTCAACGCAAGAAGCATAAAGTACAGTAAATATCCAACAGTTTGTCCACCGTATAACAGGAATAATTGCAACCAGTGTGCAAGTTATGGTCATTTCTACGTTCCGGAAACCTAGGCTTCACTCTAGGGCATTGCTCCACCAGATCGAATAGCTAGGACCTTAGAAGTCAGCGCCCGAAACATAAAATGCAATAAAAATACAACAGTTTTTCCATCGTATACCAGGAATGATTGCAACCAGAGTGAAGGTGATTGTGATTTCTACGTTCCGGGCAACCTAGGCTTCACTCTAGGGCAAGGCTCCAACAGATCGAATAGCTAGGGCCTTAGAAGTCAACACCAGAAGCATAAAATAAAATAAAAATACAACAGTTATTCCATCGTATAACAGGAATAATTACAACCAGTGTGATAGTGACGGGCATGTCTACGTTCCGTGCAACCTAGGCTTCATTCTAGGGCATTGTTCCACCAGATCGAACAGTTAGGGCCTAAGAAGTCAACGCCAGAAGCATAAAATACAATATAAATACAATAGTTTTTCCATCGGCTAAAACGAATAATTGCGCGAGTGTGAATGGTATGGTCATTTCTACGTTCCGGGCAACCTAGGCTTCACTCTAGGGCGTTGCTCCACCACATCGAATAGCTAGGGCCTTAGAAGTCAGCGCCCGAAACATAAAATACAATATAAATACAACAGCTTTTCCATCGTATAGAACGAATAACGGCATCCAGTGTGAAAGTTATGGTCATTTCTACGTGCAGGGCAACCTAGGCTTCACTCTAGGTCGTCGTTCCACCAGATCGAATAGTTAGGGCCTAAGAAGTCAACGCCAGAAGCATAAACTGCAATATAAATACAACAGTTATTCCCTTGAATAACAGGAATAATTGCAACCAGTGTGAAAGGTATGGTCATTTCTGCGTTCCGGGAAACCTAGGATTCACTCTAGGGCATTGCTGCATCTCATCGAATAGCTACGGCCTTAGAAGTCAACGCAATAACTATAAAATACAATATAAATACAACAGATTTTAGATTGTATAAAATGAATAATTGCAAACAGTATGGAGGTAATGGTCATTTCTACTTTCCGGGCAACCTAGGCTTCACTCTAGGGCGTTTCTCCACCTCATCGAATATCTACGGCCTTAGAAGTCAACGCCTGAAGCATAAAATATAATATAAATACAACAGCTTTTCGATCGTATAAAATGAATAATTGCAACCAGTGTGAAAGGGATGGTCATTTCTACGTTCCTGGGCAACCTAGGCTTCACTCTAGGGCTTTGCTCCACCAGGTCGAATAGTTAGGGCATTAGAAAACAACTCCAGACGCATAAAATACAATAAAAATACAACAGTTTTTTCATCGTATAACAGGAATAATTGCAACAAGCCAGAAGGTAATGGTCATTTCTACGTTCCGGGCAATCTAGGCTTCTCTCTAGGGTGTCGCTCCTCCAGATCGAATAGTTAGGGCCTAAGAAGTCAACGCCAGAAGCATAAAATGCAATACAAATACAACAGCTTTTCCATCGTATAACAGGAATAATTGCAAACAGTATGGAGGTAATGGTCATTTCTACTTTCCGGGCAACCTAGGTTTCACTCTAGGGCGTTTCTCCACTACATCGAATAGCTACGGCCTTAGAAGTCAACGTCTGAAGCATAAAATATAATATAAATACAACAGTTTTTCCATCGTATAAGAGGAATAGTTGCAACCAGTGTGAAAGACATGGTCATTTCTACGTTCCGGGCAACCTAGGCTTCACTCTATGGCGTTGCTCCAACAAATCGAATAGCTACGGCCTTGGAGTCAATGCCAGAGGCATAAAATACAAAATAAATACAACAGTTTTTCCATCGTATAACAAGAATAATTGCAACCAGTGTGAAAGTGATGGTCATTTCTACATTCCTGGCAACCTTGGCTTCACTCTAGGGCGTTGCTCCACCAGATCGAATAGTTAGGGCCTAAGAAGTCAACGCCAGAAGCATAAAATACAATATAAATACAACAGTTTTTCCCTTGTATAACAGGAATAATTGCAACCACTGTGATAGCTATGGTCATTTCTACGTTCCGGGCAACCAAGGCTTCACTACAGGGCGGTGCTCCACCAGATCAAATAGTTAGGGCCTAAGAAGTCAACGCAAGAAGCATAAAATGCAATATAAATACAACAGCTTTTCCATCGTATATAAATTATATTTGCAAACCGTGTGAAAGTAATGGTCATTTCTACGTTACGGGCAACCTAGGCTTCACTCAAGGGCGTTGCTCCACCAGATCGAATAGTTTGGGACTTAGAATTCGACGCCAGAAGCATAAAATACAACATAAGTACAACAGTTTTTCCATCGTATAGCAGGAATAATTGCAACCAGTGTGTAAGTACAGGTCATTTCTACGTTCCGGCCAACCTAGGCTTTGCTCAAGGGCGTTGCTCCACCAGATCGAATAGCAAGGGACTTAGAAGTCAACGCCAGCAGCATAAAATATAATAAAAATACAACAGTTTTTCCATCGTATAAAATGTATAATTGCAAGCAACGTGAAGGTAATGGTCATTTCTACGTTCCGGGCAACCTAGGCTTCTCTCTAGTGCGTTGCTCCACCAGATCGAATAGTTAGGGCCTTGGTCAACGCCCGAAGCATAAAATACAAAATAAATACAACAGTTTTTCCATCGTATAAAACGAATAATTGCAACCAGTGTGAAAGTTATGGTCATTTCTACGTTCCGGGCAACCTAGGCTTCACTCTAGTGCGATGCTCCACCAGATCGAATAGGCAGGGCCTTAGAAGTCAACGCCCGAAGCATAAAATACAAATTAAATAGAACAGTTTTTCCATTGTATAAAACGAATAATTGCAACCAGTGTGTAAGTTATGGTCATTTCCACGTTCCAGGCAACCTAGGCTTCACTCTAGTGCGTTGGTCCACCAGATCCAATAGTTAGGGCCTAAGAAGTCACCGCCAGAAGCGTAAAATACAATATAATTACAACAGCTTTTCACCGTATATAATGTATATTTGCAAACAGCGTGAAGGTAATTGTCATTTCTACGTTCCGGGCAACCTAGGCTTCACTCGAGGGCGTTGCTCCACCAGATCGAATAGCTAGGGACTTAGAAGTCAACGCCCGAAACAAAAAATACAATAAAAATGCAACAGTTTTTCCATCGTATAACAGGAATAATTACAACCAGTGTGATAGTGACGGGCATGTCTACGTTCCGTGCAACCTAGGCTTCATTCTAGGGCATTGTTCCACCAGATCGAACAGTTAGGGCCTAAGAAGTCAACGCCAGAAGCATAAAATACAATATAAATACAATAGTTTTTCCATCGGCTAAAACGAATAATTGCGCGAGTGTGAATGGTATGGTCATTTCTACGTTCCGGGCAACCTAGGCTTCAGTCTAGGGCGTTGGTCCACCAGATACAATAGTTAGGGCCTAAGAAGTCAACGCCAGGAGCACCAAATACAAAATAAATACAACAGTTTTTCCATCGTATAAAACGAATAATTGCAACCAGTGTGCAAGTAATGGTCATTTCTACGATTCGGGCAACCTAGGCATCACTCCAGGGCGTTGCTCCACCAGATTGAATAGTTAGTGCCTTAGAAGTCAGCGCCCGAAGCATAAAATACAATAAAGATGCAACAGTTTTTCCATCGTATAACAGGAATAATTGCAAACAGTGTGAATGATATGGTCATTTCTACGTTGCGGGCATCCTAGGCTTCACTCTAGGGCGTTGCTTCACCACATCGAATAGTTAGGGCTTTAGAGGTCAATGCCAGAAGCATAAAATACAAAATAGATACAACAGTTTTTCCATCGTATATAATGTATATTTGCAAACAGTGTGAAAGTAAAGGTCATTTCTACGTTCCGGGCAACCTAGGCTTAAGTGCAGGGCGTTGCTCCACCAGATCGCATAGTTAGGGACATAGAATTCAACGCCAGAACCATAAAATACAATAAAAATGCTACAGTTTTTCCATCGCATAACGGGAATAATTGCAACAAATGTGAACGTGAGGGTCATTTCTACGTTCCGGGCAACCTAGGCTTCACCCTAGGGCGTTGCTCCACCAGATCGAATAGCTAGGTCCTAAGAAGTCAACGCCAGGAGCATAAAATACAATAAAAATACAACAGTTTTACCATCGTATAACTGGCATAATTGCAACCAGAGTGCAAGATATGGCCATTTCTACGTTCCGAGCAACCTAGGCTTCACTCTAGGGCGTTGGTCCACCAGATCCAATAGTTAGGGCATAAGAAGTCAACGCCAGGAGCACCAAATACAAAATAATTGCAACAGTTTTACCATCGTATAAAACGAATAATTGCAACCACTGTGCAATTAATGGTCATTTCTACGATCCGGGCGACCTAGGCATCACTCTAGGGCGTTGCTCCACCACATCGAATAGCTACGGCCTTAGAAGTCAACGCCAGAGGGTTAAAATACAATATAAATGCAACAGCTTTTCCATCGTATAAAACGAATAATTGCAATCAGTATGAAAGTTATGGTCATTTCTACGTTCTGGGCAACCTAGACTTCACCCTAGGGCGTTGCTCCACCAGATCCAATAGTTAGGAACTAAGAAGTCAACTCCAGAAGCATAAAATACAAAATAGATACATCAGTTTCTCCATCGTTTAACAGGAATAATTGCAACCATTGTGATACTGAAGGTCATTTCTACGTTCCGGGCTACCTAGGCTTCACTCTAGGGCGTCGTTCCACCAGATCGAATAGTTAGGGCCTAAGGTGACTACGCCAGAAGTATAAAATACAATATAAATACAACAGCTTTTCCATCGTATAACAGGAATAATTGCAAACAGTGGGAAATATATGGTCATTTCTACGTTCCTGGCAACCTAGGCTTCACCCTAGAGAGTTGCTCCAACACATCGAATAGCTACGGCCTTAGATGTCAACGCCAGAAGCATAAAATACAATATAAATACAATTGTTTTTCCATCTTATAATACGAATAATTGCAACCAGTATGAAAGTTATGGTCATTTCTACGTTCCGGGCAACGTAGGCTTCACTCTAGGGCGTTGGTCCACCAGATCGAATAGGCAGGGCCTTAGAAGTCAATGCCCGAAGCATAAAATACAAATTAAATAGAACAGTTTTTCCATTGTATAAAACGAATAATTGCAACCAGTGTGTAAGTTATGGTCATTTCCACGTTCCGGGCAACCTAGGCTTCACTCTAGGGCGTCGCTCCACCTGATCGAATAGCTAGGTCCTAAGAAGTCAACGCCAGGAGCATAAAATAAAATAAAAATAGAGCAGTTCTTCCATCGTATAACAGGAATAATTACAAGCAGTGTGAAAGGAATGGGCATTTCTACGTTCCGTGCAACCTAGACTTCACTCTAGCGCGTTGCTCCACCAGGTCGAATAGTTGGGGCCTTAGAAAACAACTCGAGACGCATAAAATACAATAAAAATACAACAGTTTTACCATCGTATAACTGGCATAATTGCAACCAGTGTGCAAGATATGACCATTTCTACGTTCCGAGCAACCTAGGCTTCACTCTAGGGCGTTGGTCCACCAGATCCAATAGTTAGGGCATAAGAAGTCAACGCCAGGAGCACCAAATGCAAAATAAATGCAACAGTTTTACCATCGTATAAAACGAATATTTGCAACCTCTGTGCAATTAATGGTCATTTCTACGATCCGGGCGACCTAGGCATCACTCTAGGGCGTTGCTCCACCACATCGAATAGCTACGGCCTTAGAAGTCAACGCCAGAGGGTTAAAATACAATATAAATGCAACAGCTTTTCCATCGTATAAAACGAATAATTGCAATCAGTATGAAAGTTATGGTCATTTCTACGTTCCGGGCAACCTAGACTTCACCCTAGGGCGTTGCTCCACCAGATCCAATAGTTAGGAACTAAGAAGTCAACTCCAGAAGCATAAAATACAAAATAGATACATCAGTTTCTCCATCGTATAACAGGAATAATTGCAACCATTGTGATACTGAAGGTCATTTCTACGTTCCGGGCAACCTAGGCTTCACTCTAGGGCGTTGTTCCACCAGATCGAATAGTTAGGGCCTAAGGTGTCTACGCCAGAAGTATAAAATACAATATAAATACAACAGCTTTTCCATCGTATAACAGGAATAATTGCAAACAGTGGGAAATATATGGTCATTTCTACGTTCCTGGCAACCTAGGCTTCACCCTAGAGAGTTGCTCCAACACATCGAATAGCTACGGCCTTAGAAGTCAACGCCAGAAGCATAAAATACAATATAAATACAATTGTTTTTCCATCGTATAAAACGAATAATTGCAACCAGTATGAAAGTTATGGTCATTTCTACGTTCCGGACAACCCAGGCTACACCCTAGGGCGTCGCTCCACGTGATCGAATAGTTAGGGCCTAAAAGGCAACGCCAGAATCATAAAATACGATATATGTACAACAGTTTTACCATCGTATAAAATGAATAATCGCAAACCGTGTGAAGATAATGGACATTTCTACGTTCCGGGCAACCTAGGCTTCACTCTAGGGCGTTGCTCCACCAGATCGAATAGTTAGGGCCTAAGAAGTCAACGCCAGAAGCATAAAATACAATATAAATACAACAGTTTTTCCCTTCTATAACAGGAATAATTGCAACCAGTGCGAAAGCTATGGTCATTTCTACGTTCCGGGCAACCTAGGCTTCACTCTAGGGCGTTGCTCCACCAGATCGAATAGCTAGTGACTTAGAAGTCAACGCCAGAAGCATAAAGTAAAATAAAAATACAACAGCTTTTCCATCGTATAAAACGAATAATTGCAACCAGTATGTATGTTATGGTCATTTCTACGTTCCCGGCAACCTAGGCTTCACTCAAGGGCGTTGTTCCACCAGATCGAATAGTTAGGGCCTATGAAGTCAACGGCAGAAGCATAAAATACATTATAAATACAACAGCTTTTCCATCGTATACGATGTATATTTGCAAAGAGTCTGAAAGTAAAGGTCATTTCTACGTTCCGGGCAACCTAGTCTTAACTGTAAGGCGTTGCTCCACCAGATCGCATAGTTAGGGACTTAGAATTTAACGCCAGAAGCATAAAATACAGTAAAAATGCAACAGTTTTTCCATAGTGGAACGGGAATAATAGCAACCAGTGTGAAAGTACAGGTCATTTCTACGTTGCGGGCAACCTAGGCTTCACTCTAGGGCGTTGCTCCACCAGATCGAATAGCTAGGGCCTAGAAGTCAACGCCCGAAGCATAAAATACAATAAAAATACAACAGATTTTCTTTCGTATAAAACGAATAATTGCAACCAGTGTGAAAGTTATGGCCATTTCTACGTCCCGGGCTACCTAGGCTTCACTCTAGGGCGTCGCCCCACCAGATCCAATAGTAAGGGCCATAGAAGTCAACTCCAGAAGCACAAAGTACCATATAAATACATCAGTTTTTCCGTCGTTTAACAGGAATAATTGCAACCAGTGTCAAGGATACGGTCATTTCTACGTTCCGGACAACCTAGGCTTCACTCTAGGGCGTTGGCCCACCAGATCTATTAGTTAGGGCCTAAGAAGTCAACGCCAGAAGCATAAAATACAAAATAAACGCTACAGTCTTTCCATCGTATAAAACGAATAATTGCAACCACTCTGAATGTTATGGTCATATCTACGTTTCGGGCAACCGAGGCTTCACTCTAGGGCGTTGCTCCACCAGATCGAATAGCTAGGGCCTTAGAAGTCAACGCCCGAAACATAAAATACAATAAAAATACATCAGTTTTTCCATCGTATAGCAGGAATATTTGCATCAAGCGTGAATGTAATGGTCATTTCTACCTTCCGGGCTATCTAGTCTTCACTGTAGGGCGGTGCTCCACCAGATCAAATAGTTAGGGCCTAAGAAGTCAACGCCAGAAGCATAAAATACAATTTAATACAACAGCTTTTCCATCGTATATAATGTATATTTGCAAACAGTGTGAAAGTAACGGTCATTTCTACGTTCCGGGCAACCTAGGCTTCACTCTAGGGCGTTGCTCCACCAGATCGAATAGTTAGGGACCTAGAATTCGACGCCAGAAGCATAAAATACAACATAAGTACAACAGTTTTTAGATTGTATAATAGGAATAATTGCAACCAGTGTGAAAGTATAGGTCATTTCTACGTTCCGGGCAACCTTGGCTTCGCTCAACGGCGTTGCTCCACCAGATCGAATAGCAAGGGACTTACAAGTCAATGCCCGAAGCATAAAATACAAAATAAATAGAACAGTTTTTCTATTGTATAAAACGAATAATTGCAACCAGTGTGAAAGTTATGGTTATTTCTACGTTCCGGGCATCCTAGGCTTCCCTCTAGGGCGTTGCTCTACCAGATCGAATAGCTAGGGACTTAGAAGTCAACGCCAGAAGCATAAAATACCATATAAATACATCAGTTTTTCCGTCGTTAAAAGGAATAAATGCAACCAGTGTGAAGGATATGGTCATTTCTACGTTCCGGACAACATAGGCTTCACTCTAGGGCGTCGGTCCACCAGATACACTAGTTAGGGCCTAAGGAGACAACGTCAGAAGCATAGAATACAATATAAATACAACAGCTTTTCCATCGTATAGAACGAATAACTGCATCCAGTGTGAAAGTTATGGTCATTTCTACGTGCAGGGCAACCTAGGCTTCACCCTAGGGCGTTGCTCCACCAGATCGAATAGCTAGGGCCTTAGAAGTCAACGCCAGAAGCATAAAATACCATATAAATACATCAGTTTTTCCGTCGTTAAAAGGAATAAATGCAACACGAGTGAAGGTAATGGTCTTTTCTACGTTCCGGGCAACCTAGGCTTCACTGTAGGGCGTTGCTCCACCACATCGAATAGTTAGGGCCTTAGAAGTCAACGCAAGAAGCATAAAGTACAGTAAATATCCAACAGTTTGTCCACCGTATAACAGGAATAATTGCAACCAGTGTGCAAGTTATGGTCATTTCTACGTTCCGGAAACCTAGGCTTCACTCTAGGGCATTGCTCCACCAGATCGAATAGCTAGGACCTTAGAAGTCAGCGCCCGAAACATAAAATGCAATAAAAATACAACAGTTTTTCCATCGTATACCAGGAATGATTGCAACCAGAGTGAAGGTGATTGTGATTTCTACGTTCCGGGCAACCTAGGCTTCACTCTAGGGCAAGGCTCCAACAGATCGAATAGCTAGGGCCTTAGAAGTCAACACCAGAAGCATAAAATAAAATAAAAATACAACAGTTATTCCATCGTATAACAGGAATAATTACAACCAGTGTGATAGTGACGGGCATGTCTACGTTCCGTGCAACCTAGGCTTCATTCTAGGGCATTGTTCCACCAGATCGAACAGTTAGGGCCTAAGAAGTCAACGCCAGAAGCATAAAATACAATATAAATACAATAGTTTTTCCATCGGCTAAAACGAATAATTGCGCGAGTGTGAATGGTATGGTCATTTCTACGTTCCGGGCAACCTAGGCTTCACTCTAGGGCGTTGCTCCACCACATCGAATAGCTAGGGCCTTAGAAGTCAGCGCCCGAAACATAAAATACAATATAAATACAACAGCTTTTCCATCGTATAGAACGAATAACGGCATCCAGTGTGAAAGTTATGGTCATTTCTACGTGCAGGGCAACCTAGGCTTCACTCTAGGGCGTTGCTCCACCACATCGAATAGTTAGGGCCTAAGGAGTGAATGCGAGAAGCATAAAATATAATATAAATACAACAGTTTTTTCACTGTATAATATGAATAATTGCAAACAGTGTGGAAGTAATGGTCATTTCTACGTTCCGGGCAACCTAGGCTTCAGTCTAGGGCGTTGGTCCACCAGATACAATAGTTAGGGCCTAAGAAGTCAACGCCAGGAGCACCAAATACAAAATAAATACAACAGTTTTTCCATCGTATAAAACGAATAATTGCAACCAGTGTGCAAGTAATGGTCATTTCTACGATTCGGGCAACCTAGGCATCACTCCAGGGCGTTGCTCCACCAGATTGAATAGTTAGTGCCTTAGAAGTCAGCGCCCGAAGCATAAAATACAATAAAGATGCAACAGTTTTTCCATCGTATAACAGGAATAATTGCAAACAGTGTGAATGATATGGTCATTTCTACGTTGCGGGCATCCTAGGCTTCACTCTAGGGCGTTGCTTCACCACATCGAATAGTTAGGGCTTTAGAGGTCAATGCCAGAAGCATAAAATACAAAATAGATACAACAGTTTTTCCATCGTATATAATGTATATTTGCAAACAGTGTGAAAGTAAAGGTCATTTCTACGTTCCGGGCAACCTAGGCTTAAGTGCAGGGCGTTGCTCCACCAGATCGCATAGTTAGGGACATAGAATTCAACGCCAGAACCATAAAATACAATAAAAATGCTACAGTTTTTCCATCGTATAAGAGGAATAACTGCAACCAGTGTGAAAGTACTGGTCATTTCTACGTTCCGGGCAACCTAGGCTTCACTCTAGGTCGTCGTTCCACCAGATCGAATAGTTAGGGCCTAAGAAGTCAACGCCAGAAGCATAAACTGCAATATAAATACAACAGTTATTCCCTTGAATAACAGGAATAATTGCAACCAGTGTGAAAGGTATGGTCATTTCTGCGTTCCGGGAAACCTAGGATTCACTCTAGGGCATTGCTGCATCTCATCGAATAGCTACGGCCTTAGAAGTCAACGCAATAACTATAAAATACAATATAAATACAACAGATTTTAGATTGTATAAAATGAATAATTGCAAACAGTATGGAGGTAATGGTCATTTCTACTTTCCGGGCAACCTAGGCTTCACTCTAGGGCGTTTCTCCACCTCATCGAATATCTACGGCCTTAGAAGTCAACGGCTGAAGCATAAAATATTATATAAATACAACAGTTTTTCCATCGTATAACAGGAATAATTGCAACCAGTGTGAAGGTGATGGTCAATTCTACGTTCCGGGAAACCTACGCTTCACTCTAGGGCGTTGTTCTTCCAGATCGAATAGCTAGGGCCTAGGAAGTCTACACCAGAAGCATAAAATACCACATAAGTACAACAGTTTTTCCATCGTATAACAGGAATAATTGCAACCAGTGTATAAGTACAGGTCATTTCTACGTTCCGGGCAACCTAGGCTTCGCTCAAGGGCGTTGCTCCACCAGATCGAATAGCAAGGGACTTAGAAGTCAACGCCAGCAGCATAAAATGTAATAAAAATACAACAGTTTTTCCATCGTATAAAATGTATAATTGCAAGCAATGTGAAGGTAGTGGTCATTTCTACATTCCGGGCAACCTAGGCTTCTCTCTAGTACGTTGCTAAACCAGATCGAATAGTTAGGGCCTTAGAAGTCAACGCCCGAAGCATAAAATACAAATTAAATAGAACAGTTTTTCCATTGTATAGAACGAATAATTGCAACCAGTGTGTAAGTTATGGTCATTTCTACGTTCCGGGCAACCTAAGCTTCACTCTAGGGCGTTGTTCCACCAGATCGAATAGTTAGGGGCTTTGAATACAACGCCAGAAGCATAAAATACAATATAAATACAACAGCTTTTCCATCGTATATGATGTATATTTGGCAGCAGTGTGAAAGTAAAGGTCATTTCTACGTTCCGGGCAACCTAGGCTTCACTATAGTGCGTTGCTCCACCAGACCGAATCGTTAGGGCCTTAGAAGTCTACGCCAGAAGCATAAAATACAATATAAATACAACAGTTTTTCTATCGTATAACAGGAATAATTGCAAACAGTGTGAAAGATATGGTCATTTCTACGTTGCGGGCATCCTAGGCTTCACTCTAGGGCATTGGTCCACCGCCTCGAATAGCTACGGCCTTAGAAGTCAACGCCATAACTATAAAAAACAATATAAATACAACAGTTTTTCCATTGTATAAAATGAATAATTGCAAACAGTGTGGAGGTAATGGTCATTTCTACTTTCCGGGCAACCTAGGCTTCACTCTAGGGCGTTTCTCCACCAAATCGAATATCTACGGCCCTAGAAGTCAACGCCTGAGGCATAAAATATAATATAAATACAACAGTTTTTCCATCGTATAAAACGAATAATTGCAACCAGTGTGAAAGTAATGGTCATTTCTACGTTCCGGGCAACCTAGGCTTCACCCTAGGCGTTGCTCCACCAGATCCAATAGTTAGGGCCTAAGAAGTCAACGCCAGAAGCATAAAGTACAATAAAAATCCAACAGTTTGTCCATCGTATAACAGGAATAATTGCAACAAGCCAGAAGGTCATGGTCATTTCTACGTTCCGGGCAATCTAGGCTTCTCTCTAGGGCGTTGCTCCACGAGATCGAATAGATAGCGCCTAAGAAATCAACGCCAGAAGCATAAAATACAATACAAATACAACAGCTTTTCCATCGTATAACGGGAATAATTGCAACCAGTGTGAAAGGTATGGTCATTTCTACGTTCCGGGCAACCTAGGCTTCACCCTAGGGCGTTGCTCCTCCACATCGAATAGCTGCGGCCTTAGAAGTCAACGCCCGAAGCATAAAATACAAATTAAATAGAACAGTTTTTCCATTGTATAAAACGAATAATTGCAACCAGTGTGTAAGTTATGGTCATTTCCACGTTCCGGGCAACCTAGGCTTCACTCTAGGGCGTCGCTCCACCTGATCGAATAGCTAGGTCCTAAGAAGTCAACGCCAGGAGCATAAAATAAAATAAAAATAGAGCAGTTCTTCCATCGTATAACAGGAATAATTACAAGCAGTGTGAAAGGAATGGGCATTTCTACGTTCCGTGCAACCTAGACTTCACTCTAGCGCGTTGCTCCACCAGGTCGAATAGTTGGGGCCTTAGAAAACAACTCCAGACGCATAAAATACAATAAAAATACAACAGTTTTACCATCGTATAACTGGCATAATTGCAACCAGTGTGCAAGATATGACCATTTCTACGTTCCGAGCAACCTAGGCTTCACTCTAGGGCGTTGGTCCACCAGATCCAATAGTTAGGGCATAAGAAGTCAACGCCAGGAGCACCAAATGCAAAATAAATGCAACAGTTTTACCATCGTATAAAACGAATATTTGCAACCTCTGTGCAATTAATGGTCATTTCTACGATCCGGGCGACCTAGGCATCACTCTAGGGCGTTGCTCCACCACATCGAATAGCTACGGCCTTAGAAGTCAACGCCAGAGGGTTAAAATACAATATAAATGCAACAGCTTTTCCATCGTATAAAACGAATAATTGCAATCAGTATGAAAGTTATGGTCATTTCTACGTTCCGGGCAACCTAGACTTCACCCTAGGGCGTTGCTCCACCAGATCCAATAGTTAGGAACTAAGAAGTCAACTCCAGAAGCATAAAATACAAAATAGATACATCAGTTTCTCCATCGTATAACAGGAATAATTGCAACCATTGTGATACTGAAGGTCATTTCTACGTTCCGGGCAACCTAGGCTTCACTCTAGGGCGTTGTTCCACCAGATCGAATAGTTAGGGCCTAAGGTGTCTACGCCAGAAGTATAAAATACAATATAAATACAACAGCTTTTCCATCGTATAACAGGAATAATTGCAAACAGTGGGAAATATATGGTCATTTCTACGTTCCTGGCAACCTAGGCTTCACCCTAGAGAGTTGCTCCAACACATCGAATAGCTACGGCCTTAGAAGTCAACGCCAGAAGCATAAAATACAATATAAATACAATTGTTTTTCCATCGTATAAAACGAATAATTGCAACCAGTATGAAAGTTATGGTCATTTCTACGTTCCGGACAACCCAGGCTACACCCTAGGGCGTCGCTCCACGTGATCGAATAGTTAGGGCCTAAAAGGCAACGCCAGAATCATAAAATACGATATATGTACAACAGTTTTACCATCGTATAAAATGAATAATCGCAAACCGTGTGAAGATAATGGACATTTCTACGTTCCGGGCAACCTAGGCTTCACTCTAGGGCGTTGCTCCACCAGATCGAATAGTTAGGGCCTAAGAAGTCAACGCCAGAAGCATAAAATACAATATAAATACAACAGTTTTTCCCTTCTATAACAGGAATAATTGCAACCAGTGCGAAAGCTATGGTCATTTCTACGTTCCGGGCAACCTAGGCTTCACTCTAGGGCGTTGCTCCACCAGATCGAATAGCTAGTGACTTAGAAGTCAACGCCAGAAGCATAAAGTAAAATAAAAATACAACAGCTTTTCCATCGTATAAAACGAATAATTGCAACCAGTATGTATGTTATGGTCATTTCTACGTTCCCGGCAACCTAGGCTTCACTCAAGGGCGTTGTTCCACCAGATCGAATAGTTAGGGCCTATGAAGTCAACGGCAGAAGCATAAAATACATTATAAATACAACAGCTTTTCCATCGTATACGATGTATATTTGCAAAGAGTCTGAAAGTAAAGGTCATTTCTACGTTCCGGGCAACCTAGTCTTAACTGTAAGGCGTTGCTCCACCAGATCGCATAGTTAGGGACTTAGAATTTAACGCCAGAAGCATAAAATACAGTAAAAATGCAACAGTTTTTCCATAGTGGAACGGGAATAATAGCAACCAGTGTGAAAGTACAGGTCATTTCTACGTTGCGGGCAACCTAGGCTTCACTCTAGGGCGTTGCTCCACCAGATCGAATAGCTAGGGCCTAGAAGTCAACGCCCGAAGCATAAAATACAATAAAAATACAACAGATTTTCTTTCGTATAAAACGAATAATTGCAACCAGTGTGAAAGTTATGGCCATTTCTACGTCCCGGGCTACCTAGGCTTCACTCTAGGGCGTCGCCCCACCAGATCCAATAGTAAGGGCCATAGAAGTCAACTCCAGAAGCACAAAGTACCATATAAATACATCAGTTTTTCCGTCGTTTAACAGGAATAATTGCAACCAGTGTCAAGGATACGGTCATTTCTACGTTCCGGACAACCTAGGCTTCACTCTAGGGCGTTGGCCCACCAGATCTATTAGTTAGGGCCTAAGAAGTCAACGCCAGAAGCATAAAATACAAAATAAACGCTACAGTCTTTCCATCGTATAAAACGAATAATTGCAACCACTCTGAATGTTATGGTCATATCTACGTTTCGGGCAACCGAGGCTTCACTCTAGGGCGTTGCTCCACCAGATCGAATAGCTAGGGCCTTAGAAGTCAACGCCCGAAACATAAAATACAATAAAAATACATCAGTTTTTCCATCGTATAGCAGGAATATTTGCATCAAGCGTGAATGTAATGGTCATTTCTACCTTCCGGGCTATCTAGTCTTCACTGTAGGGCGGTGCTCCACCAGATCAAATAGTTAGGGCCTAAGAAGTCAACGCCAGAAGCATAAAATACAATTTAATACAACAGCTTTTCCATCGTATATAATGTATATTTGCAAACAGTGTGAAAGTAACGGTCATTTCTACGTTCCGGGCAACCTAGGCTTCACTCTAGGGCGTTGCTCCACCAGATCGAATAGTTAGGGACCTAGAATTCGACGCCAGAAGCATAAAATACAACATAAGTACAACAGTTTTTAGATTGTATAATAGGAATAATTGCAACCAGTGTGAAAGTATAGGTCATTTCTACGTTCCGGGCAACCTTGGCTTCGCTCAACGGCGTTGCTCCACCAGATCGAATAGCAAGGGACTTACAAGTCAATGCCCGAAGCATAAAATACAAAATAAATAGAACAGTTTTTCTATTGTATAAAACGAATAATTGCAACCAGTGTGAAAGTTATGGTTATTTCTACGTTCCGGGCATCCTAGGCTTCCCTCTAGGGCGTTGCTCTACCAGATCGAATAGCTAGGGACTTAGAAGTCAACGCCAGAAGCATAAAATACCATATAAATACATCAGTTTTTCCGTCGTTAAAAGGAATAAATGCAACCAGTGTGAAGGATATGGTCATTTCTACGTTCCGGACAACATAGGCTTCACTCTAGGGCGTCGGTCCACCAGATACACTAGTTAGGGCCTAAGGAGACAACGTCAGAAGCATAGAATACAATATAAATACAACAGCTTTTCCATCGTATAGAACGAATAACTGCATCCAGTGTGAAAGTTATGGTCATTTCTACGTGCAGGGCAACCTAGGCTTCACCCTAGGGCGTTGCTCCACCAGATCGAATAGCTAGGGCCTTAGAAGTCAACGCCAGAAGCATAAAATACCATATAAATACATCAGTTTTTCCGTCGTTAAAAGGAATAAATGCAACACGAGTGAAGGTAATGGTCTTTTCTACGTTCCGGGCAACCTAGGCTTCACTGTAGGGCGTTGCTCCACCACATCGAATAGTTAGGGCCTTAGAAGTCAACGCAAGAAGCATAAAGTACAGTAAATATCCAACAGTTTGTCCACCGTATAACAGGAATAATTGCAACCAGTGTGCAAGTTATGGTCATTTCTACGTTCCGGAAACCTAGGCTTCACTCTAGGGCATTGCTCCACCAGATCGAATAGCTAGGACCTTAGAAGTCAGCGCCCGAAACATAAAATGCAATAAAAATACAACAGTTTTTCCATCGTATACCAGGAATGATTGCAACCAGAGTGAAGGTGATTGTGATTTCTACGTTCCGGGCAACCTAGGCTTCACTCTAGGGCAAGGCTCCAACAGATCGAATAGCTAGGGCCTTAGAAGTCAACACCAGAAGCATAAAATAAAATAAAAATACAACAGTTATTCCATCGTATAACAGGAATAATTACAACCAGTGTGATAGTGACGGGCATGTCTACGTTCCGTGCAACCTAGGCTTCATTCTAGGGCATTGTTCCACCAGATCGAACAGTTAGGGCCTAAGAAGTCAACGTCAGAAGCATAAAATACAATATAAATACAATAGTTTTTCCATCGGCTAAAACGAATAATTGCGCGAGTGTGAATGGTATGGTCATTTCTACGTTCCGGGCAACCTAGGCTTCACTCTAGCGCGTTGCTCCACCACATCGAATAGCTAGGGCCTTAGAAGTCAGCGCCCGAAACATAAAATACAATATAAATACAACAGCTTTTCCATCGTATAGAACGAATAACGGCATCCAGTGTGAAAGTTATGGTCATTTCTACGTGCAGGGCAACCTAGGCTTCACTCTAGGGCGTTGCTCCACCACATCGAATAGTTAGGGCCTAAGGAGTGAATGCGAGAAGCATAAAATATAATATAAATACAACAGTTTTTTCACTGTATAATATGAATAATTGCAAACAGTGTGGAAGTAATGGTCATTTCTACGTTCCGGGCAACCTAGGCTTCAGTCTAGGGCGTTGGTCCACCAGATACAATAGTTAGGGCCTAAGAAGTCAACGCCAGGAGCACCAAATACAAAATAAATACAACAGTTTTTCCATCGTATAAAACGAATAATTGCAACCAGTGTGCAAGTAATGGTCATTTCTACGATTCGGGCAACCTAGGCATCACTCCAGGGCGTTGCTCCACCAGATTGAATAGTTAGTGCCTTAGAAGTCAGCGCCCGAAGCATAAAATACAATAAAGATGCAACAGTTTTTCCATCGTATAACAGGAATAATTGCAAACAGTGTGAATGATATGGTCATTTCTACGTTGCGGGCATCCTAGGCTTCACTCTAGGGCGTTGCTTCACCACATCGAATAGTTAGGGCTTTAGAGGTCAATGCCAGAAGCATAAAATACAAAATAGATACAACAGTTTTTCCATCGTATATAATGTATATTTGCAAACAGTGTGAAAGTAAAGGTCATTTCTACGTTCCGGGCAACCTAGGCTTAAGTGCAGGGCGTTGCTCCACCAGATCGCATAGTTAGGGACATAGAATTCAACGCCAGAACCATAAAATACAATAAAAATGCTACAGTTTTTCCATCGTATAAGAGGAATAACTGCAACCAGTGTGAAAGTACTGGTCATTTCTACGTTCCGGGCAACCTAGGCTTCACTCTAGGTCGTCGTTCCACCAGATCGAATAGTTAGGGCCTAAGAAGTCAACGCCAGAAGCATAAACTGCAATATAAATACAACAGTTATTCCCTTGAATAACAGGAATAATTGCAACCAGTGTGAAAGGTATGGTCATTTCTGCGTTCCGGGAAACCTAGGATTCACTCTAGGGCATTGCTGCATCTCATCGAATAGCTACGGCCTTAGAAGTCAACGCAATAACTATAAAATACAATATAAATACAACAGATTTTAGATTTTATAAAATGAATAATTGCAAACAGTATGGAGGTAATGGTCATTTCTACTTTCCGGGCAACCTAGGCTTCACTCTAGGGCGTTTCTCCACCTCATCGAATATCTACGGCCTTAGAAGTCAACGCCTGAAGCATAAAATATTATATAAATACAACAGTTTTTCCATCGTATAACAGGAATAATTGCAACAAGCGTGAAGGTAATGGTCATTTCTACGTTCCGGGCAATCTAGGCTTCTCTCTAGGGCGTCGCTCCTCCAGATCGAATAGTTAGGGCCTAAGAAGTCAACGCCAGAAGCATAAAATACAATATAAATCCAACAGTTCTTCCATGGTATAACAGGAATAATTGCAACAAGCGTGAAGGTAATGGTCATTTCTACGTTCCGGGCAACCTAGGTTTTGCTCTAGGGCGATGCTCCACCACATCGAATAGTTCGGGCCTTAGAAGTCAACGCCTGAAGCATAAAATACAATAAAAATACATCATTTTTTTCATCGTATAACAGGGATAATTGCAACCAGTCTGACAGATATTGTCATTTCTACGTTCCGGGCAACCTAGGCTTCACTCTAGGGCATTGGTCCACCACATCCAACAGTTAGGGCCTAAGAAGTCAACGCCAGAAGCACCAAATACAAAATAAATACAACAGTTTTTCCATCGTATAAAACGAATAATTGAAACCAGTATGAAAGTTATGGTCATTTCTACGTTCCGGGCAACCTAGGCGTCACCCTCGGGCGTTGCTCCACCTGTTCGAATAGTTAGAACCTAAGAAGTCGACGCCAGAAGCATAAAATACGATATATGTACAACGGTTTTACCATCGTATAAAATGAATGATCGCAAACAGCGTGAAGGTAATTGTCATTTCTACGTTCCGGGCAACCTAGGCTTCACTCGAGGGCGTTGCTCCACCAGATCGAATAGCTAGGGACTTAGAAGTCAACGCCCGAAACAAAAAATACAATAAAAATACAACAGTTTTTCCATCGCATAACGGGAATAATTGCAACAAATGTGAACGTGAGGGTCATTTCTACGTTCCGGGCAACCTAGGCTTCACCCTAGGGCGTTGCTCCACCAGATCGAATAGCTAGGTCCTAAGAAGTCAACGCCAGGATCATAAAATACAATAAAAATACAACAGTTTTACCATCGTATAACTGGCATAATTGCAACCAGAGTGCAAGATATGGCCATTTCTACGTTCCGAGCAACCTAGGCTTCACTCTAGGGCGTTGGTCCACCAGATCCAATAGTTAGGGCATAAGAAGTCAACGCCAGGAGCACCAAATACAAAATAATTGCAACAGTTTTACCATCGTATAAAACGAATAATTGAAACCAGTATGAAAGTTATGGTCATTTCTACGTTCCGGGCAACCTAGGCCTCACCCTCGGGCGTTGCTCCACCTGTTCGAATAGTCAGAACCTAAGAAGTCAACGCCAGAAGCATAAAATACGATATATGTACAACGGTTTTACCATCGTATAAAATGAATGATCGCAAACAGTGTGAAATTAATGGGCATTTCTACTTTCCGGGCAACCTAGGCTTCACTCTAGGGCGTTTCTCCACCACATCGAATATCTACGGCCCTAGAAGTCAACGTCTGAAGCATAAAATATAATATAAATACAACAGGTTTTCCATCGTATAACAGGAATAATTGCAACCAGTGTGGAGGTAATGGTCATTTCTACTTTCCGGGCAACCTAGGTTTCACTCTAGGGCGTTTCTCCACCACACCGAATAGCTACGGCCTTAGAAGTCAACGCCAGAAACATAAAATACAATATAAATCCAACAGTTTTTCCATGGTATAACAGGAATAATTGCAACAAGCGTGAAGGTAATGGTCATTTCTACGTTCCGGGCAATCTAGGCTTCTCTCTAGGGCGTTGCTCCTCCAGATCGAATAGTTAGGGCCTAAGAAGTCAACGCCAGAAGCATAAAATACAATACAAATACAACAGCTTTTCCATCGTATAACAGAATAATTGCAACCAGTGTGAAAGGTATGGTCATTTCTACGTTCCGGGCAACCTAGGCTTCACTCTAGAACGTTGCTACACCACATCGAATAGCTGCGGCCTTAGAAGTCAACGCCAGAAGCATAAAATACAATATAAATACAACAGTTTTTCAATCGTATAACTGGAATAATTTCAAACAGTGTGAAAGATATTGTCATTTCTACGTTGCGGGCATCCTAGGCTTCACTCTAGGGCATTGCTCCACCACATCGAATAGCTGCGGCCTTAGAAGTCAACGCCATAACTATAAAAAACAATATAAATACAACAGTTTTTCCATTGTATAAGATGAATAATTGCAAACAGTGTGGAGGTAATGGTCATTTCTACTTTCCGGGCAACCTAGGTTTCACTCTAGGGCGTTTCTCCACCACATCGAATAGCTACGGCCTTAGACGTCAACGTCTGAAGCATAAAATATAATATAAATACAACAGTTTTTCCATCGTATAACAGGAATAATTGCAACCAGTGTGAAAGGGATGGTCATTTCTACGTTCCTGGGCAACCTAGGCTTCACTCTAGGGCTTTGCTCCACCAGGTCGAATAGTTAGGGCCTTAGAAAACAACTCCAGACGCATAAAATACAATAAAAGTACAATAGTTTTTTCATCGTATAACAGGAATAATTGCAACAAGCCAGAAGGTAATGGTCATTTCTACGTTCCGGGCAATCTAGGCTTCTCTCTAGGGCGTCGCTCCTCCAGATCGAATAGTTAGGGCCTAAGAAGTCAACGCCAGAAGCATAAAATACGATACAAATACAACAGCTTTTCCATCGTATAACAGGAATAATTGCAAACAGTGTGGAGGTAATGGTCATTTCTACTTTCCGGGCAACCTAGGTTTTGCTCTAGGGCGATGCTCCACCATATCGAATAGTTCGGGCCTTAGAAGTCAACGCCTGAAGCATAAAATACAATAAAAATACATCATTTTTTTCATCGTATAACAGGGATAATTGCAACCAGTCTGACAGATATTGTCATTTCTACGTTCCGGGCAACCTAGGCTTCACTCTAGGGCATTGGTCCACCACATCCAACAGTTAGGGCCTAAGAAGTCAACGCCAGAAGCACCAAATACAAAATAAATACAACAGTTTTTCCATCGTATAAAACGAATAATTGAAACCAGTATGAAAGTTATGGTCATTTCTACGTTCCGGGCAACCTAGGCGTCACCCTCGGGCGTTGCTCCACCTGTTCGAATAGTTAGAACCTAAGAAGTCGACGCCAGAAGCATAAAATACGATATATGTACAACTTTTTTACCATTGTATAAAACGAGTAATTGCAACCAGTGTGAAAGTAATGGCCATTTCTACGTTTCGGGCATCCTAGACTTAACTCTGAGGCATTGCTCCACCAGATCGAATACATAGGGCCTTAGAAGTCAACGCCAGAAGCATAAAGTACAATTAAAATCCAACAGTATGTCAGTCGTATAACAGGAATAATTGCAACAAGCGTGAAGGTAACGGTCATTTCTACGTTCCTGGCGGCCTAGACTTAACTCTGAGGCATTGCTCCACCCGATCGAATACATAGGTCCTTAGAAGTGAACGCCAGAAGTGTAAAGTACAATCAAAATCCAACAGTTTGTCCATCGTATAGCATGAATAATTGCAACCAGAATGTAAGTAATGGTCATTTCTACGTTTCGGGTAACCTAGGCTTCACTCTAGGGCGTTGATCCACCACACCGAATAGCTACGGCCTTAGAAGTCAACGCCAGAAACATAAAATACAATATAAATCCAACAGTTTTTCCATGGTATAACAGGAATAATTGCAACAAGCGTGAAGGTAATGGTCATTTCTACGTTCCGGGCAACCTAGGTTTTGCTGTAGGGCGTTGCTCCACCACATCGAATAGTTCGGGCCTTAGAAGTCAACGCCTGAAGCATAAAATACAATAAAAATACATCATTTTTTTCATCGTATAACAGGGATAATTGCAACCAGTCTGACAGATATTGTCATTTCTACGTTCCGGGCAACCTAGGCTTCACTCTAGGGCATTGGTCCACCACATCCAACAGTTAGGGCCTAAGAAGTCAACGCCAGAAGCACCAAATACAAAATAAATACAACAGTTTTTCCATCGTATAAAACGAATAATTGAAACCAGTATGAAAGTTATGGTCATTTCTACGTTCCGGGCAACCTAGGCCTCACCCTCGGGCGTTGCTCCACCTGTTCGAATAGTTAGAACCTAAGAAGTCAACGCCAGAAGCATAAAATACGATATATGTACAACGGTTTTACCATTGTATAAAATGAATGATCGCAAACAGTGTGAAGGTAATGGTCATTTCTACGTTCCGGACAACCTAGGCTTCACTCTAGGGCGTTGCTTCACCAGATCGAGTAGTTAGGGCCTAGAAAGTCAACGCCAGAAGCATAAAATACAATATAAATACAACAGTTTTTCCCTTCTATAACAGGAATAATTGCAACCAGTGTGAAAGCTATGGTCATTTCTACGTTCCGGGCAACCTAGGCTACACTCTAGGGCGTTGCTCCACCAGATCGAATCGTTAGGGCCTAAGAAGTCAACGCCAGAAGCATAAAATACAATATAAATACAACAGTTTTTCCCTTCTATAACAGGAATAATTGCAACCAGTGTGAAAGCTATGGTCATTTCTACGTTCCGGGCAACCTAGGCTTCACTCTAGGGCGTTGCTCCACCAGATCGAATAGCTAGTGACTTAGAAGCCAACGCCAGAAGCATAAAGTAAAATAAAAATACAACAGCTTTTCCATCGTATAAAACGAATAATTGCAACCAGTATGTATGTTATGGTCATTTCTACGTTCCCGGCAACGAAGGCTTCACTCTAGGGCGTTGGTCCACCAGCTCCAATAGTTAGGGCCTAACAAGTCAACGCCAGGAGCATAAAACACAAAATAGATACAACAGTTTCTCCATCGTATAACAGGAATAATTGCAACCAGTGTGAAAGTGATGGTCATTTCTACGTTCCGGGCAACCTAGGCTTCACTCAAGGGCGTTGTTCCACCAGATCGAATAGTTAGGGCCTAAGAAGTCAACGCCAAAAGCATAAAATACAATATAAATACAATAGTTTTTCCATCGCATAAAACGAATAATTGCAACCAGTATGAAAGATATGGTCATTTCTACGTTCCGGGCAACCTAGGCTTCGCTCTAGGGCGTTGGCCCACCACTTCCAACAGCTAGGGTCTAAGAAGTCAACGCCAGAAGCACAAAATACAAAATAAGTACAACAGTTTTTCCATCGTATAAAACGAATAATTGAAACCAGTATGAAAGTTATGGTCATTTCTACGTTCCGGGAAATCTAGGCTTCTCTCTAGGGCGTTGCTCCACCAGATCGAATAGTTAGGGCCTAAGAAGTCAACGCCAGAAGCATAAAATAGAACAGGGAAACAACAGTTTTTCCATCGTATAACAGGAATAATTGCAACCAGTGTGAAAGATATGGTCATTTCTACGTTCCGTGCAACCTAGGCTTCACTCTAGGGCGTTGGTCCACCAGGTGGAATAGTTAGGGCCTGAGAAAACAACTCCAGACGCATAAAACACAATAAAAATACAACAGTTATTCCTTCGTATAACAGGAATAATTACAACCAGTGTGAAAGTAATGGGCATTTCTACGTTCCCGGCAAGCTGGCTTCACCCTAGGGCGTTGCTCCACCAGAACCAATAGTTAGGACCTAAGAAGTCAACGCCAGAAGCATAAAATACAAAATAGATACAACAGTTTTTCCGTCATATAACAGGAATAATTGCAACCAGTGTGAAAGTGATGGTCATTTCTACGTTCCGGGCAACCTAGGCTTCACTCTAGGGCGTTGTTCCTCCAGATCGAATAGGTAGAGCCCAAGAAGTCTACACCAGAAGCTTAAACTGCAATATAAATACAACAGTTATTCCCTTGTATAACAGTAATAATTGCAACCAGTTTGTAAGGTATGGTCATTTCTACGTTCCGGGCATCCTAGGCTTCACGCTATGGCGTTGCTCCACCACATCGTATTGCTACGGCCTTCGGAGTCAACGGCAGAGGCATAACATACAATATAAGTACAACAGTTTTTCCATTGCATAAAACGAATAATTGCAATCAGTATGAAGGTTATGGTCATTTCTACGTTCCGGGCAACCTAGGCTACACTCTAGGGCGTTGCTCCACCAGATCGAATCGTTAGGGCCTAAGAAGTCAACGCCAGAAGCATAAAATACGATATATGTACAACCTTTTTTCCATTGTATAAAACGAGTAATTGCAACCAGTGTGAAAGTAATGGCCATTTCTACGTTTCGGGCAACCTAGGCTTCACTCTAGGGCGTTGATCCACCACACCGAATAGCTACGGCCTTAGAAGTCAACGCCAGAAACATAAAATACAATATAAATCCAACAGTTTTTCCATGGTATAACAGGAATAATTGCAACAAGCGTGAAGGTAATGGTCATTTCTACGTTCCGGGCAACCTAGGTTTTGCTCTAGGGCGTTGCCTCACCACATCGAATAGTTCGGGCCTTAGAAGTCAACGCCTGAAGCATAAAATACAATAAAAATACATCATTTTTTTCATCGTATAACAGGGATAATTGCAACCAGTCTGACAGATATTGTCATTTCTACGTTCCGGGCAACCTAGGCTTCACTCTAGGGCGTTGGTCCACCACATCCAACAGTTAGGGCCTAAGAAGTCAACGCCAGAAGCACCAAATACAAAATAAATACAACAGTTTTTCCATCGTATAAATCGAATAATTGCAACCAGTATGAAAGTTATGGTCATATATACGTTCCGGGCTGCCTAGGCTTCACCCTAGGGCGTTGCTCCGCCTGATCGAATAGTTAGGGCCTGTGAAGTCAACGCCAGAAGCATAAAATACGATATATGTACAACAGTTTTTCCACTGTATAATATGAATAATTGCAAACAGTGTGGAAGTAATGGTCATTTCTACGTTCCGGTCAACCTAGGCTTCACTCTAGGGCGTTGTTCCTCCAGATCGAAGAGCTAGGGCCTAAGACGTCTACACCAGAAGCATAAAATACAATATAAATACAACAGTTTTTCCATTGTATAAAACGAATAATTGCTACCAGTGTGAAAGTTTAGGTCATTTCTGCGTTCCAGGCCCCATAGGCTTCACTCTTGGACGTTGCCCCACCAGATCGAATAGCTAGGACCTTAGAAGTCAAAGCCAGACGCAGAAAATACAATATAAATACAACAGTTATTCCTTCGTATAACAGGAATAATTACAACCAGTGTGAAAGTAATGGGCATTTCTACGTCCCGGCAAGCTGGCTTCACCCTAGGGCGTTGCTCCACCAGAACCAATAGTTAGGACCTAAGAAGTCAACGCCAGAAGCATAAAATACAAAATAGATACAACAGTTTTTCCGTCATATAACAGGAATAATTGCAACCAGTGTGAAAGTGATGGTCATTTCTACGTTCCGGGCAACCTAGGCTTCACTCTAGGGCGTTGTTCCTCCAGATCGAATTGGTAGAGCCCAAGAAGTCTACACCAGAAGCTTAAACTGCAATATAAATACAACAGTTATTCCCTTGTATAACAGTAATAATTGCAACCAGTTTGTAAGGTATGGTCATTTCTACGTTCCGGGCATCCTAGGCTTCACGCTATGGCGTTGCTCCACCACATCGTATTGCTACGGCCTTCGGAGTCAACGGCAGAGGCATAACATACAATATAAGTACAACAGTTTTTCCATTGCATAAAACGAATAATTGCAATCAGTATGAAGGTTATGGTCATTTCTACGTTCCGGGCAACCTAGGCTTCACTCGAGGCGTTGTTCCACCAGATCCAATAGTTAGGGCCTAAGGAGTTAACGCCAGAAGCATAACGTACAATAAAAATCCAACAGTTTGTCCACCGTATAACAGGAATAATTGCAACCAGTGTGAAAGTGATGGTCATTTCTACGTTGAGGGCAACGTAGGATTCACTCTAGGGCGTTGTTCCGCCAGATCGAATAGTTAGGGACTAAGAAGTCAACACCAGAAGCATAAACTGCATTATAAATACAACAGTTATTCCCTTGTATGACAGGAATAATTGCAACCAGTGTGTAAGGTATGGTCATTTCTACGTTCCGGGCAACCTAGGCTTCACTCTAGGGCATTGCTCCACCACATCGAATAGATACAGCCTTAGAAGTCAGCGCCATAACTATAAAATACAATATAAATACTACAGTTTTTCCATTGTATAAAATGAATAATTGCAAACAGTGTGGAAGTAATGGTTATTTCTACGTTCCGGGCAACCTAGGCTTCACGCTATGGCGTTGCTCCACCACATCGAATAGCTACGGTCTTAGGAGTCAACGCCAGAGGCATAACATACAATATAAGTACAACAGTTTTTCCATCGTATAAAACGGATAATTGCAATCAGTATGAAGGTTATGGTTATTTCTACGTTCCGGGAAACCTAGGCTTCACTCTATGCCGTTGTTCCTCCAGATCGAATAGCTAGGGCCTAAGAAGTCTACACCAGAAGCATAAAATACAATATAAATACAACAGTTTTTCCATCGTATAATACGAATAGTTGCAGCCAGTGTGAAAGTACTGGTCATATCTACGTTCCGGGTAACCTAGGCTTCACTCTTTGGCGTTACTCCACCAGATCGAATAGTTAGAGCCTTAGAAGTCAACGCCAGAAGCACAGAATAAAATAAAAATACAACAGTTATTCCATCGTGTAACAGGAATAATTACAACCAGTGTGAAAGCAATGGGCATTTCTACGTTCCGTGCAACCTAGGCTTCACTCTAGGGCGTTGCTCCACCAGGTCGAATAGTTAGGGCCTTAGAAAACAACTCCAGATGCATAAAACACAAGAAAAATACAACAGTTCTTTCATCGTATAACAGGAACAATTGCAACATGCCTGAAGGTAATGGTCATTTCTACGTTCCGGGAAATCTAGGCTTCTCTCTAGGGCGTTGCTCCACCAGATCGAATAGTTAGGGCCTAAGAGGTCAACGCCAGAATGTTAAAATACAATATAAATACATCAGATTATCCATCGTATAATACGAATAATTGCAACCAGTATGAAAGTTATGGTCATTTCTACGTTCCGGGCAACCTAGGCTTCACCATAGGGCGTTGCTCCACCAGATCCAATAGTTAGGACCTTAGCAGTCAGCGCCCGAAGCTTAAAATACAATAAAAATACAAAAGTTTTTCCATCGTATAACAGGAATAATTGCCACCAGTGTGAAAGTGATGGTCATATCTTCATTCCGGCAACCTAGGCTTCACTCTAGGTCGTTGCTCCTCCAGATAGAATAGTTAGGGCCCAGGAAGTCAACGCCAGAAGCATAAAATACAATACAAATACAACAGTTTTTCCCTTGTATAACAGGAATAATTGCAACCAGTGTGAAAGGTATGGTCATTTCTACGTTCCGGGCAACCTAGGCTTCACTCTAGGGCGTTGCTCCACCACATCGAATAGCTGCGGCCTTAGAAGTCAACGCCTGAAGTATAAAATACAATATAAATACAACAGGTTTTCATGTGTATAAAATGAATAATTGCAAACAGTGTGGAAGTAATGGTTATTTCTACGTTCCGGGCAACCTAGGCTTCATGCTAGGGCGTTGCTCCACGACATGAACGGCTACGGCCTTAGGAGTCAACGCCAGAGGCATAACATACAATATAAGTACAACAGTTTTTCCATCGTATAAAACGAATAATTGCAATCAGTATGAAGGTTATGGTCATTTCTACGTCCCGGGCAACCTAGGCTTCACTCGAGGCGTTGTTCCACCAGATCCAACAGTTAGGGCCTAAGGAGTCAACGCCAGAAGCATAACGTACAATAAAAATCCAACAGTTTGTCCAGCGTATAACAGGAATAATTGCAACCAGTGTGAAAGTGATGGTCATTTCTACGTTGAGGGCAACGTAGGATTCACTCTAGGGCGTTGTTCCGCCAGATCGAATAGTTAGGGACTAAGAAGTCAACACCAGAAGCATAAACTGCATTATAAATACAACAGTTATTCCCTTGTATGACAGGAATAGTTGCAACCAGTGTGTAAGGTATGGTCATTTCTACGTTCCGGGCAACCTAGGCTTCACTCTAGGGCATTGCTCCACCACATCGAATAGATACAGCCTTAGAAGTCAGCGCCATAACTATAAAATACAATACAAATACAACAGTTTTTCCATTGTATAAAATGAATAATTGCAAACAGTGTGGAAGTAATGGTTATTTCTACGTTCCGGGCAACCTAGGCTTCACGCTATGGCGTTGCTCCACCACATCGAATAGCTACGGTCTTAGGAGTCAACGCCAGAGGCATAACATACAATATAAGTACAACAGTTTTTCCATCGTATAAAACGAATAATTGCAATCAGTATGAAGGTTATGGTTATTTCTACGTTCCGGGAAACCTAGGCTTCACTCTATGCCGTTGTTCTTCCAGATCGAATAGCTAGGGCCTAAGAAGTCTACACCAGAAGCATAAAATACAATATAAATACAACAGTTTTTCCATCGTATAATACGAATAGTTGCAGCCAGTGTGAAAGTACTGGTCATATCTACGTTCCGGGTAACCTAGGCTTCACTCTTTGGCGTTGCTCCACCAGATCGAATAGTTAGGGCCTTAGAGGTCAACGCCAGAAGCACAAAATAAAATAAAAATACAACAGTTATTCCATCGTGTAATACGAATAATTGCAACCAGTGTGAAAGCAATGGGCATTTCTACGTTCCGTGCAGCGTAGGCATCACTCTAGGGCGTTGCTCCACCAGGTCGAATAGTTAGGGCCTTAGAAAACAACTCCAGACGCATAAAACACAAGAAAAATACAACAGTCCTTTCATCGTATAACAGGAACAATTGCAACATGCCTGAAGGTAATGGTCATTTCTACGTTCCGGGAAATCTAGGCTTCTCTCAAGGGCGTTACTCCACCTGATCGAATAGTTAGGGCCTAATAAGTCAACGCCAGAAGCATAAAATACAATACAGATACAAGAGTTTTTCCATCGATTAACAGGAATAGTTGCAACCAGTGTGAAAGATATGGTCATTTCTACGATCAGGACAACCTAGGCTTCACTCTAGGGCGTTGCTCCACCACATCGAATAGCTGCGGCCTTACAAGTCAACGCCTGAAGTATAAAATACAATATAAATACAACAGGTTTTCATGTGTATAAAATGAATAATTGCAAACAGTGTGGAAGTAGTGGTTATTTCTACGTTCCGGGCAACCTAGGCTTCACGCTAGGGCGTTGCTCCACCACATCGAATAGTTACGGCCTTGGGAGTCAACGCCAGAGGGATAACATACAATATAAGTACAACAGTTTTTCCATTGTATAAAACGAATAATTGCTACCAGTGTGAAAGTTTAGGTCATTTCTGCGTTCCAGGCCCCATAGGCTTCACTCTTGGACGTTGCCCCACCCGATCGAATAGCTAGGACCTTAGAAGTCAAAGCCAGACGCAGAAAATGCAATATAAATACAACAGTTATTCCTTCGTATAACAGGAATAATTACAACCAGTGTGAAAGTAATGGGCATTTCTACGTTCCCGGCAAGCTGGCTTCACCCTAGGGCGTTGCTCCACCAGAACCAATAGTTAGGACCTAAGAAGTCAACGCCAGAAGCATAAAATACAAAATAGATACAACAGTTTTTCCGTCATATAACAGGAATAATTGCAACCAGTGTGAAAGTGATGGTCATTTCTACGTTCCGGGCAACCTAGGCTTCACTCTAGGGCGTTGTTCCTCCAGATCGAATAGGTAGAGCCCAAGAAGTCTACACCAGAAGCTTAAACTGCAATATAAATACAACAGTTATTCCCTTGTATAACAGTAATAATTGCAACCAGTTTGTAAGGTATGGTCATTTCTACGTTCCGGGCATCCTAGGCTTCACGCTATGGCGTTGCTCCACCACATCGTATTGCTACGGCCTTCGGAGTCAACGGCAGAGGCATAACATACAATATAAGTACAACAGTTTTTCCATTGCATAAAACGAATAATTGCAATCAGTATGAAGGTTATGGTCATTTCTACGTTCCGGGCAACCTAGGCTACACTCTAGGGCGTTGCTCCACCAGATCGAATCGTTAGGGCCTAAGAAGTCAACGCCAGAAGCATAAAATACGATATATGTACAACCTTTTTTCCATTGTATAAAACGAGTAATTGCAACCAGTGTGAAAGTAATGGCCATTTCTACGTTTCGGGCATCCTAGACTTAACTCTGAGGCATTGCTCCACCAGATCGAATACATAGGGCCTTAGAAGTCAACGCCAGAAGCATAAAGTACAATTAAAATCCAACAGTATGTCAGTCGTATAACAGGAATAATTGCAACAAGCGTGAAGGTAACGGTCATTTGTACGTTCCTGGCGGCCTAGACTTAACTCAGAGGCATTGCTCCACCCGATCGAATACATAGGTCCTTAGAAGTCAACGCCAGAAGTGTAAAGTACAATCAAAATCCAACAGTTTGTCCATCGTATAGCATGAATAATTGCAACCAGAATGAAAGTAATGGTCATTTCTACGTTTCGGGCAACCTAGGCTTCACTCTAGGGCGTTGATCCACTACACCGAATAGCTACGGCCTTAGAAGTCAACGCCAGAAACATAAAATACAATATAAATCCAACAGTTTTTCCATGGTATAACAGGAATAATTGCAACAAGCGTGAAGGTAATGGTCATTTCTACGTTCCGGGCAACCTAGGTTTTGCTCTAGGGCGTTGCCTCACCACATCGAATAGTTCGGGCCTTAGAAGTCAACGCCTGAAGCATAAAATACAATAAAAATACATCATTTTTTTCATCGTATAACAGGGATAATTGCAACCAGTCTGACAGATATTGTCATTTCTACGTTCCGGGCAACCTAGGCTTCACTCTAGGGCGTTGGTCCACCACATCCAACAGTTAGGGCCTAAGAAGTCAACGCCAGAAGCACCAAATACAAAATAAATACAACAGTTTTTCCATCGTATAAATCGAATAATTGCAACCAGTATGAAAGTTATGGTCATATATACGTTCCGGGCTGCCTAGGCTTCACCCTAGGGCGTTGCTCCGCCTGATCGAATAGTTAGGGCCTGTGAAGTCAACGCCAGAAGCATAAAATACGATATATGTACAACAGTTTTTCCACTGTATAATATGAATAATTGCAAACAGTGTGGAAGTAATGGTCATTTCTACGTTCCGGTCAACCTAGGCTTCACTCTAGGGCGTTGTTCCTCCAGATCGAAGAGCTAGGGCCTAAGACGTCTACACCAGAAGCATAAAATACAATATAAATACAACAGTTTTTCCATTGTATAAAACGAATAATTGCTACCAGTGTGAAAGTTTAGGTCATTTCTGCGTTCCAGGCCCCATAGGCTTCACTCTTGGACGTTGCCCCACCAGATCGAATAGCTAGGACCTTAGAAGTCAAAGCCAGACGCAGAAAATACAATATAAATACAACAGTTATTCCTTCGTATAACAGGAATAATTACAACCAGTGTGAAAGTAATGGGCATTTCTACGTCCCGGCAAGCTGGCTTCACCCTAGGGCGTTGCTCCACCAGAACCAATAGTTAGGACCTAAGAAGTCAACGCCAGAAGCATAAAATACAAAATAGATACAACAGTTTTTCCGTCATATAACAGGAATAATTGCAACCAGTGTGAAAGTGATGGTCATTTCTACGTTCCGGGCAACCTAGGCTTCACTCTAGGGCGTTGTTCCTCCAGATCGAATTGGTAGAGCCCAAGAAGTCTACACCAGAAGCTTAAACTGCAATATAAATACAACAGTTATTCCCTTGTATAACAGTAATAATTGCAACCAGTTTGTAAGGTATGGTCATTTCTACGTTCCGGGCATCCTAGGCTTCACGCTATGGCGTTGCTCCACCACATCGTATTGCTACGGCCTTCGGAGTCAACGGCAGAGGCATAACATACAATATAAGTACAACAGTTTTTCCATTGCATAAAACGAATAATTGCAATCAGTATGAAGGTTATGGTCATTTCTACGTTCCGGGCAACCTAGGCTTCACTCGAGGCGTTGTTCCACCAGATCCAATAGTTAGGGCCTAAGGAGTTAACGCCAGAAGCATAACGTACAATAAAAATCCAACAGTTTGTCCACCGTATAACAGGAATAATTGCAACCAGTGTGAAAGTGATGGTCATTTCTACGTTGAGGGCAACGTAGGATTCACTCTAGGGCGTTGTTCCGCCAGATCGAACAGTTAGGGACTAAGAAGTCAACACCAGAAGCATAAACTGCATTATAAATACAACAGTTATTCCCTTGTATGACAGGAATAATTGCAACCAGTGTGTAAGGTATGGTCATTTCTACGTTCCGGGCAACCTAGGCTTCACTCTAGGGCATTGCTCCACCACATCGAATAGATACAGCCTTAGAAGTCAGCGCCATAACTATAAAATACAATATAAATACTACAGTTTTTCCATTGTATAAAATGAATAATTGCAAACAGTGTGGAAGTAATGGTTATTTCTACGTTCCGGGCAACCTAGGCTTCACGCTATGGCGTTGCTCCACCACATCGAATAGCTACGGTCTTAGGAGTCAACGCCAGAGGCATAACATACAATATAAGTACAACAGTTTTTCCATCGTATAAAACGGATAATTGCAATCAGTATGAAGGTTATGGTTATTTCTACGTTCCGGGAAACGTAGGCTTCACTCTATGCCGTTGTTCCTCCAGATCGAATAGCTAGGGCCTAAGAAGTCTACACCAGAAGCATAAAATACAATATAAATACAACAGTTTTTCCATCGTATAATACGAATAGTTGCAGCCAGTGTGAAAGTACTGGTCATATCTACGTTCCGGGTAACCTAGGCTTCACTCTTTGGCGTTACTCCACCAGATCGAATAGTTAGAGCCTTAGAAGTCAACGCCAGAAGCACAGAATAAAATAAAAATACAACAGTTATTCCATCGTGTAACAGGAATAATTACAACCAGTGTGAAAGCAATGGGCATTTCTACGTTCCGTGCAACCTAGGCTTCACTCTAGGGCGTTGCTCCACCAGGTCGAATAGTTAGGGCCTTAGAAAACAACTCCAGACGCATAAAACACAAGAAAAATACAACAGTTCTTTCATCGTATAACAGGAACAATTGCAACATGCCTGAAGGTAATGGTCATTTCTACGTTCCGGGAAATCTAGGCTTCTCTCTAGGGCGTTGCTCCACCAGATCGAATAGTTAGGGCCTAAGAGGTCAACGCCAGAATGTTAAAATACAATATAAATACATCAGATTATCCATCGTATAATACGAATAATTGCAACCAGTATGAAAGTTATGGTCATTTCTACGTTCCGGGCAACCTAGGCTTCACCATAGGGCGTTGCTCCACCAGATCCAATAGTTAGGACCTTAGCAGTCAGCGCCCGAAGCTTAAAATACAATAAAAATACAAAAGTTTTTCCATCGTATAACAGGAATAATTGCCACCAGTGTGAAAGTGATGGTCATATCTTCATTCCGGCAACCTAGGCTTCACTCTAGGTCGTTGCTCCTCCAGATAGAATAGTTAGGGCCCAGGAAGTCAACGCCAGAAGCATAAAATACAATACAAATACAACAGTTTTTCCCTTGTATAACAGGAATAATTGCAACCAGTGTGAAAGGTATGGTCATTTCTACGTTCCGGGCAACCTAGGCTTCACTCTAGGGCGTTGCTCCACCACATCGAATAGCTGCGGCCTTAGAAGTCAACGCCTGAAGTATAAAATACAATATAAATACAACAGGTTTTCATGTGTATAAAATGAATAATTGCAAACAGTGTGGAAGTAATGGTTATTTCTACGTTCCGGGCAACCTAGGCTTCATGCTAGGGCGTTGCTCCACGACATGAACGGCTACGGCCTTAGGAGTCAACGCCAGAGGCATAACATACAATATAAGTACAACAGTTTTTCCATCGTATAAAACGAATAATTGCAATCAGTATGAAGGTTATGGTCATTTCTACGTCCCGGGCAACCTAGGCTTCACTCGAGGCGTTGTTCCACCAGATCCAACAGTTAGGGCCTAAGGAGTCAACGCCAGAAGCATAACGTACAATAAAAATCCAACAGTTTGTCCACCGTATAACAGGAATAATTGCAACCAGTGTGAAAGTGATGGTCATTTCTACGTTGAGGGCAACGTAGGTTTCGCTCTAGGGCGTTGCTCCAGCACATCGAATAGTTAGGGCCTAAGAAGTCAACGCCAGAAGCATAAAATACAATATAAATACAGCAGTTTTTCCCGTTTATAACAGGAATAATTGCAAATAGTGTGAAAGATATGGTCATTTCTACGTTCCGAGCAACCTAGGCTTCACCCTATGGCGTTGCTCCACCAGATCCAATAGTTAAGGCCAAAGAAGTCAACGACAGAAGCATAAAATACAAAATTAATGCAACAGTTTTTCCATCGTGTAACACCCGTGTACAACCAGTGTGTAGGTGATTGTCATTTCTACATTCCGGGCAACCTAGGCTTCACTCTAGGGCGTTGCTCCACCCGATCGAATAGCTAGGGCCTAAGAAGTCAAAGCCAGAAGCATAAATTACAGTATATATACAGCAGTTTTTCCCTTGTATAACTGGAAAAATTGCAACCAGTGTGAAAGGTATGGTCGTTTCTACGTTCCGGGCCACCTAGGCATCACTCTAGAGCGTTGCTCCAACAGATCGAATAGCTAGGGCCTTAGAAGTCTTCGCCAGAAGCATAAAATAAAATGAAAATACAAGTTATTCCATCGTATAACAGGAACAATTACTACCAGTGTGAAAGTAATGGGCATTTGTACGTTCCGTGCAACCTAGGCTTCTCTCTAGGGCGTTGCTCCACCAGATCGAATAGTTAAGGCCTAAGAAGTCAACGCCAGAAGCATAAAGTACAAAAAAATCCAACAGTTTGTCCATTGTATAACCGGCATAATTGCAACCAGTGTGAAAGTAATGGTCATTTCTACGTTCCGGGCAACCTAGGTTTCGCTCTAGGGCATTGCTCCGCCACATCGAATAGTTAGGGCCTTAGAAGTGAACGCCAGAAGCATAAAATTCCATATAAATACAACAGTTTTTCCATCGTATAACAGGAATAATTGCAACCAGTGTGAAAGGTATGGTCGTTTCTACCTTCCGGGCAACCTAGGCTCCATTCTAGGGTGTTGCTCCACCACGTCGAATAGCCACGGCCTTAGGAGTCAACGCCAGAAGCTTAAAATACTATATAAATACAACAGTTTTTTCATCGTATAAAACGAATAATTGCAACCAGTGTGAAAGCAATGGCCATTTCTACGTTCCAGGCATCCTAGACTTAACTCTGAGGCATGGCTCTAACAGGCCGAATACATTAGTCCTTAGAAGTCAACGCCTGAAGCATAAAGTACAATAAAAATACAACTGTTTCTTCAGCGTCTAACAGGAATAACTGCAACATGCCTGAAGGTAATGGTCACTTCCACGTTCCGGGCAATCTAGGCTTCTCTCTAGGGCGTTGCTCCACCAGATCGAATAGCTAGGGCCTAAGAAGTCAACGCCAGAAGCACAAAATACAATAGAAATAACAACAGCTTTTCCATCGTATAACAGGAATAATTGCAACCAGGGTGAAAGATATGGTCATTTCTGCGTTCCGGGCAGCCTAGGCTTCACACTAGGGCGTTGCTCCACCTCATCGAATAGCTACGGCCTTAGAAGTCAACGCCAGAAGAATAAAATACAATATAAATGCAACAGTTTTTCCATCGTATAAAACGAATAATTCCAACCAGTGTGAAAGTAATGGACGTTTCTACGTTCCGGGCAACCTAGTCTTCACTCTAGGGCGTTCGACCACCAGATCCAATAGTTAGGGCCTAAGAAGTCAACGCCAGGAGCACCAAATACGATATATGTACAACAGTTTTTCCATCGCATAAAATGAATGATTGCAAACAGTGTGAAAGTTATGGTCATTTCTACTTTCCCGACCACCTAGGCTTATCTCCAGGGCGTTGTTCCACCAGATCGGATAGTTAGGGACTTTGAATACAACGCCAGAAGCATAAAATACAATAAAAATGCAACAGTTTTTCCATCGTATAACAGGAAAGCTGCAACCAGTGTGAAAGTACTGGTCATTTCTATGTTCCGGGTAACCTAGTCTTCACTCAAGGGCGTTGGACGACCAGATCCAATAGTTAGGGCCTAAGAAGTCAACGCCAGGAGCACCAAATACGATATATGTACAACAGTTTTTCCATCGCATAAAATGAATGATTGCAAACAGTGTGAAAGTTATGGTCATTTCTACTTTCCCGATCACCTAGACTTATCTCCAGGGCGTTGTTCCACCAGATCGGATAGTTAGGGACTTTGAATACAACGCCGGAAGCATAAAATACAATATAAATACAACAGTTTTTCCAACGCATAACAGGAATAATTGCAATCAGTGTGAAAGATATGGTCATTTCTACGTTCCGGAAAACTAGGCTTCACTCTAGGACGTTGCTCAACCACATCGAATAGCTACGGCCTTAGAAGTCAACGCCAGAAGCATAAAATACGATAGAAATACAACAGCTTTTCCATCGTATAACAGAAATAATTGCAACCAGGGGGAAAGGTATGGTCATTTCTACGTTCCGAGCAACCTAGGCTTCACTCAAGGGCGTTGCCCAACCACATCGAATAGCTACGGCCTTAGAAGAAAACGCCATAGCTATAAAATACAATATAAATACAATAGTCTTTCCATCGTATACAACGAATAATTGAACCAGTATGATAGTTATGGTCATTTCTACGTTCCGGGCAACCTAGGCATCACTCTAGGGCGTAGCTCCTCCAGGCGGAATAGCTACGGCCTTAGAAGTCAACGCCAGAAGCATAAAATACAATATAAATACAACAGTTTTTCCATCGTATAACAGAAATAATTGCAAACAGTGTGAAAGATATGGTCATTTCTACGTTCCGGGCAACCTAGGCTTCACTCTAGGGTGTTGCTCAACCAGGTCGAATAGATAGGGCCTTAGAAAACAACTCGAGACGCATCAAATATAATAAAAATACAACAGATTTTCCATCGTATAACACGGATAATTGCAACCATTGTGAAAGGTATGGTCATTTCTACATTCCGGGCAACTGGGCTTCACTCTAGGGCGTTGCTCCACCAGATCGAATAGTTAGGGCCTATGAAGTCTACGCCAGAAGCATAAAATACGATATATGTACAACAGTTTTTCCATCGTTTAAAACGAATAAGTGCAACCAGTGTGAAAGCAACGGCCATTTCTACGTTCCGGGCATCCTAGACTTAACTCTGAGGCATTGCTCCACCAGATCGAATACATAGGGCCTTAGAAGTCAACGCCAGAAGCATAAAGTACAACAAATATCCCACAGTTTGTCCATCGTATAACAGGAGTAATAGCAACCAGTGTGAAGGTAATGGTCATTTCTACGTTCCGGGCAACCTAGGCTTCACTCTAGGGCGTTGCTCCACAAGATCGAATAGCTAGGGACTTAGAATTCAACGCCAGAAGCATAAAATAAAATAGAAATACAACAGTTATTCCATCGTATAACAGGAGTAATTGCAACCAGAGTGAAAGTGATGGTCATTTCTACGTTCCGTGCAACCTTGTCTTTACTCTAGGGCGTTGCTCCACCAGATCGAATTGTTAGGGCCTTGGAAGTCAACGCCCGAAGCATAAAATACAAAATTAATAGAACAGTTTTTCCATTGTATAAAACGAATAATTGCAACCAGTGTGAAGATTATGGTCATTTCTACGTTCCGTGCAACATAGGCTTCACTCTAGGGCGTTGCTCCACAACATCGAATAGCTACGGCTTTAGAAGTCAACGCCAGAAGCATAAAATACAATATAAATACAAGAGCTTTTCCATCGTATACAATGAATGATTGCAAACGTTGTGAAAGTATCGGTCATTTCTACGGTCCGGGCAACCTAGGCTTCACTCTAGGGCGTTGCTCCACCAGATCGAATAGCTAGGCCCTTAGAAGACAACGACCGAAACATGAAATACAATAAAAATACAATAGTTTTTCCATTGTATAACGAGAATAATTGCAACCAGTGCGAAAGTGATGGTCATTTCTACGTTGCGTGCAACATAGGCTTCACTCTAGGGCGCTGCTCCACCAGATCGAATAGTTAGGGCCTTAGAAGTTAACGCCCGAAGCATAATATACAAAATTAATAGAACTGTTTTTCCATTGTATAAAACGAATAGTTGCAACTAGTGTGAAGAATATGTTCATTTCTACGTACCGTGCAACCTAGGCTTCACTCTAGGGCGTTGTTCCACCAGATCGAACTGTTAGGGCCTAAGAAGTCAACGCCAGAAGCATAAAATACAATATAAATACAATAGTTTTTCCATCGTATATAACGAATAATTGCAACCAGTGTGAAAGTAATGGTCATTTCTACCTTGCGTGCAACATAGGCTTCACTCTAGGGCGTTGCTCCACCAGATCGAATAGTTAGGGCCTTAGAAGTTAACGCCCGAAGCATAAAATACAAAATTAATACAACTGTTTTTCCATTGTATAAAACGAACAGTTGCAACCAGTGTAAAAAATATGGTCATTTCTACGTTCCGTGCAACCTAGGCGTCACTCTAGGGCGTTGCTCCACCACATCGAATGGCTACAGCTTTAGAAGTCAACGGCAGAGGCATAAAATACAATATAAATACTACAGTTTTTCCATCGTATACAATCAATGATTGCAAACAATGTGAAAGTAACGGTCATTTCTACGTTCCGGGCAACCTGGGCTTGACTCTAGGGCGTTGCTCCACCAAATCGAATAGTTCGGGCCTAAGAAGTGGACGCCAGAAGCATAAAATACAATAAAAATACAACAGTTTTTCCATCGTATAGCATGAGTAATTGCAACCAGTGTGAAAGTGATGGTCATTTCTACGTTCCGGGCAACCTTGGCCTATCTTTAGGGCGTTGCTCCACCAGGTCGAATGGATAGGGCCTAAGAAGTCAACGCCAGAAGCATAAAATAAAATAAATATACAACCGTTGTTCCATCGTATACCAGGAATAATTACAACCAGTGTGAAAGTAATGGCCATTTCTACGTTCCGGAATCCTAGACTCAACTCTGAGGAATTGCTCCAACAGATCGAATAGCTAGGGCCTTAGAAGTCAACGCCCGAAACATAAAATACAATATAGATACAACAGCATTTCCAACGTATAAAATGATTGATTGCAAACTGTGTGAAAGTTATGGTCATTTCTACGTTCCGGGCAGCCTAGGCCTAACTCCAGGGCGTTGCTCCACCAGATCGAATAGTTAGGGACTTTGAATACAACGCCAGAAGCATAAAATACAATAAAAATGCAACAGTTTTTCCATCGTGTAACAGGAAGGCTGCAACCCGTGTGAAAGTACTGGTCATTTCTATGTTCCCGGTAGCCTAGGCTTCGCTCTAGGGCCTTGCTCCACCAGATCGAATAGCTAGGGACTTAGAAGTCAACGCCAGAAGCATAAAACACAATAAAAATGCAACAGTTTTTCCACCGTATAACAGGAATAACTGCAACCAGTGTGAAAGTACTGGCCATTTCTATGTTCCCGGTAACCTCGGCTTCACTCTAGGGCGTTGCTACACCAGACCGAATAGCTAAGGACTTAGAATTCAGCGCCAGAAGAATAAGATACAACATATGTACAACAGTTTTTTCCATCGTATAAAATGTATAATTGCAAGCAGTGTGAAGGTAATGGTCATTTCTACGTTCCGGGCACCATAGGCTTAACTGTAGGGCGTTGCTCCTCCAGATCGCATAGTTCGGTACATAGAATTTAACGCCAGAAGCATAAAATACAATAAAAATGCAACAGTTTTTCCATCGCATAACAGGAATGCTTGCAACCAGTGTGAAAGTACAGGTCATTTCTACGTTCCGGGCAACCTAGGTTTCGCTCTAGGGCGTTGCTCCACCAGATCGAATAGCTAGGGACTTAGAAGTCAACGCCAGAAGCATAAAATACAATAAAAATACAACAGTTTTTCCATCGTATAAAAGGAATAATTGCAACCAGTGTGAAAGTAATGGTCATTTCTACGTTCCGGGCAACCTCGGCTTCACCCTAGGGCGTTGCTCCACCAGATCGAATAGTTAGGGCCTTAGAAGTAAGCGCCCGAAGCATAAAATAGAATAAAGATGCAACAGTTTTTCCATCGTATAACAGGAATAATTAAAACCAGTGTGAAGGTAATGGTCCTTTCTATGTTCCGGGAAACCTGGGCGTCACACTAGGGCGGTGCTCCACCAGATCAAATAGGTAGGGCCTAAGAAGTCAACGCCAGAAGCATAAAATACAAAATAAATACAACAGTTTTTCCATCGTATAACAGGAATAATTGCAACTAGTGTGAAAGTGATGTTCATTTCTACGTTCCGGCAACCTAGTCTTCACTCTAGGGCGATGGTCCACCAGATCGAATAGTTATGGCCTTAGAAGTCAACGCACGAAGCATAAAATACAAAATTAATAAAACAGTTTTTCCATCGTATAAAATGAATAATTGCAACCAGTGTGAAAGATATGGTCATTTCTACGTTACGGGCAACCTAGGCTTCACTCTAGGTCGTTGCTCCACCAAATCAAATAGTTAGGGCCTTAGAAGTCATAGCCCGAAGCATAAAATACAAAATTAATGCAACAGTTATTCCATCGTATAACAGGTATAATTACAACCAGGGTGAAAGTAATGGGCATTTCTACGTTCCGAGCAACCTAGGCTTCACTCTAGGGCGTTGCTCCACCAGGTCGAGTAGTTAGGGCCTTAGAAAGCAACTCCAGACGCATAAAATACAATAAAAATACAACAGTTTTTCCATCGTATAAAAAGAATAATTGCAAGCAGTGTGAAAGTAATGGTCATTTCTACGTTTCTGGCAACCTAGGCTTCACTCAAGATCGTTGCTCCACCAGATCGAATAGTTAGGGCCTTAGAAGTCAACGCGCGAAGCATAAAATACAAAATAAATAGAACAGTTTTTCCATTGTATGAAACGAATAATTGCAACCAGTGTGAAAGTTATGGGCATTTCTACGTTCCGAGCAACCTAGGCTTCACTCTAGGGCGTTGTTCCACCAGATCGAATAGTTAGGGCCTGAGAAGTCAACGTCAGAAGCATAAAATACAATATAAATACAACAGCTTTTCCATCGCATATAATGTATATTTGCAAACAGTGTGAAAGTCAAGATCATTTCGAGGTTCCGGGTAACCTAGGCTTAACTGTAGGGCGTTGCTCCACCAGATCGCATAACTAGGTACTTAAAATTTAACGCCAGAAGCATAAAATACAATAAAAATGCAACAGTTTTTCCATCGTATAAAAGGAATAATTGCAACCAGTGTGAAAGTAATGGTCATTTCTACGTTCCGGGCAACCTAGGTTTCACTCTTGGGCGTTGCTCCACCACATCGAATAGCTACGGCCTTAGAAGTCAATTCCAGAAGCATAAAATACAATATAAATACAACAGCTTTTCCATCGTATAAAATGAATGATTGCAAACAGTGTGAAAGTTATGGTCATTTCTACGTTCCGGGCAACCTAGGCTTAACTCCAGGGCGTTGCTCTACCAGATCGAATAGTTAGGGACTTTGAATACAACGCCAGAAGCATGAAATACAACAAAAATGCAACAGTTTTTTCATCGTATAACAGAAATAATTGCAACCAGAGTGAAAGTGATGGTCATAGGTCCGGGCGACCTAGGCTTCGCTCTGGGGTGCTGGTCCACCAGATCGAATAGTTAGGGCCTAAGAAGTCAACGCCAGAAGCATAAAATACAAACTAAATACAATAGTTTTTCCATCGTATAACAGGAATAATTGCAACCAGTGTGAAAGTTATGGTCATTTCTACGTTCCGGCAACCTAGTCTTCACTCTAGGGCGATGGTCCACCAGATCGAATAGTTAGGGCCTTAGAAGTCAACGCACGAAGCATAAAAGACAAAATTAATACAACAGTTTTTCCATCGTGTAAAACGCATAATTGCAACCAGTGTGAAAGATATGGTCATTTCTACGTTACGGGCAACCTAGGCTTCACTCTAGGTCGTTGCTCCACCAAATCGAATAGCTAGGGCCTTAGAAATCATAGCCCGAAGCATAAAATACAAAATTAATACAACAGTTATTCCATCGTATAACAGGTATAATTACAACCAGGGTGAAAGTAATGGGCATTTCTACGTTCCGAGCAACCTAGGCATCACTCTAGGGCGTTGCTCCACCAGGTCGAGTAGTTAGGGCCTTAGAAAACAGCTCCAGACGCATAAAATACAATAAAAATACAACAGTTTTTCCATCGTATAAAAAGAATAATTGCAAGCATTGTGAAAGTAATGGTCATTTCTACGTTTCGGGCAACCTAGGCTTCACTCAAGAGCGTTGCTCTACCAGATCGAATAGTTAGGGCCTTAGAAGTCAACGCGCGAAGCATAAAATACAAAATAAATAGAACAGTTTTTCCATTGTATGAAACGAATAATTGCAACCAGTGTGAAAGTTATGGTCATTTCTACGTTCCGGACAACCTAGGCTTCACTCTAGGGCGTTGTTCCACCAGATCGAATAGTTAGGGCCTGAGAAGTCAACGCCCGAAGCATGAAATACAAGATAAATAGAACAGTTTTTCCATCGTATAACAGGGATAACTGCAACCAGTGTGAAAGTAAAGGTCATTTCTACGTTCCGGGCAACCTGGGCTTCACTGTAGGCCGTTGCTCCACCACATCGTATAGCTACGGCCTTAGAAATCACCGCCAGAAGCATAAAATACAAAATAAATAAAATAATTTTTCCATCGTATAACAGGAATAATTGCAACCAATGTGAAAGTAATGGTCATTTCTACGTTCCGGGCAACCTCGGCTTCACCCTAGGGCGTTGCTCCACCAGATCGAATAGTTAGGGCCTTAGAAGTAAGCGCCCGAAGCATAAAATAGAATAAAGATGCAACAGTTTTTCCATCGTATAACAGGAATAATTAAAACCAGTGTGAAGGTAATGGTCCTTTCCATGTTCCGGGAAACCTAGGCGTCACTCTAGGGCGGTGCTCCACCAGATCAAACAGGTAGGGCCTAAGAAGTCAACGCCAGAAGCATAAAATACAAAATAAATACAACAGTTTTTCCATCGTATAACAGGAATAATTGCAACTAGTGTGAAAGTGATGTTCATTTCTACGTTCCGGTAACCTAGTCTTCACTCTAGGGCGATGGTCCACCAGATCGAATAGTTATGGCCTTAGAAGTCAACGCACGAAGCATAAAATACAAAATTAATAAAACAGTTTTTCCATCGTATAAAATGAATAATTGCAACCAGTGTGAAAGATATGGTCATTTCTACGTTACGGGCAACCTAGGCTTCACTCCAGGTCGTTGCTCCACCAAATCAAATAGTTAGGGCCTTAGAAGTCATAGCCCGAAGCATAAAATACAAAATTAATACAACAGTTATTCCATCGTATAACAGGTATAATTACAACCAGGGTGAAAGTAATGGGCATTTCTACGTTCCGAGCAACCTAGGCTTCACTCTAGGGCGTTGCTCCACCAGGTCGAGTAGTTAGGGCCTTAGAAAGCAACTCCAGACGCATAAAATACAATAAAAATACAACAGTTTTTCCATCGTATAAAAAGAATAATTGCAAGCAGTGTGAAAGTAATGGTCATTTCTACGTTTCTGGCAACCTAGGCTTCACTCAAGATCGTTGCTCCACCAGATCGAATAGTTAGGGCCTTAGAAGTCAACGCGCGAAGCATAAAATACAAAATAAATAGAACAGTTTTTCCATTGTATGAAACGAATAATTGCAACCAGTGTGAAAGTTATGGGCATTTCTACGTTCCGAGCAACCTAGGCTTCACTCTAGGGCGTTGTTCCACCAGATCGAATAGTTAGGGCCTGAGAAGTCAACGTCAGAAGCATAAAATACACTAAAAATGCAACAGATTTTCCATCGTATAACAGGTATAATTACAACCAGGGTGAAAGTAATGGGCATTTCTATGTTCCGGGAAACCTAGGCGTCACTCTAGGGCGTTGCTGCACCAGGTCGAGTAGTTAGGGCCTTAGAAAACAACTCCAGACGCATAAAATACAATAAAAATACAACAGTTTTTCCATCGTATAAAAAGAATAATTGCAAGCAGTGTGAAAGTAATGGTCATTTCTACGTTTAGGGCAACCTAGGCTTCACTCAAGATCGTTGCTCCACCAGATCGAATAGTTAGGGCCTTAGAAGTCAACGCGCGAAGCATAAAATACAAAATAAATAGAACAGTTTTTCCATTGTATGAAACGAATAATTGCAACCAGTGTGAAAGTTATGGTCATTTCTACGTTCCGGACAACCTAGGCTTCACTCTAGGGCGTTGTTCCACCAGATCGAATTGTTAGGGCCTGAGAACTCAACGTCAGAAGCATAAAATACAATATAAATACAACAGCTTTTCCATCGTATATAATGTATATTTGCAACCAGTGTGAAAGTCAAGATCATTTCGAGGTTCCGGGTAACCTAGGCTTAAGTGTAGGGCGTTGCTCCACCAGATCGCATACCTAGGGACTTAAAATTTAACGCCAGAAGCATAAAATACAATAAAAATGCAACAGTTTTTCCATCGTATAACAGGAAAGCTGCAACCAGTGTGAAAGTACTGGTCATTTCTATGTTCCGGGTAGCCTAGACTTCACTCTAGGGCGTTGCTCCACCAGATCGAACAGCTCGGGACTTAGAATTCAACGCCAGAAGAATAAAATACAACATAATTATAACAGTGTTTCCATCATATAAAATGTATAATTGCAAGCAGTGTGAATGTAATGGTCATTTCTACCTTCCGGGCAACCTAGGCTTTACTCTAGAGCATTGCTCCACCAGATCGAATAGTTAGGGCCTAGGAAGACAACGCCAGAAGCATAAAATACAATATAAATACAACAGCTTTTCCATCGTATATAATGTATATTTGCAAACAGTGTGTAAGTAAAGGTTATTTCTACGTTCCGGGCAGCCTAGGGTTCACTCTAGGGCGTTCTTCCACCAGATCTAATAGTTAGGGCCTAAGAAGTCAACGCCAGAAGCATAAAATCCAATATAAATACAACAGCTTTACCATCGTATATAATGTATATCTGCAAACAGTGTGAAGGTATAGGTCATTTCTACGTTCCGGGCAACCTAGGCTTAACTGTAGGGCGTTGTTCCACCAGATCGAATAGCTAGGGCCTTAGAAGCCAACGCCCGAAGCATGAAATACAAAATAAATAGAACAGTTTTTCCATCGTATAACAGGGATAACTGCAACCAGTGTGAAAGTAAAGGTCATTTTTACGTTCCGGGCAACCTAGGCTTCGCTCTAGGGCCTTGCTCCGCCAGATCGAATAGCTAGGGACTTAGAAGTCAACCCCACAAGCATAAAATACAATAAAAATGCAACAGTTTTTCCATCGTATAACAGGAATAATTGCAACCAGCGTGAAAGTACAGGTGATTTCTACGTTCCGGGCAACCTAGGTTTCGCTGTAGGGCGTTGCACCACCAGATCCAATAACTAGCGACTTAGTAGTCAACGCCAGAAGCATAAAATACAATAAAAATACAACAGTTTTTCCATCGTATAAAAGGAATAATTGCAACCAGTGTGAAAGTTATGGTCATTTCTACGTTCCCGGGCAACCTAGGCTTAACTCCAGGTCGTTGCTCCACCAGATCGCATAGTCAGGGACTTCGAATACAACACCAGAAGCATAAAATACAATAAAAAGCCAACAGTTTTTCCATCGTATAACAGGAAGGCTGCAACCCGAGTGAAAGGACTGGTCATTCCTATGTTCCCGGTAACCTAGGCTTCGCTCTAGGGCCTTGTTCCACCAGATCGAATAGCTAGGGACTTAGAAGTCAACGTCAGAAGCATAAAATACAATAAAAATGCGACAGTTTTTCCACCGTATAACAGGAATAACTGCAACCAGTGTAAAAGTACTGGTCATTTCTATGTTCCCGGTAACCTAGGCTTCACTCTAGGGCGTTGCTGCACCAGACCGAATAGCTAGGGACTTAGAATTCAGCGCCAGAAGAATAAAATACAACATATGTACAACAGTTTTTTCCATCGTCTAAAATGTATAATTGCAAGCAGTGTGAAGGTAATGGTCATTTCTACGTTCCGGGCAACCTTGCCTTAACTCCAGGGCGTTGCTCCACCAGATCGAATAGTTAGGGCCTAAGAAGTCAACGCCAGAAGCATTAAATACAATATAAATACAACAGCTTTTCCATCGTATATGATGTATATTTGCAAACAGTGTGAAAGTAAAGGTCATTTCTACGTTCCGGGCAACATAGGCTTAACTGTAGGGCGTTGCTCCTCCAGATCGCATAATTCGGTACATAGAATTTAACGCCAGAAGCATAAAATACAATAAAAATGCAATAGTTTTTCCATCGCATAACAGGATAATTGCAACCAGTGTGAAAGTACAGGTCATTTCTACGTTCCCGGCAACCTCGGTTTCGCTCTAGGGCGTGGCTCCACCAGATCGAATAGCTAGGAACTTAGAAGTCAACGCCAGAAGCATAAAATACAATAAAAATACAACAGTTTTTCCATCGTATAAAAGGAATAATTGCAACCAGTGTGAAAGGAATGGTCATTTCTACGTTCCGGGCAACCTCGGTTTCACTCTTGGGAGTTGCTCCACCGCATCGAATAGCTACGGCCTTAGAAGTCAATTCCAGAAGCATAAAATACAATATAAATACAACAGCTTTTCCATCGTATAAAATGAATGATTGCAAACAGTGTGAAAGTTATGGTCACTTCTACGTTCAGGGCAACCTAAACTTAACACCAGGGCGTTGCTCTACCAGATCGAATAGTTAGGGACTTTGAATACAACGCCAGAAGCATAAAGTACAATAAAAATGCAACAGTTTTTCCATCGTATAACAGGAATAATTGCAACCAGAGTGAAAGTGATGGTCATAGGTCCGGGCGACCTAGGCTTCGCTCTGGGGTGTTGGTCCACCAGATCGAATAGTTCGGGCCTAAGAAGTCAACGCCAGAAGCATAAAATACAAAATAAATACAATAGCTTTTCCATCGTATAACAGGAATAATTGCAACCAGTGTGAAGGTTATGGTCATTACTACGTTCCGGGCAACCTCGGCTTCACCCTAGGGCGTTGCTCCACCAGATCGAATAGTTAGGGCCTTAGAAGTAAGCGCCCGAAGCATAAAATAGAATAAAGATACAACAGTTTTTCCATCGTATAACAGGAATAATTAAAACCAGTGTGAAGGTAATGGTCCTTTCTATGTTCCGGGAAACCTAGGCGTCACTCTAGGGCGGTGCTCCACCAGATCAAATAGGTAGGGCCTAAGAAGTCAACGCCAGAAGCATAAAATACAAAATAAATACATCAGTTTTTCCATCGTATAACAGGAATAATTGCAACTAGTGTGAAAGTGATGTTCATTTCTACGTTCCGGGCAACCTAGTCTTCACTCTAGGGCGATGGTCCACCAGATCGAATAGTTAGGGCCTTAGAAGTCAATGCACGAAGCATAAAATACAAAATTAATAAAACAGTTTTTCCATCGTATAAAACGAATAATTGCAACCAGTGTGAAAGATATGGTCATTTCTACGTTACCGGCAACCTAGGCTTCACTCTAGGTCGTTGCTCCACCAAATCGAATAGCTAGGGCCTTAGAAGTCATTGCCCGAAGCATAAAATACAAAATTAATACAACAGTTATTCCATCGTATAACAGGTATAATTACAACCAGGGTGAAAGTAATGGGCATTTCTACGTTCCGAGCAACCTAGGCTTCACTCTGGGGCGTTGCTCCACCAGGTCGAGTAGTTAGGGCCTTAGAAAACAACTCCAGACGCATAAAATACAATAAAAATACAACAGTTTTTCCATCGTATAAAAAGAATAATTGCAAGCAGTGTGAAAGTAATGGTCATTTCTACGTTTCGGGCGACCTAGGCTTCACTCAAGATCGTTGCTCCACCAGATCGAATAGTTAGGGCCTTTGAAGTCAACGCGCGAAGCATAAAATACAAAATAAATAGAACAGTTTTTCCATTGTATGAAACGAATAATTGCAACCAGTGTGAAAGTTATGGTCATTTCTACGTTCCGGGCAACCTAGGCTTCACTCTAGGGCGTTGTTCCACCAGATCGAATAGTTAGGGCCTAAGAAGTCAACGTCAGAAGCATAAAATACGATATAAATACAACAGCTTTTCCATCGTATATAATGTATATTTGCAAACAGTGTGAAAGTCAAGATCATTTCTAGGTTCCGGGTAACCTAGGCTTAACTGTAGGGCGTTGCTCCACCAGATCGCATAGCTAGGGACTTAAAATTTGACGCCAGAAGCATAAAATACAATAAAAATGCAACAGTTTTTCCATCGTATAACAGGAAAGCTGCAGCCAGTGTGAAAGTACTGGTCATTTCTATGTTCCGGATAACCTAGGCTTCACTCTAGGGCGTTGCTCCACCAGATCGAATAGTTAGGGACTTAGAATTCAACGCCAGAAACATAAAATACAACATAAGTACAACAGTTTTTCCATCGTATAACAGGAATGATTGCAACCAGTGTGAAAGTACAGGTCATTTCTATGTTCCGGGCAACCTAGGCTTCGCCTAAGGGCGTTGATCCACCAGATCGAATAGCTAGGGACTTAGAAGTCAACGCCAGAAGCATAAAATACAATAAAAATACAACAGTTTTTCCACCGTATATAATGTATATTAGAAAACAGTGTGAAGGTAAAGGTCATTTCTACGTTCCGGGCAACCTAGGCTTAACTGTAGGGCGTTGCTCCACCAGATCGAATAGTTAGGGCCTTAGAAGTCAACGCACGAAGCATAAAATACAAAATTAATACAACAGTTTCTCCATCGTATAAAACGAATAATTGCAACCAGTGTGAAAGATATGGTCATTTCTACGTTACGGGCAACCTAGGCTTCACTCTAGGTCGTTGCTCCACCAAACCGAATAGCTAGGGCCTTAGAAGTCATAGCCCGAAGCGTAAAATACAGAATTAATACAACAGTTATTCCATCGTATAACAGGTATAATTACAATCAGGGTGAAAGTAATGGGCATTTCTACGTTCCGAGCAACCTAGGCTTCACTCTAGGGTGTTGCTCCACCAGGTCGAGTAGTTAGGGCCTTAGAAAACAACTCCCGACGCATAAAATACAGTAAAAATACAACAGTTTTTCCATCGTATAAAAAGAATAATTGCAACCAGTGTGAAAGTAATGGTCATTTCTACGTTTCGGGCAACCTAGGCTTCACTCAAGAGCGTTGCTCCACCAGATCGAATAGTTAGGGCCTTAGAAGTCAACGCGCGAAGCATAAAGTACAAAATAAATAGAACAGTTATTCCACTGTATGAAACGAATAATTGCAACCAGTGTGAAAGTTATGGTCATTTCTACGTTCCGGGCAACCTAGGCTTCACTCTAGGGCGTTGTTCCACCAGATCGAATAGTTAGGGCCTGAGAAGTCACCGTCAGAAGCATAAAATACAATATAAATACAACAGCTTTTCCATCCTATATAATGTATATTTGCAAACAGTGTGAAAGTTAAGGTCATTTCTAGGTTCCGGGTAACCTAGGCTTAAGTGTAGGGCGTTGCTCCACCAGATCGCATACCTAGGGACTTAAAATTTAACGCCAGAAGCATAAAATACAATAAAAATGCAACAGTTTTTCCATCGTATAACAGGAAAGCTGCAACCAGTGTGAAAGTACTGGTCATTTCTATGTTCCGGGTAGCCTAGACTTCACTCTAGGGCGTTGCTCCACCAGATCGAACAGCTCGGGACTTAGAATTCAACGCCAGAAGAATAAAATACAATATAAATACAACAGCTTTTCCATCGTATATAATGTATATTTGCAAACAGTGTGTAAGTAAAGGTTATTTCTACGTTCCGGGCAGCCTAGGGTTCACTCTAGGGCGTTCTTCCACCAGATCTAATAGTTAGGGCCTAAGAAGTCAACGCCAGAAGCATAAAATCCAATATAAATACAACAGCTTTACCATCGTATATAATGTATATCTGCAAACAGTGTGAAGGTATAGGTCATTTCTACGTTCCGGGCAACCTAGGCTTAACTGTAGGGCGTTGTTCCACCAGATCGAATAGCTAGGGCCTTAGAAGCCAACGCCCGAAGCATGAAATACAAAATAAATAGAACAGTTTTTCCATCGTATAACAGGGATAACTGCAACCAGTGTGAAAGTAAAGGTCATTTTTACGTTCCGGGCAACCTAGGCTTCGCTCTAGGGCCTTGCTCCGCCAGATCGAATAGCTAGGGACTTAGAAGTCAACCCCACAAGCATAAAATACAATAAAAATGCAACAGTTTTTCCATCGTATAACAGGAATAATTGCAACCAGCGTGAAAGTACAGGTGATTTCTACGTTCCGGGCAACCTAGGTTTCGCTGTAGGGCGTTGCACCACCAGATCCAATAACTAGCGACTTAGTAGTCAACGCCAGAAGCATAAAATACAATAAAAATACAACAGTTTTTCCATCGTATAAAAGGAATAATTGCAACCAGTGTGAAAGTTATGGTCACATCTACGTTCCCGGGCAACCTAGGCTTAACTCCAGGTCGTTGCTCCACCAGATCGCATAGCCAGGGACTTCGAATACAACACCAGAAGCATAAAATACAATAAAAAGCCAACAGTTTTTCCATCGTATAACAGGAAGGCTGCAACCCGAGTGAAAGGACTGGTCATTCCTATGTTCCCGGTAACCTAGGCTTCGCTCTAGGGCCTTGTTCCACCAGATCGAATAGCTAGGGACTTAGAAGTCAACGTCAGAAGCATAAAATACAATAAAAATGCGACAGTTTTTCCACCGTATAACAGGAATAACTGCAACCAGTGTAAAAGTACTGGTCATTTCTATGTTCCCGGTAACCTAGGCTTCACTCTAGGGCGTTGCTGCACCAGAGCGAATAGCTAGGGACTTAGAATTCAGCGCCAGAAGAATAAAATACAACATATGTACAACAGTTTTTTCCATCGTCTAAAATGTATAATTGCAAGCAGTGTGAAGGTAATGGTCATTTCTACGTTCCGGGCAACCTTGCCTTAACTCCAGGGCGTTGCTCCACCAGATCGAATAGTTAGGGCCTAAGAAGTCAACGCCAGAAGCATTAAATACAATATAAATACAACAGCTTTTCCATCGTATATGATGTATATTTGCAAACAGTGTGAAAGTAAAGGTCATTTCTACGTTCCGGGCAACATAGGCTTAACTGTAGGGCGTTGCTCCTCCAGATCGCATAATTCGGTACATAGAATTTAACGCCAGAAGCATAAAATACAATAAAAATGCAATAGTTTTTCCATCGCATAACAGGATAATTGCAACCAGTGTGAAAGTACAGGTCATTTCTACGTTCCCGGCAACCTCGGTTTCGCTCTAGGGCGTGGCTCCACCAGATCGAATAGCTAGGAACTTAGAAGTCAACGCCAGAAGCATAAAATACAATAAAAATACAACAGTTTTTCCATCGTATAAAAGGAATAATTGCAACCAGTGTGAAAGGAATGGTCATTTCTACGTTCCGGGCAACCTCGGTTTCACTCTTGGGAGTTGCTCCACCGCATCGAATAGCTACGGCCTTAGAAGTCAATTCCAGAAGCATAAAATACAATATAAATACAACAGCTTTTCCATCGTATAAAATGAATGATTGCAAACAGTGTGAAAGTTATGGTCACTTCTACGTTCAGGGCAACCTAAACTTAACACCAGGGCGTTGCTCTACCAGATCGAATAGTTAGGGACTTTGAATACAACGCCAGAAGCATAAAGTACAATAAAAATGCAACAGTTTTTCCATCGTATAACAGGAATAATTGCAACCAGAGTGACAGTGATGGTCATAGGTCCGGGCGACCTAGGCTTCGCTCTGGGGTGTTGGTCCACCAGATCGAATAGTTCGGGCCTAAGAAGTCAACGCCAGAAGCATAAAATACAAAATAAATACAATAGCTTTTCCATCGTATAACAGGAATAATTGCAACCAGTGTGAAGGTTATGGTCATTACTACGTTCCGGGCAACCTCGGCTTCACCCTAGGGCGTTGCTCCACCAGATCGAATAGTTAGGGCCTTAGAATTCAACGCCAGAAACATAAAATACAACATAAGTACAACAGTTTTTCCATCGTATAACAGGAATGATTGCAACCAGTGTGAAAGTACAGGTCATTTCTATGTTCCGGGCAACCTAGGCTTCGCCTAAGGGCGTTGATCCACCAGATCGAATAGCTAGGGACTTAGAAGTCAACGCCAGAAGCATAAAATACAATAAAAATACAACAGTTTTTCCACCGTATATAATGTATATTAGAAAACAGTGTGAAGGTAAAGGTCATTTCTACGTTCCGGGCAACCTAGGCTTAACTGTAGGGCGTTGCTCCACCACATCGTATAGCTAGGGCCATAGAAGTCATTGCCCGAAGCATAAAATACAAAATTAATACAACAGATATTCCATTGTATGAAACGAATAATTGCAACCAGTGTGAAAGTTATGGTCATTTCTACGTTCCGGGCAACCTAGGCTTCACTCTAGGGCGTTGTTCCACCAGATCGAATAGCTAGGGACTTAAAATTTGACGCCAGAAGCATAAAATACAATAAAAATGCAACAGTTTTTCCATCGTATAACAGGAAAGCTGCAACCAGTGTGAAAGTACTGGTCATTTCTATGTTCCGGGTAACCTAGGCTTCACTCTAGGGCGTTGCTCCACCAGATCGAACAGCTACGGACTTAGAATTCAACGCCAGAAGAATAAAATACAACATAATTATAACAGTGTTTCCATCATATAAAATGTATAATTGCAAGCAGTGTGAATGTAATGGTCATTTCTACCTTCCGGGCAACCTAGGCTTTACTCTAGAGCATTGCTCCACCAGATCGAATATTTAGGGCCTAGGAAGACAACGCCAGAAGCATAAAATACAATATAAATACAACAGCTTTTCCATCGTATATAATATATATTTGCAAACAGTGTGTAGGTAAAGGTCATTTCTACGTTCCGGGCAACCTAGGGTTCACTCTAGGGCGTTCTTCCACCAGATCTAATAGTTAGGGCCTAAGAAGTCAACGCCAGAAGCATAAAATCCAATATAAATACAACAGCTTTACCATCGTATATAATGTATATCTGCAAACAGTGTGAAGGTATAGGTCATTTCTACGTTCCGGGCAACCTAGGCTTCACTCTAGGGCGTTCCTCCTCCAGATCGAATAGTTAGGGCCTTAGAAGTCAACGCCAGAAGCATAAAACACAACATAAGTATAGCAGTTCTGCCATCGTATAAAATGTATAATTGCAAGCAGTGTGAAAGTAAAGGTCACTCCTACGTTCCGGTCAACCTAGGCTTCACTCTAGGGCTTTGTTCCACCAGATCGCATAACTAGGGACTTAGAAATTAACGCCAGAAGCATAAAATACAATAAAGATGCATCAGTTTTTCCATCGTATAACAGGAATGATTGCAACCAGTGTGAAGGTAATGGTCTAATCCACGTTCCGGGCAACCTAGGCTTCACTACAGGGCGGTGCTCCACCAAACCGAATAGCTAGGGCCTTAGAAGTCATAGCCCGAAGCATAAAATACAGAATTAATACAACAGTTATTCTATCGTATAACAGGTATAATTACAACCAGGGTGAAAGTAATGGGCATTTCTACGTTCCGAGCAACCTAGGCTTCACTCTAGGGCGTTGCTCCACCAGGTCGAGTAGTTAGTGCCTTAGAAAACAACTCCAGACGCATAAAATACAATAAAAATACAACAGTTTTTCCATCGTATAAAATGAATGATTGCAAACAGTGTGAAAGTTATGGTCATTTCTACGTTCCGGGCAGCCTAGGCCTAACTCCAGGGCGTTGCTCCACCAGATCGAACAGTTAGGGACTTTGAATACAACGCCAGGAGTATAAAATACAATAAAAATGCAACAGTTTTTCCATCGTATAACAGGAATCATTGCAACAAGTGTGAAAGTAATGGTCATTTCTACGTTCCGGGCAACCTAGGCATCGCTCTAGGGCCTTGCTCCACCAGATCGAATAGCTAGGGACTTAGAAGTCAACGCCAGCAACATAAAATACAATAAAAATGCGACAGATTATCCACCGTATAACAGGAATAACTGCAACCAGTGTGATAGTACTGGTCATTTCTACGTTCCGGGCAACCTAGGCTTCACTCTAGGGCGGTGCTCCACCAGATCGAATAGTTAGGGCCTAAGAAGTCAACGCCATAAGCATAAAATACAATATAAATACTACAGCTTTTCCATCGTATATGATGTATATTTGCAAACAGTGTGAAAGTAAAGGTCATTTCTACGTTCCAGGCAACATAGGCTTAACTGTAGGGCGTTGGTCCTCCAGATCGCATAGTTCGGTACTTAGAATTTAACGCCAGAAGCATAAAATACAATAAAAATGCAACAGTTTTTCCATCGTATAACAGTAATAATTGCAACCAGTGTGAAAGTACAGGTCATTTCTACGTTCCGGGCAACCTAGGCTTCAGTCTAGGGTGTTCCTCCACCAGCTCGAATAGATAGGGCCTTAGAAGTCAACGCCAGAAGCATAAAATACATCATAAGTATAGCAGCTCTGCCATCGTATAAAATGTATAATTGCAAGCAGTGTGAAAGTAAAGGTCATTTCTACGTTCCGGGCAACCTAGGCTTGACCCTAGGGCGTTGCTCCACCAGATCGAATAGTTAGGTCCTTAGAAGGCAACGCCCGAAGCATAAAATACAATAAAAATACAATAGTTTTTCCGTCGTATAAAATGGATAATTGCAATCAGTGTGAAGGTAATCGTCATTTCTACGTTCCGGGCAACCTAGGCATCACTCTAGGGCGTTGCTCCACCAGATCGAATAGTTAGGGCCTTAGAAGTCAACGCCAGAAGCGTAAAATACAAAACAAATGCAACAGTTTTTCCATCGTATAAAACGAATAATTGCAACCGATGTGAAAATTATGGTCATTTCTGCGTTCCGGGCAACCTAGGCTTCACTCTAGGGCGTTGCTCCACCAGATGGAATAGTTAGGGCCTTAGAAGTCAACGCCCGAAGCATAAAATACAATGAAAGTGCAACGGTTTTTCCATCGTATAAAACGAATAATTGCAACCAGTGTGGAAGTGGTAGTCACTTCTAGGTTCCGGGCAACCTAGGCTTCACTCTAGGGTGTTGCTCCACCAGATCGAATAGCTAGGGACTAAGAAGTCATTGCCAGAAGCATAAAACACAATATAAAAACAATAGCTGTTCCATCGTATAATGCGAATAATTGCAACAAGTGTGAAAGTGACGGCCATTTCTACGTTCCGGCCATTCTAGATATAACTCTGAGGCGTTGCTCCGCCAGATCGAATAGTTAGGGCCTAGGAAGTCAACACCAGGTGCATAAAATACAATAAGAATACAACAGTTTTTCCATCATATAACAGTAATAATTGCAACCAGTGTGAAAGTACAGGTCATTTCTACGTTCCGGGCAACCTAGGCTTCAGTCTAGGGTGTTCCTCCACCAGCTCGAATAGTTAGGGCCTTAGAAGTCAACGCCAGAAGCATAAAATACATCATAAGTATAGCAGCTCTGCCATCGTATAAAATGTATAATTGCAAGCAGTGTGAAAGTAAAGGTCATTTCTACGTTCCGGGCAACCTAGGCTTGACCCTAGGGCGTTGCTCCACCAGATCGAATAGTTAGGTCCTTAGAAGGCAACGCCCGAAGCATAAAATACAATAAAAATACAATAGTTTTTCCGTCGTATAAAATGGATAATTGCAATCAGTGTGAAGGTAATCGTCATTTCTACGTTCCGGGCAACCTAGGCATCACTCTAGGGCGTTGCTCCACCAGATCGAATAGTTAGGGCCTTAGAAGTCAACGCCAGAAGCGTAAAATACAAAACAAATGCAACAGTTTTTCCATCGTATAAAACGAATAATTGCAACCGATGTGAAAATTATGGTCATTTCTGCGTTCCGGGCAACCTAGGCTTCACTCTAGGGCGTTGCTCCACCAGATGGAATAGTTAGGGCCTTAGAAGTCAACGCCCGAAGCATAAAATACAATGAAAGTGCAACGGTTTTTCCATCGTATAAAACGAATAATTGCAACCAGTGTGGAAGTGGTAGTCACTTCTAGGTTCCGGGCAACCTAGGCTTCACTCTAGGGTGTTGCTCCACCAGATCGAATAGCTAGGGACTAAGAAGTCATTGCCAGAAGCATAAAACACTATATAAAAACAATAGCTGTTCCATCGTATAATGCGAATAATTGCAACAAGTGTGAAAGTGACGGCCATTTCTACGTTCCGGCCATTCTAGATATAACTCTGAGGCGTTGCTCCGCCAGATCGAATAGTTAGGGCCTAGGAAGTCAACACCAGGTGCATAAAATACAATAAGAATACAACAGTTTTTCCATCATATAACAGGAATAACTGCAACCAGTGTGAAGGTAATGGTCATTTCTACGTTCCGGGCCACCTAGGCTCCACTCTGGGGCGTTGTTCCACCAGATCCAAGAGTAAGGGACTGAGAAGTCAACGCCAGAAGCATAAAATACAAAACAAGTACAACAGTTTTTCCTTCGTGTAACACGAATAATTGCAACCAGTGTGAAAGTGATAGCCATTTCTACGTTCCTGGCAACCTAGGCTTGACTCTAGGGCGTTTGTCCACCAGATCGAATTGTTCAGGCCTAAGAAGTCAACGCGAGAAGCATAAAATACAATAAAAATACAACAGTTCTTCCATCGTATAACAGGAATAATTGCAACCAGTGTGAAGCTAATGGTCATTCCTACGTTCCGGGCAACCTAGGCTTCACTCTACGGCGTTGGCCCACCAGATCGAATAGTTACGGCCTATGAAGTCAACGCCAGAAGCATAAAATACAAAAGAAATTCAACTGTTTTTCCATCGTATAAAACGAATAATTGCATCCAGTGTGAAAGTTATGGTCATTTCTACGTTCCAGGCAACCTAGGCTTCACTGTAGGGTGTTGCTCTACCAAATCGAATAGATAGGGCCTTAGAAGTCTACGCCCGGAGCATAAAATACAATAAAAATACAACAGTTTTTCCATCGTATAAAATGAGTAATTGCCATCAGTGTGAAGGTAATGGTCATTTCTGCGTTCCGTTCAAACGAGGATTCACTCTAGGGCGTTGCTGCACCAGATCGAATAATTAGGGCCTGAGAAGTCAACGCCCGAAGCATAAAATACAATAAAAACACAATAGTTTTTCCATCGTATAAAATGAATAATTGCAATCAGTGTGAAGGTAATGTTCATTTCTACGTTCCGGGCAGCCTAGGCTTCACACTAGGGCGTTGCTCCACCAGATCGAATGGTCAGGACCTAAGAAGTCAACGCCAGAAGCATAAAACACAATAAAGATACAGCAGTTTTTCCATCGTATAACAGGAATAATTGCAACCAGCGTGAAAGTACAGGTGATTTCTACGTTCCGGGCAACCTAGGTTTCGCTGTAGGGCGTTGCACCACCAGATCCAATAACTAGCGACTTAGTAGTCAACGCCAGAAGCATAAAATACAATAAAAATACAACAGTTTTTCCATCGTATAAAAGGAATAATTGCAACCAGTGTGAAAGTTATGGTCATTTCTACGTTCCCGGGCAACCTAGGCTTAACTCCAGGTCGTTGCTCCACCAGATCGCATAGCCAGGGACTTCGAATACAACACCAGAAGCATAAAATACAATAAAAAGCCAACAGTTTTTCCATCGTATAACAGGAAGGCTGCAACCCGAGTGAAAGGACTGGTCATTCCTATGTTCCCGGTAACCTAGGCTTCGCTCTAGGGCCTTGTTCCACCAGATCGAATAGCTAGGGACTTAGAAGTCAACGTCAGAAGCATAAAATACAATAAAAATGCGACAGTTTTTCCACCGTATAACAGGAATAACTGCAACCAGTGTAAAAGTACTGGTCATTTCTATGTTCCCGGTAACCTAGGCTTCACTCTAGGGCGTTGCTGCACCAGACCGAATAGCTAGGGACTTAGAATTCAGCGCCAGAAGAATAAAATACAACATATGTACAACAGTTTTTTCCATCGTCTAAAATGTATAATTGCAAGCAGTGTGAAGGTAATGGTCATTTCTACGTTCCGGGCAACCTTGCCTTAACTCCAGGGCGTTGCTCCACCAGATCGAATAGTTAGGGCCTAAGAAGTCAACGCCAGAAGCATTAAATACAATATAAATACAACAGCTTTTCCATCGTATATGATGTATATTTGCAAACAGTGTGAAAGTAAAGGTCATTTCTACGTTCCGGGCAACATAGGCTTAACTGTAGGGCGTTGCTCCTCCAGATCGCATAATTCGGTACATAGAATTTAACGCCAGAAGCATAAAATACAATAAAAATGCAATAGTTTTTCCATCGCATAACAGGATAATTGCAACCAGTGTGAAAGTACAGGTCATTTCTACGTTCCCGGCAACCTCGGTTTCGCTCTAGGGCGTGGCTCCACCAGATCGAATAGCTAGGAACTTAGAAGTCAACGCCAGAAGCATAAAATACAATAAAAATACAACAGTTTTTCCATCGTATAAAAGGAATAATTGCAACCAGTGTGAAAGGAATGGTCATTTCTACGTTCCGGGCAACCTCGGTTTCACTCTTGGGAGTTGCTCCACCGCATCGAATAGCTACGGCCTTAGAAGTCAATTCCAGAAGCATAAAATACAATATAAATACAACAGCTTTTCCATCGTATAAAATGAATGATTGCAAACAGTGTGAAAGTTATGGTCACTTCTACGTTCAGGGCAACCTAAACTTAACACCAGGGCGTTGCTCTACCAGATCGAATAGTTAGGGACTTTGAATACAACGCCAGAAGCATAAAGTACAATAAAAATGCAACAGTTTTTCCATCGTATAACAGGAATAATTGCAACCAGAGTGAAAGTGATGGTCATAGGTCCGGGCGACCTAGGCTTCGCTCTGGGGTGTTGGTCCACCAGATCGAATAGTTCGGGCCTAAGAAGTCAACGCCAGAAGCATAAAATACAAAATAAATACAATAGCTTTTCCATCGTATAACAGGAATAATTGCAACCAGTGTGAAGGTTATGGTCATTACTACGTTCCGGGCAACCTCGGCTTCACCCTAGGGCGTTGCTCCACCAGATCGAATAGTTAGGGCCTTAGAAGTAAGCGCCCGAAGCATAAAATAGAATAAAGATACAACAGTTTTTCCATCGTATAACAGGAATAATTAAAACCAGTGTGAAGGTAATGGTCCTTTCTATGTTCCGGGAAACCTAGGCGTCACTCTAGGGCGGTGCTCCACCAGATCAAATAGGTAGGGCCTAAGAAGTCAACGCCAGAAGCATAAAATACAAAATAAATACATCAGTTTTTCCATCGTATAACAGGAATAATTGCAACTAGTGTGAAAGTGATGTTCATTTCTACGTTCCGGGCAACCTAGTCTTCACTCTAGGGCGATGGTCCACCAGATCGAATAGTTAGGGCCTTAGAAGTCAATGCACGAAGCATAAAATACAAAATTAATAAAACAGTTTTTCCATCGTATAAAACGAATAATTGCAACCAGTGTGAAAGATATGGTCATTTCTACGTTACCGGCAACCTAGGCTTCACTCTAGGTCGTTGCTCCACCAAATCGAATAGCTAGGGCCTTAGAAGTCATTGCCCGAAGCATAAAATACAAAATTAATACAACAGTTATTCCATCGTATAACAGGTATAATTACAACCAGGGTGAAAGTAATGGGCATTTCTACGTTCCGAGCAACCTAGGCTTCACTCTGGGGCGTTGCTCCACCAGGTCGAGTAGTTAGGGCCTTAGAAAACAACTCCAGACGCATAAAATACAATAAAAATACAACAGTTTTTCCATCGTATAAAAAGAATAATTGCAAGCAGTGTGAAAGTAATGGTCATTTCTACGTTTCGGGCGACCTAGGCTTCACTCAAGATCGTTGCTCCACCAGATCGAATAGTTAGGGCCTTTGAAGTCAACGCGCGAAGCATAAAATACAAAATAAATAGAACAGTTTTTCCATTGTATGAAACGAATAATTGCAACCAGTGTGAAAGTTATGGTCATTTCTACGTTCCGGGCAACCTAGGCTTCACTCTAGGGCGTTGTTCCACCAGATCGAATAGTTAGGGCCTAAGAAGTCAACGTCAGAAGCATAAAATACGATATAAATACAACAGCTTTTCCATCGTATATAATGTATATTTGCAAACAGTGTGAAAGTCAAGATCATTTCTAGGTTCCGGGTAACCTAGGCTTAACTGTAGGGCGTTGCTCCACCAGATCGCATAGCTAGGGACTTAAAATTTGACGCCAGAAGCATAAAATACAATAAAAATGCAACAGTTTTTCCATCGTATAACAGGAAAGCTGCAGCCAGTGTGAAAGTACTGGTCATTTCTATGTTCCGGATAACCTAGGCTTCACTCTAGGGCGTTGCTCCACCAGATCGAATAGTTAGGGACTTAGAATTCAACGCCAGAAACATAAAATACAACATAAGTACAACAGTTTTTCCATCGTATAACAGGAATGATTGCAACCAGTGTGAAAGTACAGGTCATTTCTATGTTCCGGGCAACCTAGGCTTCGCCTAAGGGCGTTGATCCACCAGATCGAATAGCTAGGGACTTAGAAGTCAACGCCAGAAGCATAAAATACAATAAAAATACAACAGTTTTTCCACCGTATATAATGTATATTAGAAAACAGTGTGAAGGTAAAGGTCATTTCTACGTTCCGGGCAACCTAGGCTTAACTGTAGGGCGTTGCTCCACCAGATCGAATAGTTAGGGCCTTAGAAGTCAACGCACGAAGCATAAAATACAAAATTAATACAACAGTTTCTCCATCGTATAAAACGAATAATTGCAACCAGTGTGAAAGATATGGTCATTTCTACGTTACGGGCAACCTAGGCTTCACTCTAGGTCGTTGCTCCACCAAACCGAATAGCTAGGGCCTTAGAAGTCATAGCCCGAAGCGTAAAATACAGAATTAATACAACAGTTATTCCATCGTATAACAGGTATAATTACAATCAGGGTGAAAGTAATGGGCATTTCTACGTTCCGAGCAACCTAGGCTTCACTCTAGGGTGTTGCTCCACCAGGTCGAGTAGTTAGGGCCTTAGAAAACAACTCCCGACGCATAAAATACAGTAAAAATACAACAGTTTTTCCATCGTATAAAAAGAATAATTGCAACCAGTGTGAAAGTAATGGTCATTTCTACGTTTCGGGCAACCTAGGCTTCACTCAAGAGCGTTGCTCCACCAGATCGAATAGTTAGGGCCTTAGAAGTCAACGCGCGAAGCATAAAGTACAAAATAAATAGAACAGTTATTCCACTGTATGAAACGAATAATTGCAACCAGTGTGAAAGTTATGGTCATTTCTACGTTCCGGGCAACCTAGGCTTCACTCTAGGGCGTTGTTCCACCAGATCGAATAGTTAGGGCCTGAGAAGTCACCGTCAGAAGCATAAAATACAATATAAATACAACAGCTTTTCCATCCTATATAATGTATATTTGCAAACAGTGTGAAAGTTAAGGTCATTTCTAGGTTCCGGGTAACCTAGGCTTAAGTGTAGGGCGTTGCTCCACCAGATCGCATACCTAGGGACTTAAAATTTAACGCCAGAAGCATAAAATACAATAAAAATGCAACAGTTTTTCCATCGTATAACAGGAAAGCTGCAACCAGTGTGAAAGTACTGGTCATTTCTATGTTCCGGGTAGCCTAGACTTCACTCTAGGGCGTTGCTCCACCAGATCGAACAGCTCGGGACTTAGAATTCAACGCCAGAAGAATAAAATACAACATAATTATAACAGTGTTTCCATCATATAAAATGTATAATTGCAAGCAGTGTGAATGTAATGGTCATTTCTACCTTCCGGGCAACCTAGGCTTTACTCTAGAGCATTGCTCCACCAGATCGAATAGTTAGGGCCTAGGAAGACAACGCCAGAAGCATAAAATACAATATAAATACAACAGCTTTTCCATCGTATATAATGTATATTTGCAAACAGTGTGTAAGTAAAGGTTATTTCTACGTTCCGGGCAGCCTAGGGTTCACTCTAGGGCGTTCTTCCACCAGATCTAATAGTTAGGGCCTAAGAAGTCAACGCCAGAAGCATAAAATCCAATATAAATACAACAGCTTTACCATCGTATATAATGTATATCTGCAAACAGTGTGATGGTATAGGTCATTTCTACGTTCCGGGCAACCTAGGCTTAACTGTAGGGCGTTGTTCCACCAGATCGAATAGCTAGGGCCTTAGAAGCCAACGCCCGAAGCATGAAATACAAAATAAATAGAACAGTTTTTCCATCGTATAACAGGGATAACTGCAACCAGTGTGAAAGTAAAGGTCATTTTTACGTTCCGGGCAACCTAGGCTTCGCTCTAGGGCCTTGCTCCGCCAGATCGAATAGCTAGGGACTTAGAAGTCAACCCCACAAGCATAAAATACAATAAAAATGCAACAGTTTTTCCATCGTATAACAGGAATAATTGCAACCAGCGTGAAAGTACAGGTGATTTCTACGTTCCGGGCAACCTAGGTTTCGCTGTAGGGCGTTGCACCACCAGATCCAATAACTAGCGACTTAGTAGTCAACGCCAGAAGCATAAAATACAATAAAAATACAACAGTTTTTCCATCGTATAAAAGGAATAATTGCAACCAGTGTGAAAGTTATGGTCACATCTACGTTCCCGGGCAACCTAGGCTTAACTCCAGGTCGTTGCTCCACCAGATCGCATAGCCAGGGACTTCGAATACAACACCAGAAGCATAAAATACAATAAAAAGCCAACAGTTTTTCCATCGTATAACAGGAAGGCTGCAACCCGAGTGAAAGGACTGGTCATTCCTATGTTCCCGGTAACCTAGGCTTCGCTCTAGGGCCTTGTTCCACCAGATCGAATAGCTAGGGACTTAGAAGTCAACGTCAGAAGCATAAAATACAATAAAAATGCGACAGTTTTTCCACCGTATAACAGGAATAACTGCAACCAGTGTAAAAGTACTGGTCATTTCTATGTTCCCGGTAACCTAGGCTTCACTCTAGGGCGTTGCTGCACCAGAGCGAATAGCTAGGGACTTAGAATTCAGCGCCAGAAGAATAAAATACAACATATGTACAACAGTTTTTTCCATCGTCTAAAATGTATAATTGCAAGCAGTGTGAAGGTAATGGTCATTTCTACGTTCCGGGCAACCTTGCCTTAACTCCAGGGCGTTGCTCCACCAGATCGAATAGTTAGGGCCTAAGAAGTCAACGCCAGAAGCATTAAATACAATATAAATACAACAGCTTTTCCATCGTATATGATGTATATTTGCAAACAGTGTGAAAGTAAAGGTCATTTCTACGTTCCGGGCAACATAGGCTTAACTGTAGGGCGTTGCTCCTCCAGATCGCATAATTCGGTACATAGAATTTAACGCCAGAAGCATAAAATACAATAAAAATGCAATAGTTTTTCCATCGCATAACAGGATAATTGCAACCAGTGTGAAAGTACAGGTCATTTCTACGTTCCCGGCAACCTCGGTTTCGCTCTAGGGCGTGGCTCCACCAGATCGAATAGCTAGGAACTTAGAAGTCAACGCCAGAAGCATAAAATACAATAAAAATACAACAGTTTTTCCATCGTATAAAAGGAATAATTGCAACCAGTGTGAAAGGAATGGTCATTTCTACGTTCCGGGCAACCTCGGTTTCACTCTTGGGAGTTGCTCCACCGCATCGAATAGCTACGGCCTTAGAAGTCAATTCCAGAAGCATAAAATACAATATAAATACAACAGCTTTTCCATCGTATAAAATGAATGATTGCAAACAGTGTGAAAGTTATGGTCACTTCTACGTTCAGGGCAACCTAAACTTAACACCAGGGCGTTGCTCTACCAGATCGAATAGTTAGGGACTTTGAATACAACGCCAGAAGCATAAAGTACAATAAAAATGCAACAGTTTTTCCATCGTATAACAGGAATAATTGCAACCAGAGTGACAGTGATGGTCATAGGTCCGGGCGACCTAGGCTTCGCTCTGGGGTGTTGGTCCACCAGATCGAATAGTTCGGGCCTAAGAAGTCAACGCCAGAAGCATAAAATACAAAATAAATACAATAGCTTTTCCATCGTATAACAGGAATAATTGCAACCAGTGTGAAGGTTATGGTCATTACTACGTTCCGGGCAACCTCGGCTTCACCCTAGGGCGTTGCTCCACCAGATCGAATAGTTAGGGCCTTAGAATTCAACGCCAGAAACATAAAATACAACATAAGTACAACAGTTTTTCCATCGTATAACAGGAATGATTGCAACCAGTGTGAAAGTACAGGTCATTTCTATGTTCCGGGCAACCTAGGCTTCGCCTAAGGGCGTTGATCCACCAGATCGAATAGCTAGGGACTTAGAAGTCAACGCCAGAAGCATAAAATACAATAAAAATACAACAGTTTTTCCACCGTATATAATGTATATTAGAAAACAGTGTGAAGGTAAAGGTCATTTCTACGTTCCGGGCAACCTAGGCTTAACTGTAGGGCGTTGCTCCACCACATCGTATAGCTAGGGCCATAGAAGTCATTGCCCGAAGCATAAAATACAAAATTAATACAACAGATATTCCATTGTATGAAACGAATAATTGCAACCAGTGTGAAAGTTATGGTCATTTCTACGTTCCGGGCAACCTAGGCTTCACTCTAGGGCGTTGTTCCACCAGATCGAATAGCTAGGGACTTAAAATTTGACGCCAGAAGCATAAAATACAATAAAAATGCAACAGTTTTTCCATCGTATAACAGGAAAGCTGCAACCAGTGTGAAAGTACTGGTCATTTCTATGTTCCGGGTAACCTAGGCTTCACTCTAGGGCGTTGCTCCACCAGATCGAACAGCTACGGACTTAGAATTCAACGCCAGAAGAATAAAATACAACATAATTATAACAGTGTTTCCATCATATAAAATGTATAATTGCAAGCAGTGTGAATGTAATGGTCATTTCTACCTTCCGGGCAACCTAGGCTTTACTCTAGAGCATTGCTCCACCAGATCGAATATTTAGGGCCTAGGAAGACAACGCCAGAAGCATAAAATACAATATAAATACAACAGCTTTTCCATCGTATATAATATATATTTGCAAACAGTGTGTAGGTAAAGGTCATTTCTACGTTCCGGGCAACCTAGGGTTCACTCTAGGGCGTTCTTCCACCAGATCTAATAGTTAGGGCCTAAGAAGTCAACGCCAGAAGCATAAAATCCAATATAAATACAACAGCTTTACCATCGTATATAATGTATATCTGCAAACAGTGTGAAGGTATAGGTCATTTCTACGTTCCGGGCAACCTAGGCTTCACTCTAGGGCGTTCCTCCTCCAGATCGAATAGTTAGGGCCTTAGAAGTCAACGCCAGAAGCATAAAACACAACATAAGTATAGCAGTTCTGCCATCGTATAAAATGTATAATTGCAAGCAGTGTGAAAGTAAAGGTCACTCCTACGTTCCGGTCAACCTAGGCTTCACTCTAGGGCTTTGTTCCACCAGATCGCATAACTAGGGACTTAGAAATTAACGCCAGAAGCATAAAATACAATAAAGATGCATCAGTTTTTCCATCGTATAACAGGAATGATTGCAACCAGTGTGAAGGTAATGGTCTAATCCACGTTCCGGGCAACCTAGGCTTCACTACAGGGCGGTGCTCCACCAAACCGAATAGCTAGGGCCTTAGAAGTCATAGCCCGAAGCATAAAATACAGAATTAATACAACAGTTATTCTATCGTATAACAGGTATAATTACAACCAGGGTGAAAGTAATGGGCATTTCTACGTTCCGAGCAACCTAGGCTTCACTCTAGGGCGTTGCTCCACCAGGTCGAGTAGTTAGTGCCTTAGAAAACAACTCCAGACGCATAAAATACAATAAAAATACAACAGTTTTTCCATCGTATAAAATGAATGATTGCAAACAGTGTGAAAGTTATGGTCATTTCTACGTTCCGGGCAGCCTAGGCCTAACTCCAGGGCGTTGCTCCACCAGATCGAACAGTTAGGGACTTTGAATACAACGCCAGGAGTATAAAATACAATAAAAATGCAACAGTTTTTCCATCGTATAACAGGAATCATTGCAACAAGTGTGAAAGTAATGGTCATTTCTACGTTCCGGGCAACCTAGGCATCGCTCTAGGGCCTTGCTCCACCAGATCGAATAGCTAGGGACTTAGAAGTCAACGCCAGCAACATAAAATACAATAAAAATGCGACAGATTATCCACCGTATAACAGGAATAACTGCAACCAGTGTGATAGTACTGGTCATTTCTACGTTCCGGGCAACCTAGGCTTCACTCTAGGGCGGTGCTCCACCAGATCGAATAGTTAGGGCCTAAGAAGTCAACGCCATAAGCATAAAATACAATATAAATACTACAGCTTTTCCATCGTATATGATGTATATTTGCAAACAGTGTGAAAGTAAAGGTCATTTCTACGTTCCAGGCAACATAGGCTTAACTGTAGGGCGTTGGTCCTCCAGATCGCATAGTTCGGTACTTAGAATTTAACGCCAGAAGCATAAAATACAATAAAAATGCAACAGTTTTTCCATCGTATAACAGTAATAATTGCAACCAGTGTGAAAGTACAGGTCATTTCTACGTTCCGGGCAACCTAGGCTTCAGTCTAGGGTGTTCCTCCACCAGCTCGAATAGATAGGGCCTTAGAAGTCAACGCCAGAAGCATAAAATACATCATAAGTATAGCAGCTCTGCCATCGTATAAAATGTATAATTGCAAGCAGTGTGAAAGTAAAGGTCATTTCTACGTTCCGGGCAACCTAGGCTTGACCCTAGGGCGTTGCTCCACCAGATCGAATAGTTAGGTCCTTAGAAGGCAACGCCCGAAGCATAAAATACAATAAAAATACAATAGTTTTTCCGTCGTATAAAATGGATAATTGCAATCAGTGTGAAGGTAATCGTCATTTCTACGTTCCGGGCAACCTAGGCATCACTCTAGGGCGTTGCTCCACCAGATCGAATAGTTAGGGCCTTAGAAGTCAACGCCAGAAGCGTAAAATACAAAACAAATGCAACAGTTTTTCCATCGTATAAAACGAATAATTGCAACCGATGTGAAAATTATGGTCATTTCTGCGTTCCGGGCAACCTAGGCTTCACTCTAGGGCGTTGCTCCACCAGATGGAATAGTTAGGGCCTTAGAAGTCAACGCCCGAAGCATAAAATACAATGAAAGTGCAACGGTTTTTCCATCGTATAAAACGAATAATTGCAACCAGTGTGGAAGTGGTAGTCACTTCTAGGTTCCGGGCAACCTAGGCTTCACTCTAGGGTGTTGCTCCACCAGATCGAATAGCTAGGGACTAAGAAGTCATTGCCAGAAGCATAAAACACAATATAAAAACAATAGCTGTTCCATCGTATAATGCGAATAATTGCAACAAGTGTGAAAGTGACGGCCATTTCTACGTTCCGGCCATTCTAGATATAACTCTGAGGCGTTGCTCCGCCAGATCGAATAGTTAGGGCCTAGGAAGTCAACACCAGGTGCATAAAATACAATAAGAATACAACAGTTTTTCCATCATATAACAGTAATAATTGCAACCAGTGTGAAAGTACAGGTCATTTCTACGTTCCGGGCAACCTAGGCTTCAGTCTAGGGTGTTCCTCCACCAGCTCGAATAGTTAGGGCCTTAGAAGTCAACGCCAGAAGCATAAAATACATCATAAGTATAGCAGCTCTGCCATCGTATAAAATGTATAATTGCAAGCAGTGTGAAAGTAAAGGTCATTTCTACGTTCCGGGCAACCTAGGCTTGACCCTAGGGCGTTGCTCCACCAGATCGAATAGTTAGGTCCTTAGAAGGCAACGCCCGAAGCATAAAATACAATAAAAATACAATAGTTTTTCCGTCGTATAAAATGGATAATTGCAATCAGTGTGAAGGTAATCGTCATTTCTACGTTCCGGGCAACCTAGGCATCACTCTAGGGCGTTGCTCCACCAGATCGAATAGTTAGGGCCTTAGAAGTCAACGCCAGAAGCGTAAAATACAAAACAAATGCAACAGTTTTTCCATCGTATAAAACGAATAATTGCAACCGATGTGAAAATTATGGTCATTTCTGCGTTCCGGGCAACCTAGGCTTCACTCTAGGGCGTTGCTCCACCAGATGGAATAGTTAGGGCCTTAGAAGTCAACGCCCGAAGCATAAAATACAATGAAAGTGCAACGGTTTTTCCATCGTATAAAACGAATAATTGCAACCAGTGTGGAAGTGGTAGTCACTTCTAGGTTCCGGGCAACCTAGGCTTCACTCTAGGGTGTTGCTCCACCAGATCGAATAGCTAGGGACTAAGAAGTCATTGCCAGAAGCATAAAACACTATATAAAAACAATAGCTGTTCCATCGTATAATGCGAATAATTGCAACAAGTGTGAAAGTGACGGCCATTTCTACGTTCCGGCCATTCTAGATATAACTCTGAGGCGTTGCTCCGCCAGATCGAATAGTTAGGGCCTAGGAAGTCAACACCAGGTGCATAAAATACAATAAGAATACAACAGTTTTTCCATCATATAACAGGAATAACTGCAACCAGTGTGAAGGTAATGGTCATTTCTACGTTCCGGGCCACCTAGGCTCCACTCTGGGGCGTTGTTCCACCAGATCCAAGAGTAAGGGACTGAGAAGTCAACGCCAGAAGCATAAAATACAAAACAAGTACAACAGTTTTTCCTTCGTGTAACACGAATAATTGCAACCAGTGTGAAAGTGATAGCCATTTCTACGTTCCTGGCAACCTAGGCTTGACTCTAGGGCGTTTGTCCACCAGATCGAATTGTTCAGGCCTAAGAAGTCAACGCGAGAAGCATAAAATACAATAAAAATACAACAGTTCTTCCATCGTATAACAGGAATAATTGCAACCAGTGTGAAGCTAATGGTCATTCCTACGTTCCGGGCAACCTAGGCTTCACTCTACGGCGTTGGCCCACCAGATCGAATAGTTACGGCCTATGAAGTCAACGCCAGAAGCATAAAATACAAAAGAAATTCAACTGTTTTTCCATCGTATAAAACGAATAATTGCATCCAGTGTGAAAGTTATGGTCATTTCTACGTTCCAGGCAACCTAGGCTTCACTGTAGGGTGTTGCTCTACCAAATCGAATAGATAGGGCCTTAGAAGTCTACGCCCGGAGCATAAAATACAATAAAAATACAACAGTTTTTCCATCGTATAAAATGAGTAATTGCCATCAGTGTGAAGGTAATGGTCATTTCTGCGTTCCGTTCAAACGAGGATTCACTCTAGGGCGTTGCTGCACCAGATCGAATAATTAGGGCCTGAGAAGTCAACGCCCGAAGCATAAAATACAATAAAAACACAATAGTTTTTCCATCGTATAAAATGAATAATTGCAATCAGTGTGAAGGTAATGTTCATTTCTACGTTCCGGGCAGCCTAGGCTTCACACTAGGGCGTTGCTCCACCAGATCGAATGGTCAGGACCTAAGAAGTCAACGCCAGAAGCATAAAACACAATAAAGATACAGCAGTTTTTCCATCGCACTACAGGAGTAATTACAACCAGTGTGTGAGTGATGGTCATTTCTACGTTCGGGGCAACCTAGCCATCACTCTAGGGCGTTGCTCCACCAGATCGAATAGTTAGGGCCTAAGAAGTCAACCCCAGAAGCATAAAATACAATGTAAATACAACAGTTTTTGCATCGTATAATATGAATAATTGCAAACAGTGTGAAAGTAATGGTCATTTCTACGTTCCGTGCAACCTAGGCTTGACTCTAGGGCGTTGCTCCACCATATCGAATAGTTAGGGCCTTAGAAGTCAACGCCCGAAGCATAAAATACAATAAAAATACAATAGTTTTTCCATCGTATAAAATGGATAATTGCTATCAGTGTGAATGTAATGGCCATTTCTACGTTCCGGGAAACCTAGGCTTCACTCTAGGGCGTTGTTCCACCAGATCGAATTGTTAGGGCCTAAGAAGTCAATGCCAGAAGCATAAAATACAAAACAAATACAACAGTATTTCCATCGTATAAAACGAATAATTGCAACCGGTGTGAAAATTATTGTCATTTCTGGGTTCCGTGCAACCTAGGCTTCACTCGAGGGCGTTGTTCCACCAGATCGAATAGAAAGGGCCTAAGAAGTCAACGCCAGAAGCATAACGTACAATATAAATACAACGATTTTTCCATCGTATAAAACGAAGAGTTGCATCCAGTGTGAAAGTAATGGCCATTTCTACGTTCCGGGCAACCTATGCTTCACTCTAGGGTGTTGCTCCACCAGATCGAACAGTTAGGGCCATAGAAGTCAACGCCCGAAGCATAAAATACAATAAAGATACAACAGATTTTCCATAGTATAACAGGAGTAATTGCAACCAGTGTGAAAGTGATGGTCATTTCTACGTTCCGGGCAACCTATGCTTCACTCTACGGCGTTGTTCCACCACATCGAATTGTTAGGGCCTTGGATGTGAACGCCAGAAGCATAAAATACAAAACAAATACAACAGTTTTTCCATCGTATAAAACGAATAATAGCAACGGGTGTGAAAGTTATGGTCATTTCTACGTCCCGGTCAACCTAGTCTTCGCTCTAGGGCGTTGCTCCACCAGATCGAATCGTTAGGGCCTTAGATGTCATCGCCCGAAGCATAAAATACAATGAAAATGCAACGGTTTTTCCATCGTATAACACGAATAATGGCAACCCGTGTGAAAGTGATAGCCATTTCTACGTTCGAGGCAACCTAGGCTTCACTGTAGGGTGTTGCTCTACCAAATCGAATAGCTAGGGCCTTAGAAGTCTACGCCCGGAGCATAAAATACAATAAAAATAGAACAGTTTTTCCATCGTATAAAATGAGTAATTGCCATCAGTGTGAAAGTAATGGTCATTTCTACGTTCCGGGCAACCTAGGCTACACTCTAGGGCGTTGCTCCACCAGATCGAATGGTCAGGGCCTAAGAAGTCAACGCCAGAAGAATAAAACACAATAAAGATACAACAGTTTTTCCACCGCGTGACAGGAGTAATTACAACCAGTGTGAAAGTGATGGTCATTTCTAAGTTCCGGGCAACCTAGCCTTCACTCCATGGCGTTGCTCCGCCAGATCGAATACTTAGGGCCTAAGAAGTCAACGCCAGAAGCATAAAATTCAATGTAAATACAACAGTTTTTCCATCGTATAACAGGAATAACTGCAACCAGTGTGAAGGTAATGGTCATTTCTACGTTCCGGGCAACCTATGCTTCGCTCTAGGGCGTTGCTCAACCAGATCGATTAGCTAGGGCCTTAGAAGTCAACGCCCGAAGCATAAAATGCAAAATAAATACAACAGTTTTTCCATCGTATAACACGAATAATGGCAACCCGTGTGAAAGTGATAGCCATTTCTACGTTCCAGGCAACCTAGGCTACACTCTAGGGCGTTGCTCCACCAGATCGAATGGTCAGGGCCTAAGAAGTCAACGCCAGAAGAATAAAACACAATAAAGATACAACAGTTTTTCCATCGCGTGACAGGAGTAATTACAACCAGTGTGAAAGTGATGGTCATTTCTAAGTTCCGGGCAACCTAGGCTTGACTCTAGGGCGTTGCTCCACCAGATCGAATACTTAGGGCCTAAGAAGTCAACGCCAGAAGCATAAAATACAATGTAAATACAACAGTTTTTCCATCGTATAAAACGAATAATTGCAACCAGTGTGAAAGTTATGGTCATTTCTACGTTCCTGGCAACCTAGACTTGACTCTAGGGCGTTGCTCCATCAGATCGAATAGTTAGGGTCTTAGAAGTCAACGCCCGAAGCATAAGATACAATAAAAATACAATAGTTTTTCCATCGTATAAAATGGATAATTGCAATCAGTGTGAAGTTAATGTTCATTCCTACGTTCCGGGCAACCTAGGCTTCACTCTAGGGCGTTGCTCCACCAGATCGAATACTTAGGGCCTTAGAAGTCAGCGCCCGAAGCGTAAAATACAGAATAAATACAACAGTTTTTCCGTCGTATAAAACGAATAATTGCATCCAGTGTGAAAGTTATGGTCAGTGCTACGTTCCGGTCAATCTAGGCTTCACTCTAGGGCGTTGCTCCACCAGATAGAACCGTTAGGGCCTTAGATGTCAACGCCCGAAGCATAAAATACAATGTAAATACAACAGTTTTTCCATCGTATAAAACCAATAATTGCATCCAGTGTGAAAGTTATTGTCATTTCTACGTTCCAGGCAACCTAGCCTTCACTCTAGGGCGTTGCTCCACCAGATCGAATAGTTAGGGCCTAAGAAGTCAACGCCAGAAGCATAAAATACAGAATAAATACAACAGTTTTTCCATCGTATAAAACGAATAATTGCATCCAGTGTGAAAGTTATGGTCATTTCTACGTTCCAGGCATCCTAGGCTTCACTGTAGGGTGTTGCTCTACCAAATCGAATGGTTAGGGCCTTAGAAGTCAACGCCCGAAGCATAAAATACAATAAAAATACAATAGTTTTTCCATCGTCTAAAATGGATAATTGCAATCAGTGTGAAGGTACTGGTCATTTCTACGTTCCGGGCAACCTAGGCTTCACTCTAGGGCGTTGCTCTACCAAATCGAATAGATAGGGCCTTAGAAGTCTACGCCCGGAGCATAAAATACAATAAAAATACAACAGTTTTTCCATCGTATAAAATGAGTAATTGCCATCAGTGTGAAGGTAATGGTCATTTCTGCGTTCCGTTCAACCTAGGATTCACTCTAGGGCGTTGCTGCACCAGATCGAATAATTAGGGCCTGAGAAGTCAACGCCCGAAGCATAAAATACAATAAAAACACAATAGTTTTTCCATCGTATAAAATGAATGCTTGCAATCAGTGTGAAGGTAATGTTCATTTCTACGTTCTGGGCAGCCTAGGCTTCACACTAGGGCGTTGCTCCACCAGATCGAATGGTCAGGACCTAAGAAGTCAACGCCAGAAGCATAAAACACAATAAAGATACAGCAGTTTTTCCATCGCACTACAGGAGTAATTACAACCAGTGTGAGAGTGATGGTCATTTCTACGCTCGGGGCAACCTAGGCTTGAGTCTAGGGCGTTGCTCCACCATATCGAATAGCTAGGGCCTTAGAAGTCAACGCCCGAAGCATAAAATACAATAAAAATACAATAGTTTTTCCATCGTATAAAATGGATAATTGCTATCAGTGTGAATGTAATGGCCATTTCTACGTTCCGGGAAACCTAGGCTTCACTCTAGGGCGTTGTTCCACCAGATCGAATTGTTAGGGCCTAAGAAGTCAATGCCAGAAGCATAAAATACAAAACAAATACAACAGTATTTCCATCGTATAAAACGAATAATTGCAACCGGTGTGAAAATTATTGTCATTTCTGCGTTCCGCGCAACCTAGGCTTCACTCGAGGGCGTTGTTCCACCAGAACGTATAATTAGGGCCTAAGAAGTCAACGCCAGAAGCATAAAATACAATATAAATACAACAGAATTTCCACCGTGTAACAGGAATAATTGCAACCAGTGTGAAAGTAATGGTCATTTCTACGTTCCGGGCAACCTATGCTTCGCTCTAGGGCGTTGCTCAACCAGATCGATTATCTAGGGCCTTAGAAGTCAACGACCCAAGCATAAAATACAAAATAAATACAACAGTTTTTCCATCGTATAAAACGAATAATTGCAACCAGTGTGAAAGTTATGGTCATTTCTACGTTCCTGGCAACCTAGGCTTGACTCTAGGGCGTTGCTCCATCAGATCGAATAGTTAGGGTCTTAGAAGTCAACGCCCGAAGCATAAGATACAATAAAAATACAATAGTTTTTCCATCGTATAAAATGGATAATTGCAATCAGTGTGAAGGTAATGGTCATTTCTGCGTTCCGGGCAACCTATGCTTCACTCTAGGGTGTTGCTCCACCAGATCGAACAGTTAGGGCCATAGAAGTCAACGCCCGAAGCATAAAATACAATAAAGATACAACAGATTTTCCATAGTATAACAGGAGTAATTGCAACCAGTGTGAAAGTGATGGTCATTTCTATGTTCCGGGCAACCTATGCTTCACTCTAGGGCGTTTTTCCACCACATCGAATTGTTAGGGCCTTGGATGTGAACGCCAGAAGCAAAAAATACAAAACAAATACAACAGTTTTTCCATCGTATAAAACGAATAATAGCAACGGGTGTGAAAGTTATGGTCATTTCTACGTCCCGGTCAACCTAATCTTCGCTCTAGGGCGTTGCTCCACCAGATCGAATCGTTAGGGCCTTAGATGTCATCGCCCGAAGCATAAAATACAATGAAAATGCAACGGTTTTTCCATCGTATAACACGAATAATGGCAACCCGTGTGAAAGTGATAGCCATTTCTACGTTCCAGGCAACCTAGGCTTCACTGTAGGGTGTTGCTCTACCAAATCGAATAGCTAGGGCCTTAGAAGTCTACGACCGGAGCATAAAATACAATAAAAATAGAACAGTTTTTCCATCGTATAAAATGAGTAATTGCCATCAGTGTGAAAGTAATGGTCATTTCTGCGTTCCGCACAACCTAGGATTCACTCTAGGGCGATGCTGCACCAGATCGAATAGTTAGGGCCTGAGAAGTCAACGCCCGAAGCATATAATACAATAAAAATACAACAGTTTTTCCATCGTATAACAGGAATAACTGCAACCAGTGTGAAGGTAATTGTCATTTCTACGTTCCGGGCAACCTAGGCTTCACTCTAGGACGTTGTTCCACCAGATCGAATAGAAAGGGCCTAAGAAGTCAACGCCAGAAGCATAACGTACAATATAAATACAACGATTTTTCCATCGTATAAAACGAAGAGTTGCATCCAGTGTGAAAGTAATGGCCATTTCTACGTTCCGGGCAACCTATGCTTCACTCTAGGGTGTTGCTCCACCAGATCGAACAGTTAGGGCCATAGAAGTCAACGCCCGAAGCATAAAATACAATAAAGATACAACAGATTTTCCATAGTATAACAGGAGTAATTGCAACCAGTGTGAAAGTGATGGTCCTTTCAACGTTCCGGGCAACCTATGCTTCACTCTAGGGCGTTGTTCCACCACATCGAATTGTTAGGGCCTTGGATGTGAACGCCAGAAGCATAAAATACAAAACAAATACAACAGTTTTTCCATCGTATAAAACGAATAATAGCAACGGGTGTGAAAGTTATGGTCATTTCCACGTCCCGGTCAACCTAGTCTTCGCTCTAGGGCGTTGCTCCACCAGTTCGAATCGTTAGGGCCTTAGATGTCATCGCCCGAAGCATAAAATACAATGAAAATGCAACGGTTTTTCCATCGTATAACACGAATAATGGCAACCCGTGTGAAAGTGATAGCCATTTCTACGTTCCAGGCAACCTAGGCTTCACTGTAGGGTGTTGCTCTACCAAATCGAATAGCTAGGGCCTTAGAAGTCTACGACCGGAGCATAAAATACAATAAAAATAGAACAGTTTTTCCATCGTATAAAATGAGTAATTGCCATCAGTGTGAAAGTAATGGTCATTTCTGCGTTCCGCACAACCTAGGATTCACTCTAGGGCGATGCTGCACCAGATCGAATAGTTAGGGCCTGAGAAGTCAACGCCCGAAGCATATAATACAATAAAAATACAACAGTTTTTCCATCGTATAACAGGAATAACTGCAACCAGTGTGAAGGTAATTGTCATTTCTACGTTCCGGGCAACCTAGGCTACACTCTAGGGCGTTGCTCCACCAGATCGAATGGTCAGGGCCTAAGAAGTCAACGCCAGAAGAATAAAACACTAAAGATACAACAGTTTTTCCATCGCGTGACAGGAGTAATTACAACCAGTGTGAAAGTGATGGTCATTTCTAAGTTCCGGGCAACCTAGCCTTCACTCTATGGCGTTGCTCCGCCAGATCGAATACTTAGGGCCTAAGAAGTCAACGCCAGAAGCATAAAATACAATGTAAATACAACAGTTTTTCCATCGTATAACAGGAATAACTGCAACCAGTGTGAAGGTAATGGTCATTTCTACGTTCCGGGCAACCTATGCTTCGCTCTAGGGCGTTGCTCAACCAGATCGATTAGCTAGGGCCTTAGAAGTCAACGCCCGAAGCATAAAATGCAAAATAAATACAACAGTTTTTCCATCGTATAACACGAATAATGGCAACCCGTGTGAAAGTGATAGCCATTTCTACGTTCCAGGCAACCTAGGCTTCACTGTAGGGTGTTGCTCTACCAAATCGAATAGCTAGGGCCTTAGAAGTCTACGCCCGGAGCATAAAATACAATAAAAATAGAACAGTTTTTCCATCGTATAAAATGAGTAATTGCCATCAGTGTGAAAGTAATGGTCATTTCTGCGTTCCGCACAACCTAGGATTCACTCTAGGGCGATGCTGCACCAGATCGAATAGTCAGGGCCTGAGAAGTCAACGCCCGAAGCATATAATACAATAAAAATACAACAGTTTTTCCATCGTATAACAGGAATAACTGCAACCAGTGTGAAGGTAATTGTCATTTCTACGTTCCGGGCAACCTAGGCGACACTCTAGGGCGTTGCTCCACCAGATCGAATGGTCAGGGCCTAAGAAGTCAACGACAGAAGAATAAAACACTAAAGATACAACAGTTTTTCCATCGCGTGACAGGAGTAATTACAACCAGTGTGAAAGTGATGGTCATTTCTAAGTTCCGGGCAACCTAGCCTTCACTCTATGGCGTTGCTCCGCCAGATCGAATACTTAGGGCCTAAGAAGTCAACGCCAGAAGCATAAAATACAATGTAAATACAACAGTTTTTCCATCGTATAACAGGAATAACTGCAACCAGTGTGAAGGTAATGGTCATTTCTACGTTCCGGGCAACCTATGCTTCGCTCTAGGGCGTTGCTCAACCAGATCGATTAGCTAGGGCCTTAGAAGTCAACGCCCGAAGCATAAAATGCAAAATAAATACAACAGTTTTTCCATCGTATAACACGAATAATGGCAACCCGTGTGAAAGTGATAGCCATTTCTACGTTCCAGGCAACCTAGGCTTCACTGTAGGGTGTTGCTCTACCAAATCGAATAGCTAGGGCCTTAGAAGTCTACGCCCGGAGCATAAAATACAATAAAAATAGAACAGTTTTTCAATCGTATAAAATGAGTAATTGCCATCAGTGTGAAAGTAATGGTCATTTCTGCGTTCCGCACAACCTAGGATTCACTCTAGGGCGATGCTGCACCAGATCGAATAGTCAGTGCCTGAGAAGTCAACGCCCGAAGCATATAATACAATAAAAATACAACAGTTTTTCCATCGTATAACAGGAATAACTGCAACCAGTGTGAAGGTAATTGTCATTTCTACGTTCCGGGCAACCTAGGCGACACTCTAGGGCGTTGCTCCACCAGATCGAATGGTCAGGGCCTAAGAAGTCAACGCCAGAAGAATAAAACACTAAAGATACAACAGTTTTTCCATCGCGTGACAGGAGTAATTACAACCAGTGTGAAAGTGATGGTCATTTCTAAGTTCCGGGCAACCTAGCCTTCACTCTATGGCGTTGCTCCACCAGATCGAATGGTCAGGGCCTAAGAAGTCAACGCCAGAAGAATAAAACACAATAAAGATACAACAGTTTTTCCATCGCGTGACAGGAGTAATTACAACCAGTGTGAAAGTGATGGTCATTTCTAAGTTCCGGGCAACCTAGGCTTGACTCTAGGGCGTTGCTCCACCAGATCGAATACTTAGGGCCTAAGAAGTCAACGCCAGAAGCATAAAATACAATGTAAATACAACAGTTTTTCCATCGTATAACAGGAATAACTGCAACCAGTGTGAAGGTAATGGTCATTTCTACGTTCCGGGCAACCTATGCTTCGCTCTAGGGCGTTGCTCAACCAGATCGAATAGTTAGGGCCTTAGAAGTCAACGCCCGAAGCATAAAATACAGAATAAATACAACAGTTTTTCCATCGTATAAAACGAATAATTGCATCCAGTGTGAAAGTAATGGCCATTTCTACGTTCCGGGCAACCTATTCTTCACTATAGGGCGTTGCTCCACCAGATCGAATGGTCAGGGCCTAAGAAGTCAACGCCAGAAGCATGAAACACAATAAAGATACAACAGTTTTTCCATCGCATGACAGGAGTAATTACAACCAGTGTGAAAGTGATGGTCATTTCTACGTTCAGGGCAACCTAGCCATCACTCTAGGGCGTTGCTCCACCAGATCGAATAGTTAGGGCCTAAGAAGTCAACGCCAGAAGCATAAAATACAATGTAAATACAACAGTTTTTCCATCGTATAAAACGAATAATTGCATCCAGTGTGAAGGTACTGGTCATTTCTACGTTCCGGGCAACCTAGGCTTCACTCTAGGGCGTTGCTCTACCAAATCGAATAGATAGGGCCTTAGAAGTCTACGCCCGGAGCATAAAATACAATAAAAATACAACAGTTTTTCCATCGTATAAAATGAGTAATTGCCATCAGTGTGAAGGTAATGGTCATTTCTGCGTTCCGTTCAACCTAGGATTCACTCTAGGGCGTTGCTGCACCAGATCGAATAATTAGGGCCTGAGAAGTCAACGCCCGAAGCATAAAATACAATAAAAACACAATAGTTTTTCCATCGTATAAAATGAATGATTGCAATCAGTGTGAAGGTAATGTTCATTTCTACGTTCTGGGCAGCCTAGGCTTCACACTAGGGCGTTGCTCCACCAGATCGAATGGTCAGGACCTAAGAAGTCAACGCCAGAAGCATAAAACACAATAAAGATACAGCAGTTTTTCCATCGCACTACAGGAGTAATTACAACCAGTGTGAGAGTGATGGTCATTTCTACGTTCGGGGCAACCTAGGCTTGAGTCTAGGGCGTTGCTCCACCATATCGAATAGCTAGGGCCTTAGAAGTCAACGCCCGAAGCATAAAATACAATAAAAATACAATAGTTTTTCCATCGTATAAAATGGATAATTGCTATCAGTGTGAATGTAATGGCCATTTCTACGTTCCGGGAAACCTAGGCTTCACTCTAGGGCGCTGTTCCACCAGATCGAATTGTTAGGGCCTAAGAAGTCAATGCCAGAAGCATAAAATACAAAACAAATACAACAGTATTTCCATCGTATAAAACGAATAATTGCAACCGGTGTGAAAATTATTGTCATTTCTGCGTTCCGCGCAACCTAGGCTTCACTCGAGGGCGTTGTTCCACCAGAACGTATAATTAGGGCCTAAGAAGTCAACGCCAGAAGCATAAAATACAATATAAATACAACAGAATTTCCACCGTGTAACAGGAATAATTGCAACCAGTGTGAAAGTAATGGTCATTTCTACGTTCCGGGCAACCTATGCTTCGCTCTAGGGCGTTGCTCAACCAGATCGATTATCTAGGGCCTTAGAAGTCAACGACCCAAGCATAAAATACAAAATAAATACAACAGTTTTTCCATCGTATAAAACGAATAATTGCAACCAGTGTGAAAGTTATGGTCATTTCTACGTTCCTGGCAACCTAGGCTTGACTCTAGGGCGTTGCTCCATCAGATCGAATAGTTAGGGTCTTAGAAGTCAACGCCCGAAGCATAAGATACAATAAAAATACAATAGTTTTTCCATCGTATAAAATGGATAATTGCAATCAGTGTGAAGGTAATGGTCATTTCTACGTTCCGGGCAACCTAGGCTTCACTCTATGGCGTTGTGCCACCAGATCCAATTGTTAGGGCATTAGAAGTCAACGCGAGAAACATAAAATACAAAATAAATACAACAGTTTTTCCATCGTATAAGACGAATAATTGCAATCAGTGGGAAGGTAATGGTCATTTCTGCGTTCCGGGCAACCTAGGATTCACTCTAGGGCGTTGCTCCACCAGATCGAATAGATAGGGCCTTAGAAGTCAACGCCCGAAGCATAAAATACAATGAAAATGCAACGGTTTTTCCATCGTATAACACGAATAATTGCAACCAGTGTGAAAGTGATAGTCAATTCTAGGTTCCGCGCAACCTAGGCTTCACTCTAGGACGTTGTTCCACCAGATCGAATAGAAAGGGCCTAAGAAGTCAACGCCAGAAGCATAACGTACAATATAAATACAACGATTTTTCCATCGTATAAAACGAAGAGTTGCATCCAGTGTGAAAGTAATGGCCATTTCTACGTTCCGGGCAACCTATGCTTCACTCTAGGGTGTTGCTCCACCAGATCGAACAGTTAGGGCCATAGAAGTCAACGCCCGAAGCATAAAATACAATAAAGATACAACAGATTTTCCATAGTATAACAGGAGTAATTGCAACCAGTGTGAAAGTGATGGTCATTTCTACGTTCCGGGCAACCTATGCTTCACTCTAGGGCGTTTTTCCACCACATCGAATTGTTAGGGCCTTGGATGTGAACGCCAGAAGCAAAAAATACAAAACAAATACAACAGTTTTTCCATCGTATAAAACGAATAATAGCAACGGGTGTGAAAGTTATGGTCATTTCTACGTCCCGGTCAACCTAATCTTCGCTCTAGGGCGTTGCTCCACCAGATCGAATCGTTAGGGCCTTAGATGTCATCGCCCGAAGCATAAAATACAATGAAAATGCAACGGTTTTTCCATCGTATAACACGAATAATGGCAACCCGTGTGAAAGTGATAGCCATTTCTACGTTCCAGGCAACCTAGGCTTCACTGTAGGGTGTTGCTCTACCAAATCGAATAGCTAGGGCCTTAGAAGTCTACGACCGGAGCATAAAATACAATAAAAATAGAACAGTTTTTCCATCGTATAAAATGAGTAATTGCCATCAGTGTGAAAGTAATGGTCATTTCTGCGTTCCGCACAACCTAGGATTCACTCTAGGGCGATGCTGCACCAGATCGAATAGTTAGGGCCTGAGAAGTCAACGCCCGAAGCATATAATACAATAAAAATACAACAGTTTTTCCATCGTATAACAGGAATAACTGCAACCAGTGTGAAGGCAATTGTCATTTCTACGTTCCGGGCAACCTAGGCTTCACTCTAGGACGTTGTTCCACCAGATCGAATAGAAGGGGCCTAAGAAGTCAACGCCAGAAGCATAACGTACAATATAAATACAACGATTTTTCCATCGTATAAAACGAAGAGTTGCATCCAGTGTGAAAGTAATGGCCATTTCTACGTTCCGGGCAACCTATGCTTCACTCTAGGGTGTTGCTCCACCAGATCGAACAGTTAGGGCCATAGAAGTCAACGCCCGAAGCATAAAATACAATAAAGATACAACAGATTTTCCATAGTATAACAGGAGTAATTGCAACCAGTGTGAAAGTGATGGTCCTTTCAACGTTCCGGGCAACCTATGCTTCACTCTAGGGCGTTGTTCCACCACATCGAATTGTTAGGGCCTTGGATGTGAACGCCAGAAGCATAAAATACAAAACAAATACAACAGTTTTTCCATCGTATAAAACGAATAATAGCAACGGGTGTGAAAGTTATGGTCATTTCCACGTCCCGGTCAACCTAATCTTCGCTCTAGGGCGTTGCTCCACCAGATAGAATCGTTAGGGCCTTAGATGTCAACGCCCGAAGCATAAAATACAATAAAAATACAACAGTTTTTCCATCGTATAAAATGAGTAATTGCCATCAGTGTGAAGGTAATGGTCATTTCTGCGTTCCGTTCAACCTAGGATTCACTCTAGGGCGTTGCTGCACCATATCGAATAATTAGGGCCTGAGAGGTCAACGCCCGAAGCATATAATAGCATAAAAATACAACAGTTTTTCCATCATATATCAGGAATAACAGCAACCAGTGTGATGGTAATGGTCATTTCTACGTTCCGGGCAACCTAGGCTCCACTCTAGGGCGTTGTTCCACCAGATCCAATAGTAAGGGCCTTAGAAGTCAACGCCCGAAGCATAAAATACAAAATAAGTACAACAGTTTTTCCATCGTATAAAATGAGTAATTGCCATCAGTGTGATGGTAATGGCCATTTCTACGTTCCGGGCAACCTAGGCTTCACTCTAGGGCGTTGCTCCACCAGATCGAATAGTTAGGGCCTAAGAAGTCAACGCCAGAAGCATAAAATACAATGTAAATACAATAGTTTTTGCATCGTATAATATGAATAATTGCAAACAGTGTGAAAGTAATGGTCACTTCTACGTTCCGTGCAACCTAGGCTTCACTATAGGGCATTGTCCCACCAGATCCAATAGTAAGGGACTGAGAAGTCAACGCCAGAAGCATAAAATACAAAACAAGTACAACAGTTTTTCCTTCGTATAACACGAATAATTGCAACCTGTGTGAAAGTGACGGCCATTTCTACGTTCCGGCCATCCTAGATATACCTCTGATGCGTTGCTCCACCAGATCGAATAGTTAGGGCCTAGGAAGTCAGCACCAGGTACATAACATAAAATAAGAATACAACAGTTTTTCCATCATATAACAGGAATAACTGCAACCATTGTGAAGGTAATGATCATTTCTACGTTCTGGGCAACCTATCCTTCACTCTAGGGCGTTGCTCCACCCGATCGAATAGTTAGGGACTAAGAAGTGAACGCCAGAAGCATAAAATACAAGAAAAATACAACAGTTCTTCCATCGTTTAACAGGAATAATTGCAAGCAGTGTGAAGCTAATGGTCATTCCTACGTTCAGGGCAACCTAGGCTTCACTCTAGGGCGTTGGCCCACCAGATCCAATAGTTAGGGCCTAAGAAGTCAACGCCAGAAGCATAAAATACAATGTAAATACAACAGTTTTTGCATCGTATAATATGAATAATTGCAAACAGTGTGAAAGTAATGGTCACTTCTACGTTCCGTGCAACCTAGGCTTCACTCTAGGGCGTTTGTCCAACAGATCGAATTGTTCGGGCGTAAGAACTCAACGCCCGAAGCATAAAATACAATAAAAATACAATAGTTCTTCCATCGTATAACAGGAGTAATTGCAACCAGTGTGAAAGTGATGGTCATTTCTACGTTCCGGGCAACCTAGGCTTCACTCTAGGGCGTTGTTCCTCCAGAACGAATTGTTAGTGCCTTAGAAGTCAACGCCAGAAGCGTAAAATACAAAACAAATGCAACAGTTTTTCCATCGTATAAAACGAATAATTGCAACCGATGTGAAAATTATGGTCATTTCTACGTTCCGGGCAACCTAGGCTTCACTATAGGGCGTTGCTCCACCAGATCGAATAGTTAGGGACTAAGAAGTCAACGCCAGAAGCATAAAATACAATGCAAATACAACAGTTTTTGCATCGCATTACAGGAGTAATTACAACCAGTGTGAAAGTGATGGTCATTCCTACGTTCCGGGCAACCTAGGCTTCACTCTAGGGCGTTGGCCCACCAGATCGAATAGTTAGGGCCTATGAAGTCAACGCCAGAAGCATAAAATACAAGATAAATTCAACAGTTTTTCCATCGTATAACAGGAATAATAGCAACCAGTGTGAAGCTAATGGTCATTCCTACGTTCAGGGCAACCTAGGCTTCACTCTAGGGCGTTGGCCAACCAGATCGAATAGTTAGGGCCTATGAAGTCAACGCCAGAAGCATAAAATACAAAAGAAATTCAACAGTTTTTCCATCGTATAAAACGAATAATTGCAACCAGTGTGAATGTTATGGTCATTTCTACGTTCCGGGCAACTTAGGCTTGACTCTAGGGCGTTCCTCCACCAGATCGAATTGTTAGGGCCTTAGAAGTCAACGCCCGAAGCATAAAATAGAGAATAAATACAACAGTTTTTCCATCGTATAAAACGAATGATTGCATCCAGTGTGAAAGTAGTGGCCATATCTACGTTCGGGGCAACCTAGGCTTGGCTCTAGGGCGTTGCTCCACCAGATGGAAGTGTTAGGGCCTTAGAAGTCAACGCTCGAAGCATAGAATACAATAAAGGTACAACAGTTTTTCCATCGTATAACAGGAGTAATTGTAACCAGTGTGAAAGTGATGGTCATTTCTACGTTCCGGGCAAACTAGGGTTCACTCTAGGGCGTTGCTCCACCAGGTGGAATAGATAGGGCCTTAGAAGTCAACGCCCGAAGCATAAAATACAATGAAAATGCAACAGTTTTTGCATCGTATAATATGAATAATTGCAAACAGTGTGAAAGTAATGTTCATTTCTACGTTCCGTGCAACCTAGGATTCACTCTAGGGCGTTTGTCCACCAGGTCGAATAGTTAGGGCCTAAGAAGTCAACGCGACAAGCATAAAATACAATAAAAATACAACAGTTCTTCCATTGTATAACAGGAATAATTGCAACCAGTGTGAAGGTAATGGTCATTTCTACGTTGCGGGCAACCTAGGCTTCACTCTAGGGCGTTGGCCCACCAGATCGAATAGTTAGGGCCTATGAAGTCAACGCCAGAAGCATAAAATACAAGATAAATTCAACAGTTTTTCCATCGTATATTTCGAATAATTGCAACCAGTGTTAAGGTTATGGTCATTTCTACGTTCCAAGCAACCTAGGCTTCACTGTAGGGTGTTGCTCTACCAAATCGAATAGATAGGGCCTTAGAAGTCTACGCCCGGAGCATAAAATACAATAAAAATACAACAGTTTTTCCATCGTATAAAATGAGTAATAGCCATCAGTGTGAAGGTAATGGTCATCTCTGTGTTCCGTTCAACCTAGGATTCACTTTAGGGCATTGCTGCATCAGGTCGAATAGTTAGGGCCTGAGAAGTCAACGCCCGAAGCATATAATACAATAAAAATACAACAGTTTTTGCATCGCATTACAGGAGTAATTACAACCAGTGTGAAAGTGATGGTCATTTCTACGTTCCGGACAACCTAGCCTTCACTCTAGGGCGTTGCTCCACCAGATCGAAAAGTTAGGGCCTAAGAAGTCAACGCCAGAAGCATAAAATACAATGTAAATACAACAGTTTTTCCATTGTATAATATGAATAATTGCAAACAGTGTGAAAGTAATGGTCATTTCTACGTTCCGTGCAACCTAGGCTTCACACTAGGGCGTTTGTCCACCAGATCGAATTGTTCGGGCCTAAGAAGTCAACGCGAGAAGCATAAAATACAATAAAAATACAACAGTTCTTCCATCGTATAACAGGAATAATTGCAACCAGTGTGAAGCTAATGGTCATTCCTACGTTCCGGGCAACCTAGGCTTGGCTCTAGGGCGTTGCTCCACCAGATCGAAGTGTTAGGGCCTTAGAAGTCAACGCCCGAAGCATAGAATACAATAAAGGTACAACAGTTTTTCCATCGTATAACAGGAGTAATTGTAACCAGTGTGAAAGTGATGGTCATTTCTACGTTCCTGGCAACCTAGGCTTGACTCTATGGCGTTGCTCCACCAGAGCGAATAGTTAGGTCCTTAGAAGTCAACGCCAGAAGCATAAAATACAATGTAAATACAACAGTTTTTGCATCGTATAATTTGAATAATTGCAAACAGTGTGAAAGTAATGGTCACTTCTACGTTCCGTGCAACCTAGGCTTCACTCTAGGGCGTTTGTCCAACAGATCGAATTGTTCGGGCCTAAGAAGTCAACGCGAGAAGCATAAAATACAATAAAAATACAACAGTTCTTCCATCGTATATCAGGAATAATTGCAACCAGTGTGAAGGTAATGGTCATCTCTGCGTTCCGTTCAACCTAGGATTCACTTTAGGGCATTGCTGCATCAGGTCGAATAGTTAGGGCCTGAGAAGTCAACGCCCGAAGCATATAATACAATAAAAATACAACAGTTTTTCCATCGTATAATAGGAATAACTGCAACCAGTGTGAAGGTAATGGTCATTTCTACGTTCCGGCCATCCTAGATATAACCCTGATGCGTTGCTCCACCAGATCGAATAGTTAGGGCCTAGGAAGTCAACACCAGGTGCATAACATACAATAAGAATACAACAGTTTTTCCATCATATAACAGGAATAACTGCAACCAGTGTGAAGGTAATCGTCATTTCTACGTTCCGGGCAACCTAGCCTTCACTCTAGGGCGTTGCTCCACCAGACGGAATAGTTAGGGCCTTAGAAGTCAACGCCCGAAGCATAAAGTACAATGAAAATGCAACGGTTTTTCCATCGTATAACACGAATAATTGCAACCAGTGTGAAAGTGATAGTCACTTCTAGGTTCCGGGCAACCTAGGCTTCACTCTAGGGTGTTGCTCCACCAGATCGAATAGATAGGGCCTAAGAAGTCATCGCCAGAAGCATAAAACAAAATATAAATACATCAGCTGTTGCATCGTATAAAGCGAATAATTGCAACCAGTGTGAAAGTGACGGCCATTTCTACGTTCCGGCCATCCTAGATATAACTCTGAGGCGTTGCTCCACCAGATCCAAGAGTAAGGGACTGAGAAGTCAACGCCAGAAGCATAAAATACAAAACAAGTACAACAGTTTTTCCTTCGCATAACACGAATAATTGCAACCGGTGTGAAGGTGATGGTCATTTCTACGTTCCTGGCAACATAGGCTTGGCTCTAGGGCGTTGCTCCACCAGATCGAATAGTTAGGACATTAGAAGTCAACGCCCGAAGCATAAAATACAATAAAGATACAACAGTTTTTCCATCGTATAACAGGAGTAATTGCAACCAGTGTGAAAGTGGCGGCCATTTCTACGTTCCGGCCATTCTAGATATAACTCTGAGGCGTTGCTCCACCAGATCGAATAGTTAGGGCCTAGGAAGTCATCACCAGGTGCATAAAATACAATAAGAATACAACAGTTTTTCGATCATATAACAGGAATAACTGCAACCAGTGTGAAGGTAATGGTCATTTCTACGTACCGGGCCACCTAGGCTCCACTCTAGGGCCTTGTTCCACCAGATCCAATAGTAAGGGACTGAGAAGTCAACGCCAGAAGCATAAAATGCAAAACAAGTACAACAGTTTTTCCTTCGTATAACACGAATAATTGCAACCGGTGTGAAGGTGATGCTCATTTCTACGTTCCTGGCAACGTAGGCTTGACTCTAGGGCGATGCTCCACCAGAGCGAATAGTTAGGTCCTTAGAAGTCTACGCCCGGAGCATAAAATACAATAAAAATACAACAGTTTTTCCATCGTATAAAATGAGTAATTACCATCAGTGTGAAGGTAATGGTCATTTCTGCGTTCCGTTCAACATAGGATTCACTCTAGGGCGTTGCTGCACCAGATCGAATAATTAGGGCCTGAGAAGTCAACGCCCGAAGCATATAATACAATAAAAATACAACAGTTTTTCCATCGTATAACAGGAATAACAGCAACCTGTGTGATGGTAATGGTCATTTCTACGTTCCGTGCAACCTAGCCTTCACTCTAGGGCGTTGCTCCACCAGATCGAATAGTTAGGGCCTAAGAAGTCAACGCCAGAAGCATAAAATACAATGCAAATACAACAGTTTTTGCATCGTATAATATGAATAATTGCAAACAGTGAGAAAGTAATGGTCATTTCTACGTTCCGTGCAGCCTAGGCTTCACTCTAGGGCGTTTGTCCACCAGGTCGAATAGTTAGGGCCTAAGAAGTCAACGCCAGAAGCATAAAATGCAATGTAAATACAACAGTTTTTCCATCGTATAAAACGAATAATTGCATCCAGTGTGAAAGTTATGGTCAGTTCTACGTTCCGGTCAACCTAGGCTTCACTCTAGGGCGTTGCTCCACCAGATAGAATCGTTAGGGCCTTAGATGTCAACGCCCGAAGCATAAAATACAATGAAAATGCAACGGTTTTTCCATCGTATGACACGAATAATTGCGACCAGTGTGAAAGTGATAGTCACTTCTAGGTTCCGGGCAACCTAGGCTTCACTCTAGGGTGTTGCTCCACCAGATCGAATAGATAGGGCCTAAGAAGTCATCGCCAGAAGTATAAAACACAATATAAATACATCAGCTGTTGCATCGTATAAAGCGAATAATTGCAACCAGTGTGAAAGTGACGGCCATTTCTACGTTCCGGCCATCCTAGATATAACTCTGAGGCGTTGCTCCACCAGATCGAATAGTTAGGGCCTAGGAAGTCAACACCAGGTGCATAAAATACTATAAGAATACAACAGTTTTTCCATCATATAACAGGAATAACTGCAACCAGTGTGAAGGTAATGGTCATTTCTACATTCCGGGCCACCTAGGCTCCACTGTAGGGCGTTGTTCCACCAGATCCAATAGTAAGCGACTGAGAAGTCAACGCCAGAAGCATAAAATACAAAACAAGTACAACAGTTTTTCCTTCGTATAACACGTATAATTGCAACCGGTGTGAAATGGATAGTCATTTCAACGTTCCTGGCAACCTAGGCTTGACTCTATGGCGTTGCTCCACCAGAGCGAATAGTTAGGTCCTTAGAAGTCAACGCCAGAAGCACAAAATACAATGTAAATACAACAGTTTTTGCATCGTATAATTTGAATAATTGCAAACAGTTTGAAAGTAATGGTCACTTCTACGTTCCGTGCAACCTAGGCTTCACTCTAGGGCCTTTGTCCAACAGATCGAATTGTTCGGGCCTAAGAAGTCAACGCGAGAAGCATAAAATACAATAAAAATACAACAGTTCTTCCATCGTATAACAGGAATAATTGCAACCAGTGTGAAGCTAATGGTCATTCCTACGTTCCGGGCAACCTACGCTTCACTCTAGGGCGTTGGCCCACCAGATCGAATAGTTAGGGCCTATGAAGTCAACGCCAGAAGCATAAAATACAAAATAAATACAACAGTTTCTCCATCGTATAAAACGAATAATTGCAACCAGTGTGAAAGTTATGGTCATTTCTGCGTTCCGTTCAACCTAGGACTCACTCTAGGGCGTTGCTGCACCAGATCGAATAATTAGGGCCTGAGAAGTCAACGCCCGAAGCATATAATACAATAAAAATACAACAGTTTTTCCATCGTATAAAACGAATAATTGCATCCAGTGTGAAAGTTATGGTCAGTTCTACGTTCCGGTCAACCTAGGCTTCACTCTAGGGCGTTGCTCCACCAGATAGAATCGTTAGGGCCTTAGATGTCAACGCCCGAAGCATAAAATACAATGAAAATGCAACGGTTTTTCCATCGTATGACACGAATAATTGCGACCCGTGTGAAAGTGATAGCCATTTCTACGTTCCAGGCAACCTAGGCTTCACTGTAGGGTGTTGCTCTACCAAATCGAATAGATAGGGCCTTAGAAGTCTACGCCCGGAGCATAAAATACAATAAAAATACAACAGTATTTCCATCGTATAAAACGAATAATTGCATCCAGTGTGAAAGTTATGGTCAGTTCTACGTTCCGGTCAACCTAGGCTTCACTCTAGGGCGTTGCTCCACCAGATAGAATCGTTAGGGCCTTAGATGTCAACGCCCGAAGCATAAAATACAATGAAAATGCAACGGTTTTTCCATCGTATGACACGAATATTTGCGACCCGTGTGAAAGTGATAGCCATTTCTACGTTCCAGGCAACCTAGGCTTCACTGTAGGGTGTTGCTCTACCAAATCGAATAGATAGGGCCTTAGAAGTCTACGCCCGGAGCATAAAATACAATAAAAATACAACAGTTTTTCCATCGTATAAAATGAGTAATAGCCATCAGTGTGAAGGTAATGGTCATCTCTGCGTTCCGTTCAACCTAGGATTCACTCTAGGGCGTTGTTCCGCCAGAACGAACTGTTAGGGCCTTAGAAGTCAACGCCCGAAGCATAAAATACAATGAAAATGCAACGGTTTTTCCATCGTATAAGACGAATAATTGCAACCAGTGTGAAAGTGATAGCCATTTCTACGTTCCAGGCAACCTAGGCTTCACTGTAGGGTGTTGCTCTACCAAATCGAATAGATAGGGCCTTAGAAGTCTACGCCCGGACCATAAAATACAATAAAAATACAACAGTTTTTCCATCGTATAAAACGAATAATTGCATCCAGTGTGAAAGTTATGGTCAGTTCTACGTTCCGGTCAACCTAGGCTTCACTCTAGGGCGTTGTTCCGCCAGAACGAACTGTTAGGGCCTTAGAAGTCAACGCCAGAAGCGTAAAATACAAAACAAATGCAACAGTTTTTCCATCGTATAAAACGAATAATTGCAACCGATGTGAAAATTATGGTCATTTCTACGTTCCGGTCAACCTAGGCTTCACTCTAGGGCGTTGCTCCACCAGATAGAATCGTTAGGGCCTTAGATGTCAACGCCCGAAGCATAAAATACAATGAAAATGCAACGGTTTTTCCATCGTATGACACGAATATTTGCGACCCGTGTGAAAGTGATAGCCATTTCTACGTTCCAGGCAACCTAGGCTTCACTGTAGGGTGTTGCTCTACCAAATCGAATAGATAGGGCCTTAGAAGTCTACGCCCGGAGCATAAAATACAATAAAAATACAACAGTTTTTCCATCGTATAAAATGAGTAATAGCCATCAGTGTGAAGGTAATGGTCATCTCTGCGTTCCGTTCAACCTAGGATTCACTCTAGGGCGTTGTTCCGCCAGAACGAACTGTTAGGGCCTTAGAAGTCAACGCCCGAAGCATAAAATACAATGAAAATGCAACGGTTTTTCCATCGTATAAGACGAATAATTGCAACCAGTGTGAAAGTGATAGCCATTTCTACGTTCCAGGCAACCTAGGCTTCACTGTAGGGTGTTGCTCTACCAAATCGAATAGATAGGGCCTTAGAAGTCTACGCCCGGACCATAAAATACAATAAAAATACAACAGTTTTTCCATCGTATAAAACGAATAATTGCATCCAGTGTGAAAGTTATGGTCAGTTCTACGTTCCGGTCAACCTAGGCTTCACTCTAGGGCGTTGTTCCGCCAGAACGAACTGTTAGGGCCTTAGAAGTCAACGCCAGAAGCGTAAAATACAAAACAAATGCAACAGTTTTTCCATCGTATAAAACGAATAATTGCAACCGATGTGAAAATTATGGTCATTTCTACGTTCCGGGCAACCTAGGCTTCACTCTAGGGCGTTGCTCCACCAGACGGAATAGTTAGGGCCTTAGAAGTCAACGCCCGAAGCATAAAGTACAATGAAAATGCAACGGTTTTTCCATCGTATAACACGAATAATTGCAACCAGTGTGAAAGTGATAGTCACTTCTAGGTTCCGGGCAACCTAGGCTTCACTCTAGGGTGTTGCTCCACCAGATCGAATAGATAGGGCCTAAGAAGTCATCGCCAGAAGTATAAAACAAAATATAAATACATCAGCTGTTGCATCGTATAAAGCGAATAATTGCAACCAGTGTGAAAGTGACGGCCATTTCTACGTTCCGGCCATCCTAGATATAACTCTGAGGCGTTGCTCCACCAGATCCAAGAGTAAGGGACTGAGAAGTCAACGCCAGAAGCATAAAATACAAAACAAGTACAACAGTTTTTCCTTCGCATAACACGAATAATTGCAACCGGTGTGAAGGTGATGGTCATTTCTACGTTCCTGGCAACATAGGCTTGGCTCTAGGGCGTTGCTCCACCAGATCGAATAGTTAGGACATTAGAAGTCAACGCCCGAAGCATAAAATACAATAAAGATACAACAGTTTTTCCATCGTATAACAGGAGTAATTGCAACCAGTGTGAAAGTGACGGCCATTTCTACGTTCCGGCCATCCTAGATATAACTCTGAGGCGTTGCTCCACCAGATCGAATAGTTAGGGCCTAGGAAGTCATCACCAGGTGCATAAAATACAATAAGAATACAACAGTTTTTCGATCATATAACAGGAATAACTGCAACCAGTGTGAAGGTAATGGTCATTTCTACGTACCGGGCCACCTAGGCTCCACTCTAGGGCCTTGTTCCACCAGATCCAATAGTAAGGGACTGAGAAGTCAACGCCAGAAGCATAAAATGCAAAACAAGTACAACAGTTTTTCCTTCGTATAACACGAATAATTGCAACCGGTGTGAAGGTGATGCTCATTTCTACGTTCCTGGCAACGTAGGCTTGACTCTAGGGCGATGCTCCACCAGAGCGAATAGTTAGGTCCTTAGAAGTCTACGCCCGGAGCATAAAATACAATAAAAATACAACAGTTTTTCCATCGTATAAAATGAGTAATTACCATCAGTGTGAAGGTAATGGTCATTCCTGCGTTCCGTTCAACATAGGATTCACTCTAGGGCGTTGCTGCACCAGATCGAATAATTAGGGCCTGAGAAGTCAACGCCCGAAGCATATAATACAATAAAAATACAACAGTTTTTCCATCGTATAACAGGAATAACAGCAACCAGTGTGATGGTAATGGTCATTTCTACGTTCCGTGCAACCTAGCCTTCACTCTAGGGCGTTGCTCCACCAGATCGAATAGTTAGGGCCTAAGAAGTCAACGCCAGAAGCATAAAATACAATGCAAATACAACAGTTTTTGCATCGTATAATATGAATAATTGCAAACAGTGAGAAAGTAATGGTCATTTCTACGTTCCGTGCAGCCTAGGCTTCACTCTAGGGCGTTTGTCCACCAGGTCGAATAGTTAGGGCCTAAGAAGTCAACGCCAGAAGCATAAAATGCAATGTAAATACAACAGTTTTTCCATCGTATAAAACGAATAATTGCATCCAGTGTGAAAGTTATGGTCAGTTCTACGTTCCGGTCAACCTAGGCTTCACTCTAGGGCGTTGCTCCACCAGATAGAATCGTTAGGGCCTTAGATGTCAACGCCCGAAGCATAAAATACAATGAAAATGCAACGGTTTTTCCATCGTATGACACGAATAATTGCGACCAGTGTGAAAGTGATAGTCACTTCTAGGTTCCGGGCAACCTAGGCTTCACTCTAGGGTGTTGCTCCACCAGATCGAAAAGATAGGGCCTAAGAAGTCATCGCCAGAAGTATAAAACACAATATAAATACATCAGCTGTTGCATCGTATAAAGCGAATAATTGCAACCAGTGTGAAAGTGACGGCCATTTCTACGTTCCGGCCATCCTAGATATAACTCTGAGGCGTTGCTCCACCAGATCGAATAGTTAGGGCCTAGGAAGTCAACACCAGGTGCATAAAATACTATAAGAATACAACAGTTTTTCCATCATATAACAGGAATAACTGCAACCAGTGTGAAGGTAATGGTCATTTCTACATTCCGGGCCACCTAGGCTCCACTGTAGGGCGTTGTTCCACCAGATCCAATAGTAAGCGACTGAGAAGTCAACGCCAGAAGCATAAAATACAAAACAAGTACAACAGTTTTTCCTTCGTATAACACGTATAATTGCAACCGGTGTGAAATGGATAGTCATTTCAACGTTCCTGGCAACCTAGGCTTGACTCTATGGCGTTGCTCCACCAGAGCGAATAGTTAGGTCCTTAGAAGTCAACGCCAGAAGCATAAAATACAATGTAAATGCAACAGTTTTTGCATCGTATAATTTGAATAATTGCAAACAGTTTGAAAGTAATGGTCACTTCTACGTTCCGTGCAACCTAGGCTTCACTCTAGGGCCTTTGTCCAACAGATCGAATTGTTCGGGCCTAAGAAGTCAACGCGAGAAGCATAAAATACAATAAAAATACAACAGTTCTTCCATCGTATAACAGGAATAATTGCAACCAGTGTGAAGCTAATGGTCATTCCTACGTTCCGGGCAACCTACGCTTCACTCTAGGGCGTTGGCCCACCAGATCGAATAGTTAGGGCCTATGAAGTCAACGCCAGAAGCATAAAATACAAAATAAATACAACAGCTTCTCCATCGCATAAAACGAATAATTGCAACCAGTGTGAAAGTTATGGTCATTTCTGCGTTCCGTTCAACCTAGGACTCACTCTAGGGCGTTGCTGCACCAGATCGAATAATTAGGGCCTGAGAAGTCAACGCCCGAAGCATATAATACAATAAAAATACAACAGTTTTTCCATCGTATAAAACGAATAATTGCATCCAGTGTGAAAGTTATGGTCAGTTCTACGTTCCGGTCAACCTAGGCTTCACTCTAGGGCGTTGCTCCACCAGATAGAATCGTTAGGGCCTTAGATGTCAACGCCCGAAGCATAAAATACAATGAAAATGCAACGGTTTTTCCATCGTATGACACGAATAATTGCGACCCGTGTGAAAGTGATAGCCATTTCTACGTTCCAGGCAACCTAGGCTTCACTGTAGGGTGTTGCTCTACCAAATCGAATAGATAGGGCCTTAGAAGTCTACGCCCGGAGCATAAAATACAATAAAAATACAACAGTATTTCCATCGTACAAAACGAATAATTGCATCCAGTGTGAAAGTAGTGGCCATATCTACGTTCGGGGCAACCTAGGCTTGGCTCTAGGGCGTTGCTCCACCAGATCGAAGTGTTAGGGCCTTAGAAGTCAACGCCCGAAGCATAGAATACAATAAAGGTACAACAGTTTTTCCATCGTATAACAGGAGTAATTGTAACCAGTGTGAAAGTGATGGTCATTTCTACGTTCCTGGCAACCTAGGCTTGACTCTATGGCGTTGCTCCACCAGAGCGAATAGTTAGGTCCTTAGAAGTCAACGCCAGAAGCATAAAATACAATGTAAATACAACAGTTTTTGCATCGTATAATTTGAATAATTGCAAACAGTGTGAAAGTAATGGTCACTTCTACGTTCTGTGCAACCTAGGCTTCACTCTAGGGCGTTTGTCCAACAGATCGAATTGTTCGGGCCTAAGAAGTCAACGCGAGAAGCATAAAATACAATAAAAATACAACAGTTCTTCCATCGTATATCAGGAATAATTGCAACCAGTGTGAAGGTAATGGTCATCTCTGCGTTCCGTTCAACCTAGGATTCACTTTAGGGCATTGCTGCATCAGGTCGAATAGTTAGGGCCTGAGAAGTCAACGCCCGAAGCATATAATACAATAAAAATACAACAGTTTTTCCATCGTATAATAGGAATAACTGCAACCAGTGTGAAGGTAATGGTCATTTCTACGTTCCGGCCATCCTAGATATAACCCTGATGCGTTGCTCCACCAGATCGAATAGTTAGGGCCTAGGAAGTCAACACCAGGTGCATAACATACAATAAGAATACAACAGTTTTTCCATCATATAACAGGAATAACTGCAACCAGTGTGAAGGTAATCGTCATTTCTACGTTCCGGGCAACCTAGCCTTCACTCTAGGGCGTTGCTCCACCAGACGGAATAGTTAGGGCATTAGAAGTCAACGCCCGAAGCATAAAATACAATGAAAATGCAACGGTTTTTCCATCGTATAACACGAATAATTGCAACCAGTGTGAAAGTGATAGCCATTTCTACGTTCCAGGCAACCTAGGCTTCACTGTAGGGTGTTGCTCTACCAAATCGAATAGATAGGGCCTTAGAAGTCTACGCCCGGACCATAAAATACAATAAAAATACAACAGTTTTTCCATCGTATAAAACGAATAATTGCATCCAGTGTGAAAGTTATGGTCAGTTCTACGTTCCGGTCAACCTAGGCTTCACTCTAGGGCGTTGCTCCACCAGATAGAATCGTTAGGGCCTTAGATGTCAACGCCCGAAGCATAAAATACAATGAAAATGCAACGGTTTTTCCATCGTATGACACGAACATTTGCGACCCGTGTGAAAGTGATAGCCATTTCTACGTTCCAGGCAACCTAGGCTTCACTGTAGGGTGTTGCTCTACCAAATCGAATAGATAGGGCCTTAGAAGTCTACGCCCGGAGCATAAAATACAATAAAAATACAACAGTTTTTCCATCGTATAAAATGAGTAATAGCCATCAGTGTGAAGGTAATAGTCATCTCTGCGTTCCGTTCAACCTAGGATTCACTCTAGGGCGTTGTTCCGCCAGAACGAACTGTTAGGGCCTTAGAAGTCAACGCCAGAAGCGTAAAATACAAAACAAATGCAACAGTTTTTCCATCGTATAAAACGAATAATTGCAACCGATGTGAAAATTATGGTCATTTCTACGTTCCGGGCAACCTAGGCTTCACTCTAGGGCGTTGCTCCACCAGACGGAATAGTTAGGGCCTTAGAAGTCAACGCCCGAAGCATAAAGTACAATGAAAATGCAACGGTTTTTCCATCGTATAACACGAATAATTGCAACCAGTGTGAAAGTGATAGTAACTTCTAGGTTCCGGGCAACCTAGGCTTCACTCTAGGGTGTTGCTCCACCAGATCGAATAGATAGGGCCTAAGAAGTCATCGCCAGAAGCATAAAACAAAATATAAATACATCAGCTGTTGCATCGTATAAAGCGAATAATTGCAACCAGTGTGAAAGTGACGGCCATTTCTACGTTCCGGCCATCCTAGATATAACTCTGAGGCGTTGCTCCACCAGATCCAAGAGTAAGGGACTGAGAAGTCAACGCCAGAAGCATAAAATACAAAACAAGTACAACAGTTTTTCCTTCGCATAACACGAATAATTGCAACCGGTGTGAAGGTGATGGTCATTTCTACGTTCCTGGCAACATAGGCTTGGCTCTAGGGCGTTGCTCCACCAGATCGAATAGTTAGGACATTAGAAGTCAACGCCCGAAGCATAAAATACAATAAAGATACAACAGTTTTTCCATCGTATAACAGGAGTAATTGCAACCAGTGTGAAAGTGACGGCCATTTCTACGTTCCGGCCATCCTAGATATAACTCTGAGGCGTTGCTCCACCAGATCGAATAGTTAGGGCCTAGGAAGTCATCACCAGGTGCATAAAATACAATAAGAATACAACAGTTTTTCGATGATATAACAGGAATAACTGCAACCAGTGTGAAGGTAATGGTCATTTCTACGTACCGGGCCACCTAGGCTCCACTCTAGGGCCTTGTTCCACCAGATCCAATAGTAAGGGACTGAGAAGTCAACGCCAGAAGCATAAAATGCAAAACAAGTACAACAGTTTTTCCTTCGTATAACACGAATAATTGCAACCGGTGTGAAGGTGATGCTCATTTCTACGTTCCTGGCAACGTAGGCTTGACTCTAGGGCGATGCTCCACCAGAGCGAATAGTTAGGTCCTTAGAAGTCTACGCCCGGAGCATAAAATACAATAAAAATACAACAGTTTTTCCATCGTATAAAATGAGTAATTACCATCAGTGTGAAGGTAATGGTCATTCCTGCGTTCCGTTCAACATAGGATTCACTCTAGGGCGTTGCTGCACCAGATCGAATAATTAGGGCCTGAGAAGTCAACGCCCGAAGCATATAATACAATAAAAATACAACAGTTTTTCCATCGTATAACAGGAATAACAGCAACCAGTGTGATGGTAATGGTCATTTCTACGTTCCGTGCAACCTAGCCTTCACTCTAGGGCGTTGCTCCACCAGATCGAATAGTTAGGGCCTAAGAAGTCAACGCCAGAAGCATAAAATACAATGCAAATACAACAGTTTTTGCATCGTATAATATGAATAATTGCAAACAGTGAGAAAGTAATGGTCATTTCTGCGTTCCGTGCAGCCTAGGCTTCACTCTAGGGCGTTTGTCCACCAGGTCGAATAGTTAGGGCCTAAGAAGTCAACGCCAGAAGCATAAAATGCAATGTAAATACAACAGTTTTTCCATCGTATAAAACGAATAATTGCATCCAGTGTGAAAGTTATGGTCAGTTCTACGTTCCGGTCAACCTAGGCTTCACTCTAGGGCGTTGCTCCACCAGATAGAATCGTTAGGGCCTTAGATGTCAACGCCCGAAGCATAAAATACAATGAAAATGCAACGGTTTTTCCATCGTATGACACGAATAATTGCGACCAGTGTGAAAGTGATAGTCACTTCTAGGTTCCGGGCAACCTAGGCTTCACTCTAGGGTGTTGCTCCACCAGATCGAATAGATAGGGCCTAAGAAGTCATCGCCAGAAGTATAAAACACAATATAAATACATCAGCTGTTGCATCGTATAAAGCGAATAATTGCAACCAGTGTGAAAGTGACGGCCATTTCTACGTTCCGGCCATCCTAGATATAACTCTGAGGCGTTGCTCCACCAGATCGAATAGTTAGGGCCTAGGAAGTCAACACCAGGTGCATAAAATACTATAAGAATACAACAGTTTTTCCATCATATAACAGGAATAACTGCAACCAGTGTGAAGGTAATGGTCATTTCTACATTCCGGGCCACCTAGGCTCCACTGTAGGGCGTTGTTCCACCAGATCCAATAGTAAGCGACTGAGAAGTCAACGCCAGAAGCATAAAATACAAAGTAAGTACAACAGTTTTTCCTTCGTATAACACGTATAATTGCAACCGGTGTGAAATGGATAGTCATTTCAACGTTCCTGGCAACCTAGGCTTGACTCCATGGCGTTGCTCCACCAGAGCGAATAGTTAGGGCCTTAGAAGTCTACGCCCGGAGCATAAAATACAATAAAAATACAACAGTTTTTCCATCGTATAAAATGAGTAATAGCCATCAGTGTGAAGGTAATGGTCATCTCTGCGTTCCGTTCAACCTAGGATTCACTCTAGGGCGTTGTTCCGCCAGAACGAACTGTTAGGGCCTTAGAAGTCAACGCCCGAAGCATAAAATACAATGAAAATGCAACGGTTTTTCCATCGTATAACACGAATAATTGCAACCAGTGTGAAAGTGATAGCCATTTCTACGTTCCAGGCAACCTAGGCTTCACTGTAGGGTGTTGCTCTACCAAATCGAATAGATAGGGCCTTAGAAGTCTACGCCCGGACCATAAAATACAATAAAAATACAACAGTTTTTCCATCGTATAAAACGAATAATTGCATCCAGTGTGAAAGTTATGGTCAGTTCTACGTTCCGGTCAACCTAGACTTCACTCTAGGGCGTTGCTCCACCAGATAGAATCGTTAGGGCCTTAGATGTCAACGCCCGAAGCATAAAATACAATGAAAATGCAACGGTTTTTCCATCGTATGACACGAACATTTGCGACCCGTGTGAAAGTGATAGCCATTTCTACGTTCCAGGCAACCTAGGCTTCACTGTAGGGTGTTGCTCTACCAAATCGAATAGATAGGGCCTTAGAAGTCTACGCCCGGAGCATAAAATACAATAAAAATACAACAGTTTTTCCATCGTATAAAATGAGTAATAGCCATCAGTGTGAAGGTAATAGTCATCTCTGCGTTCCGTTCAACCTAGGATTCACTCTAGGGCGTTGTTCCGCCAGAACGAACTGTTAGGGCCTTAGAAGTCAACGCCAGAAGCGTAAAATACAAAACAAATGCAACAGTTTTTCCATCGTATAAAACGAATAATTGCAACCGATGTGAAAATTATGGTCATTTCTACGTTCCGGGCAACCTAGGCTTCACTCTAGGGCGTTGCTCCACCAGACGGAATAGTTAGGGCCTTAGAAGTCAACGCCCGAAGCATAAAGTACAATGAAAATGCAACGGTTTTTCCATCGTATAACACGAATAATTGCAACCAGTGTGAAAGTGATAGTCACTTCTAGGTTCCGGGCAACCTAGGCTTCACTCTAGGGTGTTGCTCCACCAGATCGAATAGATAGGGCCTAAGAAGTCATCGCCAGAAGCATAAAACAAAATATAAATACATCAGCTGTTGCATCGTATAAAGCGAATAATTGCAACCAGTGTGAAAGTGACGGCCATTTCTACGTTCCGGCCATCCTAGATATAACTCTGAGGCGTTGCTCCACCAGATCCAAGAGTAAGGGACTGAGAAGTCAACGCCAGAAGCATAAAATACAAAACAAGTACAACAGTTTTTCCTTCGCATAACACGAATAATTGCAACCGGTGTGAAGGTGATGGTCATTTCTACGTTCCTGGCAACATAGGCTTGGCTCTAGGGCGTTGCTCCACCAGATCGAATAGTTAGGACATTAGAAGTCAACGCCCGAAGCATAAAATACAATAAAGATACAACAGTTTTTCCATCGTATAACAGGAGTAATTGCAACCAGTGTGAAAGTGACGGCCATTTCTACGTTCCGGCCATCCTAGATATAACTCTGAGGCGTTGCTCCACCAGATCGAATAGTTAGGGCCTAGGAAGTCATCACCAGGTGCATAAAATACAATAAGAATACAACAGTTTTTCGATCATATAACAGGAATAACTGCAACCAGTGTGAAGGTAATGGTCATTTCTACGTACTGGGCCACCTAGGCTCCACTCTAGGGCCTTGTTCCACCAGATCCAATAGTAAGGGACTGAGAAGTCAACGCCAGAAGCATAAAATGCAAAACAAGTACAACAGTTTTTCCTTCGTATAACACGAATAATTGCAACCGGTGTGAAGGTGATGCTCATTTCTACGTTCCTGGCAACGTAGGCTTGACTCTAGGGCGATGCTCCACCAGAGCGAATAGTTAGGTCCTTAGAAGTCTACGCCCGGAGCATAAAATACAATAAAAATACAACAGTTTTTCCATCGTATAAAATGAGTAATTACCATCAGTGTGAAGGTAATGGTCATTCCTGCGTTCCGTTCAACATAGGATTCACTCTAGGGCGTTGCTGCACCAGATCGAATAATTAGGGCCTGAGAAGTCAACGCCCGAAGCATATAATACAATAAAAATACAACAGTTTTTCCATCGTATAACAGGAATAACAGCAACCAGTGTGATGGTAATGGTCATTTCTACGTTCCGTGCAACCTAGCCTTCACTCTAGGCCGTTGCTCCACCAGATCGAATAGTTAGGGCCTAAGAAGTCAACGCCAGAAGCATAAAATACAATGCAAATACAACAGTTTTTGCATCGTATAATATGAATAATTGCAAACAGTGAGAAAGTAATGGTCATTTCTACGTTCCGTGCAGCCTAGGCTTCACTCTAGGGCGTTTGTCCACCAGGTCGAATAGTTAGGGCCTAAGAAGTCAACGCCAGAAGCATAAAATGCAATGTAAATACAACAGTTTTTCCATCGTATAAAACGAATAATTGCATCCAGTGTGAAAGTTATGGTCAGTTCTACGTTCCGGTCAACCTAGGCTTCACTCTAGGGCGTTGCTCCACCAGATAGAATCGTTAGGGCCTTAGATGTCAACGCCCGAAGCATAAAATACAATGAAAATGCAACGGTTTTTCCATCGTATGACACGAATAATTGCGACCCGTGTGAAAGTGATAGCCATTTCTACGTTCCAGGCAACCTAGGCTTCACTGTAGGGTGTTGCTCTACCAAATCGAATAGATAGGGCCTTAGAAGTCTACGCCCGGAGCATAAAATACAATAAAAATACAACAGTTTTTCCATCGTATAAAATGAGTAATAGCCATCAGTGTGAAGGTAATAGTCATCTCTGCGTTCCGTTCAACCTAGGATTCACTCTAGGGCGTTGTTCCGCCAGAACGAACTGTTAGGGCCTTAGATGTCAACGCCCGAAGCATAAAATACAATGAAAATGCAACGGTTTTTCCATCGTATGACACGAATAATTGCGACCCGTGTGAAAGTGATAGCCATTTCTACGTTCCAGGCAACCTAGGCTTCACTCTAGGGTGTTGCTCCACCAGATCGAATAGATAGGGCCTAAGAAGTCATCGCCAGAAGTATAAAACACAATATAAATACATCAGCTGTTGCATCGTATAAAGCGAATAATTGCAACCAGTGTGAAAGTGACGGCCATTTCTACGTTCCGGCCATCCTAGATATAACTCTGAGGCGTTGCTCCACCAGATCGAATAGTTAGGGCCTAGGAAGTCAACACCAGGTGCATAAAATACTATAAGAATACAACAGTTTTTCCATCATATAACAGGAATAACTGCAACCAGTGTGAAGGTAATGGTCATTTCTACATTCCGGGCCACCTAGGCTCCACTGTAGGGCGTTGTTACACCAGATCCAATAGTAAGCGACTGAGAAGTCAACGCCAGAAGCATAAAATACAAAACAAGTACAACAGTTTTTCCTTCGTATAACACGTATAATTGCAACCGGTGTGAAATGGATGGTCATTTCAACGTTCCTGGCAACCCAGGCTTGACTCTATGGCGTTGCTCCACCAGAGCGAATAGTTAGGTCCTTAGGAGTCAACGCCAGAAGCATAAAATACAATGTAAATACAACAGCTTTTGCATCGTATAATTTGAATAATTGCAAACAGTTTGAAAGTAATGGTCACTTCTACGTTCCGTGCAACCTAGGCTTCACTCTAGGGCGTTTGTCCACCAGGTCGAATAGTTAGGGCCTAAGAAGTCAACGCCAGAAGCATAAAATGCAATGTAAATACAACAGTTTTTCCATCGTATAAAACGAATAATTGCATCCAGTGTGAAAGTTATGGTCAGTTCTACGTTCCGGTCAACCTAGGCTTCACTCTAGGGCGTTGCTCCACCAGATAGAATCGTTAGGGCCTTAGATGTCAACGCCCGAAGCATAAAATACAATGAAAATGCAACGGTTTTTCCATCGTATGACACGAATAATTGCGACCCGTGTGAAAGTGATAGCCATTTCTACGTTCCAGGCAACCTAGGCTTCACTGTAGGGTGTTGCTCTACCAAATCGAATAGATAGGGCCTTAGAAGTCTACGCCCGGAGCATAAAATACAATAAAAATACAACAGTTTTTCCATCGTATAAAATGAGTAATAGCCATCAGTGTGAAGGTAATAGTCATCTCTGCGTTCCGTTCAACCTAGGATTCACTCTAGGGCGTTGTTCCGCCAGAACGAACTGTTAGGGCCTTAGATGTCAACGCCCGAAGCATAAAATACAATGAAAATGCAACGGTTTTTCCATCGTATGACACGAATAATTGCGACCCGTGTGAAAGTGATAGCCATTTCTACGTTCCAGGCAACCTAGGCTTCACTCTAGGGTGTTGCTCCACCAGATCGAATAGATAGGGCCTAAGAAGTCATCGCCAGAAGTATAAAACACAATATAAATACATCAGCTGTTGCATCGTATAAAGCGAATAATTGCAACCAGTGTGAAAGTGACGGCCATTTCTACGTTCCGGCCATCCTAGATATAACTCTGAGGCGTTGCTCCACCAGATCGAATAGTTAGGGCCTAGGAAGTCAACACCAGGTGCATAAAATACTATAAGAATACAACAGTTTTTCCATCATATAACAGGAATAACTGCAACCAGTGTGAAGGTAATGGTCATTTCTACATTCCGGGCCACCTAGGCTCCACTGTAGGGCGTTGTTACACCAGATCCAATAGTAAGCGACTGAGAAGTCAACGCCAGAAGCATAAAATACAAAACAAGTACAACAGTTTTTCCTTCGTATAACACGTATAATTGCAACCGGTGTGAAATGGATGGTCATTTCAACGTTCCTGGCAACCCAGGCTTGACTCTATGGCGTTGCTCCACCAGAGCGAATAGTTAGGTCCTTAGGAGTCAACGCCAGAAGCATAAAATACAATGTAAATACAACAGCTTTTGCATCGTATAATTTGAATAATTGCAAACAGTTTGAAAGTAATGGTCACTTCTACGTTCCGTGCAACCTAGGCTTCACTCTAGGGCGTTTGTCCAACAGATCGAATTGTTCGGGCCTAAGAAGTCAACGCGAGAGGCATAAAATACAATAAAAATACAACAGTTCTTCCATCGTATAACAGGAATAATTGCAACCAGTGTGAAGCTAATGGTCATTCCTACGTTCCGGGCAACCTACGCTTCACTCTAGGGCGTTGGCCCACCAGATCGAATAGTTAGGGCCTATGAAGTCAACGCCAGAAGCATAAAATACAATGTAAATACAACAGTTTTTCCATCGTATAAAACGAATAATTGCATCCAGTGTGAAAGTTATGGTCATTTCTACGTTCCGGGCAACCTAGCCTTCACTCTAGGGCGTTGCTCCACCAGATCGAATAGTTAGGGCCTAAGAAGTCAACGCCAGAAGCATAAAATACAATGCAAATACAACAGTTTTTCCATCGTATAAAATGAGTAATAGCCATCAGTGTGAAGGTAATGGTCATCTCTGCGTTCCGTTCAACCTAGGATTCACTCTAGGGCGTTGTTCCGCCAGAACGAACTGTTAGGGCCTTAGAAGTCAACGCCAGAAGCGTAAAATACTAAACAAATGCAACAGTTTTTCCATCGTATAAAACGAATAATTGCAACCGATGTGAAAATTATGGTCATTTCTACGTTCCGGGCAACCTAGGCTTCACTCTAGGGCGATGCTCCACCAGAGCGAATAGTTAGGGCCTGAGAAGTCAACGCCAGAAGCATAAAATACAATGTAAATACAACAGTTTTTCCATTGTATAATATGAATAATTGCAAACAGTGTGAAAGTAATGGTCATTTCTACGTTCCGTGTTAACCTAGGCCTCACACTAGGGCGTTTGTCCACCAGATCGAATTGTTCGGGCCTAAGAAGTCAACGCCAGAAGCATAAACTGCAAAACAAGTATAACAGTTTTTCCTTCGTATAACACGAATAATTGCAACCGGTGTGAAGGTGATGCTCATTTCTACGTTCCTGGCAACGTAGGCTTGACTCTAGGGCGATGCTCCACCAGAGCGAATAGTTAGGTCCTTAGAAGTCTACGCCCGGAGCATAAAATACAATAAAAATACAACAGCTTTTCCATCGTATAAAATGAGTAATTACCAGCAGTGTGAAGGTAATGGTCATTTCTGCGTTCCGTTCAACCTAGGATTCACTCTAGGGCGTTGCTGCACCAGATCGAATAATTAGGGCCTGAGAAGTCAACGCCCGAAGCATATAATACAATAAAAATACAACAGTTTTTCCATCGTATAAAACGAATAATTGCAACCGGTGTGAAAGTTATGGTCATTTCTGCGTTCCGTTCAACCTAGGATTCACTCTAGGGCGTTGCTGCACCAGATCGAATAATTAGGGCCTGAGAAGTCAACGCCCGAAGCATATAATACAATAAAAATACAACAGTTTTTCCATCGTATAAAAGGAATAACAGCAACCAGTGTGATGGTAATGGTCATTTCTACGTTCCGGCCAACCTAGCTTTCACTCTAGGGCGTTGCTCCACCAGATCGAATAGTTAGGGCCTAAGAAGTCAACGCCAGAAGCATAAAATACAATGCAAATACAACAGTTTTTGCATCGCATTACAGGAGTAATTACAACCAGTGTGAAAGTGATGGTCATTTCTACGTTCCGGACAACCTAGCCTTCACTCTAGGGCGTTGCTCCACCAGATCGAATAGTTAGGGCCTAAGAAGTCAACGCCAGAAGCATAAAATACAATGTAAATACAACAGTTTTTCCATTGTATAATATGAATAATTGCAAACAGTGTGAAAGTAATGGTCATTTCTACGTTCCGTGTTAACCTAGGCCTCACACTAGGGCGTTTGTCCACCAGATCGAATTGTTCGGGCCTAAGAAGTCAACGCGAGAAGCATAAAATACAATAAAAATACAACAGTTCTTACATCGTATAACAGGAATAATTGCAACCAGTGTGAAGCTAATGGTCATTCCTACGTTCCGGGCAACCTAGGCTTCACTCTAGGGCGTTGGCCCACCAGATCGAATAGTTAGGGCCTATGAAGTCAACGCCAGAAGCATAAAATACAAAAGAAATTCAACAGTTTTTACATCGTATAAAACGAATAATTGCAACCAGTGTGAAAGTTATGGTCATTTCTACGTTCCGGGCAACTTAGGCTTGACTCTAGGGCGTTCCTCCACCAGATCGAATAGTTAGGGCCTTAGAAGTCAACGCCCGAAGCATAAAATACAATGTAAATACAACAGTTTTTGCATCGTATAATTTGAATAATTGCAAACAGTGTGAAAGTAATGGTCACTTCTACGTTCCGTGCAACCTAGGCTTCACTCTAGGGCGTTTGTCCAACAGATCGAATTGTTCGGGCCTGAGAAGTCAACGCGAGAAGCATAAAATACAATAAAAATACAACAGTTCTTCCATCGTATAACAGGAATAATTGCAACCAGTGTGAAGCTAATGGTCATTCCTACGTTCCGGGCAACCTAGGCTTCACTCTAGGGCGTTGGCCCACCAGATCGAATAGTTAGGGCCTATGAAGTCAACGCGAGAAGCATAAAATACAAGATAAATTCAACAGTTTTTCTATCGTATAATTCGAATAATTGCAACTAGTGTTAAAGTTATGGTCATTTCTACGTTCCAAGCAACCTAGGCTTCACTGTAGGGTGTTGCTCTACCAAATCGAATAGATAGGGCCTTAGAAGTCTACGCCCGGAGCATAAAATACAATAAAAATACAACAGTTTTTCCATCGTATAAAATGAGTAATAGCCATCAGTGTGAAGATAATGGTCATCTCTGCGTTCCGTTCAACCTAGGATTCACTTTAGGGCATTGCTGCATCAGGTCGAATAGTTAGGGCCTGAGAAGTCAACGCCCGAAGCATATAATACAATAAAAATACAACAGTTTTTCCATCGTATAATAGGAATAACTGCAACCACTGTGAAGGTAATGGTCATTTCTACGTTCCGGCCATCCTAGATATAACCCTGATGCGTTGCTCCACCAGATCGAATAGTTAGGGCCTAGGAAGTCAACACCAGGTGCATAACATACAATAAGAATACAACAGTTTTTCCATCATATAACAGGAATAACTGCAACCAGTGTGAAGGTAATTGTCATTTCTACGTTCCGGGCAACCTAGCCTTCACTCTAGGGCGTTGCTCCACCAGATCGAATAGTTAGGGCCTAAGAAGTCAACGCCAGAAGCATAAAATACAATGCAAATACAACAGTTTTTGCATCGTATAATATGAATAATTGCAAACAGTGAGAAAGTAATGGTCATTTCTACGTTCCGTGCAGCCTAGGCTTCACTCTAGGGCGTTTGTCCACCAGATCGAATAGTTAGGGCCTAAGAAGTCAACGCCAGAAGCATAAAATACAATGTAAATACAACAGTTTTTCCATCGTATAAAACGAATAATTGCATCCAGTGTGAAAGTTATGGTCAGTTCTACGTTCCGGTCAACCTAGGCTTCACTCTAGGGCGTTGCTCCACCAGATAGAATCGTTAGGGCCTTAGATGTCAACGCCCGAAGCATAAAATACAATGAAAATGCAACGGTTTTTCCATCGTATGACACGAATAATTGCGACCCGTGTGAAAGTGATAGCCATTTCTACGTTCCAGGCAACCTAGGCTTCACTGTAGGGTGCTGCTCTACCAAATCGAATAGATAGGGCCTTAGAAGTCTACGCCTGGAGCATAAAATACAATAAAAATACAACAGTTATTCCATCGTATAAAATGAGTAATAGCCATCAGTGTGAAGGTAATGGTCATCTCTGCGTTCCGTTCAACCTAGGATTCACTCTAGGGCGTTGTTCCGCCAGAACGAACTGTTAGGGCCTTAGAAGTCAACGCCAGAAGCGTAAAATACTAAACAAATGCAACAGTTTTTCCATCGTATAAAACGAATAATTGCAACCGATGTGAAAATTATGGTCATTTCTACGTTCCGGGCAACCTAGGCTTCACTCTAGGGCGTTGCTCCACCAGACGGAATAGTTAGGGCCTTAGATGTCAACGCCCGAAGCATAAAATACAATGAAAATGCAATGGTTTTTCCATCGTATAACACGAATAATTGCAACCAGTGTGAAAGTGATAGTCACTTCTAGGTTCCGGGCAACCTAGGCTTCACTCTAGGGCGTTGTTCCACCAGATCCAATAGTAAGGGACTGAGAAGTCAACGCCAGAAGCATAAAATACAAAACAAGTACAACAGTTTTTCCTTCGCATAACACGAATAATTGCAACCGGTGTGAAGGTGATGGTCATTTCTACGTTCCTGGCAACCTAGGCTTGGCTCTAGGGCGTTGCTCCACCAGATCGAATAGTTAGGACCTTAGAAGTCAACGCCCGAAGCATAAAATACAATAAAGATACAACAGTTTTTCCATCGTATAACAGGAGTAATTGCAACCAGTGTGAAAGTGACGGCCATTTCTACGTTCCGACCATCCTAGATATAACTCTGAGGCGTTGCTCCACCAGATCGAATAGTTAGGGCCTAGGAAGTCATCACCAGGTGCATAAAATACAATAAGAATACAACAGTTTTTCCATCATATAACAGGAATAACTGCAACCAGTGTGAAGGGAATGGTCATTTCTACTTACCGGGCCACCTAGGCTCCACTCTAGGGCGTTGTTCCACCAGATCCAATAGTAAGGGACTGAGAAGTCAACGCCAGAAGCATAAAATGCAAAACAAGTACAACAGTTTTTCCTTCGTATAACACGAATGATTGCAACCGGTGTGAAGGTGATGCTCATTTCTACGTTCCTGGCAACGTAGGCTTGACTCTAGGGCGATGCTCCACCAGAGCGAATAGTTAGGTCCTTAGAAGTCAACGCACGAAGCATAAAATACAATAAAAATACAACAGTTTTTCCATCGTATAAAATGAATAATTGCAATCAGTGTGAAGGTAATGGTCATTTCTACGTTCCGGGCAACCTAGGCTTCACTCTAGGGCGTTGCTCCACCAGATAGAATATTTGGGGCCTTAGAAGTCAACGCCCGAAGCATAAAATACAGAATAAATACAACAGTTTTTCCATCGTATAAAACGAATAATTGCATCCAGTGTGAAAGTAATGGCCATATCTACGTTCCGGGCAACCTAGGCTTGGCTCTAGGGCGTTGCTCCACCAGATCGAATAGTTAGGGCCTTAGAAGTCAACGCCCGAAGCATAAAATACAATAAAGATACAACAGTTTTTCCATCGTATAACAGGAGTAATTGCAACCAGTGTGACAGTGATGGTCATTTCTACGTTCCGGGCAACCTAGGCTTCACTCTAGGGCGTTGTTCCGCCAGAACGAATTGTTAGGTTCTTAGAAGTCAACGCCAGAAGCGTAAAATACAAAACAAATGCAACAGTTTTTCCATCGTATAAAACGAATAATTGAAACCGATGTGAAAATTATGGTCATTTCTACGTTCCGGGCAACCTAGGCTTCACTCTAGGGCGTTGCTCCACCAGACGGAATAGTTAGGGCCTTAGAAGTCAACGCCCGAAGCATAAAATACAATGAAAATGCAACGGTTTTTCCATCGTATAACACGAATAATTGCAACCAGTGTGAAAGTGATAGTCACTTCTACGTACCGGGCCACCTAGGCTCCACTCTAGGGCGTTGTTCCACCAGATCCAATAGTAAGGGACTGAGAAGTCAACGCCAGAAGCATAAAATGCAAAACAAGTACAACAGTTTTTCCTTCGTATAACACGAATAATTGCAACCGGTGTGAAGGTGATGCTCATTTCTACGTTCCTGGCAACCTAGGCTTGACTCTAGGGCGATGCTCCACCAGGTCGTATAGCTAGGGACTTAAAATTCAACGCCAGAAGAATAAAATACAACTTAAGTACAACAGCATTACCATCGTATAAAATGAATAAACGCAAACAGTGTGAAGGTAATGGTCACTTCCACGTTCCGGGCAACCTAGGCTTCACTCTAGGGCGTTGCTCCACCAGATCGAATAGTTAGGGCCTAAGAAGTCAACGCCAGAAGCATAAAATACAATATAAGTACAACAGTTTTTCCCTTGTATAACAGGAATAATTGCAACCAGTGTGTAAGCTATGGTCATTTCTACGTTCCGGGCAACCTAGGCTTCACTCTAGGGCGTTGCTCCACCACATCGAATAGTTAGGGCCTTAGAAGTCAATGCCAGAAGCATAAAATACAATATAAATACAACAGTTTTTCCACAGTATCATATGAATAATTGCAAACAGTGTGGAAGTAATGGTCACTTCTACGTTCCGGGCAACCTAGGCTTCACTCTAGGGCGTTGCTCCACCACATCGAACAGCTACGGCCTTAGAAGTCAACGCCTGAAGCATAATATACAACCCAAGTACAACAGTTTTACCATCGTATAAAATGAATAATCGCAAACAGTGTGAAGTTAATGGCCATTACTACGTTCCGGGCAACCTAGGCTTCAGTCTAGGGCGTTGCTCCACCAGACCGAATAGTTAGGGACTTACAAGTCAACGCCCGAAGCATAAAATGCAAAATAAAGAGAACAGTTTTTCCATTGTATAGAACGAATAATTGCAACCAGTGTGAAAGTTATGGTCATTTCTACGTTCTCGGCAACCTTGGCTTAACTCTAGGGCGTTCCTCCACCAGATCGAATAGTTAGGGACTTTGAATACAAGGCCATAAGCATAAAATACAATAAAAATGCAATAGTTTTTCCATTGTATAACAGGAATAACTGCAACCAGTGTGAAAGTACTGGTCATTTCTACGTTCCGGGTAGCCTAGGCTTCACTCTAGGGCGTTGCTCCACCAGATCGAATGGCTAGGGACTTAGAAGTCAACGCCAGAAAAATAAAATACAACTTAAGTACAACAGTTTTACCATCGTATAAAATGAATAATCGCAAACAGTGTGAAGGTAATGGTCACTTCCACGTTCCGGGCAACCTAGGCTTCACTCTAGGGCGTTGCTCCAACAGATCGAATAGTTAAGGCCTAAGAAGTCTACGCCAGAAGCATAAAATACAATATAAATACAACAGCTACTCCATCGTATAACAGAAATCATTGCAAACAGTGTGTAAGATATGGTCATTTCTACGTTCCGGGCAACCTAGGCTTCACTCTAGGGCGTTGCTCGATCACATCGAATAGCTATGGCCTTAGAAGTCAACGCCAGAAGCATAAAATACAATATAAGTACAACAGTTTTTCCCTTGTATAACAGGAATAATTGCAACCAGTGTGTAAGCTATGGTCATTTCTACGTTCCGGGCAACCTAGGCTTCACTCTAGAGCGTTGCTCCACCACATCGAATAGTTAGGGCCTTAGAAGTCAATGCCAGAAGCATAAAATACAATATAAATACAACAGTTTTTCCACTGTATCATATGAATAATTACAAACAGTGTGGAAGTAATGGTCACTTCTCCGTTCCGGGCAACCTAGGCTTCACTCTAGGGCGTTGCTCCACCACATCGAATAGTTAGGGCCTTAGAAGTCAAGGCCAGAGGCATAAAATACAACCCAAGTACAACACTTTTACCATCGTATAAAATGAATAATCGCAAACAGTGTGAAGGCAATGGCCACTACTACGTCCCGGGCAACCTAGGCTTCACTCTAGGGTGTTGCTCCACCAGACCGAATAGTCAGGGACTTACGAGTCAACGCCCGAAGCATAAAATACAAAATAAATAGAACAGTATTTCCATTGTATAGAACGAATAATTGCAACCAGTGCAAAAGTTATGGTCATTTCTACGTTCCGGGCAACCTTGGCTTAACTCCAGGGCGTTGCTCCACCAGATCGAATAGTTAGGGACTTTGAATACAACGCCAGAAGCATAAAATACAATAAAAATGCAACAGTTTTTCCCTTGTATAACAGGAATAATTGCAACCAGTGTGTAAGCTATGGTCATTTCTACGTTCCGGGCAACCTAGGCTTCACTCTAGGGCGTTGCTCCACCACATCGAATAGTTAGGGCCTTAGAAGTCAATGCCAGAAGCATACAATACAATATAAATACAACAGTTTTTCCACTGTATCATATGAATAATTGCAAACAGTGTGGAAGTAATGGTCATTTCTACGTTCCGGGCAACCTAGGCTTCAGTCTAGGGCGTTGCTCCACCACATCGAATAGCTACGGCCTTAGAAGTCAACGCCTGAAGCATAATATACAACCCAAGTACAACAGTTTTACCATCGTATAAAATGAATAATCGCAAACAGTGTGAAGGTAATGGCCATTACTACGTTCCGGGCAACCTAGGCTTCACTCTAGGGCGTTGCTCCACCAGACCGAATAGTTAGGGACTTACAAGTCAACGCCCGAAGCATAAAATACAAAATAAAGAGAACAGTTTTTCCATTGTATAGAACGAATGATTGCAACCAGTGTGAAAGTTATGGTCATTTCTACGTTCCGGGCAACCTTGGCTTAACTCTAGGGCGTTCCTCCACCAGATCGAATAGTTAGTTACTTTGAATACAAGGCCATAAGCATAAAATACAATAAAAATGCAACAGTTTTTCCATTGTATAACAGGAATAACTGCAACCAGTGTGAAAGTACTGGTCATTTCTACGTTCCGGGCAACCTAGGCTTCAGTCTAGGGCGTTGCTCCACCACATCGAATAGCTACGGCCTTAGAAGTCAACGCCTGAAGCATAATATACAACCCAAGTACAACAGTTTTACCATCGTATAAAATGAATAATCGCAAACAGTGTGAAGGTAATGGCCATTACTACGTTCCGGGCAACCTAGGCTTCACTCTAGGGCGTTCTTATACCAGTTCGAATAGTTAGGGCCTAACAAGTCAACGCCAGAAGCATAAAATGCAATAGAAATACAACAGTTTTTCCATCGTATAAAACGAATAATTGCAACCAGTATGAAAGCTATGGTCATTTCTACGTTCCGGGCAGCCTAGGCTTCACTCTAGGGCGTTGCTCAACCATATCGAATAGCTACGGCGCTAGAAGACAACGCCATAACTATAAAGTACAATATATATACAACAGTTTTTCCAACCTATAAAACGAATAATTGCAACCAGTATGAATGTTATGGTCATTTCTACGTTCCGGGCACCCTAGGCTTCACTCTAGGGCGTTGGTCCACCAGATCCAATAGCTACGGCCCTAGAAGACAACGCCATAACTATAAAATACAATATAAATGCAACATTCTTTCCATCGTATAAAACGGATAATTGCAACCAGTCTGATAGTCATGGTCATTTCTACGTTCCGGGCAAGCTAGGCTTCACCCTAGGGCGTTGCTCCACCAGATCGAATAGTTAGGGACTTTGAATACAACGCCAGAAGCATACAATACAATAAAAATGCAACAGTTTTTCCATTGTATAACAGGAATAACTGCAACCAGTGTGAAAGTACTGGTCATTTCTATGTTCCGGGTAGCCTAGGCATCACTCCAGGGCGTTGCTCCACCAGATCGAATATCTAGGGACTTAGAATTCAACGCCAGGAGAATAAAATACAACCTAAGTACGACAGTTTTACCATCGTATAAAATGAATAATCGCAGACAGTGTGAAGGTAATGGTCGCTTCCACGTTCCGGGCAACCTAGGCTTCACTCCAGGGCGTTGCTCCACCAGATCGAATAGTTAGGGTCTTAGAAGTCAATGTAGAAGAATAAAATACAATATAAATACAACAGTTTTTCCACTGTATAATATGAATAATTGCAACCAGTGTGAAAGTAATGGTCATTTCTACGTTCCGGGGAACCTAGGCTTCACTCCAGGGCGTTGGTCCACCAGATCCAATAGCTAGGGCCTAAGAAGTCAACGACAGGAGCACCAAATACATAATAAATGCAACAGTTTTTCCATCGTATAAAACGAATAATTGCAACCAGTATGAAAGCTATGGTCATTTCTACGTTCCGGGAAACCTAGGCTTCACTCTAGGGCGTTGCTCCACCACATCGAATAGATAGGGCCTTAGATGACAATGCCAGAAGCATAAAATACAATATAAATACAACAGTTTTTCCACTGTATAATATGAATAATTGCAAACAGTGTGGAAGTAATGGTCATTTCTACGTTCCGGGCAATCTAGGCTTCACTCTAGGGCGTTGCTCCACCACATCGAATAGCTACGGCCTTAGAAGTCAACGCCTGAAGCATAAAATATAATATAAATACAACAGTTTTTCCATCGTATAACAGGAATAATTGCAACCAGAGTGAAGGTGATGGTCATTTCTACGTTCCGGGAAACCTAGGCTTCACTCTAGGGCGTTGCTCCACCAGATCCAATAGCTACGGCCCTAGAAGACAACGCCATAACTATAAAATACAATATAAATGCAACATTCTTTCCATCGTATAAAACGGATAATTGCAACCAGTCTGATAGTCATGGTCATTTCTACGTTCCGGGCAAGCTAGGCTTCACCCTAGGGCGTTGCTCCACCAGATCGAATAGTTAGGGACTTTGAATACAGCGGCAGAAACATAAAATACAATAAAAATGCAACACTTTTTCCATTGTATAACAGACATAACTGCAACCAGTGTGAAAGTACTGGTCATTTCTACATTCCGGGCAACCTAGGCTTCACTCTAGGGCGTTGCTCCACCACATCGAATAGTTAGGGCCTTAGAAGACAATGCCAGAAGCATAAAATACAATATAAATACAACAGTTTTTCCACTGTATAATATGAATAATTGCAAACAGTGTGGAAGAAATGGTCATTTCTACGTTCCGGGCAACCTAGGCTTCACTCTAGGGCGTTGCTCCACCACATCGAATAGCTACGGCCTTAGAAGTCAACGCCTGAAGCATAAAATATAATATAAATACAACAGTTTTTCCATCGTATAACAGGAATAAATGCAACCAGAGTGAAGGTGATGGTCATTTCTACGTTCCGGGAAACCTAGGCTTCACTCTAGGGCGTTGGTCCACCAGATCGAATAGCTAGGGTCTTAGAAGTCAACGCCAGAAGCGTAAAATAAAATAAAAATACAACAGTTTTTCCATCCTATAAAACGAATAATTGCAACCAATATGAATGTTATGGTCATTTCTACGTTCCGGGCAACCTAGGCTTCACTCTAGGGCGTTGCTCCACCACATCGAATAGTTAGGGCCTTAGATGACAATGCCAGAAGCATAAAATACAATATAAATACAACAGTTTTTCCACTGTATAATATGAATAATTGCAAACAGTGTGGAAGTAATGGTCATTTCTACGTTCCGGGCAACCTAGGCTTCACTCTAGGGCGTTGATCCACCACATCGAATAGCTACGGCCTTAGAAGTCAACGCCTGAAGCATAAAATATAATATAAATACAACAGTTTTTCCATCGTATAACAGGAATAATTGCAACCAGAGTGAAGGTGATGGTCATTTCTACGTTCCGGGCAACCTAGGCTTCACTCTAGGGCGTTGCACCACCAGACCGAATAGTCAGGGACTTTCGAGTCAACGCCCGAAGCATAAAATGAAATAAAAATACAACAGTTTTTCCATCCTATAAAACGCATAATTGCAACCAGTATGAATGTTATGGTCATTTCTACGTTCCGGGCAACCTAGGCTTCACTCTAGGGCGTTGTTCCACCAGATCCAATAGCTAGGGCCTAAGAAGTCAACGACAGGAGCACCAAATACATAATAAATGCAACAGTTTTTCCATCGTATAAAACGAATAATTGCAACCAGTATGAAAGCTATGGTCATTTCTACGTTCCGGGCAACCTAGGCTTAACTCCAGGGCGTTTCTCCACCAGATCGAATAGTTAGGGACTTTGTATACAACGCCAGAAGCATAAAATACAATAAAAATGCAACAGTTTTTCCATTGTATAACAGGAATAACTGCAACCAGTGTGAAAGTACTGGTCATGTCTACGTTCCGGGTAGCCTAGGCTTCAATCCAGGGCGTTGCTCCACCAGATCGAATAGCTTGGGCCTAAGAAGTCAACGCTAGAAGCATAAAATACAATATAAGTACAACAGTTTTTCCCTTGTATAACAGGAATAATTGCAACCAGTGTGAAAGCTATGGTCATTTCTACGTTCCGGGCAACCTAGGCTTCACTCTAGGGCGTTGCTCCACCACATCGAATAGATAGGGCCTTAGATGACAATGCCAGAAGCATAAAATACAATATAAATACAACAGTTTTTCCACTGTATAATATGAATAATTGCATACAGTGTGGAAGTAATGGTCATTTCTCCGTTCCGGGCAATCTAGGCTTCACTCTAGGGCGTTGCTCCACCACATCGAATAGCTACGGCCTTAGAAGTCAACGCCTGAAGCATAAAATATAATATAAATACAACAGTTTTTCCATCGTATAACAGGAATAATTGCAACCAGAGTGAAGGTGATGGTCATTTCTACGTTCCGGGAAACCTATGCTTCACTCTAGGGCGTTGGTCCGCCAGATCGAATAGCTAGGGTCTTAGAAGTCAACGCCAGAAGCATAAAATGAAATAAAGATACAACAGTTTTTCCATCCTATAAAACGAATAATTGCAACCAGTATGAATGTTATGGTCATTTCTACGTCCCGGGCAACCTAGGCTTCACTCTAGGGCGTTGGTCCACCAGATCCAATAGCTAGGGCCTAAGAAGTCAACGACAGGAGCACCAAATACATAATAAATGCAACAGTTTTGCCATCGTATAAAACGAATAATTGCAACCAGTATGAAAGCTATGGTCATTTCTACGTTCCGGGCAACCTAGGCTTAACTCCAGGGCGTTTCTCCACCAGATCGAATAGTTAGGGACTTTGTATACAACGCCAGAAGCATAAAATACAATAAAAATGCAACAGTTTTTCCATTGTATAACAGGAATAACTGCAACCAGTGTGAAAGTACTGGTCATGTCTACGTTCCGGGTAGCCTAGGCTTCAATCCAGGGCGTTGCTCCACCAGATCGAATAGCTTGGGCCTGAGAAGTCAACGCTAGAAGCATAAAATACAATATAAGTACAACGGTTTTTCCCTTGTATAACAGGAATAATTGCAACCAGTGTGAAAGCTATGGTCATTTCTACGTTCCGGGCAACCTAGGCTTCACTCTAGGGCGTTGCTCCACCACATCGAATAGATAGGGCCTTAGATGACAATGCCAGAAGCATAAAATACAATATAAATACAACAGTTGTTCCACTGTATAATATGAATAATTGCAAACAGTGTGGAAGTAATGGTCATTTCTACGTTCCGGGCAATCTAGGCTTCACTCTAGGGCGTTGCTCCACCACATCGAATAGCTACGGCCTTAGAAGTCAACGCCTGAAGCATAAAATATAATATAAATACAACAGTTTTTCCATCGTATAACAGGAATAATTGCAACCAGAGTGAAGGTGATGGTCATTTCTACGTTCCGGGAAACCTAGGCTTCACTCTAGGGCGTTGGTGCACCAGATCGAATAGCTAGGGTCTTAGAAGTCAACGCCAGAAGCATAAAATGAAATAAAAATACAACAGTTTTTCCATCCTATAAAACGAATACTTGCAACCAGTATGAATGTTATGGTCATTTCTACGTCACGGGCAACCTAGGCTTCACTCTAGGGCGTTGCTCCGCCAGACCGAATAGTCAGGGACTTACGAGTCAACGCCCGAAGCATAAAATACAAAATAAATAGAACAGTATTTCCATTGTATAGAACGAATAATTGCAACCAGTGTGAAAGTTATGGTCATTTCTACGTTCTGGGCAACCTTGGCTTAACTCTAAGGCGTTCCTCCACCACATCGAATAGTTAGGGCGTTAGAAGTCAATGCCTGAAGCATAAAATACAATATAAATACAACAGTTTTTCCACTGTATCATATGAATAATTGCAACCAGTGTGAAAGCTATGGTCATTTCTACGTTCCGGGCACCCTAGGCCTCACTCTAGGGCGTTGTTCCACCAGATCCAATAGCTACGGCCCTAGAAGGCAACGCCATAACTATAAAATACAATATAAATACAACATTCTTTCCATCGTATAAAACGGATAATTGGAACCAGTCTGATAGTCATGGTCATTTCTACGTTCCGGGCAAGCTAGGCTTCACCCTAGGGCGTTGCTCCACCAGATCGAATAGTTAGGGACTTTGAATACAACGCCAGAAGCATACAATACAATAAAAATGCAACAGTTTTTCCATTGTATAACAGGAATAACTGCAACCAGTGTGAAAGTACTGGTCATTTCTATGTTCCGGGTAGCCTAGGCTTCACTCCAGGGCGTTGCTCCACCAGATCGAATAGTTAGGGACTTTGAATACAACGCCAGAAGCATAAAATACAATAAAAATGCACGAGTTTTTCCATCGAATAACAGGTAAGCTGTAACCAGTGTGAAAGTACTGGTCATTTCTACGGTCCGGGCAACCTAGGCTTAACTGTAGGGCGTTGCTCCACCAGATCGAATAGTTAGGGACCTAGAATTTAACGCCAGAAGCATAAAATACAATAAAAATGCAACAGTTTTTCCATCCTATAACAGGAATAATTGCAAACAGTGTGAAAGTAATGGTCATTTCTACGTTCCGGGCAACCTAGGCTCCACTCTTGGGCGTTAGTCCACCACACCGAATAGCTAGGGCCTTAGAAGTCAACTCCAGAAGCATAAAATACAATATAAATACAACAGCTTTTCCATCGTATAACAGGAAAGCTGCAACCAGTGTGAAAGTACTGGTCATTTCTATGTTCCGTGTAACCTAGGCTTCACTCTAGGGCGTGGCTCCACCAGATCGAATAGTTAGGGACTTTGAATACAACGCCAGAAGCATAAAATACAATAAAAATGCACGAGTTTCTCCATCGAATAACAGGAAAGCTGTAACCAGTGTGAAAGTACTGGTCATTTCTATGTCCAGGGTAACCTAGGCTCCACTCTAGGGCGTTGCTCCACCAGATCGAATAGCTAGGGACGTAGAATTCAACGCCAGAAGAATAAAATACAACATAAGTACAACAGTTTTACCATCGTATAAAATGAATAATCGCAAACAGTGCGAAGGTAATGGTCAGTTCCACGTTCCGGGCAACCTAGGCTTCACTCTAGGGCGTTGCTCCACAACATCGAATAGCTAGGGCATAAGAAGTCAACGCCAGAAGCATAAAATACAATATAAGTACAACAGTTTTTCCCTTGTATAACATGAATAATTGCAACCAGTGTGAAAGCTATGGCCATTTCTACGTTCCGGGCAACCTAGGCTTCACTCTAGGGCGTTGCTCCACCACATCGAATAGTTAGGGTCTTAGAAGTCAATGCCAGAAGCATAAAAAACAATATAAATACAACAGTTTTTCCCCTGTACGATATGAATAATTGCAAACAGTGTGGGAGTAACGGTCATTTCAACGTTCCGGGCAACCTAGGTTTCGCTCTAGGGCGTTGCTCCACCAGATCGACTAGCTAGGGACGTAGAATTCAACGCCAGAAGAATAAAATACAACATAAGTACAACAGTTTTACCATCGTATAAAATGAATAATCGCAAACAGAGCGAAGGTAATGGTTATTTCCACGTTCCGGGCAAAATAGGCTTCACTCTAGGGCGTTGCTCCACCAGATCGAATAGTTAGGGACTTTGAATACAACGCCAGAAGCATAAAATACAATAAAAATGCAACAGTTTTTCCATCGTATAACAGGAAAGCTACAACCAGTGTAAAAGTACTGGTCATTTCTATGTTCCGGGTAACCTAGGCTTCACTCTAGGGCGCTGCACCACCAGATCGAATAGCTAGGGACGTAGAATTCAACGCCAGAAGAATAAAATACAACATAAGTACAACAGTTTTACAATCGTATAAAATGAATAATCGCAAACAGTGCGAAGGTATTGGTCATTTCCACGTTCGGGGCAACCTAGGCTTCACTCTAGGGCGTTGCTCTTCGAGATCGAATAGTTAGGGCATAAGAAGTCAACGCCAGAAGCATAAAATACAATATAAGTACAACAGTTTTTCCCTTGTATAACATGAATAATTGCAACCAGTGTGAAAGCTATGGTCATTTGTACGTTCCGGGCAACCTAGGCTTCACTCTAGGGCGTTGCTCCACCACATCGAATAGCTACGGCCTTAGAAGTCAACGCCTGAAGCATAAAATATAATATAAATACAACAGTCTTTCCATCGTATAACAGGAATAATTGCAACCAGAGTGAAGGTGATGGTCATTTCTACGTTCCGGGAAACCTAGGCTTCACTCTAGGGCGTTGGTCCACCAGATCGAATAGCTAGGGTCTTAGAAGTCAACGCCAGAAGCATAAAATGAAATAAAAATGCAACAGTTTTTCCATCCTATAAAACGAATAAATGCAACCAGTATGAATGTTATGGTCATTTCTACGTTCCGGGCAACCTAGGCTTCACTCTAGGGCGTTGCTCCACCAGATCGAATAGTTAGGGCCTAAGAAGTAAACGCCAGAAGCATAAAATACGACATATGTACAACAGTTTTTCCATCGTATAGAATGGATAATTGCAACCAGTGTGAAAGTAATGGTCATTTCTACGTTCCGAGCAACCTAGGTTTCGCTCTATGGCGTTCTTATACCAGTTCGAATAGTTAGGGCCTAACAAGTCAACGCCAGAAGCATAAAATGCAATAGAAATACAACAGTTTTTCCATCGTATAAAATGAATAATCGCAGACAGTGTGAAGGTTATGGTCGCTTCCACGTTCCGGGCAACCTAGGCTTCACTCCAGGGCGTTGTTCCACCAGATCGAACAACTAGGGTCTTAGAATTCAATGCCAGAAGAATAAAATACAACCTAAGTACAACAGTTTTAGCATCGTATAAAATGAATAATCGCAAACAGTGTGAAGGTAATGGTCATTTCTACGTTCCGGGCAACCTAGGCTTCACTCCAGGCCGTTGCTTAACCAGATCGAATAGTTAGGGCCTTAGAAGTCAACGCCCGAAGCATAAAATACAAAATAAATACAACAGTTTTTCCATTGTATAAAACGAATAATTGAAACCAGTGTGAAAGTTATGATCTTTTCTACGCTCTGCGCAACCTGGGCTTCACCCCAGGGCGTTGCTCCACCAGATCCAATAGTTAGGACCTAAGAAGTCAGCGCCAGAAGCATAAAATACAACATAGATACTACATTTTTTCCATCGTATATAATGTATATTTGCAAACTGTGTGAAAGTAAAGGACATTTCTACGTTCCGGGCAACATAGGCTTAACTGTAGGGCGTTGCTCCACCAGATCGCATAGTTAGGGACTTTGAATACAACGGCAGAAACATAAAATACAATAAAAATGCAACAGTTTTTCCATTGTATAACAGGCATAACTGCAACCAGTGTGAAAGTACTGGTCATTTCTACATTCTGGGCAACCTAGGCTTCACTCTAGGGCGTTGCTCCACCACATCGAATAGTTAGGGCCTTAGAAGACAATGCCAGAAGCATAAAATACAATATAAATACAACAGTTTTTCCACTGTATAATATGAATAATTGCAAACAGTGTGGAAGAAATGGTCATTTCTACGTTCCGAGCAACCTAGGTTTCGCTCTAGGGCGCTGCACCACTAGATCGAATAGCTAGGGACTTAGAATTCAACGCCAGAAGAATAAAATACAAAATAAGTACAACAGTTTTTCCATCGTATAAAATGTATAATTGCAAGCAGTGTTAAGGCAATGGTCATTTCTACGTTCCGGCCAACCTAGGTTTCACTGTTGGGCGTTGCTCCACCAGATCGAATTGTTAGGGCCTTAGAAGTCAACGCCCGAAGCATAAAATACAAAATAGATATCACAGTTTTTTCATTGTATAGAAGGAATAATTGCAACCAGTGTGAAAGTTATGGTCATTTCTACGTTCCGGGCAACCTAGGCTTAACTCCAGGGCGTTGCTCCACCAGATCGAATAGTTGGGGACTTTGAATACAACGGCAGAAACATAAAATACAATAAAAATGCAACAGTTTTTCCATTGTATAACAGGCATAACTGCAACCTGTGTGAAAGTACTGGTCATTTCTACATTCCGGGCAACCTAGGCTTCACTCTAGGGCGTTGCTCCACCACATCGAATAGTTAGGGCCTTAGAAGACAATGCCAGAACCATAAAATACAATATAAGTACAACAGTTTTTCCACTGTATAATATGAATAATTGCAAACAGTGTGGAAGAAATGGTCATTTCTACGTTCCGGGCAACCTAGGCTTCACTCTAGGGCGTTGCTCCACCACATGGAATAGCTACGGCCTTAGAAGTCAACGCCTGAAGCATAAAATATAATATAAATACAACAGTTTTTCCATCGTATGACAGGAATAAATGCAACCAGAGTGAAGGTGATGGTCATTTCTACGTTCCGGGAAACCTAGGCTTCACTCTAGGGCGTTGGTCCACCAGATCGAATAGCTAGGGTCTTAGAAGTCAACGCCAGAAGCGTAAAATAAAATAAAAATACAACAGTTTTTCCATCCTATAAAACGAATAATTGCATCCAATATGAATGTTAAGGTCATTTCTACGTTCCGGGCAACCTAGGCTTCACTCTAGGGCGTTGCTCAACCATATCGAATAGCTACGGCCCGAGAAGACAACGCCATAACTATAAAATACAATATAAATACAACAGTCTTTCCATCGTATAAAACGGATAATTGCAACCAGTCTGATAGTTATGGTCATTTCTACGTTCCGGGCACCCTTGGCTTAACTCCAGGACGTTGGTCCACCAGATCGAATAGTTAGGGCCTAAGACGTCAACACCAGAAGCATAAAATACGATATATGTACAACAGTTTTTCCATCGTATAGAATGAATAATTGGAACCAGTGTGAAAGTAATGGTCATTTCTACGTTCCGAGCAACCTAGGTTTCGCTCTATGGCGTTGCTCCACCACATCGAATAGTTAGGGCCTTAGAAGTCAATGCCAGAAGAATAAAATACGATATAAATACAACAGTTTTTTCATCGTATAACAGGAATAATTGCAAGAAACCTGAAGGTAATGGTAATTTCTACGTTTCGGGTAACCTAGGTTTCACTCTAGGGCGTTGCTCCACCAGATCGAATAGCTAGGGACTTAGAATTCAACGCCAGAAGAATAAAATACAACATAAGTATAACAGTTCTTCCATTGTGTAAAATGTATAATTGCAAGCAGTGTGAAGGTAATGGTCATTTCTACGTTCCGGGCAACCTATTCTTAACTGTAGGGCGTCGCTCCACCAGATCGAATAGTTAGGGCCTTAGAAGTCAACGACCGAAGCATGAAATACAAAATAAATAGAACAGTTTTTCCATTGTATAGAACGAATAATTGCAACCAGTGTGAAAGTTATGGTCATTTCTACGTTCCGGGCACCCTTGGCTTAACTCCAGGACGTTGCTCCACCAGATCGAATAGTTAGGGACTTTGAATACAACGCTAGAAGCATAAAATACAATAAAAATGCATCAGTTCTTCGATTGTATAACAGGAATAACTGCAACCAGTGTGAAAGTACTGGTCATTTCTACTATCCGGGTAACCTAGGCTTCACTCTAGGGCGTTGCTCTACCAGATCGAATAGCTAGGGCCTAAGAAGTCAACGACAGGAGCACCAAATACATAATAAATGCATCAGTTTTTCCATCGTATAAAACGAATAATTGCAACCAGTATGAAAGCTATGGTCATTTCTACGTTCCGGGCAACCTAGGCTTAACTCCAGGGCGTTTCTCCACCAGATCGAATAGTTAGGGCCTTAGATGACAATGCCAGAAGCATAAAATACAATATAAATACAACAGTTTTTCCACTGTATAATATGAATAATTGCAAACAGTGTGGAAGTAATGGTCATTTCTACGTTCCGGGCAACCTAGGATTCACTCTAGGGCGTTGCTCCACCACATCGAATAGATACGGCCTTAGAAGTCAACGCCTGAAGCATAAAATATAATATAAATACAACAATTTTTCCATCGTATAACAGGAATAATTGCAACCAGAGTGAAGGTGATGGTCATTTCTACGTTCCGGGAAACCTAGGCTTCACTCTAGGGCGTTGGTCCACCAGATCGAATAGCTAGGGTCTTAGAAGTCAACGCCAGAAGCATAAAATGAAATAAAAATACAACAGTTTTTCCATCCTATAAAACGAATAATTGCAACCAGTATGAATGTTATTGTCATTTCTACGTCCCGGGCAACCTAGGCTTCACTCTAGGGCGTTGCTCCACCAGACCGAATAGTCAGGGACTTACGAGTCAACGCCCGAAGCATAAAATACAAAATAAATAGAACAGTATTTCCATTGTATAGAACGAATAATTGCAACCAGTGTAAAAGTTATTGTCATTTCTACGTTCCGGGCAACCTTGGCTTAACTCCAGGGCGTTGCTCCACCAGATCGAATAGTTAGGGACTTTGAATACAACGCCAGAAGCATAAAATACAATAAAATTGCAACAGTTTTTCCATTGTATAACAGGAATAACTGCAACCAGTGTGAAAGTACTGGTCATTTCTACGTTCCGGGCAACCTAGGCTTCAGTCTAGGGCGTTGCTCCACCACATCGAATAGCTACGGCCTTAGAAGTCAACGCCTGAAGCATAATATACAACCCAAGTACAACAGTTTTACCATCGTATAAAATGAATAATCGCAAACAGTGTGAAGGTAATGGCCATTACTACGTTCCGGGCAACCTAGGCTTCACTCTAAGGCGTTGCTCCACCACATCGAATAGTTAGGGCCTTAGATGGCAATGCCAGAAGCATAAAATACAATATAAATACAACAGTTTTTCCACTGTATAATATGAATAATTGCAAACAGTGTGGAAGTAATGGTCATTTCTACGTTCCGGGCAACCTAGGCTTCACTCTAGGGCGTTGCTCCACCACATCGAATAGCTACGGCCTTAGAAGTCAACGCCTGAAGCATAAAATATAATATAAATACAACAGTCTTTCCATCGTATAAAAGGAATAATAGCAACCAGTGTGAAAGTAATGTTCATTTCTACGTTCCGGGCAACCTAGGTTTCACTGTTGGGCGTTGCTCCACCAGATCGAATTGTTAGGGCCTTAGAAGTCAACGCCCGAAGCATAAAATACAAGATAGATAGAACAGTTTTTTCATTGTATAGAAGGAATAATTGCAACCAGTGTGAAAGTTATGGTCATTTCTACGTTCCGGGCACCCTTGGCTTAACTCCAGGACGCTGCTCCACCAGATCGAATAGTTAGGGACTTTGAATACAACGCTAGAAGCATAAAATACAATAAAAATGCATCAGTTCTTCGATTGTATAACAGGAATAACTGCAACCAGTGTGAAAGTACTGGTCATTTCTACTATCCGGGTAACCTAGGCTTCACTCTAGGGCGTTGCTCTACCAGATCGAATAGTTAGGGCCTAAGAAGTCTACGCCAGAAGCATAAAATACAATATAAATACAACAGCTATTCCATCGTATAACAGGAATCATTGCAACCAGTGTGTAAGATATGGTCATTTCTACGTCCCGGGCAACCTAGGCTTCACTCTAGAGCGTTGCGCGACCACATCGAATAGCTATGGCCTTAGAAGTCAACGCCAGAAACATAAAATACAACATAGGTACAACAGTTTTTCCATCGTATAACAGGAATAATTGCAACCAGTGTGAATGTACAGGTCATTTCTACGTTCCGGGCAACCTAGGCTTCGCTTAAGGGCGTTGCTCCACCAGATCGAATAGCTGCGGCCTTAGAAGTCAACTCCAGAAGCATAAAATGCAATATAAATACAACAGCTTTTCCATCGCATAAAATGAATGATTCCAAACAGTGTGAAAGTTATGGTCATTTCTACTTTCCGGGCAACCTAGGCTTAACTCCAGTGCGTTGCTCCACCAGGTCGAAAAGCTAGGAACTTTGAATACAACGCCAGAAGCTTAAAATACAATAAAAATGCAACAGCTTTCCATCGTATAACGGGAAAGCTGCAACCAGTGTGAAAGTACTGGTCATTTCTATGTTCCGGGTAACCTAGGCTTCACTCTAGGGCGTTGCTGCACCAGATCGAATAGCTAGGGACTTAGAATTCATCGCCAGAAGAATAAAATTCAACATAAGTATAACAGTTTTTCCATCATATAAAATGTATAATTGCAAGCAGTGTGAAGGTAATGGTCATTTCTACGTTCCGGGCAACCTAGGCTTCACTCTAGGGCGTTGCTCCACCAGATCGAATAGCTAGGGACTTAGAATTCAGCGCCAGAAGAATAAAATACAACTTAAGAATAACAGTTTTTCCATCGTATAAAATGTATAATTGCAAGCATTGTGAAGGTAATGGTCATTTCTACGTTCCGGGCAACCTAGGCTTCACTCTAGAGCGCTGCTCCACCAGAACGAATAGTTAGGGCCTAAGAAGTCAACGCCAGAAGCATAAAGTACAATATAAATACAACAGCTTTTCCACCGTATAACAGGAATAATTGCAAAAAGTGTGAAAGACATGGTCATTTCTACGTTCCGGGCAACCAAGGCTTCCCTCTAGTGCGATACTCCACCACATCGAATAGCTACGCCCTTTGGAGTCAACGCCAGAGGCATAAAATACAAATAAATACAACAGTTTTTCCATCGTATAACAGGAATAATTGCAACCTGAGTGAAGGTGATGGTCATTTCTACGTTCCGGGCAACCTAGGCTTCACTCTAGGGCGTTGCTCCACCACATCGAATAGTTAGGGCCTTAGATGACAATGCCAGAAGCATAAAATACAATATAAATACAACAGTTTTTCCATTGTATAAAACGAATAATTGCAACCAGTATGAAAGTTATGGTTATTTCTACGTTCAGGGCAACCTAGGCTTCACCATGGGGCGTTGCTCAACCACATCGAATAGCTCCGTCCTTAGAAGTCAACGCCAGAAGCATAAAATACAATTTAAATACAACAGTTCTTGAATCGTATATCAGGAATAATTGCAAACAGTGTGAAAGATATGGTCACTTCTACGTTCTGAGCAACCTAGGTTTCGGTCTATGGCGTAGCTCCACCACATCGAATAGTTAGGGCCTTAGAGGTCAATGCGAGAAGCATAAACTACAATATAAATACAACAGTTTTTCCATTGTATAAAATGAATAATTGCAAACAGTGAGGAAGTAATGGTCATTTCTACGTTCCGTGCAACCTAGGCTTCACTCTAGGGCGTTGCTTCACCAGATCGAATAGTTAGGGCCTAAGAAGTCGACGCCAGAAGCATAAAATACAACATAAATACAACAGTTTTTCCCTTGTATAACAGAAATAATTGCAACCAGTGTGAAAGCTATGGTCATTTCTACGTTCCGGGCAACCTAGGCTTCACACTAGGGCGTTGGTCCACCAGATCCAATAGTTAGGGCCTAAGAAGTCAACGCCAGGAGCACCAAATACAAAATAAATACAACAGTTTTTCCATCGTATAAAACGATAACTGCATCCAGTGAGCAAGTAATGGTCATTTCTACGATCCGGGCGACCTAGGCATGACTCTAGGGCATTGTTCCACCAGAGCGAATAGTTAGGGCCTAACAAGTCAACGGCAGAAGCATAAAATACAATAGAAATACAACAGTTTTACCATCGTATAACAGGAATAGTTGCAACCAGTGTGAAAGGTATGGTCATTTGTACGATACCGGCAACCTAGGCTGCACCCTAGGGCGTCGTTCCACCAGATCGAATAGTTAGGGCCTAGGAAGTCTACGCCAGAAGCATAAAATACAATACAAATACAACAGCTTTTCCATCGTATAACAGGAATAATTGCAACCAGTGTGAAAGGTATGGTCATTTCTACTTTCCGGGCAATCTAGGCTTCACTCCAGGGCGTTTCTCCACCACATCGAATAGCTGCGGCCTTAGAAGTCAACGCCAGAAGCATAAAATGCCATATAAACGCAACAGTTGTTCCACTGTATAATACGAATAACTGCAAACATTGTGGAAGTAATGGTCATTTCTACGTTCCGGGCAACCTAGGCTTCACTCTAGGGCGTTGCTCAACCACATTGAATAGCTACGGCCCTAGAAGACAACGCCATAAATATAAAATACAATATAAACACAACAGTCTATGCTTCGTATAAAACGAATAATTGCAACCAGTCTGATAGTTATGGTCATTTCTACGTTCCGGGCAACCTAGACTTCACCCTAGGGCGTTGCTCCACCAGATCGAATAGTTAGGGCCTAAGAAATCAATGCCAGAAGCATAAAATACGATATATGTACAACTGTTTTTCCATCGCATAAAATGAGTAATTGCAACCAGTGTGAAAGTAACGGCCATTTCTACGTTCCGGGAATCCTAGACTTAACACTGAGACATTGCTCCACCAGATCGAATACATAGGGCCTTAGAAGTCAACGCCAGAAGCATAAAGTACATTAAAAATCCAACAGTTTGTCCATCGTATAACAGGAATAATTGCCACCAGTGTGAAAGTGATGGTCATTTCTGCATTCCGGGCAACCTAGGCATCACCCTAGGGAGTTGCTCCTCCAGATAGAATAGTTAGGGCCCAGGAAGTCAACGCCAGAAGCATAAAATACAATATAAATACAACAGTTTTTCCCTTGTATAACAGGAATAATTGCAACCAGTGTGAAAGACATGGTCATTTCTACGTTCCGCGCAACCTAGGCTTCACTATAGGGCGTTGCTCCACCACATCGAATAGCTACGGCCTTAGGAGTCAACGCCAGAGGCATAAAATACAAAATAAATACAACAGTTTTTCCATCGTATAACAAGAATAATTGCAACCAGTGTGATAGTGATGGTCATTTCTACATTCCGGGCAACCTAGGCTTCACTCTAGGGCCATGCTCCACCAGATCGAATAGTTGGGGCCTTAGAAGTCAACGCCCGAAGCATAAAATACAAAATAAATACAACAGTTTTTCCCTTGTATGACAGGAATAATTGCAACCAGTGTGAAAGCTATGGTGATTTCTACGTTCCGGGCAATCTAGGCTTCTCTCTAGGGCGTTGCTCCACCAGATCGAACAGTTAGGGCCTAACAAGTGAACGCCAGAAGCATAAAATACAATATAAATACAACAGTTTTTCCATCGTATAAAACGAATAATCGCAACCAGTGTGAAAGCTATGGTCATTTCCACGTTCCGGGCAACCTAGGCTTCACTCTAGGGCGTTGCTCCACCACATGGAATAGTTAGGGCCTTAGAAGTCAGTGCCAGAAGCATAAAATGCCATATAAATACAACAGTTCTTCCACTGTATAATACGAATAATTGCAAACAGTGTGGAAGTAATGGTCATTTCTACGTTCCGCGCAACCTATGCTTCACTCTAGGGCGTTGCTCAACCACATCGAATAGCTACAGCCCTAGAAGACAACGCCATGACTATAAAATACAATATAAATACAACAGTCTATGCATCGTATAAAACGAATAATTGCAACCAGTCTGATAGTTATGGTCATTTCTATGTTCCGGGCAACCTAGGCTTCACCCTAGGGCGTTGCTCCGCCTGATCGAATAGTTAGGGCCTAAGAAGTCAACGCCAGAAGCATAAAATACGATATATGTACAACAGTTTTTCCATCGTATAACAAGAATAATTGCAATCAGTGTGAAAGTGATGGTCATTTCTACATTCCGGTGCAACCTAGGGTACACTCTAGGGCGTTGCTCCACCAGATCGAATAGTTAGGGCCTAAGAACTCAACGCCAGAAGCATAAAATACAATATAAGTACAACTGTTTTTCCCTTGTATAACAGGAATAATTGCAACCAGTGTGAAAGGTATGGTCATTTCTACGTTCCGGCCAACCTAGGCTTCACTCTAGGGCGTTGCTCCACCACATTGAATAGCTGCGGCCTTAGAAGTCAACGCCAGAAGCATAAAATACAATATAAATACAACAGTTTTTCAATCCTATAACAGGAATAATTGCAAACAGTGTGAAAAATATGGTCATTTCTACGTTGCGGGCATCCTAGGCTTCACTCGAGGGCATTGCTCCACCACATCGAATAGCTACGGCCTTAGAAGTCAACGCCACAACTATAAAAAACAATATATATACAACAGATTTACCATTGTATAAAATGAATAATTGCAAACAGTGTGGAGGTAATGGCCATTTCTACTTTCCGGGCAACCTAGGCTTCACTCTAGGGCGTTTCTCCACCACATCGAATAGCTACGCCCTTAGAAGTCAACGCCTGAAGCATAAAATATAATATAAATACAACAGTTTTTCCATTGCATGAAACGAATAATTGCAACCAGTGTGAAAGTTATGGTCATTTCTACGTTCCGGGCAACCTATGTTTCACTCTTGGGCGTTGCTCCACCTCATCGGTCAGCTACGGCCTTTGAAGTCAACTCCAGAAGCATAAAATACAATATAAATACAACAGTTTTCCAATCGTATAAAACGAATAATTGCAACCAGTATGAAAGTTATGGTCATTTCCACGTTCGGGGCAACCTAGGCTTCACCCTAGGGCGTTGTTCCACCAGATCGTATAGTTAGGGCCTGTGAAGTCAACGCCAGAAGCATAAAATACAATATAAATACAACAGCTTTTGCATCGTATATGATGTATATTTGCAAACAGTGTGAGAGTAAAGGTCATGTCTACGTTCCGGGCAACCTAGGCTTAACTGTAGGGCGTTGCTCCATCAGATCGCATATATAGGGACTTAGAAGTCAGCGCCAGAAGCATAAAATACAATAAAAATGCAACAGTTTTTCCATCGTATAAAAGGGATAATTGCAACCAGTGTGAAAGTAATGGCCATTTCTACGTTCCGGGCAAACTAGGCTTCACTCTTGGGCGTTGTTCCATCACATCGAATACCTCCGGCCTTAGAAATCAACTCCAGAAGCATAAAATACAATATAAATACAACAGTTTTCCCATCGTATAAAACGAATAATTGCAACCAGTATGAAAGTTATGGTCATTTCCACGTTCCGCGCAACCTAGGCTTCACCCCTGGGCGTTGCTCCACCAGATCCAATAGTCAGGACCTGAGAAGTCAGCGCCAGAAGCATAAAATACAAAATAGATACCACAGATTTTCGATCGTATATAATGTATATTTGCAAACAGTGTGAAGGTAATTGTCATTTCTACGTTCCGGGAAACCTAGGCTTCACTGCAGGGCGTTGCTCCACCACATCCAATAGTTAGGGCCTAAGAAGTCAACGCCAGAAGCATAAAATGCTATATAAATACAACAGTTTTTCCCTTGTATAACAGGAATAATTGCAACCAGTGAGAAAGCTATGGTCATTTCTACGTTCCGGGCAACCTAGGCTTCACTCTAGGGCGTTGCTCCACCACATGGATTAGTTAGAGCCTTAGAAGTCAGTGCCAGAAGCATAAAATGCCATAGAAATACAACAGTTGTTCCACTGTATAATACGAATAATTGCAAACAGTGTGGAAGTAATGGTCATTTCTACGTTCCGCGCAACATATGCTTCACTCTAGGGCGTTGCTCAACCACATCGAATAGCTACGGCCATAGAAGACAACGCCATGACTATAAAATACAATATAAATACAACAGTCTTTCCATCGTATAAAACGAATAATTGCAACCAGTCTGATAGTTATGCTCATTTCTACTTTCCGGGCAATCTAGGCTTCTCTCTAGGGCGTTGCTCCACCAGATCGAATAGCTAGGGCCTAAGAAGTCAACGCCAGACGCAGAAAATACAATATAAATACAACAGTTTTTCCATCGTATAAAACGAGTAATTGCAATCCGTATTAAAATTATGGTCATTTCTACGTTCCGCGCAACCTAGGCTTCACCCTAGGTCGTTGCTCCACCAGATCCAATAGTTAGGACATATGAAGTCAGCGCCAGAAGCATAAAATACAAAATAGATACAACAGTTTTTCCATCATATAACAGGAATAATTGCAACCAGTGTGAAAGTGATGGTCATTTCTACGTTCCTGGCAACCTAGGCTTCACTCTAGGCCGTTGCTCGACCACATCGAATAGCTATGGCCTTAGAAGTGAACGCGAGAAGCATTAAATACAATATAAATACAACAGCTTTTCCACCGTATAACAGGAATAATTGCAAACAGTGTGAAGGTAATAGACATTTCTACGCTCCGGTAAACCTAGGCTTCACTCTAGGGCGTTGCTCAACCAGATCGTGTAGTTAGGGCCTCAGACGTCAACGCCAGAAGCATAAAATAAAATAAAAATACAACACTTTTTCCATCGCATACAATTAATGATTGCAAACATTGTGAAAGTAACGGTCATTTCTACGTTCCGCGCAATCTAGGCTTCACTCTAGGGCGACGCTCCACCGGATCGAATATTTAGGGCCTAAGAAGTCAACGCCAGAAGCATAGAATACAATAAAAATACAACAGTTTTTCCATCATATAAAACGAATAATAGCAACCAGTGTAAAGGTAATGGTCATTTCTACGTTCCGGGCAACCTAGGCTTCATTCTAGGGCGTTGTTCCACCAGATCGAACAGTTAGCGCCTAAGAAGACAACGCCAGAAGCATAAAATACAACATAAATACAACAGCTTTTCCATCGTATATGATGTATATTTGCAAACAGTGTGAGAGTAAAGGTCATGTCTACGTTCCGGGCAACCTAGGCTTAACTGTAGGGCGTTGCTCCACCAGATCGCATATATAGGGACTTAGAAGTCAGCGCCAGAAGCATAAAATACAATAAAAATGCAACAGTCTTTCCATCGAATAAAAGGAATAATTGCAACCAGTGTGAAAGTAATGGCCATTTCTACGTTCCGGGCAAACTAGGCTTCACTCTTGGGCGTTGTTCCATCACATCGAATACCTACGGCCTTAGAAATCAACTCCAGAAGCATAAAATACAATATAAATACAACAGCTTTTCCATCGTATAAAATGAGATATTGCAAACAGTGTGGAAGTAATGGTCATTTCTACTTTCCGGGAAACCTAGGCTTCACTCTAGGGCGTTGATCCACCACATCGAATAGCTACGGCCTTAGGAGTCAACGCCAGAGGCATAAAATACAAAATAAAAACAACAGTTTTTCCATCGTATAACAAGAATAATTGCAACCAGTGTGAAAGGTATGGTCATTTCTACTTTCCGTGCAATCTAGGCTTCACTCCAGGGCGTTTCTCCACCACATCGAATAGCTGCGGCCTTAGAAGTCAACGCCAGAAGCATAAAATGCCATATAAATGCAACAGTTGTTCCACTGTATAATACGAATAATTGCAAACATTGAGGAAGTAATGGTCATTTCTACGTTCCGGACAACCTAGGCTTCACTCTATGGCGTTGCTCAACCACATCCAATAGCTCCGTCCTTAGAAGTCAACGCCAGAAGCATAAAATACAATTTAAATACAACAGTTCTTGAATCGTATATCAGGAATAATTGCAAACAGTGTGAAAGATATGGTCACTTCTACGTTCTGAGCAACCTAGGTTTCGCTCTATGGCGTAGCTCCACCACATCGAATAGTTAGGGCCTTAGAGGTCAATGCGAGAAGCATAAACTACAATATAAATACAACAGTTTTTCCATTGTATAAAATGAATAATTGCAAACAGTGAGGAAGTAATGGTCATTTCTACGTTCCGTGCAACCTAGGCTTCACTCTAGGGCGTTGCTCCACCAGATCGAATAGTTAGGGCCTAAGAAGTCGACGCCAGAAGCATAAAATACAACATAAATACAACAGTTTTTCCCTTGTATAACAGAAATAATTGCAACCAGTGTGAAAGCTATGGTCATTTCTACGTTCCGGGCAACCTAGGCTTCACACTAGGGCGTTGGTCCACCAGATCCAATAGTTAGGGCCTAAGAAGTCAACGCCAGGAGCACCAAATACAAAATAAATACAACAGTTTTTCCATCGTATAAAACGATAACTGCATCCAGTGTGCAAGTAATGGTCATTTCTACGATCCGGGCGACCTAGGCATGACTCTAGGGCATTGTTCGACCAGAGCGAATAGTTAGGGCCTAAGAAGTCAACGCCTGAAGCATAAAATACAATATGAATACAACAGTTTTTCCATTGTATAAAACGAATAATTGCAACCAGTATGAAAGTTATGGTTATTTCTACGTTCAGGGCAACCTAGGCTTCACCACGGGGCGTTGCTGCACCAGATCGAATAGTTAGGGCCTAAGAAGTCAACGCCAGAAGCATAAAATACGATATATGTACAACAGTCTTTCCATCGTATAAAACGAATAATTGCAACCAGTCTGATAGTTATGGTCATTTCTACGTTCCGGGCAATCTAGGCTTCTCTCTAGCGCGTTGCTCCACCAGATCGAGTAGTTAGGGCCTAACAAGTCAACGGCAGAAGCATAAAATACAATAGAAATACAACAGTTTTACCATCGTATAACAGGAATAGTTGCAACCAGTGTGAAAGGTATGGTCATTTCTACTTTCCGGGCAATCTAGGCTTCACTCCAGGGCGTTTCTCCACCACATCGAATAGCTGCGGCCTTAGAAGTCAACGCCAGAAGCATAAAATGCCATATAAACGCAACAGTTGTTCCACTGTATAATACGAATAACTGCAAACATTGTGGAAGTAATGGTCATTTCTACGTTCCGGGCAACCTAGGCTTCACTCTAGGGCGTTGCTCAACCACATTGAATAGCTACGGCCCTAGAAGACAACGCCATAAATATAAAATACAATATAAACACAACAGTCTATGCTTCGTATAAAACGAATAATTGCAACCAGTCTGATAGTTATGGTCATTTCTACGTTCCGGGCAACCTAGACTTCACCCTAGGGCGTTGCTCCACCAGATCGAATAGTTAGGGCCTAAGAAATCAATGCCAGAAGCATAAAATACAATTTAAATACAACAGTTCTTGAATCGTATATCAGGAATAATTGCAAACAGTGTGAAAGATATGGTCACTTCTACGTTCTGAGCAACCTAGGTTTCGCTCTATGGCGTAGCTCCACCACATCGAATAGTTAGGGCCTTAGAGGTCAATGCGAGAAGCATAAACTACAATATAAATACAACAGTTTTTCCATTGTATAAAATGAATAATTGCAAACAGTGAGGAAGTAATGGTCATTTCTACGTTCCGTGCAACCTAGGCTTCACTCTAGGGCGTTGCTCCACCAGATCGAATAGTTAGGGCCTAAGAAGTCGACGCCAGAAGCATAAAGTACAACATAAATACAACAGTTTTTCCCTTGTATAACAGAAATAATTGCAACCAGTGTGAAAGCTATGGTCATTTCTACGTTCCGGGCAACCTAGGCTTCACACTAGGGCGTTGGTCCACCAGATCCAATAGTTAGGGCCTAAGAAGTCAACGCCAGGAGCACCAAATACAAAATAAATACAACAGTTTTTCCATCGTATAAAACGATAACTGCATCCAGTGTGCAAGTAATGGTCATTTCTACGATCCGGGCGACCTAGGCATGACTCTAGGGCATTGTTCGACCAGAGCGAATAGTTAGGGCCTAAGAAGTCAACGCCTGAAGCATAAAATACAATATGAATACAACAGTTTTTCCATTGTATAAAACGAATAATTGCAACCAGTATGAAAGTTATGGTTATTTCTACGTTCAGGGCAACCTAGGCTTCACCACGGGGCGTTGCTGCACCAGATCGAATAGTTAGGGCCTAAGAAGTCAACGCCAGAAGCATAAAATACGATATATGTACAACAGTCTTTCCATCGTATAAAACGAATAATTGCAACCAGTCTGATAGTTATGGTCATTTCTACGTTCCGGGCAATCTAGGCTTCTCTCTAGCGCGTTGCTCCACCAGATCGAGTAGTTAGGGCCTAACAAGTCAACGGCAGAAGCATAAAATACAATAGAAATACAACAGTTTTACCATCGTATAACAGGAATAGTTGCAACCAGTGTGAAAGGTATGGTCATTTCTACTTTCCGGGCAATCTAGGCTTCACTCCAGGGCGTTTCTCCACCACATCGAATAGCTGCGGCCTTAGAAGTCAACGCCAGAAGCATAAAATGCCATATAAACGCAACAGTTGTTCCACTGTATAATACGAATAACTGCAAACATTGTGGAAGTAATGGTCATTTCTACGTTCCGGGCAACCTAGGCTTCACTCTAGGGCGTTGCTCAACCACATTGAATAGCTACGGCCCTAGAAGACAACGCCATAAATATAAAATACAATATAAACACAACAGTCTATGCTTCGTATAAAACGAATAATTGCAACCAGTCTGATAGTTATGGTCATTTCTACGTTCCGGGCAACCTAGACTTCACCCTAGGGCGTTGCTCCACCAGATCGAATAGTTAGGGCCTAAGAAATCAATGCCAGAAGCATAAAATACGATATATGTACAACTGTTTTTCCATCGCATAAAATGAGTAATTGCAACCAGTGTGAAAGTAACGGCCATTTCTACGTTCCGGGAATCCTAGACTTAACACTGAGACATTGCTCCACCAGATCGAATACATAGGGCCTTAGAAGTCAACGCCAGAAGCATAAAGTACATTAAAAATCCAACAGTTTGTCCATCGTATAACAGGAATAGTTGCCACCAGTGTGAAAGTGATGGTCATTTCTGCATTCCGGGCAACCTAGGCATCACCCTAGGGAGTTGCTCCTCCAGATAGAATAGTTAGGGCCCAGGAAGTCAACGCCAGAAGCATAAAATACAATATAAATACAACAGTTTTTCCCTTGTATAACAGGAATAATTGCAACCAGTGTGAAAGACATGGTCATTTCTACGTTCCGCGCAACCTAGGCTTCACTATAGGGCGTTGCTCCACCACATCGAATAGCTACGGCCTTAGGAGTCAACGCCAGAGGCATAAAATACAAAATAAATACAACAGTTTTTCCATCGTATAACAAGAATAATTGCAACCAGTGTGATAGTGATGGTCATTTCTACATTCCGGGCAACCTAGGCTTCACTCTAGGGCCATGCTCCACCAGATCGAATAGTTGGGGCCTTAGAAGTCAACGCCCGAAGCATAAAATACAAAATAAATACAACAGTTTTTCCCTTGTATAACAGGAATAATTGCAACCAGTGTGAAAGCTATGGTCATTTCTACGTTCCGGGCAATCTAGGCTTCTCTCTAGGGCGTTGCTCCACCAGATCGAACAGTTAGGGCCTAACAAGTGAACGCCAGAAGCATAAAATACAATATAAATACAACAGTTTTTCCATCGTATAAAACGAATAATTGCAACCAGTGTGAAAGTAATTGACATTTCTACGTTGCGGGCATCCTAGACTTAACTCTGAGACATTGCTCCACCAGATCGAATACATAGGGCCTTACAAGTCAACGCCAGAAGCATAAAGTACATTAAAAATCCAACAGTTTGTCCATCGTATAACAGGAATAGTTGCCACCAGTGTGAAAGTGATGGTCATTTCTGCATTCCGGGCAACCTAGGCTTCACTCTAGGGCGTTGCTCCTCCAGATCGAATAGTTAGGTCCTAAGAAGTCAACGCCAGAAGCATAAAATGCTATATAAATACAACAGTTTTTCCCTTGTATAACAGGAATAATTGCAACCAGTGTGAAAGCTATGGTCATTTCCACGTTCCGGGCAACCTAGGCTTCACTCTAGGGCGTTGCTCCACCACATGGAATAGTTAGGGCCTTAGAAGTCAGTGCCAGAAGCATAAAATGCCATATAAATACAACAGTTGTTCCACTGTATAATACGAATAATTGCAAACAGTGTGGAAGTAATGGTCATTTCTACGTTCCGCGCAACCTATGCTTCACTCTAGGGCGTTGCTCAACCACATCGAATAGCTACAGCCCTAGAAGACAACGCCATGACTATAAAATACAATATAAATACAACAGTCTATGCATCGTATAAAACATATAATTGCAACCAGTCTGATAGTTATGGTCATTTCTACGTTCCGGGCAACCTAGGCTTCACCCTAGGGCGTTGCTCCGCCTGATCGAATAGTTAGGGCCTAAGAAGTCAACGCCAGAAGCATAAAATACGATATATGTACAACAGTTTTTCCATCGTATAACAAGAATAATTGCAATCAGTGTGAAAGTGATGGTCATTTCTACATTCCGGTGCAACCTAGGGTAGACTCTAGGGCGTTGCTCCACCAGATCGAATAGTTAGGGCCTAAGAACTCAACGCCAGAAGCATAAAATACAATATAAATACAACTGTTTTTCCCTTGTATAACAGGAATAATTGCAACCAGTGTGAAAGGTATGGTCATTTCTACGTTCCGGCCAACCTAGGCTTCACTCTAGGGCGTTGCTCCACCACATTGAATAGCTGCGGCCTTAGAAGTCAACGCCAGAAGCATAAAATACAATATAAATACAACAGTTTTTCAATCCTATAACAGGAATAATTGCAAACAGTGTGAAAAATATGGTCATTTCTACGTTGCGGGCATCCTAGGCTTCACTCTAGGGCATTGCTCCACCACATCGAATAGCTACGGCCTTAGAAGTCAACGCCACAACTATAAAAAACAATATAAATACAACAGATTTACCATTGTATAAAATGAATAATTGCAAACAGTGTGGAGGTAATGGCCATTTCTACTTTCCGGGCAACCTAGGCTTCACTCTAGGGCGTTTCTCCACCACATCGAATAGCTACGCCCTTAGAAGTCAACGCCTGAAGCATAAAATATAATATAAATACAACAGTTTTTCCATTGCATGAAACGAATAATTGCAACCAGTGTGAAAGTTATGGTCATTTCTACGTTCCGGGCAACCTAGGTTTCACTCTTGGGCGTTGCTCCACCTCATCGGTCAGCTACGGCCTTTGAAGTCAACTCCAGAAGCATAAAATACAATATAGATACAACAGTTTTCCAATCGTATAAAACGAATAATTGCAACCAGTATGAAAGTTATGGTCATTTCCACGTTCGGGGCAACCTAGGCTTCACCCTAGGGCGTTGTTCCACCAGATCGTATAGTTAGGGCCTGTGAAGTCAACGCCAGAAGCATAAAATACAGTATAAATACAACAGCTTTTGCATCGTATATGATGTATATTTGCAAACAGTGTGAGAGTAAAGGTCATGTCTACGTTCCGGGCAACCTAGGCTTAACTGTAGGGCGTTGCTCCATCAGATCGCATATATAGGGACTTAGAAGTCAGCGCCAGAAGCATAAAATACAATATAAATACAACAGTTTTTCCATTGTATAAAACGAATAATTGCAACCAGTGTGAAAGTTATGGTCATTTCTACGTTCCGGGCAACCTAGGCTACACTCTAGGGCGTTGCTCCACCAGATCGAATAGTTAGGGCCTAAGAAGTCAACGCCAGAAGCATAAAATACAATATAAATACAACAGTTTTTCCATTGTATAAAACGAATAATTGCAACCAGTGTGAAAGTTATGGTCATTTCTACGTTGCGGGCAACCTAGGCTTCACTCTTGGGCGTTGCTCCACCTCATCGGTCAGCTACGGCCTTTGAAGTCAACTCCAGAAGCATAAAATATAATATAAATACAACAGTTTTTCCATTGCATGAAACGAATAATTGCAACCAGTGAGAAAGCTATGGTCATTTCTACGTTCCGGGCAACCTAGGCTTCACTCTAGGGCGTTGCTCCACCACATGGATTAGTTAGAGCCTTAGAAGTCAGTGCCAGAAGCATAAAATGCCATATAAATACAACAGTTGTTCCACTGTATAATACGAATAATTGCAAACAGTGTGGAAGTAATGGTCATTTCTACGTTCCGCGCAACATATGCTTCACTCTAGGGCGTTGCTCAACCACATCGAATAGCTACGGCCCTAGAAGACAACGCCATGACTATAAAATACAATATAAATACAACAGTCTTTCCATCGTATAAAACGAATAATTGCAACCAGTCTGATAGTTATGCTCATTTCTACGTTCCGGGCAATCTAGGCTTCTCTCTAGGGCGTTGCTCCACCAGATCGAATAGCTAGGGCCTAAGAAGTCAACGCCAGAAGCAAAGAATACAATAGGGATACAACAGTTTTTCCATCGTATAACAGGAATAATTGCAACCAGTTTGAAAGTTATGGTCATTTCTGCGTTCCAGGCCCCGTAGGCTTCACTCTTGGACGTCGCCCCACCATATCGAATAGCTAGGACCTTAGAAGTCAAAGCCAGACGCAGAAAATACAATATAAATACAACAGTTTTTCCATCGTATAAAACGAGTAATTGCAATCCGTATTAAAATTATGGTCATTTCTACGTTCCGGGCAACCTAGGCTTCACCCTAGGTCGTTGCTCCACCAGATCCAATAGTTAGGACATATGAAGTCAGCGCCAGAAGCATAAAATACAAAATAGATACAACAGTTTTTCCATCATATAACAGGAATAATTGCAACCAGTGTGAAAGTGATGGTCATTTCTACGTTCCTGGCAACCTAGGCTTCACTCTAGGCCGTTGCTCGACCACATCGAATAGCTATGGCCTTAGAAGTCAACGCGAGAAGCATTAAATACAATATAAATACAACAGCTTTTCCACCGTATAACAGGAATAATTGCAAACAGTGTGAAGGTAATAGTCATTTCTACGCTCCGGTAAACCTAGGCTTCACTCTAGGGCGTTGCTCAACCAGATCGTGTAGTTAGGGCCTTAGACGTCAACGCCAGAAGCATAAAATAAAATAAAAATACAACACTTTTTCCATCGCATACAATTAATGATTGCAAACATTGTGAAAGTAACGGTCATTTCTACGTTCCGCGCAACCTAGGCTTCACTCTAGGGCGATGCTCCACGGTATCGAATATTTAGGGCCTAAGAAGTCAACGCCAGAAGCATAAAATACAATATAAATACAACAGTTCTTCCATCGTATACTATTAATGATTGCAAACATTGTGAAAGTAACGGTCATTTCTACGTTCCGGGCAATCTAGGCTTCACTCTAGGGCGACGCTCCACCGGATCGAATAGTTAGGGCCTTAGAAGTCAACGCCCGAAGCATTAAATATAAGATTAATACAACAGTTTTTCCATTGTATAAAACGAATGATTGCAACCAGAGTGAAACTTATGGTCATTTCAACGTTCCGAGCAACATAGGCTGCACTCTAGGGCGTTGCCCGAGTACATCGATTAGCTACGGCCTTAGAATTCAACGCCAGAAGCATAAAATACAATATAAATACAACAGTTTTTCCATCGTATACTATTAATGATTGCAAACATTGTGAAAGTAACGGTCATTTCTACGTTCCGGGCAATCTAGGCTTCACTCTAGGGCGACGCTCCACCGGATCGAATATTTAGGGCCTAAGAAGTCAACGCCAGAAGCATAGAATACAATAAAAATACAACAGTTTTTCCATCATATAAAACGAATAATAGCAACCAGTGTAAAGGTAATGGTCATTTCTACGTTCCGGGCAACCTAGGCTTCATTCTAGGGCGTTGTTCCACCAGATCGAACAGTTAGCGCCTAAGAAGACAACGCCAGAAGCATAAAATACAATACAAATACAACAGTTTTTCCATCGTATAAAATGAATAATTGCAAACTGTGTGAAAGTAATGGTCATTTCTGCGTTCCGGGCAACCTAGGCTTCACTCTAGGACGCTGCTCCACCAGATGGAATACTTAGGTCCTAAGAAGACAACGCCAGAAGCATAAAATACAATATAAATACAACAGTTTTTCCATCGTATAAAATGAATAATTGCAACCAGTGTGAAACTAATGGTCATTTCTACGTTCCGGGCCACCTAGGCTTCACTCTAGGGCGTTGCTCCACCAGATCGAATAGTTAGGGCCTAAGAAGCCTACGCCAGAAGCATAAAATACAATAGAAATACAACAGTTCTTCCATCTTATAACAGCAATAATTGCAATCAGTGTGAAAGGTATGGTCATTTCTACGTTCCGGGCAACCTAGGCTTCACTCTAGGGCGTTGCTCCACCACATGGAATAGCTGCGGCCTTAGGAGTCAACGCCAGAGTCATAAAAGACAAAATAAATACAACAGTTTTTCCATCGTATAACAGGAATAATAGACACCAGAGTGAAGGTTATGGTCACTTCTAAGTTCCGGGCAACCAAGGCTTCACCCTAGAGCGTTGCACCACCAGATCGAATAGCTAGGGCCTTAGAAGCCAACGCCAGAAGCATAAAATAAAATATAAATGCAACAGTTATTCCATCGTATAGCAGGAATGATTAAAACCAGTGTGAAAGTAATGGGCATTTCTACGTTCCGTGCAACCTAGGCTTCACTCTAGTGCGTTGCTCCACCAGGTCGAATAGTCAGGGCCTTAGAAAACAACTCCAGACGCATAAAACACAAGAAAAACACAACAGTTCTTTCATCGTATAACAGGAACAATTGCAACATGCCTGAAGGTAATGGTCATTTCTACGTTCCGAGAAATCTAGGCTTCTCTCTAGGGCGTTGCTCCACCAGATAGAATAGTTAGGGCCTAAGAAGTCAACGCCAGAAGCAAAGAATACAATAGGGATACAACAGTTTTTCCATCGTATAACAGGAATAATTGCAACCAGTGTGAAAGTTATGGTCATTTCTGCGTTCCAGGCCCCATAGGCTTCACTCTTGGACGTTGCCCCACCATATCGAATAGCTAGGACCTTAGTTGTCAAAGCCAGACGCAGAAAATACAATATAAATACAACAGTTTTTCCATCGTATAAAACGAGTAATTGCAATCCGTATTAAAATTATGGTCATTTCTACATTCCGGGCAACCTAGGCTTCACCCTAGGTCGTTGCTCCACCAGATCCAATAGTTAGGACATATGAAGTCAGCGCCAGAAGCATAAAATGCAAAATAGATGCAACAGTTTTTCCATCATATAACAGGAATAATTGCAACCAGTGTGAAAGTGATGGTCATTTCTACGTTCCTGGCAACCTAGGCTTCACTCTAGGCCGTTGCTCGACCACATCGAATAGCTATGGCCTTAGAAGTCAACGCGAGAAGCATTAAATACAATATAAATACAACAGCTTTTCCACCGTATAACAGGAATAATTGCAAACAGTGTGAAGGTAATAGTCATTTCTACGCTCCGGTAAACCTAGGCTTCACTCTAGGGCGTTGCTCCACCAGATCGTGTAGTTAGGGCCTTAGACGTCAACGCCAGAAGCATAAAATAAAATAAAAATACAACACTTTTGCCATCGCATACAATTAATGATTGCAAACATTGTGAAAGTAACGGTCATTTCTACGTTCCGGGCAATCTAGACTTCACTCTAGGGCGTTGCTCCACCGGATCGAATAGTTAGGGCCTTAGAAGTCAACGCCCGAAGCATTAAATATAAGATTAATACAACAGTTTTTCCATTGTATAAAACGAATGATTGCAACCAGAGTGAAACTTATGGTCATTTCAACGTTCCGTGCAACATAGGCTGCACTCTAGGGCGTTGCCCGAGCACATCGATTAGCTACGGCCTTAGAAGTCAACGCCAGAAGCATAAAATACAATATAAATACAACAGTTTTTCCATCGTATACTATTAATGATTGCAAACATTGTGAAAGTAACGGTCATTTCTACGTTCCGGGCAACCTAGGCTTCACTCTAAGACGCTGCTCCACCAGATGGAATACTTAGGTCCTAAGAAGACAACGCCAGAAGCATAAAATACAATATAAATACAACAGTTTTTCCATCGTATAAAATGAATAATTGCAACCAGTGTGAAACTAATGGTCATTTCTACGTTCCGGGCCACCTAGGCTTCACTCTAGGGCGTTGCTCCACCAGATCGAATAGTTAGGGCCTTAAAAGTCAATGCAGAAGAATAAAATACAATATAAGTACAACAGATTTTCCATCGTATAAAATGAATAATTGCAAACATTGTGAAAGTAATGGTCATTTCTACGTTCCGGGCAATCTAGACTTCACTCTAGGTCGTTGCTCCACCGGATCGAATAGTTAGGGCCTTAGAAGTCAACGCCCGAAGCATAAAATATAAAATTAATAGAACAGTTTTTCCATTGTATAAAACGAATGATTGCAACCAGAGTGAAACTTATGGTCATTTCAACGTTCCGTGCAAAATACGCTGCACTCTAGGGCGTTGCTGCACCACATCGATTAGCTACGGCCTTAGAAGTCAACGCCAGAAGCATAAAATACAATAAAAATACAACAGTTTTTCCATCGTATACTATTAATGATTGCAAACATTGTGAAAGTAACGGTCATTTCTACGTTCCGGGCAACCTAGGCTTCACTGTAGGGCGACGCTCCCCCGGATCGAATATTTAGGGCCTAAGACGTCAACGCCAGAAGCATAAAATACAATATAAATACAACAGCATTTCCATCGTATATAATGTACATTTGCAAACAGTGTGAAAGTAACGGTCATTTCTACGTTCCGGGCAACCTAGGCTTCACTCTAGGGCGTTGCTCCACCAGATCGAATAGTTAGGGCCTAAGAAGTCAACGCCAAAAGCATAAAATACAATATAAACACAACAGTTTTTCCCTTGTATAACAGAAATAATTGCAACCAGTGTGAACGATATGGTCATTTCTACGTTGCCGGCATCCTAGGCTTCACTCTAGGGCATTGTTCCACCACATCCAATAGCTACGGCCTTAGAAGTCAATGCCAGAAGCATAAAATGCAATATAAATACAACAGTTTTTCCACTGTATAATATGAATAATTGCAAACAGTGTGAAAGATATGGTCATTTCTACGCTGCGGGCATCCTAGGCTTCACTCTAGGGCGTTGCTCAACCACATCGAATAGCTACGGCCCTAGAACACAACGCCATAACTATAAAATACAATATAAATACAACAGTCTTTCCATCGTATAAAACGAGTAATTGCAACCAGTCTGATAGTTATGGTCATTTCCACGTTCCGGGCAACCTAGGCTTCACTCTAGGGCGTTGCTCCACCACATCGAATAGCTACGGCCTTAGGAGTCAACGCCAGAGGCATGAAATACAAAATAAATACAACAGATTTTCCATCGTATAACAAGAATAATTGCAGCCAATGTACAAGTGATGGTCATTTCTACATTCCGGGCAACCTAGGCTACACTCTAGGGCGTTGCTCCACCAGATCGAATAGTTAGGGCCTAAGAAGTCAACGCCAGAAGCATAAAATACAATATAAATACAGCAGCTTTTCCATCGTATATAATGTACATTTGCAAACAGTGTGAAAGTAACGGTCATTTCTACGTTCCGCGCAACCTAGGCTTCACCCTAGGGCGTTGCTCCACCAGATCGAATAGTTAGGGCCTAAGAAGTCAACGCCAGAAGCATAAAATACAATATAAATACAACAGCAGTTCCATCGTATATAATGTACATTTGCAAACAGTGTGAAAGTAACGGTCATTTCTACGTTCCGGGCAACCTAGGCTTCACTCTAGGGCGTTGCTCCACCAGATCGAATAGTTAGGGACTGAGAATTCGACGCCAGAAGCATAAAATACAACATAAGTACAACAGTTTTTCCATCGTATATAATGTACATTTGCAAACAGTATGAAAGTAACGGTCATTTCTACGTTCCGGGCAACCTAGGCTTCACTCTAGGGCGTTGCTCCACCAGATCGAATAGTTAGGGACTTAGAATTCGACGCCAGAAGCATAAAATACAACATAAGTACAACAGTTTTTCCATCGTATAACAGGAATAATTGCAACCAGTGTGAAAGTACAGGTCATTTTTACGTTCCGGGCAACCTAGGCTTCGCTCAAGGGCGTTGCTCCACCACATCGAATAGTTAGGGCCTTAGAAGTCAACGCCTGAAGCATAAAATACAATAAAAATACAACATTTTTTTCATCGTATAAAACGAATAATTGCAACCAGTATGAAAGTTATGGTCATTTCTACGTTCCGGGCAACCTAGGCCTCACCCTAGGGCGTTGCTCCACCTGATCGAATAGTTAGGGCCTAAGAAGTCAACGCCAGAAGCATAAAATACGATATATGTACAACAGTTTTACCATCGTATAAAATGAATAATCGCAAACCGTGTGAAGGTGATGGTCATTTCTATATTCCGGGCAACCTAGGCTTCACTCTAGGGCGTTTCTGCACCACATCGAATAGCTACGCCCATAGAAGTCAACGCCTGAAGCTTAAGATATAATATATGTACAACAGTTTTTCCATCGTATAACAGGAATAATTGCAACCAGTGTGAATGACATGGTCATTTCTACGTTCCGGGCAACCTAGGCTTTACTCTAGGGCGTTGCTCAACCACATCGAATAGCTACGACCTTAGGAGTCAACGCCAGAGGCATAAATTACAAAATAAATACAACAGTTTTTCCATCGTATAACAAGAATAATTGCAGCCAGTGTGAAAGTGATGGTCATTTCTACATTCCGGGCAACCTAGGCTACACTCTAGGGCGTTGCTCCACCACATCGAATAGCTACGGCCTTAGGAGTCAACGCCAGAGGCATAAAATACAAAATAAATACAACAGATTTTCCATCGTATAACAAGAATAATTGCAGCCAGTGTGAAAGTGATGGTCATTTCTACATTCCGGGCAACCTAGGCTACACTCTAGGGCGTTGCTCCACCAGATGCAATAGTTAGGGCCTAAGAAGTCAACGCCAGAAGCAAAAAATACAATATATATACAACAGTTTTTCACATGTATAACAGGAATAATTGCAACCAGTGTGAAAGCTATGGTCATTTCTACGTTCCGGGCAACCTAGGCTTCACTCTAGGACGTTGCTCCACCACATCGAATAGTTAGGGCCTTAGAAGTCAATGCCAGAAGCATAAAATGCAATATAAATACAACAGTTTTTCCACTGTATAATATGAATAATTGCAAACGGTGTGAAAGATATGGTCAGTTCTACGCTGCGGGCACCCTAGGCTTCACTCTAGGGCGTTGCTCAACCACATCGAATAGCTACGGCCCTAGAACACAACGCCATAACTATAAAATCCAATATAAATAGAACAGTCTTTCCATCGTATAAAACGAGTAATTGCAACCAGTTTGATAGTTATGGTCATTTCCACGTTCCGGGCAACCTAGGCTTCACCCTAGGGCGCTGCTCCACCAGATCCAATAGCTAGGGCCTAAGAAGTCAACGCCAGGAGCACCAAATACAAAATAAATACAACAGTTTTTCCATCGTATAAAACGAATAATTGCAACCAGTATGAAAGCTATGGTCATTTCTACGTTCCGGGCAATCTAGGCTTCACTCTATGGCGTTGCTCAGCCTCATCGAATAGTTAGGGCCTTAGAAGTCAATGCCAGAAGCATAAAATACAATATAAATACAACAGTTTTTCATCTGTATAATATGAATAATTGCAAACAGTGTGGATGTAATGGTCATTTCTACGTTCCGGGCAACCTAGGCTTCACTCTAGGGTGTTGCTCCACCAGATCCATTAGTTAGGGCCTAAGAAGTCAACGCCAGGAGCGCCAAATACAAAATAAATACAACAGTTTTTCCATCGTATAAAACGAATAATTGCAACCAGTGAGCAAGTAATGGTCATTTCTACGATCCGGGCAACCTAGGCTTCACTCTAGGGCGTTGCTCCGCCACATCGAATAGCTACGGCCTTAGGAGTCAACGCCAGAGGCATAAAATACAAAATAAATACAACAGATTTTCCATCGTATAACAAGAATAATTGCAGCCAATGTAAAAGTGATGGTCATTTCTACATTCCGGGCAACCTAGGCTACACTCTAGGGCGTTGCTCCACCAGATCGAATAGTTAGGGCCTAAGAAGTCAACTCCAGAAGCATAAAATACAATATAAATACAACAGTTTTTCATATGTATAACAGGAATAATTGCAACCAGTGTGAAAGCTATGGTCATTTCTACGTTCCGGGCAACCTAGGCTTCACTCTAGGACGTTGCTCCACAACATCGAATAGTTAGGGCCTTAGAAGTCAATGCGAGAAGCATAAAATGCAATATAAATACAACAGTTTTTCCACTGTATAATATGAATAATTGCAAACGGTGTGAAAGATATGGTCATTTCTACGCTGCGGGCACCCTAGGCTTCACTCTAGGGCGTTGCTCAACCACATCGAATAGCTACGGCCCTAGAACACAACGCCATAACTATAAAATACAATATAAATACAACAGTCTTTCCATCGTATAAAACGAGTAATTGCAACCAGTCTGATAGTTATGGTCATTTCCACGTTCCGGGCAACCTAGGCTTCACCCTAGGGCGCTGCTCCACCAGATCCAATAGCTAGGGCCTAAGAAGTCAACGCCAGGAGCACCAAATACAAAATAAATACAACAGTTTTTCCATCGTATAAAACGAATAATTGCAACCAGTATGAAAGCTATGGTCATTTCTACGTTCCGGGCAATCTAGGCTTCACTCTATGGCGTTGCTCAGCCACATCGAATAGTTAGGGCCTTAGAAGTCAATGCCAGAAGCATAAAATACAATATAAATACAACAGTTTTTCATCTGTATAATATGAATAAATGCAAACAGTGTGGATGTAATGGTCATTTCTACGTTCCGGGCAACCTAGGCTTCACTCTAGGGTGCTGGTCCACCAGATCCATTAGTTAGGGCCTAAGAAGTCAACGCCAGGAGCGCCAAATACAATATAAATACAACAGTCTTTCCATCGTATAAAACGAGTAATTGCAACCAGTCTGATAGTTATGGTCATTTCCACGTTCCGGGCAACCTAGGCTTCACCCTAGGGCGCTGCTCCACCAGATCCAATAGCTAGGGCCTAAGAAGTCAACGCCAGGAGCACCAAATACAAAATAAATACAACAGTTTTTCCATCGTATAAAACGAATAATTGCAACCAGTGTACAAGTAATGGTCATTTCTACGATCCGGGCAACCTAGGCATCACCCTAGGGCGTTGTTCCACCAGAGCGAATAGTTAGGGCCTAAGAAGTCAACGCCTGAAGCATAAAATACAATATAAATACAACAGTTTTTCCATCGTATAAAACGAATAATTGCAACCAGTATGAAAGTTATGGTCATTTCTACGTTCCGGGCAATCTAGGCTTCAGTCTAGGGCGCTGCTCAACCACATCGAATGGTTAGGGCCTAAGAAGTCAACGCCAGAAGCACCAAATACAAAATTAATACAACAGTTTTTCCATCGTATAAAACGAATAATTGCAACCAGTATGAAAGCTATGGTCATTTCTACGTTCCGGGCAACCTAGGCTTCACTCTACGACGTTGCTCCACCACATCGAATAGTTAGGGCCTTAGAAGTCAATGCCAGAAGCATAAAATGCAATATAAATACAACAGTTTTTCCACTGTATAATATGAATAAATGCAAACAGTGTGAAAGATATGGTCATTTCTACGCTGCGGGCATCCTAGGCTTCACTCTAGGGCGTTGCTCAACCACATCGAATAGCTACGGCCCTAGAACACAACGCCATAAGTATAAAATACAATATAAATACAACAGTCTTTCCATCGTATAAAACGAGTAATTGCAACCAGTCTGATAGTTATGGTCATTTCCACGTTCCGGGCAACCTAGGCTTCACCCTAGGGCGCTGCTCCACCAGATCCAATAGCTAGGGCCTAAGAAGTCAACGCCAGGAGCACCAAATACAAGATAAATACAACAGTTTTTCCATCGTATAAAACGAATAATTGCAACCAGTATGAAAGCTATGGTCATTTCTACGTTCCGGGCAATCTAGGCTTCACTCTATGGCGTTGCTCAGCCACATCGAATAGTTAGGGCCTTAGAAGTCAATGCCAGAAGCATAAAATACAATATAAATACAACAGTTTTTCATCTGTATAATATGAATAATTGCAAACAGTGTGGATGTAATGGTCATTTCTACGTTCCGGGCAACCTAGGCTGCACTCTAGGGTGTTGCTCCACCAGATCCATTAGTTAGGGCCTAAGAAGTCAACGCCAGGAGCGCCAAATACAAAATAAATACAACAGTTTTTCCATCGTATAAAACGAATAATTGCAACCAGTGAGCAAGTAATGGTCATTTCTACGATCCGGGCAACCTAGGCTTCACTCTAGGGCGTTGCTCCACCACATCGAATAGCTACGGCCTTAGGAGTCAACGCCAGAGGCATAAAATACAAAATAAATACAACAGATTTTCCATCGTATAACAAGAATAATTGCAGCCAATGTAAAAGTGATGGTCATTTCTACATTCCGGGCAACCTAGGCTTCACTCTAGGACGTTGCTCCACAACATCGAATAGTTAGGGCCTTAGAAGTCAATGCGAGAAGCATAAAATGCAATATAAATACAACAGTTTTTCCATTGTATAAAACGAATAATTGCAACCAGTGTGATAGTTATGGTCATTTCTACGATACGGGCAACCTAGGCTGCACTCTAGGGCGTCGTTCCACCACATCGAATAGCTGCGGCCTTAGAAGTCAATGCCAGAAGCATAAAATGCCATATAAATACAACAGTTGTTCCACTGCATAATATGAATAATTGCAAACAGTGCGGATGTAATGGTCATTTCAACGTTCCGGGCAACCTAGGCTTCACACTAGGGCGTTGCTCAACCACATCGAATAGCTACGGCCCGAGAAGACAGCGCCATAACTATAAAATACAGTATAAATACAACATTCTATCCATCGTATAAAATGAATAATTGCAACCAGTTTGATAGTTATGGGCACTTCTACGTTCCGGGCAACCTAGGCTTCACCCTAGGACGTTGCTCCACGAGATCGAATAGTTAGGGCCTAAGGAGTCAATGCCTGAAGCATAAAATACGATATATGTACAACAGTTTTTCCATCGTATAAAACGAATAATTGCAACAAGTGTGAAAGTAATAGCCATTTCTACGTTGCGGGCATCCTAGACTTAACTCTGAGGCATTGCTCCACCAGATCAAATAGTTAGGGCCTAAGAAGTCAACGCCAGAAGCATAAAATACAATATAAATACAACAGCTTCTCCATCGTATATAATGTACATTTGCAAACAGAGTGAAAGTAATGGTCATTTCTACGTTTCGGGCGACCTAGGCTCCACTCTACGGCGTTGCTCCACCAGATGGAATAGCTAGGGCCTTAGAAGTCAATGCCAGAAGCATAAAATACAAAATAAATACAACAGTTTTTCCATTGTATAACAAGAATAATTGCAACCAGTGTGAAAGTGATGGTCATTTCTACATTCCGGGCAACCTAGGCTTGTCACTAGGGCGTTGTTCCACCAGAGCGAATAGTTAGGGCCTAAGAAGTCAACGCCTGAAGCATAAAATACAATATAAATACAACAATTTTCCATCGTATAAAACGAATAATTGCAACCAGTATGAAAGTTATGGTCATTTCTACGTTCCGGGCAACCTAGGCTTCACTCTAGGGCTTTGCTCCACCAGATCGAATAGTTAGGGCCATAGAAGACAACGCCCGAAGCATAAAATACAAAATAAATAGAACAGTTTTTCCATTGTATAAAACGAGTAATTGAAACCAGTGTGAAAGTTATGGTCATTTCTACGTTCCGGGCACCCTAGGCTTCACTCTAGGGCGTTGCTCCACCAGATCGAATAGTTAGGGACTTAGAATTCGACGCCAGAAGCATAAAATACAACATAAGTACAACAGTTTTTTCATCGTATAACAGGAATAATTGCAACCAGTCTGAAAGGTATGGTCATTTCTACGTTCCGGGCAACATAGGCTTCACTCTAGGGCGTTGGTCCTCCACATCTAACAGTTAGGGCCTAAGAAGTCAACGCCAGAAGCACCAAATACAAAATAAATATAACAGTTTTTCCATCGTATAAAACGAATAATTGCAACCAGTATGAAAGTTATGGTCATTTCTACGTTCCGCGCAACCTAGGCCTCACCCTAGGGCGTAGCTGCACCTGATCGCATAGTTAGGGCCTAAGAAGTCAACGCCAGAAGCATAAAATACGATATATGTACAACAGTTTTACCATCGTATAAAATGAATAATCGCAAACCGTGTGAAGGTGATGGTCATTTCTATATTCCGGGCAACCTAGGCTTCACTCTAGGCCGTTTCTGCACCACATCGAATAGCTACGCCCTTAGAAGTCAACGCCTGAAGCATAAAATATAATTTAAGTACAACAGTTTTTCCATCGTATAACAGGAATAATTGCAGCCAGTATGAAAGCTATGGTCATTTCTACGTTCCGGGCAATCTAGGCTTCACTCTAGGGCGTTGCTCAACCACATCGAATAGTTAGGGCCTTAGAAGTCCATGCCAGAAGCATAAAATACAATATAAATACAACAGTTTTTCATCTGTATAATATGAATAATTGCAAACAGTGTGGATGCAATGGTCATTTCTACGTTCCGGCCAACCTAGGCTTCACTCTAGGCTGTTGGTCCACCAGATCCATCAGTTAGGGCCTAAGAAGTCAACGCCAGGAGCGCCAAATACAAAATAAATACAACAGTTTTTCCATCGTGTAAAACGTATAATTGCACCCAGTGAGCAAGTAATGGTCATTTCTACGATCCGGGCAACCTAGGCATCACCCTAGGGCGTTGTTCCACCAGAGCGAATAGTTAGGGCCTAAGAAGTCAACGCCTGAAGCATAAAATACAATATAAATACAACAGTTTTTCCATCGTATAAAACGAATAATTGCAACCAGTATGAAAGTTATGGTCATTTCTACGTTCCGGGCAACCTAGGCTTCACTCTAGGGCGTTGCTACACCAGATCGAATAGTTAGGGCCATAGAAGACAACGCCCGAAGCATAAAATACAAAATAAATAGAACAGTTTTTCCATTGTATAAAACGAGTAATTGAAACCAGTGTGAAAGTTATGGTCATTTCTACGTTCCGGGCACCCTAGGCTTCACTCTAGGGCGTTGCTCCACCAGATCGAATAGTTAGGGACTTAGAATTCGACGCCAGAAGCATAAAATACAACATAAGTGCAACAGTTTTTTCATCGTATAACAGGAATAATTGCAACCAGTCTGAAAGGTATGGTCATTTCTACGTTCCGGCCAACCTAGGCTTCACTCTAGGCTGTTGGTCCACCAGATCCATCAGTTAGGGCCTAAGAAGTCAACGCCAGGAGCGCCAAATACAAAATAAATACAACAGTTTTTCCATCGTGTAAAACGTATAATTGCAACCAGTGAGCAAGTAATGGTCATTTCTACGATCCGGGCAACCTAGGCATCACCCTAGGGCGTTGTTCCACCAGAGCGAATAGTTAGGGCCTAAGAAGTCAACGCCTGAAGCATAAAATACAATATAAATACAACAGTTTTTCCATCGTATAAAATGAATAATTGCAAACATTGTGAAAGTAACGGTCATTTCTACGTTCCGGGCAACCTTGGCTTCACTCTAGGGCGTTGCTCAACCACATCGAATGGTTAGGTCCTAAGAGGTCAACGCCAGAAGCACCAAATACAAAATTAATACAACAGTTTTTCCATCGTATAAAACGAATAATTGCAACCTGTGTGAAAGCTATGGTCATTTCTACGTTCCGGGTAACCTAGGCTTCACTCTAGGACGTTGCTCCACCACATCGAATAGATAGGGCCTTAGAAGTCAATGCGAGAAGCATAAAATGCAATATAAATACAACAGTTTTTCCACTGTATAATATGAATAATTGCAAACAGCGTGAAAGATATGGTCATTTCTACGCTGCGGGCACCCTAGGCTTCGCTCTAGGGCGTTATTCAACCACATCGAATAGCTACTGCCCTAGAACACAACGCCATAACTATAAAATACAATATAAATACAACAGTCTTTCCATCGTATAAAACGAGTAATTGCAACCAGTCTGATAGTTATTGTCATTCCCACGTTCCGGGCAACCTAGGCTTCACCCTAGGGCGCTGCTCCACCAGATCCAATAGCTAGGGCCTAAGAAGTCAACGCCAGGAGCACCAAATACAAAATAAATACAACAGTTTTTCCATCGTATAAAACGAATAATTGCAACCAGTATGAAAGCTATGGTCATTTCTAAGTTCCGGGCTATCTAGGCTTCACTCTAGGGCGTTGCTCAACCACATCGAATAGTTAGGGCCTTAGATGTCAATGCCAGAAGCATAAAATACGATATATGTACAACAGTTTTTCCATCGCATAAAATGAGTAATTGCAACCAGTGTGAAAGCTATGGTCATTTCTACGTTCCGGGCTATCTAGGCTTCACTCTAGGGCGTTGCTCAACCACATCGAATAGTTAGGGCCTTAGATGTCAATGCCAGAAGCATAAAATACCATATATGTACAACAGTTTTTCCATCGTATAAAACGAATAATTGCAACCAGTATGAAAGCTATGGTCATTTCTACGTTCCGGGCTATCTAGGCTTCACTCTAGGGCGTTGCTCCACCACATCGAATAGTTAGGGCCTTAGATGTCAACGCCAGAAGCATAAAACACAATATAAATACAACAGTTTTTCACTTGTATAACAGGAATAATTGCAACCAGTGTGAAAGCTATGGTCATTTCTACGTTCCGGGCAACCTAGGCTTCACTCTAGGGCGTTGCTCCTCCAGATAGAATAGTTAGGGCCCACGAAGTCAACGCCAGAAGCATAAAATACAATATAAATACAGCAGTTTTTCACTTGTATAACAGGAATTATTGCAACCAGTGTGAAAGCTATGGTCATTTCTACTTTCCGGGCAACCTAGGCTTCACTCTAGGGCGTTGCTCCACCACATCGAATAGCTACGGCCTTAGGAGTCAACGCCAGAGGCATAAAATGCGATATATGTACAACAGTTTTGCCATCGTATAAAATGAATAATCGCAAACAGTGTGAAGGTAATGGTCATTTCTATGTTCCGGGCAACCTAGGCTTCACTCTAGGGCGTTGATCCACCAGATCGAATAGTTAGGGTCTTAGAAGTCAACGCCCGAAGCATAAAATACAAAATAAATAGATCAGTTTTTCCATTGTATAAAACGAATAATTGAAACCAGTGTGAAAGTTATGGTCATTTCTACGTTCCGCGCAACCTAGGCTTCACCCTAGGGCGTTGCTCCACCAGATCGAATAGTTGGGGCCATAGAAGTCAACGCCCGAAGCATAAAATACAAAATAAATAGAACAGTTTTTCCATTGTATAAAACGAAAAATTGAAACCAGTGTGAAAGTTATGGTCATTTCTACGTTCCGCGCAACCTAGGCTTCACCCCTGGGCGTTGCTCCACCAGATCGAATAGTTAGGGCCTAAGAAGTCAATGCCAGAAGCATAAAATACGATATATGTACAACAGTTTTTCCATCGCATAAAATGAGTAATTGCAACCAGTGTGAAAGTAACAGACATTTCTACGTTCCGGACATCCTAGACTTAACACTGAGGCATTGCTCCACCAGATCGAATACATAGGGCCTTAGAAGTCAACGCCAGAAGCATAAAGTACATTAAAAATCCAACAGTTTGTCCATCGTATAACAGGAATAATTGCCACCAGTGTGAAAGTGATGGTCAATTCTGCATTCCGGGCAACCTAGGCTTCACTCTAGGGCGTTGCTCCTCCAGATAGAATAGTTAGGGCCCAGGAAGTCAACGCCAGAAGCATAAAATACAATATAAATACAGCAGTTTTTCACTTGTATAACAGGAATTATTGCAACCAGTGTGAAAGCTATGGTCATTTCTACTTTCCGGGCAACCTAGGCTTCACTCTAGGGCGTTGCTCCACCACATCGAATAGCTACGGCCTTAGGAGTCAACGCCAGAGGCATAAAATGCGATATATGTACAACAGTTTTGCCATCGTATAAAATGAATAATCGCAAACAGTGTGAAGGTAATGGTCATTTCTATGTTCCGGGCAACCTAGGCTTCACTCTAGGGCGTTGCTCCACCAGATCGAATAGTTAGGGTCTTAGAAGTCACCGCCCGAAGCATAAAATACAAAATAAATAGATCAGTTTTTCCATTGTATAAAACGAATAATTGAAACCAGTGTGAAAGTTATGGTCATTTCTACGTTCCGCGCAACCTAGGCTTCACCCCTGGGCGTTGCTCCACCAGATCCAACAGTTAGGACCTAAGAGGTCAGCGCCAGAAGCATAAAATACAAAATAAATACAACTGCTTTTCCATCGTATATAATGTATATTTGCAAACAGTGTGAAGGCAATGGTCATTTCTACGTTCGGGGCAACCTAGGCTTCACCCTAGGGCGTTGTTCCACCTGATCGAATATTTAGGGCCTAGAAGTCAACGCCAGAAGCATAAAATACGATATATGTACAACAGTTTTACCGTCGTGTAAAATGAATAATCGCAAACAGTGTGAAAGTAATGGTCATTTCTACGTTCCGGGCAACCTTGGCTTCACTCTAGGGCGTTGCTACACCAGATCGAACTGTTAGGGCCTAAGAAGTCAACGCCAGAAGCTTAAAATACAATATAAATACAACAGTTTTTCCATCGTATGAAACGAATAATTGCAACCAGTATGAAAGCTATGGTCATTTCTACGTTCGGAGCAACCTAGGCTTCACTCTAGGGCGATGCTCCACCAGATCGAATGGTTAGGGCCTAAGAAGTCAACGCCAGAAGCATAAAATACAATCAAAATACAACAGTTTTTCCATCGTATAGCATGAATAATTGCAGTCAGAGTGAAAGTAATGGTCATGTCTACGTTTCGGGCATCCTGGGCTTCACTCTAGGGCGTTGCTCTACCAGATCGAATAGCTAGGGCCTTAGAAGTCGACGCCCGAAACATAAAATACAGTAAAAACACAACAGTTTGTCCATCGTATAACAGGAATAATTACAACCAGAGTGAAGGTGATGGACATTCCTACGCTCCGGGCAACCTAGGATTCACACTAGGGCGTTGCTCCACCTGGTCGAATAGTTGGGGCCTTAGAAGTCAACGCCCGAAGCATAAAATACAAAATAAATAGAACAGTTTTTCCATTGTATAAAACAAACAATTGAAACCAGTGTGAAAGTTAATGTCATTTCTACGTTCCATGCAACCTAGGCTTCACCCCTGAGCGTTGCTCCACCAGATCGAATAGTTAGGGCCTAAGAAGTCAATGCCAGAAGCATAAAATACGATATATGTACAACAGCTTTCCATCGCATAAAATGAGTAATTGCAACCAGTGTGAAAGTAACGGACATTTCTACGTTCCGGGCATCCTAGACTTAACACTGAGGCATTGTTCCACCAGATCTAATACATAGGGCCTTAGAAATCAACGCCAGAAGCATAAAGTACATTAAAAACCCAACAGTTTGTCCATCGTATAACAGGAATAATTGCCACCAGTGTGAAAGTGATGGTCATATCTGCATTCCGGGCAACCTAGGCTTCAGTCTAGGGCGTTGCCCCTCCAGATGGAATAGTTAGGGCCTAAGAGGTCAACTCCAGAAGCATAAAATACAACATAAGTACAACAGTTTTTCCATCGTATAAAATGAATAATTGCAAACATTGTGAAAGTAACGGTCATTTCTACGTTCCGGGCAACCTTGGCTTCACTCTAGGGCGTTGCTACACCAGATCGAACTGTTAGGGCCTAAGAAGTCAACGCCAGAAGCTTAAAATACAATATAAATACAACAGTTTTTCCATCATATAAAACGAATAATAGCAACCAGGGTGAAAGTTGTGACCATTTCTATGTTCCGCGCAAACTATGCTTCACTCTAGGGCGTTGCTCCACCAGATCGAATAGTTAGGGCCTTAGAAGTCAACGCCCGAAACATAAAATACAAAATTAATAGAACAGTTTTTCCGTTGTATAAAACGAATAATTGCAACCAGTGTGAAAGTGATGGTCATTTCTACGGTCCGGGCAACCCCGGCTTCACTCTATGGCGCTGTTCCACCAGATCGAATAGTTAGGGCCTTAGAAGTCAACGCCAGAAGCATAAAATACAAAATTAATACAACAGTTTTTCCATTGTATAAAACGAATAATTGCAACCAGTGTGAAGGTGATGGTCATTTCTACGTTCCGGGCAACCCAGGCTTCACTCTAGGGCGCTGTTCCACCAGATCGAATAGTTAGGGCCTTAGAAGTCAACGCCAGAAGCATAAAATACAGTATAAATACAACAGTTTTTCCATCGTATGAAAGGAATAATTGCAACCAGAGTGAAGGTGATGGACATTTCTACGCTCCGGGCAACCTAGGATTCACACTAGGGCGTTGCTCCACCAGATCGAATAGTTAGGGCCTTAGAAGTCAACGCCCGAAGCATAAAATACAAAATCAATAAAACAGCTTTTCCATTGTATAAAACGAATAATTGCAACCAGTGTGAATGTTGTGGTCATTTCTACGTGCCGTGCAACCTAGGTTTTGCTCCAGGGCGTTGCTCCACCACATCGAATAGTTAGGGCCTTATAAGTCAACGCCAGACGCATAAAGTATAGTATAAATACAACAGTTTCTCCATCGTATAAAACGAATATTTGCAAACAGTATGAATGTTAGGGTCATTTGTACGTTCGGAGCAACCTACGCTTCACTCTAGGGCGTTGCTCCACCAGATCGAATAGTTAGGGCCTAAGATGTCAACGCCAGAAGCACCAAATTCAAAATAATTGCAACAGTTTTTCCATCGTTTAAAACGAATAATTCCAGCCAGTGTGAAAGTAATGGTCATATCTACGTTCCGGGCAACCTAGGCTTGACTCTAGGGCCTTGCTCCACCAGACCGAATTGTTGGGGCCTTAAGAGTCAACGCCCGAAGCATTAAATACAAAATTAATAGAACAGTTTTTCCATTGCAAGAAACGAATAATTGCAACCAGTGTGAAAGTTATGGTCATATCTACGTTCCGTGCAACCTTGGCTTCACTCTAGGGCGTTGCTCCACCAAATCGAATAGCTACGGCGATAGAAGTCAACGCCAGAAGCATAAAAAGCAATATAAATACAACAGTCTTTCCATCGTGTAAAATGAATAATTGCAAACATTGTGAAAGTAACGGTCATTTCTGCGTTCCAGGCAACCTTGGCTGCACTCTAGGGCGTTGCTCCACCAGATCGAATAGTTAGGGCCTTCGAAGTCAACGCCAGATGCATAAAATACAATGTACATACAACAGTTTTTCCAGCGTATAACGGGAATAATTGCAACCAGAGTGAAAGTAATGGTCATTTCTACGTTCGGAGAAGCCTAGGCTTCATTCTAGGGCGCTATTCCACCAGATCGAATAGTTAGGGCCTTAGAAGTCAACGCCAGAAGCATAAAATACGGTATAAATACAACAGTTTTTCCATCGTATGAAACGAATAATTGCAACCAGTATGAAAGCTATGGTCATTTCTACGTTCCGGGCAACCCAGGCTTCACTCTAGGGCGCTGTTCCACCAGATCGAATAGTTAGGGCCTTAGAAGTCAACGCCAGAAGCCTAAAATACAGTATAAATACAACAGTTTTTTCATCGTATGAAACGAATAATTGCAACCAGTATGAAAGCTATGGTCATTTCAACGTTCGGAGCAACCTAGGCCTCACTCTAGGGCGTTGCTCCACCAGATCGGATGGTTAGTGCCTAAGAAGTCAACGCCAGAAGCATAAAATACAATATAAATACAACAGTTTTTCCATCGTATAAAAAGAATAATTGCAACCTGTGTGAAAGTAATGGTCATATCTACGTTCCGGGCAACCTAGGCTGGACACTATGGCGTTGCTCCACCAGATCGAATAGTCGGGGCCTTGGCAGTCAACGCCCGAAGCATTAAATACAAAATTAATAGAACAGTTTTTCCATTGCATGAAACTAATAATTGCAACCAGTGTGAAAGTTATGGTCGTATCTACGTTCCGTGCAACCTTGGCTTCACTCTAGGGCGCTGCTCCACCAAATCGAATAGCTACGGCCATAGGAGTCAACGCCAGAAGCATAAAAAGCAATATACGTACAACAGTTTTTCCATCGTATAAAATGAATAATTGCAAACATTGTGAAAGTAACGGTCATTTCTACGTTCCGGGCAACCCAGGCTTCACTCTAGGGCGCTGTTCCACCAGATCGAATAGTTAGGGCCTTACAAGTCAACGCCAGAAGCATAAAATACAGTATAAATACAACAGTTTTTCCATCGTATGAAACGAATACTTGCAACCAGTATGAAAGCTATGGTCATTTCTACGTTCCGGGCAACCCAGGCTTCACTCTAGGGCGCTGTTCCACCAGATCGAATAGTTAGGGCCTTAGAAGTCAACGCCAGAAGCCTAAAATACAGTATAAATACAACAGTTTTTTCATCGTATGAAACGAATAATTGCAACCAGTATGAAAGCTATGGTCATTTCTACGTTCGGAGCAACCTAGGCCTCACTCTAGGGCGTTGCTCCACCAGATCGGATGGTTAGTGCCTAAGAAGTCAACGCCAGAAGCATAAAATACAATAAAAATACAACAGTTTTTCCATCGTATAGCATGAATAATTGCAACCAGAGTGAAAGTAATGGTCATGTCTACGTTTCGGGCATCCTAGGCTTCACTCTAGGGCGTTGCTCCACCAGATCGAGTGGATAGGGCCTATGAAGTCAACGCTAGAAGCATAAAATACAATATAAATACAACAGTTTTTCCATCGTATAAAATGAATAATTACAAACAGTGCGAAAGTAATGGTCATTTCTACGTTCCGGGCAATCTAGGCTTCACTCTAGGGCGTTGCTCCACCAGATCAAATAGTCAGGGCCTTAGAAGTCAACGCCCGACGCATAAAATACAATAAAAATACGACAGTTTTTCCATCGTACAACAGGAATAATTACAACCAGAGTGAAGGTGATGGACATTTCTACGCTCCGGGCAACTTAGGATTCACACTAGGGCGTTGCTCCACCAGATCGAATAGTTAGGGCCTTAGAAGTCAACGCCCGAAGCATAAAATACAAAATCAATAAAACAGCTTTTCCATTGTATAAAACGAATAATTGCAACCAGTGTGAATGTTGTGGTCATTTCTACGTGCCGTGCAACCTAGGTTTTGCTCCAGGGCGTTGCTCCACCACATCGAATAGTTAGGGCCTTATAAGTCAACGCCAGACGCATAAAGTATAGTATAAATACAACAGTTTCTCCATCGTATAAAACGAATATTTGCAAACAGTATGAATGTTAGGGTCATTTGTACCTTCGGAGCAACCTAGGCTTCACTCTAGGGCGTTGCTCCACCAGATCGAATAGTTAGGGCCTAAGATGTCAACGCCAGAAGCACCAAATTCAAAATAAATGCAACAGTTTTTCCATCGTATAAAACGAATAATTCCAGCCAGTGTGAAAGTAATGGTCATATCTACGTTCCGGGCAACCTAGGCTTGACTCTAGGGCCTTGCTCCACCAGACCGAATTGTTGGGGCCTTAAAAGTCAACGCCCGAAGCATTAAATACAAAATTAATAGAACAGTTTTTCCATTGCAAGAAACGAATAATTGCAACCAGTGTGAAAGTTATGGTCATATCTACGTTCCGTGCAACCTTGGCTTCACTCTAGGGCGTTGCTCCACCAAATCGAATAGCTACGGCGATAGAAGTCAACGCCAGAAGCATAAAAAGCAATATAAATACAACAGTCTTTCCATCGTGTAAAATGAATAATTGCAAACATTGTGAAAGTAACGGTCATTTCTGCGTTCCAGGCAACCTTGGCTGCACTCTAGGGCGTTGCTAGACCAGATCGGATAGTTAGGGCCTTCGAAGTCAACGCCAGATGCATAAAATACAATGTACATACAACAGTTTTTCCAGCGTATAACGGGAATAATTGCAACCAGAGTGAAAGTAATGGTCATTTCTACGTTCGGAGCAGCCTAGGCTTCATTCTAGGGCGCTATTGCACCAGATCGAATAGTTAGGGCCTTAGAAGTCAACGCCAGAAGCATAAAATACGGTATAAATACAACAGTTTTTCCATCGTATGAAACGAATAATTGCAACCAGTATGAAAGCTATGGTCATTTCTACGTTCCGGGCAACCCAGGCTTCACTCTAGGGCGCTGTTCCACCAGATCGAATAGTTAGGGCCTTAGAAGTCAACGCCAGAAGCCTAAAATACAGTATAAACACAACAGTTTTTTCATCGTATGAAACGAATAATTGCAACCAGTATGAAAGCTATGGTCATTTCAACGTTCGGAGCAACCTAGGCCTCACTCTAGGGCGTTGCTCCACCAGATCGGATGGTTAGTGCCTAAGAAGTCAACGCCAGAAGCATAAAATACAATAAAAATACAACAGTTTTTCCATCGTATAGCATGAATAATTGCAACCAGAGTGAAAGTAATGGTCATGTCTACGTTTCGGGCATCCTAGGCTTCACTCTAGGGCGTTGCTCCACCAGATCGAGTGGATAGGGCCTATGAAGTCAACGCTAGAAGCATAAAATACAATATAAATACAACAGTTTTTCCATCGTATAAAAAGAATAATTGCAACCTGTGTGAAAGTAATGGTCATATCTACGTTCCGGGCAACCTAGGCTTGACACTATGGCGTTGCTCCACCAGATCGAATAGTCGGGGCCTTGGCAGTCAACGCCCGAAGCATTAAATACAAAATTAATAGAACAGTTTTTCCATTAAATGAAACTAATAATTGCAACCAGTGTGAAAGTTATGGTCGTATCTACGTTCCGTGCAACCTTGGCTTCACTCTAGGACGCTGCTCCACCAAATCGAATAGCTACGGCCATAGGAGTCAACGCCAGAAGCATAAAAAGCAATATACGTACAACAGTTTTTCCATCGTATAAAATGAATAATTGCAAACATTGTGAAAGTAACGGTCATTTCTACGTTCCGGGAAACCTTGGCTTCACTCTAGGGCGTTGCTACACCAGATCGAACTGTTAGGGCCTAAGAAGTCAACTCCAGAAGCATAAAATACAATATAAGTACAACAGATTTTCCATCGTATAAAATGAATAATTACAAACAGTGTGAAAGTAATGGTCATTTCTACGTTCCGGGCAATCTAGGCTTCACTCTAGGGCGTTGCTCCACCAGATCAAATAGTTAGGGCCTTAGAAGTCAACGCCCGACGCATAAAATACAATAAAAATGCGACAGTTTTTCCATCGTACAACAGGAATAATTACAACCAGAGTGAAGGTGATGGACATTTCTACGCTCCGGGCAACCTAGGATTCACACTAGGGCGTTGCTCCACCAGATCGAATAGTTAGGGCCTTAGAAGTCAACGCCCGAAGCATAAAATACAAAATCAATAAAACAGCTTTTCAATTGTATAAAACGAATAATTGCAACCAGTGTGAATGTTGTGGTCATTTCTACGTGCCGTGCAACCTAGGTTTTGCTCCAGGGCGTTGCTCCACCAAATCGAATAGTTAGGGCCTTATAAGTCAACGCCAGACGCATAAAGTACAGTATAAATACAACAGTTTCTCCATCGTATAAAACGAATATTTGCAACCAGTATGTATGTTAGGGTCATTTGCACGTTCGGAGCAACCTAGGCTTCACTCTAGGGCGTTGCTCCACCAGATCGAATAGTTAGGGCCTAAGAAGTCTACGCCAGAAGCATAAAATACAATAAAAATACAACAGTTTTTCTATCGTATAGCATGAATAATTGCAGCCAGAGTGAAAGTAATGGTCATGTCTACGTTTCGGGCATCCTAGGCTTCACTCTAGGGCGTTGCTCAACCAGATCGAATAGCTAGGGCCTTAGAAGTCGACGCCCGAAACATAAAATACAGTAAAAATACAACAGTTTTTCCAGCGTATAACGGGAATAATTGCAACCAGTGTCAAAGGGATGGTCATTTCTGCGATCTGGGCAACCAAGGCTTCACTCTAGGGCGTTGGTCCACCAGTTCCAATAGTTAGGGCCTAAGATGTCAACGCCAGAAGCACCAAATTCAAAATAAATGCAACAGTTTTTCCATCGTATAAAACGAATAATTGCAGACAGTGTGAAAGTAATGGTCATATCTACGTTCCGGGCAACCTAGGCTTGACACTAGGGCCTTGCTCCAACAGATCGAATTGTTGGGGCCTTAGAAGTCAACGCCCGAAGCATTAAATACAAAATTAATAGAACAGTTTTTCCATTGCAAGAAACGAATAATTGCAACCAGTGTGAAAGTTATGGTCATATCTACGTTCCGTGCAACCTTGGCTTCACTCTAGGGCGTTGCTCCACCAAATCGAATAGCTACGGCCATAGAAGTCAGCGCCAGAAGCATAAAAAGCAATATAAATACAACAGTCTTTCCATCGTGTAAAATGAATAATTGCAAACATTGTGAAAGTAACGGTCATTTCTGCGTTCCAGGCAACCTTCGCTGCACTCTAGGGCGTTGCTCCACCAGATCGAATAGTTAGGGCCTTCGAAGTCAACGCCAGATGCATAAAATACAATGTACATACAACAGTTTTTCCAGCGTATAACGGGAATAATTGCAACCAGAGTGAAAGTAATGGTCATTTCTACGTTCGGAGCAGCCTAGGCTTCATTCTAGGGCGTTGGTCCACCAGATCCAATAGTTAGGGCCTAAGAAGTCAACGCCAGAAGCACCAAATACATAATAAATGCAACAGTTTTTCCATCGTATAAAACGAATAATTGCAACCAGTGTGAAAGTAATGGTCATATCTACGTTCCGGGCAACATAGGCTTGACACTATGGCGTTGCTCAACCAGATCGAATAGTCGGAGCCTTGGCAGACAACGCCCGAAGCATTAAATACAAAATTAATAGAACACTTCTTCCATTGCATGAAACGAATAATTGCAACTAGTGTGAAAGTTATGGTCATATCTACGTTCCGTGCAACCTTGGCTTCACTCTAGGGCGCTGCTCCACCAAATCGAATAGCTACGGCCATAGGAGTCAGCGTCAGAAGCATAAAAAGCAATATAAGTATAACAGTTTTTCCATCGTATAAAATGAATAATTGCACACATTGTGAAAGTAACGGTCATTTCTACGTTCCGGGCATCCTTGGCTTCACTCTAGGGCGATGCTACACCAGATCGAACTGTTAGGGCCTAAGAAGTCAACGCCAGAAGCTTAAAATACAATATAAATACAACAGTTTTTCCATCATATAAAACGAATAATAGCAACCAGGGTGGAAGTTGTGATCATTTCTATGTTCCGCGCAACCTATGCTTCACTCTAGGGCGTTGCTCCACCAGATCGAATAGTTAGGGCCTTACAAGTCAACGCCAGAAGCATAAAATACAGTATAAATACAACAGTTTTTCCATCGTATGAAACGAATAATTGCGACCAGTATGAAAGCTATGGTCATTTCTACGTTCGGAGCAACCTAGGCCTCACTCTAGGGCGTTGCTCCACCAGATCGAGTGGATAGGGCCTATGAAGTCAACGCTAGAAGCATAAAATACAATATAAATACAACAGTTTTTCCATCGTATAAAATGAATAATTACAAACAGTGTGAAAGTAATGGTCATTTCTACGTTCCGGGCAATCTAGGCTTCACTCTAGGGCGTTGCTCCACCAGATCAAATAGTCAGGGCCTTAGAAGTCAACGCCCGACGCATAAAATACAATAAAAATACGACAGTTTTTCCATCGTACAACAGGAATAATTACAACCAGAGTGAATGTGATGGACATTTCTACGCTCCGGGCAACCTAGGATTCACACTAGGGCGTTGCTCCACCAGATCGAATAGTTAGGGCCTTAGAAGTCAACGCCCGAAGCATAAAATACAAAATCAATAAAACAGCTTTTCCATTGTATAAAACGAATAATTGCAACCAGTGTGAATGTTGTGGTCATTTCTACGTGCCGTGCAACCTAGGTTTTGCTCCAGGGCGTTGCTCCACCACATCGAATAGTTAGGGCCTTATAAGTCAACGCCAGACGCATAAAGTATAGTATAAATACAACAGTTTCTCCATCGTATAAAACGAATATTTGCAAATAGTATGAATGTTAGGGTCATTTGTACGTTCGGAGCAACCTAGGCTTCACTCTAGGGCGTTGCTCCACCAGATCGAATAGTTAGGGCCTAAGATGTCAACGCCAGAAGCACCAAATTCAAAATAAATGCAACAGTTTTTCCATCGTATAAAACGAATAATTCCAGCCAGTGTGAAAGTAATGGTCATATCTACGTTCCGGGCAACCTAGGCTTGACTCTAGGGCCTTGCTCCACCAGACCGAATTGTTGGGGCCTTAGAAGTCAACGCCCGAAGCATTAAATACAAAATTAATAGAACAGTTTTTCCATTGCAAGAAACGAATAATTGCAACCAGTGTGAAAGTTATGGTCATATCTACGTTCCGTGCAACCTTGGCTTCACTCTAGGGCGTTGCTCCACCAAATCGAATAGCTACGGCGATAGAAGTCAACGCCAGAAGCATAAAAAGCAATATAAATACAACAGTCTTTCCATCGTGTAAAATGAATAATTGCAAACATTGTGAAAGTAACGGTCATTTCTGCGTTCCAGGCAACCTTGGCTGCACTCTAGGGCGTTGCTCCACCAGATCGAATAGTTAGGGCCTTCGAAGTCAACGCCAGATGCATAAAATACAATGTACATACAACAGTTTTTCCAGCGTATAACGGGAATAATTGCAACCAGAGTGAAAGTAATGGTCATTTCTACGTTCGGAGCAGCCTAGCCTTCATTCTAGGGCGCTATTCCACCAGATCGAATAGTTAGGGCCTTAGAAGTCAACGCCAGAAGCATAAAATACGGTATAAATACAACAGTTTTTCCATCGTATGAAACGAATAATTGCAACCAGTATGAAAGCTATGGTCATTTCTACGTTCCGGGCAACCCAGGCTTCACTCTAGGGCGCTGTTCCACCAGATCGAATAGTTAGGGCCTTAGAAGTCAACGCCAGAAGCCTAAAATACAGTATAAATACAACAGTTTTTTCATCGTATGAAACGAATAATTGCAACCAGTATGAAAGCTATGGTCATTTCAACGTTCGGAGCAACCTAGGCCTCACTCTAGGGCGTTGCTCCACCAGATCGGATGGTTAGTGCCTAAGAAGTCAACGCCAGAAGCATAAAATACAATAAAAATACAACAGTTTTTCCATCGTATAGCATGAATAATTGCAACCAGAGTGAAAGTAATGGTCATGTCTACGTTTCGGGCATCCTAGGCTTCACTCTAGGGCGTTGCTCTACCAGATCGAGTGGATAGGGCCTATGAAGTCAACGCTAGAAGCATAAAATACAATATAAATACAACAGTTTTTCCATCGTATAAAAAGAATAATTGCAACCAGTGTGAAAGTAATGGTCATATCTACGTTCCGGGCAACCTAGGCTTGACACTATGGCGTTGCTCCACCAGATCGAATAGTCGGGGCCTTGGCAGTCAACGCCCGAAGCATTAAATACAAAATTAATAGAACAGTTTTTCCATTGCATGAAACTAATAATTGCAACCAGTGTGAAAGTTATGGTCATATCTACGTTCCGTGCAACCTTGGCTTCACTCTAGGGCGCTGTTCCACCAGATCGAATAGTTAGGGCCTTAGAAGTCAACGCCAGCAACATAAAATACAGTATAAATACAACAGTTTTTCCATCGTATGAAACGAATAATTGCAACCAGTATGAAAGCTATGGTCATTTCTATGTTCGGAGCAACCTAGGCTTCACTCTAGGGCGTTGCTCCACCAGATCGAATGGTTAGGGACTAAGAAGTCAACGCCAGAAGCATAAAATACAATAAAAATACAACAGTTCTTCCATCGTATAGCATGAATAATTGCAACCAGAGTGAAAGTAATGGTCATGTCTACGTTTCGGGCATCCCAGGCTTCACTCTAGGGCGTTGCTCCACCAGAACGATTAGATAGGGCCTTAGAAGTCGACGCCCGAAATATAAAATACAATAAAAATACAACAGCTTTTCCATCGTATAAAATGAATAATTGCAAACAGTGTGAAAGTAATGGTCATTCCTACGTTCCGGGCAACCTAGGCTTCACTCAGGGGCGTTGGTCCAGCACATCGAATAGCTAGGGACTTAGAAGTCAACGCCAGAAGCATAAAATACATTATAAGTACAACAGTTTTTCCATCGTATAAAATGAATAATTGCAAACAGTGTGAAAGTAATGGTCATTCCTACGTTCCGGGCAACCTAGGCTTCACTCTGGGGCGTTGGTCCAGCAGATCGAATAGTTAGGGCCTAAGAAGTCAACGCCCAAATCATAAAATACGATATATGTACAACAGTTTTTCCATCGTATAAAACGAATAATTGCAACCAGTGTGAAAGTAATGGCCATTTCTACGTTCCGGGCAACCTAGGCTTCACTCTAGGGCGTTGCTCCACCGCATCGAATAGCTACGGCCTTAGAGGTCAACGCCTGAAGCATAAAATACAATAAAAATACCACAGTTTTTCCATCGTATAAAATGAATAATTGCAAATAGTGTGGAAGAAATGGTCATTTCTACGTTCGGGGCAACCTAGGCTTTACTCTAGGGCGCTTCTCCACCAGATCGAATAGTTAGGGCACGAGAACTTAACGCCAGAAGCGTAAAGTACAATAAAAATACCACAGCTTTTCCATCGTATAAAATGAATAATTGCAAACAGTGTGGAAGTAATGGTCATTTCTACGTTCCGGGCAACCTAGGCTTCACTCTAGGGCGTTGCTCGGCCAAATCGAATAGCTAGGGCCTTAGAAGTCAACGCCAGAAGCATAAAATACAATATAAATACAACAGCTTTTCCATCGTATAAAATGAATAATTGCAAAAAGTGTGAAAGTAATGGTCATTTCTACGTTCCGGGCAACCTAGGCTTCACTCTAGGGCGTTGCTCCACCAGATCGAATAGTTAGGGCACGAGAAGTTAACGCCAGAAGCATAAAGTACAATAAAAATTCAACAGCTTTTCCATCGTATAAAAGGGATAATTGCAACCAGTGTGAAAGTTATGGTCATTTCTACGTTCCGGGCAACCTAGGCTTCACTCTAGGTCGTTGCTCCACCAGATCGAATAGTTAGGGCCTAAGAAGTCAACGCCAGAAGCATAAAATACGATATATGTACAACAGTTTTTCCATCGTATAAAACGAATAATTGCAACCAGTGTGAAGGTAATGGTCATTTCTACGTTCCAGGCAACCTCTGCTTCACTCTAGGGCGGTGCTCCATCAGGTCGAATAGTTAGGGCCTAAGTAGTGAACGCAAGAAGCATAAAATACAATATAAATACAACAGATTTTCCATCGTATAAAATGTATAATTGCAAATAGTGTGGAAGTAATGGTCTTTTCTACGTTCCGGGCAACCTAGGCTTTACTATAGGGCGTTGCTCCACCAGATCGAATAGTTAGGGCACGAGAACTTAACGCCAGAAGCGTAAAGTACAATAAAAATACAACAGCTTTTCCATCGTATAAAACGAATAATTGCAACCAGTGTGAAAGTTATGGTCATTTCTACGTTCCGGGCAACCTCGGCTTGACTCCAGGTCGTTGCCCCACCAGATCGACTAGTTAGGGCCTTAGAAGTCAACGCCCGAAGCATAAAATACAATAAAGGTACAATAGTTTTTCCATCGTATAAAATGAATAATTGCAAAAAGTGTGAAAGTAATGGTCATTTCTACGTTCCGGGCAACCTAGGCTTCACGCTAGGGCGTTGCTCCACCAGATCGAATAGTTAGGGCACGAGAAGTTAACGCGAGAAGCATAAAGTACAATAAAAATACAACAGCTTTTCCATCGTATAAAAGGGATAATTGCAACCAGTGTGAAAGTTATGGTCATTTCTACGTTCCGGGCAACCTAGGCTTCACTCTAGGGCGTTGCTCCACCAGATCGAATAGTTAGGGCCTAAGAAGTCAACGTCAGAAGCATAAAATACAATATAAATACAACGGTTTTTCAATCGTATAACAGGAATAATTGCAAACACTGTGAAAAATATGGTCATTTCTACGTTGCGGGCATCCTAGGCTTCACTCTAGGGCATTGCTCCACCACATCGAATAGCTACGGCCTTAGGAGTCAACGCCATAACTATAAAAAACAATATAAATACAACAGTTTCACCATTGTATAAAAAGAATAATTGCAAACAGTGTGGAGGTAATGGTCATTTATACTTTCCGGGCAACCTAGGCTTCACTCTAGGGCGTTTCTCCACCACATCGAATAGCTACGCCCTTAGAAGTCGACGCCTGAAGCATAAAATATAATATAAGTACAACAGTTTTTCCATCGTATAACAGGAATAATTGCAACCAGTGTGAAAGACATGGTCATTTCTACGTTCCGGGCAACCTAGGCTTCACTCTAGGGCGTTGCTCCACCACGTCGAATAGCTACGGCCTTTGGAGTCAACGCCAGATTTATAAAATACAAAATAAAAACAACAGTTTTTCGATCGTATAACAAGAATAATTGCAACCAGTGTGAAAGTGATGGTCATTTCTACATTCCGGGCAACCTAGGCTACACTCTGGGGCGTTGCTCCGCCAGATCGAATAGATAGGGCCTAAGAAGTCAACGCCAGAAGCATAAAGTACAATCAAAATCCAACAGTTTGTCCATCGTATAGCTGGAATAATTGCAACCAGAGAGAAAGTAATGGTCATGTCTACGTTTCGGGCATCCCAGGCTTCACTCTAGGGCGTTGCTCCACCAGATCGAATAGATAGGGCCTTAGAAGTCGACGCCCGAAATATAAAATACAGTAAAAATACAACAGTTTTTCCAGCGTATAACGGGAATAATTGCAACCAGAGTGAAAGTAATGGTCATTTCTACGTTCGGAGCAGCCTAGGCTTCATTCTAGGGCGCTATTCCACCAGATCGAATAGTTAGGGCCTTAGAAGTCAACGCCAGAAGCATAAAATACAGTAGAAATACAACAGTTTTTCCATCGTATGAAACGAATAATTGCAACCAGTATGAAAGCTATGGTCATTTCTACGTTCCGGGCAACCCAGGCTTCACTCTAGGGCGCTGTTCCACCAGATCGAATAGTTAGGGCCTTAGAAGTCAACGCCAGAAGCCTAAAATACAGTATAAATACAACAGTTTTTTCATCGTATGAAACGAATAATTGCAAAAAGTATGAAAGCTATGGTCATTTCAACGTTCGGAGCAACCTAGGCCTCACTCTAGGGCGTTGCTCCACCAGATCGGATGGTTAGTGCCTAAGCAGTCAACGCCAGAAGCATAAAATACAACAAGAATACAACAGTTTTTCCATCGTATAGCATGAATAATTGCAACCAGAGTGAAAGTAATGGTCATGTCTACGTTTCGGGCATCCTAGGCTCCACTCTAGGGCGTTGCTCCACCAGATCGAGTGGATAGGGCCTATGAAGTCAACGCTAGAAGCATAAAATACAATATAAATACAACAGTTTTTCCATCGTATAAAAAGAATAATTGCAACCAGTGTGAAAGTAATGGTCATATCTACGTTCCGGGCAACCTAGGCTTGACACTATGGCGTTGCTCCACCAGATCGAATAGTCGGGGCCTTGGCAGTCAACGCCCGAAGCATTAAATACAAAATTAATAGAACAGTTTTTCCATTGCATGAAACTAATAATTGCAACCAGTGTGAAAGTTATGGTCATATCTACGTTCCATGCAACCTTGGCTTCACTCTAGGGCGCTGCTCCACCAAATCGAATAGCTACGGCCATAGGAGTCAACGCCAGAAGCATAAAAAGCAATATACGTACAACAGTTTTTCCATCGTATAAAATGAATAATTGCAAACATTGTGAAAGTAACGGTCATTTCTACGTTCCGGGAAACCTTGGCTTCACTCTAGGGCGTTGCTATACCAGATTGAACTGTTAGGGCCTAAGAAGTCAACGCCAGAAGCTTTAAATGCAATATAAATACAACAGTTTTTCCATCGTATAAAACGAATAATAGCAACCAGTGTGAAAGTTATGATCATTTCTACGTTCCGCGCAACCTATGCTTCACTCTAGGGCGTTGCTCCACCAGATCGAATAGTTAGGGCCTTAGAAGTCAACGCCCGAAGCATAAAATACAAAATTAATAGAACAGTTTTTTCATTGTATAAAACGATTAATTGCAACCAGTGTGAAAGTGATGGTCATTTCTTCGTTCAGGGCAACTCAGGCTTCACTCTAGGGCGCTGTTCCACCAGATCGAATAGTTAGGGCCTAAGAAGTCAACGCCAGAAGCATAAAATACAATATAAATACAACAGTTTTTCCATCGTATGAAACGAATAATTGCAACCAGTATGAAAGCTATGGTCATTTCTATGTTCGGAGCAACCCAGGCTTCACTCTAGGGCGTTGCTCCACCAGATCGAATGGTTAGGGACTAAGAAGTCAACGCCAGAAGCATAAAATACAATAAAAATACAACAGTTCTTCCATCGTATAGCATGAATAATTGCAACCAGAGTGAAAGTAATGGTCATGTCTACGTTTCGGGCATCCCAGGCTTCACTCTAGGGCGTTGCTCCACCAGATCGATTAGATAGGGCCTTAGAAGTCGACGCCCGAAATATAAAATACAATAAAAATACAACAGCTTTTCCATCGTATAAAATGAATAATTGCAAACAGTGTGAAAGTAATGGTCATTCCTACGTTCCGGGCAACCTAGGCTTCACTCTAGGGCGTTGCTCCGCCAGATCGAATAGTTAGGGCCTTAGAAGTCAACGCCCGAAGCATAAAAGACAAAATAAATAGAACAGTTTTTCCATTGTGTAAAACGAATAATTGCAAAAAGTGTGAAAGTACTGGTCATTTCTACATTCCAGGCAACCTAGGCCTCACTCTAGGGTGTTGCTCCACCAGATCGAATCGCTAGGGACTTAGAAGTCAACGCCAGAGGCATAAAATACAATATAAGTACAACAGTTTATCCTTCGTATAAAATGAATAATTGCAAACAGTGTGAAAGTAATGGTCATTCCTACGTTCCGGGCATCCTAGGCTTCACTCTGGGGCGTTGGTCCAGCAGATCTAATAGTTAGGGCCTAAGAAGTCAACGCCCGAATCATAAAATACGATATATGTACAACAGTTTTTCCACCGTATAAAACGAATAATTGCAACCAGTGTGAAAGTAATGGCCATTTCTACGTTCCGGGCAACCTAGGCTTCACTCTAGGGCGTTGCTCCACCACATCGAATAGTTAGGGCCTAAGAAGTCAACGCCAGAAGCATAAAATACGATATATGTACAACAGTTTTTCCATCGTATAAAACGAATAATTGCAACCAGTGTGAAGGTAATGGTCATTTCTACGTTCCAGGCAACCTCTGCTTCACTCTAGGGCGGTGCTCCATCAGGTCGAATAGTTAGGGCCTAAGTAGTGAACGCAAGAAGCATAAAATACAATATAAATACAACAGATTTTCCATCGTATAAAATGTATAATTGCAAATAGTGTGGATGTAATGGTCATTTCTACGTTCCGGGCAACCTAGGCTTTACTATAGGGCGTTGCTCCACCAGATCGAATAGTTAGGGCACGAGAACGTAACGCCAGAAGCGTAAAGTACAATAAAAATACAACAGCTTTTCCATCGTATAAAACGAATAATTGCAACCAGTGTGAAAGTTATGGTCATTTCTACGTTCCGGGCAGCCTCGGCTTGACTCCAGGTCGTTGCTCCACCACATCGAATAGTTAGGGCACGAGAAGTTAACGCCAGAAGCATAAAGTACAATAAAAATACAACAGCTTTTCCATCGTATAAAAGGGATAATTGCAACCAGTGTGAAAGTTATGGTCATTTCTACGTTCCGGGCAACCTAGGCTTCTCTCTAGGGCGTTGCTCCACCAGATCGAATAGTTAGGGCCTAGGAAGTCAACGCCAGAAGCATAAAATACAATATAAATACAACGGTTTTTCAATCGTATAACAGGAATAATTGCAAACAGTGTGAAAAATATGGTCATTTCTACGTTGCGGGCATCCTAGGCTTCACTCTAGGGCATTGCTCCACCACATCGAATAGCTACGGCCTTAGGAGTCAACGCCATAACTATAAAAAACAATATAAATACAACAGTTTCTCCATTGTATAAAAAGAATAATTGCAAACAGTGTGGAGGTAATGGTCATTTATACTTTCCGGGCAACCTAGGCTTCACTCTAGGGCGTTTCTCCACCACATCGAATAGCTACGCCCTTAGAAGTCAACGCCTGAAGCATAAAATATAATATAAGTACAACAGTTTTTCCATCGTATAACAGGAATAATTGCAACCAGTGTGAAAGACATGGTCATTTCTACGTTCCGGGCATCCTAGGCTTCACTCTAGGGCGTTGCTCCACCACATCGAATAGCTGCGGCCTTAGAAGTCAACGCCAGAAGCATAAAATACAATATAAATACAACAGCTTTTCAAACGTATAACAGGAATAATTGCAAACAGTGTGAAAAATATGGTCATTTCTACGTTGCGGGCATCCTAGGCTTCACTCTAGGGCATTGCTCCACCACATCGAATAGCTACGGCCTTAGAAGTCAACGCCATAACTATAAAAAACAATATAAATACAACAGTTTCTCCATTGTATAAAAAGAATAATTGCAAACAGTGTGGAGGTAATGGTCATTTCTACTTTCCGGGCAACCTAGGCTTCACTCTAGGGCGTTGCTCCACCACGTCGAATAGCTACGGCCTTTGGAGTCAACGCCAGATTTATAAAATACAAAATAAAAACAACAGTTTTTCGATCGTATAACAAGAATAATTGCAACCAGTGTGAAAGTGATGGTCATTTCTACATTCCGGGCAACCTAGGCTACACTCTGGGGCGTTGCTCCGCCAGATCGAATAGATAGGGCCTAAGAAGTCAACGCCAGAAGCATAAAGTACAATCAAAATCCAACAGTTTGTCCATCGTATAGCTGGAATAATTGCAACCAGAGAGAAAGTAATGGTCATGTCTACGTTTCGGGCATCCCAGGCTTCACTCTAGGGCGTTGCTCCACCAGATCGAATAGATACGGCCTTAGAAGTCGACGCCCGAAATATAAAATACAGTAAAAATACAACAGTTTTTCCAGCGTATAAAATGAATAATTGCAAACAGTGTGAAAGTAATGGTCATTCCTACGTTCCGGGCAACCTAGGCTTCACTCTAGGGCGTTGCTCCGCCAGATCGAATAGTTAGGGCCTTAGAAGTCAACGCCCGAAGCATAAAAGACAAAATAAATAGAACAGTTTTTCCATTGTGTAAAACGAATAATTGCAAAAAGTGTGAAAGTACTGGTCATTTCTACATTCCAGGCAACCTAGGCCTCACTCTAGGGTGTTGCTCCACCAGATCGAATCGCTAGGGACTTAGAAGTCAACGCCAGAAGCATAAAATACAATATAAGTACAACAGTTTATCCTTCGTATAAAATGAATAATTGCAAACAGTGTGAAAGTAATGGTCATTCCTACGTTCCGGGCATCCTAGGCTTCACTCTGGGGCGTTGGTCCAGCAGATCTAATAGTTAGGGCCTAAGAAGTCAACGCCCGAATCATAAAATACGATATATGTACAACAGTTTTTCCACCGTATAAAACGAATAATTGCAACCAGTGTGAAAGTAATGGCCATTTCTACGTTCCGGGCAACCTAGGCTTCACTCTAGGGCGTTGCTCCACCACATCGAATAGTTAGGGCCTAAGAAGTCAACGCCAGAAGCATAAAATACGATATATGTACAACAGTTTTTCCATCGTATAAAACGAATAATTGCAACCAGTGTGAAGGTAATGGTCATTTCTACGTTCCAGGCAACCTCTGCTTCACTCTAGGGCGGTGCTCCATCAGGTCGAATAGTTAGGGCCTAAGTAGTGAACGCAAGAAGCATAAAATACAATATAAATACAACAGATTTTCCATCGTATAAAATGTATAATTGCAAATAGTGTGGATGTAATGGTCATTTCTACGTTCCGGGCAACCTAGGCTTTACTATAGGGCGTTGCTCCACCAGATCGAATAGTTAGGGCACGAGAACTTAACGCCAGAAGCGTAAAGTACAATAAAAATACAACAGCTTTTCCATCGTATAAAACGAATAATTGCAACCAGTGTGAAAGTTATGGTCATTTCTACGTTCCGGGCAACCTCGGCTTGACTCCAGGTCGTTGCTCCACCAGATCGAATAGTTAGGGCACGAGAAGTTAACGCCAGAAGCATAAAGTACAATAAAAATACAACAGCTTTTCCATCGTATAAAAGGGATAATTGCAACCAGTGTGAAAGTTATGGTCATTTCTACGTTCCGGGCAACCTAGGCTTCTCTCTAGGGCGTTGCTCCACCAGATCGAATAGTTAGGGCCTAAGAAGTCAACGCCAGAAGCATAAAATACAATATAAATACAACGGTTTTTCAATCGTATAACAGGAATAATTGCAGACAGTGTGAAAAATATGGTCATTTCTACGTTGCGGGCATCCTAGGCTTCACTCTAGGGCATTGCTCCACCACATCGAATAGCTACGGCCTTAGGAGTCAACGCCATAACTATAAAAAACAATATAAATACAACAGTTTGTCCATTGTATAAAAAGAATAATTGCAAACAGTGTGGAGGTAATGGTCATTTATACTTTCCGGGCAACCTAGGCTTCACTCTAGGGCGTTTCTCCACCACATCGAATAGCTACGCCCTTAGAAGTCAACGCCTGAAGCATAAAATATAATATAAGTACAACAGTTTTTCCATCGTATAACAGGAATAATTGCAACCAGTGTGAAAGACATGGTCATTTCTACGTTCCGGGCATCCTAGGCTTCACTCTAGGGCGTTGCTCCACCACATCGAATAGCTGCGGCCTTAGAAGTCAACGCCAGAAGCATAAAATACAATATAAATACAACAGCTTTTCAAACGTATAACAGGAATAATTGCAAACAGTGTGAAAAATATGGTCATTTCTACGTTGCGGGCATCCTAGTCTTCACTCTAGGGCATTGCTCCACCACATCGAATAGCTACGGCCTTAGAAGTCAACGCCATAACTATAAAAAACAATATAAATACAACAGTTTCTCCATTGTATAAAAAGAATAATTGCAAACAGTGTGGAGGTAATGGTCATTTCTACTTTCCGGGCAACCTAGGCTTCACTCTAGGGCGTTGCTCCACCACGTCGAATAGCTACGGCCTTTGGAGTCAACGCCAGATTTATAAAATACAAAATAAAAACAACAGTTTTTCGATCGTATAACAAGAATAATTGCAACCAGTGTGAAAGTGATGGTCATTTCTACATTCCGGGCAACCTAGGCTACACTCTGGGGCGTTGCTCCGCCAGATCGAATAGATAGGGCCTAAGAAGTCAACGCCAGAAGCATAAAGTACAATCAAAATCCAACAGTTTGTCCATCGTATAGCTGGAATAATTGCAACCAGAGAGAAAGTAATGGTCATGTCTACGTTTCGGGCATCCCAGGCTTCACTCTAGGGCGTTGCTCCACCAGATCGAATAGATAGGGCCTTAGAAGTCGACGCCCGAAATATAAAATACAGTAAAAATACAACAGTTTTTCCAGCGTATAACGGGAATAATTGCAACCAGAGTGAAAGTAATGGTCATTTCTACGTTCGGAGCAGCCTAGGCTTCATTCTAGGGCGCTATTCCACCAGATCGAATAGTTAGGGCCTTAGAAGTCAACGCCAGAAGCATAAAATACAGTAGAAATACAACAGTTTTTCCATCGTATGAAACGAATAATTGCAACCAGTATGAAAGCTATGGTCATTTCTACGTTCCGGGCAACCCAGGCTTCACTCTAGGGCGCTGTTCCACCAGATCGAATAGTTAGGGCCTTAGAAGTCAACGCCAGAAGCCTAAAATACAGTATAAATACAACAGTTTTTTCATCGTATGAAACGAATAATTGCAAAAAGTATGAAAGCTATGGTCAGTTCAACGTTCGGAGCAACCTAGGCCTCACTCTAGGGCGTTGCTCCACCAGATCGGATGGTTAGTGCCTAAGCAGTCAACGCCAGAAGCATAAAATACAACAAGAATACAACAGTTTTTCCATCGTATAGCATGAATCATTGCAACCAGAGTGAAAGTAATGGTCATGTCTACGTTTCGGGCATCCTAGGCTTCACTCTAGGGCGTTGCTCCACCAGATCGAGTGGATAGGGCCTATGAAGTCAACGCTAGAAGCATAAAATACAATATAAATACAACAGTTTTTCCATCGTATAAAAAGAATAATTGCAACCAGTGTGAAAGTAATGGTCATATCTACGTTCCGGGCAACCTAGGCTTGACACTATGGCGTTGCTCCACCAGATCGAATAGTCGGGGCCTTGGCAGTCAACGCCCGAAGCATTAAATACAAAATTAATAGAACAGTTTTTCCATTGCATGAAACTAATAATTGCAACCAGTGTGAAAGTTATGGTCATATCTACGTTCCATGCAACCTTGGCTTCACTCTAGGGCGCTGCTCCACCAAATCGAATAGCTACGGCCATAGGAGTCAACGCCAGAAGCATAAAAAGCAATATACGTACAACAGTTTTTCCATCGTATAAAATGAATAATTGCAAACATTGTGAAAGTAACGGTCATTTCTACGTTCCGGGAAACCTTGGCTTCACTCTAGGGCGTTGCTATACCAGATTGAACTGTTAGGGCCTAAGAAGTCAACGCCAGAAGCATTAAATGCAATATAAATACAACAGTTTTTCCATCGTATAAAACGAATAATAGCAACCAGTGTGAAAGTTATGATCATTTCTACGTTCCGCGCAACCTATGCTTCACTCTAGGGCGTTGCTCCACCAGATCGAATAGTTAGGGCCTTAGAAGTCAACGCCCGAAGCATAAAATACAAAATTAATAGAACAGTTTTTTCATTGTATAAAACGATTAATTGCAACCAGTGTGAAAGTGATGGTCATTTCTTCGTTCAGGGCAACTCAGGCTTCACTCTAGGGCGCTGTTCCACCAGATCGAATAGTTAGGGCCTAAGAAGTCAACGCCAGAAGCATAAAATACAATATAAATACAACAGTTTTTCCATCGTATGAAACGAATAATTGCAACCAGTATGAAAGCTATGGTCATTTCTATGTTCGGAGCAACCTAGGCTTCACTCTAGGGCGTTGCTCCGCCAGATCGAATGGTTAGGGACTAAGAAGTCAACGCCAGAAGCATAAAATACAATAAAAATACAACAGTTCTTCCATCGTATAGCATGAATAATTGCAACCAGAGTGAAAGTAATGGTCATGTCTACGTTTCGGGCATCCCAGGCTTCACTCTAGGGCGTTGCTCTACCAGATCGATTAGATAGGGCCTTAGAAGTCGACGCCCGAAATATAAAATACAATAAAAATACAACAGCTTTTCCATCGTATAAAATGAATAATTGCAAACAGTGTGAAAGTAATGGTCATTCCTACGTTCCGGGCAACCTAGGCTTCACTCTAGGGCGTTGCTCCGCCAGATCGAATAGTTAGGGCCTTAGAAGTCAACGACCGAAGCATAAAAGACAAAATAAATAGAACAGTTTTTCCATTGTGTAAAACGAATAATTGCAAAAAGTGTGAAAGTACTGGTCATTTCTACATTCCAGGCAACCTAGGCCTCACTCTAGGGTGTTGCTCCACCAGATCGAATCGCTAGGGACTTAGAAGTCAACGCCAGAAGCATAAAATACAATATAAGTACAACAGTTTATCCTTCGTATAAAATGAATAATTGCAAACAGTGTGAAAGTAATGGTCATTCCTACGTTCCGGGCATCCTAGGCTTCACTCTGGGGCGTTGGTCCAGCAGATCTAATAGTTAGGGCCTAAGAAGTCAACGCCCGAATCATAAAATACGATATATGTACAACAGTTTTTCCACCGTATAAAACGAATAATTGCAACCAGTGTGAAAGTAATGGCCATTTCTACGTTCCGGGCAACCTAGGCTTCACTCTAGGGCGTTGCTCCACCACATCGAATAGTTAGGGTCTAAGAAGTCAACGCCAGAAGCATAAAATACGATATATGTACAACAGTTTTTCCATCGTATAAAACGAATAATTGCAACCAGTGTGAAGGTAATGGTCATTTCTACGTTCCAGGCAACCTCTGCTTCACTCTAGGGCGGTGCTCCATCAGGTCGAATAGTTAGGGCCTAAGTAGTGAACGCAAGAAGCATAAAATACAATATAAATACAACAGATTTTCCATCGTATAAAATGTATAATTGCAAATAGTGTGGATGTAATGGTCATTTCTACGTTCCGGGCAACCTAGGCTTTACTATAGGGCGTTGCTCCACCAGATCGAATAGTTAGGGCACGAGAACTTAACGCCAGAAGCGTAAAGTACAATAAAAATACAACAGCTTTTCCATCGTATAAAACGAATAATTGCAACCAGTGTGAAAGTTATGGTCATTTCTACGTTCCGGGCAACCTCGGCTTGACTCCAGGTCGTTGCCCCACCAGATCGACTAGTTAGGGCCTTAGAAGTCAACGCCCGAAGCATAAAATACAATAAAGGTACAATAGTTTTTCCATCGTATAAAATGAATAATTGCAAAAAGTGTGAAAGTAATGGTCATTTCTACGTTCCGGGCAACCTAGGCTTCACGCTAGGGCGTTGCTCCACCAGATCGAATAGTTAGGGCACGAGAAGTTAACGCCAGAAGCATAAAGTACAATAAAAATACAACAGCTTTTCCATCGTATAAAAGGGATAATTGCAACCAGTGTGAAAGTTATGGTCATTTCTACGTTCCGGGCAACCTAGGCTTCACTCTAGGGCGTTGCTCCACCAGATCGAATAGTTAGGGCCTAAGAAGTCAACGCCAGAAGCATAAAATACAATATAAATACAACGGTTTTTCAATCGTATAACAGGAATAATTGCAAACAGTGTGAAAAATATGGTCATTTCTACGTTGCGGGCATCCTAGGCTTCACTCTAGGGCATTGCTCCACCACATCGAATAGCTACGGCCTTAGGAGTCAACGCCATAACTATAAAAAACAATATAAATACAACAGTTTCTCCATTGTATAAAAAGAATAATTGCAAACAGTGTGGAGGTAATGGTCATTTATACTTTCCGGGCAACCTAGGCTTCACTCTAGGGCGTTTCTCCACCACATCGAATAGCTACGCCCTTAGAAGTCAACGCCTGAAGCATAAAATATAATATAAGTACAACAGTTTTTCCATCGTATAACAGGAATAATTGCAACCAGTGTGAAAGACATGGTCATTTCTACGTTCCGGGCATCCTAGGCTTCACTCTAGGGCGTTGCTCCACCACATCGAATAGCTGCGGCCTTAGAAGTCAACGCCAGAAGCATAAAATACAATATAAATACAACAGCTTTTCAAACGTATAACAGGAATAATTGCAAACAGTGTGAAAAATATGGTCATTTCTACGTTGCGGGCATCCTAGGCTTCACTCTAGGGCATTGCTCCACCACATCGAATAGCTACGGCCTTAGAAGTCAACGCCATAACTATAAAAAACAATATAAATACAACAGTTTCTCCATTGTATAAAATGAATAATTGCAAACAGTGTGGACGTAATGGTCATTTCTACTTTCCGGGCAACCTAGGCTTCACTCTAGGGCGTTTCTCCACCACATCGAATAGCTACGCCCTTAGAAGTCAACGCCTGAAACATAAAATATTATATAAGTACAACAGTTTTTCCATCGTATAACAGGAATAATTGCAACCAGTGTGAAAGACATGGTCATTTCTACGTTCCAGGCAACCTAGGCTTCACTCTAGGGCGTTGCTCCACCACATCGAATAGTTAAGGCCTTAGAAGTCAACGCCCGAAGCATAAAATACAAAATAAATAGATCAGTTTTTCCATTGTATAAAACGAGTAATTGCAACCAGTCTGATAGTTATGGTCATTTCTACGTTCCGCGCAACCTAGGCTTCACCCCTGGGCGTTGCTCCACCAGATCCAATAGTCAGGACCTAAGAAGTCAGCGCCAGAAGCATAAAATACAAAATAGATACAACAGCTTTTCCATGGTATATAATGTATATTTGCAAACAGTGAGAAGGCAATGGTCATTTCTATGTTCCGGGCAACCTAGGCTTCACCCTAGGGCGTTGCTCCACCAGATCGAATACATAGGGCCTTAGAAGTCAACGCCAGAAGCATAAAGTACATTAAAAATCCAACAGTTTGTCCATCGTATAACAGGAATAATTGCCTCCAGTGTGAAAGTGATGGTCATTTCTGCATTCCGGGCAACCTAGGCTTCACTCTAGGTAGTTGCTCCTCCAGATAGAATAGTTAGGGCCCAGGAAGTCAACCCCAGAAGCATAAAATACAATATAAATACAACAGTTTTTCACTTGTATAACAGGAATAATTGCAACCAGTGTGAAAGTGATGGTCATTTCTACATTCCAGGCAACCTAGGCTTCACTCTAGGGCGTTGCTCCACCACGTCGAATAGCTACGGCCTTTGGAGTCAACGCCAGAGGTATAAAATACAAAATAAAAACAACAGTTTTTCGATCGTATAACAAGAATAATTGCAACCAGTGTGAAAGTGATGGTCATTTCTACATTCCGGGCAACCTAGGCTACACTCTGGGGCGTTGCTCCGCCAGATCGAATAGATAGGGCCTAAGAAGTCAACGCCAGAAGCATAAAGTACAATCAAAATCCAACAGTTTGTCCATCGTATAGCTGGAATAATTGCAACCAGAGAGAAAGTAACGGTCATTTCCACGTTTCGGGCGACCTAGGCTCCACTCTAGGGCGTTGCTCCACCAGATGGAATAGCTAGGGCCTTAGAAGTCAATGCCAGAAGCATAAAATACAAAATAAATACAACAGTTTTAACATCGTATAAAATGAATAATCGCAAACGGTGTGAAGGTAATGGTCATTTCTACGTTCCGGGCAACCTAGGCTTCACTCTAGGGCGTTGCTCCACCAGATCGAATAGTTAGGGCCATAGAAGTCAACGCCCGAAGCATAAAATACAAAATAAATAGAACAGTTTTTCCATTGTATAAAACGAATAATTGAAACCAGTGTGAAAGTTATGGTCATTTCCACGTTCCGGGCAACCTACGCTTCACCCTAGGGCGTTGCTCCACCTGATCGAATAGTTAGGGCCTAAGAAGTCAACGCCAGAAGCATAAAATACGATATATGTACAACAGCTTTGCCATCGTATAAAATGTATAATCGCAAACAGTGTGAAGGTAATGGTCATTTCTATGTTCCGGGCAACCTAGGCTTCACTCTAGGGCGTAGCTCCACCAGATCGAATAGTTAGGGCCTTAGAAGTCAACGCCCGAAGCATAAAATACAAAATAAATAGAACAGTTTTTTCATTGTATAAAACGAATATTTGAAACCAGTGTGAAAGTTATGGTCATTTCTACGTTCCGCGGAACCTAGGCTTCACCCCTGGGCGTTGCTCCACCAGATCCAATAGTTAGGACCTAAGAAGTCAGTGCCAGAAGCATAAAATACAAAATAGATACAACAGCTTTTCCATCGTATATAATGTATATTTGCAAGCAGTGTGAAGGTAATGGTCATTTCTACGTTCCGCGCAACCTAGACTTCACTCCAGGGCGTTGCTCCACCAGATCGAATAGTTAGGGCCTTAGAAGTCAACGCCAGAAGCATAAAATACAATATAAATACAATAGTTTTTCCATCGCATAAAACGAGTAATTGCAACCAGTGTGAAAGTTATGGTCATTTCTACGTTCCGGGCATCCTAGGCTTCACTCTAGGGCGTTGCTCCACCAGATCGAATAGTTAGGGCCTCAGAAGTCAACGCCCGAAGCATAAAATACAAAATAAATAGAACAGTTTTTCCATTGTATAAAACGAATAATTGAAACCAGTGTGAAAGTTATGGTCATTTCTACGTTCCGCGCAACCTAGGCTTCACCCCTGGGCGTTGCTCCACCAGATCCAATAGTCAGGACCTAAGAAGTCAGCGCCAGAAGCATAAAATACAAAATAGATACAACAGCTTTTCCATGGTATATAATGTATATTTGCAAACAGTGAGAAGGCAATGGTCATTTCTATGTTCCGGGCAACCTAGGCTTCACCCTAGGGCGTTGCTCCACCAGATCGAATACATAGGGCCTTAGAAGTCAACGCCAGAAGCATAAAGTACATTAAAAATCCAACAGTTTGTCCATCGTATAACAGGAATAATTGCCTCCAGTGTGAAAGTGATGGTCATTTCTGCATTCCGGGCAACCTAGGCTTCACTCTAGGTAGTTGCTCCTCCAGATAGAATAGTTAGGGCCCAGGAAGTCAACGCCAGAAGCTTAAAATACAATATAAATACAACAGTTTTTCACTTGTATAACAGGAATATTTGCAACCAGTGTGAAAGCTATGGTCATTTCTACGTTCCGGGCAACCTAGGCTTCACTCTAGGGCGTTGCTCCACCACATCGAATAGCTGCGGCCTTAGAAGTCAACGCCAGAAGCATAAAATACAATATAAATACAACAGTTTTTCAATCGTATAACAGGAATAATTGCAAACAGTGTGAAAAATATGTTCATTTCTACGTTGCTGGCATCCTAGGCTTCACTCTAGGGCATTGCTCCACCACATCGAATAGCTACGGCCTTAGAAGTCAGCGCCATAACTATAAAAAACAATATAAATACAACAGTTTCTCGATTGTATAAAATGTATAATTGCAAACAGTGTGGAGGTAATGGTCATTTCTACTTTCCGGGCAACCTAGGCTTCACTCTAGGGCGTTTCTCCACCACATCGAATAGCTACGCCCTTAGAAGTCAACGCCTGAAGCATAACATATTATATAAGTACAACAGTTTTTCCATCGTATAACAGGAATAATTGCAACCAGTGTGAAAGACATGGTCATTTCTACGTTCCAGGCAACCTAGGCTTCACTCTACGGCGTTGCTCCACCACGTCGAATAGCTACGGCCTTTGGAGTCAACGCCAGAGGTATAAAATACAAAATAAAAACAACAGTTTTTCGATCGTATAACAAGAATAATTGCAACCAGTGTGAAAGTGATGGTCATTTCTACATTCCGGGCAACCTAGGCTACACTCTGGGGCGTTGCTCCGCCAGATCGAATAGATAGGGCCTAAGAAGTCAACGCCAGAAGCATAAAGTACAATCAAAATCCAACAGTTTGTCCATCGTATAGCTGGAATAATTGCAACCAGAGAGAAAGTAACGGTCATTTCCACGTTTCGGGCGACCTAGGCTCCACTCTAGGGCGTTGCTCCACCAGATGGAATAGCTAGGGCCTTAGAAGTCAATGCCAGAAGCATAAAATACAAAATAAATACAACAGTTTTAACATCGTATAAAATGAATAATCGCAAACGGTGTGAAGGTAATGGTCATTTCTACGTTCCGGGCAACCTAGGCTTCACTCTAGGGCGTTGCTCCACCAGATCGAATAGTTAGGACCTAAGAAGTCAGCGCCAGAAGCATAAAATACAAAATAGATACAACAGCTTTTCCATCGTATATAATGTATATTTGCAACCAGTGTGAAAGTTATGGTCATTTCTACGTTCCGCGCAACCTAGGCTTCACCCCTGGGCGTTGCTCCACCACATCCAATAGTTAGGACCTAAGAAGTCAGCGCCAGAAGCATAAAATACAAAATAGATACAACAGCTTTTCCATGGTATATAATGTATATTTGCAAACAGTGAGAAGGCAATGGTCATTTCTATGTTCCGGGCAACCTAGGCTTCACCCTAGGGCGTTGCTCCACCAGATCGAATACATAGGGCCTTAGAAGTCAACGCCAGAAGCATAAAGTACATTAAAAATCCAACAGTTTGTCCATCGTATAACAGGAATAATTGCCTCCAGTGTGAAAGTGATGGTCATTTCTGCATTCCGGGCAACCTAGGCTTCACTCTAGGTAGTTGCTCCTCCAGATAGAATAGTTAGGGCCCAGGAAGTCAACGCCAGAAGCTTAAAATACAATATAAATACAACAGTTTTTCACTTGTATAACAGGAATATTTGCAACCAGTGTGAAAGCTATGGTCATTTCTACGTTCCGGGCAACCTAGGCTTCACTCTAGGGCGTTGCTCCACCACATCGAATAGCTGCGGCCTTAGAAGTCAACGCCAGAAGCATAAAATACAATATAAATACAACAGTTTTTCAATCGTATAACAGGAATAATTGCAAACAGTGTGAAAGACATGGTCATTTCTACGTTCCAGGCAACCTAGGCTTCACTCTAGGGCGTTGCTCCACCACGTCGAATAGCTACGGCCTTTGGAGTCAACGCCAGAGGTATAAAATACAAAATAAAAACAACAGTTTTTCGATCGTATAACAAGAATAATTGCAACCAGTGTGAAAGTGATGGTCATTTCTACATTCCGGGCAACCTAGGCTACACTCTGGGGCGTTGCTCCGCCAGATCGAATAGATAGGGCCTAAGAAGTCAACGCCAGAAGCATAAAGTACAATCAAAATCCAACAGTTTGTCCATCGTATAGCTGGAATAATTGCAACCAGAGAGAAAGTAACGGTCATTTCCACGTTTCGGGCGACCTAGGCTCCACTCTAGGGCGTTGCTCCACCAGATGGAATAGCTAGGGCCTTAGAAGTCAATGCCAGAAGCATAAAATACAAAATAAATACAACAGTTTTAACATCGTATAAAATGAATAATCGCAAACGGTGTGAAGGTAATGGTCATTTCTACGTTCCGGGCAACCTAGGCTTCACTCTAGGGCGTTGCTCCACCAGATCGAATAGTTAGGGCCATAGAAGTCAACGCCCGAAGCATAAAATACGATATATGTACAACAGTTTTACCGTCGTATAAAATGAATAATCGCAAACAGTGTGAAGGTAATGGTCAATTCTACATTCCGGGCAACCTAGGCTTCACTCTAGGGCGTTGCTCCACCAGATCGAATAGTTGGGGCCTTAGAAGTCAACGCCCGAAGCATAAAATACAAAATAAATAGAACAGTTTTTCCATTGTATAAAACGAATAATTGAAACCAGTGTGAAAGTTATGGTCATTTCTACGTTCCGCGCAACCTAGGCTTCACCCCTGGGCGTTGCTCCACCAGATCGAATAGTTAGGGCCTAAGAAGTCAATACCAGAAGCATAAAATACGATATGTATACAACAGTTTTTGCATCGCATAAAATGAGTAATTGCAACCAGTGTGCAAGTAACGGACATCTCTACGTTCCGGGCATCCTAGACTTAACACTGAGGCATTGCTCCACCAGATCGAATACATAGGGACTTAGAAGTCAACGCCAGAAGCATAAAGTACATTAAAAATCCAACAGTTTGTCCATCGTATAACAGGAATAATTGCCACCAGTGTGAAAGTGATGGTCATTTCTGCATTCCGGGCAACCTAGGCTTCTCTCTAGGGCGTTGCTCCTCCAGATAGAATAGTTAGGGCCCAGGAAGTCAACCCCAGAAGCATAAAATACAATATAAATACAACAGTTTTTCACTTGTATAACAGGAATAATTGCAACCAGTGTGAAAGTGATGGTCATTTCTACATTCCAGGCAACCTAGGCTTCACTCTAGGGCGTTGCTCCACCACGTCGAATAGCTACGGCCTTTGGAGTCAACGCCAGAGGTATAAAATACAAAATAAAAACAACAGTTTTTCGATCGTATAACAAGAATAATTGCAACCAGTGTGAAAGTGATGGTCATTTCTACATTCCGGGCAACCTAGGCTACACTCTGGGGCGTTGCTCCGCCAGATCGAATAGATAGGGCCTAAGAAGTCAACGCCAGAAGCATAAAGTACAATCAAAATCCAACAGTTTGTCCATCGTATAGCTGGAATAATTGCAACCAGAGAGAAAGTAACGGTCATTTCCACGTTTCGGGCGACCTAGGCTCCACTCTAGGGCGTTGCTCCACCAGATGGAATAGCTAGGGCCTTAGAAGTCAATGCCAGAAGCATAAAATACAAAATAAATACAACAGTTTTAACATCGTATAAAATGAATAATCGCAAACGGTGTGAAGGTAATGGTCATTTCTACGTTCCGGGCAACCTAGGCTTCACTCTAGGGCGTTGCTCCACCAGATCGAATAGTTAGGGCCATAGAAGTCAACGCCCGAAGCATAAAATACAAAATAAATAGAACAGTTTTTCCATTGTATAAAACGAATAATTGAAACCAGTGTGAAAGTTATGGTCATTTCCACGTTCCGGGCAACCTACGCTTCACCCTAGGGCGTTGCTCCACCTGATCGAATAGTTAGGGCCTAAGAAGTCAACGCCAGAAGCATAAAATACGATATATGTACAACAGCTTTGCCATCGTATAAAATGTATAATCGCAAACAGTGTGAAGGTAATGGTCATTTCTATGTTCCGGGCAACCTAGGCTTCACTCTAGGGCGTTGCTCCACCAGATCGAATAGTTAGGGCCTTAGAAGTCAACGCCCGAAGCATAAAATACAAAATAAATAGAACAGTTTTTTCATTGTATAAAACGAATATTTGAAACCAGTGTGAAAGTTATGGTCATTTCTACGTTCCGCGGAACCTAGGCTTCACCCCTGGGCGTTGCTCCACCAGATCCAATAGTTAGGACCTAAGAAGTCAGTGCCAGAAGCATAAAATACAAAATAGATACAACAGCTTTTCCATCGTATATATTGTATATTTGCAAACAGTGTGAAGGCAATGGTCATTTCTACGTTCCGGGCAACCTAGGCTTCACCATAGGGCGTTGCTCCACCTGATCGAATAGTTAGGGCCTAAGAAGTCAACGCCAGAAGCATAAAATACGATATATGTACAACAGTTTTACCGTCGTATAAAATGAATAATCGCAAACAGTGTGAAGGTAATGGTCAATTCTACATTCCGGGCAACCTAGGCTTCACTCTAGGGCGTTGCTCCACCAGATCGAATAGTTGGGGCCTTAGAAGTCAACGCCCGAAGCATAAAATACAAAATAAATAGAACAGTTTTTCCATTGTATAAAACGAATAATTGAAACCAGTGTGAAAGTTATGGTCATTTCTACGTTCCGCGCAACCTAGGCTTCACCCCTGGGCGTTGCTCCACCAGATCGAATAGTTAGGGCCTAAGAAGTCAATACCAGAAGCATAAAATACGATATGTATACAACAGTTTTTGCATCGCATAAAATGAGTAATTGCAACCAGTGTGCAAGTAACGGACATCTCTACGTTCCGGGCATCCTAGACTTAACACTGAGGCATTGCTCCACCAGATCGAATACATAGGGACTTAGAAGTCAACGCCAGAAGCATAAAGTACATTAAAAATCCAACAGTTTGTCCATCGTATAACAGGAATAATTGCCACCAGTGTGAAAGTGATGGTCATTTCTGCATTCCGGGCAACCTAGGCTTCTCTCTAGGGCGTTGCTCCTCCAGATAGAATAGTTAGGGCCCAGGAAGTCAACCCCAGAAGCATAAAATACAATATAAATACAACAGTTTTTCACTTGTATAACAGGAATAATTGCAACCAGTGTGAAAGTGATGGTCATTTCTACATTCCAGGCAACCTAGGCTTCACTCTAGGGCGTTGCTCCACCACGTCGAATAGCTACGGCCTTTGGAGTCAACGCCAGAGGTATAAAATACAAAATAAAAACAACAGTTTTTCGATCGTATAACAAGAATAATTGCAACCAGTGTGAAAGTGATGGTCATTTCTACATTCCGGGCAACCTAGGCTACACTCTGGGGCGTTGCTCCGCCAGATCGAATAGATAGGGCCTAAGAAGTCAACGCCAGAAGCATAAAGTACAATCAAAATCCAACAGTTTGTCCATCGTATAGCTGGAATAATTGCAACCAGAGAGAAAGTAACGGTCATTTCCACGTTTCGGGCGACCTAGGCTCCACTCTAGGGCGTTGCTCCACCAGATGGAATAGCTAGGGCCTTAGAAGTCAATGCCAGAAGCATAAAATACAAAATAAATACAACAGTTTTAACATCGTATAAAATGAATAATCGCAAACGGTGTGAAGGTAATGGTCATTTCTACGTTCCGGGCAACCTAGGCTTCACTCTAGGGCGTTGCTCCACCAGATCGAATAGTTAGGGCCATAGAAGTCAACGCCCGAAGCATAAAATACAAAATAAATAGAACAGTTTTTCCATTGTATAAAACGAATAATTGAAACCAGTGTGAAAGTTATGGTCATTTCCACGTTCCGGGCAACCTACGCTTCACCCTAGGGCGTTGCTCCACCTGATCGAATAGTTAGGGCCTAAGAAGTCAACGCCAGAAGCATAAAATACGATATATGTACAACAGCTTTGCCATCGTATAAAATGTATAATCGCAAACGGTGTGAAGGTAATGGTCATTTCTATGTTCCGGGCAACCTAGGCTTCACTCTAGGGCGTTGCTCCACCAGATCGAATAGTTAGGGCCTTAGAAGTCAACGCCCGAAGCATAAAATACAAAATAAATAGAACAGTTTTTTCATTGTATAAAACGAATATTTGAAACCAGTGTGAAAGTTATGGTCATTTCTACGTTCCGCGGAACCTAGGCTTCACCCCTGGGCGTTGCTCCACCAGATCCAATAGTTAGGACCTAAGAAGTCAGTGCCAGAAGCATAAAATACAAAATAGATACAACAGCTTTTCCATCGTATATATTGTATATTTGCAAACAGTGTGAAGGCAATGGTCATTTCTACGTTCCGGGCAACCTAGGCTTCACCATAGGGCGTTGCTCCACCTGATCGAATAGTTAGGGCCTAAGAAGTCAACGCCAGAAGCATAAAATACGATATATGTACAACAGTTTTACCGTCGTATAAAATGAATAATCGCAAACAGTGTGAAGGTAATGGTCAATTCTACATTCCGGGCAACCTAGGCTTCACTCTAGGGCGTTGCTCCACCAGATCGAATAGTTGGGGCCTTAGAAGTCAACGCCAGAAGCATAAAGTACATTAAAAATCCAACAGTTTGTCCATCGTATAACAGGAATAATTGCCACCAGTGTGAAAGTGATGGTCATTTCTGCATTCCGGGCAACCTAGGCTTCTCTCTAGGGCGTTGCTCCTCCAGATAGAATAGTTAGGGCCCAGGAAGTCAACCCCAGAAGCATAAAATACAATACAAATACAACAGTATTTCACTTGTATAACAGGAATAATTGCAACCAGTGTGAAAGCTATGGTCATTTCTACGTTCCGTGCAACCTAGGCTTCACTCTAGGGCGTTGCTCCACCACATCGAATAGCTGCGGCCTTAGAAGTCAACGCCAGAAGCATAAAATACAGTATAAATACAACAGTTTTTCAATCGTATAACAGGAATAATTGCAAACAGTGTGAAAAATATGGTCATTTCTACGTTGCGGGCATCCTAGGCTTCACTCTAGGGCGTTGCTCCACCACATCGAATAGCTACGGGCTTAGGAGTCAACGCCAGAGGCATAAAATACAAAATAAATACAAAAGTTTATCGATCGTATTACAAGAATAATTGCAACCAGTGTGAAAGTGATGGTCATTTCTACATTCCGTGCAACCTAGGCTACACTCTAGGGCGTTGCTCCGCCAGATCGAATAGATAGGGCCTTAGAAGTCAACGCCCGAAACATAAAATACAAAATAAATAGATCAGTTTTTCCATTGTATAAAACGAATAATTGAAACCAGTGTGAAAGTTATGGTCATTTCTACGTTCCGCGCAACCTAGGCTTCACCCCTGGGCGTTGCTCCACCAGATCCAATAGTTAGGACCTAAGAAGTCAGCGCCAGAAGCATAAAATACAAAATAGATACAACAGCTTTTCCATCGTATATAATGTATATTTGCAAGCAGTGTGAAGGTAATGGTCATTTCTACGTTCCGCGCAACCTAGACTTCACTCCAGGGCGTTGCTCCACCAGATCGAATAGTTAGGGCCTTACAAGTCAACGCCAGAAGCATAAAATACAATATAAATACAATAGTTTTTCCATCGCATAAAACGAGTAATTGCAACCAGTGTGAAAGTTATGGTCATTTCTACGTTCCGGGCATCCTAGGCTTCACTCTAGGGCGTTGCTCCACCAGATCGAATAGTTAGGGCCTCAGAAGTCAACGCCCGAAGCATAAAATACAAAATAAATAGAACAGTTTTTCCATTGTATAAAACGAATAATTGAAACCAGTGTGAAAGTTATGGTCATTTCTACGTTCCGCGCAACCTAGGCTTCACCCCTGGGCGTTGCTCCACCAGATCCAATAGTCAGGACCTAAGAAGTCAGCGCCAGAAGCATAAAATACAAAATAGATACAACAGCTTTTCCATGTTATATAATGTATATTTGCAAACAGTGAGAAGGCAATGGCCATTTCTATGTTCCGGGCAACCTAGGCTTCACCCTAGGGCGTTGCTCCACCAGATCGAATACATAGGGCCTTAGAAGTCAACGCCAGAAGCATAAAGTACATTAAAAATCCAACAGTTTGTCCATCGTATAACAGGAATAATTGCCTCCAGTGTGAAAGTGATGGTCATTTCTGCATTCCGGGCAACCTAGGCTTCACTCTAGGTAGTTGCTCCTCCAGATAGAATAGTTAGGGCCCAGGAAGTCAACGCCAGAAGCTTAAAATACAATATAAATACAACAGTTTTTCACTTGTATAACAGGAATATTTGCAACCAGTGTGAAAGCTATGGTCATTTCTACGTTCCGGGCAACCTAGGCTTCACTCTAGGGCGTTGCTCCACCACATCGAATAGCTGCGGCCTTAGAAGTCAACGCCAGAAGCATAAAATACAATATAAATACAACAGTTTTTCAATCGTATAACAGGAATAATTGCAAACAGTGTGAAAAATATGGTCATTTCTACGTTGCTGGCATCCTAGGCTTCACTCTAGGGCATTGCTCCACCACATCGAATAGCTACGGCCTTAGAAGTCAGCGCCATAACTATAAAAAACAATATAAATACAACAGTTTCTCGATTGTATAAAATGTATAATTGCAAACAGTGTGGAGGTAATGGTCATTTCTACTTTCCGGGCAACCTAGCCTTCACTCTAGGGCGTTTCTCCACCACATAGAATAGCTACGCCCTTAGAAGTCAACGCCTGAAGCATAACATATTATATAAGTACAACAGTTTTTCCATCGTATAACAGGAATAATTGCAACCAGTGTGAAAGACATGGTCATTTCTACGTTCCAGGCAACCTAGGCTTCACTCTAGGGCGTTGCTCCACCACGTCGAATAGCTACGGCCTTTGGAGTCAACGCCAGAGGTATAAAATACAAAATAAAAACAACAGTTTTTCGATCGTATAACAAGAATAATTGCAACCAGTGTGAAAGTGATGGTCATTTCTACATTCCGGGCAACCTAGGCTACACTCTGGGGCGTTGCTCCGCCAGATCGAATAGATAGGGCCTAAGAAGTCAACGCCAGAAGCATAAAGTACAATCAAAATCCAACAGTTTGTCCATCGTATAGCTGGAATAATTGCAACCAGAGAGAAAGTAACGGTCATTTCCACGTTTCGGGCGACCTAGGCTCCACTCTAGGGCGTTGCTCCACCAGATGGAATAGCTAGGGCCTTAGAAGTCAATGCCAGAAGCATAAAATACAAAATAAATACAACAGTTTTAACATCGTATAAAATGAATAATCGCAAACGGTGTGAAGGTAATGGTCATTTCTACGTTCCGGGCAACCTAGGCTTCACTCTAGGGCGTTGCTCCACCAGATCGAATAGTTAGGGCCATAGAAGTCAACGCCCGAAGCATAAAATACAAAATAAATAGAACAGTTTTTCCATTGTATAAAACGAATAATTGAAACCAGTGTGAAAGTTAGGGTCATTTCTACGTTCCGCGCAACCTAGGCTTCACCCCTGGGCGTTGCTCCACCAGATCCAATAGTTAGGACCTAAGAAGTCAGCGCCAGAAGCATAAAATACAAAATAGATACAACAGCTTTTCCATCGTATATAATGTATATTTGCAAGCAGTGTGAAGGTAATGGTCATTTCTACGTTCCGCGCAACCTAGACTTCACTCCAGGGCGTTGCTCCACCAGATCGAATAGTTAGGGCCTTAGAAGTCAACGCCAGAAGCATAAAATACAATATAAATACAATAGTTTTTCCATCGCATAAAACGAGTAATTGCAACCAGTGTGAAAGTTATGGTCATTTCTACGTTCCGGGCATCCTAGGCTTCACTCTAGGGCGTTGCTCCACCAGATCGAATAGTTAGGGCCTCAGAAGTCAACGCCCGAAGCATAAAATACAAAATAAATAGAACAGTTTTTCCATTGTATAAAACGAATAATTGAAACCAGTGTGAAAGTTATGGTCATTTCTACGTTCCGCGCAACCTAGGCTTCACCCCTGGGCGTTGCTCCACCAGATCCAATAGTTAGGACCTAAGAAGTCAGCGCCAGAAGCATAAAATACAAAATAGATACAACAGCTTTTCCATCGTATATAATGTATATTTGCAAACAGTGTGAAGGCAATGGTCATTTCTACGTTCCGGGCAACCTAGGCTTCACCCTAGGGCGTTGCTCCACCTGATCGAATAGTTAGGGCCTAAGAAGTCAACGCCAGAAGCATAAAATACGATATATGTACAACAGTTTTACCGTCGTATAAAATGAATAATCGCAAACAGTGTCAAGGTAATGGTCAATTCTACATTCCGGGCAACCTAGGCTTCACTCTAGGGCGTTGCTCTACCAGATCGAATAGTTGGGGCCTTAGAAGTCAACGCCCGAAGCATAAAATACAAAATAAACAGAACAGTTTTTCCATTGTATAAAACGAGCAATTGAAACCAGTGTGAAAGTTATGGTCATTTCTACGTTCCGCGCAACCTAGGCTTCACCCCTGGGCGTTGCTCCACCAGATCCAATAGCTAGGGCCTAAGAAGTCAACGCTAGGAGCACCAAATACAAAATAAATACAACAGTTTTTCAATCGTATAAAACGAATAATTGCAACCAGTGTGAAGGTTATGGTCATTTCTACGCTCCTGGCAACCTAGGCTTGACCCTAGGGCGTTGCTCCACCAGATCGAATAGTTAGGGCCTTAGAAGTCAACGCCCGAAGCATAAAATACGATATATGTACAACAGTTTTACCATCGTATAAAATGAATAATCGCAAACCGTGTGAAGGTGATGGTCATTTCTATATTCCGGGCAACCTAGGCTTCACTCTAGGGCGTTGCTCCACCAGATCGAGTAGTTGGGGCGTTAGGAGTCAACGGCCGAAGCATAAAATACAAAATAAGTAGAACAGTTTTTCCATTGTATAAAACGAATAATTGAAACCAGTGTGAAAGTTATGGTCATTTTTACGCTCCGCGCAACCTAGCCTTCACCCTAGGGCGTTGCTCCACCTGATCGAATAGTTAGGGCCCAGGAAGTCAACGGCAGAAGCATAAAATACAATATAAATACAACAGTTTTTCACTTGTAAAACAGAAATAATTGGAACCAGTGTGAAAGCTATGGTCATTTCTACGTTCCGGGCAACCTAGGCTTCACTCTAGGGCGTTGCTCCACCACATCGAATAGCTGCGGCCTTAGAAGTCAACGCCAGAAGCATAAAATACAATATAAATACAACAGTTTTTCAATCTTATAACAGGAATAATTGCAAACAGTGTAAAAAATATGGTCATTTCTACGTTCCGGGCAACCTAGGCTTCACTCTAGGGCGTTGCTCCACCACATCGAATAGCTACGGCCTTAGGAGTCAACGCCAGGAGCACCAAATACAAAATAAATACAACAGTTTTTCCATCGTATAAAACGAATAATTGCAACCAGTATGAAAGCTATGGTCATTTCTACGTTCCGGGCAATCTAGGCTTCACTCTAGGGCGTTGCTCAACCACATCGAATAGTTAGGGCCTATGAAGTCAACGCCAGAAGCACCAAATACAAAATTAATACAACAGTTTTTCCATTGTATAAAACGAATAATTGAAACCAGTGTGAAAGTTATGGTCATTTCTGCGTTCCGCGCAACCTAGGCTTCACCCCTGGGCGTTGCTCCACCAGATCCAATAGTTAGGACCTAAGAAGTCAGCGCCAGAAGCATAAAATACAAAATAGATACAACAGCTTTTCCATCGTATATAATGTATATTTGCAAACAGTGTGAAGGCAATGGTCATTTCAACGTTCCGGGCAACCTAGGTTTCGCTCTACGGTGGTGCTCCACCAATCGAATAGTTAGGGCCTTAGAAAACAACTCCAGGCGCATAAAATACAATAAAAATACAACAGTTTTTCCACTGTATAGTATGAATAATTGCAAACAGTGTGGAAGTAATGGTCATTTCTACGTTCCGGGCAACCTAGTCTTCACTCTAGGGCGTTGCTCAACCACATCGAATAGCTACGACCCTAGAAGACAACGCCATAACTATAAAATACAATATAAATACAACAGCTTTTCCATCGTATATGATGTATATTTGGAAACAGTGTGAAAGTAAAGGTCATTTCTGCGTTCCGGGCAACCTAGGCTTCACTCTAGTGCGTTGCTCCACCAGATCGAATAGTTAGGGCCTTAGAAGTCGACGCCAGAGGCATAAAATACAATATAAATACAACAGTTTTTCAATCGTATAACAGGTATAATTGCAAACAGTGTGAAAGATATGGTCATTTCTACGTTGCGGGCATCCTAGGCTTCATTCTAGGGCATTGCTCCACCACATCGAATAGTTACGGCCTTAGAAGTCAACGCCATAACTATAAAAAACAATATAAATACAACGGTTTTTCCATTGTATAAAATGAATAATTGCAAACAGTGTGGAGGTAATGGTCATTTCTACATTCCGGGCAACCTAGGCTTCACTCTAGGGCGTTTCTCCACCACATCGAATAGCTACGGCCCTAGAAGTCAACGCCTGAAGCATAAACTGCAATATAAATACAACAGTTATTCCCTTGTATAACAGGAGTAATTGCAACCAGTGTGAAAGGTATGGTCATTTCTACGTTCCGGGCAACCTAGGCTTCACTCTAGGGCGTTGCTCAACCACATCGAATAGCCACGGCCCTAGAAGACAACGCCATAACTGTAAAATACAATATAAATACAACAGTTTTTCCATTGTATAAAATGAATAATTGCAAACAGTGTGGAAGTAATGGTCATTTCTACTTTCCGGGCAACCTAGGCTTCACTCTAGGGCGTTGCTCCACCAGATCGAATAGTTAGGGCCTTAGACGTCAACGCCAGAAGCATAAAATAAAATAAAAATACAACAGTTGTTCCATCGTATATCAGGAATAATTAGAACCTGTGTGAAAGTAATAGGCATTTCTACGTTCCGTGCAACCTAGGCTTCCCTCTAGGGCGTTGCTACACCAGGTCGGATAGTTAGGGCCTTAGAAAACAACTCCAGATGCATAAAATACAATAAAACTACATCAGTTTTTCCATCGTATAACAGGAATAATTGCAACCAGAGTGAAAGTGATGGTCATTTCTACGTTCTGGGCGACCTAGGCTACACTCTAGGGCGTTGCTCCACCAGATCGGATAGCTAGGGCCCTAGAAGTCAACGCCCGAAGCCTAAAATACAATAAAAATACAACAGTTTTTCCATCGTATAAAAGGAATAATTGCAACCAGTGTGAAAGTAATGGCCATTTCTACGTTCCCAGCCACCTAGGCTTCACTCCAGGGCGTTGTTCCTCCAGATCGAATAGCTAGGGCCTAAGAAGTCTACAGCAGAAGCATAAAATACAATATAAATACAACAGTTTTTCCATCGTATAACAGGAATAATTGCAACCAGAGTGAAGGTGTTGGTCATTTCTAAGTTCCGGGCAACCTAGGCTTCACTGTAGAGCGTTGCTCCACCAGATCGAATAGCTAGGGCCTTAGAAGTCAAGCCAGAAGCACAAAATAAAATAAAAATACAACAGTTATTCCATCGTATAACAGGAATAATTACAACCAGTGTGAAAGTAATGGGCATTTCTACGTTCCGTGCAATCTAGGCTTCACTCTAGGGCGTTTTTCCACCAGGTCGAATAGATAGGGCCTTAGAAAACAACTCCAGACGCATAAAATACAATATAAATACAACAGTTTTTCCACGGTATAAAACGAATAATTGCAACCAGTATGAAAGTTATTGTCATTTCTACGTTCCGGGCAACCTAGGCTTCACCCTAGGGCGTTGCTCCACCAGATCGAATAGTTAGGGCCCAGGAAGTCAACGCCAGAAGCATAAAATACAATATAAATACAACAGTTTTTCCATCGTATAAAATGTGTAATTGCAACCAGTGTGAAAGTAACGGCCATTTCTACGTTCCGGGCATCCTAGACTTAACACTGATGCATTGCTCCACTAGCTCGAATACATAGGGCCTTAGAAGTCAACGCCAGAAGCATAAAGTACATTAAAAATCCAACAGTTTGTCCATCGTATAACAGGAATAATTGCCACCAGTGTGAAAGTGATGGTCATTTCTGCATTCCGGTCAACCTAGGCTTCACTCTAGGGCGTTGTTCCTCCAGATAGAGTAGCTAGGGCCCAGGAAGTCAACGCCAGAAGCATAAGATACAATATAAATACAACAGTTTTTCCCTTGTATAACAGGAATAATTGCAACCAGTGTGAAACGTATGGTCATTTCTACGTTCCGGGCAACCTAGGCTTCACTCGAGGGCGTTGCTCCACCACATCGGATAGCTGCGGCCTTAGAAGTCAACGCCAGAAGCCTAAAATACAATATAAATACAACAGTTTTTCAATCGTATAACAGGAATAATTGCAAACAGTGTGAAAGATATGGTCATTTCTGCGTTGCGGGCATCCTAGGCTCCACTCTAGGGAATTGCTCCACCACATCGAATAGCTACGGCCTTAGAAGTCAACGCCATAACTATAAAAAACAATATAAATACAACAGTTTTTCCATTGTATAACAGGAATAATTGCAACCAGTGTGAAAGACATGGTCAATTTTACGTTCCGGGCTACCTAGGCTTCACTCTAGGGCGTTCCTCCAACACATCGAATAGCTACGGCCTTAGGAGTCAACACCAGAGGCATAAAATACAAAATAATTACAACAGTTTTTCCATCGTATAAAACGAATAATTGCAACCAGTATGAAAGTTATGGTCATTTCTACTTTCCGGGCAACCTTGGCTTCATTCTAGGTCGTTGTTCTACCAGATCGAACAGTTAGGGCCTTAGAAGTCAACGCCAGAAGCATAAAATACAATATAAATACAACAGTTTTTCCATCGCATAAAATGAATAATTGCAAACAGTGTGAAACTAATGGTCATTTCTACGTTCCGGGCAACCTAGGCTTCACTCTAGGGCGTTGCACCACCACACCGAATAGTTAGGGCCTTAAAAGTCAACGCCAGAAGCATAAAGTACAATAAAAATCCAACAGTTTTTCCATCGCATAACAGGAATAATTGCAAACAGTGTGAAGGTAATAGTCATTTCTACGCTCCGGTAAACCTAGGCTTCACTCTAGAGCGATGCTCCACCGGACCGAATATTTAGGGCCTAAGAAGTCAACGCCAGAAGCAAAAAATACAATAAAAATACAACAGTTTTTCCATAGTATATCAGGAATAATTGCAAACAGTGTGAAAGTAATGGTCATTTCTACGTTCCGGGCAATCTAGACTTCACTCTACGGCGTTGCTCCACCGGATCGAATAGTTAGGGCCTTAGAAGTCAACGCCCGAAGCATAAAATATAAAATTAATAGAACAGTTTTTCCATTGTATAAAACGAATGATTGCAACCAGAGTGAAACTTATGGTCATTTCTACGTTCCGTGCAACATAGGATCCACTCTAGGGCGTTGCTCCACCACATCGATTAGCTACGGCCTTAGAGGTCAACGCCAGAAGCATAAAATACAATATAAATACAACAGCTTTTCCATCGTCTAAAACGAATAATTGCAACCAGTGTGAAAGTAATGGCCATTTCAACGTTACGGGCATCCTAGACTTATCTCTGAGGCATTGTTCCACCAGATGACATAGATAGGGCCTTAGAAGTCAACGCCAGAAGCATACAGTACAATAAAAATCCAACAGTTTTTCCGTCGTATAACAGGAATAATTGCAAACAGAGTGAAGGTGATAGTCATTTCTACGCTCCGGTCAACCCAGGCTTCACTCTAGGGCGTTGCTCCACCAGATCGAATAGTTAGGGCCTTAGACGTCAACGCCAGAAGCATAAAATAAAATAAAAATACAACAGTTGTTCCATCGTATATCAGGAATAATTACAACCTGTGTGAAGGTAATAGGCATTTCTACGTTCCGTGCAACCTAGGCTTCCCTCAAGGGCGTTGCTACACCAGGTCGGATAGTTAGGGCCTTAGAAAACAACTCCAGACGCATAAAATACAATAAAAGTACATCAGTTTTTCCATCGTATAACAGGAATTATTGCAACCAGAGTGAAAGTAACGGCCATTTCTACGTTCCGGGCATCCTAGACTTAACACTGAGGCATTGCTCCACTAGCTCGAATACATAGGGCCTTAGAAGTCAACGCCAGAAGCGTAAAGTACATTAAAAATCCAACAGTTTGTCCATCGTATAACAGGAATAATTGCCACCAGTGTGAAAGTGATGGTCATTTCTGCATTCCGGTCAACCTAGGCTTCACTCTAGGGCGTTGTTCCTCCAGATAGAGTAGCTAGGGCCCAGGAAGTCAACGCCAGAAGCATAAGATACAATATAAATACAACAGTTTTTCCCTTGTATAACAGGAATAATTGCAACCAGTGTGAAACGTATGGTCAGTTCTACGTTCCGGGCAACCTAGGCTTCACTCTAGGGCGTTGCTCCACCACATCGGATAGCTGCGGCCTTAGAAGTCAACGCCAGAAGCCTAAAATACAATATAAATACAACAGTTTTTCAATCGTATAACAGGAATAATTGCAAACAGTGTGAAAGATATGGTCATTTCTGCGTTGCGGGCATCCTAGGCTCCACTCTAGGGCATTGCTCCACCACATCGAATAGCTACGGCCTTAGAAGTCAACGCCATAACTATAAAAAACAATATAAATACAACAGTTTTTCCATTGTATAACAGGAATAATTGCAACCAGTGTGAAAGACATGGTCAATTTTACGTTCCGGGCTACCTAGGCTTCACTCTAGGGCGTTCCTCCAACACATCGAATAGCTACGGCCTTAGGAGTCAACACCAGAGGCATAAAATACAATATAAATACAACAGTTTTTCCATCGTATAAAACGAATAATTGCAACCAGTATGAAAGTTATGGTCATTTCTACATTCCGGGCAACCTAGGCTTCACCCTAGGGCGTTGCTCCACCACATCGAATAGCTAGGGACTTAGAAGTCAACGCCAGAAGCATAAAATACAATATAAATACCACAGTATTTCCATCGTATAACAGGTATACTTGCAACCAGAGTGAAGGTGATGGTCATTTCTAAGTTCCGGGCAACCTAGGCTTCACTCTAGGACGTTGGTCCACCAGATCGAATAGCTAGGACCTTAGAAGTCAACGCCAGAAGCACAAAATAAAATAAAAATACAACAGTTATTACATCGTATATAAGGAATAATTACAACCAGTGTGAAAGTAATGGGCATTTCTACGTTCCGTGCAACCTCGGCTTCACTCCAGGGCGTTGGTCCACCAGGTCGAATAGTTAGGGCCTTAGAAAACAACTCCAGACGCATAAAATACAATATAAATACAACAGTTTTTCCACGTTATAAAACGAATAATTGCAACCAGTATGAAAGTTATGGTCATCTCTACGTTCCGGGCAACCTAGGCTTCACTCTAGGGCGTTGTTCCTCCAGATCGAATAGCTAGGGCCTAAGAAGTCTACAGCAGAAGCATAAAATACAATATAAATACAACAGTTTTTCCATCGTATAACAGGAATAATTGCAACCAGAGTGAAGGTGATGGTCATTTCTAAGATCCGGGCAACCTAGGCTACACTCGAGGGCGTCGCACCACCACATCGAATAGCTACGGCCCTAGAAGACAACGCCATAACTATAAAATACAATATAAATACAACAGTCTTTCCATCGTATAAAACGAATAATTGCAACCAGTCTGATAGCTATGGTCATTTCTACGTTCCGGGCAACCTAGGCTTCACCCTAGGGAGTAGCTCCACCAGATCGAATAGTTAGGGCCTAAGAAGTCAATGCCAGAAGCATGAAATACGATATATGTACAACAGTTTTTTCATCGTATAAAATGAGTAATTGCAACCAGTGTGAAAGTAACGGCCATTTCTACGTTCCGGGCATCCTAGACTTAACACTGAGGCATTGTTCCACCAGATCGAATACATAGGGCCTTAGAAGTCAACGCCAGAAGCATAAAGTACATTAAAAATCCAACAGTTTGTCCATCGTATAACAGGAGTAATTGCCACCAGTGTGAAAGTTATGGTCATTTCTGCATTCCGGGCACCTAGGCTTCACTCTAGGGCGTTGCTCCTCCAGATAGAATAGTTAGGGCCCAGGAAGTCAACGCCAGAAGCATAAAATATAATATAAATACAACAGTTTTTCCATCGTATAACACGAATAATTGCAACCAGTGTGAAAGACATGGTCAATTCTACGTTCCGGGTAACCTCGGCTTCACTCTAGGGCGTTGCTCCAACACATCGAATTGCTACGGCCATAGGAGTCAACGCCAGAGGCATAAAATACAAAATAAATACAACAGTTTTTCCATCGTATAACAAGAATAATTGCAGCCATTGTGAAAGTGATGGTCATTTCTACATTCCGAGCAGCCTAGGCTTCACTCTACTGCGTTGTTCCTCCAGATCGAATTGCTAGGGCCTAAGAAGCCTACGCCAGAAGCATAAAATACAATATAAATACCACAGTATTTCCATCGTATAACAGGTATAATTGCAACCAGAGTGAAGGTGATGGTCATTTCTAAGTTCCGGGCAACCTAGGCTTCACTCTAGAGCGTTGCTCCACCAGATCGAATAGCTAGGACCTTAGAAGTCAACGCCAGAAGCATAAAGTACATTAAAAATCCAACAGTTTGTCCATCGTATAACAGGAGTAATTGCCACCAGTGTGAAAGTTATGGTCATTTCTGCATTCCGGGCAACCTAGACTTCACTCTAGGGCGTTGCCCCTCCAGATAGAATAGTTAGGTCCCAGGAAGTCAACGCCAGAAGCATAAAATAAAATATAACTGCAACAGTTTTTCCCTTGTATAACAGGAATAATTGCAACCAGTGTGAAACGTATGGTCATTTCTACGTTCCGGGCAACCTAGGCTTCACTCTAGGGCGTTGCTCCACCACATGGGATAGCTGCGGCCTTAGAAGTCAACGCCAGAAGCATAAAATACAATATAAATACAACAGTTTTTCAATCGTATAACAGGAATAATTGCAAACAGTGTGAAAGATATGGTCATTTCTACGTTGCGGGCATCCTAGGCTTCACTCTAGGGCATTGCTCCACCACATCGAATAGCTACGGCCTTAGAAGTCAACGCCATAACTATAGAGAACAATATAAATACAACAGTTTTTGCATTGTATAAAATGAATAATTGCAAACAGTGTGGAGGTAGTGGTCATTTTTACTTTCCGGGCAACCTAGGCTTCACTCTAGGCCGTTTCTCCACCACATCGAATAGCTACTGCCTTAGAAGTCAACGTCTGAAGCATAAAATATAATATAAATACAACAGTTTTTCCATCGTATAACACGAATAATTGCAACCAATGTGAAAGGTATGGTTATTTCTACGTTCCGGGCAACCTAGGCTTCACTCTATGGCGTTGCTCCACCACATCGGATAGCTGCGGCCTTAGAAATCAACGCCAGAAGCATAAAATACAATATAAATGCAACAGTTTTTCAATCGTATAACAGGAATAATTGCAAACAGTGTGAAAGATATGGTCATTTCTACGTTGCGGGCATCCTAGGCTTCACTCTAGGGCATTGCTCCACCACATCGAATAGCTACGGCCTTAGAAGTCAACGCCATAACTATAGAGAACAATATAAATACAACAGTTTTTCCATTGTATAAAATGTATAATTGCAAACAGTGTGGAGGTAGTGGTCATTTTTACTTTCCGGGCAACCTAGGCTTCACTCTAGGCCGTTTCTCCACCACATCGAATAGCTACTGCCTTAGAAGTCAACGTCTGAAGCATAAAATATAATATAAATACAACAGTTTTTCCATCGTATAACACGCATAATTGCAACCAGTGTGAAAGACATGGTCATTTCTACGTTCCGGGTAACCTAGGCTTCACTCTAGGGCGTTGCTCCAACACATCGAATAGCTACGGCCTTAGGTGTCAACGCCAGAGGCATAAAATACAAAATAAATACAACGGTTTTTCCATCGTATGACAAGAATAATTGCAGCCATTGTGAAAGTGATGGTCATTTCTACATTCCGAGCAGCCCAGGCTTCACTCTAGGGCGTTGTTCCTCCAGATCGAATTGCTAGGGCCTAAGAAGTCTACACCAGAAGCATAAAATACAACATAAATACAACAGTTTTTCCATCGTATAACAGGAATAATTGCAACCAGTGTGAAAGTGATGGTCATTTCTACGTTCCGGGCAACCTAGGCTTCAGTCTAGGGCGTGGTTCCCCCAGATCGAATAATTAGGGCCTAAGAAGCCTACGCCAGGAGCATAAAATACAATATAAATACCACAGTATTTCCATCGTATAACAGGTATAATTGCAACCAGAGTGAAGGTGACGGTCATTTCTAAGTTCCGGGCAACCTAGGCTTCACCCTAGGGAGTAGCTCCACCAGATCGAATAGTTAGGGCCTAAGAAGTCAATGCCAGAAGCATGAAATACGATATATGTACAACAGTTTTTTCATCGTATAAAATGAGTAATTGCAACCAGTGTGAAAGTAACGGCCATTTCTACGTTCCGGGCATCCTAGACTTAACACTGAGGCATTGTTCCACCAGATCGAATACATAGGGCCTTAGAAGTCAACGCCAGAAGCATAAAGTACATTAAAAATCCAACAGTTTGTCCATCGTATAACAGGAGTAATTGCCACCAGTGTGAAAGTTATGGTCATTTCTGCATTCCGGGCACCTAGGCTTCACTCTAGGGCGTTGCTCCTCCAGATAGAATAGTTAGGGCCCAGGAAGTCAACGCCAGAAGCATAAAATATAATATAAATACAACAGTTTTTCCATCGTATAACACGAATAATTGCAACCAGTGTGAAAGACATGGTCAATTCTACGTTCCGGGTAACCTCGGCTTCACTCTAGGGCGTTGCTCCAACACATCGAATTGCTACGGCCATAGGAGTCAACGCCAGAGGCATAAAATACAAAATAAATACAACAGTTTTTCCGTCGTATAACAAGAATAATTGCAGCCATTGTGAAAGTGATGGTCATTTCTACATTCCGAGCAGCCTAGGCTTCACTCTACTGCGTTGTTCCTCCAGATCGAATTGCTAGGGCCTAAGAAGCCTACGCCAGAAGCATAAAATACAATATAAATACCGCAGTATTTCCATCGTATAACAGGTATAATTGCAACCAGAGTGAAGGTGATGGTCATTTCTAAGTTCCGGGCAACCTAGGCTTCACTCTAGAGCGTTGCTCCACCAGATCGAATAGCTAGGACCTTAGAAGTCAACGCCAGAAGCATAAAGTACATTAAAAATCCAACAGTTTGTCCATCGTATAACAGGAGTAATTGCCACCAGTGTGAAAGTTATGGTCATTTCTGCATTCCGGGCAACCTAGACTTCACTCTAGGGCGTTGCCCCTCCAGATAGAATAGTTAGGTCCCAGGAAGTCAACGCCAGAAGCATAAAATAAAATATAACTGCAACAGTTTTTCCCTTGTATAACAGGAATAATTGCAACCAGTGTGAAACGTATGGTCATTTCTACGTTCCGGGCAACCTAGGCTTCACTCTAGGGCGTTGCTCCACCACATGGGATAGCTGCGGCCTTAGAAGTCAACGCCAGAAGCATAAAATACAATATAAATACAACAGTTTTTCAATCGTATAACAGGAATAATTGCAAACAGTGTGAAAGATATGGTCATTTCTACGTTGCGGGCATCCTAGGCTTCACTCTAGGGCATTGCTCCACCACATCGAATAGCTACGGCCTTAGAAGTCAACGCCATAACTATAGAGAACAATATAAATACAACAGTTTTTCCATTGTATAAAATGAATAATTGCAAACAGTGTGGAGGTAGTGGTCATTTTTACTTTCCGGGCAACCTAGGCTTCACTCTAGGCCGTTTCTCCACCACATCGAATAGCTACTGCCTTAGAAGTCAACGTCTGAAGCATAAAATATAATATAAATACAACAGTTTTTCCATCGTATAACACGAATAATTGCAACCAATGTGAAAGACATGGTCATTTCTACGTTCCGGGTAACCTAGGCTTCACTCTAGGGCGTTGCTCCAACACATCGAATAGCTACGGCCTTAGGAGTCAACGCCAGAGGCATAAAATACAAAATAAATACAACGGTTTTTCCATCGTATAACAAGAATAATTGCAGCCATTGTGAAAGTGATGGTCATTTCTACATTCCGAGCAGCCTAGGCTTCACTCTAGGGCGTTGTTCCTCCAGATCGAATTGCTAGGGCCTAAGAAGTCTACACCAGAAGCATAAAATACAACATAAATACAACAGTTTTTCCATCGTATAACAGGAATAATTGCAACCAGTGTGAAAGTGATGGTCATTTCTACGTTCCGGGCAACCTAGGCTTCAGTCTAGGGCGTGGTTCCCCCAGATCGAATAATTAGGGCCTAAGAAGCCTACGCCAGAAGCATAAAATACAATATAAATACCACAGTATTTCCATCGTATAACAGGTATAATTGCAAGCAGAGTGAAGGTGACGGTCATTTCTAAGTTCCGGGCAACCTAGGCTTCACTCTAGAGCGTTGCTCCGCCAGATCGAATAGCTAGGACCTTAGAAGTCAACGCCAGAAGCATAAAGTACATTAAAAATCCAACAGGTTGTCCATCGTATAACAGGAGTAATTGCCACCAGTGTGAAAGTTATGGTCATTTCTGCATTCCGGGCAACCTAGGCTTCACTCTAGGGCGTTGCTCCTCCAGATAGAATAGTTAGGGCCAAGGAAGTCAACGCCAGAAGCATAAAGTACATTAAAAATCCAACAGTTTGTCCATCGTATAACAGGAGTAATTGCCACCAGTGTGAAAGTTATGGTCATTTCTGCATTCCGGGCAACCTAGGCTTCACTCTAGGGCGTTGCTCCTCCAGATAGAATAGTTAGGGCTCAGGAAGTCAACGCCAGAAGCATAAAATAAAATATAAATGCAACAGTTTTTCCCTTGTATAACAGGAATAATTGCAACCAGTGTGAAAGGTATGGTTATTTCTACGTTCCGGGCAACCTAGGCTTCACTCTATGGCGTTGCTCCACCACATCGGATAGCTGCGGCCTTAGAAATCAACGCCAGAAGCATAAAATACAATATAAATGCAACAGTTTTTCAATCGTATAACAGGAATAATTGCAAACAGTGTGAAAGATATGGTCATTTCTACGTTGCGGGCATCCTAGGCTTCACTCTAGGGCATTGCTCCACCACATCGAATAGCTACGGCCTTAGAAGTCAACGCCATAACTATAGAGAACAATATAAATACAACAGTTTTTCCATTGTATAAAATGTATAATTGCAAACAGTGTGGAGGTAGTGGTCATTTTTACTTTCCGGGCAACCTAGGCTTCACTCTAGGCCGTTTCTCCACCACATCGAATAGCTACTGCCTTAGAAGTCAACGTCTGAAGCATAAAATATAATATAAATACAACAGTTTTTCCATCGTATAACACGCATAATTGCAACCAGTGTGAAAGACATGGTCATTTCTACGTTCCGGGTAACCTAGGCTTCACTCTAGGGCGTTGCTCCAACACATCGAATAGCTACGGCCTTAGGTGTCAACGCCAGAGGCATAAAATACAAAATAAATACAACGGTTTTTCCATCGTATGACAAGAATAATTGCAGCCATTGTGAAAGTGATGGTCATTTCTACATTCCGAGCAGCCCAGGCTTCACTCTAGGGCGTTGTTCCTCCAGATCGAATTGCTAGGGCCTAAGAAGTCTACACCAGAAGCATAAAATACAACATAAATACAACAGTTTTTCCATCGTATAACAGGAATAATTGCAACCAGTGTGAAAGTGATGGTCATTTCTACGTTCCGGGCAACCTAGGCTTCAGTCTAGGGCGTGGTTCCCCCAGATCGAATAATTAGGGCCTAAGAAGCCTACGCCAGGAGCATAAAATACAATATAAATACCACAGTATTTCCATCGTATAACAGGTATAATTGCAACCAGAGTGAAGGTGACGGTCATTTCTAAGTTCCGGGCAACCTAGGCTTCACTCTAGAGCGTTGCTCCACCAGATCGAATAGATAGGACCTTAGGAGTCAACGCCAGAAGCATAAAGTACATTAAAAATCCAACAGTTTGTCCATCGTATAACAGGAGTAATTGCCACCAGTGTGAAAGTTATGGTCATTTCTGCATTCCGGGCAACCTAGACTTCACTCTAGGGCGTTGCCCCTCCAGATAGAATAGTTAGGTCCCAGGAAGTCAACGCCAGAAGCATAAAATAAAATATAACTGCAACAGTTTTTCCATCGTATAACAGGAATAATTGCAACCAGAGTGAAGGTGTTGGTCATTTCTAAGTTCCGGGCAACCTAGGCTTCACTCTAGAGCGTTGCTCCACCAGATCGAATAGCTAGGGCCTTAGAAGTCAACGCCAGAAGCACAAAATAAAATAAAAATACAACAGTTATTCCATCGCATAACAGGAATAATTACAACCAGTGTGAAAGTAATGGGCATTTCTACGTTCCGTGCAATCTAGGCTTCACTCTAGGGCGTTTTTCCACCAGGTCGAATAGATAGGGCCTTAGAAAACAACTCCAGACGCATAAAATACAATATAAATACAACAGTTTTTCCACGGTATAAAACGAATAATTGCAACCAGTATGAAAGTTATGGTCATTTCTACGTTCCGGGCAACCTAGGCTTCACCCTAGGGCGTTCCTCCACCAGATCGAATAGTTAGGGCCCAGGAAGTCAACGCCAGAAGCATAAAATACAATATAAATACAACAGTTTTTCCACCGTATAAAATGTGTAATTGCAACCAGTGTGAAAGTAACGGCCATTTCTACGTTCCGGGCATCCTAGACTTAACACTGAGGCATTGCTCCACTAGATCGAATACATAGGGCCTTAGAAGTCAACGCCAGAAGCATAAAGTACATTAAAAATCCAACAGTTTGTCCACCGTATAACAGGAATAATTGCCACCAGTGTGAAAGTGATGGTCATTTCTGCATTCCGGTCAACCTAGGCTTCACTCTAGGGCGTTGCTCCTCCAGATAGAGTAGCTAGGGCCCAGGAAGTCAACGCCAGAAGCATAAGATACAATATAAATACAACACTTTTTCCCTTGTATAACAGGAATAATTGCAACCAGTGTGAAACGTATGGTCATTTCTACGTTCCGGGCAACCTAGGCTTCACTCTAGGGCGTTGCTCCACCACATCGGATAGCTGCGGCCTTAGAAGTCAACGCCAGAAGCCTAAAATACAATATAAATACAACAGTTTTTCAATCGTATAACAGGAATAATTGCGAACAGTGTGAAAGATATGGTCATTTCTACGTTGCGGGCATCCTAGGCTTCACTCTAGGGCGTTGCTCCACCACATCGAATAGCTACGGCCTTAGGAGTCAACGCCAGAGGCATAAAATACAAAATAAATACAACAGTTTTTCCATCGTATAACAAGAATAATTGCAACCAGTGTGAGAGTGATGGTCATTTCTACATTCCGGGAAACCTAGGCTTCACTCTAGGGCGTTGCTCCACCAGATCGAATACATAGTGCCATAGAAGTCAACGGCAGAAGCATAAAGTACATTAAAAATCCAACAGTTTGTCCATCGTATAACAGGAGTAATTGCCAGCAGTGTGAAAGTGATGGTCATTTCTGCATTCCGGGCAACCTAGGCTTCACTCTAGGGCGTTGCTCCTCCAGATAGAATAGTTAGGGCCCAGGAAGTCAACGCCAGAAGCATAAAATAAAATATAAATACAACAGTTTTTCCCTTGTATAACAGGAATAATTGCAACCAGTGTGAAAGGTATGGTCATTTCTACGTTCCGGGCAACCTAGGCTTCACTCTAGGGCGTTGCTCCACCACATCGGATAGCTGCGGCCTTAGAAGTCAACGCCAGAAGCCTAAAATACAATATAAATACAACAGTTTTTCAATCGTATAACAGGAATAATTGCGAACATTGTGAAAGTAGCGGTCATTTCTACGTTCCGGGCAACCTAGGCTTCACTCTAGGGCGATGCTCCACCGGACCGAATATTTAGGGCCTTAGAAAACAACTCCAGACGCATAAAATACAATAAAAGTACATCAGTTTTTCCATCGTATAACAGGAATAATTGCGAACCGTGTGAAAGATATGGTCATTTCTAAGTCGCGGGCATCCTAGGCTTCACTCTAGGGCGTTGCTCCACCACATCGAATAGCTACGGCCTTAGGAGTCAACGCCAGAGGCATAAAATACAAAATAAATACAACAGTTTTTCCATCGTATAACAGGAATAATTGCAACCAGAGTGAAGGTGTTGGTCATTTCTAAGTACCGGGCAACCTAGGCTTCACTCTAGAGCGTTGCTCCACCAGATCGAATAGCTAGGGCCTTAGAAGTAAACGCCAGAAGCACAAAATAAAATAAAAATACAACAGTTATTCCATCGTATAACAGGAATAATTACAACCAGTGTGCAAGTAATGGGCATTTCTACGTTCCGTGCAATCTAGGTTTCACTCTAGGGCGTTTTTCCACCAGGTCGAATAGATAGGGCCTTAGAAAACAACTCCAGACACATAAAATACAATATAAATACAACAGTTTTTCCACGGTATAATACGAATAATTGCAACCAGTATGAAAGTTATGGTCATTTCTACGTTCCGGGCAACCTAGGCTTCACCCTAGGGCGTTGCTCCACCAGATCGAATAGTTAGGGCCCAGGAAGTCAACGCCAGAAGCATAAAATACAATATAAATACAACAGTTTTTCCATCGTATAAAATGTGTAATTGCAACCAGTGTGAAAGTAACGGCCATTTCTACGTTCCGGGCATCCTAGACGTAACACTGAGGCATTGCTCCACTAGATCGAATACATAGGGCCTTAGAAGTCAACGCCAGAAGCATAAAGTACATTAAAAATCCAACAGTTGTCCATCGTATAACAGGAATAATTGCCACCAGTGTGAAAGTGATGGTCATTTCTGCATTCCGGTCAACCTAGGCTTCACTCTAGGGCGTTGCTCCTCCAGATAGAGTAGCTAGTGCCCAGGAAGTCAACGCCAGAAGTATAAGATACAATATAAATACAACACTTTTTCCCTTGTATAACAGGAATAATTGCAACCAGTGTGAAACGTATGGTCATTCCTACGTTCCGGGCAACCTAGGCTTCACTCTAGGGCGTTGCTCCATCACATCGGATAGCTGCGGCCTTAGAAGTCAACGCCAGAAGCCTAAAATACAATATAAATACAACAGTTTTTCAATCGTATAACAGGAATAATTGCGAACAGTGTGAAAGATATGGTCATTTCTACGTTGCGGGCATCCTAGGCTTCACTCTAGGGCGTTGCTCCACCACAGCGAATAGCTACGGCCTTAGGAGTCAACGCCAGAGGCATAAAATACAAAATAAATACAACAGTTTTTCCATCGTATAACAAGAATAATTGCAACCAGTGTGAGAGTGATGGTAATTTCTACATTCCGGGAAACCTAGGCTTCACTCTAGGGCGTTGCTCCACCAGATCGAATACATAGTGCCATAGAAGTCAACGCCAGAAGCATAAAGTACATTAAAAATCCAACAGTTTGTCCATCGTATAACAGGAGTAATTGCCAGCAGTGTGAAAGTGATGGTCATTTCTGCATTCCGGGCAACCTAGGCTTCACTCTAGGGCGTTGCTCCTCCAGATAGAATAGTTAGGGCCCAGGAAGTCAACGCCAGAAGCATAAAATAAAATATAAATACAACAGTTTTTCCCTTGTATAACAGGAATAATTGCAACCAGTGTGAAAGGTATGGTCATTTCTACGTTCCGGGCAACCTAGGCTTCACTCTAGGGCGTTGCTCCACCACATCGGATAGCTGCGGCCTTAGAAGTCAACGCCAGAAGCCTAAAATACAATATAAATACAACAGTTTTTCAATCGTATAACAGGAATAATTGCGAACATTGTGAAAGTAGCGGGCATTTCTACGTTCCGGGCAACCTAGGCTTCACTCTAGGGCGATGCTCCACCTGACCGAATATTTAGGGCCTTAGAAAACAACTCAAGACGCATAAAATACAATAAAAGTACATCAGTTTTTCCATCGTATAACAGGAATAATTGCAACCAGTGTGAAAGGTATGGTCATTTCTACGTTCCGGGCAACCTAGGCTTCACTCTAGGGCGTTGCTGCTCCAGATAGAATAGTTAGGGCTCAGGAAGTCAACGCCAGAGGCATAAAATAAAATATAAATGCAACAGTTTTTCCCTTGTATAACAGGAATAATTGCAACCAGTGTGAAAGGTATGGTTATTTCTACGTTCCGGGCAACCTAGGCTTCACTCTAGGGCGTTGCTCCACCACATCGGATAGCTGCGGCCTTAGAAGTCAATGCCAGAAGCATAAAATACAATATAAATGCAACAGTTTTTCAATCGTATAACAGGAATAATTGCAAACAGTGTGAAAGATATGGTCATTTCTACGTTGCGGGCATCCTAGGCTTCACTCTAGGGCATAGCTCCACCACATCGAATAGCTACGGCCTTAGAAGTCAACGCCATAACTATAGAGAACAATATAAATACAACAGTTTTTCCATTGTATAAAATGTATAAATGCAAACAGTGTGGAGGTAGTGGTCATTTTTACTTTCCGGGCAACCTAGGCTTCACTCTAGGCCGTTTCTCCACCACATCGAATAGCTACTGCCTTAGAAGTCAACGTCTGAAGCATAAAATATAATATAAATACAACAGTTTTTCCATCGTATAACTCGCATAATTGCAACCAGTGTGAAAGACATGGTCATTTCTACGTTCCGGGTAACCTAGGCTTCACTCTAGGGCGTTGCTCCAACACATCGAATAGCTACGGCCTTAGGTGTCAACGCCAGAGGCATAAAATACAAAATAAATACAACGGTTTTTCCATCGTATGACAAGAATAATTGCAGCCATTGTGAAAGTGATGGTCATTTCTACATTCCGAGCAGCCCAGGCTTCACTCTAGGGCGTTGTTCCTCCAGATCGAATTGCTAGGGCCTAAGAAGTCTACACCAGAAGCATAAAATACAACATAAATACAACAGTTTTTCCATCGTATAACAGGAATAATTGCAACCAGTGTGAAAGTGATGGTCATTTCTACGTTCCGGGCAACCTAGGCTTCAGTCTAGGGCGTGGTTCCCCCAGATCGAATAATTAGGGCCTAAGAAGCCTACGCCAGGAGCATAAAATACAATATAAATACCACAGTATTTCCATCGTATAACAGGTATAATTGCAACCAGAGTGAAGGTGACGGTCATTTCTAAGTTCCGGGCAACCTAGGCTTCACTCTAGAGCGTTGCTCCACCAGATCGAATAGCTAGGACCTTAGAAGTCAACGCCAGAAGCATAAAGTACATTAAAAATCCAACAGTTTGTCCACCGTATAACAGGAGTAATTGCCACCAGTGTGAAAGTTATGGTCATTTCAGCATTCCGGGCAACCTAGACTTCACTCTAGGGCGTTGCCCCTCCAGATAGAATAGTTAGGGCCCAGGAAGTCAACGCCAGAAGCATAAAGTACATTAAAAATCCAACAGTTTGTCCATCGTATAACAGGAGTAATTGCCACCAGTGTGAAAGTTATGGTCATTTCTGCATTCCGGGCAACCTAGGCTTCACTCTAGGGCGTTGCTCCTCCAGATAGAATAGTTAGGGCTCAGGAAGTCAACGCCAGAAGCATAAAATAAAATATAAATGCAACAGTTTTTCCCTTGTATAACAGGAATAATTGCAACCAGTGTGAAAGGTATGGTTATTTCTACGTTCCGGGCAACCTAGGCTTCACTCTATGGCGTTGCTCCACCACATCGGATAGCTGCGGCCTTAGAAATCAACGCCAGAAGCATAAAATACAATATAAATGCAACAGTTTTTCAATCGTATAACAGGAATAATTGCAAACAGTGTGAAAGATATGGTCATTTCTACGTTGCGGGCATCCTACGCTTCACTCTAGGGCATTGCTCCACCACATCGAATAGCTACGGCCTTAGAAGTCAACGCCATAACTATAGAGAACAATATAAATACAACAGTTTTTCCATTGTATAAAATGTATAATTGCAAACAGTGTGGAGGTAGTGGTCATTTTTACTTTCCGGGCAACCTAGGCTTCACTCTAGGCCGTTTCTCCACCACATCGAATAGCTACTGCCTTAGAAGTCAACGTCTGAAGCATAAAATTTAATATAAATACAACAGTTTTTCCATCGTATAACACGCATAATTGCAACCAGTGTGAAAGACATGGTCATTTCTACGTTCCGGGTAACCTAGGCTTCACTCTAGGGCGTTGCTCCAACACATCGAATAGCTACGGCCTTAGGTGTCAACGCCAGAGGCATAAAATACAAAATAAATACAACGGTTTTTCCATCGTATGACAAGAATAATTGCAGCCATTGTGAAAGTGATGGTCATTTCTACATTCCGAGCAGCCCAGGCTTCACTCTAGGGCGTTGTTCCTCCAGATCGAATTGCTAGGGCCTAAGAAGTCTACACCAGAAGCATAAAATACAACATAAATACAACAGTTTTTCCATCGTATAACAGGAATAATTGCAACCAGTGTGAAAGTGATGGTCATTTCTACGTTCCGGGCAACCTAGGCTTCAGTCTAGGGCGTGGTTCCCCCAGATCGAATAATTAGGGCCTAAGAAGCCTACGCCAGGAGCATAAAATACAATATAAATACCACAGTATTTCCATCGTATAACAGGTATAATTGCAACCAGAGTGAAGGTGACGGTCATTTCTAAGTTCCGGGCAACCTAGGCTTCACTCTAGAGCGTTGCTCCACCAGATCGAATAGATAGGACCTTAGAAGTCAACGCCAGAAGCATAAAGTACATTAAAAATCCAACAGTTTGTCCATCGTATAACAGGAGTAATTGCCACCAGTGTGAAAGTTATGGTCATTTCTGCATTCCGGGCAACCTAGACTTCACTCTAGGGCGTTGCCCCTCCAGATAGAATAGTTAGGTCCCAGGAAGTCAACGCCAGAAGCATAAAATAAAATATAACTGCAACAGTTTTTCCATCGTATAACAGGAATAATTGCAACCAGAGTGAAGGTGTTGGTCATTTCTAAGTTCCGGGCAACCTAGGCTTCACTCTAGAGCGTTGCTCCACCAGATCGAATAGCTAGGGCCTTAGAAGTCAACGCCAGAAGCACAAAATAAAATAAAAATACAACAGTTATTCCATCGCATAACAGGAATAATTACAACCAGTGTGAAAGTAATGGGCATTTCTACGTTCCGTGCAATCTAGGCTTCACTCTAGGGCGTTTTTCCACCAGGTCGAATAGATAGGGCCTTAGAAAACAACTCCAGACGCATAAAATACAATATAAATACAACAGTTTTTCCACGGTATAAAACGAATAATTGCAACCAGTATGAAAGTTATGGTCATTTCTACGTTCCGGGCAACCTAGGCTTCACCCTAGGGCGTTCCTCCACCAGATCGAATAGTTAGGGCCCAGGAAGTCAACGCCAGAAGCATAAAATACAATATAAATACAACAGTTTTTCCACCGTATAAAATGTGTAATTGCAACCAGTGTGAAAGTAACGGCCATTTCTACGTTCCGGGCATCCTAGACTTAACACTGAGGCATTGCTCCACTAGATCGAATACATAGGGCCTTAGAAGTCAACGCCAGAAGCATAAAGTACATTAAAAATCCAACAGTTTGTCCACCGTATAACAGGAATAATTGCCACCAGTGTGAAAGTGATGGTCATTTCTGCATTCCGGTCAACCTAGGCTTCACTCTAGGGCGTTGCTCCTCCAGATAGAGTAGCTAGGGCCCAGGAAGTCAACGCCAGAAGCATAAGATACAATATAAATACAACACTTTTTCCCTTGTATAACAGGAATAATTGCAACCAGTGTGAAACGTATGGTCATTTCTACGTTCCGGGCAACCTAGGCTTCACTCTAGGGCGTTGCTCCACCACATCGGATAGCTGCGGCCTTAGAAGTCAACGCCAGAAGCCTAAAATACAATATAAATACAACAGTTTTTCAATCGTATAACAGGAATAATTGCGAACAGTGTGAAAGATATGGTCATTTCTACGTTGCGGGCATCCTAGGCTTCACTCTAGGGCGTTGCTCCACCACATCGAATAGCTACGGCCTTAGGAGTCAACGCCAGAGGCATAAAATACAAAATAAATACAACAGTTTTTCCATCGTATAACAAGAATAATTGCAACCAGTGTGAGAGTGATGGTCATTTCTACATTCCGGGAAACCTAGGCTTCACTCTAGGGCGTTGCTCCACCAGATCGAATACATAGTGCCATAGAAGTCAACGGCAGAAGCATAAAGTACATTAAAAATCCAACAGTTTGTCCATCGTATAACAGGAGTAATTGCCAGCAGTGTGAAAGTGATGGTCATTTCTGCATTCCGGGCAACCTAGGCTTCACTCTAGGGCGTTGCTCCTCCAGATAGAATAGTTAGGGCCCAGGAAGTCAACGCCAGAAGCATAAAATAAAATATAAATACAACAGTTTTTCCCTTGTATAACAGGAATAATTGCAACCAGTGTGAAAGGTATGGTCATTTCTACGTTCCGGGCAACCTAGGCTTCACTCTAGGGCGTTGCTCCACCACATCGGATAGCTGCGGCCTTAGAAGTCAACGCCAGAAGCCTAAAATACAATATAAATACAACAGTTTTTCAATCGTATAACAGGAATAATTGCGAACATTGTGAAAGTAGCGGTCATTTCTACGTTCCGGGCAACCTAGGCTTCACTCTAGGGCGATGCTCCACCGGACCGAATATTTAGGGCCTTAGAAAACAACTCCAGACGCATAAAATACAATAAAAGTACATCAGTTTTTCCATCGTATAACAGGAATAATTGCGAACCGTGTGAAAGATATGGTCATTTCTAAGTCGCGGGCATCCTAGGCTTCACTCTAGGGCGTTGCTCCACCACATCGAATAGCTACGGCCTTAGGAGTCAACGCCAGAGGCATAAAATACAAAATAAATACAACAGTTTTTCCATCGTATAACAGGAATAATTGCAACCAGAGTGAAGGTGTTGGTCATTTCTAAGTTCCGGGCAACCTAGGCTTCACTCTAGAGCGTTGCTCCACCAGATCGAATAGCTAGGGCCTTAGAAGTCAACGCCAGAAGCACAAAATAAAATAAAAATACAACAGTTATTCCATCGCATAACAGGAATAATTACAACCAGTGTGAAAGTAATGGGCATTTCTACGTTCCGTGCAATCTAGGCTTCACTCTAGGGCGTTTTTCCACCAGGTCGAATTGATAGGGCCTTAGAAAACAACTCCAGACGCATAAAATACAATATAAATACAACAGTTTTTCCACGGTATAAAACGAATAATTGCAACCAGTATGAAAGTTATGGTCATTTCTACGTTCCGGGCAACCTAGGCTTCACCCTAGGGCGTTCCTCCACCAGATCGAATAGTTAGGGCCCAGGAAGTCAACGCCAGAAGCATAAAATACAATATAAATACAACAGTTTTTCCACCGTATAAAATGTGTAATTGCAACCAGTGTGAAAGTAACGGCCATTTCTACGTTCCGGGCATCCTAGACTTAACACTGAGGCATTGCTCCACTAGATCGAATACATAGGGCCTTAGAAGTCAACGCCAGAAGCATAAAGTACATTAAAAATCCAACAGTTTGTCCACCGTATAACAGGAATAATTGCCACCAGTGTGAAAGTGATGGTCATTTCTGCATTCCGGTCAACCTAGGCTTCACTCTAGGGCGTTGCTCCTCCAGATAGAGTAGCTAGGGCCCAGGAAGTCAACGCCAGAAGCATAAGATACAATATAAATACAACACTTTTTCCCTTGTATAACAGGAATAATTGCAACCAGTGTGAAACGTATGGTCATTTCTACGTTCCGGGCAACCTAGGCTTCACTCTAGGGCGTTGCTCCACCACATCGGATAGCTGCGGCCTTAGAAGTCAACGCCAGAAGCCTAAAATACAATATAAATACAACAGTTTTTCAATCGTATAACAGGAATAATTGCGAACAGTGTGAAAGATATGGTCATTTCTACGTTGCGGGCATCCTAGGCTTCACTCTAGGGCGTTGCTCCACCACATCGAATAGCTACGGCCTTAGGAGTCAACGCCAGAGGCATAAAATACAAAATAAATACAACAGTTTTTCCATCGTATAACAAGAATAATTGCAACCAGTGTGAGAGTGATGGTCATTTCTACATTCCGGGAAACCTAGGCTTCACTCTAGGGCGTTGCTCCACCAGATCGAATACATAGTGCCATAGAAGTCAACGGCAGAAGCATAAAGTACATTAAAAATCCAACAGTTTGTCCATCGTATAACAGGAGTAATTGCCAGCAGTGTGAAAGTGATGGTCATTTCTGCATTCCGGGCAACCTAGGCTTCACTCTAGGGCGTTGCTCCTCCAGATAGAATAGTTAGGGCCCAGGAAGTCAACGCCAGAAGCATAAAATAAAATATAAATACAACAGTTTTTCCCTTGTATAACAGGAATAATTGCAACCAGTGTGAAAGGTATGGTCATTTCTACGTTCCGGGCAACCTAGGCTTCACTCTAGGGCGTTGCTCCACCACATCGGATAGCTGCGGCCTTAGAAGTCAACGCCAGAAGCCTAAAATACAATATAAATACAACAGTTTTTCAATCGTATAACAGGAATAATTGCGAACATTGTGAAAGTAGCGGTCATTTCTACGTTCCGGGCAACCTAGGCTTCACTCTAGGGCGATGCTCCACCGGACCGAATATTTAGGGCCTTAGAAAACAACTCCAGACGCATAAAATACAATAAAAGTACATCAGTTTTTCCATCGTATAACAGGAATAATTGCGAACCGTGTGAAAGATATGGTCATTTCTAAGTCGCGGGCATCCTAGGCTTCACTCTAGGGCGTTGCTCCACCACATCGAATAGCTACGGCCTTAGGAGTCAACGCCAGAGGCATAAAATACAAAATAAATACAACAGTTTTTCCATCGTATAACAGGAATAATTGCAACCAGAGTGAAGGTGTTGGTCATTTCTAAGTTCCGGGCAACCTAGGCTTCACTCTAGAGCGTTGCTCCACCAGATCGAATAGCTAGGGCCTTAGAAGTCAACGCCAGAAGCACAAAATAAAATAAAAATACAACAGTTATTCCATCGCATAACAGGAATAATTACAACCAGTGTGAAAGTAATGGGCATTTCTACGTTCCGTGCAATCTAGGCTTCACTCTAGGGCGTTTTTCCACCAGGTCGAATAGATAGGGCCTTAGAAAACAACTCCAGACGCATAAAATACAATATAAATACAACAGTTTTTCCACGGTATAAAACGAATAATTGCAACCAGTATGAAAGTTATGGTCATTTCTACGTTCCGGGCAACCTAGGCTTCACCCTAGGGCGTTCCTCCACCAGATCGAATAGTTAGGGCCCAGGAAGTCAACGCCAGAAGCATAAAATACAATATAAATACAACAGTTTTTCCACCGTATAAAATGTGTAATTGCAACCAGTGTGAAAGTAACGGCCATTTCTACGTTCCGGGCATCCTAGACTTAACACTGAGGCATTGCTCCACTAGATCGAATACATAGGGCCTTAGAAGTCAACGCCAGAAGCATAAAGTACATTAAAAATCCAACAGTTTGTCCACCGTATAACAGGAATAATTGCCACCAGTGTGAAAGTGATGGTCATTTCTGCATTCCGGTCAACCTAGGCTTCACTCTAGGGCGTTGCTCCTCCAGATAGAGTAGCTAGGGCCCAGGAAGTCAACGCCAGAAGCATAAGATACAATATAAATACAACACTTTTTCCCTTGTATAACAGGAATAATTGCAACCAGTGTGAAACGTATGGTCATTTCTACGTTCCGGGCAACCTAGGCTTCACTCTAGGGCGTTGCTCCACCACATCGGATAGCTGCGGCCTTAGAAGTCAACGCCAGAAGCCTAAAATACAATATAAATACAACAGTTTTTCAATCGTATAACAGGAATAATTGCGAACAGTGTGAAAGATATGGTCATTTCTACGTTGCGGGCATCCTAGGCTTCACTCTAGGGCGTTGCTCCACCACATCGAATAGCTACGGCCTTAGGAGTCAACGCCAGAGGCATAAAATACAAAATAAATACAACAGTTTTTCCATCGTATAACAAGAATAATTGCAACCAGTGTGAGAGTGATGGTCATTTCTACATTCCGGGAAACCTAGGCTTCACTCTAGGGCGTTGCTCCACCAGATCGAATACATAGTGCCATAGAAGTCAACGGCAGAAGCATAAAGTACATTAAAAATCCAACAGTTTGTCCATCGTATAACAGGAGTAATTGCCAGCAGTGTGAAAGTGATGGTCATTTCTGCATTCCGGGCAACCTAGGCTTCACTCTAGGGCGTTGCTCCTCCAGATAGAATAGTTAGGGCCCAGGAAGTCAACGCCAGAAGCATAAAATAAAATATAAATACAACAGTTTTTCCCTTGTATAACAGGAATAATTGCAACCAGTGTGAAAGGTATGGTCATTTCTACGTTCCGGGCAACCTAGGCTTCACTCTAGGGCGTTGCTCCACCACATCGGATAGCTGCGGCCTTAGAAGTCAACGCCAGAAGCCTAAAATACAATATAAATACAACAGTTTTTCAATCGTATAACAGGAATAATTGCGAACATTGTGAAAGTAGCGGTCATTTCTACGTTCCGGGCAACCTAGGCTTCACTCTAGGGCGATGCTCCACCGGACCGAATATTTAGGGCCTTAGAAAACAACTCCAGACGCATAAAATACAATAAAAGTACATCAGTTTTTCCATCGTATAACAGGAATAATTGCGAACCGTGTGAAAGATATGGTCATTTCTAAGTCGCGGGCATCCTAGGCTTCACTCTAGGGCGTTGCTCCACCACATCGAATAGCTACGGCCTTAGGAGTCAACGCCAGAGGCATAAAATACAAAATAAATACAACAGTTTTTCCATCGTATAACAGGAATAATTGCAACCAGAGTGAAGGTGTTGGTCATTTCTAAGTACCGGGCAACCTAGGCTTCACTCTAGAGCGTTGCTCCACCAGATCGAATAGCTAGGGCCTTAGAAGTAAACGCCAGAAGCACAAAATAAAATAAAAATACAACAGTTATTCCATCGTATAACAGGAATAATTACAACCAGTGTGCAAGTAATGGGCATTTCTACGTTCCGTGCAATCTAGGTTTCACTCTAGGGCGTTTTTCCACCAGGTCGAATAGATAGGGCCTTAGAAAACAACTCCAGACACATAAAATACAATATAAATACAACAGTTTTTCCACGGTATAATACGAATAATTGCAACCAGTATGAAAGTTATGGTCATTTCTACGTTCCGGGCAACCTAGGCTTCACCCTAGGGCGTTGCTCCACCAGATCGAATAGTTAGGGCCCAGGAAGTCAACGCCAGAAGCATAAAATACAATATAAATACAACAGTTTTTCCATCGTATAAAATGTGTAATTGCAACCAGTGTGAAAGTAACGGCCATTTCTACGTTCCGGGCATCCTAGACGTAACACTGAGGCATTGCTCCACTAGATCGAATACATAGGGCCTTAGAAGTCAACGCCAGAAGCATAAAGTACATTAAAAATCCAACAGTTTGTCCATCGTATAACAGGAGTAATTGCCAGCAGTGTGAAAGTGATGGTCATTTCTGCATTCCGGGCAACCTAGGCTTCACTCTAGGGCGTTGCTCCACCAGATCGAATACATAGTGCCATAGAAGTCAACGCCAGAAGCATAAAGTACATTAAAAATCCAACAGTTTGTCCATCGTATAACAGGAGTAATTGCCAGCAGTGTGAAAGTGATGGTCATTTCTGCATTCCGGGCAACCTAGGCTTCACTCTAGGGCGTTGCTCCTCCAGATAGAATAGTTAGGGCCCAGGAAGTCAACGCCAGAAGCATAAAATAAAATATAAATACAACAGTTTTTCCCTTGTATAACAGGAATAATTGCAACCAGTGTGAAAGGTATGGTCATTTCTACGTTCCGGGCAACCTAGGCTTCACTCTAGGGCGTTGCTCCACCACATCGGATAGCTGCGGCCTTAGAAGTCAACGCCAGAAGCCTAAAATACAATATAAATACAACAGTTTTTCAATCGTATAACAGGAATAATTGCGAACATTGTGAAAGTAGCGGGCATTTCTACGTTCCGGGCAACCTAGGCTTCACTCTAGGGCGATGCTCCACCTGACCGAATATTTAGGGCCTTAGAAAACAACTCAAGACGCATAAAATACAATAAAAGTACATCAGTTTTTCCATCGTATAACAGGAATAATTGCAACCAGTGTGAAAGGTATGGTCATTTCTACGTTCCGGGCAACCTAGGCTTCACTCTAGGGCGTTGCTGCTCCAGATAGAATAGTTAGGGCTCAGGAAGTCAACGCCAGAGGCATAAAATAAAATATAAATGCAACAGTTTTTCCCTTGTATAACAGGAATAATTGCAACCAGTGTGAAAGGTATGGTTATTTCTACGTTCCGGGCAACCTAGGCTTCACTCTAGGGCGTTGCTCCACCACATCGGATAGCTGCGGCCTTAGAAGTCAATGCCAGAAGCATAAAATACAATATAAATGCAACAGTTTTTCAATCGTATAACAGGAATAATTGCAAACAGTGTGAAAGATATGGTCATTTCTACGTTGCGGGCATCCTAGGCTTCACTCTAGGGCATAGCTCCACCACATCGAATAGCTACGGCCTTAGAAGTCAACGCCATAACTATAGAGAACAATATAAATACAACAGTTTTTCCATTGTATAAAATGTATAAATGCAAACAGTGTGGAGGTAGTGGTCATTTTTACTTTCCGGGCAACCTAGGCTTCACTCTAGGCCGTTTCTCCACCACATCGAATAGCTACTGCCTTAGAAGTCAACGTCTGAAGCATAAAATATAATATAAATACAACAGTTTTTCCATCGTATAACTCGCATAATTGCAACCAGTGTGAAAGACATGGTCATTTCTACGTTCCGGGTAACCTAGGCTTCACTCTAGGGCGTTGCTCCAACACATCGAATAGCTACGGCCTTAGGTGTCAACGCCAGAGGCATAAAATACAAAATAAATACAACGGTTTTTCCATCGTATGACAAGAATAATTGCAGCCATTGTGAAAGTGATGGTCATTTCTACATTCCGAGCAGCCCAGGCTTCACTCTAGGGCGTTGTTCCTCCAGATCGAATTGCTAGGGCCTAAGAAGTCTACACCAGAAGCATAAAATACAACATAAATACAACAGTTTTTCCATCGTATAACAGGAATAATTGCAACCAGTGTGAAAGTGATGGTCATTTCTACGTTCCGGGCAACCTAGGCTTCAGTCTAGGGCGTGGTTCCCCCAGATCGAATAATTAGGGCCTAAGAAGCCTACGCCAGGAGCATAAAATACAATATAAATACCACAGTATTTCCATCGTATAACAGGTATAATTGCAACCAGAGTGAAGGTGACGGTCATTTCTAAGTTCCGGGCAACCTAGGCTTCACTCTAGAGCGTTGCTCCACCAGATCGAATAGCTAGGACCTTAGAAGTCAACGCCAGAAGCATAAAGTACATTAAAAATCCAACAGTTTGTCCACCGTATAACAGGAGTAATTGCCACCAGTGTGAAAGTTATGGTCATTTCAGCATTCCGGGCAACCTAGACTTCACTCTAGGGCGTTGCCCCTCCAGATAGAATAGTTAGGGCCCAGGAAGTCAACGCCAGAAGCATAAAGTACATTAAAAATCCAACAGTTTGTCCATCGTATAACAGGAGTAATTGCCACCAGTGTGAAAGTTATGGTCATTTCTGCATTCCGGGCAACCTAGGCTTCACTCTAGGGCGTTGCTCCTCCAGATAGAATAGTTAGGGCTCAGGAAGTCAACGCCAGAAGCATAAAATAAAATATAAATGCAACAGTTTTTCCCTTGTATAACAGGAATAATTGCAACCAGTGTGAAAGGTATGGTTATTTCTACGTTCCGGGCAACCTAGGCTTCACTCTATGGCGTTGCTCCACCACATCGGATAGCTGCGGCCTTAGAAATCAACGCCAGAAGCATAAAATACAATATAAATGCAACAGTTTTTCAATCGTATAACAGGAATAATTGCAAACAGTGTGAAAGATATGGTCATTTCTACGTTGCGGGCATCCTACGCTTCACTCTAGGGCATTGCTCCACCACATCGAATAGCTACGGCCTTAGAAGTCAACGCCATAACTATAGAGAACAATATAAATACAACAGTTTTTCCATTGTATAAAATGTATAATTGCAAACAGTGTGGAGGTAGTGGTCATTTTTACTTTCCGGGCAACCTAGGCTTCACTCTAGGCCGTTTCTCCACCACATCGAATAGCTACTGCCTTAGAAGTCAACGTCTGAAGCATAAAATATAATATAAATACAACAGTTTTTCCATCGTATAACACGCATAATTGCAACCAGTGTGAAAGACATGGTCATTTCTACGTTCCGGGTAACCTAGGCTTCACTCTAGGGCGTTGCTCCAACACATCGAATAGCTACGGCCTTAGGTGTCAACGCCAGAGGCATAAAATACAAAATAAATACAACGGTTTTTCCATCGTATGACAAGAATAATTGCAGCCATTGTGAAAGTGATGGTCATTTCTACATTCCGAGCAGCCCAGGCTTCACTCTAGGGCGTTGTTCCTCCAGATCGAATTGCTAGGGCCTAAGAAGTCTACACCAGAAGCATAAAATACAACATAAATACAACAGTTTTTCCATCGTATAACAGGAATAATTGCAACCAGTGTGAAAGTGATGGTCATTTCTACGTTCCGGGCAACCTAGGCTTCAGTCTAGGGCGTGGTTCCCCCAGATCGAATAATTAGGGCCTAAGAAGCCTACGCCAGGAGCATAAAATACAATATAAATACCACAGTATTTCCATCGTATAACAGGTATAATTGCAACCAGAGTGAAGGTGACGGTCATTTCTAAGTTCCGGGCAACCTAGGCTTCACTCTAGAGCGTTGCTCCACCAGATCGAATAGATAGGACCTTAGAAGTCAACGCCAGAAGCATAAAGTACATTAAAAATCCAACAGTTTGTCCATCGTATAACAGGAGTAATTGCCACCAGTGTGAAAGTTATGGTCATTTCTGCATTCCGGGCAACCTAGACTTCACTCTAGGGCGTTGCCCCTCCAGATAGAATAGTTAGGTCCCAGGAAGTCAACGCCAGAAGCATAAAATAAAATATAACTGCAACAGTTTTTCCATCGTATAACAGGAATAATTGCAACCAGAGTGAAGGTGTTGGTCATTTCTAAGTTCCGGGCAACCTAGGCTTCACTCTAGAGCGTTGCTCCACCAGATCGAATAGCTAGGGCCTTAGAAGTCAACGCCAGAAGCACAAAATAAAATAAAAATACAACAGTTATTCCATCGCATAACAGGAATAATTACAACCAGTGTGAAAGTAATGGGCATTTCTACGTTCCGTGCAATCTAGGCTTCACTCTAGGGCGTTTTTCCACCAGGTCGAATAGATAGGGCCTTAGAAAACAACTCCAGACGCATAAAATACAATATAAATACAACAGTTTTTCCACGGTATAAAACGAATAATTGCAACCAGTATGAAAGTTATGGTCATTTCTACGTTCCGGGCAACCTAGGCTTCACCCTAGGGCGTTCCTCCACCAGATCGAATAGTTAGGGCCCAGGAAGTCAACGCCAGAAGCATAAAATACAATATAAATACAACAGTTTTTCCACCGTATAAAATGTGTAATTGCAACCAGTGTGAAAGTAACGGCCATTTCTACGTTCCGGGCATCCTAGACTTAACACTGAGGCATTGCTCCACTAGATCGAATACATAGGGCCTTAGAAGTCAACGCCAGAAGCATAAAGTACATTAAAAATCCAACAGTTTGTCCACCGTATAACAGGAATAATTGCCACCAGTGTGAAAGTGATGGTCATTTCTGCATTCCGGTCAACCTAGGCTTCACTCTAGGGCGTTGCTCCTCCAGATAGAGTAGCTAGGGCCCAGGAAGTCAACGCCAGAAGCATAAGATACAATATAAATACAACACTTTTTCCCTTGTATAACAGGAATAATTGCAACCAGTGTGAAACGTATGGTCATTTCTACGTTCCGGGCAACCTAGGCTTCACTCTAGGGCGTTGCTCCACCACATCGGATAGCTGCGGCCTTAGAAGTCAACGCCAGAAGCCTAAAATACAATATAAATACAACAGTTTTTCAATCGTATAACAGGAATAATTGCGAACAGTGTGAAAGATATGGTCATTTCTACGTTGCGGGCATCCTAGGCTTCACTCTAGGGCGTTGCTCCACCACATCGAATAGCTACGGCCTTAGGAGTCAACGCCAGAGGCATAAAATACAAAATAAATACAACAGTTTTTCCATCGTATAACAAGAATAATTGCAACCAGTGTGAGAGTGATGGTCATTTCTACATTCCGGGAAACCTAGGCTTCACTCTAGGGCGTTGCTCCACCAGATCGAATACATAGTGCCATAGAAGTCAACGGCAGAAGCATAAAGTACATTAAAAATCCAACAGTTTGTCCATCGTATAACAGGAGTAATTGCCAGCAGTGTGAAAGTGATGGTCATTTCTGCATTCCGGGCAACCTAGGCTTCACTCTAGGGCGTTGCTCCTCCAGATAGAATAGTTAGGGCCCAGGAAGTCAACGCCAGAAGCATAAAATAAAATATAAATACAACAGTTTTTCCCTTGTATAACAGGAATAATTGCAACCAGTGTGAAAGGTATGGTCATTTCTACGTTCCGGGCAACCTAGGCTTCACTCTAGGGCGTTGCTCCACCACATCGGATAGCTGCGGCCTTAGAAGTCAACGCCAGAAGCCTAAAATACAATATAAATACAACAGTTTTTCAATCGTATAACAGGAATAATTGCGAACATTGTGAAAGTAGCGGTCATTTCTACGTTCCGGGCAACCTAGGCTTCACTCTAGGGCGATGCTCCACCGGACCGAATATTTAGGGCCTTAGAAAACAACTCCAGACGCATAAAATACAATAAAAGTACATCAGTTTTTCCATCGTATAACAGGAATAATTGCGAACCGTGTGAAAGATATGGTCATTTCTAAGTCGCGGGCATCCTAGGCTTCACTCTAGGGCGTTGCTCCACCACATCGAATAGCTACGGCCTTAGGAGTCAACGCCAGAGGCATAAAATACAAAATAAATACAACAGTTTTTCCATCGTATAACAGGAATAATTGCAACCAGAGTGAAGGTGTTGGTCATTTCTAAGTTCCGGGCAACCTAGGCTTCACTCTAGAGCGTTGCTCCACCAGATCGAATAGCTAGGGCCTTAGAAGTCAACGCCAGAAGCACAAAATAAAATAAAAATACAACAGTTATTCCATCGCATAACAGGAATAATTACAACCAGTGTGAAAGTAATGGGCATTTCTACGTTCCGTGCAATCTAGGCTTCACTCTAGGGCGTTTTTCCACCAGGTCGAATAGATAGGGCCTTAGAAAACAACTCCAGACGCATAAAATACAATATAAATACAACAGTTTTTCCACGGTATAAAACGAATAATTGCAACCAGTATGAAAGTTATGGTCATTTCTACGTTCCGGGCAACCTAGGCTTCACCCTAGGGCGTTCCTCCACCAGATCGAATAGTTAGGGCCCAGGAAGTCAACGCCAGAAGCATAAAATACAATATAAATACAACAGTTTTTCCACCGTATAAAATGTGTAATTGCAACCAGTGTGAAAGTAACGGCCATTTCTACGTTCCGGGCATCCTAGACTTAACACTGAGGCATTGCTCCACTAGATCGAATACATAGGGCCTTAGAAGTCAACGCCAGAAGCATAAAGTACATTAAAAATCCAACAGTTTGTCCACCGTATAACAGGAATAATTGCCACCAGTGTGAAAGTGATGGTCATTTCTGCATTCCGGTCAACCTAGGCTTCACTCTAGGGCGTTGCTCCTCCAGATAGAGTAGCTAGGGCCCAGGAAGTCAACGCCAGAAGCATAAGATACAATATAAATACAACACTTTTTCCCTTGTATAACAGGAATAATTGCAACCAGTGTGAAACGTATGGTCATTTCTACGTTCCGGGCAACCTAGGCTTCACTCTAGGGCGTTGCTCCACCACATCGGATAGCTGCGGCCTTAGAAGTCAACGCCAGAAGCCTAAAATACAATATAAATACAACAGTTTTTCAATCGTATAACAGGAATAATTGCGAACAGTGTGAAAGATATGGTCATTTCTACGTTGCGGGCATCCTAGGCTTCACTCTAGGGCGTTGCTCCACCACATCGAATAGCTACGGCCTTAGGAGTCAACGCCAGAGGCATAAAATACAAAATAAATACAACAGTTTTTCCATCGTATAACAAGAATAATTGCAACCAGTGTGAGAGTGATGGTCATTTCTACATTCCGGGAAACCTAGGCTTCACTCTAGGGCGTTGCTCCACCAGATCGAATACATAGTGCCATAGAAGTCAACGGCAGAAGCATAAAGTACATTAAAAATCCAACAGTTTGTCCATCGTATAACAGGAGTAATTGCCAGCAGTGTGAAAGTGATGGTCATTTCTGCATTCCGGGCAACCTAGGCTTCACTCTAGGGCGTTGCTCCTCCAGATAGAATAGTTAGGGCCCAGGAAGTCAACGCCAGAAGCATAAAATAAAATATAAATACAACAGTTTTTCCCTTGTATAACAGGAATAATTGCAACCAGTGTGAAAGGTATGGTCATTTCTACGTTCCGGGCAACCTAGGCTTCACTCTAGGGCGTTGCTCCACCACATCGGATAGCTGCGGCCTTAGAAGTCAAGGCCAGAAGCCTAAAATACAATATAAATACAACAGTTTTTCAATCGTATAACAGGAATAATTGCGAACATTGTGAAAGTAGCGGTCATTTCTACGTTCCGGGCAACCTAGGCTTCACTCTAGGGCGATGCTCCACCGGACCGAATATTTAGGGCCTTAGAAAACAACTCCAGACGCATAAAATACAATAAAAGTACATCAGTTTTTCCATCGTATAACAGGAATAATTGCGAACCGTGTGAAAGATATGGTCATTTCTAAGTCGCGGGCATCCTAGGCTTCACTCTAGGGCGTTGCTCCACCACATCGAATAGCTACGGCCTTAGGAGTCAACGCCAGAGGCATAAAATACAAAATAAATACAACAGTTTTTCCATCGTATAACAGGAATAATTGCAACCAGAGTGAAGGTGTTGGTCATTTCTAAGTTCCGGGCAACCTAGGCTTCACTCTAGAGCGTTGCTCCACCAGATCGAATAGCTAGGGCCTTAGAAGTCAACGCCAGAAGCACAAAATAAAATAAAAATACAACAGTTATTCCATCGCATAACAGGAATAATTACAACCAGTGTGAAAGTAATGGGCATTTCTACGTTCCGTGCAATCTAGGCTTCACTCTAGGGCGTTTTTCCACCAGGTCGAATAGATAGGGCCTTAGAAAACAACTCCAGACGCATAAAATACAATATAAATACAACAGTTTTTCCACGGTATAAAACGAATAATTGCAACCAGTATGAAAGTTATGGTCATTTCTACGTTCCGGGCAACCTAGGCTTCACCCTAGGGCGTTCCTCCACCAGATCGAATAGTTAGGGCCCAGGAAGTCAACGCCAGAAGCATAAAATACAATATAAATACAACAGTTTTTCCACCGTATAAAATGTGTAATTGCAACCAGTGTGAAAGTAACGGCCATTTCTACGTTCCGGGCATCCTAGACTTAACACTGAGGCATTGCTCCACTAGATCGAATACATAGGGCCTTAGAAGTCAACGCCAGAAGCATAAAGTACATTAAAAATCCAACAGTTTGTCCACCGTATAACAGGAATAATTGCCACCAGTGTGAAAGTGATGGTCATTTCTGCATTCCGGTCAACCTAGGCTTCACTCTAGGGCGTTGCTCCTCCAGATAGAGTAGCTAGGGCCCAGGAAGTCAACGCCAGAAGCATAAGATACAATATAAATACAACACTTTTTCCCTTGTATAACAGGAATAATTGCAACCAGTGTGAAACGTATGGTCATTTCTACGTTCCGGGCAACCTAGGCTTCACTCTAGGGCGTTGCTCCACCACATCGGATAGCTGCGGCCTTAGAAGTCAACGCCAGAAGCCTAAAATACAATATAAATACAACAGTTTTTCAATCGTATAACAGGAATAATTGCGAACAGTGTGAAAGATATGGTCATTTCTACGTTGCGGGCATCCTAGGCTTCACTCTAGGGCGTTGCTCCACCACAGCGAATAGCTACGGCCTTAGGAGTCAACGCCAGAGGCATAAAATACAAAATAAATACAACAGTTTTTCCATCGTATAACAAGAATAATTGCAACCAGTGTGAGAGTGATGGTAATTTCTACATTCCGGGAAACCTAGGCTTCACTCTAGGGCGTTGCTCCACCAGATCGAATACATAGTGCCATAGAAGTCAACGCCAGAAGCATAAAGTACATTAAAAATCCAACAGTTTGTCCATCGTATAACAGGAGTAATTGCCAGCAGTGTGAAAGTGATGGTCATTTCTGCATTCCGGTCAACCTAGGCTTCACTCTAGGGCGTTGCTCCTCCAGATAGAATAGTTAGGGCCCAGGAAGTCAACGCCAGAAGCATAAAATAAAATATAAATACAACAGTTTTTCCCTTGTATAACAGGAATAATTGCAACCAGTGTGAAAGGTATGGTCATTTCTACGTTCCGGGCAACCTAGGCTTCACTCTAGGGCGTTGCTCCACCACATCGGATAGCTGCGGCCTTAGAAGTCAACGCCAGAAGCCTAAAATACAATATAAATACAACAGTTTTTCAATCGTATAACAGGAATAATTGCGAACATTGTGAAAGTAGCGGGCATTTCTACGTTCCGGGCAACCTAGGCTTCACTCTAGGGCGATGCTCCACCTGACCGAATATTTAGGGCCTTAGAAAACAACTCAAGACGCATAAAATACAATAAAAGTACATCAGTTTTTCCATCGTATAACAGGAATAATTGCAACCAGTGTGAAAGGTATGGTCATTTCTACGTTCCGGGCAACCTAGGCTTCACTCTAGGGCGTTGCTGCTCCAGATAGAATAGTTAGGGCTCAGGAAGTCAACGCCAGAGGCATAAAATAAAATATAAATGCAACAGTTTTTCCCTTGTATAACAGGAATAATTGCAACCAGTGTGAAAGGTATGGTTATTTCTACGTTCCGGGCAACCTAGGCTTCACTCTAGGGCGTTGCTCCACCACATCGGATAGCTGCGGCCTTAGAAGTCAATGCCAGAAGCATAAAATACAATATAAATGCAACAGTTTTTCAATCGTATAACAGGAATAATTGCAAACAGTGTGAAAGATATGGTCATTTCTACGTTGCGGGCATCCTAGGCTTCACTCTAGGGCATAGCTCCACCACATCGAATAGCTACGGCCTTAGAAGTCAACGCCATAACTATAGAGAACAATATAAATACAACAGTTTTTCCATTGTATAAAATGTATAAATGCAAACAGTGTGGAGGTAGTGGTCATTTTTACTTTCCGGGCAACCTAGGCTTCACTCTAGGCCGTTTCTCCACCACATCGAATAGCTACTGCCTTAGAAGTCAACGTCTGAAGCATAAAATATAATATAAATACAACAGTTTTTCCATCGTATAACTCGCATAATTGCAACCAGTGTGAAAGACATGGTCATTTCTACGTTCCGGGTAACCTAGGCTTCACTCTAGGGCGTTGCTCCAACACATCGAATAGCTACGGCCTTAGGTGTCAACGCCAGAGGCATAAAATACAAAATAAATACAACGGTTTTTCCATCGTATGACAAGAATAAATGCAGCCATTGTGAAAGTGATGGTCATTTCTACATTCCGAGCAGCCCAGGCTTCACTCTAGGGCGTTGTTCCTCCAGATCGAATTGCTAGGGCCTAAGAAGTCTACACCAGAAGCATAAAATACAACATAAATACAACAGTTTTTCCATCGTATAACAGGAATAATTGCAACCAGTGTGAAAGGTATGGTCATTTCTACGTTCCGGGCAACCTAGGCTTCACTCTAGGGCGTTGCTCCTCCAGATAGAATAGTTAGGTCCCAGGAAGTCAACGCCAGAAGCATAAAATAAAATATAACTGCAACAGTTTTTCCCTTGTATAACAGGAATAATTGCAACCTGTGTGAAACGTATGGTCATTTCTACGTTCCGGGCAACCTAGGCTTCACTCTAGGGCGTTGCTCCACCACATGGGATAGCTGCGGCCTTAGAAGTCAACGCCAGAAGCATAAAATACAATATAAATACAACAGTTTTTCAATCGTATAACAGGAATAATTGCAAACAGTGTGAAAGATATGGTCATTTCTACGTTGCGGGCATCCTAGGCTTCACTCTAGGGCATTGCTCCACAACATCGAATAGCTACGGCCTTAGAAGTCAACGCCATAACTATAGAGAACAATATAAATACAACAGTTTTTAGATTGTATAAAATGAATAATTGCAAGCAGTGTGGAGGTAGTGGTCATTTTTACTTTCCGGGCAACCTAGGCTTCACTCTAGGCCGTTTCTCCACCACATCGAATAGCTACTGCCTTAGAAGTCAACGTCTGAAGCATAAAATATAATATAAATACAACAGTTTTTCCATCGTATAACACGAATAATTGCAACCAGTGTGAAAGACATGGTCATTTCTACGTTCCGGGTAACCTAGGCTTCACTCTAGGGCGTTGCTCCAACACATCGAATAGCTACGGCCTTAGGAGTCAACGCCAGAGGCATAAAATACAAAATAAATACAACGGCTTTTCCATCGTATAACAAGAATAATTGCAGCCATTGTGAAAGTGATGGTCATTTCTACATTCCGAGCAGCCTAGGCTTCACTCTAGGGCGTTGTTCCTCCAGATCGAATTGCTAGGGCCTAAGAAGTCTACACCAGAAGCATAAAATACAACATAAATTCAACAGTTTTTCCATCGTATAACAGGAATAATTGCAACCAGTGTGAAAGTGATGGTCATTTCTACGTTCCGGGCAACCTAGGCTTCAGTCTAGGGCGTGGTTCCCCCAGATCGAATAATTAGGGCCTAAGAAGCCTACGCCAGAAGCATAAAATACAATATAAATACCACAGTATTTCCATCGTATAACAGGTATAATTGCAACCAGAGTGAAGGTGACGGTCATTTCTAAGTTCCGCGCAACCTAGGCTTCACTCTAGAGCGTTGCTCCGCCAGATCGAATAGCTAAGACCTTAGAAGTCAACGCCAGAAGCATAAAGTACATTAAAAATCCAACAGTTTGTCCATCGTATAACAGGAGTAATTGCCACCAGTGTGAAAGTTATGGTCATTTCTGCATTCCGGGCAACTAGGCTTCACTCTAGGGCGTTGCTCCTCCAGATAGAATAGTTAGGGCCCAGGAAGTCAACGCCAGAAGCATAAAGTACATTAAAAATCCAACAGTTTGTCCATCGTATAACAGGAGTAATTGCCACCAGTGTGAAAGTTATGGTCATTTCTGCATTCCGGGCAACCTAGGCTTCACTCTAGGGCGTTGCTCCTCCAGATAGAATAGTTAGGGCTCAGGAAGTCAACGCCAGAAGCATAAAATAAAATATAAATGCATCAGTTTTTCCCTTGTATAACAGGAATAATTGCAACCAGTGTGAGAGGTATGGTTATTTCTACGTTCCGGGCAACCTAGGCTTCACTCTAGGGCGTTGCTCCACCACATCGGATAGCTGCGGCCTTAGAAGTCAACGCCAGAAGCATAAAATACAATATAAATGCAACAGTTTTTCAATCGTATAACAGGAATAATTGCAAACAGTGTGAAAGATATGGTCATTTCTACGTTCCGGGTAACCTAGGCTTCACTCTAGGGCGTTGCTCCAACACATGGAATAGCTACGGCCTTAGGTGTCAACGCCAGAGGCATAAAATACAAAATAAATACAACGGTTTTTCCATCGTATGACAAGAATAATTGCAGCCATTGTGAAAGTGATGGTCATTTCTACATTCCGAGCAGCCCAGGCTTCACTCTAGGGCGTTGTTCCTCCAGATCGAATTGCTAGGGCCTAAGAAGTCTACACCAGAAGCATAAAATACAACATAAATACAACAGTTTTTCCATCGTATAACAGGAATAATTGCAACCAGTGTGAAAGTGATGGTCATTTCTACGTTCCGGGCAACCTAGGCTTCAGTCTAGGGCGTGGTTCCCCCAGATCGAATAATTAGGGCCTAAGAAGCGTACGCCAGGAGCATAAAATACAATATAAATACCACAGTATTTCCATCGTATAACAGGTATAATTGCAACCAGAGTGAAGGTGACGGTCATTTCTAAGTTCCGGGCAACCTAGGCTTCACTCTAGAGCGTTGCTCCACCAGATCGAATAGCTAGGACCTTAGAAGTCAACGCCAGAAGCATAAAGTACATTAAAAATCCAACAGTTTGTCCATCGTATAACAGGAGTAATTGCCACCAGTGTGAAAGTAATGGGCATTTCTACGTTCCGTGCAATCTAGGCTTCACTCTAGGGCGTTTTTCCACCAGGTTGAATAGATAGGGCCTTAGAAAACAACTCCAGACGCATAAAATACAATATAAATACAACAGTTTTTCCACGGTATAAAACGAATAATTGCAACCAGTTTGAAAGTTATGGTCATTTCTACGTTCCGGGCAAGCTAGGCTTCACCCTAGGGCGTTGCTCCACCAGATCGAATAGTTAGGGCCCAGGAAGTCAACGCCAGAAGCATAAAATACAATATAAATACAACAGTTTTTCCATCGTATAAAATGTGTAATTGCAACCAGTGTGAAAGTAACGGCCATTTCTACGTTCCGGGCATCCTAGACTTAACACTGAGGCATTGCTCCACTAGCTCGAATACATAGGGCCTTAGAAGTCAACGCCAGAAGCATAAAGTACATTAAAAATCCAACAGTTTGTCCATCGTATAACAGGAATAATTGCCACCAGTGTGAAAGTGATGGTCATTTCTGCATTCCGGTCAGCCTAGGATTCACTCTAGGGCGTTGCTCCTCCAGATAGAGTAGCTAGGGCCCAGGAAGTCAACGCCAGAAGCATAAGATACAATATAAATACAACAGTTTTTCCCTTGTATAACAGGAATAATTGCAACCAGTGTGAAACGTATGGTCATTTCTACGTTCCGGGCAACCTAGGCTTCACTCTAGGGCGTTGCTCCACCACATCGGATAGCTGCGGCCTTAGAAGTCAACGCCAGAATCCTAAAATACAATATAAATACAACAGTTTTTCAATCGTATAACAGGAATAATTGCGAACATTGTGAAAGTAGCGGTCATTTCTACGTTCCGGGCAACCTAGGCTTCACTCTAGGGCGATGCTCCACCGGACCGAATATTTAGGGCCTTAGAAAACAACTCCAGACGCATAAAATACAATAAAAGTACATCAGTTTTTCCATCGTATAACAGGAATAATGGCAACCAGTGTGAAAGGTATGGTCATTTCTACGTTCCGGGCAACCTAGGCTTCACTCTAGGGCGTTGCTCCTCCAGATAGAATAGTTAGGTCCCAGGAAGTCAACGCCAGAAGCATAAAATAAAATATAACTGCAACAGTTTTTCCCTTGTATAACAGGAATAATTGCAACCTGTGTGAAACGTATGGTCATTTCTACGTTCCGGGCAACCTAGGCTTCACTCTAGGGCGTTGCTCCACCACATGGGATAGCTGCGGCCTTAGAAGTCAACGCCAGAAGCATAAAATACAATATAAATACAACAGTTTTTCAATCGTATAACAGGAATAATTGCAAACAGTGTGAAAGATATGGTCATTTCTACGTTGCGGGCATCCTAGGCTTCACTCTAGGGCATTGCTCCACAACATCGAATAGCTACGGCCTTAGAAGTCAACGCCATAACTATAGAGAACAATATAAATACAACAGTTTTTAGATTGTATAAAATGAATAATTGCAAGCAGTGTGGAGGTAGTGGTCATTTTTACTTTCCGGGCAACCTAGGCTTCACTCTAGGCCGTTTCTCCACCACATCGAATAGCTACTGCCTTAGAAGTCAACGTCTGAAGCATAAAATATAATATAAATACAACAGTTTTTCCATCGTATAACACGAATAATTGCAACCAGTGTGAAAGACATGGTCATTTCTACGTTCCGGGTAACCTAGGCTTCACTCTAGGGCGTTGCTCCAACACATCGAATAGCTACGGCCTTAGGAGTCAACGCCAGAGGCATAAAATACAAAATAAATACAACGGTTTTTCCATCGTATAACAAGAATAATTGCAGCCATTGTGAAAGTGATGGTCATTTCTACATTCCGAGCAGCCTAGGCTTCACTCTAGGGCGTTGTTCCTCCAGATCGAATTGCTAGGGCCTAAGAAGTCTACACCAGAAGCATAAAATACAACATAAATTCAACAGTTTTTCCATCGTATAACAGGAATAATTGCAACCAGTGTGAAAGTGATGGTCATTTCTACGTTCCGGGCAACCTAGGCTTCAGTCTAGGGCGTGGTTCCCCCAGATCGAATAATTAGGGCCTAAGAAGCCTACGCCAGAAGCATAAAATACAATATAAATACCACAGTATTTCCATCGTATAACAGGTATAATTGCAACCAGAGTGAAGGTGACGGTCATTTCTAAGTTCCGCGCAACCTAGGCTTCACTCTAGAGCGTTGCTCCGCCAGATCGAATAGCTAAGACCTTAGAAGTCAACGCCAGAAGCATAAAGTACATTAAAAATCCAACAGTTTGTCCATCGTATAACAGGAGTAATTGCCACCAGTGTGAAAGTTATGGTCATTTCTGCATTCCGGGCAACTAGGCTTCACTCTAGGGCGTTGCTCCTCCAGATAGAATAGTTAGGGCCCAGGAAGTCAACGCCAGAAGCATAAAGTACATTGAAAATCCAACAGTTTGTCCATCGTATAACAGGAGTAATTGCCACCAGTGTGAAAGTTATGGTCATTTCTGCATTCCGGGCAACCTAGGCTTCACTCTAGGGCGTTGCTCCTCCAGATAGAATAGCTAGGGCTCAGGAAGTCAACGCCAGAAGCATAAAATAAAATATAAATGCAACAGTTTTTCCCTTGTATAACAGGAATAATTGCAACCAGTGTGAGAGGTATGGTTATTTCTACGTTCCGGGCAACCTAGGCTTCACTCTAGGGCGTTGCTCCACCACATCGGATAGCTGCGGCCTTAGAAGTCAACGCCAGAAGCATAAAATACAATATAAATGCAACAGTTTTTCAATCGTATAACAGGAATAATTGCAAACAGTGTGAAAGATATGGTCATTTCTACGTTCCGGGTAACCTAGGCTTCACTCTAGGGCGTTGCTCCAACACATGGAATAGCTACGGCCTTAGGTGTCAACGCCAGAGGCATAAAATACAAAATAAATACAACGGTTTTTCCATCGTATGACAAGAATAATTGCAGCCATTGTGAAAGTGATGGTCATTTCTACATTCCGAGCAGCCCAGGCTTCACTCTAGGGCGTTGTTCCTCCAGATCGAATTGCTAGGGCCTAAGAAGTCTACACCAGAAGCATAAAATACAACATAAATACAACAGTTTTTCCATCGTATAACAGGAATAATTGCAACCAGTGTGAAAGTGATGGTCATTTCTACGTTCCGGGCAACCTAGGCTTCAGTCTAGGGCGTGGTTCCCCCAGATCGAATAATTAGGGCCTAAGAAGCGTACGCCAGGAGCATAAAATACAATATAAATACCACAGTATTTCCATCGTATAACAGGTATAATTGCAACCAGAGTGAAGGTGACGGTCATTTCTAAGTTCCGGGCAACCTAGGCTTCACTCTAGAGCGTTGCTCCACCAGATCGAATAGCTAGGACCTTAGAAGTCAACGCCAGAAGCATAAAGTACATTAAAAATCCAACAGTTTGTCCATCGTATAACAGGAGTAATTGCCACCAGTGTGAAAGTAATGGGCATTTCTACGTTCCGTGCAATCTAGGCTTCACTCTAGGGCGTTTTTCCACCAGGTCGAATAGATAGGGCCTTAGAAAACAACTCCAGACGCATAAAATACAATATAAATACAACAGTTTTTCCACGGTATAAAACGAATAATTGCAACCAGTTTGAAAGTTATGGTCATTTCTACGTTCCGGGCAACCTAGGCTTCACCCTAGGGCGTTGCTCCACCAGATCGAATAGTTAGGGCCCAGGAAGTCAACGCCAGAAGCATAAAATACAATATAAATACAACAGTTTTTCCACCGTATAAAATGTGTAATTGCAACCAGTGTGAAAGTAACGGCCATTTCTACGTTCCGGGCATCCTAGACTTAACACTGAGGCATTGCTCCACTAGATCGAATACATAGGGCCTTAGATGTCAACGCCAGAAGCATAAAGTACATTAAAAATCCAACAGTTTGTCCATCGTATAAGAGGAATAATTGCCACCAGTGTGAAAGTGATGGTCATTTCTGCATTCCGGTCAACCTAGGCTTCACTCTAGGGCGTTGCTCCTCCAGATAGAGTAGCTAGGGCCCAGGAAGTCAACGCCAGAAGCATAAGGTACAATATAAATACAACAGTTTTTCCCTTGTATAACAGGAATAATTGCAACCAGTGTGAAACGTATGGTCATTTCTACGTTCCGGGCAACCTAGGCTTCACTCTAGGGCGTTGCTCCACCACATCGGATAGCTGCGGCCTTAGAAGTCAACGCCAGAAGCCTAAAATACAATATAAATACAACAGTTTTTCAATCGTATAACAGGAATAATTGCGAACCGTGTGAAAGATATGGTCATTTCTAAGTCGCGGGCATCCTAGGCTTCACTCTAGGGCGTTGCTCCACCACATCGAATAGCTACGGCCTTAGGAGTCAACGCCAGAGGCATAAAATACAAAATAAATACAACAGTTTTTCCATCGTATAACAGGAATAGTTGCAACCAGAGTGAAGGTGTTGGTCATTTCTAAGTACCGGGCAACCTAGGCTTCACTCTAGAGCGTTGCTCCACCAGATCGAATAGCTAGGGCCTTAGAAGTAAACGCCAGAAGCACAAAATAAAATAAAAATACAACAGTTATTCCATCGTATAACAGGAATAATTACAACCAGTGTGCAAGTAATGGGCATTTCTACGTTCCGTGCAATCTAGGTTTCACTCTAGGGCGTTTTTCCACCAGGTCGAATAGATAGGGCCTTAGAAAACAACTCCAGACGCATAAAATACAATATAAATACAACAGTTTTTCCACGGTATAAAACGAATAATTGCAACCAGTATGAAAGTTATGGTCATTTCTACGTTCCGGGCAACCTAGGCTTCACCCTAGGGCGTTCCTCCACCAGATCGAATAGTTAGGGCCCAGGAAGTCAACGCCAGAAGCATAAAATACAATATAAATACAACAGTTTTTCCACCGTATAAAATGTGTAATTGCAACCAGTGTGAAAGTAACGGCCATTTCTACGTTCCGGGCATCCTAGACTTAACACTGAGGCATTGCTCCACTAGATCGAATACATAGGGCCTTAGAAGTTAACGCCAGAAGCATAAAGTACATTAAAAATCCAACAGTTTGTCCATCGTATAACAGGAATAATTGCCACCAGTGTGAAAGTGATGGTCATTTCTGCATTCCGGTCAACCTAGGCTTCACTCTAGGGCGTTGCTCCTCCAGATAGAGTAGCTAGGGCCCAGGAAGTCAACGCCAGAAGCATAAGATACAATATAAATACAACAGTTTTTCCCTTGTATAACAGGAATAATTGCAACCAGTGTGAAACGTATGGTCATTTCTACGTTCCGGGCAACCTAGGCTTCACTCTAGGGCGTTGCTCCACCACATCGGATAGCTGCGGCCTTAGAAGTCAACGCCAGAAGCCTAAAATACAATATAAATACAACAGTTTTTCAATCGTATAACAGGAATAATTGCGAACCGTGTGAAAGATATGGTCATTTCTAAGTCGCGGGCATCCTAGGCTTCACTCTAGGGCGTTGCTCCACCACATCGAATAGCTACGGCCTTAGGAGTCAACGCCAGAGGCATAAAATACAAAATAAATACAACAGTTTTTCCACCGCATAACAGGAATAATTGCAACCAGTGTGAAAGTGATGGTCATTTCTACGTTCCGGGCAACCTAGGCTTTAGTCTAGGGCGTGGTTCCCCCAGATCGAATAATTAGGGCCTAAGAAGCCTACGCCAGGAGCATAAAATACAATATAAATACCACAGTATTTCCATCGTATAACAGGTATAATTGCAACCAGAGTGAAGGTGACGGTCATTTCTAAGTTCCGGGCAACCTAGGCTTCACTCTAGAGCGTTGCTCCACCAGATCGAATAGCTAGGACCATAGAAGTCAACGCCAGAAGCATAAAGTACATTAAAAATCCAACAGTTTGTCCATCGTATAACAGGAGTAATTGCCACCAGTGTGAAAGTTATGGTCATTTCTGCATTCCGGGCAACCTAGACTTCACTCTAGGGCGTTGCCCCTCCAGATAGAATAGTTAGGTCCCAGGAAGTCAACGCCAGAAGCATAAAATAAAATATAACTGCAACAGTTTTTCCATCGTATAACAGGAATAATTGCAACCAGAGTGAAGGTGTTGGTCATTTCTAAGTTCCGGGCAACCTAGGCTTCACTCTAGAGCGTTGCTCCACCAGATCGAATAGCTAGGGCCTTAGAAGTCAACGCCAGAAGCACAAAATAAAATAAAAATACAACAGTTATTCCATCGTATAACAGGAATAATTACAACCAGTGTGAAAGTAATGGGCATTTCTACGTTCCGTGCAATCTAGGCTTCACTCTAGGGCGTTTTTCCACCAGGTCGAATAGATAGGGCCTTAGAAAACAACTCCAGACGCATAAAATACAATATAAATACAACAGTTTTTCCACGGTATAAAACGAATAATTGCAACCAGTATGAAAGTTATGGTCATTTCTACGTTCCGGGCAACCTAGGCTTCACCCTAGGGCGTTGCTCCACCAGATCGAATAGTTAGGGCCCAGGAAGTCAACGCCAGAAGCATAAAATACAATATAAATACAACAGTTTTTCCATCGTATAAAATGTGTAATTGCAACCAGTGTGAAAGTAACGGCCATTTCTACGTTCCGGGCATCCTAGACTTAACACTGAGGCATTGCTCCACTAGCTCGAATACATAGGGCCTTAGAAGTCAACGCCAGAAGCATAAAGTACATTAAAAATAGAACAGTTTGTCCATCGTATAACAGGAATAATTGCCACCAGTGTGAAAGTGATGGTCATTTCTGCATTCCGGTCAGCCTAGGATTCGCTCTAGGGCGTTGCTCCTCCAGATAGAGCAGCTAGGGCCCAGGAAGTCAACGCCTGAAGCATAAGATACAATATAAGTACAACAGTTTTTCCCTTGTATAACAGGAATAATTGCAACCAGTGTGAAACGTATGGTCATTTCTACGTTCCGGGCAACCTAGGCTTCACTCTAGGGCGTTGCTCCACCACATCGGATAGCTGCGGCCTTAGAAGTCAACGCCAGAAGCCTAAAATACAATATAAATACAACAGTTTTTCAATCGTATAACAGGAATAATTGCGAACCGTGTGAAAGATATGGTCATTTCTAAGTCGCGGGCATCCTAGGCTTCACTCTAGGGCGTTGCTCCACCAGATCGAATAGCTAGGGCCTTAGAAGTCAACGCCAGAGGCATAAAATACAAAATAAATACAACAGTTTTTCCATCGTATAACAAGAATAATTGCAACCAGTGTGAGAGTGATGGTCATTTCTACATTCCGGGAAACCTAGGCTTCACTCAAGGGCGTTGCTCCACCAGATCGAATACATAGTGCCATAGAAGTCAACGCCAGAAGCATAAAGTACATTAAAAATCCAACAGTTTGTCCATCGTATAACAGGAGTAATTGCCAGCAGTGTGAAAGTGATGGTCATTTCTGCATTCCGGGCAACCTAGGCTTCACTCTAGGGCGTTGCTCCTCCAGATAGAATAGTTAGGGCCCAGGAAGTCAACGCCAGAAGCATAAAATAAAATATAAATACAACAGTTTTTCCCTTGTATAACAGGAATAATTGCAACCAGTGTGAAAGGTATGGTCATTTCTACGTTCCGGGCAACCTAGGCTTCACTCTAGGGCGTTGCTCCACCACATCGGATAGCTGCGGCCTTAGAAGTCAACGCCAGAAGCCTAAAATACAATATAAATACAACAGTTTTTCAATCGTATAACAGGAATAATTGCGAACATTGTGAAAGTAGCGGTCATTTCTACGTTCCGGGCAACCTAGGCTTCACTCTAGGGCGATGCTCCACCGGACCGAATATTTAGGGCCTTAGAAAACAACTCCAGACGCATAAAATACAATAAAAGTACATCAGTTTTTCCATCGTATAACAGGAATAATTGCAACCAGTGTGAAAGGTATGGTCATTTCTACGTTCCGGGCAACCTAGGCTTCACTCTAGGGCGTTGCTCCTCCAGATAGAATAGTTAGGGCTCAGGAAGTCAACGCCAGAGGCATAAAATAAAATATAAATGCAACAGTTTTTCCCTTGTATAACAGGAGTAATTGCGAACAGTGTGAAAGATATGGTCATTTCTACGTTGCGGGCATCCTAGGCTTCACTCTAGGGCGTTGCTCCACCACATCGAATAGCTACGGCCTTAGGAGTCAACGCCAGAGGCATAAAATACAAAATAAATACAACAGTTTTTCCATCGTATAACAAGAATAATTGCAACCAGTGTGAGAGTGATGGTCATTTCTACATTCCGGGAAACCTAGGCTTCACTCTAGGGCGTTGCTCCACCAGATCGAATACATAGTGCCATAGAAGTCAACGCCAGAAGCATAAAGTACATTAAAAATCCAACAGTTTGTCCATCGTATAGCAGGAATAATTGCAACCAGTGTGAAAGGTATGGTCATTTCTACGTTGCGGGCATCCTAGGCTTCACTCTAGGGCATTGCTCCACCACATCGAATAGCTACGGCCTTAGAAGTCAACGCCATAACTATAGAGAACAATATAAATACAACAGTTTTTCCATTGTATAAAATGTATAATTGCAAACAGTGTGGAGGTAGTGGTCATTTTTACTTTCCGGGCAACCTAGGCTTCACTCTAGGCCGTTTCTCCACCACATCGAATAGCTACTGCCTTAGAAGTCAACGTCTGAAGCATAAAATATAATATAAATACAACAGTTTTTCCATCGTATAATACGCATAATTGCAACCAGTGTGAAAGACATGGTCATTTCTACGTTCCGGGTAACCTAGGCTTCACTCTAGGGCGTTGCTCCAACACATCGAATAGCTACGGCCTTAGGTGTCAACGCCAGAGGCATAAAATACAAAATAAATACAACGGTTTTTCCATCGTATGACAAGAATAATTGCAGCCATTGTGAAAGTGATGGTCATTTCTAAGTTCCGGGCAACCTAGGCTTCACTCTAGAGCGTTGCTCCACCAGAGCGAATAGCTAGGACCTTAGAAGTCAACGCCAGAAGCATAAAGTACATTAAAAATCCAACAGTTTGTCCATCGTATAACAGGAGTAATTGCCACCAGTGTGAAAGTTATGGTCATTTCTGCATTCCGGGCAACCTAGACTTCACTCTAGGGCGTTCCCCTCCAGATAGAATAGTTAGGTCCCAGGAAGTCAACGCCAGAAGCATGAAATAAAATATAACTGCAACAGTTTTTCCCTTGTATAACAGGAATAATTGCAACCTGTGTGAAACGTATGGTCATTTCTACGTTCCGGGCAACCTAGGCTTCACTCTAGGGCGTTGCTCCACCACATGGGATAGCTGCGGCCTTAGAAGTCAACGCCAGAAGCATAAAATACAATATAAATACAACAGTTTTTCAATCGTATAACAGGAATAATTGCAAACAGTGTGAAAGATATGGTCATTTCTACGTTGCGGGCATCATAGGCTTCACTCTAGGGCATTGCTCCACCACATCGAATAGCTACGGCCTTAGAAGTCAAGGCCATAACTATAGAGAACAATATAAATACAACAGTTTTTAGATTGTATAAAATGAATAATTGCAAGCAGTGTGGAGGTAGTGGTCATTTTTACTTTCCGGGCAACCTAGGCTACACTCTAGGGCGTTGCTCCACCACATCGGATAGCTGCGGCCTTAGAAGTCAACGCCAGAAGCATAAAATACAAAATAAATACAACGGTTTTTCCATCGTATGACAAGAATAATTGCAGCCATTGTGAAAGTGATGGTCATTTCTACGTTCCGGGTAACCTAGGCTTCACTCTAGGGCGTTGCTCCAACACATCGAATAGCTACGGCCTTAGGTGTCAACGCCAGAGGCATAAAATACAAAATAAATACAACGGTTTTTCCATCGTATAACAAGAATAATTGCAGCCATTGTGAAAGTGATGGTCATTTCTACATTCCGAGCAGCCTAGGCTTCACTCTAGGGCGTTGTTCCTCCAGATCGAATTGCTAGGGCCTAAGAAGTCTACACCAGAAGCATAAAATACAACATAAATACAACAGTTTTTCCATCGTATAACAGGAATAATTGCAACCAGTGTGAAAGTGATGGTCACTTCTACGTTCCGGGCAACCTAGGCTTCAGTCTAGGGCGTGGTTCCTCCAGATCGAATAATTAGGGCCTAAGAAGCCTACGCCAGAAGCATAAAATACAATATAAATACCACAGTATTTCCATCGTATAACAGGTATAATTGCAACCAGAGTGAAGGTGACGGTCATTTCTAAGTTCCGCGCAACCTAGGCTTCACTCTAGAGCGTTGCTCCGCCAGATCGAATAGCTAAGACCTTAGAAGTCAACGCCAGAAGCATAAAGTACATTAAAAATCCAACAGTTTGTCCATCGTATAACAGGAGTAATTGCCACCAGTGTGAAAGTTATGGTCATTTCTGCATTCCGGGCAACTAGGCTTCACTCTAGGGCGTTGCTCCTCCAGATAGAATAGTTAGGGCCCAGGAAGTCAACGCCAGAAGCATAAAGTACATTAAAAATCCAACAGTTTGTCCATCGTATAACAGGAGTAATTGCCACCAGTGTGAAAGTTATGGTCATTTCTGCATTCCGGGCAACCTAGGCTTCACTCTAGGGCGTTGCTCCTCCAGATAGAATAGTTAGGGCTCAGGAAGTCAACGCCAGAAGCATAAAATAAAATATAAATGCAACAGTTTTTCCCTTGTATAACAGGAATAATTGCAACCAGTGTGAAAGGTATGGTTATTTCTACGTTCCGGGCAACCTAGGCTTCACTCTAGGGCGTTGCTCCACCACATCGGATAGCTGCGGCCTTAGAAGTCAACGCCAGAAGCATAAAATACAATATAAATACAACAGTTTTTCAATCGTATAACAGGAATAATTGCAAACAGTGTGAAAGATATGGTCATTTCTACGTTGCGGGCATCCTAGGCTTCACTCTATGGCATTGCTCCACCACGTCGAATAGGTACGGCCTTAGAAGTCAACGCCATAACTATAGAGAACAATATAAATACAACAGTTTTTCCATTGTATAAAATGTATAATTGCAAACAGTGTGGAGGTAGTGGTCATTTTTACTTTCCGGGCAACCTAGGCTTCACTCTAGGCCGTTTCTCCACCACATCGAATAGCTACTGCCTTAGAAGTCAACGTCTGAAGCATAAAATATAATATAAATACAACAGTTTTTCCATCGTATAACACGCATAATTGCAACCAGTGTGAAAGACATGGTCACTTCTACGTTCCGGGTAACCTAGGCTTCACTCTAGGGCGTTGCTCCAACACATCGAATAGCTACGGCCTTAGGTGTCAACGCCAGAGGCATAAAATACAAAATAAATACAACGGTTTTTCCATCGTATGACAAGAATAATTGCAGCCATTGTGAAAGTGATGGTCATTTCTACATTCCGTGCAGCCCAGGCTTCACTCTAGGGCGTTGTTCCTCCAGATCGAATTGCTAGGGCCTAAGAAGTCTACACCAGAAGCATAAAATACAACATAAATACAACAGTTTTTCCATCGTATAACAGGAATAATTGCAACCAGTGTGAAAGTGATGGTCATTTCTACGTTCCGGGCAACCTAGGCTTCAGTCTAGGGCGTGGTTCCCCCAGATCGAATAATTAGGGCCTAAGAAGCGTACGCCAGGAGCATAAAATACAATATAAATACCACAGTATTTCCATCGTATAACAGGTATAATTGCAACCAGAGTGAAGGTGACGGTCATTTCTAAGTTCCGGGCAACCTAGGCTTCACTCTAGAGCGTTGCTCCACCAGATCGAATAGCTAGGACCTTAGAAGTCAACGCCAGAAGCATAAAGTACATTAAAAATCCAACAGTTTGTCCATCGTATAACAGGAGTAATTGCCACCAGTGTGAAAGTTATGGTCATTTCTGCATTCCGCGCAACCTAGACTTCACTCTAGGGCGTTGCCCCTCCAGATAGAATAGTTAGGTCACAGGAAGTCAACGCCAGAAGCATAAAATAAAATATAACTGCAACAGTTTTTCCATCGTATAACAGGAATAATTGCAACCAGAGTGAAGGTGTTGGTCATTTCTAAGTTCCGGGCAACCTAGGCTTCACTCTAGAGCGTTGCTCCAGCAGATCGAATAGCTAGGGCCTTAGAAGTCAACGCCAGAAGCACAAAATAAAATAAAAATACAACAGTTATTCCATCGTATAACAGGAATAATTACAACCAGTGTGAAAGTAATGGGCATTTCTACGTTCCCTGCAATCTAGGCTTCACTCTAGGGCGATTTTCCACCAGGTCGAATAGATAGGGCCTTAGAAAACAACTCCAGACGCATAAAATACAATATAAATACAACAGTTTTTCCACGGTATAAAACGAATAATTGCAACCAGTATGAAAGTTATGGTCATTTCTACGTTCCGGGCAACCTAGGCTTCACCCTAGGGCGTTGCTCCACCAGATCGAATAGTTAGGGCCCAGGAAGTCAACGCCAGAAGCATAAAATACAATATAAATACAACAGTTTTTCCATCGTATAAAATGTGTAATTGCAACCAGTGTGAAAGTAACGGCCATTTCTACGTTCCGGGCATCCTAGACTTAACACTGAGGCATTGCTCCACTAGCTCGAATACATAGGGCCTTAGAAGTCAACGCCAGAAGCATAAAGTACATTAAAAATCCAACAGTTTGTCCATCGTATAACAGGAATAATTGCCACCAGTGTGAAAGTGATGGTCATTTCTGCATTCCGGTCAGCCTAGGATACACTCTAGGGCGTTGCTCCTCCAGATAGAGTAGCTAGGGCCCAGGAAGTCAACGCCAGAAGCATAAGATACAATATAAATACAACAGTTTTTCCCTTGTATAACAGGAATAATTGCAACCAGTGTGAAACGTATGATCATTTCTACGTTCCGGGCAACCTAGGCTTCACTCTAGGGCGTTGCTCCACCACATCGGATAGCTGCGGCCTTAGAAGTCAACGCCAGAAGCCTAAAATACAATATAAATACAACAGTTTTTCAATCGTATAACAGGAATAATTGCGAACCGTGTGAAAGATATGGTCATTTCTAAGTCGCGGGCATCCTAGGCTTCACTCTAGGGCGTTGCTCCACCACATCGAATAGCTACGGCCTTAGGAGTCAACGCCAGAGGCATAAAATACAAAATAAATACAACAGTTTTTCCATCGCATAACAGGAATAATTGCAACCAGAGTGAAGGTGTTGGTCATTTCTAAGTACCGGGCAACCTAGGCTTCACTCTAGAGCGTTGCTCCACCAGATCGAATAGCTAGGGCCTTAGAAGTAAACGCCAGAAGCACAAAATAAAATAAAAATACAACAGTTATTCCATCGTATAACAGGAATAATTACAACCAGTGTGCAAGTAATGGGCATTTCTACGTTCCGTGGAATCTAGGTTTCACTCTAGGGCGTTTTTCCACCAGGTCGAATAGATAGGGCCTTAGAAAACAACTCCAGACGTATAAAATACAATATAAATACAACAGTTTTTCCACGGTATAAAACGAATAATTGCTACCAGTATGAAAGTTATGGTCATTTCTACGTTCCGGGCAACCTAGGCTTCACCCTAGGGCGTTCCTCCACCAGATCGAATAGTTAGGGCCCAGGAAGTCAACGCCAGAAGCATAAAATACAATATAAATACAACAGTTTTTCCACCGTATAAAATGTGTAATTGCAACCAGTGTGAAAGTAACGGCCATTTCTACGTTCCGGGCATCCTAGACTTAACACTGAGGCATTGCTCCACTAGATCGAATACATAGGGCCTTAGAAGTCAACGCCAGAAGCATAAAGTACATTAAAAATCCAACAGTTTGTCCATCGTATAACAGGAATAATTGCCACCAGTGTGAAAGTGATGGTCATTTCTGCATTCCGGTCAGCCTAGGATACACTCTAGGGCGTTGCTCCTCCAGATAGAGTAGCTAGGGCCCAGGAAGTCAACGCCAGAAGCATAAGATACAATATAAATACAACAGTTTTTCCCTTGTATAACAGGAATAATTGCAACCAGTGTGAAACGTATGATCATTTCTACGTTCCGGGCAACCTAGGCTTCACTCTAGGGCGTTGCTCCACCACATCGGATAGCTGCGGCCTTAGAAGTCAACGCCAGAAGCCTAAAATACAATATAAATACAACAGTTTTTCAATCGTATAACAGGAATAATTGCGAACCGTGTGAAAGATATGGTCATTTCTAAGTCGCGGGCATCCTAGGCTTCACTCTAGGGCGTTGCTCCACCACATCGAATAGCTACGGCCTTAGGAGTCAACGCCAGAGGCATAAAATACAAAATAAATACAACAGTTTTTCCATCGCATAACAGGAATAATTGCAACCAGAGTGAAGGTGTTGGTCATTTCTAAGTACCGGGCAACCTAGGCTTCACTCTAGAGCGTTGCTCCACCAGATCGAATAGCTAGGGCCTTAGAAGTAAACGCCAGAAGCACAAAATAAAATAAAAATACAACAGTTATTCCATCGTATAACAGGAATAATTACAACCAGTGTGCAAGTAATGGGCATTTCTACGTTCCGTGGAATCTAGGTTTCACTCTAGGGCGTTTTTCCACCAGGTCGAATAGATAGGGCCTTAGAAAACAACTCCAGACGTATAAAATACAATATAAATACAACAGTTTTTCCACGGTATAAAACGAATAATTGCTACCAGTATGAAAGTTATGGTCATTTCTACGTTCCGGGCAACCTAGGCTTCACCCTAGGGCGTTCCTCCACCAGATCGAATAGTTAGGGCCCAGGAAGTCAACGCCAGAAGCATAAAATACAATATAAATACAACAGTTTTTCCACCGTATAAAATGTGTAATTGCAACCAGTGTGAAAGTAACGGCCATTTCTACGTTCCGGGCATCCTAGACTTAACACTGAGGCATTGCTCCACTAGATCGAATACATAGGGCCTTAGAAGTCAACGCCAGAAGCATAAAGTACATTAAAAATCCAACAGTTTGTCCATCGTATAACAGGAATAATTGCCACCAGTGTGAAAGTGATGGTCATTTCTGCATTCCGGTCAACCTAGGCTTCACTCTAGGGCGTTGCTCCTCCAGATAGAGTAGCTAGGGCCCAGGAAGTCAACGCCAGAAGCATAAGGTACAATATAAATACAACAGTTTTTCCCTTGTATAACAGGAATAATTGCAACCAGTGTGAAACGTATGGTCATTTCTACGTTCCGGGCAACCTAGGCTTCACTCTAGGGCGTTGCTCCACCACATCGGATAGCTGCGGCCTTAGAAGTCAACGCCAGAAGCCTAAAATACAATATAAATACAACAGTTTTTCAATCGTATAACAGGAATAATTGCGAACCGTGTGAAAGATATGGTCATTTCTAAGTCGCGGGCATCCTAGGCTTCACTCTAGGGCGTTGCTCCACCACATCGGATAGCTGCGGCCTTAGAAGTCAACGCCAGAAGCCTAAAATACAATATAAATACAACAGTTTTTCAATCGTATAACAGGAATAATTGCGAACATTGTGAAAGTAGCTGTCATTTCTACGTTCCGGGCAACCTAGGCTTCACTCTAGGGCGATGCTCCACCGTCCGAATATTTAGGGCCTTAGAAAACAACTCCAGACGCATAAAATACAATAAAAGTATATCAGTTTTTCCATCGTATAACAGGAATAATTGCAACCAGTGTGAAAGATATGGTCATTTCTACGTTGCGGGCATCCTAGGCTTCACTCTAGGGCATTGCTCCACCACATCGAATAGCTACGGCCTTAGAAGTCAACGCCATAACTATAGAGAACAATATAAATACAACAGTTTTTCCATTGTATAAAATGTATAATTGCAAACAGTGTGGAGGTAGTGGTCATTTTTACTTTCCGGGCAACCTAGGCTTCACTCTAGGCCGTTTATCCACCACATCGAATAGCTACTGCCTTAGAAGTCAACGTCTGAAGCATAAAATACAATATAAATACAACAGTTTTTCCATCGTATAACACGCATAATTGCAACCAGTGTGAAAGACATGGTCATTTCTACGTTCCGGGTAACCTAGGCTTCACTCTAGGGCGTTGCTCCAACACATCGAATAGCTACGGCCTAAGGTGTCAACGCCAGAGGCATAAAATACAAAATAAATACAACGGTTTTTCCATCGTATGACAAGAATAATTGCAGCCATTGTGAAAGTGATGGTCATTTCTACATTCCGAGCAGCCCAGGCTTCACTCTAGGGCGTTGTTCCTCCAGATCGAATTGCTAGGGCCTAAGAAGTCTACACCAGAAGCATAAAATACAACATAAATACAACAGTTTTTCCATCGTATAACAGGAATAATTGCAACCAGTATGAAAGTGATGGTCATTTCTACGTTCCGGGCAACCTAGGCTTCAGTCTAGGGCGTGGTTCCCCCAGATCGAATAATTAGGGCCTAAGAAGCCTACGCCAGGAGCATAAAATACAATATAAATACCACAGTATTTCCATCGTATAACAGGTATAATTGCAGCCAGAGTGAAGGTGACGGTCATTTCTAAGTTCCGGGCAACCTAGGCTTCACTCTAGAGCGTTGCTCCACCAGATCGAATAGCTAGGACCTTAGAAGTCAACGCCAGAAGCATAAAGTACATTAAAAATCCAACAGTTTGTCCATCCTATAACAGGAGTAATTGCCACCAGTGTGAAAGTTATGGTCATTTCTGCATTCCGGGCAACCTAGACTTTACTCTAGGGCGTTGCCCCTCCAGATAGAATAGTTAGGTCCCAGGAAGTCAACGCCAGAAGCATAAAATAAAATATAACTGCAACAGTTTTTCCATCGTATAACAGGAATAATTGCAACCAGAGTGAAGGTGTTGGTCATTTCTAAGTTCCGGGCAACCTAGGCTTCACTCTAGAGCGTTGCTCCACCAGATCGAATAGCTAGGGCCTTAGATGTCAACGCCAGAAGCAGAAAATAAAATAAAAATACAACAGTTATTCCATCGTATAACAGGAATAATTACAACCAGTGTGAAAGTAATGGGCATTTCTACGTTCCGTGCAATCTAGGCTTCACTCTAGGGCGTTTTTCCACCAGGTCGAATAGATAGGGCCTTAGAAAACAACTCCAGACGCATAAAATACAATATAAATACAACAGTTTTTCCACGGTATAAAACGAATAATTGCAACCAGTATGAAAGTTGTGGTCATTTCTACGTTCCGGGCAACCTAGGCTTCACCCTAGGGCGTTGCTCCACCAGATCGAATAGTTAGGGCCCAGGAAGTCAACGCCAGAAGCATAAAATACAATATAAATACAACAGTTTTTCCAACGTATAAAATGTGTAATTGCAACCAGTGTGAAAGTAACGGCCATTTCTACGTTCCGGGCATCCTAGACTTAACACTGAGGCATTGCTCCACTAGCTCGAATACATAGGGCCTTAGAAGTCAACGCCAGAAGCACAAAGTACATTAAAAATCCAACACTTTGTCCATCGTATAACAGGAATAATTGCCACCAGTGTGAAAGTGATGGTCATTTCTGCATTCCGGTCAGCCTAGGATTCACTCTAGGGCGTTGCTCCTCCAGATAGAGTAGCTAGGGCCCAGGAAGTCAACGCCAGAAGCATAAGATACAATATAAATACAACAGTTTTTCCCTTGTATAACAGGAATAATTGCAACCAGTGTGAAACGTATGGTCATTTCTACGTTCCGGGCAACCTAGGCTTCACTCTAGGGCGTTGCTCCACCACATCGGATAGCTGCGGCCTTAGAAGTCAACGCCAGAAGCCTAAAATACAATATAAATACAACAGTTTTTCAATCGTATAACAGGAATAATTGCGAACCGTGTGAAAGATATGGTCATTTCTAAGTCGCGGGCATCCTAGGCTTCACTCCAGGGCGTTGCTCCACCACATCGAATAGCTACGGCCTTAGGAGTCAACGCCAGAGGCATAAAATACAAAATAAATACAACAGTTTTTCCATCGTATAACAGGAATAATTGCAACCAGAGTGAAGGTGTTGGTCATTTCTAAGTTCCGGGCAACCTAGGCTTCACTCTAGAGCGTTGCTCCACCAGATCGAATAGCTAGGGCCTTAGAAGTAAACGCCAGAAGCACAACATAAAATAAAAATACAACAATTATTCCATTGTATAACAGGAATAATTACAACCAGTGTGCAAGTAATGGGCATTTCTACGTTCCGTGCAATCTAGGTTTCACTCTAGGGCGTTTTTCCGCCAGGTCGAATAGATAGGGCCTTAGAAAACAACTCCAGACGCATAAAATACAATATAAATACAACAGTTTTTCCACGGTATAAAACGAATAATTGCAACCAGTATGAAAGTTATGGTCATTTCTACGTTCCGGGCAACCTAGGCTTCACCCTAGGGCGTTCCTCCACCAGATCGAATAGTTAGGGCCCAGGAAGTCAACGCCAGAAGCATAAAATACAATATAAATACAACAGTTTTTCCACCGTATAAAATGTGTAATTGCAACCAGTGTGAAAGTAACGGCCATTTCTACGTTCCGGGCATCCTAGACTTAACACTGAGGCATTGCTCCACTAGATCGAATACATAGGGCCTTAGAAGTCAACGCCAGAAGCATAAAGTACATTAAAAATCCAACAGTTTGTCCATCGTATAACAGGAATAATTGCCACCAGTGTGAAAGTGATGGTCATTTCTGCATTCCGGTCAACCTAGGCTTCACTCTAGGGCGTTGCTCCTCCAGATAGAGTAGCTGGGGCCCAGGAAGTCAACGCCAGAAGCATAAGATACAATATAAATACAACACTTTTTCCCTTGTATAACAGGAATAATTGCAACCAGTGTGAAACGTATGGTCATTTCTACGTTCCGGGCAACCTAGGCTTCACTCTAGGGCGTTGCTCCACCACATCGGATAGCTGCGGCCTTAGAAGTCAACGCCAGAAGCCTAAAATACAATATAAATACAACAGTTTTTCAATCGTATAACAGGAATAATTGCGAACAGTGTGAAAGATATGGTCATTTCTACGTTGCGGGCATCCTAGGCTTCACTCTAGGGCGTTGCTCCACCACATCGAATAGCTACGGCCTTAGGAGTCAACGCCAGAGGCATAAAATACAAAATAAATACAACAGTTTTTCCATCGTATAACAAGAATAATTGCAACCAGTGTGAGAGTGATGGTCATTTCTACATTCCGGGAAACCTAGGCTTCACTCTAGGGCGTTGCTCCACCAGATCGAATACATAGTGCCATAGAAGTCAACGCCAGAAGCATAAAGTACATTAAAAATCCAACAGTTTGTCCATCGTATAACAGGAGTAATTGCCAGCAGTGTGAAAGTGATGGTCATTTTTGCATTCCGGGCAACCTAGGCTTCACTCTAGGGCGTTGCTCCTCCAGATAGAATAGTTAGGGCCCAGGAAGTCAACGCCAGAAGAATAAAATAAAATATAAATACAACAGTTTTTCCCTTGTATAACAGGAATAATTGCAACCAGTGTGAAAGGTATGGTCATTTCTACGTTCCGGGCAACCTAGGCTTCACTCTAGGGCGTTGCTCCACCACATCGGATAGCTGCGGCCTTAGAAGTCAACGCCAGAAGCCTAAAATACAATATAAATACAACAGTTTTTCAATCGTATAACAGGAATAATTGCGAACATTGTGAAAGTAGCGGTCATTTCTACGTTCCGGGCAACCTAGGCTTCACTCTAGGGCGATGCTCCACCGGACCGAATATTTAGGGCCTTAGAAAACAACTCCAGACGCATAAAATACAATAAAAGTACATCAGTTTTTCCATCGTATAGCAGGAGTAATTGCCACCAGTGTGAAAGTTATGGTCATTTCTGCATTCCGGGCAACCTAGGCTTCACTCTAGGGCGTTGCTCCTCCAGATAGAATAGCTAGGGCCCAGGAAGTCAACGCCAGAAGCATAAAATAAAATATAAATGCTACAGTTTTTCCCTTGTATAACAGGAATAATTGCAACCAGTGTGAAAGGTATGGTTATTGCTACGTTCCGGGCAACCTAGGCTTCACTCTAGGGCGTTGCTCCACCACATCGGATAGCTGCGGCCTTAGAAGTCAACGCCAGAAGCAAAAAATACAATATAAATACAACAGTTTTTCAATCGTATAACAGGAATAATTGCAAACAGTGTGAAAGATATGGTCATTTCTACGTTTCGGGCATCCTAGGCTTCACTCTAGGGCATTGCTCCACCACATCGAATAGCTACGGCCTTAGAAGTCAACGCCATAACTATAGAGAACAATATAAATACAACAGTTTTTCCATTGTATAAAATGTATAATTGCAAACAGTGTGGAGGTAGTGGTCATTTTTACTTTCCGGGCAACCTAGGCTTCACTCTAGGCCGTTTCTCCACCACATCGAATAGCTACTGCCTTAGAAGTCAACGTCTGAAGCATAAAATATAATATAAATACAACAGTTTTTCCATCGTATAACACGCATAATTGTAACCAGTGCGAAAGACATGGTCATTTCAACGTTCCGGGTAACCTAGGCTTCACTCTAGGGCGTTGCTCCAACACATCGAATAGCTACGGCCTTAGGAGTCAACGCCAGAGGCATAAAATACAAAATAAATACAACGGTTTTTCCATCGTATGACAAGAATAATTGCAGCCATTGTGAAAGTGATGGTCATTTCTACATTCCGAGCAGCCCAGGCTTCACTCTAGGGCGTTGCTCCACCAGATCGAATAGCTAGGACCTTAGAAGTCAACGCCAGAAGCACAAAATAAAATAAAAATACAACAGTTATTACATCGTATAAAAGGAATAATTACAACCAGTGTGAAAGTAATGGGCATTTCTACGTTCCGTGCAACCTAGGCTTCACTCCAGGGCGTTGGTCCACCAGGTCGAATAGTTAGGGCCTTAGAAAACAACTCCAGACGCATAAAATACAATATAAATACAACAGTTTTTCCACGGTATAAAACGAATAATTGCAACCAGTATGAAAGTTATGGTCATCTCTACGTTCCGGGCAACCTAGGCTTCACCCTAGGGCGTTGCTCCACCAGATCGATTAGTTAGGGCCTAAGAAGTCAATGCCAGAAGCATAAAATACGAAATATGTACAACAGTTTTTCCATCGTATAAAATGAGTAATTGCAACCAGTGTGAAGGTAACGGCCATTTCTACGTTCCAGGCATCCTAGACTTAACACTGAGGCATTGCTCCACCAGATCGAATACATAGGGCCTTAGAAGTCAACGCCAGAAGCATAAAGTACATTAAAAATCCAACAGTTTGTCCATCGTATAGCAGGAGTAATTGCCACCAGTGTGAAAGTTATGGTCATTTCTGCCTTCCGGGCAACCTAGGCTTCACTCTAGGGCGTTGCTCCTCCAGATAGAATAGCTAGGGCCCAGGAAGTCAACGCCAGAAGCATAAAATGAAATATAAATGCTACAGTTTTTCCCTTGTATAACAGGAATAATTGCAACCAGTGTGAAAGGTATGGTTATTGCTACGTTCCGGGCAACCTAGGCTTCACTCTAGGGCGTTGCTCCACCACATCGGATAGCTGCGGCCTTAGAAGTCAACGCCAGAAGCAAAAAATACAATATAAATACAACAGTTTTTCAATCGTATAACAGGAATAATTGCAAACAGTGTGAAAGATATGGTCATTTCTACGTTTCGGGCATCCTAGGCTTCACTCTAGGGCATTGCTCCACCACATCGAATAGCTACGGCCTTAGAAGTCAACGCCATAACTATAGAGAACAATATAAATACAACAGTTTTTCCATTGTATAAAATGAATAATTACAAACAGTGTGGAGGTAGTGGTCATTTTTACTTTCCGGGCAACCTAGGCTTCACTCTAGGCCGTTTCTCCACCACATCGAATAGCTACTGCCTTAGAAGTCAACGTCTGAAGCATAAAATATAATATAATTACAACAGTTTTTCCATCCTATAGCACGAATAATTGCAACCAGTGTGAAAGACATGGTCATTTCTACGTTCCGGGTAACCTAGGCTTCACTCTAGGGCGTTGCTCCAACACATCGAATAGCTACGGCCTTAGGAGTCAACGCCAGAGGCATAAAATACAAAATAAATAAACGGTTTTTCCATCGTATAACAAGAATAATTGCAGCCATTGTGAAAGTGATGGTCATTTCTACATTCCGAGCAGCCTAGGCTTCACTCTAGGGCGTTGTTCCTCCAGATCGAATTGCTAGGGCCTAAGAAGTCTACACCAGAAGCATAAAATACAACATAAATACAACAGTTTTTCCATCGTATAACAGGAATAAATGCAACCAGTGTGAAAGTGATGGTCATTTCTACGTTCCGGGCAACCTAGGCTTCAGTCTAGGGCGTGGTTCCCCCAGATCGAATAATTAGGGCCTAAGAAGCCTACGCCAGGAGCATAAAATACAATATAAATACCACAGTATTTCCATCGTATAACAGGTATAATTGCAACCAGAGTGAAACGTATGGTCATTTCTACGTTCCGGGCAACCTAGGCTTCACTCTAGGGCGTTGCTCCACCACATGGGATAGCGGCGGCCTTAGAAGTCAACGCCAGAAGCATAAAATACAATATAAATACAACAGTTTTTCAATCGTATAGCACGAATAATTGCAACCAGTGTGAAAGACATGGTCATTTCTACGTTCCGGGTAACCTCGGCTTCACTCTAGGTCGTTGCTCAACCACATCGAATAGCTACGGCCTAAGAAGTCAACGCCAAAAGCATAAAATACGATATATGTACAACAGTTTTTCCATCATATAAAATGAACAATTGCAACCAGTGTGAAAGTAATGGTCATTTCTACGTTCCGAGCAACCTAGGTTTCGCACTATGGCGTTGCTCCACCACATCGAATAGTTGGGGCCTTAGACGTCAATGCCAGAAGCATAAAACACAATATAAATACAACCGTTTTTCCATTGTATAAAATGAATAATTGCAAACAGGGTGGAAGTAATGGCTATTTCTACGTGCCGGGCAACCTAGGCTTCACTCTAGGGCGTTGCTCCACCACATCGAATAGCTGCGGCCTTAGAAGTCAACGCCAGAAGCATCAAATACAATATAAATACAACACTTTTTCCATCGTATAACAGGAATAATTGCTACCAGTGTGAAAGTGATGGTCATTTCTACGTTCCGGGCAACCTAGGCTTCAGTCTAGGGTGTGGTTCCCGCAGATCGAATAGTTAGGGCCTAAGAAGCCTACGCCAGCAGCATAAAATACAATATAAATACCACAGTTTTTCCATCGTATAACAGGAATAATTGCAACCAGAGTGAAGGCGATGGTCATTTCTAAGTTCCGGGCAACCTAGGCGTCACTATAGAGCGTTGCTCCACTAGATCGGATAGCTAGGACATTAGAAGTCAACGCCAGAAGCACAAAATAAAATAAAAATACAACAGTTATTCCATCGTATAACAGGAATAATTACAACCAGTGTGAAAGTAATGGGCACTTCTACGTTCCGTGCAACCTAAGCTTCACTCTAGGGCGTTGGTCCACCAGGCCGAATAGTTAGGGCCTTAGAAAACAACTCCAGACGCATAAAATACAATATAAATACAACAGTCTTTCCACGGTATAAAACGAATAACTGCAACCAGTATGAAAGTTACGGTCATTTCTACGTTCCGGGCAACCTAGGCTTCACCCTAGGGCGTTGCTCCACCAGATTGAATAGTTAGGCCCTAAGAAGTCAACGCCAGAAGCATAAAATACAATACAAATACAACAGTTTTTCCATCGTATAACAGGAATAATTGCAACCAGTGTGAAAGATATGGTCATTTCTACGATACGGGCAACCTAGGCTTCACTCTAGGGCGTCATTCCACTTGATCGAATAGTTAGGGCCTAAGAAGTCTACGCCAGAAGCATAAAATACAATATAAATACCACAGTCTTTCCATCTCATAAAACGAATAATTGCAACCAGTGTGAAAGGTATGGTCATTTCTACGTTCCGCGCATCCTAGGCTTCACTCTAGGGCGTTGCTCCACCACATCGAATAGCTAAGGCCTCAGAAGTCAACGCCATAACTATAAAAAACAATATAAATACAACAGTTTTTCCATTGTATAAAATGAATAATTGCAACCAGAGTGAAGGCGATGGTCATTTCTACGTCCCGGCAACCTAGGCTTCACTCAGGGCCGTTGCTCCTCCAGATCGAATAGCTAGGGACTTAGAAGTCAACGCTAGAAGCATAAAATAAAATAAAAATACAACAGTTTTTCCATCGTATAAAACGTATAATTGCAACCAGTATGAATGTTATGGTCATTAGTACGTTCCGGGCAACCTAGGCTTCACTCTAGGGCGTTGGCCCACGAGATCCAATAGCTAGGGCCTGAGAAGTCAACGCCAGGAGCACGAAATACAAAATAAATACAACAGCTTTTCCATCGTATAAAACGAATAATTGCAACCAGTATGAAAGCTATGGTCATTTATACGTTCCGGGCAAACTAGGCTTCACTCTAGGGCGTTGCTCAACCACATCGAATAGCTACGGCCCTAGAAGACAACGCCATAACTATAAAATACAATATAAATACAACAGTCTTTCCATCGTATAAAACGAATAATTGCAACCAGTCTGATAGTTATGGTCATTTCTCCGTTCCGGGCAATCTAGGCTTCTCTCTAGGGCGTTGCTCCACCAGATCGAATAGCTACGGCCTTAGAAGTGAACGCCATAACTATAAAAAACAATATAAATACAACAGTTTTTGCCTTGTATAACAGGAATAATTGCAACCAGTGTGAAAGTGATGGTCATTTCTACGTTCCGGGCAACCTAGGCTTCACTCTAGGGCGTTATTCCTCCAGATCGAATAGCTAGGGCCTAAGAAGTCTACACCAGAAGCATAAAATACAATATAAATACAACAGTTCTTCTATCGTATAACACTAATGATTGCAACCAGTGTGAAAGACATGGTCATTTCTACGTTCCGGGCAACCTAGGCTTCCCACTAGGGCGTTGCTCCACCACATCGAATAGCTACGGCATTAGGAGTAAACGCCAGAGGCATAACATACAAAATAAATACAACAGTTTTTCCATCGTATAACAAGAATAATTGCAACCAGTGTGAAAGTGATGGTCATTTCTACGTTCCGGGCAACCTAGGCTTCACTCTAGGGCGTTGTTCCTCCAGATCGAATAGCTAGGGCCTAAGAAGTCTACACCAGAAGCATAAAATACAATATAAATACAACAGTTTTTCCATCGTATAACAGGAATAATTGCAACCAGTGTGAAAGCGATGGTCATTTCTACGTTCCGGGCAACCTAGGCTACACTCTAGGGCGTTGCTCCACCAGATTGAATAGTTAGGCCCTAAGAAGTCAACGCCAGAAGCATAAAATACAATACAAATACAACAGTTTTTCCATCGTATAACAGGAATAATTGCAACCAGTGTGAAAGTGATGGTCATTTCTACGTTCCGGGCAACCTAGGCTTCAGTCTAGGGCGTGGTTCCCCCAGATCGAATAATTAGGGCCTAAGAAGCCTACGCCAGAAGCATAAAATATAATATAAATACCACAGTATTTCCATCGTATAACAGGTATAATTGCAACGAGAGTGAAGGTGACGGTCATTTCTAAGTTCCGGTCAACCTAGGTTTCACTCTAGAGCGTTGCTCCGCCAGATCGAATAGCTAGGACCTTAGAAGTCAACGCCAGAAGCATAAAGTACATTAAAAATCCAACAGTTTGTCCATCGTATAACAGGAGTAATTGCCACCAGTGTGAAAGTTATGGTCATTTCTGCATTCCGGGCAACCTAGGCTTCACTCTAGGGCGTTGCTCCTCCAGATAGAATAGTTAGGGCCCAGGAAGTCAACGCCAGAAGCATAAAATAAAATATAAATGCAACAGTTTTTCCCTTGTATAACAGGAATAATTGCAACCAGTGTGAAAGATATGGTTATTTCTACGTTCCGGGCAACCTAGGCTTCACTCTAGGGCGTTGCTCCACCACATCGGATAGCTGCGGCCTTAGAAGTCAACGCCAGAAGCATAACATACAATATAAATACAACAGTTTTTCAATCGTATAACAGGATTAATTGCAAACAGTGTGAAAGATATGGTCATTTCTACGTTGCGGGCATCCTGGGCTTCACTCTAGGCCATTGCTCCACCACATCGAATAGCTACGGCCTTAGAAGTGAACGCTAGAAGCATAAAATAAAATAAAAATACAACAGTTTTTCCACCGTATAACAGGAATAATTGCAACCAGTGTGAAAGATATGGTCATTACTACGATACGGGCAACCTAGGCTTCACTCTTGGGCGTCATTCCACTTGATCGAATAGTTAGGGCCTAAGAAGTCTACGCCAGAAGCATAAAATACAATATAAATACCACAGTCTTTCCATCTCATAAAACGAATAATTGCAACCAGTGTGAAAGGTATGGTCATTTCTACGTTCCGCGCATCCTAGGCTTCACTCTAGGGCGTTGCTCCACCACATCGAATAGCTCCGCCCTTAGAAGTCAACGCCAGAAGCGTAAAATACAATATAAACACAACAGTTTTTGAATCGTATAACAGGAATAATTGCAAACAGTGTGAAAAATATGGTCATTTCTACGTTGCCGGCACCCTAGGCTTCACTCTAGGGCATTGCTCCACCACATCGAATAGCTAAGGCCTCAGAAGTCAACGCCATAACTATAAAAAACAATTAAATACAACAGTTTTACCATTGTATAAAATGAATAATTGCAACCAGAGTGAAGGCGATGGTCATTTCTACGTCCCGGGCAACCTAGGCTTCACTCAGGGCCGTTGCTCCTCCAGATCGAATAGCTAGGGACTTAGAAGTCAACGCTAGAAGCATAAAATAAAATAAAAATACAACAGTTTTTCCATCGTATAAAACGTATAATTGCAACCAGTATGAATGTTATGGTCATTCCTACGTTCCGGGCAACCTAGGCTTCACTCTAGGGCGTTGGCCCACGAGATCCAATAGCTAGGGCCTAAGAAGTCAACGCCAGGAGCACGAAATACAAAATAAATACAACAGCTTTTCCATCGTATAAAACGAATAATTGCAACCAGTATGAAAGTTATGCTCATTTCTACGTTCCGGGCAACCTAGGCTTCACCCTAGGGCGTTGCTCCACCAGATCGAATAGTTAGGGCCTAAGAAGTCAACGCCAGAAGCATAAAATACAATAGAAATACACCAGTTTTCCCATCGTATAACAGGAATAATTGCGACCAGTGTGAAAGATATGGTCATTTCTACGATACGGGCAACCTAGGCTTCACTCTAGGGCGTCATTCCACTTGATCGAATAGCTAGGGCCTAAGAAGTCTACGCCAGAAGCATAAAATACAATACAAATACAACAGCTTTTCCATCGTATAACAAGTATAATTGCAACCAGTGTGAAAGGTATGGTCATTTCTACGTTCCGGGCAACCTAGGCTTCACTCTAGGGCGTTGCTCCACCACATCGAATAGCTGCGGCCTTAGAAGTCACCGCCAGAAGCATAAAATACAATATAAATACAACAGTTTTTCAATCGTATAACAGGAATAATTGCAAACAGTGTGAAAGCTATGGTCATTTCTACGTTCCGGGCAACCTAGGCTTCACTCTAGGGCGTGGTCCCCCCAGATCGAATAGCTAGGGCCTAAGAAGCCTACGCCAGAAGCATAAAATACAACATAAATACAACAGTTTTTCCATCGTATAACAAGAATAACTGCAACCATTGTGAAAGTGATGGTCATTTCTACGTTCCCGGCATCCTAGGCTTCACTCGAGGGCGTTGCTCCACCACATCAAATTGCTACGGCCCTTGAAGACAACGCCATAACTATAAAATACAATATAAATACAACAGTCTTTCCATCGTATAAAACGAATAATTGCAACCAGTCTGATAGTTATGGTCATTTCTACGTTCCGGGCAACCTAGGCTTCACCCTAGGGCATTACTCCACCAGATCGAATAGTTAGGGCCTAAGAAGTCAATGCCAGAAGCATAAAATACGATATATGTACAACAGTTTTTCCATCGTATAAAATGAGTAATTGCAACCAGTGTGAAAGTAACGGCCATTTCTACGTTCCGTGCATCCTAGACTTAACACTGAGGCATTGCTCCACCAGGTCGAGTACATAGGACCTTAGAAGTCAACGCCAGAAGCATAAAGTACATTAAAAATCCAACAGTCTCCATCGTATAACAGGAATAGTTGCCACCAGTGGGAAAGTGATGGTCATTTCTGCATTCCGGGCAACCTAGGCTTCACTCTAGGGCGTCGCTCCTCCAGATAGAATAGTTAGGGCCCAGGAAGTCAACGCCAGAAGCATAAAATGCAATATAAATACAACAGTTTTTCCCTTGTATAACAGGAATAATTGCAACCAGTGTGAAAGGTATGGTCATTTCTACATTCCGGGCAACCGAGGCTTCACCCTAGGGCGTTGCTCCACCAGATCGAATAGTTAGGGCCTAAGAAGTCAACGCCAGAAGCATAAAATACAATAGAAATACAACAGTTTTTCCATCGTATAACAGGAATAATTGCAAACAGTGTGAAAGATATGGTCATTTCTACGATACGGGCAACCTAGGCTTCACCCTAGGGCGTTGTTCCACCAGATGGAATAGCTACGGCCTTAGAAGTCGACGCCATAACCATAAAAAACAGTATAAATACAACAGTATTTCCATTGTACAAAATGAATAATTGCAAACAGTGTGGAGGTAATGGTCATTTCTACTTTCCGGGCAACCTAGGCTTCACTCTAGGGCGTTTCTCCACCACATCGAATAGCTACGGCCTTAGAAGTCAACGTCTGAAGCATAAAATATAATATAAATACAACAGTTTTTCCATCGTATAACAGGAATAATTGCAACCAGTGTGAAAGACATGGTCATTTCTACGTTCCCGGCAACCTAGGCTTCACTCTAGGGCGTTGTTCCACCACATCGAATAGCTACGGCCTTAGGAGTCAATGCCAGAGGCATGAAATACAAAATAAATACAACAGTTTTTCCATCGTATAACAAGAATAATAGCAACGAATGTGAAAGTGATGGTCATTTCAGCATTCCGGGCAACCTGGGCTTCACTCTAGAGCCATGCTCCACAAGATCGAATAGTTAGGGCCTAAGAAGTCAACCCCAGAAGCATAAAATACAATATAAATACAACAGTTTTTCCCTAGTATAACAGGAATAATTGCAACCAGTGTGAAAGCTATGGTCATTTCTACGTTCCGGGCAACCTAGGCTTCACTCTAGGGCGTCGCTCCACCACATCGAATAGCTGCGGCCTTAGAAGTCAACGTCAGAAGCATAAAATACGATATATGTACAACAGTTTTTCCATCGTATAAAATGAGTAATTGCAACCAGTGTGAAAGTAACGACCATTTCTACGTTCCGGGCATCCTAGACTTAACACTGAGGCATTGCTCCACCAGGTCAAGTACATAGGACCTTAGAAGTCAACGCCAGAAGCATAAAGTACATTAAAAATCCAACAGTCTCCATCGTATAACAGGAATAGTTGCCACCAGTGGGAAAGTGATGGTCATTTCTGCATTCCGGGCAACCTAGGCTTCACTCTAGGGCGTCGCTCCTCCAGATAGAATAGCTAGGGCCCAGGAAGTCAACGCCAGAAGCATAAAATGCAATATAAATACAACAGTTTTTCCCTTGTATAACAGGAATAATTGCAACCAGTGTGAAAGGTATGGTCATTTCTACATTCCGGGCAACCGAGGCTTCACCCTAGGGCGTTGCTCCACCAGATCGAATAGTTAGGGCCTAAGAAGTCAACGCCAGAAGCATAAAATACAATAGAAATACAACAGTTTTTCCATCGTATAACAGGAATAATTGCAAACAGTGTGAAAGATATGGTCATTTCTACGATACGGGCAACCTAGGCTTCACCCTAGGGCGTTGTTCCACCAGATGGAATAGCTACGGCCTTAGAAGTCGACGCCATAACCATAAAAAACAGTATAAATACAACAGTATTTCCATTGTACAAAATGAATAATTGCAAACAGTGTGGAGGTAATGGTCATTTCTACTTTCCGGGCAACCTAGGCTTCACTCTAGGGCGTTTCTCCACCACATCGAATAGCTACGGCCTTAGAAGTCAACGTCTGAAGCATAAAATATAATATAAATACAACAGTTTTTCCATCGTATAACAGGAATAATTGCAACCAGTGTGAAAGACATGGTCATTTCTACGTTCCCGGCAACCTAGGCTTCACTCTAGGGCGTTGTTCCACCACATCGAATAGCTACGGCCTTAGGAGTCAATGCCAGAGGCATGAAATACAAAATAAATACAACAGTTTTTCCATCGTATAACAAGAATAATAGCAACGAATGTGAAAGTGATGGTCATTTCAGCATTCCGGGCAACCTGGGCTTCACTCTAGGGCCATGCTCCACAAGATCGAATAGTTAGGGCCTAAGAAGTCAACCCCAGAAGCATAAAATACAATATAAATACAACAGTTTTTCCCTAGTATAACAGGAATAATTGCAACCAGTGTGAAAGCTATGGTCATTTCTACGTTCCGGGCAACCTAGGCTTCACTCTAGGGCGTCGCTCCACCACATCGAATAGCTGCGGCATTAGAAGTCAACGTCAGAAGCATAAAATACAATATAAATACAACACTTTTTCCATCGTATAACAGGAATAATTGCAACCAGTGTGAAAGTGATGGTCATTTCTACGTTCCGGGCAACCTAGGCTTCAGTCTAGGGCGTGGTTCCCCCAGATCGAATAGTTAGGGCCTAAGAAGTCAACGACAGGAGCACCAAATACAAAATAAATACAACAGTTTTTCCATCGCATAAAACGAATAATTGCATCCAGTGTGCAAGTAATGGTCATTTCTACGATCCGGGCAACCTAGGCTTCACTCTAGGGCGTTGCTCAACCACATCGAATAGCTACGGCGATAGAAGACAACGCCATAACTATAAAATACAATATAAATACAACAGTCTTTACATCGTATAAAACGAATAATTGCAACCAGTCTGATAGTTATGGTCATTTCTACGTTCCGGGCAATCTAGGCTTCTCTCTAGGGCGTTGCTCCACCAGATCGAATAGTTAGGGCCTAACAAGTCAACGCCAGAAGCATAAAATACAATATAAATACAACAGCTTTACCATCGTATAACAGGAATAATTGCAACCAGTGTGAAAGATATGGTCATTTCTACGATACGGGCAACCTAGGCTGCACTCTAGGGCGTCGTTCCACCACATCGAATAGCTGCGGCCTTAGAAGTCAACGCCAGAAGCATAAAATGCCATATAAATATAACAGCTGTTCCACTGTATAATATGAATAATTGCAAACAGTGTGGAAGTAATGGTCATTTCTACGTACCGGGCAACCTAGGCTTCACACTAGGGCGTTGCTCAACCACATGGGATAGCTACGGCCCTAGAAGACAACGCCATAACTATAAAATACAATATAAATACAACAGCTTCTCCACCGTATAACAGGAATAATTGCAACCAGTGTGAAAGGTATGGTCATTTGTACTTTCCGGGCAACCTAGGCTTCACTCTAGGGCGTTTCTCCACCACATCGAATAGCTACGGCCTTAGAAGTCAACGTCTGAAGCATACAATATAATATAAATACAACAGTTTTTCCGTCGTATAACAGGAATAATTGCAACCAGTGTGAAAGACATGGTCATTTCTACGTTCCGGGCAACCTATGCTTCACTCTAGGGCGTTGCTCCACCACATCGTATAGCTACGGCCTTAGCAGTCAACGCAAGAGGCATAAAATACAGAATAAATACAACAGTTTTGCCATCGTATAACAAGAATAATTGCAACCAGTGTGGAAGTGATGGTCATTTCTACATTCCGGGCAACCTAGGCTTCACTCTAGGGCCATGCTCCAACAGATCGAATAGTTAGGGCCTAAGAAGTCAACGCCAGAAGCATAAAATACAATATAAATGCAACAGTTTTTCCCTTGTATAACAGGAATAAATACAACCAGTGTGAAAGCTATGGTCACTTCTACGTTCCGGGCAGCCTAGGCTTCACTCTAGGGCGTTTCTCCACCACATCGAATAGTTAGGGCTTTAGAAGTCAATGCCAGAAACATAAAATGCCATAAAAATACAACAGTTGTTCCACTGTATAATACGAATAATTGCAAACAGTGTGGAAGTAATGGTCATATCTACGTATCGGGCAACCTATGCTTCAGTCTAGGGCGTTGCTCAACCATATCGGATAGCTACGGCCCTAGAAGACAACGCCATAACTATAAAATAAAATATAAATACAACAGTCTTTCCATCTAATAAAACGAATAATTGCAACCAGTCTGATAGTTAGGGTCATTTCTACGTTCCGGGCAACCTAGGCTTCACTCTAGGGCGTTGCTCCACCATATCGAATAGTTAGGGCCTAAGAAGTCAATGCCAGATGCATAGAATACGATATATGTACAACAGTTTTTCCATCGTATAAAATGAGTAATTGCAACCAGTGTGAAAGTAATGGCCATTTCTGCGTTCCGGGCATCCTAGACTTAACACTGAGATATTGCTCCACCAGATCGAATACATAGGGCCTTAGAAGTCAACGCCAGAAGCATAAAGTACATTAAAAATCCAACAGCGTGTCCATCGCATAACTGGAATAATTGCCACCAGTGTGAAAGTGATGGTTATTTCTGCTTTCCAGGCAACCTAGGATCCACTCCAGGGCGTTGCTCCTCCAGATAGAATAGTTAGGGCCCAGGAAGTCAACGCCAGAAGCATAAAATACAATATGAATACAACAGTTTTTCCCTTGTATAACAGGAATAATTGCAACCAGTGTGAAAGGTATGGTCATTTCTACGTTCCGCGCAAAGTAGGCTTCACTCTAGGGCGTTGCTCCACCACATCGAATAGCTCCGACCTTAGAAGTCAACGCCAGAAGCATAAAATACAATATAAATACAACAGTTTTTGAATCGTATAACAGGAATAATTGCAAACAGTGTGAAAGATATGGTCATTTCTACGTTGCGGGCATCCTAGGCTTCACTCTAGGGCATTGCTTCACCACATCGAATAGCTAAGGCCTCAGAAGCCAACGCCATAACTATAAAAAACAATATGAATACAACAGTTTTTCCATTGTATAAAATGAATAATTGCAACCAGAGTGAAGGTGATGGTCATTTCTACGTCCCGGGCAACCTAGGCTTCACTCAGGGCCGTTGCTCCACGAGATCCAATAGCTAGGGCCTAAGAAGTCAACGCCAGGAGCACCAAATACAAAATAAATACAACAGCTTTTCCAACGTATAAGACGAATAATTGCAACCAGTATGAAAGCTATGGTCATTTCTACGATACGGGCAACCTAGGCTGCACTCTAGGGCGTCGTTCCACCACATCGAATAGCTGCGGCCTTAGAAGTCAACGCCAGAAGCATAAAATACAATATAAATACAACAGTTTTTGAATCGTATAACAGGAATAATTGCAACCAGTCTGATAGTTAGGGTCATTTCTACGTTCCGGGCAACCTAGGCTTCACTCTAGGGCGTTGCTCCACCATATCGAATAGTTAGGGCCTAAGAAGTCAATGCCAGATGCATAGAATACGATATATGTACAACAGTTTTTCCATCGTATAAAATGAGTAATTGCAACCAGTGTGAAAGTAATGGCCATTTCTGCGTTCCGGGCATCCTAGACTTAACACTGAGACATTGCTCCACCAGATCGAATACATAGGGCCTTAGAAGTCAACGCCAGAAGCATAAAGTACATTAAAAATCCAACAGTTTGTCCATCCTATAACAGGAATAATTGCCACCAGTGTGAAAGTGATGGTTATTTCTGCATTCCAGGCAACCTAGGATCCACTCTAGGGCGTTGCTCCTCCAGATAGAATAGTTAGGGCCCAGGAAGTCAACGCCAGAAGCATAAAATACAATATGAATACAACAGTTTTTCCCTTGTATAACAGGAATAATTGCAACCAGTGTGAAAGGTATGGTTATTTCTACGTTCCGCGCAAACTAGGCTTCACTCTAGGGCGTTGCTCCACCACATCGAATAGCTGCGGCCTTAGAAGTCAACGCCAGAAGCATAAAATACAATATAAATACAACAGTTTTTGAATCGTATAACAGGAATAATTGCAAACAGTGTGAAAGATATGGTCATTTCTACGTTGCGGACATCCTAGGCTTCACTCTAGGGCATTGCTTCACCACATCGAATAGCTAAGGCCTCAGAAGCCAACGCCATAACTATAAAAAACAATATGAATACAACAGTTTTTCCATTGTATAAAATGAATAATTGCAACCAGAGTGAAGGTGATGGTCATTTCTACGTCCCGGGCAACCTAGGCTTCACTCAGGGCCGTTGCTCCACCAGATCGAATAGCTAGGGACTTAGAAGTCAACGCTAGAAGCATAAAATAAAATACAAATGCAACAGTTTTTCCATCGTATAAAACGTGTAATTGCAACCAGTATGATTGTTATGGTCATTCCTACGTTCCGGGCAACCTAGGCTTCACTCTAGGGCGTTGGTCCACGAGATCCAATAGCTAGGGCCTAAGAAGTCATCTCCAGGAGCACCAAATACAAAATAAATACAACAGCTTTTCCATCGTATAAAACGAATAATTGCAACCAGTATGAAAGCTATGGTCATTTATACGTTCCGGGCAACCTAGGCTTCACTCTAGGGCGTTGCTCAACCACATCGAATAGCTACGGCCCTAGAAGACAACGCCATAACTATAAAATACAATATAAATACAACAGTCTTTCCATCGTATAAAACGAGTAATTGCAACCAGTTTGATAGTTATGGTCATTTCTACGTTCCGGGCACCCTAGGCTTCACTCTAGGGCGTTGCCCCACCAGATCGAATAGTTAGGGACTTAGAATTCGACGCCAGAAGCATAAAATACAACATAAGTACAACAGTTTTTTCATCGTATAACAGGAATAATTGCAACCAGTCTGAAAGGTATGGTCATTTCTACGTTCCGGGCAACCTAGGCTTCACTCTATGGCGTTGGTCCTCCACATCTAACAGTTAGGGCCTAAGAAGTCAACGCCAGAAGCACCAAATACAAAATAAATATAACAGTTTTTCCATCGTATAAAACGAATAATTGCAACCAGTATGAAAGTTATGGTCATTTCTTCGTTCCGGGCAACCTAGGCCTCACCCTAGGGCGTTGCTCAACCACATCGAATAGTTAGGGCCTTAGAAGTCCATGCCAGGAGCATAAAATACAATATAAATACAACAGTTTTTCATCTGTATAATATGAATAATTGCAAACAGTGTGGATGTAATGGTCATTTCTACGTTCCGGGCAACCTAGGCTTCACTCTAGGCTGTTGGTCCACCAGATCCATTAGTTAGGGCCTAAGAAGTCAACACCAGGAGCGCCAAATACAAAATAAATACAACAGTTTTTCCATCGTATAAAACGAATAATTGCAACCGGTGAGCAAGTAATGGTCATTTCTACGATCCGGGCAACCTAGGCTTCACTCTATGGCGTTGCTCCACCACATCGAATAGCTACGGCCTTAGGAGTCAACGCCAGAGGCATAAAATACAAAATAAATAAAACAGTTTTTCCATCGTATAACAAGAATAATTGCAGCCAGTGTGAAGGTAATGGCCATTTCTACGTTCCGCGCAACCTAGGCTTCACCCTATGACGTTGCTCCACCTGATCGAATAGTTAGGGCCTAAGAAGTCAACGCCAGAAGCATAAAATACGATATATGTACAACAGTTTTTCCATCGTATAAAATGAGTAATTGCAACCAGTGTGAAAGTAATGGCCATTTCTGCGTTCCGGGCATCCTAGACTTAACACTGAGACATTGCTCCACCAGATCGAATACATAGGGCCTTAGAAGTCAACGCCAGAAGCATAAAGTACATTAAAAATCCAACAGTTTGTCCATCGTATAACAGGAATAATTGCCACCAGTGTGAAAGTGATGGTTATTTCTGCATTCCAGGCAACCTAGGATCCACTCTAGGGCGTTGCTCCTCCAGATAGAATAGTTAGGGCCCAGGAAGTCAACGCCAGAAGCATAAAATACAATATGAATACAACAGTTTTTCCCTTATATAACAGGAATAATTGCAACCAGTGTGAAAGGTATGGTTATTTCTACGTTCCGCGCAAACTAGGCTTCACTCTAGGGCGTTGCTCCACCACATCGAATAGCTGCGGCCTTAGAAGTCAACGCCAGAAGCATAAAATACAATATAAATACAACAGTTTTTGAATCGTATAAAACGTATAATTGCAACCAGTATGATTGTTATGGTCATTCCTACTGTCCGGGCAACCTAGGCTTCACTCTAGGGCGTTGGTCCACGAGATCCAATAGCTAGGGCCTAAGAAGTCATCTCCAGGAGCACCAAATACAAAATAAATACAACAGCTTTTCCATCGTATAAAACGAATAATTGCAACCAGTATGAAAGCTATGGTCATTTATACGTTCCAGGCAACCTAGGCTTCACTCTAGGGCGTTGCTCAACCACATCGAATAGCTACGGCCCTAGAAGACAACGCCATAACTATAAAATACAATATAAATACAACAGTCTTTCCATCGTATAAAACGAGTAATTGCAACCAGTTTGATAGTTATGGTCATTTCTACGTTCCGGGCACCCTAGGCTTCACTCTAGGGCGTTGCTCCACCAGATCGAATAGTTAGGGACTTAGAATTCGACGCCAGAAGCATAAAATACAACATAAGTACAACAGTTTTTCCATCGTATAACAGGAATAATTGCAACCAGTGTGAAAGTACAGGTCATTTTTACTTTCCGGGCAACCTAGGCTTCACTCTAAGGCGTTGGCCCTCCACATCTAACAGTTAGGGCATAAGAAGTAAACGCCAGAAGCACCAAATACAAAATAAATACAACAGTTTTTAAATCGTATAAAGCGAATAATTGCAACCAGTATGAAAGCTATGGTCATTTCTACGTTCCGGGCAATCTAGGCTTCACTCTAGGGCGTTGCTCAACCACATCGAATAGTTAGGGCCTAAGAAGTCAACGCCAGAAGCACCAAATACAAAATTAATACAACAGCTTTTCCATCGTATATAATGTACATTTGCAAACAGAGTGAAAGTAATGGTCATTTCTACGTTTCGGGCGACCTAGGCTCCACTCTACGGCGTTGCTCCACCAGATGGAATAGCTTGGGCCGTAGAAGTCAATGCCAGAAGCATAAAATACAAAATAAATACAACAGTTTTTCCATTGTATAACAAGAATAATTGCAACCAGTGTGAAAGTGATGGTCATTTCTACATTCCGGGCAACCTAGGCTTGTCACTAGGGCGTTGTTCCACCAGAGCGAATAGTTAGGGCCTAAGAAGTCAACGCCTGAAGCATAAAATACGATATATGCACAACAGTTTTTCCATCGTATAAAACGGATAATTGCAACCAGTGTGAAAGTAATAGACATTTCTACGTTGCGGGCATCCTAGACTTAACTCTGAGGCATTGCTACACCAGATCGAATACATAGGGCCTTAGAAGTCAACGCCAGAAGTATAAAGTACATTAAAAATCCAACAGTGTGTCCATCGTATAACAGGAATAATTGCCACCAGTGTGAAAGTGATGGTTATTTCTGCTTTCCAGGCAACCTAGGATCCACTCTAGGGCGTTGCTCCACCTGATCGAATAGTTAGGGCCTAAGAATTCAACGCGAGAAGTATAAAATACGATATATGCACAACAGTTTTTCCATCGTATAAAACGGATAATTGCAACCAGTGTGAAAGTAATAGACATTTCTACGTTGCGGGCATCCTAGACTTAACTCTGAGGCATTGCTACACCAGATCGAATACATAGGGCCTTAGAAGTCAACGCCAGAAGTATAAAGTACATTAAAAATCCAACAGTGTGTCCATCGTATAACAGGAATAATTGCCACCAGTGTGAAAGTGATGGTTATTTCTGCTTTCCAGGCAACCTAGGATCCACTCTAGGGCGTTGCTCCTCCAGATAGAATAGTTAGGGCCCAGGAAGTCAACGCCAGAAGCATAAAATACAATATGAATACAACAGTTTTTCCCTTGTATAACAGGAATAATTGCAACCAGTGTGAAAGGTATGGTCATTTCTACGTTCCGCGCAAAGTAGGCTTCACTGTAGGGCGTTGCGCCACCACATCGAATAGCTCCGACCTTAGAAGTCAACGCCAGAAGCATAAAATACAATATAAATACAACAGTTTTTGAATCGTATAACAGGAAGAATTGCAAACAGTGTGAAAAATATGGTCATTTCTACGTTGCGGGCATCCTAGGCTTCACTCTAGGGCATTGCTCCACCACATCGAATAGCTACGGCCTTAGAAGTCAACGCCATAACTATAAAAAACAATATAAATACAACAGTTTCTCCATTGTGTAAAATGAATAATTGCAAACAGTGTGGAGGTAAGGGTCATTTCTACTTTCCGGGCAACCTAGGCTTCACTCTAGGGCGTTTCTCCACCACATCGAATAGCTACGCCCTTAGAAGTCAACGCCTGAAGCATAAAATATAATATAAGTACAACAGTTTTTCCATCGTATAACAGGAATAATTGCAACCAGTGTGAAGGTTATGGTCAAATCTACATTCCGGGCAGCCTAGGCTTCACTCTAGGGCGTTGCTCCACCAGATCGAATAGTTGGGGCCTTAGAAGTCAACGCCCGAAGAATAAAATACAACATAAATAGAACAGTTTTTCCATTGTATAAAACGAACAATTGAAACCAGTGTGAAAGTTATGGTCATTTCTACGTTCCGCGCAACCTAGGCTTCACCCCTGGGCGTTGCTCCACCAGATCGAATAGTTAGGGCCTAAGAAGTCAATGCCAGAATCATAAAATACGATATATGTACAACAGCTTTTCCATCGCATAAAATGAGTAATTGCAACCAGTGTGAAAGTAATAGCCATTTCTACGTTGCGGGCATCCTAGACTTAACTCTGAGGCATTGCTACACCAGATCGAATACAGAGGGCCTTAGAAGTCAACGCCAGAAGTATAAAGTACAATCAAAATCCAACAGTTTGTCCATCGTGTAGCTGGAATAATTGCAACCAGAGTGAAAGTAATGGTCACTTCTACGTTTCGGGCGACCTAGGCTCCAGTCTAGGGTGTTGCTCCACCAGATGGAATAGCTAGGGCCTTAGAAGTCAATGACAGAAGCATAAAATACAAAATAAATACAACAGTTTTTCCATCGTAGAACAAGAATAATTGCAACCAGTGTGAAAGTGATGGTCATTTCTACATTCCGGGCAACCTAGGCTTGACTCTAGGGCGTTGCTCCACCAGATCGAATAGTTAGGGACTTAGAATTCGACGCCAGAAACATAAAATACAACATAAGTACAACAGTTTTTCCATCGTATAACAGGAATAATTGCAACCAGTGTGAAAGTACAGGTCATTTTTACGTTCCGGGCAACCTAGGCTTCACTCTAGGGCGTTGGCCCTCCACATCTAACAGCTAGGGCATAAGAACTAAACGCCAGAAGCACCAAATACAAAATAAATACAACAGTTTTTAAATCGTATAAAGCGAATAATTGCAACCAGTATGAAAGCTATGGTCATATCTACGTTCCGGGCAATCTAGGCCTCACCCTAGGGCGTTGCTCCACCTGATCGAATAGTTAGGGCCTAAGAAGTCAACGCCAGAAGCATAAAATACGATATATGTACAACAGTTTTACCATCGTATAACAGGAATAATTGCAACCAGTGTGAAAGATATGGTCATTTCTACGATACGGGCAACCTAGGCTGCACTCTAGGGCGTCGTTCCACCACATCGAATAGCTGCGGCCTTAGAAGTCAACGCCAGAAGCATAAAATACAATATAAATACAACAGTTTTTGAATCGTATAACAGGAATAATTGCAAACAGTGTGAAAGATATGGTCATCTCTACGTTCCGGGCAACCTAGGCTTCACACTAGGGCGTTGCTCAACCACATCGAATAGCTACGGCCCGAGAAGACAGCGCCATAACTATAAAATACAGTATAAATACAACATTCTATCCATCGTATAAAATGAATAATTGCAACCAGTTTGATAGTTATGGTCACTTCTACGTTCCGGGCAACCTAGGCTTCACCCTAGGACGTTGCTCCACCAGATCGAATAGTTAGGGCCTAAGGAGTCAATGCCTGAAGCATAAAATACGATATATGTACAACAGTTTTTCCATCGCATAAAATGAGTAATTGCAACCAGTGTGAAAGGTATGGTCATTTCTACGTTCCGGGCAACCTAGGCTCCACTCTAGGGCGTTTCTCCACCACATCGAATAGCTACGGCCTTAGAAGTCAACGCCTGAAGCATAAAATACGATATATGTACAACAGTTTTTCCATCGTATAAAACGAATAATTGCAACAAGTGTGAAAGTAATAGCCATTTCTACGTTGCGGGCATCCTAGACTTAACTCTGAGGCATTGCTCCACCAGATCAAATAGTTAGGGCCTAAGAAGTCAACGCCAGAAGCATAAAATACAATATAAATACAACAGCTTTTCCATCGTATATAATGTACATTTGCAAACAGAGTGAAAGTAATGGTCATTTCTACGTTTCGGGCGACCTAGGCTCCACTCTACGGCGTTGCTCCACCAGATGGAACAGCTAGGGCCTTAGAAGTCAATGCCAGAAGCATAAAATACAAAATAAATACAACAGTTTTTCCATTGTATAACAAGAATAATTGCAACCAGTGTGAAAGTGATGGTCATGTCTACATTCCGGGAAACCTAGGCTTGTCACTAGGGCGTTGTTCCACCAGAGCGAATAGTTAGGGCCTAAGAAGTCAACGCCTGAAGCATAAAATACAATATAAATACAACAGTTTTTAAATCGTATAAAGCGAATAATTGCAACCAGTATGAAAGCTATGGTCATTTCTACGTTCCGGGCAATCTAGGCTTCACTCTAGGGCGTTGCTCAACCACATCGAACAGTTAGGGCCTAAGAAGTCAACGCCAGAAGCACCAAATACAAAATTAATACAACAGTTTTTCCATCGTATAAATCGAATAATTGCAACCAGTATGAAAGTTATGGTCATTTCTACGTTCCGGGCAACCTAGGCTTCACCCTAGGGCGTTGCTCCACCACATCGAATAGCTGCGGCCTTAGAAGTCAACGCCAGAAGCATAAAATACAATATAAATACAACAGTTTTTCAATCGTATAACAGGAAGAATTGCAAACAGTGTGAAAAATATGGTCATTTCTACGTTGCGGGCATCCTAGGCTTCGCTCTAGGGCATTGCTCCACCACATCGAATAGCTACGGCCTGAGAAGTCAACGCCATATCTATAAAAAACAATATAAATACAACAGTTTCTCCATTGTGTAAAATGAATAATTGCAAACAGTGTGGAGGTAAGGGTCATTTCTACTTTCCGGGCAACCTAGGCTTCACTCTAGGGCGTTTCTCCACCATATCGAATAGCTACGCCCTTAGAAGTCAACGCCTGAAGCATAAAATATAATATAAGTACAACAGTTTTTCCATCGTATAACAGGAATAATTGCAACCAGTGTGAAAGTGATGGTCATTTCTACATTCCGGGCAACCTAGGCTTGACTCTAGGGCGTTGCTCCACCAGATCGAATAGTTGGGGCCTTAGAAGTCAACGCCCGAAGCATAAAATACAACATAAGTACAACAGTTTTTCCATCGTATAACAGGAAGAATTGCAAACAGTGTGAAAAATATGGTCATTTCTACGTTACGGGCATCCTAGGCTTCACTCTAGGGCATTGCTCCACCACATCGAATAGCTACGGCCTTAGAAGTCAACGCCATAACTATAAAAAACAATATAAATACAACAGTTTCTCCATTGTGTAAAATGAATAATTGCAAACAGTGTGGAGGTAAGGGTCATTTCTACTTTCCGGGCAACCTAGGCTTCACTCTAGGGCGTTTCTCCACCACATCGAATAGCTACGCCCTTAGAAGTCAACGCCTGAAGCATAAAATATAATATAAGTACAACAGTTTTTCCATCGTATAACAGGAATAATTGCAACCAGTGTGAAGGTTATGGTCAATTCTACATTCCGGGCAACCTAGGCTTCACTCTAGGGCGTTGCTCCACCAGATCGAATAGTTGGGGCCTTAGAAGTCAACGCCCGAAGCATAAAATACAACATAAATAGAGCAGTTTTTCCATTGTATAAAACGAACAATTGAAACCAGTGTGAAAGTTATGGTCATTTCTACGTTCCGCGCAACCTAGGCTTCACCCCTGGGCGTTGCTCCACCAGATCGAATAGTTAGGGCCTAAGAAGTCAATGCCAGAATCATAAAATACGATATATGTACAACAGCTTTTCCATCGCATAAAATGAGTAATTGCAACCAGTGTGAAAGTAATAGCCATTTCTACGTTGCGGGCATCCTAGACTTAACTCTGAGGCATTGCTACACCAGATCGAATACAGAGGGCCTTAGAAGTCAACGCCAGAAGTATAAAGTACAATCAAAATCCAACAGTTTGTCCATCGTGTAGCTGGAATAATTGCAACCAGAGTGAAAGTAATGGTCACTTCTACGGGTCGGGCGACCTAGGCTCCAGTCTAGGGCGTTGCTCCACCAGATGGAATAGCTAGGGCCTTAGAAGTCAATGACAGAAGCATAAAATACAAAATAAATACAACAGTTTTTCCATCGTAGAACAAGAATAATTGCAACCAGTGTGAAAGTGATGGTCATTTCTACATTCCGGGCAACCTAGGCTTGACTCTAGGGCGTTGCTCCACCAGATCGAATAGTTAGGGACTTAGAATTCGACGCCAGAAGCATAAAATACAACATAAGTACAACAGTTTTTCCATCGTATAACAGGAATAATTGCAACCAGTGTGAAAGTACAGGTCATTTTTACGTTCCGGGCAACCTAGGCTTCACTCTAGGGCGTTGGCCCTCCACATCTAACAGTTAGGGCATAAGAAGTAAACGCCAGATGCACCAAATACAAAATAAATACAACAGTTCTTAAATCGTATAAAGCGAATAATTGCAACCAGTATGAAAGCTATGGTCATTTCTACGTTCCGGGCAATCTAGGCCTCACCCTAGGGCGTTGCTCCACCTGATCGAATAGTTAGGGCCTAAGAAGTCAACGCCAGAAGCATAAAACACGATATATGTACAACAGTTTTACCATCGTATAACAGGAATAATTGCAACCAGTGTGAAAGATATGGTCATTTCTACGATACGGGCAACCTAGGCTGCACTCCAGGGCGTCGTTCCACCACATCGAATAGCTGCGGCCTTAGAAGTCAACGCCAGAAGCATAAAATACAATATAAATACAACAGTTTTTGAATCGTATAACAGGAATAATTGCAAACAGTGTGAAAGATATGGTCATTTCTACGTTCCGGGCAACCTAGGCTACACTCTAGGGCGTGGCTCCACCACATCGAATAGCTAGGGCCTTAGAAGTCAATGCCAGAAGCATAAAATGCCATATAAATACAACAGTTGTTCCACTGTATAATATGAATAATTGCAAACAGTGTGGATGTAATGGTCATCTCTACGTTCCGGGCAACCTAGGCTTCACACTAGGGCGTTGCTCAACCACATCGAATAGCTACGGACCGAGAAGACAGCGCCATAACTATAAAATACAGTATAAATACAACATTCTATCCATCGTATAAAATGAATAATTGCAACCAGTTTGATAGTTATGGTCACTTCTACGTTCCGGGCAACCTAGGCTTCACCCTAGGACGTTGCTCCACCAGATCGAATAGTTAGGGCCTAAGGAGTCAATGCCTGACGCATAAAATACGATATATGTACAACAGTTTTTCCATCGCATAAAATGAGTAATTGCAACCAGTGTGAAAGGTATGGTCATTTCTACGTTCCGGGCAACCTAGGCTCCACTCTAGGGCGTTTCTCCACCACATCGAATAGCTACGGCCTTAGAAGTCAACGCCTGAAGCATAAAATACGATATATGTACAACAGTTTTTCCATCGTATAAAACGAATAATTGCAACAAGTGTAAAAGTAATAGCCATTTCTACGTTGCGGGCATCCCAGACTTAACTTTGAGGCATTGCTCCACCAGATCATATAGTTAGGGCCTAAGAAGTCAACGCCAGAAGCATAAAATACAATATAAATACAACAGCTTTTCCATCGTATATAATGTACATTTGCAAACAGAGTGAAAGTAATGGTCATTTCTACGTTTCGGGCGACCTAGGCTCCACTCTACGTCGTTGCTCCACCAGATGGAACTGCTAGGGCCTTAGAAGTCAATGCCAGAAGCATAAAATACAAAATAAATACAACAGTTTTTCCATTGTATAACAAGAATAATTGCAACCAGTGTGAAAGTGATGGTCATGTCTACATTCCGGGCAACCTAGGCTTGTCACTAGGGCGTTGTTCCACCAGAGCGAATAGTTAGGGCCTAAGAAGTCAACGCCTGAAGCATAAAATACAATATAAATACAACAGTTTTTAAATCGTATAAAGCGAATAATTGCAACCAGTATGAAAGCTATGGTCATTTCTACGTTCCGGGCAATCTAGGCTTCACTCTAGGGCGTTGCTCAACCACATCGAATAGTTAGGGCCTAAGAAGTCAACGCCAGAAGCACCAAATACAAAATTAATACAACAGTTTTTCCATCGTATAAAACGAATAATTGCAACCAGTATGAAAGTTATGGTCATTTCTACGTTCCGGGCAACCTAGGCTTCACCCTAGGGCATTGCTCCACCACATCGAATAGCTACGGCCTGAGAAGTCAACGCCATAACTATAAAAAACAATATAAATACAACAGTTTCTCCATTGTGTAAAATGAATAATTGCAAACAGTGTGGAGGTAAGGGTCATTTCTACTTTCCGGGCAACCTAGGCTTCACTCTAGGGCGTTTCTCCACCATATCGAATAGCTACGCCCTTAGAAGTCAACGCCTGAAGCATAAAATATAATATAAGTACAACAGTTTTTCCATCGTATAACAGGAATAATTGCAACCAGTGTGAAAGTGATGGTCATTTCTACATTCCGGGAAACCTAGGCTTGACTCTAGGGCGTTGCTCCATCAGATCGAATAGTTAGGGACTTAGAATTCGACGCCAGAAGCATAAAATACAACATAAGTACAACAGTTTTTCCATCGTATAACAGGAATAATTGCAACCAGTGTGAAAGTACAGGTTATTTTTACGTTCCGGGCAACCTAGGCTTCACTCTAGGGCGTTGGCCCTCCACGTCTAACAGTTAGGGCATAAGAAGTAAACGCCAGAAGCACCAAATACAAAATAAATACAACAGTTTTTCAATCGTATAACAGGAAGAATTGCAAACAGTGTGAAAAATATGGTCATTTCTACGTTACGGGCATCCTAGGCTTCACTCTAGGGCATTTCTCCACCACATCGAATAGCTACGGCCTTAGAAGTCAACGCCATAACTATAAAAAAACAATATAAATACAACAGTTTCTCCATTGTGTAAAATGAATAATTGCAAACAGTGTGGAGGTAAGGGTCATTTCTACTTTCCGGGCAACCTAGGCTTCACTCTAGGGCGTTTCTCCACCACATCGAATAGCTACGCCCTTAGAAGTCAACGCCTGAAGCATAAAATATAATATAAGTACAACAGTTTTTCCATCGTATAACAGGAATAATTGCAACCAGTGTGAAGGTTATGGTCAATTCTACATTCCGGGCAACCTAGGCTTCACTCTAGGGCGTCGCTCCACCACATCGAATAGCTGCGGCCTTAGAAGTCAACGTCAGAAGCATAAAATACAATATAAATACAACACTTTTTCCATCGTATAACAGGAATAATTGCAACCAGTGTGAAAGTGATGGTCATTTCTACGTTCCGGGCAACCTAGGCTTCAGTCTAGGGCGTGGTTCCCCCAGATCGAATAGTTAGGGCCTAAGAAGTCAACGACAGGAGCACCAAATACAAAATAAATACAACAGTTTTTCCATCGCATAAAACGAATAATTGCATCCAGTGTGCAAGTAATGGTCATTTCTACGATCCGGGCAACCTAGGCTTCACTCTAGGGCGTTGCTCAACCACATCGAATAGCTACGGCGATAGAAGACAACGCCATAACTATAAAATACAATATAAATACAACAGTCTTTCCATCGTATAAAACGAATAATTGCAACCAGCCTGATAGTTATGGTCATTTCTACGTTCCGGGCAATCTAGGCTTCTCTCTAGGGCGTTGCTCCACCAGATCGAATAGTTAGGGCCTAACAAGTCAACGCCAGAAGCATAAAATACAATATAAATACAACAGCTTTACCATCGTATAACAGGAATAATTGCAACCAGTGTGAAAGATATGGTCATTTCTACGATACGGGCAACCTAGGCTGCACTCTAGGGCGTCGTTCCACCACATCGAATAGCTGCGGCCTTAGAAGTCAACGCCAGAAGCATAAAATGCCATATAAATATAACAGCTGTTCCACTGTATAATATGAATAATTGCAAACAGTGTGGAAGTAATGGTCATTTCTACGTACCGGGCAACCTAGGCTTCACACTAGGGCGTTGCTCAACCACATGGGATAGCTACGGCCCTAGAAGACAACGCCATAACTATAAAATACAATATAAATACAACAGCTTCTCCACCGTATAACAGGAATAATTGCAACCAGTGTGAAAGGTATGGTCATTTGTACTTTCCGGGCAACCTAGGCTTCACTCTAGGGCGTTTCTCCACCACATCGAATAGCTACGGCCTTAGAAGTCAACGTCTGAAGCATACAATATAATATAAATACAACAGTTTTTCCGTCGTATAACAGGAATAATTGCAACCAGTGTGAAAGACATGGTCATTTCTACGTTCCGGGCAACCTAGGCTTCACTCTAGGGCGTTGCTCCACCACATCGTATAGCTACGGCCTTAGCAGTCAACGCAAGAGGCATAAAATACAAAATAAATACAACAGTTTTGCCATCGTATAACAAGAATAATTGCAACCAGTGTGGAAGTGATGGTTATTTCTACATTCCGGGCAACCTAGGCTTCACTCTAGGGCCATGCTCCAACAGATCGAATAGTTAGGGCCTAAGAAGTCAACGCCAGAAGCATAAAATACAATATAAATGCAACAGTTTTTCCCTTGTATAACAGGAATAAATGCAACCAGTGTGAAAGCTATGGTCACTTCTACGTTCCGGGCAGCCTAGGCTTCACTCTAGGGCGTTTCTCCACCACATCGAATAGTTAGGGCTTTAGAAGTCAATGCCAGAAACATAAAATGCCATAAAAATACAACAGTTGTTCCACTGTATAATACGAATAATTGCAAACAGTGTGGAAGTAATGGTCATATCTACGTATCGGGCAACCTATGCTTCAGTCTAGGGCGTTGCTCAACCATATCGAATAGCTACGGCCCTAGAAGACAACGCCATAACTATAAAATAAAATATAAATACAACAGTCTTTCCATCTAATAAAACGAATAATTGCAACCAGTCTGATAGTTAGGGTCATTTCTACGTTCCGGGCAACCTAGACTTCACTCTAGGGCGTTGCTCCACCATATCGAATAGTTAGGGCCTAAGAAGTCAATGCCAGATGCATAGAATACGATATATGTACAACAGTTTTTCCATCGTATAAAATGAGTAATTGCAACCAGTGTGAAAGTAATGGCCATTTCTGCGTTCCGGGCATCCTAGACTTAACACTGAGACATTGCTCCACCAGATCGAATACATAGGGCCTTAGAAGTCAACGCCAGAAGCATAAAGTACATTAAAAATCCAACAGTGTGTCCATCGTATAACAGGAATAATTGCCACCAGTGTGAAAGTGATGGTTATTTCTGCTTTCCAGGCAACCTAGGATCCACTCTAGGGCGTTGCTCCTCCAGATAGAATAGTTAGGGCCCAGGAAGTCAACGCCAGAAGCATAAAATACAATATGAATACAACAGTTTTTCCCTTGTATAACAGGAATAATTGCAACCAGTGTGAAAGGTATGGTCATTTCTACGTTCCGCGCAAAGTAGGCTTCACTCTAGGGCGTTGCTCCACCACATCGAATAGCTCCGACCTTAGAAGTCAACGCCAGAAGCATAAAATACAATATAAATACAACAGTTTTTGAATCGTATAACAGGAATAATTGCAAACAGTGTGAAAGATATGGTCATTTCTACGTTGCGGGCATCCTAGGCTTCACTCTAGGGCATTGCTTCACCACATCGAATAGCTAAGGCCTCAGAAGCCAACGCCATAACTATAAAAAACAATATGAATACAACAGTTTTTCCATTGTATAAAATGAATAATTGCAACCAGAGTGAAGGTGATGGTCATTTCTACGTCCCGGGCAACCTAGGCTTCATTCAGGGCCGTTGCTCCACGAGATCCAATAGCTAGGGCCTAAGAAGTCAACGCCAGGAGCACCAAATACAAAATAAATACAACAGCTTTTCCAACGTATAAGACGAATAATTGCAACCAGTATGAAAGCTATGGTCATTTCTACGATACGGGCAACCTAGGCTGCACTCTAGGGCGTCGTTCCACCACATCGAATAGCTGCGGCCTTAGAAGTCAACGCCAGAAGCATAAAATACAATATAAATACAACAGTTTTTGAATCGTATAACAGGAATAATTGCAACCAGTCTGATAGTTAGGGTCATTTCTACGTTCCGGGCAACCTAGGCTTCACTCTAGGGCGTTGCTCCACCATATCGAATAGTTAGGGCCTAAGAAGTCAATGCCAGATGCATAGAATACGATATATGTACGACAGTTTTTCCATCGTATAAAATGAGTAATTGCAACCAGTGTGAAAGTAATGGCCATTTCTGCGTTCCGGGCATCCTAGACTTAACACTGAGACATTGCTCCACCAGATCGAATACATAGGGCCTTAGAAGTCAACGCCAGAAGCATAAAGTACATTAAAAATCCAACAGTTTGTCCATCGTATAACAGGAATAATTGCCACCAGTGTGAAAGTGATGGTTATTTCTGCATTCCAGGCAACCTAGGATCCACTCTAGGGCGTTGCTCCTCCAGATAGAATAGTTAGGGCCCAGGAAGTCAACGCCAGAAGCATAAAATACAATATGAATACAACAGTTTTTCCCTTGTATAACAGGAATAATTGCAACCAGTGTGAAAGGTATGGTTATTTCTACGTTCCGCGCAAACTAGGCTTCACTCTAGGGCGTTGCTCCACCACATCGAATAGCTGCGGCCTTAGAAGTCAACGCCAGAAGCATAAAATACAATATAAATACAACAGTTTTTGAATCGTATAACAGGAATAATTGCAAACAGTGTGAAAGATATGGTCATTTCTACGTTGCGGGCATCCTAGGCTTCACTCTAGGGCATTGCTTCACCACATCGAATAGCTAAGGCCTCAGAAGCCAACGCCATAACTATAAAAAACAATATGAATACAACAGTTTTTCCATTGTATAAAATGAATAATTGCAACCAGAGTGAAGGTGATGGTCATTTCTACGTCCCGGGCAACCTAGGCTTCACTCAGGGCCGTTGCTCCACCAGATCGAATAGCTAGGGACTTAGAAGTCAACGCTAGAAGCATAAAATAAAATACAAATGCAACAGTTTTTCCGTCGTATAAAACGTGTAATTGCAACCAGTATGATTGTTATGGTCATTCCTACGTTCCGGGCAACCTAGGCTTCACTCTAGGGCGTTGGTCCACGAGATCCAATAGCTAGGGCCTAAGAAGTCAACGCCAGGAGCACCAAATACAAAATAAATACAACAGCTTTTCCATCGTATAAAACGAATAATTGCAACCAGTATGAAAGCTATGGTCATTTCTACGATACGGGCAACCTAGGCTGCACTCTGTGGCGTCGTTCCACCACATCGAATAGCTGCGGCCTTAGAAGTCAACGCCAGAAGCATAGAATACAATATAAATACAACAGTTTTTGAATCGTATAACAGGAATAATTGCAACCAGTCTGATAGTTAGGGTCATTTCTACGTTCCGGGCAACCTAGGCTTCACTCTAGGGCGTTGCTCCTCCATATCGAATAGTTAGGGCCTAAGAAGTCAATGCCAGATGCATAGAATACGATATATGTACAACAGTTTTTCCTTCGTATAAAATGAGTAATTGCAGCCAGTGTGAAAGTAATGGCCATTTCTGCGTTCCGGGTATCCTAGACTTAACACTGAGACATTGCTCCACCAGATCGAATACATAGGGCCTTAGAAGTCAACGCCAGAAGCATAAAGTACATTAAAAATCCAACAGTTTGTCCATCGTATAACAGGAATAATTGCCACCAGTGTGAAAGTGATGGTTATTTCTGCATTCCAGGCAACCTAGGAACCACTCTAGGGCGTTGCTCCTCCAGATAGAATAGTTAGGGCCCAGGAAGTCAACGCCAGAAGCATAAAATACAATATGAATACAACAGTTTTTCCCTTGTATAACAGGAATAATTGCAACCAGTGTGAAAGGTATGGTTATTTCTACGTTCCGCGCAAACTAGGCTTCACTCTAGGGCGTTGCTCCACCACATCGAATAGCTGCGGCCTTAGAAGTCAACGCCAGAAGCATAAAATACAATATAAATACAACAGTTTTTGAATCGTATAAAACGTATAATTGCAACCAGTATGATTGTTATGGTCATTCCTACGTTCCGGGCAACCTAGGCTTCACTCTAGGGCGTTGGTCCACGAGATCCAATAGCTAGGGCCTAAGAAGTCATCTCCAGGAGCACCAAATACAAAATAAATACAACAGCTTTTCCATCGTATAAAACGAATAATTGCAACCAGTATGAAAGCTATGGTCATTTATACGTTCCAGGCAACCTAGGCTTCACTCTAGGGCGTTGCTCAACCACATCGAATAGCTACGGCCCTAGAAGACAACGCCATAACTATAAAATACAATATAAATACAACAGTCTTTCCATCGTATAAAACGAGTAATTGCAACCAGTTTGATAGTTATGGTCATTTCTACGTTCCGGGCACCCTAGGCTTCACTCTAGGGCGTTGCTCCACCAGATCGAATAGTTAGGGACTTAGAATTCGACGCCAGAAGCATAAAATACAACATAAGTACAACAGTTTTTTCATCGTATAACAGGAATAATTGCAACCAGTCTGAAAGGTATGGTCATTTCTACGTTCCGGGCAACCTAGGCTTCACTCTATGGCGTTGGTCCTCCACATCTAACAGTTAGGGCCTAAGAAGTCAACGCCAGAAGCACCAAATACAAAATAAATATAACAGTTTTTCCATCGTATAAAACGAATAATTGCAACCAGTATGAAAGTTATGGTCATTTCTTCGTTCCGGGCAACCTAGGCCTCACCCTAGGGCGTTGCTCAACCACATCGAATAGTTAGGGCCTTAGAAGTCCATGCCAGGAGCATAAAATACAATATAAATACAACAGTTTTTCATCTGTATAATATGAATAATTGCAAACAGTGTGGATGTAATGGTCATTTCTACGTTCCGGGCAACCTAGGCTTCACTCAAGGCTGTTGGTCCACCAGATCCATTAGTTAGGGCCTAAGAAGTCAACACCAGGAGCGCCAAATACAAAATAAATACAACAGTTTTTCCATCGTATAAAACGAATAATTGCAACCGGTGAGCAAGTAATGGTCATTTCTACGATCCGGGCAACCTAGGCTTCACTCTAGGGCGTTGCTCCACCACATCGAATAGCTACGGCCTTAGGAGTCAACGCCAGAGGCATAAAATACAAAATAGATAAAACAGTTTTTCCATCGTATAACAAGAATAATTGCAGCCAGTGTGAAGGTAATGGCCATTTCTACGTTCCGCGCAACCTAGGCTTCACCCTTTGACGTTGCTCCACCAGATCGAATAGTTAGGGCCTAAGAAGTCAACGCCAGAAGCATAAAATACGATATATGTACAACAGTTTTTCCATCGTATAAAACGAATAATTGCAACCAGTGTGAAAGTAATAGCCATTTCTACGTTGCGGGCATCCTAGACTTAACTCTGAGGCATTGCTACACCAGATCGAATACAGAAGGCCTTAGAAGTCAACGCCAGAAGTATAAAGTACAATCAAAATCCAACAGTTTGTCCATCGTGTAGCTGGAATAATTGCAACCAGAGTGAAAGTAATGGTCACTTCTACGTTTCGGGCGACCTAGGCTCCAGTCTAGGGCGTTGCTCCACCAGATGGAATAGCTAGGGCCTTAGAAGTCAATGACAGAAGCATAAAATACAAAATAAATACAACAGTTCTTCCATCGTAAAACAAGAATAATTGCAACCAGTGTGAAAGCTATGGTCATTTCTACATTCCGGGCAACCTACGCTTGACTCTAGGGCGTTGCTCCACCAGATCGAATAGTTAGGGACTTAGAATTCGACGCCAGAAGCATAAAATACAACATAAGTACAACAGTTTTTCCATCGTATAACAGGAATAATTGCAACCAGTGTGAAAGTACAGGTCATTTTTACGTTCCGGGCAACCTAGGCTTCACTGTAGGGCGTTGGCCCTCCACATCTAACAGTTAGGGCATAAGAAGTAAACGCCAGAAGCACCAAATACAAAATAAATACAACAGTTTTTAAATCGTATAAAGCGAATAATTGCAACCAGTATGAAAGCTATGGTCATTCCTACGTTCCGGGCAACCTAGGCTTCACTCTAGGGCGTTGGTCCACGAGATCCAATAGCTAGGGCCTAAGAAGTCATCTCCAGGAGCACCAAATACAAAATAAATACAACAGCTTTTCCATCGTATAAAACGAATAATTGCAACCAGTATGAAAGCTATGGTCATTTATACGTTCCAGGCAACCTAGGCTTCACTCTAGGGCGTTGCTCAACCACATCGAATAGCTACGGCCCTAGAAGACAACGCCATAACTATAAAATACAATATAAATACAACAGTCTTTCCATCGTATAAAACGAGTAATTGCAACCAGTTTGATAGTTATGGTCATTTCTACGTTCCGGGCACCCTAGGCTTCACTCTAGGGCGTTGCTCCACCAGATCGAATAGTTAGGGACTTAGAATTCGACGCCAGAAGCATAAAATACAACATAAGTACAACAGTTTTTTCATCGTATAACAGGAATAATTGCAACCAGTCTGAAAGGTATGGTCATTTCTACGTTCCGGGCAACCTAGGCTTCACTCTATGGCGTTGGTCCTCCACATCTAACAGTTAGGGCCTAAGAAGTCAACGCCAGAAGCACCAAATACAAAATAAATATAACAGTTTTTCCATCGTATAAAACGAATAATTGCAACCAGTATGAAAGTTATGGTCATTTCTTCGTTCCGGGCAACCTAGGCCTCACCCTAGGGCGTTGCTCAACCACATCGAATAGTTAGGGCCTTAGAAGTCCATGCCAGGAGCATAAAATACAATATAAATACAACAGTTTTTCATCTGTATAATATGAATAATTGCAAACAGTGTGGATGTAATGGTCATTTCTACGTTCCGGGCAACCTAGGCTTCACTCTAGGCTGTTGGTCCACCAGATCCATTAGTTAGGGCCTAAGAAGTCAACACCAGGAGCGCCAAATACAAAATAAATACAACAGTTTTTCCATCGTATAAAACGAATAATTGCAACCGGTGAGCAAGTAATGGTCATTTCTACGATCCGGGCAACCTAGGCTTCACTCTAGGGCGTTGCTCCACCACATCGAATAGCTACGGCCTTAGGAGTCAACGCCAGAGGCATAAAATACAAAATAGATAAAACAGTTTTTCCATCGTATAACAAGAATAATTGCAGCCAGTGTGAAGGTAATGGCCATTTCAACGTTCCGCGCAACCTAGGCTTCACCCTTTGACGTTGCTCCACCTGATCGAATAGTTAGGGCCTAAGAAGTCAACGCCAGAAGCATAAAATACGATATATGTACAACAGTTTTTCCATCGTATAAAACGAATAATTGCAACCAGTGTGAAAGTAATAGCCATTTCTACGTTGCGGGCATCCTAGACTTAACTCTGAGGCATTGCTACACCAGATCGAATACAGAAGGCCTTAGAAGTCAACGCCAGAAGTATAAAGTACAATCAAAATCCAACAGTTTGTCCATCGTGTAGCTGGAATAATTGCAACCAGAGTGAAAGTAATGGTCACTTCTACGTTTCGGGCGACCTAGGCTCCAGTCTAGGGCGTTGCTCCACCAGATGGAATAGCTAGGGCCTTAGAAGTCAATGACAGAAGCATAAAATACAAAATAAATACAACAGTTTTTCCATCGTAAAACAAGAATAATTGCAACCAGTGTGAAAGCTATGGTCATTTCTACATTCCGGGCAACCTACGCTTGACTCTAGGGCGTTGCTCCACCAGATCGAATAGTTAGGGACTTAGAATTCGACGCCAGAAGCATAAAATACAACATAAGTACAACAGTTTTTCCATCGTATAACAGGAATAATTGCAACCAGTGTGAAAGTACAGGTCATTTTTACGTTCCGGGCAACCTAGGCTTCACTCTAGGGCGTTGGCCCTCCACATCTAACAGTTAGGGCATAAGAAGTAAACGCCAGAAGCACCAAATACAAAATAAATACAACAGTTTTTAAATCGTATAAAGCGAATAATTGCAACCAGTATGAAAGCTATGGTCATTTCTACGTTCCGGGCAATCTAGGCTTCACTCTAGGGCGTTGCTCAACCACATCGAATAGTTAGGGCCTAAGAAGTCAACGCCAGAAGCACCAAATACAAAATTAATACAACAGCTTTTCCATCGTATATAATGTACATTTGCAAACAGAGTGAAAGTAATGGTCATTTCTACGTTTCGGGCGACCTAGGCTCCACTCTACGGCGTTGCTCCACCAGATGGAATAGCTTGGGCCTTAGAAGTCAATGCCAGAAGCATAAAATACAAAATAAATACAACAGTTTTTCCATTGTATAACAAGAATAATTGCAACCAGTGTGAAAGTGATGGTCATTTCTACATTCCGGGCAACCTAGGCTTGTCACTAGGGCGTTGTTCCACCAGAGCGAATAGTTAGGGCCTAAGAAGTCAACGCCTGAAGCATAAAATACAATATAAATACAACAGTTTTTCCATCGTATAAAACGAATAATTGCAACCAGTATGAAAGTTATGGTCATTTCTACGTTCCGGGCAACCTAGGCTTCACCCTAGGGCGTTGCTCCACCTGATCGAATAGTTAGGGCCTAAGAAGTCAACGCCAGAAGTATAAAATACGATATATGCACAACAGTTTTTCCATCGTATAAAACGGATAATTGCAACCAGTGTGAAAGTAATAGACATTTCTACGTTGCGGGCATCCTAGACTTAACTCTGAGGCATTGCTACACCAGATCGAATACATAGGGCCTTAGAAGTCAACGCCAGAAGCATAAAGTACAATCAAAATCCAACAGTTTGTCCATCGTATAGCTGGAATAATTGCAACCAGAGTGAAGGTAATGGTCATTTCAACGTTTCGGGCGACCTAGGCTCCACTCTAGGGCGTTGCTCCCCCAGATGGAATAGCTAATGCCTTAGAAGTCAATGCCAGAAGCATAAAATACAAAATAAATACAACAGTTTTACCATCGTATAAAACGAATAATTGCAACAAGTGTGAAAGTAATAGCCATTTCTACGTTGCGGGCATCCTAGACTTAACTCTGAGGCATTCGTCCACCAGATCAAATAGTTAGGGCCTAAGAAGTCAACGCCAGAAGCATAAAATACAATATAAATACAACAGCTTTTCCATCGTATATAATGTACATTTGCAAACTGAGTGAAAGTAATGGCCATTTCTACGTTTCGGGCGACCTAGGCTCCACTCTACGGCGTTGCTCCACCAGATGGAATAGCTAGGGCCTTAGAAGTCAATGCCAGAAGCATAAAATACAAAATAAATACAACAGTTTTTCCATTGTATAACAAGAATAATTGCAACCAGTGTGAAAGTGATGGTCATTTCTACATTCCGGGCAACCTAGGCTTGTCACTAGGGCGTTGTGGCACCAGAGCGAATAGTTAGGGCCTAAGAAGTCAACGCCTGAAGCATAAAATACAATATAAATACAACAGTTTTTCCATCGTATAAAACGAATAATTGCAACCAGTATGAAAGTTATGGTCATTTCTACGTTCCGGGCAACCTAGGCTTCACTCTAGGGCGTTGCTCCACCAGATCGAATAGTTAGGGCCATAGAAGTCAACGCCCGAAGCATAAAATACAAAATAAATAGAACAGTTTTTCCATTGTATAAAACGGGTAATTGAAACCAGTGTGAAAGTTATGGTCATTTCTACGTTCCGGGCACTCTAGGCTTCACTCTAGGGCGTTGCTCCACCAGATCGAATAGTTAGGGACTTAGAATTCGACGCCAGAAGCATAAAATACAACATAAGTACAACAGTTTTTTCATCGTATAACAGGAATAATTGCAACCAGTCTGAAAGGTATGGTCATTTCTACGTTCCGGGCAACCTAGGCTTCACTCTAGGGCCTTGGTCCTCCACATCTAACAGTTAGGGCCTAAGAAGTCAACGCCAGAAGCACCAAATACAAAATAAATATAACAGTTTTTCCATCGTATAAAACGAATAATTGCAACCAGTATGAATGTTATGGTCATTTCTACGTTCGGGGCAACCTAGGCCTCACCCTAGGGCGTTGCTCCACCTGATCGAATAGTTAGGGCCTAAGAAGTCAACGCCAGAAGCATAAAATACGATATATGTACAACAGTTTTACCATCGTATAAAATGAATAATCGCAAACAGTGTGGATGTAATGGTCATTTCTACGTTCCTGGCAACCTAGGCTTCACACTAGGGCGTTGCTCAACCACATCGAATAGCTACGGCCCGAGAAGACAGCGCCATAACTATAAAATACAGTATAAATACAACATTCTATCCATCGTATAAAATGAATAATTGCAACCAGTATGAAAGCTATGGTCATTTCTACGTTCCGGGCAATCTAGGCTTCACTCTAGGGCGTTGCTCAACCACATCGAATAGTTAGGGCCTTAGAAGTCCATGCCAGAAGCATAAAATACAGTATAAATACAACAGTTTTTCATCTGTATAATATGAATAATTGCAAACAGTGTGGATGTAATGGTCATTTCTACGTTCCGGGCAACCTAGGCTTCACTCTAGGCTGTTGGTCCACCAGATCCATTAGTTAGGGCCTAAGAAGTCAACACCAGGAGCGCCAAATACAAAATAAATACAACAGTTTTTCCATCGTGTAAAACGTATAATTGCAACCAGTGAGCAAGTAATGGTCATTTCTACGATCCGGGCAACCTAGGCATCACCCTAGGGCGTTGTTCCGCCAGAGCGAATAGTTAGGGCCTAAGAAGTCAACGCCTGAAGCATAAAATACAATATAAATACAACATTTTTTCCATCGTATAAAACGAATAATTGCAACCAGTATGAAAGTTATGGTCATTTCTACGTTCCGGGCAATCTAGGCTTCACTCTAGGGCGTTGCTCAACCACATCGAATGGTTAGGTCCTAAGAAGTCAACGCCAGAAGCACCAAATACAAAATTAATACAACAGTTTTTCCATCGTATAAAACGAATAATTGCAACCAGTATGAAAGTTATGGTCATTTATACGTTCCGGGCAACCTAGGCTTCACCCTAGGGCGTTGCTCCACCTGATCGAATCGTTAGGGCCTAAGAAGTCAACGCCAGAAGCATAAAATACGATGTATGTACAACAGTTTTACCATCGTATAAAATGAATAATCGCAAACAGTGTGAAGGTAATGGCCATTTCTACGTTCCGAGCAACCTAGGCTTCACTCTAGGGCGTTGCTCCACCAGATCGAATAGTTGGGGCCTTAGGAGTCAACGGTCGAAGCATAAAATACAAAATAAGTAGAACAGTTTTTCCATTGTATAAAACGAATAATTGAAACCAGTGTGAAAGTTATGGTCATTTCTACGTACCGCGCAACCTAGGCTTCACCCTATGACGTTGCTCCACCTGATCAAATAGTTAGGGCCTAAGAAGTAAACGCCAGAAGCACCAAATACAAAATAAATACAACAGTTTTTAAATCGTATAAAGCGAATAATTGCAACCAGTATGAAAGCTATGGTCATTTCTACGTTCCGGGCAATCTAGGCTTCACTCTAGGGCGTTGCTCAACCACATCGATTAGTTAGGGCCTAAGAAGTCAACGCCAGAAGCACCAAATACAAAATTAATATAACAGTTTTTCCATCGTATAAAACGAATAATTGCAACCAGTATGAAAGTTATGGTCATTTCTACGTTCCTGGCAACCTAGGCTTCACCCTTGGGCGTTGCTCCACCACATCGAATAGCTGCGGCCTGAGAAGTCAACGCCAGAAGCATAAAATACAATATAAATACAACAGTTTTTCAATCGTATAACAGGAAGAATTGCAAACAGTGTGAAAAATATGGTCATTTCTACGTTGCGGGCATCCTAGGCTTCACTCTAGGGCATTGCTCCACCACATCGAATAGCTACGGCCTTAGAAGTCAACGCCATAACTATAAAAAACAATATAAATACAACAGTTTCTCCATTGTGTAAAATGAATAATTGCAAACAGTGTGGAGGTAAGGGTCATTTCTACTTTCCGGGCAACCTAGGCTTCACTCTAGGGCGTTTCTCCACCACATCGAATAGCTACGCCCTTAGAAGTCAACGCCTGAAGCATAAAATATAATATAAGTACAACAGTTTTTCCATCGTATAACAGGAATAATTGCAACCAGTGTGAAGGTTATGGTCAATTCTACATTCCGGGCAACCTAGGCTTGACTCTAGGGCGTTGCTCCACCAGATCGAATAGTTAGGGACTTAGAATTCGACGCCAGAAACATAAAATACAACATAAGTACAACAGTTTCTCCATCGTATAACAGGAATAATTGCAACCAGTGTGAAAGTACAGGTCATTTTTACGTTCCGGGCAACCTAGGCTTCACTCTAGGGCGTTGGCCCTCCACATCTAACAGCTAGGGCATAAGAACTAAACGCCAGAAGCACCAAATACAAAATAAATACAACAGTTTTTAAATCGTATAAAGCGAATAATTGCAACCAGTATGAAAGCTATGGTCATTTCTACGTTCCGGGCAATCTAGGCCTCACCCTAGGGCGTTGCTCCACCTGATCGAATAGTTAGGGCCTAAGAAGTCAACGCCAGAAGCATAAAATACGATATGTGTACAACAGTTTTACCATCGTATAACAGGAATAATTGCAACCAGTGTGAAAGATATGGTCATTTCTACGATACGGGCAACCTAGGCTGCACTCTAGGGCGTCGTTCCACCACATCGAATAGCTGCGGCCTTAGAAGTCAACGCCAGAAGCATAAAATACAATATAAATACAACAGTTTTTGAATCGTATAACAGGAATAATTGCAAACAGTGTGAAAGATATGGTCATCTCTACGTTCCGGGCAACCTAGGCTTCACACTAGGGCGTTGCTCAACCACATCGAATAGCTACGGCCCGAGAAGACAGCGCCATAACTATAAAATACAGTATAAATACAACATTCTATCCATCGTATAAAATGAATAATTGCAACCAGTTTGATAGTTATGGTCACTTCTACGTTCCGGGCAACCTAGGCTTCACCCTAGGACGTTGCTCCACCAGATCGAATAGTTAGGGCCTAAGGAGTCAATGCCTGAAGCATAAAATACGATATATGTACAACAGTTTTTCCATCGCATAAAATGAGTAATTGCAACCAGTGTGAAAGGTATGGTCATTTCTACGTTCCGGGCAACCTAGGCTCCACTCTAGGGCGTTTCTCCACCACATCGAATAGCTACGGCCTTAGAAGTCAACGCCTGAAGCATAAAATACGATATATGTACAACAGTTTTTCCATCGTATAAAACGAATAATTGCAACAAGTGTGAAAGTAATAGCCATTTCTACGTTGCGGGCATCCTAGACTTAACTCTGAGGCATTGCTCCACCAGATCAAATAGTTAGGGCCTAAGAAGTCAACGCCAGAAGCATAAAATACAATATAAATACAACAGCTTTTCCATCGTATATAATGTACATTTGCAAACAGAGTGAAAGTAATGGTCATTTCTACGTTTCGGGCGACCTAGGCTCCACTCTACGGCGTTGCTCCACCAGATGGAACAGCTAGGGCCTTAGAAGTCAATGCCAGAAGCATAAAATACAAAATAAATACAACAGTTTTTCCATTGTATAACAAGAATAATTGCAACCAGTGTGAAAGTGATGGTCATGTCTACATTCCGGGAAACCTAGGCTTGTCACTAGGGCGTTGTTCCACCAGAGCGAATAGTTAGGGCCTAAGAAGTCAACGCCTGAAGCATAAAATACAATATAAATACAACAGTTTTTAAATCGTATAAAGCGAATAATTGCAACCAGTATGAAAGCTATGGCCATTTCTACGTTCCGGGCAATCTAGGCTTCACTCTAGGGCGTTGCTCAACCACATCGAATAGTTAGGGCCTAAGAAGTCAACGCCAGAAGCACCAAATACAAAATTAATACAACAGTTTTTCCATCGTATAAATCGAATAATTGCAACCAGTATGAAAGTTATGGTCATTTCTACGTTCCGGGCAACCTAGGCTTCACCCTAGGGCGTTGCTCCACCACATCGAATAGCTGCGGCCTTAGAAGTCAACGCCAGAAGCATAAAATACAATATAAATAGAACAGTTTTTCAATCGTATAACAGGAAGAATTGCAAACAGTGTGAAAAATATGGTCATTTCTACGTTGCGGGCATCCTAGGGTTCACTCTAGGGCATTGCTCCACCACATCGAATAGCTACGGCCTGAGAAGTCAACGCCATATCTATAAAAAACAATATAAATACAACAGTTTCTCCATTGTGTAAAATGAATAATTGCAAACAGTGTGGAGGTAAGGGTCATTTCTGCTTTCCGGGCAACCTAGGCTTCACTCTAGGGCGTTTCTCCACCATATCGAATAGCTACGCCCTTAGAAGTCAACGCCTGAAGCATAAAATATAATATAAGTACAACAGTTTTTCCATCGTATAACAGGAATAATTGCAACCAGTGTGAAAGTGATGGTCATTTCTACATTCCGGGCAACCTAGGCTTGACTCTAGGGCGTTGCTCCACCAGATCGAATAGTTAGGGACTTAGAATTCGACGCCAGAAGCATAAAATACAACATAAGTACAACAGTTTTTCCATCGTATAACAGGAATAATTGCAACCAGTGTGAAAGTACAGGTCATTTTTACGTTCCGGGCAACCTAGGCTTCACTCTAGGGCGTTGGCCCTCCACATCTAACAGTTAGGGCATAAGAAGTAAACGCCAGAAGCACCAAATACAAAATAAATACAACAGTTCTTAAATCGTATAAAGCGAATAATTGCAACCAGTATGAAAGCTATGGTCATTTCTACGTTCCGGCCAATCTAGGCCTCACCCTAGGGCGTTGCTCCACCTGATCGAATAGTTAGGGCCTAAGAAGTCAACGCCAGAAGCATAAAATACGATATATGTACAACAGTTTTACCATCGTATAACAGGAATAATTGCAACCAGTGTGAAAGATATGGTCATTTCTACGATACGGGCAACCTAGGCTGCACTCTAGGGCGTCGTTCCACCACATCGAATAGCTGCGGCCTTAGAAGTCAACGCCAGAAGCATAAAATACAATATAAATACAACAGTTTTTGAATCGTATAACAGGAATAATTGCAAACAGTGTGAAAGATATGGTCATTTCTACGATCCGGGCAACCTAGGCATCACCCTAGGGCGTTGTTCCACCAGAGCGAATAGTTAGGGCCTAAGAAGTCAACGCCTGAAGCATAAAATACAATATAAATACAACATTTTTTCCATCGTATAAAACGAATAATTGCAACCAGTATGAAAGTTATGGTCATTTCTACGTTCCGGGCAATCTAGGCTTCACTCTAGGGCGTTGCTCAACCACATCGAATGGTTAGGTCCTAAGAAGTCAACGCCAGAAGCACCAAATACAAAATTAATACAACAGTTTTTCCATCGTATAAAACGAATAATTGCAACCAGTATGAAAGTTATGGTCATTTATACGTTCCGGGCAACCTAGGCTTCACCCTAGGGCGTTGCTCCACCTGATCGAATCGTTAGGGCCTAAGAAGTCAACGCCAGAAGCATAAAATACGATGTATGTACAACAGTTTTACCATCGTATAAAATGAATAATCGCAAACAGTGTGAAGGTAATGGCCATTTCTACGTTCCGAGCAACCTAGGCTTCACTCTAGGGCGTTGCTCCACCAGATCGAATAGTTGGGGCCTTAGGAGTCAACGGTCGAAGCATAAAATACAAAATAAGTAGAACAGTTTTTCCATTGTATAAAACGAATAATTGAAACCAGTGTGAAAGTTATGGTCATTTCTACGTACCGCGCAACCTAGGCTTCACCCTATGACGTTGCTCCACCTGATCAAATAGTTAGGGCCTAAGAAGTAAACGCCAGAAGCACCAAATACAAAATAAATACAACAGTTTTTAAATCGTATAAAGCGAATAATTGCAACCAGTATGAAAGCTATGGTCATTTCTACGTTCCGGGCAATCTAGGCTTCACTCTAGGGCGTTGCTCAACCACATCGATTAGTTAGGGCCTAAGAAGTCAACGCCAGAAGCACCAAATACAAAATTAATATAACAGTTTTTCCATCGTATAAAACGAATAATTGCAACCAGTATGAAAGTTATGGTCATTTCTACGTTCCTGGCAACCTAGGCTTCACCCTTGGGCGTTGCTCCACCACATCGAATAGCTGCGGCCTGAGAAGTCAACGCCAGAAGCATAAAATACAATATAAATACAACAGTTTTTCAATCGTATAACAGGAAGAATTGCAAACAGTGTGAAAAATATGGTCATTTCTACGTTGCGGGCATCCTAGGCTTCACTCTAGGGCATTGCTCCACCACATCGAATAGCTACGGCCTTAGAAGTCAACGCCATAACTATAAAAAACAATATAAATACAACAGTTTCTCCATTGTGTAAAATGAATAATTGCAAACAGTGTGGAGGTAAGGGTCATTTCTACTTTCCGGGCAACCTAGGCTTCACTCTAGGGCGTTTCTCCACCACATCGAATAGCTACGCCCTTAGAAGTCAACGCCTGAAGCATAAAATATAATATAAGTACAACAGTTTTTCCATCGTATAACAGGAATAATTGCAACCAGTGTGAAGGTTATGGTCAATTCTACATTCCGGGCAACCTAGGCTTGACTCTAGGGCGTTGCTCCACCAGATCGAATAGTTAGGGACTTAGAATTCGACGCCAGAAACATAAAATACAACATAAGTACAACAGTTTCTCCATCGTATAACAGGAATAATTGCAACCAGTGTGAAAGTACAGGTCATTTTTACGTTCCGGGCAACCTAGGCTTCACTCTAGGGCGTTGGCCCTCCACATCTAACAGCTAGGGCATAAGAACTAAACGCCAGAAGCACCAAATACAAAATAAATACAACAGTTTTTAAATCGTATAAAGCGAATAATTGCAACCAGTATGAAAGCTATGGTCATTTCTACGTTCCGGGCAATCTAGGCCTCACCCTAGGGCGTTGCTCCACCTGATCGAATAGTTAGGGCCTAAGAAGTCAACGCCAGAAGCATAAAATACGATATATGTACAACAGTTTTACCATCGTATAACAGGAATAATTGCAACCAGTGTGAAAGATATGGTCATTTCTACGATACGGGCAACCTAGGCTGCACTCTAGGGCGTCGTTCCACCACATCGAATAGCTGCGGCCTTAGAAGTCAACGCCAGAAGCATAAAATACAATATAAATACAACAGTTTTTGAATCGTATAACAGGAATAATTGCAAACAGTGTGAAAGATATGGTCATCTCTACGTTCCGGGCAACCTAGGCTTCACACTAGGGCGTTGCTCAACCACATCGAATAGCTACGGCCCGAGAAGACAGCGCCATAACTATAAAATACAGTATAAATACAACATTCTATCCATCGTATAAAATGAATAATTGCAACCAGTTTGATAGTTATGGTCACTTCTACGTTCCGGGCAACCTAGGCTTCACCCTAGGACGTTGCTCCACCAGATCGAATAGTTAGGGCCTAAGGAGTCAATGCCTGAAGCATAAAATACGATATATGTACAACAGTTTTTCCATCGCATAAAATGAGTAATTGCAACCAGTGTGAAAGGTATGGTCATTTCTACGTTCCGGGCAACCTAGGCTCCACTCTAGGGCGTTTCTCCACCACATCGAATAGCTACGGCCTTAGAAGTCAACGCCTGAAGCATAAAATACGATATATGTACAACAGTTTTTCCATCGTATAAAACGAATAATTGCAACAAGTGTGAAAGTAATAGCCATTTCTACGTTGCGGGCATCCTAGACTTAACTCTGAGGCATTGCTCCACCAGATCAAATAGTTAGGGCCTAAGAAGTCAACGCCAGAAGCATAAAATACAATATAAATACAACAGCTTTTCCATCGTATATAATGTACATTTGCAAACAGAGTGAAAGTAATGGTCATTTCTACGTTTCGGGCGACCTAGGCTCCACTCTACGGCGTTGCTCCACCAGATGGAACAGCTAGGGCCTTAGAAGTCAATGCCAGAAGCATAAAATACAAAATAAATACAACAGTTTTTCCATTGTATAACAAGAATAATTGCAACCAGTGTGAAAGTGATGGTCATGTCTACATTCCGGGAAACCTAGGCTTGTCACTAGGGCGTTGTTCCACCAGAGCGAATAGTTAGGGCCTAAGAAGTCAACGCCTGAAGCATAAAATACAATATAAATACAACAGTTTTTAAATCGTATAAAGCGAATAATTGCAACCAGTATGAAAGCTATGGCCATTTCTACGTTCCGGGCAATCTAGGCTTCACTCTAGGGCGTTGCTCAACCACATCGAATAGTTAGGGCCTAAGAAGTCAACGCCAGAAGCACCAAATACAAAATTAATACAACAGTTTTTCCATCGTATAAATCGAATAATTGCAACCAGTATGAAAGTTATGGTCATTTCTACGTTCCGGGCAACCTAGGCTTCACCCTAGGGCGTTGCTCCACCACATCGAATAGCTGCGGCCTTAGAAGTCAACGCCAGAAGCATAAAATACAATATAAATACAACAGTTTTTCAATCGTATAACAGGAAGAATTGCAAACAGTGTGAAAAATATGGTCATTTCTACGTTGCGGGCATCCTAGGCTTCACTCTAGGGCATTGCTCCACCACATCGAATAGCTACGGCCTGAGAAGTCAACGCCATATCTATAAAAAACAATATAAATACAACAGCTTCTCCATTGTGTAAAATGAATAATTGCAAACAGTGTGGAGGTAAGGGTCATTTCTACTTTCCGGGCAACCTAGGCTTCACTCTAGGGCGTTTCTCCACCATATCGAATAGCTACGCCCTTAGAAGTCAACGCCTGAAGCATAAAATATAATATAAGTACAACAGTTTTTCCATCGTATAACAGGAATAATTGCAACCAGTGTGAAAGTGATGGTCATTTCTACATTCCGGGCAACCTAGGCTTGACTCTAGGGCGTTGCTCCACCAGATCGAATAGTTGGGGCCTTAGAAGTCAACGCCCGAAGCATAAAATACAACATAAGTACAACAGTTTTTCCATCGTATAACAGGAAGAATTGCAAACAGTGTGAAAAATATGGTCATTTCTACGTTACGGGCATCCTAGGCTTCACTCTAGGGCATTGCTCCACCACATCGAATAGCTACGGCCTTAGAAGTCAACGCCATAACTATAAAAAACAATATAAATACAACAGTTTCTCCATTGTGTAAAATGAATAATTGCAAACAGTGTGGAGGTAGGGGTCATTTCTACTTTCCGGGCAACCTAGGCTTCACTCTAGGGCGTTTCTCCACCACATCGAATAGCTACGCCCTTAGAAGTCAACGCCTGAAGCATAAAATATAATATAAGTACAACAGTTTTTCCATCGTATAACAGGAATAATTGCAACCAGTGTGAAGGTTATGGTCAATTCTACATTCCGGGCAACCTAGGCTTCACTCTAGGGCGTTGCACCACCAGATCGAATAGTTGGGGCCTTAGAAGTCAACGCCCGAAGCATAAAATACAACATAAATAGAGCAGTTTTTCCATTGTATAAAACGAACAATTGAAACCAGTGTGAAAGTTATGGTCATTTCTACGTTCCGCGCAACCTAGGCTTCACCCCTGGGCGTTGCTCCACCAGATCGAATAGTTAGGGCCTAAGAAGTCAATGCCAGAATCATAAAATACGATATATGTACAACAGCTTTTCCATCGCATAAAATGAGTAATTGCAACCAGTGTGAAAGTAATAGCCATTTCTACGTTGCGGGCATCCTAGACTTAACTCTGAGGCATTGCTACACCAGATCGAATACAGAGGGCCTTAGAAGTCAACGCCAGAAGTATAAAGTACAATCAAAATCCAACAGTTTGTCCATCGTGTAGCTGGAATAATTGCAACCAGAGTGAAAGTAATGGTCACTTCTACGTGTCGGGCGACCTAGGCTCCAGTCTAGGGCGTTGCTCCACCAGATGGAATAGCTAGGGCCTTAGAAGTCAATGACAGAAGCATAAAATACAAAATAAATACAACAGTTTTTCCATCGTAGAACAAGAATAATTGCAACCAGTGTGAAAGTGATGGTCATTTCTACATTCCGGGCAACCTAGGCTTGACTCTAGGGCGTTGCTCCACCAGATCGAATAGTTAGGGACTTAGAATTCGACGCCAGAAGCATAAAATACAACATAAGTACAACAGTTTTTCCATCGTATAACAGGAATAATTGCAACCAGTGTGAAAGTACAGGTCATTTTTACGTTCCGGGCAACCTAGGCTTCACTCTAGGGCGTTGGCCCTCCACATCTAACAGTTAGGGCATAAGAAGTAAACGCCAGAAGCACCAAATACAAAATAAATACAACAGTTCTTAAATCGTATAAAGCGAATAATTGCAACCAGTATGAAAGCTATGGTCATTTCTACGTTCCGGGCAATCTAGGCCTCACCCTAGGGCGTTGCTCCACCTGATCGAATAGTTAGGGCCTAAGAAGTCAACGCCAGAAGCATAAAATACGATATATGTACAACAGTTTTACCATCGTATAACAGGAATAATTGCAACCAGTGTGAAAGATATGGTCATTTCTACGATACGGGCAACCTAGGCTGCACTCTAGGGCGTCGTTCCACCACATCGAATAGCTGCGGCCTTAGAAGTCAACGCCAGAAGCATAAAATACAATATAAATACAACAGTTTTTGAATCGTATAACAGGAATAATTGCAAACAGTGTGAAAGATATGGTCATTTCTACGTTCCGGGCAACCTAGGCTACACTCTAGGGCGTGGCTCCACCACATCGAATAGCTAGGGCCTTAGAAGTCAATGCCAGAAGCATAAAATGCCATATAAATACAACAGTTGTTCCACTGTATAATATGAATAATTGCAAACAGTGTGAAAAATATGGTCATTTCTACGTTGCGGGCATCCTAGGCTTCACTCTAGGGCATTGCTCCACCACATCGAATAGCTACGGCCTGAGAAGTCAACGCCATAACTATAAAAAACAATATAAATACAACAGTTTCTCCATTGTGTAAAATGAATAATTGCAAACAGTGTGGAGGTAAGGGTCATTTCTACTTTCCGGGCAACCTAGGCTTCACTCTAGGGCGTTTCTCCACCATATCGAATAGCTACGCCCTTAGAAGTCAACGCCTGAAGCATAAAATATAATATAAGTACAACAGTTTTTCCATCGTATAACAGGAATAATTGCAACCAGTGTGAAAGTGATGGTCATTTCTACATTCCGGGCAACCTAGGCTTGACTCTAGGGCGTTGCTCCATCAGATCGAATAGTTAGGGACTTAGAATTCGACGCCAGAAGCATAAAATACAACATAAGTACAACAGTTTTTCCATCGTATAACAGGAATAATTGCAACCAGTGTGAAAGTACAGGTTATTTTTACGTTCCGGGCAACCTAGGCTTCACTCGAGGGCGTTGGCCCTCCACATCTAACAGTTAGGGCATAAGAAGTAAACGCCAGAAGCACCAAATACAAAATAAATACAACAGTTTTTCAATCGTATAACAGGAAGAATTGCAAACAGTGTGAAAAATATGGTCATTTCTACGGTTCGGGCATCCTAGGCTTCACTCTAGGGCATTGCTCCACCACATCGAATACCTACGGCCTTAGAAGTCAACGCCATAACTATAAAAAAACAATATAAATACAACAGTTTCTCCATTGTGTAAAATGAATAATTGCAAACAGTGTGGAGGTAAGGGTCATTTCTACTTTCCGGGCAACCTAGGCTTCACTCTAGGGCGTTTCTCCACCACATCGAATAGCTACGCCCTTAGAAGTCAACGCCTGAAGCATAAAATATAATATAAGTACAACAGTTTTTCCATCGTATAACAGGAATAATTGCAACCAGCGTGAAGGTTATGGTCAATTCTACATTCCGGGCAACCTAGGCTTGACTCTAGGGCGTTGCTCCACCAGATCGAATAGTTAGGGACTTAGAATTCGATGCCAGAAGCATAAAATACAACATAAGTACAACAGTTTTTCCATCGTATAACAGGAATAATTGCAACCAGTGTGAAAGTACAGGTCATTTTTACGTTCCGGGCAACCTAGGCTTCACTCTAGGGCGTTGGCCCTCCACATCTAACAGTTAGGGCATAAGAAGTAAACGCCAGAAGCACCAAATACAAAATAAATACAACAGTTTTTCAATCGCATAACAGGAAGAATTGCAAACAGTGTGAAAAATATGGTCATTTCTACGTTACGGGCATCCTAGGCTTCACTCTAGGGCATTGCTCCACCACATCGAATAGCTACGGCCTTAGAAGTCAACGCCATAACTATAAAAAACAATATAAATACAACAGTTTCTCCATTGTGTAAAATGAATAATTGCAAACAGTGTGGAGGTAAGGGTCATTTCTACTTTCCGGGCAACCTAGGCTTCACTCTAGGGCGTTTCTCCACCACATCGAATAGCTACGCCCTTAGAAGTCAACGCCTGAAGCATAAAATATAATATAAGTACAACAGTTTTTCCATCGTATAACAGGAATAATTGCAACCAGTGTGAAGGCTATGGTCAATTCTACATTCCGGGCAACCTAGGCTTCACTCTAGGGCGTTGCTCCACCAGATCGAATAGTTGGGGCCTTAGAAGTCAACGCCCGAAGCATAAAATACAACATAAATAGAACAGTTTTTCCACTGTATAAAACGAACAATTGAAACCAGTGTGAAAGTTATGGTCATTTCTACGTTCCGCGCATCCTAGGCTTCACCCCTGGGCGTTGCTCCACCAGATCGAATAGTTAGGGCCTAAGAAGTCAATGCCAGAATCATAAAATACGATATATGTACAACAGCTTTTCCATCGCATAAAATGAGTAATTGCAACCAGTGTGAAAGTAACGGACATTTCTACGTTCCGGGCATCCTAGACTTAACACTGAGGCATTCCTCCACCAGACCCAATACATAGGGCCTTAAAAGACAACGCCAGAAGCATAAAGTACATTAAAAATCCAACAGTTTGTCCATCGTATAACAGGAATAATTGCCTCCAGTGTGAAAGTAATGGTCATTTCCACGTTTCGGGCAACCTAGGCTTCACTCTAGGGCATTGCTCCACCACATCGAATAGCTACGGCCTTAGAAGTCAACGCCAGAAGCATAAAATACGATATATGTACAACAGTTTTTCCATCGCATAAAATGAGTAATTGCAACCAGTGTGAAAGTAACGGACATTTCTACGTTCCGGGCATCCTAGACTTAACACTGAGGCATTGCTCCACCAGATCGAATACATAGGGCCTTAGAAGTCAACGCCAGAAGCATAAAGTACATTAAAAATCCAACAGTTTGTCCATCGTATAACAGGAATAATTGCCACCAGTGTGAAAGTGATGGTCAATTCTGCATTCCGGGCAACCTAGGCTTCACTCTAGGGCGTTGCTCCTCCAGATAGAATAGTTAGGGCCCAGGAAGTCAACGCCAGAAGCATAAAATACAATATAAATACAGCAGTTTTTCACTTGTATAACAGGAATTATTACAACCAGTGTGAAAGCTATGGTCATTTCTACTTTCCGGGCAACCTAGGCTTCACTCTAGGGCGTTGCTCCACCACATCGAATAGCTGCGGCCTTAGAAGTCAACGCCACAAGCATAAAATACAATATAAATACAACAGTTTCTCAACCGTATAACAGGAATAATTGCAAACAGTGTGAAAAATATGGTCATTTCTACGTTGCGGGCATCCTAGACTTCACTCTAGGGCATTGCTCCACCACATCGAATAGCTACGGCCTTAGAAGTCAACGCCATAACTATAAAAAACAATATAAATACAACAGTTTCTCCATTGTATAAAATGAATAATTGCAAACAGTGTGGAGGTAATGGTCATTTCTACTTTCCGGGCAACCTAGGCTTCACTCTAGGGCGTTTCTCCACCACATCGAATAGCTACGCCCTTAGAAGTCAACGCCTGAAGCATAAAATATAATATAAGTACAACAGTTTTTCCATCGTATAACAGGAATAATTTCAACCAGTGTGAAGATAATGGTCAATTCTACATTCCGGGCAACCTAGGCTTCGCTCTAGGGCGTTACTCCACCAGATCGAATAGTTGGGGCCTTAGAAGTCAACGCCCGAAGCATAAAATACAAAATAAATAGAACAGTTTGTCCATTGTATAAAACGAACAATTGAAACCAGTGTGAAAGCTATGGTCATTTCTACGTTCCGCGCAACCTAGGCTTCACCCCTGGGCGTTGCTCCACCAGATCGAATAGTTAGGGCCTAAGAAGTCAATGCCAGAAGCATAAAATACGATATATGTACAACAGCTTTTCCATCGCATAAAATGAGTAATTGCAACCAGTGTGAAAGTAACGGACATTTCTACGTTCCGGGCATCCTAGACTTAACACTGAGGCATTGCTCCACCAGATCGAATACATAGGGCCTTAGAAGTCAACGCCAGAAGCATAAAGTACATTAAAAATCCAACAGTTTGTCCATTGTATAACAGGAATAATTGCCTCCAGTGTGAAAGTGATGGTCATTTCTGCATTCCGGGCAACCTAGGCTTCACTCTAGGGCGTTGCTCCTCCAGATAGAATAGTTAGGGCCCAGGAAGTCAACGCCAGAAGCATAAAATACAATATAAATACAACAGTTTTTCAATCGTATAACAGGAATAATTGCAAACAGTGTGAAAAATATGGTTATTTCTACGTTGCGGGCATCCTAGGCTTCACTCTAGGGCATTGCTCCACCACATCGAATAGCTACGGCCTTAGAAGCCAACGCCATTACTATAAAAAACAATATAAATACAACAGCTTCTCCATTGGATAAAATGAATGATTGCAAACAGTGTGGAGGTAATGGTCATTTCTACTTTCCGGGCAACCTAGGCTTCACTCTAGGGCGTTTCTCCACCACATCGAATAGCTACGCCCTTAGAAGTCAACGCCTGAAGCATAAAATATTATATAAGTACAACAGTTTTTCCATCGTATAACAGGAATAATTGCAACCAGTGTGAAAGACATGGTCATTTCTACGCTCCAGGCAACCTAGGCTTCACTCTAGGGCGTTGCTCCACCACATCGAATTGCTACGGCCTTAGGAGTCAACGCCAGAGGCATAAAATACGATATATGTACAACAGTTTTGCCATCGTATAAAATGAATAATTGCAAACAGTGTGGAGGTAAGGGTTATTTCTACTTTCCGGGCAACCTAGGCTTCTCTCTAGGGCGTTTCTCCACCACATCGAATAGCTACGCCCTTAGAAGTCAACGCCTGAAGCATAAAATATAATATAAGTACAACAGTTTTTCCATCGTATAACAGGAATAATTGCAACCAGTGTGAAGGTTATGGTCAATTCTACATTCCGGGCAACCTAGGCTTCACTCTAGGGCGTTGTTCCACCAGATCGAATAGTTGGGGCCTTAGAAGTCTACGCCCGAAGCATAAAATACTGTAAAAATACAACAGTTTTTCCAGCGTATAACGGGAATAATTGCAACCAGTGTCAAAGTGACGGTCATTTCCACGTTCCGGGCAACCGAGGCTTCACTCTAGGGCGTTGGTCCACCAGATCCAATAGTTAGGGCACAAGAAGTCAACGCCAGGAGCACCAAATACAAAATAAATGCAACAGTTTTTCCATTGTATAAAACGAATAATTGCAAACAGTGTGAAAGTTATGGTCATTTCTACGTTCCGGGCACCCTAGGCTTCACTCCAGGGCGTTGCTCCACCAGATCGAATAGCTAGGACCTTAGAAGTCAACGCCACAAGCATAAGATACAATATAAATACAACAGTTTTTCTACCTTATAACAGGAATAATTGCATCCAGTGTGAAAGATATGGTTATTTCTACGTCCGCGGCGACCTAGGCTTTATTCTAGGGCGTTGGGCCACCAGATCGAATAGTTAGGGCCTAAGAAGTTAACGCCAGAAGCATAAAATACGATATATGTACAACAGTTTTTCCATCGTATAAAACGAATAATTGCAACCTGTGTGAAAGTAATGGCCACTTCTACGTTCCGGGCAACCTAGGCTTCACTCTAGGGCGTTGCTCCACCACATCGAATAGGTACGGCCTTAGAAGTCAACGCCTGAAGCATAAAATATAACATAAATACAACAGTTTTTCCATCGTATAACAGGAATAATTGCAACCAGTGTGAAGGTAATGGTCATTTCTACGTTCCGGGTATCCTAGACTTAACCCTGAGACATCGCTCCACCAGATCGAATACATAGGGCCTTAGAAGTCAACGCCAGAAGAATAAAGTAGAATAAAAATCCAACAGTTTGTTCATCGTATATCAGGAATAATTGCAACCAGTGTGAAAGTAATTGTCATTTCTACGTTCCGAACAACCTAGGTATCGCACTAGGGAGTTGCACCACCACATCGCATAGTTAGGGCCTTAGAAGTGAATGCCAGATGCATAAAATACAATATAGATAGAACAGTTTTTCCATTGTATAAAACGAATAATTGCAACCAGTGTGATAGTTATGGTCATTTCTACGTTCCGGGCAACCCAGGCTGCACTCTAGCGCGTTGCTCGTCCAGATCGAATAGTTAGTGCCTTAGAAGTCAACGCCCGAAGCATAAAATACAAAATAAATACAACAGTTTTTCCATTGTATAGTACGAATAATTGCAACCAGTGTGAAAATTATCGTCATTTCTGTGTTCCGGGCAATCTAGGCTTCACTCTAGGGCGTTGCTCCACCAGATCGAATAGTTAGGGCCTAAGAAGTCAACGCCAGATGCCTGAAATACAGTATAAATACAACAGGTTTTCCTTGGTATAGCATGAATAATTGCAAACAGTGTGAAAGTAATGGTCATTTCTACGTGTCGGGCAACCTATGCTTCACTCTAGGGCGCAGCTCCACCAGAACGAATATCTAGGGCCTTAGAAGTCAACGCCAGAAGCATAAAGTACAATAAAAATCCAACAGTTTGTTCATCGTATGACAGGAATAATAGCAACCAGTGTGAAAGTAATTGTCATTTCCACGTTACGGGCAACCTAGGTTTCGCTCTAGGGCGTTGCACCACCGCATCGAATAGTTAGGGCCTTAGAAGTGAATGCCAGATGCATGAAGTACAATATAAATAGAACAGTTTTTCCATTGTATAAAACGAATAATTGCAACCAGTGTGATAGTTATGGTCATTTCTACGTTCCGGGCAACCCAGGCTGCACTCTAGGGCGCTGCTCCGCCAGATCGAATTGCTAGGGCCTTAGAAGTCAACGCCAGAAGCATAAAATACAATAAAAATACAACAGCTTTTCCATCGTATAAAAGGCATAATTGCAACCAGTGTGAAAGTAATGGCCATTTCTACGTTCCGGGCAACCTAGGCTTCACTCTAGGGCGTTGCTCCACCACATCGAATAGCTACGGCCTTAGAGGTCAACGCCTGAAGCATAAAATACAATAAAAATACCACAGTTTTTCCATCGTATAAAATGAATAATTGCAAACAGTGTGGAAGTAATGGTCATTTCTACGTTCCGGGCAACCTGGGCTTCACTCTAGGGCGTTGCTCGGCCAAATCGAATAGCTAGGGACTTAGAAGTCAACGCCAGAAGCATAAAGTACAATAAAAATACAACAGCTTTTCCATCGTATAAAAGGGATAATTGCAACCAGTGTGAAAGTTATGGTCATTTCTACGTTCCGGGCAACCTAGGCTTCACTCTAGGGCGTTGCTCCACCAGATCGAATAGTTAGGGCCTAAGAAGTCTACGCCAGAAGCATAAAATACAATATAAATACAACGGTTTTTCAATCGTATAACAGGAATAATTGCAAACAGTGTGAAAAATATGGTCATTTCTACGTTGCGGGCATCCTAGGCTTCACTCTAGGGCATTGCTCCACCACATCGAATAGCTACGGCCTTAGGAGTCAACGCCATAACTATAAAAAACAATATAAATACAACAGTTTCTCCATTGTATAAAATGAATAATTGCAAACAGTGTGGAGGTAATGGTCATTTATACTTTCCAGGCAACCTTGGCTGCACTCTAGGGCGTTGCTCCACCAGATCCAATAGTTAGGGCCTTCGAAGTCAACGCCAGATGCATAAAATACAATGTACATACAACAGTTTTTCCAGCGTATAACGGGAATAATTGCAACAAGAGTGAAAGTAATGGTCATTTCTACGTTCGCAGCAGCCTAGGCTTCATTCTAGGGCGATGGTCCACCAGATCCAATAGTTAGGGCCTAAGAAGTCAACGCCAGAAGCACCAAATACAAAATAAGTGCAACAGTTTTTCCATCGTATAAAACGAATAATTGCAACCAGTGTGAAAGTAATGGTCATATCTACGTTCCGGGCAACATAGGCTTGACACTATGGCGTTGCTCAACCAGATCTAATAGTCGGAGCCTTGGCAGACAACGCCCGAAGCATTAAATACAAAATTAATAGAACAGTTCTTCCATTGCATGAAACGAATAATTGCAACCAGTGTGAAAGTTATGGTCATATCTACGTTCCGTGCAACCTTGGCTTCACTCTAGGGCGCTGCTCCACCAAATCGAATAGCTACGGCCATAGGAGTCAGCGTCAGAAGCATAAAAAGCAATATAAGTATAACAGTTTTTCCATCGTATAAAATGAATAATTGCAAACATTGTGAAAGTAACGGTCATTTCTACGTTGCGGGCATCCTAGGCTTCACTCTAGGGCATTGCTCCACCACATTGAATAGCTACGGCCTTAGAAGTCAACGCCATAACTATAAAAAACAATATAAATACAACAGTTTCTCCAACGTATAAAACGAGTAATTGCAACCAGACTGATAGTTATGGTCATTTCCACGTTCCGGGCAACCTAGGCTTCACTCTAGGGCGTTTCTCCACCACATCGAATAGCTACGCCCTTAGAAGTCAACGCCTGAAGCATAAAATACAGTATAAATACAACAGTTTTTCAATCGTATAACAGGAATAATTGCAAACAGTGTGAAAAATATGGTCATTTCTACGTTGCGGGCATCCTAGGCTTCACTCTAGGGCCTTGCTGCACCAGATCGAATAGTTAGGGCCTTAGAAGTCAACGCCCGAAGCATAAAATACAAAATAAATAGATCAGTTTTTCCATTGTATAAAACGAATAATTGAAACCAGTGTGAAAGTTATGGTCATTTCTACGTTCCGCGCAACCTAGGCTTCACCCCTGGGCGTTGCTCCACCAGATCCAATAGTTAGGACCTAAGAAGTCAGCGCCAGAAGCATAAAATACAAAATAGATACAACAGCTTTTCCATCGTATATAATGTATATTTGCAAACAGTGTGAAGGCAATGGTCATTTCTACGTTCCGGGCAACCTAGGCATCACCCTAGGGCGTTGCTCCGCCTGATCGAATAGTTAGGGCCTAGAATTCAACGCCAGAAGCATAAAATACGATATATGTACAACAGTTTTACCGTCGTGTAAAATGAATAATCGCAAACAGTGTGAAGGTAATGGTCAATTCTACATTCCGGGCAACCTAGGCTTCACTCTAGGGCGTTGCTCCACCTGATCGAATAGTTGGGGCCTTAGATGTCAACGCCCGAAGCATAAAATACAGTATAAATACAACAGTTTTTCAATCGTATAACAGGAATAATTGCAAACAGCGTGAAAAATATGGTCATTTCTACGTTGCGGGCATCCTAGGCTTCACTCTAGGGCATTGCTCCACCACATCGAATAGCTACGGCCTTAGAAGTCAACGCCATAACTATAAAAAACAATATAAATACAACAGTCTCTCCATTGTATAAAACGAGTAATTGCAACCAGTCTGATAGTTATGGTCATTTCCACGTTCCGGGCAACCTAGGCTTCACTCTAGGGCGTTTCTCCACCACATCGAATAGCTACGCCCTTAGAAGTCAACGCCTGAAGCATAAAATATAATATAAGTACAACAGTTTTTCCATCGTATAACAGGAATAATTGCAACCAGTGTGAAAGACATGGTCATTTCTACGTTCCAGGCAACCTAGGCTTCACTCTAGGGCGTTGCTCCACCACATCGAATAGCTACGGCCTTAGGAGTCAACGCCAGAGGCATAAAATGCAAAATAAATACAACAGTTTTTCGATCGTATACCAAGAATAATTGCAACCAGTGTGAAAGTGATGGTCATTTCTACATTCCGGGCAACCTAGCCTACACTCTAGGGCGTTGCTCCGCCAGATCGAATAGATAGGGCCTAAGAAGTCAACGCCAGAAGCATAAAATACAATATAAATACAACAGTTTTTCACTTGTATAACAGGAATAATTGCAAGCAGTGTGGAAGCTATGGTCATTTCTACGTTCCGGGCAACCTAGGCTTCACTCTAGGACGTTGCTCCACCACATCGAATCGTTAGGGCCTTAGAAGTCAACGCCATAACTATAAAAAACAATATAAATACAACAGTTTCTCCATTGTATAAAACGAGTAATTACAACCAGTCTGATAGTTATGGTCATTTCCACGTTCCGGGCAACCTAGGCTTCACTCTAGGGCGTTTCTCCACCACATCGAATAGCTACGCCCTTAGAAGTCAACGCCTGAAGCATAAAATATAATATAAGTACAACAGTTTTTCCATCGTATAACAGGAATAATTGCAACCAGTGTGAAAGACATGGTCATTTCTACGTTCCGCGCAACCTAGGCTTCACTCCAGGGCGTTGCTCCACCAGATCGAATAGTTAGGGCCTTAGAAGTCAACGCCAGAAGCATAAAATACAATATAAATACAATAGTTTTTCCATCGTATAAAACGAGTAATTGCAACCAGTGTGAAAGTTATGGTCATTTCTACGTTCCGGGCATCCCAGGCTTCACCCTAGGGCGTTGCTCCACCTGATCGAATAGTTAGGGCCTAAGAAGTCAGCGCCAGAAGCATAAAATACGATGTATGTACAACAGTTTTACCATCGTATAAAATGAATAATCGCAAACAGTGTGAAGGTAATGGTCATTTCTACGTTCCGGGCAACCTAGGCTTCGCTCTAGGACGTTGCTCCACCAGATCGAATAGTTAGGGCCATAGAATTCAACGCCCGAAGCATAAAATACAAAATAAATAGAACAGTTTTTCCATTGTATAAAACGAATAATTGAAACCAGTGTGAAAGTTATGGTCATTTCCACGTTCCGGGCAACCTACGCTTCACCCTAGGGCGTTGCTGCACCTGATCGAATAGTTAGGGCCTAAGAAGTCAACGTCAGAAGCATAAAATACGATATATGTACAACAGTTTTGCCATCGTATAAAATGAATAATCGCAAACAGTGTGAAGGTAATTGTCATTTCTATGTTCCGGGCAACCTAGGCTTCGCTCTAGGGCCTTGCTGCACCAGATCGAATAGTTAGGGCCTTAGAAGTCAACGCCCGAAGCATAAAATACAAAGTAAATAGATCAGTTTTTCCATTGTATAAAACGAATAATTGAAACCAGTGTGAAACTTATGGTCATTTCTACGTTCCGGGCAACCTAGGCTTCACCCCTGGGCGTTGCTCCACCAGATCGAATAGTTAGGGCCTAAGAAGTCAATGCCAGAAGCATAAAATACGATATATGTACAACAGTTTTTCCATCGCATAAAATGAGTAATTGCAACCAGTGTGAAAGTAACGGACATTTCTACGTTCCGGGCATCCTAGACTTAACACTGAGGCATTGCTCCACCAGATCGAATACATAGGGCCTTAGAAGTCAACGCCAGAAGCATAAAGTACATTAAAAATCCAACAGTTTGTCCATCGTATAACAGGAATAATTGCCTCCAGTGTGAAAGTGATGGTCATTTCTGCATTCCGGGCAACCTAGGCTTCACTCTAGGGCGTTGCTCCTCTAGATAGAATAGTTAGGGCCCAGGAAGTCAACGCCAGAAGCATAAAATACAATATAAATACAACAGTTTTTCACTTGTATAACAGGAATAATTGCAACCAGTGTGAAAGCTATGGTCATTTCTACGTCCCGGGCAACCTAGGCTTCACTCTAGGGCGTTGCTCCACCACATCGAATAGCTGCGGCCTTAGAAGTCAACGCCAGAAGCATAAAATACAATATAAATACAACAGTTTTTCAATCGTATAACGGGATTAATTGCAAACAGTATGAAAAATATGGTCATTTCTACGTTGCGGGCATCCTAGGCTTCACTCTAGGGCGTTGCTCCACCAGATCGGATAGTTAGGGCCTAAGAAGTCTACGCCAGAAGCATAAAATACAATATAAATACAACGGTTTTTCAATCGTATAACAGGAATAATTGCAAACAGTGTGAAAAATATGGTCATTTCTACGTTGCGGGCATCCTAGGCTTCACTCTAGGGCATTGCTCCACCACATTGAATAGCTACGGCCTTAGAAGTCAACGCCATAACTATAAAAAACAATATAAATACAACAGTTTCTCCAACGTATAAAACGAGTAATTGCAACCAGACTGATAGTTATGGTCATTTCCACGTTCCGGGCAACCTAGGCTTCACTCTAGGGCGTTTCTCCACCACATCGAATAGCTACGCCCTTAGAAGTCAACGCCTGAAGCATAAAATACAGTATAAATACAACAGTTTTTCAATCGTATAACAGGAATAATTGCAAACAGTGTGAAAAATATGGTCATTTCTACGTTGCGGGCATCCTAGGCTTCACTCTAGGGCCTTGCTGCACCAGATCGAATAGTTAGGGCCTTAGAAGTCAACGCCCGAAGCATAAAATACAAAATAAATAGATCAGTTTTTCCATTGTATAAAACGAATAATTGAAACCAGTGTGAAAGTTATGGTCATTTCTACGTTCCGCGCAACCTAGGCTTCACCCCTGGGCGTTGCTCCACCAGATCCAATAGTTAGGACCTAAGAAGTCAGCGCCAGAAGCATAAAATACAAAATAGATACAAAAGCTTTTCCATCGTATATAATGTATATTTGCAAACAGTGTGAAGGCAATGGTCATTTCTACGTTCCGGGCAACCTAGGCATCACCCTAGGGCGTTGCTCCGCCTGATCGAATAGTTAGGGCCTAGAATTCAACGCCAGAAGCATAAAATACGATATATGTACAACAGTTTTACCGTCGTGTAAAATGAATAATCGCAAACAGTGTGAAGGTAATGGTCAATTCTACATTCCGGGCAACCTAGGCTTCACTCTAGGGCGTTGCTCCAACTGATCGAATAGTTGGGGCCTTAGATGTCAACGCCCGAAGCATAAAATACAGTATAAATACAACAGTTTTTCAATCGTATAACAGGAATAATTGCAAACAGTGTGAAAAATATGGTCATTTCTACGTTGCGGGCATCCTAGGCTTCACTCTAGGGCATTGCTCCACCACATCGAATGGCTACGGCCTTAGAAGTCAACGCCATAACTATAAAAAACAATATAAATACAACAGTCTCTCCATTGTATAAAACGAGTAATTGCAACCAGTCTGATAGTTATGGTCATTTCCACGTTCCGGGCAACCTAGGCTTCACTCTAGGGCGTTTCTCCACCACATCGAATAGCTACGCCCTTAGAAGTCAACGCCTGAAGCATAAAATATAATATAAGTACAACAGTTTTTCCATCGTATAACTGGAATAATTGCAACCAGTGTGAAAGACATGGTCATTTCTACGTTCCAGGCAACCTAGGCTTCACTCTAGGGCGTTGCTCCACCACATCGAATAGCTACGGCCTTAGGAGTCAACGCCAGAGGCATAAAATGCAAAATAAATACAACAGTTTTTCGATCGTATACCAAGAATAATTGCAACCAGTGTGAAAGTGATGGTCATTTCTACATTCCGGGCAACCTAGGCTACACTCTAGGGCGTTGCTCCGCCAGATCGAATAGATAGGGCCTAAGAAGTCAATGCCAGAAGCATAAAATACAATATAAATACAACAGTTTTTCACTTGTATAACAGGAATAATTGCAAGCAGTGTGAAAGCTATGGTCATTTCTACGTTCCGGGCAACCTAGGCTTCACTCTAGGACGTTGCTCCACCACATCGAATAGGTAGGGCCTTAGAAGTCAACGCCAGAAGCATAAAATACAATATAAATACAATAGTTTTTCCATCGTATAAAACGAGTAATTGCAACCAGTGTGAAAGTTATGGTCATTTCTACGTTCCGGGCATCCCAGGCTTCACCCTAGGGCGTTGCTCCACCTGATCGAATAGTTAGGGCCTAAGAAGTCAGCGCCAGAAGCATAAAATACGATGTATGTACAACAGTTTTACCATCGTATAAAATGAATAATCGCAAACAGTGTGAAGGTAATGGTCATTTCTACGTTCCGGGCAACCTAGGCTTCGCTCTAGGTCGTTGCTCCACCAGATCGAATAGTTAGGGCCATAGAATTCAACGCCCGAAGCATAAAATACAAAATAAATAGAACAGTTTTTCCATTGTATAAAACGAATAATTGTAACCAGTGTGAAAGTTATGGTCATTTCCACGTTCCGGGCAACCTACGCTTCACCCTAGGGCGTTGCTGCACCTGATCGAATAGTTAGGGCCTAAGAAGTCAACGTCAGAAGCATAAAATACGATATATGTACAACAGTTTTGCCATCGTATAAAATGAATAATCGCAAACAGTGTGAAGGTAATGGTCATTTCTATGTTCCGGGCAACCTAGGCTTCGCTCTAGGGCCTTGCTGCACCAGATCGAATAGTTAGGGCCTTAGAAGTCAACGCCCGAAGCATAAAATACAAAATAAATAGATCAGTTTTTCCATTGTATAAAACGAATAATTGAAACCAGTGTGAAACTTATGGTCATTTCTACGTTCCGGGCAACCTAGGCTTCACCCCTGGGCGTTGCTCCACCAGATCGAATAGTTAGGGCCTAAGAAGTCAATGCCAGAAGCATAAAATACGATATATGTACAACAGTTTTTCCATCGCATAAAATGAGTAATTGCAACCAGTGTGAAAGTAACGGACATTTCTACGTTCCGGGCATCCTAGACTTAACACTGAGGCATTGCTCCACCAGATCGAATACATAGGGCCTTAGAAGTCAACGCCAGAAGCATAAAGTACATTAAAAATCCAACAGTTTGTCCATCGGATAACAGGAATAATTGCCTCCAGTGTGAAAGTGATGGTCATTTCTGCATTCCGGGCAACCTAGGCTTCACTCTAGGGCGTTGCTCCTCTAGATAGAATAGTTAGGGCCCAGGAAGTCAACGCCAGAAGCATAAAATACAATATAAATACATCAGTTTTTCACTTGTATAACAGGAATAATTGCAACCAGTGTGAAAGCTATGGTCATTTCTACGTTCCGGGCAACCTAGGCTTCACTCTAGGGCGTTGCTCCACCACATCGAATAGCTGCGGCCTTAGAAGTCAACGCCAGAAGCATAAAATACAATATAAATACAACAGTTTTTCAATCGTATAACGGGATTAATTGCAAACAGTATGAAAAATATGGTCATTTCTACGTTGCGGGCATCCTAGGCTTCACTCTAGGGCATTGCTCCACCACATCGAATAGCTACGGCCTTAGAAGTCAACGCCATAACTATAAAAAACAATATAAATACAACAGTTTCTCGATTGTATAAAATGAATAACTGCAAACAGTGTGGAGGTAATGGTCATTTCTACTTTCCGGGCAACCTAGGCTTCACTCTAGGGCGTTTCTCCACCACGTCGAATAGCTACGCCCTTAGAAGTCAACGCCTGAAGCATAAAATATTATATAAGTACAACAGTTTTTCCATCTTATAACAGGAATAATTGCAACCAGTGTGAAAGACATGGTCATTTCTACGTTCCAGGCAACCTAGGCTTCACTCTAGGGCGTTGCTCCACCACATCGAATAGCTACGGCCTTAGGAGTCAACGCCAGAGGCATAAAATGCAAAATAAATACAACAGTTTTTCGATCGTATACCAAGAATAATTCCAACCAGTGTGAAAGTGATGGTCATTTCTACGTTCCGGGCAACCTAGGCTTCACCCTAGGGCGTTGCTCTACCAGATCGAATAGTTAGGGCCTAAGAAGTCAACGCCAGAAGCATAAAATACGATATATGTACAACAGTTTTTCCACCGTATAACAGGAATAATTGCAAACAGTGTGAAAGTGATGGTCATTTCTACGTTCCTGGCAACCTACGCTTCAGTCTAGGGCGTTGGTCCACCAGATCCAATAGTTAGGGCCTTAGAAGTCAACGCCCGAAGCATAATATACAAAATTAGTAGTACAGCTTTTCAATTGTATAAAATGAATAATTGCAACCAGTGTGAAAGTTATGGTGATTTCTACGGTCATTTCTACGGTCCGTGCAACCTTGGTTTCGCTCCAGGGCGTTGCTGCACCACATCGAATAGTTAGGGCCTTAGAAGTCAACGCCAGAAGCATAAAATACAGTTTAAATACAACAGTTTTTCCATCGTATAAAACGAATAATTGCAACCAGTGTGAAAGTCATGGTCATTTCCACGTTCCGGGCCACATAGGCTTCACTCTAGTGCGTTGGTCCAACAGATCCAATAGTTAGGGCCTAAGAAGTCAACGCCAGAAGCACCAAATACAAAATAAATACAACAGTTTTTCCATCGTATAAAACGAATAATTGCAACCAGTGTGAAAGTAATGGTCATATCTGCGTTCCGAACAATCTAGGCTTGAAACTAGGGCGTTGCACCACCAGATCGAAGAGGTAGGGCCATAGAAGTTAATGCCCGAAGCATAAAATACGTTAAAGATATAACAGTATTTCCATCGTATAAAAGGAGTAATTGCAACAAGTGTGAAAGTGATGGACATTTCCACGTTCCGGGCCACCTAGGCTTCACTCTAGGGCGTTGCTCCACCAGATCGAAGAGGTAGGGCCATAGAAGTTAATGCCCGAAGCATAAAGTACAATAAAAATCCAACAGTTTGTTCATCATATAACAGGAATAATTGCAACCAGTGTGAAAGTAATTGTCATTTCTACGTTCCGGACAACCTAGGTTTCGCACTGGTCGTTGCACCACCACATCGAATAGTTAGGGCCTTAGAAGTGAATGCCAGGTGCATAAAATACAATAGAAATAGAACAGTCTTTCCATTGTATAAAACGAATAATTGCAACCAGTGTGAAAGCTATGGTCATTTCTACGTTCCGGGCAACCTAGGCTTCACTCTAGGTCGTTCCTCCACCAGACCGAATAGTTAGGGATTTAGAAGTCAACGCCAAAAAAATAAAATACAATATAAATACAACAGTTTTTCCATCGTATAACAGGAATAATTGCAACCAGTGTGAAGGATATGGTCTTGTCTATGTTCCGGGCAACCTAGGCTTCACTCTAGTGCGTTGCTCGTCCAGATCGAATAGTTAGTGCCTTAGAAGTCAACGCCCGAAGCATAAAATAGTAAATATATAGAACAGTTTTTCCATTGTATAAAACGAGTAATTGCAACCAGTGTGAAAGTTATGGTCATTTCTACGTTCCGGGCAACTTAGGCTTCACTCTAGGTCGTTGCTCCACCACATCGAATTGTTAGGGATTTCGAAGTCAACGCCAGAAGCATAAAATATAACATAAATACAACAGTTTTTCACCGTATAACAGGAATAATTGCAACCAGTGTGAAAGATATGGTCATTTCACGTTCCGGGCAACCTAGGCTTCATTCTAGGGCGTTGCTCTACCAGATCTAACAGTTAGGGCCTGAGAAGTCAACGCCAGAAGCATAAAATACGGTATATGTACAACAGTTTTTCCATCGTATATCACGAATAATTGCAACCAGTGTGAAAGTTATGGTCATTTCTACGGTCCGTGCAACCTAGGTTTTGCTCCAGGGCGTTGATCCACCACATCGAATAGTTTGGGCCTTAGATGTCAACGCCAGAAGCATAAAGTACAGTTTAAATACAACAGTTTTTCCATCGTATAAAACGAATAATTGCAACCAGTGTGAAAGTAATGGTCATATCTACGTTCCGGGCAACCTAGGCTACACTCTAGGGCGTTGCTCCGCCAGATCGAATAGATAGGGCCTAAGAAGTCAACGCCAGAAGCATAAAATACAATATAAATACAACAGTTTTTCACTTGTATAACAGGAATAATTGCAAGCAGTGTGAAAGCTATGGTCATTTCTACGTTCCGGGCAACCTAGGCTTCACTCTAGGAAGTTGCTCCACCACATCGAATAGTTAGGGCCTTAGAAGTCAACGCCATAACTATAAAAAACAATATAAATACAACAGTTTCTCCATTGTATAAAACGAGTAATTACAACCAGTCTGATAGTTATGGTCATTTCCACGTTCCGGGCAACCTAGGCTTCACTCTAGGGCGTTTCTCCACCACATCGAATAGCTACGCCCTTAGAAGTCAACGCCTTAAGCATAAAATATAATATAAGTACAACAGTTTTTCCATCGTATAACAGCAATAATTGCAACCAGTGTGAAAGACATGGTCATTTCTACGTTCCGCGCAACCTAGGCTTCACTCCAGGGCGTTGCTCCACCAGATCGAATAGTTAGGGCCTTAGAAGTCAACGCCAGAAGCATAAAATACAATATAAATACAATAGTTTTTCCATCGTATAAAACGAGTAATTGCAACCAGTGTGAAAGTTATGGTCATTTCTACGTTCCGGGCATCCTAGGCTTCACCCTAGGGCGTTGCTCCACCTGATCGAATAGTTAGGGCCTAAGAAGTCACCGCCAGAAGAATAAAATACGATGTATGTACAACAGTTTTACCATCGTATAAAATGAATAATCGCAAACAGTGTGAAGGTAATGGTCATTTCTACGTTCCGGGCAACCTAGGCTTCGCTCTAGGTCGTTGCTCCACCAGATCGAATAGTTAGGGCCATAGAATTCAACGCCCGAAGCATAAAATACAAAATAAATAGAACAGTTTTTCCATTGTATAAAACGAATAATTGAAACCAGTGTGAAAGTTATGGTCATTTCCACGTTCCGGGCAACCTACGCTTCACCCTAGGGCGTTGCTGCACCTGATCGAATAGTTAGGGCCTAAGAAGTCAACGTCAGAAGCATAAAATACGATATATGTACAACAGTTTTGCCATCGTATAAAATGAATAATAGCAAACAGTGTGAAGGTAATGGTCATTTCTATGTTCCGGGCAACCTAGGCTTCGCTCTAGGGCCTTGCTGCACCAGATCGAATAGTTAGGGCCTTAGAAGTCAACGCCCGAAGCATAAAATACAAAATAGATAGATCAGTTTTTCCATTGTATAAAACGAATAATTGAAACCAGTGTGAAACTTATGGTCATTTCTACGTTCCGGGCAACCTAGGCTTCACCCCTGGGCGTTGCTCCACCAGATCGAATAGTTAGGGCCTAAGAAGTCAATGCCAGAAGCATAAAATACGATATATGTACAACAGTTTTTCCATCGCATAAAATGAGTAATTGCAACCAGTGTGAAGGTAACGGACATTTCTACGTTCCGGGCATCCTAGACTTAACACTGAGGCATTGCTCCACCAGATCGAATACATAGGGCCTTAGAAGTCAACGCCAGAAGCATAAAGTACATTAAAAATCCAACAGTTTGTCCATCGTATAACAGGAATAATTGCCTCCAGTGTGAAAGTGATGGTCATTTCTGCATTCCGGGCAACCTAGGCTTCACTCTAGGGCGTTGCTCCTCCAGATAGAATAGTTAGGGCCCAGGAAGTCAACGCCAGAAGCATAAAATACAATATAAATACAACAGTTTTTCACTTGTATATCAGGAATAATTGCAACCAGTGTGAAAGCTATGGTCATTTCTACGTTCCGGGCAACCTAGGCTTCACTCTAGGGCGTTGCTCCACCACATCGAATAGCTGCGGCCTTAGAAGTCAACGCCAGAAGCATAAAATACAATATAAATACAACAGTTTTTCAATCGTATAACAGGAATAATTGCAAACAGTATGAAAAATATGGTCATTTCTACGTTGCGGGCATCCTAGGCTTCACTCTAGGGCATTGCTCCACCACATCGAATAGCTACGGCCTTAGAAGTCAACGCCATAACTATAAAAAACAATATAAATACAACAGTTTTTCACTTGTATAACAGGAATAATTGCAACCAGTGTGAAAGCTATGGTCATTTCTACGTTCCGGGCAACCTAGGCTTCACTCTAGGGCGTTGCTCCACCAGATCGAAGAGGTAGGGCCATAGAAGTTAATGCCCGAAGCATAAAGTACAATAAAAATCCAACAGTTTGTTCATCGTATAACAGGAATAATTGCAACCAGTGTGAAAGTAATTGTCATTTCTACGTTCCGGACAACCTAGGTTTCGCACTGGTCGTTGCACCACCACATCGAATAGTTAGGGCCTTAGAAGTGAATGCCAGGTGCATAAAATACAATAGAAATAGAACAGTCTTTCCATTGTATAAAACGAATAATTGCAACCAGTGTGAAAGTTATGGTCATTTCTACGTTCCGGGCAACCTAGGCTTCACTCTAGGTCGTTCCTCCACCAGACCGAATAGTTAGGGATTGAGAAGTCAACGCCAATAAAATAAAATACAATATAAATACAACAGTTTTTCCATCGTATAACAGGAATAATTGCAACCAGTGTGAAGGATATGGTCTTGTCTATGTTCCGGGCAACCTAGGCTTCGCTCTAGTGCGTTGCTCCACCACATCGAATTGTTAGGGATTTCGAAATCAACGCCAGAAGCATAAAATATAACATAAATACAACAGTTTTTCACCGTATGACAGGAATAATTGCAACCAGTGTGAAAGATATGGTCATTTCACGTTCCGGGCAACCTAGGCTTCATTCTAGGGCGTTGCTCTACCAGATCTAACAGTTAGGGCCTGAGAAGTCAACGCCAGAAGCATAAAATACGGTATATGTACAACAGTTTTTCCATCGTATATCACGAATAATTGCAACCAGTGTGAAAGTTATGGTCATTTCTACGGTCCGTGCAACCTAGGTTTTGCTCCAGGGCGTTGATCCACCACATCGAATAGTTTGGGCCTTAGATGTCAACGCCAGAAGCATAAAGTACAGTTTAAATACAACAGTTTTTCCATCGTATAAAACGAATAATTGCAACCAGTGTGAAAGTAATGGTCATATCTACGTTCCGGGCAATCTAGGTTTGAATCTAGGGCGTTGCTCCACCAGATCGAAGAGGTAGGGCCATAGAAGTCAATGCCCGAAGCATAAAATACGTTAAAGATATAACAGTTTTTCCATCGTATAACAGGAGTAATTGCAACCAGTGTGAAAGTAATGGTCATGTCTACGTTCCGGGCAATCTAGGCTTGGCTCTAGGGCGTTGCTCCACCAGATCGAAGAGGTAGGGCCATAGAAGTCAATGCCCGAAGCATAAAATACAATAAAGATATAATAGTTTTTCCATAGTATAAAATGAGTAATTGCAACAAGTGTGATAGTGATGGTCATTTCTACGTTCCGTGCAACCTAGGCTTCACTCTAGGGCGTCACCCCACCAGGTGGGATAGTTAACGCCTTAGAAAACAACTCAAGACGCATAAAATACAATAAATATACAACAGTTTTTCCATTGAATGAAAAGAATAATTGCAACCAGTGTGAAAGTAATGGTCATATCTACGTTCCGGGCAATCTAGGCTTGAAACTAGGGCGTTGCACCACCAGATCGAAGAGGTAGGGCCATAGAAGTCAATGCCCGAAGCATAAAATACGTTAAAGATATAACAGTATTTCCATCGTATAAAAGGAGTAATTGCAACAAGTGTGAAAGTGATGGACATTTCCACGTTCCGGGCCACCTAGGCTTCACTCTAGTGCGTTGCTCGTCCAGATCGAATAGTTAGTGCCTTAGAAGTCAACGCCCGAAGCATAAAATAGAAAATATATAGAACAGCTTTTCCATCGTATAAAACGAATAATTGCAACCAGTGTGAAAGTTATGGTCATTTCTACGTTCCGGGCAACTTAGGCTTCACTCTAGGTCGTTGCTCCACCACATCGAATTGTTAGGGATTTAGAAGTCAACGCCAGAAGCATAAAATATAACACAAATACAACAGTTTTTCACCGTATAACAGGAATAATTGCAACCAGTGTGAAAGATATGGTCATTTCACGTTCCGGGCAACCTAGGCTTCATTCTAGGCCGTTGGTCCACCAGATCCAATAGCTGGGGCCTACGAAGTCAACGCCAGAAGCACCAAATACAAAATAAATACAACAGTCTTTGCATCGTATAAAACGTATAATTGCAACCAGTGTGAAAGTAATGGTCATTTCTACGTTCCGGGTAACTTAGGCTTCTTTCTAGGGCGTTGCTCCACCAGATTCAATAGTTAGGGCCTTAGAAGTCAACGCCCGCCGCATAAAACACAAAATAAATAGAACAGTTTTTCCATTGTATAGAACGAATAATTGCAACCAGTGTGAAAGTTATGGTCATTTCTACGTTCGGGGCAATCTAGGCTTCACTCTAGGGCGTTGCTCCACCAGATCGAATAGTTAGGGTCTTAGAAGTCAGCGCCCGAAGCATAAAATACAATGAAGGTACAACTGTTTTTCCACCGTATAGCTGGAATAATTGCAACCAGTGTGAAGGTAATGGTCATTTCTACGTTCCGGGCGACCCAGACTTATCTCTGAGGCTTTGCTCCACCAGATCGAAGAGTTAGGACCTTAGAAATCAACACCAGAAGCATAAAGTACAAAATAAATACAACAGTCTTTCCATCGTATAAAACGTATAATTGCAACCAGTGTGAAAGTTATGGTCATATCTACGTTCCGGGCAACCTAGGCTACACTCTAGGGCGTTGCTCCACCAAATCGAATAGCTAGGGCCTTAGAAGTCAACGCCCGAAGCATAAAATACTATATAAATACAACAGCTTTTCCATCGTATACAATGAATAATTGCAAACATTGTGATAGTAACGGTCATTTCTGCGTTCCGGGCAACCTAGGCTTGACGCTAGGGCGTTGCTCCACCAGATCGAATAGTTAGGGCCTTAGAAGTCAACGCCCGAAGCATAAAATACAAAATAAATGGAACAGCTTTTCCATTGTATAAAATGAATAATTGCAACCAGTGTGAAAGTTATGGTCATTTCTACGGTCCGTGCAACCTAGGTTTTGCTCCAGGGCGTTGATCCACCACATCGAATAGTTTGGGCCTTAGAAGTCAACGCCAGAAGCATAAAATACTATATAAATACAACAGCTTTTCCATCGTATACAATGAATAATTGCAACCAGTGTGAAAGTAATGGTCATATCTACGTTCCGGGCAATCTAGGCTTGCATCTAGGGCGTTGCTCCACCAGATCGAAGAGGTAGGGCCATAGAAGTCAATGCCCGAAGCATAAAATACGTTAAAGATATAACAGTATTTCCATCGTATAACAGGAGTAATTGCAACCAGTATGAAAGTTATGGTCATTTCAACGTACGGGGCAACCTAGGCTTCACTCGAGGGCGTTGCTCCACCAGATCGAAGAGGTAGGGCCATAGAAGTCAATGCCCGAAGCATAAATTACGTTAAAGATATAACAGTTTTTCCATTGTATAACAGGAGTAATTCCAACAAGTGTGAAAGTGATGGTCATTTCTACCTTCCGGGCAACCTAGGCATCACTCTAGGGCGTTGCTCCACCACATCGAATAGTTAGGGCCTTAAAAGTCAACGCCAGAAGCATAAAATACAATATAAATGCAACAGTTTTTCCATCGTATACCGGGAATAATAGCAACCAGTGTGAAAGTGATGGTCATTTCCACGTTCCGGGCCACCTAGTCCTCACTCTAGGGCGTTGGTCCACCAGATCCAATAGCTAGGGCCTAAGAAGTCAGCGCCAGAAGCACCAAATACAAAATAAATACAGCAGTTTGTCCATCGTATAAAACGAATAATTGCAACCAGTGTGAAAGTAATGGTCATATCTACGTTCCGGGCAATCTAGGCTTGAATCTAGGGCGTTGCTCCACCAGATCGAAGAGGTAGGGCCATAGAAGTCAATGCCCGAAGCATAAAATACGATAAAAGTATAACAGTTTTTCCATCGTATAACAGGAGTAATTGCAACAAGTGTGAAAGTCATGGTCATTTCTACGTTGCGGGCAACCTAAGCTTCACTCTAGGGCGTTGTTCCACCAGATCGTATAGTTAGGGCCTATGAAGTCAACGCCTGAAGCATAAAATACAATAAAAATACAAAAGTTTTTTCATCGCATAACAGAAATAATTGCAACAAGAATGAACGTAACGGTCATTTCTACGTTTCAGACAACCTAGGCTCCACTCTAGGGCGTTGCTCCACCAAATCGAATAGCTAGGGCCTTAGAAGTCAACGCCAGAAGCATAAAATACAAGTTAAATACAATAGTTTTTCCATCGTATAAAACGAGTAATTGCAACCAGTGTGAAAGTTATGGCCATTTCTACGTTCCGGGCATCCTAGGCTTCACTCTAGGGCGTTGCTCCACCAGATCGAATAGTTAGGGCCTTAGAAGTCAACGCCCGAAGCATAAAATACAAAATAAATAGAACAGTTTTTCCACTGTATAAAACTAATAATTGAAACCAGTGTGAAAGTTATGGTCATTTCTACGTTCCGCGCAACCTAGCCTTCACCCCTGGGCGTTGCTCCACCAGATCCAATAGTTAGGACCTAAGAAGTCAGCGCCAGAAGCATAAAATACAAAATAGATACAACAGCTTTTCCATCGTATATAATGTATATTTGCAAGCGGTGTGAAGGTAATGGTCATTTCTACGTTCCGCGCAACCTAGACTTCACTCCAGGGCGTTGCTCCACCAGATCGAATAGTTAGGGCCTTAGAAGTCAACGCCAGAAGCATAAAATACAATATAAATACAACAGTTTTTCCATCATATAAAATGAATAACTGCAAACATTGTGAAAGTAACGGTCATTTCTACGTTCCGGGCAACCTTGGCTTCACTCTAGGGCGTTGCTCCACCAGATCGAATAGTTAGGGCGTTAGAAGTCAACGCCAGAAGCATAAAATAAAATAAAAATACAACAGTTGTGCCATCGTATAACAGGAATAATTACAAACTGTGTGAAAGTAATGGGCATTTCTACGTTCCGTGCAACCTAGGCTTCACTCTAGGGCGTTGCTCCTCCAGGTCGGATAGTTAGGGCCATAGAAAACAACTCCAGACGCATAAAATACAATAAAAATATATCAGTTTTTCCATCGTGTAACAGGAATAATTGCAACCAGAGTGAAAGTGATGGTCATTTCTACGTTCCGGGCGACCTAGGCTACACTCTAGGGCGTTATTCCACCAGATCGAATAGCTAGGGCCTTAGAAGTCAACGCCCGAAGCACAAAATACAAAATTAATAGAACAGCTTTTTCCATTGTATAAAACGAATGATTGCAACCAGAGTGAAACTTATGGTCATTTCTACGTTCCGTGCAACATAGGATGCACTCTAGGGCGTTGCTCCACCACATCGATTAGATACGGCCTTAGAAGTCAACGCCAGAAGCATAAAATACAATATAAATACAACAGCTTTTCCATCGTCTAAAACGAATAATTGCAACCAGTGTGAAAGTAATGGCCATTTCAACGTTACGGGCATCCTAGACTTAACCCTGAGGCACTGCTCCACCAGATCGAATAGATAGGGCCTTAGAAGCCAACGCCAGAAGCATACAGTACAATAAAAATCCAAAAGTTTTTCCATCGTATAACAGGAATAATTGCAAACAGTGTGAAGGTAATAGTCATTTCTACGCTCCGGTCAACCCATGCTTCACTCTAGGGCGTTGCTCCACCAGGTCGAATAGTTAGGGCCTTAGACGTCAACGCCAGAAGCATAAAATAAAATAAAAATACAACAGTTGTTCCATCGTATAGCAGGAATAATTGCAACCAGAGTGAAAGTGATGGTCATTTCTAGGTTCTGGGCGATCTAGGCTTCACCCTAGGGCGTTGCTCCACCAGATCCAATAGTTAGGACCTAAGAAGTCAGCGCCAGAAGCATAAAATACAAAATAGATACAACAGCTTTTCCATCGTATATAATGAATAATTGCAAACAGTGTGGAGGTAATGGTCATTTCTACTTTCCGGGCAACCTACGCTTCACTCTAGGGCGTTTCTCCACCACCTCGAATAGCTACGGCCATAGGATTCAACGCCAGAGGCATAAAAAGCAAAATAAATACAACAGTTTTTCGATCGTAGAACAAGAATAATTGCAACCGGTGTGAAAGTGATGGTCATTTCTACATTCCGGGCAACCTGGGCTACACTCTAGGGCGTTGCTCCGCCAGATCGAATAGATAGGGCCTAAGAAGTCAACGCCAGAAGCATAAAATACAATATAAATACAACAGTTTTTCACTTGTATAACAGGAATAATTGCAACCAGTGTGAAAGCTATGGTCATTTCTACGTTCCGGGCAACCTAGGCTTCACTCTAGGGCGTTGCTCCAACACATCGAATATTTAGGGCCTTAGAAGTCAATGCCAGAAGCATAAAATGCAATATAAATACAACTGTTTTTCCACTGTATAATATGAATAATTGCAAACAGTGTGAAAGATATGGTCATTTCTACGCTGCGGGCATCCTAGGCTTCACTCTAGGGCGTTGCTCAACCACATCCAATAGCTACGGCCCTAGAACACAACGCCATAACTATAAAATACAATATAAATACAACAGTCTTTCCATCGTATAAAACGAGTGATTGCAACCAGTCTGATAGTTATGGTCATTTCCACGTTCCAGGAAACCTAGGCTTCACCCTAGGGCGCTGCTCCACCAGATCCAATAGCTAGGGCCTAAGAAGTCAACGCCAGGAGCACCAAATACAAAATAAATACAACAGTTTTTCCATCGTATAAAACGAATAATTGCATCTAGTATGAAAGCTATGGTCATTTCTACGTTCCGGGCAATCTAGGCTTCAGTCTAGGGCGTTGCTCAACCACATTGAATAGTTAGGGCCTAAGAAGTCAACGCCAGAAGCACCAAATACAAAATTAATACAACAGTTTTTCCATCGTGTAAAACGAATAATTGCAACCAGTATGAAAGTTATGGTCATTTCTACGTTCCGGGCGACCTAGGCTTCACACTAGGGCGTTGCTCCACCTGATCGAATAGTTAGGGCCTAAGAAGTCAACGCCAGAAGCATAAAATACGATGTATGTACAACAGTTTTACCATCGTATAAAATGAATAATCGCAAACAGTGTGAAGGTAATGGTCATTTCTACGTTCCGGGCAACCTAGGCTTCACTCTATGGCGTTGCTCCACCAGACCGAATAGTTAGGGCCATAGAAGTCAACGCCCGAAGCATAAAATATAAAATAAGTAGAACAGTTTTTCCATTGTATAAAACGAATAATTGAAACCAGTGTGAAAGTTATGGTCATTTCTACGTTCCGGCAACCTAGGCTTCACTACAGGGCGGTGCTCCACCAGACCAAATAGTTAGGGCCTAGGAAGTCAACGCCAGAAGCATAAAATACAATATAAATACAACAGCTTTTCCATCGTATGTAATGTACATTTGCAAACAGTGTGAAAGTAACGGTCATTCCTACGTTGCGGGCAACCTAGGCTTCACTCTAGGGCGTTGGTCCACCACATCGAATAGCTACGGCCTTAGGAGTCAACGCCAGAGGCATAAAATGCAAAATAAATACAACAGTTTTTCGATCGTATAACAAGAATAATTGCAACCAGTGTGAAGGTGATGGTCATTTCCACGTTCCGGGCAACCCAGGCTTCACCCTAGGGCGCTGCTCCACCAGATCCAATAGCTAGGGCCTAAGAAGTCAACGCCAGGAGCACCAAATACAAAATAAATGCAACAGTTTTTCCATCGTATAAAACGAATAATTGCAACCAGTATAAAAGCTATGGTCATTTCTACGTTCCGGGCAATCTAGGCTTCACACTAGGGCGTTGCACCACCTGATCGAATTGTTAGGGCCTAAGAAGTCAACGCCAGAAGCATAAAATACGATGTATGTACAACAGTTTTACCATCGTATAAAATGAATAATCGCAAACAGTGTGATGGTAATGGTCATTTCTGCGTTCCGGGCAACCTAGGCTTCACTCTAGGGCGTTGCTCCACCAGACCGAATAGTTAGGGCCATAGAAGTCAACGCCCGAAACATAAAATATAAAATAAATAGAACAGTTTTTCCATTGTATAAAACGAATAATTGCAAACAGTATGAAAAATATGGTCATTTCTACGTTGCGGGCATCCTAGGCTTCACTCTAGGGCATTGCTCCACCACATCGATTAGCTACGGCCTTAGAAGTCAACGCCATAACTATAAAAAACAATATAAATACAACAGTTTCTCGATTGTATAAAATGAATAACTGCAAACAGTGTGGAGGTAATGGTCATTTCTACTTTCCGGGCAACCTAGGCTTCACTCTAGGACGTTTCTCCACCACGTCGAATAGCTACGCCCTTAGAAGTCAACGCCTGAAGCATAAAATATTATATAAGTGCAACAGTTTTTCCATCGTATAACAGGAATAATTGCAACCAGTGTGAAAGACATGGTCATTTCTACGTTCCAGGCAACCTAGGCTTCACTCTAGGGCGTTGCTCCACCACATCGAATAGCTACGGCCTTAGGAGTCAACGCCAGAGGCATAAAATGCAAAATAAATACAACAGTTTTTCGATCGTATACCAAGAATAATTCCAACCAGTGTGAAAGTGATGGTCATTTCTACGTTGCGGGCAACCTAGGCTTCACCCTAGGGCGTTGCTCTACCAGATCGAATAGTTAGGGCCAAAGAAGTCAACGCCAGAAGCATAAAATACGATATATGTACAACAGTTTTTCCATCGTATAACAGGAATAATTGCAAACAGTGTGAAAGTGATGGTCATTTCTACGTTCCTGGCAACCTACGCTTCAGTCTAGGGCGTTGGTCCACCAGATCCAATAGTTAGGGCCTTAGAAGTCAACGCCCGAAGCATAATATACAAAATTAGTAGTACAGCTTTTCAATTGTATAAAATGAATAATTGCAACCAGTGTGAAAGTTATGGTCATTTCTACGGTCATTTCTACGGTCCGTGCAACCTTGGTTTCGCTCCAGGGCGTTGCTCCACCGCATCGAATAGTTAGGGCCTTAGAAGTCAACGCCAGAAGCATAAAATACAGTTTAAATACAACAGTTTTTCCATCGTATAAAACGAATAATTGCAACCAGTGTGAAAGTCATGGTCATTTCCACGTTCCGGGCCACATAGGCTTCACTCTAGTGCGTTGGTCCAACAGATCCAATAGTTAGGGCCTAAGAAGTCAACGCCAGAAGCACCAAATACAAAATAAATACAACAGTTTTTCCATCGTATAAAACGAATAATTGCAACCAGTGTGAAAGTAATGGTCATATCTACGTTCCGAACAATCTAGGCTTGAAACTAGGGCGTTGCACCACCAGATCGAAGAGGTAGGGCCATAGAAGTCAATGCCCGAAGCATAAAATACGTTAAAGATATAACAGTATTTCCATCGTATAAAAGGAGTAATTGCAACAAGTGTGAAAGTGATGGACATTTCCACGTTCCGGGCCACCTAGGCTTCACTCTAGGGCGTTGCTCCACCAGATCGAAGAGGTAGGGCCATAGAAGTTAATGCCCGAAGCATAAAGTACAATAAAAATCCAACAGTTTGTTCATCGTATAACAGGAATAATTGCAACCAGTGTGAAAGTAATTGTCATTTCTACGTTCCGGACAACCTAGGTTTCGCACTGGTCGTTGCACCACCACATCGAATAGTTAGGGCCTTAGAAGTGAATGCCAGGTGCTTAAAATACAATAGAAATAGAACAGTCTTTCCATTGTATAAAACGAATAATTGCAACCAGTGTGAAAGTTATGGTCATTTCTACGTTCCGGGCAACCTAGGCTTCACTCTAGGTCGTTCCTCCACCAGACCGAATAGTTAGGGATTTAGAAGTCAACGCCAAAAAAATAAAATACAATATAAATACAACAGTTTTTCCATCGTATAACAGGAACAATTGCAACCAGTGTGAAAGTGATGGTCATTTCTACGTTCCTGGCAACCTACGCTTCAGTCTAGGGCGTTGGTCCACCAGATCCAATAGTTAGGGCCTTAGAAGTCAACGCCCGAAGCATAATATACAAAATTAGTAGTACAGCTTTTCAATTGTATAAAATGAATAATTGCAACCAGTGTGAAAGTTATGGTCATTTCTACGGTCATTTCTACGGTCCGTGCAACCTTGGTTTCGCTCCAGGGCGTTGCTCCACCGCATCGAATAGTTAGGGCCTTAGAAGTCAACGCCAGAAGCATAAAATACAGTTTAAATACAACAGTTTTTCCATCGTATAAAACGAATAATTGCAACCAGTGTGAAAGTCATGGTCATTTCCACGTTCCGGGCCACATAGGCTTCACTCTAGTGCGTTGGTCCAACAGATCCAATAGTTAGGGCCTAAGAAGTCAACGCCAGAAGCACCAAATACAAAATAAATACAACAGTTTTTCCATCGTATAAAACGAATAATTGCAACCAGTGTGAAAGTAATGGTCATATCTACGTTCCGAACAATCTAGGCTTGAAACTAGGGCGTTGCACCACCAGATCGAAGAGGTAGGGCCATAGGAGTCAATGCCCGAAGCATAAAATACGTTAAAGATATAACAGTATTTCCATCGTATAAAAGGAGTAATTGCAACAAGTGTGAAAGTGATGGACATTTCCACGTTCCGGGCCACCTAGGCTTCACTCTAGGGCGTTGCTCCACCAGATCGAAGAGGTAGGGCCATAGAAGTTAATGCCCGAAGCATAAAGTACAATAAAAATCCAACAGTTTGTTCATCGTATAACAGGAATAATTGCAACCAGTGTGAAAGTAATTGTCATTTCTACGTTCCGGACAACCTAGGTTTCGCACTGGTCGTTGCACCACCACATCGAATAGTTAGGGCCTTAGAAGTGAATGCCAGGTGCTTAAAATACAATAGAAATAGAACAGTCTTTCCATTGTATAAAACGAATAATTGCAACCAGTGTGAAAGTTATGGTCATTTCTACGTTCCGGGCAACCTAGGCTTCACTCTAGGTCGTTCCTCCACCAGACCGAATAGTTAGGGATTTAGAAGTCAACGCCAAAAAAATAAAATACAATATAAATACAACAGTTTTTCCATCGTATAACAGGAATAATTGCAACCAGTGTGAAAGTGATGGTCATTTCTACGTTCCTGGCAACCTACGCTTCAGTCTAGGGCGTTGGTCCACCAGATCCAATAGTTAGGGCCTTAGAAGTCAACGCCCGAAGCATAATATACAAAATTAGTAGTACAGCTTTTCAATTGTATAAAATGAATAATTGCAACCAGTGTGAAAGTTATGGTCATTTCTACGGTCATTTCTACGGTCCGTGCAACCTTGGTTTCGCTCCAGGGCGTTGCTCCACCGCATCGAATAGTTAGGGCCTTAGAAGTCAACGCCAGAAGCATAAAATACAGTTTAAATACAACAGTTTTTCCATCGTATAAAACGAATAATTGCAACCAGTGTGAAAGTCATGGTCATTTCCACGTTCCGGGCCACATAGGCTTCACTCTAGTGCGTTGGTCCAACAGATCCAATAGTTAGGGCCTAAGAAGTCAACGCCAGAAGCACCAAATACAAAATAAATACAACAGTTTTTCCATCGTATAAAACGAATAATTGCAACCAGTGTGAAAGTAATGGTCATATCTACGTTCCGAACAATCTAGGCTTGAAACTAGGGCGTTGCACCACCAGATCGAAGAGGTAGGGCCATAGGAGTCAATGCCCGAAGCATAAAATACGTTAAAGATATAACAGTATTTCCATCGTATAAAAGGAGTAATTGCAACAAGTGTGAAAGTGATGGACATTTCCACGTTCCGGGCCACCTAGGCTTCACTCTAGGGCGTTGCTCCACCAGATCGAAGAGGTAGGGCCATAGAAGTTAATGCCCGAAGCATAAAGTACAATAAAAATCCAACAGTTTGTTCATCGTATAACAGGAATAATTGCAACCAGTGTGAAAGTAATTGTCATTTCTACGTTCCGGACAACCTAGGTTTCGCACTGGGCGTTGCGCCACCACAACGAATAGTTAGGGCCTTAGAAGTGAATGCCAGATGCATAAAATACAATAGAAATAGAACAGCCTTTCCATTGTATAAAACGAATAATTGCAACCAGTGTGAAACTTATGGTCATTTCTACGTTCCGGGCAACCTAGGCTTCACTCTAGGTCGTTGCTCCACCAGACCGAATAGTTAGGGATTTAGAAGCCAACACCAGAAAAATAAAATACCATATAAATACAACAGTTTTTCCATCGTATAACAGGAATAATTGCAACCAGTGTGAAGGATATGGTCTTGTCTATGTTCCGGGCAACCTATTCTTCACTCTAGTGCGTTGCTCATCCAGATCGAATAGTTAGTGCCTTAGAAGTCAACGCCCGAAGCATAAAATAGAAAATATATGGAACAGTTTTTCCATCGTATAAAACGAATAATTGCAACCAGTGTGAAAGTTATGGTCATTTCTACGTTCCGGGCAACTTAGGCTTCACTCTAGGTCGTTGCTCCACCACATCGAATTGTTAGGGATTTCGAAGTCAACGCCAGAAGCATAAAATATAACATAAATACAACAGTTTTTCACCGTATAACAGGAATAATTGCAACCAGTGTGAAAGATATGGTCATTTCACGTTCCGGGCAACCTAGGCTTCATTCTAGGGCGTTGCTCTACCAGTTCTAACAGTTAGGGCCTGAGAAGTCAACGCCAGAAGCATAAAATACGGTATATGTACAACAGTTTTTCCATCGTATATCACGAATAATTGCAACCAGTGTGAAAGTTATGGTCATTTCTACGTTCCGGGCAACCTAGGCTTCACTCTAGGTCGTTGCTCCACCAGACCGAATAGTTAGGGATTTAGAAGTCAACGCCAGAAGCATAAAATATAACACAAATACAACAGTTTTTCACCGTATAACAGGAATAATTGCAACCAGTGTGAAAGATATGGTCATTTCACGTTCCGGGCAACCTAGGCTTCATTCTAGGGCGTTGGTCCACCAGATCCAATAGCTGGGGCCTACGAAGTCAACGCCAGAAGCACCAAATACAAAATAAATACAACAGTCTTTGCATCGTATAAAACGTATAATTGCAACCAGTGTGAAAGATATGGTCATTTCACGTTCCGGGCAATCTAGGCTTCACTCTAGGGCGTTGCTCCACCAGATCGAATAGTTAGGGTCTTAGAAGTCAGCGCCCGAAGCATAAAATACAATGAAGGTACAACTGTTTTTCCACCGTATAGCTGGAATAATTGCAACCAGTGTGAAGGTAATGGTCATTTCTACGTTCCGGGCGACCCAGACTTATCTCTGAGGCTTTGCTCCACCAGATCGAAGAGTTAGGACCTTAGAAATCAACGCCAGAAGCATAAAGTACAAAATAAATACAACAGTCTTTCCATCGTATAAAACGTATAATTGCAACCAGTGTGAAAGTTATGGTCATATCTACGTTCCGGGCAACCTAGGCTACACTCTAGGGCGTTGCTCCACCAAATCGAATAGCTAGGGCCTTAGAAGTCAACGCCCGAAGCATAAAATACTATATAAATACAACAGCTTTTCCATCGTATACAATGAATAATTGCAAACATTGTGATAGTAACGGTCATTTCTGCGCTCCGGGCAACCTAGGCTTGACGCTAGGGCGTTGATCCACCAGATCGAATAGTTAGGGCCTTAGAAGTCAACGCCCGAAGCATAAAATACAAAATAAATGGAACAGGTTTTCCATTGTATAAAATGAATAATTGCAACCAGTGTGAAAGTTATGGTCATTTCTACGGTCCGTGCAACCTAGGTTTTGCTCCAGGGCGTTGATCCACCACATCGAATAGTTTGGGCCTTAGAAGTCAACGCCAGAAGCATAAAATACTATATAAATACAACAGCTTTTCCATCGTATACAATGAATAATTGCAACCAGTGTGAAAGTAATGGTCATATCTACGTTCCGGGCAATCTAGGTTTGAATCTAGGGCGTTGCTCCACCAGATCGAAGAGGTAGGGCCATAGAAGTCAATGCCCGAAGCATAAAATACGTTAAAGATATAACAGTTTTTCCATCGTATAACAGGAGTAATTGCAACCAGTGTGAAAGTGATGGTCATGTCTACGTTCCGGGCAATCTAGGCTTGGCTCTAGGGCGTTGCTCCACCAGATAGAAGAGGTAGGGCCATAGAAGTCAATGCCCGAAGCATAAAATACAATAAAGGTATAATAGTTTTTCCATAGTATAAAATGAGTAATTGCAACAAGTGTGATAGTGATGGTCATTTCTACGTTCCGTGCAACCTAGGCTTCACTCTAGGGCGTCACCCCACCAGGTGGGATAGTTAACGCCTTAGAAAACAACTCAAGACGCATAAAATACAATAAATATACAACAGTTTTTCCATTGAATGAAAAGAATAATTGCAACCAGTGTGAAACTAATGGTCATATCTACGTTCCGGGCAATCTAGGCTTGAAACTAGGGCGTTGCACCACCAGATCGAAGAGGTAGGGCCATAGAAGTCAATGCCCGAAGCATAAAATACGTTAAAGATATAACAGTATTTCCATCGTATAAAAGGAGTAATTGCAACAAGTGTGAAAGTGATGGACATTTCCACGTTCCGGGCCACCTAGGCTTCACTCTAGGGCGTTGCTCCACCAGATCGAAGAGGTAGGGCCATAGAAGTTAATGCCCGAAGCATAAAGTACAATAAAAATCCAACAGTTTGTTCATCGTATAACAGGAATAATTGCAACCAGTGTGAAAGTTATTGTCATTTCTACGTTCCGGACAACCTAGGTTTCGCACTGGGCGTTGCGCCACCACATCGAATAGTTAGGGCCTTAGAAGTGAATGCCAGATGCATAAAATACAATAGAAATAGAACAGCCTTTCCATTGTATAAAACGAATAATTGCAACCAGTGTGAAACTTATGGTCATTTCTACGTTCCGGGCAACCTAGGCTTCACTCTAGGTCGTTGCTCCACCAGACCGAATAGTTAGGGATTTAGAAGCCAACACCAGAAAATAAAATACCATATAAATACAACAGTTTTTCCATCGTATAACAGGAATAATTGCAACCAGTGTGAAGGATATGGTCTTGTCTATGTTCCGGGCAACCTATTCTTCACTCTAGTGCGTTGCTCGTCCAGATCGAATCGTTAGTGCCTTAGAAGTCAACGCCCGAAGCATAAAACAGAAAATATATAGAACAGTTTTTCCATCGTATAAAACGAATAATTGCAACCAGTGTGAAAGTTATGGTCATTTCTACGTTCCGGGCAACTTAGGCTTCACTCTAGGTCGTTGCTCCACCACATCGAATTGTTAGGGATTTAGAAGTCAACGCCAGAAGCATAAAATATAACACAAATACAACAGTTTTTCACCGTATAACAGGAATAATTGCAACCAGTGTGAAAGATATGGTCATTTCACGTTCCGGGCAACCTAGGCTTCATTCTAGGGCGTTGGTCCACCAGATCCAATAGCTGGGGCCTACGAAGTCAACGCCAGAAGCACCAAATACAAAATAAATACAACAGTCTTTGCATCGTATAAAACGTATAATTGCAACCAGTGTGAAAGTAATGGTCATTTCTACGTTCCGGGTAACCTAGGCTTCTTTCTAGGGCGTTGCTCCACCAGATTCAATAGTTAGGGCCTTAGAAGTCAACGCCCGCCGCATAAAATACAAAATAAATAGAACAGTTTTTCCATTGTATAGAACGAATAATTGCAACCAGTGTGAAAGTTATGGTCATTTCTACGTTCGGGGCAATCTAGGCTTCACTCTAGGGCGTTGCTCCACCAGATCGAATAGTTAGGGTCTTAGAAGTCAGCGCCCGAAGCATAAAATACAATGAAGGTACAACTGTTTTTCCACCGTATAGCTGGAATAATTGCAACCAGTGTGAAGGTAATGGTCATTTCTACGTTCCGGGCGACCCAGACTTATCTCTGAGGCTTTGCTCCACCAGATCGAAGAGTTAGGACCTTAGAAATCAACGCCAGAAGCATAAAGTACAAAATAAATACAACAGTCTTTCCATCGTATAAAACGTATAATTGCAACCAGTGTGAAAGTGATGGTCATTTCTACGTTCCGGGCGACCTAGGCTACACTCTAGGGCGTTATTCCACCAGATCGAATAGCTAGGGCCTTAGAAGTCAACGCCCGAAGCACAAAATACAAAATTAATAGAACAGCTTTTCCATTGTATAAAATGAATAATTGCAACCAGTGTGAAAGTTATGGTCATTTCTACGGTCCGTGCAACCTAGGTTTTGCTCCAGGGCGTTGATCCACCACATCGAATAGTATGGGCCTTAGAAGTCAACGCCAGAAGCATAAAATACTATATAAATACAACAGCTTTTCCATCGTATACAATGAATAATTGCAACCAGTGTGAAAGTAATGGTCATATCTACGTTCCGGGCAATCTAGGCTTGCATCTAGGGCGTTGCTCCATCAGATCGAAGAGGTAGGGCCATAGAAGTCAATGCCCGAAGCATAAAATACGTTAAAGATATAACAGTATTTCCATCGTATAACAGGAGTAATTGCAACCAGTATGAAAGTTATGGTCATTTCTACCTTCCGGGCAACCTAGGCATCACTCTAGGGCGTTGCTCCACCACATCGAATAGTTAGGGCCTTAAAAGTCAACGCCAGAAGCATAAAATACAATATAAATGCAACAGTTTTTCCATCGTATACCGGGAATAATAGCAACCAGTGTGAAAGTGATGGTCATTTCCACGTTCCGGGCCACCTAGTCCTCACTCTAGGGCGTTGGTCCACCAGATCCAATAGCTAGGGCCTAAGAAGTCAGCGCCAGAAGCACCAAATACAAAATAAATACAGCAGTTTGTCCATCGTATAAAACGAATAATTGCAACCAGTGTGAAAGTAATGGTCATATCTACGTTCCGGGCAATCTAGGCTTGAATCTAGGGCGTTGCTCCACCAGATCGAAGAGGTAGGGCCATAGAAGTCAATGCCCGAAGCATAAAATACGATAAAAGTATAACAGTTTTTCCATCGTATAACAGGAGTAATTGCAACAAGTGTGAAAGTCAGGGTCATTTCTACGTTGCGGGCAACCTAAGCTTCACTCTAGGGCGTTGTTCCACCAGATCGTATAGTTAGGGCCTATGAAGTCAACGCCTGAAGCATAAAATACAATAAAAATACAAAAGTTTTTTCATCGCATAACAGAAATAATTGCAACAAGAATGAACGTAATGGTCATTTCTACGTTCCGGGCAACATAGGCTTCACTCTTGGACGTAGCCCCACGAGATCGAATAGCTAGGAACTTAGAAGTCAACGCCAGAAGCATAAAATACAATAAAAATACAACACCTTTTCCATCGTATAGCATGAATAATTGCAAACACTGTGAAAGTAATGGACATTTCTACGTTTCAGACAACCTAGGCTCCACTCTAGGGCGTTGCTCCACCAAATCGAATAGCTAGGGCCTTAGAAGTCAACGCCCGAAGCATAAAATACAAAATAAATACAACAGTTTTTCCATCGTATAAAACGAATAATTGCATCCAGTGTGAAAGTAATGGCCACTTCTACCTTCCGGGCAACCTAGGCATCACTCTAGGGCGTTGCTCCACCACATCGAATAGTTAGGGCCTTAAAAGTCAACGCCAGAAGCATAAAATACAATATAAATGCAACAGTTTTTCCATCGTATAACAGGAATAATTGCAAACAGTGTGAAAGTGATGGTCATTTCTACGTTCCTGGCAACCTACGCTTCAGTCTAGGGCGTTGGTCCACCAGATCCAATAGTTGGGGCCTTAGAAGTCAACGCCCGAAGCATAAAATACAATAAAAATACAACAGTTTTTCCATCGTATATCACGAATAATTGCAACCAGTGTGAAAGTAATGGTCATTTCTACGTTCCGCGCAACCTATGCTTCACTACAGGGCGGTGCTCCACCAGATCCAATAGTTAGGGCCTAAGAAGTCAACGACAGAAGCACCAAATACAAAATAAATACAACAGTTTTTCCATCATATAAAATGAATAACTGCAAACATTGTGAAAGTAACGGTCATTTCTACGTTACGGGCAACCTTGGCTTCACTCTAGGGCGTTGCTCCACCAGATCGAATAGTTAGGGCGTTAGAAGTCAACGCCAGAAGCATAAAATAAAATAAAAATACAACAGTTGTGCCATCGTATAACAGGAATAATTACAACCTGTGTGAAAGTAATGGGCATTTCTACGTTCCGTGCAACCTAGGCTTCACTCTAGGGCGTTGCTCCTCCAGGTCGGATAGTTAGGGCCATAGAAAACGACTCCAGACGCATAAAATACAATAAAAATATATCAGTTTTTCCATCGTGTAACAGGAATAATTGCAACCAGAGTGAAAGTGATGGTCATTTCTACGTTCCGGGCGACCTAGGCTACACTCTAGGGCGTTATTCCACCAGATCGAATAGCTAGGGCCTTAGAAGTCAACGCCCGAAGCACAAAATACAAAATTAATAGAACAGTTTTTCCATTGTATAAAACGAATGATTGCAACCAGAGTGAAACTTATGGTCATTTCTACGTTCCGTGCAACATAGGATGCACTCTAGGGCGTTGCTCCACCACATCGATTAGATACGGCCTTAGAAGTCAACGCCAGAAGCATAAAATACAATATAAATACAACAGCTTTTCCATCGTCTAAAACGAATAATTGCAACCAGTGTGAAAGTAATGGCCATTTCAACGTTACGGGCATCCTAGACTTAACTCTGAGGCACTGCTCCACCAGATCGAATAGATAGGGCCTTAGAAGCCAACGCCAGAAGCATACAGTACAATAAAAATCCAAAAGTTTTTCCATCGTATAACAGGAATAATTGCAAACAGTGTGAAGGTAATAGTCATTTCTACGCTCCGGTCAACCCATGCTTCACTCTAGGGCGTTGCTCCACCAGGTCGAATAGTTAGGGCCTTAGACGTCAACGCCAGAAGCATAAAATAAAATAAAAATACAACAGTTGTTCCATCGTATAGCAGGAATAATTGCAACCAGAGTGAAAGTGATGGTCATTTCTACGTTCTGGGCGATCTAGGCATCACCCTAGGGCGTTGCTCCACCAGATCCAATAGTTAGGACCTAAGAAGTCAGCGCCAGAAGCATAAAATACAAAATAGATACTACAGCTTTTCCATCGTATATAATGAACAATTGCAAACAGTGTGGAGGTAATGGTCATTTCTACTTTCCGGGCAACCTACGCTTCACTCTAGGGCGTTTCTCCACCACATCGAATAGCTACGGCCTTAGGATTCAACGCCAGAGGCATAAAAAGCAAAATAAATACAACAGTTTTTCGATCGTATAACAAGAATAATTGCAACCGGTGTGAAAGTGATGGTCATTTCTACATTCCGGGCAACCTGGGCTACACTCTAGGGCGTTGCTCCGCCTGATCGAATAGATAGGGCCTAAGAAGTCAACGCCAGAAGCATAAAATACAATATAAATACAACAGTTTTTCACTTGTATAACAGGAATAATTGCAACCAGTGTGAAAGCTATGGTCATTTCTACGTTCCGGGCAACCTAGGCTTCACTCTAGGGCGTTGCTCCACCACATCGAATATTTAGGGCCTTAGAAGTCAATGCCAGAAGCATAAAATGCAATATAAATACAACAGTTTCTCACTTGTAAAACAGGAATAATTGCAACCAGTGTGAAAGACATGGTCATTTCTACGTTCCGGGCAACCTAGGCTTCACTCTATGGCGTTGCTCCACCTGATCGAATAGTTAGGGCCTAAGAAGTCAACGCCAGAAGCATAAAATACGATGTATGTACAACAGTTTTACCATCGTATAAAATGAATAATCGCAAACAGTGTGAAGGTAATGGTCATTTCTACGTTCCGGGCAACCTAGGCTTCACTCTATGGCGTTGCTCCACCAGACCGAATAGTTAGGGCCATAGAAGTCAACGCCCGAAGCATAAAATATAAAATAAGTAGAACAGTTTTTCCAGCGTATAAAACGAATAATTGCAACCAGTATAAAAGCTATGGTCATTTCTACGTTCCGGGCAATCTAGGCTTCACTCCAGGGCGTTGCTCCACCAGATCGAATAGTTAGGGCCTTAGAAGTCAACGCCAGAAGCATAAAATACAATATAAATACAATAGTTTTTCAATCGTATAAAACGAGTAATTGGAACCAGTGTGAAAGTTATGGTCATTTCTACATTCCGGGAATCCTAGGCTTCACCCTAGGGCGTTGCTCCACCTGATCGAATAGTTAGGGCCTAAGAAGTCAGCGCCAGAAGCATAAAATACGATATATGTACAACAGCTTTTCCATCGTATATAATGTATATTTGCAAACAGTGTGAAGGCAATGGTCATTTCTACGTTCCGGGCAACCTAGGCTTCACCCTAGGGCGTTGCTCCACCTGATCGAATAGTTAGGGCCTAAGAAGTCAACGCCAGAAGCATAAAATACGATACATGTACAACAGTTTTACCGTCGTATAAAATGAATAATCGCAAACAGTGTGAAGGTAATGGCCAATTCTACATTCCGGGCAACCTAGGCTTCACTCTAGGGCGTTGCTCCACCAGATCGAATAGTTGGGGCCTTAGAAGTCAACGCCCGAAGCATAAAATACAAAATAAATAGAACGGTTTTTCCATTGTATAAAACGAGCAATTGAAACCAGTGTGAAAGTGATGGTCATTTCTACGTTCCGCGCAACCTAGGCTTCACCCCTGGGCGTTGCTCCACCAGATCGAATAGTTAGGGCCTAAGAAGTCAATGCCAGAAGCATAAAATACGATATATGTACAACAGTTTTTCCATCGCATAAAATGAGTAATTGCATCCAGTGTGAAAGTAACGGACATTTCTACGTACCGGGCATCCTAGACTTAACACTGAGGCATTGCTGCACCAGATCGAATACATTGGGCCTTAGAAGTCAACGCCAGAAGCATAAAGTACATTAAAAATCCAACAGTTTGTCCATCGTATAACAGGAATAATTGCCACCAGTGTGAAAGTGATGGTCATTTCTGCATTCCGGGCAACCTAGGCTTCACTCTGGGGCGTTGCTCCTTCAGATAGAAGAGTTAGGGCCCAGGAAGTCAACGCCAGAAGCATAAAATACAATATAAATACAACAGTTTCTCACTTGTAAAACAGGAATAATTGCAACCAGTGTGAAAGACATGGTCATTTCTACGTTCCGGGCAACCTAGGCTTCACTCTAGGGCGTTGCTCCACCACATCGGATAGCTACGGCCTTAGGAGTCAACGCCAGAGGCATAAAATGCAAAATAAATACAACAGTCTTTCCATCGTATAAAACGAGTAATTGCAACCAGTCTGACAGTTATGGTCATTTCCACGTTCCGGGCAACCTAGGCTTCACCCTAGGGCGCTGCTCCACCAGATCGAATAGCTAGGGCCTAAGAAGTCAGCGCCAGGAGCACCAAATACAAAATAAATACAACAGTTTTTCCATCGTATAAAACGAATAATTGCAACCAGTATGAAAGCTATGGTCATTTCTACGTTCCGGGCAATCTAGGCTTCTCTCTAGGGCGTTGCTCAACCACATCGAATAGTTAGGGCCTATGAAGTCAACGCCAGAAGCACCAAATACAAAATTAATACAACAGTTTTACCATCGTATAGAATGAATAATCGCAAACAGTGTGAAGGTAATGGTCATTTCTACGTTCCGGGCAACCTAGGCTTCACTCTAGGGCGTTGCTCCACCAGATCGAATAGTTAGGGCCTTAGAAGTCAACGCCAGAAGCATAAAATACAATATAAATACAATAGCTTTTCCATCGTATAAAACGAGTAATTGCACCCAGTGTGAAAGTAATGGCCATTTCTACGTTCCGGGCATCCTAGACTTAACGCTGAGGCATTGCTCCACCAGATCGAATACATAGGGCCTTAGAAGTCAACGCCAGAAGCATAAAGTACAATCAAAATCCAACAGTTTGTCCATCGTATAACAGGAATAATTGCAACAAGCGTGAAGGTAATGGTCATTTCTACGTTCCGGGCAACCTAGGTTTTGCTCTAGGGCGTTGCTCCACCACATCGAATATTTAGGGCCTTGGAAGTCAACGCCTGAATCATAAAATACAATAAAAATACAACATTTTTTTCATCGTATAAAACGAATAATTGCAACCAGTATGAAAGTTATGGTCATTTCTACGTTCCGGGCAATCCAGGCTGCACTCTAGGGCGCTGCTCCGCCAGATCGAATAGCTAGGGCCTTAGAAGTCAACGCCAGAAGCATAAAATACAATATAAATACAACAGCTTTTCCATCGTATAAAGCGAATAATTGCAAACAGTGTGAAAGTAACGGACATTTCTACGTACCGGGCATCCTAGACTTAACACTGAGGCTTTGCTGCACCAGATCGAATACATTGGGCCTTAGAAGTCAACGCCAGAAGCATAAAGTACATTAAAAATCCAACAGTTTGTCCATCGTATAACAGGAATAATTGCCACCAGTGTGAAAGTGATGGTCATTTCTGCATTCCGGGCAACCTAGGCTTCACTCTGGGGCGTTGCTCCTTCAGATAGAAGAGTTAGGGCCCAGGAAGTCAACGCCAGAAGCATAAAATACAATATAAATACAACAGTTTCTCACTTGTAAAACAGGAATAATTGCAACCAGTGTGAAAGACATGGTCATTTCTACGTTCCGGGCAACCTAGGCTTCACTCTAGGGCGTTGCTCCACCACATCGGATAGCTACGGCCTTAGGAGTCAACGCCAGAGGCATAAAATGCAAAATAAATACAACAGTCTTTCCATCGTATAAAACGAGTAATTGCAACCAGTCTGACAGTTATGGTCATTTCCACGTTCCGGGCAACCTAGGCTTCACCCTAGGGCGCTGCTCCACCAGATCGAATAGCTAGGGCCTAAGAAGTCAGCGCCAGGAGCACCAAATACAAAATAAATACAACATTTTTTCCATCGTATAAAACGAATAATTGCAACCAGTGTGAAAGTAATGGTCACATCTACGTTCCGGGCAATCTAGGCTTGAATCTAGGGCGTTGCTCCACCAGATCGAAGAGGTAGGGCCATAGAAGTCAACGCCCAAAGCATAAAATACGATAAAAGTATAACAGTTTTTCCATCGTATAACAGGAGTAATTGCAACAAGTGTGAAAGTCATGGTCATTTCTACGTTGCGGGCAACCTAGGCTTCACTCTAGGGCGTTGTTCCACCAGATCGTATAGTTAGGGCCTAAGAAGTCAACGCCTGAAGCATAAAATACGATAAAAGTACAAAATTTTTTCATCGCATAACAGAATTAATTGCAACAAGAGTGAACGTAATGGTCATTTCTACGTTCCGGGCAACATAGGCTTCACTCTTGGACGTAGCCCCACGAGATCGTATAGCTAGGAACTTAGAAGTCAACGCCAGAAGCATAAAATACAATAAAAATACAACATCTTTTCCATCATATAGCATGAATAATTGCAACCACTGTGAAAGTAATGGACATTTCTACGTTTCAGGCAACCTAGGCTCCACTCTAGGGCGTTGCTCCACCAAATCGAATAGCTAGGGCCTTAGAAGTCAACGCCCGAAGCATAAAATACTATATAAATACAACAGTTTTTCCATCGTATACAATGAATAATTGCAAACATTGTGATAGTAACGGTCATTTCTGCGTTCCGGGCAACCTAGTCTTGAATCTAGGGCGTTGCTCCACCAGATCGAATAGTTAGGGCCTTAGAAGTCAACGCCCGAAACATAAAATACAATATAAATACAACAGTTCTTCCATCGTATAAGAGGAATAATTGCAAACAGTGTGAAAGCGATGGTCATTTCTATGTTCCTGGCATCCTACGCTTCAGTCTAGGGCGTTGGTCCACCTGATCCAATAGTTAGGGCCTTAGAAGTCAACGCCCGACGCATAAAATGCAATAAAAATACAACAGTTTTTCCATCGTACAACTGGAATAATTGCAACCAGCGTGAAGGTGATGGATAATTCTACGTTCCGGGCAACCTAGGATTCACTCTAGGGAGTTGCTCCACCAGATCGAATAGTTAGGGCCTTAGAAGTCAACGCCCGAAGCATAAAATACAAAATTAATAGAACAGCTTTTCCATTGTATAAAACGAATAATTGCAACCGGTGTGAAAGTTATGGTCATTTCTACGTTCAGTGCAACCTAGGCTACACTCCAGGGCGTTGCTCCACCAAATCGAATAGCTAGGGCCTTAGAAGTAAACGCCCGAAGCATAAAATACGATATATGTGCAACAGTTTTACCATCGTATAAAATGAATAATCGCAAACAGTGTGAAGGTAATGGTCATATCTACATTCCGGGCAACCTAGGCTTCACTCTAGGGCGTTGGTCCACCACATCCAACAGTTAGGGCCTAAGAAGTCAACGCCCGAAGCATAAAAGACAGAATAACTAGAACAGTTTTTCCATTGTATAAAACGAATAATTGAAACCAGTGTGAAAGTTATGGTCATTTCTACGTTCCGCGCAAACCTAGGCTTCACCGTGTGCGTTGCTCCACCATATCCAATAGTTAGGACCTAAGAAGTCAGTGCCAGAAGCATAAAATACAAAATAGATACAACAGTTTTTCTGTCGTATAAAGCGAATAATTGCAAACAGTGTGAAAGTAATGGGCATTTCTACGTTCCGGGCAACCTAGGCTTCACTCTGGGGCGTTGCTCCACCAGATCGAATAGATAGGGACTTAGAAGTCAACGCCAGAAGCGTAAAGTACAATAAAAATACAACAGCATTTCCATCGTATAAAACGGATAATTGCAACCAGTGTGAAAGTTATGGTCATTTCTACGTTCCGGGCAACCTCGGCTTGACTCCAGGTCGTTGCTCCACCAGATCGAATAGTTAGGGCCTTAGAAGTCAACGCCCGAAGCATAAAATACAATAAAGGTACAATAGTTTTTCCATCGTATAAAATGAATAATTGCAAACAGTGTGAAGGTACTCGTCATTTCTACATTCCGGGTAACCCAGGCTTCACTCTAGGGCGTTGCTCCGCCAGATCGAATAGTTAGGTCCTTAGAAGTCAACGCCCGAAGCATAAAATACAAAATAAATAGAACAGTTTTTCCATCGTATAAAATGAATAATTGCAAACAGTGTGAAAGTAATGGTCATTCCTACGTTCTGGGCAACCTATGCTTCACTCTGGGGCGTTTGTCCAGCATATCGAATGGTTAGGGCCTAAGAAGTCAACGCCCGAATCATAAAATACGATATATGTACAACAGTATTTCCATCGTATAAAACGGATAATTGCAACCAGTGTGAAAGTAATGGCCATTTCTACGTTCCGGGCAACCTAGGCTTCACTCTAGGGCGTTGCTCCACCACATCGAATAGCTACGGCCTTAGAGGTCAACGCCTGAAGCATAAAATACAATAAAAATACAACAGCTTTTCCATCGAATAAAAGGGATAATTGCAACCAGTGTGAAAGTTATGGTCATTTCTACGTTCCGGGCAACCTAGGCTTCACTCTAGGGCGTTGCTCCACCAGATCGAATAGTTAGGGCCTAAGAAGTCAACGCCAGAAGCAGAAAATACGATATATCTACAACAGTTTTTCCATCGTATAAAACGAATAATTGCAACCAGTGTGAAGGTAATGGTCTTTTCTACGTTCCATGCAACCTCGGCTTCACTCTAGGGCGGTGCTCCATCAGGTCGAATAGTTAGGGCCTAAGAAGTGAACGCAAGAAGCATAAAATACAATATAAATACAACAGATTTTCCATCGTATAACTGGAGTAATTGCAACCAGTGTGAAGGTAATGGTCATTTCTATGTTCCGGGCAACCTAGGCTTCACTCTAGGGCGCTGTTCCACAAGATCGAATAGTTAGGGCCTAAGAAGTTAACGCCAGAAGCATAAAATGCTATATACGTACAACAGTTTTTCCATCGTATAAAACGAATAATTGCAACCAGTGTGAAAGTAATGGCCACTTCTACGTTCCAGGCAACCCAGGCTGCACTCTAGGGCGCTGCTCCGCCAGATCGAATAGCTAGGGCCTTAGAAGTCAACGTCAGTAGCATAAAATACAATATAAATACAACAGCTTTTCCATCGTATAAAATGAATAATTGCAAACAGTGTGAAAGTAATGGTCATTTCTACGTTCCGGGCAACCTAGGCTTCACTCTGGGGCGTTGCTCAACCATATCGAATAGTTAGGGCCCAAGAACTTAACGCCAGAAGCGTAAAGTACAATAAAAATACAACAGCTTTTCCATCGTATAAAATGGATAATTGCAACCAGTGTGAAAGTTATGGTCATTTCTACGTTCCGGGCAACCTCGGCTTGACTCCAGGTCGTTGCTCCACCAGATCGAATAGTTAGGGCCTTAGAAGTCAACGCCCGAAGCATAAAATACAATAAAGGTACAATAGTTCTTCCATCGTATAAAATGAACAATTGCAAACAGTGTGAAGGTACTCGTCATTTCTACATTCCGGGTAACCCAGGCTTCACTCTAGGGCGTTGCTCCGCCAGATCGAATAGTTAGGTCCTTAGAAGTCAACGCCCGAAGCATAAAATACAAAATAAATGCAACAGTTTTTCCATCGTATAAAACGAATAATGGCACCCAGTGTGCAAGTAATGGTCATTTCTACGTTCCGGGCAAACAAGGCTTCACTCTAGGGCGTTGTTCCACCAGATCGAATAGTTAGGGCCTAAGAAGTCAACGCCTGAAGCATAAAACACAATATAACTACAACAGTTTTTCCATTGTATAAAACGAATAATTGCAACCAGTATGAAACTTATGGTCATTTCTACGTTCTGGGCAACCTAGGCTCCACCCTAGGGCGTTGCTCCACCAGATCGAATAGGTAGGGCCGAAGAAGTCCACGCCAGAAGCATAAAATACAATAAAAATACAACAGCTTTTCCATCGTATTACAGGAATAATTGTAACCAGAGTGAAGGTGATGGTCTTGTCTATGTTGCGGGCAACCTAGGCTTCACTCTAGGGCGTTGCTCCACCAGATCGAATAGTTAGGGCCTAAGAACTCAACGTCAGAAGCATAAAATACGATATATGTACAACAGTTTTTCCACCATATGAAACGAATAATTGCAACCAGTATGAAGGTAATGGTCATTTCTACGTTCCGGGCAACCTCGGCTTCACTCTAGGGCGGTGCTCCATCAGGTCGAATAGTTAGGGCCTAAGAAGTGAACGCAAGAAGCATAAAATACAAAATAAGTACAACAGATTTTCCATCGTATAACAGGAGTAATTGCAAACAGTGTGAAAGTTATGGCCATTTCTACGTTTCGTGCAACATAGGCTTCACTCTAGGGCGTTGCTCCACCACATCGAATAGCTACGGCCTTAGAAGTCAACGCCAGAAGCATAAAATACAATAAAAATCCAACAGTTTTTCCATCGTATAACAGGAATAATTCCAAACACTGTGAAGGTAATGGTCATTTCTACGCTCCCGTCAACCTAGGCTTCACTCTAGGGCGTTGCTCCACCACATCGAATAGTTAGGGCCTTAGAAGTCAACGCCAGAAGCATAAAATACAACATAAATGCAACAATTTTTCCATCGTATACCGGGAATAATTGCAACCAGTGTGAAAGTGATGGTCATTTCCACGTTCCGGGCCACTTAGGCTTCACTCTAGGGCGTTGGTCCACCAGATCCAATAGTTAGGGCCTAAGAAGTCAACGCCAGAAGCACCAAATACAAAATAAATACAACAGTTTTTCCATCGTATAAAACGAATAATTGCAACCAGTGTGAAAGTAATGGTCACATCTACGTTCCGGGCCATCTAGGCTTGAATCTGGGGCGTTACTCCACCAGATCGAAGAGGTAGGGCCATAGGAGTCAATGCCCGAAGCATAAAATACGTTAAAGATATAACAGTATTTCCATCGTATAACAGGAGTAATTGCAACCAGTATGAAAGTTATGGTCATTTCAACGTACGGGGCAACCTAGGCTTCACTCGAGGGCGTTGCTCCACCATATCGAAGAGGTAGGGCCTTAGATGTCAACGCCAGAAGCATAAAATACAAAATAAATACAACAGTTTTACCATCGTATAAAATGAATAATCGCAAACAGTGTGAACGTAATGGTCATTTCTACGTTCCGGGCAACCCAGGCTTCACTCTAGGGCGTTGCTCCACCAGATCGAATAGTTAGGGCCGTAGAAGTCAACGCCCGAAGCATAAAATACAAAATAAATAGAACAGTTTTTCCATTGTGTAAAACGAATAATTGAAACCAGTGTGAAAGTTATGGTCATTTCCACGTTCCGGGCAACCTATGCTTCACCCTAGGGCCTTGCTCCAACTGATCGAATAGTTTGGGCCTAAGAAGTCAACGCCAGAAGCATAAAATACGATATATGTACAACAGTTTTGCCATCGTATAAAATGAATAATCGCAAACAGTGTGAAGGTAATGGTCATTTCTATGTTCCGGGCAACATAGGCTTCACTCTAGGGCGTTGCTCCACCAGATCGAATAGTTAGGGCCTAAGAAGTCAATGCCAGAAGCATAAAATACGATATATGTACAACAGTTTTTCCATCGCATAAAATGAGTAATTGCAACCAGTGTGAAAGTAACGGACATTTCTACGTTCCGGTCATCCTAGACTTAACACTGAGGCATTGCTCCACCAGATCGAATACATAGGGCCTTAGAAGTCAACGCCAGAAGCATAAAGTACATTAAAAATCCAACAGTTTGTCCATCGTATAACAGGAATAATTGCCACCAGTGTGAAAGTGGTGGTCATTTCTGCATTCCGGGCAACCTAGGCTTCACTCTAGGGCGTTGCTCCTCCAGATAGAATAGTTAGGGCCCAGGAAGTCAACGCCAGAAGCATAAAATACAATATAAATACAACAGTTTTTCACTTGTATAACAGGAATAATTGCAACCAGTGTGAAAGCTATGGTCATTTCTACGTTCCGGGCAACTTAGGCTTCACTCTAGGGCGTTGCTCCACCACATCGAATAGCTACGGCCTTAGAGGTCAACGCCTGAAGCATAAAATACAATAAAAATACAACAGCTTTTCCATCGAATAAAAGGGATAATTGCAACCAGTGTGAAAGTTATGGTCATTTCTACGTTCCGGGCAACCTAGGCTTCACTCTAGGGCGTTGCTCCACCAGATCGAATAGTTAGGGCCTAAGAAGTCAACGCCAGAAGCAGAAAATACGATATATCTACAACAGTTTTTCCATCGTATAAAACGAATAATTGCAACCAGTGTGAAGGTAATGGTCTTTTCTACGTTCCATGCAACCTCGGCTTCACTCTAGGGCGGTGCTCCATCAGGTCGAATAGTTAGGGCCTAAGAAGTGAACGCAAGAAGCATAAAATACAATATAAATACAACAGATTTTCCATCGTATAACTGGAGTAATTGCAACCAGTGTGAAGGTAATGGTCATTTCTATGTTCCGGGCAACCTAGGCTTCACTCTAGGGCGCTGTTCCACAAGATCGAATAGTTAGGGCCTAAGAAGTTAACGCCAGAAGCATAAAATGCTATATACGTACAACAGTTTTTCCATCGTATAAAACGAATAATTGCAACCAGTGTGAAAGTAATGGCCACTTCTACGTTCCAGGCAACCCAGGCTGCACTCTAGGGCGCTGCTCCGCCAGATCGAATAGCTAGGGCCTTAGAAGTCAACGTCAGTAGCATAAAATACAATATAAATACAACAGCTTTTCCATCGTATAAAATGAATAATTGCAAACAGTGTGAAAGTAATGGTCATTTCTACGTTCCGGGCAACCTAGGCTTCACTCTGGGGCGTTGCTCAACCATATCGAATAGTTAGGGCCCAAGAACTTAACGCCAGAAGCGTAAAGTACAATAAAAATACAACAGCTTTTCCATCGTATAAAATGGATAATTGCAACCAGTGTGAAAGTTATGGTCATTTCTACGTTCCGGGCAACCTCGGCTTGACTCCAGGTCGTTGCTCCACCAGATCGAATAGTTAGGGCCTTAGAAGTCAACGCCCGAAGCATAAAATACAATAAAGGTACAATAGTTCTTCCATCGTATAAAATGAACAATTGCAAACAGTGTGAAGGTACTCGTCATTTCTACATTCCGGGTAACCCAGGCTTCACTCTAGGGCGTTGCTCCGCCAGATCGAATAGTTAGGTCCTTAGAAGTCAACGCCCGAAGCATAAAATACAAAATAAATGCAACAGTTTTTCCATCGTATAAAACGAATAATGGCACCCAGTGTGCAAGTAATGGTCATTTCTACGTTCCGGGCAAACAAGGCTTCACTCTAGGGCGTTGTTCCACCAGATCGAATAGTTAGGGCCTAAGAAGTCAACGCCTGAAGCATAAAACACAATATAACTACAACAGTTTTTCCATTGTATAAAACGAATAATTGCAACCAGTATGAAACTTATGGTCATTTCTACGTTCTGGGCAACCTAGGCTCCACCCTAGGGCGTTGCTCCACCAGATCGAATAGGTAGGGCCGAAGAAGTCCACGCCAGAAGCATAAAATACAATAAAAATACAACAGCTTTTCCATCGTATTACAGGAATAATTGTAACCAGAGTGAAGGTGATGGTCTTGTCTATGTTGCGGGCAACCTAGGCTTCACTCTAGGGCGTTGCTCCACCAGATCGAATAGTTAGGGCCTAAGAACTCAACGTCAGAAGCATAAAATACGATATATGTACAACAGTTTTTCCACCATATGAAACGAATAATTGCAACCAGTATGAAGGTAATGGTCATTTCTACGTTCCGGGCAACCTCGGCTTCACTCTAGGGCGGTGCTCCATCAGGTCGAATAGTTAGGGCCTAAGAAGTGAACGCAAGAAGCATAAAATACAAAATAAATACAACAGATTTTCCATCGTATAACAGGAGTAATTGCAAACAGTGTGAAAGTTATGGCCATTTCTACGTTTCGTGCAACATAGGCTTCACTCTAGGGCGTTGCTCCACCACATCGAATAGCTACGGCCTTAGAAGTCAACGCCAGAAGCATAAAATACAATAAAAATCCAACAGTTTTTCCATCGTATAACAGGAATAATTCCAAACACTGTGAAGGTAATGGTCATTTCTACGCTCCCGTCAACCTAGGCTTCACTCTAGGGCGTTGCTCCACCACATCGAATAGTTAGGGCCTTAGAAGTCAACGCCAGAAGCATAAAATACAACATAAATGCAACAATTTTTCCATCGTATACCGGGAATAATTGCAACCAGTGTGAAAGTGATGGTCATTTCCACGTTCCGGGCCACTTAGGCTTCACTCTAGGGCGTTGGTCCACCAGATCCAATAGTTAGGGCCTAAGAAGTCAACGCCAGAAGCACCAAATACAAAATAAATACAACAGTTTTTCCATCGTATAAAACGAATAATTGCAACCAGTGTGAAAGTAATGGTCACATCTACGTTCCGGGCCATCTAGGCTTGAATCTGGGGCGTTACTCCACCAGATCGAAGAGGTAGGGCCATAGGAGTCAATGCCCGAAGCATAAAATACGTTAAAGATATAACAGTATTTCCATCGTATAACAGGAGTAATTGCAACCAGTATGAAAGTTATGGTCATTTCAACGTACGGGGCAACCTAGGCTTCACTCGAGGGCGTTGCTCCACCATATCGAAGAGGTAGGGCCTTAGATGTCAACGCCAGAAGCATAAAATACAAAATAAATACAACAGTTTTACCATCGTATAAAATGAATAATCGCAAACAGTGTGAACGTAATGGTCATTTCTACGTTCCGGGCAACCCAGGCTTCACTCTAGGGCGTTGCTCCACCAGATCGAATAGTTAGGGCCGTAGAAGTCAACGCCCGAAGCATAAAATACAAAATAAATAGAACAGTTTTTCCATTGTGTAAAACGAATAATTGAAACCAGTGTGAAAGTTATGGTCATTTCCACGTTCCGGGCAACCTATGCTTCACCCTAGGGCCTTGCTCCAACTGATCGAATAGTTTGGGCCTAAGAAGTCAACGCCAGAAGCATAAAATACGATATATGTACAACAGTTTTGCCATCGTATAAAACGAATAATCGCAAACAGTGTGAAGGTAATGGTCATTTCTATGTTCCGGGCAACATAGGCTTCACTCTAGGGCGTTGCTCCACCAGATCGAATAGTTAGGGCCTAAGAAGTCAATGCCAGAAGCATAAAATACGATATATGTACAACAGTTTTTCCATCGCATAAAATGAGTAATTGCAACCAGTGTGAAAGTAACGGACATTTCTACGTTCCGGTCATCCTAGACTTAACACTGAGGCATTGCTCCACCAGATCGAATACATAGGGCCTTAGAAGTCAACGCCAGAAGCATAAAGTACATTAAAAATCCAACAGTTTGTCCATCGTATAACAGGAATAATTGCCACCAGTGTGAAAGTGGTGGTCATTTCTGCATTCCGGGCAACCTAGGCTTCACTCTAGGGCGTTGCTCCTCCAGATAGAATAGTTAGGGCCCAGGAAGTCAACGCCAGAAGCATAAAATACAATATAAATACAACAGTTTTTCACTTGTATAACAGGAATAATTGCAACCAGTGTGAAAGCTATGGTCATTTCTACGTTCCGGGCAACTTAGGCTTCACTCTAGGGCGTTGCTCCACCACATCGAATAGCTGCGGCCTTAGAAGTCAAAGCCACAAGCATAAAATACAGTATAAATACAACAGTTTTTCAATCGTATAACAGGAATAATTGCAAACGGTGTGAAAAATATGGTCATTTCTACGTTGCGGGCATCCTAGGCTTCACTCTAGGGCATTGCTCCACCACATCGAATAGCTACGGCCTTAGAAGTCAACGCCATAACTATAAAAAACAATATAAATACAACAGTTTCTCCATTGTATAAAACGAGTAATTGCAACCAGTCTGATAGTTATGGTCATTTCCACGTTTCGGGCAACCTAGGCTTCGCTCTAGGGCGTTTCTCCACCACATCGAATAGCTGCGCCCTTAGAAGTCAACGCCTGAAGTATAAAATATAATATAAGTACAACAGTTTTTCCATCGTATAACAGGAATAATTGCAACCAGTGTGAAAGACGTGGTTATTTCTACGTTCCGGGCAACCTAGGCTTCACACTAGGGCGTTGCTCCACCACATCGAATAGCTATGGCCTTAGGAGTCAACGCCAGAGGCATAAAATACAAAATAAATACAACAGTTTTTCGATCGTATAACAAGAATAATTGCAACCAGTGTGAAAGTGATGGTCATTTCTACATTCCGGGCAACCTAGGCTACACTCTAGGGCGTTGCTCCGCCAGATCGAATAGATAGGGTCTAAGAAGTCAACGCCAGAAGCATAAAATACAATATAAATACAACAGTTTTTCACTTGTATAACAGGAATAATTGCAACCAGTGTGAAAGCTATGGTCATTTCTACGTTCCAGGCGACCTAGGCTCCACTCTAGGGCGTTGTTCCACCAGTGCGAATAGTTAGGGCCTAAGAAGTCAACGCCTGAAGCATAAAGTACAATCAAAATCCAACAGTTTGTCCATCGTATAGCTGGAATAATTGCAACCAGAGTGAAAGTAATGGTCATTTCCACGTTTCGGGCGACCTAGGCTCCACTTTAGGGCGTTGCTCCACCAGATCGAATAGTTAGGGCCATAGAAGTCAACGCCATAACTATAAAAAACAATATAAATACAGCAGTTTCTCCATTGTATAAAATGAATAATTGCAAACAGTGTGGAGGTAATGGTCATTTCTACTTTCCGGGCAACCTAGGCTTCACTCTAGGGCGTTTCTCCACCACATCGAATAGCTACGCCCTTAGAAGTCAACGCCTGAAGCATAAAATATAATATAAGTACAACAGTTTTTCCATCGTATAACAGGAATAATTGCAACCAGTGTGAAAGACATGGTCATTTCTACGTTCCGGGCAACCTAGGCTTCACTCTAGGGCGTTGCTCCACCACATCGAATAGCTACGGCATTTGGAGTCAACGCCAGAGGCATAAAATACAAAATAAATACAACAGTTTTTCGATCGTATAACAAGAATAATTGCAACCAGTGTGAAAGTGATGGTCATTTCTACATTCCGGGCAACCTATGCTACACTCTAGGGCGTTGCTCCGCCAGATCGAATAGATAGGGCCTAAGAAGTCAACGCCAGAAGCATAAAATACAATATAAATACAACAGTTTTTCACTTGTATAACAGGAATAGTTGCAACCAGTGTGAATGCTATGGTCATTTCTGCGTTCCGGGCAACCTAGGCTTCACTCTAGGACGTTGCTCCACCACATCGAATAGTTAGGGCCTTAGAAGTCAACGCCAGAAGCATAAAATACAATATAAATACAATAGTTTTTCCATCGTATAAAACGAGTAATTGCAACCAGTGTGAAAGTTATGGTTATTTCTACGTTCCGGGCATCCTAGGCTTCACCCTAGGGCGTTGCTCCACCTGATCGAATAGTTAGGGCCTAAGAAGTCAGCGCCAGAAGCATAAAATACAAAATAAATACAACAGTTTTACCATCGTATAAAATGAATAATCGCAAACAGTGTGAACGTAATGGTCATTTCTACGTTCCGGGCAACCCAGGCTTCACTCTAGGGCGTTGCTCCACCAGATCGAATAGTTAGGGCCATAGAAGTCATCGCCCGAAGCATAAAATACAAAATAAATAGAACAGTTTTTCCATTGTATAGAACGAATAATTGAAACCAGTGTGAAAGTTATGGTCATTTCCACGTTCCGGGCAACCTATGCTTCACCCTAGGGCGTTGCTCCACCTGATCGAATAGTTAGGGCCTAAGAAGTCAACGCCAGAAGCATAAAATACGATATATGTACAACAGTTTTGCCATCGTATAAAATGAATAATCGCAAACAGTGTGAAGGTAATGGTCATCTCTATGTTCCGGGCAACCTAGGCTTCACTCTAGGGCGTTGCTCCACCAGATCGAATAGTTAGGACCTAAGAAGTCAATGCCAGAAGCATAAAATACGATATATGTACAACAGTTTTTCCATCGCATAAAATGAGTAATTGCGACCAGTGTGAAAGTAACGGACATTTCTACGTTCCGGGCATCCTAGACTTAACACTGAGGCATTGCTCCACCAGATCGAATACATAGGGCCTTAGAAGTCAACGCCAGAAGCATAAAGTACATTAAAAATCCAACAGTTTGTCCATCGTATAACAGGAATAATTGCCACCAGTGTGAAAGTGATGGTCATTTCTGCATTCCGGGCAACCTAGGCTTCACTCTAGGGCGTTGCTCCTCCAGATAGAATAGTTAGGGCCCAGGAAGTCAACGCCAGAAGCATAAAATACAATATAAATACAACAGTTTTTCACTTGTATAACAGGAATAATTGCAACCAGTGTGAAAGCTATGGTCATTTCTACGTACCGGGCAATCTAGGCTTCACTCTAGGACGTTGCTCCACCACATCGAATAGTTAGGGCATCAGAAGTCAATGCCAGAAGCATAAAATGCAATATAAATACAACTGTTTTTCCACTGTATAATATGAATAATTGCAAACAGTGTGAAAGATATGGTCATTTCTACGTTCCGCGCAACCTAGGCTTCACCCTAGGGCGTTGCTTCACCTGAACGAATAGTTAGGGCCTAAGAAGTCAACGCCAGAAGCATAAAATACGATATATGTACAACAGTTTTTCCATCGTGTAAAACGAATAATTGCAACCAGTGTGAAAGTAATAGCCATTTCTACGTTGCGGGCATCCTAGACTTAACTCTGAGGCATTGCTACACCAGATCGAATACATAGGGCCTTAGAAGCCAACGCCAGAAGTATAATGTACATTAAAAATTCAACAGTTTGTCCATCGTATAACAGGAATAATTGCCTCCAGTGTGAAAGTGATGGTCATTTCTGCATTCCGCGCAACCTAGACTTCACTCTAGGGCGTTGCTCCTCCAGATAGAATAGTTAGGGCCCAGGAAGTCAACGCCAGAAGCATAAAATACAATATAAATACAACAGTTTGTCACTTGTATAACAGGAATAATTGCAACCAGTGTGAAAGCTATGGTCATTACTACGTTCCGGGCAACCTAGGCTTCACTCTAGGGCGTTGCTCCACCACATCGAATAGCTGCGGCCTTAGAAGTCAACGCCAGAAGCATAAAATACAATATAAATACAACAGCTTTTCCATCGTATAAAACGAATAATTGCAACCAGTATGAAAGTTATGGTCATTTCTACGTTCCAGGCAACCTAGGCTTCACTCTAGGGCGTTGCTCCACCACATCGAATAGCTACGGCCTCAGGAGTCAACGCCAGAGGCATAAAATGCAAAATAAATACAACAGTTTTTCGATCGTATAACAAGAATAATTGCAGCCAGTGTGAAAGTGATGGTCATTTCTACATTCCGGGCAACCTAGGCTACACTCTAGGGCGTTGCTCCGCCAGATCGAATAGATAGGGCCTAAGAAGTCAACGCCAGAAGCATAAAATACAATATAAATAGAACAGTTTTTCCATTGTATAAAACGAATAATTGCAACCAGTGTGATAGTTATGGTCATTTCTACGTTCCGGGCAACCCAGGCTGCACTCTAGGGCGCTCCTCCGCCAGATCGAATAGCTAGGTCCTTAGAAGTCAACGCCAGAAGCATAAAATACAATATAAATACAACAGCTTTTCCATCGTATAAAATGAATAATTGCAAACAGCGTGAAAGTAATGGTCATTTCTACGTTCCGGGCAACCTAGGCTTCACTCTGGGGCGTTGCTCAACCATATCGAATAGTTAGGGCCCAAGAACTTAACGCCAGAAGCGTAAAGTACAATAAAAATACAACAGCTTTTCCATCGTATAAAACGTATAATTGCAACCAGTGTGAAAGTTATGGTCATTTCTACGTTCCGGGCAACCTCGGCTTGACTCCAGGTCGTTGCTCCACCAGGTCGAATAGTTAGGGCCTTAGAAGTCACCGCCCGAAGCATAAAATACAATAAAGGTACAATAGTTTTTCCATCGTATAAAATGAATAATTGCAAACACTGTGAAGGTACTGGTCATTTCTACATTCCGGGTAACCTAGGCTTCACTTTAGGGCGTTGCTCCGCCAGATCGAATAGTTAGGGCCTTAGAAGTCAACGCCCGAAGCATAAAAGACAAAATAAATAGAACAGTTTTTCCATTGTATAAAACGAATAATTGCAACCAGTGTGAAAGTACTGGTCATTTCTACATTCCAGGCAACCTAGGCCTCACTCTAGGGCGTTGCTCCACCAGATCGAATAGCTAGGGACTTAGAAGTCAACGCCAGAAGCATAAAATACAATATAAGTACAACAGTTTTTCCATCGTATAAAATGAATAATTGCAACCAGTGTGAAGGTAATGGTCATTTCTACGTTTCGGGCAACCTAGGCTTCACTCTAGGGCGTTGCTCCATCACATCGAATAGCTACGGCCTTAGAAGTCAACGCCAGAAGCATAAAATACAATATAAATACAACAGTTTCTCAGTCGTATAACAGGAGTAATTGCAAACAGTGTGAAAGATATGGTCATTTCTACGTTCCGGGCATCCTAGGCTTCACTCTAGGGCGTTGCTCCACCACATCGAATAGCTCCGGCCTTAGGAGTCAACGCCAGAGGCATAAAATACAAAATAAATACAACCGTTTTTCCATCGTATAACAAGAATAATTGAAACCAGTGTGAAAGTGATGGTCATTTCTACATTCCGGGCAACCTAGTCTTCACTCTAGGGCGTTGCTCCACCAGATCGAATAGCTAGGGCCTTAGAAGTCAACGCCATAACTATAAAATACAATACAAATACAACAGTTTTTCCATTGTATAAAACGAATAATTGCAAACAGTGTGGAAGTAATGGTTATTTCTACGTTCCGGGCAACCTAGGCTTCACTCTAGGGCGGTATTCCACCACATCGAATAGTTAGGGCCTTAGAAGTCAATGCCAGAAGCATAAAATGCCATATAAATACAACAGTTTTTGCACTGTATATAATGAATAATTGCAAACAGTGTGAAAGTCATGGTCATTTCTACGTTCCGGGCAACCTAGGCTTCACTCTAGGGCGTTGCTCAACCACATCGAATAGCTAGGGCCTTAGAAGTCAACGCCATAACTATAAAATACAATACAAATACAACAGTTTTTCCATTGTATAAAACGAATAATTGCAAACAGTGTGGAAGTAATGGTTATTTCTACGTTCCGGGCAACCTAGGCTTCACGCTAGGGCGTTGCTCCACCACATCGAATAGCTACGGCATTAGGAGTCAACGCCAGAGGCATAACATACAAGATAAGCACAACAATTTGTCCATCGTATAAAATGTATAATTCCAAGCAGTGTGAAGGTAATGGTCATTTCTACGTTCTGGGCAACCTAGGCTTCACTCTAGAGCGTTGCTCCACCAGATCGAATAGTTAGGGCCTTAGAAGTCAACGCCCGAAGCATAAAATACAAAATAAATAGAACAGTTTTTCCATTGTATAAAACGAATAATTGCAACCAGTGTGAAAGCTATGGTCATTTATACGTTCCGGGCAACATAGGCTTCACTCTAGGGCATTGTCCGTCCAGATCGAATAGTTAGGGCCTAAGAAGTCAACGCCAGAAGCATAAAATGCAATATAAATACAACAGCTCCTCCATCGTATATAATGTATATTTGCAAACAGTGTGAAAGTAAAGGTCATTTCTACGTTCCGGGCAACCTAGGTTTCGCTGTAGGGCGCTGCTCCGCCAGATCGAATAGCTAGGGCCTTAGATGTCAACGCCCGAAGCATAAAATACAAAATAAATAGAACAGTTTTTCCATTGTATAAAACGAATAATTGCAACCAGTGTGAAAGTTATGGTCATTTCTACGTTTCGGGCAACCTAGGCTTAACTGTAGGGCGTTGCTCCTCCAGATCGAATAGCTAGGGCCTTAGATGTCAACGCCCGAAGCATAAAATACAAAATAAATAGAACAGTTTTTCCATTGTATAAAACGAATAATTGCAACCAGTGTGAAAGCTATGGTCATTTCTGCGTTCCGGGCAACCTAGGCTTCACTCTAGGACGTTGCTCCACCACATCGAATAGTTAGGGCCTTAGAAGTCAACGCCAGAAGCATAAAATACCATATAAATACAATAGTTTTTCCATCGTATAAAACGAGTAATTGCAACCAGTGTGAAAGTTATGGTTATTTCTACGTTCCGGGCATCCTAGGCTTCACCCTAGGGCGTTGCTCCACCTGATCGAATAGTTAGGGCCTAAGAAGTCAGCGCCAGAAGCATAAAATACAAAATAAATACAACAGTTTTACCATCGTATAAAATGAATAATCGCAAACAGTGTGAACGTAATGGTCATTTCTACGTTCCGGGCAACCCAGGCTTCACTCTAGGGCGTTGCTCCACCAGATCGAATAGTTAGGGCCATAGAAGTCAACGCCCGAAGCATAAAATACAAAATAAATAGAACAGTTTTTCCATTGTGTAAAACGAATAATTGAAACCAGTGTGAAAGTTATGGTCATTTCCACGTTCCGGGCAACCAATGCTTCACCCTAGGGCCTTGCTCCAACTGATCGAATAGTTTGGGCCTAAGAAGTCAACGCCAGAAGCATAAAATACGATATATGTACAACAGTTTTGCCATCGTATAAAATGAATAATCGCAAACAGTGTGAAGGTAATGGTCATTTCTATGTTCCGGGCAACATAGGCTTCACTCTAGGGCGTTGCTCCACCAGATCGAATAGTTAGGGCCTAAGAAGTCAATGCCAGAAGCATAAAATACGATATATGTACAACAGTTTTTCCATCGCATAAAATGAGTAATTGCAACCAGTGTGAAAGTAACGGACATTTCTACGTTCCGGTCATCCTAGACTTAACACTGAGGCATTGCTCCACCAGATCGAATACATAGGGCCTTAGAAGTCAACGCCAGAAGCATAAAGTACATTAAAAATCCAACAGTTTGTCCATCGTATAACAGGAATAATTGCCACCAGTGTGAAAGTGGTGGTCATTTCTGCATTCCGGGCAACCAAGGCTTCACTCTAGAGCGTTGCTCCTCCAGATAGAATAGTTAGGGCCCAGGAAGTCAACGCCAGAAGCATAAAATACAATATAAATACAACAGTTTTTCACTTGTATAACAGGAATAATTGCAACCAGTGTGAAAGCTATGGTCATTTCTACGTTCCGGGCAACTTAGGCTTCACTCTAGGGCGTTGCTCCACCACATCGAATAGCTGCGGCCTTAGAAGTCAAAGCCAGAAGCATAAAATACAGTATAAATACAACAGTTTTTCAATCGTATAACAGGAATAATTGCAAACGGTGTGAAAAATATGGTCATTTCTACGTTGCGGGCATCCTAGGCTTCACTCTAGGGCATTGCTCCACCACATCGAATAGCTACGGCCTTAGAAGTCAACGCCATAACTATAAAAAACAATATAAATACAACAGTTTCTCCATTGTATAAAACGAGTAATTGCAACCAGTCTGATAGTTATGGTCATTTCCACGTTTCGGGCAACCTAGGCTTCACTCTAGGGCGTTTCTCCACCACATCGAATAGCTGCGCCCTTAGAAGTCAACGCCTGAAGTATAAAATATAATATAAGTACAACAGTTTTTCCATCGTATAACAGGAATAATTGCAACCAGTGTGAAAGACATGGTTATTTCTACGTTCCGGGCAACCTAGGCTTCACACTAGGGCGTTGCTCCACCACATCGAATAGCTATGGCCTGAGGAGTCAACGCCAGAGGCATAAAATACAAAATAAATACAACAGTTTTTCGATCGTATAACAAGAATAATTGCAACCAGTGTGAAAGTGATGGTCATTTCTACATTCCGGGCAACCTAGGCTACACTCTAGGGCGTTGCTCCGCCAGATCGAATAGATAGGGTCTAAGAAGTCAACGCCAGAAGCATAAAATACAATATAAATACAACAGTTTTTCACTTGTATAACAGGAATAATTGCAACCAGTGTGAAAGCTATGGTCATTTCTACGTTCCAGGCGACCTAGGCTCCACTCTAGGGCGTTGCTCCACCAGATGGAATAGCTAGGGCCTTAGAAGTCAATGCCAGAAGCATAAAATACAAAATAAATACAACAGTTTTACCATCGTATAAAATGAATAATCGCAAACAGTGTGAAGGTAATGGTCATTTCTACGGTCCGCGCAACCTAGGCTTCACTCCAGGGCGTTGCTCCACCAGATCGAATAGTTAGGGCCTTAGAAGTCAACGCCAGAAGCATAAAATACGATATATGTACAACAGTTTTACCATCGTACAAAATGAATAATCGCAAACAGTGTGAAGGTAATGGTCATTTCTACGTTCCGGGCAACCTAGGCTTCACCCTAGGGCGTTGTTCCACCAGTGCGAATAGTTAGGGCCTAAGAAGTCAACGCCTGAAGCATAAAGTACAATCAAAATCCAACAGTTTGTCCATCGTATAGCTGGAATAATTGCAACCAGAGTGAAAGTAATGGTCATTTCCACGTTTCGGGCGACCTAGGCTCCACTTTAGGGCGTTGCTCCACCAGATCGAATAGCTAGGGACTTAGAAGTCAACGCCAGAAGCATAAAATACAATATAAGTACAACAGTTTTTCCATCGTATAAAATGAATAATTGCAACCAGTGTGAAGGTAATGGTCATTTCTACGTTTCGGGCAACCTAGGCTTCACTCTAGGGCGTTGCTCCATCACATCGAATAGCTACGGCCTTAGAAGTCAACGCCAGAAGCATAAAATACAATATAAATACAACAGTTTCTCAGTCGTATAACAGGAGTAATTGCAAACAGTGTGAAAGATATGGTCATTTCTACGTTCCGGGCATCCTAGGCTTCACTCTAGGGCGTTGCTCCACCACATCGAATAGCTCCGGCCTTAGGAGTCAACGCCAGAGGCATAAAATACAAAATAAATACAACCGTTTTTCCATCGTATAACAAGAATAATTGAAACCAGTGTGAAAGTGATGGTCATTTCTACATTCCGGGCAACCTAGTCTTCACTCTAGGGCGTTGCTCCACCAGATCGAATAGCTAGGGCCTTAGAAGTCAACGCCATAACTATAAAATACAATACAAATACAACAGTTTTTCCATTGTATAAAACGAATAATTGCAAACAGTGTGGAAGTAATGGTTATTTCTACGTTCCGGGCAACCTAGGCTTCACTCTAGGGCGGTATTCCACCACATCGAATAGTTAGGGCCTTAGAAGTCAATGCCAGAAGCATAAAATGCCATATAAATACAACAGTTTTTGCACTGTATATAATGAATAATTGCAAACAGTGTGAAAGTCATGGTCATTTCTACGTTCCGGGCAACCTAGGCTTCACTCTAGGGCGTTGCTCAACCACATCGAATAGCTAGGGCCTTAGAAGTCAACGCCATAACTATAAAATACAATACAAATACAACAGTTTTTCCATTGTATAAAACGAATAATTGCAAACAGTGTGGAAGTAATGGTTATTTCTACGTTCCGGGCAACCTAGGCTTCACGCTAGGGCGTTGCTCCACCACATCGAATAGCTACGGCATTAGGAGTCAACGCCAGAGGCATAACATACAAGATAAGCACAACAATTTGTCCATCGTATAAAATGTATAATTCCAAGCAGTGTGAAGGTAATGGTCATTTCTACGTTCTGGGCAACCTAGGCTTCACTCTAGAGCGTTGCTCCACCAGATCGAATAGTTAGGGCCTTAGAAGTCAACGCCCGAAGCATAAAATACAAAATAAATAGAACAGTTTTTCCATTGTATAAAACGAATAATTGCAACCAGTGTGAAAGCTATGGTCATTTATACGTTCCGGGCAACATAGGCTTCACTCTAGGGCATTGTCCGTCCAGATCGAATAGTTAGGGCCTAAGAAGTCAACGCCAGAAGCATAAAATGCAATATAAATACAACAGCTCCTCCATCGTATATAATGTATATTTGCAAACAGTGTGAAAGTAAAGGTCATTTCTACGTTCCGGGCAACCTAGGTTTCGCTGTAGGGCGCTGCTCCGCCAGATCGAATAGCTAGGGCCTTAGATGTCAACGCCCGAAGCATAAAATACAAAATAAATAGAACAGTTTTTCCATTGTATAAAACGAATAATTGCAACCAGTGTGAAAGTTATGGTCATTTCTACGTTTCGGGCAACCTAGGCTTAACTGTAGGGCGTTGCTCCTCCAGATCGAATAGCTAGGGCCTTAGATGTCAACGCCCGAAGCATAAAATACAAAATAAATAGAACAGTTTTTCCATTGTATAAAACGAATAATTGCAACCAGTGTGAAAGCTATGGTCATTTCTGCGTTCCGGGCAACCTAGGCTTCACTCTAGGACGTTGCTCCACCACATCGAATAGTTAGGGCCTTAGAAGTCAACGCCAGAAGCATAAAATACCATATAAATACAATAGTTTTTCCATCGTATAAAACGAGTAATTGCAACCAGTGTGAAAGTTATGGTTATTTCTACGTTCCGGGCATCCTAGGCTTCACCCTAGGGCGTTGCTCCACCTGATCGAATAGTTAGGGCCTAAGAAGTCAGCGCCAGAAGCATAAAATACAAAATAAATACAACAGTTTTACCATCGTATAAAATGAATAATCGCAAACAGTGTGAACGTAATGGTCATTTCTACGTTCCGGGCAACCCAGGCTTCACTCTAGGGCGTTGCTCCACCAGATCGAATAGTTAGGGCCATAGAAGTCAACGCCCGAAGCATAAAATACAAAATAAATAGAACAGTTTTTCCATTGTGTAAAACGAATAATTGAAACCAGTGTGAAAGTTATGGTCATTTCCACGTTCCGGGCAACCAATGCTTCACCCTAGGGCCTTGCTCCAACTGATCGAATAGTTTGGGCCTAAGAAGTCAACGCCAGAAGCATAAAATACGATATATGTACAACAGTTTTGCCATCGTATAAAATGAATAATCGCAAACAGTGTGAAGGTAATGGTCATTTCTATGTTCCGGGCAACATAGGCTTCACTCTAGGGCGTTGCTCCACCAGATCGAATAGTTAGGGCCTAAGAAGTCAATGCCAGAAGCATAAAATACGATATATGTACAACAGTTTTTCCATCGCATAAAATGAGTAATTGCAACCAGTGTGAAAGTAACGGACATTTCTACGTTCCGGTCATCCTAGACTTAACACTGAGGCATTGCTCCACCAGATCGAATACATAGGGCCTTAGAAGTCAACGCCAGAAGCATAAAGTACATTAAAAATCCAACAGTTTGTCCATCGTATAACAGGAATAATTGCCACCAGTGTGAAAGTGGTGGTCATTTCTGCATTCCGGGCAACCAAGGCTTCACTCTAGGGCGTTGCTCCTCCAGATAGAATAGTTAGGGCCCAGGAAGTCAACGCCAGAAGCATAAAATACAATATAAATACAACAGTTTTTCACTTGTATAACAGGAATAATTGCAACCAGTGTGAAAGCTATGGTCATTTCTACGTTCCGGGCAACTTAGGCTTCACTCTAGGGCGTTGCTCCACCACATCGAATAGCTGCGGCCTTAGAAGTCAAAGCCAGAAGCATAAAATACAGTATAAATACAACAGTTTTTCAATCGTATAACAGGAATAATTGCAAACGGTGTGAAAAATATGGTCATTTCTACGTTGCGGGCATCCTAGGCTTCACTCTAGGGCATTGCTCCACCACATCGAATAGCTACGGCCTTAGAAGTCAACGCCATAACTATAAAAAACAATATAAATACAACAGTTTCTCCATTGTATAAAACGAGTAATTGCAACCAGTCTGATAGTTATGGTCATTTCCACGTTTCGGGCAACCTAGGCTTCACTCTAGGGCGTTTCTCCACCACATCGAATAGCTGCGCCCTTAGAAGTCAACGCCTGAAGTATAAAATATAATATAAGTACAACAGTTTTTCCATCGTATAACAGGAATAATTGCAACCAGTGTGAAAGACATGGTTATTTCTACGTTCCGGGCAACCTAGGCTTCACACTAGGGCGTTGCTCCACCACATCGAATAGCTATGGCCTGAGGAGTCAACGCCAGAGGCATAAAATACAAAATAAATACAACAGTTTTTCGATCGTATAACAAGAATAATTGCAACCAGTGTGAAAGTGATGGTCATTTCTACATTCCGGGCAACCTAGGCTACACTCTAGGGCGTTGCTCCGCCAGATCGAATAGATAGGGTCTAAGAAGTCAACGCCAGAAGCATAAAATACAATATAAATACAACAGTTTTTCACTTGTATAACAGGAATAATTGCAACCAGTGTGAAAGCTATGGTCATTTCTACGTTCCAGGCGACCTAGGCTCCACTCTAGGGCGTTGTTCCACCAGTGCGAATAGTTAGGGCCTAAGAAGTCAACGCCTGAAGCATAAAGTACAATCAAAATCCAACAGTTTGTCCATCGTATAGCTGGAATAATTGCAACCAGAGTGAAAGTAATGGTCATTTCCACGTTTCGGGCGACCTAGGCTCCACTTTAGGGCGTTGCTCCACCAGATCGAATAGTTAGGGCCATAGAAGTCAACGCCCGAAGCATAAAATACAAAATAAATAGAACAGTTTTTCCATTGTATAAAATGAATAATTGCAAACAGTGTGGAGGTAATGGTCATTTCTACTTTCCGGGCAACCTAGGCTTCACTCTAGGGCGTTTCTCCACCACATCGAATAGCTACGCCCTTAGAAGTCAACGCCTGAAGCATAAAATATAATATAAGTACAACAGTTTTTCCATCGTATAACAGGAATAATTGCAACCAGTGTGAAAGACATGGTCATTTCTACGTTCCGGGCAACCTAGGCTTCACTCTAGGGCGTTGCTCCACCACATCGAATAGCTACGGCATTTGGAGTCAACGCCAGAGGCATAAAATACAAAATAAATACAACAGTTTTTCGATCGTATAACAAGAATAATTGCAACCAGTGTGAAAGTGATGGTCATTTCTACATTCCGGGCAACCTATGCTACACTCTAGGGCGTTGCTCCGCCAGATCGAATAGATAGGGCCTAAGAAGTCAACGCCAGAAGCATAAAATACAATATAAATACAACAGTTTTTCACTTGTATAACAGGAATACTTGCAACCAGTGTGAATGCTATGGTCATTTCTGCGTTCCGGGCAACCTAGGCTTCACTCTAGGACGTTGCTCCACCACATCGAATAGTTAGGGCCTTAGAAGTCAACGCCAGAAGCATAAAATACAATATAAATACAATAGTTTTTCCATCGTATAAAACGAGTAATTGCAACCAGTGTGAAAGTTATGGTTATTTCTACGTTCCGGGCATCCTAGGCTTCACCCTAGGGCGTTGCTCCACCTGATCGAATAGTTAGGGCCTAAGAAGTCAGCGCCAGAAGCATAAAATACAAAATAAATACAACAGTTTTACCATCGTATAAAATGAATAATCGCAAACAGTGTGAACGTAATGGTCATTTCTACGTTCCGGGCAACCCAGGCTTCACTCTAGGGCGTTGCTCCACCAGATCGAATAGTTAGGGCCATAGAAGTCATCGCCCGAAGCATAAAATACAAAATAAATAGAACAGTTTTTCCATTGTATAGAACGAATAATTGAAACCAGTGTGAAAGTTATGGTCATTTCCACGTTCCGGGCAACCTATGCTTCACCCTAGGGCGTTGCTCCACCTGATCGAATAGTTAGGGCCTAAGAAGTCAACGCCAGAAGCATAAAATACGATATATGTACAACAGTTTTGCCATCGTATAAAATGAATAATCGCAAACAGTGTGAAGGTAATGGTCATCTCTACGTTCCGGGCATCCTAGACTTAACACTGAGGCATTGCTCCACCAGATCGAAAACATAGGGCCTTAGAAGTCAACGCCAGAAGCATAAAGTACATTAAAAATCCAACAGTTTGTCCATCGTATAACAGGAATAATTGCCACCAGTGTGAAAGTGATGGTCATTTCTGCATTCCGGGCAACCTAGGCTTCACTCTAGGGCGTTGCTCCTCCAGATAGAATAGTTAGGGCCCAGGAAGTCAACGCCAGAAGCATAAAATACAATATAAATACAACAGTTTTTCACTTGTATAACAGGAATAATTGCAACCAGTGTGAAAGCTATGGTCATTTCTACGTACCGGGCAATCTAGGCTTCACTCTAGGACGTTGCTCCACCACATCGAATAGTTAGGGCATCAGAAGTCAATGCCAGAAGCATAAAATGCAATATAAATACAACTGTTTTTCCACTGTATAATATGAATAATTGCAAACAGTGTGAAAGATATGGTCATTTCTACGTTCCGCGCAACCTAGGCTTCACCCTAGGGCGTTGCTCCACCTGAACGAATAGTTAGGGCCTAAGAAGTCAACGCCAGAAGCATAAAATACGATATATGTACAACAGTTTTTCCATCGTGTAAAACGAATAATTGCAACCAGTGTGAAAGTAATAGCCATTTCTACGTTGCGGGCATCCTAGACTTAACTCTGAGGCATTGCTACACCAGATCGAATACATAGGGCCTTAGAAGCCAACGCCAGAAGTATAATGTACATTAAAAATTCAACAGTTTGTCCATCGTATAACAGGAATAATTGCCTCCAGTGTGAAAGTGATGGTCATTTCTGCATTCCGCGCAACCTAGACTTCACTCTAGGGCGTTGCTCCTCCAGATAGAATAGTTAGGGCCCAGGAAGTCAACGCCAGAAGCATAAAATACAATATAAATACAACAGTTTTTCAATCGTATAACAGGAATAATTGCAAACTGTGTGAAAAATATGGTCATTTGTACGTTATGGGCATCCTAGGCTTCACTCTAGGGCATTGCTCCACCACATCGAATAGCTACTGCCTTAGAAGTCAACGCCATAACTATAAAAAACAATATAAATACAACAGTTTCTCCATTGTATAAAATGAATAATTGCAAACAGTGTGGAGGTAATGGTCATTTCTACTTTCCGGGCAACCTAGGCTTCACTCTAGGGCGTTTCTCCACCACATCGAATAGCTACGCCCTTAGAAGTCAACGCCTGAAGCATAAAATATTATATAAGTACAACAGTTTTTCCGTCGTATAACAGGAATAATTGCAACCAGTGTGAAAGGCATGGTCATTTCTACGTTCCAGGCAACCTAGGCTTCACTCTAGGGCGTTGCTCCACCACATCGAATAGCTACGGCCTTAGGAGTCAACGCCAGAGGCATAAAATGCAAAATAAATACAACAGTTTTTCGATCGTATAACAAGAATAATTGCAGCCAGTGTGAAAGTGATGGTCATTTCTACATTCCGGGCAACCTAGGCTACACTCTAGGGCGTTGCTCCGCCAGATCGAATAGATAGGGCCTAAGAAGTCAACGCCAGAAGCATAAAATACAATATAAATAGAACAGTTTTTCCATTGTATAAAACGAATAATTGCAACCAGTGTGATAGTTCTGGTCATTTCTACGTTCCGGGCAACCCAGGCTGCACTCTAGGGCGCTCCTCCGCCAGATCGAATAGCTAGGTCCTTAGAAGTCAACGCCAGAAGCATAAAATACAATATAAATACAACAGCTTTTCCATCGTATAAAATGAATAATTGCAAACAGCGTGAAAGTAATGGTCATTTCTACGTTCCGGGCAACCTAGGCTTCACTCTGGGGCGTTGCTCAACCATATCGAACAGTTAGGGCCCAAGAACTTAACGCCAGAAGCGTAAAGTACAATAAAAATACAACAGCTTTTCCATCGTATAAAACGTATAATTGCAACCAGTGTGAAAGTTATGGTCATTTCTACGTTCCGGGCAACCTCGGCTTGACTCCAGGTCGTTGCTCCACCAGGTCGAATAGTTAGGGCCTTAGAAGTCACCGCCCGAAGCATAAAATACAATAAAGGTACAATAGTTTTTCCATCGTATAAAATGAATAATTGCAAACACTGTGAAGGTACTGGTCATTTCTACATTCCGGGTAACCTAGGCTTCACTTTAGGGCGTTGCTCCGCCAGATCGAATAGTTAGGGCCTTAGAAGTCAACGCCCGAAGCATAAAAGACAAAATAAATAGAACAGTTTTTCCATTGTATAAAACGAATAATTGCAACCAGTGTGAAAGTACTGGTCATTTCTACATTCCAGGCAACCTAGGCCTCACTCTAGGGCGTTGCTCCACCAGATCGAATAGCTAGGGACTTAGAAGTCAACGCCAGAAGCATAAAATACAATATAAGTACAACAGTTTTTCCATCGTATAAAATGAATAATTGCAACCAGTGTGAAGGTAATGGTCATTTCTACGTTTCGGGCAACCTAGGCTTCACTCTAGGGCGTTGCTCCATCACATCGAATAGCTACGGCCTTAGAAGTCAACGCCTGAAGCATAAAATATAACATAAATACAACAGTTTTTCCATCGTATAACAGGGATAATTGCAACCTGTGTGAAAGTAATGGTCATTACTACGTTCCGGGCAACCTAGGCATCACTCTTGGGCGTTGTGCCACCAGATCGAATAGTTAGGGCCTAAGAATTCAACGCCGGAAGCATAAAATACGATATAAATACAACAGTTTTTCCACCGTATAAAACGAATAATTGCAACCAGTATGCAAGTTATGGTCATTTCTACGTTCCGGGCAACCTAGGCCTCACACTAGGGCGTTGCTCCACCAGATCGGATAGTTAGGGCCTAAGAACTCAACGCCAGAAGCATAAAATACGACATATGTACAACAGTTTCTCCACCATATAAAACGAATAATTGCAACCAGTGTGAAGGTAATGGTCATTTCTACGTTCCGGGCAACCTCGGCTTCACTCTAGGGCGGTGCTCCACCAGGTCGAATAGTTAGGGCCTAAGAAGTGAACGCAAGAAGCATAAAATACAAAATAAATACAACAGATTTTCCATCGTATAACTGGAGTTATTGCAACCAGTGTGAAAGTAATGGTCATTTCTACGTTCCGGGCAACCTAGGCTTCACTCTAGGGCGTTGGTCCACCAGATCCAATAGTTAGGGCCTAAGAAGTCAACGCCTGAAGCATAAAATACGATATAAATACAACAGTTTTTCCTTCGTATAAAACGAATAATGGCAACCAGTGTGAAAGTTATGGTCATTTCTACGTTCCGGGCAACCTAGGCTTCACTCTAGATCGTTGCTCCACCAGATCGAATAGTTAGGGCCTTAGAAGTCAACGCCCGGAGCATAAAATACAATAAAGGTACAATAGTTTTTCCATCGTATAAAATGAATAATTGCAAACAGTGTGAAGGTACTGGTCATTTCTACATTCCGGGTAACCTTGGCTTCACTCTAGGGCGTTTCTCCACCACATCGAATAGCTACGCCCTTAGAAGTCAACGCCTGAAGCATAAAATATTATATAAGTACAACAGTTTTTCCGTCGTATAACAGGAATAATTGCAACCAGTGTGAAAGGCATGGTCATTTCTACGTTCCAGGCAACCTAGGCTTCACTCTAGGGCGTTGCTCCACCACATCGAATAGCTACGGCCTTAGGAGTCAACGCCAGAGGCATAAAATGCAAAATAAATACAACAGTTTTTCGATCGTATAACAAGAATAATTGCAACCAGTGTGATAGTTATGGTCATTTCTACGTTCCGGGCAACCCAGGCTGCACTCTAGGGCGCTCCTCCGCCAGATCGAATAGCTAGGTCCTTAGAAGTCAACGCCAGAAGCATAAAATACAATATAAATACAACAGCTTTTCCATCGTATAAAATGAATAATTGCAAACAGCGTGAAAGTGATGGTCATTTCTGCATTCCGGGCAACCTAGGCTTCACTCTAGGGCGTTGCTCCTCCAGATAGAATAGTTAGGGCCCAGGAAGTCAACGCCAGAAGCATAAAATACAATATAAATACAACAGTTTTTCACTTGTATAACAGGAATAATTGCAACCAGTGTGAAAGCTATGGTCATTTCTACGTACCGGGCAATCTAGGCTTCACTCTAGGACGTTGCTCCACCACATCGAATAGTTAGGGCATCAGAAGTCCATGCCAGAAGCATAAAATGCAATATAAATACAACTGTTTTTCCACTGTATAATATGAATAATTGCAAACAGTGTGAAAGATATGGTCATTTCTACGTTCCGCGCAACCTAGGCTTCACCCTAGGGCGTTGCTCCACCTGAACGAATAGTTAGGGCCTAAGAAGTCAACGCCAGAAGCATAAAATACGATATATGTACAACAGTTTTTCCATCGTGTAAAACGAATAATTGCAACCAGTGTGAAAGTAATAGCCATTTCTACGTTGCGGGCATCCTAGACTTAACTCTGAGGCATTGCTACACCAGATCGAATACATAGGGCCTTAGAAGCCAACGCCAGAAGTATAATGTACATTAAAAATTCAACAGTTTGTCCATCGTATAACAGGAATAATTGCCTCCAGTGTGAAAGTGATGGTCATTTCTGCATTCCGCGCAACCTAGACTTCACTCTAGGGCGTTGCTCCTCCAGATAGAATAGTTAGGGCCCAGGAAGTCAACGCCAGAAGCATAAAATACAATATAAATACAACAGTTTGTCACTTGTATAACAGGAATAATTGCAACCAGTGTGAAAGCTATGGTCATTACTACGTTCCGGGCAACCTAGGCTTCACTCTATGGCGTTGCTCCACCACATCGAATAGCTGCGGCCTTAGAAGTCAACGCCAGAAGCATAAAATACAATATAAATACAACAGTTTTTCAATTGTATAACAGGAATAATTGCAAACTGTGTGAAAAATATGGTCATTTGTACGTTATGGGCATCCTAGGCTTCACTCTAGGGCATTGCTCCACCACATCGAATAGCTACTGCCTTAGAAGTCAACGCCATAACTATAAAAAACAATATAAATACAACAGTTTCTCCATTGTATAAAATGAATAATTGCAAACAGTGTGGAGGTAATGGTCATTTCTACTTTCCGGGCAACCTAGGCTTCACTCTAGGGCGTTTCTCCACCACATCGAATAGCTACGCCCTTAGAAGTCAACGCCTGAAGCATAAAATATTATATAAGTACAACAGTTTTTCCGTCGTATAACAGGAATAATTGCAACCAGTGTGAAAGGCATGGTCATTTCTACGTTCCAGGCAACCTAGGCTTCACTCTAGGGCGTTGCTCCACCACATCGAATAGCTACGGCCTTAGGAGTCAACGCCAGAGGCATAAAATGCAAAATAAATACAACAGTTTTTCGATCGTATAACAAGAATAATTGCAGCCAGTGTGAAAGTGATGGTCATTTCTACATTCCGGGCAACCTAGGCTACACTCTAGGGCGTTGCTCCGCCAGATCGAATAGATAGGGCCTAAGAAGTCAACGCCAGAAGCATAAAATACAATATAAATAGAACAGTTTTTCCATTGTATAAAACGAATAATTGCAACCAGTGTGATAGTTATGGTCATTTCTACGTTCCGGGCAACCCAGGCTGCACTCTAGGGCGCTCCTCCGCCAGATCGAATAGCTAGGTCCTTAGAAGTCAACGCCAGAAGCATAAAATACAATATAAATACAACAGCTTTTCCATCGTATAAAATGAATAATTGCAAACAGCGTGAAAGTAATGGTCATTTCTACGTTCCGGGCAACCTAGGCTTCACTCTGGGGCGTTGCTCAACCATATCGAATAGTTAGGGCCCAAGAACTTAACGCCAGAAGCGTAAAGTACAATAAAAATACAACAGCTTTTCCATCGTATAAAACGTATAATTGCAACCAGTGTGAAAGTTATGGTCATTTCTACGTTCCGGGCAACCTCGGCTTGACTCCAGGTCGTTGCTCCACCAGGTCGAATAGTTAGGGCCTTAGAAGTCACAGCCCGAAGCATAAAATACAATAAAGGTACAATAGTTTTTCCATCGTATAAAATGAATAATTGCAAACACTGTGAAGGTACTGGTCATTTCTACATTCCGGGTAACCTAGGCTTCACTTTAGGGCGTTGCTCCGCCAGATCGAATAGTTAGGGCCTTAGAAGTCAACGCCCGAAGCATAAAAGACAAAATAAATAGAACAGTTTTTCCATTGTATAAAACGAATAATTGCAACCAGTGTGAAAGTACTGGTCATTTCTACATTCCAGGCAACCTAGGCCTCACTCTAGGGCGTTGCTCCACCAGATCGAATAGCTAGGGACTTAGAAGTCAACGCCAGAAGCATAAAATACAATATAAGTACAACAGTTTTTCCATCGTATAAAATGAATAATGGCAACCAGTGTGAAGGTAATGGTCATTTCTACGTTCCGGGCAACCTCGGCTTCACTCTAGGGCGGTGCTCCACCAGGTCGAATAGTTAGGGCCTAAGAAGTGAACGCAAGAAGCATAAAATACAAAATAAATACAACAGATTTTCCATCGTATAACTGGAGTAATTGCAACCAGTGTGAAAGTAATGGTCATTTCTACGTTCCGGGCAACCTAGGCTTCACTCTAGGGCGTTGGTCCACCAGATCCAATAGTTAGGGCCTAAGAAGTCAACGCCTGAAGCATAAAATACGATATAAATACAACAGTTTTTCCTTCGTATAAAACGAATAATGGCAACCAGTGTGAAAGTTATGGTCATTTCTACGTTCCGGGCAACCTAGGCTTCACTCTAGATCGTTGCTCCACCAGATCGAATAGTTAGGGCCTTAGAAGTCAACGCCCGGAGCATAAAATACAATAAAGGTACAATAGTTTTTCCATCGTATAAAATGAATAATTGCAAACAGTGTGAAGGTACTGGTCATTTCTACATTCCGGGTAACCTTGGCTTCACTCTGGGGCGTTGGTCCAGCAGATCGAATAGTTAGGGCCTTAGAAGTCAACGGCCGAATCATAAAATACGATATATGTACAACAGTTTTTCCATCGTATAAAACGAATAATTGCAACCAGTGTGAAAGTAATGGCCATTTCTACGTTCCGGGCAACCTAGGCTTCACTCTAGGGCGTTGCTCCACCACATCGAATAGCTACGGCCTTAGAGGTCAACGCCTGAATCATAAACTACAATAAAAATACCACAGTTTTTTAATCGTATAAAATGAATAATTGCAAACAGTGTGGAAGTAATGGTCATTTCTACGTTCCGGGCAACCTAGGCTTCACTCTAGGGCGTTGCTCGGCCAAATCGAATAGCTAGGGCCTTAGAAGTCAACGCCAGAAGCATAAAGTACAATAAAAATACAACAGCTTTTCCATTGTATAAAAGGGATAATTGCAACCAGTGTGAAAGTTATGGTCATTTCTACGTTACGGGCAACCTCGGCTTCACTCTAGGGCGGTGCTCCATCAGGTCGAATAGATAGGGCCTAAGTAGTGAACGCAAGAAGCATAAAATACAGTATAAATACAACAGATTTTCCATCGTATAACTGGAGTAATTGCAACCAGTGTGAAAGTAATGGTCATTTCTACGGTCCGGGCAACCTAGGCTTCACCCTAGGGCGCTGTTCCACAAGATCCAATAGTTAGGGCCTAAGAAGCTAACGCCAGAAGCATAAAATACGATATACGGACAACAGTTTTTCCATCGTATAAAACGAATAATTGCAACCAGTGTGAAAGTAATGGCCACTTCTACGTTCCGGGAAACCTAGGCTTCACCCCAGGGCGTTGCTCTACCAGATCGAATAGTTAGGGCCTGAGAAGTCAACGCCAGAAGCATAAAATACGATATATGTACAACAGTTTTTCCATCGTATATCACGAATAATTGCAACCAGAGTGAAAGTAATGGGCACTTCTACGTTCCGGGCATCCTAGACTTAACTCTGAGGCATCGCTCCACCAGATCGAATACATAGGGCCTTAGAAGTCAACGCCAGAAGCATAAAGCACAATAAAAATCCAACAGTTTGTTCATCGTATAACAGGAATAATTGCAACCAGTGTGAAAGTAATTGTCATTTCCACGTTACGGGCAACCTAGGCTTCGCTCTAGGGCGTTGCACCACCACATCGAATAGTTAGGGCCTTAGAAGAGAATGCCAGATGCGTAAAATACAATATAAATAGAACAGTTTTTCCATTGTATAAAACGAATAATTGCAACCAGTGTGATAGTTATGGTCATTTCTACATTCAGGGCAACCCAAGCTGCACTCTAGGGCGCTGCTCCGCCAGATCGAATAGTTAGGGCCCAAGAACTTAACGCCAGAAGCGTAAAGTACAATAAAAATACAACAGCTTTTCCATCGTATAAAACGGATAATTGCAACCAGTGTGAAAGTTATGGTCATTTCTACGTTCCGGGCAACCTCGGCTTGACTCCAGGTCGTTGCTCCACCGGATCGAATAGTTAGGGCCTTAGAAGTCAACGCCCGAAGCATAAAATACAATAAAGGTACAATAGTTTTTCCATCGTATAAAATGAATAATAGCAAACAGTGTGAAGGTACTGGTCATTTCTACATTCCGGGTAACCTAGGCTTCACTCTAGGGCGTTGCTCCGACAGATCGAATAGTCAGCGCCTTAGAAGTCAACGCCCGAAGCATAAAAGACAAAATAAATAGAACAGTTTTTCCATTGTATAAAACGAATAATTGCAACCAGTGTGAAAGTACTGGTCATTTCTACATTCCAGGCAACATAGGCCTCACTCTAGGGCGTTGCTCCACCAGATCGAATAGCTAGGGCCTTAGAAGTCAACGCCAGAAGCATAAAATACAATAAAAATACAACAGTTTTTCCATCGTATAGCATGAATAATTGAAACCAGTGTGAAAGTGATGGCCATTTCCAAATTCCGGGTAACCTTGGCTTCATTCTAGGTGGTTGTTCTACCAGATCGTACAGTTAGGGCCTAGGAAGTCAACGCCAGAAGCATAAAATACAATATAAATACAACAGTTTTTCCATCGTATAAAATGAATAATTGCAAACAGTGTGAAACTAATGGTCATTTCTACGTTCCGGGAAACCTAGGCTTCACTCTATGGCGTTGCGCCACCACATCGAATAGTTAGGGCCTTAAAAGTCAACGCCAGAAGAATAAAATACAATATAAATACAACAGTATTTCCATCGTATAAAATGAATAATTGCAAACAGTGTGAAGGTAATGGTCATTTCTACGTTCCGGGCAATCCAGACTTCACTCTAGGGCGTTGCTCCACTGGATCGAATAGTTAGGGCCTAAGAAGTCAACGCCAGATGCATAAAATACAATATAAATACAACAGCTTTTCCATCGTCTAAAACGAATAATTGCAACCAGTGTGGAAGTAATGGCCATTTCAGCGTTACGGGCATCCTAGACTTAACTCTGAGGCATTGCTCCACCAGATCGAATAGATAGGGCCTTAGAAGTCAACGCCAGAAGCATAAAGCACAATAAAAATCCAACAGCTTTTCCATCGCATAACAGGAATAATTGCAAACAGTGTGAAGGTAATAGTCATTTCTACGCTCCGGTAAACCTAGGCTTCACTCTAGGGCGTCGTTCCACCACATCGAATAGCTGCGGCCTTAGAAGTCAACGCCAGAAGCATAAAATACAATATAAATACAACAGTTTTTGAATCGTATAACAGGAATAATTGCAAACAGTGTGAAAGATATGGTCATTTCTACGTTTCGGGCAACCTAGGCCTCACTCTAGGGCGATGCTCCACCGGATCGAATATTTAGGGCCTAAGAAGTCAACGCCAGAAGCATAAAGTACAATAAAAATACAACAGTTTTTCCATCGTACAGCATGAATAATTGAAACCAGAGTGAAAGTGATGGCCATTTCTACTTTCCGGGCAACCTTGGCTTCATTCTAGGTCGTTGTTCCACCAGGTCGAACAGTTAGGCCCTAAGAAGTCAACGCCAGAAGCATAAAATACAATACAAATACAACAGTTTTTCCATCGTATAAAATGAATAATTGCAAACAGTGTGAAACTAATGGTCATTTCTACGTTCCGGGCAACCTAGGCTTCACTCTAGGGCGTTGCTCTACCAGATCGAATACATAGTGCCATAGAAGTCAACGCCAGAAGCATAAAGTACATTAAAAATCCAACAGTTTGTCCATCGTATAACAGGAGTAATTGCCACCAGTGTGAAAGTGATGGTCATTTCTGCATTCCGGGCAACCTAGGCTTCACTCTAGGGCGTTGCTCCTCCAGATAGAATAGTTAGGCCCAGGAAGTCAACGCCAGAAGCATAAAATAAAATATAAATACAACAGTTTTTCCCTTGTATAACAGGAATAATTGCAACCAGTGTGAAAGGTATGGTCATTTCTACGTTCCGGGCAACCTAGGCTTCAGTCTAGGGCCTGGTTCCCCCAGATCGAATAGTTAGGGCCTAAGAAGCCTACGCCAGAAGCATAAAATACAATATAAACACCACAGTTTTTCCATCGTATAACGGGAATAATTGCAACCAGAGTGAAGGTGATGGTCATTTCTAAGTTCCGGGCAACCTAGGCTTCACTCTAGAGCGTTGCTCCACCAGATCGAATGGCTAGCACCTTAGAAGTCAACGCCAGAAGCACAAAAAGAATAAAAATACAACAGTTTTTGAATCGTATAACAGGAATAATTGCAAACAGTGTGAAAGATATGGTCATTTCTACGTTTCGGGCAACCTAGGCCTCACTCTAGGGCGATGCTCCACCGGATCGAATATTTAGGGCCTAAGAAGTCAACGCCAGAAGCATAAAATACAATAAAAATACAAAAGTTTTTCCATCGTATAACAGGAATAATTGCAAACAGTGTGAAAGTGATGGCCATTTCTACGTTCCGGGCAACCTTGGCTTCATTCTAGGTCGTCGTTCCACCAGATCGAATAGCTACGTCCTTAGAAGTCAACGCCAGAAGCATAAAATACAATATAAATGCGACAGATCTTCCATCGTATAAAATGAATAGTTGCAATCAGTGCGAAAATAATGTATCTTTTCTACGTTCCGTGCAACCTAGGCTTGACTCTGGGGCGTTGCTCCACCAGATCGAATAGGTAGGGCCATAGAAGTCAATGCCCGAATAAAAGAATACAATATAAATACAACAGTTTTTCTATCGTATAAAATGAATAATTGCAAACAGTGTGAAAGTAATGGTCACTTCTACTGCTCGGGCAACTGAGGCTTCACTCTATGCCGTTGTTCTACCAGATCGAATAGCTACGGCCTTAGAAGTCAACGCCAGAAGCATAAAATACAATATAAATACAACAGTCTTTCCATCGTATACAATTAATGATTGCAAACATTGTGAAAGTAACGGTCATTTCTACGTTCCGGGCAACTTAGGCCACACTCTAGGGCGATGCTCCACCGGATCGAATATTTAGGGCCTAAGAAGTCAGCGCCAGAAGCATAAAATACAATAAAAATACAACAGTTTTTCCATCGTATAGCATGAATAATTGAAACCAGTGTGAAAGTGATGGCCATTTCTCAATTCCGGGTAACCTTGGCTTCATTCTAGGTCGTTGTTCTACCCGATCGTACAGTTAGGGCCTAGGAAGTCAACGCCAGAAGCTTAAAATACAATATAAATACAACAGTTTTTCCATCGTATAAAATGAATAATTGCAAACAGTGTGAAACTAATGGTCATTTCTACGTTCCGGGAAACCTAGGCTTCACTCTAGGGCGTTGCGCCACCACATCGAATAGTTAGGGCCTTAAAAGCCAACGCCAGAAGAATAAAATACAATATAAATACAACAGTATTTCCATCGTATAAAATGAATAATTGCAAACAGTGTGAAAGTAATGGTCATTTCTACGTTCCGGGCAATCTAGACTTCACTCTAGGGCGTTGCTCCACTGGATCGAATAGTTAGGGCCTAAGAAATCAACGCCAGATGCATAAAATACAATATAAATACAACAGCTTTTCCATCGTCTAAAACGAATAATTGCAACCAGTGTGGAAGTAATGGCCATTTCAGCGTTACGGACATCCTAGACTTAACTCTGAGGCATTGCTCCACCAGATCGCATAGATAGGGCCTTAGAAGTCAACGCCAGAAGCATAAAGTACAATAAAAATCCAACAGCTTTTCCATCGCATAACAGGAATAATTGCAAACAGTGTGAAGGTAATAGTCATTTCTACGCTCCGGTAAACCTAGGCTTCACTCTAGGGCGTCGTTCCACCACATCGAATAGCTGCGGCCTTAGAAGGCAACGCCAGAAGCATAAAATACAATATAAATACAACAGTTTTTGAATCGTATAACAGGAATAATTGCAAACAGTGTGAAATATATGGTCATTTCTACGTTTCGGGCAACCTAGGCCTCACTCTAGGGCGGTGCTCCACCGGATCGAATATTTAGGGCCTAAGAAGTCAACGCCAGAAGCATAAAATACAATAAAAATACAACAGTTTTTCCATCGTATAACAGGAATAATTGCAAACAGTGTGAAAGTGATGGCCATTTCTACGTTCCGGGCAACCTTGGCTTCATTCTAGGTCGTCGTTCCACCAGATCGAATAGCTACGTCCTTAGAAGTCAACGCCAGAAGCATAAAATACAATATAAATGCGACAGATCTTCCATCGTATAAAATGAATAGTTGCAATCAGTGCGAAAATAATGGTCATTTCTACGTTCCGTGCAACCTAGGCTTGACTCTAGGGCGTTGCTCCACCAGATCGAATAGGTAGGGCCATAGAAGTCAATGCCCGAATAAAAGAATACAATATAAATACAACAGTTTTTCTATCGTATAAAATGAATAATTGCAAACAGTGTGAAAGTAATGGTCACTTCTACTGCTCGGGCAACTGAGGCTTCACTCTATGGCGTTCTTCTACCAGATCGAATAGCTACGGCCTTAGAAGTCAACGCCAGAAGCATAAAATACAATATAAATACAACAGTTTTTCCATCGTATAAAATGAATAATTGCAAACAGTGTGAAACTAATGGTCATTTCTACGTTCCGGGCAACCTAGGCCTCACTCTAGGGCGATGCTCCACCGGATCGAATATTTAGGGCCTAAGAAGTCAACACCAGAAGCATAAAATACAATAAAAATACAACAGTTTTTCCATCGTATAGCATGAATAATTAAACCAGAGTGAAAGTGATGGCCATTTCTACCTTCCGGGCAACCTTGGCTTCATTCTAGGTCGTTGTTCTACCAGATCGAACAGTTAGGGCCTAAGAAGTCAACGCCAGAAGCATAAAATACAATATAAATACAACAGTTTTTCCATCGTATAAAATGAATAATTGCAAACAGTGTGAAACAAATGGTCATTTCTACGTTCCGGGCAACCTAGGCTTCACTCTAGGGCGTTGGACCACCACATCGAATAGTTAGGGCCTTAAAAGTCAACGCCAGAAGCATAAAGTACAATAAAAATCCAACAGTTTTTCCATCGCATAACAGGAATAATTGCAAACAGTGTTAAGGTAATAGTCATTTCTACGCTCCGGTAAACCTAGGCTTCACTCTAGGTCGTTGCTCCACCAGATCGAGTAGTTAGGGCCTTAGACGTCAACGCCAGAAGCATAAAATAAAATAAAAATACAACACTTTTTCCATCGCACTCAATTAATGATTGCAAACATTGTGAAGGTAACGGTCATTTCTACGTTCCGGGCAACCTATTCTATACTCTAGGGCGATGCTCCACCGGACCGAATATTTAGGGCCTAAGAAGTCAACGCCAGAAGCATAAAATACAATAAAAATACAACAGTTTTTCCATAGTATTACAGGAATAATTGCAAACAGTGTGAAAGTAATGGTCATTTCTACGTTCCGGGCAATCTAGACTTCACTCTAGGGCGTTGCTCCACCGGATCGAATAGTTAGGGCCTTAGAAGTCAACGCCCGAAGCATAAATTATAAAATTAATAGAACAGTTTTTCCATTGTATAAAACGAATGATTGCAACCAGAGTGAAACTTATGGTCATTTCTACGTTCCGTGCTACATAGGATGCACTCTAGGGCGTTGCTCCACCACATCGATTAGCTACGGCCTTAGAAGTCAACGCCAGAAGCATAAAATACAATATAAATACAACAGCTTTTCCATCGTCTAAAACGAATAATTGCAACCAGTGTGAAAGTAATGGCCATTTCAACGTTACGGGCATCCTAGACTTAACTCTGAGGCATTGCTCCACCAGATGGGATAGATAGGGCCTTAGAAGTCAACGCCAGAAGCATACAGTACAATAAAAATCCAACATTTTTTCCATCGTATAACAGGAATAATTGCAAACAGTGTGAAGGTGATGGTCATTTCTACGCTCCGGTCAACCCAGGCTTCACTCTAGGGCGTTGCTCCACCAGATCGAATAGTTAGGGCCTTAGACGTCAACGCCCGAAGCATAAAATACAATAAAAATACAACAGTTTTTCCATCGTATAAAAGGAATAATTGCAACCAGTGTGAAAGTAATGGACATTTTTACGTTCCCAGCCACCTAGGCTTCACTCTAGGGCGTTCTCCCTCCAGATCGAATAGCTACGGCCTAAGAAGTCTACAGCAGAAGGATAAAATACAATATAAATACAACAGTTTTTCCATCGTATAACAGGAATAATTGCAACCAGAGTGAAGGTGTTGGTCATTTCTAAGTTCCGGGCAACCTAGGCTTCACTCTAGAGCGTTGCTCCACCAGATCGAATAGCTAGGACCTTAGAAGTCAACGCCAGAAGCACAAAATAAAATAAAAATACAAGAGTTATTCCATTGTATAACAGGAATAATTGCAAACAGTGTGAAAGATATGGTCATTTCTACGTTGCGGGCATCCTAGGCTTCACTCTAGTGCATTGCTCCACCACATCGAATAGCTACGGCCTTAGAAGTCAACGCCATAACTATAAAAAACGATATAAATACAACAGTTTTTCCATTGTATAACAGGAATAATTGCAACCAGTGTGAAAGTGATGGTCATTTCTACGTTCCGGGCAACCTAGGCTTCAGTCTAGGGCATGGTTCCCCCAGATCGAATAGTTAGGGCCTAAGAAGCCTACGCCAGAAGCATAAAATACAATATAAACACCACAGTTTTTCCATCGTATAACGGAAATAATTGCAACCAGAGTGAAGGTGATGGTCATTTCTGCATTCCGGGCAACCTAGGCTTCACTCTAGAGCGTTGCTCCACCAGATCGAATAGCTAGGACCTTAGAAGTCAACGCCAGAAGCATAAAATACAATACAAATACAACAGTTTTTCCATCGTATAAAATGAATAATTGCAAACAGTGTGAAACTAATGGTCATTTCTACGTTCCGGGCAACCTAGGCTTCACTCTAGGGCGTTGCTCTACCAGATCGAATACATAGTGCCATAGAAGTCAACGCCAGAAGCATAAAGTACATTAAAAATCCAACAGTTTGTCCATCGTATAACAGGAGTAATTGCCACCAGTGTGAAAGTGATGGTCATTTCTGCATTCCGGGCAACCTAGGCTTCACTCTAGGGCGTTGCTCCTCCAGATAGAATAGTTAGGCCCAGGAAGTCAACGCCAGAAGCATAAAATAAAATATAAATACAACAGTTTTTCCCTTGTATAACAGGAATAATTGCAACCAGTGTGAAAGGTATGGTCATTTCTACGTTCCGGGCAACCTAGGCTTCAGTCTAGGGCATGGTTCCCCCAGATCGAATAGTTAGGGCCTAAGAAGCCTACGCCAGAAGCATAAAATACAATATAAACACCACAGTTTTTCCATCGTATAACGGGAATAATTGCAACCAGAGTGAAGGTGATGGTCATTTCTAAGTTCCGGGCAACCTAGGCTTCACTCTAGAGCGTTGCTCCACCAGATCGAATGGCTAGCACCTTAGAAGTCAACGCCAGAAGCACAAAATAAAATAAAAATACAACAGTTTTTGAATCGTATAACAGGAATAATTGCAAACAGTGTGAAAGATATGGTCATTTCTACGTTTCGGGCAACCTAGGCCTCACTCTAGGGCGATGCTCCACCGGATCGAATATTTAGGGCCTAAGAAGTCAACGCCAGAAGCATAAAATACAATAAAAATACAAAAGTTTTTCCATCGTATAACAGGAATAATTGCAAACAGTGTGAAAGTGATGGCCATTTCTACGTTCCGGGCAACCTTGGCTTCATTCTAGGTCGTCGTTCCACCAGATCGAATAGCTACGTCCTTAGAAGTCAACGCCAGAAGCATAAAATACAATATAAATGCGACAGATCTTCCATCGTATAAAATGAATAGTTGCAATCAGTGCGAAAATAATGTATCTTTTCTACGTTCCGTGCAACCTAGGCTTGACTCTGGGGCGTTGCTCCACCAGATCGAATAGGTAGGGCCATAGAAGTCAATGCCCGAATAAAAGAATACAATATAAATACAACAGCTTTTCTATCGTATAAAATGAATAATTGCAAACAGTGTGAAAGTAATGGTCACTTCTACTGCTCGGGCAACTGAGGCTTCACTCTATGCCGTTGTTCTACCAGATCGAATAGCTAGGACCTTAGAAGTCAACGCCAGAAGCACAAAATAAAATAAAAATACAAGAGTTATTCCATCGTATAACAGGAATAATTACAACCTGTGTGAAAGTAATGGGCATTTCTACGCTCCGTGCAACCTAGGCTTCACTCTAGGGCGTTGGTCCACCCGGCCGAATAGTTAGGGCCTTAGAAAACAACTCCAGACTCATCAAATACAATATAAATACAACAGTTTTTCCACGGTATAAAACGAATAATTGCAACCAGTATGAAAGTTATGGTCATTTATACGTTACGGGCAACCTAGGCTACACCCTAGGGCGTTACTCCACCAAATCGAATAGTTAGGGCCTAAGAAGTCAACGCCAGAAGCATAAAATACAAAATAAATACAACAGTTTTTCCATCGTATAACAAGAATAATTGCAACCAGTGTGAGAGTGATGGTCATTTCTACATTCCGGGAAACCTAGGCTTCACTCTAGGGCGTTGCTCCACCAGATCGAATACATAGTGCCATAGGAGTCAACGCCAGAAGCATAAAGTGCATTAAAAATCCAACAGTTTGTCCATCGTATAACAGGAGTAATTGCCACCAGTGTGAAAGTGATGGTCATTTCTGCATTCCGGGCAACCTCGGCTTCACTCTAGGGCGTTGCTCCTCCAGATAGAATAGCTAGGGTCCAGGAAGTCAACGCCAGAAGCATAAAATAAAATATAAATACAACAGTTTTTCCCTTGTATAACAGGAATAATTGCAACCAGTGTGAAAGGTATGGTCATTTCTACGTTCCGGGCAACCTAGGCTTCACTCTAGGGCGTTGCTCCACCTCATCGGATAGCTGCGGCCTTAGAAGTCAACGCCAGAAGCATAAAATACAATAAAAGTACATCAGTTTTTCCATCGTATAACAGGAATAATTGCAACCAGTGTGAAAGGTATTGTCATTTCTACGTTCCGGGCAACCTAGGCTTCACTCTAGGGCGTTGCTCCTCCAGATAGAATAGTTAGGGCCCAGGAAGTCAACGCCAGAAGCATAAAATAAAATATAAATACAACAGTTTTTCCCTTGTATATCAGGAATAATTGCAACCAGTGTGAAAGGTATGGTCATTTCTACGTTCCGGGCAACCTAGGCTTCACTCTATGGCGTTGTTCTACCAGATCGAATAGCTACGGCCTTAGAAGTCAACGCCAGAAGCATAAAATACAATATAAATACAACAGTTTTTCCATCGTATAAAATGAATAATTGCAAACAGTGTGAAACTAATGGTCATTTCTACGTCCCGGGCAACCTAGGCTTCACTCTAGGGCGTTGCGCCACCACATCGAATAGTTAGGGCCTTAAAAGTCAATGCCAGAGGAATAAAATACAATATAAATACAACAGTTTTTCCATCGTATAAAATGAATAATTGCAAACAGTGTGAAAGTAATGGCCATTTCTACGTTCCGGGCAATCTCGACTTCACTCTAGGGCGTTGCTCCACTGGATGGAATAGTTAGGGCCTAAGAAGTCAACGCCAGATGCATAAAATACAATATAAATGCAACAGCTTTTCCATCGTCTAAAACGAATAATTGCAACCAGTGTGAAAGTAATGGCCATTTCAGCGTGTACGGGCATCCTAGACTTAACCCTAAGGCATTGCTCCACCAGATCGAATAGATAGGGCCTTAGAAGTCAACGCCAGAAGCATAAAGAACAATAAAAATCCAACAGTTTTTCCATCGCATAACAGGAATAATTGCAAACAGTGTGAAGGTAATAGTCATGTCTACGCTCCGGTAAACCTAGGCTTCACTCTAGGGCGTTGCTCCACCAGATCGGGTAGTTAGGGCCTCAGACGTCAACGCCAGAAGCATAAAATAAGATAAAAATACAACACTTTTTCCATCGCACTCAATTAATGATTGCAAACATTGTGAAAGTAACCGTCATTTCTACGTTCCGGGCAACCTAGGCTTCACTCTAGGGCGATGCTCCACCGGACCGAATATTTAGGGCCTTAGAAAACAACTCCAGACGCATAAAATACAATAAAAGTACATCAGTTTTTCTATCGTATGACAGGAATAATTGCAACCAGAGTGAAAGTGATGGTCATTTCTACGTTCCGGGCGACCTAGGCTACACTCTAGGGCGTCGCTCCACCAAATCGGATAGCTAGGGCCTTAGAAGTCAACGCCCGAAGCATAAAATACAATAAAAATACAACAGTTTTTCCATCGTATAAAAGGAATAATTGCAACCAGTGTGAAAGTAACGGCCATTTCTACGTTCCGGGCATCCTAGACTTAACACTGAGGCATTGCTCCACTAGATCGAATACATAGGGCCTAAGAAGTCAACGCCAGAAGCATAAAGTACATTAAAAATCCAACAGTTTGTCCATCGTATAACAGGAATAATTGCCACCAGTGTGAAAGTGATGGTCATTTCTGCATTCCGGTCAACCTAGGCTTCACTCTAGGGCGTTGCTCCTCCAGATAGAGTAGCTAGGGCCCAGGAAGTCAACGCCAGAAGCATAAGATACAATATAAATACAACAGTTTTTCCCTTGTATATCAGGAATAATTGCAACCAGTGTGAAAGGTATGGTCATTTCTACGTTCCGGGCAACCTAGGCTTCACTCTAGGGCGTTGCTCCACCACATCGGATAGCTGCGGCCATAGAAGTCAACGCCAGAAGCATAAAATACAATATAAATACAACAGTTTTTCAATCGTATAACAGGAATAATTGCAAACAGTGTGAAAGATATGGTCATGTCTACGTTGCGGGCATCCTAGGCTTCACTCTAGGGCATTGCTCCACCACATCGAATAGCTACGGCCTTAGAAGTCAACGCCATAACTATAAAAAGCAATATAAATACAACAGTTTTTCCATTGTATAACAGGAATAATTGCAACCAGTGTGAAAGTGATAGTCATTTCTACGTTCCGGGCAACCTAGGCTTCACTCTGGGGCGTGGTTCCCCCAGATCGAATAGTTAGGGCCTAAGAAGCCTACGCCAGAAGCATAAAATACAATATAAATGCCACAGTTTTTCCATCGTATAACAGGAATAATTGCAACCAGAGTGAAGGTGATGGACAGTTCTAAGTTCCGGGCAACCTAGGCTTCACTCTAGAGCGTTGCTCCACCAGATCGAATAGCTAGGACCTTAGAAGTCAACGCCAGAAGCACAAAATAAAATAAAAATACAAGAGTTATTCCATCGTATAACAGGAATAATTGCAAACAGTGTGAAGGTAATGGTCATTTCTACGTTCCGGGCAATCTAGACTTCACTCTAGGGCGTTGCTCCACCGGATCGAATAGTTAGGGCCTTAGAAGTCAACGCCCGAACCATAAAATACAAAATTAATACAACAGTTTTACCATTGTATAAAACGAGTGATTGCAACCCGAGTGAAACATATGGTCATTTCTACGATCCGTGCAACATAGGATGCACTCTAGGGCGTTGCTCCACCACATCGATTAGCTACGGCCTTAGAAGTCAACGCCAGAAGCATAAAATACAATATAAATACAACAGCTTTTCCATCGTCTATAACGAATAACTGCAACCAGTGTGAAAGTAATGGCCATTTCAACGTTACGGGCATCCTAGACTTAACTCTGAGGCATTGCTCCGCCAGATCGAATAGATAGGGCCTTAGAAGTCAACGCCAGAATCATACAGTACAATAAGAATCCAACAGTTTTTCCATCGTATAACGGGAAAAATTGCAAACAGTGTGAAGGTAATAGTCAGTTCTACGCTCCGGTCAACCTAGGCTTCACTCTAGGGCGTTGCTCCACCAGATCGAATAGTTAGGGCCTTAGAAGTCAACGCCAGAAGCATAAAATAAAATAAAAATACAACAGTTGTTCCATCGTATAACAGGAATAATTACAACCTGTGTGAAATTAATGGGCATTTCTACGTTCCGTGCAACCTAGGCTTCACTCTAGGGCGTTGCTCCACCAGGTCGGATAGTTAGAGCCTTAGAAAACAACTCCAGACGCATAAAATACAATAAAAATACATCAGTTTTTCCATCGTATAACAGGAATAATTGCAATCAGAGTGAAAGTGATGGTCATTTCTACGTTCCTTGCGACCTAGCCTACACTCTAGGGCGTTGCTCCACCAGATCGGATAGCTAGGGCCTTAGAAGTCAACGCCCGAAGCATAAAATGCAAAATTAATAGAACAGTTTTTCAATTGTATAAAACGAATGATTGCAACCAGAGTGAAACTTATGGTCATTTCTACTATCTGGGCAAGCTAGGCCTCACTCTAGGGCGATGCTCCACCGGATCGAATATTTAGGGCCTAAGAAGTCAACGCCAAAAGCATAAAATACAATAAAAATACAACAGTTTTTCCATCGTATAGCATGAATAATTGCAACCAGAGTGAAAGTAATGGTCATTTCTACGTTCCGGGCAACCTAGGCTTCACTCTAGGGCGTTGCACCACCACATCGAATAGTTAGGGCCTTAAAAGTCAACGCCAGAAGCATAAAGTACAATAAAAATCCAACAGTTTTTCCATCGCATAACAGGAATAATTGCAAACAGTGTGAAGGTAATAGTCATTTCTACGCTCCGGTAAACCTAGGCTTCACTCTAGGGCGTTGCTCCACCAGATCGAATAGTTAGGGCCATAGAAGTCAACGCCCGAAGCATAAAATACAAAATAAATAGAACAGTTTTTCCATTGTGTAAAACGAATAATTGAAACCAGTGTGAAAGTTATGGTCATTTCCACGTTCCGGGCAACCTATGCTTCACCCTAGGGCGTTGCTCCACCTGATCGAATAGTTAGGGCCTAAGAAGTCAACGCCAGAAGCATAAAATACGATATATGTACAACAGTTTTGCCATCGTATAAAATGAATAATCGCAAACAGTGTGAAGGTAATGGTCATTTCTATGTTCCGGGCAACATAGGCTTCACTCTAGGGCGTTGCTGCACCAGATCGAATACATAGTGCCATAGGAGTCAACGCCAGAAGCATAAAGTGCATTAAAAATCCAACAGTTTGTCCATCGTATAACAGGAGTAATTGCCACCAGTGTGAAAGTGATGGTCATTTCTGCATTCCGGGCAACCTCGGCTTCACTCTAGGGCGTTGCTCCTCCAGATAGAATAGCTAGGGTCCAGGAAGTCAACGCCAGAAGCATAAAATAAAATATAAATACAACAGTTTTTCCCTTGTATAACAGGAATAATTGCAACCAGTGTGAAAGGTATGGTCATTTCTACGTTCCGGGCAACCTAGGCTTCACTCTAGGGCGTTGCTCCACCTCATCGGATAGCTGCGGCCTTAGAAGTCAACGCCAGAAGCATAAAATACAATAAAAGTACATCAGTTTTTCCATCGTATAACAGGAATAATTGCAACCAGTGTGAAAGGTATTGTCATTTCTACGTTCCGGGCAACCTAGGCTTCACTCTAGGGCGTTGCTCCTCCAGATAGAATAGTTAGGGCCCAGGAAGTCAACGCCAGAAGCATAAAATAAAATATAAATACAACAGTTTTTCCCTTGTATATCAGGAATAATTGCAACCAGTGTGAAAGGTATGGTCATTTCTACGTTCCGGGCAACCTAGGCTTCACTCTATGGCGTTGTTCTACCAGATCGAATAGCTACGGCCTTAGAAGTCAACGCCAGAAGCATAAAATACAATATAAATACAACAGTTTTTCCATCGTATAAAATGAATAATTGCAAACAGTGTGAAACTAATGGTCATTTCTACGTCCCGGGCAACCTAGGCTTCACTCTAGGGCGTTGCGCCACCACATCGAATAGTTAGGGCCTTAAAAGTCAATGCCAGAGGAATAAAATACAATATAAATACAACAGTTTTTCCATCGTATAAAATGAATAATTGCAAACAGTGTGAAAGTAATGGCCATTTCTACGTTCCGGGCAATCTCGACTTCACTCTAGGGCGTTGCTCCACTGGATGGAATAGTTAGGGCCTAAGAAGTCAACGCCAGATGCATAAAATACAATATAAATGCAACAGCTTTTCCATCGTCTAAAACGAATAATTGCAACCAGTGTGAAAGTAATGGCCATTTCAGCGTGTACGGGCATCCTAGACTTAACCCTAAGGCATTGCTCCACCAGATCGAATAGATAGGGCCTTAGAAGTCAACGCCAGAAGCATAAAGAACAATAAAAATCCAACAGTTTTTCCATCGCATAACAGGAATAATTGCAAACAGTGTGAAGGTAATAGTCATGTCTACGCTCCGGTAAACCTAGGCTTCACTCTAGGGCGTTGCTCCACCAGATCGGGTAGTTAGGGCCTCAGACGTCAACGCCAGAAGCATAAAATAAGATAAAAATACAACACTTTTTCCATCGCACTCAATTAATGATTGCAAACATTGTGAAAGTAACCGTCATTTCTACGTTCCGGGCAACCTAGGCTTCACTCTAGGGCGATGCTCCACCGGACCGAATATTTAGGGCCTTAGAAAACAACTCCAGACGCATAAAATACAATAAAAGTACATCAGTTTTTCTATCGTATGACAGGAATAATTGCAACCAGAGTGAAAGTGATGGTCATTTCTACGTTCCGGGCGACCTAGGCTACACTCTAGGGCGTCGCTCCACCAAATCGGATAGCTAGGGCCTTAGAAGTCAACGCCCGAAGCATAAAATACAATAAAAATACAACAGTTTTTCCATCGTATAAAAGGAATAATTGCAACCAGTGTGAAAGTAACGGCCATTTCTACGTTCCGGGCATCCTAGACTTAACACTGAGGCATTGCTCCACTAGATCGAATACATAGGGCCTAAGAAGTCAACGCCAGAAGCATAAAGTACATTAAAAATCCAACAGTTTGTCCATCGTATAACAGGAATAATTGCCACCAGTGTGAAAGTGATGGTCATTTCTGCATTCCGGTCAACCTAGGCTTCACTCTAGGGCGTTGCTCCTCCAGATAGAGTAGCTAGGGCCCAGGAAGTCAACGCCAGAAGCATAAGATACAATATAAATACAACAGTTTTTCCCTTGTATATCAGGAATAATTGCAACCAGTGTGAAAGGTATGGTCATTTCTACGTTCCGGGCAACCTAGGCTTCACTCTAGGGCGTTGCTCCACCACATCGGATAGCTGCGGCCATAGAAGTCAACGCCAGAAGCATAAAATACAATATAAATACAACAGTTTTTCAATCGTATAACAGGAATAATTGCAAACAGTGTGAAAGATATGGTCATGTCTACGTTGCGGGCATCCTAGGCTTCACTCTAGGGCATTGCTCCACCACATCGAATAGCTACGGCCTTAGAAGTCAACGCCATAACTATAAAAAGCAATATAAATACAACAGTTTTTCCATTGTATAACAGGAATAATTGCAACCAGTGTGAAAGTGATAGTCATTTCTACGTTCCGGGCAACCTAGGCTTCACTCTGGGGCGTGGTTCCCCCAGATCGAATAGTTAGGGCCTAAGAAGCCTACGCCAGAAGCATAAAATACAATATAAATGCCACAGTTTTTCCATCGTATAACAGGAATAATTGCAACCAGAGTGAAGGTGATGGACAGTTCTAAGTTCCGGGCAACCTAGGCTTCACTCTAGAGCGTTGCTCCACCAGATCGAATAGCTAGGACCTTAGAAGTCAACGCCAGAAGCACAAAATAAAATAAAAATACAAGAGTTATTCCATCGTATAACAGGAATAATTGCAAACAGTGTGAAGGTAATGGTCATTTCTACGTTCCGGGCAATCTAGACTTCACTCTAGGGCGTTGCTCCACCGGATCGAATAGTTAGGGCCTTAGAAGTCAACGCCCGAACCATAAAATACAAAATTAATACAACAGTTTTACCATTGTATAAAACGAGTGATTGCAACCCGAGTGAAACATATGGTCATTTCTACGATCCGTGCAACATAGGATGCACTCTAGGGCGTTGCTCCACCACATCGATTAGCTACGGCCTTAGAAGTCAACGCCAGAAGCATAAAATACAATATAAATACAACAGCTTTTCCATCGTCTATAACGAATAACTGCAACCAGTGTGAAAGTAATGGCCATTTCAACGTTACGGGCATCCTAGACTTAACTCTGAGGCATTGCTCCGCCAGATCGAATAGATAGGGCCTTAGAAGTCAACGCCAGAATCATACAGTACAATAAGAATCCAACAGTTTTTCCATCGTATAACGGGAAAAATTGCAAACAGTGTGAAGGTAATAGTCAGTTCTACGCTCCGGTCAACCTAGGCTTCACTCTAGGGCGTTGCTCCACCAGATCGAATAGTTAGGGCCTTAGAAGTCAACGCCAGAAGCATAAAATAAAATAAAAATACAACAGTTGTTCCATCGTATAACAGGAATAATTGCAATCAGAGTGAAAGTGATGGTCATTTCTACGTTCCTTGCGACCTAGCCTACACTCTAGGGCGTTGCTCCACCAGATCGGATAGCTAGGGCCTTAGAAGTCAACGCCCGAAGCATAAAATGCAAAATTAATAGAACAGTTTTTCAATTGTATAAAACGAATGATTGCAACCAGAGTGAAACTTATGGTCATTTCTACTATCTGGGCAAGCTAGGCCTCACTCTAGGGCGATGCTCCACCGGATCGAATATTTAGGGCCTAAGAAGTCAACGCCAAAAGCATAAAATACAATAAAAATACAACAGTTTTTCCATCGTATAGCATGAATAATTGCAACCAGAGTGAAAGTAATGGTCATTTCTACGTTCCGGGCAACCTAGGCTTCACTCTAGGGCGTTGCACCACCACATCGAATAGTTAGGGCCTTAAAAGTCAACGCCAGAAGCATAAAGTACAATAAAAATCCAACAGTTTTTCCATCGCATAACAGGAATAATTGCAAACAGTGTGAAGGTAATAGTCATTTCTACGCTCCGGTAAACCTAGGCTTCACTCTAGGGCGTTGCTCCACCAGATCGAATAGTTAGGGCCATAGAAGTCAACGCCCGAAGCATAAAATACAAAATAAATAGAACAGTTTTTCCATTGTGTAAAACGAATAATTGAAACCAGTGTGAAAGTTATGGTCATTTCCACGTTCCGGGCAACCTATGCTTCACCCTAGGGCGTTGCTCCACCTGATCGAATAGTTAGGGCCTAAGAAGTCAACGCCAGAAGCATAAAATACGATATATGTACAACAGTTTTGCCATCGTATAAAATGAATAATCGCAAACAGTGTGAAGGTAATGGTCATTTCTATGTTCCGGGCAACATAGGCTTCACTCTAGGGCGTTGCTGCACCAGATCGAATAGTTAGGGCCTAAGAAGTCAATGCCAGAAGCATAAAATACGATATATGTACAACAGTTTTTCCATCGCATAAAATGAGTAATTGCAACCAGTGTGAAAGTAACGGACATTTCTACGTTCCGGGCATCCTAGACTTAACACTGAGGCATTGCTCCACCAGATCGAATACATAGGGCCTTAGAAGTCAACGCCAGAAGCATAAAGTACATTAAAAATCCAACAGTTTGTCCATCGTATAACAGGAATAATTGCCACCAGTGTGAAAGTGATGGTCATTTCTGCATTCCGGGCAACCTAGGCTTCACTCTAGGGCGTTGCTCCTCCAGATAGAATAGTTAGGGCCCAGGAAGTCAACGCCAGAAGCATAAAATACAATATAAATACAACAGTTTTTCACTTGTATAACAGGAATAATTGCAACCAGTGTGAAAGCTATGGTCATTTCTACGTTCCGGGCAACTTAGGCTTCACTCTAGGGCTTTGCTCCACCACATCGAATAGCTACGGCCTTAGAAGTCAACGCCATAACTATAAAAAACAATATAAATACAACAGTTTCTCCATTGTATAAAACGAGTAATTGCAACCAGTCTGATAGTTATGGTCATTTCCACGTTTCGGGCAACCTAGGCTTCACTCTAGGGCGTTTCTCCACCACATCGAATAGCTACGCCCTTAGAAGTCAACGCCTGAAGTATAAAATATAATATAAGTACAACAGTTTTTCCAGCGTATAACAGGAATAATTGCAACCAGTGTGAAAGACATGGTCATTTCTACGTTCCGGGCAACCTAGGCTTCACTCTAGGGCGTTGCTCCACCACATCGAATAGCTATGGCCTTAGGAGTCAACGCCAGAGGCATAAAATACAAAATAAATACAACAGTTTTTCGATCGTATAACAAGAATAATTGCAACCAGTGTGAAAGTGATGGTCATTTCTACATTCCGGGCAACCTAGGCTACACTCTAGGGCGTTGCTCCGCCAGATCGAATAGATAGGGCCTAAGAAGTCAACGCCAGAAGCATAAAATACAATATAAATACAACAGTTTTTCACTTGTATAACAGGAATAATTGCAACCAGTGTGAAAGCTATGGTCATTTCTACGTACCGGGCAATCTAGGCTTCACTCTAGGGCGTTGCTCCACCACATCGAATAGCTGCGGCCTTAGAAGTCAACGCCAGAAGCATAAAATACAATATAAATACAACAGTTTTTCAATCGTATAACAGGAATAATTGCTAACAGTGTGAAAAATATGGTCATTTCTACGTTCCAGGCGACCTAGGCTCCACTCTAGGGCGTTGCTCGACCAGATGGAATAGCTAGCGCCTTAGAAGTCAATGCCAGAAGCATAAAATACAAAATAAATACAACAGTTTTACCGTCGTATAAAATGAATAATCGCAAACAGTGTGAAGGTAATGGTCATTTCTACGTTCCGCGCAACCTAGGCTTCAGCCCAGGGCGTTCCTCCACCAGATGGAATAGTTAGGGCCTTAGAAGTCCACGCCAGAAGCATAAAATACGATATATGTACAACAGTTTTACCATCGTATAAAATGAATAATCGCAAACAGTGTGAAGGTAATGGTCATTTCTACGTTCCGGGCAACCTAGGCTTCACCCTAGGGCGTTGTTCCACCAGAGCGAATAGTTAGGGCCTAAGAAGTCAACGCCTGAAGCATAAAGTACAATCAAAATCCAACAGTTTGTCCATCGTATAGCTGGAATAATTGCAACCAGAGTGAAAGTAATGGTCATTTCCACGTTTCGGGCGACCTAGGCTCCACTTTAGGGCGTTGCTCCACCAGATGGAATAGTTAGGGCCATAGAAGTCAACGCCCGAAGCATAAAATACAAAATAAATAGAACAGTTTTTCCATTGTATAAAACGAACAATTGAAACCAGTGTGAAAGTTATGGTCATTTCTACGTTCCGCGCAACCTAGGCTTCACCCCTGGGCGTTGCTCCACCAGATCGAATAGTTAGGGCCTAAGAAGTCAATGCCAGAAGCATAAAATACGATATATGTACAACAGTTTTTCCATCGCATAAAATGAGTAATTGCAACCAGTGTGAAAGTAACGGACATTTCAACGTTCCGGGCATCCTAGACTTAACACTGAGGCATTGCTCCACCAGATCGAATACATAGGGCCTTAGAAGTCAACGCCAGAAGCATAAAATACAATATAAATACAACAGTTTTTCAATCGTATAACAGGAATAATTGCAAACAGTGTGAAAAATATGGTCATTTCTACGTTGCGGGCATCCTAGGCTTCACTCTAGGGCATTGCTCCACCACATCGAATAGCTACGGCCTTAGAAGTCAACGCCATAACTATAAAAAACAATATAAATACAGCAGTTTCTCCATTGTATAAAATGAATAATTGCAAACAGTGTGGAGGTAATGGTCATTTCTACTTTCCGGGCAACCTAGGCTTCACTCTAGGGCGTTTCTCCACCACATCGAATAGCTACGCCCTCAGAAGTCAACGACTGAAGCATAAAATATAATATAAGTACAACAGTTTTTCCATCGTATAACAGGAATAATTGCAACCATTGTGAAAGACATGGTCATTTCTACGTTCCGGGCAACCTAGGCTTCACTCTAGGGCGTTGCTCCACCACATCGAATAGCTACGGCCTTTGGAGTCAACGCCAGAGGCATAAAATACAAAATAAATACAACAGTTTTTCGATCGTATAACAAGAATAATTGCAACCAGTGTGAAAGTGATGGTCATTTCTACATTCCGGGCAACCTATGCTACACTCTAGGGCGTTGCTCCGCCAGATCGAATAGATAGGGCCTAAGAAGTCAACGCCAGAAGCATAAAATACAATATAAATACAACAGTTTTTCACTTGTATAACAGGAATAATTGCAACCAGTGTGAAAGCTATGGTCATTTCTGCGTTCCGGGCAACCTAGGCTTCACTCTAGGACGTTGCTCCACCACATCGAATAGTTAGGGCCTTAGAAGTCAACGCCAGAAGCATAAAATACAATATAAATACAATAGTTTTTCCATCGTATAAAACGAGTAATTGCAACCAGTGTGAAAGTTATGGTTATTTCTACGTTCCGGGCATCCTAGGCTTCACCCTAGGGCGTTGCTCCACCTGATCGAATACTTAGGGCCTAAGAAGTCAGCGCCAGAAGCATAAAATACAAAATAAATACAACAGTTTTACCATCGTATAAAATGAATAATCGCAAACAGTGTGAACGTAATGGTCATTTCTACGTTCCGGGCAACCCAGGCTTCACTCTAGGGCGTTGCTCCACCAGATCGAATAGTTAGGGCCATAGAAGTCAACGCCCGAAGCATAAAATACAAAATAAATAGAACAGTTTTTCCATTGTATAGAACGAATAATTGAAACCAGTGTGAAAGTTATGGTCATTTCCACGTTCCGGGCAACCTATGCTTCACCCTAGGGCGTTGCTCCAACTGATCGAATAGTTAGGGCCTAAGAAGTCAACGCCAGAAGCATAAAATACGATATATGTACAACAGTTTTGCCATCGTAGAAAATGAATAATCGCAAACAGTGTGAAGGTAATGGTCATTTCTATGTTCCGGGCAACCTAGGCTTCACTCTAGGGCGTTGCTCCACCAGATCGAATAGTTAGGGCCTAAGAAGTCAATGCCAGAAGCATAAAATACGATATATGTACAACAGTTTTTCCATCGCATAAAATGAGTAATTGCAACCAGTGTGAAAGTAACGGACATTTCTACGTTCCGGGCATCCTAGACTTAACACTGAGGCATTGCTCCACTAGATCGAATACATAGGGCCTAAGAAGTCAACGCCAGAAGCATAAAGTACATTAAAAATCCAACAGTTTGTCCATCGTATAACAGGAATAATTGCCACCAGTGTGAAAGTGATGGTCATTTCTGCATTCCGGTCAACCTAGGCTTCACTCTAGGGCGTTGCTCCTCCAGATAGAGTAGCTAGGGCCCAGGAAGTCAACGCCAGAAGCATAAGATACAATATAAATACAACAGTTTTTCCCTTGTATATCAGGAATAATTGCAACCAGTGTGAAAGGTATGGTCATTTCTACGTTCCGGGCAACCTAGGCTTCACTCTAGGGCGTTGCTCCACCACATCGGATAGCTGCGGCCATAGAAGTCAACGCCAGAAGCATAAAATACAATATAAATACAACAGTTTTTCAATCGTATAACAGGAATAATTGCAAACAGTGTGAAAGATATGGTCATTTCTACGTTGCGGGCATCCTAGGCTTCACTCTAGGGCATTGCTCCACCACATCGAATAGCTACGGCCTTAGAAGTCAACGCCATAACTATAAAAAGCAATATAAATACAACAGTTTTTCCATTGTATAACAGGAATAATTGCAACCAGTGTGAAAGTGATAGTCATTTCTACGTTCCGGGCAACCTAGGCTTCACTCTGGGGCGTGGTTCCCCCAGATCGAATAGTTAGGGCCTAAGAAGCCTACGCCAGAAGCATAAAATACAATATAAATGCCACAGTTTTTCCATCGTATAACAGGAATAATTGCAACCAGAGTGAAGGTGATGGACAGTTCTAAGTTCCGGGCAACCTAGGCTTCACTCTAGAGCGTTGCTCCACCAGATCGAATAGATAGGACCTTAGAAGTCAACGCCAGAAGCACAAAATAAAATAAAAATACAAGAGTTATTCCATCGTATAACAGGAATAATTGCAAACAGTGTGAAAGTAATGGTCATTTCTACGTTCCGGGCAATCTAGACTTCACTCTAGGGCGTTGCTCCACCGGATCGAATAGTTAGGGCCTTAGAAGTCAATGCCCGAACCATAAAATACAAAATTAATACAACAGTTTTACCATTGTATAAAACGAGTGATTGCAACCCGAGTGAAACATATGGTCATTTCTACGATCCGTGCAACATAGGATGCACTCTAGGGCGTTGCTCCACCACATCGATTAGCTACGGCCTTAGAAGTCAACGCCAGAAGCATAAAATACAATATAAATACAACAGCTTTTCCATCGTCTATAACGAATAACTGCAACCAGTGTGAAAGTAATGGCCATTTCAACGTTACGGGCATCCTAGACTTAACTCTGAGGCATTGCTCCGCCAGATCGAATAGATAGGGCCTTAGAAGTCAACGCCAGAATCATACAGTACAATAAGAATCCAACAGTTTTTCCATCGTATAACGGGAAAAATTGCAAACAGTGTGAAGGTAATAGTCAGTTCTACGCTCCGGTCAACCTAGGCTTCACTCTAGGGCGTTGCTCCACCAGATCGAATAGTTAGGGCCTTAGAAGTCAACGCCAGAAGCATAAAATAAAATAAAAATACAACAGTTGTTCCATCGTATAACAGGAATAATTACAACCTGTGTGAAATTAATGGGCATTTCTACGTTCCGTGCAACCTAGGCTTCACTCTAGGGCGTTGCTCCACCAGGTCGGATAGTTAGAGCCTTAGAAAACAACTCCAGACGCATAAAATACAATAAAAATACATCAGTTTTTCCATCGTATAACAGGAATAATTGCAACCAGAGTGAAAGTGATGGTCATTTCTACGTTCCTTGCGACCTAGGCTACACTCTAGGGCGTTGCTCCACCAGATCGGATAGCTAGGGCCTTAGAAGTCAACGCCCGAAGCATAAAATGCAAAATTAATAGAACAGTTTTTCGATTGTATAAAACGAATGATTGCAACCAGAGTGAAACTTATGGTCATTTCTACTATCTGGGCAAGCTAGGCCTCACTCTAGGGCGATGCTCCACCGGATCGAATATTTAGGGCCTAAGAAGTCAACGCCAAAAGCATAAAATACAATAAAAATACAACAGTTTTTCCATCGTATAGCATGAATAATTGCAACCAGAGTGAAAGTAATGGTCATTTCTACGTTCCGGGCAACCTAGGCTTCACTCTAGGGCGTTGCACCACCACATCGAATAGTTAGGGCCTTAAAAGTCAACGCCAGAAGCATAAAGTACAATAAAAATCCAACAGTTTTTCCATCGCATAACAGGAATAATTGCAAACAGTGTGAAGGTAATAGTCATTTCTACGCTCCGGTAAACCTAGGCTTCACTCTAGGGCGTTGCTCCACCAGATCGAATAGTTAGGGCCATAGAAGTCAACGCCCGAAGCATAAAATACAAAATAAATAGAACAGTTTTTCCATTGTGTAAAACGAATAATTGAAACCAGTGTGAAAGTTATGGTCATTTCCACGTTCCGGGCAACCTATGCTTCACCCTAGGGCGTTGCTCCACCTGATCGAATAGTTAGGGCCTAAGAAGTCAACGCCAGAAGCATAAAATACGATATATGTACAACAGTTTTGCCATCGTATAAAATGAATAATCGCAAACAGTGTGAAGGTAATGGTCATTTCTATGTTCCGGGCAACATAGGCTTCACTCTAGGGCGTTGCTCCACCAGATCGAATAGTTAGGGCCTAAGAAGTCAACGCCTGAAGCATAAAGTACAATCAAAATCCAACAGTTTGTCCACCGTATAGCTGGAATAATTGCAACCAGAGTGAAAGTAATGGTCATTTCCACGTTTCGGGCGACCTAGGCTCCACTTTAGGGCGTTGCTCCACCAGATCGAATAGTTAGGGCCATAGAAGTCAACGCCCGAAGCATAAAATACAAAATAAATAGAACAGTTTTTCCATTGTATAAAACGAACAATTGAAACCAGTGTGAAAGTTATGGTCATTTCTACGTTCCGCGCAACCTAGGCTTCACCCCTGGGCGTTGCTCCACCAGATCGAATAGTTAGGGCCTAAGAAGTCAATGCCAGAAGCATAAAATACGATATATGTACAACAGTTTTTCCATCGCATAAAATGAGTAATTGCAACCAGTGTGAAAGTAACGGACATTTCAACGTTCCGGGCATCCTAGACTTAACACTGAGGCATTGCTCCACCAGATCGAATACATAGGGCCTTAGAAGTCACCGCCAGAAGCATAAAATACAATATAAATCCAACAGTTTTTCAATCGTATAACAGGAATAATTGCAAACAGTGTGAAAAATATGGTCATTTCTACGTTGCGGGCATCCTAGGCTTCACTCTAGGGCATTGCTCCACCACATCGAATAGCTACGGCCTTAGAAGTCAACGCCATAACTATAAAAAACAATATAAATACAGCAGTTTCTCCATTGTATAAAATGAATAATTGCAAACAGTGTGGAGGTAATGGTCATTTCTACTTTCCGGGCAACCTAGGCTTCACTCTAGGGCGTTTCTCCACCACATCGAATAGCTACGCCCTTAGAAGTCAACGACTGAAGCATAAAATATAATATAAGTACAACAGTTTTTCCATCGTATAACAGGAATAATTGCAACCATTGTGAAAGACATGGTCATTTCTACGTTCCGGGCAACCTAGGCTTCACTCTAGGGCGTTGCTCCACCACATCGAATAGCTACGGCCTTTGGAGTCAACGCCAGAGGCATAAAATACAAAATAAATACAACAGTTTTTCGATCGTATAACAAGAATAATTGCAACCAGTGTGAAAGTGATGGTCATTTCTACATTCCGGGCAACCTATGCTACACTCTAGGGCGTTGCTCCGCCAGATCGAATAGATAGGGCCTAAGAAGTCAACGCCAGAAGCATAAAATACAATATAAATACAACAGTTTTTCACTTGTATAACAGGAATAATTGCAACCAGTGTGAAAGCTATGGTCATTTCTGCGTTCCGGGCAACCTAGGCTTCACTCTAGGACGTTGCTCCACCACATCGAATAGTTAGGGCCTTAGAAGTCAACGCCAGAAGCATAAAATACAATATAAATACAATAGTTTTTCCATCGTATAAAACGAGTAATTGCAACCAGTGTGAAAGTTATGGTTATTTCTACGTTCCGGGCATCCTAGGCTTCACCCTAGGGCGTTGCTCCACCTGATCGAATACTTAGGGCCTAAGAAGTCAGCGCCAGAAGCATAAAATACAAAATAAATACAACAGTTTTACCATCGTATAAAATGAATAATCGCAAACAGTGTGAACGTAATGGTCATTTCTACGTTCCGGGCAACCCAGGCTTCACTCTAGGGCGTTGCTCCACCAGATCGAATAGTTAGGGCCATAGAAGTCAACGCCCGAAGCATAAAATACAAAATAAATAGAACAGTTTTTCCATTGTATAGAACGAATAATTGAAACCAGTGTGAAAGTTATGGTCATTTCCACGTTCCGGGCAACCTATGCTTCACCCTAGGGCGTTGCTCCACCTGATCGAATAGTTAGGGCCTAAGAAGTCAACGCCAGAAGCATAAAATACGATATATGTACAACAGTTTTGCCATCGTAGAAAATGAATAATCGCAAACAGTGTGAAGGTAATGGTCATTTCTATGTTCCGGGCAACCTAGGCTTCACTCTAGGGCGTTGCTCCACCAGATCGAATAGTTAGGGCCTAAGAAGTCAATGCCAGAAGCATAAAATACGATATATGTACAACAGTTTTTCCATCGCATAAAATGAGTAATTGCAACCAGTGTGAAAGTAACGGACATTTCTACGTTCCGGGCATCCTAGACTTAACACTGAGGCATTGCTCCACCAGATCGAATACATAGGGCCTTAGAAGTCAACGCCAGAAGCATAAAGTACATTAAAAATCCAACAGTTTGTCCATCGTATAACAGGAATAATTGCCACCAGTGTGAAAGTGATGGTCATTTCTGCATTCCGGGCAACCTAGGCTTCACTCTAGGGCGTTGCTCCTCCAGATAGAATAGTTAGGGCCCACGAAGTCAACGCCAGAAGCATAAAATACAATATAAATACAACAGTTTTTCACTTGTATAACAGGAATAATTGCAACCAGTGTGAAAGCTATGGTCATTTCTACGTACCGGGCAATCTAGGCTTCACTCTAGGGCGTTGCTCCACCAGATCGAATACATAGTGCCATAGAAGTCAACGCCAGAAGCATAAAATACAATAAAAATACAACAGTTTTTCCATCGTATAACAGGAATAATTGCAAACAGTGTGAAAGTGATGGCCATTTCTACGTTCCGGGCAACCTTGGCTTCATTCTAGGTCGTCGTTCCACCAGATCGAATAGCTACGTCCTTAGAAGTCAACGCCAGAAGCATAAAATACAATATAAATGCGACAGATCTTCCATCGTATAAAAGGAATAATTGCAAGCAGTGTGAAAGTAATGGACATTTCTACGTTCCCAGCCACCTAGGCTTCACTCTAGGGCGTTGTTCCTCCAGATCGAATAGCTAGGGCCTAAGAAGTCTACAGCAGAAGGATAAAATACAATATAAATACAACAGTTTTTCCATCGTATAACAGGAATAATTGCAACCAGAGTGAAGGTGATGGTCATTTCTACGCTCCGGTCAACCCAGGCTTCACTCTAGGGCGTTGCTCCACCAGATCGAATAGTTAGGGCCTTAGACGTCAACGCCAGAAGCATAAAATAAAATAAAAATACAACAGTTGTTCCATCGTATATCAGGAATAATTACAACCTGTGTGAAAGTAATAGGCATTTCTGCGTTCCGTGCAACCTAGGCTTCCCTCTAGGGCGTTGCTACACCAGGTCGGATAGTTAGGGCCTTAGAAAACAACTCCAGACGCATAAAATACAATAAAAGTACATCAGTTTTTCCATCGTATAACAGGAATAATTGCAACCAGAGTGAAAGTGATGGTCATTTCTACGTTCCGGGCAACCTAGGCTTCAGTCTAGGGCATGGTTCCCCCAGATCGAATAGTTAGGGCCTAAGAAGCCTACGCCAGAAGCATAAAATACAATATAAACACCACAGTTTTTCCATCGTATAACGGGAATAATTGCAACCAGAGTGAAGGTGATGGTCATTTCTGCATTCCGGGCAACCTAGGCTTCACTCTAGAGCGTTGCTCCACCAGATCGAATAGCTAGGACCTTCGAAGTCAACGCCAGAAGCACAAAATAAAATAAAAATACAAGAGTTATTCCATCGTATAACAGGAATAATTACAACCTGTGTGAAAGTAATGGGCATTTCTACGCTCCGTGCAACCTAGGCTTCACTCTAGGGCGTTGGTGAACCCGGCCGAATAGTTAGGGCCTTAGAAAACAACTCCAGACTCATCAAATACAATATAAATACAACAGTTTTTCCACGGTATAAAACGAATAATTGCAACCAGTATGAAAGTTATGGTCATTTCTACGTTACGGGCAACCTAGGCTTCACCCTAGGGCGTTACTCCACCAAATCGAATAGTTAGGGCCTAAGAAGTCAACGCCAGAAGCATAAAATACAAAATAAATCCAACAGTTTGTCCATCGTATAACAGGAGTAATTGCCACCAGTGTGAAAGTGATGGTCATTTCTGCATTCCGGGCAACCTCGGCTTCACTCTAGGGCGTTGCTCCTCCAGATAGAATAGTTAGGGCCCAGGAAGTCAACGCCAGAAGCATAAAATAAAATATAAATACAACAGTTTTTCCCTTGTATAACAGGAATAATTGCAACCAGTGTGAAAGGTATGGTCATTTCTACGTTCCGGGCAACCTAGGCTTCACTCTAGGGCGTTGCTCCACCTCATCGGATAGCTGCGGCCTTAGAAGTCAACGCCAGAAGCATAAAATATTATATAAGTACAACAGTTTTTCCGTCGTATAACAGGAATAATTGCAACCAGTGTGAAAGGCATGGTCATTTCTACGTTCCGGGTAATCTAGGCTTCACTATAGGGAGTTGCTCCACCAGATCGAATAGTTAGGGCCTAAGAAGTTAACGCCAGAAGCATATAATACGATATATGTACAACAGCTTTTCCATCGTATAAAACGAATAATTGCAACCTGTGTGAAAGTAATGGTCATTACTACGTTCCGGGCAACCTAGGTATCACTCTAGGACGTTGTGCCACCAGATCGAATAGTTAGGGCCTAAGAAGTCAACGCCGGAAGCATAAAATACGATATAAATACAACAGTTTTTCCACCGTATAAAACGAATAATTGCAACCAGTATGCAAGTTATGGTCATTTCTACGTTCCGGGCAACCTAGGCTTCACACTAGGGCGTTGCTCCACCAGATCGAATAGTTAGGGCCTTAGACGTCAACGCCAGAAGCATAAAATACAATATAGATACAACAGTCTTTCCATCGTATAAAACGAATAATTGCAACCAGTGTGAAAGTTATGGTCATACCTACGTTCCGGGCAACCTAGGCTTCACTCTAGGGCGTTGCTCCGCCAGATAGAATAGCTAGGGCCTTAGAAGTCAACGCCATAAGCGTAAAATACAATATAAATGCAACAGCTTTTCCATCGTATAACAGGAGTAATTGCAAATAGTGTGAAAGTTATTATCATTTCTACGTTCCGGGCACCCTGGGCTTCACTCTAGGGCGTTTGTGCACCAGATCGAATAGCTAGGACCTTAGAAGTCAACGCCAGAAGCATAAAATACAATAAAAATACAACAGGTTTTCAATCGTATAGCATGCATAATTGCCACCAGTGTGAAGGCAATGGTCATTTGTACATTCCGGACAACCTAGGCTTCACTCTAGGGCGTTGGTCCACCAGATCCAATAGTTAGGGCCTAAGAAGTCAACGCCAGAAGCATAAAATACAATAAAAATACTATAGATTTTCAATCGTATAGCATGAAGGATTGCAACCAGTGTGAAAGTAATGGTCATTTCTACGTTCCGGGCAACCTAGGCCTCGCTCTAGGGCGTTGCTCCACCAGATCGAATAGCTAGGAACTTAGAAATCAACTCCAGAAGCATAAAATACGATATACGTAAAACATCTTTTCCATCGTATAAAAGGAATAATTGCAAACAGTGTGAAGGTAATGGTCATTTCTACGCTCCGGTCAACCTAGGCTTCACTCTAGGGCGTTGCTCCCCCACATCGAATAGTTAGGGCCTTAAAAGAAAATGCCAGAAGAACAAAATACAATATAAATACAACAGTTTTTCCATCGTATAAAATGAATAATTGCAAACAGTGTGAAAGTAATGGTCATTTCTACGTTCCGGGAAACCTAGGCTTCACTCTAGGGCGTTGCCCCACCACATCGAATAGTTAGGGCCTTAAAAGTCAATGCCAGAAGAATAAAATACAATATAAATGCAACAGCTTTTCCATCGTCTAAAACGAGTAATTGCAACCAGTGTGAAAGTAATGGCCATTTCAACGTTACGGGCATCCCAGACTTAACCCTGAGGCATTGCCCCACCAGATCGAATAGATAGGGCCTTAGAAGACAACGCCAGAAGCATATAGTACAATAAAAATCCATCAGATTTTCCATCGTATAACAGGATTAATTGCAAACAGTGTGAAGGTAATGGTCATTTCTACGCTCCGGTCAACCTAGGCTACGCTCTAGGGCGTTGGTCCACCACATCGAATAGTTAGGGACTTAAGAGTCAATGTCAGAAGAATAAAATACAATATAAATGCAACAGTTTTTCCACCATATAAAATAAATAATTGCATACAGTGTGAAATTAATGATCATTTCTACGTTCCGGGCAACCTAGGCTTCACTCTAGGGCAATGCTCCAACAGACCGAATAGCTAGGGACTTAGAATTCAACGCAAGAAGCATATAATACAGTATAAATACAACAGTTTTTCCATCGTATAAAACGAATAATAGCACCAGTGTGAAAGTTATGGTCATTTTTACGTTCCGGGCAACCTAGGCTACACTCTACGGCGTTGCTCCACCAGATCGAATAGTTAGGGCCTTAGAAGTCAACGCCGGAAGCATGGAATACAATAAAAATGCAACAGTTTTTCCATCGTATGACAGGAATAATTGCAAACAGTGTGAAGGTAATGGTCATTTCTACGCTCCGGTAAACCTAGGCTTCACTCTAGGGCGTTGCTCCACCACATCCAATAGTTAGGGCCTTAAAAGTCAATGCCAGATGAATAAAATACAATATAAATACAACAGTTTTTCCATCGTATAAAATGAATAATTGCAAACAGTGTGAAAGTAATGGTCATTTCTACGTTCCGGGAAACCTAGGCTTCACTCTAGGGCGTTGCCCCACCACATCGAAGAGTTAGGGCCCTAAAAGTCAATGCCAGAAGAATAAAATACAATATAAATGCAACAGCTTTTCCATCGTCTAAAACGAGTAATTGCAACCAGTGTGAAAGTAATGGCCATTTCAACGTTACGGGCATCCTAGACTTAACCCTGAGGCATTGCCACACCAGTTCGAATAGATAGGGCCTTAGAAGTCAACGCCAGAAGCTTAAAGTACAATAAAAATCCATCAGTTTTTCCATCGTATAACAGGAATAATTGCAAACAGTGTGAAGGTAATGGTCATTTCTACGTTCCCAGCAACCTAGGCTTCACTCTAGGGCGTTGTTCCTCCAGATCGAATAGCTAGGGCCTAAGAAGTCTACAGCAGAAGCATAAAATACAATATAAATACAACAGTTTTTCCATCGCATAACAGGAATAATTGCAACCAGAGTGAAGGTGTTGGTCATTTCTAAGTTCCGGGCAACCTAGGCTTCACTCTAGAGCGTTGCTCCACCAGATTGATTAGCTAGGGCCTTAGAAGTCAACGCCAGAAGCACAAAATAAAATAAAAATACAACAGTTATTCTATCGTATAACAGGAATAATTACAACCAGTGTGAAAGTAATGGGCATTTCTACGTTCCGTGCAATCTAGGCTTCACTCTAGGGCGTTTTTCGACCAGGTCGAATAGATAGGGCCTTAGAAAACAACTCCAGACGCATAAAATACAATATAAATACAACAGTTTTTCCACGGTATAAAACGAAGAATTGCGACCAGTATGAAAGTTATGGTCATTTCTACGTTGCGGGCATCCTGGGCTTCACCCTAGGGCGTTGCTCCACCACATCGAATAGTTAGGGCCCAGGAAGTCAACGCCAGAAGCATAAAATACAATATAAATACAACAGTTGTTCCCTTGTATAACAGGAATAATTGCAACCAGTGTGAAGGGTATGGTCATTTCTACGTTCCGGGCAACATTGCCTTCACTCTAGGGCGTTGCTCCACCACATCGGATAGCTGCTGCCTTAGAAGTCAACTCCAGAAGCATAAAATACAATATAAATACAACAGTTCTTCCACGGTATAAAATGAATAATTGCAACCAGTATGAAAGTTATGGTCATTTCTACGTTCCGGGCAACCTAGGCTTCACCCTAGGGCGTTGCTCCACCAGATCGAATAGTTAGGGCCTAAGAAGTCAACGCCAGAAGCATAAAATACAATAGAAATACAACAGTTTTTCCATCGTATAACAGGAATCATTGCAACCAGTGTGAAAGCTATGGTCATTTCTACGTTCCGGGCAACCTAGGCTTCACTCGAGGGCGTTGCTCCACTACATCGAATAGCTACGGCCCTAGAAGACAACGCCATAACTATAAAGAACAATATAAATACAACAGTTCTTCCATTGTATAAAATGAATAATTGCAACCAGTGTGAAAGACATGGTCATTTCTACGTTCCGGGCAACCTAGGCTTCACTGTAGGGCGTTGCTCCAACACATCGAATAGCTACGGCCTTAGGAGTCAACGCCAGAGGCATAAAATACAAAATAAATACAACAGTTTTTCCATCGTATAAAACGAATAATTGCAACCAGTATGAAAGTTATGGTCATTTCTACGTTGCGGGCAACCTAGGCTTCACCCTAGGGCGTTGCTCCACCGGATCCAATATTTAGGGCCTAAGAAGTCAACGCCAGAAGCATAAAATACAATAAAAATACAACAGTTTTTCCATCGTATAGCATGAATAATTGAAACCAGTGTGAAAGTGATGGCCATTTCTAAATTCCGGGTAACCTTGGCTTCATTCTAGGTGGTTGTTCTACCAGATCGTACAGTTAGGGCCTAGGGAGTCAACGCCAGAATCATAAAATACAATATAAATACAACAGTTTTTCCATCGTATAAAATGAATAATTGCAAACAGTGTGAAACTAATGGTCATTTCTACGTTCCGGGAAACCTAGGCTTCACTCTAGGGCGTTGCGCCACCACATCGAATAGTTAGGGCCTTAAAAGTCAACGCCAGAAGAATAAAATACAATATAAATACAACAGTATTTCCATCGTATAAAATGAATAATTGCAAACATTGTGAAAGTAATGGTCATTTCTACGTTCCGGGCAATCTAGACTTCACTCTAGGGCGTTGCTCCACTGGATCGAATAGTTAGGGCCTAAGAAGTCAACGCCAGATGCATAAAATACAATATAAATACAACAGCTTTTCCATCGTCTAAAACGAATAATTGCAACCAGTGTGGAAGTAATGGCCATTTCAGCGTTACGGGCATCCTAGACTTAACTCTGAGGCATTGCTCCACCAGATCGAATAGATAGGGCCTTAGAAGTCAACGCCAGAAGCATAAAGCACAATAAAAATCCAACAGTTTTTCCATCGCATAACAGGAATAATTGCAAACAGTGTGAAGGTAATAGTCATTTCTACGCTCCGGTAAACCTAGGCTTCACTCTAGGGCGTCGTTCCACCACATCGAATAGCTGCGGCCTTAGAAGTCAACGCCAGAAGCATAAAATACAATATAAATACAACAGTTTTTGAATCGTATAACAGGAATAATTGCAAACAGTGTGAAAGATATGGTCATTTCTACGTTTCGGGCAACCTAGGCCTCACTCTAGGGCGATGCTCCACCGGATCGAATATTTAGGGCCTAAGAAGTCAACGCCAGAAGCATAAAGTACAATAAAAATACAACAGTTTTTCCATCGTATAACAGGAATAATTGCAAACAGTGTGAAAGTGATGGCCATTTCTACGTTCCGGGCAACCTTGGCTTCATTCTAGGTCGTCGTTCCACCAGATCGAATAGCTACGTCCTTAGAAGTCAACGCCAGAAGCATAAAACACAATATAAATGCGACAGATCTTCCATCGTATAAAATGAATAGTTGCAATCAGTGCGAAAATAATGTATCTTTTCTACGTTCCCTGCAACCTAGGCTTGACTCTGGGGCGTTGCTCCACCAGATCGAATAGGTAGGGCCATAGAAGTCAATGCCCGAATAAAAGAATACAATATAAATACAACAGTTTTTCTATCGTATAAAATGAATAATTGCAAACAGTGTGAAAGTAATGGTCACTTCTACTGCTCGGGCAACTGAGGCTTCACTCTATGGCGTTGTTCTACCAGATCGAATAGCTACGGCCTTAGAAGTCTACGCCAGAAGCATAAAATACAATATAAATACAACAGTTTTTCCATCGTATACAATTAATGATTGCAAACATTGTGAAAGTAACGGTCATTTCTACGTTCCGGGCAACTTTGGCCTCACTCTAGGGCGATGCTCCACCGGATCGAATATTTAGGGCCTAAGAAGTCAACGCCAGAAGCATAAAATACAATACAAATACAACAGTTTTTCCATCGTATAAAATGAATAATTGCAAACAGTGTGAAACTAATGGTCATTTCTACGTTCCGGGCAACCTAGGCTTCACTCTAGGGCGTTGCTCCACCAGATCGAATAGCTAGCACCTTAGAAGTCAACGCCAGAAGCACAAAATAAAATAAAAATACAAGAGTTATTCCATCGTATAACAGGAATAATTACAACCAGTGTGAAAGTAATGGGCATTTCTACGCTCCGTGCAACCTAGGCTTCACTCTAGGGCGTTGGTCCACCCGGCCGAATAGTTAGGGCCTTAGAAAACAACTCCAGACTCATAAAATACAATATAAATACAACAGTTTTTCCACGGTATAAAACGAATAATTGCAACCAGTATGAAAGTTATGGTCATTTCTACGTTACGGGTAACCTAGGCTTCACCCTAGGGCGTTGCTCCACCAAATCGAATAGTTAGGGCCTAAGAAGTCAACGCCAGAAGCATAAAATACAAAATAAATACAACAGTTTTTCCATCGTATAACAAGAATATTTGCAACCAGTGTGAGAGTGATGGTCATTTCTACATTCCGGGAAACCTAGGCTTCACTCTAGGGCGTTGCTCCACCAGATCGAATACATAGTGCCATAGAAGTCAACGCCAGAAGCATAAAGTCCATTAAAAATCCAACAGTTTGTCCATCGTATAACAGGAGTAATTGCCACCAGTGTGAGAGTGATGGTCATTTCTGCATTCCGGGCAACCTAGGCTTCACTCTAGGGCGTTGCTCCTCCAGATAGAATAGTTAGGGCCCAGGAAGTGAACGCCAGAAGCATAAAATAAAATATAAATACAACAGTTTTTCCCTTGTATAACAGGAATAATTGCAACCAGTGTGAAAGGTATGGTCATTTCTACGTTCCGGGCAACCTAGGCTTCACTCTAGGGCGTTGCTCCACCACATCGGATAGCTGCGGCCTTAGAAGTCAACGCCAGAAGCATAAAATACAATATAAATACAACAGCTTTTCAATCGTATAACAGGAATAATTGCAACCAGTGTGAAAGACATGGTCCTTTCTACGTTCCGGGCAACCTAGGCTTCACTCTAGGGCGTTGCTCCAACACATCGAATAGCTACGGCCTTAGGAGTCAACGCCAGAGGCATAAAATACAAAATAAATACAACAGTTTTTCCATCGTATAAAACGAATAATTGCAACCAGTATGAAAGTTATGGCCATTTCTACGTTCCGGGCAACCTAGGCTTCACCCTAGGGCGTTGCTCCACCGGATCGAATATTTAGGGCCTAAGAAGTCAACGCCAGAAGCATAAAATACAATAAAAATACAACAGTTTTTCCATCGTATAGCATGAATAATTGAAACCAGTGTGAAAGTGATGGCCATTTCTAAATTCCGGGTAACCTTGGCTTCATTATAGGTCGTTGTTCTACCAGATCGTACAGTTAGGGCCTAGGAAGTCAACGCCAGAAGCATAAAATACAATATAAATACAACAGCTTTTCCATCGTATAAAATGAATAATTGCAAACAGTGTGAAACTAATGGTCATTTCTACGTTCCGGGAAACCTAGGCTTCACTCTAGGGCGTTGCGCCACCACATCGAATAGTTAGGGCCTTAAAAGCCAACGCCAGAAGAATAAAATACAATATAAATACAACAGTATTTCCATCGTATAAAATGAATAATTGCAAACAGTGTGAAAGTAATGGACATTTCTACGTTCCGGGCAATCTAGACTTCACTCTAGGGCGTTGCTCCACTGGATCGAGTAGTTAGGGCCTAAGAAATCAACGCCAGATGCATAAAATACAATATAAATACAACAGCTTTTCCATCGTCTAAAACGAATAATTGCAACCAGTGTGGAAGTAATGGCCATTTCAGCGTTACGGGCATCCTAGACTTAACTCTGAGGCATTGCTCCACCAGATCGAATAGATAGGGCCTTAGAAGTCAACGCCAGAAGCATAAAGTACAATAAAAATCCAGCAGTTTTTCCATCGCATAACAGGAATAATTGCAAACAGTGTGAAGGTAATAGTCATTTCTACGCTCCGGTAAACCTAGGCTTCACTCTAGGGCGTCGTTCCACCACATCGAATAGCTGCGGCCTTAGAAGTCAACGCCAGAAGCATAAAATACAATATAAATACAACAGTTTTTGAATCGTATAACAGGAATAATTGCAAACAGTGTGAAAGATATGGTCATTTCTACGTTTCGGGCAACCTAGGCCTCACTCTAGGGCGATGCTCCACCGGATCGAATATTTAGGGCCTAAGAAGTCAACGCCAGAAGCATAAAATACAATAAAAATACAACAGTTTTTCCATCGTATAACAGGAATAATTGCAAACAGTGTGAAAGTGATGGCCATTTCTACGTTCCGGGCAACCTTGGCTTCATTCTAGGTCGTCGTTCCACCAGATCGAATAGCTACGTCCTTAGAAGTCAACGCCAGAAGCATAAAATACAATATAAATGCGACAGATCTTCCATCGTATAAAATGAATAGTTGCAATCAGTGCGAAAATAATGTATCTTTTCTACGTTCCGTGCAACCTAGGCTTGACTCTGGGGCGTTGCTCCACCAGATCGAATAGGTAGGGCCATAGAAGTCAATGCCCGAATAAAAGAATACAATATAAATACAACAGTTTTTCTATCGTATAAAATGAATAATTGCAAACAGTGTGAAAGTAATGGTCACTTCTACTGCTCGGGCAACTGAGGCTTCACTCTATGGCGTTGTTCTACCAGATCGAATAGCTACGGCCTTAGAAGTCAACGCCAGAAGCATAAAATACAATATAAATACAACAGTTTTTCCATCGTATACAATTGATGATTGCAAACATTGTGAAAGTAACGGTCATTTCTACGTTCCGGGCAACTTAGGCCACACTCTAGGGCGATGCTCCACCGGATCGAATATTTAGGGCCTAAGAAGTCAGCGCCAGAAGCATAAAATACAATAAAAATACAACAGGTTTTCCATCGTATAGCATGAATAATTGAAAGCAGTGTGAAAGTGATGGCCATTTCTAAATTCCGGGTAACCTTGGCTTCATTCTAGGTCGTTGTTCTACCAGATCGTACAGTTAGGGCCTAGGAAGTCAACGCCAGAAGCTTAAAATACAATATAAATACAACAGTTTTTCCATCGTATAAAATGAATAATTGCAAACAGTGTGAAACTAATGGTCATTTATACGTTCCGGGAAACCTAGGCTTCACTCTAGGGCGTTGCGCCACCACATCGAATAGTTAGGGCCTTAAAAGCCAACGCCAGAAGAATAAAAGACAATATAAATACAACAGTATTTCCATCGTATAAAATGAATAATTGCAAACAGTGTGAAAGTAATGGTCATTTCTACGTTCCGGGCAATCTAGACTTCACTCTAGGGCGTTGCTCCACTGGATCGAATAGTTAGGGCCTAAGAAATCAACGCCAGATGCATAAAATACAACATAAATACAACAGCTTTTCCATCGTCTAAAACGAATAATTGCAACCAGTGTGGAAGTAATGGCCATTTCAGCGTTACGGACATCCTAGACTTAACTCTGAGGCATTGCTCCACCAGATCGAATAGATAGGGCCTTAGAAGTCAACGCCAGAAGCATAAAGTACAATAAAAATCCAACAGTTTTTCCATCGCATAACAGGAATAATTGCAAACAGTGTGAAGGTAATAGTCATTTCTACGCTCCGGTAAACCTAGGCTTCACTCTAGGGCGTCGTTCCACCACATCGAATAGCTGCGGCCTTAGAAGTCAACGCCAGAAGCATAAAATACAATATAAATACAACAGTTTTTGAATCGTATAACAGGAATAATTGCAAACAGTGTGAAATATATGGTCATTTCTACGTTTCGGGCAACCTAGGCCTCAATCTAGGGCGATGCTCCACCGGATCGAATATTTAGGGCCTAAGAAGTCAACGCCAGAAGCATAAAATACAATAAAAATACAACAGTTTTTCCATCGTATAACAGGAATAATTGCAAACAGTGTGAAAGTGATGGCCATTTCTACGTTCCGGGCAACCTTGGCTTCATTCTAGGTCGTCGTTCCACCAGATCGAATAGCTACGTCCTTAGAAGTAAACGCCAGAAGCATAAAATACAATATAAACGCGACAGATCTTCCATCGTATAAAATGAATAGTTGCAATCAGTGCGAAAATAATGTATCTTTTCTACGTTCCGTGCAACCTAGGCTTGACTCTAGGGCGTTGCTCCACCAGATCGAATAGGTAGGGCCATAGAAGTCAATGCCCGAATAAAAGAATACAATATAAATACAACAGTTTTTCTATCGTATAAAATGAATAATGGCAAACAGTGTGAAAGTAATGGTCACTTCTACTGCTCGGGCAACTGAGGCTTCACTCTATGGCGTTGTTCTACCAGATCGAATAGCTACGGCCTCAGAAGTCAACGCCAGAGGCATAAAATACAATATAAATACAACAGTTTTTCCATCGTATAAAATGAATAATTGCAAACAGTGTGAAACTAATGGTCATTTCTACGTTCCGGGCAACCTAGGCCTCACTCTAGGGCGATGCTCCACCGGATCGAATATTTAGGGCCTAAGAAGTCAACACCAGAAGCATAAAATACAATAAAAATACAAGAGTTTTTCCATCGTATAGCATGAATAATTAAACCAGAGTGAAAGTGATGGCCCTTTCTACCTTCCGGGCAACCTTGGCTTCATTCTAGGTCGTTGTTCTACCAGATCGAACAGTTAGGGCCTAAGAAGTCAACGCCAGAAGCATAAAATACAATATAAATACAACAGTTTTTCCATCGTATAAAATGAATAATTGCAAACAGTGTGAAACTAATGGTCATTTCTACGTTCCGGGCAACCTAGGCTTCACTCTAGGGCGTTGCTCCACCAGATCGAATAGTTAGGGCCTTAGACGTCAACGCCAGAAGCATAAAATAAAATAAAAATACAACAGTTGTTCCATCGTATATCAGGAATAATTACAACCTGTGTGAAAGTAATAGGCATTTCTACGCTCCGTGCAACCTAGGCTTCACTCTAGGGCGTTGGTGCACCCGGCCGAATAGTTAGGGCCTTAGAAAACAACTCCAGACTCATCAAATACAATATAAATACAACAGTTTTTCCACGGTATAAAACGAATAATTGCAACCAGTATGAAAGTTATGGTCATTTCTACGTTACGGGCAACCTAGGCTTCACCCTAGGGCGTTACTCCACCAAATCGAATAGTTAGGGCCTAAGAAGTCAACGCCAGAAGCATAAAATACAAAATAAATACAACAGTTTTTCCATCGTATAACAAGAATAATTGCAACCAGTGTGAAAGTGATGGTCATTTCTGCATTCCGGGCAACCTCGGCTTCACTCTAGGGCGTTGCTCCTCCAGATAGAATAGTTAGGGCCCAGGAAGTCAACGCCAGAAGCATAAAATAAAATATAAATACAACAGTTTTTCCCTTGTATAACAGGAATAATTGCAACCAGTGTGAAAGGTATGATCATTTCTACGTTCCGGGCAACCTAGGCTTCACTCTAGGGCGTTGCTCCACCTCATCGGATAGCTGCGGCCTTAGAAGTCAACGCCAGAAGCATAAAATACAATAAAAGTACATCAGTTTTTCCATCGTATAACAGGAATAATTGCAACCAGTGTGAAAGGTATGGTCATTTCTACGTTCCGGGCAACCTAGGCTTCACTCTAGGGCGTTGCTCCTCCAGATAGAATAGATAGGGCCCAGGAAGTCAACGCCAGAAGCATAAAATAAAATATAAATACAACAGTTTTTCCCTTGTATATCAGGAATAATTGCAACCAGTGTGAAAGGTATGGTCATTTCTACTTTCCGGGCAACCTAGGCTTCACTCTAGGGCGTTGCTCCACCACATCGGATAGCTGCGGCCTTAGAAGTCAACGCCAGAAGCATAAAATACAATATAAATACAACAGTTTTTCAATCGTATAACAGGAATAATTGCAAACAGTGTGAAAGGTATGGTCATTTCTACGTTGCGGGCATCCTAGGCTTCACTCTAGGGCATTGCTCCACCACATCGAATAGCTACGGCCTTATAAGTCAACGCCATAACTATAAAAAGCAATATAAATACAACAGTTTTTCCATTGTATAACAGGAATAATTGCAACCAGTGTGAAAGTGATGGTCATTTCTACGTTCCGGGCAACCTAGGCTTCACTCTGGGGCGTGGTTCCCCCAGATCGAATAGTTAGGGCCTAAGAAGCCTACGCCAGAAGCATAAAATACAATATAAATGCCACAGTTTTTCCATCGTATAACAGGAATAATTGCAACCAGAGTGAAGGTGATGGCCATTTCTAAGCTCCGGGCAACCTAGGCTTCACTCTAGAGCGTTGCTCCACCAGATCGAATAGCTAGGACCTTAGAAGTCAACGCCAGAAGCACAAAATAAAATAAAAATACAAGAGTTATTCCATCGTATAACAGGAATAATTGCAAACAGTGTGAAAGATATGGTCATTTCTACGTTGCGGGCATCCTAGGCTTCACTCTAGGGCATTGCTCCACCACATCGAATAGCTACGGCCTTAGAAGTCAACGCCATAACTATAAAAAACGATATAAATACAACAGTTTTCCCATTGTATAACAGGAATAATTGCAACCAGTGTGAAAGTGATGGTCATTTCTACGTTCCGGGCAACCTAGGCTTCAGTCTAGGGCATGGTTCCCCCAGATCGAATAGTTAGGGCCTAAGAAGCCTACGCCAGAAGCATAAAATACAATATAAACACCACAGTTTTTCCATCGTATAACGGGAATAATTGCAACCAGAGTGAAGGTGATGGTCATTTCTAAGTTCTGGGCAACCTAGGCTTCACTCTAGAGCGTTGCTCCACCAGATCGAATAGCTAGGACCTTAGAAGTCAACGCCAGAAGCACAAAATAAAATAAAAATACAAGAGTTATTCCATCGTATAACAGGAATAATTACAACCAGTGTGAAAGTAATGGGCATTTCTACGCTCCGTGCAAACTAGGATTCACTCTAGGGCGTTGGTCCACCCGGCCGAATAGTTAGGGCCTTAGAAAACAACTCCAGACTCATAAAATACAATATAAATACAACAGTTTTTCCACGGTATAGAACGAATAATTGCAACCAGTATGAAAGTTATGGTCATTTCTACGTTACGGGCAACCTAGGCTTCACCCTAGGGCGTTACTCCACCAAATCGAATAGTTAGGGCCTAAGAAGTCAACGCCAGAAGCATAAAATACAAGATAAATACAACAGTTTTTCCATCGTATAACAAGAATAATTGCAACCAGTGTGAGAGTGATGGTCATTTCTACATTCCGGGAAACCTAGGCTTCCCTCTAGGGCGTTGCTCCACCAGATCGAATACATAGTGCCATAGAAGTCAACGCCAGAAGCATAAAGTACATTAAAAATCCAACAGTTTGTCCATCGTATAACAGGAGTAATTGCCACCAGTGTGAAAGTGATGGTCATTTCTGCATTCCGGGCAACCTAGGCTTCACTCTAGGGCGTTGCTCCTCCAGATAGAATAGTTAGGGCCCAGGAAGTCAACGCCAGAAGCATAAAATAAAATATAAATACAACAGTTTTTCCCTTGTATAACAGGAATAATTGCAACCAGTGTGAAAGGTATGGTCATTTCTACGTTCCGGGCAACCTAGGCTTCACTCTAGGGCGTTGCTCCACCACATAGGATAGCTGCGGCCTTAGAAGTCAACGCCAGAAGCATAAAATACAATATAAATACAACAGTTTTTGAATCGTATAACAGGAATGATTGCAAACAGTGTGAAAGATATGGTCATTTCTACGTTTCGGGCAACCTAGGCCTCACTCTAGGGCGATGCTCCACCGGATCGAATATTTAGGGCCTAAGAAGTCAACGCCAGAAGCATAAAATACAATAAAAATACAACAGTTTTTCCATCGTATAACAGGAATAATTGCAAACAGTGTGAAAGTGATGGTCACTTCTACTGCTCGGGCAACTGAGGCTTCACTCTATGGCGTTGTTCTACCAGATCGAATAGCTACGGCCTTAGAAGTCAACGCCAGAAGCATAAAATACAATATAAATACAACAGTTTTTCCATCGTATAAAATGAATAATTGCAAACAGTGTGAAACTAATGGTCATTTCTACGTCCCGGGCAACCTAGGCTTCACACTAGGGCGTTGCGCCACCACATCGAATAGTTAGGGCCTTAAAAGTCAATGCCAGAGGAATAAAATACAATATAAATACAACAGTTTTTCCATCGTATAAAATGAATAATTGCAAACAGTGTGAAAGTAATGGCCATTTCTACGCTCCGGGCAATCTCGACTTCACTCTAGGGCGTTGCTCCACTGGATGGAATAGTTAGGGCCTAAGAAGTCAACGCCAGATGCATAAAATACAATATAAATGCAACAGCTTTTCCATCGTCTAAAACGAATAATTGCAACCAGTGTGAACGTAATGGCCATTTCAGCGTTACGGGCATCCTAGACTTAACTCTAAGGCATTGCTCCACCAGATCGAATAGATAGGGCCTTAGATGTCAACGCCAGAAGCATAAAGAACAATAAAAATCCAACAGTTTTTCCATCGCATAACAGGAATAATTGCAAACAGTGTGAAGGTAATAGTCATGTCTACGCTCCGGTAAACCTAGGCTTCACTCTAGGGCGTTGCTCCACCAGATCGAGTAGTTAGGGCCTTAGACGTCAACGCCAGAAGCATAAAATAAAATAAAAATACAACACTTTTTCCATCGCACTCAATTAATGATTGCAAAAATTGTGAAAGTAACGGTCATTTCTACGTTCCGGGCAACCTAGGCTTCACTCTAGGGCGATGCTCCACCGGACCGAATATTTAGGGCCTTAGAAAACAACTCCAGACGCATAAAATACAATAAAAGTACATCAGTTTTTCCATCGTATAACAGGAATAATTGCCACCAGTGTGAAAGTGATGGTCATTTCTGCATTCCGGTCAACCTAGGCTTCACTCTAGGGCGTTGCTCCTCCAGATAGAGTAGCTAGGGCCCAGGAAGTCAACGCCAGAAGCATAAGATACAATATAAATACAACAGTTTTTCCCTTGTATATCAGGAATAATTGCAACCAGTGTGAAAGGTATGGTCATTTCTACGTTCCGGGCAACCTAGGCTTCACTCTAGGGCGTTGCTCCACCACATCGGATAGCTGCGGCCATAGAAGTCAACGCCAGAAGCATAAAATACAATATAAATACAACAGTTTTTCAATCGTATAACAGGAATAATTGCAAACAGTGTGAAAGATATGGTCATTTCTACGTTGCGGGCATCCTAGGCTTCACTCTAGGGCATTGCTCCACCGGATCGAATAGTTGGGGCCTTAGAAGTCAACGCCCGAACCATAAAATACAAAATTAATACAACAGTTTTACCATTGTATAAAACGAGTGATTGCAACCCGAGTGAAACTTATGGTCATTTCTACGATCCGTGCAACATAGGCTTCACTCTAGGGCGTTGCTCCACCAGGTCGGATAGTTAGAGCCTTAGAAAACAACTCCAGACGCATAAAATACAATAAAAATACATCAGTTTTTCCATCGTATAACAGGAATAATTGCAACCAGAGTGAAAGTGATGGTCATTTCTACGTTCCTTGCGACCTAGGCTACACTCTAGGGCGTTGCTCCACCAGATCGGATAGCTAGGGACTTAGAAGTCAACGCCCGAAGCATAAAATGCAAAATTAATAGAACAGTTTTTCCATTGTATAAAACGAATGATTGCAACCAGAGTGAAACTTATGGTCATTTCTACGTTCTGGGCAAGCTAGGCCTCACTCTAGGGCGATGCTCCACCGGATCGAATATTTAGGGCCTAAGAAGTCAACGCCAGAAGCATAAAATACAATAAAAATACAACAGTTTTTCCATCGTATAACAGGAATAATTGCAAACAGTGTGAAAGTGATGGCCATTTCTACGTTCCGGGCAACCTAGGCTTCACTCTAGGGCGTTGCTCCTCCAGATAGAATAGATAGGGCCCAGGAAGTCAACGCCAGAAGCATAAAATAAAATATAAATACAACAGTTTTTCCCTTGTATATCAGGAATAATTGCAACCAGTGTGAAAGGTATGGTCATTTCTACTTTCCGGGCAACCTAGGCTTCACTCTAGGGCGTTGCTCCACCACATCGGATAGCTGCGGCCTTAGAAGTCAACGCCAGAAGCATAAAATACAATATAAATACAACAGTTTTTCAATCGTATAACAGGAATAATTGCAAACAGTGTGAAAGGTATGGTCATTTCTACGTTGCGGGCATCCTAGGCTTCACTCTAGGGCATTGCTCCACCACATCGAATAGCTACGGCCTTATAAGTCAACGCCATAACTATAAAAAGCAATATAAATACAACAGTTTTTCCATTGTATAACAGGAATAATTGCAACCAGTGTGAAAGTGATGGTCATTTCTACGTTCCGGGCAACCTAGGCTTCACTCTGGGGCGTGGTTCCCCCAGATCGAATAGTTAGGGCCTAAGAAGCCTACGCCAGAAGCATAAAATACAATATAAATGCCACAGTTTTTCCATCGTATAACAGGAATAATTGCAACCAGAGTGAAGGTGATGGCCATTTCTAAGCTCCGGGCAACCTAGGCTTCACTCTAGAGCGTTGCTCCACCAGATCGAATAGCTAGGACCTTAGAAGTCAACGCCAGAAGCACAAAATAAAATAAAAATACAAGAGTTATTCCATCGTATAACAGGAATAATTGCAAACAGTGTGAAAGATATGGTCATTTCTACGTTGCGGGCATCCTAGGCTTCACTCTAGGGCATTGCTCCACCACATCGAATAGCTACGGCCTTAGAAGTCAACGCCATAACTATAAAAAACGATATAAATACAACAGTTTTCCCATTGTATAACAGGAATAATTGCAACCAGTGTGAAAGTGATGGTCATTTCTACGTTCCGGGCAACCTAGGCTTCAGTCTAGGGCATGGTTCCCCCAGATCGAATAGTTAGGGCCTAAGAAGCCTACGCCAGAAGCATAAAATACAATATAAACACCACAGTTTTTCCATCGTATAACGGGAATAATTGCAACCAGAGTGAAGGTGATGGTCATTTCTAAGTTCTGGGCAACCTAGGCTTCACTCTAGAGCGTTGCTCCACCAGATCGAATAGCTAGGACCTTAGAAGTCAACGCCAGAAGCACAAAATAAAATAAAAATACAAGAGTTATTCCATCGTATAACAGGAATAATTACAACCAGTGTGAAAGTAATGGGCATTTCTACGCTCCGTGCAAACTAGGATTCACTCTAGGGCGTTGGTCCACCCGGCCGAATAGTTAGGGCCTTAGAAAACAACTCCAGACTCATAAAATACAATATAAATACAACAGTTTTTCCACGGTATAGAACGAATAATTGCAACCAGTATGAAAGTTATGGTCATTTCTACGTTACGGGCAACCTAGGCTTCACCCTAGGGCGTTACTCCACCAAATCGAATAGTTAGGGCCTAAGAAGTCAACGCCAGAAGCATAAAATACAAGATAAATACAACAGTTTTTCCATCGTATAACAAGAATAATTGCAACCAGTGTGAGAGTGATGGTCATTTCTACATTCCGGGAAACCTAGGCTTCCCTCTAGGGCGTTGCTCCACCAGATCGAATACATAGTGCCATAGAAGTCAACGCCAGAAGCATAAAGTACATTAAAAATCCAACAGTTTGTCCATCGTATAACAGGAGTAATTGCCACCAGTGTGAAAGTGATGGTCATTTCTGCATTCCGGGCAACCTAGGCTTCACTCTAGGGCGTTGCTCCTCCAGATAGAATAGTTAGGGCCCAGGAAGTCAACGCCAGAAGCATAAAATAAAATATAAATACAACAGTTTTTCCCTTGTATAACAGGAATAATTGCAACCAGTGTGAAAGGTATGGTCATTTCTACGTTCCGGGCAACCTAGGCTTCACTCTAGGGCGTTGCTCCACCACATAGGATAGCTGCGGCCTTAGAAGTCAACGCCAGAAGCATAAAATACAATATAAATACAACAGTTTTTGAATCGTATAACAGGAATGATTGCAAACAGTGTGAAAGATATGGTCATTTCTACGTTTCGGGCAACCTAGGCCTCACTCTAGGGCGATGCTCCACCGGATCGAATATTTAGGGCCTAAGAAGTCAACGCCAGAAGCATAAAATACAATAAAAATACAACAGTTTTTCCATCGTATAACAGGAATAATTGCAAACAGTGTGAAAGTGATGGTCACTTCTACTGCTCGGGCAACTGAGGCTTCACTCTATGGCGTTGTTCTACCAGATCGAATAGCTACGGCCTTAGAAGTCAACGCCAGAAGCATAAAATACAATATAAATACAACAGTTTTTCCATCGTATAAAATGAATAATTGCAAACAGTGTGAAACTAATGGTCATTTCTACGTCCCGGGCAACCTAGGCTTCACACTAGGGCGTTGCGCCACCACATCGAATAGTTAGGGCCTTAAAAGTCAATGCCAGAGGAATAAAATACAATATAAATACAACAGTTTTTCCATCGTATAAAATGAATAATTGCAAACAGTGTGAAAGTAATGGCCATTTCTACGCTCCGGGCAATCTCGACTTCACTCTAGGGCGTTGCTCCACTGGATGGAATAGTTAGGGCCTAAGAAGTCAACGCCAGATGCATAAAATACAATATAAATGCAACAGCTTTTCCATCGTCTAAAACGAATAATTGCAACCAGTGTGAACGTAATGGCCATTTCAGCGTTACGGGCATCCTAGACTTAACTCTAAGGCATTGCTCCACCAGATCGAATAGATAGGGCCTTAGATGTCAACGCCAGAAGCATAAAGAACAATAAAAATCCAACAGTTTTTCCATCGCATAACAGGAATAATTGCAAACAGTGTGAAGGTAATAGTCATGTCTACGCTCCGGTAAACCTAGGCTTCACTCTAGGGCGTTGCTCCACCAGATCGAGTAGTTAGGGCCTTAGACGTCAACGCCAGAAGCATAAAATAAAATAAAAATACAACACTTTTTCCATCGCACTCAATTAATGATTGCAAACATTGTGAAAGTAACGGTCATTTCTACGTTCCGGGCAACCTAGGCTTCACTCTAGGGCGATGCTCCACCGGACCGAATATTTAGGGCCTTAGAAAACAACTCCAGACGCATAAAATACAATAAAAGTACATCAGTTTTTCCATCGTATAACAGGAATAATTGCCACCAGTGTGAAAGTGATGGTCATTTCTGCATTCCGGTCAACCTAGGCTTCACTCTAGGGCGTTGCTCCTCCAGATAGAGTAGCTAGGGCCCAGGAAGTCAACGCCAGAAGCATAAGATACAATATAAATACAACAGTTTTTCCCTTGTATATCAGGAATAATTGCAACCAGTGTGAAAGGTATGGTCATTTCTACGTTCCGGGCAACCTAGGCTTCACTCTAGGGCGTTGCTCCACCACATCGGATAGCTGCGGCCATAGAAGTCAACGCCAGAAGCATAAAATACAATATAAATACAACAGTTTTTCAATCGTATAACAGGAATAATTGCAAACAGTGTGAAAGATATGGTCATTTCTACGTTGCGGGCATCCTAGGCTTCACTCTAGGGCATTGCTCCACCACATCGAATAGCTACGGCCTTAGAAGTCAACGCCATAACTATAAAAAGCAATATAAATACAACAGTTTTTCCATTGTATAACAGGAATAATTGCAACCAGTGTGAAAGTGATAGTCATTTCTACGTTCCGGGCAACCTAGGCTTCACTCTGGGGCGTGGTTCCCCCAGATCGAATAGTTAGGGCCTAAGAAGCCTACGCCAGAAGCATAAAATACAATATAAATGCCACAGTTTTTCCATCGTATAACAGGAATAATTGGAACCAGAGTGAAGGTGATGGACAGTTCTAAGTTCCGGGCAACCTAGGCTTCACTCTAGAGCGTTGCTCCACCAGATCGAATAGCTAGGACCTTAGAAGTCAACGCCAGAAGCACAAAATAAAATAAAAATACAAGAGTTATTCCATCGTATAACAGGAATAATTGCAAACAGTGTGAAAGTAATGGTCATTTCTACGTTCCGGGCAATCTAGACTTCACTCTAGGGCGTTGCTCCACCGGATCGAATAGTTGGGGCCTTAGAAGTCAACGCCCGAACCATAAAATACAAAATTAATACAACAGTTTTACCATTGTATAAAACGAGTGATTGCAACCCGAGTGAAACTTATGGTCATTTCTACGATCCGTGCAACATAGGCTTCACTCTAGGGCGTTGCTCCACCAGGTCGGATAGTTAGAGCCTTAGAAAACAACTCCAGACGCATAAAATACAATAAAAATACATCAGTTTTTCCATCGTATAACAGGAATAATTGCAACCAGAGTGAAAGTGATGGTCATTTCTACGTTCCTTGCGACCTAGGCTACACTCTAGGGCGTTGCTCCACCAGATCGGATAGCTAGGGACTTAGAAGTCAACGCCCGAAGCATAAAATGCAAAATTAATAGAACAGTTTTTCCATTGTATAAAACGAATGATTGCAACCAGAGTGAAACTTATGGTCATTTCTACGTTCTGGGCAAGCTAGGCCTCACTCTAGGGCGATGCTCCACCGGATCGAATATTTAGGGCCTAAGAAGTCAACGCCAGAAGCATAAAATACAATAAAAATACAACAGTTTTTCCATCGTATAACAGGAATAATTGCAAACAGTGTGAAAGTGATGGCCATTTCTACGTTCCGGGCAACCTTGGCTTCATTCTAGGTCGTCGTTCCACCAGATCGAATAGCTACGTCCTTAGAAGTCAACGCCAGAAGCATAAAATACAATATAAATGCCACAGTTTTTCCATCGTATAACAGGAATAATTGCAACCAGAGTGAAGGTGATGGCCAGTTCTAAGTTCCGGGCAACCTAGGCTTCACTCTAGAGCGTTTTTCCACCAGATCGAATAGCTAGGACCTTAGAAGTCAACGCCAGAAGCACAAAATAAAATAAAAATACAAGAGTTATTCCATCGTATAACAGGAATAATTGCAAACAGTGTGAAAGTAATGGTCATTTCTACGTTCCGGGCAATCTAGACTTCACTCTAGGGCGTTGCTCCACCGGATCGAATAGTTGGGGCCTTAGAAGTCAACGCCCGAACCATAAAATACAAAATTAATACAACAGTTTTACCATTGTATAAAACGAGTGATTGCAACCCGAGTGAAACTTATGGTCATTTCTACGATCCGTGCAACACAGGATGCACTCTAGGGCGTTGCTCCACAACATCGATTAGCTACGGCCTTAGAAGTCAACGCCAGAAGCATAAAATACAATATAAATACAACAGCTTTTCCATCGTCTAAAACGGAGAACTGCAACCAGTGTGAAAGTAATGGCCATTTCAACGTTACGGGCATCCTAGACTTAACTCTGAGGCATTGCTCCGCCAGATCGAATAGATAGGGCCTTAGAAGTCAACGCCAGAATCATACAGTACAATAAGAATCCAACAGTTTTTCCATCGTATAACAGGAAAAGTTGCAAACAGTGTGAAGGTAATAGTCAGTTCTACGCTCCGGTCAACCTAGGCTTCACTCTAGGGCGTTGCTCCACCAGATCGAATAGTTAGGGCCTTAGAAGTCAACGCCAGAAGCATAAAATAAAATAAAAATACAACAGTTGTTCCATCGTATAACAGGAATAATTACAACCTGTGTGAAATTAATCGGCATTTCTACGTTCCGTGCAACCTAGGCTTCACTCTAGGGCGTTGCTCCACCAGGTCGGATAGTTAGAGCCTTAGAAAACAACTCCAGACGCATAAAATGCAAAATTAATAGAACAGTTTTTCCATTGTATAAAACGAATGATTGCAACCAGAGTGAAACTTATGGTCATTTCTACGTTCTGGGCAACCTAGGCCTCACTCTAGGGCGATGCTCCACCGGATCGAATATTTAGGGCCTAAGAAGTCAACGCCAAAAGCATAAAATACAATAAAAATACAACAGTTTTTCCATCGTATAGCATGAATAATTGCAACCAGAGTGAAAGTAATGGTCATTTCTACGTTCCGGGCAACCTAGGCTTCACTCTAGGGCGTTGCACCACCACATCGAATAGTTAGGGCCTTAAAAGTCAACGCCAGAAGCATAAAGTACAATAAAAATCCAACAGTTTTTCCATCGCATAACAGGAATAATTGCAAACAGTGTGAAGGTAATCGTCATTTCTACGCTCCGGTAAACCTAGGCTTCACTCTAGGGCGTTGCTCCACCAGATCGAGTAGTTAGGGCCTTAGACGTCAATGCCAGAAGCATAAAATAAAATAAAAATACAACACTCTTTCCATCGCACTCAATTAATGATTGCAAACATTGTGAAGGTAACGGTCATTTCTACGTTCCGGGCAACCTATTCTTCACTCTAGGGCGATGCTCCAGCGGGCCGAATATTTAGGGCCTAAGAAGTCAACGCCAGAAGCATAAAATACAATAAAAATACAACAGTTTTTCCATAGTATAACAGGAATAATTGCAAACAGTGTGAAAGTAATGGTCATTTCTACGTTCCGGGCAATCTAGACTTCACTCTAGGGCGTTGCTCCACCGGATCGAATAGTTAGGGCCTTAGAAGTCAACGCCCGAAGCATAAAATATAAAATTAATAGAACAGTTTTTCCATTGTATAAAACGAATGATTGCAACCAGAGTGAAACTTATGGTCATTTCTACGTTCCGTGCAACATAGGATGCACTCTAGGGCGTTGCTCCACCACATCGATTAGCTACGGCCTTAGAAGTCAACGCCAGAAGCATAAAATACAATATAAATACAACAGCTTTTCCATCGTCTAAAACGAATAATTGCAACCAGTGTGAAAGTAATGGCCATTTCAACGTTACGGGCACCCTAGACTTAACTCTGAGGCATTGCTCCACCAGATGGGATAGGTAGGGCCTTAGAAGTCAACGCCAGAAGCATACAGTACAATAAAAATCCAACAGTTTTTCCATCGTATAACAGGAATAATTGCAAACAGTGTGAAGGTGATAGACATTTCTACGCTCCGGTCAACCCAGGCTTCACTCTAGGGCGTTGCTCCACCAGATCGAATAGTTAGGGCCTTAGACGTCAACGCCAGAAGCATAAAATAAAATAAAAATACAACAGTTGTTCCATCGTATAACAGGAATAATTACAACCGGTGTGAAAGTAATAGGCATTTCTGCGTTCCGTGCAACCTAGGCTTCCCTCTAGGGCGTTGCTACACCAGGTCGGATAGTTAGGGCCTTAGAAAACAACTCCAGACGCATAAAATACAATAAAAGTACATCAGTTTTTCCATCGTATAACAGGAATAATTGCGACCAGAGTGAAAGTGATGGTCATTTCGACGTTCCGGGCGACCTAGGCTACACTCTAGGGCGTTGCTCAACCAGATCGGACAGCTAGGGCCTTAGAAGTCAACGCCCGAAGCATAAAATACAATAAAAATACAACAGTTTTTCCATCGTATAAAAGGAATAATTGCAACCAGTGTGAAAGTAATGGGCATTTCTACGTTCCGTGCAATCTAGGCTACACTCTAGGGCGTTGCTCCACCAGGTCGAATAGATAGGGCCTTAGAAAACAACTCCAGACGCATAAAATACAATATAAATACAACAGTTTTTCCACGGTATAAAACGAATAATTGCAACCAGTATGAAAGTTATGGTCATTTCTACGTTCCGGGCAACCTAGGCTTCACCCTAGGGCGTTGCTCCACCAGATCGAATAGTTAGGGCCCAGGAAGTCAACGCCAGAAGCATAAAATACAATATAAATACAACAGTTTTTCCATCGTATAAAATGTGTAATTGCAACCAGTGTGAAAGTAACTGCCATTTCTACGTTCCGGGCATCCTAGACTTAACACTGAGGCATTGCTCCGCCAGATCGAATAGATAGGGCCTTAGAAGTCAACGCCAGAATCATACAGTACAATAAGAATCCAACAGTTTTTCCATCGTATAACAGGAAAAATTGCAAACAGTGTGAAGGTAATAGTCAGTTCTACGCTCCGGTCAACCTAGGCTTCACTCTAGGGCGTTGCTCCACCAGATCGAATAGTTAGGGCCTTAGAAGTCAACGCCAGAAGCATAAAATAAAATAAAAATACCACAGTTGTTCCATCGTATAACAGGAATAATTACAACCTGTGTGAAATTAATGGGCATTTCTACATTCCGTGCAACCTAGGCTTCACTCTAGGGCGTTGCTCCACCAGGTCGGATAGTTAGAGCCTTAGAAAACAACTCCAGACGCATAAAATACAATAAAAATACATCAGTTTTTACATCGTATAACAGGAATAATTGCAACCAGAGTGAAAGTGATGGTCATTTCTACGTTCCTTGCGACCTAGGCTACACTCTAGGGCGTTGCTCCACCAGATCGGATAGCTAGGGCCTTAGAAGTCAACGCCCGAAGCATAAAATGCTAAATTAATAGAACAGTTTTTCCATTGTATAAAACGAATGATTGCAACCAGAGTGAAACTTATGGTCATTTCTACGTTCTGGGCAACCCAGGCCTCACTCTAGGGTGATGCTCCACCGGATCGAATATTTAGGGCCTACGAAGTCAACGCCAGAAGCATAAAATACAATAAAAATACAACAGCTTTTCCATCGTATAGCATGAATAATTGCAACCAGAGTGAAGGTAATGGTCATTTATACGTTTCGGGCAACCTAGGCTTCACTCTAGGGCGCTGCTCCACCAGATCGAACAGCTAGGATCTTAGAAGTCAACGCCCGAAACATAAAATACAATATAAATACAACAGTTTTTCCATAGTATAACAGGAATAATTGCAAACAGTGTGAAAGTAATGGTCATTTCTACGTTCCGGGCAATCTAGACTTCACTCTAGGGCGTTGCTCCACCGGATCGAATAGTTAGGGCCTTAGGAGTCAACACCAGAGGCATAAAATACAAAATAGATACAACAGTTTTTCCATCGTATAAAACGAATAATCGCAACCAGTCTGAAAGTTATGGTCATTTCTACGTTCCGGGCAACCTAGGCTTCACCCTAGGGCGTTGCTCCACCAGATCGAATAGCTAGGGACTTAGAAGTCAACGCCAGAAGCATAAAATACAATATAAATACCACAGTATTTCCATCGTATAACAGGTATACTTGCAACCAGAGTGAAGGTGCTGGTCATTTCTAAGTTCCGGGCAACCTAAGCTTCACGCGAGGGCGTCGCTCCACCACATCGAATAGCTACGGCCCTAGAAGACAACGCCATAACTATAAAATACAATATAAATACAACAGTCTTTCCATCGTATAAAACGAATAATTGCAACCAGTCTGATAGCTAAGGTCATTTCTACGATCCGGGCAACCTAGGCTTCACCCTAGGGCGTAGCTCCACCAGATCGAATAGTTAGGGCCTAAGAAGTCAATGCCAGAAGCATGAAGTACGATATATGAACAACAGTTTTGCCATCGTATAAAATAAGTAATTGCAACCAGTGTGAAAGTAACGGCCATTTCTACGTTCCGGGCATCCTAGACTTAACACAGAGGCATTGCTCCACCAGATCGAATACATAGGGCCTTAGAAGTCAACGCCAGAAGCATAAAGTACATTAAAAATCCAACAGTTTGTCCATCGTATAACAGGAGTAATTGCCACCAGTGTGAAAGTTATGGTCATTTCTGCATTCCGGGCAACCTAGGCTTCACTCTAGGGCGTTGCTCCTCCAGATAGAATAGTTAGGGCCCAGGAAGTAAACGCCAGAAGCATAAAATAATATATAAATGCAACAGCTTTTCCCTTATATAACAGGAATAATTGCAACCAGTGTGAAAGGTATGGCTATTTCTACGTTCCGGGCAACCTAGGCTTCACTCTAGGGCGTTGCTCCACCACATCGGATAGCTGCGGCCTTAGAAGTCAACGCCAGAAGCATAAAATACAATATAAATACCACAGTATTTCCATCGTATAACAGGTATACTTGCAACCAGAGTGAAGGTGCTGGTCATTTCTAAGTTCCGGGCAACCTAGGCTTCACTCGAGGGCGTCGCTCCACCACATCGAATAGCTACGGCCCTAGAAGACAACGCCATAACTATAAAATACAATATAAATACAACAGTCTGTCCATCGTATAAAACGAATAATTGCAACCAGTCTGATAGCTATGGTTATTTCTACGTTCCGGGCAACCTAGGCTTCACCCTAGGGCGTAGCTCCACCAGATCGAATAGTTAGGGCCTAAGAAGTCAATGCCAGAAGCATGAAATACGATATATGTACAACAGTTTTTCCATCGTATAAAATGAGTAATTGCAACCAGTGTGAAAGTAACGGCCATTTCTACGTTCCGGGCATCCTAGACTTAACACTGCGGCATTGCTCCACCAGATCGAATACATAGGGCCTTAGAAGTCAACGCCAGAAGCATAAAGTACATTAAAAATCCAACAGTTTGTCCATCGTATAACAGGAGTAATTGCCACCAGTGTGAAAGTTATGGTCATTTCTGCATTCCGGGCAACCTAGGCTTCACTCTAGGGCGTTGCTCCTCCAGATAGAATAGTTAGGGCCCAGGAAGTCAACGCCAGAAGCATAAAATAAAATAAAAATACAACAGTTATTCCATCGTATAACAGGAATAATTACAACCAGTGTGAAAGTTATGGTCATTTCTGCGTTCCGGGAACCTAGTCTTCACTCTAGGGCGTTGCCCCACCAGATCGAATAGTTAGGGCCTAAGAAGTCAACGCCAGAAGCATAAAATACAATATAAATACAGCAGTTTATCCATTCTATGAAATGAATAATTGCAAACAGTGCGGAAGTAATGGTCATTTCTACGTTCCGGGCAACCTAGGCTTCACTCTATGTCGTTGCTCCACCACATCGAATAGCTACGGCCTTAGAAGTCAACGCCTGGAGCATAAAATACATTAACAATACAACAGTTTTTTCACCGTGTAACAGGAGGAATTGCAAGACGAGTGAAGGTAATGGTCTTTTCTACGTTCCGGGCAACCTAGGCTTCACTGTAGGGCGTTCCTCCACCACATCGAATAGTTAGGGCCTTAGAAGTCAACGCAAGAAGCATAAAGTACAGTAAATATCCAACAGTTTGTCCACCGTATAACAGGAATAATTGCAACCAGTGTGCAAGTTATGGTCATTTCTACGTTCCGGCAACCTAGGCTTCACTCTAGGGCATTGCTCCACCACATCGAATAGCTAGGACCTTAGAAGTCAGCGCCCGAAACAAAAAATGCAATAAAAATACATCAGTTTTTCCATCGTATACCAGGAATGATTGCAACCAGAGTGAAGGTGATTGTGATTTCTACGTTCCGGGCAACCTAGGCTTCACTCTAGGGCAAGGCTCCAACAGATCGAATAGCTAGGGCCTTAGAAGTCAACACCAGAAGCATAAAATAAAATAAAAATACAACAGTTATTCCATCGTATAACAGGAATAATTACAACCAGTGTGATAGTAATGGGCATTTCTGCGTTCCGTGCAACCTAGGCTTCATTCTAGGGCATTGTTCCACCAGATCGAACAGTTAGGGCCTAAGAAGTCAACGCCAGAAGCATAAAATACAATATAAATACAATAGTTTTTCCATCGGCTAAAACGAATAATTGCGCGAGTGTGAATGGTATGGTCATTTCTACGTTCCGGGCAACCTAGGCTTCACTCTAGGGCGTTGCTCCCCCACATCGAATAGCTAGGGCCTTAGAAGTCAGCTCCCGAAACATAAAATACAATATAAATACAACAGCTTTTCCATCGTATAGAACGAATAACTGCATCCAGTGTGAAAGTTATGGTCATTTCTACGTGCAGGGCAACCTAGGCTTCACCCTAGGGCGTTGCTCCACCAGATCGAATAGTTAGGGCCTTAGAAGTCAACGCCAGAAGCATAAAATACCATATAAATACATCAGTTTTTCCGTCGTTAAAAGGAATAAATGCAACACGAGTGAAGGTAATGGTCTTTTCTACGTTCCGGGCAACCTAGGCTTCACTGTAGGGCGTTGCTCCACCACATCGAATAGTTAGGGCCTTAGAAGTCAACGCAAGAAGCATAAAGTACAGTAAATATCCAACAGTTTGTCCACCGTATAACAGGAATAATTGACACCAGTGTGCAAGTTATGGTCATTTCTACGTTCCGGCAACCTAGGCTTCACTCTAGGGCATTGCTCCACCAGATCGAATAGCTAGGAACTTAGAAGTCAGCGCCCGAAACTAAAAATGCAATAAAAATACAACAGTTTTTCCATCGTATACCAGGAATGATTGCAACCAGAGTGAAGGTGATTGTGATTTCTACGTTCCGGGCAACCTAGGTTTCACTCTAGGGCAAGGCTCCAACAGATCGAATAGCTAGGGCCTTAGAAGTCAACACCAGAAGCATAAAATAAAATAAAAATACAACAGTTATTCCATCGTATAACAGGAATAATTACAACCAGTGTGATAGTAATGGGCATTTCTACGTTCCGTGCAACCTAGGCTTCATTCTAGGGCATTGTTCCACCAGATCGAACAGTTTGGGCCTAAGAAGTCAACGCCAGAAGCATAAAATACAAAATAAACGCTACAGTCTTTCCATCGTATAAAACGAATAATTGCAACCACTCTGAATGTTATGGTCCTACCTACGTTTCGGGCAACCTAGGCTTCACTCTAGGGCGTTGCTCCACCAGATCGAATAGCTAGGGCCTTAGAAGTCAACGCCCGAAACATAAAATACAATAAAAATACATCAGTTTTTCCATCGTATAGCAGGAATATTTGCATCAAGCGTGAATGTAATGGTCATTTCTACCTTCCGGGCTATCTAGTCTTCACTGTAGGGCGGTGCTCCACCAGATCAAATAGTTAGGGCCTAAGAAGTCAACGCCAGAAGCATAAAATACAATTTAATACAACAGCTTTTCCATCGTATATAATGTATATTTGCAAACAGTGTGAAAGTAACGGTCATTTCTACGTTCCGGGCAACCTAGGCTTCACTCTAGGGCGTTGCTCCACCAGATCGAATAGTTAGGGACCTAGAATTCGACGCCAGAAGCATAAAATACAACATAAGTACAACAGTTTTTAGATTGTATAATAGGAATAATTGCAACCAGTGTGAAAGTACAGGTCATTTCTACGTTCCGGGCAACCTCGGCTTCGCTCAACGGCGTTGCTCCACCAGATCGAATAGCAAGGGTCTTAGAAGTCAATGCCCGAAGCATAAATATACAAAATAAATAGAACAGTTTTTCTATTGTATAAAACGAATAATTGCAACCAGTGTGAAAGCTATGGTTATTTCTACGTTCCGGGCATCCTAGGCTTCCCTCTAGGGCGTTGCTCTACCAGATCGAATAGCTAGGGACTTAGAAGTCAACGCCAGAAGCATAAAATACCATATAAATACATCAGTTTTTCCGTCGTTAAAAGGAATAAATGCAACCAGTGTGAAGGATATGGTCATTTCTACGTTCCGGACAACATAGGCTTCACTCTAGGGCGTCGGTCCACCAGATACACTAGTTAGGGCCTAAGGAGACAACGTCAGAAGCATAGAATACAATATAAATACAACAGTTTGTCCACCGTATAACAGGAATAATTGCAACCAGTGTGCAAGTTATGGTCATTTCTACGTTCCGGCAACCTAGGCTTCACTCTAGGGCATTGCTCCACCAGATCGAATAGCTAGGACCTTAGAAGTCAGCGCCCGAAACATAAAATGCAATAAAAATACAACAGTTTTTCCATCGTATACCAGGAATGATTGCAACAAATGTGAACGTGAGGGTCATTTCTACGTTCCGGGCAACCTAGGCTTCACCCTAGGGCGTTGCTCCACCAGATCGAATAGCTAGGTCCTAAGAAGTCAACGCCAGGAGCATAAAATACAATAAAAATACAACAGTTTTACCATCGTATAACTGGCATAATTGCAACCAGAGTGCAAGATATGGCCATTTCTACGTTCCGAGCAACCTAGGCTTCACTCTAGGGCGTTGGTCCACCAGATCCAATAGTTAGGGCATAAGAAGTCAACGCCAGGAGCACCAAATACAAAATAATTGCAACAGTTTTACCATCGTATAAAACGAATAATTGAAACCAGTATGAAAGTTATGGTCATTTCTACGTTCCGGGCAACCTAGGCCTCACCCTCGGGCGTTGCTCCACCTGTTCGAATAGTCAGAACCTAAGAAGTCAACGCCAGAAGCATAAAATACGATATATGTACAACGGTTTTACCATCGTATAAAATGAATGATCGCAAACAGTGTGAAATTAATGGGCATTTCTACTTTCCGGGCAACCTAGGCTTCACTCTAGGGCGTTTCTCCACCACATCGAATATCTACGGCCCTAGAAGTCAACGTCTGAAGCATAAAATATAATATAAATACAACAGGTTTTCCATCGTATAACAGGAATAATTGCAACCAGTGTGGAGGTAATGGTCATTTCTACTTTCCGGGCAACCTAGGTTTCACTCTAGGGCGTTTCTCCACCACACCGAATAGCTACGGCCTTAGAAGTCAACGCCAGAAACATAAAATACAATATAAATCCAACAGTTTTTCCATGGTATAACAGGAATAATTGCAACAAGCGTGAAGGTAATGGTCATTTCTACGTTCCGGGCAATCTAGGCTTCTCTCTAGGGCGTTGCTCCTCCAGATCGAATAGTTAGGGCCTAAGAAGTCAACGCCAGAAGCATAAAATACAATACAAATACAACAGCTTTTCCATCGTATAACAGAATAATTGCAACCAGTGTGAAAGGTATGGTCATTTCTACGTTCCGGGCAACCTAGGCTTCACTCTAGAACGTTGCTACACCACATCGAATAGCTGCGGCCTTAGAAGTCAACGCCAGAAGCATAAAATACAATATAAATACAACAGTTTTTCAATCGTATAACTGGAATAATTTCAAACAGTGTGAAAGATATTGTCATTTCTACGTTGCGGGCATCCTAGGCTTCACTCTAGGGCATTGCTCCACCACATCGAATAGCTGCGGCCTTAGAAGTCAACGCCATAACTATAAAAAACAATATAAATACAACAGTTTTTCCATTGTATAAGATGAATAATTGCAAACAGTGTGGAGGTAATGGTCATTTCTACTTTCCGGGCAACCTAGGTTTCACTCTAGGGCGTTTCTCCACCACATCGAATAGCTACGGCCTTAGACGTCAACGTCTGAAGCATAAAATATAATATAAATACAACAGTTTTTCCATCGTATAACAGGAATAATTGCAACCAGTGTGAAAGGGATGGTCATTTCTACGTTCCTGGGCAACCTAGGCTTCACTCTAGGGCTTTGCTCCACCAGGTCGAATAGTTAGGGCCTTAGAAAACAACTCCAGACGCATAAAATACAATAAAAGTACAATAGTTTTTTCATCGTATAACAGGAATAATTGCAACAAGCCAGAAGGTAATGGTCATTTCTACGTTCCGGGCAATCTAGGCTTCTCTCTAGGGCGTCGCTCCTCCAGATCGAATAGTTAGGGCCTAAGAAGTCAACGCCAGAAGCATAAAATACGATACAAATACAACAGCTTTTCCATCGTATAACAGGAATAATTGCAAACAGTGTGGAGGTAATGGTCATTTCTACTTTCCGGGCAACCTAGGTTTTGCTCTAGGGCGATGCTCCACCACATCGAATAGTTCGGGCCTTAGAAGTCAACGCCTGAAGCATAAAATACAATAAAAATACATCATTTTTTTCATCGTATAACAGGGATAATTGCAACCAGTCTGACAGATATTGTCATTTCTACGTTCCGGGCAACCTAGGCTTCACTCTAGGGCATTGGTCCACCACATCCAACAGTTAGGACCTAAGAAGTCAACGCCAGAAGCACCAAATACAAAATAAATACAACAGTTTTTCCATCGTATAAAACGAATAATTGAAACCAGTATGAAAGTTATGGTCATTTCTACGTTCCGGGCAACCTAGGCGTCACCCTCGGGCGTTGCTCCACCTGTTCGAATAGTTAGAACCTAAGAAGTCGACGCCAGAAGCATAAAATACGATATATGTACAACGGTTTTACCATCGTATAAAATGAATGATCGCAAATAGTGTGAAGGTAATGGTCATTTCTACGTTCCGGCAACCTAGGCTTCACTCTAGGGCGTTGCTTCACCAGATCGAGTAGTTAGGGCCTAGAAAGTCAACGCCAGAAGCATAAAATACAATATAAATACAACAGTTTTTCCCTTCTATAACAGGAATAATTGCAACCAGTGTGAAAGCTGTGGTCATTTCTACGTTCCGGGCAACCTAGGCTACACTCTAGGGCGTTGCTCCACCAGATCGAATCGTTAGGGCCTAAGAAGTCAACGCCAGAAGCATAAAATACGATATATGTACAACTTTTTTACCATTGTATAAAACGAGTAATTGCAACCAGTGTGAAAGTAATGGCCATTTCTACGTTTCGGGCATCCTAGACTTAACTCTGAGGCATTGCTCCACCAGATCGAATACATAGGGCCTTAGAAGTCAACGCCAGAAGCATAAAGTACAATTAAAATCCAACAGTATGTCAGTCGTATAACAGGAATAATTGCAACAAGCGTGAAGGTAACGGTCATTTCTACGTTCCTGGCGGCCTAGACTTAACTCTGAGGCATTGCTCCACCCGATCGAATACATAGGTCCTTAGAAGTGAACGCCAGAAGTGTAAAGTACAATCAAAATCCAACAGTTTGTCCATCGTATAGCATGAATAATTGCAACCAGAATGTAAGTAATGGTCATTTCTACGTTTCGGGTAACCTAGGCTTCACTCTAGGGCGTTGATCCACCACACCGAATAGCTACGGCCTTAGAAGTCAACGCCAGAAACATAAAATACAATATAAATCCAACAGTTTTTCCATGGTATAACAGGAATAATTGCAACAAGCGTGAAGGTAATGGTCATTTCTACGTTCCGGGCAACCTAGGTTTTGCTCTAGGGCGTTGCTCCACCACATCGAATAGTTCGGGCCGTAGAAGTCAACGCCTGAAGCATAAAATACAATAAAAATACATCATTTTTTTCATCGTATAACAGGGATAATTGCAACCAGTCTGACAGATATTGTCATTTCTACGTTCCGGGCAACCTAGGCTTCACTCTAGGGCATTGGTCCACCACATCCAACAGTTAGGGCCTAAGAAGTCAACGCCAGAAGCACCAAATACAAAATAAATACAACAGTTTTTCCATCGTATAAAACGAATAATTGAAACCAGTATGAAAGTTATGGTCATTTCTACGTTCCGGGCAACCTAGGCCTCACCCTCGGGCGTTGCTCCACCTGTTCGAATAGTTAGAACCTAAGAAGTCAACGCCAGAAGCATAAAATACGATATATGTACAACGGTTTTACCATTGTATAAAATGAATGATCGCAAACAGTGTGAAGGTAATGGTCATTTCTACGTTCCGGACAACCTAGGCTTCACTCTAGGGCGTTGCTCCACCAGATCGAATAGCTAGTGACTTAGAAGCCAACGCCAGAAGCATAAAGTAAAATAAAAATACAACAGCTTTTCCATCGTATAAAACGAATAATTGCAACCAGTATGTATGTTATGGTCATTTCTACGTTCCCGGCAACGAAGGCTTCACTCTAGGGCGTTGGTCCACCAGCTCCAATAGTTAGGGCCTAACAAGTCAACGCCAGGAGCATAAAACACAAAATAGATACAACAGTTTCTCCATCGTATAACAGGAATAATTGCAACCAGTGTGAAAGTGATGGTCATTTCTACGTTCCGGGCAACCTAGGCTTCACTCAAGGGCGTTGTTCCACCAGATCGAATAGTTAGGGCCTAAGAAGTCAACGCCAAAAGCATAAAATACAATATAAATACAATAGTTTTTCCATCGCATAAAACGAATAATTGCAACCAGTATGAAAGATATGGTCATTTCTACGTTCCGGGCAACCTAGGCTTCGCTCTAGGGCGTTGGCCCACCACTTCCAACAGCTAGGGTCTAAGAAGTCAACGCCAGAAGCACAAAATACAAAATAAGTACAACAGTTTTTCCATCGTATAAAACGAATAATTGAAACCAGTATGAAAGTTATGGTCATTTCTACGTTCCGGGAAATCTAGGCTTCTCTCTAGGGCGTTGCTCCACCAGATCGAATAGTTAGGGCCTAAGAAGTCAACGCCAGAAGCATAAAATAGAACAGGGAAACAACAGTTTTTCCATCGTATAACAGGAATAATTGCAACCAGTGTGAAAGATATGGTCATTTCTACGTTCCGTGCAACCTAGGCTTCACTCTAGGGCGTTGGTCCACCAGGTGGAATAGTTAGGGCCTGAGAAAACAACTCCAGACGCATAAAACACAATAAAAATACAACAGTTCTTTCATCGTATAACAGGAACAATTGCAACATGCCTGAACGTAATGGTCATTTCTACGTTGCGGGCAATCTAGACTTCTCTCTAGGGCGTTGCTCCACCATATCGCATAGTTAGGGCCTAAGAAGTCAACGCCAGAAGCATAAAATACAAAATAGATACAACTGTTTTTCCATCATATAACATCAATAATTGCAACCAGTGTGAAAGTGATGGTCATTTCTACGTTCCGGGCAACCTAGGCTTCACTCTAGGGCGTTGTTCCTCCAGATCGAAGAGCTAGGGCCTAAGACGTCTACACCAGAAGCATAAAATACAATATAAATACAACAGTTTTTCCATTGTATAAAACGAATAATTGCTACCAGTGTGAAAGTTTAGGTCATTTCTGCGTTCCAGGCCCCATAGGCTTCACTCTTGGACGTTGCCCCACCCGATCGAATAGCTAGGACCTTAGAAGTCAAAGCCAGACGCAGAAAATGCAATATAAATACAACAGTTATTCCTTCGTATAACAGGAATAATTACAACCAGTGTGAAAGTAATGTGCATTTCTACGTTCCCGGCAAGCTGGCTTCACCCTAGGGCGTTGCTCCACCAGAACCAATAGTTAGGACCTAAGAAGTCAACGCCAGAAGCATAAAATACAAAATAGATACAACAGTTTTTCCGTCATATAACAGGAATAATTGCAACCAGTGTGAAAGTGATGGTCATTTCTACGTTCCGGGCAACCTAGGCTTCACTCTAGGGCGTTGTTCCTCCAGATCGAATAGGTAGAGCCCAAGAAGTCTACACCAGAAGCTTAAACTGCAATATAAATACAACAGTTATTCCCTTGTATAACAGTAATAATTGCAACCAGTTTGTAAGGTATGGTCATTTCTACGTTCCGGGCATCCTAGGCTTCACGCTATGGCGTTGCTCCACCACATCGTATTGCTACGGCCTTCGGAGTCAACGGCAGAGGCATAACATACAATATAAGTACAACAGTTTTTCCATTGCATAAAACGAATAATTGCAATCAGTATGAAGGTTATGGTCATTTCTACGTTCCGGGCAACCTAGGCTACACTCTAGGGCGTTGCTCCACCAGATCGAATCGTTAGGGCCTAAGAAGTCAACGCCAGAAGCATAAAATACGATATATGTACAACCTTTTTTCCATTGTATAAAACGAGTAATTGCAACCAGTGTGAAAGTAATGGCCATTTCTACGTTTCGGGCAACCTAGGCTTCACTCTAGGGCGTTGATCCACCACACCGAATAGCTACGGCCTTAGAAGTCAACGCCAGAAACATAAAATACAATATAAATCCAACAGTTTTTCCATGGTATAACAGGAATAATTGCAACAAGCGTGAAGGTAATGGTCATTTCTACGTTCCGGGCAACCTAGGTTTTGCTCTAGGGCGTTGCCTCACCACATCGAATAGTTCGGGCCTTAGAAGTCAACGCCTGAAGCATAAAATACAATAAAAATACATCATTTTTTTCATCGTATAACAGGGATAATTGCAACCAGTCTGACAGATATTGTCATTTCTACGTTCCGGGCAACCTAGGCTTCACTCTAGGGCGTTGGTCCACCACATCCAACAGTTAGGGCCTAAGAAGTCAACGCCAGAAGCACCAAATACAAAATAAATACAACAGTTTTTCCATCGTATAAATCGAATAATTGCAACCAGTATGAAAGTTATGGTCATATATACGTTCCGGGCTGCCTAGGCTTCACCCTAGGGCGTTGCTCCGCCTGATCGAATAGTTAGGGCCTGTGAAGTCAACGCCAGAAGCATAAAATACGATATATGTACAACAGTTTTTCCACTGTATAATATGAATAATTGCAAACAGTGTGGAAGTAATGGTCATTTCTACGTTCCGGTCAACCTAGGCTTCACTCTAGGGCGTTGTTCCTCCAGATCGAAGAGCTAGGGCCTAAGACGTCTACACCAGAAGCATAAAATACAATATAAATACAACAGTTTTTCCATTGTATAAAACGAATAATTGCTACCAGTGTGAAAGTTTAGGTCATTTCTGCGTTCCAGGCCCCATAGGCTTCACTCTTGGACGTTGCCCCACCAGATCGAATAGCTAGGACCTTAGAAGTCAAAGCCAGACGCAGAAAATACAATATAAATACAACAGTTATTCCTTCGTATAACAGGAATAATTACAACCAGTGTGAAAGTAATGGGCATTTCTACGTCCCGGCAAGCTGGCTTCACCCTAGGGCGTTGCTCCGCCAGAACCAATAGTTAGGACCTAAGAAGTCAACGCCAGAAGCATAAAATACAAAATAGATACAACAGTTTTTCCGTCATATAACAGGAATAATTGCAACCAGTGTGAAAGTGATGGTCATTTCTACGTTCCGGGCAACCTAGGCTTCACTCTAGGTCGTTGCTCCTCCAGATCCAATAGTTAGGGCCTAAGGAGTTAACGCCAGAAGCATAACGTACAATAAAAATCCAACAGTTTGTCCACCGTATAACAGGAATAATTGCAACCAGTGTGAAAGTGATGGTCATTTCTACGTTGAGGGCAACGTAGGATTCACTCTAGGGCGTTGTTCCGCCAGATCGAATAGTTAGGGACTAAGAAGTCAACACCAGAAGCATAAACTGCATTATAAATACAACAGTTATTCCCTTATATGACAGGAATAATTGCAACCAGTGTGTAAGGTATGGTCATTTCTACGTTCCGGGCAACCTAGGCTTCACTCTAGGGCATTGCTCCACCACATCGAATAGATACAGCCTTAGAAGTCAGCGCCATAACTATAAAATACAATATAAATACTACAGTTTTTCCATTGTATAAAATGAATAATTGCAAACAGTGTGGAAGTAATGGTTATTTCTACGTTCCGGGCAACCTAGGCTTCACGCTATGGCGTTGCTCCACCACATCGAATAGCTACGGTCTTAGGAGTCAACGCCAGAGGCATAACATACAATATAAGTACAACAGTTTTTCCATCGTATAAAACGGATAATTGCAATCAGTATGAAGGTTATGGTTATTTCTACGTTCCGGGAAACCTAGGCTTCACTCTATGCCGTTGTTCCTCCAGATCGAATAGCTAGGGCCTAAGAAGTCTACACCAGAAGCATAAAATACAATATAAATACAACAGTTTTTCCATCGTATAATACGAATAGTTGCAGCCAGTGTGAAAGTACTGGTCATATCTACGTTCCGGGTAACCTAGGCTTCACTCTTTGGCGTTACTCCACCAGATCGAATAGTTAGGGCCTTAGAAGTCAACGCCAGAAGCACAGAATAAAATAAAAATACAACAGTTATTCCATCGTGTAACAGGAATAATTACAACCAGTGTGAAAGCAATGGGCATTTCTACGTTCCGTGCAACCTAGGCTTCACTCTAGGGCGTTGCTCCACCAGGTCGAATAGTTAGGGCCTTAGAAAACAACTCCAGACGCATAAAACACAAGAAAAATACAACAGTTCTTTCATCGTATAACAGGAACAATTGCAACATGCCTGAAGGTAATGGTCATTTCTACGTTCCGGGAAATCTAGGCTTCTCTCTAGGGCGTTGCTCCACCAGATCGAATAGTTAGGGCCTAAGAGGTCAACGCCAGAATGTTAAAATACAATATAAATACATCAGATTATCCATCGTATAATACGAATAATTGCAACCAGTATGAAAGTTATGGTCATTTCTACGTTCCGGGCAACCTAGGCTTCACCATAGGGCGTTGCTCCACCAGATCCAATAGTTAGGACCTTAGCAGTCAGCGCCCGAAGCTTAAAATACAATAAAAATACAAAAGTTTTTCCATCGTATAACAGGAATAATTGCCACCAGTGTGAAAGTGATGGTCATATCTTCATTCCGGCAACCTAGGCTTCACTCTAGGTCGTTGCTCCTCCAGATAGAATAGTTAGGGCCCAGGAAGTCAACGCCAGAAGCATAAAATACAATACAAATACAACAGTTTTTCCCTTGTATAACAGGAATAATTGCAACCAGTGTGAAAGGTATGGTCATTTCTACGTTCCGGGCAACCTAGGCTTCACTCTAGGGCGTTGCTCCACCACATCGAATAGCTGCGGCCTTAGAAGTCAACGCCTGAAGTATAAAATACAATATAAATACAACAGGTTTTCATGTGTATAAAATGAATAATTGCAAACAGTGTGGAAGTAATGGTTATTTCTACGTTCCGGGCAACCTAGGCTTCATGCTAGGGCGTTGCTCCACGACATGAACGGCTACGGCCTTAGGAGTCAACGCCAGAGGCATAACATACAATATAAGTACAACAGTTTTTCCATCGTATAAAACGAATAATTGCAATCAGTATGAAGGTTATGGTCATTTCTACGTCCCGGGCAACCTAGGCTTCACTCGAGGCGTTGTTCCACCAGATCCAACAGTTAGGGCCTAAGGAGTCAACGCCAGAAGCATAACGTACAATAAAAATCCAACAGTTTGTCCAGCGTATAACAGGAATAATTGCAACCAGTGTGAAAGTGATGGTCATTTCTACGTTGAGGGCAACGTAGGATTCACTCTAGGGCGTTGTTCCGCCAGATCGAATAGTTAGGGACTAAGAAGTCAACACCAGAAGCATAAACTGCATTATAAATACAACAGTTATTCCCTTGTATGACAGGAATAGTTGCAACCAGTGTGTAAGGTATGGTCATTTCTACGTTCCGGGCAACCTAGGCTTCACTCTAGGGCATTGCTCCACCACATCGAATAGATACAGCCTTAGAAGTCAGCGCCATAACTATAAAATACAATACAAATACAACAGTTTTTCCATTGTATAAAATGAATAATTGCAAACAGTGTGGAAGTAATGGTTATTTCTACGTTCCGGGCAACCTAGGCTTCACGCTATGGCGTTGCTCCACCACATCGAATAGCTACGGTCTTAGGAGTCAACGCCAGAGGCATAACATACAATATAAGTACAACAGTTTTTCCATCGTATAAAACGAATAATTGCAATCAGTATGAAGGTTATGGTTATTTCTACGTTCCGGGAAACCTAGGCTTCACTCTATGCCGTTGTTCTTCCAGATCGAATAGCTAGGGCCTAAGAAGTCTACACCAGAAGCATAAAATACAATATAAATACAACAGTTTTTCCATCGTATAATACGAATAGTTGCAGCCAGTGTGAAAGTACTGGTCATATCTACGTTCCGGGTAACCTAGGCTTCACTCTTTGGCGTTGCTCCACCAGATCGAATAGTTAGGGCCTTAGAGGTCAACGCCAGAAGCACAAAATAAAATAAAAATACAACAGTTATTCCATCGTGTAATACGAATAATTGCAACCAGTGTGAAAGCAATGGGCATTTCTACGTTCCGTGCAGCCTAGGCATCACTCTAGGGCGTTGCTCCACCAGGTCGAATAGTTAGGGCCTTAGAAAACAACTCCAGACGCATAAAACACAAGAAAAATACAACAGTCCTTTCATCGTATAACAGGAACAATTGCAACATGCCTGAAGGTAATGGTCATTTCTACGTTCCGGGAAATCTAGGCTTCTCTCAAGGGCGTTACTCCACCTGATCGAATAGTTAGGGCCTAATAAGTCAACGCCAGAAGCATAAAATACAATACAGATACAAGAGTTTTTCCATCGATTAACAGGAATAGTTGCAACCAGTGTGAAAGATATGGTCATTTCTACGATCAGGACAACCTAGGCTTCACTCTAGGGCGTTGCTCCACCACATCGAATAGCTGCGGCCTTACAAGTCAACGCCTGAAGTATAAAATACAATATAAATACAACAGGTTTTCATGTGTATAAAATGAATAATTGCAAACAGTGTGGAAGTAGTGGTTATTTCTACGTTCCGGGCAACCTAGGCTTCACGCTAGGGCGTTGCTCCACCACATCGTATTGCTACGGCCTTCGGAGTCAACGGCAGAGGCATAACATACAATATAAGTACAACAGTTTTTCCATTGCATAAAACGAATAATTGCAATCAGTATGAAGGTTATGGTCATTTCTACGTTCCGGGCAACCTAGGCTACACTCTAGGGCGTTGCTCCACCAGATCGAATCGTTAGGGCCTAAGAAGTCAACGCCAGAAGCATAAAATACGATATATGTACAACCTTTTTTCCATTGTATAAAACGAGTAATTGCAACCAGTGTGAAAGTAATGGCCATTTCTACGTTTCGGGCATCCTAGACTTAACTCTGAGGCATTGCTCCACCAGATCGAATACATAGGGCCTTAGAAGTCAACGCCAGAAGCATAAAGTACAATTAAAATCCAACAGTATGTCAGTCGTATAACAGGAATAATTGCAACAAGCGTGAAGGTAACGGTCATTTCTACGTTCCTGGCGGCCTAGACTTAACTCAGAGGCATTGCTCCACCCGATCGAATACATAGGTCCTTAGAAGTCAACGCCAGAAGTGTAAAGTACAATCAAAATCCAACAGTTTGTCCATCGTATAGCATGAATAATTGCAACCAGAATGAAAGTAATGGTCATTTCTACGTTTCGGGCAACCTAGGCTTCACTCTAGGGCGTTGATCCACTACACCGAATAGCTACGGCCTTAGAAGTCAACGCCAGAAACATAAAATACAATATAAATCCAACAGTTTTTCCATGGTATAACAGGAATAATTGCAACAAGCGTGAAGGTAATGGTCATTTCTACGTTCCGGGCAACCTAGGCTTCACTCTAGGTCGTTGCTCCTCCAGATCCAATAGTTAGGGCCTAAGGAGTTAACGCCAGAAGCATAACGTACAATAAAAATCCAACAGTTTGTCCACCGTATAACAGGAATAATTGCAACCAGTGTGAAAGTGATGGTCATTTCTACGTTGAGGGCAACGTAGGATTCACTCTAGGGCGTTGTTCCGCCAGATCGAATAGTTAGGGACTAAGAAGTCAACACCAGAAGCATAAACTGCATTATAAATACAACAGTTATTCCCTTGTATGACAGGAATAATTGCAACCAGTGTGTAAGGTATGGTCATTTCTACGTTCCGGGCAACCTAGGCTTCACTCTAGGGCATTGCTCCACCACATCGAATAGATACAGCCTTAGAAGTCAGCGCCATAACTATAAAATACAATATAAATACTACAGTTTTTCCATTGTATAAAATGAATAATTGCAATCAGTATGAAGGTTATGGTTATTTCTACGTTCCGGGAAACCTAGGCTTCACTCTATGCCGTTGTTCCTCCAGATCGAATAGCTAGGGCCTAAGAAGTCTACACCAGAAGCATAAAATACAATATAAATACAACAGTTTTTCCATCGTATAATACGAATAGTTGCAGCCAGTGTGAAAGTACTGGTCATATCTACGTTCCGGGTAACCTAGGCTTCACTCTTTGGCGTTACTCCACCAGATCGAATAGTTAGGGCCTTAGAAGTCAACGCCAGAAGCACAGAAGAAAATAAAAATACAACAGTTATTCCATCGTGTAACAGGAATAATTACAACCAGTGTGAAAGCAATGGGCATTTCTACGTTCCGTGCAACCTAGGCTTCACTCTAGGGCGTTGCTCCACCAGGTCGAATAGTTAGGGCCTTAGAAAACAACTCCAGACGCATAAAACACAAGAAAAATACAACAGTTCTTTCATCGTATAACAGGAACAATTGCAACATGCCTGAAGGTAATGGTCATTTCTACGTTCCGGGAAATCTAGACTTCTCTCTAGGGCGTTGCTCCACCAGATCCAATAGTTAGGACCTTAGCAGTCAGCGCCCGAAGCTTAAAATACAATAAAAATACAAAAGTTTTTCCATCGTATAACAGGAATAATTGCCACCAGTGTGAAAGTGATGGTCATATCTTCATTCCGGCAACCTAGGCTTCACTCTAGGTCGTTGCTCCTCCAGATAGAATAGTTAGGGCCCAGGAAGTCAACGCCAGAAGCATAAAATACAATACAAATACAACAGTTTTTCCCTTGTATAACAGGAATAATTGCAACCAGTGTGAAAGGTATGGTCATTTCTACGTTCCGGGCAACCTAGGCTTCACTCTAGGGCGTTGCTCCACCACATCGAATAGCTGCGGCCTTAGAAGTCAACGCCTGAAGTATAAAATACAATATAAATACAACAGGTTTTCATGTGTATAAAATGAATAATTGCAAACAGTGTGGAAGTAATGGTTATTTCTACGTTCCGGGCAACCTAGGCTTCATGCTAGGGCGTTGCTCCACGACATGAACGGCTACGGCCTTAGGAGTCAACGCCAGAGGCATAACATACAATATAAGTACAACAGTTTTTCCATCGTATAAAACGAATAATTGCAATCAGTATGAAGGTTATGGTCATTTCTACGTCCCGGGCAACCTAGGCTTCACTCGAGGCGTTGTTCCACCAGATCCAACAGTTAGGGCCTAAGGAGTCAACGCCAGAAGCATAACGTACAATAAAAATCCAACAGTTTGTCCAGTGTATAACAGGAATAATTGCAACCAGTGTGAAAGTGATGGTCATTTCTACGTTGAGGGCAACGTAGGATTCACTCTAGGGCGTTGTTCCGCCAGATCGAATAGTTAGGGACTAAGAAGTCAACACCAGAAGCATAAACTGCATTATAAATACAACAGTTATTCCCTTGTATGACAGGAATAGTTGCAACCAGTGTGTAAGGTATGGTCATTTCTACGTTCCGGGCAACCTAGGCTTCACTCTAGGGCATTGCTCCACCACATCGAATAGATACAGCCTTAGAAGTCAGCGCCATAACTATAAAATACAATACAAATACAACAGTTTTTCCATTGTATAAAATGAATAATTGCAAACAGTGTGGAAGTAATGGTTATTTCTACGTTCCGGGCAACCTAGGCTTCACGCTATGGCGTTGCTCCACCACATCGAATAGCTACGGTCTTAGGAGTCAACGCCAGAGGCATAACATACAATATAAGTACAACAGTTTTTCCATCGTATAAAACGAATAATTGCAATCAGTATGAAGGTTATGGTTATTTCTACGTTCCGGGAAACCTAGGCTTCACTCTATGCCGTTGTTCTTCCAGATCGAATAGCTAGGGCCTAAGAAGTCTACACCAGAAGCATAAAATACAATATAAATACAACAGTTTTTCCATCGTATAATACGAATAGTTGCAGCCAGTGTGAAAGTACTGGTCATATCTACGTTCCGGGTAACCTAGGCTTCACTCTTTGGCGTTGCTCCACCAGATCGAATAGTTAGGGCCTTAGAGGTCAACGCCAGAAGCACAAAATAAAATAAAAATACAACAGTTATTCCATCGTGTAATACGAATAATTGCAACCAGTGTGAAAGCAATGGGCATTTCTACGTTCCGTGCAGCCTAGGCATCACTCTAGGGCGTTGCTCTACCAGGTCGAATAGTTAGGGCCTTAGAAAACAACTCCAGACGCATAAAACACAAGAAAAATACAACAGTCCTTTCATCGTATAACAGGAACAATTGCAACATGCCTGAAGGTAATGGTCATTTCTACGTTCCGGGAAATCTAGGCTTCTCTCAAGGGCGTTACTCCACCTGATCGAATAGTTAGGGCCTAATAAGTCAACGCCAGAAGCATAAAATACAATACAGATACAAGAGTTTTTCCATCGATTAACAGGAATAGTTGCAACCAGTGTGAAAGATATGGTCATTTCTACGATCAGGACAACCTAGGCTTCACTCTAGGGCGTTGCTCCACCACATCGAATAGCTGCGGCCTTACAAGTCAACGCCTGAAGTATAAAATACAATATAAATACAACAGGTTTTCATGTGTATAAAATGAATAATTGCAAACAGTGTGGAAGTAGTGGTTATTTCTACGTTCCGGGCAACCTAGGCTTCACGCTAGGGCGTTGCTCCACCACATCGAATAGTTACGGCCTTGGGAGTCAACGCCAGAGGGATAACATACAATATAAGTACAACAGTTTTTCCATTGTATAAAACGAATAATTGCTACCAGTGTGAAAGTTTAGGTCATTTCTGCGTTCCAGGCCCCATAGGCTTCACTCTTGGACGTTGCCCCACCCGATCGAATAGCTAGGACCTTAGAAGTCAAAGCCAGACGCAGAAAATGCAATATAAATACAACAGTTATTCCTTCGTATAACAGGAATAATTACAACCAGTGTGAAAGTAATGGGCATTTCTACGTTCCCGGCAAGCTGGCTTCACCCTAGGGCGTTGCTCCACCAGAACCAATAGTTAGGACCTAAGAAGTCAACGCCAGAAGCATAAAATACAAAATAGATACAACAGTTTTTCCGTCATATAACAGGAATAATTGCAACCAGTGTGAAAGTGATGGTCATTTCTACGTTCCGGGCAACCTAGGCTTCACTCTAGGGCGTTGTTCCTCCAGATCGAATAGGTAGAGCCCAAGAAGTCTACACCAGAAGCTTAAACTGCAATATAAATACAACAGTTATTCCCTTGTATAACAGTAATAATTGCAACCAGTTTGTAAGGTATGGTCATTTCTACGTTCCGGGCATCCTAGGCTTCACGCTATGGCGTTGCTCCACCACATCGTATTGCTACGGCCTTCGGAGTCAACGGCAGAGGCATAACATACAATATAAGTACAACAGTTTTTCCATTGCATAAAACGAATAATTGCAATCAGTATGAAGGTTATGGTCATTTCTACGTTCCGGGCAACCTAGGCTACACTCTAGGGCGTTGCTCCACCAGATCGAATCGTTAGGGCCTAAGAAGTCAACGCCAGAAGCATAAAATACGATATATGTACAACCTTTTTTCCATTGTATAAAACGAGTAATTGCAACCAGTGTGAAAGTAATGGCCATTTCTACGTTTCGGGCATCCTAGACTTAACTCTGAGGCATTGCTCCACCAGATCGAATACATAGGGCCTTAGAAGTCAACGCCAGAAGCATAAAGTACAATTAAAATCCAACAGTATGTCAGTCGTATAACAGGAATAATTGCAACAAGCGTGAAGGTAACGGTCATTTCTACGTTCCTGGCGGCCTAGACTTAACTCAGAGGCATTGCTCCACCCGATCGAATACATAGGTCCTTAGAAGTCAACGCCAGAAGTGTAAAGTACAATCAAAATCCAACAGTTTGTCCATCGTATAGCATGAATAATTGCAACCAGAATGAAAGTAATGGTCATTTCTACGTTTCGGGCAACCTAGGCTTCACTCTAGGGCGTTGATCCACTACACCGAATAGCTACGGCCTTAGAAGTCAACGCCAGAAACATAAAATACAATATAAATCCAACAGTTTTTCCATGGTATAACAGGAATAATTGCAACAAGCGTGAAGGTAATGGTCATTTCTACGTTCCGGGCAACCTAGGCTTCACTCTAGGTCGTTGCTCCTCCAGATCCAATAGTTAGGGCCTAAGGAGTTAACGCCAGAAGCATAACGTACAATAAAAATCCAACAGTTTGTCCACCGTATAACAGGAATAATTGCAACCAGTGTGAAAGTGATGGTCATTTCTACGTTGAGGGCAACGTAGGATTCACTCTAGGGCGTTGTTCCGCCAGATCGAATAGTTAGGGACTAAGAAGTCAACACCAGAAGCATAAACTGCATTATAAATACAACAGTTATTCCCTTGTATGACAGGAATAATTGCAACCAGTGTGTAAGGTATGGTCATTTCTACGTTCCGGGCAACCTAGGCTTCACTCTAGGGCATTGCTCCACCACATCGAATAGATACAGCCTTAGAAGTCAGCGCCATAACTATAAAATACAATATAAATACTACAGTTTTTCCATTGTATAAAATGAATAATTGCAAACAGTGTGGAAGTAATGGTTATTTCTACGTTCCGGGCAACCTAGGCTTCACGCTATGGCGTTGCTCCACCACATCGAATAGCTACGGTCTTAGGAGTCAACGCCAGAGGCATAACATACAATATAAGTACAACAGTTTTTCCATCGTATAAAACGGATAATTGCAATCAGTATGAAGGTTATGGTTATTTCTACGTTCCGGGAAACCTAGGCTTCACTCTATGCCGTTGTTCCTCCAGATCGAATAGCTAGGGCCTAAGAAGTCTACACCAGAAGCATAAAATACAATATAAATACAACAGTTTTTCCATCGTATAATACGAATAGTTGCAGCCAGTGTGAAAGTACTGGTCATATCTACGTTCCGGGTAACCTAGGCTTCACTCTTTGGCGTTACTCCACCAGATCGAATAGTTAGGGCCTTAGAAGTCAACGCCAGAAGCACAGAATAAAATAAAAATACAACAGTTATTCCATCGTGTAACAGGAATAATTACAACCAGTGTGAAAGCAATGGGCATTTCTACGTTCCGTGCAACCTAGGCTTCACTCTAGGGCGTTGCTCCACCAGGTCGAATAGTTAGGGCCTTAGAAAACAACTCCAGACGCATAAAACACAAGAAAAATACAACAGTTCTTTCATCGTATAACAGGAACAATTGCAACATGCCTGAAGGTAATGGTCATTTCTACGTTCCGGGAAATCTAGGCTTCTCTCTAGGGCGTTGCTCCACCAGATCGAATAGTTAGGGCCTAAGAGGTCAACGCCAGAATGTTAAAATACAATATAAATACATCAGATTATCCATCGTATAATACGAATAATTGCAACCAGTATGAAAGTTATGGTCATTTCTACGTTCCGGGCAACCTAGGCTTCACCATAGGGCGTTGCTCCACCAGATCCAATAGTTAGGACCTTAGCAGTCAGCGCCCGAAGCTTAAAATACAATAAAAATACAAAAGTTTTTCCATCGTATAACAGGAATAATTGCCACCAGTGTGAAAGTGATGGTCATATCTTCATTCCGGCAACCTAGGCTTCACTCTAGGTCGTTGCTCCTCCAGATAGAATAGTTAGGGCCCAGGAAGTCAACGCCAGAAGCATAAAATACAATACAAATACAACAGTTTTTCCCTTGTATAACAGGAATAATTGCAACCAGTGTGAAAGGTATGGTCATTTCTACGTTCCGGGCAACCTAGGCTTCACTCTAGGGCGTTGCTCCACCACATCGAATAGCTGCGGCCTTAGAAGTCAACGCCTGAAGTATAAAATACAATATAAATACAACAGGTTTTCATGTGTATAAAATGAATAATTGCAAACAGTGTGGAAGTAATGGTTATTTCTACGTTCCGGGCAACCTAGGCTTCATGCTAGGGCGTTGCTCCACGACATGAACGGCTACGGCCTTAGGAGTCAACGCCAGAGGCATAACATACAATATAAGTACAACAGTTTTTCCATCGTATAAAACGAATAATTGCAATCAGTATGAAGGTTATGGTCATTTCTACGTCCCGGGCAACCTAGGCTTCACTCGAGGCGTTGTTCCACCAGATCCAACAGTTAGGGCCTAAGGAGTCAACGCCAGAAGCATAACGTACAATAAAAATCCAACAGTTTGTCCAGCGTATAACAGGAATAATTGCAACCAGTGTGAAAGTGATGGTCATTTCTACGTTGAGGGCAACGTAGGATTCACTCTAGGGCGTTGTTCCGCCAGATCGAATAGTTAGGGACTAAGAAGTCAACACCAGAAGCATAAACTGCATTATAAATACAACAGTTATTCCCTTGTATGACAGGAATAGTTGCAACCAGTGTGTAAGGTATGGTCATTTCTACGTTCCGGGCAACCTAGGCTTCACTCTAGGGCATTGCTCCACCACATCGAATAGATACAGCCTTAGAAGTCAGCGCCATAACTATAAAATACAATACAAATACAACAGTTTTTCCATTGTATAAAATGAATAATTGCAAACAGTGTGGAAGTAATGGTTATTTCTACGTTCCGGGCAACCTAGGCTTCACGCTATGGCGTTGCTCCACCACATCGAATAGCTACGGTCTTAGGAGTCAACGCCAGAGGCATAACATACAATATAAGTACAACAGTTTTTCCATCGTATAAAACGAATAATTGCAATCAGTATGAAGGTTATGGTTATTTCTACGTTCCGGGAAACCTAGGCTTCACTCTATGCCGTTGTTCTTCCAGATCGAATAGCTAGGGCCTAAGAAGTCTACACCAGAAGCATAAAATACAATATAAATACAACAGTTTTTCCATCGTATAATACGAATAGTTGCAGCCAGTGTGAAAGTACTGGTCATATCTACGTTCCGGGTAACCTAGGCTTCACTCTTTGGCGTTGCTCCACCAGATCGAATAGTTAGGGCCTTAGAGGTCAACGCCAGAAGCACAAAATAAAATAAAAATACAACAGTTATTCCATCGTGTAATACGAATAATTGCAACCAGTGTGAAAGCAATGGGCATTTCTACGTTCCGTGCAGCCTAGGCATCACTCTAGGGCGTTGCTCCACCAGGTCGAATAGTTAGGGCCTTAGAAAACAACTCCAGACGCATAAAACACAAGAAAAATACAACAGTCCTTTCATCGTATAACAGGAACAATTGCAACATGCCTGAAGGTAATGGTCATTTCTACGTTCCGGGAAATCTAGGCTTCTCTCAAGGGCGTTACTCCACCTGATCGAATAGTTAGGGCCTAATAAGTCAACGCCAGAAGCATAAAATACGATATATGTACAACAGTTTTTCCACTGTATAATATGAATAATTGCAAACAGTGTGGAAGTAATGGTCATTTCTACGTTCCGGTCAACCTAGGCTTCACTCTAGGGCGTTGTTCCTCCAGATCGAAGAGCTAGGGCCTAAGGAGTCAACGCCAGAAGCATAACGTACAATAAAAATCCAACAGTTTGTCCACCGTATAACAGGAATAATTGCAACCAGTGTGAAAGTGATGGTCATTTCTACGTTGAGGGCAACGTAGGATTCACTCTAGGGCGTTGTTCCGCCAGATCGAATAGTTAGGGACTAAGAAGTCAACACCAGAAGCATAAACTGCATTATAAATACAACAGTTATTCCCTTGTATGACAGGAATAGTTGCAACCAGTGTGTAAGGTATGGTCATTTCTACGTTCCGGGCAACCTAGGCTTCACTCTAGGGCATTGCTCCACCACATCGAATAGATACAGCCTTAGAAGTCATCGCCATAACTATAAAATACAATTCAAATACAACAGTTTTTCCATTGTATAAAATGAATAATTGCAAACAGTGTGGAAGTAATGGTTATTTCTACGTTGCGGGCAACCTAGGCTTCACGCTATGGCGTTGCTCCACCACATCGAATAGCTACGGTCTTAGGAGTCAACGCCAGAGGCATAACATACAATATAAGTACAACAGTTTTTCCATCGTATAAAACGAATAATTGCAATCAGTATGAAGGTTATGGTTATTTCTACGTTCCGGGAAACCTAGGCTTCACTCTATGCCGTTGTTCTTCCAGATCGAATAGCTAGGGCCTAAGAAGTCTACACCAGAAGCATAAAATACAATATAAATACAACAGTTTTTCCATCGTATAATACGAATAGTTGCAGCCAGTGTGAAAGTACTGGTCATATCTACGTTCCGGGTAACCTAGGCTTCACTCTTTGGCGTTGCTCCACCAGATCGAATAGTTAGGGCCTTAGAGGTCAACGCCAGAAGCACAAAATAAAATAAAAATACAACAGTTATTCCATCGTGTAATACGAATAATTGCAACCAGTATGAAAGCAATGGGCATTTCTACGTTCCGTGCAGCCTAGGGCGTTGTTCCTCCAGATCGAATAGGTAGAGCCCAAGAAGTCTACACCAGAAGCTTAAACTGCAATATAAATACAACAGTTATTCCCTTGTATAACAGTAATAATTGCAACCAGTTTGTAAGGTATGGTCATTTCTACGTTCCGGGCATCCTAGGCTTCACGCTATGGCGTTGCTCCACCACATCGTATTGCTACGGCCTTCGGAGTCAACGGCAGAGGCATAACATACAATATAAGTACAACAGTTTTTCCATTGCATAAAACGAATAATTGCAATCAGTATGAAGGTTATGGTCATTTCTACGTTCCGGGCAACCTAGGCTACACTCTAGGGCGTTGCTCCACCAGATCGAATCGTTAGGGCCTAAGAAGTCAACGCCAGAAGCATAAAATACGATATATGTACAACCTTTTTTCCATTGTATAAAACGAGTAATTGCAACCAGTGTGAAAGTAATGGCCATTTCTACGTTTCGGGCATCCTAGACTTAACTCTGAGGCATTGCTCCACCAGATCGAATACATAGGGCCTTAGAAGTCAACGCCAGAAGCATAAAGTACAATTAAAATCCAACAGTATGTCAGTCGTATAACAGGAATAATTGCAACAAGCGTGAAGGTAACGGTCATTTCTACGTTCCTGGCGGCCTAGACTTAACTCAGAGGCATTGCTCCACCCGATCGAATACATAGGTCCTTAGAAGTCAACGCCAGAAGTGTAAAGTACAATCAAAATCCAACAGTTTGTCCATCGTATAGCATGAATAATTGCAACCAGAATGAAAGTAATGGTCATTTCTACGTTTCGGGCAACCTAGGCTTCACTCTAGGGCGTTGATCCACCACACCGAATAGCTACGGCCTTAGAAGTCAACGCCAGAAACATAAAATACAATATAAATCCAACAGTTTTTCCATGGTATAACAGGAATAATTGCAACAAGCGTGAAGGTAATGGTCATTTCTACGTTCCGGGCAACCTAGGTTTTGCTCTAGGGCGTTGCCTCACCACATCGAATAGTTCGGGCCTTAGAAGTCAACGCCTGAAGCATAAAATACAATAAAAATACATCATTTTTTTCATCGTATAACAGGGATAATTGCAACCAGTCTGACAGATATTGTCATTTCTACGTTCCGGGCAACCTAGGCTTCACTCTAGGGCGTTGGTCCACCACATCCAACAGTTAGGGCCTAAGAAGTCAACGCCAGAAGCACCAAATACAAAATAAATACAACAGTTTTTCCATCGTATAAATCGAATAATTGCAACCAGTATGAAAGTTATGGTCATATATACGTTCCGGGCTGCCTAGGCTTCACCCTAGGGCGTTGCTCCGCCTGATCGAATAGTTAGGGCCTGTGAAGTCAACGCCAGAAGCATAAAATACGATATATGTACAACAGTTTTTCCACTGTATAATATGAATAATTGCAAACAGTGTGGAAGTAATGGTCATTTCTACGTTCCGGTCAACCTAGGCTTCACTCTAGGGCGTTGTTCCTCCAGATCGAATTGGTAGAGCCCAAGAAGTCTACACCAGAAGCTTAAACTGCAATATAAATACAACAGTTATTCCCTTGTATAACAGTAATAATTGCAACCAGTTTGTAAGGTATGGTCATTTCTACGTTCCGGGCATCCTAGGCTTCACGCTATGGCGTTGCTCCACCACATCGTATTGCTACGGCCTTCGGAGTCAACGGCAGAGGCATAACATACAATATAAGTACAACAGTTTTTCCATTGCATAAAACGAATAATTGCAATCAGTATGAAGGTTATGGTCATTTCTACGTTCCGGGCAACCTAGGCTTCACTCGAGGCGTTGTTCCACCAGATCCAATAGTTAGGGCCTAAGGAGTTAACGCCAGAAGCATAACGTACAATAAAAATCCAACAGTTTGTCCACCGTATAACAGGAATAATTGCAACCAGTGTGAAAGTGATGGTCATTTCTACGTTGAGGGCAACGTAGGATTCACTCTAGGGCGTTGTTCCGCCAGATCGAATAGTTAGGGACTAAGAAGTCAACACCAGAAGCATAAACTGCATTATAAATACAACAGTTATTCCCTTGTATGACAGGAATAATTGCAACCAGTGTGTAAGGTATGGTCATTTCTACGTTCCGGGCAACCTAGGCTTCACTCTAGGGCATTGCTCCACCACATCGAATAGATACAGCCTTAGAAGTCAGCGCCATAACTATAAAATACAATATAAATACTACAGTTTTTCCATTGTATAAAATGAATAATTGCAAACAGTGTGGAAGTAATGGTTATTTCTACGTTCCGGGCAACCTAGGCTTCACGCTATGGCGTTGCTCCACCACATCGAATAGCTACGGTCTTAGGAGTCATCGCCAGAGGCATAACATACAATATAAGTACAACAGTTTTTCCATCGTATAAAACGGATAATTGCAATCAGTATGAAGGTTATGGTTATTTCTACGTTCCGGGAAACCTAGGCTTCACTCTATGCCGTTGTTCCTCCAGATCGAATAGCTAGGGCCTAAGAAGTCTACACCAGAAGCATAAAATACAATATAAATACAACAGTTTTTCCATCGTATAATACGAATAGTTGCAGCCAGTGTGAAAGTACTGGTCATATCTACGTTCCGGGTAACCTAGGCTTCACTCTTTGGCGTTACTCCACCAGATCGAATAGTTAGAGCCTTAGAAGTCAACGCCAGAAGCACAGAATAAAATAAAAATACAACAGTTATTCCATCGTGTAACAGGAATAATTACAACCAGTGTGAAAGCAATGGGCATTTCTACGTTCCGTGCAACCTAGGCTTCACTCTAGGGCGTTGCTCCACCAGGTCGAATAGTTAGGGCCTTAGAAAACAACTCCAGACGCATAAAACACAAGAAAAATACAACAGTTCTTTCATCGTATAACAGGAACAATTGCAACATGCCTGAAGGTAATGGTCATTTCTACGTTCCGGGAAATCTAGGCTTCTCTCTAGGGCGTTGCTCCACCAGATCGAATAGTTAGGGCCTAAGAGGTCAACGCCAGAATGTTAAAATACAATATAAATACATCAGATTATCCATCGTATAATACGAATAATTGCAACCAGTATGAAAGTTATGGTCATTTCTACGTTCCGGGCAACCTAGGCTTCACCATAGGGCGTTGCTCCACCAGATCCAATAGTTAGGACCTTAGCAGTCAGCGCCCGAAGCTTAAAATACAATAAAAATACAAAAGTTTTTCCATCGTATAACAGGAATAATTGCCACCAGTGTGAAAGTGATGGTCATATCTTCATTCCGGCAACCTAGGCTTCACTCTAGGTCGTTGCTCCTCCAGATAGAATAGTTAGGGCCCAGGAAGTCAACGCCAGAAGCATAAAATACAATACAAATACAACAGTTTTTCCCTTGTATGACAGGAATAGTTGCAACCAGTGTGTAAGGTATGGTCATTTCTACGTTCCGGGCAACCTAGGCTTCACTCTAGGGCATTGCTCCACCACATCGAATAGATACAGCCTTAGAAGTCAGCGCCATAACTATAAAATACAATACAAATACAACAGTTTTTCCATTGTATAAAATGAATAATTGCAAACAGTGTGGAAGTAATGGTTATTTCTACGTTGCGGGCAACCTAGGCTTCACGCTATGGCGTTGCTCCACCACATCGAATAGCTACGGTCTTAGGAGTCAACGCCAGAGGCATAACATACAATATAAGTACAACAGTTTTTCCATCGTATAAAACGAATAATTGCAATCAGTATGAAGGTTATGGTTATTTCTACGTTCCGGGAAACCTAGGCTTCACTCTATGCCGTTGTTCTTCCAGATCGAATAGCTAGGGCCTAAGAAGTCTACACCAGAAGCATAAAATACAATATAAATACAACAGTTTTTCCATCGTATAATACGAATAGTTGCAGCCAGTGTGAAAGTACTGGTCATATCTACGTTCCGGGTAACCTAGGCTTCACTCTTTGGCGTTGCTCCACCAGATCGAATAGTTAGGGCCTTAGAGGTCAACGCCAGAAGCACAAAATAAAATAAAAATACAACAGTTATTCCATCGTGTAATACGAATAATTGCAACCAGTATGAAAGCAATGGGCATTTCTACGTTCCGTGCAGCCTAGGGCGTTGTTCCTCCAGATCGAATAGGTAGAGCCCAAGAAGTCTACACCAGAAGCTTAAACTGCAATATAAATACAACAGTTATTCCCTTGTATAACAGTAATAATTGCAACCAGTTTGTAAGGTATGGTCATTTCTACGTTCCGGGCATCCTAGGCTTCACGCTATGGCGTTGCTCCACCACATCGTATTGCTACGGCCTTCGGAGTCAACGGCAGAGGCATAACATACAATATAAGTACAACAGTTTTTCCATTGCATAAAACGAATAATTGCAATCAGTATGAAGGTTATGGTCATTTCTACGTTCCGGGCAACCTAGGCTACACTCTAGGGCGTTGCTCCACCAGATCGAATCGTTAGGGCCTAAGAAGTCAACGCCAGAAGCATAAAATACGATATATGTACAACCTTTTTTCCATTGTATAAAACGAGTAATTGCAACCAGTGTGAAAGTAATGGCCATTTCTACGTTTCGGGCATCCTAGACTTAACTCTGAGGCATTGCTCCACCAGATCGAATACATAGGGCCTTAGAAGTCAACGCCAGAAGCATAAAGTACAATTAAAATCCAACAGTATGTCAGTCGTATAACAGGAATAATTGCAACAAGCGTGAAGGTAACGGTCATTTCTACGTTCCTGGCGGCCTAGACTTAACTCAGAGGCATTGCTCCACCCGATCGAATACATAGGTCCTTAGAAGTCAACGCCAGAAGTGTAAAGTACAATCAAAATCCAACAGTTTGTCCATCGTATAGCATGAATAATTGCAACCAGAATGAAAGTAATGGTCATTTCTACGTTTCGGGCAACCTAGGCTTCACTCTAGGGCGTTGATCCACCACACCGAATAGCTACGGCCTTAGAAGTCAACGCCAGAAACATAAAATACAATATAAATCCAACAGTTTTTCCATGGTATAACAGGAATAATTGCAACAAGCGTGAAGGTAATGGTCATTTCTACGTTCCGGGCAACCTAGGTTTTGCTCTAGGGCGTTGCCTCACCACATCGAATAGTTCGGGCCTTAGAAGTCAACGCCTGAAGCATAAAATACAATAAAAATACATCATTTTTTTCATCGTATAACAGGGATAATTGCAACCAGTCTGACAGATATTGTCATTTCTACGTTCCGGGCAACCTAGGCTTCACTCTAGGGCGTTGGTCCACCACATCCAACAGTTAGGGCCTAAGAAGTCAACGCCAGAAGCACCAAATACAAAATAAATACAACAGTTTTTCCATCGTATAAATCGAATAATTGCAACCAGTATGAAAGTTATGGTCATATATACGTTCCGGGCTGCCTAGGCTTCACCCTAGGGCGTTGCTCCGCCTGATCGAATAGTTAGGGCCTGTGAAGTCAACGCCAGAAGCATAAAATACGATATATGTACAACAGTTTTTCCACTGTATAATATGAATAATTGCAAACAGTGTGGAAGTAATGGTCATTTCTACGTTCCGGTCAACCTAGGCTTCACTCTAGGGCGTTGTTCCTCCAGATCGAAGAGCTAGGGCCTAAGACGTCTACACCAGAAGCATAAAATACGATATAAATACAACAGTTTTTCCATTGTATAAAACGAATAATTGCTACCAGTGTGAAAGTTTAGGTCATTTCTGCGTTCCAGGCCCCATAGGCTTCACTCTTGGACGTTGCCCCACCAGATCGAATAGCTAGGACCTTAGAAGTCAAAGCCAGACGCAGAAAATACAATATAAATACAACAGTTATTCCTTCGTATAACAGGAATAATTACAACCAGTGTGAAAGTAATGGGCATTTCTACGTCCCGGCAAGCTGGCTTCACCCTAGGGCGTTGCTCCACCAGAACCAATAGTTAGGACCTAAGAAGTCAACGCCAGAAGCATAAAATACAAAATAGATACAACAGTTTTTCCGTCATATAACAGGAATAATTGCAACCAGTGTGAAAGTGATGGTCATTTCTACGTTCCGGGCAACCTAGGCTTCACTCTAGGGCGTTGTTCCTCCAGATCGAATTGGTAGAGCCCAAGAAGTCTACACCAGAAGCTTAAACTGCAATATAAATACAACAGTTATTCCCTTGTATAACAGTAATAATTGCAACCAGTTTGTAAGGTATGGTCATTTCTACGTTCCGGGCATCCTAGGCTTCACGCTATGGCGTTGCTCCACCACATCGTATTGCTACGGCCTTCGGAGTCAACGGCAGAGGCATAACATACAATATAAGTACAACAGTTTTTCCATTGCATAAAACGAATAATTGCAATCAGTATGAAGGTTATGGTCATTTCTACGTTCCGGGCAACCTAGGCTTCACTCGAGGCGTTGTTCCACCAGATCCAATAGTTAGGGCCTAAGGAGTTAACGCCAGAAGCATAACGTACAATAAAAATCCAACAGTTTGTCCACCGTATAACAGGAATAATTGCAACCAGTGTGAAAGTGATGGTCATTTCTACGTTGAGGGCAACGTAGGATTCACTCTAGGGCGTTGTTCCGCCAGATCGAATAGTTAGGGACTAAGAAGTCAACACCAGAAGCATAAACTGCATTATAAATACAACAGTTATTCCCTTGTATTACAGGAATAATTGCAACCAGTGTGTAAGGTATGGTCATTTCTACGTTCCGGGCAACCTAGGCTTCACTCTAGGGCATTGCTCCACCACATCGAATAGATACAGCCTTAGAAGTCAGCGCCATAACTATAAAATACAATATAAATACTACAGTTTTTCCATTGTATAAAATGAATAATTGCAAACAGTGTGGAAGTAATGGTTATTTCTACGTTCCGGGCAACCTAGGCTTCACGCTATGGCGTTGCTCCACCACATCGAATAGCTACGGTCTTAGGAGTCAACGCCAGAGGCATAACATACAATATAAGTACAACAGTTTTTCCATCGTATAAAACGGATAATTGCAATCAGTATGAAGGTTATGGTTATTTCTACGTTCCGGGAAACCTAGGCTTCACTCTATGCCGTTGTTCCTCCAGATCGAATAGCTAGGGCCTAAGAAGTCTACACCAGAAGCATAAAATACAATATAAATACAACAGTTATTCCATCGTATAATACGAATAGTTGCAGCCAGTGTGAAAGTACTGGTCATATCTACGTTCCGGGTAACCTAGGCTTCACTCTTTGGCGTTACTCCACCAGATCGAATAGTTAGGGCCTTAGAAGTCAACGCCAGAAGCACAGAATAAAATAAAAATACAACAGTTATTCCATCGTGTAACAGGAATAATTACAACCAGTGTGAAAGCAATGGGCATTTCTACGTTCCGTGCAACCTAGGCTTCACTCTAGGGCGTTGCTCCACCAGGTCGAATAGTTAGGGCCTTAGAAAACAACTCCAGACGCATAAAACACAAGAAAAATACAACAGTTCTTTCATCGTATAACAGGAACAATTGCAACATGCCTGAAGGTAATGGTCATTTCTACGTTCCGGGAAATCTAGGCTTCTCTCAAGGGCGTTACTCCACCTGATCGAATAGTTAGGGCCTAATAAGTCAACGCCAGAAGCATAAAATACAATACAGATACAAGAGTTTTTCCATCGATTAACAGGAATAGTTGCAACCAGTGTGAAAGATATGGTCATTTCTACGATCAGGACAACCTAGGCTTCACTCTAGGGCGTTGCTCCACCACATCGAATAGCTGCGGCCTTACAAGTCAACGCCTGAAGTATAAAATACAATATAAATACAACAGGTTTTCATGTGTATAAAATGAATAATTGCAAACAGTGTGGAAGTAATGGTTATTTCTACGTTCCGGGCAACCTAGGCTTCACGCTAGGGCGTTGCTCCACCACATCGAATAGTTACGGCCTTGGGAGTCAACGCCAGAGGGATAACATACAATATAAGAACAACAGTTTTTCCATCGTATAAAACGAATAATTGCAATCAGTATGAAGGTTATGGTCATTTCTACGTTCCGGGTAATCTAGGCTTCACTCTACGGCGTTGCTCCACCAGGTCGAATAGTTAGGGCCTTAGAAAACAACTCCAGACGCATAAAACACAAGAAAAATACACCAGCTCTTTCATCGTATAACAGGAACAATTGCAACATGCCTGAAGGTAATGGTCATTTCTACGTTCCGGGAAATCTAGGCTTCTCTCAAGGGCGTTACTCCACCAGATCGAATAGTTAGGGCCTAATAAGTCAACGCCTGAAGCAGAAAATACAATAGAGATACAAGAGTTTTTCCATCGATTGACAGGAATAGTTGCAACCAGTGTGAAGGATATGGTCATTTCTACGATCAGGACAACCTAGGCTTTACTCCAGGGCGTTACTGCTCCACATCGAATAGCTGCGGCCTTAGAAGTCAACGCCAGAAGGTTAAAATACAATATAAGTACAACAGATTTTCCATCGTATAATACGAATAATTGCAACCAGTATGAAAGTTATGGTCATTTCTACGTTCCGGCAACCTAGGCTTCACCATAGGGCGTTGCTCCACCAGATCCAATAGTTAGGACCTTAGAAGTCAGCGCCCGAAGCTTAAAATACAATAAAAAGACAAAAGTTTTTCCATCGTATAAGAGGAATAATTGCCACCAGTGTGAAAGTGATGGTCATTTCTTCATTCCGGGCAACCTAGGCTTCACTCTAGGGCGTTGCTCCTCCAGATAGAATAGTTGGGGCCCAGGAAGTCAACGCCATAAGCATAAAATACAATATAAATACAACAGTTTTTCCCTTGTATAACAGGAATAATTGCAACAAGTGTGAAAACAATGGCCATTTCTACGTTCCGGGCATCCCAGACTTAACTCTAGGGCGTTGCTATACCAGATCGAATAGCTACGGCCTTAGAAGTGAACGCCCGAAGCATAAAATACAATAAAAGTACAACGGTTTTTCCATCGTATAACAGGAATAATAGCAACCAGAGTGACGGTGATGGTCACTTCTAAGTTCCGGACAACCTAGGCTTCACCCTAGAGCGTTGCTCCACCAGATCGAATAGCTAGGGCCTTAGGAGTCAACGCCAGAAGCATAAAATAAAATATAAATACAACAGTTATTCCATCGTATGACTGGAATAATTACAACCAGTGTGAAAGTAATGGGCATTTCTACGTTCCGTGCAACCTAGGCTTCACTCTAGGGCGTTGCTCCACCAGGTCGAATAGTTAGGGCCTAAGAAGTCAACGCCAGAAGCATAAAATACAATAGGGATACAACAGTTTTTCCATCGTATAACAGGAATAATTGCAACCGGTGTGAAAGATATGGTCATTTCTACGATCAGGGCAACCTAGGCTTCACTCTAGGCGTTGGTCCACCAGATCCAATAGTTAGGACCTGAGAAGTCAACGCCAGAAGCATAACGTACAATAAAAATCCAACAGTTTGTCCATCGTATAACAGGAATAATTGCAACCAGTGTGAAAGTAACGGTCATTTCTACGTTCCGGGAAACCTAGGTTTCGCTCTAGGGCGTTGCTCCACCACATCGAATAGTTAGGGCCTTAGAAAACAACTCCAGACGCATAAAATACAATAAAAATACAGCAGTTTTTTCATCGTACAACAGGAATAATTGCAACAAGCCAGTAGGTAATGGTCATTTCTACGTTACGGGCAATCTAGGCTTCTCTCTAGGGCGTTGCTCCACCAGATCGAATAGTTAGGGCCTGAGAAGTCAGCGCCATAACTATAAAATACAATACAAATACAACAGTTTTTCCATTGTATAAAATGAATAATTGCAAACAGTGTGGAAGTAATGGTTATTTCTACGTTGCGGGCAACCTAGGCTTCACGCTATGGCGTTGCTCCACCACATCGAATAGCTACGGTCTTAGGAGTCAACGCCAGAGGCATAACATACAATATAAGTACAACAGTTTTTCCATCGTATAAAACGAATAATTGCAATCAGTATGAAGGTTATGGTTATTTCTACGTTCCGGGAAACCTAGGCTTCACTCTATGCCGTTGTTCTTCCAGATCGAATAGCTAGGGCCTAAGAAGTCTACACCAGAAGCATAAAATACAATATAAATACAACAGTTTTTCCATCGTATAATACGAATAGTTGCAGCCAGTGTGAAAGTACTGGTCATATCTACGTTCCGGGTAACCTAGGCTTCACTCTTTGGCGTTGCTCCACCAGATCGAATAGTTAGGGCCTTAGAGGTCAACGCCAGAAGCACAAAATAAAATAAAAATACAACAGTTATTCCATCGTGTAATACGAATAATTGCAACCAGTATGAAAGCAATGGGCATTTCTACGTTCCGTGCAGCCTAGGGCGTTGTTCCTCCAGATCGAATAGGTAGAGCCCAAGAAGTCTACACCAGAAGCTTAACCTGCAATATAAATACAACAGTTATTCCCTTGTATAACAGTAATAATTGCAACCAGTTTGTAAGGTATGGTCATTTCTACGTTCCGGGCATCCTAGGCTTCACGCTATGGCGTTGCTCCACCACATCGTATTGCTACGGCCTTCGGAGTCAACGGCAGAGGCATAACATACAATATAAGTACAACAGTTTTTCCATTGCATAAAACGAATAATTGCAATCAGTATGAAGGTTATGGTCATTTCTACGTTCCGGGCAACCTAGGCTACACTCTAGGGCGTTGCTCCACCAGATCGAATCGTTAGGGCCTAAGAAGTCAACGCCAGAAGCATAAAATACGATATATGTACAACCTTTTTTCCATTGTATAAAACGAGTAATTGCAACCAGTGTGAAAGTAATGGCCATTTCTACGTTTCGGGCATCCTAGACTTAACTCTGAGGCATTGCTCCACCAGATCGAATACATAGGGCCTTAGAAGTCAACGCCAGAAGCATAAAGTACAATTAAAATCCAACAGTATGTCAGTCGTATAACAGGAATAATTGCAACAAGCGTGAAGGTAACGGTCATTTCTACGTTCCTGGCGGCCTAGACTTAACTCAGAGGCATTGCTCCACCCGATCGAATACATAGGTCCTTAGAAGTCAACGCCAGAAGTGTAAAGTACAATCAAAATCCAACAGTTTGTCCATCGTATAGCATGAATAATTGCAACCAGAATGAAAGTAATGGTCATTTCTACGTTTCGGGCAACCTAGGCTTCACTCTAGGGCGTTGATCCACCACACCGAATAGCTACGGCCTTAGAAGTCAACGCCAGAAACATAAAATACAATATAAATCCAACAGTTTTTCCATGGTATAACAGGAATAATTGCAACAAGCGTGAAGGTAATGGTCATTTCTACGTTCCGGGCAACCTAGGTTTTGCTCTAGGGCGTTGCCTCACCACATCGAATAGTTCGGGCCTTAGAAGTCAACGCCTGAAGCATAAAATACAATAAAAATACATCATTTTTTTCATCGTATAACAGGGATAATTGCAACCAGTCTGACAGATATTGTCATTTCTACGTTCCGGGCAACCTAGGCTTCACTCTAGGGCGTTGGTCCACCACATCCAACAGTTAGGGCCTAAGAAGTCAACGCCAGAAGCACCAAATACAAAATAAATACAACAGTTTTTCCATCGTATAAATCGAATAATTGCAACCAGTATGAAAGTTATGGTCATATATACGTTCCGGGCTGCCTAGGCTTCACCCTAGGGCGTTGCTCCGCCTGATCGAATAGTTAGGGCCTGTGAAGTCAACGCCAGAAGCATAAAATACGATATATGTACAACAGTTTTTCCACTGTATAATATGAATAATTGCAAACAGTGTGGAAGTAATGGTCATTTCTACGTTCCGGTCAACCTAGGCTTCACTCTAGGGCGTTGTTCCTCCAGATCGAAGAGCTAGGGCCTAAGACGTCTACACCAGAAGCATAAAATACGATATAAATACAACAGTTTTTCCATTGTATAAAACGAATAATTGCTACCAGTGTGAAAGTTTAGGTCATTTCTGCGTTCCAGGCCCCATAGGCTTCACTCTTGGACGTTGCCCCACCAGATCGAATAGCTAGGACCTTAGAAGTCAAAGCCAGACGCAGAAAATACAATATAAATACAACAGTTATTCCTTCGTATAACAGGAATAATTACAACCAGTGTGAAAGTAATGGGCATTTCTACGTCCCGGCAAGCTGGCTTCACCCTAGGGCGTTGCTCCACCAGAACCAATAGTTAGGACCTAAGAAGTCAACGCCAGAAGCATAAAATACAAAATAGATACAACAGTTTTTCCGTCATATAACAGGAATAATTGCAACCAGTGTGAAAGTGATGGTCATTTCTACGTTCCGGGCAACCTAGGCTTCACTCTAGGGCGTTGTTCCTCCAGATCGAATTGGTAGAGCCCAAGAAGTCTACACCAGAAGCTTAAACTGCAATATAAATACAACAGTTATTCCCTTGTATAACAGTAATAATTGCAACCAGTTTGTAAGGTATGGTCATTTCTACGTTCCGGGCATCCTAGGCTTCACGCTATGGCGTTGCTCCACCACATCGTATTGCTACGGCCTTCGGAGTCAACGGCAGAGGCATAACATACAATATAAGTACAACAGTTTTTCCATTGCATAAAACGAATAATTGCAATCAGTATGAAGGTTATGGTCATTTCTACGTTCCGGGCAACCTAGGCTTCACTCGAGGCGTTGTTCCACCAGATCCAATAGTTAGGGCCTAAGGAGTTAACGCCAGAAGCATAACGTACAATAAAAATCCAACAGTTTGTCCACCGTATAACAGGAATAATTGCAACCAGTGTGAAAGTGATGGTCATTTCTACGTTGAGGGCAACGTAGGATTCACTCTAGGGCGTTGTTCCGCCAGATCGAATAGTTAGGGACTAAGAAGTCAACACCAGAAGCATAAACTGCATTATAAATACAACAGTTATTCCCTTGTATTACAGGAATAATTGCAACCAGTGTGTAAGGTATGGTCATTTCTACGTTCCGGGCAACCTAGGCTTCACTCTAGGGCATTGCTCCACCACATCGAATAGATACAGCCTTAGAAGTCAGCGCCATAACTATAAAATACAATATAAATACTACAGTTTTTCCATTGTATAAAATGAATAATTGCAAACAGTGTGGAAGTAATGGTTATTTCTACGTTCCGGGCAACCTAGGCTTCACGCTATGGCGTTGCTCCACCACATCGAATAGCTACGGTCTTAGGAGTCAACGCCAGAGGCATAACATACAATATAAGTACAACAGTTTTTCCATCGTATAAAACGGATAATTGCAATCAGTATGAAGGTTATGGTTATTTCTACGTTCCGGGAAACCTAGGCTTCACTCTATGCCGTTGTTCCTCCAGATCGAATAGCTAGGGCCTAAGAAGTCTACACCAGAAGCATAAAATACAATATAAATACAACAGTTATTCCATCGTATAATACGAATAGTTGCAGCCAGTGTGAAAGTACTGGTCATATCTACGTTCCGGGTAACCTAGGCTTCACTCTTTGGCGTTACTCCACCAGATCGAATAGTTAGGGCCTTAGAAGTCAACGCCAGAAGCACAGAATAAAATAAAAATACAACAGTTATTCCATCGTGTAACAGGAATAATTACAACCAGTGTGAAAGCAATGGGCATTTCTACGTTCCGTGCAACCTAGGCTTCACTCTAGGGCGTTGCTCCACCAGGTCGAATAGTTAGGGCCTTAGAAAACAACTCCAGACGCATAAAACACAAGAAAAATACAACAGTTCTTTCATCGTATAACAGGAACAATTGCAACATGCCTGAAGGTAATGGTCATTTCTACGTTCCGGGAAATCTAGGCTTCTCTCAAGGGCGTTACTCCACCTGATCGAATAGTTAGGGCCTAATAAGTCAACGCCAGAAGCATAAAATACAATACAGATACAAGAGTTTTTCCATCGATTAACAGGAATAGTTGCAACCAGTGTGAAAGATATGGTCATTTCTACGATCAGGACAACCTAGGCTTCACTCTAGGGCGTTGCTCCACCACATCGAATAGCTGCGGCCTTACAAGTCAACGCCTGAAGTATAAAATACAATATAAATACAACAGGTTTTCATGTGTATAAAATGAATAATTGCAAACAGTGTGGAAGTAATGGTTATTTCTACGTTCCGGGCAACCTAGGCTTCACGCTAGGGCGTTGCTCCACCACATCGAATAGTTACGGCCTTGGGAGTCAACGCCAGAGGGATAACATACAATATAAGTACAACAGTTTTTCCATCGTATAAAACGAATAATTGCAATCAGTATGAAGGTTATGGTCATTTCTACGTTCCGGGTAATCTAGGCTTCACTCTACGGCGTTGCTCCACCAGGTCGAATAGTTAGGGCCTTAGAAAACAACTCCAGACGCATAAAACACAAGAAAAATACAACAGCTCTTTCATCGTATAACAGGAACAATTGCAACATGCCTGAAGGTAATGGTCATTTCTACGTTCCGGGAAATCTAGGCTTCTCTCAAGGGCGTTACTCCACCAGATCGAATAGTTAGGGCCTAATAAGTCAACGCCTGAAGCAGAAAATACAATAGAGATACAAGAGTTTTTCCATCGATTGACAGGAATAGTTGCAACCAGTGTGAAGGATATGGTCATTTCTACGATCAGGACAACCTAGGCTTTACTCCAGGGCGTTACTGCTCCACATCGAATAGCTGCGGCCTTAGAAGTCAACGCCAGAAGGTTAAAATACAATATAAGTACAACAGATTTTCCATCGTATAATACGAATAATTGCAACCAGTATGAAAGTTATGGTCATTTCTACGTTCCGGCAACCTAGGCTTCACCATAGGGCGTTGCTCCACCAGATCCAATAGTTAGGACCTTAGAAGTCAGCGCCCGAAGCTTAAAATACAATAAAAAGACAAAAGTTTTTCCATCGTATAAGAGGAATAATTGCCACCAGTGTGAAAGTGATGGTCATTTCTTCATTCCGGGCAACCTAGGCTTCACTCTAGGGCGTTGCTCCTCCAGATAGAATAGTTGGGGCCTAAGAAGTCAACGCCAGAAGCATAAAATACAATAGGGATACAACAGTTTTTCCATCGTATAACAGGAATAATTGCAACCGGTGTGAAAGATATGGTCATTTCTACGATCAGGGCAACCTAGGCTTCACTCTAGGCGTTGGTCCACCAGATCCAATAGTTAGGACCTGAGAAGTCAACGCCAGAAGCATAACGTACAATAAAAATCCAACAGTTTGTCCATCGTATAACAGGAATAATTGCAACCAGTGTGAAAGTAACGGTCATTTCTACGTTCCGGGAAACCTAGGTTTCGCTCTAGGGCGTTGCTCCACCACATCGAATAGTTAGGGCCTTAGAAAACAACTCCAGACGCATAAAATACAATAAAAATACAGCAGTTTTTTCATCGTACAACAGGAATAATTGCAACAAGCCAGTAGGTAATGGTCATTTCTACGTTACGGGCAATCTAGGCTTCTCTCTAGGGCGTTGCTCCACCAGATCGAATAGTTAGGGCCTGAGAAGTCAACGCCAGAAGCATAAAATACAATAGAGATACAACAGTTTTACCATCGATTAACAGGAATAATTGCAACCAGTGTGAAAGATATGGTCATTTCTACGATCAGGGCAACCTAGGCTTCACTCCAGGGCGTTGCTGCTCCACATCGAATAGCTACGGCCTTAGAAGTCAACGCCAGAAGGTTAAAATACAATATAAATACAACAGATTCTCCATCGTATAATACGAATAATTGCAATCAGTATGAAAGTTATGGTCATTTCAACGTTCCGGGCAACCTGGGCTTCATCAGAGGGCGTTGCTCCACCAGATCCAATAGTTAGGACCTAAGAAGTCAACGCCAGAAGCATAAAATACAAAATAGATACTACAGTTTTTCCATCGTATAACAGGAATAATTGCAACCAGTGTGAAAGTGATGGTCATTTCTACGTTCCGGGTAACCTAGGCTTCACTCTTTGGCGCTGCTCCACCAGATCGAATAGCTAGGGACTTAGAATTCAACGCCAGAAGCATAAAATAAAATAGAAATACAACAGTTATTCAATCGTATAACAGGAATAATTACAACCAGTGTGAAAGTAATGGGCATTTCTACGTTCCATGCAACCTAGGCTTCACTCTAGGTCGTTGCTCCACCATGTTGAATAGTTAGGGCCTTAGAAAACTACTCCATACGCATAAAATACAATAAAAATGCAACAGTTTTTCCATCGTATAACACGGATAATTGCAACCAGTGTGAAAGTGATGGTCATTTCTACGTTCCGGGCAACCTAGGCTTCACCCTAGGGCGTTGTTCCTCCAGATCGAGTAGCTACGGCCTTAGAAGTCAACGCCATAACTATAAAAAACAATATAAATACAACAGTTTTTCCATTGCATAAAATGAATAATTGCAAACAGTGTGGAAGTAATGGTCATTTCTACGTTCCGGGCAACTTAGGCTGCACTTTAGGGCGTGGCTCAACCACATCGAATATCTACGGCCTTAGAAGTCAACGGCATAACTATAAAATACAATATAAATACAACAGTTTTTCCATTGTATAAAATGAATAATTGCAAACAGTGTGGAAGTAATGGTTATTTCTACGTTACGGGCAACCTAGGCTTCACGCTAGGGCGTTGCTCCACCACATCGAATAGCTACAGCCTTAGGAGTCAACTCCAGAGGCATAACATACAATATAAGTACAACAGTTTTTCCATCGTATAAAACGAATAATTGCAATCAGTATGAAGGTTATGGTCATTTCTACGTTCCGGGCAACCTAGGCTTCACTCTAGGGCGTTGTTCCTCCAGATCGGATAGCTAGGGCCTAAGAAGTCTACACCAGAAGCATAAAATACAATATAAATACAACAGTTATTCCATCGTATAACAGGAACAATAGCAACCAGAGTGAAGGTGATGGTCTTTTCTAAGTTCCGGGCAACCTAGGCTTCACGCTAGAGCGTTGCTCCACCAGATCGAATAGCTAGGACCTTAGAAGTCAACGCCAGAAGCACAAAATAAAATAAAAATACAACAGTTATTCCATCGTACAACATTAATAATTACAACCAGTGTGAAAGTAATGGGCATTTCTACGTTCCGTGCAACCTAGGCTTCACGCTAGGGCGTTGCTGCACCACATCGAATAGCTACGGCCTTAGGAGTCAACGCCAGAGGCATAACATACAATATAAGTACAACGGTTTTTCCATCGTATAAAACGAATAATTGCAATCAGTATGAAGGTTATGGTCATTTCTACGTTCCGGGCAACCTAGGCCTCACTCGAGGCGTTGCTCCACCAGATCCAATAGTTAGGACCTTAGAAGTCAGCGCCCGAAGCTTAAAATACAATAAAAATACAAAAGTTTTTCCATCGTATAACAGGAATAATTGCCACCAGTGTGAAAGTGATGGTCATACCTTCATTCCAGCAACCTAGGCTTCACTCTAGGGCGTTGCTCCTCCAGATAGAATAGTTAGGGCTCAGGAAGTCAACGCCAGAAGCATAAAATACAATACAAATACACCAGTTTTTCCCTTGTATAACAGGAATAATTGCAACCAGTGTGAAAGGTATGGTCATTTCTACGTTGCGGGCAACCTAGGCTTCACTCTAGGGCGTTGCTCCACCACATCGAATAGCTGCGGCCTTAGAAGTCAACGCCTGAAGTATAAAATACAATATAAATACAACAGGTTTTCATGTGTATAAAATGAATAATTGCAAACAGTGTGGAAGTATTGGTTATTTCTACGTTCCGGGCAAGCTAGGCTTCACGCTAGGGCGTTGCTCCATGACGTGAATGGCTACGGCCTTAGGAGTCAACGCCAAAGGCATAACATACAATATAAGTACAACAGTTTTTCCATCGTATAAAACGAATAATTGCAATCAGTATGAAGGTTATGGTCATTTCTACGTTACGGGTAACCTAGGCTTCACTCGAGGCGTTGCTCCACCAGATCCAATAGTTAGGGCCTAAGAAGTTAACGCCAGAAGCATAACGTACAATAAAAATCCAACAGTTTGTCCATCGTATAAGAGGAATAATTGCAACCAGTGTGAAAGTAATGGTAATTTCTACGTTCCGGGCAACCTAGGTTTCGCTCTAGGGCGTTGCTCCAGCACATCGAATAGTTAGGGCCTAAGAAGTCAACGCCAGAAGCATAAAATACAATATAAATACAGCAGTTTTTCCCGTTTATAACAGGAATAATTGCAAATAGTGTGAAAGATATGGTCATTTCTACGTTCCGAGCAACCTAGGCTTCACCCTATGGCGTTGCTCCACCAGATCCAATAGTTAAGGCCAAAGAAGTCAACGACAGAAGCATAAAATACAAAATTAATGCAACAGTTTTTCCATCGTGTAACACCCGTGTACAACCAGTGTGTAGGTGATTGTCATTTCTACATTCCGGGCAACCTAGGCTTCACTCTAGGGCGTTGCTCCACCCGATCGAATAGCTAGGGCCTAAGAAGTCAAAGCCAGAAGCATAAATTACAGTATATATACAGCAGTTTTTCCCTTGTATAACTGGAAAAATTGCAACCAGTGTGAAAGGTATGGTCGTTTCTACGTTCCGGGCCACCTAGGCATCACTCTAGAGCGTTGCTCCAACAGATCGAATAGCTAGGGCCTTAGAAGTCTTCGCCAGAAGCATAAAATAAAATGAAAATACAAGTTATTCCATCGTATAACAGGAACAATTACTACCAGTGTGAAAGTAATGGGCATTTGTACGTTCCGTGCAACCTAGGCTTCTCTCTAGGGCGTTGCTCCACCAGATCGAATAGTTAAGGCCTAAGAAGTCAACGCCAGAAGCATAAAGTACAAAAAAATCCAACAGTTTGTCCATTGTATAACCGGCATAATTGCAACCAGTGTGAAAGTAATGGTCATTTCTACGTTCCGGGCAACCTAGGTTTCGCTCTAGGGCATTGCTCCGCCACATCGAATAGTTAGGGCCTTAGAAGTGAACGCCAGAAGCATAAAATTCCATATAAATACAACAGTTTTTCCATCGTATAACAGGAATAATTGCAACCAGTGTGAAAGGTATGGTCGTTTCTACCTTCCGGGCAACCTAGGCTCCATTCTAGGGTGTTGCTCCACCACGTCGAATAGCCACGGCCTTAGGAGTCAACGCCAGAAGCTTAAAATACTATATAAATACAACAGTTTTTTCATCGTATAAAAGGAATAATTGCAACCAGTGTGAAAGCAATGGCCATTTCTACGTTCCAGGCATCCTAGACTTAACTCTGAGGCATGGCTCTAACAGGCCGAATACATTAGTCCTTAGAAGTCAACGCCTGAAGCATAAAGTACAATAAAAATACAACTGTTTCTTCAGCGTCTAACAGGAATAACTGCAACATGCCTGAAGGTAATGGTCACTTCCACGTTCCGGGCAATCTAGGCTTCTCTCTAGGGCGTTGCTCCACCAGATCGAATAGCTAGGGCCTAAGAAGTCAACGCCAGAAGCACAAAATACAATAGAAATAACAACAGCTTTTCCATCGTATAACAGGAATAATTGCAACCAGGGTGAAAGATATGGTCATTTCTGCGTTCCGGGCAGCCTAGGCTTCACACTAGGGCGTTGCTCCACCTCATCGAATAGCTACGGCCTTAGAAGTCAACGCCAGAAGAATAAAATACAATATAAATGCAACAGTTTTTCCATCGTATAAAACGAATAATTCCAACCAGTGTGAAAGTAATGGACGTTTCTACGTTCCGGGCAACCTAGTCTTCACTCTAGGGCGTTCGACCACCAGATCCAATAGTTAGGGCCTAAGAAGTCAACGCCAGGAGCACCAAATACGATATATGTACAACAGTTTTTCCATCGCATAAAATGAATGATTGCAAACAGTGTGAAAGTTATGGTCATTTCTACTTTCCCGACCACCTAGGCTTATCTCCAGGGCGTTGTTCCACCAGATCGGATAGTTAGGGACTTTGAATACAACGCCAGAAGCATAAAGTACAATAAAAATGCAACAGTTTTTCCATCGTATAACAGGAAAGCTGCAACCAGTGTGAAAGTACTGGTCATTTCTATGTTCCGGGTAACCTAGTCTTCACTCAAGGGCGTTGGACGACCAGATCCAATAGTTAGGGCCTAAGAAGTCAACGCCAGGAGCACCAAATACGATATATGTACAACAGTTTTTCCATCGCATAAAATGAATGATTGCAAACAGTGTGAAAGTTATGGTCATTTCTACTTTCCCGATCACCTAGACTTATCTCCAGGGCGTTGTTCCACCAGATCGGATAGTTAGGGACTTTGAATACAACGCCGGAAGCATAAAATACAATATAAATACAACAGTTTTTCCAACGCATAACAGGAATAATTGCAATCAGTGTGAAAGATATGGTCATTTCTGCGTTCCGGGCAGCCTAGGCTTCACACTAGGGCGTTGCTCCACCTCATCGAATAGCTACGGCCTTAGAAGTCAACGCCAGAAGAATAAAATACAATATAAATGCAACAGTTTTTCCATCGTATAAAACGAATAATTCCAACCAGTGTGAAAGTAATGGACGTTTCTACGTTCCGGGCAACCTAGTCTTCACTCTAGGGCGTTCGACCACCAGATCCAATAGTTAGGGCCTAAGAAGTCAACGCCAGGAGCACCAAATACGATATATGTACAACAGTTTTTCCATCGCATAAAATGAATGATTGCAAACAGTGTGAAAGTTATGGTCATTTCTACTTTCCCGACCACCTAGGCTTATCTCCAGGGCGTTGTTCCACCAGATCGGATAGTTAGGGACTTTGAATACAACGCCAGAAGCATAAAGTACAATAAAAATGCAACAGTTTTTCCATCGTATAACAGGAAAGCTGCAACCAGTGTGAAAGTACTGGTCATTTCTATGTTCCGGGTAACCTAGTCTTCACTCAAGGGCGTTGGACGACCAGATCCAATAGTTAGGGCCTAAGAAGTCAACGCCAGGAGCACCAAATACGATATATGTACAACAGTTTTTCCATCGCATAAAATGAATGATTGCAAACAGTGTGAAAGTTATGGTCATTTCTACTTTCCCGATCACCTAGACTTATCTCCAGGGCGTTGTTCCACCAGATCGGATAGTTAGGGACTTTGAATACAACGCCGGAAGCATAAAATACAATATAAATACAACAGTTTTTCCAACGCATAACAGGAATAATTGCAATCAGTGTGAAAGATATGGTCATTTCTACGTTCCGGACAAACTAGGCTTCACTCTAGGACGTTGCTCAACCACATCGAATAGCTACGGCCTTAGAAGTCAACGCCAGAAGCATAAAATACGATAGAAATACAACAGCTTTTCCATCGTATAACAGAAATAATTGCAACCAGGGGGAAAGGTATGGTCATTTCTACGTTCCGAGCAACCTAGGCTTCACTCAAGGGCGTTGCCCAACCACATCGAATAGCTACGGCCTTAGAAGAAAACGCCATAGCTATAAAATACAATATAAATACAATAGTCTTTCCATCGTATACAACGAATAATTGAACCAGTATGATAGTTATGGTCATTTCTACGTTCCGGGCAACCTAGGCATCACTCTAGGGCGTAGCTCCTCCAGGCGGAATAGCTACGGCCTTAGAAGTCAACGCCAGAAGCATAAAATACAATATAAATACAACAGTTTTTCCATCGTATAACAGAAATAATTGCAAACAGTGTGAAAGATATGGTCATTTCTACGTTCCGGGCAACCTAGGCTTCACTCTAGGGTGTTGCTCAACCAGGTCGAATAGATAGGGCCTTAGAAAACAACTCGAGACGCATCAAATATAATAAAAATACAACAGATTTTCCATCGTATAACACGGATAATTGCAACCATTGTGAAAGGTATGGTCATTTCTACATTCCGGGCAACTGGGCTTCACTCTAGGGCGTTGCTCCACCAGATCGAATAGTTAGGGCCTATGAAGTCTACGCCAGAAGCATAAAATACGATATATGTACAACAGTTTTTCCATCGTTTAAAACGAATAAGTGCAACCAGTGTGAAAGCAACGGCCATTTCTACGTTCCGGGCATCCTAGACTTAACTCTGAGGCATTGCTCCACCAGATCGAATACATAGGGCCTTAGAAGTCAACGCCAGAAGCATAAAATACGATAGAAATACAACAGCTTTTCCATCGTATAACAGAAATAATTGCAACCAGGGGGAAAGGTATGGTCATTTCTACGTTCCGAGCAACCTAGGCTTCACTCAAGGGCGTTGCCCAACCACATCGAATAGCTACGGCCTTAGAAGAAAACGCCATAGCTATAAAATACAATATAAATACAATAGTCTTTCCATCGTATACAACGAATAATTGAACCAGTATGATAGTTATGGTCATTTCTACGTTCCGGGCAACCTAGGCATCACTCTAGGGCGTAGCTCCTCCAGGCGGAATAGCTACGGCCTTAGAAGTCAACGCCAGAAGCATAAAATACAATATAAATACAACAGTTTTTCCATCGTATAACAGAAATAATTGCAAACAGTGTGAAAGATATGGTCATTTCTACGTTCCGGGCAACCTAGGCTTCACTCTAGGGTGTTGCTCAACCAGGTCGAATAGATAGGGCCTTAGAAAACAACTCGAGACGCATCAAATATAATAAAAATACAACAGATTTTCCATCGTATAACACGGATAATTGCAACCATTGTGAAAGGTATGGTCATTTCTACATTCCGGGCAACTGGGCTTCACTCTAGGGCGTTGCTCCACCAGATCGAATAGTTAGGGCCTATGAAGTCTACGCCAGAAGCATAAAATACGATATATGTACAACAGTTTTTCCATCGTTTAAAACGAATAAGTGCAACCAGTGTGAAAGCAACGGCCATTTCTACGTTCCGGGCATCCTAGACTTAACTCTGAGGCATTGCTCCACCAGATCGAATACATAGGGCCTTAGAAGTCAACGCCAGAAGCATAAAGTACAACAAATATCCCACAGTTTGTCCATCGTATAACAGGAGTAATAGCAACCAGTGTGAAGGTAATGGTCATTTCTACGTTCCGGGCAACCTAGGCTTCACTCTAGGGCGTTGCTCCACAAGATCGAATAGCTAGGGACTTAGAATTCAACGCCAGAAGCATAAAATAAAATAGAAATACAACAGTTATTCCATCGTATAACAGGAGTAATTACAACCAGTGTGAAAGTAATGGGCATTTCTACGTTCCATGCAACCTAGGCTTCACTCTAGGGCGTTGCTCCACCATGTCGAATAGTTAGGGCCTTAGAAAACTACTCCAGACGCATGAAATACAATAAAAATGCAACAGTTTTTCCATCGTATAACACGGATAATTGCAACCAGTGTGAAAGTAATGGTCATTTCTACGTTCCAGGCAACCTTGGCTTCACTCTAGGGCGTTGTTCCACCAGATCGAATAGTTAGGGCATAAGAAGTCAACGCCTGAAGCATAAAATACAATATAAATACAACAGTTTTTCCACCGTATAAAACGAATAATTGCAACCAGTGTGCAAGTAATGGTCATTTCTACGTTCCGGGCAACCTAGGCTTCACTATAGGACGTTGCTCCAATACATCGAATAGCTACGGCCTTAGAAGTCAACGCCAGAAACATTAAATACAATATAAATACAACAGCGTTGTATATAAATACAACATCGTATAACAGGAATAATTGCCAAGAGTCTGAAAGATATGATCATTTCTACGTTCCGGGCAACCTAGGCTTCACTCTAGAGAGTTGCTCCACCACATCGAATAGTTAGGCCCTAAGAAGTCAACGCCAGAAGCATAAAATACGATATATGTACAACAGTTTTTCCATCGTATAACAGGAATAATTGCAACCAGTGTGAAAGCACAGGTCATTTCTACGTTCCGGGCAACCTACGCTTCGCTTAAGGGCGTTGCTCCACCAGATCGAATAGCTAGGGACTTAGAAGTCAACGCCAGAAGCATAAAAAACAATAAAAGTACAACAGTTTTTCCTTCGTATAAAACGAGTAATTGAAACCAGTGTGAAAGCAATGGCCATTTCTACGTTCCGGGTATCCTAGACTTAACTCCGAGGCATTGCTCCACCATATCGAAATATAGGGCCTTAGAAGTCAGAGCCAGAAGCATAAAATACAATAAAAATGCAACAGTTTTTCCATCGTATAACAGGAAAGCTGCAACCAGTGTGAAAGTACTGGTCATTTCTATGTGCCGGGTAACCTAGGCTTCACTCTAGGGCGTTGCTCCACCAGATCGAATAGCTAGGGACTTAGAATTCAGCGCCAGAAGAATATAATACAACATATGTACAACAGTTTTTCCATCGTATAAAACGAATAATTGCAACCAGTATGAAAGTTATGGTCATTTCTACGTTCCGGGCGACCCAGGCTTCACACTAGGGCGTTGCTACACCAGATCCAATAGTTAGTGCCTAAGAAGTCAACGCCTGAAGCATAAAATACAGTATAAATACCATAGTTTTTCCATCGTATAAAATGAATAATTGCAACCAGTGTGAAAGTAATGGCCATTTCTACGTTCCGCGCATCCTAGACTCAACACTGAGGCATTGCTCCGTCAGATCGAATACATAGGGCCTTAGACGTCAACGCCAGAAGCATAAAGTACTATAAAAATCCAACAGTTTGTCCATCGTATAACAGGAATAATTGCAACCGGTGTGAAAGTGATTGCCATTTCTACGTTGCACGCTACCTAGGCCTCACCCTAGGGCGTTGCTCCATCAGATCCAATTGTTAGGACCTAAGAAGTCAACGCCAGAAGCAGAAAATACAAAATAAATACAACAGTTTTTCCATCGTATAACAGGATTAATTGCAACCAGTGTGAAGGTGAAGGTTATTTCTACATTCCGGGCAACCTAGGCTTCACTCTAGGGCGTTGCTCCACCAGATCAAATAGTTAGGGCCTAAGAAGTCAACGCCAGAAGCATAAAATACAATATAAATACAGCAGTTTTTCCCGTTTATAACAGGAATAATTGCAAACAGTGTGAAAGATATGGTCATTTCTACGTTCCGAGCAACCTAGGCTTCACCCTAGGTCGTTGCTCCACCAGATCCAATAGTTAGGGCCAAAGAAGTCAACGACAGAAGCATAAAATACAAAATTAATGCAACAGTTTTTCCATCGTGTAACACCCGTGTACAACCAGTGTGTAGGTGATTGTCATTTCTACATTCCGGGCAACCTAGGCTTCACTCTAGGGCGTTGCTCCACCAGATCGAATAGTTAGGGCCTAAGAAGTCAAAGCCAGAAGCATAAAATACAGTATATATACAGCAGTTTTTCCCTTGTATAACAGGAAAAATTGCAACCAGTGTGAAAGGTATGGTCGTTTCTACGTTCCGGGCCACCTAGGCTTCACTCTAGAGCGTTGCTCCACCAGATCGAGTAGCTAGGGCCTTAGAAGTCATCGCCAGAAGCATAAAATAAAATGAAAATACAAGTTATTCCATCGTATAACAGGAATAATTACTACCAGTGTGAAAGTAATGGGCATTTCTACGTTCCGTGCAACCTAGGCTTCTCTCTACGGCGTTGCTCCACCAGATCGAATAGTTAAGGCCTAAGAAGTCAACGCCAGAAGCATAAAGTACAAAAAAATCCAACAGTTTGTCCATCGTATAACAGGAATAATTGCAACCAGTGTGAAAGTAATGGTCATTTCTACGTTGCGTGCAACATAGGCTTCACTCTAGGGCGTTGCTCCACCAGATCGAATAGTTAGGGCCTTAGAAGTTAACGCCCGAAACATAAAATACAATATAAATACTACAGTTTTTCCATCGTATACAATCAATGATTGCAAACATTGTGAAAGTAACGGTCATTTCTACGTTCCGTGCAACCTAGGCTCCACTCTAGGGCGTTGTTCCACCAGGTCAGATAGATAGGGCCTTAGAAGACAACTCCAGACGCATAAAATACGATAAAAGCACATCAGTTTTTCCATCGTATAAGAGAAATAATTGCAACCAGAGTGAAAGTGATGGTCATTTCTACGTTCCCGGCGACCTAGGCTTCACTCTAGGGAGTTGCTCCACCACATCGAATAGTTAGGGACTTAGAATTGAACGTCAGAAGCATAAAATACAATAAAAATGCAACAGTTTTTCCATCATATAACAGGAATAATTGCAAACAGTATGAAAGGGATGGTCATTTCCACGTTCCTGGCAACCTAGGCTTCACTCTAGGGCATCGCTCCCCCAGATCCAATGGCTAGGGCCTTAGAAGTCAACGCCAGAAGCATAAAATAAAATAAAGATACAACAGTTTTTCCATCGTATTACAGGAATAATTACAACTAGTGTGAAGGTAATGTGCATTTCAACGTTCCGTGCAACCTAGGCTTCACTCTAGGGCGTTGCTCCACCAGGTCGGATAGTTAGGGCCTCAGAAAACAACTCCAGTCGCATAAAGTAGAATAAAAATACAACAGCTTTTCCATCGTATGAAAAGAATAATTGCAACCAGAGTGAAAGTGATGGTCATTTCTACGTTCCGTGCAACCTTGTCTTTACTCTAGGGCGTTGCTCCACCAGATCGAATTGTTAGGGCCTTGGAAGTCAACGCCCGAAGCATAAAATACAAAATTAATAGAACAGTTTTTCCATTGTATAAAACGAATAATTGCAACCAGTGTGAAGATTATGGTCATTTCTACGTTCCGTGCAACATAGGCTTCACTCTAGGGCGTTGCTCCACAACATCGAATAGCTACGGCTTTAGAAGTCAACGCCAGAAGCATAAAATACAATATAAATACAAGAGCTTTTCCATCGTATACAATGAATGATTGCAAACGTTGTGAAAGTATCGGTCATTTCTACGGTCCGGGCAACCTAGGCTTCACTCTAGGGCGTTGCTCCACCAGATCGAATAGCTAGGCCCTTAGAAGACAACGACCGAAACATGAAATACAATAAAAATACAATAGTTTTTCCATTGTATAACGAGAATAATTGCAACCAGTGCGAAAGTGATGGTCATTTCTACGTTGCGTGCAACATAGGCTTCACTCTAGGGCGCTGCTCCACCAGATCGAATAGTTAGGGCCTTAGAAGTTAACGCCCGAAGCATAATATACAAAATTAATAGAACTGTTTTTCCATTGTATAAAACGAATAGTTGCAACTAGTGTGAAGAATATGTTCATTTCTACGTACCGTGCAACCTAGGCTTCACTCTAGGGCGTTGTTCCACCAGATCGAACTGTTAGGGCCTAAGAAGTCAACGCCAGAAGCATAAAATACAATATAAATACAATAGTTTTTCCATCGTATATAACGAATAATTGCAACCAGTGTGAAAGTAATGGTCATTTCTACGGTCCGGGCAACCTAGGCTTCACTCTAGGGCGTTGCTCCACCAGATCGAATAGCTAGGCCCTTAGAAGACAACGACCGAAACATGAAATACAATAAAAATACAATAGTTTTTCCATTGTATAACGAGAATAATTGCAACCAGTGCGAAAGTGATGGTCATTTCTACGTTGCGTGCAACATAGGCTTCACTCTAGGGCGTTGCTGCACCAGGTCGAGTAGTTAGGGCCTTAGAAAACAACTCCAGACGCATAAAATACAATAAAAATACAACAGTTTTTCCATCGTATAAAAAGAATAATTGCAAGCAGTGTGAAAGTAATGGTCATTTCTACGTTTCGGGCGACCTAGGCTTCACTCAAGATCGTTGCTCCACCAGATCGAATAGTTAGGGCCTTTGAAGTCAACGCACGAAGCATAAAATACAAAATAAATAGAACAGTTTTTCCATTGTATGAAACGAATAATTGCAACCAGTGTGAAAGTTATGGTCATTTCTACGTTCCGGGCAACCTAGGCTTCACTCTAGGGCGTTGTTCCACCAGATCGAATAGTTAGGGCCTAAGAAGTCAACGTCAGAAGCATAAAATACGATATAAATACAACAGCTTTTCCATCGTATATAATGTATATTTGCAAACAGTGTGAAAGTCAAGATCATTTCTAGGTTCCGGGTAACCTAGGCTTAACTGTAGGGCGTTGCTCCACCAGATCGCATAGCTAGGGACTTAAAATTTGACGCCAGAAGCATAAAATACAATAAAAATGCAACAGTTTTTCCATCGTATAACAGGAAAGCTGCAGCCAGTGTGAAAGTACTGGTCATTTCTATGTTCCGGATAACCTAGGCTTCACTCTAGGGCGTTGCTCCACCAGATCGAATAGTTAGGGACTTATAATTCAACGCCAGAAACATAAAATACAACATAAGTACAACAGTTTTTCCATCGTATAACAGGAATGATTGCAACCAGTGTGAAAGTACAGGTCATTTCTATGTTCCGGGCAACCTAGGCTTCGCCTAAGGGCGTTGATCCACCAGATCGAATAGCTAGGGACTTAGAAGTCAACGCCAGAAGCATAAAATACAATAAAAATACAACAGTTTTTCCACCGTATATAATGTATATTAGAAAACAGTGTGAAGGTAAAGGTCATTTCTACGTTCCGGGCAACCTAGGCTTAACTGTAGGGCGTTGCTCCACCAGATCGAATAGTTAGGGCCTTAGAAGTCAACGCACGAAGCATAAAATACAAAATTAATACAACAGTTTCTCCATCGTATAAAACGAATAATTGCAACCAGTGTGAAAGATATGGTCATTTCTACGTTACGGGCAACCTAGGCTTCACTCTAGGTCGTTGCTCCACCAAACCGAATAGCTAGGGCCTTAGAAGTCATAGCCCGAAGCATAAAATACAGAATTAATACAACAGTTATTCCATCGTATAACAGGTATAATTACAATCAGGGTGAAAGTAATGGGCATTTCTACGTTCCGAGCAACCTAGGCTTCACTCTAGGGCGTTGCTCCACCAGGTCGAGTAGTTAGGACCTTAGAAAACAACTCCCGACGCATAAAATACAGTAAAAATACAACAGTTTTTCCATCGTATAAAAAGAATAATTGCAACCAGTGTGAAAGTAATGGTCATTTCTACGTTTCGGGCAACCTAGGCTTCACTCAAGAGCGTTGCTCCACCAGATCGAATAGTTAGGGCCTTAGAAGTCAACGCGCGAAGCATAAAGAACAAAATAAATAGAACAGTTATTCCACTGTATGAAACGAATAATTGCAACCAGTGTGAAAGTTATGGTCATTTCTACGTTCCGGGCAACCTAGGCTTCACTCTAGGGCGTTGTTCCACCAGATCGAATAGTTAGGGCCTGAGAAGTCACCGTCAGAAGCATAAAATACAATATAAATACAACAGCTTTTCCATCCTATATAATGTATATTTGCAAACAGTGTGAAAGTTAAGGTCATTTCTAGGTTCCGGGTAACCTAGGCTTAACTGTAGGGCGTTGCTCCACCAGATCGAACAGCTAGGGACTTAGAATTCAACGCCAGAAGCATAAAATACAATATAAATACTACAGCTTTTCCATCGTATGTGATGTATATTTGCAAACAGTGTGAAAGTAAAGGTCATTTCTACGTTCCGGGCAACATAGGCTTAACTGTAGGGCGTTGCTCCTCCAGATCGCATAGTTCGGTACTTAGAATTTAACGCCAGAAGCATAAAATACAATAAAAATGCAACAGTTGCTCCATTGTATAACAGGAATAACTGCAACCAGAGTGAAAGTACTGGTCATTTCTACGTTCCGGGCAATCTAGGCTTCACTCTAGGGCGGTGCTCCACCAGATCGAATAGTTAGGGCCTAAGAAGTCAACGCCAGAAGCACAAAATACGATATAAATACAACAGCTTTTGCATCGTATAGGATGTATATTAGCAAACAGTGTGAAAGTAAAGGTCATTTCTACGTTCCGGGCAACATAGGCTTAACTGTAGGGCGCTGCTCCTCCAGATCGCATAGTTCGGTACATAGAATTTAACGTCAGAAGCATAAAATACAATAAAAATGCAACAGTTTTTCCATCGTATAACAGGAAAGCTGCAACCAGTGTGAAAGTACTGGTCATTTCTATGTTCCGGGTAACCTAGGCTTCACTCTAGAGCGTTGCTCCACCAGATCGAACAGCTAGGGACTTAGAATTCAACGCCAGAAGAATAAAATTCAAACATAATTATAACAGTGTTTCCATCATATAAAATGTATAATTGCAAGCAGTGTGAATGTAATGGTCATTTCTACGTTCCGGTCAACCTAGGCTTAACTGTAGGGCGTTGTTCCACCAGATCGAATAGTTAGCGCCTTAGAAGTTAACGCCCGAAGCATGAAATACAAAATAAATAGAACAGTTTTTCCATCGTATAACAGGGATAACTGCAACCAGTGTGAAAGTAAAGGTCATTTCTACGTTCCGGGCATCCTAGGCGTCACTGTAGGCCGTTGCTCCACCACATCGTATAGCTACGGCCTTAGAAGTCAACGCCAGAAGCATAAAATACAAAATTAATAAAACAGTTTTTCCATCGTATAAAACGAATAATTGCAACCAGTGTGAAAGATATGGTCATTTCTACGTTACCGGCAACCTAGGCTTCACTCTAGGTCGTTGCTCCACCAAATCGAATAGCTAGGGCCATAGAAGTCATTGCCCGAAGCATAAAATACAAAATTAATACAACAGATATTCCATTGTATGAAACGAATAATTGCAACCAGTGTGAAAGTTATGGTCATTTCTACGTTCCGGGCAACCTAGGCTTCACTCTAGGGCGTTGTTCCACCAGATCGAATAGCTAGGGACTTAAAATTTGACGCCAGAAGCATAAAATACAATAAAAATGCAACAGTTTTTCCATCGTATAACAGGAAAGCTGCAACCAGTGTGAAAGTACTGGTCATTTCTATGTTCCGGGTAACCTAGGCTTCACTCTAGGGCGTTGCTCCACCAGATCGAACTGCTACGGACTTAGAATTCAACGCCAGAAGAATAAAATACAACATAATTATAACAGTGTTTCCATCATATAAAATGTATAATTGCAAGCAGTGTGAATGTAATGGTCATTTCTACCTTCCGGGCAACCTAGGCTTTACTCTAGAGCATTGCTCCACCAGATCGAATATTTAGGGCCTAGGAAGACAACGCCAGAAGCATAAAATACAATATAAATACAACAGCTTTTCCATCGTATATAATATATATTTGCAAACAGTGTGTAGGTAAAGGTCATTTCTACGTTCCGGGCAACCTAGGGTTCACTCTAGGGCGTTCTTCCACCAGATCTAATAGTTAGGGCCTAAGAAGTCAACGCCAGAAGCATAAAATCCAATATAAATACAACAGCTTTACCATCGTATATAATGTATATCTGCAAACAGTGTGAAGGTATAGGTCATTTCTACGTTCCGGGCAACCTAGGCTTCACTCTAGGGCGTTCCTCCTCCAGATCGAATAGTTAGGGCCTTAGAAGTCAACGCCAGAAGCATAAAACACAACATAAGTATAGCAGTTCTGCCATCGTATAAAATGTATAATTGCAAGCAGTGTGAAAGTAAAGGTCACTCCTACGTTCCGGTCAACCTAGGCTTCACTCTAGGGCTTTGTTCCACCAGATCGCATAACTAGGGACTTAGAAATTAACGCCAGAAGCATAAAATACAATAAAGATGCATCAGTTTTTCCATCGTATAACAGGAATGATTGCAACCAGTGTGAAGGTAATGGTCTAATCCACGTTCCGGGCAACCTAGGCTTCACTACAGGGCGGTGCTCCACCAAACCGAATAGCTAGGGCCTTAGAAGTCATAGCCCGAAGCATAAAATACAGAATTAATACAACAGTTATTCTATCGTATAACAGGTATAATTACAACCAGGGTGAAAGTAATGGGCATTTCTACGTTCCGAGCAACCTAGGCTTCACTCTAGGGCGTTGCTCCACCAGGTCGAGTAGTTAGTGCCTTAGAAAACAACTCCAGACGCATAAAATACAATAAAAATACAACAGTTTTTCCATCGTATAAAATGAATGATTGCAAACAGTGTGAAAGTTATGGTCATTTCTACGTTCCGGGCAGCCTAGGCCTAACTCCAGGGCGTTGCTCCACCAGATCGAACAGTTAGGGACTTTGAATACAACGCCACGAGTATAAAATACAATAAAAATGCAACAGTTTTTCCATCGTATAACAGGAATCATTGCAACAAGTGTGAAAGTAATGGTCATTTCTACGTTCCGGGCAACCTAGGCATCGCTCTAGGGCCTTGCTCCACCAGATCGAATAGCTAGGGACTTAGAAGTCAACGCCAGCAACATAAAATACAATAAAAATGCGACAGATTTTCCACCGTATAACAGGAATAACTGCAACCAGTGTGATAGTACTGGTCATTTCTACGTTCCGGGCAACCTAGGCTTCACTCTAGGGCGGTGCTCCACCAGATCGAATAGTTAGGGCCTAAGAAGTCAACGCCATAAGCATAAAATACAATATAAATACTACAGCTTTTCCATCGTATATGATGTATATTTGCAAACAGTGTGAAAGTAAAGGTCATTTCTACGTTCCAGGCAACATAGGCTTAACTGTAGGGCGTTGCTCCTCCAGATCGCATAGTTCGGTACTTAGAATTTAACGCCAGAAGCATAAAATACAATAAAAATGCAACAGTTTTTCCATCGTATAACAGTAATAATTGCAACCAGTGTGAAAGTACAGGTCATTTCTACGTTCCGGGCAACCTAGGCTTCAGTCTAGGGTGTTCCTCCACCAGCTCGAATAGTTAGGGCCTTAGAAGTCAACGCCAGAAGCATAAAATACATCATAAGTATAGCAGCTCTGCCATCGTATAAAATGTATAATTGCAAGCAGTGTGAAAGTAAAGGTCATTTCTACGTTCCGGGCAACCTAGGCTTGACCCTAGGGCGTTGCTCCACCAGATCGAATAGTTAGGTCCTTAGAAGGCAACGCCCGAAGCATAAAATACAATAAAAATACAATAGTTTTTCCGTCGTATAAAATGGATAATTGCAATCAGTGTGAAGGTAATCGTCATTTCTACGTTCCGGGCAACCTAGGCATCACTCTAGGGCGTTGCTCCACCAGATCGAATAGTTAGGGCCTTAGAAGTCAACGCCAGAAGCGTAAAATACAAAACAAATGCAACAGTTTTTCCATCGTATAAAACGAATAATTGCAACCGATGTGAAAATTATGGTCATTTCTGCGTTCCGGGCAACCTAGGCTTCACTCTAGGGCGTTGCTCCACCAGATGGAATAGTTAGGGCCTTAGAAGTCAACGCCCGAAGCATAAAATACAATGAAAGTGCAACGGTTTTTCCATCGTATAAAACGAATAATTGCAACCAGTGTGGAAGTGGTAGTCACTTCTAGGTTCCGGGCAACCTAGGCTTCACTCTAGGGTGTTGCTCCACCAGATCGAATAGCTAGGGACTAAGAAGTCATTGCCAGAAGCATAAAACACAATATAAAAACAATAGCTGTTCCATCGTATAATGCGAATAATTGCAACAAGTGTGAAAGTGACGGCCATTTCTACGTTCCGGCCATTCTAGATATAACTCTGAGGCGTTGCTCCGCCAGATCGAATAGTTAGGGCCTAGGAAGTCAACACCAGGTGCATAAAATACAATAAGAATACAACAGTTTTTCCATCATATAACAGTAATAATTGCAACCAGTGTGAAAGTACAGGTCATTTCTACGTTCCGGGCAACCTAGGCTTCAGTCTAGGGTGTTCCTCCACCAGCTCGAATAGTTAGGGCCTTAGAAGTCAACGCCAGAAGCATAAAATACATCATAAGTATAGCAGCTCTGCCATCGTATAAAATGTATAATTGCAAGCAGTGTGAAAGTAAAGGTCATTTCTACGTTCCGGGCAACCTAGGCTTGACCCTAGGGCGTTGCTCCACCAGATCGAATAGTTAGGTCCTTAGAAGGCAACGCCCGAAGCATAAAATACAATAAAAATACAATAGTTTTTCCGTCGTATAAAATGGATAATTGCAATCAGTGTGAAGGTAATCGTCATTTCTACGTTCCGGGCAACCTAGGCATCACTCTAGGGCGTTGCTCCACCAGATCGAATAGTTAGGGCCTTAGAAGTCAACGCCAGAAGCGTAAAATACAAAACAAATGCAACAGTTTTTCCATCGTATAAAACGAATAATTGCAACCGATGTGAAAATTATGGTCATTTCTGCGTTCCGGGCAACCTAGGCTTCACTCTAGGGCGTTGCTCCACCAGATGGAATAGTTAGGGCCTTAGAAGTCAACGCCCGAAGCATAAAATACAATGAAAGTGCAACGGTTTTTCCATCGTATAAAACGAATAATTGCAACCAGTGTGGAAGTGGTAGTCACTTCTAGGTTCCGGGCAACCTAGGCTTCACTCTAGGGTGTTGCTCCACCAGATCGAATAGCTAGGGACTAAGAAGTCATTGCCAGAAGCATAAAACACAATATAAAAACAATAGCTGTTCCATCGTATAATGCGAATAATTGCAACAAGTGTGAAAGTGACGGCCATTTCTACGTTCCGGCCATTCTAGATATAACTCTGAGGCGTTGCTCCGCCAGATCGAATAGTTAGGGCCTAGGAAGTCAACACCAGGTGCATAAAATACAATAAGAATACAACAGTTTTTCCATCATATAACAGGAATAACTGCAACCAGTGTGAAGGTAATGGTCATTTCTACGTTCCGGGCCACCTAGGCTCCACTCTGGGGCGTTGTTCCACCAGATCCAAGAGTAAGGGACTGAGAAGTCAACGCCAGAAGCATAAAATACAAAACAAGTACAACAGTTTTTCCTTCGTGTAACACGAATAATTGCAACCAGTGTGAAAGTGATAGCCATTTCTACGTTCCTGGCAACCTAGGCTTGACTCTAGGGCGTTTGTCCACCAGATCGAATTGTTCAGGCCTAAGAAGTCAACGCGAGAAGCATAAAATACAATAAAAATACAACAGTTCTTCCATCGTATAACAGGAATAATTGCAACCAGTGTGAAGCTAATGGTCATTCCTACGTTCCGGGCAACCTAGGCTTCACTCTACGGCGTTGGCCCACCAGATCGAATAGTTACGGCCTATGAAGTCAACGCCAGAAGCATAAAATACAAAAGAAATTCAACTGTTTTTCCATCGTATAAAACGAATAATTGCATCCAGTGTGAAAGTTATGGTCATTTCTACGTTCCAGGCAACCTAGGCTTCACTGTAGGGTGTTGCTCTACCAAATCGAATAGATAGGGCCTTAGAAGTCTACGCCCGGAGCATAAAATACAATAAAAATACAACAGTTTTTCCATCGTATAAAATGAGTAATTGCCATCAGTGTGAAGGTAATGGTCATTTCTGCGTTCCGTTCAAACGAGGATTCACTCTAGGGCGTTGCTGCACCAGATCGAATAATTAGGGCCTGAGAAGTCAACGCCCGAAGCATAAAATACAATAAAAACACAATAGTTTTTCCATCGTATAAAATGAATAATTGCAATCAGTGTGAAGGTAATGTTCATTTCTACGTTCCGGGCAGCCTAGGCTTCACACTAGGGCGTTGCTCCACCAGATCGAATGGTCAGGACCTAAGAAGTCAACGCCAGAAGCATAAAACACAATAAAGATACAGCAGTTTTTCCATCGCACTACAGGAGTAATTACAACCAGTGTGTGAGTGATGGTCATTTCTACGTTCGGGGCAACCTAGCCATCACTCTAGGGCGTTGCTCCACCAGATCGAATAGTTAGGGCCTAAGAAGTCAACCCCAGAAGCATAAAATACAATGTAAATACAACAGTTTTTGCATCGTATAATATGAATAATTGCAAACAGTGTGAAAGTAATGGTCATTTCTACGTTCCGTGCAACCTAGGCTTGACTCTAGGGCGTTGCTCCACCATATCGAATAGTTAGGGCCTTAGAAGTCAACGCCCGAAGCATAAAATACAATAAAAATACAATAGTTTTTCCATCGTATAAAATGGATAATTGCTATCAGTGTGAATGTAATGGCCATTTCTACGTTCCGGGAAACCTAGGCTTCACTCTAGGGCGTTGTTCCACCAGATCGAATTGTTAGGGCCTAAGAAGTCAATGCCAGAAGCATAAAATACAAAACAAATACAACAGTATTTCCATCGTATAAAACGAATAATTGCAACCGGTGTGAAAATTATTGTCATTTCTGGGTTCCGTGCAACCTAGGCTTCACTCGAGGGCGTTGTTCCACCAGATCGAATAGAAAGGGCCTAAGAAGTCAACGCCAGAAGCATAACGTACAATATAAATACAACGATTTTTCCATCGTATAAAACGAAGAGTTGCATCCAGTGTGAAAGTAATGGCCATTTCTACGTTCCGGGCAACCTATGCTTCACTCTAGGGTGTTGCTCCACCAGATCGAACAGTTAGGGCCATAGAAGTCAACGCCCGAAGCATAAAATACAATAAAGATACAACAGATTTTCCATAGTATAACAGGAGTAATTGCAACCAGTGTGAAAGTGATGGTCATTTCTACGTTCCGGGCAACCTATGCTTCACTCTACGGCGTTGTTCCACCACATCGAATTGTTAGGGCCTTGGATGTGAACGCCAGAAGCATAAAATACAAAACAAATACAACAGTTTTTCCATCGTATAAAACGAATAATAGCAACGGGTGTGAAAGTTATGGTCATTTCTACGTCCCGGTCAACCTAGTCTTCGCTCTAGGGCGTTGCTCCACCAGATCGAATCGTTAGGGCCTTAGATGTCATCGCCCGAAGCATAAAATACAATGAAAATGCAACGGTTTTTCCATCGTATAACACGAATAATGGCAACCCGTGTGAAAGTGATAGCCATTTCTACGTTCCAGGCAACCTAGGCTTCACTGTAGGGTGTTGCTCTACCAAATCGAATAGCTAGGGCCTTAGAAGTCTACGCCCGGGGCATAAAATACAATAAAAATAGAACAGTTTTTCCATCGTATAAAATGAGTAATTGCCATCAGTGTGAAAGTAATGGTCATTTCTACGTTCCGGGCAACCTAGGCTACACTCTAGGGCGTTGCTCCACCAGATCGAATGGTCAGGGCCTAAGAAGTCAACGCCAGAAGAATAAAACACAATAAAGATACAACAGTTTTTCCACCACGTGACAGGAGTAATTACAACCAGTGTGAAAGTGATGGTCATTTCTAAGTTCCGGGCAACCTAGCCTTCACTCCATGGCGTTGCTCCGCCAGATCGAATACTTAGGGCCTAAGAAGTCAACGCCAGAAGCATAAAATACAATGTAAATACAACAGTTTTTCCATCGTATAACACGAATAATGGCAACCCGTGTGAAAGTGATAGCCATTTCTACGTTCCAGGCTACCTAGGCTACACTCTAGGGCGTTGCTCCACCAGATCGAATGGTCAGGGCCTAAGAAGTCAACGCCAGAAGAATAAAACACAATAAAGATACAACAGTTTTTCCATCGCGTGACAGGAGTAATTACAACCAGTGTGAAAGTGATGGTCATTTCTAAGTTCCGGGCAACCTAGGCTTGACTCTAGGGCGTTGCTCCACCAGATCGAATACTTAGGGCCTAAGAAGTCAACGCCAGAAGCATAAAATACAATGTAAATACAACAGTTTTTCCATCGTATAAAACGAATAATTGCAACCAGTGTGAAAGTTATGGTCATTTCTACGTTCCTGGCAACCTAGACTTGACTCTAGGGCGTTGCTCCATCAGATCGAATAGTTAGGGTCTTAGAAGTCAACGCCCGAAGCATAAGATACAATAAAAATACAATAGTTTTTCCATCGTATAAAATGGATAATTGCAATCAGTGTGAAGTTAATGTTCATTCCTACGTTCCGGGCAACCTAGGCTTCACTCTAGGGCGTTGCTCCACCAGATCGAATACTTAGGGCCTTAGAAGTCAGCGCCCGAAGCGTAAAATACAGAATAAATACAACAGTTTTTCCGTCGTATAAAACGAATAATTGCATCCAGTGTGAAAGTTATGGTCAGTGCTACGTTCCGGTCAATCTAGGCTTCACTCTAGGGCGTTGCTCCACCAGATAGAACCGTTAGGGCCTTAGATGTCAACGCCCGAAGCATAAAATACAATGTAAATACAACAGTTTTTCCATCGTATAAAACCAATAATTGCATCCAGTGTGAAAGTTATTGTCATTTCTACGTTCCAGGCAACCTAGCCTTCACTCTAGGGCGTTGCTCCACCAGATCGAATAGTTAGGGCCTAAGAAGTCAACGCCAGAAGCATAAAATACAGAATAAATACAACAGTTTTTCCATCGTATAAAACGAATAATTGCATCCAGTGTGAAAGTTATGGTCATTTCTACGTTCCAGGCATCCTAGGCTTCACTGTAGGGCGTTGCTCTACCAAATCGAATGGTTAGGGCCTTAGAAGTCAACGCCCGAAGCATAAAATACAATAAAAATACAATAGTTTTTCCATCGTCTAAAATGGATAATTGCAATCAGTGTGAAGGTACTGGTCATTTCTACGTTCCGGGCAACCTAGGCTTCACTCTAGGGCGTTGCTCTACCAAATCGAATAGATAGGGCCTTAGAAGTCTACGCCCGGAGCATAAAATACAATAAAAATACAACAGTTTTTCCATCGTATAAAATGAGTAATTGCCATCAGTGTGAAGGTAATGGTCATTTCTGCGTTCCGTTCAACCTAGGATTCACTCTAGGGCGTTGCTGCACCAGATCGAATAATTAGGGCCTGAGAAGTCAACGCCCGAAGCATAAAATACAATAAAAACACAATAGTTTTTCCATCGTATAAAATGAATGATTGCAATCAGTGTGAAGGTAATGTTCATTTCTACGTTCTGGGCAGCCTAGGCTTCACACTAGGGCGTTGCTCCACCAGATCGAATGGTCAGGACCTAAGAAGTCAACGCCAGAAGCATAAAACACAATAAAGATACAGCATTTTTTCCATCGCACTACAGGAGTAATTACAACCAGTGTGAGAGTGATGGTCATTTCTACGTTCGGGGCAACCTAGGCTTGAGTCTAGGGCGTTGCTCCACCATATCGAATAGCTAGGGCCTTAGAAGTCAACGCCCGAAGCATAAAATACAATAAAAATACAATAGTTTTTCCATCGTATAAAATGGATAATTGCTATCAGTGTGAATGTAATGGCCATTTCTACGTTCCGGGAAACCTAGGCTTCACTCTAGGGCGTTGTTCCACCAGATCGAATTGTTAGGGCCTAAGAAGTCAATGCCAGAAGCATAAAATACAAAACAAATACAACAGTATTTCCATCGTATAAAACGAATAATTGCAACCGGTGTGAAAATTATTGTCATTTCTGCGTTCCGCGCAACCTAGGCTTCACTCGAGGGCGTTGTTCCACCAGAACGTATAATTAGGGCCTAAGAAGTCAACGCCAGAAGCATAAAATACAATATAAATACAACAGAATTTCCACCGTGTAACAGGAATAATTGCAACCAGTGTGAAAGTAATGGTCATTTCTACGTTCCGGGCAACCTATGCTTCGCTCTAGGGCGTTGCTCAACCAGATCGATTATCTAGGGCCTTAGAAGTCAACGACCCAAGCATAAAATACAAAATAAATACAACAGTTTTTCCATCGTATAAAACGAATAATTGCAACCAGTGTGAAAGTTATGGTCATTTCTACGTTCCTGGCAACCTAGGCTTGACTCTAGGGCGTTGCTCCATCAGATCGAATAGTTAGGGTCTTAGAAGTCAACGCCCGAAGCATAAGATACAATAAAAATACAATAGTTTTTCCATCGTATAAAATGGATAATTGCAATCAGTGTGAAGGTAATGGTCATTTCTGCGTTCCGGGCAACCTATGCTTCACTCTAGGGTGTTGCTCCACCAGATCGAACAGTTAGGGCCATAGAAGTCAACGCCCGAAGCATAAAATACAATAAAGATACAACAGATTTTCCATAGTATAACAGGAGTAATTGCAACCAGTGTGAAAGTGATGGTCATTTCTACGTTCCGGGCAACCTATGCTTCACTCTAGGGCGTTTTTCCACCACATCGAATTGTTAGGGCCTTGGATGTGAACGCCAGAAGCAAAAAATACAAAACAAATACAACAGTTTTTCCATCGTATAAAACGAATAATAGCAACGGGTGTGAAAGTTATGGTCATTTCTACGTCCCGGTCAACCTAATCTTCGCTCTAGGGCGTTGCTCCACCAGATCGAATCGTTAGGGCCTTAGATGTCATCGCCCGAAGCATAAAATACAATGAAAATGCAACGGTTTTTCCATCGTATAACACGAATAATGGCAACCCGTGTGAAAGTGATAGCCATTTCTACGTTCCAGGCAACCTAGGCTTCACTGTAGGGTGTTGCTCTACCAAATCGAATAGCTAGGGCCTTAGAAGTCTACGACCGGAGCATAAAATACAATAAAAATAGAACAGTTTTTCCATCGTATAAAATGAGTAATTGCCATCAGTGTGAAAGTAATGGTCATTTCTGCGTTCCGCACAACCTAGGATTCACTCTAGGGCGATGCTGCACCAGATCGAATAGTTAGGGCCTGAGAAGTCAACGCCCGAAGCATATAATACAATAAAAATACAACAGTTTTTCCATCGTATAACAGGAATAACTGCAACCAGTGTGAAGGTAATTGTCATTTCTACGTTCCGGGCAACCTAGGCTTCACTCTAGGACGTTGTTCCACCAGATCGAATAGAAAGGGCCTAAGAAGTCAACGCCAGAAGCATAACGTACAATATAAATACAACGATTTTTCCATCGTATAAAACGAAGAGTTGCATCCAGTGTGAAAGTAATGGCCATTTCTACGTTCCGGGCAACCTATGCTTCACTCTAGGGTGTTGCTCCACCAGATCGAACAGTTAGGGCCATAGAAGTCAACGCCCGAAGCATAAAATACAATAAAGATACAACAGATTTTCCATAGTATAACAGGAGTAATTGCAACCAGTGTGAAAGTGATGGTCCTTTCAACGTTCCGGGCAACCTATGCTTCACTCTAGGGCGTTGTTCCACCACATCGAATTGTTAGGGCCTTGGATGTGAACGCCAGAAGCATAAAATACAAAACAAATACAACAGTTTTTCCATCGTATAAAACGAATAATAGCAACGGGTGTGAAAGTTATGGTCATTTCCACGTCCCGGTCAACCTAGTCTTCGCTCTAGGGCGTTGCTCCACCAGTTCGAATCGTTAGGGCCTTAGATGTCATCGCCCGAAGCATAAAATACAATGAAAATGCAACGGTTTTTCCATCGTATAACACGAATAATGGCAACCCGTGTGAAAGTGATAGCCATTTCTACGTTCCAGGCAACCTAGGCTTCACTGTAGGGTGTTGCTCTACCAAATCGAATAGCTAGGGCCTTAGAAGTCTACGACCGGAGCATAAAATACAATAAAAATAGAACAGTTTTTCCATCGTATAAAATGAGTAATTGCCATCAGTGTGAAAGTAATGGTCATTTCTGCGTTCCGCACAACCTAGGATTCACTCTAGGGCGATGCTGCACCAGATCGAATAGTTAGGGCCTGAGAAGTCAACGCCCGAAGCATATAATACAATAAAAATACAACAGTTTTTCCATCGTATAACAGGAATAACTGCAACCAGTGTGAAGGTAATTGTCATTTCTACGTTCCGGGCAACCTAGGCTACACTCTAGGGCGTTGCTCCACCAGATCGAATGGTCAGGGCCTAAGAAGTCAACGCCAGAAGAATAAAACACTAAAGATACAACAGTTTTTCCATCGCGTGACAGGAGTAATTACAACCAGTGTGAAAGTGATGGTCATTTCTAAGTTCCGGGCAACCTAGCCTTCACTCTATGGCGTTGCTCCGCCAGATCGAATACTTAGGGCCTAAGAAGTCAACGCCAGAAGCATAAAATACAATGTAAATACAACAGTTTTTCCATCGTATAACAGGAATAACTGCAACCAGTGTGAAGGTAATGGTCATTTCTACGTTCCGGGCAACCTATGCTTCGCTCTAGGGCGTTGCTCAACCAGATCGATTAGCTAGGGCCTTAGAAGTCAACGCCCGAAGCATAAAATGCAAAATAAATACAACAGTTTTTCCATCGTATAACACGAATAATGGCAACCCGTGTGAAAGTGATAGCCATTTCTACGTTCCAGGCAACCTAGGCTTCACTGTAGGGTGTTGCTCTACCAAATCGAATAGCTAGGGCCTTAGAAGTCTACGCCCGGAGCATAAAATACAATAAAAATAGAACAGTTTTTCCATCGTATAAAATGAGTAATTGCCATCAGTGTGAAAGTAATGGTCATTTCTGCGTTCCGCACAACCTAGGATTCACTCTAGGGCGATGCTGCACCAGATCGAATAGTCAGGGCCTGAGAAGTCAACGCCCGAAGCATATAATACAATAAAAATACAACAGTTTTTCCATCGTATAACAGGAATAACTGCAACCAGTGTGAAGGTAATTGTCATTTCTACGTTCCGGGCAACCTAGGCGACTCTCTAGGGCGTTGCTCCACCAGATCGAATGGTCAGGGCCTAAGAAGTCAACGCCAGAAGAATAAAACACTAAAGATACAACAGTTTTTCCATCGCGTGACAGGAGTAATTACAACCAGTGTGAAAGTGATGGTCATTTCTAAGTTCCGGGCAACCTAGCCTTCACTCTATGGCGTTGCTCCACCAGATCGAATGGTCAGGGCCTAAGAAGTCAACGCCAGAAGAATAAAACACAATAAAGATACAACAGTTTTTCCATCGCGTGACAGGAGTAATTACAACCAGTGTGAAAGTGATGGTCATTTCTAAGTTCCGGGCAACCTAGGCTTGACTCTAGGGCGTTGCTCCACCAGATCGAATACTTAGGGCCTAAGAAGTCAACGCCAGAAGCATAAAATACAATGTAAATACAACAGTTTTTCCATCGTATAACAGGAATAACTGCAACCAGTGTGAAGGTAATGGTCATTTCTACGTTCCGGGCAACCTATGCTTCGCTCTAGGGCGTTGCTCAACCAGATCGATTAGCTAGGGCCTTAGAAGTCAACGCCCGAAGCATAAAATGCAAAATAAGTACAACAGTTTTTCCATCGTATAAAACGAATAATTGCAACCAGTGTGAAAGTTATGGTCATTTCTACGTCCCTGGCAACCTAGACTAGACTCTAGGGCGTTGCTCCATCAGATCGAATAATTAGGGTCTTAGAAGTCAACGCCCGAAGCATAAGATACAATAAAAATACAATAGTTTTTCCATCGTATAAAATGGATAATTGCAATCAGTGTGAAGTTAATGTTCATTTCTACGTTCCGGGCAACCTAGGCTTCACTCTAGGGCGTTGCTCCACCAGATCGAATACTTAGGGCCTTAGAAGTCAGCGCCCGAAGCGTAAAATACAGAATAAATACAACAGTTTTTCCGTCGTATAAAACGAATAATTGCATCCAGTGTGAAAGTTATGGTCAGTGTACGTTCCGGTCAATCTAGGCTTCACTCTAGGGCGTTGCTCCACCAGATAGAATCGTTAGGGCCTTAGATGTCCACGCCCGAAGCATAAAATACAATGTAAATACAACAGTATTTCCATCGTATAAAACCAATAATTGCATCCAGTGTGAAAGTTATTGTCATTTCTACGTTCCAGGCAACCTAGCCTTCACTCTAGGGCGTTGCTCCACCAGATCGAATAGCTAGGGCCTAAGAAGTCAACCCCAGAAGCATAAAATACAATGTAAATACAACAGTTTTTGCATCGTATAATATGAATAATTGCAAACAGTGTGAAAGTAATGGTCATTTCTACGTTCCGTGCAACCTAGGCTTGACTCTAGGGCGTTGCTCCACCATATCGAATAGTTAGGGCCTTAGAAGTCAACGCCCGAAGCATAAAATACAATAAAAATACAATAGTTTTTCCATCGTATAAAATGGATAATTGCTATCAGTGTGAACGTACTGGTCATTTCTACGTTCCGGGCAACCTAGGCTCCACTCTAGGGCGTTGTTCCACCAGATCCAATAGTAAGGGCCTTAGAAGTGAACGCCCGAAGCATAAAATACAAAAGAAATTCAACTGTTTTTCCATCGTATAAAACGAATAATTGCAACCAGTTTGAAAGTTATGGTCATTTCTACGTTCCGGGCAACTTAGGCTTGACTCTAGGGCGTTCCTTCACCAGATCGTATAGATAGTGCCTATGAAGTCAACGCCAGAAGCATAAAATACAAAATAAATTCAACAGTTTTTCCATCGTATAATTCGAATAATGGCAACCAGTGTTAAAGTTATGGCCATTTCTACGTTCCAGGCAACCTAGGCTTCACTGTAGGGTGTTGCTCTACCAAATCGAATAGTTAGGGCCTAGGAAGTCAACATGAGGTGCATAAAATACAATAAGAATACAACAGCTTTTCCATCATATAACAGGAATAACTGCAACCAGTGTGAAGGTAATGGTCATTTCTACGTTCCGGGTAATCTAGGCTTCACTCTAGGGCGTTGCTCCACCAGATCGAATGGTCAGGGCCTAAGAAGTCAACGCCAGAAGCATAAAACACAATAAAGATACAACACTTTTTCCATCGCATGACAGGAGTAATTACAACCACTGTGAAAATGATGGTCATTTCTTCGTTCCGGGCAACCTAGCCTTCACTCTAGGGCGTTGCTCCACCAGATCGAATAGTTAGGGCCTTAGAAGTCAACGCCCGAAGCATAAAATACAGAATAAATACAACAGTTTTTCCATCGTATAAAACGAATAATTGCATCCAGTGTGAAAGTAATGGCCATTTCTACGTTCCGGGCAACCTATTCTTCACTATAGGGCGTTGCTCCACCAGATCGAATGGTCAGGGCCTAAGAAGTCAACGCCAGAAGCATGAAACACAATAAAGATACAACAGTTTTTCCATCGCATGACAGGAGTAATTACAACCAGTGTGAAAGTGATGGTCATTTCTACGTTCCGGGCAACCTAGCCATCACTCTAGGGCGTTGCTCCACCAGATCGAATAGTTAGGGCCTAAGAAGTCAACGCCAGAAGCATAAAATACAATGTAAATACAACAGTTTTTCCATCGTATAAAACGAATAATTGCATCCAGTGTGAAGGTACTGGTCATTTCTACGTTCCGGGCAACCTAGGCTTCACTCTAGGGCGTTGCTCTACCAAATCGAATAGATAGGGCCTTAGAAGTCTACGCCCGGAGCATAAAATACAATAAAAATACAACAGTTTTTCCATCGTATAAAATGAGTAATTGCCATCAGTGTGAAGGTAATGGTCATTTCTGCGTTCCGTTCAACCTAGGATTCACTCTAGGGCGTTCCTGCACCAGATCGAATAATTAGGGCCTGAGAAGTCAACGCCCGAAGCATAAAATACAATAAAAACACAATAGTTTTTCCATCGTATAAAATGAATGATTGCAATCAGTGTGAAGGTAATGTTCATTTCTACGTTCTGGGCAGCCTAGGCTTCACACTAGGGCGTTGCTCCACCAGATCGAATGGTCAGGACCTAAGAAGTCAACGCCAGAAGCATAAAACACAATAAAGATACAGCAGTTTTTCCATCGCACTACAGGAGTAATTACAACCAGTGTGAGAGTGATGGTCATTTCTACGTTCGGGGCAACCTAGGCTTGAGTCTAGGGCGTTGCTCCACCATATCGAATAGCTAGGGCCTTAGAAGTCAACGCCCGAAGCATAAAATACAATAAAAATACAATAGTTTTTCCATCGTATAAAATGGATAATTGCTATCAGTGTGAATGTAATGGCCATTTCTACGTTCCGGGAAACCTAGGCTTCACTCTAGGGCGTTGTTCCACCAGATCGAATTGTTAGGGCCTAAGAAGTCAATGCCAGAAGCATAAAATACAAAACAAATACAACAGTATTTCCATCGTATAAAACGAATAATTGCAACCGGTGTGAAAATTATTGTCATTTCTGCGTTCCGCGCAACCTAGGCTTCACTCGAGGGCGTTGTTCCACCAAAACGTATAATTAGGGCCTAAGAAGTCAACGCCAGAAGCATAAAATACAATATAAATACAACAGAATTTCCACCGTGTAACAGGAATAATTGCAACCAGTGTGAAAGTAATGGTCATTTCTACGTTCCGGGCAACCTATGCTTCGCTCTAGGGCGTTGCTCAACCAGATCGATTATCTAGGGCCTTAGAAGTCAACGACCCAAGCATAAAATACAAAATAAATACAACAGTTTTTCCATCGTATAAAACGAATAATTGCAACCAGTGTGAAAGTTATGGTCATTTCTACGTTCCTGGCAACCTAGGCTTGACTCTAGGGCGTTGCTCCATCAGATCGAATAGTTAGGGTCTTAGAAGTCAACGCCCGAAGCATAAGATACAATAAAAATACAATAGCTTTTCCATCGTATAAAATGGATAATTGCAATCAGTGTGAAGGTAATGGTCATTTCTACGTTCCGGGCAACCTAGGCTTCACTCTATGGCGTTGTGCCACCAGATCCAATTGTTAGGGCATTAGAAGTCAACGCGAGAAACATAAAATACAAAATAAATACAACAGTTTTTCCATCGTATAAGACGAATAATTGCAATCAGTGGGAAGGTAATGGTCATTTCTGCGTTCCGGGCAACCTAGGATTCACTCTAGGGCGTTGCTCCACCAGATCGAATAGATAGGGCCTTAGAAGTCAACGCCCGAAGCATAAAATACAATGAAAATGCAACGGTTTTTCCATCGTATAACACGAATAATTGCAACCAGTGTGAAAGTGATAGTCAATTCTAGGTTCCGCGCAACCTAGGCTTCACTCTAGGACGTTGTTCCACCAGATCGAATAGAAAGGGCCTAAGAAGTCAACGCCAGAAGCATAACGTACAATATAAATACAACGATTTTTCCATCGTATAAAACGAAGAGTTGCATCCAGTGTGAAAGTAATGGCCATTTCTACGTTCCGGGCAACCTATGCTTCACTCTAGGGTGTTGCTCCACCAGATCGAACAGTTAGGGCCATAGAAGTCAACGCCCGAAGCATAAAATACAATAAAGATACAACAGATTTTCCATAGTATAACAGGAGTAATTGCAACCAGTGTGAAAGTGATGGTCATTTCTACGTTCCGGGCAACCTATGCTTCACTCTAGGGCGTTTTTCCACCACATCGAATTGTTAGGGCCTTGGATGTGAACGCCAGAAGCAAAAAATACAAAACAAATACAACAGTTTTTCCATCGTATAAAACGAATAATAGCAACGGGTGTGAAAGTTATGGTCATTTCTACGTCCCGGTCAACCTAATCTTCGCTCTAGGGCGTTGCTCCACCAGATCGAATCGTTAGGGCCTTAGATGTCATCGCCCGAAGCATAAAATACAATGAAAATGCAACGGTTTTTCCATCGTATAACACGAATAATGGCAACCCGTGTGAAAGTGATAGCCATTTCTACGTTCCAGGCAACCTAGGCTTCACTGTAGGGTGTTGCTCTACCAAATCGAATAGCTAGGGCCTTAGAAGTCTACGACCGGAGCATAAAATACAATAAAAATAGAACAGTTTTTCCATCGTATAAAATGAGTAATTGCCATCAGTGTGAAAGTAATGGTCATTTCTGCGTTCCGCACAACCTAGGATTCACTCTAGGGCGATGCTGCACCAGATCGAATAGTTAGGGCCTGAGAAGTCAACGCCCGAAGCATATAATACAATAAAAATACAACAGTTTTTCCATCGTATAACAGGAATAACTGCAACCAGTGTGAAGATAATTGTCATTTCTACGTTCCGGGCAACCTAGGCTTCACTCTAGGACGTTGTTCCACCAGATCGAATAGAAAGGGCCTAAGAAGTCAACGCCAGAAGCATAACGTACAATATAAATACAACGATTTTTCCATCGTATAAAACGAAGAGTTGCATCCAGTGTGAAAGTAATGGCCATTTCTACGTTCCGGGCAACCTATGCTTCACTCTAGGGTGTTGCTCCACCAGATCGAACAGTTAGGGCCATAGAAGTCAACGCCCGAAGCATAAAATACAATAAAGATACAACAGATTTTCCATAGTATAACAGGAGTAATTGCAACCAGTGTGAAAGTGATGGTCCTTTCAACGTTCCGGGCAACCTATGCTTCACTCTAGGGCGTTGTTCCACCACATCGAATTGTTAGGGCCTTGGATGTGAACGCCAGAAGCATAAAATACAAAACAAATACAACAGTTTTTCCATCGTATAAAACGAATAATAGCAACGGGTGTGAAAGTTATGGTCATTTCCACGTCCCGGTCAACCTAGTCTTCGCTCTAGGGCGTTGCTCCACCAGTTCGAATCGTTAGGGCCTTAGATGTCATCGCCCGAAGCATAAAATACAATGAAAATGCAACGGTTTTTCCATCGTATAACACGAATAATGGCAACCCGTGTGAAAGTGATAGCCATTTCTACGTTCCAGGCAACCTAGGCTTCACTGTAGGGTGTTGCTCTACCAAATCGAATAGCTAGGGCCTTAGAAGTCTACGACCGGAGCATAAAATACAATAAAAATAGAACAGTTTTTCCATCGTATAAAATGAGTAATTGCCATCAGTGTGAAAGTAATGGTCATTTCAGCGTTCCGCACAACCTAGGATTCACTCTAGGGCGATGCTGCACCAGATCGAATAGTTAGGGCCTGAGAAGTCAACGCCCGAAGCATATAATACAATAAAAATACAACAGTTTTTCCATCGTATAACAGGAATAACTGCAACCAGTGTGAAGGTAATTGTCATTTCTACGTTCCGGGCAACCTAGGCTACATTCTAGGGCGTTGCTCCACCAGATCGAATGGTCAGGGCCTAAGAAGTCAACGCCAGAAGAATAAAACACTAAAGATACAACAGTTTTTCCATCGCGTGACAGGAGTAATTACAACCAGTGTGAAAGTGATGGTCATTTCTAAGTTCCGGGCAACCTAGCCTTCACTCTATGGCGTTGCTCCGCCAGATCGAATACTTAGGGCCTAAGAAGTCAACGCCAGAAGCATAAAATACAATGTAAATACAACAGTTTTTCCATCGTGTAACAGGAATAACTGCAACCAGTGTGAAGGTAATGGTCATTTCTACGTTCCGGGCAACCTATGCTTCGCTCTAGGGCGTTGCTCAACCAGATCGATTAGCTAGGGCCTTAGAAGTCAACGCCCGAAGCATAAAATGCAAAATAAATACAACAGTTTTTCCATCGTATAACACGAATAATGGCAACCCGTGTGAAAGTGATAGCCATTTCTACGTTCCAGGCAACCTAGGCTTCACTGTAGGGTGTTGCTCTACCAAATCGAATAGCTAGGGCCTTAGAAGTCTACGCCCGGAGCATAAAATACAATAAAAATAGAACAGTTTTTCCATCGTATAAAATGAGTAATTGCCATCAGTGTGAAAGTAATGGTCATTTCTGCGTTCCGCACAACCTAGGATTCACTCTAGGGCGATGCTGCACCAGATCGAATAGTCAGGGCCTGAGAAGTCAACGCCCGAAGCATATAATACAATAAAAATACAACAGTTTTTCCATCGTATAACAGGAATAACTGCAACCAGTGTGAAGGTAATTGTCATTTCTACGTTCCGGGCAACCTAGGCGACACTCTAGGGCGTTGCTCCACCAGATCGAATGGTCAGGGCCTAAGAAGTCAACGCCAGAAGAATAAAACACTAAAGATACAACAGTTTTTCCATCGCGCGACAGGAGTAATTACAACCAGTGTGAAAGTGATGGTCATTTCTAAGTTCCGGGCAACCTAGCCTTCACTCTATGGCGTTGCTCCACCAGATCGAATGGTCAGGGCCTAAGAAGTCAACGCCAGAAGAATAAAACACAATAAAGATACAACAGTTTTTCCATCATGTGACAGGAGTAATTACAACCAGTGTGAAAGTGATGGTCATTTCTAAGTTCCGGGCAACCTAGGCTTGACTCTAGGGCGTTGCTCCACCAGATCGAATACTTAGGGCCTAAGAAGTCAACGCCAGAAGCATAAAATACAATGTAAATACAACAGTTTTTCCATCGTATAACAGGAATAACTGCAACCAGTGTGAAGGTAATGGTCATTTCTACGTTCCGGGCAACCTATGCTTCGCTCTAGGGCGTTGCTCAACCAGATCGATTAGCTAGGGCCTTAGAAGTCAACGCCCGAAGCATAAAATGCAAAATAAGTACAACAGTTTTTCCATCGTATAAAACGAATAATTGCAACCAGTGTGAAAGTTATGGTCATTTCTACGTCCCTGGCAACCTAGACTAGACTCTAGGGCGTTGCTCCATCAGATCGAATAATTAGGGTCTTAGAAGTCAACGCCCGAAGCATAAGATACAATAAAAATACAATAGTTTTTCCATCGTATAAAATGGATAATTGCAATCAGTGTGAAGTTAATGTTCATTTCTACGTTCGGGGCAACCTAGGCTTCACTCTAGGGCGTTGCTCCACCAGATCGAATACTTAGGGCCTTAGAAGTCAGCGCCCGAAGCGTAAAATACAGAATAAATACAACAGTTTTTCCGTCGTATAAAACGAATAATTGCATCCAGTGTGAAAGTTATGGTCAGTGTACGTTCCGGTCAATCTAGGCTTCACTCTAGGGCGTTGCTCCACCAGATAGAATCGTTAGGGCCTTAGATGTCAACGCCCGAAGCATAAAATACAATGTAAATACAACAGTATTTCCATCGTATAAAACCAATAATTGCATCCAGTGTGAAAGTTATTGTCATTTCTACGTTCCAGGCAACCTAGCCTTCACTCTAGGGCGTTGCTCCACCAGATCGAATAGCTAGGGCCTAAGAAGTCAACCCCAGAAGCATAAAATACAATGTAAATACAACAGTTTTTGCATCGTATAATATGAATAATTGCAAACAGTGTGAAAGTAATGGTCATTTCTACGTTCCGTGCAACCTAGGCTTGACTCTAGGGCGTTGCTCCACCATATCGAATAGTTAGGGCCTTAGAAGTCAACGCCCGAAGCATAAAATACAATAAAAATACAATAGTTTTTCCATCGTATAAAATGGATAATTGCTATCAGTGTGAACGTACTGGTCATTTCTACGTTCCGGGCAACCTAGGCTCCACTCTAGGGCGTTGTTCCACCAGATCCAATAGTAAGGGCCTTAGAAGTGAACGCCCGAAGCATAAAATACAAAAGAAATTCAACTGTTTTTCCATCGTATAAAACGAATAATTGCAACCAGTTTGAAAGTTATGGTCATTTCTACGTTCCGGGCAACTTAGGCTTGACTCTAGGGCGTTCCTTCACCAGATCGTATAGATAGTGCCTATGAAGTCAACGCCAGAAGCATAAAGTACAAAATAAATTCAACAGTTTTTCCATCGTATAATTCGAATAATGGCAACCAGTGTTAAAGTTATGGCCATTTCTACGTTCCAGGCAACCTAGGCTTCACTGTAGGGTGTTGCTCTACCAAATCGAATAGTTAGGGCCTAGGAAGTCAACATGAGGTGCATAAAATACAATAAGAATACAACAGCTTTTCCATCATATAACAGGAATAACTGCAACCAGTGTGAAGGTAATGGTCATTTCTACGTTCCGGGTAATCTAGGCTTCACTCTAGGGCGTTGCTCCACCAGATCGAATGGTCAGGGCCTAAGAAGTCAACGCCAGAAGCATAAAACACAATAAAGATACAACACTTTTTCCATCGCATGACAGGAGTAATTACAACCACTGTGAAAATGATGGTCATTTCTTCGTTCCGGGCAACCTAGCCTTCACTCTAGGGCGTTGCTCCACCAGATCGAATAGTTAGGGCCTTAGAAGTCAACGCCCGAAGCATAAAATACAGAATAAATACAACAGTTTTTCCATCGTATAAAACGAATAATTGCATCCAGTGTGAAAGTAATGGCCATTTCTACGTTCCGGGCAACCTATTCTTCACTATAGGGCGTTGCTCCACCAGATCGAATGGTCAGGGCCTAAGAAGTCAACGCCAGAAGCATGAAACACAATAAAGATACAACAGTTTTTCCATCGCATGACAGGAGTAATTACAACCAGTGTGAAAGTGATGGTCATTTCTACGTTCCGGGCAACCTAGCCATCACTCTAGGGCGTTGCTCCACCAGATCGAATAGTTAGGGCCTAAGAAGTCAACGCCAGAAGCATAAAATACAATGTAAATACAACAGTTTTTCCATCGTATAAAACGAATAATTGCATCCAGTGTGAAAGTTATGGTCATTTCTACGTTACAGGCAACCTAGGCTTCACTGTAGGGTGTTGCTCTACCAAATCGAATAGATAGGGCCTTAGAAGTCTACGCCCGGAGCATAAAATACAATAAAAATACAACAGTTTTTCCATCGTATAAAATGAGTAATTGCCATCAGTGTGAAGGTAATGGTCATTTCTGCGTTCCGTTCAACCTAGGATTCACTCTAGGGCGTTGCTGCACCATATCGAATAATTAGGGCCTGAGAGGTCAACGCCCGAAGCATATAATAGCATAAAAATACAACAGTTTTTCCATCATATATCAGGAATAACAGCAACCAGTGTGATGGTAATGGTCATTTCTACGTTCCGGGCAACCTAGGCTCCACTCTAGGGCGTTGTTCCACCAGATCCAATAGTAAGGGCCTTAGAAGTCAACGCCCGAAGCATAAAATACAAAATAAGTACAACAGTTTTTCCATCGTATAAAATGAGTAATTGCCATCAGTGTGATGGTAATGGTCATTTCTACGTTCCGGGCAACCTAGGCTTCACTCTAGGGCGTTGCTCCACCAGATCGAATAGTTAGGGCCTAAGAAGTCAACGCCAGAAGCATAAAATACAATGTAAATACAATAGTTTTTGCATCGTATAATATGAATAATTGCAAACAGTGTGAAAGTAATGGTCACTTCTACGTTCCGTGCAACCTAGGCTTCACTATAGGGCGTTGTTCCACCAGATCCAATAGTAAGGGACTGAGAAGTCAACGCCAGAAGCATAAAATACAAAACAAGTACAACAGTTTTTCCTTCGTATAACACGAATAATTGCAACCTGTGTGAAAGTGACGGCCATTTCTACGTTCCGGCCATCCTAGATATACCTCTGATGCGTTGCTCCACCAGATCGAATAGTTAGGGCCTAGGAAGTCAGCACCAGGTGCATAACATAAAATAAGAATACAACAGTTTTTCCATCATATAACAGGAATAACTGCAACCATTGTGAAGGTAATGATCATTTCTACGTTCTGGGCAACCTATCCTTCACTCTAGGGCGTTGCTCCACCCGATCGAATAGTTAGGGACTAAGAAGTGAACGCCAGAAGCATAAAATACAAGAAAAATACAACAGTGCTTCCATCGTTTAACAGGAATAATTGCAACCAGTGTGAAGCTAATGGTCATTCCTACGTTCAGGGCAACCTAGGCTTCACTCTAGGGCGTTGGCCCACCAGATCCAATAGTTAGGGCCTAAGAAGTCAACGCCAGAAGCATAAAATACAATGTAAATACAACAGTTTTTGCATCGTATAATATGAATAATTGCAAACAGTGTGAAAGTAATGGTCACTTCTACGTTCCGTGCAACCTAGGCTTCACTCTAGGGCGTTTGTCCAACAGATCGAATTGTTCGGGCGTAAGAACTCAACGCCCGAAGCATAAAATACAATAAAAATACAATAGTTCTTCCATCGTATAACAGGAGTAATTGCAACCAGTGTGAAAGTGATGGTCATTTCTACGTTCCGGGCAACCTAGGCTTCACTCTAGGGCGTTGTTCCTCCAGAACGAATTGTTAGTGCCTTAGAAGTCAACGCCAGAAGCGTAAAATACAAAACAAATGCAACAGTTTTTCCATCGTATAAAACGAATAATTGCAACCGATGTGAAAATTATGGTCATTTCTACGTTCCGGGCAACCTAGGCTTCACTATAGGGCGTTGCTCCACCAGATCGAATAGTTAGGGACTAAGAAGTCAACGCCAGAAGCATAAAATACAATGCAAATACAACAGTTTTTGCATCGCATTACAGGAGTAATTACAACCAGTGTGAAAGTGATGGTCATTCCTACGTTCCGGGCAACCTAGGCTTCACTCTAGGGCGTTGCTCCACCAGATCGAATAGTTAGGGCCTAAGAAGTCAACGCCAAAAGCATAAAATACAATGTAAATACAACAGATTTTCCATTGTATAATATGAATAATTGCAAGCAGTGTGAAAGTAATGGTCATTTCTACGTTCCGTGCAACCTAGGCTTCACACTAGGGCCTTTGTCCACCAGATCGAATTGTTCGGGCCTAAGAAGTGAACGCGCGAAGCATAAAATACAATAAAAATACAACAGTTCTTCCATCGTATAACAGGAATAATAGCAACCAGTGTGAAGCTAATGGTCATTCCTACGTTCAGGGCAACCTAGGCTTCACTCTAGGGCGTTGGCCAACCAGATCGAATAGTTAGGGCCTATGAAGTCAACGCCAGAAGCATAAAATACAAAAGAAATTCAACAGTTTTTCCATCGTATAAAACGAATAATTGCAACCAGTGTGAATGTTATGGTCATTTCTACGTTCCGGGCAACTTAGGCTTGACTCTAGGGCGTTCCTCCACCAGATCGAATTGTTAGGGCCTTAGAAGTCAACGCCCGAAGCATAAAATAGAGAATAAATACAACAGTTTTTCCATCGTGTAAAACGAATGATTGCATCCAGTGTGAAAGTAGTGGCCATATCTACGTTCGGGGCAACCTAGGCTTGGCTCAAGGGCGTTGCTCCACCAGATGGAAGTGTTAGGGCCTTAGAAGTCAACGCTCGAAGCATAGAATACAATAAAGGTACAACAGTTTTTCCATCGTATAACAGGAGTAATTGTAACCAGTGTGAAAGTGATGGTCATTTCTACGTTCCGGGCAACCTAGGGTTCACTCTAGGGCGTTGCTCCACCAGGTGCAATAGATAGGGCCTTAGAAGTCAACGCCCGAAGCATAAAATACAATGAAAATGCAACAGTTTTTGCATCGTATAATATGAATAATTGCAAACAGTGTGAAAGTAATGTTCATTTCTACGTTCCGTGCAACCTAGGATTCACTCTAGGGCGTTTGTCCACCAGGTCGAATAGTTAGGGCCTAAGAAGTCAACGCGACAAGCATAAAATACAATAAAAATACAACAGTTCTTCCATTGTATAACAGGAATAATTGCAACCAGTGTGAAGGTAATGGTCATTTCTACGTTCCGGGCAACCTAGGCTTCACTCTAGGGCGTTGGCCCACCAGATCGAATAGTTAGGGCCTATGAAGTCAACGCCAGAAGCATAAAATACAAGATAAATTCAACAGTTTTTCCATCGTATATTTCGAATAATTGCAACCAGTGTTAAGGTTATGGTCATTTCTACGTTCCAAGCAACCTAGGCTTCACTGTAGGGTGTTGCTCTACCAAATCGAATAGATAGGGCCTTAGAAGTCTACGCCCGGAGCATAAAATACAATAAAAATACAACAGTTTTTCCATCGTATAAAATGAGTAATAGCCATCAGTGTGAAGGTAATGGTCATCTCTGTGTTCCGTTCAACCTAGGATTCACTTTAGGGCATTGCTGCATCAGGTCGAATAGTTAGGGCCTGAGAAGTCAACGCCCGAAGCATATAATACAATAAAAATACAACAGTTTTTGCATCGCATTACAGGAGTAATTACAACCAGTGTGAAAGTGATGGTCATTTCTACGTTCCGGACAACCTAGCCTTCACTCTAGGGCGTTGCTCCACCAGATCGAAAAGTTAGGGCCTAAGAAGTCAACGCCAGAAGCATAAAATACAATGTAAATACAACAGTTTTTCCATTGTATAATATGAATAATTGCAAACAGTGTGAAAGTAATGGTCATTTCTACGTTCCGTGCAACCTAGGCTTCACACTAGGGCGTTTGTCCACCAGATCGAATTGTTCGGGCCTAAGAAGTCAACGCGAGAAGCATAAAATACAATAAAAATACAACAGTTCTTCCATCGTATAACAGGAATAATTGCAACCAGTGTGAAGCTAATGGTCATTCCTACGTTCCGGGCAACCTAGGCTTGGCTCTAGGGCGTTGCTCCACCAGATCGAAGTGTTAGGGCCTTAGAAGTCAACGCCCGAAGCATAGAATACAATAAAGGTACAACAGTTTTTCCATCGTATAACAGGAGTAATTGTAACCAGTGTGAAAGTGATGGTCATTTCTACGTTCCTGGCAACCTAGGCTTGACTCTATGGCGTTGCTCCACCAGAGCGAATAGTTAGGTCCTTAGAAGTCAACGCCAGAAGCATAAAATACAATGTAAATACAACAGTTTTTGCATCGTATAATTTGAATAATTGCAAACAGTGTGAAAGTAATGGTCACTTCTACGTTCCGTGCAACCTAGGCTTCACTCTAGGGCGTTTGTCCAACAGATCGAATTGTTCGGGCCTAAGAAGTCAACGCGAGAAGCATAAAATACAATAAAAATACAACAGTTCTTCCATCGTATATCAGGAATAATTGCAACCAGTGTGAAGGTAATGGTCATCTCTGCGTTCCGTTCAACCTAGGATTCACTTTAGGGCATTGCTGCATCAGGTCGAATAGTTAGGGCCTGAGAAGTCAACGCCCGAAGCATATAATACAATAAAAATACAACAGTTTTTCCATCGTATAATAGGAATAACTGCAACCAGTGTGAAGGTAATGGTCATTTCTACGTTCCGGCCATCCTAGATATAACCCTGATGCGTTGCTCCACCAGATCGAATAGTTAGGGCCTAGGAAGTCAACACCAGGTGCATAACATACAATAAGAATACAACAGTTTTTCCATCATATAACAGGAATAACTGCAACCAGTGTGAAGGTAATCGTCATTTCTACGTTCCGGGCAACCTAGCCTTCACTCTAGGGCGTTGCTCCACCAGACGGAATAGTTAGGGCCTTAGAAGTCAACGCCCGAAGCATAAAGTACAATGAAAATGCAACGGTTTTTCCATCGTATAACACGAATAATTGCAACCAGTGTGAAAGTGATAGTCACTTCTAGGTTCCGGGCAACCTAGGCTTCACTCTAGGGTGTTGCTCCACCAGATCGAATAGATAGGGCCTAAGAAGTCATCGCCAGAAGCATAAAACAAAATATAAATACATCAGCTGTTGCATCGTATAAAGCGAATAATTGCAACCAGTGTGAAAGTGACGGCCATTTCTACGTTCCGGCCATCCTAGATATAACTCTGAGGCGTTGCTCCACCAGATCCAAGAGTAAGGGACTGAGAAGTCAACGCCAGAAGCATAAAATACAAAACAAGTACAACAGTTTTTCCTTCGCATAACACGAATAATTGCAACCGGTGTGAAGGTGATGGTCATTTCTACGTTCCTGGCAACATAGGCTTGGCTCTAGGGCGTTGCTCCACCAGATCGAATAGTTAGGACATTAGAAGTCAACGCCCGAAGCATAAAATACAATAAAGATACAACAGTTTTTCCATCGTATAACAGGAGTAATTGCAACCAGTGTGAAAGTGACGGCCATTTCTACGTTCCGGCCATCCTAGATATAACTCTGAGGCGTTGCTCCACCAGATCGAATAGTTAGGGCCTAGGAAGTCATCACCAGGTGCATAAAATACAATAAGAATACAACAGTTTTTCGATCATATAACAGGAATAACTGCAACCAGTGTGAAGGTAATGGTCATTTCTACGTACCGGGCCACCTAGGCTCCACTCTAGGGCCTTGTTCCACCAGATCCAATAGTAAGGGACTGAGAAGTCAACGCCAGAAGCATAAAATGCAAAACAAGTACAACAGTTTTTCCTTCGTATAACACGAATAATTGCAACCGGTGTGAAGGTGATGCTCATTTCTACGTTCCTGGCAACGTAGGCTTGACTCTAGGGCGATGCTCCACCAGAGCGAATAGTTAGGTCCTTAGAAGTCTACGCCCGGAGCATAAAATACAATAAAAATACAACAGTTTTTCCATCGTATAAAATGAGTAATTACCATCAGTGTGAAGGTAATGGTCATTTCTGCGTTCCGTTCAACATAGGATTCACTCTAGGGCGTTGCTGCACCAGATCGAATAATTAGGGCCTGAAAAGTCAACGCCCGAAGCATATAATACAATAAAAATACAACAGTTTTTCCATCGTATAACAGGAATAACAGCAACCAGTGTGATGGTAATGGTCATTTCTACGTTCCGTGCAACCTAGCCTTCACTCTAGGGCGTTGCTCCACCAGATCGAATAGTTAGGGCCTAAGAAGTCAACGCCAGAAGCATAAAATACAATGCAAATACAACAGTTTTTGCATCGTATAATATGAATAATTGCAAACAGTGAGAAAGTAATGGTCATTTCTACGTTCCGTGCAGCCTAGGCTTCACTCTAGGGCGTTTGTCCACCAGGTCGAATAGTTAGGGCCTAAGAAGTCAACGCCAGAAGCATAAAATGCAATGTAAATACAACAGTTTTTCCATCGTATAAAACGAATAATTGCATCCAGTGTGAAAGTTATGGTCAGTTCTACGTTCCGGTCAACCTAGGCTTCACTCTAGGGCGTTGCTCCACCAGATAGAATCGTTAGGGCCTTAGATGTCATCGCCCGAAGCATAAAATACAATGAAAATGCAACGGTTTTTCCATCGTATGACACGAATAATTGCGACCAGTGTGAAAGTGATAGTCACTTCTAGGTTCCGGGCAACCTAGGCTTCACTCTAGGGTGTTGCTCCACCAGATCGAATAGATAGGGCCTAAGAAGTCATCGCCAGAAGTATAAAACACAATATAAATACATCAGCTGTTGCATCGTATAAAGCGAATAATTGCAACCAGTGTGAAAGTGACGGCCATTTCTACGTTCCGGCCATCCTAGATATAACTCTGAGGCGTTGCTCCACCAGATCGAATAGTTAGGGCCTAGGAAGTCAACACCAGGTGCATAAAATACTATAAGAATACAACAGTTTTTCCATCATATAACAGGAATAACTGCAACCAGTGTGAAGGTAATGGTCATTTCTACATTCCGGGCCACCTTGGCTCCACTGTAGGGCGTTGTTCCACCAGATCCAATAGTAAGCGACTGAGAAGTCAACGCCAGAAGCATAAAATACAAAACAAGTACAACAGTTTTTCCTTCGTATAACACGTATAATTGCAACCGGTGTGAAATGGATAGTCATTTCAACGTTCCTGGCAACCTAGGCTTGACTCTATGGCGTTGCTCCACCAGAGCGAATAGTTAGGTCCTTAGAAGTCAACGCCAGAAGCATAAAATACAATGTAAATACAACAGTTTTTGCATCGTATAATTTGAATAATTGCAAACAGTTTGAAAGTAATGGTCACTTCTACGTTCCGTGCAACCTAGGCTTCACTCTAGGGCCTTTGTCCAACAGATCGAATTGTTCGGGCCTAAGAAGTCAACGCGAGAAGCATAAAATACAATAAAAATACAACAGTTCTTCCATCGTATAACAGGAATAATTGCAACCAGTGTGAAGCTAATGGTCATTCCTACGTTCCGGGCAACCTACGCTTCACTCTAGGGCGTTGGCCCACCAGATCGAATAGTTAGGGCCTATGAAGTCAACGCCAGAAGCATAAAATACAAAATAAATACAACAGTTTCTCCATCGTATAAAACGAATAATTGCAACCAGTGTGAAAGTTATGGTCATTTCTGCGTTCCGTTCAACCTAGGACTCACTCTAGGGCGTTGCTGCACCAGATCGAATAATTAGGGCCTGAGAAGTCAACGCCCGAAGCATATAATACAATAAAAATACAACAGTTTTTCCATCGTATAAAACGAATAATTGCATCCAGTGTGAAAGTTATGGTCAGTTCTACGTTCCGGTCAACCTAGGCTTCACTCTAGGGCGTTGCTCCACCAGATAGAATCGTTAGGGCCTTAGATGTCAACGCCCGAAGCATAAAATACAATGAAAATGCAACGGTTTTTCCATCGTATGACACGAATAATTGCGACCCGTGTGAAAGTGATAGCCATTTCTACGTTCCAGGCAACCTAGGCTTCACTGTAGGGTGTTGCTCTACCAAATCGAATAGATAGGGCCTTAGAAGTCTACGCCCGGAGCATAAAATACAATAAAAATACAACAGTATTTCCATCGTATAAAACGAATAATTGCATCCAGTGTGAAAGTTATGGTCAGTTCTACGTTCCGGTCAACATAGGCTTCACTCTAGGGCGTTGCTCCACCAGATAGAATCGTTAGGGCCTTAGATGTCAACGCCCGAAGCATAAAATACAATGAAAATGCAACGGTTTTTCCATCGTATGACACGAATATTTGCGACCCGTGTGAAGGTGATAGCCATTTCTACGTTCCAGGCAACCTAGGCTTCACTGTAGGGTGTTGCTCTACCAAATCGAATAGATAGGGCCTTAGAAGTCTACGCCCGGAGCATAAAATACAATAAAAATACAACAGTTTTTCCATCGTATAAAATGAGTAATAGCCATCAGTGTGAAGGTAATGGTCATCTCTGCGTTCCGTTCAACCTAGGATTCACTCTAGGGCGTTGTTCCGCCAGAACGAACTGTTAGGGCCTTAGAAGTCAACGCCCGAAGCATAAAATACAATGAAAATGCAACGGTTTTTCCATCGTATAAGACGAATAATTGCAACCAGTGTGAAAGTGATAGCCATTTCTACGTTCCAGGCAACCTAGGCTTCACTGTAGGGTGTTGCTCTACCAAACCGAATAGATAGGGCCTTAGAAGTCTACGCCCGGACCATAAAATACAATAAAAATACAACAGTTTTTCCATCGTATAAAACGAATAATTGCATCCAGTGTGAAAGTTATGGTCAGTTCTACGTTCCGGTCAACCTAGGCTTCACTCTAGGGCGTTGTTCCGCCAGAACGAACTGTTAGGGCCTTAGAAGTCAACGCCAGAAGCGTAAAATACAAAACAAATGCAACAGTTTTTCCATCGTATAAAACGAATAATTGCAACCGATGTGAAAATTATGGTCATTTCTACGTTCCGGTCAACCTAGGCTTCACTCTAGGGCGTTGCTCCACCAGATAGAATCGTTAGGGCCTTAGATGTCAACGCCCGAAGCATAAAATACAATGAAAATGCAACGGTTTTTCCATCGTATGACACGAATATTTGCGACCCGTGTGAAAGTGATAGCCATTTCTACGTTCCAGGCAACCTAGGCTTCACTGTAGGGTGTTGCTCTACCAAATCGAATAGATAGGGCCTTAGAAGTCTACGCCCGGAGCATAAAATACAATAAAAATACAACAGTTTTTCCATCGTATAAAATGAGTAATAGCCATCAGTGTGAAGGTAATGGTCATCTCTGCGTTCCGTTCAACCTAGGATTCACTCTAGGGCGTTGTTCCGCCAGAACGAACTGTTAGGGCCTTAGAAGTCAACGCCCGAAGCATAAAATACAATGAAAATGCAACGGTTTTTCCATCGTATAAGACGAATAATTGCAACCAGTGTGAAAGTGATAGCCATTTCTACGTTCCAGGCAACCTAGGCTTCACTGTAGGGTGTTGCTCTACCAAATCGAATAGATAGGGCCTTAGAAGTCTACGCCCGGACCATAAAATACAATAAAAATACAACAGTTTTTCCATCGTATAAAACGAATAATTGCATCCAGTGTGAAAGTTATGGTCAGTTCTACGTTCCGGTCAACCTAGGCTTCACTCTAGGGCGTTGTTCCGCCAGAACGAACTGTTAGGGCCTTAGAAGTCAACGCCAGAAGCGTAAAATACAAAACAAATGCAACAGTTTTTCCATCGTATAAAACGAATAATTGCAACCGATGTGAAAATTATGGTCATTTCTACGTTCCGGGCAACCTAGGCTTCACTCTAGGGCGTTGCTCCACCAGACGGAATAGTTAGGGCCTTAGAAGTCAACGCCCGAAGCATAAAGTACAATGAAAATGCAACGGTTTTTCCATCGTATAACACGAATAATTGCAACCAGTGTGAAAGTGATAGTCACTTCTAGGTTCCGGGCAACCTAGGCTTCACTCTAGGGTGTTGCTCCACCAGATCGAATAGATAGGGCCTAAGAAGTCATCGCCAGAAGCATAAAACAAAATATAAATACATCAGCTGTTGCATCGTATAAAGCGAATAATTGCAACCAGTGTGAAAGTGACGGCCATTTCTACGTTCCGGCCATCCTAGATATAACTCTGAGGCGTTGCTCCACCAGATCCAAGAGTAAGGGACTGAGAAGTCAACGCCAGAAGCATAAAATACAAAACAAGTACAACAGTTTTTCCTTCGCATAACACGAATAATTGCAACCGGTGTGAAGGTGATGGTCATTTCTACGTTCCTGGCAACATAGGCTTGGCTCTAGGGCGTTGCTCCACCAGATCGAATAGTTAGGACATTAGAAGTCAACGCCCGAAGCATAAAATACAATAAAGATACAACAGTTTTTCCATTGTATAACAGGAGTAATTGCAACCAGTGTGAAAGTGACGGCCATTTCTACGTTCCGGCCATCCTAGATATAACTCTGAGGCGTTGCTCCACCAGATCGAATAGTTAGGGCCTAGGAAGTCATCACCAGGTGCATAAAATACAATAAGAATACAACAGTTTTTCGATCATATAACAGGAATAACTGCAACCAGTGTGAAGGTAATGGTCATTTCTACGTACCGGGCCACCTAGGCTCCACTCTAGGGCCTTGTTCCACCAGATCCAATAGTAAGGGACTGAGAAGTCAACGCCAGAAGCATAAAATGCAAAACAAGTACAACAGTTTTTCCTTCGTATAACACGAATAATTGCAACCGGTGTGAAGGTGATGCTCATTTCTACGTTCCTGGCAACGTAGGCTTGACTCTAGGGCGATGCTCCACCAGAGCGAATAGTTAGGTCCTTAGAAGTCTACGCCCGGAGCATAAAATACAATAAAAATACAACAGTTTTTCCATCGTATAAAATGAGTAATTACCATCAGTGTGAAGGTAATGGTCATTCCTGCGTTCCGTTCAACATAGGATTCACTCTAGGGCGTTGCTGCACCAGATCGAATAATTAGGGCCTGAGAAGTCAACGCCCGAAGCATATAATACAATAAAAATACAACAGTTTTTCCATCGTATAACAGGAATAACAGTAACCAGTGTGATGGTAATGGTCATTTCTACGTTCCGTGCAACCTAGCCTTCACTCTAGGGCGTTGCTCCACCAGATCGAATAGTTAGGGCCTAAGAAGTCAACGCCAGAAGCATAAAATACAATGCAAATACAACAGTTTTTGCATCGTATAATATGAATAATTGCAAACAGTGAGAAAGTAATGGTCATTTCTACGTTCCGTGCAGCCTAGGCTTCACTCTAGGGCGTTTGTCCACCAGGTCGAATAGTTAGGGCCTAAGAAGTCAACGCCAGAAGCATAAAATGCAATGTAAATACAACAGTTTTTCCATCGTATAAAACGAATAATTGCATCCAGTGTGAAAGTTATGGTCAGTTCTACGTTCCGGTCAACCTAGGCTTCACTCTAGGGCGTTGCTCCACCAGATAGAATCGTTAGGGCCTTAGATGTCAACGCCCGAAGCATAAAATACAATGAAAATGCAACGGTTTTTCCATCGTATGACACGAATAATTGCGACCAGTGTGAAAGTGATAGTCACTTCTAGGTTCCGGGCAACCTAGGCTTCACTCTAGGGTGTTGCTCCACCAGATCGAAAAGATAGGGCCTAAGAAGTCATCGCCAGAAGTATAAAACACAATATAAATACATCAGCTGTTGCATCGTATAAAGCGAATAATTGCAACCAGTGTGAAAGTGACGGCCATTTCTACGTTCCGGCCATCCTAGATATAACTCTGAGGCGTTGCTCCACCAGATCGAATAGTTAGGGCCTAGGAAGTCAACACCAGGTGCATAAAATACTATAAGAATACAACAGTTTTTCCATCATATAACAGGAATAACTGCAACCAGTGTGAAGGTAATGGTCATTTCTACATTCCGGGCCACCTAGGCTCCACTGTAGGGCGTTGTTCCACCAGATCCAATAGTAAGCGACTGAGAAGTCAACGCCAGAAGCATAAAATACAAAACAAGTACAACAGTTTTTCCTTCGTATAACACGTATAATTGCAACCGGTGTGAAATGGATAGTCATTTCAACGTTCCTGGCAACCTAGGCTTGACTCTATGGCGTTGCTCCACCAGAGCGAATAGTTAGGTCCTTAGAAGTCAACGCCAGAAGCATAAAATACAATGTAAATGCAACAGTTTTTGCATCGTATAATTTGAATAATTGCAAACAGTTTGAAAGTAATGGTCACTTCTACGTTCCGTGCAACCTAGGCTTCACTCTAGGGCCTTTGTCCAACAGATCGACTTGTTCGGGCCTAAGAAGTCAACGCGAGAAGCATAAAATACAATAAAAATACAACAGTTCTTCCATCGTATAACAGGAATAATTGCAACCAGTGTGAAGCTAATGGTCATTCCTACGTTCCGGGCAACCTACGCTTCACTCTAGGGCGTTGGCCCACCAGATCGAATAGTTAGGGCCTATGAAGTCAACGCCAGAAGCATAAAATACAAAATAAATACAACAGTTTCTCCATCGCATAAAACGAATAATTGCAACCAGTGTGAAAGTTATGGTCATTTCTGCGTTCCGTTCAACCTAGGACTCACTCTAGGGCGTTGCTGCACCAGATCGAATAATTAGGGCCTGAGAAGTCAACGCCCGAAGCATATAATACAATAAAAATACAACAGTTTTTCCATCGTATAAAACGAATAATTGCATCCAGTGTGAAAGTTATGGTCAGTTCTACGTTCCGGTCAACCTAGGCTTCACTCTAGGGCGTTGCTCCACCAGATAGAATCGTTAGGGCCTTAGATGTCAACGCCCGAAGCATAAAATACAATGAAAATGCAACGGTTTTTCCATCGTATGACACGAATAATTGCGACCCGTGTGAAAGTGATAGCCATTTCTACGTTCCAGGCAACCTAGGCTTCACTGTAGGGTGTTGCTCTACCAAATCGAATAGATAGGGCCTTAGAAGTCTACGCCCGGAGCATAAAATACAATAAAAATACAACAGTATTTCCATCGTACAAAACGAATAATTGCATCCAGTGTGAAAGTAGTGGCCATATCTACGTTCGGGGCAACCTAGGCTTGGCTCTAGGGCGTTGCTCCACCAGATCGAAGTGTTAGGGCCTTAGAAGTCAACGCCCGAAGCATAGAATACAATAAAGGTACAACAGTTTTTCCATCGTATAACAGGAGTAATTGTAACCAGTGTGAAAGTGATGGTCATTTCTACGTTCCTGGCAACCTAGGCTTGACTCTATGGCGTTGCTCCACCAGAGCGAATAGTTAGGTCCTTAGAAGTCAACGCCAGAAGCATAAAATACAATGTAAATACAACAGTTTTTGCATCGTATAATTTGAATAATTGCAAACAGTGTGAAAGTAATGGTCACTTCTACGTTCCGTGCAACCTAGGCTTCACTCTAGGGCGTTTGTCCAACAGATCGAATTGTTCGGGCCTAAGAAGTCAACGCGAGAAGCATAAAATACAATAAAAATACAACAGTTCTTCCATCGTATATCAGGAATAATTGCAACCAGTGTGAAGGTAATGGTCATCTCTGCGTTCCGTTCAACCTAGGATTCACTTTAGGGCATTGCTGCATCAGGTCGAATAGTTAGGGCCTGAGAAGTCAACGCCCGAAGCATATAATACAATAAAAATACAACAGTTTTTCCATCATATAACAGGAATAACTGCAACCAGTGTGAAGGTAATCGTCATTTCTACGTTCCGGGCAACCTAGCCTTCACTCTAGGGCGTTGCTCCACCAGACGGAATAGTTAGGGCATTAGAAGTCAACGCCCGAAGCATAAAATACAATGAAAATGCAACGGTTTTTCCATCGTATGACACGAATAATTGCGACCCGTGTGAAAGTGATAGCCATTTCTACGTTCCAGGCAACCTAGGCTTCACTGTAGGGTGTTGCTCTACCAAATCGAATAGATAGGGCCTTAGAAGTCTACGCCCTGACCATAAAATACAATAAAAATACAACAGTTTTTCCATCGTATAAAATGAGTAATAGCCATCAGTGTGAAGGTAATAGTCATCTCTGCGTTCCGTTCAACCTAGGATTCACTCTAGGGCGTTGTTCCGCCAGAACGAACTGTTAGGGCCTTAGAAGTCAACGCCAGAAGCGTAAAATACAAAACAAATGCAACAGTTTTTCCATCGTATAAAACGAATAATTGCAACCGATGTGAAAATTATGGTCATTTCTACGTTCCGGGCAACCTAGGCTTCACTCTAGGGCGTTGCTCCACCAGACGGAATAGTTAGGGCCTTAGAAGTCAACGCCCGAAGCATAAAGTACAATGAAAATGCAACGGTTTTTCCATCGTATAACACGAATAATTGCAACCAGTGTGAAAGTGATAGTCACTTCTAGGTTCCGGGCAACCTAGGCTTCACTCTAGGGTGTTGCTCCACCAGATCGAATAGATAGGGCCTAAGAAGTCATCGCCAGAAGCATAAAACAAAATATAAATACATCAGCTGTTGCATCGTATAAAGCGAATAATTGCAACCAGTGTGAAAGTGACGGCCATTTCTACGTTCCGGCCATCCTAGATATAACTCTGAGGCGTTGCTCCACCAGATCCAAGAGTAAGGGACTGAGAAGTCAACGCCAGAAGCATAAAATACAAAACAAGTACAACAGTTTTTCCTTCGCATAACACGAATAATTGCAACCGGTGTGAAGGTGATGGTCATTTCTACGTTCCTGGCAACATAGGCTTGGCTCTAGGGCGTTGCTCCACCAGATGGAATAGTTAGGACATTAGAAGTCAACGCCCGAAGCATAAAATACAATAAAGATACAACAGTTTTTCCACCGTATAACAGGAGTAATTGCAACCAGTGTGAAAGTGACGGCCATTTCTACGTTCCGGCCATCCGAGATATAACTCTGAGGCGTTGCTCCACCAGATCGAATAGTTAGGGCCTAGGAAGTCATCACCAGGTGCATAAAATACAATAAGAATACAACAGTTTTTCGATCATATAACAGGAATAACTGCAACCAGTGTGAAGGTAATGGTCATTTCTACGTACCGGGCCACCTAGGCTCCACTCTAGGGCCTTGTTCCACCAGATCCAATAGTAAGGGACTGAGAAGTCAACGCCAGAAGCATAAAATGCAAAACAAGTACAACAGTTTTTCCTTCGTATAACACGAATAATTGCAACCGGTGTGAAGGTGATGCTCATTTCTACGTTCCTGGCAACGTAGGCTTGACTCTAGGGCGATGCTCCACCAGAGCGAATAGTTAGGTCCTTAGAAGTCTACGCCCGGAGCATAAAATACAATAAAAATACAACAGTTTTTCCATCGTATAAAATGAGTAATTACCATCAGTGTGAAGGTAATGGTCATTTCTGCGTTCCGTTCAACATAGGATTCACTCTAGGGCGTTGCTGCACCAGATCGAATAATTAGGGCCTGAGAAGTCAACGCCCGAAGCATATAATACAATAAAAATACAACAGTTTTTCCATCGTATAACAGGAATAACAGCAACCAGTGTGATGGTAATGGTCATTTCTACGTTCCGTGCAACCTAGCCTTCACTCTAGGGCGTTGCTCCACCAGATCGAATAGTTAGGGCCTAAGAAGTCAACGCCAGAAGCATAAAATACAATGCAAATACAACAGTTTTTGCATCGTGTAATATGAATAATTGCAAACAGTGAGAAAGTAATGGTCATTTCTACGTTCCGTGCAGCCTAGGCTTCACTCTAGGGCGTTTGTCCACCAGGTCGAATAGTTAGGGCCTAAGAAGTCAACGCCAGAAGCATAAAATGCAATGTAAATACAACAGTTTTTCCATCGTATAAAACGAATAATTGCATCCAGTGTGAAAGTTATGGTCAGTTCTACGTTCCGGTCAACCTAGGCTTCACTCTAGGGCGTTGCTCCACCAGATAGAATCGTTAGCGCCTTGATGTCAACGCCCGAAGCATAAAATACAATGAAAATGCAACGGTTTTTCCATCGTATGACACGAATAATTGCGACCAGTGTGAAAGTGATAGTCACTTCTAGGTTCCGGGCAACCTAGGCTTCACTCTAGGGTGTTGCTCCACCAGATCGAATAGATAGGGCCTAAGAAGTCATCGCCAGAAGTATAAAACACAATATAAATACATCAGCTGTTGCATCGTATAAAGCGAATAATTGCAACCAGTGTGAAAGTGACGGCCATTTCTACGTTCCGGCCATCCTAGATATAACACTGAGGCGTTGCTCCACCGGATCGAATAGTTAGGGCCTAGGAAGTCAACACCAGGTGCATAAAATACTATAAGAATACAACAGTTTTTCCATCATATAACAGGAATAACTGCAACCAGTGTGAAGGTAATGGTCATTTCTACATTCCGGGCCACCTAGGCTCCACTGTAGGGCGTTGTTCCACCAGATCCAATAGTAAGCGACTGAGAAGTCAACGCCAGAAGCATAAAATACAAAACAAGTACAACAGTTTTTCCATCGTATAACACGTATAATTGCAACCGGTGTGAAATGGATAGTCATTTCAACGTTCCTGGCAACCTAGGCTTGACTCTATGGCGTTGCTCCACCAGAGCGAATAGTTAGGTCCTTAGAAGTCAACGCCAGAAGCATAAAATACAATGTAAATACAACAGTTTTTGCATCGTATAATTTGAATAATTGCAAACAGTTTGAAAGTAATGGTCACTTCTACGTTCCGTGCAACCTAGGCTTCACTCTAGGGCCTTTGTCCAACAGATCGAATTGTTCGGGCCTAAGAAGTCAACGCGAGAAGCACAAAATACAATAAAAATACAACAGTTCTTCCATCGTATAACAGGAATAATTGCAACCAGTGTGAAGCTAATGGTCATTCCTACGTTCCGGGCAACCTACGCTTCACTCTAGGGCGTTGGCCCACCAGATCGAATAGTTAGGGCCTATGAAGTCAACGCCAGAAGCATAAAATACAAAATAAATACAACAGTTTCTCCATCGTATAAAACGAATAATTGCAACCAGTGTGAAAGTTATGGTCATTTCTGCGTTCCGTTCAACCTAGGACTCACTCTAGGGCGTTGCTGCACCAGATCGAATAATTAGGGCCTGAGAAGTCAACGCCCGAAGCATATAATACAATAAAAATACAACAGTTTTTCCATCGTATAAAACGAATAATTGCATCCAGTGTGAAAGTTATGGTCAGTTCTACGTTCCGGTCAACCTAGGCTTCACTCTAGGGCGTTGCTCCACCAGATAGAATCGTTAGGGCCTTAGATGTCAACGCCCGAAGCATAAAATACAATGAAAATGCAACGGTTTTTCCATCGTATGACACGAATAATTGCGACCCGTGTGAAAGTGATAGCCATTTCTACGTTCCAGGCAACCTAGGCTTCACTGTAGGGTGTTGCTCTACCAAATCGAATAGATAGGGCCTTAGAAGTCTACGCCCGGAGCATAAAATACAATAAAAATACAACAGTATTTCCATCGTATAAAACGAATAATTGCATCCAGTGTGAAAGTTATGGTCAGTTCTACGTTCCGGTCAACCTAGGCTTCACTCTAGGGCGTTGCTCCACCAGATAGAATCGTTAGGGCCTTAGATGTCAACGCCCGAAGCATAAAATACAATGAAAATGCAACGGTTTTTCCATCGTATGACACGAATATTTGCGACCCGTGTGAAAGTGATAGCCATTTCTACGTTCCAGGCAACCTAGGCTTCACTGTAGGGTGTTGCTCTACCAAATCGAATAGATAGGGCCTTAGAAGTCTACGCCCGGAGCATAAAATACAATAAAAATACAACAGTTTTTCCATCGTATAAAATGAGTAATAGCCATCAGTGTGAAGGTAATGGTCATCTCTGCGTTCCGTTCAACCTAGGATTCACTCTAGGGCGTTGTTCCGCCAGAACGAACTGTTAGGGCCTTAGAAGTCAACGCCCGAAGCATAAAATACAATGAAAATGCAACGGTTTTTCCATCGTATAACACGAATAATTGCAACCAGTGTGAAAGTGATAGCCATTTCTACGTTCCAGGCAACCTAGGCTTCACTGTAGGGTGTTGCTCTACCAAATCGAATAGATAGGGCCTTAGAAGTCTACGCCCGGACCATAAAATACAATAAAAATACAACAGTTTTTCCATCGTATAAAACGAATAATTGCATCCAGTGTGAAAGTTATGGTCAGTTCTACGTTCCTGTCAACCTAGGCTTCACTCTAGGGCGTTGCTCCACCAGATAGAATCGTTAGGGCCTTAGATGTCAACGCCCGAAGCATAAAATACAATGAAAATGCAACGGTTTTTCCATCGTATGACACGAACATTTGCGACCCGTGTGAAAGTGATAGCCATTTCTACGTTCCAGGCAACCTAGGCTTCACTGTAGGGTGTTGCTCTACCAAATCGAATAGATAGGGCCTTAGAAGTCTACGCCCGGAGCATAAAATACAATAAAAATACAACAGTTTTTCCATCGTATAAAATGAGTAATAGCCATCAGTGTGAAGGTAATAGTCATCTCTGCGTTCCGTTCAACCTAGGATTCACTCTAGGGCGTTGTTCCGCCAGAACGAACTGTTAGGGCCTTAGAAGTCAACGCCAGAAGCGTAAAATACAAAACAAATGCAACAGTTTTTCCATCGTATAAAACGAATAATTGCAACCGATGTGAAAATTATGGTCATTTCTACGTTCCGGGCAACCTAGGCTTCACTCTAGGGCGTTGCTCCACCAGACGGAATAGTTAGGGCCTTAGAAGTCAACGCCCGAAGCATAAAGTACAATGAAAATGCAACGGTTTTTCCATCGTATAAAACGAATAATTGCAACCAGTGTGAAAGTGATAGTAACTTCTAGGTTCCGGGCAACCTAGGCTTCACTCTAGGGTGTTGCTCCACCAGATCGAATAGATAGGGCCTAAGAAGTCATCGCCAGAAGCATAAAACAAAATATAAATACATCAGCTGTTGCATCGTATAAAGCGAATAATTGCAACCAGTGTGAAAGTGACGGCCATTTCTACGTTCCGGCCATCCTAGATATAACTCTGAGGCGTTGCTCCACCAGATCCAAGAGTAAGGGACTGAGAAGTCAACGCCAGAAGCATAAAATACAAAACAAGTACAACAGTTTTTCCTTCGCATAACACGAATAATTGCAACCGGTGTGAAGGTGATGGTCATTTCTACGTTCCTGGCAACATAGGCTTGGCTCTAGGGCGTTGCTCCACCAGATCGAATAGTTAGGACATTAGAAGTCAACGCCCGAAGCATAAAATACAATAAAGATACAACAGTTTTTCCATCGTATAACAGGAGTAATTGCAACCAGTGTGAAAGTGACGGCCATTTCTACGTTCCGGCCATCCTAGATATAACTCTGAGGCGTTGCTCCACCAGATCGAATAGTTAGGGCCTAGGAAGTCATCACCAGGTGCATAAAATACAATAAGAATACAACAGTTTTTCGATGATATAACAGGAATAACTGCAACCAGTGTGAAGGTAATGGTCATTTCTACGTACCGGGCCACCTAGGCTCCACTCTAGGGCCTTGTTCCACCAGATCCAATAGTAAGGGACTGAGAAGTCAACGCCAGAAGCATAAAATGCAAAACAAGTACAACAGTTTTTCCTTCGTATAACACGAATAATTGCAACCGGTGTGAAGGTGATGCTCATTTCTACGTTCCTGGCAACGTAGGCTTGACTCTAGGGCGATGCTCCACCAGAGCGAATAGTTAGGTCCTTAGAAGTCTACGCCCGGAGCATAAAATACAATAAAAATACAACAGTTTTTCCATCGTATAAAATGAGTAATTACCATCAGTGTGAAGGTAATGGTCATTCCTGCGTTCCGTTCAACATAGGATTCACTCTAGCGCGTTGCTGCACCAGATCGAATAATTAGGGCCTGAGAAGTCAACGCCCGAAGCATATAATACAATAAAAATACAACAGTTTTTCCATCGTATAACAGGAATAACAGCAACCAGTGTGATGGTAATGGTCATTTCTACGTTCCGTGCAACCTAGCCTTCACTCTAGGGCGTTGCTCCACCAGATCGAATAGTTAGGGCCTAAGAAGTCAACGCCAGAAGCATAAAATACAATGCAAATACAACAGTTTTTGCATCGTATAATATGAATAATTGCAAACAGTGAGAAAGTAATGGTCATTTCTACGTTCCGTGCAGCCTAGGCTTCACTCTAGGGCGTTTGTCCACCAGGTCGAATAGTTAGGGCCTAAGAAGTCAACGCCAGAAGCATAAAATGCAATGTAAATACAACAGTTTTTCCATCGTATAAAACGAATAATTGCATCCAGTGTGAAAGTTATGGTCAGTTCTACGTTCCGGTCAACCTAGGCTTCACTCTAGGGCGTTGCTCCACCAGATAGAATCGTTAGGGCCTTAGATGTCAACGCCCGAAGCATAAAATACAATGAAAATGCAACGGTTTTTCCATCGTATGACACGAATAATTGCGACCAGTGTGAAAGTGATAGTCACTTCTAGGTTCCGGGCAACCTAGGCTTCACTCTAGGGTGTTGCTCCACCAGATCGAATAGATAGGGCCTAAGAAGTCATCGCCAGAAGTATAAAACACAATATAAATACATCAGCTGTTGCATCGTATAAAGCGAATAATTGCAACCAGTGTGAAAGTGACGGCCATTTCTACGTTCCGGCCATCCTAGATATAACTCTGAGGCGTTGCTCCACCATATCGAATAGTTAGGGCCTAGGAAGTCAACACCAGGTGCATAAAATACTATAAGAATACAACAGTTTTTCCATCATATAACAGGAATAACTGCAACCAGTGTGAAGGTAATGGTCATTTCTACATTCCGGGCCACCTAGGCTCCACTGTAGGGCGTTGTTCCACCAGATCCAATAGTAAGCGACTGAGAAGTCAACGCCAGAAGCATAAAATACAAAGTAAGTACAACAGTTTTTCCTTCGTATAACACGTATAATTGCAACCGGTGTGAAATGGATAGTCATTTCAACGTTCCTGGCAACCTAGGCTTGACTCTATGGCGTTGCTCCACCAGAGCGAATAGTTAGGGCCTTAGAAGTCTACGCCCGGAGCATAAAGTACAATAAAAATACAACAGTTTTTCCATCGTATAAAATGAGTAATAACCATCAGTGTGAAGGTAATGGTCATCTCTGCGTTCCGTTCAACCTAGGATTCACTCTAGGGCGTTGTTCCGCCAGAACGAACTGTTAGGGCCTTAGAAGTCAACGCCCGAAGCATAAAATACAATGAAAATGCAACGGTTTTTCCATCGTATAACACGAATAATTGCAACCAGTGTGAAAGTGATAGCCATTTCTACGTTCCAGGCAACCTAGGCTTCACTGTAGGGTGTTGCTCTGCCAAATCGAATAGATAGGGCCTTAGAAGTCTACGCCCGGACCATAAAATACAATAAAAATACAACAGTTTTTCCATCGTATAAAACGAATAATTGCATCCAGTGTGAAAGTTATGGTCAGTTCTACGTTCCGGTCAACCTAGACTTCACTCTAGGGCGTTGCTCCACCAGATAGAATCGTTAGGGCCTTAGATGTCAACGCCCGAAGCATAAAATACAATGAAAATGCAACGGTTTTTCCATCGTATGACACGAACATTTGCGACCCGTGTGAAAGTGATAGCCATTTCTACGTTCCAGGCAACCTAGGCTTCACTGTAGGGTGTTGCTCTACCAAATCGAATAGATAGGGCCTTAGAAGTCTACGCCCGGAGCATAAAATACAATAAAAATACAACAGTTTTTCCATCGTATAAAATGAGTAATAGCCATCAGTGTGAAGGTAATAGTCATCTCTGCGTTCCGTTCAACCTAGGATTCACTCTAGGGCGTTGTTCCGCCAGAACGAACTGTTAGGGCCTTAGAAGTCAACGCCAGAAGCGTAAAATACAAAACAAATGCAACAGTTTTTCCATCGTATAAAACGAATAATTGCAACCGATGTGAAAATTATGGTCATTTCTACGTTCCGGGCAACCTAGGCTTCACTCTAGGGCGTTGCTCCACCAGACGGAATAGTTAGGGCCTTAGAAGTAAACGCCCGAAGCATAAAGTACAATGAAAATGCAACGGTTTTTCCATCGTATAACACGAATAATTGCAACCAGTGTGAAAGTGATAGTCACTTCTAGGTTCCGGGCAACCTAGGCTTCACTCTAGGGTGTTGCTCCACCAGATCGAATAGATAGGGCCTAAGAAGTCATCGCCAGAAGCATAAAACAAAATATAAATACATCAGCTGTTGCATCGTATAAAGCGAATAATTGCAACCAGTGTGAAAGTGACGGCCATTTCTACGTTCCGGCCATCCTAGATATAACTCTGAGGCGTTGCTCCACCAGATCCAAGAGTAAGGGACTGAGAAGTCAACGCCAGAAGCATAAAATACAAAACAAGTACAACAGTTTTTCCTTCGCATAACACGAATAATTGCAACCGGTGTGAAGGTGATGGTCATTTCTACGTTCCTGGCAACATAGGCTTGGCTCTAGGGCGTTGCTCCACCAGATCGAATAGTTAGGACATTAGAAGTCAACGCCCGAAGCATAAAATACAATAAAGATACAACAGTTTTTCCATCGTATAACAGGAGTAATTGCAACCAGTGTGAAAGTGACGGCCATTTCTACGTTCCGGCCATCCTAGATATAACTCTGAGGCGTTGCTCCACCAGATCGAATAGTTAGGGCCTAGGAAGTCATCACCAGGTGCATAAAATACAATAAGAATACAACAGTTTTTCGATCATATAACAGGAATAACTGCAACCAGTGTGAAGGTAATGGTCATTTCTACGTACTGGGCCACCTAGGCTCCACTCTAGGGCCTTGTTCCACCAGATCCAATAGTAAGGGACTGAGAAGTCAACGCCAGAAGCATAAAATGCAAAACAAGTACAACAGTTTTTCCTTCGTATAACACGAATAATTGCAACCGGTGTGAAGGTGATGCTCATTTCTACGTTCCTGGCAACGTAGGCTTGACTCTAGGGCGATGCTCCACCAGAGCGAATAGTTAGGTCCTTAGAAGTCTACGCCCGGAGCATAAAATACAATAAAAATACAACAGTTTTTCCATCGTATAAAATGAGTAATTACCATCAGTGTGAAGGTAATGGTCATTCCTGCGTTCCGTTCAACATAGGATTCACTCTAGGGCGTTGCTGCACCAGATCGAATAATTAGGGCCTGAGAAGTCAACGCCCGAAGCATATAATACAATAAAAATACAACAGTTTTTCCATCGTATAACAGGAATAACAGCAACCAGTGTGATGGTAATGGTCATTTCTACGTTCCGTGCAACCTACGCTTCACTCTAGGGCGTTGGCCCACCAGATCGAATAGTTAGGGCCTATGAAGTCAACGCCAGAAGCATAAAATACAATGTAAATACAACAGTTTTTCCATCGTATAAAACGAATAATTGCATCCAGTGTGAAAGTTGTGGTCATTTCTACGTTCCGGGCAACCTAGCCTTCACTCTAGGGCGTTGCTCCACCAGATCGAATAGTTAGGGCCTAAGAAGTCAACGCCAGAAGCATAAAATACAATAAAAATACAACAGCTTTTCCATCGTATAAAATGAGTAATTACCAGCAGTGTGAAGGTAATGGTCATTTCTGCGTTCCGTTCAACCTAGGATTCACTCTAGGGCGTTGCTGCACCAGATCGAATAATTAGGGCCTGAGAAGTCAACGCCCGAAGCATATAATACAATAAAAATACAACAGTTTTTCCATCGTATAAAACGAATAATTGCAACCGGTGTGAAAGTTATGGTCATTTCTGCGTTCCGTTCAACCTAGGATTCACTCTAGGGCGTTGCTGCACCAGATCGAATAATTAGGGCCTGAGAAGTCAACGCCCGAAGCATATAATACAATAAAAATACAACAGTTTTTCCATCGTATAAAAGGAATAACAGCAACCAGTGTGATGGTAATGGTCATTTCTACGTTCCGGCCAACCTAGCTTTCACTCTAGGGCGTTGCTCCACCAGATCGAATAGTTAGGGCCTAAGAAGTCAACGCCAGAAGCATAAAATACAATGCAAATACAACAGTTTTTGCATCGCATTACAGGAGTAATTACAACCAGTGTGAAAGTGATGGTCATTTCTACGTTCCGGACAACCTAGCCTTCACTCTAGGGCGTTGCTCCACCAGATCGAATAGTTAGGGCCTAAGAAGTCAACGCCAGAAGCATAAAATACAATGTAAATACAACAGTTTTTCCATTGTATAATATGAATAATTGCAAACAGTGTGAAAGTAATGGTCATTTCTACGTTCCGTGTTAACCTAGGCCTCACACTAGGGCGTTTGTCCACCAGATCGAATTGTTCGGGCCTAAGAAGTCAACGCGAGAAGCATAAAATACAATAAAAATACAACAGTTCTTACATCGTATAACAGGAATAATTGCAACCAGTGTGAAGCTAATGGTCATTCCTACGTTCCGGGCAACCTAGGCTTCACTCTAGGGCGTTGGCCCACCAGATCGAATAGTTAGGGCCTATGAAGTCAACGCCAGAAGCATAAAATACAAAAGAAATTCAACAGTTTTTACATCGTATAAAACGAATAATTGCAACCAGTGTGAAAGTTATGGTCATTTCTACGTTCCGGGCAACTTAGGCTTGACTCTAGGGCGTTCCTCCACCAGATCGAATAGTTAGGGCCTTAGAAGTCAACGCCCGAAGCATAAAATACAATGTAAATACAACAGTTTTTGCATCGTATAATTTGAATAATTGCAAACAGTGTGAAAGTAATGGTCACTTCTACGTTCCGTGCAACCTAGGCTTCACTCTAGGGCGTTTGTCCAACAGATCGAATTGTTCGGGCCTGAGAAGTCAACGCGAGAAGCATAAAATACAATAAAAATACAACAGTTCTTCCATCGTATAACAGGAATAATTGCAACCAGTGTGAAGCTAATGGTCATTCCTACGTTCCGGGCAACCTAGGCTTCACTCTAGGGCGTTGGCCCACCAGATCGAATAGTTAGGGCCTATGAAGTCAACGCGAGAAGCATAAAATACAAGATAAATTCAACAGTTTTTCTATCGTATAATTCGAATAATTGCAACTAGTGTTAAAGTTATGGTCATTTCTACGTTCCAAGCAACCTAGGCTTCACTGTAGGGTGTTGCTCTACCAAATCGAATAGATAGGGCCTTAGAAGTCTACGCCCGGAGCATAAAATACAATAAAAATACAACAGTTTTTCCATCGTATAAAATGAGTAATAGCCATCAGTGTGAAGATAATGGTCATCTCTGCGTTCCGTTCAACCTAGGATTCACTTTAGGGCATTGCTGCATCAGGTCGAATAGTTAGGGCCTGAGAAGTCAACGCCCGAAGCATATAATACAATAAAAATACAACAGTTTTTCCATCGTATAATAGGAATAACTGCAACCAGTGTGAAGGTAATGGTCATTTCTACGTTCCGGCCATCCTAGATATAACCCTGATGCGTTGCTCCACCAGATCGAATAGTTAGGGCCTAGGAAGTCAACACCAGGTGCATAACATACAATAAGAATACAACAGTTTTTCCATCATATAACAGGAATAACTGCAACCAGTGTGAAGGGAATGGTCATTTCTACTTACCGGGCCACCTAGGCTCCACTCTAGGGCGTTGTTCCACCAGATCCAATAGTAAGGGACTGAGAAGTCAACGCCAGAAGCATAAAATGCAAAACAAGTACAACAGTTTTTCCTTCGTATAACACGAATGATTGCAACCGGTGTGAAGGTGATGCTCATTTCTACGTTCCTGGCAACGTAGGCTTGACTCTAGGGCGATGCTCCACCAGAGCGAATAGTTAGGTCCTTAGAAGTCAACGCACGAAGCATAAAATACAATAAAAATACAACAGTTTTTCCATCGTATAAAATGAATAATTGCAATCAGTGTGAAGGTAATGGTCATTTCTACGTTCCGGGCAACCTAGGCTTCACTCTAGGGCGTTGCTCCACCAGATAGAATATTTGGGGCCTTAGAAGTCAACGCCCGAAGCATAAAATACAGAATAAATACAACAGTTTTTCCATCGTATAAAACGAATAATTGCATCCAGTGTGAAAGTAATGGCCATATCTACGTTCCGGGCAACCTAGGCTTGGCTCTAGGGCGTTGCTCCACCAGATCGAATAGTTAGGGCCTTAGAAGTCAACGCCCGAAGCATAAAATACAATAAAGATACAACAGTTTTTCCATCGTATAACAGGAGTAATTGCAACCAGTGTGACAGTGATGGTCATTTCTACGTTCCGGGCAACCTAGGCTTCACTCTAGGGCGTTGTTCCGCCAGAACGAATTGTTAGGTTCTTAGAAGTCAACGCCAGAAGCGTAAAATACAAAACAAATGCAACAGTTTTTCCATCGTATAAAACGAATAATTGAAACCGATGTGAAAATTATGGTCATTTCTACGTTCCGGGCAACCTAGGCTTCACTCTAGGGCGTTGCTCCACCAGACGGAATAGTTAGGGCCTTAGAAGTCAACGCCCGAAGCATAAAATACAATGAAAATGCAACGGTTTTTCCATCGTATAACACGAATAATTGCAACCAGTGTGAAAGTGATAGTCACTTCTACGTACCGGGCCACCTAGGCTCCACTCTAGGGCGTTGTTCCACCAGATCCAATAGTAAGGGACTGAGAAGTCAACGCCAGAAGCATAAAATGCAAAACAAGTACAACAGTTTTTCCTTCGTATAACACGAATAATTGCAACCGGTGTGAAGGTGATGCTCATTTCTACGTTCCTGGCAACCTAGGCTTGACTCTAGGGCGATGCTCCACCAGGTCGTATAGCTACGGACTTAAAATTCAACGCCAGAAGAATAAAATACAACTTAAGTACAACAGCATTACCATCGTATAAAATGAATAAACGCAAACAGTGTGAAGGTAATGGTCACTTCCACGTTCCGGGCAACCTAGGCTTCACTCTAGGGCGTTGCTCCACCAGATCGAATAGTTAGGGCCTAAGAAGTCAACGCCAGAAGCATAAAATACAATATAAGTACAACAGTTTTTCCCTTGTATAACAGGAATAATTGCAACCAGTGTGTAAGCTATGGTCATTTCTACGTTCCGGGCAACCTAGGCTTCACTCTAGGGCGTTGCTCCACCACATCGAATAGTTAGGGCCTTAGAAGTCAATGCCAGAAGCATAAAATACAATATAATTACAACAGTTTTTCCACAGTATCATATGAATAATTGCAAACAGTGTGGAAGTAATGGTCACTTCTACGTTCCGGGCAACCTAGGCTTCACTCTAGGGCGTTGCTCCACCACATCGAACAGCTACGGCCTTAGAAGTCAACGCCTGAAGCATAATATACAACCCAAGTACAACAGTTTTACCATCGTATAAAATGAATAATCGCAAACAGTGTGAAGTTAATGGCCATTACTACGTTCCGGGCAACCTAGGCTTCAGTCTAGGGCGTTGCTCCACCAGACCGAATAGTTAGGGACTTACAAGTCAACGCCCGAAGCATAAAATGCAAAATAAAGAGAACAGTTTTTCCATTGTATAGAACGAATAATTGCAACCAGTGTGAAAGTTATGGTCATTTCTACGTTCTCGTCAACCTTGGCTTAACTCTAGGGCGTTCCTCCACCAGATCGAATAGTTAGGGACTTTGAATACAAGGCCATAAGCATAAAATACAATAAAAATGCAACAGTTTTTCCATTGTATAACAGGAATAACTGCAACCAGTGTGAAAGTACTGGTCATTTCTACGTTCCGGGTAGCCTAGGCTTCACTCTAGGGCGTTGCTCCACCAGATCGAATGGCTAGGGACTTAGAAGTCAACGCCAGAAAAATAAAATACAACTTAAGTACAACAGTTTTACCATCGTATAAAATGAATAATCGCAAACAGTGTGAAGGTAATGGTCACTTCCACGTTCCGGGCAACCTAGGCTTCACTCTAGGGCGTTGCTCCAACAGATCGAATAGTTAAGGCCTAAGAAGTCTACGCCAGAAGCATAAAATACAATATAAATACAACAGCTACTCCATCGTATAACAGAAATCATTGCAAACAGTGTGTAAGATATGGTCATTTCTACGTTCCGGGCAACCTAGGCTTCACTCTAGGGCGTTGCTCGATCACATCGAATAGCTATGGCCTTAGAAGTCAACGCCAGAAGCATAAAATACAATATAAGTACAACAGTTTTTCCCTTGTATAACAGGAATAATTGCAACCAGTGTGTAAGCTATGGTCATTTCTACGTTCCGGGCAACCTAGGCTTCACTCTAGAGCGTTGCTCCACCACATCGAATAGTTAGGGCCTTAGAAGTCAATGCCAGAAGCATAAAATACAATATAAATACAACAGTTTTTCCACTGTATCATATGAATAATTACAAACAGTGTGGAAGTAATGGTCACTTCTACGTTCCGGGCAACCTAGGCTTCACTCTAGGGCGTTGCTCCACCACATCGAATAGTTAGGGCCTTAGAAGTCAAGGCCAGAGGCATAAAATACAACCCAAGTACAACACTTTTACCATCGTATAAAATGAATAATCGCAAACAGTGTGAAGGCAATGGCCACTACTACGTCCCGGGCAACCTAGGCTTCACTCTAGGGTGTTGCTCCACCAGACCGAATAGTCAGGGACTTACGAGTCAACGCCCGAAGCATAAAATACAAAATAAATAGAACAGTATTTCCATTGTATAGAACGAATAATTGCAACCAGTGCAAAAGTTATGGTCATTTCTACGTTCCGGGCAACCTTGGCTTAACTCCAGGGCGTTGCTCCACCAGATCGAATAGTTAGGGACTTTGAATACAACGCCAGAAGCATAAAATACAATAAAAATGCAACAGTTTTTCCCTTGTATAACAGGAATAATTGCAACCAGTGTGTAAGCTATGGTCATTTCTACGTTCCGGGCAACCTAGGCTTCACTCTAGGGCGTTGCTCCACCACATCGAATAGTTAGGGCCTTAGAAGTCAATGCCAGAAGCATACAATACAATATAAATACAACAGTTTTTCCACTGTATCATATGAATAATTGCAAACAGTGTGGAAGTAATGGTCATTTCTACGTTCCGGGCAACCTAGGCTTCAGTCTAGGGCGTTGCTCCACCACATCGAATAGCTACGGCCTTAGAAGTCAACGCCTGAAGCATAATATACAACCCAAGTACAACAGTTTTACCATCGTATAAAATGAATAATCGCAAACAGTGTGAAGGTAATGGCCATTACTACGTTCCGGGCAACCTAGGCTTCACTCTAGGGCGTTGCTCCACCAGACCGAATAGTTAGGGACTTACAAGTCAACGCCCGAAGCATAAAATACAAAATAAAGAGAACAGTTTTTCCATTGTATAGAACGAATGATTGCAACCAGTGTGAAAGTTATGGTCATTTCTACGTTCCGGGCAACCTTGGCTTAACTCTAGGGCGTTCCTCCACCAGATCGAATAGTTAGTTACTTTGAATACAAGGCCATAAGCATAAAATACAATAAAAATGCAACAGTTTTTCCATTGTATAACAGGAATAACTGCAACCAGTGTGAAAGTACTGGTCATTTCTACGTTCCGGGCAACCTAGGCTTCAGTCTAGGGCGTTGCTCCACCACATCGAATAGCTACGGCCTTAGAAGTCAACGCCTGAAGCATAATATACAACCCAAGTACAACAGTTTTACCATCGTATAAAATGAATAATCGCAAACAGTGTGAAGGTAATGGCCATTACTACGTTCCGGGCAACCTAGGCTGCACTCTAGGGCGTTCTTATACCAGTTCGAATAGTTAGGGCCTAACAAGTCAACGCCAGAAGCATAAAATGCAATAGAAATACAACAGTTTTTCCATCGTATAAAACGAATAATTGCAACCAGTATGAAAGCTATGGTCATTTCTACGTTCCGGGCAGCCTAGGCTTCACTCTAGGGCGTTGCTCAACCATATCGAATAGCTACGGCGCTAGAAGACAACGCCATAACTATAAAGTACAATATATATACAACAGTTTTTCCAACCTATAAAACGAATAATTGCAACCAGTATGAATGTTATGGTCATTTCTACGTTCCGGGCACCCTAGGCTTCACTCTAGGGCGTTGGTCCACCAGATCCAATAGCTACGGCCCTAGAAGACAACGCCATAACTATAAAATACAATATAAATGCAACATTCTTTCCATCGTATAAAACGGATAATTGCAACCAGTCTGATAGTCATGGTCATTTCTACGTTCCGGGCAAGCTAGGCTTCACCCTAGGGCGTTGCTCCACCAGATCGAATAGTTAGGGACTTTGAATACAACGCCAGAAGCATACAATACAATAAAAATGCAACAGTTTTTCCATTGTATAACAGGAATAACTGCAACCAGTGTGAAAGTACTGGTCATTTCTATGTTCCGGGTAGCCTAGGCATCACTCCAGGGCGTTGCTCCACCAGATCGAATATCTAGGGACTTAGAATTCAACGCCAGGAGAATAAAATACAACTTAAGTACGACAGTTTTACCATCGTATAAAATGAATAATCGCAGACAGTGTGAAGGTAATGGTCGCTTCCACGTTCCGGGCAACCTAGGCTTCACTCCAGGGCGTTGCTCCACCAGATCGAATAGTTAGGGTCTTTGAAGTCAATGTAGAAGAATAAAATACAATATAAATACAACAGTTTTTCCACTGTATAATATGAATAATTGCAACCAGTGTGAAAGTAATGGTCATTTCTACGTTCCGGGGAACCTAGGCTTCACTCCAGGGCGTTGGTCCACCAGATCCAATAGCTAGGGCCTAAGAAGTCAACGACAGGAGCTCCAAATACATAATAAATGCAACAGTTTTTCCATCGTATAAAACGAATAATTGCAACCAGTATGAAAGCTATGGTCATTTCTACGTTCCGGGCAACCTAGGCTTCACTCTAGGGCGTTGCTCCACCACATCGAATAGATAGGGCCTTAGATGACAATGCCAGAAGCATAAAATACAATATAAATACAACAGTTTTTCCCCTGTATAATATGAATAATTGCAAACAGTGTGGAAGTAATGGTCATTTCTACGTTCCGGGCAATCTAGGCTTCACTCTAGGGCGTTGCTCCACCACATCGAATAGCTACGGCCTTAGAAGTCAACGCCTGAAGCATAAAATATAATATAAATACAACAGTTTTTCCATCGTATAACAGGAATAATTGCAACCAGAGTGAAGGTGATGGTCATTTCTACGTTCCGGGAAACCTAGGCTTCACTCTAGGGCGTTGCTCCACCAGATCCAATAGCTACGGCCCTAGAAGACAACGCCATAACTATAAAATACAATATAAATGCAACATTCTTTCCATCGTATAAAACGGATAATTGCAACCAGTCTGATAGTCATGGTCATTTCTACGTTCCGGGCAAGCTAGGCTTCACCCTAGGGCGTTGCTCCACCAGATCGAATAGTTAGGGACTTTGAATACAACGGCAGAAACATAAAATACAATAAAAATGCAACACTTTTTCCATTGTATAACAGACATAACTGCAACCAGTGTGAAAGTACTGGTCATTTCTGCATTCCGGGCAACCTAGGCTTCACTCTAGGGCGTTGCTCCACCACATCGAATAGTTAGGGCCTTAGAAGACAATGCCAGAAGCATAAAATACAATATAAATACAACAGTTTTTCCACTGTATAATATGAATAATTGCAAACAGTGTGGAAGAAATGGTCATTTCTACGTTCCGGGCAACCTAGGCTTCACTCTAGGGCGTTGCTCCACCACATCGAATAGCTACGGCCTTAGAAGTCAACGCCTGAAGCATAAAATATAATATAAATACAACAGTTTTTCCATCGTATAACAGGAATAAATGCAACCAGAGTGAAGGTGATGGTCATTTCTACGTTCCGGGAAACCTAGGCTTCACTCTAGGGCGTTGGTCCACCAGATCGAATAGCTAGGGTCTTAGAAGTCAACGCCAGAAGCGTAAAATAAAATAAAAATACAACAGTTTTTCCATCCTATAAAACGAATAATTGCAACCAATATGAATGTTATGGTCATTTCTACGTTCCGGGCAACCTAGGCTTCACTCTAGGGCGTTGCTCCACCACATCGAATAGTTAGGGCCTTAGATGACAATGCCAGAAGCATAAAATACAATATAAATACAACAGTTTTTCCACTGTATAATATGAAGAATTGCAAACAGTGTGGAAGTAATGGTCATTTCTACGTTCCGGGCAACCTAGGCTTCACTCTAGGGCGTTGATCCACCACATCGAATAGCTACGGCCTTAGAAGTCAACGCCTGAAGCATAAAATATAATATAAATACAACAGTTTTTCCATCGTATAACAGGAATAATTGCAACCAGAGTGAAGGTGATGGTCATTTCTACGTTCCGGGCAACCTAGGCTTCACTCTAGGGCGTTGCACCACCAGACCGAATAGTCAGGGACTTTCGAGTCAACGCCCGAAGCATAAAATGAAATAAAAATACAACAGTTTTTCCATCCTATAAAACGCATAATTGCAACCAGTATGAATGTTATGGTCATTTCTACGTTCCGGGCAACCTAGGCTTCACTCTAGGGCGTTGTTCCACCAGATCCAATAGCTAGGGCCTAAGAAGTCAACGACAGGAGCACCAAATACATAATAAATGCAACAGTTTTTCCATCGTATAAAACGAATAATTGCAACCAGTATGAAAGCTATGGTCATTTCTACGTTCCGGGCAACCTAGGCTTAACTCCAGGGCGTTTCTCCACCAGATCGAATAGTTAGGGACTTTGTATACAACGCCAGAAGCATAAAATACAATAAAAATGCAACAGTTTTTCCATTGTATAACAGGAATAACTGCAACCAGTGTGAAAGTACTGGTTATGTCTACGTTCCGGGTAGCCTAGGCTTCAATCCAGGGCGTTGCTCCACCAGATCGAATAGCTTGGGCCTAAGAAGTCAACGCTAGAAGCATAAAATACAATATAAGTACAACAGTTTTTCCCTTGTATAACAGGAATAATTGCAACCAGTGTGAAAGCTATGGTCATTTCTACGTTCCGGGCAACCTAGGCTTCACTCTAGGGCGTTGCTCCACCACATCGAATAGATAGGGCCTTAGATGACAATGCCAGAAGCATAAAATACAATATAAATACAACAGTTCTTCCACTGTATAATATGAATAATTGCAAACAGTGTGGAAGTAATGGTCATTTCTCCGTTCCGGGCAATCTAGGCTTCACTCTAGGGCGTTGCTCCACCACATCGAATAGCTACGGCCTTAGAAGTCAACGCCTGAAGCATAAAATATAATATAAATACAACAGTTTTTCCATCGTATAACAGGAATAATTGCAACCAGAGTGAAGGTGATAGTCATTTCTACGTTCCGGGAAACCTATGCTTCACTCTAGGGCGTTGGTCCGCCAGATCGAATAGCTAGGGTCTTAGAAGTCAACGCCAGAAGCATAAAATGAAATAAAGATACAACAGTTTTTCCATCCTATAAAACGAATAATTGCAACCAGTATGAATGTTATGGTCATTTCTACGTCCCGGGCAACCTAGGCTTCACTCTAGGGCGTTGGTCCACCAGATCCAATAGCTAGGGCCTAAGAAGTCAACGACAGGAGCACCAAATACATAATAAATGCAACAGTTTTTCCATCGTATAAAACGAATAATTGCAACCAGTATGAAAGCTATGGTCATTTCTTCGTTCCGGGCAACCTAGGCTTAACTCCAGGGCGTTTCTCCACCAGATCGAATAGTTAGGGACTTTGTATACAACGCCAGAAGCATAAAATACAATAAAAATGCAACAGTTTTTCCATTGTATAACAGGAATAACTGCAACCAGTGTGAAAGTACTGGTCATGTCTACGTTCCGGGTAGCCTAGGCTTCAATCCAGGGCGTTGCTCCACCAGATCGAATAGCTTGGGCCTAAGAAGTCAACGCTAGAAGCATAAAATACAATATAAGTACAACAGTTTTTCCCTTGTATAACAGGAATAATTGCAACCAGTGTGAAAGCTATGGTCATTTCTACGTTCCGGGAAACCTAGGCTTCACTCTAGGGCGTTGGTGCACCAGATCGAATAGATAGGGTCTTAGAAGTCAACGCCAGAAGCATAAAATGAAATAAAAATACAACAGTTTTTCCATCCTATAAAACGAATAATTGCAACCAGTATGAATGTTATGGTCATTTCTACGTCACGGGCAACCTAGGCTTCACTCTAGGGCGTTGCTCCGCCAGACCGAATAGTCAGGGACTTACGAGTCAACGCCCGAAGCATAAAATACAAAATAAATAGAACAGTATTTCCATTGTATAGAACGAATAATTGCAACCAGTGTGAAAGTTATGGTCATTTCTACGTTCTGGGCAACCTTGGCTTAACTCTAAGGCGTTCCTCCACCACATCGAATAGTTAGGGCGTTAGAAGTCAATGCCTGAAGCATAAAATACAATATAAATACAACAGTTTTTCCACTGTATCATATGAATAATTGCAAACAGTGTGGAAGTAATGGTCACTTCTACGTTCCGGGCAACCTAGGCTTCACTCTAGGGCGTTGCTCCACCACATCGAACAGCTACGGCCTTAGAAGTCAACGCCTGAAGCGTAATATACAACCCAAGTACAACAGTTTTACCATCGTATAAAATGAATAATCGCAAACAGTGTGAAGTTAATGGCCATTACTACGTTCCGGGCAACCTAGGCTTCAGTCTAGGGCGTTGCTCCACCAGACCGAATAGTTAGGGACTTACAAGTCAACGCCCGAACCATAAAATACAAAATAAAGAGAACAGTTTGTCCATTGTATAGAACGAATAATTGCAACCAGTATGAATGTTATGGTCATTTCTACGTTCCGGGCACCCTAGGCCTCACTCTAGGGCGTTGTTTCACCAGATCCAATAGCTACGGCCCTAGAAGACAACGCCATAACTATAAAATACAATATAAATACAACATTCTTTCCATCGTATAATACGGATAATTGGAACCAGTCTGATAGTCATGGTCATTTCTACGTTCCGGGCAAGCTAGGCTTCACCCTAGGGCGTTGCTCCACCAGATCGAATAGTTAGGGACTTTGAATACAACGCCAGAAGCATACAATACAATAAAAATGCAACAGTTTTTCCATTGTATAACAGGAATAACTGCAACCAGTGTGAAAGTACTGGTCATTTCTATGTTCCGGGTAGCCTAGGCTTCACTCCAGGGCGTTGCTCCACCAGATCGAATAGTTAGGGACTTTGAATACAACGCCAGAAGCATAAAATACAATAAAAATGCACGAGTTTTTCCATCGAATAACAGGTAAGCTGTAACCAGTGTGAAAGTACTGGTCATTTCTACGGTCCGGGCAACCTAGGCTTAACTGTAGGGCGTTGCTCCACCAGATCGAATAGTTAGGGACCTAGAATTTAACGCCAGAAGCATAAAATACAAAATAAATAGAACAGTATTTCCATTGTATAGAACGAATAATTGCAACCAGTGTGAAAGTTATGGTCATTTCTACGTTCTGGGCAACCTTGGCTTAACTCTAAGGCGTTCCTCCACCACATCGAATAGTTAGGGCGTTAGAAGTCAATGCCAGAAGCATAAAATACAATATAAATACAACAGTTTTTCCACTGTATCATATGAATAATTGCAAACAGTGTGGAAGTAATGGTCACTTCTACGTTCCGGGCAACCTAGGCTTCACTCTAGGGCATTGCTCCACCACATCGAACAGCTACGGCCTTAGAAGTCAACGCCTGAAGCGTAATATACAACCCAAGTACAACAGTTTTACCATCGTATAAAATGAATAATCGCAAACAGTGTGAAGTTAATGGCCATTACTACGTTCCGGGCAACCTAGGCTTCAGTCTAGGGCGTTGCTCCACCAGACCGAATAGTTAGGGACTTACAAGTCAACGCCCGAAGCATAAAATACAAAATAAAGAGAACAGTTTGTCCATTGTATAGAACGAATAATTGCAACCAGTGTGAAAGTTATGGTCATTTCTACGTTCTGGGCAACCTTGGCTTAACTCTAGGGCGTTCCTCCACCAGATCGAATAGTTAGGGACTTTGAATACAAGGCCATAAGCATAAAATACAATAAAAATGCAACAGTTTTTCCATTGTATAACAGGAATAACTGCAACCAGTGTGAAAGTACTGGTCATTTCTACGTTCCGGGTAGCCTAGGCTTCACTCTAGGGCGTTGCACCACCAGATCGAATGGCTAGGGACTTAGAAGTCAACGCCAGAAAAATAAAATACAACTTAAGTACAACAGTTTTACCATCGTATAAAATGAATAATTGCAACCAGTATGAATGTTATGGTCATTTCTACGTTCCGGGCACCCTAGGCCTCACTCTAGGGCGTTGTTCCACCAGATCCAATAGCTACGGCCCTAGAAGGCAACGCCATAACTATAAAATACAATATAAATACAACATTCTTTCCATCGTATAAAACGGATAATTGGAACCAGTCTGATAGTCATGGTCATTTCTACGTTCCGGGCAAGCTAGGCTTCACCCTAGGGCGTTGCTCCACCAGATCGAATAGTTAGGGACTTTGAATACAACGCCAGAAGCATACAATACAATAAAAATGCAACAGTTTTTCCATTGTATAACAGGAATAACTGCAACCAGTGTGAAAGTACTGGTCATTTCTATGTTCCGGGTAGCCTAGGCTTCACTCCAGGGCGTTGCTCCACCAGATCGAATAGTTAGGGACTTTGAATACAACGCCAGAAGCATAAAATACAATAAAAATGCACGAGTTTTTCCATCGAATAACAGGTAAGCTGTAACCAGTGTGAAAGTACTGGTCATTTCTACGGTCCGGGCAACCTAGGCTTAACTGTAGGGCGTTGCTCCACCAGATCGAATAGTTAGGGACCTAGAATTTAACGCCAGAAGCATAAAATACAATAAAAATGCAACAGTTTTTCCATCCTATAACAGGAATAATTGCAAACAGTGTGAAAGTAATGGTCATTTCTACGTTCCGGGCAACCTAGGCTCCACTCTTGGGCGTTAGTCCACCACACCGAATAGCTAGGGCCTTAGAAGTCAACTCCAGAAGCATAAAATACAATATAAATACAACAGCTTTTCCATCGTATAACAGGAAAGCTGCAACCAGTGTGAAAGTACTGGTCATTTCTATGTTCCGTGTAACCTAGGCTTCACTCTAGGGCGTGGCTCCACCAGATCGAATAGTTAGGGACTTTGAATACAACGCCAGAAGCATAAAATACAATAAAAATGCACGAGTTTCTCCATCGAATAACAGGAAAGCTGTAACCAGTGTGAAAGTACTGGTCATTTCTATGTCCAGGGTAACCTAGGCTCCACTCTAGGGCGTTGCTCCACCAGATCGAATAGCTAGGGACGTAGAATTCAACGCCAGAAGAATAAAATACAACATAAGTACAACAGTTTTACCATCGTATAAAATGAATAATCGCAAACAGTGCGAAGGTAATGGTCAGTTCCACGTTCCGGGCAACCTAGGCTTCACTCTAGGGCGTTGCTCCACAACATCGAATAGCTAGGGCATAAGAAGTCAACGCCAGAAGCATAAAATACAATATAAGTACAACAGTTTTTCCCTTGTATAACATGAATAATTGCAACCAGTGTGAAAGCTATGGCCATTTCTACGTTCCGGGCAACCTAGGCTTCACTCTAGGGCGTTGCTCCACCACATCGAATAGTTAGGGTCTTAGAAGTCAATGCCAGAAGCATAAAATACAATATAAATACAACAGTTTTTCCCCTGTACGATATGAATAATTGCAAACAGTGTGGGAGTAACGGTCATTTCAACGTTCCGGGCAACCTAGGTTTCGCTCTAGGGCGTTGCTCCACCAGATCGACTAGCTAGGGACGTAGAATTCAACGCCAGAAGAATAAAATACAACATAAGTACAACAGTTTTACCATCGTATAAAATGAATAATCGCAAACAGAGCGAAGGTAATGGTTATTTCCACGTTCCGGGCAAAATAGGCTTCACTCTAGGGCGTTGCTCCACCAGATCGAATAGTTAGGGACTTTGAATACTACGCCAGAAGCATAAAATACAATAAAAATGCAACAGTTTTTCCATCGTATAACAGGAAAGCTACAACCAGTGTAAAAGTACTGGTCATTTCTATGTTCCGGGTAACCTAGGCTTCACTCTAGGGCGCTGCACCACCAGATCGAATAGCTAGGGACGTAGAATTCAACGCCAGAAGAATAAAATACAACATAAGTACAACAGTTTTACAATCGTATAAAATGAATAATCGCAAACAGTGCGAAGGTATTGGTCATTTCCACGTTCGGGGCAACCTAGGCTTCACTCTAGGGCGTTGCTCTTCGAGATCGAATAGTTAGGGCATAAGAAGTCAACGCCAGAAGCATAAAATACAATATAAGTACAACAGTTTTTCCCTTGTATAACATGAATAATTGCAACCAGTGTGAAAGCTATGGTCATTTGTACGTTCCGGGCAACCTAGGCTTCACTCTAGGGCGTTGCTCCACCACATCGAATAGCTACGGCCTTAGAAGTCAACGCCTGAAGCATAAAATATAATATAAATACAACAGTCTTTCCATCGTATAACAGGAATAATTGCAACCAGAGTGAAGGTGATGGTCATTTCTACGTTCCGGGAAACCTAGGCTTCACTCTAGGGCGTTGGTCCACCAGATCGAATAGCTAGGGTCTTAGAAGTCAACGCCAGAAGCATAAAATGAAATAAAAATACAACAGTTTTTCCATCCTATAAAACGAATAAATGCAACCAGTATGAATGTTATGGTCATTTCTACGTTCCGGGCAACCTAGGCTTCACTCTAGGGCGTTGCTCCACCAGATCGAATAGTTAGGGCCTAAGAAGTAAACGCCAGAAGCATAAAATACGACATATGTACAACAGTTTTTCCATCGTATAGAATGGATAATTGCAACCAGTGTGAAAGTAATGGTCATTTCTACGTTCCGAGCAACCTAGGTTTCGCTCTATGGCGTTCTTATACCAGTTCGAATAGTTAGGGCCTAACAAGTCAACGCCAGAAGCATAAAATGCAATAGAAATACAACAGTTTTTCCATCGTATAAAATGAATAATCGCAGACAGTGTGAAGGTTATGGTCGCTTCCACGTTCCGGGCAACCTAGGCTTCACTCCAGGGCGTTGTTCCACCAGATCGAACAACTAGGGTCTTAGAATTCAATGCCAGAAGAATAAAATACAACCTAAGTACAACAGTTTTAGCATCGTATAAAATGAATAATCGCAAACAGTGTGAAGGTAATGGTCATTTCTACGTTCCGGGCAACCTAGGCTTCACTCCAGGCCGTTGCTTAACCAGATCGAATAGTTAGGGCCTTAGAAGTCAACGCCCGAAGCATAAAATACAAAATAAATACAACAGTTTTTCCATTGTATAAAACGAATAATTGAAACCAGTGTGAAAGTTATGATCTTTTCTACGCTCTGCGCAACCTGGGCTTCACCCCAGGGCGTTGCTCCACCAGATCCAATAGTTAGGACCTAAGAAGTCAGCGCCAGAAGCATAAAATACAACATAGATACTACATTTTTTCCATCGTATATAATGTATATTTGCAAACTGTGTGAAAGTAAAGGACATTTCTACGTTCCGGGCAACATAGGCTTAACTGTAGGGCGTTGCTCCACCAGATCGCATAGTTAGGGACTTTGAATACAACGGCAGAAACATAAAATACAATAAAAATGCAACAGTTTTTCCATTGTATAACAGGCATAACTGCAACCAGTGTGAAAGTACTGGTCATTTCTACATTCTGGGCAACCTAGGCTTCACTCTAGGGCGTTGCTCCACCACATCGAATAGTTAGGGCCTCAGAAGACAATGCCAGAAGCATAAAATACAATATAAATACAACAGTTTTTCCACTGTATAATATGAATAATTGCAAACAGTGTGGAAGAAATGGTCATTTCTACGTTCCGAGCAACCTAGGTTTCGCTCTAGGGCGCTGCACCACTAGATCGAATAGCTAGGGACTTAGAATTCAACGCCAGAAGAATAAAATACAAAATAAGTACAACAGTTTTTCCATCGTATAAAATGTATAATTGCAAGCAGTGTTAAGGCAATGGTCATTTCTACGTTCCGGCCAACCTAGGTTTCACTGTTGGGCGTTGCTCCACCAGATCGAATTGTTAGGGCCTTAGAAGTCAACGCCCGAAGCATAAAATACAAAATAGATATCACAGTTTTTTCATTGTATAGAAGGAATAATTGCAACCAGTGTGAAAGTTATGGTCATTTCTACGTTCCGGGCAACCTAGGCTTAACTCCAGGGCGTTGCTCCACCAGATCGAATAGTTGGGGACTTTGAATACAACGGCAGAAACATAAAATACAATAAAAATGCAACAGTTTTTCCATTGTATAACAGGCATAACTGCAACCTGTGTGAAAGTACTGGTCATTTCTACATTCCGGGCAACCTAGGCTTCACTCTAGGGCGTTGCTCCACCACATCGAATAGTTAGGGCCTTAGAAGACAATGCCAGAACCATAAAATACAATATAAGTACAACAGTTTTTCCACTGTATAATATGAATAATTGCAAACAGTGTGGAAGAAATGGTCATTTCTACGTTCCGGGCAACCTAGGCTTCACTCTAGGGCGTTGCTCCACCACATGGAATAGCTACGGCCTTAGAAGTCAACGCCTGAAGCATAAAATATAATATAAATACAACAGTTTTTCCATCGTATAACAGGAATAAATGCAACCAGAGTGAAGGTGATGGTCATTTCTACGTTCCGGGAAGACTAGGCTTCACTCTAGGGCGTTGGTCCACCAGATCGAATAGCTAGGGTCTTAGAAGTCAACGCCAGAAGCGTAAAATAAAATAAAAATACAACAGTTTTTCCATCCTATAAAACGAATAATTGCATCCAATATGAATGTTAAGGTCATTTCTACGTTCCGGGCAACCTAGGCTTCACTCTAGGGCGTTGCTCAACCATATCGAATAGCTACGGCCCGAGAAGACAACGCCATAACTATAAAATACAATATAAATACAACAGTCTTTCCATCGTATAAAACGGATAATTGCAACCAGTCTGATAGTTATGGTCATTTCTACGTTCCGGGCACCCTTGGCTTAACTCCAGGACGTTGGTCCACCAGATCGAATAGTTAGGGCCTAAGACGTCAACACCAGAAGCATAAAATACGATATATGTACAACAGTTTTTCCATCGTATAGAATGAATAATTGGAACCAGTGTGAAAGTAATGGTCATTTCTACGTTCCGAGCAACCTAGGTTTCGCTCTATGGCGTTGCTCCACCACATCGAATAGTTAGGGCCTTAGAAGTCAATGCCAGAAGAATAAAATACGATATAAATACAACAGTTTTTTCATCGTATAACAGGAATAATTGCAAGAAACCTGAAGGTAATGGTAATTTCTACGTTTCGGGTAACCTAGGTTTCACTCTAGGGCGTTGCTCCACCAGATCGAATAGCTAGGGACTTAGAATTCAACGCCAGAAGAATAAAATACAACATAAGTATAACAGTTCTTCCATTGTGTAAAATGTATAATTGCAAGCAGTGTGAAGGTAATGGTCATTTCTACGTTCCGGGCAACCTATTCTTAACTGTAGGGCGTCGCTCCACCAGATCGAATAGTTAGGGCCTTAGAAGTCAACGACCGAAGCATGAAATACAAAATAAATAGAACAGTTTTTCCATTGTATAGAACGAATAATTGCAACCAGTGTGAAAGTTATGGTCATTTCTACGTTCCGGGCACCCTTGGCTTAACTCCAGGACGTTGCTCCACCAGATCGAATAGTTAGGGACTTTGAATACAACGCTAGAAGCATAAAATACAATAAAAATGCATCAGTTCTTCGATTGTATAACAGGAATAACTGCAACCAGTGTGAAAGTACTGGTCATTTCTACTATCCGGGTAACCTAGGCTTCACTCTAGGGCGTTGCTGTACCAGATCGAATAGCTAGGGCCTAAGAAGTCAACGACAGGAGCACCAAATACATAATAAATGCATCAGTTTTTCCATCGTATAAAACGAATAATTGCAACCAGTATGAAAGCTATGGTCATTTCTACGTTCCGGGCAACCTAGGCTTAACTCCAGGGCGTTTCTCCACCAGATCGAATAGTTAGGGCCTTAGATGACAATGCCAGAAGCATAAAATACAATATAAATACAACAGTTTTTCCACTGTATAATATGAATAATTGCAAACAGTGTGGAAGTAATGGTCATTTCTACGTTCCGGGCAACCTAGGATTCACTCTAGGGCGTTGCTCCACCACATCGAATAGATACGGCCTTAGAAGTCAACGCCTGAAGCATAAAATATAATATAAATACAACAATTTTTCCATCGTATAACAGGAATAATTGCAACCAGAGTGAAGGTGATGGTCATTTCTACGTTCCGGGAAACCTAGGCTTCACTCTAGGGCGTTGGTCCACCAGATCGAATTGTTAGGGCCTTAGAAGTCAACGCCCGAAGCATAAAATACAAGATAGATAGAACAGTTTTTTCATTGTATAGAAGGAATAATTGCAACCAGTGTGAAAGTTATGGTCATTTCTACGTTCCGGGCACCCTTGGCTTAACTCCAGGACGTTGCTCCACCAGATCGAATAGTTAGGGACTTTGAATACAACGCTAGAAGCATAAAATACAATAAAAATGCATCAGTTCTTCGATTGTATAACAGGAATAACTGCAACCAGTGTGAAAGTACTGGTCATTTCTACTATCCGGGTAACCTAGGCTTCACTCTAGGGCGTTGCTCTACCAGATCGAATAGTTAGGGCCTAAGAAGTCTACGCCAGAAGCATAAAATACAATATAAATACAACAGCTATTCCATCGTATAACAGGAATCATTGCAACCAGTGTGTAAGATATGGTCATTTCTACGTCCCGGGCAACCTAGGCTTCACTCTAGAGCGTTGCGCGACCACATCGAATAGCTATGGCCTTAGAAGTCAACGCCAGAAACATAAAATACAACATAGGTACAACAGTTTTTCCATCGTATAACAGGAATAATTGCAACCAGTGTGAATGTACAGGTCATTTCTACGTTCCGGGCAACCTAGGCTTCGCTTAAGGGCGTTGCTCCACCAGATCGAATAGCTGCGGCCTTAGAAGTCAACTCCAGAAGCATAAAATGCAATATAAATACAACAGCTTTTCCATCGCATAAAATGAATGATTCCAAACAGTGTGAAAGATATGGTCATTTCTACTTTCCGGGCAACCTAGGCTTAACTCCAGTGCGTTGCTCCACCAGGTCGAAAAGCTAGGAACTTTGAATACAACGCCAGAAGCTTAAAATACAATAAAAATGCAACAGCTTTCCATCGTATAACGGGAAAGCTGCAACCAGTGTGAAAGTACTGGTCATTTCTATGTTCCGGGTAACCTAGGCTTCACTCTAGGGCGTTGCTGCACCAGATCGAATAGCTAGGGACTTAGAATTCATCGCCAGAAGAATAAAATTCAACATAAGTATAACAGTTTTTCCATCATATAAAATGTATAATTGCAAGCAGTGTGAAGGTAATGGTCATTTCTACGTTCCGGGCAACCTAGGCTTCACTCTAGGGCGTTGCTCCACCAGATCGAATAGCTAGGGACTTAGAATTCAGCGCCAGAAGAATAAAATACAACTTAAGAATAACAGTTTTTCCATCGTATAAAATGTATAATTGCAAGCATTGTGAAGGTAATGGTCATTTCTACGTTCCGGGCAACCTAGGCTTCACTCTAGAGCGCTGCTCCACCAGAACGAATAGTTAGGGCCTAAGAAGTCAACGCCAGAAGCATAAAGTACAATATAAATACAACAGCTTTTCCACCGTATAACAGGAATAATTGCAAAAAGTGTGAAAGACATGGTCATTTCTACGTTCCGGGCAACCAAGGCTTCCCTCTAGTGCGATACTCCACCACATCGAATAGCTACGCCCTTTGGAGTCAACGCCAGAGGCATAAAATACAAATAAATACAACAGTTTTTCCATCGTATATCAGGAATAATTGCAACCTGAGTGAAGGTGATGGTCATTTCTACGTTCCGGGCAACCTAGGCTTCACTCTAGGGCGTTGCTCCACCACATCGAATAGTTAGGGCCTTAGATGACAATGCCAGAAGCATAAAATACAATATAAATACAACAGTTTTTCCACTGTATAATATGAATAATTGCAAACAGTGTGGAAGTAATGGTCATTTCTACGTTGCGGGCAACCTAGGCTTTATTCTAGGGCGTTGTTCCACCAGATCGAACAGTTAGGGCCTTAAAAGTCAATGCCAGAAGAATAAAATAAAATATAAATACAACAGTTTTTCCATCGTATAAAATGAATAATTGCAAACAGTGTGAAAGTATTAGTCATTACTACGTTCCGGTCAACCTAGGCTTCACTCTAGGGCGTTGCGCCACCACATCGAATAGTTAGGGCCTTAAAAGTCAATGCCAGAAGAATAAAATACAATATAAATACAACAGTTTTTCGATCGTATAAAATGAATAATTGCAAACAGTGTGAGAGTAATAGTCATTTCTACGTTCCGCTCAACCTAGGTTTCGCTCTAGGGCGTTGCTCCATCACATCGAATACTGAGTGCCTTGGAAGTCATCGCCAGAAGCATAAAATACAGTATAGATACAACAGCTTTTCCATTGTATAAAATGAATAATTACTAACAGTGTGGAAGTAATGGTCATTTCTACGTTCCGGGCAACCTAGGCTTCCCTCTAGGGCGGTGCTCCACCGCATCGAATAGCTACGGCCTTAGAAGTCAACGGCTGAAGCATAAAATACAATATAAATACAACAGTTTTTCCATTGTATAAAACGAATAATTGCAACCAGTATGAAAGTTATGGTTATTTCTACGTTCAGGGCAACCTAGGCTTCACCATGGGGCGTTGCTCCACCAGATCGAATAGATAGGGCCTAAGAAGTCAACGCCAGAAGCATAAAATACGATATATGTACAACAGTCTTTCCATCGTATAAAACGAATAATTACAACCAGTCTGATAGTTATGGTCAATTCTACGTTCCCGGCAATCTAGGCTTCTCTCTAGCGCGTTGCTCCACCAGATCGAGTAGTTAGGGCCTAACAAGTCAACGCCAGAAGCATAAAATACAATAGAAATACAACAGTTTTACCATCGTATAACAGGAATAGTTGCAACCAGTGTGAAAGATATGGTCATTTCTACGATACCGGCAACCTAGGCTGCACCCTAGGGCGTCGTTCCACCAGATCGAATAGTTAGGGCCTAGGAAGTCTACGCCAGAAGCATAAAATACAATACAAATACAACAGCTTTTCCATCGTATAACAGGAATAATTGCAACCAGTGTGAAAGGTATGGTCATTTCTACTTTCCGGGCAATCTAGGCTTCACTCCAGGGCGTTTCTCCACCACATCGAATAGCTGCGGCCTTAGAAGTCAACGCCAGAAGCATAAAATGCCATATAAATGCAACAGTTGTTCCACTGTATAATACGAATAATTGCAAACATTGAGGAAGTAATGGTCATTTCTACGTTCCGGACAACCTAGGCTTCACTCTAGGGCGTTGCTCAACCACATCGAATAGCTCCGTCCTTAGAAGTCAACGCCAGAAGCATAAAATACAATTTAAATACAACAGTTCTTGAATCGTATATCAGGAATAATTGCAAACAGTGTGAAAGATATGGTCACTTCTACGTTCTGAGCAACCTAGGTTTCGGTCTATGGCGTAGCTCCACCACATCGAATAGTTAGGGCCTTAGAGGTCAATGCGAGAAGCATAAACTACAATATAAATACAACAGTTTTTCCATTGTATAAAATGAATAATTGCAAACAGTGAGGAAGTAATGGTCATTTCTACGTTCCGTGCAACCTAGGCTTCACTCTAGGGCGTTGCTTCACCAGATCGAATAGTTAGGGCCTAAGAAGTCGACGCCAGAAGCGTAAAATACAACATAAATACAACAGTTTTTCCCTTGTATAACAGAAATAATTGCAACCAGTGTGAAAGCTATGGTCATTTCTACGTTCCGGGCAACCTAGGCTTCACACTAGGGCGTTGGTCCACCAGATCCAATAGTTAGGGCCTAAGAAGTCAACGCCAGGAGCACCAAATACAAAATAAATACAACAGTTTTTCCATCGTATAAAACGATAACTGCATCCAGTGAGCAAGTAATGGTCATTTCTACGATCCGGGCGACCTAGGCATGACTCTAGGGCATTGTTCCACCAGAGCGAATAGTTAGGGCCTAACAAGTCAACGGCAGAAGCATAAAATACAATAGAAATACAACAGTTTTACCATCGTATAACAGGAATAGTTGCAACCAGTGTGAAAGGTATGGTCATTTGTACGATACCGGCAACCTAGGCTGCACCCTAGGGCGTCGTTCCACCAGATCGAATAGTTAGGGCCTAGGAAGTCTACGCCAGAAGCATAAAATACAATACAAATACAACAGCTTTTCCATCGTATAACAGGAATAATTGCAACCAGTGTGAAAGGTATGGTCATTTCTACTTTCCGGGCAATCTAGGCTTCACTCCAGGGCGTTTCTCCACCACATCGAATAGCTGCGGCCTTAGAAGTCAACGCCAGAAGCATAAAATGCCATATAAACGCAACAGTTGTTCCACTGTATAATACGAATAACTGCAAACATTGTGGAAGTAATGGTCATTTCTACGTTCCGGGCAACCTAGGCTTCACTCTAGGGCGTTGCTCAACCACATTGAATAGCTACGGCCCTAGAAGACAACGCCATAAATATAAAATACAATATAAACACAACAGTCTATGCTTCGTATAAAACGAATAATTGCAACCAGTCTGATAGTTATGGTCATTTCTACGTTCCGGGCAACCTAGACTTCACCCTAGGGCGTTGCTCCACCAGATCGAATAGTTAGGGCCTAAGAAATCAATGCCAGAAGCATAAAATACGATATATGTACAACTGTTTTTCCATCGCATAAAATGAGTAATTGCAACCAGTGTGAAAGTAACGGCCATTTCTACGTTCCGGGAATCCTAGACTTAACACTGAGACATTGCTCCACCAGATCGAATACATAGGGCCTTAGAAGTCAACGCCAGAAGCATAAAGTACATTAAAAATCCAACAGTTTGTCCATCGTATAACAGGAATAATTGCCACCAGTGTGAAAGTGATGGTCATTTCTGCATTCCGGGCAACCTAGGCATCACCCTAGGGAGTTGCTCCTCCAGATAGAATAGTTAGGGCCCAGGAAGTCAACGCCAGAAGCATAAAATACAATATAAATACAACAGTTTTTCCCTTGTATAACAGGAATAATTGCAACCAGTGTGAAAGACATGGTCATTTCTACGTTCCGCGCAACCTAGGCTTCACTATAGGGCGTTGCTCCACCACATCGAATAGCTACGGCCTTAGGAGTCAACGCCAGAGGCATAAAATACAAAATAAATACAACAGTTTTTCCATCGTATAACAAGAATAATTGCAACCAGTGTGATAGTGATGGTCATTTCTACATTCCGGGCAACCTAGGCTTCACTCTAGGGCCATGCTCCACCAGATCGAATAGTTGGGGCCTTAGAAGTCAACGCCCGAAGCATAAAATACAAAATAAATACAACAGTTTTTCCCTTGTATGACAGGAATAATTGCAACCAGTGTGAAAGCTATGGTGATTTCTACGTTCCGGGCAATCTAGGCTTCTCTCTAGGGCGTTGCTCCACCAGATCGAACAGTTAGGGCCTAACAAGTGAACGCCAGAAGCATAAAATACAATATAAATACAACAGTTTTTCCATCGTATAAAACGAATAATCGCAACCAGTGTGAAAGCTATGGTCATTTCCACGTTCCGGGCAACCTAGGCTTCACTCTAGGGCGTTGCTCCACCACATGGAATAGTTAGGGCCTTAGAAGTCAGTGCCAGAAGCATAAAATGCCATATAAATACAACAGTTCTTCCACTGTATAATACGAATAATTGCAAACAGTGTGGAAGTAATGGTCATTTCTACGTTCCGCGCAACCTATGCTTCACTCTAGGGCGTTGCTCAACCACATCGAATAGCTACAGCCCTAGAAGACAACGCCATGACTATAAAATACAATATAAATACAACAGTCTATGCATCGTATAAAACGAATAATTGCAACCAGTCTGATAGTTATGGTCATTTCTATGTTCCGGGCAACCTAGGCTTCACCCTAGGGCGTTGCTCCGCCTGATCGAATAGTTAGGGCCTAAGAAGTCAACGCCAGAAGCATAAAATACGATATATGTACAACAGTTTTTCCATCGTATAACAAGAATAATTGCAATCAGTGTGAAAGTGATGGTCATTTCTACATTCCGGTGCAACCTAGGGTACACTCTAGGGCGTTGCTCCACCAGATCGAATAGTTAGGGCCTAAGAACTCAACGCCAGAAGCATAAAATACAATATAAGTACAACTGTTTTTCCCTTGTATAACATTAATAATTGCAACCAGTGTGAAAGGTATGGTCATTTCTACGTTCCGGCCAACCTAGGCTTCACTCTAGGGCGTTGCTCCACCACATTGAATAGCTGCGGCCTTAGAAGTCAACGCCAGAAGCATAAAATACAATATAAATACAACAGTTTTTCAATCCTATAACAGGAATAATTGCAAACAGTGTGAAAAATATGGTCATTTCTACGTTGCGGGCATCCTAGGCTTCACTCGAGGGCATTGCTCCACCACATCGAATAGCTACGGCCTTAGAAGTCAACGCCACAACTATAAAAAACAATATAAATACAACAGATTTACCATTGTATAAAATGAATAATTGCAAACAGTGTGGAGGTAATGGCCATTTCTACTTTCCGGACAACCTAGGCTTCACTCTAGGGCGTTTCTCCACCACATCGAATAGCTACGCCCTTAGAAGTCAACGCCTGAAGCATAAAATATAATATAAATACAACAGTTTTTCCATTGCATGAAACGAATAATTGCAACCAGTGTGAAAGTTATGGTCATTTCTACGTTCCGGGCAACCTATGTTTCACTCTTGGGCGTTGCTCCACCTCATCGGTCAGCTACGGCCTTTGAAGTCAACTCCAGAAGCATAAAATACAATATAAATACAACAGTTTTCCAATCGTATAAAACGAATAATTGCAACCAGTATGAAAGTTATGGTCATTTCCACGTTCGGGGCAACCTAGGCTTCACCCTAGGGCGTTGTTCCACCAGATCGTATAGTTAGGGCCTGTGAAGTCAACGCCAGAAGCATAAAATACAATATAAATACAACAGCTTTTGCATCGTATATGATGTATATTTGCAAACAGTGTGAGAGTAAAGGTCATGTCTACGTTCCGGGCAACCTAGGCTTAACTGTAGGGCGTTGCTCCATCAGATCGCATATATAGGGACTTAGAAGTCAGCGCCAGAAGCATAAAATACAATATAAATACAACAGTTTTTCCATTGTATAAAACGAATAATTGCAACCAGTGTGAAAGTTATGGTCATATCTACGTTCCGGGCAACCTAGGCTACACTCTAGGGCGTTGCTCCACCAGATCGAATAGTTAGGGCCTAAGAAGTCAACGCCAGAAGCATAAAATACAATATAAATACAACAGTTTTTCCATTGTATAAAACGAATAATTGCAACCAGTGTGAAAGTTATGGTCATATCTACGTTGCGGGCAACCTAGGCTTCACTCTTGGGCGTTGCTCCACCTCATCGGTCAGCTACGGCCTTTGAAGTCAACTCCAGAAGCATAAAATACAATATAAATACAACAGTTTTCCCATCGTATAAAACGAATAATTGCAACCAGTATGAAAGTTATGGTCATTTCCACGTTCCGGGCAACCTAGGCTTCACCCTAGGGCGTTGTTCCACCAGATCGTATAGTTAGGGCCTATGAAGTCAACGCCAGAAGCATAAAATACAATATAAATGCAACAGCTTTTCCATCGTATATAATGTATATTTGCAAACAGTGTGAGAGTAAAGGTCATGTCTACGTTCCGGGCAACCTAGGCTTAACTGTAGGGCGTTGCTCCACCAGATCGCATATATAGGGACTTAGAAGTCAGCGCCAGAAGCATAAAATACAATAAAAATGCAACAGTTTTTCCATCGTATAAAAGGGATAATTGCAACCAGTGTGAAAGTAATGGCCATTTCTACGTTCCGGGCAAACTAGGCTTCACTCTTGGGCGTTGTTCCATCACATCGAATACCTCCGGCCTTAGAAATCAACTCCAGAAGCATAAAATACAATATAAATACAACAGTTTTCCCATCGTATAAAACGAATAATTGCAACCAGTATGAAAGTTATGGTCATTTCCACGTTCCGCGCAACCTAGGCTTCACCCCTGGGCGTTGCTCCACCAGATCCAATAGTCAGGACCTGAGAAGTCAGCGCCAGAAGCATAAAATACAAAATAGATACCACAGATTTTCGATCGTATATAATGTATATTTGCAAACAGTGTGAAGGTAATTGTCATTTCTACGTTCCGGGAAACCTAGGCTTCACTGCAGGGCGTTGCTCCACCACATCCAATAGTTAGGGCCTAAGAAGTCAACGCCAGAAGCATAAAATGCTATATAAATACAACAGTTTTTCCCTTGTATAACAGGAATAATTGCAACCAGTGAGAAAGCTATGGTCATTTCTACGTTCCGGGCAACCTAGGCTTCACTCTAGGGCGTTGCTCCACCACATGGATTAGTTAGAGCCTTAGAAGTCAGTGCCAGAAGCATAAAATGCCATATAAATACAACAGTTGTTCCACTGTATAATACGAATAATTGCAAACAGTGTGGAAGTAATGGTCATTTCTACGTTCCGCGCAACATATGCTTCACTCTAGGGCGTTGCTCAACCACATCGAATAGCTACGGCCATAGAAGACAACGCCATGACTATAAAATACAATATAAATACAACAGTCTTTCCATCGTATAAAACGAATAATTGCAACCAGTCTGATAGTTATGCTCATTTCTACATTCCGGGCAATCTAGGCTTCTCTCTAGGGCGTTGCTCCACCAGATCGAATAGCTAGGGCCTAAGAAGTCAACGCCAGACGCAGAAAATACAATATAAATACAACAGTTTTTCCATCGTATAAAACGAGTAATTGCAATCCGTATTAAAATTATGGTCATTTCTACGTTCCGCGCAACCTAGGCTTCACCCTAGGTCGTTGCTCCACCAGATCCAATAGTTAGGACATATGAAGTCAGCGCCAGAAGCATAAAATACAAAATAGATACAACAGTTTTTCCATCATATAACAGGAATAATTGCAACCAGTGTGAAAGTGATGGTCATTTCTACGTTCCTGGCAACCTAGGCTTCACTCTAGGCCGTTGCTCGACCACATCGAATAGCTATGGCCTTAGAAGTCAACGCGAGAAGCATTAAATACAATATAAATACAACAGCTTTTCCACCGTATAACAGGAATAATTGCAAACAGTGTGAAGGTAATAGTCATTTCTACGCTCCGGTAAACCTAGGCTTCACTCTAGGGCGTTGCTCAACCAGATCGTGTAGTTAGGGCCTCAGACGTCAACGCCAGAAGCATAAAATAAAATAAAAATACAACACTTTTTCCATCGCATACAATTAATGATTGCAAACATTGTGAAAGTAACGGTCATTTCTACGTTCCGCGCAATCTAGGCTTCACTCTAGGGCGACGCTCCACCGGATCGAATATTTAGGGCCTAAGAAGTCAACGCCAGAAGCATAGAATACAATAAAAATACAACAGTTTTTCCATCATATAAAACGAATAATAGCAACCAGTGTAAAGGTAATGGTCATTTCTACGTTCCGGGCAACCTAGGCTTCATTCTAGGGCGTTGTTCCACCAGATCGAACAGTTAGCGCCTAAGAAGACAACGCCAGAAGCATAAAATACAACATAAATACAACAGCTTTTCCATCGTATATGATGTATATTCGCAAACAGTGTGAGAGTAAAGGTCATGTCTACGTTCCGGGCAACCTAGGCTTAACTGTAGGGCGTTGCTCCACCAGATCGCATATATAGGGACTTAGAAGTCAGCGCCAGAAGCATAAAATACAATAAAAATGCAACAGTCTTTCCATCGAATAAAAGGAATAATTGCAACCAGTGTGAAAGTAATGGCCATTTCTACGTTCCGGGCAAACTAGGCTTCACTCTTGGGCGTTGTTCCATCACATCGAATACCTACGGCCTTAGAAATCAACTCCAGAAGCATAAAATACAATATAAATACAACAGCTTTTCCATCGTATAAAATGAGATATTGCAAACAGTGTGGAAGTAATGGTCATTTCTACTTTCCGGGAAACCTAGGCTTCACTCTAGGGCGTTGATCCACCACATCGAATAGCTACGGCCTTAGGAGTCAACGCCAGAGGCATAAAATACAAAATAAAAACAACAGTTTTTCCATCGTATAACAAGAATAATTGCAACCAGTGTGAAAGGTATGGTCATTTCTACTTTCCGTGCAATCTAGGCTTCACTCCAGGGCGTTTCTCCACCACATCGAATAGCTGCGGCCTTAGAAGTCAACGCCAGAAGCATAAAATGCCATATAAATGCAACAGTTGTTCCACTGTATAATACGAATAATTGCAAACATTGAGGAAGTAATGGTCATTTCTACGTTCCGGACAACCTAGGCTTCACTCTATGGCGTTGCTCAACCACATCCAATAGCTCCGTCCTTAGAAGTCAACGCCAGAAGCATAAAATACAATTTAAATACAACAGTTCTTGAATCGTATATCAGGAATAATTGCAAACAGTGTGAAAGATATGGTCACTTCTACGTTCTGAGCAACCTAGGTTTCGCTCTATGGCGTAGCTCCACCACATCGAATAGTTAGGGCCTTAGAGGTCAATGCGAGAAGCATAAACTACAATATAAATACAACAGTTTTTCCATTGTATAAAATGAATAATTGCAAACAGTGAGGAAGTAATGGTCATTTCTACGTTCCGTGCAACCTAGGCTTCACTCTAGGGCGTTGCTCCACCAGATCGAATAGTTAGGGCCTAAGAAGTCGACGCCAGAAGCATAAAATACAACATAAATACAACAGTTTTTCCCTTGTATAACAGAAATAATTGCAACCAGTGTGAAAGCTATGGTCATTTCTACGTTCCGGGCAACCTAGGCTTCACACTAGGGCGTTGGTCCACCAGATCCAATAGTTAGGGCCTAAGAAGTCAACGCCAGGAGCACCAAATACAAAATAAATACAACAGTTTTTCCATCGTATAAAACGATAACTGCATCCAGTGTGCAAGTAATGGTCATTTCTACGATCCGGGCGACCTAGGCATGACTCTAGGGCATTGTTCGACCAGAGCGAATAGTTAGGGCCTAAGAAGTCAACGCCTGAAGCATAAAATACAATATGAATACAACAGTTTTTCCATTGTATAAAACGAATAATTGCAACCAGTATGAAAGTTATGGTTATTTCTACGTTCAGGGCAACCTAGGCTTCACCATGGGGCGTTGCTGCACCAGATCGAATAGTTAGGGCCTAAGAAGTCAACGCCAGAAGCATAAAATACGATATATGTACAACAGTCTTTCCATCGTATAAAACGAATAATTGCAACCAGTCTGATAGTTATGGTCATTTCTACGTTCCGGGCAATCTAGGCTTCTCTCTAGCGCGTTGCTCCACCAGATCGAGTAGTTAGGGCCTAACAAGTCAACGGCAGAAGCATAAAATACAATAGAAATACAACAGTTTTACCATCGTATAACAGGAATAGTTGCAACCAGTGTGAAAGGTATGGTCATTTCTACTTTCCGGGCAATCTAGGCTTCACTCCAGGGCGTTTCTCCACCACATCGAATAGCTGCGGCCTTAGAAGTCAACGCCAGAAGCATAAAATGCCATATAAACGCAACAGTTGTTCCACTGTATAATACGAATAACTGCAAACATTGTGGAAGTAATGGTCATTTCTACGTTCCGGGCAACCTAGGCTTCACTCTAGGGCGTTGCTCAACCACATTGAATAGCTACGGCCCTAGAAGACAACGCCATAAATATAAAATACAATATAAACACAACAGTCTATGCTTCGTATAAAACGAATAATTGCAACCAGTCTGATAGTTATGGTCATTTCTACGTTCCGGGTAACCTAGACTTCACCCTAGGGCGTTGCTCCACCAGATCGAATAGTTAGGGCCTAAGAAATCAATGCCAGAAGCATAAAATACGATATATGTACAACTGTTTTTCCATCGCATAAAATGAGTAATTGCAACCAGTGTGAAAGTAACGGCCATTTCTACGTTCCGGGAATCCTAGACTTAACACTGAGACATTGCTCCACCAGATCGAATACATAGGGCCTTAGAAGTCAACGCCAGAAGCATAAAGTACATTAAAAATCCAACAGTTTGTCCATCGTATAACAGGAATAATTGCCACCAGTGTGAAAGTGATGGTCATTTCTGCATTCCGGGCAACCTAGGCATCACCCTAGGGAGTTGCTCCTCCAGATAGAATAGTTAGGGCCCAGAAAGTCAACGCCAGAAGCATAAAATACAATATAAATACAACAGTTTTTCCATTGTATAAAACGAATAATTGCAACCAGTGTGAAAGTTATGGTCATTTCTACGTTGCGGGCAACCTAGGCTTCACTCTTGGGCGTTGCTCCACCTCATCGGTCAGCTACGGCCTTTGAAGTCAACTCCAGAAGCATAAAATACAATATAAATACAACAGTTTTCCCATCGTATAAAACGAATAATTGCAACCAGTATGAAAGTTATGGTCATTTCCACGTTCCGGGCAACCTAGGCTTCACCCTAGGGCGTTGTTCCACCAGATCGTATAGTTAGGGCCTATGAAGTCAACGCCAGAAGCATAAAATACAATATAAATGCAACAGCTTTTCCATCGTATATAATGTATATTTGCAAACAGTGTGAGAGTAAAGGTCATGTCTACGTTCCGGGCAACCTAGGCTTAACTGTAGGGCGTTGCTCCACCAGATCGCATATATAGGGACTTAGAAGTCAGCGCCAGAAGCATAAAATACAATAAAAATGCAACAGTTTTTCCATCGTATAAAAGGGATAATTGCAAGCAGTGTGAAAGTAATGGCCATTTCTACGTTCCGGGCAAACTAGGCTTCACTCTTGGGCGTTGTTCCATCACATCGAATACCTCCGGCCTTAGAAATCAACTCCAGAAGCATAAAATACAATATAAATACAACAGTTTTCCCATCGTATAAAACGAATAATTGCAACCAGTATGAAAGTTATGGTCATTTCCACGTTCCGCGCAACCTAGGCTTCACCCCTGGGCGTTGCTCCACCAGATCCAATAGTCAGGACCTGAGAAGTCAGCGCCAGAAGCATAAAATACAAAATAGATACCACAGATTTTCGATCGTATATAATGTATATTTGCAAACAGTGTGAAGGTAATTGTCATTTCTACGTTCCGGGAAACCTAGGCTTCACTGCAGGGCGTTGCTCCACCACATCCAATAGTTAGGGCCTAAGAAGTCAACGCCAGAAGCATAAAATGCTATATAAATACAACAGTTTTTCCCTTGTATAACAGGAATAATTGCAACCAGTGAGAAAGCTATGGTCATTTCTACGTTCCGGGCAACCTAGGCTTCACTCTAGGGCGTTGCTCCACCACATGGATTAGTTAGAGCCTTAGAAGTCAGTGCCAGAAGCATAAAATGCCATATAAATACAACAGTTGTTCCACTGTATAATACGAATAATTGCAAACAGTGTGGAAGTAATGGTCATTTCTACGTTCCGCGCAACATATGCTTCACTCTAGGGCGTTGCTCAACCACATCGAATAGCTACGGCCCTAGAAGACAACGCCATGACTATAAAATACAATATAAATACAACAGTCTTTCCATCGTATAAAACGAATAATTGCAACCAGTCTGATAGTTATGCTCATTTCTACGTTCCGGGTAACCTAGACTTCACCCTAGGGCGTTGCTCCACCAGATCGAATAGTTAGGGCCTAAGAAATCAATGCCAGAAGCATAAAATACGATATATGTACAACTGTTTTTCCATCGCATAAAATGAGTAATTGCAACCAGTGTGAAAGTAACGGCCATTTCTACGTTCCGGGAATCCTAGACTTAACACTGAGACATTGCTCCACCAGATCGAATACATAGGGCCTTAGAAGTCAACGCCAGAAGCATAAAGTACATTAAAAATCCAACAGTTTGTCCATCGTATAACAGGAATAATTGCCACCAGTGTGAAAGTGATGGTCATTTCTGCATTCCGGGCAACCTAGGCATCACCCTAGGGAGTTGCTCCTCCAGATAGAATAGTTAGGGCCCAGAAAGTCAACGCCAGAAGCATAAAATACAATATAAATACAACAGTTTTTCCATTGTATAAAACGAATAATTGCAACCAGTGTGAAAGTTATGGTCATTTCTACGTTGCGGGCAACCTAGGCTTCACTCTTGGGCGTTGCTCCACCTCATCGGTCAGCTACGGCCTTTGAAGTCAACTCCAGAAGCATAAAATACAATATAAATACAACAGTTTTCCCATCGTATAAAACGAATAATTGCAACCAGTATGAAAGTTATGGTCATTTCCACGTTCCGGGCAACCTAGGCTTCACCCTAGGGCGTTGTTCCACCAGATCGTATAGTTAGGGCCTATGAAGTCAACGCCAGAAGCATAAAATACAATATAAATGCAACAGCTTTTCCATCGTATATAATGTATATTTGCAAACAGTGTGAGAGTAAAGGTCATGTCTACGTTCCGGGCAACCTAGGCTTAACTGTAGGGCGTTGCTCCACCAGATCGCATATATAGGGACTTAGAAGTCAGCGCCAGAAGCATAAAATACAATAAAAATGCAACAGTTTTTCCATCGTATAAAAGGGATAATTGCAACCAGTGTGAAAGTAATGGCCATTTCTACGTTCCGGGCAAACTAGGCTTCACTCTTGGGCGTTGTTCCATCACATCGAATACCTCCGGCCTTAGAAATCAACTCCAGAAGCATAAAATACAATATAAATACAACAGTTTTCCCATCGTATAAAACGAATAATTGCAACCAGTATGAAAGTTATGGTCATTTCCACGTTCCGCGCAACCTAGGCTTCACCCCTGGGCGTTGCTCCACCAGATCCAATAGTCAGGACCTGAGAAGTCAGCGCCAGAAGCATAAAATACAAAATAGATACCACAGATTTTCGATCGTATATAATGTATATTTGCAAACAGTGTGAAGGTAATTGTCATTTCTACGTTCCGGGAAACCTAGGCTTCACTGCAGGGCGTTGCTCCACCACATCCAATAGTTAGGGCCTAAGAAGTCAACGCCAGAAGCATAAAATGCTATATAAATACAACAGTTTTTCCCTTGTATAACAGGAATAATTGCAACCAGTGAGAAAGCTATGGTCATTTCTACGTTCCGGGCAACCTAGGCTTCACTCTAGGGCGTTGCTCCACCACATGGATTAGTTAGAGCCTTAGAAGTCAGTGCCAGAAGCATAAAATGCCATATAAATACAACAGTTGTTCCACTGTATAATACGAATAATTGCAAACAGTGTGGAAGTAATGGTCATTTCTACGTTCCGCGCAACATATGCTTCACTCTAGGGCGTTGCTCAACCACATCGAATAGCTACGGCCCTAGAAGACAACGCCATGACTATAAAATACAATATAAATACAACAGTCTTTCCATCGTATAAAACGAATAATTGCAACCAGTCTGATAGTTATGCTCATTTCTACGTTCCGGGCAATCTAGGCTTCTCTCTAGGGCGTTGCTCCACCAGATCGAATAGCTAGGGCCTAAGAAGTCAACGCCAGAAGCAAAGAATACAATAGGGATACAACAGTTTTTCCATCGTATAACAGGAATAATTGCAACCAGTTTGAAAGTTATGGTCATTTCTGCGTTCCAGGCCCCGTAGGCTTCACTCTTGGACGTCGCCCCACCATATCGAATAGCTAGGACCTTAGAAGTCAAAGCCAGACGCAGAAAATACAATATAAATACAACAGTTTTTCCATCGTATAAAACGAGTAATTGCAATCCGTATTAAAATTATGGTCATTTCTACGTTCCGGGCAACCTAGGCTTCACCCTAGGTCGTTGCTCCACCAGATCCAATAGTTAGGACATATGAAGTCAGCGCCAGAAGCATAAAATACAAAATAGATACAACAGTTTTTCCATCATATAACAGGAATAATTGCAACCAGTGTGAAAGTGATGGTCATTTCTACGTTCCTGGCAACCTAGGCTTCACTCTAGGCCGTTGCTCGACCACATCGAATAGCTATGGCCTTAGAAGTCAACGCGAGAAGCATTAAATACAATATAAATACAACAGCTTTTCCACCGTATAACAGGAATAATTGCAAACAGTGTGAAGGTAATAGTCATTTCTACGCTCCGGTAAACCTAGGCTTCACTCTAGGGCGTTGCTCAACCAGATCGTGTAGTTAGGGCCTTAGACGTCAACGCCAGAAGCATAAAATAAAATAAAAATACAACACTTTTTCCATCGCATACAATTAATGATTGCAAACATTGTGAAAGTAACGGTCATTTCTACGTTCCGCGCAACCTAGGCTTCACTCTAGGGCGATGCTCCACGGTATCGAATATTTAGGGCCTAAGAAGTCAACGCCAGAAGCATAAAATACAATATAAATACAACAGTTCTTCCATCGTATACTATTAATGATTGCAAACATTGTGAAAGTAACGGTCATTTCTACGTTCCGGGCAATCTAGGCTTCACTCTAGGGCGACGCTCCACCGGATCGAATAGTTAGGGCCTTAGAAGTCAACGCCCGAAGCATTAAATATAAGATTAATACAACAGTTTTTCCATTGTATAAAACGAATGATTGCAACCAGAGTGAAACTTATGGTCATTTCAACGTTCCGAGCAACATAGGCTGCACTCTAGGGCGTTGCCCGAGTACATCGATTAGCTACGGCCTTAGAATTCAACGCCAGAAGCATAAAATACAATATAAATACAACAGTTTTTCCATCGTATACTATTAATGATTGCAAACATTGTGAAAGTAACGGTCATTTCTACGTTCCGGGCAATCTAGGCTTCACTCTAGGGCGACGCTCCACCGGATCGAATATTTAGGGCCTAAGAAGTCAACGCCAGAAGCATAGAATACAATAAAAATACAACAGTTTTTCCATCATATAAAACGAATAATAGCAACCAGTGTAAAGGTAATGGTCATTTCTACGTTCCGGGCAACCTAGGCTTCATTCTAGGGCGTTGTTCCACCAGATCGAACAGTTAGCGCCTAAGAAGACAACGCCAGAAGCATAAAATACAATACAAATACAACAGTTTTTCCATCGTATAAAATGAATAATTGCAAACTGTGTGAAAGTAATGGTCATTTCTGCGTTCCGGGCAACCTAGGCTTCACTCTAGGACGCTGCTCCACCAGATGGAATACTTAGGTCCTAAGAAGACAACGCCAGAAGCATAAAATACAATATAAATACAACAGTTTTTCCATCGTATAAAATGAATAATTGCAACCAGTGTGAAACTAATGGTCATTTCTACGTTCCGGGCCACCTAGGCTTCACTCTAGGGCGTTGCTCCACCGGATCGAATAGATAGGGCCTTAGAAGTCAACGCCTGAAGCATAAAATATAATATAAATACAACAGTTTTTCCATCGTATAACAGAAATAATTGCAACCAGTGTGAAAGACATGGTCATTTCTACGTTCCGGGAAATCTAGGCTTCTCTCTAGGGCGTTGCTCCACCAGATCGAATAGTTAGGGCCTAAGAAGTCAACGCCAGAAGCAAAGAATACAATAGGGATACAACAGTTTTTCCATCGTATAACAGGAATGATTGCAACCAGTGTGAAAGTTATGGACATTTCTGCGTTCCAGGCCCCATAGGCTTCACTCTTGGACGTTGCCCCACCATATCGAATAGCTAGGCCCTTAGAAGTAAAAGCCAGACGCAGAAAATACAATATAAATACAACAGTTTTTCCATCGTATAAAACGAGTAATTGCAATCCGTATGAAAATTATGGTCATTTCTACGTTCCGGGCAACCTAGGCTTCACCCTAGGTCGTTGTTCCACCAGATCCAATAGTTAGGACATAAGAAGTCAGCGCCAGAAGCATAAAGTACAAAATAGATACAACAGTTTTTCCATCATATAACAGGAATAATTGCAACCAGTGTGAAAGTGATGATCATTTCTACGTTCCGGGCAACCTAGGCTTCACTCTAGGGCGTTGATCCACCAGATCGAATAGTTAGGGCCTTAGAAGACAACGCCATATCTATAAAATACAATATAAATACAACAGTTTTTCCATTGTATAAAATGAATAATTGCAAACAGTGTGGAAGTAATGGTTATTTCTACGTTGCGGGCATCCTTGGCTTCACACTAGGGAATTGCTCCACCACATCGAATAGCTACGGACTTAGAAGTCAACGCCATAACTTTAAAAAACAATATAAATACAACAGTTTTTCCATTGTATAAAATGAATAATTGCAAACAGTGTGGAGTTAATGGTCATTTCTACTTTCCGGGCAACCTCGGATTCACTCTAGGGCGTTTCTCCACCACATCGAATAGCTACGGCCTTAGAAGTCAACGTCTGAAGCATAAAATGTAATATAAGTACAACAGTTTTTCCATCGTATAACAGGAATAATTGCAACCAGTGTGAAAGACATGGTCATTTCTACGTTCCGGGCAACCTGGGCTTGACTCTAGGTCGTTGCTCCACCACATCGAATAGCTCCGGCCTTAGGAGTCAACGCCAGAGGCATAAAATACAAAATAAATACAACAGTTTTTCCCTTGTATAACAGGAATAATTGCAACCAGTGTGAAGGTGATGGTCATTTCTACGTTCCGGGCAACGTAGGATTCACTCTAGGACGTTGCTCCTCCAGATCGATTAGCTAGGGCCTAAGAAGTCTACACCAGGAGCATAAAATACAATATAAATACAACAGTTTTTCCATCGTATAATACGAATAATTGCAACCAGTGTGAAAGTACTGGTCATTTCTACGTTCCGGGTAACCTAGGCTTCACTCTAGGGCGTTGCTCAACCACATCGAATAGCTACGGCCTTAGAACTCAACGCCAGAACTATAAAATACAATATAAATACAACAGTTTTTCCATTGTATAAAATGAATAATTGCAAACAGTGTTGAAGTAATGGTCATTTCTTCGTTCCGGGCAACCTAGGCTTCACTCTAGGGCGTTGCTCAACCACATCGAATAGCTAGGGCCTTAGAAGTCAACGCCAGAACTATAAAATACAATAAAAATACAACAGTTTTTCCATCGTATAAAATGTATAATTGCAAGGACTGTGAAGGCAATGGTCATTTCTACGTTCCGGGCAACCTAGGCTTCACTCTAGAGCGTTGCTTCACCAGATCGAATAGTTAGGGCCTTAGATGTCAACGCCCGAAGCATAAAATACAAAATAAATAGAACAGTTTTTCCATTGTGTAAAACGAATAATTGCAACCAGTGTGAAAGTTATGGTCATTTCTACGTTCCCGGCAACCTAGGCTTCACTCTAGGACGTTGTTCCTCCAGATCGATTAGCTAGGGCCTAAGAAGTCTACACCAGGAGCATAAAATACAATATAAATACAACAGTTTTTCCATCGTATAATACGAATAATTGCAACCAGTGTGAAAGTACTGGTCATTTCTACGTTCCGGGTAACCTAGGCTTCACTCTTTGGCGTTGCTCCACCAGAACGAATAGCTAGGGCCTTAGAAGTCAACGCCAGAAGCACAAAATAAAGTAAAAATACAACAGTTATTCCATCGTATAACAGGAATAATTAAAACCAGTGTGAAAGTACAGGTCATTTCTACGTTCCGGGCAACCTAGGCTTCGCTCTAGGGACTTGCTCCACCAGATCGAATAGCTAGGGACTTAGAAGTCAACGCCAGAGGCATAAAATAGAATAAAAATGCAACAGTTTTTCCATCGTATAACATGAATAACTGCAACCAGTGTGAAAGTACTGGTCATTTTTATGTTCCCGGAAACATAGGCTTCACTCTAGGGCGTTGCTCCACCACATCGAATGGCTACGGCCTTAGAAGTCAACGTCTGAAGCATAAAATATAATATAAATACAACAGTTTTTCCATCGTATAACAGGAATAATTGCAACCAGTGTGAAAGACATGGTCATTTCTACGTTCCGGGCAACCTAGGCTTGACTCTAGGTCGTTGCTCCACCACATCGAATAGCTCCGGCCTTAGGAGTCAACGCCAGAGGCATAAAATACAAAATAAATACAACAGTTTTTCCCTTGTATAACAGGAATAATAGCAACCAGTGTGAAAGCTATGGTCATTTCTGCGTTCCGGGCAACCTAGGCTTCAGTCTAGGGCGTTGCTCCACCACATCGAATAGTTAGGTCCTTAGAAGTCAATGCCAGAAGCATAAAATGCCATATAAATACAACAGTTTTTGCACTGTATAATATGAATAATTGCAAACAGTGTGGAAGTAATGGTCATTTCTACGTTCCGTGCAACCTAGGCTTCACTCTAGGGCGTTGCTCAACCACATCGAATAGCTACGGCCTTAGAAGTCAGCGCCAGAACTATAAAATACAATATAAATACAACAGTTTTTCCATTGTATAAAATGAATAATTGCAAACAGTGTTGAAGTAATGGTCATTTCTTCGTTCCGGGCAACGTAGGCTTCACTCTAGGGCGTTGCTCAACCACATCGAATAGCTAGGGCCTTAGAAGTCAACGCCAGAACTATAAAATACAATAAAAATACAACAGTTTTTCCATCGTATAAAATGTATAATTGCAAGGACTGTGAAGGCAATGGTCATTTCTACGTTCCGGGCAACCTAGGCTTCACTCTAGAGCGTTGCTTCACCAGATCGAATAGTTAGGGCCTTAGATGTCAACGCCCGAAGCATAAAATACAAAATAAATAGAACAGTTTTTCCATTGTGTAAAACGAATAATTGCAACCAGTGTGAAAGTTATGGTCATTTCTACGTTCCCGGCAACCTAGGCTTCACTCTAGGACGTTGTTCCTCCAGATCGATTAGCTAGGGCCTAAGAAGTCTACACCAGGAGCATAAAATACGATATAAATACAACAGTTTTTCCATCGTATAATACGAATAATTGCAACCAGTGTGAAAGTACTGGTCATTTCTACGTTCCGGGTAACCTAGGCTTCACTCTTTGGCGTTGCTCCACCAGAACGAATAGCTAGGGCCTTAGAAGTCAACGCCAGAAGCACAAAATAAAGTAAAAATACAACAGTTATTCCATCGTATAACAGGAATAATTAAAACCAGTGTGAAAGTACAGGTCATTTCTACGTTCCGGGCAACCTAGGCTTCGCTCTAGGGACTTGCTCCACCAGATCGAATAGCTAGGGACTTAGAAGTCAACGCCAGAGGCATAAAATAGAATAAAAATGCAACAGTTTTTCCATCGTATAACATGAATAACTGCAACCAGTGTGAAAGTACTGGTCATTTTTATGTTCCCGGAAACATAGGCTTCACTCTAGGGCGTTGCTCCACCACATCGAATGGCTACGGCCTTAGAAGTCAACGCCATAACTATAAAAAACAATATAAATACAACAGTTCTTCCATTGCATAAAATGAATAATTGCAACCAGAGTGAAGGTGATGGTCATTTCTACGTCCCGGGCAACCTAAGCTTCACTCTAGGGCGTTGCTCCACCAGATCGAATAGCTAGGGACTTAGAAGTCAACGCTAGAAGCATAAAATAAAAGAAAAATGCAACAGCTTTTCAATCGTGTAAAACGAATAATTGCAACCAGTATGAAAGCTATGGTCATTTATACGTTCCGGGCAACCTAGGCTTCACTCTAGGGCATTGTCCGACCAGACCGAATAGTTAGGGCCTTAGATGTCAACGCCCGAAGCATAAAATACAAAATAAATAGAACATTTTTTCCATTGTATAAAACGAATAATTGCAAACAGTGTGAAAGTTATGGTCATTTCTACTCTCCGGGCAACCTAGGCTTAACTCCAGGGCGTTGCTCCTCCAGATCGAATAGCTACGGCCTTAGAAGTCAACGTCTGAAGCATAAAATATAATATAAATACAACAGTTTTTCCATCGTATAACAGGAATAATTGCAACCAGTGTGAAAGACATGGTCATTTCTAGGTTCCGTGCAACCTAGGCTTCACTCTAGGGCGTTGGTCCACCAGGTCGAATAGTTAGGGCCTTAGAAAACAACTCCAGACGCATAAAATACAATATAAATACAACAGTTTTTCCACGGTATAAAAGGAATAATTGGAACCAGTATGAGAGTTATGGTCAGTTCTACGTTCCGGGCAACATAGGCTTCACCCTAGGGCGTTGCTCCACCAGATCGATTAGTTAGGGCCTAAGAAGTCAACGCCAGAAGCATAAAATACAATATAAATACAACAGTTTTTCCATTGTATAAAATGAATAATTGCAAACAGTGTTGAAGTAATGGTCATTTCTTCGTTCCGGGCAACCTAGGCTTCACTCTAGGGCGTTGCTCAACCACATCGAATAGCTAGGGCCTTAGAAGTCAACGCCAGAAGCATAAAATGCCATATAAATACAACAGTTTTTGCACTGTATAATATGAATAATTGCAAACAGTGTGGAAGTAATGGTCATTTCTACGTTCCGTGCAACCTAGGCTTTACTCTAGGGCGTTGCTCCACCACATCGAATAGCTACGGCATTAGGAGTCAACGCCAGAGGCATAACATACAATATAAGCACAACAATTTTTCCATCGTATAAAACGAACAATTGCAATCAGTATGAAGGTTATGGTCATTTCTACGTTCCGGGCAACCTAGGCTTCACTCTAGGGCGTTGGTCCGCCAGATCCAATAGCTAGGGCCTAAGAAGTCAACGCCAGAAGCATAAAATACAATATAAATACAACAGTTTTTCCCTTGTTTAACAGAAATGATTGCAACCAGTGTGAAAGCTATGGTCATTTCTACGTTCCAGGCAAGCTAGGCTTCACTCTAGGGCGTTGGTCCACCAGATCCAATAGTTAGGGCCTAAGAAATTAACGCCAGGAGCACCAAATACAAAATAAATACAACAGTTTTTCCATCGTATTAAACGAATAATTGCATCCAGTGTGCATGTAATGGTCATTTCTACGATCCGGGCAACCTAGGCATCACTCTAGGGCGAGTTCCACCAGAGCGAATAGTTACGATCTAAGAAGTCATCGCCTGAAGCATAAAATACAATATAAATACAACTGTTTTTCCATTGTATAAAACGAATAATTGCAACAGGTCTGATAGTTATGGTCATTTCTACATTCCGGGCAATCTAGGCTTCTCTCTAGGCCGTTGCTCCACCAGATCGTATAGTTAGGGCCTAACAAGTCAACGCCAGAAGCATAAAATGCAATAGAAATACAACAGTTTTGCCATCGTATAACAGGAATAATTGCAACCAGTGTGAAAGATATGGTCATTTCTACGATACTGGCAACCTAGGCTGCACTCTAGGGCGTCGTTCCACCACATCGAATAGCTGCGGCCTTAGAAGTCAACGCCAGAAGCATAAAATACAATATAAATAAAACAGTTTTTCTATCGTATAACCGGAATAATTGCAAACAGTGTGAAAGATATGGTCATTTCTACGTTGCGGGCATCCTAGGCTTCACTCTAGGGCATTGCTCCACCACATAGAATAGCTACGGCCTGAGAAGTCAACGCCATAACTATAAAAAACAATATAAATTCAACAGTTTCTCCATTGTATAAAATGAATAATTGCAAACAGTGTGGAGGTAATGGTCATTTCTACTTTCCAGGCAATCTAGGCTTCACGCTAGTTCGTTTCTCCACCACATCGAATAGCTGCGGCCTTAGGAGTCAACGCCAGAAGCATAAAATACAGTATAAATACAACAGTTTTTCCCTTGTATAACAGAAATAATTGCAACCAGTGTGAAAGATATGGTCATTTCTATGTTGCCGGAATCGTAGGCTTCACTCTAGGGCATTGCTCCACCACATCGAATAGCTACGGCCTTAGAAGTCAACGCCATAACTATAAAAAACAATATAAATACAACAGTCTTTCCATTGTATAAAATGAATTGTTGCAACCGGAGTGAAGGTGATGGTCATTCCTATGTCCCGGGCAACCTAGGCTTCACTCTAGGCCGTTGCTCCACCAGATCTAATAGCTAGGGACTTAGAAGTCAACGCTAGATGCATAAAATAAAATAAAAATACAACAGTTTTTCCATCGTATAAAACGAATAATTGCAACGAGTATGAATGTTATGGTCATTTCTACGTTCCGGGCAACCTAGGCTTCACTCTAGGGCGTTTCTCCACCACATCGAATAGCTACGGCCTTAGAAGTCAACGTCTGAAGCATAAAATATAATATAAATACAACAGTTTTTCCATCGTATAACAGGAATAATTGCAACCAGTGTGAAAGACATGGTCATTTCTACGTTCCGGGCAACCTAGGCTTCACACTAGGGCGTTGCTCAACCACATCGAATAGCTACGGCCCGAGAAGACAGCGCCATAACTATAAAATACAGTATAAATACAACATTCTGTCCATCGTATAAAACGAATAATTGCAACCAGTCTGATAGTTATGGTCATTTCTACGTTCCGGGCAACCTAGGCTTCACCCTAGGACGTTGCTCCACCAGATCGAATAGTTAGGGCCTAAGGAGTCAATGCCAGCAGCATAAAATACGATATATGTACAACAGTTTTTCCATCGCATAAAATGAGTAATTGCAAACAGTATGAAAGGTATGGTCATTTCTACGTTCCGGGCAACCTAGGCTCCACTCTAGGGCGTTTCTCCACCACATCGAATAGCTACGGCCTTAGAAGTCAACGCCTGAAGCATAAAATATAATATAAGTACAACAGTTTTTCCATCGTATAACAGGAATAATTCAAACCAGTGTGAAAGACATGGTCCTTTCTACGTTCCCGGCAACCTAGGTTTCACTCTAGGGCGTTGCTCCACCACTTCGAATAGCTACGGCCTTAGGAGTCAACGCCAGCGGCATAAAATACAAAATAAATACAACAGTTTTTCCATCGTATAACAAGAATAATTGCAACCAGTGTGAAAGACATGGTGATTTCTACGTTCCGGGCAACCTAGGCTTCACACTAGGGCGTTGCTCAACCACATCGAATAGCTACGGCCCGAGAAGACAGCGCCATAACTATAAAATACAGTATAAATACAACATTCTATCCATCGTATAAAACGAATAATTGCAACCAGGTTGAAAGTGATGTTCATTTCTACATTCCGGGCAACCTAGGCTTCACCCTAGGACGTTGCTCCACCAGATCGAATAGCTAGGGCCTAAGGAGTCAATGCCAGAAGCATAAAATACGATATATGTACAACAGTTTTTCCATCGCATAAAATGAGTAATTGCAACCAGTGTGAAAGGTATGGTCATTTCTACGTTCCCGGCAACCTAGACTTCACTCTACGGCGTTGCTCCACCACTTCGAATAGCTACGGCCTTAGGAGTCAACGCCAGCGGCTTAAAATACAAAATAAATACAACAGTTTCTCCATCGTATAACAAGAATAATTGCACCCAGTGTGAAAGTGATGGTCATTTCTACATTCCGGGCAACCTAGGCTACACTCTAGGGCGTTGTTCCACCAGATGCAATAGTTAGGGCCTAAGAAGTCAACGCCAGAAGCAAAAAATACAATATATATACAACAGTTTTTCACATGTATAACAGGAATAATTGCAACCAGTGTGAAAGCTATGGTCATTTCTACGTTCCGGGCAACCTAGGCTTCACTCTAGGACGTTGCTCCACCACATCGAATAGTTAGGGCCTAAGAAGTCAACGCCAAAAGCATAAAATACAATATAAACACAACAGTTTTTCCCTTGTATAACAGAAATAATTGCAACCAGTGTGAAAGATATGGTCATTTCTACGTTGCGGGCATCCTAGGCTTCACTCTAGGGCATTGTTCCACCACATCCAATAGCTACGGCCTTAGAAGTCAACGCCATAACTATAAAAAACAATATAAATACAACAGTCTTTCCATTGTATAAAATGAATGATTGCAACCAGAGTGAAGGTGATGGTCATTCCTACGTCCCGGGCAACCTAGGCTTCACTCTAGGCCGTTGCTCCACCAGATCGAATAGCTAGGGACTTAGAAGTCAATGCCAGAAGCATAAAATACAATATAAATACAACAGTTTTTCCATCGTATAACAGGAATAATTGCAACCAGTGTGAAAGTACAGGTCATTTTTACGTTCCGGGCAACCTAGGCTTCACCCTAGGGCGTTGCTCCACCTGATCGAATAGTTAGGGCCTAAGAAGCCAACGCCAGAAGCATAAAATACGATATATGTACAACAGTTTTTCCATCGTATAAAACAAATAATTGCAACCAGTGTGAAATTCATAGCCATTTCTACGTTGCGGGCATCCTAGACTTAACTCTGAGGCATTGCTACACCAGATCGAATACATAGGGCCTTAGAAGTCAACGCCAGAGGTATAAAGTACAATCAAAATCCAACAGTTTGTCCATCGTATAGCTGGAATAATTGCAACCAGAGTGAATGTAATGATCATTTTTACGTTCCGGGCAACCTAGGCTTCACCCTAGGGCGTTGCTCCACCTGATCGAATAGTTAGGGCCTTAGAAGTCAATGCCAGAAGCATAAAATGCAATATAAATACAACAGTTTTTCCACTGTGTAATATGAGTAATTGCAACCAGTCTGATAGTTATGGTCATTTCCACGTTCCGGGTAACCTAGGCTTCACCCTAGGGCGCTGCTCCACCAGATCCAATAGCTAGGGCCTAAGAAGTAAACGCCAGGAGCACCAAATACAAAATAAATACAACAGTTTTTCCATCGTATAAAACGAATAATTGCAACCAGTATGAAAGCTATGATCATTTCTACGTTCCGGGCAATCTAGGCTTCACTCTAGGGCGTTGCTCAGGCACATGGAATAGTTAGGGCCTTAGAAGTCAATGCCAGAAGCATAAAATACAATATAAATACAACAGTTTTTCATCTGTATAATATGAATAATTGCAAACAGTGTGGATGTAATGGTCATTTCTACGTTCCGGGCAACCTAGGCTTCACTCTAGGGTGTTGGTCCACCAGATCCATTAGTTAGGCCCTAAGAAGTCAACGCCAGGAGCGCCAAATACAAAATAAATACAACAGTTTTTCCATCGTATAAAACGAATAATTGCAACCAGTGAGCAAGTAATGGTCATTTCTACGATCCGGGCAACCTAGGCTTCACTCTAGGGCGTTGCTCCACCACATCGAATAGTTAGGGCCTAAGAAGTCAACGCCAGAAGCATAAAATACAATATAAATACAGCAGCTTTTCCATCGTATATAATGTACATTTGCAAACAGTGTGAAAGTAACGGTCATTTCTACGTTCCGCGCAACCTAGGCTTCACCCTAGGGCGTTGCTCCACCAGATCGAATAGTTAGGGCCTAAGAAGTCAACGCCAGAAGCATAAAATACAATATAAATACAACAGCATTTCCATCGTATATAATGTACATTTGCAAACAGTGTGAAAGTAACGGTCATTTCTACGTTCCGGGCAACCTAGGCTTCACTCTAGGGCGTTGCTCCACCAGATCGAATAGTTAGGGACTGAGAATTCGACGCCAGAAGCTTAAAATACAACATAAGTACAACAGTTTTTCCATCGTATATAATGTACATTTGCAACCAGTGTGAAAGCTATGGTCATTTCTACGTTCCGGGCAACCTAGGCTTCACTCTAGGACGTTGCTCCACCACATCGAATAGTTAGGGCCTAAGAAGTCAACGCCAAAAGCATAAAATACAATATAAACACAACAGTTTTTCCCTTGTATAACAGAAATAATTGCAACCAGTGTGAAAGATATGGTCATTTCTACGTTGCGGGCATCCTAGGCTTCACTCTAGGGCATTGTACCACCACATCCAATAGCTACGGCCTTAGAAGTCAACGCCATAACTATAAAAAACAATATAAATACAACAGTCTTTCCATTGTATAAAATGAATGATTGCAACCAGAGTGAAGGTGATGGTCATTCCTACGTCCCGGGCAACCTAGGCTTCACTCTAGGCCGTTGCTCCACCAGATCGAATAGCTAGGGACTTAGAAGTCAATGCCAGAAGCATAAAATACAATATAAATACAACAGTTTTTCCATCGTATAACAGGAATAATTGCAACCAGTGTGAAAGTACAGGTCATTTTTACGTTCCGGGCAACCTAGGCTTCACCCTAGGGCGTTGCTCCACCTGATCGAATAGTTAGGGCCTAAGAAGCCAACGCCAGAAGCATAAAATACGATATATGTACAACAGTTTTTCCATCGTATAAAACAAATAATTGCAACCAGTGTGAAATTCATAGCCATTTCTACGTTGCGGGCATCCTAGACTTAACTCTGAGGCATTGCTACACCAGATCGAATACATAGGGCCTTAGAAGTCAACGCCAGAGGTATAAAGTACAATCAAAATCCAACAGTTTGTCCATCGTATAGCTGGAATAATTGCAACCAGAGTGAATGTAATGATCATTTTTACGTTCCGGGCAACCTAGGCTTCACCCTAGGGCGTTGCTCCACCTGATCGAATAGTTAGGGCCTTAGAAGTCAATGCCAGAAGCATAAAATGCAATATAAATACAACAGTTTTTCCACTGTGTAATATGAGTAATTGCAACCAGTCTGATAGTTATGGTCATTTCCACGTTCCGGGTAACCTAGGCTTCACCCTAGGGCGCTGCTCCACCAGATCCAATAGCTAGGGCCTAAGAAGTAAACGCCAGGAGCACCAAATACAAAATAAATACAACAGTTTTTCCATCGTATAAAACGAATAATTGCAACCAGTATGAAAGCTATGGTCATTTCTACGTTCCGGGCAATCTAGGCTTCACTCTAGGGCGTTGCTCAGCCACATGGAATAGTTAGGGCCTTAGAAGTCAATGCCAGAAGCATAAAATACAATATAAATACAACAGTTTTTCATCTGTATAATATGAATAATTGCAAACAGTGTGGATGTAATGGTCATTTCTACGTTCCGGGCAACCTAGGCTTCACTCTAGGGTGTTGGTCCACCAGATCCATTAGTTAGGCCCTAAGAAGTCAACGCCAGGAGCGCCAAATACAAAATAAATACAACAGTTTTTCCATCGTATAAAACGAATAATTGCAACCAGTGAGCAAGTAATGGTCATTTCTACGATCCGGGCAACCTAGGCTTCACTCTAGGGCGTTGCTCCACCACATCGAATAGCTACGGCCTTAGGAGTCAACGCCAGAGGCATAAAATACAAAATAAATACAACAGATTTTCCATCGTATAACAAGAATAATTGCAGCCAATGTAAAAGTGATGGTCATTTCTACATTCCGGGCAACCTAGGCTACACTCTAGGGCGTTGCTCCACCAGATCGAATGGTTAGGGCCTAAGAAGTCAACGCCAGAAGCATAAAATACAATATAAATACAGCAGCTTTTCCATCGTATATAATGTACATTTGCAAACAGTGTGAAAGTAACGGTCATTTCTACGTTCCGCGCAACCTAGGCTTCACCCTAGGGCGTTGTTCCACCAGATCGAATAGTTAGGGCCTAAGAAGTCAACGCCAGAAGCATAAAATACAATATAAATACAACAGCATTTCCATCGTATATAATGTACATTTGCAAACAGTGTGAAAGTAACGGTCATTTCTACGTTCCGGGCAACCTAGGCTTCACTCTAGGGCGTTGCTCCACCAGATCGAATAGTTAGGGACTGAGAATTCGACGCCAGAAGCATAAAATACAACATAAGTACAACAGTTTTTCCATCGTATATAATGTACATTTGCAAACAGTGTGAAAGTAACGGTCATTTCTACGTTCCGGGCAACCTAGGCTTCACTCTAGGGCGTTGCTCCACCAGATCGAATAGTTAGGGACTTAGAATTCGACGCCAGAAGCATAAAATACAACATAAGTACAACAGTTTTTCCATCGTATAACAGTAATAATTGCAACCAGTGTGAAAGTACAGGTCATTTTTAGGTTCCGGGCAACCTAGGCTTCGCTCAAGGGCGTTGCTCCACCACATCGAATAGTTAGGGCCTTAGAAGTCAACGCCTGAAGCATAAAATACAATAAAAATACAACATTTTTTTCATCGTATAAAACGAATAATTGCAACCAGTATGAAAGTTATGGTCATTTCTACGTTCCGGGCAACCTAGGCCTCACCCTAGGGCGTTGCTCCACCTGATCGAATAGTTAGGGCCTAAGAAGTCAACGCCAGAAGCATAAAATACGATATATGTACAACAGTTTTACCATCGTATAAAATGAATAATCGCAAACCGTGTGAAGGTGATGGTCATTTCTATATTCCGGGCAACCTAGGCTTCACTCTAGGGCGTTTCTGCACCACATCGAATAGCTACGCCCTTAGAAGTCAACGCCTGAAGCTTGAGATATAATATATGTACAACAGTTTTTCCATCGTATAACAGGAATAATTGCAACCAGTGTGAATGACATGGTCATTTCTACGTTCCGGGCAACCTAGGCTTTACTCTAGGGCGTTGCTCCACCACATCGAATAGCTACGGCCTTAGGAGTCAACGCCAGAGGCATAAATTACAAAATAAATACAACAGTTTTACCATCGTATAACAAGAATAATTGCAGCCAGTGCGAAAGTGATGGTCATTTCTACATTGCGGGCAACCTAGGCTACACTCTAGGGCGTTGCTCCACCAGATGCAATAGTTAGGGCCTAAGAAGTCAACGCCAGAAGCAAAAAATACAATATATATACAACAGTTTTTGACATGTATAACAGGAATAATTGCAACCAGTGTGAAAGCTATGGTCATTTCTACGTTCCGGGCAACCTAGGCTTCACTCTAGGACGTTGCTCCACCACATCGAATAGTTTGGGCCTTAGAAGTCAATGCCAGAAGCATAAAATGCAATATAAATACAACAGTTTTTCCACTGTATAATATGAATAATTGCAAACAGTGTGAAAGATATGGTCATTTCTACGCTGCGGGCATCCTAGGCTTCACTCTAGGGCGTTGCTCAACCACATCGAATAGCTACGGCCCTAGAACACAACGCCATAACTATAAAATACAATATAAATACAACAGTCTTTCCATCGTATAAAACGAGTAATTGCAACCAGTCTGATAGTTATGGTCATTTCCACGTTCCGGGCAACCTAGGCTTCGCCCTAGGGCGCTGCTCCACCAGATCCAATAGCTAGGGCCTAAGAAGTCAACGCCAGGAGCACCAAATACAAAATAAATACAACAGTTTTTCCATCGTATAAAACGAATAATTGCAACCAGTATGAAAGCTATGGTCATTTCTACGTTCCGGGCAATCTAGGCTTCACTCTATGGCGTTGCTCAGCCACATCGAATAGTTAGGGCCTTAGAAGTCAATGCCAGAAGCATAAAATACAATATAAATACAACAGTTTTTCATCTGTATAATATGAATAATTGCAAACAGTGTGGATGTAATGGTCATTTCTACGTTCCGGGCAACCTAGGCTTCACTCTAGGGTGTTGCTCCACCAGATCCATTAGTTAGGGCCTAAGAAGTCAACGCCAGGAGCGCCAAATACAAAATAAATACAACAGTTTTTCCATCGTATAAAACGAATAATTGCAACCAGTGAGCAAGTAATGGTCATTTCTACGATCCGGGCAACCTAGGCTTCACTCTAGGGCGTTGCTCCTCCAGATAGATTAGTTAGGGCCCAGGAAGTCAACGCCAGAAGCATAAAATAAAATATAAATACAACAGTTTTTCCCTTGTATAACAGGAATAATTGCAACCAGTGTGAAAGGTATGGTCATTTCTACGTTCCGGGCAACCTAGGCTACACTCTAGGGCGTTGCTCCACCAGATCGAATAGTTAGGGCCTAAGAAGTCAACGCCAGAAGCATAAAATACAATATAAATACAGCAGCCTTTCCATCGTATATAATGTACATTTGCAAACAGTGTGAAAGTAACGGTCATTTCTACGTTCCGCGCAACCTAGGCTTCACCATAGGGCGTTGCTCCACCAGATCGAATAGTTAGGGCCTAAGAAGTCAACGCCAGAAGCATAAAATACAATATAAATACAACAGCATTTCCATCGTATATAATGTACATTTGCAAACAGTGTGAAAGTAACGGTCATTTCTACGTTCCGGGCAACCTAGGCTTCACTCTAGGGCGTTGCTCCACCAGATCGAATAGTTAGGGCCTAAGAAGTCAACGCCAAAAGCATAAAATACAATATAAACACAACAGTTTTTCCCTTGTATAACAGAAATAATTGCAACCAGTGTGAACGATATGGTCATTTCTACGTTGCCGGCATCCTAGGCTTCACTCTAGGGCATTGTTCCACCACATCCAATAGCTACGGCCTTAGAAGTCAATGCCAGAAGCATAAAATGCAATATAAATACAACAGTTTTTCCACTGTATAATATGAATAATTGCAAACAGTGTGAAAGATATGGTCATTTCTACGCTGCGGGCATCCTAGGCTTCACTCTAGGGCGTTGCTCAACCACATCGAATAGCTACGGCCCTAGAACACAACGCCATAACTATAAAATACAATATAAATACAACAGTCTTTCCATCGTATAAAACGAGTAATTGCAACCAGTCTGATAGTTATGGTCATTTCCACGTTCCGGGCAACCTAGGCTTCACTCTAGGGCGTTGCTCCACCACATCGAATAGCTACGGCCTTAGGAGTCAACGCCAGAGGCATAAAATACAAAATAAATACAACAGATTTTCCATCGTATAACAAGAATAATTGCAGCCAATGTACAAGTGATGGTCATTTCTACATTCCGGGCAACCTAGGCTACACTCTAGGGCGTTGCTCCACCAGATCGAATAGTTAGGGCCTAAGAAGTCAACGCCAGAAGCATAAAATACAATATAAATACAGCAGCTTTTCCATCGTATATAATGTACATTTGCAAACAGTGTGAAAGTAACGGTCATTTCTACGTTCCGCGCAACCTAGGCTTCACCCTAGGGCGTTGCTCCACCAGATCGAATAGTTAGGGCCTAAGAAGTCAACGCCAGAAGCATAAAATACAATATAAATACAACAGCAGTTCCATCGTATATAATGTACATTTGCAAACAGTGTGAAAGTAACGGTCATTTCTACGTTCCGGGCAACCTAGGCTTCACTCTAGGGCGTTGCTCCACCAGATCGAATAGTTAGGGACTGAGAATTCGACGCCAGAAGCATAAAATACAACATAAGTACAACAGTTTTTCCATCGTATATAATGTACATTTGCAAACAGTGTGAAAGTAACGGGCATTTCTACGTTCCGGGCAACCTAGGCTTCACTCTAGGGCGTTGCTCCACCAGATCGAATAGTTAGGGACTTAGAATTCGACGCCAGAAGCATAAAATACAACATAAGTACAACAGTTTTTCCATCGTATAACAGGAATAATTGCAACCAGTGTGAAAGTACAGGTCATTTTTACGTTCCGGGCAACCTAGGCTTCGCTCAAGGGCGTTGCTCCACCACATCGAATAGTTAGGGCCTTAGAAGTCAACGCCTGAAGCATAAAATACAATAAAAATACAACATTTTTTTCATCGTATAAAACGAATAATTGCAACCAGTATGAAAGTTATGGTCATTTCTACGTTCCGGGCAACCTAGGCCTCACCCTAGGGCGTTGCTCCACCTGATCGAATAGTTAGGGCCTAAGAAGTCAACGCCAGAAGCATAAAATACGATATATGTACAACAGTTTTACCATCGTATAAAATGAATAATCGCAAACCGTGTGAAGGTGATGGTCATTTCTATATTCCGGGCAACCTAGGCTTCACTCTAGGGCGTTTCTGCACCACATCGAATAGCTACGCCCATAGAAGTCAACGCCTGAAGCTTAAGATATAATATATGTACAACAGTTTTCCCATCGTATAACAGGAATAATTGCAACCAGTGTGAATGACATGGTCATTTCTACGTTCCGGGCAACCTAGGCTTTACTCTAGGGCGTTGCTCAACCACATCGAATAGCTACGACCTTAGGAGTCAACGCCAGAGGCATAAATTACAAAATAAATACAACAGTTTTTCCATCGTATAACAAGAATAATTGCAGCCAGTGTGAAAGTGATGGTCATTTCTACATTCCGGGCAACCTAGGCTACACTCTAGGGCGTTGCTCCACCACATCGAATAGCTACGGCCTTAGGAGTCAACGCCAGAGGCATAAAATACAAAATAAATACAACAGATTTTCCATCGTATAACAAGAATAATTGCAGCCAGTGTGAAAGTGATGGTCATTTCTACATTCCGGGCAACCTAGGCTACACTCTAGGGCGTTGCTCCACCAGATGCAATAGTTAGGGCCTAAGAAGTCAACGCCAGAAGCAAAAAATACAATATATATACAACAGTTTTTCACATGTATAACAGGAATAATTGCAACCAGTGTGAAAGCTATGGTCATTTCTACGTTCCGGGCAACCTAGGCTTCACTCTAGGACGTTGCTCCACCACATCGAATAGTTAGGGCCTTAGAAGTCAATGCCAGAAGCATAAAATGCAATATAAATACAACAGTTTTTCCACTGTATAATATGAATAATTGCAAACGGTGTGAAAGATATGGTCAGTTCTACGCTGCGGGCACCCTAGGCTTCACTCTAGGTCGTTGCTCAACCACATCGAATAGCTACGGCCCTAGAACACAACGCCATAACTATAAAATCCAATATAAATAGAACAGTCTTTCCATCGTATAAAACGAGTAATTGCAACCAGTTTGATAGTTATGGTCATTTCCACGTTCCGGGCAACCTAGGCTTCACCCTAGGGCGCTGCTCCACCAGATCCAATAGCTAGGGCCTAAGAAGTCAACGCCAGGAGCACCAAATACAAAATAAATACAACAGTTTTTCCATCGTATAAAACGAATAATTGCAACCAGTATGAAAGCTATGGTCATTTCTACGTTCCGGGCAATCTAGGCTTCACTCTATGGCGTTGCTCAGCCTCATCGAATAGTTAGGGCCTTAGAAGTCAATGCCAGAAGCATAAAATACAATATAAATACAACAGTTTTTCATCTGTATAATATGAATAATTGCAAACAGTGTGGATGTAATGGTCATTTCTACGTTCCGGGCAACCTAGGCTTCACTCTAGGGTGTTGCTCCACCAGATCCATTAGTTAGGGCCTAAGAAGTCAACGCCAGGAGCGCCAAATACAAAATAAATACAACAGTTTTTCCATCGTATAAAACGAATAATTGCAACCAGTGAGCAAGTAATGGTCATTTCTACGATCCGGGCAACCTAGGCTTCACTCTAGGGCGTTGCTCCGCCACATCGAATAGCTACGGCCTTAGGAGTCAACGCCAGAGGCATAAAATACAAAATAAATACAACAGATTTTCCATCGTATAACAAGAATAATTGCAGCCAATGTAAAAGTGATGGTCATTTCTACATTCCGGGCAACCTAGGCTACACTCTAGGGCGTTGCTCCACCAGATCGAATAGTTAGGGCCTAAGAAGTCAACTCCAGAAGCATAAAATACAATATAAATACAACAGTTTTTCATATGTATAACAGGAATAATTGCAACCAGTGTGAAAGCTATGGTCATTTCTACGTTCCGGGCAACCTAGGCTTCACTCTAGGACGTTGCTCCACAACATCGCATAGTTAGGGCCTTAGAAGTCAATGCGAGAAGCATAAAATGCAATATAAATACAACAGTTTTTCCACTGTATAATATGAATAATTGCAAACGGTGTGAAAGATATGGTCATTTCTACGCTGCGGGCACCCTAGGCTTCACTCTAGGGCGTTGCTCAACCACATCGAATAGCTACGGCCCTAGAACACAACGCCATAACTATAAAATACAATATAAATACAACAGTCTTTCCATCGTATAAAACGAGTAATTGCAACCAGTCTGATAGTTATGGTCATTTCCACGTTCCGGGCAACCTAGGCTTCACCCTAGGGCGCTGCTCCACCAGATCCAATAGCTAGGGCCTAAGAAGTCAACGCCAGGAGCACCAAATACAAAATAAATACAACAGTTTTTCCATCGTATAAAACGAATAATTGCAACCAGTATGAAAGCTATGGTCATTTCTACGTTCCGGGCAATCTAGGCTTCACTCTATGGCGTTGCTCAGCCACATCGAATAGTTAGGGCCTTAGAAGTCAATGCCAGAAGCATAAAATACAATATAAATACAACAGTTTTTCATCTGTATAATATGAATAAATGCAAACAGTGTGGATGTAATGGTCATTTCTACGTTCCGGGCAACCTAGGCTTCACTCTAGGGTGCTGGTCCACCAGATCCATTAGTTAGGGCCTAAGAAGTCAACGCCAGGAGCGCCAAATACAAAATAAATACAACAGTTTTTCCATCGTATAAAACGAATAATTGCAAGCAGTGTACAAGTAATGGTCATTTCTACGATCCGGGCAACCTAGGCATCACCCTAGGGCGTTGTTCCACCAGAGCGAATAGTTAGGGCCTAAGAAGTCAACGCCTGAAGCATAAAATACAATATAAATACAACAGTTTTTCCATCGTATAAAACGAATAATTGCAACCAGTATGAAAGTTATGGTCATTTCTACGTTCCGGGCAATCTAGGCTTCAGTCTAGGGCGCTGCTCAACCACATCGAATGGTTAGGGCCTAAGAAGTCAACGCCAGAAGCACCAAATACAAAATTAATACAACAGTTTTTCCATCGTATAAAACGAATAATTGCAACCAGTATGAAAGCTATGGTCATTTCTACGTTCCGGGCAACCTAGGCTTCACTCTAGGACGTTGCTCCACCACATCGAATAGTTAGGGCCTTAGAAGTCAATGCCAGAAGCATAAAATGCAATATAAATACAACAGTTTTTCCACTGTATAATATGAATAAATGCAAACAGTGTGAAAGATATGGTCATTTCTACGCTGCGGGCATCCTAGGCTTCACTCTAGGGCGTTGCTCAACCACATCGAATAGCTACGGCCCTAGAACACAACGCCATAAGTATAAAATACAATATAAATACAACAGTCTTTCCATCGTATAAAACGAGTAATTGCAACCAGTCTGATAGTTATGGTCATTTCCACGTTCCGGGCAACCTAGGCTTCACCCTAGGGCGCTGCTCCACCAGATCCAATAGCTAGGGCCTAAGAAGTCAACGCCAGGAGCACCAAATACAAGATAAATACAACAGTTTTTCCATCGTATAAAACGAATAATTGCAACCAGTATGAAAGCTATGGTCATTTCTACGTTCCGCGCAATCTAGGCTTCACTCTATGGCGTTGCTCAGCCACATCGAATAGTTAGGGCCTTAGAAGTCAATGCCAGAAGCATAAAATACAATATAAATACAACAGTTTTTCATCTGTATAATATGAATAATTGCAAACAGTGTGGATGTAATGGTCATTTCTACGTTCCGGGCAACCTAGGCTGCACTCTAGGGTGTTGCTCCACCAGATCCATTAGTTAGGGCCTAAGAAGTCAACGCCAGGAGCGCCAAATACAAAATAAATACAACAGTTTTTCCATCGTATAAAACGAATAATTGCAACCAGTGAGCAAGTAATGGTCATTTCTACGATCCGGGCAACCTAGGCTTCACTCTAGGGCGTTGCTCCACCACATCGAATAGCTACGGCCTTAGGAGTCAACGCCAGAGGCATAAAATACAAAATAAATACAACAGATTTTCCATCGTATAACAAGAATAATTGCAGCCAATGTAAAAGTGATGGTCATTTCTACATTCCGGGCAACCTAGGCTTCACTCTAGGACGTTGCTCCACAACATCGAATAGTTAGGGCCTTAGAAGTCAATGCGAGAAGCATAAAATGCAATATAAATACAACAGTTTTTCCACTGTATAATATGAATAATTGCAAACGGTGTGAAAGATATGGTCAGTTCTACGCTGCGGGCACCCTAGGCTTCACTCTAGGGCGTTGCTCAACCACATCGAATAGCTACGGCCCTAGAACACAACGCCATAACTATAAAATACAATATAAATAGAACAGTCTTTCCATCGTATAAAACGAGTAATTGCAACCAGTCTGATAGTTATGGTCATTTCCACGTTCCGGGCAACCTAGGCTTCACCCTAGGGCGCTGCTCCACCAGATCCAATAGCTAGGGCCTAAGAAGTCAACGCCAGGAGCACCAAATACAAAATAAATACAACAGTTTTTCCATCGTATAAAACGAATAATTGCAACCAGTATGAAAGCTATGGTCATTTCTACGTTCCGGGCAATCTAGGCTTCACTCTATGGCGTTGCTCAGCCTCATCGAATAGTTAGGGCCTTAGAAGTCAATGCCAGAAGCATAAAATACAATATAAATACAACAGTTTTTCATCTGTATAATATGAATAATTGCAAACAGTGTGGATGTAATGGTCATTTCTACGTTCCGGGCAACCTAGGCTTCACTCTAGGGTGTTGCTCCACCAGATCCATTAGTTAGGGCCTAAGAAGTCAACGCCAGGAGCGCCAAATACAAAATAAATACAACAGTTTTTCCATCGTATAAAACGAATAATTGCAACCAGTGAGCAAGTAATGGTCATTTCTACGATTCGGGCAACCTAGGCTTCACTCTAGGGCGTTGCTCCGCCACATCGAATAGCTACGGCCTTAGGAGTCAACGCCAGAGGCATAAAATACAAAATAAATACAACAGATTTTCCATCGTATAACAAGAATAATTGCAGCCAATGTAAAAGTGATGGTCATTTCTACATTCCGGGCAACCTAGGCTACACTCTAGGGCGTTGCTCCACCAGATCGAATAGTTAGGGCCTAAGAAGTCAACTCCAGAAGCATAAAATACAATATAAATACAACAGTTTTTCATATGTATAACAGGAATAATTGCAACCAGTGTGAAAGCTATGGTCATTTCTACGTTCCGGGCAACCTAGGCTTCACTCTAGGACGTTGCTCCACAACATCGAATAGTTAGGGCCTTAGAAGTCAATGCGAGAAGCATAAAATGCAATATAAATACAACAGTTTTTCCACTGTATAATATGAATAATTGCAAACGGTGTGAAAGATATGGTCATTTCTACGCTGCGGGCACCCTAGGCTTCACTCTAGGGCGTTGCTCAACCACATCGAATAGCTACGGCCCTAGAACACAACGCCATAACTATAAAATACAATATAAATACAACAGTCTTTCCATCGTATAAAACGAGTAATTGCAACCAGTCTGATAGTTATGGTCATTTCCACGTTCCTGGCAACCTAGGCTTCACCCTAGGGCGCTGCTCCACCAGATCCAATAGCTAGGGCCTAAGAAGTCAACGCCAGGAGCACCAAATACAAAATAAATACAACAGTTTTTCCATCGTATAAAACGAATAATTGCAACCAGTATGAAAGCTATGGTCATTTCTACGTTCCGGGCAATCTAGGCTTCACTCTATGGCGTTGCTCAGCCACATCGAATAGTTAGGGCCTTAGAAGTCAATGCCAGAAGCATAAAATACAATATAAATACAACAGTTTTTCATCTGTATAATATGAATAAATGCAAACAGTGTGGATGTAATGGTCATTTCTACGTTCCGGGCAACCTAGGCTTCACTCTAGGGTGCTGGTCCACCAGATCCATTAGTTAGGGCCTAAGAAGTCAACGCCAGGAGCGCCAAATACAAAATAAATACAACAGTTTTTCCATCGTATAAAACGAATAATTGCAACCAGTGTACAAGTAATGGTCATTTCTACGATCCGGGCAACCTAGGCATCACCCTAGGGCGTTGTTCCACCAGAGCGAATAGTTAGGGCCTAAGAAGTCAACGCCTGAAGCATAAAATACAATATAAATACAACAGTTTTTCCATCGTATAAAACGAATAATTGCAACCAGTATGAACGTTATGGTCATTTCTACGTTCCGGGCAATCTAGGCTTCAGTCTAGGGCGCTGCTCAACCACATCGAATGGTTAGGGCCTAAGAAGTCAACGCCAGAAGCACCAAATACAAAATTAATACAACAGTTTTTCCATCGTATAAAACGAATAATTGCAACCAGTATGAAAGCTATGGTCATTTCTACGTTCCGGGCAACCTAGGCTTCACTCTAGGACGTTGCTCCACCACATCGAATAGTTAGGGCCTTAGAAGTCAATGCCAGAAGCATAAAATGCAATATAAATACAACAGTTTTTCCACTGTATAATATGAATAATTGCAAACAGTGTGAAAGATATGGTCATTTCTACGCTGCGGGCATCCTAGGCTTCACTCTAGGGCGTTGCTCAACCACATCGAATAGCTACGGCCCTAGAACACAACGCCATAAGTATAAAATACAATATAAATACAACAGTCTTTCCATCGTATAAAACGAGTAATTGCAACCAGTCTGATAGTTATGGTCATTTCCACGTTCCGGGCAACCTAGGCTTCACCCTAGGGCGCTGCTCCACCAGATCCAATAGCTAGGGCCTAAGAAGTCAACGCCAGGAGCACCAAATACAAGATAAATACAACAGTTTTTCCATCGTATAAAACGAATAATTGCAACCAGTATGAAAGCTATGGTCATTTCTACGTTCCGGGCAATCTAGGCTTCACTCTATGGCATTGCTCAGCCACATCGAATAGTTAGGGCCTTAGAAGTCAATGCCAGAAGCATAAAATACAATATAAATACAACAGTTTTTCATCTGTATAATATGAATAATTGCAAACAGTGTGGATGTAATGGTCATTTCTACGTTCCGGGCAACCTAGGCTGCACTCTAGGGTGTTGCTCCACCAGATCCATTAGTTAGGGCCTAAGAAGTCAACGCCAGGAGCGCCAAATACAAAATAAATACAACAGTTTTTCCATCGTATAAAACGAATAATTGCAACCAGTGAGCAAGTAATGGTCATTTCTACGATCCGGGCAACCTAGGCTTCACTCTAGGGCGTTGCTCCACCACATCGAATAGCTACGGCCTTAGGAGTCAACGCCAGAGGCATAAAATACAAAATAAATACAACAGATTTTCCATCGTATAACAAGAATAATTGCAGCCAATGTAAAAGTGATGGTCATTTCTACATTCCGGGCAACCTAGGCTACACTCTAGGCCGTTGCTCCACCAGATCGAGTAGTTAGGGCCTAAGAAGTCAACGCCAGAAGCATAAAATACAATATAAATACAGCAGCTTTTCCATCGTATATAATGTACATTTGCAAACAGTGTGAAAGTAACGGTCATTTCTACGTTCCGCGCAACCTAGGCTTCACCCTAGGGCGTTGCTCCACCAGATCGAATAGTTAGGGCCTAAGAAGTCAACGCCAGAAGCATAAAATACAATATAAATACAACAGCATTTCCATCGTATATAATGTACATTTGCAAACAGTGTGAAAGTAACGGTCATTTCTACGTTCCGGGCAACCTAGGCTTCACTCTAGGGCGTTGCTCCACCAGATCGAATAGTTAGGGACTGAGAATTCGACGCCAGAAGCATAAAATACAACATAAGTACAACAGTTTTTCCATCGTATATAATGTACATTTGCAAACAGTGTGAAAGTAACGGTCATTTCTACGTTCCGGGCAACCTAGGCTTCACTCTAGGGCGTTGCTCCACCAGATCGAATAGTTAGGGATTTAGAATTCGACGCCAGAAGCATAAAATACAACATAAGTACAACAGTTTTTCCATCATATAGCAGGAATAATTGCAACCAGTGTGAAAGTACAGGTCATTTTTACGTTCCGGGCAACCTAGGCTTCGCTCAAGGGCGTTGCTCCACCACATCGAATAGTTAGGGCCTTAGAAGTCAACGCCTGAAGCATAAAATACAATAAAAATACAACATTTTTTTCATCGTATAAAACGAATAATTGCAACCAGTATGAAAGTTATGGTCATTTCTACGTTCCGGGCAACCTAGGCCTCACCCTAGGGCGTTGCTCCACCTGATCGAATAGTTAGGGCCTAAGAAGTCAACGCCAGAAGCATAAAATACGATATATGTACAACAGTTTTACCATCGTATAAAATGAATAATCGCAAACCGTGTGAAGGTGATGGTCATTTCTATATTCCGGGCAACCTAGGCTTCACTCTAGGGCGTTTCTGCACCACATCGAATAGCTACGCCCTTAGAAGTCAACGCCTGAAGCTTAAGATATAATATATGTACAACAGTTTTTCCATCGTATAACAGGAATAATTGCAACCAGTGTGAATGACATGGTCATTTCTACGTTCCGGGCAACCTAGGCTTCACTCTAGGGCGTTGCTCCACCACATCGAATAGCTACGGCCTTAGGAGTCAACGCCAGAGGCATAAATTACAAAATAAATACAACAGTTTTTCCATCGTATAACAAGAATAATTGCAGCCAGTGTGAAAGTGATGGTCATTTCTACATTCCGGGCAACCTAGGCTACACTCTAGGGCGTTGCTCCACCAGATGCAATAGTTAGGGCCTAAGAAGTCAACGCCAGAAGCAAAAAATACAATATATATACAACAGTTTTTCACATGTATAACAGGAATAATTGCAACCAGTGTGAAAGCTATGGTCATTTCTACGTTCCGGGCAACCTAGGCTTCACTCTAGGACGTTGCTCCACCACATCGAATAGTTAGGGCCTTAGAAGTCAATGCCAGAAGCATAAAATGCAATATAAATACAACAGTTTTTCCACTGTATAATATGAATAATTGCAAACAGTGTGAAAGATATGGTCATTTCTACGCTGCGGGCATCCTAGGCTTCACTCTAGGGCGTTGCTCAACCACATCGAATAGCTACGGCCCTAGAACACAACGCCATAACTATAAAATACAATATAAATACAACAGTCTTTCCATCGTATAAAACGAGTAATTGCAACCAGTCTGATAGTTATGGTCATTTCCACGTTCCGGGCAACCTAGGCTTCACCCTAGGGCGCTGCTCCACCAGATCCAATAGCTAGGGCCTAAGAAGTCAACGCCAGGAGCACCAAATACAAAATAAATACAACAGTTTTTCCATCGTATAAAACGAATAATTGCAACCAGTATGAAAGCTATGGTCATTTCTACGTTCCGGGCAATCTAGGCTTCACTCTATGGCGTTGCTCAGCCACATCGAATAGTTAGGGCCTTAGAAGTCAATGCCAGAAGCATAAAATACAATATAAATACAACAGTTTTTCATCTGTATAATATGAATAATTGCAAACAGTGTGGATGTAATGGTCATTTCTGCGTTCCGGGCAACCTAGGCTTCACTCTAGGGTGTTGCTCCACCAGATCCATTAGTTAGGGCCTAAGAAGTCAACGCCAGAAGCATAAAATACGATATATGAACAACAGTTTTACCGTCGTATAAAATGAATAATCGCAAACAGTGTGAAGGTAATGGTCAATTATACATTCCCGGCAACCTAGGCTTCACTCTAGGGCGCTGCTCCACCAGATCGAATTGTTGGGGCCTTAGGAGTCAACGCCCGAAGCATAAAATACAAAAGAAATAGAACAGTTTTTCCATCGTATAAAACGAATAATTGCAACCAGTATGAAAGTTATGGTCATTTCTACGTTCCGGGCAACCTAGGCTTCACCCTAAGGCGTTGCTCCACCTGATCGAATAGTTAGGGCCTAAGAAGTCAACGCCAGAAGCATAAAATACGATATATGTACAACAGTTTTTCCATCGTATAAAACGAATAATTGCAACCAGTCTGAAAGTAATAGCCATTTCTACGTTGCGGGCATCCTAGACTTAACGCTGAGGCACTGCTACACCAGATCGAATACATAGGGCCTTAGAAGTCAACGCCAGAAGTATAAAGTACAATCAAAATCCAACAGTTTGTCCATCGTATAGCTGGAATAATTGCAACCAGGGTGAAAGTAATGGTCCTTTCTACGTTCCGGGCAACTTACGCTTCACTACAGGGCGGTGCTCCACCAGATCCAATAGTTAGGGCCTAAGAAGTCAACGACAGAAGCACCAAATACAAAATAAATACAACAGTTTTTCCACTGTATAAAACGAATAATTGAAGCCAGTGTAAAATTTATGGTCATTTCTACGTTCCGCGCAACCTAGACTTCACCCGTGGGCGTTGCTCCACCAGATCCAATAGTTAGGACCTAAGAAGTCAGCGCCAGAAGCATAAAATACAAAATAGATACAACAGGTTTTCCATCGTATATACTGTATATTTGCAAGCAGTGTGAAGGTAATGGTCATTTCTACGTTCCGCGCAACCTAGGCTACACTCCAGGGCGTTGCTCCACCAGATCGAATAGTTAGGGCCTTAGAAGTCAACGCCAGAAACATAAAATACAATATAAAGACAATAGTTTTTCCATCGTTTAAAATGAATAATCGCAAACAGTGTGAAGGTAATGGTCATTTCTACGTTCCGGGCAACCTAGGCTTCACCCTAGGGCGTTGTTCCACCATAGCGAATAGTTAGGGCCTAAGAAGTCAACGCCTGAAGCATAAAGTACAATCAAAATCCAACAGTTTGTCCATCGTATAGCTGGAATAATTGCAACCAGAGTGAAAGTAATGGTCATTTCCACGTTTCGGGCGACCTAGGCTCCACTTTAGGGCGTTGCTCCACCAGATCGAATAGTTAGGGCCATAGAAGTCAACGCCCGAAGCATAAAATACGATATATGTACAACAGTTTTTCCATCGCATAAAATGAGTAATTGCAAACAGTGTGAAAGTAACGGACATTTCAACGTTCCGGGCATCCTAGACTTAACACTGAGGCATTGTTCCACCAGATCGAATACATAGGGCCTTAGAAGTCAGCGCCAGAAGCATAAAATACAATATAAATACAACAGATTTTCCATCGTATAACAAGAATAATTGCAGCCAATGTAAAAGTGATGGTCATTTCTACATTCCGGGCAACCTAGGCTACACTCTAGGGCGATGCTCCACCAGATCGAATAGTTAGGGCCTAAGAAGTCAACGCCAGAAGCATAAAATACAATATAAATACAACAGTTTTTCAATCGTATAACAGGAATAATTGCAAACAGTGTGAAAAATATGGTCATTTCTACGTTGCGGGCATCCTAGGCTTCACTCTAGGGCATTGCTCCACCACATCGAATAGCTACGGCCTTAGAAGTCAACGCCATAACTATAAAAAACAATATAAATACAGCAGTTTCTCCATTGTATAAAATGAATAATTGCAAACAGTGTGGAGGTAATGGTCATTTCTACTTTCCGGGCAACCTAGGCTTCACTCTAGGGCGTTTCTCCACCACATCGAATAGCTACGCCCTTAGAAGTCAACGCCAGAAGCATAAAATACAATATAAATACAATAGTTTTTCCATCGTATAAAACGAGTAATTGCAACCAGTGTGAAAGTTATGGTTATTTCTACGTTCCGGGCATCCTAGGCTTCACCCTAGGGCGTTGCTCCACCTGATCGAATAGTTAGGGCCTAAGAAGTCAGCGCCAGAAGCATAAAATACGATATATGTACAACAGTTTTACCATCGTATAAAATGAATAATCGCAAACAGTGTGAAGGTAATGGTCATTTCTACGTTCCGGGCAACCTAGGCTTCACCCTAGGGCGTTGTTCCACCAGAGCGAATTGTTAGGGCCTAAGAAGTCAACGCCTGAAGCATAAAGTACAATCAAAATCCAACAGTTTGTCCATCGTATAGCTGGAATAATTGCAACCAGAGTGAAAGGTATGGTCATTTCCACGATTCGGGCGACCTAGGCTCCACTCTAGGGCGTTGCTCCACCAGATGGAATAGCCAGGGCCTTAGAAGTCAATGCCAGAAGCATAAAATATAAAATAAATACAACAGTTTTACCATCGTATAAAATGAATAATCGCAAACAGTGTGAACGTAATGGTCATTTCTACGTTCCGGGCAACCCAGGCTTCACTCTAGGGCGCTGCTCCACCAGATCGAATAGTTAGGGCATCAGAAGTCAATGCCAGAAGCATAAAATGCAATATAAATACAACTGTTTTTCCACTGTATAATATGAATAATTGCAAACAGTGTGAAAGATATGGTCATTTCTACGTTCCGCGCAACCTAGGCTTCACCCTAGGGCGTTGCTCCACCTGAACGAATAGTTAGGGCCTAAGAAGTCAACGCCAGAAGCATAAAATACGATATATGTACAACAGTTTTTCCATCGTATAAAACGAATAATTGCAACCAGTGTGAAAGTAATAGCCATTTCTACGTTGCGGGCATCCTAGACTTAACTCTGAGGCATTGCTACACCAGATCGAATACATAGGGCCTTAGAAGTCAACCCCAGAAGTATAAAGTACATTAAAAATTCAACAGTTTGTCCATCGTATAACAGGAATAATTGCCTCCAGTGTGAAAGGCATGGTCATTTCTACGTTCCAGGCAACCTAGGCTTCACTCTAGGGCGTTGCTCCACCACATCGAATAGCTACGGCCTTAGGAGTCAACGCCAGAGGCATAAAATGCAAAATAAATACAACAGTTTTTCGATCGTATAACAAGAATAATTGCAGCCAGCGTGAAGGTGATGGTCATTTCTACATTCCGGGCAACCTAGGCAACACTCTAGGGCGTTGCTCCGCCAGATCGAATAGATAGGGCCTAAGAAGTCAACGCCAGAAGCATAAAATACAATATAAATAGAACAGTTTTTCCATTGTATAAAACGAATAATTGCAACCAGTGTGATAGTTATGGTCATTTCTACGTTCCGGGCAACCCAGGCTGCACTCTAGGGCGCTGCTCCACCAGATCGAATAGCTAGGGACTTAGAAGTCAACGCCAGAAGCATAAAATACAATATAAGTACAACAGTTTTTCCATCGTATAAAATGAATAATTGCAAACACTGTGAAGGTACTGGTCATTTCTACATTCCGGGTAACCTTGGCTTCACTCTAGGGCGTTGCTCCGCCAGATCGAATAGTTAGGGCCTTAGAATTCAACGCCCGAAGCATAAAATACGAAATAAATAGAACAGTTTTTCCATTGTATAAAACGAATAATTGCAACCAGTGTGAAAGTACTGGTCATTTCTACATTCCAGGCAACCTAGGCCTCACTCTAGGGCGTTGCTCCACCAGATCGAATAGCTAGGGACTTAGAAGTCAACGCCAGAAGCATAAAATACAATATAAGTACAACAGTTTTTCCGTCGTATAAAATGAATAATTGCAAACAGTGTGAAAGTAATGGTCATTCCTACGTTCCGGGCAACTTAGGCTTCACTCTGGGGCGTTGGTCCAGCAGATCGAATAGTTAGGGCCTTAGAAGTCAACGCCCGAATCATAAAATACGATATATGTACAACAGTTTTTCCATCGTATAAAACGAAAAATTGCAACCAGTGTGAAAGTAATGGCCATTTCTACGTTCCGGGCAACCTAGGCTTCACTCTAGGGCGTTGCTCCACCACATCGAATAGCTACGGCCTTAGAGGTCAACGCCTGAAGCATAAACTACAATAAAAATACCACAGTTTTTCCATCGTATAAAATGAATAATTGCAAACAGTGTGGAAGTAATGGTCATTTCTACGTTCCGGGCAACCTAGGCTTCACTCTAGGGCGTTGCTCGGCCAAATCGAATAGCTAGGGCCTTAGAAGTCAACGCCAGAAGCATAAAGTACAATAAAAATACAACAGCTTTTCCATTGTATAAAAGGGATAATTGCAACCAGTGTGAAAGTTATGGTCATTTCTACGTTCCGGGCAACCTCGGCTTCACTCTAGGGCGGTGCTCCATCAGGTCGAATAGATAGGGCCTAAGTAGTGAACGCAAGAAGCATAAAATACAATATAAATACAACAGATTTTCCATCGTATAACTGGAGTAATTGCAACCAGTGTGAAAGTAATGGTCATTTCTACGGTCCGGGCAACCTAGGCTTCACCCTAGGGCGCTGTTCCACAAGATCGAATAGTTAGGGCCTAAGAAGCTAACGCCAGAAGCATAAAATACGATATACGGACAACAGTTTTTCCATCGTATAAAACGAAAAATTGCAACCAGTGTGAAAGTAATGGCCACTTCTACGTTCCGGGCAACCTAGGCTTCACCCCAGGGCGTTGCTCTACCAGATCGAATAGTTAGGGCCTGAGAAGTCAACGCCAGAAGCATAAAATACGATATATGTACAACAGTTTTTCCTTCGTATATCACGAATAATTGCAACCAGAGTGAAAGTAATGGGCACTTCTACGTTCCGCGCATCCTAGACTTAACTCTGAGGCATCGCTCCACCAGATCGAATACATAGGGCCTTAGAAGTCAACGCCAGAAGCATAAAGTACAATAAAAATCCAACAGTTTGTTCATCGTATAACAGGAATAATTGCAACCAGTGTGAAAGTAATTGTCATTTCCACGTTACGGGCAACCTAGGCTTCGCGCTAGGGCGTTGCACCACCACATCGAATAGTTAGGGCCTTAGAAGTGAATGCCAGATGCATAAAATACAATATAAATAGAACAGTTTTTCCATTGTATAAAACGAATAATTGCAACCAGTGTGAAAGTACTGGTCATTTCTACATTCCAGGCAACCTAGGCCTCACTCTAGGGCGTTGCTCCACCAGATCGAATAGCTAGGGACTTAGAAGTCAACGCCAGAAGCATAAAATACAATATAAGTACAACAGTTTTTCCGTCGTATAAAATGAATAATTGCAAACAGTGTGAAAGTAATGGTCATTCCTACGTTCCGGGCAACTTAGGCTTCACTCTGGGGCGTTGGTCCAGCAGATCGAATAGTTAGGGCCTTAGAAGTCAACGCCCGAATCATAAAATACGATATATGTACAACAGTTTTTCCATCGTATAAAACGAAAAATTGCAACCAGTGTGAAAGTAATGGCCATTTCTACGTTCCGGGCAACCTAGGCTTCACTCTAGGGCGTTGCTCCACCACATCGAATAGCTACGGCCTTAGAGGTCAACGCCTGAAGCATAAACTACAATAAAAATACCACAGTTTTTCCATCGTATAAAATGAATAATTGCAAACAGTGTGGAAGTAATGGTCATTTCTACGTTCCGGGCAACCTAGGCTTCACTCTAGGGCGTTGCTCGGCCAAATCGAATAGCTAGGGCCTTAGAAGTCAACGCCAGAAGCATAAAGTACAATAAAAATACAACAGCTTTTCCATTGTATAAAAGGGATAATTGCAACCAGTGTGAAAGTTATGGTCATTTCTACGTTCCGGGCAACCTCGGCTTCACTCTAGGGCGGTGCTCCATCAGGTCGAATAGATAGGGCCTAAGTAGTGAACGCAAGAAGCATAAAATACAATATAAATACAACAGATTTTCCATCGTATAACTGGAGTAATTGCAACCAGTGTGAAAGTAATGGTCATTTCTACGGTCCGGGCAACCTAGGCTTCACCCTAGGGCGCTGTTCCACAAGATCGAATAGTTAGGGCCTAAGAAGCTAACGCCAGAAGCATAAAATACGATATACGGACAACAGTTTTTCCATCGTATAAAACGAATAATTGCAACCAGTGTGAAAGTAATGGCCACTTCTACGTTCCGGGCAACCTAGGCTTCACCCCAGGCCGTTGCTCTACCAGATCGAATAGTTAGGGCCTGAGAAGTCAACGCCAGAAGCATAAAATACGATATATGTACAACAGTTTTTCCTTCGTATATCACGAATAATTGCAACCAGAGTGAAAGTAATGGGCACTTCTACGTTCCGCGCATCCTAGACTTAACTCTGAGGCATCGCTCCACCAGATCGAATACATAGGGCCTTAGAAGTCAACGCCAGAAGCATAAAGTACAATAAAAATCCAACAGTTTGTTCATCGTATAACAGGAATAATTGCAACCAGTGTGAAAGTAATTGTCATTTCCACGTTACGGGCAACCTAGGCTTCGCTCTAGGGCGTTGCACCACCACATCGAATAGTTAGGGCCTTAGAAGTGAATGCCAGATGCATAAAATACAATATAAATAGAACAGTTTTTCCATTGTTTAAACGAATAATTGCAACCAGTGTGATAGTTATGGTCATTTCTACATTCCGGGCAACCCAGGCTGCACTCTAGGGCGCTGCTCCGCCAGATCGAATAGCTAGGGCCTTAGAAGTCAACGCCAGAAGCATAACATACAATACAAATACAACAGCTTTTCCATCGTATAAAATGAATAATTGCAAACAGTGTGAAAGTAATGGTCATTTCTACGTTCCGGGCAACCTAGGCTTCACTCTGGGACGTTGCTCAACCATATCGAATAGTTAGGGCCCAAGAACTTAACGCCAAAAGCTTAAAGTACAATAAAAATACAACAGCTTTTCCATCGTATAAAACGGATAATTGCAACCAGTGTGAAAGTTATGGTCATTTCTACGTTCCGGGCAACCTCGGCTTGACTCCAGGTCGTTGCTCCACCGGATCGAATAGTTAGGGCCTTAGAAGTCAACGCCCGAAGCATAAAATACAATAAAGGTACAATAGCTTTTCAATCGTATAAAATGAATAATAGCAAACAGTGTGAAGGTACTGGTCATTTCTACATTCCGGGTAACCTAGGCTTCACTCTAGGGCGTTGCTCCGACAGATCGAATAGTTAGGGCCTTCGAAGTCAACGCCCGAAGCATAAAAGACAAAATAAATAGAACAGTTTTTCCATTGTATAAAACGAATAATTGCAACCAGTGTGAAAGTACTGGTCATTTCTACATTCCAGGCAACATAGGCCTCACTCTAGGGCGTTGCTCCACCAGATCGAATAGCTAGGGCCTTAGAAGTCAACGCCAGAAGCATAAAATACAATAAAAATACAACAGTTTTTCCATCGTATAGCATGAATAATTGAAACCAGAGTGAAAGTGATGGCCATTTCTACGTTGCGGGCATCCTAGGCTTCACTCTAGGGCATTGCACCACCACATCGAATAGCTACGGCCTTAGAAGTCAACGCCAGAAGAATAAAATACAATATAACTACAACAGTATTTCCATCGTATAAAATGAATAATTGCAAACTTTGTGAAAGTAATGGTCATTTCTACGTTCCGGGCAATCTAGACTTCACTCTAGGGCGTTGCTCCACTGGATCGAATAGTTAGGGCCTAAGAAGTCAACGCCAGAAGCATAAAATAAAATAAAAATACAACACTTTTTCCATCGCACTAAATTAATGATTGCAAACATTGGGAAAGTAACGGTCATTTCTACGTTCCGGGCAACCTAGGCTTCACGCTAGAGCGTCGTTCCACCAGATCGAATAGTTAGGGCCTAAGAAGTCTACGCCAGAAGCATAAAATACAATACAAATACAACAGTTTTTCAATCTTATAACAGGAATAATTGCAAACATTCTGAAAGATATGGTCATTTTTACGTTGCGAGCATCCTAGGCTTCACTCTAGGGCATTGCTCCACCACATCGAATAGCTACGGCCTTAGAAGTCAACGCGATAACTATAAAAAACAATATAAATACAACAGTTTTTCCACTGTATAAAATGAATAATTGCAAACAGTGTGGAGGTAATGGTCATTTCTACGTTTCGGGCAACCTAGGCCTCACTCTAGGGCGATGCTCCACCGGATCGAATATTTAGGGCCTAAGAAGTCAACGCCAGAAGCATAAAATACAATAAAAATACAACAGTTTTTCCACCGTATAACAGGAATAATTGCAAACAGTGTGAAAGTGATGGCCACTTCTACGTTCCGGGCAACCTTGGCTTCATTCTAGGTCGTCGTTCCACCAGATCGAATAGCTACGTCCTTAGAAGTCAATGCCAGAAGCATAAAATACAATATAAATGCGACAGATCTTCCATCGTATAAAATGAATAGTTGCAATCAGTGCGAAAATAATGTATCTTTTCTACGTTCCGTGCAACCTAGGCTTGACTCTCGGGCGTTGCTCCACCAGATCGAATAGGTAGGGCCATAGAAGTCAATGCCCGAATAAAAGAATACAATATTAATACAACAGTTTTTCTATCGTATAAAATGAATAATTGCAAACAGTGTGAAAGTAATGGTCACTTCTACTGCTCGGGCAACTGAGGCTTCACTCTATGGCGTTGTTCTACCAGATCGAATAGCTACGGCCTTAGAAGTCAACGCCAGAAGCATAAAATACAATATAAATACAACAGTTTTTCCATCGTATACAATTAATGATTGCAAACATTGTTAAAGTAACGGTCATTTCTACGTTCCGGGCAACTTAGGCCTCACTCTAGGGCGATGCTCCACCGGACCGAATATTTAGGGCCTAAGAAGTCAACGCCAGAAGCATAAAATACAATAAAAATACAACAGTTTTTCCATCGTATAGCATGAATAATTGAAACCAGTGTGAAAGTGATGGCCATTTCTAAATTCCGGGTAACCTTGGCTTCATTCTAGGTCGTTGTTCTACCAGATCGTACAGTTAGGGCCTAGGAAGTCAACGCCAGAGGCATAAAATACAATATAAATACAACAGTTTTTCCATCGTATAAAATGAATAATTGCAAACAGTGTGAAACTAATGGTCATTTCTACGTTCCGGGAAACCTAGGCTTCACTCTAGGGCGTTGCGCCACCACATCGAATAGTTAGGGCCCTAAAAGCCAACGCCAGAAGAATAAAATACAATATAAATACAACAGTATTTCCATCGTATAAAATGAATAATTGCAGACAGTGTGAAAGTAATGGTCGTTTCTACGTTCCGGGCAATCTAGACTTCACTCTAGGGCGTTGCTCCACTGGATCGAATAGTTAGGGCCTAAGAAATCAACGCCAGATGCATAAAATACAATATAAATACAACAGCTTTTCCATCGTCTAAAACGAATAATTGCAACCAGTGTGGAAGTAATGGCCATTTCAGCGTTACGGGCATCCTAGACTTAACTCTGAGGCATTGCTCCACCAGATAGAATAGATAGGGCCTTAGAAGTCAACGCCAGAAGCATAAAGTACAATAAAAATCCAACAGTTTTTCCATCGCATAACAGGAATAATTGCAAACAGTGTGAAGGTAATAGTCATTTCTACGCTCCGGTAAACCTAGGCTTCACTCTAGGGCGTCGTTCCACCACATCGAATAGCTGCGGCCTTAGAAGTCAACGCCAGAAGCATAAAATACAATATAAATGCAACAGTTTTTGAATCGTATAACAGGAATAATTGCAAACAGTGTGAATGATATGGTCATTTCTACATTTCGGGCAACCTAGGCTTCCCTCTAGGGCGTTGCTACACCAGGTCGGATAGTTAGGGCCTTAGAAAACAACTCCAGACGCATAAAATACAATAAAAGTACATCAGTTTTTCCATCGTATAACAGGAATAATTGCAACCAGAGTGAAAGTGATGGTAATTTCTACGTTCCGGGCGACCTAGGCTACACTCTAGGGCGTTGCTCCACCAGATCGGATAGCTAGGGCCTTAGAAGTCAACGCCCGAAGCATAAAATACAATAAAAATACAACAGTTTTTCCATCGTATAAAAGGAATAATTGCAACCAGTGTGAAAGTAATGGTAATTTCTACGTTCCCAGCCACCTAGGCTTCACTCTAGGGCGTTGTTCCTCCAGATCGAATAGCTAGGGCCTAAGAAGTCTACAGCAGAAGGAAAAAATACAATATAAATACAACAGTTTTTCCATCGTATAACAGGAATAATTGCAACCAGAGTGAAGGTGTTGGTCATTTCTAAGTTCCGGGCAACCTAGGCTTCACTCTAGAGCGTTGCTCCACCAGATCGAATAGCTAAGACCTTAGAAGTCAACGCCAGAAGCACAAAATAAAATAAAAATACAAGAGTTATTCCATCGTATAAAACGAATAATTGCAACCAGTATGAAAGTTATGGTCATTTCTACGTTACGGGCAACCTAGGCTTCACCCTAGGGCGTTACTCCACCAAATCGAATAGTTAGGGCCTAAGAAGTCAACGCCAGAAGCATAAAATACAAAATAAATACAACAGTTTTTCCATCGTATAACAAGAATAATTGCAACCAGTGTGAGAGTGATGGTCATTTCTACATTCCGGGAAACCTAGGCTTCACTCTAGGGCGCTGCTCCACCAGGTCGGATAGTTAGAGCCTTAGAAAGCAACTCCAGACGCATAAAATACAATAAAAATACATCAGTTTTTCCATCGTATAACAGGAATAATTGCAACCAGAGTGAAGGTGATGGTCATTTCTACGTTCCTTGCGACCTAGGCTACACTCTAGGGCGTTGCTCCACCAGATCGGATAGCTAGGGCCTTAGAAGTCAACGCCCGAAGCATAAAATGCAAAATTAATAGAACAGTTTTTCCATTGTATAAAACGAATGATTGCAACCAGAGTGAAACTTATGGTCATTTCTACGTTCTGGGCAACCTAGGCCTCACTCTGGGGCGATGCTCCACCGGATCGAATATTTAGGGCCTAAGAAGTCAACGCCAAAAGCATAAAATACAATAAAAATACAACAGTTTTTCCATCGTATAGCATGAATAATTGCAACCAGAGTGAAAGTAATGGTCATTTCTACGTTCCGGGCAACCTAGGCTTCACTCTAGGGCGTTGCTCCACCACACCGAATAGCTACGGCCTTAGAAGTCAATGCCAGAAGCATGAAATACGATATATGTACAACAGTTTTTCCATCGTATAAAATGAGTAATTGCAACCAGTGTGAAAGTAACGGCCATTTCTACGTTCCGGGCATCCTAGACTTAACACTGAGGCATTGCTCCACCAGATCGAATACATAGGGCCTTAGAAGTCAACGCCAGAAGCATAAAGTACATTAAAAATCCAACAGTTTGTCCATCGTATAACAGGAGTAATTGCCACGAGTGTGAAAGTTATGGTCATTTCTGCATTCCGGGCAACCTAGGCTTCACTCTAGGGCGTTGCTCCTCCAGATAGAATAGTTAGGGCCCAGGAAGTCAACGCCAGAAGCATAAAATAAAATATAAATGCAACAGTTTTTCCCTTGTATAACAGGAATAATTGCAACCAGTGTGAAAGGTATGGTCATTTCTACGTCCCGGGCAACCTAGGCTTGACTCTAGGGCGTTGCTCCACCACATCGGATAGCTGCGGCCTTAGAAGTCAACGCTAGAAGCATAAAATACAATATAAATACAACAGTTTTTCAATCGTATAACAGGAATAATTGCAAACAGTGTGAAAGATATGGTCATTTCTACGTTGCGGGCATCCTAGGCTTCACTCTAGGGCATTGCTCCACCACATCGAATAGATACGGCCTTAGAAGTCAACGCCATAACTATAAAGAACAATATAAATACAACAGTTTTTCCATTGTATAAAATGAATAATTGCAAACAGTGTGGAGGTAGTGGTCATTTCTACTTTCCGGCAACCTAGGCTTCACTCTAGGCCGTTTCTCCACCACATCGAATAGCTACTGCCTTAGAAGTCAACGTCTGAAGCATAAAATATAATATAAGTACAACAGTTTTTCCATCGTATAACACGAATAATTGCAACCAGTGCGAAAGACATGGTTAATTCTACGTTCCGGGTAACCTCGGCTTCACTCTAGGGCGTTGCTCCAGCACATCGAATAGCTACGGCCTTAGGAGTCAACGCCAGAGGCATAAAATACAAAATAAATACAACAGTTTTTCCATCGTATAACAAGAATAATTGCAGCCATTGTGAAAGTGATGGTCATTTCTACATTCCGAGCAGCCTAGGCTTCACTCTAGGGCGTTGTTCCTCCAGATCGAATTGCTAGGGCCTAAGAAGTCTACACCAGAAGCATAAAATACAGCATAAATACAACAGTTTTTCCATCGTATAACAGGAATAATTGCAACCAGTGTGAAAGTGATGGTCATTTCTACGTTCCGGGCAACCTAGGCTTCAGTCTAGGGCGTGGTTCCCCCAGATCGAATAATTAGGGCCTAAGAAGCCTACGCCAGAAGCATAAAATACAATATAAATACCACAGTATTTCCATCGTATAACAGGTATAATTGCAACCAGAGTGAAGGTGATGGTCATTTCTAAGTTCCGGGCAACCTAGGCTTCACTCTGGGGCGTGGTTCCCCCAGATCGAATAGTTAGGGCCTAAGAAGCCTACGCCAGAAGCATAAAATACAATATAAATGCCACAGTTTTTCCATCGTATAACAGGAATAATTGCAACCAGAGTGAAGGTGATGGCCATTTCTAAGTTCCGGGCAACCTAGGCTTCACTCTAGAGCGTTGCTCCACCCTATCGAAAAGCTAGGACCTTAGAAGTCAACGCCAGAAGCACAAAATAAAATAAAAATACAAGAGTTATTCCATCGTATAACAGGAATAATTGCAGACAGTGTGAAAGTAATGGTCATTTCTACGTTCCGGGCAATCTAGACTTCACTCTAGGGCGTTGCTCCACCGGATCGAATAGTTAGGGCCTTAGAAGTCAACGCCAGAAGCATAAAGTACATTAAAAATCCAACAGTTTGTCCATGGTATAACAGGAGTAATTGCCACCAGTGTGAAAGTTATGGTCATTTCTGCATTCCGTGCAACCTAGGCTTCACTCTAGGGCGTTGCTCCTCCAGATAGAATAGTTAGGGCCCAGGAAGTCAACGCCAGAAGCATAAAATAAAATATAAATGCAACAGCTTTTCCCTTGTATAACAGGAGTAATTGCAACCAGTGTGAAAGGTATGGCTATTTCTACGTTCCGGGCAACCTAGGCTTCACTCTAGGGCGTTGCTCCACCACATCGGATAGCTGCGGCCTTAGAAGTCAACGCCAGAAGCATAAAATACAATATAAATACAACAGTTTTTCCATCGTATAACAGGAATAATTGCAACCAGAGTGAAGGTGATGGTCATTTCTAAGTTCCGGGCAACCTAGGCTTCACTCGAGGGCGTCGCTCCACCACATCGAATAGCTACGGCCCTAGAAGACAACGCCATAACTATAAAATACAATATAAATACAACAGTATTTCCATCGTATAAAACGAATAATTGCAACCAGTCTGATAGCTATGGTCATTTCTACGTTCCGGGCAACCTAGGCTTCACCCTAGGGCGTAGCTCCACCAGATCGAATAGTTAGGGCCTAAGAAGTCAATGCCAGAAGCATGAAATACGATATATGTACAACAGTTTTTCCATCGTATAAAATGAGTAATTGCAACCAGTGTGAAAGTAACGGCCATTTCTACGTTCCGGGCATCCTAGACTTAACACTGAGGCATTGCTCCACCAGATCGAATACATAGGGCCTTAGAAGTCAACGCCAGAAGCATAAAGTACATTAAAAATCCAACAGTTTGTCCATGGTATAACAGGAGTAATTGCCACCAGTGTGAAAGTTATGGTCATTTCTGCATTCCGGGCAACCTAGGCTTCACTCTAGAGCGTTGCTCCACCAGATCGAATAACTAGGACCTTAGAAGTCAACGCCAGAAGCACAAAATAAAATAAAAATACAAGAGTTATTCCATCGTATAACAGGAATAATTACAACCTGTGTGAAAGTAATGGGCATTTCTACGCTCCGTGCAACCTAGGCTTCACTCTAGGGCGTTGGTCCACCCGGCCGAATAGTTAGGGCCTTAGAAAACAACTCCAGACTCATAAAATACAATATAAATACAACAGTTTTTCCACGGTATAAAACGAATAATTGCAACCAGTATGAAAGTTATGGTCATTTCTACGTTACGGGCAACCTAGGCTTCACCCTAGGGCGTTACTCCACCAAATCGAATAGTTAGGGCCTAAGAAGTCAACGCCAGAAGCATAAAATACAAAATAAATACAACAGTTTTTCCATCGTATAACAAGAATAATTGCAACCAGTGTGAGAGTGATGGTCATTTCTACATTCCGGGAAACCTAGGCTTCACTCTAGGGCGCTGCTCCACCAGATCGAATACATAGTGCCATAGAAGTCAACGCCAGAAGCATAAAATAAAATAAAAATACAACAGTTGTTCCATCGTATAACAGGAATAATTACAACCTGTGTGAAATTAATGGGCATTTCTACGTTCCGTGCAACCTAGGCTTCACTCTAGGGCGTTGCTCCACCAGGTCGGATAGTTAGAGCCTTAGAAAGCAACTCCAGACGCATAAAATACAATAAAAATACATCAGTTTTTCCATCGTATAACAGGAATAATTGCAACCAGAGTGAAGGTGATGGTCATTTCTACGTTCCTTGCGACCTAGGCTACACTCTAGGGCGTTGCTCCACCAGATCGGATAGCTAGGGCCTTAGAAGTCAACGCCCGAAGCATAAAATGCAAAATTAATAGAACAGTTTTTCCATTGTATAAAACGAATGATTGCAACCAGAGTGAAACTTATGGTCATTTCTACGTTCTGGGCAACCTAGGCCTCACTCTGGGGCGATGCTCCACCGGATCGAATATTTAGGGCCTAAGAAGTCAACGCCAAAAGCATAAAATACAATAAAAATACAACAGTTTTTCCATCGTATAGCATGAATAATTGCAACCAGAGTGAAAGTAATGGTCATTTCTACGTTCCGGGCAACCTAGGCTTCACTCTAGGGCGTTGCTCCACCACATCGAATAGCTACGGCCTTAGAAGTCAATGCCAGAAGCATGAAATACGATATATGTACAACAGTTTTTCCATCGTATAAAATGAGTAATTGCAACCAGTGTGAAAGTAACGGCCATTTCTACGTTCCGGGCATCCTAGACTTAACACTGAGGCATTGCTCCACCAGATCGAATACATAGGGCCTTAGAAGTCAACGCCAGAAGCATAAAGTACATTAAAAATCCAACAGTTTGTCCATCGTATAACAGGAGTAATTGCCACGAGTGTGAAAGTTATGGTCATTTCTGCATTCCGGGCAACCTAGGCTTCACTCTAGGGCGTTGCTCCTACAGATAGAATAGTTAGGGCCCAGGAAGTCAACGCCAGAAGCATAAAATAAAATATAAATGCAACAGTTTTTCCCTTGTATAACAGGAATAATTGCAACCAGTGTGAAAGGTATGGTCATTTCTACGTCCCGGGCAACCTAGGCTTGACTCTAGGGCGTTGCTCCACCACATCGGATAGCTGCGGCCTTAGAAGTCAACGCTAGAAGCATAAAATACAATATAAATACAACAGTTTTTCAATCGTATAACAGGAATAATTGCAAACAGTGTGAAAGATATGGTCATTTCTACGTTGCGGGCATCCTAGGCTTCACTCTAGGGCATTGCTCCACCACATCGAATAGCTACGGCCTTAGAAGTCAACGCCATAACTATAAAGAACAATATAAATACAACAGTTTTTCCATTGTATAAAATGAATAATTGCAAACAGTGTGGAGGTAGTGGTCATTTCTACTTTCCGGCAACCTAGGCTTCACTCTAGGCCGTTTCTCCACCACATCGAATAGCTACTGCCTTAGAAGTCAACGTCTGAAGCATAAAATATAATATAAGTACAACAGTTTTTCCATCGTATAACACGAATAATTGCAACCAGTGCGAAAGACATGGTTAATTCTACGTTCCGGGTAACCTCGGCTTCACTCTAGGGCGTTGCTCCAGCACATCGAATAGCTACGGCCTTAGGAGTCAACGCCAGAGGCATAAAATACAAAATAAATACAACAGTTTTTCCATCGTATAACAAGAATAATTGCAGCCATTGTGAAAGTGATGGTCATTTCTACATTCCGAGCAGCCTAGGCTTCACTCTAGGGCGTTGTTCCTCCAGATCGAATTGCTAGGGCCTAAGAAGTCTACACCAGAAGCATAAAATACAGCATAAATACAACAGTTTTTGCATCGTATAACAGGAATAATTGCAACCAGTGTGAAAGTGATGGTCATTTCTACGTTCCGGGCAACCTAGGCTTCAGTCTAGGGCGTGGTTCCCCCAGATCGAATAATTAGGGCCTAAGAAGCCTACGCCAGAAGCATAAAATACAATATAAATACCACAGTATTTCCATCGTATAACAGGTATAATTGCAACCAGAGTGAAGGTGATGGTCATTTCTAAGTTCCGGGCAACCTAGGCTTCACTCTGGGGCGTGGTTCCCCCAGATCGAATAGTTAGGGCCTAAGAAGCCTACGCCAGAAGCATAAAATACAATATAAATGCCACAGTTTTTCCATCGTATAACAGGAATAATTGCAACCAGAGTGAAGGTGATGGCCATTTCTAAGTTCCGGGCAACCTAGGCTTCACTCTAGAGCGTTGCTCCACCCGATCGAAAAGCTAGGACCTTAGAAGTCAACGCCAGAAGCACAAAATAAAATAAAAATACAAGAGTTATTCCATCGTATAACAGGAATAATTGCAAACAGTGTGAAAGTAATGGTCATTTCTACGTTCCGGGCAATCTAGACTTCACTCTAGGGCGTTGCTCCACCGGATCGAATAGTTAGGGCCTTAGAAGTCAACGCCAGAAGCATAAAGTACATTAAAAATCCAACAGTTTGTCCATGGTATAACAGGAGTAATTGCCACCAGTGTGAAAGTTATGGTCATTTCTGCATTCCGTGCAACCTAGGCTTCACTCTAGGGCGTTGCTCCTCCAGATAGAATAGTTAGGGCCCAGGAAGTCAACGCCAGAAGCATAAAATAAAATATAAATGCAACAGCTTTTCCCTTGTATAACAGGAGTAATTGCAACCAGTGTGAAAGGTATGGCTATTTCTACGTTCCGGGCAACCTAGGCTTCACTCTAGGGCGTTGCTCCACCACATCGGATAGCTGCGGCCTTAGAAGTCAACGCCAGAAGCATAAAATACAATATAAATACAACAGTTTTTCCATCGTATAACAGGAATAATTGCAACCAGAGTGAAGGTGATGGTCATTTCTAAGTTCCGGGCAACCTAGGCTTCACTCGAGGGCGTCGCTCCACCACATCGAATAGCTACGGCCCTAGAAGACAACGCCATAACTATAAAATACAATATAAATACAACAGTATTTCCATCGTATAAAACGAATAATTGCAACCAGTCTGATAGCTATGGTCATTTCTACGTTCCGGGCAACCTAGGCTTCACCCTAGGGCGTAGCTCCACCAGATCGAATAGTTAGGGCCTAAGAAGTCAATGCCAGAAGCATGAAATACGATATATGTACAACAGTTTTTCCATCGTATAAAATGAGTAATTGCAACCAGTGTGAAAGTAACGGCCATTTCTACGTTCCGGGCATCCTAGACTTAACACTGAGGCATTGCTCCACCAGATCGAATACATAGGGCCTTAGAAGTCAACGCCAGAAGCATAAAGTACATTAAAAATCCAACAGTTTGTCCATCGTATAACAGGAGTAATTGCCACCAGTGTGAAAGTTATGGTCATTTCTGCATTCCGGGCAACCTAGGCTTCACTCTAGGGCGTTGCTGCTCCAGATAGAATAGTTAGGGCCCAGGAAGTCAACGCCAGAAGCATAAAATAAAATATAAATGCAACAGTTTTTCCCTTGTATAACAGGAATAATTGCAACCAGTGTGAAAGGTATGGTCATTTCTACGTCCCGGGCAACCTAGGCTTGACTCTAGGGCGTTGCTCCACCACATCGGATAGCTGCGGCCTTAGAAGTCAACGCTAGAAGCATAAAATACAATATAAATACAACAGTTTTTCAATCGTATAACAGGAATAATTGCAAACAGTGTGAAAGATATGGTCATTTCTACGTTGCGGGCATCCTAGGCTTCACTCTAGGGCATTGCTCCACCACATCGAATAGCTACGGCCTTAGAAGTCAACGCCATAACTATAAAGAACAATATAAATACAACAGTTTTTCCATTGTATAAAATGAATAATTGCAAACAGTGTGGAGGTAGTGGTCATTTCTACTTTCCGGCAACCTAGGCTTCACTCTAGGCCGTTTCTCCACCACATCGAATAGCTACTGCCTTAGAAGTCAACGTCTGAAGCATAAAATATAATATAAGTACAACAGTTTTTCCATCGTATAACACGAATAATTGCAACCAGTGTGAAAGACATGGTCAATTCTACGTTCCGGGTAACCTCGGCTTCACTCTAGGGCGTTGCTCCAGCACATCGAATAGCTACGGCCTTAGGAGTCAACGCCAGAGGCATAAAATACAAAATAAATACAACAGTTTTTCCATCGTATAACAAGAATAATTGCAGCCATTGTGAAAGTGATGGTCATTTCTACATTCCGAGCAGCCTAGGCTTCACTCTAGGGCGTTGTTCCTCCAGATCGAATTGCTAGGGCCTAAGAAGTCTACACCAGAAGCATAAAATACAGCATAAATACAACAGTTTTTGCATCGTATAACAGGAATAATTGCAACCAGTGTGAAAGTGATGGTCATTTCTACGTTCCGGGCAACCTAGGCTTCAGTCTAGGGCGTGGTTCCCCCAGATCGAATAATTAGGGCCTAAGAAGCCTACGCCAGAAGCATAAAATACAATATAAATACCACAGTATTTCCATCGTATAACAGGTATAATTGCAACCAGAGTGAAGGTGATGGTCATTTCTAAGTTCCGGGCAACCTAGGCTTCACTCTGGGGCGTGGTTCCCCCAGATCGAATAGTTAGGGCCTAAGAAGCCTACGCCAGAAGCATAAAATACAATATAAATGCCACAGTTTTTCCATCGTATAACAGGAATAATTGCAACCAGAGTGAAGGTGATGGCCATTTCTAAGTTCCGGGCAACCTAGGCTTCACTCTAGAGCGTTGCTCCACCCGATCGAAAAGCTAGGACCTTAGAAGTCAACGCCAGAAGCACAAAATAAAATAAAAATACAAGAGTTATTCCATCGTATAACAGGAATAATTGCAAACAGTGTGAAAGTAATGGTCATTTCTACGTTCCGGGCAATCTAGACTTCACTCTAGGGCGTTGCTCCACCGGATCGAATAGTTAGGGCCTTAGAAGTCAACGCCAGAAGCATAAAGTACATTAAAAATCCAACAGTTTGTCCATGGTATAACAGGAGTAATTGCCACCAGTGTGAAAGTTATGGTCATTTCTGCATTCCGTGCAACCTAGGCTTCACTCTAGGGCGTTGCTCCTCCAGATAGAATAGTTAGGGCCCAGGAAGTCAACGCCAGAAGCATAAAATAAAATATAAATGCAACAGCTTTTCCCTTGTATAACAGGAGTAATTGCAACCAGTGTGAAAGGTATGGCTATTTCTACGTTCCGGGCAACCTAGGCTTCACTCTAGGGCGTTGCTCCACCACATCGGATAGCTGCGGCCTTAGAAGTCAACGCCAGAAGCATAAAATACAATATAAATACAACAGTTTTTCCATCGTATAACAGGAATAATTGCAACCAGAGTGAAGGTGATGGTCATTTCTAAGTTCCGGGCAACCTAGGCTTCACTCGAGGGCGTCGCTCCACCACATCGAATAGCTACGGCCCTAGAAGACAACGCCATAACTATAAAATACAATATAAATACAACAGTATTTCCATCGTATAAAACGAATAATTGCAACCAGTCTGATAGCTATGGTCATTTCTACGTTCCGGGCAACCTAGGCTTCACCCTAGGGCGTAGCTCCACCAGATCGAATAGTTAGGGCCTAAGAAGTCAATGCCAGAAGCATGAAATACGATATATGTACAACAGTTTTTCCATCGTATAAAATGAGTAATTGCAACCAGTGTGAAAGTAACGGCCATTTCTACGTTCCGGGCATCCTAGACTTAACACTGAGGCATTGCTCCACCAGATCGAATACATAGGGCCTTAGAAGTCAACGCCAGAAGCATAAAGTACATTAAAAATCCAACAGTTTGTCCATCGTATAACAGGAGTAATTGCCACCAGTGTGAAAGTTATGGTCATTTCTGCATTCCGGGCAACCTAGGCTTCACTCTAGGGCGTTGCTGCTCCAGATAGAATAGTTAGGGCCCAGGAAGTCAACGCCAGAAGCATAAAATAAAATATAAATGCAACAGTTTTTCCCTTGTATAACAGGAATAATTGCAACCAGAGTGAAAGGTATGGTCATTTCTACGTCCCGGGCAACCTAGGCTTGACTCTAGGGCGTTGCTCCACCACATCGGATAGCTGCGGCCTTAGAAGTCAACGCTAGAAGCATAAAATACAATATAAATACAACAGTTTTTCAATCGTATAACAGGAATAATTGCAAACAGTGTGAAAGATATGGTCATTTCTACGTTGCGGGCATCCTAGGCTTCACTCTAGGGCATTGCTCCACCACATCGAATAGCTACGGCCTTAGAAGTCAACGCCATAACTATAAAGAACAATATAAATACAACAGTTTTTCCATTGTATAAAATGAATAATTGCAAACAGTGTGGAGGTAGTGGTCATTTCTACTTTCCGGCAACCTAGGCTTCACTCTAGGCCGTTTCTCCACCACATCGAATAGCTACTGCCTTAGAAGTCAACGTCTGAAGCATAAAATATAATATAAGTACAACAGTTTTTCCATCGTATAACACGAATAATTGCAACCAGTGTGAAAGACATGGTCAATTCTACGTTCCGGGTAACCTCGGCTTCACTCTAGGGCGTTGCTCCAGCACATCGAATAGCTACGGCCTTAGGAGTCAACGCCAGAGGCATAAAATACAAAATAAATACAACAGTTTTTCCATCGTATAACAAGAATAATTGCAGCCGTTGTGAAAGTGATGGTCATTTCTACATTCCGAGCAGCCTAGGCTTCACTCTAGGGCGTTGTTCCTCCAGATCGAATTGCTAGGGCCTAAGAAGTCTACACCAGAAGCATAAAATACAGCATAAATACAACAGTTTTTCCATCGTATAACAGGAATAATTGCAACCAGTGTGAAAGTGATGGTCATTTCTACGTTCCGGGCAACCTAGGCTTCAGTCTAGGGCGTGGTTCCCCCAGATCGAATAATTAGGGCCTAAGAAGCCTACGCCAGAAGCATAAAATACAATATAAATACCACAGTATTTCCATCGTATAACAGGTATAATTGCAACCAGAGTGAAGGTGATGGTCATTTCTAAGTTCCGGGCAACCTAGGCTTCACTCTAGAGCGTTGCTCCGCCAGATCGAATAGCTAGGACCTTAGAAGTCAACGCCAGAAGCACAAAATAAAATAAAAATACAACAGTTATTACATCGTATAAAAGGAATAATTACAACCAGTGTGAAAGTAATGGGCATTTCTACGTTCCGTGCAACCTAGGCTTCACTCCAGGGCGTTGGTCCACCAGGTCGAATAGTTAGGGCCTTAGAAAACAACTCCAGACGCATAAAATACAATATAAATACAACAGTTTTTCCACGGTATAAAACGAATAATTGCAACCAGTATGAAAGTTATGGTCATTTCTACGTTCCAGGCAACCTAGGCTTCACTCTAGGGCGTTGCTCCACCACATCGGGTAGCTGCGGCCTTAGAAGTCAACGCCAGAAGCCTAAAATACAATATAAATACAACAGTTTTTCAATCGTATAACAGGAATAATTGCGAACATTGTGAAAGTAACGGTCATTTCTACGTTCCGGGCAACCTAGGCTTCACTCTAGGGCGATGCTCCACCGGACCGAATATTTAGGGCCTTAGAAAACAACTCCAGACGCATAAAATACAATAAAAGTACATCAGTTTTTCCATCGTATAACAGGAATAATTGCAACCAGTGTGAAAGGTATGGTCATTTCTACGTTCCGGGCAACCTAGGCTTCACTCTAGGGCGTTGCTCCTCCAGATAGAATAGTTAGGGCCCAGGAAGTCAACGCCAGAAGCTTAAAATAAAATATAAATACAACAGTTTTTCCCTTGTATATCAGGAATAATTGCAACCAGTGTGAAAGGTATGGTCATTTCTACGTTCCGGGCAACCTAGGCTTCACTCCAGGGCGTTGCTCCACCACATCGGATAGCTGCGGCCTTAGAAGTCAACGCCAGAAGCATAAAATACAATATAAATACAACAGTTTTTCAATCGTATAACAGGAATAATTGCAAACAGTGTGAAAGATATGGTCATTTCTACGTTGCGGGTATCCTAGGCTTCACTCTAGGGCATTGCTCCACCACATCGAATAGCTACGGCCTTAGAAGTCAACGCCATAACTATAAAAAGCAATATGAATACAACAGTTTTTCCACTGTATAACAGGAATAATTGCAACCAGTGTGAAAGTGACGGTCATTTCTACGTTCCGGGCAACCTAGGCTTCACTCTGGGGCGTGGTTCCCCCAGATCGAATAGTTAGGGCCTAAGAAGCCTACGCCAGAAGCATAAAATACAATAAATGCCACAGTTTTTCCATCGTATAACAGGAATAATTGCAACCAGAGTGAAGGTGATGGCCATTTCTAAGTTCCGGGCAACCTAGGCTTCACTCTAGAGCGTTGCTCCACCCGATCGAAAAGCTAGGACCTTAGAAGTCAACGCCAGAAGCACAAAATAAAATAAAAATACAAGAGTTATTCCATCGTATAACAGGAATAATTGCAAACAGTGTGAAAGTAATGGTCATTTCTACGTTCCGGGCAATCTAGACTTCACTCTAGGGCGTTGCTCCACCGGATCGAATAGTTAGGGCCTTAGAAGTCAACGCCCGAACCATAAAATACAAAATTAATACAACAGTTTTACCATTGTATAAAACGAGTGATTGCAACCAGAGTGAAACTTATGGTCATTTCTACGATCCGTGCAACATAGGATGCACTCTAGGGCGTTGCTCCACCACATCGATTAGCTACGGCCTTAGAAGTCAACGCCAGAAGCATAAAATACAATATAAATACAACAGCTTTTCCATCGTATAAAAGGAATAATTGCAACCAGTGTGAAAGTAATGGTCATTTCTACGTTCCCAGCCACCTAGGCTTCACTCTAGGGCGTTGCTCCTCCAGATAGAATAGTTAGGGCCCAGGAAGTCAACGCCAGAAGCATAAAATAAAATATAAATACAACAGTTTTTCCCCTGTATAACAGGAATAATTGCAACCAGTGTGAAAGGTATGGTCATTTCTACGTTCCGGGCAACCTAGGCTTCACTCTAGGGCGTTGCTCCACCACATCGGGTAGCTGCGGCCTTAGAAGTCAACGCCAGAAGCCTAAAATACAATATAAATACAACAGTTTTTCAATCGTATAACAGGAATAATTGCGAACATTGTGAAAGTAACGGTCATTTCTACGTTCCGGGCAACCTAGGCTTCACACTAGGGCGTTGCTCCTCCAGATAGAATAGTTAGGGCCCAGGAAGTCAACGACAGAAGCTTAAAATAAAATATAAATACAACAGTTTTTCCCTTGTATATCAGGAATAATTGCAACCAGTGTGAAAGGTATGGTCATTTCTACGTTCCGGGCAACCTAGGCTTCACTCCAGGGCATTGCTACACCACATCGAATAGCTACGGCCTTAGAAGTCAACGCCATAACTATAAAAAGCAATATGAATACAACAGTTTTTCCACTGTATAACAGGAATAATTGCAACCAGTGTGAAAGTGACGGTCATTTCTACGTTCCGGGCAACCTAGGCTTCACTCTAGAGCGTTGCTGCACCCGATCGAAAAGCTAGGACCTTAGAAGTCAACGCCAGAAGCACAAAATAAAATAAAAATACAAGAGTTATTCCATCGTATAACAGGAATAATTGCAAACAGTGTGAAAGTAATGGTCATTTCTACGTTCCGGGCAATCTAGACTTCACTCTAGGGCGTTGCTCCACCGGATCGAATAGTTAGGGCCTTAGAAGTCAACGCCAGAAGCATAAAGTACATTAAAAATCCAACAGTTTGTCCATGGTATAACAGGAGTAATTGCCACCAGTGTGAAAGTTATGGTCATTTCTGCATTCCGGGCAACCTAGGCTTCACTCTAGGGCGTTGCTCCTCCAGATAGAATAGTTAGGGCCCAGGAAGTCAACGCCAGAAGCATAAAATACAATATAAATACAACAGTTTTTCCATCGTATAACAGGAATAATTGCAACCAGTGTGAAAGTGATGGTCATTTCTACATTCCGGGCAACCTAGGCTTGACTCTAGGGCGTTGCTCCACCACATCGGATAGCTGCGGCCTTAGAAGTCAACGCTAGAAGCATAAAATACAATATAAATACAACAGTTTTTCAATCGTATAACAGGAATAATTGCAAACAGTGTGAAAGATATGGTCATTTCTACGTTGCGGGCATCCTAGGCTTCACTCTAGGGCATTGCTCCACCACATCGAATAGCTACGGCCTTAGAAGTCAACGCCATAACTATAAAGAACAATATAAATACAACAGTTTTTCCATTGTATAAAATGAATAATTGCAAACAGTGTGGAGGTAGTGGTCATTTCTACTTTCCGGCAACCTAGGCTTCACTCTAGGCCGTTTCTCCACCACATCGAATAGCTACTGCCTTAGAAGTCAACGTCTGAAGCATAAAATATAATATAAGTACAACAGTTTTTCCATCGTATAACACGAATAATTGCAACCAGTGTGAAAGACATGGTCAATTCTACGTTCCGGGTAACCTCGGCTTCACTCTAGGGCGTTGCACCAGCACATCGAATAGCTACGGCCTTAGGAGTCAACGCCAGAGGCATAAAATACAAAATAAATACAACAGTTTTTCCATCGTATAACAAGAATAATTGCAGCCATTGTGAAAATGATGGTCATTTCTACATTCCGAGCAGCCTAGGCTTCACTCTGGGGCGTTGTTCCTCCAGATCGAATTGCTAGGGCCTAAGAAGTCTACACCAGAAGCATAAAATACAGCATAAATACAACAGTTTTTCCATCGTATAACAGGAATAATTGCAACCAGTGTGAAAGTGATGGTCATTTCTACGTTCCGGGCAACCTAGGCTTCAGTCTAGGGCGTGGTTCCCCCAGATCGAATAATTAGGGCCTAAGAAGCCTACGCCAGAAGCATAAAATACAATATAAATACCACAGTATTTCCATCGTATAACAGGTATAATTGCAACCAGAGTGAAGGTGATGGTCATTTCTAAGTTCCGGGCAACCTAGGCTTCACTCTAGAGCGTTGCTCCGCCAGATCGAATAGCTAGGACCTTAGAAGTCAACGCCAGAAGCACAAAATAAAATAAAAATACAACAGTTATTACATCGTATAAAAGGAATAATTACAACCAGTGTGAAAGTAATGGGCATTTCTACGTTCCGTGCAACCTAGGCTTCACTCCAGGGCGTTGGTCCACCAGGTCGAATAGTTAGGGCCTTAGAAAACAACTCCAGACGCATAAAATACAATATAAATACAACAGTTTTTCCACGGTATAAAACGAATAATTGCAACCAGTATGAAAGTTATGGTCATCTCTACGTTCCGGGCAACCTAGGCTTCACCCTAGGGCGTTGCTCCACCAGATCGAATAGTTAGGGCCTAAGAGGTCAATGCCAGAAGCATAAAATACGAAATATGTACAACAGTTTTTCCATCGTATAAAATGAGTAATTGCAACCAGTGTGAAGGTAACGGCCATTTCTACGTTCCGGGAATCCTAGACTTAACACTGAGGCATTGCTCCACCAGATCGAATACATAGGGCCTTAGAAGTCAACGCCAGAAGCATAAAGTACATTAAAAATCCAACAGTTTGTCCATCGTATAACAGGAGTAATTGCCACCAGTGTGAAAGTTATGGTCACTTCTGCATTCCGGGCAACCTAGGCTTCACTCTAGGGCGTTGCTCCTGCAGATAGAATAGCTAGGGCCCAGGAAGTCAACGCCAGAAACATAAAATAAAATATAAATGCAACAGTTTTTCCCTTGTATAACAGGAATAATTGCAACCAGTGTGAAAGGTATGGTTATTGCTACGTTCCGGGCAACCTAGGCTTCACTCTAGGGCGTTGCTCCACCACATCGGATAGCTGCGGCCTTAGAAGTCAACGCCAGAAGCATAAAATACAATATAAATACAACAGTTTTTCAATCGTATAACAGGAATAATTGCAAACAGTGTGAAAGATATGGTCATTTCTACGTTGCGGGCATCCTAGGCTTCACTCTAGGGCATTGCTCCACCACATCGAATAGCTATGGCCTTAGAAGTCAACGCCATAACTATAGAGAACAATATAAATACAACAGTTTTTCCATTGTATAAAATGAATAATTGCAAACAGTGTGGAGGTAGTGGTCATTTTTACTTTCCGGGCAACCTAGGCTTCACTCTAGGCCGTTTCTCCACCACATCGAATAGCTACTGCCTTAGAAGTCAACGTCTGAAGCATAAAATATAATATAAATACAACAGTTTTTCCATCGTATAACACGAATAATTGCAACCAGTGTGAGAGACATGGTCATTTCTACGTTCCGGGTAACCTAGGCTTCACTCTAGGGCGTTGCTCCAACACATCGAATAGCTACGGCCTTAGGAGTCAACGCCAGAAGCATAAAATACAAAATAAATACAACGGTTTTTCCATCGTATAACAAGAATAATTGCAGCCATTGTGAAAGTGATGGTCATTTCTACGTTGCGGGCAACCTAGGCTTCAGTCTAGGGTGTGGTTCCCCCAGATCGAATAGTTAGGGCCTAAGAAGCCTACGCCAGAAGCATAAAATACAATATAAATACCACAGTTTTTCCATCGTATAACAGGAATAATTGCAACCAGAGTGAAGGTGATGGTCATTTCTAAGTTCCGGGCAACCTAGGCTTCACTCTAGGGCGTGGTTCCCCCAGATCGAATAATTAGGGCCTAAGAAGCCTACGCCAGAAGCATAAAATACAATATAAATACCACAGTATTTCCATCGTATAACAGGAATAATTGCAACCAGAGTGAAGGTGATGGTCATTTCTAAGTTCCGGGCAACCTAGGCTTCACTCTAGAGCGTTGCTCCACCAGCTCGAATAGCTAGTACCTTAGAAGTCAACGCCAGAAGCACACAATAAAATAAAAATACAACAGTTATTACATCGTATAAAAGTAATAATTACAACCAGTGTGAAAGTAATGGGCATTTCTATGTTCCGTGCAACCTAGGCTTCACTCCAGGGCGTTGGTCCACCAGGTCGAATAGTTAGGGTCTTAGAAAACAACTCCAGACGCATAAAATACAATATAAATACAACAGTGTTTCCACGGTATAAAACGAATAATTGCAACCAGTATGAAAGTTATGGTCATTTCTACGATACGGACAACCTAGGCTTCACTCTAGGGCGTCGTTCCACCAGATGGAATAGCTACGGCCTTACAAGTCAACGCCATAACTATAAAAAACAATATAAATACAACAGTTTTTCCATCGTATAAAAGGAATAATTGCAAACAGTGTGAAAGATATGGTCATTCCTACGATACGGGCAACCTAGGCTTCACTCTAGGGCGTTGCTCCACCACATCGAATAGCTACGGCCTTAGGAGTCAACGCCAGAGGCATAAAATACAAAATAAATACAACAGTTTTCCCATCGTATAACAAGAATAATTGCAACCAGTGTGAAAGTGATGGTCATTTCAGCATTCCGGGCATCCTAGGCTTTACTCTAGGGCCATGCTCCACCAGATCGAATAGTTAGGGCCTAAGAAGTCAACGCCAAGAGCATAAAATACAATATAAATACAACAGTTTTTCCCTTGTATAACAGGAATAATTGCAACCAGTGTGAAAGCTAGGGTCATTTCTACGTTCCGGTCAACCTAGGCTTCACTCTAGGGCGTTGCTCCACCACATCGAATAGTTAGGGCCTTAGAAGTCAATGCCTGAATCATAAAATGTCATATAAATAAAACAGTTGTTCCACTGTATAATATGAATAATTGCAACCAGTGTGAAAGTAACGGCCATTTCTACGTTCCAGGCATCCTAGACTTAACACTGAGGCATTGCTTCACCAGATGGAATACATAGGGCCTTAGACGTCAACGCCAGAAGCATATAGTACATTAAAAATCCAACAGTTTGTCCATCGTATAACAGGAATAATTGCCACGAGTGTGAAAGTGATTGTTATTTCTACATTCCGGGCAACCTAGGCTTCACTCTAGGGCGTTGCTCCTCCAGATAAAATAGTTAGGGCCCAGGAAGTCAACTCCAGAAGCATAAAAAACAATATATATACAACAGTTTTTCCCTTGTATAACAGGAATAATTGCAACCAGTGTGAAAGGTATTGTCATTTCTACGTTCCGGGCAACCTTGGCTTCACTCTAGGGCGTTGCTCCACCACATCGAATAGTTTGGCCTCAGAACTCAATGCCAGAAGCATAAAATGCCATATAAATGCAACAGTTTTTCCACTGTATAATATGAATAATTGCAAACAGTGTGGAAGTAATGGTCATTTCTACGTTCCGGGCAACCTAGGCTTCACTCTAGAGCGTTGCGCAACCACATCGAATAGCTACGGCCCTAGAAGACAACGCCATAACTATAAAATACAATATAAGTACAACAGTCTTTCCATCGCATAAAACGAATAATTGCAACCAGTCTGATAGTTATAGTCATTTCTACGTTCCCGGCAACCTAGACTTCACTCTAGGGCGTTGCTCCACCAGATCGAATAGTTAGGGCCTAAGAAGTCAATGCCAGAAGCATAAAATACGATATATGTACAACAGTTTTTCCATCGTATAAAATGAGTAATTGCAACCAGTGTGAAAGTAACGGCCTTTCTACGTTCCGGGCATCGTAGACTTGACACTGAAACATTGCTCCACCAGATCGAATACATAGGGCCTTAGAAGTCAACGCCAGAAGCATAAAGTACATTAAAAATCCAACAGTTTGTCCATCGTATAACAGGAATAATTGCCACCAGTGTGAAAGTGATGGTTATTTCTACGATCCGGGCAACCTAGGCTTCACTCTGGGGCGTTGCTCCACCACATCGGATAGCTGCGGCCTTAGAAGTCAACGCCAGAAGCATAAAATACAATATAAATACAACAGTTTTTCAATCGTATAACAGGAATAATTGCAAACAGTGTGAAAGATATGGTCATTTTTACGTTGCGGGCATCCTAGGCTTCACTCTAGGGCATTGCTCCACCACATCGAATAGCTACGGCCTTAGAAGTCAACGCCATAACTATAGAGAACAATATAAATACAACAGTTTTTCCATTGTATAAAATGAATAATTGCAAACAGTGTGGAGGTAGTGGCCATTTCTACTTTCCGGGCAACCTAGGCTTCACTCTAGGCCGTTTCTCCACAACATCGAATAGCTACTGCCTTAGAAGTCAACGTCTGAAGCATAAAATATAATATAAATACAACAGTTTTTCCATCGTATAACACGAATAATTGCAACCAGTGTGAAAGACATGGTCATTTCTACGTTCCGGATAACCTAGGCTTCACTCTAGGGCGTTGCTCCAACACATCGAATAGCTACGGGCTTAGGAGTCAACGCCAGAGGCATAAAATACAAAATAAATACAAGAGTTTTTCCATTGTATAACAAGAATAATTGCAGCCATTGTGAAAGTGATGGTCATTTCTACATTCCGAGCAGCCTAGGCTTCACTCTAGGGCGTTGTTCCTCCAGATCGAATTGCTAGGGCCTAAGAAGTCTACACCAGAAGCATAAAATACAACATAAATACAACAGTTTTTCCATCGTATAACAGGAATAAATGCAACCAGTGTGAAAGTGATGGTCATTTCTACGTTCCGGGCAACCTAGGCTTCAGTCTAGGGCGTGGTTCCCCCAGATCGAATAATTATGGCCTAAGAAGCCTACGCCAGAAGCATAAAATACAATATAAATACCACAGTATTTCCATCGTATAACAGGTATAATTGCAACCAGAGTGAAGGTGACGGTCATTTCTAAGTTCCGGGCAGCCTAGGCTTCACTCTAGAGCGTTGCTCCACCAGATCGAATAGCTAGGACCTTAGAAGTCAACGCCAGAAGCATAAAGTACATTAAAAATCCAACAGTTTGTCCATCGTATAACAGGAGTAATTGCCACCAGTGTGAAAGTTATGGTCATTTCTGCATTCCGGGCAACCTAGGCTTCACTCTAGGGCGTTGCTCCTCCAGATAGAATAGTTAGGGCCCAGGAAGTCAACGCCAGAAGCATAAAATAAAATATAAATGCAACAGTTTTTCCCTTGTATAACAGGAATAATTGCAACCAGTGTGAAAGGTATGGTTATTTCTACGTTCCGGGCAAACTAGGCTACACTCTAGGGCGTTGCTCCATCACATCGGATAGCTGCGGCCTTAGAAGTCAACGCCAGAAGCATAAAATACAATATAAATACAACAGTTTTTCAATCGTATAACAGGAATAATTGCAAACAGTGTGAAAGATATGGTCATTTCTACGTTGCGGGCATCCTAGGCTTCACTCTAGGGCATTGCTCCACCACATCGAATAGCTACGGCCTTAGAAGTCAGCGCCATAACTATAGAGAACAATATAAATACAACAGTTTTTCCATTGTATAAAATGAATAATTGCAAACAGTGTGGAGGTAGTGGCCATTTCTACTTTCCGGGCAACCTAGGCTCCACTCTAGGCCGTTTCTCCACCACATCGAATAGCTACGGCCTTAGGAGTCAACGCCAGAGGCATAAAATACAAAATAAATACAACAGTTTTTCCATCGTATAACAAGAATAATTGCAGCCATTGTGAAAGTGATGGTCATTTCTACATTCCGAGAAGCCTAGGCTTCTCTCTAGGGCGTTGTTCCTCCAGATCGAATTGCTAGGGCCTAAGAAGTCTACACCAGAAGCATAAAACACAACATAAATACAACAGTTTTTTCATCGTATAACAGGAATAATTGCAACCAGTGTGAAAGTGATGGTCATTTCTACGTTCCGGGCAACCTAGGCTTCAGTCTAGGGCGTGGTTCCCCCAGATCGAATAGTTAGGGCCTAAGAAACCTACGCCAGAAGCATAAAATAAAATATAAATACAACAGTATTTCCCTCGTATAACAGGAATAATTGCAACCAGTGTGAAAGGTATGGTCATTTCTACGTTCCGGGCAACCTAGGCTTCACTCTAGGGCGTTGCTCCACCACATCGGATAGCTGCGGCCTTAGAAGTCAACGCCAGAAGCATAAAATACAATATGAATACAACAGTTTTTCAATCTTATAACAGGAATAATTGCAAACAGTGTGAAAGATATGGTCACTTCTACGTTGCGGGCATCCTAGGCTTCACTCTAGGGCATTGCTCCACCACATCGAATAGCTACGGCCTTAGAAGTCAACGCCATAACTATAAAAAACAATATAAATACAACAGTTTTTCCATTGTATAACATGAATAATTGCAACCAGTGTGAAAGTGATGGTCATTTCTACGTTGCGGGCAACCTAGGCTTCAGTCTAGGGTGTGGTTCCCCCAGATCGAATAGTTAGGGTCTAAGAAGCCTACGCCAGAAGCATAAAATACAATATAAATACCACAGTTTTTCCATCGTATAACAGGAATAATTGCAACCAGAGTGAAGGTGATGGTCATTTCTAAGTTCCGGGCAACCTAGGCTTCACTCTAGGGCGTGGTTCCCCCAGATCGAATAATTAGGGCCTAAGAAGCCTACGCCAGAAGCATAAAATACAATATAAATACCACAGTATTTCCATCGTATAACAGGAATAATTGCAACCAGAGTGAAGGTGATGGTCATTTCTAAGTTCCGGGCAACCTAGGCTTCACTCTAGAGCGTTGCTCCACCAGCTCGAATAGCTAGGACCTTAGAAGTCAACGCCAGAAGCACACAATAAAATAAAAATACAACAGTTATTACATCGTATAAAAGTAATAATTACAACCAGTGTGAAAGTAATGGGCATTTCTATGTTCCGTGCAACCTAGGCTTCACTCCAGGGCGTTGGTCCACCAGGTCGAATAGTTAGGGTCTTAGAAAACAACTCCAGACGCATAAAATACAATATAAATACAACAGTGTTTCCACGGTATAAAACGAATAATTGCAACCAGTATGAAAGTTATGGTCATTTCTACGATACGGACAACCTAGGCTTCACTCTAGGGCGTCGTTCCACCAGATGGAATAGCTACGGCCTTAGAAGTCAACGCCATAACTATAAAAAACAATATAAATACAACAGTTTTTCCATCGTATAAAAGGAATAATTGCAAACAGTGTGAAAGATATGGTCATTCCTACGATACGGGCAACCTAGGCTTCACTCTAGGGCGTTGCTCCACCACATCGAATAGCTACGGCCCTAGAAGACAACGCCATAACTATAAAATACAATATAAATACAACAGTCTTTCCATCGTATAAAACGAATAATTGCAACCAGTCTGATAGTTATGGTCATTTCTCCGTTCCGGGCAATCTAGGCTTCTCTCTAGGGCGTTGCTCCACCAGATCGAATAGCTACGGCCTTAGAAGTGAACGCCATAACTATAAAAAACAATATAAATACAACAGTATTTCCATTGTATAAAATGAATAATTGCAAACAGTGAGGAAGTAATGGTCATTTCTACGTTCCGTGCAACCTAGGCTTCACTCTAGGGCGTTGCTCCACCAGATCGAATAGTTAGGGCCTAAGAAGTCAACGCCCGAAGCATAAAATACAATAAAAATACAACAGTTTTTCCATCGTATAAAACGAATAATTGCATCCAGTGTGCAAGTAATGGTCATTTCTACGATCCGGGCAACCTAGGCATCACTCTAGGGCGTTGTCCCACCAGAGCGAATAGTTAGGGCCTAAGAAGTCAACGCCTGAAGCATAAAATACAATATAAATACAACAGTTTTTCCATTGTATAAAACGAATAATTAAAACCAGTGTGATAGTTATGGTCATTTCTACGATACGGGCAACCTAGGCTGCACTCTAGGGCGTCGTTCCACCACATCGAATAGCTGCGGCCTTAGAAGTCAATGCCAGAAGCATAAAATGCCATATAAATACAACAGTTGTTCCACTGCATAATATGAATAATTGCAAACAGTGCGGATGTAATGGTCATTTCTACGTTCCGGGCAACCTAGGCTTCACACTAGGGCGTTGCTCAACCACATCGAATAGCTACGGCCCGAGAAGACAGCGCCATAACTATAAAATACAGTATAAATACAACATTCTATCCATCGTATAAAATGAATAATTGCAACCAGTTTGATAGTTATGGGCACTTCTACGTTCCGGGCAACCTAGGCTTCACCCTAGGACGTTGCTCCACGAGATCGAATAGTTAGGGCCTAAGGAGTCAATGCCTGAAGCATAAAATACGATATATGTACAACAGTTTTTCCATCGTATAAAACGAATAATTGCAACAAGTGTGAAAGTAATAGCCATTTCTACGTTGCGGGCATCCTAGACTTAACTCTGAGGCATTGCTCCACCAGATCAAATAGTTAGGGCCTAAGAAGTCAACGCCAGAAGCATAAAATACAATATAAATACAACAGCTTCTCCATCGTATATAATGTACATTTGCAAACAGAGTGAAAGTAATGGTCATTTCTACGTTTCGGGCGACCTAGGCTCCACTCTACGGCGTTGCTCCACCAGATGGAATAGCTAGGGCCTTAGAAGTCAATGCCAGAAGCATAAAATACAAAATAAATACAACAGTTTTTCCATTGTATAACAAGAATAATTGCAACCAGTGTGAAAGTGATGGTCATTTCTACATTCCGGGCAACCTAGGCTTGTCACTAGGGCGTTGTTCCACCAGAGCGAATAGTTAGGGCCTAAGAAGTCAACGCCTGAAGCATAAAATACAATATAAATACAACAGTTTTTCCATCGTATAAAACGAATAATTGCAACCAGTATGAAAGTTATGGTCATTTCTACGTTCCGGGCAACCTAGGCTTCACTCTAGGGCGTTGATCCACCAGATCGAATAGTTAGGGCCATAGAAGACAACGCCCGAAGCATAAAATACAAAATAAATAGAACAGTTTTTCCATTGTATAAAACGAGTAATTGAAACCAGTGTGAAAGTTATGGTCATTTCTACGTTCCGGGCACCCTAGGCTTCACTCTAGGGCGTTGCTCCACCAGATCGAATAGTTAGGGACTTAGAATTCGACGCCAGAAGCATAAAATACAACATAAGTACAACAGTTTTTTCATCGTATAACAGGAATAATTGCAACCAGTCTGAAAGGTATGGTCATTTCTACGTTCCGGGCAACATAGGCTTCACTCTAGGGCGTTGGTCCTCCACATCTAACAGTTAGGGCCTAAGAAGTCAACGCCAGAAGCACCAAATACAAAATAAATATAACAGTTTTTCCATCGTATAAAACGAATAATTGCAACCAGTATGAAAGTTATGGTCATTTCTACGTTCCGGGCAACCTAGGCCTCACCCTAGGGCGTAGCTGCACCTGATCGCATAGTTAGGGCCTAAGAAGTCAACGCCAGAAGCATAAAATACGATATATGTACAACAGTTTTACCATCGTATAAAATGAATAATCGCAAACCGTGTGAAGGTGATGGTCATTTCTATATTCCGGGCAACCTAGGCTTCACTCTAGGCCGTTTCTGCACCACATCGAATAGCTACGCCCTTAGAAGTCAACGCCTGAAGCATAAAATATAATATAAGTACAACAGTTTTTCCATCGTATAACAGGAATAATTGCAGCCAGTATGAAAGCTATGGTCATTTCTACGTTCCGGGCAATCTAGGCTTCACTCTAGGGCGTTGCTCAACCACATCGAATAGTTAGGGCCTTAGAAGTCCATGCCAGAAGCATAAAATACAATATAAATACAACAGTTTTTCATCTGTATAATATGAATAATTGCAAACAGTGTGGATGCAATGGTCATTTCTACGTTCCGGCCAACCTAGGCTTCACTCTAGGCTGTTGGTCCACCAGATCCATCAGTTAGGGCCTAAGAAGTCAACGCCAGGAGCGCCAAATACAAAATAAATACAACAGTTTTTCCATCGTGTAAAACGTATAATTGCAACCAGTGAGCAAGTAATGGTCATTTCTACGATCCGGGCAACCTAGGCATCACCCTAGGGCGTTGTTCCACCAGAGCGAATAGTTAGGGCCTAAGAAGTCAACGCCTGAAGCATAAAATACAATATAAATACAACAGTTTTTCCATCGTATAAAACGAATAATTGCAACCAGTATGAAAGTTATGGTCATTTCTACGTTCCGGGCAACCTAGGCTTCACTCTAGGGCGTTGCTACACCAGAACGAATAGTTAGGGCCATAGAAGACAACGCCCGAAGCATAAAATACAAAATAAATAGAACAGTTTTTCCATTGTATAAAACGAGTAATTGAAACCAGTGTGAAAGTTATGGTCATTTCTACGTTCCGGGCACCCTAGGCTTCACTCTAGGGCGTTGCTCCACCAGATCGAATAGTTAGGGACTTAGAATTCGACGCCAGAAGCATAAAATACAACATAAGTGCAACAGTTTTTTCATCGTATAACAGGAATAATTGCAACCAGTCTGAAAGGTATGGTCATTTCTACGTTCCGGCCAACCTAGGCTTCACTCTAGGCTGTTGGTCCACCAGATCCATCAGTTAGGGCCTAAGAAGTCAACGCCAGGAGCGCCAAATACAAAATAAATACAACAGTTTTTCCATCGTGTAAAACGTATAATTGCAACCAGTGAGCAAGTAATGGTCATTTCTACGATCCGGGCAACCTAGGCATCACCCTAGGGCGTTGTTCCACCAGAGCGAATAGTTAGGGCCTAAGAAGTCAACGCCTGAAGCATAAAATACAATATAAATACAACAGTTTTTCCATCGTATAAAATGAATAATTGCAAACATTGTGAAAGTAACGGTCATTTCTACGTTCCGGGCAACCTTGGCTTCACTCTAGGGCGTTGCTCAACCACATCGAATGGTTAGGTCCTAAGAGGTCAACGCCAGAAGCACCAAATACAAAATTAATACAACAGTTTTTCCATCGTATAAAACGAATAATTGCAACCTGTGTGAAAGCTATGGTCATTTCTACGTTCCGGGTAACCTAGGCTTCACTCTAGGACGTTGCTCCACCACATCGAATAGATAGGGCCTTAGAAGTCAATGCGAGAAGCATAAAATGCAATATAAATACAACAGTTTTTCCACTGTATAATATGAATAATTGCAAACAGCGTGAAAGATATGGTCATTTCTACGCTGCGGGCACCCTAGGCTTCGCTCTAGGTCGTTATTCAACCACATCGAATAGCTACTGCCCTAGAACACAACGCCATAACTATAAAATACAATATAAATACAACAGTCTTTCCATCGTATAAAACGAGTAATTGCAACCAGTCTGATAGTTATTGTCATTCCCACGTCCCGGGCAACCTAGGCTTCACCCTAGGGCGCTGCTCCACCAGATCCAATAGCTAGGGCCTAAGAAGTCAACGCCAGGAGCACCAAATACAAAATAAATACAACAGTTTTTCCATCGTATAAAACGAATAATTGCAACCAGTATGAAAGCTATGGTCATTTCTAAGTTCCGGGCTATCTAGGCTTCACTCTAGGGCGTTGCTCAACCACATCGAATAGTTAGGGCCTTAGATGTCAATGCCAGAAGCATAAAATACGATATATGTACAACAGTTTTTCCATCGCATAAAATGAGTAATTGCAACCAGTGTGAAAGCTATGGTCATTTCTACGTTCCGGGCTATCTAGGCTTCACTCTAGGGCGTTGCTCAACCACATCGAATAGTTAGGGCCTTAGATGTCAATGCCAGAAGCATAAAATACCATATATGTACAACAGTTTTTCCATCGTATAAAACGAATAATTGCAACCAGTATGAAAGCTATGGTCATTTCTACGTTCCGGGCTATCTAGGCTTCACTCTAGGGCGTTGCTCCACCACATCGAATAGTTAGGGCCTTAGATGTCAACGCCAGAAGCATAAAACACAATATAAATACAACAGTTTTTCACTTGTATAACAGGAATAATTGCAACCAGTGTGAAAGCTATGGTCATTTCTACGTTCCGGGCAACCTAGGCTTCACTCTAGGGCGTTGCTCCTCCAGATAGAGTAGTTAGGGCCCACGAAGTCAACGCCAGAAGCATAAAATACAATATAAATACAGCAGTTTTTCACTTGTATAACAGGAATTATTGCAACCAGTGTGAAAGCTATGGTCATTTCTACTTTCCGGGCAACCTAGGCTTCACTCTAGGGCGTTGCTCCACCACATCGAATAGCTACGGCCTTAGGAGTCAACGCCAGAGGCATAAAATGCGATATATGTACAACAGTTTTGCCATCGTATAAAATGAATAATCGCAAACAGTGTGAAGGTAATGGTCATTTCTATGTTCCGGGCAACCTAGGCTTCACTCTAGGGCGTTGATCCACCAGATCGAATAGTTAGGGTCTTAGAAGTCAACGCCCGAAGCATAAAATACAAAATAAATAGATCAGTTTTTCCATTGTATAAAACGAATAATTGAAACCAGTGTGAAAGTTATGGTCATTTCTACGTTCCGCGCAACCTAGGCTTCACCCTAGGGCGTTGCTCCACCAGATCGAATAGTTGGGGCCATAGAAGTCAACGCCCGAAGCATAAAATACAAAATAAATAGAACAGTTTTTCCATTGTATAAAACGAAAAATTGAAACCAGTGTGAAAGTTATGGTCATTTCTACGTTCCGCGCAACCTAGGCTTCACCCCTGGGCGTTGCTCCACCAGATCGAATAGTTAGGGCCTAAGAAGTCAATGCCAGAAGCATAAAATACGATATATGTACAACAGTTTTTCCATCGCATAAAATGAGTAATTGCAACCAGTGTGAAAGTAACAGACATTTCTACGTTCCGGACATCCTAGACTTAACACTGAGGCATTGCTCCACCAGATCGAATACATAGGGCCTTAGAAGTCAACGCCAGAAGCATAAAGTACATTAAAAATCCAACAGTTTGTCCATCGTATAACAGGAATAATTGCCACCAGTGTGAAAGTGATGGTCAATTCTGCATTCCGGGCAACCTAGGCTTCACTCTAGGGCGTTGCTCCTCCAGATAGAATAGTTAGGGCCCAGGAAGTCAACGCCAGAAGCATAAAATACAATATAAATACAGCAGTTTTTCACTTGTATAACAGGAATTATTGCAACCAGTGTGAAAGCTATGGTCATTTCTACTTTCCGGGCAACCTAGGCTTCACTCTAGGGCGTTGCTCCACCACATCGAATAGCTACGGCCTTAGGAGTCAACGCCAGAGGCATAAAATGCGATATATGTACAACAGTTTTGCCATCGTATAAAATGAATAATCGCAAACAGTGTGAAGGTAATGGTCATTTCTATGTTCCGGGCAACCTAGGCTTCACTCTAGGGCGTTGCTCCACCAGATCGAATAGTTAGGGTCTTAGAAGTCACCGCCCGAAGCATAAAATACAAAATAAATAGATCAGTTTTTCCATTGTATAAAACGAATAATTGAAACCAGTGTGAAAGTTATGGTCATTTCTACGTTCCGCGCAACCTAGGCTTCACCCCTGGGCGTTGCTCCACCAGATCCAACAGTTAGGACCTAAGAGGTCAGCGCCAGAAGCATAAAATACAAAATAAATACAACTGCTTTTCCATCGTATATAATGTATATTTGCAAACAGTGTGAAGGCAATGGTCATTTCTACGTTCGGGGCAACCTAGGCTTCACCCTAGGGCGTTGTTCCACCTGATCGAATATTTAGGGCCTAGAAGTCAACGCCAGAAGCATAAAATACGATATATGTACAACAGTTTTACCGTCGTGTAAAATGAATAATCGCTAACAGTGTGAAAGTAATGGTCATTTCTACGTTCCGGGCAACCTTGGCTTCACTCTAGGGCGTTGCTACACCAGATCGAACTGTTAGGGCCTAAGAAGTCAACGCCAGAAGCTTAAAATACAATATAAATACAACAGTTTTTCCATCATATAAAACGAATAATTGCAACCAGTGTGAAAGTGATGGTCATTTCTACGTTCCGGGCAACCCCGCTTTCACTCTAGGGCGCTGTTCCACCAGATCGAATAGTTAGGGCCTTACAAGTCAACGCCAGAAGCATAAAATACAAAATTAATACAACAGTTTTTCCATTGTATAAAACGAATAATTGCAACCAGTGTGAAAGTGATGGTCATTTCTACGTTCCCGGCAACCCAGGCTCCACTCTAGGGCGCTGTTCCACCAGATCGAATAGTTAGGGCCTTAGAAGTCAACGCCAGAAGCATAAAATACAGTATAAATACAACAGTTTTTCCATCGTATGAAACGAATAATTGCAACCAGTATGAAAGCTATGGTCATTTCTACGTTCGGAGCAACCTAGGCTTCACTCTAGGGCGATGCTCCACCAGATCGAATGGTTAGGGCCTAAGAAGTCAACGCCAGAAGCATAAAATACAATATAAATACAACAGTTTTTCCATCATATAAAACGAATAATAGCTACCAGTGTGAAAGTTATGATCATTTCTACGTTCCGCGCAACCTATGCTTCACTCTAGGGCGTTGCTCCACCAGATCGAATAGTTAGGGCCTCAGAAGTCAACGCCCGAAGCATAAAATGCAAAATTAATAGAACAGTTTTTCCATTGTATAAGACGAATAATTGCAACCAGTGTGAAAGTAATGGTCATTTCTACGTTCCGGGCAACCCAGGCTTCACTCTAGGGCGCTGTTCCACCAGATCGAATAGTTAGGGCCTTAGAAGTCAACGCCAGAAGCCTAAAATACAGTATAAATACAACAGATTTTCATCGTGTGAAACGAATAATTGCAACCAGTATGAAAGCTATGGTGATTTCTACGTTCGGAGCAACCTAGGCCTCACTCTAGGGCGTTGCTCCACCAGATCGGATGGTTAGTGCCTAAGAAGTCAACGCCAGAAGCATAAAATACAATCAAAATACAACAGTTTTTCCATCGTATAGCATGAATAATTGCAGTCAGAGTGAAAGTAATGGTCATGTCTACGTTTCGGGCATCCTGGGCTTCACTCTAGGGCGTTGCCCTACCAGATCGAATAGCTAGGGCCTTAGAAGTCGACGCCCGAAACATAAAATACAGTAAAAACACAACAGTTTGTCCATCGTATAACAGGAATAATTACAACCAGAGTGAAGGTGATGGACATTCCTACGCTCCGGGCAACCTAGGATTCACACTAGGGCGTTGCTCCACCTGGTCGAATAGTTGGGGCCTTAGAAGTCAACGCCCGAAGCATAAAATACAAAATAAATAGAACAGTTTTTCCATTGTATAAAACGAACAATTGAAACCAGTGTGAAAGTTAATGTCATTTCTACGTTCCATGCAACCTAGGCTTCACCCCTGAGCGTTGCTCCACCAGATCGAATAGTTAGGGCCTAAGAAGTCAATGCCAGAAGCATAAAATACGATATATGTACAACAGCTTTCCATCGCATAAAATGAGTAATTGCAACCAGTGTGAAAGTAACGGACATTTCTACGTTCCGGGCATCCTAGACTTAACACTGAGGCATTGTTCCACCAGATCTAATACATAGGGCCTTAGAAATCAACGCCAGAAGCATAAAGTACATTAAAAATCCAACAGTTTGTCCATCGTATAACAGGAATAATTGCCACCAGTGTGAAAGTGATGGTCATATCTGCATTCCGGGCAACCTAGGCTTCAGTCTAGGGCGTTGCCCCTCCAGATGGAATAGTTAGGGCCTAAGAGGTCAACTCCAGAAGCATAAAATACAACATAAGTACAACAGTTTTTCCATCGTATAAAATGAATAATTGCAAACATTGTGAAAGTAACGGTCATTTCTACGTTCCGGGCAACCTTGGCTTCACTCTAGGGCGTTGCTACACCAGATCGAACTGTTAGGGCCTAAGAAGTCAACGCCAGAAGCTTAAAATACAATATAAATACAACAGTTTTTCCATCATATAAAACGAATAATAGCAACCAGGGTGAAAGTTGTGATCATTTCTATGTTCCGCGCAAACTATGCTTCACTCTAGGGCGTTGCTCCACCAGATCGAATAGTTAGGGCCTTAGAAGTCAACGCCCGAAACATAAAATACAAAATTAATAGAACAGTTTTTCCGTTGTATAAAACGAATAATTGCAACCAGTGTGAAAGTGATGGTCATTTCTACGGTCCGGGCAACCCCGGCTTCACTCTATGGCGCTGTTCCACCAGATCGAATAGTTAGGGCCTTAGAAGTCAACGCCAGAAGCATAAAATACAAAATTAATACAACAGTTTTTCCATTGTATAAAACGAATAATTGCAACCAGTGTGAAGGTGATGGTCATTTCTACGTTCCGGGCAACCCAGGCTTCACTCTAGGGCGCTGTTCCACCAGATCGAATAGTTAGGGCCTTAGAAGTCAACGCCAGAAGCATAAAATACAGTATAAATACAACAGTTTTTCCATCGTATGAAAGGAATAATTGCAACCAGAGTGAAGGTGATGGACATTTCTACGCTCCGGGCAACCTAGGATTCACACTAGGGCGTTGCTCCACCAGATCGAATAGTTAGGGCCTTAGAAGTCAACGCCCGAAGCATAAAATACAAAATCAATAAAACAGCTTTTCCATTGTATAAAACGAATAATTGCAACCAGTGTGAATGTTGTGGTCATTTCTACGTGCCGTGCAACCTAGGTTTTGCTCCAGGGCGTTGCTCCACCACATCGAATAGTTAGGGCCTTATAAGTCAACGCCAGACGCATAAAGTATAGTATAAATACAACAGTTTCTCCATCGTATAAAACGAATATTTGCAAACAGTATGAATGTTAGGGTCATTTGTACGTTCGGAGCAACCTACGCTTCACTCTAGGGCGTTGCTCCACCAGATCGAATAGTTAGGGCCTAAGATGTCAACGCCAGAAGCACCAAATTCAAAATAATTGCAACAGTTTTTCCATCGTATAAAACGAATAATTCCAGCCAGTGTGAAAGTAATGGTCATATCTACGTTCCGGGCAACCTAGGCTTGACTCTAGGGCCTTGCTCCACCAGACCGAATTGTTGGGGCCTTAAAAGTCAACGCCCGAAGCATTAAATACAAAATTAATAGAACAGTTTTTCCATTGCAAGAAACGAATAATTGCAACCAGTGTGAAAGTTATGGTCATATCTACGTTCCGTGCAACCTTGGCTTCACTCTAGGGCGTTGCTCCACCAAATCGAATAGCTACGGCGATAGAAGTCAACGCCAGAAGCATAAAAAGCAATATAAATACAACAGTCTTTCCATCGTGTAAAATGAATAATTGCAAACATTGTGAAAGTAACGGTCATTTCTGCGTTCCAGGCAACCTTGGCTGCACTCTAGGGCGTTGCTCCACCAGATCGAATAGTTAGGGCCTTCGAAGTCAACGCCAGATGCATAAAATACAATGTACATACAACAGTTTTTCCAGCGTATAACGGGAATAATTGCAACCAGAGTGAAAGTAATGGTCATTTCTACGTTCGGAGCAGCCTAGGCTTCATTCTAGGGCGCTATTCCACCAGATCGAATAGTTAGGGCCTTAGAAGTCAACGCCAGAAGCATAAAATACGGTATAAATACAACAGTTTTTCCATCGTATGAAACGAATAATTGCAACCAGTATGAAAGCTATGGTCATTTCTACGTTCCGGGCAACCCAGGCTTCACTCTAGGGCGCTGTTCCACCAGATCGAATAGTTAGGGCCTTAGAAGTCAACGCCAGAAGCCTAAAATACAGTATAAATACAACAGTTTTTTCATCGTATGAAACGAATAATTGCAACCAGTATGAAAGCTATGGTCATTTCAACGTTCGGAGCAACCTAGGCCTCACTCTAGGGCGTTGCTCCACCAGATCGGATGGTTAGTGCCTAAGAAGTCAACGCCAGAAGCATAAAATACAATATAAATACAACAGTTTTTCCATCGTATAAAAAGAATAATTGCAACCTGTGTGAAAGTAATGGTCATATCTACGTTCCGGGCAACCTAGGCTGGACACTATGGCGTTGCTCCACCAGATCGAATAGTCGGGGCCTTGGCAGTCAACGCCCGAAGCATTAAATACAAAATTAATAGAACAGTTTTTCCATTGCATGAAACTAATAAATGCAACCAGTGTGAAAGTTATGGTCGTATCTACGTTCCGTGCAACCTTGGCTTCACTCTAGGGCGCTGCTCCACCAAATCGAATAGCTACGGCCATAGGAGTCAACGCTAGAAGCATAAAATACAATATAAATACAACAGTCTTTCCATCGTGTAAAATGAATAATTGCAAACATTGTGAAAGTAACGGTCATTTCTGCGTTCCAGGCAACCTTGGCTGCACTCTAGGGCGTTGCTAGACCAGATCGGATAGTTAGGGCCTTCGAAGTCAACGCCAGATGCATAAAATACAATGTACATACAACAGTTTTTCCAGCGTATAACGGGAATAATTGCAACCAGAGTGAAAGTAATGGTCATTTCTACGTTCGGAGCAGCCTAGGCTTCATTCTAGGGCGCTATTCCACCAGATCGAATAGTTAGGGCCTTAGAAGTCAACGCCAGAAGCATAAAATACGGTATAAATACAACAGTTTTTCCATCGTATGAAACGAATAATTGCAACCAGTATGAAAGCTATGGTCATTTCTACGTTCCGGGCAACCCAGGCTTCACTCTAGGGCGCTGTTCCACCAGATCGAATAGTTAGGGCCTTAGAAGTCAACGCCAGAAGCCTAAAATACAGTATAAACACAACAGTTTTTTCATCGTATGAAACGAATAATTGCAACCAGTATGAAAGCTATGGTCATTTCAACGTTCGGAGCAACCTAGGCCTCACTCTAGGGCGTTGCTCCACCAGATCGGATGGTTAGTGCCTAAGAAGTCAACGCCAGAAGCATAAAATACAATAAAAATACAACAGTTTTTCCATCGTATAGCATGAATAATTGCAACCAGAGTGAAAGTAATGGTCATGTCTACGTTTCGGGCATCCTAGGCTTCACTCTAGGGCGTTGCTCCACCAGATCGAGTGGATAGGGCCTATGAAGTCAACGCTAGAAGCATAAAATACAATATAAATACAACAGTTTTTCCATCGTATAAAAAGAATAATTGCAACCTGTGTGAAAGTAATGGTCATATCTACGTTCCGGGCAACCTAGGCTTGACACTATGGCGTTGCTCCACCAGATCGAATAGTCGGGGCCTTGGCAGTCAACGCCCGAAGCATTAAATACAAAATTAATAGAACAGTTTTTCCATTAAATGAAACTAATAATTGCAACCAGTGTGAAAGTTATGGTCGTATCTACGTTCCGTGCAACCTTGGCTTCACTCTAGGGCGCTGCTCCACCAAATCGAATAGCTACGGCCATAGGAGTCAACGCCAGAAGCATAAAAAGCAATATACGTACAACAGTTTTTCCATCGTATAAAATGAATAATTGCAAACATTGTGAAAGTAACGGTCATTTCTACGTTCCGGGAAACCTTGGCTTCACTCTAGGGCGTTGCTACACCAGATCGAACTGTTAGGGCCTAAGAAGTCAACTCCAGAAGCATAAAATACAATATAAGTACAACAGATTTTCCATCGTATAAAATGAATAATTACAAACAGTGTGAAAGTAATGGTCATTTCTACGTTCCGGGCAATCTAGGCTTCACTCTAGGGCGTTGCTCCACCAGATCAAATAGTTAGGGCCTTAGAAGTCAACGCCCGACGCATAAAATACAATAAAAATGCGACAGTTTTTCCATCGTACAACAGGAATAATTACAACCAGAGTGAAGGTGATGGACATTTCTACGCTCCGGGCAACCTAGGATTCACACTAGGGCGTTGCTCCACCAGATCGAATAGTTAGGGCCTTAGAAGTCAACGCCCGAAGCATAAAATACAAAATCAATAAAACAGCTTTTCAATTGTATAAAACGAATAATTGCAACCAGTGTGAATGTTGTGGTCATTTCTACGTGCCGTGCAACCTAGGTTTTGCTCCAGGGCGTTGCTCCACCAAATCGAATAGTTAGGGCCTTATAAGTCAACGCCAGACGCATAAAGTACAGTATAAATACAACAGTTTCTCCATCGTATAAAACGAATATTTGCAACCAGTATGTATGTTAGGGTCATTTGCACGTTCGGAGCAACCTAGGCTTCACTCTAGGGCGTTGCTCCACCAGATCGAATAGTTAGGGCCTAAGAAGTCTACGCCAGAAGCATAAAATACAATAAAAATACAACAGTTTTTCTATCGTATAGCATGAATAATTGCAGCCAGAGTGAAAGTAATGGTCATGTCTACGTTTCGGGCATCCTAGGCTTCACTCTAGGGCGTTGCTCAACCAGATCGAATAGCTAGGGCCTTAGAAGTCGACGCCCGAAACATAAAATACAGTAAAAATACAACAGTTTTTCCAGCGTATAACGGGAATAATTGCAACCAGTGTCAAAGGGATGGTCATTTCTGCGATCTGGGCAACCAAGGCTTCACTCTAGGGCGTTGGTCCACCAGTTCCAATAGTTAGGGCCTAAGATGTCAACGCCAGAAGCACCAAATTCAAAATAAATGCAACAGTTTTTCCATCGTATAAAACGAATAATTGCAGACAGTGTGAAAGTAATGGTCATATCTACGTTCCGGGCAACCTAGGCTTGACACTAGGGCCTTGCTCCAACAGATCGAATTGTTGGGGCCTTAGAAGTCAACGCCCGAAGCATTAAATACAAAATTAATAGAACAGTTTTTCCATTGCAAGAAACGAATAATTGCAACCAGTGTGAAAGTTATGGTCATATCTACGTTCCGTGCAACCTTGGCTTCACTCTAGGGCGTTGCTCCACCAAATCGAATAGCTACGGCCATAGAAGTCAACGCCAGAAGCATAAAAAGCAATATAAATACAACAGTCTTTCCATCGTGTAAAATGAATAATTGCAAACATTGTGAAAGTAACGGTCATTTCTGCGTTCCAGGCAACCTTCGCTGCACTCTAGGGCGTTGCTCCACCAGATCGAATAGTTAGGGCCTTCGAAGTCAACGCCAGATGCATAAAATACAATGTACATACAACAGTTTTTCCAGCGTATAACGGGAATAATTGCAACCAGAGTGAAAGTAATGGTCATTTCTACGTTCGGAGCAGCCTAGGCTTCATTCTAGGGCGTTGGTCCACCAGATCCAATAGTTAGGGCCTAAGAAGTCAACGCCAGAAGCACCAAATACATAATAAATGCAACAGTTTTTCCATCGTATAAAACGAATAATTGCAACCAGTGTGAAAGTAATGGTCATATCTACGTTCCGGGCAACATAGGCTTGACACTATGGCGTTGCTCAACCAGATCGAATAGTCGGAGCCTTGGCAGACAACGCCCGAAGCATTAAATACAAAATTAATAGAACACTTCTTCCATTGCATGAAACGAATAATTGCAACTAGTGTGAAAGTTATGGTCATATCTACGTTCCGTGCAACCTTGGCTTCACTCTAGGGCGCTGCTCCACCAAATCGAATAGCTACGGCCATAGGAGTCAGCGTCAGAAGCATAAAAAGCAATATAAGTATAACAGTTTTTCCATCGTATAAAATGAATAATTGCACACATTGTGAAAGTAACGGTCATTTCTACGTTCCGGGCAACCTTGGCTTCACTCTAGGGCGATGCTACACCAGATCGAACTGTTAGGGCCTAAGAAGTCAACGCCAGAAGCTTAAAATACAATATAAATACAACAGTTTTTCCATCATATAAAACGAATAATAGCAACCAGGGTGGAAGTTGTGATCATTTCTATGTTCCGCGCAACCTATGCTTCACTCTAGGGCGTTGCTCCACCAGATCGAATAGTTAGGGCCTTACAAGTCAACGCCAGAAGCATAAAATACAGTATAAATACAACAGTTTTTCCATCGTATGAAACGAATAATTGCAACCAGTATGAAAGCTATGGTCATTTCTACGTTCGGAGCAACCTAGGCCTCACTCTAGGGCGTTGCTCCACCAGATCGAGTGGATAGGGCCTATGAAGTCAACGCTAGAAGCATAAAATACAATATAAATACAACAGTTTTTCCATCGCATAAAATGAATAATTACAAACAGTGTGAAAGTAATGGTCATTTCTACGTTCCGGGCAATCTAGGCTTCACTCTAGGGCGTTGCTCCACCAGATCAAATAGTCAGGGCCTTAGAAGTCAACGCCCGACGCATAAAATACAATAAAAATACGACAGTTTTTCCATCGTACAACAGGAATAATTACAACCAGAGTGAATGTGATGGACATTTCTACGCTCCGGGCAACCTAGGATTCACACTAGGGCGTTGCTCCACCAGATCGAATAGTTAGGGCCTTAGAAGTCAACGCCCGAAGCATAAAATACAAAATCAATAAAACAGCTTTTCCATTGTATAAAACGAATAATTGCAACCAGTGTGAATGTTGTGGTCATTTCTACGTGCCGTGCAACCTAGGTTTTGCTCCAGGGCGTTGCTCCACCACATCGAATAGTTAGGGCCTTATAAGTCAACGCCAGACGCATAAAGTATAGTATAAATACAACAGTTTCTCCATCGTATAAAACGAATATTTGCAAATAGTATGAATGTTAGGGTCATTTGTACGTTCGGAGCAACCTAGGCTTCACTCTAGGGCGTTGCTCCACCAGATCGAATAGTTAGGGCCTAAGATGTCAACGCCAGAAGCACCAAATTCAAAATAAATGCAACAGTTTTTCCATCGTATAAAACGAATAATTCCAGCCAGTGTGAAAGTAATGGTCATATCTACGTTCCGGGCAACCTAGGCTTGACTCTAGGGCCTTGCTCCACCAGACCGAATTGTTGGGGCCTTAGAAGTCAACGCCCGAAGCATTAAATACAAAATTAATAGAACAGTTTTTCCATTGCAAGAAACGAATAATTGCAACCAGTGTGAAAGTTATGGTCATATCTACGTTCCGTGCAACCTTGGCTTCACTCTAGGGCGTTGCTCCACCATATCGAATAGCTACGGCGATAGAAGTCAACGCCAGAAGCATAAAAAGCAATATAAATACAACAGTCTTTCCATCGTGTAAAATGAATAATTGCAAACATTGTGAAAGTAACGGTCATTTCTGCGTTCCAGGCAACCTTGGCTGCACTCTAGGGCGTTGCTCCACCAGATCGAATAGTTAGGGCCTTCGAAGTCAACGCCAGATGCATAAAATACAATGTACATACAACAGTTTTTCCAGCGTATAACGGGAATAATTGCAACCAGAGTGAAAGTAATGGTCATTTCTACGTTCGGAGCAGCCTAGCCTTCATTCTAGGGCGCTATTCCACCAGATCGAATAGTTAGGGCCTTAGAAGTCAACGCCAGAAGCATAAAATACGGTATAAATACAACAGTTTTTCCATCGTATGAAACGAATAATTGCAACCAGTATGAAAGCTATGGTCATTTCTACGTTCCGGGCAACCCAGGCTTCACTCTAGGGCGCTGTTCCACCAGATCGAATAGTTAGGGCCTTAGAAGTCAACGCCAGAAGCCTAAAATACAGTATAAATACAACAGTTTTTTCATCGTATGAAACGAATAATTGCAACCAGTATGAAAGCTATGGTCATTTCAACGTTCGGAGCAACCTAGGCCTCACTCTAGGGCGTTGCTCCACCAGATCGGATGGTTAGTGCCTAAGAAGTCAACGCCAGAAGCATAAAATACAATAAAAATACAACAGTTTTTCCATCGTATAGCATGAATAATTGCAACCAGAGTGAAAGTAATGGTCATGTCTACGTTTCGGGCATCCTAGGCTTCACTCTAGGGCGTTGCTCTACCAGATCGAGTGGATAGGGCCTATGAAGTCAACGCTAGAAGCATAAAATACAATATAAATACAACAGTTTTTCCATCGTATAAAAAGAATAATTGCAACCAGTGTGAAAGTAATGGTCATATCTACGTTCCGGGCAACCTAGGCTTGACACTATGGCGTTGCTCCACCAGATCGAATAGTCGGGGCCTTGGCAGTCAACGCCCGAAGCATTAAATACAAAATTAATAGAACAGTTTTTCCATTGCATGAAACTAATAATTGCAACCAGTGTGAAAGTTATGGTCATATCTACGTTCCGTGCAACCTTGGCTTCACTCTAGGGCGCTGTTCCACCAGATCGAATAGTTAGGGCCTTAGAAGTCAACGCCAGCAACATAAAATACAGTATAAATACAACAGTTTTTCCATCGTATGAAACGAATAATTGCAACCAGTATGAAAGCTATGGTCATTTCTATGTTCGGAGCAACCTAGGCTTCACTCTAGGGCGTTGCTCCACCAGATCGAATGGTTAGCGACTAAGAAGTCAACGCCAGAAGCATAAAATACAATAAAAATACAACAGTTCTTCCATCGTATAGCATGAATAATTGCAACCAGAGTGAAAGTAATGGTCATGTCTACGTTTCGGGCATCCCAGGCTTCACTCTAGGGCGTTGCTCCACCAGATCGATTAGATAGGGCCTTAGAAGTCGACGCCCGAAATATAAAATACAATAAAAATACAACAGCTTTTCCATCGTATAAAATGAATAATTGCAAACAGTGTGAAAGTAATGGTCATTCCTACGTTCCGGGCAACCTAGGCTTCACTCAGGGGCGTTGGTCCAGCACATCGAATAGCTAGGGACTTAGAAGTCAACGCCAGAAGCATAAAATACATTATAAGTACAACAGTTTTTCCATCGTATAAAATGAATAATTGCAAACAGTGTGAAAGTAATGGTCATTCCTACGTTCCGGGCAACCTAGGCTTCACTCTGGGGCGTTGGTCCAGCAGATCGAATAGTTAGGGCCTAAGAAGTCAACGCCCAAATCATAAAATACGATATATGTACAACAGTTTTTCCATCGTATAAAACGAATAATTGCAACCAGTGTGAAAGTAATGGCCATTTCTACGTTCCGGCCAACCTAGGCTTCACTCTAGGTCGTTGCTCCACCGCATCGAATAGCTACGGCCTTAGAGGTCAACGCCTGAAGCATAAAATACAATAAAAATACCACAGTTTTTCCATCGTATAAAATGAATAATTGCAAATAGTGTGGTAGAAATGGTCATTTCTACGTTCGGGGCAACCTAGGCTTTACTCTAGGGCGCTTCTCCACCAGATCGAATAGTTAGGGCACGAGAACTTAACGCCAGAAGCGTAAAGTACAATAAAAATACCACAGCTTTTCCATCGTATAAAATGAATAATTGCAAACAGTGTGGAAGTAATGGTCATTTCTACGTTCCGGGCAACCTAGGCTTCACTCTAGGGCGTTGCTCGGCCAAATCGAATAGCTAGGGCCTTAGAAGTCAACGCCAGAAGCATAAAATACAATATAAATACAACAGCTTTTCCATCGTATAAAATGAATAATTGCAAAAAGTGTGAAAGTAATGGTCATTTCTACGTTCCGGGCAACCTAGGCTTCACTCTAGGGCGTTGCTCCACCAGATCGAATAGTTAGGGCACGAGAAGTTAACGCCAGAAGCATAAAGTACAATAAAAATTCAACAGCTTTTCCATCGTATAAAAGGGATAATTGCAACCAGTGTGAAAGTTATGGTCATTTCTACGTTCCGGGCAACCTAGGCTTCACTCTAGGTCGTTGCTCCACCACATCGAATAGCTACGGCCTTAGGAGTCAACGCCATAACTATAAAAAACAATATAAATACAACAGTTTCACCATTGTATAAAAAGAATAATTGCAAACAGTGTGGAGGTAATGGTCATTTATACTTTCCGGGCAACCTAGGCTTCACTCTAGGGCGTTTCTCCACCACATCGAATAGCTACGCCCTTAGAAGTCAACGCCTGAAGCATAAAATATAATATAAGTACAACAGTTTTTCCATCGTATAACAGGAATAATTGCAACCAGTGTGAAAGACATGGTCATTTCTACGTTCCGGGCAACCTAGGCTTCACTCTAGGGCGTTGCTCCACCACGTCGAATAGCTACGGCCTTTGGAGACAACGCCAGATTTATAAAATACAAAATAAAAACAACAGTTTTTCGATCGTATAACAAGAATAATTGCAACCAGTGTGAAAGTGATGGTCATTTCTACATTCCGGGCAACCTAGGCTACACTCTGGGGCGTTGCTCCGCCAGATCGAATAGATAGGGCCTAAGAAGTCAACGCCAGAAGCATAAAGTACAATCAAAATCCAACAGTTTGTCCATCGTATAGCTGGAATAATTGCAACCAGAGAGAAAGTAATGGTCATGTCTACGTTTCGGGCATCCCAGGCTTCACTCTAGGGCGTTGCTCCACCAGATCGAATAGATAGGGCCTTAGAAGTCGACGCCCGAAATATAAAATACAGTAAAAATACAACAGTTTTTCCAGCGTATAACGGGAATAATTGCAACCAGAGTGAAAGTAATGGTCATTTCTACGTTCGGAGCAGCCTAGGCTTCATTCTAGGGCGCTATTCCACCAGATCGAATAGTTAGGGCCTTAGAAGTCAACGCCAGAAGCATAAAATACAGTAGAAATACAACAGTTTTTCCATCGTATGAAACGAATAATTGCAACCAGTATGAAAGCTATGGTCATTTCTACGTTCCGGGCAACCCAGGCTTCACTCTAGGGCGCTGTTCCACCAGATCGAATAGTTAGGGCCTTAGAAGTCAACGCCAGAAGCCTAAAATACAGTATAAATACAACAGTTTTTTCATCGTATGAAACGAATAATTGCAAAAAGTATGAAAGCTATGGTCATTTCAACGTTCGGAGCAACCTAGGCCTCACTCTAGGGCGTTGCTCCACCAGATCGGTTGGTTAGTGCCTAAGCAGTCAACGCCAGAAGCATAAAATACAACAAGAATACAACAGTTTTTCCATCGTATAGCATGAATAATTGCAACCAGAGTGAAAGTAATGGTCATGTCTACGTTTCGGGCATCCTAGGCTTCACTCTAGGGCGTTGCTCCACCAGATCGAGTGGATAGGGCCTATGAAGTCAACGCTAGAAGCATAAAATACAATATAAATACAACAGTTTTTCCATCGTATAAAAAGAATAATTGCAACCAGTGTGAAAGTAATGGTCATATCTACGTTCCGGGCAACCTAGGCTTGACACTATGGCGTTGCTCCACCAGATCGAATAGTCGGGGCCTTGGCAGTCAACGCCCGAAGCATTAAATACAAAATTAATAGAACAGTTTTTCCATTGCATGAAACTAATAATTGCAACCAGTGTGAAAGTTATGGTCATATCTACGTTCCATGCAACCTTGGCTTCACTCTAGGGCGCTGCTCCACCAAATCGAATAGCTACGGCCATAGGAGTCAACGCCAGAAGCATAAAAAGCAATATACGTACAACAGTTTTTCCATCGTATAAAATGAATAATTGCAAACATTGTGAAAGTAACGGTCATTTCTACGTTCCGGGAAACCTTGGCTTCACTCTAGGGCGTTGCTATACCAGATTGAACTGTTAGGGCCTAAGAAGTCAACGCCAGAAGCATTAAATGCAATATAAATACAACAGTTTTTCCATCGTATAAAACGAATAATAGCAACCAGTGTGAAAGTTATGATCATTTCTACGTTCCGCGCAACCTATGCTTCACTCTAGGGCGTTGCTCCACCAGATCGAATAGTTAGGGCCTTAGAAGTCAACGCCCGAAGCATAAAATACAAAATTAATAGAACAGTTTTTTCATTGTATAAAACGATTAATTGCAACCAGTGTGAAAGTGATGGTCATTTCTTCGTTCAGGGCAACTCAGGCTTCACTCTAGGGCGCTGTTCCACCAGATCGAATAGTTAGGGCCTAAGAAGTCAACGCCAGAAGCATAAAATACAATATAAATACAACAGTTTTTCCATCGTATGAAACGAATAATTGCAACCAGTATGAAAGCTATGGTCATTTCTATGTTCGGAGCAACCTAGGCTTCACTCTAGGGCGTTGCTCCACCAGATCGAATGGTTAGGGACTAAGAAGTCAACGCCAGAAGCATAAAATACAATAAAAATACAACAGTTCTTCCATCGTATAGCATGAATAATTGCAACCAGAGTGAAAGTAATGGTCATGTCTACGTTTCGGGCATCCCAGGCTTCACTCTAGGGCGTTGCTCCACCAGATCGATTAGATAGGGCCTTAGAAGTCGACGCCCGAAATATAAAATACAATAAAAATACAACAGCTTTTCCATCGTATAAAATGAATAATTGCAAACAGTGTGAAAGTAATGGTCATTCCTACGTTCCGGGCAACCTAGGCTTCACTCTAGGGCGTTGCTCCGCCAGATCGAATAGTTAGGGCCTTAGAAGTCAACGCCCGAAGCATAAAAGACAAAATAAATAGAACAGTTTTTCCATTGTGTAAAACGAATAATTGCAAAAAGTGTGAAAGTACTGGTCATTTCTACATTCCAGGCAACCTAGGCCTCACTCTAGGGTGTTGCTCCACCAGATCGAATCGCTAGGGACTTAGAAGTCAACGCCAGAAGCATAAAATACAATATAAGTACAACAGTTTATCCTTCGTATAAAATGAATAATTGCAAACAGTGTGAAAGTAATGGTCATTCCTACGTTCCGGGCATCCTAGGCTTCACTCTGGGGCGTTGGTCCAGCAGATCTAATAGTTAGGGCCTAAGAAGTCAACGCCCGAATCATAAAATACGATATATGTACAACAGTTTTTCCACCTTACAAAACGAATAATTGCAACCAGTGTGAAAGTAATGGCCATTTCTACGTTCCGGGCAACCTAGGCTTCACTCTAGGGCGTTGCTCCACCACATCGAATAGTTAGGGCCTAAGAAGTCAACGCCAGAAGCATAAAATACGATATATGTACAACAGTTTTTCCATCGTATAAAACGAATAATTGCAACCAGTGTGAAGGTAATGGTCATTTCTACGTTCCAGGCAACCTCTGCTTCACTCTAGGGCGGTGCTCCATCAGGTCGAATAGTTAGGGCCTAAGTAGTGAACGCAAGAAGCATAAAATACAATATAAATACAACAGATTTTCCATCGTATAAAATGTATAATTGCAAATAGTGTGGATGTAATGGTCATTTCTACGTTCCGGGCAACCTAGGCTTTACTATAGGGCGTTGCTCCACCAGATCGAATAGTTAGGGCACGAGAACTTAACGCCAGAAGCGTAAAGTACAATAAAAATACAACAGCTTTTCCATCGTATAAAACGAATAATTGCAACCAGTGTGAAAGTTATGGTCATTTCTACGTTCCGGGCAACCTCGGCTTGACTCCAGGTCGTTGCTCCACCAGATCGAATAGTTAGGGCACGAGAAGTTAACGCCAGAAGCATAAAGTACAATAAAAATACAACAGCTTTTCCATCGTATAAAAGGGATAATTGCAACCAGTGTGAAAGTTATGGTCATTTCTACGTTCCGGGCAACCTAGGCTTCTCTCTAGGGCGTTGCTCCACCAGATCGAATAGTTAGGGCCTAAGAAGTCAACGCCAGAAGCATAAAATACAATATAAATACAACGGTTTTTCAATCGTATAACAGGAATAATTGCAAACAGTGTGAAAAATATGGTCATTTCTACGTTGCGGGCATCCTAGGCTTCACTCTAGGGCATTGCTCCACCACATCGAATAGCTACGGCCTTAGGAGTCAACGCCATAACTATAAAAAACAATATAAATACAACAGTTTCTCCATTGTATAAAAAGAATAATTGCAAACAGTGTGGAGGTAATGGTCATTTATACTTTCCGGGCAACCTAGGCTTCACTCTAGGGCGTTTCTCCACCACATCGAATAGCTACGCCCTTAGAAGTCAACGCCTGAAGCATAAAATATAATATAAGTACAACAGTTTTTCCATCGTATAACAGGAATAATTGCAACCAGTGTGAAAGACATGGTCATTTCTACGTTCCGGGCATCCTAGGCTTCACTCTAGGGCGTTGCTCCACCACATCGAATAGCTGCGGCCTTAGAAGTCAACGCCAGAAGCATAAAATACAATATAAATACAACAGCTTTTCAAACGTATAACAGGAATAATTGCAAACAGTGTGAAAAATATGGTCATTTCTACGTTGCGGGCATCCTAGGCTTCACTCTAGGGCATTGCTCCACCACATCGAATAGCTACGGCCTTAGAAGTCAACGCCATAACTATAAAAAACAATATAAATACAACAGTTTCTCCATTGTATAAAAAGAATAATTGCAAACAGTGTGGAGGTAATGGTCATTTCTACTTTCCGGGCAACCTAGGCTTCACTCTAGGGCGTTGCTCCACCACGTCGAATAGCTACGGCCTTTGGAGTCAACGCCAGATTTATAAAATACAAAATAAAAACAACAGTTTTTCGATCGTATAACAAGAATAATTGCAACCAGTGTGAAAGTGATGGTCATTTCTACATTCCGGGCAACCTAGGCTACACTCTGGGGCGTTGCTCCGCCAGATCGAATAGATAGGGCCTAAGAAGTCAACGCCAGAAGCATAAAGTACAATCAAAATCCAACAGTTTGTCCATCGTATAGCTGGAATAATTGCAACCAGAGAGAAAGTAATGGTCATGTCTACGTTTCGGGCATCCCAGGCTTCACTCTAGGGCGTTGCTCCACCAGATCGAATAGATACGGCCTTAGAAGTCGACGCCCGAAATATAAAATACAGTAAAAATACAACAGTTTTTCCAGCGTATAAAATGAATAATTGCAAACAGTGTGAAAGTAATGGTCATTCCTACGTTCCGGGCAACCTAGGCTTCACTCTAGGGCGTTGCTCCGCCAGATCGAATAGTTAGGGCCTTAGAAGTCAACGCCCGAAGCATAAAAGACAAAATAAATAGAACAGTTTTTCCATTGTGTAAAACGAATAATTGCAAAAAGTGTGAAAGTACTGGTCATTTCTACATTCCAGGCAACCTAGGCCTCACTCTAGGGTGTTGCTCCACCAGATCGAATAGTTAGGGCCTTAGAAGTCAACGCCAGCAACATAAAATACAGTATAAATACAACAGTTTTTCCATCGTATGAAACGAATAATTGCAACCAGTATGAAAGCTATGGTCATTTCTATGTTCGGAGCAACCTAGGCTTCACTCTAGGGCGTTGCTCCACCAGATCGAATGGTTAGGGACTAAGAAGTCAACGCCAGAAGCATAAAATACAATAAAAATACAACAGTTCTTCCATCGTATAGCATGAATAATTGCAACCAGAGTGAAAGTAATGGTCATGTCTACGTTTCGGGCATCCCAGGCTTCACTCTAGGGCGTTGCTCCACCAGATCGATTAGATAGGGCCTTAGAAGTCAACGCCAGAAGCATAAAATACATTATAAGTACAACAGTTTTTCCATCGTATAAAATGAATAATTGCAAACAGTTTGAAAGTAATGGTCATTCCTACGTTCCGGGCAACCTAGGCTTCACTCTGGGGCGTTGGTCCAGCAGATCGAATAGTTAGGGCCTAAGAAGTCAACGCCCAAATCATAAAATACGATATATGTACAACAGTTTTTCCATCGTATAAAACGAATAATTGCAACCAGTGTGAAAGTAATGGCCATTTCTACGTTCCGGGCAACCTAGGCTTCACTCTAGGGCGTTGCTCCACCGCATCGAATAGCTACGGCCTTAGAGGTCAACGCCTGAAGCATAAAATACAATAAAAATACCACAGTTTTTCCATCGTATAAAAGGAATAATTGCAAATAGTGTGGAAGAAATGGTCATTTCTACGTTCGGGGCAACCTAGGCTTTACTCTAGGGCGCTTCTCCACCAGATCGAATAGTTAGGGCACGAGAACTTAACGCCAGAAGCGTAAAGTACAATAAAAATACCACAGATTTTCCATCGTATAAAATGAATAATTGCAAACAGTGTGGAAGTAATGGTCATTTCTACGTTCCGGGCAACCTAGGCTTCACTCTAGGGCGTTGCTCGGCCAAATCGAATAGCTAGGGCCTTAGAAGTCAACGCCAGAAGCATAAAATACAATATAAATACAACAGCTTTTCCATCGTATAAAATGAATAATTGCAAAAAGTGTGAAAGTAATGGTCATTTCTACGTTCCGGGCAACCTAGGCTTCACTCTAGGGCGTTGCTCCACCAGATCGAATAGTTAGGGCACGAGAAGTTAACGCCAGAAGCATAAAGTACAATAAAAATTCAACAGCTTTTCCATCGTATAAAAGGGATAATTGCAACCAGTGTGAAAGTTATGGTCATTTCTACGTTCCGGGCAACCTAGGCTTCACTCTAGGTCGTTGCTCCACCAGATCGAATAGTTAGGGCCTAAGAAGTCAACGCCAGAAGCATAAAATACGATATATGTACAACAGTTTTTCCATCGTATAAAACGAATAATTGCAACCAGTGTGAAGGTAATGGTCATTTCTACGTTCCAGGCAACCTCTGCTTCATTCTAGGGCGGTGCTCCATCAGGTCGAATAGTTAGGGCCTAAGTAGTGAACGCAAGAAGCATAAAATACAATATAAATACAACAGATTTTCCATCGTATAAAATGTATAATTGCAAATAGTGTGGAAGTAATGGTCATTTCTACGTTCCGGGCAACCTAGGCTTTACTATAGGGCGTTGCTCCAACAGATCGAATAGTTAGGGCACGAGAACTTAACGCCAGAAGCGTAAAGTACAATAAAAATACAACAGCTTTTCCATCGTATAAAACGAATAATTGCAACCAGTGTGAAAGTTATGGTCATTTCTACGTTCCGGGCAACCTCGGCTTGACTCCAGGTCGTTGCCCCACCAGATCGACTAGTTAGGGCCTTAGAAGTCAACGCCCGAAGCATAAAATACAATAAAGGTACAATAGTTTTTCCATCGTATAAAATGAATAATTGCAAAAAGTGTGAAAGTAATGGTCATTTCTACGTTCCGGGCAACCTAGGCTTCACGCTAGGGCGTTGCTCCACCAGATCGAATAGTTAGGGCACGAGAAGTTAACGCGAGAAGCATAAAGTACAATAAAAATACAACAGCTTTTCCATCGTATAAAAGGGATAATTGCAACCAGTGTGAAAGTTATGGTCATTTCTACGTTCCGGGCAACCTAGGCTTCACTCTAGGGCGTTGCTCCACCAGATCGAATAGTTAGGGCCTAAGAAGTCAACGTCAGAAGCATAAAATACAATATAAATACAACGGTTTTTCAATCGTATAACAGGAATAATTGCAAACACTGTGAAAAATATGGTCATTTCTACGTTGCGGGCATCCTAGGCTTCACTCTAGGGCATTGCTCCACCACATCGAATAGCTACGGCCTTAGGAGTCAACGCCATAACTATAAAAAACAATATAAATACAACAGTTTCACCATTGTATAAAAAGAATAATTGCAAACAGTGTGGAGGTAATGGTCATTTATACTTTCCGGGCAACCTAAGCTTCACTCTAGGGCGTTTCTCCACCACATCGAATAGCTACGCCCTTAGAAGTCAACGCCTGAAGCATAAAATATAATATAAGTACAACAGTTTTTCCATCGTATAACAGGAATAATTGCAACCAGTGTGAAAGACATGGTCATTTCTACGTTCCGGGCAACCTAGGCTTCACTCTAGGGCGTTGCTCCACCACGTCGAATAGCTACGGCCTTTGGAGTCAACGCCAGATTTATAAAATACAAAATAAAAACAACAGTTTTTCGATCGTATAACAAGAATAATTGCAACCAGTGTGAAAGTGATGGTCATTTCTACATTCCGGGCAACCTAGGCTACACTCTGGGGCGTTGCTCCGCCAGATCGAATAGATAGGGCCTAAGAAGTCAACGCCAGAAGCATAAAGTACAATCAAAATCCAACAGTTTGTCCATCGTATAGCTGGAATAATTGCAACCAAAGAGAAAGTAATGGTCATGTCTACGTTTCGGGCATCCCAGGCTTCACTCTAGGGCGTTGCTCCACCAGATCGAATAGATAGGGCCTTAGAAGTCGACGCCCGAAATATAAAATACAGTAAAAATACAACAGTTTTTCCAGCGTATAACGGGAATAATTGCAACCAGAGTGAAAGTAATGGTCATTTCTACGTTCGGAGCAGCCTAGGCTTCATTCTAGGGCGCTATTCCACCAGATCGAATAGTTAGGGCCTTAGAAGTCAACGCCAGAAGCATAAAATACAGTAGAAATACAACAGTTTTTCCATCGTATGAAACGAATAATTGCAACCAGTATGAAAGCTATGGTCATTTCTACGTTCCGGGCAACCCAGGCTTCACTCTAGGGCGCTGTTCCACCAGATCGAATAGTTAGGGCCTTAGAAGTCAACGCCAGAAGCCTAAAATACAGTATAAATACAACAGTTTTTTCATCGTATGAAACGAATAATTGCAAAAAGTATGAAAGCTATGGTCATTTCAACGTTCGGAGCAACCTAGGCCTCACTCTAGGGCGTTGCTCCACCAGATCGGATGGTTAGTGCCTAAGCAGTCAACGCCAGAAGCATAAAATACAACAAGAATACAACAGTTTTTCCATCGTGTAGCATGAATAATTGCAACCAGAGTGAAAGTAATGGTCATGTCTACGTTTCGGGCATCCTAGGCTTCACTCTAGGGCGTTGCTCCACCAGATCGAGTGGATAGGGCCTATGAAGTCAACGCTAGAAGCATAAAATACAATATAAATACAACAGTTTTTCCATCGTATAAAAAGAATAATTGCAACCAGTGTGAAAGTAATGGTCATATCTACGTTCCGGGCAACCTAGGCTTGACACTATGGCGTTGCTCCACCAGATCGAATAGTCGGGGCCTTGGCAGTCAACGCCCGAAGCATTAAATACAAAATTAATAGAACAGTTTTTCCATTGCATGAAACTAATAATTGCAACCAGTGTGAAAGTTATGGTCATATCTACGTTCCATGCAACCTTGGCTTCACTCTAGGGCGCTGCTCCACCAAATCGAATAGCTACGGCCATAGGAGTCAACGCCAGAAGCATAAAAAGCAATATACGTACAACAGTTTTTCCATCGTATAAAATGAATAATTGCAAACATTGTGAAAGTAACGGTCATTTCTACGTTCCGGGAAACCTTGGCTTCACTCTAGGGCGTTGCTATACCAGATTGAACTGTTAGGGCCTAAGAAGTCAACGCCAGAAGCATTAAATGCAATATAAATACAACAGTTTTTCCATCGTATAAAACGAATAATAGCAACCAGTGTGAAAGTTATGATCATTTCTACGTTCCGCGCAACCTATGCTTCACTCTAGGGCGTTGCTCCACCAGATCGAATAGTTAGGGCCTTAGAAGTCAACGCCCGAAGCATAAAATACAAAATTAATAGAACAGTTTTTTCATTGTATAAAACGATTAATTGCAACCAGTGTGAAAGTGATGGTCATTTCTTCGTTCAGGGCAACTCAGGCTTCACTCTAGGGCGCTGTTCCACCAGATCGAATAGTTAGGGCCTAAGAAGTCAACGCCAGAAGCATAAAATACAATATAAATACAACAGTTTTTCCATCGTATGAAACGAATAATTGCAACCAGTATGAAAGCTATGGTCATTTCTATGTTCGGAGCAACCTAGGCTTCACTCTAGGGCGTTGCTCCACCAGATCGAATGGTTAGGGACTAAGAAGTCAACGCCAGAAGCATAAAATACAATAAAAATACAACAGTTCTTCCATCGTATAGCATGAATAATTGCAACCAGAGTGAAAGTAATGGTCATGTCTACGTTTCGGGCATCCCAGGCTTCACTCTAGGGCGTTGCTCCACCAGATCGATTAGATAGGGCCTTAGAAGTCGACGCCCGAAATATAAAATACAATAAAAATACAACAGCTTTTCCATCGTATAAAATGAATAATTGCAAACAGTGTGAAAGTAATGGTCATTCCTACGTTCCGGGCAACCTAGGCTTCACTCTAGGGCGTTGCTCCGCCAGATCGAATAGTTAGGGCCTTAGAAGTCAACGCCCGAAGCATAAAAGACAAAATAAATAGAACAGTTTTTCCATTGTGTAAAACGAATAATTGCAAAAAGTGTGAAAGTACTGGTCATTTCTACATTCCAGGCAACCTAGGCCTCACTCTAGGGTGTTGCTCCACCAGATCGAATCGCTAGGGACTTAGAAGTCAACGCCAGAAGCATAAAATACAATATAAGTACAACAGTTTATCCTTCGTATAAAATGAATAATTGCAAACAGTGTGAAAGTAATGGTCATTCCTACGTTCCGGGCATCCTAGGCTTCACTCTGGGGCGTTGGTCCAGCAGATCTAATAGTTAGGGCCTAAGAAGTCAACGCCCGAATCATAAAATACGATATATGTACAACAGTTTTTCCACCGTATAAAACGAATAATTGCAACCAGTGTGAAAGTAATGGCCATTTCTACGTTCCGGGCAACCTAGGCTTCACTCTAGGGCGTTGCTCCACCACATCGAATAGTTAGGGCCTAAGAAGTCAACGCCAGAAGCATAAAATACGATATATGTACAACAGTTTTTCCATCGTATAAAACGAATAATTGCAACCAGTGTGAAGGTAATGGTCATTTCTACGTTCCAGGCAACCTCTGCTTCACTCTAGGGCGGTGCTCCATCAGGTCGAATAGTTAGGGCCTAAGTAGTGAACGCAAGAAGCATAAAATACAATATAAATACAACAGATTTTCCATCGTATAAAATGTATAATTGCAAATAGTGTGGATGTAATGGTCATTTCTACGTTCCGGGCAACCTAGGCTTTACTATAGGGCGTTGCTCCACCAGATCGAATAGTTAGGGCACGAGAACGTAACGCCAGAAGCGTAAAGTACAATAAAAATACAACAGTTTTTCCATCGTATAACAGGAATAATTGCAACCAGTGTGAAAGTTATGGTCATTTCTACGTTCCGGGCAACCTCGGCTTGACTCCAGGTCGTTGCTCCACCAGATCGAATAGTTAGGGCACGAGAAGTTAACGCCAGAAGCATAAAGTACAATAAAAATACAACAGCTTTTCCATCGTATAAAAGGGATAATTGCAACCAGTGTGAAAGTTATGGTCATTTCTACGTTCCGGGCAACCTAGGCTTCTCTCTAGGGCGTTGCTCCACCAGATCGAATAGTTAGAGCCTAAGAAGTCAACGCCAGAAGCATAAAATACAATATAAATACAACGGTTTTTCAATCGTATAACAGGAATAATTGCAAACAGTGTGAAAAATATGGTCATTTCTACGTTGCGGTCATCCTAGGCTTCACTCTAGGGCATTGCTCCACCACATCGAATAGCTACGGCCTTAGGAGTCAACGCCATAACTATAAAAAACAATATAAATACAACAGTTTCTCCATTGTATAAAAAGAATAATTGCAAACAGTGTGGAGGTAATGGTCATTTATACTTTCCGGGCAACCTAGGCTTCAGTCTAGGGCGTTTCTCCACCACATCGAATAGCTACGCCCTTAGAAGTCAACGCCTGAAGCATAAAATATAATATAAGTACAACAGTTTTTCCATCGTATAACAGGAATAATTGCAACCAGTGTGAAAGACATGGTCATTTCTACGTTCCGGGCATCCTAGGCTTCACTCTAGGGCGTTGCTCCACCACATCGAATAGCTGCGGCCTTAGAAGTCAACGCCAGAAGCATAAAATACAATATAAATACAACAGCTTTTCAAACGTATAACAGGAATAATTGCAAACAGTGTGAAAAATATGGTCATTTCTACGTTGCGGGCATCCTAGGCTTCACTCTAGGGCATTGCTCCACCACATCGAATAGCTACGGCCTTAGAAGTCAACGCCATAACTATAAAAAACAATATAAATACAACAGTTTCTCCATTGTATAAAAAGAATAATTGCAAACAGTGTGGAGGTAATGGTCATTTCTACTTTCCGGGCAACCTAGGCTTCACTCTAGGGCGTTGCTCCACCACGTCGAATAGCTACGGCCTTTGGAGTCAACGCCAGATTTATAAAATACAAAATAAAAACAACAGTGTTTCGATCGTATAACAAGAATAATTGCAACCAGTGTGAAAGTGATGGTCATTTCTACATTCCGGGCAACCTAGGCTACACTCTGGGGCGTTGCTCCGCCAGATCGAATAGATAGGGCCTAAGAAGTCAACGCCAGAAGCATAAAGTACAATCAAAATCCAACAGTTTGTCCATCGTATAGCTGGAATAATTGCAACCAGAGAGAAAGTAATGGTCATGTCTACGTTTCGGGCATCCCAGGCTCCACTCTAGGGCGTTGCTCCACCAGATCGAATAGATACGGCCTTAGAAGTCGACGCCCGAAATATAAAATACAGTAAAAATACAACAGTTTTTCCAGCGTATAAAATGAATAATTGCAAACAGTGTGAAAGTAATGGTCATTCCTACGTTCCGGGCAACCTAGGCTTCACTCTAGGGCGTTGCTCCGCCAGATCGAATAGTTAGGGCCTTAGAAGTCAACGCCCGAAGCATAAAAGACAAAATAAATAGAACAGTTTTTCCATTGTGTAAAACGAATAATTGCAAAAAGTGTGAAAGTACTGGTCATTTCTACATTCCAGGCAACCTAGGCCTCACTCTAGGGTGTTGCTCCACCAGATCGAATCGCTAGGGACTTAGAAGTCAACGCCAGAAGCATAAAATACAATATAAGTACAACAGTTTATCCTTCGTATAAAATGAATAATTGCAAACAGTGTGAAAGTAATGGTCATTCCTACGTTCCGGGCATCCTAGGCTTCACTCTGGGGCGTCGGTCCAGCAGATCTAATAGTTAGGGCCTAAGAAGTCAACGCCCGAATCATAAAATACGATATATGTACAACAGTTTTTCCACCGTATAAAACGAATAATTGCAACCAGTGTGAAAGTAATGGCCATTTCTACGTTCCGGGCAACCTAGGCTTCACTCTAGGGCGTTGCTCCACCACATCGAATAGTTAGGGCCTAAGAAGTCAACGCCAGAAGCATAAAATACGATATATGTACAACAGTTTTTCCATCGTATAAAACGAATAATTGCAACCAGTGTGAAGGTAATGGTCATTTCTACGTTCCAGGCAACCTCTGCTTCACTCTAGGGCGGTGCTCCATCAGGTCGAATAGTTAGGGCCTAAGTAGTGAACGCAAGAAGCATAAAATACAATATAAATACAACAGATTTTCCATCGTATAAAATGTATAATTGCAAATAGTGTGGATGTAATGGTCATTTCTACGTTCCGGGCAACCTAGGCTTTACTATAGGGCGTTGCTCCACCAGATCGAATAGTTAGGGCACGAGAACTTAACGCCAGAAGCGTAAAGTACAATAAAAATACAACAGCTTTTCCATCGTATAAAACGAATAATTGCAACCAGTGTGAAAGTTATGGTCATTTCTACGTTCCGGGCAACCTCGGCTTGACTCCAGGTCGTTGCTCCACCAGATCGAATAGTTAGGGCACGAGAAGTTAACGCCAGAAGCATAAAGTACAATAAAAATACAACAGCTTTTCCATCGTATAAAAGGGATAATTGCAACCAGTGTGAAAGTTATGGTCATTTCTACGTTCCGGGCAACCTAGGCTTCTCTCTAGGGCGTTGCTCCACCAGATCGAATAGTTAGGGCCTAAGAAGTCAACGCCAGAAGCATAAAATACAATATAAATACAACGGTTTTTCAATCGTATAACAGGAATAATTGCAAACAGTGTGAAAAATATGGTCATTTCTACGTTGCGGGCATCCTAGGCTTCACTCTAGGGCATTGCTCCACCACATCGAATAGCTACGGCCTTAGGAGTCAACGCCATAACTATAAAAAACAATATAAATACAACAGTTTCTCCATTGTATAAAAAGAATAATTGCAAACAGTGTGGAGGTAATGGTCATTTATACTTTCCGGGCAACCTAGGCTTCACTCTAGGGCGTTTCTCCACCACATCGAATAGCTACGCCCTTAGAAGTCAACGCCTGAAGCATAAAATATAATATAAGTACAACAGTTTTTCCATCGTATAACAGGAATAATTGCAACCAGTGTGAAAGACATGGTCATTTCTACGTTCCGGGCATCCTAGGCTTCACTCTAGGGCGTTGCTCTACCACATCGAATAGCTGCGGCCTTAGAAGTCAACGCCAGAAGCATAAAATACAATATAAATACAACAGCTTTTCAAACGTATAACAGGAATAATTGCAAACAGTGTGAAAAATATGGTCATTTCTACGTTGCGGGCATCCTAGGCTTCACTCTAGGGCATTGCTCCACCACATCGAATAGCTACGGCCTTAGAAGTCAACGCCAGAGGTATAAAATACAAAATAAAAACAACAGTTTTTCGATCGTATAACAAGAATAATTGCAACCAGTGTGAAAGTGATGGTCATTTCTACATTCCGGGCAACCTAGGCTACACTCTGGGGCGTTGCTCCGCCAGATCGAATAGATAGGGCCTAAGAAGTCAACGCCAGAAGCATAAAGTACAATCAAAATCCAACAGTTTGTCCATCGTATAGCTGGAATAATTGCAACCAGAGAGAAAGTAACGGTCATTTCCACGTTTCGGGCGACCTAGGCTCCACTCTAGGGCGTTGCTCCACCAGATGGAATAGCTAGGGCCTTAGAAGTCAATGCCAGAAGCATAAAATACAAAATAAATACAACAGTTTTAACATCGTATAAAATGAATAATCGCAAACGGTGTGAAGGTAATGGTCATTTCTACGTTCCGGGCAACCTAGGCTTCACTCTAGGGCGTTGCTCCACCAGATCGAATAGTTAGGGCCATAGAAGTCAACGCCCGAAGCATAAAATACGATATATGTACAACAGTTTTACCGTCGTATAAAATGAATAATCGCAAACAGTGTGAAGGTAATGGTCAATTCTACATTCCGGGCAACCTAGGCTTCACTCTAGGGCGTTGCTCCACCAGATCGAATAGTTGGGGCCTTAGAAGTCAACGCCCGAAGCATAAAATACAAAATAAATAGAACAGTTTTTCCATTGTATAAAACGAACAATTGAAACCAGTGTGAAAGTTATAGTCATTTCTACGTTCCGGGCAACCTAGGCTTCACCCCTGGGCGTTGCTCCACCAGATCGAATAGTTAGGGCCTAAGAAGTCAATACCAGAAGCATAAAATACGATATGTATACAACAGTTTTTGCATCGCATAAAATGAGTAATTGCAACCAGTGTGCAAGTAACGGACATCTCTACGTTCCGGGCATCCTAGACTTAACACTGAGGCATTGCTCCACCAGATCGAATACATAGGGACTTAGAAGTCAACGCCAGAAGCATAAAGTACATTAAAAATCCAACAGTTTGTCCATCGTATAACAGGAATAATTGCCACCAGTGTGAAAGTGATGGTCATTTCTGCATTCCGGGCAACCTAGGCTTCTCTCTAGGGCGTTGCTCCTCCAGATAGAATAGTTAGGGCCCAGGAAGTCAACCCCAGAAGCATAAAATACAATATAAATACAACAGTTTTTCACTTGTATAACAGGAATAATTGCAACCAGTGTGAAAGTGATGGTCATTTCTACATTCCAGGCAACCTAGGCTTCACTCTAGGGCGTTGCTCCACCACGTCGAATAGCTACGGCCTTTGGAGTCAACGCCAGAGGTATAAAATACAAAATAAAAACAACAGTTTTTCGATCGTATAACAAGAATAATTGCAACCAGTGTGAAAGTGATGGTCATTTCTACATTCCGGGCAACCTAGGCTACACTCTGGGGCGTTGCTCCGCCAGATCGAATAGATAGGGCCTAAGAAGTCAACGCCAGAAGCATAAAGTACAATCAAAATCCAACAGTTTGTCCATCGTATAGCTGGAATAATTGCAACCAGAGAGAAAGTAACGGTCATTTCCACGTTTCGGGCGACCTAGGCTCCACTCTAGGGCGTTGCTCCACCAGATGGAATAGCTAGGGCCTTAGAAGTCAATGCCAGAAGCATAAAATACAAAATAAATACAACAGTTTTAACATCGTATAAAATGAATAATCGCAAACGGTGTGAAGGTAATGGTCATTTCTACGTTCCGGGCAACCTAGGCTTCACTCTAGGGCGTTGCTCCACCAGATCGAATAGTTAGGGCCATAGAAGTCAACGCCCGAAGCATAAAATACAAAATAAATAGAACAGTTTTTCCATTGTATAAAACGAATAATTGAAACCAGTGTGAAAGTTATGGTCATTTCCACGTTCCGGGCAACCTACGCTTCACCCTAGGGCGTTGCTCCACCTGATCGAATAGTTAGGGCCTAAGAAGTCAACGCCAGAAGCATAAAATACGATATATGTACAACAGCTTTGCCATCGTATAAAATGTATAATCGCAAACAGTGTGAAGGTAATGGTCATTTCTATGTTCCGGGCAACCTAGGCTTCACTCTAGGGCGTTGCTCCACCAGATCGAATAGTTAGGGCCTTAGAAGTCAACGCCCGAAGCATAAAATACAAAATAAATAGAACAGTTTTTTCATTGTATAAAACGAATATTTAAAACCAGTGTGAAAGTTATGGTCATTTCTACGTTCCGCGGAACCTAGGCTTCACCCCTGGGCGTTGCTCCACCAGATCCAATAGTTAGGACCTAAGAAGTCAGTGCCAGAAGCATAAAATACAAAATAGATACAACAGCTTTTCCATCGTATATAATGTATATTTGCAAGCAGTGTGAAGGTAATGGTCATTTCTACGTTCCGCGCAACCTAGACTTCACTCCAGGGCGTTTCTCCACCACATCGAATAGCTACGCCCTTAGAAGTCAACGCCTGAAGCATAACATATTATATAAGTACAACAGTTTTTCCATCGTATAACAGGAATAATTGCAACCAGTGTGAAAGACATGGTCATTTCTACGTTCCAGGCAACCTAGGCTTCACTCTACGGCGTTGCTCCACCACGTCGAATAGCTACGGCCTTTGGAGTCAACGCCAGAGGTATAAAATACAAAATAAAAACAACAGTTTTTCGATCGTATAACAAGAATAATTGCAACCAGTGTGAAAGTGATGGTCATTTCTACATTCCGGGCAACCTAGGCTACACTCTGGGGCGTTGCTCCGCCAGATCGAATAGATAGGGCCTAAGAAGTCAACGCCAGAAGCATAAAGTACAATCAAAATCCAACAGTTTGTCCATCGTATAGCTGGAATAATTGCAACCAGAGAGAAAGTAATGGTCATTTCCACGTTTCGGGCGACCTAGGCTCCACTCTAGGGCGTTGCTCCACCAGATGGAATAGCTAGGGCCTTAGAAGTCAATGCCAGAAGCATAAAATACAAAATAAATACAACAGTTTTAACATCGTATAAAATGAATAATCGCAAACGGTGTGAAGGTAATGGTCATTTCTACGTTCCGGGCAACCTAGGCTTCACTCTAGGGCGTTGCTCCACCAGATCGAATAGTTAGGACCTAAGAAGTCAGCGCCAGAAGCATAAAATACAAAATAGATACAACAGCTTTTCCATCGTATATAATGTATATTTGCAACCAGTGTGAAAGTTATGGTCATTTCTACGTTCCGCGCAACCTAGGCTTCACCCCTGGGCGTTGCTCCACCAGATCCAATAGTTAGGACCTAAGAAGTCAGCGCCAGAAGCATAAAATACAAAATAGATACAACAGCTTTTCCATGGTATATAATGTATATTTGCAAACAGTGAGAAGGCAATGGTCATTTCTATGTTCCGGGCAACCTAGGCTTCACCCTAGGGCGTTGCTCCACCAGATCGAATACATAGGGCCTTAGAAGTCAACGCCAGAAGCATAAAGTACATTAAAAATCCAACAGTTTGTCCATCGTATAACAGGAATAATTGCCTCCAGTGTGAAAGTGATGGTCATTTCTGCATTCCGGGCAACCTAGGCTTCACTCTAGGTAGTTGCTCCTCCAGATAGAATAGTTAGGGCCCAGGAAGTCAACGCCAGAAGCTTAAAATACAATATAAATACAACAGTTTTTCACTTGTATAACAGGAATATTTGCAACCAGTGTGAAAGCTATGGTCATTTCTACGTTCCGGGCAACCTAGGCTTCACTCTAGGGCGTTGCTCCACCACATCGAATAGCTGCGGCCTTAGAAGTCAACGCCAGAAGCATAAAATACAATATAAATACAACAGTTTTTCAATCGTATAACAGGAATAATTGCAAACAGTGTGAAAGACATGGTCATTTCTACGTTCCAGGCAACCTAGGCTTCACTCTAGGGCGTTGCTCCACCACGTCGAATAGCTACGGCCTTTGGAGTCAACGCCAGAGGTATAAAATACAAAATAAAAACAACAGTTTTTCGATCGTATAACAAGAATAATTGCAACCAGTGTGAAAGTGATGGTCATTTCTACATTCCGGGCAACCTAGGCTACACTCTGGGGCGTTGCTCCGCCAGATCGAATAGATAGGGCCTAAGAAGTCAACGCCAGAAGCATAAAGTACAATCAAAATCCAACAGTTTGTCCATCGTATAGCTGGAATAATTGCAACCAGAGAGAAAGTAACGGTCATTTCCACGTTTCGGGCGACCTAGGCTCCACTCTAGGGCGTTGCTCCACCAGATGGAATAGCTAGGGCCTTAGAAGTCAATGCCAGAAGCATAAAATACAAAATAAATACAACAGTTTTAACATCGTATAAAATGAATAATCGCAAACGGTGTGAAGGTAATGGTCATTTCTACGTTCCGGGCAACCTAGGCTTCACTCTAGGGCGTTGCTCCACCAGATCGAATAGTTAGGGCCATAGAAGTCAACGCCCGAAGCATAAAATACGATATATGTACAACAGTTTTACCGTCGTATAAAATGAATAATCGCAAACAGTGTGAAGGTAATGGTCAATTCTACATTCCGGGCAACCTAGGCTTCACTCTAGGGCGTTGCTCCACCAGATCGAATAGTTGGGGCCTTAGAAGTCAACGCCCGAAGCATAAAATACAAAATAAATAGAACAGTTTTTCCATTGTATAAAACGAACAATTGAAACCAGTGTGAAAGTTATGGTCATTTCTACGTTCCGGGCAACCTAGGCTTCACCCCTGGGCGTTGCTCCACCAGATCGAATAGTTAGGGCCTAAGAAGTCAATACCAGAAGCATAAAATACGATATGTATACAACAGTTTTTGCATCGCATAAAATGAGTAATTGCAACCAGTGTGCAAGTAACGGACATCTCTACGTTCCGGGCATCCTAGACTTAACACTGAGGCATTGCTCCACCAGATCGAATACATAGGGACTTAGAAGTCAACGCCAGAAGCATAAAGTACATTAAAAATCCAACAGTTTGTCCATCGTATAACAGGAATAATTGCCTCCAGTGTGAAAGTGATGGTCATTTCTGCATTCCGGGCAACCTAGGCTTCACTCTAGGTAGTTGCTCCTCCAGATAGAATAGTTAGGGCCCAGGAAGTCAACGCCAGAAGCTTAAAATACAATATAAATACAACAGTTTTTCACTTGTATAACAGGAATATTTGCAACCAGTGTGAAAGCTATGGTCATTTCTACGTTCCGGGCAACCTAGGCTTCACTCTAGGGCGTTGCTCCACCACATCGAATAGCTGCGGCCTTAGAAGTCAACGCCAGAAGCATAAAATACAATATAAATACAACAGTTTTTCAATCGTATAACAGGAATAATTGCAACCAGTGTGAAAGTGATGGTCATTTCTACATTCCAGGCAACCTAGGCTTCACTCTAGGGCGTTGCTCCACCACGTCGAATAGCTACGGCCTTTGGAGTCAACGCCAGAGGTATAAAATACAAAATAAAAACAACAGTTTTTCGATCGTATAACAAGAATAATTGCAACCAGTGTGAAAGTGATGGTCATTTCTACATTCCGGGCAACCTAGGCTACACTCTGGGGCGTTGCTCCGCCAGATCGAATAGATAGGGCCTAAGAAGTCAACGCCAGAAGCATAAAGTACAATCAAAATCCAACAGTTTGTCCATCGTATAGCTGGAATAATTGCAACCAGAGAGAAAGTAACGGTCATTTCCACGTTTCGGGCGACCTAGGCTCCACTCCAGGGCGTTGCTCCACCAGATGGAATAGCTAGGGCCTTAGAAGTCAATGCCAGAAGCATAAAATACAAAATAAATACAACAGTTTTAACATCGTATAAAATGAATAATCGCAAACGGTGTGAAGGTAATGGTCATTTCTACGTTCCGGGCAACCTAGGCTTCACTCTAGGGCGTTGCTCCACCAGATCGAATAGTTAGGGCCATAGAAGTCAACGCCCGAAGCATAAAATACGATATATGTACAACAGTTTTACCGTCGTATAAAATGAATAATCGCAAACAGTGTGAAGGTAATGGTCAATTCTACATTCCGGGCAACCTAGGCTTCACTCTAGGGCGTTGCTCCACCAGATCGAATAGTTGGGGCCTTAGAAGTCAACGCCCGAAGCATAAAATACAAAATAAATAGAACAGTTTTTCCATTGTATAAAACGAACAATTGAAACCAGTGTGAAAGTTATGGTCATTTCTACGTTCCGGGCAACCTAGGCTTCACCCCTGGGCGTTGCTCCACCAGATCGAATAGTTAGGGCCTAAGAAGTCAATACCAGAAGCATAAAATACGATATGTATACAACAGTTTTTGCATCGCATAAAATGAGTAATTGCAACCAGTGTGCAAGTAACGGACATCTCTACGTTCCGGGCATCCTAGACTTAACACTGAGGCATTGCTCCACCAGATCGAATACATAGGGACTTAGAAGTCAACGCCAGAAGCATAAAGTACATTAAAAATCCAACAGTTTGTCCATCGTATAACAGGAATAATTGCCTCCAGTGTGAAAGTGATGGTCATTTCTGCATTCCGGGCAACCTAGGCTTCACTCTAGGTAGTTGCTCCTCCAGATAGAATAGTTAGGGCCCAGGAAGTCAACGCCAGAAGCTTAAAATACAATATAAATACAACAGTTTTTCACTTGTATAACAGGAATATTTGCAACCAGTGTGAAAGCTATGGTCATTTCTACGTTCCGGGCAACCTAGGCTTCACTCTAGGGCGTTGCTCCACCACATCGAATAGCTGCGGCCTTAGAAGTCAACGCCAGAAGCATAAAATACAATATAAATACAACAGTTTTTCAATCGTATAACAGGAATAATTGCAACCAGTGTGAAAGTGATGGTCATTTCTACATTCCAGGCAACCTAGGCTTCACTCTAGGGCGTTGCTCCACCACGTCGAATAGCTACGGCCTTTGGAGTCAACGCCAGAGGTATAAAATACAAAATAAAAACAACAGTTTTTCGATCGTATAACAAGAATAATTGCAACCAGTGTGAAAGTGATGGTCATTTCTACATTCCGGGCAACCTAGGCTACACTCTGGGGCGTTGCTCCGCCAGATCGAATAGATAGGGCCTAAGAAGTCAACGCCAGAAGCATAAAGTACAATCAAAATCCAACAGTTTGTCCATCGTATAGCTGGAATAATTGCAACCAGAGAGAAAGTAACGGTCATTTCCACGTTTCGGGCGACCTAGGCTCCACTCCAGGGCGTTGCTCCACCAGATGGAATAGCTAGGGCCTTAGAAGTCAATGCCAGAAGCATAAAATACAAAATAAATACAACAGTTTTAACATCGTATAAAATGAATAATCGCAAACGGTGTGAAGGTAATGGTCATTTCTACGTTCCGGGCAACCTAGGCTTCACTCTAGGGCGTTGCTCCACCAGATCGAATAGTTAGGGCCATAGAAGTCAACGCCCGAAGCATAAAATACAAAATAAATAGAACAGTTTTTCCATTGTATAAAACGAATAATTGAAACCAGTGTGAAAGTTATGGTCATTTCCACGTTCCGGGCAACCTACGCTTCACCCTAGGGCGTTGCTCCACCTGATCGAATAGTTAGGGCCTAAGAAGTCAACGCCAGAAGCATAAAATACGATATATGTACAACAGCTTTGCCATCGTATAAAATGTATAATCGCAAACAGTGTGAAGGTAATGGTCATTTCTATGTTCCGGGCAACCTAGGCTTCACTCTAGGGCGTTGCTCCACCAGATCGAATAGTTAGGGCCTTAGAAGTCAACGCCCGAAGCATAAAATACAAAATAAATAGAACAGTTTTTTCATTGTATAAAACGAATATTTGAAACCAGTGTGAAAGTTATGGTCATTTCTACGTTCCGCGGAACCTAGGCTTCACCCCTGGGCGTTGCTCCACCAGATCCAATAGTTAGGACCTAAGAAGTCAGTGCCAGAAGCATAAAATACAAAATAGATACAACAGCTTTTCCATCGTATATAATGTATATTTGCAAACAGTGTGAAGGCAATGGTCATTTCTACGTTCCGGGCAACCTAGGCTTCACCATAGGGCGTTGCTCCACCTGATCGAATAGTTAGGGCCTAAGAAGTCAACGCCAGAAGCATAAAATACGATATATGTACAACAGTTTTACCGTCGTATAAAATGAATAATCGCAAACAGTGTGAAGGTAATGGTCAATTCTACATTCCGGGCAACCTAGGCTTCACTCTAGGGCGTTGCTCCACCAGATCGAATAGTTGGGGCCTTAGAAGTCAACGCCCGAAGCATAAAATACAAAATAAATAGAACAGTTTTTCCATTGTATAAAACGAACAATTGAAACCAGTGTGAAAGTTATGGTCATTTCTACGTTCCGGGCAACCTAGGCTTCACCCCTGGGCGTTGCTCCACCAGATCGAATAGTTAGGGCCTAAGAAGTCAATGCCAGAAGCATAAAATACGATATGTGTACAACAGTTTTTGCATCGCATAAAATGAGTAATTGCAACCAGTGTGCAAGTAACGGACATCTCTACGTTCCGGGCATCCTAGACTTAACACTGAGGCATTGCTCCACCAGATCGAATACATAGGGACTTAGAAGTCAACGCCAGAAGCATAAAGTACATTAAAAATCCAACAGTTTGTCCATCGTATAACAGGAATAATTGCCACCAGTGTGAAAGTGATGGTCATTTCTGCATTCCGGGCAACCTAGGCTTCTCTCTAGGGCGTTGCTCCTCCAGATAGAATAGTTAGGGCCCAGGAAGTCAACCCCAGAAGCATAAAATACAATATAAATACAACAGTATTTCACTTGTATAACAGGAATAATTGCAACCAGTGTGAAAGCTATGGTCATTTCTACGTTCCGTGCAACCTAGGCTTCACTCTAGGGCGTTGCTCCACCACATCGAATAGCTGCGGCCTTAGAAGTCAACGCCAGAAGCATAAAATACAGTATAAATACAACAGTTTTTCAATCGTATAACAGGAATAATTGCAAACAGTGTGAAAAATATGGTCATTTCTACGTTGCGGGCATCCTAGGCTTCACTCTAGGGCGTTGCTCCACCACATCGAATAGCTACGGGCTTAGGAGTCAACGCCAGAGGCATAAAATACAAAATAAATACAAAAGTTTATCGATCGTATTACAAGAATAATTGCAACCAGTGTGAAAGTGATGGTCATTTCTACATTCCGTGCAACCTAGGCTACACTCTAGGGCGTTGCTCCGCCAGATCGAATAGATAGGGCCTTAGAAGTCAACGCCCGAAACATAAAATACAAAATAAATAGATCAGTTTTTCCATTGTATAAAACGAATAATTGAAACCAGTGTGAAAGTTATGGTCATTTCTACGTTCCGCGCAACCTAGGCTTCACCCCTGGGCGTTGCTCCACCAGATCCAATAGTTAGGACCTAAGAAGTCAGCGCCAGAAGCATAAAATACAAAATAGATACAACAGCTTTTCCATCGTATATAATGTATATTTGCAAGCAGTGTGAAGGTAATGGTCATTTCTACGTTCCGCGCAACCTAGACTTCACTCCAGGGCGTTGCTCCACCAGATCGAATAGTTAGGGCCTTACAAGTCAACGCCAGAAGCATAAAATACAATATAAATACAATAGTTTTTCCATCGCATAAAACGAGTAATTGCAACCAGTGTGAAAGTTATGGTCATTTCTACGTTCCGGGCATCCTAGGCTTCACTCTAGGGCGTTGCTCCACCAGATCGAATAGTTAGGGCCTCAGAAGTCAACGCCCGAAGCATAAAATACAAAATAAATAGAACAGTTTTTCCATTGTATAAAACGAATAATTGAAACCAGTGTGAAAGTTATGGTCATTTCTACGTTCCGCGCAACCTAGGCTTCACCCCTGGGCGTTGCTCCACCAGATCCAATAGTCAGGACCTAAGAAGTCAGCGCCAGAAGCATAAAATACAAAATAGATACAACAGCTTTTCCATGTTATATAATGTATATTTGCAAACAGTGAGAAGGCAATGGTCATTTCTATGTTCCGGGCAACCTAGGCTTCACCCTAGGGCGTTGCTCCACCAGATCGAATACATAGGGCCTTAGAAGTCAACGCCAGAAGCATAAAGTACATTAAAAATCCAACAGTTTGTCCATCGTATAACAGGAATAATTGCCTCCAGTGTGAAAGTGATGGTCATTTCTGCATTCCGGGCAACCTAGGCTTCACTCTAGGTAGTTGCTCCTCCAGATAGAATAGTTAGGGCCCAGGAAGTCAACGCCAGAAGCTTAAAATACAATATAAATACAACAGTTTTTCACTTGTATAACAGGAATATTTGCAACCAGTGTGAAAGCTATGGTCATTTCTACGTTCCGGGCAACCTAGGCTTCACTCTAGGGCGTTGCTCCACCACATCGAATAGCTGCGGCCTTAGAAGTCAACGCCAGAAGCATAAAATACAATATAAATACAACAGTTTTTCAATCGTATAACAGGAATAATTGCAAACAGTGTGAAAAATATGGTCATTTCTACGTTGCTGGCATCCTAGGCTTCACTCTAGGGCATTGCTCCACCACATCGAATAGCTACGGCCTTAGAAGTCAGCGCCATAACTATAAAAAACAATATAAATACAACAGTTTCTCGATTGTATAAAATGTATAATTGCAAACAGTGTGGAGGTAATGGTCATTTCTACTTTCCGGGCAACCTAGGCTTCACTCTAGGGCGTTTCTCCACCACATAGAATAGCTACGCCCTTAGAAGTCAACGCCTGAAGCATAACATATTATATAAGTACAACAGTTTTTCCACCGTATAACAGGAATAATTGCAACCAGTGTGAAAGACATGGTCATTTCTACGTTCCAGGCAACCTAGGCTTCACTCTAGGGCGTTGCTCCACCACGTCGAATAGCTACGGCCTTTGGAGTCAACGCCAGAGGTATAAAATACAAAATAAAAACAACAGTTTTTCGATCGTATAACAAGAATAATTGCAACCAGTGTGAAAGTGATGGTCATTTCTACATTCCGGGCAACCTAGGCTACACTCTGGGGCGTTGCTCCGCCAGATCGAATAGATAGGGCCTAAGAAGTCAACGCCAGAAGCATAAAGTACAATCAAAATCCAACAGTTTGTCCATCGTATAGCTGGAATAATTGCAACCAGAGAGAAAGTAACGGTCATTTCCACGTTTCGGGCGACCTAGGCTCCACTCTAGGGCGTTGCTCCACCAGATGGAATAGCTAGGGCCTTAGAAGTCAATGCCAGAAGCATAAAATACAAAATAAATACAACAGTTTTAACATCGTATAAAATGAATAATCGCAAACGGTGTGAAGGTAATGGTCATTTCTACGTTCCGGGCAACCTAGGCTTCACTCTAGGGCGTTGCTCCACCAGATCGAATAGTTAGGGCCTTAGAAGTCAACGCCCGAAGCATAAAATACAAAATAAATAGAAGAGTTTTTTCATTGTATAAAACGAATATTTGAAACCAGTGTGAAAGTTATGGTCATTTCTACGTTCCGCGGAACCTAGGCTTCACCCCTGGGCGTTGCTCCACCAGATCCAATAGTTAGGACCTAAGAAGTCAGTGCCAGAAGCATAAAATACAAAATAGATACAACAGCTTTTCCATCGTATATAATGTATATTTGCAAACAGTGTGAAGGCAATGGTCATTTCTACGTTCCGGGCAACCTAGGCTTCACCATAGGGCGTTGCTCCACCTGATCGAATAGTTAGGGCCTAAGAAGTCAACGCCAGAAGCATAAAATACGATATATGTACAACAGTTTTACCGTCGTATAAAATGAATAATCGCAAACAGTGTGAAGGTAATGGTCAATTCTACATTCCGGGCAACCTAGGCTTCACTCTAGGGCGTTGCTCCACCAGATCGAATAGTTGGGGCCTTAGAAGTCAACGCCCGAAGCATAAAATACAAAATAAATAGAACAGTTTTTCCATTGTATAAAACGAACAATTGAAACCAGTGTGAAAGTTATGGTCATTTCTACGTTCCGGGCAACCTAGGCTTCACCCCTGGGCGTTGCTCCACCAGATCGAATAGTTAGGGCCTAAGAAGTCAATGCCAGAAGCATAAAATACGATATGTGTACAACAGTTTTTGCATCGCATAAAATGAGTAATTGCAACCAGTGTGCAAGTAACGGACATCTCTACGTTCCGGGCATCCTAGACTTAACACTGAGGCATTGCTCCACCAGATCGAATACATAGGGACTTAGAAGTCAACGCCAGAAGCATAAAGTACATTAAAAATCCAACAGTTTGTCCATCGTATAACAGGAATAATTGCCACCAGTGTGAAAGTGATGGTCATTTCTGCATTCCGGGCAACCTAGGCTTCTCTCTAGGGCGTTGCTCCTCCAGATAGAATAGTTAGGGCCCAGGAAGTCAACCCCAGAAGCATAAAATACAATATAAATACAACAGTATTTCACTTGTATAACAGGAATAATTGCAACCAGTGTGAAAGCTATGGTCATTTCTACGTTCCGTGCAACCTAGGCTTCACTCTAGGGCGTTGCTCCACCACATCGAATAGCTGCGGCCTTAGAAGTCAACGCCAGAAGCATAAAATACAGTATAAATACAACAGTTTTTCAATCGTATAACAGGAATAATTGCAAACAGTGTGAAAAATATGGTCATTTCTACGTTGCGGGCATCCTAGGCTTCACTCTAGGGCGTTGCTCCACCACATCGAATAGCTACGGGCTTAGGAGTCAACGCCAGAGGCATAAAATACAAAATAAATACAAAAGTTTATCGATCGTATTACAAGAATAATTGCAACCAGTGTGAAAGTGATGGTCATTTCTACATTCCGTGCAACCTAGGCTACACTCTAGGGCGTTGCTCCGCCAGATCGAATAGATAGGGCCTTAGAAGTCAACGCCCGAAACATAAAATACAAAATAAATAGATCAGTTTTTCCATTGTATAAAACGAATAATTGAAACCAGTGTGAAAGTTATGGTCATTTCTACGTTCCGCGCAACCTAGGCTTCACCCCTGGGCGTTGCTCCACCAGATCCAATAGTTAGGACCTAAGAAGTCAGCGCCAGAAGCATAAAATACAAAATAGATACAACAGCTTTTCCATCGTATATAATGTATATTTGCAAGCAGTGTGAAGGTAATGGTCATTTCTACGTTCCGCGCAACCTAGACTTCACTCCAGGGCGTTGCTCCACCAGATCGAATAGTTAGGGCCTTACAAGTCAACGCCAGAAGCATAAAATACAATATAAATACAATAGTTTTTCCATCGCATAAAACGAGTAATTGCAACCAGTGTGAAAGTTATGGTCATTTCTACGTTCCGGGCATCCTAGGCTTCACTCTAGGGCGTTGCTCCACCAGATCGAATAGTTAGGGCCTCAGAAGTCAACGCCCGAAGCATAAAATACAAAATAAATAGAACAGTTTTTCCATTGTATAAAACGAATAATTGAAACCAGTGTGAAAGTTATGGTCATTTCTACGTTCCGCGCAACCTAGGCTTCACCCCTGGGCGTTGCTCCACCAGATCCAATAGTCAGGACCTAAGAAGTCAGCGCCAGAAGCATAAAATACAAAATAGATACAACAGCTTTTCCATGTTATATAATGTATATTTGCAAACAGTGAGAAGGCAATGGTCATTTCTATGTTCCGGGCAACCTAGGCTTCACCCTAGGGCGTTGCTCCACCAGATCGAATACATAGGGCCTTAGAAGTCAACGCCAGAAGCATAAAGTACATTAAAAATCCAACAGTTTGTCCATCGTATAACAGGAATAATTGCCTCCAGTGTGAAAGTGATGGTCATTTCTGCATTCCGGGCAACCTAGGCTTCACTCTAGGTAGTTGCTCCTCCAGATAGAATAGTTAGGGCCCAGGAAGTCAACGCCAGAAGCTTAAAATACAATATAAATACAACAGTTTTTCACTTGTATAACAGGAATATTTGCAACCAGTGTGAAAGCTATGGTCATTTCTACGTTCCGGGCAACCTAGGCTTCACTCTAGGGCGTTGCTCCACCACATCGAATAGCTGCGGCCTTAGAAGTCAACGCCAGAAGCATAAAATACAATATAAATACAACAGTTTTTCAATCGTATAACAGGAATAATTGCAAACAGTGTGAAAAATATGGTCATTTCTACGTTGCTGGCATCCTAGGCTTCACTCTAGGGCATTGCTCCACCACATCGAATAGCTACGGCCTTAGAAGTCAGCGCCATAACTATAAAAAACAATATAAATACAACAGTTTCTCGATTGTATAAAATGTATAATTGCAAACAGTGTGGAGGTAATGGTCATTTCTACTTTCCGGGCAACCTAGGCTTCACTCTAGGGCGTTTCTCCACCACATAGAATAGCTACGCCCTTAGAAGTCAACGCCTGAAGCATAACATATTATATAAGTACAACAGTTTTTCCACCGTATAACAGGAATAATTGCAACCAGTGTGAAAGACATGGTCATTTCTACGTTCCAGGCAACCTAGGCTTCACTCTAGGGCGTTGCACCACCACGTCGAATAGCTACGGCCTTTGGAGTCAACGCCAGAGGTATAAAATACAAAATAAAAACAACAGTTTTTCGATCGTATAACAAGAATAATTGCAACCAGTGTGAAAGTGATGGTCATTTCTACATTCCGGGCAACCTAGGCTACACTCTGGGGCGTTGCTCCGCCAGATCGAATAGATAGGGCCTAAGAAGTCAACGCCAGAAGCATAAAGTACAATCAAAATCCAACAGTTTGTCCATCGTATAGCTGGAATAATTGCAACCAGAGAGAAAGTAACGGTCATTTCCACGTTTCGGGCGACCTAGGCTCCACTCTAGGGCGTTGCTCCACCAGATGGAATAGCTAGGGCCTTAGAAGTCAATGCCAGAAGCATAAAATACAAAATAAATACAACAGTTTTAACATCGTATAAAATGAATAATCGCAAACGGTGTGAAGCTAATGGTCATTTCTACGTTCCGGGCAACCTAGGCTTCACTCTAGGGCGTTGCTCCACCAGATCGAATAGTTAGGGCCATAGAAGTCAACGCCCGAAGCATAAAATACAAAATAAATAGAACAGTTTTTCCATTGTATAAAACGAATAATTGAAACCAGTGTGAAAGTTAGGGTCATTTCTACGTTCCGCGCAACCTAGGCTTCACCCCTGGGCGTTGCTCCACCAGATCCAATAGTTAGGACCTAAGAAGTCAGCGCCAGAAGCATAAAATACAAAATAGATACAACAGCTTTTCCATCGTATATAATGTATATTTGCAAGCAGTGTGAAGGTAATGGTCATTTCTACGTTCCGCGCAACCTAGACTTCACTCCAGGGCGTTTCTCCACCAGATCGAATAGTTAGGGCCTTAGAAGTCAACGCCAGAAGCATAAAATACAATATAAATACAATAGTTTTTCCATCGCATAAAACGAGTAATTGCAACCAGTGTGAAAGTTATGGTCATTTCTACGTTCCGGGCATCCTAGGCTTCACTCTAGGGCGTTGCTCCACCAGATCGAATAGTTAGGGCCTCAGAAGTCAACGCCCGAAGCATAAAATACAAAATAAATAGAACAGTTTTTCCATTGTATAAAACGAATAATTGAAACCAGTGTGAAAGTTATGGTCATTTCTACGTTCCGCGCAACCTAGGCTTCACCCCTGGGCGTTGCTCCACCAGATCCAATAGTTAGGACCTAAGAAGTCAGCGCCAGAAGCATAAAATACAAAATAGATACAACAGCTTTTCCATCGTATATAATGTGTATTTGCAAACAGTGTGAAGGCAATGGTCATTTCTACGTTCCGGGCAACCTAGGCTTCACCCTAGGGCGTTGCTCCACCTGATCGAATAGTTAGGGCCTAAGAAGTCAACGCCAGAAGCATAAAATACGATATATGTACAACAGTTTTACCGTCGTATAAAATGAATAATCGCAAACAGTGTCAAGGTAATGGTCAATTCTACATTCCGGGCAACCTAGGCTTCACTCTAGGGCGTTGCTCTACCAGATCGAATAGTTGGGGCCTTAGAAGTCAACGCCCGAAGCATGAAATACAAAATAAATAGAACAGTTTTTCCATTGTATAAAACGAGCAATTGAAACCAGTGTGAAAGTTATGGTCATTTCTACGTTCCGCGCAACCTAGGCTTCACCCCTGGGCGTTGCTCCACCAGATCCAATAGCTAGGGCCTAAGAAGTCAACGCTAGGAGCACCAAATACAAAATAAATACAACAGTTTTTCAATCGTATAAAACGAATAATTGCAACCAGTGTGAAGGTTATGGTCATTTCTACGCTCCTGGCAACCTAGGCTTGACCCTAGGGCGTTGCTCCACCAGATCGAATAGTTAGGGCCTTAGAAGTCAACGCCCGAAGCATAAAATACGATATATGTACAACAGTTTTACCATCGTATAAAATGAATAATCGCAAACCGTGTGAAGGTGATGGTCATTTCTATATTCCGGGCAACCTAGGCTTCACTCTAGGGCGTTGCTCCACCAGATCGAGTAGTTGGGGCGTTAGGAGTCAACGGCCGAAGCATAAAATACAAAATAAGTAGAACAGTTTTTCCATTGTATAAAACGAATAATTGAAACCAGTGTGAAAGTTATGGTCATTTTTACGCTCCGCGCAACCTAGCCTTCACCCTAGGGCGTTGCTCCACCTGATCGAATAGTTAGGGCCCAGGAAGTCAACGGCAGAAGCATAAAATACAATATAAATACAACAGTTTTTCACTTGTAAAACAGAAATAATTGGAACCAGTGTGAAAGCTATGGTCATTTCTACGTTCCGGGCAACCTAGGCTTCACTCTAGGGCGTTGCTCCACCACATCGAATAGCTGCGGCCTTAGAAGTCAACGCCAGAAGCATAAAATACAATATAAATACAACAGTTTTTCAATCTTATAACAGGAATAATTGCAACCAGTGTGAAAGACATGGTCATTTCTACGTTCCGGGCAACCTAGGCTTCACTCTTGGGCGACGCTCCACCGGATCGAATATTCAGGGCCTAAGAAGTCAACGCCAGAAGCATAAAATACAATAAAAATACAACAGCTTTTCGATCGTATAAAATGAATAATTGCAAACAGTGTGAAAGTAATGGTCATTTCTACGTTCCGGGCAATCTAGACTTCACTCTAGGGCGTTGCTCCACCGGATTGAATAGTTAGAGCCTAAGAAGTCAACGCCACAAGCATAAAGAACAATAAAAATACAGCAGTTTTTTCATCGTATATCAGGAATAATTGCAGCAAGCGTAAAGGTAATGGTGATTTCTACGTTCCGGGCAATCTGGGCATCACTCGAGGGCGTTGCCCTACCAGATCGAATTGTTAGGGCCTTAGAAGTCAACGCCAGAAGCATAAAATGCAATATAAATACTACAGTTTTTCCATCGTATAAAACGGATAATTGCAACCAGTGTGAGAGTTATGGTCATTTCTACGTTCCGGGCAACCTAGGCTTTACTCTAGGGCGTTGCTACACCAGATCGAATAGTTACGGCCTTAGAAGTCAACGCCAGAAGCATAAAATACAATAAAAATACAACAGTTTTCCCATAGTATAACATGAATAATTGCAAACAGTGTGAAAGTAATGATCATTTGTACGGTCCGGGCAATCTAGACTTCACTCTAGGGCGTTGCACCACCGAATCGAATATTTAGGGCCTAAGAAGTCAACGCCAGAAGCATAAAATACAATAAAAATACAACAGTTTTTCCATCGTATAGCATGAATAATTGAAACCAGTGTGAAAGTGATGGCCATTTCTACATTCCGGGCAACCTTGGCTTCATTCTAGGTCGTCGTTCTACCAGATCGAACAGTTAGGGCCTAGGAATTCAACGCCAGAAGCATAAAATACAATAAGGATACAACAGTTTTTTCATCGTATAAAATGAATAATTGCAAACAGTGTGAAAGTAATGGTCATTTCTACGTTCCGGGCAATCTAGACTTCACTCTAGGGCGGTGCTCCACTGGATCGAATAGTTAGGGCCTAAGAAGTCAACGCCAGATGCATAAAATACAATATAAATACAACAGCATTTCCATCGTCTAAGACGAATAATTGCAACCAGTGTGAAAGTAATGGCCATTTCAGCGTTACGGGCATCCTAGACTTAACTCTGAGGCATTGCTCCACCATATCGAATAGATAGGGCCTTAGAAGTCAACGCCAGAAGCATAAAGTACAATAAAAATCCAACAGTTTTTTCATCGTATAACAGGAATAATTGCAACAAGCCAGAAGGTAATGTTCATTTCTACGTTCCGGGCAATCTAGGCTTGTCTCTAGGCGTTGCTCCACCAGATCGAATAGTTAGGGCCTAAGAAGTCAACGCCAGAAGCATAAAATACAATAGAAATACAACAGTTTTACCATCGTATAACAGGAATTATTGCAACCAGTGTGAAATATATGGTCATTTCTACGATACGGGCAACCAAGGCTTCACTCTAGGGCGTCGTTCCACCATATCGAATAGTTAGCGCCTAAGAAGTCTACGCCAGAAGCATAAAATACAATACAAATACAACAGCTTTTCCACCGTATAAGAGGAATAATTGCAACCAGTGTGAAAGGTATGGTCACTTCTACGTTGAGGGCATCCTAGGCTTCACTCTAGGGCATTGCTCCACCACATCGAATAGCTACGGCCTTAGAAGTCAACGGCATAACTATAAAAAACAATATAAATGCAACAGTTTTTCCATCGTATAAAATGAATAATTGCAAACAGTGTGGAGGTAATGGTCATTTCTACTTTCCGGGCAACCTAGGCTTCACTCTAGGGCGTTTCTCCACCACATCGAATAGCTACGGTCTTAGGAGTCAACGCCAGAAGCATAAAATACAGTAGAAATACAACAGTTTTTCCTTCGTATAAAACGAATACTTGCAATCAGTATGAAAGTGATGGTCATTACTACATTCCGGGCGACCTAGGCTTCACTCTAGTGCGTTGCTCCACCAGATCGAATAGTTAGGGCCTTAGAAGTCAACGCCAGAAGCATAAAGTACAATATAAGTACAACAGTTTTTCAATCGTATAATAGGAATAATTGCAAACAGTGTGAAAGGTATGGTCATTTCTACGTTGCGGGCATCCTAGGCTTCACTCTAGGGCATTGCTCCACCACATCGACTAGATACGGCCTTAGAAGTCAACGCCATGACTATAAAAAACAATATACAAGCAACAGTTTTTCCATTGTATAAAATGAATAATTGCAAACAGTGTGGAGGTAATGGTCATTTCTACTTTCCGGGCTACCTAGGCTCCACTCTAGGGCGTTTCTCCACCACATCGAATAGCTACGGCCCTAGAAGTCAACGCCTGAGGCATAAAATATAATATAAATACAACAGTTTTTCCATCGTATAACAGGAATAATTGCAACCAGTGTGAAAGTAATGGTCATTTCTACGTTCCGTGCAACCTAGGCTTCACTCTAGGGCGTTGGTCCACCAGGTCGAATAGTTAGGGCCTTAGAAAACAACTCGAGACGCATAAAATACAATATAAATTCAACAGTTTTTCCACGGTATACAACGAATAATTGCAACCGGTATGAATGTTATGGTCATTTCTACTTTCCGTGCAACCTAGGCTTCACTCTAGTGCGTTGCTCCAACAGATCGAATAGTTAACGCCTTAGAAGTCAACGCCAGAAGCATAAAATACAATATAAATACAACAGTTTTTCAATCGTATAACAGGAATAATTGCAAACAGTGTGAAAGGTATGGTCATTTCTACCTTGCGGGCATCCTAGGCTTCACTCTAGGGCATTGCTCCACCACATAGAATAGCTATGGCCTTAGAAGTCAACGCCATAACTATAAAAAACAATATAAATACAACAGTTTTTCCATTCTATAAAATGAATAATTGCAAACAGTGTGGAGGTAAAGGTCATTTCTACTTTCCGGGCAACCTAGGCTTCACTCTAGGGCGTTTCTCCACCACATCGAATACCTACGGCCTTAGAAGTCATCGTCTGAAGCATAAAATATAATATAAATACAACAGTTTTTCCATCGTATAACAGGAATAATTGCAACCAGTGTGAAAGACATGGTCATTTCTACGTTCCGGCCAACCTAGGCTTCACTCTGGGGCGTTGCTTCACCACATCGAATAGCTACGGCCTTAGGAGTCAACGCCAGAGGCATAAAATACAAAGTAAATACAACAGTTTTTCCATCGTATAACAAGAATAATTGCAACCAGTGTGGAAGTAATGGTTATTCCTACGTTCCGGGCAACCTAGTCTTCACGCTAGGGCGTTGCTCCACCACATCGAATAGCTACGGCCTTAGGAGTTAACGCCAGAGGCATAACATACAATATAAGTACAACAGTTTTTCCATCGTATAAAACGAATAGTTGCAATCAGAATGATGGTTGTGGTCATTTCTACGTTCCGGGCAACCTAGCCTTCACCCTAGGCGTTGCTCCACCAGATCCAATAGTTAGGGCCTAAGAAGTCAACGCCAGAAGCATAAAGTACAATAAAAATCCAACAGTTTGTCCATCGTATAACAGGAACAATTGCAACCAGTGTGAAAGTAATGGTCATTTCTACGTTCCTGGCAACCTAGGTTTCGCTCTAGGGCGTTGCTCCACCACATCGAATAGTTCGGGCCTTAGAAAACAACTCCAGACGCATGAAATACAATAAAAATACAACAGTTTTTTCATCGTATAACAGGAATAATTGCAACAAGCCAGAAGGTAATGTTCATTTCTACGTTCCGGGCAATCTAGGCTTCTCCCTAGGCGTTGCTCCACCAGATCGAATAGTTAGGGCCTAAGAAGTCAACGCCAGAAGCATAAAATACAATAGAAATACAACAGTTTTACCATCGTATAACAGGAATAATTGCAACCAGTGTGAAATATATGGTCATTTCTACGATACGGGCAACCAAGGCTTCACTCTAGGGCGTCGTTCCACCATATCGAATAGTTAGCGCCTAAGAAGTCTACGCCAGAAGCATAAAATACAATACAAATACAACAGCTTTTCCATCGTATAAGAGGAATAATTGCAACCAGTGTGAAAGGTATGGTCATTTCTACGTTGCGGGCATCCTAGGCTTCACTCTAGGGCATTGCTCCACCACATCGAATAGCTACGGCCTTAGAAGTCAACGGCATAACTATAAAAAACAATATAAATGCAACAGTTTTTCCATCGTATAAAATGAATAATTGCAAACAGTGTGGAGGTAATGGTCATTTCTACTTTCCGTGCAACCTAGGTTTCACTCTAGGGCGTTTCTCCACCACATCGAATAGCTACGGCCTTAGAAGTCAACGTCTGAAGCATAAAATATAATATAAATACAACAGTTTTTCCATCGTATAACAGGAATGATTGCAACCAGTGTGAAAGACATGGTCATTCCTACGTTCCGGGCAACCTAGGCTTCACTCTAGGGCGTTGCTCCATCACATCGAATAGCTACGGCCTTAGGAGTCAACGCCAGAGGCATAAAATACAAAATAAATACAACAGTTTTTCCTTCGTATAAAACGAATACTTGCAATAAGTATGAAGGTTATGGTCATTTCTACGTTCCGGGCAACCTAGGCTTCACCCTAGGCGTTGCTCCACCACATCGAATAGCTACGGCCTTAGGAGCCAACGCCAGAGGCATAACATACAATATAAGTACAACAGTTTTTCCATCGTATAAAACGAATAATTGCAATCAGTATGAAGGTTATGGACATTTCTACGTTCCGGGCAACCTAGGCTTCACCCTAGGCGTTGCTCCACCAGATCCAGTAGTTAGGGCCTAAGAAGTCAACGACAGAATCATAAAGAACAATAAAAATCCAACAGTTTGTCCGTCGTATAAAAGGAATAATTGCAACCAGTGTGAAAGTAATGGTCATTTCAACGTTCCGGGCAACCTAGGTTTCGCTCTACGGTGGTGCTCCACCAATCGAATAGTTAGGGCCTTAGAAAACAACTCCAGGCGCATAAAATACAATAAAAATACAACAGTTTTTCCACTGTATAGTATGAATAATTGCAAACAGTGTGGAAGTAATGGTCATTTCTACGTTCCGGGCAACCTAGTCTTCACTCTAGGGCGTTGCTCAACCACATCGAATAGCTACGACCCTAGAAGACAACGCCATAACTATAAAATACAATATAAATACAACAGCTTTTCCATCGTATATGATGTATATTTGGAAACAGTGTGAAAGTAAAGGTCATTTCTGCGTTCCGGGCAACCTAGGCTTCACTCTAGTGCGTTGCTCCACCAGATCGAATAGTTAGGGCCTTAGAAGTCGACGCCAGAGGCATAAAATACAATATAAATACAACAGTTTTTCAATCGTATAACAGGTATAATTGCAAACAGTGTGAAAGATATGGTCATTTCTACGTTGCGGGCATCCTAGGCTTCATTCTAGGGCATTGCTCCACCACATCGAATAGTTACGGCCTTAGAAGTCAACGCCATAACTATAAAAAACAATATAAATACAACGGTTTTTCCATTGTATAAAATGAATAATTGCAAACAGTGTGGAGGTAATGGTCATTTCTACATTCCGGGCAACCTAGGCTTCACTCTAGGGCGTTTCTCCACCACATCGAATAGCTACGGCCCTAGAAGTCAACGCCTGAAGCATAAACTGCAATATAAATACAACAGTTATTCCCTTGTATAACAGGAGTAATTGCAACCAGTGTGAAAGGTATGGTCATTTCTACGTTCCGGGCAACCTAGGCTTCACTCCAGGGCGTTGCTCAACCACATCGAATAGCCACGGCCCTAGAAGACAACGCCATAACTGTAAAATACAATATAAATACAACAGTTTTTCCATTGTATAAAATGAATAATTGCAAACAGTGTGGAAGTAATGGTCATTTCTACTTTCCGGGCAACCTAGGCTTCACTCTAGGGCGTTGCTCCACCAGATCGAATAGTTAGGGCCTTAGACGTCAACGCCAGAAGCATAAAATAAAATAAAAATACAACAGTTGTTCCATCGTATATCAGGAATAATTAGAACCTGTGTGAAAGTAATAGGCATTTCTACGTTCCGTGCAACCTAGGCTTCCCTCTAGGGCGTTGCTACACCAGGTCGGATAGTTAGGGCCTTAGAAAACAACTCCAGATGCATAAAATACAATAAAACTACATCAGTTTTTCCATCGTATAACAGGAATAATTGCAACCAGAGTGAAAGTGATGGTCATTTCTACGTTCTGGGCGACCTAGGCTACACTCTGGGGCGTTGCTCCGCCAGATCGAATAGATAGGGCCTAAGAAGTCAACGCCAGAAGCATAAAGTACAATCAAAATCCAACAGTTTGTCCATCGTATAGCTGGAATAATTGCAACCAGAGAGAAAGTAACGGTCATTTCCACGTTTCGGGCGACCTAGGCTCCACTCTAGGGCGTTGCTCCACCAGATGGAATAGCTAGGGCCTTAGAAGTCAATGCCAGAAGCATAAAATACAAAATAAATACAACAGTTTTAACATCGTATAAAATGAATAATCGCAAACGGTGTGAAGCTAATGGTCATTTCTACGTTCCGGGCAACCTAGGCTTCACTCTAGGGCGTTGCTCCACCAGATCGAATAGTTAGGGCCATAGAAGTCAACGCCCGAAGCATAAAATACAAAATAAATAGAACAGTTTTTCCATTGTATAAAACGAATAATTGAAACCAGTGTGAAAGTTAGGGTCATTTCTACGTTCCGCGCAACCTAGGCTTCACCCCTGGGCGTTGCTCCACCAGATCCAATAGTTAGGACCTAAGAAGTCAGCGCCAGAAGCATAAAATACAAAATAGATACAACAGCTTTTCCATCGTATATAATGTATATTTGCAAGCAGTGTGAAGGTAATGGTCATTTCTACGTTCCGCGCAACCTAGACTTCACTCCAGGGCGTTTCTCCACCAGATCGAATAGTTAGGGCCTTAGAAGTCAACGCCAGAAGCATAAAATACAATATAAATACAATAGTTTTTCCATCGCATAAAACGAGTAATTGCAACCAGTGTGAAAGTTATGGTCATTTCTACGTTCCGGGCATCCTAGGCTTCACTCTAGGGCGTTGCTCCACCAGATCGAATAGTTAGGGCCTCAGAAGTCAACGCCCGAAGCATAAAATACAAAATAAATAGAACAGTTTTTCCATTGTATAAAACGAATAATTGAAACCAGTGTGAAAGTTATGGTCATTTCTACGTTCCGCGCAACCTAGGCTTCACCCCTGGGCGTTGCTCCACCAGATCCAATAGTTAGGACCTAAGAAGTCAGCGCCAGAAGCATAAAATACAAAATAGATACAACAGCTTTTCCATCGTATATAATGTGTATTTGCAAACAGTGTGAAGGCAATGGTCATTTCTACGTTCCGGGCAACCTAGGCTTCACCCTAGGGCGTTGCTCCACCTGATCGAATAGTTAGGGCCTAAGAAGTCAACGCCAGAAGCATAAAATACGATATATGTACAACAGTTTTACCGTCGTATAAAATGAATAATCGCAAACAGTGTCAAGGTAATGGTCAATTCTACATTCCGGGCAACCTAGGCTTCACTCTAGGGCGTTGCTCTACCAGATCGAATAGTTGGGGCCTTAGAAGTCAACGCCCGAAGCATGAAATACAAAATAAATAGAACAGTTTTTCCATTGTATAAAACGAGCAATTGAAACCAGTGTGAAAGTTATGGTCATTTCTACGTTCCGCGCAACCTAGGCTTCACCCCTGGGCGTTGCTCCACCAGATCCAATAGCTAGGGCCTAAGAAGTCAACGCTAGGAGCACCAAATACAAAATAAATACAACAGTTTTTCAATCGTATAAAACGAATAATTGCAACCAGTGTGAAGGTTATGGTCATTTCTACGCTCCTGGCAACCTAGGCTTGACCCTAGGGCGTTGCTCCACCAGATCGAATAGTTAGGGCCTTAGAAGTCAACGCCCGAAGCATAAAATACGATATATGTACAACAGTTTTACCATCGTATAAAATGAATAATCGCAAACCGTGTGAAGGTGATGGTCATTTCTATATTCCGGGCAACCTAGGCTTCACTCTAGGGCGTTGCTCCACCAGATCGAGTAGTTGGGGCGTTAGGAGTCAACGGCCGAAGCATAAAATACAAAATAAGTAGAACAGTTTTTCCATTGTATAAAACGAATAATTGAAACCAGTGTGAAAGTTATGGTCATTTTTACGCTCCGCGCAACCTAGCCTTCACCCTAGGGCGTTGCTCCACCTGATCGAATAGTTAGGGCCCAGGAAGTCAACGGCAGAAGCATAAAATACAATATAAATACAACAGTTTTTCACTTGTAAAACAGAAATAATTGGAACCAGTGTGAAAGCTATGGTCATTTCTACGTTCCGGGCAACCTAGGCTTCACTCTAGGGCGTTGCTCCACCACATCGAATAGCTGCGGCCTTAGAAGTCAACGCCAGAAGCATAAAATACAATATAAATACAACAGTTTTTCAATCTTATAACAGGAATAATTGCAACCAGTGTGAAAGACATGGTCATTTCTACGTTCCGGGCAACCTAGGCTTCACTCTTGGGCGACGCTCCACCGGATCGAATATTCAGGGCCTAAGAAGTCAACGCCAGAAGCATAAAATACAATAAAAATACAACAGCTTTTCGATCGTATAAAATGAATAATTGCAAACAGTGTGAAAGTAATGGTCATTTCTACGTTCCGGGCAATCTAGACTTCACTCTAGGGCGTTGCTCCACCGGATTGAATAGTTAGAGCCTAAGAAGTCAACGCCACAAGCATAAAGAACAATAAAAATACAGCAGTTTTTTCATCGTATATCAGGAATAATTGCAGCAAGCGTAAAGGTAATGGTGATTTCTACGTTCCGGGCAATCTGGGCATCACTCGAGGGCGTTGCCCTACCAGATCGAATTGTTAGGGCCTTAGAAGTCAACGCCAGAAGCATAAAATGCAATATAAATACTACAGTTTTTCCATCGTATAAAACGGATAATTGCAACCAGTGTGAGAGTTATGGTCATTTCTACGTTCCGGGCAACCTAGGCTTTACTCTAGGGCGTTGCTACACCAGATCGAATAGTTACGGCCTTAGAAGTCAACGCCAGAAGCATAAAATACAATAAAAATACAACAGTTTTCCCATAGTATAACATGAATAATTGCAAACAGTGTGAAAGTAATGATCATTTGTACGGTCCGGGCAATCTAGACTTCACTCTAGGGCGTTGCACCACCGAATCGAATATTTAGGGCCTAAGAAGTCAACGCCAGAAGCATAAAATACAATAAAAATACAACAGTTTTTCCATCGTATAGCATGAATAATTGAAACCAGTGTGAAAGTGATGGCCATTTCTACATTCCGGGCAACCTTGGCTTCATTCTAGGTCGTCGTTCTACCAGATCGAACAGTTAGGGCCTAGGAATTCAACGCCAGAAGCATAAAATACAATAAGGATACAACAGTTTTTTCATCGTATAAAATGAATAATTGCAAACAGTGTGAAAGTAATGGTCATTTCTACGTTCCGGGCAATCTAGACTTCACTCTAGGGCGGTGCTCCACTGGATCGAATAGTTAGGGCCTAAGAAGTCAACGCCAGATGCATAAAATACAATATAAATACAACAGCATTTCCATCGTCTAAGACGAATAATTGCAACCAGTGTGAAAGTAATGGCCATTTCAGCGTTACGGGCATCCTAGACTTAACTCTGAGGCATTGCTCCACCATATCGAATAGATAGGGCCTTAGAAGTCAACGCCAGAAGCATAAAGTACAATAAAAATCCAACAGTTTTTTCATCGTATAACAGGAATAATTGCAACAAGCCAGAAGGTAATGTTCATTTCTACGTTCCGGGCAATCTAGGCTTGTCTCTAGGCGTTGCTCCACCAGATCGAATAGTTAGGGCCTAAGAAGTCAACGCCAGAAGCATAAAATACAATAGAAATACAACAGTTTTACCATCGTATAACAGGAATTATTGCAACCAGTGTGAAATATATGGTCATTTCTACGATACGGGCAACCAAGGCTTCACTCTAGGGCGTCGTTCCACCATATCGAATAGTTAGCGCCTAAGAAGTCTACGCCAGAAGCATAAAATACAATACAAATACAACAGCTTTTCCACCGTATAAGAGGAATAATTGCAACCAGTGTGAAAGGTATGGTCACTTCTACGTTGAGGGCATCCTAGGCTTCACTCTAGGGCATTGCTCCACCACATCGAATAGCTACGGCCTTAGAAGTCAACGGCATAACTATAAAAAACAATATAAATGCAACAGTTTTTCCATCGTATAAAATGAATAATTGCAAACAGTGTGGAGGTAATGGTCATTTCTACTTTCCGGGCAACCTAGGCTTCACTCTAGGGCGTTTCTCCACCACATCGAATAGCTACGGTCTTAGGAGTCAACGCCAGAAGCATAAAATACAGTAGAAATACAACAGTTTTTCCTTCGTATAAAACGAATACTTGCAATCAGTATGAAAGTGATGGTCATTACTACATTCCGGGCGACCTAGGCTTCACTCTAGTGCGTTGCTCCACCAGATCGAATAGTTAGGGCCTTAGAAGTCAACGCCAGAAGCATAAAGTACAATATAAGTACAACAGTTTTTCAATCGTATAATAGGAATAATTGCAAACAGTGTGAAAGGTATGGTCATTTCTACGTTGCGGGCATCCTAGGCTTCACTCTAGGGCATTGCTCCACCACATCGACTAGATACGGCCTTAGAAGTCAACGCCATGACTATAAAAAACAATATACAAGCAACAGTTTTTCCATTGTATAAAATGAATAATTGCAAACAGTGTGGAGGTAATGGTCATTTCTACTTTCCGGGCTACCTAGGCTCCACTCTAGGGCGTTTCTCCACCACATCGAATAGCTACGGCCCTAGAAGTCAACGCCTGAGGCATAAAATATAATATAAATACAACAGTTTTTCCATCGTATAACAGGAATAATTGCAACCAGTGTGAAAGTAATGGTCATTTCTACGTTCCGTGCAACCTAGGCTTCACTCTAGGGCGTTGGTCCACCAGGTCGAATAGTTAGGGCCTTAGAAAACAACTCGAGACGCATAAAATACAATATAAATTCAACAGTTTTTCCACGGTATACAACGAATAATTGCAACCGGTATGAATGTTATGGTCATTTCTACTTTCCGTGCAACCTAGGCTTCACTCTAGTGCGTTGCTCCAACAGATCGAATAGTTAACGCCTTAGAAGTCAACGCCAGAAGCATAAAATACAATATAAATACAACAGTTTTTCAATCGTATAACAGGAATAATTGCAAACAGTGTGAAAGGTATGGTCATTTCTACCTTGCGGGCATCCTAGGCTTCACTCTAGGGCATTGCTCCACCACATAGAATAGCTATGGCCTTAGAAGTCAACGCCATAACTATAAAAAACAATATAAATACAACAGTTTTTCCATTCTATAAAATGAATAATTGCAAACAGTGTGGAGGTAAAGGTCATTTCTACTTTCCGGGCAACCTAGGCTTCACTCTAGGGCGTTTCTCCACCACATCGAATACCTACGGCCTTAGAAGTCATCGTCTGAAGCATAAAATATAATATAAATACAACAGTTTTTCCATCGTATAACAGGAATAATTGCAACCAGTGTGAAAGACATGGTCATTTCTACGTTCCGGCCAACCTAGGCTTCACTCTGGGGCGTTGCTTCACCACATCGAATAGCTACGGCCTTAGGAGTCAACGCCAGAGGCATAAAATACAAAGTAAATACAACAGTTTTTCCATCGTATAACAAGAATAATTGCAACCAGTGTGGAAGTAATGGTTATTCCTACGTTCCGGGCAACCTAGTCTTCACGCTAGGGCGTTGCTCCACCACATCGAATAGCTACGGCCTTAGGAGTTAACGCCAGAGGCATAACATACAATATAAGTACAACAGTTTTTCCATCGTATAAAACGAATAGTTGCAATCAGAATGATGGTTGTGGTCATTTCTACGTTCCGGGCAACCTAGCCTTCACCCTAGGCGTTGCTCCACCAGATCCAATAGTTAGGGCCTAAGAAGTCAACGCCAGAAGCATAAAGTACAATAAAAATCCAACAGTTTGTCCATCGTATAACAGGAACAATTGCAACCAGTGTGAAAGTAATGGTCATTTCTACGTTCCTGGCAACCTAGGTTTCGCTCTAGGGCGTTGCTCCACCACATCGAATAGTTCGGGCCTTAGAAAACAACTCCAGACGCATGAAATACAATAAAAATACAACAGTTTTTTCATCGTATAACAGGAATAATTGCAACAAGCCAGAAGGTAATGTTCATTTCTACGTTCCGGGCAATCTAGGCTTCTCCCTAGGCGTTGCTCCACCAGATCGAATAGTTAGGGCCTAAGAAGTCAACGCCAGAAGCATAAAATACAATAGAAATACAACAGTTTTACCATCGTATAACAGGAATAATTGCAACCAGTGTGAAATATATGGTCATTTCTACGATACGGGCAACCAAGGCTTCACTCTAGGGCGTCGTTCCACCATATCGAATAGTTAGCGCCTAAGAAGTCTACGCCAGAAGCATAAAATACAATACAAATACAACAGCTTTTCCATCGTATAAGAGGAATAATTGCAACCAGTGTGAAAGGTATGGTCATTTCTACGTTGCGGGCATCCTAGGCTTCACTCTAGGGCATTGCTCCACCACATCGAATAGCTACGGCCTTAGAAGTCAACGGCATAACTATAAAAAACAATATAAATGCAACAGTTTTTCCATCGTATAAAATGAATAATTGCAAACAGTGTGGAGGTAATGGTCATTTCTACTTTCCGTGCAACCTAGGTTTCACTCTAGGGCGTTTCTCCACCACATCGAATAGCTACGGCCTTAGAAGTCAACGTCTGAAGCATAAAATATAATATAAATACAACAGTTTTTCCATCGTATAACAGGAATGATTGCAACCAGTGTGAAAGACATGGTCATTCCTACGTTCCGGGCAACCTAGGCTTCACTCTAGGGCGTTGCTCCATCACATCGAATAGCTACGGCCTTAGGAGTCAACGCCAGAGGCATAAAATACAAAATAAATACAACAGTTTTTCCTTCGTATAAAACGAATACTTGCAATAAGTATGAAGGTTATGGTCATTTCTACGTTCCGGGCAACCTAGGCTTCACCCTAGGCGTTGCTCCACCACATCGAATAGCTACGGCCTTAGGAGCCAACGCCAGAGGCATAACATACAATATAAGTACAACAGTTTTTCCATCGTATAAAACGAATAATTGCAATCAGTATGAAGGTTATGGACATTTCTACGTTCCGGGCAACCTAGGCTTCACCCTAGGCGTTGCTCCACCAGATCCAGTAGTTAGGGCCTAAGAAGTCAACGACAGAATCATAAAGAACAATAAAAATCCAACAGTTTGTCCGTCGTATAAAAGGAATAATTGCAACCAGTGTGAAAGTAATGGTCATTTCAACGTTCCGGGCAACCTAGGTTTCGCTCTACGGTGGTGCTCCACCAATCGAATAGTTAGGGCCTTAGAAAACAACTCCAGGCGCATAAAATACAATAAAAATACAACAGTTTTTCCACTGTATAGTATGAATAATTGCAAACAGTGTGGAAGTAATGGTCATTTCTACGTTCCGGGCAACCTAGTCTTCACTCTAGGGCGTTGCTCAACCACATCGAATAGCTACGACCCTAGAAGACAACGCCATAACTATAAAATACAATATAAATACAACAGCTTTTCCATCGTATATGATGTATATTTGGAAACAGTGTGAAAGTAAAGGTCATTTCTGCGTTCCGGGCAACCTAGGCTTCACTCTAGTGCGTTGCTCCACCAGATCGAATAGTTAGGGCCTTAGAAGTCGACGCCAGAGGCATAAAATACAATATAAATACAACAGTTTTTCAATCGTATAACAGGTATAATTGCAAACAGTGTGAAAGATATGGTCATTTCTACGTTGCGGGCATCCTAGGCTTCATTCTAGGGCATTGCTCCACCACATCGAATAGTTACGGCCTTAGAAGTCAACGCCATAACTATAAAAAACAATATAAATACAACGGTTTTTCCATTGTATAAAATGAATAATTGCAAACAGTGTGGAGGTAATGGTCATTTCTACATTCCGGGCAACCTAGGCTTCACTCTAGGGCGTTTCTCCACCACATCGAATAGCTACGGCCCTAGAAGTCAACGCCTGAAGCATAAACTGCAATATAAATACAACAGTTATTCCCTTGTATAACAGGAGTAATTGCAACCAGTGTGAAAGGTATGGTCATTTCTACGTTCCGGGCAACCTAGGCTTCACTCTAGGGCGTTGCTCAACCACATCGAATAGCCACGGCCCTAGAAGACAACGCCATAACTGTAAAATACAATATAAATACAACAGTTTTTCCATTGTATAAAATGAATAATTGCAAACAGTGTGGAAGTAATGGTCATTTCTACTTTCCGGGCAACCTAGGCTTCACTCTAGGGCGTTGCTCCACCAGATCGAATAGTTAGGGCCTTAGACGTCAACGCCAGAAGCATAAAATAAAATAAAAATACAACAGTTGTTCCATCGTATATCAGGAATAATTAGAACCTGTGTGAAAGTAATAGGCATTTCTACGTTCCGTGCAACCTAGGCTTCCCTCTAGGGCGTTGCTACACCAGGTCGGATAGTTAGGGCCTTAGAAAACAACTCCAGATGCATAAAATACAATAAAACTACATCAGTTTTTCCATCGTATAACAGGAATAATTGCAACCAGAGTGAAAGTGATGGTCATTTCTACGTTCTGGGCGACCTAGGCTACACTCTAGGGCGTTGCTCCACCAGATCGGATAGCTAGGGCCCTAGAAGTCAACGCCCGAAGCCTAAAATACAATAAAAATACAACAGTTTTTCCATCGTATAAAAGGAATAATTGCAACCAGTGTGAAAGTAATGGCCATTTCTACGTTCCCAGCCACCTAGGCTTCACTCCAGGGCGTTGTTCCTCCAGATCGAATAGCTAGGGCCTAAGAAGTCTACAGCAGAAGCATAAAATACAATATAAATACAACAGTTTTTCCATCGTATAACAGGAATAATTGCAACCAGAGTGAAGGTGTTGGTCATTTCTAAGTTCCGGGCAACCTAGGCTTCACTCTAGAGCGTTGCTCCACCAGATCGAATAGCTAGGGCCTTAGAAGTCAAGCCAGAAGCATAAAATAAAATAAAAATACAACAGTTATTCCATCGTATAACAGGAATAATTACAACCAGTGTGAAAGTAATGGGCATTTCTACGTTCCGTGCAATCTAGGCTTCACTCTAGGGCGTTTTTCCACCAGGTCGAATAGATAGGGCCTTAGAAAACAACTCCAGACGCATAAAATACAATATAAATACAACAGTTTTTCCACGGTATAAAACGAATAATTGCAACCAGTATGAAAGTTATTGTCATTTCTACGTTCCGGGCAACCTAGGCTTCACCCTAGGGCGTTGCTCCACCAGATCGAATAGTTAGGGCCCAGGAAGTCAACGCCAGAAGCATAAAATACAATATAAATACAACAGTTTTTCCATCGTATAAAATGTGTAATTGCAACCAGTGTGAAAGTAACGGCCATTTCTACGTTCCGGGCATCCTAGACTTAACACTGATGCATTGCTCCACTAGCTCGAATACATAGGGCCTTAGAAGTCAACGCCAGAAGCATAAAGTACATTAAAAATCCAACAGTTTGTCCATCGTATAACAGGAATAATTGCCACCAGTGTGAAAGTGATGGTCATTTCTGCATTCCGGTCAACCTAGGCTTCACTCTAGGGCGTTGTTCCTCCAGATAGAGTAGCTAGGGCCCAGGAAGTCAACGCCAGAAGCATAAGATACAATATAAATACAACAGTTTTTCCCTTGTATAACAGGAATAATTGCAACCAGTGTGAAACGTATGGTCATTTCTACGTTCCGGGCAACCTAGGCTTCACTCGAGGGCGTTGCTCCACCACATCGGATAGCTGCGGCCTTAGAAGTCAACGCCAGAAGCCTAAAATACAATATAAATACAACAGTTTTTCAATCGTATAACAGGAATAATTGCAAACAGTGTGAAAGATATGGTCATTTCTGCGTTGCGGGCATCCTAGGCTCCACTCTAGGGAATTGCTCCACCACATCGAATAGCTACGGCCTTAGAAGTCAACGCCATAACTATAAAAAACAATATAAATACAACAGTTTTTCCATTGTATAACAGGAATAATTGCAACCAGTGTGAAAGACATGGTCAATTTTACGTTCCGGGCTACCTAGGCTTCACTCTAGGGCGTTCCTCCAACACATCGAATAGCTACGGCCTTAGGAGTCAACACCAGAGGCATAAAATACAAAATAATTACAACAGTTTTTCCATCGTATAAAACGAATAATTGCAACCAGTATGAAAGTTATGGTCATTTCTACTTTCCGGGCAACCTTGGCTTCATTCTAGGTCGTTGTTCTACCAGATCGAACAGTTAGGGCCTTAGAAGTCAACGCCAGAAGCATAAAATACAATATAAATACAACAGTTTTTCCATCGCATAAAATGAATAATTGCAAACAGTGTGAAACTAATGGTCATTTCTACGTTCCGGGCAACCTAGGCTTCACTCTAGGGCGTTGCACCACCACACCGAATAGTTAGGGCCTTAAAAGTCAACGCCAGAAGCATAAAGTACAATAAAAATCCAACAGTTTTTCCATCGCATAACAGGAATAATTGCAAACAGTGTGAAGGTAATAGTCATTTCTACGCTCCGGTAAACCTAGGCTTCACTCTAGAGCGATGCTCCACCGGACCGAATATTTAGGGCCTAAGAAGTCAACGCCAGAAGCAAAAAATACAATAAAAATACAACAGTTTTTCCATAGTATATCAGGAATAATTGCAAACAGTGTGAAAGTAATGGTCATTTCTACGTTCCGGGCAATCTAGACTTCACTCTACGGCGTTGCTCCACCGGATCGAATAGTTAGGGCCCAGGAAGTCAACCCCAGAAGCATAAAATACAATATAAATACAACAGTATTTCACTTGTATAACAGGAATAATTGCAACCAGTGTGAAAGCTATGGTCATTTCTACGTTCCGTGCAACCTAGGCTTCACTCTAGGGCGTTGCTCCACCACATCGAATAGCTGCGGCCTTAGAAGTCAACGCCAGAAGCATAAAATACAGTATAAATACAACAGTTTTTCAATCGTATAACAGGAATAATTGCAAACAGTGTGAAAAATATGGTCATTTCTACGTTGCGGGCATCCTAGGCTTCACTCTAGGGCGTTGCTCCACCACATCGAATAGCTACGGGCTTAGGAGTCAACGCCAGAGGCATAAAATACAAAATAAATACAAAAGTTTATCGATCGTATTACAAGAATAATTGCAACCAGTGTGAAAGTGATGGTCATTTCTACATTCCGTGCAACCTAGGCTACACTCTAGGGCGTTGCTCCGCCAGATCGAATAGATAGGGCCTTAGAAGTCAACGCCCGAAACATAAAATACAAAATAAATAGATCAGTTTTTCCATTGTATAAAACGAATAATTGAAACCAGTGTGAAAGTTATGGTCATTTCTACGTTCCGCGCAACCTAGGCTTCACCCCTGGGCGTTGCTCCACCAGATCCAATAGTTAGGACCTAAGAAGTCAGCGCCAGAAGCATAAAATACAAAATAGATACAACAGCTTTTCCATCGTATATAATGTATATTTGCAAGCAGTGTGAAGGTAATGGTCATTTCTACGTTCCGCGCAACCTAGACTTCACTCCAGGGCGTTGCTCCACCAGATCGAATAGTTAGGGCCTTACAAGTCAACGCCAGAAGCATAAAATACAATATAAATACAATAGTTTTTCCATCGCATAAAACGAGTAATTGCAACCAGTGTGAAAGTTATGGTCATTTCTACGTTCCGGGCATCCTAGGCTTCACTCTAGGGCGTTGCTCCACCAGATCGAATAGTTAGGGCCTCAGAAGTCAACGCCCGAAGCATAAAATACAAAATAAATAGAACAGTTTTTCCATTGTATAAAACGAATAATTGAAACCAGTGTGAAAGTTATGGTCATTTCTACGTTCCGCGCAACCTAGGCTTCACCCCTGGGCGTTGCTCCACCAGATCCAATAGTCAGGACCTAAGAAGTCAGCGCCAGAAGCATAAAATACAAAATAGATACAACAGCTTTTCCATGTTATATAATGTATATTTGCAAACAGTGAGAAGGCAATGGTCATTTCTATGTTCCGGGCAACCTAGGCTTCACCCTAGGGCGTTGCTCCACCAGATCGAATACATAGGGCCTTAGAAGTCAACGCCAGAAGCATAAAGTACATTAAAAATCCAACAGTTTGTCCATCGTATAACAGGAATAATTGCCTCCAGTGTGAAAGTGATGGTCATTTCTGCATTCCGGGCAACCTAGGCTTCACTCTAGGTAGTTGCTCCTCCAGATAGAATAGTTAGGGCCCAGGAAGTCAACGCCAGAAGCTTAAAATACAATATAAATACAACAGTTTTTCACTTGTATAACAGGAATATTTGCAACCAGTGTGAAAGCTATGGTCATTTCTACGTTCCGGGCAACCTAGGCTTCACTCTAGGGCGTTGCTCCACCACATCGAATAGCTGCGGCCTTAGAAGTCAACGCCAGAAGCATAAAATACAATATAAATACAACAGTTTTTCAATCGTATAACAGGAATAATTGCAAACAGTGTGAAAAATATGGTCATTTCTACGTTGCTGGCATCCTAGGCTTCACTCTAGGGCATTGCTCCACCACATCGAATAGCTACGGCCTTAGAAGTCAGCGCCATAACTATAAAAAACAATATAAATACAACAGTTTCTCGATTGTATAAAATGTATAATTGCAAACAGTGTGGAGGTAATGGTCATTTCTACTTTCCGGGCAACCTAGGCTTCACTCTAGGGCGTTTCTCCACCACATAGAATAGCTACGCCCTTAGAAGTCAACGCCTGAAGCATAACATATTATATAAGTACAACAGTTTTTCCACCGTATAACAGGAATAATTGCAACCAGTGTGAAAGACATGGTCATTTCTACGTTCCAGGCAACCTAGGCTTCACTCTAGGGCGTTGCTCCACCACGTCGAATAGCTACGGCCTTTGGAGTCAACGCCAGAGGTATAAAATACAAAATAAAAACAACAGTTTTTCGATCGTATAACAAGAATAATTGCAACCAGTGTGAAAGTGATGGTCATTTCTACATTCCGGGCAACCTAGGCTACACTCTGGGGCGTTGCTCCGCCAGATCGAATAGATAGGGCCTAAGAAGTCAACGCCAGAAGCATAAAGTACAATCAAAATCCAACAGTTTGTCCATCGTATAGCTGGAATAATTGCAACCAGAGAGAAAGTAACGGTCATTTCCACGTTTCGGGCGACCTAGGCTCCACTCTAGGGCGTTGCTCCACCAGATGGAATAGCTAGGGCCTTAGAAGTCAATGCCAGAAGCATAAAATACAAAATAAATACAACAGTTTTAACATCGTATAAAATGAATAATCGCAAACGGTGTGAAGGTAATGGTCATTTCTACGTTCCGGGCAACCTAGGCTTCACTCTAGGGCGTTGCTCCACCAGATCGAATAGTTAGGGCCATAAAAGTCAACGCCCGAAGCATAAAATACAAAATAAATAGAACAGTTTTTCCATTGTATAAAACGAATAATTGAAACCAGTGTGAAAGTTAGGGTCATTTCTACGTTCCGCGCAACCTAGGCTTCACCCCTGGGCGTTGCTCCACCAGATCCAATAGTTAGGACCTAAGAAGTCAGCGCCAGAAGCATAAAATACAAAATAGATACAACAGCTTTTCCATCGTATATAATGTATATTTGCAAGCAGTGTGAAGGTAATGGTCATTTCTACGTTCCGCGCAACCTAGACTTCACTCCAGGGCGTTTCTCCACCAGATCGAATAGTTAGGGCCTTAGAAGTCAACGCCAGAAGCATAAAATACAATATAAATACAATAGTTTTTCCATCGCATAAAACGAGTAATTGCAACCAGTGTGAAAGTTATGGTCATTTCTACGTTCCGGGCATCCTAGGCTTCACTCTAGGGCGTTGCTCCACCAGATCGAATAGTTAGGGCCTCAGAAGTCAACGCCCGAAGCATAAAATACAAAATAAATAGAACAGTTTTTCCATTGTATAAAACGAATAATTGAAACCAGTGTGAAAGTTATGGTCATTTCTACGTTCCGCGCAACCTAGGCTTCACCCCTGGGCGTTGCTCCACCAGATCCAATAGTTAGGACCTAAGAAGTCAGCGCCAGAAGCATAAAATACAAAATAGATACAACAGCTTTTCCATCGTATATAATGTATATTTGCAAACAGTGTGAAGGCAATGGTCATTTCTACGTTCCGGGCAACCTAGGCTTCACCCTAGGGCGTTGCTCCACCTGATCGAATAGTTAGGGCCTAAGAAGTCAACGCCAGAAGCATAAAATACGATATATGTACAACAGTTTTACCGTCGTATAAAATGAATAATCGCAAACAGTGTCAAGGTAATGGTCAATTCTACATTCCGGGCAACCTAGGCTTCACTCTAGGGCGTTGCTCTACCAGATCGAATAGTTGGGGCCTTAGAAGTCAACGCCCGAAGCATAAAATACAAAATAAATAGAACAGTTTTTCCATTGTATAAAACGAGCAATTGAAACCAGTGTGAAAGTTATGGTCATTTCTACGTTCCGCGCAACCTAGGCTTCACCCCTGGGCGTTGCTCCACCAGATCCAATAGCTAGGGCCTAAGAAGTCAACGCTAGGAGCACCAAATACAAAATAAATACAACAGTTTTTCAATCGTATAAAACGAATAATTGCAACCAGTGTGAAGGTTATGGTCATTTCTACGCTCCTGGCAACCTAGGCTTGACCCTAGGGCGTTGCTCCACCAGATCGAATAGTTAGGGCCTTAGAAGTCAACGCCCGAAGCATAAAATACGATATATGTACAACAGTTTTACCATCGTATAAAATGAATAATCGCAAACCGTGTGAAGGTGATGGTCATTTCTATATTCCGGGCAACCTAGGCTTCACTCTAGGGCGTTGCTCCACCAGATCGAGTAGTTGGGGCGTTAGGAGTCAACGGCCGAAGCATAAAATACAAAATAAGTAGAACAGTTTTTCCATTGTATAAAACGAATAATTGAAACCAGTGTGAAAGTTATGGTCATTTTTACGCTCCGCGCAACCTAGCCTTCACCCCTGGGCGTTGCTCCACCAGATCCAATAGTTAGGACCTAAGAAGTCAGCGCCAGAAGCATAAAATACAAAATAGATACAACAGCTTTTCCATCGTATATAATGTATATTTGCAAACAGTGTGAAGGCAATGGTCATTTCTACGTTCCGGGCAACCTAGGCTTCACCCTAGGGCGTTGCTCCACCTGATCGAATAGTTAGGGCCTAAGAAGTCAACGCCAGAAGCATAAAATACGATATATGTACAACAGTTTTACCGTCGTATAAAATGAATAATCGCAAACAGTGTCAAGGTAATGGTCAATTCTACATTCCGGGCAACCTAGGCTTCACTCTAGGGCGTTGCTCTACCAGATCGAATAGTTGGGGCCTTAGAAGTCAACGCCCGAAGCATAAAATACAAAATAAATAGAACAGTTTTTCCATTGTATAAAACGAGCAATTGAAACCAGTGTGAAAGTTATGGTCATTTCTACGTTCCGCGCAACCTAGGCTTCACCCCTGGGCGTTGCTCCACCAGATCCAATAGCTAGGGCCTAAGAAGTCAACGCTAGGAGCACCAAATACAAAATAAATACAACAGTTTTTCAATCGTATAAAACGAATAATTGCAACCAGTGTGAAGGTTATGGTCATTTCTACGCTCCTGGCAACCTAGGCTTGACCCTAGGGCGTTGCTCCACCAGATCGAATAGTTAGGGCCTTAGAAGTCAACGCCCGAAGCATAAAATACGATATATGTACAACAGTTTTACCATCGTATAAAATGAATAATCGCAAACCGTGTGAAGGTGATGGTCATTTCTATATTCCGGGCAACCTAGGCTTCACTCTAGGGCGTTGCTCCACCAGATCGAGTAGTTGGGGCGTTAGGAGTCAACGGCCGAAGCATAAAATACAAAATAAGTAGAACAGTTTTTCCATTGTATAAAACGAATAATTGAAACCAGTGTGAAAGTTATGGTCATTTTTACGCTCCGCGCAACCTAGCCTTCACCCTAGGGCGTTGCTCCACCTGATCGAATAGTTAGGGCCCAGGAAGTCAACGGCAGAAGCATAAAATACAATATAAATACAACAGTTTTTCACTTGTAAAACAGAAATAATTGGAACCAGTGTGAAAGCTATGGTCATTTCTACGTTCCGGGCAACCTAGGCTTCACTCTAGGGCGTTGCTCCACCACATCGAATAGCTGCGGCCTTAGAAGTCAACGCCAGAAGCATAAAATACAATATAAATACAACAGTTTTTCAATCTTATAACAGGAATAATTGCAACCAGTGTGAAAGACATGGTCATTTCTACGTTCCGGGCAACCTAGGCTTCACTCTTGGGCGACGCTCCACCGGATCGAATATTCAGGGCCTAAGAAGTCAACGCCAGAAGCATAAAATACAATAAAAATACAACAGCTTTTCGATCGTATAAAATGAATAATTGCAAACAGTGTGAAAGTAATGGTCATTTCTACGTTCCGGGCAATCTAGACTTCACTCTAGGGCGTTGCTCCACCGGATTGAATAGTTAGAGCCTAAGAAGTCAACGCCACAAGCATAAAGAACAATAAAAATACAGCAGTTTTTTCATTGTATATCAGGAATAATTGCAGCAAGCGTAAAGGTAATGGTGATTTCTACGTTCCGGGCAATCTGGGCATCACTCGAGGGCGTTGCCGTACCAGATCGAATTGTTAGGGCCTTAGAAGTCAACGCCAGAAGCATAAAATGCAATATAAATACTACAGTTTTTCCATCGTATAAAACGGATAATTGCAACCAGTGTGAGAGTTATGGTCATTTCTACGTTCCGGGCAACCTAGGCTTTACTCTAGGGCGTTGCTACACCAGATCGAATAGTTACGGCCTTAGAAGTCAACGCCAGAAGCATAAAATACAATAAAAATACAACAGTTTTCCCATAGTATAACATGAATAATTGCAAACAGTGTGAAAGTAATGATCATTTGTACGGTCCGGGCAATCTAGACTTCACTCTAGGGCGTTGCACCACCGAATCGAATATTTAGGGCCTAAGAAGTCAACGCCAGAAGCATAAAATACAATAAAAATACAACAGTTTTTCCATCGTATAGCATGAATAATTGAAACCAGTGTGAAAGTGATGGCCATTTCTACATTCCGGGCAACCTTGGCTTCATTCTAGGTCGTCGTTCTACCAGATCGAACAGTTAGGGCCTAGGAATTCAACGCCAGAAGCATAAAATACAATAAGGATACAACAGTTTTTTCATCGTATAAAATGAATAATTGCAAACAGTGTGAAAGTAATGGTCATTTCTACGTTCCGGGCAATCTAGACTTCACTCTAGGGCGGTGCTCCACTGGATCGAATAGTTAGGGCCTAAGAAGTCAACGCCAGATGCATAAAATACAATATAAATACAACAGCATTTCCATCGTCTAAGACGAATAATTGCAACCAGTGTGAAAGTAATGGCCATTTCAGCGTTACGGGCATCCTAGACTTAACTCTGAGGCATTGCTCCACCATATCGAATAGATAGGGCCTTAGAAGTCAACGCCAGAAGCATAAAGTACAATAAAAATCCAACAGTTTTTTCATCGTATAACAGGAATAATTGCAACAAGCCAGAAGGTAATGTTCATTTCTACGTTCCGGGCAATCTAGGCTTGTCTCTAGGCGTTGCTCCACCAGATCGAATAGTTAGGGCCTAAGAAGTCAACGCCAGAAGCATAAAATACAATAGAAATACAACAGTTTTACCATCGTATAACAGGAATTATTGCAACCAGTGTGAAATATATGGTCATTTCTACGATACGGGCAACCAAGGCTTCACTCTAGGGCGTCGTTCCACCATATCGAATAGTTAGCGCCTAAGAAGTCTACGCCAGAAGCATAAAATACAATACAAATACAACAGCTTTTCCACCGTATAAGAGGAATAATTGCAACCAGTGTGAAAGGTATGGTCACTTCTACGTTGAGGGCATCCTAGGCTTCACTCTAGGGCATTGCTCCACCACATCGAATAGCTACGGCCTTAGAAGTCAACGGCATAACTATAAAAAACAATATAAATGCAACAGTTTTTCCATCGTATAAAATGAATAATTGCAAACAGTGTGGAGGTAATGGTCATTTCTACTTTCCGGGCAACCTAGGCTTCACTCTAGGGCGTTTCTCCACCACATCGAATAGCTACGGTCTTAGGAGTCAACGCCAGAAGCATAAAATACAGTAGAAATACAACAGTTTTTCCTTCGTATAAAACGAATACTTGCAATCAGTATGAAAGTGATGGTCATTACTACATTCCGGGCGACCTAGGCTTCACTCTAGTGCGTTGCTCCACCAGATCGAATAGTTAGGGCCTTAGAAGTCAACGCCAGAAGCATAAAGTACAATATAAGTACAACAGTTTTTCAATCGTATAACAGGAATAATTGCAAACAGTGTGAAAGATATGGTGATTTCTACGTTGCGGGCATCCTAGGCTTCACTCTAGGGCATTGCTCCACCACATCGACTAGATACGGCCTTAGAAGTCAACGCCATGACTATAAAAAACAATATACAAGCAACAGTTTTTCCATTCTATAAAATGAATAATTGCAAACAGTGTGGAGGTAATGGTCATTTCTACTTTCCGGGCTACCTAGGCTCCACTCTAGGGCGTTTCTCCACCACATCGAATAGCTACGGCCCTAGAAGTCAACGCCTGAGGCATAAAATATAATATAAATACAACAGTTTTTCCATCGTATAACAGGAATAATTGCAACCAGTGTGAAAGTAATGGTCATTTCTACGTTCCGTGCAACCTAGGCTTCACTCTAGGGCGTTGGTCCACCAGGTCGAATAGTTAGGGCCTTAGAAAACAACTCGAGACGCATAAAATACAATATAAATTCAACAGTTTTTCCACGGTATACAACGAATAATTGCAACCGGTATGAATGTTATGGTCATTTCTACTTTCCGTGCAACCTAGGCTTCACTCTAGTGCGTTGCTCCAACAGATCGAATAGTTAACGCCTTAGAAGTCAACGCCAGAAGCATAAAATACAATATAAATACAACAGTTTTTCAATCGTATAACAGGAATAATTGCAAACAGTGTGAAAGGTATGGTCATTTCTACCTTGCGGGCATCCTAGGCTTCACTCTAGGGCATTGCTCCACCACATAGAATAGCTATGGCCTTAGAAGTCAACGCCATAACTATAAAAAACAATATAAATACAACAGTTTTTCCATTCTATAAAATGAATAATTGCAAACAGTGTGGAGGTAAAGGTCATTTCTACTTTCCGGGCAACCTAGGCTTCACTCTAGGGCGTTTCTCCACCACATCGAATACCTACGGCCTTAGAAGTCATCGTCTGAAGCATAAAATATAATATAAATACAACAGTTTTTCCATCGTATAACAGGAATAATTGCAACCAGTGTGAAAGACATGGTCATTTCTACGTTCCGGCCAACCTAGGCTTCACTCTGGGGCGTTGCTTCACCACATCGAATAGCTACGGCCTTAGGAGTCAACGCCAGAGGCATAAAATACAAAGTAAATACAACAGTTTTTCCATCGTATAACAAGAATAATTGCAACCAGTGTGGAAGTAATGGTTATTCCTACGTTCCGGGCAACCTAGTCTTCACGCTAGGGCGTTGCTCCACCACATCGAATAGCTACGGCCTTAGGAGTTAACGCCAGAGGCATAACATACAATATAAGTACAACAGTTTTTCCATCGTATAAAACGAATAGTTGCAATCAGAATGATGGTTGTGGTCATTTCTACGTTCCGGGCAACCTAGCCTTCACCCTAGGCGTTGCTCCACCAGATCCAATAGTTAGGGCCTAAGAAGTCAACGCCAGAAGCATAAAGTACAATAAAAATCCAACAGTTTGTCCATCGTATAACAGGAACAATTGCAACCAGTGTGAAAGTAATGGTCATTTCTACGTTCCTGGCAACCTAGGTTTCGCTCTAGGGCGTTGCTCCACCACATCGAATAGTTCGGGCCTTAGAAAACAACTCCAGACGCATGAAATACAATAAAAATACAACAGTTTTTTCATCGTATAACAGGAATAATTGCAACAAGCCAGAAGGTAATGTTCATTTCTACGTTCCGGGCAATCTAGGCTTCTCCCTAGGCGTTGCTCCACCAGATCGAATAGTTAGGGCCTAAGAAGTCAACGCCAGAAGCATAAAATACAATAGAAATACAACAGTTTTACCATCGTATAACAGGAATAATTGCAACCAGTGTGAAATATATGGTCATTTCTACGATACGGGCAACCAAGGCTTCACTCTAGGGCGTCGTTCCACCATATCGAATAGTTAGCGCCTAAGAAGTCTACGCCAGAAGCATAAAATACAATACAAATACAACAGCTTTTCCATCGTATAAGAGGAATAATTGCAACCAGTGTGAAAGGTATGGTCATTTCTACGTTGCGGGCATCCTAGGCTTCACTCTAGGGCATTGCTCCACCACATCGAATAGCTACGGCCTTAGAAGTCAACGGCATAACTATAAAAAACAATATAAATGCAACAGTTTTTCCATCGTATAAAATGAATAATTGCAAACAGTGTGGAGGTAATGGTCATTTCTACTTTCCGTGCAACCTAGGTTTCACTCTAGGGCGTTTCTCCACCACATCGAATAGCTACGGCCTTAGAAGTCAACGTCTGAAGCATAAAATATAATATAAATACAACAGTTTTTCCATCGTATAACAGGAATGATTGCAACCAGTGTGAAAGACATGGTCATTCCTACGTTCCGGGCAACCTAGGCTTCACTCTAGGGCGTTGCTCCATCACATCGAATAGCTACGGCCTTAGGAGTCAACGCCAGAGGCATAAAATACAAAATAAATACAACAGTTTTTCCTTCGTATAAAACGAATACTTGCAATAAGTATGAAGGTTATGGTCATTTCTACGTTCCGGGCAACCTAGGCTTCACCCTAGGCGTTGCTCCACCACATCGAATAGCTACGGCCTTAGGAGCCAACGCCAGAGGCATAACATACAATATAAGTACAACAGTTTTTCCATCGTATAAAACGAATAATTGCAATCAGTATGAAGGTTATGGACATTTCTACGTTCCGGGCAACCTAGGCTTCACCCTAGGCGTTGCTCCACCAGATCCAGTAGTTAGGGCCTAAGAAGTCAACGACAGAATCATAAAGAACAATAAAAATCCAACAGTTTGTCCGTCGTATAAAAGGAATAATTGCAACCAGTGTGAAAGTAATGGTCATTTCAACGTTCCGGGCAACCTAGGTTTCGCTCTACGGTGGTGCTCCACCAATCGAATAGTTAGGGCCTTAGAAAACAACTCCAGGCGCATAAAATACAATAAAAATACAACAGTTTTTCCACTGTATAGTATGAATAATTGCAAACAGTGTGGAAGTAATGGTCATTTCTACGTTCCGGGCAACCTAGTCTTCACTCTAGGGCGTTGCTCAACCACATCGAATAGCTACGACCCTAGAAGACAACGCCATAACTATAAAATACAATATAAATACAACAGCTTTTCCATCGTATATGATGTATATTTGGAAACAGTGTGAAAGTAAAGGTCATTTCTGCGTTCCGGGCAACCTAGGCTTCACTCTAGTGCGTTGCTCCACCAGATCGAATAGTTAGGGCCTTAGAAGTCGACGCCAGAGGCATAAAATACAATATAAATACAACAGTTTATCAATCGTATAACAGGTATAATTGCAAACAGTGTGAAAGATATGGTCATTTCTACGTTGCGGGCATCCTAGGCTTCATTCTAGGGCATTGCTCCACCACATCGAATAGTTACGGCCTTAGAAGTCAACGCCATAACTATAAAAAACAATATAAATACAACGGTTTTTCCATTGTATAAAATGAATAATTGCAAACAGTGTGGAGGTAATGGTCATTTCTACATTCCGGGCAACCTAGGCTTCACTCTAGGGCGTTTCTCCACCACATCGAATAGCTACGGCCCTAGAAGTCAACGCCTGAAGCATAAACTGCAATATAAATACAACAGTTATTCCCTTGTATAACAGGAGTAATTGCAACCAGTGTGAAAGGTATGGTCATTTCTACGTTCCGGGCAACCTAGGCTTCACTCTAGGGCGTTGCTCAACCACATCGAATAGCCACGGCCCTAGAAGACAACGCCATAACTGTAAAATACAATATAAATACAACAGTTTTTCCATTGTATAAAATGAATAATTGCAAACAGTGTGGAAGTAATGGTCATTTCTACTTTCCGGGCAACCTAGGCTTCACTCTAGGGCGTTGCTCCACCAGATCGAATAGTTAGGGCCTTAGACGTCAACGCCAGAAGCATAAAATAAAATAAAAATACAACAGTTGTTCCATCGTATATCAGGAATAATTAGAACCTGTGTGAAAGTAATAGGCATTTCTACGTTCCGTGCAACCTAGGCTTCCCTCTAGGGCGTTGCTACACCAGGTCGGATAGTTAGGGCCTTAGAAAACAACTCCAGATGCATAAAATACAATAAAACTACATCAGTTTTTCCATCGTATAACAGGAATAATTGCAACCAGAGTGAAAGTGATGGTCATTTCTACGTTCTGGGCGACCTAGGCTACACTCTAGGGCGTTGCTCCACCAGATCGGATAGCTAGGGCCCTAGAAGTCAACGCCCGAAGCCTAAAATACAATAAAAATACAACAGTTTTTCCATCGTATAAAAGGAATAATTGCAACCAGTGTGAAAGTAATGGCCATTTCTACGTTCCCAGCCACCTAGGCTTCACTCCAGGGCGTTGTTCCTCCAGATCGAATAGCTAGGGCCTAAGAAGTCTACAGCAGAAGCATAAAATACAATATAAATACAACAGTTTTTCCATCGTATAACAGGAATAATTGCAACCAGAGTGAAGGTGTTGGTCATTTCTAAGTTCCGGGCAACCTAGGCTTCACTCTAGAGCGTTGCTCCACCAGATCGAATAGCTAGGGCCTTAGAAGTCAAGCCAGAAGCATAAAATAAAATAAAAATACAACAGTTATTCCATCGTATAACAGGAATAATTACAACCAGTGTGAAAGTAATGGGCATTTCTACGTTCCGTGCAATCTAGGCTTCACTCTAGGGCGTTTTTCCACCAGGTCGAATAGATAGGGCCTTAGAAAACAACTCCAGACGCATAAAATACAATATAAATACAACAGTTTTTCCACGGTATAAAACGAATAATTGCAACCAGTATGAAAGTTATTGTCATTTCTACGTTCCGGGCAACCTAGGCTTCACCCTAGGGCGTTGCTCCACCAGATCGAATAGTTAGGGCCCAGGAAGTCAACGCCAGAAGCATAAAATACAATATAAATACAACAGTTTTTCCATCGTATAAAATGTGTAATTGCAACCAGTGTGAAAGTAACGGCCATTTCTACGTTCCGGGCATCCTAGACTTAACACTGATGCATTGCTCCACTAGCTCGAATACATAGGGCCTTAGAAGTCAACGCCAGAAGCATAAAGTACATTAAAAATCCAACAGTTTGTCCATCGTATAACAGGAATAATTGCCACCAGTGTGAAAGTGATGGTCATTTCTGCATTCCGGTCAACCTAGGCTTCACTCTAGGGCGTTGTTCCTCCAGATAGAGTAGCTAGGGCCCAGGAAGTCAACGCCAGAAGCATAAGATACAATATAAATACAACAGTTTTTCCCTTGTATAACAGGAATAATTGCAACCAGTGTGAAACGTATGGTCATTTCTACGTTCCGGGCAACCTAGGCTTCACTCGAGGGCGTTGCTCCACCACATCGGATAGCTGCGGCCTTAGAAGTCAACGCCAGAAGCCTAAAATACAATATAAATACAACAGTTTTTCAATCGTATAACAGGAATAATTGCAAACAGTGTGAAAGATATGGTCATTTCTGCGTTGCGGGCATCCTAGGCTCCACTCTAGGGAATTGCTCCACCACATCGAATAGCTACGGCCTTAGAAGTCAACGCCATAACTATAAAAAACAATATAAATACAACAGTTTTTCCATTGTATAACAGGAATAATTGCAACCAGTGTGAAAGACATGGTCAATTTTACGTTCCGGGCTACCTAGGCTTCACTCTAGGGCGTTCCTCCAACACATCGAATAGCTACGGCCTTAGGAGTCAACACCAGAGGCATAAAATACAAAATAATTACAACAGTTTTTCCATCGTATAAAACGAATAATTGCAACCAGTATGAAAGTTATGGTCATTTCTACTTTCCGGGCAACCTTGGCTTCATTCTAGGTCGTTGTTCTACCAGATCGAACAGTTAGGGCCTTAGAAGTCAACGCCAGAAGCATAAAATACAATATAAATACAACAGTTTTTCCATCGCATAAAATGAATAATTGCAAACAGTGTGAAACTAATGGTCATTTCTACGTTCCGGGCAACCTAGGCTTCACTCTAGGGCGTTGCACCACCACACCGAATAGTTAGGGCCTTAAAAGTCAACGCCAGAAGCATAAAGTACAATAAAAATCCAACAGTTTTTCCATCGCATAACAGGAATAATTGCAAACAGTGTGAAGGTAATAGTCATTTCTACGCTCCGGTAAACCTAGGCTTCACTCTAGAGCGATGCTCCACCGGACCGAATATTTAGGGCCTAAGAAGTCAACGCCAGAAGCAAAAAATACAATAAAAATACAACAGTTTTTCCATAGTATATCAGGAATAATTGCAAACAGTGTGAAAGTAATGGTCATTTCTACGTTCCGGGCAATCTAGACTTCACTCTACGGCGTTGCTCCACCGGATCGAATAGTTAGGGCCTTAGAAGTCAACGCCCGAAGCATAAAATATAAAATTAATAGAACAGTTTTTCCATTGTATAAAACGAATGATTGCAACCAGAGTGAAACTTATGGTCATTTCTACGTTCCGTGCAACATAGGATCCACTCTAGGGCGTTGCTCCACCACATCGATTAGCTACGGCCTTAGAAGTCAACGCCAGAAGCATAAAATACAATATAAATACAACAGCTTTTCCATCGTCTAAAACGAATAATTGCAACCAGTGTGAAAGTAATGGCCATTTCAACGTTACGGGCATCCTAGACTTATCTCTGAGGCATTGTTCCACCAGATGGGATAGATAGGGCCTTAGAAGTCAACGCCAGAAGCATACAGTACAATAAAAATCCAACAGTTTTTCCGTCGTATAACAGGAATAATTGCAAACAGTGTGAAGGTGATAGTCATTTCTACGCTCCGGTCAACCCAGGCTTCACTCTAGGGCGTTGCTCCACCAGATCGAATAGTTAGGGCCTTAGACGTCAACGCCAGAAGCATAAAATAAAATAAAAATACAACAGTTGTTCCATCGTATATCAGGAATAATTACAACCTGTGTGAAGGTAATAGGCATTTCTACGTTCCGTGCAACCTAGGCTTCCCTCAAGGGCGTTGCTACACCAGGTCGGATAGTTAGGGCCTTAGAAAACAACTCCAGACGCATAAAATACAATATAAATACAACAGTTTTTCCACGGTATAAAACGAATAATTGCAACCAGTATGAATGTTATGGTCATTTCTACGTTCCGGGCAACCTAGGCTTCACCCTAGGGCGTTGCTCCACCAGATCGAATAGTTAGGGCCCAGGAAGTCAACGCCAGAAGCATAAAATACAATATAAATACAACAGTTTTTCCATCGTATAAAATGTGTAATTGCAACCAGTGTGAAAGTAACGGCCATTTCTACGTTCCGGGCATCCTAGACTTAACACTGAGGCATTGTTCCACCAGATCGAATACATAGGGCCTTAGAAGTCAACGCCAGAAGCGTAAAGTACATTAAAAATCCAACAGTTTGTCCATCGTATAACAGGAGTAATTGCCACCAGTGTGAAAGTTATGGTCATTTCTGCATTCCGGGCACCTAGGCTTCACTCTAGGGCGTTGCTCCTCCAGATAGAATAGTTAGGGCCCAGGAAGTCAACGCCAGAAGCATAAAATATAATATAAATACAACAGTTTTTCCATCGTATAACACGAATAATTGCAACCAGTGTGAAAGACATGGTCAATTCAACGTTCCGGGTAACCTCGGCTTCACTCTAGGGCGTTGCTCCAACACATCGAATTGCTACGGCCATAGGAGTCAACGCCAGAGGCATAAAATACAAAATAAATACAACAGTTTTTCCATCGTATAACAAGAATAATTGCAGCCATTGTGAAAGTGATGGTCATTTCTACATTCCGAGCAGCCTAGGCTTCACTCTACTGCGTTGTTCCTCCAGATCGAATTGCTAGGGCCTAAGAAGCCTACGCCAGAAGCATAAAATACAATATAAATACCACAGTATTTCCATCGTATAACAGGTATAATTGCAACCAGAGTGAAGGTGATGGTCATTTCTAAGTTCCGGGCAACCTAGGCTTCACTCTAGAGCGTTGCTCCACCAGATCGAATAGCTAGGACCTTAGAAGTCAACGCCAGAAGCATAAAGTACATTAAAAATCCAACAGTTTGTCCATCGTATAACAGGAGTAATTGCCACCAGTGTGAAAGTTATGGTCATTTCTGCATTCCGGGCAACCTAGACTTCACTCTAGGGCGTTGCCCCTCCAGATAGAATAGTTAGGTCCCAGGAAGTCAACGCCAGAAGCATAAAATAAAATATAACTGCAACAGTTTTTCCCTTGTATAACAGGAATAATTGCAACCAGTGTGAAACGTATGGTCATTTCTACGTTCCGGGCAACCTAGGCTTCACTCTAGGGCGTTGCTCCACCACATGGGATAGCTGCGGCCTTAGAAGTCAACGCCAGAAGCATAAAATACAATATAAATACAACAGTTTTTCAATCGTATAACAGGAATAATTGCAAACAGTGTGAAAGATATGGTCATTTCTACGTTGCGGGCATCCTAGGCTTCACTCTAGGGCATTGCTCCACCACATCGAATAGCTACGGCCTTAGAAGTCAACGCCATAACTATAGAGAACAATATAAATACAACAGTTTTTGCATTGTATAAAATGAATAATTGCAAACAGTGTGGAGGTAGTGGTCATTTTTACTTTCCGGGCAACCTAGGCTTCACTCTAGGCCGTTTCTCCACCACATCGAATAGCTACTGCCTTAGAAGTCAACGTCTGAAGCATAAAATATAATATAAATACAACAGTTTTTCCATCGTATAACACGAATAATTGCAACCAATGTGAAAGACATGGTCATTTCTACGTTCCGGGTAACCTAGGCTTCACTCTAGGGCGTTGCTCCAACACATCGAATAGCTACGGCCTTAGGAGTCAACGCCAGAGGCATAAAATACAAAATAAATACAACGGTTTTTCCATCGTATAACAAGAATAATTGCAGCCATTGTGAAAGTGATGGTCATTTCTACATTCCGAGCAGCCTAGGCTTCACTCTAGGGCGTTGTTCCTCCAGATCGAATTGCTAGGGCCTAAGAAGTCTACACCAGAAGCATAAAATACAACATAAATACAACAGTTTTTCCATCGTATAACAGGAATAATTGCAACCAGTGTGAAAGTGATGGTCATTTCTACGTTCCGGGCAACCTAGGCTTCAGTCTAGGGCGTGGTTCCCCCAGATCGAATAATTAGGGCCTAAGAAGCCTACGCCAGAAGCATAAAATACAATATAAATACCACAGTATTTCCATCGTATAACAGGTATAATTGCAAGCAGAGTGAAGGTGACGGTCATTTCTAAGTTCCGGGCAACCTAGGCTTCACTCTAGAGCGTTGCTCCGCCAGATCGAATAGCTAGGACCTTAGAAGTCAACGCCAGAAGCATAAAGTACATTAAAAATCCAACAGGTTGTCCATCGTATAACAGGAGTAATTGCCACCAGTGTGAAAGTTATGGTCATTTCTGCATTCCGGGCAACCTAGGCTTCACTCTAGGGCGTTGCTCCTCCAGATAGAATAGTTAGGGCCCAGGAAGTCAACGCCAGAAGCATAAAGTACATTAAAAATCCAACAGTTTGTCCATCGTATAACAGGAGTAATTGCCACCAGTGTGAAAGTTATGGTCATTTCTGCATTCCGGGCAACCTAGGCTTCACTCTAGGGCGTTGCTCCTCCAGATAGAATAGTTAGGGCTCAGGAAGTCAACGCCAGAAACATAAAATAAAATATAAATGCAACAGTTTTTCCCTTGTATAACAGGAATAATTGCAACCAGTGTGAAAGGTATGGTTATTTCTACGTTCCGGGCAACCTAGGCTTCACTCTATGGCGTTGCTCCACCACATCGGATAGCTGCGGCCTTAGAAATCAGCGCCAGAAGCATAAAATACAATATAAATGCAACAGTTTTTCAATCGTATAACAGGAATAATTGCAAACAGTGTGAAAGATATGGTCATTTCTACGTTGCGGGCATCCTAGGCTTCACTCTAGGGCATTGCTCCACCACATCGAATAGCTACGGCCTTAGAAGTCAACGCCATAACTATAGAGAACAATATAAATACAACAGTTTTTCCATTGTATAAAATGTATAATTGCAAACAGTGTGGAGGTAGTGGTCATTTTTACTTTCCGGGCAACCTAGGCTTCACTCTAGGCCGTTTCTCCACCACATCGAATAGCTACTGCCTTAGAAGTCAACGTCTGAAGCATAAAATATAATATAAATACAACAGTTTTTCCATCGTATAACACGCATAATTGCAACCAGTGTGAAAGACATGGTCATTTCTACGTTCCGGGTAACCTAGGCTTCACTCTAGGGCGTTGCTCCAACACTTCGAATAGCTACGGCCTTAGGTGTCAACGCCAGAGGCATAAAATACAAAATAAATACAACGGTTTTTCCATCGTATGACAAGAATAATTGCAGCCATTGTGAAAGTGATGGTCATTTCTACATTCCGAGCAGCCCAGGCTTCACTCTAGGGCGTTGTTCCTCCAGATCGAATTGCTAGGGCCTAAGAAGTCTACACCAGAAGCATAAAATACAACATAAATACAACAGTTTTTCCATCGTATAACAGGAATAATTGCAACCAGTGTGAAAGTGATGGTCATTTCTACGTTCCGGGCAACCTAGGCTTCAGTCTAGGGCGTGGTTCCCCCAGATCGAATAATTAGGGCCTAAGAAGCCTACGCCAGGAGCATAAAATACAATATAAATACCACAGTATTTCCATCGTATAACAGGTATAATTGCAACCAGAGTGAAGGTGACGGTCATTTCTAAGTTCCGGGCAACCTAGGCTTCACCCTAGGGAGTAGCTCCACCAGATCGAATAGTTAGGGCCTAAGAAGTCAATGCCAGAAGCATGAAATACGATATATGTACAACAGTTTTTTCATCGTATAAAATGAGTAATTGCAACCAGTGTGAAAGTAACGGCCATTTCTACGTTCCGGGCATCCTAGACTTAACACTGAGGCATTGTTCCACCAGATCGAATACATAGGGCCTTAGAAGTCAACGCCAGAAGCATAAAGTACATTAAAAATCCAACAGTTTGTCCATCGTATAACAGGAGTAATTGCCACCAGTGTGAAAGTTATGGTCATTTCTGCATTCCGGGCACCTAGGCTTCACTCTAGGGCGTTGCTCCTCCAGATAGAATAGTTAGGGCCCAGGAAGTCAACGCCAGAAGCATAAAATATAATATAAATACAACAGTTTTTCCATCGTATAACACGAATAATTGCAACCAGTGTGAAAGACATGGTCAATTCTACGTTCCGGGTAACCTCGGCTTCACTCTAGGGCGTTGCTCCAACACATCGAATTGCTACGGCCATAGGAGTCAACGCCAGAGGCATAAAATACAAAATAAATACAACAGTTTTTCCATCGTATAACAAGAATAATTGCAGCCATTGTGAAAGTGATGGTCATTTCTACATTCCGAGCAGCCTAGGCTTCACTCTACTGCGTTGTTCCTCCAGATCGAATTGCTAGGGCCTAAGAAGCCTACGCCAGAAGCATAAAATACAATATAAATACCGCAGTATTTCCATCGTATAACAGGTATAATTGCAACCAGAGTGAAGGTGATGGTCATTTCTAAGTTCCGGGCAACCTAGGCTTCACTCTAGAGCGTTGCTCCACCAGATCGAATAGCTAGGACCTTAGAAGTCAACGCCAGAAGCATAAAGTACATTAAAAATCCAACAGTTTGTCCATCGTATAACAGGAGTAATTGCCACCAGTGTGAAAGTTATGGTCATTTCTGCATTCCGGGCAACCTAGACTTCACTCTAGGGCGTTGCCCCTCCAGATAGAATAGTTAGGTCCCAGGAAGTCAACGCCAGAAGCATAAAATAAAATATAACTGCAACAGTTTTTCCCTTGTATAACAGGAATAATTGCAACCAGTGTGAAACGTATGGTCATTTCTACGTTCCGGGCAACCTAGGCTTCACTCTAGGGCGTTGCTCCACCACATGGGATAGCTGCGGCCTTAGAAGTCAACGCCAGAAGCATAAAATACAATATAAATACAACAGTTTTTCAATCGTATAACAGGAATAATTGCAAACAGTGTGAAAGATATGGTCATTTCTACGTTGCGGGCATCCTAGGCTTCACTCTAGGGCATTGCTCCACCACATCGAATAGCTACGGCCTTAGAAGTCAGCGCCATAACTATAGAGAACAATATAAATACAACAGTTTTTCCATTGTATAAAATGAATAATTGCAAACAGTGTGGAGGTAGTGGTCATTTTTACTTTCCGGGCAACCTAGGCTTCACTCTAGGCCGTTTCTCCACCACATCGAATAGCTACTGCCTTAGAAGTCAACGTCTGAAGCATAAAATATAATATAAATACAACAGTTTTTCCATCGTATAACACGAATAATTGCAACCAATGTGAAAGACATGGTCATTTCTACGTTCCGGGTAACCTAGGCTTCACTCTAGGGCGTTGCTCCAACACATCGAATAGCTACGGCCTTAGGAGTCAACGCCAGAGGCATAAAATACAAAATAAATACAACGGTTTTTCCATCGTATAACAAGAATAATTGCAGCCATTGTGAAAGTGATGGTCATTTCTACATTCCGAGCAGCCTAGGCTTCACTCTAGGGCGTTGTTCCTCCAGATCGAATTGCTAGGGCCTAAGAAGTCTACACCAGAAGCATAAAATACAACATAAATACAACAGTTTTTCCATCGTATAACAGGAATAATTGCAACCAGTGTGAAAGTGATGGTCATTTCTACGTTCCGGGCAACCTAGGCTTCAGTCTAGGGCGTGGTTCCCCCAGATCGAATAATTAGGGCCTAAGAAGCCTACGCCAGAAGCATAAAATACAATATAAATACCACAGTATTTCCATCGTATAACAGGTATAATTGCAAGCAGAGTGAAGGTGACGGTCATTTCTAAGTTCCGGGCAACCTAGGCTTCACTCTAGAGCGTTGCTCCGCCAGATCGAATAGCTAGGACCTTAGAAGTCAACGCCAGAAGCATAAAGTACATTAAAAATCCAACAGGTTGTCCATCGTATAACAGGAGTAATTGCCACCAGTGTGAAAGTTATGGTCATTTCTGCATTCCGGGCAACCTAGGCTTCACTCTAGGGCGTTGCTCCTCCAGATAGAATAGTTAGGGCCCAGGAAGTCAACGCCAGAAGCATAAAGTACATTAAAAATCCAACAGTTTGTCCATCGTATAACAGGAGTAATTGCCACCAGTGTGAAAGTTATGGTCATTTCTGCATTCCGGGCAACCTAGGCTTCACTCTAGGGCGTTGCTCCTCCAGATAGAATAGTTAGGGCTCAGGAAGTCAACGCCAGAAGCATAAAATAAAATATAAATGCAACAGTTTTTCCCTTGTATAACAGGAATAATTGCAACCAGTGTGAAAGGTATGGTTATTTCTACGTTCCGGGCAACCTAGGCTTCACTCTATGGCGTTGCTCCACCACATCGGATAGCTGCGGCCTTAGAAATCAACGCCAGAAGCATAAAATACAATATAAATGCAACAGTTTTTCAATCGTATAACAGGAATAATTGCAAACAGTGTGAAAGATATGGTCATTTCTACGTTGCGGGCATCCTAGGCTTCACTCTAGGGCATTGCTCCACCACATCGAATAGCTACGGCCTTAGAAGTCAACGCCATAACTATAGAGAACAATATAAATACAACAGTTTTTCCATTGTATAAAATGTATAATTGCAAACAGTGTGGAGGTAGTGGTCATTTTTACTTTCCGGGCAACCTAGGCTTCACTCTAGGCCGTTTCTCCACCACATCGAATAGCTACTGCCTTAGAAGTCAACGTCTGAAGCATAAAATATAATATAAATACAACAGTTTTTCCATCGTATAACACGCATAATTGCAACCAGTGTGAAAGACATGGTCATTTCTACGTTCCGGGTAACCTAGGCTTCACTCTAGGGCGTTGCTCCAACACATCGAATAGCTACGGCCTTAGGTGTCAACGCCAGAGGCATAAAATACAAAATAAATACAACGGTTTTTCCATCGTATGACAAGAATAATTGCAGCCATTGTGAAAGTGATGGTCATTTCTACATTCCGAGCAGCCCAGGCTTCACTCTAGGGCGTTGTTCCTCCAGATCGAATTGCTAGGGCCTAAGAAGTCTACACCAGAAGCATAAAATACAACATAAATACAACAGTTTTTTCATCGTATAACAGGAATAATTGCAACCAGTGTGAAAGTGATGGTCATTTCTACGTTCCGGGCAACCTAGGCTTCAGTCTAGGGCGTGGTTCCCCCAGATCGAATAATTAGGGCCTAAGAAGCCTACGCCAGGAGCATAAAATACAATATAAATACCACAGTATTTCCATCGTATAACAGGTATAATTGCAACCAGAGTGAAGGTGACGGTCATTTCTAAGTTCCGGGCAACCTAGGCTTCACTCTAGAGCGTTGCTCCACCAGATCGAATAGATAGGACCTTAGAAGTCAACGCCAGAAGCATAAAGTACATTAAAAATCCAACAGTTTGTCCATCGTATAACAGGAGTAATTGCCACCAGTGTGAAAGTTATGGTCATTTCTGCATTCCGGGCAACCTAGACTTCACTCTAGGGCGTTGCCCCTCCAGATAGAATAGTTAGGTCCCAGGAAGTCAACGCCAGAAGCATAAAATAAAATATAACTGCAACAGTTTTTCCATCGTATAACAGGAATAATTGCAACCAGAGTGAAGGTGTTGGTCATTTCTAAGTTCCGGGCAACCTAGGCTTCACTCTAGAGCGTTGCTCCACCAGATCGAATAGCTAGGGCCTTAGAAGTCAACGCCAGAAGCACAAAATAAAATAAAAATACAACAGTTATTCCATCGCATAACAGGAATAATTACAACCAGTGTGAAAGTAATGGGCATTTCTACGTTCCGTGCAATCTAGGCTTCACTCTAGGGCGTTTTTCCACCAGGTCGAATAGATAGGGCCTTAGAAAACAACTCCAGACGCATAAAATACAATATAAATACAACAGTTTTTCCACGGTATAAAACGAATAATTGCAACCAGTATGAAAGTTATGGTCATTTCTACGTTCCGGGCAACCTAGGCTTCACCCTAGGGCGTTCCTCCACCAGATCGAATAGTTAGGGCCCAGGAAGTCAACGCCAGAAGCATAAAATACAATATAAATACAACAGTTTTTCCACCGTATAAAATGTGTAATTGCAACCAGTGTGAAAGTAACGGCCATTTCTACGTTCCGGGCATCCTAGACTTAACACTGAGGCATTGCTCCACTAGATCGAATACATAGGGCCTTAGAAGTCAACGCCAGAAGCATAAAGTACATTAAAAATCCAACAGTTTGTCCACCGTATAACAGGAATAATTGCCACCAGTGTGAAAGTGATGGTCATTTCTGCATTCCGGTCAACCTAGGCTTCACTCTAGGGCGTTGCTCCTCCAGATAGAGTAGCTAGGGCCCAGGAAGTCAACGCCAGAAGCATAAGATACAATATAAATACAACACTTTTTCCCTTGTATAACAGGAATAATTGCAACCAGTGTGAAACGTATGGTCATTTCTACGTTCCGGGCAACCTAGGCTTCACTCTAGGGCGTTGCTCCACCACATCGGATAGCTGCGGCCTTAGAAGTCAACGCCAGAAGCCTAAAATACAATATAAATACAACAGTTTTTCAATCGTATAACAGGAATAATTGCGAACAGTGTGAAAGATATGGTCATTTCTACGTTGCGGGCATCCTAGGCTTCACTCTAGGGCGTTGCTCCACCACATCGAATAGCTACGGCCTTAGGAGTCAACGCCAGAGGCATAAAATACAAAATAAATACAACAGTTTTTCCATCGTATAACAAGAATAATTGCAACCAGTGTGAGAGTGATGGTCATTTCTACATTCCGGGAAACCTAGGCTTCACTCTAGGGCGTTGCTCCACCAGATCGAATACATAGTGCCATAGAAGTCAACGGCAGAAGCATAAAGTACATTAAAAATCCAACAGTTTGTCCATCGTATAACAGGAGTAATTGCCAGCAGTGTGAAAGTGATGGTCATTTCTGCATTCCGGGCAACCTAGGCTTCACTCTAGGGCGTTGCTCCTCCAGATAGAATAGTTAGGGCCCAGGAAGTCAACGCCAGAAGCATAAAATAAAATATAAATACAACAGTTTTTCCCTTGTATAACAGGAATAATTGCAACCAGTGTGAAAGGTATGGTCATTTCTACGTTCCGGGCAACCTAGGCTTCACTCTAGGGCGTTGCTCCACCACATCGGATAGCTGCGGCCTTAGAAGTCAACGCCAGAAGCCTAAAATACAATATAAATACAACAGTTTTTCAATCGTATAACAGGAATAATTGCGAACATTGTGAAAGTAGCGGTCATTTCTACGTTCCGGGCAACCTAGGCTTCACTCTAGGGCGATGCTCCACCGGACCGAATATTTAGGGCCTTAGAAAACAACTCCAGACGCATAAAATACAATAAAAGTACATCAGTTTTTCCATCGTATAACAGGAATAATTGCGAACCGTGTGAAAGATATGGTCATTTCTAAGTCGCGGGCATCCTAGGCTTCACTCTAGGGCGTTGCTCCACCACATCGAATAGCTACGGCCTTAGGAGTCAACGCCAGAGGCATAAAATACAAAATAAATACAACAGTTTTTCCATCGTATAACAGGAATAATTGCAACCAGAGTGAAGGTGTTGGTCATTTCTACGTTGCGGGCATCCTAGGCTTCACTCTAGGGCATAGCTCCACCACATCGAATAGCTACGGCCTTAGAAGTCAACGCCATAACTATAGAGAACAATATAAATACAACAGTTTTTCCATTGTATAAAATGTATAAATGCAAACAGTGTGGAGGTAGTGGTCATTTTTACTTTCCGGGCAACCTAGGCTTCACTCTAGGCCGTTTCTCCACCACATCGAATAGCTACTGCCTTAGAAGTCAACGTCTGAAGCATAAAATATAATATAAATACAACAGTTTTTCCATCGTATAACACGCATAATTGCAACCAGTGTGAAAGACATGGTCATTTCTACGTTCCGGGTAACCTAGGCTTCACTCTAGGGCGTTGCTCCAACACATCGAATAGCTACGGCCTTAGGTGTCAACGCCAGAGGCATAAAATACAAAATAAATACAACGGTTTTTCCATCGTATGACAAGAATAATTGCAGCCATTGTGAAAGTGATGGTCATTTCTACATTCCGAGCAGCCCAGGCTTCACTCTAGGGCGTTGTTCCTCCAGATCGAATTGCTAGGGCCTAAGAAGTCTACACCAGAAGCATAAAATACAACATAAATACAACAGTTTTTCCATCGTATAACAGGAATAATTGCAACCAGTGTGAAAGTGATGGTCATTTCTACGTTCCGGGCAACCTAGGCTTCAGTCTAGGGCGTGGTTCCCCCAGATCGAATAATTAGGGCCTAAGAAGCCTACGCCAGGAGCATAAAATACAATATAAATACCACAGTATTTCCATCGTATAACAGGTATAATTGCAACCAGAGTGAAGGTGACGGTCATTTCTAAGTTCCGGGCAACCTAGGCTTCACTCTAGAGCGTTGCTCCACCAGATCGAATAGCTAGGACCTTAGAAGTCAACGCCAGAAGCATAAAGTACATTAAAAATCCAACAGTTTGTCCACCGTATAACAGGAGTAATTGCCACCAGTGTGAAAGTTATGGTCATTTCTGCATTCCGGGCAACCTAGACTTCACTCTAGGGCGTTGCCCCTCCAGATAGAATAGTTAGGTCCCAGGAAGTCAACGCCAGAAGCATAAAATAAAATATAACTGCAACAGTTTTTCCATCGTATAACAGGAATAATTGCAACCAGAGTGAAGGTGTTGGTCATTTCTAAGTTCCGGGCAACCTAGGCTTCACTCTAGAGCGTTGCTCCACCAGATCGAATAGCTAGGGCCTTAGAAGTCAACGCCAGAAGCACAAAATAAAATAAAAATACAACAGTTATTCCATCGTATAACAGGAATAATTACAACCAGTGTGAAAGTAATGGGCATTTCTACGTTCCGTGCAATCTAGGCTTCACTCTAGGGCGTTTTTCCACCAGGTCGAATAGATAGGGCCTTAGAAAACAACTCCAGACGCATAAAATACAATATAAATACAACAGTTTTTCCACGGTATAAAACGAATAATTGCAACCAGTATGAAAGTTATGGTCATTTCTACGTTCCGGGCAACCTAGGCTTCACCCTAGGGCGTTGCTCCACCAGATCGAATAGTTAGGGCCCTGGAAGTCAACGCCAGAAGCATAAAATACAATATAAATACAACAGTTTTTCCATCGTATAAAATGTGTAATTGCAACCAGTGTGAAAGTAACGGCCATTTCTACGTTCCGGGCATCCTAGACTTAACACTGAGGCATTGCTCCACTAGCTCGAATACATAGGGCCTTAGAAGTCAACGCCAGAAGCATAAAGTACATTAAAAATCCAACAGTTTGTCCATCGTATAACAGGAATAATTGCCACCAGTGTGAAAGTGATGGTCATTTCTGCATTCCGGTCAGCCTAGGATTCACTCTAGGGCGTTGCTCCTCCAGATAGAGTAGCTAGGGCCCAGGAAGTCAACGCCAGAAGCATAAGATACAATATAAATACAACAGTTTTTCCCTTGTATAACAGGAATAATTGCAACCAGTGTGAAACGTATGGTCATTTCTACGTTCCGGGCAACCTAGGCTTCACTCTAGGGCGTTGCTCCACCACATCGGATAGCTGCGGCCTTAGAAGTCAACGCCAGAAGCCTAAAATACAATATAAATACAACAGTTTCTCAATCGTATAACAGGAATAATTGCGAACCGTGTGAAAGATATGGTCATTTCTAAGTCGCGGGCATCCTAGGCTTCGCTCTAGGGCGTTGCTCCACCACATCGAATAGCTACGGCCTTAGGAGTCAACGCCAGAGGCATAAAATACAAAATAAATACAACAGTTTTTCCATCGTATAACAGGAATAATTGCAACCAGAGTGAAGGTGTTGGTCATTTCTAAGTTCCGGGCAACCTAGGCTTCACTCTAGAGCGTTGCTCCACCAGATCGAATAGCTAGGGCCTTAGAAGTAAACGCCAGAAGCACAAAATAAAATATAAATACAACAGTTATTCCATCGTATAACAGGAATAATTACAAGCAGTGTGCAAGTAATGGGCATTTCTACGTTCCGTGCAATCTAGGTTTCACTCTAGGGCGTTTTTCCACCAGGTCGAATAGATAGGGCCTTAGAAAGCAACTCCAGACGCATAAAATACAATATAAATACAACAGTTTTTCCACGGTATAAAACGAATAATTGCAACCAGTATGAAAGTTATGGTCATTTCTACGTTCCGGGCAACCTAGGCTTCACCCTAGGGCGTTCCTCCACCAGATCGAATAGTTAGGGCCCAGGAAGTCAACGCCAGAAGCATAAAATACAATATAAATACAACAGTTTTTCCACCGTATAAAATGTGTAATTGCAACCAGTGTGAAAGTAACGGCCATTTCTACGTTCCGGGCATCCTAGACTTAACACTGAGGCATTGCTCCACTAGATCGAATACATAGGGCCTTAGAAGTCAACGCCAGAAGCATAAAGTACATTAAAAATCCAACAGTTTGTCCACCGTATAACAGGAATAATTGCCACCAGTGTGAAAGTGATGGTCATTTCTGCATTCCGGTCAACCTAGGCTTCACTCTAGGGCGTTGCTCCTCCAGATAGAGTAGCTAGGGCCCAGGAAGTCAACGCCAGAAGCATAAGATACAATATAAATACAACACTTTTTCCCTTGTATAACGGGAATAATTGCAACCAGTGTGAAACGTATGGTCATTTCTACGTTCCGGGCAACCTAGGCTTCACTCTAGGGCGTTGCTCCACCACATCGGATAGCTGCGGCCTTAGAAGTCAACGCCAGAAGCCTAAAATACAATATAAATACAACAGTTTTTCAATCGTATAACAGGAATAATTGCGAACAGTGTGAAAGATATGGTCATTTCTACGTTGCGGGCATCCTAGGCTTCACTCTAGGGCGTTGCTCCACCACATCGAATAGCTACGGCCTTAGGAGTCAACGCCAGAGGCATAAAATACAAAATAAATACAACAGTTTTTCCATCGTATAACAAGAATAATTGCAACCAGTGTGAGAGTGATGGTCATTTCTACATTCCGGGAAACCTAGGCTTCACTCTAGGGCGTTGCTCCACCAGATCGAATACATAGTGCCATAGAAGTCAACGCCAGAAGCATAAAGTACATTAAAAATCCAACAGTTTGTCCATCGTATAACAGGAGTAATTGCCAGCAGTGTGAAAGTGATGGTCATTTCTGCATTCCGGGCAACCTAGGCTTCACTCTAGGGCGTTGCTCCTCCAGATAGAATAGTTAGGGCCCAGGAAGTCAACGCCAGAAGCATAAAATAAAATATAAATACAACAGTTTTTCCCTTGTATAACAGGAATAATTGCAACCAGTGTGAAAGGTATGGTCATTTCTACGTTCCGGGCAACCTAGGCTTCACTCTAGGGCGTTGCTCCACCACATCGGATAGCTGCGGCCTTAGAAGTCAACGCCAGAAGCCTAAAATACAATATAAATACAACAGTTTTTCAATCGTATAACAGGAATAATTGCGAACATTGTGAAAGTAGCGGTCATTTCTACGTTCCGGGCAACCTAGGCTTCACTCTAGGGCGATGCTCCACCGGACCGAATATTTAGGGCCTTAGAAAACAACTCCAGACGCATAAAATACAATAAAAGTACATCAGTTTTTCCATCGTATAACAGGAATAATGGCAACCAGTGTGAAAGGTATGGTCATTTCTACGTTCCGGGCAACCTAGGCTTCACTCTAGGGCGTTGCTCCTCCAGATAGAATAGTTAGGTCCCAGGAAGTCAACGCCAGAAGCATAAAATAAAATATAACTGCAACAGTTTTTCCCTTGTATAACAGGAATAATTGCAACCTGTGTGAAACGTATGGTCATTTCTACGTTCCGGGCAACCTAGGCTTCACTCTAGGGCGTTGCTCCACCACATGGGATAGCTGCGGCCTTAGAAGTCAACGCCAGAAGCATAAAATGCAATATAAATACAACAGTTTTTCAATCGTATAACAGGAATAATTGCAAACAGTGTGAAAGATATGGTCATTTCTACGTTGCGGGCATCCTAGGCTTCACTCTAGGGCATTGCTCCACAACATCGAATAGCTACGGCCTTAGAAGTCAACGCCATAACTATAGAGAACAATATAAATACAACAGTTTTTAGATTGTATAAAATGAATAATTGCAAGCAGTGTGGAGGTAGTGGTCATTTTTACTTTCCGGGCAACCTAGGCTTCACTCTAGGCCGTTTCTCCACCACATCGAATAGCTACTGCCTTAGAAGTCAACGTCTGAAGCATAAAATATAATATAAATACAACAGTTTTTCCATCGTATAACACGAATAATTGCAACCAGTGTGAAAGACATGGTCATTTCTACGTTCCGGGTAACCTAGGCTTCACTCTAGGGCGTTGCTCCAACACATCGAATAGCTACGGCCTTAGGAGTCAACGCCAGAGGCATAAAATACAAAATAAATACAACGGTTTTTCCATCGTATAACAAGAATAATTGCAGCCATTGTGAAAGTGATGGTCATTTCTACATTCCGAGCAGCCTAGGCTTCACTCTAGGGCGTTGTTCCTCCAGATCGAATTGCTAGGGCCTAAGAAGTCTACACCAGAAGCATAAAATACAACATAAATTCAACAGTTTTTCCATCGTATAACAGGAATAATTGCAACCAGTGTGAAAGTGATGGTCATTTCTACGTTCCGGGCAACCTAGGCTTCAGTCTAGGGCGTGGTTCCCCCAGATCGAATAATTAGGGCCTAAGAAGCCTACGCCAGAAGCATAAAATACAATATAAATACCACAGTATTTCCATCGTATAACAGGTATAATTGCAACCAGAGTGAAGGTGACGGTCATTTCTAAGTTCCGCGCAACCTAGGCTTCACTCTAGAGCGTTGCTCCGCCAGATCGAATAGCTAAGACCTTAGAAGTCAACGCCAGAAGCATAAAGTACATTAAAAATCCAACAGTTTGTCCATCGTATAACAGGAGTAATTGCCACCAGTGTGAAAGTTATGGTCATTTCTGCATTCCGGGCAACTAGGCTTCACTCTAGGGCGTTGCTCCTCCAGATAGAATAGTTAGGGCCCAGGAAGTCAACGCCAGAAGCATAAAGTACATTAAAAATCCAACAGTTTGTCCATCGTATAACAGGAGTAATTGCCACCAGTGTGAAAGTTATGGTCATTTCTGCATTCCGGGCAACCTAGGCTTCACTCTAGGGCGTTGCTCCTCCAGATAGAATAGTTAGGGCTCAGGAAGTCAACGCCAGAAGCATAAAATAAAATATAAATGCAACAGTTTTTCCCTTGTATAACAGGAATAATTGCAACCAGTGTGAGAGGTATGGTTATTTCTACGTTCCGGGCAACCTAGGCTTCACTCTAGGGCGTTGCTCCACCACATCGGATAGCTGCGGCCTTAGAAGTCAACGCCAGAAGCATAAAATACAATATAAATGCAACAGTTTTTCAATCGTATAACAGGAATAATTGCAAACAGTGTGAAAGATATGGTCATTTCTACGTTCCGGGTAACCTAGGCTTCACTCTAGGGCGTTGCTCCAACACATGGAATAGCTACGGCCTTAGGTGTCAACGCCAGAGGCATAAAATACAAAATAAATACAACGGTTTTTCCATCGTATGACAAGAATAATTGCAGCCATTGTGAAAGTGATGGTCATTTCTACATTCCGAGCAGCCCAGGCTTCACTCTAGGGCGTTGTTCCTCCAGATCGAATTGCTAGGGCCTAAGAAGTCTACACCAGAAGCATAAAATACAACATAAATACAACAGTTTTTCCATCGTATAACAGGAATAATTGCAACCAGTGTGAAAGTGATGGTCATTTCTACGTTCCGGGCAACCTAGGCTTCAGTCTAGGGCGTGGTTCCCCCAGATCGAATAATTAGGGCCTAAGAAGCGTACGCCAGGAGCATAAAATACAATATAAATACCACAGTATTTCCATCGTATAACAGGTATAATTGCAACCAGAGTGAAGGTGACGGTCATTTCTAAGTTCCGGGCAACCTAGGCTTCACTCTAGAGCGTTGCTCCACCAGATCGAATAGCTAGGACCTTAGAAGTCAACGCCAGAAGCATAAAGTACATTAAAAATCCAACAGTTTGTCCATCGTATAACAGGAGTAATTGCCACCAGTGTGAAAGTAATGGGCATTTCTACGTTCCGTGCAATCTAGGCTTCACTCTAGGGCGTTTTTCCACCAGGTCGAATAGATAGGGCCTTAGAAAACAACTCCAGACGCATAAAATACAATATAAATACAACAGTTTTTCCACGGTATAAAACGAATAATTGCAACCAGTTTGAAAGTTATGGTCATTTCTACGTTCCGGGCAAGCTAGGCTTCACCCTAGGGCGTTGCTCCACCAGATCGAATAGTTAGGGCCCAGGAAGTCAACGCCAGAAGCATAAAATACAATATAAATACAACAGTTTTTCCATCGTATAAAATGTGTAATTGCAACCAGTGTGAAAGTAACGGCCATTTCTACGTTCCGGGCATCCTAGACTTAACACTGAGGCATTGCTCCACTAGCTCGAATACATAGGGCCTTAGAAGTCAACGCCAGAAGCATAAAGTACATTAAAAATCCAACAGTTTGTCCATCGTATAACAGGAATAATTGCCACCAGTGTGAAAGTGATGGTCATTTCTGCATTCCGGTCAGCCTAGGATTCACTCTAGGGCGTTGCTCCTCCAGATAGAGTAGCTAGGGCCCAGGAAGTCAACGCCAGAAGCATAAGATACAATATAAATACAACAGTTTTTCCCTTGTATAACAGGAATAATTGCAACCAGTGTGAAACGTATGGTCATTTCTACGTTCCGGGCAACCTAGGCTTCACTCTAGGGCGTTGCTCCACCACATCGGATAGCTGCGGCCTTAGAAGTCAACGCCAGAAGCCTAAAATACAATATAAATACAACAGTTTTTCAATCGTATAACAGGAATAATTGCGAACATTGTGAAAGTAGCGGTCATTTCTACGTTCCGGGCAACCTAGGCTTCACTCTAGGGCGATGCTCCACCGGACCGAATATTTAGGGCCTTAGAAAACAACTCCAGACGCATAAAATACAATAAAAGTACATCAGTTTTTCCATCGTATAACAGGAATAATGGCAACCAGTGTGAAAGGTATGGTCATTTCTACGTTCCGGGCAACCTAGGCTTCACTCTAGGGCGTTGCTCCTCCAGATAGAATAGTTAGGTCCCAGGAAGTCAACGCCAGAAGCATAAAATAAAATATAACTGCAACAGTTTTTCCCTTGTATAACAGGAATAATTGCAACCTGTGTGAAACGTATGGTCATTTCTACGTTCCGGGCAACCTAGGCTTCACTCTAGGGCGTTGCTCCACCACATGGGATAGCTGCGGCCTTAGAAGTCAACGCCAGAAGCATAAAATACAATATAAATACAACAGTTTTTCAATCGTATAACAGGAATAATTGCAAACAGTGTGAAAGATATGGTCATTTCTACGTTGCGGGCATCCTAGGCTTCACTCTAGGGCATTGCTCCACAACATCGAATAGGTACGGCCTTAGAAGTCAACGCCATAACTATAGAGAACAATATAAATACAACAGTTTTTAGATTGTATAAAATGAATAATTGCAAGCAGTGTGGAGGTAGTGGTCATTTTTACTTTCCGGGCAACCTAGGCTTCACTCTAGGCCGTTTCTCCACCACATCGAATAGCTACTGCCTTAGAAGTCAACGTCTGAAGCATAAAATATAATATAAATACAACAGTTTTTCCATCGTATAACACGAATAATTGCAACCAGTGTGAAAGACATGGTCATTTCTACGTTCCGGGTAACCTAGGCTTCACTCTAGGGCGTTGCTCCAACACATCGAATAGCTACGGCCTTAGGAGTCAACGCCAGAGGCATAAAATACAAAATAAATACAACGGTTTTTCCATCGTATAACAAGAATAATTGCAGCCATTGTGAAAGTGATGGTCATTTCTACATTCCGAGCAGCCTAGGCTTCACTCTAGGGCGTTGTTCCTCCAGATCGAATTGCTAGGGCCTAAGAAGTCTACACCAGAAGCATAAAATACAACATAAATTCAACAGTTTTTCCATCGTATAACAGGAATAATTGCAACCAGTGTGAAAGTGATGGTCATTTCTACGTTCCGGGCAACCTAGGCTTCAGTCTAGGGCGTGGTTCCCCCAGATCGAATAATTAGAGCCTAAGAAGCCTACGCCAGAAGCATAAAATACAATATAAATACCACAGTATTTCCATCGTATAACAGGTATAATTGCAACCAGAGTGAAGGTGACGGTCATTTCTAAGTTCCGCGCAACCTAGGCTTCACTCTAGAGCGTTGCTCCGCCAGATCGAATAGCTAAGACCTTAGAAGTCAACGCCAGAAGCATAAAGTACATTAAAAATCCAACAGTTTGTCCATCGTATAACAGGAGTAATTGCCACCAGTGTGAAAGTTATGGTCATTTCTGCATTCCGGGCAACTAGGCTTCACTCTAGGGCGTTGCTCCTCCAGATAGAATAGTTAGGGCCCAGGAAGTCAACGCCAGAAGCATAAAGTACATTAAAAATCCAACAGTTTGTCCATCGTATAACAGGAGTAATTGCCACCAGTGTGAAAGTTATGGTCATTTCTGCATTCCGGGCAACCTAGGCTTCACTCTAGGGCGTTGCTCCTCCAGATAGAATAGTTAGGGCTCAGGAAGTCAACGCCAGAAGCATAAAATAAAATATAAATGCAACAGTTTTTCCCTTGTATAACAGGAATAATTGCAACCAGTGTGAGAGGTATGGTTATTTCTACGTTCCGGGCAACCTAGGCTTCACTCTAGGGCGTTGCTCCACCACATCGGATAGCTGCGGCCTTAGAAGTCAACGCCAGAAGCATAAAATACAATATAAATGCAACAGTTTTTCAATCGTATAACAGGAATAATTGCAAACAGTGTGAAAGATATGGTCATTTCTACGTTCCGGGTAACCTAGGCTTCACTCTAGGGCGTTGCTCCAACACATGGAATAGCTACGGCCTTAGGTGTCAACGCCAGAGGCATAAAATACAAAATAAATACAACGGTTTTTCCATCGTATGACAAGAATAATTGCAGCCATTGTGAAAGTGATGGTCATTTCTACATTCCGAGCAGCCCAGGCTTCACTCTAGGGCGTTGTTCCTCCAGATCGAATTGCTAGGGCCTAAGAAGTCTACACCAGAAGCATAAAATACAACATAAATACAACAGTTTTTCCATCGTATAACAGGAATAATTGCAACCAGTGTGAAAGTGATGGTCATTTCTACGTTCCGGGCAACCTAGGCTTCAGTCTAGGGCGTGGTTCCCCCAGATCGAATAATTAGGGCCTAAGAAGCGTACGCCAGGAGCATAAAATACAATATAAATACCACAGTATTTCCATCGTATAACAGGTATAATTGCAACCAGAGTGAAGGTGACGGTCATTTCTAAGTTCCGGGCAACCTAGGCTTCACTCTAGAGCGTTGCTCCACCAGATCGAATAGCTAGGACCTTAGAAGTCAACGCCAGAAGCATAAAGTACATTAAAAATCCAACAGTTTGTCCATCGTATAACAGGAGTAATTGCCACCAGTGTGAAAGTAATGGGCATTTCTACGTTCCGTGCAATCTAGGCTTCACTCTAGGGCGTTTTTCCACCAGGTCGAATAGATAGGGCCTTAGAAAACAACTCCAGACGCATAAAATACAATATAAAAACAACAGTTTTTCCACGGTATAAAACGAATAATTGCAACCAGTTTGAAAGTTATGGTCATTTCTACGTTCCGGGCAACCTAGGCTTCACCCTAGGGCGTTGCTCCACCAGATCGAATAGTTAGGGCCCAGGAAGTCAACGCCAGAAGCATAAAATACAATATAAATACAACAGTTTTTCCACCGTATAAAATGTGTAATTGCAACCAGTGTGAAAGTAACGGCCATTTCTACGTTCCGGGCATCCTAGACTTAACACTGAGGCATTGCTCCACTAGATCGAATACATAGGGCCTTAGATGTCAACGCCAGAAGCATAAAGTACATTAAAAATCCAATAGTTTGTCCATCGTATAAGAGGAATAATTGCCACCAGTGTGAAAGTGATGGTCATTTCTGCATTCCGGTCAACCTAGGCTTCACTCTAGGGCGTTGCTCCTCCAGATAGAGTAGCTAGGGCCCAGGAAGTCAACGCCAGAAGCATAAGATACAATATAAATACAACAGTTTTTCCCTTGTATAACAGGAATAATTGCAACCAGTGTGAAACGTATGGTCATTTCTACGTTCCGGGCAACCTAGGCTTCACTCTAGGGCGTTGCTCCACCACATCGGATAGCTGCGGCCTTAGAAGTCAACGCCAGAAGCCTAAAATACAATATAAATACAACAGTTTTTCAATCGTATAACAGGAATAATTGCGAACCGTGTGAAAGATATGGTCATTTCTAAGTCGCGGGCATCCTAGGCTTCACTCTAGGGCGTTGCTCCACCACATCGAATAGCTACGGCCTTAGGAGTCAACGCCAGAGGCATAAAATACAAAATAAATACAACAGTTTTTCCATCGTATAACAGGAATAGTTGCAACCAGAGTGAAGGTGTTGGTCATTTCTAAGTACCGGGCAACCTAGGCTTCACTCTAGAGCGTTGCTCCACCAGATCGAATAGCTAGGGCCTTAGAAGTAAACGCCAGAAGCACAAAATAAAATAAAAATACAACAGTTATTCCATCGTATAACAGGAATAATTACAACCAGTGTGCAAGTAATGGGCATTTCTACGTTCCGTGCAATCTAGGTTTCACTCTAGGGCGTTTTTCCACCAGCTCGAATAGATAGGGCCTTAGAAAACAACTCCAGACGCATAAAATACAATATAAATACAACAGTTTTTCCACGGTATAAAACGAATAATTGCAACCAGTATGAAAGTTATGGTCATTTCTACGTTCCGGGCAACCTAGGCTTCACCCTAGGGCGTTCCTCCACCAGATCGAATAGTTAGGGCCCAGGAAGTCAACGCCAGAAGCATAAAATACAATATAAATACAACAGTTTTTCCACCGTATAAAATGTGTAATTGCAACCAGTGTGAAAGTAACGGCCATTTCTACGTTCCGGGCATCCTAGACTTAACACTGAGGCATTGCTCCACTAGATCGAATACATAGGGCCTTAGAAGTCAACGCCAGAAGCATAAAGTACATTAAAAATCCAACAGTTTGTCCATCGTATAACAGGAATAATTGCCACCAGTGTGAAAGTGATGGTCATTTCTGCATTCCGGTCAACCTAGGCTTCACTCTAGGGCGTTGCTCCTCCAGATAGAGTAGCTAGGGCCCAGGAAGTCAACGCCAGAAGCATAAGATACAATATAAATACAACAGTTTTTCCCTTGTATAACAGGAATAATTGCAACCAGTGTGAAACGTATGGTCATTTCTACGTTCCGGGCAACCTAGGCTTCACTCTAGGGCGTTGCTCCACCACATCGGATAGCTGCGGCCTTAGAAGTCAACGCCAGAAGCCTAAAATACAATATAAATACAACAGTTTTTCAATCGTATAACAGGAATAATTGCGAACCGTGTGAAAGATATGGTCATTTCTAAGTCGCGGGCATCCTAGGCTTCACTCTAGGGCGTTGCTCCACCACATCGAATAGCTACGGCCTTAGGAGTCAACGCCAGAGGCATAAAATACAAAATAAATACAACAGTTTTTCCATCGCATAACAGGAATAATTGCAACCAGTGTGAAAGTGATGGTCATTTCTACGTTCCGGGCAACCTAGGCTTTAGTCTAGGGCGTGGTTCCCCCAGATCGAATAATTAGGGCCTAAGAAGCCTACGCCAGGAGCATAAAATACAATATAAATACCACAGTATTTCCATCGTATAACAGGTATAATTGCAACCAGAGTGAAGGTGACGGTCATTTCTAAGTTCCGGGCAACCTAGGCTTCACTCTAGAGCGTTGCTCCACCAGATCGAATAGCTAGGACCATAGAAGTCAACGCCAGAAGCATAAAGTACATTAAAAATCCAACAGTTTGTCCATCGTATAACAGGAGTAATTGCCACCAGTGTGAAAGTTATGGTCATTTCTGCATTCCGGGCAACCTAGACTTCACTCTAGGGCGTTGCCCCTCCAGATAGAATAGTTAGGTCCCAGGAAGTCAACGCCAGAAGCATAAAATAAAATATAACTGCAACAGTTTTTCCATCGTATAACAGGAATAATTGCAACCAGAGTGAAGGTGTTGGTCATTTCTAAGTTCCGGGCAACCTAGGCTTCACTCTAGAGCGTTGCTCCACCAGATCGAATAGCTAGGGCCTTAGAAGTCAACGCCAGAAGCACAAAATAAAATAAAAATACAACAGTTATTCCATCGTATAACAGGAATAATTACAACCAGTGTGAAAGTAATGGGCATTTCTACGTTCCGTGCAATCTAGGCTTCACTCTAGGGCGTTTTTCCACCAGGTCGAATAGATAGGGCCTTAGAAAACAACTCCAGACGCATAAAATACAATATAAATACAACAGTTTTTCCACGGTATAAAACGAATAATTGCAACCAGTATGAAAGTTATGGTCATTTCTACGTTCCGGGCAACCTAGGCTTCACCCTAGGGCGTTGCTCCACCAGATCGAATAGTTAGGGCCCAGGAAGTCAACGCCAGAAGCATAAAATACAATATAAATACAACAGTTTTTCCATCGTATAAAATGTGTAATTGCAACCAGTGTGAAAGTAACGGCCATTTCTACGTTCCGGGCATCCTAGACTTAACACTGAGGCATTGCTCCACTAGCTCGAATACATAGGGCCTTAGAAGTCAACGCCAGAAGCATAAAGTACATTAAAAATCCAACAGTTTGTCCATCGTATAACAGGAATAATTGCCACCAGTGTGAAAGTGATGGTCATTTCTGCATTCCGGTCAGCCTAGGATTCGCTCTAGGGCGTTGCTCCTCCAGATAGAGCAGCTAGGGCCCAGGAAGTCAACGCCTGAAGCATAAGATACAATATAAGTACAACAGTTTTTCCCTTGTATAACAGGAATAATTGCAACCAGTGTGAAACGTATGGTCATTTCTACGTTCCGGGCAACCTAGGCTTCACTCTAGGGCGTTGCTCCACCACATCGGATAGCTGCGGCCTTAGAAGTCAACGCCAGAAGCCTAAAATACAATATAAATACAACAGTTTTTCAATCGTATAACAGGAATAATTGCGAACAGTGTGAAAGATATGGTCATTTCTACGTTGCGGGCATCCTAGGCTTCACTCTAGGGCGTTGCACCACCACATCGAATAGCTACGGCCTTAGGAGTCAACGCCAGAGGCATAAAATACAAAATAAATACAACAGTTTTTCCATCGTATAACAGGAATAATTGCAACCAGAGTGAAGGTGTTGGTCATTTCTAAGTACCGGGCAACCTAGGCTTCACTCTAGAGCGTTGCTCCACCAGATCGAATAGCTAGGGCCTTAGAAGTAAACGCCAGAAGCACAATATAAAATAAAAATACAACAGTTATTCCATCGTATAACAGGAATAATTACAACCAGTGTGCAAGTAATGGGCATTTCTACGTTCCGTGCAATCTAGGTTTCACTCTAGGCCGTTTCTCCACCACATCGAATAGCTACTGCCTTAGAAGTCAACGTCTGAAGCATAAAATATAATATAAATACAACAGTTTTTCCATCGTATAACACGCATAATTGCAACCAGTGTGAAAGACATGGTCATTTCTACGTTCCGGGTAACCTAGGCTTCACTCTAGGGCGTTGCTCCAACACATCGAATAGCTACGGCCTTAGGTGTCAACGCCAGAGGCATAAAATACAAAATAAATACAACGGTTTTTCCATCGTATGACAAGAATAATTGCAGCCATTGTGAAAGTGATGGTCATTTCTACATTCCGAGCAGCCCAGGCTTCACTCTAGGGCGTTGTTCCTCCAGATCGAATTTCTAGGGCCTAAGAAGTCTACACCAGACGCATAAAATACAATATAAATACAACGGTTTTTCCACGGTATAAAACGAATAATTGCAACCAGTATGAAAGTTATGGTCATTTCTACGTTCCGGGCAACCTAGGCTTCAGTCTAGGGCGTGGTTCCCCCAGATCGAATAATTAGGGCCCAGGAATTCAACGCCAGAAGCATAAAATACAATATAAATACAACAGTTTTTCCACCGTATAAAATGTGTAATTGCAACCAGTGTGAAAGTAACGGCCATTTCTACGTTCCGGGCATCCTAGATTTAACACTGAGGCATTGCTCCACTAGATCGAATACATAGGGCCTTAGAAGTCAACGCCAGAAGCATAAAGTACATTAAAAATCCAACAGTTTGTCCATCGTATAACAGGAATAATTGCCACCAGTGTGAAAGTGATGGTCATTTCTGCATTCCGGTCAACCTAGGCTTCACTCTAGGGCGTTGCTCCTCCAGATAGAGTAGCTAGGGCCCAGGAAGTCAACGCCAGAAGTATAAGATACAATATAAATACAACACTTTTTCCCTTGTATAACAGGAATAATTGCAACCAGTTTGAAACGTATGGTCATTCCTACGTTCCGGGCAACCTAGGCTTCACTCTAGGGCGTTGCTCCATCACATCGGATAGCTGCGGCCTTAGAAGTCAACGCCAGAGGCATAAAATACAAAATAAATACAACAGTTTTTCCATCGTATAACAAGAATAATTGCAACCAGTGTGAGAGTGATGGTCATTTCTACATTCCGGGAAACCTAGGCTTCACTCTAGGGCGTTGCTCCACCAGATCGAATACATAGTGCCATAGAAGTCAACGCCAGAAGCATAAAGTACATTAAAAATCCAACAGTTTGTCCATCGTATAACAGGAGTAATTGCCAGCAGTGTGAAAGTGATGGTCATTTCTGCATTCCGGGCAACCTAGGCTTCACTCTAGGGCGTTGCTCCTCCAGATAGAATAGTTAGGGCCCAGGAAGTCAACGCCAGAAGCATAAAATAAAATATAAATACAACAGTTTTTCCCTTGTATAACAGGAATAATTGCAACCAGTGTGAAAGGTATGGTCATTTCTACGTTCCGGGCAACCTAGGCTTCACTCTAGGGCGTTGCTCCACCACATCGGATAGCTGCGGCCTTAGAAGTCAACGCCAGAAGCCTAAAATACAATATAAATACAACAGTTTTTCAATCGTATAACAGGAATAATTGCGAACATTGTGAAAGTAGCGGTCATTTCTACGTTCCGGGCAACCTAGGCTTCACTCTAGGGCGATGCTCCACCGGACCGAATATTTAGGGCCTTAGAAAACCACTCCAGACGCATAAAATACAATAAAAGTACATCAGTTTTTCCATCGTATAACAGGAATAATTGCAACCAGTGTGAAAGGTATGGTCATTTCTACGTTCCGGGCAACCTAGGCTTCACTCTAGGGCGTTGCTCCTCCAGATAGAATAGTTAGGGCTCAGGAAGTCAACGCCAGAGGCATAAAATAAAATATAAATGCAACAGTTTTTCCCTTGTATAACAGGAATAATTGCAACCAGTGTGAAAGGTATGGTTATTTCTACGTTCCGGGCAACCTAGGCTTCACTCTAGGGCGTTGCTCCACCACATCGGATAGCTGCGGCCTTAGAAGTCAACGCCAGAAGCATAAAATACAATATAAATGCAACAGTTTTTCAATCGTATAACAGGAATAATTGCAAACAGTGTGAAAGATATGGTCATTTCTACGTTGCGGGCATCCTAGGCTTCACTCTAGGGCATTGCTCCACCACATCGAATAGCTACGGCCTTAGAAGTCAACGCCATAACTATAGAGAACAATATAAATACAACAGTTTTTCCATTGTATAAAATGTATAAATGCAAACAGTGTGGAGGTAGTGGTCATTTTTACTTTCCGGGCAACCTAGGCTTCACTCTAGGCCGTTTCTCCACCACATCGAATAGCTACTGCCTTAGAAGTCAACGTCTGAAGCATAAAATATAATATAAATACAACAGTTTTTCCATCGTATAACACGCATAATTGCAACCAGTGTGAAAGACATGGTCATTTCTACGTTCCGGGTAACCTAGGCTTCACTCTAGGGCGTTGCTCCAACACATCGAATAGCTACGGCCTTAGGTGTCAACGCCAGAGGCATAAAATACAAAATAAATACAACGGTTTTTCCATCGTATGACAAGAATAATTGCAGCCATTGTGAAAGTGATGGTCATTTCTACATTCCGAGCAGCCCAGGCTTCACTCTAGGGCGTTGTTCCTCCAGATCGAATTTCTAGGGCCTAAGAAGTCTACACCAGAAGCATAAAATACAACATAAATACAACAGTTTTTCCATCGTATAACAGGAATAATTGCAACCAGTGTGAAAGTGATGGTCATTTCTACGTTCCCGGCAACCTAGGCTTCAGTCTAGGGCGTGGTTCCCCCAGATCGAATAATTAGGGCCTAAGAAGCCTACGCCAGGAGCATAAAATACAATATAAATACCACAGTATTTCCATCGTATAACAGGTATAATTGCAACCAGAGTGAAGGTGACGGTCATTTCTAAGTTCCGGGCAACCTAGGCTTCACTCTAGAGCGTTGCTCCACCAGATCGAATAGCTAGGACCTTAGAAGTCAACGCCAGAAGCATAAAGTACATTAAAAATCCAACAGTTTGTCCATCGTATAACAGGAGTAATTGCCACCAGTGTGAAAGTTATGGTCATTTCTGCATTCCGGGCAACCTAGACTTCACTCTAGGGCGTTGCCGCTCCAGATAGAATAGTTAGGTCCCAGGAAGTCAACGCCAGAAGCATAAAATAAAATATAACTGCAACAGTTTTTCCATCGTATAACAGGAATAATTGCAACCAGAGTGAAGGTGTTGGTCATTTCTAAGTTCCGGGCAACCTAGGCTTCACTCTAGAGCGTTGCTCCACCAGATCGAATAGCTAGGGCCTTAGAAGTCAACGCCAGAAGCACAAAATAAAATAAAAATACAACAGTTATTCCATCGTATAACAGGAATAATTACAACCAGTGTGAAAGTAATGGGCATTTCTACGTTCCGTGCAATCTAGGCTTCACTCTAGGGCGTTTTTCCACCAGGTCGAATAGATAGGGCCTTAGAAAACAACTCCAGACGCATAAAATACAATATAAATACAACAGTTTTTCCACGGTATAAAACGAATAATTGCAACCAGTATGAAAGTTATGGTCATTTCTACGTTCCGGGCAACCTAGGCTTCACTCTAGGGCGTTGCTCCAACACATCGGATAGCTGCGGCCTTAGAAGTCAACGCCAGAAGCCTAAAATACAATATAAATACAACAGTTTTTCAATCGTATAACAGGAATAATTGCGAACAGTGTGAAAGATATGGTCATTTCTACGTTGCGGGCATCCTAGGCTTCACTCTAGGGCGTTGCACCACCACATCGAATAGCTACGGCCTTAGGAGTCAACGCCAGAGGCATAAAATACAAAATAAATACAACAGTTTTTCCATCGTATAACAGGAATAATTGCAACCAGAGTGAAAGTGTTGGTCATTTCTAAGTTCCGGGCACCCTAGGCTTCACTCTAGAGCGTTGCTCCACCAGATCGAATAGCTAGGGCCTTAGAAGTAAACGCCAGAAGCACAAAATAAAATAAAAATACAACAGTTATTCCATGGTATAACAGGAATAATTATAACCAGTGTGAAAGTAATGGGCATTTCTACGTTCCGTGCAATCTAGGTTTCACTCTAGGGCGTTTTTCCACCAGGTCGAATAGATAGGGCCTTAGAAAACAACTCCAGACGCATAAAATACCATATAAATACAACAGTTTTTCCACGGTATAAAACGAATAATTGCAACCAGTATGAAAGTTATGGTCATTTATACGTTCCGGGCAACCTAGGCTTCAGCCTAGGGCGTTGCTCCACCAGATCGAATAGTTAGGGCCCAGGAAGTCAACGCCAGAAGCATAAAATACAATATAAATACAACAGTTTTTCCATCGTATAAAATGTGTAATTGCAACCAGTGTGAAAGTAACGGCCATTTCTACGTTCCGGGCATCCTAGACTTAACACTGAGGCATTGCTCCAATAGATCGAATACATAGGGCCTTAGAAGTCAACGCCAGAAGCATAAAGTACATTAAAAATCCAACAGTTTGTCCATCGTATAACAGGAATAATTGCCACCAGTGTGAAAGTGATGGTCATTTCTGCATTCCGGTCAACCTAGGCTTCACTCTAGGGCGTTGCTCCTCCAGATAGAGTAGCTAGGGCCCAGGAAGTCAACGCCAGAAGCATAAGATACAATATAAATACAACACTTTTTCCCTTGTATAACAGGAATAATTGCAACCAGTGTGAAACGTATGGTCATTTCTACGTTCCGGGCAACCTAGGCTTCACTCTAGGGCGTTGCTCCACCACATCGGATAGCTGCGGCCTTAGAAGTCAACGCCAGAAGCCTAAAATACAATATAAATACAACAGTTTTTCAATCGTATAACAGGAATAATTGCGAACAGTGTGAAAGATATGGTCATTTCTACGTTGCGGGCATCCTAGGCTTCACTCTAGGGCGTTGCTCCACCACATCGAATAGCTACGGCCTTAGGAGTCAACGCCAGAGGCATAAAATACAAAATAAATACAACAGTTTTTCCATCGTATAACAAGAATAATTGCAACCAGTGTGAGAGTGATGGTCATTTCTACATTCCGGGAAACCTAGGCTTCACTCTAGGGCGTTGCTCCACCAGATCGAATACATAGTGCCATAGAAGTCAACGCCAGAAGCATAAAGTACATTAAAAATCCAACAGTTTGTCCATCGTATAGCAGGAATAATTGCAACCAGTGTGAAAGGTATGGTCATTTCTACGTTGCGGGCATCCTAGGCTTCACTCTAGGGCATTGCTCCACCACATCGAATAGCTACGGCCTTAGAAGTCAACGCCATAACTATAGAGAACAATATAAATACAACAGTTTTTCCATTGTATAAAATGTATAATTGCAAACAGTGTGGAGGTAGTGGTCATTTTTACTTTCCGGGCAACCTAGGCTTCACTCTAGGCCGTTTCTCCACCACATCGAATAGCTACTGCCTTAGAAGTCAACGTCTGAAGCATAAAATATAATATAAATACAACAGTTTTTCCATCGTATAATACGCATAATTGCAACCAGTGTGAAAGACATGGTCATTTCTACGTTCCGGGTAACCTAGGCTTGACTCTAGGGCGTTGCTCCAACACATCGAATAGCTACGGCCTTAGGTGTCAACGCCAGAGGCATAAAATACAAAATAAATACAACGGTTTTTCCATCGTATGACAAGAATAATTGCAGCCATTGTGAAAGTGATGGTCATTTCTAAGTTCCGGGCAACCTAGGCTTCACTCTAGAGCGTTGCTCCACCAGAGCGAATAGCTAGGACCTTAGAAGTCAACGCCAGAAGCATAAAGTACATTAAAAATCCAACAGTTTGTCCATCGTATAACAGGAGTAATTGCCACCAGTGTGAAAGTTATGGTCATTTCTGCATTCCGGGCAACCTAGACTTCACTCTAGGGCGTTCCCCTCCAGATAGAATAGTTAGGTCCCAGGAAGTCAACGCCAGAAGCATAAAATAAAATATAACTGCAACAGTTTTTCCCTTGTATAACAGGAATAATTGCAACCTGTGTGAAACGTATGGTCATTTCTACGTTCCGGGCAACCTAGGCTTCACTCTAGGGCGTTGCTCCACCACATGGGATAGCTGCGGCCTTAGAAGTCAACGCCAGAAGCATAAAATACAATATAAATACAACAGTTTTTCAATCGTATAACAGGAATAATTGCAAACAGTGTGAAAGATATGGTCATTTCTACGTTGCGGGCATCCTAGGCTTCACTCTAGGGCATTGCTCCACCACATCGAATAGCTACGGCCTTAGAAGTCAAGGCCATAACTATAGAGAACAATATAAATACAACAGTTTTTAGATTGTATAAAATGAATAATTGCAAGCAGTGTGGAGGTAGTGGTCATTTTTACTTTCCGGGCAACCTAGGCTACACTCTAGGGCGTTGCTCCACCACATCGGATAGCTGCGGCCTTAGAAGTCAACGCCAGAAGCATAAAATACAAAATAAATACAACGGTTTTTCCATCGTATGACAAGAATAATTGCAGCCATTGTGAAAGTGATGGTCATTTCTACGTTCCGGGTAACCTAGGCTTCACTCTAGGGCGTTGCTCCAACACATCGAATAGCTACGGCCTTAGGTGTCAACGCCAGAGGCATAAAATACAAAATAAATACAACGGTTTTTCCATCGTATAACAAGAATAATTGCAGCCATTGTGAAAGTGATGGTCATTTCTACATTCCGAGCAGCCTAGGCTTCACTCTAGGGCGTTGTTCCTCCAGATCGAATTGCTAGGGCCTAAGAAGTCTACACCAGAAGCATAAAATACAACATAAATACAACAGTTTTTCCATCGTATAACAGGAATAATTGCAACCAGTGTGAAAGTGATGGTCATTTCTACGTTCCGGGCAACCTAGGCTTCAGTCTAGGGCGTGGTTCCTCCAGATCGAATAATTAGGGCCTAAGAAGCCTACGCCAGAAGCATAAAATACAATATAAATACCACAGTATTTCCATCGTATAACAGGTATAATTGCAACCAGAGTGAAGGTGACGGTCATTTCTAAGTTCCGCGCAACCTAGGCTTCACTCTAGAGCGTTGCTCCGCCAGATCGAATAGCTAAGACCTTAGAAGTCAACGCCAGAAGCATAAAGTACATTAAAAATCCAACAGTTTGTCCATCGTATAACAGGAGTAATTGCCACCAGTGTGAAAGTTATGGTCATTTCTGCATTCCGGGCAACTAGGCTTCACTCTAGGGCGTTGCTCCTCCAGATAGAATAGTTAGGGCCCAGGAAGTCAACGCCAGAAGCATAAAGTACATTAAAAATCCAACAGTTTGTCCATCGTATAACAGGAGTAATTGCCACCAGTGTGAAAGTTATGGTCATTTCTGCATTCCGGGCAACCTAGGCTTCACTCTAGGGCGTTGCTCCTCCAGATAGAATAGTTAGGGCTCAGGAAGTCAACGCCAGAAGCATAAAATAAAATATAAATGCAACAGTTTTTCCCTTGTATAACAGGAATAATTGCAACCAGTGTGAAAGGTATGGTTATTTCTACGTTCCGGGCAACCTAGGCTTCACTCTAGGGCGTTGCTCCACCACATCGGATAGCTGCGGCCTTAGAAGTCAACGCCAGAAGCATAAAATACAATATAAATGCAACAGTTTTTCAATCGTATAACAGGAATAATTGCAAACAGTGTGAAAGATATGGTCATTTCTACGTTGCGGGCATGCTAGGCTTCACTCTATGGCATTGCTCCACCACGTCGAATAGGTACGGCCTTAGAAGTCAACGCCATAACTATAGAGAACAATATAAATACAACAGTTTTTCCATTGTATAAAATGTATAATTGCAAACAGTGTGGAGGTAGTGGTCATTTTTACTTTCCGGGCAACCTAGGCTTCACTCTAGGCCGTTTCTCCACCACATCGAATAGCTACTGCCTTAGAAGTCAACGTCTGAAGCATAAAATATAATATAAATACAACAGTTTTTCCATCGTATAACACGCATAATTGCAACCAGTGTGAAAGACATGGTCACTTCTACGTTCCGGGTAACCTAGGCTTCACTCTAGGGCGTTGCTCCAACACATCGAATAGCTACGGCCTTAGGTGTCAACGCCAGAGGCATAAAATACAAAATAAATACAACGGTTTTTCCATCGTATGACAAGAATAATTGCAGCCATTGTGAAAGTGATGGTCATTTCTACATTCCGTGCAGCCCAGGCTTCACTCTAGGGCGTTGTTCCTCCAGATCGAATTGCTAGGGCCTAAGAAGTCTACACCAGAAGCATAAAATACAACATAAATACAACAGTTTTTCCATCGTATAACAGGAATAATTGCAACCAGTGTGAAAGTGATGGTCATTTCTACGTTCCGGGCAACCTAGGCTTCAGTCTAGGGCGTGGTTCCCCCAGATCGAATAATTAGGGCCTAAGAAGCGTACGCCAGGAGCATAAAATACAATATAAATACCACAGTATTTCCATCGTATAACAGGTATAATTGCAACCAGAGTGAAGGTGACGGTCATTTCTAAGTTCCGGGCAACCTAGGCTTCACTCTAGAGCGTTGCTCCACCAGATCGAATAGCTAGGACCTTAGAAGTCAACGCCAGAAGCATAAAGTACATTAAAAATCCAACAGTTTGTCCATCGTATAACAGGAGTAATTGCCACCAGTGTGAAAGTTATGGTCATTTCTGCATTCCGCGCAACCTAGACTTCACTCTAGGGCGTTGCCCCTCCAGATAGAATAGTTAGGTCACAGGAAGTCAACGCCAGAAGCATAAAATAAAATATAACTGCAACAGTTTTTCCATCGTATAACAGGAATAATTGCAACCAGAGTGAAGGTGTTGGTCATTTCTAAGTTCCGGGCAACCTAGGCTTCACTCTAGAGCGTTGCTCCAGCAGATCGAATAGCTAGGGCCTTAGAAGTCAACGCCAGAAGCACAAAATAAAATAAAAATACAACAGTTATTCCATCGTATAACAGGAATAATTACAACCAGTGTGAAAGTAATGGGCATTTCTACGTTCCCTGCAATCTAGGCTTCACTCTAGGGCGATTTTCCACCAGGTCGAATAGATAGGGCCTTAGAAAACAACTCCAGACGCATAAAATACAATATAAATACAACAGTTTTTCCACGGTATAAAACGAATAATTGCAACCAGTATGAAAGTTATGGTCATTTCTACGTTCCGGGCAACCTAGGCTTCACCCTAGGGCGTTGCTCCACCAGATCGAATAGTTAGGGCCCAGGAAGTCAACGCCAGAAGCATAAAATACAATATAAATACAACAGTTTTTCCATCGTATAAAATGTGTAATTGCAACCAGTGTGAAAGTAACGGCCATTTCTACGTTCCGGGCATCCTAGACTTAACACTGAGGCATTGCTCCACTAGCTCGAATACATAGGGCCTTAGAAGTCAACGCCAGAAGCATAAAGTACATTAAAAATCCAACAGTTTGTCCATCGTATAACAGGAATAATTGCCACCAGTGTGAAAGTGATGGTCATTTCTGCATTCCGGTCAGCCTAGGATACACTCTAGGGCGTTGCTCCTCCAGATAGAGTAGCTAGGGCCCAGGAAGTCAACGCCAGAAGCATAAGATACAATATAAATACAACAGTTTTTCCCTTGTATAACAGGAATAATTGCAACCAGTGTGAAACGTATGATCATTTCTACGTTCCGGGCAACCTAGGCTTCACTCTAGGGCGTTGCTCCACCACATCGGATAGCTGCGGCCTTAGAAGTCAACGCCAGAAGCCTAAAATACAATATAAATACAACAGTTTTTCAATCGTATAACAGGAATAATTGCGAACCGTGTGAAAGATATGGTCATTTCTAAGTCGCGGGCATCCTAGGCTTCACTCTAGGGCGTTGCTCCACCACATCGAATAGCTACGGCCTTAGGAGTCAACGCCAGAGGCATAAAATACAAAATAAATACAACAGTTTTTCCATCGCATAACAGGAATAATTGCAACCAGAGTGAAGGTGTTGGTCATTTCTAAGTACCGGGCAACCTAGGCTTCACTCTAGAGCGTTGCTCCACCAGATCGAATAGCTAGGGCCTTAGAAGTAAACGCCAGAAGCACAAAATAAAATAAAAATACAACAGTTATTCCATCGTATAACAGGAATAATTACAACCAGTGTGCAAGTAATGGGCATTTCTACGTTCCGTGGAATCTAGGTTTCACTCTAGGGCGTTTTTCCACCAGGTCGAATAGATAGGGCCTTAGAAAACAACTCCAGACGTATAAAATACAATATAAATACAACAGTTTTTCCACGGTATAAAACGAATAATTGCTACCAGTATGAAAGTTATGGTCATTTCTACGTTCCGGGCAACCTAGGCTTCACCCTAGGGCGTTCCTCCACCAGATCGAATAGTTAGGGCCCAGGAAGTCAACGCCAGAAGCATAAAATACAATATAAATACAACAGTTTTTCCACCGTATAAAATGTGTAATTGCAACCAGTGTGAAAGTAACGGCCATTTCTACGTTCCGGGCATCCTAGACTTAACACTGAGGCATTGCTCCACTAGATCGAATACATAGGGCCTTAGAAGTCAACGCCAGAAGCATAAAGTACATTAAAAATCCAACAGTTTGTCCATCGTATAACAGGAATAATTGCCACCAGTGTGAAAGTGATGGTCATTTCTGCATTCCGGTCAACCTAGGCTTCACTCTAGGGCGTTGCTCCTCCAGATAGAGTAGCTAGGGCCCAGGAAGTCAACGCCAGAAGCATAAGGTACAATATAAATACAACAGTTTTTCCCTTGTATAACAGGAATAATTGCAACCAGTGTGAAACGTATGGTCATTTCTACGTTCCGGGCAACCTAGGCTTCACTCTAGGGCGTTGCTCCACCACATCGGATAGCTGCGGCCTTAGAAGTCAACGCCAGAAGCCTAAAATACAATATAAATACAACAGTTTTTCAATCGTATAACAGGAATAATTGCGAACCGTGTGAAAGATATGGTCATTTCTAAGTCGCGGGCATCCTAGGCTTCACTCTAGGGCGTTGCTCCACCACATCGGATAGCTGCGGCCTTAGAAGTCAACGCCAGAAGCCTAAAATACAATATAAATACAACAGTTTTTCAATCGTATAACAGGAATAATTGCGAACATTGTGAAAGTAGCTGTCATTTCTACGTTCCGGGCAACCTAGGCTTCACTCTAGGGCGATGCTCCACCGTCCGAATATTTAGGGCCTTAGAAAACAACTCCAGACGCATAAAATACAATAAAAGTATATCAGTTTTTCCATCGTATAACAGGAATAATTGCAACCAGTGTGAAAGGTATGGTCATTTCTACGTTCCGGGCAACCTAGGCTTCACTCTAGGGCGTTGCTCCTCCAGATAGAATAGTTAGGGCTCAGGAAGTCAACGACAGAAGCATAAAATAAAATATATATGCAACAGTTTTTCCCTTGTATAACAGGAATAATTGCAACCAGTGTGAAAGGTATGGTTATTTCTACGTTCCGGGCAACCTAGGCTTCACTCTAGGGCATTGCTCCACCACATCGAATAGCTACGGCCTTAGAAGTCAACGCCATAACTATAGAGAACAATATAAATACAACAGTTTTTCCATTGTATAAAATGTATAATTGCAAACAGTGTGGAGGTAGTGGTCATTTTTACTTTCCGGGCAACCTAGGCTTCACTCTAGGCCGTTTATCCACCACATCGAATAGCTACTGCCTTAGAAGTCAACGTCTGAAGCATAAAATATAATATAAATACAACAGTTTTTCCATCGTATAACACGCATAATTGCAACCAGTGTGAAAGACATGGTCATTTCTACGTTCCGGGTTACCTAGGCTTCACTCTAGGGCGTTGCTCCACCACATCGGATAGCTGCGGCCTTAGAAGTCAACGCCAGAAGCCTAAAATACAATATAAATACAACAGTTTTTCAATCGTATAACAGGAATAATTGCGAACATTTTGAAAGTAGCGGTCATTTCTACGTTCCGGGCAACCTAGGCTTCACTCTAGGGCGATGCTCCACCGGACCGAATATTTAGGGCCTTAGAAAACAACTCCAGACGCATAAAATACAATAAAAGTACATCAGTTTTTCCATCGTATAACAGGAATAATTGCAACCAGTGTGAAAGGTATGGTCATTTCTACGTTCCGGGCAACCTAGGCTTCACTCTAGGGCGTTGCTCCTCCAGATAGAATAGCTAGGGCCCAGGAAGTCAACGCCAGAAGCATAAAATAAAATATAAATGCTACAGTTTTTCCCTTGTATAACAGGAATAATTGCAACCAGTGTGAAAGGTATGGTTATTGCTACGTTCCGGGCAACCTAGGCTTCACTCTAGGGCGTTGCTCCACCACATCGGATAGCTGCGGCCTTAGAAGTCAACGCCAGAAGCAAAAAATACAATATAAATACAACAGTTTTTCAATCGTATAACAGGAATAATTGCAAACAGTGTGAAAGATATGGTCATTTCTACGTTTCGGGCATCCTAGGCTTCACTCTAGGGCATTGCTCCACCACATCGAATAGCTACGGCCTTAGAAGTCAACGCCATAACTATAGAGAACAATATAAATACAACAGTTTTTCCATTGTATAAAATGTATAATTGCAAACAGTGTGGAGGTAGTGGTCATTTTTACTTTCCGGGCAACCTAGGCTTCACTCTAGGCCGTTTCTCCACCACATCGAATAGCTACTGCCTTAGAAGTCAACGTCTGAAGCATAAAATATAATATAAATACAACAGTTTTTCCATCGTATAACACGCATAATTGTAACCAGTGCGAAAGACATGGTCATTTCAACGTTCCGGGTAACCTAGGCTTCACTCTAGGGCGTTGCTCCAACACATCGAATAGCTACGGCCTTAGGAGTCAACGCCAGAGGCATAAAATACAAAATAAATACAACGGTTTTTCCATCGTATGACAAGAATAATTGCAGCCATTGTGAAAGTGATGGTCATTTCTACATTCCGAGCAGCCCAGGCTTCACTCTAGGGCGTTGTTCCTCCAGATCGAATTGCTAGGGCCTAAGAAGTCTACACCAGAAGCATAAAATACAACATAAATACAACAGTTTTTCCATCGTATAACAGGAATAATTGCAACCAGTGTGAAAGTGATGGTCATTTCTACGTTCCGGGCAACCTAGGCTTCAGTCTAGGGCGTGGTTCCCCCAGATCGAATAATTAGGGCCTAAGAAGCCTACGCCAGGAGCATAAAATACAATATAAATACCACAGTATTTCCGTCGTATAACAGGTATAATTGCAACCAGAGTGAAGGTGACGGTCATTTCTAAGTTCCGGGCAACCTAGGCTTCACTCTAGAGCGTTGCTCCACCAGATCGAATAGCTAGGACCTTAGAAGTCAACGCCAGAAGCACAAAATAAAATAAAAATACAACAGTTATTACATCGTATAAAAGGAATAATTACAACCAGTGTGAAGGTAATGGGCATTTCTACGTTCCGTGCAACCTAGGCTTCACTCCAGGGCGTTGGTCCACCAGGTCGAATAGTTAGGGCCTTAGAAAACAACTCCAGACGCATAAAATACAATATAAATACAACAGTTTTTCCACGGTATAAAACGAATAATTGCAACCAGTATGAAAGTTATGGTCATCTCTACGTTCCGGGCAACCTAGGCTTCACCCTAGGGCGTTGCTCCACCAGATCGATTAGTTAGGGCCTAAGAAGTCAATGCCAGAAGCATAAAATACGAAATATGTACAACAGTTTTTCCATCGTATAAAATGAGTAATTGCAACCAGTGTGAAGGTAACGGCCATTTCTACGTTCCGGGCATCCTAGACTTAACACTGAGGCATTGCTCCACCAGGTCGAGTACATAGGACCTTAGAAGTCAACGCCAGAAGCATAAAGTACATTAAAAATCCAACAGTCTCCATCGTATAACAGGAATAGTTGCCACCAGTGGGAAAGTGATGGTCATTTCTGCATTCCGGGCAACCTAGGCTTCACTCTAGGGCGTCGCTCCTCCAGATAGAATAGTTAGGGCCCAGGAAGTCAACGCCAGAAGCATAAAATGCAATATAAATACAACAGTTTTTCCCTTGTATAACAGGAATAATTGCAACCAGTGTGAAAGGTATGGTCATTTCTACATTCCGGGCAACCGAGGCTTCACCCTAGGGCGTTGCTCCACCAGATCGAATAGTTAGGGCCTAAGAAGTCAACGCCAGAAGCATAAAATACAATAGAAATACAACAGTTTTTCCATCGTATAACAGGAATAATTGCATACAGTGTGAAAGATATGGTCATTTCTACGATACGGGCAACCTAGGCTTCACCCTAGGGCGTTGTTCCACCAGATGGAATAGCTACGGCCTTAGAAGTCGACGCCATAACCATAAAAAACAGTATAAATACAACAGTATTTCCATTGTACAAAATGAATAATTGCAAACAGTGTGGAGGTAATGGTCATTTCTACTTTCCGGGCAACCTAGGCTTCACTCTAGGGCGTTTCTCCACCACATCGAATAGCTACGGCCTTAGAAGTCAACGTCTGAAGCATAAAATATAATATAAATACAACAGTTTTTCCATCGTATAACAGGAATAATTGCAACCAGTGTGAAAGACATGGTCATTTCTACGTTCCCGGCAACCTAGGCTTCACTCTAGGGCGTTGTTCCACCACATCGAATAGCTACGGCCTTAGGAGTCAATGCCAGAGGCATGAAATACAAAATAAATACAACAGTTTTTCCATCGTATAACAAGAATAATAGCAACGAATGTGAAAGTGATGGTCATTTCAGCATTCCGGGCAACCTGGGCTTCACTCTAGAGCCATGCTCCACAAGATCGAATAGTTAGGGCCTAAGAAGTCAACCCCAGAAGCATAAAATACAATATAAATACAACAGTTTTTCCCTAGTATAACAGGAATAATTGCAACCAGTGTGAAAGCTATGGTCATTTCTACGTTCCGGGCAACCTAGGCTTCACTCTAGGGCGTCGCTCCACCACATCGAATAGCTGCGGCCTTAGAAGTCAACGTCAGAAGCATAAAATACGATATATGTACAACAGTTTTTCCATCGTATAAAATGAGTAATTGCAACCAGTGTGAAAGTAACGACCATTTCTACGTTCCGGGCATCCTAGACTTAACACTGAGGCATTGCTCCACCAGGTCAAGTACATAGGACCTTAGAAGTCAACGCCAGAAGCATAAAGTACATTAAAAATCCAACAGTCTCCATCGTATAACAGGAATAGTTGCCACCAGTGGGAAAGTGATGGTCATTTCTGCATTCCGGGCAACCTAGGCTTCACTCTAGGGCGTCGCTCCTCCAGATAGAATAGTTAGGGCCCAGGAAGTCAACGCCAGAAGCATAAAATGCAATATAAATACAACAGTTTTTCCCTTGTATAACAGGAATAATTGCAACCAGTGTGAAAGGTATGGTCATTTCTACATTCCGGGCAACCGAGGCTTCACCCTAGGGCGTTGCTCCACCAGATCGAATAGTTAGGGCCTAAGAAGTCAACGCCAGAAGCATAAAATACAATAGAAATACAACAGTTTTTCCATCGTATAACAGGAATAATTGCAAACAGTGTGAAAGATATGGTCATTTCTACGATACGGGCAACCTAGGCTTCACCCTAGGGCGTTGTTCCACCAGATGGAATAGCTACGGCCTTAGAAGTCGACGCCATAACCATAAAAAACAGTATAAATACAACAGTATTTCCATTGTACAAAATGAATAATTGCAAACAGTGTGGAGGTAATGGTCATTTCTACTTTCCGGGCAACCTAGGCTTCACTCTAGGGCGTTTCTCCACCACATCGAATAGCTACGGCCTTAGGAGTCAACGTCTGAAGCATAAAATATAATATAAATACAACAGTTTTTCCATCGTATAACAGGAATAATTGCAACCAGTGTGAAAGACATGGTCATTTCTACGTTCCCGGCAACCTAGGCTTCACTCTAGGGCGTTGTTCCACCCCATCGAATAGCTACGGCCTTATGAGTCAATGCCAGAGGCATGAAATACAAAATAAATACAACAGTTTTTCCATCGTATAACAAGAATAATAGCAACGAATGTGAAAGTGATGGTCATTTCAGCATTCCGGGCAACCTGGGCTTCACTCTAGGGCCATGCTCCACAAGATCGAATAGTTAGGGCCTAAGAAGTCAACCCCAGAAGCATAAAATACAATATAAATACAACAGTTTTTCCCTAGTATAACAGGAATAATTGCAACCAGTGTGAAAGCTATGGTCATTTCTACGTTCCGGGCAACCTAGGCTTCACTCTAGGGCGTCGCTCCACCACATCGAATAGCTGCGGCCTTAGAAGTCAACGTCAGAAGCATAAAATACAATATAAATACAACACTTTTTCCATCGTATAACAGGAATAATTGCAACCAGTGTGAAAGTGATGGTCATTTCTACGTTCCGGGCAACCTAGGCTTCAGTCTAGGGCGTGTTTCCCCCAGATCGAATAGTTAGGGCCTAAGAAGTCAACGACAGGAGCACCAAATACAAAATAAATACAACAGTTTTTCCATCGCATAAAACGAATAATTGCATCCAGTGTGCAAGTAATGGTCATTTCTACGATCCGGGCAACCTAGGCTTCACTCTAGGGCGTTGCTCAACCACATCGAATAGCTACGGCGATAGAAGACAACGCCATAACTATAAAATACAATATAAATACAACAGTCTTTCCATCGTATAAAACGAATAATTGCAACCAGTCTGATAGTTATGGTCATTTCTACGTTCCGGGCAATCTAGGCTTCTCTCTAGGGCGTTGCTCCACCAGATCGAATAGTTAGGGCCTAACAAGTCAACGCCAGAAGCATAAAATACAATATAAATACAACAGCTTTACCATCGTATAACAGGAATAATTGCAACCAGTGTGAAAGATATGGTCATTTCTACGATACGGGCAACCTAGGCTGCACTCTAGGGCGTCGTTCCACCACATCGAATAGCTGCGGCCTTAGAAGTCAACGCCAGAAGCATAAAATGCCATATAAATATAACAGCTGTTCCACTGTATAATATGAATAATTGCAAACAGTGTGGAAGTAATGGTCATTTCTACGTACCGGGCAACCTAGGCTTCACACTAGGGCGTTGCTCAACCACATGGGATAGCTACGGCCCTAGAAGACAACGCCATAACTATAAAATACAATATAAATGCAACAGCTTCTCCACCGTATAACAGGAATAATTGCAACCAGTGTGAAAGGTATGGTCATTTGTACTTTCCGGGCAACCTAGGCTTCACTCTAGGGCGTTTCTCCACCACATCGAATAGCTACGGCCTTAGAAGTCAACGTCTGAAGCATACAATATAATATAAATACAACAGTTTTTCCGTCGTATAACAGGAATAATTGCAACCAGTGTGAAAGACATGGTCATTTCTACGTTCCGGGCAACCTATGCTTCACTCTAGGGCGTTGCTCCACCACATCGTATAGCTACGGCCTTAGCAGTCAACGCAAGAGGCATAAAATACAGAATAAATACAACAGTTTTGCCATCGTATAACAAGAATAATTGCAACCAGTGTGGAAGTGATGGTCATTTCTACATTCCGGGCAACCTAGGCTTCACTCTAGGGCCATGCTCCAACAGATCGAATAGTTAGGGCCTAAGAAGTCAACGCCAGAAGCATAAAATACAATATAAATGCAACAGTTTTTCCCTTGTATAACAGGAATAAATGCAACCAGTGTGAAAGCTATGGTCACTTCTACGTTCCGGGCAGCCTAGGCTTCACTCTAGGGCGTTTCTCCACCACATCGAATAGTTAGGGCTTTAGAAGTCAATGCCAGAAACATAAAATGCCATAAAAATACAACAGTTGTTCCACTGTATAATACGAATAATTGCAAACAGTGTGGAAGTAATGGTCATATCTACGTATCGGGCAACCTATGCTTCAGTCTAGGGCGTTGCTCAACCATATCGGATAGCTACGGCCCTAGAAGACAACGCCATAACTATAAAATAAAATATAAATACAACAGTCTTTCCATCTAATAAAACGAATAATTGCAACCAGTCTGATAGTTAGGGTCATTTCTACGTTCCGGGCAACCTAGGCTTCACTCTAGGGCGTTGCTCCACCATATCGAATAGTTAGGGCCTAAGAAGTCAATGCCAGATGCATAGAATACGATATATGTACAACAGTTTTTCCATCGTATAAAATGAGTAATTGCAACCAGTGTGAAAGTAATGGCCATTTCTGCGTTCCGGGCATCCTAGACTTAACACTGAGACATTGCTCCACCAGATCGAATACATAGGGCCTTAGAAGTCAACGCCAGAAGCATAAAGTACATTAAAAATCCAACAGTGTGTCCATCGCATAACAGGAATAATTGCCACCAGTGTGAAAGTGATGGTTATTTCTGCTTTCCAGGCAACCTAGGATCCACTCTAGGGCGTTGCTCCTCCAGATAGAATAGTTAGGGCCCAGGAAGTCAACGCCAGAAGCATAAAATACAATATGAATACAACAGTTTTTCCCTTGTATAACAGGAATAATTGCAACCAGTGTGAAAGGTATGGTCATTTCTACGTTCCGCGCAAAGTAGGCTTCACTCTAGGGCGTTGCTCCACCACATCGAATAGCTCCGACCTTAGAAGTCAACGCCAGAAGCATAAAATACAATATAAATACAACAGTTTTTGAATCGTATAACAGGAATAATTGCAAACAGTGTGAAAGATATGGTCATTTCTACGTTGCGGGCATCCTAGGCTTCACTCTAGGGCATTGCTTCACCACATCGAATAGCTAAGGCCTCAGAAGCCAACGCCATAACTATAAAAAACAATATGAATACAACAGTTTTTCCATTGTATAAAATGAATAATTGCAACCAGAGTGAAGGTGATGGTCATTTCTACGTCCCGGGCAACCTAGGCTTCACTCAGGGCCGTTGCTCCACGAGATCCAATAGCTAGGGCCTAAGAAGTCAACGCCAGGAGCACCAAATACAAAATAAATACAACAGCTTTTCCAACGTATAAGACGAATAATTGCAACCAGTATGAAAGCTATGGTCATTTCTACGATACGGGCAACCTAGGCTGCACTCTAGGGCGTCGTTCCACCACATCGAATAGCTGCGGCCTTAGAAGTCAACGCCAGAAGCATAAAATACAATATAAATACAACAGTTTTTGAATCGTATAACAGGAATAATTGCAACCAGTCTGATAGTTAGGGTCATTTCTACGTTCCGGGCAACCTAGGCTTCACTCTAGGGCGTTGCTCCACCATATCGAATAGTTAGGGCCTAAGAAGTCAATGCCAGATGCATAGAATACGATATATGTACAACAGTTTTTCCATCGTATAAAATGAGTAATTGCAACCAGTGTGAAAGTAATGGCCATTTCTGCGTTCCGGGCATCCTAGACTTAACACTGAGACATTGCTCCACCAGATCGAATACATAGGGCCTTAGAAGTCAACGCCAGAAGCATAAAGTACATTAAAAATCCAACAGTTTGTCCATCGTATAACAGGAATAATTGCCACCAGTGTGAAAGTGATGGTTATTTCTGCATTCCAGGCAACCTAGGATCCACTCTAGGGCGTTGCTCCTCCAGATAGAATAGTTAGGGCCCAGGAAGACAACGCCATAAGCATAAAATACAATATGAATACAACAGTTTTTCCCTTGTATAACAGGAATAATTGCAACCAGTGTGAAAGGTATGGTTATTTCTACGTTCCGCGCAAACTAGGCTTCACTCTAGGGCGTTGCTCCACCACATCGAATAGCTGCGGCCTTAGAAGTCAACGCCAGAAGCATAAAATACAATATAAATACAACAGTTTTTGAATCGTATAACAGGAATAATTGCAAACAGTGTGAAAGATATGGTCATTTCTACGTTGCGGGCATCCTAGGCTTCACTCTAGGGCATTGCTTCACCACATCGAATAGCTAAGGCCTCAGAAGCCAACGCCATAACTATAAAAAACAATATGAATACAACAGTTTTTCCATTGTATAAAATGAATAATTGCAACCAGAGTGAAGGTGATGGTCATTTCTACGTCCCGGGCAACCTAGGCTTCACTCAGGGCCGTTGCTCCACCAGATCGAATAGCTAGGGACTTAGAAGTCAACGCTAGAAGCATAAAATAAAATACAAATGCAACAGTTTTTCCATCGTATAAAACGTGTAATTGCAACCAGTATGATTGTTATGGTCATTCCTACGTTCCGGGCAACCTAGGCTTCACTCTAGGGCGTTGGTCCACGAGATCCAATAGCTAGGGCCTAAGAAGTCAACGCCAGGAGCACCAAATACAAAATAAATACAACAGCTTTTCCATCGTATAAAACGAATAATTGCAACCAGTATGAAAGCTATGGTCATTTCTAGGATACGGGCAACCTAGGCTGCACTCTAGGGCGTCGTTCCACCACATCGAATAGCTGCGGCCTTAGAAGTCAACGCCAGAAGCATAGAATACAATATAAATACAACAGTTTTTGAATCGTATAACAGGAATAATTGCAACCAGTCTGATAGTTAGGGTCATTTCTACGTTCCGGGCAACCTAGGCTTCACTCTAGGGCGTTGCTCCTCCATATCGAATAGTTAGGGCCTAAGAAGTCAATGCCAGATGCATAGAATACGATATATGTACAACAGTTTTTCCTTCGTATAAAATGAGTAATTGCAACCAGTGTGAAAGTAATGGCCATTTCTGCGTTCCGGGTATCCTAGACTTAACACTGAGACATTGCTCCACCAGATCGAATACATAGGGCCTTAGAAGTCAACGCCAGAAGCATAAAGTACATTAAAAATCCAACAGTTTGTCCATCGTATAACAGGAATAATTGCCACCAGTGTGAAAGTGATGGTTATTTCTGCATTCCAGGCAACCTAGGAACCACTCTAGGGCGTTGCTCCTCCAGATAGAATAGTTAGGGCCCAGGAAGTCAACGCCAGAAGCATAAAATACAATATGAATACAACAGTTTTTCCCTTGTATAACAGGAATAATTGCAACCAGTGTGAAAGGTATGGTTATTTCTACGTTCCGCGCAAACTAGGCTTCACTCTAGGGCGTTGCTCCACCACATCGAATAGCTGCGGCCTTAGAAGTCAACGCCAGAAGCATAAAATACAATATAAATACAACAGTTTTTGAATCGTATAAAACGTATAATTGCAACCAGTATGATTGTTATGGTCATTCCTACTGTCCGGGCAACCTAGGCTTCACTCTAGGGCGTTGGTCCACGAGATCCAATAGCTAGGGCCTAAGAAGTCATCTCCAGGAGCACCAAATACAAAATAAATACAACAGCTTTTCCATCGTATAAAACGAATAATTGCAACCAGTATGAAAGCTATGGTCATTTATACGTTCCAGGCAACCTAGGCTTCACTCTAGGGCGTTGCTCAACCACATCGAATAGCTACGGCCCTAGAAGACAACGCCATAACTATAAAATACAATATAAATACAACAGTCTTTCCATCGTATAAAACGAGTAATTGCAACCAGTTTGATAGTTATGGTCATTTCTACGTTCCGGGCACCCTAGGCTTCACTCTAGGGCGTTGCTCCACCAGATCGAATAGTTAGGGACTTAGAATTCGACGCCAGAAGCATAAAATACAACATAAGTACAACAGTTTTTCCATCGTATAACAGGAATAATTGCAACCAGTGTGAAAGTACAGGTCATTTTTACTTTCCGGGCAACCTAGGCTTCACTCTAGGGCGTTGGCCCTCCACATCTAACAGTTAGGGCATAAGAAGTAAACGCCAGAAGCACCAAATACAAAATAAATACAACAGTTTTTAAATCGTATAAAGCGAATAATTGCAACCAGTATGAAAGCTATGGTCATTTCTACGTTCCGGGCAATCTAGGCTTCACTCTAGGGCGTTGCTCAACCACATCGAATAGTTAGGGCCTAAGAAGTCAACGCCAGAAGCACCAAATACAAAATTAATACAACAGCTTTTCCATCGTATATAATGTACATTTGCAAACAGAGTGAAAGTAATGGTCATTTCTACGTTTCGGGCGACCTAGGCTCCACTCTACGGCGTTGCTCCACCAGATGGAATAGCTTGGGCCTTAGAAGTCAATGCCAGAAGCATAAAATACAAAATAAATACAACAGTTTTTCCATTGTATAACAAGAATAATTGCAACCAGTGTGAAAGTGATGGTCATTTCTACATTCCGGGCAACCTAGGCTTGTCACTAGGGCGTTGTTCCACCAGAGCGAATAGTTAGGGCCTAAGAAGTCAACGCCTGAAGCATAAAATACGATATATGCACAACAGTTTTTCCATCGTATAAAACGGATAATTGCAACCAGTGTGAAAGTAATAGACATTTCTACGTTGCGGGCATCCTAGACTTAACTCTGAGGCATTGCTACACCAGATCGAATACATAGGGCCTTAGAAGTCAACGCCAGAAGTATAAAGTACATTAAAAATCCAACAGTGTGTCCATCGTATAACAGGAATAATTGCCACCAGTGTGAAAGTGATGGTTATTTCTGCTTTCCAGGCAACCTAGGATCCACTCTAGGGCGTTGCTCCACCTGATCGAATAGTTAGGGCCTAAGAAGTCAACGCCAGAAGTATAAAATACGATATATGCACAACAGTTTTTCCATCGTATAAAACGGATAATTGCAACCAGTGTGAAAGTAATAGACATTTCTACGTTGCGGGCATCCTAGACTTAACTCTGAGGCATTGCTACACCAGATCGAATACATAGGGCCTTAGAAGTCAACGCCAGAAGTATAAAGTACATTAAAAATCCAACAGTGTGTCCATCGTATAACAGGAATAATTGCCACCAGTGTGAAAGTGATGGTTATTTCTGCTTTCCAGGCAACCTAGGATCCACTCTAGGGCGTTGCTCCTCCAGATAGAATAGTTAGGGCCCAGGAAGTCAACGCCAGAAGCATAAAATACAATATGAATACAACAGTTTTTCCCTTGTATAACAGGAATAATTGCAACCAGTGTGAAAGGTATGGTCATTTCTACGTTCCGCGCAAAGTAGGCTTCACTGTAGGGCGTTGCGCCACCACATCGAATAGCTCCGACCTTAGAAGTCAACGCCAGAAGCATAAAATACAATATAAATACAACAGTTTTTGAATCGTATAACAGGAATAATTGCAAACAGTGTGAAAGATATGGTCATTTCTACGTTGCGGGCATCCTAGGCTTCACTCTAGGGCATTGCTTCACCACATCGAATAGCTAAGGCCTCAGAAGCCAACGCCATAACTATAAAAAACAATATGAATACAACAGTTTTTCCATTGTATAAAATGAATAATTGCAACCAGAGTGAAGGTGATGGTCATTTATACGTCCCGGGCAACCTAGGCTTCACTCAGGGCCGTTGCTCCACGAGATCCAATAGCTAGGGCCTAAGAAGTCAACGCCAGGAGCAGCAAATACAAAATAAATACAACAGCTTTTCCAACGTATAAGACGAATAATTGCAACCAGTATGAAAGCTATGGTCATTTCTACGATACGGGCAACCTAGGCTGCACTCTAGGGCGTCGTTCCACCACATCGAATAGCTGCGGCCTTAGAAGTCAACGCCAGAAGCATAAAATACAATATAAATACAACAGTTTTTGAATCGTATAACAGGAATAATTGCAACCAGTCTGATAGTTAGGGTCATTTCTACGTTCCGGGCAACCTAGGCTTCACTCTAGGGCGTTGCTCCACCATATCGAATAGTTAGGGCCTAAGAAGTCAATGCCAGATGCATAGAATACGATATATGTACAACAGTTTTTCCATCGTATAAAATGAGTAATTGCAACCAGTGTGAAAGTAATGGCCATTTCTGCGTTCCGGGCATCCTAGACTTAACACTGAGACATTGCTCCACCAGATCGAATACATAGGGCCTTAGAAGTCAACGGCAGAAGCATAAAGTACATTAAAAATCCAACAGTTTGTCCATCGTATAACAGGAATAATTGCCACCAGTGTGAAAGTGATGGTTATTTCTGCATTCCAGGCAACCTAGGATCCACTCTAGGGCGTTGCTCCTCCAGATAGAATAGTTAGGGCCCAGGAAGTCAACGCCAGAAGCATAAAATACAATATGAATACAACAGTTTTTCCCTTGTATAACAGGAATAATTGCAACCAGTGTGAAAGGTATGGTCATTTCTTCGTTCCGGGCAACCTAGGCCTCACCCTAGGGCGTTGCTCAACCACATCGAATAGTTAGGGCCTAAGAAGTCAACGCCAGAAGCACCAAATACAAAATTAATACAACAGCTTTTCCATCGTATATAATGTACATTTGCAAACAGAGTGAAAGTAATGGTCATTTCTACGTTTCGGGCGACCTAGGCTCCACTCTACGGCGTTGCTCCACCAGATGGAATAGCTTGGGCCTTAGAAGTCAATGCCAGAAGCATAAAATACAAAATAAATACAACAGTTTTTCCATTGTATAACAAGAATAATTGCAACCAGTGTGAAAGTGATGGTCATTTCTACATTCCGGGCAACCTAGGCTTGTCACTAGGGCGTTGTTCCACCAGAGCGAATAGTTAGGGCCTAAGCAGTCAACGCCTGAAGCATAAAATACAATATAAATACAACAGTTTTTCCATCGTATAAAACGAATAATTGCAACCAGTATGAATGTTATGGTCATTTCTACGTTCCGGGAAACCTAGGCTTCACCCTAGGGCGTTGCTCCACCTGATCGAATAGTTAGGGCCTAAGAAGTCAACGCCAGAAGTATAAAATACGATATATGTACAACAGTTTTACCATCGTATAAAATGAATAATCGCAAACAGTGTGGATGTAATGGTCATTTCTACGTTCCGGGCAACCTAGGCTTCACACTAGGGCGTTGCTCAACCACATCGAATAGCTACGGCCCGAGAAGACAGCGCCATAACTATAAAATACAGTATAAATACAACATTCTATCCATCGTATAAAATGAATAATTGCAACCAGTATGAAAGCTATGGTCATTTCTACGTTCCGGGCAATCTAGGCTTCACTCTAGGGCGTTGCTCAACCACATCGAATAGTTAGGGCCTTAGAAGTCCATGCCAGAAGCATAAAATACAGTATAAATACAACAGTTTTTCATCTGTATAATATGAATAATTGCAAACAGTGTGGATGTAATGGTCATTTCTACGTTCCGGGCAACCTAGGCTTCACTCTAGGCTGTTGGTCCACCAGATCCATTAGTTAGGGCCTAAGAAGTCAACGCCAGGAGCGCCAAATACAAAATAAATACAACAGTTTTTCCATCGTGTAAAACGTATAATTGCAACCAGTGAGCAAGTAATGGTCATTTCTACGATCCGGGCAACCTAGGCATCACCCTAGGGCGTTGTTCCACCAGAGCGAATAGTTAGGGCCTAAGAAGTCAACGCCTGAAGCATAAAATACAATATAAATACAACATTTTTTCCATCGTATAAAACGAATAATTGCAACCAGTATGAAAGTTATGGTCATTTCTACGTTCCGGGCAATCTAGGCTTCACTCTAGGGCGTTGCTCAACCACATCGAATGGTTAGGTCCTAAGAAGTCAACGCCAGAAGCACCAAATACAAAATTAATACAACAGTTTTTCCATCGTATAAAACGAATAATTGCAACCAGTATGAAAGTTATGGTCATTTATACGTTCCGGGCAACCTAGGCTTCACCCTAGGGCGTTGCTCCACCTGATCGAATCGTTAGGGCCTAAGAAGTCAACGCCAGAAGCATAAAATACGACGTATGTACAACAGTTTTACCATCGTATAAAATGAATAATCGCAAACAGTGTGAAGGTAATGGCCATTTCTACGTTCCGAGCAACCTAGGCTTCACTCTAGGGCGTTGCTCCACCAGATCGAATAGTTGGGGCCTTAGGAGTCAACGGTCGAAGCATAAAATACAAAATAAGTAGAACAGTTTTTCCATTGTATAAAACGAATAATTGAAACCAGTGTGAAAGTTATGGTCATTTCTACGTTCCGCGCAACCTAGGCTTCACCCTATGACGTTGCTCCACCTGATCAAATAGTTAGGGCCTAAGAAGTAAACGCCAGAAGCACCAAATACAAAATAAATACAACAGTTTTTAAATCGTATAAAGCGAATAATTGCAACCAGTATGAAAGCTATGGTCATTTCTACGTTCCGGGCAATCTAGGCTTCACTCTAGGGCGTTGCTCAACCACATCGAATAGTTAGGGCCTAAGAAGTCAACGCCAGAAGCACCAAATACAAAATTAATATAACAGTTTTTCCATCGTATAAAACGAATAATTGCAACCAGTATGAAAGTTATGGTCATTTCTACGTTCCTGGCAACCTAGGCTTCACCCTTGGGCGTTGCTCCACCACATCGAATAGCTGCGGCCTGAGAAGTCAACGCCAGAAGCATAAAATACAATATAAATACAACAGTTTTTCAATCGTATAACAGGAAGAATTGCAAACAGTGTGAAAAATATGGTCATTTCTACGTTGCGGGCATCCTAGGCTTCACTCTAGGGCATTGCTCCACCACATCGAATAGCTACGGCCTTAGAAGTCAACGCCATAACTATAAAAAACAATATAAATACAACAGTTTCTCCATTGTGTAAAATGAATAATTGCAAACAGTGTGGAGGTAAGGGTCATTTCTACTTTCCGGGCAACCTAGGCTTCACTCTAGGGCGTTTCTCCACCACATCGAATAGCTACGCCCTTAGAAGTCAACGCCTGAAGCATAAAATATAATATAAGTACAACAGTTTTTCCATCGTATAACAGGAATAATTGCAACCAGTGTGAAGGTTATGGTCAAATCTACATTCCGGGCAGCCTAGGCTTCACTCTAGGGCGTTGCTCCACCAGATCGAATAGTTGGGGCCTTAGAAGTCAACGCCCGAAGAATAAAATACAACATAAATAGAACAGTTTTTCCATTGTATAAAACGAACAATTGAAACCAGTGTGAAAGTTATGGTCATTTCTACGTTCCGCGCAACCTAGGCTTCACCCCTGGGCGTTGCTCCACCAGATCGAATAGTTAGGGCCTAAGAAGTCAATGCCAGAATCATAAAATACGATATATGTACAACAGCTTTTCCATCGCATAAAATGAGTAATTGCAACCAGTGTGAAAGTAATAGCCATTTCTACGTTGCGGGCATCCTAGACTTAACTCTGAGGCATTGCTACACCAGATCGAATACAGAGGGCCTTAGAAGTCAACGCCAGAAGTATAAAGTACAATCAAAATCCAACAGTTTGTCCATCGTGTAGCTGGAATAATTGCAACCAGAGTGAAAGTAATGGTCACTTCTACGTTTCGGGCGACCTAGGCTCCAGTCTAGGGTGTTGCTCCACCAGATGGAATAGCTAGGGCCTTAGAAGTCAATGACAGAAGCATAAAATACAAAATAAATACAACAGTTTTTCCATCGTAGAACAAGAATAATTGCAACCAGTGTGAAAGTGATGGTCATTTCTACATTCCGGGCAACCTAGGCTTGACTCTAGGGCGTTGCTCCACCAGATCGAATAGTTAGGGACTTAGAATTCGACGCCAGAAACATAAAATACAACATAAGTACAACAGTTTTTCCATCGTATAACAGGAATAATTGCAACCAGTGTGAAAGTACAGGTCATTTTTACGTTCCGGGCAACCTAGGCTTCACTCTAGGGCGTTGGCCCTCCACATCTAACAGCTAGGGCATAAGAACTAAACGCCAGAAGCACCAAATACAAAATAAATACAACAGTTTTTAAATCGTATAAAGCGAATAATTGCAACCAGTATGAAAGCTATGGTCATATCTACGTTCCGGGCAATCTAGGCCTCACCCTAGGGCGTTGCTCCACCTGATCGAATAGTTAGGGCCTAAGAAGTCAACGCCAGAAGCATAAAATACGATATATGTACAACAGTTTTACCATCGTATAACAGGAATAATTGCAACCAGTGTTAAAGATATGGTCATTTCTACGATACGGGCAACCTAGGCTGCACTCTAGGGCGTCGTTCCACCACATCGAATAGCTGCGGCCTTAGAAGTCAACGCCAGAAGCATAAAATACAATATAAATACAACAGTTTTTGAATCGTATAACAGGAATAATTGCAAACAGTGTGAAAGATATGGTCATCTCTACGTTCCGGGCAACCTAGGCTTCACACTAGGGCGTTGCTCAACCACATCGAATAGCTACGGCCCGAGAAGACAGCGCCATAACTATAAAATACAGTATAAATACAACATTCTATCCATCGTATAAAATGAATAATTGCAACCAGTTTGATAGTTATGGTCACTTCTACGTTCCGGGCAACCTAGGCTTCACCCTAGGACGTTGCTCCACCAGATCGAATAGTTAGGGCCTAAGGAGTCAATGCCTGAAGCATAAAATACGATATATGTACAACAGTTTTTCCATCGCATAAAATGAGTAATTGCAACCAGTGTGAAAGGTATGGTCATTTCTACGTTCCGGGCAACCTAGGCTCCACTCTAGGGCGTTTCTCCACCACATCGAATAGCTACGGCCTTAGAAGTCAACGCCTGAAGCATAAAATACGATATATGTACAACAGTTTTTCCATCGTATAAAACGAATAATTGCAACAAGTGTGAAAGTAATAGCCATTTCTACGTTGCGGGCATCCTAGACTTAACTCTGAGGCATTGCTCCACCAGATCAAATAGTTAGGGCCTAAGAAGTCAACGCCAGAAGCATAAAATACAATATAAATACAACAGCTTTTCCATCGTATATAATGTACATTTGCAAACAGAGTGAAAGTAATGGTCATTTCTACGTTTCGGGCGACCTAGGCTCCACTCTACGGCGTTGCTCCACCAGATGGAACAGCTAGGGCCTTAGAAGTCAATGCCAGAAGCATAAAATACAAAATAAATACAACAGTTTTTCCATTGTATAACAAGAATAATTGCAACCAGTGTGAAAGTGATGGTCATGTCTACATTCCGGGAAACCTAGGCTTGTCACTAGGGCGTTGTTCCACCAGAGCGAATAGTTAGGGCCTAAGAAGTCAACGCCTGAAGCATAAAATACAATATAAATACAACAGTTTTTAAATCGTATAAAGCGAATAATTGCAACCAGTATGAAAGCTATGGTCATTTCTACGTTCCGGGCAATCTAGGCTTCACTCTAGGGCGTTGCTCAACCACATCGAATAGTTAGGGCCTAAGAAGTCAACGCCAGAAGCACCAAATACAAAATTAATACAACAGTTTTTCCATCGTATAAATCGAATAATTGCAACCAGTATGAAAGTTATGGTCATTTCTACGTTCCGGGCAACCTAGGCTTCACCCTAGGGCGTTGCTCCACCACATCGAATAGCTGCGGCCTTAGAAGTCAACGCCAGAAGCATAAAATACAATATAAATACAACAGTTTTTCAATCGTATAACAGGAAGAATTGCAAACAGTGTGAAAAATATGGTCATTTCTACGTTGCGGGCATCCTAGGCTTCACTCTAGGGCATTGCTCCACCACATCGAATAGCTACGGCCTGAGAAGTCAACGCCATATCTATAAAAAACAATATAAATACAACAGTTTCTCCATTGTGTAAAATGAATAATTGCAAACAGTGTGGAGGTAAGGGTCATTTCTACTTTCCGGGCAACCTAGGCTTCACTCTAGGGCGTTTCTCCACCATATCGAATAGCTACGCCCTTAGAAGTCAACGCCTGAAGCATAAAATATAATATAAGTACAACAGTTTTTCCATCGTATAACAGGAATAATTGCAACCAGTGTGAAAGTGATGGTCATTTCTACATTCCGGGCAACCTAGGCTTGACTCTAGGGCGTTGCTCCACCAGATCGAATAGTTGGGGCCTTAGAAGTCAACGCCCGAAGCATAAAATACAACATAAGTACAACAGTTTTTCCATCGTATAACAGGAAGAATTGCAAACAGTGTGAAAAATATGGTCATTTCTACGTTACGGGCATCCTAGGCTTCACTCTAGGGCATTGCTCCACCACATCGAATAGCTACGGCCTTAGAAGTCAACGCCATAACTATAAAAAACAATATAAATACAACAGTTTCTCCATTGTGTAAAATGAATAATTGCAAACAGTGTGGAGGTAAGGGTCATTTCTACTTTCCGGGCAACCTAGGCTTCACTCTAGGGCGTTTCTCCACCACATCGAATAGCTACGCCCTTAGAAGTCAACGCCTGAAGCATAAAATATAATATAAGTACAACAGTTTTTCCATCGTATAACAGGAATAATTGCAACCAGTGTGAAGGTTATGGTCAATTCTACATTCCGGGCAACCTAGGCTTCACTCTAGGGCGTTGCTCCACCAGATCGAATAGTTGGGGCCTTAGAAGTCAACGCCCGAAGCATAAAATACAACATAAATAGAGCAGTTTTTCCATTGTATAAAACGAACAATTGAAACCAGTGTGAAAGTTATGGTCATTTCTACGTTCCGCGCAACCTAGGCTTCACCCCTGGGCGTTGCTCCACCAGATCGAATAGTTAGGGCCTAAGAAGTCAATGCCAGAATCATAAAATACGATATATGTACAACAGCTTTTCCATCGCATAAAATGAGTAATTGCAACCAGTGTGAAAGTAATAGCCATTTCTACGTTGCGGGCATCCTAGACTTAACTCTGAGGCATTGCTACACCAGATCGAATACAGAGGGCCTTAGAAGTCAACGCCAGAAGTATAAAGTACAATCAAAATCCAACAGTTTGTCCATCGTGTAGCTGGAATAATTGCAACCAGAGTGAAAGTAATGGTCACTTCTACGGGTCGGGCGACCTAGGCTCCAGTCTAGGGCGTTGCTCCACCAGATGGAATAGCTAGGGCCTTAGAAGTCAATGACAGAAGCATAAAATACAAAATAAATACAACAGTTTTTCCATCGTAGAACAAGAATAATTGCAACCAGTGTGAAAGTGATGGTCATTTCTACATTCCGGGCAACCTAGGCTTGACTCTAGGGCGTTGCTCCACCAGATCGAATAGTTAGGGACTTAGAATTCGACGCCAGAAGCATAAAATACAACATAAGTACAACAGTTTTTCCATCGTATAACAGGAATAATTGCAACCAGTGTGAAAGTACAGGTCATTTTTACGTTCCGGGCAACCTAGGCTTCACTCTAGGGCGTTGGCCCTCCACATCTAACAGTTAGGGCATAAGAAGTAAACGCCAGATGCACCAAATACAAAATAAATACAACAGTTCTTAAATCGTATAAAGCGAATAATTGCAACCAGTATGAAAGCTATGGTCATTTCTACGTTCCGGGCAATCTAGGCCTCACCCTAGGGCGTTGCTCCACCTGATCGAATAGTTAGGGCCTAAGAAGTCAACGCCAGAAGCATAAAACACGATATATGTACAACAGTTTTACCATCGTATAACAGGAATAATTGCAACCAGTGTGAAAGATATGGTCATTTCTACGATACGGGCAACCTAGGCTGCACTCTAGGGCGTCGTTCCACCACATCGAATAGCTGCGGCCTTAGAAGTCAACGCCAGAAGCATAAAATACAATATAAATACAACAGTTTTTGAATCGTATAACAGGAATAATTGCAAACAGTGTGAAAGATATGGTCATTTCTACGTTCCGGGCAACCTAGGCTACACTCTAGGGCGTGGCTCCACCACATCGAATAGCTAGGGCCTTAGAAGTCAATGCCAGAAGCATAAAATGCCATATAAATACAACAGTTGTTCCACTGTATAATATGAATAATTGCAAACAGTGTGGATGTAATGGTCATCTCTACGTTCCGGGCAACCTAGGCTTCACACTAGGGCGTTGCTCAACCACATCGAATAGCTACGGACCGAGAAGACAGCGCCATAACTATAAAATACAGTATAAATACAACATTCTATCCATCGTATAAAATGAATAATTGCAACCAGTTTGATAGTTATGGTCACTTCTACGTTCCGGGCAACCTAGGCTTCACCCTAGGACGTTGCTCCACCAGAGCGAATAGTTAGGGCCTAAGAAGTCAACGCCTGAAGCATAAAATACAATATAAATACAACAGTTTTTAAATCGTATAAAGCGAATAATTGCAACCAGTATGAAAGCTATGGTCATTTCTACGTTCCGGGCAATCTAGGCTTCACTCTAGGGCGTTGCTCAACCACATCGAATAGTTAGGGCCTAAGAAGTCAACGCCAGAAGCACCAAATACAAAATTAATACAACAGTTTTTCCATCGTATAAAACGAATAATTGCAACCAGTATGAAAGTTATGGTCATTTCTACGTTCCGGGCAACCTAGGCTTCACCCTAGGGCGTTGCTCCACCACATCGAATAGCTGCGGCCTTAGAAGTCAACGCCAGAAGCATAAAATACAATATAAATACAACAGTTTTTCAATCGTATAACAGGAAGAATTGCAAACAGTGTGAAAAATATGGTCATTTCTACGTTGCGGGCATCCTAGGCTTCACTCTAGGGCATTGCTCCACCACATCGAATAGCTACGGCCTGAGAAGTCAACGCCATAACTATAAAAAACAATATAAATACAACAGTTTCTCCATTGTGTAAAATGAATAATTGCAAACAGTGTGGAGGTAAGGGTCATTTCTACTTTCCGGGCAACCTAGGCTTCACTCTAGGGCGTTTCTCCACCATATCGAATAGCTACGCCCTTAGAAGTCAACGCCTGAAGCATAAAATATAATATAAGTACAACAGTTTTTCCATCGTATAACAGGAATAATTGCAACCAGTGTGAAAGTGATGGTCATTTCTACATTCCGGGCAACCTAGGCTTGACTCTAGGGCGTTGCTCCATCAGATCGAATAGTTAGGGACTTAGAATTCGACGCCAGAAGCATAAAATACAACATAAGTACAACAGTTTTTCCATCGTATAACAGGAATAATTGCAACCAGTGTGAAAGTACAGGTTATTTTTACGTTCCGGGCAACCTAGGCTTCACTCTAGGGCGTTGGCCCTCCACATCTAACAGTTAGGGCATAAGAAGTAAACGCCAGAAGCACCAAATACAAAATAAATACAACAGTTTTTCAATCGTATAACAGGAAGAATTGCAAACAGTGTGAAAAATATGGTCATTTCTACGTTACGGGCATCCTAGGCTTCACTCTAGGGCATTTCTCCACCACATCGAATAGCTACGGCCTTAGAAGTCAACGCCATAACTATAAAAAAACAATATAAATACAACAGTTTCTCCATTGTGTAAAATGAATAATTGCAAACAGTGTGGAGGTAAGGGTCATTTCTACTTTCCGGGCAACCTAGGCTTCACTCTAGGGCGTTTCTCCACCACATCGAATAGCTACGCCCTTAGAAGTCAACGCCTGAAGCATAAAATATAATATAAGTACAACAGTTTTTCCATCGTATAACAGGAATAATTGCAACCAGTGTGAAGGTTATGGTCAATTCTACATTCCGGGCAACCTAGGCTTCACTCTAGGGCGTCGCTCCACCACATCGAATAGCCGCGGCCTTAGAAGTCAACGTCAGAAGCATAAAATACAATATAAATACAACACTTTTTCCATCGTATAACAGGAATAATTGCAACCAGTGTGAAAGTGATGGTCATTTCTACGTTCCGGGCAACCTAGGCTTCAGTCTAGGGCGTGGTTCCCCCAGATCGAATAGTTAGGGCCTAAGAAGTCAACGACAGGAGCACCAAATACAAAATAAATACAACAGTTTTTCCATCGCATAAAACGAATAATTGCATCCAGTGTGCAAGTAATGGTCATTTCTACGATCCGGGCAACCTAGGCTTCACTCTAGGGCGTTGCTCAACCACATCGAATAGCTACGGCGATAGAAGACAACGCCATAACTATAAAATACAATATAAATACAACAGTCTTTCCATCGTATAAAACGAATAATTGCAACCAGTCTGATAGTTATGGTCATTTCTACGTTCCGGGCAATCTAGGCTTCTCTCTAGGGCGTTGCTCCACCAGATCGAATAGTTAGGGCCTAACAAGTCAACGCCAGAAGCATAAAATACAATATAAATACAACAGCTTTACCATCGTATAACAGGAATAATTGCAACCAGTGTGAAAGATATGGTCATTTCTACGATACGGGCAACCTAGGCTGCACTCTAGGGCGTCGTTCCACCACATCGAATAGCTGCGGCCTTAGAAGTCAACGCCAGAAGCATAAAATGCCATATAAATATAACAGCTGTTCCACTGTATAATATGAATAATTGCAAACAGTGTGGAAGTAATGGTCATTTCTACGTACCGGGCAACCTAGGCTTCACACTAGGGCGTTGCTCAACCACATGGGATAGCTACGGCCCTAGAAGACAACGCCATAACTATAAAATACAATATAAATACAACAGCTTCTCCACCGTATAACAGGAATAATTGCAACCAGTGTGAAAGGTATGGTCATTTGTACTTTCCGGGCAACCTAGGCTTCACTCTAGGGCGTTTCTCCACCACATCGAATAGCTACGGCCTTAGAAGTCAACGTCTGAAGCATACAATATAATATAAATACAACAGTTTTTCCGTCGTATAACAGGAATAATTGCAACCAGTGTGAAAGACATGGTCATTTCTACGTTCCGGGCAACCTAGGCTTCACTCTAGGGCGTTGCTCCACCACATCGTATAGCTACGGCCTTAGCAGTCAACGCAAGAGGCATAAAATACAAAATAAATACAACAGTTTTGCCATCGTATAACAAGAATAATTGCAACCAGTGTGGAAGTGATGGTCATTTCTACATTCCGGGCAACCTAGGCTTCACTCTAGGGCCATGCTCCAACAGATCGAATAGTTAGGGCCTAAGAAGTCAACGCCAGAAGCATAAAATACAATATAAATGCAACAGTTTTTCCCTTGTATAACAGGAATAAATGCAACCAGTGTGAAAGCTATGGTCACTTCTACGTTCCGGGCAGCCTAGGCTTCACTCTAGGGCGTTTCTCCACCACATCGAATAGTTAGGGCTTTAGAAGTCAATGCCAGAAACATAAAATGCCATAAAAATACAACAGTTGTCCCACAGTATAATACGAATAATTGCAAACAGTGTGGAAGTAATGGTCATATCTACGTATCGGGCAACCTATGCTTCAGTCTAGGGCGTTGCTCAACCATATCGAATAGCTACGGCCCTAGAAGACAACGCCATAACTATAAAATAAAATATAAATACAACAGTCTTTCCATCTAATAAAACGAATAATTGCAACCAGTCTGATAGTTAGGGTCATTTCTACGTTCCGGGCAACCTAGGCTTCACTCTAGGGCGTTGCTCCACCATATCGAATAGTTAGGGCCTAAGAAGTCAATGCCAGATGCATAGAATACGATATATGTACAACAGTTTTTCCATCGTATAAAATGAGTAATTGCAACCAGTGTGAAAGTAATGGCCATTTCTGCGTTCCGGGCATCCTAGACTTAACACTGAGACATTGCTCCACCAGATCGAATACATAGGGCCTTAGAAGTCAACGCCAGAAGCATAAAGTACATTAAAAATCCAACAGTGTGTCCATCGTATAACAGGAATAATTGCCACCAGTGTGAAAGTGATGGTTATTTCTGCTTTCCAGGCAACCTAGGATCCACTCTAGGGCGTTGCTCCTCCAGATAGAATAGTTAGGGCCCAGGAAGTCAACGCCAGAAGCATAAAATACAATATGAATACAACAGTTTTTCCCTTGTATAACAGGAATAATTGCAACCAGTGTGAAAGGTATGGTCATTTCTACGTTCCGCGCAAAGTAGGCTTCACTCTAGGGCGTTGCTCCACCACATCGAATAGCTCCGACCTTAGAAGTCAACGCCAGAAGCATAAAATACAATATAAATACAACAGTTTTTGAATCGTATAACAGGAATAATTGCAAACAGTGTGAAAGATATGGTCATTTCTACGTTGCGGGCATCCTAGGCTTCACTCTAGGGCATTGCTTCACCACATCGAATAGCTAAGGCCTCAGAAGCCAACGCCATAACTATAAAAAACAATATGAATACAACAGTTTTTCCATTGTATAAAATGAATAATTGCAACCAGAGTGAAGGTGATGGTCATTTCTACGTCCCGGGCAACCTAGGCTTCATTCAGGGCCGTTGCTCCACGAGATCCAATAGCTAGGGCCTAAGAAGTCAACGCCAGGAGCACCAAATACAAAATAAATACAACAGCTTTTCCAACGTATAAGACGAATAATTGCAACCAGTATGAAAGCTATGGTCATTTCTACGATACGGGCAACCTAGGCTGCACTCTAGGGCGTCGTTCCACCACATCGAATAGCTGCGGCCTTAGAAGTCAACGCCAGAAGCATAAAATACAATATAAATACAACAGTTTTTGAATCGTATAACAGGAATAATTGCAACCAGTCTGATAGTTAGGGTCATTTCTACGTTCCGGGCAACCTAGGCTTCACTCTAGGGCGTTGCTCCACCATATCGAATAGTTAGGGCCTAAGAAGTCAATGCCAGATGCATAGAATACGATATATGTACGACAGTTTTTCCATCGTATAAAATGAGTAATTGCAACCAGTGTGAAAGTAATGGCCATTTCTGCGTTCCGGGCATCCTAGACTTAACACTGAGACATTGCTCCACCAGATCGAATACATAGGGCCTTAGAAGTCAACGCCAGAAGCATAAAGTACATTAAAAATCCAACAGTTTGTCCATCGTATAACAGGAATAATTGCCACCAGTGTGAAAGTGATGGTTATTTCTGCATTCCAGGCAACCTAGGATCCACTCTAGGGCGTTGCTCCTCCAGATAGAATAGTTAGGGCCCAGGAAGTCAACGCCAGAAGCATAAAATACAATATGAATACAACAGTTTTTCCCTTGTATAACAGGAATAATTGCAACCAGTGTGAAAGGTATGGTTATTTCTACGTTCCGCGCAAACTAGGCTTCACTCTAGGGCGTTGCTCCACCACATCGAATAGCTGCGGCCTTAGAAGTCAACGCCAGAAGCATAAAATACAATATAAATACAACAGTTTTTGAATCGTATAACAGGAATAATTGCAAACAGTGTGAAAGATATGGTCATTTCTACGTTGCGGGCATCCTAGGCTTCACTCTAGGGCATTGCTTCACCACATCGAATAGCTAAGGCCTCAGAAGCCAACGCCATAACTATAAAAAACAATATGAATACAACAGTTTTTCCATTGTATAAAATGAATAATTGCAACCAGAGTGAAGGTGATGGTCATTTCTACGTCCCGGGCAACCTAGGCTTCACTCAGGGCCGTTGCTCCACCAGATCGAATAGCTAGGGACTTAGAAGTCAACGCTAGAAGCATAAAATAAAATACAAATGCAACAGTTTTTCCATCGTATAAAACGTGTAATTGCAACCAGTATGATTGTTATGGTCATTCCTACGTTCCGGGCAACCTAGGCTTCACTCTAGGGCGTTGGTCCACGAGATCCAATAGCTAGGGCCTAAGAAGTCAACGCCAGGAGCACCAAATACAAAATAAATACAACAGCTTTTCCATCGTATAAAACGAATAATTGCAACCAGTATGAAAGCTATGGTCATTTCTACGATACGGGCAACCTAGGCTGCACTCTGTGGCGTCGTTCCACCACATCGAATAGCTGCGGCCTTAGAAGTCAACGCCAGAAGCATAGAATACAATATAAATACAACAGTTTTTGAATCGTATAACAGGAATAATTGCAACCAGTCTGATAGTTAGGGTCATTTCTACGTTCCGGGCAACCTAGGCTTCACTCTAGGGCGTTGCTCCTCCATATCGAATAGTTAGGGCCTAAGAAGTCAATGCCAGATGCATAGAATACGATATATGTACAACAGTTTTTCCTTCGTATAAAATGAGTAATTGCAACCAGTGTGAAAGTAATGGCCATTTCTGCGTTCCGGGTATCCTAGACTTAACACTGAGACATTGCTCCACCAGATCGAATACATAGGGCCTTAGAAGTCAACGCCAGAAGCATAAAGTACATTAAAAATCCAACAGTTTGTCCATCGTATAACAGGAATAATTGCCACCAGTGTGAAAGTGATGGTTATTTCTGCATTCCAGGCAACCTAGGAACCACTCTAGGGCGTTGCTCCTCCAGATAGAATAGTTAGGGCCCAGGAAGTCAACGCCAGAAGCATAAAATACAATATGAATACAACAGTTTTTCCCTTGTATAACAGGAATAATTGCAACCAGTGTGAAAGGTATGGTTATTTCTACGTTCCGCGCAAACTAGGCTTCACTCTAGGGCGTTGCTCCACCACATCGAATAGCTGCGGCCTTAGAAGTCAACGCCAGAAGCATAAAATACAATATAAATACAACAGTTTTTGAATCGTATAAAACGTATAATTGCAACCAGTATGATTGTTATGGTCATTCCTACGTTCCGGGCAACCTAGGCTTCACTCTAGGGCGTTGGTCCACGAGATCCAATAGCTAGGGCCTAAGAAGTCATCTCCAGGAGCACCAAATACAAAATAAATACAACAGCTTTTCCATCGTATAAAACGAATAATTGCAACCAGTATGAAAGCTATGGTCATTTCTACGATCCGGGCAACCTAGGCTTCACTCTAGGGCGTTGCTCCACCACATCGAATAGCTACGGCCTTAGGAGTCAACGCCAGAGGCATAAAATACAAAATAAATAAAACAGTTTTTCCATCGTATAACAAGAATAATTGCAGCCAGTGTGAAGGTAATGGCCATTTCTACGTTCCGCGCAACCTAGGCTTCACCCTTTGACGTTGCTCCACCTGATCGAATAGTTAGGGCCTAAGAAGTCAACGCCAGAAGCATAAAATACGATATATGTACAACAGTTTTTCCATCGTATAAAACGAATAATTGCAACCAGTGTGAAAGTAATAGCCATTTCTACGTTGCGGGCATCCTAGACTTAACTCTGAGGCATTGCTACACCAGATCGAATACAGAAGGCCTTAGAAGTCAACGCCAGAAGTATAAAGTACAATCAAAATCCAACAGTTTGTCCATCGTGTAGCTGGAATAATTGCAACCAGAGTGAAAGTCACTTCTACGTTTCGGGCGACCTAGGCTCCAGTCTAGGGCGTTGCTCCACCAGATGGAATAGCTAGGGCCTTAGAAGTCAATGACAGAAGCATAAAATACAAAATAAATACAACAGTTTTTCCATCGTAAAACAAGAATAATTGCAACCAGTGTGAAAGCTATGGTCATTTCTACATTCCGGGCAACCTACGCTTGACTCTAGGGCGTTGCTCCACCAGATCGAATAGTTAGGGACTTAGAATTCGACGCCAGAAGCATAAAATACAACATAAGTACAACAGTTTTTCCATCGTATAACAGGAATAATTGCAACCAGTGTGAAAGTACAGGTCATTTTTACGTTCCGGGCAACCTAGGCTTCACTCTAGGGCGTTGGCCCTCCACATCTAACAGTTAGGGCATAAGAAGTAAACGCCAGAAGCACCAAATACAAAATAAATACAACAGTTTTTAAATCGTATAAAGCGAATAATTGCAACCAGTATGAAAGCTATGGTCATTTCTACGTTCCGGGCAATCTAGGCTTCACTCTAGGGCGTTGCTCAACCACATCGAATAGTTAGGGCCTAAGAAGTCAACGCCAGAAGCACCAAATACAAAATTAATACAACAGCTTTTCCATCGTATATAATGTACATTTGCAAACAGAGTGAAAGTAATGGTCATTTCTACGTTTCGGGCGACCTAGGCTCCACTCTACGGCGTTGCTCCACCAGATGGAATAGCTTGGGCCTTAGAAGTCAATGCCAGAAGCATAAAATACAAAATAAATACAACAGTTTTTCCATTGTATAACAAGAATAATTGCAACCAGTGTGAAAGTGATGGTCATTTCTACATTCCGGGCAACCTAGGCTTGTCACTAGGGCGTTGTTCCACCAGAGCGAATAGTTAGGGCCTAAGAAGTCAACGCCTGAAGCATAAAATACAATATAAATACAACAGTTTTTCCATCGTATAACAGGAATAATTGCAACCAGTGTGAAAGTGATGGTCATTTCTACGTTCCGGGCAACCTAGGCTTCAGTCTAGGGCGTGGTTCCCCCAGATCGAATAGTTAGGGCCTAAGAAGTCAACGACAGGAGCACCAAATACAAAATAAATACAACAGTTTTTCCATCGCATAAAACGAATAATTGCATCCAGTGTGCAAGTAATGGTCATTTCTACGATCCGGGCAACCTAGGCTTCACTCTAGGGCGTTGCTCAACCACATCGAATAGCTACGGCGATAGAAGACAACGCCATAACTATAAAATACAATATAAATACAACAGTCTTTCCATCGTATAAAACGAATAATTGCAACCAGTCTGATAGTTATGGTCATTTCTACGTTCCGGGCAATCTAGGCTTCTCTCTAGGGCGTTGCTCCACCAGATCGAATAGTTAGGGCCTAACAAGTCAACGCCAGAAGCATAAAATACAATATAAATACAACAGCTTTACCATCGTATAACAGGAATAATTGCAACCAGTGTGAAAGATATGGTCATTTCTACGATACGGGCAACCTAGGCTGCACTCTAGGGCGTCGTTCCACCACATCGAATAGCTGCGGCCTTAGAAGTCAACGCCAGAAGCATAAAATGCCATATAAATATAACAGCTGTTCCACTGTATAATATGAATAATTGCAAACAGTGTGGAAGTAATGGTCATTTCTACGTACCGGGCAACCTAGGCTTCACACTAGGGCGTTGCTCAACCACATGGGATAGCTACGGCCCTAGAAGACAACGCCATAACTATAAAATACAATATAAATACAACAGCTTCTCCACCGTATAACAGGAATAATTGCAACCAGTGTGAAAGGTATGGTCATTTGTACTTTCCGGGCAACCTAGGCTTCACTCTAGGGCGTTTCTCCACCACATCGAATAGCTACGGCCTTAGAAGTCAACGTCTGAAGCATACAATATAATATAAATACAACAGTTTTTCCGTCGTATAACAGGAATAATTGCAACCAGTGTGAAAGACATGGTCATTTCTACGTTCCGGGCAACCTAGGCTTCACTCTAGGGCGTTGCTCCACCACATCGTATAGCTACGGCCTTAGCAGTCAACGCAAGAGGCATAAAATACAAAATAAATACAACAGTTTTGCCATCGTATAACAAGAATAATTGCAACCAGTGTGGAAGTGATGGTCATTTCTACATTCCGGGCAACCTAGGCTTCACTCTAGGGCCATGCTCCAACAGATCGAATAGTTAGGGCCTAAGAAGTCAACGCCAGAAGCATAAAATACAATATAAATGCAACAGTTTTTCCCTTGTATAACAGGAATAAATGCAACCAGTGTGAAAGCTATGGTCACTTCTACGTTCCGGGCAGCCTAGGCTTCACTCTAGGGCGTTTCTCCACCACATCGAATAGTTAGGGCTTTAGAAGTCAATGCCAGAAACATAAAATGCCATAAAAATACAACAGTTGTCCCACTGTATAATACGAATAATTGCAAACAGTGTGGAAGTAATGGTCATATCTACGTATCGGGCAACCTATGCTTCAGTCTAGGGCGTTGCTCAACCATATCGAATAGCTACGGCCCTAGAAGACAACGCCATAACTATAAAATAAAATATAAATACAACAGTCTTTCCATCTAATAAAACGAATAATTGCAACCAGTCTGATAGTTAGGGTCATTTCTACGTTCCGGGCAACCTAGGCTTCACTCTAGGGCGTTGCTCCACCATATCGAATAGTTAGGGCCTAAGAAGTCAATGCCAGATGCATAGAATACGATATATGTACAACAGTTTTTCCATCGTATAAAATGAGTAATTGCAACCAGTGTGAAAGTAATGGCCATTTCTGCGTTCCGGGCATCCTAGACTTAACACTGAGACATTGCTCCACCAGATCGAATACATAGGGCCTTAGAAGTCAACGCCAGAAGCATAAAGTACATTAAAAATCCAACAGTGTGTCCATCGTATAACAGGAATAATTGCCACCAGTGTGAAAGTGATGGTTATTTCTGCTTTCCAGGCAACCTAGGATCCACTCTAGGGCGTTGCTCCTCCAGATAGAATAGTTAGGGCCCAGGAAGTCAACGCCAGAAGCATAAAATACAATATGAATACAACAGTTTTTCCCTTGTATAACAGGAATAATTGCAACCAGTGTGAAAGGTATGGTCATTTCTACGTTCCGCGCAAAGTAGGCTTCACTCTAGGGCGTTGCTCCACCACATCGAATAGCTCCGACCTTAGAAGTCAACGCCAGAAGCATAAAATACAATATAAATACAACAGTTTTTGAATCGTATAACAGGAATAATTGCAAACAGTGTGAAAGATATGGTCATTTCTACGTTGCGGGCATCCTAGGCTTCACTCTAGGGCATTGCTTCACCACATCGAATAGCTAAGGCCTCAGAAGCCAACGCCATAACTATAAAAAACAATATGAATACAACAGTTTTTCCATTGTATAAAATGAATAATTGCAACCAGAGTGAAGGTGATGGTCATTTCTACGTCCCGGGCAACCTAGGCTTCATTCAGGGCCGTTGCTCCACGAGATCCAATAGCTAGGGCCTAAGAAGTCAACGCCAGGAGCACCAAATACAAAATAAATACAACAGCTTTTCCAACGTATAAGACGAATAATTGCAACCAGTATGAAAGCTATGGTCATTTCTACGATACGGGCAACCTAGGCTGCACTCTAGGGCGTCGTTCCACCACATCGAATAGCTGCGGCCTTAGAAGTCAACGCCAGAAGCATAAAATACAATATAAATACAACAGTTTTTGAATCGTATAACAGGAATAATTGCAACCAGTCTGATAGTTAGGGTCATTTCTACGTTCCGGGCAACCTAGGCTTCACTCTAGGGCGTTGCTCCACCATATCGAATAGTTAGGGCCTAAGAAGTCAATGCCAGATGCATAGAATACGATATATGTACGACAGTTTTTCCATCGTATAAAATGAGTAATTGCAACCAGTGTGAAAGTAATGGCCATTTCTGCGTTCCGGGCATCCTAGACTTAACACTGAGACATTGCTCCACCAGATCGAATACATAGGGCCTTAGAAGTCAACGCCAGAAGCATAAAGTACATTAAAAATCCAACAGTTTGTCCATCGTATAACAGGAATAATTGCCACCAGTGTGAAAGTGATGGTTATTTCTGCATTCCAGGCAACCTAGGATCCACTCTAGGGCGTTGCTCCTCCAGATAGAATAGTTAGGGCCCAGGAAGTCAACGCCAGAAGCATAAAATACAATATGAATACAACAGTTTTTCCCTTGTATAACAGGAATAATTGCAACCAGTGTGAAAGGTATGGTTATTTCTACGTTCCGCGCAAACTAGGCTTCACTCTAGGGCGTTGCTCCACCACATCGAATAGCTGCGGCCTTAGAAGTCAACGCCAGAAGCATAAAATACAATATAAATACAACAGTTTTTGAATCGTATAACAGGAATAATTGCAAACAGTGTGAAAGATATGGTCATTTCTACGTTGCGGGCATCCTAGGCTTCACTCTAGGGCATTGCTTCACCACATCGAATAGCTAAGGCCTCAGAAGCCAACGCCATAACTATAAAAAACAATATGAATACAACAGTTTTTCCATTGTATAAAATGAATAATTGCAACCAGAGTGAAGGTGATGGTCATTTCTACGTCCCGGGCAACCTAGGCTTCACTCAGGGCCGTTGCTCCACCAGATCGAATAGCTAGCGACTTAGAAGTCAACGCTAGAAGCATAAAATAAAATACAAATGCAACAGTTTTTCCATCGTATAAAACGTGTAATTGCAACCAGTATGATTGTTATGGTCATTCCTACGTTCCGGGCAACCTAGGCTTCACTCTAGGGCGTTGGTCCACGAGATCCAATAGCTAGGGCCTAAGAAGTCAACGCCAGGAGCACCAAATACAAAATAAATACAACAGCTTTTCCATCGTATAAAACGAATAATTGCAACCAGTATGAAAGCTATGGTCATTTCTACGATACGGGCAACCTAGGCTGCACTCTGTGGCGTCGTTCCACCACATCGAATAGCTGCGGCCTTAGAAGTCAACGCCAGAAGCATAGAATACAATATAAATACAACAGTTTTTGAATCGTATAACAGGAATAATTGCAACCAGTCTGATAGTTAGGGTCATTTCTACGTTCCGGGCAACCTAGGCTTCACTCTAGGGCGTTGCTCCTCCATATCGAATAGTTAGGGCCTAAGAAGTCAATGCCAGATGCATAGAATACGATATATGTACAACAGTTTTTCCTTCGTATAAAATGAGTAATTGCAACCAGTGTGAAAGTAATGGCCATTTCTGCGTTCCGGGTATCCTAGACTTAACACTGAGACATTGCTCCACCAGATCGAATACATAGGGCCTTAGAAGTCAACGCCAGAAGCATAAAGTACATTAAAAATCCAACAGTTTGTCCATCGTATAACAGGAATAATTGCCACCAGTGTGAAAGTGATGGTTATTTCTGCATTCCAGGCAACCTAGGAACCACTCTAGGGCGTTGCTCCTCCAGATAGAATAGTTAGGGCCCAGGAAGTCAACGCCAGAAGCATAAAATACAATATGAATACAACAGTTTTTCCCTTGTATAACAGGAATAATTGCAACCAGTGTGAAAGGTATGGTTATTTCTACGTTCCGCGCAAACTAGGCTTCACTCTAGGGCGTTGCTCCACCACATCGAATAGCTGCGGCCTTAGAAGTCAACGCCAGAAGCATAAAATACAATATAAATACAACAGTTTTTGAATCGTATAAAACGTATAATTGCAACCAGTATGATTGTTATGGTCATTCCTACGTTCCGGGCAACCTAGGCTTCACTCTAGGGCGTTGGTCCACGAGATCCAATAGCTAGGGCCTAAGAAGTCATCTCCAGGAGCACCAAATACAAAATAAATACAACAGCTTTTCCATCGTATAAAACGAATAATTGCAACCAGTATGAAAGCTATGGTCATTTCTACGATCCGGGCAACCTAGGCTTCACTCTAGGGCGTTGCTCCACCACATCGAATAGCTACGGCCTTAGGAGTCAACGCCAGAGGCATAAAATACAAAATAAATAAAACAGTTTTTCCATCGTATAACAAGAATAATTGCAGCCAGTGTGAAGGTAATGGCCATTTCTACGTTCCGCGCAACCTAGGCTTCACCCTTTGACGTTGCTCCACCTGATCGAATAGTTAGGGCCTAAGAAGTCAACGCCAGAAGCATAAAATACGATATATGTACAACAGTTTTTCCATCGTATAAAACGAATAATTGCAACCAGTGTGAAAGTAATAGCCATTTCTACGTTGCGGGCATCCTAGACTTAACTCTGAGGCATTGCTACACCAGATCGAATACAGAAGGCCTTAGAAGTCAACGCCAGAAGTATAAAGTACAATCAAAATCCAACAGTTTGTCCATCGTGTAGCTGGAATAATTGCAACCAGAGTGAAAGTAATGGTCACTTCTACGTTTCGGGCGACCTAGACTCCAGTCTAGGGCGTTGCTCCACCAGATGGAATAGCTAGGGCCTTAGAAGTCAATGACAGAAGCATAAAATACAAAATAAATACAACAGTTTTTCCATCGTAAAACAAGAATAATTGCAACCAGTGTGAAAGCTATGGTCATTTCTACATTCCGGGCAACCTACGCTTGACTCTAGGGCGTTGCTCCACCAGATCGAATAGTTAGGGACTTAGAATTCGACGCCAGAAGCATAAAATACAACATAAGTACAACAGTTTTTCCATCGTATAACAGGAATAATTGCAACCAGTGTGAAAGTACAGGTCATTTTTACGTTCCGGGCAACCTAGGCTTCACTCTAGGGCGTTGGCCCTCCACATCTAACAGTTAGGGCATAAGAAGTAAACGCCAGAAGCACCAAATACAAAATAAATACAACAGTTTTTAAATCGTATAAAGCGAATAATTGCAACCAGTATGAAAGCTATGGTCATTTCTACGTTCCGGGCAATCTAGGCTTCACTCTAGGGCGTTGCTCAACCACATCGAATAGTTAGGGCCTAAGAAGTCAACGCCAGAAGCACCAAATACAAAATTAATACAACAGCTTTTCCATCGTATATAATGTACATTTGCAAACAGAGTGAAAGTAATGGTCATTTCTACGTTTCGGGCGACCTAGGCTCCACTCTACGGCGTTGCTCCACCAGATGGAATAGCTTGGGCCTTAGAAGTCAATGCCAGAAGCATAAAATACAAAATAAATACAACAGTTTTTCCATTGTATAACAAGAATAATTGCAACCAGTGTGAAAGTGATGGTCATTTCTACATTCCGGGCAACCTAGGCTTGTCACTAGGGCGTTGTTCCACCAGAGCGAATAGTTAGGGCCTAAGAAGTCAACGCCTGAAGCATAAAATACAATATAAATACAACAGTTTTTCCATCGTATAAAACGAATAATTGCAACCAGTATGAAAGTTATGGTCATTTCTACGTTCCGGGCAACCTAGGCTTCACCCTAGGGCGTTGCTCCACCTGATCGAATAGTTAGGGCCTAAGAAGTCAACGCCAGAAGTATAAAATACGATATATGCACAACAGTTTTTCCATCGTATAAAACGGATAATTGCAACCAGTGTGAAAGTAATAGACATTTCTACGTTGCGGGCATCCTAGACTTAACTCTGAGGCATTGCTACACCAGATCGAATACATAGGGCCTTAGAAGTCAACGCCAGAAGCATAAAGTACAATCAAAATCCAACAGTTTGTCCATCGTATAGCTGGAATAATTGCAACCAGAGTGAAGGTAATGGTCATTTCAACGTTTCGGGCGACCTAGGCTCCACTCTAGGGCGTTGCTCCCCCAGATGGAATAGCTAATGCCTTAGAAGTCAATGCCAGAAGCATAAAATACAAAATAAATACAACAGTTTTACCATCGTATAAAACGAATAATTGCAACAAGTGTGAAAGTAATAGCCATTTCTACGTTGCGGGCATCCTAGACTTAACTCTGAGGCATTCGTCCACCAGATCAAATAGTTAGGGCCTAAGAAGTCAACGCCAGAAGCATAAAATACAATATAAATACAACAGCTTTTCCATCGTATATAATGTACATTTGCAAACTGAGTGAAAGTAATGGCCATTTCTACGTTTCGGGCGACCTAGGCTCCACTCTACGGCGTTGCTCCACCAGATGGAATAGCTAGGGCCTTAGAAGTCAATGCCAGAAGCATAAAATACAAAATAAATACAACAGTTTTTCCATTGTATAACAAGAATAATTGCAACCAGTGTGAAAGTGATGGTCATTTCTACATTCCGGGCAACCTAGGCTTGTCACTAGGGCGTTGTGGCACCAGAGCGAATAGTTAGGGCCTAAGAAGTCAACGCCTGAAGCATAAAATACAATATAAATACAACAGTTTTTCCATCGTATAAAACGAATAATTGCAACCAGTATGAAAGTTATGGTCATTTCTACGTTCCGGGCAACCTAGGCTTCACTCTAGGGCGTTGCTCCACCAGATCGAATAGTTAGGGCCATAGAAGTCAACGCCCGAAGCATAAAATACAAAATAAATAGAACAGTTTTTCCATTGTATAAAACGGGTAATTGAAACCAGTGTGAAAGTTATGGTCATTTCTACGTTCCGGGCACTCTAGGCTTCACTCTAGGGCGTTGCTCCACCAGATCGAATAGTTAGGGACTTAGAATTCGACGCCAGAAGCATAAAATACAACATAAGTACAACAGTTTTTTCATCGTATAACAGGAATAATTGCAACCAGTCTGAAAGGTATGGTCATTTCTACGTTCCGGGCAACCTAGGCTTCACTCTAGGGCCTTGGTCCTCCACATCTAACAGTTAGGGCCTAAGAAGTCAACGCCAGAAGCACCAAATACAAAATTAATACAACAGTTTTTCCATCGTATAAATCGAATAATTGCAACCAGTATGAAAGTTATGGTCATTTCTACGTTCCGGGCAACCTAGGCTTCACCCTAGGGCGTTGCTCCACCACATCGAATAGCTGCGGCCTTAGAAGTCAACGCCAGAAGCATAAAATACAATATAAATACAACAGTTTTTCAATCGTATAACAGGAAGAATTGCAAACAGTGTGAAAAATATGGTCATTTCTACGTTGCGGGCATCCTAGGCTTCACTCTAGGGCATTGCTCCACCACATCGAATAGCTACGGCCTGAGAAGTCAACGCCATATCTATAAAAAACAATATAAATACAACAGTTTCTCCATTGTGTAAAATGAATAATTGCAAACAGTGTGGAGGTAAGGGTCATTTCTGCTTTCCGGGCAACCTAGGCTTCACTCTAGGGCGTTTCTCCACCATATCGAATAGCTACGCCCTTAGAAGTCAACGCCTGAAGCATAAAATATAATATAAGTACAACAGTTTTTCCATCGTATAACAGGAATAATTGCAACCAGTGTGAAAGTGATGGTCATTTCTACATTCCGGGCAACCTAGGCTTGACTCTAGGGCGTTGCTCCACCAGATCGAATAGTTGGGGCCTTAGAAGTCAACGCCCGAAGCATAAAATACAACATAAGTACAACAGTTTTTCCATCGTATAACAGGAAGAATTGCAAACAGTGTGAAAAATATGGTCATTTCTACGTTACGGGCATCCTAGGCTTCACTCTAGGGCATTGCTCCACCACATCGAATAGCTACGGCCTTAGAAGTCAACGCCATAACTATAAAAAACAATATAAATACAACAGTTTCTCCATTGTGTAAAATGAATAATTGCAAACAGTGTGGAGGTAAGGGTCATTTCTACTTTCCGGGCAACCTAGGCTTCACTCTAGGGCGTTTCTCCACCACATCGAATAGCTACGCCCTTAGAAGTCAACGCCTGAAGCATAAAATATAATATAAGTACAACAGTTTTTCCATCGTATAACAGGAATAATTGCAACCAGTGTGAAGGTTATGGTCAATTCTACATTCCGGGCAACCTAGGCTTCACTCTAGGGCGTTGCTCCACCAGATCGAATAGTTGGGGCCTTAGAAGTCAACGCCCGAAGCATAAAATACAACATAAATAGAGCAGTTTTTCCATTGTATAAAACGAACAATTGAAACCAGTGTGAAAGTTATGGTCATTTCTACGTTCCGCGCAACCTAGGCTTCACCCCTGGGCGTTGCTCCACCAGATCGAATAGTTAGGGCCTAAGAAGTCAATGCCAGAATCATAAAATACGATATATGTACAACAGCTTTTCCATCGCATAAAATGAGTAATTGCAACCAGTGTGAAAGTAATAGCCATTTCTACGTTGCGGGCATCCTAGACTTAACTCTGAGGCATTGCTACACCAGATCGAATACAGAGGGCCTTAGAAGTCAACGCCAGAAGTATAAAGTACAATCAAAATCCAACAGTTTGTCCATCGTGTAGCTGGAATAATTGCAACCAGAGTGAAAGTAATGGTCACTTCTACGTGTCGGGCGACCTAGGCTCCAGTCTAGGGCGTTGCTCCACCAGATGGAATAGCTAGGGCCTTAGAAGTCAATGACAGAAGCATAAAATACAAAATAAATACAACAGTTTTTGAATCGTATAACAGGAATAATTGCAAACAGTGTGAAAGATATGGTCATTTCTACGATCCGGGCAACCTAGGCATCACCCTAGGGCGTTGTTCCACCAGAGCGAATAGTTAGGGCCTAAGAAGTCAACGCCTGAAGCATAAAATACAATATAAATACAACATTTTTTCCATCGTATAAAACGAATAATTGCAACCAGTATGAAAGTTATGGTCATTTCTACGTTCCGGGCAACCTAGGCTTCACTCTAGGGCGTTGCTCCACCAGATCGAATAGTTAGGGCCATAGAAGTCAACGCCCGAAGCATAAAATACAAAATAAATAGAACAGTTTTTCCATTGTATAAAACGGGTAATTGAAACCAGTGTGAAAGTTATGGTCATTTCTACGTTCCGGGCACTCTAGGCTTCACTCTAGGGCGTTGCTCCACCAGATCGAATAGTTAGGGACTTAGAATTCGACGCCAGAAGCATAAAATACAACATAAGTACAACAGTTTTTTCATCGTATAACAGGAATAATTGCAACCAGTCTGAAAGGTATGGTCATTTCTACGTTCCGGGCAACCTAGGCTTCACTCTAGGGCCTTGGTCCTCCACATCTAACAGTTAGGGCCTAAGAAGTCAACGCCAGAAGCACCAAATACAAAATTAATACAACAGTTTTTCCATCGTATAAATCGAATAATTGCAACCAGTATGAAAGTTATGGTCATTTCTACGTTCCGGGCAACCTAGGCTTCACCCTAGGGCGTTGCTCCACCACATCGAATAGCTGCGGCCTTAGAAGTCAACGCCAGAAGCATAAAATACAATATAAATACAACAGTTTTTCAATCGTATAACAGGAAGAATTGCAAACAGTGTGAAAAATATGGTCATTTCTACGTTGCGGGCATCCTAGGCTTCACTCTAGGGCATTGCTCCACCACATCGAATAGCTACGGCCTGAGAAGTCAACGCCATATCTATAAAAAACAATATAAATACAACAGTTTCTCCATTGTGTAAAATGAATAATTGCAAACAGTGTGGAGGTAAGGGTCATTTCTGCTTTCCGGGCAACCTAGGCTTCACTCTAGGGCGTTTCTCCACCATATCGAATAGCTACGCCCTTAGAAGTCAACGCCTGAAGCATAAAATATAATATAAGTACAACAGTTTTTCCATCGTATAACAGGAATAATTGCAACCAGTGTGAAAGTGATGGTCATTTCTACATTCCGGGCAACCTAGGCTTGACTCTAGGGCGTTGCTCCACCAGATCGAATAGTTGGGGCCTTAGAAGTCAACGCCCGAAGCATAAAATACAACATAAGTACAACAGTTTTTCCATCGTATAACAGGAAGAATTGCAAACAGTGTGAAAAATATGGTCATTTCTACGTTACGGGCATCCTAGGCTTCACTCTAGGGCATTGCTCCACCACATCGAATAGCTACGGCCTTAGAAGTCAACGCCATAACTATAAAAAACAATATAAATACAACAGTTTCTCCATTGTGTAAAATGAATAATTGCAAACAGTGTGGAGGTAAGGGTCATTTCTACTTTCCGGGCAACCTAGGCTTCACTCTAGGGCGTTTCTCCACCACATCGAATAGCTACGCCCTTAGAAGTCAACGCCTGAAGCATAAAATATAATATAAGTACAACAGTTTTTCCATCGTATAACAGGAATAATTGCAACCAGTGTGAAGGTTATGGTCAATTCTACATTCCGGGCAACCTAGGCTTCACTCTAGGGCGTTGCTCCACCAGATCGAATAGTTGGGGCCTTAGAAGTCAACGCCCGAAGCATAAAATACAACATAAATAGAGCAGTTTTTCCATTGTATAAAACGAACAATTGAAACCAGTGTGAAAGTTATGGTCATTTCTACGTTCCGCGCAACCTAGGCTTCACCCCTGGGCGTTGCTCCACCAGATCGAATAGTTAGGGCCTAAGAAGTCAATGCCAGAATCATAAAATACGATATATGTACAACAGCTTTTCCATCGCATAAAATGAGTAATTGCAACCAGTGTGAAAGTAATAGCCATTTCTACGTTGCGGGCATCCTAGACTTAACTCTGAGGCATTGCTACACCAGATCGAATACAGAGGGCCTTAGAAGTCAACGCCAGAAGTATAAAGTACAATCAAAATCCAACAGTTTGTCCATCGTGTAGCTGGAATAATTGCAACCAGAGTGAAAGTAATGGTCACTTCTACGTGTCGGGCGACCTAGGCTCCAGTCTAGGGCGTTGCTCCACCAGATGGAATAGCTAGGGCCTTAGAAGTCAATGACAGAAGCATAAAATACAAAATAAATACAACAGTTTTTGAATCGTATAACAGGAATAATTGCAAACAGTGTGAAAGATATGGTCATTTCTACGATCCGGGCAACCTAGGCATCACCCTAGGGCGTTGTTCCACCAGAGCGAATAGTTAGGGCCTAAGAAGTCAACGCCTGAAGCATAAAATACAATATAAATACAACATTTTTTCCATCGTATAAAACGAATAATTGCAACCAGTATGAAAGTTATGGTCATTTCTACGTTCCGGGCAATCTAGGCTTCACTCTAGGGCGTTGCTCAACCACATCGAATGGTTAGGTCCTAAGAAGTCAACGCCAGAAGCACCAAATACAAAATTAATACAACAGTTTTTCCATCGTATAAAACGAATAATTGCAACCAGTATGAAAGTTATGGTCATTTATACGTTCCGGGCAACCTAGGCTTCACCCTAGGGCGTTGCTCCACCTGATCGAATCGTTAGGGCCTAAGAAGTCAACGCCAGAAGCATAAAATACGATGTATGTACAACAGTTTTACCATCGTATAAAATGAATAATCGCAAACAGTGTGAAGGTAATGGCCATTTCTACGTTCCGAGCAACCTAGGCTTCACTCTAGGGCGTTGCTCCACCAGATCGAATAGTTGGGGCCTTAGGAGTCAACGGTCGAAGCATAAAATACAAAATAAGTAGAACAGTTTTTCCATTGTATAAAACGAATAATTGAAACCAGTGTGAAAGTTATGGTCATTTCTACGTACCGCGCAACCTAGGCTTCACCCTATGACGTTGCTCCACCTGATCAAATAGTTAGGGCCTAAGAAGTAAACGCCAGAAGCACCAAATACAAAATAAATACAACAGTTTTTAAATCGTATAAAGCGAATAATTGCAACCAGTATGAAAGCTATGGTCATTTCTACGTTCCGGGCAATCTAGGCTTCACTCTAGGGCGTTGCTCAACCACATCGATTAGTTAGGGCCTAAGAAGTCAACGCCAGAAGCACCAAATACAAAATTAATATAACAGTTTTTCCATCGTATAAAACGAATAATTGCAACCAGTATGAAAGTTATGGTCATTTCTACGTTCCTGGCAACCTAGGCTTCACCCTTGGGCGTTGCTCCACCACATCGAATAGCTGCGGCCTGAGAAGTCAACGCCAGAAGCATAAAATACAATATAAATACAACAGTTTTTCAATCGTATAACAGGAAGAATTGCAAACAGTGTGAAAAATATGGTCATTTCTACGTTGCGGGCATCCTAGGCTTCACTCTAGGGCATTCCTCCACCACATCGAATAGCTACGGCCTTAGAAGTCAACGCCATAACTATAAAAAACAATATAAATACAACAGTTTCTCCATTGTGTAAAATGAATAATTGCAAACAGTGTGGAGGTAAGGGTCATTTCTACTTTCCGGGCAACCTAGGCTTCACTCTAGGGCGTTTCTCCACCACATCGAATAGCTACGCCCTTAGAAGTCAACGCCTGAAGCATAAAATATAATATAAGTACAACAGTTTTTCCATCGTATAACAGGAATAATTGCAACCAGTGTGAAGGTTATGGTCAATTCTACATTCCGGGCAACCTAGGCTTGACTCTAGGGCGTTGCTCCACCAGATCGAATAGTTAGGGACTTAGAATTCGACGCCAGAAACATAAAATACAACATAAGTACAACAGTTTCTCCATCGTATAACAGGAATAATTGCAACCAGTGTGAAAGTACAGGTCATTTTTACGTTCCGGGCAACCTAGGCTTCACTCTAGGGCGTTGGCCCTCCACATCTAACAGCTAGGGCATAAGAACTAAACGCCAGAAGCACCAAATACAAAATAAATACAACAGTTTTTAAATCGTATAAAGCGAATAATTGCAACCAGTATGAAAGCTATGGTCATTTCTACGTTCCGGGCAATCTAGGCCTCACCCTAGGGCGTTGCTCCACCTGATCGAATAGTTAGGGCCTAAGAAGTCAACGCCAGAAGCATAAAATACGATATATGTACAACAGTTTTACCATCGTATAACAGGAATAATTGCAACCAGTGTGAAAGATATGGTCATTTCTACGATACGGGCAACCTAGGCTGCACTCTAGGGCGTCGTTCCACCACATCGAATAGCTGCGGCCTTAGAAGTCAACGCCAGAAGCATAAAATACAATATAAATACAACAGTTTTTGAATCGTATAACAGGAATAATTGCAAACAGTGTGAAAGATATGGTCATCTCTACGTTCCGGGCAACCTAGGCTTCACACTAGGGCGTTGCTCAACCACATCGAATAGCTACGGCCCGAGAAGACAGCGCCATAACTATAAAATACAGTATAAATACAACATTCTATCCATCGTATAAAATGAATAATTGCAACCAGTTTGATAGTTATGGTCACTTCTACGTTCCGGGCAACCTAGGCTTCACCCTAGGACGTTGCTCCACCAGATCGAATAGTTAGGGCCTAAGGAGTCAATGCCTGAAGCATAAAATACGATATATGTACAACAGTTTTTCCATCGCATAAAATGAGTAATTGCAACCAGTGTGAAAGGTATGGTCATTTCTACGTTCCGGGCAACCTAGGCTCCACTCTAGGGCGTTTCTCCACCACATCGAATAGCTACGGCCTTAGAAGTCAACGCCTGAAGCATAAAATACGATATATGTACAACAGTTTTTCCATCGTATAAAACGAATAATTGCAACAAGTGTGAAAGTAATAGCCATTTCTACGTTGCGGGCATCCTAGACTTAACTCTGAGGCATTGCTCCACAAGATCAAATAGTTAGGGCCTAAGAAGTCAACGCCAGAAGCATAAAATACAATATAAATACAACAGCTTTTCCATCGTATATAATGTACATTTGCAAACAGAGTGAAAGTAATGGTCATTTCTACGTTTCGGGCAACCTAGGCTCCACTCTACGGCGTTGCTCCACCAGATGGAACAGCTAGGGCCTTAGAAGTCAATGCCAGAAGCATAAAATACAAAATAAATACAACAGTTTTTCCATTGTATAACAAGAATAATTGCAACCAGTGTGAAAGTGATGGTCATGTCTACATTCCGGGAAACCTAGGCTTGTCACTAGGGCGTTGTTCCACCAGAGCGAATAGTTAGGGCCTAAGAAGTCAACGCCTGAAGCATAAAATACAATATAAATACAACAGTTTTTAAATCGTATAAAGCGAATAATTGCAACCAGTATGAAAGCTATGGCCATTTCTACGTTCCGGGCAATCTAGGCTTCACTCTAGGGCGTTGCTCAACCACATCGAATAGTTAGGGCCTAAGAAGTCAACGCCAGAAGCACCAAATACAAAATTAATACAACAGTTTTTCCATCGTATAAATCGAATAATTGCAACCAGTATGAAAGTTATGGTCATTTCTACGTTCCGGGCAACCTAGGCTTCACCCTAGGGCGTTGCTCCACCACATCGAATAGCTGCGGCCTTAGAAGTCAACGCCAGAAGCATAAAATACAATATAAATACAACAGTTTTTCAATCGTATAACAGGAAGAATTGCAAACAGTGTGAAAAATATGGTCATTTCTACGTTGCGGGCATCCTAGGCTTCACTCTAGGGCATTGCTCCACCACATCGAATAGCTACGGCCTGAGAAGTCAACGCCATATCTATAAAAAACAATATAAATACAACAGTTTCTCCATTGTGTAAAATGAATAATTGCAAACAGTGTGGAGGTAAGGGTCATTTCTACTTTCCGGGCAACCTAGGCTTCACTCTAGGGCGTTTCTCCACCATATCGAATAGCTACGCCCTTAGAAGTCAACGCCTGAAGCATAAAATATAATATAAGTACAACAGTTTTTCCATCGTATAACAGGAATAATTGCAACCAGTGTGAAAGTGATGGTCATTTCTACATTCCGGGCAACCTAGGCTTGACTCTAGGGCGTTGCTCCACCAGATCGAATAGTTGGGGCCTTAGAAGTCAACGCCCGAAGCATAAAATACAACATAAGTACAACAGTTTTTCCATCGTATAACAGGAAGAATTGCAAACAGTGTGAAAAATATGGTCATTTCTACGTTACGGGCATCCTAGGCTTCACTCTAGGGCATTGCTCCACCACATCGAATAGCTACGGCCTTAGAAGTCAACGCCATAACTATAAAAAACAATATAAATACAACAGTTTCTCCATTGTGTAAAATGAATAATTGCAAACAGTGTGGAGGTAAGGGTCATTTCTACTTTCCGGGCAACCTAGGCTTCACTCTAGGGCGTTTCTCCACCACATCGAATAGCTACGCCCTTAGAAGTCAACGCCTGAAGCATAAAATATAATATAAGTACAACAGTTTTTCCATCGTATAACAGGAATAATTGCAACCAGTGTGAAGGTTATGGTCAATTCTACATTCCGGGCAACCTAGGCTCCAGTCTAGGGCGTTGCTCCACCAGATCGAATAGTTGGGGCCTTAGAAGTCAACGCCCGAAGCATAAAATACAACATAAATAGAGCAGTTTTTCCATTGTATAAAACGAACAATTGAAACCAGTGTGAAAGTTATGGTCATTTCTACGTTCCGCGCAACCTAGGCTTCACCCCTGGGCGTTGCTCCACCAGATCGAATAGTTAGGGCCTAAGAAGTCAATGCCAGAATCATAAAATACGATATATGTACAACAGCTTTTCCATCGCATAAAATGAGTAATTGCAACCAGTGTGAAAGTAATAGCCATTTCTACGTTGCGGGCATCCTAGACTTAACTCTGAGGCATTGCTACACCAGATCGAATACAGAGGGCCTTAGAAGTCAACGCCAGAAGTATAAAGTACAATCAAAATCCAACAGTTTGTCCATCGTGTAGCTGGAATAATTGCAACCAGAGTGAAAGTAATGGTCACTTCTACGTGTCGGGCGACCTAGGCTCCAGTCTAGGGCGTTGCTCCACCAGATGGAATAGCTAGGGCCTTAGAAGTCAATGACAGAAGCATAAAATACAAAATAAATACAACAGTTTTTCCATCGTAGAACAAGAATAATTGCAACCAGTGTGAAAGTGATGGTCATTTCTACATTCCGGGCAACCTAGGCTTGACTCTAGGGCGTTGCTCCACCAGATCGAATAGTTAGGGACTTAGAATTCGACGCCAGAAGCATAAAATACAACATAAGTACAACAGTTTTTCCATCGTATAACAGGAATAATTGCAACCAGTGTGAAAGTACAGGTCATTTTTACGTTCCGGGCAACCTAGGCTTCACTCTAGGGCGTTGGCCCTCCACATCTAACAGTTAGGGCATAAGAAGTAAACGCCAGAAGCACCAAATACAAAATAAATACAACAGTTCTTAAATCGTATAAAGCGAATAATTGCAACCAGTATGAAAGCTATGGTCATTTCTACGTTCCGGGCAATCTAGGCCTCACCCTAGGGCGTTGCTCCACCTGATCGAATAGTTAGGGCCTAAGAAGTCAACGCCAGAAGCATAAAATACGATATATGTACAACAGTTTTACCATCGTATAACAGGAATAATTGCAACCAGTGTGAAAGATATGGTCATTTCTACGATACGGGCAACCTAGGCTGCACTCTAGGGCGTCGTTCCACCACATCGAATAGCTGCGGCCTTAGAAGTCAACGCCAGAAGCATAAAATACAATATAAATACAACAGTTTTTGAATCGTATAACAGGAATAATTGCAAACAGTGTGAAAGATATGGTCATTTCTACGTTCCGGGCAACCTAGGCTACACTCTAGGGCGTGGCTCCACCACATCGAATAGCTAGGGCCTTAGAAGTCAATGCCAGAAGCATAAAATGCCATATAAATACAACAGTTGTTCCACTGTATAATATGAATAATTGCAAACAGTGTGAAAAATATGGTCATTTCTACGTTGCGGGCATCCTAGGCTTCACTCTAGGGCATTGCTCCACCACATCGAATAGCTACGGCCTGAGAAGTCAACGCCATAACTATAAAAAACAATATAAATACAACAGTTTCTCCATTGTGTAAAATGAATAATTGCAAACAGTGTGGAGGTAAGGGTCATTTCTACTTTCCGGGCAACCTAGGCTTCACTCTAGGGCGTTTCTCCACCATATCGAATAGCTACGCCCTCAGAAGTCAACGCCTGAAGCATAAAATATAATATAAGTACAACAGTTTTTCCATCGTATAACAGGAATAATTGCAACCAGTGTGAAAGTGATGGTCATTTCTACATTCCGGGCAACCTAGGCTTGACTCTAGGGCGTTGCTCCATCAGATCGAATAGTTAGGGACTTAGAATTCGACGCCAGAAGCATAAAATACAACATAAGTACAACAGTTTTTCCATCGTATAACAGGAATAATTGCAACCAGTGTGAAAGTACAGGTTATTTTTACGTTCCGGGCAACCTAGGCTTCACTCGAGGGCGTTGGCCCTCCACATCTAACAGTTAGGGCATAAGAAGTAAACGCCAGAAGCACCAAATACAAAATAAATACAACAGTTTTTCAATCGTATAACAGGAAGAATTGCAAACAGTGTGAAAAATATGGTCATTTCTACGGTTCGGGCATCCTAGGCTTCACTCTAGGGCATTGCTCCACCACATCGAATACCTACGGCCTTAGAAGTCAACGCCATAACTATAAAAAAACAATATAAATACAACAGTTTCTCCATTGTGTAAAATGAATAATTGCAAACAGTGTGGAGGTAAGGGTCATTTCTACTTTCCGGGCAACCTAGGCTTCACTCTAGGGCGTTTCTCCACCACATCGAATAGCTACGCCCTTAGAAGTCAACGCCTGAAGCATAAAATATAATATAAGTACAACAGTTTTTCCATCGTATAACAGGAATAATTGCAACCAGCGTGAAGGTTATGGTCAATTCTACATTCCGGGCAACCTAGGCTTGACTCTAGGGCGTTGCTCCACCAGATCGAATAGTTAGGGACTTAGAATTCGACGCCAGAAGCATAAAATACAACATAAGTACAACAGTTTTTCCATCGTATAACAGGAATAATTGCAACCAGTGTGAAAGTACAGGTCATTTTTACGTTCCGGGCAACCTAGGCTTCACTCTAGGGCGTTGGCCCTCCACATCTAACAGTTAGGGCATAAGAAGTAAACGCCAGAAGCACCAAATACAAAATAAATACAACAGTTTTTCAATCGCATAACAGGAAGAATTGCAAACAGTGTGAAAAATATGGTCATTTCTACGTTACGGGCATCCTAGGCTTCACTCTAGGGCATTGCTCCACCACATCGAATAGCTACGGCCTTAGAAGTCAACGCCATAACTATAAAAAACAATATAAATACAACAGTTTCTCCATTGTGTAAAATGAATAATTGCAAACAGTGTGGAGGTAAGGGTCATTTCTACTTTCCGGGCAACCTAGGCTTCACTCTAGGGCGTTTCTCCACCACATCGAATAGCTACGCCCTTAGAAGTCAACGCCTGAAGCATAAAATATAATATAAGTACAGCAGTTTTTCCATCGTATAACAGGAATAATTGCAACCAGTGTGAAGGCTATGGTCAATTCTACATTCCGGGCAACCTAGGCTTCACTCTAGGGCGTTGCTCCACCAGATCGAATAGTTGGGGCCTTAGAAGTCAACGCCCGAAGCATAAAATACAACATAAATAGAACAGTTTTTCCACTGTATAAAACGAACAATTGAAACCAGTGTGAAAGTTATGGTCACTTCTACGTTCCGCGCATCCTAGGCTTCACCCCTGGGCGTTGCTCCACCAGATCGAATAGTTAGGGCCTAAGAAGTCAATGCCAGAATCATAAAATACGATATATGTACAACAGCTTTTCCATCGCATAAAATGAGTAATTGCAACCAGTGTGAAAGTAACGGACATTTCTACGTTCCGGGCATCCTAGACTTAACACTGAGGCATTCCTCCACCAGACCCAATACATAGGGCCTTAAAAGACAACGCCAGAAGCATAAAGTACATTAAAAATCCAACAGTTTGTCCATCGTATAACAGGAATAATTGCCTCCAGTGTGAAAGTAATGGTCATTTCCACGTTTCGGGCAACCTAGGCTTCACTCTAGGGCATTGCTCCACCACATCGAATAGCTACGGCCTTAGAAGTCAACGCCAGAAGCATAAAATACGATATATGTACAACAGTTTTTCCATCGCATAAAATGAGTAATTGCAACCAGTGTGAAAGTAACGGACATTTCTACGTTCCGGGCATCCTAGACTTAACACTGAGGCATTGCTCCACCAGATCGAATACATAGGGCCTTAGAAGTCAACGCCAGAAGCATAAAGTACATTAAAAATCCAACAGTTTGTCCATCGTATAACAGGAATAATTGCCACCAGTGTGAAAGTGATGGTCAATTCTGCATTCCGGGCAACCTAGGCTTCACTCTAGGGCGTTGCTCCTCCAGATAGAATAGTTAGGGCCCAGGAAGTCAACGCCAGAAGCATAAAATACAATATAAATACAGCAGTTTTTCACTTGTATAACAGGAATTATTACAACCAGTGTGAAAGCTATGGTCATTTCTACTTTCCGGGCAACCTAGGCTTCACTCTAGGGCGTTGCTCCACCACATCGAATAGCTGCGGCCTTAGAAGTCAACGCCACAAGCATAAAATACAATATAAATACAACAGTTTCTCAACCGTATAACAGGAATAATTGCAAACAGTGTGAAAAATATGGTCATTTCTACGTTGCGGGCATCCTAGACTTCACTCTAGGGCATTGCTCCACCACATCGAATAGCTACGGCCTTAGAAGTCAACGCCATAACTATAAAAAACAATATAAATACAACAGTTTCTCCATTGTGTAAAATGAATAATTGCAAACAGTGTGGAGGTAAGGGTCATTTCTACTTTCCGGGCAACCTAGGCTTCACTCTAGGGCGTTTCTCCACCACATCGAATAGCTACGCCCTTAGAAGTCAACGCCTGAAGCATAAAATATAATATAAGTACAACAGTTTTTCCATCGTATAACAGGAATAATTGCAACCAGTGTGAAGGCTATGGTCAATTCTACATTCCGGGCAACCTAGGCTTCACTCTAGGGCGTTGCTCCACCAGATCGAATAGTTGGGGCCTTAGAAGTCAACGCCCGAAGCATAAAATACAACATAAATAGAACAGTTTTTCCACTGTATAAAACGAACAATTGAAACCAGTGTGAAAGTTATGGTCATTTCTACGTTCCGCGCATCCTAGGCTTCACCCCTGGGCGTTGCTCCACCAGATCGAATAGTTAGGGCCTAAGAAGTCAATGCCAGAATCATAAAATACGATATATGTACAACAGCTTTTCCATCGCATAAAATGAGTAATTGCAACCAGTGTGAAAGTAACGGACATTTCTACGTTCCGGGCATCCTAGACTTAACACTGAGGCATTCCTCCACCAGACCCAATACATAGGGCCTTAAAAGACAACGCCAGAAGCATAAAGTACATTAAAAATCCAACAGTTTGTCCATCGTATAACAGGAATAATTGCCTCCAGTGTGAAAGTAATGGTCATTTCCACGTTTCGGGCAACCTAGGCTTCACTCTAGGGCATTGCTCCACCACATCGAATAGCTACGGCCTTAGAAGTCAACGCCAGAAGCATAAAATACGATATATGTACAACAGTTTTTCCATCGCATAAAATGAGTAATTGCAACCAGTGTGAAAGTAACGGACATTTCTACGTTCCGGGCATCCTAGACTTAACACTGAGGCATTGCTCCACCAGATCGAATACATAGGGCCTTAGAAGTCAACGCCAGAAGCATAAAGTACATTAAAAATCCAACAGTTTGTCCATCGTATAACAGGAATAATTGCCACCAGTGTGAAAGTGATGGTCAATTCTGCATTCCGGGCAACCTAGGCTTCACTCTAGGGCGTTGCTCCTCCAGATAGAATAGTTAGGGCCCAGGAAGTCAACGCCAGAAGCATAAAATACAATATAAATACAACAGTTTTTCAATCGTATAACAGGAATAATTGCAAACAGTGTGAAAAATATGGTTATTTCTACGTTGCGGGCATCCTAGGCTTCACTCTAGGGCATTGCTCCACCACATCGAATAGCTACGGCCTTAGAAGCCAACGCCATTACTATAAAAAACAATATAAATACAACAGCTTCTCCATTGTATAAAATGAATGATTGCAAACAGTGTGGAGGTAATGGTCATTTCTACTTTCCGGGCAACCTAGGCTTCACTCTAGGGCGTTTCTCCACCACATCGAATAGCTACGCCCTTAGAAGTCAACGCCTGAAGCATAAAATATTATATAAGTACAACAGTTTTTCCATCGTATAACAGGAATAATTGCAACCAGTGTGAAAGACATGGTCATTTCTACGCTCCAGGCAACCTAGGCTTCACTCTAGGGCGTTGCTCCACCACATCGAATTGCTACGGCCTTAGGAGTCAACGCCAGAGGCATAAAATACGATATATGTACAACAGTTTTGCCATCGTATAAAATGAATAATTGCAAACAGTGTGGAGGTAAGGGTTATTTCTACTTTCCGGGCAACCTAGGCTTCTCTCTAGGGCGTTTCTCCACCACATCGAATAGCTACGCCCTTAGAAGTCAACGCCTGAAGCATAAAATATAATATAAGTACAACAGTTTTTCCATCGTATAACAGGAATAATTGCAACCAGTGTGAAGGTTATGGTCAATTCTACATTCCGGGCAACCTAGGCTTCACTCTAGGGCGTTGTTCCACCAGATCGAATAGTTGGGGCCTTAGAAGTCAACGCCCGAAGCATAAAATACTGTAAAAATACAACAGTTTTTCCAGCGTATAACGGGAATAATTGCAACCAGTGTCAAAGTGACGGTCATTTCCACGTTCCGGGCAACCGAGGCTTCACTCTAGGGCGTTGGTCCACCAGATCCAATAGTTAGGGCACAAGAAGTCAACGCCAGGAGCACCAAATACAAAATAAATGCAACAGTTTTTCCATTGTATAAAACGAATAATTGCAAACAGTGTGAAAGTTATGGTCATTTCTACGTTCCGGGCACCCTAGGCTTCACTCCAGGGCGTTGCTCCACCAGATCGAATAGCTAGGACCTTAGAAGTCAACGCCACAAGCATAAGATACAATATAAATACAACAGTTTTTCTACCTTATAACAGGAATAATTGCATCCAGTGTGAAAGATATGGTTATTTCTACGTCCGCGGCGACCTAGGCTTTATTCTAGGGCGTTGGGCCACCAGATCGAATAGTTAGGGCCTAAGAAGTTAACGCCAGAAGCATAAAATACGATATATGTACAACAGTTTTTCCATCGTATAAAACGAATAATTGCAACCTGTGTGAAAGTAATGGCCACTTCTACGTTCCGGGCAACCTAGGCTTCACTCTAGGGCGTTGCTCCACCACATCGAATAGGTACGGCCTTAGAAGTCAACGCCTGAAGCATAAAATATAACATAAATACAACAGTTTTTCCATCGTATAACAGGAATAATTGCAACCAGTGTGAAGGTAATGGTCATTTCTACGTTCCGGGTATCCTAGACTTAACCCTGAGACATCGCTCCACCAGATCGAATACATAGGGCCTTAGAAGTCAGCGCCAGAAGAATAAAGTAGAATAAAAATCCTACAGTTTGTTCATCGTATATCAGGAATAATTGCAACCAGTGTGAAAGTAATTGTCATTTCTACGTTCCGAACAACCTAGGTATCGCACTAGGGAGTTGCACCACCACATCGCATAGTTAGGGCCTTAGAAGTGAATGCCAGATGCATAAAATACAATATAGATAGAACAGTTTTTCCATTGTATAAAACGAATAATTGCAACCAGTGTGATAGTTATGGTCATTTCTACGTTCCGGGCAACCCAGGCTGCACTCTAGCGCGTTGCTCGTCCAGATCGAATAGTTAGTGCCTTAGAAGTCAACGCCCGAAGCATAAAATACAAAATAAATACAACAGTTTTTCCATTGTATAGTACGAATAATTGCAACCAGTGTGAAAATTATCGTCATTTCTGTGTTCCGGGCAATCTAGGCTTCACTCTAGGGCGTTGCTCCACCAGATCGAATAGTTAGGGCCTAAGAAGTCAACGCCAGATGCCTGAAATACAGTATAAATACAACAGGTTTTCCTTGGTATAGCATGAATAATTGCAAACAGTGTGAAAGTAATGGTCATTTCTACGTGTCGGGCAACCTATGCTTCACTCTAGGGCGCAGCTCCACCAGAACGAATATCTAGGGCCTTAGAAGTCAACGCCAGAAGCATAAAGTACAATAAAAATCCAACAGTTTGTTCATCGTATGACAGGAATAATAGCAACCAGTGTGAAAGTAATTGTCATTTCCACGTTACGGGCAACCTAGGTTTCGCTCTAGGGCGTTGCACCACCGCATCGAATAGTTAGGGCCTTAGAAGTGAATGCCAGATGCATGAAGTACAATATAAATAGAACAGTTTTTCCATTGTATAAAACGAATAATTGCAACCAGTGTGATAGTTATGGTCATTTCTACGTTCCGGGCAACCCAGGCTGCACTCTAGGGCGCTGCTCCGCCAGATCGAATTGCTAGGGCCTTAGAAGTCAACGCCAGAAGCATAAAATACAATAAAAATACAACAGCTTTTCCATCGTATAAAAGGCATAATTGCAACCAGTGTGAAAGTAATGGCCATTTCTACGTTCCGGGCAACCTAGGCTTCACTCTAGGGCGTTGCTCCACCACATCGAATAGCTACGGCCTTAGAGGTCAACGCCTGAAGCATAAAATACAATAAAAATACCACAGTTTTTCCATCGTATAAAATGAATAATTGCAAACAGTGTGGAAGTAATGGTCATTTCTACGTTCCGGGCAACCTGGGCTTCACTCTAGGGCGTTGCTCGGCCAAATCGAATAGCTAGGGCCTTAGAAGTCAACGCCAGAAGCATAAAGTACAATAAAAATACAACAGCTTTTCCATCGTATAAAAGGGATAATTGCAACCAGTGTGAAAGTTATGGTCATTTCTACGTTCCGGGCAACCTAGGCTTCACTCTAGGGCGTTGCTCCACCAGATCGAATAGTTAGGGCCTAAGAAGTCTACGCCAGAAGCATAAAATACAATATAAATACAACGGTTTTTCAATCGTATAACAGGAATAATTGCAAACAGTGTGAAAAATATGGTCATTTCTACGTTGCGGGCATCCTAGGCTTCACTCTAGGGCATTGCTCCACCACATCGAATAGCTACGGCCTTAGGAGTCAACGCCATAACTATAAAAAACAATATAAATACAACAGTTTCTCCATTGTATAAAATGAATAATTGCAAACAGTGTGGAGGTAATGGTCATTTATACTTTCCAGGCAACCTTGGCTGCACTCTAGGGCGTTGCTCCGCCAGATCCAATAGTTAGGGCCTTCGAAGTCAACGCCAGATGCATAAAATACAATGTACATACAACAGTTTTTCCAGCGTATAACGGGAATAATTGCAACAAGAGTGAAAGTAATGGTCATTTCTACGTTCGGAGCAGCCTAGGCTTCATTCTAGGGCGATGGTCCACCAGATCCAATAGTTAGGGCCTAAGAAGTCAACGCCAGAAGCACCAAATACAAAATAAGTGCAACAGTTTTTCCATCGTATAAAACGAATAATTGCAACCAGTGTGAAAGTAATGGTCATATCTACGTTCCGGGCAACATAGGCTTGACACTATGGCGTTGCTCAACCAGATCTAATAGTCGGAGCCTTGGCAGACAACGCCCGAAGCATTAAATACAAAATTAATAGAACAGTTCTTCCATTGCATGAAACGAATAATTGCAACCAGTGTGAAAGTTATGGTCATATCTACGTTCCGTGCAACCTTGGCTTCACTCTAGGGCGCTGCTCCACCAAATCGAATAGCTACGGCCATAGGAGTCAGCGTCAGAAGCATAAAAAGCAATATAAGTATAACAGTTTTTCCATCGTATAAAATGAATAATTGCAAACATTGTGAAAGTAACGGTCATTTCTACGTTGCGGGCATCCTAGGCTTCACTCTAGGGCATTGCTCCACCACATTGAATAGCTACGGCCTTAGAAGTCAACGCCATAACTATAAAAAACAATATAAATACAACAGTTTCTCCAACGTATAAAACGAGTAATTGCAACCAGACTGATAGTTATGGTCATTTCCACGTTCCGGGCAACCTAGGCTTCACTCTAGGGCGTTTCTCCACCACATCGAATAGCTACGCCCTTAGAAGTCAACGCCTGAAGCATAAAATACAGTATAAATACAACAGTTTTTCAATCGTATAACAGGAATAATTGCAAACAGTGTGAAAAATATGGTCATTTCTACGTTGCGGGCATCCTAGGCTTCACTCTAGGGCCTTGCTGCACCAGATCGAATAGTTAGGGCCTTAGAAGTCAACGCCCGAAGCATAAAATACAAAATAAATAGATCAGTTTTTCCATTGTATAAAACGAATAATTGAAACCAGTGTGAAAGTTATGGTCATTTCTACGTTCCGCGCAACCTAGGCTTCACCCCTGGGCGTTGCTCCACCAGATCCAATAGTTAGGACCTAAGAAGTCAGCGCCAGAAGCATAAAATACAAAATAGATACAACAGCTTTTCCATCGTATATAATGTATATTTGCAAACAGTGTGAAGGCAATGGTCATTTCTACGTTCCGGGCAACCTAGGCATCACCCTAGGGCGTTGCTCCGCCTGATCGAATAGTTAGGGCCTAGAATTCAACGCCAGAAGCATAAAATACGATATATGTACAACAGTTTTACCGTCGTGTAAAATGAATAATCGCAAACAGTGTGAAGGTAATGGTCAATTCTACATTCCGGGCAACCTAGGCTTCACTCTAGGGCGTTGCTCCACCTGATCGAATAGTTGGGGCCTTAGATGTCAACGCCCGAAGCATAAAATACAGTATAAATACAACAGTTTTTCAATCGTATAACAGGAATAATTGCAAACAGTGTGAAAAATATGGTCATTTCTACGTTGCGGGCATCCTAGGCTTCACTCTAGGGCATTGCTCCACCACATCGAATAGCTACGGCCTTAGAAGTCAACGCCATAACTATAAAAAACAATATAAATACAACAGTCTCTCCATTGTATAAAACGAGTAATTGCAACCAGTCTGATAGTTATGGTCATTTCCACGTTCCGGGCAACCTAGGCTTCACTCTAGGGCGTTTCTCCACCACATCGAATAGCTACGCCCTTAGAAGTCAACGCCTGAAGCATAAAATATAATATAAGTACAACAGTTTTTCCATCGTATAACAGGAATAATTGCAACCAGTGTGAAAGACATGGTCATTTCTACGTTCCAGGCAACCTAGGCTTCACTCTAGGGCGTTGCTCCACCACATCGAATAGCTACGGCCTTAGGAGTCAACGCCAGAGGCATAAAATGCAAAATAAATACAACAGTTTTTCGATCGTATACCAAGAATAATTGCAACCAGTGTGAAAGTGATGGTCATTTCTACATTCCGGGCAACCTAGCCTACACTCTAGGGCGTTGCTCCGCCAGATCGAATAGATAGGGCCTAAGAAGTCAACGCCAGAAGCATAAAATACAATATAAATACAACAGTTTTTCACTTGTATAACAGGAATAATTGCAAGCAGTGTGAAAGCTATGGTCATTTCTACGTTCCGGGCAACCTAGGCTTCACTCTAGGACGTTGCTCCACCACATCGAATCGTTAGGGCCTTAGAAGTCAACGCCATAACTATAAAAAACAATATAAATACAACAGTTTCTCCATTGTATAAAACGAGTAATTACAACCAGTCTGATAGTTATGGTCATTTCCACGTTCCGGGCAACCTAGGCTTCACTCTAGGGCGTTTCTCCACCACATCGAATAGCTACGCCCTTAGAAGTCAACGCCTGAAGCATAAAATATAATATAAGTACAACAGTTTTTCCATCGTATAACAGGAATAATTGCAACCAGTGTGAAAGACATGGTCATTTCTACGTTCCGCGCAACCTAGGCTTCACTCCAGGGCGTTGCTCCACCAGATCGAATAGTTAGGGCCTTAGAAGTCAACGCCAGAAGCATAAAATACAATATAAATACAATAGTTTTTCCATCGTATAAAACGAGTAATTGCAACCAGTGTGAAAGTTATGGTCATTTCTACGTTCCGGGCATCCCAGGCTTCACCCTAGGGCGTTTCTCCACCTGATCGAATAGTTAGGGCCTAAGAAGTCAGCGCCAGAAGCATAAAATACGATGTATGTACAACAGTTTTACCATCGTATAAAATGAATAATCGCAAACAGTGTGAAGGTAATGGTCACTTCTACGTTCCGGGCAACCTAGGCTTCGCTCTAGGACGTTGCTCCACCAGATCGAATAGTTAGGGCCATAGAATTCAACGCCCGAAGCATAAAATACAAAATAAATAGAACAGTTTTTCCATTGTATAAAACGAATAATTGAAACCAGTGTGAAAGTTATGGTCATTTCCACGTTCCGGGCAACCTACGCTTCACCCTAGGGCGTTGCTGCACCTGATCGAATAGTTAGGGCCTAAGAAGTCAACGTCAGAAGCATAAAATACGATATATGTACAACAGTTTTGCCATCGTATAAAATGAATAATCGCAAACAGTGTGAAGGTAATGGTCATTTCTATGTTCCGGGCAACCTAGGCTTCGCTCTAGGGCCTTGCTGCACCAGATCGAATAGTTAGGGCCTTAGAAGTCAACGCCCGAAGCATAAAATACAAAATGAATAGATCAGTTTTTCCATTGTATAAAACGAATAATTGAAACCAGTGTGAAACTTATGGTCATTTCTACGTTCCGGGCAACCTAGGCTTCACCCCTGGGCGTTGCTCCACCAGATCGAATAGTTAGGGCCTAAGAAGTCAATGCCAGAAGCATAAAATACGATATATGTACAACAGTTTTTCCATCGCATAAAATGAGTAATTGCAACCAGTGTGAAAGTAACGGACATTTCTACGTTCCGGGCATCCTAGACTTAACACTGAGGCATTGCTCCACCAGATCGAATACATAGGGCCTTAGAAGTCAACGCCAGAAGCATAAAGTACATTAAAAATCCAACAGTTTGTCCATCGTATAACAGGAATAATTGCCTCCAGTGTGAAAGTGATGGTCATTTCTGCATTCCGGGCAACCTAGGCTTCACTCTAGGGCGTTGCTCCTCTAGATAGAATAGTTAGGGCCCAGGAAGTCAACGCCAGAAGCATAAAATACAATATAAATACAACAGTTTTTCACTTGTATAACAGGAATAATTGCAACCAGTGTGAAAGCTATGGTCATTTCTACGTCCCGGGCAACCTAGGCTTCACTCTAGGGCGTTGCTCCACCACATCGAATAGCTGCGGCCTTAGAAGTCAACGCCAGAAGCATAAAATACAATATAAATACAACAGTTTTTCAATCGTATAACGGGATTAATTGCAAACAGTATGAAAAATATGGTCATTTCTACGTTGCGGGCATCCTAGGCTTCACTCTAGGGCGTTGCTCCACCAGATCGGATAGTTAGGGCCTAAGAAGTCTACGCCAGAAGCATAAAATACAATATAAATACAACGGTTTTTCAATCGTATAACAGGAATAATTGCAAACAGTGTGAAAAATATGGTCATTTCTACGTTGCGGGCATCCTAGGCTTCACTCTAGGGCATTGCTCCACCACATCGAATAGCTACGGCCTTAGGAGTCAACGCCATAACTATAAAAAACAATATAAATACAACAGTTTCTCCATTGTATAAAATGAATAATTGCAAACAGTGTGGAGGTAATGGTCATTTATACTTTCCAGGCAACCTTGGCTGCACTCTAGGGCGTTGCTCCACCAGATCCAATAGTTAGGGCCTTCGAAGTCAACGCCAGATGCATAAAATACAATGTACATACAACAGTTTTTCCAGCGTATAACGGGAATAATTGCAACTAGAGTGAAAGTAATGGTCATTTCTACGTTCGGAGCAGCCTACGCTTCATTCTAGGGCGATGGTCCACCAGATCCAATAGTTAGGGCCTAAGAAGTCAACGCCAGAAGCACCAAATACAAAATAAGTGCAACAGTTTTTCCATCGTATAAAACGAATAATTGCAACCAGTGTGAAAGTAATGGTCATATCTACGTTCCGGGCAACATAGGCTTGACACTATGGCGTTGCTCAACCAGATCTAATAGTCGGAGCCTTGGCAGACAACGCCCGAAGCATTAAATACAAAATTAATAGAACAGTTCTTCCATTGCATGAAACGAATAATTGCAACCAGTGTGAAAGTTATGGTCATATCTACGTTCCGTGCAACCTTGGCTTCACTCTAGGGCGCTGCTCCACCAAATCGAATAGCTACGGCCATAGGAGTCAGCGTCAGAAGCATAAAAAGCAATATAAGTATAACAGTTTTTCCATCGTATAAAATGAATAATTGCAAACATTGTGAAAGTAACGGTCATTTCTACGTTGCGGGCATCCTAGGCTTCACTCTAGGGCATTGCTCCACCACATTGAATAGCTACGGCCTTAGAAGTCAACGCCATAACTATAAAAAACAATATAAATACAACAGTTTCTCCAACGTATAAAACGAGTAATTGCAACCAGACTGATAGTTATGGTCATTTCCACGTTCCGGGCAACCTAGGCTTCACTCTAGGGCGTTTCTCCACCACATCGAATAGCTACGCCCTTAGAAGTCAACGCCTGAAGCATAAAATACAGTATAAATACAACAGTTTTTCAATCGTATAACAGGAATAATTGCAAACAGTGTGAAAAATATGGTCATTTCTACGTTGCGGGCATCCTAGGCTTCACTCTAGGGCCTTGCTGCACCAGATCGAATAGTTAGGGCCTTAGAAGTCAACGCCCGAAGCATAAAATACAAAATAAATAGATCAGTTTTTCCATTGTATAAAACGAATAATTGAAACCAGTGTGAAAGTTATGGTCATTTCTACGTTCCGCGCAACCTAGGCTTCACCCCTGGGCGTTGCTCCACCAGATCCAATAGTTAGGACCTAAGAAGTCAGCGCCAGAAGCATAAAATACAAAATAGATACAACAGCTTTTCCATCGTATATAATGTATATTTGCAAACAGTGTGAAGGCAATGGTCATTTCTACGTTCCGGGCAACCTAGGCATCACCCTAGGGCGTTGCTCCGCCTGATCGAATAGTTAGGGCCTAGAATTCAACGCCAGAAGCATAAAATACGATATATGTACAACAGTTTTACCGTCGTGTAAAATGAATAATCGCAAACAGTGTGAAGGTAATGGTCAATTCTACATTCCGGGCAACCTAGGCTTCACTCTAGGGCGTTGCTCCAACTGATCGAATAGTTGGGGCCTTAGATGTCAACGCCCGAAGCATAAAATACAGTTTAAATACAACAGTTTTTCCATCGTATAAAACGAATAATTGCAACCAGTGTGAAAGTCATGGTCATTTCCACGTTCCGGGCCACATAGGCTTCACTCTAGTGCGTTGGTCCAACAGATCCAATAGTTAGGGCCTAAGAAGTCAACGCCAGAAGCACCAAATACAAAATAAATACAACAGTTTTTCCATCGTATAAAACGAATAATTGCAACCAGTGTGAAAGTAATGGTCATATCTGCGTTCCGAACAATCTAGGCTTGAAACTAGGGCGTTGCACCACCAGATCGAAGAGGTAGGGCCATAGAAGTTAATGCCCGAAGCATAAAATACGTTAAAGATATAACAGTATTTCCATCGTATAAAAGGAGTAATTGCAACAAGTGTGAAAGTGATGGACATTTCCACGTTCCGGGCCACCTAGGCTTCACTCTAGGGCGTTGCTCCACCAGATCGAAGAGGTAGGGCCATAGAAGTTAATGCCCGAAGCATAAAGTACAATAAAAATCCAACAGTTTGTTCATCATATAACAGGAATAATTGCAACCAGTGTGAAAGTAATTGTCATTTCTACGTTCCGGACAACCTAGGTTTCGCACTGGTCGTTGCACCACCACATCGAATAGTTAGGGCCTTAGAAGTGAATGCCAGGTGCATAAAATACAATAGAAATAGAACAGTCTTTCCATTGTATAAAACGAATAATTGCAACCAGTGTGAAAGTTATGGTCATTTCTACGTTCCGGGCAACCTAGGCTTCACTCTAGGTCGTTCCTCCACCAGACCGAATAGTTAGGGATTTAGAAGTCAACGCCAAAAAAATAAAATACAATATAAATACCACAGTTTTTCCATCGTATAACAGGAATAATTGCAACCAGTGTGAAGGATATGGTCTTGTCTATGTTCCGGGCAACCTAGGCTTCACTCTAGTGCGTTGCTCGTCCAGATCGAATAGTTAGTGCCTTAGAAGTCAACGCCCGAAGCATAAAATAGAAAATATATAGAACAGTTTTTCCATTGTATAAAACGAGTAATTGCAACCAGTGTGAAAGTTATGGTCATTTCTACGTTCCGGGCAACTTAGGCTTCACTCTAGGTCGTTGCTCCACCACATCGAATTGTTAGGGATTTCGAAGTCAACGCCAGAAGCATAAAATATAACATAAATACAACAGTTTTTCACCGTATAACAGGAATAATTGCAACCAGTGTGAAAGATATGGTCATTTCACGTTCCGGGCAACCTAGGCTTCATTCTAGGGCGTTGCTCTACCAGATCTAACAGTTAGGGCCTGAGAAGTCAACGCCAGAAGCATAAAATACGGTATATGTACAACAGTTTTTCCATCGTATATCACGAATAATTGCAACCAGTGTGAAAGTTATGGTCATTTCTACGGTCCGTGCAACCTAGGTTTTGCTCCAGGGCGTTGATCCACCACATCGAATAGTTTGGGCCTTAGATGTCAACGCCAGAAGCATAAAGTACAGTTTAAATACAACAGTTTTTCCATCGTATAAAACGAATAATTGCAACCAGTGTGAAAGTAATGGTCATATCTACGTTCCGGGCAACCTAGGCTACACTCTAGGGCGTTGCTCCGCCAGATCGAATAGATAGGGCCTAAGAAGTCAACGCCAGAAGCATAAAATACAATATAAATACAACAGTTTTTCACTTGTATAACAGGAATAATTGCAAGCAGTGTGAAAGCTATGGTCATTTCTACGTTCCGGGCAACCTAGGCTTCACTCTAGGAAGTTGCTCCACCACATCGAATAGTTAGGGCCTTAGAAGTCAACGCCATAACTATAAAAAACAATATAAATACAACAGTTTCTCCATTGTATAAAACGAGTAATTACAACCAGTCTGATAGTTATGGTCATTTCCACGTTCCGGGCAACCTAGGCTTCACTCTAGGGCGTTTCTCCACCACATCGAATAGCTACGCCCTTAGAAGTCAACGCCTGAAGCATAAAATATAATATAAGTACAACAGTTTTTCCATCGTATAACAGCAATAATTGCAACCAGTGTGAAAGACATGGTCATTTCTACGTTCCGCGCAACCTAGGCTTCACTCCAGGGCGTTGCTCCACCAGATCGAATAGTTAGGGCCTTAGAAGTCAACGCCAGAAGCATAAAATACAATATAAATACAATAGTTTTTCCATCGTATAAAACGAGTAATTGCAACCAGTGTGAAAGTTATGGTCATTTCTACGTTCCGGGCATCCTAGGCTTCACCCTAGGGCGTTGCTCCACCTGATCGAATAGTTAGGGCCTAAGAAGTCAGCGCCAGAAGCATAAAATACGATGTATGTACAACAGTTTTACCATCGTATAAAATGAATAATCGCAAACAGTGTGAAGGTAATGGTCATTTCTACGTTCCGGGCAACCTAGGCTTCGCTCTAGGTCGTTGCTCCACCAGATCGAATAGTTAGGGCCATAGAATTCAACGCCCGAAGCATAAAATACAAAATAAATAGAACAGTTTTTCCATTGTATAAAACGAATAATTGAAACCAGTGTGAAAGTTATGGTCATTTCCACGTTCCGGGCAACCTACGCTTCACCCTAGGGCGTTGCTGCACCTGATCGAATAGTTAGGGCCTAGGAAGTCAACGTCAGAAGCATAAAATACGATATATGTACAACAGTTTTGCCATCGTATAAAATGAATAATAGCAAACAGTGTGAAGGTAATGGTCATTTCTATGTTCCGGGCAACCTAGGCTTCGCTCTAGGGCCTTGCTAAACCAGATCGAATAGTTAGGGCCTTAGAAGTCAACGCCCGAAGCATAAAATACAAAATAAATAGATCAGTTTTTCCATTGTATAAAACGAATAATTGAAACCAGTGTGAAACTTATGGTCATTTCTACGTTCCGGGCAACCTAGGCTTCACCCCTGGGCGTTGCTCCACCAGATCGAATAGTTAGGGCCTAAGAAGTCAATGCCAGAAGCATAAAATACGATATATGTACAACGGTTTTTCCATCGCATAAAATGAGTAATTGCAACCAGTGTGAAAGTAACGGACATTTCTACGTTCCGGGCATCCTAGACTTAACACTGAGGCATTGCTCCACCAGATCGAATACTTAGGGCCTTAGAAGTCAACGCCAGAAGCATAAAGTACATTAAAAATCCAACAGTTTGTCCATCGTATAACAGGAATAATTGCCTCCAGTGTGAAAGTGATGGTCATTTCTGCATTCCGGGCAACCTAGGCTTCACTCTAGGGCGTTGCTCCTCCAGATAGAATAGTTAGGGCCCAGGAAGTCAACGCCAGAAGCATAAAATACAATATAAATACAACAGTTTTTCACTTGTATAACAGGAATAATTGCAACCAGTGTGAAAGCTATGGTCATTTCTACGTTCCGGGCAACCTAGGCTTCACTCTAGGGCGTTGCTCCACCACATCGAATAGCTGCGGCCTTAGAAGTCAACGCCAGAAGCATAAAATACAATATAAATACAACAGTTTTTCAATCGTATAACAGGAATAATTGCAAACAGTATGAAAAATATGGTCATTTCTACGTTGCGGGCATCCTAGGCTTCACTCTAGGGCATTGCTCCACCACATCGAATAGCTACGGCCTTAGAAGTCAACGCCATAACTATAAAAAACAATATAAATACAACAGTTTTTCACTTGTATAACAGGAATAATTGCAACCAGTGTGAAAGCTATGGTCATTTCTACGTTCCGGGCAACCTAGGCTTCACTCTAGGGCGTTGCTCCACCAGATCGAAGAGGTAGGGCCATAGAAGTTAATGCCCGAAGCATAAAGTACAATAAAAATCCAACAGTTTGTTCATCGTATAACAGGAATAATTGCAACCAGTGTGAAAGTAATTGTCATTTCTACGTTCCGGACAACCTAGGTTTCGCACTGGTCGTTGCACCACCACATCGAATAGTTAGGGCCTTAGAAGTGAATGCCAGGTGCATAAAATACAATAGAAATAGAACAGTCTTTCCATTGTATAAAACGAATAATTGCAACCAGTGTGAAAGTTATGGTCATTTCTACGTTCCGGGCAACCTAGGCTTCACTCTAGGTCGTTCCTCCACCAGACCGAATAGTTAGGGATTGAGAAGTCAACGCCAATAAAATAAAATACAATATAAATACAACAGTTTTTCCATCGTATAACAGGAATAATTGCAACCAGTGTGAAGGATATGGTCTTGTCTATGTTCCGGGCAACCTAGGCTTCACTCTAGTGCGTTGCTCCACCACATCGAATTGTTAGGGATTTCGAAATCAACGCCAGAAGCATAAAATATAACATAAATACAACAGTTTTTCACCGTATGACAGGAATAATTGCAACCAGTGTGAAAGATATGGTCATTTCACGTTCCGGGCAACCTAGGCTTCATTCTAGGGCGTTGCTCTACCAGATCTAACAGTTAGGGCCTGAGAAGTCAACGCCAGAAGCATAAAATACGGTATATGTACAACAGTTTTTCCATCGTATATCACGAATAATTGCAACCAGTGTGAAAGTTATGGTCATTTCTACGGTCCGTGCAACCTAGGTTTTGCTCCAGGGCGTTGATCCACCACATCGAATAGTTTGGGCCTTAGATGTCAACGCCAGAAGCATAAAGTACAGTTTAAATACAACAGTTTTTCCATCGTATAAAACGAATAATTGCAACCAGTGTGAAAGTAATGGTCATATCTACGTTCCGGGCAATCTAGGTTTGAATCTAGGGCGTTGCTCCACCAGATCGAAGAGGTAGGGCCATAGAAGTCAATGCCCGAAGCATAAAATACGTTAAAGATATAACAGTTTTTCCATCGTATAACAGGAGTAATTGCAACCAGTGTGAAAGTAATGGTCATGTCTACGTTCCGGGCAATCTAGGCTTGGCTCTAGGGCGTTGCTCCACCAGATCGAAGAGGTAGGGCCATAGAAGTCAATGCCCGAAGCATAAAATACAATAAAGATATAATAGTTTTTCCATAGTATAAAATGAGTAATTGCAACAAGTGTGATAGTGATGGTCATTTCTACGTTCCGTGCAACCTAGGCTTCACTCTAGGGCGTCACCCCACCAGGTGGGATAGTTAACGCCTTAGAAAACAACTCAAGACGCATAAAATACAATAAATATACAACAGTTTTTCCATTGAATGAAAAGAATAATTGCAACCAGTGTGAAAGTAATGGTCATATCTACGTTCCGGGCAATCTAGGCTTGAAACTAGGGCGTTGCACCACCAGATCGAAGAGGTAGGGCCATAGAAGTCAATGCCCGAAGCATAAAATACGTTAAAGATATAACAGTATTTCCATCGTATAAAAGGAGTAATTGCAACAAGTGTGAAAGTGATGGACATTTCCACGTTCCGGGCCACCTAGGCTTCACTCTAGTGCGTTGCTCGTCCAGATCGAATAGTTAGTGCCTTAGAAGTCAACGCCCGAAGCATAAAATAGAAAATATATAGAACAGTTTTTCCGTCGTATAAAACGAATAATTGCAACCAGTGTGAAAGTTATGGTCATTTCTACGTTCCGGGCAACTTAGGCTTCACTCTAGGTCGTTGCTCCACCACATCGAATTGTTAGGGATTTAGAAGTCAACGCCAGAAGCATAAAATATAACACAAATACAACAGTTTTTCACCGTATAACAGGAATAATTGCAACCAGTGTGAAAGATATGGTCATTTCACGTTCCGGGCAACCTAGGCTTCATTCTAGGCCGTTGGTCCACCAGATCCAATAGCTGGGGCCTACGAAGTCAACGCCAGAAGCACCAAATACAAAATAAATACAACAGTCTTTGCATCGTATAAAACGTATAATTGCAACCAGTGTGAAAGTAATGGTCATTTCTACGTTCCGGGTAACTTAGGCTTCTTTCTAGGGCGTTGCTCCACCAGATTCAATAGTTAGGGCCTTAGAAGTCAACGCCCGCCGCATAAAACACAAAATAAATAGAACAGTTTTTCCATTGTATAGAACGAATAATTGCAACCAGTGTGAAAGTTATGGTCATTTCTACGTTCGGGGCAATCTAGGCTTCACTCTAGGGCGTTGCTCCACCAGATCGAATAGTTAGGGTCTTAGAAGTCAGCGCCCGAAGCATAAAATACAATGAAGGTACAACTGTTTTTCCACCGTATAGCTGGAATAATTGCAACCAGTGTGAAGGTAATGGTCATTTCTACGTTCCGGGCGACCCAGACTTATCTCTGAGGCTTTGCTCCACCAGATCGAAGAGTTAGGACCTTAGAAATCAACGCCAGAAGCATAAAGTACAAAATAAATACAACAGTCTTTCCATCGTATAAAACGTATAATTGCAACCAGTGTGAAAGTTATGGTCATATCTACGTTCCGGGCAACCTAGGCTACACTCTAGGGCGTTGCTCCACCAAATCGAATAGCTAGGGCCTTAGAAGTCAACGCCCGAAGCATAAAATACTATATAAATACAACAGCTTTTCCATCGTATACAATGAATAATTGCAAACATTGTGATAGTAACGGTCATTTCTGCGTTCCGGGCAACCTAGGCTTGACGCTAGGTTGTTGCTCCACCAGATCGAATAGTTAGGGCCTTAGAAGTCAACGCCCGAAGCATAAAATACAAAATAAATGGAACAGCTTTTCCATATTATAAAATGAATAATTGCAACCAGTGTGAAAGTTATGGTCATTTCTACGGTCCGTGCAACCTAGGTTTTGCTCCAGGGCGTTGATCCACCACATCGAATAGTTTGGGCCTTAGAAGTCAACGCCAGAAGCATAAAATACTATATAAATACAACAGCTTTTCCATCGTATACAATGAATAATTGCAACCAGTGTGAAAGTAATGGTCATATCTACGTTCCGGGCAATCTAGGCTTGCATCTAGGGCGTTGCTCCACCAGATCGAAGAGGTAGGGCCATAGAAGTCAATGCCCGAAGCATAAAATACGTTAAAGATATAACAGTATTTCCATCGTATAACAGGAGTAATTGCAACCAGTATGAAAGTTATGGTCATTTCAACGTACGGGGCAACCTAGGCTTCACTCGAGGGCGTTGCTCCACCAGATCGAAGAGGTAGGGCCATAGAAGTCAATGCCCGAAGCATAAATTACGTTAAAGATATAACAGTTTTTCCATTGTATAACAGGAGTAATTGCAACAAGTGTGAAAGTGATGGTCATTTCTACCTTCCGGGCAACCTAGGCATCACTCTAGGGCGTTGCTCCACCACATCGAATAGTTAGGGCCTTAAAAGTCAACGCCAGAAGCATAAAATACAATATAAATGCAACAGTTTTTCCATCGTATACCGGGAATAATAGCAACCAGTGTGAAAGTGATGGTCATTTCCACGTTCCGGGCCACCTAGTCCTCACTCTAGGGCGTTGGTCCACCAGATCCAATAGCTAGGGCCTAAGAAGTCAGCGCCAGAAGCACCAAATACAAAATAAATACAGCAGTTTGTCCATCGTATAAAACGAATAATTGCAACCAGTGTGAAAGTAATGGTCATATCTACGTTCCGGGCAATCTAGGCTTGAATCTAGGGCGTTGCTCCACCAGATCGAAGAGGTAGGGCCATAGAAGTCAATGCCCGAAGCATAAAATACGATAAAAGTATAACAGTTTTTCCATCGTATAACAGGAGTAATTGCAACAAGTGTGAAAGTCATGGTCATTTCTACGTTGCGGGCAACCTAAGCTTCACTCTAGGGCGTTGTTCCACCAGATCGTATAGTTAGGGCCTATGAAGTCAACGCATGAAGCATAAAATACAATAAAAATACAAAAGTTTTTTCATCGCATAACAGAAATAATTGCAACAAGAATGAACGTAACGGTCATTTCTACGTTTCAGACAACCTATTCTCCACTCTAGGGCGTTGCTCCACCAAATCGAATAGCTAGGGCCTTAGAAGTCAACGCCAGAAGCATAAAATACAAGTTAAATACAATAGTTTTTCCATCGTATAAAACGAGTAATTGCAACCAGTGTGAAAGTTATGGCCATTTCTACGTTCCGGGCATCCTAGGCTTCACTCTAGGGCGTTGCTCCACCAGATCGAATAGTTAGGGCCTTAGAAGTCAACGCCCGAAGCATAAAATACAAAATAAATAGAACAGTTTTTCCACTGTATAAAACTAATAATTGAAACCAGTGTGAAAGTTATGGTCATTTCTACGTTCCGCGCAACCTAGCCTTCACCCCTGGGCGTTGCTCCACCAGATCCAATAGTTAGGACCTAAGAAGTCAGCGCCAGAAGCATAAAATACAAAATAGATACAACAGCTTTTCCATCGTATATAATGTATATTTGCAAGCGGTGTGAAGGTAATGGTCATTTCTACGTTCCGCGCAACCTAGACTTCACTCCAGGGCGTTGCTCCACCAGATCGAATAGTTAGGGCCTTAGAAGTCAACGCCAGAAGCATAAAATACAATATAAATACAACAGTTTTTCCATCATATAAAATGAATAACTGCAAACATTGTGAAAGTAACGGTCATTTCTACGTTCCGGGCAACCTTGGCTTCACTCTAGGGCGTTGCTCCACCAGATCGAATAGTTAGGGCGTTAGAAGTCAACGCCAGAAGCATAAAATAAAATAAAAATACAACAGTTGTGCCATCGTATAACAGGAATAATTACAAACTGTGTGAAAGTAATGGGCATTTCTACGTTCCGTGCAACCTAGGCTTCACTCTAGGGCGTTGCTCCTCCAGGTCGGATAGTTAGGGCCATAGAAAACAACTCCAGACGCATAAAATACAATAAAAATATATCAGTTTTTCCATCGTGTAACAGGAATAATTGCAACCAGAGTGAAAGTGATGGTCATTTCTACGTTCCGGGCGACCTAGGCTACACTCTAGGGCGTTATTCCACCAGATCGAATAGCTAGGGCCTTAGAAGTCAACGCCCGAAGCACAAAATACAAAATTAATAGAACAGTTTTTCCATTGTATAAAACGAATGATTGCAACCAGAGTGAAACTTATGGTCATTTCTACGTTCCGTGCAACATAGGATGCACTCTAGGGCGTTGCTCCACCACATCGATTAGATACGGCCTTAGAAGTCAACGCCAGAAGCATAAAATACAATATAAATACAACAGCTTTTCCATCGTCTAAAACGAATAATTGCAACCAGTGTGAAAGTAATGGCCATTTCAACGTTACGGGCATCCTAGACTTAACCCTGAGGCACTGCTCCACCAGATCGAATAGATAGGGCCTTAGAAGCCAACGCCAGAAGCATACAGTACAATAAAAATCCAAAAGTTTTTCCATCGTATAACAGGAATAATTGCAAACAGTGTGAAGGTAATAGTCATTTCTACGCTCCGGTCAACCCATGCTTCACTCTAGGGCGTTGCTCCACCAGGTCGAATAGTTAGGGCCTTAGACGTCAACGCCAGAAGCATAAAATAAAATAAAAATACAACAGTTGTTCCATCGTATAGCAGGAATAATTGCAACCAGAGTGAAAGTGATGGTCATTTCTACGTTCTGGGCGATCTAGGCTTCACCCTAGGGCGTTGCTCCACCAGATCCAATAGTTAGGACCTAAGAAGTCAGCGCCAGAAGCATAAAATACAAAATAGATACAACAGCTTTTCCATCGTATATAATGAATAATTGCAAACAGTGTGGAGGTAATGGTCATTTCTACTTTCCGGGCAACCTACGCTTCACTCTAGGGCGTTTCTCCACCACCTCGAATAGCTACGGCCATAGGATTCAACGCCAGAGGCATAAAAAGCAAAATAAATACAACAGTTTTTCGATCGTATAACAAGAATAATTGCAACCGGTGTGAAAGTGATGGTCATTTCTACATTCCGGGCAACCTGGGCTACACTCTAGGGCGTTGCTCCGCCAGATCGAATAGATAGGGCCTAAGAAGTCAACGCCAGAAGCATAAAATACAATATAAATACAACAGTTTTTCACTTGTATAACAGGAATAATTGCAACCAGTGTGAAAGCTATGGTCATTTCTACGTTCCGGGCAACCTAGGCTTCACTCTAGGGCGTTGCTCCAACACATCGAATATTTAGGGCCTTAGAAGTCAATGCCAGAAGCATAAAATGCAATATAAATACAACTGTTTTTCCACTGTATAATATGAATAATTGCAAACAGTGTGAAAGATATGGTCATTTCTACGCTGCGGGCATCCTAGGCTTCACTCTAGGGCGTTGCTCAACCACATCCAATAGCTACGGCCCTAGAACACAACGCCATAACTATAAAATACAATATAAATACAACAGTCTTTCCATCGTATAAAACGAGTGATTGCAACCAGTCTGATAGTTATGGTCATTTCCACGTTCCAGGAAACCTAGGCTTCACCCTAGGGCGCTGCTCCACCAGATCCAATAGCTAGGGCCTAAGAAGTCAACGCCAGGAGCACCAAATACAAAATAAATACAACAGTTTTTCCATCGTATAAAACGAATAATTGCATCTAGTATGAAAGCTATGGTCATTTCTACGTTCCGGGCAATCTAGGCTTCAGTCTAGGGCGTTGCTCAACCACATCGAATAGTTAGGGCCTAAGAAGTCAACGCCAGAAGCACCAAATACAAAATTAATACAACAGTTTTTCCATCGTGTAAAACGAATAATTGCAACCAGTATGAAAGTTATGGTCATTTCTACGTTCCGGGCGACCTAGGCTTCACACTAGGGCGTTGCTCCACCTGATCGAATAGTTAGGGCCTAAGAAGTCAACGCCAGAAGCATAAAATACGATGTATGTACAACAGTTTTACCATCGTATAAAATGAATAATCGCAAACAGTGTGAAGGTAATGGTCATTTCTACGTTCCGGGCAACCTAGGCTTCACTCTATGGCGTTGCTCCACCAGACCGAATAGTTAGGGCCATAGAAGTCAACGCCCGAAGCATAAAATATAAAATAAGTAGAACAGTTTTTCCATTGTATAAAACGAATAATTGAAACCAGTGTGAAAGTTATGGTCATTTCTACGTTCCGGCAACCTAGGCTTCACTACAGGGCGGTGCTCCACCAGACCAAATAGTTAGGGCCTAGGAAGTCAACGCCAGAAGCATAAAATACAATATAAATACAACAGCTTTTCCATCGTATGTAATGTACATTTGCAAACAGTGTGAAAGTAACGGTCATTCCTACGTTGCGGGCAACCTAGGCTTCACTCTAGGGCGTTGGTCCACCACATCGAATAGCTACGGCCTTAGGAGTCAACGCCAGAGGCATAAAATGCAAAATAAATACAACAGTTTTTCGATCGTATAACAAGAATAATTGCAACCAGTGTGAAGGTGATGGTCATTTCCACGTTCCGGGCAACCCAGGCTTCACCCTAGGGCGCTGCTCCACCAGATCCAATAGCTAGGGCCTAAGAAGTCAACGCCAGGAGCACCAAATACAAAATAAATGCAACAGTTTTTCCATCGTATAAAACGAATAATTGCAACCAGTATAAAAGCTATGGTCATTTCTACGTTCCGGGCAATCTAAGCTTCACACTAGGGCGTTGCACCACCTGATCGAATTGTTAGGGCCTAAGAAGTCAACGCCAGAAGCATAAAATACGATGTATGTACAACAGTTTTACCATCGTATAAAATGAATAATCGCAAACAGTGTGATGGTAATGGTCATTTCTGCGTTCCGGGCAACCTAGGCTTCACTCTAGGGCGTTGCTCCACCAGACCGAATAGTTAGGGCCATAGAAGTCAACGCCCGAAGCATAAAATATAAAATAAATAGAACAGTTTTTCCATTGTATAAAACGAATAATTGAAACCAGTGTGAAAGTTATGGTCATTTCTACGTTCCGGGCAACCTAGGCTTCACTACAGGGAGGTGCTCCACCAGACCAAATAGTTAGGGCCTAAGAAGTCAACGCCAGAAGCATAAAATACAATATAAATACAACAGCTTTTCCATCGTATGTAATGTACATTTGCAAACAGTGTGAAAGTAACGGTCATTCCTACGTTGCGGGCAACCTAGGCTTCACCCTAGGGCGCTGCTCCACCAGATCCAATAGCTAGGGCCTATGAAGTCAACGCCAGGAGCACCAAATACAAAATAAATACAACAGTTTTTCCATCGTATAAAACGAATAATTGCAACCAGTATGAAAGCTATAGTCATTTCTACGTTCCGGGCAATCTAGGCTTCACTCTAGGGCGTTGCTCAACCACATCGAATAGTTAGGGCCTAAGAAGTCAACGCCAGAAGCACCAAATACAAAATTAATACGACAGTTTTTCCATCGTATAAAACGAATAATTGCAACCAGTATGCAAGTTATGGTCATTTCTACGTTTCGGGCACCCTAGGCTTCACACTAGGGCGTTATTCCACCTGATCGAATAGTTAGGGACTAAGAAGTCAACGCCAGAAGCATAAAATACGATATATGTACAACAGTTTTACCATCGTATAAAATGAATAATCGCAAACCGTGTGAAGGTGATGGTCATTTCTATATTCCGGGCAACCTAGGCTTCACTCTAGGGCGTTGCTCCACCAGATCGAATAGTTGGGGCGTTAGGAGTCAACGGCCGAAGCATAAAATACAAAATAAGTAGAACAGTTTTTCCATTGTATAAAACGAATAATTGAAACCAGTGTGAAAGTTATGGTCATTTCTACGTTCCGCGCAACGTAGCCTTCACCCTAGGGCGTTGCTCCACCTGATCGAATAGTTAGGCCCTAAGAAGTCAACGCCAGAAGCATAAAATACGATATATGTACAACAGTTTTTCCATCGTATAAAACGAATAATTGCAACCAGTGTGAAAGTAATAGCCATTTCTACGTTGCGTGCATCCTAGACTTAACTCTGAGGCATTGCTACACCAGATCGAATACATAGGGCCTTAGAAGTCAACGCCAGAAGTATAAAGTACAATCAAAATCCAACAGTTTGTTCATCGTATAGCTGGAATAATTGCAACCAGAGTGAAAGTAATGGTCATTTCTATGTTTCGGGCGACCTAGGCTCCACTCTAGGGCGTTGCTCCACCAGATGGAATAGCTAGGGCCTTAGAAGTCAATGCCAGAAGCATAAAATACAATAAAAATGCAACAGTTTTTCCATCGTATAACCGGAATAACTGCAACCCGTGTGAAAGTACAGGTCATTTCTACGTTCCGCGCAACCTATGCTTCACTACAGGGCGGTGCTCCACCAGATCGAATAGTTAGGGCCTTAGAAGTCAACGCCAGAAGCATAAAATACAATATAAATACAATAGTTTTTCCATCGTATAAAACGAGTAATTGCAACCAGTGTGAAAGTTATGGTCATTTCTACGTTCCGGGCATCCTAGGCTTCACCCTAGGGCGTTGCTCCACCTGATCGAATAGTTAGGGCCTAAGAAGTCAGCGCCAGAAGCATAAAATACGATGTATGTACAACAGTTTTACCATCGTATAAAATGAATAATCGCAAACAGTGTGAAGGTAATGGTCATTTCTACGTTCCGGGCAACCTAGGCTTCGCTCTAGGTCGTTGCTCCACCAGATCGAATAGTTAGGGCCATAGAATTCAACGCCCGAAGCATAAAATACAAAATAAATAGAACAGTTTTTCCATTGTATAAAACGAATAATTGAAACCAGTGTGAAAGTTATGGTCATTTCCACGTTCCGGGCAACCTACGCTTCACCCTAGGGCGTTGCTGCACCTGATCGAATAGTTAGGGCCTAAGAAGTCAACGTCAGAAGCATAAAATACGATATATTTACAACAGTTTTGCCATCGTATAAAATGAATAATAGCAAACAGTGTGAAGGTAATGGTCATTTCTATGTTCCGGGCAACCTAGGCTTCGCTCTAGGGCCTTGCTGCACCAGATCGAATAGTTAGGTCCTTAGAAGTCAACGCCCGAAGCATAAAATACAAAATAAATAGATCAGTTTTTCCATTGTATAAAACGAATAATTGAAACCAGTGTGAAACTTATGGTCATTTCTACGTTCCGGGCAACCTAGGCTTCACCCCTGGGCGTTGCTCCACCAGATCGAATAGTTAGGGCCTAAGAAGTCAATGCCAGAAGCATAAAATACGATATATGTACAACAGTTTTTCCATCGCATAAAATGAGTAATTGCAACCAGTGTGAAAGTAACGGACATTTCTACGTTCCGGGCATCCTAGACTTAACACTGAGGCATTGCTCCACCAGATCGAATACATAGGGCCTTAGAAGTCAACGCCAGAAGCATAAAGTACATTAAAAATCCAACAGTTTGTCCATCGTATAACAGGAATAATTGCCTCCAGTGTGAAAGTGATGGTCATTTCTGCATTCCGGGCAACCTAGGCTTCACTCTAGGGCGTTGCTCCTCCAGATAGAATAGTTAGGGCCCAGGAAGTCAACGCCAGAAGCATAAAATACAATATAAATACAACAGTTTTTCACTTGTATAACAGGAATAATTGCAACCAGTGTGAAAGCTATGGTCATTTCTACGTTCCGGGCAACCTAGGCTTCACTCTAGGGCGTTGCTCCACCACATCGAATAGCTGCGGCCTTAGAAGTCAACGCCAGAAGCATAAAATACAATATAAATACAACAGTTTTTCAATCGTATAACAGGAATAATTGCAAACAGTATGAAAAATATGGTCATTTCTACGTTGCGGGCATCCTAGGCTTCACTCTAGGGCATTGCTCCACCACATCGATTAGCTACGGCCTTAGAAGTCAACGCCATAACTATAAAAAACAATATAAATACAACAGTTTCTCGATTGTATAAAATGAATAACTGCAAACAGTGTGGAGGTAATGGTCATTTCTACTTTCCGGGCAACCTAGGCTTCACTCTAGGACGTTTCTCCACCACGTCGAATAGCTACGCCCTTAGAAGTCAACGCCTGAAGCATAAAATATTATATAAGTGCAACAGTTTTTCCATCGTATAACAGGAATAATTGCAACCAGTGTGAAAGACATGGTCATTTCTACGTTCCAGGCAACCTAGGCTTCACTCTAGGGCGTTGCTCCACCACATCGAATAGCTACGGCCTTAGGAGTCAACGCCAGAGGCATAAAATGCAAAATAAATACAACAGTTTTTCGATCGTATACCAAGAATAATTCCAACCAGTGTGAAAGTGATGGTCATTTCTACGTTGCGGGCAACCTAGGCTTCACCCTAGGGCGTTGCTCTACCAGATCGAATAGTTAGGGCCAAAGAAGTCAACGCCAGAAGCATAAAATACAATATATGTACAACAGTTTTTCCATCGTATAACAGGAATAATTGCAAACAGTGTGAAAGTGATGGTCATTTCTACGTTCCTGGCAACCTACGCTTCAGTCTAGGGCGTTGCTCCACCAGATCCAATAGTTAGGGCCTTAGAAGTCAACGCCCGAAGCATAATATACAAAATTAGTAGTACAGCTTTTCAATTGTATAAAATGAATAATTGCAACCAGTGTGAAAGTTATGGTCATTTCTACGGTCATTTCTACGGTCCGTGCAACCTTGGTTTCGCTCCAGGGCGTTGCTCCACCGCATCGAATAGTTAGGGCCTTAGAAGTCAACGCCAGAAGCATAAAATACAGTTTAAATACAACAGTTTTTCCATCGTATAAAACGAATAATTGCAACCAGTGTGAAAGTCATGGTCATTTCCACGTTCCGGGCCACATAGGCTTCACTCTAGTGCGTTGGTCCAACAGATCCAATAGTTAGGGCCTAAGAAGTCAACGCCAGAAGCACCAAATACAAAATAAATACAACAGTTTTTCCATCGTATAAAACGAATAATTGCAACCAGTGTGAAAGTAATGGTCATATCTACGTTCCGAACAATCTAGGCTTGAAACTAGGGCGTTGCACCACCAGATCGAAGAGGTAGGGCCATAGAAGTCAATGCCCGAAGCATAAAATACGTTAAAGATATAACAGTATTTCCATCGTATAAAAGGAGTAATTGCAACAAGTGTGAAAGTGATGGACATTTCCACGTTCCGGGCCACCTAGGCTTCACTCTAGGGCGTTGCTCCACCAGATCGAAGAGGTAGGGCCATAGAAGTTAATGCCCGAAGCATAAAGTACAATAAAAATCCAACAGTTTGTTCATCGTATAACAGGAATAATTGCAACCAGTGTGAAAGTAATTGTCATTTCTACGTTCCGGACAACCTAGGTTTCGCACTGGTCGTTGCACCACCACATCGAATAGTTAGGGCCTTAGAAGTGAATGCCAGGTGCTTAAAATACAATAGAAATAGAACAGTCTTTCCATTGTATAAAACGAATAATTGCAACCAGTGTGAAAGTTATGGTCATTTCTACGTTCCGGGCAACCTAGGCTTCACTCTAGGTCGTTCCTCCACCAGACCGAATAGTTAGGGATTTAGAAGTCAACGCCAAAAAAATAAAATACAATATAAATACAACAGTTTTTCCATCGTATAACAGGAATAATTGCAACCAGTGTGAAAGTGATGGTCATTTCTACGTTCCTGGCAACCTACGCTTCAGTCTAGGGCGTTGGTCCACCAGATCCAATAGTTAGGGCCTTAGAAGTCAACGCCCGAAGCATAATATACAAAATTAGTAGTACAGCTTTTCAATTGTATAAAATGAATAATTGCAACCCAGTGTGAAAGTTATGGTCATTTCTACGGTCATTTCTACGGTCCGTGCAACCTTGGTTTCGCTCCAGGGCGTTGCTCCACCGCATCGAATAGTTAGGGCCTTAGAAGTCAACGCCAGAAGCATAAAATACAGTTTAAATACAACAGTTTTTCCATCGTATAAAACGAATAATTGCAACCAGTGTGAAAGTCATGGTCATTTCCACGTTCCGGGCCACATAGGCTTCACTCTAGTGCGTTGGTCCAACAGATCCAATAGTTAGGGCCTAAGAAGTCAACGCCAGAAGCACCAAATACAAAATAAATACAACAGTTTTTCCATCGTATAAAACGAATAATTGCAACCAGTGTGAAAGTAATGGTCATATCTACGTTCCGAACAATCTAGGCTTGAAACTAGGGCGTTGCACCACCAGATCGAAGAGGTAGGGCCATAGGAGTCAATGCCCGAAGCATAAAATACGTTAAAGATATAACAGTATTTCCATCGTATAAAAGGAGTAATTGCAACAAGTGTGAAAGTGATGGACATTTCCACGTTCCGGGCCACCTAGGCTTCACTCTAGGGCGTTGCTCCACCAGATCGAAGAGGTAGGGCCATAGAAGTTAATGCCCGAAGCATAAAGTACAATAAAAATCCAACAGTTTGTTCATCGTATAACAGGAATAATTGCAACCAGTGTGAAAGTAATTGTCATTTCTACGTTCCGGACAACCTAGGTTTCGCACTGGGCGTTGCGCCACCACAACGAATAGTTAGGGCCTTAGAAGTGAATGCCAGATACATAAAATACAATAGAAATAGAACAGCCTTTCCATTGTATAAAACGAATAATTGCAACCAGTGTGAAACTTATGGTCATTTCTACGTTCCGGGCAACCTAGGCTTCACTCTAGGTCGTTGCTCCACCAGACCGAATAGTTAGGGATTTAGAAGCCAACACCAGAAAAATAAAATACCATATAAATACAACAGTTTTTCCATCGTATAACAGGAATAATTGCAACCAGTGTGAAGGATATGGTCTTGTCTATGTTCCGGGCAACCTATTCTTCACTCTAGTGCGTTGCTCATCCAGATCGAATAGTTAGTGCCTTAGAAGTCAACGCCCGAAGCATAAAATAGAAAATATATGGAACAGTTTTTCCATCGTATAAAACGAATAATTGCAACCAGTGTGAAAGTTATGGTCATTTCTACGTTCCGGGCAACTTAGGCTTCACTCTAGGTCGTTGCTCCACCACATCGAATTGTTAGGGATTTCGAAGTCAACGCCAGAAGCATAAAATATAACATAAATACAACAGTTTTTCACCGTATAACAGGAATAATTGCAACCAGTGTGAAAGATATGGTCATTTCACGTTCCGGGCAACCTAGGCTTCATTCTAGGGCGTTGCTCTACCAGTTCTAACAGTTAGGGCCTGAGAAGTCAACGCCAGAAGCATAAAATACGGTATATGTACAACAGTTTTTCCATCGTATATCACGAATAATTGCAACCAGTGTGAAAGTTATGGTCATTTCTACGGTCCGTGCAACCTAGGTTTTGCTCCAGGGCGTTGATCCACCACATCGAATAGTTTGGGCCTTAGATGTCAACGCCAGAAGCATAAAGTACAGTTTAAATACAACAGTTTTTCCATCGTATAAAGCGAATAATTGCAACCAGTGTGAAAGTAATGGTCATATCTACGTTCCGGGCAATCTAGGTTTGAATCTAGGGCGTTGCTCCACCAGATCGAAGAGGTAGGGCCATAGAAGTCAATGCCCGAAGCATAAAATACGTTAAAGATATAACAGTTTTTCCATCGTATAACAGGAGTAATTGCAACCAGTGTGAAAGTAATGGTCATGTCTACGTTCCGGGCAATCTAGGCTTGGCTCTAGGGCGTTGCTCCACCAGATCGAAGAGGTAGGTCCATAGAAGTCAATGCCCGAAGCATAAAATACAATAAAGATATAATAGTTTTTCCATAGTATAAAATGAGTAATTGCAACAAGTGTGATAGTGATGGTCATTTCTACGTTCCGTGCAACCTAGGCTTCACTCTAGGGCGTCACCCCACCAGGTGGGATAGTTAACGCCTTAGAAATCAACTCAAGACGCATAAAATACAATAAATATACAACAGTTTTTCCATTGAATGAAAAGAATAATTGCAACCAGTGTGAAAGTAATGGTCATATCTACGTTCCGGGCAATCTAGGCTTGAAACTAGGGCGTTGCACCACCAGATCGAAGAGGTAGGGCCATAGAAGTCAATGCCCGAAGTATAAAATACGTTAAAGATATAACAGTATTTCCATCGTATAAAAGGAGTAATTGCAACAAGTGTGAAAGTGATGGACATTTCCACGTTCCGGGCCACCTAGGCTTCACTCTAGGGCGTTGCTCCACCAGATCGAAGAGGTAGGGCCATAGAAGTTAATGCCCGAAGCATAAAGTACAATAAAAATCCAACAGTTTGTTCATCGTATAACAGGAATAATTGCAACCAGTGTGAAAGTAATTGTCATTTCTACGTTCCGGACAACCTAGGTTTCGCACTGGGCGTTGCGCCACCACAACGAATAGTTAGGGCCTTAGAAGTGAATGCCAGATGCATAAAATACAATAGAAATAGAACAGCCTTTCCATTGTATAAAACGAATAATTGCAACCAGTGTGAAACTTATGGTCATTTCTACGTTCCGGGCAACCTAGGCTTCACTCTAGGTCGTTGCTCCACCAGACCGAATAGTTAGGGATTTAGAAGCCAACACCAGAAAAATAAAATACCATATAAATACAACAGTTTTTCCATCGTATAACAGGAATAATTGCAACCAGTGTGAAGGATATGGTCTTGTCTATGTTCCGGGCAACCTATTCTTCACTCTAGTGCGTTGCTCGTCCAGATCGAATCGTTAGTGCCTTAGAAGTCAACGCCCGAAGCATAAAACAGAAAATATATAGAACAGTTTTTCCATCGTATAAAACGAATAATTGCAACCAGTGTGAAAGTTATGGTCATTTCTACGTTCCGGGCAACTTAGGCTTCACTCTAGGTCGTTGCTCCACCACATCGAATTGTTAGGGATTTAGAAGTCAACGCCAGAAGCATAAAATATAACACAAATACAACAGTTTTTCACCGTATAACAGGAATAATTGCAACCAGTGTGAAAGATATGGTCATTTCACGTTCCGGGCAACCTAGGCTTCATTCTAGGGCGTTGGTCCACCAGATCCAATAGCTGGGGCCTACGAAGTCAACGCCAGAAGCACCAAATACAAAATAAATACAACAGTCTTTGCATCGTATAAAACGTATAATTGCAACCAGTGTGAAAGTAATGGTCATTTCTACGTTCCGGGTAACCTAGGCTTCTTTCTAGGGCGTTGCTCCACCAGATTCAATAGTTAGGGCCTTAGAAGTCAACGCCCGCCGCATAAAATACAAAATAAATAGAACAGTTTTTCCATTGTATAGAACGAATAATTGCAACCAGTGTGAAAGTTATGGTCATTTCTACGTTCGGGGCAATCTAGGCTTCACTCTAGGGCGTTGCTCCACCAGATCGAATAGTTAGGGTCTTAGAAGTCAGCGCCCGAAGCATAAAATACAATGAAGGTACAACTGTTTTTCCACCGTATAGCTGGAATAATTGCAACCAGTGTGAAGGTAATGGTCATTTCTACGTTCCGGGCGACCCAGACTTATCTCTGAGGCTTTGCTCCACCAGATCGAAGAGTTAGGACCTTAGAAATCAACGCCAGAAGCATAAAGTACAAAATAAATACAACAGTCTTTCCATCGTATAAAACGTATAATTGCAACCAGTGTGAAAGTGATGGTCATTTCTACGTTCCGGGCGACCTAGGCTACACTCTAGGGCGTTATTCCACCAGATCGAATAGCTAGGGCCTTAGAAGTCAACGCCCGAAGCACAAAATACAAAATTAATAGAACAGCTTTTCCATTGTATAAAATGAATAATTGCAACCAGTGTGAAAGTTATGGTCATTTCTACGGTCCGTGCAACCTAGGTTTTGCTCCAGGGCGTTGATCCACCACATCGAATAGTATGGGCCTTAGAAGTCAACGCCAGAAGCATAAAATACTATATAAATACAACAGCTTTTCCATCGTATACAATGAATAATTGCAACCAGTGTGAAAGTAATGGTCATATCTACGTTCCGGGCAATCTAGGCTTGCATCTAGGGCGTTGCTCCATCAGATCGAAGAGGTAGGGCCATAGAAGTCAATGCCCGAAGCATAAAATACGTTAAAGATATAACAGTATTTCCATCGTATAACAGGAGTAATTGCAACCAGTATGAAAGTTATGGTCATTTCAACGTACGGGGCAACCTAGGCTTCACTCGAGGGCGTTGCTCCACCAGATCGAAGAGGTAGGGCCATAGAAGTCAATGCCCGAAGCATAAATTACGTTAAAGATATAACAGTTTTTCCATCGTATAACAGGAGTAATTGCAACAAGTGTGAAAGTGATGGTCATTTCTACCTTCCGGGCAACCTAGGCATCACTCTAGGGCGTTGCTCCACCACATCGAATAGTTAGGGCCTTAAAAGTCAACGCCAGAAGCATAAAATACAATATAAATGCAACAGTTTTTCCATCGTATACCGGGAATAATAGCAACCAGTGTGAAAGTGATGGTCATTTCCACGTTCCGGGCCACCTAGTCCTCACTCTAGGGCGTTGGTCCACCAGATCCAATAGCTAGGGCCTAAGAAGTCAGCGCCAGAAGCACCAAATACAAAATAAATACAGCAGTTTGTCCATCGTATAAAACGAATAATTGCAACCAGTGTGAAAGTAATGGTCATATCTACGTTCCGGGCAATCTAGGCTTGAATCTAGGGCGTTGCTCCACCAGATCGAAGAGGTAGGGCCATAGAAGTCAATGCCCGAAGCATAAAATACGATAAAAGTATAACAGTTTTTCCATCGTATAACAGGAGTAATTGCAACAAGTGTGAAAGTCAGGGTCATTTCTACGTTGCGGGCAACCTAAGCTTCACTCTAGGGCGTTGTTCCACCAGATCGTATAGTTAGGGCCTATGAAGTCAACGCCTGAAGCATAAAATACAATAAAAATACAAAAGTTTTTTCATCGCATAACAGAAATAATTGCAACAAGAATGAACGTAATGGTCATTTCTACGTTCCGGGCAACATAGGCTTCACTCTTGGACGTAGCCCCACGAGATCGAATAGCTAGGAACTTAGAAGTCAACGCCAGAAGCATAAAATACAATAAAAATACAACACCTTTTCCATCGTATAGCATGAATAATTGCAAACACTGTGAAAGTAATGGACATTTCTACGTTTCAGACAACCTAGGCTCCACTCTAGGGCGTTGCTCCACCAAATCGAATAGCTAGGGCCTTAGAAGTCAACGCCCGAAGCATAAAATACAAAATAAATACAACAGTTTTTCCATCGTATAAAACGAATAATTGCATCCAGTGTGAAAGTAATGGCCACTTCTACCTTCCGGGCAACCTAGGCATCACTCTAGGGCGTTGCTCCACCACATCGAATAGTTAGGGCCTTAAAAGTCAACGCCAGAAGCATAAAATACAATATAAATGCAACAGTTTTTCCATCGTATAACAGGAATAATTGCAAACAGTGTGAAAGTGATGGTCATTTCTACGTTCCTGGCAACCTACGCTTCAGTCTAGGGCGTTGGTCCACCAGATCCAATAGTTGGGGCCTTAGAAGTCAACGCCCGAAGCATAAAATACAATAAAAATACAACAGTTTTTCCATCGTATATCACGAATAATTGCAACCAGTGTGAAAGTAATGGTCATTTCTACGTTCCGCGCAACCTATGCTTCACTACAGGGCGGCGCTCCACCAGATCCAATAGTTAGGGCCTAAGAAGTCAACGACAGAAGCACCAAATACAAAATAAATACAACAGTTTTTCCATCATATAAAATGAATAACTGCAAACATTGTGAAAGTAACGGTCATTTCTACGTTACGGGCAACCTTGGCTTCACTCTAGGGCGTTGCTCCACCAGATCGAATAGTTAGGGCGTTAGAAGTCAACGCCAGAAGCATAAAATAAAATAAAAATACAACAGTTGTGCCATCGTATAACAGGAATAATTACAACCTGTGTGAAAGTAATTCGCATTTCTACGTTCCGTGCAACCTAGGCTTCACTCTAGGGCGTTGCTCCTCCAGGTCGGATAGTTAGGGCCATAGAAAACGACTCCAGACGCATAAAATACAATAAAAATATATCAGTTTTTCCATCGTGTAACAGGAATAATTGCAACCAGAGTGAAAGTGATGGTCATTTCTACGTTCCGGGCGACCTAGGCTACACTCTAGGGCGTTATTCCACCAGATCGAATAGCTAGGGCCTTAGAAGTCAACGCCCGAAGCACAAAATACAAAATTAATAGAACAGTTTTTCCATTGTATAAAACGAATGATTGCAACCAGAGTGAAACTTATGGTCATTTCTACGTTCCGTGCAACATAGGATGCACTCTAGGGCGTTGCTCCACCACATCGAATAGCTGCGGCCTTAGAAGTCAACGCCAGAAGCATAAAATACAATATAAATACAACAGTTTTTCAATCGTATAACAGGAATAATTGCAAACAGTATGAAAAATATGGTCATTTCTACGTTGCGGGCATCCTAGGCTTCACTCTAGGGCATTGCTCCACCACATCGATTAGCTACGGCCTTAGAAGTCAACGCCATAACTATAAAAAACAATATAAATACAACAGTTTCCCGATTGTATAAAATGAATAACTGCAAACAGTGTGGAGGTAATGGTCATTTCTACTTTCCGGGCAACCTAGGCTTCACTCTAGGACGTTTCTCCACCACGTCGAATAGCTACGCCCTTAGAAGTCAACGCCTGAAGCATAAAATATTATATAAGTGCAACAGTTTTTCCATCGTATAACAGGAATAATTGCAACCAGTGTGAAAGACATGGTCATTTCTACGTTCCAGGCAACCTAGGCTTCACTCTAGGGCGTTGCTCCACCACATCGAATAGCTACGGCCTTAGGAGTCAACGCCAGAGGCATAAAATGCAAAATAAATACAACAGTTTTTCGATCGTATACCAAGAATAATTCCAACCAGTGTGAAAGTGATGGTCATTTCTACGTTGCGGGCAACCTAGGCTTCACCCTAGGGCGTTGCTCTACCAGATCGAATAGTTAGGGCCAAAGAAGTCAACGCCAGAAGCATAAAATACAATATATGTACAACAGTTTTTCCATCGTATAACAGGAATAATTGCAAACAGTGTGAAAGTGATGGTCATTTCTACGTTCCTGGCAACCTACGCTTCAGTCTAGGGCGTTGCTCCACCAGATCCAATAGTTAGGGCCTTAGAAGTCAACGCCCGAAGCATAATATACAAAATTAGTAGTACAGCTTTTCAATTGTATAAAATGAATAATTGCAACCAGTGTGAAAGTTATGGTCATTTCTACGGTCATTTCTACGGTCCGTGCAACCTTGGTTTCGCTCCAGGGCGTTGCTCCACCGCATCGAATAGTTAGGGCCTTAGAAGTCAACGCCAGAAGCATAAAATACAGTTTAAATACAACAGTTTTTCCATCGTATAAAACGAATAATTGCAACCAGTGTGAAAGTCATGGTCATTTCCACGTTCCGGGCCACATAGGCTTCACTCTAGTGCGTTGGTCCAACAGATCCAATAGTTAGGGCCTAAGAAGTCAACGCCAGAAGCACCAAATACAAAATAAATACAACAGTTTTTCCATCGTATAAAACGAATAATTGCAACCAGTGTGAAAGTAATGGTCATATCTACGTTCCGAACAATCTAGGCTTGAAACTAGGGCGTTGCACCACCAGATCGAAGAGGTAGGGCCATAGAAGTCAATGCCCGAAGCATAAAATACGTTAAAGATATAACAGTATTTCCATCGTATAAAAGGAGTAATTGCAACAAGTGTGAAAGTGATGGACATTTCCACGTTCCGGGCCACCTAGGCTTCACTCTAGGGCGTTGCTCCACCAGATCGAAGAGGTAGGGCCATAGAAGTTAATGCCCGAAGCATAAAGTACAATAAAAATCCAACAGTTTGTTCATCGTATAACAGGAATAATTGCAACCAGTGTGAAAGTAATTGTCATTTCTACGTTCCGGACAACCTAGGTTTCGCACTGGTCGTTGCACCACCACATCGAATAGTTAGGGCCTTAGAAGTGAATGCCAGGTGCTTAAAATACAATAGAAATAGAACAGTCTTTCCATTGTATAAAACGAATAATTGCAACCAGTGTGAAAGTTATGGTCATTTCTACGTTCCGGGCAACCTAGGCTTCACTCTAGGTCGTTCCTCCACCAGACCGAATAGTTAGGGATTTAGAAGTCAACGCCAAAAAAATAAAATACAATATAAATACAACAGTTTTTCCATCGTATAACAGGAATAATTGCAACCAGTGTGAAAGTGATGGTCATTTCTACGTTCCTGGCAACCTACGCTTCAGTCTAGGGCGTTGGTCCACCAGATCCAATAGTTAGGGCCTTAGAAGTCAACGCCCGAAGCATAATATACAAAATTAGTAGTACAGCTTTTCAATTGTATAAAATGAATAATTGCAACCCAGTGTGAAAGTTATGGTCATTTCTACGGTCATTTCTACGGTCCGTGCAACCTTGGTTTCGCTCCAGGGCGTTGCTCCACCGCATCGAATAGTTAGGGCCTTAGAAGTCAACGCCAGAAGCATAAAATACAGTTTAAATACAACAGTTTTTCCATCGTATAAAACGAATAATTGCAACCAGTGTGAAAGTCATGGTCATTTCCACGTTCCGGGCCACATAGGCTTCACTCTAGTGCGTTGGTCCAACAGATCCAATAGTTAGGGCCTAAGAAGTCAACGCCAGAAGCACCAAATACAAAATAAATACAACAGTTTTTCCATCGTATAAAACGAATAATTGCAACCAGTGTGAAAGTAATGGTCATATCTACGTTCCGAACAATCTAGGCTTGAAACTAGGGCGTTGCACCACCAGATCGAAGAGGTAGGGCCATAGGAGTCAATGCCCGAAGCATAAAATACGTTAAAGATATAACAGTATTTCCATCGTATAAAAGGAGTAATTGCAACAAGTGTGAAAGTGATGGACATTTCCACGTTCCGGGCCACCTAGGCTTCACTCTAGGGCGTTGCTCCACCAGATCGAAGAGGTAGGGCCATAGAAGTTAATGCCCGAAGCATAAAGTACAATAAAAATCCAACAGTTTGTTCATCGTATAACAGGAATAATTGCAACCAGTGTGAAAGTAATTGTCATTTCTACGTTCCGGACAACCTAGGTTTCGCACTGGGCGTTGCGCCACCACAACGAATAGTTAGGGCCTTAGAAGTGAATGCCAGATACATAAAATACAATAGAAATAGAACAGCCTTTCCATTGTATAAAACGAATAATTGCAACCAGTGTGAAACTTATGGTCATTTCTACGTTCCGGGCAACCTAGGCTTCACTCTAGGTCGTTGCTCCACCAGACCGAATAGTTAGGGATTTAGAAGCCAACACCAGAAAAATAAAATACCATATAAATACAACAGTTTTTCCATCGTATAACAGGAATAATTGCAACCAGTGTGAAGGATATGGTCTTGTCTATGTTCCGGGCAACCTATTCTTCACTCTAGTGCGTTGCTCATCCAGATCGAATAGTTAGTGCCTTAGAAGTCAACGCCCGAAGCATAAAATAGAAAATATATGGAACAGTTTTTCCATCGTATAAAACGAATAATTGCAACCAGTGTGAAAGTTATGGTCATTTCTACGTTCCGGGCAACTTAGGCTTCACTCTAGGTCGTTGCTCCACCACATCGAATTGTTAGGGATTTCGAAGTCAACGCCAGAAGCATAAAATATAACATAAATACAACAGTTTTTCACCGTATAACAGGAATAATTGCAACCAGTGTGAAAGATATGGTCATTTCACGTTCCGGGCAACCTAGGCTTCATTCTAGGGCGTTGCTCTACCAGTTCTAACAGTTAGGGCCTGAGAAGTCAACGCCAGAAGCATAAAATACGGTATATGTACAACAGTTTTTCCATCGTATATCACGAATAATTGCAACCAGTGTGAAAGTTATGGTCATTTCTACGGTCCGTGCAACCTAGGTTTTGCTCCAGGGCGTTGATCCACCACATCGAATAGTTTGGGCCTTAGATGTCAACGCCAGAAGCATAAAGTACAGTTTAAATACAACAGTTTTTCCATCGTATAAAGCGAATAATTGCAACCAGTGTGAAAGTAATGGTCATATCTACGTTCCGGGCAATCTAGGTTTGAATCTAGGGCGTTGCTCCACCAGATCGAAGAGGTAGGGCCATAGAAGTCAATGCCCGAAGCATAAAATACGTTAAAGATATAACAGTTTTTCCATCGTATAACAGGAGTAATTGCAACCAGTGTGAAAGTAATGGTCATGTCTACGTTCCGGGCAATCTAGGCTTGGCTCTAGGGCGTTGCTCCACCAGATCGAAGAGGTAGGTCCATAGAAGTCAATGCCCGAAGCATAAAATACAATAAAGATATAATAGTTTTTCCATAGTATAAAATGAGTAATTGCAACAAGTGTGATTGTGATGGTCATTTCTACGTTCCGTGCAACCTAGGCTTCACTCTAGGGCGTCACCCCACCAGGTGGGATAGTTAACGCCTTAGAAATCAACTCAAGACGCATAAAATACAATAAATATACAACAGTTTTTCCATTGAATGAAAAGAATAATTGCAACCAGTGTGAAAGTAATGGTCATATCTACGTTCCGGGCAATCTAGGCTTGAAACTAGGGCGTTGCACCACCAGATCGAAGAGGTAGGGCCATAGAAGTCAATGCCCGAAGTATAAAATACGTTAAAGATATAACAGTATTTCCATCGTATAAAAGGAGTAATTGCAACAAGTGTGAAAGTGATGGACATTTCCACGTTCCGGGCCACCTAGGCTTCACTCTAGGGCGTTGCTCCACCAGATCGAAGAGGTAGGGCCATAGAAGTTAATGCCCGAAGCATAAAGTACAATAAAAATCCAACAGTTTGTTCATCGTATAACAGGAATAATTGCAACCAGTGTGAAAGTAATTGTCATTTCTACGTTCCGGACAACCTAGGTTTCGCACTGGGCGTTGCGCCACCACAACGAATAGTTAGGGCCTTAGAAGTGAATGCCAGATGCATAAAATACAATAGAAATAGAACAGCCTTTCCATTGTATAAAACGAATAATTGCAACCAGTGTGAAACTTATGGTCATTTCTACGTTCCGGGCAACCTAGGCTTCACTCTAGGTCGTTGCTCCACCAGACCGAATAGTTAGGGATTTAGAAGCCAACACCAGAAAAATAAAATACCATATAAATACAACAGTTTTTCCATCGTATAACAGGAATAATTGCAACCAGTGTGAAGGATATGGTCTTGTCTATGTTCCGGGCAACCTATTCTTCACTCTAGTGCGTTGCTCGTCCAGATCGAATCGTTAGTGCCTTAGAAGTCAACGCCCGAAGCATAAAACAGAAAATATATAGAACAGTTTTTCCATCGTATAAAACGAATAATTGCAACCAGTGTGAAAGTTATGGTCATTTCTACGTTCCGGGCAACTTAGGCTTCACTCTAGGTCGTTGCTCCACCACATCGAATTGTTAGGGATTTAGAAGTCAACGCCAGAAGCATAAAATATAACACAAATACAACAGTTTTTCACCGTATAACAGGAATAATTGCAACCAGTGTGAAAGATATGGTCATTTCACGTTCCGGGCAACCTAGGCTTCATTCTAGGGCGTTGGTCCACCAGATCCAATAGCTGGGGCCTACGAAGTCAACGCCAGAAGCACCAAATACAAAATAAATACAACAGTCTTTGCATCGTATAAAACGTATAATTGCAACCAGTGTGAAAGTAATGGTCATTTCTACGTTCCGGGTAACCTAGGCTTCTTTCTAGGGCGTTGCTCCACCAGATTCAATAGTTAGGGCCTTAGAAGTCAACGCCCGCCGCATAAAATACAAAATAAATAGAACAGTTTTTCCATTGTATAGAACGAATAATTGCAACCAGTGTGAAAGTTATGGTCATTTCTACGTTCGGGGCAATCTAGGCTTCACTCTAGGGCGTTGCTCCACCAGATCGAATAGTTAGGGTCTTAGAAGTCAGCGCCCGAAGCATAAAATACAATGAAGGTACAACTGTTTTTCCACCGTATAGCTGGAATAATTGCAACCAGTGTGAAGGTAATGGTCATTTCTACGTTCCGGGCGACCCAGACTTATCTCTGAGGCTTTGCTCCACCAGATCGAAGAGTTAGGACCTTAGAAATCAACGCCAGAAGCATAAAGTACAAAATAAATACAACAGTCTTTCCATCGTATAAAACGTATAATTGCAACCAGTGTGAAAGTGATGGTCATTTCTACGTTCCGGGCGACCTAGGCTACACTCTAGGGCGTTATTCCACCAGATCGAATAGCTAGGGCCTTAGAAGTCAACGCCCGAAGCACAAAATACAAAATTAATAGAACAGCTTTTCCATTGTATAAAATGAATAATTGCAACCAGTGTGAAAGTTATGGTCATTTCTACGGTCCGTGCAACCTAGGTTTTGCTCCAGGGCGTTGATCCACCACATCGAATAGTATGGGCCTTAGAAGTCAACGCCAGAAGCATAAAATACTATATAAATACAACAGCTTTTCCATCGTATACAATGAATAATTGCAACCAGTGTGAAAGTAATGGTCATATCTACGTTCCGGGCAATCTAGGCTTGCATCTAGGGCGTTGCTCCATCAGATCGAAGAGGTAGGGCCATAGAAGTCAATGCCCGAAGCATAAAATACGTTAAAGATATAACAGTATTTCCATCGTATAACAGGAGTAATTGCAACCAGTATGAAAGTTATGGTCATTTCAACGTACGGGGCAACCTAGGCTTCACTCGAGGGCGTTGCTCCACCAGATCGAAGAGGTAGGGCCATAGAAGTCAATGCCCGAAGCATAAATTACGTTAAAGATATAACAGTTTTTCCATCGTATAACAGGAGTAATTGCAACAAGTGTGAAAGTGATGGTCATTTCTACCTTCCGGGCAACCTAGGCATCACTCTAGGGCGTTGCTCCACCACATCGAATAGTTAGGGCCTTAAAAGTCAACGCCAGAAGCATAAAATACAATATAAATGCAACAGTTTTTCCATCGTATACCGGGAATAATAGCAACCAGTGTGAAAGTGATGGTCATTTCCACGTTCCGGGCCACCTAGTCCTCACTCTAGGGCGTTGGTCCACCAGATCCAATAGCTAGGGCCTAAGAAGTCAGCGCCAGAAGCACCAAATACAAAATAAATACAGCAGTTTGTCCATCGTATAAAACGAATAATTGCAACCAGTGTGAAAGTAATGGTCATATCTACGTTCCGGGCAATCTAGGCTTGAATCTAGGGCGTTGCTCCACCAGATCGAAGAGGTAGGGCCATAGAAGTCAATGCCCGAAGCATAAAATACGATAAAAGTATAACAGTTTTTCCATCGTATAACAGGAGTAATTGCAACAAGTGTGAAAGTCAGGGTCATTTCTACGTTGCGGGCAACCTAAGCTTCACTCTAGGGCGTTGTTCCACCAGATCGTATAGTTAGGGCCTATGAAGTCAACGCCTGAAGCATAAAATACAATAAAAATACAAAAGTTTTTTCATCGCATAACAGAAATAATTGCAACAAGAATGAACGTAATGGTCATTTCTACGTTCCGGGCAACATAGGCTTCACTCTTGGACGTAGCCCCACGAGATCGAATAGCTAGGAACTTAGAAGTCAACGCCAGAAGCATAAAATACAATAAAAATACAACACCTTTTCCATCGTATAGCATGAATAATTGCAAACACTGTGAAAGTAATGGACATTTCTACGTTTCAGACAACCTAGGCTCCACTCTAGGGCGTTGCTCCACCAAATCGAATAGCTAGGGCCTTAGAAGTCAACGCCCGAAGCATAAAATACAAAATAAATACAACAGTTTTTCCATCGTATAAAACGAATAATTGCATCCAGTGTGAAAGTAATGGCCACTTCTACCTTCCGGGCAACCTAGGCATCACTCTAGGGCGTTGCTCCACCACATCGAATAGTTAGGGCCTTAAAAGTCAACGCCAGAAGCATAAAATACAATATAAATGCAACAGTTTTTCCATCGTATAACAGGAATAATTGCAAACAGTGTGAAAGTGATGGTCATTTCTACGTTCCTGGCAACCTACGCTTCAGTCTAGGGCGTTGGTCCACCAGATCCAATAGTTGGGGCCTTAGAAGTCAACGCCCGAAGCATAAAATACAATAAAAATACAACAGTTTTTCCATCGTATATCACGAATAATTGCAACCAGTGTGAAAGTAATGGTCATTTCTACGTTCCGCGCAACCTATGCTTCACTACAGGGCGGCGCTCCACCAGATCCAATAGTTAGGGCCTAAGAAGTCAACGACAGAAGCACCAAATACAAAATAAATACAACAGTTTTTCCATCATATAAAATGAATAACTGCAAACATTGTGAAAGTAACGGTCATTTCTACGTTACGGGCAACCTTGGCTTCACTCTAGGGCGTTGCTCCACCAGATCGAATAGTTAGGGCGTTAGAAGTCAACGCCAGAAGCATAAAATAAAATAAAAATACAACAGTTGTGCCATCGTATAACAGGAATAATTACAACCTGTGTGAAAGTAATTCGCATTTCTACGTTCCGTGCAACCTAGGCTTCACTCTAGGGCGTTGCTCCTCCAGGTCGGATAGTTAGGGCCATAGAAAACGACTCCAGACGCATAAAATACAATAAAAATATATCAGTTTTTCCATCGTGTAACAGGAATAATTGCAACCAGAGTGAAAGTGATGGTCATTTCTACGTTCCGGGCGACCTAGGCTACACTCTAGGGCGTTATTCCACCAGATCGAATAGCTAGGGCCTTAGAAGTCAACGCCCGAAGCACAAAATACAAAATTAATAGAACAGTTTTTCCATTGTATAAAACGAATGATTGCAACCAGAGTGAAACTTATGGTCATTTCTACGTTCCGTGCAACATAGGATGCACTCTAGGGCGTTGCTCCACCACATCGATTAGATACGGCCTTAGAAGTCAACGCCAGAAGCATAAAATACAATATAAATACAACAGCTTTTCCATCGTCTAAAACGAATAATTGCAACCAGTGTGAAAGTAATGGCCATTTCAACGTTACGGGCATCCTAGACTTAACTCTGAGGCACTGCTCCACCAGATCGAATAGATAGGGCCTTAGAAGCCAACGCCAGAAGCATACAGTACAATAAAAATCCAAAAGTTTTTCCATCGTATAACAGGAATAATTGCAAACAGTGTGAAGGTAATAGTCATTTCTACGCTCCGGTCAACCCATGCTTCACTCTAGGGCGTTGCTCCACCAGGTCGAATAGTTAGGGCCTTAGACGTCAACGCCAGAAGCATAAAATAAAATAAAAATACAACAGTTGTTCCATCGTATAGCAGGAATAATTGCAACCAGAGTGAAAGTGATGGTCATTTCTACGTTCTGGGCGATCTAGGCATCACCCTAGGGCGTTGCTCCACCAGATCCAATAGTTAGGACCTAAGAAGTCAGCGCCAGAAGCATAAAATACAAAATAGATACAACAGCTTTTCCATCGTATATAATGAACAATTGCAAACAGTGTGGAGGTAATGGTCATTTCTACTTTCCGGGCAACCTACGCTTCACTCTAGGGCGTTTCTCCACCACATCGAATAGCTACGGCCTTAGGATTCAACGCCAGAGGCATAAAAAGCAAAATAAATACAACAGTTTTTCGATCGTATAACAAGAATAATTGCAACCGGTGTGAAAGTGATGGTCATTTCTACATTCCGGGCAACCTGGGCTACACTCTAGGGCGTTGCTCCGCCAGATCGAATAGATAGGGCCTAAGAAGTCAACGCCAGAAGCATAAAATACAATATAAATACAACAGTTTTTCACTTGTATAACAGGAATAATTGCAACCAGTGTGAAAGCTATGGTCATTTCTACGTTCCGGGCAACCTAGGCTTCACTCTAGGGCGTTGCTCCACCACATCGAATATTTAGGGCCTTAGAAGTCAATGCCAGAAGCATAAAATGCAATATAAATACAACTGTTTTTCCACTGTATAATATGAATAATTGCAAACAGTGTGAAAGATATGGTCATTTCTACGCTGCGGGCATCCTAGGCTTCACTCTAGGGCGTTGCTCAACCACATCCAATAGCTACAGCCCTAGAACACAACGCCATAACTATAAAATACAATATAAATACAACAGTCTTTCCATCGTATAAAACGAGTGATTGCAACCAGTCTGATAGTTATGGTCATTTCCACGTTCCAGGAAACCTAGGCTTCACCCTAGGGCGCTGCTCCACCAGATCCAATAGCTAGGGCCTAAGAAGTCAACGCCAGGAGCACCAAATACAAAATAAATACAACAGTTTTTCCATCGTATAAAACGAATAATTGCATCTAGTATGAAAGCTATGGTCATTTCTACGTTCCGGGCAATCTAGGCTTCAGTCTAGGGCGTTGCTCAACCACATCGAATAGTTAGGGCCTAAGAAGTCAACGCCAGAAGCACCAAATACAAAATTAATACAACAGTTTTTCCATCGTGTAAAACGAATAATTGCAACCAGTATGAAAGTTATGGTCATTTCTACGTTCCGGGCGACCTAGGCTTCACACTAGGGCGTTGCTCCACCTGATCGAATAGTTAGGGCCTAAGAAGTCAACGCCAGAAGCATAAAATACGATGTATGTACAACAGTTTTACCATCGTATAAAATGAATAATCGCAAACAGTGTGAAGGTAATGGTCATTTCTACGTTCCGGGCAACCTAGGCTTCACTCTATGGCGTTGCTCCACCAGACCGAATAGTTAGGGCCATAGAAGTCAACGCCCGAAGCATAAAATATAAAATAAGTAGAACAGTTTTTCCATTGTATAAAACGAATAATTGAAACCAGTGTGAAAGTTATGGTCATTTCTACGTTCCGGCAACCTACGCTTCACTACAGGGCGGTGCTCCACCAGACCAAATAGTTAGGGCCTAAGAAGTCAACGCCAGAAGCATAAAATACAATATAAATACAACAGCTTTTCCATCGTATGTAATGTACATTTGCAAACAGTGTGAAAGTAACGGTCATTCCTACGTTGCGGGCAACCTAGGCTTCACTCTAGGGCGTTGGTCTACCACATCGAATAGCTACGGCCTTAGGAGTCAACGCCAGAGGCATAAAATGCAAAATAAATACAACAGTTTTTCGATCGTATAACAAGAATAATTGCAACCAGTGTGAAGGTGATGGTCATTTCCACGTTCCGGGCAACCCAGGCTTCACCCTAGGGCGCTGCTCCACCAGATCCAATAGCTAGGGCCTAAGAAGTCAACGCCAGGAGCACCAAATACAAAATAAATGCAACAGTTTTTCCAGCGTATAAAACGAATAATTGCAACCAGTATAAAAGCTATGGTCATTTCTACGTTCCGGGCAATCTAGGCTTCACTCCAGGGCGTTGCTCCACCAGATCGAATAGTTAGGGCCTTAGAAGTCAACGCCAGAAGCATAAAATACAATATAAATACAATAGTTTTTCAATCGTATAAAACGAGTAATTGGAACCAGTGTGAAAGTTATGGTCATTTCTACATTCCGGGAATCCTAGGCTTCACCCTAGGGCGTTGCTCCACCTGATCGAATAGTTAGGGCCTAAGAAGTCAGCGCCAGAAGCATAAAATACGATATATGTACAACAGCTTTTCCATCGTAAATAATGTATATTTGCAAACAGTGTGAAGGCAATGGTCATTTCTACGTTCCGGGCAACCTAGGCTTCACACTAGGGCGTTGCTCCACCTGATCGAATAGTTAGGGCCTAAGAAGTCAACGCCAGAAGCATAAAATACGATACATGTACAACAGTTTTACCGTCGTATAAAATGAATAATCGCAAACAGTGTGAAGGTAATGGCCAATTCTACATTCCGGGCAACCTAGGCTTCACTCTAGGGCGTTGCTCCACCAGATCGAATAGTTGGGGCCTTAGAAGTCAACGCCCGAAGCATAAAATACAAAATAAATAGAACGGTTTTTCCATTGTATAAAACGAGCAATTGAAACCAGTGTGAAAGTGATGGTCATTTCTACGTTCCGCGCAACCTAGGCTTCACCCCTGGGCGTTGCTCCACCAGATCGAATAGTTAGGGCCTAAGAAGTCAATGCCAGAAGCATAAAATACGATATATGTACAACAGTTTTTCCATCGCATAAAATGAGTAATTGCATCCAGTGTGAAAGTAACGGACATTTCTACGTACCGGGCATCCTAGACTTAACACTGAGGCATTGCTGCACCAGATCGAATACATTGGGCCTTAGAAGTCAACGCCAGAAGCATAAAGTACATTAAAAATCCAACAGTTTGTCCATCGTATAACAGGAATAATTGCAACAAGCGTGAAGGTAATGGTCATTTCTACGTTCCGGGCAACCTAGGTTTTGCTCTAGGGCGTTGCTCCACCACATCGAATATTTAGGGCCTTGGAAGTCAACGCCTGAATCATAAAATACAATAAAAATACAACATTTTTTTCATCGTATAAAACGAATAATTGCAACCAGTATGAAAGTTATGGTCATTTCTACGTTCCGGGCAATCCAGGCTGCACTCTAGGGCGCTGCTCCGCCAGATCGAATAGCTAGGGCCTTAGAAGTCAACGCCAGAAGCATAAAATACAATATAAATACAACAGCTTTTCCATCGTATAAAGCGAATAATTGCAAACAGTGTGAAAGTAACGGACATTTCTACGTACCGGGCATCCTAGACTTAACACTGAGGCTTTGCTGCACCAGATCGAATACATTGGGCCTTAGAAGTCAACGCCAGAAGCATAAAGTACATTAAAAATCCAACAGTTTGTCCATCGTATAACAGGAATAATTGCCACCAGTGTGAAAGTGATGGTCATTTCTGCATTCCGGGCAACCTAGGCTTCACTCTGGGGCGTTGCTCCTTCAGATAGAAGAGTTAGGGCCCAGGAAGTCAACGCCAGAAGCATAAAATACAATATAAATACAACAGTTTCTCACTTGTAAAACAGGAATAATTGCAACCAGTGTGAAAGACATGGTCATTTCTACGTTCCGGGCAACCTAGGCTTCACTCTAGGGCGTTGCTCCACCACATCGGATAGCTACGGCCTTAGGAGTCAACGCCAGAGGCATAAAATGCAAAATAAATACAACAGTCTTTCCATCGTATAAAACGAGTAATTGCAACCAGTCTGACAGTTATGGTCATTTCCATGTTCCGGGCAACCTAGGCTTCACCCTAGGGCGCTGCTCCACCAGATCGAATAGCTAGGGCCTAAGAAGTCAGCGCCAGGAGCACCAAATACAAAATAAATACAACAGTTTTTCCATCGTATAAAACGAATAATTGCAACCAGTATGAAAGCTATGGTCATTTCTACGTTCCGGGCAATCTAGGCTTCTCTCTAGGGCGTTGCTCAACCACATCGAATAGTTAGGGCCTATGAAGTCAACGCCAGAAGCACCAAATACAAAATTAATACAACAGTTTTACCATCGTATAGAATGAATAATCGCAAACAGTGTGAAGGTAATGGTCATTTCTACGTTCCGGGCAACCTAGGCTTCACTCTAGGGCGTTGCTCCACCAGATCGAATAGTTAGGGCCTTAGAAGTCAACGCCAGAAGCATAAAATACAATATAAATACAATAGCTTTTCCATCGTATAAAACGAGTAATTGCACCCAGTGTGAAAGTAATGGCCATTTCTACGTTCCGGGCATCCTAGACTTAACGCTGAGGCATTGCTCCACCAGATCGAATACATAGGGCCTTAGAAGTCAACGCCAGAAGCATAAAGTACAATCAAAATCCAACAGTTTGTCCATCGTATAACAGGAATAATTGCAACAAGCGTGAAGGTAATGGTCATTTCTACGTTCCGGGCAACCTAGGTTTTGCTCTAGGGCGTTGCTCCACCACATCGAATATTTAGGGCCTTGGAAGTCAACGCCTGAATCATAAAATACAATAAAAATACAACATTTTTTTCATCGTATAAAACGAATAATTGCAACCAGTATGAAAGTTATGGTCATTTCTACGTTCCGGGCAACCTAGGCTTCACCCTAGGGCGGTGCTCCACCAGATCGAATAGATAGTGCCTTCGAAGTCAGCGCCCGAAGCATAAAATACAGTAAAGGTGCAACAGTTTTTCCATCGTATAACAGGAATAACTGCAACCAGTGTGAAAGTACAGGTCATTTCTACGTTCGGGGCAACCTATGCTTCACTACAGGGCGTTGCTCCACCAGATCGAATAGTTAGGGCCTAAGAAGTCAATGCCAGAAGCATAAGATACGATATATGTACAACAGTTTTTCCATCGCATAAAATGAGTAATTGCAACCAGTGTGAAAGTAACGGACATTTCTACGTTCCGGGCATCCTAGACTTAACACTGAGGCATTGCTGCACCAGATCGAATACATTGGGCGTTAGAAGTCAACGCCAGAAGCATAAAGTACATTAAAAATCCAACAGTTTGTCCATCGTATAACAGGAATAATTGCAACAAGCGTGAAGGTAATGGTCATTTCTACGTTCCGGGCAACCTAGGTTTTGCTCTAGGGCGTTGCTCCACCACATCGAATATTTAGGGCCTTGGAAGTCAACGCCTGAATCATAAAATACAATAAAAATACAACATCTTTTTCATCGGATAAAACGAATAATTGCAACCAGTATGAAAGTTATGGTCATTTCTACGTTCCGGGCAACCTAGGCTTCACCCTAGGGCGTTGCTCCACCTGATCGAATAGTTAGGGCCTTAGAAGTCAACGCCCGAAGCATAAAATACAATAAAGGTACAATAGTTTTTCCATCGTATAAAATGAATAATTGCAAACAGTGTGAACGTACTCGTCATTTCTACATTCCGGGTAACCCAGGCTTCACTGTAGGGCGTTGCTCCGCCAGATCGAATAGTTAGGTCCTTAGAAGTCAACGCCCGAAGCATAAAATACAAAATAAATAGAACAGTTTTTCCATCGTATAAAATGAATAATTGCAAACAGTGTGAAAGTAATGGTCATTCCTACGTTCTGGGCAACCTATGCTTCACTCTGGGGCGTTTGTCCAGCAGATCGAATAGTTAGGGCCTAAGAAGTCAACGCCCGAATCATAAAATACGATATATGTACAACAGTATTTCCATCGTATAAAACGAATAATTGCAACCAGTGTGAAAGTAATGGCCATTTCTACGTTCCGGGCAACCTAGGCTTCACTCTAGGGCGTTGCTCCACCACATCGAATAGCTACGGCCTTAGAGGTCAACGCCTGAAGCATAAAATACAATAAAAATACAACAGCTTTTCCATCGAATAAAAGGGATAATTGCAACCAGTGTGAAAGTTATGGTCATTTCTACGTTCCGGGCAACCTAGGCTTCACTCTAGGGCGTTGCTCCACCAGATCGAATAGTTAGGGCCTAAGAACTCAACGTCAGAAGCATAAAATACGATATATGTACAACAGTTTTTCCACCACATAAAACGAATAATTGCAACCAGTATGAAGGTAATGGTCATTTCTACGTTCCGGGCAACCTCGGCTTCACTCTAGGGCGGTGCTCCATCAGGTCGAATAGTTAGGGCCTAAGAAGTGAACGCAAGAAGCATAAAATACAAAATAAATACAACAGATTTTCCGTCGTATAACAGGAGTAATTGCAAACAGTGTGAAAGTTATGGCCATTTCTACGTTTCGTGCAACATAGGCTTCACTCTAGGGCGTTGCTCCACCATATCGAATAGCTACGGCCTTAGAAGTCAACGCCAGAAGCATAAAATACAATAAAAATCCAACAGTTTTTCCATCGTATAACAGGAATAATTCCAAACACTGTGAAGGTAAGGGTCATTTCTACGCTCCCGTCAACCTAGGCTTCACTCTAGGGCTTTGCTCCACCACATCGAATAGTTAGGGCCTTAGAAGTCAACGCCAGAAGCATAAAATACAACATAAATGCAACAATTTTTCCATCGTATACCGGGAATAATTGCAACCAGTGTGAAAGTGATGGTCATTTCCACGTTCCGGGCCACTTAGGCTTCACTCTAGGGCGTTGGTCCACCACATCCAATAGTTAGGGCCTAAGAAGTCAACGCCAGAAGCACCAAATACAAAATAAATACAACAGTTTTTCCATCGTATAAAACGAATAATTGCAACCAGTGTGAAAGTAATGGTCACATCTACGTTCTGGGCCATCTAGGCTTGAATCTAGGGCGTTACTCCACCAGATCGAAGAGGTAGGGCCATAGGAGTCAATGCCCGAAGCATAAAATACGTTAAAGATATAACAGTATTTCCATCGTATAACAGGAGTAATTGCAACCAGTATGAAAGTTATGGTCATTTCAACGTACGGGGCAACCTAGGCTTCACTCGAGGGCGTTGCTCCACCATATCGAAGAGGTAGGGCCATAGAAGTCAATGCCCGAAGCATAAAATACGATATAAATACAACAGTTTTTCCATCGTATACGGGGAATCATTGCAACCAGTGTGAAAGTGATGGTCATTTCCACGTTCCGGGCCACCTAGGCTTCACTCTATGGCATTGGTCCACCAGATCCAATAGTTAGGGCCTAAGAAGTCAACGCCAGAAGCATAAAATACGATAAAGATATAACAGTTTTTCCATCGTATAACAGGAGTAATTGCAACAAGTGTGAAAGTCATGGTCATTTCTACGTTGCGGGCAACCTAGGCTTCACTCTAGGGCTTGTTCCACCAGATCGTATAGTTAGGGCCTAAGAAGTCAACGCCTGAAGCATAAAATACAATAAAAGTACAAAATTTTTTCATCGCATAACAGAATTAATTGCAACAAGAGTGAACGTAATGGTCATTTCTACGTTCCGGGCAACATAGGCTTCACTCTTGGACGTAGCCCCACGAGATCGTATAGCTAGGAACTTAGAAGTCAACGCCAGAAGCATAAAATACAATAAAAATACAACATCTTTTCCATCATATAGCATGAATAATTGCAACCACTGTGAAAGTAATGGACATTTCTACGTTTCAGGCAACCTAGGCTCCACTCTAGGGCGTTGCTCCACCAAATCGAATAGCTAGGGCCTTAGAAGTCAACGCCCGAAGCATAAAATACTATATAAATACAACAGTTTTTCCATCGTATACAATGAATAATTGCAAACATTGTGATAGTAACGGTCATTTCTGCGTACCGGGCAACCTAGTCTTGAATCTAGGGCGTTGCTCCACCAGATCGAATAGTTAGGGCCTTAGAAGTCAACGCCCGAAACATAAAATACAATATAAATACAACAGTTCTTCCATCGTATAAGAGGAATAATTGCAAACAGTGTGAAAGCGATGGTCATTTCTATGTTCCTGGCATCCTACGCTTCAGTCTAGGGCGTTGGTCCACCTGATCCAATAGTTAGGGCCTTAGAAGTCAACGCCCGACGCATAAAATACAATAAAAATACAACAGTTTTTCCATCGTACAACTGGAATAATTGCAACCAGCGTGAAGGTGATGGATAATTCTACGTTCCGGGCAACCTAGGATTCACTCTAGGGAGTTGCTCCACCAGATCGAATAGTTAGGGCCTTAGAAGTCAACGCCCGAAGCATAAAATACAAAATTAATAGAACAGCTTTTCCATTGTATAAAACGAATAATTGCAACCGGTGTGAAAGTTATGGTCATTTCTACGTTCAGTGCAACCTAGGCTTCACTCCAGGGCGTTGCTCCACCACATCGAATAGTTAGGGCCTTAGAAGTCAACGCCAGAAGCATAAAATACAGTTTAAATACAACAGTTTGTCCATCGTATAAAACGAATAATTGCAACCAGTACGAAAGTTATGGTCATTTCAACGTTCGGGGCAACCTAGGCTTCACTCTAGGGCGTTGCTCCACCAGATCGAAGAGGTAGGGCCATAGAAGTCAATGCCCGAAGCATAAGATACGATATATGTACAACAGTTTTTCCATCGCATAAAATGAGTAATTGCAACCAGTGTGAAAGTAACGGACATTTCTACGTTCCGGGCATCCTAGACTTAACACTGAGGCATTGCTGCACCAGATCGAATACATTGGGCGTTAGAAGTCAACGCCAGAAGCATAAAGTACATTAAAAATCCAACAGTTTGTCCATCGTATAACAGGAATAATTGCAACAAGCGTGAAGGTAATGGTCATTTCTACGTTCCGGGCAACCTAGGTTTTGCTCTAGGGCGTTGCTCCACCACATCGAATATTTAGGGCCTTGGAAGTCAACGCCTGAATCATAAAATACAATAAAAATACAACATCTTTTTCATCGGATAAAACGAATAATTGCAACCAGTATGAAAGTTATGGTCATTTCTACGTTCCGGGCAACCTAGGCTTCACCCTAGGGCGTTGCTCCACCTGATCGAATAGTTAGGGCCTTAGAAGTCAACGCCCGAAGCATAAAATACAATAAAGGTACAATAGTTTTTCCATCGTATAAAATGAATAATTGCAAACAGTGTGAACGTACTCGTCATTTCTACATTCCGGGTAACCCAGGCTTCACTGTAGGGCGTTGCTCCGCCAGATCGAATAGTTAGGTCCTTAGAAGTCAACGCCCGAAGCATAAAATACAAAATAAATAGAACAGTTTTTCCATCGTATAAAATGAATAATTGCAAACAGTGTGAAAGTAATGGTCATTCCTACGTTCTGGGCAACCTATGCTTCACTCTGGGGCGTTTGTCCAGCAGATCGAATAGTTAGGGCCTAAGAAGTCAACGCCCGAATCATAAAATACGATATATGTACAACAGTATTTCCATCGTATAAAACGAATAATTGCAACCAGTGTGAAAGTAATGGCCATTTCTACGTTCCGGGCAACCTAGGCTTCACTCTAGGGCGTTGCTCCACCACATCGAATAGCTACGGCCTTAGAGGTCAACGCCTGAAGCATAAAATACAATAAAAATACAACAGCTTTTCCATCGAATAAAAGGGATAATTGCAACCAGTGTGAAAGTTATGGTCATTTCTACGTTCCGGGCAACCTAGGCTTCACTCTAGGGCGTTGCTCCACCAGATCGAATAGTTAGGGCCTAAGAACTCAACGTCAGAAGCATAAAATACGATATATGTACAACAGTTTTTCCACCACATAAAACGAATAATTGCAACCAGTATGAAGGTAATGGTCATTTCTACGTTCCGGGCAACCTCGGCTTCACTCTAGGGCGGTGCTCCATCAGGTCGAATAGTTAGGGCCTAAGAAGTGAACGCAAGAAGCATAAAATACAAAATAAATACAACAGATTTTCCATCGTATAACAGGAGTAATTGCAAACAGTGTGAAAGTTATGGCCATTTCTACGTTTCGTGCAACATAGGCTTCACTCTAGGGCGTTGCTCCACCATATCGAATAGCTACGGCCTTAGAAGTCAACGCCAGAAGCATAAAATACAATAAAAATCCAACAGTTTTTCCATCGTATAACAGGAATAATTCCAAACACTGTGAAGGTAAGGGTCATTTCTACGCTCCCGTCAACCTAGGCTTCACTCTAGGGCTTTGCTCCACCACATCGAATAGTTAGGGCCTTAGAAGTCAACGCCAGAAGCATAAAATACAACATAAATGCAACAATTTTTCCATCGTATACCGGGAATAATTGCAACCAGTGTGAAAGTGATGGTCATTTCCACGTTCCGGGCCACTTAGGCTTCACTCTAGGGCGTTGGTCCACCACATCCAATAGTTAGGGCCTAAGAAGTCAACGCCAGAAGCACCAAATACAAAATAAATACAACAGTTTTTCCATCGTATAAAACGAATAATTGCAACCAGTGTGAAAGTAATGGTCACATCTACGTTCTGGGCCATCTAGGCTTGAATCTAGGGCGTTACTCCACCAGATCGAAGAGGTAGGGCCATAGGAGTCAATGCCCGAAGCATAAAATACGTTAAAGATATAACAGTATTTCCATCGTATAACAGGAGTAATTGCAACCAGTATGAAAGTTATGGTCATTTCAACGTACGGGGCAACCTAGGCTTCACTCGAGGGCGTTGCTCCACCATATCGAAGAGGTAGGGCCATAGAAGTCAATGCCCGAAGCATAAAATACGATATAAATACAACAGTTTTTCCATCGTATACGGGGAATCATTGCAACCAGTGTGAAAGTGATGGTCATTTCCACGTTCCGGGCCACCTAGGCTTCACTCTATGGCATTGGTCCACCAGATCCAATAGTTAGGGCCTAAGAAGTCAACGCCAGAAGCATAAAATACGATAAAGATATAACAGTTTTTCCATCGTATAACAGGAGTAATTGCAACAAGTGTGAAGGTGATGGTCATTTCTACGTTCCAAGCAACCTAGGCTTCACTCTAGGGCGTTGCTCCACCAGATCGAATAGTTAGGGCCTTAGAAGTCAACGCCCGAAGCATAAAATACAATATAAATACAACAGTTTTTCCATCGTGTATCAGGAGTAATTGCAAACAGTGTGAAAGTTATGGCCATTTCTACGTTTCGTGCAACATAGGCTTCACTCTAGGACGTTGGTCCACCACTTCGAATAGTTAGGGCCTTAAAAGTCAATGCCAGAAGCATAAAATACAATATAAATGCATCAATTTTTAACTCGTATCCCGGGAATAATTGCAACCAGTGTGAAAGTGATGGTCATTTCCACGTTCCGGGCCACCTAGGCTTCACTCTAGGGCGTTGGTCCACCAGATCCAATAGTTAGGGCCTAAGAAGTCAACGCCAGAAGCACCAAATACAAAATAAATACAACATTTTTTCCATCGTATAAAACGAATAATTGCAACCAGTGTGAAAGTAATGGTCACATCCACGTTCCGGGCAATCTAGGCTTGAATCTAGGGCGTTGCTCCACCAGATCGAAGAGGTAGGGCCATAGAAGTCAACGCCCAAAGCATAAAATACGATAAAAGTATAACAGTTTTTCCATCGTATAACAGGAGTAATTGCAACAAGTGTGAAAGTCATGGTCATTTCTACGTTGCGGGCAACCTAGGCTTCACTCTAGGGCTTGTTCCACCAGATCGTATAGTTAGGGCCTAAGAAGTCAACGCCTGAAGCATAAAATACAATAAAAGTACAAAATTTTTTCATCGCATAACAGAATTAATTGCAACAAGAGTGAACGTAATGGTCATTTCTACGTTCCGGGCAACATAGGCTTCACTCTTGGACGTAGCCCCACGAGATCGTATAGCTAGGAACTTAGAAGTCAACGCCAGAAGCATAAAATACAATAAAAATACAACATCTTTTCCATCATATAGCATGAATAATTGCAACCACTGTGAAAGTAATGGACATTTCTACGTTTCAGGCAACCTAGGCTCCACTCTAGGGCGTTGCTCCACCAAATCGAATAGCTAGGGCCTTAGAAGTCAACGCCCGAAGCATAAAATACTATATAAATACAACAGTTTTTCCATCGTATACAATGAATAATTGCAAACATTGTGATAGTAACGGTCATTTCTGCGTACCGGGCAACCTAGTCTTGAATCTAGGGCGTTGCTCCACCAGATCGAATAGTTAGGGCCTTAGAAGTCAACGCCCGAAACATAAAATACAATATAAATACAACAGTTCTTCCATCGTATAAGAGGAATAATTGCAAACAGTGTGAAAGCGATGGTCATTTCTATGTTCCTGGCATCCTACGCTTCAGTCTAGGGCGTTGGTCCACCTGATCCAATAGTTAGGGCCTTAGAAGTCAACGCCCGACGCATAAAATACAATAAAAATACAACAGTTTTTCCATCGTACAACTGGAATAATTGCAACCAGCGTGAAGGTGATGGATAATTCTACGTTCCGGGCAACCTAGGATTCACTCTAGGGAGTTGCTCCACCAGATCGAATAGTTAGGGCCTTAGAAGTCAACGCCCGAAGCATAAAATACAAAATTAATAGAACAGCTTTTCCATTGTATAAAACGAATAATTGCAACCGGTGTGAAAGTTATGGTCATTTCTACGTTCAGTGCAACCTAGGCTTCACTCCAGGGCGTTGCTCCACCACATCGAATAGTTAGGGCCTTAGAAGTCAACGCCAGAAGCATAAAATACAGTTTAAATACAACAGTTTGTCCATCGTATAAAACGAATAATTGCAACCAGTACGAAAGTTATGGTCATTTCAACGTTCGGGGCAACCTAGGCTTCACTCTAGGGCGTTGCTCCACCAGATCGAAGAGGTAGGGCCATAGAAGTCAATGCCCGAAGCATAAAATACGATAAAGATATAACAGTTTTTCCATCGTATAACAGGAGTAATTGCAACAAGTGTGAAAGTGATGGTCATTTCTACGTTCCGGGCAACCCAGGCTTCACTCTAGGTCGTTGTTCCACCAGATCCAATAGTGAGGGCCTAAGAAGTCACCGCCAGAAGCACCAAATACAAAATAAATACAACAGTTTTTCCATCGTATAAAACGGATAATTGCATCCAGTGTGAAAATTATGGCCACTTCTACGTTTCGTGCAACCTAGGCTTCACTCTAGGGCGTTGCTCCAACACATCGAACAGCTACGGCCTTAGAAGTCAACGCCAGAAGCATAAAAGACAATAAAAATCCAACAGTTTTCCATCGTATAACAGGAATAATTCCAAACAGTGTGATGGTAATGGGCATTTCTACGCTCCCGTCAACCCAGGCTTCACTCTAGGGCGTCGCTCCACCACATCGAATAGTTAGGGCCTTAAAAGTCAACGTCAGAAGCATAAAATACAATATAAATACAACAGTTCTTCCATCGTATAACGGGAATAATTGCAACCAGTGTGAAAGCGATGGCCATTTCCACGTCCCGGGCAACCTAGGCACCACTCTAGGGCGTTGCTCCACCAGATCGAAGAGTTAGGACCTTAGAAATCAACGCCAGAAGCATAAAGTACAAAACAAATACAACAGTCTTTCCATCGTATAAAACGTATAATTGCAACCAGTGTGAAAGTTATGGTCATATCTACGTTCCGGGCAACCTAGGCTACACTCCAGGGCGTTGCTCCACCAAATCGAATAGCTAGGGCCTTAGAAGTAAACGCCCGAAGCATAAAATACTATATAAATACAACAGCTTTTCCATCGTATACAATGAATAATTGCAAACATTGTGATAGTAACGGTCATTTCTGCGTTCCGGGAAACCTAGGCTTGACTCTAGGGCGTTGCTCCACCAGATCGAATAGTTAGGGCCTTAGAAGTCAACGCCCGAAGCATAAAATACAATATAAATACAACAGCTCTTCCATCGTATAACAGGAATAATTGCAAAAAGTGTGAAAGTGATGGTCATTTCTACGTTCCTGGCAACCTACGCTTCAGCCTAGGGCGTTGGTCCACCAGATCCAATAGTTAGGGTCTTAGAAGTCAACGCCCGAAGCATAAAATACAAAATTAATAGTACAGCTTTTCAATTGTATAAAATGAATAATTGCAACCAGTGTGAAAGTTATGGTCATTTCTACGGTCCGTGCAACCTAGGTTTCGCTCCAGGGCGTTGCTCCACCACATCGAATAGTTAGGGCGTTAGAAGTCAACGCCAGAAGCATAAAATACAGTTTAAATACAAGAATTTTCCATCGTATAAATCGAATAATTGCAACCAGTATGAGAGTTATGGTCATTTGAACGTACGGGGCAACCTAGGCTTCACTCTAGGGCGATGCTCCACCAGATCGAAGAGGTAGGGCCATAGAAGTCAATGCCCGAAGCATAATATACGATAAAGATATAACAGTTTTTCCATCGTATAACAGGAGTCATTGCAACAAGTGTGAAAATGATGGTCATTTCTACGTTCCGGGCAACCAAGGCTTCACTCTAGGGCGTTGTTCCACCAGATCCAATAGTTAGGGCCTAAGAAGTCACCGCCAGAAGCACCAAATACAAAATAAATACAACAGTTTTTCCATTGTATAAAACGAATAATTGCATACTGTGTGAAAGTAATGGCCACTTCTACGTTCCGGGCAACCTAGGCTTCACCCTAGGGCGTTGCTCTACCAGATCGAATAGTTAGGGCCTAAGAAGTCAACGCCAGAAGCATACAATACGATATATGTACAACAGTTTCTCTATCGTATATCACAAATAATTGCAACCAGTGTGAAAGTAGTGGTCACTGCTACGTTCCGGGCATCCTAGACTTAACCCTGAGGCGTCGCTCCACCAGATCGAATACATAGGGCCTTAGAAGTCAACGCCCGAAGCATAAACTACTATATAAATGCAACAGTTTTTCCATCGTATCCAATGAATAATTGCAAGCATTGTGATAGTAACGGTCATTTCTGCGTTCCGGGCAACCTAGTCTTGACTCTAGGGAGTTGCTCCACCAGATCGAATAGTTAGGGCCTCAGAAGTCAACGCCCGAAGCATAAAATACAAAATTAATAGAACAGCTTTTCCATTGTATAAAACGAATAATTGCAACCAGTGTGAAAGTTATGGTCATTTCTACGTTCCGTGCAACCTAGGCTTCACTCCAGGGCGTTGCTCCACCACATCGAATATTTAGGGCCTTAGAAGTCACCGCCTTGAAGCATAAAATACAGTTTAAATACAACAGTTTTTCCATCGTATAAAACGAATAATTGCAACCAGTACGAAAGTTATGGTCATTTCAACGTTCGGGGAAACCTAGGCTTCACTCTAGGGCGTTGCTCCACCAGATCGAAGAGGTAGGGCCATTGAAGTCAATGCCCGAAGCATAAAATACGATAAAGATATAACAGTTTTTCCATCGTATAACAGGAGTAATTGCAACAAGTGTGAAAGTGATGGTCATTTCTACGTTCCGGGCAACCCAGGCTTCACTCTAGGTCGTTGTTCCACCAGATCCAATACTGAGGGCCTAAGAAGTCACCGCCAGAAGCACCAAATACAAAATAAATACAACAGCTTTTCCGTCGTATAAGACGAATAATTGCAACCAGTGTGAAAGTAATGGTCATATCTACGTTACGGGCAATCTAGGCTTGAATCTAGGGCGTTGCTCCACCAGATCGGAGAGGTAGGGCCATAGAAGTCAATGCCCGAAGCATAAAATACGTTAAAGATATAACAGTATTTCTATCGTATAACAGGAGTAATTGCAACCAGTATGAAAGTTATGGTCATTTCAACGTACGGGGCAACCTAGGCTTCACTCTAGGGCGTTGCTCCACCAGATCGAAGAGGTAGGGCCCTAGAAGTCAATGCCCGAAGCATAAAATACGTTAAAGATATAACAGTTTTTCCATCGTATAACAGGAGTAATTGCAACAAGTGTGATAGTGATGGTCATTTCTACGTTCCGTGCAAACTAGGCTTCACTCTAGGGCGTTGCTCCACCAAATCGAATAGCTAGGGCCTTAGAAGTCAACGCCCGACGCATAAAATACAATAAAGATAAATCTGTTTTTCCATCGTATAACAGGAATAATTGCAACCAGATTGATAGTGATGGTCATTTCTACGTTCCGGGCGACCTAGGCTTCACTCTGGGGCGTTGGTCCACCTGATCGAATAGTTAGGGCCTAGGAAGTCAACGCCAGAGGCATAAAATACAAAATAAATACAATAGTTTTTCCATCGTCTAAAACGAATAATTGCAACCAGTGCGAAAGTCGTAGCCATTTCTACGTCCCGGGCTACCTAGGCTTTACTATAGGGCGTTGCTCCACCAGATCGAATAGTTAGGGCCTTAGAAGTCAACGCCCGAAGCATTAAATACAAAATGAATAGAACAGTTTTTCCATTGCATAAAACGAATAATTGCAACCAGTGTGAAAGCGATGGCCATTTCCACGTCCTGGGCAACCTAGGCACCACTCTAGGGCGTTGCTCCACCAGATCGAGTAGCTAGGGACTTAGAATTCAAAGCCAGAAGAATTAAATACAATATAAGTACATCAGCTTTGCCATCGTCTAAAATGAATAATAGCTTACAGTGGGAAAGTAATGGCCATTTCTACGTTCCGGACAACCTAGGCTTCACTCTAGGGCGTAGCTCCACCACATCGAATGGCTACGGCCTTAGAAGTAAACGCCTGAATCCTAAAATAGAAGAAAAGTACCACAGTTTTTCCATCGTATAACTGGAATAATTGCATCTACTGTGAAGGTAATGGTCATTTCTACGTTCCGGGCAACCTAGCCTTCGCTCCGGGGCGTTGCTCCAACAGATCGAATAGCTAGGGCCTTAGACGTCGGCGCCCGAAGCATAAAATACAACAAAGATGCAACGGCTTTTACATCGTATAACAGGAGTAATTGCAACCAGTGTGAAGGTAATGGTCTTTTCCATGTTCCGCGCATCCTAGGCTTCACTCTGGGGCGGTGCTCCGCCAAATCGAATATTTAGGGCCTTAGAAATCAACGCCAGAAGCATAAAGTACAAAATAAATACAAGAGTCTTTCCATCGTATAAAACGTATAATTGCAACCAGTGTGAAAGTTATGGTCATTTCTACGGTCCGTGCAACCTAGGTTTCGCTCCAGGGCGTTGCTCCACCACATCGAATAGTTAGGGCCTTAGAAGTCAACGCCAGAAGCATAAAATACAGTTTAAATACAAGAGTTTTTCCATCGTATAAAACGAATAATTGCAACCAGTATGAGAGTTATGGTCATTTCAACGTACGGGGCAACCTAGGCTTCACTCTAGGGCGATGCTCCACCAGATCGAAGAGGTAGGGCCATAGAAGTCAATGCCCGAAGCATAATATACGATAAAGATATAACAGTTTTTCCATCGTATAACAGGAGTCATTGCAACAAGTGTGAAAATGATGGTCATTTCTACGTTCCGGGCAACCTAGGCTTCACTCTAGGGCGTTGTTCCACCAGATCCAATAGTTAGGGCCTAAGAAGTCACCGCCAGAAGCACCAAATACAAAATAAATACAACAGTTTTTCCATCGTATAAAACGAATAATTGCATCCAGTGTGAAAGTAATGGCCACTTCTACGTTCCGGGCAACCTAGGCTTCACCCTAGGGCGTTGCTCTACCAGATCGAATATTTAGAGCCTAAGAAGTCAACGCCAGAAGCATAAAATACGATATATGTACAACAGTTTCTCTATCGTATATCACGAATAATTGCAACCAGTGTGAAAGTATTGGTCACTGCTACGTTCCGGGCATCCTAGACTTAACTCTGAGGCATCGCTCCACCAGATCGAATACACAGGGCCTTAGAAGTCAACGCCCGAAGCATAAAATACTATATAAATACAACAGTTTTTCCATCGTATACAATGAATAATTGCAAGCATTGTGATAGTAACGGTCATTTCTGCGTTCCGGGCAACCTAGTCTTGACTCTAGGGCGTTGCTCCACCAGATCGAATAGTTAGTGCCTTAGAAGTCAACGCCAGAAGCATAAAATACAGTTTAAATACAAGAGTTTTTCCATCGTATAAAACGAATAATTGCAACCAGTATGAGAGTTATGGTCATTTCAACGTACGGGGCAACCTAGGCTTCACTCTAGGGCGATGCTCCACCAGATCGAAGAGGTAGGGCCATAGAAGTCAATGCCCGAAGCATAATATACGATAAAGATATAACAGTTTTTCCATCGTATAACAGGAATAATTGCAACCAGTGTGAAAGATATGGTCATTTCACGTTCCGGGCAACCTAGGCTTCATTCTAGGGCGTTGGTCCACCAGATCCAATAGCTGGGGCCTACGAAGTCAACGCCAGAAGCACCAAATACAAAATAAATACAACAGTTTTTGCATCGGATAAAACGTATAATTGCAACCAGTGTGAAAGTAATGGTCATTTCTACGTTCCGGGTAACCTAGGCTTCTTTCTAGGTCGTTGGTCCACCAGATTCAATGGTTAGGGCCTTAGAAGTCAACGCCCGTAGCATAAAATACAAAATTAATAGAACAGCTTTTCCATTGTATAAAACGAATAATTGCAACCAGTGTGAAAGTTATGGTCATTTCTACGTTCCGTGCAACCTAGGCTTCACTCCAGGGCGTTGCTCCACCACATCGAATAGTTAGGGCCTTAGAAGTCAACGCCAGAAGCATAAAATACAGTTTAAATACAACAGTTTTTCCATCGTATAAAACGAATAATTGCAACCAGTACGAAAGTTATGGTCATTTCAACGTTCGGGGCAACCTAGGCTTCAGTCTAGGGCGTTGCTCCACCAGATCGAAGAGGTAGGGCCATGGAAGTCAATGCCCGAAGCATAAAATACGATAAAGATATAACAGTTTTTCCATCGTATAACAGGAGTAATTGCAACAAGTGTGAAAGTGATGGTCATTTCTACGTTCCGGGCAACCCAGGCTTCACTCTAGGTCGTTGTTCCACCAGATCCAATAGTGAGGACCTAAGAAGTCACCGCCAGAAGCACCAAATACAAAATAAATACAACAGTTTTTCCATCGTATAGAACGGATAATTGCATCCAGTGTGAAAATTATGGTCATTTCTACGTTTCGTGCAACCTAGGCTTCACTCTAGGGCGTTGCTCCACCACATCGAACAGCTACGGCCTTAGAAGTCAACGCCAGAAGCATAAAATACAATAAAAATCCAACAGTTTTCCATCGTATAACAGGAATAATTCCAAACAGTGTGATGGTAATGGTCATTTCTACGCTCGCGTCAACCCAGGCTTCACTCTAGGGCGTTGCTCCACCACATCGAATAGTTAGGGCCTTAAAAGTCAACGTCAGAAGCATAAAATACAATATAAATACAACAGTTCTTCCATCGTATAACGGGAATAATTGCAACCAGTGTGAAAGTGATGTTCATTTCCACGTTCCGGGCCACCTAGGCTTCACTCTAGGGCGTTGGTCCACCAGATCCAATAGTTAGGGCCTAAGAAGTCAACGCCAGAAGCACCAAATACAAAATAAATACAACAGTTTTTCCATCGTATAAGACGAATAATTGCAACCAGGGTGAAAGTAATGGTCATATCTACGTTTCGGGCAATCTAGGCTTGAATCTAGGGCGTTGCTCCACCAGGTCGGATAGCTAGGGGCTTAGAAAACAACTCCAGACGCATAAAATACAATAAAAATACAACAGTTTTTCCATCGTATAAAATGATTAATAGCATACAGTGTGAAAGTAATGGTCATTTCTACGTTCCGGACAACCTAGGCTTCACTCTAGGGCGTAGCTCCACCACATCGAATGGCTACGGCCTTAGAAGTAAACGCCTGAAGCCTAAAATACAAGAAAAATACCACAGTTTTTCCATCGTATAACAGGAATAATTGCATCATCTGTGAAGATAATGGTCATTTCTACGCTCCCGTCAACCTAGGCTTCACTCTAGGGCGTTGCTCCACCACATCGAATAGTTAGGGCCTTAAAAGTCAACGCCAGAAGCATAAAATACAATATAAATACAACAGTTTTTCCATCGTATAACGGGAGTAATTGCAACCAGTGTGAAAGTCATGGTCATTTCCACGTTCCGGGCCACCTAGGCTTCACTCTAGGGCGTTGGTCCACCAGATCCAATAGTTAGGGCCTAAGAAGTCAACGCCAGAAGCACCAAATACAAAATAAATACAACAGTTTTTCCATCGTATAAAACGACTAATTGCAACCAGTGTGAAAGTAATGGTCATATCTACGTTCCGAACAATCTAGGCTTGAATCTAGGGCGTTGCTCCACCAGATCGGAGAGGTAGGGCCATAGAAGTCAATGCCCGAAGCATAAAATACGTTAATGATATAACAGTATTTCCATCGTATAACAGGAGTAATTGCAACAAGTGTGATAGTGATGGTCATTTCTACGTTCCGTGCAACCTAGGCTTCACTCTAGGGCGTCACCCCACCAGGTCGGATAGTTAACGCCTTAGAAAACAACTCAAGACGCATAAAATACAATAAATATACAACAGTTTTTCCATCGTATGAAAAGAATAATTGCAACCAGTGTGAAAGTAATGGTCATTTCTACGTTTCGGGCAACATAGGGCTTCACTCTTGGACGTTGCCTCACGAGATCGAATAGTTAGGGCCTTAGAAGTCAACGCCCGAAGCATTAAATACAAAATTAATAGAACAGTTTTTCCATTGCATAAAGCGAATAATGGCAACCAGTGTGAAAGTGATGGCCATTTCCACGTCCCGGGCGAACTAGGCACCTCTCTAGGGCGTTGATCCACCAGATCGAATAGCTACGGCCTTAGAGGTCAGCGCCAGAAGCATAAAATACAATATAAATACAACAGCCTTTCCATCCTATAAAATGAATAATTGCCAACAGTGTGAAAGTAATGGTCATTTCTACGTTCCGGGCAACCTAGGCTTCACTCTAGGGCGTTGCTCCACCAGATCGAATAGTTAGGGCCCAAGAAGTTAACGCCAGAAGCATAAAGTACAATACAGATACAACAGCTTTTCCATCGTATAAAAGGGATAATTGCAACCAGTGTGAAAGTTATGGTCATTTCTACGTTCCGGGCTACCTAGGCTTCACTCTAGGGCGTTGCTCCGCGAGATCCAATAGCTAGGGCCTTAGAAGTCAACGCGAGAAGCATAAAATACAATATAAGTACAACAGCTTTTCAATCGTATAAAATGAATAATTGCAAACAGTGTGAAAGTAATGGTCATTTCTACGCTCCAGTAAACCTAGGCCACACTCTAGGGCGTTGCTCCACCAGATCGAATAGTTAGGACCTTAGAAATCAACGCCAGAAGCATAAAATACGATATGCGTACAACAGTTTTTCCATCGTATAACAGGAATAATTGCAAACAGTGTGAAAACAATGGTCATTTCTACGTTCCGGGCAACCTAGGCTTCACTCTAGCTCGTTGCTCGACCAGATCGAATAGCTAGAGACTTAGAATTCAACGCCAGAAGCATAAAATACATTGAAAATCCAACAGTTTTTCCATGGTATAACAGCAGTAACTGCAACCAGTGTGAAAGTAATGGTCATTTCTACGGCCCGGGCAACTTAGGCTTCACTCTATGGCGTTATTCCACCAGATCGAATAGCTACGTCCTTAGAAGTCAACGCCAGAAGCATAAAATGCAATATAAATGCAACAGATCTTCCATCGTATAAAATGAATGGTTGCAATCACTGCGAAAATGATATATCTTTGCTACGTTCCGTGCAACCTAGGCTTGACTCTAGGGCGTTGCTCCACCAGATCGAATAGGTAGGGCCATAGAAGTCAATGCCCGAACAAAAGAATACAATATAAATACAACAGCTTTTCCATCGTATAAAATGAATAATTGCAAACAGTGTGAAGGTAATGGTCATTTCTACGGTTCGGGCAACTGAGGCTTCACTCTATGGCGTTGTTCCACCAGATCGAATAGCTACGGCCTTAGAAGTCAACGCCAGAAGCATAAAATACAATATAAATACAACAGTTTTTCCATCGTATGACTGGAATAATTGCAAACAGTGTGAAGGTAATGGTCATTTCTACGCTCCGGTAAACCTAGGCTTCACTCTAGGGCGTTGCTCCACCACATCCAATAGTTAGGGCCTTAAGAGTCAACGCCAGATGAATAAAATACAATATAAATACAACAGTTCTTCCATCGTATTAAAAGAATAATTGCAAACAGTGTGAAAGCAATGGTCATTTCTACGTTCCGGGCAACCTAGGCTTCACTCTAGCTCGTTGCTCCACCAGATCGAATAGCTAGAGACTTAGAACTCAACGCCAGATGCATAAAATACAATAAAAATCCAACAGTTTTTCCATGGTATAACAGGAGCAACTGCAACCAGTGTGAAAGTACTGGTCATTTCTACATTCCGGGCAGCCTATTCTTCACTCTAGGGCGTTGCTCCACCAGATTGAATAGTTAGGGCCTTAGAAGTCAACGCCAGAAGCATAAAATACAATATAAATGCAACAGTTTTTCCATCGTATAACAGGAACAATTGCAACCAGTGTGAAAGTAATGGTAACTTCTACGTTCCGGGTATCCTAGACTTAACCCTGAGGCATCGCTCCACCAGATCGAATACATAGGGCCTTAGAAGTCAACGACAGAAGCATAAAGTACAATAAAAATGCAACAGTTTGTTCATCGTATAACAGGAATGATTGCAACCAGTGTGAAAGTAATTGTCATTTCTACGTTCCGGACAACCTAGGTTTCGCACTAGGGCGTTGCACCACCACATCGAATAGTTAGGGCCTTAGAAGTGAATGCCAGATGCATAAAATACAATATAAATAGAACAGTCTTTCCATTGTATAAAACGAATAATTGCAACCAGTGTGAAAGTTATGGTCATTTCTACGTTCCGGGCAACCTCGGCTTGACTCCAGGTCGTTGCTCCACCACATCGAATAGTTAGGGCCATAGAGGTCAACGCCCGAAGCATAAAATACAATAAAGATACAATAGTTTTTCCATCGTATAAAAGGGATAATTGCAACCAGTGTGAAAGTAATGGTCATTTCTACGTTCCGGGCAACCTAGGCTTCACTCTAGGGCGTTGCTCCATCATATCGAATAGCTACAGCCTTAGAAGTCAACGCCAGAAGCATAAAATACAATAAAAATCCAACAGTTTTTCCATCGTATAACAGGAATAATTCCTAACAGTGTGAAGGTAATGGTCATTTCTACGCTCCCGTCAGCCTAGGCTTCACTCTAGGGCGTTGCTCCACCACATCGAATAGTTAGGGCCTTAAAAGTCAACGCCAGAAGCATAAAATACAATATAAATACAACAGTTTTTCCATCGTATAACGGGAATAATTGCAACCAGTGTGAAAGTAATGGTCATATCTACGTTCCGAACAATCTAGGCTTGAATCTAGGGCGTTGCTCCACCAGATCGGAGAGGTAGGGCCATAGAAGTCAATGACCGAAGCATAAAATACGTTAATGATATAACAGTATTTCCATCGTATAACAGGAGTAATTGCAACAAGTGTGATAGTGATGGTCATTTCTACGTTCCGTGCAACCTAGGCTTCACTCTAGGGCGTCACCCCACCAGGTCGGATAGTTAACGCCTTAGAAAACAGCTCAAGACGCATAAAATACAATAAATATACAACAGTTTTTCCATCGTATGGAAAGAATAATTGCAACCAGTGTGAAAGTAATGGTCATTTCTACGTTTCGGGCAACATAGGGCTTCACTCTTGGACGTTGCCTCACGAGATCGAATAGTTAGGGCCTTAGAAGTCAACGCCCGAAGCATTAAATACAAAATTAATAGAACAGTTTTTCCATTGCATAAAGCGAATAATTGCAACCAGTGTGAAAGTGATGGCCATTTCCACGTCCCGGGCGAACTAGGCACCTCTCTAGGGCGTTGCTCCACCAGATCGAATAGCTACGGCCTTAGAGGTCAACGCCAGAAGCATAAAATGCAATATAAATGCAACAGATCTTCCATCGTATACAATGAATGGTTGCAATCACTGCGAAAATGATGTATCTTTGCTACGTTCCGTGCAACCTAGGCTTGACTCTAGGGCGTTGCTCCACCAGATCGAATAGGTAGGGCCATAGAAGTCAATGCCCGAAGAAAAGAATACAATATAAATACAACAGTTCTTCCATCGTATAAAAAGAATAATTGCAAACAGTGTGAAAGCAATGGTCATTTCTACGTTCCGGGCAACCTAGGCTTCACTCTAGCTCGTTGCTCCACCACATCGAATAGTTAGGGCCGTAGAGGTCAACGCCCGAAGCATAAAATACAATAAAGATACAATAGTTTTTCCATCGTATAAAATGAATAATTGCAAACAGTGTGAAGGTACTGGTCATTTCTACATTCCGGGTAACCTAGGCTTCACTCTAGGGCGTTGCTCCGCCAGATCGAATAGCTAGGGCCTTAGAAGTCATCGCCAGAAGCATAAAGGACAATAAAAATGCAACAGCTTTTCCATCGTATAAAAGGGATAATTGCAACCAGTGTGAAAGTAATGGTCATTTCTACGTTCCGGGCAACCTAGGCTTCACTCTAGATCGTTGCTCCATCATATCGAATAGCTACAGCCTTAGAAGTCAACGCCAGAAGCATAAAATACTATAAAAATACAACAGTTTTTCCATCGTATAGCATGAATAATTGCAACCAGAGTGAAAGTAATGGTCATTTATACGTTTCGGGCAACCTAGGCTTCTCTCTAGGGCGTTGCTCCACCAGATCGAACAGCTAGGGCCTTAGAAGTCAACGCCCGAAGCACAAAATACAAAATTAATAGAACAGGTTTTCCATTGTATAAAACGAATGATTGCAACCAGAGTGAAACTTATGGTCATTTCTACGTTCCGTGCAACATATGATGCACTCTAGGGCGTTGCTCCACCACATCGACTAGCTACGGCCTTAGAAGTCAACGCCAGAAGCATAAAATAAAATAAAAATACAACAGTTGTTCCATCGTATATCAGGAATAATTACAACCTGTGTGAAAGTAATAGGCATTTCAACGTTCCGTGCAACCTAGGCTTCCCTCTAGGGCGTTGCTACACCAGGTCGGATAGTTAGGGCCTTAGAAAACAACTCCAGACGCATAAAATACAATAAAAATACATCAGTTTTTCCATCGTATAACAGGAATAATTGCAACCAGAGTGAAAGTGATGGTCATTTCTACGTTCCGGGCGACCTAGGCTACACTCTAGGGCGTTGCTCCACCAGATCGGATAGCTAGCGCCTTAGAAGTCAACGCCCGAAGCATAAAATACAAAATTAATAGAACAGTTTTTCCATTGTATAAAACAAATGATTGCAACCAGAGTGAAACTTGTGGTCATTTCTACGTTCCGTGCAACATAGGCTGCACTCTAGGGCGTTGCTCCACCACATCGATTAGTTACGGCCTTAGAAGTCAACGCCAGAAGCATAAAATACGATATAAATACAACAGTTTTTCCATCGTATACAATTAACGATTGCAAACATTGTGAAAGTAACGGTCATTTCTACGTTCCGGGCAACCTAGGCCTCACTCTAGGGCGATGCTCCACCGGATCGAATATTTAGGGCCTAAGAAGTCAACGCCAGAAGCATAAAATACAATAAAAATACAACAGTATTTCCATCGTATAGCATGAATAATTGCAACCAGAGTGAAAGTAATGGTCATTTATACGTTTCGGGCATCCTAGGCTTCTCTCTAGGGCGTTGCTCCACCACATCGAATAGTTAGGGCCTTAAAAGTCAACGCCAGAAGCATAAAATACAATATAAATACAACAGTTTTTCCATCGTATAACGGGAATAATTGCAACCAGTGTGAAAGTAATGGTCATATCTACGTTCCGAACAATCTAGGCTTGAATCTAGGGCGTTGCTCCACCAGATCGGAGAGGTAGGGCCATAGAAGTCAATGACCGAAGCATAAAATACGTTAATGATATAACAGTATTTCCATCGTATAACAGGAGTAATTGCAACAAGTGTGATAGTGATGGTCATTTCTACGTTCCGTGCAACCTAGGCTTCACTCTAGGGCGTCACCCCACCAGGTCGGATAGTTAACGCCTTAGAAAACAACTCAAGACGCATAAAATACAATAAATATACAACAGTTTTTCCATCGTATGAAAAGAATAATTGCAACCAGTGTGAAAGTAATGGTCATTTCTACGTTTCGGGCAACATAGGGCTTCACTCTTGGACGTTGCCTCACGAGATCGAATAGTTAGGGCCTTAGAAGTCAACGCCCGAAGCATTAAATACAAAATTAATAGAACAGTTTTTCCATTGCATAAAGCGAATAATTGCAACCAGTGTGAAAGTGATGGCCATTTCCACGTCCCGGGCGAACTAGGCACCTCTCTAGGGCGTTGCTCCACCAGATCGAATAGCTACGGCCTTAGAGGTCAACGCCAGAAGCATAAAATGCAATATAAATGCAACAGATCTTCCATCGTATACAATGAATGGTTGCAATCACTGCGAAAATGATGTATCTTTGCTACGTTCCGTGCAACCTAGGCTTGACTCTAGGGCGTTGCTCCACCAGACCGAATAGGTAGGGCCATAGAAGTCAATGCCCGAAGAAAAGAATACAATATAAATACAACAGTTCTTCCATCGTATAAAAAGAATAATTGCAAACAGTGTGAAAGCAATGGTCATTTCTACGTTCCGGGCAACCTAGGCTTCACTCTAGCTCGTTGCTCCACCACATCGAATAGTTAGGGCCGTAGAGGTCAACGCCCGAAGCATAAAATACAATAAAGATACAATAGTTTTTCCATCGTATAAAATGAATAATTGCAAACAGTGTGAAGGTACTGGTCATTTCTACATTCCGGGTAACCTAGGCTTCACTCTAGGGCGTTGCTCCGCCAGATCGAATAGCTAGGGCCTTAGAAGTCAACGCCAGAAGCATAAAGGACAATAAAAATGCAACAGCTTTTCCATCGTATAAAAGGGATAATTGCAACCAGTGTGAAAGTAATGGTCATTTCTACGTTCCGGGCAACCTAGGCTTCACTCTAGATCGTTGCTCCATCATATCGAATAGCTACAGCCTTAGAAGTCAACGCCAGAAGCATAAAATACTATAAAAATACAACAGTTTTTCCATCGTATAGCATGAATAATTGCAACCAGAGTGAAAGTAATGGTCATTTATACGTTCCGGGCAACCTAGGCTTCTCTCTAGGGCGTTGCTCCACCAGATCGAACAGCTAGGGCCTTAGAAGTCAACGCCCGAAGCACAAAATACAAATTTAATAGAACAGGTTTTCCATTGTATAAAACGAATGATTGCAACCAGAGTGAAACTTATGGTCATTTCTACGTTCCGTGCAACATATGATGCACTCTAGGGCGTTGCTACACCACATCGACTAGCTACGGCCTTAGAAGTCAACGCCAGAAGCATAAAATAAAATAAAAATACAACAGTTGTTCCATCGTATATCAGGAATAATTACAACCTGTGTGAAAGTAATAGGCATTTCAACGTTCCGTGCAACCTAGGCTTCCCTCTAGGGCGTTGCTACACCAGGTCGGATAGTTAGGGCCTTAGAAAACAACTCCAGACGCATAAAATACAATAAAAATACATCAGTTTTTAGATCGTATAACAGGAATAATTGCAACCAGAGTGAAAGTGATGGTCATTTCTACGTTCCGGGCGACCTAGGCTACACTCTAGGGCGTTGCTCCACCAGATCGGATAGCTAGCGCCTTAGAAGTCAACGCCCGAAGCATAAAATACAAAATTAATAGAACAGTTTTTCCATTGTATAAAACAAATGATTGCAACCAGAGTGAAACTTGTGGTCATTTCTACGTTCCGTGCAACATAGGCTGCACTCTAGGGCGTTGCTCCACCACATCGATTAGTTACGGCCTTAGAAGTCAACGCCAGAAGCATAAAATACGATATAAATACAACAGTTTTTCCATCGTATACAATTAACGATTGCAAACATTGTGTAAGTAACGGTCATTTCTACGTTCCGGGCAACCTAGGCCTCACTCTAGGGCGATGCTCCACCGGATCGAATATTTAGGGCCTAAGAAGTCAACGCCAGAAGCATAAAATACAATAAAAATACAACAGTATTTCCATCGTATAGCATGAATAATTGCAACCAGAGTGAAAGTAATGGTCATTTATACGTTTCGGGCATCCTAGGCTTCTCTCTAGGGCGTTGCTCCACCAGATCGAACAGCTAGGGCCTTAGAAGTCAACGCCGGAAACATAAAATACAATATAAATACAACAGTTTTTCCATCATATAAAACGAATAATAGCAACCAGTGTAAAGGTAATGGTCATTTCTACATTCCGGGCAACCTAGGCTTCACTCTAGGGCGTTGCTCCACCAGGTCGGATAGCTAGGGCCTTAGAAAACAACTCCAGACGCATAAAATACAATAAAAATACATCAGTTTTCCCATTGTATAACAAGAATTATTGCAACCAGAGTGAAAGTGATGGTCATTTCTACGTTCCGGGCGACCTAGGCTACACTCTAGGGCGTTGCTCCACCAGGTCGAATAGCTAGGACCTTAGAAGTCAACGCCCGAAGCATAAAATACAAAATTAATAGAACAGTTTTTCCATTTTATAAAACGAATGATTGCAACCAGAGTGAAACTTATGCTCATTTATACGTTCCGTGCAACAGAGGCTGCACTCTAGGGCATTGCTCCACCACATCGATTAGCTACGGCCATAGAAGTCAACGCCAGAAGCATAAAATACAATATAAATACAACAGTTTTTCCATCGTAAACAATTAATGGTTGCAAACATTGTGAAAGTAACGGTCATTTCTACGGTCCGGGCAACCTAGGCCTCACTCTAGGGCAATGCTCCGCCGGATCGAATATTTAGGGCCTAAGAAGTCAACGCCAGAAGCATAAAATACAATAAAAATACAACAGTTTTTCCATAGTATAAAATCAATAATTGCAACCAGTGTGAAACTAATGGCCATTTCAACGTTACGTGCATCCTAGACTTAACTCTGAGGCATTGCTCCACCACTTCGAATAGATAGGGCCTTAGAAGTCAACGCCAGAAGCATAAAGTACAATAAAAATCGATCAGTTTTTCTATCGTATAACAGGAATAATTGCAACCAGAGTGAAAGTGATGGTCATTTCTACGTTCCGGGCGACCTAGGCTACACTCTAGGGTGTTGCTCCACCAGATCGGATAGCTAGGGCCTTAGAAGTCAACGCCAGGGGCATAAAATACAAAATTAATAGAACAGTTTTTCCATTGTATAAAACGAATGATTGCAACCAGTGTGAAACTTATGGTCATTTCTACGTTCCGTGCAACATAGGCTGCACTCTAGGGCGTTGCTCCACCACATCGAATAGTCAGGGCCTTAAGAGTCAATGCCAGAAGCATAAAATACAATATAAATACAACAGTTTTTCCATCGTACACAATTAATGATTGCAAACATTGTGAAAGTAACGGCCATTTCTACGTTCCGGGCAACCTAGGCTTCACTCTAGGGCGTTGCTCCACCGAATCGAATATTTAGGGCCTAAGAAGTCAACGCCAGAAGCATAAAATACAGTAAAAATACAACAGTTTTTCCACCGTATAAAATGAATAATTGCAACCAGTGTGAAACTAATGGTCATTTCTACGTTCCGGGCAACTTAGGCTTCACTCTAGGGCGTTGCTCCACCAGATCGAATAGTTAGGGCCTTAAAAGTCAACGCCAGAAGCATAAAATACAATATAAATGCAACAGTTTTTCCATCGTATAAAATAAATAATTGCAAACAGTGTGAAAGTAATCATCATTTCTACGTTCCGGGCAACCTAGGCTTCACTCTAGGGCATTGCTCCAACAGACCGAATAGCTAGGGACTTAGAATTCAACGCAAGAAGCATATAATACAGTATAAATACAACAGTTTTTCCATCGTATAAAACGAATAATAGCACGAGTGTGAAAGATATGGTCATTTCTACGTTCCGGGCAACCTAGGCTTCACTCTACGGCGTTGCTCCACCAGATCGAATAGTTCGGGCCTTAGAAGTCAACGCCGGAAGCATGGAATACAATAAAAATGCAACAGTTTTTCCATCGTATAAAAAGAATAATTGCAAACAGTGTGAAAGTAATGGTCATTTCTACGTTCTGGGTAACCTAGGCTTCACACTAGGGCGTTGCTCCACCAGATCGAATAGCTAGGGACTTAGAATTCAACGCCAGAAGCATAAAATACAGCATAAGTACAACAGCTTTTTCCATCGTATAAAATGAATAATTGCGAACAGTGTGAAAGCAATGGTCATTTCTACGTTCCGGGCAACCTAGGCTTCACTCTAGGGCGATGCTCCACCGGATCGAATATTTAGGGCCTAAGAAGTCAACGCCAGAAGCATAAAATACAAAATTAATAGAACAGTTTTTCCATTGTATAAAACGAATGATTGCAACCAGAGTGAAACTTATGGTCATTTCCACGTTCCGTGCAACATAGGCTGCACTCTAGGGCGTTGCTCCACCACATCGATTAGTTACGGCCTTACAAGCCAACGCCAGAAGCATAAAATACAATATAAATACAACAGTTTTTCCATCGTATACAATTAACGATTGCAAACATTGTGAAAGTAACGGTCATTTCTACGTTCCGGGCAACCTAGGCCTCACTCTAGGGCGATGCTCCACCGGATCGAATATTTAGGGCCTAAGAAGTCAACGCCAGAAGCATAAAATACAATAAAAATACAACTGTTTTTCCATCGTATAGCATGAATAATTGAAACCAGAGTGAAAGTGATGGCCATTTCTACATTCCGGGCAACCTTGGCTACATTCTAGGTCGTTGTTCTACCAGATCGAACAGTTAGGGCCTAAGAAGTCAACGCCAGAAGCATAAAATACAATATAAATACAACAGTTTTTCCATCATATAAAACGAATAATAGCAACCAGTGTAAAGGTAATGGTCATTTCTACGTTCCGGGCAACCTAGGCTTCACTCTAGGGCGTTGCTCCACCAGGTCGGATAGCTAGGGCCTTAGAAAACAACTCCAGACGCATAAAATACAATAAAAATACATCAGTTTTCCCATTGTATAACAAGAATAATTGCAACCAGAGTGAAAGTGATGGTCATTTCTACGTTCCGGGCGACCTAGGCTACACTCTAGGGCGTTGCTGCACCAGGTCGAATAGCTAGGACCTTAGAAGTCAACGCCCGAAGCATAAAATACAAAATTAATAGAACAGTTTTTCCATTTTATAAAACGAATGATTGCAACCAGAGTGAAACTTATGGTCATTTATACGTTCCGTGCAACACAGGCTGCACTCTAGGGCATTGCTCCACCACATCGATTAGCTACGGCCATAGAAGTCAACGCCAGAAGCATAAAATACAATATAAATACAACAGTTTTTCCATCGTATACAATTAATGGTTGCAAACATTGTGAAAGTAACGGTCATTTCTACGGTCCGGGCAACCTAGGCCTCACTCTAGGGCAATGCTCTACCGGATCGAATATTTAGGGCCTAAGAAGTCAACGCCAGAAGCATAAAATACAATAAAAATACAACAGTTTTTCCATAGTATAACAGGAATAATTGCAAACAGTGTGATAGTAATGGTCATTTCTACGTTCCGGGCAATTTAGACTTCACTCTAGGGCGTTGCTCCACCAAATCGAATATTTAGGGCCTAAGAAGTCGACGCCAGAAGCATAAAATACAATATAAATACAACAGCTTTTCCATCGTATAAAATCAATAATTGCAACCAGTGTGAAACTAATGGCCATTTCAACGTTACGTGCATCCTAGACTTAACTCTGAGGCATTGCTCCACCACTTCGAATAGATAGGGCCTTAGAAGTCAACGCCAGAAGCATAAAGTACAATAAAAATCGATCAGTTTTTCTATCGTATAACAGGAATAATTGCAACCAGAGTGAAAGTGATGGTCATTTCTACGTTCCGGGCGACCTAGGCTACACCCTAGGGTGTTGCTCCACCAGATCGGATAGCTAGGGCCTTAGAAGTCAACGCCAGGGGCATAAAATACAAAATTAATAGAACAGTTTTTCCATTGTATAAAACGAATGATTGCAACCAGTGTGAAACTTATGGTCATTTCTACGTTCCGTGCAACATAGGCTGCACTCTAGGGCGTTGCTCCACCACATCGAATAGTCAGGGCCTTAAGAGTCAATGCCAGAAGCATAAAATACAATATAAATACAACAGTTTTTCCATCGTACACAATTAATGATTGCAAACATTGTGAAAGTAACGGCCATTTCTACGTTCCGGGCAACCTAGGCTTCACTCTAGGACGTTGCTCCACCAAATGGAATAGTTAGGTCCTAAGAAGACAACGCCAGAAGCATAAAATACAATATAAATACAACAGCTTTTCCACCGTATAAAATGAATAATTGCAACCAGTGTGAAACTAATGGTCATTTCTACGTTCCGGGCAACTTAGGCTTCACTCTAGGGCGTTGCTCCACCAGATCGAATAGTTAGGGCCTTAAAAGTCAACGCCAGAAGCATAAAATACAATAAAAATACAACAGTTTTTCCATCGTATACTATTAATGATTGCAAACATTGTGAAAGTAACGGTCATTTCTACGTTCCGGGCAACCTAGGCTTCACTCTAGGGCGACGCTCCACCGGATCGAATATCTAGGGCCTAAGAAGTCAACGCCAGAAGCATAAAATACAATCAAAATACAACAGTTTTTAAATCATATAAAACGAATAATAGCAACCAGTGTAAAAGTAATGGTCATTTCTACGTTCCGGGCAACATGGGCTTCATTCTAGGGCGTTGTTCCACCAGATCGAACAGTTAGGGCCTAAGAAGACAACGCCAGAAGCATAAAACACAATACAAATACAACAGTTTTTCCATCGTATGAAATGAATAATTGCAACCAGTGTGAAACTAATGGTCATTTCTACGTTCCGGGCAATCTAGGCATCACTCTAGGGCGTTGCGCCACCACATCGAATAGTTAGGGCCTTAAAAGTCAATGCCAGAAGAGTAAAATACAATATAAATACAACAGTTTTTTCATCGTATAAAATGAATAATTGCAAACAGTGTGAAAGTAATGGTCATTTCTACGTTCCGGGCAATCTAGACTTCACTCTAGGGCGTTTCTCCACTGGATCGAATAGTTAGGGCCTAAGAAGTCAACGCCAGATGCATAAAATACAATATAAATACAACAGCTTTTCCATCGTATAAAACGAATAATTGCAACCAGTGTGAAAGTAATGGCCATTTCAGCGTTACGGGCATCCTAGACTTAACTCTGAGGCATTGCTCCACCAGATCGAATAGATAGGGCCTTAGAAGTCAACGCCAGAAGCATAAAGTACAATAAAAATCCAACAGTTTTTCCATCGTATAAAATGAATAATTGCAACCAGTGTGAAAGTGATGGCCATTTCTACGTTCCGGGCAACCTAGGCTTCACTCTAGGGCGTTGCGCCACCACATCGAATAGTTAGGGCCTTAAAAGTCAATGCCAGAAGAGTAAAATACAATATAAATACAACAGTTTTTTCATCGTATAAATTGAATAATTGCAAACAGTGTGAAAGTAATGGTCATTTCTACGCTCCGGGCAATCTAGACTTCACTCTAGAGCGTTGCTCCACTGGATCGAATAGTTAGGGCCTAAGAAGTCAACGCCAGATGCATAAAATACAATATAAATACAACAGCTTTTCCATCGTATAAAACGAATAATTGCAACCAGTGTGAAAGTAATGGCCATTTCAGCGTTACGGGCATCCTAGACTTAACTCTGAGGCATTGCTCCACCAGATCGAATAGATAGGGCCTTAGAAGTCAACGCCAGAAGCATAAAGTACAATAAAAATCCAACAGTTTTTCCATCGTATAAAATGAATAATTGCAACCAGTGTGAAAGTGATGGCCATTTCTACGTTCCGGGCAACCTAGGCTTCACTCTAGGGCGTTGCGCCACCACATCGAATAGTTAGGGCCTTAAAAGTCAATGCCAGAAGAGTAAAATACAATATAAATACAACAGTTTTTTCATCGTATAAATTGAATAATTGCAAACAGTGTGAAAGTAATGGTCATTTCTACGCTCCGGGCAATCTAGACTTCACTCTAGGGCGTTGCTCCACTGGATCGAATAGTTAGGGCCTAAGAAGTCAACGCCAGATGCATAAAATACAATATAAATACAACAGCTTTTCCATCGTATAAAACGAATAATTGCAACCAGTGTGAAAGTAATGGCCATTTCAGCGTTACGGGCATCCTAGACTTAACTCTGAGGCATTGCTCCACCAGATCGAATAGATAGGGCCTTAGAAGTCAACGCCAGAAGCATAAAGTACAATAAAAATCCAACAGTTTTTCCATCGCATACAATTAATGATTGCAAACATTGTGAAAGTAACGGTCATTTCTACGTTCCGGGCAACCTAGGCTTCACTCTAGGGCGATGCTCCACCGGACCGAATATTTAGGATCTAAGAAGTCAACGCCAGAAGCATAAAATACAATAAAAATACAACAGTTTTTCCATAGTATAACAGGAATAACTGCAAACAGTGTGAAAGTAATGGTCATTTCTACGTTCTGGGCAATCTAGACTTCTCTCTAGGGCGTTGCTCCACCGGATCGAATAGTTAGGGCCTAAGAAGGCAACGCCAGAAGCATAAAACACAATACAAATACAACTGTTTTTCCATCGTATAAAATGAATAATTGCAACCAGTGTGAAAGTGATGGCCATTTCTACGTTCCGGGCAACCTAGGCTTCACTCTAGGGCGTTGCGCCACCACATCGAATAGTTAGGGCCTTAAAAGTCAATGCCAGAAGAGTAAAATACAACATAAATACAACAGTTTTTTCATCGTATAAATTGAATAATTGCAAACAGTGTGAAAGTAATGGTCATTTCTACGCTCCGGGCAATCTAGACTTCACTCTAGGGCGTTGCTCCACTGGATCGAATAGTTAGGGCCTAAGAAGTCAACGCCAGATGCATAAAATACAATATAAATACAGCAGCTTTTCCATCATATAAAACGAATAATTGCAACCAGTGTGAAAGTAATGGCCATTTCAGCGTTACGGGCATCCTAGACTTAACTCTGAGGCATTGCTCCACCAGATCGAATAGATAGGGCCTTAGAAGTCACCGCCAGAAGCATAAAGTACAATAAAAATCCAACAGTTTTTCCATCGCATAACAGGAATAATTGCAAACAGTGTGAACATAATAGTCATTTCTACGCTCCGGTAAACCTAGGCTTCACTCTAGGGCGTTGCTCTACCAGATCGAGTAGTTAGGGCCTTAGACGTCAACGCCAGAAGCATAAAATAAAATAAAAATACAACACTTTTTTCCATCGCATACAATTAATGATTGCAAACATTGTGAAAGTAACGGTCATTTCTACGTTCCGGGCAACCTAGGCTTCACTCTAGGGCGATGCTCCACCTGATCGAATAATTAGGATCTAAGAAGTCAACGCCAGAAGCATAAAATACAATAAAAATACAACAGTTTTTCCATAGTATAACAGGAATAATTGCAAAGAGTGCGAAAGTAATGGTCATTTCTACGTTCTGGGCAATCTAGACTTCACTCTAGGGCGTTGCTCCACCGGATCGAATAGTTAGGGCCTTAGAAGTCAACGCCCGAAGCATAAAATAGAATATAAATACAACAGCTTTTCCATCGTATAAAATCAATAATTGCAACCAGTGTGAAAGTAATGGTCATTTCTACGTTCCGGGCAATCTAGACTTCACTCTAGGGCGTTTCTCCACTGGATCGAATAGTTAGGGCCTAAGAAGTCAACGCCAGATGCATAAAATACAATATAAATACAACAGCTTTTCCATCGTATAAAACGAATAATTGCAACCAGTGTGAAAGTAATGGCCATTTCAGCGTTACGGGCATCCTAGACTTAACTCTGAGGCATTGCTCCACCAGATCGAATAGATAGGGCCTTAGAAGTCAACGCCAGAAGCATAAAGTACAATAAAAATCCAACAGTTTTTCCATCGTATAAAATGAATAATTGCAACCAGTGTGAAAGTGATGGCCATTTCTACGTTCCGGGCAACCTAGGCTTCACTCTAGGGCGTTGCGCCACCACATCGAATAGTTAGGGCCTTAAAAGTCAATGCCAGAAGAGTAAAATACAATATAAATACAACAGTTTTTTCATCGTATAAATTGAATAATTGCAAACAGTGTGAAAGTAATGGTCATTTCTACGCTCCGGGCAATCTAGACTTCACTCTAGGGCGTTGCTCCACTGGATCGAATAGTTAGGGCCTAAGAAGTCAACGCCAGATGCATAAAATACAATATAAATACAACAGCTTTTCCATCGTATAAAACGAATAATTGCAACCAGTGTGAAAGTAATGGCCATTTCAGCGTTACGGGCATCCTAGACTTAACTCTGAGGCATTGCTCCACCAGATCGAATAGATAGGGCCTTAGAAGTCAACGCCAGAAGCATAAAGTACAATAAAAATCCAACAGTTTTTCCATCGTATAAAATGAATAATTGCAACCAGTGTGAAAGTGATGGCCATTTCTACGTTCCGGGCAACCTAGGCTTCACTCTAGGGCGTTGCGCCACCACATCGAATAGTTAGGGCCTTAAAAGTCAATGCCAGAAGAGTAAAATACAATATAAATACAACAGTTTTTTCATCGTATAAATTGAATAATTGCAAACAGTGTGAAAGTAATGGTCATTTCTACGCTCCGGGCAATCTAGACTTCACTCTAGGGCGTTGCTCCACTGGATCGAATAGTTAGGGCCTAAGAAGTCAACGCCAGATGCATAAAATACAATATAAATACAACAGCTTTTCCATCGTATAAAACGAATAATTGCAACCAGTGTGAAAGTAATGGCCATTTCAGCGTTACGGGCATCCTAGACTTAACTCTGAGGCATTGCTCCACCAGATCGAATAGATAGGGCCTTAGAAGTCAACGCCAGAAGCATAAAGTACAATAAAAATCCAACAGTTTTTCCATCGCATACAATTAATGATTGCAAACATTGTGAAAGTAACGGTCATTTCTACGTTCCGGGCAACCTAGGCTTCACTCTAGGGCGATGCTCCACCGGACCGAATATTTAGGATCTAAGAAGTCAACGCCAGAAGCATAAAATACAATAAAAATACAACAGTTTTTCCATAGTATAACAGGAATAACTGCAAACAGTGTGAAAGTAATGGTCATTTCTACGTTCTGGGCAATCTAGACTTCTCTCTAGGGCGTTGCTCCACCGGATCGAATAGTTAGGGCCTAAGAAGGCAACGCCAGAAGCATAAAACACAATACAAATACAACTGTTTTTCCATCGTATAAAATGAATAATTGCAACCAGTGTGAAAGTGATGGCCATTTCTACGTTCCGGGCAACCTAGGCTTCACTCTAGGGCGTTGCGCCACCACATCGAATAGTTAGGGCCTTAAAAGTCAATGCCAGAAGAGTAAAATACAACATAAATACAACAGTTTTTTCATCGTATAAATTGAATAATTGCAAACAGTGTGAAAGTAATGGTCATTTCTACGCTCCGGGCAATCTAGACTTCACTCTAGGGCGTTGCTCCACTGGATCGAATAGTTAGGGCCTAAGAAGTCAACGCCAGATGCATAAAATACAATATAAATACAGCAGCTTTTCCATCATATAAAACGAATAATTGCAACCAGTGTGAAAGTAATGGCCATTTCAGCGTTACGGGCATCCTAGACTTAACTCTGAGGCATTGCTCCACCAGATCGAATAGATAGGGCCTTAGAAGTCACCGCCAGAAGCATAAAGTACAATAAAAATCCAACAGTTTTTCCATCGCATAACAGGAATAATTGCAAACAGTGTGAACATAATAGTCATTTCTACGCTCCGGTAAACCTAGGCTTCACTCTAGGGCGTTGCTCTACCAGATCGAGTAGTTAGGGCCTTAGACGTCAACGCCAGAAGCATAAAATAAAATAAAAATACAACACTTTTTTCCATCGCATACAATTAATGATTGCAAACATTGTGAAAGTAACGGTCATTTCTACGTTCCGGGCAACCTAGGCTTCACTCTAGGGCGATGCTCCACCTGACCGAATAATTAGGATCTAAGAAGTCAACGCCAGAAGCATAAAATACAATAAAAATACAACAGTTTTTCCATAGTATAACAGGAATAATTGCAAAGAGTGCGAAAGTAATGGTCATTTCTACGTTCTGGGCAATCTAGACTTCACTCTAGGGCGTTGCTCCACCGGATCGAATAGTTAGGGCCTTAGAAGTCAACGCCCGAAGCATAAAATAGAATATAAATACAACAGCTTTTCCATCGTATAAAATCAATAATTGCAACCAGTGTGAAACTAATAGCAATTTCAACGTTACGTGCATCCTAGACTTAACTCTGAGGCATTGCTCCACCACTTCGAATAGATAGGGCCTTAGAAGTCAACGCCAGAAGCATAAAGTACAATAAAAATCGATCAGTTTTTCTATCGTATAACAGGAATAATTGCAACCAGAGTGAAAGTGATGGTCATTTCTACGTTCCGGGCGACCTAGGCTACACTCTAGGGTGTTGCTCCACCAGATCGGATAGCTAGGGCCTTAGGAGTCAACGCCAGGGGCATAAAATACAAAATTAATAGAACAGTTTTTCCATTGTATAAAACGAATGATTGCAACCAGTGTGAAACTTATGGTCATTTCTACGTTCCGTGCAACATAGGCTGCACTCTTGGGCGTTGCTCCACCACATCGAATAGTCAGGGCCTTAAGAGTCAGTGCCAGAAGCATAAAATACAATATAAATACAACAGTTTTTCCATCGTATAAAATGAATAATTGCAACCAGTGTGAAACTAATGGTCATTTCTACGTTCCGGGCAACCTATACTTCACTCTAGGGCGTTGCTCCTCCAGATGGAATAGTTAGGTCCTAAGAAGACAACGCCAGAACCATAAAATACAATATAAATACAAGAGCTTTTCCATCGTATAAAATCAATAATTGCAACCAGTGTGAAACTAATGGCCATTTCAACGTTACGTGCATCCTAGACTTAACTCTGAGGCATTGCTCCACCAGATCGAACAGATAGGGCGTTAGAAGTCAACGCCAGAAGCATAAAGTACAATATAAATACTACAGCTTTTCCATCGTATAAAACGGATAATTGCAACCAGTGTGAGAGTTATGGTAATTTCTACGTTCCGGGCAACCTAGGCTTTACTCTAGGGCGTTGTTCTACCAGATCGAACAGTTAGGGCCTAAGAAGTCAACGCCAGAAGCATAAAATACAATATAAATACAACAGTTTTTCCATCGTATAAAATGAATAATTGCAAACAGTGTGAAGCTAATGGTCATTTCCACGTTCCGGGCAACCTAGGCATCACTCTAGGGCGTTGCGCCACCACATCGAATAGTTAGGGCCTTAAAAGTCAATGCCAGAAGAGTAAAATACAATATAAATACAACAGTTTTTTCATCGTATAAAACGAATAATTGCAACCAGTGTGAAAGTAATGGCCATTTCAGCGTTACGGGCATCCTAGACTTAACTCTGAGGCATTGCTCCACCAGATCGAATAGATAGGGCCTTAGAAGTCAACGCCAGAAGCATAAAGTACAATAAAAATCCAACAGTTTTTCCATCGCATAACAGGAATAATTGCAAACAGTGTGAAGATAATAGTCATTTCTACGCTCCGGTAAACCTAGGCTTCACTCTAGGGCGTTGCTCTACCAGATCGAGTCGTTAGGGCCTTAGACGTCAACGCCAGAAGCATAAAGTACAATAAAAATCCAACAGTTTTTCCATCGCATAACAGGAATAATTGCAAACAGTGTGAAGATAATAGTCATTTCTACGCTCCGGTAAACCTAGGCTTCACTCTAGGGCGTTGCTCTACCAGATCGAGTCGTTAGGGCCTTAGACGTCAACGCCAGAGGCATAAAATAAAATAAAAATACAACACTTTTTCCATCGCATACAATTAATGATTGCAAACATTGTGAAAGTAACGGTCATTTCTACCTTCCGGGCAACCTAGGCTTCACTCTAGGGCGATGCTCCACCGGACCGAATATTTAGTATCTAAGAAGTCAACGCCAGAAGCATAAAATACAATAAAAATACAACAGTTTTTCCATAGTATAACAGGAATAATTGCAAACAGTGTGAAAGTAATGGTCATTTCTACGTTCTGGGCAATCTAGACTTCACTCTAGGGCGTTGCTCCACCGGATCGAATAGTTAGGGCCTTAGAAGTCAACACCCGAAGCATAAAATACAATAAAAATACAACAGTTTTTCGATCGTATAAAATGAATAATTGCAAACAGTGTGAAAGTAATGGTCATTTCTACATTCCGGGCAATCTAGACTTCACTCTAGGGCGTTGCTCCACCGGATCGAATAGTTAGGGCCTAAGAAGTCAACGCCACAAGCATAAAGTACAATAAAAATACAGCAGTTTTTTCATCGTATATCAGGAATAATTGCAACAAGCGTAAAGGTAATGGTCATTTCTACGTTCCGGGCAATCTGGGCATCACTCGAGGGCGTTGCCTTACCAGATCGAATTGTTAGGGCCTAAGAAGACAACGCCAGAAGCATAAAACGCAATACAAATACAACAGTTTTTCCATCGTATAAAATGAATAATTGCAACCAGTGTGAAAGTGATGGCCATTTCTACATTCCGGACAACCTAGCTTCATTCTAGGACGTTGTTCTACCAGATCGAACAGTTAGGGCCTAAGAAGTCAACGCCAGAAGCATAAAATACAATAAAAATACAACAGTTTTACCATCGTATAACTGGCATAATTGCAACCAGTGTGAAAGATATGGTCATTTCTACGTCCCGGGCAACCTAGGCTTCACTCTAGGGCGTTCCTCCACCAGATCGAATAGCTAGGGACTTAGAAGTCAACGCTAGGAGCGTAAAACGAAATAAAAATACAACGGTTTTTCCATCGTATAAAACGAATAATTGCAACCAGTATGCATGTTATGGTCACTTCTACGTTCCGGGCAACCTAGGCTTCACTCTATGGCGTTGGTCCACCAGATCCAATAGCTTCGGCCTAAGAAGTCAAAGCCAGGAGCACCAAATACAAAATAAATGCAACAGTTTTTCCATCGTATAAAACGAATAATTGCAACCAGTATGAAAGCTGTGGTCATTTCTACGTCCCGGGCAACCTAGGCTTCACTCAAGGACGTTGCTCAACCACATCGAATAGCTACGGCCCTAGAAGACAACGCCATAACTATAACATACAATATAAATACAACAGTCTTTCCATCGTATAAAACGAATAATTGCAACCAGTGTGAAAGTAATGGCCATTTCTACGTTCCGGGCATCCTAGACTTAACTCTTAGGCATTGCTCCACCAGATCTAATACATAGGTACTTAGAAGTCAACGCCAGAAGAATAAAGTACAATCAAAATCCAACAGTTTGTCCATCGTATAACAGGAATAATTGCAACAAGCCTGAAGGTAATGGTCATTTCTACGTTCCGGGCAACCTACGTTTTGCTCTAGGGCGTTGCTCCACCAGATCGAATAGTTAGGGCCTTAAAAGCCAACGCCCGAAGCATAAAATACAATATAAATACAACAGTTTTTCCATTGTATAACAGGAATAACTGCGACCAGTGTGAAAGTACTGGTCATTTCTACGTTCCGGGTAACCTTGGCTTAACTCCAGGGCGTTGCTCCACCAGATCTAATAGTTAGGGACGTTGAATACAACGCCAGAAGCATAAACTACAATAAAAATTCAACAGTTTTTCCATCGTATAACAGGAAAGTTGCAACCAGTGTGAAAGCACTGGTCATTTCTATGTTACGGGTAACCTAGGCTTCACTCTAGGGCGTTGTTCCACCAGATAGAGTAGTTAGGGCCTAAGAACACAACCCCAGAAGCATAAAATACTATATAAATACAACAGCTTTTCCATCGTATGTAATGTATATTTGCAAACAGTGTGAAAGTAAAGGTCATTTCTACGTTCCGGGCAACCTAGGCTTCACTGTAGGGCGTTGTTCCACGAGATCGAATTGTCAGGTCCTAAGAAGTCAACGCCAGAAGAATAAAATACGATTTATGTACAACACTTTTTCCATCGTATAAACGGAATAATTGCAACCAGTGTGAAAGTAATGGCCATTTCTACGTTCCGGCAACCTAGGCTTCACTCTAGGGCGTTGCGCCACCACATCGAATAGTTAGGGCCTTAAAAGTCAATGCCAGAAGAGTAAAATACAATATAAATACAACAGTTTTTTCATCGTATAAATTGAATAATTGCAAACAGTGTGAAAGTAATGGTCATTTCTACGCTCCGGGCAATCTAGACTTCACTCTAGGGCGTTGCTCCACTGGATCGAATAGTTAGGGCCTAAGAAGTCAACGCCAGATGCATAAAATACAATATAAATACAACAGCTTTTCCATCGTATAAAACGAATAATTGCAACCAGTGTGAAAGTAATGGCCATTTCAGCGTTACGGGCATCCTAGACTTAACTCTGAGGCATTGCTCCACCAGATCGAATAGATAGGGCCTTAGAAGTCAACGCCAGAAGCATAAAGTACAATAAAAATCCAACAGTTTTTCCATCGCATACAATTAATGATTGCAAACATTGTGAAAGTAACGGTCATTTCTACGTTCCGGGCAACCTAGGCTTCACTCTAGGGCGATGCTCCACCGGACCGAATATTTAGGATCTAAGAAGTCAACGCCAGAAGCATAAAATACAATAAAAATACAACAGTTTTTCCATAGTATAACAGGAATAACTGCAAACAGTGTGAAAGTAATGGTCATTTCTACGTTCCGGGCAATCTAGACTTCACTCTAGGGCGTTGCTCCACCGGATCGAATAGTTAGGGCCTAAGAAGTCAACGCCACAAGCATAAAGTACAATAAAAATACAGCAGTTTTTTCATCGTATATCAGGAATAATTGCAACAAGCGTAAAGGTAATGGTCATTTCTACGTTCCGGGCAATCTGGGCATCACTCGAGGGCGTTGCCTTACCAGATCGAATTGTTAGGGCCTAAGAAGACAACGCCAGAAGCATAAAACGCAATACAAATACAACAGTTTTTCCATCGTATAAAATGAATAATTGCAACCAGTGTGAAAGTGATGGCCATTTCTACATTCCGGACAACCTAGCTTCATTCTAGGACGTTGTTCTACCAGATCGAACAGTTAGGGCCTAAGAAGTCAACGCCAGAAGCATAAAATACAATAAAAATACAACAGTTTTACCATCGTATAACTGGCATAATTGCAACCAGTGTGAAAGATATGGTCATTTCTACGTCCCGGGCAACCTAGGCTTCACTCTAGGGCGTTCCTCCACCAGATCGAATAGCTAGGGACTTAGAAGTCAACGCTAGGAGCGTAAAACGAAATAAAAATACAACGGTTTTTCCATCGTATAAAACGAATAATTGCAACCAGTATGCATGTTATGGTCACTTCTACGTTCCGGGCAACCTAGGCTTCACTCTATGGCGTTGGTCCACCAGATCCAATAGCTTCGGCCTAAGAAGTCAAAGCCAGGAGCACCAAATACAAAATAAATGCAACAGTTTTTCCATCGTATAAAACGAATAATTGCAACCAGTATGAAAGCTGTGGTCATTTCTACGTCCCGGGCAACCTAGGCTTCACTCAAGGACGTTGCTCAACCACATCGAATAGCTACGGCCCTAGAAGACAACGCCATAACTATAACATACAATATAAATACAACAGTCTTTCCATCGTATAAAACGAATAATTGCAACCAGTGTGAAAGTAATGGCCATTTCTACGTTCCGGGCATCCTAGACTTAACTCTTAGGCATTGCTCCACCAGATCTAATACATAGGTACTTAGAAGTCAACGCCAGAAGAATAAAGTACAATCAAAATCCAACAGTTTGTCCATCGTATAACAGGAATAATTGCAACAAGCCTGAAGGTAATGGTCATTTCTACGTTCCGGGCAACCTACGTTTTGCTCTAGGGCGTTGCTCCACCAGATCGAATAGTTAGGGCCTTAAAAGCCAACGCCCGAAGCATAAAATACAATATAAATACAACAGTTTTTCCATTGTATAACAGGAATAACTGCGACCAGTGTGAAAGTACTGGTCATTTCTACGTTCCGGGTAACCTTGGCTTAACTCCAGGGCGTTGCTCCACCAGATCTAATAGTTAGGGACGTTGAATACAACGCCAGAAGCATAAACTACAATAAAAATTCAACAGTTTTTCCATCGTATAACAGGAAAGTTGCAACCAGTGTGAAAGCACTGGTCATTTCTATGTTACGGGTAACCTAGGCTTCACTCTAGGGCGTTGTTCCACCAGATAGAGTAGTTAGGGCCTAAGAACACAACCCCAGAAGCATAAAATACTATATAAATACAACAGCTTTTCCATCGTATGTAATGTATATTTGCAAACAGTGTGAAAGTAAAGGTCATTTCTACGTTCCGGGCAACCTAGGCTTCACTGTAGGGCGTTGTTCCACGAGATCGAATTGTCAGGTCCTAAGAAGTCAACGCCAGAAGAATAAAATACGATTTATGTACAACACTTTTTCCATCGTATAAACGGAATAATTGCAACCAGTGTGAAAGTAATGGCCATTTCTACGTTCCGGCAACCTAGGCTTCACTCTAGGGCGTTGCGCCACCACATCGAATAGTTAGGGCCTTAAAAGTCAATGCCAGAAGAGTAAAATACAATATAAATACAACAGTTTTTTCATCGTATAAATTGAATAATTGCAAACAGTGTGAAAGTAATGGTCATTTCTACGCTCCGGGCAATCTAGACTTCACTCTAGGGCGTTGCTCCACTGGATCGAATAGTTAGGGCCTAAGAAGTCAACGCCAGATGCATAAAATACAATATAAATACAACAGCTTTTCCATCGTATAAAACGAATAATTGCAACCAGTGTGAAAGTAATGGCCATTTCAGCGTTACGGGCATCCTAGACTTAACTCTGAGGCATTGCTCCACCAGATCGAATAGATAGGGCCTTAGAAGTCAACGCCAGAAGCATAAAGTACAATAAAAATCCAACAGTTTTTCCATCGCATACAATTAATGATTGCAAACATTGTGAAAGTAACGGTCATTTCTACGTTCCGGGCAACCTAGGCTTCACTCTAGGGCGATGCTCCACCGGACCGAATATTTAGGATCTAAGAAGTCAACGCCAGAAGCATAAAATACAATAAAAATACAACAGTTTTTCCATAGTATAACAGGAATAACTGCAAACAGTGTGAAAGTAATGGTCATTTCTACGTGCCGGGCAATCTAGACTTCACTCTAGGGCGTTGCTCCACCGGATCGAATAGTTAGGGCCTAAGAAGTCAACGCCACAAGCATAAAGTACAATAAAAATACAGCAGTTTTTTCATCGTATATCAGGAATAATTGCAACAAGCGTAAAGGTAATGGTCATTTCTACGTTCCGGGCAATCTGGGCATCACTCGAGGGCGTTGCCTTACCAGATCGAATTGTTAGGGCCTAAGAAGACAACGCCAGAAGCATAAAACGCAATACAAATACAACAGTTTTTCCATCGTATAAAATGAATAATTGCAACCAGTGTGAAAGTGATGGCCATTTCTACATTCCGGACAACCTAGCTTCATTCTAGGACGTTGTTCTACCAGATCGAACAGTTAGGGCCTAAGAAGTCAACGCCAGAAGCATAAAATACAATAAAAATACAACAGTTTTACCATCGTATAACTGGCATAATTGCAACCAGTGTGAAAGATATGGTCATTTCTACGTCCCGGGCAACCTAGGCTTCACTCTAGGGCGTTCCTCCACCAGATCGAATAGCTAGGGACTTAGAAGTCAACGCTAGGAGCGTAAAACGAAATAAAAATACAACGGTTTTTCCATCGTATAAAACGAATAATTGCAACCAGTATGCATGTTATGGTCACTTCTACGTTCCGGGCAACCTAGGCTTCACTCTATGGCGTTGGTCCACCAGATCCAATAGCTTCGGCCTAAGAAGTCAAAGCCAGGAGCACCAAATACAAAATAAATGCAACAGTTTTTCCATCGTATAAAACGAATAATTGCAACCAGTATGAAAGCTGTGGTCATTTCTACGTCCCGGGCAACCTAGGCTTCACTCAAGGACGTTGCTCAACCACATCGAATAGCTACGGCCCTAGAAGACAACGCCATAACTATAACATACAATATAAATACAACAGTCTTTCCATCGTATAAAACGAATAATTGCAACCAGTGTGAAAGTAATGGCCATTTCTACGTTCCGGGCATCCTAGACTTAACTCTTAGGCATTGCTCCACCAGATCTAATACATAGGTACTTAGAAGTCAACGCCAGAAGAATAAAGTACAATCAAAATCCAACAGTTTGTCCATCGTATAACAGGAATAATTGCAACAAGCCTGAAGGTAATGGTCATTTCTACGTTCCGGGCAACCTACGTTTTGCTCTAGGGCGTTGCTCCACCAGATCGAATAGTTAGGGCCTTAAAAGCCAACGCCCGAAGCATAAAATACAATATAAATACAACAGTTTTTCCATTGTATAACAGGAATAACTGCGACCAGTGTGAAAGTACTGGTCATTTCTACGTTCCGGGTAACCTTGGCTTAACTCCAGGGCGTTGCTCCACCAGATCTAATAGTTAGGGACGTTGAATACAACGCCAGAAGCATAAACTACAATAAAAATTCAACAGTTTTTCCATCGTATAACAGGAAAGTTGCAACCAGTGTGAAAGCACTGGTCATTTCTATGTTACGGGTAACCTAGGCTTCACTCTAGGGCGTTGTTCCACCAGATAGAGTAGTTAGGGCCTAAGAACACAACCCCAGAAGCATAAAATACTATATAAATACAACAGCTTTTCCATCGTATGTAATGTATATTTGCAAACAGTGTGAAAGTAAAGGTCATTTCTACGTTCCGGGCAACCTAGGCTTCACTGTAGGGCGTTGTTCCACGAGATCGAATTGTCAGGTCCTAAGAAGTCAACGCCAGAAGAATAAAATACGATTTATGTACAACACTTTTTCCATCGTATAAACGGAATAATTGCAACCAGTGTGAAAGTAATGGCCATTTCTACGTTCCGGCAACCTAGGCTTCACTCTAGGGCGTTGCGCCACCACATCGAATAGTTAGGGCCTTAAAAGTCAATGCCAGAAGAGTAAAATACAATATAAATACAACAGTTTTTTCATCGTATAAATTGAATAATTGCAAACAGTGTGAAAGTAATGGTCATTTCTACGCTCCGGGCAATCTAGACTTCACTCTAGGGCGTTGCTCCACTGGATCGAATAGTTAGGGCCTAAGAAGTCAACGCCAGATGCATAAAATACAATATAAATACAACAGCTTTTCCATCGTATAAAACGAATAATTGCAACCAGTGTGAAAGTAATGGCCATTTCAGCGTTACGGGCATCCTAGACTTAACTCTGAGGCATTGCTCCACCAGATCGAATAGATAGGGCCTTAGAAGTCAACGCCAGAAGCATAAAGTACAATAAAAATCCAACAGTTTTTCCATCGCATACAATTAATGATTGCAAACATTGTGAAAGTAACGGTCATTTCTACGTTCCGGGCAACCTAGGCTTCACTCTAGGGCGATGCTCCACCGGACCGAATATTTAGGATCTAAGAAGTCAACGCCAGAAGCATAAAATACAATAAAAATACAACAGTTTTTCCATAGTATAACAGGAATAACTGCAAACAGTGTGAAAGTAATGGTCATTTCTACGTTCCGGGCAATCTAGACTTCACTCTAGGGCGTTGCTCCACCGGATCGAATAGTTAGGGCCTAAGAAGTCAACGCCACAAGCATAAAGTACAATAAAAATACAGCAGTTTTTTCATCGTATATCAGGAATAATTGCAACAAGCGTAAAGGTAATGGTCATTTCTACGTTCCGGGCAATCTGGGCATCACTCGAGGGCGTTGCCTTACCAGATCGTATTGTTAGGGCCTAAGAAGACAACGCCAGAAGCATAAAACGCAATACAAATACAACAGTTTTTCCATCGTATAAAATGAATAATTGCAACCAGTGTGAAAGTGATGGCCATTTCTACATTCCGGACAACCTAGCTTCATTCTAGGACGTTGTTCTACCAGATCGAACAGTTAGGGCCTAAGAAGTCAACGCCAGAAGCATAAAATACAATAAAAATACAACAGTTTTACCATCGTATAACTGGCATAATTGCAACCAGTGTGAAAGATATGGTCATTTCTACGTCCCGGGCAACCTAGGCTTCACTCTAGGGCGTTCCTCCACCAGATCGAATAGCTAGGGACTTAGAAGTCAACGCTAGGAGCGTAAAACGAAATAAAAATACAACGGTTTTTCCATCGTATAAAACGAATAATTGCAACCAGTATGCATGTTATGGTCACTTCTACGTTCCGGGCAACCTAGGCTTCACTCTATGGCGTTGGTCCACCAGATCCAATAGCTTCGGCCTAAGAAGTCAAAGCCAGGAGCACCAAATACAAAATAAATGCAACAGTTTTTCCATCGTATAAAACGAATAATTGCAACCAGTATGAAAGCTGTGGTCATTTCTACGTCCCGGGCAACCTAGGCTTCACTCAAGGACGTTGCTCAACCACATCGAATAGCTACGGCCCTAGAAGACAACGCCATAACTATAACATACAATATAAATACAACAGTCTTTCCATCGTATAAAACGAATAATTGCAACCAGTGTGAAAGTAATGGCCATTTCTACGTTCCGGGCATCCTAGACTTAACTCTTAGGCATTGCTCCACCAGATCTAATACATAGGTACTTAGAAGTCAACGCCAGAAGAATAAAGTACAATCAAAATCCAACAGTTTGTCCATCGTATAACAGGAATAATTGCAACAAGCCTGAAGGTAATGGTCATTTCTACGTTCCGGGCAACCTACGTTTTGCTCTAGGGCGTTGCTCCACCAGATCGAATAGTTAGGGCCTTAAAAGCCAACGCCCGAAGCATAAAATACAATATAAATACAACAGTTTTTCCATTGTATAACAGGAATAACTGCGACCAGTGTGAAAGTACTGGTCATTTCTACGTTCCGGGTAACCTTGGCTTAACTCCAGGGCGTTGCTCCACCAGATCTAATAGTTAGGGACGTTGAATACAACGCCAGAAGCATAAACTACAATAAAAATTCAACAGTTTTTCCATCGTATAACAGGAAAGTTGCAACCAGTGTGAAAGCACTGGTCATTTCTATGTTACGGGTAACCTAGGCTTCACTCTAGGGCGTTGTTCCACCAGATAGAGTAGTTAGGGCCTAAGAACACAACCCCAGAAGCATAAAATACTATATAAATACAACAGCTTTTCCATCGTATGTAATGTATATTTGCAAACAGTGTGAAAGTAAAGGTCATTTCTACGTTCCGGGCAACCTAGGCTTCACTGTAGGGCGTTGTTCCACGAGATCGAATTGTCAGGTCCTAAGAAGTCAACGCCAGAAGAATAAAATACGATTTATGTACAACACTTTTTCCATCGTATAAACGGAATAATTGCAACCAGTGTGAAAGTAATGGCCATTTCTACGTTCCGGGCACCTAGGCTTCACTCTAGGGCGTTGCGCCACCACATAGAATAGTTAGGGCCTTAAAAGTCAATGCCAGAAGAGTAAAATACAATATAAATACAACAGTTTTTTCATCGTATAAATTGAATAATTGCAAACAGTGTGAAAGTAATGGTCATTTCTACGCTCCGGGCAATCTAGACTTCACTCTAGGGCGTTGCTCCACTGGATCGAATAGTTAGGGCCTAAGAAGTCAACGCCAGATGCATAAAATACAATATAAATACAACAGCTTTTCCATCGTATAAAACGAATAATTGCAACCAGTGTGAAAGTAATGGCCATTTCAGCGTTACGGGCATCCTAGACTTAACTCTGAGGCATTGCTCCACCAGATCGAATAGATAGGGCCTTAGAAGTCAACGCCAGAAGCATAAAGTACAATAAAAATCCAACAGTTTTTCCATCGCATAACAGGAATAATTGCAAACAGTGTGAAGATAATAGTCATTTCTACGCTCCGGTAAACCTAGGCTTCACTCTAGGGCGTTGCTCTACCAGATCGAGTCGTTAGGGCCTTAGACGTCAACGCCAGAAGCATAAAGTACAATAAAAATCCAACAGTTTTTCCATCGCATAACAGGAATAATTGCAAACAGTGTGAAGATAATAGTCATTTCTACGCTCCGGTAAACCTAGGCTTCACTCTAGGGCGTTGCGCCACCACATCGAATAGTTAGGGCCTTAAAAGTCAATGCCAGAAGAGTAAAATACAACATAAATACAACAGTTTTTTCATCGTATAAATTGAATAATTGCAAACAGTGTGAAAGTAATTGTCATTTCTACGCTCCGGGCAATCTAGACTTCACTCTAGGGCGTTGCTCCACTGGATCGAATAGTTAGGGCCTAAGAAGTCAACGCCAGATGCATAAAATACAATATAAATACAGCAGCTTTTCCATCATATAAAACGAGTAATTGCAACCAGTGTGAAAGTAATGGCCATTTCAGCGTTACGGGCATCCTAGACTTAACTCTGAGGCATTGCTCCACCACTTCGAATAGATAGGGCCTTAGAAGTCAACGCCAGAAGCATAAAGTACAATAAAAATCGATCAGTTTTTCTATCGTATAACAGGAATAATTGCAACCAGAGTGAAAGTGATGGTCATTTCTACGTTCCGGGCGACCTAGGCTACACTCTAGGGTGTTGCTCCACCAGATCGGATAGCTAGGGCCTTAGGAGTCAACGCCAGGGGCATAAAATACAAAATTAATAGAACAGTTTTTCCATTGTATAAAACGAATGATTGCAACCAGTGTGAAACTTATGGTCATTTCTACGTTCCGTGCAACATAGGCTGTACTCTTGGGCGTTGCTCCACCACATCGAATAGTCAGGGCCTTAAGAGTCAGTGCCAGAAGCATAAAATACAATATAAATACAACAGTTTTTCCATCGTATAAAATGAATAATTGCAACCAGTGTGAAACTAATGGTCATTTCTACGTTCCGGGCAATCTATACTTCACTCTAGGGCGTTGCTCCTCCAGATGGAATAGTTAGGTCCTAAGAAGACAACGCCAGAACCATAAAATACAATATAAATACAAGAGCTTTTCCATCGTATAAAATCAATAATTGCAACCAGTGTGAAACTAATGGCCATTTCAACGTTACGTGCATCCTAGACTTAACTCTGAGGCATTGCTCCACCAGATCGAACAGACAGGGCGTTAGAAGTCAACGCCAGAAGCATAAAGTACAATATAAATACTACAGCTTTTCCACCGTATAAAACGGATAATTGCAACCAGTGTGAGAGTTATGGTAATTTCTACGTTCCGGGCAACCTAGGCTTTACTCTAGGGCGTTGTTCTACCAGATCGAACAGTTAGGGCCTAAGAAGTCAACGCCAGAAGCATAAAATACAATATAAATACAACAGTTTTTCCATCGTATAAAATGAATAATTGCAAACAGTGTGAAGCTAAACGGTCATTTCTACGTTCCGGGCAACCTAGGCATCACTCTAGGGCGTTGCGCCACCACATCGAATAGTTAGGGCCTTAAAAGTCAATGCCAGAAGAGTAAAATACAATATAAATACAACAGTTTTTTCATCGTATAAAACGAATAATTGCAACCAGTGTGAAAGTAATGGCCATTTCAGCGTTACGGGCATCCTAGACTTAACTCTGAGGCATTGCTCCACCAGATCGAATAGATAGGGCCTTAGAAGTCAACGCCAGAAGCATAAAGTACAATAAAAATCCAACAGTTTTTCCATCGCATAACAGGAATAATTGCAAACAGTGTGAAGATAATAGTCATTTCTACGCTCCGGTAAACCTAGGCTTCACTCTAGGGCGTTGCTCTACCAGATCGAGTCGTTAGGGCCTTAGACGTCAACGCCAGAAGCATAAAGTACAATAAAAATCCAACAGTTTTTCCATCGCATAACAGGAATAATTGCAAACAGTGTGAAGATAATAGTCATTTCTACGCTCCGGTAAACCTAGGCTTCACTCTAGGGCGTTGCTCTACCAGATCGAGTCGTTAGGGCCTTAGACGTCAACGCCAGAGGCATAAAATAAAATAAAAATACAACACTTTTTCCATCGCATACAATTAATGATTGCAAACATTGTGAAAGTAACGGTCATTTCTACCTTCCGGGCAACCTAGGCTTCACTCTAGGGCGATGCTCCACCGGACCGAATATTTAGTATCTAAGAAGTCAACGCCAGAAGCATAAAATACAATAAAAATACAACAGTTTTTCCATTGTATAACAGGAATAATTGCAAACAGTGTGAAAGTAATGGTCATTTCTACGTTCTGGGCAATCTAGACTTCACTCTAGGGCGTTGCTCCACCGGATCGAATAGTTAGGGCCTTAGAAGTCAACGCCCGAAGCATAAAATACAATAAAAATACAACAGTTTTTCGATCGTATAAAATGAATAATTGCAAACAGTGTGAAAGTAATGGTCATTTCTACGTTCCGGGCAATCTAGACTTCACTCTAGGGCGTTGCTCCACCGGATCGAATAGTTAGGGCCTAAGAAGTCAACGCCACAAGCATAAAGTACAATAAAAATACAGCAGTTTTTTCATCGTATATCAGGAATAATTGCAACAAGCCTGAAGGTAATGGTCATTTCTACGTTCCGGGCAACCTACGTTTTGCTCTAGGGCGTTGCTCCACCAGATCGAATAGTTAGGGCCTTAAAAGCCAACGCCCGAAGCATAAAATACAATATAAATACAACAGTTTTTCCATTGTATAACAGGAATAACTGCGACCAGTGTGAAAGTACTGGTCATTTCTACGTTCCGGGTAACCTTGGCTTAACTCCAGGGCGTTGCTCCACCAGATCTAATAGTTAGGGACGTTGAATACAACGCCAGAAGCATAAACTACAATAAAAATTCAACAGTTTTTCCATCGTATAACAGGAAAGTTGCAACCAGTGTGAAAGCACTGGTCATTTCTATGTTACGGGTAACCTAGGCTTCACTCTAGGGCGTTGTTCCACCAGATAGAGTAGTTAGGGCCTAAGAACACAACCCCAGAAGCATAAATTACTATATAAATACAACAGCTTTTCCATAGTATGTAATGTATATTTGCAAACAGTGTGAAAGTAAAGGTCATTTCTACGTTCCGGGCAACCTAGGCTTCACTGTAGGGCGTTGTTCCACGAGATCGAATTGTCAGGTCCTAAGAAGTCAACGCCAGAAGAATAAAATACGATTTATGTACAACACTTTCTCCATCGTATAAACGGAATAATTGCAACCAGTGTGAAAGTAATGGCCATTTCTACGTTCCGGGCAACCTAGGCTTCACTCTAGGGCGTTGCGCCACCACATCGAATAGTTAGGGCCTTAAAAGTCAATGCCAGAAGAGTAAAATACAATATAAATACAACAGTTTTTTCATCGTATAAATTGAATAATTGCAAACAGTGTGAAAGTAATGGTCATTTCTACGCTCCGGGCAATCTAGACTTCACTCTAGGGCGTTGCTCCACTGGATCGAATAGTTAGGGCCTAAGAAGTCAACGCCAGATGCATAAAATACAATATAAATACAACAGCTTTTCCATCGTATAAAACGAATAATTGCAACCAGTGTGAAAGTAATGGCCATTTCAGCGTTACGGGCATCCTAGACTTAACTCTGAGGCATTGCTCCACCAGATCGAATAGATAGGGCCTTAGAAGTCAACGCCAGAAGCATAAAGTACAATAAAAATCCAACAGTTTTTCCATCGCATACAATTAATGATTGCAAACATTGTGAAAGTAACGGTCATTTCTACGTTCCGGGCAACCTAGGCTTCACTCTAGGGCGATGCTCCACCGGACCGAATATTTAGGATCTAAGAAGTCAACGCCAGAAGCATAAAATACAATAAAAATACAACAGTTTTTCCATAGTATAACAGGAATAACTGCAAACAGTGTGAAAGTAATGGTCATTTCTACGTTCTGGGCAATCTAGACTTCTCTCTAGGGCGTTGCTCCACCGGATCGAATAGTTAGGGCCTAAGAAGGCAACGCCAGAAGCATAAAACACAATACAAATACAACTGTTTTTCCATCGTATAAAATGAATAATTGCAACCAGTGTGAAAGTGATGGCCATTTCTACGTTCCGGGCAACCTAGGCTTCACTCTAGGGCGTTGCGCCACCACATCGAATAGTTAGGGCCTTAAAAGTCAATGCCAGAAGAGTAAAATACAACATAAATACAACAGTTTTTTCATCGTATAAATTGAATAATTGCAAACAGTGTGAAAGTAATGGTCATTTCTACGCTCCGGGCAATCTAGGCTTCACTCTAGGGCGTTGCTCCACCGGATCGAATAGTTAGGGCCTTAGAAGTCAACGCCCGAAGCATAAAATACAATATAAATACAACAGCTTTTCCATCGTATAAAATCAATAATTGCAACCAGTGTGAAACTAATAGCAATTTCAACGTTACGTGCATCCTAGACTTAACTCTGAGGCATTGCTCCACCACTTCGAATAGATAGGGCCTTAGAAGTCAACGCCAGAAGCATAAAGTACAATAAAAATCGATCAGTTTTTCTATCGTATAACAGGAATAATTGCAACCAGAGTGAAAGTGATGGTCATTTCTACGTTCCGGGCGACCTAGGCTACACTCTAGGGTGTTGCTCCACCAGATCGGATAGCTAGGGCCTTAGAAGTCAACGCCAGGGGCATAAAATACAAAATTAATAGAACAGTTTTTCCATTGTATAAAACGAATGATTGCAACCAGTGTGAAACTTATGGTCATTTCTACGTTCCGTGCAACATAGGCTGCACTCATGGGCGTTGCTCCACCACATCGAATAGTCAGGGCCTTAAGAGTCAGTGCCAGAAGCATAAAATACAATATAAATACAACAGTTTTTCCATCGTATAAAATGAATAATTGCAACCAGTGTGAAACTAATGGTCATTTCTACGTTCCGGGCAATCTATACTTCACTCTAGGGCGTTGCTCCTCCAGATGGAATAGTTAGATCCTAAGAAGACAACGCCAGAACCATAAAATACAATATAAATACAAGAGCTTTTCCATCGTATGAAATCAATAATTGCAACCAGTTTGAAACTAATGGCCATTTCAACGTTACGTGCATCCTAGACTTAACTCTGAGGCATTGCTCCACCAGATCGAACAGATAGGGCGTTAGAAGTCAACGCCAGAAGCATAAAGTACAATATAAATACTACAGCTTTTCCATCGTATAAAACGGATAATTGCAACCAGTGTGAGAGTTATGGTAATTTCTACGTTCCGGGCAACCTAGGCTTTACTCTAGGGCGTTGTTCTACCAGATCGAACAGTTAGGGCCTAAGAAGTCAACGCCAGAAGCATAAAATACAATATAAATACAACAGTTTTTCCATCGTATAAAATGAATAATTGCAAACAGTGTGAAGCTAATGGTCATTTCTACGTTCCGGGCAACCTAGGCATCACTCTAGGGCGTTGCGCCACCACATCGAATAGTTAGGGCCTTAAAAGTCAATGCCAGAAGAGTAAAATACAATATAAATACAACAGTTTTTTCATCGTATAAAACGAATAATTGCAACCAGTGTGAAAGTAATGGCCATTTCAGCGTTACGGGCATCCTAGACTTAACTCTGAGGCATTGCTCCACCAGATCGAATAGATAGGGCCTTAGAAGTCAACGCCAGAAGCATAAAGTACAATAAAAATCCAACAGTTTTTCCATCGCATAACAGGAATAATTGCAAACAGTGTGAAGATAATAGTCATTTCTACGCTCCGGTAAACCTAGGCTTCACTCTAGGGCGTTGCTCTACCAGATCGAGTCGTTAGGGCCTTAGACGTCAACGGCAGAAGCATAAAGTACAATAAAAATCCAACAGTTTTTCCATCGCATAACAGGAATAATTGCAAACAGTGTGAAGATAATAGTCATTTCTACGCTCCGGTAAACCTAGGCTTCACTCTAGGGCGTTGCTCTACCAGATCGAGTCGTTAGGGCCTTAGACGTCAACGCCAGAGGCATAAAATAAAATAAAAATACAACACTTTTTCCATCGCATACAATTAATGATTGCAAACATTGTGAAAGTAACGGTCATTTCTACCTTCCGGGCAACCTAGGCTTCACTCTAGGGCGATGCTCCACCGGACCGAATATTTAGTATCTAAGAAGTCAACGCCAGAAGCATAAAATACAATAAAAATACAACAGTTTTTCCATAGTATAACAGGAATAATTGCAACCAGTGTGAAAGTGATGGTCATTTCTACGTTCCGGGCAAACTAGGCTTCACTCTAGGGCGTTGTTCCTCCAGATAGAATAGCTAGTGCCTTAGAAGTCAACGCCCGAAGCATAAAATATAATATACATACAACAGTTCTTCCATCGTTTAACAGGAATAATTGCAACCAGTGTGAAAGTGATGGTCATTTCTACGTTCCTGGCAACCTAGGCTTCACTCTAGGGCGTTGCTCCACCACATCGAATAGCTACGGCATAAGAAGTCAACGCCTGAAGCATAAAATACAATTAAAATAGAACAGTTTTTCCATCGTGTAACAGGAATAATTGCAACCAGTGTGAGAGTAATGGTCATTTCTACGTTCATGGCAACATAGGCTTCACTCTAGGGCATTGTTCGACCAGATCGAATAGTTAGGGCCTAAGAAGTCAAGGCCAGAAGCATAAAATACAATATAAATACAACAGCTTTTCCATCGTATATAATGTATATTTGCAAACAGTGTGAAAGTAAAGGTCATTCCTACGTCCCGGGCAACCTAGGTCTCGCTGTAGGGCGTTGCTCCACCAGATCGAATAGCTAGGGCCTTAGATGTCAACGCCCGAAGCATAAAATACAAAATAAATAGAACAGTTTTTCCATTGTATAAAACGAATAATTGCAACCAGTGTGAAAGTTATGGGCATTTCTACGTTCCAGGCAACCTAGGCTTAACTCCAGGGCATTGCTCCACCAGATCGAATAGTTAGGGACTTTGAATACAACGCCAGAAGCATAAAATACAGTAAAAATGCAACAGTTTTTCCATCGTATAACAGGAAAGCTGCAACCAGTGTGAAAGTACTGGTCATTTCTATGTTCCGGGTAACCTAGGCTTCACTCTAGGGCATTGCTCCACCAGATCGAATAGCTAGGGACTTAGAATTCAACGCCAGAAGAATAAAATACAGGATAAGTACAACAGCTTTTCCATCGTATGAAATGTATAATTGCAAGCAGTGTGAAGGTAATGGTCATTTCTACATTCTGGGCAACCTAGGCTTCACTCTAGAGCGTTGCTCCACCAGATCGAATAGTTAGGGCCTTAGAAGTCAACGCCAGAAGCATAAAATACACAATAATTAGTACAGTTTTTCCATTGTATAGAACGAATAATTGCAACCAGTGTGAAAGTTATGCTCATTTCTACTTTCGCGGCAACCTAGGCTTAACTGTAGGGCGTTGCTCCACCAGATCGCATAGTTAGGGACTTAGAAGTCAACGCCAGAAGCATAAAATACAATAAAAATGCAACAGTTTTTCCATCGTATAACAGGAATAACTGCAACCAGTGCGAAAGTACTGGTCATTTCCATGTTACGGGTAACCTAGGCTTCACTCTAGAGCGTTGCTCCCCCTGATCGAATAGCTAGGGACTTAGAATTCAGTGCCAGAAGAATAAAATACAACATACGTACAACAGTTTTTCCATCGTATAAAATGTATAATTGCAAGCAGTGTGAAGGTAATGGTCATTTCCACGTTCTGGGCAACCTCAGCTTCACTCTAGAGCGTTGCTCCACCAGATCGAATAGCTAGGGCCTTAGAAGTAAACGGCCGAAGCATAAAATTCAAAATAAATAGAACAGTTTTTCCATTGTATAAAACGAATAATTGCAACCAGTGTGAAAGTTATGGTCATTTCTACGTTCAGGGCAACATAGGCTTCACTCTAGGGCCATGTTCCACCAGATCGAATGGTTAGGGCCTAAGAAGTCAACGCCAGAAGCATAAAATACAATATAAATACAACAGCTTTTCCATCGTATATAATGTATATTTGCAAACAGTGTGAAACTAAAGGTCATTTCTACGTCCCGGGCAACCTAGGTCTCGCTGTAGGGCGTTGCTCCACCAGATCGAATAGCTAGGGACTTAGAAGTCAACGCCGGAAGCATAAAATACAATAAAATACAACAGTTTTTCCATCGTATAGACGGAATAATTGCAACCAGTGTGAAAGCAATGGCCATTTCTACGTTCCGCGCAAACTAGGCATCACTCTAGACCGTTGCTTCACCAGATCGAATAGTTAGGGCCTTAGATGTCAACGCCCGAAGCATAAAATACAAAATAAATAGAACAGTTTTTCCATTGTATAAAACGAATAATTGCAACCAGTGTGAATGTTATGGTCATTTCTACGTTCCAGGCAACCTAGGCTTAAGTCCAGGGCATTGCTCCGCCAGATCGAATAGTTAGGGACTTTGAATACAACGCCAAAGGCATAAAATACAATAACAATGCAACTGTTTTTCCATCGTATAACAGGAAAGCTGCAACCAGTGTGAAAGTACTGGTCATTTCTATGTTCCGGGTAACCTAGGCATCACTCCAGGGCATTGCTCCACCAGATCGAATAGCTAGGGACTTAGAATTCAACGCCAGAAGAATAAAATACAGCATAAGTACAACAGCTTTTCCATCGTATAAAATGTATAATTGCAAGCAGTGTGAAGGTAATGGTCATTTCTATGTTCCGGGCAACCTAGGCTTCACTCTGGAGCGTTGCTACCCCAGATCGAATAGTTAGGGCCTTAGATATCAACGCCCGAAGCATAAAATACAAAATAAATAGTACAGTTTTTCCATTGTATAAAACAAATAATTATAACCAGTGTGAAAGTTATGGTCATTTCTACGTTCCAGGCAACCTAGGCTTAACTCCAGGGCATTGCTCCACCAGATCGAATAGTTAGGGACTTTGAATACAACGCCAGAAGCATAAAATACAATAAACATGCAACAGTTTTTCCATCGTATAACAGGAAAGCTGCAACCAGTGTGAAAGTACTGGTCATTTCTACGTTCCGGGCAACCTAGGCTTCACTCTACGGCGTTGCTCCACCAGATCGAATAGTTCGGGCCTTAGAAGTCAACGCCGGAAGCATGGAATACAATATAAATACAACAGTTTTTCCATCGTATAACGGGAGTAATTGCAGCCAGTGTGAAAGTCATGGTCATTTCCACGTTCCGGGCCACCTAGGCTTCACTCTAGGGCGTTGGTCCACCAGATCCAATAGTTAGGGCCTAAGAAGTCAACGCCAGAAGCACCAAATACAAAATAAATACAACAGTTTTTCCATCGTATAAAACGACTAATTGCAACCAGTGTGAAAGTAATGGTCATATCTACGTTCCGAACAATCTGGGCTTGAATCTAGGGCGTTGCTCCACCAGATCGGAGAGGTAGGGCCATAGAAGTCAATGCCCGAAGCATAAAATACGTTAATGATATAACAGTATTTCCATCGTATAACAGGAGTAATTGCAACAAGTGTGATAGTGATGGTCATTTCTACGTTCCGTGCAACCTAGGCTTCACTCTAGGGCGTCACCCCACCAGGTCGGATAGTTAACGCCTTAGAAAACAACTCAAGCCCCATAAAATACAATAAATATACAACAGTTTTTCCATCGTATGAAAAGAATAATTGGAACCAGTGTGAAAGTAATGGTCATTTCTACGTTTCGGGCAACATAGGGCTTCACTCTTGGACGTTGCCTCACGAGATCGAATAGTTAGGGCCTTAGAAGTCAACGCCCGAAGCATTAAATACAAAATTAATAGAACAGTTTTTCCATTGCATAAAGCGAATAATTGCAACCAGTGTGAAAGTGATGGCCATTTCCACGTCCCGGGCGAACTAGGCACCTCTCTAGGGCGTTGCTCCACCAGATCGAATAGCTACGGCCTTAGAGGTCAACGCCAGAAGCATAAAATACAATATAAATACAACAGCCTTTCCATCGTATAAAATGAATAATTGCCAACAGTGTAAAAGTAATGGTCATTTCTACGTTCCGGGCAACCTAGGCTTCACTCTAGGGCGTTGCTCCACCAGATCGAATAGTTAGGGCCCAAGAAGTTAACGCCAGAAGCATAAAGTACAATACAGATACAACAGCTTTTCCATCGTATAAAAGGGATAATTGCAACCAGTGTGAAAGTTATGGTCATTTCTACGTTCCGGGCAACCTAGGCTTCACTCTAGGGCGTTGCTCCGCGAGATCCAATAGCTAGGGCCTTAGAAGTCAACGCCAGAAGCATAAAATACAATATAAATGCAACAGTTTTTCCATCGTATAAAATAAATAATTGCAAACAGTGTGAAAGTAATCATCATTTCTACGTTCCGGGCAACCTAGGCTTCACTCTAGGGCATTGCTCCAACAGACCGAATAGCTAGGGACTTAGAATTCAACGCAAGAAGCATATAATACAGTATAAATACAACAGTTTTTCCATCGTATAAAACGAATAATAGCACGAGTGTGAAAGATGTGGTCATTTCTACGTTCCGGGCAACCTAGGCTTCACTCGACGGCGTTGCTCCACCAGATCGAATAGTTCGGGCCTTAGAAGTCAACGCCGGAAGCATGGAATACAATAAAAATGCAACAGTTTTTCCATCGTATAAAAAGAATAATTGCAAACAGTGTGAAAGTAATGGTCATTTCTACGTTCTGGGTAACCTAGGCTTCACACTAGGGCGTTGCTCCACCAGATCGAATAGCTAGGGACTTAGAATTCAACGCCAGAAGCATAAAATACAGCATAAGTACAACAGCTTTTTCCATCGTATAAAATGAATAATTGCGAACAGTGTGAAAGCAATGGTCATTTCTACGTTCCGGGCAACCTAGGCTTCACTCTAGGGCGATGCTCCACCGGATCGAATATTTAGGGCCTAAGAAGTCAACGCCAGAAGCATAAAATACAAAATTAATACAACAGTTTTTCCATTGTATAAAACGAATGATTGCAACCAGAGTGAAACTTATGGTCATTTCCACGTTCCGTGCAACATAGGCTGCACTCTAGGGCGTTGCTCCACCACATCGATTAGTTACGGCCTTACAAGCCAACGCCAGAAGCATAAAATACAATATAAATACAACAGTTTTTCCATCGTATACAATTAACGATTGCAAACATTGTGAAAGTAACGGTCATTTCTACGTTCCGGGCAACCTAGGCCTCACTCTAGGGCGATGCTCCACCGGATCGAATATTTAGGGCCTAAGAAGTCAACGCCAGAAGCATAAAATACAATAAAAATACAACAGTATTTCCATCGTATAGCATGAATAATTGCAACCAGAGTGAAAGTAATGGTCATTTATACGTTTCGGGCATCCTAGGCTTCTCTCTAGGGCGTTGCTCCACCAGATCGAACAGCTAGGGCCTTAGAAGTCAACGCCAGAAGCATAAAATACAATATAAATACAACAGTTTTTCCATCGTATACAATTAATGTATGCAAACATTGTGAAAGTAACGGTCATTTCTACGTTCCGGGCAACCTAGGCCTCACTCTAGGGCGATGCTCCACCGGGTCCAATATTTAGGGCCTAAGAAGTCAACACCAGAAGCATAAAATACAATAAAAATACAACTGTTTTTCCATCGTATAGCATGAATAATTGAAACCAGAGTGAAAGTGATGGCCATTTCTACATTCCGGGCAACCTTGGCTACATTCTAGGTCGTTGTTCTACCGGATCGAACAGTTAGGGCCTAAGAAGTCAACGCCAGAAGCATAAAATACAATATAAATACAACAGTTTTTCCATCGTATAAAATGAATAATTGCAAACAGTGTGAAGCTAATGGTCATTTCTACGTTCCGGGCAACCTAGGCATCACTCTAGGGCGTTGCGCCACCACATCGAATAGTTAGGGCCTTAAAAGTCAATGCCAGAAGAGTAAAATACAATATAAATACAACAGTTTTTTCATCGTATAAAATGAATAATTGCAAACAGTGTGAAAGTAATGGTCATTTCTACGTTCCGGGCAATCTAGACTTCACTCTAGGGCGTTGCTCCACTGGATCGAATAGTTAGGGCCTAAGAAGTCAACGCCAGATGCATAAAATACAATATAAATACAACAGCTTTTCCATCGTATAAAACGAATAATTGCAACCAGTGTGAAAGTAATGGCCATTTCAGCGTTACGGGCATCCTAGACTTAACTCTGCGGCATTGCTCCACCAGATCGAATAGATAGGGCCTTAGAAGTCAACGCCAGAAACATAAAGTACAATAAAAATCCAACAGTTTTTCCATCGCATAACAGGAATAATTGCAAACAGTGGAAGATAATAGTCATTTCTACGCTCCGGTAAACCTAGGCTTCACTCTAGGGCGTTGCTCTACCAGATCGAGTAGTTAGGGCCTTAGACGTCAACGCCAGAAGCATAAAATAAAATAAAAATACAACACTTTTTCCATCGCATACAATTAATGATTGCAAACATTGTGAAAGTAACGGTCATTTCTACGTTCCGGGCAACCTAGGCTTCACTCTAGGGCGATGCTCCACCGGACCGAATATTTAGGATCTAAGAAGTCAACGCCAGAAGCATAAAATACAATAAAAATACAACAGTTTTTCCATAGTATAACAGGAATAATTGCAAACAGTGTGAAAGTAATGGTCATTTCTACGTTCTGGGCAATCTAGACTTCTCTCTAGGGCGTTGCTCCACCGGATCGAATAGTTAGGGCCTTAGAAGTCAACGCCCGTAGCATAAAATACAATAAAAATACAACAGTTTTTCGATCGTATAAAATGAATAATTGCAAACAGTGTGAAAGTAATGGTCATTTCTACGTTCCGGGCAATCTAGACTTCACTCTAGGGCGTTGCTCCACCGGATCGAATAGTTAGGGCCTAAGAAGTCAACGCCACAAGCATAAAGTACAATAAAAATACAGCAGTTTTTTCATCGTATATCAGGAATAATTGCAACAAGCGTAAAGGTAATGGTCATTTCTACGTTCCGGGCAATCTGGGCATCACTCGAGGGCGTTGCCTTACCAGATCGAATTGTTAGGGCCTAAGAAGGCAACGCCAGAAGCATAAAACACAATACAAATACAACTGTTTTTCCATCGTATAAAATGAATAATTGCAACCAGTGTGAAAGTGATGGCCATTTCTACGTTCCGGGCAACCTAGGCTTCACTCTAGGGCGTTGCGCCACCACATCGAATAGTTAGGGCCTTAAAAGTCAATGCCAGAAGAGTAAAATACAATATAAATACAACAGTTTTTTCATAGCATAAATTGAATAATTGCAAACAGTGTGAAAGTAATGGTCATTTCTACGCTCCGGGCAATCTAGACTTCACTCTAGGGCGTTGCTCCACTGGATCGAATAGTTAGGGCCTAAGAAGTCAACGCCAGATGCATAAAATACAATATAAATACAACAGCTTTTCCATCATATAAAACGAATAATTGCAACCAGTGTGAAAGTAATGGCCATTTCAGCGTTACGGGCATCCTAGACTTAACTCTGAGGCATTGCTCCACCAGATCGAATAGATAGGGCCTTAGAAGTCAACGCCAGAAGCATAAAGTACAATAAAAATCCAACAGCTTTTCCATCGCATAACAGGAATAATTGCAAACAGTGTGAAGATAATAGTCATTTCTACGCTCCGGTAAACCTAGGCTTCACTCTAGGGCGTTGCTCTACCAGATCGAGTAGTTAGGGCCTTAGACGTCAACGCCAGAAGCATAAAATAAAATAAAAATACAACACTTTTTTCCATCGCATACAATTAATGATTGCAAACATTGTGAAAGTAACGGTCATTTCTACGTTCCGGGCAACCTAGGCTTCACTCTAGGGCGAAGCTCCACTGGATCGAATATCTAGGGCCTAAGAAGTCAACGCCAGAAGCATAAAATACAATCAAAATACAACAGTTTTTAAATCATATAAAACGAATAATAGCAACCAGTGTAAAAGTAATGGTCATTTCTACGTTCCGGGCAACATGGGCTTCTCTCTAGGGCGTTGCTCCACCAGACCGAATAGCTAGGGTCTTAGAAGTCAACGCCCGAAACATAAAATACAATATAAATACAACAGCTTTTCCACCGTATAACAGGAATAGTTGCAAACAGTGTGAAAGTGATGGCCATTTGTACGTTTCGGGCAACCTTGGCTTCATTCTAGGGCGTTCTTCAACCAGATCGAACAGCTAGGGCCTAAGAAGTCAACGCCAGAAGCATAAAATACAATATAAATACAACAGTTTTTCCATCATATAAAACGAATAATTGCAACGAGTATGAAAGTTATGGTCTTTTCTACGTTCCGGGCAAACCTAGGCTTCACCCTAGGGCGTTGCTCCGCCAGATCCACTAGTTAGGGCCTAAGAAGTCAACGCTAGAAGCATAAAATACAAAATAAATACAACAGTTTTTCCATCGTATAACAGGAATAATTGCAACCTGTGTGAAAGTAATGGTCATTTCTACGTTCCGGTCAACCTAGGTTTCGCTCTAGTGCGTTGCTCCACCACATCGAATACTGACTGCCTTGGAAGTCATCGCCAGAAGCATAAAATACAGTATAAATACAACAGCTTTTCCATTGTATAAAATGACTAATTACTAACACTGTGGAAGTAATGGTCATTTCTACGTTCCGGGCAACCCAGACTTCACCCTAGGGCGTTGCTTCATCACATCGAAAAGCTACGGCCTTAGAAGCCAACTCCAGTGGCATAAAATACAATATAAATACAACAGTTTTTCCATCGTATAAAATGAATAATTGCAACCAGTATGAAAGTTATGGTCATTTCTACGTTCCGGTCAACCTAGGTTTCGCTCTATGGCGTTGCTCCACCACAGCGAATAGTTAGGGCCTTAGAAGTCAATGCCAGAAGCATAAAATACAATATAAATACAACAGCTTTTCCATCGTATAAAATAAATAATTGCAAACAGTGTGAAAGTAATCATCATTTCTACGTTCCGGGCAACCTAGGCTTCACTCTAGGGCATTGCTCCAACAGACCGAATAGCTAGGGACTTAGAATTCAACGCAAGAAGCATATAATACAGTATAAATACAACAGTTTTTCCATCGTATAAAACGAATAATAGCACGAGTGTGAAAGATATGGTCATTTCTACGTTCCGGGCAACCTAGGCTTCACTCTACGGTGTTGCTCCACCAGATCGAATAGTTCGGGCCTTAGAAGTCAACGCCGGAAGCATGGAATACAATAAAATGCAACAGTTTTTCCATCGTATAAAAAGAATAATTGCAAACAGTGTGAAAGTAATGGTCATTTCTACGTTCTGGGTAACCTAGGCTTCACACTAGGGCGTTGCTCCACCAGATCGAATAGCTAGGGACTTAGAATTCAACATCAGAAGCATAAAATACAGCATAAGTACAACAGCTTTTTCCATCGTATAAAATGAATAATTGCGAACAGTGTGAAAGCAATGGTCATTTCTACGTTCCGGGCAACCTAGGCTTCACTCTAGGGCGATGCTCCACCGGATCGAATATTTAGGGCCTAAGAAGTCAACGCCAGAAGCATAAAATACAAAATTAATAGAACAGTTTTTCCATTGTATAAAACGAATGATTGCAACCAGAGTGAAACTTATGGTCATTTCCACGTTCCGTGCAACATAGGCTGCACTCTAGGGCGTTGCTCCACCACATCGATTAGTTACGGCCTTACAAGCCAACGCAAGAAGCATAAAATACAATATAAATACAACAGTTTTTCCATCGTATACAATTAACGATTGCAAACATTGTGAAAGTAACGGTCATTTCTACGTTCCGGGCAACCTAGGCCTCACTCTAGGGCGATGCTCCACCGGATCGAATATTTAGGGCCTAAGAAGTCAACGCCAGAAGCATAAAATACAATAAAAATACAACAGTATTTCCATCGTATAGCATGAATAATTGCAACCAGAGTGAAAGTAATGGTCATTTATACGTTTCGGGCATCCTAGGCTTCTCTCTAGGGCGTTGCTCCACCAGATCGAACAGCTAGGGCCTTAGAAGTCAACGCCAGAAGCATAAAATACAATATAAATACAACAGTTTTTCCATCGTATACAATTAATGTATGCAAACATTGTGAAAGTAACGGTCATTTCTACGTTCCGGGCAACCTAGGCCTCACTCTAGGGCGATGCTCCACGGGGTACAATATTTAGGGCCTAAGAAGTCAACACCAGAAGCATAAAATACAATAAAAATACAACTGTTTTTCCATCGTATAGCATGAATAATTGAAACCAGAGTGAAAGTGATGGCCATTTCTACATTCCGGGCAACCTTGGCTACATTCTAGGTCGTTCTTCTACCAGATCGAACAGTTAGGGCCTAAGAAGTCAACGCCAGAAGCATAAAATACAATATAAATACAACAGTTTTTCCATCATATAAAACGAATAATAGCAACCAGTGTAAAGGTAATGGTCATTTCTACGTTCCGGGCAACCTAGGCTTCACTCTAGGGCGTTGCTCCACCAGGTCGGATAGCTAGGGCCTTAGAAAACAACTCCAGACGCAGAAAATACAAAATTAATAGAACAGTTTTTCTATTTTATAAAACGAATGATTGCAACCAGAGTGAAACGTATGGTCATTTATACGTTCCGTGCAACACAGGCGGCACTCTAGGGCATTGCTCCACCACATCGATTAGCTACGGCCATAGAAGTCAACGCCAGAAGCATAAAATACAATATAAATACAACAGTTTTTCCATCGTATACAATTAATGGTTGCAAACATTGTGAAAGTAACGGTCATTTCTACGGTCCGGGCAACCTAGGCCTCACTCTAGGGCAATGCTCCACCTGACAGAATAGCTAGGGACTAAGAAGTCAATGCCAGAAGCATAAAACACGATATTTGTACAACAGTTTTACCATCGTATAAAATGAATAATCGCAAACTGTGCGAGATAATGGTCATTTCTACGTTCCGGGCAACCTAGGCTTCACTCTAGGGAGGTGGTCCACCAGATCGAATAGTTGGGGCCTAAGAAGTCAACGCCAGAAGCATAAAATACAATACAAATGCAACAGTTTTTCCATCGTATAACAGGAAAGCTGCAAGCAGTGTGAAAGTACGGGACATTTCTATGTTCCGGGTAACCTAGACTCCACTCTAGGGCGTTGCTCCACCTGATCGATTAGCTAGAGACTTAGAATTCAACGGCAGAAGGATAAACTACAACATAAGTACAGCAGTTTTTCCATCGCATAAAATGTATAATTGCAACAGCGTGAAGGTAATGGTCATTTCTACGTACCGGGCAACCTAGGCTTCACTCTAGGGCGTTGCTCCACCTGATCGATTAGCTAGAGACTTAGAATTCAACGCCAGAAGAATAAAATACGACATAAGTACAACAGTTTTACCATCGTATAAAATGAATTATCACAAACAGTGTGAAGGTAATGGTCATTTCTACGTTCCGGGCAACCTAGGCATCACTCTTGGGCGTTGCTCCACCAGATCGAATAGTTAGGGCCTTAGAAGTCAACGCCAGAAGCATAAAATACAATATAAATACAACAGCTTTTCCATCGTATAAAACGAATAATTGCAACCAGTGTGAAAGTAATGGCCATTTCAGCGTTACGGGCATCCTAGACTTAACTCTGAGGCATTGCTCCACCAGATCGAATAGATAGGGCCTTAGAAGTCAACGCCAGAAGCATAAAGTACAATAAAAATCCAACAGTTTTTCCATCGCATAACAGGAATAATTGCAAACAGTGGACGATAATAGTCATTTCTACGCTCCGGTAAACCTAGGCTTCACTCTAGGGCGTTGCTCTACCAGATCGAGTAGTTAGGGCCTTAGACGTCAACGCCAGAAGCATAAAATAAAATAAAAATACAACACTTTTTCCATCGCATACAATTAATGATTGCAAACATTGTGAAAGTAACGGTCATTTCTACGTTCCGGGCAACCTAGGCTTCACTCTAGGGCGATGCTCCACCGGACCGAATATTTAGGATCTAAGAAGTCAACGCCAGAAGCATAAAATACAATAAAAATACAACAGTTTTTCCATAGTATAACAGGAATAATTGCAACCAGTGTGAAAGTGATGGCCATTTCTACGTTCCGGGCAACCTAGGCTTCACTCTAGGGCGTTGCGCCACCACATCGAATAGTTAGGTCCTTAAAAGTCAATGCCAGAAGAGTAAAATACAATATAAATACAACAGTTTTTTCATAGCATAAATTGAATAATTGCAAACAGTGTGAAAGTAATGGTCATTTCTACGCTCCGGGCAATCTAGGCTTCACTCTAGGGCGACGCTCCACTGGATCGAATATCTAGGGCCTAAGAAGTCAACGCCAGAAGCATAAAATACAATCAAAATACAACAGTTTTTAAATCATATAAAACGAATAATAGCAACCAGTGTAAAAGTAATGGTCATTTCTACGTTCCGGGCAACATGGGCTTCTCTCTAGGGCGTTACTCCACCAGACCGAATAGCTAGGGTCTTAGAAGTCAACGCCCGAAACATAAAATACAATATAAATACAACAGCTTTTCCACCGTATAACAGGAATAGTTGCAAACAGTGTGAAAGTGATGGCCATTTGTACGTTCCGGGCAACCTTGGCTTCATTCTAGGGCGTTCTTCCACCAGATCGAACAGCTAGGGCCTAAGAAGTCAACGCCAGAAGCATAAAATACAATATAAATACAACAGTTTTTCCATCATATAAAACGAATAATAGCAACCAGTGTAAAGGTAATGGTCATTCCTACGTTCCGGGCAACCTAGGCTTCTTGCTAGGGCGTTGTTCCACCAGATCGAACAGTTAGGGCCTTAAAAGTCAATGCCCGAGGCATAAAATACAATATAAATACGACAGTTTTTCCATCGTATAAAACGAATAATTGCAACCAGTGTGAAAGTTATGGTCTTTTCTACGTTCCGGGCAAACCTAGGCTTCACCCTAGGGCGTTGCTCTGCCAGATCCACTAGTTAGGGCCTAAGAAGTCAACGCTAGAAGCATAAAATACAAAATAAATACAACAGTTTTTCCATCGTATAACAGGAATAATTTCAACCTGTGTGAAAGTAATGGTCATTTCTACGTTCCGGTCAACCTAGGTTTCGCTCTAGGGCGTTGCTCCACCACATCGAATACTGAGTGCCTTGGAAGTCATCGCCAGAAGCATAAAATACAGTATAAATACAACAGCTTTTCCATTGTATAAAATGACTAATTACTAACACTGTGGAAGTAATGGTCATTTCTACGTTCCGGGCAACCCAGGCTTCACCCTAGGGCGTTGCTTCATCACATCGAAAAGCTACGGCCTTAGAAGCCAACTCCAGTGGCATAAAATACAATATAAATACAACAGTTTTTCCATCGTATAAAATGAATAATTGCAACCAGTATGAAAGTTATGGTCATTTCTACGTTCCGGTCAACCTAGGTTTCGCTCTATGGCGTTGCTCCACCACAGCGAATAGTTAGGGCCTTAGAAGTCAATGCCAGAAGCATAAAATACAATATAAATACAACAGGTTTTCCATCGTATAACAGGAATAATTGCAGCCAGTGCGTAAGATATGGTCAATTCTATGTTTCGGGCAACCTAGGCTTCACTCTAGGGCGTTGCTCGACCACATCGAATAGCTGCGGCCTTAGAAGTCAACGCCAGAAGCATAAAATACAATATAAATACAACAGTTTTTCAATCGTATAACAGGAATAATTGCAAACAGTGCGAAAGATATGGTCAGTTCTACGTTGCGGGCATCCTAGGCTTCACTCTAGGGCATTGCTCCACCACATCGAATAGCTACGGCCTTAGAAGTCGACCCCATAACTATAAAAAACAATATAAATACAACAGTTTTTCCATTGTATAAAATGAATAATTGCAAACAGTGTGGAAGTAATGGTCATTTCTACTTTCCGGGCAACCTAGGCTTCACTCTAGGGCGTTGCTCCACCACATCGAATAGCTACGGCCTTAGAAGTCAACGGCTGAAGCATAAAATACAAAATAAATACAACAGTTTTTCCATCGTATAGCAAGAATAATTGCCACCAGTGTGAAAGTGATGGTCACTTCTTCATTCCGGGCAACCTAGGCTTCACTCTAGGCCGTTGCTCGACCACATCGAATAGCTATGGCCTTAAAAGTCAACGCCAGAAGCATTAAATACAATATAAATACTACAGCTTTTCCACCGTATAAGAGGAATAATTGCAACCAGTATGAAAGTTATGGTCATTTCTACGTTCCGGGCAACCTAGGCCTCACCCTAAGGCGTTGCTCCACCAGATCCAATAGTTAGGACCTTAGAAGTCAACGACCGCAGCATAAAATAAAAATAAAAATACAAAAGTTTTTCCATCGTATAACAGGAATAATTGCCACCAGTGTGAAAGTGATGGTCATTTCTGCATTCCGGGCAACCTAGGCTTTACTATAGGGCGTTGCTCCTCCAGATAGAATAGTTAGGGCCCAGGATGTCAACGCCAGAAGCATAAAACACAATATAAATACAACAGTCTTTCCATTGCATAAAATGAATAATTGCATACAGTGTGGAAATAATGGTCATTTCTACTTTCCGGGCAACCTAGGCTTCACTCTAGGGCATTGCTCCACATCATCGAATAGCTACGGCCTTAGAAGTCAACGGCTGAAGCATAAAATACAAAATAAATACAACAGTTTTTCCATTGTATAACAAGAATAATTGCCGCCAATGTGAAGGCGATGGTCATTTCTTCATTCCGGGCAACCTAGGCTTCACTCTAGGGCGTTGCTCCACCAGATCGAATAGTTAGGGCCTAGGAATTCAACGCCAGAAGCATAAAATACAGTATAAATACAACAGTTTTTCCATCGTATAAGAGGAATAACTGCAACCAGTGTGAAAGTACTGGTCATTTCTACGTTCCGGGTAACCTAGGCTTCGCTCAATGGCGTTGCTCCACCAGATCGAAAAGCAAGGGACTTAGAAGTCAACGCCAGAAGCATAAAATACAATAAAAATACAACACTTTTTCCATCGTATAAAATGAATAATTGCAAACAGTGTGGAAGTAATGGTCATTTCTACTTTCCGGGCAACCTGGGCTTCACTCTAGGGCGTTGCTCCACCATATCGAATAGCTACGGCCTTAGAAGTCAACGGCTGAAGCATAAAATATAATATAAATACATCAGTTTTTCCGTCGTATAACAGGAATAAATGCAACCAGTGTGAAAGGCATGGTCATTACTACGTTCCGCGCAACCTACGCTTCACTCTAGGGCGTTGCTCCACCATATCGAATAGCTACGGCCTTAGAAGTCAACGTCTGAAGCATAAAATACATCATAAGTACAACAGTTTTCCCATCGTATAAAATGAATAATGGCAAACAGTGTGAAGGTAATGGTCATTTCTACGTTCCGGGCATCCTAGACTTAACTCTGAGGCATTGCTCCACCAGTCCCAATAGTTAGGACCTAAGAAGTTAGCGCCAGAAGCATAAAATACAATATAAATACAACAGTTTTTCCATTGTATAAAATGAATAATTGCAGACAGTGTGGTCGTAATGGTCATTTCTACTTTCCGGGGAACCTAGGCTTCACTCTAGGGCGTTGCTCCACCACATCGAATAGCTGCGGCCTTAGAAGTCAACGCCAGAAACATAAAATATAATACAAATACAACAGTTTTTCCATCGTATAAAACGAATAATTCCAACCAGTAGGAGAGTAATGGCCATTTCTACGTTCCGGGCATCCTAGACTTAACTCTGAGGCATTCCTCCACCAGATCGAATACATAGGGCCTTAGAAGTCAACGCCAGAAGCATAAAATACAATATAAATACAACAGCATTTCCATCGTATATAATGTATATTTGCAAACAGTGTGAAAGTACTGGTCATTTCTACATTCCAGGCAACCGAGGCCTCACTCTAGGGCGTTGCTCCACCAGATCGAATAGCTAGGAACTTAGAAGTCAGCGCCAGAAGCATAAAATGCAAAATAAATAGAACAGTTTTTCCATCGTATAAAACGAATAATTGCAACCAGTGTGAAAGTTATGGTCATTTCTACGTTCCCGGCAACCTAGGCTTCACCCTAGGGCGTTGACCCACCACATCGAATAGCTACGGCCTTAGAAGTCAACGCCAGAAGCACCAAATACAAAATAAATACAACAGTTTTTCCATCGTATAAAACGAATAATTGCAACCAGTATGAAACTTATGGTCATTTCTACGTTCCGGGCAACCTAGGCTTCACCCTAGGGCAATGCTCCACCTGACCGAATAGCTAGGGACTAAGAAGTCAACGCCAGAAGCATAAAACACGATATTTGTACAACAGTTTTACCATCGTATAAAATGAATAATCGCAAACAGTGTGAGGTAATGGTCATTTCTACGTTCCGGGCAACCTAGGCTTCACTCTAGGGCGTTGTTCCAACAGATCGAATAGTTAGGGCCTAAGAAGTCGACGCCAGAAGCATAAAATACTGTAGGGCGTTGCTCCACCAGATCGCATAGTTAGGGACTTTGAATACAACGCCAGAAGCATAAAATACAAAATAAATAGAACAGTTTTTCCATCGTATAAAACGAATAATTGCAACCAGTGTGAAGGTTATGGTCATTTCTACGTTCCCGGCAACCTAGGCTTCACCCTAGGGCGTTGTCCCACCACATCGAATAGCTACGGCCTTAGAAGTGAACGCCAAAAGCACCAAATACAAAATAAATACAACAGTTTTTCCATCGTATATAACGAATAATTGCAACCAGTATGAAAGTTATGGTCATTTCTACGTTACGGGCAACCTAGGCTTCACCCTAGGGCGATGCTCCACCTGACCGAATAGCTAGGGACTAAGAAGTCAACGCCAGAAGCATAAAACACGATATTTGTACAACAGTTTTACCATCGTATAAAATGAATAATCGCAAACAGTGCGAGGTAATGGTCATTTCTACGTTCCGGGCAACCTAGGCTTCACTCTAGGGAGGTGCTCCACCAGATCGAATAGTTAGGGCCTAAGAAGTCAACGCCAGAAGCATAAAATACAATAAAAATGCAACAGTTTTTCCATCGTATAAAACGAATAATTGAAACCAGTGTGAAAGTTATGGTCATTTCTACGTTCCGCGCAACCTAGGCTTCACACCTGGGCGTTGCTCCACCAGATCCAATAGTTAGGACTTAAGAAGTCAGCGCCAGAAGCATAAAATACAAAATAGATACAACAGCTTTTCCATGGTATATAATGTATATTTGCAAACAGTGTGAAGGTAATGGTCATTTCTACGTTCCGGACAACCTAGGCTTCACTGCAGGGCGTTGCTCCACCAGATCCAATAGTTAGGACCTAAGAAGTCAGCGCCAGAAGCATAAAATACAAAATAGGTACAACAGCTTTTCCATGGTATATAATGTATATTTGCAAACAGTGCGAGGTAATGGTCATTTCTACGTTCCGGGCAACCTAGGCTTCACCCTAGGGCGATGCTCCACCTGACAGAATAGCTAGGGACTAAGAAGTCAATGCCAGAAGCATAAAACACGATATTTGTACAACAGTTTTACCATCGTATAAAATGAATAATCGCAAACTGTGCGAGATAATGGTCATTTCTACGTTCCGGGCAACCTAGGCTTCACTCTAGGGAGGTGGTCCACCAGATCGAATAGTTGGGGCCTAAGAAGTCAACGCCAGAAGCATAAAATACAATACAAATGCAACAGTTTTTCCATCGTATAACAGGAAAGCTGCAAGCAGTGTGAAAGTACGGGACATTTCTATGTTCCGGGTAACCTAGACTCCACTCTAGGGCGTTGCTCCACGTGATCGATTAGCTAGAGACTTAGAATTCAACGGCAGAAGGATAAACTACAACATAAGTACAGCAGTTTTTCCATCGCATAAAATGTATAATTGCAACAGCGTGAAGGTAATGGTCATTTCTACGTACCGGGCAACCTAGGCTTCACTCTAGGGCGTTGTTCCAACAGATCGAATAGTTAGGGCCTAAGAAGTCGACGCCAGAAGCATAAAATACAATATAAATACAACAGCTTTTCCATCGACTATGATGTATATTTTCAAAAGAGTGTGAAAGTAAAGGTCATTCCTACGTTCCGGGCAACCTAGGCTTAACTGTAGGGCGTTGCTCCACCAGATCGCATAGTTAGGGACTTTGAATACAACGCCAGAAGCATAAAATACAATAAAAATGCAAGAGTTTTTCAATTGTATAACAGGAATAACTGCAACCAGTGTGAAAGTACTGGTCATTTCTACGTTTCGGGTAACCCAGGCTTCATTCTAGGGCTTCGCTCCACCAGATCGAATAGCTCGGGACTTAGAATTCAACGCCAGAAGAATAAAATACGACATAAGTACAACAGTTTTACCATCGTATAAAATGAATTATCACAAACAGTGTGAAGGTAATGGTCATTTCTACGTTCCGGGCAACCTAGGCATCACTCTTGGGCGTTGCTCCACCAGATCGAATAGTTAGGGCCTTAGAAGTCAACGCCAGAAGCATAAAATACAATATAAATACAACAGATTTTCCATCGTATATAATGTAAATTTGCAAACAGTGTGAAAGTAAAGGTCATTTCTACGTTCCGGGCAACCTAGACTTAACTGTAGGGCGTTGCTCCACCAGAACGCATAGTTAGGGACATAGAATTCAACGCCATAAGCATAAAATACAAAATAAATACAACAGTTTTTCCACCGTATAACAAGAATAATTGCAACCACTGTGAAAGTGATGGTCATTTCTACATTCCGGGCAACCTAGGCTCCACTCTAGGGCGTTGCTCCACCAGACTGAATAGTTAGGGACTTAGAATTCAACGCCAGAAGAATAAAATACGACATAAGTACAACAGTTTTACCATCGTATAAAATGAATTATCACAAACAGTGTGAAGGTAATGGTCATTTCTACGTTCCGGGCAACCTAGGCATCACTCTTGGGCGTTGCTCCACCAGATCGAATAGTTAGGGCCTTAGAAGTCAACGCCAGAAGCATAAAATACAATATAAATACAACAGATTTTCCATCGTATATAATGTAAATTTGCAAACAGTGTGAAAGTAAAGGTCATTTCTACGTTCCGGGCAACCTAGACTTAACTGTAGGGCGTTGCTCCACCAGAACGCATAGTTAGGGACATAGAATTCAACGCCATAAGCATAAAATACAAAATAAATACAACAGTTTTTCCACAGTATAACAAGAATAATTGCAACCACTGTGAAAGTGATGGTCATTTCTACATTCCGGGCAACCTAGGCTCCACTCTAGGGCGTTGCTCCACCAGACTGAATAGTTAGGGACTTAGAATTCGAAGCCAGAAGCATAAAATACAACATAAGTACAACAGCTTTCCCATCGTATAACAGGAATAAGTGCAACCAGTGTGAAAGTACATGTCATTTCTACGTTCCGGGTAACCTAGGCTTCGCTCAAGGGCGTTGTTCCACCACATCGAATAGCTGCGGCCTTAGAAGTCAACGCCAGAAACATAAAATACAATATAAATACAACAGTTTTTCCATCGTATAAAACGAATAATTGCAACCAGTGTGTAAGTAATGGCCATTTCTACGTTCCGGGCATCCTAGACTTAACTCTGAGACATTGCTCCACGAGATCGAATACACAGGGCCTTAGAAGTAAGCGCCAGAAGCATAAAGTACAATCAAAATCCAACAGTTTGTCCATCGTATAACAGGAATAATTGCAACCAGTGTGAAAGTAATGGTCATTTCTACGTTCCGAGCAACCTATGTTTCGCTCTATGGCTTTGCTCCACCAGATCAAATAGTTAGGACCTAAGAAGTCAACGCCAGAAGCATGAAATACAATATAAATACAACAGATTTTCCATCGTCTATAATGTATATTTGCAAACAGGGTGAAAGCCACGGTCATTTCTACGTTCCGGGCATACTAGGCTTCACTCTAGGGCGATGCTCCACCTGACCGAATAGCTAGGGACTAAGAAGTCAACGCCAGAAGCATAAAACACGATATTTGTACAACAGTTTTACCATCGTATAAAATGAATAATCGCAAACAGTGCGAGGTAATGGTCATTTCTACGTTCCGGGCAACCTAGGCTTCACTCTAGGGAGGTGCTCCACCAGATCGAATAGTTAGGGCCTAAGAAGTCAACGCCAGAAGCATAAAATACAATAAAAATGCAACAGTTTTTCCATCGTATAAAACGAATAATTGAAACCAGTGTGAAAGTTATGGTCATTTCTACGTTCCGCGCAACCTAGGCTTCACACCTGGGCGTTGCTCCACCAGATCCAATAGTTAGGACTTAAGAAGTCAGCGCCAGAAGCATAAAATACAAAATAGATACAACAGCTTTTCCATGGTATATAATGTATATTTGCAAACAGTGTGAAGGTAATGGTCATTTCTACGTTCCGGACAACCTAGGCTTCACTGCAGGGCGTTGCTCCACCAGATCCAATAGTTAGGACCTAAGAAGTCAGCGCCAGAAGCATAAAATACAAAATAGATACAACAGCTTTTCCATGGTATATAATGTATATTTGCAAACAGTGCGAGGTAATGGTCATTTCTACGTTCCGGGCAACCTAGGCTTCACCCTAGGGCGATGCTCCACCTGACAGAATAACTAGGGACTAAGAAGTCAATGCCAGAAGCATAAAACACGATATTTGTACAACAGTTTTACCATCGTATAAAATGAATAATCGCAAACAGTGCGAGATAATGGTCATTTCTACGTTCCGGGCAACCTAGGCTTCACTCTAGGGAGGTGGTCCACCAGATCGAATAGTTGGGGCCTAAGAAGTCAACGCCAGAAGCATAAAATACAATACAAATGCAACAGTTTTTCCATCGTATAACAGGAAAGCTGCAAGCAGTGTGAAAGTACGGGACATTTCAAATGTTCCGGGTAACCTAGACTCCACTCTAGGGCGTTGCTCCACCTGATCGATTAGCTAGAGACTTAGAATTCAACGGCAGAAGGATAAACTACAACATAAGTACAGCAGTTTTTCCATCGTATAAAATGTATAATTGCAACAGCGTGAAGGTAATGGTCATTTCTACGTTCCGGGCAACCTAGGCTTCACTCTAGGGCGTTGTTCCGACAGATCGAATAGTTAGGGCCTAAGAAGTCGACGCCAGAAGCATAAAATACAATATAAATACAACAGCTTTTCCATCGACTATGATGTATATTTTCAAAAGAGTGTGAAAGTGAAGGTCATTCCTACGTTCCGGGCAACCTAGGCTTAACTGTAGGGCGTTGCTCCACCAGATCGCATAGTTAGGGACTTTGAATACAACGCCAGAAGCTTAAAATACAATAAAAATGCAAGAGTTTTTCAATTGTATAACAGGAATAACTGCAACCAGTGTGAAAGTACTGGTCATTTCTACGTTTCGGGTAACCTAGGCTTCATTCTAGGGCTTCGCTCCACCAGATCGAATAGCTCGGGACTTAGAATTCAACGCCAGAAGAATAAAATACGACATAAGTACAACAGTTTTACCATCGTATAAAATGAATTATCACAAACAGTGTGAAGGTAATGGTCATTTCTACGTTCCGGGCAACCTAGGCATCACTCTTGGGCGTTGCTCCACCAGATCGAATAGTTAGGGCCTTAGAAGTCAACGCCAGAAGCATAAAATACAAAATAAATACAACAGTTTTTCCACCGTATAACAAGAATAATTGCAACCACTGTGAAAGTGATGGTCATTTCTACATTCCGGGCAACCTAGGCTCCACTCTAGGGCGTTGCTCCACCAGATTGAATAGTTAGGGACTTAGAATTCGACGCCAGAAGCATAAAATACAACATAAGTACAACAGCTTTCCCATCGTATAACAGGAATAAGTGCAACCAGTGTGAAAGTACATGTCATTTCTACGTTCCGGGCAACCTAGGCTTCGCTCAAGGGCGTTGCTCCACCAGATCGAAAAGCAAGGGACTTAGATGTCAACGCCAGAAGCATAAAGTACAATAAAAATACAACAGTTTTACCATCGTATAAAATGAATAATGGCAAACAGTGTGAAGGTAATGGTCATTTCTACGTTCCGGGCATCCTAGACTTAACTCTGAGGCATTGCTCCACCAGTCCCAATAGTTAGGACCTAAGAAGTTAGCGCCAGAAGCATAAAATACAATATAAATACAACAGTTTTTCCATTGTATAAAATGAATAATTGCAGACAGTGTGGTCGTAATGGTCATTTCTACTTTCCGGGGAACCTAGGCTTCACTCTAGGGCGTTGCTCCACCACATCGAATAGCTACGGCCTTAGAAGTCAACGGCTGAAGCATAAAATATAATATAAATACAACAGTTTTTCCATCGTATAACAATAATAATTGCAACCAGTCTAAAAGTGGTGATCATTTCTACATTCCGGGCAACCTAGGCTTCACTCTAGGGCGTTGCTCCACCAGATCGAATAGTTAGGGCCTAAGAAGTCAACGCCAGAAGCATAAAGTACAATAAAAATCCAACGGTTTGTCCATCGTATAACAGGAATAATTGCAACCAGTGTGAAAGTAATGATCACTTCTACGTTCCGAGCAACCTAGGTTTCGCACTATGGCGTTGCTCCTCCACATCGAATAGTTAGGGCCTTAGAAGTCAACGCCAGAAGCACCAAATACAAAATAAATACAACAGTTTTTCCATCGTATAAAACGAATAATTCCAACCAGTGGGAAAGTAATGGCCATTTCTACGTTCCGGGCATCCTAGACTTAACTCTGAGGCATTGCTCCACCAGATCGAATACATAGGGCCTTAGAAGTTAGCGCCAGAAGCATAAAATACAATATAAATACAACGGTTTTTCCCTTGTATAACAGGAATAATTGCAACCAGTGTGAAAGGTATGGTCATTTCTACGTTCCGGCCAATCTAGGCTTCACTCTAGGGCATTGCTCCACCACATCGAATAGTTAGGGCCTTACAAGTCAATGCCAGGAGCATAAAATACAATATAAACACAACAGTTTTTCCACTGTATAATATGAATAATTGCAAACAGTGTGGATGTAATGGTCACTTCTACGTTCCGGGCAACCTAGGCTTCACTCTAGGGCGTTGCTCCTCCATATCGAATAGCTACGGCCTTAGAAGTCAACGGCTGAAGCATAAAATATAATATATATACAACAGTTTTTCCATCGTATAACAGGAATAAATGCAACCAGTGTGAAAGGCATGGTCATTTCTACGTTCCGCGCAACCTAAGCATCACTCTAGGGCGTTGCTCCACCATATCGAGTAGCTACAGCCTTAGAAGTCAACGGCTGAAGCATAAAATACAACATAAGTACAACAGTTTTCCCATCGTATAACAGGAATAATTGCAACCAGTGTGAAAGTACAGGTCATTTCTACGTTCCGGGCAACCTAGGCTTCGCTCAAGGGCGTTACTCCACCTGATCGAATAGTTAGGGCCTAAGAAGTCAACGCCAGTAGCATAAAATAAGATATATGTACAACAGTTTTACCATCGTATAAAATGAATAATCGCAAACAGTGTGAAGGTAATGGTCATTTCTACGTTCCGGGCAACCTAGACTTCACTCTAGGGCGTTGCTCCACCAGGTCGTATAGTTGGGGCCTTAGAAAGCAACTCCAGTCGCATAAAATACAATAAAAATACAACAGTTTTACCATCGTATAACTGGCATAATTGCAACCAGTGTGAAAGATATGGTCATTTCTACGTTCCGGGCAAGCTAGGCTTCACTCTAGGGCGTTGGTCCACCACATCCAATAGTTAGGGCCTAAGAAGTCAACGCCAGAAGCACCAAATACAAAATAAATACAACAGTTTTACCATCGTATAAAACGAATAATTGCAACCAGTGTGAAAGGAATGGCCATTTCTACGTTCAGGGCATCCTACACTTAACTCTGAGGCATTGCTCCACCAGATCCAATACATAGGGCCTTAGAAGTGAACGCCAGAAGCATAAAATACAAAATAGATACAACAGTTTTTCCATCGCATATAATGTATATTTGCAAACAGTGTGAAAGTAAAGGTCATTTCTACGTTTCGGGCAACCTAGGCTTCACTGTAGGACGTTTCTCCTCCAGATCGAATAACTACGGCCTTGAAGTCAACGCCTGAAGCATAAAATATAATATAAATACAACAGTTTTTCAATCGTATAGCAGGAATAATTGCAACCAGAGTGAAGGTGATGGTTATTTCTACGTCCCGGGCAACCTAGGCTTCACTCTAGGGCGTTCCTCCACCAGATCGAATAGCTAGGGACTTAGAAGTCAACGCTAGGAGCGTAAAATAAAATAAAAATACAACGGTTTTTCCATCGTATAAAACGAATAATTGCAACCAGTATGCATGTTATGGTCCCTTCTACGTTCCGGGCAACCTAGGCTTCACTCTATGGCGTTGGTCCACCAGATCCAATAGCTTCGGCCTAAGAAGTCAAAGCCAGGAGCACCAAATACAAAATAAATGCTACAGTTTTTCCATCGTATAAAACGAATAATTGCAACCAGTATGAAAGCTGTGGTCATTTCTACGTTCCGGGCAACCTAGGCTTCACTCAAGGACGTTGCTCAACCACATCGAATAGCTACGGCCCTAGAAGACAACGCCATAACTATAACATACAATATAAATACAACAGTCTTTCCATCGTATAAAACGAATAATTGCAACCAGTCTGATGGTTATGGTCATTTCTACGTCCCGGGCAATCTAGGCTTCTCTCTAGGGCGTTGCTCCACCAGATCAAATAGATAGGGCCTAAGAAGTCAACGCCAGAAGCATAAAATACAACAGAAATACAACAGTTTTTCCGTCGTATAACAGGAATAATTGCAACCAGTCTGAAAGACATGGTCATTTCTACGTTCCGGGCAACCTAGGCTTCACTCTAGTGCGTTGCTCCACCACATCGAATAGCTACGGCATTAGGAGTCAACGCCAGAGGCATAAAATACAAAATAAATACAACAGTTTTTCCATCGTGTAACAGGAATAATGGCAACCAGTGTGAAAGTAATGGGCATTTCTACGTTCCGTGCAACCTAGGCTTCACTCTAGGGCGTTGATCCACCAGGTCGAATAGTTAGGGCCTTAGAAAACAACTCCAGACGCATAAAATACAAGATAAATGCAACAGTTTTTCCACGGTATAAAACGAATAATTGCAACCAGCATGAAAGTTATGGTCATTTCTACGTACCGGGCAACCTGAGCTTCACCCTAGGGCGTTGCTCCACCAGATCGAATAGTTAGGTCCTAAGAAGTCAACGCCAGAAGCATAAAATACGATATATGTACAACAGCTTTTCCATCGTATCGTACGAATAAGTGCAACCAGTGTGAAAGCAATGGCCATTTCTACGTTCCGGGCATCCTAGACTTAACTCTAGGGCGTTGCACTACCAGATCGAATAGCTACGGCCTTAGAAGTCAACGCCCGAAGCATAAAATACAATAAAAATACAACAGTTTTTCCACCGTATAACAGGAATGATAGCAACCAGAGTGAAGGTGATGGCCACTTCTAAGTTCCGGGCAACCTAGGCTTCACTCTAGAGAGTTGCACCACCAGATCGAATAGCTAGGTCCTGAGAAGTCAACGCAAGAAGCATAAAATAAAATATAAATACAACAGTTATTCCATCGTATAACAGGAATAATTACAACCAGTGTGAAAGTAATGGGCATTTCTACGTTCCGGGCAACCTAGGCTTCACTCTAGGGCGTTGTTCCTCCAGATAGAATAGCTAGTGCCTTAGAAGTCAACGCCCGAAGCATAAAATATAATATACATACAACAGTTCTTCCATCGTTTAACAGGAATAATTGCAACCAGTGTGAAAGTGATGGTCATTTCTACGTTCCTGGCAACCCAGGCTTCACTCTAGGGCGTTGCTCCACCACATCGAATAGCTACGGCATAAGAAGTCAACGCCTGAAGCATAAAATACAATAAAAATAGAACAGTTTTTCCATCGTGTAACAGGAATAATTGCAACCAGTGTGAGAGTAATGGTCATTTCTACGTTCAGGGCAACATAGGCTTCACTCTAGGGCATTGTTCCACCAGATCGAATAGTTAGGGCCTAAGAAGTCAAGGCCAGAAGCATAAAATACAATATAAATACAACAGCTTTTCCATCGTATATAATGTATATTTGCAAACAGTGTGAAAGTAAAGGTCATTTCTACGTCCCGGGCAACCTAGGTCTCGCTGTAGGGCGTTGCTCCACCAGATCGAATAGCTAGGGCCTTAGATGTCAACGCCCGAAGCATAAAATACAAAATAAATAGAACAGTTTTTCCATTGTATAAAACGAATAATTGCAACCAGTGTGAAAGTTATGGGCATTTCTACGTTCCAGGCAACCTAGGCTTAACTCCAGGGCATTGCTCCACCAGATCGAATAGTTAGGGACTTTGAATACAACGCCAGAAGCATAAAATACAGTAAAAATGCAACAGTTTTTCCATCGTATAACAGGAAAGCTGCAACCAGTGTGAAAGTACTGGTCATTTCTATGTTCCGGGTAACCTAGGCTTGACTCTAGGGCATTGCTCCACCAGATCGAATAGTTAGGGACTTAGAATTCAACGCCAGAAGAATAAAATACAGCATAAGTACAACAGCTTTTCCATCGTATGAAATGTATAATTGCAAGCAGTGTGAAGGTAATGGTCATTTCTACATTCTGGGCAACCTAGGCTTCACTCTAGAGCGTTGCTCCACCAGATCGAATAGTTAGGGCCTTGGAAGTCAACGCCAGAAGCATAAAATACACAATAATTAGAACAGTTTTTCCATTGTATAAAACGAATAATTGCAACCAGTGTGAAAGTTATGGTCATTTCTACTTTCGCGGCAACCTAGGCTTAACTGTAGGGCGTTGCTCCACCAGATCGCATAGTTAGGGACTTAGAAGTCAACGCCAGAAGCATAAAATACAATAAAAATGCAACAGTTTTTCCATCGTATAACAGGAATAACTGCAACCAGTGCGAAAGTACTGGTCATTTCCATGTTACGGGTAACCTAGGCTTCACTCTAGAGCGTTGCTCCTCCTGATCGAATAGCTAGGGACTTAGAATTCAGTGCCAGAAGAATAAAATACAACATACGTACAACAGTTTTTCCATCGTATAAAATGTATAATTGCAAGCAGTGTGAAGGTAATGGTCATTTCCACGTTCTGGGCAACCTCAGCTTCACTCTAGAGCGTTGCTCCACCAGATCGAATAGCTAGGGCCTTAGAAGTAAACGGCCGAAGCATAAAATTCAAAATAAATAGAACAGTTTTTCCATTGTATAAAACGAATAATTGCAACCAGTGTGAAAGTTATGGTCATTTCTACGTTCAGGGCAACATAGGCTTCACTCTGGAGCGTTGCTACCCCAGATCGAATAGTTAGGGCCTTAGATGTCAACGCCCGAAGCATAAAATACAAAATAAATAGTACAGTTTTTCCATTGTATAAAACGAGTAATTGCAACCAGTGTGAAAGTTATTGTCCTTTCTATGTTCCGGGCAACCTAGGCTTAACTGTAGGGCGTTGCTCCACCAGATCGCATAGTTAGGGACTTTGAATACAACGCCAGAAGCATAAAATACAATAAAAATGCAAGAGTTTTTCAATTGTATAACAGGAATAACTGCAACCAGTGTGAAAGTACTGGTCATTTCTACGTTTCGGGTAACCTAGGCTTCATTCTAGGGCTTCGCTCCACCAGATCGAATAGCTCGGGACTTAGAATTCAACGCCAGAAGAATAAAATACGACATAAGTACAACAGTTTTACCATCGTATAAAATGAATTATCACAAACAGTGTGAAGGTAATGGTCATTTCTACGTTCCGGGCAACCTAGGCATCACTCTTGGGCGTTGCTCCACCAGATCGAATAGTTAGGGCCTTAGAAGTCAACGCCAGAAGCATAAAATACAATATAAATACAACAGATTTTCCATCGTATATAATGTAAATTTGCAAACAGTGTGAAAGTAAAGGTCATTTCTACGTTCCGGGCAACCTAGACTTAACTGTAGGGCGTTGCTCCACCAGAACGCATAGTTAGGGACATAGAATTCAACGCCATAAGCATAAAATACAAAATAAATACAACAGTTTTTCCACCGTATAACAAGAATAATTGCAACCACTGTGAAAGTGATGGTCATTTCTACATTCCGGGCAACCTAGGCTCCACTCTAGGGCGTTGCTCCACCAGACTGAATAGTTAGGGACTTAGAATTCGAAGCCAGAAGCATAAAATACAACATAAGTACAACAGCTTTCCCATCGTATAACAGGAATAAGTGCAACCAGTGTGAAAGTACATGTCATTTCTACGTTCCGGGTAACCTAGGCTTCGCTCAAGGGCGTTGTTCCACCACATCGAATAGCTGCGTCCTTAGAAGTCAACGCCAGAAACATAAAATACAATATAAATACAACAGTTTTTCCATCGTATAAAACGAATAATTGCAACCAGTGTGTAAGTAATGCCCATTTCTACGTTCCGGGCATCCTAGACTTAACTCTGAGACATTGCTCCACGAGATCGAATACACAGGGCCTTAGAAGTAAGCGCCAGAAGCATAAAGTACAATCAAAATCCAACAGTTTGTCCATCGTATAACAGGAATAATTGCAACCAGTGTGAAAGTAATGGTCATTTCTACGTTCCGAGCAACCTATGTTTCGCTCTATGGCTTTGCTCCACCAGATCAAATAGTTAGGGCCTAAGAAGTCAACGCCAGAAGCATGAAATACAATATAAATACAACAGATTTTCCATCGTCTATAATGTATATTTGCAAACAGGGTGAAAGCAACGGTCATTTCTACGTTCCGGGCAAACTAGGCTTCACTCTAGGGCGATGCTCCACCTGACCGAATAGCTAGGGACTAAGAAGTCAACGCCAGAAGCATAAAACACGATATTTGTACAACAGTTTTACCATCGTATAAAATGAATAATCGCAAACAGTGCGAGGTAATGGTCATTTCTACGTTCCGGGCAACCTAGGCTTCACTCTAGGGAGGTGCTCCACCAGATCGAATAGTTAGGGCCTAAGAAGTCAACGCCAGAAGCATAAAATACAATAAAAATGCAACAGTTTTTCCATCGTATAAAACGAATAATTGAAACCAGTGTGAAAGTTATGGTCATTTCTACGTTCCGCGCAACCTAGGCTTCACACCTGGGCGTTGCTCCACCAGATCCAATAGTTAGGACTTAAGAAGTCAGCGCCAGAAGCATAAAATACAAAATAGATACAACAGCTTTTCCATGGTATATAATGTATATTTGCAAACAGTGCGAGGTAATGGTCATTTCTACGTTCCGGGCAACCTAGGCTTCACCCTAGGGCGATGCTCCACCTGACAGAATAACTAGGGACTAAGAAGTCAATGCCAGAAGCATAAAACACGATATTTGTACAACAGTTTTACCATCGTATAAAATGAATAATCGCAAACAGTGCGAGATAATGGTCATTTCTACGTTCCGGGCAACCTAGGCTTCACTCTAGGGAGGTGGTCCACCAGATCGAATAGTTGGGGCCTAAGAAGTCAACGCCAGAAGCATAAAATACAATACAAATGCAACAGTTTTTCCATCGTATAACAGGAAAGCTGCAAGCAGTGTGAAAGTACGGGACATTTCAAATGTTCCGGGTAACCTAGACTCCACTCTAGGGCGTTGCTCCACCTGATCGATTAGCTAGAGACTTAGAATTCAACGGCAGAAGGATAAACTACAACATAAGTACAGCAGTTTTTCCATCGTATAAAATGTATAATTGCAACAGCGTGAAGGTAATGGTCATTTCTACGTTCCGGGCAACCTAGGCTTCACTCTAGGGCGTTGTTCCAACGGATCGAATAGTTAGGGCCTAAGAAGTCGACGCCAGAAGCATAAAATACAATATAAATACAACAGCTTTTCCATCGACTATGATGTATATTTTCAAAAGAGTGTGAAAGTGAAGGTCATTCCTACGTTCCGGGCAACCTAGGCTTAACTGTAGGGCGTTGCTCCACCAGATCGCATAGTTAGGGACTTTGAATACAACGCCAGAAGCATAAAATACAATAAAAATGCAAGAGTTTTTCAATTGTATAACAGGAATAACTGCAACCAGTGTGAAAGTACTGGTCATTTCTACGTTTCGGGTAACCTAGGCTTCATTCTAGGGCTTCGCTCCACCAGATCGAATAGCTCGGGACTTAGAATTCAACGCCAGAAGAATAAAATACGACATAAGTACAACAGTTTTACCATCGTATAAAATGAATTATCACAAACAGTGTGAAGGTAATGGTCATTTCTACGTTCCGGGCAACCTAGGCATCACTCTTGGGCGTTGCTCCACCAGATCGAATAGTTAGGGCCTTAGAAGTCAACGCCAGAAGCATAAAATACAAAATAAATACAACAGTTTTTCCACCGTATAACAAGAATAATTGCAACCACTGTGAAAGTGATGGTCATTTCTACATTCCGGGCAACCTAGGCTCCACTCTAGGGCGTTGCTCCACCAGATTGAATAGTTAGGGACTTAGAATTCGACGCCAGAAGCATAAAATACAACATAAGTACAACAGCTTTCCCATCGTATAACAGGAATAAGTGCAACCAGTGTGAAAGTACATGTCATTTCTACGTTCCGGGCAACCTAGGCTTCGCTCAAGGGCGTTGCTCCACCAGATCGAAAAGCAAGGGACTTAGATGTCAACGCCAGAAGCATAAAGTACAATAAAAATACAACAGTTTTACCATCGTATAAAATGAATAATGGCAAACAGTGTGAAGGTAATGGTCATTTCTACGTTCCGGGCATCCTAGACTTAACTCTGAGGCATTGCTCCACCAGTCCCAATAGTTAGGACCTAAGAAGTTAGCGCCAGAAGCATAAAATACAATATAAATACAACAGTTTTTCCATTGTATAAAATGAATAATTGCAGACAGTGTGGTCGTAATGGTCATTTCTACTTTCCGGGGAACCTAGGCTTCACTCTAGGGCGTTGCTCCACCACATCGAATAGCTACGGCCTTAGAAGTCAACGGCTGAAGCATAAAATATAATATAAATACAACAGTTTTTCCATCGTATAACAATAATAATTGCAACCAGTCTAAAAGTGGTGATCATTTCTACATTCCGGGCAACCTAGGCTTCACTCTAGGGCGTTGCTCCACCAGATCGAATAGTTAGGGCCTAAGAAGTCAACGCCAGAAGCATAAAGTACAATAAAAATCCAACGGTTTGTCCATCGTATAACAGGAATAATTGCAACCAGTGTGAAAGTAATGATCACTTCTACGTTCCGAGCAACCTAGGTTTCGCACTATGGCGTTGCTCCTCCACATCGAATAGTTAGGGCCTTAGAAGTCAACGCCAGAAGCACCAAATACAAAATAAATACAACAGTTTTTCCATCGTATAAAACGAATAATTCCAACCAGTGGGAAAGTAATGGCCATTTCTACGTTCCGGGCATCCTAGACTTAACTCTGAGGCATTGCTCCACCAGATCGAATACATAGGGCCTTAGAAGTTAGCGCCAGAAGCATAAAATACAAAATAAATACAACGGTTTTTCCCTTGTATAACAGGAATAATTGCAACCAGTGTGAAAGGTATGGTCATTTCTACGTTCCGGCCAATCTAGGCTTCACTCTAGGGCATTGCTCCACCACATCGAATAGTTAGGGCCTTACAAGTCAATGCCAGGAGCATAAAATACAATATAAATACAACAGTTTTTCCACTGTATAATATGAATAATTGCAAACAGTGTGGATGTAATGGTCACTTCTACGTTCCGGGCAACCTAGGCTTCACTCTAGGGCGTTGCTCCTCCATATCGAATAGCTACGGCCTTAGAAGTCAACGGCTGAAGCATAAAATATAATATATATACAACAGTTTTTCCATCGTATAACAGGAATAAATGCAACCAGTGTGAAAGGCATGGTCATTTCTACGTTCCGCGCAACCTAGGCATCACTCTAGGGCGTTGCTCCACCATATCGAGTAGCTACGGCCTTAGAAGTCAACGGCTGAAGCATAAAATACAACATAAGTACAACAGTTTTCCCATCGTATAACAGGAATAATTGCAACCAGTGTGAAAGTACAGGTCATTTCTACGTTCCGGGCAACCTAGGCTTCGCTCAAGGGCGTTACTCCACCTGATCGAATAGTTAGGGCCTAAGAAGTCAACGCCAGTAGCATAAAATAAGATATATGTACAACAGTTTTACCATCGTATAAAATGAATAATCGCAAACAGTGTGAAGGTAATGGTCATTTCTACGTTCCGGGCAACCTAGACTTCACTCTAGGGCGTTGCTCCACCAGGTCGAATAGTTGGGGCCTTAGAAAGCAACTCCAGTCGCATAAAATACAACAAAAATACAACAGTTTTACCATCGTATAACTGGCATAATTGCAACCAGTGTGAAAGATATGGTCATTTCTACGTTCCGGGCAACCTAGGCTTCACACCTGGGCGTTGCTCCACCAGATCCAATAGTTAGGACTTAAGAAGTCAGCGCCAGAAGCATAAAATACAAAGTAGATACAACAGCTTTTCCATGGTATATAATGTATATTTGCAAACAGTGTGAAGGTAATGGTCATTTCTACGTTCCGGACAACCTAGGCTTCACTGCAGGGCGTTGCTCCACCAGATCCAATAGTTAGGACCTAAGAAGTCAGCGCCAGAAGCATAAAATACAAAATAGATACAACAGCTTTTCCATGGTATATAATGTATATTTGCAAACAGTGCGAGGTAATGGTCATTTCTACGTTCCGGGCAACCTAGGCTTCACCCTAGGGCGATGCTCCACCTGACAGAATAACTAGGGACTAAGAAGTCAATGCCAGAAGCATAAAACACGATATTTGTACAACAGTTTTACCATCGTATAAAATGAATAATCGCAAACAGTGCGAGATAATGGTCATTTCTACGTTCCGGGCAACCTAGGCTTCACTCTAGGGAGGTGGTCCACCAGATCGAATAGTTAGGGACTTTGAATACAACGCCAGAAGCATAAAATACAATACAAATGCAACAGTTTTTCCATCGTATAACAGGAAAGCTGCAAGCAGTGTGAAAGTACGGGACATTTCAAATGTTCCGGGTAACCTAGACTCCACTCTAGGGCGTTGCTCCACCTGATCGATTAGCTAGAGACTTAGAATTCAACGGCAGAAGGATAAACTACAACATAAGTACAGCAGTTTTTCCATCGTATAAAATGTATAATTGCAACAGCGTGAAGGTAATGGTCATTTCTACGTTCCGGGCAACCTAGGCTTCACTCTAGGGCGTTGTTCCAACAGATCGAATAGTTAGGGCCTAAGAAGTCGACGCCAGAAGCATAAAATACAATATAAATACAACAGCTTTTCCATCGACTATGATGTATATTTTCAAAAGAGTGTGAAAGTGAAGGTCATTCCTACGTTCCGGGCAACCTAGGCTTAACTGTAGGGCGTTGCTCCACCAGATCGCATAGTTAGGGACTTTGAATACAACGCCAGAAGCATAAAATACAATAAAAATGCAAGAGTTTTTCAATTGTATAACAGGAATAACTGCAACCAGTGTGAAAGTACTGGTCATTTCTACGTTTCGGGTAACCTAGGTTTCATTCTAGGGCTTCGCTCCACCAGATCGAATAGCTCGGGACTTAGAATTCAACGCCAGAAGAATAAAATACGACATAAGTACAACAGTTTTACCATCGTATAAAATGAATTATCACAAACAGTGTGAAGGTAATGGTCATTTCTACGTTCCGGGCAACCTAGGCATCACTCTTGGGCGTTGCTCCACCAGATCGAATAGTTAGGGCCTTAGAAGTCAACGCCAGAAGCATAAAATACAAAATAAATACAACAGTTTTTCCACCGTATAACAAGAATAATTGCAACCACTGTGAAAGTGATGGTCATTTCTACATTCCGGGCAACCTAGGCTCCACTCTAGGGCGTTGCTCCACCAGATTGAATAGTTAGGGACTTAGAATTCGACGCCAGAAGCATAAAATACAACATAAGTACAACAGCTTTCCCATCGTATAACAGGAATAAGTGCAACCAGTGTGAAAGTACATGTCATTTCTACGTTCCGGGCAACCTAGGCTTCGCTCAAGGGCGTTGCTCCACCAGATCGAAAAGCAAGGGACTTAGATGTCAACGCCAGAAGCATAAAGTACAATAAAAATACAACAGTTTTACCATCGTATAAAATGAATAATGGCAAACAGTGTGAAGGTAATGGTCATTTCTACGTTCCGGGCATCCTAGACTTAACTCTGAGGCATTGCTCCACCAGTCCCAATAGTTAGGACCTAAGAAGTTAGCGCCAGAAGCATAAAATACAATATAAATACAACAGTTTTTCCATTGTATAAAATGAATAATTGCAGACAGTGTGGTCGTAATGGTCATTTCTACTTTCCGGGGAACCTAGGCTTCACTCTAGGGCGTTGCTCCACCACATCGAATAGCTACGGCCTTAGAAGTCAACGGCTGAATCATAAAATATAATATAAATACAACAGTTTTTCCATCGTATAACAATAATAATTGCAACCAGTCTAAAAGTGGTGATCATTTCTACATTCCGGGCAACCTAGGCTTCACTCTAGGGCGTTGCTCCACCAGACCGAATAGTTAGGGCCTAAGAAGTCAACGCCAGAAGCATAAAGTACAATAAAAATCCAACGGTTTGTCCATCGTATAACAGGAATAATTGCAACCAGTGTGAAAGTAATGATCACTTCTACGTTCCGAGCAACCTAGGTTTCGCACTATGGCGTTGCTCCTCCACATCGAATAGTTAGGGCCTTAGAAGTCAACGCCAGGAGCACCAAATACAAAATAAATACAACAGTTTTTCCATCGTATAAAACGAATAATTCCAACCAGTGGGAAAGTAATGGCCATTTCTACGTTCCGGGCATCCTAGACTTAACTCTGAGGCATTGCTCCACCAGATCGAATACATAGGGCCTTAGAAGTTAGCGCCAGAAGCATAAAATACAAAATAAATACAACGGTTTTTCCCTTGTATAACAGGAATAATTGCAACCAGTGTGAAAGGTATGGTCATTTCTACGTTCCGGCCAATCTAGGCTTCACTCTAGGGCATTGCTCCACCACATCGAATAGTTAGGGCCTTACAAGTCAATGCCAGGAGCATAAAATACAATATAAATACAACAGTTTTTCCACTGTATAATATGAATAATTGCAAACAGTGTGGATGTAATGGTCACTTCTACGTTCCGGGCAACCTAGGCTTCACTCTAGGGCGTTGCTCCTCCATATCGAATAGCTACGGCCTTAGAAGTCAACGGCTGAAGCATAAAATATAATATATATACAACAGTTTTTCCATCGTATAACAGGAATAAATGCAACCAGTGTGAAAGGCATGGTCATTTCTACGTTCCGCGCAACCTAGGCATCACTCTAGGGCGTTGCTCCACCATATCGAGTAGCTACGGCCTTAGAAGTCAACGGCTGAAGCATAAAATACAACATAAGTACAACAGTTTTCCCATCGTATAACAGGAATAATTGCAACCAGTGTGAAAGTACAGGTCATTTCTACGTTCCGGGCAACCTAGGCTTCGCTCAAGGGCGTTACTCCACCTGATCGAATAGTTAGGGCCTAAGAAGTCAACGCCAGTAGCATAAAATAAGATATATGTACAACAGTTTTACCATCGTATAAAATGAATAATCGCAAACAGTGTGAAGGTAATGGTCATTTCTACGTTCCGGGCAACCTAGACTTCACTCTAGGGCGTTGCTCCACCAGGTCGAATAGTTGGGGCCTTAGAAAGCAACTCCAGTCGCATAAAATACAATAAAAATACAACAGTTTTACCATCGTATAACTGGCATAATTGCAACCAGTGTGAAAGATATGGTCATTTCTACGTTCCGGGCAAGCTAGGCTTCACTCTAGGGCGTTGGTCCACCACATCCAATAGTTAGGGCCTAAGAAGTCAACGCCAGAAGCACCAAATACAAAATAAATACAACAGTTTTACCATCGTATAAAACGAATAATTGCAACCAGTGTGAAAGGAATGGCCATTTCTACGTTCAGGGCATCCTACACTTAACTCTGAGGCATTGCTCCACCAGATCCAATACATAGGGCCTTAGAAGTGAACGCCAGAAGCATAAAATACAAAATAGATACAACAGTTTTTCCATCGCATATAATGTATATTTGCAAACAGTGTGAAAGTAAAGGTCATTTCTACGTTTCGGGCAACCTAGGCTTCACTGTAGGACGTTTCTCCTCCAGATCGAATAACTACGGCCTTGAAGTCAACGCCTGAAGCATAAAATATAATATAAATACAACAGTTTTTCAATCGTATAGCAGGAATAATTGCAACCAGAGTGAAGGTAATGGTCATTTCTACGTCCCGGGCAACCTAGGCTTCACTCTAGGGCGTTCCTCCACCAGATCGAATAGCTAGGGACTTAGAAGTCAACGCTAGGAGCGTAAAACAAAATAAAAATACAACGGTTTTTCCATCGTATAAAACGAATAATTGCAACCAGTATGCATGTTATGGTCCCTTCTACGTTCCGAGCAACCTAGGCTTCACTCTATGGCGTTGGTCCACCAGATCCAATAGCTTCGGCCTAAGAAGTCAAAGCCAGGAGCACCAAATACAAAATAAATGCTACAGTTTTTCCATCGTATAAAACGAATAATTGCAACCAGTATGAAAGCTGTGGTCATTTCTACGTTCCGGGCAACCTAGGCTTCACTCAAGGACGTTGCTCAACCACATCGAATAGCTACGGCCCTAGAAGACAACGCCATAACTATAACATACAATATAAATACAACAGTCTTTCCATCGTATAAAACGAATAATTGCAACCAGTCTGATGGTTATGGTCATTTCTACGTCCCGGGCAATCTAGGCTTCTCTCTAGGGCGTTGCTCCACCAGATCAAATAGATAGGGCCTAAGAAGTCAACGCCAGAAGCATAAAATACAACAGAAATACAACAGTTTTTCCGTCGTATAACAGGAATAATTGCAACCAGTCTGAAAGACATGGTCATTTCTACGTTCCGGGCAACCTAGGCTTCACTCTAGTGCGTTGCTCCACCACATCGAATAGCTACGGCCTTAGGAGTCAACGCCAGAGGCATAAAATACAAAATAAATACAACAGTTTTTCCATCGTGTAACAGGAATAATGGCAACCAGTGTGAAAGTAATGGGCATTTCTACGTTCCGTGCAACCTAGGCTTCACTCTAGGGCGTTGATCCACCAGGTCGAATAGTTAGGGCCTTAGAAAACAACTCCAGACGCATAAAATACAAGATAAATGCAACAGTTTTTCCACGGTATAAAACGAATAATTGCAACCAGCATGAAAGTTATGGTCATTTCTACGTACCGGGCAACCTGAGCTTCACCCTAGGGCGTTGCTCCACCAGATCGAATAGTTAGGTCCTAAGAAGTCAACGCCAGAAGCATAAAATACGATATATGTACAACAGCTTTTCCATCGTATCATACGAATAAGTGCAACCAGTGTGAAAGCAATGGCCATTTCTACGTTCCGGGCATCCTAGACTTAACTCTAGGGCGTTGCACTACCAGATCGAATAGCTACGGCCTTAGAAGTCAACGCCCGAAGCATAAAATACAATAAAAATACAACAGTTTTTCCACCGTATAATAGGAATGATAGCAACCAGAGTGAAGGTGATGGCCACTTCTAAGTTCCGGGCAACCTAGGCTTCACTCTAGAGAGTTGCACCACCAGATCGAATAGCTAGGTCCTGAGAAGTCAACGCAAGAAGCATAAAATAAAATATAAATACAACAGTTATTCCATCGTATAACAGGAATAATTACAACCAGTGTGAAAGTAATGGGCATTTCTACGTTCCGGGCAACCTAGGCTTCACTCTAGGGCGTTGTTCCTCCAGATAGAATAGCTAGTGCCTTAGAAGTCAACGCCCGAAGCATAAAATATAATATACATACAACAGTTCTTCCATCGTTTAACAGGAATAATTGCAACCAGTGTGAAAGTTATGGTCATTTCTACGTTCCAGGCAACCTAGGCTTAACTCCAGGGCATTGCTCCACCAGATCGAATAGTTAGGGACTTTGAATACAACGCCAGAAGCATAAAATACAATAGACATGCAACAGTTTTTCCATCGTATAACAGGAAAGCTGCAACCAGTGTGAAAGTACTGGTCATTTCTATGTTCCGGGCAACCTAGGCTTCACTCTAGGGCGTTGCTCAACCACATCGAATAGCTACGGCCCTAGGAGACAACGCCATAACTATAATATACAATATAAATACAACAGTCTTTCCATCCTATAAAACGAACAATTGCAACCAGTATGAGAGCTATGGTCATTTCTACGTTCCGGGCCACATAGGCTTCACTCTTGGACGTTGCCCCACCAGGTCGCAAAGTTAGGGCCTGAGAAGTCAACGCCAGAAGCATAAAATACGATATAAGCACAACAGATTTTCCATCGTATAACAGAAATAATTGCAACCAGTGTGAAAGTGATGGTCATTACTATGTTCCGTGCAACCTAGGCTTCACTCTGGGATGTTGCTCCACCAGATCCAATAGTTAGGGTCAACGAAGTCAACGCTAGAAGCATAAAATACAATATAGATACAACAGTTTTTCCATCGTATAACAGGAATAATTGCAACCAGTGTGAAAGTGATGGTCATTTCTACGTTCCGGGAAATCTAGGCTTCACCCTAGGGCGTTGGTCCACCAGATCCAAAAGTTTGGGCCCAAGAAGCCAACGCCAGAAGCATAAAATACGATACAAGTACAACAGTTTTTCCATCGTATAAGACGAATAACTGTAAACAGTGTGGAAGTAATGGTCATTTCTGCGTTCCGGGCAACCTAGGCTTCACTCTAGGGCGTTGCTCCACCACGTATCATAGCTACGGCCTTAGAAGTCAACGCCTGAAGCATAAAGTATAATATAAATACAACAGTTTTTCCATCGTATAACAGGAATGATTGCAACCAGAGTGAAGGTGATGGTCATTTCTACGTTCCGGGCAACCTACGCTTCACTCTAGGGCGTTGCTCCACCACATAGAATAGCTACCGCCTTAGAAGTCCACGCCTGAAGCATAAAATACAATAAAAATACAACAGTTTTTTCATCGTATAACAGGAATAATTGCAACAAGCCTGAAGGTAATGGTCATTTCTACGTTCCGGGCAATCTAGGCTTCTCTCTAGGGCGTTGCTCCACCAATTCGAATAGCTAGGGCCTAACAAGTCAACGCCAGAAGCATAAAATACAATATAAATACAACAGCTTTTCCATCGTATAAAACGAATAATTGCAATCAGTATGAAAGTTATGGTCATTTATACGTTCCGGGCAACCTAGGCATCACCCTAAGGCGTTGATCCAACAGATCCAATAGTTAGGGCCTAAGAAGTCAACGCCAGGAGCACCAAATACAAAATAAATACAACAGTTTTTCCATCGTAAAAAACGAATAATTGCAACCAGCATGAAAGCCTTGGTCATTTCTACGTTCCGGGCAACCTAGGCTTCACCCTAGGGAGTTGCTCAAACACATCGAATAGCTACGGTCCTAGAAAACAACGCCATATCTATAAAATACAATATAAATACAACAGTCTTTCCATACTATAAAACGAGTAACTGCAACCAGTCTGATAGTTATGGTCATTTCTGCGTTCCGGGCAACCTAGGCTTTACTCTAGAGCATTGCTCCACAAGATCGAATAGTTAGTGCCTACGAAGACAACGCCAGAAGCATAAAATACAATATAAATACAACAGCTTTTCCATCGTATATAATGTATACTTGCAAACAGTGTGAAAGTAAAGGTCATTTCTACGTTCCGGGCAACCTAGGCTTCACTCTAGGGAGTTGTTCCACCAGATCGAATAGTTAGGGCCTAAGAAGTCAACTCCAGAAGCATAAAATACAATATAAATGCAGCAGCTTTTCCATCGTATAAAACGAATAATTGCAACCAGTGTGAAAGTAATGGCCATTTCTACGTTCCGAGCATCCTAGACTTAACTCTTAGGCATTGCTCCACCAGATCTAATACATAGGGACTTAGAAGTCAACGCCAGAAGAATAAAGTACAATCAAAATCCAACAGTTTGTCCATCGTATAACAGGAATAATTGCAACAAGCCTGAAGGTAATGGTCATTTCTACGTTCCGGGCAACCTACGCTTTGCTCTAGGGCGTTGCTTCACCAGATCGAATAGTTAGGGCCTTAAAAGCCAACGCCCGAAGCATAAAATACAAAATAAATACAACAGTTTTTCCATTGTATAACAGGAATAACTGCGACCAGTGTGAAAGTACTGGTCATTTCTACGTTCCGGGTAACCTTGGCTTAACTCCAGGGCGTTGCTCCACCAGATCCAATAGTTAGGGACGTTGAATGCAACGCCAGAAGCATAAACTACAATAAAAATTCAACAGTTTTTCCATCGTATAACAGGAAAGTTGCAACCAGTGTGAAAGCACTGGTCATTTCTATGTTACGGGTAACCCAGGCTTCACTCTAGGGCGTTGTTCCACCAGATAGAGTAGTTAGGGCCTAAGAACACAACGCCAGAAGCATAAAATACTATATAAATACAACAGCTTTTCCATCGTATGTAATGTATATTTGCAAACAGTGTGAAAGTAAAGGTCATTTCTACGTTCCGGGCAACCTAGGCTTCACTGTAGGGCGTTGTTCCACGAGATCGAATTGTCAGGTCCTAAGAAGTCAACGCCAGAAGAATAAAATACGATTTATGTACAACACTTTTTCCATCGTATAAAGCGAATAATTGCAACCAGTGTGATAGTAATGGCCATTTCTACGTTCCGCGCATCCTACACTTAACTCTGAGGCATTGCTACAGCAGATCGAATACATAGGGCCTTAGAAGCCAACGCCAGAAGCATAAAGTACAATCAAAATCCAACATATTGTCTATCGTATAACAGGAATAATTGCAACATGCGTGTAGGTAATGGTCATTTCTACGTTCCGGGCAACCTAGGTTTTGCTCTAGGGCGTTGCTCCACCACACCGAATAGTTAGGGCCTCAGAAGTCAACGCCTGAAGCCTAAAATACAATAAGAATACAATATCTTTTTCATCGTATAACAGGAATAATTGCAACCAGTCTGAAAGATATGGTCATTTCTACGTTCCGGGCAACCTAGGCTTCACTCTAGGGCGTTGGGCCACCACATCCAACAGTTAGGACCTAAGAAGTCAACGCCAGGAGCACCAAATACAAAATAAATGCAACAGTTTTTCCATCGCATAAAACTAATAATTGCAACCAGTATGAAAACTATGGTCATTTCTACGTTCCGGGCAACCTAGGCTTCACCCTAGGGCGTTGCTCCACCAGATCGAATAGTTAGGGACTTTGAATACAACGCCAGAAGCATAAACTACAATAAAAATGCAACAGTTTTTCCATCGTATAAAACGAATAATTGCAACCAGTCTGATAGTTATGGTCATTTCTACGTTCCGGGCAACCTAGGCTTCACCCTAGGGCGTTGTTCCACCAGATCGAATAGTTAGGGCCTAAGAAGTCAGCGACCGAAGCATAAAATACAACATAAGTACAACAGTTTTCCCATCGTATAACAGGAATAATTGCAACCAGTGTGAAAGTACAGGTCATTTCTACGTTCCGGGCAACCTAGGCTTCGCTCAAGGGCGTTACTCCACCTGATCGAATAGTTAGGGCCTAAGAAGTCAACGCCAGTAGCATAAAATAAGATATATGTACAACAGTTTTACCATCGTATAAAATGAATAATCGCAAACAGTGTGAAGGTAATGGTCATTTCTACGTTCCGGGCATCCTAGACTGAACTCTGAGGCATTGCTCCGCCAGATCTAATACATAGGGCCTTAGAAGTCAACGCCAGAAGAATAAAGTACAATCAAAATCCAACAGTTTGTCCATCGTATAACAGGAATAATTGCAACAAGCCTGAAGGTAATGGTCATTTCTACGTTCCGGGCAACCTAGGTTTTGCTCTAGGGCGTTGCTCCACCACACTGAATAGTTAGGGCCTTAGAAGTCAACGCCAGAAGCACCAAATACAAAATAAATACAACAGTTTTTCCATCGTATAAAACGAATAATTGCAACCAGTATGAAAGTTATGGTCAATTCTACGTTCCGGGCAACCTAGGCTTCACCCTAGGGCGTTGCTCCACCTGTTCGAATAGTTAGGGCCTAAGAAGTCAACGCCAGAAGCGTAAAATACGATATATGTACAACAGTTTTACCATGGTATAAAAAGAATAATCGCAAACATTGTGAAGGTAATGGTCATTTCTACGTTCCGGGCAACCTAGGCTTCACCCTAGGGCGTTGCTCCACCAGATCGCATAGCTAGGGCCTTAGAAGTCAACGCCAGAAGCATAAAATAAAATAAAAATAGAGCAGTTTTTCCCTTGTATAACAGGAATAATTGCAACCAGTGTGAAAGCTATGGTCACTTCTACGTTCCGGGCAACCTAGGCTTCACTCCAGGGCGTTGGTCCACCAGATCCAATAGCTAGGGCCTAAGAAGTCAACGCCAGGAGCACCAAATACAAAATAAATGCAACAGTTTTTCCATCATATAAAACTAATAATTGCAACCAGTATGAAAGCTATGGTCATTTCTACGTTCCGGGCAACCTAGGCTTCACTCTAGGGCGTTGCTCCACGACATCGAATAGCTACGGCCTTAGAAGTCAACGCCAGAAACATAAAATACAATATAAATACAACAGCTTTTCCATCGTATAAAACGAATAATTGCAACCCGTGTGAAAGTAATGGACATTTCTGCGTTCCGAGAAACCTAGGCTTCACTCTAGGGCGTTGCCCCACCACATCGAATAGCTACGGCCTTAGAAGTCAACGCCAGAAGCATAAAATGCAATATAAATACAACAGCTTTTACATCGTATATGATGTATATTTGCAAAGAGTGTGAAAGTAACGGTCATTTCTACGTTCCGGGCATCCTAGGTTTCACTCTTGGGCGTTGCTCCACCACATCGAATAGCTACGTCCTTAGAAGTCAACTCTAGAAGCATAAAATACAATATAAATACCACTTCTTTTCCATCGTATAAAATGAATGATTGCATACAGTGTGAAAGTTATGGTCATTTCTACGTTCCGGCCAACCTAGCCTTAACTCCAGGGCGTTGCTGCACCAGATCGAATAGTTAGGGGCTTTGAATACAACGCCAGAAGCATAAAACACAATAAAAATACAACAGTTTTTCCATCGTATAAAAGGAATAATCGCAAGCAGTGTGAAGGTAATGGTCACTTCCACGTTCCGGGAAACCTAGGCTTCACCCTAGGGCGTTGTTCCACCAGATCGAATAGTTAGGGCCTAAGAAGTCAGCGACCGAAGCATAAAATACAATATAAATTAAACAGCTTTTCCATCGTATAAAACGAATAATTGCAACCAGTATGAAAGTTATGGTCATTTCTACGTTCCGGGCAACCTAGGCTTCACCCTAGGGCGTTGCTCCACCTGATCGAATGGTTAGGGCCTAAGAAGTCAACGCCAGAAGCGTAAAATACTATATATGTACAACAGTTTTTCCATTGTATAAAACGAATAATTGCAACCAGTGTGAAAGTAATGGTCATTTCTACGTTCCGGGCAACTTAGGCTTCACTCTAGGGCGTTGACCCACCACATCGAATAGCTACGGCCTTAGAAGTCAACGCCAGAAGCATAAAATACAATATAAATACAACAGCTTTTCCATCGTATAAAACGAATAATTGCAACCAGTTTGAAAGTAATGGTCATTTCTACGTTCCGGGCATCCTAGACTGAACTCTGAGGCATTGCTCCGCCAGATCTAATACATAGGGCCTTAGAAGTCAACGCCAGAAGAATAAAGTACAATCAAAATCCAACAGTTTGTCCATCGTATAACAGGAATAATTGCAACAAGCCTGAAGGTAATGGTCATTTCTACGTTCCGGGCAACCTAGGTTTTGCTCTAGGGCGTTGCTCCACCACACTGAATAGTTAGGGCCTTAGAAGTCAACGCCAGAAGCACCAAATACAAAATAAATACAACAGTTTTTCCATCGTATAAAACGAATAATTGCAACCAGTATGAAAGTTATGGTCATTTCTACGTTCCGGGCAACCTAGGCTTCACCCTAGGGCGTTGCTCCACCTGTTCGAATAGTTAGGGCCTAAGAAGTCAACGCCAGAAGCGTAAAATACGATATATGTACAACAGTTTTACCATGGTATAGAAAGAATAAATGCAAACATTGTGAAGGTAATGGCCATTTCTACGTTCCGGGCAACCTAGGCTTCACCCTAGGGCGTTGCTCCACCAGATCGAATAGCTAGGGCCTTAGAAGTCAACGCCAGAAGCATGAAATAAAATAAAAATAGAGCAGTTTTTCCCTTGTATAACAGGAATAATTGCAACCAGTGTGAAAGCTATGGTCACTTCTACGTTCCGGGCAACCTAGGCTTCACTCCAGGGCGTTGGTCCACCAGATCCAATAGCTAGGGCCTAAGAAGTCAACGCCAGGAGCACCAAATACAAAATAAATGCAACAGTTTTTCCATCATATAAAACTAATAATTGCAACCAGTATGAAAGCTATGGTCATTTCTACGTTCCGGGCAACCTAGGCTTCACTCTAGGGCGTTGCTCCACGACATCGAATAGCTACGGCCTTAGAAGTCAACGCCAGAAACATAAAATACAATATAAATACAACAGCTTTTCCATCGTATAAAACGAATAATTGCAACCCGTGTGAAAGTAATGGCCATTTCTACGTTCCGAGAAACCTAGGCTTCACTCTAGGGCGTTGCCCCACAACATCGAATAGCTACGGCCTTAGAAGTCAACGCCAGAAGCATAAAATGCAATATAAATACAACAGCTTTTACATCGTATATGATGTATATTTGCAAAGAGTGTGAAAGTAACGGTCATTTCTACGTTCCGGGCATCCTAGGTATCACTCTTGGGCGTTGCTCCACCACATCGAATAGCTACGTCCTTAGAAGTCAACTCTAGAAGCATAAAATACAATATAAATACCACTTCTTTTCCATCGTATAAAATGAATGATTGCATACAGTGTGAAAGTTATGGTCATTTCTACGTTCCGGGCAACCTAGCCTTAACTCCAGGGCGTTGCTGCACCAGATCGAATAGTTAGGGGCTTTGAATACAACGCCAGAAGCATAAAACACAATAAAAATACAACAGTTTTTCCATCGTATAAAAGGAATAATCGCAAGCAGTGTGAAGGTAATGGTCACTTCCACGTTCCGGGAAACCTAGGCTTCACCCTAGGGCGTTGTTCCACCAGATCGAATAGTTAGGGCCTAAGAAGTCAGCGACCGAAGCATAAAATACAATATAAATACAACAGCTTTTCCATCGTATAAAACGAATAATTGCAACCAGTATGAAAGTTATGGTCATTTCTACGTTCCGGGCAACCTAGGCTTCACCCTAGGGCGTTGCTCCACCTGATCGAATGGTTAGGGCCTAAGAAGTCAGCGCCAGAAGCGTAAAATACTATATATGTACAACAGTTTTTCCATTGTATAAAACGAATAATTGCAACCAGTGTGAAAGTAATGGTCATTTCTACGTTCCGGGCAACTTAGGCTTCACTCTAGGGCGTTGACCCACCACATCGAATAGCTACGGCCTTAGAAGTCAACGCCAGAAACATAAAATACAATATAAATACAACAGCTTTTCCATCGTATAAAACGAATAATTGCAACCAGTTTGAAAGTAATGGTCATTTCTACGTTCCGGGCATCCTAGACTGAACTCTGAGGCATTGCTCCGCCAGATCTAATACATAGGGCCTTAGAAGTCAACGCCAGAAGAATAAAGTACAATCAAAATCCAACAGTTTGTCCATCGTATAACAGGAATAATTGCAACAAGCCTGAAGGTAATGGTCATTTCTACGTTCCGGGCAACCTAGGTTTTGCTCTAGGGCGTTGCTCCACCACACTGAATAGTTAGGGCCTTAGAAGTCAACGCCAGAAGCACCAAATACAAAATAAATACAACAGTTTTTCCATCGTATAAAACGAATAATTGCAACCAGTATGAAAGTTATGGTCATTTCTACGTTCCGGGCAACCTAGGCTTCACCCTAGGGCGTTGCTCCACCAGATCGAATAGCTAGGGCCTTAGAAGTCAACGCCAGAAGCATGAAATAAAATAAAAATAGAGCAGTTTTTCCCTTGTATAACAGGAATAATTGCAACCAGTGTGAAAGCTATGGTCACTTCTACGTTCCGGGCAACCTAGGCTTCACTCCAGGGCGTTGGTCCACCAGATCCAATAGCTAGGGCCTAAGAAGTCAACGCCAGGAGCACCAAATACAAAATAAATGCAACAGTTTTTCCATCATATAAAACTAATAATTGCAACCAGTATGAAAGCTATGGTCATTTCTACGTTCCGGGCAACCTAGGCTTCACTCTAGGGCGTTGCTCCACGACATCGAATAGCTACGGCCTTAGAAGTCAACGCCAGAAACATAAAATACAATATAAATACAACAGCTTTTCCATCGTATAAAACGAATAATTGCAACCCGTGTGAAAGTAATGGCCATTTCTGCGTTCCGAGAAACCTAGGCTTCACTCTAGGGCGTTGCCCCACCACATCGAATAGCTACGGCCTTAGAAGTCAAGGCCAGAAGCACCAATTACAAAATAAATACAACAGTTTTTCCATCGTATGAAACGAATAATTGCAACCAGTATGAAAGTTATGGTCATTTCTATATTCCGAGCAACCTAGGCTTCACTCTAGGGCGTTGCTCCACCAGATCGAATAGTTGGGCCCTTAGGAGTCAACGGTCGAAGCATAAAATACAAAATAAGTAGAACAGTTTTTCCATTGTATAAAACGAATAATTGCAACCAGTATGAAAGTAATGGTCATTTCTACGTTCCGGGCAACCTAGGCTTAACACTAGGGCGCTGCTCCACCGGATCGAACAGTTTGGGCCCAGGAAGTCAACGCCAGAAGCATAAAATACAATATAAATACAACAGTTTTTCCCTTGTATAAAAGGAATAATTGCAACCAGTATGAAAGCTATGGTCATTTCTACGTTCCGGGCAACCTAGGCTTCACCCTAGGTCGTTGCTCCACCTGATCGAATAGTTAGGGCCTAAGAAGTCAACGCCAGAAGCATAAAACACGATATATGTACAACAGTTTTACCATCGTATAAAATGAATAATCGCAAACAGTGTGAAGGTAACGGTCATTCCTACGTTCCGGGCAACCTAGGCTTCACCCTAGGGCGTTGTTCCACCAGAGCGAATAGTTAGGGCCTAAGAAGTCATCGCCAGAAGCATAAAATACAATAAAAATACAACAGTTTTTCCATCGTATAAAACTAATAATTGCAACCAGTGTGAAAGTAATGGCCATTTCTGCGTTCCGGGCAACCTAGTCTTCACTATAGGGCGTTGCCCCACCACATCGATTAGCTACGGCCTTAGAAGTCACCGCCTTAAGTATAAAATACAATAAAAATAGAACAGTTTTTTCATCGTATCAAAGGAATAATTGCAACCAGAGTGAAAGTAATGGTCATTTCTACGTTTCGGGCGACCTAGGCTTCACACTAGGGCGTAGCTCCACCAGATCGAATAGCCAGGGCCTTAGAAGTCAACGCCCGAAACCTAAAGTACAATAAAAGTACAACAGTTTTTCCATCGTATAACGGGAATAATTGCAACCAGTGTGAGGGTGATGGTCTAGACCACGTTCCGGGCAACATAGGGTTCACTCTAGGGCGTTGGTCCACCAGATCCAATAATTAGGGCCTAAGAAGTCAACGACAGAAGCACCAAATACAAAATAAATACAACAGTTTTTCCATCGTATAAAACGAATAATTGCAACCAGTAAGAAAGTAATGGCCATTTCTGCGTTCCGGGCAACCTATGCTTCAGTCTAGGGCGTTGCCCCACCACATCGAATAGCTACGGCCTGAGAAGTCAACTCCAGGATCATAAAATACAAAATAAATACTACAGTTTTTCCATTGTATAACAGGAATAACTGCAACCAGTGTGAAAGTCCTGGTCATTTCTACGTTCCGGGTAACCTAGGCTTCACTCTAGGGCGTTGCTCCACCAGATCGAATAGCTAGGGAGTTAGAATTCAACGCCCGAAGAATAAAATACAACATAAGTACAACAGTTTTACCATCGTGTAAAATGAATAATCGCAAGCAGTGTGAAGGTAATGGTCATTTCCACGTTCCGGTCAACCTACGCTTCACTCTAGGGCGTTGTTCCACCACATCGAATAGCTACGCCCTTAGAAGTCAACACCAGAAACATAAAATACAATATAAATACAACAGTTTTTCCATCGTATAAAATGAATAATTGCAACCAGTGTGAAAGTAATGGCCATTTCTACGTTCCGGGCATCCTAGACCTAACTCTGAGGCATTGCTCCTCCAGATCTAATACATAGGGCCTTAGAAGTCAACGCCAGAAGAATAAAGTACAATCAAAATCCAACAGTTTGTCCATCGTATAACAGGAATAATTGCAACAAGCGTGAAGGTAATGGTCATTTCTACGATCCGGGCAACCTAGGTTTTGCTCTAGGGCGTTGCTCCACCAGATCGAATAGTTAGGGCCTTAAAAGTCAACGCCCGAAGCATGAAATACAAAATAAATACAACAATTTTTCCATTGTATAACAGGAATAACCACAACCAGTGTGAAAGTACTGGTCATTTCTGCGTTCCGGGCAACCTAGGCTTCACTCTAGGGCGTTGCCCCACCAGATTGAATAGTTAGGGCCTAAGAAGTTAAAGCCAGAAGCATAAAATGCAATATAAATACAACAGTTTTTCCCTTGTATAACAGGAATAATTGCGACCAGTGTGAAAGCTATGGTCACTTCTACGTTACGGGCAACCTAGGCTACACTCCAGGGCGTTGGTCCACCAGATCCAATAGCTAGGGCCTAAGAAGTCAACGCCAGGAGCACCAAATACAAAATAAATGCAACAGTTTTTCCATCGTATAAAACGAATAATTGCAACCAGTATGAAAACTATGGTCATTTCTACGTTCCGGGCAACCTAGGTTTCAGTTTAGGGCGTTGCTCCACCAGATCGAATAGTTAGGTACTTAGAATTCGACGCCAGAAGCATAAAATACAACATAAGTACAACAGTTTCTCCATCGTATAACAGGAATAATTGCAACCAGGGTGAAGGTAATGGTCATTTCTACGTTCCGGGCAACCTAGGCTTCACTCTAGGGTGTTGCTCCACCAGATCGAATAGTTAGGGCCTAAGAAGTCTACGCCAGAAGCATAAAATACAATAAAAATACAACAGCATTTCCATCGTATAAAATGAATGATTGCAAACAGTGTGAAAGTTCTGGTCATTTCTACGTTCCGGGCAACCTAGGCTTAACTCCAGGGCGTTGCTCCACCAGATCGAATAGTTAGGGCCTTAGAAGTCAACGCCAGAAGCATAAAATACAATAAAAATACAACAGTTTTTCCATCGTATAACAGGAATAATTGCCACCAGAGTGAAAGTAATGGTCATTTCTACGTTTCGGGCGACCTAGGCTTCACTCTAGGGCGTTGCTCCACCAGATCGAATAGTTAGGGCCTAAGAAGTCAAAGCCAGAAGCATAAAATGCAATATAAATACAACAGTTTTTCCCTTGTATAACAGGAATAATTGCAACCAGGGTGAAAGCTATGGTCACTTCTACGTTCCGGGCAACCTAGGCTACACTCCGGGGCGTCGGTCCACCAGATCCAATAGCTAGGGCCTAAGAAGTCAACGCCAGGAGCACCAAATACAAAATAAATGCAACAGTTTTTCCATCGTATAAAACTAATAATTGCAACCAGTATGAAAACTATGGTCATTTCTACGTTCCGGGCAACCTAGGCTTCACTCTAGGGCGTTGCTCAACCACCTCGAATAGCTACGGCCCTAGAAGACAACGCCATAACTATAAAATACGATATAAATACAACAGTCTTTCCATCGTATAAAACGAATAATTGCAACCAGTCTGATAGTTATGGTCATTTCCACGTTCCGGGCAACCTAAGCTTCACCCTAGGGCGTTGCTCCACCAGATCGAAGAGTTAGGGCCTAAGAAGTCAACGCCAGGAGCATAAAATACGATATATGTACAACAGTTTTTCCATGTATAAAATGACTAATTGCAAACAGTGAGGAAGTAATGGTCATTTCTACGTTCCGGGCAACCTAGGCTTCACTCAGGGCGTTGCTCCTCCACATCGAATAGCTACGGCCTTAGAAGTCAACGCCCGAAGCATAAAATATAAAATAAATAGAACAGTTTTTCCACTGTATAAAACGAATAATTGAAACCAGTGTGAAACTTATGGTCATTTCTACGTTCCGGGCAACCTAGGCTTCACTCCAGGGCGTTGCTCCACCTGATCGAATAGTTAGGGCCTAAGAAGTCAACGCCAGAAGCATAAAATACGATATATGTACAACAGTTTTACCATCGTATAAAACGAATAATCGCAAACCGTGTGAAGGTGATGGTCATTTCTATATTCCGAGCAACCTAGGCTTCACTCTAGGGCGTTGCTCCACCAGATCGAATAGTTGGGGCCTTAGGAGTCAGCGGTCGAAGCATAAAATACAAAATAAGTAGAACAGTTTTTCCATTGTATAAAACGAATAATTGCAACCAGTATGAAAGTAATGGTCATTTCTACGTTCCGGGCAACCTAGGCTTAACACTAGGGCGCTGCTCCACCGGATCGAACAGTTTGGGCCCAGGAAGTCAACGCCAGAAGCATAAAATACAATATAAATACAACAGTTTTTCCCTTGTATAAAAGGAATAATTGCAACCAGTATGAAAGCTATGGTCATTTCTACGTTCCGGGCAACCTAGGCTTCACCCTAGGTCGTTGCTCCACCTGATCGAATAGTTAGGGCCTAAGAAGTCAACGCCAGAAGCATAAAACACGATATATGTACAACAGTTTTACCATCGTATAAAATGAATAATCGCAAACAGTGTGAAGGTAACGGTCATTTCTACGTTCCGGGCAACCTAGGCTTCACCCTAGGGCGTTGCTCCACCTGATCGAATAGTTAGGGTCTAAGAAGTGAACGCCAGAAGCATAAAATACGATATATGTACAACAGTTTTACCATCGTATAAAATGAATAATCGCAAACAGTGTGAAGGTAATGGTCATTTCTACGTTCCGGGCAACCTAGGCTTCACCCTAGGGCGTTGTTCCACCAGAGCGAATAGTTAGGGCCTAAGAAGTCAACGCCTGAAGCATAAAGTACAATCAAAATCCAACAGTTTGTCCATCGTATAGCTGGAATAATTGCAACCAGAGTGAAAGTAATGGTAATTTCTACGTTTCGGGCGACCTAGGCTCCACTCTAGGGCGTTGCTCCACCAGATGGAATTGCTAGGGCCTTAGAAGTCAATGCGAGAAGCATAAAATACAAAATAAATACAACAGTTTTACCATCGTATAAAATGAATAATCGCAAATAGTGTGAAGGTAATGGTCATTTCTACGTTCCGGGCAACCTAGGCTTCACTCTAGGGCGTTGGTCCACCAGATCCAATAGCTAGGGCCTAAGAAGTCAACGCCAGGAGCACCAAATACAAAATAAATACAACAGTTTTTCCATCGTATACAACGAATAATTGCAACCAGTATGAAAGTTATGGTCATTTCAACGTTCCGGGCAATCTAGGCTTCACTCTAGGGCGTTGCTCAACCACATCGAATAGTTAGGGACTAAGAAGTCAACGCTAGAAGCACCAAATACAAAATTAATACAACAGTTTTTCCATCGTATAAAACGAATAATTGCAACCAGTATGAAAGTTATGGTCATTTCTACGTTCCGCGCAACCTAGGCTACACCCCTGGGCGTTGCTCCACCAGATCGAATAGGTAGGGCCTAAGAAGTCAATGCCAGAAGCATAAAATACGATATATGTACAACAGTTTTTCCATCGCATAAAATGAGTAATTGCAACCAGTGTGAAAGTAACGGACATTTCTACGTTCCGGGCATCCTAGACTTAACACTGAGGCATTGCTCCACCAGATCGAATACATAGGGCCTTAGAAGTCAACGCCAGAAGCATAAAGTACATTAAAAATCCAACAGTTTGTCCATCGTATAACAGGAATAATTGCCACCAGTGTGAAAGTGATGGTCATTTCTGCATTCCGGGCAACCTAGGCTTCACTCTAGGGCGCTGCTCCTCCAGATAGAATAGTTAGGTCCCAGGAAGTCAACGCCAGAAGCATAAAATACAATATAAATACAACAGTTTTTCCCTTGTATAACAGGAATTATTGCAACCAGTGTGAATGGTATGGTCATTTCTACGTTCCGGGCAACCTAGGCTTCACTCTAGGGCGTCGCTCCACCACATCGAATAGCTGCGGCCTTAGAAGTCAACGCCAGAAGCATAAAATACAATATAAATACAACAGTTTTTCAATCGTATAACAGGAATAATTGCAAACAGTGTGAAAGATATGGTCATTTCTACGTTGCGGGCATCCTAGGCTTCACTCTAGGGCATTGCTCCACCACGTCCAATAGCTACGGCCTTAGAAGTCGACGCGATAACTATAAAAAACAATATAAATACAACAGTTTCTCCAGTGAATAAAATGAATAATTGCAAACAGTGTGGAGGTAATGGTCATTTCTACTTTCCGGGCAACCTAGGCTTCACTCTAGGGCGTTTCTCCACCATATCGAATAGCTACGCCCTTAGAAGTCAGCGCCTGAAGCATAAATATAATATAAGTACAACAGTTTTTCCATCGTATATAATGTATATTTGCAAACAGTGTGAGAGTAACGGTCATTTCTACTTTCCGGGCAGCCTAGGCTTCACTAAAGGGCGGTGTTCCACCAGATCAAATAGTTAGGGCCTAGGAAATCAACGCCAGAAGCATAAAATACAGTAAAAATACAACAGTTTTTCCATCGTATAAAAGGAATAATTGCAACCAGTGTGAAAGTAATGGCCATTTCTACGTTCCGGGCATCCTAGACTTAACTCTGAGGCATTGCTCCACCAGATCGAATACATAGGGCCTTAGAAGTCAACGCCAGAAGCATAAAGTTCAATCAAAATCCAACAGTTTGCCCATCGTATAACAGGAATAATTGCAAACAGTGTGAAGGTAACGGTCATTCCTACGTTCCGGGCAACCTAGGCTTCACCCTAGGGCTTTGTTCCACCACAGCGAATAGTTAGGGCCTAAGAAGTCAACGCCTGAAGCACCAAATACAAAATTAATACAACAGTTTTTCCATCGTATAAAACGAATAATTGCAACCAGTAAGAAAGTAATGGCCATTTCTGCGTTCCGGGCAACCTATGCTTCAGTCTAGGGCGTTGCCCCACCACATCGAATAGCTACGGCCTAGGAAGTCAACGCCAGAAGCATAAAATAAAATGAAAATGCAAAAGCTTTTCCAACGTATAACAGGAGTAACTGCAACCAGTGTGAGAGTACTGGTCATTTCTACATTCCGGCCAACCTAGGCCTCACTACAGGGCGTTGCTCCACCAGATCGAAAAGCTAGGGACTTAGAAGTCAGCGCCAGAGGCATAAAATACAAAATAAATAGAACAGTTTTTCCATCGTATAAAACGAATAATTGCAACCAGTGTGAAAGTTATGGCCATTTCTACGTTCCGGGCTACCTAGGCTTCACTCTAGGGCGTTGTTCCACCACATCCAATAGCTACGGCCTTAGAAGTCAACGCCAGAAGCATAAAATACAATATAAATACAACAGTTTTCCCATCGTATAAAACGAATAATTGAACCAGTATGAAAGTTATGGTGATTTCTACGTTCTGGCCAACCTAGGCTTCACCCTAGGGCGTTGTTCCACCAGATCGAATAGTTAGTGCCTAAGAAGTCAACGCCAGAAGCATAAAATACAATATAAATACAACAGCTTTTCCATCGTATATGATGTATATTTGCAAACAGTGTGAAAGTAAAGGTCATTTCTACGTTCCGGGCAACCTAGGCTTAACTGTAGGGCGTTGCTCCACCACATCGAATAGCTACGGTCTGAGAAGTCAACTCCAGAAGCATAAAATGCAATATAAATACAACAGTTTTTCCCTTGTATAACAGGAATAATTGCGACCAGTGTGAAAGCTATGGTCACTTCTACGTTCCGGGCAACCTAGGCTACACTCCAGGGCGTTGGTCCACCAGATCCAGTAGCTAGGGCCTAAGAAGTCAACGCCAGGAGCACCAAATACAAAATAAATGCAACAGTTTTTCCATCGTATAAAACTAATAATTGCAACCAGTATGAAAACTATGGTCATTTCTACGTTCCGGGCAACCTAGGCTTCAGTTTAGGGCGTTGCTCCACCAGATCGAATAGTTAGGTACTTAGAATTCGACGCCAGAAGCATAAAATACAACATAAGTACAACAGTTTCTCCATCGTATGACAGGAATAATTGCAACCAGGGTGAAGGTAATGGTCATTTCTACGTTCCGGGCAACCTAGGCTTAACTCCAGGGCGTTGCTCCACCAGATCGAATACATAGGGCCTTAGAAGTCAACGCCAGAAGCATAAAGTTCAATCAAAATCCAACAGTTTGCCCATCGTATAACAGGAATAATTGCAACAAACGTGAAGGTAATGGTCATTTCTACGTTCCGGGTAACCTAGGCTTCACTCTAGTGCGTTGCTCCACCATATCGAATAGTTAGTGCCTTAGAAGTCAGCGCCAGAAGCATAAAATGCAATATAAATACAACAGCTTTTATATCGTATATGATGTATATTTGCAAACAGTGTGAAAGTAAAGGTCATTTCTACGTTCCGGGCAACCTAGGCTTATCTGTACGGCGTTGCTCCACCAGATCGCATAGTTCGGGACTTAGAAGTAAACGCAGGAAGCATAAAATACAATAAAAATACAACAGTTTTTCCATCGAATAAAAGGAATAATTGCAACCAGTGTGAAAGAAATGGTCATTTCTGCTTTCCGGGCAACCTAGGTTTCACTCTAGGGCGTTGTTCCACCAGATCGAAAGCGGGGGACTTAGAAGTAAACGCCAGAAGCATAAAATACAATAAAAATACAACAGTTTTTCCATCGTATTACAGGAATAATTGCAACCAGTGTGAATGTACAGCTCATTTTTACGTTCCGGGCAACCTAGGCTTCGCTCAAGGGCGTTGCTCCACCAGATCGAACAGTTAGGGCCTTAGATGTCGACGCCCGAAGCATAAAACACGATATATGTACAACAGTTTTACCATCGTATAAAATGAATAATCGCAAACAGTGTGAAGGTAACGGTCATTCCTACGTTCCGGGCAACCTAGGCTTCACCCTAGGGCGTTGTTCCACCAGAGCGAATAGTTAGGGCCTAGGAAGTCAACGCCTGAAGCACCAAATACAAAATTAATACAACAGTTTTTCCATCGTATAAAACGAATAATTGCAACCCGTATGAAAGTTATGGTCATTTCTACGTTCCGGGCAACCTAGGCTTCACCCTAGGGCGTTGCTCCACCTGATCGAATAGTTAGGGTCTAAGAAGTGAACGCCAGAAGCATAAAATACGATATATGTACAACAGTTTTACCATCGTATAAAATGAATAATCGCAAACAGTGTGAAGGTAATGGTCATTTCTACGTTCCGGGCAACCTAGGCTTCACCCTAGGGCGTTGTTCCACCAGAGCGAATAGTTAGGGCCTAAGAAGTCAACGCCTGAAGCATAAAGTACAATCAGAATCCAACAGTTTGTCCATCGTATAGCTGGAATAATTGCAACCAGAGTGAAAGCAATGGTAATTTCTACGTTTCGGGCGACCTAGGCTCCACTCTAGGGCGTTGCTCCACCTAATGGAATTGCTAGGGCCTTAGAAGTCAATGCCAGAAGCATAAAATACAAAATAAATACAACAGTTTTACCATCGTATAAAATGAATAATCGCAAACAGTGTGAAGGTAACGGTCATTCCTACGTTCCGGGCAACCTAGGCTTCACCCTAGGGCTTTGTTCCACCACAGCGAATAGTTAGGGCCTAAGAAGTCAACGCCTGAAGCACCAAATACAAAATTAATACAACAGTTTTTCCATCGTATAAAACGAATAATTGCAACCAGTAAGAAAGTAATGGCCATTTCTGCGTTCCGGGCAACCTAGGCTTCACCCTAGGGCGTTGTTCCACCAGAGCGAATAGTTAGGGCCTAGGAAGTCAACGCCTGAAGCACCAAATACAAAATTAATACAACAGTTTTTCCATCGTATAAAACGAATAATTGCAACCCGTATGAAAGTTATGGTCATTTCTACGTTCCGGGCAACCTAGGCTTCACCCTAGGGCGTTGCTCCACCTGATCGAATAGTTAGGGTCTAAGAAGTGAACGCCAGAAGCATAAAATACGATATATGTACAACAGTTTTACCATCGTATAAAATGAATAATCGCAAACAGTGTGAAGGTAATGGTCATTTCTACGTTCCGGGCAACCTAGGCTTCACCCTAGGGCGTTGTTCCACCAGAGCGAATAGTTAGGGCCTAAGAAGTCAACGCCTGAAGCATAAAGTACAATCAGAATCCAACAGTTTGTCCATCGTATAGCTGGAATAATTGCAACCAGAGTGAAAGCAATGGTAATTTCTACGTTTCGGGCGACCTAGGCTCCACTCTAGGGCGTTGCTCCACCTAATGGAATTGCTAGGGCCTTAGAAGTCAATGCCAGAAGCATAAAATACAAAATAAATACAACAGTTTTACCATCGTATAAAATGAATAATCGCAAACAGTGTGAAGGTAACGGTCATTCCTACGTTCCGGGCAACCTAGGCTTCACCCTAGGGCTTTGTTCCACCACAGCGAATAGTTAGGGCCTAAGAAGTCAACGCCTGAAGCACCAAATACAAAATTAATACAACAGTTTTTCCATCGTATAAAACGAATAATTGCAACCAGTAAGAAAGTAATGGCCATTTCTGCGTTCCGGGCAACCTATGCTTCAGTCTAGGGCGTTGCCCCACCACATCGAATAGCTACGGCCTAGGAAGTCAACGCCAGAAGCATAAAATAAAATGAAAATGCAAAAGCTTTTCCAACGTATAACAGGAGTAACTGCAACCAGTGTGAGAGTACTGGTCATTTCTACATTCCGGCCAACCTAGGCCTCACTACAGGGCGTTGCTCCACCAGATCGAAAAGCTAGGGACTTAGAAGTCAGCGCCAGAGGCATAAAATACAAAATAAATAGAACAGTTTTTCCATCGTATAAAACGAGTAATTGCAACCAGTCTGAAAGTTATGGCCATTTCTACGTTCCGGGCTACCTAGGCTTCACTCTAGGGCGTTGTTCCACCACATCCAATAGCTACGGCCTTAGAAGTCAACGCCAGAAGCATAAAATACAATATAAATACAACAGTTTTCCCATCGTATAAAACGAATAATTGAACCAGTATGAAAGTTATGGTGATTTCTACGTTCTGGCCAACCTAGGCTTCACCCTGGGGCGTTGTTCCACCAGATCGAATAGTTAGGGCCTAAGAAGTCAACGCCAGAAGCATAAAATACAATATAAATACAACAGCTTTTCCATCGTATATGATGTATATTTGCAAACAGTGTGAAAGTAAAGGTCATTTCTACGTTCCGGGCAACCTAGGCTTAACTGTAGGGCGTTGCTCCACCACATCGAATAGCTACGGTCTGAGAAGTCAACTCCAGAAGCATAAAATGCAATATAAATACAACAGTTTTTCCCTTGTATAACAGGAATAATTGCGACCAGTGTGAAAGCTATGGTCACTTCTACGTTCCGGGCAACCTAGGCTACACTCCAGGGCGTTGGTCCACCAGATCCAATAGCTAGGGCCTAAGAAGTCAACGCCAGGAGCACCAAATACAAAATAAATGCAACAGTTTTTCCATCGTATAAAACTAATAATTGCAACCAGTATGAAAACTATGGTCATTTCTACGTTCCGGGCAACCTAGGCTTCAGTTTAGGGCGTTGCTCCACCAGATCGAATAGTTAGGTACTTAGAATTCGACGCCAGAAGCATAAAATACAACATAAGTACAACAGTTTCTCCATCGTATGACAGGAATAATTGCAACCAGGGTGAAGGTAATGGTCATTTCTACGTTCCGGGCAACCTAGGCTTCACTCTAGGGTGTTGCTCCACCAGATCGAATAGTTAGGGCCTAAGAGGTCTACGCCAGAAGCATAAAATACAATAAAAATACAACAGCATTTCCATCGTATAAAATGAATGATTGCAAACAGTGTGAAAGTTCTGGTCATTTCTACGTCCCGGGCAACCTAGGCTTAACTCCAGGGCGTTGCTCCACCAGATCGAATACATAGGGCCTTAGAAGTCAACGCCAGAAGCATAAAGTTCAATCAAAATCCAACAGTTTGCCCATCGTATAACAGGAATAATTGCAACAAACGTGAAGGTAATGGTCATTTCTACGTTCCGGGTAACCTAGGCTTCACTCTAGTGCGTTGCTCCACCAGATCGAATAGTTAGTGCCTTAGAAGTCAGCGCCAGAAGCATAAAATGCAATATAAATACAACAGCTTTTATATCGTATATGATGTATATTTGCAAACAGTGTGAAAGTAAAGGTCATTTCTACGTTCCGGGCAACCTAGGCTTATCTGTACGGCGTTGCTCCACCAGATCGCATAGTTCGGGACTTAGAATTTAACGGCAGAAGAATAAGATACAATAAAAATGCAACAGTTTTTCCATCGTATAACAGGAATAATTGCAACCAGTGTGAAAGTTATGGTCATTTCTACGTTGCGGGCAACTTAGGTTTCGCTCTAGGGCGTTGCTCCACCAGACCGAATAGTTAGGGACTTAGAAGTCAACGCAAGAAGCATAAAATACAATAAAAATACAACAGTTTTTCCATCAAATAAAAGGAATAATTGTAACCAGTGTGAAAGAAATGGTCATTTCTACTTTCCGGGCAACCTAGGCTTCACTCTAGGGCGTTGGTCAACCAGATCGAATAGCGAGGGACTTAGAAGTAAACGCAAGAAGCATAAAATACAATAAAAATACAACAGTTTTTCATCGTATAAAAGGAATAATTGCAACCAGTGTGAAAGTAATGGTCATTTCTATTTTCCGGGCAACCTAGGTTTCACTCTTGGGCGTTGCTCCACCACATCGAATAGCTACGGCCTTAGAAGTCAACTCCAGAAGCATAAAATACAATATAAATACAACAGCTTTTCCATCGTATAAAATGAATGATTGCAAACAGTGTGAAAGTTATGGTCATTTCTACGTTCCGGGCAACCTATGCTTCACTTTAGGGCGTTGTTCCACCAGATCGAATAGTTAGGGCCTAAGAAGTCAACGCCAGAAGCATAAAATTCAATATAAATACAACAGCTTTTCCATAGTATATGATGTAAATTTGCAAACAGTGTGAAAGTAAAGGCCATTTATACGTTCCGGGCAACCTAGGCTTAACTGTAGGGCGTTGCTCCACCAGATCGCATAGTTAGGGACTTAGAAGTAAACGCAGGAAGCATAAAATACAATAAAAATACAACAGTTTTTCCATCGAATAAAAGGAATAATTGCAACCAGTGTGAAAGAAATGGTCATTTCTGCTTTCCGGGCAACCTAGGTTTCACTCTAGGGCGTTGTTCCACCAGATCGAATAGCGGGGGACTTAGAAGTAAACGCCAGAAGCATAAAATACAATAAAAATACAACAGTTTTTCCATCGTGTAAAAGGAATAATTGCAACCAGTGTGAAAGTTATGGTCATTTCCACGTTCCGGGCAACCTAGGCTTCACTACAGGGCGGTGCTCCACCTGATCAAATAGTTAGGGCCTAAGAAGTCAACGCCAGAAGCACCAAATACAAAATAAACACAACAGTCTTTCCATCGTATAAAACGAATAATTGCAACCAGTATGAAAGTTGTGGTCATTTCTACGTTCCGCGCAATCTAGGCTTCACTCTAGGGCGTTGCTCAACCACATCGAATAGCTAGGGCCTAAGAAGTCAACGCCAGGAGCACCAAATACAAAATAAATACAACAGTTTTTCCATCGTATAAAGCGAATAATTGCAACCAGTGTGCAAGTAATGGTCATTTCTACGTTCCGCGCAACCTAGGCTACACCCCTGGGCGTTGCTCCACCAGATCGAATAGGTAGGGCCTAAGAAGTCAATGCCAGAAGCATAAAATACGATATATGTACAACAGTTTTTCCATCGCATAAAATGAGTAATTGCAACCAGTGTGAAAGTAACGGTCATTTCTACGTTCCGGGCAGCCTAGGCTTCACTACAGGGCGGTGCTCCACCAGATCAAATAGTTAGGGCCTAGGAAATCAACGCCAGAAACATAAAATACAGTAAAAATACAACAGTTTTTCCATCGTATAAAAGGAATAATTGCAACCAGTGTGAAAGTAATGGCCATTTCTACGTTCCGGGCATCCTAGACTTAACTCTGAGGCATTGCTCCACCAGATCGAATACATAGGGCCTTAGAAGTCAACGCCAGAAGCATAAAGTTCAATCAAAATCCAACAGTTTGCCCATCGTATAACAGGAATAATTGCAACAAACGTGAAGGTAATGGTCATTTCTACGTTCCGGGTAACCTAGGCTTCACTCTAGTGCGTTGCTCCCCCAGATCGAATAGTTAGTGCCTTAGAAGTCAGCGCCAGAAGCATAAAATACAATATAAATACAACAGCTTTTATATCGTATATGATGTATATTTGCAAATAGTGTGAAAGTTATGGTCATTTCTACGTTCCGGGCATCCTAGGCTTCACTTTAGGGCGTTGCTCCACCAGATCGAATAGTTAGGCACTTAGAATTCGACGCCAGAAGCATAAAATACAACATAAGTACAACAGTTTTTCCATCGTATTACAGGAATAATTGCAACCAGTGTGAATGTACAGCTCATTTTTACGTTCCGGGCAACCTAGGCTTCGCTCAAGGGCGTTGCTCCACCAGATCGAACAGTTAGGGCCTTAGAAGTCGACGCCCGAAGCATAAAATACAAAATAAATAGAACAGTTTTTCCATTGTATAAAACGAATAATTGCAACCACTGTGAAAGTTATGGTCATTTCTACGTTCCGGCCAATCTAGGCTCCACCCTAGGGCGTTGTTCCACCAGATCGAATAGTTAGGGCCTAAGAAGTCAACGCCAGAAGCATAAAATACAATATAAATACAACAGCTTTTCCATAGTATATGATGTATATTTGCAAACAGGGTGAAAGTAAAGGCCATTTCTACGTTCCGGGCAACCTAGGCTTAACTGTAGGGCGTTGCTCCACCAGATCTCATAGTTAGGGACTTAGAAGTAAACGAAAGAAGCATACAACACAATAAAAATACAACACTTTTTCCATCGAATAGAAGGAATAATTGCAACCAGTGTGAAAGAAATGGTCACTTCTACGTTCCGGCCAACCTAGGCTTCACCATAGGGCGTTGCTCCACCAGATCGAATAGTTAGGGACTTAGAATTCGACGCCAGAAGCATAAAATACAACATAAGTACAACAGTTTTTCCATCGTATTACAGGAGTAATTGCAACCAGTGTGAATGTACAGCTCATTTTTATGTTCCGGGCAACCTAGGCTTCGCTCAAGGGCGTTGCTCCACCAGATCGAACAGTTAGGGCCTTAGATGTCGACGCCCGAAGCATAAAATACAAAATAAATAGAACAGTTTTTCCATTGTATAAAACGAATAATTGCAACCACTGTGAAAGTTATGGTCATTTCTACGTTCCGGCCAATCTAGGCTCCACCCTAGGGCGTTGTTCCACCAGATCGAATAGTTAGGGCCTAAGAAGTCAACGCCAGAAGCATAAAATACAATATAAATACAACAGCTTTTCCATAGTATATGATGTATATTTGCAAACAGTGTGAAAGTAAAGGCCATTTCTACGTTCCGGGCAACCTAGGCTTAACTGTAGGGCGTTGCTCCACCAGATCTCATAGTTAGGGACTTAGAAGTAAACGAAAGAAGCATACAACACAATAAAAATACAACACTTTTTCCATCGAATAGAAGGAATAATTGCAACCAGTGTGAAAGAAATGGTCACTTCTACGTTCCGGCCAACCTAGGCTTCACCATAGGGCGTTGCTCCACCAGATCGAATAGTTAGGGACTTAGAATTCGACGCCAGAAGCATAAAATACAACATAAGTACAACAGTTTTTCCATCGTATTACAGGAGTAATTGCAACCAGTGTGAATGTACAGCTCATTTTTACGTTCCGGGAAACCTAGGCTTCGCTCAAGGGCGTTGCTCCACCAGACCGAACAGCAAGGAATTTGGAAGTCAACGCCAGAAGCATAAAATACAATAAAAATACAACAGTTTTTCCATCGTATAACAGGAAAGCTGCAACCAGTATGAAAGTACTGGTCATTTCTATGTTCCGGGTAACCTAGGCTTCACTCTAGGGCGTTGCTCCACCAGATCGAATAGCTAGGGACTTAGAATTCAACGCCAGAAGGATAAAATACAAAATAAATAGAACAGTTTTACCATCGTGTAAAATGAATAATCGCAAGCAGTGTGAAGGTAATGGTCATTTCGACGTTCCGGGCAACCTACGCTTCACTCTAGGGCGTTGTTCCACCACATCGAATAACTATGCCCTTAGAAGTCAACACCAGAAACATAAAATACAATATAAATACAACAGTTTTTCCATCGTATAAAATGAATAATTGCAACCAGTGTGAAAGTAATGGCCATTTCTACGTTCCGGGCATCCTAGACCTAACTCTGAGGCATTGCTCCACCAGATCTAATACATAGGGCCTTAGAAGTCAACGCCAGAAGAATAAAGTACAATCACAATCCAACTGTTTGTCCATCGAATAACAGGAATAATTGCAACAAGCGTGAAGGTAATGGTCATTTCTACGATCCGGGCAACCTAGGCTTCACTCTAGGGCGTTGCTCCACCAGATCGAATAGTTAGGGCCTAAGAAGTTAAAGCCAGAAGCATAAAATGCAATATAAATACAACAGTTTTTCCCTTGTATAACAGGAATAATTGCGACCAGTGTGAAAGCTATGGTCACTTCTACGTTCCGGGCAACCTAGGCTACACTCCAGGGCGTTGGTCCACCAGATCCAATAGCTAGGGCCTAAGAAGTCAACGCCAGGAGCACCAAATACAAAATAAATGCAACAGTTTTTCCATCGTATAAAACTAATAATTGCAACCAGTATGAAAACTATGGTCATTTCTACGTTCCGGGCAACCTAGGCTTCAGTTTAGGGCGTTGCTCCACCAGATCGAATAGTTAGGTACTTAGAATTCGACGCCAGAAGCATAAAATACAACATAAGTACAACAGTTTCTCCATCGTATAACAGGAATAATTGCAACCAGGGTGAAGGTAATGGTCATTTCTACGTTCCGGGCAACTTAGGCTTCACTCTAGGGTGTTGCTCCACCAGATCGAATAGTTAGGGCCTAAGAAGTCTACGCCAGAAGCATAAAATACAATAAAAATACAACAGCATTTCCATCGTATAAAATGAATGATTGCAAACAGTGTGAAAGTTCTGGTCATTTCTACGTTCCGGGCAACCTAGGCTTAACTCCAGGGCGTTGTTCCACCAGATCGAATAGTTAGGGTCTTAGAAGTCAACGCCAGAAGCATAAAATACAATAAAAATACAACAGTTTTTTCATCGTATAACAGGAATAATTGCCACCAGAGTGAAAGTAATGGTCATTTCTACGCTTCGGGCGACCTAGGCTTCACTCTAGGGCGTTGCTCCACCAGATCGAATAGTTAGGGCCTAAGAAGTCAAAGCCAGAAGCATAAAATGCAATATAAATACAACAGTTTTTCCCTTGTATAGCAGGAATAATTGCAACCAGTGTGAAAGCTATGGTCACTTCTACGTTCCGGGCAACCTAGGCTACACTCCGGGGCGTCGGTCCACCAGATCCAATAGCTAGGGCCTAAGAAGTCATCGCCAGGAGCATAAAATACGATATATGTACAACAGTTTTTCCATGTATAAAATGACTAATTGCAAACAGTGAGGAAGTAATGGTCATTTCTACGTTCCGGGCAACCTAGGCTTCACTCTGGGGCGTTGCTCCACCACATCGAATAGCTACGGCCTTAGAAGTCAACGCCCGAAGCATAAAATACAAAATAAATAGAACAGTTTTTCCATCGTATAAAACGAATAATTGAAACCAGTGTGAAAGTTATGGTCACTTCTACGTTCCGGCCAACCTAGGCTTCACCATAGGGCGTTGCTCCACCAGATCGAATAGTTAGGGACTTAGAATTCGACGCCAGAAGCATAAAATACAACATAAGTACAACAGTTTTTCCATCGTATTACAGGAGTAATTGCAACCAGTGTGAATGTACAGCTCATTTTTACGTTCCGGGAAACCTAGGCTTCGCTCAAGGGCGTTGCTCCACCAGACCGAACAGCAAGGAATTTGGAAGTCAACGCCAGAAGCATAAAATACAATAAAAATACAACAGTTTTTCCATCGTATAACAGGAAAGCTGCAACCAGTATGAAAGTACTGGTCATTTCTATGTTCCGGGTAACCTAGGCTTCACTCTAGGGCGTTGCTCCACCAGATCGAATAGCTAGGGACTTAGAATTCAACGCCAGAAGAATAAAATACAAAATAAATAGAACAGTTTTACCATCGTGTAAAATGAATAATCGCAAGCAGTGTGAAGGTAATGGTCATTTCCACGTTCCGGGCAACCTACGCTTCACTCTAGGGCGTTGTTCGACCACATCGAATAGCTACGCCCTTAGAAGTCAACACCAGAAACATAAAATACAATATAAATACAACAGTTTTTCCATCGTATAAAATGAATAATTGCAACCAGTGTGAAAGTAATGGCCATTTCTACGTTCCGGGCATCCTAGACCTAACTCTGAGGCATTGCTCCACCAGATCTAATACATAGGGCCTTAGAAGTCAACGCCAGAAGAATAAAGTACAATCACAATCCAACAGTTTGTCCATCGTATAACAGGAATAATTGCAACAAGCGTGAAGGTAATGGTCATTTCTACGATCCGGGCAACCTAGGTTTTGCTCTAGGGCGTTGCTCCACCAGATCGAATAGTTAGGGCCTTAAAAGTCAACGCCCGAAGCATGAAATACAAAATAAATACAACAATTTTTCCATTGTATAACAGGAATAACCACAACCAGTGTGAAAGTACTGGTCATTTCTGCGTTCCGGGCAACCTAGGCTTCACTCTAGGGCGTTGCTCCACCAGATCGAATAGTTAGGGCCTAAGAAGTTAAAGCCAGAAGCATAAAATGCAATATAAATACAACAGTTTTTCCCTTGTATAACAGGAATAATTGCGACCAGTGTGAAAGCTATGGTCACTTCTACGTTCCGGGCAACCTAGGCTACACTCCAGGGCGTTGGTCCACCAGATCCAATAGCTAGGGCCTAAGAAGTCAACGCCAGGAGCACCAAATACAAAATAAATGCAACAATTTTTCCATCGTATAAAACTAATAATTGCAACCAGTATGAAAACTATGGTCATTTCTACGTTCCGGGCAACCTAGGCTTCAGTTTAGGGCGTTGCTCCACCAGATCGAATAGTTAGGTACTTAGAATTCGACGCCAGAAGCATAAAATACAACATAAGCACAACAGTTTCTCCATCGTATAACAGGAATAATTGCAACCAGGGTGAAGGTAATGGTCATTTCTACGTTCCGGGCAACCTAGGCTTCACTCTAGGGTGTTGCTCCACCAGATCGAATAGTTAGGGCCTAAGAAGTCTACGCCAGAAGCATAAAATACAATAAAAATACAACAGCATTTCCATCGTATAAAATGAATGATTGCAAACAGTGTGAAAGTTCTGGTCATTTCTACGTTCCGGGCAACCTAGGCTTAACTCCAGGGCGTTGTTCCACCAGATCGAATAGTTAGGGTCTTAGAAGTCAACGCCAGAAGCATAAAATACAATAAAAATACAACAGTTTTTTCATCGTATAACAGGAATAATTGCCACCAGAGTGAAAGTAATGGTCATTTCTACGCTTCGGGCGACCTAGGCTTCAGTCTAGGGCGTTGCTCCACGAGATCGTATAGTTAGGGCCTAAGAAGTCAAAGCCAGAAGCATAAAATGCAATATAAATACAACAGTTTTTCCCTTGTATAGCAGGAATAATTGCAACCAGTGTGAAAGCTATGGTCACTTCTACGTTCCGGGCAACCTAGGCTACACTCCGGGGCGTCGGTCCACCAGATCCAATAGCTAGGGCCTAAGAACTCAACGCCAGGAGCATAAAATACGATATATGTACAACAGTTTTTCCATGTATAAAATGACTAATTGCAAACAGTGAGGAAGTAATGGTCATTTCTACGTTCCGGGCAACCTAGGCTTCACTCTGGGGCGTTGCTGCACCACATCGAATAGCTACGGCCTTAGAAGTCAACGCCCGAAGCATAAAATACAAAATAAATAGAACAGTTTTTCCATCGTATAAAACGAATAATTGAAACCAGTGTGAAAGTTATGGTCATTTCTACGTTCCGGGCAACCTAGGCTTCACTCTAGGGCGTTGCTCCACCAGATCGAATAGTTAGGGACTTAGAATTCGACGCCAGAAGCATAAAATACAACATAAGTACAACAGTTTTTCCATCGTATAACAGGAATAATTGCAACCAGTGTGAAAGTACAGGTCATTTTTACGTTCCGGGCAACCTAGGCTTCGCTCAAGGGCGCTGCTCCACCACATCGAATAGTTAGGGCCTTAGAAGTCAATGCCAGAAGCACCAAATACAAAATAAATACAACAGTTTTTCCATCGTATGAAACGAATAATTGCAACCAGTATGAAAGTTATGGTCATTTCTACGTTCCGGGCAACCTAGGCTTCACCCTAGGGCGTTGCTCCACCTGATCGAATAGTTAGGGCCTAAGAAGTCAACGCCAGAAGCATAAAATACGATATATGTACAACAGTTTTACCATCGTATAAAACGAATAATCGCAAACCGTGTGAAGGTGATGGTCATTTCTATATTCCGAGCAACCTAGGCTTCACTCTAGGGCGTTGCTCCACCAGATCGAATAGTTGGGGCCTTAGGAGTCAACGGTCGAAGCATAAAATACAAAATAAGTAGAACAGTTTTTCCATTGTATAAAACGAATAATTGCAACCAGTATGAAAGTTATGGTCATTTCTACGTTCCGGGCAACCTAGGCTTGACTCTAGGGCGCAGCTCCACCGGATCGAACAGTTTGGGCCCAGGAAGTCAACGCCAGAAGCATAAAATACAATATAAATACAACAGTTTTTCCCTTGTATAAAAGGAATAATTGCAACCAGTATGAAAGCTATGGTCATTTCTACGTTCCGGGCAACCTAGGTTTCACCCTAGGTCATTGCTCCGCCTGATCGAATAGTTAGGGCCTAAGAAGTCAACGCCAGAAGCATAAAACACGATATATGTACAACAGTTTTACCATCGTATAAAATGAATAATCGCAAACAGTGTGAAGGTAACGGTCATTCCTACGTTCCATGCAACCTAGGCTTCACCCTAGGGCGTTGTTCCACCAGAGCGAATAGTTAGGGCCTAAGAAGTCAGCGCCTGAAGCACCAAATACAAAATTAATACAACAGTTTTTCCATCGTATAAAACGAATAATTGCAACCCGTATGAAAGTTATGGTCATTTCTACGTTCCGGGCAACCTAGGCTTCACCCTAGGGCGTTGCTCCACCTGATCGAATAGTTAGGGGCTAAGAAGTGAACGCCAGAAGCATAAAATACGATATATGTACAACAGTTTTACCATCGTATAAAACGAATAATCGCAAACAGTGTGAAGGTAATGGTCATTTCTACGTTCCGGGCAACCTAGGCTTCACCCTAGGGCGTTGTTCCACCAGAGCGAATAGTTAGGGCCTAAGAAGTCAACGCCTGAAGCATAAAGTACAATCAGAATCCAACAGTTTGTCCATCGTATAGCTGGAATAATTGCAACCAGAGTGAAAGTAATGGTAATTTCTACGTTCCGGGCAACCTAGGCTTAACTCCAGGGCTTTGTTCCACCAGATCGAATAGTTAGGGCCTTAGAAGTCAACGCCAGAAGCATAAAATACAATAAAAATACAACAGTTTTTTCATCGTATAACAGGAATAATTGCCACCAGAGTGAAAGTAATGGTCATTTCTACGTTCCGGGCAACCTAGGCTACACTCCGGGGCGTCGGTCCACCAGATCCAATAGCTAGGGCCTAAGAAGTCAACGCCAGGAGCACCAAATACAAAATAAATGCAACAGTTTTTCCATCGTATAAAACTAATAATTGCAACCAGTATGAAAACTATGGTCATTTCTACGTTCCGGGCCACCTAGGCTTCACTCTAGGGCGTTGCTCAACCACCTCGAATAGCTACGGCCCTAGAAGACAACGCCATAACTATAAAATACGATATAAATACAACAGTCTTTCCATCGTATAAAACGAATAATTGCAACCAGTCTGATAGTTATGGTCATTTCTACGTTCCGGGCAACCTAGGCTTCACCCTAGGGCGTTGCTCCACCAGATCGAAGAGTTAGGGCCTAAGAAGTCAACGCCAGGAGCATAAAATACGATATATGTACAACAGTTTTTCCATGTATAAAATGACTAATTGCAAACAGTGAGGAAGTAATGGTCATTTCTACGTTCCGGGCAACCTAGGCTTCACTCTGGGGCGTTGCTCCACCACATCGAATAGCTACGGCCTTAGAAGTCAACGCCCGAAGCACAAAATACAAAATAAATAGAACAGTTTTTCCATTGTATAAAACGAATAATTGAAACCAGTGTGAAAGTTATGGTCATTTCTACGTTCCGGGCAACCTAGGCTTCACTCTAGGGCGTTGCTCCACCAGATCGAATACTTAGGGACTTAGAATTCGACGCCAGAAGCATAAAATACAACATAAGTACAACAGTTTTTCCATCGTATAACAGGAATAATTGCAACCAGTGTGAAAGTTCTGGTCATTTCTACGTTCCGGGCAACCTAGGCTTAACTCCAGGGCGTTGTTCCACCAGATCGAATAGTTAGGGCCTTAGAAGTCAACGCCAGAAGCATAAAATACAATAAAAATACAACAGCTTTCTCATCGTATAACAGGAATAATTGCCACCAGAGTGAAAGTAATGGTCATTTCTACGCTTCGGGCGACCTAGGCTTCACTCTAGGGCGTTGCTCCACCAGATCGAATAGTTAGGGCCTAAGAAGTCAAAGCCAGAAGCATAAAATGCAATATAAATACAACAGTTTTTCCCTTGTATAGCAGGAATAATTGCAACCAGTGTGAAAGCTATGGTCACTTCTACGTTCCGGGCAACCTAGGCTACACTCCGGGGCGTCGGTCCACCAGATCCAATAGCTAGGGCCTAAGAAGTCAACGCCAGGAGCATAAAATACGATATATGTACAACAGTTTTTCCATGTATAAAATGACTAATTGCAAACAGTGAGGAAGTAATGGTCATTTCTACGTACCGGGCAACCTAGGCTTCACTCTGGGGCGTTGCTCCACCACATCGAATAGCTACGGCCTTAGAAGTCAACGCCAGAAGCACCAAATACAAAATAAATACAACAGTTTTTCCTTCGTATGAAACGAATAATTGCAACCAGTATGAAAGTTATGGTCATTTCTACGTTCCGGGCAACCTAGGCTTCACCCTAGGGCGTTGCTCCACCTGATCGAATAGTTAGGGCCTAAGAAGTCAACGCCAGAAGCATAAAATACGATATATGTACAACAGTTTTACCATCGTATAAAACGAATAATCGCAAACCGTGTGAAGGTGATGGTCATTTCTATATTCCGAGCAACCTAGGCTTCACTCTAGGGCGTTGCTCCACCAGATCGAATAGTTGGGGCCTTAGGAGACAACGGTCGAAGCATAAAATGCAAAATAAGTAGAACAGTTTTTCCATTGTATAAAACGAATAATTGCAACCAGTATGAAAGTTATGGTCATTTCTACGTTCCGGGCAACCTAGGCTTGACTCTAGGGCGCTGCTCCACCGGATCGAACAGTTTGGGCCCAGGAAGTCAACGCCAGAAGCATAAAATACAATATAAATACAACAGTTTTTCCCTTGTATAAAAGGAATAATTGCAACCAGTATGAAAGCTATGGTCATTTCTACGTTCCGGGCAACCTAGGTTTCACCCTAGGTCGTTGCCCCGCCTGATCGAATAGTTAGGGCCTAAGAAGTCAACGCCAGAAGCATAAAACACGATATATGTACAACAGTTTTACCATCGTATAAAATGAATAATCGCAAACAGTGTGAAGGTAACGGTCATTCCTACATTCCGGGCAACCTAGGCTTCACCCTAGGGCGTTGTTCCACCAGAGCGAATAGTTAGGGCCTAAGAAGTCAACGCCTGAAGCACCAAATACAAAATTAATACAACAGTTTTTCCATCGTATAAAACGAATAATTGCAACCCGTATGAAAGTTATGGTCATTTCTACGTTCCGGGCAACCTAGGCATCACCCTAGGGCGTTGCTCCACCTGATCGAATAGTTAGGGTCTAAGAAGTGAACGCCAGAAGCATAAAACACGATATATGTACAACAGTTTTACCATCGTACAAAATGAATAATCGCAAACAGTGTGAAGGTAACGGTCATTCCTCCGTTCCGGGCAACCTAGGCTTCACCCTAGGGCGTTGTTCCACCAGAGCGAATAGTTAGGGCCTAAGAAGTCAACGCCTGAAGCACCAAATACAAAATTAATACAACAGTTTTTCCATCGTATAAAACGAATAATTGCAACCAGTAAGAAAGTAATGGCCATTTCTGCGTTCCGGGCTACCTAGGCTTCACTCTAGGGCGTTGCCCCACCACATCGAATAGCTACGGCCTAAGAAGTCAACGCCAGAAGCATAAAATAAAATGAAAATGCAAAAGCTTTTACAACGTATAACAGGAGTAACTGCAACCAGTGTGAAAGTACTGGTCATTTCTACGATCCGGGCAACCTAGGCTTAACTCCAGGGCGTTGCTCCACCAGATCGAATAGTTAGGGCCTTAGAAGTCAACGCCAGAAGCATAAAATACAATAAAAATACAACAGTTTTTTCATCGTATAACAGGAATAATTGCCACCAGAGTGAAAGTAATGGTCATTTCTACGTTTCGGGCGACCTAGGCTTCACTCTAGGGCGTTGCTCCACCAGATCGAATAGTTAGGGCCTAAGAAGTCAAAGCCAGAAGCATAAAATGCAATATAAATACAACAGTTTTTCCCTTGTATAACAGGAATAATTGCAACCAGTGTGAAAGCTATGGTCACTTCTACGTTCCGGGCAACCTAGGCTACACTCCGGGGCGTCGGTCCACCAGATCCAATAGCTAGGGCCTAAGAAGTCAACGCCAGGAGCACCAAATACAAAATAAATGCAACAGTTTTTCCATCGTATAAAACTAATAATTGCAACCAGTATGAAAACTATGGTCATTTCTACGTTCCGGGCCACCTAGGCTTCACTCTAGGGCGTTGCTCAACCACCTCGAATAGCTACGGCCCTAGAAGACAACGCCATAACTATAAAACACGATATAAATACAACAGTCTTTCCATCGTATAAAACGAATAATTGCAACCAGTCTGATAGTTATGGTCATTTCTACGTTCCGGGCAACCTAGGCTTCACCCTAGGGCGTTGCTCCACCAGATCGAAGAGTTAGGGCCTAAGAAGTCAACGCCAGGAGCATAAAATACGATATATGTACAACAGTTTTTCCATGTATAAAATGACTAATTGCAAACAGTGAGGAAGTAATGGTCATTTCTACGTTCCGGGCAACCTAGGCTTCACTCTGGGGCGTTGCTCCACCACATCGAAGAGCTACGGCCTTAGAAGTCAACGCCCGAAGCATAAAATACAAAATAAATAGAACAGTTTTTCCATTGTATAAAACGAATAATTGAAACCAGTGTGAAAGTTATGGTCATTTCTACGTTCCGGGCAACCTAGGCTTCACTCTAGGGCGTTGCTCCACCAGATCGAATAGTTAGGGACTTAGAATTCGACGCCAGAAGCATAAAATACAACATAAGTACAACAGTTTTTCCATCGTATAACAGGAATAATTGCAACCAGTGTGAAAGTACAGGTCATTTTTACGTTCCGGGCAACCTAGGCTTCGCTCAAGGGCGCTGCTCCACCACATCGAATAGTTAGGGCCTTAGAAGTCAACGCCAGAAGCACCAAATACAAAATAAATACAACAGTTTTTCCATCGTATGAAACGAATAATTGCAACCAGTATGAAAGTTATGGTCATTTCTACGTTCCGGGCAACCTAGGCTTCACCCTAGGGCGTTGCTCCACCTGATCGAATAGTTAGGGCCTAAGAAGTCAACGCCAGAAGCATAAAATACGATATATGTACAACATTTTTACCATCGTATAAAACGAATAATCGCAAACCGTGTGAAGGTGATGGTCATTTCTATATTCCGAGCAACCTGGGCTTCACTCTAGGGCGTTGCTCCACCAGATCGAATAGTTGGGGCCTTAGGAGTCAACGGTCGAAGCATAAAATACAAAATAAGTAGAACAGCTTTTCCATTGTAGAAAACGAATAATTGCAACCAGTATGAAAGTTATGGTCATTTCTACGTTCCGGGCAACCTAGGCTTGACTCTAGGGCGCTGCTCCACCGGATCGAACAGTTTGGGCCCAGGAAGTCAACGCCAGAAGCATAAAATACAATATAAATACAACAGTTTTTCCCTTGTATAAAAGGAATAATTGCAACCAGTATGAAAGTTATGGTCATTTCTAGGTTCCGGGCAACCTAGGCTTCACCCTAGGTCGTTGCTCCACCTGATCGAATAGTTAGGGCCTAAGAAGTCAACGCCAGAAGCATAAAACACGATATATGTACAACAGTTTTACCATCGTATAAAATGAATAATCGCAAACAGTGTGAAGGTAACGGTCATTCCTACGTTCCGGGCAACCTAGGCTTCACTCTAGGGCGTTGTTCCACCAGAGCGAATAGTTAGGGCCTAAGAAGTCAACGCCTGAAGCACCAAATACAAAATTAATACAACAGTTTTTCCATCGTATAAGACGAATAATTGCAACCCGTTTGAAAGTTATGGTCATTTCTACGTTCCGGGCAACCTAGGCTTCACCCTAGGGCGTTGCTCCACCTGATCGAATAGTTAGGGTCTAAGAAGTGAACGCCAGAAGCATAAAATACGATATATGTACAACAGTTTTTCCTTCGCATAAAATGAGTAATTGCAACCAGTGTGAAAGTAACGGACATTCCTACGTTCCGGGCATCCTAGACTTAACACTGAGGCATTGCTCCACCAGATCGAATACATAGGGCCTTAGAAGTCAACGCCAGAAGCATAAAGTACATTAAAAATCCAACAGTTTGTCCATCGTATAACAGGAACAATTGCCACCAGTGTGAAAGTGATGGTCATTTCTGCATTCCGGGCAACCTAGGCTTCACTCTAGGGCGTTGCTCCACCACATCGAATAGCTACGGCCTTAGGAGTCAACGCCAGAGGCATAAAATACAAAATAAATACAACATTTTTTCCATCGTATAACAAGAATAATTGCAACCAGTGTGAAAGTGATGGTCATTTCTACCTTCCCGGCAACCTAGGCTTAACTGCAGGGCGTTGCTCCACCAGATCGCATAGTTCGGGACTTAGAATTTAACGCCAGAAGCATAAAATACAATATAAATAAAACAGCTTTTCCATCGTATATAATGTATATATGCAAACAGTGTGAAAGTAACGGTCATTTCTACGTTCCGGGCAGCCTAGGCTTCACTACAGGGCGGTGCTCCACCAGATCAAATAGTTAGGGCCTAGGAAGTCAGCGCCCGAAGCATAAAATACAATAAAGATGCAACAGTTTTTCCATCGTATAACAGGAATAATTGCAACCAGTGTGAAGGTAATGGTCTTTTCTACGTTCCGGGCTACCTAGGCTTCACTACAGGGCGTTTCTCCACCAGATCAAATAGTGAGGGCCTAAGAAGTCAACGCGAGAAGCATAAAATACAATATAAATACAACAGCTTTTCTATCGTATATAATGTATATTTGCAAACAGTGTGAGAGTAACGGTCATTTCTACTTTCCGGGCAGCCTAGGCTTCACTAAAGGGCGGTGCTCCACCAGATCAAATAGTTAGGGCCTAGGAAATCAACGCCAGAAGCATAAAATACAGTAAAAATACAACAGTTTTTCCATCGTATAAAAGGAATAATTGCAACCAGTGTGAAAGTAATGGCCATTTCTACGTTCCGGGCATCCTAGACTTAACTCTGAGGCATTGCTCCACCAGATCGAATACATAGGGCCTTAGAAGTCAACGCCAGAAGCATAACATTCAATCAAAATCCAACAGTTTGCCCATCGTATAACAGGAATAATTGCAACAAACGTGAAGGTAATGGTCATTTCTACGTTCCGGGTAACCTAGGCTTTACTCTAGTGCGTTGCTCCCCCAGATCGAATAGTTAGTGCCTTAGAAGTCAGCGCCAGAAGCATAAAATACAATATAAATACAACAGCTTTTATATCGTATATGATGTATATTTGCAAATAGTGTGAAAGTAAAGGTCATTTCTACGTTCCGGGCAACCTAGGCTTATCTGTACGGCGTTGCTCCACCAGATCGCATAGTTCGGGACTTAGAATTTAACGGCAGAAGAATAAAATACAATAAAAATGCAACAGTTTTTCCATCGTATAACAGGAATAATTGCAACCAGTGTGAAAGTTATGGTCATTTCTACGTTGCGGGCAACCTAGGTTTCGCTCTAGGGCGTTACTCCACCAGACCGATTAGTTAGGGACTTAGAAGTCAACGCAAGAAGCATAAAATACAATAAAAATACAACAGTTTTTCCATCAAATAAAAGGAATAATTGTAACCAGTGTGAAAGAAATGGTCATTCCTACTTTCCGGGCAACCTAGGCTGCACTCTAGGGCGTTGCTCAACCAGATCGAATAGCGAGGGACTAAGAAGTAAACGCAAGAAGCATAAAATACAATAAAAATACAACAGTTTTTCCATCGTATAAAAGGAATAATTGCAACCAGTGTGAAAGTAATGGTCATTTCTTTTTTCCGGGCAACCTAGGTTTCACTCTTGGGCGTTGCTCCACCACATCGAATAGCTACGGCCTTAGAAGTCAACTCCAGAAGCATAAAATACAATATAAATACAACAGCTTTTCCATCGTATAAAATGAATGATTGAAAACAGTGTGAAAGTTATGGTCATTTCTACGTTCCGGGCAACCTAGGCTTCACTTTAGGGCGTTGTTCCACCAGATCGAATAGTTAGGGCCTAAGAAGTCAACGCCAGAAGCATAAAATTCAATATAAATACAACAGCTTTTCCATAGTATATGATGTATATTTGCAAACAGTGTGAAAGTAAAGGCCATTTCTACGTTCCGGGCAACCTAGGCTTAACTGTAGGGCGTTGCTCCACCAGATCGCATAGTTAGGGACTCAGAAGTAAACGCAGGAAGCATAAAATACAATAAAAATACAACAGTTTTTCCATCGAATAAAAGGAATAATTGCAACCAGTGTGAAAGAAATGGTCTTTTCTGCTTTCCGGGCAACCTAGGCTTCACTCTAGGGCGTTGCTCCACCAGATCGAATAGTTAGGGACTTAGAATTCGACGCCAGAAGCATAAAATACAACATAAGTACATCAGTTTTTCCATCGTATTACAGGAATAATTGCAACCAGTGTGAATGTACAGCTCAGTTTTACGTTCCGGGCAACCTAGGCTTCGCTCAAGGGCGTTGCTCCACCAGATCGAATAGCTAGGGACTTAGAATTCAACGCCAGAAGAATAAAATACAAAATAAATAGAACAGTTTTTCCATCGTATAAAACGAATATTTGCAACCAGTGTGAAATTTATGGCCATTTCTACGTTCGGGGCAACCTAGGCTTCGCTCTAGGGCGTTGTTCCACCACATCGAATAGCTACGGCCTTAGAAGTCAACGCCAGAAGCATAAAATACAATATAAATTGAACAGTTTTTCCATCGTATTAAAACGAATAATTGCAACCAGTGTGAAAGTTATGGTCATTTCTACGTTCCGGCCTATCTAGGCTCCACCCTAGGGCGTTGTTCCACCAGATCGAATAGTTAGGGCCTAAGAAGTCAACGCCAGAAGCATAAAATACAATATAAATACAACAGCTTTTCCATAGTATATGATGTATATTTGCAAACTGTGTGAAAGTAAAGGCCATTTCTACGTTCCGGGCAACCTAGGCTTAACTGTAGGGCGTTGCTCCACCAGATCGCATAGTTAGGGACTTAGAAGTAAACGCAAGAAGCATACAACACAATAAAAATACAACAGTCTTTCCATCGAATAAAAGGAATAATTGCAACCAGTGTGAAAGAAATGGTCATTTCTACTTTCCGGGCAACCTACGTTTCACTCTAGGGCGTTGCTCCACCAGATCGAATAGCGAGGGACTTACATGTCAACGCCAGAAGCATAAAATACAATATAAATACAACAGTTTTTCCATCGTAAAAACGAATAATTGCAACCAGTATGAAAGTTATGGTCATTTCTACGTTCCGGCCAACCTAGGCTTCACCATAGGGCGTTGTTCCACCAGATCGCATAGTTAGGGCCTAAGAAGTCAACGCCAGAAGCATAAAATACAATATAAATACAACAGTTTTCCCATCGTATAAAACGAATAATTGCAACCAGTATGAAAGTTATGGTCATTTCTACGTTCCGGCCAACCTAGGCTTCACCATAGGGCGTTGTTCCACCAGATCGCATAGTTAGGGCCTAAGAAGTCAACGCCAGAAGCATAAAATACAATATAAATACAACAGCTTTTCCATAGTATACGATGTATATTTGCAAACAGTGTGAAAGAAAAGGACATTTCTACGTTCCGGGAAACCTAGGCTTAACTGTAGGGCGTTGCTCCACCAGATCGCATAGTTAGGGACTTAGAAGTAAACGCAAGAAGCATAAAATACAATAAAAATACAACAGTTTTTCCATCGTATAAAAGGAATAATTGCAACCAGTGTGAAAGTAATGGTCATTTCTACTTTCCGGGCAACCTAGGTTTCACTCTAGGGCGTTGCTCCACCAGATCGAATAGCGAGGGATTTAGAAGTAAACGCCAGAAGCATAAAATACAATAAAAGTACAAGAGTTTTTCCATCGTATAAAAGGAATAATTGCAACCAGTGTGAAAGTAATGGTCATTTCTACTTTCCGGGCAACCTAGGTTTCACTCTTGGGCGTTGCTCCACCACATCGAATAGCTACGGCCTTAGAAGTCAACTCGGGAAGCATAAAATACAATATAAATACAACAGCTTTTCCATCGTATAAAATGAATGATTGCAAACAGTGTGAAAGTTATGGTCATTTCTACGTTCCGGGCAACCTAGGCTTCAGCCTAGGGCGTTGCTCCTCCTGATCGAATAGTTAGGGACTTAGAATTCGACGCCACAAGCATAAAATACAACATAAGTACAACAGTTTTTCCGTCGTATTACAGGAATAATTGCAACCAGTGTGAATGTACAGCTCATTTTTACGTTCCGGGCAACCTAGGCTTCGCTCAAGGGCGTTGCTCCACCAGACCAAATAGCAAGGGATTTAGAAGTCAATGCCAGAAGCATAAAATACAATAAAAATACAACAGTTTTTCCATCGTATAAAAAGAATAATTGCAACCAGTGTGAAAGTAATGGTCATTTCTACTTTCCGGGCAACCTAGGTTTCACTCTAGGGCGTTGCTCCACCAGATCGCATAGTTAGGGACTTAGAAGTAAACGCAGGATGCATAAAATACAATAAAAATACAACAGTTTTTCCATCGTATAAAAGGAATAATTGCAAGCAGTGTGAAGGTAATGGTCATTTCTACGTTCCGTGCAATCTAGGCTTCACTCTAGAGCGTTGCTCCACCAGATCGAACAGTTAGGGCCTTAGAAGTCGACGCCCGAAGCATAAAATACAAAATAAATAGAACAGTTTTTCCATTGTATAAAAGGAATAATTGCAACCAGTGTGAAAGAAATGGTCATTTCTACTTTCCGGGCAACCTAGGTTTCACTCTAGGGCGTTGCTCCACCAGATCGAATAGCGAGGGACTTAGATGTCAACGCCAGAAGCATAAAATACAATATAAATAAAACAGTTTTCCCATCGTATAAAACGAATAATTGCAACCAGTATGAAAGTTATGGTCATTTCTACGTTCCGGCCAACCTAGGCTTCACCATAGGGTGTTGTTCCACCAGATCGCATAGTTAGGGCCTAAGAAGTCAACGCCAGAAGCATAAAATACAATATAAATACAACAGCTTTTCCATAGTATACGATGTATATTTGCAAACAGTGTGAAAGAAAAGGCCATTTCTGCGTTCCGGGCAACCTAGGCTTAACTGTAGGGCGTTGCTCCACCAGATCGCATAGTTAGGGACTTAGAAGTAAACGCAAGAAGCATAAAATACAATAAAAATACAACAGTTTTTCCATCGCATAAAAGGAATAATTGCAACCAGTGTGAAAGTGATGGTCATTTCTGCATTCCGGCCAACCTAGGCTTCACTCTAGGGCGCTGCTCCTCCAGATAGAATAGTTAGGGCCCAGGAAGTCAACGCCAGAAGCATAAAAGACAATATAAATACAACAGTTTTTCCCTTGTATAACAGGAATTATTGCAACCAGTGTGAATGGTATGGTCTTTTCTACGTTCCGGGCAACCTAGGCTTCACTCTAGGGCGTCGCTCCACCACATCGAATAGCTGCGGCCTTAGAAGTCAACGCCAGAAGCATAAAATTCAATATAAATACAACAGTTTTTCAATCGTATAACAGGAATAATTGCAAACAGTGTGAAAGATATGGTCATTTCTACGTTGCGGGCATCCTAGGTTTCACTCTTGGGCGTTGCTCCACCACATCGAATAGCTACGGCCTTAGTAGTCAACTCCAGAAGCATAAAATACAATATAAATACAACAGCTTTTCCATCGTATAAAATGAATGATTGCAAACAGTGTGAAAGTTATAGTCATTTCTACGTTCCGGGCAACCTAGGCTTCACTTTAGGGCGTTGCTCCACCAGATCGAATAGTTAGGGACTTAGAATTCGACGCCAGAAGCATAAAATACAACATAAGTACATCAGTTTTTCCATCGTATTACAGGAATAATTGCAACCAGTGTGAATGTACAGCTCATTTTTACGTTCCGGGCAACCTAGGCTTCGCTCAAGGGCGTTGCTCCACCAGATCGAATAGCTAGGGACTTAGAATTCAACGCCAGAAGAATAAAATACAAAATAAATAGAACAGTTTTTCCATCGTATAAAACGAATATTTGCAACCAGTGTGAAATTTATGGCCATTTCTACGTTCCGGGCAACCTAGGCTTCGCTCTAGGGCGTTGTTCCACCACGTCGAATAGCTACGGCCTTAGAAGTCAACGCCAGAAGCATAAAATACAATATAAATTGAACAGTTTTTCCATCGTATTAAAACGAATAATTGCAACCAGTGTGAAAGTTATGGTCATTTCTACGTTCCGGCCTATCTAGGCTCCACCCTAGGGCGTTGTTCCACCAGATCGAATAGTTAGGGCCTAAGAAGTCAACGCCAGAAGCATAAAATACAATATAAATACAACAGCTTTTCCATAGTATATGATGTATATTTGCAAACAGTGTGAAAGTAAAGGCCATTTCTACGTTCCGGGCAACCTAGGCTTAACTGTAGGGCGTTGCTCCACCAGATCGCATAGTTAGGGACTTAGAAGTAAACGCAAGAAGCATACAACACAATAAAAATACAACAGTCTTTCCATCGAATAAAAGGAATAATTGCAACCAGTGTGAAAGAAATGGTCATTTCTACTTTCCGGGCAACCTACGTTTCACTCTAGGGCGTCGCTCCACCAGATCGAATAGCGAGGGACTTAGATGTCAACGCCAGAAGCATAAAATACAATATAAATACAACAGTTTTTCCATCGTATAAAACGAATAATTGCAACCAGTATGAAAGTTATGGTCATTTCTACGTTCCGGCCAACCTAGGCTTCACCATAGGGCGTTGTTCCACCAGATCGCATAGTTAGGGCCTAAGAAGTCAACGCCAGAAGCATAAAATACAATATAAATACAACAGTTTTCCCATCGTATAAAACGAATAATTGCAACCAGTATGAAAGTTATGGTCATTTCTACGTTCCGGCCAACCTAGGCTTCACCATAGGGCGTTGTTCCACCAGATCGCATAGTTAGGGCCTAAGAAGTCAACGCCAGAAGAATAAAATACAATATAAATACAACAGCTTTTCCATAGTATACGATGTATATTTGCAAACAGTGTGAAAGAAAAGGACATTTCTACGTTCCGGGAAACCTAGGCTTAACTGTAGGGCGTTGCTCCACCAGATCGCATAGTTAGGGACTTAGAAGTAAACGCAAGAAGCATAAAATACAATAAAAATACAACAGTTTTTCCATCGTATAAAAGGAATAATTGCAACCAGTGTGAAATTAATGGCCATTTCTACTTTCCGGGCAACCTAGGTTTCACTCTAGGGCGTTGCTCCACCAGATCGAATAGCGAGGGACTTAGAAGTAAACGCCAGAAGCATAAAATACAATAAAAGTACAACAGTTTTTCCATCGTATAAAAGGAATAATTGCAACCAGTGTGAAAGTAATGGTCATTTCTACTTTCCGGGCAACCTAGGTTTCACTCTTGGGCGTTGCCCCACCACATCGAATAGCTACGGCCTTAGAAGTCAACTCGGGAAGCATAAAATACAATATAAATACAACAGCTTTTCCATCGTATAAAATGAATGATTGCAAACAGTGTGAAAGTTATGGTCATTTCTACGTTCCGGGCAACCTAGGCTTCAGCCTAGGGCGTTGCTCCTCCTGATCGAATAGTTAGGGACTTAGAATTCGACGCCACAAGCATAAAATACAACATAAGTCCAACAGTTTTTCCGTCGTATTACAGGAATAATTGCAACCAGTGTGAATGTACAGCTCATTTTTACGTTCCGGGCAACCTAGGCTTCGCTCAAGGGCGTTGCTCCACCAGACCAAATAGCAAGGGATTTAGAAGTCAATGCCAGAAGCATAAAATACAATAAAAATACAACAGTTTTTCCATCGTATAAAAGGAATAATTGCAACCAGTGTGAAAGTAATGGTCATTTCTACTTTCCGGGCAACCTAGGTTTCACTCTAGGGCGTTGCTCCACCAGATCGCATAGTTAGGGACTTAGAAGTAAACGCAGGATGCATAAAATACAATAAAAATACAACAGTTTTTCCATCGTATAAAAGGAATAATTGCAAGCAGTGTGAAGGTAATGGTCATTTCTACGTTCCGTGCAATCTAGGCTTCACTCTAGAGCGTTGCTCCACCAGATCGAACAGTTAGGGCCTTAGAAGTCGACGCCCGAAGCATAAAATACAAAATAAATAGAACAGTTTTTCCATTGTATAAAAGGAATAATTGCAACCAGTGTGAAAGAAATGGTCATTTCTACTTTCCGGGCAACCTAGGTTTCACTCTAGGGCGTTGCTCCACCAGATCGAATAGCGAGGGACTTAGATGTCAACGCCAGAAGCATAAAATACAGTATAAATAAAACAGTTTTCCCATCGTATAAAACGAATAATTGCAACCAGTATGAAAGTTATGGTCATTTCTACGTTCCGGCCAACCTAGGCTTCACCATAGGGTGTTGTTCCACCAGATCGCATAGTTAGGGCCTAAGAAGTCAACGCCAGAAGCATAAAATACAATATAAATACAACAGCTTTTCCATAGTATACGATGTATATTTGCAAACAGTGTGAAAGAAAAGGCCATTTCTACGTTCCGGGCAACCTAGGCTTAACTGTAGGGCGTTGCTCCACCAGATCGCATAGTTAGGGACTTAGAAGTAAACGCAAGAAGCATAAAATACAATAAAAATACAACAGTTTTTCCATCGCATAAAAGGAATAATTGCAACCAGTGTGAAAGTGATGGTCATTTCTGCATTCCGGGCAACCTAGGCTTCACTCTAGGGCGCTGCTCCTCCAGATAGAATAGTTAGGGCACAGGAAGTCAACGCCAGAAGCATAAAAGACAATATAAATACAACAGTTTTTCCCTTGTATAACAGGAATTATTGCAACCAGTGTGAATGGTATGGTCTTTTCTACGTTCCGGGCAACCTAGGCTTCACTCTAGGGCGTCGCTCCACCACATCGAATAGCTGCGGCCTTAGAAGTCAACGCCAGAAGCATAAAATTCAATATAAATACAACAGTTTTTCAATCGTATAACAGGAATAATTGCAAACAGTGTGAAAGATATGGTCATTTCTACGTTGCGGGCATCCTAGGTTTCACTCTTGGGCGTTGCTCCACCACATCGAATAGCTACGGCCTTAGTAGTCAACTCCAGAAGCATAAAATACAATATAAATACAACAGCTTTTCCATCGTATAAAATGAATGATTGCAAACAGTGTGAAAGTTATAGTCATTTCTACGTTCCGGGCAACCTAGGCTTCACTTTAGGGCGTTGCTCCACCAGATCGAATAGTTAGGGACTTAGAATTCGACGCCAGAAGCATAAAATACAACATAAGTACATCAGTTTTTCCATCGTATTACAGGAATAATTGCAACCAGTGTGAATGTACAGCTCATTTTTACGTTCCGGGCAACCTAGGCTGCGCTCAAGGGCGTTGCTCCACCAGATCGAATAGCTAGGGACTTAGAATTCAACGCCAGAAGAATAAAATACAAAATAAATAGAACAGTTTTTCCATCGTATAAAACGAATATTTGCAACCAGTGTGAAATTTATGGCCATTTCTACGTTCCGGGCAACCTAGGCTTCGCTCTAGGGCGTTGTTCCACCACATCGAATAGCTACGGCCTTAGAAGTCAACGCCAGAAACATAAAATACAATATAAATACAACAGCTTTTCCATCGTATAAAACGAATAATTGCAACCAGTTTGAAAGTAATGGTCATTTCTACGTTCCGGGCATCCTAGACTGAACTCTGAGGCATTGCTCCGCCAGATCTAATACATAGGGCCTTAGAAGTCAACGCCAGAAGAATAAAGTACAATCAAAATCCAACAGTTTGTCCATCGTATAACAGGAATAATTGCAACAAGCCTGAAGGTAATGGTCATTTCTACGTTCCGGGCAACCTAGGTTTTGCTCTAGGGCGTTGCTCCACCACACTGAATAGTTAGGGCCTTAGAAGTCAACGCCAGAAGCACCAAATACAAAATAAATACAACAGTTTTTCCATCGTATAAAACGAATAATTGCAACCAGTATGAAAGTTATGGTCATTTCTACGTTCCGGGCAACCTAGGCTTCACCCTAGGTCGTTGCTCCACCTGTTCGAATAGATAGGGCCTAAGAAGTCAACGCCAGAAGCGTAAAATACGATATATGTACAACAGTTTTACCATGGTATAAAAAGAATAATCGCAAACATTGTGAAGGTAATGGTCATTTCTACGTTCCGGGCAACCTAGGCTTCACCCTAGGGCGTTGCTCCACCTGATCGAATAGTTAGGGCCTAAGAAGTCAACGCCAGAAGCATAAAATACGATATATGTACAACAGTTTTACCACCGTATAAAACGAATAATCGCAAACCGTGTGAAGGTGATGGTCATTTCTATATTCCGAGCAACCTAGGCTTCACTCTAGGGCGTTGCTCCACCAGATCGAATAGTTGGGGCCTTAGGAGTCAACGGTCGAAGCATAAAATACAAAATAAGTAGAACAGTTTTTCCATTGTATAAAACGAATAATTGCAACCAGTATGAAAGTAATGGTCATTTCTACGTTCCGGGCAACCTAGGCTTAACACTAGGGCGCTGCTCCACCGGATCGAACAGTTTGGGCCCAGGAAGTCAACGCCAGAAGCATAAAATACAATATAAATACAACAGTTTTTCCCTTGTATAAAAGGAATAATTGCAACCAGTATGAAAGCTATGGTCATTTCTACGTTCCGGGCAACCTAGGCTTCACCCTAGGTCGTTGCTCCACCTGATCAAATAGTTAGGGCCTAAGAAGTCAACGCCAGAAGCATAAAACACGATATATGTACAACAGTTTTACCATCGTATAAAATGAATAATCGCAAACAGTGTGAAGGTAACGGTCATTCCTACGTTCCGGGCAACCTAGGCTTCACCCTAGGGCGTTGTTCCACCAGAGCGAATAGTTAGGGCCTAAGAAGTCATCGCCAGAAGCATAAAATACAATAAAAATACAACAGTTTTTCCATCGTATAAAACTAATAATTGCAACCAGTGTGAAAGTAATGGCCATTTCTGCGTTCCGGGCAACTTAGTCTTCACTATAGGGCGTTGCCCCACCACATCGATTAGCTACGGCCTTAGAAGTCACCGCCTTAAGTATAAAATACAGTAAAAATAGAACAGTTTTTTCATCGTATCAAAGGAATAATTGCAACCAGAGTGAAAGTAATGGTCATTTCTACGTTCCGGGCAACCTAGGCTTAACACTAGGGCGCTGCTCCACCGGATCGAACAGTTTGGGCCCAGGAAGTCAACGCCAGAAGCATAAAATACAATATAAATACAACAGTTTTTCCCTTGTATAAAAGGAATAATTGCAACCAGTATGAAAGCTATGGTCATTTCTACGTTCCGGGCAACCTAGGCTTCACCCTAGGTCGTTGCTCCACCTGATCGAATAGTTAGGGCCTAAGAAGTCAACGCCAGAAGCATAAAACACGATATATGTACAACAGTTTTACCATCGTATAAAATGAATAATCGCAAACAGTGTGAAGGTAACGGTCATTCCTACGTTCCGGGCAACCTAGGCTTCACCCTAGGGCGTTGTTCCACCAGAGCGAATAGTTAGGGCCTAAGAAGTCATCGCCAGAAGCATAAAATACAATAAAAATACAACAGTTTTTCCATCGTATAAAACTAATAATTGCAACCAGTGTGAAAGTAATGGCCATTTCTGCGTTCCGGGCAACTTAGTCTTCACTATAGGGCGTTGCCCCACCACATCGATTAGCTACGGCCTTAGAAGTCACCGCCTTAAGTATAAAATACAGTAAAAATAGAACAGTTTTTTCATCGTATCAAAGGAATAATTGCAACCAGAGTGAAAGTAATGGTCATTTCTACGTTTCGGGCGACCTAGGCTTCACACTAGGGCGTAGCTCCACCAGATCGAATAGCTAGGGCCTTAGAAGTCAACGTCCGAAACCTAAAGTACAATAAAAGTACAACAGTTTTTCCATCGTATAACGGGAATAATTGCAACCAGTGTGAGGGTGATGGTCTAGACCACGTTCCGGGCAACATAGGGTTCACTCTAGGGCGTTGGTCCACCAGATCCAATAATTAGGGCCTAAGAAGTCAACGACAGAAGCACCAAATACAAAATAAATACAACAGTTTTTCCATCGTATAAAACGAATAATTGCAACCAGTAAGAAAGTAATGGCCATTTCTGCGTTCCGGGCAACCTATGCTTCAGTCTAGGGCGTTGCCCCACCACATCGAATAGCTACGGCCTGAGAAGTCAACTCCAGGAGCATAAAATACAAAATAAATACTACAGTTTTTCCATTGTATAACAGGAATAACAGCAACCAGTGTGAAAGTACTGGTCATTTCTACGTTCCGGGTAACCTAGGCTTCACTCTAGGGCGTTGCTCCACCAGATCGAATAGCTAGGGAGTTAGAATTCAACGCCCGAAGAATAAAATACAACATAAGTACAACAGTTTTACCATCGTGTAAAATGAATAATCGCAAGCAGTGTGAAGGTAATGGTCATTTCCACGTTCCGGGCAACCTACGCTTCACTCTAGGGCGTTGTTCCACCACATCGAATAGCTACGCCCTTAGAAGTCAACACCAGAAACATAAAATACAATATAAATACAACAGTTTTTCCATCATATAAAATGAATAATTGCAACCAGTGTGAAAGTAATGGCCATTTCTACGTTCCGGGCATCCTAGACCTAACTCTGAGGCATTGCTCCTCCAGATCTAATACATAGGGCCTTAGAAGTCAACGCCAGAAGAATAAAGTACAATCAAAATCCAACAGTTTGTCCATCGTATAACAGGAATAATTGCAACAAGCGTGAAGGTAATGGTCATTTCTACGATCCGGGCAACCTAGGTTTTGCTCTAGGGCGTTGCTCCACCAGATCGAATAGTTAGGGCCTTAAAAGTCAACGCCCGAAGCATGAAATACAAAATAAATACAACAATTTTTCCATTGTATAACAGGAATAACCACAACCAGTGTGAAAGTACTGGTCATTTCTGCGTTCCGGGCAACCTAGGCTTCACTCTAGGGCGTTGCTCCACCAGATTGAATAGTTAGGGCCTAAGAAGTTAAAGCCAGAAGCATAAAATGCAATATAAATACAACAGTTTTTCCCTTGTATAACAGGAATAATTGCGACCAGTGTGAAAGCTATGGTCACTTCTACGTTACGGGCAACCTAGGCTACACTCCAGGGCGTTGGTCCACCAGATCCAATAGCTAGGGCCTAAGAAGTCAACGCCAGGAGCACCAAATACAAAATAAATGCAACAGTTTTTCCATCGTATAAAACGAATAATTGCAACCAGTATGAAAACTATGGTCATTTCTACGTTCCGGGCAACCTAGGTTTCAGTTTAGGGCGTTGCTCCACCAGATCGAATAGTTAGGTACTTAGAATTCGACGCCAGAAGCATAAAATACAACATAAGTACAACAGTTTCTCCATCGTATAACAGGAATAATTGCAAACAGGGTGAAGGTAATGGTCATTTTTACGTTCCGGGCAACCTAGGCTTCACTCTAGGGTGTTGCTCCACCAGATCGAATAGTTAGGGCCTAAGAAGTCTACGCCAGAAGCATAAAATACAATAAAAATACAACAGCATTTCCATCGTATAAAATGAATGATTGCAAACAGTGTGAAAGTTCTGGTCATTTCTACGTTCCGGGCAACCTAGGCTTAACTCCAGGGCGTTGCTCCACCAGATCGAATAGTTAGGGCCTTAGAAGTCAACGCCAGAAGCATAAAATACAATAAAAATACAACAGTTTTTTCATCGTATAACAGGAATAATTGCCACCAGAGTGAAAGTAATGGTCATTTCTACGTTTCGGGCGACCTAGGCTTCACTCTAGGGCGTTGCTCCACCAGATCGAATAGTTAGGGCCTAAGAAGTCAAAGCCAGAAGCATAAAATGCAATATAAATACAACAGTTTTACCATCGTATAAAATGAATAATCGCAAACAGTGTGAAGGTAACGGTCATTCCTACGTTCCGGGCAACCTAGGCTTCACTCTAGCGCGTTGTTCCACCAGAGGGAATAGTTAGGGCCTAAGAAGTCAACGCCTGAAGCACCAAATACAAAATTAATACAACAGTTTTTCCCTTGTATAAAAGGAATAATTGCAACCAGTATGAAAGCTATGGTCATTTCTACGTTCCGGGCAACCTAGGCTTCACCCTAGGTCGTTGCTCCACCTGATCGAATAGTTAGGGCCTAAGAAGTCAACGCCAGAAGCATAAAACACGATATATGTACAACAGTTTTACCATCGTATAAAATGAATAATCGCAAACAGTGTGAAGGTAACGGTCATTCCTACGTTCCGGGCAACCTAGGCTTCACCCTAGGGCGTTGTTCCACCAGAGCGAATAGTTAGGGCCTAAGAAGTCATCGCCAGAAGCATAAAATACAATAAAAATACAACAGTTTTTCCATCGTATAAAACTAATAATTGCAACCAGTGTGAAAGTAATGGCCATTTCTGCGTTCCGGGCAACTTAGTCTTCACTATAGGGCGTTGCCCCACCACATCGATTAGCTACGGCCTTAGAAGTCACCGCCTTAAGTATAAAATACAGTAAAAATAGAACAGTTTTTTCATCGTATCAAAGGAATAATTGCAACCAGAGTGAAAGTAATGGTCATTTCTACGTTTCGGGCGACCTAGGCTTCACACTAGGGCGTAGCTCCACCAGATCGAATAGCTAGGGCCTTAGAAGTCAACGTCCGAAACCTAAAGTACAATAAAAGTACAACAGTTTTTCCATCGTATAACGGGAATAATTGCAACCAGTGTGAGGGTGATGGTCTAGACCACGTTCCGGGCAACATAGGGTTCACTCTAGGGCGTTGGTCCACCAGATCCAATAATTAGGGCCTAAGAAGTCAACGACAGAAGCACCAAATACAAAATAAATACAACAGTTTTTCCATCGTATAAAACGAATAATTGCAACCAGTAAGAAAGTAATGGCCATTTCTGCGTTCCGGGCAACCTATGCTTCAGTCTAGGGCGTTGCCCCACCACATCGAATAGCTACGGCCTGAGAAGTCAACTCCAGGAGCATAAAATACAAAATAAATACTACAGTTTTTCCATTGTATAACAGGAATAACTGCAACCAGTGTGAAAGTACTGGTCATTTCTACGTTCCGGGTAACCTAGGCTTCACTCTAGGGCGTTGCTCCACCAGATCGAATAGCTAGGGAGTTAGAATTCAACGCCCGAAAAATAAAATACAACATAAGTACAACAGTTTTACCATCGTGTAAAATGAATAATCGCAAGCAGTGTGAAGGTAATGGTCATTTCCACGTTCCGGGCAACCTACGCTTCACTCTAGGGCGTTGTTCCACCACATCGAATAGCTACGCCCTTAGAAGTCAACACCAGAAACATAAAATACAATATAAATACAACAGTTTTTCCATCGTATAAAATGAATAATTGCAACCAGTGTGAAAGTAATGGCCATTTCTACGTTCCGGGCATCCTAGACCTAACTCTGAGGCATTGCTCCTCCAGATCTAATACATAGGGCCTTAGAAGTCAACGCCAGAAGAATAAAGTACAATCAAAATCCAACAGTTTGTCCATCGTATAACAGGAATAATTGCAACAAGCGTGAAGGTAATGGTCATTTCTACGATCCGGGCAACCTAGGTTTTGCTCTAGGGCGTTGCTCCACCAGATCGAATAGTTAGGGCCTTAAAAGTCAACGCCCGAAGCATGAAATACAAAATAAATACAACAATTTTTCCATTGTATAACAGGAATAACCACAACCAGTGTGAAAGTACTGGTCATTTCTGCGTTCCGGGCAACCTAGGCTTCACTCTAGGGCGTTGCTCCACCAGATTGAATAGTTAGGGCCTAAGAAGTTAAAGCCAGAAGCATAAAATGCAATATAAATACAACAGTTTTTCCCTTGTATAACAGGAATAATTTCGACCAGTGTGAAAGCTATGGTCACTTCTACGTTACGGGCAACCTAGGCTACACTCCAGGGCGTTGGTCCACCAGATCCAATAGCTAGGGCCTAAGAAGTCAACGCCAGGAGCACCAAATACAAAATAAATGCAACAGTTTTTCCATCGTATAAAACGAATAATTGCAACCAGTATGAAAACTATGGTCATTTCTACGTTCAGGGCAACCTAGGTTTCAGTTTAGGGCGTTGCTCCACCAGATCGAATAGTTAGGTACTTAGAATTCGACGCCAGAAGCATAAAATACAACATAAGTACAACAGTTTCTCCATCGTATAACAGGAATAATTGCAACCAGGGTGAAGGTAATGGTCATTTTTACGTTCCGGGCAACCTAGGCTTCACTCTAGGGTGTTGCTCCACCAGATCGAATAGTTAGGGCCTAAGAAGTCTACGCCAGAAGCATAAAATACAATAAAAATACAACAGCATTTCCATCGTATAAAATGAATGATTGCAAACAGTGTGAAAGTTCTGGTCATTTCTACGTTCCGGGCAACCTAGGCTTAACTCCAGGGCGTTGCTCCACCAGATCGAATAGTTAGGGCCTTAGAAGTCAACGCCAGAAGCATAAAATACAATAAAAATACAACAGTTTTTTCATCGTATAACAGGAATAATTGCCACCAGAGTGAAAGTAATGGTCATTTCTACGTTTCGGGCGACCTAGGCTTCACTCTAGGGCGTTGCTCCACCAGATCGAATAGTTAGGGCCTAAGAAGTCAAAGCCAGAAGCATAAAATGCAATATAAATACAACAGTTTTTCCCTTGTATAACAGGAATAATTGCAACCAGGGTGAAAGCTATGGTCACTTCTACGTTCCGGGCAACCTAGGCTACACTCCGGGGCGTCGGTCCACCAGATCCAATAGCTAGGGCCAAAGAAGTCAACGCCAGGAGCACCAAATACAAAATAAATGCAACAGTTTTTCCATCGTATAAAACTAATAATTGCAACCAGTATGAAAACTATGGTCATTTCTACGTTCCGGGCAACCTAGGCTTCACTCTAGGGCGTTGCTCAACCACCTCGAATAGCTACGGCCCTAGAAGACAACGCCATAACTATAAAATACGATATAAATACAACAGTCTTTCCATCGTATAAAACGAATAATTGCAACCAGTCTGATAGTTATGGTCATTTCTACGTTCCGGGCAACCTAAGCTTCACCCTAGGGCGTTGCTCCACCAGATCGAAGAGTTAGGGCCTAAGAAGTCAACGCCAGGAGCATAAAATACGATATATGTACAACAGTTTTTCCATGTATAAAATGACTAATTGCAAACAGTGAGGAAGTAATGGTCATTTCTACGTTCCGGGCAACCTAGGCTTCACTCAGGGCGTTGCTCCTCCACATCGAATAGCTACGGCCTTAGAAGTCAACGCCCGAAGCATAAAATATAAAATAAATAGAACAGTTTTTCCACTGTATAAAACGAATAATTGAAACCAGTGTGAAAGTTATGGTCATTTCTACGTTCCGGGCAACCTAGGCTTCACTCCAGTGCGTTGCTCCACCAGATCGAATAGTTAGGGACTTAGAATTCGACGCCAGAAGCATAAAATACAACATAAGTACAACAGTTTTTCCATCGTATAACAGGAATAATTGCAACCAGTGTGAAAGTACAGGTCATTTTTACGTTCCGGGCAACCTAGGCTTCGCTCAAGGGCGCTGCTCCACCACATCGAATAGTTAGGGCCTTAGAAATCAACGCCAGAAGCACCAAATACAAAATAAATACAACAGTTTTTCCATCGTATGAAACGAATAATCGCAAACAGTGTGAAGGTAATGGTCATTTCTACGTTCCGGGCAACCTAGGCTTCCCCCTAGGGCGTTGTTCCACCAGAGCGAATAGTTAGGGCCTAAGAAGTCAACGCCTGAAGCATAAAGTACAATCAAAATCCAACAGTTTGTCCATCGTATAGCTGGAATAATTGCAACCAGAGTGAAAGTAATGGTAATTTCTACGTTTCGGGCGACCTAGGCTCCACTCTAGGGCGTTGCTCCACCAGATGGAATTGCTTGGGCCTTAGAAGTCAATGCGAGAAGCATAAAATACAAAATAAATACAACAGTTTTACCATCGTATGAAATGAATAATCGCAAATAGTGTGAAGGTAATGGTCATTTCTACGTTCCGGGCAACCTAGGCTTCACTCTAGGGCGTTGCTCCACCAGATCGAATAGTTAGGGCCATAGAAGTCAACGCCCGATGCATAAAATACAAAATAAATAGAACAGTTTTTCCATTGTATAAAACGAATAATTGAAACCAGTGTGAAAGTTATGGTCATTTCCACGTTCCGGGCAACCTAGGCTTCACTACAGGGCGGTGCTCCACCTGATCAAGTAGTTAGGGCCTAAGAAGTCAACGCCAGAAGCATAAAATACAATATAAATACAACAGCTTTTCCATGGTATATAATGTACATTTGCAAACAGTGTGAAAGTAACGGTCAGTTCTACGTTCCGGGCAACCTATGCTTCACTCTAGGGTTTTGGTCCACCACATCCAACAGTTAGGGCCTAAGAAGTCAACGCCAGAAGCACCAAATACAAAATAAACACAACAGTCTTTCCATCGTATAAAACGAATAATTGCAACCAGTATGAAAGTTGTGGTCATTTCTACGTTCCGCGCAATCTAGGCTTCACTCTAGGGCGTTGCTCAACCACATCGAGTAGGTAGGGCCTTACAAGTCAATGCCAGAAGCATAAAATACAATATAAATACACAAGTTTTTCCACTGTATAATATGAATAATTGCAAACAGTGTGGAAGTAATGGTCATTTCTACGTTCCGGGCAACCTAGGCTTAACTGTAGGGCGTTGCTCCACCAGATCGCATAGTTAGGGACTTAGAAGTAAACGCAAGAAGCATACAACACAATAAAAATACAACAGTCTTTCCATCGAATAAAAGGAATAATTGCAACCAGTGTGAAAGAAATGGTCATTTCTACTTTCCGGGCAACCTACGTTTCACTCTAGGGCGTCGCTCCACCAGATCGAATAGCGAGGGACTTAGTTGTCAACGCCAGAAGCATAAAATACAATATAAATACAACAGTTTTTCCATCGTATAAAACGAATAATTGCAACCAGTATGAAAGTTATGGTCATTTCTACGTTCCGGCCAACCTAGGCTTCACCATAGGGCGTTGTTCCACCAGATCGCATAGTTAGGGCCTAAGAAGTCAACGCCAGAAGCATAAAATACAATATAAATACAACAGTTTTCCCATCGTATAAAACGAATAATTGCAACCAGTATGAAAGTTATGGTCATTTCTACGTTCCGGCCAACCTAGGCTTCACCATAGGGCGTTGTTCCACCAGATCGCATAGTTAGGGCCTAAGAAGTCAACGCCAGAAGCATAAAATACAATATAAATACAACAGCTTTTCCATAGTATACGATGTATATTTGCAAACAGTGTGAAAGAAAAGGACATTTCTACGTTCCGGGAAACCTAGGCTTAACTGTAGGGCGTTGCTCCACCAGATCGCATAGTTAGGGACTTAGAAGTAAACGCAAGAAGCATAAAATACAATAAAAATACAACAGTTTTTCCATCGTATAAAAGGAATAATTGCAACCAGTGTGCAAGTAATGGTCATTTCTACTTTCCGGGCAACCTAGGTTTCACTCTAGGGCGTTGCTCCACCAGATCGAATAGCGAGGGACTTAGAAGTAAACGCCAGAAGCATAAAATACAATAAAAGTACAACAGTTTTTCCATCGTATAAAAGGAATAATTGCAACCAGTGTGAAAGTAATGGTCATTTCTACTTTCCGGGCAACCTAGGTTTCACTCTTGGGCGTTGCCCCACCACATCGAATAGCTACGGCCTTAGAAGTCAACTCGGGAAGCATAAAATACAATATAAATACAACAGCTTTTCCATCGTATAAAATGAATGATTGCAAACAGTGTGAAAGTTATGGTCATTTCTACGTTCCGGGCAACCTAGGCTTCAGCCTAGGGCGTTGCTCCTCCTGATCGAATAGTTAGGGACTTAGAATTCGACGCCACAAGCATAAAATACAACATAAGTACAACAGTTTTTCCGTCGTATTACAGGAATAATTGCAACCAGTGTGAATGTACAGCTCATTTTTACGTTCCGGGCAACCTAGGCTTCGCTCAAGGGCGTTGCTCCACCAGACCAAATAGCAAGGGATTTAGAAGTCAATGCCAGAAGCATAAAATACAATAAAAATACAACAGTTTTTCCATCGTATAAAAGGAATAATTGCAACCAGTGTGAAAGTAATGGTCATTTCTACTTTCCGGGCAACCTAGGTTTCACTCTAGGGCGTTGCTCCACCAGATCGCATAGTTAGGGACTTAGAAGTAAACGCAGGATGCATAAAATACAATAAAAATACAACAGTTTTTCCATCGTATAAAAGGAATAATTGCAAGCAGTGTGAAGGTAATGGTCATTTCTACGTTCCGTGCAATCTAGGCTTCACTCTAGAGCGTTGCTCCACCAGATCGAACAGTTAGGGCCTTAGAAGTCGACGCCCGAAGCATAAAATACAAAATAAATAGAACAGTTTTTCCATTGTATAAAAGGAATAATTGCAACCAGTGTGAAAGAAATGGTCATTTCTACTTTCCGGGCAACCTAGGTTTCACTCTAGGGCGTTGCTCCACCAGATCGAATAGCGAGGGACTTAGATGTCAACGCCAGAAGCATAAAATACAGTATAAATAAAACAGTTTTCCGATCGTATAAAACGAATAATTGTAACCAGTATGAAAGTTATGGTCATTTCTACGTTCCGGCCAACCTAGGCTTCACCATAGGGTGTTGTTCCACCAGATCGCATAGTTAGGGCCTAAGAAGTCAACGCCAGAAGCATAAAATACAATATAAATACAACAGCTTTTCCATAGTATACGATGTATATTTGCAAACAGTGTGAAAGAAAAGGCCATTTCTACGTTCCGGGCAACCTAGGCTTAACTGTAGGGCGTTGCTCCACCAGATCGCATAGTTAGGGACTTAGAAGTAAACGCAAGAAGCATAAAATACAATAAAAATACAACAGTTTTTCCATCGCATAAAAGGAATAATTGCAACCAGTGTGAAAGTGATGGTCATTTCTGCATTCCGGGCAACCTAGGCTTCACTCTAGGGCGCTGCTCCTCCAGATAGAATAGTTAGGGCCCAGGAAGTCAACGCCAGAAGCATAAAAGACAATATAAATACAACAGTTTTTCCCTTGTATAACAGGAATTATTGCAACCAGTGTGAATGGTATGGTCTTTTCTACGTTCCGGGCAACCTAGGCTTCACTCTAGGGCGTCGCTCCACCACATCGAATAGCTGCGGCCTTAGAAGTCAACGCCAGAAGCATAAAATTCAATATAAATACAACAGTTTTTCAATCGTATAACAGGAATAATTGCAAACAGTGTGAAAGATATGGTCATTTCTACGTTGCGGGCATCCTAGGTTTCACTCTTGGGCGTTGCTCCACCACATCGAATAGCTACGGCCTTAGTAGTCAACTCCAGAAGCATAAAATACAATATAAATACAACAGCTTTTCCATCGTATAAAATGAATGATTGCAAACAGTGTGAAAGTTATAGTCATTTCTACGTTCCGGGCAACCTAGGCTTCACTTTAGGGCGTTGCTCCACCAGATCGAATAGTTAGGGACTTAGAATTCGACGCCAGAAGCATAAAATACAACATAAGTACATCAGTTTTTCCATCGTATTACAGGAATAATTGCAACCAGTGTGAATGTACAGCTCATTTTTACGTTCCGGGCAACCTAGGCTTCGCTCAAGGGCGTTGCTCCACCAGATCGAATAGCTAGGGACTTAGAATTCAACGCCAGAAGAATAAAATACAAAATAAATAGAACAGTTTTTCCATCGTATAAAACGAATATTTGCAACCAGTGTGAAATTTATGGCCATTTCTACGTTCCGGGCAACCTAGGCTTCGCTCTAGGGCGTTGTTCCACCACATCGAATAGCTACGGCCTTAGAAGTCAACGCCAGAAACATAAAATACAATATAAATACAACAGCTTTTCCATCGTATAAAACGAATAATTGCAACCAGTTTGAAAGTAATGGTCATTTCTACGTTCCGGGCATCCTAGACTGAACTCTGAGGCATTGCTCCGCCAGATCTAATACATAGGGCCTTAGAAGTCAACGCCAGAAGAATAAAGTACAATCAAAATCCAACAGTTTGTCCATCGTATAACAGGAATAATTGCAACAAGCCTGAAGGTAATGGTCATTTCTACGTTCCGGGCAACCTAGGTTTTGCTCTAGGGCGTTGCTCCACCACACTGAATAGTTAGGGCCTTAGAAGTCAACGCCAGAAGCACCAAATACAAAATAAATACAACAGTTTTTCCATCGTATAAAACGAATAATTGCAACCAGTATGAAAGTTATGGTCATTTCTACGTTCCGGGCAACCTAGGCTTCACCCTAGGGCGTTGCTCCACCTGTTCGAATAGATAGGGCCTAAGAAGTCAACGCCAGAAGCGTAAAATACGATATATGTACAACAGTTTTACCATGGTATAAAAAGAATAATCGCAAACATTGTGAAGGTAATGGTCATTTCTACGTTCCGGGCAACCTAGGCTTCACCATAGGGCGTTGCTCCACCAGATCGAATAGCTAGGGCCTTAGAAGTCAACGCCAGAAGCATGAAATAAAATAAAAATAGAGCAGTTTTTCCCTTGTATAACAGGAATAATTGCAACCAGTGTGAAAGCTATGGTCACTTCTACGTTCCGGGCAACCTAGGCTTCACTCCAGGGCGTTGGTCCACCAGATCCAATAGCTAGGGCCTAAGAAGTCAACGCCAGGAGCACCAAATACAAAATAAATGCAACAGTTTTTCCATCATATAAAACTAATAATTGCAACCAGTATGAAAGCTATGGTCATTTCTACGTTCCGGGAAACCTAGGCTTCACTCCAGGGCGTTGCTCCACGACATCGAATAGCTACGGCCTTAGAAGTCAACGCCAGAAACATAAAATACAATATAAATACAACAGCTTTTCCATCGTATAAAACGAATAATTGCAACCCGTGTGAAAGTAATGGCCATTTCTGCGTTCCGAGAAACCTAGGCTTCACTCTAGGGCGTTGCCCCACCACATCGAATAGCTACGGCCTTAGAAGTCAACGCCAGAAGCACCAATTACAAAATAAATACAACAGTTTTTCCATCGTATGAAACGAATAATTGCAACCAGTATGAAAGTTATGGTCATTTCTACGTTCCGGGCAACCTAGGCTTCACCCTAGGGCGTTGCTCCACCTGATCGAATAGTTAGGGCCTAAGAAGTCAACGCCAGAAGCATAAAATACGATATATGTACAACAGTTTTACCACCGTATAAAACGAATAATCGCAAACCGTGTGAAGGTGATGGTCATTTCTATATTCCGAGCAACCTAGGCTTCACTCTAGGGCGTTGCTCCACCAGATCGAATAGTTGGGGCCTTAGGAGTCAACGGTCGAAGCATAAAATACAAAATAAGTAGAACAGTTTTTCCATTGTATAAAACGAATAATTGCAACGAGTATGAAAGTAATGGTCATTTCTACGTTCCGGGCAACCTAGGCTTAACACTAGGGCGCTGCTCCACCGGATCGAACAGTTTGGGCCCAGGAAGTCAACGCCAGAAGCATAAAATACAATATAAATACAACAGTTTTTCCATCGTATAAAACTAATAATTGCAACCAGTGTGAAAGTAATGGCCATTTCTGCGTTCCGGGCAACTTAGTCTTCACTATAGGGCGTTGCCCCACCACATCGATTAGCTACGGCCTTAGAAGTCACCGCCTTAAGTATAAAATACAGTAAAAATAGAACAGTTTTTTCATCGTATCAAAGGAATAATTGCAACCAGAGTGAAAGTAATGGTCATTTCTACGTTTCGGGCGACCTAGGCTTCACACTAGGGCGTAGCTCCACCAGATCGAATAGCTAGGGCCTTAGAAGTCAACGTCCGAAACCTAAAGTACAATAAAAGTACAACAGTTTTTCCATCGTATAACGGGAATAATTGCAACCAGTGTGAGGGTGATGGTCTAGACCACGTTCCGGGCAACATAGGGTTCACTCTAGGGCGTTGGTCCACCAGATCCAATAATTAGGGCCTAAGAAGTCAACGACAGAAGCACCAAATACAAAATAAATACAACAGTTTTTCCATCGTATAAAACGAATAATTGCAACCAGTAAGAAAGTAATGGCCATTTCTGCGTTCCGGGCAACCTATGCTTCAGTCTAGGGCGTTGCCCCACCACATCGAATAGCTACGGCCTGAGAAGTCAACTCCAGGAGCATAAAATACAAAATAAATACTACAGTTTTTCCATTGTATAACAGGAATAACTGCAACCAGTGTGAAAGTACTGGTCATTTCTACGTTCCGGGTAACCTAGGCTTCACTCTAGGGCGTTGCTCCACCAGATCGAATAGCTAGGGAGTTAGAATTCAACGCCCGAAGAATAAAATACAACATAAGTACAACAGTTTTACCATCGTGTAAAATGAATAATCGCAAGCAGTGTGAAGGTAATGGTCATTTCCACGTTCCGGGCAACCTACGCTTCACTCTAGGGCGTTGTTCCACCACATCGAATAGCTACGCCCTTAGAAGTCAACACCAGAAACATAAAATACAATATAAATACAACAGTTTTTCCATCGTATAAAATGAATAATTGCAACCAGTGTGAAAGTAATGGCCATTTCTACGTTCCGGGCATCCTAGACCTAACTCTGAGGCATTGCTCCTCCAGATCTAATACATAGGGCCTTAGAAGTCAACGCCAGAAGAATAAAGTACAATCAAAATCCAACAGTTTGTCCATCGTATAACAGGAATAATTGCAACAAGCGTGAAGGTAATGGTCATTTCTACGATCCGGGCAACCTAGGTTTTGCTCTAGGGCGTTGCTCCACCAGATCGAATAGTTAGGGCCTTAAAAGTCAACGCCCGAAGCATGAAATACAAAATAAATACAACAATTTTTCCATTGTATAACAGGAATAACCACAACCAGTGTGAAAGTACTGGTCATTTCTGCGTTCCGGGCAACCTAGGCTTCACTCTAGGGCGTTGCTCCACCAGATTGAATAGTTAGGGCCTAAGAAGTTAAAGCCAGAAGCATAAAATGCAATATACATACAACAGTTTTTCCCTTGTATAACAGGAATAATTGCGACCAGTGTGAAAGCTATGGTCACTTCTACGTTACGGGCAACCTAGGCTACACTCCAGGGCGTTGGTCCACCAGATCCAATAGCTAGGGCCTAAGAAGTCAACGCCAGGAGCACCAAATACAAAATAAATGCAACAGTTTTTCCATCGTATAAAACGAATAATTGCAACCAGTATGAAAACTATGGTCATTTCTACGTTCCGGGCAACCTAGGTTTCAGTTTAGGGCGTTGCTCCACCAGATCGAATAGTTAGGTACTTAGAATTCGACGCCAGAAGCATAAAATACAACATAAGTACAACAGTTTCTCCATCGTATAACAGGAATAATTGCAACCAGGGTGAAGGTAATGGTCATTTTTACGTTCCGGGCAACCTAGGCTTCACTCTAGGGTGTTGCTCCACCAGATCGAATAGTTAGGGCCTAAGAAGTCTACGCCAGAAGCATAAAATACAATAAAAATACAACAGCATTTCCATCGTATAAAATGAATGATTGCAAACAGTGTGAAAGTTCTGGTCATTTCTACGTTCCGGGCAACCTAGGCTTAACTCCTGGGCGTTGCTCCACCAGATCGAATAGTTAGGGCCTTAGAAGTCAACGCCAGAAGCATAAAATACAATAAAAATACAACAGTTTTTTCATCGTATAACAGGAATAATTGCCACCAGAGTGAAAGTAATGGTCATTTCTACGTTTCGGGCGACCTAGGCTTCACTCTAGGGCGTTGCTCCACCAGATCGAATAGTTAGGGCCTAAGAAGTCAAAGCCAGAAGCATAAAATGCAATATAAATACAACAGTTTTTCCCTTGTATAACAGGAATAATTGCAACCAGGGTGAAAGCTATGGTCACTTCTACGTTCCGGGCAACCTAGGCTACACTCCGGGGCGTCGGTCCACCAGATCCAATAGTTAGGGCCAAAGAAGTCAACGCCAGGAGCACCAAATACAAAATAAATGCAACAGTTTTTCCATCGTATAAAACTAATAATTGCAACCAGTATGAAAACTATGGTCATTTCTACGTTCCGGGCAACCTAGGCTTCACTCTAGGGCGTTGCTCAACCACCTCGAATAGCTACGGCCCTAGAAGACAACGCCAGAACTATAAAATACGATATAAATACAACAGTCTTTCCATCGTATAAAACGAATAATTGCAACCAGTCTGATAGTTATGGTCATTTCTACGTTCCGGGCAACCTAAGCTTCACCCTAGGGCGTTGCTCCACCAGATCGAAGAGTTAGGGCCTAAGAAGTCAACGCCAGGAGCATAAAATACGATATATGTACAACAGTTTTGCCATGTATAAAATGACTAATTGCAAACAGTGAGGAAGTAATGGTCATTTCTACGTTCCGGGCAACCTAGGCTTCACTCAGGGCGTTGCTCCTCCACATCGAATAGCTACGGCCTTAGAAGTCAACGCCCGAAGCATAAAATATAAAATAAATAGAACAGTTTTTCCACTGTATAAAACGAATAATTGAAACCAGTGTGAAAGTTATGGTCATTTCTACGTTCCGGGCAACCTAGGCTTCACTCCAGTGCGTTGCTCCACCAGATCGAATAGTTAGGGACTTAGAATTCGACGCCAGAAGCATAAAATACAACATAAGTACAACAGTTTTTCCATCGTATAACAGGAATAATTGCAACCAGTGTGAAAGTACAGGTCATTTTTACGTTCCGGGCAACCTAGGCTTCGCTCAAGGGCGCTGCTCCACCACATCGAATAGTTAGGGCCTTAGAAATCAACGCCAGAAGCACCAAATACAAAATAAATACAACAGTTTTTCCATCGTATGAAACGAATAATCGCAAACAGTGTGAAGGTAATGGTCATTTCTACCTTCCGGGCAACCTAGGCTTCCCCCTAGGGCGTTGTTCCACCAGAGCGAATAGTTAGGGCCTAAGAAGTCAACGCCTGAAGCATAAAGTACAATCAAAATCCAACAGTTTGTCCATCGTATAGCTGGAATAATTGCAACCAGAGTGAAAGTAATGGTAATTTCTACGTTTCGGGCGACCTAGGCTTCACCCTAGGGCGTTGCTCCACCTGTTCGAATAGATAGGGCCTAAGAAGTCAACGCCAGAAGCGTAAAATACGATATATGTACAACAGTTTTACCATGGTATAAAAAGAATAATCGCAAACATTGTGAAGGTAATGGTCATTTCTACGTTCCGGGCAACCTAGGCTTCACCATAGGGCGTTGCTCCACCAGATCGAATAGCTAGGGCCTTAGAAGTCAACGCCAGAAGCATGAAATAAAATAAAAATAGAGCAGTTTTTCCCTTGTATAACAGGAATAATTGCAACCAGTGTGAAAGCTATGGTCACTTCTACGTTCCGGGCAACCTAGGCTTCACTCCAGGGCGTTGGTCCACCAGATCCAATAGCTAGGGCCTAAGAAGTCAACGCCAGGAGCACCAAATACAAAATAAATGCAACAGTTTTTCCATCATATATAACTAATAATTGCAACCAGTATGAAAGCTATGGTCATTTCTACGTTCCGGGAAACCTAGGCTTCACTCCAGGGCGTTGCTCCACGACATCGAATAGCTACGGCCTTAGAAGTCAACGCCAGAAACATAAAATACAATATAAATACAACAGCTTTTCCATCGTATAAAACGAATAATTGCAACCCGTGTGAAAGTAATGGCCATTTCTGCGTTCCGAGAAACCTAGGCTTCTCTCTAGGGCGTTGCCCCACCACATCGAATAGCTACGGCCTTAGAAGTCAACGCCAGAAGCACCAATTACAAAATAAATACAACAGTTTTTCCATCGTATGAAACGAATAATTGCAACCAGTATGAAAGTTATGGTCATTTCTACGTTCCGGGCAACCTAGGCTTCACCCTAGGGCGTTGCTCCACCTGATCGAATAGTTAGGGCCTAAGAAGTCAACGCCAGAAGCATAAAATACGATATATGTACAACAGTTTTACCACCGTATAAAACGAATAATCGCAAACCGTGTGAAGGTGATGGTCATTTCTATATTCCGAGCAACCTAGGCTTCACTCTAGGGCGTTGCTCCACCAGATCGAATAGTTGGGGCCTTAGGAGTCAACGGTCGAAGCATAAAATACAAAATAAGTAGAACAGTTTTTCCATTGTATAAAACGAATAATTGCAACCAGTATGAAAGTAATGGTCATTTCTACGTTCCGGGCAACCTAGGCTTAACACTAGGGCGCTGCTCCACCGGATCGAACAGTTTGGGCCCAGGAAGTCAACGCCAGAAGCATAAAATACAATATAAATACAACAGTTTTTCCCTTGTATAAAAGGAATAATTGCAACCAGTATGAAAGCTATGGTCATTTCTACGTTCCGGGCAACCTAGGCTTCACCCTAGGTCGTTGCTCCACCTGATCGAATAGTTAGGGCCTAAGAAGTCAACGCCAGAAGCATAAAACACGATATATGTACAACAGTTTTACCATCGTATAAAATGAATAATCGCAAACAGTGTGAAGGTAACGGTCATTCCTACGTTCCGGGCAACCTAGGCTTCACCCTAGGGCGTTGTTCCACCAGAGCGAATAGTTAGGGCCTAAGAAGTCATCGCCAGAAGCATAAAATACAATAAAAATACAACAGTTTTTCCATCGTATAAAACTAATAATTGCAACCAGTGTGAAAGTAATGGCCATTTCTGCGTTCCGGGCAACTTAGTCTTCACTATAGGGCGTTGCCCCACCACATCGATTAGCTACGGCCTTAGAAGTCACCGCCTTAAGTATAAAATACAGTAAAAATAGAACAGTTTTTTCATCGTATCAAAGGAATAATTGCAACCAGAGTGAAAGTAATGGTCATTTCTACGTTTCGGGCGACCTAGGCTTCACACTAGGGCGTAGCTCCACCAGATCGAATAGCTAGGGCCTTAGAAGTCAACGTCCGAAACCTAAAGTACAATAAAAGTACAACAGTTTTTCCATCGTATAACGGGAATAATTGCAACCAGTGTGAGGGTGATGGTCTAGACCACGTTCCGGGCAACATAGGGTTCACTCTAGGGCGTTGGTCCACCAGATCCAATAATTAGGGCCTAAGAAGTCAACGACAGAAGCACCAAATACAAAATAAATACAACAGTTTTTCCATCGTATAAAACGAATAATTGCAACCAGTAAGAAAGTAATGGCCATTTCTGCGTTCCGGGCAACCTATGCTTCAGTCTAGGGCGTTGCCCCACCACATCGAATAGCTACGGCCTGAGAAGTCAACTCCAGGAGCATAAAATACAAAATAAATACTACAGTTTTTCCATTGTATAACAGGAATAACTGCAACCAGTGTGAAAGTACTGGTCATTTCTACGTTCCGGGTAACCTAGGCTTCACCCTAGGGCGTTGCTCCACCAGATCGAATAGCTAGGGAGTTAGAATTCAACGCCCGAAGAATAAAATACAACATAAGTACAACAGTTTTACCATCGTGTAAAATGAATAATCGCAAGCAGTGTGAAGGTAATGGTCATTTCCACGTTCCGGGCAACCTACGCTTCACTCTAGGGCGTTGTTCCACCACATCGAATAGCTACGCCCTTAGAAGTCAACACCAGAAACATAAAATACAATATAAATACAACAGTTTTTCCATCGTATAAAATGAATAATTGCAACCAGTGTGAAAGTAATGGCCATTTCTACGTTCCGGGCATCCTAGACCTAACTCTGAGGCATTGCTCCTCCAGATCTAATACATAGGGCCTTAGAAGTCAACGCCAGAAGAATAAAGTACAATCAAAATCCAACAGTTTGTCCATCGTATAACAGGAATAATTGCAACAAGCGTGAAGGTAATGGTCATTTCTACGATCCGGGCAACCTAGGTTTTGCTCTAGGGCGTTGCTCCACCAGATCGAATAGTTAGGGCCTTAAAAGTCAACGCCCGAAGCATGAAATACAAAATAAATACAACAATTTTTCCATTGTATAACAGGAATAACCACAACCAGTGTGAAAGTACTGGTCATTTCTGCGTTCCGGGCAACCTAGGCTTCACTCTAGGGCGTTGCTCCACCAGATTGAATAGTTAGGGCCTAAGAAGTTAAAGCCAGAAGCATAAAATGCAATATAAATACAACAGTTTTTCCCTTGTATAACAGGAATAATTGCGACCAGTGTGAAAGCTATGGTCACTTCTACGTTACGGGCAACCTAGGCTACACTCCAGGGCGTTGGTCCACCAGATCCAATAGCTAGGGCCTAAGAAGTCAACGCCAGGAGCACCAAATACAAAATAAATGCAACAGTTTTTCCATCGTATAAAACGAATAATTGCAACCAGTATGAAAACTATGGTCATTTCTACGTTCCGGGCAACCTAGGTTTCAGTTTAGGGCGTTGCTCCACCAGATCGAATAGTTAGGTACTTAGAATTCGACGCCAGAAGCATAAAATACAACATAAGTACAACAGTTTCTCCATCGTATAACAGGAATAATTGCAACCAGGGTGAAGGTAATGGTCATTTTTACGTTCCGGGCAACCTAGGCTTCACTCTAGGGTGTTGCTCCACCAGATCGAATAGTTAGGGCCTAAGAAGTCTACGCCAGAAGCATAAAATACAATAAAAATACAACAGCATTTCCATCGTATAAAATGAATGATTGCAAACAGTGTGAAAGTTCTGGTCATTTCTACGTTCCGGGCAACCTAGGCTTAACTCCAGGGCGTTGCTCCACCAGATCGAATAGTTAGGGCCTTAGAAGTCAACGCCAGAAGCATAAAATACAATAAAAATACAACAGTTTTTTCATCGTATAACAGGAATAATTGCCACCAGAGTGAAAGTAATGGTCATTTCTACGTTTCGGGCGACCTAGGCTTCACTCTAGGGCGTTGCTCCACCAGATCGAATAGTTAGGGCCTAAGAAGTCAAAGCCAGAAGCATAAAATGCAATATAAATACAACAGTTTTTCCCTTGTATAACAGGAATAATTGCAACCAGGGTGAAAGCTATGGTCACTTCTACGTTCCGGGCAACCTAGGCTACACTCCGGGGCGTCGGTCCACCAGATCCAATAGCTAGGGCCAAAGAAGTCAACGCCAGGAGCACCAAATACAAAATAAATGCAACAGTTTTTCCATCGTATAAAACTAATAATTGCAACCAGTATGAAAACTATGGTCATTTCTACGTTCCGGGCAACCTAGGCTTCACTCTAGGGCGTTGCTCAACCACCTCGAATAGCTACGGCCCTAGAAGACAACGCCATAACTATAAAATACGATATAAATACAACAGTCTTTCCATCGTATAAAACGAATAATTGCAACCAGTCTGATAGTTATGGTCATTTCTACGTTCCGGGCAACCTAAGCTTCACCCTAGGGCGTTGCTCCACCAGATCGAAGAGTTAGGGCCTAAGAAGTCAACGCCAGGAGCATAAAATACGATATATGTACAACAGTTTTTCCATGTATAAAATGACTAATTGCAAACAGTGAGGAAGTAATGGTCATTTCTACGTTCCGGGCAACCTAGGCTTCACTCAGGGCGTTGCTCCTCCACATCGAATAGCTACGGCCTTAGAAGTCAACGCCCGAAGCATAAAATATAAAATAAATAGAACAGTTTTTCCACTGTATAAAACGAATAATTGAAACCAGTGTGAAAGTTATGGTCATTTCTACGTTCCGGGCAACCTAGGCTTCACTCCAGTGCGTTGCTCCACCAGATCGAATAGTTAGGGACTTAGAATTCGACGCCAGAAGCATAAAATACAACATAAGTACAACAGTTTTTCCATCGTATAACAGGAATAATTGCAACCAGTGTGAAAGTACAGGTCATTTTTACGTTCCGGGCAACCTAGGCTTCGCTCAAGGGCGCTGCTCCACCACATCGAATAGTTAGGGCCTTAGAAATCAACGCCAGAAGCACCAAATACAAAATAAATACAACAGTTTTTCCATCGTATGAAACGAATAATTGCAACCAGTATGAAAGTTATGGTCATTTCTACGTTCCGGGCAACCTAGGCTTCACCCTAGGGCGTTGCTCCACCTGATCGAATAGTTAGGGCCTAAGAAGTCAACGCCAGAAGCATAAAATACGATATATGTACAACAGTTTTACCATCGTATAAAACGAATAATCGCAAACCGTGTGAAGGTGATGGTCATTTCTATATTCCGAGCAACCTAGGCTTCACTCTAGGGCGTTGCTCCACCAGATCGAATAGTTGGGGCCTTAGGAGTCAGCGGTCGAAGCATAAAATACAAAATAAGTAGAACAGTTTTTCCATTGTATAAAACGAATAATTGCAACCAGTATGAAAGTAATGGTCATTTCTACGTTCCGGGCAACCTAGGCTTAACACTAGGGCGCTGTTCCACCGGATCGAACAGTTTGGGCCCAGGAAGTCAACGCCAGAAGCATAAAATACAATATAAATACAACAGTTTTTCCCTTGTATAAAAGGAATAATTGCAACCAGTATGAAAGCTATGGTCATTTCTACGTTCCGGGCAACCTAGGCTTCACCCTAGGTCGTTGCTCCACCTGATCGAATAGTTAGGGCCTAAGAAGTCAACGCCAGAAGCATAAAACACGATATATGTACAACAGTTTTACCATCGTATAAAATGAATAATCGCAAACAGTGTGAAGGTAACGGTCATTCCTACGTTCCGGGCAACCTAGGCTTCACTCTAGCGCGTTGTTCCACCAGAGCGAATAGTTAGGGCCTAAGAAGTCAACGCCTGAAGCACCAAATACAAAATTAATACAACAGTTTTTCCCTTGTATAAAAGGAATAATTGCAACCAGTATGAAAGCTATGGTCATTCCTACGTTCCGGGCAACCTAGGCTTCACCCTAGGTCGTTGCTCCACCTGATCGAATAGTTAGGGCCTAAGAAGTCAACGCCAGAAGCATAAAACACGATATATGTACAACAGTTTTACCATCGTATAAAATGAATAATCGCAAACAGTGTGAAGGTAACGGTCATTCCTACGTTCCGGGCAACCTAGGCTTCACCCTAGGGCGTTGTTCCACCAGAGCGAATAGTTAGGGCCTAAGAAGTCATCGCCAGAAGCATAAAATACAATAAAAATACAACAGTTTTTCCATCGTATAAAACTAATAATTGCAACCAGTGTGAAAGTAATGGCCATTTCTGCGTTCCGGGCAACTTAGTCTTCACTATAGGGCGTTGCCCCACCACATCGATTAGCTACGGCCTTAGAAGTCACCGCCTTAAGTATAAAATACAGTAAAAATAGAACAGTTTTTTCATCGTATCAAAGGAATAATTGCAACCAGAGTGAAAGTAATGGTCATTTCTACGTTTCGGGCGACCTAGGCTTCACACTAGGGCGTAGCTCCACCAGATCGAATAGCTAGGGCCTTAGAAGTCAACGTCCGAAACCTAAAGTACAATAAAAGTACAACAGTTTTTCCATCGTATAACGGGAATAATTGCAACCAGTGTGAGGGTGATGGTCTAGACCACGTTCCGGGCAACATAGGGTTCACTCTAGGGCGTTGGTCCACCAGATCCAATAATTAGGGCCTAAGAAGTCAACGACAGAAGCACCAAATACAAAATAAATACAACAGTTTTTCCATCGTATAAAACGAATAATTGCAACCAGTAAGAAAGTAATGGCCATTTCTGCGTTCCGGGCAACCTATGCTTCAGTCTAGGGCGTTGCCCCACCACATCGAATAGCTACGGCCTGAGAAGTCAACTCCAGGAGCATAAAATACAAAATAAATACTACAGTTTTTCCATTGTATAACAGGAATAACTGCAACCAGTGTGAAAGTACTGGTCATTTCTACGTTCCGGGTAACCTAGGCTTCACTCTAGGGCGTTGCTCCACCAGATCGAATAGCTAGGGAGTTAGAATTCAACGCCCGAAGAATAAAATACAACATAAGTACAACAGTTTTACCATCGTGTAAAATGAATAATCGCAAGCAGTGTGAAGGTAATGGTCATTTCCACGTTCCGGGCAACCTACGCTTCACTCTAGGGCGTTGTTCCACCACATCGAATAGCTACGCCCTTAGAAGTCAACACCAGAAACATAAAATACAATATAAATACAACAGTTTTTCCATCGTATAAAATGAATAATTGCAACCAGTGTGAAAGTAATGGCCATTTCTACGTTCCGGGCATCCTAGACCTAACTCTGAGGCATTGCTCCTCCAGATCTAATACATAGGGCCTTAGAAGTCAACGCCAGAAGAATAAAGTACAATCAAAATCCAACAGTTTGTCCATCGTATAACAGGAATAATTGCAACAAGCGTGAAGGTAATGGTCATTTCTACGATCCGGGCAACCTAGGTTTTGCTCTAGGGCGTTGCTCCACCAGATCGAATAGTTAGGGCCTTAAAAGTCAACGCCCGAAGCATGAAATACAAAATAAATACAACAATTTTTCCATTGTATAACAGGAATAACCACAACCAGTGTGAAAGTACTGGTCATTTCTGCGTTCCGGGCAACCTAGGCTTCACTCTAGGGCGTTGCTCCACCAGATTGAATAGTTAGGGCCTAAGAAGTTAAAGCCAGAAGCATAAAATGCAATATAAATACAACAGTTTTTCCCTTGTATAACAGGAATAATTGCGACCAGTGTGAAAGCTATGGTCACTTCTACGTTACGGGCAACCTAGGCTACACTCCAGGGCGTTGGTCCACCAGATCCAATAGCTAGGGCCTAAGAAGTCAACGCCAGGAGCACCAAATACAAAATAAATGCAACAGTTTTTCCATCGTATAAAACGAATAATTGCAACCAGTATGAAAACTATGGTCATTTCTACGTTCCGGGCAACCTAGGTTTCAGTTTAGGGCGTTGCTCCACCAGATCGAATAGTTAGGTACTTAGAATTCGACGCCAGAAGCATAAAATACAACATAAGTACAACAGTTTCTCCATCGTATAACAGGAATAATTGCAACCAGGGTGAAGGTAATGGTCATTTTTACGTTCCGGGCAACCTAGGCTTCACTCTAGGGTGTTGCTCCACCAGATCGAATAGTTAGGGCCTAAGAAGTCTACGCCAGAAGCATAAAATACAATAAAAATACAACAGCATTTCCATCGTATAAAATGAATGATTGCAAACAGTGTGAAAGTTCTGGTCATTTCTACGTTCCGGGCAACCTAGGCTTAACTCCAGGGCGTTGCTCCACCAGATCGAATAGTTAGGGCCTTAGAAGTCAACGCCAGAAGCATAAAATACAATAAAAATACAACAGTTTTTTCATCGTATAACAGGAATAATTGCCACCAGAGTGAAAGTAATGGTCATTTCTACGTTTCGGGCGACCTAGGCTTCACTCTAGGGCGTTGCTCCACCAGATCGAATAGTTAGGGCCTAAGAAGTCAAAGCCAGAAGCATAAAATGCAATATAAATACAACAGTTTTTCCCTTGTATAACAGGAATAATTGCAACCAGGGTGAAAGCTATGGTCACTTCTACGTTCCGGGCAACCTAGGCTACACTCCGGGGCGTCGGTCCACCAGATCCAATAGCTAGGGCCAAAGAAGTCAACGCCAGGAGCACCAAATACAAAATAAATGCAACAGTTTTTCCATCGTATAAAACTAATAATTGCAACCAGTATGAAAACTATGGTCATTTCTACGTTCCGGGCAACCTAGGCTTCACTCTAGGGCGTTGCTCAACCACCTCGAATAGCTACGGCCCTAGAAGACAACGCCATAACTATAAAATACGATATAAATACAACAGTCTTTCCATCGTATAAAACGAATAATTGCAACCAGTCTGATAGTTATGGTCATTTCTACGTTCCGGGCAACCTAAGCTTCACCCTAGGGCGTTGCTCCACCAGATCGAAGAGTTAGGGCCTAAGAAGTCAACGCCAGGAGCATAAAATACGATATATGTACAACAGTTTTTCCATGTATAAAATGACTAATTGCAAACAGTGAGGAAGTAATGGTCATTTCTACGTTCCGGGCAACCTAGGCTTCACTCAGGGCGTTGCTCCTCCACATCGAATAGCTACGGCCTTAGAAGTCAACGCCCGAAGCATAAAATATAAAATAAATAGAACAGTTTTTCCACTGTATAAAACGAATAATTGAAACCAGTGTGAAAGTTATGGTCATTTCTACGTTCCGGGCAACCTAGGCTTCACTCCAGTGCGTTGCTCCACCAGATCGAATAGTTAGGGACTTAGAATTCGACGCCAGAAGCATAAAATACAACATAAGTACAACAGTTTTTCCATCGTATAACAGGAATAATTGCAACCAGTGTGAAAGTACAGGTCATTTTTACGTTCCGGGCAACCTAGGCTTCGCTCAAGGGCGCTGCTCCACCACATCGAATAGTTAGGGCCTTAGAAATCAACGCCAGAAGCACCAAATACAAAATAAATACAACAGTTTTTCCATCGTATGAAACGAATAATCGCAAACAGTGTGAAGGTAATGGTCATTTCTACGTTCCGGGCAACCTAGGCTTCCCCCTAGGGCGTTGTTCCACCAGTGCGAATAGTTAGGGCCTAAGAAGTCAACGCCTGAAGCATAAAGTACAATCAAAATCCAACAGTTTGTCCATCGTATAGCTGGAATAATTGCAACCAGAGTGAAAGTAATGGTAATTTCTACGTTTCGGGCGACCTAGGCTCCACTCTAGGGCGTTGCTCCACCAGATGGAATTGCTAGGGCCTTAGAAGTCAATGCGAGAAGCATAAAATACAAAATAAATACAACAGTTTTACCATCGTATGAAATGAATAATCGCAAATAGTGTGAAGGTAATGGTCATTTCTACGTTCCGGGCAACCTAGGCTTCACTCTAGGGCGTTGCTCCACCAGATCGAATAGTTAGGGCCATAGAAGTCAACGCCCGATGCATAAAATACAAAATAAATAGAACAGTTTTTCCATTGTATAAAACGAATAATTGAAACCAGTGTGAAAGTTATGGTCATTTCCACGTTCCGGGCAACCTAGGCTTCACTACAGGGCGGTGCTCCACCTGATCAAGTTGTTAGGGCCTAAGAAGTCAACGCCAGAAGCATAAAATACAATATAAATACAACAGCTTTTCCATGGTATATAATGTACATTTGCAAACAGTGTGAAAGTAACGGTCAGTTCTACGTTCCGGGCAACCTATGCTTCACTCTAGGGTTTTGGTCCACCACATCCAACAGTTAGGGCCTAAGAAGTCAACGCCAGAAGCACCAAATACAAAATAAACACAACAGTCTTTCCATCGTATAAAACGAATAATTGCAACCAGTATGAAAGTTGTGGTCATTTCTACGTTCCGCGCAATCTAGGCTTCACTCTAGGGCGTTGCTCAACCACATCGAGTAGGTAGGGCCTTACAAGTCAATGCCAGAAGCATAAAATACAATATAAATACACAAGTTTTTCCACTGTATAATATGAATAATTGCAAACAGTCTGGAAGTAATGGTCATTTCTACGTTCCGGGCAACCTAGGCTTCACTCTAGGGCGTTGGTCCACCAGATCCAATAGCTAGGGACTAAGAAGTCAACGCCAGGAGCACCAAATACAAAATAAATACAACAGTTTTTCCATCGTATAAAACGAATAATTGCAACCAGTGTGCAAGTAATGGTCATTTCTACGATCCGGGCAACCTAGGCATCACCCTAGGGCGTTGTTCCACCAGAGCGAATAGTTAGGGCCTAGGAAGTCAACGCTGAATCATAAAATACAATATAAATACAACAGTTTTTCCATCGTATACAACGAATAATTGCAACCAGTATGAAAGTTATGGTCATTTCAACGTTCCGGGCAATCTAGGCTTCACTCTAGGGCGTTGCTCAACCACATCGAATAGTTAGGGACTAAGAAGTCAACGCTAGAAGCACCAAATACAAAATTAATACAACAGTTTTTCCATCGTATAAAACGAATAATTGCAACCAGTATGAAAGTTATGGTCATTTCTACGTTCCGCGCAACCTAGGCTACACCCCTGGGCGTTGCTCCACCAGATCGAATAGGTAGGGCCTAAGAAGTCAATGCCAGAAGCATAAAATACGATATATGTACAACAGTTTTTCCATCGCATAAAATGAGTAATTGCAACCAGTGTGAAAGTAACGGACATTTCTACGTTCCGGGCATCCTAGACTTAACACTGAGGCATTGCTCCACCAGATCGAATACATAGGGCCTTAGAAGTCAACGCGAGAAGCATAAAGTACATTAAAAATCCAACAGTTTGTCCATCGTATAACAGGAATAATTGCCACCAGTGTGAAAGTGATGGTCATTTCTGCATTCCGGGCAACCTTGGCTTCACTCTAGGGCGCTGCTCCTCCAGATAGAATAGTTAGGTCCCAGGAAGTCAACGCCAGAAGCATAAAATACAATATAAATACAACAGTTTTTCCCTTGTATAACAGGAATTATTGCAACCAGTGTGAATGGTATGGTCATTTCTACGTTCCGGGCAACCTAGGCTTCACCCTAGGGCGTTGTTCCACCAGAGCGAATAGTTAGGGCCTAAGAAGTCAACGCCTGAAGCACCAAATACAAAATTAATACAACAGTTTTTCCATCGTATAAAACGAATAATTGCAACCCGTATGAAAGTTATGGTCATTTCTACGTTCCGGGCAACCTAGGCTTCACCCTAGGGCGTTGCTCCACCTGATCGAATAGTTAGGGTCTAAGAAGTGAACGCCAGAAGCATAAAATACGATATATGTACAACAGTTTTACCATCGTATAAAATGAATAATCGCAAACAGTGTGAAGGTAATGGTCATTTCTACGTTCCGGGCAACCTAGGCTTCACCCTAGGGCGTTGTTCCACCAGAGCGAATAGTTAGGGCCTAAGAAGTCAACGCCTGAAGCATAAAGTACAATCAGAATCCAACAGTTTGTCCATCGTATAGCTGGAATAATTGCAACCAGAGTGAAAGCAATGGTAATTTCTACGTTTCGGGCGACCTAGGCTCCACTCTAGGGCGTTGCTCCACCAGATGGAATTGCTAGGGCCTTAGAAGTCAATGCCAGAAGCATAAAATACAAAATAAATACAACAGTTTTACCATCGTATAAAATGAATAATCGCAAACAGTGTGAAGGTAACGGTCATTCCTACGTTCCGGGCAACCTAGGCTTCACCCTAGGGCTTTGTTCCACCAGAGCGAATAGTTGGGGCCTAAGAAGTCAACGCCTGAAGCACCAAATACAAAATTAATACAACAGTTTTTCCATCGTATAAAACGAATAATTGCAACCAGTAAGAAAGTAATGGCCATTTCTGCGTTCCGGGCAACCTATGCTTCAGTCTAGGGCGTTGCCCCACCACATCGAATAGCTACGGCCTAGGAAGTCAACGCCAGAAGCATAAAATAAAATGAAAATGCAAAAGCTTTTCCAACGTATAACAGGAGTAACTGCAACCAGTGTGAGAGTACTGGTCATTTCTACATTCCGGCCAACCTAGGCCTCACTACAGGGCGTTGCTCCACCAGATCGAAAAGCTAGGGACTTAGAAGTCAGCGCCAGAGGCATAAAATACAAAATAAATAGAACAGTTTTTCCATCGTATAAAACGAATAATTGCAACCAGTGTGAAAGTTATGGCCATTTCTACGTTCCGGGCTACCTAGGCTTCACTCTAGGGCGTTGTTCCACCACACCGAATAGCTACGGCCTTAGAAGTCAACGCCAGAAGCATAAAATACAATATAAATACAACAGTTTTCCCATCGTATAAAACGAATAATTGAACCAGTATGAAAGTTATGGTGATTTCTACGTTCTGGCCAACCTAGGCTTCACCCTAGGGCGTTGTTCCACCAGATCGAATAGTTAGGGCCTAAGAAGTCAACGCCAGAAGCATAAAATACAATATAAACACAACAGCTTTTCCATCGTATATGATGTATATTTGCAAACAGTGTGAAAGTAAAGGTCATTTCTACGTTCCGGGCAACCTAGGCTTAACTGTAGGGCGTTGCTCCACCACATCGAATAGCTACGGTCTGAGAAGTCAACTCCAGAAGCATAAAATGCAATATAAATACAACAGTTTTTCCCTTGTATAACAGGAATAATTGCGACCAGTGTGAAAGCTATGGTCACTTCTACGTTCCGGGCAACCTAGGCTACACTCCAGGGCGTTGGTCCACCAGATCCAATAGCTAGGGCCTAAGAAGTCAACGCCAGGAGCACCAAATACAAAATAAATGCAACAGTTTTTCCATCGTATAAAACTAATAATTGCAACCAGTATGAAAACTATGGTCATTTCTACGTTCCGGGCAACCTAGGCTTCAGTTTAGGGCGTTGCTCCACCAGATCGAATAGTTAGGTACTTAGAATTCGACGCCAGAAGCATAAAATACAACATAAGTACAACAGTTTCTCCATCGTATGACAGGAATAATTGCAACCAGGGTGAAGGTAATGGTCATTTCTACGTTGCGGGCAACTTAGGTTTCGCTCTAGGGCGTTGCTCCACCAGACCGAATAGTTAGGGACTTAGAAGTCAACGCAAGAAGCATAAAATACAATAAAAATACAACAGTTTTTCCATCAAATAAAAGGAATAATTGTAACCAGTGTGAAAGAAATGGTCATTTCTCCTTTCCGGGCAACCTAGGCTTCACTCTAGGGCGTTGCTCAACCAGATCGAATAGCGAGGGACTTAGAAGTAAACGCAAGAAGCATAAAATACAATAAAAATACAACAGTTTTTCATCGTATAAAAGGAATAATTGCAACCAGTGTGAAAGTAATAGTCATTTCTATTTTCCGGGCAACCTAGGTTTCACTCTTGGGCGTTGCTCCACCACATCGAATAGCTACGGCCTTAGAAGTCAACTCCAGAAGCATAAAATACAATATAAATACAACAGCTTTTCCATCGTATAAAATGAATGATTGCAAACAGTGTGAAAGTTATGGTCATTTCTACGTTCCGGGCAACCTAGGCTTCACTTTAGGGCGTTGTTCCACCAGATCGAATAGTTAGGGCCTATGAAGTCAACGCCAGAAGCATAAAATTCAATATAAATACAACAGCTTTTCCATAGTATATGATGTAAATTTGCAAACAGTGTGAAAGTAAAGGCCATTTCTACGTTCCGGGCAACCTAGGCTTAACTGTAGGGCGTTGCTCCACCAGATCGCATAGTTAGGGACTTAGAAGTAAACGCAGGAAGCATAAAATACAATAAAAATACAACAGTTTTTCCATCGAATAAAAGGAATAATTGCAACCAGTGTGAAAGAAATGGTCATTTCTGCTTTCCGGGCAACCTAGGTTTCACTCTAGGGCGTTGTTCCACCAGATCGAATAGCGGGGGACTTAGAAGTAAACGCCAGAAGCATAAAATACAATAAAAATACAACAGTTTTTCCATCGTGTAAAAGGAATAATTGCAACCAGTGTGAAAGTTATGGTCATTTCCACGTTCCGGGCAACCTAGGCTTCACTACAGGGCGGTGCTCCACCTGATCAAATAGTTAGGGCCTAAGAAGTCAACGCCAGAAGCACCAAATACAAAATAAACACAACAGTCTTTCCATCGTATAAAACGAATAATTGCAACCAGTATGAAAGTTGTGGTCATTTCTACGTTCCGCGCAATCTAGGCTTCACTCTAGGGCGTTGCTCAACCACATCGAATAGCTAGGGCCTAAGAAGTCAACGCCAGGAGCACCAAATACAAAATAAATACAACAGTTTTTCCATCGTATAAAGCGAATAATTGCAACCAGTGTGCAAGTAATGGTCATTTCTACGTTCCGCGCAACCTAGGCTACACCCCTGGGCGTTGCTCCACCAGATCGAATAGGTAGGGCCTAAGAAGTCAATGCCAGAAGCATAAAATACGATATATGTACAACAGTTTTTCCATCGCATAAAATGAGTAATTGCAACCAGTGTGAAAGTAACGGTCATTTCTACGTTCCGGGCAGCCTAGGCTTCACTACAGGGCGGTGCTCCACCAGATCGAATAGTTAGGGACTTAGAATTCGACGCCAGAAGCATAAAATACAACATAAGTACAACAGTTTTTCCATCGTATTACAGGAGTAATTGCAACCAGTGTGAATGTACAGCTCATTTTTACGTTCCGGGCAACCTAGGGTTCGCTCAAGGGCGTTGCTCCACCAGATCGAACAGTTAGGGCCTTAGATGTCGACGCCCGAAGCATAAAATACAAAATAAATAGAACAGTTTTTCCATTGTATAAAACGAATAATTGCAACCACTGTGAAAGTTATGGTCATTTCTACGTTCCGGCCAATCTAGGCTCCACCCTAGGGCGTTGTTCCACCAGATCGAATAGTTAGGGCCTAAGAAGTCAACGCCAGAAGCATAAAATACAATATAAATACAACAGCTTTTCCATAGTATATGATGTATATTTGCAAACAGTGTGAAAGTAAAGGCCATTTCTACGTTCCGGGCAACCTAGGCTTAACTGTAGGGCGTTGCTCCACCAGATCTCATAGTTAGGGACTTAGAAGTAAACGAAAGAAGCATGCAACACAATAAAAATACAACACTTTTTCCATCGAATAGAAGGAATAATTGCAACCAGTGTGAAAGAAATGGTCACTTCTACGTTCCGGCCAACCTAGGCTTCACCATAGGGCGTTGCTCCACCAGATCGAATAGTTAGGGACTTAGAATTCGACGCCAGAAGCATAAAATACAACATAAGTACAACAGTTTTTCCATCGTATTACAGGAGTAATTGCAACCAGTGTGAATGTACAGCTCATTTTTACGTTCCGGGAAACCTAGGCTTCGCTCAAGGGCGTTGCTCCACCAGACCGAACAGCAAGGAATTTGGAAGTCAACGCCAGAAGCATAAAATACAATAAAAATACAACAGTTTTTCCATCGTATAACAGGAAAGCTGCAACCAGTATGAAAGTACTGGTCATTTCTATGTTCCGGGTAACCTAGGCTTCACTCTAGGGCGTTGCTCCACCAGATCGAATAGCTAGGGACTTAGAATTCAACGCCAGAAGAATAAAATACAAAATAAATAGAACAGTTTTACCATCGTGTAAAATGAATAATCGCAAGCAGTGTGAAGGTAATGGTCATTTCCACGTTCCGGGCAACCTACGCTTCACTCTAGGGCGTTGTTCCACCACATCGAATAGCTACGCCCTTAGAAGTCAACACCAGAAACATAAAATACAATATAAATACAACAGTTTTTCCATCGTATAAAATGAATAATTGCAACCAGTGTGAAAGTAATGGCCATTTCTACGTTCCGGGCATCCTAGACCTAACTCTGAGGCATTGCTCCACCAGATCTAATACATAGGGCCTTAGAAGTCAACGCCAGAAGAATAAAGTACAATCACAATCCAATAGTTTGTCCATCGTATAACAGGAATAATTGCAACAAGCGTGAAGGTAATGGTCATTTCTACGATCCGGGCAACCTAGGTTTTGCTCTAGGGCGTTGCTCCACCAGATCGAATAGTTAGGGCCTTAAAAGTGAACGCCCGAAGCATGAAATACAAAATAAATACAACAATTTTTCCATTGTATAACAGGAATAACCACAACCAGTGTGAAAGTACTGGTCATTTCTGCGTTCCGGGCAACCTAGGCTTCACTCTAGGGCGTTGCTCCACCAGATCGAATAGTTAGGGCCTAAGAAGTAAAAGCCAGAAGCATAAAATGCAATATAAATACAACAGTTTTTCCCTTGTATAACAGGAATAATTGCGACCAGTGTGAAAGCTATGGTCACTTCTACGTTCCGGGCAACCTAGGCTACACTCCAGGGCGTTGGTCCACCAGATCCAATAGCTAGGGCCTAAGAAGTCGACGCCAGGAGCACCAAATACAAAATAAATGCAACAGTTTTTCCATCGTATAAAACTAATAATTGCAACCAGTATGAAAACTATGGTCATTTCTACGTTCCGGGCAACCTAGGCTTCAGTTTAGGGCGTTGCTCCACCAGATCGAATAGTTAGGTACTTAGAACTCGACGCCAGAAGCATAAAATACAACATAAGTACAACAGTTTCTCCATCGTATAACAGGAATAATTGCAACCAGGGTGAAGGTAATGGTCATTTCTACGTTCCGGGCAACCTAGGCTTCACTCTAGGGTGTTGCTCCACCAGATCGAATAGTTAGGGCCTAAGAAGTCTACGCCAGAAGCATAAAATACAATAAAAATACAACAGCATTTCCATCGTATAAAATGAATGATTGCAAACAGTGTGAAAGTTCTGGTCATTTCTACGTTCCGGGCAACCTAGGCTTAACTCCAGGGCGTTGTTCCACCAGATCGAATAGTTAGGGTCTTAGAAGTCAACGCCAGAAGCATAAAATACAATAAAAATACAACAGTTTTTTCATCGTATAACAGGAATAATTGCCACCAGAGTGAATGTAATGGTCATTTCTACGCTTCGGGCGACCTAGGCTTCACTCTAGGGCGTTGCTCCACCAGATCGAATAGTTAGGGCCTAAGAAGCCAAAGCCAGAAGCATAAAATGCAATATAAATACAACAGTTTTTCCCTTGTATAGCAGGAATAATTGCAACCAGTGTGAAAGCTATGGTCACTTCTACGTTCCGGGCAACCTAGGCTACACTCCGGGGCGTCGGTCCACCAGATCCAATAGCTAGGGCCTAAGAAGTCAACGCCAGGAGCATAAAATACGATATATGTACAACAGTTTTTCCATGTATAAAATGACTAATTGCAAACAGTGAGGAAGTAATGGTCATTTCTACGTTCCGGGCAACCTAGGCTTCACTCTGGGGCGTTGCTCCACCACATCGAATAGCTACGGCCTTAGAAGTCAACGCCCGAAGCATAAAATACAAAATAAATAGAACAGTTTTTCCATCGTATAAAACGAATAATTGAAACCAGTGTGAAAGTTATGGTCACTTCTACGTTCCGGCCAACCTAGGCTTCACCATAGGGCGTTGCTCCACCAGATCGAATAGTTAGGGACTTAGAATTCGACGCCAGAAGCATAAAATACAACATAAGTACAACAGTTTTTCCATCGTATTACAGGAGTAATTGCAACCAGTGTGAATGTACAGCTCATTTTTACGTTCCGGGAAACCTAGGCTTCGCTCAAGGGCGTTGCTCCACCAGACCGAACAGCAAGGAATTTGGAAGTCAACGCCAGAAGCATAAAATACAATAAAAATACAACAGTTTTTCCATCGTATAACAGGAAAGCTGCAACCAGTATGAAAGTACTGGTCATTTCTATGTTCCGGGTAACCTACGCTTCACTCTAGGGCGTTGCTCCACCAGATCGAATAGCTAGGGACTTAGAATTCAACGCCAGAAGAATAAAATACAAAATAAATAGAACAGTTTTACCATCGTGTAAAATGAATAATCGCAAGCAGTGTGAAGGTAATGGTCATTTCCACGTTCCGGGCAACCTACGCTTCACTCTAGGGCGTTGTTCGACCACATCGAATAGCTACGAACTTAGAAGTCAACACCAGAAACATAAAATACAATATAAATACAACAGTTTTTCCATCGTATAAAATGAATAATTGCAACCAGTGTGAAAGTAATGGCCATTTCTACGTTCCGGGCATCCTAGACCTAACTCTGAGGCATTGCTCCACCAGATCTAATACATAGGGCCTTAGAAGTCAACGCCAGAAGAATAAAGTACAATCACAATCCAACAGTTTGTCCATCGTATAACAGGAATAATTGCAACAAGCGTGAAGGTAATGGTCATTTCTACGATCCGGGCAACCTAGGTTTTGCTCTAGGGCGTTGCTCCACCAGATCGAATAGTTAGGGCCTTAAAAGTCAACGCCCGAAGCATGAAATACAAAATAAATACAACAATTTTTCCATTGTATAACAGGAATAACCACAACCAGTGTGAAAGTACTGGTCATTTCTGCGTTCCGGGCAACCTAGGCTTCACTCTAGGGCGTTGCTCCACCAGATCGAATAGTTAGGGCCTAAGAAGTTAAAGCCAGAAGCATAAAATGCAATATAAATACAACAGTTTTTCCCTTGTATAACAGGAATAATTGCGACCAGTGTGAAAGCTATGGTCGCTTCTACGTTCCGGGCAACCTAGGCTACACTCCAGGGCGTTGGTCCACCAGATCCAATAGCTAGGGCCTAAGAAGTCAACGCCAGGAGCACCAAATACAAAATAAATGCAACAGTTTTTCCATCGTATAAAACTAATAATTGCAACCAGTATGAAAACTATGGTCATTTCTACGTTCCGGGCAACCTAGGCTTCAGTTTAGGGCGTTGCTCCACCAGATCGAATAGTTAGGTACTTAGAATTCGACGCCAGAAGCATAAAATACAACATAAGTACAACAGTTTCTCCATCGTATAACAGGAATAATTGCAACCAGGGTGAAGGTAATGGTCATTTCTACGTTCCGGGCAACCTAGGCTTCACTCTAGGGTGTTGCTCCACCAGATCGAATAGTTAGGGCCTAAGAAGTCTACGCCAGAAGCATAAAATACAATAAAAATACAACAGCATTTCCATCGTATAAAATGAATGATTGCAAACAGTGTGAAAGTTCTGGCCATTTCTACGTTCCGGGCCACCTAGGCTTAACTCCAGTGCGTTGTTCCACCAGATCGAATAGTTAGGGTCTTAGAAGTCAACGCCAGAAGCATAAAATACAATAAAAATACAACAGTTTTTTCATCGTATAACAGGAATAATTGCCACCAGAGTGAAAGTAATGGTCATTTCTACGCTTCGGGCGACCTAGGCTTCAGTCTAGGGCGTTGCTCCACCAGATCGAATAGTTAGGGCCTAAGAAGTCAAAGCCAGAAGCATAAAATGCAATATAAATACAACAGTTTTTCCCTTGTATAGCAGGAATAATTGCAACCAGTGTGAAAGCTATGGTCACTTCTACGTTCCGGGCAACCTAGGCTACACTCCGGGGCGTCGGTCCACCAGATCCAATAGCTAGGGCCTAAGAAGTCAACGCCAGGAGCATAAAATACGATATATGTACAACAGTTTTTCCATGTATAAAATGACTAATTGCAAACAGTGAGGAAGTAATGGTCATTTCTACGTTCCGGGCAACCTAGGCTTCACTCTGGGGCGTTGCTCCACCACATCGAATAGCTACGGCCTTAGAAGTCAACGCCCGAAGCATAAAATACAAAATAAATACAACAGTTTTTCCATCGTATAAAACGAATAATTGAAACCAGTGTGAAAGTTATGGTCATTTCTACGTTCCGGGCAACCTAGGCTTCACCCTAGGGCGTTGCTCCACCTGATCGAATAGTTAGGGCCTAAGAAGTCAACGCCAGAAGCATAAAATACAATATAAATACAACAGCTTTTCCATCGTATATGATGTATATTTGCAAACAGTGTGAAAGTAAAGGTCATTTCCACGTTCGGGGAACCTACGCTTCACTCTAGGGCGTTGTTCCACCACATCGAATAGCTACGCCCTTAGAAGTCAACACCAGAAACATAAAATACAATATAAATACAACAGTTTTTCCATCGTATAAAATGAATAATTGCAACCAGTGTGAAAGTAATGGCCATTTCTACGTTCCGGGCATCCTAGACCTAACTCTGAGGCATTGCTCCACCAGATCTAATACATAGGGCCTTAGAAGTCAACGCCAGAAGAATAAAGTACAATCAAAATCCAACAGTTTGTCCATCGTATAACAGGAATAATTGCAACAAGCGTGAAGGTAATGGTCATTTCTACGATCCGGGCAACCTAGGTTTTGCTCTAGGGCGTTGCTCCACCAGATCGAATAGTTAGGGCCTTAAAAGTCAACGCCCGAAGCATGAAATACAAAATAAATACAACAATTTTTCCATTGTATAACAGGAATAACCACAACCAGTGTGAAAGTACTGGTCATTTCTGCGTTCCGGGCAACCTAGGCTTCACTCTAGGGCGTTGCTCCACCAGATCGTATAGTTAGGGCCTAAGAAGTTAAAGCCAGAAGCATAAAATGCAATATAAATACAACAGTTTTTCCCTTGTATAACAGGAATAATTGCGACCAGTGTGAAAGCTATGGTCACTTCTACGTTCCGGGCAACCTAGGCTACACTCCAGGGCGTTGGTCCACCAGATCCAATAGCTAGGGCCTAAGAAGTCAACGCCAGGAGCACCAAATACAAAATAAATGCAACAGTTTTTCCATCGTATAAAACTAATAATTGCAACCAGTATGAAAACTATGGTCATTTCTACGTTCCGGGCAACCTAGGCTTCAGTTTAGGGCGTTGCTCCACCAGATCGAATAGTTAGGTACTTAGAATTCGACGCCAGAAGCATAAAATACAACATAAGTACAACAGTTTCTCCATCGTATAACAGGAATAATAGCAACCAGGGTGAAGGTAATGGTCATTTCTACGTTCCGGGCAACCTAGGCTTCACTCGAGGGTGTTGCTCCACCAGATCGAATAGTTAGGGCCTAAGAAGTCAAAGCCAGAAGCATAAAATGCAATATAAATACAACAGTTTTTCCCTTGTATAACAGGAATGATTGCAACCAGTGTGAAAGCTATGGTCACTTCTACGTTCCGGGCAACCTAGGCTACACTCCGGGGCGTCGGTCCACCAGATCCAATAGCTAGGGCCTAAGAAGTCAACGCCAGGAGCACCAAATACAAAATAAATGCAACAGTTTTTCCATCGTATAAAACTAATAATTGCAACCAGTATGAAAACTATGGTCATTTCTACGTTCCGGGCAACCTAGGCTTCACTCTAGGGCGTTGCTCAACCACCTCGAATAGCTACGGCCCTAGAAGACAACGCCATAACTATAAAATACGATATAAATACAACAGTCTTTCCATCGTATAAAACGAATAATTGCAACCAGTCTGATAGTTATGGTCATTTCTACGTTCCGGGCAACCTAGGCTTCACCCTAGGGCGTTGCTCCACCAGATCGAAGAGTTAGGGCCTAAGAAGTCAACGCCAGGAGCATAAAATACGATATATGTACAACAGTTTTTCCATGTATAAAATGACTAATTGCAAACAGTGAGGAAGTAATGGTCATTTCTACGTTCCGGGCAACCTAGGCTTCACTCTGGGGCGTTGCTCCACCACATCGAATAGCTACGGCCTTAGAAGTCAACGCCCGAAGCATAAAATACAAAATAAATAGAACAGTTCTTCCATTGTATAAAACGAATAATTGAAACCAGTGTGAAAGTTATGGTCATTTCTACGTTCCGGGCAACCTAGGCTTCACTCTAGGGCGTTCCTCCACCAGATCGAATAGTTAGGGACTTAGAATTCGACGCCAGAAGCATAAAATACAATAAAAATACAACAGTTTTTTCATCGTATAACAGGAATAATTGCCACCAGAGTGAAAGTAATGGTCATTTCTACGTTCCGGGCAACCTAGGCTACACTCCGGGGCGTCGGTCCACCAGATCGAATAGTTAGTGCCTTAGAAGTCAACGCCAGAAGCATAAAATACAATAAAAATACAACAGTTTTTTCATCGTATAACAGGAATAATTGCCACCAGAGTGAAAGTAATGGTCATTTCTACGCTTCGGGCGACCTAGGCTTCACTCTAGGGCGTTGCTCCACCAGATCGAATAGTTAGGGCCTAAGAAGTCAAAGCCAGAAGCATAAAATGCAATATAAATACAACAGTTTTTCCCTTGTATAGCAGGAATAATTGCAACCAGTGTGAAAGCTATGGTCACTTCTACGTTCCGGGCAACCTAGGCTACACTCCGGGGCGTCGGTCCACCAGATCCAATAGCTAGGGCCTAAGAAGTCAACGCCAGGAGCATAAAATACGATATATGTACAACAGTTTTTCCATGTATAAAATGACTAATTGCAAACAGTGAGGAAGTAATGGTCATTTCTACGTTCCGGGCAACCTAGGCTTCACTCTGGGGCGTTGCTCCACCACATCGAATAGCTACGGCCTTAGAAGTCAACGCCCGAAGCATAAAATACAAAATAAATACAACAGTTTTTCCATCGTATAAAACGAATAATTGAAACCAGTGTGAAAGTTATGGTCATTTCTACGTTCCGGGCAACCTAGGCTTCACCCTAGGGCGTTGCTCCACCTGATCGAATAGTTAGGGCCTAAGAAGTCAACGCCAGAAGCATAAAATACAATATAAATACAACAGCTTTTCCATCGTATATGATGTATATTTGCAAACAGTGTGAAAGTAAAGGTCATTTCCACGTTCGGGGAACCTACGCTTCACTCTAGGGCGTTGTTCCACCACATCGAATAGCTACGCCCTTAGAAGTCAACACCAGAAACATAAAATACAATATAAATACAACAGTTTTTCCATCGTATAAAATGAATAATTGCAACCAGTGTGAAAGTAATGGCCATTTCTACGTTCCGGGCATCCTAGACCTAACTCTGAGGCATTGCTCCACCAGATCTAATACATAGGGCCTTAGAAGTCAACGCCAGAAGAATAAAGTACAATCAAAATCCAACAGTTTGTCCATCGTATAACAGGAATAATTGCAACAAGCGTGAAGGTAATGGTCATTTCTACGATCCGGGCCACCTAGGTTTTGCTCTAGGGCGTTGCTCCACCAGATCGAATAGTTAGGGCCTTAAAAGTCAACGCCCGAAGCATGAAATACAAAATAAATACAACAATTTTTCCATTGTATAACAGGAATAACCACAACCAGTGTGAAAGTACTGGTCATTTCTGCGTTCCGGGCAACCTAGGCTTCACTCTAGGGCGTTGCTCCACCAGATCGTATAGTTAGGGCCTAAGAAGTTAAAGCCAGAAGCATAAAATGCAATATAAATACAACAGTTTTTCCCTTGTATAACAGGAATAATTGCGACCAGTGTGAAAGCTATGGTCACTTCTACGTTCCGGGCAACCTAGGCTACACTCCAGGGCGTTGGTCCACCAGATCCAATAGCTAGGGCCTAAGAAGTCAACGCCAGGAGCACCAAATACAAAATAAATGCAACAGTTTTTCCATCGTATAAAACTAATAATTGCAACCAGTATGAAAACTATGGTCATTTCTACGTTCCGGGCAACCTAGGCTTCAGTTTAGGGCGTTGCTCCACCAGATCGAATAGTTAGGTACTTAGAATTCGACGCCAGAAGCATAAAATACAACATAAGTACAACAGTTTCTCCATCGTATAACAGGAATAATAGCAACCAGGGTGAAGGTAATGGTCATTTCTACGTTCCGGGCAACCTAGGCTTCACTCGAGGGTGTTGCTCCACCAGATCGAATAGTTAGGGCCTAAGAAGTCAAAGCCAGAAGCATAAAATGCAATATAAATACAACAGTTTTTCCCTTGTATAACAGGAATGATTGCAACCAGTGTGAAAGCTATGGTCACTTCTACGTTCCGGGCAACCTAGGCTACACTCCGGGGCGTCGGTCCACCAGATCCAATAGCTAGGGCCTAAGAAGTCAACGCCAGGAGCACCAAATACAAAATAAATGCAACAGTTTTTCCATCGTATAAAACTAATAATTGCAACCAGTATGAAAACTATGGTCATTTCTACGTTCCGGGCAACCTAGGCTTCACTCTAGGGCGTTGCTCAACCACCTCGAATAGCTACGGCCCTAGAAGACAACGCCATAACTATAAAATACGATATAAATACAACAGTCTTTCCATCGTATAAAACGAATAATTGCAACCAGTCTGATAGTTATGGTCATTTCTACGTTCCGGGCAACCTAGGCTTCACCCTAGGGCGTTGCTCCACCAGATCGAAGAGTTAGGGCCTAAGAAGTCAACGCCAGGAGCATAAAATACGATATATGTACAACAGTTTTTCCATGTATAAAATGACTAATTGCAAACAGTGAGGAAGTAATGGTCATTTCTACGTTCCGGGCAACCTAGGCTTCACTCTGGGGCGTTGCTCCACCACATCGAATAGCTACGGCCTTAGAAGTCAACGCCCGAAGCATAAAATACAAAATAAATAGAACAGTTCTTCCATTGTATAAAACGAATAATTGAAACCAGTGTGAAAGTTATGGTCATTTCTACGTTCCGGGCAACCTAGGCTTCACTCTAGGGCGTTCCTCCACCAGATCGAATAGTTAGGGACTTAGAATTCGACGCCAGAAGCATAAAATACAATAAAAATACAACAGTTTTTTCATCGTATAACAGGAATAATTGCCACCAGAGTGAAAGTAATGGTCATTTCTACGTTCCGGGCAACCTAGGCTACACTCCGGGGCGTCGGTCCACCAGATCCAATAGCTAGGGCCTAAGAAGTCAACGCCAGGAGCACCAAATACAAAATAAATGCAACAGTTTTTCCATCGTATAAAACTAATAAATGCAACCAGTATGAAAACTATGGTCATTTCTACGTTCCGGGCCACGTAGGCTTCACTCTAGGGCGTTGCTCAACCACCTCGAATAGCTACGGCCCTAGAAGACAACGCCATAACTATAAAATACGATATAAATACAACAGTCTTTCCATCGTATAAAACGAATAATTGCAACCAGTCTGATAGTTATGGTCATTTCTACGTTCCGGGCAACCTAGGCTTCACCCTAGGGCGTTGCTCCACCAGATCGAAGAGTTAGGGCCTAAGAAGTCAACGCCAGGAGCATAAAATACGATATATGTACAACAGTTTTTCCATGTATAAAATGACTAATTGCAAACAGTGAGGAAGTAATGGTCATTTCTACGTTCCGGGCAACCTAGGCTTCACTCTGGGGCGTTGCTCCACCACATCGAATAGCTACGGCCTTAGAAGTCAACGCCCGAAGCATAAAATACAAAATAAATAGAACAGTTTTTCCATTGTATAAAACGAATAGTTGAAACCAGTGTGAAAGTTATGGTCATTTCTACGTTCCGGGCAACCTAGGCTTCACTCTAGGGCGTTGCTCCACCAGATCGAATACTTAGGGACTTAGAATTCGACGCCAGAAGCATAAAATACAACATAAGTACAACAGTTTTTCCATCGTATAACAGGAATAATTGCAACCAGTGTGAAAGTTCTGGACATTTCTACGTTCCGGGCAACCTAGGCTTAACTCCAGGGCGTTGTTCCACCAGATCGAATAGTTAGTGCCTTAGAAGTCAACGCCAGAAGCATAAAATACAATAAAAATACAACAGTTTTTTCATCGTATAACAGGAATAATTGCCACCAGAGTGAAAGTAATGGTCATTTCTACGCTTCGGGCGACCTAGGCTTCACTCTAGGGCGTTGCTCCACCAGATCGAATAGTTAGGGCCTAAGAAGTCAAAGCCAGAAGCATAAAATGCAATATAAATACAACAGTTTTTCCCTTGTATAGCAGGAATAATTGCAACCAGTGTGAAAGCTATGGTCACTTCTACGTTCCGGGCAACCTAGGCTACACTCCGGGGCGTCGGTCCACCAGATCCAATAGCTAGGGCCTAAGAAGTCAACGCCAAGAGCATAAAATACGATATATGTACAACAGTTTTTCCATGTATAAAATGACTAATTGCAAACAGTGAGGAAGTAATGGTCATTTCTACGTACCGGGCAACCTAGGCTTCACTCTGGGGCGTTGCTCCACCACATCGAATAGCTACGGCCTTAGAAGTCAACGCCAGAAGCACCAAATACAAAATAAATACAACAGTTTTTCCATCGTATGAAACGAATAATTGCAACCAGTATGAAAGTTATGGTCATTTCTACGTTCCGGGCAACCTAGGCTTCACCCTAGGGCGTTGCTCCACCTGATCGAATAGTTAGGGCCTAAGAAGTCCACGCCAGAAGCATAAAATACGATATATGTACAACAGTTTTACCATCGTATAAAACGAATAATCGCACACCGTGTGAAGGTGATGGTCATTTCTATATTCCGAGCAACCTAGGCTTCACTCTAGGGCGTTGCTCCACCAGATCGAATAGGTGGGGCCTTGGGAGTCAACGGTCGAAGCATAAAATACAAAATAAGTAGAACAGTTTTTCCATTGTATAAAACGAATAATTGCAACCAGTATGAAAGTTATGGTCATTTCTACGTTCCGGGCAACCTAGGCTTGACTCTAGGTCGCTGCTCCACCGGATCGAACAGTTTGGGCCCAGGAAGTCAACGCCAGAAGCATAAAATACAATATAAATACAACAGTTTTTCCCTTGTATAAAAGGAATAATTGCAACCAGTATGAAAGCTATGGTCATTTCTACGTTCCGGGCAACCTAGGCTTCACTACAGGGCGGTGCTCCACCTGATCAAATAGTTAGGGCCTAAGAAGTCAACGCCAGAAGCACCAAATACAAAATAAACACAACAGTCTTTCCATCGTATAAAACGAATAATTGCAACCAGTATGAAAGTTGTGGTCATTTCTACGTTCCGCGCAATCTAGGCTTCACTCTAGGGCGTTGCTCAACCACATCGAATAGCTAGGGCCTAAGAAGTCAACGCCAGGAGCACCAAATACAAAATAAATACAACAGTTTTTCCATCGTATAAAGCGAATAATTGCAACCAGTGTGAAAGTAACGGTCATTTCTACGTTCCGGGCAGCCTAGGCTTCACTACAGGGCGGTGCTCCACCAGATCAAATAGTTAGGGCCTAGGAAATCAACGCCAGAAACATAAAATACAGTAAAAATACAACAGTTTTTCCATCGTATAAAAGGAATAATTGCAACCAGTGTGAAAGTAATGGCCATTTCTACGTTCCGGGCATCCTAGACTTAACTCTGAGGCATTGCTCCACCAGATCGAATACATAGGGCCTTAGAAGTCAACGCCAGAAGCATAAAGTTCAATCAAAATCCAACAGTTTGCCCATCGTATAACAGGAATAATTGCAACAAACGTGAAGGTAATGGTCATTTCTACGTTCCGGGTAACCTAGGCTTCACTCTAGTGCGTTGCTCCCCCAGATCGAATAGTTAGTGCCTTAGAAGTCAGCGCCTGAAGCATAAAATACAATATAAATACAACAGCTTTTATATCGTATATGATGTATATTTGCAAATAGTGTGAAAGTTATGGTCATTTCTACGTTCCGGGCATCCTAGGCTTCACTTTAGGACGTTGCTCCACCAGATCGAATAGTTAGGCACTTAGAATTCGACGCCAGAAGCATAAAATACAACATAAGTACAACAGTTTTTCCATCGTATTACAGGAATAATTGCAACCAGTCTGAATGTACAGCTCATTTTTACGTTCCGGGCAACCTAGGCTTCGCTCAAGGGCGTTGCTCCACCAGATCGAACAGTTAGGGCCTTAGAAGTCGACGCCCGAAGCATAAAATACAAAATAAATACAACAGTTTTTCCATTGTATAAAACGAATAATTGCAACCACTGTGAAAGTTATGGTCATTTCTACGTTCCGGCCAATCTAGGCTCCACCCTAGGGCGTTGTTCCACCAGATCCAATAATTAGGGCCTAAGAAGTCAACGCCAGAAGCATAAAATACAATATAAATACAACAGCTTTTCCATAGTATATGATGTATATTTGCAAACAGTGTGAAAGTAAAGGCCATTTCTACGTTCCGGGCAACCTAGGCTTAACTGTAGGGCGTTGCTCCACCAGATCTCATAGTTAGGGACTTAGAAGTAAACGAAAGAAGCATACAACACAATAAAAATACAACACTTTTTCCATCGAATAGAAGGAATAATTGCAACCAGTGTGAAAGAAATGGTCACTTCTACGTTCCGGCCAAGCTAGGCTTCACCATAGGGCGTTGCTCCACCAGATCGAATAGTTAGGGACTTAGAATTCGACGCCAGAAGCATAAAATACAACATAAGTACAACAGTTTTTCCATCGTATTACAGGAGTAATTGCAACCAGTGTGAATGTACAGCTCATTTTTACGTTCCGGGCAACCTAGGGTTCGCTCAAGGGCGTTGCTCCACCAGATCGAACAGTTAGGGCCTTAGATGTCGACGCCCGGAGCATAAAATACAAAATAAATAGAACAGTTTTTCCATTGTATAAAACGAATAATTGCAACCACTGTGAAAGTTATGGTCATTTCTACGTTCCGGCCAATCTAGGCTCCACCCTAGGGCGTTGTTCCACCAGATCGAATAGTTAGGGCCTAAGAAGTCAACGCCAGAAGCATAAAATACAATATAAATACAACAGCTTTTCCATAGTATATGATGTATATTTGCAAACAGTGTGAAAGTAAAGGCCATTTCTACGTTCCGGGCAACCTAGGCTTAACTGTAGGGCGTTGCTCCACCAGATCTCATAGTTAGGGACTTAGAAGTAAACGAAAGAAGCATACAACACAATAAAAATACAACACTTTTTCCATCGAATAGAAGGAATAATTGCAACCAGTGTGAAAGAAATGGTCACTTCTACGTTCCGGCCAACCTAGGCTTCACCATAGGGCGTTGCTCCACCAGATCGAATAGTTAGGGACTTAGAATTCGACGCCAGAAGCATAAAATACAACATAAGTACAACAGTTTTTCCATCGTATTACAGGAGTAATTGCAACCAGTGTGAATGTACAGCTCATTTTTACGTTCCGGGAAACCTAGGCTTCGCTCAAGGGCGTTGCTCCACCAGACCGAACAGCAAGGAATTTGGAAGTCAACGCCAGAAGCATAAAATACAATAAAAATACAACAGTTTTTCCATCGTATAACAGGAAAGCTGCAACCAGTATGAAAGTACTGGTCATTTCTATGTTCCGGGTAACCTAGGCTTCACTCTAGGGCGTTGCTCCACCAGATCGAATAGCTAGGGACTTAGAATTCAACGCCAGAAGAATAAAATACAAAATAAATAGAACAGTTTTACCATCGTGTAAAATGAATAATCGCAAGCAGTGTGAAGGTAATGGTCATTTCCACGTTCCGGGCAACCTACGCTTCACTCTAGGGCGTTGTTCCACCACATCGAATAGCTACGCCCTTAGAAGTCAACACCAGAAACATAAAATACAATATAAATACAACAGTTTTTCCATCGTATAAAATGAATAATTGCAACCAGTGTGAAAGTAATGGCCATTTCTACGTTCCGGGCATCCTAGACCTAACTCTGAGGCATTGCTCCACCAGATCTAATACATAGGGCCTTAGAAGTCAACGCCAGAAGAATAAAGTACAATCACAATCCAATAGTTTGTCCATCGTATAACAGGAATAATTGCAACAAGCGTGAAGGTAATGGTCATTTCTACGATCCGGGCAACCTAGGTTTTGCTCTAGGGCGTTGCTCCACCAGATCGAATAGTTAGGGCCTTAAAAGTGAACGCCCGAAGCATGAAATACAAAATAAATACAACAATTTTTCCATTGTATAACAGGAATAACCACAACCAGTGTGAAAGTACTGGTCATTTCTGCGTTCCGGGCAACCTAGGCTTCACTCTAGGGCGTTGCTCCACCAGATCGAATAGTTAGGGCCTAAGAAGTAAAAGCCAGAAGCATAAAATGCAATATAAATACAACAGTTTTTCCCTTGTATAACAGGAATAATTGCGACCAGTGTGAAAGCTATGGTCACTTCTACGTTCCGGGCAACCTAGGCTACACTCCAGGGCGTTGGTCCACCAGATCCAATAGCTAGGGCCTAAGAAGTCGACGCCAGGAGCACCAAATACAAAATAAATGCAACAGTTTTTCCATCGTATAAAACTAATAATTGCAACCAGTATGAAAACTATGGTCATTTCTACGTTCCGGGCAACCTAGGCTTCAGTTTAGGGCGTTGCTCCACCAGATCGAATAGTTAGGTACTTAGAACTCGACGCCAGAAGCATAAAATACAACATAAGTACAACAGTTTCTCCATCGTATAACAGGAATAATTGCAACCAGGGTGAAGGTAATGGTCATTTCTACGTTCCGGGCAACCTAGGCTTCACTCTAGGGTGTTGCTCCACCAGATCGAATAGTTAGGGCCTAAGAAGTCTACGCCAGAAGCATAAAATACAATAAAAATACAACAGCATTTCCATCGTATAAAATGAATGATTGCAAACAGTGTGAAAGTTCTGGTCATTTCTACGTTCCGGGCAACCTAGGCTTAACTCCAGGGCGTTGTTCCACCAGATCGAATAGTTAGGGTCTTAGAAGTCAACGCCAGAAGCATAAAATACAATAAAAATACAACAGTTTTTTCATCGTATAACAGGAATAATTGCCACCAGAGTGAAAGTAATGGTCATTTCTACGCTTCGGGCGACCTAGGCTTCACTCTAGGGCGTTGCTCCACCAGATCGAATAGTTAGGGCCTAAGAAGCCAAAGCCAGAAGCATAAAATGCAATATAAATACAACAGTTTTTCCCTTGTATAGCAGGAATAATTGCAACCAGTGTGAAAGCTATGGTCACTTCTACGTTCCGGGCAACCTAGGCTACACTCCGGGGCGTCGGTCCACCAGATCCAATAGCTAGGGCCTAAGAAGTCAACGCCAGGAGCATAAAATACGATATATGTACAACAGTTTTTCCATGTATAAAATGACTAATTGCAAACAGTGAGGAAGTAATGGTCATTTCTACGTTCCGGGCAACCTAGGCTTCACTCTGGGGCGTTGCTCCACCACATCGAATAGCTACGGCCTTAGAAGTCAACGCCCGAAGCATAAAATACAAAATAAATAGAACAGTTTTTCCATCGTATAAAACGAATAATTGAAACCAGTGTGAAAGTTATGGTCACTTCTACGTTCCGGCCAACCTAGGCTTCACCATAGGGCGTTGCTCCACCAGATCGAATAGTTAGGGACTTAGAATTCGACGCCAGAAGCATAAAATACAACATAAGTACAACAGTTTTTCCATCGTATTACAGGAGTAATTGCAACCAGTGTGAATGTACAGCTCATTTTTACGTTCCGGGAAACCTAGGCTTCGCTCAAGGGCGTTGCTCCACCAGACCGAACAGCAAGGAATTTGGAAGTCAACGCCAGAAGCATAAAATACAATAAAAATACAACAGTTTTTCCATCGTATAACAGGAAAGCTGCAACCAGTATGAAAGTACTGGTCATTTCTATGTTCCGGGTAACCTACGCTTCACTCTAGGGCGTTGCTCCACCAGATCGAATAGCTAGGGACTTAGAATTCAACGCCAGAAGAATAAAATACAAAATAAATAGAACAGTTTTACCATCGTGTAAAATGAATAATCGCAAGCAGTGTGAAGGTAATGGTCATTTCCACGTTCCGGGCAACCTACGCTTCACTCTAGGGCGTTGTTCGACCACATCGAATAGCTACGAACTTAGAAGTCAACACCAGAAACATAAAATACAATATAAATACAACAGTTTTTCCATCGTATAAAATGAATAATTGCAACCAGTGTGAAAGTAATGGCCATTTCTACGTTCCGGGCATCCTAGACCTAACTCTGAGGCATTGCTCCACCAGATCTAATACATAGGGCCTTAGAAGTCAACGCCAGAAGAATAAAGTACAATCACAATCCAACAGTTTGTCCATCGTATAACAGGAATAATTGCAACAAGCGTGAAGGTAATGGTCATTTCTACGATCCGGGCAACCTAGGTTTTGCTCTAGGGCGTTGCTCCACCAGTTCGAATAGTTAGGGCCTTAAAAGTCAACGCCCGAAGCATGAAATACAAAATAAATACAACAATTTTTCCATTGTATAACAGGAATAACCACAACCAGTGTGAAAGTACTGGTCATTTCTGCGTTCCGGGCAACCTAGGCTTCACTCTAGGGCGTTGCTCCACCAGATCGAATAGTTAGGGCCTAAGAAGTTAAAGCCAGAAGCATAAAATGCAATATAAATACAACAGTTTTTCCCTTGTATAACAGGAATAATTGCGACCAGTGTGAAAGCTATGGTCGCTTCTACGTTCCGGGCAACCTAGGCTACACTCCAGGGCGTTGGTCCACCAGATCCAATAGCTAGGGCCTAAGAAGTCAACGCCAGGAGCACCAAATACAAAATAAATGCAACAGTTTTTCCATCGTATAAAACTAATAATTGCAACCAGTATGAAAACTATGGTCATTTCTACGTTCCGGGCAACCTAGGCTTCAGTTTAGGGCGTTGCTCCACCAGATCGAATAGTTAGGTACTTAGAATTCGACGCCAGAAGCATAAAATACAACATAAGTACAACAGTTTCTCCATCGTATAACAGGAATAATTGCAACCAGGGTGAAGGTAATGGTCATTTCTACGTTCCGGGCAACCTAGGCTTCACTCTAGGGTGTTGCTCCACCAGATCGAATAGTTAGGGCCTAAGAAGTCTACGCCAGAAGCATAAAATACAATAAAAATACAACAGCATTTCCATCGTATAAAATGAATGATTGCAAACAGTGTGAAAGTTCTGGCCATTTCTACGTTCCGGGCCACCTAGGCTTAACTCCAGTGCGTTGTTCCACCAGATCGAATAGTTAGGGTCTTAGAAGTCAACGCCAGAAGCATAAAATACAATAAAAATACAACAGTTTTTTCATCGTATAACAGGAATAATTGCCACCAGAGTGAAAGTAATGGTCATTTCTACGCTTCGGGCGACCTAGGCTTCAGTCTAGGGCGTTGCTCCACCAGATCGAATAGTTAGGGCCTAAGAAGTCAAAGCCAGAAGCATAAAATGCAATATAAATACAACAGTTTTTCCCTTGTATAGCAGGAATAATTGCAACCAGTGTGAAAGCTATGGTCACTTCTACGTTCCGGGCAACCTAGGCTACACTCCGGGGCGTCGGTCCACCAGATCCAATAGCTAGGGCCTAAGAAGTCAACGCCAGGAGCATAAAATACGATATATGTACAACAGTTTTTCCATGTATAAAATGACTAATTGCAAACAGTGAGGAAGTAATGGTCATTTCTACGTTCCGGGCAACCTAGGCTTCACTCTGGGGCGTTGCTCCACCACATCGAATAGCTACGGCCTTAGAAGTCAACGCCCGAAGCATAAAATACAAAATAAATACAACAGTTTTTCCATCGTATAAAACGAATAATTGAAACCAGTGTGAAAGTTATGGTCATTTCTACGTTCCGGGCAACCTAGGCTTCACCCTAGGGCGTTGCTCCACCTGATCGAATAGTTAGGGCCTAAGAAGTCAACGCCAGAAGCATAAAATACAATATAAATACAACAGCTTTTCCATCGTATATGATGTATATTTGCAAACAGTGTGAAAGTAAAGGTCATTTCCACGTTCGGGGAACCTACGCTTCACTCTAGGGCGTTGTTCCACCACATCGAATAGCTACGCCCTTAGAAGTCAACACCAGAAACATAAAATACAATATAAATACAACAGTTTTTCCATCGTATAAAATGAATAATTGCAACCAGTGTGAAAGTAATGGCCATTTCTACGTTCCGGGCATCCTAGACCTAACTCTGAGGCATTGCTCCACCAGATCTAATACATAGGGCCTTAGAAGTCAACGCCAGAAGAATAAAGTACAATCAAAATCCAACAGTTTGTCCATCGTATAACAGGAATAATTGCAACAAGCGTGAAGGTAATGGTCATTTCTACGATCCGGGCAACCTAGGTTTTGCTCTAGGGCGTTGCTCCACCAGATCGAATAGTTAGGGCCTTAAAAGTCAACGCCCGAAGCATGAAATACAAAATAAATACAACAATTTTTCCATTGTATAACAGGAATAACCACAACCAGTGTGAAAGTACTGGTCATTTCTGCGTTCCGGGCAACCTAGGCTTCACTCTAGGGCGTTGCTCCACCAGATCGTATAGTTAGGGCCTAAGAAGTTAAAGCCAGAAGCATAAAATGCAATATAAATACAACAGTTTTTCCCTTGTATAACAGGAATAATTGCGACCAGTGTGAAAGCTATGGTCACTTCTACGTTCCGGGCAACCTAGGCTACACTCCAGGGCGTTGGTCCACCAGATCCAATAGCTAGGGCCTAAGAAGTCAACGCCAGGAGCACCAAATACAAAATAAATGCAACAGTTTTTCCATCGTATAAAACTAATAATTGCAACCAGTATGAAAACTATGGTCATTTCTACGTTCCGGGCAACCTAGGCTTCAGTTTAGGGCGTTGCTCCACCAGATCGAATAGTTAGGTACTTAGAATTCGACGCCAGAAGCATAAAATACAACATAAGTACAACAGTTTCTCCATCGTATAACAGGAATAATAGCAACCAGGGTGAAGGTAATGGTCATTTCTACGTTCCGGGCAACCTAGGCTTCACTCGAGGGTGTTGCTCCACCAGATCGAATAGTTAGGGCCTAAGAAGTCAAAGCCAGAAGCATAAAATGCAATATAAATACAACAGTTTTTCCCTTGTATAACAGGAATAATTGCAACCAGTGTGAAAGCTATGGTCACTTCTACGTTCCGGGCAACCTAGGCTACACTCCGGGGCGTCGGTCCACCAGATCCAATAGCTAGGGCCTAAGAAGTCAACGCCAGGAGCACCAAATACAAAATAAATGCAACAGTTTTTCCATCGTATAAAACTAATAATTGCAACCAGTATGAAAACTATGGTCATTTCTACGTTCCGGGCAACCTAGGCTTCACTCTAGGGCGTTGCTCAACCACCTCGAATAGCAACGGCCCTAGAAGACAACGCCATAACTATAAAATACGATATAAATACAACAGTCTTTCCATCGTATAAAACGAATAATTGCAACCAGTCTGATAGTTATGGTCATTTCTACGTTCCGGGCAACCTAGGCTTCACCCTAGGGCGTTGCTCCACCAGATCGAAGAGTTAGGGCCTAAGAAGTCAACGCCAGGAGCATAAAATACGATATATGTACAACAGTTTTTCCATGTATAAAATGACTAATTGCAAACAGTGAGGAAGTAATGGTCATTTCTACGTTCCGGGCAACCTAGGCTTCACTCTGGGGCGTTGCTCCACCACATCGAATAGCTACGGCCTTAGAAGTCAACGCCCGAAGCATAAAATACAAAATAAATAGAACAGTTCTTCCATTGTATAAAACGAATAATTGAAACCAGTGTGAAAGTTATGGTCATTTCTACGTTCCGGGCAACCTAGGCTTCACTCTAGGGCGTTCCTCCACCAGATCGAATAGTTAGGGACTTAGAATTCGACGCCAGAAGCATAAAATACAATAAAAATACAACAGTTTTTTCATCGTATAACAGGAATAATTGCCACCAGAGTGAAAGTAATGGTCATTTCTACGTTCCGGGCAACCTAGGCTACACTCCGGGGCGTCGGTCCACCAGATCCAATAGCTAGGGCCTAAGAAGTCAACGCCAGGAGCACCAAATACAAAATAAATGCAACAGTTTTTCCATCGTATAAAACTAATAAATGCAACCAGTATGAAAACTATGGTCATTTCTACGTTCCGGGCCACCTAGGCTTCACTCTAGGGCGTTGCTCAACCACCTCGAATAGCTACGGCCCTAGAAGACAACGCCATAACTATAAAATACGATATAAATACAACAGTCTTTCCATCGTATAAAACGAATAATTGCAACCAGTCTGATAGTTATGGTCATTTCTACGTTCCGGGCAACCTAGGCTTCACCCTAGGGCGTTGCTCCACCAGATCGAAGAGTTAGGGCCTAAGAAGTCAACGCCAGGAGCATAAAATACGATATATGTACAACAGTTTTTCCATGTATAAAATGACTAATTGCAAACAGTGAGGAAGTAATGGTCATTTCTACGTTCCGGGCAACCTAGGCTTCACTCTGGGGCGTTGCTCCACCACATCGAATAGCTACGGCCTTAGAAGTCAACGCCCGAAGCATAAAATACAAAATAAATAGAACAGTTTTTCCATTGTATAAAACGAATAGTTGAAACCAGTGTGAAAGTTATGGTCATTTCTACGTTCCGGGCAACCTAGGCTTCACTCTAGGGCGTTGCTCCACCAGATCGAATACTTAGGGACTTAGAATTCGACGCCAGAAGCATAAAATACAACATAAGTACAACAGTTTTTCCATCGTATAACAGGAATAATTGCAACCAGTGTGAAAGTTCTGGACATTTCTACGTTCCGGGCAACCTAGGCTTAACTCCAGGGCGTTGTTCCACCAGATCGAATAGTTAGTGCCTTAGAAGTCAACGCCAGAAGCATAAAATACAATAAAAATACAACAGTTTTTTCATCGTATAACAGGAATAATTGCCACCAGAGTGAAAGTAATGGTCATTTCTACGCTTCGGGCGACCTAGGCTTCACTCTAGGGCGTTGCTCCACCAGATCGAATAGTTAGGGCCTAAGAAGTCAAAGCCAGAAGCATAAAATGCAATATAAATACAACAGTTTTTCCCTTGTATAGCAGGAATAATTGCAACCAGTGTGAAAGCTATGGTCACTTCTACGTTCCGGGCAACCTAGGCTACACTCCGGGGCGTCGGTCCACCAGATCCAATAGCTAGGGCCTAAGAAGTCAACGCCAAGAGCATAAAATACGATATATGTACAACAGTTTTTCCATGTATAAAATGACTAATTGCAAACAGTGAGGAAGTAATGGTCATTTCTACGTACCGGGCAACCTAGGCTTCACTCTGGGGCGTTGCTCCACCACATCGAATAGCTACGGCCTTAGAAGTCAACGCCAGAAGCACCAAATACAAAATAAATACAACAGTTTTTCCATCGTATGAAACGAATAATTGCAACCAGTATGAAAGTTATGGTCATTTCTACGTTCCGGGCAACCTAGGCTTCACCCTAGGGCGTTGCTCCACCTGATCGAATAGTTAGGGCCTAAGAAGTCAACGCCAGAAGCATAAAATACGATATATGTACAACAGTTTTACCATCGTATAAAACGAATAATCGCAAACCGTGTGAAGGTGATGGTCATTTCTATATTCCGAGCAACCTAGGCTTCACTCTAGGGCGTTGCTCCACCAGATCGAATAGTTGGGGCCTTGGGAGTCAACGGTCGAAGCATAAAATACAAAATAAGTAGAACAGTTTTTCCATTGTATAAAACGAATAATTGCAACCAGTATGAAAGTTATGGTCATTTCTACGTTCCGGGCAACCTAGGCTTGACTCTAGGGCGCTGCTCCACCGGATCGAACAGTTTGGGCCCAGGAAGTCAACGCCAGAAGCATAAAATACAATATAAATACAACAGTTTTTCCCTTGTATAAAAGGAATAATTGCAACCAGTATGAAAGCTATGGTCATTTCTACGTTCCGGGCAACCTAGGTTTCACCCTAGGTCGTTGCTCCGCCTGATCGAATAGTTAGGGCCTAAGAAGTCAACGCCAGAAGCATAAAACACGATATATGTACAACAGTTTTACCATCGTATAAAATGAATAATCGCAAACAGTGTGAAGGTAACGGTCATTCCTACGTTCCGGGCAACCTAGGCTTCACCCTAGGGCGTTGTTCCACCAGAGCGAATAGTTAGGGCCTAAGAAGTCAACGCCTGAAGCACCAAATACAAAATTAATACAACAGTTTTTCCATCGTATAAAACGAATAATTGCAACCCGTATGAAAGTTATGGTCATTTCTACGTTCCGGGCAACCTAGGCTTCACCCTAGGGCGTTGCTCCACCTGATCGAATAGTTAGGGTCTAAGAAGTGAACGCCAGAAGCATAAAATACGATATATGTACAACAGTTTTACCATCGTATAAAATGAATAATCGCAAACAGTGTGAAGGTAATGGTCATTTCTACGTTCCGGGCAACCTAGGCTTCACCCTAGGGCGTTGTTCCACCAGAGCGAATGGTTAGGGCCTAAGAAGTCAACGCCTGAAGCATAAAGTACAATCAGAATCCAACAGTTTGTCCATCGTATAGCTGGAATAATTGCAACCAGAGTGAAAGTAATGGTAATTTCTACGTTTCGGGCGACCTAGGCTCCACTCTAGGGCGTTGCTCCACCAGATGGAATTGCTAGGGCCTTAGAAGTCAATGCCAGAAGCATAAAATACAAAATAAATCCAACAGTTTTACCATCGTACAAAATGAATAATCGCAAACAGTGTGAAGGTAACGGTCATTCCTACGTTCCGGGCAACCTAGGCTTCACCCTAGGGCGTTGTTCCACCAGATCGAATAGTTAGGGCCTAAGAAGTCAACGCCAGAAGCATAAAATACAATATAAATACAACAGCTTTTCCATCGTATATGATGTATATTTGCAAACAGTGTGAAAGTAAAGGTCATTTCTACGTTCCGGGCAACCTAGGCTTAACTGTAGGGCGTTGCTCCACCACATCGAATAGCTACGGCCTGAGAAGTCAACTCCAGAAGCATAAAATACAAAATAAATACTACAGTTTTTCCATTGTATAACAGGAATAACTGCAACCAGTGTGAAAGTACTGGTCATTTCTACGATCCGGGTAACCTAGGCTTCACTCTAGGGCGTTGCTCCACCAGATCGAATAGCTAGGGAGTTAGAATTCAACGCCCGAAGGATAAAATACAACATAAGCACAACAGTTTTACCATCGTGTAAAATGAATAATCGCAAGCAGTGTGAAGGTAATGGTCATTTCCACGTTCGGGGAACCTACGCTTCACTCTAGGGCGTTGTTCCACGACATCGAATAGCTACGCCCTTAGAAGTCAACACCAGAAACATAAAATACAATATAAATACAACAGTTTTTCCATCGTGTAAAATGAATAATTGCAACCAGTGTGAAAGTAATGGCCATTTCTACGTTCCGGGCATCCTAGACCTAACTCTGAGGCATTGCTCCACCAGATCTAATACATAGGGCCTTAGAAGTCAACGCCAGAAGAATAAAGTACAATCAAAATCCAACAGTTTGTCCATCGTATAACAGGAATAATTGCAACAAGCGTGAAGGTAATGGTCATTTCTACGATCCGGGCAACCTAGGTTTTGCTCTAGGGCGTTGCTCCACCAGATCGAATAGTTAGGGCCTTAAAAGTCAACGCCCGAAGCATGAAATACAAAATAAATACAACAATTTTTCCATTGTATAACAGGAATAACCACAACCAGTGTGAAAGTACTGGTCATTTCTGCGTTCCGGGCAACCTAGGCTTCACTCTAGGGCGTTGCTCCACCAGATCGTATAGTTAGGGCCTAAGAAGTTAAAGCCAGAAGCATAAAATGCAATATAAATACAACAGTTTTTCCCTTGTATAACAGGAATAATTGCGACCAGTGTGAAAGCTATGGTCACTTCTACGTTCCGGGCAACCTAGGCTACACTCCAGGGCGTTGGTCCACCAGATCCAATAGCTAGGGCCTAAGAAGTCAACGCCAGGAGCACCAAATACAAAATAAATGCAACAGTTTTTCCATCGTATAAAACTAATAATTGCAACCAGTATGAAAACTATGGTCATTTCTACGTTCCGGGCAACCTAGGCTTCAGTTTAGGGCGTTGCTCCACCAGATCGAATAGTTAGGTACTTAGAATTCGACGCCAGAAGCATAAAATACAACATAAGTACAACAGTTTCTCCATCGTATAACAGGAATAATTGCAACCAGGGTGAAGGTAATGGTCATTTCTACGTTCCGGGCAACCTAGGCTTCACTCTAGGGTGTTGCTCCACCAGATCGAATAGTTAGGGCCTAAGAAGTCTACGCCAGAAGCATAAAATACAATAAAAATACAACAGCATTTCCATCGTATAAAATGAATGATTGCAAACAGTGTGAAAGTTCTGGTCATTTCTACGTTCCGGGCAACCTAGGCTTAACTCCAGGGCGTTGCTCCACCAGATCGAATAGTTAGGGCCTTAGGAGTCAACGCCAGAAGCATAAAATACAATAAAAATACAACAGTTTTTTCATCGTATAACAGGAATAATTGCCACCAGAGTGAAAGTAATGGTCATTTCTACGTTTCGGGCGACCTAGGCTTCACTCTAGGGCGTTGCTCCACCAGATCGAATAGTTAGGGCCTAAGAAGTCAAAGCCAGAAGCATAAAATGCAATATAAATACAACAGTTTTTCCCTTGTATAACAGGAATAATTGCAACCAGTGTGAAAGCTATGGTCACTTCTACGTTCCGGGCAACCTAGGCTACACTCCGGGGCGTCGGTCCACCAGATCCAATAGCTAGGGCCTAAGAAGTCAACGCCAGGAGCACCAAATACAAAATAAATGCAACAGTTTTTCCATCGTATAAAACTAATAAATGCAACCAGTATGAAAACTATGGTCATTTCTACGTTCCGGGCCACCTAGGCTTCACTCTAGGGCGTTGCTCAACCACCTCGAATAGCTACGGCCCTAGAAGACAACGCCATAACTATAAAATACGATATAAATACAACAGTCTTTCCATCGTATAAAACGAATAATTGCAACCAGTCTGATAGTTATGGTCATTTCTACGTTCCGGGCAACCTAGGCTTCACCCTAGGGCGTTGCTCCACCAGATCGAAGAGTTAGGGCCTAAGAAGTCAACGCCAGGAGCATAAAATACGATATATGTACAACAGTTTTTCCATGTATAAAATGACTAATTGCAAACAGTGAGGAAGTAATGGTCATTTCTACGTTCCGGGCAACCTAGGCTTCACTCTGGGGCGTTGCTCCACCACATCGAATAGCTACGGCCTTAGAAGTCAACGCCCGAAGCATAAAATACAAAATAAATAGAACAGTTTTTCCATTGTATAAAACGAATAATTGAAACCAGTGTGAAAGTTATGGTCATTTCTACGTTCCGGGCAACCTAGGCTTCACTCTAGGGCGTTGCTCCACCAGATCGAATAGTTAGGGACTTAGAATTCGACGCCAGAAGCATAAAATACAACATAAGTACAACAGTTTTTCCATCGTATAACAGGAATAATTGCAACCAGTGTGAAAGTACAGGTCATTTTTACGTTCCGGGCAACCTAGGCTTCGCTCAAGGGCGCTGCTCCACCACATCGAATAGTTAGGGCCTTAGAAGTCAACGCCAGAAGCACCAAATACAAAATAAATACAACAGTTTTTCCATCGTATGAAACGAATAATTGCAACCAGTATGAAAGTTATGGTCATTTCTACGTTCCGTGCAACCTAGGCTTCACCCTAGGGCGTTGCTCCACCTGATCGAATAGTTAGGGCCTAAGAAGTCAACGCCAGAAGCATAAAATACGATATATGTACAACAGTTTTTCCATCGTACAAAACGAATAATTGCAACCAGTGTGAAAGTAATAGACATTTCTACGTTGCGGGCATCCTAGACTTAACTCTGAGGCATTGCTACACCAGATCGAATACATAGGGCCTTAGAAGTCAACGCCAGAAGTATAAAGTACAATCAAAATCCAAAAGTTTGTCCATCGTATAGCTGGAATAATTGCAACCAGAGTGAAAGTAATGGTCATTTCCACGTTTCGGGCGACCTAGGCTCCACTCTAGGGCGTTGCTCCACCAGATGGAACAGCTAGGGCCTTAGAAGTCAATGCCAGAAGCATAAAATACAAAATAAATACAACAGTTTTACCATCGTATAAAATGAATAATCGCAAACAGTGTGAAGGTAATGGTCATTTCTACGTTCCGGGCAACCTAGGCTTCACTCTAGGGCGTTGCTCCACCAGATCATATAGTTAGGGCCATAGAAGTCAACGCCCGAAGCATAAAATACAAAATAACTAGAACAGTTTTTCCATCGTATAACAAGAATAATTGCAACCAGTGTGAAAGTGATGGCCATTTCTACATTCCGGGCAACCTAGGCTTCACTCTAGGGCGTTGCTCCACCGGATCGAATAGTTAGGGCATAAGAAGTCAACGCCAGAAGCACCAAATACAAAATTAATACAACAGTTTTTCCATCGTATAAAACGAATAATTGCAACCAGTATGAAAGTTATGGTCATTTCTACGTTCCGGGCAACCTAGGCTTCACCCTAGGGCGCTGCTCAACCTGATCGAATAGTTAGGGCGTAAGCGGTCAACGCCAGAAGCATAAAATACAATATAAATACAACAGCTTTTCCATAGTATCTGATGTATATTTGCAAACAGTGTGAAAGTAAAGGCCATTTCTACGTTCCGGGCAACCTAGGCTTAATTGTAGGGCGTTGATCCACCAGATCGCATAGTTAGGGACTTAGAAGTAAACGCAAGAAGCATAAAATACAGTAAAAATACAACTGTTTTTCCATCAAATAAAAGGAATAATTGCAACCAGTGTGAAAGAAATAGTCATTTCTACTTTCCGGGCAACCTAGGCTTCACTCTAGGGCGTTGCTCAACCAGATCGAATAGCGAGGGACTTAGAAGTAAACGCCAGAAGCATAAAATACAATAAAAATACAACAGTTTTTCCATCGTATAAAAGGAATAATTGCAACCAGTGTGAAAGTAATGGTCATTTCTATTTTCCGGGCAACCTAGGTTTCACTCTTGGGCGTTGCTCCACCACATCGAGTAGCTACGGCCTTAGAAGTCAACTCCAGAAGCATAAAATACAATATAAATACAACAGCTTTTCCATCGTATAAAATGAATGATTGCAAGCAGTGTGAAAGTTATGCTCATTTCTACGTTCCGGGCAACCTAGGCTTCACTCTAGGGCGTTGCTCCACCACATCGAATAGCTACGGCCTTAGATGTCAACGCCAGAAGCATAAAACACGATATAAATACAACAGTTTTACCATCGTATAAAACGAATAATTGCAACCAGAATGCAAGTTATGGTCATTTCTACGTTCCGGGCAACCTAGGCTTCAGCCTAGGTCGTTGCTCTACCAGATCGAATAGTTAGGGCCTAAGAAGTCAACGCCAGAACCATAAAATACGATATATGTACAACAGTTTTTCCATCGTATATCACGAATAATTGCAACCAGTGTGAAAGTAATGGTCACTTCTACGCTTCGGGCATCCTAGACTTAACCCTGAGGCATCGCTCCACCAGATCGAATACATAGGGCCTTAGAAGTCAACGCCAGAAGCATAAGGTACAATAAAAATCCAACAGTTTGTTCATCGTATAACAGGAATAATTGCAACCAGTATGAAAGTTATGGTCATTTCTACGTTCGGAGCAACCTAGGCTTCACTCTAGGGCGTTGCTCCACCAGATCGAATAGTTAGGGGCTAAGAAGTCTACGCCAGAAGCATAAAATACAATATATATAAAACAGTTCTTCCATCGTATAACAGGAATAATTGCAAACAGTGTGAAAGTGATGGTCATTTCTCCGTTTCTGGCAACCTACACTGCAGTCTAGGGCGGTGTTCCACCAGATCCAATAGTTAGGGCCTTAGAAGTCAACGCCCGACGCATAAAATACAATAAAAATACGACAGTTTTTCCATCGTACAACAGGAATAATTGCAACCAGAGTGAAGGTGATGGACATTTCTACGTTCCGGGCAACCTAGGATTCACTCTAGGGCGTTGCTCCACCAGATCGAATAGTTAGGGGCTAAGAAGTCTACGCCAGAAGCATAAAATACAATAAAAATACCACAGTTTTTCCATCGTATAGCATGAATAATTGCAACCAGCGTGAAAGTAATGGTCATTTCTACGTTCCGTGCAACCTAGGCTTCACTCTAGGGCGTAGCTCCACCACATCGAATGGCTACGGCCTTAGAAGTAAACGCCTGAAGCCTAAAATACAAGAAAAATACCACAGTTTTTCCATCGTATAACAGGAATAATTGCATCAACTGTGAAGATAATGGTCATTTCTACGTTCCGGGCAACCTAGGCTTCGCTCCAGGGCGTTGTTCCCCCAGATCCAATAGTTAGGGCCTAAGAAGTCACCGCCAGAAGCACCAAATACAAAATAAATACAACAGTTTTTCCATCGTATAAAACGAATAATAGCAACCAGTGTGAAAGTGATGGTCTTTTCTACGTTCCGGGAAACCTAGGCATCACTCTAGGGCGTTGGAACAGCAGATCCAATAGTTAGGGCCTTAGAAGTCAGCGCCCGAAGCATAAAACGCAATATAAATACAACAGTTTTTCCATCATATAAAACGAATAATAGCAGCCAGTGTGAAAGTGATGGTCATTTCTACGTTCCGGGAAACCTAGGCCTCACTCTAGGGCGTCGTTCCACCAGATCGAATAGTTAGGGCCTAAGAAGTCAACGCCAGAAGCATAAAATACGATATAAGTACAACAGTTTTTCCATCGTATAAAACAAACAACTGCAACCAGTGTGAAAGTAATGGTCATTTCTACGTTTTGGGGAACCTAGCCTTCACTCTAGGGCGTTGCTCCACCAGATCGAATAGTTAGGGCCTTAGAAGTCAACGCCCGAAGCATAAAATACAAAATTAATAGAACAGCTTTTCCATTGTATAAAACGAATAATTGCAATCAGTCGGAAAATAATGGTCATATCTACGTTCCAGGCAACCTAGGCTTGACTCTAGGGCGTTGCTCCACAAGATCGAATAGTTAGGGCCTAAGAAGTCAACGCCAGAATCATAAAATACAATATAAATACAACAGCTTTTCCATAGTATCTGATGTATATTTGCAAACAGTGTGAAAGTAAAGGCCATTTCTACGTTCCGGGCAACCTAGGCTTAATTGTAGGGCGTTGATCCACCAGATCGCATAGTTAGGGACTTAGAAGTAAACGCAAGAAGCATAAAATACAGTAAAAATACAACTGTTTTTCCATCAAATAAAAGGAATAATTGCAACCAGTGTGAAAGAAATAGTCATTTCTATTTTCCGGGCAACCTAGGTTTCACTCTTGGGCGTTGCTCCACCACATCGAGTAGCTACGGCCTTAGAAGTCAACTCCAGAAGCATAAAATACAATATAAATACAACAGCTTTTCCATCGTATAAAATGAATGATTGCAAGCAGTGTGAAAGTTATGGTCATTTCTACGTTCCGGGCAACCTAGGCTTCACTCTAGGGCGTTGTTCCACCACATCGAATAGCTACGGCCTTAGATGTCAACGCCAGAAGCATAAAACACGATATAAATACAACAGTTTTACCATCGTATAAAACGAATAATTGCAACCAGAATGCAAGTTATGGTCATTACTACGTTCCGGGCAACCTAGGCTTCAGCCTAGGTCGTTGCTCTACCAGATCGAATAGTTAGGGCCTAAGAAGTCAACGCCAGAACCATAAAATACGATATATGTACAACAGTTTTTCCATCGTATATCACGAATAATTGCAACCATTGTGAAAGTAATGGTCACTTCTACGTTTCGGGCATCCTAGACTTAACCCTGAGGCATCGCTCCACCAGATCGAATACATAGGGCCTTAGAAGTCAACGCCAGAAGCATAAGGTACAATAAAAATCCAACAGTTTGTTCTTCGTATAACAGGAATAATTGCAACCAGTATGAAAGTTATGGTCATTTCTACGTTCGGAGCAACCTAGGCTTCACCCTAGGGCGTTGCTCCACCAGATCGAATAGTTAGGGCCTAAGAAGTCAACGCCCGAAGCATAAAATGCAATATATATACAACAGTTCTTCCATCGTATAACAGGAATAATTGCAAACAGTGTGAAAGTGATGGTCATTTCTCCGTTTCTGGCAACCTACACTGCAGTCTAGGGCGGTGTTCCACCAGATCCAATAGTTAGGGCCTTAGAAGTCAACGCCCGACGCATAAAATACAATAAAAATACGACAGTTTTTCCATCGTACAAAAGGAATAATTGCAACCAGAGTGAAGGTGATGGACATTTCTACGTTCCGGGCAACCTAGGATTCACTCTAGGGCGTTGCTCCACCAGATCGAATAGTTAGGGGCTAAGAAGTCTACGCCAGAAGCATAAAATACAATAAAAATACAACAGTTTTTCCATCGTATAGCATGAATAATTGCAGCCAGAGTGAAGGTAATGGACATGTCTACGTTTCGGGCATCCTAGGCTTCACACTAGGGCGTTGCTCAACCAGATCGAATAGCAAGGGCCTCAGAAGTCAACGCCCGACGCATAAAATACAATAAAAATACGACAGTTTTTCCATCGTACAACAGGAATAATTGCAACCAGAGTGAAGGTGATGGACATTTCTACGTTCCGGGCAACATAGGCTTCACTCTTGGACGTTGCCTCACGAGATCGAATAGCTAGGACCTTAGATGTCAACGCCAGAAGCATAAAATACAGTAAAAGTACAACAGTTTTTCCATCGTATAGCATGAATAATTGCAACCAGTGTGAAAGTAATGGTCATTTCTACGTTTCGGGCAACCTAGGATACACTCTAGGGAGTTGCTCCACCAGTTCGAAGAGGTAGGGCCATAGAAATCAATGCCCGAAGCATAAAATACGATAAAGATATAACAGTTTTTCCATCGTATAAAATGAGTAATTGCAACAAGTGTGATAGTGATGCTCATTTTTACGTTCCGGGCAACCTAGGCTTCGCTCAAGAGCGTTGCTCCACCACATCGAATAGTTAGGGCCTTAGAAGTCAACGCCTGAAGCATAAAATACAATAAAAATACAACATTTTTTTCATCGTATAACAGGAATAATTGCAACCAGTCTGAAAGATATGGTCATTTATACGTTCCGGGCAACCTAGGCTTCACTCTAGGGCGTTGGTCCTCCACATCTAACAGCTAGGGACTAAGAAGTCAACGCCAGAAGCACCAAATACAAAATAAATACAACAGTTTTTCCATTGTATAAATCGAATAATTGAAACCAGTGTGAAAGTTATGGTCATTTCTACGTTCCGGGCAACCTAGGCTTCACCCTAGGGCGTTGCTCCACCTGATCGAATAGTTAGGGCCTAAGAAGTCAACGCCAGAAGCATAAAATACGATATATGTACAACAGTTCTTCCATCGTATAAAACGAATAATTGCAACCAGTGTGAAAGTAATAGACATTTCTACGTTGCGGGCATCCTAGACTTAACTCTGAGGCATTGCTAAACCAGATCGAATACATAGGGCCTTAGAAGTCAACGCCAGAAGTATAAAGTAAAATCAAAATCCAACAGTTTGTCCAGCGTATAGCTGGAATAATTGCAACCAGAGTGAAAGTAATGGTCATTTCCACGTTTCGGGCGACCTAGGCTCCACACTAGGGCGTTGCTCCACCAGATGGAATAGCTAGGGCCTTAGAAGTCAATGCCAGAAGCATAAAATACATAATAAATACAACAGTTTTACCATCGTATAAAATGAATATTCGCAAACAGTGTGAAGGTAATGGTCATTTCTACGTTCCGGGCAACCTAGGCTTCACTCTAGGGCGTTGCTCCACCAGATCGAATAGTTAGGGCCATAGAAGTCAACGCCCGAAGCATAAAATACAAAATAAATAGAACAGTTTTTCCATTGTATAAAACGAATAATTGAAACCAGTGTGAAAGTTATGGTCATTTCTACGTTCCGGGCAACCTAGGCTTCACTCTAGGGCGTTGCTTCACCAGATCGAATAGTTAGGGCCTTAGATGTCAACGCCCGAAGCATAAAATACAAAATAAATAGGACATATTTTCCATTGTATATAATGTATATTTGCAAACAGTGTGAAAGTAAAGGTCATTTCTAAGTTCCGAGCAACCTAGGTTTCGCTGCAGTGCGCTGCTGCACCTGATCGAATAGCTGGGGACTTAGAGGTCAACGCCAGAAGCATAAAATACATTATAAATACCACAGTTTTTCCATCGTATAACATGAATAATTGCAACCAGGGTGAAGGTGATGGTCATTTCTAAGTTCCGGGCAACCTAGGCTTCACTCTAGAGCATTGCTCCACCAGATCGAATACCTAGGGCCTTAGAAGTTAACGCCAGAAGCACAAAATAAAATAAAAATACAACAGCTATTCCATCGTATAACAGGAATAATTACAACCAGTGTGAAGGTAATGGTCATTTCTACGTTCCGTGCAACCTAGGCTTCACTCTAGGGCGTTCGTCCACCAGGTCGAATAGATAGGGCCTCAGAAGACAACTCCCGACGCATAAAATACAATATAAATACAACAGTTTTTCCACGGTATAAAACGAATAATTGCAACCAGTATGAAAGTTATGGTCATTTCTACGTTCCGGGCAACCTAGGCTTCACCCTAGGGCGTTGCTCCACCAGATCGAATAGTTAGGGCCTAAGAAATCAACGCCAGAAGCATATAAATACGATATATGTACCACAGTTTTTCCATCTTATAAAACGAATAATTGAAACCAGTGTGAAAGGAATAGCTATTTCTACGTTCCGGGGATCCTAGACTTAACTCGGAGGCATTGCTCCACCAGATCGAAATATAGGGCCTTAGAAGTCAACGCCAGAAGCATAAAGTACAACAAATATCCAACAGTTTGTCCATCGTATAACAGGAATAATAGCAACCAGTGTGAAGGTAATGGTCATTTCTACGTTCCGGGCACCCTAGGCTTCACCCTAGGGCGCTCCTCCAGCATATCCAATAGTTAGGACCTCAGAAGTCAACACCTGGAGCATAAAATACAATAAAAATACCACAGTTTTTCCATCGTATAATAGGAATAATAGCAACCAGAGTGAAGGTGATGGTCACTTCTAAGTTCCGGGCAACCCAGGCTTCACTCTAGAGCGTTGCACCACCAGATCGCATAGCTAGGGCCTTAGAAGTCAACGCCAGAAGCATAAAATAAAATATAAATACAACAGTTATTCCATCGTATAACAGGAATAATTACAACCAGTGGGAAAGTAATGGGCATTTCTACGTTCCGTGCAACCTAGGCTTCACTCTAGGGCGTTGGTCGACCAGATCGAATAGTTAGGGCCTGAGAAAACAACTCCAGACGCATAAAACGCAATAAAAATACAACAGTTTTTCCATCGTATGAAAAGAATAATTGCAACCAGTGTGAAAGTAATGGTCATTTCTACGTTCCGGGCAACCTAGGCTTCACTCTATGGCGTTGCTCCACCACATCGAATAGCTACGGCCTTAGAAGTCAAAGCCAGAAGCATAAAATGCAATATAAATGCAACAGTCTTTCCATTGTGTAAAATGTGTAATTGCAAACAGTGTGGAAGTAATGGTGATTTCAACGTTCCGGGCAACCTAGGCTTCACGCTAGGGCGTTGCTCCACCACATCGAATAGCTACGGCCTTAGGAGTCAACGCCAGAGGCATAACATAGAATATAGGTACAACAGTTTTTCCATCGTATAAAACGAATAATTGCAATCAGTATGAAGGTTATGGTCATTTCTACGTTCCGGCCAACCTAGGCTTCACTCTAGGGCGTTGTTCCTCCAGATCGAATAGCTAGGGCCTAAGAAGTCTACACCAGAAGCATGAAATACAATATAAATACAACAGTTTTTCCATCGTATAATACGAATAATTGCAACCAGTGTGAATGCAAAGGCCATTTCTACGTTCCGCGCATCCTAGACTTAACTCTAGGGCGTCGCTATACCAGATCGAATAGCTACGGCCTTAGAAGTCAACGCCCGAAGCATAAAATACAATAAAAATACAACAGTTTTTCCATCGTATAACAGGAATAATAGCAACCAGAGTGAAGGTGATGGTCACTTCTAAGTTCCGGGCAACCTAGGCTTCACCCTAGAGCGTTGCACCACCAGATCGAATAGCTAGGGCCTTAGAAGTCAACGCCAGAAGCATAAAATAAAATATAAATACAACAGTTATTCCATCGTATAACAGGAATAATTACAACCAGTGTGAAAGTGATGGGCATCTCTACGTTCCGTTCAACCTAGGCTTCACTCTAGGGCGTTGGTCCACCAGGTCGAATAGTTAGGGCCTTAGAAAACAACTCCAGACGCATAAAACACAAGAAAAATACAACAGTTCTTTCATCGTGTAACAGGAACAATTGCAACATGCCTGAAGGTAATGGTCATTTCTACGTTCCGGGAAATCTAGGCTTCTCTCTAGTGCGTTGCTCCACCAGACCGAATAGTTAGGGCCTAAGAAGTCAACGCCAGAAGCATAAAATACAGTAGAGATACAACAGTTTTTCCATCGATTAACAGGAATAATTGCTACCAGTGTGAAAGATATGGTCATTTCTGCGATCAGGGCAACCTAGGCTTCACTCCAGGGCGTTGCTGCACCACATCGAATAGCTACGGCCTTAGAAGTCAACGCCAGAAGGTTAAAATACAATATAAATACAACAGATATTCCATCGTAAAATACGAATAATTGCAATCAGTATGAAAGTTATGGTCATTTCTACGTTCCGGGCAACCTGGGCTTCATCAGAGGGCGTTGCTCCACCAGATCCAATAGTTAGGACCTAAGAAGTCAACGCCAGAAGCATAAAAAACAAATAGATACAACAGTCTTTCCATCGTATAACAGGAATAATTGCAACCAGTGTGAAAGTGATAGCCATTTCTACGTTCCGGGCAACCTAGGCTTCACTCTAGGGCTTTGTTCCACCAGATCGAATAGCTACGGCCTTAGGAGTCAACACCAGAGGCATAACATACAATATAAGTACAACAGTTTTTCCATCGTATAAAACGAATAATTGCAATCAGTATGAAGGTTATGGTCATTTCTACGTTCCGGGCAACCTAGGCTTCACTCTAGGGCGTTTCTCCACCACATCGAATAGCTACGGCCCAAGAAGTCAACGACTGAGGCATAAAATATAATATAAATACAACAGTTTTTCCATCGTATAACAGGAATAATTGCAACCAGTGTGAAAGACATGGTCATTTCTACGTTCCGGGCACCCTAGGCTTCACCCTAGGGCGTTGCTCCACCACATCGAACAGCTACGGCCTTAGGAGTCAACGCCAGAGGCAAAAAATACAAAATAAATACAACAGTTTTTCCATCGTATAACAAGAATAATTGCAACCAGTGTGAAAGTGATGGTCATTTCTACGTTCCGGGCAACCTAGGCTTCAGTCTAGAACGTTGTTCCCCCAGATCCAATAGTTAGGACCTTAGAAGTCAGCGCCCGAAGCTTAAAATACAATAAAAATACAAATGTTTTTCCATCGTATAACAGGAATAATTGCTACCAGTGTGAAAGTGATGGTCATTTCTTCATTCCGGGCAACCTAGTGTTCACTCTAGGTCGTTGCTCCTCCAGACAGAATAGCTAGGGCCCAGGAAGTCAACGCCAGAAGCATAAAATACAATATAAATACAACAGTTTTTCCCTTGTATAACAGGAATAATTGCAACCAGTGTGAAAGGTATGGTCATTTCTACGTTCCGGGCAGCCTAGGCTTCACTCTATGGCGCTGCTCCACCACATCGTATAGCTGCGGCCTTAGAAGTCAACGCCAGAGGCATAACATAGAATATAAGTACAACAGTTTTTCCATTGTATAAAACGAATAATTGCATTCAGTATGAAGGTTATTGTCATTTCTACGTTCCGGGCAACCTAGGCTTCACTCTACGGCGTTGTTCCTCGAGATCGAATAGCTAGGGCCTAAGAAGTCAACGCCAGAAGCATAAACTGCAATATAAATTCAACAGTTATTCCCTTGTATAAAATGAATAATTGCAGACAGTGTGGATGTAATGGTTATTTCTACGTTCCGGGCAACCTAGGCTCCACGCTAGGGCGTTGCTCCACCACATCGAATAGCTACGGCCTTAGGAGTCAACGTCAGAGGCATAACATACAATATAAGTACAACAGTTTTTCCATCGTATAAAACGAATAATTGCAACCAGTGTGAATGTTATGGTCATTTCTACGTTCCCGGCAACCTAGGCTTAACTGTAGGGCGTTGCTCCACCAGGTCGAATTGTTAGGGCCTAAGAAGTCAACGCCAGAAGCATAAAATACAATATAAATACAACAGCTTTTCCATTGTATATGATGTATATTTGGAAACAGTGTGAAAGTAAAGGTCATTTCTACGTTCCGGGCAACCTAGGATCAACTGTAGGGCGTTGCTATACCAGATCTAATTGTTAGTGCCTTAGAAGTCAGCGCCCGAAGCATAAAATACAATAAAGATGCAACAGTTTTTCCATCGTATAACAGGAATAATTGCAAACAGTGTGAACGTAATGGCCTTTTCTATGTTCCGGGCAGCCTAGGCATCACTACAGGGCGGTGCTCCACCAGATCAAATAGTTAGGGCCTAAGAAGTCAACGCCAGAAGCATAAAATACAATATAAATACAACAGCTTTTCCATCGTATATAATGTATATTTGCAAACAGTGTGAAAGTAACGGTGATTTCTACGTACCGGGCAGCCTAGGCTTCACTACAGGGCGGTGCTCCACCAGATCAAATAGTCAGGGCCTAAGGAGTCAACGTCAGAAGCATAAAATACAATATAAATACAACAGCTTTTCCATCGTATAAAATGAATGATTGCGAACAGTGTGAAAGTTATGGTCATTTCTAAGTTCCGGGCAACCTAGGCTTAACTCCGGGGAAGTGCTCCACCAGATCGAATAGTTAGGGACCTTGAATACAACGCCAGAAGCATAAAATACAATAAAAATGCAACAGTTGTTCCATCGTATAACAGGAAAGCTGCAACCAGTGTAAAAGTACTGGTCATTTCTATGTTACGTGTAACCTAGGCTTCACTGTAGGGCGTTGCTCCACCAGACCTAATAGCTATGGACTTAGAATTCAACGCCAGAAGAATAAAATACAACATAAGTACCACAGTTTTTCCATCGTATAAAATGTATAATTGCAAGCAGTGTGAGTGTAATGGTCATTTCTACGTTCCGGCAACCTAGGCTTCACTCTAGAGCGTTGCTTCACCAGATCGAATAGTTAGGGCCTAAGAAGTCAACGCCAGAAGCATAAAATACAATATAAATGCAACAGCTTTACCATCGTATATAATGTATATTTGCAAACAGTGTGAAAGTAAAGGTCATTTCTACGTTCCGGGCAACCTAGGCTTAACTGTAGGGCGTTGCTCCACCAGATCGCATGGTTAGGGACTTAGAAGTCAACGCCAGAAGCATAAAATACAATAAAAATGCAACAGTTTTTCCATAGTATAACAGGAATAATTGCATCCAGTGTGAAGGTACAGGTCATTTCTAGGTTCCGGGCAACCTAGGCTTCGCTCTAGGGCCTTGCTCCACCAGATCGAATACCTAGGGACTTAGAATTCAGCGCCAGAAGAATAAAATACAACATGGGTATCACAGTCTTTCCATCGTATGAAATGTATAATTGCAAGCAGTGTGAAGGTAATGGTCATTTCTACGTTCCGGGCAACCTAGGCTTCACTCTAGGGCGTTGCTCCACCAGATCGAATAGTTAGGGCCTTAGATGTCAACGCCCGAATCATAAAATACAAAATAAATAGAACAGTTTTTCTATTGTATAAAACGTATAATTGCAACCAGTGTGGAAGTTATGGTCATTTCTACTTTCCGGGCAACCTGGGCTTAACTCCAGGGCGTTGCTCCACCAGATCGAATAGTTAGGGACTCTGAATACAACGCCAGAAGCATAAAATACAATAAAAATGCAACAGTTTTTCCATCGTATAACAGGAAAGCTGCAACCAGTGTGAAGGTCCTGGTCATTTCTACCTTCCGGGCAACCTAGGCTTCACTCTAGGGTGATCCTCAACTAGATCGAATAGTTGGGGCCTAAGAAGTCTACGCCCGGAGCATAAAATACAAAATAAATACAACAGCTTTTCCATTGTATAAAACGAATAGTTGCAACCAGTGTGAAAGTTATTGTCATTTCTACGTTCCGGGCAACCTACTCTTCACTCTAGGGCGTTGCTCTACCACATCGAATAGCTACGGCCTTAGAAGTCAAGGCCAGAAGCATAAAATACAATATAAATACAACAGTTTCTCCATGGTATAAGTGGAATAATTGCAACCAGTGTGAAAGTGGTAGTCAATTCTACGTTCCGGGCAACTTAGGCTTGACTCTAGGGCGTTGTTATACCAGATCGAATAGTTAGCGCCTACGGAGTCAACGCCAGAACCATAAAATACAATATAAATACAACAGTTCTTCATTCGTATTAACGAATAATTGCAACCAGTGTGAAAGTAATGGTCGTTTCTACGTTCCGGGCAAGCTAGACTTCACTCTAGGGAGTTGCTCCACCACATCCAATAGCTACGGCCTTAGTAGTCAACGGCAGGAGCATAAAATACAATAAAAATACAACAGTTCTTCATAGTGTAACAGGAATAACTGCAACCAGTGTGAAGGTACTGGTCATTTCTACTTTCCGGGCAACCTAGTCTTCACCCTAGGGCGTTGCTCCACCCAGATCGAATAGCTAGGGACTTACAATTCAACGCCAGAAGCATAAAATACAATAAAAATACAACAGTTTCTCCATGGTATAAGTGGAATAATTGCAACCAGTGTGAAAGTTATGGTCATTGCTACGTTCCAGGCAACCTAGGATTGACTCTGGGGCGTTGCTCCACGATATCTAATGGTTAGGGCCTTAGAAGTCAACGCCAGAAGCATAAAATGCAATACAAATACAAGGGTTTCTCCATCGTATAAAATGAATAATAGCAAACAGTGTGAATGTAATGTTCATTTCTACGTTCCGGGCAACCTAGGCTTCACTCCAGGGCGTTGCTGCATCAGATCGAATAGTTAGGGCCTTAGAAGTCAAGGCCCGAAGGATAAAATACAATAAAAATGCAACAGTTTTTCCATCGTATAACACGAATAATTGCAACCAGGGTGAAAGTGATAGTCATTTCTACGTTCCGGGCAACCTAGGCTTCACTCTAGGGTGTTGCTCCACCAGATCGAATAGTTGGGGCCTAAGAAGTCAACACCAGGAGCATAAAATACAATTTAAATACAACAGCTTTTCCATCGTATAACAGGAATAACTACAACCAGTGTGAAGGTCCTGGTCATTTCTACGTTCCGGGCAACCTAGGCTGCACTCTAGGGTGTTCCTCAACTAGATCGAATAGTTGGGGCCTTAGAAGTCTACGACCGGAGCGTAATTTGCAAAATAAATACAACAGCTTTTCCATCGTATAAAACGAATAGTTGCAACCAGTGTGAAAGTTATTGTCATTTCTACGTTCCGGGCAACCTAGTCTTCACTCTAGGGCGTTGCTCTACCACATCGAATAGCTACGGCCTTAGAAGCCAACGCCAGAAGCATAAAATACAATATAAGTACAACAGTTTTTCCATCGTATAAAACGAATAATTGCATCCAGTGTGAATGTAATGGCCATTTCTACGTTCAGGGAAACCTAGGCTTCACTCTAGGGCGTTGCTCTACCACATGGAGTAGCTACGGCCTTAGAAGTCAAGGCCAGAAGCATAAAATACAATATAAATACAACAGTTTCTCCATGGTATTAGTGGAATAATTGCAACCAGTGTGAAAGTGGTAGTCAATTCTACGTTCCATGCATCCTAGGCTTGACTCTAGGGCGTTGTTATACCAGATCGAATAGTTAGCGCCTACGGAGTCAACGCCAGAACCATAAAATACAATATAAATACAACAGTTCTTCACTCGTATTAACGAATAATTGCATCCGGTGTGAAGCTAATGCCCATTTCTACGTTCCGGGCTACCTAGGCTTCAATCCAGGGCGTTGCCCCACCAGATCGAATAGTTAGGGCCATCGAAGTCAACGCCAGAAGAATAAAATACGATATAAATACAACAGTTTTTACATCGTATAGAATGAAAAATTTCAAACAGTATGAAAGTTATGGTCATTCCTACGATCCGGCAACCTAGCCTGCACTCTAGGGAGTTGCTCCACCAGATCGAATAGTTAGTGCCTAAGAAGTCAACGCCAGAAGCATAAAATAAAATATAAATACAACAGCTTCTCTATGGAATAAGTGGAATAATTGCAACCAGTGTGAAATTGGTAGTCATTTCTACGTTCGGGGCAACCTAGGCTTCACTCTAGGGTGTTCCTCAACTAGATCGAATAGTTGGGGCCTTAGAAGTGTACGCCCGGAGCATAAAATACAAAATAAATACAACAGCTTTTCCATCGTATAAAACGAATAGTTGCAACCAGTGTGAAAGTTAATGGCATTTCTACGTTCCGTGCAACCTAGGCTTCACTCTAGGGCGTTGCTCCACCAGATCGAATAGTTAGGGCGTTAGAAGTCAACGCCCGAAGCATAAAATACAATATAAGTACAATAGTTTTTCCATCGTATAAAACGAATAATTGCATCCAGTGTGAATGTAATGGCCATTTCTACGTTCCGGGAAACCTAGGCTTCACTCGAGGGCGTTGTTCCACCAGATCGAATTGTTAGGGCCTAAGAAGTCAATGCCAGAAGCATAAAATACAAAACAAATACAACAGTATTTCCATCGTATAAAACGAATAATTGCAACCGGTGTGAAAATTATTGTCATTTCTGCGTTCCGGGCAACCTAGGCTTCACTCGAGGGCGTTGTTCCACCAGAACGTATAATTAGGGCCTAAGAAGTCAACGCCAGAAGCATAAAATACAATATAAATACAACAGATTTTCCATCGTGTAACAGGAACAATTGCAACCAGTCTGAAAGTAATAGTCATTTCTGCGTTCCGGGAACCTAGGCATCGCTCTAGGGCTTTGCTCCACCACATCGAATAGCTAGGGACTTAGAATTCAACGCCAGAAGCAAAAAATACAATAAAAATACAACAGTTTTGCCATCGTAAAACAGGAATAATTGCAACCAGTGTGAAAGTAATGCCCATTTCTACGTTCCGGGTATCATAGACTTAACACTGAAGCATTGCTCCACCCAGATCGAATAGCTAGGGACTTAGAATTCAACGCCAGAAGCATAAAGTACAATAAAAATACAACAGTTTTTCATCGTATAACAGGAATAATTGCACCCAGTGTGAAAGTAATGGTCGTTTCTACGTTCCGCGCAAGCTAGGCTTCACTCTAGGGAGTTGCTCGACCACATCCAATAGCTACGGCCTTTGTAGTCAACGCCAGGAGCATAAAATACAATAAAAATACAACAGTTTTTCATAGTGTAGCAGGAATAACTACAACCAGTGTGAAGGTACTGGTCTTTTCTACGGTCCGGGCAACCTAGGCTTCACTCTAGGGCGTTGCTCCATCAGATCGAATAGCTAGGGCCTTAGAAGTCGACGCCAGAAGCATAAAATACATTATAAATACAATAGTTTTTGCATCGTATAAAATGAATAATTGCAAACAGTGTGAAAGTAATGGTCATTTCTACGTTCCGGCCAACCTAGGCTTCAACCTAGGGCGTTGTTCCTCCAGATAGAATAATTAGGGCCTAAGAAGTCTACGCCAGAAACATAAGACACAATATAACTACAACAGTTTTTCCATCGTATAATAGGAATACCTGCAACCAGTGTGAAAGTTATTGTCATTTCTACGTTCCGGGCAACCTACTCTTCACTCTAGGGCGTTGCTCTACCACATCGAATAGCTACGGCCTTAGAAGTCAAGGCCAGAAGCATAAAATACAATATAAATACAACAGTTTCTCCATGGTATAAGTGGAATAATTGCAACCAGTGTGAAAGTGGTAGTCAATTCTACGTTCCGGGCAACTTAGGCTTGACTCTAGGGCGTTGTTATACCAGATCGAATAGTTAGCGCCTACGGAGTCAACGCCAGAACCATAAAATACAATATAAATACAACAGTTCTTCATTCGTATTAACGAATAATTGCAACCAGTGTGAAAGTAATGGTCGCTTCTACGTTCCGGGCAAGCTAGACTTCACTCTAGGGAGTTGCTCCACCACATCCAATAGCTACGGCCTTAGTAGTCAACGGCAGGAGTATAAAATACAATAAAAATACAACAGTTCTTCATAGTGTAACAGGAATAACTGCAACCAGTGTGAAGGTACTGGTCATTTCTACTTTCCGGGCAACCTAGTCTTCACCCTAGGGCGTTGCTCCACCCAGATCGAATAGCTAGGGACTTACAATTCAACGCCAGAAGCATAAAATACAATAAAAATACAACAGTTTCTCCATGGTATAAGTGGAATAATTGCAACCGGTGTGAAAGTGGTAGTAATTTCTACGTTCCGGGCAACCTAGGCTTGACTCTAGGGCGTTGTTATACCAGATCGAATAGTTAGCACCTAAGGAGTCAATGCCAGAAGCATAAAATACAAAATAAATACAACAGTTTTTCCAGCGTACAAAACGAATAATTGCAACCAGTGTGAAAGTTATGGTCATTGCTACGTTCCAGGCAACCTAGGATTGACTCTGGGGCGTTGCTCCACGATATCTAATGGTTAGGGCCTTAGAAGTCAACGCCAGAAGCATAAAATGCAATACAAATACAAGGGTTTCTCCATCGTATAAAATGAATAATGGCAAACAGTGTGAATGTAATGGTCATTTCTACGTTCCGGGCAACCTAGGCTTCACTCCAGGGCGTTGCTGCATCAGATCGAATAGATAGGGCCTTAGAAGTCAACGCCCGAAGGATAAAATACAATAAAAATGCAACAGTTTTTCCATCGTATAACACGAATAATTGCATCCAGGGTGAAAGTGATAGTCATTTCTACGTTCCGGGCAACCTAGGCTTCACTCTAGGGTGTTGCTCCACCAGATCGAATAGTTGGGGCCTAAGAAGTCAACACCAGGAGCATAAAATACAATTTAAATACAACAGCTTTTCCATCGTATAACAGGAATAACTACAACCAGTGTGAAGGTCCTGGTCATTTCTACGTTCCGGGCAACCTAGGCTGCACTCTAGGGTGTTCCTCAACTAGATCGAATAGTTGGGGCCTTAGAAGTCTACGACCGGAGCGTAATTTGCAAAATAAATACAACAGCTTTTCCATCGTATAAAACGAATAGTTGCAACCAGTGTGAAAGTTATTGTCATTTCTACGTTCCGGGCAACCTAGTCTTCACTCTAGGGCGTTGCTCTACCACATCGAATAGCTACGGCCTTAGAAGCCAACGCCAGAAGCATAAAATACAATATAAGTACAACAGTTTTTCCATCGTATAAAACGAATAATTGCATCCAGTGTGAATGTAATGGCCATTTCTACGTTCCGGGAAACCTAGGCTTCACTCTAGGGCGTTGCTCTACCACATGGAGTAGCTACGGCCTTAGAAGTCAAGGCCAGAAGCATAAAATACAATATAAATACAACAGTTTCTCCATGGTATTAGTGGAATAATTGCAACCAGTGTGAAAGTGGTAGTCAATTCTACGTTCCATGCATCCTAAGCTTGACTCTAGGGCGTTGTTATACCAGATCGAATAGTTAGCGCCTACGGAGTCAACGCCAGAACCATAAAATACAATATAAACACAACAGTTCTTCACTCGTATTAACGAATAATTGCATCCGGTGTGAAGCTAATGCCCATTTCTACGTTCCGGGCTACCTAGGCTTCAATTCAGGGAGTTGCCCCAACAGATCGAATAGTTAGGGCCATCGAAGTCAACGCCAGAAGAATAAAATACGATATAAATACAACGGTTTTTACATCGTATAGAATGAAAAATTTCAAACAGTATGAAAGTTATGGTCATTCCTACGATCCGGCAACCTAGCCTGCACTCTAGGGAGTTGCTCCACCAGATCGAATAGTTAGGGCCTAAGAAGTCAACGCCAGAAGCATAAAATAAAATATAAATACAACAGCTTCTCTATGGAATAAGTGGAATAATTGCAACCAGTGTGAAATTGGTAGTCATTTCTACGTTCCGGGCAACCTAGGCTTCACTCTAGGGTGTTCCTCAACTAGATCGAATAGTTGGGGCCTTAGAAGTCTACGCCCGGAGCATAAAATACAAAATAAATACAACAGCTTTTCCAGCGTATAAAACGAATAGTTGCAACCAGTGTGAAAGTTATTGGCATTTCTACGTTCCGTGCAACCTAGGCTTCACTCTAGGGCGTTGCTCCACCAGATCGAATAGTTAGGGCGTTAGAAGTCAACGCCCGAAGCATAAAATACAATATAAGTACAATAGTTTTTCCATCGTATAAAACGAATAATTGCATCCAGTGTGAATGTAATGGCCATTTCTACGTTCCGGGAAACCTAGGCTTCACTCGAGGGCGTTGTTCCACCAGATCGAATTGTTAGGGCCTAAGAAGTCAATGCCAGAAGCATAAAATACAAAACAAATACAACAGTATTTCCATCGTATAAAACGAATAATTGCAACCGGTGTGAAAATTATTGTCATTTCTGCGTTCCGGGCAACCTAGGCTTCACTCGAGGGCGTTGTTCCACCAGAACGTATAATTAGGGCCTAAGAAGTCAACGCCAGAAGCATAAAATACAATATAAATACAACAGATTTTCCATCGTGTAACAGGAATAATTGCAACCAGTGTGAAAGTAATGGTCATTTCTGCGTTCCGGGAACCTAGGCATCGCTCTAGGGCTTTGCTCCACCACATCGAATAGCTAGGGACTTAGAATTCAACGCCAGAAGCAAAAAATACAATAAAAATACAACAGTTTTGCCATCGTGAAACAGGAATAATTGCAACCAGTGTGAAAGTAATGCCCATTTCTACGTTCCGGGTATCATAGACTTAACACTGAAGCATTGCTCCACCCAGATCGAATAGCTAGGGACTTAGAATTCAACGCCAGAAGCATAAAGTACAATAAAAATACAACAGTTTTTCATCGTATAACAGGAATAATTGCACCCAGTGTGAAAGTAATGGTCGTTTCTACGTTCCGCGCAAGCTAGGCTTCACTCTAGGGAGTTGCTCCACCACATCCAATAGCTACGGCCTTTGTTGTCAACGCCAGGAGCATAAAATACAATAAAAATACAACAGTTTTTCATAGTGTAGCAGGAATAACTACAACCAGTGTGAAGGTACTGGTCTTTTCTACGGTCCGGGCAACCTAGGCTTCACTCTAGGGCGTTGCTCCATCAGATCGAATAGCTAGGGCCTTAGAAGTCGACGCCAGAAGCATAAAATACATTATAAATACAACAGTTTTTGCATCGTATAAAATGAATAATTGCAAACAGTGTGAAAGTAATGGTCATTTCTACGTTCCGGGCAACCTAGGCTTCAACCTAGGGCGTTGTTCCTCCAGATCGAATAATTAGGGCCTAATAAGTTAACGCCAGAAGCATAACATAAAATATAAATACATCAGTTTTTCCATCGTATAACAGGAATAATTGCAAACAGTGTGAAAGTAATGGTCATTTCTACATTCCGGGCAACCTAGGCTTCAATCTAGGGCGTTGTGCCACCAGATAGAATAATTAGGGCCTAAGAAGTCTACGCCAGAAACATAAGATACAATATAAATACAACAGTTTTTCCATCGTATAAGAGGAATACCTGCAACCAGTGTGACAGGTATTGTCATTTCTACGTTCCGGGCAACCTACTCTTCACTCTAGGGCGTTGCTCTACCACATCGAATAGCTACGGCCTTAGAAGACAAGGCCAGAAGCATAAAATACAATATAAATACAACAGTTTCTCCATGGTATAAGTGGAATAATTGCAACCAGTGTGAAAGTGGTAGTCAATTCTACGTTCCGGGCAACTTAGGCTTGACTCTAGGGCGTTGTTATACCAGATCGAATAGTTAGCGCCTACGGAGTCAACGCCAGAACCATAAAATACAATATAAATACAACAGTTCTTCATTCGTATTAACGAATAATTGCAACCAGTGTGAAAGGAATGGTCGTTTCTACGTTCCGGGCAAGCTAGACTTCACTCTAGGGAGTTGCTCCACCACATCCAATAGCTACGGCCTTAGTAGTCAACGGCAGGAGCATAAAATACAATAAAAATACAACAGTTCTTCATAGTGTGACAGGAATAACTGCAACCAGTGTGAAGGTACTGGTCATTTCTACTTTCCGGGCAACCTAGTCTTCACCCTAGGGCGTTGCTCCACCCAGATCGAATAGCTGGGGACTTACAATTCAACGCCAGAAGCATAAAATACAATAAAAATACAACAGTTTCTCCATGGTATAAGTGGAATAATTGCAACCGGTGTGAAAGTGGTAGTAATTTCTACGTTCCGGGCAACCTAGGCTTGACTCTAGGGCGTTGTTATACCAGATCGAATAGTTAGCACCTAAGGAGTCAATGCCAGAAGCATAAAATACAAAATAAATACAACAGTTTTTCCAGCGTACAAAACGAATAATTGCAACCAGTGTGAAAGTTATGGTCATTGCTACGTTCCAGGCAACCTAGGATTGACTCTGGGGCGTTGCTCCACGATATCTAATGGTTAGGGCCTTAGAAGTCAACGCCAGAAGCATAAAATGCAATACAAATACAAGGGTTTCTCCATCGTATAAAATGAATAATGGCAAACAGTGTGAATGTAATGGTCATTTCTACGTTCCGGGCAACCTAGGCTTCACTCCAGGGCGTTGCTGCATCAGATCGAATAGATAGGGCCTTAGAAGTCAACGCCCGAAGGATAAAATACAATAAAAATGCAACAGTTTTTCCATCGTATAACACGAATAATTGCATCCAGGGTGAAAGTGATAGTCATTTCTACGTTCCGGGCAACCTAGGCTTCACTCTAGGGTGTTGCTCCACCAGATCGAATAGTTGGGGCCTAAGAAGTCAACACCAGGAGCATAAAATACAATTTAAATACAACAGCTTTTCCATCGTATAACAGGAATAACTACAACCAGTGTGAAGGTCCTGGTCATTTCTACGTTCCGGGCAACCTAGGCTGCACTCTAGGGTGTTCCTCAACTAGATCGAATAGTTGGGGCCTTAGAAGTCTACGACCGGAGCGTAATTTGCAAAATAAATACAACAGCTTTTCCATCGTATAAAACGAATGGTTGCAACCAGTGTGAAAGTTATTGTCATTTCTACGTTCCGGGCAACCTAGTCTTCACTCTAGGGCGTTGCTCTACCACATCGAATAGCTACGGCCTTAGAAGCCAACGCCAGAAGCATAAAATACAATATAAGTACAACAGTTTTTCCATCGTATAAAACGAATAATTGCATCCAGTGTGAATGTAATGGCCATTTCTACGTTCCGGGAAACCTAGGCTTCACTCTAGGGCGTTGCTCTACCACATGGAGTAGCTACGGCCTTAGAAGTCAAGGCCAGAAGCATAAAATACAATATAAATACAACAGGTTCTCCATGGTATTAGTGGAATAATTGCAACCAGTGTGAAAGTGGTAGTCAATTCTACGTTCCATGCATCCTAAGCTTGACTCTAGGGCGTTGTTATACCAGATCGAATAGTTAGCGCCTACGGAGTCAACGCCAGAACCATAAAATACAATATAAATACAACAGTTCTTCACTCGTATTAACGAATAATTGCATCCGGTGTGAAGCTAATGCCCATTTCTACGTTCCGGGCTACCTAGGCTTCAATTCAGGGAGTTGCCCCAACAGATCGAATAGTTAGGGCCATCGAAGTCAACGCCAGAAGAATAAAATACGATATAAATACAACGGTTTTTACATCGTATAGAATGAAAAATTTCAAACAGTATGAAAGTTATGGTCATTCCTACGATCCGGAAACCTAGCCTGCACTCTAGGGAGTTGCTCCACCAGATCGAATAGTTAGGGCCTAAGAAGTCAACGCCAGAAGCATAAAATAAAATATAAATACAACAGCTTCTCTATGGAATAAGTGGAATAATTGCAACCAGTGTGAAATTGGTAGTCATTTCTACGTTCCGGGCAACCTAGGCTTCACTCTAGGGTGTTCCTCAACTAGATCGAATAGTTGGGGCCTTAGAAGTCTACGCCCGGAGCATAAAATACAAAATAAATACAACAGCTTTTCCAGCGTATAAAACGAATAGTTGCAACCAGTGTGAAAGTTATTGGCATTTCTACGTTCCGTGCAACCTAGGCTTCACTCTAGGGCGTTGCTCCACCAGATCGAATAGTTAGGGCGTTAGAAGTCAACGCCCGAAGCATAAAATACAATATAAGTACAATAGTTTTTCCATCGTATAAAACGAATAATTGCATCCAGTGTGAATGTAATGGCCATTTCTACGTTCCGGGAAACCTAGGCTTCACTCGAGGGCGTTGTTCCACCAGATCGAATTGTTAGGGCCTAAGAAGTCAATGCCAGAAGCATAAAATACAAAACAAATACAACAGTATTTCCATCGTATAAAACGAATAATTGCAACCGGTGTGAAAATTATTGTCATTTCTGCGTTCCGGGCAACCTAGGCTTCACTCGAGGGCGTTGTTCCACCAGAACGTATAATTAGGGCCTAAGAAGTCAACGCCAGAAGCATAAAATACAATATAAATACAACAGATTTTCCATCGTGTAACAGGAATAATTGCAACCAGTGTGAAAGTAATGGTCATTTCTGCGTTCCGGGAACCTAGGCATCGCTCTAGGGCTTTGCTCCACCACATCGAATAGCTAGGGACTTAGAATTCAACGCCAGAAGCAAAAAATACAATAAAAATACAACAGTTTTGCCATCGTAAAACAGGAATAATTGCAACCAGTGTGAAAGTAATGCCCATTTCTATGTTCCGGGTATCATAGACTTAACACTGAAGCATTGCTCCACCCAGATCGAATAGCTAGGGACTTAGAATTCAACGCCAGAAGCATAAAGTACAATAAAAATACAACAGTTTTTCATCGTATAACAGGAATAATTGCACCCAGTGTGAAAGTAATGGTCGTTTCTACGTTCCGCGCAAGCTAGGCTTCACTCTAGGGAGTTGCTCCACCACATCCAATAGCTACGGCCTTTGTAGTCAACGCCAGGAGCATAAAATACAATAAAAATACAACAGTTTTTCATAGTGTAGCAGGAATAACTACAACCAGTGTGAAGGTACTGGTCTTTTCTACGGTCCGGGCAACCTAGGCTTCACTCTAGGGCGTTGCTCCATCAGATCGAATAGCTAGGGCCTTAGAAGTCGACGCCAGAAGCATAAAATACATTATAAATACAACAGTTTTTGCATCGTATAAAATGAATAATTGCAAACAGTGTGAAAGTAATGGTCATTTCTACGTTCCGGGCAACCTAGGCTTCAACCTAGGGCGTTGTTCCTCCAGATCGAATAATTAGGGCCTAATAAGTTAACGCCAGAAGCATAACATAAAATATAAATACATCAGTTTTTCCATCGTATAACAGGAATAATTGCAAACAGTGTGAAAGTAATGGTCATTTCTACATTCCGGGCAACCTAGGCTTCAATCTAGGGCGTTGTGCCACCAGATAGAATAATTAGGGCCTAAGAAGTCTACGCCGGAAACATAAGATACAATATAAATACAACAGTTTTTCCATCGTATAATAGGAATACCTGCAACCAGTGTGACAGGTATTGTCATTTCTACGTTCCGGGCAACCTACTCTTCACTCTAGGGCGTTGCTCTACCACATCGAATAGCTACGGCCTTAGAAGACAAGGCCAGAAGCATAAAATACAATATAAATACAACAGTTTCTCCATGGTATAAGTGGAATAATTGCAACCAGTGTGAAAGTGGTAGTCAATTCTACGTTCCGGGCAACTTAGGCTTGACTCTAGGGCGTTGTTATACCAGATCGAATAGTTAGCGCCTACGGAGTCAACGCCAGAACCATAAAATACAATATAAATACAACAGTTCTTCATTCGTATTAACGAATAATTGCAACCAGTGTGAAAGGAATGGTCGTTTCTACGTTCCGGGCAAGCTAGACTTCACTCTAGGGAGTTGCTCCACCACATCCAATAGCTACGGCCTTAGTAGTCAACGGCAGGAGCATAAAATACAATAAAAATACAACAGTTCTTCATAGTGTGACAGGAATAACTGCAACCAGTGTGAAGGTACTGGTCATTTCTACTTTCCGGGCAACCTAGTCTTCACCCTAGGGCGTTGCTCCACCCAGATCGAATAGCTGGGGACTTACAATTCAACGCCAGAAGCATAAAATACAATAAAAATACAACAGTTTCTCCATGGTATAAGTGGAATAATTGCAACCGGTGTGAAAGTGGTAGTAATTTCTACGTTCCGGGCAACCTAGGCTTGACTCTAGGGCGTTGTTATACCAGATCGAATAGTTAGCACCTAAGGAGTCAATGCCAGAAGCATAAAATACAAAATAAATACAACAGTTTTTCCAGCGTACAAAACGAATAATTGCAACCAGTGTGAAAGTTATGGTCATTGCTACGTTCCAGGCAACCTAGGATTGACTCTGGGGTGTTGCTCCACGATATCTAATGGTTAGGGCCTTAGAAGTCAACGCCAGAAGCATAAAATGCAATACAAATACAAGGGTTTCTCCATCGTATAAAATGAATAATGGCAAACAGTGTGAATGTAATGGTCATTTCTACGTTCCGGGCAACCTAGGCTTCACTCCAGGGCGTTGCTGCATCAGATCGAATAGATAGGGCCTTAGAAGTCAACGCCCGAAGGATAAAATACAATAAAAATGCAACAGTTTTTCCATCGTATAACACGAATAATTGCATCCAGGGTGAAAGTGATAGTCATTTCTACGTTCCGGGCAACCTAGGCTTCACTCTAGGGTGTTGCTCCACCAGATCGAATAGTTGGGGCCTAAGAAGTCAACACCAGGAGCATAAAATACAATTTAAATACAACAGCTTTTCCATCGTATAACAGGAATAACTACAACCAGTGTGAAGGTCCTGGTCATTTCTACGTTCCGGGCAACCTAGGCTGCACTCTAGGGTGTTCCTCAACTAGATCGAATAGTTGGGGCCTTAGAAGTCTACGACCGGAGCGTAATTTGCAAAATAAATACAACAGCTTTTCCATCGTATAAAACGAATGGTTGCAACCAGTGTGAAAGTTATTGTCATTTCTACGTTCCGGGCAACCTAGTCTTCACTCTAGGGCGTTGCTCTACCACATCGAATAGCTACGGCCTTAGAAGCCAACGCCAGAAGCATAAAATACAATATAAGTACAACAGTTTTTCCATCGTATAAAACGAATAATTGCATCCAGTGTGAATGTAATGGCCATTTCTACGTTCCGGGAAACCTAGGCTTCACTCTAGGGCGTTGCTCTACCACATGGAGTAGCTACGGCCTTAGAAGTCAAGGCCAGAAGCATAAAATACAATATAAATACAACAGGTTCTCCATGGTATTAGTGGAATAATTGCAACCAGTGTGAAAGTGGTAGTCAATTCTACGTTCCATGCATCCTAAGCTTGACTCTAGGGCGTTGTTATACCAGATCGAATAGTTAGCGCCTACGGAGTCAACGCCAGAACCATAAAATACAATATAAATACAACAGTTCTTCACTCGTATTAACGAATAATTGCATCCGGTGTGAAGCTAATGCCCATTTCTACGTTCCGGGCTACCTAGGCTTCAATTCAGGGAGTTGCCCCAACAGATCGAATAGTTAGGGCCATCGAAGTCAACGCCAGAAGAATAAAATACGATATAAATACAACGGTTTTTACATCGTATAGAATGAAAAATTTCAAACAGTATGAAAGTTATGGTCATTCCTACGATCCGGCAACCTAGCCTGCACTCTAGGGAGTTGCTCCACCAGATCGAATAGTTAGGGCCTAAGAAGTCAACGCCAGAAGCATAAAATAAAATATAAATACAACAGCTTCTCTATGGAATAAGTGGAATAATTGCAACCAGTGTGAAATTGGTAGTCATTTCTACGTTCCGGGCAACCTAGGCTTCACTCTAGGGTGTTCCTCAACTAGATCGAATAGTTGGGGCCTTAGAAGTCTACGCCCGGAGCATAAAATACAAAATAAATACAACAGCTTTTCCAGCGTATAAAACGAATAGTTGCAACCAGTGTGAAAGTTATTGGCATTTCTACGTTCCGTGCAACCTAGGCTTCACTCTAGGGCGTTGCTCCACCAGATCGAATAGTTAGGGCGTTAGAAGTCAACGCCCGAAGCATAAAATACAATATAAGTACAATAGTTTTTCCATCGTATAAAACGAATAATTGCATCCAGTGTGAATGTAATGGCCATTTCTACGTTCCGGGAAACCTAGGCTTCACTCGAGGGCGTTGTTCCACCAGATCGAATTGTTAGGGCCTAAGAAGTCAATGCCAGAAGCATAAAATACAAAACAAATACAACAGTATTTCCATCGTATAAAACGAATAATTGCAACCGGTGTGAAAATTATTGTCATTTCTGCGTTCCGGGCAACCTAGGCTTCACTCGAGGGCGTTGTTCCACCAGAACGTATAATTAGGGCCTAAGAAGTCAACGCCAAAAGCATAAAATACAATATAAATACAACAGATTTTCCATCGTGTAACAGGAATAATTGCAACCAGTGTGAAAGTAATGGTCATTTCTGCGTTCCGGGAACCTAGGCATCGCTCTAGGGCTTTGCTCCACCACATCGAATAGCTAGGGACTTAGAATTCAACGCCAGAAGCAAAAAATACAATAAAAATACAACAGTTTTGCCATCGTAAAACAGGAATAATTGCAACCAGTGTGAAAGTAATGCCCATTTCTATGTTCCGGGTATCATAGACTTAACACTGAAGCATTGCTCCACCCAGATCGAATAGCTAGGGACTTAGAATTCAACGCCAGAAGCATAAAGTACAATAAAAATACAACAGTTTTTCATCGTATAACAGGAATAATTGCACCCAGTGTGAAAGTAATGGTCGTTTCTACGTTCCGCGCAAGCTAGGCTTCACTCTAGGGAGTTGCTCCACCACATCCAATAGCTACGGCCTTTGTAGTCAACGCCAGGAGCATAAAATACAATAAAAATACAACAGTTTTTCATAGTGTAGCAGGAATAACTACAACCAGTGTGAAGGTACTGGTCTTTTCTACGGTCCGGGCAACCTAGGCTTCACTCTAGGGCGTTGCTCCATCAGATCGAATAGCTAGGGCCTTAGAAGTCGACGCCAGAAGCATAAAATACATTATAAATACAACAGTTTTTGCATCGTATAAAATGAATAATTGCAAACAGTGTGAAAGTAATGGTCATTTCTACGTTCCGGGCAACCTAGGCTTCAACCTAGGGCGTTGTTCCTCCAGATCGAATAATTAGGGCCTAATAAGTTAACGCCAGAAGCATAACATAAAATATAAATACATCAGTTTTTCCATCGTATAACAGGAATAATTGCAAACAGTGTGAAAGTAATGGTCATTTCTACATTCCGGGCAACCTAGGCTTCAATCTAGGGCGTTGTGCCACCAGATAGAATAATTAGGGCCTAAGAAGTCTACGCCAGAAACATAAGATACAATATAAATACAACAGTTTTTCCATCGTATAATAGGAATACCTGCAACCAGTGTGACAGGTATTGTCATTTCTACGTTCCGGGCAACCTACTCTTCACTCTAGGGCGTTGCTCTACCACATCGAATAGCTACGGCCTTAGAAGACAAGGCCAGAAGCATAAAATACAATATAAATACAACAGTTTCTCCATGGTATAAGTGGAATAATTGCAACCAGTGTGAAAGTGGTAGTCAATTCTACGTTCCGGGCAACTTAGGCTTGACTCTAGGGCGTTGTTATACCAGATCGAATAGTTAGCGCCTACGGAGTCAACGCCAGAACCATAAAATACAATATAAATACAACAGTTCTTCATTCGTATTAACGAATAATTGCAACCAGTGTGAAAGGAATGGTCGTTTCTACGTTCCGGGCAAGCTAGACTTCACTCTAGGGAGTTGCTCCACCACATCCAATAGCTACGGCCTTAGTAGTCAACGGCAGGAGCATAAAATACAATAAAAATACAACAGTTCTTCATAGTGTGACAGGAATAACTGCAACCAGTGTGAAGGTACTGGTCATTTCTACTTTCCGGGCAACCTAGTCTTCACCCTAGGGCGTTGCTCCACCCAGATCGAATAGCTGGGGACTTACAATTCAACGCCAGAAGCATAAAATACAATAAAAATACAACAGTTTCTCCATGGTATAAGTGGAATAATTGCAACCGGTGTGAAAGTGGTAGTAATTTCTACGTTCCGGGCAACCTAGGCTTGACTCTAGGGCGTTGTTATACCTGATCGAATAGTTAGCACCTAAGGAGTCAATGCCAGAAGCATAAAATACAAAATAAATACAACAGTTTTTCCAGCGTATAAAACGAATAATTGCAACCAGTGTGAAAGTTATGGTCATTGCTACGTTCCAGGCAACCTAGGATTGACTCTGGGGCGTTGCTCCACGATATCTAATGGTTAGGGCCTTAGAAGTCAACGCCAGAAGCATAAAATGCAATACAAATACAAGGGTTTCTCCATCGTATAAAATGAATAATGGCAAACAGTGTGAATGTAATGGTCATTTCTACGTTCCGGGCAACCTAGGCTTCACTCCAGGGCGTTGCTGCATCAGATCGAATAGTTAGGGCCTTAGAAGTCAACGCCCGAAGGATAAAATACAATAAAAATGCAACAGTTTTTCCATCGTATAACACGAATAATTGCAACCAGGGTGAAAGTGATAGTCATTTCTACGTTCCGGGCAACCTAGGCTTCACTCTAGGGTGTTGCTCCACCAGATCGAATAGTTGGGGCCTAAGAAGTCAACACCAGGAGCATAAAATACAATTTAAATACAACAGCTTTTCCATCGTATAACAGGAATAACTACAACCAGTGTGAAGGTCCTGGTCATTTCTACGTTCCGGGCAACCTAGGCTGCACTCTAGGGTGTTCCTCAACTAGATCGAATAGTTGGGGCCTTAGAAGTCTACGACCGGAGCATAATTTGCAAAATAAATACAATAGCTTTTCCATCGTATAAACCGAATAGTTGCAACCAGTGTGAAAGTTATTGTCATTTCTACGTTCCGGGCAACCTAGTCTTCACTCTAGGGCGTTGCTCTACCACATCGAATAGCTACGGCCTTAGAAGCCAACGCCAGAAGCATAAAATACAATATAAGTACAACAGTTTTTCCATCGTATAAAACGAATAATTGCATCCAGTGTGAATGTAATGGCCATTTCTACGTTCCGGGAAACCTAGGCTTCACTTTAGGGCGTTGCTCTACCACATGGAGTAGCTACGGCCTTAGAAGTCAAGGCCAGAAGCATAAAATACAATATAAATACAACAGTTTCTCCATGGTATTAGTGGAATAATTGCAACCAGTGTGAAAGTGGTAGTCAATTCTACGTTCCATGCATCCTAGGCTTGACTCTAGGGCGTTGTTATACCAGATCGAATAGTTAGCGCCTACGGAGTCAACGCCAGAACCATAAAATACAATATAAATACAACAGTTCTTCACTCGTATTAACGAATAATTGCATCCGGTGTGAAGCTAATGCCCATTTCTACGTTCCGGGCTACCTAGGCTTCAATCCAGGGCGTTGCCCCATCAGATCGAATAGTTAGGGCCATCGAAGTCAACGCCAGAAGAATAAAATACGATATAAATACAACGGTTTTTACATCGTATAGAATGCAAAATTTCAAACAGTATGAAAGTTATGGTCATTCCTACGATCCGGCAACCTAGCCTGCACTCTAGGGAGTTGCTCCACCAGATCGAATAGTTAGGGCCTAAGAAGTCAACGCCAGAAGCATAAAATAAAATATAAATACAACAGCTTCTCTATGGAATAAGTGGAATAATTGCAACCAGTGTGAAATTGGTAGTCATTTCTACGTTCCGGGCAACCTAGGCTTCACTCTAGGGTGTTCCTCAACTAGATCGAATAGTTGGGGCCTTAGAAGTCTACGCCCGGAGCATAAAATACAAAATAAATACAACAGCTTTTCCATCGTATAAAACGAATAGTTGCAACCAGTGTGAAAGTTATTGGCATTTCTACGTTCCGTGCAACCTAGGCTTCACTCTAGGGCGTTGCTCCACCAGATCGAATAGTTAGGGCGTTAGAAGTCAACGCCCGAAGCATAAAATACAATATAAGTACAATAGTTTTTCCATCGTATAAAACGAATAATTGCAACCGGTGTGAAAATTATTGTCATTTCTGCGTTCCGGGCAACCTAGGCTTCACTCGAGGGCGTTGTTCCACCAGAACGTATAATTAGGGCCTAAGAAGTCAACGCCAGAAGCATAAAATACAATATAAATACAACAGATTTTCCATCGTGTAACAGGAATAATTGCAACCAGTGTGAAAGTAATGGTCATTTCTGCGTTCCGGGAACCTAGGCATCGCTCTAGGGCTTTGCTCCACCACATCGAATAGCTAGGGACTTAGAATTCAACGCCAGAAGCAAAAAATACAATAAAAATACAACAGTTTTGCCATCGTAAAACAGGAATAATTGCAACCAGTGTGAAAGTAATGCCCATTTCTACGTTCCGGGTATCATAGACTTAACACTGAAGCATTGCTCCACCCAGATCGAATAGCTAGGGACTTAGAATTCAACGCCAGATGCATAAAGTACAATAAAAATACAACAGTTTTTCATCGTATAACAGGAATAATTGCACCCAGTGTGAAAGTAATGGTCGTTTCTTCGTTCCGCGCAAGCTAGGCTTCACTCTAGGGAGTTGCTCCACCACATCCAATAGCTACGGCCTTTGTAGTCAACGCCAGGAGCATAAAATACAATAAAAATACAACAGTTTTTCATAGTGTAGCAGGAATAACTACAACCAGTGTGAAAGTACTGGTCTTTTCTACGGTCCGGGCAACCTAGGCTTCACTCTAGGGCGTTGCTCCATCAGATCGAATAGCTAGGGCCTTAGAAGTCGACGCCAGAAGCATAAAATACATTATAAATACAACAGTTTTTGCATCGTATAAAATGAATAATTGCAAACAGTGTGAAAGTAATGGTCATTTCTACGTTCCGGGCAACCTAGGCTTCAACCTAGGGCGTTGTTCCTCCAGATCGAATAATTAGGGCCTAATAAGTCAAGGCCAGAAGCATAACATAAAATATAAATACATCAGTTTTTCCATCGTATAACAGGAATAATTGCAAACAGTGTGAAAGTAATGGTCATTTCTACATTCCGGGCAACCTAGGCTTCAATCTAGGGCGTTGTGCCACCAGATAGAATAATTAGGGCCTAAGAAGTCTACGCCAGAAACATAAGATACAATATAAATACAACAGTTTTTCCATCGTATAATAGGAATACCTGCAACCAGTGTGAAGGTAATGGTCATTTCTACGTTCCGGGCAACCTAGGCTTCACTCTAGGGCGTTGCTCCACCAAAACGAATAGTTAGGGCCTTAGAAGTCAACGCCCGAAGCATAAAATACAATAAAGATACAGCAGTTTTTCCATCGTATAACAGGAGTAATTGCAACCAGTGTGACAGTGATGGTCATTTCTACGTTCCGGGCAACCTACGCTTCACTCTAGGGCGTTGTTCCGTCAGAACGAATTGTTAGGGCCTTAGAAGTCAACGCCAGAAGCGTAAAATACAAAACAAATGCAACAGTTTTTCCATCGTATAAAACGAATAATTGCAACCGATGTGAAAATTATGGCCACTTCTATGTTCCAGGCAACCTAGGCTTCACTGTAGGGTGTTGCTCTACCAAATCGAATAGATAGGGCCCTAGAAGTCTACGCCCGGAGCATAAAATACAATAAAAATACAACAGTCTTTCCATCGTATAGAATGAGTAATTGCCATCAGTGTGAATGTGATGGTCATCTCTGCGTTCCGTTCAACCTAGGATTCACTCTAGGGCGTTGCTGCATCAGAGCGAATAGTTAGGGCCTGAGAAGTCAACGCCCGAAGCATATAATACAATAAAAATACAGCAGTTTTTCCATCGTATAACAGGAATAACTGCAACCAGTGTGAAGGTAATGGACATTCCTACGTTCCGGGCAACCTAGGCTCCACTCTAGGGCGTTGTTCCACCAGATCCAATAGTAAGGGCCTTAGAAGTCAACGCCCGAAGCATAAAATACAGAATAAATACAGCAGTTTTTCCATCGTATGAAACGAATAATTGCAACCAGTGTGAAGGTTATGGTCATTTCTACATTCATGGCAACCTAGGCTTGACCCTAGGGCGTTGCTCCACCAGATCGAATAGTTAGGGCCTTAGAAGTCAACGCCCGAAGCATAAAATACAATAAAAATACAATAGTTTTTCCGTCGTATAAAATGGATAATTGCAATCAGTGTGAAGGTAATGGCCATTTCTACGTTCCGGGCAACCTAGGCTTCACTCTAGGGCGTTGCTCCACCAGATCGAATAGTTAGGGCCTTAGAAGTCAACGCCCGAACCATAAAATACAATAAAGATACAACGGTTTTTCCATCGTATAACAGGAGTAATTGCAACCAGTGTGAAAGTGATGGCCATTTCTACGTTCCGGGCAACCTAGGCTTCACTCTAGGGCGTTGTTCCGCCAGAACGAATTGTTAGTGCCTTAGAAGTCAACGCCAGAAGCGTAAAATACAAAACAAATGCAACAGTTTTTCCATCGTATAAAACGAATAATTGCAACCGATGTGAAAATTATGGTCATTTCTACGTTCCGGGCAACCTAGGCTTCACTCTAGGGCGTTGCTGCATCAGATCGAATAGTTAGGGCCTGAGAAGTCCACGGCCGAAGCATATAATACAATAAAAATACAACAGATTTTCCATCGTATAATAGGAATACCTGAAACCAGTGTGAAGGTAATGGTCATTTCTACGTTCCGGGCAACCTAGGCTTCACTCTAGGGCGTTGCTCCACCAGAACGAATAGTTAGGGCCCTAGAAGTCGACGCCCGAAGCATAAAATACAATAAAGATACAGCAGTTTTTCCATCGTATAACAGGAGTAATTGCAACCAGTGTGAAAGTGATGGTCATTTCTACGTTCCGGGCAACCTAGGCTTCACTCTAGGGCGTTGTTCCGCCAAAACGAATTGTTAGGGCCTTAGAAGTCAACGCCGGAAGCGTAAAATACAAAACAAATGCAACAGTTTATCCATCGTATAAAACGAATAATTGCAACCGATGTGAAAATTATGGCCATTTCTACGTTCCAGGCAACCTAGGCTTCACTGTAGGGTGTTGCTCTACCAAATCGAATAGATAGAGCCCTAGAAGTCTACGCCCGGCGCATAAAATACAATAAAAATACAACAGTCTTTCCATCGTATAGAATGAGTAATTGCCATCAGTGTGAATGTGATGGTCATCTCTGCGTTCCGTTCAACCTAGGATTCACTCTAGGGCGTTGCTGCATCGGAGCGAATAGTTAGGGCCTGAGAAGTCAACGCCCGAAGCATAAAATACAATGAAAATGCAACGGTTTTTCCATCGTATAACACGAATAATTGCAACCATTCTGAAAGTAATGGACATTTCTACGATCCGGGCATCCTAGGCTTCACTCTACGGCGTTGGTCCACCAGATCCAATAGTTAGGGCCTTAGGAATCAGCGGCAGAAGCATAAAATACAATATAAATACAACTGTTTTTCCGTTGTATAAAATGAATGATTGCAAACAGTGTGAAAGTAATGGTCATTTCAACGGCCTGGACTACCTAGGCATCACTCTAGGGCGTTGCTCCACCAGATCGAATAGCTAGGGACTTAGAATTCAACGCCTGAAGCACAAAATACAATAAAAATCCAACAGTTTGTCCATGGTATAACAGGAATAATTGCAACCAGTGTGAAAGTAGTGGTCATTGATACGTCCCGGGCAACCTAGGTTTCGCACTAGGGCGTTGCTTCACCACGTCAAATGGTTAGGGCCTTAGAAGTCAACGCCAGAATCATAAAATACAATATAAATACAACAGTTTTTCCATCGTATAAAAGGTATAATTGCAACCAGTGTGAAAGTAATGGTCATTTCTGCGTTCCGGGCAACATAGGCTTCACTCTTGGACGTTGCCCCACCATATCGAAAATTTAGGGCCTAAGAAGTCAACGCCAGAAGCATAAAATAAAATAAAATAACAACAGTTTTTCCATCGTATAAAAGGTACAATTGCAACCAGTGTGAAAGTAATGGTCATTTCTACGTTCCGGGTAACATAGGCCTCACTCATGGACGTTGCTCCAAGAGATCGAATTGCTAGGACCTTAGAAGTCAACGCCAGAAGCAAAAAATACAATATAAATGCAATAGTTTTTCCATTGTATAAAATGAATAATTGCAAACAGTGTGAAAGTAATGGTCATTTCTACGCTCCGGGCAACCTAGGTTTCACTCTAGGGCGTTGCTCCACCAGGTCGAATAGTTAGGGCCTTAGATAACAACGCCAGACGCATAAAGTACAATAAAAATGCAACAGCTTTTCCATCGTATAAAAGGTATAATTGCAACCAATGTGAAAGTAATGGTCACTTCTACGTTCCAGGCAACATAGGCTTCACTCATGGACGTTGCCCCACCAGATCGAAAAATTAGGGCCTAAGAAGTCAACGCCAGAAGCATAAAATAGAATAAAACTACAACAGTTTTTCCATCGTATAACAGGAATAATTGCAACCAGTGTGAAAGTGATGGTCATTTCTACGTTCGGGGCAACCTATTCATCACTCTAGGGCGTTGGTCCACCAGATCCAATAGTTAGGGCCTAAGAAGCCAACGCCAGGAGCATCAAATACAAAATAAATACAAAGGTTTTTCCATCGTAAAACAGGAATAATTGCAACCAGTGTGAAAGAAATGGTCATTTCTACGTTCCGGGCAACATAGGCTTCACTCTTGGACGTTGCTCCAAGAGATCGAATAGCTAGGACCTTAGAAGTCAACTGCAGAAGCATAGAATACAATGTAAGTACAACAGTCTTTCCATTGTATAAAATGAATAATTGCAAACAGTGTGAAAGTAATGGTCATTTCTACGTTCCGGGCAACCTAGGCTTCACTCTTGGACGTTGCTCCAAGAGATCGAACAGCTAGGACCTTAGAAGTCAACGCCAGAAGCATCGAACACAATATAAATACAACAGTCTTTCCATTGTATTAAATGAATAATTGCAAACAGTGTGAAAGTAATGGTCATTTCTACGTTCCGGGCAACCTAGGCTTCACTCTAGGGCGTTGCTCCACCACGTCGAATGGTTAGGGCCTTAGAAGTCAACGCCAGAAGCATAAAATACAATATAAATACAACAGTTTTTCCATTGTATAAAATGAATAATTGCAAACAGTGTGAAAGTAATGGTCATTTCTACGTTCCGGGCAACCTAGGCTTCACTCTAGGGCGTTGCTCCACCAGGTCGAATAGTTAGGGCCTTCGAAAACAACGCCAGACGCATAAAATACAATAAAAATACAACAGCTTTTTCATCGTATAACAGGAATAATTGCAACCAGTGTGAAAGTAATGGTCATTTCTACGTTCCGGGCAACCTAGGCTTCACTCTAGGGCGTTGCTCCTCCAGGTCGATAAGTTAGGGCCTTAGAAAACAACGCCAGACGCATAAAATACAATAAAAATGCAACAGCTTGTAGATCGCATAACAGGGATAATTGCAACCAGTGTGAAAGTAATAGTCATATCTACGTTCCGGGCAACCTAGGTTTCGCTCTTGGGCGTTGCTCCACCACGTCGAATAGTTAGGGCCATAGGAGTCAACGCCAGAAGCATAGAATACGATATAAGTGCAACAGTTTTTCCACCGTATAAAACGAATTATTGGAACCAGTCTGAAGGTAATGGCCATTTCTACTCTCCGGGCATCCTATGCTTCACCCTAGGGCGTTGGTCCACCAGATCCAATAGTTAGGGCCTAAGAAGTCAACGCCAGAAACATAAAGTACAATAAAAATCCAGCAGCTTGTAGATCGTATAACAGGGATAATTGCAACCAGTGTGAAAGTAGTAGTCATATCTACGTTCCGGGGAACCTAGGTTTCGCTCTTGAGAGTTGCTCCACCACGTCGAATAGTTAGGGCCATAGGAGTCAACGCCAGAAGCATAAAATACAAGAAAATCACAACAGTTTTTCCATCGTATAACAGGAATAGTTGCAACCAGTGTCAAAGTGATGGTCATTTCTACGTTCCGGGCAACCTAGGCATCACTCTAGGGCGTTGCTCCACCAGATCGAATAGCTAGGGACTTAGAATTCAACGCCAGAATCATAAAATACAATAAAAATCCAACAGTTTGTTCATGGTATAACAGGAATAATTGCAACCATTGTGAAAGTAATAGTCATTTCTACGTACGGGGCAACCTAGGCTTCACTCTAGGGCGTTGCTCCACCATGTCGAATAGTTAGAGCCTTAGAAAACAACGCCGGTCGCATAAAATACAATAAAAATACAACAGCTTTTCCATCGTATAAAAGGTATAATTGCAACCAATGTGAAAGTAATGGTCACTTCTACGTTCCGGGCAACATAGGCTTCACTCTTGGACGTTGCCCCACCAGATCGAAAAGTTAGGGCCTAAGAAGTCAACCCCAGAAGCATAAAATAAAGTAAAATTACAACAGTTTTTCCATCGTATAACAGGAATAATTGCAACCAGTGTGAAAGTGATGGTCATTTCTACGTTCGGGGCAACCTATTCATCACACTAGGGCGTTGGTCCACCAGATCCAATAGTTAGGTCCTAAGAAGCCAACGCCAGGACCATCAAATACAAAATAAATACAACAGTTTTTCCATCGTAAAACAGCAATAATTGCAACCAGTGTGAAAGTACTGGTCATTTCTACGTTCCGGCAACCTAGGCTTCACTCCAGGGCGTTGCTCCACCAGATCGAATAGTTAGGGACTTAGAATTCAACGCCAGAAGCATGAAATACAACAAAATTGCAACAGTTTTTCAATCGTATAACAGGAATAATTGAAGCCAGTGTGTCAGTAATGTGAATTCCTACGTTTCGGGCAACCTATGCTTCGCTCTAGGGCGTTGCTCAACCAGATCGGAATGCTAGGGCCTTAGAAGTCAACGCCCGAAGCATAAAATACAAAATAAATACAACAGTTTCTCCATCGTATAAAACGAATAATTGCAACCACTGTGAAAGTTATGGTCATTTCTACGTTCCTGACAACCTAGGCTTGACTCTAGGGCGTTGCTCCACCAGATCGAATAGTTAGGGCCTTAGAAGTCAACGCCCGAAGCATAAAATACAATAAAAATACAATAGTTTTACCATCTTATTAAATGAATAATTGCAATCAGTGTGAAGGTAATGGTCATTTCTACGTTCCGGGCAACCTAGGCTTCACTCTAGGGCGTTGCTCCACCAGATCGAATGGTCAGGGCCTAAGAAGTCAACGCCCGAAGCATAAAATACAGAATAAATACAACTGTTTTTCCATCGTATAAAACGAATAATTGCATCCAGTGTGAAAGTAATGGTCATTTCTACGTTCCGGGCAACCTAGGCTTCACTCTAGGGCGTTGCTCCACCAGATCGAATAGTTAGGGCCTTAGAAGTCATCGCCCGAAGCATAAAATACAATAAAGATACAACAGTTTTTCCATTATATAAAGCGAATAATTTCAGCCGGTGTGAAGGTTATGGTCATTTCTACGTTCCGGGCAACCTAGGCTTCACTCTAGGGCGTTGCTCCACCAGATCGAATAGTTAGGGCCATAGAAGTCAACGCCCGAAGCATAAAATACAATAAAGATACAACAGTTTTTCCATCGTATAACAGGAGTAATTGCAACCAGCGTGAAGGTGGTGGTCATTTCTACGTTCCGTGCAACCTAGGCTTCACTCTACGGCGTTGTTCCACCACATCGATGTGTTAGGGCCTTAGAAGTTAACGCCAGAAGCATAAAATACAATAAAAATACAATAGTTTTTCAACCGTATAAAATGAATAATTGCAATCAGTGTGAAGGTAATGGTCATTTCTGCGTTCCGGGCAACCTAGGATTCACTCTAGGGCGTTGCTGCACCAGATCGAATAGTTAGGGCCTAAGAACTCAACGCCAGAAACATAAAACACAATATAAGTACAACAGTTTTTCCATCGTATAAAACGAATAATAGCAACGAGTGTGAAAGTTATGGTTATTTCTACGTTCCCGTCAACCTAGGCTTCACTCGAGGGCGTTGCTCCACCAGATAGAATCGTTAGGGCCTTAGATGTCAACGCCCGAAGCATAAAATACAGAATAAATACAACAGTTTTTCCATCGTATAAAACGAATAATTGCATCCAGTGTGAAAGTAACGGCCATATCTACGTTCCGGGCAACCTAGGCTTGGCTCTAGGGCGTTGCTCCACCAGATCGAATAGTTAGGGCCTTAGAAGTCAACGCCCAAAGCATAAAGTACAATAAAGATACAACAGATTTTCCATCGTATAACAGGAGTAATAGCAACCAGTGTGAAAGTGATGGTCATTTCTACATTCCGGGCAACCTATGCTTCACTCTAGGGCGTTGTTCCACCACATCGAATTGTTAGGGCCTTGGAAGTCAACGCCAGAAGCATAAAATACAAAACAAATACAACAGTTTTTCCATCGTATAAAACAATTAATTGCAACGGGTGTGAAAGTTATGGTCATTTCTACGTTCCGGTCAACCTAGGCTTCAATCTAGGGCGTTGTTCCATCAGATCGAATAGTAAGGGCCTAAGAAGCCAACGCCAGAAGCATAAAATACAATATAAGTCCAACAGTATTTCCATCGTATAAAACGAATAATTGCATCCGGTGTGAAGGTAATTGCCATTTCTATGTTCCGGCAACCTAGGCTCCACTCTAGCGCGTTGCCCCACCAGATCGAACAGTTAGTGCCTTAGAAGTCAACGCCCGAAGCATAAAGTACAATAAAGATACAACAGATTTTCCATCGTATAACAGGAGTAATAGCAACCAGTGTGAAAGTGATGGTCATTTCTACATTCCGGGCAACCTATGCTTCACTCTAGGGCGTTGTTCCACCACATCGAATTGTTAGGGCCTTGGAAGTCAACGCCAGAAGCATAAAATACAAAACAAATACAACAGTTTTTCCATCGTATAAAACAAATAATTGCAACGGGTGTGAAAGTTATGGTCATTTCTACGTTCCGGTCAACCTAGGCTTCACTCTATAGCGTTGCTCCACCAGATCGAATAGTTAGGGCCTTAGAAGTCAACGCCCGAAGCATATAATACAATAAAAGTACAACAGATTTTCCATCGTATAAAACGAATAATTGCATCCAGTGTGAATGTAATGGCCATATCTACGTTCCGGGCAAACTAGGCTTGGCTCTAGGGCGTTGCTCCACCAGATCGAATACTTAGGGCCTTAGAAGTCGACGCCCGAAGCATAAAATACAATAAAGATACAACAGTTTTTCCACCGTATAACAGGAGTAATAGCAACCAGTGTGAAAGTGATGGTCATTTCTACGTTCCGGGCAACCTATGCTTCACTCTAGGGCGTTGTTCCACCACATCGAATTGTTAGGGCCATAGAAGTCAACGCCAGAAGCGTAAAATACGAAACAAATGCAACAGTTTTTCCATCGTATAAAACGAATAATTGCAACCGATGTGAAAATTATGGTCATTTCTACGTTCCGGGCGACCTAGGCTTCACTCTAGAGCGTTGCACCACCAGATGGAATAGTTAGGGCCTTAGAAGTCAACGCCCGAAGCATAAAATACAATAAAAATACAATAGCTTTCCATCGTATAAAATGAATAATTGCAATCAGTGTGAAGGTAATGGTCATTTCTACGTTCCGGCAACCTAGGCTTCACTCTAGGGCGTTGCTCCACCAGATCGAACAGTTAGTGCCTTAGAAGTCAACGCCCGAAGCATAAAGTACAATAAAGATACAACAGATTTTCCATCGTATAACAGGAGTAATAGCAACCAGTGTGAAAGTGATGGTCATTTCTACATTCCGGGCAACCTATGCTTCACTCTAGGGCGTTGTTCCACCACATCGAATTGTTAGGGCCTTGGAAGTCAACGCCAGAAGCATAAAATACAAAACAAATACAACAGTTTTTCCATCGTATAAAACAAATAATTGCAACGGGTGTGAAAGTTATGGTCATTTCTACGTTCCGGTCAACCTAGGCTTCACTCTATAGCGTTGCTCCACCAGATCGAATAGTTAGGGCCTTAGAAGTCAACGCCCGAAGCATATAATACAATAAAAATACAACAGTTTTTCCATCGTATAACAGGAATAACTGCAACCAGTGTGAAGGTAATGGTCATTTCTACGTTACGGGCAACCTAGGCTTCACTCTAGGGCGTTGCTCCACCAGATCGAATAGTTAGGGCCTTAGAAGTCAACGCCCGAAGCATAAAATACAGAATAAATACAACTGTTTTTCCATCGTATAAAACGAATAATTGCATCCAGTTTGAATGTAATGGCCATATCTACGTTCCGGGCAAACTAGGCTAGGCTCTAGGGCGTTGCTCCACCAGATCGAATCCTTAGGGCCTTAGAAGTCGACGCCCGAAGCATAAAATACAATAAAGATACAACAGTTTTTCCACCGTATAACAGGAGTCATAGCAACCAGTGTGAAAGTGATGGTCATTTCTACGTTCCGGGCAACCTACGCTTCACTCTAGGGCGTTGTTCCACCACATCGAATTGTTAGGGCCATAGAAGTCAACGCCAGAAGCGTAAAATACAATACAAATGCAACAGTTTTTCGATCGAATAAAACGAATAATTGCAACCGATGTGAAACTTATGGTCATTTCTACGTTCCGGGCACCCTAGGCTTCACTCTAGGGCGTTGCTCCACCAGATCGAATAGTTAGGGCCTTAGAAGTCAACGCACGAAGCATAAAATACAATAAAGATACAACAGATTTTCCATCGTATAACTGGAACAATTGCAACCAGTGTGAAAGTGACAGTCATTTCTCCATTCCGGGCATCCTAGGCTTCAATCTAGCGCGTTGTTCAACCAGATCGAGTAGTAAGGGACTAAGAAGTCAGCGCCAGAAGCATAAAATACAAAACAAATACAACAGTTTTTCCATCGTATAAAACGAATAATTGCAACCGGTGTGACAGATATGGTCATTTCTACGTTCCGGTCAATCTAGGCTGCACTCTAGGGCGTTGCTCCACCAGGTAGAATTGTTAGGGCCTTAGAAGTCAACGCCCGAAGCATAAAATACAATGAAAATGCAACGGTTTTTCCATCGTATAACACGAATATTTGCAACCCGTGTGAAAGTGATAGTCATTTCTACGTTCCGGGCAACCTAGGATTCACTCGAGGGCGTTGCTCCACCAGATAGAATCGTTAGGGCCTTAGATGTCAACGCCCGAAGCATAAAATACAGAATAAATACAACAGTTTTTCCATCGTATAAAACGAATAATTGCATCCAGTGTGAAAGTAACGGCCATATCTACGTTCCGGGCAACCTAGGCTTGGCTCTAGGGCGTTGCTCCACCAGATCGAATAGTTAGGGCCTCAGAAGTCAACGCCCAAAGCATAAAGTACAATAAAGATACAACAGTTTTTCCATCGTATAACAGGAGTAATTGCAACCAGTGTGAAAGTGATGGTCATTTCTACGTTCCGGGCAACCTAGGCTTCACTCTAGGGCGTTGCTCCACCAGATCGAATAGTTAGTGCCATAGAAGTCAACGCTCGAAGCATAAAATAGAATAAAAATACAATAGTATTTCCATCGTATAAAATGAATAATTGCATCCAGTATGAAAGTAATGGCCATATCTACGTTCCGGGCAACCTAGGTTTGGCTCTAGGGCGTTGCTCCTCCAGATCGAATAGTTAGGGCCTTAGAAGTCAACGCCCGAAGCATAAAATACAGAATAAGTACAACAGCTTTTCCATCGTATAAAACGAATAATTGCATCCAGTGTGAAAGTAATGGCCATATCTACGTTCCGGGCAACCTAGGCTTGGCTCTAGGGCGTTGCTCCACCAGACCGAATAGTTAGGGCCTTAGAAGTCAACGCCCGAAGCATAAAATACAATAAAGATACATCAGTTTTTCCATCGTATAAAACAAATAATAGCAACGGGTGTGAAAGTTATGGTCATTTCTACGTTCCGGTCAACCTAGGCTTCACTCGAGGGCGTTGCTCCACCAGATAGAATTGTTAGGGCCTTAGATGTCAACGCCCGAAGCATAAAATACAATGAAAATGCAACGGTTTTTCCATCGTATAACACGAATAATTGCAACCCGTGTGAATGTGATAGGCATTTCTACGTTCCAGGCAACCTAGGCTTCACTGTAGGGTGTTGCCCTACCAAACCGAATAGCTAGGGCCTTAGAAGTCTACGCCCGGAGCATAAAATACAGAATAAGCACAACAGTTTTTCCATCGTATAAAACGAATAATTCCATCCAGTGTGAAAGTAATGGCCATATCTACGTTACGGGCAACCTAGGCTTGGCTCTACGGCGTTGCTCCACCAGATCGAATGGTTAGGGCCTCAGAAGACAACGCCCGAAGCATAAAATACAATAAAGATACAACAGTTTTTCCATTTTATAACAGGAGTAATTGCAACCAGTGTGAAAGTGATGGTCATTTCGACCTTCCGTGCAACCTAGGCTTCGCTCTAGGGCGTTGTTCCGCCAGGACGAATTGTTAAGGCCTTAGAAGTCAACGCCAGAAGCGTAAAATACGAAACAAATGCAACAGTTTTTCCATCGTATAAAACGAATAATTGCAACCGATGTGAAAATTATGGTCATTTCTACGTTCCGGGCGACCTAGGCTTCACTCTAGAGCGTTGCACCACCAGATGGAATAGTTAGGGCCTTAGAAGTCAACGCCCGAAGCATAAAATACAATAAAAATACAATAGCTTTTCCATCGTATAAAATGAATAATTGCAATCAGTGTGAAGGTAATGGTCATTTCTACGTTCCGGGCAACCTAGGCTTCACTCTAGGGCGTTGCACCACCAGATCGAATGGACAGGGCCTAAGAAGTCAGCGCCCGAAGCATAAAATACAATAAAGATACAACAGTTTTTCCATCGTATAAAACGAATAATTGCATCCAGTGTGAAAGTAACGGCCATATCTACGTTCCGGACAACCTAGGCTTCACTCTAGGCCATTGCTCAACCAGTTCGAATAGCTAGGGCTTTAGAAGTCAACGCCCGAAGCATAAAATACAAAATAAATACAACAGTTTTTCCATCGTATAAAACGAATAATTGCAACCAGTGTGAAGGTTATGGTCATTTCTACGTTCCTGGCAACCTAGGCTTCACTCTGCGGCGTTGCTCCACCAGATCGAATAGTTAGGGCCTTAGAAGTCAACGCCCGAAGCATAAAATACAATAAAAATACAACAGTTTTTCCACCGTATAAAATGAATAATTGCAATCAGTGCGAAGGTAATGGTCATTTCTGCGTTCCGGGCAAGCTAGGATTCACTCTAGGGCGTTGCTGCAACAGATCGGATAGTTAGGGCCTTAGAAGTCAACGCCCGAAGCATATAATACAATAAAAATACAACAGTTTTTCCATCGTATAACAGGAGTAACTGCAACCAGTGTGAAGGTAATGGTCATTTCTACGTTCCGGCAACCTAGGCTTCACTCTAGGGCGTTGCTCCACCAGATCGAACAGTTAGTGCCTTAGAAGTAAACGCCCGAAGCATAAAGTACAATAAAGATACAACAGATTTTCCATCGTATAAAACAAATAATTGCAACGGGTGTGAAAGTTATGGTCATTTCTACGTTCCGGGCGACCTAGGCTTCACTCTAGAGCGTTGCACCACCGGATGGAATAGTTAGGGCCTTAGAAGTCAACGCCCGAAGCATAAAATACAATAAAAATACAATAGCTTTCCATCGTATAAAATGAATAATTGCAATCAGTGTGAAGGTAATGGTCATTTCTACGTTCCGGGCAACCTAGGCTTCACTCTAGGGCGTTGCACCACCAGATCGAATGGTCAGGGCCTAAGAAGTCAACGCCCGAAGCATAAAATACAATAAAGATACAACAGTTTTTCCATCGTATAAAACGAATAATTGCATCCAGTGTGAAAGTAACGGCCATATCTACGTTCCGGACAACCTAGGCTTCACTCTAGGCCATTGCTCAACCAGTTCGAATAGCTAGGGCTTTAGAAGTCAACGCCCGAAGCATAAAATACAAAATAAATATAACAGTTTTTCCATCGTATAAAACGAATAATTGCAACCAGTGTGAAGGTTATGGTCATTTCTACGTTCCTGGCAACATAGGCTTCACTCTGCGGCGTTGCTCCACCAGATCGAATAGTTAGGGCCTTAGAAGTCAACGCCCGAAGCATAAAATACAATAAAAATACAACAGTTTTTCCACCGTATAAAATGAATAATTGCAATCAGTGTGAAGGTAATGGTCATTTCTGCGTTCCGGGCAAGCTAGGATTCACTCTAGGGCGTTGCTGCAACAGATCGGATAGTTAGGGCCTTAGAAGTCAACGCCCGAAGCATATAATACAATAAAAATACAACAGTTTTTCCATCGTATAACAGGAGTAACTGCAACCAGTGTGAAGGTAATGGTCATTTCTACGTTCCGGCAACCTAGGCTTCACTCTAGGGCGTTGCTCCACCAGATCGAACAGTTAGTGCCTTAGAAGTCAACGCCCGAAGCATAAAGTACAATAAAGATACAACAGATTTTCCATCGTATAACAGGAGTAATAGCAACCAGTGTGAAAGTGATGGTCATTTCTACATTCCGGGCAACCTATGCTTCACTCTAGGGCGTTGTTCCACCACATCGAATTGTTAGGGCCTTGGAAGTCAACGCCAGAAGCATAAAATACAAAACAAATACAACAGTTTTTCCATCGTATAAAACAAATAATTGCAACGGGTGTGAAGGTTATGGTCATTTCTACGTTCCGGTCAACCTAGGCTTCACTCTATAGCGTTGCTCCACCAGATCGAATAGTTAGGGCCTTAGAAGTCAACGCCCGAAGCATATAATACAATAAAAATACAACAGTTTTTCCATCGTATAACAGGAATAACTGCAACCAGTGTGAAGGTAATGGTCATTTCTACGTTACGGGCAACCTAGGCTTCACTCTAGGGCGTTGCTCCACCAGATCGAATAGTTAGGGCCTTAGAAGTCAACGCCCGAAGCATAAAATACAGAATAAATACAACTGTTTTTCCATCGTATAAAACGAATAATTGCATCCAGTTTGAATGTAATGGCCATATCTACGTTCCGGGCAAACTAGGCTAGGCTCTAGGGCGTTGCTCCACCAGATCGAATCCTTAGGGCCTTAGAAGTCGACGCCCGAAGCATAAAATACAATAAAGATACAACAGTTTTTCCACCGTATAACAGGAGTAATTGCAACCAGTGTGAAAGTGATGGTCATTTCTACGTTCCGGGCAACCTAGGCTTCACTCTAGGGCGTTGCTCCACCAGATCGAATAGTTAGTGCCATAGAAGTCAACGCTCGAAGCATAAAATAGAATAAAAATACAATAGTATTTCCATCGTATAAAATGAATAATTGCATCCAGTATGAAAGTAATGGCCATATCTACGTTCCGGGCAACCTAGGTTTGGCTCTAGGGCGTTGCTCCTCCAGATCGAATAGTTAGGGCCTTAGAAGTCAACGCCCGAAGCATAAAATACAGAATAAGTACAACAGCTTTTCCATCGTATAAAACGAATAATTGCATCCAGTGTGAAAGTAATGGCCATATCTACGTTCCGGGCAACCTAGGCTTGGCTCTAGGGCGTTGCTCCACCAGACCGAATAGTTAGGGCCTTAGAAGTCAACGCCCGAAGCATAAAATACAATAAAGATACATCAGTTTTTCCATCGTATAAAACAAATAATAGCAACGGGTGTGAAAGTTATGGTCATTTCTACGTTCCGGTCAACCTAGGCTTCACTCGAGGGCGATGCTCCACCAGATAGAATTGTTAGGGCCTTAGATGTCAACGCCCGAAGCATAAAATACAATGAAAATGCAACGGTTTTTCCATCGTATAACACGAATAATTGCAACCCGTGTGAATGTGATAGGCATTTCTACGTTCCAGGCAACCTAGGCTTCACTGTAGGGTGTTGCCCTACCAAACCGAATAGCTAGGGCCTTAGAAGTCTACGCCCGGAGCATAAAATACAGAATAAGCACAACAGTTTTTCCATCGTATAAAACGAATAATTCCATCCAGTGTGAAAGTAATGGCCATATCTACGTTACGGGCAACCTAGGCTTGGCTCTACGGCGTTGCTCCACCAGATCGAATGGTTAGGGCCTCAGAAGACAACGCCCGAAGCATAAAATACAATAAAGATACAACAGTTTTTCCATTTTATAACAGGAGTAATTGCAACCAGTGTGAAAGTGATGGTCATTTCGACCTTCCGTGCAACCTAGGCTTCGCTCTAGGGCGTTGTTCCGCCAGGACGAATTGTTAAGGCCTTAGAAGTCAACGCCAGAAGCGTAAAATACGAAACAAATGCAACAGTTTTTCCATCGTATAAAACGAATAATTGCAACCGATGTGAAAATTATGGTCATTTCTACGTTCCGGGCGACCTAGGCTTCACTCTAGAGCGTTGCACCACCAGATGGAATAGTTAGGGCCTTAGAAGTCAACGCCCGAAGCATAAAATACAATAAAAATACAATAGCTTTTCCATCGTATAAAATGAATAATTGCAATCAGTGTGAAGGTAATGGTCATTTCTACGTTCCGGGCAACCTAGGCTTCACTCTAGGGCGTTGCACCACCAGATCGAATGGACAGGGCCTAAGAAGTCAGCGCCCGAAGCATAAAATACAATAAAGATACAACAGTTTTTCCATCGTATAAAACGAATAATTGCATCCAGTGTGAAAGTAACGGCCATATCTACGTTCCGGACAACCTAGGCTTCACTCTAGGCCATTGCTCAACCAGTTCGAATAGCTAGGGCTTTAGAAGTCAACGCCCGAAGCATAAAATACAAAATAAATACAACAGTTTTTCCATCGTATAAAACGAATAATTGCAACCAGTGTGAAGGTTATGGTCATTTCTACGTTCCTGGCAACCTAGGCTTCACTCTGCGGCGTTGCTCCACCAGATCGAATAGTTAGGGCCTTAGAAGTCAACGCCCGAAGCATAAAATACAATAAAAATACAACAGTTTTTCCACCGTATAAAATGAATAATTGCAATCAGTGCGAAGGTAATGGTCATTTCTGCGTTCCGGGCAAGCTAGGATTCACTCTAGGGCGTTGCTGCAACAGATCGGATAGTTAGGGCCTTAGAAGTCAACGCCCGAAGCATATAATACAATAAAAATACAACAGTTTTTCCATCGTATAACAGGAGTAACTGCAACCAGTGTGAAGGTAATGGTCATTTCTACGTTCCGGCAACCTAGGCTTCACTCTAGGGCGTTGCTCCACCAGATCGAACAGTTAGTGCCTTAGAAGTAAACGCCCGAAGCATAAAGTACAATAAAGATACAACAGATTTTCCATCGTATAAAACAAATAATTGCAACGGGTGTGAAAGTTATGGTCATTTCTACGTTCCGGTCAACCTAGGCTTCACTCTATAGCGTTGCTCCACCAGATCGAATAGTTAGGGCCTTAGAAGTCAACGCCCGAAGCATATAATACAATAAAAATACAACAGTTTTTCCATCGTATAACAGGAATAACTGCAACCTGTGTGAAGGTAATGGTCATTTCTACGTTACGGGCAACCTAGGCTTCACTCTAGGGCGTTGCTCCACCAGATCGAATAGTTAGGGCCTTAGAAGTCAACGCCCGAAGCATAAAATACAGAATAAATACAACTGTTTTTCCATCGTATAAAACGAATAATTGAATCCAGTGTGAATGTAATGGCCATATCTACGTTCCGGGCAAACTAGGCTTGGCTCTAGGGCGTTGCTCCACCAGATCGAATACTTAGGGCCTTAGAAGTCGACGCCCGAAGCATAAAATACAATAAAGATACAACAGTTTTTCCACCGTATAACAGGAGTAATAGCAACCAGTGTGAAAGTGATGGTCATTTCTACGTTCCGGGCAACCTATGCTTCACTCTAGGGCGTTGTTCCACCACATCGAATTGTTAGGGCCATAGAAGTCAACGCCAGAAGCGTAAAATACAATACAAATGCAACAGTTTTTCGATCGAATAAAACGAATAATTGCAACCGATGTGAAAATTATGGTCATTTCTACGTTCCGGGCACCCTAGGCTTCACTCTAGGGCGTTGCTCCACCAGATCGAATAGTTAGGGCCTTAGAAGTCAACGCACGAAGCATAAAATACAATAAAGATACAACAGATTTTCCATCGTATAACTGGAACAATTGCAACCAGTGTGAAAGTGACAGTCATTTCTCCATTCCGGGCATCCTAGGCTTCAATCTAGCGCGTTGTTCAACCAGATCGAGTAGTAAGGGACTAAGAAGTCAGCGCCAGACGCATAAAATACAAAACAAATACAACAGTTTTTCCATCGTATAAAACGAATAATTGCAACCGGTGTGACAGATATGGTCATTTCTACGTTCCGGTCAATCTAGGCTGCACTCTAGGGCGTTGCTCCACCAGGTAGAATTTTTAGGGCCTTAGAAGTCAACGCCCGAAGCATAAAATACAATGAAAATGCAACGGTTTTTCCATCGTATAACACGAATATTTGCAACCCGTGTGAAAGTGATAGTCATTTCTACGTTCCGGGCAACCTAGGATTCACTCTACGGCGTTGCTCCACCAGATCGAATAGTTAGGGCCTAAGAAGTCAACGACAGAATCATAAAATACAATATAAATACAACAGTTCGTGCATCGTATAATATGAACAATTGCAAAACGTGTGAAAGTAATGGTCATTTCTACGTTCCGTGCAACCTAGGCTTCACACTATGGAGTTGCTCCACCACATCGAATAGCTACGGCCTTAGAAGTCAATGCCAGAAGCATAAAATACAATACAAATACAAGGGTTTCTGCATCGTATAAAATGAATAATTGCAAACGGTGTGAAAGTAATGGTCATTTCTACGTTCCGTTCAACCTAGGATTTACTCTAGGGCGTTGCTGCACCAGATCGAATAGTTAGGGCCTGAGCAGTCTACGCCCGGAGCATAAAATACAATAAAAATGCAACAGTTTTTCCAATGTATAAAATGAATAATTGCATCCAGTGTGAAAGTGATAGTCATTTCTACGTTCCGGGCAAGCTAGGCTTCAATCTAGGGCGTTGTTCCACCAGATCGAAAAGAAAGGGCCTTAGAAGTCAACGCCCTAAGCATAAAATACAGTAAAGATACAACAGATCTTCCATCGTATAACAGGAATAATTGCATCCAGTGTAATAGTAATGGCAAATTCTACGTTCCGGGCAACCTAGGCTTCACTGTAGGGCGTTGCTCCGCCAGGTCGAATAGCTAGGGCCTTAGAAGTCTACGCCCGGAGCATAAAATACAATAAAGATACAACAGCTTTTCCATCGTATAGAATGAGTAATTGCAATCAGTGTGAAGGTAACGGTCATTTCTACGTTCCGGCAACCTAGGATTCACTCTAGGGCGTTGCTACGCCAGATCGAATAGTTAGGGCCCAAGAAGACAACGCCAGAAGCATAAAATACAATATAAATACAACAGTTTTTGCATCGTATAATATGTATAATTGAAAACAGTGTGAAAGTTATGGTCATTTCTACGTTCCGGGCAACCTAGGCTTCACTCTAGGTCGTCGGTGCACCAGATCGAATAGTTAGGGCCTATGAATTCAACGCCAGAAGCATAAAATACAAAATAAATTCAACAGCTTTTACATCGTATAAAACGAATAATAGCAACCAGTGTGAAATTAATGGCCATTTCCACGTTCCGTGCAACCTAGGCTTCACTCTAGGGCGTTACTACACCAGATCGAATAGTTAGGGCCTTAGAAAACAACAACAGAAGCATAAAAAACAATAAAAATACAACAGTTTTTCCATCGTAAAGCAGGAATAATTGCAACCAGTGTGAAAGTAATGGCCGTTTCCACGTTCCGTGCAACCCAGGCTTCACTCTTGGGCGTTGCTCCACCAGATCGAATAGTTAGGGCCTTAGAAGTCAACGCCAGACGCATAAAATACAATAAAAATACAACAGTTTTTCCATGGTATAACAGAAATAATTGCAACCAGTGTGAAAGTATTGGTCATTTCTACGTTTCGGGCAACCTAGGCTACACTCTAGGGCGTTGCTGCACCAGATCCAATAGCCAGGGCCTTAGAAGTCAACGCCCGAAGCATAAAATACAATAGAAATCCAACAGTTTTTCCAACGTATAACAGGAACAATTGCAACCAGTGTGAAGGTGATGGTCATTTCTACATTCCGGGCAACCTAGGCTTCACACTATAGCGTTGGTCCACCAGATCCAAATGATAGGGCCTAAGAAGGCAACGCCAGAAGCATTAAACACTATATAAATACAACAGTTCTTCCATCGTATAATATGAATGATTGCAAACAGTGTAAAAGTAATGGTCATTTCTACGTTCCGGGCAACCTGGGCTTCACTCTAGGGCGTTGCTCCATCAGATGGAATAGCTAGGACCTTAGAAGACAACGCCAGAAGCATAAAATAAAATAAAAATACAACAGTTCTTCCATCGTATAACAGGAATAATTGCAAGCATTGTGAAGGTAATGGTCATTTCTACGTTCCGGGCAACCTAGGCTTCACACTATAGCGTTGGTCCACCGGATCCAAACGTTAGGGCCTAAGAAGGCAACGCCAGAAGCATTAAACACTATATAAATACAACAGTTTTTCCATCGTATAATATGAATGATTGCAAACAGTGTGAAAGTAATGGTCATTTCTACGTTCCGGGCAACCTGGTCTTCACTCTAGGGCGTTGCTCCATCAGATCGAATAGCTAGGGCCTTAGAAGTCAACGCCCGAACCATAAAATACAAAATAAATTCAACAGCTTTTCCATCGTATAAAACGAATAATAGCAACCAGTGTGAAATTAATGACCATTTCCACGTTCCGTGCAACCTAGGCTTCACTCTAGGGCGTTACTACACCAGATCGAATAGTTAGGGCCTTAGAAAACAACAACAGAAGCATAAAATACAATAAAAATACAACAGTTTTTCCATCGTATAACAGGAATAATTGCAACCAGCGTGAAAGTAATGGCCATTTCTACGTTCCGTGCAACCTAGGCTTCACTACAGGGCGTTGCTCAACCAGATCGAAAAGTTAGGTCCAAGGAAGTCAACACCAGAAGCATAAAGTAAAATAAAATTACAACAGTTTTTCCATTGTATAACAGGAGTAATTGCAGCCAGTGTGAAAGTAATGGCCACTTCCACGTTCCGTGCAACCCAGGCTTCACTATAGGGCGCTGCTCCACCAGATCGAAAAGTTAGGGCCTTAGAAGTCAACGCCAGACGCATAAAATACAATAAAAATACAACAGTTTTTCCATGGTATAACAGGAATAATTGCAACCAGTGTGAAAGTAATGGTCATTTCTCCGTTTCGGGCAACCTAGGCTACATTCTAGGGCGTTGCTGCACCAGATCCAATAGCCAGGGCCTTAGAAGTCAACGCCCGAAGAATAAAATACAATAGAAATCCAACAGTTTTTCCAACGTATAACAGGAACAATTGCAACCAGTGTGAAGGTGATGGTCATTTCTACATTCCGGGCAACCTAGGCTTCACACTATAGCGTTGGTCCACCAGATCCAAATGATAGGGCCTAAGAAGGCAACGCCAGAAGCATTAAACACTATATAAATACAACAGTTCTTCCATCGTATAATATGAATGATTGGAAACAGTGTAAAAGTAATGGTCATTTCTACGTTCCGGGCAACCTGGGCTTCACTCGAGGGCGTTGCTCCACCAGATCGAATAGCTGGGGGCTTAGAAGTCAACGCCAGAAGGTTAAAATACAATATAAATACAACAGTCTTTCCATCGTATAAAACGAATAATTGCAATCAGTATGAAGGTTATGGTCATTTCTACGTTCCGGGCAACCTAGGCTTCACACTAGGGCGTTGCTCCACCAGATCCAATAGTTAGGACCTAAGAAGTCAACGCCAGAAGCATAAAATACAAAATAGATACAACAGTTTTACTATCGTATAACAGGGATAATTGCAACCAGTGTGAAAGTAACGGTCATTTCTACGTTCCGTGCAACCTAGGCTTCACTCTAGGGCGTTGTTCCACCAGATCCAATACTTAGGGCCTCAGAAGTCAACGCCAGAAGCTTAAAATACATTAAAAATACAACAGTTTTACCATCGTATAACAGGGATAATTGCAACCTGTGTGAAAGCAATGGCCATTTCTACGTTCCGTGCTGCCTATGCTTCCGTCTAGGGCGTTGCTCCAGCAGGTCGAATAGTTAGGGCCTTAGAAAACAACGCCAGAAGCGTAAAATACAATACAAATGCAACAGTTTTTCCATCGTATAAAACGAATAATTGCAACCGATGTGAAAATTATGGTCATTTCTACGTTCCGGGCGACCTAGGCTTCACTCTAGAGCGTTGCACCACCAGATGGAATAGTTAGGGCCTTAGAAGTCAACGCCCGAAGCATAAAATACAATAAAAATACAATAGCTTTTCCATCGTATAAAATGAATAATTGAAATCAGTGTGAAGGTAATGGTCATTTCTACGTTCCGGGCAACCTAGGCTTCACTCTAGGGCGTTGCACCACCAGATCGAATGGACAGGGCCTAAGAAGTCAACGCCCGAAGCATAAAATACAATAAAGATACAACAGTTTTTCCATCGTATAAAACGAATAATTGCATCCAGTGTGAAAGTAACGGCCATATCTACGTTCCGGACAACCTAGGCTTCACTCTAGGCCATTGCTCAACCAGTTCGAATAGCTAGGGCTTTAGAAGTCAACGCCCGAAGCATAAAATACAAAATAAATACAACAGTTTTTCCATCGTATAAAACGAATAATTGCAACCAGTGTGAAGGTTATGGTCATTTCTACGTTCCTGGCAACCTAGGCTTCACTCTGCGGCGTTGCTCCACCAGATCGAATAGTTAGGGCCTTAGAAGTCAACGCCCGAAGCATAAAATACAATAAAAATACAACAGTTTTTCCACCGTATAAAATGAATAATTGCAATCAGTGCGAAGGTAATGGTCATTTCTGCGTTCCGGGCAAGCTAGGATTCACTCTAGGGCGTTGCTGCAACAGATCGGATAGTTAGGGCCTTAGAAGTCAACGCCCGAAGCATATAATACAATAAAAATACAACAGTTTTTCCATCGTATAACAGGAGTAACTGCAACCAGTGTGAAGGTAATGGTCATTTCTACGTTCCGGCAACCTAGGCTTCACTCTAGGGCGTTGCTCCACCAGATCGAACAGTTAGTGCCTTAGAAGTAAACGCCCGAAGCATAAAGTACAATAAAGATACAACAGATTTTCCATCGTATAAAACAAATAATTGCAACGGGTGTGAAAGTTATGGTCATTTCTACGTTCCGGTCAACCTAGGCTTCACTCTATAGCGTTGCTCCACCAGATCGAATAGTTAGGGCCTTAGAAGTCAACGCCCGAAGCATATAATACAATAAAAATACAACAGTTTTTCCATCGTATAACAGGAATAACTGCAACCAGTGTGAAGGTAATGGTCATTTCTACGTTACGGGCAACCTAGGCTTCACTCTAGGGCGTTGCTCCACCAGATCGAATAGTTAGGGCCTTAGAAGTCAACGCCCGAAGCATAAAATACAGAATAAATACAACTGTTTTTCCATCGTATAAAACGAATAATTGAATCCAGTGTGAATGTAATGGCCATATCTACGTTCCGGGCAAACTAGGCTTGGCTCTAGGGCGTTGCTCCACCAGATCGAATACTTAGGGCCTTAGAAGTCGACGCCCGAAGCATAAAATACAATAAAGATACAACTGTTTTTCCACCGTATAACAGGAGTAATAGCAACCAGTGTGAAAGTGATGGTCATTTCTACGTTCCGGGCAACCTATGCTTCACTCTAGGGCGTTGTTCCACCACATCGAATTGTTAGGGCCATAGAAGTCAACGCCAGAAGCGTAAAATACAATACAAATGCAACAGTTTTTCGATCGAATAAAACGAATAATTGCAACCGATGTGAAAATTATGGTCATTTCTACGTTCCGGGCACCCTAGGCTTCACTCTAGGGCGTTGCTCCACCAGATCGAATAGTTAGGGCCTTAGAAGTCAACGCACGAAGCATAAAATACAATAAAGATACAACAGATTTTCCATCGTATAACTGGAACAATTGCAACCAGTGTGAAAGTGACAGTCATTTCTCCATTCCGGGCATCCTAGGCTTCAATCTAGCGCGTTGTTCAACCAGATCGAGTAGTAAGGGACTAAGAAGTCAGCGCCAGAAGCATAAAATACAAAACAAATACAACAGTTTTTCCATCGTATAAAACGAATAATTGCAACCGGTGTGACAGATATGGTCATTTCTACGTTCCGGTCAATCTAGGCTGCACTCTAGGGCGTTGCTCCACCAGGTAGAATTGTTAGGGCCTTAGAAGTCAACGCCCGAAGCATAAAATACAATGAAAATGCAACGGTTTTTCCATCGTATAACACGAATATTTGCAACCCGTGTGAAAGTGATAGTCATTTCTACGTTCCGGGCAACCTAGGATTCACTCTACGGCGTTGCTCCACCAGATCGAATAGTTAGGGCCTAAGAAGTCAACGACAGAATCATAAAATACAATATAAATACAACAGTTCGTGCATCGTATAATATGAACAATTGCAAAACGTGTGAAAGTAATGGTCATTTCTACGTTCCGTGCAACCTAGGCTTCACACTATGGAGTTGCTCCACCACATCGAATAGCTACGGCCTTAGAAGTCAATGCCAGAAGCATAAAATACAATACAAATACAAGGGTTTCTGCATCGTATAAAATGAATAATTGCAAACGGTGTGAAAGTAATGGTCATTTCTACGTTCCGTTCAACCTAGGATTTACTCTAGGGCGTTGCTGCACCAGATCGAATAGTTAGGGCCTGAGCAGTCTACGCCCGGAGCATAAAATACAATAAAAATGCAACAGTTTTTCCAATGTATAAAATGAATAATTGCATCCAGTGTGAAAGTGATAGTCATTTCTACGTTCCGGGCAAGCTAGGCTTCAATCTAGGGCGTTGTTCCACCAGATCGAAAAGTAAGGGCCTTAGAAGTCAACGCGCTAAGCATAAAATACAGTAAAGATACAACAGATCTTCCATCGTATAACAGGAATAATTGCATCCAGTGTAATAGTAATGGCAAATTCTACGTTCCGGGCAACCTAGGCTTCACTGTAGGGCGTTGCTCCGCCAGGTCGAATAGCTAGGGCCTTAGAAGTCTACGCCCGGAGCATAAAATACAATAAAGATACAACAGCTTTTCCATCGTATAGAATGAGTAATTGCAATCAGTGTGAAGGTAACGGTCATTTCTACGTTCCGGCAACCTAGGATTCACTCTAGGGCGTTGCTACACCAGATCGAATAGTTAGGGCCCAAGAAGACAACGCCAGAAGCATAAAATACAATATAAATACAACAGTTTTTGCATCGTATAATATGTATAATTGAAAACAGTGTGAAAGTTATGGTCATTTCTACGTTCCGGGCAACCTAGGCTTCACTCTAGGTCGTCGGTGCACCAGATCGAATAGTTAGGGCCTATGAATTCAACGCCAGAAGCATAAAATACAAAATAAATTCAACAGCTTTTACATCGTATAAAACGAATAATAGCAACCAGTGTGAAATTAATGGCCATTTCCACGTTCCGTGCAACCTAGGCTTCACTCTAGGGCGTTACTACACCAGATCGAATAGTTAGGGCCTTAGAAAACAACAACAGAAGCATAAAAAACAATAAAAATACAACAGTTTTTCCATCGTAAAGCAGGAATAATTGCAACCAGTGTGAAAGTAATGGCCGTTTCCACGTTCCGTGCAACCCAGGCTTCACTCTTGGGCGTTGCTCCACCAGATCGAATAGTTAGGGCCTTAGAAGTCAACGCCAGACGCATAAAATACAATAAAAATACAACAGTTTTTCCATGGTATAACAGAAATAATTGCAACCAGTGTGAAAGTATTGGTCATTTCTACGTTTCGGGCAACCTAGGCTACACTCTAGGGCGTTGCTGCACCAGATCCAATAGCCAGGGCCTTAGAAGTCAACGCCCGAAGCATAAAATACAATAGAAATCCAACAGTTTTTCCAACGTATAACAGGAACAATTGCAACCAGTGTGAAGGTGATGGTCATTTCTACATTCCGGGCAACCTAGGCTTCACACTATAGCGTTGGTCCACCAGATCCAAATGATAGGGCCTAAGAAGGCAACGCCAGAAGCATTAAACACTATATAAATACAACAGTTCTTCCATCGTATAATATGAATGATTGCAAACAGTGTAAAAGTAATGGTCATTTCTACGTTCCGGGCAACCTGGGCTTCACTCTAGGGCGTTGCTCCATCAGATGGAATAGCTAGGACCTTAGAAGACAACGCCAGAAGCATAAAATAAAATAAAAATACAACAGTTCTTCCATCGTATAACAGGAATAATTGCAAGCATTGTGAAGGTAATGGTCATTTCTACGTTCCGGGCAACCTAGGCTTCACACTATAGCGTTGGTCCACCGGATGCAAACGTTAGGGCCTAAGAAGGCAACGCCAGAAGCATTAAACACTATATAAATACAACAGTTTTTCCATCGTATAATATGAATGATTGCAAACAGTGTGAAAGTAATGGTCATTTCTACGTTCCGGGCAACCTGGTCTTCACTCTAGGGCGTTGCTCCATCAGATCGAATAGCTAGGGCCTTAGAAGTCAACGCCCGAACCATAAAATACAAAATAAATTCAACAGCTTTTCCATCGTATAAAACGAATAATAGCAACCAGTGTGAAATTAATGACCATTTCCACGTTCCGTGCAACCTAGGCTTCACTCTAGGGCGTTACTACACCAGATCGAATAGTTAGGGCCTTAGAAAACAACAACAGAAGCATAAAATACAATAAAAATACAACAGTTTTTCCATCGTATAACAGGAATAATTGCAACCAGCGTGAAAGTAATGGCCATTTCTACGTTCCGTGCAACCTAGGCTTCACTACAGGGCGTTGCTCAACCAGATCGAAAAGTTGGGTCCAAGGAAGTCAACACCAGAAGCATAAAGTAAAATAAAATTACAACAGTTTTTCCATTGTATAACAGGAGTAATTGCAGCCAGTGTGAAAGTAATGGCCACTTCCACGTTCCGTGCAACCCAGGCTTCACTATAGGGCGTTGCTCCACCAGATCGAATAGTTAGGGCCTTAGAAGTCAACGCCAGACGCATAAAATACAATAAAAATACAACAGTTTTTCCATGGTATAACAGGAATAATTGCAACCAGTGTGAAAGTAATGGTCATTTCTCCGTTTCGGGCAACCTAGGCTACATTCTAGGGCGTTGCTGCACCAGATCCAATAGCCAGGGCCTTAGAAGTCAACGCCCGAAGAATAAAATACAATAGAAATCCAACAGTTTTTCCAACGTATAACAGGAACAATTGCAACCAGTGTGAAGGTGATGGTCATTTCTACATTCCGGGCAACCTAGGCTTCACACTATAGCGTTGGTCCACCAGATCCAAATGATAGGGCCTAAGAAGGCAACGCCAGAAGCATTAAACACTATATAAATACAACAGTTCTTCCATCGTATAATATGAATGATTGCAAACAGTGTAAAAGTAATGGTCATTTCTACGTTCCGGGCAACCTGGGCTTCACTCGAGGGCGTTGCTCCACCAGATCGAATAGCTGGGGGCTTAGAAGTCAACGCCAGAAGGTTAAAATACAATATAAATACAACAGTCTTTCCATCGTATAAAACGAATAATTGCAATCAGTATGAAGGTTATGGTCATTTCTACGTTCCGGGCAACCTAGGCTTCACACTAGGGCGTTGCTCCACCAGATCCAATAGTTAGGACCTAAGAAGTCAACGCCAGAAGCATAAAATACAAAATAGATACAACAGTTTTACTATCGTATAACAGGGATAATTGCAACCAGTGTGAAAGTAACGGTCATTTCTACGTTCCGTGCAACCTAGGCTTCACTCTAGGGCGTTGTTCCACCAGATCCAATACTTAGGGCCTCAGAAGTCAACGCCAGAAGCTTAAAATACATTAAAAATACAACAGTTTTACCATCGTATAACAGGGATAATTGCAACCTGTGTGAAAGCAATGGCCATTTCTACGTTCCGTGCTGCCTATGCTTCCGTCTAGGGCGTTGCTCCAGCAGGTCGAATAGTTAGGGCCTTAGAAAACAACGCCAGAAGCATAAAATATAATAAAAATACAACAGTTTTTCCATCGTATAGCATGAATAATTGCAACCAGAGTGAAAGTAATGGTCATTTCTACGCTTCGGGCAACCTAGGCTTCACTCCAGGTCGTTGCTCCGCCAGATCGAATAGTTAGGGTCTTAGAAATCAACGCCAGCAGATTAAAATAAAAAATAAATACGGCAGGTTTGCGAACGTATGACAGGAGCTGATGCAACGAGTGTCAATCTAATGGTCATTTCTACGTTCCGGGCAACCTAGGGTTCACTCTAGGGCGTTGCTTCACCAGATGGATGTGTTTGGGCCTTAGAAATCAACGCCAGAATATTAAAATTAAAAATAAATACCGCAGGTTTGCGAGACGTATGACAGGAACTGATGCAACGAGTGTCAATCTAATGGTCATTTCTACGTTTCGAGCAACCTAGGCATCACCCTAGAGCGTTACTCCACCAGATCGAATAGCCAGGGCATTAGAAGTCAACGGACGAAGCATAAGATACAATAAACATACAACTGTTTTTCCATCGTATAACAGGAATAATTGCAACCAGTTTGAAGGTACTGGTATTTATTTTGTATTTTAAACTTCTGGCGTTAATTTCTAAGGCCCAAACTCATCCATCTGGTAGAGCAACGCCCTAGAGTGAACCCTAGGTTACCCGGAACGTAGAGATGACCATCACTTTCACACTGGTTGCAATTATTCCTGTTATACGATGAAAAAACTGTTGTATTCTTATTGTATTTTATGCTTCGGGCGTTGACTTCTGTGGCCGTAGCTTTTCGATCTGGTGGAGCAACGCCCTAGAGTGAAGCCTAGGTTGCCCGGCACGTAGAAATGACCATACCTTTTACACTCGTGCAATTATTCGTTTTAGACGATGGAAAAACTATTGTACTTATTTTGTATTTTATGCTTCTGGCGTTGACTTCTTAGGCCGTAGCTTTTCGATCTGGTGGAGCAACGCCCCAGAGTGAAGCCTTGGTCGCCCGGAACGTAAAAATGACCATGACTTTCACTCTGGTTGCAATTATTCCTGTTATACGATGAAAAAACTGTTGTATTCTTATTGTATTTTATGCTTCGGGCGTTGACTTCTGTGGCCCTAACTATTCAATTTGGTGGAGCAACGCCCTAGGGTGGAGCCTAGGTTGCCCGAAACGTAGAAATGACCATTACTTTCATACTGGTTGCAGTTATTCCTGTTATACGATGGAAAAGCTGCTGTATTTATATTGTATTTTATGCTTCTGGCGTTGACTTCTAAGACCGTATCTATTCGATCTGGTGGAGCAACGCCCTAGTGAGAAGCCTACGACGCCCGGAACGTAGAAATGACCATTACTTTCACACTGGTTGCAATTATTCATGCTATACGCTGGAAGAACTGTTGCGTTTTTATTGTATTTTATGCTTCGGGCGTTGACTTCTAAGCCAATGACTATTGGATCTGGTGGAGCAACGCCCTAGGGTGAAGCCTAGGTTGCCCGGAACGTAGAAATGACAATAACTTTCATACTGGTTGCAATTATTCGTTTTATACGATGGCAAAACTGTTGTATTTTTATTGTATTTTATGCTTCTGGCGTTGAATTCTAAGTCCGTAGCTATTCGATCTGGTGGAGCAACGCCCTAGGGTGAAGCCTAGGTTGCACGGAACGTAGAAATGACCAGTACTTTCACACTGGTTGCAGTTATTCCTGTTATACGATGGAAAAACTGTTGTATTTGTTTTGTATTTTATGGTTCTGGCGTTGACTTCTTCGGCCCTAAATATTCGATCTGGTGGAGCAACGCCCTAGAGTGAAGACTAGGTTGCCCGGCACGTAGAAATGACCATACCTTTCACACTCGTGCAATTATTCGGTTTATACGATGGAAAAACTGCTGTATTTATTTTGTATCTGGTGCTTCTGGCGTTGACTTCTTAGGCCCTAACTACTGGATCTGGTGGACCAACGGCCTAGAGTGAAGCCTAGGCTGCCCGGAACGTAGAAATGACCATAACTTTCACACTGGTTGCAATTATTCCCGTTATACGATGGAAAAACTTTTGTATTTTTATTGTATTTTATGTTTCGGGCTTTGAGGTCGAAGGCCCTAGCTATTCGATCTGGTGGAGCAACGCCCTAGAGTGAAGCCTAGATTGCACGGAACGTGGAAATGCCCATTACGTTCACACTGGTCGTAATTATTCCTGTTATACGATGGAATAACTGTAGTATTTGTATTGTACTTTATGCTTCGGGCGTTGACTTCTAAGGCCCTAACTATTGGATCTGGTGGAGCAACGCCCTAGGGTGAAGCCTAGGTTGCCCGGAACATTGAAATGACCATAACTTTCATACTGGTTCCAATTATTCCCGTTATACGACGGAAAAACTTTTGTATTTTTATTGTATTTTATGCTTCTGGCGTTGACTTCTTAGGCCCTAAATGTTCTATCTGGTGCGCCAAGGCCGTAGAGTGAAGCCTAGGTTGCCCGGAACGTAGAAATGACCATTACTTTCACACTGATTGCAATTATTCGTTTTATACGATGGAAAAACTGTTGTATTTATTTTGTATCTGGTGCTTCTGGCGTTGACTTCTTAGGCCCTAACTACTGGATCTGGTGGACCAGCGGCCTAGAGAGAAGCCTAGGCTGCCCGGAACGTAGAAATGACCATCACTTTCACACTGGTTGCAATTATTCCCGATATACGATGGAAAAACTTTTGTATTTTTATTGGATTTTATGTTTCGGGCGTTGACTTCGAAGGCCCTAACTATTCGATCTGGTGGAGCAACGCCCTAGAGTGAAGACTAGGTTGCCCGGCACGTAGAAATGACCATACCTTTCACACTCGTGCAATTATTCGGTTTAGACGATGGAAAAACTATTGTATTTATTTTGTATTTTATGCTCCTGGCGTTGACTTCTTAGGCCGTAGCTTTTCGATCTGGTGGAGCAACGCCCCACAGTGAAGCCTTGGTCGCCCGGAACGTAGAAATGACCATGACTTTCACTCTGGTTGCAATTATTCCTGATATACTGTGAAAAACTGTTGTATTTTTATTGTATTTTATGCTTCGGGCGATGACTTCTGAGGCCCTAGCTATTCAATTTGTGGGAGAAACGCCCTAGAGTGGAGCCTAGGTTGCCCGGAACATAGAAATGACCATATCTTTCACACTGGTTGCAATTATTCCTGTAATACCGTGGAAAAACTGTTGAATTTATATTGTATTTTATGCTTCTGGCATTGACTTCTTAGGCCCTAACTATTCGATCTGGTGGAAAAACGAACTAGAGTGAAGCCTAGGTGCCAGGAACGTAGAAATGACCATTACCTTCACACTGGTTGCAATTGTTCGTTTTATACGATGGAAAAACTGTTGTATTTGGTTTGTATTTGGTGCTCCTGGCGTTGACTTCTTAGACCCTAACTATTGGATCTGGTGGAGCAACGCCCTAGAGTGAAGCCTAGGTCGGCCGAAACGTAGAATTGACCATTACTTTCACTCTGGTTGGAATTATTCATGCTATACGATAGAAAAACTGTTGTATTTATATTATATTTTGTGCTTCTGGCGTTGCCTTCTAAGGCCCTAGCTATTTGATCTGGTGGAGCACCGCCCTAGAGTGAAGCCTAGGTTGCGCGGAACATAGAGAAGAGCATCACCTTCACACTGGATGCAATTATTCCTGTTGTAGGATGGAAAGACTGTTGTATTTTCATTGTATTTTATGCTTCTGGCGTTGACTTCTTAGGCCCTAACTATTCGATCTGGTGGAGCAACGCCCTAGAGTGAAGCCTTGGTTGCCCGGAACGTAGAAATGACCATCACTTTCACACTGGTTGCAATAATTCATTTTATACGATGGAAAAACTGTGGTATTTATATTGTATTTTATGCTTCTGGCGTTGACTTCTAAGGTCCTAGATATTGGATGTGGTGGAGCAACGCCCTAGAGTGAAGCGTAGGTTGGCCGAAACGTAGAAATGACCATTACTTTCACTCTGGTTGGAATTATTCATGCTATACGATGGAAAAACTGTTGTATTTATATTATATTTTATGCTTCTGGCGTTGCCTTCTAAGGCCCTAGCTATTCGATCTGGTGTCGCAACGCCCTAGAGTGAAGCCTAGGTTGCCCGGAACATAGAAAAGAGAATTACCTTCACACTGGTTGCAATTACTCCTGTTATACGATGGAAAGACTGTTGTATTTTCATTGTATTTTATGTTTCGGGCGTTGACTTCTAAGGCCCTAGCTATTCGATATGGTGGAGCAACGCCCTAGGATCAAGCCTAGGTTGCCCGGAACGTAGAAATGACCCAGATCTTTCACACTGGATGCAATTACTCATGTTATACAATGGAAAAACTGTTGTATTTATATTGTATTTTATGGTTCTGGCGTTGACTTCTAAGCCTATGACTATTGGATCTGGTGGAGCAACGCCCTAGGGTGAAGCCTAGGTTGCCCGGAACGTAGAAATGACAATAACTTTCATACTGGTTGCAATTATTCGTTTTGTCCGATGGTAAATCAGTTGTATTTTTATTGTATTTTATGCTTCTGGCGTTGACTTCTAAGGTCCAGGCTGTTCGATCTCGTGGGTCAACGCCCTAGAGTGGAGCCTAGGTTGCCCGGAACGTAGAAATGACCATTACTTTCACACTGTTTACAATTATTCATTTTATACGATGGAAAAGCTGCTGTATTTATATTGTGTTTTATGCTTCTGGCGTTGACTTCTAAGGCCGTAGCTATTCGATGTGGTGGAGCAACGCCCTCGAGTGAAGCCTAGGTTGCCCGGATCGTAGCAATGGCCTTTACTTTCACGCTGGTTGCAATTATTCCTGTTATACGATGAAAAACTGTTGTATTTTTATTGTATTTTATGCTTCTGGCATTGAATTCTAAGTCCGTAGCTATTCGATCTGGTGGAGCAACGCCCTAGGGTGAAGCCTAGGTTGCACGGAACGTAGAAATGACCAGTACATTCACACTGGTTGCAGTTATTCCTGTTATACGATGGAAAAACTGTTGTATTTGTTATGTATTTTATGGTTCTGGCGTTGACTTCTTAGGCCCTAAATATTCGATATGGTGGAGCAACACCCTAGAGTGAAGACTAGGTTGCCCGGCACGTAGAAATGACCATACCTTTCACACTCGTGCAATTATTCGGTTTATACGATGGAAAAACTGTTGTATTTATTTTGTATCTGGTGCTTCTGGCGTTGACTTCTTAGGCCCTAACTACTGGATCTGGTGGACCTACGGCCTAGAGTGAAGCCTAGGCTGCCCGGAACGTAGAAATGACCATAACTTTCACACTGGTTGCAATTATTCCCGTTATACGATGGAAAAACTTTTGTATTTTTATTGTATTTTATGTTTCGGGCGTTGAGGTCGAAGGCCCTAGCTATTCGATCTGGTGGAGCAACGCCCTAGAGTGAAGCCTAGGTTGCCCGGCACGTAGAAATGACCATACCTTTCACACTCGTGCAATTATTCGTTTTAGACGATGGAAAAACTATTGTACTTATTTTGTATTTTATGCAAATGGCGTTGACTTCTTAGGCCGTAACTTTTCGATGTGGTGGACCAACGCCCCAGAGTGAAGCCTTGGTCGCCCGGAACGTAGAAATGACCATGACTTTCACTCTGGTTGCAATTATTCCTGTTATACCATGAAAAAACTGTTGTATTTTTATTGTATTTTATGCTTCTGGCGTTGACTTCTAAGGTCCTAGCTGTTCAATCTCGTGGGGCAACGTTCAAGAGTGAAGCCTATGTTGCCCGGAACGTAGAAATGACAATTACCTTCACACTGGTTACAATTATTCTTTTTATACGATGGAAAAACTGTTCTATTTTTATTGTATTTTATGCGTCTGGAGTTGTTTTCTAAGGCCCAAACTATTCGACCTGGTGGTGCAACACCCTAGAGTGAAGCGTAGGTTGCACGGAACGCGGAAATGCCCATAACGTTCACACTGGTCGTAATTATTCCTGTTATACGATGGAATAACTGTTGTATTTGTATTGTATTTTATGCTTCGGGCGTTGACTTCTAAGGCCCTAACTATTGGATCTGGTGGAGCAACGCCTTAGGGTGAAGCCTAGGTTGCCCGGAACGTAGAAATGACAATAACTTTCATGCTGGTTCCAATTATTCCCGTTATACGACGGAAAAACTTTTGTATTTTTATTTTATTTTATGCATCGGGCGTTGACTTCTTAGGCCCTAGCCATTCGATCTGGTGGAGCAACGCTCTAGAGTGGAGCCTAGGTTGCCCGGAACGTAGAAATGACCATTACTTTCACACTGATTGCAATTATTCGTTTTATACGATGGAAAAACTGTTGTATTTATTTTGTATCTGGTGCTTCTGGCGTTGACTTCTTAGGCCCTAACTACTGGATCTGGTGGACCAGCGGCCTAGAGAGAAGCCTAGGCTGCCCGGAACGTAGAAATGACCATCACTTTCACACTGGTTGCAATTATTCCCGATATACGATGGAAAAACTTTTGTATTTTTATTGGATTTTATGTTTCGGGCGTTGACTTCGAAGGCCCTAACTATTCGATCTGGTGGAGCAACGCCCTAGAGTGAAGACTAGGTTGCCCGGCACGTAGAAATGACCATACCTTTCACACTCGTGCAATTATTCGGTTTAGACGATGGAAAAACTATTGTATTTATTTTGTATTTTATGCTCCTGGCGTTGACTTCTTAGGCCGTAGCTTTTCGATCTGGTGGAGCAACGCCCCACAGTGAAGCCTTGGTCGCCCGGAACGTAGAAATGACCATGACTTTCACTCTGGTTGCAATTATTCCTGATATACTGTGAAAAACTGTTGTATTTTTATTGTATTTTATGCTTCGGGCGATGACTTCTGAGGCCCTAGCTATTCAATTTGTGGGAGAAACGCCCTAGAGTGGAGCCTAGGTTGCCCGGAACATAGAAATGACCATATCTTTCACACTGGTTGCAATTATTCCTGTAATACCGTGGAAAAACTGTTGAATTTATATTGTATTTTATGCTTCTGGCATTGACTTCTTAGGCCCTAACTATTCGATCTGGTGGAAAAACGAACTAGAGTGAAGCCTAGGTGCCAGGAACGTAGAAATGACCATTACCTTCACACTGGTTGCAATTGTTCGTTTTATACGATGGAAAAACTGTTGTATTTGGTTTGTATTTGGTGCTCCTGGCGTTGACTTCTTAGACCCTAACTATTGGATCTGGTGGAGCAACGCCCTAGAGTGAAGCCTAGGTCGGCCGAAACGTAGAATTGACCATTACTTTCACTCTGGTTGGAATTATTCATGCTATACGATAGAAAAACTGTTGTATTTATATTATATTTTGTGCTTCTGGCGTTGCCTTCTAAGGCCCTAGCTATTTGATCTGGTGGAGCACCGCCCTAGAGTGAAGCCTAGGTTGCGCGGAACATAGAGAAGAGCATCACCTTCACACTGGATGCAATTATTCCTGTTGTAGGATGGAAAGACTGTTGTATTTTCATTGTATTTTATGCTTCTGGCGTTGACTTCTTAGGCCCTAACTATTCGATCTGGTGGAGCAACGCCCTAGAGTGAAGCCTTGGTTGCCCGGAACGTAGAAATGACCATCACTTTCACACTGGTTGCAATAATTCATTTTATACGATGGAAAAACTGTGGTATTTATATTGTATTTTATGCTTCTGGCGTTGACTTCTAAGGTCCTAGATATTGGATGTGGTGGAGCAACGCCCTAGAGTGAAGCGTAGGTTGGCCGAAACGTAGAAATGACCATTACTTTCACTCTGGTTGGAATTATTCATGCTATACGATGGAAAAACTGTTGTATTTATATTATATTTTATGCTTCTGGCGTTGCCTTCTAAGGCCCTAGCTATTCGATCTGGTGTCGCAACGCCCTAGAGTGAAGCCTAGGTTGCCCGGAACATAGAAAAGAGAATTACCTTCACACTGGTTGCAATTACTCCTGTTATACGATGGAAAGACTGTTGTATTTTCATTGTATTTTATGTTTCGGGCGTTGACTTCTAAGGCCCTAGCTATTCGATATGGTGGAGCAACGCCCTAGGATCAAGCCTAGGTTGCCCGGAACGTAGAAATGACCCAGATCTTTCACACTGGATGCAATTACTCATGTTATACAATGGAAAAACTGTTGTATTTATATTGTATTTTATGGTTCTGGCGTTGACTTCTAAGCCTATGACTATTGGATCTGGTGGAGCAACGCCCTAGGGTGAAGCCTAGGTTGCCCGGAACGTAGAAATGACAATAACTTTCATACTGGTTGCAATTATTCGTTTTGTCCGATGGTAAATCAGTTGTATTTTTATTGTATTTTATGCTTCTGGCGTTGACTTCTAAGGTCCAGGCTGTTCGATCTCGTGGGTCAACGCCCTAGAGTGGAGCCTAGGTTGCCCGGAACGTAGAAATGACCATTACTTTCACACTGTTTACAATTATTCATTTTATACGATGGAAAAGCTGCTGTATTTATATTGTGTTTTATGCTTCTGGCGTTGACTTCTAAGGCCGTAGCTATTCGATGTGGTGGAGCAACGCCCTCGAGTGAAGCCTAGGTTGCCCGGATCGTAGCAATGGCCTTTACTTTCACGCTGGTTGCAATTATTCCTGTTATACGATGAAAAACTGTTGTATTTTTATTGTATTTTATGCTTCTGGCATTGAATTCTAAGTCCGTAGCTATTCGATCTGGTGGAGCAACGCCCTAGGGTGAAGCCTAGGTTGCACGGAACGTAGAAATGACCAGTACATTCACACTGGTTGCAGTTATTCCTGTTATACGATGGAAAAACTGTTGTATTTGTTATGTATTTTATGGTTCTGGCGTTGACTTCTTAGGCCCTAAATATTCGATATGGTGGAGCAACACCCTAGAGTGAAGACTAGGTTGCCCGGCACGTAGAAATGACCATACCTTTCACACTCGTGCAATTATTCGGTTTATACGATGGAAAAACTGTTGTATTTATTTTGTATCTGGTGCTTCTGGCGTTGACTTCTTAGGCCCTAACTACTGGATCTGGTGGACCTACGGCCTAGAGTGAAGCCTAGGCTGCCCGGAACGTAGAAATGACCATAACTTTCACACTGGTTGCAATTATTCCCGTTATACGATGGAAAAACTTTTGTATTTTTATTGTATTTTATGTTTCGGGCGTTGAGGTCGAAGGCCCTAGCTATTCGATCTGGTGGAGCAACGCCCTAGAGTGAAGCCTAGGTTGCCCGGCACGTAGAAATGACCATACCTTTCACACTCGTGCAATTATTCGTTTTAGACGATGGAAAAACTATTGTACTTATTTTGTATTTTATGCAAATGGCGTTGACTTCTTAGGCCGTAACTTTTCGATGTGGTGGACCAACGCCCCAGAGTGAAGCCTTGGTCGCCCGGAACGTAGAAATGACCATGACTTTCACTCTGGTTGCAATTATTCCTGTTATACCATGAAAAAACTGTTGTATTTTTATTGTATTTTATGCTTCTGGCGTTGACTTCTAAGGTCCTAGCTGTTCAATCTCGTGGGGCAACGTTCAAGAGTGAAGCCTATGTTGCCCGGAACGTAGAAATGACAATTACCTTCACACTGGTTACAATTATTCTTTTTATACGATGGAAAAACTGTTCTATTTTTATTGTATTTTATGCGTCTGGAGTTGTTTTCTAAGGCCCAAACTATTCGACCTGGTGGTGCAACACCCTAGAGTGAAGCGTAGGTTGCACGGAACGCGGAAATGCCCATAACGTTCACACTGGTCGTAATTATTCCTGTTATACGATGGAATAACTGTTGTATTTGTATTGTATTTTATGCTTCGGGCGTTGACTTCTAAGGCCCTAACTATTGGATCTGGTGGAGCAACGCCTTAGGGTGAAGCCTAGGTTGCCCGGAACGTAGAAATGACAATAACTTTCATGCTGGTTCCAATTATTCCCGTTATACGACGGAAAAACTTTTGTATTTTTATTTTATTTTATGCATCGGGCGTTGACTTCTTAGGCCCTAGCCATTCGATCTGGTGGAGCAACGCTCTAGAGTGGAGCCTAGGTTGCCCGGAACGTAGAAATGACCATTACTTTCACACTGTTTACAATTATTCATTTTATACGATGGAAAAGCTGCTGTATTTATATTGTATTTTATGCTTCTGGCGTTGACTTCTAAGGCCGTAGCTATTCGATGTGGTGGGGCAACGCCCTCGAGTGAAGCCTAGGTTGCCCGGATCGTAGCAATGGCCTTTACTTTTACGCTGGTTGCAATTATTCCTGTTATGCGATGAAAAACTGTTGTATTTTTATTGTATTTTATGCTTCTGGCGTTGAATTCTAAGTAAGTAGCTATTCGATCTGGTGGAGCAACGCCCTAGGGTGAAGCCTAGGTTGCACGGAACGTAGAAATGACCAGTACTTTCACACTGGTTGCAGTTATTCCTGTTATACGATGGAAAAACTGTTGTATTTGTTTTGTATTTTATGGTTCTGGCGTTGACTTCTTAGGCCCTAAATATTCGATCTGGTGGAGCAACACCCTAGAGTGAAGACTAGGTTGCCCGGCACGTAGAAATGACCATACCTTTCACACTCGTGCAATTATTCGGTTTATACGATGGAAAAACTGTTGTATTTATTTTGTATCTGGTGCTTCTGGCGTTGACTTCTTAGGCCCTAGCTACTGGATCTGGTGGACCTACGGCCTAGAGTGAAGCCTAGGTTGCCCGGCACGTGGAAATGACCATACCTTTCACACTCGTGCAATTATTCGTTTTAGACGATGGAAAAACTATTGTACTTATTTTGTATTTTATGCTTCTGGCGTTGACTTCTTAGGCCGTAAGTTTTCGATGTGGTGGACCAACGCCCCAGAGTGAAGCCTTGGTCGCCCGGAACGTAGAAATGACCATGACTTTCACTCTGGTTGCAATTATTCCTGTTATACCATGAAAAAACTGTTGTATTTTTATTGTATTTTATGCTTCTGGCGTTGAATTCTAAGTCCGTAGATATTCGATCTGGTGAAGCAACGCCCTAGGGTGGAGCCTAGGTTGCCCGGCACGTAGAAATGACCATACCTTTCACACTGGTTGCAATTATTCCTGTTATACGATGGAAAAACTGTGTATTTTGATTCTATTTTATGCTTCTGGCGAACACTTCTAAGGTCCTAGCTATTCGGTCTGGTGGGGAACGCCCTAGAGTGAAGCCTAGGTTGCCCGGAACGTAGAAATGTCTGTTACTTTCCCACTGGTTGCAATTATTCCTGTCATACGATGGAAAAACTGTTGTATTTTTAATGTATTTTAAGCTTCTCGCGTTGACTTCTAAGGCCGTAGCTATTCGATATGGTGGATCAACGCCCTAGAGTGAAGCCTAGGTTGCCCTGAACGTAAAAATGCCCATCACTTTCATACGGGTTTCAATTACTCCTGTTATACGATGGAAAGCTGCTGTATTTTTATTGTATTTTATGCTTCTGGTGTTGACTTCTTAGGACCTAACTATCCGATCTGGTGGAGCAACGCCCTAAAGTTAAGCCTAGGTTGCCAGGAACGTAGAAATGACCATCACTTTCACTCTGGTTGCAATTATTCATGCTATACGATGGAAAAAATGTTGTATTTTTATTGTATTTTATGCGTCTGGCGTTGACTTCTAATGTCCTAGTTATTCGATCTCGTGGGGCAACGTCCAAGAGTGAAGCCTATGTTGCCCGACACGTAGAAATGACCATAACCTTCATACTGGTTGCAATTATTCGTTTCATACGATGAAAAAACTTTTGTATCTTTATTGCATTTTATGCTTCAGGCGTTGACTTCTAAGGCCGTAGCTATTCAATGTGGTGGAGCAACGCCCTAGAGCGAAGCCTATGTTGCCAGGAATGTAGAAATGAGCATTACTTTCACACTGTTTGGAATTATTCCTGTAATACGGTGGAAAAACTGTTGTATTTATATTGTATTTTATGCTTCTGGCTTTGACTTCTAAGGTCCTAGCTATACGATCTGGTGGAGCAGCGCCCTAGAGTGAAGCCTAGGTTGCCCGGAACGTAGAAAAGACCATAACTTTCATACTGATTGCAATTATTCGTTTCATATGATGCGAAAACTGTTGTACTTATATTGTATTTTATGCTTCTGGCGTTGACTTCTGAGGCCCTAGCTATTCAATTTGGTGGAGCAACGCCCTAGAGTGGAGCCTAGGTTGCCCGAAACGTAGAAATGACCATTACTTTCATACTGGTTGCAGTTATTCCTGTTATACGATGGAAAAGCTGCTGTACTTATAATGTATTTTATGCTTCTGGCGTTGAATTCTAAGGCCGTAGCTATTCGATGTGGTGGAGCAACGCCCACGAGTGAAGCCTAGTTTGCCCGAATCGTAGAAATGGCCATTACTTTCACGCTGGTTGCAATTATTCCTATTATACGATGAAAAACTGTTGTATTTTTATTGTATTTTATGCTTCTGGCGTTGAATTCTAAGTCCGTAGCTATTCGATCTGGTGGAGCAACGCCCTAGGGTGAAGCCTAGGTTGCACGGAACGTAGAAATGACCAGTACTTTCACACTGGTTGCAGTTATTCCTGTTATACGATGGAAAAACTGTTGTATTTGTTTTGTATTTTATGTTTCTGGCGTTGACTTCTTAGGCCCTAACTACTGGATCTGGTAGACCAACGGCCTAGAGTGAAGCCTTGGCTGCCCGGAACGTAGAAATGACCATAACTTTCACACTGGTTGCAATTATTCCCGTTATACGATGGAAATACTTTTGTATCTTTATTGTATTTTATGTTTCGGGCGTTGACGTCGAAGGCCCTAGCTATTCGATCTAGTGGAGCAACGCCCTAGAGTGAAGCCTAGGTTGCCCGGCACGTAGAAATGACCATACCTTTTACACTCGTGCAATTATTCGTTTTAGACGATGGAAAAACTATTGTACCTATTTTGTATTTTATGCTTCTGGCGTTGACTTCTTAGGCCGTAACTTTTCGATCTGGTGGACCAACGCCCCAGAGTGAAGCCTTGGTCGCCCGGAACGTAAAACTGACCATGACTTTCACTCTGGTTGCAATTATTCCTGTTGTACGATGAAAAAACTGTTGTATTCTTATTGTATTTTATGCTTCGGGCGTTGACTTCTGAGGCCCTAACTATTCAATTTGGTGGAGCAACGCCCTAGGGTGGAGCCTAGGTTGCCCGAAACGTAGAAATGACCATTACTTTCATACTGGTTGCAGTTATTCCTGTTATACAATGGAAAAGCTGCTGTATTTATATTGTATTTTATGCTTCTGGCGTTGACTTCTAAGACCGTATCTATTCGATCTGGTGGAGCAACGCCCTAGTGAGAAGCCTACGACGCCCGGAACGTAGAAATGACCATTACTTTCACACTGGTTGCAATTATTCATGCTATACGATGGAAAAACTGTTGCGTTTTTATTGTATTTTATGCTTCTGGCGTTGACTTCTAAGGCCGTAGCTATTCGACGTGGTGGAGCAACGCCCTCCAGTGAAGCCTAGGTTGCCCGGATCGTAGCAATGGCCTTTACTTTCACGCTGGTTGCAATTATTCCTGTTATACGATGAAAAACTGTTGTATTTTTATTGTATTTTATGCTTCTGGCGTTGAATTCTAAGTCCGTAGCTATTCGATCTGGTGGAGCAACGCCCTAGGGTGAAGCCTAGGTTGCACGGAACGTAGAAATGACCAGTACTTTCTCACTGGTTGCAGTTATTCCTGTTATACGATGGCAAAACTGTTGTATTTGTTTTGTATTTTATGGTTCTGGCGTTGACTTCTTCGGCCCTAAATATTCGATCTGGTGGAGCAACGCCCTAGAGTGAAGACTAGGTTGCCCGGCACGTAGAAATGACCATACCTTTCACACTCGTGCAATTATTCGGTTTATACGATGGAAAAACTGTTGTATTTATTTTGTATCTGGTGCTTCTGGCGTTGACTTCTTAGGCCCTAACTACTGGATCTGGTGGACCAACGGCCTAGAGTGAAGCCTAGGCTGCCCGGAACGTAGAAATGACCATAACTTTCACACTGGTTGCAATTATTCCCGTTATACGATGGAAAAACTTTTGTATTTTTATTGTATTTTATGTTTCGGGCTTTGAGGTCAAAGGCCCTAGCTATTCGATCTGGTGGAGCAACGCCCTAGAGTGAAGCCTAGATTGCACGGAACGTGGAAATGCCCATTACGTTCACACTGGTCGTAATTATTCCTGTTATACGATGGAATAACTGTAGTATTTGTATTGTACTTTATGCTTCGGTCGTTGACTTCTAAGGCCCTAACTATTGGATCTGGTGGAGCAACGCCCTAGGGTGAAGCCTAGGTTGCCCGGAACGTTGAAATGACAATAACTTTCATACTGGTTCCAATTATTCCCGTTATACGACGGAAAAACTTTTGTATTTTTATTGTATTTTATGCTTCTGGCGTTGACTTCTTAGGCCCTAAATGTTCGATCTGGTGCACCAACGCCGTAGAGTGAAGCCTAGGTTGCCCGGAACGTAGAAATGACCGTTACGTTCACACTGATTGCAATTATTCGTTTTATACGATGGAAAAACTGTTGTATATATTTTGTATCTGGTGCTTCTGGCGTTGACTTCTTAGGCCCTAACTACTGGATCTGGTGGACCAGCGGCCTAGAGAGAAGCCTAGGCTGCCCGGAACGTAGAAATGACCATCACTTTCACACTGGTTGCAATTATTCCCGATATACGATGGAAAAACTTTTGTATTTTTATTGTATTTTATGCTTCGGGCGATGACTTCTGAGGCCCTAGCTATTCAATTTGTTGGAGAAACGCCCTAGAGTGGAGCCCAGGTTGCCCGGAACATAGAAATGACCATTACTTTCATACTGGTTGCAGTTATTCCTGTTATACGATGGAAAAGCTGCTGTATTTATATTGTATTTTATGCTTCTGGCGTTGACTTCTAAGACCGTATCTATTCGATCTGGTGGAGCAACGCCCTAGGGTGAAGCCTAGGTTGCACGGAACGTAGAAATGACCAGTACATTCACACTGGTTGCAGTTATTCCTGTTATACGATGGAAAAACTGTTGTATTTGTTTTGTATTTTATGCTTCTGGCGTTGACTTCTTAGGCCCTAAATATTCGATCTGGTGCAGCAACGCCGTAGAGTGAAGCCTAGGTTTCCCGGAACGTAGAAATGACCATTACTTTCACACTGGTTGCAATTACTCGTTTTATACGATGGAAAAACTTTTGTATTTTTATTGTATTTTATGTTTCGGGCGTTGAGGTCGAAGGCCCTAGCTATTCGATGTGGTGGAGCAACGCCCTAGAGTGAAGCCTAGGTTGCCCGGCACGTAGAAATGACCATACCTTTCACACTCGTGCAATTATTCGTTTTAGACGATGGAAAAACTATTGTACTTATTTTGTATTTTATGCTTCTGGCGTTGACTTCTTAGGCCGTAACTTTTCGATGTGGTGGACCAACGCCCCAGAGTGAAGCCTTGGTCGCCCGGAACGTAGAAATGACCATGACTTTCACTCTGGTTGCAATTATTCCTGTTATACCATGAAAAAACTGTTGTATTTTTATTGTATTTTATGCTTCTGGCGTTGAATTCTAAGTCCGTAGATATTCGATCTGGTGAAGCAACGCCCTAGGGTGGAGCCTAGGTTGCCCGGCACGTAGAAATGACCATACCTTTCACACTGGTTGCAATTATTCCTGTTATACGATGGAAAAACTGTGTATTTTGATTCTATTTTATGCTTCTGGCGAACACTTCTAAGGTCCTAGCTATTCGGTCTGGTGGGGAACGCCCTAGAGTGAAGCCTAGGTTGCCCGGAACGTAGAAATGTCTGTTACTTTCCCACTGGTTGCAATTATTCCTGTCATACGATGGAAAAACTGTTGTATTTTTAATGTATTTTAAGCTTCTCGCGTTGACTTCTAAGGCCGTAGCTATTCGATATGGTGGATCAACGCCCTAGAGTGAAGCCTAGGTTGCCCTGAACGTAAAAATGCCCATCACTTTCATACGGGTTTCAATTACTCCTGTTATACGATGGAAAGCTGCTGTATTTTTATTGTATTTTATGCTTCTGGTGTTGACTTCTTAGGACCTAACTATCCGATCTGGTGGAGCAACGCCCTAAAGTTAAGCCTAGGTTGCCAGGAACGTAGAAATGACCATCACTTTCACTCTGGTTGCAATTATTCATGCTATACGATGGAAAAAATGTTGTATTTTTATTGTATTTTATGCGTCTGGCGTTGACTTCTAATGTCCTAGTTATTCGATCTCGTGGGGCAACGTCCAAGAGTGAAGCCTATGTTGCCCGACACGTAGAAATGACCATAACCTTCATACTGGTTGCAATTATTCGTTTCATACGATGAAAAAACTTTTGTATCTTTATTGCATTTTATGCTTCAGGCGTTGACTTCTAAGGCCGTAGCTATTCAATGTGGTGGAGCAACGCCCTAGAGCGAAGCCTATGTTGCCAGGAATGTAGAAATGAGCATTACTTTCACACTGTTTGGAATTATTCCTGTAATACGGTGGAAAAACTGTTGTATTTATATTGTATTTTATGCTTCTGGCTTTGACTTCTAAGGTCCTAGCTATACGATCTGGTGGAGCAGCGCCCTAGAGTGAAGCCTAGGTTGCCCGGAACGTAGAAAAGACCATAACTTTCATACTGATTGCAATTATTCGTTTCATATGATGCGAAAACTGTTGTACTTATATTGTATTTTATGCTTCTGGCGTTGACTTCTGAGGCCCTAGCTATTCAATTTGGTGGAGCAACGCCCTAGAGTGGAGCCTAGGTTGCCCGAAACGTAGAAATGACCATTACTTTCATACTGGTTGCAGTTATTCCTGTTATACGATGGAAAAGCTGCTGTACTTATAATGTATTTTATGCTTCTGGCGTTGAATTCTAAGGCCGTAGCTATTCGATGTGGTGGAGCAACGCCCACGAGTGAAGCCTAGTTTGCCCGAATCGTAGAAATGGCCATTACTTTCACGCTGGTTGCAATTATTCCTATTATACGATGAAAAACTGTTGTATTTTTATTGTATTTTATGCTTCTGGCGTTGAATTCTAAGTCCGTAGCTATTCGATCTGGTGGAGCAACGCCCTAGGGTGAAGCCTAGGTTGCACGGAACGTAGAAATGACCAGTACTTTCACACTGGTTGCAGTTATTCCTGTTATACGATGGAAAAACTGTTGTATTTGTTTTGTATTTTATGTTTCTGGCGTTGACTTCTTAGGCCCTAACTACTGGATCTGGTAGACCAACGGCCTAGAGTGAAGCCTTGGCTGCCCGGAACGTAGAAATGACCATAACTTTCACACTGGTTGCAATTATTCCCGTTATACGATGGAAATACTTTTGTATCTTTATTGTATTTTATGTTTCGGGCGTTGACGTCGAAGGCCCTAGCTATTCGATCTGGTGGAGCAACGCCCTAGAGTGAAGCCTAGGTTGCCCGGCACGTAGAAATGACCATACCTTTTACACTCGTGCAATTATTCGTTTTAGACGATGGAAAAACTATTGTACCTATTTTGTATTTTATGCTTCTGGCGTTGACTTCTTAGGCCGTAACTTTTCGATCTGGTGGACCAACGCCCCAGAGTGAAGCCTTGGTCGCCCGGAACGTAAAACTGACCATGACTTTCACTCTGGTTGCAATTATTCCTGTTGTACGATGAAAAAACTGTTGTATTCTTATTGTATTTTATGCTTCGGGCGTTGACTTCTGAGGCCCTAACTATTCAATTTGGTGGAGCAACGCCCTAGGGTGGAGCCTAGGTTGCCCGAAACGTAGAAATGACCATTACTTTCATACTGGTTGCAGTTATTCCTGTTATACAATGGAAAAGCTGCTGTATTTATATTGTATTTTATGCTTCTGGCGTTGACTTCTAAGACCGTATCTATTCGATCTGGTGGAGCAACGCCCTAGTGAGAAGCCTACGACGCCCGGAACGTAGAAATGACCATTACTTTCACACTGGTTGCAATTATTCATGCTATACGATGGAAAAACTGTTGCGTTTTTATTGTATTTTATGCTTCTGGCGTTGACTTCTAAGGCCGTAGCTATTCGACGTGGTGGAGCAACGCCCTCCAGTGAAGCCTAGGTTGCCCGGATCGTAGCAATGGCCTTTACTTTCACGCTGGTTGCAATTATTCCTGTTATACGATGAAAAACTGTTGTATTTTTATTGTATTTTATGCTTCTGGCGTTGAATTCTAAGTCCGTAGCTATTCGATCTGGTGGAGCAACGCCCTAGGGTGAAGCCTAGGTTGCACGGAACGTAGAAATGACCAGTACTTTCTCACTGGTTGCAGTTATTCCTGTTATACGATGGCAAAACTGTTGTATTTGTTTTGTATTTTATGGTTCTGGCGTTGACTTCTTCGGCCCTAAATATTCGATCTGGTGGAGCAACGCCCTAGAGTGAAGACTAGGTTGCCCGGCACGTAGAAATGACCATACCTTTCACACTCGTGCAATTATTCGGTTTATACGATGGAAAAACTGTTGTATTTATTTTGTATCTGGTGCTTCTGGCGTTGACTTCTTAGGCCCTAACTACTGGATCTGGTGGACCAACGGCCTAGAGTGAAGCCTAGGCTGCCCGGAACGTAGAAATGACCATAACTTTCACACTGGTTGCAATTATTCCCGTTATACGATGGAAAAACTTTTGTATTTTTATTGTATTTTATGTTTCGGGCTTTGAGGTCAAAGGCCCTAGCTATTCGATCTGGTGGAGCAACGCCCTAGAGTGAAGCCTAGATTGCACGGAACGTGGAAATGCCCATTACGTTCACACTGGTCGTAATTATTCCTGTTATACGATGGAATAACTGTAGTATTTGTATTGTACTTTATGCTTCGGGCGTTGACTTCTAAGGCCCTAACTATTGGATCTGGTGGAGCAACGCCCTAGGGTGAAGCCTAGGTTGCCCGGAACGTTGAAATGACAATAACTTTCATACTGGTTCCAATTATTCCCGTTATACGACGGAAAAACTTTTGTATTTTTATTGTATTTTATGCTTCTGGCGTTGACTTCTTAGGCCCTAAATGTTCGATCTGGTGCACCAACGCCGTAGAGTGAAGCCTAGGTTGCCCGGAACGTAGAAATGACCGTTACGTTCACACTGATTGCAATTATTCGTTTTATACGATGGAAAAACTGTTGTATATATTTTGTATCTGGTGCTTCTGGCGTTGACTTCTTAGGCCCTAACTACTGGATCTGGTGGACCAGCGGCCTAGAGAGAAGCCTAGGCTGCCCGGAACGTAGAAATGACCATCACTTTCACACTGGTTGCAATTATTCCCGATATACGATGGAAAAACTTTTGTATTTTTATTGTATTTTATGCTTCGGGCGATGACTTCTGAGGCCCTAGCTATTCAATTTGTTGGAGAAACGCCCTAGAGTGGAGCCCAGGTTGCCCGGAACATAGAAATGACCATTACTTTCATACTGGTTGCAGTTATTCCTGTTATACGATGGAAAAGCTGCTGTATTTATATTGTATTTTATGCTTCTGGCGTTGACTTCTAAGACCGTATCTATTCGATCTGGTGGAGCAACGCCCTAGGGTGAAGCCTAGGTTGCACGGAACGTAGAAATGACCAGTACATTCACACTGGTTGCAGTTATTCCTGTTATACGATGGAAAAACTGTTGTATTTGTTTTGTATTTTATGCTTCTGGCGTTGACTTCTTAGGCCCTAAATATTCGATCTGGTGCAGCAACGCCGTAGAGTGAAGCCTAGGTTTCCCGGAACGTAGAAATGACCATTACTTTCACACTGGTTGCAATTACTCGTTTTATACGATGGAAAAACTTTTGTATTTTTATTGTATTTTATGTTTCGGGCGTTGAGGTCGAAGGCCCTAGCTATTCGATGTGGTGGAGCAACGCCCTAGAGTGAAGCCTAGGTTGCCCGGCACGTAGAAATGACCATACCTTTCACACTCGTGCAATTATTCGTTTTAGACGATGGAAAAACTATTGTACTTATTTTGTATTTTATGCAAATGGCGTTGACTTCTTAGGCCGTAACTTTTCGATGTGGTGGACCAACGCCCCAGAGTGAAGCCTTGGTCGCCCGGAACGTAGAAATGACCATGACTTTCACTCTGGTTGCAATTATTCCTGTTATACCATGAAAAAACTGTTGTATTTTTATTGTATTTTATGCTTCTGGCGTTGACTTCTAAGGTCCTAGCTGTTCAATCTCGTGGGGCAACGTTCAAGAGTGAAGCCTATGTTGCCCGGAACGTAGAAATGACAATTACCATCACACTGGTCGTAATTATTCCTGTTATACGATGGAATAACTGTTGTATTTGTATTGTATTTTATGCTTCTGGCGTTGACTTCTAAGGTCCTAGCTGTTCAATCTCGTGGGGCAACGTTCAAGAGTGAAGCCTATGTTGCCCGGAACGTAGAAATGACAATTACCATCACACTGGTCGTAATTATTCCTGTTATACGATGGAATAACTGTTGTATTTGTATTGTATTTTATGCTTCGGGCGTTGACTTCTAAGGCCCTAACTATTGGATCTGGTGGACCAACGGCCTAGAGTGAAGCCTAGGCTGCCCGGAACGTAGAAATGACCATAACTTTCACACTGGTTGCAATTATTCCCGTTATACGACGGAAAAACTTTTGTATTTTTATTGTATTTTATGCATCGGGCGTTGACTTCTTAGGCCCTAGCCATTCGATCTGGTGGAGCAACGCTCTAGAGTGGAGCCTAGGTTGCCCGGAACGTAGAAATGACCATTACTTTCACACTGTTTACAATTATTCATTTTATACGATGGAAAAGCTGCTGTATTTATATTGTATTTTATGCTTCTGGCGTTGACTTCTAAGGCCGTAGCTATTCGATGTGGTGGGGCAACGCCCTCGAGTGAAGCCTAGGTTGCCCGGATCGTAGCAGTGGCCTTTACTTTTACGCTGGTTGCAAGTATTCCTGTTATACGATGAAAAACTATTGTATTTTTATTGTATTTTATGCTTCTGGCGTTGAATTCTAAGTCCGTAGCTATTCGATCTGGTGGAGCAACGCCCTAGGGTGGAGCCTAGGTTGCACGGAACGTAGAACTGACCTGTACTTTCACACTGGTTGCAGTTATTCCTGTTATACGATGGAAAAGCTGTTGTATTTGTTTTGTATTTTATGCTTCTCGCGTTGACTTCTTAGGCCCTAAATATTCGATCTGGTGCACCAACGTCGTAGAGTGAAGCCTAGGTTGTCCGGAACGTAGAAATGACCATTACTTTCACACTGGTTGCAATTATTCGTTTCATACGATGGAAAAACTGTTGTATTTAGTTTGTATTTGGTGCTTCTGGCGTTGACTTCTTAGGCCCTAACTACTGGATCTGGTGGACCAACGGCCTAGAGTGAAGCCTAGGCTGCCCGGAACGTAGAAATGACCATAACTTTCACACTGGTTGCAATTATTCCCGTTATACGATGGAAAAACTTTTGTATTTTTATTGTATTTTATGTTTCGGGCGTTGACTTCTAAGGCCGTAGCTATTCGATGTGGTGGGGCAACGCCCTCGAGTGAAGCCTAGGTTGCCCGGATCGTAGCAATGGCCTTTACTTTTACGCTGGTTGCAATTATTCCTGTTATACGATGAAAAACTGTTGTATTTTTATTGTATTTTATGCTTCGGGCGTTGACTTCTAAGTACCTAGCTACTCGATCTGGTGGAGCAACGCCCTACAGCGAAACCTAGGTTGCCCGGAACGTAGAAATGACCTTTACTTTCACACTGTTTTCAAATATACATTATATACGATGGAAAAGCTGTTGTATTTATATTGTATTTTATGCTTCTGGCGTTGACTTCTTAGGCCCAAACTATTCGATCTGGTGGAACAATGCCCTAGAGTGAAGCCCAGGTTGCCCGGAACTTCGAAATGACCATAACTTTCACACTGGTTGCAATTATTCGTTTTATACAATGGAAAAACTGTTCTATTTATTTTGTATTTTATGCTTCGGGAGCTGAATTCTAGGTCCCTAGCTATTCGATCTGGTGGAGCAACGGCCTAGACTGAAGCCTAGGTTACCGGGAACATAGAAATGACCAGTACTTTCACACTGGTTGCAGTTATTCCTGTTATACGATGGAAAAACTGTTGCATTTTAATTGTATTTTATGCCTCTGGCGTTGACTTCTAAGTCCCTAGCTATTCGATCTGGTGGAGCAAGGCCCTGGAGCGAAGCCTAGGTTGCCCGGAACGTAGAAATGACCATTACCTTCACACATCTTGCTATTATACATTTCATACGATGGAAAAACTGTTGTACTTATGTTGTATTTTGTTCTTCTGGCGTTGAATTCTAAGTCCCTAGCTATTCGATCTGGTGGAGCAGCGCCCTAGGGTGAAGCCTAGGTTGCCCGGAACGTAGAAATGACCATAACTTTCATACTGGTTGCAATTATTCGTTTTGTACCGTGGAAAAACTATTGTATTTATATTGTATTTTATGCGTCTGGAGTTGATTTCTAAGGCCCTAACTATTCGACCTGATGGACCAACGGCCTAGAGTGAAGCCTAGGTTGCACGGAACGTAGAATTGCCCATTACTTTCACACCGGTTGTAATTATTTCTGTTACACGATGGAATAACTGTTGTATTTTCATCTTATTTTGTGCTTCTGGCGTTGACTTCTAAGGCCCTAACTATTCGATCTGATGGAGCAACGCCCTAGGGTGAAGCCTAGGTTGCCCGGAACGTGGAAATGTCCATAACTTTCATACTGGTTGCAATTATTCGTTTTATACCGTGGAAAAACTGTTGTATTTATACTGTATTTTATGCGTCTGGAGGTGTTTTCTAAGGTCCTAACTATTCGACCTGATGGACCAACGGCCTAGAGTGAAGCCTAGGTTGCACGGAACGTAGAATTGCCCATTACTTTCACACCGGTTGTAATTATTTCTGTTACACGATGGAATAACTGTTGTATTTTCATCTTATTTTGTGCTTCTGGCGTTGACTTCTTAGGCCCTCACTATTCGATCTGGTGGAACAACGACCTAGGGTGAAGCCTAGGTTGCCCGGAACGTAGAAATGACCATAACTTTCAACTGGTTGCAATAATTCGTTTTATTCGATGGGAAAACTGTTGTATTTATATTGTATTTTATGCTTCTGGCGTTGACTTCTAAGGCCGTAGCTATTCGATGTGGTCGGGCAACGCCCTAGAGTGCAGCCTAGGTTTCCCGGTACGCAGAAATGGCCATTACTTTCACACTGGTTGCAATTATTCGTTTTATACGATGGAAAAACTGTTGTTTTTATTTTGTATTTGGTGCTTCTGTCGTAGACTTCTTAGGCCCTAACTATTGGATCTGGTAGACCAACGACCTAGAGTGAACCCTAGGTTGCCCGGAACGTAGAAATGACCGTTACCTTCACACTGTTTGCGATTATTCATTTTATACGATGGTAAAACTGTTGTACCTATGTTGTCTTTTATTCTTCTGGCGTTGACTTCTAAGGCCCTAACGATTCGATCTGGTGGAGCAACGTCCTACAGTTAAGCCTAGGTTGCCCGGAACGTAGAAATGACCATAACTTTCACACTGTTTGCAATCATTCATTTTATACGATGGAAAAGCTGTTGTATTTATATTGTATTTTATGCATCTGGCGTTGGCTACTTAGGCCCTAACTATTCGATCTGGTGCAACAATGCCCTAGAGTGAAGCCTAGGTCGCCCGGAACGTAGAAATGACCATAACTTTCACACTGGTTGCAATTATTCGTTTTATACAATGGAAAAACTGTTCTATTTATTTTGTATTTTATGCTTCGGGCGTTGACTTCTAAGGCCCTGACTATTCGATCTGGTGGAGCAACCGTCTAGAGTGAAGCCTAGGTTGCCCAGAACGTAGAAATGACCATTACCTTCACACTGCTTGCAATTATACATTTTATACGATGGAAAAACTGTTGTACATATGATGTACTATATTCTTCTGGCGCTGAATTCTAAGTCCCTAGCTATTCGATCTGGTGGAGCAACGCCCTAGAGTGAAGCCTAGATTGCCCGGAACGTAGATATGACCATATCTTCCACACTGGTTGCAATTAATCGTTTTATACCATGGAAAAACTGTTGTATTTATGTTGTATTTTATGCTTCTGGCGTTGACTTCTAAGGCCGAAGCTATTCGATGTGGCGGACCAACGCCCTAGAGTGAACGCTGGGTTGCCAGGAACGTGGTAATGACCAGCACTTTCACATTTGTTGCAATTATTCCCGTTATACGATGGAAAAACTGTTGTATTTTTATTGTATTTTAGGTTTCGGGCATTGACTTCTAAGGCCCTAGCTATTCGATCTGGTGGAACAACGCCCTAGAGTGAAGCCTAGGTCGCCAGAAACGTAGAAATGACCATTACTTTCACTCTGGTTGCAATTATTACTGTTATACGATGAAAAAACTGTTCTATTTTTATTGTATTTTACGCTTCAGGCGTTGACTTCTAAGGCCGTAGCTAATCGATGTGGCGGGGAAACGCCCTAGAGTGAAGCCTAGGTTGCCCGGAAGGCAGAAATGGCCATTACCTTCACGCTAGTTGCAATTATTCGTTTTATATGATGGAAAAACTGTAGTATTTTTATTGTATTTTATGCTTCCGGCGTTGATTTCTAATTCCCTAACTATGCGATCTGGTGGAGCAACGCCCTACAGTTAAGCCTACGTTGCCCGGAACGTAGAAATGACCTTTACTTTCACACTGTTTGCAAATATACATCATATACGATGGAAAAGCTGTTGTATTTATATTGTATTTTATGCTTCTGGCGTCGACTTCTTAGGCCCTAACTATGCTATCTGGTGCAGCAACGCCCTACAGTTAAGCCTAGGTGCCCGGAACGTAGAAATGACCATAACTTTCACACGGTTTGCAATCATTCATTTTATACGATGGAAAAGCTGTTGTATTTATATTGTGTTTTATGCTTCTGGAGTTGACTTCTAAGGCCGTAGCTAATCGATGTGGTGGGGCAACGCCCTAGAGTGAAGCTTAGGTTGCACGGAACGCAGAAATTACCATAGCTTTCATACTGGTTGCAATTATTGGTTTTATACGATGGAAAAACTGTTGTATTTATTTTGTATTTGGTGCTCCTGGCGTTGACTTCTTAGGCCCTAGCTATTCGATCTGGTGGAGCAACGCCCTAGAGTGAAGCCTAGGTTGCCCGGGACGTAGAAATGACCATCACCTTCACTCTGGTTGCAATTATTCCTGTTATACGATGGAAAAACTGATGTATTTATATTATATTTTATGCTTCAGGCGTTGACTTCTAAGGCCGTAGATATTCGATGTGGTGGAGCAACGCCCTAGAGTGTAGCCTAGGTTGCCCGGAACGTAGAAATGACCATTACTTCCACACTGTTTACAATTATTCATATTATACAGTGGACAAACTGTTGTATTTATATTGCATTTTATGCTTCTGGCATTGACTTCTAAGGCCCTAGCTATTCGATGTGGTGGAGCAACGCCCTAGAGTGAAGCCTAGGTTGCCCGGAAAGTAGAAATGACCATTACCTCCACACTGTCTGCAATTATTCGTTTTATACAATGGAAAAGCTGTTGTATTTATATTGTTTTTTATAGTTATGGTGTTGACTTCTAAGGCCGTAGCCATTCGATGAGGTGGAGCAACGCCCTAGAGTGAAGCCTAGGTTGCCCGGAACATAGAAATGACCATGTCTTTCACACTGGTTGCAATTATTCCTGTTATACGATGGAAAAACTGTTGTATTTCTATTGTATTTTATGCTTTTGGCGTTGACTTCTTAGGCCCTAACTATTCGATCTGGTGGAGGAACGCCCTAGAGTGAAGCCTAGGTTACCCGGAACATAGAAATGACCAGTACTTTCACACTGGTTGCAGCTTTCCTGTTATACGATGGAAAAACAGTTGCATTTTTATTGTATTTTATGCTTCTGGCGTTGTATTCAAAGTCCCTAACTATTCGATCTGGAGGGGCAACGCCCTGGAGTTAAGCCAAGGTTGCCCGGAACGTAGAAATGACCATCACCTTCACTCTGGTTGCAATTATCCGTTTTATACAATGGAAAAGCTGTTCTATTTATTTTGTATTTTATGCTTCGGGCGTTGAAATCTAAGGCCCTAACTATTCGATCTGGTGGAGCAACGCCCTAGAGTGAAGCCTAGGTTACCCGGAACATAGAATTGACCAGTGCTTTCACACTTGTTGCAATTATTCCTGTTATACGATGGAAAAACAGTTGTATTTATATTATATTTTATGCTTCAGGCGTTGACTTCTAAGGCCGTAGCTATTCGGTGTGGTGGAGCAACGCCATAGAGTGAAGCCTAGATTGCCCGGAACGCAGAAATGACAATTACTTTCACACTGGTTGCAATTATTCATGTTATACGATGGAAAAACTGTTGTATTTCTATTGTATTTTATGCTTTTGGCGTTGACTTCTTAGGCCCTAACTATTCGATCTGGTGGAGCAACGCCCTAGAGTGAAGCCTAGGTTGCCCGGGACGTAGAAATGACCATCACCTTCACTCTGGCTGCAATTATTCCTGTTATACGATGGAAAAACTGTTGTATTTATATAATATTTTATGCCTCAGGCGTTGACTTCAGAGGCCGTAGATATTCGATGTGGTGGAGCAACGCCCTAGAGTGAAGCCTAGGTTGCCCGGAACGTAGAAATGACCATTACTTCCACACTGTTTGCAATTATTCATATTATACAGTGGACAAACTGTTGTATTTATATTGCATTTTATGCTTCTGGCATTGACTTCTAAGGCCCTAGCTATTCGATGTGGTGGATCAACGCCCTAGAGTGAAGCCTAGGTTGCCTGGAACGTAGAAATGAGCATAGCTTGAACACTGGTTGCAATTATTCCTGTTAAACAAGGGAAAAACTGTTGTATTTATATTGCATTTTATGCTTCTGGCGTTGACTTCTTAGGCCCTAGCTATTCGATGTGGTGGAGCAACGCCCTAGAGTGAAGCCTAGGTTGCCTGGAACGTAGCAGTGACCATATCTTTCACACTGGTTGCAATTATTCGTTTTATACATTGGAAAAGCTGTTCTATTTATTTTGTATTTGGTGCTTCTGTCGTAGATTTCTTAGGCCCTAACTATTGGATCTGGTGGAGCAACGCTCTAGAGTGAACCCTAGGTTGCCCGGAACGAGGTAATGACCATCTCTTTCACATTTGTTGCAATTATTCCCGGTATACGATGGAAAAACTATTGTATTTTAATTGTATTTTAGGTTTCGGGCGTTGACTTCTAAGGCCCTAGCTATTCGATCTGGTGGAGCAACGCCCTAGAGTGAAGCCTAGGTCGCCCGAAACGTAGAAATGACCATTACTTTCACTCTGGTTGCAATTATTCCTGTTATACGATGAAAAAACTGTTGCATTTTTATTGTATTTTATGCTTCAGCCGCTGACTTCTAAGTCCGTAGCTAATCGATGTGGTGGGGCAACGCCCTAGAGTGATGCCTAGGTTGCCCGGAACGCAGAAATGACCATAACATTCACACTGGTTGCAATTATCCGTTTTATACAATGGAAAAGCTGTTCTATTTATCTTGTATTTTATGCTTCGGGCGTTGACATCTAAGGCCCTAACTATTCGATCTGGTGGAGCAACGCCCTAGAGTGAAGCCTAGGTTACCCGGAACATAGAAATGACCAGTACTTTCACACTGGTTGCAGCTTTCCTGTTATACGATGGAAAAACAGTTGCATTTTTATTGTATTTTATGCTTCTGGCGTTGTATTCAAAGTCCCTAACTATTCGATCTGGAGGGGCAACGCCCTGGAGTTAAGCCAAGGTTGCCCGGAACGTAGAAATGACCATCACCTTCACTCTGGTTGCAATTATTCCTGTTATACGATGGAAAAACTGTTGCATTTATATTATATTTTATGCTTCAGGCGTTGACTTCTAAGGCCGTAGCTGTTCGCTGTGGTGCAGCAACGCCCTAGAGTGAAGCCTAGATTGCCCGGAACGCAGAAATTACCATTACTTCCACACTGCTTGCAATTATTCATATTATACAGTGGAAAAACTGTTGTATTTATATTGTATTTTATGCTTCTGGCATTGACTTCTAAGGCCCTAACTATTCGATGTGGTGGACGAACGCCCTAGAGTGAAGCCGAGGTTACCCGGAACATAGAAATGACCAGTACTTTCACACTGGTTGTAGCTTTCGTGTTATACGATGGAAGAACTGTTGCACTTTTACTGTATTTTATGCTTCTGGCGTTGTATTCAAAGTCCCTAACTATTCGATCTGGCGGAGCAACACCCTGGAGTTAAGCCTAGGTTGTACGGAACGTGGAAATAACCTTTACTTTCACACTCTTTGCATATACACATCATATACGATGGAAAAGCTGTTGTATTTATATTGTATTTTATGCTTCTGGCGTTGACTTCTTAGGCCCTAACTATTCGATCTGTTGGTACAACGCCCTAGAGTGAAGCCTAGATTGCCCGGAACGCAGAAATGTCCATAACTTTCACACTGGTTGCAATTATTCGTTTTATACAATGGAAAAACTGTTCTACTTATTTTGTATTTTATGCTTCGGGCGTTGACTTCTAAGGCCCTAACTATTCGATCTGGCGGAGCAACGCTCTAGAGTGAAGCCTAGGTTGCCCAGAACGTAGAAATGACCATTACCTTCACATTGCTTGCAATTATACATTTTATACGTTGGAAAAACTGTTGTACATATGTTGTATTATATTCTTCTGGCGCTGAATTCTAAGTCCCTAGCTATTCGATCTGGTGGAGCAACGCCCTAGAGTGAAGCCTATGTTACAGGGAACATAGAAATGACCAGTACTTTCACACTGGTTGCAGTTATTCCTGTTATACGATGGAAAAACTGTTGCATTTTTATTGTATTTTATGCCTCTTGCGTTGACTTCTAAGTCCCTAGCTATTCGATCTGGTGGAGCAACGCCCTGGAGTTAAGCCTAGGTTGCGCAGAACGTAGAAATGACCATTACCTTCACACTGTTTGCGGTTATCCATTTTATACGATGGTAAAACTGTTGTACTTATGTTGTATTTTATTCTTCTGGCGTTGAATTCTATGTCCATAGCTATTCGATCTGGTGGAGCGACACCCTAGAGTGAAGCCGAGGTTACCCGGAACATAGAAATGACCAGTACTTTCACACTGGTTGTAGCTTTCCTGTTATACGATGGAAAAACTGTTGCATTTTTATTGTATTTTATGCCTCTTGCGTTGACTTCTAAGTCCCTAGCTATTCGATCTGGTGGAACAACGCCCTAGAGTGAAGCCTAGATTGCCCGGAACGTAGAAATGACCATAACTTTCACACTGGTTGCAATTATTCGTTTTATACAATGGAAAAACTGTTCTATTTATTTTGTATTTTACACTTTGGGCCTAGACTTCTAAGGCCCTAGCTATTCGATCTGGTTGAGCAACGCTCTATGGTGAAGCCTGGGTTGCCCGGAACGTAGAAATGACCATTACCTTCACACTTCTTGCAATTATACATTTTATACGATGGAAAAACTGTTGTACTTATGTGGTATTTTATTCTTCTGGCGTTGAATTCAAAATCCCAAGCTATTCGATCTGGTGGAGCAACGCCCTAGAGTGAAGCCTAGATTGCCCGGAACGTATAAATGACCATTACTTTCACACTGTTTGTAATTATTCATTCTATACGATCGAAAAACTGTTGTACTTATGTTGTATTCTATTCTTCTGGCGTTGAATTCTAAGTCCCCAGCTATTCTCTTTGGTGGAGCAACGCCAAAGAGTGAAGCCTACGTTGCCCGGAACGTAGAAATGACCATAACTTTCATACTGGTTGCAATTATTCGTTTTATACGATGGAAAAGCTGTAGTATTTATACTGTATTTAATGCTTCTGGCGTTGACTTCTACGGCCGTAGCTATTCGATGTGGTAGACCAACGACCTAGAGTGAACCCTGGGTTGCCAGGAACGTGGTACTGACCATCACTTTCACATTTGTTGCAATTATTCCCGTCATACGATGAAAAAACTGTTCCATTTTTATTGTATTTTATGCTTCAGCCGTTGTCTTCTAAGGCCGTAGCTAATCGATGTGGTGGGGCAACGCCCTAGAGGGAAGCCTAGGTTGCCCGGAACGCAGAAATGACCATTACTTCCACACTGTTTGCAATTATTCATATTATACAGTGGAAAAACTGTTGTATTTTTATTGTATTTTATGCTTCTAGCGTTGATTTCTAAGTCCCTAACTATGCGATCTGGTGGAGCAACGCCCTACAGTTAAGCCTACGTTGCCCGGAACGTAGAAATGACCTTTACTTTCACACGGTTTGCAAATATACATCATATACGATGGAAAAGCTGTTTATTTATATTGTATTTTATGCTTCTGGCGTTGACTTCTTAGGCCCTAACTATTCGATATGGGGGAACCACGCTCTAGAGTGAAGCCTAGGTTGCCCAGAACATAGAAATGACCGTTACCTTCACACTGCTTGCAATTATACATTTTATACGATGGAAAAACTGTTGTACATATGTTGTATTATATTCTTCTGGCGCTGAATTCTAAGTCCCTAGCTATTCGATCTGGTGGGGCGACGCCCTAGAGTGAAGCCTAGGTTGCCCGGAACGTAGAAATGACCATAACTTTCACACTGGTTGCAAATATTCGTTTTATACAATGGAAAAGCTGTTCTATTTATTTTGTATTTTATGCTTCGGGCGTTGACTTCTAAGGCCCTAACTATTCGATCTGGTGGAGCAACGCTCTAGAGTGAAGCCTAGGTTGCCCAGAACGTAGAAATGACCATTACCTTCACACTGCTTGCAATTATACATTTTATACGATGGAAAAACTGTTGGACATATGTTGTACTATATTCTTCTGGCGCTGAATTCTAAGTCCCTAGCTATTCGATCTGGTGGAGCAACGCCCTAGAGTGAAGCCTAGATTGCCCGGAACGTAGATATGAGCATATCTTCCACACTGGTTGCAATTATTCGTTTTATGCCATGGAAAAACTGTTGTATTTATGTTGTATTTTATGCTTCTGGCGTTGACTTCTAAGGCCGAAGCTATTCGATGTGTCGGACCAACGCCCTAGAGTGAACCCTGGGTTGCCAGGAACGTGGTAATGACCAGCACTTTCACACGGTTTGCAATTATTCATTTTATACAATGGAAAGACTGTTGTATTTATATTGTATGTTATAGTTATGGCGTTGACTTCTAACGCCGTAGCTATTCGATGTGGTGGAGCAATGCCCTAGAGTGAAGCCTAGGTTGCCCGGAACGTAGAAATGACCATAACTTTCTCACTGGTTGCAATTCTTCGTTTTATACAATGGAAAAACTGTTCTATTTATTTTGTATTTTATGCTTCGGGCGATGACTTCTAAGGCCCTAACTATTCGATCTGGTGGAGCAACGCTCTAGAGTGAAGCCTAGGTTGCCCAGAACGTAGAAATGACCATTACCTTCACACTGCTTGCAATTATACATTTTATACGATGGAAAAACTGTTGTACATATGTTGTACTATATTCTTCTGGCGCTGAATTCTAAGTCCCTAGCTATTCGATCTGGTGGAGCAACGCCCTAGAGTGAAGCCTAGGTTGCGCGGAACGTAGAAATGACCATGTCTTTCACACTGGTTGCAATTATACATTTTATACGATGGAAAAACTGATGTACATATGTTGTATTTTATTCTTCTGGCGCTGAATTCTAAGTCCCTAGCTATTCGATCTGGAGGAGCAACGTCCTAGAGTGAAGCCTAGGTTACCCGGAACATAGAAATGACCAGTACTTTCACACTGGTTGCAGCTTTCCTGTTATACGATGGAAAAACAGTTGCATTTTTATTGTATTTTATGCTTCTGGCGTTGTATTCAAAGTCCCTAACTATTCGTCCTGGTGAAGCAACGGCCTTGAGTTAAGCCAAGGTTGCCCGGAACGAAGAAATGACCATCGCCTTCACTCTGGTTGCAATTATTCCTGTTATACGACGGAAAAACAGTTGTATTTATATTATATTTTATGCTTCAGGCGTTGACTTCTAAGGCCGTAGCTATTCGGTGTGGTGGAGCAACGCCATAGAGTGAAGCCTAGATTGCCCGGAACGCAGAAATGACCATTACTTTCACACTGGTTGCAATTATTCATGTTATACGATGGAAAAACTGTTGCATTTCTATTGTATTTTATGCTTCTGGTGTAGACTTCTTAGGCCCTAACTATTCGATCTGGTGGAGCAACTCCCTAGAGAGAAGCCTAGATTGCCCGGAACGTAGAAATGACCATATCTTTCACACTGTTTGCAATTATTCCTGTTATACGACTGAAAAACTGTTGTATTTATATTGTATTTTATGCTTCTGGCGTTGACTTCTAAGGCCGCAGCTATGCGATGTGGTGGAGCAACGCCCTAGACTGAAGCCTAGGTTGCCCGGAACGTAGAAATGACCATACCTTTCACACTGGTTGCAATTATTCCTGTTATACGATGAAAAAACTGTTGTATCTATTTTGTATTTTATGCTTCTTGCATTGACTTCTAAGGCCCTAACTATTCGATGTGGTGGAGCAACGCCCTAGAGTGAAGCCTAGGTTGCCCTGAACGTAGAAATGACCATAGCTTTCACACTGGTCGCAATTATTCCTGTTATACAAGGGAAAAACTGTTGTATTTATATTGTATGTTATGCTTCTGGCGTTGACTTCTTAGGCCCTAACTATTCGATCTGGTGGAACAACGCCCTAGAGTGAAGCCTAGGTCGCCAGAAACGTAGAAATGACCATTACTTTCACTCTGGTTGCAATTATTCCTGTTATACGATGACAAAACTGTTCTATTTTTATTGTATTTTACGCTTCAGGCGTTGACTTCCAAGGCCGTAGCTAATCGATGTGGCGGGGCAACGCCCTAGAGTGAAGCCTAGGTTGCCCGGAACGCAGAAATGGCCATTACTTTCACGCTAGTTGCAATTATTCGTTTTATACGATGGAAAAACTGTTGTATTTTTACTGTATTTTATGCTTCCGGCGCTGATTTCTAATTCCCTAACTATGCGATCTGGTGGAGCAACGCCCTACAGTTAAGCCTACGTTGCCCGGAACGTAGAAGTGACCTTTACTTTCACACTGTTTGCAAATATACATCATATACAATGGAAAAGCTGTTGTATTTATATTGGATTTTATGCTTCTGGCGTTGACTTCTTAGGCCCTCACTATTCGATCTGGTGGAACAACGACCTAGGGTGAAGCCTAGGTTGCCCGGAACGTAGAAATGACCATAACTTTCAACTGGTTGCAATAATTCGTTTTATTCGATGGGAAAACTGTTGTATTTATATTGTATTTTATGCTTCTGGCGTTGACTTCTAAGGCCGTAGCTATTCGATGTGGTCGGGCAACGCCCTAGAGTGCAGCCTAGGTTTCCCGGTACGCAGAAATGGCCATTACTTTCACACTGGTTGCAATTATTCGTTTTATACGATGGAAAAACTGTTGTTTTTATTTTGTATTTGGTGCTTCTGTCGTAGACTTCTTAGGCCCTAACTATTGGATCTGGTAGACCAACGACCTAGAGTGAACCCTAGGTTGCCCGGAACGTAGAAATGACCGTTACCTTCACACTGTTTGCGATTATTCATTTTATACGATGGTAAAACTGTTGTACCTATGTTGTCTTTTATTCTTCTGGCGTTGACTTCTAAGGCCCTAACGATTCGATCTGGTGGAGCAACGTCCTACAGTTAAGCCTAGGTTGCCCGGAACGTAGAAATGACCATAACTTTCACACTGTTTGCAATCATTCATTTTATACGATGGAAAAGCTGTTGTATTTATATTGTATTTTATGCATCTGGCGTTGGTTACTTAGGCCCTAACTATTCGATCTGGTGCAACAATGCCCTAGAGTGAAGCCTAGGTCGCCCGGAACGTAGAAATGACCATAACTTTCACACTGGTTGCAATTATTCGTTTTATACAATGGAAAAACTGTTCTATTTATTTTGTATTTTATGCTTCGGGCGTTGACTTCTAAGGCCCTAACTATTCGATCTGGTGGAGCAACCGTCTAGAGTGAAGCCTAGGTTGCCCAGAACGTAGAAATGACCATTACCTTCACACTGCTTGCAATTATACATTTTATACGATGGAAAAACTGTTGTACATATGATGTACTATATTCTTCTGGCGCTGAATTCTAAGTCCCTAGCTATTCGATCTGGTGGAGCAACGCCCTAGAGTGAAGCCTAGATTGCCCGGAACGTAGATATGACCATATCTTCCACACTGGTTGCAATTAATCGTTTTATACCATGGAAAAACTGTTGTATTTATGTTGTATTTTATGCTTCTGGCGTTGACTTCTAAGGCCGAAGCTATTCGATGTGGCGGACCAACGCCCTAGAGTGAACGCTGGGTTGCCAGGAACGTGGTAATGACCAGCACTTTCACATTTGTTGCAATTATTCCCGTTATACGATGGAAAAACTGTTGTATTTTTATTGTATTTTAGGTTTCGGGCATTGACTTCTAAGGCCCTAGCTATTCGATCTGGTGGAACAACGCCCTAGAGTGAAGCCTAGGTCGCCAGAAACGTAGAAATGACCATTACTTTCACTCTGGTTGCAATTATTACTGTTATACGATGAAAAAACTGTTCTATTTTTATTGTATTTTACGCTTCAGGCGTTGACTTCTAAGGCCGTAGCTAATCGATGTGGCGGGGAAACGCCCTAGAGTGAAGCCTAGGTTGCCCGGAACGCAGAAATGGCCATTACTTTCACGCTAGTTGCAATTATTCGTTTTATATGATGGAAAAACTGTAGTATTTTTATTGTATTTTATGCTTCCGGCGTTGATTTCTAATTCCCTAACTATGCGATCTGGTGGAGCAACGCCCTACAGTTAAGCCTACGTTGCCCGGAACGTAGAAATGACCTTTACTTTCACACTGTTTGCAAATATACATCATATACGATGGAAAAGCTGTTGTATTTATATTGTATTTTATGCTTCTGGCGTCGACTTCTTAGGCCCTAACTATGCTATCTGGTGCAGCAACGCCCTACAGTTAAGCCTAGGTGCCCGGAACGTAGAAATGACCATAACTTTCACACGGTTTGCAATCATTCATTTTATACGATGGAAAAGCTGTTGTATTTATATTGTGTTTTATGCTTCTGGAGTTGACTTCTAAGGCCGTAGCTAATCGATGTGGTGGGGCAACGCCCTAGAGTGAAGCTTAGGTTGCACGGAACGCAGAAATTACCATAGCTTTCATACTGGTTGCAATTATTGGTTTTATACGATGGAAAAACTGTTGTATTTATTTTGTATTTGGTGCTCCTGGCGTTGACTTCTTAGGCCCTAGCTATTCGATCTGGTGGAGCAACGCCCTAGAGTGAAGCCTAGGTTGCCCGGGACGTAGAAATGACCATCACCTTCACTCTGGTTGCAATTATTCCTGTTATACGATGGAAAAACTGATGTATTTATATTATATTTTATGCTTCAGGCGTTGACTTCTAAGGCCGTAGATATTCGATGTGGTGGAGCAACGCCCTAGAGTGTAGCCTAGGTTGCCCGGAACGTAGAAATGACCATTACTTCCACACTGTTTGCAATTATTCATATTATACAGTGGACAAACTGTTGTATTTATATTGCATTTTATGCTTCTGGCATTGACTTCTAAGGCCCTAGCTATTCGATGTGGTGGAGCAACGCCCTAGAGTGAAGCCTAGGTTGCCCGGAAAGTAGACATGACCATTACCTCCACACTGTCTGCAATTATTCGTTTTATACAATGGAAAAGCTGTTGTATTTATATTGTTTTTTATAGTTATGGTGTTGACTTCTAAGGCCGTAGCCATTCGATGAGGTGGAGCAACGCCCTAGAGTGAAGCCTAGGTTGCCCGGAACATAGAAATGACCATGTCTTTCACACTGGTTGCAATTATTCCTGTTATACGATGGAAAAACTGTTGTATTTCTATTGTATTTTATGCTTTTGGCGTTGACTTCTTAGGCCCTAACTATTCGATCTGGTGGAGGAACGCCCTAGAGTGAAGCCTAGGTTACCCGGAACATAGAAATGACCAGTACTTTCACACTGGTTGCAGCTTTCCTGTTATACGATGGAAAAACAGTTGCATTTTTATTGTATTTTATGCTTCTGGCGTTGTATTCAAAGTCCCTAACTATTCGATCTGGAGGGGCAACGCCCTGGAGTTAAGCCAAGGTTGCCCGGAACGTAGAAATGACCATCACCTTCACTCTGGTTGCAATTATCCGTTTTATACAATGGAAAAGCTGTTCTATTTATTTTGTATTTTATGCTTCGGGCGTTGAAATCTAAGGCCCTAACTATTCGATCTGGTGGAGCAACGCCCTAGAGTGAAGCCTAGGTTACCCGGAACATAGAATTGACCAGTGCTTTCACACTTGTTGCAATTATTCCTGTTATACGATGGAAAAACAGTTGTATTTATATTATATTTTATGCTTCAGGCGTTGACTTCTAAGGCCGTAGCTATTCGGTGTGGTGGAGCAACGCCATAGAGTGAAGCCTAGATTGCCCGGAACGCAGAAATGACAATTACTTTCACACTGGTTGCAATTATTCATGTTATACGATGGAAAAACTGTTGTATTTCTATTGTATTTTATGCTTTTGGCGTTGACTTCTTAGGCCCTAACTATTCGATCTGGTGGAGCAACGCCCTAGAGTGAAGCCTAGGTTGCCCGGGACGTAGAAATGACCATCACCTTCACTCTGGCTGCAATTATTCCTGTTATACGATGGAAAAACTGTTGTATTTATATAATATTTTATGCCTCAGGCGTTGACGTCAGAGGCCGTAGATATTCGATGTGGTGGAGCAACGCCCTAGAGTGAAGCCTAGGTTGCCCGGAACGTAGAAATGACCATTACTTCCACACTGTTTGCAATTATTCATATTATACAGTGGACAAACTGTTGTATTTATATTGCATTTTATGCTTCTGGCATTGACTTCTAAGGCCCTAGCTATTCGATGTGGTGGATCAACGCCCTAGAGTGAAGCCTAGGTTGCCTGGAACGTAGAAATGAGCATAGCTTGAACACTGGTTGCAATTATTCCTGTTAAACAAGGGAAAAACTGTTGTATTTATATTGTATTTTATGCTTCTGGCGTTGACTTCTTAGGCCCTAGCTATTCGATGTGGTGGAGCAACGCCCTAGAGTGAAGCCTAGATTGCCTGGAACGTAGCAGTGACCATATCTTTCACACTGGTTGCAATTATTCGTTTTATACATTGGAAAAGCTGTTCTATTTATTTTGTATTTGGTGCTTCTGTCGTAGATTTCTTAGGCCCTAACTATTGGATCTGGTGGAGCAACGCTCTAGAGTGAACCCTAGGTTGCCCGGAACGAGGTAATGACCATCTCTTTCACATTTGTTGCAATTATTCCCGGTATACGATGGAAAAACTATTGTATTTTAATTGTATTTTAGGTTTCGGGCGTTGACTTCTAAGGCCCTAGCTATTCGATCTGGTGGAGCAACGCCCTAGAGTGAAGCCTAGGTCGCCCGAAACGTAGAAATGACCATTACTTTCACTCTGGTTGCAATTATTCCTGTTATACGATGAAAAAACTGTTGCATTTTTATTGTATTTTATGCTTCAGCCGCTGACTTCTAAGTCCGTAGCTAATCGATGTGGTGGGGCAACGCCCTAGAGTGATGCCTAGGTTGCCCGGAACGCAGAAATGACCATAACATTCACACTGGTTGCAATTATCCGTTTTATACAATGGAAAAGCTGTTCTATTTATCTTGTATTTTATGCTTCGGGCGTTGACATCTAAGGCCCTAACTATTCGATCTGGTGGAGCAACGCCCTAGAGTGAAGCCTAGGTTACCCGGAACATAGAAATGACCAGTACTTTCACACTGGTTGCAGCTTTCCTGTTATACGATGGAAAAACAGTTGCATTTTTATTGTATTTTATGCTTCTGGCGTTGTATTCAAAGTCCCTAACTATTCGATCTGGAGGGGCAACGCCCTGGAGTTAAGCCAAGGTTGCCCGGAACGTAGAAATGACCATCACCTTCACTCTGGTTGCAATTATTCCTGTTATACGATGGAAAAACTGTTGCATTTATATTATATTTTATGCTTCAGGCGTTGACTTCTAAGGCCGTAGCTGTTCGCTGTGGTGCAGCAACGCCCTAGAGTGAAGCCTAGATTGCCCGGAACGCAGAAATTACCATTACTTCCACACTGCTTGCAATTATTCATATTATACAGTGGAAAAACTGTTGTATTTATATTGTATTTTATGCTTCTGGCGTTGACTTCTTAGGCCCTAACTATTCGATCTGTTGGTACAACGCCCTAGAGTGAAGCCTAGATTGCCCGGAACGCAGAAATGTCCATAACTTTCACACTGGTTGCAATTATTCGTTTTATACAATGGAAAAACTGTTCTACTTATTTTGTATTTTATGCTTCGGGCGTTGACTTCTAAGGCCCTAACTATTCGATCTGGCGGAGCAACGCTCTAGAGTGAAGCCTAGGTTGCCCAGAACGTAGAAATGACCATTACCTTCACATTGCTTGCAATTATACATTTTATACGTTGGAAAAACTGTTGTACATATGTTGTATTATATTCTTCTGGCGCTGAATTCTAAGTCCCTAGCTATTCGATCTGGTGGAGCAACGCCCTAGAGTGAAGCCTATGTTACAGGGAACATAGAAATGACCAGTACTTTCACACTGGTTGCAGTTATTCCTGTTATACGATGGAAAAACTGTTGCATTTTTATTGTATTTTATGCCTCTTGCGTTGACTTCTAAGTCCCTAGCTATTCGATCTGGTGGAGCAACGCCCTGGAGTTAAGCCTAGGTTGCGCAGAACGTAGAAATGACCATTACCTTCACACTGTTTGCGGTTATCCATTTTATACGATGGTAAAACTGTTGTACTTATGTTGTATTTTATTCTTCTGGCGTTGAATTCTATGTCCATAGCTATTCGATCTGGTGGAGCGACACCCTAGAGTGAAGCCGAGGTTACCCGGAACATAGAAATGACCAGTACTTTCACACTGGTTGTAGCTTTCCTGTTATACGATGGAAAAACTGTTGCATTTTTATTGTATTTTATGCCTCTTGCGTTGACTTCTAAGTCCCTAGCTATTCGATCTGGTGGAACAACGCCCTAGAGTGAAGCCTAGATTGCCCGGAACGTAGAAATGACCATAACTTTCACACTGGTTGCAATTATTCGTTTTATACAATGGAAAAACTGTTCTATTTATTTTGTATTTTACACTTTGGGCCTAGACTTCTAAGGCCCTAGCTATTCGATCTGGTTGAGCAACGCTCTATGGTGAAGCCTGGGTTGCCCGGAACGTAGAAATGACCATTACCTTCACACTTCTTGCAATTATACATTTTATACGATGGAAAAACTGTTGTACTTATGTGGTATTTTATTCTTCTGGCGTTGAATTCAAAATCCCAAGCTATTCGATCTGGTGGAGCAACGCCCTAGAGTGAAGCCTAGATTGCCCGGAACGTATAAATGACCATTACTTTCACACTGTTTGTAATTATTCATTCTATACGATCGAAAAACTGTTGTACTTATGTTGTATTCTATTCTTCTGGCGTTGAATTCTAAGTCCCCAGCTATTCTCTTTGGTGGAGCAACGCCAAAGAGTGAAGCCTACGTTGCCCGGAACGTAGAAATGACCATAACTTTCATACTGGTTGCAATTATTCGTTTTATACGATGGAAAAGCTGTAGTATTTATACTGTATTTAATGCTTCTGGCGTTGACTTCTACGGCCGTAGCAATTCGATGTGGTGGAGCAACTCTCTAGAGTGAAGCCTGGGTTGCCCGGAACGTAGAAATGACCATATCTGAAACACTGGTTGCAATTATTCGTTTCATACGATGGAAAAACTGTTGTATTTATGTTGTATTTTATGGTTCTGGCGTTGACTACTAAGGCCGTAGCTATTCGATGTGGTAGACCAACGACCTAGAGTGAACCCTGGGTTGCCAGGAACGTGGTACTGACCATCACTTTCACATTTGTTGCAATTATTCCCGTCATACGATGAAAAAACTGTTCCATTTTTATTGTATTTTATGCTTCAGCCGTTGTCTTCTAAGGCCGTAGCTAATCGATGTGGTGGGGCAACGCCCTAGAGGGAAGCCTAGGTTGCCCGGAACGCAGAAATGACCATTACTTCCACACTGTTTGCAATTATTCATATTATACAGTGGAAAAACTGTTGTATTTTTATTGTATTTTATGCTTCTAGCGTTGATTTCTAAGTCCCTAACTATGCGATCTGGTGGAGCAACGCCCTACAGTTAAGCCTACGTTGCCCGGAACGTAGAAATGACCTTTACTTTCACACGGTTTGCAAATATACATCATATACGATGGAAAAGCTGTTTATTTATATTGTATTTTATGCTTCTGGCGTTGACTTCTTAGGCCCTAACTATTCGATATGGGGGAACCACGCTCTAGAGTGAAGCCTAGGTTGCCCAGAACATAGAAATGACCGTTACCTTCACACTGCTTGCAATTATACATTTTATACGATGGAAAAACTGTTGTACATATGTTGTATTATATTCTTCTGGCGCTGAATTCTAAGTCCCTAGCTATTCGATCTGGTGGGGCGACGCCCTAGAGTGAAGCCTAGGTTGCCCGGAACGTAGAAATGACCATAACTTTCACACTGGTTGCAAATATTCGTTTTATACAATGGAAAAGCTGTTCTATTTATTTTGTATTTTATGCTTCGGGCGTTGACTTCTAAGGCCCTAACTATTCGATCTGGTGGAGCAACGCTCTAGAGTGAAGCCTAGGTTGCCCAGAACGTAGAAATGACCATTACCTTCACACTGCTTGCAATTATACATTTTATACGATGGAAAAACTGTTGGACATATGTTGTACTATATTCTTCTGGCGCTGAATTCTAAGTCCCTAGCTATTCGATCTGGTGGAGCAACGCCCTAGAGTGAAGCCTAGATTGCCCGGAACGTAGATATGAGCATATCTTCCACACTGGTTGCAATTATTCGTTTTATGCCATGGAAAAACTGTTGTATTTATGTTGTATTTTATGCTTCTGGCGTTGACTTCTAAGGCCGAAGCTATTCGATGTGTCGGACCAACGCCCTAGAGTGAACCCTGGGTTGCCAGGAACGTGGTAATGACCAGCACTTTCACACTGTTTGCAATTATTCATTTTATACAATGGAAAGACTGTTGTATTTATATTGTATGTTATAGTTATGGCGTTGACTTCTAACGCCGTAGCTATTCGATGTGGTGGAGCAATGCCCTAGAGTGAAGCCTAGGTTGCCCGGAACGTAGAAATGACCATACCTTTCACACTGGTTGCAATTATTCCTGTTATACGATGAAAAAACTGTTGTATCTATTTTGTATTTTATGCTTCTTGCATTGACATCTAAGGCCCTAACTATTCGATGTGGTGGAGCAACGCCCTAGAGTGAAGCCTAGGTTGCCCTGAACGTAGAAATGACCATAGCTTTCACACTGGTCGCAATTATTCCTGTTATACAAGGGAAAAACTGTTGTATTTATATTGTATGTTATGCTTCTGGCGTTGACTTCTTAGGCCCTAACTATTCGATCTGGTGGAACAACGCCCTAGAGTGAAGCCTAGGTCGCCAGAAACGTAGAAATGACCATTACTTTCACTCTGGTTGCAATTATTCCTGTTATACGATGACAAAACTGTTCTATTTTTATTGTATTTTACGCTTCAGGCGTTGACTTCTAAGGCCGTAGCTAATCGATGTGGCGGGGCAACGCCCTAGAGTGAAGCCTAGGTTGCCCGGAACGCAGAAATGGCCATTACTTTCACGCTAGTTGCAATTATTCGTTTTATACGATGGAAAAACTGTTGTATTTTTACTGTATTTTATGCTTCCGGCGCTGATTTCTAATTCCCTAACTATGCGATCTGGTGGAGCAACGCCCTACAGTTAAGCCTACGTTGCCCGGAACGTAGAAGTGACCTTTACTTTCACACTGTTTGCAAATATACATCATATACAATGGAAAAGCTGTTGTATTTATATTGGATTTTATGCTTCTGGCGTTGACTTCTTAGGCCCTCACTATTCGATCTGGTGGAACAACGACCTAGGGTGAAGCCTAGGTTGCCCGGAACGTAGAAATGACCATAACTTTCAACTGGTTGCAATAATTCGTTTTATTCGATGGGAAAACTGTTGTATTTATATTGTATTTTATGCTTCTGGCGTTGACTTCTAAGGCCCTAGCTATTCGATGTGGTGGGGCAACGCCCTAGAGTGCAGCCTAGGTTTCCCGGTACGCAGAAATGGCCATTACTTTCACACTGGTTGCAATTATTCGTTTTATACGATGGAAAAACTGTTGTTTTTATTTTGTATTTGGTGCTTCTGTCGTAGACTTCTTAGGCCCTAACTATTGGATCTGGTAGACCAACGACCTAGAGTGAACCCTAGGTTGCCCGGAACGTAGAAATGACCGTTACCTTCACACTGTTTGCGATTATTCATTTTATACGATGGTAAAACTGTTGTACCTATGTTGTCTTTTATTCTTCTGGCGTTGACTTCTAAGGCCCTAACGATTCGATCTGGTGGAGCAACGCCCTACAGTTAAGCCTAGGTTGCCCGGAACGTAGAAATGACCATAACTTTCACACTGTTTGCAATCATTCATTTTATACGATGGAAAAGTTGTTGTATTTATATTGTATTTTATGCATCTGGCGTTGGCTACTTAGGCCCTAACTATTCGATCTGGTGCAACAATGCCCTAGAGTGAAGCCTAGGTCGCCCGGAGCGTAGAAATGACCATAACTTTCACACTGGTTGCAATTATTCGTTTTATACAATGGAAAAACTGTTCTATTTATTTTGTATTTTATGCTTCGGGCGTTGACTTCTAAGGCCCTAACTATTCGATCTGGTGGAGCAACCGTCTAGAGTGAAGCCTAGGTTGCCCAGAACGTAGAAATGACCATTACCTTCACACTGCTTGCAATTATACATTTTATACGATGGAAAAACTGTTGTACATATGATGTACTATATTCTTCTGGCGCTGAATTCTAAGTCCCTAGCTATTCGATCTGGTGGAGCAACGCCCTAGAGTGAAGCCTAGATTGCCCGGAACGTAGATATGACCATATCTTCCACACTGGTTGCAATTATTCGTTTTATACCATGGAAAAACTGTTGTATTTATGTTGTATTTTATGCTTCTGGCGTCGACTTCTTAGGCCCTAACTATGCTATCTGGTGCAGCAACGCCCTACAGTTAAGCCTAGGTGCCCGGAACGTAGAAATGACCATAACTTTCACACTGTTTGCAATCATTCATTTTATACGATGGAAAAACTGATGTATTTATATTATATTTTATGCTTCAGGCGTTGACTTCTAAGGCCGTAGATATTCGATGTGGTGGAGCAACGCCCTAGAGTGTAGCCTAGGTTGCCCGGAACGTAGAAATGACCATTACTTCCACACTGTTTGCAATTATTCATATTATACAGTGGACAAACTGTTGTATTTATATTGCATTTTATGCTTCTGGCATTGACTTCTAAGGCCCTAGCTATTCGATGTGGTGGAGCAACGCCCTAGAGTGAAGCCTAGGTTGCCCGGAAAGTAGAAATGACCATTACCTCCACACTGTCTGCAATTATTCGTTTTATACAATGGAAAAGCTGTTGTATTTATATTGTTTTTTATAGTTATGGTGTTGACTTCTAAGGCCGTAGCCATTCGATGAGGTGGAGCAACGCCCTAGAGTGAAGCCTAGGTTGCCCGGAACGTAGAAATGACCATGTCTTTCACACTGGTTGCAATTATTCCTGTTATACGATGGAAAAACTGTTGTATTTATATTATATTTTATGTTTCAGGCGTTGACTTCTAGGGCCGTAGCTATTCGATGTGGTGGAGAAACGCCCTAGAGTGAAGCCTAGGATGCCCGGAAAGTAGAAATGACCATTACCTTCACACTGCTTGCAATTATACATTTTATACGATGGAAAAACTGTTGTACATATGTTGTATTTTATTCTTCTGGCGCTGAATTCTAAGTCCCTAGCTATTCGATCTGGAGGAGCAACGTCCTAGAGTGAAGCCTAGGTTACCCGGAACATAGAAATGACCAGTACTTTCACACTGGTTGCAGCTTTCCTGTTATACGATGGAAAAACAGTTGCATTTTTAATGTATTTTATGCTTCTGGCGTTGTATTCAAAGTCCCTAACTATTCGACCTGGTGAAGCAACGCCCTTGAGTTAAGCCAAGGTTGCCCGGAACGAAGAAATGACCATCGCCTTCACTCTGGTTGCAATTATTCCTGTTATACGACGGAAAAACAGTTGTATTTATATTATATTTTATGCTTCAGGCGTTGACTTCTAAGGCCGTAGCTATTCGGTGTGGTGGAGCAACGCCATAGAGTGAAGCCTAGATTGCCCGGAACGCAGAAATGACCATTACTTTCACACTGGTTGCAATTATTCATGTTATACGATGGAAAAACTGTTGCATTTCTATTGTATTTTATGCTTCTGGCGTAGACTTCTTAGGCCCTAACTATTCGATCTGGTGGAGCAACTCCCTAGAGAGAAGCCTAGATTGCCCGGAACGTAGAAATGACCATAACTATCAGACTGGTTGCAATTATTCGTTTTATACGATAGTAAAACTGTTGTATTTATATTGTTTTTTATAGTAATGCCGTTGACTTCTAAGGCCGTAGCTATTCGATGTGGTGGAGCAACGCCCTAGAGTGAAGTCTAGGTTGCCCGGAACATAGAAATGACCATATCTTTCACACTGTTTGCAATTATTCCTGTTATACGATTGAAAAACTGTTGTATTTATATTGTATTTTATGCTTCTGGCGTTGACTTCTAAGGCCGCAGCTATGCGATGTGGTGGAGCAACGCCCTAGACTGAAGCCTAGGTTGCCCGGAACGTAGAAATGACCATACCTTTCACACTGGTTGCAATTATTCCTGTTATACAAGGGAAAAACTGTTGTGTTTATATTGTATTTTATGCTTCTGGCGTTGACTTCCTGGGCCCTAACTACTCTATCTGGAGGAGCAACGCCCTAGAGTGAAGGCTAGGTTGCCCGGAATGCAAAAATGACCATCACTTTCACACTGGTGGCAATTATTCCTGTTGTACGATGGAAAAACTTTTTTTTTTTATTGTATTTCTAGCTTCGGGCGCTGACTTCTAACGTCATAACTATTGGATCTGGTGGAGCAACGCCCTAGGGTGAAGCCTAGGTTGCCCGGAACGTAGAAATGACCATAACTTTCATACTGGGTGCAATTATTCGTTTTATACGATGGAAAAACTATTGTATTTATATTGTATTTTATGCTTCTGGCGTTGACTTCTAAGTCCCTAGCTATTCGATCTGGTGGAGCAATGCCCTAGAGAGAAGCCTAGGTTGCCCGGAACGTAGAAATTACCATTACTTCCACACTGTTTGAAATTATTCATATTATACAGTGGACAAACTGTTGTATTTATATTGCATTTTATGCTTCTGGCGTTGACTTCTTAGGCCCTAACTATTCGATCTGGTGGAGCAATGCCCTAGAGAGAAGCCTAGATTTCCCGGAACGTAGAAATGACCATTACCTTCAGGCATGTTGCAATTGTTCCTGTAATACGATGAAAGAACTGTTGTATTTATATTTTATTTTATGCTTCTGGCGTTGACTTCTAAGGCCCTAGCTATTCGATCTGGTGGTGCAACGCCCTAGAGTGAAGCCTAGGTTGCCCGGAACGTAGAAATGACCATTACTTCCACACTGTTTGCAATTATTCGTTCTATACAATGGACAAACTGTTGTATTTATATTGCATTTTATGCTTCTGGCATTGACATCTAAGGCCCTAGCTATTCGATGTGGTGGAGCAACGCCCTAGAGTGAAGCCTAGGTTGCCCAGAACGTAGAATGGACCATTACCTTCACACTGCTTGCAATTATACATTTTATACGATGGACAAACCGTTGTACATATGTTGTATTTTATTCTTCTCGCGCTGAATTCTAAGTCCCTAGCTATTCTATCTGGTGGAGCAACGTCCTAGAGTGAAGCCTAGGTTACCCGGAACATAGAAATGACCATTACTTTCACACTGGTTGCAATTATACATGTTATACGATGGAAAAACTGTTGTACTTCTATTGCATTTTATGCTGCTGGCGTTGACTTCTAAGTCCCTAGCTATTCGATCTGGTGGAGCAACGCCCTAGAGTGAAGCCTAGGCTGCGCGGGACGTAGAAATGACCATCACCTTCCCTCTGGTTGCAATTATTCCTGTTATACTACGGAAGAACTGTTGTATTTATATTATATTTTATGCTTCAGGCGTTGACTTCTAAGGCCGTAGATATTCGATGTGGTGGAGCAACGCCCTAGAGTGAAGCCTAGGTTGCCCGGAACGTAGAAATGACCATTGCTTCCACACTGTTTGCAATTATTCGTTTTATACGATGGAAAAACTGTTGTTCTTATTTTGTATTTGGTGCTTCTGTCGTAGACTTCTTACGCCCTAACTATTGGATCTGGTAGACCAACGACCTAGAGTGAACCCTAGGTTGCCCGGAACGTAGAAATGACCATTACCTTCACACTGTTTGCGATTATTCATTTTATACGATGCTAAAACTGTTGTACCTATGTTGTCTTTTATTCTTCTGGCGTTGACTTCTAAGGCCCTAACGATTCGATCTGGTGGAGCAACGCCCTACAGTTAAGCCTAGGTTGCCCGGAACGTAGAAATGACCATAACTTTCACACTGTTTCCAATCATTCATTTTATACGATGGAAAAGCTGTTGTATTTATATTGTATTTTATGCATCTGGCGTTGGCTACTTAGGCCCTAACTATTCGATCTGGTGCAACAATGCCCTAGAGTGAAGCCTAGGTCGCCCGGAACGTAGAAATGACCATAACTTTCTCACTGGTTGCAATTCTTCGTTTTATACAATGGAAAAACTGTTCTATTTATTTTGTATTTTATGCTTCGGGCGATGACTTCTAAGGCCCTAACTATTCGATCTGGTGGAGCAACGCTCTAGAGTGAAGCCTAGGTTGCCCAGAACGTAGAAATGACCATTACCTTCACACTGCTTGCAATTATACATTTTATACGATGGAAAAACTGTTGTACATATGTTGTACTATATTCTTCTGGCGCTGAATTCTAAGTCCCTAGCTATTCGATCTGGTGGAGCAACGCCCTAGAGTGAAGCCTAGGTTGCGCGGAACGTAGAAATGACCATGTCTTTCACACTGGTTGCAATTATACATTTTATACGATGGAAAAACTGATGTACATATGTTGTATTTTATTCTTCTGGCGCTGAATTCTAAGTCCCTAGCTATTCGATCTGGAGGAGCAACGTCCTAGAGTGAAGCCTAGGTTACCCGGAACATAGAAATGACCAGTACTTTCACACTGGTTGCAGCTTTCCTGTTATACGATGGAAAAACAGTTGCATTTTTATTGTATTTTATGCTTCTGGCGTTGTATTCAAAGTCCCTAACTATTCGTCCTGGTGAAGCAACGGCCTTGAGTTAAGCCAAGGTTGCCCGGAACGAAGAAATGACCATCGCCTTCACTCTGGTTGCAATTATTCCTGTTATACGACGGAAAAACAGTTGTATTTATATTATATTTTATGCTTCAGGCGTTGACTTCTAAGGCCGTAGCTATTCGGTGTGGTGGAGCAACGCCATAGAGTGAAGCCTAGATTGCCCGGAACGCAGAAATGACCATTACTTTCACACTGGTTGCAATTATTCATATTATACGATGGAAAAACTGTTGCATTTCTATTGTATTTTATGCTTCTGGTGTAGACTTCTTAGGCCCTAACTATTCGATCTGGTGGAGCAACTCCCTAGAGAGAAGCCTAGATTGCCCGGAACGTAGAAATGACCATATCTTTCACACTGTTTGCAATTATTCCTGTTATACGACTGAAAAACTGTTGTATTTATATTGTATTTTATGCTTCTGGCGTTGACTTCTAAGGCCGCCGCTATGCGATGTGGTGGAGCAACGCCCTAGACTGAAGCCTAGGTTGCCCGGAACGTAGAAATGACCATACCTTTCACACTGGTTGCAATTATTCCTGTTATACAAGGGAAAAACTGTTGTGTTTATATTGTATTTTATGCTTCTGGCGTTGACTTCCTGGGCCCTAACTACTCTATCTGGAGGGGCAACGCCCTAGAGTGAAGGCTAGGTTGCCCGGAATGCAAAAATGTCCATCACTTTCACACTGGTGGCAATTATTCCTGTTATACGATGGAAAAACTTTTTTTTTTTATTGTATTTCTAGCTTCGGGCGCTGACTTCTAACGTCATAACTATTGGATCTGGTGGAGCAACGCCCTAGGGTGAAGCCTAGGTTGCCCGGAACGTAGAAATGACCATATCTTTCACACTGTTTGCAATTATTCCTGTAAACGATTGAAAAACTGTTGTATTTATATTGTATTTTATGCTTCTGGCGTTGACTTCTAAGGCCGCAGCTATGCGATGTGGAGGAATAACGCCCTAGAGTGAAGCCTAGGTTGCCCGGAACGTAGAAATGACCATAACTATCAGACTGATTGCAATTATTCATTTTATACAATGGAAAAACTGTTGTATTTATATTGTATTTTCTAGTTATGGCGTTGACTTCTAAGGCCGTAGCTATTCGATGTGGTGGAGCAATGCCCTAGATTGAAGCCAAGGTTGCCCGGAACGTAGAAATGACCATACCTTTCACACTGGTTGCAATTACTCCTGTTATACGATGGAAAAACTGTTGTATCTATTTTGTATTTTATGCTTCTGGCATTGACTTCTAAGGCGCTAACTATTCGATGTGGTGGACCAATGCCCTAGACTGAAGCCTAGGTTGCCCGGAACGTAGAAATGACCATACCTTTCACACTGGTTGCAATTACTCCTGTTATACGATGGAAAAACTGTTGTATCTATTTTGTATTTTATGCTTCTGGCATTGACTTCTAAGGCGCTAACTATTCGATGTGGTGGAGCAACGCCCTAGAGTGAAGCCTAGGTTGCCCGGAACGTAGAAATGACCATAGCTTTCACACTGGTTGCAATTATTCCTGTTATACGATGGACAAACTGTTGGATTTTTATTGTACGTTATGCTTCTGGCGTTGACTTCTTAGGCCCTAACTATTGGATCTGGTGGAGCAACGCCTAGAGTGAAGCCTAGGTTGCCCGGAACGTAGAAATGACCATAACCTTCATACTGATTGCAATTATTCGTTTTATACGATGGAAGAACTGTTGTACTTATATTGCATGTTATGCCTCTGGCGTTGACTCCTAAGGCCGTAGCTATTCGATCTGGTGGAACAGCGCCCTAGAGTGAAGCCTAGGTTGCCCGGAACGTAGAAATGACCATCACTTTCACACTGGTTGCAATTATTCCTGTTATACGATGGAAAAACTGTTGTATCTATTTTGTATTTTATTCTTCTGGCGTTGACTTCTTAGGTCCTAACTACTGGATCTGGTGGAGCAACGCCCTCCGGTGAAGCCCAGGTTGCCCGGAACGTAGAAATGACCATAACTCTCATACTGATTGCAATTATTCGTATTATTCGATGGAAAATCTGTTGTATTTATATCGTACTTTATGCGTCTGGAGTTGTTTTCTAAGGCCCTAACTATTCAACCTGGTGGACCAACGCCCAAGAGTGAAGCCCAGGTTGCACGGAACCTACAAATGCCAATTACTTTCACACTGGTTGTAATTATTCCTGTTATACGATGAAAAAACTGCTGTATTTTTATTTTATTTTATGCTTCTGGCGTTGACTTCTAAGGCCCTTGCTATTCGATCTGGTGGACCAACGCCCTAGAGCGAAACCTAGGTTGCCCGAAAAGTGGAAATGACCATTGCCTCCACACTGTTTGCAATTATTCGTTTTATACAATGGAAAAACTGTTGTATTTACATTGTTTTTTATAGTTATGGCGTTGACTTCTGAGGCCGTAGCTATTCGATGTGCTGGAGCAACGCCCTACGGTGAAGCCTAGGTTGCCCGGAACGTAGAAATGACCATGTCTTTCACACTGGTTGCAATTATTCCTGTTATGCGATGGAAAAACTGTTGTATTTATATTTTATTTTATGCTTCAGGCGTTGACTTCTAGGGCCGTAGCTATTCGATGTGGTGGAGAAACGCCCTAGAGTGAAGCCTAGGTTGCCCGGAACGTAGAAATGGCCATAGCTTTCACAGTGGTTGCAATTATTCCTGTGATACACGGAAAAACTGTTGTATTTATATTGTATTTTATGCTTCTGGCGTTCACTTCTTAGGCCCTAACTATACGATCTGGTGGAGCAACGCCCTGGAGTGAAGCCTAGGTTGCCCGGAATGTAGAAATGACCATCACTTTCACACTGGTTGCAATTATTCTTGTTATACGATGCAAAAACTGTTGTATTTATATTGTTTTTTATAGTTATGGCGTTGACTTTTAAGGCCGTAGCTATTCGATGTGGTGGAGCAACGCCCTAGAGTGAAGTCTAGTTTGCCCAGAACGTAGAAATGACCATGTCTTTCACACTGGTTGCAATTACTGCTGTTATACGATGGAAAAACTGTTTTATTTCTATTGTATTTTATGCTTCTGGCGTTTACTTCTTAGGCCGTAGCTATCCGATGTGGTGGAGCAACGTCCTAGGGTGAAGCGTAAGTTGCCCGGAACGTAGAAATGACCATATCTTTCACACCGGTTGCAATTATTCCTGTTATACGATGTAAAAACTGTTGTATTTCTATTGTATTTTATGCTTCTGGCGTTTGCTTCTTAGGCCCTAACTATTCGATCTGGTGGAGCAACGCCCTAGAGAGAAGCCTAAATTGCCCGGAACGTAGAAGTGACCATTACCTTCTGGCTTGTTGCAATTATTCCTGTTATACGGTGAAAAAACTGCTGTATTTCTATTGTATTTTATGCTTCTGGCGTTGACTTCTTAGGCCCTAATTATTCGATCTGGTGGAGCAACGCCCTAGAGAGAAGCCTAGATTGCCCGGAACGTAGAAGCGACCATTACCTTCTGGCGTGTTGCAATTATTGCTGTAATACGATGAAAAGAATGCTGTATTTTTATTGTATTTTATGCGTCTGGAATTGTTTTCTAAAGCCTTAACTATTCGGTGTGGTGGAGCAACGCCCTAGAGCGAAACCTAGGTTGCCCGGAACGTAGAAATGATCATTACTTTCACACTGGTTGCAATTATTCCTGTTATACGATGGACAAACTGTTGGATTTTTATTGTACGTTATGCTTCTAGCGTTGTCTTCTTAGGCCCTAACTATTGGACCTGGTGGAGCAACGCCTAGAGTGAAGCCTAGGTTGCCCGGAATGTAGAAATGACCATAACCTTCATACTGATTGCAATTATTCATTTTATACAATGGAAAACCTGTTGCACTTATATTGTATTTTATAGTCATGGCGTTGACTTCTAAGGCCGTAGCTATTCGATGTGGTGGAGCAATGCCCTAGAGTGAAGCCTAGGTTGCCCGGAACGTAGAAATGACCATACCTTTCACACTGGTTGCAATTATTCCTGTTATACGATGAAAAAACTGTTATACTTATATTGCATGTTATGCCTCTGGCTTTGACTCCTAAGGCCCTAGCTATACGATGTGGTGGAGCAACGCCCTAGAGTGAAGCCTAGGTTGCCCGGAAAGTAGAAATGACCATTACCTCCACACTGTTTGCAATTATTCGTTTTATACAATGGAAAAACTGTTGTATTTATATTGTTTTTTATAGCTACGGCGTTGACGTCTAAGGCCGTAGCTATTCGATGTGGTGGAGCAACGCCCTAGAGTGAAGTCTAGGTTGCCCGGAACGTAGAAATGACCATTACCTCCACACTGTTTGCAATTATTCGTTTTATACAATGGAAAAACTGTTGTATTTATATTGTTTTTTATAGTTATGGCGTTGACTTTTAAGGCCGTAGCTATTCGAAGTGGTGGAGCAACGCCCTAGAGTGAAGTCTAGTTTGCCCGGAACGTAGAAATGACCATGTCTTTCACACTGGTTGCAATTATTCCTGTTATACGATGGAAAAACTGTTGTATTTATATTATATTTTATGCTTCAGACGTTGACTTCTAAGGCCGTAGATATTCGATGTGGTGGAGCAACGCCCTAGAGTGAAGCCGAGGTTGGCTGGAACGTAGAAATGACCATTACTTCCACACTGTTTGCAATTATTCATATTATACAGTGGACAAACTGTTGTATTTATATAGCATTTTATGCTTCTGGCATTGACTTCTAAGTCCCTAGCTATTCGATCTGGTGGAGCAACGCCCTAGAGTGAAGCCTAGGTTGCCCGGGACGTAGAAATGACCATCACCCTCACTCTGGATACAATTATACCTGTTATACGATGGAAAAACTGTTGTATTTATATTATATTTTATGCTTCAGGCGTTGCCTTCTAAGGCCGTAGATATTCGATGTGGTGGAGCAACGACCTAGAGTGAAGCCTAGGTTGCCCGGAACGTAGAAATGACCACCACTTTCACACTGGTTGCAATTATTCTTGTTATACGATGGAAAAACTGTTGTATTTATATTGTATATTATGCTTCTGGTGTAGACTTCTTAGGCCCTAGCTATTCGATCTGGAGGAACAACGCCCTAGAGTGAAGCCTAGGTTGCCCGGAACGTAGAAATGACCATAACTATCAGACTGATTGCAATTATTCATTTTATACAATGGAAAAACTGTTGTATTTATATTGTATTTTCTAGTTATGGCGTTGACTTCTAAGGCCGTAGCTATTCGATGTGGTGGAGCAATGCCCTAGATTGAAGCCAAGGTTGCCCGGAACGTAGAAATGACCATACCTTTCACACTGGTTGCAATTACTCCTGTTATACGATGGAAAAACTGTTGTATCTATTTTGTATTTTATGCTTCTGGCATTGACTTCTAAGGCGCTAACTATTCGATGTGGTGGACCAATGCCCTAGACTGAAGCCTAGGTTGCCCGGAACGTAGAAATGACCATACCTTTCACACTGGTTGCAATTACTCCTGTTATACGATGGTAAAACTGTTGTATCTATTTTGTATTTTATGCTTCTGGCATTGACTTCTAAGGCGCTAACTATTCGATGTGGTGGAGCAACGCCCTATAGTGAAGCCTAGGTTGCCCGGAACGTAGAAATGACCATAGCTTTCACACTGGTTGCAATTATTCCTGTTATACGATGGACAAACTGTTGTACTTATATTGCATGTTATGCCTCTGGCTTTGACTCCTAAGGCCCTAGCTATACGATGTGGTGGAGCAACGCCCTAGAGTGAAGCCTAGGTTGCCCGGAAAGTAGAAATGACCATTACCTCCACACTGTTTGCAATTATTCGTTTTATACAATGGAAAAACTGTTGTATTTATATTGTTTTTTATAGCTATGGCGTTGACGTCTAAGGCCGTAGCTATTCGATGTGGTGGAGCAACGCCCTAGAGTGAAGTCTAGGTTGCCCGGAACGTAGAAATGACCATTACCTCCACACTGTTTGCAATTATTCGTTTTATACAATGGAAAAACTGTTGTATTTATATTGTTTTTTATAGTTATGGCGTTGACTTTTAAGGCCGTAGCTATTCGATGTGGTGGAGCAACGCCCTAGAGTGAAGTCTAGTTTGCCCGGAACGTAGAAATGACCATGTCTTTCACACTGGTTGCAATTCTTCCTGTTATACGATGGAAAAACTGTTCTATCTATTTTGTATTTTATGCTTCTGGCGTTGACTTCTTAGGTCCTAACTATTGGATCTGGTGGAGCAACGACCTCCGGTGAAGCCTAGGTTGCCCGGAACGTAGAAATGACCATAACACTCATACTGATTGCAATTATTCGTATTATTCGATGTAAAATCTGTTGTATTTATATTGTACTTTATGCGTCTGGAGTTGTTTTCTAAGGCCCTAACCTTTCGACCTGGTGGACCAACGACCTAGAATGAAGCCTAGGTTGCACGGAACCTAGAAATGCCCATTACTTTCACACTGGTTGCTATTATTCGTGTTATACGATGGAATAACTGTTGTATTTATATTTTATTTTATGCTTCTGGCGTTGACTTCTATGGCCCTTGCTATTCGATCTGGTGGAGCAACGCTCTAGAGTGAAGCCTAGATTGCCCGGAACGTAGAAGTCACCATTACCTTCTGGCTTGTTGCAATTATTCCTGTTATACGATTAAAAAACTGCTGCATTTTTATTGTATTTTATGCGTCCGGAATTGATTTCTAAGGCCCTAACTATTCGGTGTGGTGGAGCAACGCCCTAGAGCGAAACCTAGGTTGCCCGGAACGTAGAAATGTTCATTACTTTCACACTGGTTGCAATTATTCCTGTTATACGATGGAATAACTGTTGTATCTATATTTTATTTTATGCTTCTGGCGTTGACTTCTAAGGCCCTTGCTATTTGATCTGGTGGAGCAACGCTCTAGAGTGAAGCCTAGGTTGCCCGGAACGTAGAAATGACCATCACCTTCACTCTGGTTGCAATTATTCCTGTTGTATGATGGAAAAAGTGTGGTATTTATATTGTATTTTATGCTTCTGGCGTAGGCTTCTTAGGCCCTAACTATTCGATATGTGGGAACCACGCCCTAGATTGAAGCCTATGTTGCCCCGAACCTAGAAATGACCATATCTTTCACACTGGTTGCAATTATTCCTGTTATACGATGGAAAAACTGTTGTATTTATATTGTACTTTATTCTTCTGGCGTTGACTTCTTAGGCCCTAACTATTCGATCTGGCAGAGCAACGCCCTAGAGTGAAGCCTAGGTTGCCCGGAATGTATAAATGACCATCACTTACACACTGGTTGCAATTATTCTTGTTATACGATGGAAAAACTGTTGTATTTATTTTGTATTTTATGCCTCTGGCGTTGAATTCTAAGTCCCTAACTATTCGATCTGGTGGAGCAACGCCCTAAAGTTAAGCCTAGGTTGCCCGGAACGTAGGAATGACCATTACCTTCACACTGGTTGCAATTATTCATGCTATTCGATGGAAAAACTGTGGCATTTTTATTGTATTTTCTGCTTCTGGCTTTGACTTCTAAGGTCCTAGCTAGTCGATCTGGTGGGACAACGTCCAGGAGTGAAGCCTATGTTGCCGGGACGTAGAAATGACCATTACCTTCAAGCTTGTTGCAATTATTCCTGCTATACGAAGGAAAAACTGTTGTATTTTAATTGTATTTTATGTTTCGGGCGTTGACTTCTAAGGCCCTAGCTATTCGATCTGGTGGAGCAACGACCTAGAGCGAAGTCTAGCTTGCCCGGAACGTAGAAATGACCATTACTTCCACACTGTTTGCAATTATTCATATTATACAGTGGAAAAACGGTTGTATTTATATTGCATTTTATGCTTCTGGCATTGACTTCTAAGGCCCTAACTATTCGATGTGGTGGAGCAACGCCCTAGTGTGAAGCCCAGGTTGCCCGGAACGTGGAAATGACCATAGCTTTCACACTGGTTGAAATTATTCCTGTTATACAAGGGAAAAACTGTTGTATTTATATTGTATTTTATACTTCTGGCGTTGACTTCTAAGGTCCTGGCTATTCAATCGCGTGAGGCATCGTCCAAGAGTGAAGCCTATGTTGCCCGAAACGTAGAAATGACCACTACTTTCACACTGGCTGCAATTATTCATTTTATACGATGGAAAAACTGTTGTATTTTTATTGTATTTTCTTCTTCTGGCGTTGACTCCTTAGGCCCTAGCTATTCGATCTGGTGGACCAACGTCCCAGAATGAAGCCTAGGTTGCCCGGAACGTAGAAATGTCCTTCACCTTCACGCTTGTTGCAATTACTCCTGTTATACGAAGGAAAAGCTGCTGTATTTTTATTGTATTTTATGATTCGGGTGTTGACTTCTGAGGCCCTAGCTATTCGATCTGGTGAAGGAACGCCCTAGAGTGAAGCCTAGGTTGCCGGGAACGTAGAAATGACCATTACTTCCACACTGTTTGCAATTATTCATATTATACAGTGGAAAAACTGTTGTATTCATATTGCATTTTATGCTTCTGGCATTGACTTCTAAGGCCCTGACTATTCGATGTGGTGGAGCAACGCCCTAGAGTGAAGCCTAGGTTGCCCGGAACGTGGAAATGACCATAGCTTTCACACTGGTTGAAATTATTCCTGCTATACAAGGGAAAAACTGTTGTATTTATATTGTATTTTATGCTTCTGGCGTTGGCTTCTTAGGCCCTAACTATACGATCTGGTGGAGCAACGCCCTAGAGTGAAGCCTAGGTTGCCCGGAATGTGGAAATGACCATTACCATCACACTGTTTGCGATTATTCATTTTATACGATCGTAAAACTGTTGTACTTATGTTGTATTTTACTCTTCTGGCGTTGAATTCTAAGTCCCTAGCTATTCGATCTGGTGGAGCAGCACCCTAGAGTGAAGCCTACGCTACCCGGAACGTAGAAGTGACCATAGCTTTCATACTGGTTGCAATTATTCGTTTTATACGATGGAAAAACTGTTGTATTTATTTTGTATTTGGTGCCCCTGGCGATGACTTCGTAGGCCCTAGCTATTGGATTTGGTGGACAAACGCCCTAGAGTGAAGCCTAGATTGCCCGGGATGTAGAAATGACCATAACATTCATACTGGTTGCAGTTATTCGTTTTATACGATGGAAAAACTGCTGTATTTTTATTTTATTTTAGGCTTCTGTTGTGGAGTTCTAAGTCCCTAGCTATTCGATCTGGTTTAGCAGTTCCCTAGAGTGAAGCCTAGGCTACCCGGAACGTAGAAATGACCAGTTCTTTCAAACTGGTTGCAGTTATTCCTGTTGTACAATGGAAAAACTGTTGCATTTTTACTGTATTTTATGCTTCTGGCGTTGTACTCAAAGTCGCTAACTATTCGATCTGGTGGAGCAACGCCCAAGAGTGAAGCCTAGGTTGCCCGGAACATAGAAATGACCATTACTTTCACACTGGTTGCAATTATTCCTTTTATACGATGGAAAGACTGTTGTATTTTTATTGTGTTTCATGCTTCTGGCGTTGACTTCTAAGTCCCTAGCTATTCGATCTGGTGGAGCAACGCCCTGGGGTGAAGCCTAGGTTGCGCGGAACGTAGAAAAGATCATAACTTTCACACTGGCTTCAATTATTCGTTTTATACAATGGAAAAACTGTTCTATTTATTTTGTATTTTATGCTTCGGGCGTTGACTTCTCAGGCCCTAACTATTCGATCTGGTGGAACATGCCCTAGAGTTAAGCCTAGGTTGCCCGGAAAGTAGAAATGACCATAACTTTCACACTGTTTGCAATAATTCATTTTATACGATGGAAAAGCTGTTGTATTAATATTGTATTTTATGCTTCTGGAGTTGACTTCTAAGGCCGTAGCTATTCGATGTGATGGAGCAACGCCCAAAAGTGAAGCCTAGGTTGCCCGGAACGTAGAAATGACAAGTACTTTCACACTGGTTGCAATTATTCGTTTTATACGATGGAAAAACTGCTGTATTTTCATTGTATTTTATGCTTCTGGCGTTGAATTCTAAGTCCCTAACTATTCGATCTGGTGGAGCAACGCCCTAAAGTTAAGCCTAGGTTGCCCGGAACGTAGGAATGACCATTACTTTCACACTGGTTGCAATTATTCATGCTATTCGATGGAAAAACTGTGGCATTTTTATTGTATTTTCTGCTTCTGGCTTTGACTTCTAAGGTCCTAGCTAGTCGATCTGGTGGGACAACGTCCAGGAGTGAAGCCTATGTTGCCCGGGACGTAGAAATGACCATTACCTTCAAGCTTGTTGCAATTATTCCTGCTATACGAAGGAAAAACTGTTGTATTTTTATTGTATTTTATGTTTCGGGCGTTGACTTCTAAGGCCCTAGCTATTCGATCTGGTGGAGCAACGACCTAGAGTGAAGTCTAGCTTGCCCGGAATGTAGAAATGACCATTACATCCACACTGTTTGCAATTATTCATATTATACAGTGGAAAAACTGTTGTATTTATATTGCATTTTATGCTTCTGGCATTGACTTCTAAGGCCCTAACTATTCGATGTGGAGGAGCAACGCCCTAGTGTGAAGCCTAGGTTGCCCGGAACGTGGAAATGACCATAGCTTTCACACTGGTTGAAATTATTCCTGTTATACAAGGGAAAAACTGTTGTATTCATATTGTATTTTATGCTTCTGGCGTTGCCTTCTTAGGCCCTAACTATACGATCTGGTGGAGCAACGCCCTAGAGTGAAGCCTAGGTTGCCCGGAACGTGGAAATGACCATAGCTATCACACTGGTTGAAATTATTCCTGTTATACAAGGGAAAAACTGTTGTATTTATATTGTATTTTATGCTTCTGGCGTTGGCTTCTTAGGCCCTAACTATACGATCTGGAGGAGCAACGCCCTAGAGTGAAGCCTAGGTTGCCCGGAATGTGGAAATGACCATTACCTTCACACTGTTTGCGATTATTCATTTTATACGATCGTAAAACTGTTGTACTTAGATTGTATTTTACTCTTCTGGCGTTGAATTCTAAGTCCCTAGCTATTCGATCTGGTGGAGCAGCACCCTAGAGTGAAGCCTAGGCTACCCGGAACGTAGAAGTGACCATAGCTTTCATACTGGTTGCAATTATTCGTTTTATACGATGGAAAAACTGTTGTATTTATTTTGTATTTGGTGCCCCTGACGATGACTTCGTAGGCCCTAGCTATTGGATTTGGTGGACCAACGCCCTAGAGTGAAGCCTAGATTGCCCGGGATGTAGAAATGACCATAACATTCATACTGGTTGCAGTTATTCGTTTTATACGATGGAAAAACTGCTGTATTTTTATTTTATTTTAGGCTTCTGTCGTGGAGTTCTAAGTCCCTAGCTATTCGATCTGGTGGAGCAACGCCCTAGAGTGAAGCCTAGATTGCCCGGAACGTAGAAATGACCATCCCCTTCACTCTGGTTGCAATTATTCCTGTTATACGATGGAAAAACTGTTGTATTTATATTATATTTTATGCTTCAGGCGTTGACTTCTAAGGCCGTAGCTATTCGATGTGGTTGAGCAACGCCCTAGAGTGAAGACTAGGTTGCCCGGAACGTAGTAATGTCCATATCTTACACACTGGTCGCAATTATTCATATTATACAGTGGAAAAACTGTTGTATTTAAGTGGCATTTTATGCTTCTGGCATTGACTTCTAGGGCCGTAACTATTCGATGTGGTGGAGCAACGCCCTCGAGTGTAGCCTAGGTTGCCCGGAACGTAGAAATGACCATAGCTTTCACACTGCTTGCAATTATTCCTGTTATACAAGGGAAAAACTGTTGGATTTATATTGTATTTTATGCTTCTGGCGTTGACTCCTTAGGACCTAACTATTCGGTCTTGTGGAGCAACGCCCTAGAGTGAAGCCTCGGTTGCCCGGAATGTAGGAATGACCATCACTCTCACACTGGTTGCAATTAATCTTGTTATACGATGGAAAAACTGTTGTATTTATTTTGTATTTTATGCCTCTGGCGTTGACTTCTAAGGCCGCAGCTATACGATGTGGTGGAGCAATGCCCTAGAGTGAAGCCTAGGATGCCCGGGACGTAGAAATGACCATACCTTTCACACTGGTTGCAATTATTCCTGTTATACGATGAAAAAACTGCTGCATTTCTATTGTATTTAATGCTTCTGGCGTTGACTTCTTAGGCCCTAACTATTCGATCTGGTGGAGCAACGCCGTAGAGAGAAGCCTAGGTTGCCCGTATCGTAGAAATGACCATATCTTTCACACTGGTTGCAATTATTCCTGTTATACGATGGAAAAACTGTTGTATTTCTATTGTATTTTATGCTTCTGGCGTTGACTTCTTAGGCCGTAACTATTCGATCTGGTGTACCAACGCCCTAGAGTGAAGCCTAATTCGCCCGGAACGTAGAAATAACCATAACTATCAGAAGGTTGCAATTATTCGTTTTATACGATGGAAAGACTGTTGTATTTATATTGTATTTTATAGTTATGGCGTTGTCTTCTAGGGCCGTAGCTATTCGATGTGGTTGAGCAACGCCCTAGAGTGAAGCCCAGGTTGCCAGGAACGCAGTAATGTCCATATCTTACACACTGGTCGCAATTATTCATATTATACAGTGGAAAAACTGTTGTATTTAAGTGGCATTTTATGCTTCTGGCATTGACTTCTAGGGCCCTAACTATTCGATGTGGTGGAGCAACGCCCTCGAGTGTAGCCTAGGTTGCCCGGAACGTAGAAATGACCATAGCTTTCACACTGATTGCAATTATTCCTGTTATACAAGGGAAAAACTGTTGGATTTATATTGTATTTTATGCTTCTGGCGTTGACTCCTTAGGCCCTAACTATTCGATCTGGTGGAGCAACGCCCTAGAGTAAAGCCTCGGTTGCCCGGAATGTCGGAGTGACCATCACTCTCACACTGGTTGCAATTAATCTTGTTATACGATGGAAAAACTGTTGTATTTATTTTGTATTTTATGCCTCTGGCGTTGACTTCTAAGGCCGCAGCTATTCGATGTGGTGGAGCAATGCCCTAGAGTGAAGCCTAGGATGCCCGGGACGTAGAAATGACCATACCTTTCACACTTGTTATAATTATTCCTGTTATACGATGGAAAAACTGTTGCATTTCTATTGTATTTTATGCTTCTGGCGTTGACTTCATAGGCCCTCACTATTCGATCTGGTGGAGCAACGCCGTAGAGAGAAGCCTAGATTGCCCGGAACGTAGAAATGACCATAACTATCAGACTGGTTGCAATTATTCGTTTTATACGATGGAAAAGCTGTTGTATTTATTTTGTATTTGGTGCTCCTGGCGTTGACTTCTTAGGCCCTAGCTATTGGTTCTGGTGGACCAACGCCCAAGAGTGAAGCCTAGGTTGCCCGAACGTAGAAATGACCATAACATGCATACTGGTTGCAATTATTCGTTTTATACGACGGAAAGACTGTTGTATTTTTATTTTATTTTACGCTCCTAGCGTTGACTTCTAGGTTCCTAGCTATTCGATCTGGTGGAGCAACGCCCTAGAGTGAAGCCTAGGTAGCCCGGGACGTAGAAATGACCATCACCTTCACTCTGGTTGCAATCATTCCTGCTATACGATGGAAAAACTGTTGTATTTATATTATATTTTATGCTTCAGGCGTTGACTTCTAAGGCCGTAGCTATTCGATGTGGTGGAGCAACGCCCTAGAGTGAAGCCTAGGTTGCCCGGAACGTAGAAATGACCATTACTTCCACACTGTTTGCAATTATACATATTATACAGTGGAAAAACTGTTGTATTTATATTGCATTTTATGCTTCTGGCATGGACTTCTAAGGCCCTAACTATTCGATGTGGTGGAGCAACGCCCTGGCGTGAAGCCTAAGTTGCCCGGAACGTAGAAATGACCATAGCTTTCACACTGGTTGCAATTATTCCTGTTATACAAGGGAAAAACTGTTGTATTTATATTGTATTTTATGCTTCTGGCGTTGACTTCTTAGGCCCTAACTATTCGACCTGGTGGAGCAACGCACTAGAGTGAAGCCTAGGTTGCCGGGAACGTAGAAATGACCATTACTTCCACACTGTTTGCAATTATTCATATTATACAGTGGAAAAACTGTTATATTTATATTGCATTTTATGCTTCTGGCATTGACTTCTAAGGCCCTAACTATTCGATGTGGTGGAGCAACGCCCTAGAGTGAAGCCTAGGTTGCCCGGAACGTTGAAATGACCATAGCTTTCACACTGGTTGAAATTATTCCTGTTATACAAGGGAAAAACTGTTGTATTTATATTGTATTTTATGCTTCTGGCGTTGGCTTCTTAGGCCCTAACTATACGATCTGGTGGAGCAACGCCCTAGAGCGAAGCCTAGGTTGCCCGGAATGTGGAAATGACCATTACCTTCACACAGGTTGCAATTATTCCTTTTATACGATGGAAAGACCGTTGTATTTTTATTGTGTTTTATGCTTCTGGCGTTGACCTCTAAGTCCCCAGCTATTCGATCTGGTTTAGCAGCTCCCTAGAGTGAAGCCTAGGCTACCCGGAACGTAGAAATGACCAGTACTTTCAAACTGGTTGCAGTTATTCCTGTTGTACAATGGAAAAACTGTTGCATTTTTACTGTATTTTATGCTTCTGGCGTTGTATTCAAAGTCCCTAACTATTCGATCTGGTGGAACAACGCCCAAGAGTGAAGCCTAGGTTGCCCGGAACATAGAAATGACCATTACTTTCACACTGGTTGCAATTATTCCTTTTATACGATGGAAAGACTGTTGTATTTTTATTGTGTTTTATGCTTCTGGCGTTGACTTCTAAGTCCCTAGCTATTCGATCTGGTGGAGCAACGCCCTGGGGAGAAGCCTAGGTTGCGCGGAACGTAGAAAAGATCATAACTTTCAAACTGGCTTCAATTATTCGTTTTATACAATGGAAAAACTGTTCTATTTATTCTGTATTTTATGCTTCGGGCGTTGACTTCTCAGGCCCTAACGATTCGATCTGGTGGAACATGCCCTAGAGTTAAGCCTAGGTTGCCCGGAACGTAGAAATGACCATTACTTCCACACTGTTTGCAATTATTCATGTTATACAGTGAAAAACTGTTGTATTTATATTGTATTTTATGCTTCTGGCATTGACTTCTAAGGCCCTAACTATTCGATGTGGTGGAGCAACGCCCTAGAGTGAAGCCTAGGTTGCCCGGAACGTAGAAATGACAATAGTTTTCACACTGGTTGCAAATATACGATTATATACGATGGAAAAGCTGTTGTGTTTATATTGTATTTTATGCTTCTGGCGTTGTCTTCTTAGGCCCTAACTATTCGATCTGGTGGAGCAATGCTCTAGAGTAAAGCCTAGGTTTCCCGGAACGTTGAAATGACCATTACCTTCACACTGCTTGCAATTATACATTTTATACGATGGAATAACTGTTGTACATATATCGTATTTTATGCTTCTGGCGTTGACTTCTTAGGCCCAAACTATTCGATCTGGTGGAGCAACGCCCTAGGGTGTTGCCTAGTTTGCCCGGAACGTAGAAATGACCATAACTTTCACACTGGTTTCAATTATTCGTTTTATACAGTGGAAAAACTGTTCTCTTTATTTTGTATTTTATGCTTCGGGCGTTGACTTCTTAGGCCCTAACTATTCGACCTGGTGGAACAACTCCCTAGAGTGAAGCCTAGGTTGCCCGGAACGTAGAAATGGCCTTTACTTTCACACTGTTTGCAAGTATACATTATATACGGTGTAAAAGCTGTTGTATTTATATTGTATTTTAAGCTTCTGGCGTTGTCTTCTTAGGCACTAACTATTCGATCTGGTGGAGCAATGCTCTAGAGTAAAGCCAAGGTTGCCCGGAACGTAGAAATGACCATAACTATCAGACTGGTTGCAATTATTCGTTTTATACGATGGAAAAACTGCTGCATCTATTTTGTATTTGGTGCTCCTGGCGTTGACTCCATAGGCCCTAACTATTGGATCTGTTGGAGCAACGCCCTAGGGTGATGCTTATGTTGCCCGGAACGTATAAATGACCATAACTTTCATACTGATTGCAATTATTCGTTTTATACGATGGAAAAGCTGTTGTATTTCTATTGCATTTTATGCTTCTGGCATTGACTTCTAAGGCCCTAACTATTCGATGTGGTGGAGCAACGTCATAGAGCGAAAGCTAGGCTGCTCGGAACGTAGAAATGACCATAACATTCATACTGGTTGCAATTATTCGTTTTATACGATGGAAAAACTGTTGTATTTTTATTTTATTTTATGCTTCTGTTGTTGACTTCTAAGTCCCTAGCTATTCGATCTGGTGGAGCAACGCCCTGGAGTTAAGCCAAGGTTGCCCGGAACGTAGAAATGACAATAACTTTCACACTGGTTGCAATTATTCGTTTTATACGATGGAAAAACTGTTGTATTTATATTGCATTTTATGCTTCTGGCATGGACTTCTAAGGCCCTAACTATTCGATGTGGTGGAGCAAGCCCTAGAGTGAAGCCTAGGTTGCCCGTATCGTAGAAATGACCATATCTTTCACACTGGTTGCAATTATTCCTGTTATACGATGGAAAAACTGTTGTATTTCTATTGTATTTTATGCTTCTGGCGTTGACTTCTTAGGCCGTAACTATTCGATCTGGTGTACCAACGCCCTAGAGAGAAGCCTAGATCGCCCGGAACGTAGAAATAACCATAACTATCAGAAGGTTGCAATTATTCGTTTTATACGATGGAAAGACTGTTGTATTTATATTGTATTTTATAGTTATGGCGTTGTCTTCTAGGGCCGTAGCTAGTCGATGTGGTTGGGCAACGACCTAGAGTGAAGCCTAGGTTGCCCGGAACGTAGAAATGACCATAGCTTTCACACTGGTTGCAATTATTCCTGTTATACGATGGACAAACTGTTGTACTTATATTGCATGTTATGCCTCTGGCTTTGACTCCTAAGGCCCTAGCTATACGATGTGGTGGAGCAACGCCCTAGAGTGAAGCCTAGGTTGCCCGGAAAGTAGAAATGACCATTACCTCCACACTGTTTGCAATTATTCGTTTTATACAATGGAAAAACTGTTGTATTTATATTGTTTTTTATAGCTATGGCGTTGACGTCTAAGGCCGTAGCTATTCGATGTGGTGGAGCAACGCCCTAGAGTGAAGTCTAGGTTGCCCGGAACGTAGAAATGACCATTACCTCCACACTGTTTGCAATTATTCGTTTTATACAATGGAAAAACTGTTGTATTTATATTGTTTTTTATAGTTATGGCGTTGACTTTTAAGGCCGTAGCTATTCGATGTGGTGGAGCAACGCCCTAGAGTGAAGTCTAGTTTGCCCGGAACGTAGAAATGACCATGTCTTTCACACTGGTTGCAATTCTTCCTGTTATACGATGGAAAAACTGTTCTATCTATTTTGTATTTTATGCTTCTGGCGTTGACTTCTTAGGTCCTAACTATTGGATCTGGTGGAGCAACGACCTCCGGTGAAGCCTAGGTTGCCCGGAACGTAGAAATGACCATAACACTCATACTGATTGCAATTATTCGTATTATTCGATGTAAAATCTGTTGTATTTATATTGTACTTTATGCGTCTGGAGTTGTTTTCTAAGGCCCTAACCTTTCGACCTGGTGGACCAACGACCTAGAATGAAGCCTAGGTTGCACGGAACCTAGAAATGCCCATTACTTTCACACTGGTTGCTATTATTCGTGTTATACGATGGAATAACTGTTGTATTTATATTTTATTTTATGCTTCTGGCGTTGACTTCTATGGCCCTTGCTATTCGATCTGGTGGAGCAACGCTCTAGAGTGAAGCCTAGATTGCCCGGAACGTAGAAGTCACCATTACCTTCTGGCTTGTTGCAATTATTCCTGTTATACGATTAAAAAACTGCTGCATTTTTATTGTATTTTATGCGTCCGGAATTGATTTCTAAGGCCCTAACTATTCGGTGTGGTGGAGCAACGCCCTAGAGCGAAACCTAGGTTGCCCGGAACGTAGAAATGTTCATTACTTTCACACTGGTTGCAATTATTCCTGTTATACGATGGAATAACTGTTGTATCTATATTTTATTTTATGCTTCTGGCGTTGACTTCTAAGGCCCTTGCTATTTGATCTGGTGGAGCAACGCTCTAGAGTGAAGCCTAGGTTGCCCGGAACGTAGAAATGACCATCACCTTCACTCTGGTTGCAATTATTCCTGTTGTATGATGGAAAAAGTGTGGTATTTATATTGTATTTTATGCTTCTGGCGTAGGCTTCTTAGGCCCTAACTATTCGATATGTGGGAACCACGCCCTAGATTGAAGCCTATGTTGCCCCGAACCTAGAAATGACCATATCTTTCACACTGGTTGCAATTATTCCTGTTATACGATGGAAAAACTGTTGTATTTATATTGTACTTTATTCTTCTGGCGTTGACTTCTTAGGCCCTAACTATTCGATCTGGCAGAGCAACGCCCTAGAGTGAAGCCTAGGTTGCCCGGAATGTATAAATGACCATCACTTACACACTGGTTGCAATTATTCTTGTTATACGATGGAAAAACTGTTGTATTTATTTTGTATTTTATGCCTCTGGCGTTGAATTCTAAGTCCCTAACTATTCGATCTGGTGGAGCAACGCCCTAAAGTTAAGCCTAGGTTGCCCGGAACGTAGGAATGACCATTACCTTCACACTGGTTGCAATTATTCATGCTATTCGATGGAAAAACTGTGGCATTTTTATTGTATTTTCTGCTTCTGGCTTTGACTTCTAAGGTCCTAGCTAGTCGATCTGGTGGGACAACGTCCAGGAGTGAAGCCTATGTTGCCGGGACGTAGAAATGACCATTACCTTCAAGCTTGTTGCAATTATTCCTGCTATACGAAGGAAAAACTGTTGTATTTTAATTGTATTTTATGTTTCGGGCGTTGACTTCTAAGGCCCTAGCTATTCGATCTGGTGGAGCAACGACCTAGAGCGAAGTCTAGCTTGCCCGGAACGTAGAAATGACCATTACTTCCACACTGTTTGCAATTATTCATATTATACAGTGGAAAAACGGTTGTATTTATATTGCATTTTATGCTTCTGGCATTGACTTCTAAGGCCCTAACTATTCGATGTGGTGGAGCAACGCCCTAGTGTGAAGCCCAGGTTGCCCGGAACGTGGAAATGACCATAGCTTTCACACTGGTTGAAATTATTCCTGTTATACAAGGGAAAAACTGTTGTATTTATATTGTATTTTATACTTCTGGCGTTGACTTCTAAGGTCCTGGCTATTCAATCGCGTGAGGCATCGTCCAAGAGTGAAGCCTATGTTGCCCGAAACGTAGAAATGACCACTACTTTCACACTGGCTGCAATTATTCATTTTATACGATGGAAAAACTGTTGTATATTTATTGTATTTTCTTCTTCTGGCGTTGACTCCTTAGGCCCTAGCTATTCGATCTGGTGGACCAACGTCCCAGAATGAAGCCTAGGTTGCCCGGAACGTAGAAATGTCCTTCACCTTCACGCTTGTTGCAATTACTCCTGTTATACGAAGGAAAAGCTGCTGTATTTTTATTGTATTTTATGATTCGGGTGTTGACTTCTGAGGCCCTAGCTATTCGATCTGGTGAAGGAACGCCCTAGAGTGAAGCCTAGGTTGCCGGGAACGTAGAAATGACCATTACTTCCACACTGTTTGCAATTATTCATATTATACAGTGGAAAAACTGTTGTATTCATATTGCATTTTATGCTTCTGGCATTGACTTCTAAGGCCCTGACTATTCGATGTGGTGGAGCAACGCCCTAGAGTGAAGCCTAGGTTGCCCGGAACGTGGAAATGACCATAGCTTTCACACTGGTTGAAATTATTCCTGCTATACAAGGGAAAAACTGTTGTATTTATATTGTATTTTATGCTTCTGGCGTTGGCTTCTTAGGCCCTAACTATACGATCTGGTGGAGCAACGCCCTAGAGTGAAGCCTAGGTTGCCCGGAATGTGGAAATGACCATTACCATCACACTGTTTGCGATTATTCATTTTATACGATCGTAAAACTGTTGTACTTATGTTGTATTTTACTCTTCTGGCGTTGAATTCTAAGTCCCTAGCTATTCGATCTGGTGGAGCAGCACCCTAGAGTGAAGCCTACGCTACCCGGAACGTAGAAGTGACCATAGCTTTCATACTGGTTGCAATTATTCGTTTTATACGATGGAAAAACTGTTGTATTTATTTTGTATTTGGTGCCCCTGGCGATGACTTCGTAGGCCCTAGCTATTGGATTTGGTGGACAAACGACCTAGAGTGAAGCCTAGATTGCCCGGGATGTAGAAATGACCATAACATTCATACTGGTTGCAGTTATTCGTTTTATACGATGGAAAAACTGCTGTATTTTTATTTTATTTTAGGCTTCTGTTGTGGAGTTCTAAGTCCCTAGCTATTCGATCTGGTTTAGCAGTTCCCTAGAGTGAAGCCTAGGCTACCCGGAACGTAGAAATGACCAGTTCTTTCAAACTGGTTGCAGTTATTCCTGTTGTACAATGGAAAAACTGTTGCATTTTTACTGTATTTTATGCTTCTGGCGTTGTACTCAAAGTCGCTAACTATTCGATCTGGTGGAGCAACGCCCAAGAGTGAAGCCTAGGTTGCCCGGAACATAGAAATGACCATTACTTTCACACTGGTTGCAATTATTCCTTTTATACGATGGAAAGACTGTTGTATTTTTATTGTGTTTCATGCTTCTGGCGTTGACTTCTAAGTCCCTAGCTATTCGATCTGGTGGAGCAACGCCCTGGGGTGAAGCCTAGGTTGCGCGGAACGTAGAAAAGATCATAACTTTCACACTGGCTTCAATTATTCGTTTTATACAATGGAAAAACTGTTCTATTTATTTTGTATTTTATGCTTCGGGCGTTGACTTCTCAGGCCCTAACTATTCGATCTGGTGGAACATGCCCTAGAGTTAAGCCTAGGTTGCCCGGAAAGTAGAAATGACCATAACTTTCACACTGTTTGCAATAATTCATTTTATACGATGGAAAAGCTGTTGTATTAATATTGTATTTTATGCTTCTGGAGTTGACTTCTAAGGCCGTAGCTATTCGATGTGATGGAGCAACGCCCAAAAGTGAAGCCTAGGTTGCCCGGAACGTAGAAATGACAAGTACTTTCACACTGGTTGCAATTATTCGTTTTATACGATGGAAAAACTGCTGTATTTTCATTGTATTTTATGCTTCTGGCGTTGAATTCTAAGTCCCTAACTATTCGATCTGGTGGAGCAAAGCCCTAAAGTTAAGCCTAGGTTGCCCGGAACGTAGGAATGACCATTACTTTCACACTGGTTGCAATTATTCATGCTATTCGATGGAAAAACTGTGGCATTTTTATTGTATTTTCTGCTTCTGGCTTTGACTTCTAAGGTCCTAGCTAGTCGATCTGGTGGGACAACGTCCAGGAGTGAAGCCTATGTTGCCCGGGACGTAGAAATGACCATTACCTTCAAGCTTGTTGCAATTATTCCTGCTATACGAAGGAAAAACTGTTGTATTTTTATTGTATTTTATGTTTCGGGCGTTGACTTCTAAGGCCCTAGCTATTCGATCTGGTGGAGCAACGACCTAGAGTGAAGTCTAGCTTGCCCGGAATGTAGAAATGACCATTACATCCACACTGTTTGCAATTATTCATATTATACAGTGGAAAAACTGTTGTATTTATATTGCATTTTATGCTTCTGGCATTGACTTCTAAGGCCCTAACTATTCGATGTGGAGGAGCAACGCCCTAGTGTGAAGTCTAGGTTGCCCGGAACGTGGAAATGACCATAGCTTTCACACTGGTTGAAATTATTCCTGTTATACAAGGGAAAAACTGTTGTATTCATATTGTATTTTATGCTTCTGGCGTTGCCTTCTTAGGCCCTAACTATACGATCTGGTGGAGCAACGCCCTAGAGTGAAGCCTAGGTTGCCCGGAACGTGGAAATGACCATAGCTATCACACTGGTTGAAATTATTCCTGTTATACAAGGGAAAAACTGTTGTATTTATATTGTGTTTTATGCTTCTGGCGTTGGCTTCTTAGGCCCTAACTATACGATCTGGAGGAGCAACGCCCTAGAGTGAAGCCTAGGTTGCCCGGAATGTGGAAATGACCATTACCTTCACACTGTTTGCGATTATTCATTTTATACGATCGTAAAACTGTTGTACTTAGATTGTATTTTACTCTTCTGGCGTTGAATTCTAAGTCCCTAGCTATTCGATCTGGTGGAGCAGCACCCTAGAGTGAAGCCTAGGCTACCCGGAACGTAGAAGTGACCATAGCTTTCATACTGGTTGCAATTATTCGTTTTATACGATGGAAAAACTGTTGTATTTATTTTGTATTTGGTGCCCCTGACGATGACTTCGTAGGCCCTAGCTATTGGATTTGGTGGACCAACGCCCTAGAGTGAAGCCTAGATTGCCCGGGATGTAGAAATGACCATAACATTCATACTGGTTGCAGTTATTCGTTTTATACGATGGAAAAACTGCTGTATTTTTATTTTATTTTAGGCTTCTGTCGTGGAGTTCTAAGTCCCTAGCTATTCGATCTGGTGGAGCAACGCCCTAGAGTGAAGCCTAGATTGCCCGGAACGTAGAAATGACCATCCCCTTCACTCTGGTTGCAATTATTCCTGTTATACGATGGAAAAACTGTTGTATTTATATTATATTTTATGCTTCAGGCGTTGACTTCTAAGGCCGTAGCTATTCGATGTGGTTGAGCAACGCCCTAGAGTGAAGACTAGGTTGCCCGGAACGTAGTAATGTCCATATCTTACACACTGGTCGCAATTATTCATATTATACAGTGGAAAAACTGTTGTATTTAAGTGGCATTTTATGCTTCTGGCATTGACTTCTAGGGCCGTAACTATTCGATGTGGTGGAGCAACGCCCTCGAGTGTAGCCTAGGTTGCCCGGAACGTAGAAATGACCATAGCTTTCACACTGCTTGCAATTATTCCTGTTATACAAGGGAAAAACTGTTGGATTTATATTGTATTTTATGCTTCTGGCGTTGACTCCTTAGGACCTAACTATTCGGTCTTGTGGAGCAACGCCCTAGAGTGAAGCCTCGGTTGCCCGGAATGTAGGAATGACCATCACTCTCACACTGATTGCAATTAATCTTGTTATACGATGGAAAAACTGTTGTATTTATTTTGTATTTTATGCCTCTGGCGTTGACTTCTAAGGCCGCAGCTATACGATGTGGTGGAGCAATGCCCTAGAGTGAAGCCTAGGATGCCCGGGACGTAGAAATGACCATACCTTTCACACTGGTTGCAATTATTCCTGTTATACGATGAAAAAACTGCTGCATTTCTATTGTATTTAATGCTTCTGGCGTTGACTTCTTAGGCCCTAACTATTCGATCTGGTGGAGCAACGCCGTAGAGAGAAGCCTAGGTTGCCCGTATCGTAGAAATGACCATATCTTTCACACTGGTTGCAATTATTCCTGTTATACGATGGAAAAACTGTTGTATTTCTATTGTATTTTATGCTTCTGGCGTTGACTTCTTAGGCCGTAACTATTCGATCTGGTGTACCAACGCCCTAGAGTGAAGCCTAATTCGCCCGGAACGTAGAAATAACCATAACTATCAGAAGGTTGCAATTATTCGTTTTATACGATGGAAAGACTGTTGTATTTATATTGTATTTTATAGTTATGGCGTTGTCTTCTAGGGCCGTAGCTATTCGATGTGGTTGAGCAACGCCCTAGAGTGAAGCCCAGGTTGCCAGGAACGCAGTAATGTCCATATCTTACACACTGGTCGCAATTATTCATATTATACAGTGGAAAAACTGTTGTATTTAAGTGGCATTTTATGCTTCTGGCATTGACTTCTAGGGCCCTAACTATTCGATGTGGTGGAGCAACGCCCTCGAGTGTAGCCTAGGTTGCCCGGAACGTAGAAATGACCATAGCTTTCACACTGATTGCAATTATTCCTGTTATACAAGGGAAAAACTGTTGGATTTATATTGTATTTTATGCTTCTGGCGTTGACTCCTTAGGCCCTAACTATTCGATCTGGTGGAGCAACGCCCTAGAGTAAAGCCTCGGTTGCCCGGAATGTCGGAGTGACCATCACTCTCACACTGGTTGCAATTAATCTTGTTATACGATGGAAAAACTGTTGTATTTATTTTGTATTTTATGCCTCTGGCGTTGACTTCTAAGGCCGCAGCTATTCGATGTGGTGGAGCAATGCCCTAGAGTGAAGCCTAGGATGCCCGGGACGTAGAAATGACCATACCTTTCACACTTGTTATAATTATTCCTGTTATACGATGGAAAAACTGTTGCATTTCTATTGTATTTTATGCTTCTGGCGTTGACTTCATAGGCCCTCACTATTCGATCTGGTGGAGCAACGCCGTAGAGAGAAGCCTAGATTGCCCGGAACGTAGAAATGACCATAACTATCAGACTGGTTGCAATTATTCGTTTTATACGATGGAAAAGCTGTTGTATTTATTTTGTATTTGGTGCTCCTGGCGTTGACTTCTTAGGCCCTAGCTATTGGTTCTGGTGGACCAACGCCCAAGAGTGAAGCCTAGGTTGCCCGAACGTAGAAATGACCATAACATGCATACTGGTTGCAATTATTCGTTTTATACGACGGAAAGACTGTTGTATTTTTATTTTATTTTACGCTCCTAGCGTTGACTTCTAGGTTCCTAGCTATTCGATCTGGTGGAGCAACGCCCTAGAGTGAAGCCTAGGTAGCCCGGGACGTAGAAATGACCATCACCTTCACTCTGGTTGCAATCATTCCTGCTATACGATGGAAAAACTGTTGTATTTATATTATATTTTATGCTTCAGGCGTTGACTTCTAAGGCCGTAGCTATTCGATGTGGTGGAGCAACGCCCTAGAGTGAAGCCTAGGTTGCCCGGAACGTAGAAATGACCATTACTTCCACACTGTTTGCAATTATACATATTATACAGTGGAAAAACTGTTGTATTTATATTGCATTTTATGCTTCTGGCATGGACTTCTAAGGCCCTAACTATTCGATGTGGTGGAGCAACGCCCTGGCGTGAAGCCTAAGTTGCCCGGAACGTAGAAATGACCATAGCTTTCACACTGGTTGCAATTATTCCTGTTATACAAGGGAAAAACTGTTGTATTTATATTGTATTTTATGCTTCTGGCGTTGACTTCTTAGGCCCTAACTATTCGACCTGGTGGAGCAACGCACTAGAGTGAAGCCTAGGTTGCCGGGAACGTAGAAATGACCATTACTTCCACACTGTTTGCAATTATTCATATTATACAGTGGAAAAACTGTTATATTTATATTGCATTTTATGCTTCTGGCATTGACTTCTAAGGCCCTAACTATTCGATGTGGTGGAGCAACGCCCTAGAGTGAAGCCTAGGTTGCCCGGAACGTTGAAATGACCATAGCTTTCACACTGGTTGAAATTATTCCTGTTATACAAGGGAAAAACTGTTGTATTTATATTGTATTTTATGCTTCTGGCGTTGGCTTCTTAGGCCCTAACTATACGATCTGGTGGAGCAACGCCCTAGAGCGAAGCCTAGGTTGCCCGGAATGTGGAAATGACCATTACCTTCACACAGGTTGCAATTATTCCTTTTATACGATGGAAAGACCGTTGTATTTTTATTGTGTTTTATGCTTCTGGCGTTGACCTCTAAGTCCCCAGCTATTCGATCTGGTTTAGCAGCTCCCTAGAGTGAAGCCTAGGCTACCCGGAACGTAGAAATGACCAGTACTTTCAAACTGGTTGCAGTTATTCCTGTTGTACAATGGAAAAACTGTTGCATTTTTACTGTATTTTATGCTTCTGGCGTTGTATTCAAAGTCCCTAACTATTCGATCTGGTGGAACAACGCCCAAGAGTGAAGCCTAGGTTGCCCGGAACATAGAAATGACCATTACTTTCACACTGGTTGCAATTATTCCTTTTATACGATGGAAAGACTGTTGTATTTTTATTGTGTTTTATGCTTCTGGCGTTGACTTCTAAGTCCCTAGCTATTCGATCTGGTGGAGCAACGCCCTGGGGAGAAGCCTAGGTTGCGCGGAACGTAGAAAAGATCATAACTTTCAAACTGGCTTCAATTATTCGTTTTATACAATGGAAAAACTGTTCTATTTATTCTGTATTTTATGCTTCGGGCGTTGACTTCTCAGGCCCTAACGATTCGATCTGGTGGAACATGCCCTAGAGTTAAGCCTAGGTTGCCCGGAACGTAGAAATGACCATTACTTCCACACTGTTTGCAATTATTCATGTTATACAGTGAAAAACTGTTGTATTTATATTGTATTTTATGCTTCTGGCATTGACTTCTAAGGCCCTAACTATTCGATGTGGTGGAGCAACGCCCTAGAGTGAAGCCTAGGTTGCCCGGAACGTAGAAATGACAATAGTTTTCACACTGGTTGCAAATATACGATTATATACGATGGAAAAGCTGTTGTGTTTATATTGTATTTTATGCTTCTGGCGTTGTCTTCTTAGGCCCTAACTATTCGATCTGGTGGAGCAATGCTCTAGAGTAAAGCCTAGGTTTCCCGGAACGTTGAAATGACCATTACCTTCACACTGCTTGCAATTATACATTTTATACGATGGAATAACTGTTGTACATATATCGTATTTTATGCTTCTGGCGTTGACTTCTTAGGCCCAAACTATTCGATCTGGTGGAGCAACGCCCTAGGGTGTTGCCTAGTTTGCCCGGAACGTAGAAATGACCATAACTTTCACACTGGTTTCAATTATTCGTTTTATACAGTGGAAAAACTGTTCTCTTTATTTTGTATTTTATGCTTCGGGCGTTGACTTCTTAGGCCCTAACTATTCGACCTGGTGGAACAACTCCCTAGAGTGAAGCCTAGGTTGCCCGGAACGTAGAAATGGCCTTTACTTTCACACTGTTTGCAAGTATACATTATATACGGTGTAAAAGCTGTTGTATTTATATTGTATTTTAAGCTTCTGGCGTTGTCTTCTTAGGCACTAACTATTCGATCTGGTGGAGCAATGCTCTAGAGTAAAGCCAAGGTTGCCCGGAACGTAGAAATGACCATAACTATCAGACTGGTTGCAATTATTCGTTTTATACGATGGAAAAACTGCTGCATCTATTTTGTATTTGGTGCTCCTGGCGTTGACTCCATAGGCCCTAACTATTGGATCTGTTGGAGCAACGCCCTAGGGTGATGCTTATGTTGCCCGGAACGTATAAATGACCATAACTTTCATACTGATTGCAATTATTCGTTTTATACGATGGAAAAGCTGTTGTATTTCTATTGCATTTTATGCTTCTGGCATTGACTTCTAAGGCCCTAACTATTCGATGTGGTGGAGCAACGTCATAGAGCGAAAGCTAGGCTGCTCGGAACGTAGAAATGACCATAACATTCATACTGGTTGCAATTATTCGTTTTATACGATGGAAAAACTGTTGTATTTTTATTTTATTTTATGCTTCTGTTGTTGACTTCTAAGTCCCTAGCTATTCGATCTGGTGGAGCAACGCCCTGGAGTTAAGCCAAGGTTGCCCGGAACGTAGAAATGACAATAACTTTCACACTGGTTGCAATTATTCGTTTTATACGATGGAAAAACTGTTGTATTTATATTGCATTTTATGCTTCTGGCATGGACTTCTAAGGCCCTAACTATTCGATGTGGTGGAGCAAGCCCTAGAGTGAAGCCTAGGTTGCCCGTATCGTAGAAATGACCATATCTTTCACACTGGTTGCAATTATTCCTGTTATACGATGGAAAAACTGTTGTATTTCTATTGTATTTTATGCTTCTGGCGTTGACTTCTTAGGCCGTAACTATTCGATCTGGTGTACCAACGCCCTAGAGAGAAGCCTAGATCGCCCGGAACGTAGAAATAACCATAACTATCAGAAGGTTGCAATTATTCGTTTTATACGATGGAAAGACTGTTGTATTTATATTGTATTTTATAGTTATGGCGTTGTCTTCTAGGGCCGTAGCTAGTCGATGTGGTTGGGCAACGACCTAGAGTGAAGACTAGGTTGCCCGGAACGTAGTAATGTCCATATCTTACACACTGGTCGCAATTATTCATATTATGCAGTGGAAAAACTGTTGTATTTAAGGGGCATTTTATGCTTCTGGCATCGACTTCTAGGGCCCTAACTATTCGATGTGGTGGAGCAACGCCTTCGAGTGTAGCCTAGGTTGCCCGGAACGTAGAAATGACCATAGCTTTCACACTGCTTGCAATTATTCCTGTTATACAAGGGAAAAACTGTTGGATTTATATCGTATTTTATGCTTCTGGCGTTGACTCCTTTGGCCCTAACTATTCGATCTGGTGGAGCAACGCTCTAGAGTAAAGCCTCGGTTGCCCGGAGTGTCGGAATGACCATCACTCTCACACCGGTTGCAATTAATCTTGTTATACGATGGAAGAACTGTTGTATTTATTTTGTATTTTATGCCTCTGGCGTTGACTTCTAAGGCCGCAGCTATTCGATGTGGTGGAGCAATGCCCTAGAGTGAAGCCTAGGATGCCCGGGACGTAGAAATGACCATACCTTTCACACTGGTTGCAATTATTCGTTTTATACGATGCAAAAGCTGTTGTATTTATTTTGTATTTGGTGCTCCTGGCGTTGACTTCCTAGGCCCTAGCTATTGGATCTGGTGGACCAACGCCCAAGAGTGAAGCCTAGGTTGCCCGAACGTAGAAATGAACATAACATGCATACTGGTTGCAATTATTCGTTTTATACGACGGAAAAACTGTTGTACTTTTATTTTATTTTACGCTCCTAGCGTTGACTTCTAAGTTCCTAGCTATTCGATCTGGTGGAGCAACGCCCTAGAGTGAAGCCTAGGTTGCCCGGGACGTAGAAATGACCATCACCTTCACTCTGGTTGCAATCATTCCTGCTATACGATGGAAAAACTGTTGTATTTATATTATATTTTATGCTTCAGGCGTTGACTTCTAAGGCCGTAGCTATTGGATGTGGTGGAGCAACGCCCTAGAGTGAAGCCTAGGTTGCCCGGGACGTAGAAATGACCATTACTTCCACACTGTTTGCAATTATACATATTATACAGTGGAAAAACTGTTGTATTTATATTGCATTTTATGCTTCTGGCATGGACTTCTAAGGCCCTAACTATTCGATGTTGTGGAGCAACGCCCTAGAGTGAAGCCTAAGTTGCCCGGAACGTAGAAATGACCATAGCTTTCACACTGGTTGCAATTATTCCTGTTATACAAGGGAAAAACTGTTGTATTTATATTGTATTTTATGCTTCTGGCGTTGACTTCTTAGGCCCTAACTATTCGACCTGGTGGACCAACACCCTAGAGTGAAGCCTAGGCTGCCCGGAACGTAGAAATGACCATTGCATGCATACTGGTTGCAATTATTCGTTTTATACGATGGAAAAACTGTTGTATTTATATTTTATTTTATGCTTCTGGCGTTGACTTCTAAGGCCCTAGCTATTCGATGTGGTGGAGCAACGCCCTAGAGTGAAGCCTAGGTTGCCCGGAACGTAGAAATGACCATTACTTCCACACTGTTTGCAATTATACATATTATACAGTGGAAAAACTGTTGTATTTATATTGCATTTTATGCTTCTGGCGTTGACTTCTAAGGCCGCAGCTATTCGATGTGGAGGAGCAACGCCCTAGAGTGAAGCCTAGGTTGCCCGGAATGCAGAAATGACCATCACTTTCACACTGGTGGCAATTATTCCTGTTATACGATGGAAAAACTTTTGTATTTTTATTGTATTTTAAGCTTCGGGCGCTGACTTCTAAGGTCCTAACTATTGGGTCTGGTGGAGCAACGCCCTAGGGTGAAGCCTAGGCTGCCCGGAACGTAGAAATGACCATAACTTTCATACTGGTTGCAATTATTCGTTTTATACGATGGAAAAACTATTGTATTTATATTTTATTTTATGCGTCTGGCGTTGACTTCTAAGGCCGTAGCTACTCGATGTGTTGGAGCAACCCTCTAGAGTGAAGCCTAGATTGCCCGTAGCGTAGAAATGACCATATCTTTCACACTGGTTGCAATTATTCCTGTTATACGATGGAAAAACTGTTGCATTTCTATTGTATTTTATGCTTCTGGCGTTGACTTCTAAGGCCGCAGCTATTCGATGTGGTGGAGCAACGGCCTAGAGTGAAGCCTAGGTTGCCCGGAACGTAGAAATGACCATACCTTTCACACTGGTTGCAATTATTCCTGCTATACAAGGGAAAAACTGTTGTATTTATATTGTATTTTATGCTTCTGGCGTTGACATCTAAGGCCGTAGCTACTCGATGTGGTGGAGCAACTCTCTAGAGTGAAGCCTAGGTTGCCCGGAACGTAGTAATGTCCATATCTTACACACTGGTTGCAATTATTCCTGTTATACGATGGGAAAGCTGTTGTATTTGTGTTGTATTTTATACTTCTGGCGTAGACTTCTTAGGCCCTAACTATTGGATCTGTTGGAGCAACGCCCTAGGGTGATGCCTAGGTTGCCCGGAACGAATAAATGACCATAACTTTCATACTGATTGCAATTATTCGTTTTATACCATGGAAAAGCTGTTGTATTTCTATTGTATTTTATGCTTCTGGCGTTGACTTGTTAGGCCCTAGCTATTCGAACTGGTGGAGCAACGCCCTAGAGAGAAGCCTAGATTGCCCGGAACGTAGAAATGACCATTACCTTCAGGCTTGTTGCAATTATTCCTGTTATACGATGAAAAAACTGTTGTATTTTTATTGTCTTTTATGCTTCAGGCGTCGACTTCTAAGGCCGTACCTATTCGATGGGGTGGAGCAACGCCCTAGAGTGAAGCCTAAGTTGCCCGGAACGTAGAAATGACCATTACTTCCTCACTGTTTGCAATTATTCATTTTATACATGGAAAAACTGCTGTATTTATATTGTATTTTATGCTTCTGGCATTGACTTCTAAGGCCCTAACTATTGGATCTGCTGGAGCAGCGCCCTAGAGTGAAGCCTAGGTTGCCCGGAACGTAGAAATGACCATAACATTCATACTGGTTGCAATTATTCGTTTTATACGATGGAAAAACTGTTGTATTTTTATTTTATTTTATGCTTCTGGTGTTGACTTCTAAGTCCCTAGCTATTCGATCAGGTGGATCAACGCCCTAGAGTGAAGCCTAGGTTGCGCGGAACGTAGAAATGACCATCACATTCACTCTGGTTGCAATTATTCCTGTTATACGATGGAAAAACTGTTGTATTTATATTATATTTTATGCTTCAGGCGTTGACTTCTAAGGCCGTAGCTATTCGATGTGGTGGAGCAACGCCCTAGAGTGAAGCCTAGGTTGCCCGGAACGTAGAAATGACCATTACGTACACACTGTTTGCAATTATTCATATTATACAGAGGAAAAACTGTTGTATTTATATTGCAATTTATGTTTCTGGCATTGACTTCTAAGGCCCTAGCTATTCGATCTGGTGGAGCAACGCCCTAGAGTGAAGCCTAGGTTGCACGGAACGTAGAAATGCCCATTACTTTCACACTGGTTGTAATTATTCCTGTTATACGATGGAATAACTGTTGTATTTTTATTTTATTTTGTGCTTCTGGCGTTGACTTCTAAGGCCGTAGCTACTCGATGTGTTGGAGCAACCCTCTAGAGTGAAGCCTAGATTGCCCGTAGCGTAGAAATGACCATATCTTTCACACTGGTTGCAATTATTCCTGTTATACGATGGAAAAACTGTTGCATTTCTATTGTATTTTGTGCTTCTGGCGTTGACTTCTAAGGCCGCAGCTATTCGATGTGGTGGAGCAACGCCCTAGAGTGAAGCCTAGGTTGCCCGGCACGGACAAATGACCATACCCTTCACACTGGTTGCAATTATTCCTGTTATACAAGGGAAAAACTGTTGTATTTATATTGTATTTTATGCTTCAGGCGTTGACTTCCTGGGCCCTAACTATTCTATCTGGAGGAGCAACGCCCTAGAGTGAAGCCTAGGTTCCCCGGAATCCAGAAATGACCATCACTTTCACACTGGTGGCAATTTTTCTTGTTATACGATGGAAAAACTGTTATATTTATTTTGTATTTTATGCCTCTGGCGTTGACTTCTAAGGCCGCAGCCTTCGATGTGGTGGAGCAATGCCCTACAGTGAAGCCTAGGATGCCCGGAACGTAGAAATGACCATACCTTTCACACTGGTTGCAATTATTCCTGGTATACGATGGAAAAGCTGTTGTATTTGTATTGTATTTTATGCTCCTGGCGTAGACTTCTTAGGCCCTAACTATTCGATCTGGTGGAACGACGCCCTAGAGTGAAGCCTAGGTTGCCCGTAGCGTAGAAATGACCATATCTTTCACACTGGTTGCAATTATTCCTGTATTACGATGGAAAAACTGTTGTATTTCTATTGTATTTTATGCTTCTGGCGTAGACTTCTAAGGCCGCAGCTATTCGATGTGGTGGAGCAATGCCCTAGAGTGAAGCCTATGATGCCCGGAACGTAGAAATAACCATAACTATCAGACTGGTGGCAATTATTCGTTTTATACGATGGAAAGGCTGTTGTATTTATATTGTATTTTATAGTTATGGCGTTGTCTTCTAGGGCCGTAGCTATTCGATGTGGTGGAGCAATGCCCTAGAGTGAAGCCTAGGATGCCCGCAACGTAGAAATGACCATATCTTTCACACTGTTTGCAATTATTCCTGTTATACAATTGAAAAACTGTTGTATTTATATTGTATTTTATGCTTCTGGCGTTGACTTCTAAGGCCGCAGCTATCCGATGTGGTGGAGCAACGCCCTAGAGTGAAGCCTAGGTTGCCCGGAACGTAGAAATGACCATACCTTTCACACTGGTTGCAATTATTCCTGCTATACAAGGGAAAAACTGTTGTATTTATATTGTATTTTATGCTTCTGGCGTTGACTTCTAAGGCCGTAGCTACTCGATGTGGTGGAGCAACTCTCTAGAGTGATGCCTAGGTTGCCAGGAACGTAGAAATGACCATATCTTTCACACTGTTTGCAATTATTCCTGTTATACCGTGGAAAAGATGTTGTATTTATATTGTATTTAATGCTTCTGGCGTAGACTTCTTAGGCCCTAACTATTGGATCTGTTGGAGCAACGCCCTAGCGTGATGCCTAGGTTGCCCGGAACGAATAAATGACCATAACTTTCATACTGATTGCAATTATTCGTTTTATACGATGGAAAAGCTGTTGTATTTCTATTGTATTTTATGCTTCTGGCGTTGACTTGTTAGGCCCTAGCTATTCGAACTGGTGGAGCAACGCCCTAGAGAGAAGCCTAGATTGCCGGAACGTAGAAATGACCTTTACCTTCAGGCTTGTTGCAATTATTCCTGTTATACGATGAAAAAGCTGTTGTATTTTTATTGTCTTTTATGCTTCAGGCGTTGACTTCTAAGGCCGTAGCAATTCGATGGGGTGGAGCAACGCCCTAGAGTGAAGCCTAGGTTGCTCGGAACGTAGAAATGACCATTACTTCCTCACTCTTTGCAATTATTCATTTTATACATGGAAAAACTGTTGTATTTATATTGTATTTTATGCTTCTGGCATTGACTTCTAAGGCCGTAACTATTGGATCTGTTGGAGCAACGCCCTAGAGTGAAGTCTAGGTTGCCCGGAACGTAGAAATGACCGTAACTATCAGACTGGTTACAATTATTCGTTTTATACGATGGAAAGACTGTTGTATTTATATTGTATTTTATAGTTATGGCGTTGACTTCTAAGTCCCTAGCTATTCGATGTGGTGGAGCAACGCCCTAGAGTGAAGCCTAGGTTGCCCGGAACGTAGAAATGACCGTAACTATCAGACTGGTTGCAATTATTCGTTTTATACGATGGAAAGACTGTTGTATTTATATTGTATTTTATAGTTATGGCGTTGACTTCTAAGTCCCTAGCTATTCGATGTGGTGGAGCAACGCCCTAGAGTGAAGCCTAGGTTGCCCGGAACGTAGAAATGACCATGTCTTTCACACTGGTTGCAATTATTCCTGTTATACGATGGAAAAACTGTTGTACTTATATTATATTTTATGCTTCAGGCGTCGACTTCTAAGGCCGTAGTTATTCGATATGGTGGAGAAACGCCCTAGCGTGAAGCCTAGGTTGCCCGGAACGTAGAAATGACCATTACTTCCTCACTGTTTGCAATTATTCATTTTATACATGGAAAAACTGTTGTATTTATATTGTATTTTATGCTTCTGGCATTGACTTCTAAGGCCCTAACTATTGGATCTGCTGGAGCAGCGCCCTAGAGTGAAGCCTAGGTCGCCCGGAACGTAGAAATGACCATAACATTCATACTGGTTGCAATTATTCGTTTTATACGATGGAAAAACTGTTGTATTTTTATTTTATTTTATGCTTCTGGTGTTGACTTCTAAGTCCCTAGCTATTCGATCAGGTGGATCAACGCCCTAGAGTGAAGCCTAGGTTGCGCGGAACGTAGAAATGACCATCACATTCACTCTGGTTGCAATTATTCCTGTTATACGATGGAAAAACTGTTGTATTTATATTATATTTTATGCTTCAGGCGTTGACTTCTAAGGCCGTAGCTATTCGATGTGGTGGAGCAACGCCCTAGAGTGAAGCCTAGGTTGCCCGGAACGTAGAAATGACCATTACGTACACACTGTTTGCAATTATTCATATTATACAGAGGAAAAACTGTTGTATTTATATTGCAATTTATGTTTCTGGCATTGACTTCTAAGGCCCTAGCTATTCGATCTGGTGGAGCAACGCCCTAGAGTGAAGCCTAGGTTGCCCGGAACGTAGAAATGACCATACCTTTCACACTGCTTGCAATTATTCCTGCTATACAAGGGAAAAACTGTTGTATTTATATTGTATTTTATGCTTCTGGCGTTGACTTCTAAGGCCGTAGCTACTCGATGTGGTGGAGCAACTCTCTAGAGTGATGCCTAGGTTGCCAGGAACGTAGAAATGACCATATCTTTCACACTGTTTGCAATTATTCCTGTTATACCGTGGAAAAGATGTTGTATTTATATTGTATTTAATGCTTCTGGCGTAGACTTCTTAGGCCCTAACTATTGGATCTGTTGGAGCAACGCCCTAGCGTGATGCCTAGGTTGCCCGGAACGAATAAATGACCATAACTTTCATACTGATTGCAATTATTCGTTTTATACGATGGAAAAGCTGTTGTATTTCTATTGTATTTTATGCTTCTGGCGTTGACTTGTTAGGCCCTAGCTATTCGAACTCGTGGAGCAACGCCCTAGAGAGAAGCCTAGATTGCCGGAACGTAGAAATGACCTTTACCTTCAGGCTTGTTGCAATTATTCCTGTTATACGATGAAAAAGCTGTTGTATTTTTATTGTCTTTTATGCTTCAGGCGTTGACTTCTAAGGCCGTAGCAATTCGATGGGGTGGAGCAACGCCCTAGAGTGAAGCCTAGGTTGCCCGGAACGTAGAAATGACCATTACTTCCTCACTCTTTGCAATTATTCATTTTATACATGGAAAAACTGTTGTATTTATATTGTATTTTATGCTTCTGGCATTGACTTCTAAGGCCCTAACTATTGGATCTGTTGGAGCAACGCCCTAGAGTGAAGTGTAGGTTGCCCGGAACGTAGAAATGACCGTAACTATCAGACTGGTTGCAATTATTCGTTTTATACGATGGAAAGACTGTTGTATTTATATTGTATTTTATAGTTATGGCGTTGACTTCTAAGTCCCTAGCTATTCGATGTGGTGGAGCAACGCCCTAGAGTGAAGCCTAGGTTGCCCGGAACGTAGAAATGACCATGTCTTTCACACTGGTTGCAATTATTCCTGTTATACGATGGAAAAACTGTTGTACTTATATTATATTTTATGCTTCAGGCGTTGACTTCTAAGGCCGTAGTTATTCGATATGGTGGAGAAACGCCCTAGAGTGAAGCCTAGGTTGCCCGGAAAGTAGAAATGACCATTACTTCCACACTGTTTGCAATTATTCCTGTTATACAAGGGAAAAACTGTTGTATTTATATTGTATTTTATGCTTCTGGCGTTGACTTCTTACGCCCTAACTATTCGATCTGGTGGAGCAACGCCCTAGAGTGAAGCCTAGGTTGCCCGGAATGTAGAAATGTCCAGTACTTTCAGACTGGTTGCAGCTTTCCTGTTATACGATTGAAAAACTGTTGCATTTTTATTGTATTTTATGCTTCTCGCGTTGTATTCAATGTCCCTACCTATTCGACCCGGTGGAGCAATGCCCTGGAGTTAAGCATAGGTTGCCTGGAACGTAGAAATGACCATAACTTTCACACTGGTTGCAATTATTTGTTTTATACAACGGAAAAACTGTTCTATTTATTTTGTATTTTATCCTTCGGGCATTGACATCTAAGGCCCTAACTATTCGATCTGGTGAAACAACGCTCTAGAGTTAAGCCTAGGTTGCCCGGAACGTAGAAATGACCATTACTTTCACACTGGTTGCAATTATTCCTTTTATACGATGGAAAAACTGTTGTATATTTATTGTATTTTATGCTTCTGGTGTTGACTTCTAAGTCCCTAGCTATTCGATCAGGTGGAGCAACGCCCTACAGCGAAACCTAGGTTGCCCGGACCGTAGAAATGACCTTTACTTTCACACTGTTTGCAAATATACATTATATACGATGGAAAAGCTGTTGTATTTATATTGTATTTTATGCTTCTGACGTTGACTTCTTAGGCCCTAACTATTCGATATGGTGGAACAATGCCCTAGAGTGAAGCCTATGTTGCGCTGAACGTAGAAATGACCATAACTTTCACACTGGTTGCAATTATTCGTTTTACACAGTGGCAAAACTGTTGCATCTATATTGTATTTTATGCTTCTGGCGTTGACTTCTAAGTCCCTTGCTATTCGATCTGGTGGAGCAACGCCCTACAGTTGAGCCTAGGTTGCCCGGAACGCAGAAATGACCGCTACTTTCAGACTGTTTGCAAATATACATTTTATAGGATGGAAAAGCTGTTGTATTTATATTGTATTTTATGCTTGTGGCGTTGACTTCTTAGGCCCTAGCTATTCGATCTGGTGCAGCAACGCCCTAGAGTGAAGCCTAGGTTGCCCGGGACGTAGAAATGACCATCACCTTCACTCTGGTTGCAATAATTCCTGTTATACGATGGAAAGACTGTTGTATTTATATTATATTTTATGCTTCAGGCGTTGACTTCTAAGGCCCTATGTATTCGATCTGGTGGAGCGATGCCTCAGTGTTAAGTATAGGATGCCCGGAACGTAGAAATGACCATAACTATCAGACTGGTTGCAATTATTCGTTTTATACGACGGAAAGACTGTTGTATTTATATTGTATGTTATAGTTATGGCGTTGTCTTCTAGGGCCGTAGCTATTCGATGTGGTTGAGCAACGCCCTAGAGTGAAGCCTAGGTTGCCCGGAACGTAGAAATGACCATAGCTTTCATACTGGTTGCAATTATTCGTTTTATGCGATGGAAAAACTGTTGTATTTATTTTGTATTTGGTGCTCCTGGCGTTGACTGCTTAGGCCCTAGCTATTGGATCTGGTGGACCAACGCCCAAGAGTGAAGCCGAGGTTGCCCGGAACGTAGAAATGACCATAACATGCATACTGGTTGCAATTATTCGTTTTATACGATTGAAAAACTGTTGTATTTTTATTTTATTTTACGCTCCTAGCGTTGACTTCTAAGGCCGTAGCTATTCGATGTGGTGGAGCAACGCCCTAGAGTGAAGCCTAGGTAGCACGGGACGTAGAAATGACCATTACGTACACACTGTTTGCAATTATTCATATTATACAGAGGAAAAACTGTTGTATTCATATTGCAATTTATGTTTCTGGCATTGACTTCTAAGGCCCTAGCTATTCGATCTGGTGGAGCAACGCCCTAGAGTGAAGCCTAGGTTGCCCGGAACGTAGAAATGACCATACCTTTCACACTGCTTGCAATTATTCCTGCTATACAAGGGAAAAGCTGTTGTATTTATATTGTATTTTATGCTTCTGGCGTTGACTTCTAAGTCCCTAGCTATTCGATGTGGTGGAGCAACGCCCTAGAGTGAAGCCTAGGTTGCCCGGAACGTAGAAATGACCATGTCTTTCACACTGGTAGCAATTATTCCTGTTATACGATGGAAAAACTGTTGTACTTATATTATATTTTATGCTTCAGGCGTTGACTTCTAAGGCCGTAGTTATTCGATATGGTGGAGAAACGCCCTAGAGTGAAGCCTAGGTTGCCCGGAAAGTAGAAATGACCATTACTTCCACACTGTTTGCAATTATTCCTGTTATACAAGGGAAAAACTGTTGTATTTATATTGTATTTTATGCTTCTGGCGTTGACTTCTTACGCCCTAACTATTCGATCTGGTGGAGCAACGCCCTAGAGTGAAGCCTAGGTTGCCCGGAATGTAGAAATGTCCAGTACTTTCAGACTGGTTGCAGCTTTCCTGTTATACGATTGAAAAACTGTTGCATTTTTATTGTATTTTATGCTTCTCGCGTTGTATTCAATGTCCCTACCTATTCGACCCGGTGGAGCAATGCCCTGGAGTTAAGCATAGGTTGCCTGGAACGTAGAAATGACCATAACTTTCACACTGGTTGCAATTATTTGTTTTATACAACGGAAAAACTGTTCTATTTATTTTGTATTTTATCCTTCGGGCGTTGACATCTAAGGCCCTAACTATTCGATCTGGTGAAACAACTCTCTAGAGTTAAGCCTAGGTTGCCCGGAACGTAGAAATGACCATTACTTTCACACTGGTTGCAATTATTCCTTTTATACGATGGAAAAACTGTTGTATATTTATTGTATTTTATGCTTCTGGTGTTGACTTCTAAGTCCCTAGCTATTCGATCAGGTGGAGCAACGCCCTACAGCGAAACCTAGGTTGCCCGGACCGTAGAAATGACCTTTACTTTCACACTGTTTGCAAATATACATTATATACGATGGAAAAGCTGTTGTATTTATATTGTATTTTATGCTTCTGACGTTGACTTCTTAGGCCCTAACTATTCGATATGGTGGAACAATGCCCTAGAGTGAAGCCTAGGTTGCCCGGGACGTAGAAATGACCATCACCTTCACTCTGGTTGCAATAATTCCTGTTATACGATGGAAAGACTGTTGTATTTATATTATATTTTATGCTTCAGGCGTTGACTTCTAAGGCCCTATGTATTCGATCTGGTGGAGCGATGCCTCAGTGTTAAGTATAGGATGCCCGGAACGTAGAAATGACCATAACTATCAGACTGGTTGCAATTATTCGTTTTATACGACGGAAAGACTGTTGTATTTATATTGTATGTTATAGTTATGGCGTTGTCTTCTAGGGCCGTAGCTATTCGATGTGGTTGAGCAACGCCCTAGAGTGAAGCCTAGGTTGCCCGGAACGTAGAAATGACCATAGCTTTCATACTGGTTGCAATTATTCGTTTTATGCGATGGAAAAACTGTTGTATTTATTTTGTATTTGGTGCTCCTGGCGTTGACTGCTTAGGCCCTAGCTATTGGATCTGGTGGACCAACGCCCAAGAGTGAAGCCGAGGTTGCCCGGAACGTAGAAATGACCATAACATGCATACTGGTTGCAATTATTCGTTTTATACGATTGAAAAACTGTTGTATTTTTATTTTATTTTACGCTCCTAGCGTTGACTTCTAAGTTCCTAGCTATTCGAGCTGGTGGAGCAACGCCCTAGAGTGAAGCCTAGGTAGCACGGGACGTAGAAATGACCATCACCTTCACTCTGGTTGCAATTATTCCTGGTATACGATGGAAAAACTGCTGTATTTATATTATATTTTATGCTTCAGGCGTTGACTTCTAAGGCCGTAGCTATCCGATGTGGAGGAGCAACGCCCTAGAGTGAAGCCTAGGTTGCCCGGAATGCAGAAATGACCATCACTTTCACACTGGTGGCAATTATTCCTGTTATACGATGGAAAAACTTTTGTATTTTTATTGTATTTTAAGCTTCGGGCGCTGACTTCTAAGGTCCTAACTATTGGATCTGGTGGAGCAACGCCCTAGGGTGAAGCCTAGGCTGCCCGGAACGTAGAAATGACCATAACTTTCATACTGGTTGCAATTATTCGTTTTATACGATGGAAAAACTATTGTATTTATATTTTATTTTATGCGTCTGGCGTTGACTTCTAAGGCCGTAGCTACTCGATGTGGTGGAGCAACTCTCTAGAGTGATGCCTAGGTTGCCAGGAACGTAGAAATGACCATATCTTTCACACTGTTTGCAATTATTCCTGTTATACCGTGGAAAAGATGTTGTATTTACATTGTATTTAATGCTTCTGGCGTTGACTTGTTAGGCCCTAGCTATTCGAACTGGTGGAGCAACGCCCTAGAGAGAAGCCTAGATTGCCGGAACGTAGAAATGACCTTTACCTTCAGGCTTGTTGCAATTATTCATTTTATACATGGAAAAACTGTTGTATTTATATTGTATTTTATGCTTCTGGTGTTGACTTCTAAGTCCCTATCTATTCGATCTGGTGGAGCAACGCCCTAGAGTGAAGCCTAGGTTGCCCGGAACGTAGAAATGACCATTACCTTCACACTGCTTGAAATTATACATTTTATACGATGGAAAAGCTGTTGTACTTGTGTTGTATTTTATTCTTCTGGCGTTGAATTTTAAGTCCCTAGCTATTCTATCTGGTGGAGCAATGCCCTAGAGTGAAGCCTAGGTTACCCGGAACATAGAAATGTCCAGTACTTTCGGACTGGTTGCAGCTTTCCTGTTATACGATTGAAAAACTGTTGCATTTTTATTGTATTTTATGCTTCTCGCGTTGTATTCAATGTCCCTACCTATTCGACCCGGTGGAGCAATGCCCTGGAGTTAAGCATAGGTTGCCTGGAACGTAGAAATGACCATAACTTTCACACTGGTTGCAATTATTTGTTTTATACAATGGAAAAACTGTTCTATATATTTTGTATTTTATCCTTCGGGCGTTGACATCTAAGGCCCTAACTATTCGATCTGGTGAAACAACGCTCTAGAGTTAAGCCTAGGTTGCCCGGAACGTAGAAATGACCATTACTTTCACACTGGTTGCAATTATTCCTTTTATACGATGGAAAAACTGTTGTATATTTATTGTATTTTATGCTTCTGGTGTTGACTTCTAAGTCCCTAGCTATTCGATCAGGTGGAGCAACGCCCTACAGCGAAACCTAGGTTGCCCGGACCGTAGAAATGACCTTTACTTTCACACTGTTTGCAAATATACATTATATATGATGGAAAAGCTGTTGTATTTATATTGTATTTTATGCTTCTGACGTTGACTTCTTAGGCCCTAACTATTCGATATGGTGGAACAATGCCCTAGAGTGAAGCCTATGTTGCGCTGAACGTAGAAAGGACCATAACTTTCACACTGGTTGCAATTATTCGTTTTACACAGTGGCAAAACTGTTGCATCTATATTGTATTTTATGCTTCTGGCGTTGACTTCTAAGTCAATTGCTATTCGATCTGGTGGAGCAACGCCCTACAGTTGAGCCTAGGTTGCCCGGAACGCAGAAATGACCGCTACTTTGAGACTGTTTGCAAATATACATTTTATAGGATGGAAAAGCTGTTGTATTTATATTGTATTTTATGCTTGTGGCGTTGACTTCTTAGGCCCTAGCTATTCGATCTGGTGCAGCAACGCCCTAGAGTGAAGCCTAGGTTGCCCGGGACGTAGAAATGACCATCACCTTCACTCTGGTTGCAATTATTCCTGTTATACGATGGACAAACTGTAGGATTTTTAATGTACTTTATGCTTCTGGCGTTGACGTCTAAGCCCCAATGTATTCGATGTGGTGGAGCAACGCCCTACAGTGAAGCCTAGGTTGCCCGGAACGTAGAAATGACCATACCTTTCACACTGGTTGCAATTATTCCTGCTATACAAGGGAAAAACTGTTGTATTTATATTGTATTTTATGCTTCTGGCGTTGACATCTAAGGCCGTAGCTACTCGATGTGGTGGAGCAACTCTCTAGAGTGAAGCCTAGGTTGCCCGGAACGTAGTAATGTCCATATCTTACACACTGGTTGCAATTATTCCTGTTATACGATGGGAAAGCTGTTGTATTTGTCTTGTATTTTATACTTCTGGCGTAGATTTCTTAGGCCCTAACTATTGGATCTGTTGGAGCAACGCCCTAGGGTGATGCCTAGGTTGCCCGGAACGAATAAATGACCATAACTTTCATACTGATTGCAATTATTCGTTTTATACAATGGAAAAGCTGTTGTATTTCTATTGTATTTTATGCTTCTGGCGTTGACTTGTTAGGCCCTAGCTATTCGAACTGGTGGAGCAACGCCCTAGAGAGAAGCCTAGATTGCCCGGAACGTAGAAATGACCATTACCTTCAGGCTTGTTGCAATTATTCCTGTTATACGATGAAAAAACTGTTGTATTTTTATTGTCTTTTATGCTTCAGGCGTCGACTTCTAAGGCCGTACCTATTCGATGGGGTGGAGCAACGCCCTAGAGTGAAGCCTAGGTTGCCCGGAACGTAGAAATGACCATTACTTCCTCACTGTTTGCAATTATTCATTTTATACATGGAAAAACTGTTGTATTTATATTGTATTTTATGCTTCTGGCATTGACTTCTAAGGCCCTAACTATTGGATCTGCTGGAGCAACGCCCTAGAGTGAAGCCTAGGTTGCCCGGTACGTAGAAATGACCATAACATTCATACTGGTTGCAATTATTCTTTTTATACGATGGAAAAACTGTTGTATTTTTATTTTATTTTATGCTTCTGGTGTTGACTTCTAAGTCCCTAGCTATTCGATCAGGTGGATCAACGCCCTAGAGTGAAGCCTAGGTTGCGCGGAACGTAGAAATGACCTTTACTTTCACACTGTTTGCAAATATACATTATATACGATGGAAAAACTGTTGTATTTATATAATACTTTATGCTTCAGCCGTTGACTTCTAAGGCCGTAGCTATTCGACGTGGTGGAGCAACGCCCTAGAGTGAAGCCTAGGTTGCCCGGAACGTAGAAATGACCATTACCTTCACACTGCTTGCAATTATACATTTTATACGGTGGAAAAACTGTTTTACTTGTGTTGTATTTTATTCTTCTGGCGTTGAATTCTAAGTCATTAGCTATTCGATCTGGTGGAGCAATGCCCTAGAGTGAAGCCTAAGTTACCCGGAACATAGAAATGACCAGTACTTTCACACTGGTTGCAGCTTTCCTGTTATACGATTGAAAAACTGTTGCATTTTTATTGTATTTTATGCTTCTGGCGTTGTATTCAATGTCCCTACCTATTCGACCCGGTGGAGCAATGCCCTGGAGTTAAGCATAGGTTGCCTGGAACGTAGAAATGACCATAACTTTCACACTGGTTGCAATTATTCGTTTTATACAATGGAAAAGCTGTTGTATTTATATCGTATTTTATGCTTCTGACGTTGACTCCTTAGGCCCTAACTATTCGATATGGTGGAACAATGCCCTAGAGTGAAGCCTATGTTGCCCTGAACGTAGAAATGACCATAACTTTCACACTGGTTGCAATTACTCATTTTATACGATGGAAAAACTGTTGTACATATATCCTATTTTATGCTTCTGGCATTGACTTCTTAGGCTCTAACTATTCGATCTGGTGGAGCAACGCCCTAGTGTGGAGCCTAGGTTGCCCGGAACGTAGAAATGACCGTAACTATCAGACTGGTTGCAATTATTCGTTTTATACGATGGAAAGACTGTTGTATTTATATTGTATTTTATAGTTATGGCGTTGACTTCTATGTCCCTAGCTATTCGATGTGGTGGAGCAACGCCCTTGAGTGAAGCCTAGGTTGCCCGGAACGTAGAAATGACCATGTCTTTCATACTGGTTGCAATTATTCCGGTCATACGATGGAAAAACTGTTGTACTTATATTATATTTTATGCTTCAGGCGTTGACTTCTAAGGACGTAGTTATTCGATATGGTGGAGAAACGCCCTAGAGTGAAGCCTAGGTTGCCCGGAAAGTAGAAATGACCATTACCTCCACACTGTTTGCAATTATTCATTTTCTAGAATGGAAAAACTGTTGTATTTATATTTTTTTTTATAGTTATGGCGTGACTTCTAAGGCCGTAACTATTCGATGTGGTGGAGCAATGCCCTAGAGTGAAGCCTAGGATGCCCGCAACGTAGAAATGACCATATCTTTCACACTGATTGCAATTATTCCTGTTATACGATGGAAAAACTGTTGTATTTATATTGTATTTTATGCATCTGGCGTTGACTTCTAAGGCCGCAGCTATTCGATGTGGTGGAGCAACGCCCTAGAGTGAAGCCTAGGTTGCCCGGAACGGACAAATGACCATACCCTTCACACTGGTTGCAATTATTCCTGTTATACAAGGGGAAAACTGTTGTATTTATATTGTATTTTATGCTTCAGGCGTTGACTTCCTGGGCCCTAACTATTCTATCTGTAGGAGCAACGCCCTAGAGTGAAGCCTAGGTTCCCCGGAATCCAGAAATGACCATCACTTTCACACTGGTGGCAATTTTTCTTGTTATACGATGGAAAAACTGTTATATTTATTTTGTATTTTATGCCTCTGGCGTTGACTTCTAAGGCGGCAGCCTTCGATGTGGTGGAGCAATGCCCTAGAGTGAAGCCTAGGATGCCCGGAACGTAGAAATGACCATACCTTTCACACTGGTTGCAATTATTCCTGGTATACGATGGAAAAGCTGTTGTATTTGTATTGTATTTTATGCTCCTGGCGTAGACATCTAAGGCCGCAGCTATTCGATGTGGTGGAGCAATGCCCTAGAGTCAAGCCTAGGATGCCCGGAACGTAGAGATAACCATAACTATCAGACTGGTGCCAATTATTCGTTTTATACGATGGAAAGACTGTTGTATTTATATTGTATTTTATAGTTATGGCGTTGTCTTCTAGGGCCGTAGCTATTCGATGTGGTTGAGCAACGCCCTAGAGTGAAGCCTAGGTTGCCCGGAACGTAGAAATGACCATAGCTTTCATACTGGTTGCAATTATTCGTTTTATACGATGGAAAAACTGTTGTATTTATTTTGTATTTGGTGCTCCTGGCGTTGACTTCTTAGGCCCTAGCTATTGGATCTGGTGGACCAACGCCCTAGAGTGAAGCCTAGGTTGCCCGGAACGTAGAAATGACCATAACATGCATACTGGTTGCAATTATTCGTTCTATACGATGGAAAAACTGTTGAATTTTTATTTTATTTTAAGCTTCTAGCGTTGACTTCTAAGTCCCTAGCTATTCGATCTGGTGGAGAAACGCCCTACAGCGAAACCTAGGTTGCCCGGACCGTAGAAATGACCTTTACTTTCACACTGTTTGCAAATATACATTATATACGATGGAAAAGCTGTTGTATTTATATTGTATTTTATGCTTCTGACGTTGACTTCTTAGGCCCTAACTATTCGATATGGTGGACCAATGCCCTAGAGTGAAGCCTATGTTGCGCTGAACGTAGAAATGACCATAACTTTCACACTGGTTGCAATTATTCGTTTTACACAGTGGCAAAACTATTGCATCTATATTGTATTTTATGCTTCTGGCGTTGACTTCTAAGTCCCTTGCTATTCGATCTGGTGGAGCAACGCCCTACAGTTGAGCCTAGGTTGCCCGGAACGCAGAAATGACCGCTACTTTCAGACTGTTTGCAAATATACATTTTATAGGATGGAAAAGCTGTTGTATTTATATTGTATTTTATGCTTGTGGCGTTGACTTCTAAGGCCCTAACTATTGGATCTGTTGGAGCAACGCCCTAGAGTGAAGTCTAGGTTGCCCGGAACGTAGAAATGACCGTAACTATCAGACTGGTTGCAATTATTCGTTTTATACGATGGAAAGACAGTTGTATTTTTATTGTATTTTATAGTTATGGCGTTGACTTCTAAGTCCCTAGCTATTCGATGTGGTGGAGCAACGCCCTAGAGTGAAGCCTAGGTTGCCCGGAACGTAGAAATGACCATGTCTTTCACACTGGTTGCAATTATTCCTGTTATACGATGGAAAAACTGTTGTACTTATATTATATTTTATGCTTCAGGCGTTGACTTCTAAGGCCGTAGTTATTCGATATGGTGGAGAAACGCCCTAGAGTGAAGCCTAGGTTGCCCGGAAAGTAGAAATGACCATTACTTCCACACTGTTTGCAATTATTCCTGTTATACAAGGGAAAAACTGTTGTATTTATATTGTATTTTATGCTTCTGGCGTTGACTTCTTACGCCCTAACTATTCGATCTGGTGGAGCAACGCCCTAGAGTGAAGCCTAGGTTGCCCGGAATGTAGAAATGTCCAGTACTTTCAGACTGGTTGCAGCTTTCCTGTTATAATATTGAAAAACTGTTGCATTTTTATTGTATTTTATGCTTCTCGCGTTGTATTCAATGTCCCTACCTATTCGACCCGGTGGAGCAATGCCCTGGAGTTAAGCATAGGTTGCCTGGAACGTAGAAATGACCATAACTTTCACACAGGTTGCAATTATTTGTTTTATACAACGGAAAAACTGTTGTATTTATATTGTATTTTATGCTTCTGGCGTTGACTTCTTACGCCCTAACTATTCGATCTGTTGGAGCAACGCCCTAGCGTGATGCCTAGGTTGCCCGGAACGAATAAATGACCATAACTTTCATACTGATTGCAATTATTCGTTTTATACGATGGAAAAGCTGTTGCATTTTTATTGTATTTTATGCTTCTCGCGTTGTATTCAATGTCCCTACCTATTCGACCCGGTGGAGCAATGCCCTAGAGTGAAGCCTAGGTTGCCCGGAATGCAGAAATGACCATCACTTTCACACTGGTGGCAATTATTCGTGTTATACGATGGAAAAACTTTTGTATTTTTATTGTATTTTAAGCTTCGGGCGCTGACTTCTAAGGTCCTAACTATTGGATCTGGTGGAGCAACGCCCTAGGGTGAAGCCTAGGCTGCCCGGAACGTAGAAATGACCATAACTTTCATACTGGTTGCAATTATTCGTTTTATACGATGGAAAAACTATTGTATTTATATTTTATTTTATGCGTCTGGCGTTGACTTCTAAGGCCGTAGCTACTCGATGTGTTGGAGCAACCCTCTAGAGTGAAGCCTAGATTGCCCGTAGCGTAGAAATGACCATATCTTTCACACTGGTTGCAATTATTCCTGTTATACGATGGAAAAACTGTTGCATTTCTATTGTATTTTATGCTTCTGGCGTTGACGTCTAAGGCCGCAGCTATTCGATGTGGTGGAGCAACGCCCTAGAGTGAAGCCTAGGTTGCCCGGAACGTAGAAATGACCATACCCCTCACACTGGTTGCAATTACTCCTGTTATACAAGGGAAAAACTGTTGTATTTATATTGCATTTTATGCTTCAGGCGTTGACTTCCTGGGCCCTGACTGTTCTATCTGGAGGAGCGACGCCCTAGAGCGAAGCCTAGGTTGCTCGGAATCCAGAAATGACCATCACTTTCACACTGGTGGCAATTATTCCTGTTATACGATGGACAAACTGTTGGATTTTTAATGTACTTTATGCTTCTGGCGTTGACGTCTAAGCCCCAATGTATTCGATGTGGTGGAGCAACGCCCTAGAGTGTAGCCTAGGTTGCCCGGAACGTAGAAATGACCATACCTTTCACACTGGTTGCAATTATTCCTGCTATACAAGGGAAAAACTGTTGTATTTATATTGTATTTTATGCTTCTGGCGTTGACATCTAAGGCCGTAGCTACTCGATGTGGTGGAGCAACTCTCTAGAGTGAAGCCTAGGTTGCCCGGAACGTAGTAATGTCCATATCTTACACACTGGTTGCAATTATTCCTGTTATACGATGGGAAAGCTGTTGTATTTGTCTTGTATTTTATACTTCTGGCGTAGACTTCTTAGGCCCTAACTATTGGATCTGTTGGAGCAACGCCCTAGGGTGATGCCTAGGTTGCCCGGAACGAATAAATGACCATAACTTTCATACTGATTGCAATTATTCGTTTTATACAATGGAAAAGCTGTTGTATTTCTATTGTATTTTATGCTTCTGGCGTTGACTTGTTAGGCCCTAGCTATTCGAACTGGTGGAGCAACGCCCTAGAGAGAAGCCTAGATTGCCCGGAACGTAGAAATGACCATTACCTTCAGGCTTGTTGCAATTATTCCTGTTATACGATGAAAAAACTGTTGTATTTTTATTGTCTTTTATGCTTCAGGCGTCGACTTCTAAGGCCGTACCTATTCGATGGGGTGGAGCAACGCCCTAGAGTGAAGCCTAGGTTGCCCGGAAAGTAGAAATGACCATTACTTCCTCACTGTTTGCAATTATTCATTTTATACATGGAAAAACTGTTGTATTTATATTGTATTTTATGCTTCTGGCATTGACTTCTAAGGCCCTAACTATTGGATCTGCTGGAGCAACGCCCTAGAGTGAAGCCTAGGTTGCCCGGTACGTAGAAATGACCATAACATTCATACTGGTTGCAATTATTCTTTTTATACGATGGAAAAACTGTTGTATTTTTATTTTATTTTATGCTTCTGGTGTTGACTTCTAAGTCCCTAGCTATTCGATCAGGTGGATCAACGCCCTAGAGTGAATCCTAGGTTGCGCGGAACGTAGAAATGACCTTTACTTTCACACTGTTTGCAAATATACATTATATACGATGGAAAAACTGTTGTATTTATATAATACTTTATGCTTCAGCCGTTGACTTCTAAGGCCGTAGCTATTCGACGTGGTGGAGCAACGCCCTAGAGTGAAGCCTAGGTTGCCCGGAACGTAGAAATGACCATTACCTTCACACTGCTTGCAATTATACATTCTATACGGTGGAAAAACTGTTTTACTTGTGTTGTATTTTATTCTTCTGGCGTTGAATTCTAAGTCAGTAGCTATTCGATCTGGTGGAGCAATGCCCTAGAGTGAAGCCTAAGTTACCCGGAACATAGAAATGACCAGTACTTTCACACTGGTTGCAGCTTTCCTGTTATACGATTGAAAAACTGTTGCATTTTTATTGTATTTTATGCTTCTGGCGTTGTATTCAATGTCCCTACCTATTCGACCCGGTGGAGCAATGCCCTGGAGTTAAGCATAGGTTGCCTGGAACGTAGAAATGACCATAACTTTCACACTGGTTGCAATTATTCGTTTTATACAATGGAAAAGCTGTTGTATTTATATCGTATTTTATGCTTCTGACGTTGACTCCTTAGGCCCTAACTATTCGATATGGTGGAACAATGCCCTAGAGTGAAGCCTATGTTGCCCTGAACGTAGAAATGACCATAACTTTCACACTGGTTGCAATTACTCATTTTATACGATGGAAAAACTGTTGTACATATATCCTATTTTATGCTTCTGGCATTGACTTCTTAGGCTCTAACTATTCGATCTGGTGGAGCAACGCCCTAGTGTGGAGCCTAGGTTGCCCGGAACGTAGAAATGACCGTAACTATCAGACTGGTTGCAATTATTCGTTTTATACGATGGAAAGACTGTTGTATTTATATTGTATTTTATAGTTATGGCGTTGACTTCTATGTCCCTAGCTATTCGATGTGGTGGAGCAACGCCCTTGAGTGAAGCCTAGGTTGCCCGGAACGTAGAAATGACCATGTCTTTCATACTGGTTGCAATTATTCCGGTCATACGATGGAAAAACTGTTGTACTTATATTATATGTTATGCTTCAGGCGTTGACTTCTAAGGCCGTAGTTATTCGATATGGTGGAGAAACGCCCTAGAGTGAAGCCTAGGTTGCCCGGAAAGTAGAAATGACCATTACCTCCACACTGTTTGCAATTATTCATTTTCTAGAATGGAAAAACTGTTGTATTTATATTTTTTTTTATAGTTATGGCGTTGACTTCTAAGGCCGTAACTATTCGATGTGGTGGAGCAATGCCCTAGAGTGATGCCTAGGATGCCCGCAACGTAGAAATGACCATATCTTTCACACTGATTGCAATTATTCCTGTTATACGATGGAAAAACTGTTGTATTTATATTGTATTTTATGCATCTGGCGTTGACTTCTAAGGCCGCAGCTATTCGATGTGGTGGAGCAACGCCCTAGAGTGAAGCCTAGGTTGCCCGGAACGGACAAATGACCATACCCTTCACACTGGTTGCAATTATTCCTGTTATACAAGGGGAAAACTGTTGTATTTATATTGTATTTTATGCTTCAGGCGTTGACTTCCTGGGCCCTAACTATTCTATCTGTAGGAGCAACGCCCTAGAGTGAAGCCTAGGTTCCCCGGAATCCAGAAATGACCATCACTTTCACACTGGTGGCAATTTTTCTTGTTATACGATGGAAAAACTGTTATATTTATTTTGTATTTTATGCCTCTGGCGTTGACTTCTAAGGCGGCAGCCTTCGATGTGGTGGAGCAATGCCCTAGAGTGAAGCCTAGGATGCCCGGAACGTAGAAATGACCATACCTTACACACTGGTTGCAATTATTCCTGTTATACGATGGAAAAGCTGTTGTACTTGTATTGTATTTTATGCTTCTGGCGTAGACTTCTTAGGCCCTAAATATTCGATTTGGTGGAACGACGCCCTAGAGTGAAGCCTAGGTTGCCCGTATCGTAGAAATGACCATATCTTTCACACTGTTTGCAATTATTCCTGTTATACGGTGGAAAATCTGTTGTATTTATGTTGTGTTTAATGCTTCTGGCGTTGACTTCTAAGGCCATAGCTATTCGATCTGGTGGAGCAACGCCCTAGAGAGAAGCCTAGGTTGCCCGGAACGTAGTAATGTCCATATCTTACACACTGGTTGCAATTATTCATTTATACGATGGAAAGACTGTTGTATTTATTTTGTATTTGGTGCTCCTGGCGTTGACTTCTTATGGCCTAACCATTCGACCTAGTGGAATAACGCCCTGGAGTGAAGCCTAGGTTGCCCGGAACGTAGAAAGGACCATAACTTTCACACTGGTTGCAATTATTCGTTTTGTACAATGGAAAAACTGTTCTATTTATTTTGTATCTTATGCTTCGGGCGTTAACTTCTAAGGCCCTAACAGTTCGATCTGGTGGAGCAACGCTCTAGAGTGAAGCCTAGGTTGCCCGGAACGTAGAAATGACAGTTGCCTTCACATTGCTTGCAATTATACATTTTATACGATGGAAAAACTGTTGTATTTTTATTATATTTTATGCCTCTGGCGTTGACTTCTAAGTCCCTTGCTATTCGATCTGGTGGAGCAACGCCCTTGAGCGAAGTCTAGGTTGCCAGGAACGTAGAAATGACCTGTACTTTCACACTGGTTGCAATTATTCCTGTTATACGATGGAAAAACTGATGTACTTATGTTGCATTTTATGCTTCTGGCGTCGAATTCTAAGTCCCTAACTATTCGATCTGGTGGAGCAACGCCCTACGGTGAAGCCTAGGTTGCCCGGAACGTAGAAATGACCATAACTTTCATACTGGTTGCAATTATTCGTTTTATACGATGGAAAAACTATTGTATTTATATTGTATTTTATGCGTCTGGCGTTGACTGCTAAGGCCGTGGCTACTCGATGTGTTGGAGCAACTCTCTAGAGTGAAGCCTAGGTTGCCAGGAACGTAGAAATGACCATATCTTTCACACTGTTTGCAATTATTCCTGCTTTACGGTGGAAAAGCTGTTGTATTTATGTTGTATTTAATGCTTCTGGCGTTGACTTCAAAGGCCATAGCTATTCGATGTGGTCGAGCAACGCCCTAGAGTGAAGCCTAGGTTGCCCGGAACGTAGTAATGTCCATATCTTACACACTGGTTGCAATTATTCGTTTTATACGATGGAAAGACTGTTGTATTTATTTTGTATTTGGTGCTCCTGGCGTTGAGTTCTTATGCCCTAACCATTCGACCTGGTGGAACAACGCCCTGGAGTGAAGCCTAGGTTGCCCGGAACGTAGAAAGGACCATAACTTACACACTGCTTGCAATTATTCGTTTTATACAATGGAAAAACTGTTCTATTTATTTTGTATTTTATGCTTCGGGCGTTGACTTCTAAGGCCCTAACTATTCGATCTGGTGGAGCAACGCTCTAGAGTGAAGCCTAGGTTGCCCGGAACGTAGAAATGACAGTTGCCTTCACATTGCTTGCAATTATACATTTTATACGATGGAAAAACTGTTGTATTTTTATTATATTTTGTGCGTCTGGCGTTGACTTGTAAGTCCCTTGCTATTCGATCTGGTGGAGCAACGCCCTTGAGCGTACTCTAGGTTCCCCGGAACGTAGAAATGACCTGTACTTTCACACTGGTTGTAATTATTCCTGTTATACGATGGAAAAACTGTTGTACTTATGTTGCATTTTATGCTTCTGGCGTCGAATTCTAAGTCCCTAACTATTCGATCTGGTGGAGCAACGCCCTAGGGTGAAGCCTAGGTTGCCCGGAACGTAGAAATGACCATAACTTTCATACTGGTTGCAATTATTCGTTTTATACGATGGAAAAGCTGTTGTATTTATGTTGTATTTAATGCTTCTGGCGTTGACTTCTAAGGCCATAGCTATTCGATGTGTTCGAGCAACGCCCTAGAGTGAAGCCTAGGTTGCCTGGAACGTAGTAATGTCCATATCTTACACACTGGTTACAATTATTCCTGTTATACGATGGAAAAGCTGTTGTACTTGTATTGTATTTTATGCTTCTGGCGTAGACTTCTTAGGCCCTAAATATTCTATTTGGTGGAACGACGCCCTAGAGTGAAGCCTAGGTTGCATGGAACGTAGAAATGCCCATTACTTTCACACTGGTTGTAATTATTCCTGATATACGATTGAATAACTGTTGTATTTCTATTTTATTTTATGCTTCTGGCTTTGAATTCTAAGTCCCTAGCTATTCGATCTGGTGGAGCAACGCCCTAGAGTGAAGCCTAGGTTGTCCGGAACGTAGAAGTGACCTTATCTTTCACACTGGTTGCAATTATTCCTGCTATACGATGGAAAAACTGTTGTATTTAGATTATATTTTATGCTGCAGGCGTTGACTTCTAAGGCCGCATCTATTCGATGTGGTGGAGCGACGCCCTAGAGAGAAACCTAGGTTGCCCGGAACGTAGAAATGACCATTACCTTCACACTGGTTGCTATTACTCCTGTTATACGATGGACAAACTGTGGGATTTTTGTTGTACTTTATGCTTCTGGCGTTGACTTCTAAGGCCCTGCGTATTCGATCTGGTGGAGCAATGCCTCAGAGTAAAGTTTAGGATGCTCGGAACGTAGAAATGGCCATTCTTTTCACACCGGTTGCAATTATTTGTTTTAAACGGTGCAAAAAGTGTTGTACATATATCGCATTTTATGCTTCTGGCGTAGACTTCTTAGGCCATAACTATTCGATCTGGTGGAGCAACGCCCCAGGGTGAAGCCTAGAGGTTTCCCGGAACGTAGTAATGTCCATATCTTACACACTGGTTGCAATTATTCGTTTTATACGATGGGAAAATTGTTGGATTTTTATTGTATTTTATGCGTCTGGAGTTGTTTTCTAAGGCCCTAGCTATTCGACCTGGTGGAGCAACGCTATAGAGTGAATCCTAGGTTGCCCGGAACGTTGAAATGACCATACCTTTCACGCTGGTTGCAATGTTTCCTGTTATACAAGGGAAAAACTGCTGTATATATATTGTATTTTATGCTTCTGGCGTTGACTTCTTAGACCCTAACTATTCGATCTGGTGGAGCAACGCCCTAGAGTGATGCCTAGGTTGCCGGGAATGTAGAAATGACCAAACCTTTCACACTGGTTGCAATTTTTCCTGTTATACAAGGGAAAAACTGCTGTACTTATATTGTATTTTATGCTTCTGGCGTTGACTTCTTAGGCCCTAACTATTCGAGCTGGTGCAGCAACGCCCTAGGGTGAAGCATAGATTGCCCGGAATGTAGAAATGACCATCACTTTCACACTGGTTGCAACTATTCCTGTTATACGATGGAAAAAGTATTGTATTTATTATGTATTTTATGCTTCTGGCGTTGACTTCTTAGGCTCTAACTATTGGATCTGGTGGCGCAGCGCCCTAGCGTGAAGCCTAGGTTGCCCGGAACGTATAAATGACCATAACATTGATACTGATTGCAATTATTCGTTTTGTACGCTGGAAAAGCTGTTGTGTTTCTATTGTACTTTATGCTTCTGCCGTTGACTTGTTAGGCCCTAACTATTCGATCTGGTTGAGCAACGCCCTAGAGGGAAGCCTAGATTGCCCGGAACGTAGAAATGACCGTTACCTTCAGGCTTGCTGCAATTATTCCTGTTATACGATGAAAAAACTGTTGTATTTTTATTGTATTTTATGCTTCAGGCGTTGACTTCTAACGCCGTTGCTATTCGACGTGGTGTAGCAACGCCCTAGTGTGAAACCTAGGTTACGTGGAACGTAGAAATGACCATTACTTCCACACTGTTTGCAATTATTCATCCTATACAATGGAAAAACTGTTGTATATATACTGTATTTTATTCTTCTGGCATTGACTTCTAAGGCCCTAACTATTCGATGTGGTGGACCAACGCCCTATAGCGAAACCTAGGTTGCCCGGAACGTAGAAATGACCATCACTTTCACACTGGTTGCAATTATTCCTGTTATACGATGGACAAACTGTTGGATATTTATAGTACTTTATGCGTCTGGCGGTGACTTCTAAGGCCGTATGTATTCAATCTGGTGGAGCAATGCCTCAGTGTTAAGTCTAGGATGCCCGGAACGTATATATGGCCATTACTTTCACACTGGTTGCAATTATTCATTTTATACGATGGAAAAACTGTTGTACATATATCGTATTTTATGCTTCTTGCGTCGACTTTTTAGGCCCTAACTATTTGATCAGGTGGAGCAACGCCCTCGAGTGAAGCCTAGGTTGGCCGGAACGTAGAAATGGCCATAACATTCATTCGAGTTGTAATTTTTCGTTTTATACGATGGAAAAACTGTTGTATTTATATTGTGTTTTATGCTTCAGGCGTTGACTTCTTAGGCCCTAACTATTCGCTCTGGTGGAACAAAGCCCTAGAGTGAAGCCAAGGTTGCCTGGAACGTAGAAATGACCATTACTTTCACACTGGTTGCAATTATCTGTGTTATACGATGGAAAAACTGTTGCATTTTTATTGTATTTTATGCGAATGGAGTAGTTTTCTAAGGCCCTAACTATTCGACATGGTGGAGCAACGCCCTAGAGTGAAGCCTAGGTTGCATGGAACGTAGAAATGCCCATTACTTTCACACTGGTTGTAATTATTCCTTATATACGATTGAATAACTGTTTTATTTTATTATACTTTATGCGTCTGGAGTTGTTTTCTAAGGCCCTAACTATTCGACATGGTTGAGCAACGCCCTAGAGTGAAGCCTAGGTTGCCCGGATCGTAGATGTGACCATTACCTTCAGGCTTGTTGCAATTATTCCTGTTACACGATGAAAAAACTGTTTTATTTTTATTGTATTTTATGCGTCTGGAGCTGTTTTCTAATGCCCAAACTATTCGACCTCGTGGAGCAACGCCCTACAGTGAAGGCTAGGTTGCACGGAACGTAGAAATGCCCATTACTTTCACACTGGTTGTAATTATTCCTGTTACACGATGGAATAACTGTTGTATTTTAAGTTCATTTTATGCTTCTGGCGTTGACGTCTAAGGCCCCAACTATTGGATCTGGTGGACCAACGCCCTAGAGTGAAGCCTAGGTTGCCCGGAACGTAGAAATGACCTTATCTTTCACACTGGTTGCAGTTATTCCTGTTATACCATGGAAAAGCTGTTGTATTTCTATTGTATTTTATGCTTCTGGCGTTGACTTCCTAGGCCCTGACTATTCGATCTGGTGGAGCAACGCCCTAGAGTGGAGCCTAGGTTGCCCGGATCGTAGATGTGACCATTACCTTCAGGCTTGTTGCAATTATTCCTGTTACACGATGAAAAAACTGTTGTATTTTTATTGTATTTTATGCGTCTGGAGTTGTTTTCTAAGGCCCTAACTGTTCGACCTCGTGGAGGAAAGCCCTAGAGCGAAACCTAGGTTGCCCGGAACGTAGAAGTGACCATTACTTTCACACTGGTTGCAATTATTCCTGTTATACGATGGACAAACTGTTGGATTTTTATTATATTTTATGCTTCTGGCGTTGACTTCTTAGGCCCTAACTATTGGGTCTGGTGGAGCAACGCCCTAGGGTGAAGCCTAGGTTGCCCGGAACGTATAAATGGCCATAACATTCGTACGGATTGCAATTATTCATTTTATACGATGGAAAAGCTGTTGTATATCTATCGTATTTTATGCTTCTGCCGTTGACTAGTTAGGCCCTAACTATTCGATTTGGTGGAGCAACGCCCTAGAGTGAAGCCTAGGTTGCCCGGAACGTAGAAATGACCACACCTTTCACCCTGGTTGCAATTATTCCTGTTATAGAAGGGTAAAACTGTTGTATTTATATTGTATATCATGCTTCTGGCGTTGACTTCTTAGGCCGTAGCTATTCGATGTGGTGCAGCAACGCCCTAAAGTGAAGCCTAGGTTGCCCGCAACGTAGAAATGACCATATCTTTCACACTGTTTGCAATTATTCCTGTTATACGATGGAACAACTGTTGTATTTAGATTGTATTTTATGATTCTGCCTTTGACTTCTGAGGCCGTAGCTATTCGATGTGTTGGAGCAACGTCCTAGAGTGAAGCCTAGGTTGCCCGGAACGTAGAAATGACCATACCTTTCACCCTGGTTGCAATTAATCCTGTTATACAAGGGTAAAACTGTTGTATTTATATTGTATATCATGCTTCTGGCGTTGACTTCTTTGGCCGTAACTATTCGATGTGGTGCAGCAACGCCCTAGAGTGAAGCCTAGGTTGCCCGGAACGTAGACATGACCATATCTTTCACACTGGTTGCAATTATTCCTGTTATACAATGGAAAAGCTCTTGTATTTCTATTGTATTTTATGCTACTGGCGTCGACTTCTTAGGCCCTAACTATTCGATCTGGTGGAGCAACGCCCTAGGGAGAAGCCTAGATTGCCCGGAACGTAGAAATGACCATGACCTTCAGGCTTGTTGCAATTTTGCGTGTTATACGATGGAAAAACTGTTGTGGTTATATGGAATTTTCTGCTTCTGGCGTTGACTTCTAAGGCCCCCACTGTTCGATGTGGTGGAGCATCGCCCTAGAGCGAAACCTAGGCTGCCCGGAACGTAGAAATGACCATTACTTTCACACTGGTTGCTATTATTCCTGTTATACGATGGACAAACTGCTGGTTTTTTATTGTACTTTATGCTTCTGGCGTTGACTTCTATGGCCCTATGTGTTCGATCTGGTGGAGCAACGTTCTAGAATGAAGCCTAGGTTGCCCGGACCTTAGAAATGACCATCGCCTTCACTCTGTTTGCAATTATTCCTGTTATACGATGGAAAAACTGTGGTATTTTTATTGTATTTTATGCTTCGGGCGTTGTCTTCTGTGGTCCTAACTATTGGATCTGCTGGAGCAACGCCATAGAGTGAAGCCTAGGTTGCCTGGAACGCAGAAATGACCATATCTTACACACTGGTTGCAATTATTCCTGTTATACGATGGAAAAGCTGTTGTACTTATATTGTATTTTATACTTCTGGCGTAGACTTCTTAGGCCCTAACTATTCGATCTGACGGAACAACGCACCAGAGTGAAGCATAGGTTGCCCGGAACTTAGAGATGACCATCACCTTCGCTCTGGTTGCAATTATTCCTGTTATACGATGGAAAAACTGTTGTATTTTTATTGTATTTTATGCATCGGGTATTGACTTCTGAGGTCCTAACAATTGGATCTGCTGGAGCAACACCCTAGAGTGAGGCCTAGGTTGCCCGGAACGTAGAAATGGTCATTACTTCCACACTGTTTGCAATTATTCATTTTATACAATGGAAAAACTGTTGTATTTATATTGTATTTTATAGTTATGGCGATGACTTCTAAGGCCGTAGCTATTCGATGTGGTGGCGCAATGCCCTACAGTGAAGCCTAGGTTGTCCGCAATGTAGAAATGACCATATCCTTCACACTGTTTCCAATTATTCTTGTTATACGATGGAAAAACTGTTATATTTATATTGTATTTTATGCATCTGTCGTTGACTTCTAAGGCCGTAAATATTCGATCTGGTGGAGTAACGCCCTAGAGTGAAGCCTAGGTTGCCCGGAATGTAGAAATGACCATCACTTTCACACTGGTTGCAATTATTCCAGTTATGGGATGGAAAGACTGTTTTATTTTTATTTTATTTTATGCTTCTGGCGTTGACTTCTAAGGCCCTAGCTGTTCGATCTGGTGAAGCAACGCACTAGAGTGCAGCCTAGGTTGCCCGGAACCTAGAAATGACCATTACCGTCACACTGGTTGCCATTATTCCTGTTATACGATGGAAAAACTGTTAGAGTTTTATTGTATTTTATGCTTCTGGCGTTGACTTCTGAGGCCCTAACTCTTCGATCTGGTGGAGCAATGCCTCAGAGTTAAGTCTAGGATGCCCGATACGTCGAAATGATCATTACTTTCACACGGGTTGCAATTACTCATGCTGTACGATGGAAAAACTGTTGTATTATGATTGTATTTTATGCTTCTGGCGTTGACTTCTAAGGTCCTAGCTATTCGATCTCGTGGGGCAACGTCCAAGAGTGAAGCCTATGTTGCCCGGAACGTAGAAGTGACCATTACTTTCACACTGGTTGCAATTATTGCTGTTATACGATGGAAAAACTGTTGTAATTTTAATTTATTTTATGCTTCTGGCGTTGACTTCTTAGGCCGTAACTATTCGATCTGGTGGAGCAACGACCTAGAGTGAAGCCTAGGTTGCCCGGAACGTAGAAATGACCATATCTTTCACACTGGTTGCAATTATTCCTGTTATACGATGGAAAAACTGTTGCATTTGTATTCTATTTTATGCTTCAGGCGTTGTCTTCTAAGGCCGTAGCTATTCGATGTGGTGGAGCAACGCCCTAAAGTGAAGCCTAGGTTGCCCGTAACGTAGAAATGACCATTACATCCACACTGTTTGCAATTATTCATTTTATACAATGGAAAAACTGTTGTATTTATATTGTATTTTATAGTTATGGCGTTGACTCCTAAGGCCGTAACTATTCGATGTGGCGGAGCAACGCCCTAGAGTGAAGCCTAGGGTGCGCGGAACGTAGAAACGACCATGACCTCCACACTGTTTGCAATTATTCATTTTATACAATGGAAAAACTGTTGTATTTACATTGTATTTTATAGTTATGGCGTTGACTTCTAAGGCCGTAACTATTCGATGTGGCGGAGCAATGCCCTGGAGTCAAGCCTCGGTTTCCCGCAACGTAGAAATGATCATTGCTTCCATGCTGTTTGCAATTATTCATTTTATACAATGGAAAAACTGTTGTATTTATATCGGATTTTATAGTTTTGGCGTTGACTTCTAAGGCCGTAGCTATACGATGTGGTGGCGCACTGCCCTAGAGTGAAGCCTAGGTTGCCCGCAACGTAGAAATGACCATATCTTTCACACTGTTTGCAATTATTCTTGTTATACGATGGAAAAACTGTTGTATTTATATTGTATTTTATGATCCTGGCGTTGACTTCTGAGGCCGTAGCTATTCAATCTGGTGGAGCAACGCCCTAGAGTGAAGCCTAGGTTGCCCGGAATGTAGAAATGACCATCACTTTCACACAGGTTGCAATTATTCCTGTTATGCGATGGAAAAGCTGTTGTATTTATATTGTATTTTATGCTTCGGGAGTTGACTTCTAAGGACCTATCTATTGGATCTGGTGGAGCAACGCCATAGGGTGAAGCCTAGGTTGCCCGGAACGTAGAAATGACCGTAACTTTCTTACTGGTTGCAATTATTCGTTTTATGCGATGGAAAATCTGTAGTATTTATATTGTATTTTATGCTTCTGGCGTTGACTTCTAAGGCCGTAAATATTCGATCTGGTGGAGTAACGCCCTAGAGTGAAGCCTAGGTTGCCGGAATGTAGAAATGACCATCACTTTCACACTGGTTGCAATTATTCCTGTTATGCGATGGAAAAACTGTTTTATTTTTATTTTATTTTATGCTTCTCGCGTTGACTTCTAAGGCCCTAGCTATTCGATCTGGTGAAGCATCGCACTAGAGTGCAGCCTAGGTTGCGCGGGACGTAGAAATGACCATTACCGTCACACTGATCCAATTATTCCTGTTATACGACTGAAAAACTGTTAGATTTTTATTGTATTTCATGCTTCTGGCGTTGTCTTCTAGGGCCCTCGCTATTCCATCTGGTGGTGCAATGCCTCAGAGTTATGTCCAGTTTGCCCGGAACGTAGAAGTGGTCATTACTTTCACACTGGTTGCAATTATTCCTGGTATGCGATGGAAAAGCTGTTGTATTTATATTGTATTTTATGCTTCTGGCGTTGACTTCTTAGGCCCTAACTATTCGATCTGGTGGAGCAACGCCCTAGAGTGAAGCCTAGGTTGCCCGGAACCTAGAAATGACCATTACCGTCACACTGGTTGCCATTATTCCTGTTATACGATGGAAAAACTGTTAGAGTTTTATTGTATTTTATGCTTCTGGCGTTGACTTCTGAGGCCCGAACTCTTCGATCTGGTGGAGCAATGCCTCAGAGTTAAGTCTAGGATGCCCGATACGTCGAAATGATCATTACTTTCACACGGGTTGCAATTACTCATGCTGTACGATGGAAAAACTGTTGTATTATGTTTGTATTTTATGCTTCTGGCGTTGACTTCTAAGGTCCTAGCTATTCGATCTCGTGGGGCAACGTCCAGGAGTGAAGCCTATGTTGCCCGGAACGTAGAAGTGACCATTACTTTCACACTGGTTGCAATTATTGCTGTTATACGATGGAAAAACTGTTGTTATTTTAATTTATTTTATGCTTCTGGCGTTGACTTCTTAGGCCGTAACTATTCGATCTAGTGGAGCAACGACCTAGAGTGAAGCCTAGGTTGCCCGGAACGTAGAAATGACCATAACTTTCACACTGGTTGCAATTATTCGTTTTATACGATGGAAGAACTGTTGTATTTATTTTGTATTTTCTGCTTCTGGCGTTGACTTCTTAGTCCCGAACAATTCGAACTGGTGGAGCAACGCCCTATAGTGAAGCGTTGGTTGCCGGAACGGAGAAATGACCATCACTTTCACACTGGATGCAATTATTCCTGTTATACGATGGAAAAACTGTTTTATTTTTATTTTATTTTATGCTTCTCGCGTTGACTTCTAAGGCCCTAGCTATTCGATCTGGTGAAGCAACGCACTAGAGTGCAGCCTAGGTTGCCCGGGACGTAGAAATGACCATTACCGTCACACTGATCCAATTATTCCTGTTATACGACTGAAAAACTGTTAGATTTTTATTGTATTTTATGCTTTTGGCGTTGTCTTCTAGGGCCCTCGCTATTCCATCTGGTGGTGCAATGCCTCAGAGTTATGTCCAGTTTGCCCTGAACGTAGAAGTGGTCATTACTTTCACACTGGTTGCAATTATTCCTGGTATGCGATGGAAAAGCTGTTGTATTTATATTGTGTTTAATGCTCCTGGCGTTGACTTCTAAGGCCGTAGCTATTCGATCTGGTAGAGCAACGCCCTAGAGCTAAGACTAGGATGCCCGGAAAGTAGAAATGGCCATTGCTTTCACACTGCTTGCCATTATCCGTTTTATACGGTGGAAAAACTGTTGTACATATATCGTTTTTTATGCCTCTGGCGTTGACTTCTTAGGCCCTAACTTTTCGATCTGGTGGAGCAACGGCCTAGGGTGAAGCCTAGGTTGTCCGGAACGTAGAAATGACCATAACTTTCATACTGGTTGCAATTATTCATTTTATACGATGGAAAAGCTGTTGTATTTATATTGTACTTTATGAGTCTGGAGTTGTTTTCTAAGGCCCTAACTATTCAATCTGGTGGAGCAACGCAATAGAGTGAAGCCTAGGTTGCCGGAACGTAGAAATGTCCATTACTTTCACACTGGTTGCAATTATTCCTGTCATAGGGTGGAAAAACTGTTGTATTTTTATTGTATTTTATGCTTCTGGAGTTGACTCCTAAGGTCCTAGCTATTCGATCTCGTGGGGCAACTCCCTAGAGTGAAGCCTAGGTTGCCCGAAACGTAGAAATGACCAATACTATCACACTGGTTGCAATTATTCATGCTATACGATGGAAGAACTGTTGTATTTTTTTGTATTTTATGCGTCTGGCGTTGCTTTCTAAGGCCCTAATTATTCGATCTGGTGGAGCAACGCAATAGAGTGAAGCCTATGTTGCCCGAAACGTAGAAATGACCATTACTTTCACACTGGTTGCAATTAGTCATGCTATACGATGGAAAAACTGTTGTGTTTTTATTGTATTTTATGCTTCTGGAGTCGACATCTGAGGCCCTAGCTATTCGATCTGGTGGAGCAACGCCCTTCAGTGAAGCCAAGGTTTCCCGGAACGTAGAAATGACCATTACTATCCAACTAGATTCAATTATTCCTGCAATACAATGGAAAAACATATTTATCTATACTGTACTTTATGCTGCCGGCGTTCACTTCTAAGGCCCTAACTATTCCATCTGGTGGATCAGCGCCCTAGAGTGAAGCCTAGGTTGCCCGGAACGTAGAAATGACCATTACCTTCACACTGGTTGCAATTATTCCTGTTATACGATTGAAAAACTGTTGTATTTATATTGTATTTTATGCTTCTGGCGTTGACTTCTAAAGCCCTAACTATTCGATCTGGTGGAGCAGCGCACTAGAGTGAAGCCTAGGTTGCCCCGAACGTAGAAATGACCTTTACTTTCACACTGTTTCCAAATATACATCATATACGATGGAAAAGCTGTTGTATTTATATTGTATTTTATAGTTATGGCGTTGTCTTCTAGGGCCGTAGCTATTCGATGTGGTTGAGCAACGCCCTAGAGTGAAGCCTAGGTTGCCCGGAACGTAGAAATGACCATTACTTCCACACTGTTTGCAATTATTCATATTATACGGTGGAAAAACTGTTGTATTTATACTGCATTTTATGCTTCTGGCATTGACTTCTAAAGCCCTAACTATTCGATGTGGTGGAGCAACGCCCTAGAGTGAAGCCTAGGTTGCCCGGAAAGTAGAAATGACCATTACATCCACACTGTTTGCAATTATTCATTTTATACAATGCTAAAACTGTTGTATTTATCTTGTTTTTTATAGTTATGGCGTTGACTTCTAAGGCCGTAGCTATTCGATGTGGTGGTGCAATGCCCTAGAGTGAAGCCTAGGATGCCCGGAACGTAGAAATGACCTTTACTTTCACACTGTTTGCAATTATTCCTGTCATACGATTGAAAAACTGTTGTATTTATATTGCAGTTTATGCTTCTGGCGTTGACTTCTTAGGCCCTAACTATTCGATCTGGGGAAACCACGCCCTAGACTGAAGCCCAGGTTGCCCGGAACGTAGAAATGACCATACCTTTCACACTGGTTGCAATTATTCCTGTTATACAAGGGAATAACTGTTGTATCTATTTTGTATTTTATGCTTCTGGCGTTGACTTCTTAGGTCCTAACTATTGGATGTGGTGGAGCAACGCCCCCTGGTGTCGCCCAGGTTGCCCGGAAGGTAGAAATGACCATAGCTTTCACACTGGTTGCAATTATTCCTGTTATACAAGGGAAAAACTGTTGTATTTATATTGTATTTTATGCTTCTGGCATTGTATTCAAAGTCCCTAACTATTCGATCTGGTGGAGAAACGCCCTAGTGTGAAACCTAGGTTGCCCGAAACGTAGAAATGACCATTACCTTCACACTGTTTGCGATTATTCATTTTATACGATGGTAAAACTGTTGTACTTATGTTGTATTTTATTCTTCAGGCGTTGAATTCTAAGTCCCTAGCTATTCGATCTGGTGGAGCAACGCCCTAGAGTGAAGCCTAGGTTACCCGGAACGTAGAAAGGTCCAGTACTTTCACACTGGTTGCAGTTATTCCTGTTATACAATGGAAAAACTGTTGCATTTTTATAGTATTTTATGCTTCTGACGTTGTATTCAAAGTCCCTAACTATTCGATCTGGTGGGGGAACGCCCTGGAGTTAAGCCAAGGTTGCCCGGAACGTAGAAATGACCATAACTTTAACACTGGTTGCAATTATTCGTTCTATACAATGAAAATACTGTTCTATTGATTTTGTATTTCATGATTCGGGCGTTGACTTCTAAGGCCCTAACTATTGGATCTGGTGGAGCATCGCCCTAGGGTGAAGCCGAGGTTGGCCGGAACGAAGAAATGACCATAACTTTCATACAGGTTGCAATTATTCCCGTTATACGATGGAAAAAATGTTGTATTTTTATTGTATTTTATGTCTCGGGCATTGACTCCTAAGGGCCTAGCTATTGAATCTGGTGTAGCAACGCCCTAGAGTGAAGCCTAGGTTGCACGGAATGTAGAAGTGACCATAACTTTCACACTGGTTGCAATTACTCGTTTTATACAATGGAAAAACTGTTGTATTAATTTCGTATTTTAGGCTTCCGGCGTTGACTTCTAAGACCCTAACTATTCGATCTGGTGGAGCAACGCCCTGGAGTGAAGCCTAAGTTGCCCGGAACGTGGAAATGTCCATCACTTTCACTCTGGTTGCAATTATTCCTGTTGTACGTTGGAAAGACTGTTGTATTTTTATTGTATTTTATGCTTCGGGCGTTGACTTCTAAGGCTCTAACTAGTGGATCTGGTGTGGAAACGCCCTAGACTGAAGCCAAGGTTGCCCGGAACGTAGAAATGACCATAACTTTCATACTGGTTGCAATTATTGCTTTTGTACGGTGGAAAAACTGTTGTATTTATATTGTGTTTTATGTTTCTGGCGTTGACTTCTAAGGCCCTAACTGTTCGATCTGGTGGAACAACGCCCTAGAATGAAGCCTAGGTTGCCCGGAACGTAGAAATGACCATTACTTTCACACTGCTTGCAGTCATTCATGCTATACGATCAAAAATCTGTTGTATTTATTTTGTATCTGGTGCATCTGGCGTTGACTTCTGAGGCCGTAACTATTGGATCTGGTGGACGAACGCCCTAGAGTGAAGCCTGGGCTGCCCGGAACGTAGAAATGACCATCACTTTCACACTGGTTGCAATTATTACCTTTATACGATGGAAAAACTATTGTATTTTCTGTATTTTATGTATCGGGCGTTGACTTCTAAGGCGCTAGCTACTCGATCTAGTGTAGCATCGCCCTAGAGTGAAGCCTAGGTTGCCCGGAACGTAGAAATGACCATTACTACCACACTGTTTGCAATTATTCGTTTTATACAATGGAAAAACTGTTGTATTTTTATTGTATTTTATGCTTCTAGCGTTGTCTTCTATGGTCCTAGCTATTCGACCTGGTGGAGCAACGCCCTAGAGTGAAGCCTAGGTTGCACGGAACGTAGAAATGCCCATTACTTTCACACTGGTTGTAATTATTCCTGTTGTGCGATGGAATAACTGTTGTAAGTTCATTTTATTTTATGATCCTGGTGTTGACTTCTAAGGAACTAGCTATTCGATCTGGTGGAGCAACGCCCTAGAGTGAAGCGTAGGTTGCCCGAACCGTAGAAATGACCATCACCTTCACTCTGGTTGCAATTATTCCTGTTATACGATGGAAAAACTGATGTATTTGTATTGTATTTTATGCTTCGGCCGTTGACTTCTGAGGCCCTAACTATTGCATCTGTTGGAGCAACGCCCTAGGGTGAAGCCGAGGTTGGCCGAAACGTCGAAATGACCATAACTTTTATACTGGTTGCAATTATTCGTTTTATACGATGGAAAACCTGTTGTATTTATATTGTGTTTTATGCTTCTGGCGTTGACTTCTAAGGCCGTACTTATTCGATGTGTTGGGGCAACGCCCTAGAGTGAAGCCTAGGTTGCCCGGAACGTATAAATGACCATTACTTTCTCACAGGTTGCAATTATTCGTTTTATACGATGGAAAAACTGTTGTATTTATTTTGTATTTGGTGCTTCTGGCGTTGACTTCTTAGGCCCTAACTATTCGATCTGGTGGAGCAACGCCCTAAAGTTAAGCCTAGTTTGCAGGGAACGTAGAAATGACCATCACTTCCACACTGGTAGCAATTATTCGTGTTATACGATGGAAAAGCTGTTGTATTTATTTTGTATTTTATGCTTCTGGCGTTGACTACTTAGGCCCTAACTATTGGATCTGGTGGACGAACCCCCTAGAGTGAAGCCTATGTTGCCCGGAACGTGGAAATGACCATCACTTTCACACTGGTTGCAATTATTGGTTTTATACGAAGGAAATACTGATGTATTTGTATTGTATTTTATGCTTCGGGCGTTGACTTCTAAGGCCCTAACTATTGGATCTGGTGGAGCATCGCCCTAGGGTGAAGCCGAGGTTGGCCGGAACGAAGAAATGACCATAACTTTCATACTGGTTGCAATTATTCCCGTTATACGATGGAAAAAATGTTGTATTTTTATTGTATTTTATGTCTCGGGCATTGACTCCTAAGGGCCTAGCTATTGAATCTGGTGGAGCAACGCCCTAGAGTGAAGCCTAGCTTGCACGGAATGTAGAAGTGACCATAACTTTCACACTGGTTGCAATTACTCGTTTTATACAATGGAAAAACTGTTGTATTAATTTCGTATTTTAGGCTTCCGGCGTTGACTTCTAAGACCCTAACTATTCGATCTGGTGGAGCAACGCCCTAGAGTGAAGCCTAAGTTGCCCGGAACGTGGAAATGTCCATCACTTTCACTCTGGTTGCAATTATGAGTGTTATACGTTGGAAAGCCTGTTGTATTTTTATTGTACTTTATGCTTCGGGCGTTGACTTCTAAGGCTCTAACTAGTGGATCTGGTGGAGAAACGCCCTAGACTGAAGCCAAGGTTGCGCGGAACGTAGAAATGACCATAACTTTCATACTGGTTGCAATTATTGCTTTTGTACGATGGAAAAACTGTTGTATTTATATTGTGTTTTATGCTTCTGGCGTTGACTTCTAAGGCCCTAACTGTTCGATCTGGTGGAACAACGCCCTAGAATGAAGCCTAGGTTGCCCGGAACGTAGAAATGACCATTACTTTCACACTGCTTGCAGTCATTCATGCTATACGATCAAAAATCTGTTGTATTTATTTTGTATCTGGTGCATCTGGCGTTGACTTCTGAGGCCGTAACTATTGGATCTGGTGGACGAACGCCCTAGAGTGAAGCCTGGGCTGCCCGGAACGTAGAAATGACCATCACTTTCACACTGGTTGCAATTATTACCTTTATACGATGGAAAAACTATTGTATTTTTTGTATTTTATGTATCGGGCGTTGACTTCTAAGGCGCTAGCTACTCGATCTGGTGTAGCATCGCCCTAGAGTGAAGCCTAGGTTGCCCGGAACGTAGAAATGACCATTACAACCACACTGTTTGCAATTATTCGTTTTATACAATGGAAAAACTGTTGTATTTTTATTGTATTTTATGCTTCTAGTGTTGTCTTCTAAGGTCCTAGCTATTCGACCTGGTGGAGCAACGCCCTAGAGTGAAGCCTAGGTTGCATGGAACGTAGAAATGCCCATTACTTTCACACTGGTTGTAATTATTCCTGTTATGCGATGGAATAACTGTTGTAAGTTCATTTTATTTTATGATCCTGGTGTTGACTTCTAAGGAACTAGCTATTCGATCTGGTGGAGCAACGCCCTAGAGTGAAGCGTAGGTTGCCCGAACCGTAGAAATGACCATCACCTTCACTCTGGTTGCAATTATTCCTGTTATACGATGGAAAAACTGATGTACTTGTATTGTATTTTATGCTTCGGCCGTTGACTTCTGAGGCCCTAACTATTGCATCTGTTGGAGCAACGCCCTAGGGTGAAGCCGAGGTTGGCCGAAATGTCGAAATGACCATAACTTTTATACTGGTTGCAATTATTCGTTTTATACGGTGGAAAACCTGTTGTATTTATATTGTGTTTTATGCTTCTTTCGTTGACTTCTAAGGCCGTACTTATTCGATGTGTTGGGGCAACGCCCTAGAGTGAAGCCTAGGTTGCCCGGAACGTATAAATGACCATTACTTTCACACTGGTTGCAATTATTCGTTTTATACGATGGAAAAACTGTTGTATTCATTTTGTATTTGGTGCTTCTGGCGATGACTTCTTAGGCCCTAACTATTCGATCTGGTGGAGCAACGCCCTAAAGTTAAGCCTAGTTTGCAGGGAACGTAGAAATGACCATCACTTCCACACTGGTAGCAATTATTCGTGTTATAGGATGGAAAAACTGTTGTATTTATTTTGTATTTTATGCTTCTGGCGTTGACTACTTCGGCCCTAACTATCGGATCTGGTGGACGAACCCCCTAGAGTGAAGCCTATGTTGCCCGGAACGTGGAAATGACCATCACTTTCACACTGGTTGCAATTATTCCAGTTTTACGATGGAAAAGCTGTTGTATTTATATTGTATTTTATGCTTCTGGCGTTGACTTCTTAGGCACTAACTATTCGATCTGGTGGAGCACAGCCCTGTAGTGAAGCCTAGGTTTCCGGGAACGTAGAAATAACCATTACCTTCACGTTTGTTGCAATTATTACTTTTATACGAATGACAAACTGTTGGATTTTGATTGTACTTTATGCTTCTGGCGTTGACTTCTAAGGCACTAACTATTCGATCTGGTGGAGCAACGCACGAGAGTGAAGCCTAGGTTACCCGGAACGTAGATATGACCATTACCTTCACGTTTGATGCAATTATTACTTTTATACGATGGACAAACTGTTGGATTTTGATTGTACTTTATGCTTCTGGCGTTGACTTCTAAGGCACTAACTATTCGATCTGGTGGAGCAACGCCCTAGAGTGAAGCCTAGGTTGCCCGGAACGTAGAAATGACCTTTACTTTCACACTGTTTGCAAATATACATCATATGCGATGGAAAAGCTGTTGTATTTATATTGTATTTTATGCTTCTGGCGTTGACTTCTTAGGCCCTAACTAGTCGATCTGGTGGAACAACGCCCTAGGGTGAAGCTTAGGTTGCCCGGAACGTGGAAATGACCATCACGTTCACATTTGTTGCAATTATTCCCGTTATACGATGGAAAAACTGTTGTATTTTTATTGTATTTTATGTTTCGGGCGTTGACTTCTAAGGCCATAGCTATTCGATATGGTGGAGCAACGCCATAGAGCAAAACCTAGGTTGCACGGAACGTAGAAATGACCATTCCTTTCACACTGGTTGCAATTATTCATTTTATACGATGGAAAAGCTGTTGTACATATATCGTATTTTATGCTTCAGGCGTTGACTTCTTAGGCCCTAACTATTCGACCTGGTGTAGCAACGCCCTAGGGTGAAGCCTAGGTTGCCCGAAACGTAGAAGTGACCATAGCTTTCATACTGTTTGCAATCATTCATTTTATACGACGGAAAAGCTGTTGTATTTATATTGTGTTTTATGCTTCTGGAGTTGACTTCTAAGGCCGTAGCCATTCGATCTGGTGGACCAACGCCCTAGAGTGAAGCCTAGGTTGCCCGGAACGTAGAAATGACCATAACATTCATACTGGTTGCAATTATTCGTTTAATAGGATGGAAAAACTGTTGTATTTTTATTTTATTTTATGCTTCTGGCGTTGACTTCTAAGTCAATAGCCATTCGATCTGGTGGACCAACGACCTAGAGTGAAGCCTAGGTTGCCCGGAACGTAGAAATGACCATCACCTTCACTCTGGTTGCAATTATTCCTGTTATACGATGGAAAAACTGTTGTATTTATATTATATTTTATGCTTCGGGCGTTGACTTCTAATGCCGTAGCTATTCGATGTGGTGGAGCAACACCCTAGAGTCAAGCCTAGGTTGCCCGGAACGTAGAAATGACCATTACTTTCACACTGTATGCAATTATTCATATTATACAGCGGAAAAACTGTTGTATTTATATTGTATTTTATGCTTCTGGCATTGACTTGTAAGGCCCTAACTAGTCGATGTGGTGGTGCAACGCCCTAGAGTGAAGCCTAGGTTGCCCGGAACGTAGAAATGACCATAGCTTTCACACTGGTTGCAATTATTCATGTTATACAAGGCAAAAACTGTTGCATTTTTATTGTATTTTATGCTTCTGCCGTTGTATTCAAAGTCCCCAACTATTCGATCTGGTGGAGCAACGCCCTGGAGTTAAGCCTAGGTTGCACGGAACGTAGAAATGACCATTGCCTTAACACTGCTTGCAATTATACATTCTATACGATGGAAAAACTGTTGTACTTATTTTGTATTTTATTCTTCTGGCGTTGAATTCTAAGTCCCTAGCTATTCGATCTGGTGGGGGAACGCCCTGGAGTTAAGCCAAGGTTGCCCGGAACGTAGAAATGACCATAACTTTAACACTGGTTGCAATTATTCGTTCTATACAATGAAAATACTGTTCTATTGATTTTGTATTTCATGATTCGGGCGTTGACTTCTAAGGCCCTAACTATTGGATCTGGTGGAGCATCGCCCTAGGGTGAAGCCGAGGTTGGCCGGAACGAAGAAATGACCATAACTTTCATACAGGTTGCAATTATTCCCGATATACGATGGAAAAAATGTTGTATTTTTATTGTATTTTATGTCTCGGGCATTGACTCCTAAGGGCCTAGCTATTGAATCTGGTGTAGCAACGCCCTAGAGTGAAGCCTAGGTTGCACGGAATGTAGAAGTGACCATAACTTTCACACTGGTTGCAATTACTCGTTTTATACAATGGAAAAACTGTTGTATTAATTTCGTATTTTAGGCTTCCGGCGTTGACTTCTAAGACCCTAACTATTCGATCTGGTGGAGCAACGCCCTGGAGTGAAGCCTAAGTTGCCCGGAACGTGGAAATGTCCATCACTTTCACTCTGGTTGCAATTATTCCTGTTGTACGTTGGAAAGACTGTTGTATTTTTATTGTATTTTATGCTTCGGGCGTTGACTTCTAAGGCTCTAACTAGTGGATCTGGTGTGGAAACGCCCTAGACTGAAGCCAAGGTTGCCCGGAACGTAGAAATGACCATAACTTTCATACTGGTTGCAATTATTGCTTTTGTACGGTGGAAAAACTGTTGTATTTATATTGTGTTTTATGTTTCTGGCGTTGACTTCTAAGGCCCTAACTGTTCGATCTGGTGGAACAACGCCCTAGAATGAAGCCTAGGTTGCCCGGAACGTAGAAATGACCATTACTTTCACACTGCTTGCAGTCATTCATGCTATACGATCAAAAATCTGTTGTATTTATTTTGTATCTGGTGCATCTGGCGTTGACTTCTGAGGCCGTAACTATTGGATCTGGTGGACGAACGCCCTAGAGTGAAGCCTGGGCTGCCCGGAACGTAGAAATGACCATCACTTTCACACTGGTTGCAATTATTACCTTTATACGATGGAAAAACTATTGTATTTTCTGTATTTTATGTATCGGGCGTTGACTTCTAAGGCGCTAGCTACTCGATCTAGTGTAGCATCGCCCTAGAGTGAAGCCTAGGTTGCCCGGAACGTAGAAATGACCATTACTACCACACTGTTTGCAATTATTCGTTTTATACAATGGAAAAACTGTTGTATTTTTATTGTATTTTATGCTTCTAGCGTTGTCTTCTAAGGTCCTTGCTATTCGACCTGGTGGAGCAACGCCCTAGAGTGAAGCCTAGGTTGCACGGAACGTAGAAATGCCCATTACTTTCACACTGGTTGTAATTATTCCTGTTATGCGATGGAATAACTGTTGTAAGTTCATTTTATTTTATGATCCTGGTGTTGACTTCTAAGGAACTAGCTATTCGATCTGGTGGAGCAACGCCCTAGAGTGAAGCGTAGGTTGCCCGAACCGTAGAAATGACCATCACCTTCACTCTGGTTGCAATTATTCCTGTTATACGATGGAAAAACTGATGTATTTGTATTGTATTTTATGCTTCGGCCGTTGACTTCTGAGGCCCTAACTATTGCATCTGTTGGAGCAACGCCCTAGGGTGAAGCCGAGGTTGGCCGGAACGTCGAAATGACCATAACTTTTATACTGGTTGCAATTATTCGTTTTATACGATGGAAAACCTGTTGTATTTATATTGTGTTTTATGCTTCTGGCGTTGACTTCTAAGGCCGTACTTATTCGATGTGTTGGGGCAACGCCCTAGAGTGAAGCCTAGGTTGCCCGGATCGTATAAATGACCATTACTTTCACACTGGTTGCCATTATTCGTTTTATACGATGGAAAAACTGTTGTATTCATTTTGTATTTGGTGCTTCTGGCGTTGACTTCTTAGGCCCTAACTATTCGATCTGGTGGAGCAACGCCCTAAAGTTAAGCCTAGTTTGCAGGGAACGTAGAAATGACCATCACTTCCACACTGGTAGCAATTATTCGTGTTATACGATGGAAAAACTGTTGTATTTATTTTGTATTTTATGCTTCTGGCGTTGACTACTTAGGCCCTAACTATTGGATCTGGTGGACGAACCCCCTAGAGTGAAGCCTATGTTGCCCGGAACGTGGAAATGACCATCACTTTCACACTGGTTGCAATTATTCCAGTTTTGCGATGGAAAAGCTGTTGTATTTATATTGTATTTTATGCTTCTGGCATTGACTTCTTAGGCACTAACTATTTGGTCTGGTGGAGCACAGCCCTGTAGTGAAGCCTAGGTTTCCGGGAACGTAGAAATAACCATTACCTTCACACTGGTTGCAATTATTCCTGTTATACAATGGAAAAACTGTTGCGTCTTTATTGTATTTTATGCTTCGGTCGCTGACTTCTAAGGCACTTACTATTCGATCTGGTGGAGCAACGCCCTAGAGTCAAGCCCAGGTTACCCGGAACGTAGAAATGACCATTACCTTCACGTTTGTTGCAATTATTACTTTTATACGAATGACAAACTCTTGGATTTTGATTGTACTTTATGCTTCTGGCGTTGACTTCTAAGGCACTAACTATTCGATCTGGTGGAGGAACGCACTAGAGTGAAGCCTAGGTTGCCCGGAACGTGGAAATGACCATCACGTTCACATTTGTTGCAATTATTCCCGTTATACGATGGAAAAACTGTTGTATTTTTATTGTATTTTATGTTTCGGGCGTTGACTTCTAAGGCCCTAGCTATTCGATATGGTGGAGCAACGCCATAGAGCAAAACCTAGGTTGCACGGAGCGTAGAAATGACCATTACTTTCACACTGGTTGCAATTATTCATTTTATACGATGGAAAAACTGTTGTACATATATCGTATTTTATGCTTCTGGTGTTGACTTCTTAGGCCCTAACTATTCGACCTGCTGGAGCAACGCCCTAGGGTGAAGCCTAGGTTGCCCGGAACGTAGAAGTGACCATTACTTCCTCACTGTTTGCAATTATTCATTTTATACATGGAAAAACTGTTGTATTTATATTGTATTTTATGCTTCTGGCATTGACTTCTAGGGCCCTAATTATTCGATGTGGTGGGGCAACGCCATAGAGCGAAACCTAGGTTGGTCGGAACATAGAAATGACCATTACTTTCACACTGGTTGCAATTATTCATTTTATACGATGGAAAGAGTGTTGTACATATATCGTATTTTATGCTTCTGGTGTTGACTTCTTAGGCACTAGCTATTCGACCTGGTGGAGCAACGCCCTAGGGTGAAGCCTAGGTTGCCCGGAACGTAGAAATGACCATAACTATCAGACTGGTTGCAATTATTCGTTTTGTACGATGGAAAGACTGTTGTATTTATATTGTATTTTAGAGTTATGGCGTTGTCTTCTAGGGCCGTAGCTATTCGATGTGGTTGAGCAACGCCCTAGAGTAAAGCCTAGGTTGTCCGGAACGAGGAAGTGACCATAGCTTTCATACTGGTTGCAATTATTCGTTTTATACGATGGAAAAACTGTTGTATTTATTTTGTATTTGGTGCTCCTGGCGTTGACTTCTTAGGCCCTAGCTATTGGATTTGGTGGACCAACGCCCTAGAGTGAAGCCTAGGTTGCCCGGAACGTAGAAATGACCTTCACCTTCACTCTGGTTTCAATTATTCCTGTTATACGATGGAAAAACTCTTGTATTTATATTATATTTTATGCTTCAAGCGTTGTCTTCTAAGGCCGTAGTTATTCGACGTGGTGGGGCAACGCCCTAGAGTGAAGCCTAGGTTGCCCGGAAAGTAGAAATGACCATTACTTCCACACTGTTTGCAATTACTCATATTATACAGTGGAAAAACTGTTGTATTTATATTGTATTTTATGCTTCTGGCATTGATTTCTAAGGCCCTAACTATTCGTTCTGGAGGAGCAACGCCCTAGAATGAAGCCTAGGTTGCCAGGAACGTAGAAATGACGATCACCTTCACACAGGTTGCGATAATTCCTGCTATACGATAGAAAAACTGTTGTATCTATTTTGTATTTTATGCTTCTGGAGATGACTTCATAGGTCCTAACTATTGGATCTGTTGGAGCAACGCCCTAGGGTGAAGCCGAGGATGCCCGGAACGTATAAATGACCATAACTTTCATACTGATTGCAATTATTCGTTTTATACGATGGAAAAGCTGTTGTACTTCTATTGTATTTTATACTTCTGGCGTTGACTTGTTAGGCCCTAACTATTCGATCTGGTAGACCAACGCCCTAGAGTGAAACCTAGGTTGCCCGGAACGAGGAAATGACCATCACGTTCACATTTGTTGCAATTGCTCCCGTTATACGATGGAAAAACTGTTGTACTTTTATTGTATTTTATGATTCGGGCGTTGACATCTAAGGCCCTAGCTATTCGATATGGTGGAGCAACGCCCTAGAGTGAAGTCTAGGTCGCCCGAAACGTAGAAATGACCATTACTTTCACTCTGGTTGCAATTATTCATGCTATACGATGGAAAAACTGTTGTATTTTTATTGTATTTTATGCTTCTGGCGTTGACTTCTTAGGCCCTAACTATTCGGCCTGGTGGAGCAACGCCCTAGGGTGAAGCCTAGGTTGCCCGGAACGTAGAAATGGCCATCACTTTCAGACTGGTTGCAATTATTCCCGTTATACGATAAAAAAACTGTTTTATTTCTATTGTATTTTATGTTTCGGGCGCTGACTTCTGAGGCCCTAGGTATTCGATCTGGTGGAGCAACGCCCTAGAGTGAAGCCTAGGTAGCCGGGAACGTAGAAATGACCATCACCTTCACTCTGGTTGCAATTATTGCTGTTATACGATGGAAAAACTGTTGTATCTGTGTTGTATTTTATGCTTCGGGCGTAGACTTCTAAGACCCTAACTATTCGATCTGGTGGAGCAACGCCCTAGAGTGAAGCCTAAGTTGCCCGGAACGTGGAAATGTCCATCACTTTCACTCTGGTTGCAATTATTCCTGTTGTACGTTGGAAAGACTGTTGTATTTTTATTGTATTTTATGCTTCGGGCGTTGACTTCTAAGGCTCTAACTAGTGGATCTGGTGTGGAAACGCCCTAGACTGAAGCCAAGGTTGCCCGGAACGTAGAAATGACCATAACTTTCATACTGGTTGCAATTATTGCTTTTGTACGGTGGAAAAACTGTTGTATTTATATTGTGTTTTATGTTTCTGGCGTTGACTTCTAAGGCCCTAACTGTTCGATCTGGTGGAACAACGCCCTAGAATGAAGCCTAGGTTGCCCGGAACGTAGAAATGACCATTACTTTCACACTGCTTGCAGTCATTCATGCTATACGATCAAAAATCTGTTGTATTTATTTTGTATCTGGTGCATCTGGCGTTGACTTCTGAGGCCGTAACTATTGGATCTGGTGGACGAACGCCCTAGAGTGAAGCCTGGGCTGCCCGGAACGTAGAAATGACCATCACTTTCACACTGGTTGCAATTATTACCTTTATACGATGGAAAAACTATTGTATTTTCTGTATTTTATGTATCGGGCGTTGACTTCTAAGGCGCTAGCTACTCGATCTAGTGTAGCATCGCCCTAGAGTGAAGCCTAGGTTGCCCGGAACGTAGAAATGACCATTACTACCACACTGTTTGCAATTATTCGTTTTATACAATGGAAAAACTGTTGTATTTTTATTGTATTTTATGCTTCTAGCGTTGTCTTCTAAGGTCCTTGCTATTCGACCTGGTGGAGCAACGCCCTAGAGTGAAGCCTAGGTTGCACGGAACGTAGAAATGCCCATTACTTTCACACTGGTTGTAATTATTCCTGTTATGCGATGGAATCAATGTTGTAAGTTCATTTTATTTTATGATCCTGGTGTTGACTTCTAAGGAACTATCTATTCGATCTGGTGGAGCAACGCCCTAGAGTGAAGCGTAGGTTGCCCGAACCGTAGAAATGACCATCACCTTCACTCTGGTTGCAATTATTCCTGTTATACGATGGAAAAACTGATGTATTTGTATTGTATTTTATGCTTCGGCCGTTGACTTCTGAGGCCCTAACTATTGCATCTGTTGGAGCAACGCCCTAGGGTGAAGCCGAGGTTGGCCGAAACGTCGAAATGACCATAACTTTTATACTGGTTGCAATTATTCGTTTTATACGATGGAAAACCTGTTGTATTTGTATTGTGTTTTATGCTTCTGGCGTTGACTTCTAAGGCCGTACTTATTCGATGTTTTGGGGCAACGCCCTAGAGTGAAGCCTAGGTTGCCCGGAACGTATAAATGACCATTACTTTCACACTGGTTGCAATTATTCGTTTTATACGATGGAAAAACAGTTGTATTTATTTTGTATTTGGTGCTTCTGGCGTTGACTTCTTAGGCCCTAACTATTCGATCTGGTGGAGCAACGCCCTAAAGTTAAGCCTAGTTTGCAGGGAACGTAGAAATGACCATAACTTCCACACTGGTAGCAATTATTCGCGTTATACGATGGAAAAACTGTTGTATTTATTTTGTATTTTATGCTTCTGGCGTTGACTACTTAGGCCCTAACTATTGGATCTGGTGGGCGAACCCCCTAGAGTGAAGCCTATGTTGCCCGGAACGTGGAAATGACCATCACTTTCACACTGGTTGCAATTATTGGTTTTATACGAAGGAAATACTGATGTATTTGTATTGTATTTTATGCTTCGGGCGTTGACTTCTAAGGCCCTAACTATTGGATCTGGTGGAGCATCGCCCTAGGGTGAAGCCGAGGTTGGCCGGAACGTATAAATGACCATTACTTTCACACTGGTTGCAATTATTCGTTTTATACGATGGAAAAACTGTTGTATTCATTTTGTATTTGGTGCTTCTGGCGTTGACTTCTTAGGCCCTAACTATTCGATCTGGTGGAGCAACGCCCTAAAGTTAAGCCTAGTTTGCAGGGAACGTAGAAATGACCATCACTTCCACACTGGTAGCAATTATTCGTGTTATACGATGGAAAAACTGTTGTATTTATTTTGTATTTTATGCTTCTGGCGTTGACTACTTAGGCCCTAACTATTGGATCTGGTGGACGAACCCCCTAGATTGAAGCCTATGTTGCCCGGAACGTGGAAATGACCATCACTTTCACACTGGTTGCAATTATTCCAGTTTTACGATGGAAAAGCTGTTGTATTTATATTGTATTTTATGCTTCTGGCGTTGACTTCTTAGGCACTAACTATTTGATCTGGTGGAGCACAGCCCTGTAGTGAAGCCTAGGTTTCCGGGAACGTAGAAATAACCATTACCTTCACACTGGTTGCAATTATTCCTGTTATACAATGGAAAAACTGTTGCGTCTTTATTGTATTTTATGCTTCGGTCGCTGACTTCTAAGGCACTTACTATTCGATCTGGTGGAGCAACGCCCTAGAGTCAAGCCCAGGTTACCCGGAACGTAGAAATGACCATTACCTTCACGTTTGTTGCAATTATTACTTTTATACGAATGACAAACTGTTGGATTTTGATTGTACTTTATGCTTCTGGCGTTGACTTCTAAGGCACTAACTATTCGATCTGGTGGAGCAACGCCCTAGAGTCAGGCCCAGGTTACCCGGAACGTGGAAATGACCATCACGCTCACATTTGTTGCAATTATTCCCGTTATACGATGGAAAAACTGTTGTATTTTTATTGTATTTTATGTTTCGGGCGTTGACTTCTAAGGCCCTAGCTATTCGATATGGTGGAGCAACGCCATAGAGCAAAACCTAGGTTGCACGGAACGTAGAAATGCCCATTACTTTCACGCTGGTTGCAATTATTCATTTGATACGATGGAAAAACTGTTGTACATATATCGTATTTTATGCTTCAGGCGTTGACTTCTTGGGCCCTAACTATTCGACCTGGTGGAGCAACGCCCTAGGGTGAAGCCTAGGTTGCCCGGAACGTAGAAATGACCATTACTTCCACACTGTTTGCAATTATTCATATTATACAGTGGAAAAACTGTTGCATTTATATTGTATTTTATGCTTCTGGCATTGATTTCTAAGGCCCTAACTATTCGATCTGGAGGAGCAACGCCCTAGAGTGAAGCCTAGGTTGCCCGGAACGTAGAAATGACCATCACCTTCACACAGGTTGCGATAATTCCTGCTATACGATGGAAAAACTGTTGTATCTATTTTGTATTTTATGCTTCTGGAGTTGACTTATTAGGCCCTAACTATTGGATCTGTTGGAGCAACGCCCTAGGGAGAAGCCGAGGATGCCCGGAACGTATAAATGGCCATAACTTTCATACTGATTGCAATTATTCGTTTTCTACGATGGAAAAGCTGTTGTATTTCTATTGTATTTTATACTTCTGCCGTGACTTGTTAGGCCCTAACTATTCGAACTGGTGGAGCAACGCCCTAGAGAGAAGCCTAGATTGCCCGGAACGTAGAAATGACCATTACCTTCAGGCTTGTTGCAATTATTCCTGTTATACGATGAAAAAACTGTTGTATATTTATTGTCTTTTATCCTTCAGGCGTTGTATTCAATGTCCCTAACTATTCGATCTGGTGGAGCAACGCCCCCGAGTTAAGCCCCGGTTGCCCGGAACGTAGATATGACCATAACTTTCACACTGGTTGCAATTATTCGTTCTATACAATGGAAAAACTGTTCTATTTATTTTGTATTTCATGCTTCGGGCGTTGACTTGTAAGTCCCTAACTATTCGATCTGGTGGAGCAACGCCCTACAGTTGAGCCTAGGTTGCCAGGAACGTAGAAATGACCTTTACTTTCACACTGATTGCAAATATACATTATATACGATGGAAAAGCTGTTGTATTTATATTGTATTTTATGCTTCTGGCATTGACTTCAAGGGCCCTAATTATTCGATGTGGTGGGGCAACGCCATAGAGCGAAACCTAGGTTGCTCGTAACATAGAAATGACCATTACCTTCACACTGGTTGCAATTATTCATTTTATACGATGGAAAGACTGTTGTATTTTTATTTTATTTTAGGCTTCTGTCGTTGACTTCTAAGTCCCTAGCTATTCGATCTGGTGGAGCAACGCCCTAGAGTGAAGCCTAGGTTGCGCGGAACGTAGAAATGACCATCACCTTCACTCTGGTTTCAATTATTCCTGTTATACGATGGAAAAACTGTTGTTTTTATATTATATTTTATGCTTCAGGCGTTGGCTTCTAAGGCCGTAGCTATTGGATGTGGTGGGGCAACGCCCTAGAGTGAAGCCTAGGTTGCCCGGAACGTAGAAATGACCATTACTTCCACACTGTTTGCAATTATTCATATTATACAGTGGAGAAACTGTTGTATTTATATTGTATTTTATGCTTCTGGCATTGATATCTAAGGCCCTAACAATTCGATCTGGAGGAGCAACGCCCTAGAATGAAGCCTAGGTTGCCAGGAACGTAGAAATGACCATCACCTTCACACAGGTTGCGATAATTCCTGCTTTACGATAGAAAATCTGTTGTATCTATTTTGTATTTTATGCTTCTGGAGTTGACTTCTTAGGCCCTAACTATTGGATCTGTTGGAGCAACGCCCTAGGGTGAAGCCGAGGATGCCCGGAACGTATAAATGACCATAACTTTCATACTGATTGCAATTATTCGTTTTATACGATGGAAAAGCTGTTGTATTTCTATTGTATTTTATACTTCTGGCGTTGACTTGTTAGGTCCTAACTATTCGAACTGGTGGAGCAACGTCCTAGAGAGAAGCCTAGATTGCCCGGAACGTAGAAATGACCATTACGTTCAGGCTTGTTGGAATTGTTCCTGTTATACGATGAAAAAACTGTTGTGTATTTATTGTCTTTTATCCTTCAGGCGTTGTATTCAATGTCCCTAACTATTCGCTCTGGTGGAGCAACGCCCTCGAGTTAAGCCCCGGTTGCCCGGATCGTAGATATGACCATAACTTTCACACTGGTTGCAATTATTCGTTCTATACAATGGAAAAACTGTTCTATTTATCTTGTATCTCATGCTTCGGGCGTTGACTTCTAAGTCCCTAACTATTCGATCTGGTGGAGCAACGCCCTACAGTTAAGCCTAGGTTGCCCCGAACGTAGAAATGACCTTTACTTTCACACTGTTTGCAAATATACATTATATACGATGGAAAAGCTGTTGCATTTATATTCTATTTTAGGCTTCTGGCGTTGACTTCTTACGCCCTAACTATTCGATCTGGTAGACCAACGCCCTAGAGTGAAACCTAGGTTGCCCGGAACGTGGAAATGACCATCACGTTCACATTTGTTGCAATTGTTCCCGTTATACGATGGAAAAACTGTTGTATTTTCATTATATTTTATGATTCGGGCGTTGACATCTAAGGCCCTACCCATTCGATATGGTGGAGCAACGCCCTAGAGTGAAGTCTAGGTCGCCCGAAACGTAGAAATGACCATTACTTTCACTCTGGTTGCAATTATTCATGCTATACGATGGAAAAACTGTTGTATTTTTATTGTATTTTATGCTTCTGGCGTTGACTTCTTAGGCCCTAACTATTCGACCTGGTGGAGCAACGCCCTAGAGTGAAGCCTAGGTAGCCCGGAACGTAGAAATGACCATCACCTTCACTCTGGTTGCAATTATTGCTGTTATACGATGGAAAAACTGTTGTATTTGTGTTGTATTTTATGCTTCGAGCGTTGACGTCTAAGGCTCTAACTAGTGGATCTGGTGGAGAAACGCCCTAGACTCAAGCCAAGGTTGCCCGGAACGTAGAAATGACCATTACTACCACACTGTTTGCAATTATTCGTTTTATACAATGGAAAAACTGTTGTATTTTTATTGTATTTTATGCTTCTAGCGTTGTCTTCTAAGGTCCTAGCTATTCGACCTGGTGGAGCAACGCCCTAGAGTGCAGCCTAGGTTGCACGGAACGTAGAAATGCCCATTACTTTCACACTGGATTTAATTATTCCTGTTATGCGATGGAATCAATGTTGTAAGTTCATTTTATTTTATGATCCTGGTGTTGACTTCTAAGGAACTAGCTATTCGATCTGGTGGAGCAACGCCCTAGAGTGAAGCGTAGGTTGCCCGAACCGTAGAAATGACCATCACCTTCACTCTGGTTGCAATTATTCCTGTTATACGATGGAAAAACTGATGTATTTGTATTGTATTTTATGCTTCGGCCGTTGACTTCTGAGGCCCTAACTATTGCATCTGTTGGAGCAACGCCCTAGGGTGAAGCCGAGGTTGGCCGAAACGTCGAAATGACCATAACTTTTATACTGGTTGCAATTATTCGTTTTATACGATGGAAAACCTGTTGTATTTGTATTGTGTTTTATGCTTCTGGCGTTGACTTCTAAGGCCGTACTTATTCGATGTTTTGGGGCAACGCCCTAGAGTGAAGCCTAGGTTGCCCGGAACGTATAAATGACCGTTACTTTCACACTGGTTGCAATTATTCGTTTTATACGATGGAAAAACAGTTGTATTTATTTTGTATTTGGTGCTTCTGGCGTTGACTTCTTAGGCCCTAACTATTCGATCTGGTGGAGCAACGCCCTAAAGTTAAGCCTAGTTTGCAGGGAACGTAGAAATGACCATAACTTCCACACTGGTAGCAATTATTCGCGTTATACGATGGAAAAACTGTTGTATTTATTTTGTATTTTATGCTTCTGGCGTTGACTACTTAGGCCCTAACTATTGGATCTGGTGGGCGAACCCCCTAGAGTGAAGCCTATGTTGCCCGGAACGTGGAAATGACCATCACTTTCACACTGGTTGCAATTATTGGTTTTATACGAAGGAAATACTGATGTATTTGTATTGTATTTTATGCTTCGGGCGTTGACTTCTAAGGCCCTAACTATTGGATCTGGTGGAGCATCGCCCTAGGGTGAAGCCGAGGTTGGCCGGAACGTATAAATGACCATTACTTTCACACTGGTTGCAATTATTCGTTTTATACGATGGAAAAACTGTTGTATTCATTTTGTATTTGGTGCTTCTGGCGTTGACTTCTTAGGCCCTAACTATTCGATCTGGTGGAGCAACGCCCTAAAGTTAAGCCTAGTTTGCAGGGAACGTAGAAATGACCATCACTTCCACACTGGTAGCAATTATTCGTGTTATACGATGGAAAAACTGTTGTATTTATTTTGTATTTTATGCTTCTGGCGTTGACTACTTAGGCCCTAACTATTGGATCTGGTGGACGAACCCCCTAGATTGAAGCCTATGTTGCCCGGAACGTGGAAATGACCATCACTTTCACACTGGTTGCAATTATTCCAGTTTTACGATGGAAAAGCTGTTGTATTTATATTGTATTTTATGCTTCTGGCGTTGACTTCTTAGGCACTAACTATTTGATCTGGTGGAGCACAGCCCTGTAGTGAAGCCTAGGTTTCCGGGAACGTAGAAATAACCATTACCTTCACACTGGTTGCAATTATTCCTGTTATACAATGGAAAAACTGTTGCGTCTTTATTGTATTTTATGCTTCGGTCGCTGACTTCTAAGGCACTTACTATTCGATCTGGTGGAGCAACGCCCTAGAGTCAAGCCCAGGTTACCCGGAACGTAGAAATGACCATTACCTTCACGTTTGTTGCAATTATTACTTTTATACGAATGACAAACTGTTGGATTTTGATTGTACTTTATGCTTCTGGCGTTGACTTCTAAGGCACTAACTATTCGATCTGGTGGAGCAACGCCCTAGAGTCAAGCCCAGGTTACCCGGAACGTGGAAATGACCATCACGCTCACATTTGTTGCAATTATTCCCGTTATACGATGGAAAAACTGTTGTATTTTTATTGTATTTTATGTTTCGGGCGTTGACTTCTAAGGCCCTAGCTATTCGATATGGTGGAGCAACGCCATAGAGCAAAACCTAGGTTGCACGGAACGTAGAAATGACCATTACTTTCACACTGGTTGCAATTATTCATTTGATACGATGGAAAAACTGTTGTACATATATCGTATTTTATGCTTCAGGCGTTGACTTCTTGGGCCCTAACTATTCGACCTGGTGGAGCAACGCCCTAGGGTGAAGCCTAGGTTGCCCGGAACGTAGAAATGACCATTACTTCCACACTGTTTGCAATTATTCATATTATACAGTGGAAAAACTGTTGCATTTATATTGTATTTTATGCTTCTGGCATTGATTTCTAAGGCCCTAACTATTCGATCTGGAGGAGCAACGCCCTAGAGTGAAGCCTAGGTTGCCCGGAACGTAGAAATGACCATCACCTTCACACAGGTTGCGATAATTCCTGCTATACGATGGAAAAACTGTTGTATCTATTTTGTATTTTATGCTTCTGGAGTTGACTTATTAGGCCCTAACTATTGGATCTGTTGGAGCAACGCCCTAGGGAGAAGCCGAGGATGCCCGGAACGTATAAATGGCCATAACTTTCATACTGATTGCAATTATTCGTTTTCTACGATGGAAAAGCTGTTGTATTTCTATTGTATTTTATACTTCTGCCGTGACTTGTTAGGCCCTAACTATTCGAACTGGTGGAGCAACGCCCTAGAGAGAAGCCTAGATTGCCCGGAACGTAGAAATGACCATTACCTTCAGGCTTGTTGCAATTATTCCTGTTATACGATGAAAAAACTGTTGTATATTTATTGTCTTTTATCCTTCAGGCGTTGTATTCAATGTCCCTAACTATTCGATCTGGTGGAGCAACGCCCCCGAGTTAAGCCCCGGTTGCCCGGAACGTAGATATGACCATAACTTTCACACTGGTTGCAATTATTCGTTCTATACAATGGAAAAACTGTTCTATTTATTTTGTATTTCATGCTTCGGGCGTTGACTTGTAAGTCCCTAACTATTCGATCTGGTGGAGCAACGCCCTACAGTTGAGCCTAGGTTGCCAGGAACGTAGAAATGACCTTTACTTTCACACTGATTGCAAATATACATTATATACGATGGAAAAGCTGTTGTATTTATATTGTATTTTATGCTTCTGGCATTGACTTCAAGGGCCCTAATTATTCGATGTGGTGGGGCAACGCCATAGAGCGAAACCTAGGTTGCTCGTAACATAGAAATGACCATTACCTTCACACTGGTTGCAATTATTCATTTTATACGATGGAAAGACTGTTGTATTTTTATTTTATTTTAGGCTTCTGTCGTTGACTTCTAAGTCCCTAGCTATTCGATCTGGTGGAGCAACGCCCTAGAGTGAAGCCTAGGTTGCGCGGAACGTAGAAATGACCATCACCTTCACTCTGGTTTCAATTATTCCTGTTATACGATGGAAAAACTGTTGTTTTTATATTATATTTTATGCTTCAGGCGTTGGCTTCTAAGGCCGTAGCTATTGGATGTGGTGGGGCAACGCCCTAGAGTGAAGCCTAGGTTGCCCGGAACGTAGAAATGACCATTACTTCCACACTGTTTGCAATTATTCATATTATACAGTGGAGAAACTGTTGTATTTATATTGTATTTTATGCTTCTGGCATTGATATCTAAGGCCCTAACAATTCGATCTGGAGGAGCAACGCCCTAGAATGAAGCCTAGGTTGCCAGAAACGTAGAAATGACCATCACCTTCACACAGGTTGCGATAATTCCTGCTTTACGATAGAAAATCTGTTGTATCTATTTTGTATTTTATGCTTCTGGAGTTGACTTCTTAGGCCCTAACTATTGGATCTGTTGGAGCAACGCCCTAGGGTGAAGCCGAGGATGCCCGGAACGTATAAATGACCATAACTTTCATACTGATTGCAATTATTCGTTTTATACGATGGAAAAGCTGTTGTATTTCTATTGTATTTTATACTTCTGGCGTTGACTTGTTAGGTCCTAACTATTCGAACTGGTGGAGCAACGTCCTAGAGAGAAGCCTAGATTGCCCGGAACGTAGAAATGACCATTACGTTCAGGCTTGTTGGAATTGTTCCTGTTATACGATGAAAAAACTGTTGTGTATTTATTGTCTTTTATCCTTCAGGCGTTGTATTCAATGTCCCTAACTATTCGCTCTGGTGGAGCAACGCCCTCGAGTTAAGCCCCGGTTGCCCGGATCGTAGATATGACCATAACTTTCACACTGGTTGCAATTATTCGTTCTATACAATGGAAAAACTGTTCTATTTATCTTGTATCTCATGCTTCGGGCGTTGACTTCTAAGTCCCTAACTATTCGATCTGGTGGAGCAACGCCCTACAGTTAAGCCTAGGTTGCCCCGAACGTAGAAATGACCTTTACTTTCACACTGTTTGCAAATATACATTATATACGATGGAAAAGCTGTTGCATTTATATTCTATTTTAGGCTTCTGGCGTTGACTTCTTACGCCCTAACTATTCGATCTGGTAGACCAACGCCCTAGAGTGAAACCTAGGTTGCCCGGAACGTGGAAATGACCATCACGTTCACATTTGTTGCAATTGTTCCCGTTATACGATGGAAAAACTGTTGTATTTTCATTATATTTTATGATTCGGGCGTTGACATCTAAGGCCCTACCCATTCGATATGGTGGAGCAACGCCCTAGAGTGAAGTCTAGGTCGCCCGAAACGTAGAAATGACCATTACTTTCACTCTGGTTGCAATTATTCATGCTATACGATGGAAAAACTGTTGTATTTTTATTGTATTTTATGCTTCTGGCGTTGACTTCTTAGGCCCTAACTATTCGGCCTGGTGGAGCAACGCCCTAGGGTGAAGCCTAGGTTGCCCGGAACGTAGAAATGGCCATCACTTTCAGACTGGTTGCAATTATTCCCGTTATACGATAAAAAAACTGTTTTATTTCTATTGTATTTTATGTTTCGGGCGCTGACTTCTGAGGCCCTAGGTATTCGATCTGGTGGAGCAACGCCCTAGAGTGAAGCCTAGGTAGCCGGGAACGTAGAAATGACCATCACCTTCACTCTGGTTGCAATTATTGCTGTTATACGATGGAAAAACTGTTGTATCTGTGTTGTATTTTATGCTTCGGGCGTAGACTTCTAAGACCCTAACTATTCGATCTGGTGGAGCAACGCCCTAGAGTGAAGCCTAAGTTGCCCGGAACGTGGAAATGTCCATCACTTTCACTCTGGTTGCAATTATTCCTGTTGTACGTTGGAAAGACTGTTGTATTTTTATTGTATTTTATGCTTCGGGCGTTGACTTCTAAGGCTCTAACTAGTGGATCTGGTGTGGAAACGCCCTAGACTGAAGCCAAGGTTGCCCGGAACGTAGAAATGACCATAACTTTCATACTGGTTGCAATTATTGCTTTTGTACGGTGGAAAAACTGTTGTATTTATATTGTGTTTTATGTTTCTGGCGTTGACTTCTAAGGCCCTAACTGTTCGATCTGGTGGAACAACGCCCTAGAATGAAGCCTAGGTTGCCCGGAACGTAGAAATGACCATTACTTTCACACTGCTTGCAGTCATTCATGCTATACGATCAAAAATCTGTTGTATTTATTTTGTATCTGGTGCATCTGGCGTTGACTTCTGAGGCCGTAACTATTGGATCTGGTGGACGAACGCCCTAGAGTGAAGCCTGGGCTGCCCGGAACGTAGAAATGACCATCACTTTCACACTGGTTGCAATTATTACCTTTATACGATGGAAAAACTATTGTATTTTCTGTATTTTATGTATCGGGCGTTGACTTCTAAGGCGCTAGCTACTCGATCTAGTGTAGCATCGCCCTAGAGTGAAGCCTAGGTTGCCCGGAACGTAGAAATGACCATTACTACCACACTGTTTGCAATTATTCGTTTTATACAATGGAAAAACTGTTGTATTTTTATTGTATTTTATGCTTCTAGCGTTGTCTTCTAAGGTCCTTGCTATTCGACCTGGTGGAGCAACGCCCTAGAGTGAAGCCTAGGTTGCACGGAACGTAGAAATGCCCATTACTTTCACACTGGTTGTAATTATTCCTGTTATGCGATGGAATAACTGTTGTAAGTTCATTTTATTTTATGATCCTGGTGTTGACTTCTAAGGAACTAGCTATTCGATCTGGTGGAGCAACGCCCTATAGTGAAGCGTAGGTTGCCCGAACCGTAGAAATGACCATCACCTTCACTCTGGTTGCAATTATTCCTGTTATACGATGGAAAAACTGATGTATTTGTATTGTATTTTATGCTTCGGCCGTTGACTTCTGAGGCCCTAACTATTGCATCTGTTGGAGCAACGCCCTAGGGTGAAGCCGAGGTTGGCCGGAACGTCGAAATGACCATAACTTTTATACTGGTTGCAATTATTCGTTTTATACGATGGAAAACCTGTTGTATTTATATTGTGTTTTATGCTTCTGGCGTTGACTTCTAAGGCCGTACTTATTCGATGTGTTGGGGCAACGCCCTAGAGTGAAGCCTAGGTTGCCCGGATCGTATAAATGACCATTACTTTCACACTGGTTGCCATTATTCGTTTTATACGATGGAAAAACTGTTGTATTCATTTTGTATTTGGTGCTTCTGGCGTTGACTTCTTAGGCCCTAACTATTCGATCTGGTGGAGCAACGCCCTAAAGTTAAGCCTAGTTTGCAGGGAACGTAGAAATGAACATCACTTCCACACTGGTAGCAATTATTCGTGTTATACGATGGAAAAACTGTTGTATTTATTTTGTATTTTATGCTTCTGGCGTTGACTACTTAGGCCCTAACTATTGGATCTGGTGGACGAACCCCCTAGAGTGAAGCCTATGTTGCCCGGAACGTGGAAATGACCATCACTTTCACACTGGTTGCAATTATTCCAGTTTTGCGATGGAAAAGCTGTTGTATTTATATTGTATTTTATGCTTCTGGCATTGACTTCTTAGGCACTAACTATTTGGTCTGGTGGAGCACAGCCCTGTAGTGAAGCCTAGGTTTCCGGGAACGTAGAAATAACCATTACCTTCACACTGGTTGCAATTATTCCTGTTATACAATGGAAAAACTGTTGCGTCTTTATTGTATTTTATGCTTCGGTCGCTGACTTCTAAGGCACTTACTATTCGATCTGGTGGAGCAACGCCCTAGAGTCAAGCCCAGGTTACCCGGAACGTAGAAATGACCATTACCTTCACGTTTGTTGCAATTATTACTTTTATACGAATGACAAACTCTTGGATTTTGATTGTACTTTATGCTTCTGGCGTTGACTTCTAAGGCACTAACTATTCGATCTGGTGGAGGAACGCACTAGAGTGAAGCCTAGGTTGCCCGGAACGTGGAAATGACCATCACGTTCACATTTGTTGCAATTATTCCCGTTATACGATGGAAAAACTGTTGTATTTTTATTGTATTTTATGTTTCGGGCGTTGACTTCTAAGGCCCTAGCTATTCGATATGGTGGAGCAACGCCATAGAGCAAAACCTAGGTTGCACGGAGCGTAGAAATGACCATTACTTTCACACTGGTTGCAATTATTCATTTTATACGATGGAAAAACTGTTGTACATATATCGTATTTTATGCTTCTGGTGTTGACTTCTTAGGCCCTAACTATTCGACCTGCTGGAGCAACGCCCTAGGGTGAAGCCTAGGTTGCCCGGAACGTAGAAGTGACCATTACTTCCTCACTGTTTGCAATTATTCATTTTATACATGGAAAAACTGTTGTATTTATATTGTATTTTATGCTTCTGGCATTGACTTCTAGGGCCCTAATTATTCGATGTGGTGGGGCAACGCCATAGAGCGAAACCTAGGTTGCTCGGAACATAGAAATGACCATTACTTTCACACTGGTTGCAATTATTCATTTTATACGATGGAAAGAGTGTTGTACATATATCGTATTTTATGCTTCTGGTGTTGACTTCTAAGGCACTAGCTATTCGACCTGGTGGAGCAACGCCCTAGGGTGAAGCCTAGGTTGCCCGGAACGTAGAAATGACCATAACTATCAGACTGGTTGCAATTATTCGTTTTGTACGATGGAAAGACTGTTGTATTTATATTGTATTTTATAGTTATGGCGTTGTCTTCTAGGGCCGTAGCTATTCGATGTGGTTGAGCAACGCCCTAGAGTAAAGCCTAGGTTGTCCGGAACGAGGAAGTGACCATAGCTTTCATACTGGTTGCAATTATTCGTTTTATACGATGGAAAAACTGTTGTATTTATTTTGTATTTGGTGCTCCTGGCGTTGACTTCTTAGGCCCTAGCTATTGGATTTGGTGGACCAACGCCCTAGAGTGAAGCCTAGGTTGCCCGGAACGTAGAAATGACCTTCACCTTCACTCTGGTTTCAATTATTCCTGTTATACGATGGAAAAACTCTTGTATTTATATTATATTTTATGCTTCAAGCGTTGTCTTCTAAGGCCGTAGTTATTCGACGTGGTGGGGCAACGCCCTAGAGTGAAGCCTAGGTTGCCCGGAACGTAGAAATGACCATTACTTCCACACTGTTTGCAATTACTCATATTATACAGTGGAAAAACTGTTGTATTTATATTGTATTTTATGCTTCTGGCATTGATTTCTAAGGCCCTAACTATTCGTTCTGGAGGAGCAACGCCCTAGAATGAAGCCTAGGTTGCCAGGAACGTAGAAATGACGATCACCTTCACACAGGTTGCGATAATTCCTGCTATACGATAGAAAAACTGTTGTATCTATTTTGTATTTTATGCTTCTGGAGATGACTTCATAGGTCCTAACTATTGGATCTGTTGGAGCAACGCCCTAGGGTGAAGCCGAGGATGCCCGGAACGTATAAATGACCATAACTTTCATACTGATTGCAATTATTCGTTTTATACGATGGAAAAGCTGTTGTACTTCTATTGTATTTTATACTTCTGGCGTTGACTTGTTAGGCCCTAACTATTCGATCTGGTAGACCAACGCCCTAGAGTGAAACCTAGGTTGCCCGGAACGAGGAAATGACCATCACGTTCACATTTGTTGCAATTGCTCCCGTTATACGATGGAAAAACTGTTGTACTTTTATTGTATTTTATGATTCGGGCGTTGACATCTAAGGCCCTAGCTATTCGATATGGTGGAGCAACGCCCTAGAGTGAAGTCTAGGTCGCCCGAAACGTAGAAATGACCATTACTTTCACTCTGGTTGCAATTATTCATGCTATACGATGGAAAAACTGTTGTATTTTTATTGTATTTTATGCTTCTGGCGTTGACTTCTTAGGCCCTAACTATTCGACCTGGTGGAGCAACGCCCTAGAGTGAAGCCTAGGTAGCCCGGAACGTAGAAATGACCATCACCTTCACTCTGGTTGCAATTATTGCTGTTATACGATGGAAAAACTGTTGTATTTGTGTTGTATTTTATGCTTCGAGCGTTGACGTCTAAGGCTCTAACTAGTGGATCTGGTGGAGAAACGCCCTAGACTGAAGCCAAGGTTGCCCGGAACGTAGAAATGACCATTACTACCACACTGTTTGCAATTATTCGTTTTATACAATGGAAAAACTGTTGTATTTTTATTGTATTTTATGCTTCTAGCGTTGTCTTCTAAGGTCCTAGCTATTCGACCTGGTGGAGCAACGCCCTAGAGTGCAGCCTAGGTTGCACGGAACGTAGAAATGCCCATTACTTTCACACTGGATTTAATTATTCCTGTTATGCGATGGAATCAATGTTGTAAGTTCATTTTATTTTATGATCCCGGTGTTGACTTCTAAGGAACTAGCTATTCGATCTGGTGGAGCAACGCCCTAGAGTGAAGCGTAGGTTGCCCGAACCGTAGAAATGACCATCACCTTCACTCTGGTTGCAATTATTCCTGTTATACGATGGAAAAACTGATGTATTTGTATTGTATTTTATGCTTCGGCCGTTGACTTCTGAGGCCCCAACTATTGCATCTGTTGGAGCAACGCCCTAGGGTGAAGCCGAGGTTGGCCGAAACGTCGAAATGACCATAACTTTTATACTGGTTGCAATTATTCGTTTTATACGATGGAAAACCTGTTGTATTTGTATTGTGTTTTATGCTTCTGGCGTTGACTTCTAAGGCCGTACTTATTCGATGTTTTGGGGCAACGCCCTAGAGTGAAGCCTAGGTTGCCCGGAACGTATAAATGACCATTACTTTCACACTGGTTGCAATTATTCGTTTTATACGATGGAAAAACAGTTGTATTTATTTTGTATTTGGTGCTTCTGGCGTTGACTTCTTAGGCCCTAACTATTCGATCTGGTGGAGCAACGCCCTAAAGTTAAGCCTAGTTTGCAGGGAACGTAGAAATGACCATAACTTCCACACTGGTAGCAATTATTCGCGTTATACGATGGAAAAACTGTTGTATTTATTTTGTATTTTATGCTTCTGGCGTTGACTACTTAGGCCCTAACTATTGGATCTGGTGGGCGAACCCCCTAGAGTGAAGCCTATGTTGCCCGGAACGTGGAAATGACCATCACTTTCACACTGGTTGCAATTATTGGTTTTATACGAAGGAAATACTGATGTATTTGTATTGTATTTTATGCTTCGGGCGTTGACTTCTAAGGCCCTAACTATTGGATCTGGTGGAGCATCGCCCTAGGGTGAAGCCGAGGTTGGCCGGAACGTATAAATGACCATTACTTTCACACTGGTTGCAATTATTCGTTTTATACGATGGAAAAACTGTTGTATTCATTTTGTATTTGGTGCTTCTGGCGTTGACTTCTTAGGCCCTAACTATTCGATCTGGTGGAGCAACGCCCTAAAGTTAAGCCTAGTTTGCAGGGAACGTAGAAATGACCATCACTTCCACACTGGTAGCAATTATTCGTGTTATACGATGGAAAAACTGTTGTATTTATTTTGTATTTTATGCTTCTGGCGTTGACTACTTAGGCCCTAACTATTGGATCTGGTGGACGAACCCCCTAGAGTGAAGCCTATGTTGCCCGGAACGTGGAAATGACCATCACTTTCACACTGGTTGCAATTATTCCAGTTTTACGATGGAAAAGCTGTTGTATTTATATTGTATTTTATGCTTCTGGCGTTGACTTCTTAGGCACTAACTATTTGATCTGGTGGAGCACAGCCCTGTAGTGAAGCCTAGGTTTCCGGGAACGTAGAAATAACCATTACCTTCACACTGGTTGCAATTATTCCTGTTATACAATGGAAAAACTGTTGCGTCTTTATTGTATTTTATGCTTCGGTCGCTGACTTCTAAGGCACTTACTATTCGATCTGGTGGAGCTACGCCCTAGAGTCAAGCCCAGGTTACCCGGAACGTAGAAATGACCATTACCTTCACGTTTGTTGCAATTATTACTTTTATACGAATGACAAACTGTTGGATTTTGATTGTACTTTATGCTTCTGGCGTTGACTTCTAAGGCACTAACTATTCGATCTGGTGGAGCAACGCCCTAGAGTCAAGCCCAGGTTACCCGGAACGTGGAAATGACCATCACGCTCACATTTGTTGCAATTATTCCCGTTATACGATGGAAAAACTGTTGTATTTTTATTGTATTTTATGTTTCGGGCGTTGACTTCTAAGGCCCTAGCTATTCGATATGGTGGAGCAACGCCATAGAGCAAAACCTAGGTTGCACGGAACGTAGAAATGACCATTACTTTCACACTGGTTGCAATTATTCATTTGATACGATGGAAAAACTGTTGTACATATATCGTATTTTATGCTTCAGGCGTTGACTTCTTGGGCCCTAACTATTCGACCTGGTGGAGCAACGCCCTAGGGTGAAGCCTAGGTTGCCCGGAACGTAGAAATGACCATTACTTCCACACTGTTTGCAATTATTCATATTATACAGTGGAAAAACTGTTGCATTTATATTGTATTTTATGCTTCTGGCATTGATTTCTAAGGCCCTAACTATTCGATCTGGAGGAGCAACGCCCTAGAGTGAAGCCTAGGTTGCCCGGAACGTAGAAATGACCATCACCTTCACACAGGTTGCGATAATTCCTGCTATACGATGGAAAAACTGTTGTATCTATTTTGTATTTTATGCTTCTGGAGTTGACTTATTAGGCCCTAACTATTGGATCTGTTGGAGCAACGCCCTAGGGAGAAGCCGAGGATGCCCGGAACGTATAAATGGCCATAACTTTCATACTGATTGCAATTATTCGTTTTCTACGATGGAAAAGCTGTTGTATTTCTATTGTATTTTATACTTCTGCCGTGACTTGTTAGGCCCTAACTATTCGAACTGGTGGAGCAACGCCCTAGAGAGAAGCCTAGATTGCCCGGAACGTAGAAATGACCATTACCTTCAGGCTTGTTGCAATTATTCCTGTTATACGATGAAAAAACTGTTGTATATTTATTGTCTTTTATCCTTCAGGCGTTGTATTCAATGTCCCTAACTATTCGATCTGGTGGAGCAACGCCCCCGAGTTAAGCCCCGGTTGCCCGGAACGTAGATATGACCATAACTTTCACACTGGTTGCAATTATTCGTTCTATACAATGGAAAAACTGTTCTATTTATTTTGTATTTCATGCTTCGGGCGTTGACTTGTAAGTCCCTAACTATTCGATCTGGTGGAGCAACGCCCTACAGTTGAGCCTAGGTTGCCAGGAACGTAGAAATGACCTTTACTTTCACACTGATTGCAAATATACATTATATACGATGGAAAAGCTGTTGTATTTATATTGTATTTTATGCTTCTGGCATTGACTTCAAGGGCCCTAATTATTCGATGTGGTGGGGCAACGCCATAGAGCGAAACCTAGGTTGCTCGTAACATAGAAATGACCATTACCTTCACACTGGTTGCAATTATTCATTTTATACGATGGAAAGACTGTTGTATTTTTATTTTATTTTAGGCTTCTGTCGTTGACTTCTAAGTCCCTAGCTATTCGATCTGGTGGAGCAACGCCCTAGAGTGAAGCCTAGGTTGCGCGGAACGTAGAAATGACCATCACCTTCACTCTGGTTTCAATTATTCCTGTTATACGATGGAAAAACTGTTGTTTTTATATTATATTTTATGCTTCAGGCGTTGGCTTCTAAGGCCGTAGCTATTGGATGTGGTGGGGCAACGCCCTAGAGTGAAGCCTAGGTTGCCCGGAACGTAGAAATGACCATTACTTCCACACTGTTTGCAATTATTCATATTATACAGTGGAGAAACTGTTGTATTTATATTGTATTTTATGCTTCTGGCATTGATATCTAAGGCCCTAACAATTCGATCTGGAGGAGCAACGCCCTAGAATGAAGCCTAGGTTGCCAGGAACGTAGAAATGACCATCACCTTCACACAGGTTGCGATAATTCCTGCTTTACGATAGAAAATCTGTTGTATCTATTTTGTATTTTATGCTTCTGGAGTTGACTTCTTAGGCCCTAACTATTGGATCTGTTGGAGCAACGCCCTAGGGTGAAGCCGAGGATGCCCGGAACGTATAAATGACCATAACTTTCATACTGATTGCAATTATTCGTTTTATACGATGGAAAAGCTGTTGTATTTCTATTGTATTTTATACTTCTGGCGTTGACTTGTTAGGTCCTAACTATTCGAACTGGTGGAGCAACGTCCTAGAGAGAAGCCTAGATTGCCCGGAACGTAGAAATGACCATTACGTTCAGGCTTGTTGGAATTGTTCCTGTTATACGATGAAAAAACTGTTGTGTATTTATTGTCTTTTATCCTACAGGCGTTGTATTCAATGTCCCTAACTATTCGCTCTGGTGGAGCAACGCCCTCGAGTTAAGCCCCGGTTGCCCGGATCGTAGATATGACCATAACTTTCACACTGGTTGCAATTATTCGTTCTATACAATGGAAAAACTGTTCTATTTATCTTGTATCTCATGCTTCGGGCGTTGACTTCTAAGTCCCTAACTATTCGATCTGGTGGAGCAACGCCCTACAGTTAAGCCTAGGTTGCCCCGAACGTAGAAATGACCTTTACTTTCACACTGTTTGCAAATATACATTATATACGATGGAAAAGCTGTTGCATTTATATTCTATTTTAGGCTTCTGGCGTTGACTTCTTACGCCCTAACTATTCGATCTGGTAGACCAACGCCCTAGAGTGAAACCTAGGTTGCCCGGAACGTGGAAATGACCATCACGTTCACATTTGTTGCAATTGTTCCCGTTATACGATGGAAAAACTGTTGTATTTTCATTATATTTTATGATTCGGGCGTTGACATCTAAGGCCCTACCCATTCGATATGGTGGAGCAACGCCCTAGAGTGAAGTCTAGGTCGCCCGAAACGTAGAAATGACCATTACTTTCACTCTGGTTGCAATTATTCATGCTATACGATGGAAAAACTGTTGTATTTTTATTGTATTTTATGCTTCTGGCGTTGACTTCTTAGGCCCTAACTATTCGGCCTGGTGGAGCAACGCCCTAGGGTGAAGCCTAGGTTGCCCGGAACGTAGAAATGGCCATCACTTTCAGACTGGTTGCAATTATTCCCGTTATACGATAAAAAAACTGTTTTATTTCTATTGTATTTTATGTTTCGGGCGCTGACTTCTGAGGCCCTAGGTATTCGATCTGGTGGAGCAACGCCCTAGAGTGAAGCCTAGGTAGCCGGGAACGTAGAAATGACCATCACCTTCACTCTGGTTGCAATTATTGCTGTTATACGATGGAAAAACTGTTGTATCTGTGTTGTATTTTATGCTTCGGGCGTAGACTTCTAAGACCCTAACTATTCGATCTGGTGGAGCAACGCCCTAGAGTGAAGCCTAAGTTGCCCGGAACGTGGAAATGTCCATCACTTTCACTCTGGTTGCAATTATGAGTGTTATACGTTGGAAAGCCTGTTGTATTTTTATTGTACTTGATGCTTCGGGCGTTGACTTCTAAGGCTCTAACTAGTGGATCTGGTGGAGAAACGCCCTAGACTGAAGCCAAGGTTGCGCGGAACGTAGAAATGACCATAACTTTCATACTGGTTGCAATTATTGCTTTTGTACGATGGAAAAACTGTTGTATTTATATTGTGTTTTATGCTTCTGGCGTTGACTTCTAAGGCCCTAACTGTTCGATCTGGTGGACGAACGCCCTAGAGTGAAGCCTGGGCTGCCCGGAACGTAGAAATGACCATCACTTTCACACTGGTTGCAATTATTACCTTTATACGATGGAAAAACTATTGTATTTTTTGTATTTTATGTATCGGGCGTTGACTTCTAAGGCGCTAGCTACTCGATCTGGTGTAGCATCGCCCTAGAGTGAAGCCTAGGTTGCCCGGAACGTAGAAATGACCATTACAACCACACTGTTTGCAATTATTCGTTTTATACAATGGAAAAACTGTTGTATTTTTATTGTATTTTATGCTTCTAGTGTTGTCTTCTAAGGTCCTAGCTATTCGACCTGGTGGAGCAACGCCCTAGAGTGAAGCCTAGGTTGCATGGAACGTAGAAATGCCCATTACTTTCACACTGGTTGTAATTATTCCTGTTATGCGATGGAATAACTGTTGTAAGTTCATTTTATTTTATGATCCTGGTGTTGACTTCTAAGGAACTAGCTATTCGATCTGGTGGAGCAACGCCCTAGAGTGAAGCGTAGGTTGCCCGAACCGTAGAAATGACCATCACCTTCACTCTGGTTGCAATTATTCCTGTTATACGATGGAAAAACTGATGTACTTGTATTGTATTTTATGCTTCGGCCGTTGACTTCTGAGGCCCTAACTATTGCATCTGTTGGAGCAACGCCCTAGGGTGAAGCCGAGGTTGGCCGAAATGTCGAAATGACCATAACTTTTATACTGGTTGCAATTATTCGTTTTATACGCTGGAAAACCTGTTCTATTTATATTGTGTTTTATGCTTCTTTCGTTGACTTCTAAGGCCGTACTTATTCGATGTGTTGGGGCAACGCCCTAGAGTGAAGCCTAGGTTGCCCGGAACGTATAAATGACCATTACTTTCACACTGGTTGCAATTATTCGTTTTATACGATGGAAAAACTGTTGTATTCATTTTGTATTTGGTGCTTCTGGCGATGACTTCTTAGGCCCTAACTATTCGATCTGGTGGAGCAACGCCCTAAAGTTAAGCCTAGTTTGCAGGGAACGTAGAAATGACCATCACTTCCACACTGGTAGCAATTATTCGTGTTATAGGATGGAAAAACTGTTGTATTTATTTTGTATTTTATGCTTCTGGCGTTGACTACTTCGGCCCTAACTATCGGATCTGGTGGACGAACCCCCTAGAGTGAAGCCTATGTTGCCCGGAACGTGGAAATGACCATCACTTTCACACTGGTTGCAATTATTCCAGTTTTACGATGGAAAAGCTGTTGTATTTATATTGTATTTTATGCTTCTGGCGTTGACTTCTTAGGCACTAACTATTCGATCTGGTGGAGCACAGCCCTGTAGTGAAGCCTAGGTTTCCGGGAACGTAGAAATAACCATTACCTTCACGTTTGTTGCAATTATTACTTTTATACGAATGACAAACTGTTGGATTTTGATTGTACTTTATGCTTCTGGCGTTGACTTCTAAGGCACTAACCATTCGATCTGGTGGAGCAACGCACGAGAGTGAAGCCTAGGTTACCCGGAACGTAGATATGACCATTACCTTCACGTTTGATGCAATTATTACTTTTATACGATGGACAAACTGTTGGATTTTGATTGTACTTTATGCTTCTGGCGTTGACTTCTAAGGCACTAACTATTCGATCTGGTGGAGCAACGCCCTAGAGTGAAGCCTAGGTTGCCGGAACGTAGAAATGACCTTTACTTTCACACTGTTTGCAAATATACATCATATGCGATGGAAAAGCTGTTGTATTTATATTGTATTTTATGCTTCTGGCGTTGACTTCTTAGGCCCTAACTAGTCGATCTGGTGGAACAACGCCCTAGGGTGAAGCTTAGGTTGCCCGGAACGTGGAAATGACCATCACGTTCACATTTGTTGCAATTATTCCCGTTATACGATGGAAAAACTGTTGTATTTTTATTGTATTTTATGTTTCGGGCGTTGACTTCTAAGGCCATAGCTATTCGATATGGTGGAGCAACGCCATAGAGCAAAACCTAGGTTGCACGGAACGTAGAAATGACCATTCCTTTCACACTGGTTGCAATTATTCATTTTATACGATGGAAAAGCTGTTGTACATATATCGTATTTTATGCTTCAGGCGTTGACTTCTAAGACCCTAACTATGCGATGTGGTGAAGCAACGCCCTAGAGTGAAGCCTAGGTTGCCCGGAACGTAGAAATGACCATAGCTTTCACACTGGTTGCAATTATTCATGTTATACAAGGCAAAAACTGTTGCATTTTTATTGTATTTTATGCTTCTGCCGTTGTATTCAAAGTCCCCAACTATTCGATCTGGTGGAGCAACGCCCTGGAGTTAAGCCTAGGTTGCACGGAACGTAGAAATGACCATTGCCTTAACACTGCTTGCAATTATACATTCTATACGATGGAAAAACTGTTGTACTTATTTTGTATTTTATTCTTCTGGCGTTGAATTCTAAGTCCCTAGCTATTCGATCTGGTGGTGCAACGCCCTGGAGTTAAGCCTAGGTTGCCCGGAACGTAGAAATGACCATAACTTTCACACTGTTTGCAATCATTCATTTTATACGATGGAAAAGCTGTTGTATTTATATTGTATTTTATGCTTCTGGAGTTGACTTCTAAGGCCGTAGCCATTCGATCTGGTGGACCAACGCCCTAGAGTGAAGCCTAGGTTGCCCGGAACGTAGAAATGACCATAACATTCATACTGGTTGCAATTATTCGTTTAATAGGATGGAAAAACTGTTGTATTTTTATTTTATTTTATGTTTCTGGCGTTGACTTCTAAGTCCCTAGCCATTCGATCTGGTGGACCAACGCCCTAGAGTGAAGCCTAGGTTGCCCGAAACGTAGAAATGACCATCACCTTCACTCTTGTTGCAATTATTCCTGTTATACGATGGAAAAACTGTTGTATTTATATTATATTTTATGCTTCAGGCGTTGACTTCTAAGGCCGTAGCTATTCGATGTGGTGGAGCAACACCCTAGAGTCAAGCCTAGGTTGCCCGGAACGTAGAAATGACCATTACTTTCACACTGTATGCAATTATTCATATTATACAGCGGAAAAACTGTTGTATTTATATTGTATTTTATGCTTCTGGCATTGACTTGTAAGCCCCTAACTAGTCGATGTGGTGGAGCAACGCCCTAGAGTGAAGCCTAGGTTGCCCGGTACGTAGAAGTGACCATAGCTTTCACACTGGTTGCAATTATTCCTGTTATACAAGGGAAAAACTGTTGTATTTATATTGTATTTTATGCTTCTGGCGTTGACATCTTAGGCCCTAACTATTCGATCTGGTGGAGCAACGCCCTAGAGTGAAGCCTAGGTTACCCGGAACGTAGAAAAGACAAGTACTTTCACACTGGTTGCAGTTATTCCTGTTATACAATGGAAAAACTGTTGCATTTTTGTTGTATTTTATGCTTCTGCCGTTGTATTCAGAGTCCGCAACTATTCGATCTGGTGGAGCAACGCCCTGGAGTTAAGCCAAGGTTACCCGGAACGTAGAAATGACCATAACATTCATACTGGTTGCAATTATTCATATTATACAGTGGAAAAACTGTTGTATTTATATTGTATTTTATGCTTCTGGCATTGACTTCTAAGACCCTAACTATTCGATGTGGTGGAGCAACGCCCTAGAGTGAAGCCTAGGTTGCCCGGAACGTAGAAATGACCATAGCTTTCACACTGGTTGCAATTATTCATGTTATACAAGGCAAAAACTGTTGCATTTTTATTGTATTTTATGCTTCTGCCGTTGTATTCAAAGTCCCCAACTATTCCATCTGGTGGAGCAACGCCCTGGAGTTAAGCCTAGGCTGCACGGAACGTAGAAATGACCATTGCCTTAACACTGCTTGCAATTATACATTTTATACGATGGAAAAACTGTTGTACTTATTTTGTATTTTATTCTTCTGGCGTTGAATTCTAAGTCCCTAGCTATTCGATCTGGTGGTGCAACGCCCTGGAGTTAAGCCTAGGTTGCCCGGAACGTAGAAATGACCATAACTTTCACACTGTTTGCAATCATTCATTTTATACGATGGAAAAGCTGTTGTATTTATATTGTATTTTATGCTTCTGGAGTTGACTTCTAAGGCCGTAGCCATTCGATCTGGTGGATCAACGCCCTAGAGTGAAGCCTAGGTTGCCCGGAACGTAGAAATGACCATAACATTCATACTGGTTGCAATTATTCGTTTAATAGGATGGAAAAACTGTTGTATTTTTATTTTATTTTATGCTTCTGGCGTTGACTTCTAAGTCCCTAGCCATTCGATCTGGTGGACGAACGCCCTAGAGTGAAGCCTAGGTTGCCCGGAACGTAGAAATGACCATCACCTTCACTCTGGTTGCAATTATTCCTGTTATACGATGGAAAAACTGTTCTATTTATATTATATTTTATGCTTCAGGCGTTGACTTCTAAGGCCGTAGCTATTCGATGTGGTGGAGCAACACCCTAGAGTCAAGCCTAGGTTGCCCGGAACGTAGAAATGACCATTACTTTCACACTGTATGCAATTATTCATATTATACAGCGGAAAAACTGTTGTATTTATATTGTATTTTATGCTTCTGGCATTGACTTGTAAGGCCCTAACTAGTCGATGTGGTGGAGCAACGCCCTAGAGTGAAGCCAAGGTTGTCCGGAACGTAGAAATGACCATAACATTCATACTGGTTGCAATTATTCATATTATACTGTGGAAAAACTGTTGTATTTATATTGTATTTTATGCTTCTGGCATTGACTTCTAAGACCCTAACTATTCGATGTGGTGGAGCAACGCCCTAGAGTGAAGCCTAGGTTGCCCGGAACGTAGAAATGACCATAGCTTTCACACTGGTTGCAATTATTCATGTTATACAAGGCAAAAACTGTTACATTTTTATTGTATTTTATGCTTCTGCCGTTGTATTCAAAGTCACCAACTATTCGATCTGGTGGAGCAACGCCCTGGAGTTAAGCCTAGGCTGCACGGAACGTAGAAATGACCATTGCCTTAACACTGCTTGCAATTATACATTTTATACGATGGTAAAACTGTTGTACTTATTTCGTATTTTATTCTTCTGGCGTTGAATTCTAAGTACCTAGCTATTCGATCTGGTGGTGCAACGCCCTGGAGTTAAGCCTAGGTTGCCCGGAACGTAGAAATGACCATAACTTTCACACTGTTTGCAATCATTCATTTTATACGATGGAAAAGCTGTTGTATTTATATTGTATTTTATGCTTCTGGCGTTGACTTCTATGGCCCTAACCATTCGACGTGGTGGAGAAACGCCCTAGAGCGAAACCTAGGTTGCCTGGAACGTAGAAATGACCATTACTTTCACACTGGTTGCAATTATTCGTTTTATACGATGGAAAAACTGCTGTATTTCTATTTTATTTTATGCTTCTGGCGTTTACTTCTTTGGCCCTAACTATTGGATCTGGTGGAGCAACGCCCCAGAGTGAAGCCTAGGTTGCACGGAACGTAGAAATGACTATTACTTTCACACTGGTTGCAATTATAGCTTGTATACGATGGAAAAACTGCTGTAATTTTATTTTATTTTATGCTTCTGGCGTTGACTTCTTAGGCCCTAACTTTTCGATCTGGTGGAGCAACGCCCTAGAGTGAAGCCTAGGTTGCCCGGAACGTAGAAATGACCATTACTTTCACACTGTTTGCAATTATTCATTTTATACAATGGAAAAACTGTTGTATTTATATTGTATTTTATGCTTCTGGCGTTGACTTCTAAGGCCCTAACCATTCTACGTGGTGGAGCAACGCCCTAGAGCGAAACCTAGGTTGCCCGGAACGTAGAAATGACCATTACTTTCACACTGGTTGCAATTATTCGTTTTATACGATGGAAAAATTGTTGTATTTCTATTTTATTTTATGCTTCTGGCGTTGACTTCTTTGGACCTAACTATTGGATCTGGTGGAGCAACGCCCCAGAGTGAAGCCTAGGTTGCACGGAACGTAGAAATGACCATCACTTTGACACTGGTTGCAATTATTCCTGTTATACCATGGTCAAACTGTTGGATTTTTATTGGTTTTTATGCTTGTGGCGTGGAATACTAAGTCCCTAGCTGTTCAATCTGGTGGAGCAACGCCCTAGAGTGATGCCTAGGTAGCACAGAGCGTTGAAATGACCATCACATTCACACTGGTTGCAATTATTCCTGTTATACGATGGAAAAACTGATTTAATTTTATTGTATTTTATGCGTCTGGCGTTGTTTTCTAAGGCCCTAACTATTCGACCTGGTGGAGCAACGCCCTATAGTGAAGCCTAGGTTGCCCGGAACGTAGAAATGACCATTACGTTCACACTGTTTGCAATTATTCATTTTATACAATGGAAAGACTGTTGTATTTATATTGTATTCTATGCTTCTGTAATTGACTTCTAGGGTCCTAGCTATTCGATCTAATGGAGCAACGTCCAAGAGTGAAGCCTATGTTGCCCGGAACGTAGAAATGACCATTTCTTTCACACTGGTTGCAATTATTCCTATTTTACGATGGAAAAACCTTTGTATTTATTTTGTATTCGATGCTCCTGGCGTTGGCTTCTTAAGCCCTCACTATTGGATCTGGTGGACCAACGCCCTAGAGTGATGATTAGGTTGCCCCGAACGTAGAAATGACCATCACTTTTACACTGGTTGCAATTATTCCTGTTATACGATGGAAAAACTGATGTAATTTTATTTTGTTTTATGCTTCTGGCGTTGACTTCTTAGGCCCTAACTTTTCGATCTGGTGTGGCAACGTCCAAGAGTGAAGCCTATGTTGCCCGGAACGTAGAAGTGACCATTACTTTCACATTGGTTGCAATTATACCTTTTATACGCTGGAAAAGCTGTTGTATTTTTATTGTATTTTATGCGTCCGGCGTTGTTTTCTAAGGCTCTCACTATTCGACATGGTGGAGCAACGTCCTAGAGTGAAGCCTAGGTTGGCCCGTACGTAGAAATGACTATTACTTTCACACTGGTTGCAATTATTCCTGTTATACCATGGACAAACTGTTGGATTTTTATTGTATTTTATGCTTCTGGCGTTGAATTCTAAGTCCCTAGCTATTCGACCTGGTGGAGCAACGCCCTAGAGTGAAGCCTAGGCTACCCGGAACGTAGAAATGACCAGTACTTTCACACTGGTTGCAGTTATTCCTGTTATACAATGGAAAAACTGTTGCATTTTTATTGTATTTTATGCTTATGGCCTTGTATTCAAAGTCCCTAACTATTCGATCTGGTGGAGCAACGACCTGGAGTTAAGCCTAGGTTGCCCAGAACGTAGAAATGACCATAACTTTCACACTGTTTGCAATCATTCATTTTATACGATGGAAAAGCTGTTGTATTTATATTGTATTTTATGCTTCTGGAGTTGACTTCTAAGGCCGTAGCCATTCGATCTGGTGGACCAACGCCCTAGAGTGAAGCCTAGGTTGCCCGGAACGTAGAAATGACCATAACATTCATACTGGTTGCAATTATTCGTTTAATAGGATGGAAAAACTGTTGTATTTTTATTTTATTTTATGTTTCTGGCGTTGACTTCTAAGTCCCTAGCCATTCGATCTGGTGGACCAACGCCCTAGAGTGAAGCCTAGGTTGCCCGAAACGTAGAAATGACCATCACCTTCACTCTGGTTGCAATTATTCCTGTTATACGATGGAAAAACTGTTGTATTTATATTATATTTTATGCTTCAGGCGTTGACTTCTAAGGCCGTAGCTATTCGATGTGGTGGAGCAACACCCTAGAGTCAAGCCTAGGTTGCCCGCAACGTAGAAATGACCATTACTTTCACACTGTATGCAATTATTCATATTATACAGCGGAAAAACTGTTGTATTTATATTGTATTTTATGCTTCTGGCATTGACTTGTAAGGCCCTATCTAGTCGATGTGGTGGAGCAACGCCCTAGAGTGAAGCCTAGGTTGCCCGGTACGTAGAAGTGACCATAGCTTTCACACTGGTTGCAATTATTCCTGTTATACAAGGGAAAAACTGTTGTATTTATATTGTATTTTATGCTTCTGGCGTTGACATCTTAGGCCCTAACTATTCGATCTGGTGGAGCAACGCCCTAGAGTGAAGCCTAGGTTACCCGGAACGTAGAAAAGACAAGTACTTTCACACTGGTTGCAGTTATTCCTGTTATACAATGGAAAAACTGTTGCATTTTTGTTGTATTTTATGCTTCTGCCGTTGTATTCAGAGTCCGCAACTATTCGATCTGGTGGAGCAACGTCCTGGAGTTAAGCCAAGGTTGCCCGGAACGTAGAAATGACCATAACATTCATACTGGTTGCAATTATTCATATTATACAGTGGAAAAACTGTTGTATTTATATTGTATTTTATGCTTCTGGCATTGACTTCTAAGACCCTAACTATTCGATGTGGTGGAGCAACGCCCTAGAGTGAAGCCTAGGTTGCCCGGAACGTAGAAATGACCATAGCTTTCACACTGGTTGCAATTATTCATGTTATACAAGGCAAAAACTGTTGCATTTTTATTGTATTTTATGCTTCTGCCGTTGTATTCAAAGTCCCCAACTATTCCATCTGGTGGAGCAACGCCCTGGAGTTAAGCCTAGGCTGCACGGAACGTAGAAATGACCATTGCCTTAACACTGCTTGCAATTATACATTTTATACGATGGAAAAACTGTTGTACTTATTTTGTATTTTATTCTTCTGGCGTTGAATTCTAAGTCCCTAGCTATTCGATCTGGTGGTGCAACGCCCTGGAGTTAAGCCTAGGTTGCCCGGAACGTAGAAATGACCATAACTTTCACACTGTTTGCAATCATTCATTTTATACGATGGAAAAGCTGTTGTATTTATATTGTATTTTATGCTTCTGGAGTTGACTTCTAAGGCCGTAGCCATTCGATCTGGTGGATCAACGCCCTAGAGTGAAGCCTAGGTTGCCCGGAACGTAGAAATGACCATAACATTCATACTGGTTGCAATTATTCGTTTAATAGGATGGAAAAACTGTTGTATTTTTATTTTATTTTATGCTTCTGGCGTTGACTTCTAAGTCCCTAGCCATTCGATCTGGTGGACGAACGCCCTAGAGTGAAGCCTAGGTTGCCCGGAACGTAGAAATGACCATCACCTTCACTCTGGTTGCAATTATTCCTGTTATACGATGGAAAAACTGTTCTATTTATATTATATTTTATGCTTCAGGCGTTGACTTCTAAGGCCGTAGCTATTCGATGTGGTGGAGCAACACCCTAGAGTCAAGCCTAGGTTGCCCGGAACGTAGAAATGACCATTACTTTCACACTGTATGCAATTATTCATATTATACAGCGGAAAAACTGTTGTATTTATATTGTATTTTATGCTTCTGGCATTGACTTGTAAGGCCCTAACTAGTCGATGTGGTGGAGCAACGCCCTAGAGTGAAGCCAAGGTTGTCCGGAACGTAGAAATGACCATAACATTCATACTGGTTGCAATTATTCATATTATACTGTGGAAAAACTGTTGTATTTATATTGTATTTTATGCTTCTGGCATTGACTTCTAAGACCCTAACTATTCGATGTGGTGGAGCAACGCCCTAGAGTGAAGCCTAGGTTGCCCGGAACGTAGAAATGACCATAGCTTTCACACTGGTTGCAATTATTCATGTTATACAAGGCAAAAACTGTTACATTTTTATTGTATTTTATGCTTCTGCCGTTGTATTCAAAGTCACCAACTATTCGATCTGGTGGAGCAACGCCCTGGAGTTAAGCCTAGGCTGCACGGAACGTAGAAATGACCATTGCCTTAACACTGCTTGCAATTATACATTTTATACGATGGTAAAACTGTTGTACTTATTTCGTATTTTATTCTTCTGGCGTTGAATTCTAAGTACCTAGCTATTCGATCTGGTGGTGCAACGCCCTGGAGTTAAGCCTAGGTTGCCCGGAACGTAGAAATGACCATAACTTTCACACTGTTTGCAATCATTCATTTTATACGATGGAAAAGCTGTTGTATTTATATTGTATTTTATGCTTCTGGCGTTGACTTCTATGGCCCTAACCATTCGACGTGGTGGAGAAACGCCCTAGAGCGAAACCTAGGTTGCCTGGAACGTAGAAATGACCATTACTTTCACACTGGTTGCAATTATTCGTTTTATACGATGGAAAAACTGCTGTATTTCTATTTTATTTTATGCTTCTGGCGTTTACTTCTTTGGCCCTAACTATTGGATCTGGTGGAGCAACGCCCCAGAGTGAAGCCTAGGTTGCACGGAACGTAGAAATGACCATTACTTTCGCACTGTTTGCAATTATTCATTTTATACAATGGAAAGACTGTTTTATTTATATTGTATTTTATGCTTCTGGCGTTGACTTCTAAGGTCCTAGCAATTCGATCTCTTGGAGCAACGTCCAAGAGTGAGGCCTATGTTGCCCGGAACGTAGAAAGGACCATTACTTTCACACTGGTTGCAATTATAGCTTGTATACGATGGAAAAACTGCTGTAATTTTATTTTATTTTATGCTTCTGGCGTTGACTTCTTAGGCCCTAACTTTTCGATCTGGTGGAGCAACGCCCTAGAGTGAAGCCTAGGTTGCCCGGAACGTAGAAATGACCATTACTTTCACACTGTTTGCAATTATTCATTTTATACAATGGAAAAACTGTTGTATTTATATTGTATTTTATGCTTCTGGCGTTGACTTCTAAGGCCCTAACCATTCTACGTGGTGGAGCAACGCCGTAGAGCGAAACCTAGGTTGCCCGGAACGTAGAAATGACCATTACTTTCACACTGGTTCCAATTATTCGTTTTATACGATGGAAAAATTGTTGTATTTCTATTTTATTTTATGCTTCTGGCGTTGACTTCTTTGGACCTAACTATTGGATCTGGTGGAGCAACGCCCCAGAGTGAAGCCTAGGTTGCACGGAACGTAGAAATGACCATCACTTTGACACTGGTTGCAATTATTCCTGTTATACCATGGTCAAACTGTTGGATTTTTATTGTTTTTTATGCTTGTGGCGTGGAATTCTAAGTCCCTAGCTGTTCGATCTGGTGGAGCAACGCCCTAGAGTGATGCCTAGGTAGCACAGAGCGTTGAAATGACCATCACATTCACACTGGCTGCAATTATTCCTGTTATACGATCGAAAAACTGATTTAATTTTATTGTATTTTATGCGTCTGGCGTTGTTTTCTAAGGCCCTAACTATTCGACCTGGTGGAGCAACGCCCTATAGTGAAGCCTAGGTTGCCCGGAACGTAGAAATGACCATTACTTTCACACTGTTTGCAATTATTCATTTTATACAATGGAAAGACTGTTGTATTTATATTGTATTCTATGCTTCTGTAATTGACTTCTAAGGTCCTAGCTATTCGATCTCATGGAGCAACGTCCAAGAGTGAAGCCTATGTTGCCCGGAACGTAGAAATGACCATTTCTTTCACACTGGTTGCAATTATTCCTATTTTACGATGGAAAAACCTTTGTATTTATTTTGTATTCGATGCTCCTGGCGTTGGCTTCTTAAGCCCTCACTATTGGATCTGGTGGACCAACGCCCTAGAGTGATGATTAGGTTGCCCCGAACGTAGAAATGACCATTACTTTTACACTGGTTGCAATTATTCCTGTTATACGATGGAAAAACTGTTGTAATTTTATTTTGTTTTATGCTTCTGGCGTTGACTTCTTAGGCCCTAATTTTTCGATCTGGTGTGGCAACGTCCAAGAGTGAAGCCTATGTTGCCCGGAACGTAGAAGTGACCATTACTTTCGCATTGGTTGCAATTATACCTTTTATACGCTGGAAATGCTGTTGTATTTTTATTGTATTTTATGCGTCCGGCGTTGTTTTCTAAGGCTCTCACTATTCGACATGGTGGAGCAACGTCCTAGAGTGAAGCCTAGGTTGGCCCGTACGTAGAAATGACCATTACTTTCACACTGTTTGCAATTATTCATTTTATACATCGGAAAGACTGTTGTATTTATATTGTGTTCTATGCTTATGGCGTTGACTTCTAAGGTCCTAGCTATTCGATCTCTTGGAGCAACGTCCAAGAGTGAAGCCTATGTTGCCCGGAACGCAGAAATGACCATTCCTTTCACACTGGTTGCAATTATTCCTGTTTTACGATGGAAAAACTGTTGTATTTATTTTGTATTTGATGCTCCTGGCGTCGGCTTCTTAGGCCCTAACTATTGGATCTGGTGGACCAACGCCCTAGAGTGATGAATAGGTTGCCCCGGACGTAGAAATGACCATCACTTTCACACTGGTTGCAATTATTCCTGTCATACGATGGAAAAACTGTTGTATTTATTTTGTATTTGATGCTCCTGGCGTCGGCTTCTTAGGCCCTAACTATTGGATCTGGTGGACCAACGCCCTAGAGTGATGAATAGGTTGCCCGCAACGTAGAAATGTCCATCACTTTCACACTGGTTGCAATTCTTCCTGTTATACGATGGAAAAACTGTTGCAATTTCATTTTATTTTATGCTTCTGGCGTTGACTTCTTAGGCCCTAACTTTTCGATCTGGAGGGGCAACGTCCAAGAGTGAAGCCTATGTTGCCCGGAACGTAGAAGTGACCATTACTTTCACATTGGTTGCAATTATACCTTTTATACGCTGGAAAAGCTGTTGTATTTTTATTGTATTTTATGCGTCCGGCGTTGTTTTCTAAGGCTCTCACTATTCGACATGGTGGAGCAACGTCCTAGAGTGAAGCCTAGGTTGGCCCGTACGTAGAAGTGACTATTACTTTCACACTGGTTGCAATTATTCCTGTTATACCATGGACAAACTGTTGGATTTTTATTGTATTATATGCTTCTGGCGTTGAATTCTAAGTCCCTAGCTATTCGATCTGGTGGAGCAACGCCCTAGAGTGAAGCCTAGGCTACCCGGAACGTAGAAATGACCAGTACTTTCACACTGGTTGCAGTTATTCCTGTTATACAATGGAAAAACTGTTGCATTTTTATTGTATTTTATGCTTATGGCCTTGTATTCAAAGTCCCTAACTATTCGATCTGGTGGTGGAACGCCCTAGAGTTAAGCCAAGGTTGCCCGGAACGTAGAAACGACCATAACTTTCACACTGGTTGCAATTATTCGTTCTATACAATGGAAAGACTGTTCTCTTTATTTTGTATTTTATGCTTCGGGCGTTGACTTGTAAGTCCCTAACAATTCGGTCTCGTGGAGCAACGCCCTAAACTGAAGCCTAGGTTGCCCGGAACGTAGTAATGGCCATTACCTTCACACGGTTTGCGATTATTCATTTTATACGATGGTAAAACTGTTGTACTTGGGTTGTATTTTATTCTTCTGGCGTTGAATTCTAAGTCCCCAACTATTCGACCTGGTGGAGCAACGCCATGGAGTTAATCCTAGGTTGCCCGGAACGTAGAAATGACCATTGCCTTAACACTGCTTGCAATTATACATTTTATACGATGGAAAAACTGTTGTACTTATTTTGTATTTTATTCTTCTGGCGTTGAATTCTAAGTCCCTAGCTATTCGATCTGGTGGTGCAGCGCCCTAGAGTGAAGCCTAGGTTACCCGGAACATAGAAATGACCAGTACTTTTACACTGGTTGTAGCTTTCCTGTTATACGATGGAAAAACTGTTGCATTTTTATTGTATTCTATGCTTCTGGCGTTGTATTCAAAGTCCCTAACTATTCGATCTGGTGGAGCAACGACCTGGAGTTAAGCCTAGGTTGCCCAGAACGTAGAAATGACCATAACTTTCACACTGTTTGCAATCATTCATTTTATACGATGGAAAAGCTGTTGTATTTATATTGTGTTTTATGCTTCTGGAGTTGACTTCTAAGGCCGTAGCCATTCGATCTGGTGGACCAACGCCCTAGAGTGAAGCCTAGGTTGCCCGGAACGTAGAAATGACCATAACATTCATACTGGTTGCAATTATTCGTTTAATAGGATGGAAAAACTGTTGTATTTTTATTTTATTTTATGTTTCTGGCGTTGACTTCTAAGTCCCTAGCCATTCGATCTGGTGGACCAACGCCCTAGAGTGAAGCCTAGGTTGCCCGAAACGTAGAAATGACCATCACCTTCACTCTGGTTGCAATTATTCCTGTTATACGATGGAAAAACTGTTGTATTTATATTATATTTTATGCTTCAGGCGTTGACTTCTAAGGCCGTAGCTATTCGATGTGGTGGAGCAACACCCTAGAGTCAAGCCTAGGTTGCCCGGAACGTAGAAATGACCATTACTTTCACACTGTATGCAATTATTCATATTATACAGCGGAAAAACTGTTGTATTTATATTGTATTTTATGCTTCTGGCATTGACTTGTAAGGCCCTAACTAGTCGATGTGGTGGAGCAACGCCCTAGAGTGAAGCCTAGGTTGCCCGGTACGTAGAAGTGACCATAGCTTTCACACTGGTTGCAATTATTCCTGTTATACAAGGGAAAAACTGTTGTATTTATATTGTATTTTATGCTTCTGGCGTTGACATCTTAGGCCCTAACTATTCGATCTGGTGGAGCAACGCCCTAGAGTGAAGCTTAGGTTACCCGGAACGTAGAAAAGACAAGTACTTTCACACTGGTTGCAGTTATTCCTGTTATACGATGGAAAAACTGTTGTACTTATTTTGTATTTTATTCTTCTGGCGTTGAATTCTAAGTCCCTAGCTTTTCGATCTGGTGGTGCAACGCCCTGGAGTTAAGCCTAGGTTGCCCGGAACGTAGAAATGACCATAACTTTCACACTGTTTGCAATCATTCATTTTATACGATGGAAAAGCTGTTGTATTTATATTGTATTTTATGTTTCTGGAGTTGACTTCAAAGGCCGTAGCCATTCGATCTGGTGGATCAACGCCCTAGAGTGAAGCCTAGGTTGCCCGGAACGTAGAAATGACCATAACATTCATACTGGTTGCAATTATTCGTTTAATAGGATGGAAAAACTGTTGTATTTTTATTTTATTTTATGCTTCTGGCGTTGACTTCTAAGTCCCTAGCCATTTGATCTGGTGGACGAACGCCCTAGAGTGAAGCCTAGGTTGCCCGGAACGTAGAAATGACCATCACCTTCACTCTGGTTGCAATTATTCCTGTTATACGATGGAAAAACTGTTCTATTTATATTATATTTTATGCTTCAGGCGTTGACTTCTAAGGCCGTAGCTATTCGATGTGGTGGAGCAACACCCTAGAGTCAAGCCTAGGTTGCACGGAACGTAGAAATGACCATTACTTTAACACTGTTTGCAATTATTCATTTTATACAATGGAAAGACTGTTTTATTTATATTGTATTTTATGCTTCTGGCGTTGACTTCTAAGGTCCTAGCAATTCGATCTCTTGGAGCAACGTCCAAGAGTGAGGCCGATGTTGCCCGGAACGTAGAAAGGACCATTACTTTCGCATTGGTTGCAATTATACCTTTTATACGCTGGAAAAGCTGTTGTATTTTTATTGTATTTTATGCGTCCGGCGTTGTTTTCTAAGGCTCTCACTATTCGACATGGTGGAGCAACGTCCTAGAGTGAAGCCTAGGTTGGCCCGTACGTAGAAATGACCATTACTTTCACACTGTTTGCAATTACTCATTTTATACAATGGAAAAACTGTTGTATTTATATTGTATTTTATGCTTCTGGCGTTGACTTCTAAGGCCCTAACCATTCTACGTGGTGGAGCAACGCCCTAGAGCGAAACCTAGGTTGCCCGGAACGTAGAAATGACCATTACTTTCACACTGGTTGCAATTATTCGTTTTATACGATGGAAAAATTGTTGTATTTCTATTTTATTTTATGCTTCTGGCGTTGACTTCTTTGGACCTAACTATTGGATCTGGTGGAGCAACGCCCCAGAGTGAAGCCTAGGTTGCACGGAACGTAGAAATGACCATCACTTTGACACTGGTTGCAATTATTCCTGTTATACCATGGTCAAACTGTTGGATTTTTATTGTTTTTTATGCTTGTGGCGTGGAATTCTAAGTCCCTAGCTGTTCGATCTGGTGGAGCAACGCCCTAGAGTGATGCCTAGGTAGCACAGAGCGTTGAAATGACCATCACATTCACACTGGTTGCAATTATTCCTGTTATACGATCGAAAAACTGATTTAATTTTATTGTATTTTATGCGTCTGGCGTTGTTTTCTAAGGCCCTAACTATTCGACCTGGTGGAGCAACGCCCTAGAGTGATGATTAGGTTGCCCCGAACGTAGAAATGACCATCACTTTTACACTGGTTGCAATTATTCCTGTTATACGATGGAAAAACTGTTGTAATTTTATTTTGTTTTATGCTTCTGGCGTTGACTTCTTAGGCCCTAACTTTTCGATCTGGTGTGGCAACGTCCAAGAGTGAAGCCTATGTTGCCCGGAACGTAGAAGTGACCATTACTTTCGCATTGGTTGCAATTATACCTTTTATACGCTGGAAAAGATGTTGTATTTTTATTGTATTTTATGCGTCCGGCGTTGTTTTCTAAGGCTCTCACTATTCGACATGGTGGAGCAACGTCCTAGAGTGAAGCCTAGGTTGGCCCGTACGTAGAAATGACCATTACTTTCACACTGTTTGCAATTATTCATTTTATACATCGGAAAGACTGTTGTATTTATATTGTGTTCTATGCTTATGGCGTTGACTTCTAAGGTCCTAGCTATTCGATCTCTTGGAGCAACGTCCAAGAGTGAAGCCTATGTTGCCCGGAACGCAGAAATGACCATTCCTTTCACACTGGTTGCAATTATTCCTGTTTTACGATGGAAAAACTGTTGTATTTATTTTGTATTTGATGCTCCTGGCGTCGGCTTCTTAGGCCCTAACTATTGGATCTGGTGGACCAACGCCCTAGAGTGATGAATAGGTTGCCCCGGACGTAGAAATGACCATCACTTTCACACTGGTTGCAATTATTCCTGTTAGACGATGGACAAACTGTTGGATTTTTATTGTATTTTATGCTTCTGGCGTTGACTTCTTAGGCCGTAACTATTGGATCTGGTGGAGCAACGCCCCAGAGTGAAGCCTAGGTTGGACGGAACGTAAAAATGACCATCACTTTCTCACTGGTTGCAGTTACTCCTGTTATACGAAGGAAAAACTGTTGCAATTTTATTTTATTTTATGCTTCTAGCGTTGACTTCTTAGGCCCTAACTTTTCGATCTGGTGGGGCAACGTCCAAGAGTGAAGCCTACGTTGCCCGGAACGTAGAAATGACCATTACTTTCACACTGTTTGCAACTATTCTTTTTATACAATGGAAAAACTGTTGTACTTATATTGTATTTTCTGCTTCTGGCGTTGACTTCTAAGGCCCTAACCATTCGACGTGCTGAAGCAATGCCCTAGAGCGAAACCTAGGTAGCCCGGAACGTAGAAATGACCATTACATTCACACTGGTTGCAATTATTCCTTTTATACCATGGACAAACTGTTGGATTTTTATTGTATTTTATGCTTCTGGCGTTGAATTCTAAGTCCCTAGCTATTCGATCTGGTGGAGCAACGCCCTAGCGTGATGCCTAGGTAGCCCAGAGCGTTGAAAGGACCATCACTTTCACACTGGTTGCAATTATTCCTGTTATGCGATGGAAAAACTGTTGTAATTTTATTGTATTTTAAGCGTCTGGCGTTGTTTTCAAAGGCCCTAACTATTCGACCTGGTGGAGCAACGCCCTAGAGTGAAGCCTGGGATGCCTGGAACGTAGAAATGACCATTACTTTCACACTGTTTTCAATTATTCATTTTATACATCGGAAAGACTGTTGTATTTATATTGTGTTCTATGCTTATGGCGTTGACTTCTAAGGTCCTAGCTATTCGATCTCCTGGAGCAACGTCCAGGAGTGCAGCCTATGTTGCCCGGAACGTAGAAATGACCATTCCTTTCACACTGGTTGCAATTATTCCTGTCATACGATGGAAAAACTGTTGTATTTATTTTGTATTTGATGCTCCTGGCGTCGGCTTCTTAGGCCCTAACTATTGGATCTGGTGGACCAACGCCCTAGAGTGATGAATAGGTTGCCCGCAACGTAGAAATGTCCATCACTTTCACACTGGTTGCAATTCTTCCTGTTATACGATGGAAAAACTGTTGCAATTTAATTTTATTTTATGCTTCTGGCGTTGACTTCTTAGGCCCTAACTTTTCGATCTGGTGGAGCAACGTCCAAGAGTGAAGCCTATGTTGCCCGGAACGTAGAAGTGACCATTACTTTCACATTGGTTGCAATTATACCTTTTATACGATGGAAAAGCTGTTGTATTTTTATTGTATTTTATGCGTCTGGCGTTGTTTTCTACGGCCCCAACTATTCGACCTGGTGGAGCAACGCCCTAGAGTGAAGCCTAGGTTGCCCGGAACGTAGAAATGACCATCACTTTCACAATGGTTGCAGTTACTACTGTTATACGGTGATAAAACTGTTGCATTTTTATTGTATTTTATGCGTCTTGCGTTCTTTTCTAAGGCCCTTACTATTCGACCTGGTAGAGCCACGCCCGAGACTGAAGCCTAGGTTGCCCGGAACGTAGAAATGACCATTACCTTCACACTGTTTGCAATTATTCCTGTTATACCATGGACAAACTGTTGGATTTTTATTGTATTTTATGCTTCTGGCGTTGAATTCTAAGTCCCTAGCTATTCGATCTGCTGGAGCAACGCCCTAGAGTGATGCCTAGGTAGCCCAGAGCGTTGAAAGGACCATCACTTTCACACTGGTTGCAATTATTCCTCTTATACGATGGAAAAACTGTTGTAATTTTATTGTATTTTAAGCGTCTGGTGTTGTTTTCAAAGGCCCTAACTATTCGACCTGGTGGAGCAACGCCCTAGAGTGAAGCCTCGGTTGCCCGGAACGTAGAAATGACCATTACTTTCACACTGGTTGCAATTATTTGTTTTATACGACGGAAAAACTGTTGTATTTATATTGTATTTGATGCTCCTGGCGTTGGCTTCTTAGGCCCTAACGATTGGATCTGGTAGACCAACGCCCTAGAGTGATGAATAGGTTGCCCCGGACGTAGAAATGACCATCACTTTCACACTGGTTGCAATTATTCCTGTTAGACGATGGAAAAACTGTTGTAATTTTATTTTATTTTATGCTTCTGGCGTTGACTTCTTAGGCCGTAACTTTTCGATCTGGTGGGGCAACGTCCAAGAGTGAAGCCTATGTTGCCCCGAACGTAGAAGTGACCATTACCTTCACACTGGTTGCAATTATTCCTGTTTTACGATGGAAAAACTGTTGTATTTATTTTGTATTTGATGCTCCTGGCGTCGGCTTCTTAGGCCCTAGCTATTGGATCTGGTGGAGCAACGCCCCAGAGTGAAGCCTAGGTTGCACGGAACGTAGAAATGAACACCACTTTCACACTGGTTGCAGTTACTCCTGTTATAAGGTGATAAAACTGTTGCATTTTTATTGTATTTTATGCGTCTGGCGTTGTTTTCGAAGGCCACTAACTATTCGATCTGGTGGTGGAACGCCCTAGAGTTAAGCCAAGGTTGCCCGGAACGTAGAAACGACCATAACTTTCACACTGGTTGCAATTATTCGTTCTATACAATGGAAATACTGTTCTCCTTATTTTGTATTTTATGCTTCGGGCGTTGACTTGTAAGTCCCTAACTATTCGGTCTCGTGGAGCAACGCCCTAGACTGAAGCCTAGGTTGCCCGGAACGTAGTAATGGCCATTACCTTCACACTGTTTGCGATTATTCATTTTATACGATGGTAAAACTGTTGTACTTGGGTTGTATTTTATTCTTCTGGCGTTGAATTCTAAGTCCCCAACTATTCGACCTGGTGGAGCAACGCCATGGAGTTAATCCTAGGTTGCCCGGAACGTAGAAATGACCATTGCCTTAACACTGCTTGCAATTATACATTTTATACGATGGAAAAACTGTTGTACTTATTTTGTATTTTATTCTTCTGGCGTTGAATTCTAAGTCCCTAGCTATTCGATGTGGTGGTGCAGCGCCCTAGAGTGAAGCCTAGGTTACCCGGAACATAGAAATGACCAGTACTTTTACACTGGTTGTAGCTTTCCTGTTATACGATGGAAAAACTGTTGCATTTTTATTGTATTTTATGCTTCTGGCGTTGTATTCAAAGTCCCTAACTATTCTATCTGGTGGAGCAACGACCTGGAGTTAAGCCTAGGTTGCCCAGAACGTAGAAATGACCATAACTTTCACACTGTTTGCAATCATTCATTTTATACGATGGAAAAGCTGTTGTATTTATATTGTGTTTTATGCTTCTGGAGTTGACTTCTAAGGCCGTAGCCATTCGATCTGGTGGACCAACGCCCTAGAGTGAAGCCTAGGTTGCCCGGAACGTAGAAATGACCATAACATTCATACTGGTTGCAATTATTCGTTTAATAGGATGGAAAAACTGTTGTATTTTTATTTTACTTTATGTTTCTGGCGTTGACTTCTAAGTCCCTAGCCATTCGATCTGGTGGACCAACGCCCTAGAGTGAAGCCTAGGTTGCCCGAAACGTAGAAATGACCATCACCTTCACTCTGGTTGCAATTATTCCTGTTATACGATGGAAAAACTGTTGTATTTATATTATATTTTATGCTTCAGGCGTTGACTTCTAAGGCCGTAGCTATTCGATGTGGTGGAGCAACACCCTAGAGTCAAGCCTAGGTTGCCCGGAACGTAGAAATGACCATTACTTTCACACTGTATGCAATTATTCATATTATACAGCGGAAAAACTGTTGTATTTATATTGTATTTTATGCTTCTGGCATTGACTTGTAAGGCCCTAACTAGTCGATGTGGTGGAGCAACGCCCTAGAGTGAAGCCTTGGTTGCCCGGTACGTAGAAGTGACCATAGCTTTCACACTGGTTGCAATTATTCCTGTTATACAAGGGAAAAACTGTTGTATTTATATTGTATTTTATGCTTCTGGCGTTGACATCTTAGGCCCTAACTATTCGATCTGGTGGAGCAACGCCCTGTAGTTAAGCCTAGGTTGCCCGGAACGTAGAAATGACCATAACTTTCACACTGTTTGCAATCATTCATTTTATACGATGGAAAAGCTGTTGTATTTATATTGTATTTTATGTTTCTGGAGTTGACTTCAAAGGCCGTAGCCATTCGATCTGGTGGATCAACGCCCTAGAGTGAAGCCTAGGTTGCCCGGAACGTAGAAATGACCATAACATTCATACTGGTTGCAATTATTCGTTTAATAGGATGGAAAAACTGTTGTATTTTTATTTTATTTTATGCTTCTGGCGTTGACTTCTAAGTCCCTAGCCATTCGATCTGGTGGACGAACGCCCTAGAGTGAAGCCTAGGTTGCCCGGAACGTAGAAATGACCATCACCTTCACTCTGGTTGCAATTATTCCTGTTATACGATGGAAAAACTGTTCTATTTATATTATATTTTATGCTTCAGGCGTTGACTTCTAAGGCCGTAGCTATTCGATGTGGTGGAGCAACACCCTAGAGTCAAGCCTAGGTTGCCCGGAACGTAGAAATGACCATTACTTTCACACTGTATGCAATTATTCATATTATACAGCGGAAAAACTGTTGTATTTATATTGTATTTTATGCTTCTGGCATTGACTTGTAAGGCCCTAACTAGTCGATGTGGTGGAGCAACGCCCTAGAGTGAAGCCAAGGTTGTACGGAACGTAGAAATGACCATAACATTCATACTGGTTGCAATTATTCATATTATACTGTGGAAAAACTGTTGTATTTATATTGTATTTTATGCTTCTGGCATTGACTTCTAAGACCCTAACTATTCGATGTGGTGGAGCAACGCCCTAGAGTGAAGCCTAGGTTGCCCGGAACGTAGAAATGACCATAGCTTTCACACTGGTTGCAATTATTCATTTTATACAAGGCAAAAACTGTTGCATTTTTATTGTATTTTATGCTTCTGCCGTTGTATTCAAAGTCACCAACTATTCGATCTGGTGGAGCAACGCCCTGGAGTTAAGCCTAGGCTGCACGGAACGTAGAAATGACCATTGCCTTAACACTGCTTGCAATTATACATTTTATACGATGGAAAAACTGTTGTACTTATTTTGTATTTTATTCTTCTGGCGTTGAATTCTAAGTCCCTAGCTATTCGATCTGGTGGTGCAACGCCCTGGAGTTAAGCCTAGGTTGCCCGGAACGTAGAAATGACCATAACTTTCACACTGTTTGCAATCATTCATTTTATACGATGGAAAAGCTGTTGTATTTATATTGTATTTTATGCTTCTGGCGTTGACTTCTATGGCCCTAACCATTCGACGTGGTGGAGAAACGCCCTAGAGCGAAACCTAGGTTGCCTGGAACGTAGAAATGACCATTACTTTCACACTGGTTGCAATTATTCGTTTTATACGATGGAAAAACTGCTGTATTTCTATTTTATTTTATGCTTCTGGCGTTTACTTCTTTGGCCCTAACTATTGGATCTGGTGGAGCAACGCCCCAGAGTGAAGCCTAGGTTGCACGGAACGTAGAAATGACCATTACTTTAACACTGTTTGCAATTATTCATTTTATACAATGGAAAGACTGTTTTATTTATATTGTATTTTATGCTTCTGGCGTTGACTTCTAAGGTCCTAGCAATTCGATCTCTTGGAGCAACGTCCAAGAGTGAGGCCGATGTTGCCCGGAACGTAGAAAGGACCATTACTTTCGCATTGGTTGCAATTATACCTTTTATACGCTGGAAAAGCTGTTGTATTTTTATTGTATTTTATGCGTCCGGCGTTGTTTTCTAAGGCTCTCACTATTCGACATGGTGGAGCAACGTCCTAGAGTGAAGCCTAGGTTGGCCCGTACGTAGAAATGACCATTACTTTCACACTGTTTGCAATTACTCATTTTATACAATGGAAAAACTGTTGTATTTATATTGTATTTTATGCTTCTGGCGTTGACTTCTAAGGCCCTAACCATTCTACGTGGTGGAGCAACGCCCTAGAGCGAAACCTAGGTTGCCCGGAACGTAGAAATGACCATTACTTTCACACTGGTTGCAATTATTCGTTTTATACGATGGAAAAATTGTTGTATTTCTATTTTATTTTATGCTTCTGGCGTTGACTTCTTTGGACCTAGCTGTTCGATCTGGTGGAGCAACGCCCTAGAGTGATGCCTAGGTAGCACAGAGCGTTGAAATGACCATCACATTCACACTGGTTGCAATTATTCCTGTTATACGATCGAAAAACTGATTTAATTTTATTGTATTTTATGCGTCTGGCGTTGTTTTCTAAGGCCCTAACTATTCGACCTGGTGGAGCAACGCCCTATAGTGAAGCCTAGGTTGCCCGGAACGTAGAAATGACCATTACTTTCACACTGTTTGCAATTATTCATTTTATACAATGGAAAGACTGTTGTATTTATATTGTATTCTATGCTTCTGTAATTGACTTCTAAGGTCCTAGCTATTCGATCTCATGGAGCAACGTCCTAGAGTGAAGCCTATGTTGCCCGGAACGTAGAAATGACCATTTCTTTCACACTGGTTGCAATTATTCCTATTTTACGATGGAAAAACCTTTGTATTTATTTTGTATTCGATGCTCCTGGAGTTGGCTTCTTAAGCCCTCACTATTGGATCAGGTGGACCAACGCCCTAGAGTGATGATTAGGTTGCCCCGAACGTAGAAATGACCATCACTTTTACACTGGTTGCAATTATTCCTGTTATACGATGGAAAAACTGTTGTAATTTTATTTTGTTTTATGCTTCTGGCGTTGACTTCTTAGGCCCTAACTTTTCGATCTGGTGTGGCAACGTCCAAGAGTGAAGCCTATGTTGCCCGGAACGTAGAAGTGACCATTACTTTCGCATTGGTTGCAATTATACCTTTTATACGCTGGAAAAGCTGTTGTATTTTTATTGTATTTTATGCGTCCGGCGTTGTTTTCTAAGGCTCTCACTATTCGACATGGTGGAGCAACGTCCTGGAGTGAAGCCTAGGTTGGCCCGTACGTAGAAATGACCATTACTTTCACACTCTTTGCAATTATTCATTTTATACATCGGAAAGACTGTTGTATTTATATTGTGTTCTATGCTTATGGCGTTGACTTCTAAGGTCCTAGCTATTCGATCTCTTGGAGCAACGTCCAAGAGTGAAGCCTATGTTGCCCGGAACGCAGAAATGACCATTCCTTTCACACTGGTTGCAATTATTCCTGTTTTACGATGGAAAAACTGTTGTATTTATTTTGTATTTGATGCTCCTGGCGTCGGCTTCTTAGGCCCTAACTATTGGATCTGGTGGACCAACGCCCTAGAGTGATGAATAGGTTGCCCCGGACGTAGAAATGACCATCACTTTCACACTGGTTGCAATTATTCCTGTTAGACGATGGACAAACTGTTGGATTTTTGTTGTATTTTATGCTTCTGGCGTTGACTTCTTAGGCCGTAACTATTGGATCTGGTGGAGCAACGCCCCAGAGTGAAGCCTAGGTTGCACGGAACGTAAAAATGACCATCACTTTCTCACTGGTTGCAGTTACTCCTGTTATACGAAGGAAAAACTGTTGCAATTTTATTTTATTTTATGCTTCTAGCGTTGACTTCTTAGGCCCTAACTTTTCGATCTGGTGGGGCAACGTCCAAGAGTGAAGCCTACGTTGCCCGGAACGTAGAAATGACCATTACTTTCACACTGTTTGCAACTATTCTTTTTATACAATGGAAAAACTGTTGTACTTATATTGTATTTTCTGCTTCTGGCGTTGACTTCTAAGGCCCTAACCATTCGACGTGCTGAAGCAACGCCCTAGAGCGAAACCTAGGTAGCCCGGAACGTAGAAATGACCATTACATTCACACTGGTTGCAATTATTCCTTTTATACCATGGACAAACTGTTGGATTTTTATTGTATTTTATGCTTCTGGCGTTGAATTCTAAGTCCCTAGCTATTCGATCTGGTGGAGCAACGCCCTAGCGTGATGCCTAGGTAGCCCAGAGCGTTGAAAGGACCATCACTTTCACACTGGTTGCAATTATTCCTGTTATGCGATGGAAAAACTGTTGTAATTTTATTGTAGTTTAAGCGTCTGGCGTTGTTTTCAAAGGCCCTAACTATTCGACCTGGTGGAGCAACGCCCTAGAGTGAAGCCTGGGATGCCTGGAACGTAGAAATGACCATTACTTTCACACTGTTTTCAATTATTCATTTTATACATTGGAAAGACTGTTGTATTTATATTGTGTTCTATGCTTATGGCGTTGACTTCTAAGGTCCTAGCTATTCGATCTCCTGGAGCAACGTCCAGGAGTGCAGCCTATGTTGCCCGGAACGTAGAAATGACCATTCCTTTCACACTGGTTGCAATTATTCCTGTCATACGATGGAAAAACTGTTGTATTTATTTTGTATTTGATGCTCCTGGCGTCGGCTTCTTAGGCCCTAACTATTGGATCTGGTGGACCAACGCCCTAGAGTGATGAATAGGTTGCCCCGGACGTAGAAATGACCATCACTTTCACACTGGTTGCAATTATTCCTGTTAGACGATGGAAAAGCTGTTGTATTTATATTGTATTTTATGTTTCTGGAGTTGACTTCAAAGGCCGTAGCCATTCGATCTGGTGGATCAACGCCCTAGAGTGAAGCCTAGGTTGCCCGGAACGTAGAAATGACCATAACATTCATACTGGTTGCAATTATTCGTTTAATAGGATGGAAAAACTGTTGTATTTTTATTTTATTTTATGCTTCTGGCGTTGACTTCTAAGTCCCTAGCCATTCGATCTGGTGGACGAACGCCCTAGAGTGAAGCCTAGGTTGCCCGGAACGTAGAAATGACCATCACCTTCACTCTGGTTGCAATTATTCCTGTTATACGATGGAAAAACTGTTCTATTTATATTATATTTTATGCTTCAGGCGTTGACTTCTAAGGCCGTAGCTATTCGATGTGGTGGAGCAACACCCTAGAGTCAAGCCTAGGTTGCCCGGAACGTAGAAATGACCATTACTTTCACACTGTATGCAATTATTCATATTATACAGCGGAAAAACTGTTGTATTTATATTGTATTTTATGCTTCTGGCATTGACTTGTAAGGCCCTAACTAGTCGATGTGGTGGAGCAACGCCCTAGAGTGAAGCCAAGGTTGTACGGAACGTAGAAATGACCATAACATTCATACTGGTTGCAATTATTCATATTATACTGTGGAAAAACTGTTGTATTTATATTGTATTTTATGCTTCTGGCATTGACTTCTAAGACCCTAACTATTCGATGTGGTGGAGCAACGCCCTAGAGTGAAGCCTAGGTTGCCCGGAACGTAGAAATGACCATAGCTTTCACACTGGTTGCAATTATTCATTTTATACAAGGCAAAAACTGTTGCATTTTTATTGTATTTTATGCTTCTGCCGTTGTATTCAAAGTCACCAACTATTCGATCTGGTGGAGCAACGCCCTGGAGTTAAGCCTAGGCTGCACGGAACGTAGAAATGACCATTGCCTTAACACTGCTTGCAATTATACATTTTATACGATGGAAAAACTGTTGTACTTATTTTGTATTTTATTCTTCTGGCGTTGAATTCTAAGTCCCTAGCTATTCGATCTGGTGGTGCAACGCCCTGGAGTTAAGCCTAGGTTGCCCGGAACGTAGAAATGACCATAACTTTCACACTGTTTGCAATCATTCATTTTATACGATGGAAAAGCTGTTGTATTTATATTGTATTTTATGCTTCTGGCGTTGACTTCTATGGCCCTAACCATTCGACGTGGTGGAGAAACGCCCTAGAGCGAAACCTAGGTTGCCTGGAACGTAGAAATGACCATTACTTTCACACTGGTTGCAATTATTCGTTTTATACGATGGAAAAACTGCTGTATTTCTATTTTATTTTATGCTTCTGGCGTTTACTTCTTTGGCCCTAACTATTGGATCTGGTGGAGCAACGCCCCAGAGTGAAGCCTAGGTTGCACGGAACGTAGAAATGACCATTACTTTAACACTGTTTGCAATTATTCATTTTATACAATGGAAAGACTGTTTTATTTATATTGTATTTTATGCTTCTGGCGTTGACTTCTAAGGTCCTAGCAATTCGATCTCTTGGAGCAACGTCCAAGAGTGAGGCCGATGTTGCCCGGAACGTAGAAAGGACCATTACTTTCGCATTGGTTGCAATTATACCTTTTATACGCTGGAAAAGCTGTTGTATTTTTATTGTATTTTATGCGTCCGGCGTTGTTTTCTAAGGCTCTCACTATTCGACATGGTGGAGCAACGTCCTAGAGTGAAGCCTAGGTTGGCCCGTACGTAGAAATGACCATTACTTTCACACTGTTTGCAATTACTCATTTTATACAATGGAAAAACTGTTGTATTTATATTGTATTTTATGCTTCTGGCGTTGACTTCTAAGGCCCTAACCATTCTACGTGGTGGAGCAACGCCCTAGAGCGAAACCTAGGTTGCCCGGAACGTAGAAATGACCATTACTTTCACACTGGTTGCAATTATTCGTTTTATACGATGGAAAAATTGTTGTATTTCTATTTTATTTTATGCTTCTGGCGTTGACTTCTTTGGACCTAGCTGTTCGATCTGGTGGAGCAACGCCCTAGAGTGATGCCTAGGTAGCACAGAGCGTTGAAATGACCATCACATTCACACTGGTTGCAATTATTCCTGTTATACGATCGAAAAACTGATTTAATTTTATTGTATTTTATGCGTCTGGCGTTGTTTTCTAAGGCCCTAACTATTCGACCTGGTGGAGCAACGCCCTATAGTGAAGCCTAGGTTGCCCGGAACGTAGAAATGACCATTACTTTCACACTGTTTGCAATTATTCATTTTATACAATGGAAAGACTGTTGTATTTATATTGTATTCTATGCTTCTGTAATTGACTTCTAAGGTCCTAGCTATTCGATCTCATGGAGCAACGTCCTAGAGTGAAGCCTATGTTGCCCGGAACGTAGAAATGACCATTTCTTTCACACTGGTTGCAATTATTCCTATTTTACGATGGAAAAACCTTTGTATTTATTTTGTATTCGATGCTCCTGGAGTTGGCTTCTTAAGCCCTCACTATTGGATCAGGTGGACCAACGCCCTAGAGTGATGATTAGGTTGCCCCGAACGTAGAAATGACCATCACTTTTACACTGGTTGCAATTATTCCTGTTATACGATGGAAAAACTGTTGTAATTTTATTTTGTTTTATGCTTCTGGCGTTGACTTCTTAGGCCCTAACTTTTCGATCTGGTGTGGCAACGTCCAAGAGTGAAGCCTATGTTGCCCGGAACGTAGAAGTGACCATTACTTTCGCATTGGTTGCAATTATACCTTTTATACGCTGGAAAAGCTGTTGTATTTTTATTGTATTTTATGCGTCCGGCGTTGTTTTCTAAGGCTCTCACTATTCGACATGGTGGAGCAACGTCCTGGAGTGAAGCCTAGGTTGGCCCGTACGTAGAAATGACCATTACTTTCACACTCTTTGCAATTATTCATTTTATACATCGGAAAGACTGTTGTATTTATATTGTGTTCTATGCTTATGGCGTTGACTTCTAAGGTCCTAGCTATTCGATCTCTTGGAGCAACGTCCAAGAGTGAAGCCTATGTTGCCCGGAACGCAGAAATGACCATTCCTTTCACACTGGTTGCAATTATTCCTGTTTTACGATGGAAAAACTGTTGTATTTATTTTGTATTTGATGCTCCTGGCGTCGGCTTCTTAGGCCCTAACTATTGGATCTGGTGGACCAACGCCCTAGAGTGATGAATAGGTTGCCCCGGACGTAGAAATGACCATCACTTTCACACTGGTTGCAATTATTCCTGTTAGACGATGGACAAACTGTTGGATTTTTGTTGTATTTTATGCTTCTGGCGTTGACTTCTTAGGCCGTAACTATTGGATCTGGTGGAGCAACGCCCCAGAGTGAAGCCTAGGTTGCACGGAACGTAAAAATGACCATCACTTTCTCACTGGTTGCAGTTACTCCTGTTATACGAAGGAAAAACTGTTGCAATTTTATTTTATTTTATGCTTCTAGCGTTGACTTCTTAGGCCCTAACTTTTCGATCTGGTGGGGCAACGTCCAAGAGTGAAGCCTACGTTGCCCGGAACGTAGAAATGACCATTACTTTCACACTGTTTGCAACTATTCTTTTTATACAATGGAAAAACTGTTGTACTTATATTGTATTTTCTGCTTCTGGCGTTGACTTCTAAGGCCCTAACCATTCGACGTGCTGAAGCAACGCCCTAGAGCGAAACCTAGGTAGCCCGGAACGTAGAAATGACCATTACATTCACACTGGTTGCAATTATTCCTTTTATACCATGGACAAACTGTTGGATTTTTATTGTATTTTATGCTTCTGGCGTTGAATTCTAAGTCCCTAGCTATTCGATCTGGTGGAGCAACGCCCTAGCGTGATGCCTAGGTAGCCCAGAGCGTTGAAAGGACCATCACTTTCACACTGGTTGCAATTATTCCTGTTATGCGATGGAAAAACTGTTGTAATTTTATTGTAGTTTAAGCGTCTGGCGTTGTTTTCAAAGGCCCTAACTATTCGACCTGGTGGAGCAACGCCCTAGAGTGAAGCCTGGGATGCCTGGAACGTAGAAATGACCATTACTTTCACACTGTTTTCAATTATTCATTTTATACATTGGAAAGACTGTTGTATTTATATTGTGTTCTATGCTTATGGCGTTGACTTCTAAGGTCCTAGCTATTCGATCTCCTGGAGCAACGTCCAGGAGTGCAGCCTATGTTGCCCGGAACGTAGAAATGACCATTCCTTTCACACTGGTTGCAATTATTCCTGTCATACGATGGAAAAACTGTTGTATTTATTTTGTATTTGATGCTCCTGGCGTCGGCTTCTTAGGCCCTAACTATTGGATCTGGTGGACCAACGCCCTAGAGTGATGAATAGGTTGCCCGCAACGTAGAAATGTCCATCACTTTCACACTGGTTGCAATTCTTCCTGTTATACGATGGAAAAACTGTTGCAATTTCATTTTATTTTATGCTTCTGGCGTTGACTTCTTAGGCCCTAACTTTTCGATCTGGTGGGGCAACGTCCAAGAGTGAAGCCTATGTTGCCCGGAACGTAGAAGTGACCATTACTTTCACATTGGTTGCAATTATACCTTTTATACGATGGAAAAGCTGTTGTATTTTTATTGTATTTTATGCGTCTGGCGTTGTTTTCTACGGCCCCAACTATTCGACCTGGTGGAGCAACGCCCTAGAGTGAAGCCTAGGTTGCCCGGAACGTAGAAATGACCATCACTTTCACAATGGTTGCAGTTACTACTGTTATACGGTGATAAAACTGTTGCATTTTTATTGTATTTTATGCGTCTTGCGTTCTTTTCTAAGGCCCTTACTATTCGACCTGGTAGAGCCACGCCCGAGACTGAAGCCTAGGTTGCCCGGAACGTAGAAATGACCATTACCTTCACACTGTTTGCAATTATTCCTGTTATACCATGGACAAACTGTTGGATTTTTATTGTATTTTATGCTTCTGGCGTTGAATTCTAAGTCCCTAGCTATTCGATCTGCTGGAGCAACGCCCTAGAGTGATGCCTAGGTAGCCCAGAGCGTTGAAAGGACCATCACTTTCACACTGGTTGCAATTATTCCTCTTATACGGTGGAAAAACTGTTGTAATTTTATTGTATTTTAAGCGTCTGGTGTTGTTTTCAAAGGCCCTAACTATTCGACCTGGTGGAGCAGCGCCCTAGAGTGAAGCCTCGGTTGCCCGGAACGTAGAAATGACCATTACTTTCACACTGGTTGCAATTATTTGTTTTATACGATGGAAAAACTGTTGTATTTATATTGTATTTGATGCTCCTGGCGTTGGCTTCTTAGGCCCTAACGATTGGATCTGGTAGACCAACGCCCTAGAGTGATGAATAGGTTGCCCCGGACGTAGAAATGACCATCACTTTCACACTGGTTGCAATTATTCCTGTTAGACGATGGAAAAACTGTTGTAATTTTATTTTATTTTATGCTTCTGGCGTTGACTTCTTAGGCCGTAACTTTTCGATCTGGTGGGGCAACGTCCAAGAGTGAAGCCTATGTTGCCCCGAACGTAGAAGTGACCATTACCTTCACACTGGTTGCAATTATTCCTGTTTTACGATGGAAAAACTGTTGTATTTATTTTGTATTTGATGCTCCTGGCGTCGGCTTCTTAGGCCCTAGCTATTGGATCTGGTGGAGCAACGCCCCAGAGTGAAGCCTAGGTTGCACGGAACGTAGAAATGAACACCACTTTCACACTGGTTGCAGTTACTCCTGTTATAAGGTGATAAAACTGTTGCATTTTTATTGTATTTTATGCGTCTGGCGTTGTTTTCGAAGGCCACTAACTATTCGACCTGGTGGAGCAAAGCCCTAGAGTGAAGCCTAGGTTGCGCGGAACGTACAAATGACCATTACTTTCACACTGTTTGCAATTATTCATTTTATACAATGGAAAAACTGTTGTATTTATATTGTATTTTATGCTTCTGGCGTTGACTTCTATGGCCCTAACCATTCGACGTGGTGGAGAAACGCCCTAGAGCGAAACCTAGGTTGCCTGGAACGTAGAAATGACCATTACTTTCACACTGGTTGCAATTATTCGTTTTATACGATGGAAAAACTGCTGTATTTCTATTTTATTTTATGCTTCTGGCGTTTACTTCTTTGGCCCTAACTATTGGATCTGGTGGAGCAACGCCCCAGAGTGAAGCCTAGGTTGCACGGAACGTAGAAATGACCATTACTTTCACACTGTTTGCGATTATTCGTTTTATACAATGGAAAGACAGTTGTATTTATATTGTATTCTATGCTTCTGTAGTTGACTTCTAAGGTCCTAGCTATTCGATCTCTTGGAGCAACGTCCAAGAGTGAAGCCTATGTTGCCCGGAACGTAGAAATGACCATTTCTTTCACACTGGTTGCAATTATTCCTGTTTTACGATGGAAAAACTGTTGTATTTATTTTGTATTTGATGCTCCTGGCGTTGGCTTCTTAGGCCCTAACTAATGGATCCGGTAGACCACCGCCCTAGAGTGATGAATAGGTTGCCCCGAACGTAGAAATGACCATCACCTTCACACTGGTTGCAATTATTCCTGTTATACGATGGAAAAACTGTTGTAACTTTATTGTATTTTAAGCGTCTGGCGTTGTTTTCAAAGGCCGTAACTATTCGACCTGGTGGAGCACCGCCCTAGAGTGAAGCCTAGGTTGCCCGGAACGTAGAAATGACCATTACTTTCACACTGTTTGCAATTATTCATTTTATACGATGGACAAACTGTTCGATTTTTATTGTATTTTATGCTTCTGGCGTTGACTTCTTAGGCCCTAACTATTGCATCTGGTGGAGCAACGCCCCAGAGTGAAGCCTAGGTTGCACGGAACGTAAAAATGACCATCACTTTCTCACTGGTTGCAGTTACTCCTGTTATACGAAGGAAAAACTGTTGCAATTTTATTTTATTTTATGTTTCTAGCGTTGACTTCTTAGGCCCTAACTTTTCGATCTGGTGGGGCAACGTCCAAGAGTGAAGCCTACGTTGCCCGGAACGTAGAAATGACCATTACTTTCACACTGTTTGCAACTATTCTTTTTATACAATGGAAAAACTGTTGTATTTATATTGTATTTTCTGCTTCTGGCGTTGACTTCTAAGGCCCTAACCATTCGACGTGCTGAAGCAACGCCCTAGAGCGAAACCTAGGTAGCCCGGAACGTAGAAGTGACCATTACATTCACACTGGTTGCAATTATTCCTTTTATACCATGGACAAACTGTTGGATTTTTATTGTATTTTATGCTTCTGGCGTTCAATTCTAAGTCCCTAGCTATTCGATCTGGTGGAGCAACGCCCTAGCGTGATGCCTAGGTAGCCCAGAGCGTTGAAAGGACCATCACTTTCACACTGGTTGCAATTATTCCTGTTATACGATGGAAAAACTGTTGTAATTTTATGGTATTTTAAGCGTCTGGCGTTGTTTTCAAAGGCCCTAACTATTCGACCTGGTGGAGCAACGCCCTAGAGTGAAGACTAGGTTGCCCGGAACGTAGAAATGACCATTACTTTCACACTGTTTGCAATTATTCATTTTATACATCGGAAAGACTGTTGTATTTATATTGTGTTCTATGCTTATGGCGTTGACTTCTAAGGTCCTAGCTATTCGATCTCTTGGAGCAACGTCCAAGAGTGCAGCCTATGTTGCCCGGAACGTAGAAATGACAATTCCTTTCACACTGGTTGCAATTATTCCTGTCATACGATGGAAAAACTGTTGTATTTATTTTGTATTTGATGCTCCTGGCGTCGGCTTCTTAGGCCCTAACTATTGGATCTGGTGGACCAACGCCCTAGAGTGATGAATAGGTGGCCCGCAACGTAGAAATGTCCATCACTTTCACACTGGTTGCAATTCTTCCTGTTATACGATGGAAAAACTGTTGCAATTTCATTTTATTTTATGCTTCTGTCGTTGACTTCTTAGGCCCTAACTTTTCGATCTGGTGGGGCAACGTCCAAGAGTGAAGCCTATGTTGCCCGGAACGTAGAAGTGACCATTACTTTCACATTGGTTGCAATTATACCTTTTATACGATGGAAAAGCTGTTGTATTTTTATTGTATTTTATGCGTCTGGCGTTGTTTTCTACGGCCCCAACTATTCGACCTGGTGGAGCAACGCCCTAGAGTGAAGCCTAGGTTGCCCGGAACGTAGAAATGACCATCACTTTCACAATGGTTGCAGTTACTACTGTTATACGGTGATAAAACTGTTGCATTTTTATTGTATTTTATGCGTCTTGCGTTCTTTTCTAAGGCCCTTACTATTCGACCTGGTAGAGCCACGCCCGAGACTGAAGCCTAGGTTGCCCGGAACGTAGAAATGACCATTACCTTCACACTGTTTGCAATTATTCCTGTTATACCATGGACAAACTGTTGGATTTTTATTGTATTTTATGCTTCTGGCGTTGAATTCTAAGTCCCTAGCTATTCGATCTGCTGGAGCAACGCCCTAGAGTGATGCCTAGGTAGCCCAGAGCGTTGAAAGGACCATCACTTTCACACTGGTTGCAATTATTCCTCTTATACGATGGAAAAACTGTTGTAATTTTATTGTATTTTAAGCGTCTGATGTTGTTTTCAAAGGCCCTAACTATTCGACCTGGTGGAGCAGCGCCCTAGAGTGAAGCCTCGGTTGCCCGGAACGTAGAAATGACCATTACTTTCACACTGGTTGCAATTATTTGTTTTATACGATGGAAAAACTGTTGTATTTATATTGTATTTGATGCTCCTGGCGTTGGCTTCTTATGCCCTAACGATTGGATCTGGTAGACCAACGCCCTAGAGTGATGAATAGGTTGCCCCGGACGTAGAAATGACCATCACTTTCACACTGGTTGCAATTATTCCTGTTAGACGATGGAAAAACTGTTGTAATTTTATTTTATTTTATGCTTCTGGCGTTGACTTCTTAGGCCGTAACTTTTCGATCTGGTGGGGCAACGTCCAAGAGTGAAGCCTATGTTGCCCCGAACGTAGAAGTGACCATTACCTTCACACTGGTTGCAATTATTCCTGTTTTACGATGGAAAAACTGTTGTATTTATTTTGTATTTGATGCTCCTGGCGTCGGCTTCTTAGGCCCTAGCTATTGGATCTGGTGGAGCAACGCCCCAGAGTGAAGCCTAGGTTGCACGGAACGTAGAAATGAACACCACTTTCACACTGGTTGCAGTTACTCCTGTTATAAGGTGATAAAACTGTTGCATTTTTATTGTATTTTATGCGTCTGGCGTTGTTTTCGAAGGCCACTAACTATTCGACCTGGTGGAGCAACGCCCTAGAGTAAAGCCTAGGTTGCGCGGAACGTACAAATGACCATTACTTTCACACTGTTTGCAATTATTCATTTTATACAATGGAAAAACTGTTGTATTTATATTGTATTTTATGCTTCTGGCGTTGACTTCTATGGCCCTAACCATTCGACGTGGTGGAGAAACGCCCTAGAGCGAAACCTAGGTTGCCTGGAACGTAGAAATGACCATTACTTTCACACTGGTTGCAATTATTCGTTTTATACGATGGAAAAACTGCTGTATTTCTATTTTATTTTATGCTTCTGGCGTTTACTTCTTTGGCCCTAACTATTGGATCTGGTGGAGCAACGCCCCAGAGTGAAGCCTAGGTTGCACGGAACGTAGAAATGACCATTACTTTCACACTGTTTGCGATTATTCATTTTATACAATGGAAAGACAGTTGTATTTATATTGTATTCTATGCTTCTGTAGTTGACTTCTAAGGTCCTAGCTATTCGATCTCTTGGAGCAACGTCCAAGAGTGAAGCCTATGTTGCCCGGAACGTAGAAATGACCATTTCTTTCACACTGGTTGCAATTATTCCTGTTTTACGATGGAAAAACTGTTGTATTTATTTTGTATTTGATGCTCCTGGCGTTGGCTTCTTAGGCCCTAACTAATGGATCCGGTAGACCACCGCCCTAGAGTGATGAATAGGTTGCCCCGAACGTAGAAATGACCATCACCTTCACACTGGTTGCAATTATTCCTGTTATACGATGGAAAAACTGTTGTAACTTTATTGTATTTTAAGCGTCTGGCGTTGTTTTCAAAGGCCGTAACTATTCGACCTGGTGGAGCACCGCCCTAGAGTGAAGCCTAGGTTGCCCGGAACGTAGAAATGACCATTACTTTCACACTGTTTGCAATTATTCATTTTATACGATGGACAAACTGTTCGATTTTTATTGTATTTTATGCTTCTGGCGTTGACTTCTTAGGCCCTAACTATTGCATCTGGTGGAGCAACGCCCCAGAGTGAAGCCTAGGTTGCACGGAACGTAAAAATGACCATCACTTTCTCACTGGTTGCAGTTACTCCTGTTATACGAAGGAAAAACTGTTGCAATTTTATTTTATTTTATGTTTCTAGCGTTGACTTCTTAGGCCCTAACTTTTCGATCTGGTGGGGCAACGTCCAAGAGTGAAGCCTACGTTGCCCGGAACGTAGAAATGACCATTACTTTCACACTGTTTGCAACTATTCTTTTTATACAATGGAAAAACTGTTGTATTTATATTGTATTTTCTGCTTCTGGCGTTGACTTCTAAGGCCCTAACCATTCGACGTGCTGAAGCAACGCCCTAGAGCGAAACCTAGGTAGCCCGGAACGTAGAAGTGACCATTACATTCACACTGGTTGCAATTATTCCTTTTATACCATGGACAAACTGTTGGATTTTTATTGTATTTTATGCTTCTGGCGTTCAATTCTAAGTCCCTAGCTATTCGATCTGGTGGAGCAACGCCCTAGCGTGATGCCTAGGTAGCCCAGAGCGTTGAAAGGACCATCACTTTCACACTGGTTGCAATTATTCCTGTTATACGATGGAAAAACTGTTGTAATTTTATGGTATTTTAAGCGTCTGGCGTTGTTTTCAAAGGCCCTAACTATTCGACCTGGTGGAGCAACGCCCTAGAGTGAAGACTAGGTTGCCCGGAACGTAGAAATGACCATTACTTTCACACTGTTTGCAATTATTCATTTTATACATCGGAAAGACTGTTGTATTTATATTGTGTTCTATGCTTATGGCGTTGACTTCTAAGGTCCTAGCTATTCGATCTCTTGGAGCAACGTCCAAGAGTGCAGCCTATGTTGCCCGGAACGTAGAAATGACAATTCCTTTCACACTGGTTGCAATTATTCCTGTTTTACGACGGAAAAACTGTTGTCATTATTTTGTATTTGATGCTCCTGGCGTCGGCTTCTTAGGCCCTAACTATTGGATCTGGTGGAGCAACGCCCTGGGGTGAAGCCCAGGTTGCGCAGAACGTAGAAAAGATCATAACTTTCACACTGGTTTCAATTATTCGTTTTATACAATGGAAAAACTGTTGTATTTATTTTGTATTTTATGCTTCGGGCGTTGACTTCTAAGGCCCTAACTATTCGATCTGGTTAAGCAACGGCCTGGAGTGAAGCCTAGGTTGCCCGGAACGTAGAAATGACCATTACCTTCACACTGTTTGCGATTATTCATTTTATACGATGCTAAAACTGTTGTACTTAGGTTGTATTTTATTCTTCTGGCATTGAATTCTAAGACCCTAGTTGTTCGATCTGGTGGAGCTACGCCCTAGAGTGAAGCCTAGGTTGCCCGGAACGTGGAAGCGACCATTACCTTCACACTGTCTGCGATTATTCATTTTATACGATGGTAAAACTGTTGTACTTAAGTTGTATTTTATTTTTCTGGTGTTGACTTCTAAGTCCCTAGCTATTCGATCTGGTGGAGCAACGCCCTAGAGTGAAGCCTAGGCTACCCGGAACGTAGAAATGACCAGTACTTTCACACTGGTTGCAGTTATTCCTGTTATACAATGGAAAAACTGTTGCATTTTTATTGTATTTTATGCTTATGGCCTTGTATTCAAAGTCCCTAACTATTCGATCTGGTGGAGGAACGCCCTAGAGTTAAGCCAAGGTTGCCCGGAACGTAGAAATGACCATAACTTTCACACTGGTTGCAATTATTCGTTCTATACAATGGAAAGACTGTTCTCTTTATTTTGTATTTTATGCTTCGGGCGTTGACTTGTAAGTCCCTAACTATTCGGTCTCGTGGAGCAACGCCCTAGACTGAAGCCTAGGTTGCCCGGAACGTAGTAATGGCCATTACCTTCACACTGTTTGCGATTATTCATTTTATACGATGGTAAAACTGTTGTACTTGGGTTGTATTTTATTCTTCTGGCGTTGAATTCTAAGTCCCCAACTATTCGATCTGGTGGAGCAACGCCATGGAGTTAATCCTAGGTTGCCCGGAACGTAGAAATGACCATTGCCTTAACACTGCTTGCAATTATACATTTTATACGATGGAAAAACTGTTGTACTTATTTTGTATTTTATTCTTCTGGCGTTGAATTCTAAGTCCCTAGCTATTCGATCTGGTGGTGCAGCGCCCTAGAGTGAAGCCTAGGTTACCCGGAACATAGAAATGACCAGTACTTTTACACTGGTTGTAGCTTTCCTGTTATACGATGGAAAAACTGTTGCATTTTTATTGTATTTTATGCTTCTGGCGTTGTATTCAAAGTCCCTAACTATTCGATCTGGTGGAGCAACGACCTGGAGTTAAGCCTAGGTTGCCCAGAACGTAGAAATGACCATAACTTTCACACTGTTTGCAATCATTCATTTTATACGATGGAAAAGATGTTGTATTTATATTGTGTTTTATGCTTCTGGAGTTGACTTCTAAGGCCGTAGCCATTCGATCTGGTGGACCAACGCCCTAGAGTGAAGCCTAGGTTGCCCGGAACGTAGAAATGACCATAACATTCATACTGGTTGCAATTATTCGTTTAATAGGATGGAAAGACTGTTGTATTTTTATTTTATTTTATGCTTCTGGCGTTGACTTCTAAGTCCCTAGCCATTCGATCTGGTGGACCAACGACCTAGAGTGAAGCCTAGGTTGCCCGGAACGTAGAAATGACCATCACCTTCACTCTGGTTGCAATTATTCCTGTTATTCGATGGAAAAACTGTTGTATTTATATTATATTTTATGCTTCGGGCGTTGACTTCTAAGGCCGTAGCTATTCGATGTGGTGGAGCAACACCCTGGAGTCAAGCCTAGGTTGCCCGGAACGTAGAAATGACCATTACTTTCACACTGTATGCAATTATTCATATTATATAGCGGAAAAACTGTTGTATTTATATTGTATTTTATGCTTCTGGCATTGACTTGTAAGGCCCTAACTAGTCGATGTGGTGGAGCAACGCCCTAGAGTGAAGCCTAGGTTGCCCGGAACGTAGAAGTGACCATAGCTTTCACACTGGTTGCAATTATACCTGTTATACAAGGGAAAAACTGTTGTATTTATATTGTATTTTATGCTTCTGGCGTTGACATCTTAGGCCCTAGCTATTGGATCTGGTGGAGCAACGCCCTAGAGTGAAGCCTAGGTTGCACGGAACGTAGAAATGAACACCACTTTCACACTGGTTGCAGTTACTCCTGTTATACGGTGATAAAACTGTTGCATTTTTATTGTATTTTATGCGTCTGGCGTTGTTTTCGAAGGCCCCTAACTATTCGACCTGGTGGAGCAACGCCCTAGAGTGAAGCCTAGGTTGCGCGGAACGTACAAATGACCATTACTTTCACACTGTTTGCAATTATTCATTTTATACAATGGAAAGACAGTTGTATTTATATTGTATTCTATGCTTCTGTAGTTGACTTCTAAGGTCCTAGCTATTCGATCTCTTGGAGCAACGTCCAAGAGTGAAGCCTATGTTGCCCGGAACGTAGAAATGACCATTTCTTTCACACTGGTTGCAATTATTCCTGTTTTACGATGGAAAAACTGTTGTATTTATTTTGTATTTGATGCTCCTGGCGTTGGCTTCTTAGGCCCTAACTAATGGATCCGGTAGACCCCCGCCCTAGAGTGATGAATAGGTTGCCCCGAACGTAGAAATGACCATCACCTTCACACTGGTTGCAATTATTCCTGTTATACGATGGAAAAACTGTTGTAACTTTATTGTATTTTAAGCGTCTGGCGTTGTTTTCAAAGGCCGTAACTATTCGACCTGGTGGAGCACCGCCCTAGAGTGAAGCCTAGGTTGCCCGGAACGTAGAAATGACCATTACTTTCACACTGTTTGCAATTATTCATTTTATACGATGGACAAACTGTTGGATTTTTATTGTATTTTATGCTTCTGGCGTTGACTTCTTAGGCCCTAACTATTGCATCTGGTGGAGCAACGCCCCAGAGTGAAGCCTAGGTTGCACGGAACGTAAAAATGACCATCACTTTCTCACTGGTTGCAGTTACTCCTGTTATACGAAGGAAAAACTGTTGCAATTTTATTTTATTTTATGTTTCTAGCGTTGACTTCTTAGGCCCTAACTTTTCGATCTGGTGGGGCAACGTCCAAGAGTGAAGCCTACGTTGCCCGGAACGTAGAAATGACCATTACTTTCACACTGTTTGCAACTATTCTTTTTATACAATGGAAAAACTGTTGTATTTATATTGTATTTTCTGCTTCTGGCGTTGACTTCTAAGGCCCTAACCATTCGACGTGCTGAAGCAACGCCCTAGAGCGAAACCTAGGTAGCCCGGAACGTAGAAATGACCATTACATTCACACTGGTTGCAATTATTCCTTTTATACCATGGACAAACTGTTGGATTTTTATTGTATTTTATGCTTCTGGCGTTGAATTCTAAGTCCCTAGCTATTCGATCTGGTGGAGCAACGCCCTAGCGTGATGCCTAGGTAGCCCAGAGCGTTGAAAGGACCATCACTTTCACACTGGTTGCAATTATTCCTGTTATACGATGGAAAAACTGTTGTAATTTTATGGTATTTTAAGCGTCTGGCGTTGTTTTCAAAGGCCCTAACTATTCGACCTGGTGGAGCAACGCCCTAGAGTGAAGCCTAGGTTGCCCGGAACGTAGAAATGACCATTACTTTCACACTGTTTGCAATTATTCATTTTATACATCGGAAAGACTGTTGTATTTATATTGTGTTCTATGCTTATGGCGTTGACTTCTAAGGTCCTAGCTATTCGATCTCTTGGAGCAACTTCCAAGAGTGCAGCCTATGTTGCCCGGAACGTAGAAATGACCATTCCTTTCACACTGGTTGCAATTATTCCTGTTTTACGACGGAAAAACTGTTGTCATTATTTTGTATTTGATGCTCCTGGCGTCGGCTTCTTAGGCCCTAACTATTGGATCGGGTGGAGCAACGCCCTGGGGTGAAGCCCAGGTTGCGCAGAACGTAGAAAAGATCATAACTTTCACACTGGTTTCAATTATTCGTTTTATACAATGGAAAAACTGTTGTATTTATTTTGTATTTTATGCTTCGGGCGTTGACTTCTAAGGCCCTAACTATTCGATCTGGTTAAGCAACGGCCTGGAGTGAAGCCTAGGTTGCCCGGAACGTAGAAATGACCATTACCTTCACACTGTTTGTGATTATTCATTTTATACGATGCTAAAACTGTTGTACTTCGGTTGTATTTTATTCTTCTGGCATTGAATTCTAAGACCCTAGTTGTTCGATCTGGTGGAGCAACGCCCTAGAGTGAAGCCTAGGTTGCCCGGAACGTGGAAGCGACCATTACCTTCACACTGTCTGCGATTATTCATTTTATACGATGGTAAAACTGTTGTACTTAAGTTGTATTTTATTTTTCTGGTGTTGACTTCTAAGTCCCTAGCTTTTCGATCTGGTGGAGCAACGCCCTAGAGTGAAGCCTAGGCTACCCGGAACGTAGAAATGACCAGTACTTTCACACTGGTTGCAGTTATTCCTGTTATACAATGGAAAAACTGTTGCATTTTTATTGTATTTTATGCTTATGGCCTTGTATTCAAAGTCCCTAACTATTCGATCTGGTGGAGGAACGCCCTAGAGTTAAGCCAAGGTTGCCCGGAACGTAGAAATGACCATAACTTTCACACTGGTTGCAATTATTCGTTCTATACAATGGAAAGACTGTTCTCTTTATTTTGTATTTTATGCTTCGGGCGTTGACTTGTAAGTCCCTAACTATTCGGTCTCGTGGAGCAACGCCCTAGACTGAAGCCTAGGTTGCCCGGAACGTAGTAATGGCCATTACCTTCACACTGTTTGTGATTATTCATTTTATACGATGGTAAAACTGTTGTACTTGGGTTGTATTTTATTCTTCTGGCGTTGAATTCTAAGTCCCCAACTATTCGATCTGGTGGAGCAACGCCATGGAGTTAATCCTAGGTTGCCCGGAACGTAGAAATGACCATTGCCTTAACACTGCTTGCAATTATACATTTTATACGATGGAAAAACTGTTGTACTTATTTTGTATTTTATTCTTCTGGCGTTGAATTCTAAGTCCCTAGCTATTCGATCTGGTGGTGCAGCGCCCTAGAGTGAAGCCTAGGTTACCCGGAACATAGAAATGACCAGTACTTTTACACTGGTTGTAGCTTTCCTGTTATACGATGGAAAAACTGTTGCATTTTTATTGTATTTTATGCTTCTGGCGTTGTATTCAAAGTCCCTAACTATTCGATCTGGTGGAGCAACGACCTGGAGTTAAGCCTAGGTTGCCCAGAACGTAGAAATGACCATAACTTTCACACGGTTTGCAATCATTCATTTTATACGATGGAAAAGCTGTTGTATTTATATTGTGTTTTATGCTTCTGGAGTTGACTTCTAAGGCCGTAGCCATTCGATCTGGTGGACCAACGCCCTAGAGTGAAGCCTAGGTTGCCCGGAACGTAGAAATGACCATAACATTCATACTGGTTGCAATTATTCGTTTAATAGGATGGAAAAACTGTTGTATTTTTATTTTATTTTATGCTTCTGGCGTTGACTTCTAAGTCCCTAGCCATTCGATCTGGTGGACCAACGACCTAGAGTGAAGCCTAGGTTGCCCGGAACGTAGAAATGACCATCACCTTCACTCTGGTTGCAATTATTCCTGTTATACGATGGAAAAACTGTTGTATTTATATTATATTTTATGCTTCGGGCGTTGACTTCTAAGGCCGTAGCTATTCGATGTGGTGGAGCAACACCCTAGAGTCAAGCCTAGGTTGCCCGGAACGTAGAAATGACCATTACTTTCACACTGTATGCAATTATTCATATTATACAGCGGAAAAACTGTTGTATTTATATTGTATTTTATGCTTCTGGCATTGACTTGTAAGGCCCTAACTAGTCGATGTGGTGGAGCAACGCCCTAGAGTGAAGCCTAGGTTGCCCGGAACGTAGAAGTGACCATAGCTTTCACACTGGTTGCAATTATACCTGTTATACAAGGGAAAAACTGTTGTATTTATATTGTATTTTATGCTTCTGGCGTTGACATCTTAGGCCCTAACTATTCGATCTGGTGGAGCAACGCCCTAGAGTGAAGCCTAGGTTACCCGGAACGTAGAAAAGACAAGTACTTTCACACTGGTTGCAGTTATTCCTGTTATACAATGGAAAAACTGTTGCATTTTTATTGTATTTTATGCTTCTGCCGTTGTATTCAGAGTCCGCAACTATTCGATCTGGTGGAGCAACGCCCTGGAGTTAAGCCAAGGTTGCCCGGAACGTAGAAATGACCATAACATTCATACTGGTTGCAATTATTCATATTATACAGTGGAAAAACTGTTGTATGTATATTGTATTTTATGCTTCTGGCATTGACTTCTAAGACCCTAACTATCCGATGTGGTGAAGCAACGCCCTAGAGTGAAGCCTAGGTTGCCCGGAACGTAGAAATGACCATAGCTTTCACACTGGTTGCAATTATTCATGTTATACAAGGCAAAAACTGTTGCATTTTTATTGTATTTTATGCTTCTGCCGTTGTATTCAAAGTCCCCAACTATTCGATCTGGTGGAGCAACGCCCTGGAGTTAAGCCTAGGTTGCACGGAACGTAGAAATGACCATTGCCTTAACACTGCTTGCAATTATACATTTTATACGATGGAAAAACTGTTGTACTTATTTTGTATTTTATTCTTCTGGCGTTGAATTCTAAGTCCCTAGCTATTCGATCTGGTGGTGCAACGCCCTGGAGTTAAGCCTAGGTTGCCCGGAACGTAGAAAGGACCATAACTTTCACACTGTTTGCAATCATTCATTTTATACGATGGAAAAGCTGTTGTATTTATATTGTATTTTATGCTTCTGGAGTTGACTTCTAAGGCCGTAGCCATTCGATCTGGTGGACCAACGCCCTAGAGTGAAGCCTAGGTTGCCCGGAACGTAGAAATGACCATAACATTCATACTGGTTGCAATTATTCGTTTAATAGGATGGAAAAACTGTTGTATTTTTATTTTATTTTATGTTTCTGGCGTTGACTTCTAAGTCCCTAGCCATTCGATCTGGTGGACCAACGCCCTAGAGTGAAGCCCAGGTTGCCCGAAACGTAGAAATGACCATCACCTTCACTCTGGTTGCAATTATTCCTGTTATACGATGGAAAAACTGTTGTATTTATATTATATTTTATGCTTCAGGCGTTGACTTCTAAGGCCGTAGCTATTCGATGTGGTGGAGCAACACCCTAGAGTCAAGCCTAGGTTGCCCGGAACGTAGAAATGACCATTACTTTCACACTGTATGCAATTATTCATATTATACAGCGGAAAAACTGTTGTATTTATATTGTATTTTATGCTTCTGGCATTGACTTGTAAGGCCCTAACTAGTCGATGTGGTGGAGCAACGCCCTAGAGTGAAGCCTAGGTTGCCCGGTACGTAGAAGTGACCATAGCTTTCACACTGGTTGCAATTATTCCTGTTATACAAGGGAAAAACTGTTGTATTTATATTGTATTTTATGCTTCTGGCGTTGACATCTTAGGCCCTAACTATTCGATCTGGTGGAGCAACGCCCTAGAGTGAAGCCTAGGTTACCCGGAACGTAGAAAAGACAAGTACTTTCACACTGGTTGCAGTTATTCCTGTTATACAATGGACAAACTGTTGCATTTTTATTGTATTTTATGCTCCTGCCGTTGTATTCAGAGTCCGCAACTATTCGATCTGGTGGAGCAACGCCCTGGAGTTAAGCCAAGGTTGCCCGGAACGTAGAAATGACCATAACATTCATACTGGTTGCAATTATTCATATTATACAGTGGAAAAACTGTTGTATTTATATTGTATTTTATGCTTCTGGCATTGACTTCTAAGACCCTAACTATCCGATGTGGTGAAGCAACGCCCTAGAGTGAAGCCTAGGTTGCCCGGAACGTAGAAATGACCATAGCTTTCACACTGGTTGCAATTATTCATGTTATACAAGGCAAAAACTGTTGCATTTTTATTGTATTTTATGCTTCTGCCGTTGTATTCAAAGTCCCCAACTATTCGATCTGGTGGAGCAACGCCCTAGAGTGAAGCCTAGGTTGCCCGGAACGTAGAAATGACCATAACATTCATACTGGTTGCAATTATTCGTTTAATAGGATGGAAAAACTGTTGTATTTTTATTTTATTTTATGTTTCTGGCGTTGACTTCTAAGTCCCTAGCCATTCGATCTGGTGGACCAACGCCCTAGAGTGAAGCCTAGGTTGCCCGAAACGTAGAAATGACCATCACCTTCACTCTGGTTGCAATTATTCCTGTTATACGATGGAAAAACTGTTGTATTTATATTATATTTTATGCTTCAGGCGTTGACTTCTAAGGCCGTAGCTATTCGATGTGGTGGAGCAACACCCTAGAGTCAAGCCTAGGTTGCCCGGAACGTAGAAATGACCATTACTTTCACACTGTATGCAATTATTCATATTATACAGCGGAAAAACTGTTGTATTTATATTGTATTTTATGCTTCTGGCATTGACTTGTAAGGCCCTAACTAGTCGATGTGGTGGAGCAACGCCCTAGAGTGAAGCCTACGTTGCCCGGTACGTAGAAGTGACCATAGCTTTCACACTGGTTGCAATTATTCCTGTTATACAAGGGAAAAACTGTTGTATTTATATTGTATTTTATGCTTCTGGCGTTGACATCTTAGGCCCTAACTATTCGATCTGGTGGAGCAACGCCCTAGAGTGAAGCCTAGGTTACCCGGAACGTAGAAAAGACAAGTACTTTCACACTGGTTGCAGTTATTCCTGTTATACAAGGCAAAAACTGTTGCATTTTTATTGTATTTTATGCTTCTGCCGTTGTATTCAAAGTCCCCAACTATTCGATCTGGTGGAGCAACGCCCAGGAGTTAAGCCTAGGCTGCACGGAACGTAGAAATGACCATTGCCTTAACACTGCTTGCAATTATACATTTTATACGATGGAAAAACTGTTGTACTTATTTTGTATTTTATTCTTCTGGCGTTGAATTCTAAGTCCCTAGCTATTCGATCTGGTGGTGCAACGCCCTGGAGTTAAGCCTAGGTTGCCCGGAACGTAGAAATGACCATAACTTTCACACTGTTTGCAATCATTCATTTTATACGATGGAAAAGCTGTTGTATTTATATTGTATTTTATGCTTCTGGAGTTGACTTCTAAGGCCGTAGCCGTTCGATCTGGTGGACCAACGCCCTAGAGTGAAGCCTAGGTTGCCCGGAACGTAGAAATGACCACAACATTCATACTGGTTGCAATTATTCGTTTAATAGGATGGAAAAACTGTTGTATTTTTATTTTATTTTATGCTTCTGGCGTTGACTTCTAAGTCCCTAGCCATTCGATCTGGTGGACGAACGCCCTAGAGTGAAGCCTAGGTTGCCCGGAACGTAGAAATGACCATCACCTTCACTCTGGTTGCAATTATTCCTGTTATACAATGGAAAAACTGTTGTATTTATATTATATTTTATGCTTCAGGCGTTGACTTCTAAGGCCGTAGCTATTCGATGTGGTGGAGCAACACCCTAGAGTCAAGCCTAGGTTGCCCGGAACGTAGAAATGACCATTACTTTCACATTGTATGCAATTATTCATATTATACAGCGGAAAAACTGTTGTATTTATATTGTATTTTATGCTTCTGGCATTGACTTGTAAGGCCCTAACTAGTCGATGTGGTGGAGCAACGCCCTAGAGTGAAGCCAAGGTTGCCCGGAACGTAGAAATGACCATAACATTCACACTGGTTGCAATTATTCATATTATACTGTGGAAAAACTGTTGTATTTATATTGTATTTTATGCTTCTGGCATTGACTTCTAAGACCCTAACTATTCGATGTGGTGGAGCAACGCCCTAGAGTGAAGCCTAGGTTGCCCGGAACGTAGAAATGACCATAGCTTTCACACTGGTTGCAATTATTCATGTAATACAAGGCAAAAACTGTTGCATTTTTATTGTATTTTATGCTTCTGCCGTTGTATTCAAAGTCCCCAACTATTCGATCTGGTGGAGCAACGCCCTGGAGTTAAGCCTAGGCTGCACGGAACGTAGAAATGACCATTGCCTTAACACTGCTTGCAATTATACATTTTATACGATGGAAAAACTGTTGTACTTATTTTGTATTTTATTCTTCTGGCGTTGAATTCTAAGTCCCTAGCTATACGATCTGGTGGTGCAACGCCCTGGAGTTAAGCCTAGGTTGCCCGGAACGTAGAAATGACCATAACTTTCACACTGTTTGCAATCATTCATTTTATACGATGGAAAAGCTGTTGTATTTATATTGTATTTTATGCATCTGGCGTTGACTTCTGTGGCCCTAACCATTCGACGTGGTGGAGAAACGCCCTAGAGCGAAACCTAGGTTGCCTGGAACGTAGAAATGACCATTACTTTCCCACTGGTTGCAATTATTCGTTTTATACGATGGAAAAACTGCTGTATTTCTATTTTATTTTATGCTTCTGGCGTTTACTTCTTTGGCCCTAACTATTGGATCTGGAGGAGCAACGCCCCAGAGTGAAGCCTAGGTTGCACGGAACGTAGAAAGGACCATTACTTTCACACTGGTTGCAATTATACCTTTTATACGATGGAAAAACTGCTGTAATTTTATTTTATTTTATGCTTCTGGCGTTGACTTCTTAGGCCCTAACTTTTCGATCTGGTGGAGCAACGCCCTAGAGTGAAGCCTAGGTTGCCCGGAACGTAGAAATGACCATTACTTTCACACTGTTTGCAATTATTCATTTTATACAATGGAAAAACTGTTGTATTTATATTGTATTTTATGCTTCTGGCGTTGACTTCTAAGGCCCTAACCATTCTACGTGGTGGAGCAACGCCCTAGAGCGAAACCTAGGTTGCCCGGAACCTAGAAATGACCATTACTTTCACACTGGTTGCAGTTATTCGTTTTATACGATGGAAAAATTGTTGTATTTCTATTTTATTTTATGCTTCTGGCGTTGACTTCTTTGGACCTAACTATTGGATCTGGTGGAGCAACGCCCCAGAGTGAAGCCTAGGTTGCACGGAACGTAGAAATGACCATCACTTTGACACTGGTTGCAATTATTCCTGTTATACCATGGTCAAACTGTTGGATTTTTATTGTTTTTTATGCTTGTGGCGTGGAATTCTAAGTCCCTAGCTGTTCGATCTGGTGGAGCAACGCCCTAGAGTGATGCCTAGGTAGCACAGAGCGTTGAAATGACCATCACATTCACACTGGTTGCAATTATTCATATTATACAGTGGAAAAACTGTTGTATTTATATTGTATTCTATGCTTCTGTAATTGACTTCTAAGGCCCTAGCTATTCGATCTCATGGAGCAACGTCCAAGAGTGAAGCCTATGTTGCCCGGAACGTAGAAATGACCATTTCTTTCACACTGGTTGCAATTATTCCTATTTTACGATGGAAAAACCTTTGTATTTATTTTGTATTCGATGCTCCTGGCGTTGGCTTCTTAAGCCCTCACTATTGGATCTGGTGGACCAACGCCCTAGAGTGATGATTAGGTTGCCCCGAACGTAGAAATGACCATCACTTTTACACTGGTTGCAATTATTCCTGTTATACGATGGAAAAACTGTTGTAATTTTATTTTGTTTTATGCTTCTGGCGTTGACTTCTTAGGCCCTAACTTTTCGATCTGGTGTGGCAACGTCCAAGAGTGAAGCCTATGTTGCCCGGAACGTAGAAGTGACCATTACTTTCACATTGGTTGCAATTATACCTTTTATACGCTGGAAAAGCTGTTGTATTTTTATTGTATTTTATGCGTCCGGCGTTGTTTTCTAAGGCTCTCACTATTCGACATGGTGGAGCAACGCCCTAGAGTGAAGCCTAGGTTGGCCCGTACGTAGAAATGACTATTACTTTCACACTGGTTGCAATTATTCCTGTTATACCATGGACAAACTGTTGGATTTTTATTGTATTTTATGCTTCTGGCGTTGAATTCTAAGTCCCTAGCTATTCGATCTGGTGGAGAAACGCCCTACAGTGATGCCTAGGTAGTCCAGAGCGTTGAAAGGACCATCACTTTCACACTGGTTGCAATTATTCCTGTTACACGATGGAAAAACTGTTGTAATTTTATCGTATATTAAGCGTCTGGCGTTGTTTTCAAAGGCCCTAACTATTCGACCTGGTGGAGCAACGCCCTAGAGTGAAGCCTAGGTTGCCCGGAACGTAGAAATGACCATAACATTCATACTGGTTGCAATTATTCGTTTAATAGGATGGAAAAACTGTTGTATTTTTATTTTATTTTATGTTTCTGGCGTTGACTTCTAAGTCCCTAGCCATTCGATCTGGTGGACCAACGCCCTAGAGTGAAGCCTAGGTTGCCCGAAACGTAGAAATGACCATCACCTTCACTCTGGTTGCAATTATTCCTGTTATACGATGGAAAAACTGTTGTATTTATATTATATTTTATGCTTCAGGCGTTGACTTCTAAGGCCGTAGCTATTCGATGTGGTGGAGCAACACCCTAGAGTGAAGCCTAGGTTGCCCGGAACGTAGAAATGTCCATTACTTTCACACTGTATGCAATTATTCATATTATACAGCGAAAAACTGTTGCATTTTTATTGTATTTTATGCTTCTGCCGTTGTATTCAAAGTCCCCAACTATTCGATCTGGTGGAGCAACGCCCTGGAGTTAAGCCTAGGCTGCACGGAACGTTGAAATGACCATTGCCTTAACACTGCTTGCAATTATACATTTTATACGATGGAAAAACTGTTGTACTTATTTTGTATTTTATTCTTCTGGCGTTGAATTCTAAGTCCCTAGCTATTCGATCTGGTGGTGCAACGCCCTGGAGTTAAGCCTAGGTTGCCCGGAACGTAGAAATGACCATAACTTTCACACTGTTTGCAATCATTCATTTTATACGATGGAAAAGCTGTTGTATTTATATTGCATTTTATGCTTCTGGAGTTGACTTCTAAGGCCGTAGCCATTCGATCTGGTGGACCAACGCCCTAGAGTGAAGCCTAGGTTGCCCGGAACGTAGAAATGACCATAACATTCATACTGGTTGCAATTATTCGTTTAATAGGATGGAAAAACTGTTGTATTTTTATTTCATTTTATGCTTCTGGCGTTGACTTCTAAGTCCCTAGCCATTCGATCTGGTGGACGAACGCCCTAGAGTGAAGCCTAGGTTGCCCGGAACGTAGAAATGACCATCACCTTCACTCTGGTTGCAATTATTCCTGTTATACGATGGAAAAACTGTTGTATTTATATTATATTTTATGCTTCAGGCGTTGACTTCTAAGGCCGTAGCTATTCGATGTGGTGGAGCAACACCCTAGAGTCAAGCCTAGGTTGCCCGGAACGTAGAAATGACCATAACATTCATACTGGTTGCAATTATTCATATTATACTGTGGAAAAACTGTTGTATTTATATTGTATTTTATGCTTCTGGCATTGACTTCTAAGACCCTAACTATTCGATGTGGTGGAGCAACGCCCTAGAGTGAAGCCTAGGTTGCCCGGAACGTAGAAATGACCATAGCTTTCACACTGGTTGCAATTATTCATGTTATACAAGGCAAAAACTGTTGCATTTTTATTGTATTTTATGCTTCTGCCGTTGTATTCAAAGTCCCCAACTATTCGATCTGGTGGAGCAACGCCCTGGAGTTAAGCCTAGGCTGCACGGAACGTAGAAATGACCATTGCCTTAACACTGCTTGCAATTATACATTTTATACGATGGAAAAACTGTTGTACTTATTTTGTATTTTATTCTTCTGGCGTTGAATTCTAAGTCCCTAGCTATTCGATCTGGTGGTGCAACGCCCTGGAGTTAAGCCTAGGTTGCCCGGAACGTAGAAATGACCATAACTTTCACACTGTTTGCAATCATTCATTTTATACGATGGAAAAGCTGTTGTATTTATATTGTATTTTATGCTTCTGGCGTTGACTTCTGTGGCCCTAACCATTCGACGTGGTGGAGAAACGCCCTAGAGCGAAACCTAGGTTGCCTGGAACGTAGAAATGACCATTACTTTCACACTGGTTGCAATTATTCGTTTTATACGATGGAAAAACTGCTGTATTTCTATTTTATTTTATGCTTCTGGCGTTTACTTCTTTGGCCCTAACTATTGGATCTGGTGGAGCAACGCCCCAGAGTGAAGCCTAGGTTGCACGGAACGTAGAAAGGACCATTACTTTCACACTGGTTGCAATTATACCTTTTATACGATGGAAAAACTGCTGTAATTTTATTTTATTTTATGCTTCTGGCGTTGACTTCTTAGGCCCTAACTTTTCGATCTGGTGGAGCAACGCCCTAGAGTGAAGCCCAGGTTGCCCGGAACGTAGAAATGACCATTACTTTCACACTGTTTGCAATTATTCATTTTATACAATGGAAAAACTGTTGTATTTATATTGTATTTTATGCTTCTGGCGTTGACTTCTAAGGCCCTAACCATTCTACGTGCTGGAGCAACGACCTAGAGCGAAACCTAGGTTGCCCGGAACGTAGAAATGACCATTACTTTCACACTGGTTGCAGTTATTCGTTTTATACGATGGAAAAATTGTTGTATTTCTATTTTATTTTATGCTTCTGGCGTTGACTTCTTTGGACCTAACTATTGGATCTGGTGGAGCAACGCCCCAGAGTGAAGCCTAGGTTGCACGGAACGTAGAAATGACCATCACTTTGACACTGGTTGCAATTATTCCTGTTATACCATGGTCAAACTGTTGGATTTTTATTGTTTTTTATGCTTGTGGCGTGGAATTCTAAGTCCCTAGCTGTTTGATCTGGTGGAGCAACGCCCTAGAGTGATGCCTAGGTAGCACAGAGCGTTGAAATGACCATCACATTCACACTGGTTGCAATTATTCCTGTTATACGATGGAAAAACTGATTTAATTTTATTGTATTTTATGCGTCTGGCGTTGTTTTCTAAGGCCCTAACTATTCGACCTGGTGGAGCAACGCCCCATAGTGAAGCCTAGGTTGCCCGGAACGTAGAAATGACCATTACTTTCACACTGTTTGCAATTATTCATTTTATACAATGGAAAGACTGTTGTATTTATATTGTATTCTATGCTTCTGTAATTGACTTCTAAGGTCCTAGCTATTCGATCTCATGGAGCAACGTCCAAGAGTGAAGCCTATGTTGCGCGGAACGTAGAAATGACCATTTCTTTCACACTGGTTGCAATTATTCCTATTTTACGATGGAAAAACCTTTGTATTTATTTTGTATTCGATGCTCCTGGCGTTGGCTTCTTAAGCCCACACTATTGGATCTGGTGGACCAACGCCCTAGAGTGATGATTAGGTTGCCCCGAACGTAGAAATGACCATCACTTTTACACTGGTTGCAATTATTCCTGTTATACGATGGAAAAACTGTTGTAATTTTATTTTGTTTTATGCTTCTGGCGTTGACTTCTTAGGCCCTAACTTTTCGATCTGGTGTGGCAACGTCCAAGAGTGAAGCCTATGTTGCCCGGAACGTAGAAGTGACCATTACTTTCACATTGGTTGCAATTATACCTTTTATACGCTGGAAAAGCTGTTGTATTTTTATTGTATTTTATGCGTCCGGCGTTGTTTTCTAAGGCTCTCACTATTCGACATGGTGGAGCAACGCCCTAGAGTGAAGCCTAGGTTGGCCCGTACGTAGAAATGACTATTACTTTCACACTGGTTGCAATTATTCCTGTTATACCATGGACAAACTGTTGGATTTTTATTGTATTTTATGCTTCTGGCGTTGAATTCTAAGTCCCTAGCTATTCGATCTGGTGGAGCAACGCCCTACAGTGATGCCTAGGTAGCCCAGAGCGTTGAAAGGACCATCACTTTCACACTGGTTGCAATTATTCCTGTTACACGATGGAAAAACTGTTGTAATTTTATCGTATATTAAGCGTCTGGCGTTGTTTTCAAAGGCCCTAACTATTCGACCTGGTGGAGTAACGCCCTAGAGTGAAGCCTAGGTTGCCCGGAACGTAGAAATGACCATTACTTTCACACTGTTTGCAATTATTCATTTTATACATCGGAAAGACTGTTGTATTTATATTGTGTTCTATGCTTATGGCGTTGACTTCTAAGGTCCTAGCTATTCGATCTCCTGGAGCAACGTCCAGGAGTGCAGCCTATGTTGCCCGGAACGTAGAAATGACCATTCCTTTCACACTGGTTGCAATTATTCCTGTCATACGATGGAAAAACTGTTGTATTTATTTTGTATTTGATGCTCCTGGCGTCGGCTTCTTAGGCCCTAACTATTGGATCTGGTGGACCAACGCCCTAGAGTGATGAATAGGTTGCCCGCAACGTAGAAATGACCATCACTTTCACACTGGTTGCAATTCTTCCTGTTATACGATGGAAAAACAGTTGCAATTTCATTTTATTTTATGCTTCTGGCGTTGACTTCTTAGGCCCTAACTTTTCGATCTGGTGGGGCAACGTCCAAGAGTGAAGCCTATGTTGCCCGGAACGTAGAAGTGACCATTACTTTCACATTGGTTGCAATTATACCTTTTATACGATGGAAAAGCTGTTGTATTTTTATTGTATTTTATGCGTCTGGCGTTGTTTTCTACGGCCCCAACTATTCGACCTGGTGGAGCAACGCCCTAGAGTGAAGCCTAGGTTGCCCGGAACGTAGAAATGACCATCACTTTCACACTGGTTGCAGTTACTACTGTTATACGGTGATAAAACTGTTGCATTTTTATTGTATTTTATGCGTCTTGCGTTCTTTTCTAAGGCCCTTACTATACGACCTGGTAGAGCCACGCACGAGACTGAAGCCTAGGTTGCCCGGAACGTAGAAATGACCATTACCTTCACACTGTTTGCAATTATTCCTGTTATACCATGGACAAACTGTTGGATTTTTATTGTATTTTATGCTTCTGGCGTTGAATTCTAAGTCCCTAGCTATTCGATCTGCTGGAGCAACGCCCTAGAGTGATGCCTAGGTAGCCCCGAGCGTTGAAAGGACCATCACTTTCACACTGGTTGCAATTATTCCTCTTATACGATGGAAAAACTGTTGTAATTTTATTGTATTTCAAGCGTCTGGTGTTATTTTCAAAGGCCCTAACTATTCGACCTGGTGGAGCAGCGCCCTAGAGTGAAGCCTCGGTTGCCCGGAACGTAGAAATGACCATTACTTTCACACTGGTTGCAATTATTTGTTTTATACGATGGAAAAACTGTTGTATTTATATTGTATTTGATGCTCCTGGCGTTGGCTTCTTAGGCCCTAACGATTGGATCTGGTAGACCAACGCCCTAGAGTGATGAATAGGTTGCCCCGGACGTAGAAATGACCATCACTTTCACACTGGTTGCAATTATTCCTGTTAGACGATGGAAAAACTGTTGTAATTTTATTTTATTTTATGCTTCTGGCGTTGACTTCTTAGGCCGTAACTTTTCGATCTGGTGGGGCAACGTCCAAGAGTGAAGCCTATGTTGCCCCGAACGTAGAAGTGACCATTACTTTCACATTGGTTGCAATTATACCTTTTATACGATGGAAAAACTGTTGTAATTTTATTGTATTTTAAGCGTCTGGCGTTGTTTTCAAAGGCCCTAACTAATCGACCTGGTGGAGCAACGCCCTAGAGTGAAGCCAAGGTTGCCCGGAACGTAGAAATGGCCATTACTTTCACACTGTTTGCAATTATTCATTTTATACGATGGACAAACTGTTGGATTTTTATTGTATTTTATGCTTCTGGCGTTGACTTCTTAGGCCCTAACTATTGCATCTGGTGGAGCAACGCCCCAGAGTGAAGCCTAGTTTGCACGGAACGTAAAAATGACAATCACTTTCTCACTGGTTGCAATTATTCATATTATACAGCGGAAAAACTGTTGCATTTTTATTGTATTTTATGCTTCTGCCGTTGTATTCAAAGTCCCCAACTATTCGATCTGGTGGAGCAACGCCCTGGAGTTAAGCCTAGGCTGCACGGAACGTTGAAATGACCATTGCCTTAACACTGCTTGCAATTATACATTTTATACGATGGAAAAACTGTTGTACTTATTTTGTATTTTATTCTTCTGGCGTTGAATTCTAAGTCCCTAGCTATTCGATCTGGTGGTGCAACGCCCTGGAGTTAAGCCTAGGTTGCCCGGAACGTAGAAATGACCATAACTTTCACACTGTTTGCAATCATTCATTTTATACGATGGAAAAGCTGTTGTATTTATATTGTATTTTATGCTTCTGGAGTTGACTTCTAAGGCCGTAGCCATTCGATCTGGTGGACCAACGCCCTAGAGTGAAGCCTAGGTTGCCCGGAACGTAGAAATGACCATAACATTCATACTGGTTGCAATTATTCGTTTAATAGGATGGAAAAACTGTTGTATTTTTATTTCATTTTATGCTTCTGGCGTTGACTTCTAAGTCCCTAGCCATTCGATCTGGTGGACGAACGCCCTAGAGTGAAGCCTAGGTTGCCCGGAACGTAGAAATGACCATCACCTTCACTCTGGTTGCAATTATTCCTGTTATACGATGGAAAAACTGTTGTATTTATATTATATTTTATGCTTCAGGCGTTGACTTCTAAGGCCGTAGCTATTCGATGTGGTGGAGCAACACCCTAGAGTCAAGCCTAGGTTGCCCGGAACGTAGAAATGACCATTACTTTCACATTGTATGCAATTATTCATATTATACAGCGGAAAAACTGTTGTATTTATATTGTATTTTATGCTTCTGGCATTGACTTGTAAGGCCCTAACTAGTCGATGTGGTGGAGCAACGCCCTAGAGTGAAGCCAAGGTTGCCCGGAACGTAGAAATGACCATAACATTCATACTGGTTGCAATTATTCATATTATACTGTGGAAAAACTGTTGTATTTATATTGTATTTTATGCTTCTGGCGTTGAATTCTAAGTCCCTAGCTATTCGATCTGGTGGTGCAACGCCCTGGAGTTAAGCCTAGGTTGCCCGGAACGTAGAAATGACCATAACTTTCACACTGTTTGCAATCATTCATTTTATACGATGGAAAAGCTGTTGTATTTATATTGTATTTTATGCTTCCGGCGTTGACTTCTGTGGCCCTAACCATTCGACGTGGTGGAGAAACGCCCTAGAGCGAAACCTAGGTTGCCTGGAACGTAGAAATGACCATTACTTTCACACTGGTTGCATTTATTCGTTTTATACGATGGAAAAACTGCTGTATTTCTATTTTATTTTATGCTTCTGGCGTTTACTTCTTTGGCCCTAACTATTGGATCTGGTGGAGCAACGCCCCAGAGTGAAGCCTAGGTTGCACGGAACGTAGAAAGGACCATTACTTTCACACTGGTTGCAATTATACCTTTTATACGATGGAAAAACTGCTGTAATTTTATTTTATTTTATGCTTCTGGCGTTGACTTCTTAGGCCCTAACTTTTCGATCTGGTGGAGCAACGCCCTAGAGTGAAGCCTAGGTTGCCCGGAACGTAGAAATGACCATTACTTTCACACTGTTTGCAATTATTCATTTTATACAATGGAAAAACTGTTGTATTTATATTGTATTTTATGCTTCTGGCGTTGACTTCTAAGGCCCTAACCATTCTACGTGCTGGAGCAACGCCCTAGAGCGAAACCTAGGTTGCCCGGAACGTAGAAATGACCATTACTTTCACACTGGTTGCAGTTATTCGTTTTATACGATGGAAAAATTGTTGTATTTCTATTTTATTTTATGCTTCTGGCGTTGACTTCTTTGGACCTAACTATTGGATCTGGTGGAGCAACGCCCCAGAGTGAAGCCTAGGTTGCACGGAACGTAGAAATGACCATCACTTTGACACTGGTTGCAATTATTCCTGTTATACCATGGTCAAACTGTTGGATTTTTATTGTTTTTTATGCTTGTGGCGTGGAATTCTAAGTCCCTAGCTGTTCGATCTGGTGGAGCAACGCCCTAGAGTGATGCCTAGGTAGCACAGAGCGTTGAAATGACCATCACATTCACACTGGTTGCAATTATTCCTGTTATACGATGGAAAAACTGATTTAATTTTATTGTATTTTATGCGTCTGGCGTTGTTTTCTAAGGCCCTAACTATTCGACCTGGTGGAGCAACGCCCTATAGTGAAGCCTAGGTTGCCCGGAACGTAGAAATGACCATTACTTTCACACTGTTTGCAATTATTCATTTTATACAATGGAAAGACTGTTGTATTTATATTGTATTCTATGCTTCTGTAATTGACTTCTAAGGTCCTAGCTATTCGATCTCATGGAGCAACGTCCAAGAGTGAAGCCTATGTTGCCCGGAACGTAGAAATGACCATTTCTTTCACACTGGTTGCAATTATTCCTATTTTACCATGGAAAAACCTTTGTATTTATTTTGTATTCGATGCTCCTGGCGTTGGCTTCTTAAGCCCTCACTATTGGATCTGGTGGACCAACGCCCTAGAGTGATGATTAGGTTGCCCCGAACGTAGAAATGACCATCACTTTTACACTGGTTGCAATTATTCCTGTTATACGATGGAAAAACTGTTGTAATTTTATTTTGTTTTATGCTTCTGGCGTTGACTTCTTAGGCCCTAACTTTTCGATCTGGTGTGGCAACGTCCAAGAGTGAAGCCTATGTTGCCCGGAACGTAGAAGTGACCATTACTTTCACATTGGTTGCAATTATACCTTTTATACGCTGGAAAAGCTGTTGTATTTTTATTGTATTTTATGCGTCCGGCGTTGTTTTCTAAGGCTCTCACTATTCGACATGGTGGAGCAACGCCCTAGAGTGAAGCCTAGGTTGGCCCGTACGTAGAAATGACTATTACTTTCACACTGGTTGCAATTATTCCTGTTATACCATGGACAAACTGTTGGATTTTTATTGTATTTTATGCTTCTGGCGTTGAATTCTAAGTCCCTAGCTATTCGATCTGGTGGAGCAACGCCCTACAGTGATGCCTAGGTAGCCCAGAGCGTTGAAAGGACCATCACTTTCACACTGGTTGCAATTATTCCTGTTACACGATGGAAAAACTGTTGTAATTTTATCGTATATTAAGCGTCTGGCGTTGTTTTCAAAGGCCCTAACTATTCGACCTGGTGGAGCAACGCCCTAGAGTGAAGCCTAGGTTGCCCGGAACGTAGAAATGACCATTACTTTCACACTGTTTGCAATTATTCATTTTATACATCGGAAAGACTGTTGTATTTATATTGTGTTCTATGCTTATGGCGTTGACTTCTAAGGTCCTAGCTATTCGATCTCTTGGAGCAACGTCCAAGAGTGAAGCCTATGTTGCCCGGAACGCAGAAATGACCATTCCTTTCACACTGGTTGCAATTATTCCTGTTTTACGATGGAAAAACTGTTGTATTTATTTTGTATTTGATGCTCCTGGCGTCGGCTTCTTAGGCCCTAACTATTGGATCTGGTGGACCAACGCCCTAGAGTGATGAATAGGTTGCCCCGGACGTAGAAATGACCATCACTTTCACACTGGTTGCAATTATTCCTGTTAGACGATGGACAAACTGTTGGATTTTTATTGTATTTTATGCTTCTGGCGTTGACTTCTTAGGCCGTAACTATTGGATCTGGTGGAGCAACGCCCCAGAGTGAAGCCTAGGTTGCACGGAACGTAAAAATGACCATCACTTTCTCACTGGTTGCAGTTACTCCTGTTATACGAAGGAAAAACTGTTGCAATTTTATTTTATTTTATGCTTCTAGCGTTGACTTCTTAGGCCCTAACTTTTCGATCTGGTGGGGCAACGTCCAAGAGTGAAGCCTACGTTGCCCGGAACGTAGAAATGACCATTACTTTCACACTGTTTGCAACTATTCTTTTTATACAATGGAAAAACTGTTGTACTTATATTGTATTTTCTGCTTCTGGCGTTGACTTCTAAGGCCCTAACCATTCGACGTGCTGAAGCAACGACCTAGTGCGAAACCTAGGTAGCCCGGAACGTAGAAATGACCATTACATTCACACTGGTTGCAATTATTCCTTTTATACCATGGACAAACTGTTGGATTTTTATTGTATTTTATGCTTCTGGCGTTGAATTCTAAGACCCTAGCTATTCGATCTGGTGGAGCAACGCCCTAGCATGATGCCTAGGTAGCCCAGAGCGTTGAAAGGACCATCACTTTCACACTGGTTGCAATTATTCCTGTTATGCGATGGAAAAACTGTTGTAATTTTATTGTATTTTAAGCGTCTGGCGTTGTTTTCAAAGGCCCTAACTATTCGACCTGGTGGAGCAACGCCCTAGAGTGAAGCCTAGGATGCCCGGAACGTAGAAATGACCATTACTTTCACACTGTTTGCAATTATTCATTTTATACATCGGAAAGACTGTTGTATTTATATTGTGTTCTATGCTTATGGCGTTGACTTCTAAGGTCCTAGCTATTCGATCTCCTGGAGCAACGTCCAGGAGTGCAGCCTATGTTGCCCGGAACGTAGAAATGACCATTCCTTTCACACTGGTTGCAATTATTCCTGTCATACGATGGAAAAACTGTTGTATTTATTTTGTATTTGATGCTCCTGGCGTCGGCTTCTTAGGCCCTAACTATTGGATCTGGTGGACCAACGCCCTAGAGTGATGAATAGGTTGCCCGCAACGTAGAAATGACCATCACTTTCACACTGGTTGCAATTCTTCCTGTTATACGATGGAAAAACTGTTGCAATTTCATTTTATTTTATGCTTCTGGCGTTGACTTCTTAGGCCCTAACTTTTCGATCTGGTGGGGCAACGTCCAAGAGTGAAGCCTATGTTGCCCGGAACGTAGAAGTGACCATTACTTTCACATTGGTTGCAATTATACCTTTTATACGATGGAAAAGCTGTTGTATTTTTATTGTATTTTATGCGTCTGGCGTTGTTTTCTACGGCCCCAACTATTCGACCTGGTGGAGCAACGCCCTAGAGTGAAGCCTAGGTTGCCCGGAACGTAGAAATGACCATCACTTTCACACTGGTTGCAGTTACTACTGTTATACGGTGATAAAACTGTTGCATTTTTATTGTATTTTATGCGTCTTGCGTTCTTTTCTAAGGCCCTTACTATTCGACCTGGTAGAGCCACGCACGAGACTGAAGCCTAGGTTGCCCGGAACGTAGAAATGACCATTACCTTCACACTGTTTGCAATTATTCCTGTTATACCATGGACAAACTGTTGGATTTTTATTGTATTTTATGCTTCTGGCGTTGAATTCTAAGTCCCTAGCTATTCGATCTGCTGGAGCAACGCCCTAGAGTGATGCCTAGGTAGCCCCGAGCGTTGAAAGGACCATCACTTTCACACTGGTTGCAATTATTCCTCTTATACGATGGAAAAACTGTTGTAATTTTATTGTATTTCAAGCGTCTGGTGTTATTTTCAAAGGCCCTAACTATTCGACCTGGTGGAGCAGCGCCCTAGAGTGAAGCCTCGGTTGCCCGGAACGTAGAAATGACCATTACTTTCACACTGGTTGCAATTATTTGTTTTATACGATGGAAAAACTGTTGTATTTATATTGTATTTGATGCTCCTGGCGTTGGCTTCTTAGGCCCTAACGATTGGATCTGGTAGACCAACGCCCTAGAGTGATGAATAGGTTGCCCCGGACGTAGAAATGACCATCACTTTCACACTGGTTGCAATTATTCCTGTTAGACGATGGAAAAACTGTTGTAATTTTATTTTATTTTATGCTTCTGGCGTTGACTTCTTAGGCCGTAACTTTTCGATCTGGTGGGGCAACGTCCAAGAGTGAAGCCTATGTTGCCCCGAACGTAGAAGTGACCATTACTTTCACATTGGTTGCAATTATACCTTTTATACGATTGAAAAGCTGTTGTATTTTTATTGTATTTTATGCGTCTGGCGTTGTTTTCGAAGGCCCCTAACTATTCGACCTGGTGGAGCAACGCCCTAGAGTGAAGCCTAGGTTGCCCGGAACGTAGAAATGACCATTACTTTCACACTGTTTGCAATTATTCATTTTATACATCGGAAAGACTGTTGTATTTATATTGTGTTCTATGCTTATGGCGTTGACTTCTAAGGTCCTAGCTATTCGATCTCTTGGAGCAACGTCCAAGAGTGAAGCCTATGTTGCCCGGAACGCAGAAATGACCATTCCTTTCACACTGGTTGCAATTATTCCTGTTTTACGATGGAAAAACTGTTGTATTTATTTTGTATTTGATGCTCCTGGCGTCGGCTTCTTAGGCCCTAACTATTGGATCTGGTGGACCAACGCCCTAGAGTGATGAATAGGTTGCCCCGGACGTAGAAATGACCATCACTTTCACACTGGTTGCAATTATTCCTGTTAGACGATGGACAAACTGTTGGATTTTTATTGTATTTTATGCTTCTGGCGTTGACTTCTTAGGCCGTAACTATTGGATCTGGTGGAGCAACGCCCCAGAGTGAAGCCTAGGTTGCACGGAACGTAAAAATGACCATCACTTTCTCACTGGTTGCAGTTACTCCTGTTATACGAAGGAAAAACTGTTGCAATTTTATTTTATTTTATGCTTCTAGCGTTGACTTCTTAGGCCCTAACTTTTCGATCTGGTGGGGCAACGTCCAAGAGTGAAGCCTACGTTGCCCGGAACGTAGAAATGACCATTACTTTCACACTGTTTGCAACTATTCTTTTTATACAATGGAAAAACTGTTGTACTTATATTGTATTTTCTGCTTCTGGCGTTGACTTCTAAGGCCCTAACCATTCGACGTGCTGAAGCAACGACCTAGTGCGAAACCTAGGTAGCCCGGAACGTAGAAATGACCATTACATTCACACTGGTTGCAATTATTCCTTTTATACCATGGACAAACTGTTGGATTTTTATTGTATTTTATGCTTCTGGCGTTGAATTCTAAGACCCTAGCTATTCGATCTGGTGGAGCAACGCCCTAGCATGATGCCTAGGTAGCCCAGAGCGTTGAAAGGACCATCACTTTCACACTGGTTGCAATTATTCCTGTTATGCGATGGAAAAACTGTTGTAATTTTATTGTATTTTAAGCGTCTGGCGTTGTTTTCAAAGGCCCTAACTATTCGACCTGGTGGAGCAACGCCCTAGAGTGAAGCCTAGGATGCCCGGAACGTAGAAATGACCATTACTTTCACACTGTTTGCAATTATTCATTTTATACATCGGAAAGACTGTTGTATTTATATTGTGTTCTATGCTTATGGCGTTGACTTCTAAGGTCCTAGCTATTCGATCTCCTGGAGCAACGTCCAGGAGTGCAGCCTATGTTGCCCGGAACGTAGAAATGACCATTCCTTTCACACTGGTTGCAATTATTCCTGTCATACGATGGAAAAACTGTTGTATTTATTTTGTATTTGATGCTCCTGGCGTCGGCTTCTTAGGCCCTAACTATTGGATCTGGTGGACCAACGCCCTAGAGTGATGAATAGGTTGCCCGCAACGTAGAAATGACCATCACTTTCACACTGGTTGCAATTCTTCCTGTTATACGATGGAAAAACTGTTGCAATTTCATTTTATTTTATGCTTCTGGCGTTGACTTCTTAGGCCCTAACTTTTCGATCTGGTGGGGCAACGTCCAAGAGTGAAGCCTATGTTGCCCGGAACGTAGAAGTGACCATTACTTTCACATTGGTTGCAATTATACCTTTTATACGATGGAAAAGCTGTTGTATTTTTATTGTATTTTATGCGTCTGGCGTTGTTTTCTACGGCCCCAACTATTCGACCTGGTGGAGCAACGCCCTAGAGTGAAGCCTAGGTTGCCCGGAACGTAGAAATGACCATCACTTTCACACTGGTTGCAGTTACTACTGTTATACGGTGATAAAACTGTTGCATTTTTATTGTATTTTATGCGTCTTGCGTTCTTTTCTAAGGCCCTTACTATTCGACCTGGTAGAGCCACGCACGAGACTGAAGCCTAGGTTGCCCGGAACGTAGAAATGACCATTACCTTCACACTGTTTGCAATTATTCCTGTTATACCATGGACAAACTGTTGGATTTTTATTGTATTTTATGCTTCTGGCGTTGAATTCTAAGTCCCTAGCTATTCGATCTGCTGGAGCAACGCCCTAGAGTGATGCCTAGGTAGCCCCGAGCGTTGAAAGGACCATCACTTTCACACTGGTTGCAATTATTCCTCTTATACGATGGAAAAACTGTTGTAATTTTATTGTATTTCAAGCGTCTGGTGTTATTTTCAAAGGCCCTAACTATTCGACCTGGTGGAGCAGCGCCCTAGAGTGAAGCCTCGGTTGCCCGGAACGTAGAAATGACCATTACTTTCACACTGGTTGCAATTATTTGTTTTATACGATGGAAAAACTGTTGTATTTATATTGTATTTGATGCTCCTGGCGTTGGCTTCTTAGGCCCTAACGATTGGATCTGGTAGACCAACGCCCTAGAGTGATGAATAGGTTGCCCCGGACGTAGAAATGACCATCACTTTCACACTGGTTGCAATTATTCCTGTTAGACGATGGAAAAACTGTTGTAATTTTATTTTATTTTATGCTTCTGGCGTTGACTTCTTAGGCCGTAACTTTTCGATCTGGTGGGGCAACGTCCAAGAGTGAAGCCTATGTTGCCCCGAACGTAGAAGTGACCATTACTTTCACATTGGTTGCAATTATACCTTTTATACGATTGAAAAGCTGTTGTATTTTTATTGTATTTTATGCGTCTGGCGTTGTTTTCGAAGGCCCCTAACTATTCGACCTGGTGGAGCAACGCCCTATAGTGAAGCCTAGGTTGCGCGGAACATACAAATGACCATTACTTTCACACTGGTTGCAATTATTCGTTTTATACGATGGAAAAACTGCTGTATTTCTATTTTATTTTATGCTTCTGGCGTTTACTTCTTTGGCCCTAACTATTGGATCTGGTGGCGCAACGCCCCAGAGTGAAGCCTATGTTGCACGGAACGTAGAAATGACCATTACTTTCACACTGTTTGCAATTATTCATTTTATACAATGGAAAGACAGTTGTATTTATATTGTATTCTATGCTTCTGTAGTTGACTTCTAAGGTCCTAGCTATTCGATCTCTTGGAGCAACGTCCAAGAGTGAAGCCTATGTTGCCCGGAACGTAGAAATGACCATTTCTTTCACACTGGTTGCAATTATTCCTGTTTTACGATGGAAAAACTGTTGTGTTTATTTTGTATTTGATTCTCCTGGCGTTGGCTTCTTAGGCCCTAACTAATGGATCCGGTAGACCACCGCCCTAGAGTGATGAATAGGTTGCCCCGAACGTAGAAATGACCATCACCTTCACACTGGTTGCAATTATTCCTGTTATACGATGGAAAAACTGTTGTAATTTTATTGTATTTTAAGCGTCTGGCATTGTTTTCAAAGGCCCTAACTAATCGACCTGGTGGAGCAACGCCCTAGAGTGAAGCCAAGGTTGCCCGGAACGTAGAAATGACCATTACTTTCACATTGTATGCAATTATTCATATTATACAGCGGAAAAACTGTTGTATTTATATTGTATTTTATGCTTCTGGCATTGACTTGTAAGGCCCTAACTAGTCGATGTGGTGGAGCAACGCCCTAGAGTGAAGCCAAGGTTGCCCGGAACGTAGAAATGACCATAACATTCATACTGGTTGCAATTATTCATATTATACTGTGGAAAAACTGTTGTATTTATATTGTATTTTATGCTTCTGGCGTTGAATTCTAAGTCCCTAGCTATTCGATCTGGTGGTGCAACGCCCTGGAGTTAAGCCTAGGTTGCCCGGAACGTAGAAATGACCATAACTTTCACACTGTTTGCAATCATTCATTTTATACGATGGAAAAGCTGTTGTATTTATATTGTATTTTATGCTTCCGGCGTTGACTTCTGTGGCCCTAACCATTCGACGTGGTGGAGAAACGCCCTAGAGCGAAACCTAGGTTGCCTGGAACGTAGAAATGACCATTACTTTCACACTGGTTGCAATTATTCGTTTTATACGATGGAAAAACTGCTGTATTTCTATTTTATTTTATGCTTCTGGCGTTTACTTCTTTGGCCCTAACTATTGGATCTGGTGGAGCAACGCCCCAGAGTGAAGCCTAGGTTGCACGGAACGTAGAAAGGACCATTACTTTCACACTGGTTGCAATTATACCTTTTATACGATGGAAAAACTGCTGTAATTTTATTTTATTTTATGCTTCTGGCGTTGACTTCTTAGGCCCTAACTTTTCGATCTGGTGGAGCAACGCCCTAGAGTGAAGCCTAGGTTGCCCGGAACGTAGAAATGACCATTACTTTCACACTGTTTGCAATTATTCATTTTATACAATGGAAAAACTGTTGTATTTATATTGTATTTTATGCTTCTGGCGTTGACTTCTAAGGCCCTAACCATTCTACGTGCTGGAGCAACGCCCTAGAGCGAAACCTAGGTTGCCCGGAACGTAGAAATGACCATTACTTTCACACTGGTTGCAGTTATTCGTTTTATACGATGGAAAAATTGTTGTATTTCTATTTTATTTTATGCTTCTGGCGTTGACTTCTTTGGACCTAACTATTGGATCTGGTGGAGCAACGCCCCAGAGTGAAGCCTAGGTTGCACGGAACGTAGAAATGACCATCACTTTGACACTGGTTGCAATTATTCCTGTTATACCATGGTCAAACTGTTGGATTTTTATTGTTTTTTATGCTTGTGGCGTGGAATTCTAAGTCCCTAGCTGTTCGATCTGGTGGAGCAACGCCCTAGAGTGATGCCTAGGTAGCACAGAGCGTTGAAATGACCATCACATTCACACTGGTTGCAATTATTCCTGTTATACGATGGAAAAACTGATTTAATTTTATTGTATTTTATGCGTCTGGCGTTGTTTTCTAAGGCCCTAACTATTCGACCTGGTGGAGCAACGCCCTATAGTGAAGCCTAGGTTGCCCGGAACGTAGAAATGACCATTACTTTCACACTGTTTGCAATTATTCATTTTATACAATGGAAAGACTGTTGTATTTATATTGTATTCTATGCTTCTGTAATTGACTTCTAAGGTCCTAGCTATTCGATCTCATGGAGCAACGTCCAAGAGTGAAGCCTATGTTGCCCGGAACGTAGAAATGACCATTTCTTTCACACTGGTTGCAATTATTCCTATTTTACCATGGAAAAACCTTTGTATTTATTTTGTATTCGATGCTCCTGGCGTTGGCTTCTTAAGCCCTCACTATTGGATCTGGTGGACCAACGCCCTAGAGTGATGATTAGGTTGCCCCGAACGTAGAAATGACCATCACTTTTACACTGGTTGCAATTATTCCTGTTATACGATGGAAAAACTGTTGTAATTTTATTTTGTTTTATGCTTCTGGCGTTGACTTCTTAGGCCCTAACTTTTCGATCTGGTGTGGCAACGTCCAAGAGTGAAGCCTATGTTGCCCGGAACGTAGAAGTGACCATTACTTTCACATTGGTTGCAATTATACCTTTTATACGCTGGAAAAGCTGTTGTATTTTTATTGTATTTTATGCGTCCGGCGTTGTTTTCTAAGGCTCTCACTATTCGACATGGTGGAGCAACGCCCTAGAGTGAAGCCTAGGTTGGCCCGTACGTAGAAATGACTATTACTTTCACACTGGTTGCAATTATTCCTGTTATACCATGGACAAACTGTTGGATTTTTATTGTATTTTATGCTTCTGGCGTTGAATTCTAAGTCCCTAGCTATTCGATCTGGTGGAGCAACGCCCTACAGTGATGCCTAGGTAGCCCAGAGCGTTGAAAGGACCATCACTTTCACACTGGTTGCAATTATTCCTGTTACACGATGGAAAAACTGTTGTAATTTTATCGTATATTAAGCGTCTGGCGTTGTTTTCAAAGGCCCTAACTATTCGACCTGGTGGAGCAACGCCCTAGAGTGAAGCCTAGGTTGCCCGGAACGTAGAAATGACCATTACTTTCACACTGTTTGCAATTATTCATTTTATACATCGGAAAGACTGTTGTATTTATATTGTGTTCTATGCTTATGGCGTTGACTTCTAAGGTCCTAGCTATTCGATCTCTTGGAGCAACGTCCAAGAGTGAAGCCTATGTTGCCCGGAACGCAGAAATGACCATTCCTTTCACACTGGTTGCAATTATTCCTGTTTTACGATGGAAAAACTGTTGTATTTATTTTGTATTTGATGCTCCTGGCGTCGGCTTCTTAGGCCCTAACTATTGGATCTGGTGGACCAACGCCCTAGAGTGATGAATAGGTTGCCCCGGACGTAGAAATGACCATCACTTTCACACTGGTTGCAATTATTCCTGTTAGACGATGGACAAACTGTTGGATTTTTATTGTATTTTATGCTTCTGGCGTTGACTTCTTAGGCCGTAACTATTGGATCTGGTGGAGCAACGCCCCAGAGTGAAGCCTAGGTTGCACGGAACGTAAAAATGACCATCACTTTCTCACTGGTTGCAGTTACTCCTGTTATACGAAGGAAAAACTGTTGCAATTTTATTTTATTTTATGCTTCTAGCGTTGACTTCTTAGGCCCTAACTTTTCGATCTGGTGGGGCAACGTCCAAGAGTGAAGCCTACGTTGCCCGGAACGTAGAAATGACCATTACTTTCACACTGTTTGCAACTATTCTTTTTATACAATGGAAAAACTGTTGTACTTATATTGTATTTTCTGCTTCTGGCGTTGACTTCTAAGGCCCTAACCATTCGACGTGCTGAAGCAACGACCTAGAGCGAAACCTAGGTAGCCCGGAACGTAGAAATGACCATTACATTCACACTGGTTGCAATTATTCCTTTTATACCATGGACAAACTGTTGGATTTTTATTGTATTTTATGCTTCTGGCGTTGAATTCTAAGTCCCTAGCTATTCGATCTGGTGGAGCAACGCCCTAGCATGATGCCTAGGTAGCCCAGAGCGTTGAAAGGACCATCACTTTCACACTGGTTGCAATTATTCCTGTTATGCGATGGAAAAACTGTTGTAATTTTATTGTATTTTAAGCGTCTGGCGTTGTTTTCAAAGGCCCTAACTATTCGACCTGGTGGAGCAACGCCCTAGAGTGAAGCCTAGGATGCCCGGAACGTAGAAATGACCATTACTTTCACACTGTTTGCAATTATTCATTTTATACATCGGAAAGACTGTTGTATTTATATTGTGTTCTATGCTTATGGCGTTGACTTCTAAGGTCCTAGCTATTCGATCTCCTGGAGCAACGTCCAGGAGTGCAGCCTATGTTGCCCGGAACGTAGAAATGACCATTCCTTTCACACTGGTTGCAATTATTCCTGTCATACGATGGAAAAACTGTTGTATTTATTTTGTATTTGATGCTCCTGGCGTCGGCTTCTTAGGCCCTAACTATTGGATCTGGTGGACCAACGCCCTAGAGTGATGAATAGGTTGCCCGCAACGTAGAAATGACCATCACTTTCACACTGGTTGCAATTCTTCCTGTTATACGATGGAAAAACTGTTGCAATTTCATTTTATTTTATGCTTCTGGCGTTGACTTCTTAGGCCCTAACTTTTCGATCTGGTGGGGCAACGTCCAAGAGTGAAGCCTATGTTGCCCGGAACGTAGAAGTGACCATTACTTTCACATTGGTTGCAATTATACCTTTTATACGATGGAAAAGCTGTTGTATTTTTATTGTATTTTATGCGTCTGGCGTTGTTTTCTACGGCCCCAACTATTCGACCTGGTGGAGCAACGCCCTAGAGTGAAGCCTAGGTTGCCCGGAACGTAGAAATGACCATCACTTTCACACTGGTTGCAGTTACTACTGTTATACGGTGATAAAACTGTTGCATTTTTATTGTATTTTATGCGTCTTGCGTTCTTTTCTAAGGCCCTTACTATTCGACCTGGTAGAGCCACGCACGAGACTGAAGCCTAGGTTGCCCGGAACGTAGAAATGACCATTACCTTCACACTGTTTGCAATTATTCCTGTTATACCATGGACAAACTGTTGGATTTTTATTGTATTTTATGCTTCTGGCGTTGAATTCTAAGTCCCTAGCTATTCGATCTGCTGGAGCAACGCCCTAGAGTGATGCCTAGGTAGCCCCGAGCGTTGAAAGGACCATCACTTTCACACTGGTTGCAATTATTCCTCTTATACGATGGAAAAACTGTTGTAATTTTATTGTATTTCAAGCGTCTGGTGTTATTTTCAAAGGCCCTAACTATTCGACCTGGTGGAGCAGCGCCCTAGAGTGAAGCCTCGGTTGCCCGGAACGTAGAAATGACCATTACTTTCACACTGGTTGCAATTATTTGTTTTATACGATGGAAAAACTGTTGTATTTATATTGTATTTGATGCTCCTGGCGTTGGCTTCTTAGGCCCTAACGATTGGATCTGGTAGACCAACGCCCTAGAGTGATGAATAGGTTGCCCCGGACGTAGAAATGACCATCACTTTCACACTGGTTGCAATTATTCCTGTTAGACGATGGAAAAACTGTTGTAATTTTATTTTATTTTATGCTTCTGGCGTTGACTTCTTAGGCCGTAACTTTTCGATCTGGTGGGGCAACGTCCAAGAGTGAAGCCTATGTTGCCCCGAACGTAGAAGTGACCATTACTTTCACATTGGTTGCAATTATACCTTTTATACGATTGAAAAGCTGTTGTATTTTTATTGTATTTTATGCGTCCGGCGTTGTTTTCTAAGGCCCTAACTATTCGACCTGGTGGAGCAACGCCCTAGAGTGAAGCCTAGGTTGCCCGGAACGTAGAAATGACCATTACTTTCACACTGGTTGCAATTATTCGTTTTATACGATGGAAAAACTGTTGTACTTATATTTTCTTTTATGCTTCTGGCGTTGACTCCTATGGCCCTAACTATTGGATCTGGTGGAGCAAAGCCCAAGGGTGAATCCTAGGTTGCCCGGAACGTAGAAATGACCATTACTTTCACACTGGTTGCAATTATTCCTGTTTTACGATGGAAAAACTGTTGTATTTATTTTGTATTTGATGCTCCTGGCGTCGGCTTCTTAGGCCCTAGCTATTGGATCTGGTGGAGCAACGCCCCAGAGTGAAGCCTAGGTTGCACGGAACGTAGAAATGAACACCACTTTCACACTGGTTGCAGTTACTCCTGTTATACGGTGATAAAACTGTTGCATTTTTATTGTATTTTATGCGTCTGGCGTTGTTTTCGAAGGCCCCTAACTATTCGACCTGGTGGAGCAACGCCCTATAGTGAAGCCTAGGTTGCGCGGAACGTACAAATGACCATTACTTTCACACTGGTTGCAATTATTCGTTTTATACGATGGAAAAACTGCTGTATTTCTATTTTATTTTATGCTTCTGGCGTTTACTTCTTTGGCCCTAACTATTGGATCTGGTGGCGCAACGCCCCAGAGTGAAGCCTATGTTGCACGGAACGTAGAAATGACCATTACTTTCACACTGTTTGCAATTATTCATTTTATACAATGGAAAGACAGTTGTATTTATATTGTATTCTATGCTTCTGTAGTTGACTTCTAAGGTCCTAGCTATTCGATCTCTTGGAGCAACGTCCAAGAGTGAAGCCTATGTTGCCCGGAACGTAGAAATGACCATTTCTTTCACACTGGTTGCAATTATTCCTGTTTTACGATGGAAAAACTGTTGTATTTATTTTGTATTTGATGCTCCTGGCGTTGGCTTCTTAGGCACTAACTAATGGATCCGGTAGACCACCGCCCTAGAGTGATGAATAGGTTGCCCCGAACGTAGAAATGACCATCACCTTCACACTGGTTGCAATTATTCCTGTTATACGATGGAAAAACTGTTGTAATTTTATTGTATTTTAAGCGTCTGGCGTTGTTTTCAAAGGCCCTAACTAATCGACCTGGTGGAGCAACGCCCTAGAGTGAAGCCAAGGTTGCCCGGAACGTAGAAATGACCATTACTTTCACACTGTTTGCAATTATTCATTTTATACGATGGACAAACTGTTGGATTTTTATTGTATTTTATGCTTCTGGCGTTGACTTCTTAGGCCCTAACTATTGCATCTGGTGGAGCAACGCCCCAGAGTGAAGCCTAGGTTGCACGGAACGTAAAAATGACCATCACTTTCTCACTGGTTGCAGTTACTCCTGTTATACGAAGGAAAAACTGTTGCAATTTTATTTTATTTTATGTTTCTAGCGTTGACTTCTTAGGCCCTAACTTTTCGATCTGGTGGGGCAACGTCCAAGAGTGAAGCCTACGTTGCCCGGAACGTAGAAATGACCATTACTTTCACACTGTTTGCAACTATTCTTTTTATACAATGGAAAAACTGTTGTATTTATATTGTATTTTCTGCTTCTGGCGTTGACTTCTAAGGCCCTAACCATTCGACGTGCTGAAGCAACGCCCTAGAGCGAAACCTAGGTAGCCCGGGACGTAGAAAAGACCATTACATTCACACTGGTTGCAATTATTCCTTTTATACCATGGACAAACTGTTGGATTTTTATTGTATTTTATGCTTCTGGCGTTGAATTCTAAGTCCCTAGCTATTCGATCTGGTGGAGCAACGCCCTAGCGTGATGCCTAGGGTAGCCCAGAGCGTTGAAAGGACCATCACTTTCACACTGGTTGCAATTATTCCTGTTATACGATGGAAAAACTGTTGTAATTTTATGGTATTTTAAGCGTCTGGCGTTGTTTTCAAAGGCCCTAACTATTCGACCTGGTGGAGCAACGCCCTAGAGTGAAGCCTAGGTTGCCCGGAACGTAGAAATGACCATTACTTTCACGCTGTTTGCAATTATTCATTTTATACATCGGAAAGACTGTTGTATTTATATTGTGTTCTATGCTTATGGCGTTGACTTCTAAGGTCCTAGTTTTCGATCTCTTGGAGCAACGTCCAAGAGTGCAGCCTATGTTGCCCGGAACGTAGAAATGACCATTCCTTTCACACTGGTTGCAATTATTCCTGTTTTACGATGGAAAAACTGTTGTATTTATTTTGTATTTGATGCTCCTGGCGTCGGCTTCTTAGGCCCTAACTATTGGATCTGGTGGACCAACGCCGTAGAGTGATGAATAGGTTGCCCGCAACGTAGAAATGACCATCACTTTCACACTGGTTGCAATTATTCCTGTTATACGATGGAAAAACTGTTGCAATTTTATTTTGTTTTATGCTTCTGGCGTTGACTTCTTAGGCCCTAACTTTTCGATCTGGTGGGGCAATGTCCAAGAGTGAAGCCTATGTTGCCCGGAACGTAGAAGTGACCATTACTTTCACATTGGTTGCAATTATACCTTTTATACGATGGAAAAGCTGTTGTATTTTTATTGTATTTTATGCGTCCGGCGTTGTTTTCTAAGGCTCTCACTATTCGACATGGTGGAGCAACGCCCTAGATTGAAGCCTAGGTTGCCCCGTACGTAGAAATGACTATTACTTTCGCACTGGTTGCAATTATTCCTGTTATACCATGGACAAACTGTTGGATTTTTATTGTATTTTATGCTTCTGGCGTTGAATTCTAAGTCCCTAGCTATTCGATCTGGTGGAGCAACGCCCTACAGTGATGCCTAGGTAGCCCAAAGCGTTGAAATGACCATCACTTTCACACTGGTTGCCATTATTCCTGTTATACGATGGAAAAACTGTTGTAATTTTATTGTATTTTAAGCGTCTGGCGTTGTTTTCAAAGGCCCTAACTAATCGACCTGGTGGAGCAACGCCCTAGAGTGAAGCCAAGGTTGTCCGGAACGTAGAAATGACCATTACTTTCACACTGTTTGCAATTATTCATTTTATACAATGGAAAGACTGTAGTATTTATATTGTATTCTATGCTTCTGGCGTTGACTTCTAAGGTCCTAGCTATTCGATCTCTTGGAGCAACGTCCAAGAGTGCAGCCTATGTTGCCCGGAACGTAGAAATGACCATTTCTTTCAAACTGGTTGCAATTATTCCTGTTTTACGATGGAAAGGCTGTTGTATTTATTTTGTATTTGATGCTCCTGGCGTCGGCTTCTTAGGCCCTAACTATTGGATCTGGTGGACCAACGCCCTAGAGTGATGAATAGGTTGCCCGCAACGTAGAAATGACCATCACTTTCACACTGGTTGCAATTGTTCCTGTTATACGATGGAAAAACTGTTGTAATTTTATTTTATTTTATGCTTCTGGCGTTGACTTCTTAGGCCCTAACCTTTCGATCTGGTGGGGCAACGTCCAAGAGTGAAGCCTATGTTGCCCGGAACGTAGAAGTGACCATTACTTTCACATTGGTTGCAATTATACCTTTTACACGATGGAAAAGCTGTTGTATTTTTATTGTATTTTATGCTTCTGGCGTTGACTTCTTAGGCCCTAACTCTTCGATCTGGTGGCGCAACGTCCAAGAGTGAAGCCTATGTTGCCCGGAACGTAGAAATGACCATTACTTTCACACTCATTGCAATTATTCCTGTTTTACGATGGAAAAACTGTTGTATTTATTTTGTATTTGATGCTCCTGGCGTCGGCTTCTTAGGCCCTAACTATTGGATCTGCTGGAGCAACGCCCTAGAGTGACGCCTAGGTTGCCCGGAACGTAGAAATGACCATTTCTTTCAATCTGGTTGCAATTATTCCTGTTTTACGATGGAAAGGCTGTTGTATTTATTTTGTATTTGATGCTCCTTGCGTCGGCTTCTTAGGCCCTAACTATTGGATCTGGTGGACCAACGCCCTAGAGTGATCAATAGGTTGCCCGCAACGTAGAAATGACCATCACTTTCACACTGGTTGCAATTATTCCTGTTATACGATGGAAAAACTGTTGTGATTTTCTTTTATTTTATGCTTCTGGCGTTGACTCCTATGGCCCTAACTATTCGACGTGGTGGAGCAACTCCCAAGAGCGAAACCTAGGTTCCCCGGAACGTAGACATGACTACTACTTTCACACTGGTTGCAATTATCCCTGTTATACGATCTACAAGCTGCTGGATTTTTATTGTACTTTATGTTTCTGGCGTTGACTTCTTAGGCCCTAACTATTGGATCTGGTGGACGAACGCCCTAGAGTGAAGCATAGGATGCCCGGAGCGTAGAAATGGCCATTACCTTCAGACTAGTTCCAATAATTCGCTTTATACGGTGGAAAAACTGTTGTACTTATATCGTATTTTATGCTTCTGGCGTTGACTCCTATGGCCCTAACTATTCGACGTGGTGGAGCAACGCCCAAGAGCGAAACCTAGGTTGCCCGGAACGTAGATATGACTATTACTTTCACACTGGTTGCAATCATCCCTGATATGCGATCTACAAGCTGTTGCATTTTTATTGTATTTTATGCGTCTGGCGTTGTTTTCTAAGGCCCTAACTTATCGACCTGGAGGAGCAACGCCCTAGAGTGAAGCCTAGGTTGCTCGGAACGTAGAAATGACCATAACTTTCACACTGTTTGCAATTATTCATTTTATACAATGGAAGGACTGTTGTATTTATATTGTATTCTATGCTTCTGTAGTTGACTTCTAAGGTCCTAGCTATTCGATCTCTTGGAGCAACGACCAAGAGTGATGCCTATGTTGCCCGGAACGTAGAAATGACCATTTCTTTCATACTGGTTGCAATTATTCCTGTTTTACGATGGAAAGACCTTTGTATTTATTTTGTATTTGATGCTCCTGGCGTTGGCATCTTAGGCCCTAACTATTGGATCTGGTGGTCCAACGCCCTAGAGTGATGAATAGGTTGTCCCGAACGTAGAAATGACCATCACTTTCACACTGGTTGCAATTATTCCTGTTATACGATGGAAAAACTGTTGTAATTTTATTTTGTTTTATGCTCCTGGCGTTGACTTCTTAGGCCCTAACTTTTCGATCTGGTGGGGCAACGTCCAAGAGTGAAGCCTATGTTGCCCGGAACGTAGAAGTGGCCATTACTTTCACATTGGTTGCAATTATACCTTTTATACGATGGAAAAACTGTTGTATTTATATTGTATTTTATGCTTCTGGCGTTGACTTCTAAGGCCCTAACCATTCGACGTGGTGAACCAACGCCCTAGAGCGAAACCTAGGTTGCCCTGGACGTATAAATGACCACTACTTTCACACTGGTTGCAATTATTCCTGTTATACCATGAACAAACTGTTGGATTTTTATTGTATTTTATGCTTCAGGCGTTGAATTCTAAGTCCCTAGCTATCCGATCTGGTGGAGCAACGCCCTAGAGTGATACCTAGGTAGTCCAGGGCGTTGAAATGACCATTAGTTTCACACTGTTTGCAATCATTCATTTTATACAACGGAAAAACAGTTGTATTTATATTGTATTTTATGCTTCTGGCGTTGATTCCTAAGGCCCTAACTATTGGATCTCGTGGACCAACGCCGTAGAGTGAAGCCTAGGATGCCCGGAGCGTAGAAATGTCCATTACTTTCCGACTGGTTGCAATTATTCGTTTTATACGATGGAAAAACTGTTGTACTTATATCGTATTTTATGCTTCTGGCGTTGGCTTCTTAGGCCCTGACTTTTGGATCTGGAGGACCAACGCCCTAGAGTGAAGCCTAGGTTGCCCGGAACGTAGAAATGACCATCACTTTCACACTGGTTGCAATTATTCCTGTTATACGATGGAAAAACTGTTGTGATTTTTTTTTATTTTATGCTTCTGGCGTTGACTCCTATGGCCCTAACTATGCGACGTGGTGGAGCAACTCCCAAGAGCGAAACCTAGGTTTCCCGGAACGTAGATATGACTACTACTTTCACACTGGTTGCAATTATCCCTGTTATACGATCTACAAGCTGCTGGATTTTTATTGTACTTTATGTTTCTGGCGTTGACTTCTTAGGCCCTAACTATTGGATCTGGTGGACCAACGCCCTAGAGTGAAGCATAGGTTGCCCGGAGCGTAGAAATGGCCATTACCTTCAGACTGGTTCCAATAATTCGTTTTATACGGTGGAAAAACTGTTGTACTTATATCGTATTTTATGCTTCTGGCGTTGACTCCTATGGCCCTAACTATTCGACGTGGTGAAGCAACGCCCAAGAGCGAAACCTAGGTTGCCCGGAACGTAGATATGACTATTACTTTCACACTGGTTGCAATTATCCCTGTTATGCGATCTACAAGCTGTTGCATTTTTATTGTATTTTATGCGTCTGGCGTTGTTTTCTAAGATCCTAACTTATCGACCTGGAGGAGCAACGCCCTAGAGTGAAGCCTAGGTTGCCCGGAACGTAGAAATGAACATTTCTTTCACACTAGTTATAATTATTCATTTTATACAATGGAAGGACTGTTGTATTTATATTGTATTCTATGCTTCTGTAGTTGACTTCTAAGGTCCTAGCTATTCGATCTCTTGGAGCAACGGCCAAGAGTGATGCCTATGTTGCCCGGAACGTAGAAATGACCATTTCTTTCATACTGGTTGCAATTATTCCTGTTTTACGATGGAAAGACCTTTGTATTTATTTTGTATTTGATGCTCCTGGCGTTGGCATCTTAGGCCCTAACTATTGGATCTGGTGGACCAACGCCCTAGAGTGATGAATAGGTTGCCCCGAACGTAGAAATGACCATCACTTTCACACTGGTTGCAATTATTCCTGTTATACGATGGAAAAACTGTTGTAATTTTATTTTGTTTTATGCTCCTGGCGTTGACTTCTTAGGCCCTAACTAATCGACCTGGTGGAGCAACGCCCTAGAGTGAAGCCAAGGTTGCCCGGAACGTAGAAATGACCATTACTTTCACACTGTTTGCAATTATTCATTTTATACAATGGAAAGACTGTTGTATTTATATTGTATTCTATGCTTCTGGCGTTGACTTCTAAGGTCCTAGCTATTCGATCTCTTGGAGCAACGTCCAAGAGTGCAGCCTATGTTGCCCGGAACGTAGAAATGACCATTTCTTTCAAACTGGTTGCAATTATTCCTGTTTTACCATGGAAAGGCTGTTGTATTTATTTTGTATTTGATGCTCCTGGCGTCGGCTTCTTAGGCCCTAACTATTGGATCTGGTGGACCAACGCCCTAGAGTGATGAATAGGTTGCCCGCAACGTAGAAATGACCATCACTTTCACACTGGTTGCAATTGTTCCTGTTATACGATGGAAAAACTGTTGTAATTTTATTTTATTTTATGCTTCTGGCGTTGACTTCTTAGGCCCTAACCTTTCGATCTGGTGGGGCAACGTCCAAGAGTGAAGCCTATGTTGCCCGGAACGTAGAAGTGACCATTACTTTCACATTGGTTGCAATTATACCTTTTACACGATGGAAAAGCTGTTGTATTTTTATTGTATTTTATGCTTCTGGCGTTGACTTCTTAGGCCCTAACTCTTCGATCTGGTGGCGCAACGTCCAAGAGTGAAGCCTATGTTGCCCGGAACGTAGAAATGACCATTACTTTCACACTCATTGCAATTATTCCTGTTTTACGATGGAAAAACTGTTGTATTTATTTTGTATTTGATGCTCCTGGCGTCGGCTTCTCAGGCCCTAACTATTGGATCTGCTGGAGCAACGCCCTAGAGTGACGCCTAGGTTGCCCGGAACGTAGAAATGACCATTTCTTTCAAACTGGTTGCAATTATTCCTGTTTTACGATGGAAAGGCTGTTGTATTTATTTTGTATTTGATGCTCCTTGCGTCGGCTTCTTAGGCCCTAACTATTGGATCTGGTGGACCAACGCCCTAGAGTGATGCCTAGGTAGTCCAGGGCGTTGAAATGACCATTACTTTCACACTGTTTGCAATCATTCATTTTATACAACGGAAAAACAGTTGTATTTATATTGTATTTTATGTTTCTGGCGTTGATTCCTAAGGCCTTACCTATTGGATCTGGTGGGCCAACGCCGTAGAGTGAAGCCTAGGATGCCCGGAGCGTAGAAATGTCCATTACTTTCAGACTGGTTGCAATTATTCGTTTTATACGATGGAAAAACTGTTGTACTTATATCGTATTTTATGCTTCTGGCGTTGGCTTCTTAGGCCCTGACTTTTGGATCTGGTGGACCAACGCCCTAGAGTGAAGCCTAGGTTGCCCGGAACGTAGAAATGACCATCACTTTCACACTGGTTGCAATTATTCCTGTTATACGATGGAAAAACTGTTGTGATTTTCTTTTATTTTATGCTTCTGGCGTTGACTCCTATGGCCCTAACTATTCGACGTGGTGGAGCAACTCCCAAGAGCGAAACCTAGGTTCCCCGGAACGTAGACATGACTACTACTTTCACACTGGTTGCAATTATCCCTGTTATACGATCTACAAGCTGCTGGATTTTTATTGTACTTTATGTTTCTGGCGTTGACTTGTTAGGCCCTAACTATTGGATCTGGTGGACCAACTCCCTAGAGTGAAGCATAGGATGCCCGGAGCGTAGAAATGGCCATTACCTTCAGACTGGTTCCAATAATTCGCTTTATACGGTGGAAAAACTGTTGTACTTATATCGTATTTTATGCTTCTGGCGTTGACTCCTATGGCCCTAACTATTCGACGTGGTGGAGCAACGCCCAAGAGCGAAACCTAGGTTGCCCGGAACGTAGATATGACTATTACTTTCACACTCGTTGCAATTATCCCTGATATGCGATCTACAAGCTGTTGCATTTTTATTGTATTTTATGCGTCTGGCGTTGTTTTCTAAGGCCCTAACTTATCGACCTGGAGGAGCAACGCCCTAGAGTGAAGCCTAGGTTGCTCGGAACGTAGAAATGACCATTACTTTCACACTGTTTGCAATTATTCATTTTATACAATGGAAGGACTGTTGTATTTATATTGGATTCTATGCTTCTGTAGTTGACTTCTAAGGTCCTAGCTATTCGATCTCTTGGAGCAACGACCAAGAGTGATGCCTATGTAGCCCGGAACGTAGAAATGACCATTTCTTTCATACTGGTTGCAATTATTCCTGTTTTACGATGGAAAGACCTTTGTATTTATTTTGTATTTGATGCTCCTGGCGTTGGCATCTTAGGCCCTAACTATTGGATCTGGTGGTCCAACGCCCTAGAGTGATGAATAGGTTGCCCCGAACGTAGAAATGACCATCACTTTCACACTGGTTGCAATTATTCCTGTTATACGATGGAAAAACTGTTGTAATTTTATTATGTTTTATGCTCCTGGCGTTGACTTCTTAGGCCCTAACTTTTCGATCTGGTGGGGCAACGTCCAAGAGTGAAGCCTATGTTGCCCGGAACGTAGAAGTGGCCATTACTTTCACATTGGTTGCAATTATACCTTTTATACGATGGAAAAACTGTTGTATTTATATTGTATTTTATGCTTCTGGCGTTGACTTCTAAGGCCCTAACCATTCGACGTGGTGAACCAACGCCCTAGAGCGAAACCTAGGTTGCCCTGGACGTATAAATGACCACTACTTTCACACTGGTTGCAATTATTCCTGTTATACCATGGACAAACTGTTGGATTTTTATTGTATTTTATGCTTCAGGCGTTGAATTCTAAGTCCCTAGCTATCCGATCTGGTGGAGCAACGCCCTAGAGTGATACCTAGGTAGTCCAGGGCGTTGAAATGACCATTAGTTTCACACTGTTTGCAATCATTCATTTTATACAACGGAAAAACAGTTGTATTTATATTGTATTTTATGCTTCTGGCGTTGATTCCTAAGGCCCTAACTATTGGATCTCGTGGACCAACGCCGTAGAGTGAAGCCTAGGATGCCCGGAGCGTAGAAATGTCCGTTACTTTCAGACTGGTTGCAATTATTCGTTTTATACGATGGAAAAACTGTTGTACTTATATCGTATTTTATGCTTCTGGCGTTGGCTTCTTAGGCCCTGACTTTTGGATCTGGAGGACCAACGCCCTAGAGTGAAGCCTAGGTTGCCCGGAACGTAGAAATGACCATCACTTTCACACTGGTTGCAATTATTCCTGTTATACGATGGAAAAACTGTTGTGATTTTCTTTTATTTTATGCTTCTGGCGTTGACTCCTATGGCCCTAACTATTCGACGTGGTGAAGCAACGCCCAAGAGCGAAACCTAGGTTGCCCGGAACGGAGATATGACTATTACTTTCACACTGGTTGCAATTATCCCTGTTATGCGATCTACAAGCTGTTGCATTTTTATTGTATTTTATGCGTCTGGCGTTGTTTTCTAAGACCCTAACTTATCGACCTGGAGGAGCAACGCCCTAGAGTGAAGCCTAGGTTGCCCGGAACGTAGAAATGAACATTTCTTTCACACTGGTTACAATTATTCCTGTTTTACGATGGAAAAACATTTGTATTTATTTTGTATTTGATGCTCCTGGCGTTGGCTTCTTAGGCCCTAACTATTGGATCTGGTGGACCAACGCCCTAGAGTGATGAATAGGTTGCCCCGAACGTAGAAATGACCATCACTTTCACACTGGTTGCAATTATTCCTGTTATACGATGGAAAAACTGTTGTAGTTTTATTTTATTTTATGCTTCTGGCGTTGACTTCTTAGGCCCTGATTTTTCGATCTGGTAGGGCAACGTCCATGAGTGAAACCTATGTTGCCTGGAACGTAGAAGTGACCATTACTTTCACATTGGTTGCAATTATACCTTTTATACGATGGAAAAGCTGTTGTATTTTTATTGTATTTTATGCGACCGGCGTTGTTTTCTAAGGCTCTAACTATTCGACATGATGGAGCAACGCCCTAGAGTGAAGCCTAGGTTGCCCCGTACGTAGAAATGACTATTACTTTCACACTGGTTGCAATTATACCTTTTATACGATGGAAAAACTGTTGCATTTATATTGTATTTTATGATTCTGGCGTTGACTTCTAAGGCCCTAACCATTTGACGTGGTGAAGCAACGCCCTAGAGCGAAACCTAGGTTGCCTGGGACGTATCAATGACCACTACTTTCACACCGGTTGCAATTATTCCTGTTATACCATGGACAAACTGTTGGATTTTTATTGTATTTTATGCTTCAGGCGTTGAATTGTAAGTCCCTAGCTATTCGATCTGGTGGAGCAACGCCCTAGAGTGATGCCTAGGTAGTCCAGGGCGTTGAAATGACCATTACTTTCACACTGTTTGCAATCATTCATTTTATACAACGGAAAAACAGTTGTATTTATATTGTATTTTATGTTTCTGGCGTTGATTCCTAAGGCCTTACCTATTGGATCTGGTGGGCCAACGCCGTAGAGTGAAGCCTAGGATGCCCGGAGCGTAGAAATGTCCATTACTTTCAGACTGGTTGCAATTATTCGTTTTATACGATGGAAAAACTGTTGTACTTATATCGTATTTTATGCTTCTGGCGTTGGCTTCTTAGGCCCTGACTTTTGGATCTGGTGGACCAACGCCCTAGAGTGAAGCCTAGGTTGCCCGGAACGTAGAAATGACCATCACTTTCACACTGGTTGCAATTATTCCTGTTATACGATGGAAAAACTGTTGTGATTTTCTTTTATTTTATGCTTCTGGCGTTGACTCCTATGGCCCTAACTATTCGACGTGGTGGAGCAACTCCCAAGAGCGAAACCTACGTTCCCCGGAACGTAGACATGACTACTACTTTCACACTGGTTGCAATTATCCCTGTTATACGATCTACAAGCTGCTGGATTTTTATTGTGCTTTATGTTTCTGGCGTTGACTTCTTAGGCCCTAACTATTGGATCTGGTGGACCAACGCCCTAGAGTGATGAATAGGTTGCCCCGAACGTAGAAATGACCATCACTTTCACACTAGTTGCAATTATTCCTGTTATACGATGGAAAAACTGTTGTAATTTTATTTTGTTTTATGCTCCTGGCGTTGACTTCTTAGGCCCTAACTTTTCGATCTGGTGGGGCAACGTCCAAGAGTGAAGCCTATGTTGCCCGGAACGTAGAAGTGGCCATTACTTTCACATTGGTTGCAATTATTCATTTAATACAATGGAAAGACTGTTGTATTTATTTTGTGTTCTATGCTTCTGGCGTTGACTTCTAAGGTCCTAGCTATTCGATCTCTTGGAGCAACGTCCTAGAGTGCAGCCTATGTTGCCCGGAACGTAGAAATGACCATTTCTTTCAAACTGGTTGCAATTATTCCTGTTTTACGATGGAAAGGCTGTTGTATTTATTTTGTATTTGATGCCCCTGGCGTCGGCTTCTTAGGCCCTAACTATTGGATCTGGTGGAGCAACGCCCTACAGTGATCAATAGGTTGCCCGCAACGTAGAAATGACCATCACTTTCACACTGGTTGCAATTGTTCCTGTTATACGATGGAAAAACTGTTGTAATTTTATTTTATTTTATGCTTCTGGCGTTGACTTCTTAGGCCCTAACCTTTCGATCTGGTGGGGCAACGTCCAAGAGTGAAGCCTATGTTGCCCGGAACGAAGAAGTGACCATTACTTTCACATTGGTTGCAATTATACCTTTTATACGATGGAAAAGCTGTTGTATTTTTATTGTATTTTATGCTTCTGGCGTTGACTTCTTAGGCCCTAACTTTTCGATCTGGTGGGGCAACGTCCGAGAGTGAAGCCTATGTTGCCCGGAACGTAGAAATGACCATTACTTTCACACTCATTGCAATTATTCCTGTTTTACGATGGAAAAACTTTTGTATTTATTTTGTATTTGATGCTCTTGGCGTCGGCTTCTTGGGCCCTAACTATTGGATCTGGTGGAGCAACGCTCTGGAGTGATGCCTAGGTTGCCCGGAACGTAGAAATGACCATCACCTTCACACTGGTTGCAATTATTCCTGTTATACGATGGAAAAACTGTTGTAGTTTTATTTTATTTTATGCTTCTGGCGTTGACTTCTTAGGCCCTAATTTTTCGATCTGGTGGGGCAACGTCCATGAGTGAAGCCTATGTTGCCTGGAACGTAGAAGTGACCATTACTTTCACATTGGTTGCAATTATACCTTTTATACGATGGAAATGCTGTTGTATTTTTATTGTACTTTATGCGTCTGGCGTTGTTATCTAAGGTCCTAACTATTCGACCTGGTGGAGCAACGCCCTAGAGTGAAACCCAGGTTGCCCGGAACGTAGAAAAGACCATTACTTTCACACTGTTTGCAATTATTCATTTTATACAATGGAAAAACGATTGCATTTATTTTGTATTTTTTGCTTCTGGCGTTGACTTCTAAGGTCCTAGCAATTCGATCTCTTGGAGCAACGTCCAAGAGTGAGGCCTATGTTACCCGGAACGTAGAAATGACCATTACTTTCACACTGGTTGCAATTGTACCTTTTATACGATGGAAAAACTGTTGTTATTTTATTTTATTTTATGCTTCTGGCGTTGACTTCTTAGGCCCTAACTTTTCGATATGGTGGGGCAACGTCCAAGAGTGAAGCCTATGTTGCCCGGAACGCAGAAATGACCATTACTTTCACACTGGTTGCAATTATACCTTTAATACGATGGAATAGATGTTGCATTTTTGTTGTATTTTATGCTTCTGGCGTTGAATTCTAAGTCCCTAACTATTCGATCTGGTAGAGCAACGCCCTGGAGTGAAGCCTAGGTTGCCGGAACGTAGAAATGACCAGTACTTTCAAACTGGTTGCAGTTATTCCTGTTATTCGGTGGAATAGCTGTTGCAGTTTTACTGTATTTTATGCATGTGGCGTGGAATTCTAAGTCCCTGACTATTCGATCTGGTGGAGCACCGCCCTAGAGTGAAGCCTAGGTTGCCCGGAACGTAGAAATGACCATAAATTTCACTCTGGTTGCAATTATTCCTGTTGTACGGTGGAAAAACTGATGTATCTTTATTGTATTTTATGCTTCTGGCGTTGACTCCTAAGGCCCTAACTATTCGCCGTGTTGGAGCAACGCCCTAGAGCGAAGCCTAGGTTGCCCGGAACGTAGAAATGACCATAAATTTCACTCTGGTTGCAATTATTCCTGTTATACGATGGAAATGCTGTTGTATTTTTATTGTACTTTATGCGTCTGGCGTTGTTATCTAAGGTCCTAACTATTCGACCTGGTGGAGCAACGCCCTAGAGTGAAACCCAGGTTGCCCGGAACGTAGAAAAGACCATTACTTTCACACTGTTTGCAATTATTCATTTTATACAATGGAAAAACTATTGCATTTATTTTGTATTTTTTGCTTCTGGCGTTGACTTCTAAGGTCCTAGCAATTCGATCTCTTGGAGCAACGTCCAAGAGTGAGGCCTATGTTACCCGGAACGTAGAAATGACCATTACTTTCACACTGGTTGCAATTGTACCTTTTATACGATGGAAAAACTGTTGTTATTTTATTTTATTTTATGCTTCTGGCGTTGACTTCTTAGGCCCTAACTTTTCGATATGGTGGGGCAACGTCCAAGAGTGAAGCCTATGTTGCCCGGAACGCAGAAATGACCATTACTTTCACACTGGTTGCAATTATACCTTTAATACGATGGAATAGATGTTGCATTTTTGTTGTATTTTATGCTTCTGGCGTTGAATTCTAAGTCCCTAACTATTCGATCTGGTAGAGCAACGCCCTGGAGTGAAGCCTAGGTTGCCGGAACGTAGAAATGACCAGTACTTTCAAACTGGTTGCAGTTATTCCTGTTATTCGGTGGAATAGCTGTTGCAGTTTTACTGTATTTTATGCATGTGGCGTGGAATTCTAAGTCCCTGACTATTCGATCTGGTGGAGCACCGCCCTAGAGTGAAGCCTAGGTTGCCCGGAACGTAGAAATGACCATAAATTTCACTCTGGTTGCAATTATTCCTGTTGTACGGTGGAAAAACTGATGTATCTTTATTGTATTTTATGCTTCTGGCGTTGACTCCTAAGGCCCTAACTATTCGCCGTGTTGGAGCAACGCCCTAGAGCGAAGCCTAGGTTGCCCGGAACGTAGAAATGACCATAAATTTCACTCTGGTTGCAATTATTCCTGTTATACGATGGAAAAACTGTTGTATCTTTATTGTATTTTATGCTTCGGTCGTTGACTTCTAAGGACCTAACTATTCGATCTGGTGGAGCAGCGCCCTAGGGTGTAGCCTAGGTTGCCCGGAACGTAGGAATGTCCATAACTTTCATACTGGATGCAATTAATCGTTTTATACGATGGAAATACTGTTGTATTTTTATTACATTTTATGCTTCGGGCGTTGACTTCTAAGGCCCTAGCTATTCGATCTGGTGGAGCAGCGCCCTAGAGTGAAGCCTAGGGTGCCCGAAAGGTAGGAATTACCATTACTGTCACACTGGTTGCAATTATTCATGCTATAGGATGGAAAATCTGTTGTATTTTTATGTTATTTTATTCTTCTGGCGTTGACTTCTAAGGCCCTAGCTATTCGATCTGGTGGAGCAACGCCCTAGAGTGAAGCCTAGGTTGCCCGAAGCGTAGGAATTCACATTACTGACACACTGGCTGCAATTATTCCTGTTATACGATTGAAAAACTGTTTCATTTTTGTTGTATTTTATGCTTCTGGCGTTGAATTCTAAGTCCCTAACTATTCGATCTGGTGGAGCAACGCCCTGGAGTGAAGCCTAGGTTGCCGGAACGTAGAAATGACCAGTACCTTCACACTGGTTGCTATTATTCCTGTTACACGATGGAAAAACTGTTGTAATTTTATTTTGTTTTATGCTCCTGGCGTTGACTTCCTAGGCCCTAACTTTTCGATCTGGTGGGGCAACGTCCAAGAGTGAAGCCTATGTTGCCCGGAACGTAGAAGTGGCCATTACTTTCACATTGGTTGCAATTATTCATATAATACAATGGAAAGACTGTTGTATTTATTTTGTGTTCTATGCTTCTGGCGTTGACTTCTAAGGTCCTAGCTATTCGATCTCTTGGAGCAACGTCCAAGAGTGCAGCCTATGTTGCCCGGAACGTAGAAATGACCATTACTTTCACACTGTTTGCAAATATACATTATATACGATGGAAAAGCTGTTATATGCATATTGTATTTTATTCTTCTCTCGTTGATTTCTATGGCCCTAGCTATTCGGTATGGTGGAGCAAAGCCCTAGAGTCAAGCTTGGGTTGCCCGGAACGTAGAAAAGACCATTATTTTCACACTGGTTGCTATTATTCCTGTTGTACGATGGAAAGACTGTTGTATTTTTATTGTATTTTATTTTTCTGGCGTTGAACTCTAAGTCCCTAGTTATTCGATCTGGTGGACCAACGCCCTAGAGTGAAGCCTAGGTTGCCCGGAACGTAGAAAAGGCCATAAATTTCACTCTGGTTGCAATTATTCCTGTTATACGGTAGAACAACTGTTGTATTTATTTTGTATTTGGTGATTCTGGCGTTCACTTCTAAGGCCGTAGCTATTCGATCTGCTGCGGTAAGGTCCAAGAGTGAAGCCTATGTGGCCCGGACGTAGAAATGACCATAACTTTCACACTGGTTGCAATTATTCGTTTTATACAATGGAAAAACTGTTGCATTTATATTGTATTTTATGCTTCTGGCGTTGCCTTCTAAGGCCGTAGCTATTCGGTCTCGTGGGTCAACGTCCAAGAGTGAAGCCTATGTTGCCCGAAACGTAGAAATGACCATAACTTTCACACTGGTTGCAATTATTCGTTTTATACAATGGAAAAACTGTTGTATTTATATTGTATTTTATGCTTCGGGCGTTGACCTCTAAGTCCCTAACTATTCGATCTGGTGGAGCCACGTCCTAGAGTGAAGCCTAGGTTGCCCGGAACAGGGGAATGTCCATAGCTTTCATACTGGATGCAATTATTCGTTTTATACGATGGAAATACTGTTGTATTTTTATTACATTTTATGCTTCGGGCGTTGACTTCTAAGGACCTAGCTATTCGATCTGGTGGAGCAGCGCCCTAGAGTGAAGCCTAGGGCGCCCGAAACGTTGGAATTACCATTACTGTCACTCTGGTTGCAATTATTCCTGTTATACGATGGAAAAACTGTTGTATTTTTATTGTATTTTATGCTTCGGGCGTTGACTACTAAGGACCTAACTATTCGATCTGATGTAGCAGCGCCCTAGGGTGAAGTCTAGGTTGCCTGGAACGTAGGAATGTCCATAACTTTCATGCTGGATGCAATTATTTGTTTTATACGATGGAAAAACTGTTCTACTTTTATTACATTTTATGCTTCGGTCGTTGACTTCTAAGACCCTAGCTATTCGATCTGGTGGAGCAACGCCCTAGAGTGAAGCCTAGGTTGCCCGAAACGTAGGAATTCACATTACTGACACACTGGCTGCAATTATTCCTGTTATACGATGGAAAAACTGTTGCATTTTTGTTGTATCTTATGCTTCTGGCGATGAATTCTAAGTCCCTAACTATTCGATCTGGTGGAGCAACGCCCTGGAGTGAAGCCTAGGTTGCCGGAACGTAGAAATGACCAGTACTTTCAAACTGGTTGCAGTTATTCCTGTTATACGATGGAAAAGCTGTTGCAGTTTTACTGTATTTTATGCATCTGGCGTTGAATTCTAAGTCCCTGACTATTCGATCTGGTGGAGCACCGCCCTAGAGTGAAGCCTAGGTTGCCCGGAACGTAGAAATGACCATAAATTTCACTCTGGTTGCAATTATTCCTGTTATACGGTGGAAAAACTGTTGTATCTTTATTGTATTTTATGCTTCTGGCGTTGACTCCTAAGGCCCTAACTATTCGCCGTGGTTGAGCAACGCCCTAGAGCGAAGCCTAGGTTGCACGGAACGTAGAAATGACCATAAATTTCACTCTGGTTGCAATTATTCCTGTTATACGATGGAAAAACTGTTGTATCTTTATTGTATTTTATGCTTCGGTCGTTGACTTCTAAGGACCTAACTATTCGATCTGGTGGAGCAGCGCCCTAGGGTGAACCCTAGGTTGCCCGGAACGTAGGAGTGTCCATAACTTTCATACTGGATCCAATTATTCGTTTTATACGATGGAAATACTGTTGTATTTTTATTACATTTTATGCTTCGGGCGTTGAGTTCTAAGGCCCTAGCTATTCGATCTGGTGGAGCAGTGCCCTAGAGTGAAGCCTAGGTTGCCCGAAAGGTAGGAATTAACATTACTGTCACACTGGTTGCAATTATTCATGCTATAAGATGGAAAATCTGTTGTATTTTTATGTTATTCTATTCTTCTGGCGTTGACTTCTAAGGCCCTAGCTATTCGATCTGGTGGAGCACCGCCCTAGAGTGAAGCCTAGGTTGCCCGGAACGTAGAAATGACCATAAATTTCACTCTGGTTGCAACTATTCCTGTTATACGGTGGAAAAACTGTTGTATCGTTATTGTATTACATGCTTCTGGCGTTGACTCCTAAGGCCCTAACTATTCGCCGTGGTGGAGCAACGCCCTAGAGCGAAGCCTAGGTTGCCCGGAACGTACAAATGACCATAAATTTCACTCTGCTTGCAATTATTCCTGTTATACGATTGAAAATCTGTTGTACTTTTATGTTATTTTATTCTTCTGGCGTTGACTTCTAAGGCCCTAGCTATTCGATCTGGTGGAGCAACGCCCTAGAGTGAAGCCTAGGTTGCCCGAAACGTAGGAATTCGCATTACTGACACACTGGCTGCAATTATTCCTGTTATACGATGGAAAAACTGTTGCATTTTTGTTGTATTTTATGCTTCTGGCGTTGAATTCTAAGTCCCTAACTATTCGATCTGGTGGAGCAACGCCCTGGAGTGAAGCCTAGGTTGCCGGAACGTAGAAATGACCAGTACTTTCAAACTGGTTGCAGTTATTCCTGTTATACGATGGAAAAGCTGTTGCAGTTTTACTGTATTTTATGCATCTGGCGTTGAATTCTAAGTCCCTGACTATTCGATCTGGTGGAGCACCGCCCTAGAGTGAAGCCTAGGTTGCCCGGAACGTAGAAATGACCATAAATTTCACTCTGGTTGCAATTATTCCTGTTATACGGTGGAAAAACTGTTGTATCTTTATTGTATTTTATGCTTCTGGCGTTGACTCCTAAGGCCCTAACTATTCGCCGTGGTTGAGCAGCGCCCTAGAGCGAAGCCTAGGTTGCCCGGAACGTAGAAATGACCATAAATTTCACTCTGGTTGCAATTATTCCTGTTATACGATGGAAAAACTGTTGTATCTTTATTGCATTTTATGCCTCCGGCGTTGACTTCTAAGGCCCTAGCTATTCGATCTGGTGGAGCAACGCCTAGAGTTAAGCCTTGGTTACCCGAAACGTAGGAATGACCATTACTTTCACACTGGTTACAATTATTCATGCTATACGATGGAAAACCTGTTGTATTTTTATTGTATTTTATGATTCTGTCGTTGACTTGTTAAGGTCCGAGCTATTAGATCTCGTGGATCAACGCCCTAGAGTCAAGCCTAGGTTGCCCCGAACGTAGATATGACCATTACTTTCACACTGGTTGCAATTATTCGTTTTATACGATTGAAAAACTGTTGTATTTATTTTGTATTTGGTGCTGCTGGCGTTGACTTCTTAGGCTCTAACTATTGGATCTGGTGGGGCAACGTCCAAGAGTGAAGCCTATGCTGCCCGGAACGTAGAAATGACCATAACTTTCACACCGGTTGCATCTATTCGTTTAATACAATGGAAAAACTGTTGCATTTATATTGTATTTTACGCTTCTGGCGTTACTTCTAAGACCCTAACTATTCGATCCGGTGGAGCAACGCCCTAGAGTGAAGCCTAGGTTGGCCGAAACGTAGGAATGACCATTGCTTTCACACTGGTTGCAATTATTCATGCTATACGATGGAAAACCTGTTGTATTTTTATTGTATTTTATGCTTCTGGCGTTGACTTCTAAGCTCCTAGCTATTCGATCTCATGGAGGAACGCCCTAGATTCAAGCCTACGTTGCCCGGATCGTAGATATGGCCATAACTTTCACACTGGTTGCAATTATTCGTTTTATACGATGGAAAGACTGTTGTATTTATTTTGTATTTTATGCTTCTGGCGTTGATTTCTAAGGTCCTAACTATTCGATCTTGTGGAGCAACGCCCTAGAGTGAAGCCTAGGTTGCCCGGAACGTAGTAATGACCGTTACATTCACAATGTTTGCAATTATTCATTTTATACGATCGAAAAGCTGTTGCATTTTTATTGTATTCTGTGCTTCTGGCTTTGACTTCTAAGGCCCTAGCTATTCGATCTGGTGGGGCAACGGCCATGAGTGAATCCTAGGTTGCCCGGAACGTAGAAATGACCATCTCTTTCACACTGGTTGCAATTATTCCTGATATACGATGGAAAAGCTGTTGTATTTGTATTGTATTTTATGCTTCTGGCGTTGACTTGTAAGGTCCTATGTATTCGATCTCGTGAGGCAACGTCCAAGAGTGAAGCCTAGGTTGCGCGAAACGTAGGAATGACCATTACTTTCACACTGGTTACAATTATTCATGCTATACGATGGAAAACCTGTTGTATTTTTATTGTATTTTATGCTTCTGTCGTTGACTTCTAAGGTCCGAGCTATTCGATCTGGTGGGGCAACGTCCAAGAATGAAGCCTATGTTGCCCGAAACGTAGAAATGACCATTAACTTCATACTGGTTGCAATTATTCCTGTTATACGATGGAAAGACTGATGTATTTATATTGTATTTTATGCTTCTGGCGTTGACTTCTATGGTCCTAGCTATACAATCTGGTGGAGCAATGTCCTAGAGTGAGGCCTAGGTGGTCCGAAACGTAGAAATGGCCATTACTTTCACTGTGTTTGCAATTATTCATGCTATAAATGGAAAAACTGTTGTATTTTTATTGTATTTTATTCTTCTGGCATTGACTTCTTAGGCCCTAACTATTCGATCTGGTGGAGCAACGCCCTAGAGTGAAGCCTAGGTTGAGCGGTACGCAGAAATGACCATTACATTTATACTGGTTACAATTATTCCTGTTATAAAGATGGAAAGACTGTTGTATTTTTATTGTATTTTATGCTTATGGCGTTGACTTGCTAGGCCCTAACTATTCGATCTGGTGGAGGAACGCCCTAGAGTGAAGCCTAGGTCTCCCGGAACGTAGAAGTGGCCATTACTTTCACACTGGATGCAATTATTCCTGTTATACGATGAAAAAACTGATGTATTTTTATTGTATTTTATGCTTCTGCCGTTGACGTCTTAGGACCTAACTATTCGATCTGGTGGAAGAACGCCCTAGAGTGAAGCCTAGGTTGCTCGGAACGTAATAATGACCATCACTTCCACACTGGTTGCAATTATTCCTGTTATACGGTGGAAAAACTGTTGTACTTATATTGTATTTTATGCTTCGGGCGTTGGCTTCTAAGGCCCTAACTATACGATCTGGTGAAAGAACGCCCTAGAGTGAAGCCTAGGTTGCCCGGAACGTAGAAATGACCATAACTTTCATACAGGTTGCTATTATTCGTTTTATTCGATGGAAAAACTGTTGTATTTATATTGTATTTTATGCTTCGGGCGTTGACTTCTAAGGCCCTAACTATTCGATCTGGTGGAGCGACGCCCCAGAGTGAAGCCTAGGATGCCCGGAACGTAGAAATGACCATTACTTTCACACTGTTTGCAATTATGCGTTTTATACAATGGAAAAACTGCTGTACTTATATTGTATTTTATGCTTCTGGTGTTGACTTCTAAGTCCCTAACTATTCGATCTGGTGGAGGAACGCCCTAGAGTGAAGCCTAGGTTTCGCGGATCGTAGAAATGACCTTTACTTTCACACTGTTTGCAAATGTACATTATATACGATGGAAAAACTGTTGTATTTATATTCTATTTTATGCTTCTGGCGTTGACTTCTAAGGCCTTAATTGTTCGATCTGCTGGAGCAACGCCCTAGAGTGAAGCCTAGGTTGCCCGGGTCGTAGAAATGACCATAACTTTCATACAGGTTGCTATTACCTGTTTTATACGATGGAAAAACTGCTGTACTTATATTGCATTTTATGCTTCGGGCGTTGACTTCCAAGGCCCTAGCTATTCGATCTGGTGGCGCAACGCATTAGAGTGAGGCCTAGGTCGCCCGGAACGTAGAAATAACCATTACATTCACACTGGTTGCAATTATTCCAGTTATGCGAAGGAAAAACTGTTGTAACTTTATTGTATTTTATGCTTCGGGCGCTGACTTCAAAGGCCCTAAATATTCGACCTGGTGGACCAACGCCCCAGAGTGAAGCCTAGGTTGCCCGGAACGTAGAAATGAAAATAACTTTCACACTAGTTGCAATTATCCGTTTTATACGATGGAAAAACTGTTGTATTTTTATTGGACTTTATGCTTCTTGCGTTGACTTCTAAGGCCGTAGCTATTCGGTGTGGTGGAGCAACGCCCAATAGTGAAGCCTAGGTTGCCCGGAACGTAGAAACGACCATTACTTTCAGACTGTTTGCGATTATTCATTTTATACGATGGAAAAGCTGTTGTATTTATATTGTATTTTATGCTTCTGGAGTATGCTTCTAAAGCCGTAGCTATTCGGTCTCGTGGGTCAACGTCCAAGAGTGAAGCCTATGTTGCCCGAAACGTAGAAATGACCATAACTTTCACACTGATTGCAGTTATTCGTTTTATACAATGGCAAAACTGTTGTATTTATATTGTATTTTATGCTTCTGGCGTTGACTTCTTAGGCCCTAACTATTCGATCTGGTGGACCAACGCACCAGAGTGAAGCCTAGGTCGCCCGGAACGTAGAAATGACCAATACTTTCACTCTGGTTACAATTATTCCTGTTATATGAAGGAAAAACTGATCTACTTTTACTGTATTTTATGCTTCTAGCGTTGACTTCTAAGGCCGTAGCTATTCGATGTGTTGGAGCAACGCCCCAGAGTGAAGCCTAGGTTGCATGGATCGTAGAAATGACCATAACTTTCACACTGGTTGCAATTATGCGTTTTATACAAAGGAAAAACTGTTCTATTTATTTTGTATTTTATGCTTCGGGCGTTGACTTCTAAGGCCCTAACTATTCGATGTGGTGGAGCAGCGCCCTATAGCAAGACGGAGGTAGCCCGGAACGTAGAAATGACCATAACTTTCATACAGGTTGCTATTATTCGTTTTATTCGATGGAAAAACTGCTGTACTTATATTGTATTTTATGCTTCTGGCGTTGACTTCTAAGGCCGTAGCTATTCGGTCTCGTGGGTCAACGTCCAAGAGTGAAGCCTATGTTGCCCGAAACGTAGAAATGACCACTACTTTCACACTGATTGCAATTATTCTTTTTATACGCTGGAAAAACTGTTGTATTTATTTTGTATTTTATGCTTCTGGCGTTGACTTATTAAGCCCTAACTATTGGATCTGATGGACCAGCGCCCTAGAGTGAAGCCTAAGTTGCCCGGAACGTAGAAATGACCATCTCTTTCACACTGGTTGCAATTATTCCTGTTATACGATGGAAAGACTGTTGTATTTATTCTGTATTTTATGCTTCTGGCGTTGAATTCTAAGGTCCTAACACTTCGATCTGGTGGAGCAATGCCTGAGAGTTAAGTCTAGGATGCCCGGAACATAGAAATGACCATATCTTTGACACTGGATGCAATTATTCATTTTATACGATGGAAAAGCTGTTGTATTTATTTCGTATTTTATGCTTCTGGCGTTGACTTCTAAGGTCCTAGCTATCCGATCTCGTGGGGCTACGTCCAAGAGTGAAGCCTATGTTGCCCGAAACGTAGAAATGACCATTACTATCACACTGGTTGCAATTATTCTTATTATACGATGGAAAAACTGTCGTATTTATTTTGTATTTTATGCTTCTGGCGTTGACTTCGTAAGCCCTAACTATTGGATCTGGTGGACCAACGCCCTAGAGTGGAGCCCAGGTTGCCCGGAACGTAGAATTGACCATAACATTCACACTGTTTGCAATTATTCCTGTTATACGATGGAAAAGCTGTTGTACGTACAACGGATTTTATACTTCTGGCGTTGACTTCTAAGTCCCTAGCTATTCGATATGGTGGAGCACCGCTCTAGAGTGAAGCCTAGCTTGCCCGGAACGTAGAAATGACCGTTACATTCACACTGCTTGCAATTATTCATTTTATACGATGGAAAAACTGTTGTATTTTTGTTGTATTTTATGCTTCTGGCGTTGGCTTCTAAGGCCGTAGCTATTAGATGTGGTGGAATAACGCACTATAGAGAAGCCTAGGTTGCCCGGAACGTAGGAATGACCATTACTTTCACACTGTTTGCAATTATTCATTATATACGATGGAAAAACTGTTGCATTTTTATTGTATTTTATGCTTCGGGCGTTGGCTTCTTAGGCCCTAACTACTCGATCTGGTAGAGCAACGCCCTAGAGTGAAGCCTAGGTTGCCCGGAACGTTGAAATGACCATCACCTTCAGACTGGTTGCTATTATTCCTGTTATACGGTAGAAAAACTGTTGTATTTTTTGTGCATTTTATGCTTCGGGCGTCGACTTCTTAGGCCCTAACTATTGGATCGGGTGGACCAACGCCCTAGAGTGAAGCCTAGATTGCCTGGAACGTAGAAATGTCCATTACTTTCACACTGGTTGCAATTATTCGTTTTATACGATGGAAAAACTGTTGTATTTGTATCGTATTTTATTCTTCTGGCGTTGACTTCTAAGGCCGTAGCAATTCGATGTTGTGGGGCTACGCCCTAGAGTGAAGCCTTGGTTGCCCGGAACGTAGAAATGACCATCACTTTCACAATGGTTGCAATTATTCATTTTACACGATGGAAAAGCTGTTGTATTTATATTGTATTTTATGCTCCTGGCGTTGAGTTCTTAGGTCCTAGATATTCGATCTGGTGGAGCAGCGCTCTAGAGTGAAGCCTAGGTTGCCCGGAGCGTAGAAGTGACCATACCTTTCACACTCGAAATATTATTCGTTTTATACGATGGAAAAACTATTGTATTTATATTGTATTTTATGGTTCAGGCGTTGACTTCTAAGGCCGTAGCTATTCGATGTGGTGGAGCAACGCCCTAGAGTGAAGCCTAGGTTGCCCGGAACGTAGAAATGACCATCACCTTCAGACTGGTTGCTATTATTCCTGTTATACAGTGGAAAAACTATTGTATTTATATTGTATTTTATGCTTCCGGCATTGACTTCTAAGGCCGTAGCTATTAGATGTGGTGGAATAACGCACTACAGTGAAGCCTAGGTTGCCCGTAACGTAGAAATGTCCAGTACTTTCACACTGGTTGCAGTTATTCCTGTCATACGATGGAAAAACTGTTGTATTTATATTATATTTTATGCTTCGGGCGTTGACTTCTAAGGCCGTAGCTATTCGATGTGGTGGAGCAACACCCTAGAGTCAAGCCTAGGTTGCCCGGAACGTAGAAATGACCATTACTTTCACACTGTATGCAATTATTCATATTATACAGCGGAAAAACTGTTGTATTTATATTGTATTTTATGCTTCTGGCATTAACTTGTAAGGCCCTAACTAGTCGATGTGGTGGAGCAACGCTCTAGAGTGAAGCCTAGGTTGCCCGGAACGTAGAAGTGACCATAGCTTTCACACTGGTTGCAATTATACCTGTTATACAAGGGAAAAACTGTTGTATTTATATTGTATTTTATGCTTCTGGCGTTGACATCTTAGGCCCTAACTATTCGATCTGGTGGAGCAACGCCCTAGAGTGAAGCCTAGGTTACCCGGAACGTAGAAAAGACAAGTACTTTCACACTGGTTGCAATTATCCATTTTATACGATGGAAAACCTATTGCATTTTTATTGTATTTTATGCTTCGGGCGTTGACTTCTAAGGCCCTAACTATTCGATCTTGTGGAGCAACGCCCTAGAGTCAAGCCTAGGTTGCCAGGAACGTAGAAATGACCATAACTTTCACACTGGTTGCAATTATTCGTTTTATACGATGGAAAAACTGTTGTATTTATTTTGTGTTGCATGCTTCGGGCGTTGACTTCTAAGGCCCTTACTATTGGATCTGGTGGAACAACGCCCTAGAGTGGAGCCTAGGTTGCCCGGAACTTAGAAATGACCATTACCTTCACACGGGTTGCAGTTATTCCTATTATACGATGGAAAAACTGTTGTATTTTTATTGTATTATATGCTTCGGGCGTTGACTTCTCAGGCCCTAACTATTCGATCTGATGCAGCAACGCCCTAGAGTGAATCCTAGGTTGAGCGGAACGCAGAGATGACCATTACCTTCACACTGATGGCTATTACTCATTTTATACGATGGAAAAACTGTTGTACTTTTATTGTATTTTATGCTCCGGGCGTAGACTTCTAAGGCCCTATCTAATCGATTTGGTAGAGCAACACCCTACAGTGAAGCCTAGGTTGCCTGGAACGTAGAAATGGCTATCACTTTCACACGGGTCGCAATTATTCGTGTCATACGATGGAAAAACCGTTGCATTTTCATTGTATTTTATGCTTCGGGCGTTGACTTTTAAGGCCCTAACTATTCCGTCTGGTGGAGCAACGCCCTAGAGTGCAACCTAGGTTGCCCGGAACGTAGAAATGACCATAATTTTCACATCGGTTGCAATTATTCGTTTTATGCGATGGAAAAACTGTTGCATTTGTTTTGTATTTTATGCTTCTGGCGTTGACTTCCAAGGCCCTAACAATTCGTTCTGGCGGAACAACGCCCTAGAGTGAAGCCTAGGTTGCCCGGAACGTAGAAATGACCATCACTTTCACACTGGTTGGAATTACTCCTGTTATACGATGGAAAAACTGTTGTATCCTTACTGTATTTTATGCTTCGGTCGTTGACTTCTAAGGCCCTAACTATTCGATCTGGTGGAGCAACGCCCTAGAGCCAAGCCTAGGTTGCGCGGAACGTAGATATGGCCATTACTTTCACACTGGATGCAATTATTCGTTTTATACTATGGAAAAACTGTTGTATTTGTTCTGTATTTTATGCTTCGGGCGTTGACTTCTAAGGCCCTAACTATTCGATCTGGTGGAGCAACGCCCTCGCGTGAAGCCTAGGTTGCCCGGAACGTAGAAATGACCATTACCTTCACACTGATTGCAATTATCCATTTTATACGATGGAAAATCTATTGCATTTTTATTGTATTTTATGCTTCGGGCGTTGACTTCTAAGGCCCTAACTATTCCGTCTGGTGGGCAACGCCCTAGAGTGAAGCCTAGGTTGCCCGGAACGTAGAAATGACCATAATTTTCACATCGGTTGCAATTATTCGTTTTATACGATGGAAAAACTGTTGCATTTGTTTTGTATTTTACGCTTCTGGCGTTGACTTCTAAGGCCCTAACAATTCGTTCTGGCGGAACAACGCCCTAGAGTGAATCCTAGGTTGAACTGAACGCAGAGATGACCATTACCTTCACACTGATGGCTATTACTCATTTTATACGATGGAAAAACTGTTGTATTTTTATTGTATTTTATGCTCCGGGCGTAGACTTCTAAGGCCCTATCTATTTGATTTGGTAGAGCAACACCCTACAGTGAAGCCTAGGTTGCCTGGAACGTAGAAATGGCTATCACTTTCACACTGGTTGCAATTATTCGTTTTATACGATGGAAAAACTGTTGAATTTCTTTTGTATTTTATGCTTCTGGCGTTGACTTCATAGGCCCTAACTATTCGATCTGGTGGAGCAACGCATCAGAGTTATATCTAGGATGGCCGGAACGTAGAAATGGCCGTCACTTTCACACAGGTTGCAATTATTCGCTTTATACGATGCAACAGCTGATGTATTTATATTGTGTTTTATGCTTCTGGCGATGACTTCTTAGGCCCTAGCTATTCGATCTGGTGGAGCAACACCCTAGAGTGAAGCCTAGGTTGCACGGAACGTAGAAATGACCATTACTTTCACACTGTTTGCAATTATTCATATTATCCAATGGAAAAACTGTTGTATTTACATTGTATTTTATGCTTCAGGCGTTGACTTCTTAGGCCCTAACTATTCGATCTGGTGGAGCAACGCCCTAGTGTGAAGGCTAGGTTGCCCCGAACGTAGAAATGGCCATCACTTTCGCACTGGTTGTAATTACTCCTGTAATGCGATGCAAAGACTGTTGTATTTGCATTGTATTTTATGCTTCTGGCGTTGACTTCTTAGGCCCTAACTATTCGACCTGGTGGAGCAACGCCCTAGAGTGAAGGCTAGGTTGCCCGGAACGTAGAAATGACCATTACCTTCACACTGGTTGCAGTTATTCCTGTTATATGATGGAAAAACTGTTGTATTCTTATTGTATGTTATGCACCTGGTGTTGACTTCCTAGGCCCTAACTATTCGATCTGGTGGAGCAACGCATGAGAGTTATATCTAGGATGGCCGGAACGTAGAAATGGCCGTCACTTTCACACAGGTTGCAATTATTCGCTTTATACGATGCAACAGCTGATGTATTTATATTGCGTTTTATGCTTCTGGCGATGACTTCTTAGGCCCTAGCTATTCGATCTGGTGGAGCAACACCCTAGAGTGAAGCCTAGGTCGAACGGAACATAGAAGTGACTATCACTTTCACACTGGTTGCAATTATTCGTGTTATACGAAGGAAACACCGTTGCATTTTCATTGCATTTTATGCTTCGGGCGTTGATTTCTAAGGCCCTAACTATTCCATCTGGTGGAGCAACGCCCTAGAGTGAAGCCTAGGTTGCCCGGAACGTAGAAATGACCATAATTTTCACATCGGTTGCAATTATTCGTTTTATACGATGGAAAAACTGTTGCATTTGTTTTGTATTTTACGCTTCTGGCGTTGACTTCTAAGGCCCTAACAATTCGTTCTGGCGGAACAACGCCCCAGAGTGAAGCCTAGGTTGCCCGGAACCTAGAAATGACCATCACTTTCACACTGGTTGCAATTACTCCTGTTATACGATGGAAAAACTGTTGTATCTTTATTGTATTTTATGGTTCGGGCGTTGACGTCTAAGGCCCTAACTATTCGATCTGCTGGAGCAACGCCCTAGAGTGAAGCCTAGGTTGCCCGGAACGTAGAAATGACCATTACCTTCACACTGATTGCAATTATTCATTTTATACGATGGAAAAACTATTGTATTTTTATTGTATTTTAGGCTTCGGGCGTTGACTACTAAGGACCTAACTATTCGCTCTGGTGGAGCAACGCCCTAGAGTCAAGCCTAGGTTGCCAGGAACGTAGAAATGACCATCACTTTCACACCGGTTGCAATTATTCGTGTTATACGAAGGAAAAACTGTTGTACTTGTTTTGTATTTTATGCTTCTGGCGTTGACTTCTCAGTCCCTTACTATTGGATCTGGTGGAACAACGCCCTAGAGTGGAGCCTAGGTGGCCCGGAATGTAGAAATGACCATTACCTTCACACTGCTTGCAGTTATTCCTGTTATATGATGGAAAAACTGTTGTATTCTTATTGTATGTTATGCACTTGGTGTTGACTTCCTAGGCCCTAACTATTCTATCTGGTGGAGCAACGCATCAGAGTTATATCTAGGATGGCCGGAACGTAGAAATGGCCGTCACTTTCACACAGGTTGCAATTTTTCGCTTTATACGATGCAACAGCTGATGTATTTATATTGCGTTTTATGCTTCTGGCGATGACTTCTTAGGCCCTAGCTATTCGAGCTGGTGGAGCAACACCCTAGAGTGAAGCCTAGGTTGAACGGAACATAGAAGTGACTATCACTTTCACACTGGTTGCAATTATTCGTGTTATACGAAGGAAACACCGTTGCATTTTCATTGGATTTTATGCTTCGGGCGTTGATTTCTAAGGCCCTAACTATTCCATCTGGTGGAGCAACACCCTAGAGTGAAGCCTAGGTTGCCCGGAACGTAGAAATGACCATAATTTTCACATCGGTTGCAATTATTCGTTTTATACGATGGAAAAACTGTTGCATTTGTTTTGTATTTTACGCTTCTGGCGTTGACTTCTAAGGCCCTAACAATTCGTTCTGGCGGAACAACGCCCTAGAGTGAAGCCTAGGTTGCCCGGAACGTAGAAATGAAAATAACTTTCACACTAGTTGCAATTATCCGTTTTATACGATGGAAAAACTGTTGTATTTTTATTGGACTTTATGCTTCTTGCGTTGACTTCTAAGGCCGTAGCTATTCGGTGTGGTGGAGCAACGCCCAATAGTGAAGCCTAGGTTGCCCGGAACGTAGAAACGACCATTACTTTCAGACTGTTTGCGATTATTCATTTTATACGATGGAAAAGCTGTTGTATTTATATTGTATTTTATGCTTCTGGAGTATGCTTCTAAAGCCGTAGCTATTCGGTCTCGTGGGTCAACGTCCAAGAGTGAAGCCTATGTTGCCCGAAACGTAGAAATGACCATAACTTTCACACTGATTGCAGTTATTCGTTTTATACAATGGCAAAACTGTTGTATTTATATTGTATTTTATGCTTCTGGCGTTGACTTCTTAGGCCCTAACTATTCGATCTGGTGGACCAACGCACCAGAGTGAAGCCTAGGTCGCCCGGAACGTAGAAATGACCAATACTTTCACTCTGGTTACAATTATTCCTGTTATATGAAGGAAAAACTGATCTACTTTTACTGTATTTTATGCTTCTAGCGTTGACTTCTAAGGCCGTAGCTATTCGATGTGTTGGAGCAACGCCCCAGAGTGAAGCCTAGGTTGCATGGATCGTAGAAATGACCATAACTTTCACACTGGTTGCAATTATGCGTTTTATACAAAGGAAAAACTGTTCTATTTATTTTGTATTTTATGCTTCGGGCGTTGACTTCTAAGGCCCTAACTATTCGATGTGGTGGAGCAGCGCCCTATAGCAAGACGGAGGTAGCCCGGAACGTAGAAATGACCATAACTTTCATACAGGTTGCTATTATTCGTTTTATTCGATGGAAAAACTGCTGTACTTATATTGTATTTTATGCTTCTGGCGTTGACTTCTAAGGCCGTAGCTATTCGGTCTCGTGGGTCAACGTCCAAGAGTGAAGCCTATGTTGCCCGAAACGTAGAAATGACCACTACTTTCACACTGATTGCAATTATTCTTTTTATACGCTGGAAAAACTGTTGTATTTATTTTGTATTTTATGCTTCTGGCGTTGACTTATTAAGCCCTAACTATTGGATCTGATGGACCAGCGCCCTAGAGTGAAGCCTAAGTTGCCCGGAACGTAGAAATGACCATCTCTTTCACACTGGTTGCAATTATTCCTGTTATACGATGGAAAGACTGTTGTATTTATTCTGTATTTTATGCTTCTGGCGTTGAATTCTAAGGTCCTAACACTTCGATCTGGTGGAGCAATGCCTGAGAGTTAAGTCTAGGATGCCCGGAACATAGAAATGACCATATCTTTGACACTGGATGCAATTATTCATTTTATACGATGGAAAAGCTGTTGTATTTATTTCGTATTTTATGCTTCTGGCGTTGACTTCTAAGGTCCTAGCTATCCGATCTCGTGGGGCTACGTCCAAGAGTGAAGCCTATGTTGCCCGAAACGTAGAAATGACCATTACTATCACACTGGTTGCAATTATTCTTATTATACGATGGAAAAACTGTCGTATTTATTTTGTATTTTATGCTTCTGGCGTTGACTTCGTAAGCCCTAACTATTGGATCTGGTGGACCAACGCCCTAGAGTGGAGCCCAGGTTGCCCGGAACGTAGAATTGACCATAACATTCACACTGTTTGCAATTATTCCTGTTATACGATGGAAAAGCTGTTGTACGTACAACGGATTTTATACTTCTGGCGTTGACTTCTAAGTCCCTAGCTATTCGATATGGTGGAGCACCGCTCTAGAGTGAAGCCTAGCTTGCCCGGAACGTAGAAATGACCGTTACATTCACACTGCTTGCAATTATTCATTTTATACGATGGAAAAACTGTTGTATTTTTGTTGTATTTTATGCTTCTGGCGTTGGCTTCTAAGGCCGTAGCTATTAGATGTGGTGGAATAACGCACTATAGAGAAGCCTAGGTTGCCCGGAACGTAGGAATGACCATTACTTTCACACTGTTTGCAATTATTCATTATATACGATGGAAAAACTGTTGCATTTTTATTGTATTTTATGCTTCGGGCGTTGGCTTCTTAGGCCCTAACTACTCGATCTGGTAGAGCAACGCCCTAGAGTGAAGCCTAGGTTGCCCGGAACGTTGAAATGACCATCACCTTCAGACTGGTTGCTATTATTCCTGTTATACGGTAGAAAAACTGTTGTATTTTTTGTGCATTTTATGCTTCGGGCGTCGACTTCTTAGGCCCTAACTATTGGATCGGGTGGACCAACGCCCTAGAGTGAAGCCTAGATTGCCTGGAACGTAGAAATGTCCATTACTTTCACACTGGTTGCAATTATTCGTTTTATACGATGGAAAAACTGTTGTATTTGTATCGTATTTTATTCTTCTGGCGTTGACTTCTAAGGCCGTAGCAATTCGATGTTGTGGGGCTACGCCCTAGAGTGAAGCCTTGGTTGCCCGGAACGTAGAAATGACCATCACTTTCACAATGGTTGCAATTATTCATTTTACACGATGGAAAAGCTGTTGTATTTATATTGTATTTTATGCTCCTGGCGTTGAGTTCTTAGGTCCTAGATATTCGATCTGGTGGAGCAGCGCTCTAGAGTGAAGCCTAGGTTGCCCGGAGCGTAGAAGTGACCATACCTTTCACACTCGAAATATTATTCGTTTTATACGATGGAAAAACTATTGTATTTATATTGTATTTTATGGTTCAGGCGTTGACTTCTAAGGCCGTAGCTATTCGATGTGGTGGAGCAACGCCCTAGAGTGAAGCCTAGGTTGCCCGGAACGTAGAAATGACCATCACCTTCAGACTGGTTGCTATTATTCCTGTTATACAGTGGAAAAACTATTGTATTTATATTGTATTTTATGCTTCCGGCATTGACTTCTAAGGCCGTAGCTATTAGATGTGGTGGAATAACGCACTACAGTGAAGCCTAGGTTGCCCGTAACGTAGAAATGTCCAGTACTTTCACACTGGTTGCAGTTATTCCTGTCATACGATGGAAAAACTGTTGTATTTATATTATATTTTATGCTTCGGGCGTTGACTTCTAAGGCCGTAGCTATTCGATGTGGTGGAGCAACACCCTAGAGTCAAGCCTAGGTTGCCCGGAACGTAGAAATGACCATTACTTTCACACTGTATGCAATTATTCATATTATACAGCGGAAAAACTGTTGTATTTATATTGTATTTTATGCTTCTGGCATTAACTTGTAAGGCCCTAACTAGTCGATGTGGTGGAGCAACGCTCTAGAGTGAAGCCTAGGTTGCCCGGAACGTAGAAGTGACCATAGCTTTCACACTGGTTGCAATTATACCTGTTATACAAGGGAAAAACTGTTGTATTTATATTGTATTTTATGCTTCTGGCGTTGACATCTTAGGCCCTAACTATTCGATCTGGTGGAGCAACGCCCTAGAGTGAAGCCTAGGTTACCCGGAACGTAGAAAAGACAAGTACTTTCACACTGGTTGCAATTATCCATTTTATACGATGGAAAACCTATTGCATTTTTATTGTATTTTATGCTTCGGGCGTTGACTTCTAAGGCCCTAACTATTCGATCTTGTGGAGCAACGCCCTAGAGTCAAGCCTAGGTTGCCAGGAACGTAGAAATGACCATAACTTTCACACTGGTTGCAATTATTCGTTTTATACGATGGAAAAACTGTTGTATTTATTTTGTGTTGCATGCTTCGGGCGTTGACTTCTAAGGCCCTTACTATTGGATCTGGTGGAACAACGCCCTAGAGTGGAGCCTAGGTTGCCCGGAACTTAGAAATGACCATTACCTTCACACGGGTTGCAGTTATTCCTATTATACGATGGAAAAACTGTTGTATTTTTATTGTATTATATGCTTCGGGCGTTGACTTCTCAGGCCCTAACTATTCGATCTGATGCAGCAACGCCCTAGAGTGAATCCTAGGTTGAGCGGAACGCAGAGATGACCATTACCTTCACACTGATGGCTATTACTCATTTTATACGATGGAAAAACTGTTGTACTTTTATTGTATTTTATGCTCCGGGCGTAGACTTCTAAGGCCCTATCTAATCGATTTGGTAGAGCAACACCCTACAGTGAAGCCTAGGTTGCCTGGAACGTAGAAATGGCTATCACTTTCACACGGGTCGCAATTATTCGTGTCATACGATGGAAAAACCGTTGCATTTTCATTGTATTTTATGCTTCGGGCGTTGACTTTTAAGGCCCTAACTATTCCGTCTGGTGGAGCAACGCCCTAGAGTGCAACCTAGGTTGCCCGGAACGTAGAAATGACCATAATTTTCACATCGGTTGCAATTATTCGTTTTATGCGATGGAAAAACTGTTGCATTTGTTTTGTATTTTATGCTTCTGGCGTTGACTTCCAAGGCCCTAACAATTCGTTCTGGCGGAACAACGCCCTAGAGTGAAGCCTAGGTTGCCCGGAACGTAGAAATGACCATCACTTTCACACTGGTTGGAATTACTCCTGTTATACGATGGAAAAACTGTTGTATCCTTACTGTATTTTATGCTTCGGTCGTTGACTTCTAAGGCCCTAACTATTCGATCTGGTGGAGCAACGCCCTAGAGCCAAGCCTAGGTTGCGCGGAACGTAGATATGGCCATTACTTTCACACTGGATGCAATTATTCGTTTTATACTATGGAAAAACTGTTGTATTTGTTCTGTATTTTATGCTTCGGGCGTTGACTTCTAAGGCCCTAACTATTCGATCTGGTGGAGCAACGCCCTCGCGTGAAGCCTAGGTTGCCCGGAACGTAGAAATGACCATTACCTTCACACTGATTGCAATTATCCATTTTATACGATGGAAAATCTATTGCATTTTTATTGTATTTTATGCTTCGGGCGTTGACTTCTAAGGCCCTAACTATTCCGTCTGGTGGGCAACGCCCTAGAGTGAAGCCTAGGTTGCCCGGAACGTAGAAATGACCATAATTTTCACATCGGTTGCAATTATTCGTTTTATACGATGGAAAAACTGTTGCATTTGTTTTGTATTTTACGCTTCTGGCGTTGACTTCTAAGGCCCTAACAATTCGTTCTGGCGGAACAACGCCCTAGAGTGAATCCTAGGTTGAACTGAACGCAGAGATGACCATTACCTTCACACTGATGGCTATTACTCATTTTATACGATGGAAAAACTGTTGTATTTTTATTGTATTTTATGCTCCGGGCGTAGACTTCTAAGGCCCTATCTATTTGATTTGGTAGAGCAACACCCTACAGTGAAGCCTAGGTTGCCTGGAACGTAGAAATGGCTATCACTTTCACACTGGTTGCAATTATTCGTTTTATACGATGGAAAAACTGTTGAATTTCTTTTGTATTTTATGCTTCTGGCGTTGACTTCATAGGCCCTAACTATTCGATCTGGTGGAGCAACGCATCAGAGTTATATCTAGGATGGCCGGAACGTAGAAATGGCCGTCACTTTCACACAGGTTGCAATTATTCGCTTTATACGATGCAACAGCTGATGTATTTATATTGTGTTTTATGCTTCTGGCGATGACTTCTTAGGCCCTAGCTATTCGATCTGGTGGAGCAACACCCTAGAGTGAAGCCTAGGTTGCACGGAACGTAGAAATGACCATTACTTTCACACTGTTTGCAATTATTCATATTATCCAATGGAAAAACTGTTGTATTTACATTGTATTTTATGCTTCAGGCGTTGACTTCTTAGGCCCTAACTATTCGATCTGGTGGAGCAACGCCCTAGTGTGAAGGCTAGGTTGCCCCGAACGTAGAAATGGCCATCACTTTCGCACTGGTTGTAATTACTCCTGTAATGCGATGCAAAGACTGTTGTATTTGCATTGTATTTTATGCTTCTGGCGTTGACTTCTTAGGCCCTAACTATTCGACCTGGTGGAGCAACGCCCTAGAGTGAAGGCTAGGTTGCCCGGAACGTAGAAATGACCATTACCTTCACACTGGTTGCAGTTATTCCTGTTATATGATGGAAAAACTGTTGTATTCTTATTGTATGTTATGCACCTGGTGTTGACTTCCTAGGCCCTAACTATTCGATCTGGTGGAGCAACGCATGAGAGTTATATCTAGGATGGCCGGAACGTAGAAATGGCCGTCACTTTCACACAGGTTGCAATTATTCGCTTTATACGATGCAACAGCTGATGTATTTATATTGCGTTTTATGCTTCTGGCGATGACTTCTTAGGCCCTAGCTATTCGATCTGGTGGAGCAACACCCTAGAGTGAAGCCTAGGTCGAACGGAACATAGAAGTGACTATCACTTTCACACTGGTTGCAATTATTCGTGTTATACGAAGGAAACACCGTTGCATTTTCATTGCATTTTATGCTTCGGGCGTTGATTTCTAAGGCCCTAACTATTCCATCTGGTGGAGCAACGCCCTAGAGTGAAGCCTAGGTTGCCCGGAACGTAGAAATGACCATAATTTTCACATCGGTTGCAATTATTCGTTTTATACGATGGAAAAACTGTTGCATTTGTTTTGTATTTTACGCTTCTGGCGTTGACTTCTAAGGCCCTAACAATTCGTTCTGGCGGAACAACGCCCCAGAGTGAAGCCTAGGTTGCCCGGAACCTAGAAATGACCATCACTTTCACACTGGTTGCAATTACTCCTGTTATACGATGGAAAAACTGTTGTATCTTTATTGTATTTTATGGTTCGGGCGTTGACGTCTAAGGCCCTAACTATTCGATCTGCTGGAGCAACGCCCTAGAGTGAAGCCTAGGTTGCCCGGAACGTAGAAATGACCATTACCTTCACACTGATTGCAATTATTCATTTTATACGATGGAAAAACTATTGTATTTTTATTGTATTTTAGGCTTCGGGCGTTGACTACTAAGGACCTAACTATTCGCTCTGGTGGAGCAACGCCCTAGAGTCAAGCCTAGGTTGCCAGGAACGTAGAAATGACCATCACTTTCACACCGGTTGCAATTATTCGTGTTATACGAAGGAAAAACTGTTGTACTTGTTTTGTATTTTATGCTTCTGGCGTTGACTTCTCAGTCCCTTACTATTGGATCTGGTGGAACAACGCCCTAGAGTGGAGCCTAGGTGGCCCGGAATGTAGAAATGACCATTACCTTCACACTGCTTGCAGTTATTCCTGTTATATGATGGAAAAACTGTTGTATTCTTATTGTATGTTATGCACTTGGTGTTGACTTCCTAGGCCCTAACTATTCTATCTGGTGGAGCAACGCATCAGAGTTATATCTAGGATGGCCGGAACGTAGAAATGGCCGTCACTTTCACACAGGTTGCAATTTTTCGCTTTATACGATGCAACAGCTGATGTATTTATATTGCGTTTTATGCTTCTGGCGATGACTTCTTAGGCCCTAGCTATTCGAGCTGGTGGAGCAACACCCTAGAGTGAAGCCTAGGTTGAACGGAACATAGAAGTGACTATCACTTTCACACTGGTTGCAATTATTCGTGTTATACGAAGGAAACACCGTTGCATTTTCATTGGATTTTATGCTTCGGGCGTTGATTTCTAAGGCCCTAACTATTCCATCTGGTGGAGCAACACCCTAGAGTGAAGCCTAGGTTGCCCGGAACGTAGAAATGACCATAATTTTCACATCGGTTGCAATTATTCGTTTTATACGATGGAAAAACTGTTGCATTTGTTTTGTATTTTACGCTTCTGGCGTTGACTTCTAAGGCCCTAACAATTCGTTCTGGCGGAACAACGCCCTAGAGTGAAGCCTAGGTTGCCCGGAACGTAGAAATGACCATCACTTTCACACTGGTTGCAATTATTCCTGTTATACGATGGAAAAAATGTTGTATTTATTTTGTATTTTATGCTTCTGGCATGGACTTCTTAGGCCCTAACTATTGTATCTGGTGGATCAACGACCTAGGGTGTAGCCTAGGTTGCCGGGAACGTAGAAATGACCATAACTTTCATACTGGTTGCAATTATTCATTTTATACGATGGAAAAACTGTTGTATTTTTATTGCATTTTATGCTTCGGGCGTTGACTTCTAAGGCCCGAACTATTCGATCTGGTGGAGCAACGTCCTAGGGTGAAGCCTAGGCTGCCCGGAACGTAGACATGACCATTACTTTCACACTGGTTGCAATTTTTCCTGCTGTACGATGGAAAAACTGTTGTATTTATATTGTAGTTTATGCTTCGGGCGTTGACTTCTAAGGCCCTAACTATTGTATCTGGTGGATCAACGACCTAGGGTGTAGCCTAGGTTGCCGGGAACGTAGAAATGACCATAACTTTCATACTGGTTGCAATTATTCGTTTTATACGATGGAAAAACTGTTGTATTTATACTGTATATTATGCTTCTGGCGTTGACTTAGTAGGCCCTAACTAGTGGATCTGGTGGAGCAACGCCCTAGGCTGAAGCCTAGGTTGCCCGGGACGTAGAAATGACCATTACTTTCACACCGGTTGCAATTACTCGCCTTATACGATGGAAAAGCTGTTGTATTTATACTGTATTTGGTGCTTCCGGCGTTGACTTCTTAGGCCCTAACTATTGGATCTGGTGGATCAACGCCCTAGAGTGAAGCCTAGGTTGCCCGGAACGTGGAAATGTCCATCACTTTCACACTGGTTGCAATTATCCGGTTTATATGATGGAAAAACTGTTGTATTTGTACTGTATTTTATACTTCTGGCGTTGACTTCTTTGGCCCAGACTGTTCGATCTAGTGGAACAACGCCCTAGAATGAAGCCTAGGTTGCCCGGGACGTAGAAATGACCATTATTTTCACACTGACTGCAATTATTCGTTTTATACAATGGAAAGACTGTTGTATTTATTCTGTATTTTATGCTTCTGGCGTTGACTTCTAAGGCCGTAACTATTCGATCTGGTGTAGCAACGCCCTAGAGTAAAGCCTAGCTTGCCCAGAACGTAGAAATGACCATAACATTCACACTGGTTGCTATTATTCGTTTTATACGATGGAAAACCTGTTGTATTTTTACTGCATTTTATGCTTCTGGCGTTGACTTCTAAGGCCGTAACTATTCGATCTGGTGTAGCAACGCCCTAGAGCAAAGCCTAGCTTGCCCGGAACGTAGAAATGACCATAACATTCACACTGGTTGCTATTATTCGTTTTATACGATGGAAAAACTGTAGTATTTATAGTGTACTTAATGCTTCTGGCGTTGACTTCTAAGGCCCTAACTATTCGATCTGGTAGAGCAACGCCCTAGAGTGAAGCCTAGATTGCCCGGAACGTAGAAATGACCATTAATTTCACACTGGCTGCAATTGTTTGTTTTATACGATGGAAAAGCTGTTGTACTTGTATCGTATTTTATGCTTCTGGCGTTGACTTCTTAGGCCCTAACTATTCGATCTGGTGGAACGACGCCCTAGAGTGAGGCCTAGGTGTCGCGGAACGTAGAAATGACCACCACTTTCACACTGGTTGCTATTATTCGTTTTATATGATGGCAAAACTGTTGTATTTATATAGCATTTTATGCTTCGGGCGTTGACTTCTAAGGCCCTAGCTATTCGATTTGGTAGAGCAACGCCCTAGAGTGGAGCCTGGGTTGCACGGAACGTAGCAATGACCATAACTTTCACACTGGTTGCTATTATTCGTTTTATATGATGGAAAAACTGTTGTATTTATTTTGTATTTTATGCTTCTGGCGTTGACTTCTAAGGCCGTAGCTATTCGTTGTGGTGGAACAACGCCCTACAGTGAAGCCTATGTTGCCCGGAACGTAGAAATGACCTTTACTTTCACACTGGTTGCAATTATTCCTGTTATACGATGGAAAAAATGTTGTATTTATTTTGCATTTTATGCTCCGGGCGTTGACTTCTAAGGCCCTAACTATTGGATCTGGTGGACCAACGCTCTGGAGTGAAGTGTAGGTTGCCAGGAACGTAGAAATGACCATCACTTTCACACTGTTTGCAATTATTCCTGTTATACGATGGAAAAACTGTTGTATTTATATTATATTTTTTCCTTCTGGCGTTGACTTCTGAGGCCGTAGCTATTCGACGTGGCGGAGCAACGGCCTAGAGTAAAGCCTAGGTTACCAGGAACGTAGAAGTGACCATATCTTTCACACTGGTTGCAACTATTCCTGTTATACGATGGAAAAACTGTTGTATTTATACTGTATTTTATGCTTCTGGCGTTGACTTCTAAGGCACTAACTATTCGATGTGGTGCAGCAACGCCCTAGAGCAAAACCTAGGTTGCCCGGAACGTAGAAATGACCATATCTTTCACACTGGTTGCAATTATTCGTTTAATACGATGGAAAAACTGTAGTATTTATAGTGTACATAATGCTTCTGGCGTTGACTTCTAAGGCCCTAACTATTCGATCTGGTAGAGCAACGCCCTAGAGTGAAGCCTAGATTGCCCGGAACGTAGAAATGACCATTACCTTTACGCTTGTTGCAATTATTCCTTTTATGCGATGAAAAAACTGCTGTATTTTTATTGTAATTTATGCTTCAGGCGTTGACTTCTAAGGCCGTAGCTATTCGATGCGGTGGAGCACCGCCCTAGAGTGAAGCCTAGGTTGCCCGGAACGTAGAAATGACCATTACTTCCACACTGTTAGTAATTATTCATTTTATACAATGGAAAAGCTGTTGTATTTATACTGTATTTTATGCTTCTGGCGTTGACTTCCAAGGCACTCACTATTCGATGTGGTGGAGCAACACCCTAGAGCGAAACCTAGGTTGCCCAGAACGTAGAAATGACCATTACTTTCAGACAGGTTGCAATTATTCCTGTTATACGATGGAAAAGCTGTTGTATTTATATTGTATTTTATGCTTCTGGCGTTGACTTCTAAGGCCGTAACTATTCGATGTGGTGGAGCAACGCCCTAGAGTGATGCCTAGGTTGCCCGGAGCGTAGAAATGACCATATCTTTCACAGTGGTTGCAATTATTCCTGTTATACGATGGAAAATCTGTTGCATTTATATTGTATTTTATGCTTCGGGCGTTGACTTCTAAGGCCCTTACTATTCGATCTGTTGGAGCAACGCCCTAGGGTGAAGCCTACGTTGTCCGAAACGTAGAAATGACCATAACCTTCACACTGGTTACAAATATTCGTTTTATACGATGGAAAAGCTGTTGTATTTTTATTGTATTTTATGCTCCGGGCGTTGACTTCTAAGGACCTAATGATTCGATCTGGTGGAGCAACGCCCTAGGGTGAAGCCTAGGTTGCCCGGAACGTAGAACTGACCATTACTTTCACACTGGTTACAATTACACCTGCTATACGATGGAAAGACTGTTGTATTTATACTGTATTTTACGCTTCTGGCGCTGACTTCTAAGGCCGTAACTACTCGATCTGGTGCAGCAATGCCCTAGAGAAAAGCCTAGGTTGTCCGGATCGTAGAAATGACCATAACTTTTACACTGGTTGCAATTACTCGTCTTATACGATGAAAAAACTGCTGTATTTTTATTGTATTTTATGCTTCTGGCGTTGACTTCTAAGGCCCTAGCTATTCGATCTGGTGGAGCAACGCCCTAGAGTGAAGCCCAGGTTGCCCGGAACGTAGAAATGACCATTACTTCCTCACTGTTAGTAATTATTTATTTCATACAATGTAAAAATTGTTGTATTTTTATTGTATTTTATGCTTCTGGCGTTGGCTTCTAAGGCCGTAGCTTTTCGATGTGGTGGAGCAACGCCCTAGGGTGAAGCCTGGGTTGCCGGGAACGTAGAAATGACCATATCTTTCACACTAGTTGCAATTATTCAAGTTATACGATGGAAAAACTGTTGTATTTATATTGTCTTTTATGCTTCTGGCGTTGACTTCTAAGGCCGTAGCTATTCGATGCGGTGTAGCAACGCCCTAGAGTGAAGCCTAGGTTGCCCGGAACGTGGAAATGTCCATCACTTTCACACTGGTTGCAATTATCCGCTTTATATGATGGAAAAACTGTTGTACTTATATCGTATTTTATGCTTCTGGCGTTGACTTCTTAGGCCCTAACTATTCGATCTGGTGGAGCAACACCCTAGAGCGAAACCTAGGTTGCCCGGAACGTAGAAATGACCATTACTTTCACACAGGCTGCAATTATTCCTGTTATATGATGGAAAAACTGTTGTATTTATTTTGTATTTTATGCTTCTGACGTTGACTTCTTAGGCACTAACTGTTCGATCTTGTGGGGTAACGTCCAAGAATGAATCCTATGCTGCCCGCAACGTAGAAATGACCATAACTTTCATACTGGTTGCACTTATTCGTTTTATACGATGGAAAAACTGTTGTATTTATACTGTATTTTATGCTTCTGGCGTTGACTTCTAAGGCCCTAACTATTCGATGTGGTGGAGCAACGCCCTAGAGCAAAACCTAGGTTGCCCGGAACGTAGAAATGACCATATCTTTCACACTGGTTGCAATTATTCCTGTTATACGATGGAAAAAATGTTGTATTTATTTTGTATTTTATGCTTCGGGCGTTGACTTCTAAGGCGCTAACTATTGGATCTGGTGGACCAACGCTCTGGAGTGAAGTGTAGGTTGCCAGGAACGTAGAAATGACCATCACTTTCACACTGTTTGCAATTATTCCTGTTATACGATGGAAAAACTGTTGTATTTATATTATATTTTTTCGTTCTGGCGGTGACTTCTGAGGCCGTAGCTATTCGATGTGGTGGAGCAACGCCCTAGAGTGAGGCCTATGTTCCCCGGAACGTAGAAATGACCATTACTTTCACACTGGTTGCAATTATTCCTGTTATACGATGGAAAAAATGTTGTATTTATTTTGTATTTTATGCTTCTGGCATGGACTTCTTAGGCCCTAGCTATTGTATCTGGTGGATCAACGACCTAGGGTGTAGCCTAGGTTGCCGGGAACGTAGAAATGACCATAACTTTCATACTGGTTGCAATTATTCGTTTTATACGATGGAAAAACTGTTGTATTTATATTGTATATTATGCTTCTGTCGTTGACTTAGTAGGCCCTAACTAGTGGATCTGGTGGAGCAACGCGCTAGGCTGAAGCCTAGGTGGCCCGGGACGTAGAAATGACCATTACTTTCACACCGGTTGCAATTACTCGCCTTATACGATGGAAAAGCTGTTGGATTTATATTGTATTTTATGCTTCTGGCGTTGACTTCTTAGGCCCTAACTATTCGATCTGGTAGAGCAACGCCCTAGAGTGAAGCCTAGATTGCCCGGAACGTAGAAATGACCATTACCTTTACGCTTGTTGAAACTTTTCCTGTTATTCGATGAAAAAACTGCTGTACTTTCATTGTATTTTATGCTTTTGGCGTTGACCTCTAAGGCCGTAACTATTCGATCTGGTGTAGCAACGCCCTAGAGTAAAGCCTAGCTTGCCCGGAACGTAGAAATGACCATAACATTCACACTGGTTGCTATTATTCGTTTTATACGATGGAAATCCTGTTGTATTTTTACTGCATTTTATGCTCCGGGCGTTGACTTCTAAGGCCCTAACTATTCGATCTGGTGGAGCCACGCCATAGTGTGAAGCCTAGGCTGCCTGGAAGGTAGAAATGACCATTACGTTCACACTGGTTGCAATTATACCTGCTATACGATGGAAAGGCTGTTGTATTTATTCTGTATTTTATGCTTCTGGCGTTGACTTCTAAGGCCGTAACTATTCGATCTGGTGTAGCAACGCCCTAGAGCAAAGCCTAGCTTGCCCGGAACGTAGAAATGACCATAACATTCACACTGGTTGCTATTATTCGTTTTATACGATGGAAAAACTGTAGTATTTATAGTGTACATAATGCTTCTGGCGTTGACTTCTAAGGCCCTAACTATTCGATCTGGTGGAGCAACGCCCTAGAGTGAAGCCTAGGTTGCCCGGAACGTAGAAATGACCATTACTTCCTCACTGTTAGTAATTATTTATTTCATACAATGGAAAATCTGTTGTATTTATATTGTATTTTATTCTTCTGGCATTGTCTTTTAAGGACCTAACTATTCGATCTGGTGGAGCAACGCCCTAGAGTGAAGCCTAGGTTGCCCGGAACGTAGAAATGATCATTACTTTTACACTGGTTGCTATTATTCGTTTTATATGATGGAAAAACTGTTGTATTTTTATTGTATTTTATGCTTCTGGCGTTGACTTCTTAGGCCCTAGCTATTCGATCTGGTAGAGCAACGCCCTAGAGTGAAGCCTAGGTTGCACGGAACGTAAAAATGACCATCACTTTCTCACTGGTTGCAGTTACTCCTGTTATACGAAGGAAAAACTGTTGCAATTTTATTTTATTTTATGTTTCTAGCGTTGACTTCTTAGGCCCTAACTTTTCGATCTGGTGGGGCAACGTCCAAGAGTGAAGCCTACGTTGCCCGGAACGTAGAAATGACCATTACTTTCACACTGTTTGCAACTATTCTTTTTATACAATGGAAAAACTGTTGTATTTATATTGTATTTTCTGCTTCTGGCGTTGACTTCTAAGGCCCTAACCATTCGATCTGGTGGAGCAACGCCATAGTGTGAAGCCTAGGCTGCCTGGAAGGTAGAAATGACCATTACGTTCACACTGGTTGCAATTATACCTGCTATACGATGGAAAGGCTGTTGTATTTATTCTGTATTTTATGCTTCTGGCGTTGACTTCTAAGGCCGTAACTATTCGATCTGGTGTAGCAACGCCCTAGAGCAAAGCCTAGCTTGCCCGGAACGTAGAAATGACCATAACATTCACACTGGTTGCTATTATTCGTTTTATACGATTGAAAAACTGTAGTGTTTATAGTGTACATAATGCTTCTGGCGTTGACTTCTAAGGCCCTAACTATTCGATCTGGTAGAGCAACGCCCTAGAGTGAAGCCTAGATTGCCCGGAACGTAGAAATGACCATTACCTTTACGCTTGTTGCAATTATTCCTTTTATGCGATGAAAAAACTGCTGTATTTTTATTGTAATTTATGCTTCAGGCGTTGACTTCTAAGGCCGTAGCTATTCGATGCGGTGGAGCACCGCCCTAGAGTGAAGCCTAGGTTGCCCGGAACGTAGAAATGACCATTACTTCCACACTGTTAGTAATTATTCATTTTATACAATGGAAAAGCTGTTGTATTTATACTGTATTTTATGCTTCTGGCGTTGACTTCCAAGGCACTCACTATTCGATGTGGTGGAGCAACACCCTAGAGCGAAACCTAGGTTGCCCAGAACGTAGAAATGACCATTACTTTCACACAGGTTGCAATTATTCCTGTTATACGATGGAAAAACTGTTGTATTTATTTTGTATTTTATGCTTCTGGCGCTGACTTCTTAGGCCCTAACTAGTGGATCTGGTGGAGCAACGCCCTAGAGTGATGCCTAGGTTGCCCGGAACGTAGAAATGGCCATTACTTCCACACTGTTAGTAATTATTCGTTTTATACGATGGAAAAACTGTTGTATTTATATTGTATTTTATGCTTCTGGCGTTGGCTTCTAAGGCCGCAGCTTTCCGATGTGGTGGAGCAACGCCCTAGAGAGAAGCCTGGGCTGCCCGGATCGTAGAAATGACCATATCTTTCACACTGGTTGCTATTATTCGTTTTATACGATGGAAAAACTGTAGTATTTATAGTGTACATAATGCTTCTGGCGTTGACTTCTAAGGCCCTAGCTATTCGATCTGGTGGAGCAACGCCCTAGAGTGAAGCCTAGGTTGCCCGGAACGTAGAAATGACCATTACTTCCTCACTGTTAGTAATTATTTATTTCATACAATGGAAAATCTGTTGTATTTATATTGTATTTTATTCTTCTGGCATTGTCTTTTAAGGACCTAACTATTCGATCTGGTGGAGCAACGCCCTAGAGTGAAGTCTAGGTTGCCCGGAACGTAGAAATGATCATTACTTTTACACTGGTTGCTATTATTCGTTTTATATGATGGAAAAACTGTTGTATTTTTATTGTATTTTATGCTTCTGGCGTTGACTTCTTAGGCCCTGAATATTCGATTCGGTAGAGCGTCGCCCTAGAGTGAAGTCTAGGTTGCCCGGAACGTAGAAATGACCGTTACTTTCACAATGTTTGCAACCATTCATAGTATACGATGGAAAAGCTGTTGTATTTATATTGTATTTTATGCTTCTGGCGTTGACATCTAAGGCCGTAGCTAATCGATGTGGTGGAGCAACGCCCTAGAGTGCAGCCTATGTTGCACGGAACGTTGAAATGGCCATAAGTTTCACTCTGGTTGCAATCATTCGTTTTATACAATGGAAAAACTGTTCTATTAATTGTATATTTTATGCTTCGGGCGTTGACTTCTAAGGCCCTAACTATTCGATCCGGTGGAAGCAACGCCCTAGAGTGAAGTCTAGATTGCCCGGAACGTAGAAATGACCATTACTTTCACACTGTTTGCAATTATTCCTGTTATACTATGGAAAAACTGTTGTATTTTTATTGTATTTTATGCTTCTGGCGTTGACTTCTTAGGCCCTAAATATTCGCTCCGGTGGAGCATCGCCCTAGAGTGAAGCCTAGGTTGCCAGGAACTTAGAAATGACCGTTACTTTCACAATGTTTGCAATCACTAATTGTATGCGAAGGAAAAAGTGTTGTATTTTTATTTTATTTTATGCTTCTGGCGTTGACGTCTAAAGCCCTAACTACTCGATCTGGTGGAGCAACTCCCTAGAGTGAAGCCTAACTTGCACGGAACGTAGAAATGCCCATTACTTTCACACAGGTTGTAATTATTCCTGTTATACGATGGAACAACTGTTGTATTTTTATTTTATTTTATGCTTCTGGCGTTGACTTCTATGGCCGTAGCTATTCGATCTGGTAGAACAACGCCATAGAGTGGTGACTCAGTTGCCCGAGCCGTAGAAATGACCATTACTATCACACTGTTTGCAATTATTCATTTTATACGTTGCAAAATCTGTTGTATTTATATTGTATTTTATTCTTCTGGCATTGTCTTTTAAGGACCTAACTATTCGATCTGGTGGAGCAACGCCCTAGAGTGAAGCCTAGGTTGCCCGGAACGTAGAAATGACCATTAGTTTCACACTGGTTGCAATTATTCATTTTATACGATGGAAAAACTGTTGTATTTGTATTGTATTTTATGCTTCTGGCGTTGACTTCAAAGGCCGTAGCTAATCGATGTGGTGGAGCAACGCCCTAGAGTGCAGCCTATGTTGCACGGAACGTTGAAATGGCCATAAGTTTCACTCTGGTTGCAATCATTTGTTTTATACAATGTAAAAGCTGTTCTATAAATTTTATATTTTATGCTTCGGGCGTTGACTTCTAAGGCCCTAACTATTCGATCCGGTGGAGCAACGCCCTAGAGTGAAGTCTAGATTGCCCGGAACGTAGAAATGACCATTACTTTCACACTGTTTGTAATCATTCCTGTTATACGATGGAACAACTGTTGTATTTTTATTTTATTTTATGCTTCTGGCGTTGACTTCTAAGGCCCTAACAATACGATCTGGTGGAGCAACGCCCTAGAGTGAAGCCTATGTTGAGCGGAGCGTAGAACTGACTATTACCTTCACACTGGTTGCAATTATTCGTTTTATACGATGGAAAAACTGTTGTACTTATATCGTATTTTATGCTTCTGGCGTTGACTTCTTAGGCCCTAACTATTCGATCTGGTGGAACGCCGCCCTAGAGTGAGGACTAGGTTTCCCGGAACGTAGAAATGCCCATCACTTTCACACTGGTTGCTATTATTCGTTTTATATGTTGGAAAAACTGTTGTATTTATAGTGTATTTTATGCTTCTGGCGTTGAGTTCTTAGGCCCTAACTGTTCGATCTTGTGGGGCAACGTCCAAGAATGAGGCCTATGCTGCCCGCAACGTGGAAATGACCATTAGATTCACACTGCGTGCAAGTATACGTTTTATACGATGGAAGAACTGTTGTACTTATTTTGTATTTGGTGCTTCTGGCGTTGACTTCTTAGGCCCTAACTATTGGATCTGCTGTTCCAACGCCCTAGAGTGATGCCTAGGTTTCCCGGAACGAAGAAATGACCATCACTTTCACACTGGTTGCAATTATTCTCGTTATACGATTGAAAATCTATTGTATTTTTATTGTATTTTATGCTTCTGGCGTTGACTTCCAAGGCACTCACTATTCGATGTGGTGGAGCAACACCCTAGAGCGAAACCTAGGTTGCCCGGAACGTAGAAATGGCCATTACTTCCACACTGTTAGTAATTATTCGTTTTATACGATGGAAAAACTGTTGTATTTATATTGTATTTTATGCTTCTGGCGTTGACTTCTAAGGACCTAATGATTCGATCTGGTGGAGCAACGCCCTAGGGTGAAGCCTAGGTTGCCCGGAACGTAGAACTGACCATTACTTTCACACTGGTTACAATTACACCTGCTATACGATGGAAAGACTGTTGTATTTATACTGTATTTTATGCTTCTGGCGCTGACTTCTAAGGCCGTAACTACTCGATCTGGTGTAGAAATGCCCTAGAGAAAAGCCTAGGTTGTCCGGATCGTAGAAATGACCATAACTTTTACACTGGTTGCAATTACTCGTCTTATACGATGAAAAAACTGCTGTATTTTTATTGTATTTTATGCTTCTGGCGTTGACTTCTAAGGCCCTAGCTATTCGATCTGGTGGAGCAACGCCCTAGAGTGAAGCCTAGGTTGCCCGGAACGTAGAAATGACCATTACTTCCTCACTGTTAGTAATTATTTATTTCATACAATGTAAAAATTGTTGTATTTATATCGTCTTTTATGCTTCTGGCGTTGACTTCTAAGGCCGTAGCTATTCGATGCGGTGTAGCAACGCCCTAGAGTGAAGCCTAGGTTGCCCGGAACGTGGAAATGTCCATCACTTTCACACTGGTTGCAATTATCCGCTTTATATGATGGAAAAACTGTTGTACTTATATCGTATTTTATGCTTCTGGCGTTGACTTCTTAGGCCCTAACTATTCGATCTGGTGGAGCAACACCCTAGAGCGAAACCTAGGTTGCCCGGAACGTAGAAATGACCATATCTTTCACACTGGTTGCAATTATTCCTGTTATACGATGGAAAAACTGTTGTATTTATATTGTATTTTATGCTTCTGGCGTTGACTTCGAAGACCGTAGCTATTCGATGCGGTGTAGCAACGCCCTAGAGTGATGCCTAGGTTGCCCGGAACGTAGAAATGACCATTACTTCCACACTGTTAGTAATTATTCGTTTTATACGATGGAAAACTGTTGTATTTATATTGTATTTTATGCTTCTGGCGTTGACTTCTAAGGCCCTAGCGATTCGATCTGGTGGAGCAACGCCCTGCAGTGCAGCCTAGGCCGCCCGGAACGTAGAAATGACCGTCACTTTCACTCTGGTTGCAATTATTCATTTTATACGATGGAAAAACTGTTGTATTGATATTGTATTTTATTCTTCTGGCATTGACTTTTAAGGCCCTGACTGTTCGATGTGGTGGAGCAACGCCCTAGAGTGCAGCCTATGTTCCACGGAACGTAGAAATGACCATAAGTTTCACTCTGGTTGCAACCATTCGTTTTATACAATGGAAAGCTGTGCTATTAATTTTGTATTTTATGCCTCTGGCGTTTACTTCTAAGGCCCTACCTATCCGATCCGGTGGAGCAACACCCTAGAGTGTAGCCTAGGTCGCCCGGAACGTAGAAATGACCATCACTTTCACTCTGGTTGCAATTATTCCTGTTATACGATAGAAAAACTGATGGATTTTTATTGTACTTTATGCTTCTGGCGTTGACTAATAAGGCCCTATCTATTCGAACTGGTGGAGCAATGCCTCAGAGTTAAGTCTAGGATGCACGTAACGTTGAAATGGCCATTAGTTTCCCACTGGTTGCAATTATTGATTTTATACGATGGAAAAACTGTTGTAGTTATATTGTATTTTATGCTTCTGGCGTTGTCTTCTTAGGACCTAACTATTCCATCAGGTGGAGCAACGGCCTAGAGTGAAGTCTAGATTGCCCGGAACGTAGAAATGACCATTAGTTTCACACTGGTTGCAATTATTCATTTTATACGATGGAAAAACTGTTGAATTTGTATTGTATTTTATGCTTCTGGCGTTGTCTTCTTAGGCCCTAACTGTTCGCTCTGGTGGAACAACGCCCTAGAATGAAGCCTAGGTTGCCCGGAACGTAGTAATAACTAATACTTTCACACTGTTTGCAATTATTCATTTTATACGATGGAAAAACCTGTTGTATTTATATTTTATTTTATTCTTCTGGCATTGACTTCTAAGGCCCTAGCTATTCGATTTGGTGGAGCAACGCCCTAGAGTGGAGCCTGGGTTGCACGGAACGTAGCAATGACCATAACTTTCACACTGGTTGCTATTATTCGTTTTATATGTTGGAAAAACTGTTGTATTTATAGTGTATTTTATGCTTCTGGCGTTGACTTCTTAGGCCCTAACTATTGTATCTGGTGGATCAACGACCTAGGGTGTAGCCTAGGTTGCCGGGAACGTAGAAATGACCATAACTTTCATACTTGTTGCAATTATTCGTTTTATACGATGGAAAAACTATTGTATTTATATTGTATATTATGCTTCTGGCGTTGACTTAGTAGGCCCTAACAGGTGGATCTGGTGGAGCAACGCCCTAGGCTGAAGCCTAGGTTGCCCGGGACGTAGAAATGGCCATTACTTTCACACCGGTTGCAATTACTCGCTTTATACGATGGAAAAGCTGTTGTATTTATATTGTATTTTATGTTGCGGGCGTTGACTTCTAAGGCCATAGCTATTCGATCTGGTGGAACAACGCCCTAGAGAGAAGCCTAGGTTGCCCGAAACGTAGAAATGACCATTACTTTCACTCCGGTTGCAATTATTCATGCTATACGATGGAAAAACTCTTGTATTTTTATTGTATTTTATGCTTCTGGCGTTGACTTCTAAGGCCGCAGCTTTCCGATGTGGTGGAGCAACGCCCTAGAGAGAAGCCTGGGTTGCCCGGAACGTAGAAATGACCATATCTTTCACACTGGTAGCAATTATTCCTGTTATACGATGGAAAAACTGTTGTACTTATATTGTATTTTATGCTTCTGGCGTTGACTTCTAAGGCCGTAACTATTCGATGTGGTGGAGCAACGCCCTAGAGTGATGCCTAGGTTGCCCGGAGCGTAGAAATGACCATGTCTTTCACACTGGTTGCAATTATTCCTGTTATACGATGGAAAAAATGTTGTATTTATTTTGTATTTTATGCTTCTGGCGTGGACTTCTTAGGCCCTAACTATTGTATCTGGTGGATCAGCGACCTAGGGTATAGCCTAGGTGGCCGGGAACGTAGAAATGACCATAACTTTCATACTGGTTGCAATTATTCGTTTTATACGATGGAAAAAGTGTTGTATTTATATTGTATATTATGCTTCTGGCGTTGACTTAGTAGGCTCTAACAGGTGGATCTGGTGTAGCAACGCCCTAGGCTGAAGCCTAGGTTGCCCGGAACGTAGAAATGACCATTACCTTTACGCTTGTTGAAACTTTTCCTGTTATTCGATGAAAAAACTTCTGTACTTTCATTGCAATTTATGCTTCAGGCGTTGACTTCTAAGGCCGTAGCTATTCGATGCGGTGGAGCAACGCCCTAGAGTGAAGCCTAGGTTGCCCGGAACGTAGAAATGACAATTACCTCCACACTGTTTGAAATTATTTATTTTATACAATGGAAAAACTGTTGTATATTTATTGCATTTTATGCTTCGGGCGTTGACTCCTAAGGCCCGAACTATTCGATCTGGTGGAACAACGTCCTAGGGTGAAGCCTAGGCTGCCCGGAACGTAGAAATGACCATTACTTTCACACTGGTTGCAATTTTTCCTGTTATACGATGGAAAAACTGTTGTATTTATATTGTATTTTATGCTTCTGGCGTTGACTTCTAAGGCCGTAGCTATTCGATGCGGTGTAGCAACGCCCTAGAGTGATGCCTAGGTTGCCCGGAACGTAGAAATGGCCATTACTTCCACACTGTTAGTAATTATTCGTTTTATACGATGGAAAAACTGTTGTATTTATATTGTATTTTATGCTTCTGGCGTTGACTTCTAAGGCCCTACCTATCCGATCCGGTGGAGCAACACCCTAGAGTGTAGCCTAGGTCGCCCGGAACGTAGAAATGACCATCACTTTCACTCTGGTTGCAATTATTCCTGTTATACGATAGAAAAACTGATGGATTTTTATTGGGCTTTATGCTTCTGGCGTTGACTAATAAGGCCCTATCTATTCGAACTGGTGGAGCAATGCCTCAGAGTTAAGTCTAGGATGCACGTAACGTTGAAATGGCCATTAGTTTCCCACTGGTTGCAATTATTGATTTTATACGATGGAAAAACTGTTGTAGTTATATTGTATTTTATGCTTCTGGCGTTGTCTTCTTAGGACCTAACTATTCCATCAGGTGGAGCAACGGCCTAGAGTGAAGTCTAGATTGCCCGGAACGTAGAAATGACCATTAGTTTCACACTGGTTGCAATTATTCATTTTATACGATGGAAAAACTGTTGAATTTGTATTGTATTTTATGCTTCTGGCGTTGTCTTCTTAGGCCCTAACTGTTCGCTCTGGTGGAACAACGCCGTAGAATGAAGCCTAGGTTGCCCGGAACGTAGTAATAACTAATACTTTCACACTGTTTGCAATTATTCATTTTATACGATGGAAAAACCTGTTGTATTTATATTTTATTTTATTCTTCTGGCATTGACTTCTAAGGCCCTAGCTATTCGATTTGGTGGAGCAACGCCCTAGAGTGGAGCCTGGGTTGCACGGAACGTAGCAATGACCATAACTTTCACACTGGTTGCTATTATTCGTTTTATATGTTGGAAAAACTGTTGTATTTATAGTGTATTTTATGCTTCTGGCGTTGACTTCTTAGGCCCTAACTATTGTATCTGGTGGATCAACGACCTAGGGTGTAGCCTAGGTTGCCGGGAACGTAGAAATGACCATAACTTTCATACTTGTTGCAATTATTCGTTTTATACGATGGAAAAACTGTTGTATTTATATTGTATATTATGCTTCTGGCGTTGACTTAGTAGGCCCTAACAGGTGGATCTGGTGGAGCAACGCCCTAGGCTGAAGCCTAGGTTGCCCGGGACGTAGAAATGGCCATTACTTTCACACCGGTTGCAATTACTCGCTTTATACGATGGAAAAGCTGTTGTATTTATATTGTATTTTATGTTGCGGGCGTTGACTTCTAAGGCCATAGCTATTCGATCTGGTGGAACAACGCCCTAGAGAGAAGCCTAGGTTGCCCGAAACGTAGAAATGACCATTACTTTCACTCCGGTTGCAATTATTCATGCTATACGATGGAAAAACTCTTGTATTTTTATTGTATTTTATGCTTCTGGCGTTGACTTCTAAGGCCGCAGCTTTCCGATGTGGTGGAGCAACGCCCTAGAGAGAAGCCTGGGTTGCCCGGAACGTAGAAATGACCATATCTTTCACACTGGTAGCAATTATTCCTGTTATACGATGGAAAAACTGTTGTACTTATATTGTATTTTATGCTTCTGGCGTTGACTTCTAAGGCCGTAACTATTCGATGTGGTGGAGCAACGCCCTAGAGTGATGCCTAGGTTGCCCGGAGCGTAGAAATGACCATGTCTTTCACACTGGTTGCAATTACTCCTGTTATACGATGGAAAAACTGTTGCATTTATATTGTATTTTATGTTTCGGGCGTTGACTTCCAAGGGCCTAGCTATTCGATCTGGTGGAGCAACGCCCTAGAGTGAGGCCTATGTTGCCCGGAACGTAGAAATGACCATTACTTTCACACTGGTTGCAATTATTCCTGTTATACGATGGAAAAAATGTTGTATTTATTTTGTATTTTATGCTTCTGGCGTGGACTTCTTAGGCCCTAACTATTGTATCTGGTGGATCAGCGACCTAGGGTATAGCCTAGGTGGCCGGGAACGTAGAAATGACCATAACTTTCATACTGGTTGCAATTATTCGTTTTATACGATGGAAAAAGTGTTGTATTTATATTGTATATTATGCTTCTGGCGTTGACTTAGTAGGCTCTAACAGGTGGATCTGGTGTAGCAACGCCCTAGGCTGAAGCCTAGGTTGCCCGGAACGTAGAAATGACCATTACCTTTACGCTTGTTGAAACTTTTCCTGTTATTCGATGAAAAAACTTCTGTACTTTCATTGTAATTTATGCTTCAGGCGTTGACTTCTAAGGCCGTAGCTATTCGATGCGGTGGAGCAACGCCCTAGAGTGAAGCCTAGGTTGCCCGGAACGTAGAAATGACAATTACTTCCACACTGTTTGAAATTATTTATTTTATACAATGGAAAAACTGTTGTATTTTTATTGCATTTTATGCTTCGGGCGTTGACTCCTAAGGCCCGAACTATTCGATCTGGTGGAACAACGTCCTAGGGTGAAGCCTAGGCTGCCCGGAACGTAGAAATGACCATTACTTTCACAGTGGTTGCAATTTTTCCTGTTATACGATGGAAAAACTGTTGTATTTATATTGTATTTTATGCTTCTGGCGTTGACTTCTAAGGCCGTAGCTATTCGATGCGGTGTAGCAACGCCCTAGAGTGATGCCTAGGTTGCCCGGAACGTAGAAATGGCCATTACTTCCACACTGTTAGTAATTATTCGTTTTATACGATGGAAAAACTGTTGTATTTATATTGTATTTTATGCTTCTGGCGTTGACTTCTAAGGCCGTAACTATTCGATCTGGTGTAGCAACGCCCTAGAGTAAAGCCTAGGTTGCCCGAAACGTAGAAATGACCATAACTCTCACACTGGTTGCAATTATCCGTTTTATACGATGGAAAAACTGTAGTATTTATATTGTATTTTATGCTTCTGGCGTTGACTTCTAAGGCCCTAACTATTCGATCTGGTAGAGCAACGCCCTCGAGGGAAGCCCAGATTGCCCGGAACGTAGAAATGACCATTACCTTTACGCTTGTTGCAATTATTCCTGATATACGATGAAAAAACTGCTGTATTTTTATTGTATTTTATGCTTGTGGCGTTGACTTCCTAGGCCCTAACTATTCGATTCGTTGGAGCAACGACCTAGAGTGAAGTCTAGATTGCCCGGAACGTAGAAATGACCATTACTTTCACACTGTTTGCAATTATTCATTTTATACGATCGAAAAACTGTTGTATTTATATTGTATTTTATGCTTCTGGCGTTGACATCTAAGGCCGTAGCTAATCGATGTGGTGGAGCAACGCCCTAGAGTGCAGCCTATGTTGCACGGAACGTTGAAATGGCCATAAGTTTCACTCTGGTTGCAATCATTCGTTTTATACAATGGAAAAACTGTTCTATTAATTGTATATTTTATGCTTCGGGCGTTGACTTCTAAGGCCCTAACTATTCGATCCAGTGGAAGCAACGCCCTAGAGTGAAGTCTAGATTGCCCGGAACGTAGAAATGACCATTACTTTCACACTGTTTGCAATTATTCCTGTTATACTATGGAAAAACTGTTGTATTTTTATTGTATTTTATGCTTCTGGCGTTGACTTCTTAGGCCCTAAATATTCGCTCCGGTGGAGCATCGCCCTAGAGTGAAGCCTAGGTTGCCAGGAACTTAGAAATGACCGTTACTTTCACAATGTTTGCAATCACTAATTGTATGCGAAGGAAAAAGTGTTGTATTTTTATTTTATTTTATGCTTCTGGCGTTGACGTCTAAAGCCCTAACTACTCGATCTGGTGGAGCAACTCCCTAGAGTGAAGCCTAACTTGCACGGAACGTAGAAATGCCCATTACTTTCACACAGGTTGTAATTATTCCTGTTATACGATGGAACAACTGTTGTATTTTTATTTTATTTTATGCTTCTGGCGTTGACTTCTATGGCCGTAGCTATTCGATCTGGTAGAACAACGCCATAGAGTGGTGACTCAGTTGCCCGAGCCGTAGAAATGACCATTACTATCACACTGTTTGCAATTATTCATTTTATACGTTGGAAAATCTGTTGTATTTATATTGTATTATATTCTTCTGGCATTGTCTTTTAAGGACCTAACCATTCGATCTGGTGGAGCAACGCCCTAGAGTGAAGCCTAGGTTGCCCGGAACGTAGAAATGACCATTACTTCCTCACTGTTAGTAATTATTTATTTCATACAATGTAAAAATTGTTGTATTTATATCGTCTTTTATGCTTCTGGCGTTGACTTCTAAGGCCGTAGCTATTCGATGCGGTGTAGCAACGCCCTAGAGTGAAGCCTAGGTTGCCCGGAACGTGGAAATGTCCATCACTTTCACACTGGTTGCAATTATCCGCTTTATATGATGGAAAAACTGTTGTACTTATATCGTATTTTATGCTTCTGGCGTTGACTTCTTAGGCCCTAACTATTCGATCTGGTGGAGCAACACCCTAGAGCGAAACCTAGGTTGCCCGGAACGTAGAAATGACCATTACTTTCACACAGGTTGCAATTATTCCTGTTATACGATGGAAAAACTGTTGTATTTATTTTGTATTTTATGCTTCTGGCGTTGACTTCTTAGGCCCTAACTAGTGGATCTGGTGGAGCAACGCCCTAGAGTGATGCCTAGGTTGCCCGGAACGTAGAAATGGCCATTACTTCCACACTGTTAGTAATTATTCGTTTTATACGATGGAAAAACTGTTGTATTTTTATTATATTTTATGCTTCGGGCGTTGACTTCTCGGGCCCTAACTATTGGATCTGGTGGACCAAAGCTCTAGAGGGAAGTGTAGGTTGCCCGGAACGTAGAAATGACCATATCTTTCACACTGGTTGCAATTATTCCTGTTATACGATGGAAAAACTGTTGTATTTATATTGTATTTTATGCTTCTGGCGTTGACTTCGAAGACCGTAGCTATTCGATGCGGTGTAGCAACGCCCTAGAGTGATGCCTAGGTTGCCCGGAACGTAGAAATGACCATTACTTCCACACTGTTAGTAATTATTCGTTTTATACGAGGGAAAACTGTTGTATTTATATTGTATTTTATGCTTCTGGCGTTGACTTCTAAGGCCCTAGCGATTCGATCTGGTGGAGCAACGCCCTGCAGTGCAGCCTAGGCCGCCCGGAACGTAGAAATGACCGTCACTTTCACTCTGGTTGCAACTATTCATTTTATACGATGGAAAAACTGTTGTATTGATATTGTATTTTATTCTTCTGGCATTGACTTTTAAGGCCCTGACTGTTCGATGTGGTGGAGCAACGCCCTAGAGTGCAGCCTATGTTCCACGGAACGTAGAAATGACCATAAGTTTCACTCTGGTTGCAATCATTCGTTTTATACAATGGAAAGCTGTTCTATTAATTTTGTATTTTATGCCTCTGGCGTTGACTTCTAAGGCCCTAGCTATCCGATCTGGTGGAGCAACACCCTAGAGTGTAGCCTAGGTCGCCCGGAACGTAGAAATGACCATCACTTTCACTCTGGTTGCAATTATTCCTGTTATACGATAGAAAAACTGATGGATTTTTATTGTACTTTATGCTTCTGGCGTTGACTTCTAAGACCCTATCTATTCGATCTGGTGGAGCAATGCCTCAGAGTTAAGTCTAGGATGCACGTAACGTTGAATTGGCCATTAGTTTCACACTGGTTGCAATTATTGATTTTATACGATGGAAAAACTGTTGTACTTATATCGTATTTTATGCTTCTGGCGTTGACTTCTAAGGCCGTAACTATTCGATGTGGTGGAGCAACGCCCTAGAGTGATGCCTAGGTTGCCCGGAGCGTAGAAATGACCATGTCTTTCACACTGGTTGCAATTATTCCTGTTATACGATGGAAAAACTGTTGCATTTATATTGTATTTTATGTTTCGGGCGTTGACTTCCAAGGGCCTAGCTGTTCGATCTGGTGGAGCAACGCCCTAGAGTGAGGCCTATGTTGCCCGGAACGTAGAAATGACCATTACTTTCACACTGGTTGCAATTATTCCTGTTATACGATGGAAAAAATGTTGTATTTATATTGTATTTTATGCTTCTGGCGTTGACTTCTAAGGCCGTAGCTATTCGATGCGGTGTAGCAACGCCCTAGAGTGATGCCTAGGTTGCCCGGAACGTAGAAATGACCATTACTTCCACACTGTTAGTAATTATTCGTTTTATACGATGGAAAAACTGTTGTATTTATATTGTATTTTATGCTTCTGGCGTTGACTTCTAAGGCAGTAACTATTCGATCTGGTGTAGCAACGCCCTAGAGTAAAGCCTAGGTTGCCCGAAACGTAGAAATGACCATAACTCTCACACTGGTTGCAATTATCCGTTTTATACGATGGAGAAACTGTAGTATTTATATTGTATTTTATGCTTCTGGCGTTGACTTCTAAGGCCCTAACTATTCGATCTGGTAGAGCAACGCCATCGAGGGAAGCCCAGATTGCCCGGAACGTAGAAATGACCATTACCTTTACGCTTGTTGCAATTATTCCTGATATACGATGAAAAAACTGCTGTATTTTTATTGTATTTTATGCTTCTGGCGTTGACTTCTAAGGCCGTAGCTAATCGATGTGGGGGAGCAACACCCTAGAGTGCAGCCTATGTTGCACGGAACGTTGAAATGACCATAAGTTTCACTCTGGTTGCAACTATTCGTTTTATACAATGGAAAAACTGTTGTATTAATTTTGTATTTTATGCTTCGGGCGTTGACTTCTAAGGCCCTAGCGATTCGATCTGGTGGAGCAACGCCCTGCAGTGTAGCCTAGGCCGCCCGGAACGTAGAAATGACCATCACTTCCTCTCTGGTTGCAATTATTCATTTTATACGATGGAAAAACAGTTGTATTTATATTGTATTTTATTCTTCTGGCGTTCACTTTTAAGGCCCTGACTATTCGATGTGGTGGAGCAACGCCCTAGAGTGCAGCCTATGTTGCACGGAACGTAGAAATGACCATAAGTTTCACTCTGGTTGCAACCATTCGTTTTATACAATGGAAAGCTGTGCTATCAATTTTGTATTTTATGCCTCTGGCGTTGACTTCTAAGGCCCTACCTATCCGATCCGGTGGAGCAACACCCTAGAGTGTAGCCTAGGTCGCCCGGAACGTAGAAATGACCATCACTTTCACTCTGGTTGCAATTATTCCTGTTATACGATAGAAAAACTGATGGATTTTTATTGTACTTTATGCTTCTGGCGTTGACTAATAAGGCCCTATCTATTCGAACTGGTGGAGCAATGCCTCAGAGTTAAGTCTAGGATGCACGTAACGTTGAAATGGCCATTAGTTTCCCACTGGTTGCAATTATTGATTTTATACGATGGAAAAACTGTTGTAGTTATATTGTATTTTATGCTTCTGGCGTTGTCTTCTTAGGACCTAACTATTCCATCAGGTGGAGCAACGGCCTAGAGTGAAGTCTAGATTGCCCGGAACGTAGAAATGACCATTAGTTTCACACTGGTTGCAATTATTCATTTTATACGATGGAAAAACTGTTGAATTTGTATTGTATTTTATGCTTCTGGCGTTGTCTTCTTAGGCCCTAACTGTTCGCTCTGGTGGAACAACGCCCTAGAATGAAGCCTAGGTTGCCCGGAACGTAGTAATAACTAATACTTTCACACTGTTTGCAATTATTCATTTTATACGATGGAAAAACCTGTTGTATTTATATTTTATTTTATTCTTCTGGCATTGACTTCTAAGGCCCTAGCTATTCGATTTGGTGGAGCAACGCCCTAGAGTGGAGCCTGGGTTGCACGGAACGTAGCAATGACCATAACTTTCACACTGGTTGCTATTATTCGTTTTATATGTTGGAAAAACTGTTGTATTTATAGTGTATTTTATGCTTCTGGCGTTGACTTCTTAGGCCCTAACTATTGTATCTGGTGGATCAACGACCTAGGGTGTAGCCTAGGTTGCCGGGAACGTAGAAATGACCATAACTTTCATACTTGTTGCAATTATTCGTTTTATACGATGGAAAAACTGTTGTATTTATATTGTATATTATGCTTCTGGCGTTGACTTAGTAGGCCCTAACAGGTGGATCTGGTGGAGCAACGCCCTAGGCTGAAGCCTAGGTTGCCCGGGACGTAGAAATGGCCATTACTTTCACACCGGTTGCAATTACTCGCTTTATACGATGGAAAAGCTGTTGTATTTATATTGTATTTTATGTTGCGGGCGTTGACTTCTAAGGCCATAGCTATTCGATCTGGTGGAACAACGCCCTAGAGAGAAGCCTAGGTTGCCCGAAACGTAGAAATGACCATTACTTTCACTCCGGTTGCAATTATTCATGCTATACGATGGAAAAACTCTTGTATTTTTATTGTATTTTATGCTTCTGGCGTTGACTTCTAAGGCCGCAGCTTTCCGATGTGGTGGAGCAACGCCCTAGAGAGAAGCCTGGGTTGCCCGGAACGTAGAAATGACCATATCTTTCACACTGGTAGCAATTATTCCTGTTATACGATGGAAAAACTGTTGTACTTATATTGTATTTTATGCTTCTGGCGTTGACTTCTAAGGCCGTAACTATTCGATGTGGTGGAGCAACGCCCTAGAGTGATGCCTAGGTTGCCCGGAGCGTAGAAATGACCATGTCTTTCACACTGGTTGCAATTACTCCTGTTATACGATGGAAAAACTGTTGCATTTATATTGTATTTTATGTTTCGGGCGTTGACTTCCAAGGGCCTAGCTATTCGATCTGGTGGAGCAACGCCCTAGAGTGAGGCCTATGTTGCCCGGAACGTAGAAATGACCATTACTTTCACACTGGTTGCAATTATTCCTGTTATACGATGGAAAAAATGTTGTATTTATTTTGTATTTTATGCTTCTGGCGCGGACTTCTTAGGCCCTAACTATTGTATCTGGTGGATCAGCGACCTAGGGTATAGCCTAGGTGGCCGGGAACGTAGAAATGACCATAACTTTCATACTGGTTGCAATTATTCGTTTTATACGATGGAAAAAGTGTTGTATTTATATTGTATATTATGCTTCTGGCGTTGACTTAGTAGGCTCTAACAGGTGGATCTGGTGTAGCAACGCCCTAGGCTGAAGCCTAGGTTGCCCGGAACGTAGAAATGACCATTACCTTTACGCTTGTTGAAACTTTTCCTGTTATTCGATGAAAAAACTTCTGTACTTTCATTGTAATTTATGCTTCAGGCGTTGACTTCTAAGGCCGTAGCTATTCGATGCGGTGGAGCAACGCCCTAGAGTGAAGCCTAGGTTGCCCGGAACGTAGAAATGACAATTACTTCCACACTGTTTGAAATTATTTATTTTATACAATGGAAAAACTGTTGTATTTTTATTGCATTTTATGCTTCGTGCGTTGACTCCTAAGGCCCGAACTATTCGATCTGGTGGAACAACGTCCTAGGGTGAAGCCTAGGCTGCCCGGAACGTAGAAATGACCATTACTTTCACACTGGTTGCAATTTTTCCTGTTATACGATGGAAAAACTGTTGTATTTATATTGTATTTTATGCTTCTGGCGTTGACTTCTAAGGCCGTAGCTATTCGATGCGGTGTAGCAACGCCCTAGAGTGATGCCTAGGTTGCCCGGAACGTAGAAATGGCCATTACTTCCACACTGTTAGTAATTATTCGTTTTATACGATGGAAAAACTGTTGTATTTATATTGTATTTTATGCTTCTGGCGTTGACTTCTAAGGCCGTAACTATTCGATCTGGTGTAGCAACGCCCTAGAATGAAGCCAAGGTTGCCCGGAACGTAGAAATGGCCATCACATTCACACTGTTTGCAACTATTCCTGTTATACGATGGAAAAACCGTTGTATTTATATTGTATTTTATGTTGCGGGCGTTGACTTCTAAGGCCATAGCTATTCGATCTGGTGGAACAACGCCCTAGAGAGAAGCCTAGGTTGCCCGAAACGTAGAAATGACCATTACTTTCACTCCGGTTGCAATTATTCATGCTATACGATGGAAGAACTCTTGTATTTTTATTGTATTTTATGCTTCTGGCGTTGACTTCTTAGGCCCTAACTAGTGGATCTGGTGGAGCAACGCCCTAGGGTGAAGCCTAGGCTGCCCGGAACGTAGAAATGACCATAACTTTCATACTGGTTGCAATAATTCGATTTACACGATGGAAAAGCGGTTATATTTATATTGTGTTTTATGCTTCTGGCGTTGGCTTCTAAGGCCGCAGCTTTCCGATGTGGTGGAGCAACGCACTAGAGAGAAGCCTGGGTTGCCCGGAACGTAGAAGTGACCATATCTTTCACACTGGTTGCAATTATTCCTGTTATACGATGGAAAAACTGTTGTATTTATATTGTATTTTATGCTTCTGGCGTTGACTACTAAGGCCGTAACTATTCGATGTGGTGGAGCAACGCCCTAGAGTGATGCGTAGGTTGCCCGGAGCGTAGAAATGACCATGTCTTTCACACTGGTTGCAATTATTCCTGTTATACGATGGAAAAAATGTTGTATTTATTTTGTATTTTATGCTTCTGGCGTGGACTTCTTAGGCCCTAACTATTGTATCTGGTGGATCAACGACCTAGGGTATAGCCTAGGTTGCCGGGAACGTAGAAATGACCATAACTTTCATACTGGTTGCAATTATTCGTTTTATACGATGGAAAAACTGTTGTATTTATATTGTATATTATGCTTCTGGCGTTGACTTAGTAGGCCCTAACAGGTGGATCTGGTGGAGCAACGCCCTAGGCTGAAGCCTAGGTTGCCCGGAACGTAGAAATGACCATTACCTTTACGCTTGTTGAAACTTTTCCTGTTATTCGATGAAAAAACTTCTGTACTTTCATTGTAATTTATGCTTCAGGCGCTGACTTCTAAGGCCGTAGCTATTCGATGCGGTCGAGCAACGCCCTAGAGTGAAGCCTAGGTTGCCCGGAACGTAGAAATGACAATTACTTCCACACTGTTTGTAATTATTCATTTTATACAATGGAAAAACTGTTGTATTTTTATTGCATTTTATGCTTCGGGCGTTGACTCCTAAGGCCCGAACTATTCGATCTGGTGGAACAACGTCCTAGGGTGAAGCCTAGGTTGCCCGGAACGTTGAAATGACCATTACTTTTACACTGGTTGCTATTATTCGTTTTATATGATGGAAAAACTGTTGTATTTATATTGTATTTTATGCTTCTGGCGTTGACTTCTTAGGCCCTAGCTTTTCGATCTGGTGGAACAACGCCCTAGAATGAAGCCAAGGTTGCCCGGAACGTAGAAATGACAATTACTTCCACACTGTTTGTAATTATTCATTTTATACAATGGAAAAACTGTTGTATTTTTATTGCATTTTATGCTTCGGGCGTTGACTCCTAAGGCCCGAACTATTCGATCTGGTGGAACAACGTCCTAGGGTGAAGCCTAGGCTGCCCGGAACGTAGAAATGACCATTACTTTCACACTGGTTGAATTTTTCCTGTTATACGATGGAAAAACTGTTGTATTTATATTGTATTTTATGCTTCTGGCGTTGATTTCTAAGGCCGTAGCTATTCGATGCGGTGTAGCAACGCCCTAGAGTGATGCCTAGGTTGCCCGGAACGTAGAAATGACCATTACTTCCACACTGTTATTAATTATTCGTTTTATACGATGGAAAAACTGTTGTATTTATGTTGTATTTTATGCTTCTGGCGTTGACTTCTAAGGCAGTAACTATTCGATCTGGTGTAGCAACGCCCTAGAGTAAAGCCTAGGTTGCCCGAAACGTAGAAATGACCATAACTCTCACACTGGTTGCAATTATCCGTTTTATACGATGGAAAAACTGTTGCATTTATATCGTATTTTATGCTTCTGGCGTTGACTTCTAAGGCCGTAGCTATTCGATGCGGTGTAGCAACGCCCTAGAGTGATGCCTAGGTTGCCCGGAACGTAGAAATGGCCATTACTTCCACACTGTTAGTAATTATTCGTTTTATACGATGGAAAATCTGTTGTATTTATATTGTATTTTATGCTTCTGGCGTTGACTTCTTAGGCCCTAGCTGTCCGATCTGGTGGAACAACGCCCTAGAATGAAGCCAAGGTTGCCCGGAACGTAGAAATGGCCATCACATTCACACTGTTTGCAACTATTCCTGTTATACGATGGAAAAACCGTTGTATTTATATTGTATTTTATGTTGCGGGCGTTGACTTCTAAGGCCATAGCTATTCGATCTGGTGGAACAACGCCCTAGAGAGAAGCCTAGGTTGCCCGAAACGTAGAAATGACCATTACTTTCACTCCGGTTGCAATTATTCATGCTATACGATGGAAGAACTCTTGTATTTTTATTGTATTTTATGCTTCGGGCGTTGACTCCTAAGGCCCGAACTATTCGATCTGGTGGAACAACGTCCTAGGGTGAAGCCTAGGCTGCCCGGAACGTAGAAATGACCATTACTTTCACACTGGTTGAATTTTTCCTGTTATACGATGGAAAAACTGTTGTATTTATATTGTATTTTATGCTTCTGGCGTTGATTTCTAAGGCCGTAGCTATTCGATGCGGTGTAGCAACGCCCTAGAGTGATGCCTAGGTTGCCCGGAACGTAGAAATGACCATTACTTCCACACTGTTATTAATTATTCGTTTTATACGATGGAAAAACTGTTGTATTTATGTTGTATTTTATGCTTCTGGCGTTGACTTCTAAGGCAGTAACTATTCGATCTGGTGTAGCAACGCCCTAGAGTAAAGCCTAGGTTGCCCGAAACGTAGAAATGACCATAACTCTCACACTGGTTGCAATTATCCGTTTTATACGATGGAAAAACTGTTGCATTTATATCGTATTTTATGCTTCTGGCGTTGACTTCTAAGGCCGTAGCTATTCGATGCGGTGTAGCAACGCCCTAGAGTGATGCCTAGGTTGCCCGGAACGTAGAAATGGCCATTACTTCCACACTGTTAGTAATTATTCGTTTTATACGATGGAAAATCTGTTGTATTTATATTGTATTTTATGCTTCTGGCGTTGACTTCTTAGGCCCTAGCTGTTCGATCTGGTGGAACAACGCCCTAGAATGAAGCCAAGGTTGCCCGGAACGTAGAAATGGCCATCACATTCACACTGTTTGCAACTATTCCTGTTATACGATGGAAAAACCGTTGTATTTATATTGTATTTTATGTTGCGGGCGTTGACTTCTAAGGCCATAGCTATTCGATCTGGTGGAACAACGCCCTAGAGAGAAGCCTAGGTTGCCCGAAACGTAGAAATGACCATTACTTTCACTCCGGTTGCAATTATTCATGCTATACGATGGAAGAACTCTTGTATTTTTATTGTATTTTATGCTTCTGGCGTTGACTTCTTAGGCCCTAACTAGTGGATCTGGTGGAGCAACGCCCTAGGGTGAAGCCTAGGCTGCCCGGAACGTAGAAATGACCATAACTTTCATACTGGTTGCAATAATTCGATTTACACGATGGAAAAGCGGTTATATTTATATTGTGTTTTATGCTTCTGGCGTTGGCTTCTAAGGCCGCAGCTTTCCGATGTGGTGGAGCAACGCACTAGAGAGAAGCCTGGGTTGCCCGGAACGTAGAAGTGACCATATCTTTCACACTGGTTGCAATTATTCCTGTTATACGATGGAAAAACTGTTGTATTTATATTGTATTTTATGCTTCTGGCGTTGACTACTAAGGCCGTAACTATTCGATGTGGTGGAGCAACGCCCTAGAGTGATGCGTAGGTTGCCCGGAGCGTAGAAATGACCATGTCTTTCACACTGGTTGCAATTATTCCTGTTATACGATGGAAAAAATGTTGTATTTATTTTGTATTTTATGCTTCTGGCGTGGACTTCTTAGGCCCTAACTATTGTATCTGGTGGATCAACGACCTAGGGTATAGCCTAGGTTGCCGGGAACGTAGAAATGACCATAACTTTCATACTGGTTGCAATTACTCGTTTTATACGATGGAAAAACTGTTGTATTTATATTGTATATTATGCTTCTGGCGTTGACTTAGTAGGCCCTAACAGGTGGATCTGGTGGAGCAACGCCCTAGGCTGAAGCCTAGGTTGCCCGGAACGTAGAAATGACCATTACCTTTACGCTTGTTGAAACTTTTCCTGTTATTCGATGAAAAAACTTCTGTACTTTCATTGTAATTTATGCTTCAGGCGCTGACTTCTAAGGCCGTAGCTATTCGATGCGGTCGAGCAACGCCCTAGAGTGAAGCCTAGGTTGCCCGGAACGTAGAAATGACAATTACTTCCACACTGTTTGTAATTATTCATTTTATACAATGGAAAAACTGTTGTATTTTTATTGCATTTTATGCTTCGGGCGTTGACTCCTAAGGCCCGAACTATTCGATCTGGTGGAACAACGTCCTAGGGTGAAGCCTAGGCTGCCCGGAACGTAGAAATGACCATTACTTTCACACTGGTTGCAATTTTTCCTGTTATACGATGGAAAAACTGTTGTATTTATATTGTATTTTATGCTTCTGGCGTTGACTTCTAAGGCCGTAGCTATTCGATGCGGTGTAGCAACGCCCTAGAGTGATGCCTAGGTTGCCCGGAACGTAGAAATGACCATTACTTCCACACTGTTATTAATTATTCGTTTTATACGATGGAAAAACTGTTGTATTTATGTTGTATTTTATGCTTCTGGCGTTGACTTCTAAGGCAGTAACTATTCGATCTGGTGTAGCAACGCCCTAGAGTAAAGCCTAGGTTGCCCGAAACGTAGAAATGACCATAACTCTCACACTGGTTGCAATTATCCGTTTTATACGATGGAAAAACTGTAGTATTTGTATTGTATTTTATGCTTCTGGCGTTGACTTCTAAGGCCCTAACTATTCGATCTGGTAGAGCAACGCCGTGGAGGGAAGCCCAGATTGCCCGGAACGTAGAAATGACCATTACCTTTACGCTTGTTGCAATTATTCCTGATATACGATGAAAAAACTGCTGTATTTTTATTGTATTTTATGCTTCTGGCGTTGACTTCTAAGGCCGTAGCTAATCGATGTGGTGGAGCAACACCCTAGAGTGCAGCCTATGTTGCACGGAACGTTGAAATGACCATAAGTTTCACTCTGGTTGCAACTATTCGTTTTATACAATGGAAAAACTGTTGTATTAATTTTGTCTTTTATGCTTCGGGCGTTGACTTCTAAGGCCCTAGCGATTCGATCTGGTGGAGCAACGCCCTGCAGTGTAGCATAGGCCGCCCGGAACGTAGAAATGACCATCACTTCCTCTCTGGTTGCAATTATTCATTTTATACGATGGAAAAACTGTTGTATTTATATTGTATTTTATTCTTCTGGCGTTCACTTTTAAGGCCCTGACTATTCGATGTGGTGGAGCAACGCCCTAGAGTGCAGCCTATGTTGCACGGAACGTAGAAATGACCATAAGTTTCACTCTTGTTGCAACCATTCGTTTTATACTATGGAAAGCTGTGCTATTAATTTTGTATTTTATGCCTCTGGCGTTGACTTCTAAGGCCCTACCTATCCGATCTGGTGGAGCAACACCCTAGAGTGTAGCCTAGGTCGCCCGGAACGTAGAAATGACCATCGCTTTCACTCTGGTCGCAATTATTCCTGTTATACAATAGAAAAACTGATGGATTTTTATTGTACTTTATGCTTCTGGCGTTGTCTAATAAGGCCCTATCTATTCGAACTGGTGGAGCAATGCCTCAGAGTTAAGTCTAGGATGCACGTAACGATGAAATGGCCATTAGTTTCCCACTGGTTGCAATTATTGATTTTATACGATGGAAAAACTGTTGTATTTATATTGTATTTTATGCTTCTGGCGTTGACTTCTTAGGCCCTAGCTGTTCGATCTGGTGGAACAACGCCCTAGAATGAAGCCAAGGTTGCCCGGAACGTAGAAATGGCCATCACTTTCACACTGTTTGCAACTATTCCTGTTATACGATGGAAAAACTGTTGTATTTATATTGTATTTTATTCATCTGGCATTGACTTTTAAGGCCCTAACTATTGGATGTGGTGGAGCAACGCCCTAGAGTGAAGCCTAGGTTTACCGGAACGTAGAAATGACCATTACCTTCACACTGTTTGCAATTATTCCTGTCATACGATGGAAAAACTGTTGCATTTTTATTGTATTCCATGCTTCCGGCGTTGACTTCTAAGGCCCTAACTATACGATCTGGTGGAGCAACGCCCTAGAGTTAAGCCTAGGTTGCCCGGAACGTAGAAATGACCATAACTTTCACACTGGTACTATTATTCGTTTTATACGATGGAAAAACTGTTGTGTTTATACTGTATTATATGCTTCTTGCGTTGAATTCTAAGTCCCTAGCTATTCGGTCTGTTGGAGCAATGCCCTAGAGTGAAGCCTAGGTTGCCCGGAACGTAGAAATGACCATTAATTTCACACTGTTTGCAATTATTTATTTTATACGATGGAAAAACTGTTGCATTTATATTGTATTTTATTCTTCTGGCATTGACTTTTAAGCCCCTAACTGTTCGATGTGCTGGAGCAACGCCCTAGAGTGAAGCCTAGGTTGCGCCGAACGTAGAAATGACCATTCTTTCACACTTTATGCAATTATTCATTTTATACGATGGAAAAACTGTTGTATTTATATTGTATTTTATTCTTCTGGCATTGACTTTTAAGCCCCTAACTGTTCGATCTGGCGGAGCAACGCGCTAGAGTGAAGCCTAGGTTATCCGGAATGTAGAAATGACCAGTACCTTCACACTGTTTGCAATTATTCATTTTATACGATGGAAAAACTATTGTATCTTTATTGTATTTTATGCTTCGGGCGTTGACCTCTAAGGCCCTAACTATTCGATGTGGTGGAGCAACGACCTGGAGTCAAGCCGAGGTTGCCCGGAACGTAGAAATGACCATAACTTTCATACTGGTTGCAATTATTCGTGATACACGATGGAAAAACTGTTGTACATATATCGTGTTTATGCTTCTGGCGTTGACTTCTTAGGCCCTAGCTATTCGATCTGGTGGAACAACGCCCTAGAGTGAAGCCTGGGTTGCCCCGAACGTAGAAATGACCATCACCTTCACTCTGGTTGCAATTATTCCTTTTATCCGATGGAAAAACTGTTGTATTTATATTATATTTTATGCTTCTGGCGTTGACTTCTTAGACCCTAACTATTCGGTCTGGTGGAGCAACGCCCTAGGGTGAAGCATAGGTTGCCCGGACCGCAGAAATGACCATTACTTCCACACTGTTTGCAATTATTCATATTATACAGTGGAAAGACTGTTGTATTTATATTGTATTTTATGCTTCTGGCGTTGTATTCAAAGTCCCTAACAATTCGATCTGATGGAGCAACGCCCTGGAGTTAAGCCAAGGTTCCCCCGAACGTAGAAATGACCATAACTTTCACACTGGTTTCAATTATTCGCTTTATACGATGGAAGAACGGTCGCATCTTTACTGTATTTTATGATTCGGGCGTTGAATTCAAAGTCCCTAACAACTCGATCTGGTGGGACATGCCCTAGAGTTAAGCCTAGGTCGCCCGGAAAGTAGAAATGACCATAACTTTCACACTGTTTGCAATCATTCATTTTATACGATCTAAAAGCTGTTGTATTTATATTGCATTTTATGCTTCTGGAGTTGACCTCTTAGGCCCTAACTATTGGATCTGTTGGAGCAACGCCCTAGGGTGAAGCCTAGGTTGCCCGGAACGCATAAATGACCATTACTTTCACACTGTTTGCAATTATTCATTTTATACGATGGAAAAACTGTTGTATTTATATTGTATTTTGTTCTTCTGGCATTGTCTTTTAAGGCTCTAACTATTCGATGTGGGGGAGCAACGCCCTAGAGTGAAGCCTAGGTTGCCAGGAACTTAGAAATGACCATCACTTTCACACTGTTTGCAATTATTCATTTTATACGATGGAAATACTGTTGTATTTATACTGTATTTTATGCTTCTGGCGTTGCCTTCTAAGGCCGTAGCTATTCGATCTGGTGGAACAACGCCATAGAGTGAAGCCTCAGTTGCCCGAGCCGTAGAAATGACCATTACTTTCACACTGTTTGCAATTATTCATTTTATACGATGGAAAAGCTGTTGTATTTATATTGTATTCTTTTCTTCGGGCATTGACTTCTATGGCCCTACCTATTCAATCTGGTGGAGCAACGCCCTAGAGTGAAGAATAGGTTGCCCGGAACGTAGAAATGACCAGTACTTTCACAGTGGTTGCAGTTACTCCTGTTATACCATGGAAGAACTGTTGGATTTTTATTGTATTTTATGCTTCTGGCGTTGACTCCTAAGGTCCTAGCTATTCGGTCTGGTGGACAAACGCCCTAGAGTGAAGCCTAGGTTGCCCGGAACGTAGAAATGACCATAACTCTCACACTGTTTGCAATTATTCCTGTTATACGATGGAAAAACTGTTGTACGTATATCGTATTTTATGCTTCTGGCGTTGATTTCTAAGGTCCTAGCTATTCGATCTGGTGGGGCAACGTCCAAGAGTGAAGCCTATGTTTACCGAAACTTAGTAATGACCATTACTTTCACACTGGTTGGAATTATTCTTTGTATACGACGGAAAAACTGTTGTATCTATTGTGTATTTTATTCTTCTCGCGTTGACTTCTTAGGCCCTAACTATTGGATCTGGTGGACCAACGCCCTAGAGTGAAGCCTAGGTTGTCCGGAATGTACAAATGACCATTGCCTCCACACTGGTGGCAATTATTCATGCTATACGATTGAAAACCTGTTGTATTTTTATTGTATTTTATGCTTCTGGCGTTGACTTCTAAGGTCCTAGCTATTCGATCTGGTGGAGCAACGCCCTAGAGTGAAGAATAGGTTGCCCGGAATGTAGAAATGATCAGTACTTTCACACTTGTTGCAGTTACTCCTGTTATACGATGGAAAAACTGTTGCATTTTTATCGCATTTTATGCTACTGGTGTTGAATTCTAAGTCCCTAACTCTTCGATCTGGTGGAGCAACGCCCTAGAGTGAAGGCTAGGTTGCTCCGACCGTAGAAATGACCATAACTTTCATACTGGTTGCAATTATTCCTGTTATACGATGAACAAACTGTTGTACATATATCGTATTTTATGCTTCTGGCGTTGACTTCTTAGGCCCTAACTATTCGATCTGGTAGAGCAACGACCTAGGCTGAAGCCTGGGTTGCCCGGAACGTAGAAATGACCATAACTTGCATACTGGTTGCAATTATTCGTTTTATACGATGGTAAAACTGTTGTATTTATATCGTATTTTATGCTTCTGGCGTTGACATCTATGGCCGTAGCTATTCGATGTGGTGGAACAACGCCCTAGAGTGAAGCCTAGGTTGCACGGAACATAGAAATGGCCATAACTTTCACACTGGTTGCAATTACTCCTGTTATACGATGGAAAAACTGTTGCATTTTTATTGCATTTTATGCTACTGGTGTTGAATTCTAAGTCCCTAACTCTTCGATCTGGTGGAGCAACGCCCTAGAGTGAAGGCTAGGTTGCTCCGAACGTAGAAATGACCATAACTTTCATACTGGTTGCAATTATTCGTTTTTTACGATGGAAAAACTGTTGTATTTATTTTGCATTTGGTGCTTCTCGCGTGGACTTCTTAGGCCCCAACTAATGGATCTGGTGGACCAACGCCCTAGAGTGATGCCTAGGTTGCCCGGAACGTAGAAATGACCATTACTTTCACACTGCTTGCAATTATTCATTTTATACGATGGAAAAACTGTTGTACTGATATTGTATTATATTCTTCTGGCATTCACTTTTAAGGCCCTAACTATTCGATGTGGTGGAGCAACGCCCTAGAGTGAAGCCTAGGTAGACCGGAACGCAGAAATGACCATAACTTTCATACTGGTTGCAATTATTCCTGCTATACGATGGAAAAACTGTTGTATTTTTATTGTATTCAATGCTCCTGGCGTTGACTTCTAAGTCCCCAGCTATTCGATCTGACGGAGCAACGCCTTGGAGCGAATCCTAGGTTGCCCGGAATGTAGAAATGGCCAGTACTTTCATACTGGTTGCAATTGTTCCTGTTATACGATGGAAAAACTGTTGCATTTATATTGTATTTTATGCTTCTGGCGCTGACTTCTAAGGCCCTAGCTATTCAATCTGGTGGAGCAACGCCCTAGAGTGAAGAATAGGTTGCCCGGAATGTAGAAATGACCAGGACTTTCACACTGGTTGCAGTTGCTCCTGTTATACCATGGAAAAACTGTTGGATTTTTATTGTATTTTATGCATCTGGCGTTGAATTCTAAGTCTCCAGCTATTCGATCTGGTGGAGCAACGAGCTAGAGTGAAGCTTAGGTTGCACGGAACGTAGAAATGACCATTGCCGTCACACTGTTTGCAATTATTCATTTTATACGATGGAAAAAGCTGTTGTACTTATCCTGTATTTTATTCTTCTGGCGTTGAATTCTAAGTCCCTAGCTATTCGATCTGGTGGAGCAACGCCCTAGTGTGAAGCCTAGGTTACCCGAAACGTAGAAATGACCATTACTTTCACACTGTTTGCAATTATTCTTTTTATACGATGGAAAAACTGTTGTATTTATATTGTATTTTATTCATCTGGCATTGACTTTTAAGGCCCTAACTATTGGATGTGGTGGAGCAACGCCCTAGAGTGAAGCCTAGGTTTACCGGAGCGTAGAAATGACCATTACCTTCACACTGTTTGCAATTATTCCTGTCATACGATGGAAAAACTGTTGCATTTTTATTGTATTGCATGCTTCCGGCGTTGACTTCTAAGGCCCTAACTATACGATCTGGTGGAGCAACGCCCTAGAGTGAAGCCTAGGTTGCCCGGAACGTAGAAATGACCATAACTTTCACACTGGTACTATAATTCGTTTTATACGATGGAAAAACTGTTGTGTTTATACTGTATCATATGCTTCTTGCGTTGAATTCTAAGTCCCTAGCTATTCGGTCTGTTGGAGCAATGCCCTAGAGTGAAGCCTAGGTTGCCCGGAACGTAGAAATGACCATTAATTTCACACTGTTTGCAATTATTTATTTTATACGATGGAAAAACTGTTGCATTTATATTGTATTTTATTCTTCTGGCATTGACTTTTAAGCCCCTAACTGTTCGATGTGCTGGAGCAACGCCCTAGAGTGAAGCCTAGGTTGCGCCGAACGTAGAAATGACCATTCTTTCACACTTTATGCAATTATTCATTTTATACGATGGAAAAACTGTTGTATCTATATTGTATTTTATTCTTCTGACATTGACTGTTAAGGCCCTAACTATTCGATGTGGTGGAGCAACGCCCTAGAGCGAAGCCTAGGTTGACCGGAGCGTAGAAATGACCATTACCTTCACACTGTTTGCAATTATTCCTGTTATACGATGGAAAAACTGATGGATTTTTATTGTACTTTATGCTTCTGGCGTTGACTTCTAAGGCCCTATCTATTCAATCTGGTGTGGCAATGCCTCAGGGTTAAGTCTAGGATGCCCCTAACGTTGAAATGGCCATTATATTCACACTGGTTGCAATTATTCGTTTTATAGGATGTAAAAGCTGTTGTATTCAAACTGTATTTTATGCTTCTGGAGTTGACTTCTAAGGCCCTAACTATTCGATGCGGTGGAGCAACGCCCTGGAGAGAAGCCTAGGTTGCACGGTACGTAGAAATGACCATAACATTCACACTGGTTGCAATTATTCCTGTTGTACGATGGAAAAACTGTTGTATTTTTATTGTATTTTATGCGTCGGGCGTTGACTTCTAAGGCCCTAGCTATTGGATCAGGTGGACCGACGCCATAGAATGAAGCGTAGGTTGCCAGGAACGTAGAAATGACCATCACTTTCACACTGTTTGCAATTATTCCTGTTATACGATGGAAGAACTGTTGTATTTATATTGTATTTTATGCTTCGGGCGTTGACTTCTAAGGCCCTAACTATTCGATCTGGTGGAGCAACGCCCTAGAGTCAAGCCTAGGTTGCCCGGAACGCAGAATTGACCATTACTATCACAATGTTTGCAATTATTCATTGTATACGATGGAAAAACTGTTGTATTTATATAGTATTTTATGCTTCGGGCGTTGACTTCTAAGGTCCTAGCTATTAGATCTCGTGGGGCTACGTCCAAGAGTGAAGCTTATGTTGCCCAGAACGTAGAAATGACCATTACGTTCACTCTTGTTGCAATTATTACTGTTATACGATGAACAAACTGTTGGATTCTTATTGTACTTTATGCTTCGGGCATTGACTTCTATGGCCCTACCTCTTCGATCTGGTGTAGCAACGCCGTAGAGTGAAGCCTAGGTTGCCCCGTACGTTGAAATGACCATAACTTTCATACTGGTTGCAATTATTCGTTTTATAGGATGGAAAAGCTGTTGTATTTAAACTGTATTTTATGCTTCTGGAGTTGACTTCTAAGGCCCTAACTATTCGATGCGGTGGAGCAACGACCTGGAGTGAAGCCTAGCTTGCACGGTACGTAGAAATGACCATAACATTCACACTGGTTGCAATTATCCGTTTTATACAATGGAAAAGCTGTTCTATTAATTTTGTATTTTATGCTTCTGGCGTTGATTTCTAAGGTCCTAGCTATTCGATCTGGTGGGGCAACGTCCAAGAGTGAAGCCTATGTTTACCGAAACTTAGTAATGACCATTACTTTCACACTGGTTGGAATTATTCTTTGTGTACGACGGAAAAACTGTTGTATCTATTGTGTATTTTATGCTTCTCGCGTTGACTTCTTAGGCCCTAACTATTGGATCTGGTGGACCAACGCCCTAGAGTGAAGCCTAGGTTGTCCGGAATGTACAAATGACCATTGCCTCCACACTGGTGGCAATTATTCATGCTATACGATTGAAAACCTGTTGTATTTTTATTGTATTTTATGCTTCTGGCGTTGACTTCTAAGGTCCTAGCTATTCGATCTGGTGGAGCAACGCCCTAGAGTGAAGAAAGGGTTGCCCGGAATGTAGAAATGATCAGTACTTTCACACTTGTTGCAGTTACTCCTGTTATACGATGGAAAAACTGTTGCATTTTTATTGCATTTTATGCTACTGGTGTTGAATTCTAAGTCCCTAACTCTTCGATCTGGTGGAGCAACGCCCTAGAGTGAAGGCTAGGTTGCTCCGACCGTAGAAATGACCATAACTTTCATACTGGTTGCAATTATTCCTGTTATACGATGAACAAACTGTTGTACATATATCGTATTTTATGCTTCTGGCGTTGACTTCTTAGGCCCTAACTATTCGATCTGGTAGAGCAACGACCTAGGCTGAAGCCTAGGTTGCCCGGAACGTAGAAATGACCATAACTTGCATACTGGTTGCAATTATTCGTTTTATACGATGGTAAAACTGTTGTATTTATATCGTATTTTATGCTTCTGGCGTTGACATCTATGGCCGTAGCTATTCGATGTGGTGGAACAACGCCCTAGAGTGAAGCCTAGGTTGCACGGAACATAGAAATGGCCATAACTTTCACACTGGTTGCAATACCTCCTGTTATACGATGGAAAAACTGTTGCATTTTTATTGCATTTTATGCTACTGGTGTTGAATTCTAAGTCCCTAACTCTTCGATCTGGTGGAGCAACGCCCTAGAGTGAAGGCTAGGTTGCTCCGAACGTAGAAATGACCATAACTTTCATACTGGTTGCAATTATTCGTTTTTTACGATGGAAAAACTGCTGTATTTATTTTGCATTTGGTGCTTCTCGCGTGGACTTCTTAGGCCCCAACTAATGGATCTGGTGGACCAACGCCCTAGAGTGATGCCTAGGTTGCCCGGAACGTAGAAATGACCATTACCTTCACACTGCTTGCAATTATTCATTTTATACGATGGAAAAACTGTTGTACTGATATTGTATTATATTCTTCTGGCATTCACTTTTAAGGCCCTAACTATTCGATGTGGTGGAGCAACGCCCTAGAGTGAAGCCTAGGTAGACCGGAACGCAGAAATGACCATAACTTTCATACTGGTTGCAATTATTCCTGCTATACGATGGAAAAACTGTTGTATTTTTATTGTATTCAATGCTCCTGGCGTTGACTTCTAAGTCCCCAGCTATTCGATCTGACGGAGCAACGCCCTGGAGCGAATCCTAGGTTGCCCGGAATGTAGAAATGGCCAGTACTTTCATACTGGTTGCAATTGTTCCTGTTATACGATGGAAAAACTGTTGCATTTATATTGTATTTTATGCTTCTGGCGCTGACTTCTAAGGCCCTAGCTATTCAATCTGGTGGAGCAACGCCCTAGAGTGAAGAATAGGTTGCCCGGAATGTAGAAATGACCAGGACTTTCACACTGGTTGCAGTTGCTCCTGTTATACCATGGAAAAACTGTTGGATTTTTATTGTATTTTATGCATCTGGCGTTGAATTCTAAGTCTCCAGCTATTCGATCTGGTGGAGCAACGAGCTAGAGTGAAGCTTAGGTTGCACGGAACGTAGAAATGACCATTGCCTTCACACTGTTTGCAATTATTCATTTTATACGATGGAAAAAGCTGTTATACTTATCCTGTATTTTATTCTTCTGGCGTTGAATTCTAAGTCCCTAGCTATTCGATCTGGTGGAGCAACGCCCTAGTGTGAAGCCTAGGTTACCCGAAACGTAGAAATGACCATTACTTTCACACTGTTTGCAATTATTCTTTTTATACGATGGAAAAACTGTTGTATTTATATTGTATTTTATTCATCTGGCATTGACTTTTAAGGCCCTAACTATTGGATGTGGTGGAGCAACGCCCTAGAGTGAAGCCTAGGTTTACCGGAGCGTAGAAATGACCATTACCTTCACACTGTTTGCAATTATTCCTGTCATACGATGGAAAAACTGTTGCATTTTTATTGTATTGCATGCTTCCGGCGTTGACTTCAAAGGCCCTAACTATACGATCTGGTGGAGCAACGCCCTAGAGTGAAGCCTAGGTTGCCCGGAACGTAGAAATGACCATAACTTTCACACTGGTACTATTATTCGTTTTATACGATGGAAAAACTGTTGTGTTTATACTGTATCATATGCTTCTTGCGTTGAATTCTAAGTCCCTAGCTATTCGGTCTGTTGGAGCAATGCCCTAGAGTGAAGCCTAGGTTGCCCGGAACGTAGAAATGACCATTAATTTCACACTGTTTGCAATTATTTATTTTATACGATGGAAAAACTGTTGCATTTATATTGTATTTTATTCTCCTGGCATTGACTTTTAAGCCCCTAACTGTTCGATGTGCTGGAGCAACGCCCTAGAGTGAAGCCTAGGTTGCGCCGAACGTAGAAATGACCATTCTTTCACACTTTATGCAATTATTCATTTTATACGATGGAAAAACTGTTGTATCTATATTGTATTTTATTCTTCTGACATTGACTGTTAAGGCCCTAACTATTCGATGTGGTGGAGCAACGCCCTAGAGCGAAGCCTAGGTTGACCGGAGCGTAGAAATGACCATTACCTTCACACTGTTTGCAATTATTCCTGTTATACGATGGAAAAACTGATGGATTTTTATTGTACTTTATGCTTCTGGCGTTGACTTCTAAGGCCCTATCTATTCAATCTGGTGTGGCAATGCCTCAGGGTTAAGTCTAGGATGCCCCTAACGTTGAAATGGCCATTATATTCACACTGGTTGCAATTATTCGTTTTATAGGATGTAAAAGCTGTTGTATTCAAACTGTATTTTATGCTTCTGGAGTTGACTTCTAAGGCCCTAACTATTCGATGCGGTGGAGCAACGCCCTGGAGAGAAGCCTAGGTTGCACGGTACGTAGAAATGACCATTACATTCACACTGGTTGCAATTATTCCTGTTGTACGATGGAAAAACTGTTGTATTTTTATTGTATTTTATGCGTCGGGCGTTGACTTCTAAGGCCCTAACTATTCGATCTGGTGGAGCAACGCCCTAGAGTCAAGCCTAGGTTGCCCGGAACGCAGAATTGACCGTTACTATCACAATGTTTGCAATTATTCATTGTATACGATGGAAAAACTGTTGTATTTATATAGTATTTTATGCTTCGGGCGTTGACTTCTAAGGTCCTAGCTATTAGATCTCGTGGGGCTACGTCCAAGAGTGAAGCTTATGTTGCCCAGAACGTAGAAATGACCATTACGTTCACTCTTGTTGCAATTATTACTGTTATACGATGAACAAACTGTTGGATTTTTATTGTACTTTATGCTTCGGGCATTGACTTCTATGGCCCTACCTCTTCGATCTGGTGTAGCAACGCCGTAGAGTGAAGCCTAGGTTGCCCCGTACGTTGAAATGACCATAACTTTCATACTGGTTGCAATTATTCGTTTTATAGGATGGAAAAGCTGTTGTATTTAAACTGTATTTTATGCTTCAGGAGTTGACTTCTAAGGCCCTAACTATTCGATGCGGTGGAGCAACGACCTGGAGTGAAGCCTAGCTTGCACGGTACGTAGAAATGACCATAACATTCACACTGGTTGCAATTATCCGTTTTATACAATGGAAAAGCTGTTCTATTAATTTTGTATTTTATGCTTCGGGCGTTGACTTCTAAGGCCCTAACTATTCGATCTGGTGGAGCAACGCCCTAGAGTGAATCCTAGGTTGCCCGGAACGTAGAAATATCCATCACCTTCACTCTGGTTGCAATTATTCCTGTTGTACGATGGAAAAACTGTTGTATCTTTATTGTATTTTATGCGTCGGGCGTTGACTTCTAAGGCCCTGACGATTGGATAAGGTGGACCGACGCCATAGACTGAAGCCTAGGTTGACGGGAGCGTAGAAGTGACCATTACCTTCACAGTGTTAGGAATTATTCCTGTTATACGATGGAAAAACTGTTGAATTTTTATTGTATTGTATGCTTCTGGCGTTGACTTCTAAGACCGTAGCTATTCGATGTGGTGGAGCAACGGCCTAGAGTGAAGCCTATGTTGCACGAAACGTAGAAATGGCCATAACTTTCACACTGTTTGCAATTACTCCTGTTATACGATGGTAAAACTGTTGTATTTATATTGTATTTTATACTTCTGGCGTTGACTTCTAAATCCCTAACTATTCGGCCTGGTGGAGCAACGACCTAGAGTGAAGCCTAGGATGCCCGGAACGTAGAAATGACCATAACTTTCACACTGGTTGCAATTATTCGTTTTATACACTGGAAAGACTGTTCTATTTATATTGTGTTTTATGCATCTGGCATGCACATCTAAGGCCCTAACTATTCGGCCTGGTGGAGCAACGCCGTAGAGTGAAGCCTAGGATGCCCGGAACGTAGAAATGACCATAACTTTCACACTGGTTGCAATTATTCTTCTTATACGCTGGAAAAACTGTTGTATCTATATTGTATTTTATGCTTCTGGAGTTGACCTCTTAGGCCCTAACTATTGGATCTCTTGGAGCAACGCCCTAGGGTGAAGCCTAGGTTGCCCGGAACGTATAAATGACCATAACTTTCATACTGATTGCAATTATTCGTTTTATACGATGGATAAGCTGTTGTATTTCTATTCTATTTTATGCTTCTGGCGTTGACTTGTTAGGCCCTAACTATTCGAACTGGTGGAGCAACGCCGTAGAGTGAAGCCTAGGATGCCCGGAACGTAGAAATGACCATAACTTTCATACTGATTGCAATTATTCGTTTTATACGATGGATAAGCTGTTGTATTTCTATTCTATTTTATGCTTCTGGCGTTGACTTGTTAGGCCCTAACTATTCGAACTGGTGGAGCAACGCCGTAGAGAGAACCCTAGATTGCCCGGAACGTAGAAATGACCATTACCTTCAGGCTTGTTGCAATTATTCCTGTTATACGATGGAAGAACTGTTGTATTTTTATTGTATTTAATGCTTCTGGCGTTGTATTCAAAGTCCCTAACAATTCGATCTGGTGGAGCAACGCCCTGGAGTCAAGCCAAGGCTGCGCGGAACGTAGAAATGACCATTACTTTCACAATCGTTGCAATTATTCCTGTTATACCATGGACAAAATGTTGGATTTTTATTGTGTTTTATGCTTCTGGCGTTGACTTCTAAGGCCCTACCTATTCGATCTGGTGGAGCAACGCCCTAGGGTGAAGCCTAGGCTGCCCGGAACGTAGAAATGACCATAACTTTCACACTGTTTGCAATTATTCCTGTTATACGATGGAAAAACTGTTGTACGTATATCGTATTTTATGCTTCTGGCGTTGATTTCTAAGGTCCTAGCTATTCGATCTGGTGGGGCAACGTCCAAAAGTGAAGCCTATGTTGCCCGGAACGTAGAAATGACCATCACTTTCACACTGTTTGCAATTATTCCTGTTATACGATGGAAAATCTGTTGTATTTTTATTGTACTTTATGCTTCTGGCGTTAACTTCTAAGGCCCTAGCTATTCGATCTGGTGGAGCAAAGCCCTAGAGTGAAGCCTAGGTTGCCAGGAACTTAGAAATGACCGTTACTTTCACAATGTTTGCAATTATTCATTTTATACGATGGAAAAACTGTTGCATTTTTATTGTATTTTATGCTTCTGGCGTTGAATTCTAAGTCCCTAGCTATGCGATCTGGTGGAGCAACGCCCAAGAGTGAAGCCTATGTTGCCCGATACGTAGAAATGTCCATTACATTCACATTGTTTGCAATTATTCATTTTATACGATGGAAAAACTGTTGTACTTATGTTGTATTGTATTCTTCTGGCGTTGACTTCTAAGGCCCTAACTATTCGATCTGGTGGAGCAACGCCCTAGAGTGAAGGATAGGTTGCCCGGAATGTAGAAATGATCAGTACTTTCACACTGGTTGCAGTTACTCCTGTTATACGATGGAAAAACTGTTGCATTTTTATTGCATTTTATGCTACTGGCGTTGAATTCCAAGTCCCTAACTCTTCGATCTGGTGGAGCAACGCCCTAGAGTGAAGGCTAGGTTGACTCCGAACGTAGAAATGACCATAACTTTCATACTGGTTGCAATTATTCCTGTTATACGATGAACAAACTGTTGGATTTTTATTGTACTTTATGCTTCTGGCGTTGACTTCTAAGGCCCTATGTATTCGATCTGGTGGAGCGATGCCTCAGGGTTAAATCTAGGATGCCCGGAACGTAGAAGTGACCATTACTTTCACACTGGTTGCAATTATTCGTTATATACGATGGAAAAACTGTTGTACATATATCGTATTTTATGCTTCTGGCGTTGAATTCTTAGGCCCTAACTATTCGATCTTGTAGAGCAACGACCTAGGCTGAAGCCTAGGTTGCCCGGAACGTAGAAATGACCATAACTTGCATACTGGTTGCAATTATTCGTTTTATACGATGGTAAAACTGTTGTATTTATATCGTATTTTATGCTTCTGGCGTTGACATCTAAGGCCGTAGCTATTCGATGTGGTGGAACAACGCCCTAGAGTGAAGCCTAGGTTGCACGGAACATAGAAATGGCCATAACTTTCACACTGGTTGCAGTTATTCGTTTTATACGAAGGAAAAACTGTTCTATTTATTTTGTATTTTATGCTTCTGGCGCTGACTTCTAAGTCCCTAGCTATTCGATCTGGTGGAGCAACGACCTATAGTGAGGCCTAGGTTGCCCGGAATGTAGAAATGACCAGTACTCTCACACTGGTTGCAGTTACTCCTGTTATACGTTGGAAAAACTTTTGTATTTTTATTTTATTTTATGCTTTTGGCGTTGACTTCTTAGGCCGTAGCTATTCGATGTGGTGGAACAACGCCCTAGAGTGAAGCCTAGGTTGCACGGAACATAGAAATGGCCATAACTTTCACACTGGTTGCAGTTATTCGTTTTATACGAAGGAAAAACTGTTCTATTTATTTTGTATTTTATGCTTCTGGCGCTGACTTCTAAGTCCCTAGCTATTCGATCTGGTGGAGCAACGACCTATAGTGAGGCCTAGGTTGCCCGGAACGCAGAAATGGCCATTACTTTCACACTGGTTGCAATTATTCCTGTTATACGATGGAAAAACTGTTGCATCTTTATTGTATTTTATGCTTCGGGCGCTGACTTCTAAGGCACTAACGATTCGATCTGGTGGACCACCGCCCTGTAGTGAAGCCTAGGTTGCCCGGAACGTAGAAATGACCTGTACTATCACACTGGTTGCTGTTATTCCTGTTATACAATGGAAAAACTGTTGCATTTTTATTGTATTTTATGCTTCTGTCGTTGAATTCTAAGGCCGTAGCTATCCGATGTGGTGGAACAACGCCCAAGAGTGAAACCTAGGTTGCCCGGAAAAAAGAAATGACCATTACTTTCACACTGGTTGCAATTATTCGTTTTATACGATGGAAAAACTGTTCTATTTATATTGTATTTTATGCTTCTGGCGCTGACTTCTAAGGCACTAACTATTCGATCTGGTGGAGCAACGCACTAGAGTGAAGCCTAGGTTACCCGGAACGTAGAAATGACCATTACCTTCACGTTTGTTGCAATTACTCCCGTTATACGATGGAAAAACTGTTGTATTTTTATTGTGTTTTAGGTTTCGGGCGTTGACTTCTAAGGCCCTGACGATTGGATAAGGTGGACCGACGCCATAGACTGAAGCCTAGGTTGACGGGAGCGTAGAAGTGACCATTACCTTCACAGTGTTAGGAATTATTCCTGTTATACGATGGAAAAACTGTTGAATTTTTATTGTATTGTATGCTTCTGGCGTTGACTTCTAAGACCGTAGCTATTCGATGTGGTGGAGCAACGGCCTAGAGTGAAGCCTATGTTGCACGAAACGTAGAAATGGCCATAACTTTCACACTGTTTGCAATTACTCCTGTTATACGATGGTAAAACTGTTGTATTTATATTGTATTTTATACTTCTGGCGTTGACTTCTAAATCCCTAACTATTCGGCCTGGTGGAGCAACGACCTAGAGTGAAGCCTAGGATGCCCGGAACGTAGAAATGACCATAACTTTCACACTGGTTGCAATTATTCGTTTTATACACTGGAAAGACTGTTCTATTTATATTGTGTTTTATGCATCTGGCATTCACATCTAAGGCCCTAACTATTCGGCCTGGTGGAGCAACGACCTAGAGTGAAGCCTAGGCTGCCCGGAACGTAGAAATGACCATAACTTTCACACTGGTTGCAATTATTCTTCTTATACGCTGGAAAAACTGTTGTATCTATTTTGTATTTTATGCTTCTGGAGTTGACCTCTTAGGCCCTAACTATTGGATCTCTTGGAGCAACGCCCTAGGGTGAAGCCTAGGTTGCCCGGAACGTATAAATGACCATAACTTTCATACTGATTGCAATTATTCGTTTTATACGATGGATAAGCTGTTGTATTTCTATTCTATTTTATGCTTCTGGCGTTGACTTGTTAGGCCCTAACTATTCGAACTGGTGGAGCAACGCCGTAGAGTGAAGCCTAGGATGCCCGGAACGTAGAAATGACCATAACTTTCACACTGGTTGCAATTATTCGTTTTATACACTGGAAAGACTGTTCTATTTATATTGTGTTTTATGCATCTGGCATTCACATCTAAGGCCCTAACTATTCGGCCTGGTGGAGCAACGACCTAGAGTGAAGCCTAGGCTGCCCGGAACGTAGAAATGACCATAACTTTCACACTGGTTGCAATTATTCTTCTTATACGCTGGAAAAACTGTTGTATCTATTTTGTATTTTATGCTTCTGGAGTTGACCTCTTAGGCCCTAACTATTGGATCTCTTGGAGCAACGCCCTAGGGTGAAGCCTAGGTTGCCCGGAACGTATAAATGACCATAACTTTCATACTGATTGCAATTATTCGTTTTATACGATGGATAAGCTGTTGTATTTCTATTCTATTTTATGCTTCTGGCGTTGACTTGTTAGGCCCTAACTATTCGAACTGGTGGAGCAACGCCGTAGAGAGAACCCTAGATTGCCCGGAACGTAGAAATGACCATTACCTTCAGGCTTGTTGCAATTATTCCTGTTATACGATGGAAGAACTGTTGTATTTTTATTGTATTTAATGCTTCTGGCGTTGTATTCAAAGTCCCTAACAATTCGATCTGGTGGAGCAACGCCCTGGAGTCAAGCCAAGGCTGCGCGGAACGTAGAAATGACCATTACTTTCACAATCGTTGCAATTATTCCTGTTATACCATGGACAAAATGTTGGATTTTTATTGTGTTTTATGCTTCTGGCGTTGACTTCTAAGGCCCTACCTATTCGATCTGGTGGAGCAACGCCCTAGGGTGAAGCCTAGGCTGCCCGGAACGTAGAAATGACCATAACTTTCACACTGTTTGCAATTATTCCTGTTATACGATGGAAAAACTGTTGTACGTATATCGTATTTTATGCTTCTGGCGTTGATTTCTAAGGTCCTAGCTATTCGATCTGGTGGGGCAACGTCCAAAAGTGAAGCCTATGTTGCCCGGAACGTAGAAATGACCATCACTTTCACACTGTTTGCAATTATTCCTGTTATACGATGGAAAATCTGTTGTATTTTTATTGTACTTTATGCTTCTGGCGTTAACTTCTAAGGCCCTAGCTATTCGATCTGGTGGAGCAAAGCCCTAGAGTGAAGCCTAGGTTGCCAGGAACTTAGAAATGACCGTTACTTTCACAATGTTTGCAATTATTCATTTTATACGATGGAAAAACTGTTGCATTTTTATTGTATTTTATGCTTCTGGCGTTGAATTCTAAGTCCCTAGCTATGCGATCTGGTGGAGCAACGCCCAAGAGTGAAGCCTATGTTGCCCGATACGTAGAAATGTCCATTACATTCACATTGTTTGCAATTATTCATTTTATACGATGGAAAAACTGTTGTACTTATGTTGTATTGTATTCTTCTGGCGTTGACTTCTAAGGCCCTAACTATTCGATCTGGTGGAGCAACGCCCTAGAGTGAAGGATAGGTTGCCCGGAATGTAGAAATGATCAGTACTTTCACACTGGTTGCAGTTACTCCTGTTATACGATGGAAAAACTGTTGCATTTTTATTGCATTTTATGCTACTGGCGTTGAATTCCAAGTCCCTAACTCTTCGATCTGGTGGAGCAACGCCCTAGAGTGAAGGCTAGGTTGACTCCGAACGTAGAAATGACCATAACTTTCATACTGGTTGCAATTATTCCTGTTATACGATGAACAAACTGTTGGATTTTTATTGTACTTTATGCTTCTGGCGTTGACTTCTAAGGCCCTATGTATTCGATCTGGTGGAGCGATGCCTCAGGGTTAAATCTAGGATGCCCGGAACGTAGAAGTGACCATTACTTTCACACTGGTTGCAATTATTCGTTATATACGATGGAAAAACTGTTGTACATATATCGTATTTTATGCTTCTGGCGTTGAATTCTTAGGCCCTAACTATTCGATCTTGTAGAGCAACGACCTAGGCTGAAACCTAGGTTGCCCGGAAAAAAGAAATGACCATTACTTTCACACTGGTTGCAATTATTCGTTTTATACGATGGAAAAACTGTTCTATTTATATTGTATTTTATGCTTCTGGCGCTGACTTCTAAGGCACTAACTATTCGATCTGGTGGAGCAACGCACTAGAGTGAAGCCTAGGTTACCCGGAACGTAGAAATGACCATTACCTTCACGTTTGTTGCAATTACTCCCGTTATACGATGGAAAAACTGTTGTATTTTTATTGTGTTTTAGGTTTCGGGCGTTGACTTCTAGGGCCCTAGCTATTCGATCTGGTGGAGCAACGCCCTAGAGTGAAGCCTAGGTCGCCGGGAAAGTAGAAATAACCATAACTTTCACACTGTTTGCAGTCATTCATTTTATACGATGGAAAAGCTCTTGTATTTATATTGTATTTTATGCTTCTGGAGTTCACTTCTAAGGCCTCAGCTATTCGATGTGATGGAGCAACACCCAAGAGTGTAGCCTAGGTTGCGCGGAACGTAGAAATGACCATTACTTTCACACGGGATGCAATTATTCCTTTTATACGATGGAAAAACTGTTGTAGTTTTATTGTATTTTATTCTTCTGGCATTGAGTTCTAAGTTCGTAGCTATTCGATCTGGTGGAGCAACGCCCTATAGTGAGGCCGAGGTTGCCCGGAATGTAGAAATGACTTGTACTCTCACACTGGTTGCAGTTACTCCTGTTATACGTCGGAAAAACTTTTGCATTTTTATTTTATTTTATGCTTCTGTCGTTGAATTCTAAGGCCGTAGCTATCCGATGTGGTGGAACAACGCCCAACAGTGAAACCTAGGTTGCCCGGAACGTAGAAATGACCATAACTTTCACAGTGGTTGCAATTCTTCGTTTTATACAATGGAAAAACTGTTCTATTTATTTTGTATTTTATGCTTCGGGCGTCGACTTCTAAGGCCCTAACTGTTCGATCTGGTGGAGCAACGCTCTAGAGTGAAGCCTAGATTGCCCGGAACGTAGAAATAACCATAACTTTCATACTGGTTGCAGTTATTCCTGTTATACGATGGAAAAACTGTTGCATTTTTATTGTATTTTATGTTTCTGTCGTTGAATTCTAAGGCCGTAGCTATCCGATGTGGTGGAACAACGCCCAACAGTGAAACCTAGGTTGCCCGGAACGTAGAAATGACCATAACTTTCACAGTGGTTGCAATTCTTCGTTTTATACAATGGAAAAACTGTTCTATTTATTTTGTATTTTATGCTTCGGGCGTCGACTTCTAAGGCCCTAACTGTTCGATCTGGTGGAGCAACGCTCTAGAGTGAAGCCTAGATTGCCCGGAACGTAGAAATAACCATAACTTTCACACTGTTTGCAATCATTCATTTTATACGATGGAAAAGCTGTTATATTTATATTGTATTTTATGCTTCTGGAGTTGACCACTAAGGCCGTAGCTATTCGATGTGGTGGAGCAACGCCCAAGAGTGAAACCTATGTTGCCCGGAAAATAGAAATGACCATTACTTTCACACTGGTTGCAATTATTCCTTTTACACGATGGAAAAGCTGTTGTATTTATATTGTATTTTATGATTCTGGCGTTGACTTCTTAGGCCCTAACTATTCGATCTGGTGGAACAAAGCCCTAGGGTGAAGCCTAGGTTGCCCGGAACGTAGAAATGACCATAACTTTCACAGTGGTTGCAATTATTCGTTTTATACAATGGAAAAACTGTTCTATTTATTTTGTATTTTATGCTTCGGGCGTCGACTTCTAAGGCCCTAACTGTTCGATCTGGTGGAGCAACGCTCTAGAGTGAAGCCTAGATTGCCCGGAACGTAGAAATGACCATTACCTTCACACTGGTTGCAATTATTCCTTTTATACGATGGAAAAACTGTTGTATTTTTATTGTATTCAATGCTCCTGGCGTTGACTTCTAAGTCCCCAGCTATTCGATCTGACGGAGCAACGCCCTGGAGCGAATCCTAGGTTGCCCGGAAAGTAGAAATGACCAGTACTTTCATACTGGTTGCAATTGTTCCTGTTATACGATGGAAAAACTGTTGCATTTATATTGTATTTTATGCTTCTGGCGTTGACTTCTAAGGCCCTAACTATTCAATCTGGTGGAGCAACGCCCTAGAGTGAAGAATAGGTTGCCCGGAATGTAGAAATGACCAAGACTTTCACACTGGTTGCAGTTGCTCCTGTTATACCATGGAAAAACTGTTGGATTTTTATTGTATTTTATGCATCTGGCGTTGAGTTCTAAGTCTCTAGTTATTCGATCTTGTGGAGCAACGAGCTAGAGTGAAGCTTAGGTTGCACGGAACGTAGAAATGACCATTACTTTCACACTGTTTGCAATTATTCTTTTTATACGATGGAAAAACTGTTGCATTTATATTGTATTTTATTCATCTGGCATTGACTTTTAAGGCCCTAACTATTGGATGTGGTGGAGCATCGCCCTAGAGTGAAGCCTAGGTTTACCGGAACGTAGAAATGACCATTACCTTCACACTGTTTGCAATTATTCCTGTCATACGATGGAAAAACTGTTGCATTTTTATTGTATTCCATGCTTCCGGCGTTGACTTCTAAGGCCCTAACTATACGATCTGGTGGAGCAACGCCCTAGAGTTAAGCCTAGGTTGCCCGGAACGTAGAAATGACCATAACTTTCACACTGGTACTATTATTCGTTTTATACGATGGAAAAACTGTTGTGTTTATACTGTATTATATGCTTCTTGCGTTGAATTCTAAGTCCCTAGCTATTCGGTCTGTTGGAGCAATGCCCTAGAGTGAAGCCTAGGTTGCCCGGAACGTAGAAATGACCATTAATTTCACACTGTTTGCAATTATTTATTTTATACGATGGAAAAACTGTTGCATTTATATTGTATTTTATTCTTCTGGCATTGACTTTTAAGGCCCTAACTGTTCGATGTGGTGGAGCAACGCCCTAGAGCGAAGCCTAGGTTGACCGGAGCGTAGAAATGACCATTACCTTCACACTGTTTGCAATTATTCCTGTTATACGATGGAAAAACTGATGGATTTTTATTGTACTTTATGCTTCTGGCGTTGACTTCTAAGGCCCTATCTATTCAATCTGGTGTGGCAATGCCTCAGGGTTAAGTCTAGGATGCCCCTAACGTTGAAATGGCCATTATATTCACACTGGTTGCAATTACTCGTTTTAGACGATGGAAAAGCTGTTGTATTTATATTGTATTTTATTCTTCTGGCCTTGACTTTTAAGGCCCTAACTATTCGATGTGGTGGAGCAACGCCCTAGAGTGAAGCCTAGGTTTCCCGGAACGTAGAAATGACCATTACTTTCACACTGTTTGCAATTATATATTTTATACGATGGAAAAACTGTTGTATTTATATTGTATTTTGTTCTTCTAGCATTGTCTTTTAAGGCCCTAACTATTCGATGTGCGGGAGCAACGCCCCAGAGTGACGCCTAGGTTGACCGGAGCGTAGAAATGACCATTACCTTCACACTGTTTGCAATTATTCCTGTCATACGATGGAAAAACTGTTGCATTTTTATTGTATTCCATGCTTCCGGCGTTGACTTCTAAGGCCCTAACTATACGATCTGGTGGAGCAACGCCCTAGAGTGAAGCCTAGGTTGCCCGGAACGTAGAAATGACCATAACTTTAACACTGGTACTATTATTCGTTTCATACGATGGAAAAACTGTTGTATTTATACTGTACTATATGCTTCTTGCGTTGAATTCTAAGTCCCTAGCTATTCGGTCTGTTGGAGCATTGCCCTAGAGTGAAGCCTAGGTTGCCCGGAGAGTAGAAATGAACATTACTTTCACACTGTTTGCAATTATTCCTGTTATACGATGGAAGAACAGTTGTATTTATATTGTATTTTATGCTTCGGGCGTTGACTTCTAAGGCCCTAACATTTCGATCTGGTGGAGCAACGTCCTAGAGTCAAGCCTAGGTGGCCCGGAACGCAGAAATGACCGTTACTGTCACAATGTTTGCAATTATTCATTGTATACGATGGAAAAATTGTTGTATTTATATAGTATTTTATGCTTCGGGCGTTGACTTCTAAGGTCCTAGCTATTCGATCTCGTGGGGCTACGTCCAAGAGTGAAGCTTATGTTGCCCAGAACGTAGAAATGACCATTACGTTCACTCTTGTTGCAGTTATTTCTGTTATGCGATGAAAAAACTTTTGTATTTTTATTATATTTTATGCTTCAGGCGTTGACTTCTTAGGCCCTAACTATACGATCTGGTGGAGCAACGCCCTAGAGTGAAGCCTAGGTTGCCCGCAACGTAGAAATGACCATCACTTTCACACTTGTTGCAATTACTCCTGTTATACGATGGAAAAACTGTTATACTTTTATCGTATTTTATGCTTCGGGAATTGACTTCTATGGCCCTACCTCTTCGATCTGGTGGAGCCCTAGATTCAAGCCTAGATTGCCCGGAACGTAGATGTGACCATTACATTCACACTGGTTGCAATTATTCGTTTTATACCATGGAAAAGCTGTTGTATTTATTTTGTATTTGGTGCTTCTGGCGTTGACTTCTTAGGCCCTAACTATTGGATCTGGTGGGCCAACGCCCTAGAGTGAAGCCTAAGTGGCCCGGAACGTGGAAATGACCATCACTTTCACACTGGTTGCAATTATTCCTGTTATACGATGGAAAAACTGTTGTATTTATGTTATATTTTATGCTTCTGGCGTTGACTTCTAAATCCCTAACTATTCGGTCTGGTGGAGCAACGACCTAGAGTGAAGCCTAGGTTGCCCGGAACGTAGAAATGACCATAACTTTCACACTGGTCGCAATTATTCGTCTTATACAATGGAAAGACTGTTCTATTTATATTGCATTTTATGCATCTGGCATTCACTTCTAAGGCCCTAACTATTCGATGTGGTGGTGCAACGCCCTAGTGCGAAACCTAGGCTCTCCGGAACGTAGAAATGACAATTACTTTCACACTGGTTGCAATTATTCCTGTTATACGATGAACAAACTGTTGGATTTTTATTGTACTTTATGTTTCGGGCATTGACTTCTATGGCCCTACCTCTTCGATCTGGTGGAGCAACGCCCTAGAGTGAAGCCTAGCTTGCACGGTACGTAGAAATGACCATAACATTCACACTGGTTGCAATTACTCGTTTTATACAATGGAAAAGCTGTTGCATTTTTATTGTCCTTTATGCTTCTGGCGTTGACTTCTAAGGCCCTAGCTGTTCGATCTGGCGGAGCAACGCGCTAGAGTGAAGCCTAGGTTATCCGGAATGTAGAAATGACCAGTACCTTCACACTGTTTGCAATTATTCATTTTATACGATGGAAAAACTATTGTATCTTTATTGTATTTTATGCTTCGGGCGTTGACCTCTAAGGCCCTAACTATTCGATGTGGTGGAGCAACGACCTGGAGTCAAGCCGAGGTTGCCCGGAACGTAGAAATGACCATAACTTTCATACTGGTTGCAATTATTCGTGATACACGATGGAAAAACTGTTGTACATATATCGTGTTTATGCTTCTGGCGTTGACTTCTTAGGCCCTAGCTACTCGATCTGGTGGAACAACGCCCTAGAGTGAAGCCTCGGTTGCCCCGAACGTAGAAATGACCATCACCTTCACTCTGGTTGCAATTATTCCTTTTATCCGATGGAAAAACTGTTGTATTTATATTATATTTTATGCTTCTGGCGTTGACTTCTTAGACCCTAACTATTCGGTCTGGTGGAGCAACGCCCTAGGGTGAAGCATAGGTTGCCCGGACCGCAGAAATGACCATTACTTCCACACTGTTTGCAATTATTCATATTATACAGTGGAAAAACTGTTGTATTTATATTGTATTTTATGCTTCTGGCGTTGTATTCAAAGTCCCTAACAATTCGATCTGGTGGAGCAACGCCCTGGAGTTAAGCCAAGGTTCCCCCGAACGTAGAAATGACCATAACTTTCACACTGGTTTCAATTATTCGCTTTATACGATGGAAGAACGGTCGCATCTTTACTGTATTTTATGATTCGGGCGTTGAATTCAAAGTCCCTAACAACTCGATCTGGTGGGACATGCCCTAGAGTTAAGCCTAGGTCGCCCGGAAAGTAGAAATGACCATAACTTTCACACTGTTTGCAATCATTCATTTTATACGATCTAAAAGCTGTTGTATTTATATTGCATTTTATGCTTCTGGAGTTGACCTCTTAGGCCCTAACTATTGGATCTGTTGGAGCAACGCCCTAGGGTGAAGCCTAGGTTGCCCGGAACGCATAAATGACCATTACTTTCACACTGTTTGCAATTATTCATTTTATACGATGGAAAAACTGTTGTATTTATATTGTATTTTGTTCTTCTGGCATTGTCTTTTAAGGCTCTAACTATTCGATGTGGGGGAGCAACGCCCTAGAGTGAAGCCTAGGTTGCCAGGAACTTAGAAATGACCATCACTTTCACACTGTTTGCAATTATTCATTTTATACGATGGAAATACTGTTGTATTTATACTGTATTTTATGCTTCTGGCGTTGACTTCTAAGGCCGTAGCTATTCGATCTGGTGGAACAACGCCATAGAGTGAAGCCTCAGTTGCCCGAGCCGTAGAAATGACCATTACTTTCACACTGTTTGCAATTATTCCTGTTATACGATGGAAAAACTGTTGTACGTATATCGTATTTTATGCTTCTGGCGTTGATTTCTAAGGTCCTAGCTATTCGATCTGGTGGGGCAACGTCCAAGAGTGAAGCCTATGTTTACCGAAACTTAGTAATGACCATTACTTTCACACTGGTTGGAATTATTCTTTGTATACGACGGAAAAACTGTTGTATCTATTGTGTATTTTATGCTTCTCGCGTTGACTTCTTAGGTCCTAACTATTGGATCTGGTGGACCAACGCCCTAGAGTGAAGCCTAGGTTGTCCGGAATGTACAAATGACCATTGCCTCCACACTGGTGGCAATTATTCATGCTATACGATTGAAAACCTGTTGTATTTTTATTGTATTTTATGCTTCTGGCGTTGACTTCTAAGGTCCTAGCTATTCGATCTGGTGGAGCAACGCCCTAGAGTGAAGAATAGGTTGCCCGGAATGTAGAAATGATCAGTACTTTCACAGTGGTTGCAGTTACTCCTGTTATACGATGGAAAAACTGTTGCATTTTTATTGCATTTTATGCTACTGGTGTTGAATTCTAAGTCCCTAACTCTTCGATCTGGTGGAGCAACGCCCTAGAGTGAAGGCTAGGTTGCTCCGAACGTAGAAATGACCATAACTTGCATACTGGTTGCAATTATTCGTTTTATACGATGGTAAAACTGTTGTATTTATATCGTATTTTATGCTTCTGGCGTTGACATCTATGGCCGTAGCTATTCGATGTGGTGGAACAACGCCCTAGAGTGAAGCCTAGGTTGCACGGAACATAGAAATGGCCATAACTTTCACACTGGTTGCAATTACTCCTGTTATACGATGGAAAAACTGTTGCATTTTTATTGCATTTTATGCTACTGGTGTTGAATTCTAAGTCCCTAACTCTTCGATCTGGTGGAGCAACGCCCTAGAGTGAAGGCTAGGTTGCCCCGAACGTAGAAATGACCATAACTTTCATACTGGTTGCAATTATTCGTTTTTTACGATGGAAAAACTGTTGTATTTATTTTGCATTTGGTGCTTCTCGCGTGGACTTCTTAGGCCCCAACTAATGGATCTGGTGGACCAACGCCCTAGAGTGATGCCTAGGTTGCCCGGAACGTAGAAATGACCATTACTTTCACACTGCTTGCAATTATTCATTTTATACGATGGAAAAACTGTTGTACTGATATTGTATTATATTCTTCTGGCATTCACTTTTAAGGCCCTAACTATTCGATGTGGTGGAGCAACGCCCTAGAGTGAAGCCTAGGTAGACCGGAACGCAGAAATGACCATAACTTTCATACTGGTTGCAATTATTCCTGCTATACGATGGAAAAACTGTTGGATTTTTATTGTATTTTATGCATCTGGCGTTGAATTCTAAGTCTCCAGCTATTCGATCTGGTGGAGCAACGAGCTAGAGTGAAGCTTAGGTTGCACGGAACGTAGAAATGACCATTGCCTTCACACTGTTTGCAATTATTCATTTTATACGATGGAAAAAGCTGTTGTACGTATCCTGTATTTTATTCTTCTGGCGTTGAATTCTAAGTCCCTAGGTATTCGATCTGGTGGAGCAACGCCCTAGTGTGAAGCCTAGGTTACCCGAAACGTAGAAATGACCATTACTTTCACACTGTTTGCAATTATTCTTTTTATACGATGGAAAAACTGTTGTATTTATATTGTGTTTTATTCATCTGGCATTGACTTTTAAGGCCCTAACTATTGGATGTGGTGGAGCAACGCCCTAGAGTGAAGCCTAGGTTTACCGGAGCGTAGAAATGACCATTACCTTCACACTGTTTGCAATTATTCCTGTCATACGATGGAAAAACTGTTGCATTTTTATTGTATTGCATGCTTCCGGCGTTGACTTCTAAGGCCCTAACTATACGATCTGGTGGAGCAACGCCCTAGAGTGAAGCCTAGGTTGCCCGGAACGTAGAAATGACCATAACTTTCACACTGGTACTATTATTCGTTTTATACGATGGAAAAACTGTTGTGTTTATACTGTATCATATGCTTCTTGCGTTGAATTCTAAGTCCCTAGCTATTCGGTCTGTTGGAGCAATGCCCTAGAGTGAAGCCTAGGTTGCCCGGAACGTAGAAATGACCATTAATTTCACACTGTTTGCAATTATTTATTTTATACGATGGAAAAACTGTTGCATTTATATTGTATTTTATTCTTCTGGCATTGACTTTTAAGCCCCTAACTGTTCGATGTGCTGGAGCAACGCCCTAGAGTGAAGCCTAGGTTGCGCCGAACGTAGAAATGACCATTCTTTCACACTTTATGCAATTATTCATTTTATACGATGGAAAAACTGTTGTATCTATATTGTATTTTATTCTTCTGACATTGACTGTTAAGGCCCTAACTATTCGATGTGGTGGAGCAACGCCCTAGAGCGAAGCCTAGGTTGACCGGAGCGTAGAAATGACCATTACCTTCACACTGTTTGCAATTATTCCTGTTATACGATGGAAAAACTGATGGATTTTTATTGTACTTTATGCTTCTGGCGTTGACTTCTAAGGCCCTATCTATTCAATCTGGTGTGGCAGTGCCTCAGGGTTAAGTCTAGGATGCCCCTAACGTTGAAATGGCCATTATATTCACACTGGTTGCAATTATTCGTTTTATAGGATGTAAAAGCTGTTGTATTCAAACTGTATTTTATGCTTCTGGAGTTGACTTCTAAGGCCCTAACTATTCGATGCGGTGGAGCAACGCCCTGGAGAGAAGCCTAGGTTGCACGGTACGTAGAAATGACCATAACATTCACACTGGTTGCAATTATTCCTGTTGTACGATGGAAAAACTGTTGTATTTTTATTGTATTTTATGCGTCGGGCGTTGACTTCTAAGGCCCTAGCTATTGGATCAGGTGGACCGACGCCATAGACTGAAGCGTAGGTTGCCAGGAACGTAGAAATGACCATCACTTTCACACTGTTTGCAATTATTCCTGTTATACGATGGAAGAACTGTTGTATTTATATTGTATTTTATGCTTCGGGCGTTGACTTCAAAGGCCCTAACTATTCCATCTGGTGGAGCAACGCCCTAGAGTCAAGCCTAGGTTGCCCGGGACGCAGAATTGACCGTTACTATCACAATGTTTGCAATTATTCATTGTATACGATGGAAAAACTGTTGTATTTATATAGTATTTTATGCTTCGGGCGTTGACTTCTAAGGTCCTAGCTATTAGATCTCGTGGGGCTACGTCCACGAGTGAAGCTTATGTTGCCCAGAACGTAGAAATGACCATTACGTTCACTCTTGTTGCAATTATTACTGTTATACGATGAACAAACTGTTGGATTTTTATTGTACTTTATGCTTCGGGCATTGACTTCTATGGCCCTACCTCTTCGATCTGGTGTAGCAACGCCGTAGAGTGAAGCCTAGGTTGCCCCGTACGTTGAAATGACCATAACTTTCATACTGGTTGCAATTATTCGTTTTATAGGATGGAAAAGCTGTTGTATTTAAACTGTATTTTATGCTTCTGGAGTTGACTTCTAAGGCCCTAACTATTCGATGCGGTGGAGCAACGACCTGGAGTGAAGCCTAGCTTGCACGGTACGTAGAAATGACCATAACATTCACACTGGTTGCAATTATCCGTTTTATACAATGGAAAAGCTGTTCTATTAATTTTGTATTTTATGCTTCGGGCGTTGACTTCTAAGGCCCTAACTATTCGATCTGGTGGAGCAACGCCCTAGAGTGAATCCTAGGTTGCCCGGAACGTAGAAATATCCATCACCTTCACTCTGGTTGCAATTATTCCTGTTGTACGATGGAAAAACTGTTGTATTTTTATTGTATTTTATGCGTCGGGCGTTGACTTCTAAGGCCCTGACTATTGGATAAGGTGGACCGACGCCATAGACTGAAGCCTAGGTTGACGGGAGCGTAGAAGTGTCCATTACCTTCACAGTGTTAGGAATTATTCCTGTTTTACGATGGAAAAACTGTTGAATTTTTATTGTATTTTATGCTTCTGGCGTTGACTTCTAAGACCGTAGCTATTCGATGTGGTGGAGCAACGCCCTAGAGTGAAGCCTATGTTGCACGAAACGTAGAAATGGCCATAACTTTCACACTGTTTGCAATTACTCCTGTTATACGATGGTAAAACTGTTGTATTTATATTGTATTTTATACTTCTGGCGTTGACTTCTAAATCCCTAACTATTCGGCCTGGTGGAGCAACGACCTAGAGTGAAGCCTAGGATGCCCGGAACGTAGAAATGACCATAACTTTCACACTGATTGCAATTATTCGTTTTATACACTGGAAAGACTGTTCTATTTATATTGTGTTTTATGCATCTGGCATTCACATCTAAGGCCCTAACTATTCGGCCTGGTGGAGCAACGACCTAGAGTGAAGCCTAGGCTGCCCGGAACGTAGAAATGACCATAACTTTCACACTGGTTGCAATTATTCTTCTTATACGCTGGAAAAACTGTTGTATCTATTTTGTATTTTATGCTTCTGGAGTTGACCTCTTAGGCCCTAACTATTGGATCTCTTGGAGCAACGCCCTAGGGTGAAGCCTAGGTTGCCCGGAACGTATAAATGACCATAACTTTCATACTGATTGCAATTATTCGTTTTATACGATGGATAAGCTGTTGTATTTCTATTCTATTTTATGCTTCTGGCGTTGACTTGTTAGGCCCTAACTATTCGAACTGGTGGAGCAACGCCGTAGAGATAACCCTAGATTGCCCGGAACGTAGAAATGACCATTACCTTCAGGCTTGTTGCAATTATTCCTGTTATACGATGGAAGAACTGTTGTATTTTTATTGTATTTAATGCTTCTGGCGTTGTATTCAAAGTCCCTAACAATTCGATCTGGTGGAGCAACGCCCTGGAGTCAAGCCAAGGCTGCGCGGAACGTAGAAATGACCATTACTTTCACAATCGTTGCAATTATTCCTGTTATACCATGGACAAAATGTTGGATTTTTATTGTGTTTTATGCTTCTGGCGTTGACTTCTAAGGCCCTACCTATTCGATCTGGTGGAGCAACGCCCTAGGGTGAAGCCTAGGCTGCCCGGAACGTAGAAATGACCATAACTTTCACACTGTTTGCAATTATTCCTGTTATACGATGGAAAAACTGTTGTACGTATATCGTATTTTATGCTTCTGGCGTTGATTTCTAAGGTCCTAGCTATTCGATCTGGTGGGGCAACGTCCAAAAGTGAAGCCTATGTTGCCCGGAACGTAGAAATGACCATCACTTTCACACTGTTTGCAATTATTCCTGTTATACGATGGAAAATCTGTTGTATTTTTATTGTACTTTATGCTTCTGGCGTTAACTTCTAAGGCCCTAGCTATTCGATCTGGTGGAGCAAAGCCCTAGAGTGAAGCCTAGGTTGCCAGGAACTTAGAAATGACCGTTACTTTCACAATGTTTGCAATTATTCATTTTATACGATGGAAAAAGCTGTTGTATTTATATTGCTTTTTATGCTTCTGGCGTTGACTTCTAAGGCCGTAGCTATTCGATCTGGTGGAGCAACGCCCCAGAGTGAAGCCAAGGTTGCACGGAACGTAGATATGACCATAACATTCACACTGGTTGGAATTATTCGTTTCATGCAATGGAAAAACTGTTCTATTAATTTTGTATTTAATGCTTCGGGCGTTGACTTCTAAGGCCCTAACTATTCGATCTCGTTGGAGCAACGCACTAGAGTGAAGAATAGGTTGCCCGGAATCTAGAAATGACCTGTACTTTCACACTGGTTGCAGTTACTCCTGCAATACGATGGAAAAACTGTTGCATTTTTATTGTATTTTATGCTTCTGGCGTTGAATTCTAAGTCCCTAGCTATGCGATCTGGTGGAGCAACGCCCAAGAGTGAAGCCTATGTTGCCCGATACGTAGAAATGTCCATTACATTCACATTGTTTGCATTTATTCATTTTATACGATGGAAAAACTGTTGTACTTATGTTGTATTGTATTCTTCTGGCGTTGACTTCTAAGGCCCTAACTATTCGATCTGGTGGAGCAACGCCCTAGAGTGAAGGATAGGTTGCCCGGAATGTAGAAATGATCAGTACTTTCACACTGGTTGCAGTTACTCCTGTTATACGATGGAAAAACTGTTGCATTTTTATTGCATTTTATGCTACTGGCGTTGAATTCCAAGTCCCTAACTCTTCGATCTGGTGGAGCAACGCCCTAGAGTGAAGGCTAGGTTGACTCCGAACGTAGAAATGACCATAACTTTCATACTGGTTGCAATTATTCCTGTTATACGATGAACAAACTGTTGGATTTTTATTGTACTTTATGCTTCTGGCGTTGACTTCTAAGGCCCTATGTATTCGATCTGGTGGAGCGATGCCTCAGGGTTAAATCTAGGATGCCCGGAACGTAGAAATGACCATAACTTTCATACTGGTTGCAATTATTCGTGATACACGATGGAAAAACTGTTGTACATATATCGTGTTTATGCTTCTGGCGTTGACTTCTTAGGCCCTAGCTATTCGATCTGGTGGAACAACGCCCTAGAGTGAAGCCTGGGTTGCCCCGAACGTAGAAATGACCATCACCTTCACTCTGGTTGCAATTATTCCTTTTATCCGATGGAAAAACTGTTGTATTTATATTATATTTTATGCTTCTGGCGTTGACTTCTTAGACCCTAACTATTCGGTCTGGTGGAGCAACGCCCTAGGGTGAAGCATAGGTTGCCCGGACCGCAGAAATGACCATTACTTCCACACTGTTTGCAATTATTCATATTATACAGTGGAAAAACTGTTGTATTTATATTGTATTTTATGCTTCTGGCGTTGTATTCAAAGTCCCTAACAATTCGATCTGGTGGAGCAACGCACTGGAGTTAAGCCAAGGTTCCCCCGAACGTAGAAATGACCATAACTTTCACACTGGTTTCAATTATTCGCTTTATACGATGGAAGAACGGTCGCATCTTTACTGTATTTTATGATTCGGGCGTTGAATTCAAAGTCCCTAACAACTCGATCTGGTGGGACATGCCCTAGAGTTAAGCCTAGGTCGCCCGGAAAGTAGAAATGACCATAACTTTCACACTGTTTGCAGTCATTCATTTTATACGATCTAAAAGCTGTTGTATTTATATTGCATTTTATGCTTCTGGAGTTGACCTCTTAGGCCCTAACTATTGGATCTGTTGGAGCAACGCCCTAGGGTGAAGCCTAGGTTGCCCGGAACGCATAAATGACCATTACTTTCACACTGTTTGCAATTATTCATTTTATACGATGGAAAAACTGTTGTATTTATATTGTATTTTGTTCTTCTGGCATTGTCTTTTAAGGCTCTAACTATTCGATGTGGGGGAGCAACGCCCTAGAGTGAAGCCTAGGTTGCCAGGAACTTAGAAATGACCATCACTTTCACACTGTTTGCAATTATTCATTTTATACGATGGAAATACTGTTGTATTTATACTGTATTTTATGCTTCTGGCGTTGACTTCTAAGGCCGTAGCTATTCGATCTGGTGGAACAACGCCATAGAGTGAAGCCTCAGTTGCCCGAGCCGTAGAAATGACCATTACTTTCACACTGTTTGCAATTATTCCTGTTATACGATGGAAAAACTGTTGTACGTATATCGTATTTTATGCTTCTGGCGTTGATTTCTAAGGTCCTAGCTATTCGATCTGGTGGGGCAACGTCCAAGAGTGAAGCCTATGTTTACCGAAACTTAGTAATGACCATTACTTTCACACTGGTTGGAATTACTCTTTGTATACGACGGAAAAACTGTTGTATCTATTGTGTATTTTATGCTTCTCGCGTTGACTTCTTAGGTCCTAACTATTGGATCTGGTGGACCAACGCCCTAGAGTGAAGCCTAGGTTGTCCGGAATGTACAAATGACCATTGCCTCCACACTGGTGGCAATTATTCATGCTATACGATTGAAAACCTGTTGTATTTTTATTGTATTTTATGCTTCTGGCGTTGACTTCTAAGGTCCTAGCTATTCGATCTGGTGGAGCAACGACCTAGGCTGAAGCCTAGGTTGCCCGGAACGTAGAAATGACCATAACTTGCATACTGGTTGCAATTATTCGTTTTTTACGATGGAAAAACTGTTGTATTTATTTTGCATTTGGTGCTTCTCGCGTGGACTTCTTAGGCCCCAACTAATGGATCTGGTGGACCAACGCCCTAGAGTGATGCCTAGGTTGCCCGGAACGTAGAAATGACCATTACTTTCACACTGCTTGCAATTATTCATTTTATACGATGGAAAAACTGTTGTACTGATATCGTTTTATATTCTTCTGGCATTCACTTTTAAGGCCCTAACTATTCGATGTGGTGGAGCAACGCCCTAGAGTGAAGCCTAGGTTGCCCGGAACGTAGAAATATCCATCACCTTCACTCTGGTTGCAATTATTCCTGTTGTACGATGGAAAAACTGTTGTATTTTTATTGTATTTTATGCGTCGGGCGTTGACTTCTAAGGCCCTGACTATTGGATAAGGTGGACCGACGCCATAGACTGAAGCCTAGGTTGACGGGAGCGTAGAAGTGTCCATTACCTTCACAGTGTTAGGAATTATTCCTGTTTTACGATGGAAAAACTGTTGAATTTTTATTGTATTTTATGCTTCTGGCGTTGACTTCTAAGACCGTAGCTATTCGATGTGGTGGAGCAACGCCCTACAGTGAAGCCTATGTTGCACGAAACGTAGAAATGGCCATAACTTTCACACTGTTTGCAATTACTCCTGTTATACGATGGTAAAACTGTTGTATTTATATTGTATTTTATACTTCTGGCGTTGACTTCTAAATCCCTAACTATTCGGCCTGGTGGAGCAACGACCTAGAGTGAAGCCTAGGATGCCCGGAACGTAGAAATGACCATAACTTTCACACTGGTTGCAATTATTCGTTTTATACACTGGAAAGACTGTTCTATTTATATTGTGTTTTATGCATCTGGCATTCACATCTAAGGCCCTAACTATTCGGCCTGGTGGAGCAACGACCTAGAGTGAAGCCTAGGCTGCCCGGAACGTAGAAATGACCATAACTTTCACACTGGTTGCAATTATTCTTCTTATACGCTGGAAAAACTGTTGTATCTATTTTGTATTTTATGCTTCTGGAGTTGACCTCTTAGGCCCTAACTATTGGATCTCTTGGAGCAACGCCCTAGGGTGAAGCCTAGGTTGCCCGGAACGTATAAATGACCATAACTTTCATACTGATTGCAATTATTCGTTTTATACGATGGATAAGCTGTTGTATTTCTATTCTATTTTATGCTTCTGGCGTTGACTTGTTAGGCCCTAACTATTCGAACTGGTGGAGCAACGCCGTAGAGATAACCCTAGATTGCCCGGAACGTAGAAATGACCATTACCTTCAGGCTTGTTGCAATTATTCCTGTTATACGATGGAAGAACTGTTGTATTTTTATTGTATTTAATGCTTCTGGCGTTGTATTCAAAGTCCCTAACAATTCGATCTGGTGGAGCAACGCCCTGGAGTCAAGCCAAGGCTGCGCGGAACGTAGAAATGACCATTTCTTTCACAATCGTTGCAATTATTCCTGTTATACCATGGACAAAATGTTGGATTTTTATTGTGTTTTATGCTTCTGGCGTTGACTTCTAAGGCCCTACCTATTCGATCTGGTGGAGCAACGCCCTAGGGTGAAGCCTAGGCTGCCCGGAACGTAGAAATGACCATAACTTTCACACTGTTTGCAATTATTCCTGTTATACGATGGAAAAACTGTTGTACGTATATCGTATTTTATGCTTCTGGCGTTGATTTCTAAGGTCCTAGCTATTCGATCTGGTGGGGCAACGTCCAAAAGTGAAGCCCATGTTGCCCGGAACGTAGAAATGACCATCACTTTCACACTGTTTGCAATTATTCCTGTTATACGATGGAAAATCTGTTGTATTTTTATTGTACTTTATGCTTCTGGCGTTAACTTCTAAGGCCCTAGCTATTCGATCTGGTGGAGCAAAGCCCTAGAGTGAAGCCTAGGTTGCCAGGAACTTAGAAATGACCGTTACTTTCACAATGTTTGCAATTATTCATTTTATACGATGGAAAAAGCTGTTGTATTTATATTGCTTTTTATGCTTCTGGCGTTGACTTCTAAGGCCGTAGCTATTCGATCTGGTGGAGCAACGCCCCAGAGTGAAGCCAAGGTTGCACGGAACGTAGATATGACCATAACATTCACACTGGTTGGAATTATTCGTTTCATGCAATGGAAAAACTGTTCTATTAATTTTGTATTTAATGCTTCGGGCGTTGACTTCTAAGGCCCTAACTATTCGATCTCGTTGGAGCAACGCACTAGAGTGAAGAATAGGTTGCCCGGAATCTAGAAATGACCTGTACTTTCACACTGGTTGCAGTTACTCCTGCAATACGATGGAAAAACTGTTGCATTTTTATTGTATTTTATGCTTCTGGCGTTGAATTCTAAGTCCCTAGCTATGCGATCTGGTGGAGCAACGCCCAAGAGTGAAGCCTATGTTGCCCGATACGTAGAAATGTCCATTACATTCACATTGTTTGCAATTATTCATTTTATACGATGGAAAAACTGTTGTACTTATGTTGTATTGTATTCTTCTGGCGTTGACTTCTAAGGCCCTAACTATTCGATCTGGTGGAGCAACGCCCTAGAGTGAAGGATAGGTTGCCCGGAATGTAGAAATGATCAGTACTTTCACACTGGTTGCAGTTACTCCTGTTATACGATGGAAAAACTGTTGCATTTTTATTGCATTTTATGCTACTGGCGTTGAATTCCAAGTCCCTAACTCTTCGATCTGGTGGAGCAACGCCCTAGAGTGAAGGCTAGGTTGACTCCGAACGTAGAAATGACCATAACTTTCATACTGGTTGCAATTATTCCTGTTATACGATGAACAAACTGTTGGATTTTTATTGTACTTTATGCTTCTGGCGTTGACTTCTAAGGCCCTATGTATTCGATCTGGTGGAGCGATGCCTCAGGGTTAAATCTAGGATGCCCGGAACGTAGAAGTGACCATTACTTTCACACTGGTTGCAATTATTCGTTATATACGATGGAAAAACTGTTGTACATATATCGTATTTTATGCTTCTGGCGTTGAATTCTTAGGCCCTAACTATTCGATCTTGTAGAGCAACGACCTAGGCTGAAGCCTAGGTTGCCCGGAACGTAGAAATGACCATAACTTGCATACTGGTTGCAATTATTCGTTTTATACGATGGTAAAACTGTTGTAGTTTTATTGTATTTTATTCTTCTGGCATTGAGTTCTAAGTTCGTAGCTATTCGATCTGGTGGAGCAACGCCCTATAGTGAGGCCGAGTTTGCCCGGAATGTAGAAATGACTTGTACTTTCACACTGGTTGCAGTTACTCCTGTTATACGATGGAAAAACTGTTGCATTTTTATTGTATTTTATGCTTCTGTCGTTGAATTCTAAGGCCGTAGCTATCCGATGTGGTGGAACAACGCCCAAGAGTGAAACCTAGGTTGCCCGGAACGTAGAAATGACCATAACTTTCACAGTGGTTGCAATTATTCGTTTTATACAATGGAAAAACTGTTCTATTTATTTTGTATTTTATGCTTCGGGCGTCGACTTCTAAGGCCCTAACTGTTCGATCTAGTGGAGCAACGCTCTAGAGTGAAGCCTAGATTGCCCGGAACGTAGAAATGACCATTACCTTCACACTGGTTGCAATTATTCCTTTTATACGATGGAAAAACTGTTGTATTTTTATTGTATTCAATGCTCCTGGCGTTGACTTCTAAGTCCCCAGCTATTCGATCTGACGGAGCAACGCCCTGGAGCGAATCCTAGGTTGCCCGGAAAGTAGAAATGACCAGTACTTTCATACTGGTTGCAATTGTTCCTGTTATACGATGGAAAAACTGTTGCATTTATATTGTATTTTATGCTTCTGGCGTTGACTTCTAAGGCCCTAACTATTCAATCTGGTGGAGCAACGCCCTAGAGTGAAGAATAGGTTGCCCGGAATGTAGAAATGACCAAGACTTTCACACTGGTTGCAGTTGCTCCTGTTATACCATGGAAAAACTGTTGGATTTTTATTGTATTTTATGCATCTGGCGTTGAATTCTAAGTCTCTAGTTATTCGATCTGGTGGAGCAACGAGCTAGAGTGAAGCTTAGGTTGCACGGAACGTAGAAATGACCATTACTTTCACACTGTTTGCAATTATTCTTTTTATACGATGGAAAAACTGTTGCATTTATATTGTATTTTATTCATCTGGCATTGACTTTTAAGGCCCTAACTATTGGATGTGGTGGAGCATCCCCCTAGAGTGAAGCCTAGGTTTACCGGAATGTAGAAATGACCATTACCTTCACACTGTTTGCAATTATTCCTGTCATACGATGGAAAAACTGTTGCATTTTTATTGTATTCCATGCTTCCGGCGTTGACTTCTAAGGCCCTAACTATACGATCTGGTGGAGCAACGCCCTAGAGTGAAGCCTAGGTTGCCCGGAACGTAGAAATGACCATAACTTTCACACTGGTACTATTATTCGTTTTATACGATGGAAAAACTGTTGTGTTTATACTGTATCATATGCTTCTTGCGTTGAATTCTAAGTCCCTAGCTATTCGGTCTGTTGGAGCAATGCCCTAGAGTGAAGCCTAGGTTGCCCGGAACGTAGAAATGACCATTAATTTCACACTGTTTGCAATTATTTATTTTATACGATGGAAAAACTGTTGCATTTATATTGTATTTTATTCTTCTGGCATTGACTTTTAAGCCCCTAACTGTTCGATGTGCTGGAGCAACGCCCTAGAGTGAAGCCTAGGTTGCGCCGAACGTAGAAATGACCATTCTTTCACACTTTATGCAATTATTCATTTTATACGATGGAAAAACTGTTGTATTTATATTGTATTTTATTCTTCTGACATTGACTGTTAAGGCCCTAACTATTCGATGTGGTGGAGCAACGCCCTAGAGCGAAGCCTAGGTTGACCGGAGCGTAGAAATGACCATTACCTTCACACTGTTTGCAATTATTCCTGTTATACGATGGAAAAACTGATGGATTTTTATTGTACTTTATGCTTCTGGCGTTGACTTCTAAGGCCCTATCTATTCAATCTGGTGTGGCAATGCCTCAGGGTTAAGTCTAGGATGCCCCTAACGTTGAAATGGCCATTATATTCACACTGGTTGCAATTACTCGTTTTATAGGATGTAAAAGCTGTTGTATTCAAACTGTATTTTATGCTTCTGGAGTTGACTTCTAAGGCCCTAACTATTCGATGCGGTGGAGCAACGCCCTGGAGAGAAGCCTAGGTTGCACGGTACGTAGAAATGACCATAACATTCACACTGGTTGCAATTATTCCTGTTGTACGATGGAAAAACTGTTGTATTTTTATTGTATTTTATGCGTCGGGCGTTGACTTCTAAGGCCCTAGCTATTGGATCAGGTGGACCGACGCCATAGACTGAAGCGTAGGTTGCCAGGAACGTAGAAATGACCATCACTTTCACACTGTTTGCAATTATTCCTGTTATACGATGGAAGAACTGTTGTATTTATATTGTATTTTATGCTTCGGTCGTTGACTTCTAAGGCCCTAACTATTCGATCTGGTGGAGCAACGCCCTAGAGTCAAGCCTAGGTTGCCCGGAACGCAGAATTGACCGTTACTATCACAATGTTTGCAATTATTCATTGTATACGATGGAAAAACTGTTGTATTTATATAGTATTTTATGCTTCGGGCGTTGACTTCTAAGGTCCTAGCTATTAGATCTCGTGGGGCTACGTCCAAGAGTGAAGCTTATGTTGCCCAGAACGTAGAAATGACCATTACGTTCACTCTTGTTGCAATTATTACTGTTATACGATGAACAAACTGTTGGATTTTTATTGTACTTTATGCTTCGGGCATTGACTTCTATGGCCCTACCTCTTCGATCTGGTGTAGCAACGCCGTAGAGTGAAGCCTAGGTTGCCCCGTACGTTGAAATGACCATAACTTTCATACTGGTTGCAATTATTCGTTTTATAGGATGGAAAAGCTGTTGTATTTAAACTGTATTTTATGCTTCTGGAGTTGACTTCTAAGGCCCTAACTATTCGATGCGGTGGAGCAACGACCTGGAGTGAAGCCTAGCTTGCACGGTACGTAGAAATGACCATAACATTTACACTGGTTGCAATTATCCGTTTTATACAATGGAAAAGCTGTTCTATTAATTTTGTATTTTATGCTTCGGGCGTTGACTTCTAAGGCCCTAGCTATTCGATCTGGTGGAGCAACGCCTTAGAGTGAAGTCTAGGCTGCCCGGGACGTAGAAATGACCGTTACTTTCACACTGTTTGCAAATATACATTATATACGATGGAAAAGCTGTTGTATTTATATTGTATTTTATGCTCCTGGCCTTGAATTCTTAGGCCCTAACTATTTGATCTGGTGGAGCAACGCCCTGCAGTTAAGCCTAGGTTGCCCGGAACGTAGAAATGACCTTTACTTTCGCACTGTATGCAAATATACATCATATACGATGTAAAAGCTGTTGTATTTATATTGTATTTTATGCTTCTGGCGTTGACTTCTTAGGCCCTAACTATTCGATCTGGTGGAGCAACGCCCTAGAGTGAAGCCTAGGTTACCCGGAACATAGAAATGACCAGTACTTCCATACTGGTTGCAGCTTTCCTGTTATACGATGGAAAAACTGTTGTATTTTTATTGTATTTTATGCTTCTGGCATTGACTTCTAAATTCCTTGCTATTCGGTCTGGTGGAGCAACGCCCTTGAGCGAAGCCTAGGTTGCACGGAACGTAAAAATGAGCTATACATTCACACTGGTTGCAATTATTCCTGTAATACGATGGAAAAACTGTTGTACTTATGTTGTATTTTATGCTTCTGGCGTCGAATTGTAAGTCCCTGACTATCGATCTGGTGGAGCGACGCCCTAAAGTGAAGCCTAGGTAGCCCGGAACGTAGAAATGACCATAACTTTCACACTGTTTGCAATCATTCATTTTATACGATGGAAAAGCTGTTGTATTTATATTGTATTTTAGGCTTCTGGAGTTGACCACTAATGCCGTAGCTATTCGATGTGGTGGAGCAACGCCCTAGAGTGAGACCTAGGTTGCACGGAAAATAGAAAAGACCATTACTTTCACACTGGTTGCAATTATTCCTTTTACACGATGGAAAAGCTGTTGTATTTATATTGTATTTTATGATTCTGCCGTTGACTTCTTAGGCCCTAGCTATTCGATCTGGTGGAACAACGCCCTAGGGTGAAGCCTGGGTTGGCCGGAACGTAGAAATGACCATAACTTTCATACTGGTTGCAATTAATCGTTTTATACGATGGAAAAACTGTTCTATTTATTTTGTATTTTATGCTTCGGGCGTTGACTTCTTAGGCCGTAGCTATTCGTTGTGGTGGGGCAACGCCCTAGAGTGAAGCCTAGGTTGCCCGGAAAACAGAAATGGCCATTACTTTCACACTAGTTGCAATTATTCCTGTTATACGGTGGAAAAACTGTTGCATCTTTATTGTATTTTATGCTTCGGGCGTTGACTTCTCAGGCCCTAACTGTTCGGTCTGGTGGAGCAACGCTCTAGAGTGAAGCCTAGATTGCCCGGAACGTAGAAATGACCATTACCTTCACACTGCTTGCAATTATACATTTTATACGATGGATAAACTGTTGTACTTATGTTGTATTTTATTCTTCTGGCGTTGAATTCTAAGACCCTAGCTATTCGATCTGGTGGAGCAACGACCTAGAGTGAAGCCTAGGTTACCCGGAACATAGAAATGACCAGTACTTTCATACTGGTTGCAGCTTTCCTGTTATACGATGGAAAAACTGTTGTCTTTTTATTGTATTTTATGCTTCTGTCATTGACTTCTAAATTCCTTGCTATTCGTTCTGGTGGAGCAACGCCCTTGAGCGAAGCCTAGGTTGCCCGGAACGTAAAAATGAGCTGTACATTCACACTGGTTGCAATTATTCCTGTAATACGATGGAAAAACTGTTTTACTTATGTTGTATTTTATGCTTCTGGCGTCGAATTCTAAGTCCCTAACTATTCGATCTGGTGGAGCAACGCCCTAAAGTGAAGCCTAGGTTGCCCGGAACGTAGAAATGACCATAACTTTCACACTGTTTGCAATCATTCATTTTATACGATGGAAAAGCTGTTGTATTTATATTGTATTCTATGCTTCTGTCGTTGAATTCTAAGGCCGTAGCTATCCGATGTGGTGGAACAACGCCCAAGAGTGAAACCTAGGTTGCCCGGAACGTAGAAATGACCATAACTTTCACAGTGGTTGCAATTATTCGTTTTATACAATGAAAAAACTGTTCTATTTATTTTGTATTTTATGCTTCGGGCGTCGACTTCTAAGGCCCTAACTGTTCGATCTGGTGGAGCAACGCTCTAGAGTGAAGCCTAGATTGCCCGGAACGTAGAAATGACCATAACTTTCACACTGTTTGCAATCATTCATTTTATACGATGGAAAAGCTGTTGTATTTATATTGTATTTTATGCTTCTGGAGTTGACCACTAAGGCCGTAGCTATTCGATCTGGTGGAGCAACGCCCAAGAGTGAAACCTAGGTTGCCCGGAAAACAGAAATGGCCATTACTTTCACACTGGTTGCAATTATTCCTTTTATACGATGGAAAAACTGTTGTATTTTAATTGTATTTTATGCTTCTGGCGTTTACTTCTAAGTCCCTCGCTATTCGATCTGGTAGAGCAACGCGCTAGAGTGAAACGTAGGTTGCCCGGAAAGTAGAAATGACCATTTCTTTCACACTGGTTGCAACTATTCCTTTTATTCGATGGAAAGACTGTTGTATTTTTATTGTATTTTATGCTTCTTGCGTTTACTTCTAAGTCCCTAACTATGCGGTCTGGTGGAGCAACGCCCTACAGTTAAGCCTAGGTTGCCCGGAAAACAGAAATGGCCATTACTTTCACACTGGTTGCAATTATTCCTGTTATACGATGGAAAAACTGTTGCATCTTTATTGTATTTTATGCTTCGGGCGCTGACTTCTAAGGCACTAACGATTCGATCTGGTGGAGCACCGCCCTGTAGTGAACACTAGTATGCTCGGAACGTAGAAATGACCTGTACTTTGACACTGGTTGCAGTTATTCCTGTTATACGATGGAAAAACTTTTGCATTTTTATTGCATTTTATGCTTCTGTCGTTGAATTCTAAGGCCGTAGCTATCCGATGTGGTGGAACAACGCCCAAGAGTGAAACCTAGGTTGCCCGGAACGTTGATATGACCATAACTTTCACAGTGGTTGCAATTATTCGTCTTATACCATGGAAAAACTGTTCTATTTATTTTGTATTTTATGCTTCGGGCGTCGACTTCTAAGGCCCTAACTGTTCGATCTGGTGGAGCAACGCTCTAGAGTGAAGCCTAGATTGCACGGAACGTAGAAATGACCAGTACCTTCACACTGCTTGCAATTATACATTTTATACGATGGAAAAACTGTTGTACTTATGTTGTATTTTATTCTTCTGGCGTTGAATTCTAAGTCCCTAGCTATTCGACCTGGTGGAGCAACGCCCTAGAGTGAAGCCTAGGTTACCCGGAACATAGAAATGACCAGTACTTTCACACTGGTTGCAATTATTCCTTTTATTCGATGGAAAAACTGTTGTATTTTTATTGTATTTTATGCTTCTTGCGTTTACTTCTAAGTCCCTAACTATGCGATCTGGTGGAGCAACGCCCTACAGTTAAGCCTAGGTTGCCCGGAACGTAGAAATGGCCTTTACTTTCACACTGTTTGCAAATATACATCATATACTATGGAAAAGCTGTTGTATTTATATTGTATTTTATGCTTCTGGCGTTGACTTCTTAGGCCCTAACTATTAGATCTGGTGGAGCAACGCCCTAGAGTGAAGCCTAGGTTACCCGGAACATAGAAATGACCAGTACTTCCATACTGGTTGCAGCTTTCCTGTTATACGATGGAAAAACTGTTGTATTTTTATTGTATTTTATGCTTCTGGCATTGACTTCTAAATTCCTTGCTATTCGGTCTGGTGGAGCAACGCCCTTGAGCGAAGCCTAGGTTGCACAGAACGTAAAAATGAGCTATACATTCACACTGGTTGCAATTATTCCTTTTACACGATGGAAAAGCTGTTGTATTTATATTGTATTTTATGATTCTGCCGTTGACTTCTTAGGCCCTAGCTATTCGATCTGGTGGAACAACGCCCTAGGGTGAAGCCTGGGTTGGCCGGAACGTAGAAATGACCATAACTTTCATACTGGTTGCAATTAATCGTTTTATACGATGGAAAAACTGTTCTATTTATTTTGTATTTTATGCTTCGGGCGTTGACTTCTTAGGCCGTAGCTATTCGTTGTGGTGGGGCAACGCCCTAGAGTGAAGCCTAGGTTGCCCGGAAAACAGAAATGGCCATTACTTTCACACTAGTTGCAATTATTCCTGTTATACGGTGGAAAAACTGTTGCATCTTTATTGTATTTTATGCTTCGGGCGTTGACTTCTCAGGCCCTAACTGTTCGGTCTGGTGGAGCAACGCTCTAGAGTGAAGCCTAGATTGCCCGGAACGTAGAAATGACCATTACCTTCACACTGCTTGCAATTATACATTTTATACGATGGATAAACTGTTGTACTTATGTTGTATTTTATTCTTCTGGCGTTGAATTCTAAGACCCTAGCTATTCGATCTGGTGGAGCAACGCTCTAGAGTGAAGCCTAGATTGCCCGGAACGTAGAAATGACCATAACTTTCACACTGTTTGCAATCATTCATTTTATACGATGGAAAAGCTGTTGTATTTATATTGTATTTTATGCTTCTGGAGTTGACCACTAAGGCCGTAGCTATTCGATCTGGTGGAGCAACGCCCAAGAGTGAAACCTAGGTTGCCCGGAAAACAGAAATGGCCATTACTTTCACACTGGTTGCAATTATTCCTGTTATACGATGGAAAAACTGTTGCATCTTTATTGTATTTTATGCTTCGGGCGCTGACTTCTAAGGCACTAACGATTCGATCTGGTGGAGCACCGCTCTGTAGTGAAGACTAGTGTGCCCGGAACGTAGAAATGACCTGTACTTTCACACTGGTTGCAGTTATTCCTGTTATACGATGGAAAAACTGTTGCATTTTTATTGTATTTTATGCTTCTGTCGTTGAATTCTAAGGCCGTAGCTATCCGATGTGGTGGAACGACGCCCAAGAGTGAAACCTAGGTTGCCCGGAACGTAGAAATGACCATAACTTTCACAGTGGTTGCAATTATTCGTTTTATACAATGGAAAAACTGTTCTATTTTTATTGTATTTTATGCTTCTTGCGTTTACTTCTAAGTCCCTAACTATGCGATCTGGTGGAGCAACGCCCTACAGTTAAGCCTAGGTTGCCCGGAAAACAGAAATGGCCATTACTTTCACACTGGTTGCAATTATTCCTGTTATACGATGGAAAAACTGTTGCATCTTTATTGTATTTTATGCTTCGGGCGCTGACTTCTAAGGCACTAACGATTCCATCTGGTGGAGCACCGCCCTGTAGTGAACACTAGTATGCCCGGAACGTAGAAATGACCTGTACTTTGACACTGGTTGCAGTTATTCCTGTTATACGATGGAAAAACATTTTCATTTTTATTGTATTTTATGCTTCTGTCGTTGAATTCTAAGGCCGTAGCTATCCGATGTGGTGGAACAACGCCCAAGAGTGAAACCTAGGTTGCCCGGAACGTTGATATGACCATAACTTTCACAGTGGTTGCAATTATTCGTCTTATACCATGGAAAAACTGTTCTATTTATTTTGTATTTTATGCTTCGGGCGTTGACTTCTCAGGCCCTAACTGTTTGGTCTGGTGGAGCAACGCTCTAGAGTGAAGCCTAGATTGCCCGGAACGTAGAAATGACCATTACCTTCACACTGCTTGCAATTATACATTTTATACGATGGATAAACTGTTGTACTTATGTTGTATTTTATTCTTCTGGCGTTGAATTATAAGACCCTAGCTATTCGATCTGGTGGAGCAACGACCTAGAGCGAAGCCTAGGTTACCCGGAACATAGAAATGACCAGTACTTTCATACTGGTTGCAGCTTTCCTGTTATACGGTGCAAAAACTGATGTATTTTTATTGTATTTTATGCTTCTGGCATTGGCTTCTAAATCCCTTGCTATTCGGTCTGGTGGAGCAACGCCCTTGAGCGAGGCCTAGGTTGCCCGGAACGTAAAAATGAGCTGTACATTCACACTGGTTGCAATTATTCCTGTAATACGATGGAGAAACTGTTGTACTTATGTTGTATTTTATGCTTGTGGCGTCGAGTTCTAAGTCCCTAACTATTCGATCAGGTGGAGCAACGCCCTACGGTGAAGCCTAGGTTGCCCGGAACGTAGAAATGACCATAACTTTCACACTGTTTGCAATCATTCATTTTATACGATGGAAAAGCTGTTGTATTTATATTGTATTTTATGCTTCTGGAGTTGACTACTTAGGCCGTAGCTATTCGATGTGGTGGAGCAACGCCCAAGAGTGAAACCTAGGTTGCCCGGAAAATAGAAATGACCATTACTTTCACACTGGTTGCAATTATTCCTTTTACACGATGGAAAAACTGTTGTATTTTTATTGTATTTTATGCTTCTGGCGTTTACTTCTAAGTCCCTCGCTATTCGGTCTGGTGGAGCAACGCCCTAGAGTGAAACCTAGGTTGCCCGGGAAGTAGAAATGACCATTCCCTTCACACTGGTTGCAATTATTCCATTTATTCGATGGAAAAACTGTTGTATTTTTATTGTATTTTATGCTTCTTGCGTTTACTCCTAAGTCCCTAACTATGCGACCTGGTGGAGCCACGCCCTACAGTTAAGCCTAGGTTGCCCGGAACGTGGAAATGGCCTTTACTTTCACACTGTTTGCAAATATACATCATATACTATGGAAAAGCTGTTGTATTTATATTGTATTTTATACTTCTGGCGTTGACTTCTTAGGCCCTAACTATTCGATCTGGTGGAACAACGCCTTAGGGTGGAGCCTCGATAGGCCGGAACGTAGAAATGACCATAACTATCACACTGGTTGCAATTATTCGTTTTATACGATGGAAAAACTGTTCTATTTATAATGTATTTTATGCTTCTGGCGCTGACTTCTAAGGCACTAACTATTCGATCTGGTGGAGCAACGCACTAGAGTGAAGCCTAGGTTACCCGGAACGTAGAAATGACCATTACCTTCACGCTTGTTGCAATTATTCCTGTTATACGATGGGCAAACTGTAAGATTTTGATTGAACTTTATGCTTCTGGCGTTGACTTCTAAGGCCCTATGTATTCGATCTGGTGGAGCAATGCCTCAGAGGTAAGTCTAGGATGCCCGGAACGTAGAAATGGCCATTACTTTCACACTGGTTTCAATTATTCGTTTTATACAATGGAAAAACTGTTGTATTTATTTTGTATTTGGTGCTTCTGTCGTTGACTTCTTAGGCCCTAACTATTGGATGTGGTGGACCAACGCCCTAGAGTGTAGCCTAGGTTGCCCGGAACGTAGAAATGACCAGATCTTTCACACTGGTTACAATTATGGCAGTTATACGATGGTAAAACTGTTGTATTTTTATTGTATTTTATGCGTTTGGAGCTGTTTTCTATGGCCCCAACTATTCGACATGGTGGAGCAACTTCCTAGTGTGAAGTCTAGGTTGCACGGAACGTAGAAATGGCAATTACTTTCACACTGGTTGCAATTATTCCTTTTATACGATGGAAAAACTGTTGTATTTTTATTGTATTTTATGCTTCTGGCGTTGACTTCGAAGTCCCTAGCTATTCGATCTGGTAGAGCAACGCCTTACAGTTAAGCCTAGGTTGCCCGGAACGTAGAAATGACCTTTTCTTTCACACTCTTTGCAAATATACATCATATACGATGGAAAAGCTGTTGTATTTCTATTGTATTTTATGCTTCGGGCGTTGAATTCTAAGTCCCTAGCTATTCGATCTGGTGGAGCAACGCCCTAGAGTGAAGCCTAGGTTACCCGGAACGTAGAAATGACCAGTACTTTCACACTGGTTGCAGTTATTCCTTTTATACAATGGAAAAACTGTTGTATTTATTTTGTATTTTATGCTTCGGGCGTTGACTTTTAAGGCCCTATGTATTAGATCTGGTGGAGCAATGCCTCAGAGTTAAGTATAGGATGCCCGGAACGTAGAAATGGACATTACTTTCACACTGGTTGCAATTATTCCTTTTATACGATGGAAGAACTGTTGTATTTTTATTGTATTTTATGTTCTGGCGTTGACTTCGAAGTCCCTGGCTATTCGATCTGGTGGAGCAACGCCCTACAGTTAAGCCTAGGTTGCCCGGAACGTAGAAATAACCTTTACTTTCACACTCTTTGCAAATATACATCATATACGATGGAAAAGCTGTTGTATTTATATTGTATTTTATGCTTCGGGCGTCGAATTCTAAGTCCCTAGCTATTCGATCTGGTGGAGCAACGCCCTAGAGTGAACCCTAGGTTGCCCGGAACGTGGTTTAGACCTTCCCCTTCACACTGGTTGCAATTATTCCTGTTATACGATGGAAAAACTGTTGCATCTTTATTGTATTTTATGTTTCGGGCGCTGACTTCTAAGGCACTAACTATTCGATCTGGTGGAGAACCGCCCTGTAGTGAAGCCTAGGTTGCCCGGAACGTAGAAATGACCTTTACTTTCACACTGCTTGCAAATATACATCATATACGATGGAAAAGCTGTTGTATTTATATTGTATTTTATGCTTCTGGCGTTGACTTCTTAGGCCCTAACTATTCGATCTGGTGGAACAACGCCCTAGGGTGAAGCCTAGGTTGGCCGGAACGTAGAAATGACCATAACTTTCATACTGGTTGCAATTATTCGTTTTATACGATGGGAAAACTGTTGTATTTATATTGTATTTTATGCTTCTGGCGTTGACTCCTACGGCCGTTGCTATTCGATGTGTTGAAACAACGCCCTAGAGTGAAGCCTAGGTTGCCCGGAACGCAGAAATGGCCATTACTTTCACACTGGTTGCAATTATGCCTTTTATACAATGGAAAAACTGTTGTATTTATATTGCATTTTATGCTGCTGGCTTTGACTTCTTAGACCCTAACTATTCGATCTGGTCAAGCAACGCCCTAGAGTGAAGCCTAAGTTGCCCGGAACGTGGAAATGACCATTACCTTCACACTGCTTGCGATTATTCATCTGATACGATGGTAAAACTGTTGTACTTATGTTGTATTTAATATTCGGGCGTTGAATTCTAAGTCCCTAGCTATTCGATCTGGTGGAGCAACGCCCTAGAGTGAAGCCTAGGTTACCCGGAACGTAGAAATGACCAGTACTTTCACACTGGTTGCAGTTACTCCTGTTATACAATGGAAAAACTGTTGTATTTTTTTGTATTTTATGCTTCGGGCGTTGACTTTTAAGGCCCTATGTATTAGATCTGGTGGAGCAATGCCTCAGAGTTAAGTATAGGATGCCCGGAACGTAGAAATGGCCATTACTTTCACACTGGTTGCAATTATTCGCTTTATACGATGGAAAAGCTGTTGTATTTATATTGTATTTTATGTTTCTGGCGTTGACTTCTAAGGCCGAAGCAATTCGATGTGGCGGGACAACGCCCTAGAGTGAAGCCTAGGTTGCCCGGAACGTAGAAATGACCATTACTTTCACACTGGTTGCAATTATTCGTTTTATACAATGGAAAAAATGTTGTATTTATTTTGTATTTGGTGCTTCTGGCGTTGACTTCTTAGGCCCTAACTATTGGATGTGGTGGACCAACGCCCTAGAGTGTAGCCTAGGTTGCCCGGAACGTAGAAATGACCAGATCTTTCACACTGGTTACAATTATGCCAGTTATACGATGGTAAAACTGTTGTATTTTTATTGTATTTTATGCGTTTGGAGCTGTTTTCTATGGCCCCAACTATTCGACCTGGTGGAGCAACTTCCTAGTGTGAAGTCTAGGTTGCACGGAACGTAGAAATGGCCATTACTTTCACACTGGTTGCAATTATTCCTTTTATACGATGGAAGAACTGTTGTATTTTTATTGTATTTTATGCTTCTGGCGTTGACATCGAAGTCCCTAGCTATTCGATCTGGTGGAGCAACGCCCTACAGTTAAGCCTAGGTTGCCCGGAACGTAGAAATGACCTTTACTTTCACACTCTTTGCAAATATACATCATATACGATGGAAAAGCTGTTGTATTTATATTGTATTTTATGCTTCGGGCGTTGAATTCTAAGTCCCTATCTATTCGATCTGGTGGAGCAACGCCCTAGAGTGAAGCCTAGGTTACACGGAACGTAGAAATTACCAGTACTTTCACACTGGTTGCAGTTATTCCTTTTATACAATGGAAAAACTGTTGTATTTATCTTGTATTTTATGCTTCGGGCGTTGACTTTTAAGGCCCTATGTATTAGATCTGGTGGAGCAATGCCTCAGAGTTAAGTATAGGATGCCCGGAACGTAGAAATGGCCATTACTTTCACACTGGTTGCAATTATTCGTTTTATACGATGGTAAAGCTGTTGTATTTATATTGCATTTTATGTTTCTGGCGTTGACTTTTAAGGCCCTATGTATTAGATCTGGTGGAGCAATGCCTCAGAGTTAAGTATAGGATGCCCGGAACGTAGAAATGGCCATTACTTTCACACTGGTTGCAATTATTCGTTTTATACGATGGAAAAGCTGTTGTATTTATATTGTATTTTAGGTTTCTGGCGTTGACTTCTAAGGCCGAAGCAATTCGATGTGGTGGAACAACGCCCTCGAGTGAAGCCTAGGTTGCCCGGAACGTAGAAATGACCATTACTTTCACACTGGTTGCAATTATTCGTTTTATACAATGGAAAAAATGTTGTATTTATTTTGTATTTGGTGCTTCTGGCGTTGACTTCTTAGGCCCTAACTATTGGATGTGGTGGACCAACACCCTAGAGTGTAGCCTAGGTTGCCCGGAACGTAGAAATGACCAGATCTTTCACACTGGTTACATTTATGCCAGTTATACGATGGTAAAACTGTTGTATTTTTGTTGTATTTTATGCGTTTGGAGCTGTTTTCTATGGCCCCAACTATTCGACCTGGTGGAGCAACTTCCTAGTGTGAAGCCTAGGTTGCACGGAACGTAGAACTGCCCATTACTTTCACACTGGTTGTAATTATTCCTGTTATACGATGGAATAACTGTTGTATTTATATTTTATTTTATGCTTCTTGCGTTGACTTCTCAGGCCCTAGCTATTCGATCTGGTGGTGCAACCCTCAAGAGTGAAGCCTAGGTTGCCCGGAACTTAGAAGTGACCATCACCTTCCCTCTGGTTGCTATTATTCCTGTTATATGGTGGAAAAACTGTTGTATTTTTATTGTATTTTATGCTTCTGGCGTTGACTTCTAAGTCCCTTACTTTTCGATCTGGTGGACCAACGCCATTGAGCGAAGCCTATGTTGCCCGGAACGTAGAAATGACCTGTTCTTTCACAGTGGTTGCAATTATTCCCGTTATACGATGGATAAACTGTTGTATTTTTATTGTATTTTAGGATTCGGGCGTTGACTTCTAAGGCCCTAGCTATTCGATCTGGTGGAGCAACGCCCTAGAGTGAAGCCTAGGTTACCCGAAGCGTAGAAATGACCATTACTTTTACTCTGGTTGCAATTATTCCAGTTATACGATGAAGAAACTGTTCAATTTTTATTGTATTTTATGCTTCAGGCGTTGACTTCTAAGGCCGTAGCTAATCGATGTGGTGGGGCAACGCTCTACAGTGATGCCTAGGTTGGCCGGAACGCAGAAATGGCCATTACTTTCACACTGGTTGCAATTATTCGTTTTATACGATGGAAAAATTGTTGTATTTATTTTGTATTTGGTGCTTCTGGCGTTGACTTCTAAGGCCCTAACTATTCGATGTGGAGGAGCAACGCCATAGAGCGAAACCTAGGTTGCTTGGAACGTAGAAATGATCATTACTTTCACACTGGTTGCAATTATTCCTGTTATACGACGGACAAACTGTTGGATTTTTATTGTACTTTATGCTTCTGGCGTTGTCCTTTTAGGCCCTAACTATTCGATCTGGTGGAGCAACGCCCTAGAGTGAAGCCTAGGTTGCCCGGAATGTAGTAATGACCATCACTTTCAGACTGGTTGCAATTATTCTAGTTACACGATGGAAAAACTCTTGTATTTATATTATATTTTATGCTTCAGCCGTTGACTTCTAAGGCCGTAGCTATTCGGTGTGGTGGAGCAACGCCATAGAGTGAATCCTAGGTTCCCCGGAAAGTAGAAATGACCATTACTTCCACACTGTTTGCAGTTATTCATTTTATACAATGGAAAAACAGTTGTATTTATATTGTTTTTTATAGTTATGGCGTTGACTTCTAAGGCCGTAGCTATTCTATCTGGAGGAGCAACGCCCTAGAGTGAAGCCTAGGTTGACCGGAATGCAGAAATGACCATGACCTTCACACTGGTGGCAATTATTCCTGTTATACGATGGGAAAACTGTTGTATTTATATTATATTTTATGTTTCAGCCGTTGACTTCTAACGCCGTAGCTATTCGATGTGGTGGAGCAACGCCCTAGAGTGAAGCCTAGATTGCCCGGAAAGTAGAAATGACCATTACTTCCACACTGCTTGCAATTATACATTTTATACGATGGAAAAACTGTGGTACTTATGTTGCATTTTATTCTTCTGGCGTTGAATTCTAAGTCCATAGCTATCCGGTTTGGTGGAGCAACGACCAAGAGTGAAACCCAGGTTGCCCGGAACGCAGAAATGACCATTACCTTCACACCGGTTGCAATTATTCGTTTTATACGATGGAAAAGCTGTTGTATTTATATTGTATTTTATGCATCTGGCGTTGACTTCTTAGGCCCTAACTATTCGATCCAGTGGAGCAACGCCCTAGACTGAAGTCTAGATTGCCCGGAACGTAGAAATGACAATTACTTTCACACTGTTTGCAAATATACATCATATACGATGAAAAAACTGTTGTATTTTTATTGTATTTTATGCTTCAGGCGTTGACTTCTAGGGCCGTAGCTATTCGATGTGGTGGGGCAACGCCCTAGGGTGAAGCCTAGGTTGGCCGGAACGTAGAAATGACCATAACTTTCATACTGGTTGCAATTATTCGTTCTATACGATGGAAAAACTGTTCCATTTATTTTGTATTTTATGCTTCTGGCGTTGACTTCTTAGGCCCTAACTATTCGATCTGGTGGAACAACGCCCTAGGGTGAAGCCTAGGTTGCCCGGAACGTAGAAATGATCATAACTATCAGACTGGTTGCAATTATTCGTTTTATACGATGGAAAGACTGTTGTATTTATATTGTATTTTATAGTTATGGCGTTGACTTCTTAGGCCCTAGCTATTGGATCTCGTGGACCAACGCCCTGGAGTGAAGACTAGGTTGCCCGGAACGTAGAAGTGACCATAGCTTTCACACTGGTTGCAATTATTCATTTTATACAAGGGAAAAACTGTTGTATTTATATTGCATTTTATGCTTCTGGCTTTGACTTCTTAGGCCCTAACTATTCGGTCTGGTGGAGCAACGCCCTAGAGTGAAGCCTAGGTTGCCCGGAGCGTAGAAATGACCATATCTTTCACACTGTTTGCAATTATTCCTGTTATACGATGGAAAAGCTGTTGTATTTATATAGTATTTTATGCTTCTGGCGTTGCCTTCTTTGACCCTAACTATTCGATCTGGTGGACCGATGCTCCAGAGTAAAGCCTAGGTTGCCCGGAACGTAGAAATGACCATTACTTTCACACTGGTTGCAGTTATTCCTGTTATACAATGGAAAAACTGTTCTATTTATTTTGTATCTTGTGCTTCGGGCGTTGACATCTAAGGCCCTAACCATTCGTTCTGGTGGAGCAACGCACTAGAGTGAAGCCTATGTTGCCCGGAACGTAGAAATGACCATTACCTTCACACTGCTTGCAATTATACATTTTATACGATGGAAAAACTGTGGTACTTATGTTGCATTTTATTCTTCTGGCGTTGACTTCTAAGTCCCTAGCTATTCGATCTGGTGGAGCAACGCCCTACAGTGAAGCCTAGGTTACCCCGAACGTAGAAATGACCAGTACTTTCACACTGGTTGCAGTTATTCCTGTTATACAATGGAAAAACTGTTCTATTTATTTTGTATCTTGTGCTTCGGGCGTTGACATCTAAGGCCCTAACCATTCGTTCTGGTGGAGCAACGCACTAGAGTGAAGCCTATGTTGCCCGGAACGTAGAAATGACCATTACCTTCACACTGCTTGCAATTATACATTTTATACGATGGAAAAACTGTGGTACTTATGTTGCATTTTATTCTTCTGGCGTTGACTTCTAAGTCCCTAGCTATTCGATCTGGTGTAGCAACGCCCTAGAGTGAAGCCTAGGTTACCGGGAACATAGAAATGGCCAGTACTTTCACACTGGTTGCAGTTATTCCTGTTATACGATTGAAAAACTGTTGCATTTTTATTGTACTTTATGCCTCTTGCGTTGACTTCTAAGTCCCTAGCTATTCGATCTGGTGGAGCAAGGCCCTAGAGCGAAGCCTAGGTTGCCCGGAACGTAGAAATGGCCTGTACTTTCAAACTGGTTGCAATTATGCCTGTTATACTATGGAAAAACTGTTGCATTTTTATTGCATTTTAAGCTTCTGGCGTTGTATTCAAAGTCCCTAACTATTCGATCTGGTGGAGCAATGCCCTGGAGTTAAGCCTAGTTTGCCTGGAACATAGAAATGACCAGTACTTTCCCACTGGTTGCAGCTTTCCTGTTATACGATGGAAAAACTGTTGCATTTTTATTGTATTTTATGCTTCTGGCGTTGTATTCAAAGTCCCTAACTATTCGATCTGGTGGAGCAATGCCCTGGAGTTAAGCCTAGGTTGCCTGGAACGTAGAAATGACCATAACTTTCACACTGGTAGCAATTATTCGATTTATACAATGGAAAAACTGTTCTATTTACTTTGTATTTTATGCTTCGGGCGTTGACATCTAAGTCCCTAACTATTCGATCTGGTGGAGCAACGCCCTAGAGTGAAGCCTAGGTTGCCCGGAACGTAGAAATGACCAGTACTTTCACACTGGTTGCAGTTATTCCTGTTATACGATTGAAAAACTGTTGCATTTTTATTGTACTTCATGCCTCTGGCGATGACTTCGAAGTCCCCAGCTATTCGATCTGGTGGAGCAACGCCCTACAGTTAAGCCTAGGTAGCCCGGAACGTAGAAACGACCTTTACTTTCACACTGTTTGCAAATATACATCATATACGATGAAAAAACTGTTGTATTTTTATCGTATTTTATGCTTCAGGCGTTGACTTCTAAGGCCGTAGCTATTCGATCTGGTGGAGCAATGCCCTACAGTGAAGCCTAGGTTACCCCGAACGTAGAAATGACCAGTACTTTCACACTGGTTGCAGTTATTCCTGTTATACAATGGAAAAACTGTTCTATTTATTTTGTATCTTGTGCTTCGGGCGTTGACATCTAAGGCCCTAACCATTCGTTCTGGTGGAGCAACGCACTAGAGTGAAGCCTATGTTGCCCGGAACGTAGAAATGACCATTACCTTCACACTGCTTGCAATTATACATTTTATACGATGGAAAAACTGTGGTACTTATGTTGCATTTTATTCTTCTGGCGTTGACTTCTAAGTCCCTAGCTATTCGATCTGGTGTAGCAACGCCCTAGAGTGAAGCCTAGGTTACCGGGAACATAGAAATGGCCAGTACTTTCACACTGGTTGCAGTTATTCCTGTTATACGATTGAAAAACTGTTGCATTTTTATTGTACTTTATGCCTCTTGCGTTGACTTCTAAGTCCCTAGCTATTCGATCTGGTGGAGCAAGGCCCTAGAGCGAAGCCTAGGTTGCCCGGAACGTAGAAATGGCCTGTACTTTCAAACTGGTTGCAATTATGCCTGTTATACTATGGAAAAACTGTTGCATTTTTATTGCATTTTAAGCTTCTGGCGTTGTATTCAAAGTCCCTAACTATTCGATCTGGTGGAGCAATGCCCTGGAGTTAAGCCTAGTTTGCCTGGAACATAGAAATGACCAGTACTTTCCCACTGGTTGCAGCTTTCCTGTTATACGATGGAAAAACTGTTGCATTTTTATTGTATTTTATGCTTCTGGCGTTGTATTCAAAGTCCCTAACTATTCGATCTGGTGGAGCAATGCCCTGGAGTTAAGCCTAGGTTGCCTGGAACGTAGAAATGACCATAACTTTCACACTGGTAGCAATTATTCGATTTATACAATGGAAAAACTGTTCTATTTACTTTGTATTTTATGCTTCGGGCGTTGACATCTAAGTCCCTAACTATTCGATCTGGTGGAGCAACGCCCTAGAGTGAAGCCTAGGTTGCCCGGAACGTAGAAATGACCAGTACTTTCACACTGGTTGCAGTTATTCCTGTTATACGATTGAAAAACTGTTGCATTTTTATTGTACTTCATGCCTCTGGCGATGACTTCGAAGTCCCCAGCTATTCGATCTGGTGGAGCAACGCCCTACAGTTAAGCCTAGGTAGCCCGGAACGTAGAAACGACCTTTACTTTCACACTGTTTGCAAATATACATCATATACGATGAAAAAACTGTTGTATTTTTATCGTATTTTATGCTTCAGGCGTTGACTTCTAAGGCCGTAGCTATTCGATCTGGTGGAGCAATGCCCTGGAGTTAAGCCTAGTTTGCCTGGAACATAGAAATGACCAGTACTTTCCCACTGGTGGCAGCTTTCCTGTTATACGATGGAAAAACTGTTGCATTTTTATTGTATTTTATGCTTCTGGCGTTGTATTCAAAGTCCCTAACTATTCGATCTGGTGGAGCAATGCCCTGGAGTTAAGCCTAGGTTGCGTGAAACGTAGAAATGACCATAACTTTCACACTGGTAGCAATTATTCATTTTATACAATGGAAAAACTGTTCTATTTATTTTGTATTTTATGCTTCGGGCGTTGACATCTAAGGCCCTAACTATTCGAGCTGGTGAAGCAACGCTCTAGAGTGAAGCCTAGTTTGCCCGGTACGTAGAAATGACCACTACATTCACTCTGTTTGCGATTATTCATTTTATGCGATGGTAAAACTGTTGTACATATTTCGTATTTTATGCTTCTGGCGTTGACTTCTTCGGCCCTAGCTATTCGATCGGTTGGAGCAACGCCCTAGGGTGATGCCTAGGTTGCCCGGAACGCAGAAATGACCATAACTTTCATACTGGTTGCAGTTATTCGTTTAATACGATGGAAAAACTGTTGCATTTTTATTGTACTTTATGCTTCTGGCGTTGACTCCTTAGGCCCTATCTATTGGATGTAGCGGACCAACGCCCTAGAGTGAAGCCTAGGTTGCCCGAAACGTAGAAATGACCATATCTTTCACACTGGTTGCAATGATCCCTGTTATACGATGAAAAAAATGTTGTATTTATTTTGTATTTGGTGCTTCTGGCGTTGACTTCTTAAGCCCTAACTATTGGATGTGGTGGACCAACGCCCTAGAGTGAAGCCTAGGTTGCCGGGAACGTAGAAATGACCATATCTTTCACACTGGTTGCAATTATGCCAGTTATACGAAGGTAAAACTATTGTATTTTTATTGTATTTCATGCGTCTGGAGTTGTTTTCTAAGGCCCCAACTATTCGACCTGCTGGAGCAACGCCATAGAGCGAAACCTAGGTTGCTCGGAACGTAGAAATGATCATTACTTTCACACTGGTTGCAATTATTCCTGTTATACGACGGACAAACTGTTGGATTTTTATTGTACTTTATGCTTCTGGCGTTGACTTCTTAGGCCCTAGCTATTCGATCTGGTGGAGCAACGCCCTAGAGTGAAGCCTAGGTTGCCCGGAATGTAGAAATGACCATCACTTTCAGACTGGTTGCAATTATTCTAGTTACACGATGGAAAGCTGTTGTATTTATTTTGTATTTGGTGCTTCTGGCGTTAACTTCTAAGGCCCTAACTATTCGATCTGGTGGTGCAACGCCCTAGAGTGAAGCCTAGTTTGCCCGGAACGTAGAAATGACCTGTACTTTCACAGTGGTTGCAATTATTCCTGTTATACGATGGGAAAATTGTTGTACTTATGTTGTATTTTATGCTTCTGGAGTCGAATTCTAAGTCCCTAACTATTCGATCTGGTGGAGCAACGCCCTAGAGTGAAGCCTAGTTTGCCCGGAACGTAGAAATGACCGTTGCTTTCACACTGTTTGCAAATATACATTATAGACGATGGAAAAGCTGTTGTATTTATATTGTATTTCATGCTTCTGGCGTTGACTTCTTAGGTCCTAACTATTTGATCTGGTGGAGCTCCGGCCTAGAGTGAAGCCTTGGCTGCCCGGAACGTAGAAATGACCGTTACTTTCACACTGTTTGCAAATATACATTATATACGATGGAAAAGCTGTTGGATTTATATTGTCTTTTATGCTTCGGCCGTACACTTCTTAGGTCCTAACTATTTGATCTGGTGGACCAACGCCCTAGAGTGAAGCCTAGGCTGCCCGGAACGTGGTAATGACCATCACTTTCACATTTGTTGCAATAATTCCCGTTATACGATGGATGAACTGTTGTATTTTTATTGTATTTTAGGTTTCGGGCGTTCACTTCTAAGGCCCTAGCTATTCCATCTGGTGGACAACGCCCTAGAGTGAAGCCTAGGTTGCCCGGAACGTAGAAATGACCATTACCTTCACACCGGTTTCAATTATTCGTTCTATACGATGGAAAAGCTGTTGTATTTATATTGTATTTTATGCATCTGGCGTTGACTTCTTAGGCCCTAACTATTCGATCCAGTGGAGCAACGCCCTAGAGTGAAGTCTAGATTGCCCGGAACGTAGAAATGACCATTACTTTCACACTGTTTGCAATTATTCCTGTTATACTATGGAAAAACTGTTGTATTTTTATTGTATTTTATGCTTCTGGCGTTGACTTCTTAGGCCCTGAATATTCGATCCGGTGGAGCATCGCCCTAAAGTGAGGCCTAGGTTGCCCGGAACGTAGAAATGACCGTTACTTTCACAATGTTTGCAATCATTAATTGTATACGATGGAAAAACTGTTGTATTTATATTGTATTTTATGCTTCTGGCGTTGACTTCTTAGGCCCTAACTATTCGATCTGGTGGAGCAACGCCCTACAGTTAAGCCTAGGTTGCCCGGAATGTAGAAATGACCATGAATTTCACACTGGTTGCAATTATTCTTGTTATACGATGGAAAAACTGTTGTACTTATATCATATTTTATGCCTCTGGCGTTGACTCCTAAGGCCGTAGCTATTCCATGTGGTGGAGCAACGCCCTAGAGTGAAGCCTAGGTTGGCCGGAACGTAGAAATGACCATTACATCCACACTGTTTGCAATTATTCATTTTATACAATGGAGAAACTGTTGTATTTATATTGTTTTTTATAGTTATGGCGTTGACTTCTAAGGCTGTAGCTATTCGATGTGGTGGAGCAATGCCCTAGAGTGAAGCCTAGGATGCCCGCAACGTAGAAATGACCATATTTTTCACACTGTTTGCAATTATTCCTGTTATACGATTGAAAAACTGTTGCATTTATATTGCATTTTATGCTTCTGGCATTGACTTCTAAGGCCCTAACTATTCAATGTGGTGGAGCAACGTCCTAGAGTGAAGCCTAGGTTGCCCGGAACGTAGAAATGACCATAGCTTTCACACTGGTTGCAATTATTCTTGTTATACGATCGAAAAACTGTTGTATTTATTTTGTATTTTATGCCACTGGCGTTGACTCCTAAGGCCGTAGCTATTCGATGTGGTGGAGCAACGCCCTAGAGTGAAGCCTAGGTTGCCCGGAACGTAGAAATGACCATGTCTTTCACACTGATTGCAATTATTCCTGTTATACGATGGAAAAACTGTTGTACTTATATTATATTTTATGCTTCAGGCGTTGACTTCTAAGGGCGCAGCTATTCGATGTGGTGGAGAAACGCCCTAGAGTGAAGCCTGGGTTGCCCGGAAAGTACAAATGACCATTACCTCCACACTGGTTGCAATTACACATTTTATGCGATGGAAAAACTGTTGTACATATATCGTATTTTATGCTTCTGGCGTTGACTTCTTAGGCCCTAACTATTCGATCAGGTGGAGCAACGACCAAGGGTGAAGCCTAGGTTGCGCGGAACGTAGAAATGACCATCACCTTCACACGGTTTGCGATTATTCATTTTATACAATGGAGAAACTGTTGTATTTATATTGTTTTTTATAGTTATGGCGTTGACTTCTTAGACCCTAACTATTGGATCTGGTGGACCAACGCCCTAGAGTGAAGCCTAGGTTGCCCGGAACGTAGAAATGACCATTACCTTCACACTGTTTGCGATTATTCATTTTATACGATGGTAAAACTGTTGTATTTATTTTGTATTTTATGCTTCTGGCATTGACTTCTAAGGCCCTAGCTATTCCATCTGGTGGAGCAACGCCCTAGAGTGGAGCCTAGGTCGCCCGAAACGTGGAAATGACCATTACTTTCACTCTGGTTGCAATTATTCCAGCTATACGATGGACAAACTGTTGGATTTTGATTGTACTTTATGCTTCAGGCGCTGACTTCTTAGGCCCTAACTATTCGCTCTGGTGGAACAACGCCCTAGGGTGAAGCCTAGGTTGCCCGGAACGTAGAAATACCATTACCTTCACACTGTTTGCGATTATTCATTTTATACGATGTTAAAACTGTTGTACATATATCGTATTTTATGCTTCTGGCGTTGACTTCTTAGGGCCTAACTATTCGATCAGGTGGAGAAACGCCCTAGGGTGAAGCCTAGGTTGCCCGGAACGTGGAAATGGCCATAACTTTCACACTGGTTGCAATTATTCGTTCTATACAATGGAAAAACTGTTGTATTTATTTTGTATTTTATGCTTCTGGCGTTGACTTCTAAGGCCCTATCTATTCGATTTGGCCGAGCAACGCCCTAGAGTGAAGCCTAGGTTGCCCGGAACGTAGAAATGACCATTACTTCCACACTGTTTGCAATTATTCATTTTATACGATGGAAAAACTGTTGTACTTACATTGTATTTTATGCTTCTGGCGTTAACTTCTTAGGCCCTAACTATTCGATCTTGTGGAGCAGCGCCCTAGAGTGAAGCCTAGGTTGCCCGGAACGTAGAAACGACCAATTACTTTCACACTGGTTGCAATTACTCCAGTTATACGATGGAAAATCTGTTGTATTTATATTGTATTTTATGCTTCTTGCGTTCACTACTTAGGCCCTAACTCTTCGACCTAATGGAGCACCGCCCTAGAGTGAAGCCGAGGTTGCCTGGAACGTGGTAATGACCATTACCTTCACACTGGTTGCAATTATTCGTTTTATACGATGGAAAAACTGTTGTACATATATCGTATTTTATGCTTCTGGCGTTGACTTCTTAGGCCCTAACTATTCGATCTGGTGGAGCAACGCCCTAGAGTGAAGCCTAGGTTGCCCGGAACGTAGAAATGACCATAACTTTCACACTGGTTGCAATTATCCCTTTTATACAATGGAAAAGCTGTTGTATTTTTATTGTACTTTATGCTTCTGGCGTTAACTTCTCGTGCCCTAACTATTCGATCTGGTGGAGCAACGCCCTAGAGTGAAGCCTAGGTTGCCCGAAACGTAGAAATGACCATTACTTTCACACTGTTTGCAATTATTCATTTTATACGATGGAAAAGCTGTTGTATTTATATTGTATTTTATGCTTCTGGCGTTGACTTCTTAGGACCTAGCTATTCGATCTGGTGGAGCAACGCCCTAGAGTGAAGCCTAGGTTGCCCGGAACGTAGAAATGACCATAGCTTTCATACTGGTTGCAATTATTCGCTTTATACGATGGAAAAACTGTTGTATTTATTTTGTATTTGGTGCTCCTGGCGTTGACTTCTTAGGCCCTAGCTATTGGACCTGGTGGAGCAGCGCCCTAGGGTGAAGCCTAGGTTGCCCGGAACGTGGAAATGACCATAACTATCAGACTGGTTGCAATTACTCGTTTTATACGACGGAAAGACTGTTCTATTTATATTGTATTTTATAGTTATGGCGATGTGTTCTAGGTCCGTAGCTATTCGATGTGGTGGAGCAACGCCCTAGGGTGGAGCCTAGGTTGCCCAGAACGTAGAAATGACCATAAGTTTCATACTGGTTGCAATTATTCGTTTTATACAATGGAAAAACAGTTGTATTTATATTGTGTTTTATGCTTCAGGCGTTGACTTCTTAGGCCCTAACTATTCGATCTGGTGGAGCAACGCCCTAGAGTGAGGCCTAGGTTGCCCGGAATGTAAAAATGATCAGTACTTTCACACTGGTTGCAATTATTCGTTTTATACAATGGAAAAACTGTTCTATTTATTTTGTATTTTATGCTTCGGGCGTTGACTTCTAAGGCCCTAACTATTCGATCTGGCGGAGCAACGCCCTAGAGTGAATCCTAGGTTACCCGGAATGCAGAAATGACCATCACTTTCACACTGGTGGCAATTATTCCTGTTATACGATGGACAAACTGTTGGATTTTTAATGTACTTTATGCTTCTGGCGTTGACTTCTAAGGCCCTATGTATTCGATCTGGTGGAGCAATGCCCTAGAGTGAAGCCTAGGATGCCCGCAACGTAGAAATGACCATATTTTTCACACTGTTTGCAATTATTCCTGTTATGCGATTGAAAAACTGTTGTATTTATATTGTATTTTATGCTTCTGGCGTTGACTTCAAAGGCCGCAGCTATTCGATGTGGTGGAGCAACGCCCTAGAGTGAAGCCTAGGTTGCCCGGAACGTAGAGATGACCAGAGCTTTCACACTGGTTGCAATTATTCCTGTTATACAAGTGAAAAACTGTTGTATTTATATTGTATTTTATGCTTCTGGCGTTGACTTCAAAGGCCGCAGCTATTCGATGTGGTGGAGCAACGCCCTAGAGTGAAGCCTAGGTTGCCCGGAACGTAGAAATGACCGTTACTTTCACACTGTTTGCAAATGTACATTACATACGATGGAAAAGCTGTTGTATTAATATTGTATTTTATGCTTCTGGCGTTGACTTCTTAGGCCCTAACTATTTGATCTGGTGGAGCACCGCCCTGTAGTGAAGCCTAGGTTGCCCGGAACGTGGAAATGACCATAACTTTCACACTGGTTTCAATTATTCGTTTTATACAATGGAAAAACCGTTCTATTTATTTTGTATTTTATGCTTCTGGCGTTGACTTCTATGGCCCTAACTATTTGGTCTGGTGGAGCGACGCCCTAGGGTGAAGCCTAGGTTGCCCGGAACGTAGAAATGACCATTACCTTCACACTGTTTGCGATTATTCATTTTATACGATGGTAAAACTGTTGTATTTATTTTGTATTTTATGCTTCTGGCATTGACTTCTAAGGCCCTAGCTATTCCATCTGGTGGAGCAACGCCCTAGAGTGGAGCCTAGGTCGCCCGAAACGTGGAAATGACCATTACTTTCACTCTGGTTGCAATTATTCCAGCTATACGATGGACAAACTGTTGGATTTTGATTGTACTTTATGCTTCAGGCGCTGACTTCTTAGGCCCTAACTATTCGCTCTGGTGGAACAACGCCCTAGGGTGAAGCCTAGGTTGCCCGGAACGTAGAAATACCATTACCTTCACACTGTTTGCGATTATTCATTTTATACGATGTTAAAACTGTTGTACATATATCGTATTTTATGCTTCTGGCGTTGACTTCTTAGGGCCTAACTATTCGATCAGGTGGAGAAACGCCCTAGGGTGAAGCCTAGGTTGCCCGGAACGTGGAAATGGCCATAACTTTCACACTGGTTGCAATTATTCGTTCTATACAATGGAAAAACTGTTGTATTTATTTTGTATTTTATGCTTCTGGCGTTGACTTCTAAGGCCCTATCTATTCGATTTGGCCGAGCAACGCCCTAGAGTGAAGCCTAGGTTGCCCGGAACGTAGAAATGACCATTACTTCCACACTGTTTGCAATTATTCATTTTATACGATGGAAAAACTGTTGTACTTACATTGTATTTTATGCTTCTGGCGTTAACTTCTTAGGCCCTAACTATTCGATCTTGTGGAGCAGCGCCCTAGAGTGAAGCCTAGGTTGCCCGGAACGTAGAAATGACCAATTACTTTCACACTGGTTGCAATTACTCCAGTTATACGATGGAAAATCTGTTGTATTTATATTGTATTTTATGCTTCTTGCGTTCACTACTTAGGCCCTAACTCTTCGACCTAATGGAGCACCGCCCTAGAGTGAAGCCGAGGTTGCCTGGAACGTGGAAATGACCATTACCTTCACACTGGTTGCAATTATTCGTTTTATACGATGGAAAAACTGTTGTACATATATCGTATTTTATGCTTCTGGCGTTGACTTCTTAGGCCCTAACTATTCGATCTGGTGGAGCAACGCCCTAGAGTGAAGCCTAGGTTGCCCGGAACGTAGAAATGACCATAACTTTCACACTGGTTGCAATTATCCCTTTTATACAATGGAAAAGCTGTTGTATTTTTATTGTACTTTATGCTTCTGGCGTTAACTTCTCGTGCCCTAACTATTCGATCTGGTGGAGCAACGCCCTAGAGTGAAGCCTAGGTTGCCCGAAACGTAGAAATGACCATTACTTTCACACTGTTTGCAATTATTCATTTTATACGATGGAAAAGCTGTTGTATTTATATTGTATTTTATGCTTCTGGCGTTGACTTCTTAGGACCTAGCTATTCGATCTGGTGGAGCAACGCCCTAGAGTGAAGCCTAGGTTGCCCGGAACGTAGAAATGACCATAGCTTTCATACTGGTTGCAATTATTCGCTTTATACGATGGAAAAACTGTTGTATTTATTTTGTATTTGGTGCTCCTGGCGTTGACTTCTTAGGCCCTAGCTATTGGACCTGGTGGAGCAGCGCCCTAGGGTGAAGCCTAGGTTGCCCGGAACGTGGAAATGACCATAACTATCAGACTGGTTGCAATTACTCGTTTTATACGACGGAAAGACTGTTCTATTTATATTGTATTTTATAGTTATGGCGATGTGTTCTAGGTCCGTAGCTATTCGATGTGGTGGAGCAACGCCCTAGGGTGGAGCCTAGGTTGCCCAGAACGTAGAAATGACCATAAGTTTCATACTGGTTGCAATTATTCGTTTTATACAATGGAAAAACAGTTGTATTTATATTGTGTTTTATGCTTCAGGCGTTGACTTCTTAGGCCCTAACTATTCGATCTGGTGGAACAACGCCCTAGAGTGAAGCCTAGGTTGCCCGGAACGTAGAAATGACCATTACTTCCACACTGTTTGCAATTATTCATTTTATACGATGGAAAAACTGTTGTACTTACATTGTATTTTATGCTTCTGGCGTTGACTTCTAAGTCCCTAGCTATTCGATCTGGTGGAGCAACGCCCTAGAGTGAGGCCTAGGTTGCCCGGAATGTAAAAATGATCAGTACTTTCACACTGGTTGCAATTATTCGTTTTATACAATGGAAAAACTGTTCTATTTATTTTGTATTTTATGCTTCGGGCGTTGACTTCTAAGGCCCTAACTATTCGATCTGGCGGAGCAACGCCCTAGAGTGAATCCTAGGTTACCCGGAATGCAGAAATGACCATCACTTTCACACTGGTGGCAATTATTCCTGTTAATCGATGGACAAACTGTTGGATTTTTAATGTACTTTATGCTTCTGGCGTTGACTTCTAAGGCCCTATGTATTCGATCTGGTGGAGCAATGCCCTAGAGTGAAGCCTAGGATGCCCGCAACGTAGAAATGACCTTATTTTTCACACTGTTTGCAATTATTCCTGTTATGCGATTGAAAAACTGTTGTATTTATATTGTATTTTATGCTTCTGGCGTTGACTTCAAAGGCCGCAGCTATTCGATGTGGTGGAGCAACGCCCTAGAGTGAAGCCTAGGTTGCCCGGAACGTAGAGATGACCAGAGCTTTCACACTGGTTGCAATTATTCCTGTTATACAAGTGAAAAACTGTTGTGTTTATATTGTATTTTATGCTTCTGGCGTTGACTTCAAAGGCCGCAGCTATTCGATGTGGTGGAGCAACGCCCTAGAGTGAAGCCTAGGTTGCCCGGAACGTAGAAATGACCGTTACTTTCACACTGTTTGCAAATGTACATTACATACGATGGAAAAGCTGTTGTATTAATATTGTATTTTATGCTTCTGGCGTTGACTTCTTAGGCCCTAACTATTTGATCTGGTGGAGCACCGCCCTGTAGTGAAGCCTAGGTTGCCCGGAACGTGGAAATGACCATAACTTTCACACTGGTTTCAATTATTCGTTTTATACAATGGAAAAACCGTTCTATTTATTTTGTATTTTATGCTTCTGGCGTTGACTTCTATGGCCCTAACTATTTGGTCTGGTGGAGCGACGCCCTAGGGTGAAGCCTAGGTTGCCCGGAACGTAGAAATGACCATTACCTTCACACTGTTTGCGATTATTCATTTTATACGATGGTAAAACTGTTGTGCATACATCGTATTTTATGCTTCTGGCGTTGACTTCTTAGGCCCTAACTATTCGATCAGATGGAGCAACGCCCTAGGGTGAAGGCTAGGTTGCCCGGAACGTAGAAATGACCATAACTTTCATGCTGGTTGCAATTATTCGTTTTATACGATGGAAAAACTGTTGCATTAATTTTGTATTTGGTGTTTCTGGCGTTGACTTCTTAGGCCCTAACTCTTCGATGTGGTTGAGCAACGCCATAGAGTGGAGCCTAGATTGCCCGGAACGTAGAAATGACCATAGCTTCCATACTGGTTGCAATTATTCGTTTTATACAATGGAAAAACTGTTCTACTTATATTGTATTTTATGCATCTGGCATTCACTTCTAAGGCCCTAACTATTCGATGTGGTGGTGCAACACCCTAGAGCGAAGCCTAGGTTGCCCGTAACGTGGAAATGACAATTACTTTCACACTGGTTGCAATTATTCCTGTTATACGATGAACAAACTGTTGGATTTTTATTGTACTTTATGCTTCTGGCGTTGACTTCTAAGGCCCTATGTATTCGATCTGGTGGAGCGATGCCACAGAGTTAAGTCTAGGATGCCCGGAACGTAGAAGTGACCATTACTTTCACACTGGTTGCAATTATTCGTGATAAACGATGGAAAAACTGTTGTACATATATCGTATTTTATGCTTCTGGCGTTGACTTCTCAGGCCCTAACTATTCGATCTGGTAGAGCAACGCCCTAGGGTGAAGCCTAGGTTGCCCGGAACGTAGAAGTGGCCATTACTTTCACACTGGTTGCAATTATTCGTTTTATACGATGGAAAAACTGTTGTACGTATACCGTATTTTATGCTTCTGGCGTTAACTTCTTAGGCCCTAACTATTCGATCTTGTGGAACAGCGCCCTAGAGTGAAGCCTAGGTTGCCCGGAACGTAGAAATGACCAATTACTTTCACACTGGTTGCAATTACTCCAGTTATACGATGGAAAATCTGTTGTATTTATATTGTATTTTATGCTTCTTGCGTTCACTACTTAGGCCCTAACTCTTCGACCTAATGGAGCACCGCCCTAGAGTGAAGCCGAGGTTGCCTGGAACGTGGAAATGACCATTACCTTCACACTGGTTGCAATTATTCGTTTTATACGATGGAAAAACTGTTGTACATATATCGTATTTTATGCTTCTGGCGTTGACTTCTTAGGCCCTAACTATTCGATCTGGTGGAGCAACGCCCTAGAGTGAAGCCTAGGTTGCCCGGAACGTAGAAATGACCATAACTTTCACACTGGTTGCAATTATCCCTTTTATACAATGGAAAAGCTGTTGTATTTTTATTGTACTTTATGCTTCTGGCGTTAACTTCTCGTGCCCTAACTATTCGATCTGGTGGAGCAACGCCCTAGAGTGAAGCCTAGGTTGCCCGGAACGTAGAAATGACCATAACTTTCACACTGGTTGCAATTATTCCTGTTATACGATGGAAAAACTGTTGTATTTGTATTGTATCTTATGCTTCTGGCGTTGACTTCTTAGGCCCTAACTATTCGATCTGGTGGAGCAACGCCCTAGGGTGAAGCCTAGGTTTCCCGGAACGTAGAAATGACCGTAACCTTCATACTGGTTGCAATTATTCGTTTTATACCGTGGAAAGACAGTTGTATTTATATTGTATTTTATGCGTCTGGAGTTGTATTCTAAGGCCCTAACTATTCGGCCTAGTGGACCAACGCCCTAGAGTGAAGCCTAGGTTGCACGGAACGTAGAAATGCCCATTACTTTCACACTGGTTGTAATTATTCCTGTTATACGATGGAAAAACTGTGGTATTTATATTGTATTTTATGCTTCTGGCGTAGGCTTCTAAGGCCGCAGCTATTCGATGTGGTGGAGCAACGCCCTGGAGTGAAGCCTAGGTTGCCCGGAACGTAGAAATGACCATGTCTTTCACACTGGTTGCAATCATTCCTGTTGTACGATGGAAAAAGTGTTGTATTTATATTGTACTTTATGCTTCTGGCGTTGACTTCTAAGGCCGCAGCTATGCGATGTGGTGGAGCAACGCCCTAGAGTGAAGCCTAGGTTGCCCGGAACGTAGAAATGACCATAGCTTTCACACTGGTTGCAATTATTCCTGTTATACAAGGGAAGAACTGTTGTATTTATATTGTATTTTATGCTTCTGGCGTTGACTTCTTAGGCCCTAACTATTCGATCTGGTGGAGCAACGCCCTAGAGAGAAGCCTAGATTGCCCGGAACGTAGAAATGACCATAACTATCAGACTGGTTTCAATTATTCGTTTTATACGATGGAAAGACTGTTGTATTTATATTGTATTTTATAGTTATGGCGTTGTCTTCTAGGGCCGTAGCTATTCGATGTGGTGGAGCAACGCCCTAGAGTGAAGCCTAGGTTGCGCGGAACGTAGAAATGACCATTACTTCCACACTGTTTGCAATTATTCATATCATACAGTGGAAAAACTGTTGTATTTATATGGCATTTTATGCTTCTGGCATTGACTTCTAAGGCCCTAAATATTCGATGTGGTGGAGCAACGCCCTAGAGTGAAGCCTAGGTTGCCCGGAACGTAGCAATGACCATAGCTTTCACACTGTTTGCAATTATTCCTGTTTTACGATTGAAAAACTGTTTTATTTATATTGTATTTTATGCTTCTGGCGGTGACTTCTAAGGCCGCAGCTATTCGATGTGGTGGAGCAACGCCCTAGAGTGAAGCGTAGGTTGCCCGGAACGTAGAAATGACCATACCTTTCACACTGGTTGCAATTATTCTTGTTATACGATGGAAAAGCTGTTGTATTTGTATTGTATTTTATGCTTCTGGCGTAGACTTCTTAGGCCCTAGCTATTCGATCAAGTGGAATGACGCCATAGAGTGAAGCCTAGGTTGCACGGAACGTAGAAATGCTCATTACTTTCACACTGGTGGTAATTATTCCTGTTATACGATGGAATAACTGTTGTATTTTTATTTTATTTTGTGCTTCTGGCGTTGACTTCTGAGGTCCTAGCTATTCGATCTGGTGGAGCAACGCTCGATAGTGAAGCCTAGGTTGCCCGGAACTGAGAAATGACCATCCCCTTCACTCTGGTTGCAATTATTCCTGTTATACGATGGAAAAACTGTGGGTATTTATATTGTATTTTATGCTTCTGGCGTAGGCTTCTAAGGCCGCAGCTATTCGATCTGGTGGAGCAACGCCCTAGAGTGAAGCCTAGGTTGCCCGGAACGTAGAAATGACCATGTCTTTCACACTGGTTGCAATTATTCCTGTTGTACGATGGAAAAAGTGTTGTATTTATATTGTATTTTATGCTTCTGGCGTTGACTTCTAAGGCCGCAGCTATTCGATGTGGTGGAGCAACGCCCTAGAGTGAAGCCTAGGTTGCCCGGAACGTAGAAATGACCATACCTTTCACACTGGTTGCAATTATTCCTGTTATACAAGGGAAGAACTGTTGTATTTATATTGTATTTTATGCTTCTGGCGTTGACTTCTTAGGCCCTAACTATTCGATCTGGTGGAGCATGGCCCTAGAGTGAAGCCTAGGTTACCCGGAATGCTGAAATGACCATCACTTTCACACTGGTTGCAATTATTCTTGTTATACGATGGAAAAACTGTTGTATTTATTTTGTATTTTATGCCGCTGGCGTTGACTACTAAGGCCGTAGCTATTCGAAGTGGTGGAGCAACGCCCTAGAGTGAAGCCTAGGTTGCCCGGAACGTAGAAATGACCATGTCTTTCACACTGGTTGCAATTATTCCTGTTATACGATGGAAAAACTGTTGTACTTTTATTATATTTTATGCTTCAGGCGTTGACTTCTAAGGCCGTAGCTATTCGATGTGGTGGAGCAATGCCCTAGGGTGAAGCCTAGGAAGCCCGCAACGTAGAAATGACCATATCTATAACACTGTTTGCAATTATTCCTGTTATACGATTGAAAAACTGTTGGATTTATATTGTATTTTATGCTTCTGGCATTGACTTCTAAGGCCCTAACTATTCGATGTGGTGCAGCAAGGCCCTAGAGTGAAGCCTAGGTTGCCCGGAAAGTAGAAATGACCATACCTTTCACACTGGTTGCAATTATTCCTGTTATACGATGGAAAAGCTGTTGTATTTATATTGTTTTTCATAGTTATGGCGTTGACTACTAAGGCCGTAGCTATTCGATGTGGTGGAGCAATGCCCTAGAGTGAAGCCTAGGTTGCCCGGAACGTAGGGATGACCATACCTTTCACACTGGTTGCAATTATTCCTGTTATACGATGGAAAAACTGTTGTATTTATGTTATATTGTATGCTTCAGACGTTGACTTCTAAGGCCGTAGCTATTCGGTGTTGCGGAGAAACGCCCTAGAGTGAAGCCTAGGTTGCCCGGAAAGTAGAAATGACCATTACCTCCACACTGTTTGCAATTATTCACTTTATACAATGGAAAAACTGTTGTATTTATATTGTTTTTCATAGTTATGGCGTTGACTTCTAAGGCCGTAGCTATTCGATGTGGTGGAGCAATGCCCTAGAGTGAAGCCAAGGTTGCACGGAACGTAGAAATGACCATACCTTTCACACTGGTTGCAATTATTCATATTATACAGTTGAAAAGCTGTTGTATTTATATTGTATTTTATGCTTCTGGCATTGACTTCTAAGGCCCTAACTATGCGATGTGGTGCAGCAACGCCCTAGAGTGAAGCCTAGGCTGCCCGGAACGTAGATATGACCATAGCTTTCACACTGGTTGCAATTATTCCTGTTATACGATGGAAAAACTGTTGTATTTATGTTATATTGTATGATTCAGACGTTGACTTCTAAGGCCGTAGCTATTCGGTGTGGCGGAGAAACGCCCTAGAGTGAAGCCTAGGATGCCCGGAAAGTAGAAATGACCATTACCTCCACACTGTTTGCAATTATTCATTTTATACAATGGAAAAACTGTTGTATTTATATTGTTTTTCATAGTTATGGCGTTGACTTCTAAGGCCGTAGCTATTCGATGTGGTGGACCAATGCCCTAGAGTGAAGCCTAGTATGCCCGCAACGTAGAAATGACCATACCTTTCACACTGTTTGCAATTATTCCTGTTATACGATTGAAAAACTGTTTTATCTATATTGTGTTTTATGCTTCTGGCGTTGACTTCTAAGGCCGCAGCTATTCGATGTGGTGGAGAAACGCCCTAGAGTGAAGCCTAGATTGCCCGGAAAGTAGAAATGACCATACCTTTCACACTGGTTGCAATTATTCCTGTTATACGATGGAAAAGCTGTTGTATTTGTATTGTATTTTATGCTTCTGGCGTTGACTTCTGAGGCCCTAACTATTCGCTCTGGTTGAACGACGCCCTAGAGTGATGCCTAGGTACCCCGGATCGTAGAAATGACCATTACTTGCACACTGGATGCAATTATTCGTTTTATACGATGGAAAAACTGTTGTATTTATATTGTATTTTATGCTTCTGGCGTTGACTTCTTAGGCCCTAACTGTTCGATCTGGTGGAGCAACGCCCTAGAGTGTAGCCTAGGTTGCCCGGAATGTAGAAATGACCATCACTTTCACACTGGTTGCAATTATTCTTGTTATACGATGGAAAAACTGTTGTATTTATGTTATATTGTATGATTCAGACGTTGACTTCTAAGGCCGTAGCTATTCGGTGTGGCGGAGAAACGCCCTAGAGTGAAGCCTAGGTTGCCCGGAAAGTAGAAATGACCATTACCTCCACACTGTTTGCAATTATTCATTTTATACAATGGAAAAACTGTTGTATTTATATTGTTTTTCATAGTTATGGCGTTGACTTCTAAGGCCGTAGCTATTCGATGTGGTGGACCAATGCCCTAGAGTGAAGCCTAGTATGCCCGCAACGTAGAAATGACCATACCTTTCACACTGTTTGCAATTATTCCTGTTATACGATTGAAAAACTGTTATATCTATATTGTGTTTTATGCTTCTGGCGTTGACTTCTAAGGCCGCAGCTATTCGATGTGGTGGAGAAACGCCCTAGAGTGAAGCCTAGATTGCCCGGAAAGTAGATATGACCATACCTTTCACACTGGTTGCAATTATTCCTGTTATACGATGGAAAAGCTGTTGTATTTGTATTGTATTTTATGCTTCTGGCGTTGACTTCTGAGGCCCTAACTATTCGCTCTGGTTGAACGACGCCCTAGAGTGATGCCTAGGTACCCCGGATCGTAGAAATGACCATTACTTGCACACTGGATGCAATTATTCGTTTTACACGATGGAAAAACTGTTGTATTTATATTGTATTTTATGCTTCTGGCGTTGACTTCTTAGGCCCTAACTATTCGATCTGGTGGAGCAACGCCCTAGAGTGTAGCCTAGGTTGCCCGGAATGTAGAAATGACCATCACTTTCACACTGGTTGCAATTATTCTTGTTATACGATGGAAAAACTGTTGTATTTATTTTGTATTTTATGCCGCTGGCGTTGACTCCTAAGGCCGTAGCTATTCGAAGTGGTGGAGCAACGCCCTAGAGTGAAGCCTAGGTTGCCCGGAACGTAGAAACGACCATGTCTTTAACACTGTTTGCAATTATTCCTGTTATACGATTGAAAAACTGTTGTATTTATATTGTATTTTATGCTTCTGGCGTTGGCTTCTAAGGCCGCAGCTATTCAATGTGGTGGAGCAGCGCCCTAGAGTGAAGCCTAGGTTGCCCGAACGTAGAAATGACCATACCTTTCACACTGGTTGCACTTACTCATTTTATGCGATGGAAAAACTGTTGTACATATATCGTATTTTATGCATCTGGCATTGACTTCTTAGGCCCTAACTATTCGATCTGGTGGACCAACGCCCTAGAGTGAAGCCTAGGTTGCCCGGAACGTAGGAATGACCATAACATTCATACTGGTTGCAATTATACGTTTTATACGATGGAAAAACTGTTGTATTTATATTATATTTTATGCTTCAGACGTTGACTTCTAAGGAAGTAGCTATTCGTTGTGGTGGAGAAACGCCCTAGAGTGAAGCCTAGGATGCCCGCAACGTAGAAATGACCATGTCTTTCACACTGGTTGCAATTATTCCTGTTGTACGATGGAAAGAGTGTTGTATTTATATTGTATTTTATGCTTCTGGCGTTGACTTCTAAGGCCGCAGCTATTCGATGTGGTGGAGCAACGCCCTAGAGTGAAGCCTAGGTTGCCCGGAACGTAGAAATGACCATAGCTTTCACACTGGTTGCAATTATTCCTGTTATACAAGGGAAGAACTGTTGTATTTATATTGTATTTTATGCTTCTGGCGTTGACTTCTTAGGCCCTAACTATTCGATCTGGTGGAGCATGGCCCTAGAGTGAAGCCTAGGTTACCCGGAATGCTGAAATGACCATCACTTTCACACTGGTTGCAATTATTCTTGTTATACGATGGAAAAACTGTTGTATTTATTTTGTATTTTATGCCGCTGGCGTTGACTCCTAAGGCCGTAGCTATTCGAAGTGGTGGAGCAACGCCCTAGAGTGAAGCCTAGGTTGCCCGGAACGTAGAAATGACTATGTCTTTCACACTGGTTGCAATTATTCCTGTTATACAAGGGAAGAACTGTTGTATTTATATTGTATTTTATGCTTCTGGCGTTGACTTCTTAGGCCCTAACTATTCGATCTGGTGGAGCATGGCCCTAGAGTGAAGCCTAGGTTACCCGGAATGCTGAAATGACCATCACTTTCACACTGGTTGCAATTATTCTTGTTATACGATGGAAAAACTGTTGTATTTATTTTGTATTTTATGCCGCTGGCGTTGACTACTAAGGCCGTAGCTATTCGAAGTGGTGGAGCAACGCCCTAGAGTGAAGCCTAGGTTGCCCGGAACGTAGAAATGACCATGTCTTTCACACTGGTTGCAATTATTCCTGTTATACGATGGAAAAACTGTTGTACTTTTATTATATTTTATGCTTCAGGCGTTGACTTCTAAGGCCGTAGCTATTCGATGTGGTGGAGCAATGCCCTAGAGTGAAGCCTAGGAAGCCCGCAACGTAGAAATGACCATATCTATAACACTGTTTGCAATTATTCCTGTTATACGATTGAAAAACTGTTGGATTTATATTGTATTTTATGCTTCTGGCATTGACTTCTAAGGCCCTAACTATTCGATGTGGTGCAGCAAGGCCCTAGAGTGAAGCCTAGGTTGCCCGGAAAGTAGAAATGACCATACCTTTCACACTGGTTGCAATTATTCCTGTTATACGATGGAAAAGCTGTTGTATTTATATTGTTTTTCATAGTTATGGCGTTGACTACTAAGGCCGTAGCTATTCGATGTGGTGGAGCAATGCCCTAGAGTGAAGCCTAGGTTGCCCGGAACGTAGGGATGACCATACCTTTCACACTGGTTGCAATTATTCCTGTTATACGATGGAAAAACTGTTGTATTTATGTTATATTGTATGCTTCAGACGTTGACTTCTAAGGCCGTAGCTATTCGGTGTTGCGGAGAAACGCCCTAGAGTGAAGCCTAGGTTGCCCGGAAAGTAGAAATGACCATTACCTCCACACTGTTTGCAATTATTCACTTTATACAATGGAAAAACTGTTGTATTTATATTGTTTTTCATAGTTATGGCGTTGACTTCTAAGGCCGTAGCTATTCGATGTGGTGGAGCAATGCCCTAGAGTGAAGCCAAGGTTGCACGGAACGTAGAAATGACCATACCTTTCACACTGGTTGCAATTATTCATATTATACAGTTGAAAAGCTGTTGTATTTATATTGTATTTTATGATTCTGGCATTGACTTCTAAGGCCCTAACTATGCGATGTGGTGCAGCAACGCCCTAGAGTGAAGCCTAGGCTGCCCGGAACGTAGATATGACCATAGCTTTCACACTGGTTGCAATTATTCCTGTTATACGATGGAAAAACTGTTGTATTTATGTTATATTGTATGATTCAGACGTTGACTTCTAAGGCCGTAGCTATTCGGTGTGGCGGAGAAACGCCCTAGAGTGAAGCCTAGGATGCCCGGAAAGTAGAAATGACCATTACCTCCACACTGTTTGCAATTATTCATTTTATACAATGGAAAAACTGTTGTATTTATATTGTTTTTCATAGTTATGGCGTTGACTTCTAAGGCCGTAGCTATTCGATGTGGTGGACCAATGCCCTAGAGTGAAGCCTAGTATGCCCGCAACGTAGAAATGACCATACCTTTCACACTGTTTGCAATTATTCCTGTTATACGATTGAAAAACTGTTTTATCTATATTGTGTTTTATGCTTCTGGCGTTGACTTCTAAGGCCGCAGCTATTCGATGTGGTGGAGAAACGCCCTAGAGTGAAGCCTAGATTGCCCGGAAAGTAGAAATGACCATACCTTTCACACTGGTTGCAATTATTCCTGTTATACGATGGAAAAGCTGTTGTATTTGTATTGTATTTTATGCTTCTGGCGTTGACTTCTGAGGCCCTAACTATTCGCTCTGGTTGAACGACGCCCTAGAGTGATGCCTAGGTACCCCGGATCGTAGAAATGACCATTACTTGCACACTGGATGCAATTATTCGTTTTATACGATGGAAAAACTGTTGTATTTATATTGTATTTTATGCTTCTGGCGTTGACTTCTTAGGCCCTAACTGTTCGATCTGGTGGAGCAACGCCCTAGAGTGTAGCCTAGGTTGCCCGGAATGTAGAAATGACCATCACTTTCACACTGGTTGCAATTATTCTTGTTATACGATGGAAAAACTGTTGTATTTATGTTATATTGTATGATTCAGACGTTGACTTCTAAGGCCGTAGCTATTCGGTGTGGCGGAGAAACGCCCTAGAGTGAAGCCTAGGTTGCCCGGAAAGTAGAAATGACCATTACCTCCACACTGTTTGCAATTATTCATTTTATACAATGGAAAAACTGTTGTATTTATATTGTTTTTCATAGTTATGGCGTTGACTTCTAAGGCCGTAGCTATTCGATGTGGTGGACCAATGCCCTAGAGTGAAGCCTAGTATGCCCGCAACGTAGAAATGACCATACCTTTCACACTGTTTGCAATTATTCCTGTTATACGATTGAAAAACTGTTATATCTATATTGTGTTTTATGCTTCTGGCGTTGACTTCTAAGGCCGCAGCTATTCGATGTGGTGGAGAAACGCCCTAGAGTGAAGCCTAGATTGCCCGGAAAGTAGATATGACCATACCTTTCACACTGGTTGCAATTATTCCTGTTATACGATGGAAAAGCTGTTGTATTTGTATTGTATTTTATGCTTCTGGCGTTGACTTCTGAGGCCCTAACTATTCGCTCTGGTTGAACGACGCCCTAGAGTGATGCCTAGGTACCCCGGATCGTAGAAATGACCATTACTTGCACACTGGATGCAATTATTCGTTTTACACGATGGAAAAACTGTTGTATTTATATTGTATTTTATGCTTCTGGCGTTGACTTCTTAGGCCCTAACTATTCGATCTGGTGGAGCAACGCCCTAGAGTGTAGCCTAGGTTGCCCGGAATGTAGAAATGACCATCACTTTCACACTGGTTGCAATTATTCTTGTTATACGATGGAAAAACTGTTGTATTTATTTTGTATTTTATGCCGCTGGCGTTGACTCCTAAGGCCGTAGCTATTCGAAGTGGTGGAGCAACGCCCTAGAGTGAAGCCTAGGTTGCCCGGAACGTAGAAACGACCATGTCTTTCACACTGGTTGCAATTATTCCTGTTACACGATGGAAAAACTGTTGTACTTTTATTATATTTTATGCTTCAGGCGTTGACTTCTAAGGCCGTAGCTATTCGATGTGGTGGAGCAATGCCCTAGAGTGAAGCCTAGGATGCCCGCAACGTAGAAATGACCATATCTTTAACACTGTTTGCAATTATTCCTGTTATACGATTGAAAAACTGTTGTATTTATATTGTATTTTATGCTTCTGGCGTTGGCTTCTAAGGCCGTAGCTATTCAATGTGGTGGAGCAGCGCCCTAGAGTGAAGCCTAGGTTGCCCGAACGTAGAAATGACCATACCTTTCACACTGGTTGCACTTACTCATTTTATGCGATGGAAAAACTGTTGTACATATATCGTATTTTATGCATCTGGCATTGACTTCTTAGGCCCTAACTATTCGATCTGGTGGACCAACGCCCTAGAGTGAAGCCTAGGTTGCCCGGAACGTAGGAATGACCATAACATTCATACTGGTTGCAATTATACGTTTTATACGATGGAAAAACTGTTGTATTTATATTATATTTTATGCTTCAGACGTTGACTTCTAAGGAAGTAGCTATTCGTTGTGGTGGAGAAACGCCCTAGAGTGAAGCCTAGGATGCCCGCAACGTAGAAATGACCATGTCTTTCACACTGGTTGCAATTATTCCTGTTGTACGATGGAAAGAGTGTTGTATTTATATTGTATTTTATGCTTCTGGCGTTGACTTCTAAGGCCGCAGCTATTCGATGTGGTGGAGCAACGCCCTAGAGTGAAGCCTAGGTTGCCCGGAACGTAGAAATGACCATAGCTTTCACACTGGTTGCAATTATTCCTGTTATACAAGGGAAGAACTGTTGTATTTATATTGTATTTTATGCTTCTGGCGTTGACTTCTTAGGCCCTAACTATTCGATCTGGTGGAGCATGGCCCTAGAGTGAAGCCTAGGTTACCCGGAATGCTGAAATGACCATCACTTTCACACTGGTTGCAATTATTCTTGTTATACGATGGAAAAACTGTTGTATTTATTTTGTATTTTATGCCGCTGGCGTTGACTCCTAAGGCCGTAGCTATTCGAAGTGGTGGAGCAACGCCCTAGAGTGAAGCCTAGGTTGCCCGGAACGTAGAAATGACTATGTCTTTCACACTGGTTGCAATTATTCCTGTTATACGATGGAAAAACTGTTGTACTTTTATTATATTTTATGCTTCAGGCGTTGACTTCTAAGGCCGTAGCTATTCGATGTGGTGGAGCAACGCCCTAGAGTGAAGCCTAGGTTGCCCGGAACGTAGAAATGACCATACCTTTCACACTGGTTGCAATTATTCCTGTTATACGATGGAAAAGCTGTTGTATTTATATTGTTTTTCATAGTTATGGCGTTGACTTCTAAGGCCGTAGCTATTCGATGTGGTGGAGCAATGCCCTAGAGTGAAGCCTAGGTTGCCCGGAACGTAGAGATGACCATACCTTTCACACTGGTTGCAATTATTCCTGTTATACGATGGAAAAACTGTTGTATTTATGTTATATTGTATGCTTCAGACGTTGACTTCTAAGGCCGTAGCTATTCGGTGTTGCGGAGAAACGCCCTAGAGTGAAGCCTAGGTTGCCCGGAAAGTAGAAATGACCATTACCTCCACACTGTTTGCAATTATTCATTTTATACAATGGAAAAACTGTTGTATTTATATTGTTTTTCATAGTTATGGCGTTGACTTCTAAGGCCGTAGCTATTGGATGTGGTGGAGCAATGCCCTAGAGTGAAGCCAAGGCTGCCCGGAACGTAGATATGACCATAGCTTTCACACTGGTTGCAATTATTCCTGTTATACGATGCAAAAACTGTTGTATTTATGTTATATTGTATGATTCAGACGTTGACTTCTAAGGCCGTATCTATTCGGTGTGGCGGAGAAACGCCCTAGAGTGAAGCCTAGGTTGCCCGGAAAGTAGAAATGACCATTACCTCCACACTGTTTGCAATTATTCATTTTATACAATGGAAAAACTGTTGTATTTATATTGTTTTTCATAGTTATGGCGTTGACTTCTAAGGCCGTAGCTATTCGATGTGGTGGACCAATGCCCTAGAGTGAAGCCTAGTATGCCCGCAACGTAGAAATGACCATACCTTTCACACTGTTTGCAATTATTCCTGTTATACGATTGAAAAACTGTTTTATCTATATTGTGTTTTATGCTTCTGGCGTTGACTTCTAAGGCCGCAGCTATTCGATGTGGTGGAGAAACGCCCTAGAGTGAAGCCTAGATTGCCCGGAAAGTAGAAATGACCATACCTTTCACACTGGTTGCAATTATTCCTGTTATACGATGGAAAAGCTGTTGTATTTGTATTGTATTTTATGCTTCTGGCGTTGACTTCTGAGGCCCTAACTATTCGCTCTGGTTGAACGACGCCCTAGAGTGATGCCTAGGTACCCCGGATCGTAGAAATGACCATTACTTGCACACTGGATGCAATTATTCGTTTTATACGATGGAAAAACTGTTGTATTTATATTGTATTTTATGCTTCTGGCGTTGACTTCTTAGGCCCTAACTGTTCGATCTGGTGGAGCAACGCCCTAGAGTGTAGCCTAGGTTGCCCGGAATGTAGAAATGACCATCACTTTCACACTGGTTGCAATTATTCTTGTTATACGATGGAAAAACTGTTGTATTTATGTTATATTGTATGATTCAGACGTTGACTTCTAAGGCCGTAGCTATTCGGTGTGGCGGAGAAACGCCCTAGAGTGAAGCCTAGGTTGCCCGTATCGTAGAAATGACCATAACTTTCATACCTGTTGCAATTATTCGTTTTATACCGTGGAAAAACTGTTGTATTTATATTGTGTTTTATGCGTCTGGAGTTGTTTTCTAAGGCCCTAACTATTCGGCCTGGTGGACCAACGCCCTAGAGTGAAGCCTAGGTTGCACGGAACGTAGAAATGCCCATTACCTTCACACTGGTTGTAATTATTCCTGTTATACGATGGAATAACTGTTGTATATTTATTTTATTTTGTGATTCTGGCATTGACTTCTAAGGTCCTAGCTATTCGATCTGGTGGAGCAACGCTCGATAGTGAAGCCTAGGTTGCCCGGTACTTAGAAATGACCATCTCCTTCTCTCTGGTTGCAATTATTCCTGTTATACGATGGAAAAACTGTGGTATTTATATTGTATTTTATGCTTCTGGCGTAGGCTTCTTAGGCCCTAACTATTCGATCTGGGGGAACCACGCCCTAGACTGAAGCCTAGGTTGCCCGGAACGTAGAAATGACCATCACTTTCACACTGGTTGCAATTATTCCTGTTATACAAGGGAAAAACTGATGTATTTATATAGTATTTTATGCTTCTGGCGTTGACATCCTGGGCCCTAACTATTCTATCTGGAGGAGTAACGCCCTAGAGTGAAGGCTAGGTTGCCCGGAATGCAGAAATAACCATCACTTTCACACTGGTTGCAATTATTCCTGTTATACGATGGACAAACTGTTGGATTTTTAATGTACTTTATGCTTCTGGCGTTGACTTCTAAGGCCCTATGTATTCGATCTGGTGGAGCAATGTTTCAGTGTTAAGTCTACGATGCCTGGAACGTAGAAATGGCCATTGCTTTCACACTGGTTGCAATTATTCGTTTTATACGTTGGAAAAACTGTTGTACATATATCGTATTTTATGCTTCTGGCGTTGACTTCTTAGGCCCAAACTTTTCGATCTGGTGGAGCAACGCCCTAGGGTGAAGCCTAGGTTGCCCGGTACGTAGAAATGACCATAACTTTCATGCTGGTTGCAATTATTCGTCTTATACGATGGAAATACTGTTGTATTTATATTGTATTTTATGCGTCTGGAGTTGTTTTCTAAGGCCCTAACTATTCGACCTGGTGGAGCAACTCGCTAGAGTGAAGCCTAGGTTGCCCGGAACGTAGAAATGACCATAACTTTCATACTGGTTGCAATTATTCGTTTTATACGATGGAAAAACTGTTGTATTTATATGTATTTTATGCGTCTGGAGTTGTTTCCTAAGCCCCCAGCTATTCGATCTGGTGGAGCAACGCTCTAGAGTGAAGCCTAGGTTGTCCGGAACATAGAAATGACCGTATCTTTCACACAGTTAGCAATCATTCCTGTTATACGGTGGAAAAGCTGTTGTATTTATATTGTATTTAATGCTTCTGGCGTTGACTTCTAAGGCCGTAGCTATTCGATGTGGTGGAGCAACGCTCTATAGTGAAGCCTAGGTTGCCCGGAACGTAGAAATGACCATTACTTCCACACTGTTTGCAATTATTCATTTTATACGATGGAAAAACTGTTGTACATATATCGTATTTTATGCTTCTGGCGTTGGCTTCTTAGGCCCTAACTATTCGGTCTGTTGGAGCAACACCCTAGGGTGAAGCCTAGGTTGCCCGGAACGTAGAAATGGTCATAACTATCAGACTGGTTGCAATTATTCGTTTTATACGATGGAAAGACTGTTGTAATTATATTCTATTATATAGTTATGGCGTTGTCTTCTAGGGCCGTAGCTATTCGATGTGTTTGAGCAACGCCCTAGAGTGAAGCCTAGGTTACCCGGAACGTAGAAATGACCATAGCTTTCATACTGGTTGTAATTGTTCGTTTTATACGATTGAATAACTGTTGTATTTATTCTGTATTTGGTGCTCCTGGCGTTGACTTCTTTGGCCCTAACATTTGGATCTGGTGGAGCAACACCCTAGAGTGAAGCCTAGGTTGCCCGGAACGTAGAAATGACGATGCCTTTCACACTGGTTGCAATTATTCCTGTTATACGATGGAAAAACTGTCGTGTTTATATTATATTTTATGCTTCAGGCGTTGTCTTCTAAGGCCGTAGCTATTCGATGTGGTGGAGCAACGCCCTAGAGTGTCGCCTAGGTTGCCCGGAATGTAGAAATGACCATCACTATCGCACTGGTTGCAAGTATGCCTGTTGTACCACGGAAAAACTGTTGTATTTTTATTGTATTTTATGCTTCGGGCGTTGACTTCTAAGGTCCTAACTAATTGATCTGGTGGATCAACGCCCTAGGCTAAAGTCTAGGTTGCCCGGAACGTAGGAATGACCATAACTTTCATACTGGTTGCAATTATTCGTTTTATACGATGGGAAAACTGTTGTATTTATATTGTATTTTATGCTTCTGGCGTTGACTTCTAAGGCCGTTGCTATTCCATCTGGTAGACCAACGCCCTAGAGTTAAGTCTAGGATGCCCGGAACGTAGAAATGGCCATTTCTTTCACACTGGTTGCAATTATTCATTTTATACGATGGAAATACTGTTGTATATATATCGTATTTTATGCTTCTGGCGTTGACTTCTAAGGCCGTAGCTATTCGATGAGGTGGAGCAACGCCCTAGAGTGAAGCCTAGGTTGCCCGGAACGTAGGAATGGTCATAACTATCAGACTGGTTGCAATTATTCGTTTTATACGATGGAAAGACTGTTGTAACTATATTGTATTATATAGTTATGGCGTTGTCTTCTAGGGCCGTAGCTATTCGATGTGGTTGAGCAACGCCCTAGAGTGAAGCCTAGGTTACCCGGAACGTAGAAATGACCATAGCTTTCATACTGGTTGTAATTGTTCGTTTTATACGATGGAATAGCTGTTGTATTTATTCTGTATTTGGTGCTCCTGGCGTTGACTTCTTTGGCCCTAACATTTGGATCTGGTGGAGCAACGCCCTAGAGTGAAGCCTAGGTTGCCCGGAACGTAGAAATGACCATGTCTTTCACACTGGTTGCAATAATTCCTGTTAGACGATGGAAAAACTGTAGTATTTATATTATATTTTATGCTTCAGCCGTTGACTTCGAATTCCGTAGCTATTCGATGTGGTGGAGCAACGCCCTAGAGTGAAGCCTAGTTTGGCCGGAACATAGAAATGACCAGTTGTTTCACACTGGTGGCAGCTTTCCTGTTATACAATTTAAAAACTGTTGCATTTTTATTGTATTTTATGCATCTGGCGTTGTCTTCTTAGGCCCTAGCTATTGGATCTGGTGGAGCAACGCCCTAGATTGAAGCCTAGGTTACCCGGAACATAGAAATGACCAGTACTTTCACACTGGTTGCAGCTTTCCTGCTATCCGATGGAAAAACTGTTGCATATTTATTGTATTTTATGCTTCTGGCGCTGTATTCAAAGTCCCTAACTATTCTATCTGGTGGAGCAACGCACTAGAGTTATGTCTAGGTTGCCCGGAAGGTAGAAATGACTATAACTTTCACACTGTTTGCAATCATTCATTTTATGCGATGGAAATGCTGTTGTATTTATATTGTATTTTGTGCTTCTGGAGTTGACTTCTAAGGCCGCAGCTATTCGATGTGATGGAGCAACGCCCAAGAGTGAAGCCTAGGTTGCCCGGAACGTAGAAATGACCATTACTTTCACACTGGTTGCAATTGTTCCTTTTATACGATGGAAAGACTGTTGTATTTATATTGTATTTTATAGTTATGGCGTTGTCTTCTAGGGTTGTAGCTATTCCATGTGGTTGAGCAACGCCCTAGAGTGAAGCCTAGGTTGCCCGGAACGTAGAAATGACCATAGCTTTCATACTGGTTGCAATTATTCGTTTTATACGATAGAAAAACTGTTGTATTTATTTTGTATTTGGTGCTCCAAGCGTTGACTTCTTAGGCCCTAACTATTGGATCTTGTGGACCAACGCCCTAGAGTGAAGCCTAGGTTGCCCGGAACGTAGAAATGTCCATCACCTTCACTCGGGTTACAATTATTCGTTTTATACGATGGAAAAACTGTTGTATTTATATTGTATTTTATGCTTCTGGCGTTGACTTCTTAGGCCCTAACTATTCGATCTGGTGGAGCAACGCCGTAGAGTGAAGCCTAGGTTACCCGGAACGTAGAAATGACCATAACTTTCATACTGGTTGCAATAATTCGTTTTATACGATGGAAAAACTGTTGCATTTATATTGTATTTTATGCTTCTGGCGTTGAGTTCTAAGGCCCTAACTATTGGATTTGGTGGACCAACGCCCTAGAGTGAAGCCTAGGTTGCCCGGAACGTAAAAATGACCATACCTTTCACACCGGTTGCAATTATTCCTGTTATACGATGGAAAAACTGTCGTGTTTATATTATATTTTATGCTTCAGGCGTTGTCTTCTAAGGCCGTAGCTATTCGATGTGGTGGAGCAACGCCCTAGAGTGTCGCCTAGGTTGCCCGGAATGTAGAAATGACCATCACTATCGCACTGGTTGCAATTATGCCTGTTATACGATGGAAAAACTGTTGTATTTTTATTGTATTTTATGCTTCGGGCGTTGACTTCTAAGGTCCTAACTAATTGATCTGGTGGAACAACGCCCTAGGCTAAAGTCTAGGTTGCCCGGAACGTAGAAATGACCATAACTTTCATACTGGTTGCAATTATTCGTTTTATACGATGGGAAAACTGTTGTATTTATATTGTATTTTATGCTTCTGGCGTTGACTTCTAAGGCCGTTGCTATTCCATCTGGTACACCAACGCCCTAGAGTTAAGTCTAGGATGCCCGGAACGTAGAAATGGCCATTTCTTTCACACTGGTTGCAATTATTCATTTTATACGATGGAAATACTGTTGTATATATATCGTATTTTATGCTTCTGGCGTTGACTTCTAAGGCCGTAGCTATTCGATGAGGTGGAGCAACGCCCTAGAGTGAAGCCTAGGTTGCCCGGAACGTAGAAATGACCATTACTTCCACACTGTTTGCAATTATTCATTTTATACGATGGAAAAACTGTTGTACATATATCGTATTTTATGCTTCTGGCGTTGGCTTCTTAGGCCCTAACTATTCGGTCTGTTTGAGCAACACCCTAGGGTGAAGCCTAGGTTGCCCGGAACGTAGGAATGGTCATAACTATCAGACTGGTTGCAATTATTCGTTTTATACGATGGAAAGACTGTTGTAACTATATTGTATTATATAGTTATGGCGTTGTCTTCTAGGGCCGTAGCTATTCGATGTGGTTGAGCAACGCCCTAGAGTGAAGCCTAGGTTACCCGGAACGTAGAAATGACCATAGCTTTCATACTGGTTGTAATTGTTCGTTTTATACGATGGAATAGCTGTTGTATTTATTCTGTATTTGGTGCTCCTGGCGTTGACTTCTTTGGCCCTAACATTTGGATCTGGTGGAGCAACGCCCTAGAGTGAAGCCTAGGTTGCCCGGAACATAGAAATGACCATGTCTTTCACACTGGTTGCAATAATTCCTGTTATACGATGGAAAAACTGTAGTATTTATATTATATTTTATGCTTCAGCCGTTGACTTCGAATTCCGTAGCTATTCGATGTGGTGGAGCAACGCCCTAGAGTGAAGCCTAGTTTGGCCGGAACATAGAAATGACCAGTTGTTTCACACTGGTGGCAGCTTTCCTGTTATACGATTTAAAAACTGTTGCATTTTTATTGTATTTTATGCATCTGGCGTTGTCTTCTTAGGCCCTAGCTATTGGATCTGGTGGAGCAACGCCCTAGATTGAAGCCTAGGTTACCCGGAACATAGAAATGACCAGTACTTTCACACTGGTTGCAGCTTTCCTGCTATCCGATGGAAAAACTGTTGCATATTTATTGTATTTTATGCTTCTGGCGCTGTATTCAAAGTCCCTAACTATTCTATCTGGTGGAGCAACGCACTAGAGTTATGTCTAGGTTGCCCGGAAGGTAGAAATGACTATAACTTTCACACTGTTTGCAATCATTCATTTTATGCGATGGAAATGCTGTTGTATTTATATTGTATTTTGTGCTTCTGGAGTTGACTTCTAAGGCCGCAGCTATTCGATGTGATGGAGCAACGCCCAAGAGTGAAGCCTAGGTTGCCCGGAACGTAGAAATGACCAGTACTTTCACTCTGGTTGCAGATATTCCTGTTATACAATGGAAAAACTGTTGCATTTTTATTGTATTTTATGCTTCAGGCGTTGACTTCTAAGGCCCTAACTATTCGATGTGGTGGAGCAACGCCCTAGAGCAAAACCTAGGTTGCCGGAACGTAGAAATGACCATTACCTTCACGCTTGTTGCAATTATTCCTGTTATACGATGGACAAACTGTTGGATTTTGTTTGTACTTTATGCTTCTGGCGTTGACTTCTAAGGCCCAATGTATGCGATCTGGTGGCGCAATGCCTCAGAGTTATGTCTAGGATACCCGGAACGTAGAAATGGCCATTACTTTCACACTGGTTGCAATTATTCGTTTTATACGATGGAAAAACTGTTGTATTTATATTGTATTTTATGCTTCTGGCGTTGACTTCCAAGGCCCTAACAATTCGATGTGGTGGAACAACGCCCGAGAGTGAAGCATAGGTTGCCCGGAACGTAGAAATGACCATCACTTTCACAGTGGTTGCAATCATTCCAGTTATACGATGGAAAAACTGTTGTATCTTTATTGTATTTCATGCTTCGTCCGTTGACTTCTAAGTCGCTAGCTAATCGATCTGGTGGAGCAACGCACTAGAGCGAAACATAGGTTGCCCGGAACGTAGGAATGACCATTACTTTCACACTGTTTGCAATTCATTCATATTATACGATGCAAAAACTGTTGTATTTATATTGTATTTTATGCTTCGGGCGTTGACTTCTAAGGCCCTTACTGTTCCGTCTGGTGGAGCAACGCCCTAGATTGAATCCTAGGTTGCCAGGAGCGTAGATATGACTATCACTTTCACAGTGGTTGCAATCATTCCAGTTATACGATGGAAAAAATGTTTAATTTATATAGTATGTTATGCTTCTGGCGTTGACTTCTTAGGCCCTTACTGTTCGGTCTGGTGGAACAACGCCCTAGATTGAATCCTAGGTTGCCAGGAGCGTAGAAATGACTATCACTTTCAATTTGGTTGCAAATATTCGTTTTATACGATGGAATAGCTGTTGTATTTATATTCTGTTTTATGCTTCTGGCGTTGACTTCTTAGGCCCTAACTATTCGATCTGGTGGAGCAACGCCCTATAGCGATGCCTAGGTTGCCCGGAACGTAGAAATGACCATTACCTTCACACTGATTGCAATTATTCATTTTATACGATGGATAAACTGTTGTATTTTTATTTTATTTTATGCTCCGGGCGTAGACTTCTAAGGCCCTAGGTATTCGTTCAGGTGGAGCAACGTCCTAGAGCGAAGCCTAGGTTGCCCGGAACGTAGAAATGACCATTACCTTCACACTGATTGCAATTATTCATCTTAAACGATGGAAAAACAGTTGTATTTTCATTGCATTTTATGCTCCGGGCGTAGACTTCTATGGCCCTAGCTATTCGATCTGGTGTAGCAACGCTCTAGAGTGAAGCCTAGATTGCCCGGAACGCAGAAATGACGATTACCTTCACACTGATTGCAATTATTCATTTTATACGATGGAAAAACTATTGTATTTTTATTGTATTTTATGCTTCTGGCGTTGACATCTTAGTCCCTTACTATTGGATCTGGTGGAACAACGCCCTAGTGTGGAGCCCAGGTTGCCCGGAACGTAGAAATGACCATTACCTTCACACTGGTTGCAGTTATTCCTGTTATTTGATGGAAAAACTGTTGTATTCTTATTGTATTTTATGCACCTGGTGTTGACTTCTTAGGCCCTAACTATTCGATCTGGTGGAGCAACTCCACAGAGTTATATCTAGGATGGCCGGAACGTAGAAATGGCCGTCACTTTCACACTGGTTGCAATAATTCGCTTTATACGATGGAACAGCTGTTGTATTTATATTGTTTTATGCTTCTGGCGATGACTTCTTAGGCCCTAGCTATTCGATCTGGTGGAGCAACACCGTAGAGTGAAGCCTAGGTTGCCCGGAACCTAGAAGTAACTATCACTTTCACACTGGTTGCAATTATTCGTGTAATACGATGGAAAAACCGTTGTATTTTCATTGTATTTTATGCTTCGGGCGTTGACTTCTGAGGCCCTAACTATTCGGTCTGGTGGAACAACGTCCTAGAGTGAAGCCTAGGTTGCCCAGAACGTAGAAATGACCTTTACTTTCACACTGTTTGCAAACATACATTATATAGGATGGAAAATCTGTTGCATTTATTTTGTATTTTATGCTTCTGGCGTTGACTTCTTAGGCTCTAACTATTCGATCTGGTGGAACAACGCCCTAGAGTGAAGCCTAGGTTGCCCAGAACGTAGAAATTACCTTTACTTTCACACTGTTTGCAAATATACATTATATACGATGGAAAAACTGTTGTACCTTTATTGCATTTTATGCTTCGGGCGTTGACTTCTAAGCCCCTAACTATTCGACCTGGTGGAGCAACGCCCTAGAGTGAAGGCTAGGTTGCCCGGAACGTAGAAATGGCCATTACTATCACACTGGATGCAATTATTCCTGTTATACGATGGAAGGTCTGTTGTATCTTTACCGTATTTAATGCTTCGGGCGTTGACTTCTAAGGCCATTACTATTCGATCTGGTGGAACAACGCCCTAGAGTGAAGCCTTGGATGCCCGGAACGCAGAAATGACTATCACTTTCACACCGGTTGCAATTATTCGTTTTATACGATGGAAAAACTGTTGTATTTTTATTGTATTTTATGCTCCGGGCGTAGACTTCTAAGGCCCTAACTATTCGATGTGGTGGAGCAACGCCCTAGATTGAAGCCTAGGTTGCCGGGAACGTAGAAATGACTACCACTTTCGCACTGGTTGCAATTATTCCAGATATACGACGGAAATACTGTTGTATTTTTATTGTATTTTATGCTCCGGGCGTAGACTTCTAAGGCCCTAACTATTCGATCTGGTGGAGCAACGCCCTAGATTGAAGCCTAGGTTGCCGGGAACGTAGAAATGACTATCACTTTCGCACTGGTTGCAATTATTCCAGTTATACGATGGAAAAACTGTTGTATCTTTATTGTATTTTATGCTTCGTGCGTTGAGTTCTAAGGCCCTAACTATTCGATCTGGTGGAGCAACGCCCTAGAGTCAAGCCTAGGTTGCCCGGAACGTAGAAATGACCATAATTTTCACACTGGTTGCAATTATACGTTTTATACGATGGAAAAACTATTGCATTTATTTTGTATTTTATGCTTCTGGCGATGACTTCTTATGCCCTAACTAGTCGATCTGGTGGACCGACGCCCTAGAGTGAAGCCTAGGTTGCCCGGAACGTAGAAATTACGATAACTTTCACACTGGGTGCTATTATTCCTGTTATACGATGGAAAAACTGTTGTATTTTTATTGTATTTTATGCTCCGGGCGTAGACTTCTAAGGCCCTAGCTATTCGATCTGGTGGAGCGACTCCCTAGAGTGAAGCCTAGGTTGCCCGGAACGTAGAAATGACCATAACTTTCACAATGGTTGCAATTATTCGTTTTATACGATGGAGTATCTGCTGTATTTTTAGTGTATTTTATGCTCCGGGCGTAGACTTCTAAGGCCCTAGCTATTCGATCTGTTGGAGCAACGCCCTAGAGTCAAGCCTAGGTTGCCCGGAACGTAGAAATGACCATAAATTTCACACTGGTTGCAATTATTCGTTTTATACGATGGAATATCTGTTGTATTTTTATTGTATTTTATGCTTCGTGCGTTGACTTCTAAGGCCCTAACTATTCGATCTAGTGGAGCAACGCCCTAGAGTCAAGCCTAGGTTGCCCGGAACGTAGGAATGGCCATAACTTTCACACTGTTTTCAATTATTCATATTATACGATGCAAAAACTGTTGTATTTATATTGTATTTTATGCTTCTGGCGTTCCCTTCTTGGGCCCTAACTATTCGATCTGGGGTAGCAACGGCCCAGAGTGAATCCTAGTTTGCCGGAACGTAGAAATGACCATTACCTTCACACTGATTGCAATTATTCATTCTATACGATGAAAAAACTGTTGTATTTTTATTGTATTTTATAGTCCGGGCGTAGGCTTCTAAGGCCCTAGCTATTCGACCTGGTGGAGCAACGCCCTACAGTGAAGCCTAGGTTGCCGGAACGTAGAATTGGCCATTACTATCACACTGGATGCAATTATTCCTGTTATACGGTGGAAGATCTGTTGTATCTTTTCTGTATTTTATGCTTCGGGCGTTGACTTCTAAGGCCCTAGCTGTTCGATCTGGTGGAACAACGCCCTAGATTGAAACCTAGGTTGCCCGGAGCGTAGAAGTGACTATCACTTTCTCATTGGTTGCAATTACTCGTTTTATACGATGGTACAGCTGTTGTATTTATATTCTGTCTTATACTTCTGGCGTTGACTTCTTAGGCCCTAACTATTCGATCTGGTGGAACAACGCCCTAGAGTGAAGCCTAGGTTGCCCCGAACGTTGAAATGACCATTACCTTCACACTGTTTGCAACTATTCATTTTATACCATGAGAAAACTGTTGTGTTTATAATGTATTTTGTGCTCCTGGCGTTGACTTCTAAGGCCCTAACTATTCGGACTGGTGAAGCAACGCCCTAGAGTGAAGCCTAGGTTGCCGGAACGTAGAAATGGCTATTACTTTCACACTGGAGGCAATTATTCGTTTTATACGATGGAAAAACTGTTGTACTTATATTGCATTTTATGTTTCTGGCGTTGACTTCTTAGGCCCTTACTATTCGATCTGGTGGAACAACGCCCTAGATTGAAGCCTAGGTTGCCCCGAGCGTAGAAATGACTATCACTTTCACACGGGTTGCAATTATTCGTGTTATGCGATGGAAAAACCGTTGCATTTTTAATTGTATTTTATGTTTCGGGCGTTGATATCTACGGCACTAACGATTCTATCTGGTGGAACAACGCCCTAGGGTGAAGCCTAGGTTGACCGGAACTTAGAAATGACGTTAACTTTCACACCGGTTGCTATTATTCGTTTTATGCGATGGAAAAACTGTTGTATTTGTTTTGTATTTTATGCTTCTGGCGTTGACTTCCAAGGCCCTAACAATTGGATGTGGTGGAACAACGCCCTAGAGTGGAGCATAGGTTGCCCGGAACGTAGAAATGTCCATCACTTTCACACTGGTTGCAATTATTCCACTTATACGATGGAAAAACTGCTTTATCTTTATTGCATTTTATGCTTCGTGCGTTGACCTCTAAGGCCCTAACTATACGATCTAGTGCAGAAACGCCCTAGAGTCAAGCCTAGGTTGCACGGAACGTAGAAATGACCATTAGTTTCACACTGTTTGCAATTATTCATTTTATACGGTGGAAAAACTGTTGTAATTGTTTTGCATTTTATGCTTCTGGCGTTGACTTGTAAGGCCCTAACAATTCGATCTGGTGGAACAACGCCCTAGAGTGTATCCTAGGTTGCCCGGCACGTAGAAATAACCTTAACTTTCAAACCGGTTGCAATTATTCGTTTTATACGATGGAAAAACTGTTGCCTTTTTATTGTATTTTATGCTTTGGGCGTTGACTTCTAAGGCCCTAGCTGTTCGATCTGGTGGAACAACGCCCTAGATTGAAGCCTAGGTTGCCCGGAGCGTAGAAGTGACTATCACTTTCTCATTGGTTGCAATTACTCGTTTTATGCGATGGTACAGCTGTTGTATTTATATTCTGTCTTATACTTCTGGCGTTGACTTCTTAGGCCCTAACTATTCGATCTGGTGGAACAACGCCCTAGGGTGAAGCCTAGGTTGACCGGAACGTAGAAGTGACCATAACTTTCACACTGGTTGCAATTATTCCTGTTATACGATGGAAAAACTGTTGTGTTTATATTGTATTTTATGTTTCAGGCGTTGACTACTTAGGCCCTTACTATTCGATCTTGTGGAACAACGCCCTAGATTGAAGCCTAGGTTGCCCCGAGCGTAGAAATGACTATCACTTTCACACGGGTTGCAATTATTCGTGTTATACGATGGAAAAACCGTTGCATTTTCATTGTATTTTATGCTTCGGGCGTTGGCATCAAAGGCACTAACGATTCTATCTGGTGGAGCAACACCCCAGAGCGAAACCTATGTTGCCCGGACCGTCGAAATGACCAGTACTTTAACACTGGTTGCAATTACTCCTGTTATACGATGGAAAAACTGTTGTATTTATATTGTATTTAATGTTTCTGGCGTTGACTTGTTAGGCCCTAACTGTTCAATCTGGTGGGGCAACGCGCTAGAGTGGAGCCTAGGTAGCCGGAACATAGAAATGGCCATTACCTTCACACTGTTTGCGATTATTCATCTTATACGATGGTAAAACTGTTGTACTTAGGTTGTATTTTATTCTTCTGGCGTTGAATTCTAAGTCCCTAGCTATTCGATCTGGTGGACCAACGCCCTAGAGTGAAGCCTAGGATGCCCGGAACGTAGAAATGACCATCACTTTCACACTGGTTGCAATTACTCCTGTTCTACGATGGAAAAACTGTTGTATCTTTATTGTATTTTATGCTTCGGGCGTTGACTTCTAAGGCACTAACTATTCGATCTGGTGGAGCAACGCCCTAGAGCCAAGCCTAGGTTGCCCGGAACGTAGATATGGCCGTTACTTTCACACTGGATGCAATTATTCGTTTTATACGATGGAAAAACTGTTGTACTTATTCTGTATTTTATGCTTCGGGCGTTGACTTCTAAGGCCCTAACTATTCGATCTGGTGCAGCAACGCCCTAGAGTGAAGCCTAGGTTGACCGGATCGTAGAAATGACCATAACTTTCACACCCGTTGCTATTATTCGTTTTATACGATGGAAAAACTGTTGTATTTGTTTTGTATTTTATGCTTCTGGCGTTGACTTCCAAGGCCCTAACAATTCGATGTGGTGGAACAACGCCCGAGAGTGAAGCATAGGTTGCCCGGAACGTAGAAATGACCATCACTATCACACTGGTTGCAATTACTCCTGTTATACGATGGAAAATCTGTTGCATCTTTATTGTACTTTATGCTTCTGGCGTTGACTTCTTAGGCCCTTACTATTCGATCTGGTTGAACAACGCCCAAGATTGAAGCCTAGGTTGCCCGGAGCGTAGAAATGACTATCACTTTCACAGTGGTTGCTATCATTCCAGTTATACGATGGAAAAACTGTTGTATCTTTATTGTATTTCATGCTTCGTGCGTTGACTTCTAAGTCGCTAGCTAATCGATCTGGTGGAGCAACGCACTAGAGCGAAACATAGGTTGCCCGGAACGTAGGAATGACCATTACTTTCACACTGTTTGCAATTCATTCATATTATACGATGCAAAAACTGTTGTATTTATATTGTATTTTATGCTTCGGGCGTTGACTTCTAAGGCCCTTACTGTTCCGTCTGGTGGAGCAGCGCCCTAGATTGAATCCTAGGTTGCCAGGAGCGTAGATATGACTATCACTTTCACAGTGGTTGCAATCATTCCAGTTATACGATGGAAAAAATGTTTAATTTATATAGTATGTTATGCTTCTGGCGTTGACTTCTTAGGCCCTTTCTGTTCGGTCTGGTGGAACAACGCCCTAGATTGAATCCTAGGTTGCCAGGAGCGTAGAAATGACTATCACTTTCAATTTGGTTGCAAATATTCGTTTTATACGATGGAATAGCTGTTGTATTTATATTCTGTTTTATGCTTCTGGCGTTGACTTCTTAGGCCCTAACTATTCGATCTGGTGGAGCAACGCCCTATAGCGATGCCTAGGTTGCCCGGAACGTAGAAATGACCATTACCTTCACACTGATTGCAATTATTCATTTTATACGATGGATAAACTGTTGTATTTTTATTTTATTTTATGCTCCGGGCGTAGACTTCTAAGGCCCTAGGTATTCGTTCAGGTGGAGCAACGTCCTAGAGCGAAGCCTAGGTTGCCCGGAACGTCGAAATGACCATTACCTTCACACTGATTGCAATTATTCATCTTAAACGATGGAAAAACAGTTGTATTTTTATTGCATTTTATGCTCCGGGCGTAGACTTCTATGGCCCTAGCTATTCGATCTGGTGTAGCAACGCTCTAGAGTGAAGCCTAGATTGCCCGGAACGCAGAAATGACGATTACCTTCACACTGATTGCAATTATTCATTTTATACGATGGAAAAACTATTGTATTTTTATTGTATTTTATGCTTCTGGCGTTGACATCTTAGTCCCTTACTATTGGATCTGGTGGAACAACGCCCTAGTGTGGAGCCCAGGTTGCCCGGAACGTAGAAATGACCATTACCTTCACACTGGTTGCAGTTATTCCTGTTATTTGATGGAAAAACTGTTGTATTCTTATTGTATTTTATGCACCTGGTGTTGACTTCTTAGGCCCTAACTATTCGATCTGGTGGAGCAACTCCACAGAGTTATATCTAGGATGGCCGGAACGTAGAAATGGCCGTCACTTTCACACTGGTTGCAATAATTCGCTTTATACGATGGAACAGCTGTTGTATTTATATTGTTTTATGCTTCTGGCGATGACTTCTTAGGCCCTAGCTATTCGATCTGGTGGAGCAACACCGTAGAGTGAAGCCTAGGTTGCCCGGAACCTAGAAGTAACTATCACTTTCACACTGGTTGCAATTATTCGTGTAATACGATGGAAAAACCGTTGCATTTTCATTGTATTTTATGCTTCGGGCGTTGACTTCTAAGGCCCTAACTATTCGGTCTGGTGGAGCAACGCCCTAGAGCCAAGCCTAGGTTGCCCGGAACGTAGATATGGCCATTACTTTCATACTGGATGCAATTATTCATTTTATACGATGGAAATACTATTGTATTTTTATTCTATTTTATGCTTCGAGCGTTGACTTCTAAGGCACTAACTATTCGATCTGGTGGAGCAACGCCCCAGAGCGAAACCTATGTTGCCCGGACCGTCGAAATGACCAGTACTTTCACACTGGTTGCAATTACTCCTGTTATACGATGGAAAAACTGTTGTATTTATATTGTATTTAATGTTTCTGGCGTTGACTTGTTAGGCCCTAACTGTTCAATCTGGTGGGGCAACGCGCTAGAGTGGAGCCTAGGTTGCCGGAACATAGAAATGGCCATTACCTTCACACTGTTTGCGATTATTCATCTTATACGATGGTAAAACTGTTGTACTTAGGTTGTATTTTATTCTTCTGGCGTTGAATTCTAAGTCCCTAGCTGTTCGATCTGGTGGAGCAACGCCCTAGAGTGAAGCCTAGGTTGCCCGGAACGTAGAAATGACCAGTACTTTCACACTGGCTGCAGTTATTCCTGTTATTCGACCGAAAAACTGTTGCATCTTTATTGTATTTTATGCTTCTGGCGTTAAATTCTAAGTCAGTAACTATGCGATCTGGTGGAGCAACGCCCTACAGTTATGCCTATGTTGCCCGGAACGTAGAAATGACCTTTACTTTCACACTGTTTGCAAATATACATTATATACGATGGAAAAAATGTTGTATCTATTTTGTATTTTATGCTTCTGGCGCTGACTTCTTAGGTCCTAACTATTGGATCTGGTGGAGCAACGCCCTGGGGTGAATCCCAGGTTGCGCGGAACGTAGAAAAGATCATAACTTTCACACTGGTTTCAATTATTCGTTTTATACAATGGAAAAACTGTTCTACTTATTTTGTATTTTATGCTTCGGGCGTTGACTTCTAAGGCCCTAACTATTCGATCTGGTGGAGCAACGCCCTAAAGTGAAGCCTAGGTTGCCCGGAACGTAGAAATGACCATTACCTTCACACTGTTTGCGATTATTCATCTTATACGATGGTAAAACTGTTGTACTTAGGTTGTATTTTATTCTTCTGGCGTTGAATTCTAAGTCCCTAGCTATTCGATCTGGTGCAGCAAAGCTCTAGAGTGAAGCCCAGGTTGCCCGGAACGTAGAAATGACCATTACCTTCACGCTGGTTGCAGTTATTCCTGTTATTTGATGGAAAAACTGTTGTATTCATATTGTATTTTATGCACCTGGTGTTGACTTCTTAGGCCCTAACTATTCGATCTGGTGGAGCAACGCCACAGAGTTAAATCTAGGATGGCCGGAACGTAGAAATGGCCGTCACTTTCACACTGGTTGCAATAATTCGCTTTATACGATGGAATAGCTGTTGTATTTATATTGTTTTATGCTTCTGACGATGACTTCTTAGACCCTAGCTATTCGATCTGGTGGAGCAACACCGTAGAGTGAAGCCTAGGTTGCCCGGAACCTAGAAGTGACTATCACTTTCACACTGGTTGCAATTATTCGTGTAATACGATGGAAAAACCGTTGCATTTTCATTGTATTTTATGCCTCGGGCGTTGACTTCTAAGGCCGTAACTATTCCATCTGGTGGAGCAACGCCCTAGAGTGAAGCCTAGGTGGCCCGGAACGTAGAAATGACCATAATTTTCACACTGGTTGCAATTACTCCTGTTATACGATGGAAAAACCGTTGCATTTTCATTGTATTTTATGCTTCGGGCGTTGACATCTAAGGCACTAACGATTCTATCTGGTGGATCAACGCCCTAGGGTGAAGCCTAGGTTGACCGGAACTTAGAAATGACCATAACTTTCACACCCGTTGCTATTATTCGTTTTATACGATGGAAAAACTGTTGTATTTGTTTTGTATTTTATGCTTCTGGCGTTGACTTCCAAGGCCCTAACAATTCGATGTGGTGGAACAACGCCCTAGAGTGAAGCATAGGTTACCCGGAACGTAGAAATGACCATCACTTTCACACTGGTTGCAATTACTCCTGTTATACGATGGAAAATCTGTTGTATCTTTATTGTACTTTATGCTTCTGGCGTTGACTTCTTAGGCCCTTACTATTCGATCTGGTTGAACAACGCCCTGGATTGAAGCCTAGGTTGCCCGGAGCGTAGAAATGACTATCACTTTCACAGTGGTTGCACTCATTCCAGTTATACGATGGAAAAACTGTTGTATCTTTATTGTATTTCATGCTTCGTGCGTTGACTTCTAAGTCGCTAGCTAATCGGTCTGGTGGAGCAACGCACTAGAGCGAAGCATAGGTTGCCCGGAACGTAGGAATGACCATTACTTTCACACTGTTTGCAATTCATTCATATTATACGATGCAAAAACTGTTGTATTTATATTGTATTTTGTGCTTCGGGCGTTGACTTCTAAGGCCCTAACTATTCGATCTGGTGTAGCACCGCCCTAGAGTGAAGCCTAGGTTGCCTGGGACGTAGAAATGGCCATTACTTTCACACTGGATGCAATTATTCCTGTTATACGATGGAAAAACTGTTGTATTTATATAGTATGTTATGCTTCTGGCGTTGACTTCTTAGGCCCTTACTGTTCGGTCTGGTGGAACAACGCCCTAGATTGAATCCTAGGTTGCCCGGAGCGTAGAAATGACTATCACTTTCAATTTGGCTGCAAATATTCGTTTTATACGATGGAATAGCTGTTGTATTTATATTCTGTTTTATGCTTCTGGCGTTGACTTCTTGGGCCCTAACTATTCGATCTGGTGGAGCAACGCCCTATAGCGATGCCTAGGTTGCCCGGAACGTAGAAATGACCATTACCTTCACACTGATTGCAATTATTCATTTTATACGATGGATAAACTGTTGTATTTTTATTTCATTTTATGCTCCGGGCGTAGACTTCTAAGGCCCTAGCTATTCGTTCAGGTGGAGCAATGTCCTAGAGCGAAGACTAGGTTGCCCGGAACGTAGAAATGACCATCACTTTCACACTGGTTGCAATTACTCCTGTTATACGATGGAAAAACTGCTGTATCTTTATTGTACTTTATGCTTCGGGCGTTGACTTCTAAGGCCCTAACTATTCGATCTGGTGGAGCAACGCCCTAGAGCCAAGCCTAGGTTTCCCGGAACGTAGATATGGCCGTTACTTTCACACTGGATGCAATTATTCGTTTTATACGATGGAAAAACTGTTGTACTTATTCTGTATTTTATGCTTCGGGCGTTGACATCTAAGGCCCTAACGATTCTATCTGGTGGAGCAACGCCCTCGAGTGAAGCCTAGGTTGACGGGAACGTAGAAATAACCATAACTTGCACACCCGTTGCTATTATTCGTTTTATACGATGGAAAAACTGTTGTATTTGTATTGTATTTTATGCTTCTGGCGTTGACTTCCAAGGCCCTAACAATTCGATGTGGTGGGACAACGCCCTAGAGTGAAGCATATGTGGCCCGGAACGTAGAAATGACCATCACTTTCACACTGGTTGCAATTACTCCTGCTATACGATGGAAAATCTGTTGTATCTTTATTGTACTTTATGCTTCTGGCGTTGACTTCTTAGGCCCTTACTATTCGGTCTGGTTGAACAACGCCCTAGATTGAAGCCTAGGTTGCCCGGAAAGTAGAAATGGCTATCACTTTCACAGTGGTTGCAGTCATTCCAGTTATACGATGGAAAAACTATTGTATCTTTATTGTATTTCATGCTTCGTGCGTTGACTTCTAAGTCGCTAGCTAATCGATCTGGTGGAGCAACGCACTAGAGCGAAGCATAGGTTGCCCGGAACGTAGGAATGACCATTACTTTCACACTGTTTGCAATTCATTCATATTATACGATGCAAAAACTGTTGTATTTATATTGTATTTTATGCTTCGGGCGTTGACTTCTAAGGCCCTAACTATTCGATCTGGTGGAGCAACGCCCTAGAGTGAAGCCTAGGTTGCCTGGGACGTAGAAATGGCCATTACTTTCCCACTGGATGCAATTATTCCTGTTATACGATGGAAAAACTGTTGTATTTATATAGTATGTTATGCTTCTGGCGTTGACTTCTTAGGCCCTTACTGTTCGGTCTGGTGGAACAACGCCCTAGATTGAATGCTAGGTTGCCCGGAGCGTAGAAATGACTATCACTTTCAATTTGGTTGCAAATATTTGTTTTATACGACGGAATAGCTGTTGTATTTATATTCTGTTTTATGCTTCTGGCGTTGACTTCTTAGGCCCTAACTATTCGATCTGGTGGAGCAACGCCCTATAGCGATGCCCAGGCTGCCCGGAACGTAGAAATGACCATTACCTTCACACTGGTTGCAGTTATTCCTGTTATTTGATGGAAAAACTGTTATATTCTTATTGTATTTTATGCACCTGGTGTTGACTTCTTAGGCCCTAACTATTCGATCTGGTGGAGCAACGCCACAGAGTTATATCTAGGATGGCCGGAACGTAGAAATGGCCGTCACTTTCACACTGGTTGCAATAATTCGCTTTATACGATGGAACAGCTGTTGTATTTATATTGTTTTATGCTTCTGGCGATGACTTCTTAGGCCCTAGCTATTCCATCTGGTGGAGCAACACCGTAGAGTGAAGCCTAGGTTGCCCGGAACCTAGAAGTGACTATCACTTTCACACTGGTTGCAATTATTCGTGAAATACGATGGAAAAACCGTTGCATTTTCATTGTATTTTATGCTTCGGGCGTTGACTTCTAAGGCCCTAACTCTTCCATCTGGTGCACCAACGCCCTAGAGTGATGCCTAGGTGGCCGGAACGTAGAAATGACCATAATTTTCACATCGGTTGCAATTACTCGTTTTATACGATGGAAAAACTGTTGCATTTGTTTTGTACTTTACGCTTCTGGCGTTGACTTCTAAGGCCCTAACAATTCGTTCTGGCGGAACAACGCCCTAGAGTGAAGCCTAGGTTGCCCGGAACGTAGAAATAACCATCACTTTCACACTGGTTGCAATTACTCCTGTTATACGATGGAAGAACTATTGAATCTTTATTGTATTTTATGCTTCGTGCGTTGACTTCTAAGGCCCTAACTATTCGGTCTGGTGGAGCAACGCCCTAGAGCCAAGCCTACGTTGCCCGGAACGTAGATATGGCCATTACTTTCACACTGGATGCAATTATTCGTTTAATACGATGGAAAAGCTGTTGTACTTATTCTGTATTTTATGCTTCGGGCGTTGACTTCTAAGGCCCTAACTATTCGATCTGGCGGAGCAAAGCCCTAGAGCCAAGCCTAGGTTGCCCGGAACGTAGATATGGCCATTACTTTCATACTGGATGCAATTAATCATTTTATACGATGGAAATACTATTGTATTTTTATTCTATTTTATGCTTCGAGCGTTGACTTCTAAGGCACTAACTATTCGATCTGGTGGAGCAGCGCCCTAGAGTGAAGCCTAGGATGCCCGGAACGTAGAACTGACCATCACTTTCACACTGGTTGCAATTACTCCCGTTATACGATGGAAAATCTGTTGTATCTTTATTGTACTTTATGCTTCTGGCGTTGACTTTTTAGGCCCTTACTATTCGATCTGGTTGAACAACGCCCTAGATTGAAGCCTAGGTTGCCCGGAGCGTAGAAATGACTATCACTTTCACAGTGGTTGCAATCATTCCAGTTATACGATGGAAAAACTGTTGTATCTTTATTGTATTTCATGCTTCGTGCGTTGACTTCTAAGTCGCTAGCTAATCGATCTGGTGGAGCAACGCACTAGAGCGAAACATAGGTTGCCCGGAACGTAGGAATGACCATTACTTTCACACTGTTTGCAATTCATTCATATTATACGATGCAAAAACTGTTGTATTTATATTGTATTTTATGCTTCGGGCGTTGACTTCTAAGGCCCTAACTGTTCGATCTGGTGGAGCAACGCCGTAGAGTGAAGCCTAGGTTGCCTGGGACGTAGAAATGGCCATTACTTTCACACTGGATGCAATTATTCCTGTTATACGATGGAAAAACTGTTGTATTTATATAGTATGTTATGCTTCTGGCGTTGACTTCTTAGGCCCTTACTGTTCGGTCTGGTGGAACAACGCCCTAGATTGAATCCTAGGTTGCCAGGAGCGTAGAAATGACTATCACTTTCAATTTGGTTGCAAATATTCGTTTTATACGATGGAATAGCTGTTGTATTTATATTCTGTTTAATGCTTCTGGCGTTGACTTCTTAGGCCCTAACTATTCGATCTGGTGGAGCAACGCCCTATAGCGATGCCTAGGTTGCCGGGAACGTAGAAATGACCATTACCTTCACACTGATTGCAATTATTCATTTTATACGATGGATATACTGTTGTATTTTTATTTTATTTTATGCTCCGGGCGTAGACTTCTAAGGCCCTAGGTATTCGTTCAGGTGGAGCAACGTCCTAGAGCGAAGCCTAGGTTGCCCGGAACGTAGAAATGACCATTACCTTCACACTGATTGCAATTATTCATTTTAAACGATGGAAAAACAGTTGTATTTTTATTGCATTTTATGCTCCGGGCGTAGACTTCTATGGCCCTAGCTATTCGATCTGGTGTAGCAACGCTCTAGAGTGAAGCCTAGGTTGCCCGGAACGCAGAAATGACGATTACCTTCACACTGATTGCAATTATTCATTTTATACGATGGAAAAACTATTGTATTTTTATTGTATTTTATGCTTCTGGCGTTGACATCTTAGTCCCTTACTATTGGATCTGGTGGAACAACGACCTAGTGTGGAGCCCAGGTTGCCCGGAACGTAGAAATGACCATTAACTTCACACTGGTTGCAGTTATTCCTGTTATTTGATGGAAAAACTGTTGTATTCTTATTGTATTTTATGCACCTGGTGTTGACTTCTGAGGCCCTAACTATTCGATCTGGTGGAGCAACTCCACAGAGTTATATCTAGGATGGCCGGAACGTAGAAATGGCCGTCACTTTCACACTGGTTGCAATAATTCGCTTTATACGATGGAACAGCTGTTGTATTTATATTGTTTTATGCTTCTGGCGATGACTTCTTAGGCCCTAGCTATTCGATCTGGTGGAGCAACACCGTAGAGTGAAGCCTAGGTTGCCCGGAACCTAGAAGTAACTATCACTTTCACACTGGTTGCAATTATTCGTGTAATACGATGGAAAAACCGTTGCATTTTCATTGTATTTTAAGCTTCGGGCGTTGACTTCTAAGGCCCTAACTATTCTGTCTGGTGGAGCAACGCCCTAGAGCCAAGCCTAGGTTGCCCGGAACGTAGATATGGCCATTACTTTCATACTGGATGCAATTATTCATTTTATACGATGGAAATACTATTGTATTTTTATTCTATTTTATGCTTCGAGCGTTGACTTCTAAGGCACTAACTATTCGATCTGGTGGAGCAACGCCCTAGAGTGAAGCCTAGGTTGCCCGGAACGTAGAAATGACCATCACTTTCACACTGGTTGCAATTACTCCCGTTATACGATGGAAAAACTGTTGTATCTTTATTGTATTTTATGCTTCGGGCGTTGACTTCTAAGGCCCTTACTATTCGATCTGGTGGAGCAACGCCCTAGAGCCAAGCCTAGGTTGCCCGGAACGTAGATATGGCCATAACTTTCACACCCGTTGCTATTATTCGTTTTATACGATGGAAAAACTGTTGTATTTGTTTTGTATTTTATGCTTCTGGCGTAGACTTCCAAGGCCCTATCAATTCGATGTGGTGGAACAACGCCCTAGAGTGAAGCATAGGTTGCCCGGAACGTAGAAATGACTATCACTTTCACACTGGTTGCTATTACTCCTGTTATACGATGGAAAATCTGTTGTATCTTTATTGTACTTTATGCTTCGGGCGTTGACTTCTAAGGCACTAACTGTTCGATCTGGTGGAGCAACGCCCTAGAGTGAAGCCTAGGTTGCCGGAACGTAGAAATGGCTATTACTTTCACACTGGATGCAATTATTCGTTTTATACGATGGAAAAACTGTTGTACTTATATTGTATTTTATGTTTCCGGCGTTGACTTCTTAGGCCCTTACTATTCGATCTTGTGGGGCAACGCCCTAGAGTGAAGCCTAGGTTGCCCGTTCACACCGGATGCAATTATTCGTTAATACGAATGAAGAACTGTTGTATTTATATTGTATTTTATGCTTCTGGCGTTCACTCCGTTGGCGCTAACTATTCGATCTGGTGGAGCAACGCCCTAGAGTCAAGCCTAGGTTGCCCGGAACGTAGAAATGACAATAACTTTCACACTGGTTGCAACTATTCGTTTTATACGATGGAAAAGCTGTTGTATTTATTTTGTATTTTACGCTCCGGGCGTAGACTTCTAAGGCCCCAACTATTCGATCTGGTCGAGGAACACCCTAGAGTGAAGCCTAGGTTGCCCGGAACGTAGAAATGACCAGGACCTTCACACTGGTTTTAGTTATTCCTGTTATACGATGGAAAAGCTATTGTATTTAAATTGTATTTTATGCTCCTGGTGTTGACTTCTTAGGCCCCAACTATTCGATCTGGTGGAGCAACGCCTCAGAGTTATACCTAGGATTCCCGGAACGTAGAAATGGCCATCACTTTTTAACACTGTTTGCAATTATTCATTTTATACGATGGAAAAACCGTTGTATTTATATTGTATTTTATTCTACTGGCGTCGACTTCGTAGGCCCTAACTATTCGATCTGGTGGAACAACGCCCTAGAGTCAAGCCTAGTTTGCCCGGAACGTAGAAATGACTACAACTTTCACACTGGTTGCGATTATTCCACTTATACCATGGAGAATCTGTTGTATTTATATTGTATTTTATGCTTCTGGCGTTGACTTCTAAGGCCGTGGCTATTCGATGTTATAGAGCAACGCCCTAGAGTGAAGACTAGGTTGCCCGGAACTTAGATATGACCATAACTTTCACACCGGTTGCAATTATTCGTTTTATACGATGGAAAAACTGTTGTATTTGTTTTGTATTTTATGCTTCTGGCGTTGACTTCTAAGGCCGTAGCTATTCGATGTGGCGGACCAACGCCCTAGAGTGAAGACTAGGTTGCCCGGAACGTAGATATGACCATAACTTTCACACTGGTTGCAGTTATTCTTGTTATACGACGGAAAAACTGTTGCATTTTTATTGCATTTTATGCTTCTGGCGTTGAATTCTAAGTCCCTAACTATGCGATCTGGTGGAGCAACGCCCTACAGTTAAGCCTAGGTTGCCCGGAACGTTGAAATGGCCATTACCTTCACACTGCTTGCAATTATAGAATTTATATGATGGAAAAACTGTTATACTTATGTTGAATTTTATTCTTCTGGCGATGAATTCTAAGTCCCTAGCTATTCGATCTGGTGTAGCAACGCCCTAGAGTGAAGCCTAGGTTACCCGGAACATAGAAATGACCAGTACTTTCACTGGTTGCAGCTTTCCCGTTATACGATGAAAAACTGTTGCATTTTTATTGTATTTTATGCTTCTGGCGTTGTATTCAAAGTTCCTAGCTTTTCGACCTGGCGGAGCAACGCACTGGAGTTAAGCCTAGGTTGCCCGGAAGGTAGAAATGACCATTACCTTCACACTGCTTGCAATTATACATTTTATACGGTGGAAAAACTGTTATACTTATGTTGTATTTTATTCTTCTGGCGTTGAATTCTAAGTCCCTAGCTATTCGATCTGGTGGAGCAACGCCCTAGAGTGAAGCCTAGGTTACCCGGAACGTAGAAATGACCTTTACTTTCACACTGTTTGCAAATATACGTTATATACGATGGAAAAGCTGTTGTACTTATATTTTATTTTATGCTTATGGCGTTGAGTTCTAAGGCCCTAACTATTCGATCTGTTAGAGCATCGCCCTAGAGTGAAGCCTAGATTGCCCGGAACGTATAAATGACCATTACTTTCACACTGTTTGAAATTATTCATTTTATACGATGGGAACACTGTTATACTTATGTTGCATTTTATTCTTCTGGCGTTGAATTCTAAGTCCCTAGCTATTCCATCTGGTGCAGCAAAGCTCTAGAGTGAAGCCTAGGTTACCCGGAACATAGAAATGACCAGTACCTTCACACTGTTTGAAATTATTCATTTTATACGATGGAAAAACTGTTGTACTTATGTTGTACTTTATGCTTCTGGCGATGACTTCTTAGGCCCTAGCTATTCGATCTGGTGGAGCAACACCGTAGAGTGAAGCCTAGGTTGCCCGGAACCTAGAAGTAACTATCACTTTCACACTGGTTGCAATTATTCGTGTAATACGATGGAAAAACCGTTGCATTTTCATTGTATTTTATGCTTCGGGCGTTGACTTCTAAGGCCCTAACTATTCGATCTGGTGGAGCAACGCCCTAGAGTGAAGCCTAGGTTGCCCGAAACGTAGAAATGACCATAACTTTCACACTGGTTTCAATTATTCGTTTTATACAATGGAAGAACTGTTCTGTTTATTTTGTATTTTATGCTTCGGGCGTTGACTTCTAAGGCCCTAACTATTCGATCTGGTGGAGCAACGCCCTAGAGTGAAGCCTAGGTTGCCCGGAACGTAGAAATGACCATTACCTTCACACTGTTTGCGATTATTCATTTGATACGCTGGAAAAACTGTTCTATTTATTTCGTATTTCATGCTTCGGGCGTTAACTTCTAAGGCCCTAACTATTCGATCTGGTGGAGCAACGCCCTACAGTCAAGCCTAGGTTGCCCGGAACGTAGAAATAACCATTACCTTCACACTGTTTGCGATTATTCATTTTATACGATGGTAAAACTGTTGTACTTAGGTTGTATTGTAATCTTCTGGCGTTGAGTTCTAAGTCCCTAGCTGTTCCATCTGGTGGAGCAACGCCCTAGAGTGAAGCCTAGGTTGCACGGAACGTAGAAATGACCAGTACTTTCACACTGGTTGCAGTTATTCCTGTTATACGACGGAAAAACTGTTGCATTTTTATTGCATTTTATGCTTCTGGCGTTGAATTCTAAGTCCCTAACTATGCGATCTGGTGAAGCAACGCCCTACAGTTAAGCCTCGGTTGCCCGGAACGTAGAAATGACCTTTACTTTCAGACTGTTTGCAAATATACATTATATACGGTGGAAAAGCTGTTGTATTTATATTGTATCTTATGCTTATGGCGTTGACTTCTAAGGCCCTATCTATTCGATCTGGTGGAGCAACGCCCTAGAGTGAAGCCTAGATTGCCCGGAACGTATAAATGACCATTACTTTCACACTGTTTGTAATTATTCAATTATATGATGCAAAAACTGTTGTACTTATGTTGTATTTTATGCTTCTGGCGTTGAATACTAAGTCCCCAGCTATTCTATCTGGTGGAGCAGTTCTCTAGAGTAAAGCCTAGGTTGCCCGGAACGTAGAAATGACCATTACCTTCACACTGCTTGCAATTATACATTTTATACGGTGGAAAAACTGTTATACTTATGTTGTATTTTATTCTTCTGGCGTTGAATTCTAAGTCCCTAGCTATACGATCTGGTGGAGCAACGCCCTAGAGTGAAGCCTAGGTTACCCGGAACATAGAAATGACCAGTACTTTCACACTGGGTGCAGTTCGCCGTGTTATACAATGGAAAAACTGTTGCATTTTTATTGTATTTTATGCTTCTGGCGTTGTATTCAATGTCCCTAACTATTCGATCTGGTGGAGCAACGCCCTCGAGTTAAGCCAAGGTTGACCGGAACGTAGAAATGACCATTATCTTCACACTGCTTGCGATTACTCACTTAATACGCTGGAAAAACTGTTCTATTTATTTCGTATTTCATGCCTCGGGTGTTTCTTCTAAGGCCCTAACGATTCGATCTGGTGGTGCAACGCCCTACAGTTAAGCCTAGTGTGCCCGGAACGTAGAAATGACCTTTAGTTTCGGACTGTTTGCAAATATACATTATATACGGTGGAAAAGCTGTTGTATTTATATTGTATCTTATGCTTATGGCGTTGACTTCTAGGGCCCTATCTATTCGATCTGGTGGAGCAACGCCCTAGAGTGAAGCCTAGATTGCCCGGAACGAATAAATGACCATTACTTTCACACTGTTTGTAATTATTCATTTTATATGATGCAAAAACTGTTGTACTTATGTTGTATTTTATGCTTCTGGCGTTGAATTCTAAGTCCCCAGCTATTCTATCTGGTGGAGCAGTTCTCTAGAGTAAAGCCTAGGTTGCCCGGAAAGTAGAAATGACCATTACCTTCACACTGCTTGCAATTATACATTTTATACGGTGGAAAAACTGTTATACTTATGTTGTATTTTATTCTTCTGGCGTTGAATTCTAAGTCCCTAGCTATTCGATCAGGTGGAGCAACGCCCTAGAGTGAAGCCTAGGTTACCCGGAACGTAGAAATGACCTTTACTTTCACACTGTTTGCAAATATACGTTATATACGATGGAAAAGCTGTTGTATTTATATTTTATTTTATGCTTATGGCGTTGAGTTCTAAGGCCCTAACTATTCGATCTGTTGGAGCAACGCGCTAGAGTGAAGCCTAGATTGCCCGGAACGTATAAATGACCATTACTTTCACACTGTTTGAAATTATTCATTTTATACGATGGAAAAACTGTTGTACTTATGTTGTACTTTATGCTTCTGGCGTTGAATTCTAAGTCCCTAGCTATTCGATCTGGGGGAGCAACGCCCTAGGGTGAAGACTAGGTTACCCGGAACGTAGATATGACCATACCTTTCACAATGTTTGCAAATACACATTATATACGATGGAAAAGCTGTTGTATTTATATTGTATTTTATGCTTCTGGCGTTGTCTTCTTAGGCCCTAACTATTCGATCTTGTGGAGCAGTGCTCTAGAGTAAAGCCTAGGTTGCCCGGAAAGTAGAAATGACCATTACCTTCACACTGCTTGCAATTATACATTTTATACGATGGGAACACTGTTATACTTATGTTGCATTTTATTCTTCTGGCGTTGAATTCTAAGTCCCTAGCTATTCGATCTGGTGCAGCAAAGCTCTAGAGTGAAGCCTAGGTTACCCGGAACATAGAAATGACCAGTACCTTCACACTGGTTGCAGTTATTCCTGTTATACAATGGAAAAACTGTTGCATTTTTATTGTATTTTATGCTTCTGGCGTTGTATTCAAGGTCCCTAACTATTAGATCTGGAGGAGCAACGCCCTGGAGTTAAGCCAAGGTTGCCCGGAACGTAGAAATGACCATTACTTTCAAACTGGTTGCAATTATTCATTTTATAGGATGGAAAAACTGTTGTATTTTTATTGTATTTTATGCTTCTGGCGTTGACTTCTAAGTCCCTAGCTATTCGATCTGGTGGAGCAACGCCCTTAAGCGAATCCTAGGTAGCCCGGATCGTAGAAATGACCATAACTTTCACACTGGTTTCAATTATTCGTTTTATACAATGTAAGAACTGTTCTATTTATTTTGTATTTTATGTTTCGGGCGTTGACTTCTAAGGCCCTAACTATTCGATCTGGCGGAGCAACGCCCTAGAGTGAAGCCTAGGTTGCCCGGAACGTAGAAATGACCATTACCTTCACACTGTTTGCGATTATTCATTTGATACGCTGGAAAAACTGTTCTATTTCTTTCGTATTTCATGCTTCGGGCGTTAACTTCTAAGGCCCTAACTATTCGATCTGGTGGAGCAACGCCCTACTGTTAAGCCTAGGTTGCCCGGAACGTAGAAATGACCATTACCTTCACACTGTTTGCGATTATTCATTTTATACGATGGTAAAACTGTTGTACTTAGGTTGTATTGTAATCGTCTGGCGTTGAGTTCTAAGTCCCTGGCTGTTCCATCTGGTGAAGCAACGCCCTAGAGTGAAGCATAGGTTGCCCGGAACGTAGAAATGACCAGTACATTCACACTGGTTGCAGTTATTCCTGTTATACGACGGAAAAACTGTTGCAGTTTTATTGCATTTTATGCTTCTGGCGTTGAATTCTAAGTCCCTAACTATGCGATCTGGTGGAGCAACGCCCTACAGTTAAGCCTAGGTTGCCCGGAACGTTGAAATGACCATTACCTTCACACTGCTTGCAATTATACATTTTATATGATGGAAAAACTGTTATACTTATGTTGAATTTTATTCTTCTGGCGATGAATTCTAAGTCCCTAGCTATTCGATCTGGTGTAGCAACGCCCTAGAGTGAAGCCTAGGTTACCCGGAACATAGAAATGACCTTTACTTTCACACTGTTTGCAAATATACGTTATATACGATGGAAAAGCTGTTGTATTTATATTTTATTTTATGCTTATGGCGTTGAGTTCTAAGGCCCTAACTATTCGATCTGTTGGAGCAACGCCCTAGAGTGAAGCCTAGATTGCCCGGAACGTATAAATGACCATAACTTTCACACTGTTTGAAATTATTCATTTTATACGATGGAGAAACTGTTGTACTTATGTTGTACTTTATGCTTCTGGCGTTGAATTCTAAGTCCCTAGCTATTCGATCTGGGGGAGCAACGCCCTGGAGTTAAGCCAAGGTTGCCCGGAACGTAGAAATGACCATTACTTTCAAACTGGTTGCAATTATTCGTTTTATAGGATGGAAAAACTGTTGTATTTTTATTGTATTTAATGCTTCCCGCGTTGACTTATAAGTCCCTAGCTATTCGATCAGGTGGGGCAACGCCCTTAAGCGAAGCCTAGGTTGCCCGGAACGTAGAAATGCCCTGTACATTCACACTGGTTGCAATTATTCCTGTTATACGATGGAAAAACTGTTGTACCTATGTTGTATTTTATGTTTCTGGCTTTGAATTCTAAGTCCCTAACTATTCGATCTGGTGGAGCAACGCCCTGGAGTGAAGCCTAGGTTGCCCGGAACGTAGAAATGACCATAACATTCATACTGGTTGCAACTATTCGTTTTATAGGTTGGAAAAACTGTTGTATTTATATTTCATTTTATGCTTCTGGCGTTGATTTCTAAGTCCCTAGCTATTCGATCTGGTGGACCAACGCCCTAGAGTGGAGCCTAGGTTGCCCGGAACGTAGAAATGACCATCACCTTCACTCTGGTTGCAATTATTCTTGTTATACGATGGAAAAACTGTTGTATTTATTTGTATTTTATGCCTCTGGCGTTGACTCCAAAGGACGTAGCTATTCGATGTGGTGGAGTAACGCCCTAGAAGGAAGCCTAGGTTGCCCGGAACGTAGAAATGACCATGCCTTTCACACTGTTTGCAATTATTCCTGTTATACGGTGGTAAAGCTGTTGTATTTATATTGTATTTAATGCTTCTGGCGTTGACTTCTAAGGCCATAGCTATTCGATGTGGTCGAGCAACGCCCTAGAGTGAAGCCTAGGTTGCCCGGAACGTAGAAATGACCATTACTTCCACACTGTTTGCAATTATTCATATTATACAGTGGAGAACTGTTGTATTTATATTGTATTTTATGCTTCTGGCATTGACTTCTAAGGCTCTAACTATTCGATGTGGTGGAGCAACGACCTAGTGTGAAGCCTAGGTTGCCCGGAACGTAGAAATGACCATAGCTTTCACACTGGTTGCAATTATTCCTGTTATACAAGGGAAAAACTGTTGTACTTATATTGTATTTTATGCTTCTGGCGTTGACTTCTTAGGCCCTAACTATTCGATCTGGTGGAGCAACGCCCTAGAATGAAGCCTAGGTTGCCCGGAACGTGGAAGCGACCATTGCCTTCACACTGTCTGCGATTATTCATTTTATACGATGGTAAAACTGTCGTACTTAAGTTGTATTTTATTCTTCTGGCGTTGAATTCTAAGTCCCTAGCTATTCCATGTGGTGGAGCAACGCCCTAGAGTGAAGCCTAGGTTGCCCGGAACGTAGAAATGACCAGTACTTTCACACTGGTTGCAGTTATTCCTGTTATACGACGGAAAAACTGTTGCATTTTTATTGCATTTTATGCTTCTGGCGTTGAATTCATAGTCCCTAACTATGCGATCTGGTGGAGCAACGCCCTACAGTTAAGCCTAGGTTGCCCGGAACGTAGAAATGACCATTACCTTCACACTGCTTGCAATTATACATACTATACGATGGATAAACTGTTATACTTATGTTGTATTTTATTCTTCTGGCGTTGAATTCTAAGTCCCTAGCTATTCGATCTGGCGCAGCAAAGCTCTAGAGTGAAGCCTAGGTTACCCGGAACATAGAAATGACCAGTACTTTCAAACTGGTTGCAATTATTCCTTTTATAGGATGGAAAAACTGTTGTATTTTTATTGTATTTTATGCTTCTGGCGTTGACTTCTAAGTCCCTAGCTATTCGATCTGGTGGAGCAACGCCCTTAAGCGAATCCTAGGTAGCCCGGATCGTAGAAATGACCTGTACTTTCACACTGGTTTCAATTATTCGTTTTATACAATGGAAAAACAGTTCCATTTATTTTGTATTTTATGCTTCGGGCGTTGACTTCTAAGGCCCTAACTAATCGATCTGGTGGAGCAACGCCCTAGAGTGAAGCCTAGGTTGCCCGGAACGCAGAAATGACCATTACCTTCACACTGTTTGCGATTATTCATTTGACACGCTGGAAAAACTGTTCTATTTATTTCGTATTTCATGCTTCGGGCGTTAACTTCTAAGTCCCTAACTATTCGATCTGGTGGAAGAACGCACTAGAGTGAAGCCTAGGTTGCCCCGAACGTGGAAATGACCATTACCTTCACACTGCTTGCCATTATACATTTTATACGATAGAAATGCTGTTGTATTTATATTGTATTTTATGATTCTGGAGTTGACTTCTAAGACCGTAACTATTCGATGTGATGGAGTAACGCCCAAGAGAGAAGCCCAGGTTGCCCGGAACGTATAAATGACCAGTACTTTCACACTGGTTGCAGTTATTCCTGTTATTCGACGGAAAAACTGTTGCATTTTTATTGTATTTTATGCTTCTGGCGTTGAATTCTAAGTCCCTAACTATGCGATCTGATGGAGCAACGCCCTACAGTTAAGCCTAGGTTGCCCGCGACGTAGAAATGACCTTGACTTTCAGACTGTTTGCAAATATACATTATATACGATGGAAAATCTGTTGTATTTATATTGTATTTTATGCTTATGGCGTTGACTTCTAAGGCCCTAACTATTCGATCTGGTGGAGCAACGCCCTAGAGTGAAGCCTAGATTGCCCGGAACGTATAAATGACCATTACATTCACACTGTTTGAAATTATTCATTTTATACGATGGAAAAACTGTTGTACTTATGTTGTACTTTATGCTTCTGGCGTTGAATTCTTAGTCCCTAACAATTGAATCTGGTGGACCGACGCCCTAGAGTGAAGCCTAGGTTACCCGGAACGTAGATGTGACCATACCTTTCACACTGGTTGCAGTTATTCCTGTTATACGATGGAAAAACTGTTGTATTTATATTGTACTTTATGCTTCTGGCGTTGACTTCTTATGCCCTAACTATTCGTTCTGGTGGAGCAACGCTCTAGAGTGACGCCTAGGTTGCCCGGAAACGTAGAAATGACCATTACCTTCACAATGCTTGCAATTATACATTTTATACGATGGAAAAACCGTTATTCTTAAGTTGTATTTTATTCTTCTGGCGCTGAATTCTAAGTCCCTAGCTATTCGATCTGGTGGAGCAACGCCCTAGAGTGAAGCCTAGGTTACCCGGAACATAGAAATGACCAGTACTTTCACACTGGTTGCAGCTTTCCCGTTATACGGTGGAAAAACTGTTGCATTTTTATTGCATTTTATGCTTCTGGCGTTGTATTCAAAGTTCCTAGCTTTTCGACCTGGTGGAGCAACGCACTGGAGTTAAGCCTAGGTTGCCCGGAAAGTAGAAATGACCATAACTTTCACACTGTTTGGAATCATTCATTTTATGCGATGGAAAAGCTGTTGTATTTATATTGTATTTTATGCTTCTGGAGTTGACTTCTACGGCCGCAGCTATTCGATCTGGTGGAGCAACGCCCTTAAGCGAAGCCTAGGTTGCCCGGAACGTAGAAATGACCTGTACTTTCACACTGGTTGCAATTACTCCTGTTACACGATGGAAAAACTGTTGTACTTATGTTGTTTTTTATGCTTCCGGCGTTGAATTCTAAGTCCCTAACTATTCGATCTGGCGGAGCAACGCCCTGGAGTGAAGCCTAGGTTGCCCGGAACGTAGAAAAGACCATTACCTTCACACTGGTTGCAATTATTCCTGTTACACGATGGAAAAACTGTTGTACTTATGTTGTTTTTTATGCTTCCGGCGTTGAATTCTAAGTCCCTAACTATGCGATCTGGTGGAGCAACGCCCTACAGTTAAGCCTATGTTGCTCGGAACGTAGAAATGTCCTTTACTTTCACACAGTTTGCAAATATACATTTTATATGATGGAAAAACTGTTATACTTATGTTGAATTTTATTCTTCTGGCGATGAATTCTAAGTCCCTAGCTATTCGATCTGGTGTAGCAACGCCCTAGAGTGAAGCCTAGGTTACCCGGAACATAGAAATGACCAGTACTTTCACACTGGTTGCAGCTTTCCCGTTATACGATGAAAAACTGTTGCATTTTTATTGTATTTTATGCTTCGGGCGTTGTATTCAAAGTTCCTAGCTTTTCGACCTGGCGGAGCAACGCACTGGAGTTAAGCCTAGGTTGCCCGGAACGTATAAATGACCATTACTTTCACACTGTTTGTAATTATTCATTTTATATGATGCAAAAACTGTTGTACTTATGTTGTATTTTATGCTTCTGGCGTTGAATTCTAAGTCCCCAGCTATTCTGTCTGGTGGAGCAGTTCTCTAGAGTAAAGCCTAGGTTGCCCGGAACGTAGAAATGACCATTACCTTCACACTGCTTGCAATTATACATTTTATACGGTGGAAAAACTGTTATACTTATGTTGTATTTTATTCTTCTGGCGTTGAATTCTAAGTCCCTAGCTATTCGATCTGGTGGAGCAACGCCCTAGAGTGAAGCCTAGGTTACCCGGAACGTAGAAATGACCTTTACTTTCACACTGTTTGCAAATATACGTTATATACGATGGAAAAGCTGTTGTATTTATATTTTATTTTATGCTTATGGCGTTGAGTTCTAAGGCCCTAACCATTCGATCTGTTGGAGCAACGCCCTAGAGTGAAGCCTAGATTGCCCGGAACGTATAAATGACCATAACTTTCACACTGTTTGAAATTATTCATTTTATACGATGGAAAAACTGTTGTACTTATGTTGTACTTTATGTTTCTGGCGTTGAATTCTAAGTCCCTAGCTATTCGATCTGGGGGAGCAACGCCCTGGAGTTAAGCCAAGGTTGCCCGGAACATAGAAATGACCAGTACTTTCACACTGGTTGCAGATTTCCTGTTATACGATGGAAAAACTGTTGCATTTTTATTGTATTTTATGCTTCTGGCGTTAAATTCTAAGTCCCTAACGATGCGATCTGGTGGAGCAACGACCTACAGTTAAGCCAAGGTTGCCCGGAACGTTGAAATGACCTTTACTTTCACACTGTTTGCAATTATTCCTTTTATACGATTGAAAAACTGTTGTATTTTTATTGTATTTAATGCTTCCGGCGTTGACTTATAAGTCCCTAGCTATTCGATCAGGTGGGGCAACGCCCTTAAGCGAAGCCTAGGTTGCCCGGAACGTAGGAATACCCTGTACATTCACACTGGTTGCAATTATTCCTGTTATACGATGGAAAAACTGTTGTACCTATGTTGTATTTTATGTTTCTGGCGTTGAATTCTAAGTCCCTAACTATTCGATCTGGTGGAGCAACGCCCTGGAGTGAAGCCTAGGTTGCCCGGAACGTAGAAATGACCATAACATTCATACTGGTTGCAACTATTCGTTTTATAGGTTGGAAAAACTGTTGTATTTATATTTCATTTTATGCTTCTGGCGTTGATTTCTAAGTCCCTAGCTATTCGATCTGGTGGACCAACGCCCTAGAGTGGAGCCTAGGTAGCCCGGAACGTAGAAATGACCATCACCTTCACTCTGGTTGCAATTATTCTTGTTATACGATGGAAAAACTGTTGTATTTATTTGTATTTTATGCCTCTGGCGTTGACTCCAAAGGGCATAGCTATTCGATGTGGTGGAGTAACGCCCTAGAAGGAAGCCTAGGTTGCCCGGAACGTAGAAATGACCATGCCTTTCACACTGTTTGCAATTATTCCTGTTATACGGTGGTAAAGCTGTTGTATTTATATTGTATTTAATGCTTCTGGCGTTGACTTCTAAGGCCATAGCTATTCGATGTGGTCGAGCAACGCCCTAGAGTGAAGCCTAGGTTGCCCGGAACGTAGAAATGACCATTACTTCCACACTGTTTGCAATTATTCATATTATACAGTGGAGAACTGTTGTATTTATATTGTATTTTATGCTTCTGGCATTGACTTCTAAGGCTCTAACTATTCGATGTGGTGGAGCAACGCCCTGGAGTGAAGCCTAGGTTGCCCGGAACGTGGAAGTGACCATTACCTTCACACAGTTTGCGATTATTCATTTTATACGATGGTAAAGCTGTTGTACTTAAGTTGTATTTTATTCTTCTGGCGTTGAATTCTAAGTCCCTAGCTATTCGATCTGGTGGAGCAACGCCCTGGAGTGAAGCCTAGGCTACCCGGAACGTAGAAATGACCAGTACTTTCACACTGGTTGCAGTTATTCCTGTTATACAATGGAAAAACTGTTGCATTTTTATTGTATTTTATGCTTATGGCCTTGTATTCAAAGTCCCTAACTATTCGATGCGGTGGAGGAACGCCCTAGAGTTAAGCCAAGGTTGCCCGGAACGTAGAAATGACCATAACTTTCACACTGGTTGCAATTATTCGTTCTATACAATGGAAAAACTGTTCTCTTTATTTTGTATTTTATGCTTCGGGCGTTGACTTGTAAGTCCCTAACTATTCGGTCTGGTGGAGCAACGCCCTAGACTGAAGCCTAGGTTGCCCGGAACGTAGTAATGGCCATTACCTTCACACTGTTTGCGATTATTCATTTTATACGATGGTAAAACTGTTGTACTTGGGTTGCATATTATGCTTCAGGCGTTGACTTCTAAGGCCGTAGCTATTCGATGTGGTGGAGCAACGCCCTAGAGTGAAGCCTAGGTTGCCCGGAACGTAGAAATGACCATTACTACCACACTGTTTGCAATTATTCATATTATACAGTGGAAAAACTGTTGTATTTATATTGCATTTTATGCTTCTGGCATTGACTTCTAAGGCCCTAACTATTCGATGTGGTGGAGCAACGCACTAGAGTAAAGCCTAGGTTGCCCGGAACGTAGAAATGAACATAGCTTACACACTGGTTGCAATTATTCCTGTTATACAAGGGAAAAACTGTTGTACTTATATTGTATTTTATGCTTCTGGCGTTGACTTCTTAGGCCCTAACCATTCGATATTGTGGAGAAACGCCCTAGAGTGAAGCCTAGGTTGCCCGGAACGTGGAAGTGACCATTACCTTCACAGTGTTTGCGTTTATTCATTTTATACGATGGTAAAGCTGTTGTACTTAAGTTGTATTTTATTATTCTGGCGTTGAATTTTAAGTCCCTAGCTATTCGACCTGGTGGTGCAACGCCCTGGAGTGAAGCCTAGGCTACCCGGAACGTAGAACTGACCATAACTATTACACTGGTTGCAATTATTCGATCTATACAATGGAAAAACTGTTCTCTTTATTTTGTATTTTTTGCTTCGGGCGTTGACTTGTAAGTCCCTAACTATTTGGTCTGGTGGAGCAACGCCCTAGACTGAAGCCTAGGTTGCCCGGAAAGTAGTAATGGCCATTACCTTCACACTGTTTGCGATTATTCATTTTATACGATGGTAAAACTGTTGTACTTGGGTTGTATATTCTGCTTCAGGCGTTGACTTCTAAGGCAGTAGCTATTCGATGTGGTGGAGCAACGCCCTAGAGTGAAGCCTAGGTTGCCCGGAACGTAGAAATGACCATTACCTTCACACTGTTTGCGATTATTCATTTGATACGCTGGAAAAACTGTTCTATTTCTTTCGTATTTCATGCTTCGGGCGTTAACTTCTAAGGCCCTAACTATTCGATCTGGTGGAGCAACGCCCTACTGTTAAGCCTAGGTTGCCCGGAACGTAGAAATGACCATTACCTTCACACTGTTTGCGATTATTCATTTTATACGATGGTAAAACTGTTGTACTTAGGTTGTATTGTAATCGTCTGGCGTTGAGTTCTAAGTCCCTGGCTGTTCCATCTGGTGAAGCAACGCCCTAGAGTGAAGCCTAGGTTGCCCGGAACGTAGAAATGACCAGTACATTCACACTGGTTGCAGTTATTCCTGTTATACGACGGAAAAACTGTTGCAGTTTTATTGCATTTTATGCTTCTGGCGTTGAATTCTAAGTCCCTAACGATGCGATCTGGTGGAGCAACGACCTACAGTTAAGCCAAGGTTGCCCGGAACGTTGAAATGACCTTTACTTTCACACTGTTTGCAATTATTCCTTTTATACGATTGAAAAACTGTTGTATTTTTATTGTATTTAATGCTTCCGGCGTTGACTTATAAGTCCCTAGCTATTCGATCAGGTGGGGCAACGCCCTTAAGCGAAGCCTAGGTTGCCCGGAACGTAGGAATACCCTGTACATTCACACTGGTTGCAATTATTCCTGTTATACGATGGAAAAACTGTTGTACCTATGTTGTATTTTATGTTTCTGGCGTTGAATTCTAAGTCCCTAACTATTCGATCTGGTGGAGCAACGCCCTGGAGTGAAGCCTAGGTTGCCCGGAACGTAGAAATGACCATAACATTCATACTGGTTGCAACTATTCGTTTTATAGGTTGGAAAAACTGTTGTATTTATATTTCATTTTATGCTTCTGGCGTTGATTTCTAAGTCCCTAGCTATTCGATCTGGTGGACCAACGCCCTAGAGTGGAGCCTAGGTAGCCCGGAACGTAGAAATGACCATCACCTTCACTCTGGTTGCAATTATTCTTGTTATACGATGGAAAAACTGTTGTATTTATTTGTATTTTATGCCTCTGGCGTTGACTCCAAAGGGCATAGCTATTCGATGTGGTGGAGTAACGCCCTAGAAGGAAGCCTAGGTTGCCCGGAACGTAGAAATGACCATGCCTTTCACACTGTTTGCAATTATTCCTGTTATACGGTGGTAAAGCTGTTGTATTTATATTGTATTTAATGCTTCTGGCGTTGACTTCTAAGGCCATAGCTATTCGATGTGGTCGAGCAACGCCCTAGAGTGAAGCCTAGGTTGCCCGGAACGTAGAAATGACCATTACTTCCACACTGTTTGCAATTATTCATATTATACAGTGGAGAACTGTTGTATTTATATTGTATTTTATGCTTCTGGCATTGACTTCTAAGGCTCTAACTATTCGATGTGGTGGAGCAACGCCCTGGAGTGAAGCCTAGGTTGCCCGGAACGTGGAAGTGACCATTACCTTCACACAGTTTGCGATTATTCATTTTATACGATGGTAAAGCTGTTGTACTTAAGTTGTATTTTATTCTTCTGGCGTTGAATTCTAAGTCCCTAGCTATTCGATCTGGTGGAGCAACGCCCTGGAGTGAAGCCTAGGCTACCCGGAACGTAGAAATGACCAGTACTTTCACACTGGTTGCAGTTATTCCTGTTATACAATGGAAAAACTGTTGCATTTTTATTGTATTTTATGCTTATGGCCTTGTATTCAAAGTCCCTAACTATTCGATGCGGTGGAGGAACGCCCTAGAGTTAAGCCAAGGTTGCCCGGAACGTAGAAATGACCATAACTTTCACACTGGTTGCAATTATTCGTTCTATACAATGGAAAAACTGTTCTCTTTATTTTGTATTTTATGCTTCGGGCGTTGACTTGTAAGTCCCTAACTATTCGGTCTGGTGGAGCAACGCCCTAGACTGAAGCCTAGGTTGCCCGGAACGTAGTAATGGCCATTACCTTCACACTGTTTGCGATTATTCATTTTATACGATGGTAAAACTGTTGTACTTGGGTTGCATATTATGCTTCAGGCGTTGACTTCTAAGGCCGTAGCTATTCGATGTGGTGGAGCAACGCCCTAGAGTGAAGCCTAGGTTGCCCGGAACGTAGAAATGACCATTACTACCACACTGTTTGCAATTATTCATATTATACAGTGGAAAAACTGTTGTATTTATATTGCATTTTATGCTTCTGGCATTGACTTCTAAGGCCCTAACTATTCGATGTGGTGGAGCAACGCACTAGAGTAAAGCCTAGGTTGCCCGGAACGTAGAAATGAACATAGCTTACACACTGGTTGCAATTATTCCTGTTATACAAGGGAAAAACTGTTGTACTTATATTGTATTTTATGCTTCTGGCGTTGACTTCTTAGGCCCTAACCATTCGATATTGTGGAGAAACGCCCTAGAGTGAAGCCTAGGTTGCCCGGAACGTGGAAGTGACCATTACCTTCACAGTGTTTGCGTTTATTCATTTTATACGATGGTAAAGCTGTTGTACTTAAGTTGTATTTTATTATTCTGGCGTTGAATTTTAAGTCCCTAGCTATTCGACCTGGTGGTGCAACGCCCTGGAGTGAAGCCTAGGCTACCCGGAACGTAGAACTGACCATAACTATTACACTGGTTGCAATTATTCGATCTATACAATGGAAAAACTGTTCTCTTTATTTTGTATTTTTTGCTTCGGGCGTTGACTTGTAAGTCCCTAACTATTTGGTCTGGTGGAGCAACGCCCTAGACTGAAGCCTAGGTTGCCCGGAAAGTAGTAATGGCCATTACCTTCACACTGTTTGCGATTATTCATTTTATACGATGGTAAAACTGTTGTACTTGGGTTGTATATTCTGCTTCAGGCGTTGACTTCTAAGGCAGTAGCTATTCGATGTGGTGGAGCAACGCCCTAGAGTGAAGCCTAGGTTGCCCGGAACGTAGAAATGACCATTACCTTCACACTGTTTGCGATTATTCATTTGATACGCTGGAAAAACTGTTCTATTTCTTTCGTATTTCATGCTTCGGGCGTTAACTTCTAAGGCCCTAACTATTCGATCTGGTGGAGCAACGCCCTACTGTTAAGCCTAGGTTGCCCGGAACGTAGAAATGACCATTACCTTCACACTGTTTGCGATTATTCATTTTATACGATGGTAAAACTGTTGTACTTAGGTTGTATTGTAATCGTCTGGCGTTGAGTTCTAAGTCCCTGGCTGTTCCATCTGGTGAAGCAACGCCCTAGAGTGAAGCCTAGGTTGCCCGGAACGTAGAAATGACCAGTACATTCACACTGGTTGCAGTTATTCCTGTTATACGACGGAAAAACTGTTGCAGTTTTATTGCATTTTATGCTTCTGGCGTTGAATTCTAAGTCCCTAACTATGCGATCTGGTGGAGCAACGCCCTACAGTTAAGCCTAGGTTGCCCGGAACGTTGAAATGACCATTACCTTCACACTGCTTGCAATTATACATTTTATATGATGGAAAAACTGTTATACTTATGTTGAATTTTATTCTTCTGGCGATGAATTCTAAGTCCCTAGCTATTCGATCTGGTGTAGCAACGCCCTAGAGTGAAGCCTAGGTTACCCGGAACATAGAAATGACCTTTACTTTCACACTGTTTGCAAATATACGTTATATACGATGGAAAAGCTGTTGTATTTATATTTTATTTTATGCTTATGGCGTTGAGTTCTAAGGCCCTAACTATTCGATCTGTTGGAGCAACGCCCTAGAGTGAAGCCTAGATTGCCCGGAACGTATAAATGACCATAACTTTCACACTGTTTGAAATTATTCATTTTATACGATGGAGAAACTGTTGTACTTATGTTGTACTTTATGCTTCTGGCGTTGAATTCTAAGTCCCTAGCTATTCGATCTGGGGGAGCAACGCCCTGGAGTTAAGCCAAGGTTGCCCGGAACGTAGAAATGACCATTACTTTCAAACTGGTTGCAATTATTCGTTTTATAGGATGGAAAAACTGTTGTATTTTTATTGTATTTAATGCTTCCCGCGTTGACTTATAAGTCCCTAGCTATTCGATCAGGTGGGGCAACGCCCTTAAGCGAAGCCTAGGTTGCCCGGAACGTAGAAATGCCCTGTACATTCACACTGGTTGCAATTATTCCTGTTATACGATGGAAAAACTGTTGTACCTATGTTGTATTTTATGTTTCTGGCTTTGAATTCTAAGTCCCTAACTATTCGATCTGGTGGAGCAACGCCCTGGAGTGAAGCCTAGGTTGCCCGGAACGTAGAAATGACCATAACATTCATACTGGTTGCAACTATTCGTTTTATAGGTTGGAAAAACTGTTGTATTTATATTTCATTTTATGCTTCTGGCGTTGATTTCTAAGTCCCTAGCTATTCGATCTGGTGGACCAACGCCCTAGAGTGGAGCCTAGGTTGCCCGGAACGTAGAAATGACCATCACCTTCACTCTGGTTGCAATTATTCTTGTTATACGATGGAAAAACTGTTGTATTTATTTGTATTTTATGCCTCTGGCGTTGACTCCAAAGGACGTAGCTATTCGATGTGGTGGAGTAACGCCCTAGAAGGAAGCCTAGGTTGCCCGGAACGTAGAAATGACCATGCCTTTCACACTGTTTGCAATTATTCCTGTTATACGGTGGTAAAGCTGTTGTATTTATATTGTATTTAATGCTTCTGGCGTTGACTTCTAAGGCCATAGCTATTCGATGTGGTCGAGCAACGCCCTAGAGTGAAGCCTAGGTTGCCCGGAACGTAGAAATGACCATTACTTCCACACTGTTTGCAATTATTCATATTATACAGTGGAGAACTGTTGTATTTATATTGTATTTTATGCTTCTGGCATTGACTTCTAAGGCTCTAACTATTCGATGTGGTGGAGCAACGACCTAGAGTGAAGCCTAGGTTGCCCGGAACGTAGAAATGACCATAGCTTTCACACTGGTTGCAATTATTCCTGTTATACAAGGGAAAAACTGTTGTACTTATATTGTATTTTATGCTTCTGGCGTTGACTTCTTAGGCCCTAACTATTCGATCTGGTGGAGCAACGCCCTAGAATGAAGCCTAGGTTGCCCGGAACGTGGAAGCGACCATTGCCTTCACACTGTCTGCGATTATTCATTTTATACGATGGTAAAACTGTCGTACTTAAGTTGTATTTTATTCTTCTGGCGTTGAATTCTAAGTCCCTAGCTATTCCATGTGGTGGAGTAACGCCCTAGAGTGAAGCCTAGGTTGCCCGGAACGTAGAAATGACCAGTACTTTCACACTGGTTGCAGTTATTCCTGTTATACGACGGAAAAACTGTTGCATTTTTATTGCATTTTATGCTTCTGGCGTTGAATTCTAAGTCCCTAACTATGCGATCTGGTGGAGCAACGCCCTACAGTTAAGCCTAGGTTGCCCGGAACGTAGAAATGACCATTACCTTCACACTGCTTGCAATTATACATACTATACGATGGATAAACTGTTATACTTATGTTGTATTTTATTCTTCTGGCGTTGAATTCTAAGTCCCTAGCTATTCGATCTGGCGCAGCAAAGCTCTAGAGTGAAGCCTAGGTTACCCGGAACATAGAAATGACCAGTACTTTCAAACTGGTTGCAATTATTCCTTTTATAGGATGGAAAAACTGTTGTATTTTTATTGTATTTTATGCTTCTGGCGTTGACTTCTAAGTCCCTAGCTATTCGATCTGGTGGAGCAACGCCCTTAAGCGAATCCTAGGTAGCCCGGATCGTAGAAATGACCTGTACTTTCACACTGGTTTCAATTATTCGTTTTATACAATGGAAAAACAGTTCCATTTATTTTGTATTTTATGCTTCGGGCGTTGACTTCTAAGGCCCTAACTAATCGACCTGGTGGAGCAACGCCCTAGAGTGAAGCCTAGGTTGCCCGGAACGCAGAAATGACCATTACCTTCACACTGTTTGCGATTATTCATTTGACACGCTGGAAAAACTGTTCTATTTATTTCGTATTTCATGCTTCGGGCGTTAACTTCTAAGTCCCTAACTATTCGATCTGGTGGAAGAACGCACTAGAGTGAAGCCTAGGTTGCCCCGAACGTGGAAATGACCATTACCTTCACACTGCTTGCCATTATACATTTTATACGATAGAAATGCTGTTGTATTTATATTGTATTTTATGATTCTGGAGTTGACTTCTAAGACCGTAACTATTCGATGTGATGGAGTAACGCCCAAGAGAGAAGCCCAGGTTGCCCGGAACGTATAAATGACCAGTACTTTCACACTGGTTGCAGCTTTCCCGTTATACGGTGGAAAAACTGTTGCATTTTTATTGCATTTTATGCTTCTGGCGTTGTATTCAAAGTTCCTAGCTTTTCGACCTGGTGGAGCAACGCACTGGAGTTAAGCCTAGGTTGCCCGGAAAGTAGAAATGACCATAACTTTCACACTGTTTGGAATCATTCATTTTATGCGATGGAAAAGCTGTTGTATTTATATTGTATTTTATGCTTCTGGAGTTGACTTCTAAGGCCGCAGCTATTCGATCTGGTGGAGCAACGCCCTTAAGCGAAGCCTAGGTTGCCCGGAACGTAGAAATGACCTGTACTTTCACACTGGTTGCAATTACTCCTGTTACACGATGGAAAAACTGTTGTACTTATGTTGTTTTTTATGCTTCCGGCGTTGAATTCTAAGTCCCTAACTATTCGATCTGGCGGAGCAACGCCCTGGAGTGAAGCCTAGGTTGCCCGGAACGTAGAAAAGACCATTACCTTCACACTGGTTGCAATTATTCCTGTTACACGATGGAAAAACTGTTGTACTTATGTTGTTTTTTATGCTTCCGGCGTTGAATTCTAAGTCCCTAACTATGCGATCTGGTGGAGCAACGCCCTACAGTTAAGCCTATGTTGCCCGGAACGTAGAAATGTCCTTTACTTTCACACAGTTTGCAAATATACATTTTATATGATGGAAAAACTGTTATACTTATGTTGAATTTTATTCTTCTGGCGATGAATTCTAAGTCCCTAGCTATTCGATCTGGTGTAGCAACGCCCTAGAGTGAAGCCTAGGTTACCCGGAACATAGAAATGACCAGTACTTTCACACTGGTTGCAGCTTTCCCGTTATACGATGAAAAACTGTTGCATTTTTATTGTATTTTATGCTTCGGGCGTTGTATTCAAAGTTCCTAGCTTTTCGACCTGGCGGAGCAACGCACTGGAGTTAAGCCTAGGTTGCCCGGAAAGTAGAAATGACCATAACTTTCACACTGTTTGGAATCATTCATTTTATGCGATGGAAAAGCTGTTGTATTTATATTGTATCTTATGTTTATGGCGTTGACTTCTAAGGCCCTATCTATTCGATCTGGTGGAGCAACGCCCTAGAGTGAAGCCTAGATTGCCCGGAACGTATAAATGACCATTACTTTCACACTGTTTGTAATTATTCATTTTATATGATGCAAAAACTGTTGTACTTATGTTGTATTTTATGCTTCTGGCGTTGAATTCTAAGTCCCCAGCTATTCTGTCTGGTGGAGCAGTTCTCTAGAGTAAAGCCTAGGTTGCCCGGAACGTAGAAATGACCATTACCTTCACACTGCTTGCAATTATACATTTTATACGGTGGAAAAACTGTTATACTTATGTTGTATTTTATTCTTCTGGCGTTGAATTCTAAGTCCCTAGCTATTCGATCTGGTGGAGCAACGCCCTAGAGTGAAGCCTAGGTTACCCGGAACGTAGAAATGACCTTTACTTTCACACTGTTTGCAAATATACGTTATATACGATGGAAAAGCTGTTGTATTTATATTTTATTTTATGCTTATGGCGTTGAGTTCTAAGGCCCTAACTATTCGATCTGTTGGAGCAACGCCCTAGAGTGAAGCCTAGATTGCCCGGAACGTATAAATGACCATAACTTTCACACTGTTTGAAATTATTCATTTTATACGATGGAAAAACTGTTGTACTTATGTTGTACTTTATGTTTCTGGCGTTGAATTCTAAGTCCCTAGCTATTCGATCTGGGGGAGCAACGCCCTGGAGTTAAGCCAAGGTTGCCCGGAACATAGAAATGACCAGTACTTTCACACTGGTTGCAGATTTCCTGTTATACGATGGAAAAACTGTTGCATTTTTATTGTATTTTATGCTTCTGGCGTTAAATTCTAAGTCCCTAACGATGCGATCTGGTGGAGCAACGACCTACAGTTAAGCCAAGGTTGCCCGGAACGTTGAAATGACCTTTACTTTCACACTGTTTGCAATTATTCCTTTTATACGATTGAAAAACTGTTGCATTTTTATTGTATTTAATGCTTCCGGCGTTGACTTATAAGTCCCTAGCTATTCGATCAGGTGGGGCAACGCCCTTAAGCGAAGCCTAGGTTGCCCGGAACGTAGGAATACCCTGTACATTCACACTGGTTGCAATTATTCCTGTTATACGATGGAAAAACTGTTGTACCTATGTTGTATTTTATGTTTCTGGCGTTGAATTCTAAGTCCCTAACTATTCGATCTGGTGGAGCAACGCCCTGGAGTGAAGCCTAGGTTGCCCGGAACGTAGAAATGACCATAACATTCATACTGGTTGCAACTATTCGTTTTATAGGTTGGAAAAACTGTTGTATTTATATTTCATTTTATGCTTCTGGCGTTGATTTCTAAGTCCCTAGCTATTCGATCTGGTGGACCAACGCCCTAGAGTGGAGCCTAGGTAGCCCGGAACGTAGAAATGACCATCACCTTCACTCTGGTTGCAATTATTCTTGTTATACGATGGAAAAACTGTTGTATTTATTTGTATTTTATGCCTCTGGCGTTGACTCCAAAGGGCATAGCTATTCGATGTGGTGGAGTAACGCCCTAGAAGGAAGCCTAGGTTGCCCGGAACGTAGAAATGACCATGCCTTTCACACTGTTTGCAATTATTCCTGTTATACGGTGGTAAAGCTGTTGTATTTATATTGTATTTAATGCTTCTGGCGTTGACTTCTAAGGCCATAGCTATTCGATGTGGTCGAGCAACGCCCTAGAGTGAAGCCTAGGTTGCCCGGAACGTAGAAATGACCATTACTTCCACACTGTTTGCAATTATTCATATTATACAGTGGAGAACTGTTGTATTTATATTGTATTTTATGCTTCTGGCATTGACTTCTAAGGCTCTAACTATTCGATGTGGTGGAGCAACGACCTAGAGTGAAGCCTAGGTTGCTCGGAACGCAGAAATGACCATAGCTTTCACACTGGTTGCAATTATTCCTGTTATACAAGGGAAAAACTGTTGTACTTATATTGTATTTTATGCTTCTGGCTTTGACTTCTTAGGCCCTAACTATTCGATCTGGTGGAGCAACGCCCTAGAGTGAAGCCTAGGTTGCCCGGAACGTGGAAGTGACCATTACCTTCACACAGTTTGCGATTATTCATTTTATACGATGGTAAAGCTGTTGTACTTAAGTTGTATTTTATTCTTCTGGCGTTGAATTCTAAGTCCCTAGCTATTCGATCTGGTGGAGCAACGCCCTGGAGTGAAGCCTAGGCTACCCGGAACGTAGAAATGACCAGTACTTTCACACTGGTTGCAGTTATTCCTGTTATACAATGGAAAAACTGTTGCATTTTTATTGTATTTTATGCTTATGGCCTTGTATTCAAAGTCCCTAACTATTCGATGCGGTGGAGGAACGCCCTAGAGTTAAGCCAAGGTTGCCTGGAACGTAGAAATGACCATAACTTTCACACTGGTTGCAATTATTCGTTCTATACAATGGAAAAACTGTTCTCTTTATTTTGTATTTTATGCTTCGGGCGTTGACTTGTAAGTCCCTAACTATTCGGTCTGGTGGAGCAACGCCCTAGACTGAAGCCTAGGTTGCCCGGAACGTAGTAATGGCCATTACCTTCACACTGTTTGCGATTATTCATTTTATACGATGGTAAAACTGTTGTACTTGGGTTGCATATTATGCTTCAGGCGTTGACTTCTAAGGCCGTAGCTATTCGATGTGGTGGAGCAACGCCCTAGAGTGAAGCCTAGGTTGCCCGGAACGTAGAAATGACCATTACTACCACACTGTTTGCAATTATTCATATTATACAGTGGAAAAACTGTTGTATTTATATTGCATTTTATGCTTCTGGCATTGACTTCTAAGGCCCTAACTATTCGATGTGGTGGAGCAACGCACTAGAGTAAAGCCTAGGTTGCCCGGAACGTAGAAATGAACATAGCTTACACACTGGTTGCAATTATTCCTGTTATACAAGGGAAAAACTGTTGTACTTATATTGTATTTTATGCTTCTGGCGTTGACTTCTTAGGCCCTAACCATTCGATATTGTGGAGAAACGCCCTAGAGTGAAGCCTAGGTTGCCCGGAACGTGGAAGTGACCATTACCTTCACAGTGTTTGCGTTTATTCATTTTATACGATGGTAAAGCTGTTGTACTTAAGTTGTATTTTATTATTCTGGCGTTGAATTTTAAGTCCCTAGCTATTCGACCTGGTGGAGCAACGCCCTGGAGTGAAGCCTAGGCTACCCGGAACGTAGAACTGACCATAACTATTACACTGGTTGCAATTATTCGATCTATACAATGGAAAAACTGTTCTCTTTATTTTGTATTTTTTGCTTCGGGCGTTGACTTGTAAGTCCCTAACTATTTGGTCTGGTGGAGCAACGCCCTAGACTGAAGCCTAGGTTGCCCGGAAAGTAGTAATGGCCATTACCTTCACACTGTTTGCGATTATTCATTTTATACGATGGTAAAACTGTTGTACTTGGGTTGTATATTCTGCTTCAGGCGTTGACTTCTAAGGCAGTAGCTATTCGATGTGGTGGAGCAACGCCCTAGAGTGAAGCCTAGGTTGCCCGGAACGTAGAAATGACCATAGCTTTCATACTGGTTGCAATCATTCGTTTTAGACGATGGAAAAACGGTTGTATTTATTATGTATTTGGTGCTCCTGGCGTTGGCTTCTTAGGCCCTAGCTATTGGACCTGGTGGAGCAACGCCCTTAAGCGAAGCCTAGGTTGCCCGGAACGTAGAAATGACCTGTACTTTCACACTGGTTGCAATTATTCGTTCTATACAATGGAAAAACTGTTCTCTTTATTTTGTATTTTATACTTCGGGCGTTGACTTGTAAGTCCCTAACTATTCGGTCTGGTGGAGCAACGCCCTAGACTGAAGCCTAGGTTGGCCGTATCGTAGAAATGACCATATCTTTCACACTGGTTGCAATTATGCGTTTTATACGATGGAAAAGCTGTTGTATTTCTATTGCATTTTATGCTTCTGGCGTTGACTTGTTAGGCCCTAACTATTCGAACTGGTGGAAGAACGCCCTAGAGTGAAGCCTAGGTTACCCGGAATGTAGAAATGACCAGTACTTTCACACTGGTTGCTGCTATCCTGATATACGATGGAAAAACTGTTGCATTCTTATTGTATTTTATGCTACTGGCGTTGTATTCAAAGTCCCTAACTATTCCGTCTGGTGGAGCAACGCCCTGGAGTTAAGCCTAGGTTGCCCGGAAAGTAAAAATGACCATAACTTTCACACTGTTTGCAATCATTCATTTTATGCGATGGAAAAGCTGTTGCATTTATATGGTAGTTTATGCTTCTGGAGTTGAATTCTAAGGCCGCCGCTATTCGATGTGATGGAGCGACGCCCAAGAGCGAAGCCTAGGTTGCCCGGAACGTAGGAATGACCATTACTTCCATACTGGTTGCAGTTATTCCTTCTATAGGATGGAAAAACTGTTGTATGTTTATTGTATTTTATGCTTCTGTCGTTGCCTTCTAAGACCCTAGCTATTCGATCTGGTGGAGCAACGCCTTTAAGCGAAGCCTAGGTTGCCCGGAACGTAGAAATGACCATTACTTCCACACTGTTTGCAATTATTCATATTATACAGTGGAAAAACTGTTGTATTTATCTTGTATTTTATGCTTCTGGCATTGACTTCTAAGTCCCTAACTATTCGATGTGGTGGAGCAACGCCCTAGAGTGAAGCCTATGCTACCCGGAACGTAGACATGACCAGTACTTTCACACTGGTTGCAGTTATTCCTGTTATACAATGGAAAAACTGTTGCATTTTTATTGTATTTTATGCTTCTGGCGTTGTATACAAAGTCCCTAACTATTCGATCTGGTGGAGAAACGCCCTGGAGTTAAGCCTAGGTTGCCCGGAACGTAGTAATGACCATAGCTTTCACACTGGTTGCAATTATTCGTTTTATACGATGGAAAAACTGTTGCATTTATTATGTATTTGGTGCTCCTGTCGTTGACTTCTTAGGCCCTAGCTATTGGATCTGGTGGACCAACGCCCTAGAGTGAAGCCTAGGTTGCCCGGAACGTAGAAATGACCATAACATTCATACTGGTTGCAATTATTCGTTTTATAGGATGGAAAAACTGTTGTATTTTTATTTCATTTTATGCTTCGGGCGTTGACTCGTAAGTCCCAGACTATTCGGTCTGGTGGAGCAACGCCCTAGAGTGAAGCCTAGGTTGCCCGGAACGTAGAAATGACCATGTCTTTCACACTGTTTGCAATTATTCCTGTTATACGGTGGAAAAGCTGTTGTATTTATATTGTATTTAATGCTTCTGGCGTTGACTTCTAAGGCCATAGCTACACGATGTGGTCGCGCAACGCTCTAGAGTGAAGCCTAGGTTGCCCGGGACGTAGAAATGACCATATCTTACACACTGGTTGCAATGATTCCTGTTATACGATGGAACAGCTGTTGTATTTATAATGTATTTTATGCTTCTGGCGTAGACTTCTTAGGCCCTAACTATACGATCTGGTGGAACAACGCCCTAGGGTGAAGCCTAGGTTTCCCGGAACGTAGAAATGACCATCACTTTCACACTGGTTGCAATTATTCCTGTTATACGATGGAAAAACTGTTGTAATTTTATTTTGTTTTATGCTTCTGGCGTTGACTTCTTAGGCCCTTGTATTTTCGATCTGGTGGAGCAACGCCGTAGAGTGAAGCCTAGTATGCCCGGAGCGTAGAAATGACCTTTACTTTCACACTGGTTGCAATTATTCCTGTTTTACGATGGAAAGGCTGTTGTATTTATTTTGCATTTGATGCTCCTGGCGTCGGCTTCTTAATCCCTATCTATTGGATCTGGTGGACCAACGCCCTAGAGTGATGAATAGGTTGCCCGCAACGTAGAAATGGCCATCACTATCACACTGGGTGCAATTGTTCCTGTTATGCGATGGAAAAACTGATGTATTTTTATTGTATTTTATGCTTCTGGCGTTGACTTCGTAGGCCCTAACTTTTCGATCTGGTGGGGCATCGTCCATGAGTGAAGCCTATGTTGCCCGGAACCTAGAAATGACCATTACTTTCACACTCATTGCAATTATTCCTGTTTTACGATGGAAAAACTGTTGTATTTATTTTGTATTTGATGCTCCTTGCGTCGGCTTCTTGGGCCCTAACTATTGGATCTGGTGGAGCAACGCCCTAGAGTGATGCCTAGGTTGCCCGGAACGTAGAAATGACCATCACCTTCACACTGGTTGCAATTATTCCTGCTATACGATGGAAAAACTGTTGTAGTTTTATTTTATTTTATGCTTCTGGCGTTGACTTCTTAGGCCCTAATTTTTCGATCTGGTGGGGCAACGTCCATGAGTGAAGCCTATGTTGCCTGGAACGTAGAAGTGACCATTACTTTCACATTGGTTGCAGTTATACCTTTTATACGATGGAAAAGCTGTTGTATTTTTATTGTACTTTATGCGTCTGGCGTTGTTATCTAAGGCCCTAACCATTCGACCTGGTGGAGCAACGCCCTAGAGTGAAACCTATTTTGCCCGGAACGTAGAAATGACCATTACTTTCACACTGTTTGCAATTATTCATTTTATACAATGGAAAAACTATTGCATTTATATTGTATCTTTTGCTTCTGGCGTTGACTTCTAAGGTCCTAGCAATTCGATCTCTTGGAGCAACGTCCAAGAGTGAGGCCTATGTTACCCGGAACGTAGAAATGACCATTACTTTCACACTGGTTGCAATTGTACCTTTTATACGATGGAAAAACTGTTGTTATTTTATTTTATTTTATGCTTCTGGCGTTGACTTCTTAGGCCCTAACTTTTCGATCTGGTGGGGCAACGTCCAAGAGTGAAGCCTATGTTGCCTGGAACGTAGAAGTGACCATTACTTTCACATTGGTTGCAATTATTCCTTTTATACAATGGAAAAACTGTTGCATTTTTATTGTATTTTATGCTTCTGGCGTTGACTTCTAAGTCGCTAGTTATTGGATCTGGTGGAGCAACGCCCTACAGCGAAACCTAGGTTGCCCGGAACGTAGAAATCACCTGTACTTTCACACTGGTTGCAATTATTCGTTTTATACGATGGAAAAACTGTTGTATTTCTATTTTATTTTATGCTTCTGGCGTTGACTTCTTTGGCCCTAACTATTGGATCTGGTGGAGCAACGCCCCAGAGTGAAGCATAGGTTGCACGGAACGTAGAAATGACCATCACTTTGACACTGGTTGCAATTATTCCAGTTATACGATGGAAAAACTGTTGTAATTTTATTTTATTTTATGCTTCTGGCGTTGACTTCTTAGGCCCTAACTTTTCGATCTTCTGGGGCAACGTCCAAGAGTGAAGCCTATGTTGCCTGGAACGTAGAAGTGACCATTACTTTCACACTGGTTGCAAGTATACCTTTAATACGATGGAATAGCTGTTGTATTTTTATTGTATTTTATGCGTCTGGCGTTGTTTTCGAAGGCCCTAACGATTCGACCTGGTGGAGCAACGCCCCAGAGTGAAGCCTAGGTTGCACGGAACGTAGAAATGACCATCACTTTCTCACTGCTTGCAGTTACTCCTGTTATACGATGGAAAAACTGTTGTAATTTTATTCTATTTTATGCTTCTATCGTTGACTTCTTAGGCCCTAACTATTCGACCTGGTGGAGCAACGCCCTAGAGTGAAGCCTAGGATACCCGGAACGTAGAAATGACCATTACCTTCACACTGTTTGCAACTATTCATTTTATACAATGGAAAGACTGTTGTATTTATATTGTATTCTATGCATCTGGCGTTGACTACTGAGGTCCTAGCTATTCGATCTCATGGAGCAACGTCCAAGAGTGAAGCCTATGTTGCCCGGAACGTAGAAATGACCATTACTTTCACTCTGGTTGCAATTATTCCTGTTTTACGATGGAAAAACTGTTGTATTTATTTTGTATTTGATGCTCCTGGCGTCGGCTTCTTAGGCCCTAGCTATTGGATCTGGTGGAGCAGCGCCCTAGAGTGATGCCTAGGTTGCGCGGAACGTAGAAATGACCATCACTTTCACACTGGTTGCAATTATACCTTTTATACGATGGAAAATCTGTTGTATTTTTATTGTATTTTATGCGCCTGGCGTTGTTTTCGAAGGCCCTAACTATTCGACCTGGTGGAGCAACGCCCTAGAGTGAAGCCTAGGTTGCCCGGAACGTAGAAATGACCATTACTTTCACACTGTTTGCAATTATTCATTTCATACAATGGAAAAACTGTTTTATTTATATTGTATTTTATGCTTCTGGCGTTGACTTCTAAGGTCCTAGCAATTCGATCTCTTGGAGCAACGTCCAAGAGCGAGGCCTATGTTGCCCGGAACGTAGAAATGACCATTTCTTTCAAACTGGTTGCAATTATTCCTGTTTTACGATGGAAAGGCTGTTGTATTTATTTTGTATTTGATGCTCCTGGCGTTGGCTTCTTAATCCCTATCTATTGGATCTGGTGGACCAACGCCCTAGAGTGATGAATAGGTTGCCCGCAACGTAGAAATGGCCATCACTTTCACACTGGTTGCAATTGTTCCTGTTATACGATGGAAAAACTGTTGTAATTTTATTTTATTTTATGCTTCTGGCGTTGACTTCTTAGGCCCTAACCGTTCGATCTGGTGGGGCAACGTCCAAGAGTGAAGCCTATGTTGCCCGGAACGTACAAGTGACCATTACTTTCACATTGGTTGCAATTATACCTTTTATACGATGGAAAAACTGATGTATTTTTATTGTATTTTATGCCTCTGGCGTTGACTTCGTAGGCCCTAACTTTTCGATCTGGTGGGGCATCGTCCATGAGTGAAGCCTATGTTGCCCGGAACGTAGAAATGAACATTACTTTCACACTCATTGCAATTATTCCTGTTTTACGATGGAAAAACTGTTGTATTTATTTTGTATTTGATGCTCCTTGCGTCGGCTTCTTGGGCCCTAACTATTGGATCTGGTGGAGCAACGCCCTAGAGTGATGCCTAGGTTGCCCGGAACGTAGAAATGACCATCACCTTCACACTGGTTGCAATTATTCCTGCTATACGATGGAAAAACTGTTGTAGTTTAATTTTATTTTATGCTTCTGGCGTTGACTTCGTAGGCCCTAACTTTTCGATCTGGTGGGGCATCGTCCATGAGTGAAGCCTATGTTGCCCGGAACCTAGAAATGACCATTACTTTCACACTCATTGCAATTATTCCTGTTTTACGATGGAAAAACTGTTGTATTTATTTTGTATTTGATGCTCCTTGCGTCGGCTTCTTGGGCCCTAACTATTGGATCTGGTGGAGCAACGCCCTAGAGTGATGCCTAGGTTGCCCGGAACGTAGAAATGACCATCACCTTCACACTGGTTGCAATTATTCCTGCTATACGATGGAAAAACTGTTGTAGTTTTATTTTATTTTATGCTTCTGGCGTTGACTTCTTAGGCCCTAATTTTTCGATCTGGTGGGGCAACGTCCATGAGTGAAGCCTATGTTGCCTGGAACGTAGAAGTGACCATTACTTTCACATTGGTTGCAGTTATACCTTTTATACGATGGAAAAGCTGTTGTATTTTTATTGTACTTTATGCGTCTGGCGTTGTTATCTAAGGCCCTAACCATTCGACCTGGTGGAGCAACGCCCTAGAGTGAAACCTATTTTGCCCGGAACGTAGAAATGACCATTACTTTCACACTGTTTGCAATTATTCATTTTATACAATGGAAAAACTATTGCATTTATATTGTATCTTTTGCTTCTGGCGTTGACTTCTAAGGTCCTAGCAATTCGATCTCTTGGAGCAACGTCCAAGAGTGAGGCCTATGTTACCCGGAACGTAGAAATGACCATTACTTTCACACTGGTTGCAATTGTACCTTTTATACGATGGAAAAACTGTTGTTATTTTATTTTATTTTATGCTTCTGGCGTTGACTTCTTAGGCCCTAACTTTTCGATCTGGTGGGGCAACGTCCAAGAGTGAAGCCTATGTTGCCTGGAACGTAGAAGTGACCATTACTTTCACATTGGTTGCAATTATTCCTTTTATACAATGGAAAAACTGTTGCATTTTTATTGTATTTTATGCTTCTGGCGTTGACTTCTAAGTCGCTAGTTATTGGATCTGGTGGAGCAACGCCCTACAGCGAAACCTAGGTTGCCCGGAACGTAGAAATCACCTGTACTTTCACACTGGTTGCAATTATTCGTTTTATACGATGGAAAAACTGTTGTATTTCTATTTTATTTTATGCTTCTGGCGTTGACTTCTTTGGCCCTAACTATTGGATCTGGTGGAGCAACGCCCCAGAGTGAAGCATAGGTTGCACGGAACGTAGAAATGACCATCACTTTGACACTGGTTGCAATTATTCCAGTTATACGATGGAAAAACTGTTGTAATTTTATTTTATTTTATGCTTCTGGCGTTGACTTCTTAGGCCCTAACTTTTCGATCTTCTGGGGCAACGTCCAAGAGTGAAGCCTATGTTGCCTGGAACGTAGAAGTGACCATTACTTTCACACTGGTTGCAAGTATACCTTTAATACGATGGAATAGCTGTTGTATTTTTATTGTATTTTATGCGTCTGGCGTTGTTTTCGAAGGCCCTAACGATTCGACCTGGTGGAGCAACGCCCCAGAGTGAAGCCTAGGTTGCACGGAACGTAGAAATGACCATCACTTTCTCACTGCTTGCAGTTACTCCTGTTATACGATGGAAAAACTGTTGTAATTTTATTCTATTTTATGCTTCTATCGTTGACTTTTTAGGCCCTAACTATTCGACCTGGTGGAGCAACGCCCTAGAGTGAAGCCTAGGATACCCGGAACGTAGAAATGACCATTACCTTCACACTGTTTGCAACTATTCATTTTATACAATGGAAAGACTGTTGTATTTATATTGTATTCTATGCATCTGGCGTTGACTACTGAGGTCCTAGCTATTCGATCTCATGGAGCAACGTCCAAGAGTGAAGCCTATGTTGCCCGGAACGTAGAAATGACCATTACTTTCACTCTGGTTGCAATTATTCCTGTTTTACGATGGAAAAACTGTTGTATTTATTTTGTATTTGATGCTCCTGGCATCGGCTTCTTAGGCCCTAGCTATTGGATCTGGTGGAGCAGCGCCCTAGAGTGATGCCTAGGTTGCGCGGAACGTAGAAATGACCATCACTTTCACACTGGTTGCAATTATACCTTTTATACGATGGAAAATCTGTTGTATTTTTATTGTATTTTATGCGCCTGGCGTTGTTTTCGAAGGCCCTAACTATTCGACCTGGTGGAGCAACGCCCTAGAGTGAAGCCTAGGTTGCCCGGAACGTAGAAATGACCATTACTTTCACACTGTTTGCAATTATTCATTTCATACAATGGAAAAACTGTTTTATTTATATTGTATTTTATGCTTCTGGCGTTGACTTCTAAGGTCCTAGCAATTCGATCTCTTGGAGCAACGTCCAAGAGCGAGGCCTATGTTGCCCGGAACGTAGAAATGACCATTTCTTTCAAACTGGTTGCAATTATTCCTGTTTTACGATGGAAAGGCTGTTGTATTTATTTTGTATTTGATGCTCCTGGCGTTGGCTTCTTAATCCCTATCTATTGGATCTGGTGGACCAACGCCCTAGAGTGATGAATAGGTTGCCCGCAACGTAGAAATGGCCATCACTTTCACACTGGTTGCAATTGTTCCTGTTATACGATGGAAAAACTGTTGTAATTTTATTTTATTTTATGCTTCTGGCGTTGACTTCTTAGGCCCTAACCGTTCGATCTGGTGGGGCAACGTCCAAGAGTGAAGCCTATGTTGCCCGGAACGTACAAGTGACCATTACTTTCACATTGGTTGCAATTATACCTTTTATACGATGGAAAAACTGATGTATTTTTATTGTATTTTATGCCTCTGGCGTTGACTTCGTAGGCCCTAACTTTTCGATCTGGTGGGGCATCGTCCATGAGTGAAGCCTATGTTGCCCGGAACGTAGAAATGAACATTACTTTCACACTCATTGCAATTATTCCTGTTTTACGATGGAAAAACTGTTGTATTTATTTTGTATTTGATGCTCCTTGCGTCGGCTTCTTGGGCCCTAACTATTGGATCTGGTGGAGCAACGCCCTAGAGTGATGCCTAGGTTGCCCGGAACGTAGAAATGACCATCACCTTCACACTGGTTGCAATTATTCCTGCTATACGATGGAAAAACTGTTGTAGTTTAATTTTATTTTATGCTTCTGGCGTTGACTTCTTAGGCCCTAATTTTTCGATCTGGTGGGGCAACGTCCATGAGTGAAGCCTATGTTGCCTGGAACGTAGAAGTGACCATTACTTTCACATTGGTTGCAGTTATACCTTTTATACGATGGAAAAGCTGTTGTATTTTTATTGTACTTTATGCGTCTGGCGTTGTTATCTAAGGCCCTAACCATTCGACCTGGTGGAGCAACGCCCTAGAGTGAAACCTATTTTGCCCGGAACGTAGAAATGACCATTACTTTCACACTGTTTGCAATTATTCATTTTATACAATGGAAAAACTATTGCATTTATATTGTATCTTTTGCTTCTGGCGTTGACTTCTAAGGTCCTAGCAATTCGATCTCTTGGAGCAACGTCCAAGAGTGAGGCCTATGTTACCCGGAACGTAGAAATGACCATTACTTTCACACTGGTTGCAATTGTACCTTTTATACGATGGAAAAACTGTTGTTATTTTATTTTATTTTATGCTTCTGGCGTTGACTTCTTAGGCCCTAACTTTTCGATCTGGTGGGGCAACGTCCAAGAGTGAAGCCTATGTTGCCTGGAACGTAGAAGTGACCATTACTTTCACATTGGTTGCAATTATTCCTTTTATACAATGGAAAAACTGTTGCATTTTTATTGTATTTTATGCTTCTGGCGTTGACTTCTAAGTCGCTAGTTATTGGATCTGGTGGAGCAACGCCCTACAGCGAAACCTAGGTTGCCCGGAACGTAGAAATCACCTGTACTTTCACACTGGTTGCAATTATTCGTTTTATACGATGGAAAAACTGTTGTATTTCTATTTTATTTTATGCTTCTGGCGTTGACTTCTTTGGCCCTAACTATTGGATCTGGTGGAGCAACGCCCCAGAGTGAAGCCTAGGTTGCACGGAACGTAGAATTGACCATCACTTTGACACTGGTTGCAATTATTCCAGTTATACGATGGAAAAACTGTTGTAATTTTATTTTATTTTATGCTTCTGGCGTTGACTTCTTAGGCCCTAACTTTTCGATCTGCTGGGGCAACGTCCAAGAGTGAAGCCTATGTTGCCTGGAACGTAGAAGTGACCATTACTTTCACACTGGTTGCAAGTATACCTTTAATACGATGGAATAGCTGTTGTATTTTTATTGTATTTTATGCGTCTGGCGTTGTTTTCGAATGCCCTAACGATTCGACCTGGTGGAGCAACGCCCCAGAGTGAAGCCTAGGTTGCACGGAACGTAGAAATGACCATCACTTTCTCACTGCTTGCAGTTACTCCTGTTATACGATGGAAAAACTGTTGTAATTTTATTCTATTTTATGCTTCTATCGTTGACTTCTTAGGCCCTAACTATTCGACCTGGTGGAGCAACGCCCTAGAGTGAAGCCTAGGTTGCCCGGAACGTTGAAATGACCATTACTTTCACACTGTTTGCAATTATTCATTTTATACAATGGAAAAACTGTTTTATTTATATTGTATTTTATGCTTCTGGCGTTGACTTCTAAGGTCCTAGCAATTCGATCTCTTGGAGCAACGTCCAAGAGTGAGGCCTATGTTGCCCGGAACGTAGAAATGACCATTACTTTCACACTGGTTGCAATTATTCCTGTTTTACGATGGAAAAACTGTTGTATTTATTTTGTATTTGATGCTCCTGGCGTCGGCTTCTTAGGCCCTAACTATTGGATCTGGTGGACCAACGCCCTAGAGTGATGCCTAGGTTGCCCGCAACGTAGAAATGACCATCACTTTCACACTGGTTGCAATTATTCCTGTTATACGATGAAAAAGTTGTTGTATTTTTATTGTATTTTATGCGTCTGGCGTTGTTTCCGAAGGCCCTAACTATTCGACCTGGTGGAGCAACGCCCTGGAGTGAAGCCTAGTTTGCCCGGAACGTAGAATTGACCATTACGTTCACACTGTTTGCAATTATTCATTTTATACAGTGGAAAAACTGTTGTATTTATATTGTATTTTCTGCTTCTGGCGATGACTTCTAAGGCCCTAACCATTCGAGGTGGTGGAGCAACGCCCTAGAGCGAAACCTAGGTTGCCCGGAACGTAGAAGTGACCATTACTTTCACACTGGTTGCAATTATCCGTTTTATACGATGGAAAAACTGTTGAATTTATATTTTATTTTATGTTTCTGGCGTTGACTTCTATGGCCCTAACTATTGGATCTGGTGGAGCAACGCCCCTGAGTGAAGCCTAGGTTGCACGGACCGCCGAAATGACCATCACTTTCTCACTGGTTGCAGTTACTCCTGATATACGATGGAAAAACTGTTGTAATTTTATTTTATTTTATGCTTCTAGCGTTGACTTCTTAGGCCCTAACTTTTCGATCTGCTGGGGCAACGTCCAAGAGTGAAGCGTATGTTGCCTGGAACGTAGAAGTGACCATTACTTTCACACTGGTTGCAAGTATACCTTTAATACGATGGAATAGCTGTTGTATTTTTATTGTATTTTATGCGTCTGGCGTTGTTTTCGAATGCCCTAACGATTCGACCTGGTGGAGCAACGCCCCAGAGTGAAGCCTAGGTTGCACGGAACGTAGAAATGACCATCACTTTCTCACTGCTTGCAGTTACTCCTGTTATACGATGGAAAAACTGTTGTAATTTTATTCTATTTTATGCTTCTATCGTTGACTTCTTAGGCCCTAACTATTCGACCTGGTGGAGCAACGCCCTAGAGTGAAGCCTAGGATACCCGGAACGTAGAAGTGACCATTACCTTCACACTGTTTGCAATTATTCATTTTATACAATGGAAAGACTGTTGTATTTATATTGTATTCTATGCATCTGGCGTTGACTTCTGAGGTCCTAGCTATTCGATCTCATGGAGCAACGTCCAAGAGTGAAGCCTATGTTGCCCGGAACGTAGAAATGACCATTACTTTCACTCTGGTTGCAATTATTCCTGTTTTACGATGGAAAAACTGTTGTATTTATTTTGTATTTGATGCTCCTGGCGTCGGCTTCTTAGGCCCTAGCTATTGGATCTGGTGGAGCAGCGCCCTAGAGTGATGCCTAGGTTGCCCGGAACGTAGAAATGACCATCACTTTCACACTGGTTGCAATTATTCCAGTTATACGATGGAAAAACTGTTGTAATTTTATTTTATTTTATGCTTCTGGCGTTGACTTCTTAGGCCCTAACTTTTCGATCTGGTGGGGCAACGTCCAAGAGTGAAGCCTATGTTGCCTGGAACGTAGAAGTGACCATTACTTTCACATTGGTTGCAATTATACCTTTTATACGATGGAAAATCTGTTGTATTTTTATTGTATTTTATGCGTCTGGCGTTGTTTTCGAAGGCCCTAACTATTCGACCTGGTGGAGCAACGCCCTAGAGTGAAGCCTAGGTTGCCCGGAACGTTGAAATGACCATTACTTTCACACTGTTTGCAATTATTCATTTTATACAATGGAAAAACTGTTTTATTTATATTGTATTTTATGCTTCTGGCGTTGACTTCTAAGGTCCTAGCAATTCGATCTCTTGGAGCAACGTCCAAGAGTGAGGCCTATGTTGCCCGGAACGTAGAAATGACCATTACTTTCACACTGGTTGCAATTATTCCTGTTTTACGATGGAAAAACTGTTGTATTTATTTTGTATTTGATGCTCCTGGCGTCGGCTTCTTAGGCCCTAACTATTGGATCTGGTGGACCAACGCCCTAGAGTGATGCCTAGGTTGCCCGCAACGTAGAAATGACCATCACTTTCACACTGGTTGCAATTATTCCTGTTATACGATGAAAAAGTTGTTGTATTTTTATTGTATTTTATGCGTCTGGCGTTGTTTCCGAAGACCCTAACTATTCGACCTGGTGGAGCAACGCCCTAGAGTGAAGCCTAGTTTGCCCGGAACGTAGAATTGACCATTACGTTCACACTGTTTGCAATTATTCATTTTATACAGTGGAAAAACTGTTGTATTTATATTGTATTTTCTGCTTCTGGCGATGACTTCTAAGGCCCTAACCATTCGAGGTGGTGGAGCAACGCCCTAGAGCGAAACCTAGGTTGCCCGGAACGTAGAAGTGACCATTACTTTCACACTGGTTGCAATTATCCGTTTTATACGATGGAAAAACTGTTGAATTTATATTTTATTTTATGTTTCTGGCGTTGACTTCTATGGCCCTAACTATTGGATCTGGTGGAGCAACGCCCCTGAGTGAAGCCTAGGTTGCACGGACCGCCGAAATGACCATCACTTTCTCACTGGTTGCAGTTACTCCTGATATACGATGGAAAAACTGTTGTAATTTTATTTTATTTTATGCTTCTAGCGTTGACTTCTTAGGCCCTAACTTTTCGATCTGCTGGGGCAACGTCCAAGAGTGAAGCGTATGTTGCCTGGAACGTAGAAGTGACCATTACTTTCACACTGGTTGCAATTATCCGTTTTATACGATGGAAAAACTGTTGAATTTATATTTTATTTTATGTTTCTGGCGTTGACTTCTATGGCCCTAACTATTGGATCTGGTGGAGCAACGCCCCTGAGTGAAGCCTAGGTTGCACGGACCGCCGAAATGACCATCACTTTCTCACTGGTTGCAGTTACTCCTGATATACGATGGAAAAACTGTTGTAATTTTATTTTATTTTATGCTTCTAGCGTTGACTTCTTAGGCCCTAACTTTTCGATCTGCTGGGGCAACGTCCAAGAGTGAAGCGTATGTTGCCTGGAACGTAGAAGTGACCATTACTTTCACACTGGTTGCAAGTATACCTTTAATACGATGGAATAGCTGTTGTATTTTTATTGTATTTTATGCGTCTGGCGTTGTGTTCGAAGGCCCTAACGATTCGACCTGGTGGAGCAACGCCCCAGAGTGAAGCCTAGGTTGCACGGAACGTAGAAATGACCATCACTTTCTCACTGCTTGCAGTTACTCCTGTTATACGATGGAAAAACTATTGTAATTTTATTCTATTTTATGCTTCTATCGTTGACTTCTTAGGCCCTAACTATTCGACCTGGTGGAGCAACGCCCTAGAGTGAAGCCTAGGATACCCGGAACGTAGAAATGACCATTACCTTCACACTGTTTGCACCTATTCATTTTATACAATGGAAAGACTGTTGTATTTATATTGTATTCTATGCATCTGGCGTTGACTTCTGAGGTCCTAGCTATTCGATCTCATGGAGCAACGTCCAAGAGTGAAGCCTATGTTGCCCGAAACGTAGAAATGACCATTACTTTCACTCTGGTTGCAATTATTCCTGTTTTACGATGGAAAAACTGTTGTATTTATTTTGTATTTGATGCTCCTGGCGTCGGCTTCTTAGGCCCTAGCTATTGGATCTGGTGGAGCAGCGCCCTAGAGTGATGCCTAGGTTGCCCGGAACGTAGAAATGACCATCACTTTCACACTGATTGCAATTATTCCAGTTATACGATGGAAAAACTGTTGTAATTTTATTTTATTTTATGCTTCTGGCGTTGACTTCTTAGGCCCTAACTTTTCGATCTGGTGGGGCAACGTCCAAGAGTGAAGCCTATGTTGCCTGGAACGTAGAAGTGACCATTACTTTCACATTGGTTGCAATTATACCTTTTATACGATGGAAAATCTGTTGTATTTTTATTGTATTTTATGCGCCTGGCGTTGTTTTCGAAGGCCCTAACTATTCGACCTGGTGGAGCAACGCCCTAGAGTGAAGCCTAGGTTGCCCGGAACGTAGAAATGACCATTACTTTCACACTGTTTGCAATTATTCATTTTATACAATGGAAAAACTGTTTTATTTATATTGTATTTTATGCTTCTGGCGTTGACTTCTAAGGTCCTAGCAATTCGATCTCTTGGAGCAACGTCCAAGAGTGAGGCCTATGTTGCCCGGAACGTAGAAATGACCATTTCTTTCAAACTGGTTGCAATTATTCCTGTTTTACGATGGAAAGGCTGTTGTATTTATTTTGTATTTGATGCTCCTGGCGTCGGCTTCTTAGGCCCTATCTATTGGATCTGGTGGACCAACGCCCTAGAGTGATGAATAGGTTGCATGCAACGTAGAAATGGCCATCACTTTCACACTGGTTGCAATTGTTCCTGTTATACGATGGAAAAACTGTTGTAATTTTATTTTATTTTATGCTTCTGGCGTTGACTTCTTAGGCCCTAACCGTTCGATCTGGTGGGGCAACGTCCAAGAGTGAAGCCTATGTTGCCCGGAACGTACAAGTGACCATTACTTTCACATTGGTTGCAATTATACCTTTTATACGAAGGAAAAACTGATGTATTTTTATTGTATTTTATGCTTCTAGCGTTGACTTCTTAGGCCCTAACTTTTCGATCTGCTGGGGCAACGTCCAAGAGTGAAGCGTATGTTGCCTGGAACGTAGAAGTGACCATTACTTTCACACTGGTTGCAAGTATACCTTTAATACGATGGAATAGCTGTTGTATTTTTATTGTATTTTATGCGTCTGGCGTTGTGTTCGAAGGCCCTAACGATTCGACCTGGTGGAGCAACGCCCCAGAGTGAAGCCTAGGTTGCACGGAACGTAGAAATGACCATCACTTTCTCACTGCTTGCAGTTACTCCTGTTATACGATGGAAAAACTGTTGTATTTCTATTTTATTTTATGCTTCTGGCGTTGACTTCTTTGGCCCTAACTATTGGATCTGGTGGAGCAACGCCCCAGAGTGAAGCCTAGGTTGCACGGAACGTAGAATTGACCATCACTTTGACACTGGTTGCAATTATTCCAGTTATACGATGGAAAAACTGTTGTAATTTTATTTTATTTTATGCTTCTGGCGTTGACTTCTTAGGCCCTAACTTTTCGATCTGCTGGGGCAACGTCCAAGAGTGAAGCCTATGTTGCCTGGAACGTAGAAGTGACCATTACTTTCACACTGGTTGCAAGTATACCTTTAATACGATGGAATAGCTGTTGTATTTTTATTGTATTTTATGCGTCTGGCGTTGTTTTCGAATGCCCTAACGATTCGACCTGGTGGAGCAACGCCCCAGAGTGAAGCCTAGGTTGCACGGAACGTAGAAATGACCATCACTTTCTCACTGCTTGCAGTTACTCCTGTTATACGATGGAAAAACTGTTGTAATTTTATTCTATTTTATGCTTCTATCGTTGACTTCTTAGGCCCTAACTATTCGACCTGGTGGAGCAACGCCCTAGAGTGAAGCCTAGGTTGCCCGGAACGTTGAAATGACCATTACTTTCACACTGTTTGCAATTATTCATTTTATACAATGGAAAAACTGTTTTATTTATATTGTATTTTATGCTTCTGGCGTTGACTTCTAAGGTCCTAGCAATTCGATCTCTTGGAGCAACGTCCAAGAGTGAGGCCTATGTTGCCCGGAACGTAGAAATGACCATTACTTTCACACTGGTTGCAATTATTCCTGTTTTACGATGGAAAAACTGTTGTATTTATTTTGTATTTGATGCTCCTGGCGTCGGCTTCTTAGGCCCTAACTATTGGATCTGGTGGACCAACGCCCTAGAGTGATGCCTAGGTTGCCCGCAACGTAGAAATGACCATCACTTTCACACTGGTTGCAATTATTCCTGTTATACGATGAAAAAGTTGTTGTATTTTTATTGTATTTTATGCGTCTGGCGTTGTTTCCGAAGACCCTAACTATTCGACCTGGTGGAGCAACGCCCTAGAGTGAAGCCTAGTTTGCCCGGAACGTAGAATTGACCATTACGTTCACACTGTTTGCAATTATTCATTTTATACAGTGGAAAAACTGTTGTATTTATATTGTATTTTCTGCTTCTGGCGATGACTTCTAAGGCCCTAACCATTCGAGGTGGTGGAGCAACGCCCTAGAGCGAAACCTAGGTTGCCCGGAACGTAGAAGTGACCATTACTTTCACACTGGTTGCAATTATCCGTTTTATACGATGGAAAAACTGTTGAATTTATATTTTATTTTATGTTTCTGGCGTTGACTTCTATGGCCCTAACTATTGGATCTGGTGGAGCAACGCCCCTGAGTGAAGCCTAGGTTGCACGGACCGCCGAAATGACCATCACTTTCTCACTGGTTGCAGTTACTCCTGATATACGATGGAAAAACTGTTGTAATTTTATTTTATTTTATGCTTCTAGCGTTGACTTCTTAGGCCCTAACTTTTCGATCTGCTGGGGCAACGTCCAAGAGTGAAGCGTATGTTGCCTGGAACGTAGAAGTGACCATTACTTTCACACTGGTTGCAATTATCCGTTTTATACGATGGAAAAACTGTTGAATTTATATTTTATTTTATGTTTCTGGCGTTGACTTCTATGGCCCTAACTATTGGATCTGGTGGAGCAACGCCCCTGAGTGAAGCCTAGGTTGCACGGACCGCCGAAATGACCATCACTTTCTCACTGGTTGCAGTTACTCCTGATATACGATGGAAAAACTGTTGTAATTTTATTTTATTTTATGCTTCTAGCGTTGACTTCTTAGGCCCTAACTTTTCGATCTGCTGGGGCAACGTCCAAGAGTGAAGCGTATGTTGCCTGGAACGTAGAAGTGACCATTACTTTCACACTGGTTGCAAGTATACCTTTAATACGATGGAATAGCTGTTGTATTTTTATTGTATTTTATGCGTCTGGCGTTGTGTTCGAAGGCCCTAACGATTCGACCTGGTGGAGCAACGCCCCAGAGTGAAGCCTAGGTTGCACGGAACGTAGAAATGACCATCACTTTCTCACTGCTTGCAGTTACTCCTGTTATACGATGGAAAAACTATTGTAATTTTATTCTATTTTATGCTTCTATCGTTGACTTCTTAGGCCCTAACTATTCGACCTGGTGGAGCAACGCCCTAGAGTGAAGCCTAGGATACCCGGAACGTAGAAATGACCATTACCTTCACACTGTTTGCACCTATTCATTTTATACAATGGAAAGACTGTTGTATTTATATTGTATTCTATGCATCTGGCGTTGACTTCTGAGGTCCTAGCTATTCGATCTCATGGAGCAACGTCCAAGAGTGAAGCCTATGTTGCCCGAAACGTAGAAATGACCATTACTTTCACTCTGGTTGCAATTATTCCTGTTTTACGATGGAAAAACTGTTGTATTTATTTTGTATTTGATGCTCCTGGCGTCGGCTTCTTAGGCCCTAGCTATTGGATCTGGTGGAGCAGCGCCCTAGAGTGATGCCTAGGTTGCCCGGAACGTAGAAATGACCATCACTTTCACACTGATTGCAATTATTCCAGTTATACGATGGAAAAACTGTTGTAATTTTATTTTATTTTATGCTTCTGGCGTTGACTTCTTAGGCCCTAACTTTTCGATCTGGTGGGGCAACGTCCAAGAGTGAAGCCTATGTTGCCTGGAACGTAGAAGTGACCATTACTTTCACATTGGTTGCAATTATACCTTTTATACGATGGAAAATCTGTTGTATTTTTATTGTATTTTATGCGCCTGGCGTTGTTTTCGAAGGCCCTAACTATTCGACCTGGTGGAGCAACGCCCTAGAGTGAAGCCTAGGTTGCCCGGAACGTAGAAATGACCATTACTTTCACACTGTTTGCAATTATTCATTTTATACAATGGAAAAACTGTTTTATTTATATTGTATTTTATGCTTCTGGCGTTGACTTCTAAGGTCCTAGCAATTCGATCTCTTGGAGCAACGTCCAAGAGTGAGGCCTATGTTGCCCGGAACGTAGAAATGACCATTTCTTTCAAACTGGTTGCAATTATTCCTGTTTTACGATGGAAAGGCTGTTGTATTTATTTTGTATTTGATGCTCCTGGCGTCGGCTTCTTAGGCCCTATCTATTGGATCTGGTGGACCAACGCCCTAGAGTGATGAATAGGTTGCATGCAACGTAGAAATGGCCATCACTTTCACACTGGTTGCAATTGTTCCTGTTATACGATGGAAAAACTGTTGTAATTTTATTTTATTTTATGCTTCTGGCGTTGACTTCTTAGGCCCTAACCGTTCGATCTGGTGGGGCAACGTCCAAGAGTGAAGCCTATGTTGCCCGGAACGTACAAGTGACCATTACTTTCACATTGGTTGCAATTATACCTTTTATACGAAGGAAAAACTGATGTATTTTTATTGTATTTTATGCTTCTGGCGTTGACTTCGTAGGCCCTAACTTTTCGATCTGGTGGGGCATCGTCCATGAGTGAAGCCTATGTTGCCCGGAACGTAGAAATGAACATTACCTTCACACTCATTGCAATTATTCCTGTTTTACGATGGAAAAACTGTTGTATTTATTTTGTATTTGATGCTCCTTGCGTCGGCTTCTTGGGCCCTAACTATTGGATCTGGTGGAGCAACGCCCTAGAGTGATGCCTAGGTTGCCCGGAACGTAGAAATGACCATCACCTTCACACTGGTTGCAATTATTCCTGCTATACGATGGAAAAACTGTTGTAGTTTTATTTTATTTTATGCTTCTGGCGTTGACTTCTTAGGCCCTAATTTTTCGATCTGGTGGGGCAACGTCCATGAGTGAAGCCTATGTTGCCTGGAACGTAGAAGTGACCATTACTTTCACATTGGTTGCAGTTATACCTTTTATACGATGGAAAAGCTGTTGTATTTTCATTGTACTTTATGCGTCTGGCGTTGTTATCTAAGGCCCTAACCATTCGACCTGGTGGAGCAACGCCATAGAGTGAAACCTAGGTTGCCCGGAACGTAGAAATGACCATTACTTTCACACTGTTTGCAATTATTCATTTTATACAATGGAAAAACTATTGCATTTATATTGTATCTTTTGCTTCTGGCGTTGACTTCTAAGGTCCTAGCAATTCGATCTCTTGGAGCAACGTCCAAGAGTGAGGCCTATGTTACCCGGAACGTAGAAATGACCATTACTTTCACACTGGTTGCAATTGTACCTTTTATACGATGGAAAAACTGTTGTTATTTTATTTTATTTTATGCTTCTGGGGTTGACTTCTTAGGCCCTAACTTTTCGATCTGGTGGGGCAACGTCCAAGAGTGAAGCCTATGTTGCCTGGAACGTAGAAGTGACCATTACTTTCACACTGGTTGCAAGTATACCTTTAATACGATGGAATAGCTGTTGTATTTTTATTGTATTTTATGCGTCTGGCGTTGTTTTCGAAGGCCCTAACGATTCGACCTGGTGGAGCAACGCCCCAGAGTGAAGCCTAGGTTGCACGGAACGTAGAAATGACCATCACTTTCTCACTGCTTGCAGTTACTCCTGTTATACGATGGAAAAACTGTTGTAATTTTATTCTATTTTATGCTTCTATCGTTGACTTCTTAGGCCCTAACTATTCGACCTGGTGGAGCAACGCCCTAGAGTGAAGCCTAGGATACCCGGAACGTAGAAATGACCATTACCTTCACACTGTTTGCAATTATTCATTTTATACAATGGAAAGACTGTTGTATTTATATTGTATTCTATGCATCTGGCGTTGACTTCTGAGGTCCTAGCTATTCGATCTCATGGAGCAACGTCCAAGAGTGAAGCCTATGTTGCCCGGAACGTAGAAATGACCATTACTTTCACTCTGGTTGCAATTATTCCTGTTTTACGATGGAAAAACTGTTGTATTTATTTTGCATTTGATGCTCCTGGCGTCGGCTTCTTAGGTCCTAGCTATTGGATCTGGTGGAGCAGCGCCCTAGAGTGATGCCTAGGTTGCCCGGAACGTAGAAATGACCATCACTTTCACACTGGTTGCAATTATTCCAGTTATACGATGGAAAAACTGTTGTAATTTTATTTTATTTTATGCTTCTGGCGTTGACTTCTTAGGCCCTAACTTTTCGATCTGGTGGGGCAACGTCCAAGAGTGAAGCCTATGTTGCCTGGAACGTAGAAGTGACCATTACTTTCACATTGGTTGCAATTATACCTTTTATACGATGGAAAATCTGTTGTATTTTTATTGTATTTTATGCGTCTGGCGTTGTTTTCGAAGGCCCTAACTATTCGACCTGGTGGAGCAACGCCCTAGAGTGAAGCCTAGGTTGCCCGGAACGTAGAAATGACCATTACTTTCACACTGTATGCAATTATTCATTTTATACAATGGAAAAACTGTTTTATTTATATTGTATTTTATGCTTCTGGCGTTGACTTCTAAGGTCCTAGCAATTCGATCTCTTGGAGCAACGTCCAAGAGTGAGGCCTATGTTGCCCGGAACGTAGAAATGACCATTACTTTCACACTGGTTGCAATTATTCCTGTTTTACGATGGAAAAACTGTTGTATTTATTTTGTATTTGATGCTCCTGGCGTCGGCTTCTTAGGCCCTAACTATTGGATCTGGTGGACCAACGCCCTAGAGTGATGCCTAGGTTGCCCGGAACGTAGAAATGACCATCACTTTCACACTGGTTGCAATTATTCCTGTTATACGATGAAAAAGTTGTTGTATTTTTATTGTATTTTATGCGTCTGGCGTTGTTTCCGAAGGCCCTAACTATTCGACCTGGTGGAGCAACGCCCTAGAGCGAAACCTAGGTTGCCCGGAACGTATAAGTGACCATTACTTTCACACTGGTTGCAATTATTCGTTTTATACGATGGAAAAACTGTTGAATTTATATTTTATTTTATGTTTCTGGCGTTGACTTCTATGGCCCTAACTATTGGATCTGGTGGAGCAACGCCCCTGAGTGAAGCCTAGGTTGCACGGACCGCCGAAATGACCATCACTTTCTCACTGGTTGCAGTTACTCCTGATATACGATGGAAAAACTGTTGTAATTTTATTTTATTTTATGCTTCTAGCGTTGACTTCTTAGGCCCTAACTATTCGACCTGGTGGAGCAACGCCCTAGAGTGAAGCCTAGGTTACCCGGAACGTAGAAATGACCATTACCTTCACACTGTTTGCAATTATTCATTTTATACAATGGAAAGACTGTTGTATTTATATTGTATTCTATGCTTCTGGCGTTGACTTCTAAGGTCCTAGCTATTCGATCTCATGGAGCAACGTCCAAGATAGAAGCCTATGTTGCCCGGAACGTAGAAATGACCATTACTTTCACACTGGTTGCAATTATTCCTGTTTTACGATGGAGAAACTGTTGTATTTATTTTGTATTTGATGCTCCTGGCGTCGGCTTCTTAGGTCCTAGCTATTGGATCTGGTGGAGCAGCGCCCTAGAGTGATGAATAGGTTGCCCCGAACGTAGAAATGACCATCACTTTTACACTGGTTGCAATTATTCCTGTTATACGATGGAAAAACTGTTGTAATTTTATTTTGTTTCATGCTTCTGGCGTTGACTTCTTAGGTCCTAGCAATTCGATCTCTTGGAGCAACGTCCAAGAGTGAGGCCTATGTTGCCCGGAACGTAGAAATGACCATTACCTTCACACTGGTTGCAATTATTCCTGTTTTACGATGGAAAGGCTGTTGTATTTATTTTGTATTTGATGCTCCTGGCGTCGGCTTCTTAGGCCCTAACTATTGGATCTGGTGGACCAACGCCCTAGAGTGATGAATAGGTTGCCCGCAACGTAGAAATGGCCATCACTTTCACACTGGTTGCAATTGTTCCTGTTATACGATGGAAAAACTGTTGTAATTTTATTTTATTTTATGCTTCTGGCGTTGACTTCTTAGGCCCTAACTTTTCGATCTGCTGGGGCAACGTCCAAGAGTGAAGCCTATGTTGCCTGGAACGTAGAAATGACCATTACTTTCACACTGGTTGCAAGTATACCTTTAATACGATGGAAAAGCTGTTGAATTTATATTTTATTTTATGTTTCTGGCGTTGACTTCTATGGCCCTAACTATTGGATCTGGTGGAGCAACGCCCCAGAGTGAAGCCTAGGTTGCACGGAACGTCGAAATGACCATCACTTTCTCACTGGTTGCAGTTACTCCTGATATACGATGGAAAAACTGTTGTAATTTTATTTTATTTTATGCTTCTGGCGTTGACTTCTTAGGCCCTAACTTTTCGATCTGGTGCGGCAACGTCCAAGTGTGAAGCCTATGTTGCCTGGAACGTAGAAGTGACCATTACCTTCACACTGGTTGCAATTATTCATTTTATACAATGGAAAGACTGTTGTATTTTTATTGTATTTTATGCGCCTGGCGTTGACTTCTAAGGTCCTAGCTATTCGATCTCATGGAGCAACGCCCTAGAGTGAAGCATAGGATGCCCGGAACGTAGAAATGACCATTACTTTCACACTGCTTGTAATTATTCATTTTATACAATGGAAAAACTGTTGTATATATATTGTATTTTATGCATCTGGCGTTGACTTCTAAGGCCCTAACAATTCGGCGTGGTGGAGCAACGCCCTAGAGCGAAACCTAGGTTGCCCGGAACGTAGACATGACCATTACTTTCACACTGGTTCCATTTACTCCTGTTATACGATGGAAAAACTGTTATATCTTTAACGTATTTTATGCTTCGGGCATTGACTTCTATGGCTCTACCTCTCCGATCTGGTGGAGCAACGCCCTAGATTCAAGCATAGATTGTTCGGAACGTAGATATGACCATTACTTTCACACTGGTTGCAATTATTCCTGTTATACGATGAAAAAGTTGTTGTATTTTTATTGTATTTTATGCGTCTGGCGTTGTTTCCGAAGGCCCTAACTATTCGACCTGGTGGAGCAACGCCCTAGAGTGAAGCCTAGGTTGCCCGGAACGTAGAATTGACCATTACGTTCACACTGTTTGCAATTATTCATTTTATACAATGGAAAAACAGTTTTATTTATATTGTATTTTATGCTTCTGGCGTTGACTTCTAAGATCCTAGCAATTCGATCTCTTGGAGCAGCGTCCAAGAGTGAGGCCTATGTTGCCCGGAACGTAGAAATGACCATTACTTTCACACTGTTTGCAATTATACCTTTTATACGATGGAAAAACTGTTGTAATTTTATTTTGTTTTATGCTTCTGGCGTTGACTTCTTAGGCCCTAACTTTTCGATCTGGTGGAGCAACGACCTAGAGTGAAGCCTAGGTTGCCCGGAACGTAGAAATGACCATTACTTTCACACTGTTTGCAATTATTCATTTTATACAATGGAAAGACTGTTGTATTTATATTGTGTTCTATGCTTCTGTAGTTGACTTCTAAGGTCATAGCTAGTCGATCTCATGGAGCAACGTTCAAGAGTGAAGCCTATGTTGCCCGGAACGTAGAAATGACCATTTCTTTCACACTGGTTGCAATTATTCCTATTTTACGATGCAAAAACCTTTGTATTTATTTTGTATTTGATGCTCCTGGCGTTGGCTTCTTAAGCCCTAACTATTGGATCTGGTGGACCAACGCCCTAGAGTGATGAATAGGTTGCCCCGAACGTAGAAATGACCATCACTTTTACACTGGTTGCAATTATTCCTGTTATACGATGGAAAAACTGTTGTAATTTTATTTTGTTTTAAGCGTCTGGCGTTGTTTTCAAAGGCCCTAACCGTTCGATCTGGTGGGGCAACGTCCAAGAGTGAAGCCTATGTTGCCAGGAACGTACAAGTGACCAATACTTTCACATTGGTTGCAATTATACCTTTTATACGATGGAAAAGCTGATGTATTTTTATTGTATTTTATGCTTCTGGCGTTGACTTCGTAGGCCCTAACTTTTCGATCTGGTGGGGCATCGTCCATGAGTGAAGCCTATGTTGCCCGGAACGTAGAAATGACCATTATTTTCACACTCATTGCAATTATTCCTGTTTTACGATGAATAAACTGTTGTATTTATTTTGTATTTGATGCTCCTGGCGTCGGCTTCTTGGGCCCTAACTATTGGATCTGGTGGGGCAACGCCCTAGAGTGATGCCTAGGTTGCCCGGAACGTAGAAATGACCATTTCTTTCAAACTGGTTGCAATTATTCCTGTTTTACGATGGAAAGGCTGTTGTATTTATTTTGTATTTGATGCTCCTGGCGTCGGCTTCTTAGGCCCTAAATATTGGATCTGGTGGACCAACGCCCTAGAGAGATGAACAGGCTGCCCGCAACGTAGAAATGACCATTTCTTTCACACTGGTTGCAATTATTCCTATTTTACGATGGAAAAACCTTTGTATTTATTTTGTATTTGATGCTCCTGGCGTTGGCTTCTTAAGCCCTAACTATTGGATCTGGTGGACCAACGCCCTAGAGTGATGAATAGGTTGCCCCGAACGTAGAAATGACCATCACTTTCACACTGGTTGCAATTATTCCTGTTATACGATGGAAAAACTGTTGTAATTTTATTTTGTTTTATGCTTCTGGCGTTGACTTCTTAGGCCCGAACTTTTCGATCAGGTGGGGCAACGTCCAAGAGTGAAGCCTATGTTGCCCGGAACGTAGAAGTGACCATTACTTTCACATTGGTTGCAATTATACCTTTTATACGATGGAAAAGCTGTTGTATTTTTATTGTATTTTATGCGTCCGGCGTTGTTTTCTAAGGCTCTCACTATTCCACATGGTGAAGCAACGCCCTAGATTGAAGCCTAGGTTGCCCCGTACGTAGAAATGACTATTACTTTCACACTGGTTGCAATTATTCCTGTTATACCATGGACAAACTGTTGGATTTTTATTGTATTTTATGCTACTAGCGTTGAATTCTAAGTCCCTAGCTATTCGACCTGGTGGAGCAACGCCCTAGAGTGATGCCTAGGTAGCCCAGAGCGTTGAAATGACCATCACTTTCACACTGGTTGCAATTATTCCTGTTATACGATGAAAAAGTTGTTGTATTTTTATTGTATTTTATGCGTCTGGCGTTGTTTCCGAAGGCCCTAACTATTCGACCTGGTGGAGCAACGCCCTAGAGTGATGCCTAGGTTGCCCGGAACGTAGAATTGACCATTACGTTCACACTGTTTGCAATTATTCATTTTATACAGTGGAAAAACTGTTGTATTTATATTGTATTTTCTGCTTCTGGCGATGACTTCTAAGGCCCTGACCATTCGAGGTGGTGGAGCAACGCCCTAGAGCGAAAGCTAGGTTGCCCGGAACGTAGAAGTGACCATTACTTTCACACTGGTTGCAATTATTCGTTTTATACGATGGAAAAGCTGTTGAATTTATATTTTATTTTATGTTTCTGGCGTTGACTTCTATGGCCCTAACTATTGGATCTGGTGGAGCAACGCCCCAGAGTGAAGCCTAGGTTGCACGGAACGTCGAAATGACCATCACTTTCTCACTGGTTGCAGTTACTCCTGATATACGATGGAAAAACTGTTGTAATTTTATTTTATTTTATGCCTCTGGCGTTGACTTCTTAGGCCCTAACTTTTCGATCTGGTGGGGCAACGTCCAAGTGTGAAGCCTATGTTGCCTGGAACGTAGAAGTGACCATTACCTTCACACTGGTTGCAATTATTCATTTTATACAATGGAAAGGCTGTTGTATTTTTATTGTATTTTATGCGCCTGGCGTTGACTTCTAAGGTCCTAGCTATTCGATCTCATGGAGCAACGCCCTAGAGTGAAGCATAGGATGCCCGGAACGTAGAAATGACCATTACTTTCACACTGCTTGTTATTATTCATTTTATACAATGGAAAAACTGTTGTATATATATTGTATTTTATGCATCTGGCGTTGACTTCTAAGGCCCTAACAATTCGGCGTGGTGGAGCAACGCCCTAGAGCGAAACCTAGGTTGCCCGGAACGTAGAAATGACCATTACTTTCACACTGGTTGCAATTATTCGTTTTATACGATGGAAAATCTGTTGAATTTATATTTTATTTTATGCTTCTGGCGTTGACTTCTATGGCCCTAGCAATTCGATCTCTTGGAGCAACGTCCAAGAGTGAGGCCTATGTTGCCCGGAACGTAGAAATGACCATTACTTTCACACTGGTTGCAATTATTCCTGTTTTACGATGGAAAAACTGTTGTATTTATTTTGTATTTGATGCTCCTGGCGTCGGCTTCTTAGGCCCTAACTATTGGATCTGGTGGACCAACGCCCTAGAGTGATGCCTAGGTTGCCCGCAACGTAGAAATGACCATCACTTTCACACTGGTTGCAATTATTCCTGTTATACGATGAAAAAGTTGTTGTATTTTTATTGTATTTTATGCGTCTGGCGTTGTTTCCGAAGGCCCTAACTATTCGACCTGGTGGAGCAACGCCCTAGAGTGAAGCCTAGGTTGCCCGGAACGTAGAATTGACCATTACGTTCACACTGTTTGCAATTATTCATTTTATACAATGGAAAAACAGTTTTATTTATATTGTATTTTATGCTTCTGGCGTTGACTTCTAAGATCCTAGCAATTCGATCTCTTGGAGCAGCGTCCAAGAGTGAGGCCTATGTTGCCCGGAACGTAGAAATGACCATTACTTTCACACTGTTTGCAATTATACCTTTTATACGATGGAAAAACTGTTGTAATTTTATTTTGTTTTATGTTTCTGGCGTTGACTTCTTAGGCCCTAACTTTTCGATCTGGTGGAGCAACGACCTAGAGTGAAGCCTAGGTTGCCCGGAACGTAGAAATGACCATTACTTTCACACTGTTTGCAATTATTCATTTTATACAATGGAAAGACTGTTGTATTTATATTGTGTTCTATGCTTCTGTAGTTGACTTCTAAGGTCATAGCTAGTCGATCTCATGGAGCAACGTTCAAGAGTGAAGCCTAGGTTGCCCGGAACGTAGAAATGACCATTATTTTCACACTCATTGCAATTATTCCTGTTTTACGATGAATAAACTGTTGTATTTATTTTGTATTTGATGCTCCTGGCGTCGGCTTCTTGGGCCCTAACTATTGGATCTGGTGGGGCAACGCCCTAGAGTGATGCCTAGGTTGCCCGGAACGTAGAAATGACCATTTCTTTCAAACTGGTTGCAATTATTCCTGTTTTACGATGGAAAGGCTGTTGTATTTATTTTGTATTTGATGCTCCTGGCGTCGGCTTCTTAGGCCCTAAATATTGGATCTGGTGGACCAACGCCCTAGAGAGATGAACAGGTTGCCCGCAACGTAGAAATGACCATTTCTTTCACACTGGTTGCAATTATTCCTATTTTACGATGGAAAAACCTTTGTATTTATTTTGTATTTGATGCTCCTGGCGTTGGCTTCTTAAGCCCTAACTATTGGATCTGGTGGACCAACGCCCTAGAGTGATGAATAGGTTGCCCCGAACGTAGAAATGACCATCACTTTCACACTGGTTGCAATTATTCCTGTTATACGATGGAAAAACTGTTGTAATTTTATTTTGTTTTATGCTTCTGGCGTTGACTTCTTAGGCCCGAACTTTTCGATCAGGTGGGGCAACGTCCAAGAGTGAAGCCTATGTTGCCCGGAACGTAGAAGTGACCATTACTTTCACATTGGTTGCAATTATACCTTTTATACGATGGAAAAGCTGTTGTATTTTTATTGTATTTTATGCGTCCGGCGTTGTTTTCTAAGGCTCTCACTATTCCACATGGTGAAGCAACGCCCTAGATTGAAGCCTAGGTTCCCCCGTACGTAGAAATGACTATTACTTTCACACTGGGTGCAATTATTCCTGTTATACCATGGACAAACTGTTGGATTTTTATTGTATTTTATGCTACTGGCGTTGAATTCTAAGTCCCTAGCTATTCGACCTGGTGGAGCAACGCCCTAGAGTGATGCCTAGGTAGCCCAGAGCGTTGAAATGACCATCACTCTCACACTGGTTGCAATTATTCCTGTTATACGATGGAAAAGCTGTTGTAATTTTATTGTATTTTAAGCGTCTGGCGTTGTTTTCAAAGGCCCTAACTATTCGACCTGGTGGAGCAACGCCCTAGAGTGAAACCTAGGTTGCCCGGAACGTAGAAATGACCATTACATTCACACTGTTTGCAATTATTCATTTTATACAATGGAAAAACTATTGCATTCATATTGTATCTTTTGCTTCTGGCGTTGACTTCTAAGGTCCTAGCAATTCGATCTCTTGGAGCAACGTCCAAGAGTGAGGCCTATGTTACCCGGAACGTAGAAATGACCATTACTTTCACACTGGTTGCAATTGTACCTTTTATACGATGGAAAAACTGTTGTTATTTTATTTTATTTTATGCTTCTGGCGTTGACTTCTTAGGCCCTAACTTTTCGATCTGGTGGGGCAACGTCCAAGAGTGAAGCCTATGTTGCCTGGAACGTAGAAGTGACCATTACTTTCACATTGGTTGCAATTATTCCTTTTATACAATGGAAAAACTGTTGCATTTTTATTGTATTTTATGCTTCTGACGTTGACTTCTAAGTCGCTAGTTATTGGATCTGGTGGAGCAACGCCCTACAGCGAAACCTAGGTTGCCCGGAACGTAGAAATCACCTGTACTTTCACACTGGTTGCAATTATTCGTTTTATACGATGGAAAAACTGTTGTATTTCTATTTTATTTTATGCTTCTGGCGTTGACTTCTTTGGCCCTAACTATTGGATCTGGTGGAGCAACGCCCTAGAGTGATGAATAGGTTGCCCCGAACGTAGAAATGACTATTACTTTCACACTGGTTGCAATTATTCCTGTTATACCATGGACAAACTGTTGGATTTTTATTGTATTTTATGCTTCTGGCGTTGAATTCTAAGTCCCTATCTATTCGATCTGGTGGAGCAACGCCCTAGAGTGATGCCTAGGTAGCCCGGAACGTAGAAATGACCATTACTTTCACACTGTTTGCAATTATTCATTTTATACAATGGAAAAACTATTGCATTTATATTGTATTTTTTGCTTCTGGCGTTGACTTCTAAGGTCCTAGCAATTCGATCTCTTGGAGCAACGTCCAGGAGTGAGGCCTATGTTACCCGGAACGTAGAAATGACCATTACTTTCACACTGGTTGCAAATGTACCTTTTATACAATGGAAAGACTGTTGTATTTATATTGTGTTCTATGCTTCTGGCGTTGACTTCTAAGGACCTAACTATTCGATCTGGTGGAGCAGCGCCCTAGGGTGTAGCCTAGGTTGCCCGGAACGTAGGAATGCCCATAACTTTCATACTGGATGCAATTATTCGTTTTATACGATGGAAATACTGTTGTATTTTTATTACATTTTATGCTTCGGGCGTTGACTTCTAAGGCCCTAGCTATTCGATCTGGTGGAGCAGCGGCCTAGAGTGAAGCCTAGGTTGCCCGGAACGTAGAAATGACCATTACTTTCACACTGTTTGCAATTATTCATTTTATACAATGGAAAAACTATTGCATTTATATTGTATCTTTTGCTTCTGGCGTTGACTTCTAAGGTCCTAGCAATTCGATCTCTTGGAGCAACGTCCAAGAGTGAAGCCTATGTTGCCCGGAACGTAGAAATGACCATTTCTTTCACACTGGTTGCGATTATTCATATTTTACGATGGAAAAACCTTTGTATTTATTTTGTATTTGATGCTCCTAGCGTTGGCTTCTTAAGCCCTAACTATTGGATCTGGTGGACCAACGCCCTAGAGTGATGAATAGGTTGCCCCGAACGTAGAAATGACTATTACTTTCACACTGGTTGCAATTATTCCTGTTATACCATGGACAAACTGTTGGATTTTTATTGTATTTTATGCTTCTGGCGTTGAATTCTAAGTCCCTATCTATTCGATCTGGTGAAGCAACGCCCTAGAGTGATGCCTAGGTAGCCCGGAACGTAGAAATGACCATTACTTTCACACTGTTTGCAATTATTCATTTTATACAATGGAAAAACTATTGCATTTATATTGTATCTTTTGCTTCTGGCGTTGACTTCTAAGGTCCTAGCAATTCGATCTCTTGGAGCAACGTCCAAGAGTGAGGCCTATGTTACCCGGAACGTAGAAATGACCATTACTTTCACACTGGTTGCAATTGTACCTTTTATACGATGGAAAAACTGTTGTTATTTTATTTTATTTTATGCTTCTGGCGTTGACTTCTTAGGCCCTAACTTTTCGATCTGGTGGGGCAACGTCCAAGAGTGAAGCCTATGTTGCCTGGAACGTAGAAGTGACCATTACTTTCACATTGGTTGCAATTATTCCTTTTATACAATGGAAAAACTGTTGCATTTTTATTGTATTTTATGCTTCTGGCGTTGACTTCTAAGTCGCTAGTTATTGGATCTGGTGGAGCAACGCCCTACAGCGAAACCTAGGTTGCCCGGAACGTAGAAATCACCTGTACTTTCACACTGGTTGCAATTATTCGTTTTATACGATGGAAAAACTGTTGTATTTCTATTTTATTTTATGCTTCTGGCGTTGACTTCTTTGGCCCTAACTATTGGATCTGGTGGAGCAACGCCCCAGAGTGAAGCCTATGTTGCACGGAACGTAGAAATGACCATCACTTTGACACTGGTTGCAATTATTCCAGTTATACGATGGAAAAACTGTTGTAATTTTATTTTATTTTATGCTTCTGGCGTTGACTTCTTAGGCCCTAACTTTTCGATCTGCTGGGGCAACGTCCAAGAGTGAAGCCTATGTTGCCTGGAACGTAGAAGTGACCATTACTTTCACACTGGTTGCAAGTATACCTTTAATACGATTTAATAGCTGTTGTATTTTTATTGTATTTTATGCGTCTGGCGTTGTTTTCGAAGGCCCTAACTATTCGACCTGGTGGAGCAACGCCCTAGAGTGATGCCTAGGTTGCCCGGAACGTAGAAATGACCATTACTTTCACACTGTTTGCAATTATTCATTTTATACAATGGAAAAACTGTTTTATTTATATTGTATTTTATGCTTCTGGCGTTGACTTCTAAGGTCCTAGCAATTCGATCTCTTGGAGCAACGTCCAAGAGTGAGGCCTATGTTGCCCGGAACGTAGAAATGACCATTACTTTCACACTGGTTGCAATTATTCCTGTTTTACGATGGAAAAACTGTTGTATTTATTTTGTATTTGATGCTCCTGGCGTCGGCTTCTTAGGCCCTAACTATTGGATCTGGTGGACCAACGCCCTAGAGTGATGCCTAGGTTGCCCGCAACGTAGAAATGACCATCACTTTCACACTGGTTGCAATTATTCCTGTTATACGATGAAAAAGTTGTTGTATTTTTATTGTATTTTATGCGTCTGGCGTTGTTTCCGAAGGCCCTAACTATTCGACCTGGTGGAGCAACGCCCTAGAGTGAAGCCTAGGTTGCCCGGAACGTAGAATTGACCATTACGTTCACACTGTTTGCAATTATTCATTTTATACAGTGGAAAAACTGTTGTATTTATATTGTATTTTCTGCTTCTGGCGATGACTTCTAAGGCCCTAACCATTCGAGGTGGTGGAGCAACGCCCTAGAGCGAAACCTAGGTTGCCCGGAACGTAGAAGTGACCATTACTTTCACACTGGTTGCAATTATTCGTTTTATACGATGGAAAAACTGTTGAATTTATATTTTATTTTATGTTTCTGGCGTTGACTTCTATGGCCCTAACTATTGGATCTGGTGGAGCAACGCCCCAGAGTGAAGCCTAGGTTGCACGGAACGTCGAAATGACCACCACTTTCTCACTGGTTGCAGTTACTCCTGATATACGATGGAAAAACTGTTGTATTTATTTTGTATTTGATGCTCCTGGCGTCGGCTTCTTATGTCCTAGCTATTGGATCTGGTGGAGCAGCGCCCTAGAGTGATGCCTAGGTTGCCCGGAACGTAGAAATGACCATCACTTTCACACTGGTTGCAATTATTCCAGTTATACGATGGAAAAACTGTTGTAATTTTATTTTATTTTATGCTTCTGGCGTGGACTTCTTAGGCCCTAACTTTTCGATCTGGTGGGGCAACGTCCAAGAGTGAAGCCTATGTTGCCAGGAACGTACAAGTGACCATTACTTTCACATTGGTTGCAATTATACCTTTTATACGATGGAAAAGCTGATGTACTTTTATTGTATTTTATGCTTCTGGCGTTGACTTCGTAGGCCCTAACTTTTCGATCTGGTGGGGCATCGTCCATGAGTGAAGCCTATGTTGCCCGGAACGTAGAAATGACCATTACTTTCACACTCATTGCAATTATTCCTGTTTTACGATGAATAAACTGTTGTATTTATTTTGTATTTGATGCTCCTGGCGTCGGCTTCTTGGGCCCTAACTATTGGATCTGGTGGGGCAACGCCCTAGAGTGATGCCTAGGTTGCCCGGAACGTAGAAATGACCATTTCTTTCAAACTGGTTGCAATTACTCCTGTTTTACGATGGAAAGGCTGTTGTATTTATTTTGTATTTGATGCTCCTGGCGTCGGCTTCTTAGGCCCTAAATATTGGATCTGGTGGACCAACGCCCTAGAGTGATGAACAGGTTGCCCGCAACGTGGAAATGACCATTTCTTTCACACTGGTTGCAATTATTCCTATTTTACGATGGAAAAACCTTTGTATTTATTTTGTATTTGATGCTCCTGGTGTTGGCTTCTTAAGCCCTAACTATTGGATCTGGTGGACCAACGCCCTAGAGTGATGAATAGGTTGCCCCGAACGTAGAAATGACCATCACTTTCACACTGGTTGCAATTATTCCTGTTATACGATGGAAAAACTGTTGTAATTTTATTTTGTTTTATGCTTCTGGCGTTGACTTCTTAGGCCCTAACTTTTCGATCTGGTGGAGCAACAACCTAGAGTGATGCCTAGGTGGCCCAGAGCGTTGAAATGACCATCACTCTCACACTGGTTGCAATTATTCCTGTTATACGATGGAAAAGCTGTTGTAATTTTATTGTATTTTAAGCGCCTGGCGTTGTTTTCAAAGGCCCTAACTATTCGACCTGGTGGAGCAACGCCCTAGAGTGAAACCTAGGTTGCCCGGAACGTAGAAATGACCATTACTTTCACACTGTTTGCAATTATTCATTTTATACAATGGAAAAACTATTGCATTTATATTGTATCTTTTGCTTCTGGCGTTGACTTCTAAGGTCCTAGCAATTCGATCTCTTGGAGCAACGTCCAAGAGTGAGGCCTATGTTACCCGGAACGTAGAAATGACCATTACTTTCACACTGGTTGCAATTGTACCTTTTATACGATGGAAAAACTGTTGTTATTTTATTTTATTTTATGCTTCTGGCGTTGACTTCTTAGGCCCTAACTTTTCGATCTGGTGGGGCAACGTCCAAGAGTGAAGCCTACGTTGCCTGGAACGTAGAAGTGACCATTACTTTCACATTGGTTGCAATTATTCCTTTTATACAATGGAAAAACTGTTGCATTTTTATTGTATTTTATGCTTCTGACGTTGACTTCTAAGTCGCTAGTTATTGGATCTGGTGGAGCAACGCCCTACAGCGAAACCTAGGTTGCCCGGAACGTAGAAATCACCTGTACTTTCACACTGGTTGCAATTATTCGTTTTATACGATGGAAAAACTGTTGAATTTATATTTTATTTTATGTTTCTGGCGTTGACTTCTATGGCCCTAACTATTGGATCTGGTGGAGCAACGCCCCAGAGTGAAGCCTAGGTTGCACGGAACGTCGAAATGACCACCACTTTCTCACTGGTTGCAGTTACTCCTTATATACGATGGAAAAACTGTTGTATTTATTTTGTATTTGATGCTCCTGGCGTCGGCTTCTTATGTCCTAGCTATTGGATCTGGTGGAGCAGCGCCCTAGAGTGATGCCTAGGTTGCCCGGAACGTAGAAATGACCATCACTTTCACACTGGTTGCAATTATTCCAGTTATACGATGGAAAAACTGTTGTAATTTTATTTTATTTTATGCTTCTGGCGTTGACTTCTTAGGCCCTAACTTTTCGATCTGGTGGGGCAACGTCCAAGAGTGAAGCCTATGTTGCCAGGAACGTACAAGTGACCATTACTTTCACATTGGTTGCAATTATACCTTTTATACGATGGAAAAGCTGATGTACTTTTATTGTATTTTATGCTTCTGGCGTTGACTTCGTAGGCCCTAACTTTTCGATCTGGTGGGGCATCGTCCATGAGTGAAGCCTATGTTGCCCGGAACGTAGAAATGACCATTACTTTCACACTCATTGCAATTATTCCTGTTTTACGATGAATAAACTGTTGTATTTATTTTGTATTTGATGCTCCTGGCGTCGGCTTCTTGGGCCCTAACTATTGGATCTGGTGGGGCAACGCCCTAGAGTGATGCCTAGGTTGCCCGGAACGTAGAAATGACCATTTCTTTCAAACTGGTTGCAATTACTCCTGTTTTACGATGGAAAGGCTGTTGTATTTATTTTGTATTTGATGCTCCTGGCGTCGGCTTCTTAGGCCCTAAATATTGGATCTGGTGGACCAACGCCCTAGAGTGATGAACAGGTTGCCCGCAACGTGGAAATGACCATTTCTTTCACACTGGTTGCAATTATTCCTATTTTACGATGGAAAAACCTTTGTATTTATTTTGTATTTGATGCTCCTGGTGTTGGCTTCTTAAGCCCTAACTATTGGATCTGGTGGACCAACGCCCTAGAGTGATGAATAGGTTGCCCCGAACGTAGAAATGACCATCACTTTCACACTGGTTGCAATTATTCCTGTTATACCATGGACAAACTGTTGGATTTTCATTGTATTTTATGCTTCTGGCGTGGAATTCTAAGTCCCTGTCTATTCGATCTGGTGGAGCAACGCCCTAGAGTGATGCCTAGGTAGCCCGGAACGTAGAAATGACCATTACTTTCACACTGTTTGCAATTATTCATTTTATACAATGGAAAAACTATTGCATTTATATTGTATTTTTTGCTTCTGGCGTTGACTTCTAAGGTCCTAGCAATTCGATCTCTTGGAGCAACGTCCAGGAGTGAGGCCTATGTTACCCGGAACGTAGAAATGACCATTACTTTCACACTGGTTGCAATTGTACCTTTTATACAATGGAAAGACTGTTGTATTTATATTGTGTTCTATGCTTCTGGCGTTGACTTCTAAGGACCTAACTATTCGATCTGGTGGAGCAGCGCCCTAGGGTGTAGCCTAGGTTGCCCGGAACGTAGGAATGCCCATAACTTTCATACTGGATGCAATTATTCGTTTTATACGGTGGAAATACTGTTGTATTTTTATTACATTTTATGCTTCGGGCGTTGACTTCTAAGGCCCTAGCTATTCGATCTGGTGGAGTAGCGCCCTAGAGTGAAGCCTAGGTTGCCCGAAAGGTAGGAATTACCATTACTGTCACACTGGTTGCAATTATTCATGCTATAAGATGGAAAATTTGTTGTACTTTTATGTTATTTTGTCCTTCTGGCGTTGACTTCTAAGGCCCCAGCTATTCGGTATGGTGTAGCAACGCCCTAGAGTGAAGCCTAGGTTGCCCGGAACGTAGAAAAGACCATTCTTTTCACACTGGTTGCTATTATTCTTGTTATGCGATGGAAAAACTGTTGTACCTTTATTGTATTTTATGCTTCGGGCGGTGACTTCTAAGGCCCTAACTATTCGATTTGGTGGAGCATCGCCCTAGAGTGAAGCCTAGGTTGCCCCAACCGTAGAAATGACCATTACTTTCACACTGGTTGCAATTGTACCTTTTATACGATGGAAAACCAGTTGTTATTTTATTTTATTTTATGCTTCTGGCGTTGACTTCTTAGGCCCTAACTTTTCGATCTGGTGGGGCAACGTCCAAGAGTGAAGCCTATGTTTCCTGGAACGTAGAAGTGACCATTACTTTCACATTGGTTGCAATTATTCCTTTTATACAATGGAAAAACTGTTGCATTTTTATTGTATTTTATGCTTCTGGCGTTGACTTCAAAGTCGCTAGTTATTAGATCTGGTGGAGCAACGCCCTACAGCGAAACCTAGGTTGCCCGGAACGTAGAAATCACCTGTACTTTCACACTGGTTGCAATTATTCGTTTTATACGATGGAAAAACTGTTGTATTTCTATTTTATTTTATGCTTCTGGCGTTGACTTCTTTGGACCTAACTATTGGATCTGGTGGAGCAACGCCCCAGAGTGAAGCCTAGGTTGCACGGAACGTAGAAATGACCATCACTTTGACACTGGTTGCAATTATTCCTGTTATACCATGGTCAAACTGTTGGATTTTTAATGCTTTTTATGCTTCTGGCGTGGAATTCTAAGTCCCTAGCCATTCGATCTGGTGGAACAACGCCCTAGAGTGATGCCTAGGTAGCCCAGAGCGTTGAAATGACCATCACATTCACACTGGTTACAATTATTCCTTTTATACGATGGAAAAACTGTTGTAATTTTATTGTATTTTATGCGTCTGGCGTTGTTTTTCTAAGGCCCTAACTATTCGACCTTGTGGAGCAACGCCCTAGAGTGAAGCCTAGGTTGCCCGGAACGTAGAAATGACCATTACTTTCACACTGTTTGCAATTATTCATTTTATACAATGGAAAGACTGTTGTATTTATATTGTATTCTATGCTTCTGTAGTTGACTTCTAAGGTCCTAGCTATTCGATCTCATGGAGCAACGTCCAAGAGTGAAGCCTATGTTGCCCGGAACGTAGAAATGACCATTTCTTTCACACTGGTTGCAATTATTCCTATTTTACGATGGAGAAACCTTTGTATTTATTTTGTATTTGATGCTCCTGGCGTTGGCTTCTTAAGCCCTAACTATTGGATCTGGTGGACCAACGCCCTAGAGTGATGAATAGGTTGCCCCGAACGTAGAAATGACTATTACTTTCACACTGGTTGCAATTATTCCTGTTATACCATGGACAAACTGTTGGATTTTTATTGTATTTTATGCTTCTGGCGTTGAATTCTAAGTCCCTATCTATTCGATCTGGTGGAGCAACGCCCTAGAGTGATGCCTAGGTAGCCCGGAACGTAGAAATGACCATTACTTTCACACTGTTTGCAATTATTCATTTTATACAATGGAAAAACGATTGCATTTATATTGTATTTTTTGCTTCTGGCGTTGACTTCTAAGGTCCTAGCAATTCGATCTCTTGGAGCAACGTCCAGGAGTGAGGCGTATGTTACCCGGAACGTAGAAATGACCATTACTTTCACACTGGTTGCAATTGTACCTTTTATACAATGGAAAGACTGTTGTATTTATATTGTGTTCTATGCTTCTGGCGTTGACTTCTAAGGTCCTAGCTATTCGATCTCTTGGAGCAACGTCCAAGAGTGAAGCCTAGGTTGCCCGGAACGTAGAAATGACCATTTCTTTCACACTGTTTGCAATTATTCATTTTATACAATGGAAAAACTGTTGTAATTTTATTTTTTTTTATGCTTCTGGCGTTGACTTCTTAGGTCCTAACTTTTCGATCTTGTGGAGCAACGCGCTAGAGTGAAGCCTAGGTTGCCCGGAACGTAGAAATGACCATTACCTTCAGACATGTTGCAATTATTCCTGTTATACAATGGAAAAACTGTCGTATTTATTTGTGTTTTATGCTTCAGGCGTTGACTTCTAAGACCCTAGCTATTCGATCTGGTGGACCAACGCCCTAGAGTGAAGCCTAGGTTTCCCGGAACGTAGAAATGACCATCACCTTTACTCTGGTTGCATTTATTCCTGTTATACGATGGAAAAACTGTTGTATTTATATATATTTTATGCTTCAGGCGTTGACTTCTAAGGCCGTAGCCATTCGATGTGGTGGAGCAACGCCATAGAGCGAAACCTAGGTTGCTCGGAACGTAGAAATGACCATAACTTTCACACTGATTGCAATTATTCGTTCTATACAATGGAAAAACTGTTCTCTTTATTTTGTATTTTATGCTTCGGGCGTTGACTTGTAAGTCCCTAACTATTCGGTCTGGTGGAGCAACGCCCTAGACTGAAGCCTAGGTTGCCCGGAACGTAGTAATGGCCATTACCTTCACACTGTTTGCGATTATTCATTTTATACGATGGTAAAACTGTTGTACTTGGGTTGTATACTATGCTTCAGGCGTTGACTTCTAAGGCCGTAGGTATTCGATGTGGTGGAGCAACGCCCTAGAGTGAAGCCTAGGTTGCCCGGAACGTAGAAATGACCATTACTTCCACACTGTTTGCAATTATTCATATTATACAGTGGAAAAACTGTTGTATTTATATTGTATTTTATGCTTCTGGCATTGACTTCTAAGTCCCTAACTATTCGATGTGGTGGAGCAACGCCCTAGAGTGAAGCCTAGGTAGCCCGGAACGTAGAAATGACCATAGCTTACACACTGGTTGCAATTATTCCTGTTATACAAGGGAAAAACAGTTCTACTTATATTGTATTTTATGCTTCTGGCCTTGACTTCTTAGGCCCTAACTATTCGATCCGGTGGAGCAACGCCCTAGAGTGAAGCCTAGGTTGCCCGGAACGTGGAAGTGACCATTACCTTCACACTGTTTGCGATTATTCATTTTATACGATGGTAAAACTGTTGTACTTGAGTTGTATTTTATTTTTCTGGCGTTGAATTCTAAGTCCCTAGCTATTCGATCTGGTGGAGCAACGCCCTAGAGTGAAGCCTAGGTTGCCCGGAACGTAGAAATGACCTTTACTTTCACACTGTTTGCAAATATACATTATATAGGATGGAAAAGCTGTTGAATTAATATTGTACTTTATGCTTCTGGCGTTGACTTCTTAGGCCCGAACTATTCGATCTGGTGGAACAACGCCCTAGAGTGAAGCCTAGGTTGCCCGGAACATAGAAATGACCTTTACTTTCACACTGTTTGCAAATATACATTATATACGATGGAAAAGCTGTTGTTTTTATATTGTGTTTTATGCTTCTGGCGTTGTCTTCTTAGGCCCTAACTATTCGATGTGGTGGAGCAACGCCATAGAGCGAAACCTAGGTTGCTCGGAACGTAGAAATGACCATTACTTTCACACTGGTTCCAATTATTCATTCTATACGATGGAAAAACTGTTGTACATATATCGTATTTTATGCTTCTGGCATTGACTTCTTAGGCCCTAACTATTCGATCTGATCGAGCAACGCCCTAGGGTGAAGCCTAGCTTGCCCGGAACGTAGAAATGACCATAACTATCAGACTGGTTGCTATTGTCCGTTTTATACGATGGAAAGACGGTTGTATTTATATTGTATTTTATAATTATGGCGTTGTCTTCTCGGGCCGTAGCTATTCGATATGGTTGAGCAACGCCCCAGGGTGAAGCCTAGGTTGCCCGGAACGTAGAAATGACCATAGCTTTCATACTGGTTGCAATTATTCGTTTTATACGATGGAAAAACGGTTGTATTTATTATGTATTTGGTGCTCCTGGCGTTGACTTCTTAGGCCCTAGTTATTGGATCTGGTGGACCAACGCCCTAGAGTGAAGCCTAGGATGCCCGGAACGTAGAAATGACCATAACATTCATATTGGTTGCAATTATTCGTTTTATAGGATGGAAAAACTGTTGTATTTTTATTTTATTTTACGCTTCTGGCGTTGACTTCTAAGACCCTAGCTATTCGATCTGGTGGACCAACGCCCTAGAGTGAAGCCTAGGTTTCCCGGAACGTAGAAATGACCATCACCTTTACTCTGGTTGCATTTATTCCTGTTATACGATGGAAAAACTGTTGTATTTATATATATTTTATGCTTCAGGCGTTGACTTCTAAGGCCGTAGCCATTCGATGTGGTGGAGCAACGCCATAGAGCGAAACCTAGGTTGCTCGGAACGTAGAAATGACCATAACTTTCACACTGGTTGCAATTATTCGTTCTATACAATGGAAAAACTGTTCTCTTTATTTTGTATTTTATGCTTCGGGCGTTGACTTGTAAGTCCCTAACTATTCGGTCTGGTGGAGCAACGCCCTAGACTGAAGCCTAGGTTGCCCGGAACGTAGTAATGGCCATTACCTTCACACTGTTTGCGATTATTCATTTTATACGATGGTAAAACTGTTGTACTTGGGTTGTATACTATGCTTCAGGCGTTGACTTCTAAGGCCGTAGGTATTCGATGTGGTGGAGCAACGCCCTAGAGTGAAGCCTAGGTTGCCCGGAACGTAGAAATGACCATTACTTCCACACTGTTTGCAATTATTCATATTATACAGTGGAAAAACTGTTGTATTTATATTGTATTTTATGCTTCTGGCATTGACTTCTAAGTCCCTAACTATTCGATGTGGTGGAGCAACGCCCTAGAGTGAAGCCTAGGTAGCCCGGAACGTAGAAATGACCATAGCTTACACACTGGTTGCAATTATTCCTGTTATACAAGGGAAAAACTGTTCTACTTATATTGTATTTTATGCTTCTGGCCTTGACTTCTTAGGCCCTAACTATTCGATCCGGTGGAGCAACGCCCTAGAGTGAAGCCTAGGTTGCCCGGAACGTGGAAGTGGCCATTACCTTCACACTGTTTGCGATTATTCATTTTATACCATGGTAAAACTGTTGTACTTGAGTTGTATTTTATTTTTCTGGCGTTGAATTCTAAGTCCCTAGCTATTCTATCTGGTGGAGCAACGCCCTAGAGTGAAGCCTAGGTTGCCCGGAACGTAGAAATGACCTTTACTTTCACACTCTTTGCAAATATACATTATATAGGATGGAAAAGCTGTTGTATTAATATTGTACTTTATGCTTCTGGCGTTGACTTCTTAGGCCCTAACTATTCGATCTGGTGGAACAACGCCCTAGAGTGAAGCCTAGGTTGCCCGGAACATAGAAATGACCCTTACTTTCACACTGTTTGCAAATATACATTATATACGATGGAGAAGCTGTTGTTTTTATATTGTGTTTTATGCTTCTGGCGTTGTCTTCTTAGGCCCTAACTATTCGATCTCGAGCAGCAATGCTCTAGAGTGAAGCCTAGGTTGCCCGGAACGTAGAAATGACCATTACCTTCACACTGCTTGCAATTATACATTTTATACAATGGAAGAACTGTTATACTTATGTTGTATTTTATTCTTCTGGCGTTGAATTCTAAGTCCCTAGCTATTCGATCTGGTGGAGCAACGCCCTAGAGTGAAACCTAGGTTACCCGAAACGTAGAAATTACCATTACCTTCAGGCTTGTTGCAATTATTCCTGTTATACGATGAAAAAACTGTTGTATTTATATCGTATTTTATGCTTCAGGCATTGACTTCTAAGGCCCTAACTATTCGATGTGGTGGAGCAACGCCATAGAGCGAAACCTAGGTTGCTCGGAACGTAGAAATGACCATTACTTTCACACTGGTTCCAATTATTCATTCTATACGATGGAAAAACTGTTGTACATATATCGTATTTTATGCTTCTGGCGTTGACTTCTTAGGCCCTAACTATTCGATCTGATCGAGCAACGGCCTAGGGTGAAGCCTAGCTTGCCCGGAACGTAGAAATGACCATAACTATCAGACTGGTTGCTATTGTCCGTTTTATACGATGGAAAGACGGTTGTATTTATATTGTATTTTATAGTTATGGCGTTGTCTTCTCGGGCCGTAGCTATTCGATATGGTTGAGCAACGCCCCAGAGTGAAGCCTAGGTTGCCCGGAACGTAGAAATGACCATAGCTTTCATACTGGTTGCAATTATTCGTTTTATACGATGGAAAAACGGTTGTATTTATTATGTATTTGGTGCTCCTGGCGTTGACTTCTTAGGCCCTAGCTATTCGATCTGGTGGACCAACGCCCTAGAGTGAAGCCTAGGTTTCCCGGAACGTAGAAATGACCATCACCTTTACTCTGGTTGCATTTATTCCTGTTATACGATGGAAAAACTGTTGTATTTATATATATTTTATGCTTCAGGCGTTGACTTCTAAGGCCGTAGCCATTCGATGTGGTGGAGCAACGCCATAGAGCGAAGCCTAGGTTGCTCGGAACGTAGAAATGACCATAACTTTCACACTGGTTGCAATTATTCGTTCTATACAATGGAAAAACTGTTCTCTTTATTTTGTATTTTATGCTTCGGGCGTTGACTTGTGAGTCCCTAACTATTCGGTCTGGTGGAGCAACGCCCTAGACTGAAGCCTAGGTTGCCCGGAACGTAGTAATGGCCATTACCTTCACACTGTTTGCGATTATTCATTTTATACGATGGTAAAACTGTTGTACTTGGGTTGTATACTATGCTTCAGGCGTTGACTTCTAAGGCCGTAGGTATTCGATGTGGTGGAGCAACGCCCTAGAGTGAAGCCTAGGTTGCCCGGAACGTAGAAATGACCATTACTTCCACACTGTTTGCAATTATTCATATTATACAGTGGAAAAACTGTTGTATTTATATTGTATTTTATGCTTCTGGCATTGACTTCTAAGTCCCTAACTATTCGATGTGGTGGAGCAACGCCCTAGAGTGAAGCCTAGGTAGCCCGGAACGTAGAAATGACCATAGCTTACACACTGGTTGCAATTATTCCTGTTATACAAGGGAAAAACTGTTCTACTTATATTGTATTTTATGCTTCTGGCCTTGACTTCTTAGGCCCTAACTATTCGATCCGGTGGAGCAACGCCCTAGAGTGAAGCCTAGGTTGCCCGGAACGTGGAAGTGACCATTACCTTCACACTGTTTGCGATTATTCATTTTATACGATGGTAAAACTGTTGTACTTGAGTTGTATTTTATGTTTCTGGCGTTGAATTCTAAGTCCCTAGCTATTCGATCTAGTGGAGCAACGCCCTAGAGTGAAGCCTAGGTTGCCCGGAACGTAGAAATGACCTTTACTTTCACACTGTTTGCAAATATACATTATATAGGATGGAAAAGCTGTTGTATTAATATTGTACTTTATGCTTCTGGCGTTGACTTCTTAGGCCCTAACTATTCGATCTGGTGGAACAACGCCCTAGAGTGAAGCCTAGGTTGCCCGGAACATAGAAATGACCTTTACTTTCACACTGTTTGCAAATATACATTATATACGATGGAAAAGCTGTTGTTTTTATATTGTGTTTTATGCTTCTGCCGTTGTCTTCTTAGGCCCTAACTATTCGATGTGGTGGAGCAACGCCATAGAGCGAAACCTAGGTTGCTCGGAACGTAGAAATGACCATTACTTTCACACTGGTTCCAATTATTCATTCTATACGATGGAAAAACTGTTGTACATATATCGTATTTTATGCTTCTGGCATTGACTTCTTAGGCCCTAACTATTCGATCTGATCGAGCAACGCCCTAGGGTGGAGCCTAGCTTGCCCGGAACGTAGAAATGACCGTAACTATCAGACTGGTTGCTATTGTCCGTTTTATACTATGGAAAGACGGTTGTATTTATATTGTATTTTATAGTTATGGCGTTGTCTTCTCGGGCCGTAGCTACTCGATATGGTTGAGCAACGCCCCAGGGTGAAGCCTAGGTTGCCCGGAACGTAGAAATGACCATAGCTTTCATACTGGTTGCAATTATTCGTTTTATACGATGGAAAAACGGTTGTATTTATTATGTATTTGGTGCTCCTGGCGTTGACTTCTTAGGCCCTAGCTATTGGATCTGGTGGACCAACGCCCTAGAGTGAAGCCTAGGATGCCCGGAACGTAGAAATGACCATAACATTCATATTGGTTGCAATTATTCGTTTTATAGGATGGAAAAACTGTTGCATTTTTATTTTATTTTACGCTTCTGGCGTTGACTTCTAAGACCCTAGCTATTCGATCTGGTGGACCAACGCCCTAGAGTGAAGCCTAGGTTTCCCGGAACGTAGAAATGACCATCACCTTCACTCTGGTTGCATTTATTCCTGTTATACGATGGAAAAACTGTTGTAATTTTATTTTATTTTATGCTTCTGGCGTTGACTTCTTAGGCCCTAACTTTTCGATCTGGTGGGCAACGTCCAAGAGTGAAGCCTATGTTGCCCGGAACGTAGAAATGACCATTTCTTTCACACTGTTTGCAATTATTCATTTAATACAATGAAGAGAGTGTTGTATTTATATTGTGTTCTATGCTTCTGGCGTTGACTTCTAAGGTCCTAGCTATTCGATCTCTTGGAGCAACGTCCAAGAGATCAGCCTATGTTGCCCGGAACGTAGAAATTACCATTACCTTCAGGCTTGTTGCAATTATTCCTGTTATACGATGAAAAAACTGTTGTATTTATATCGTATTTTATGCTTCAGGCATTGACTTCTAAGACCCTAACTATTCGATGTGGTGGAGCAACGCCCTAGAGTGAAGCCTAGGTTGCCCGGAACGTAGAAATGACCATAGCTTTCACACTGGTTGCAATTATTCCATCTATACAATGAAAAGACTGTTCTATTTATTTTGTATTTTATGCTTCGGGCGTTGACTTCTATGGCCCTAACTATTCGATCTGGTGGAGCAACGCCCAAGAGTGAAACCTAGGTAGCCCGGAACGAAGAAATGACCATTACTTTCACACTGGTTGCTATTATTCCTTTTATACGATGGAAAAACTGTTGTACTCTTATTGTATTTAATGCTTCTGGCGTTGACTCCTAAGTTCCTAGCTATTCGATCTGGTGGAGCAACGCCCTAGAGCGAAACCTAGGTTGCCCGGAACGTTGAAATGACCGTTACTCCCACACTGTTTGCAATTATTCAAATTATACAGTGGAAAAACTGTTGTATTTATATTGAATTTTATGCTTCTGGCGTTGACTTCTTAGGCCCTAACTTTTCGATCTGCTGGGGCAACGTCCAAGAGTGAAGCCTATGTTGCCTGGAACGTAGAAGTGACCATTACTTTCACACTGGTTGCAAGTATACCTTTAATACGATGGTATAGCTGTTGTATTTTTATTGTATTTTATGCGTCTGGCGTTGTTTTCGAAGGCCCTAACTATTCGACCTGGTGGAGCAACGCCCTAGAGTGAAGCCTAGGTTGCCCGGAGCGTAGAAATGACCATTACTTTCACACTGTTTGCAATTATTCATTTTATACAATGGAAAAACTGTTGTATTTATATTGTATTTCATGCTTCTGGCGTTGACTTCTAAGGCCCTAACAATTCGACGTGATGGAGCAACGCCCTAGAGCGAAACCTAGGTTGCCCGGAACGTAGAAATGACCATTACTTTCACTCTGGTTGCTATTGTCCGTTTTATACGATGGAAAGACGGTTGTATTTATATTGTATTTTATAGTTATGGCGTTGCCTTCTCGGGCCGTAGCTATTCGATATGGTTGAGCAACGCCCCAGGGTGAAGCCTAGGTTGCCCGGAACGTAGAAATGACCATAGCTTTCATACTGGTTGCAATTATTCGTTTTATACGATGGAAAAACGGTTGTATTTATTATGTATTTGGTGCTCCTGGCGTTGACTTCTTAGGCCCTAGCTATTGGATCTGGTGGACCAACGCCCTAGAGTGAAGCCTAGGATGCCCGGAACGTAGAAATGACCATAACATTCATATTGGTTGCAATTATTCGTTTTATAGGATGGAAAAACTGTTGTATTTTTATTTTATTTTACGCTTCTGGCGTTGACTTCTAAGACCCTAGCTATTCGATCTGGTGGACCAACGCCCTAGAGTGAAGCCTAGGTTTCCCGGAACGTAGAAATGACCATCACCTTCACTCTGGTTGCATTTATTCCTGTTATACGATGGAAAAACTGTTGTATTTATATATATTTTATGCTTCAGGCGTTGACTTCTAAGGCCGTAGCCATTCGATGTGGTGGAGCAACGCCCTAGAGTGAAGCCTAGGTTGCCCGGAACGTAGAAATGACCATTACTACCACACTGTTTGCAATTATTCATATTATACAGTGGAAAAACTGTTGTATTTATATTGTATTTTATGCTTCTGGCATTGTCTTCTAAGGCCCTAACTATTCGATCTGGTGGAGCACTGCCCTAGACTGAAGCCTAGGTTGCCCGGAACGTAGTAATGACCAGTACTTTCACACTGGTTGCAGTTATTCCTGTAATACAATGGAAAAACTGTTGCATTTTTAATGTATTTTATACTTCTGGCATTGTACTCAAAGTCCCTAACTATTCGATCTGGTGGAGCAACGCCCTGGAGTTAAGCCAAGGTTGCCCGGATCGTAGAAATGACCATAACTTTCACACTGGTTGCAATTATTCCATCTATACAATGAAAAGACTGTTCTATTTATTTTGTATTTTATGCTTCGGGCGTTGACTTCTATGGCCCTAACTATTCGATCTGGTGGAGCAACGCCCAAGAGTGAAACCTAGGTAGCCCGGAACGAAGAAATGACCATTACTTTCACACTGGTTGCTATTATTCCTTTTATACGATGGAAAAACTGTTGTACTTTTATTGTATTTAATGCTTCTGGCGTTGACTCCTAAGTTCCTAGCTATTCGATCTGGTGGAGCAACGCCCTAGAGCGAAACCTAGGTTGCCCGGAACGTTGAAATGACCGTTACTCCCACACTGTTTGCAATTATTCAAATTATACAGTGGAAAAACTGTTGTATTTATATTGAATTTTATGCTTCTGGCATTGACTTCTAAGACCCTAACTATTCGATGTGGTGGAGCAACGCCCTAGAGTGAAGCCTAGGTTGCCCGGAACGTAGAAATGACCATCACTTTCACACTGGTGGCAATTATTCCAGTTATACGATGGAAAAACTGTTGTAATTTTATTTTATTTTATGCTTCTGGCGTTGACTTCTTAGGCCCTAACTTTTCGATCTGCTGGGGCAACGTCCAAGAGTGAAGCCTATGTTGCCTGGAACGTAGAAGTGACCATTACTTTCACACTGGTTGCAAGTATACCTTTAATACGATGGTATAGCTGTTGTATTTTTATTGTATTTTATGCGTCTGGCGTTGTTTTCGAAGGCCCTAACTATTCGACCTGGTGGAGCAACGCCCTAGAGTGAAGCCTAGGTTGCCCGGAACGTAGAAATGACCATTACATTCACACTCATTGCAATTATTCCTGTTTTACGATGGGAAAACAGTTGTATTTATTTTGTATTTGATGCTCCTGGCGTCAGCTTCTTGGGCCCTAACTATTGGATCTGGTGGAGCAACGCCCTAGAGTGATGCCTAGGTTGCCCGGAACGTAGAAATGACCATCACCTTCACACTGGATTCAATTATTCCTGTTATACGATGGAAAAAGTGATGTAATTTTATTTTATTTTATGCTTCTGGCGTTGACTTCTTAGGCCCTAACTTTTCGATCTGGTGGGGCAACGTCCAAGTGTGAAGCCTATGTTGCCTGGAACGTAGAAGTGACCATTACCTTCACACTGTTTGCAATTATTCATTTTATACAATGGAAAGACTGTTGTATTTATATTGTATTCTATGCTTCTGGCGTTGACTTCTAAGGTCCTAGCTATTCGATCTCATGGAGCAACGTCCAAGATAGAAGCCTATGTTGCCCAGAACGTAGAAATGACCATTACTTTCACACTGGCTGCAATTATTCCTGTTTTACGATGGAAAAACTGTTGTATTTATTTTGTATTTGATGCTCCTGGCGTCGGCTTCTTAGGGCCTAGCTATTGGATCTGGTAGAGCAGCGCCCTAGAGTGATGCCTAGGTTGCCTGGAACGTAGAAATGACCATCACTTTCACACTGGTTGCAATTATTCCAGTTATACGATGGAAAAACTGTTGTAATTTTATTTTATTTTATGCTTCTGGCGTTGACTTCTTAGGCCCTAACTTTTCGATCTGGTGGGCAACGTCCAAGAGTGAAGCCTATGTTGCCCGGAACGTAGAAATGACCATTTCTTTCACACTGTTTGCAATTATTCATTTAATACAATGAAGAGAGTGTTGTATTTATATTGTGTTCTATGCTTCTGGCGTTGACTTCTAAGGTCCTAGCTATTCGATCTCTTGGAGCAACGTCCAAGAGAGCAGCCTATGTTGCCCGGAACGTAGAAATGACCATTCCTTTCACACTGGTTGCAATTATTCCTGTTATACGATGGAAAAGCTGTTGTATTTATATTGTATTTTATGCTTCTGGCGGTGTCTTGTAAGGTCCTATCTATCCGATCTCGTGAGGCAACGTCCAAGAGTGAAGCCCAGGTTGCCCGAAACGTGGAAATGGCCATTACTTTCGAACTGGTTGCAATTATTCGATTTATACTATGGAAAAGCTGCTATATTTATATTGTATTTTATGCTTCTGGCGCTGATTTCTAAGGTCCTAACTTTTCGATCTGGTGGAGCAATGCCCTGGAGTGAAGCCTAGGTTGCCCAAAACGTAGTAATGACCGTTACATTCACAATGTTTGTAATTATTCATTTTATACGATGGAAAAACTGTTGTATTTATATTGCATTTTCTGCTTCTGGCCATGACTTCTAAGGTCCTGACTATTCGATCTGGTAGGGCATCGTCCAAGAGTGAAGCCTATGTTGCCCGGAACGTAGAAATGACCATAACTTGCACACTGGTTGCAATTATTCGATTTATACAATGGAAAAACTGCTGTATTTATATTGTATTTTATGCTTCTTGTGTTGACTTCTAAAGTGCTAGCTATACAATCTGGTGGAGCAGTGTCCTAGAGTGAGGCATTGGTTGGCCGAAACGTAGAAATGGCCATTACTTTCACAGTGTTTGCAATTATTCATGCTATAAATGGAAAAACTGTTGTATTTTTATTGTATTTTATTCTTCTGGCATTGACTTCTTAGGCCCTAACTATTCGATGTGGTGGAGCAGCGCCCTATTGCAAAACGGAGGCAGCCCGCATCGTAGAAATGACCATAACTTTCATACAGGTTGCTATTATTCGTTTTATTCGATGGAAAAACTTCTGTACTTATATTGTGTTTTATGCCTCTGGCGTTGACTTCTAAGGCCGTAGCTATTCGATCTCGTGGGTCAACGTCCAAGGGTGAAGCCAAGGTTGCCCGGAACGTAGAAATGTCCATCACCTTCACTCTGGTTGCAATTATTCCTGTTATACGGTGTAAAAGCTGTTATATTTTTATTGTATTTTATGCTTCTGGCGTTGACTTCTAAGGCACTAGCTATTCGATCTGGTGGAGCAACGCCCTAGAGTGAAGCCTAGGTTGCCCGGAACGTAGAAATGACCATCACCTTCACTCTGGTTGCAATTATTCCTGTTATACGGTGTAAAAGCTTTTGCATTTTTATTGTATTTTATGCTTCTGGCGTTGACTTCTAAGGCACTAGCTATTCGATCTCGTGTGGCAACGTCCAAGAGTGGAGCCTACGTTGCCGGAAAGTAGAAATGACCATAACTTTCACACTGGTTGCTATTATTCGTTTCATACGATGGAAAAACTGCTGTACCTGTATTGTATTTTATGCTTCTGGCGTTGACTTCTTAGGCCCTAACTATTCGATCTGATGGAAGAACGCCCTAGAGTGAAGCCTAGGTTGCCCGGAACGTAGAAATGTCCATCACCTTCACTCTGGTTGCAATTATTCCTCTTATACGATGGAGTAACTGTTGTATTTTTATTGTATTTAATGCGTCTGGCGTTGACTTCTAAGGCCCTATCTATTCGATCTGGTGGAGCAACGCCCTAGAGTGAAGCCTAGGTCGCCCGGAACGTAGAAATGACCATACCTTTCACACTCGTGCAATTATACGTTTTAGACGATGGAAAAACTATTGTATTTATTTTGTATTTTATGCCTCTGGCGTTGACTTCTTAGGCCCTAACTATTCGATCTGATGGACCAACGCCCCAGAGTGAAGCCTAGGTCGTCCGGAACGTAGAAATGACCATTACTTTCTCACTGGTTGCAATTATTCTTTTTATACGATGGAAATACTGTTGTATTTTTATTGTTTTTTATGCTTCTAGCGTTGACTTCTTAGGCCCTAACTCTTCGATCTGGTGGAGCAATGCCTCAGAGTTAAGTCTAGAATGGCCGAAAAGTCGAAATGATCATTACTTTCACACTGGTTGCAATTATTCATGCTATACGATGGAAAGACTTTTGTATTTTTATTGTATTTTATGCTTATGGCGTTGACTTCTAAGGCCCTAGCTATTCGATCTGGTGGACCAACGCCCTAGAGTGAAGCCTAGGTTGCCCGGAACGTAGAAATGTCCATCACCTTCACTTTGGTTGCAACCATTCCTGTTATACGATGGAATAACTGTTGTATTTTTATTGTATTTAATGCGTCTGGCGTTAACTTCTAAGGCCCTAACTATTGGATCTGGTGGACCTACGCCCTAGAGTGAAGCATAGGTTGACAGGAACGTAGAAATGACCATAACTTTCACACTGTTTGCAATTATTCCTGCTATACGACGGAAAAACTGTTGTATTTATATCGTATTTTACGCTTCTGGCGTTGACTTCTAAGGCCCTAACTACTCGGTCTGGTGGAGCAACGCCCTAGAGTGAAGCCTAGGTTGCCGGAACGTAGAAATGACCATACCTTTCACACTCGTGCAATTATTCGTTTTAGACGATGGATAATATATTGTATTTATTTTGGAGTTTATGCCGCTGGCGTTGACTTCTAAGGTCCTAACTCTTCGATCTGGTGGAGCAATGCCTCAGAGTTAAGTCTAGAATGGCCGAAACGTCGAAATGATCATTACATTCACACTGGTTGCAATTATTCATGGTATACCATGGAAAAACTGTTGTATTTTTATTGTATTTTATGCTTCTGGCGTTGACTTCTAAGGCCCTTGCTATTCGATCTGGTGGAGCAACGCCCTAGAGTGAAGCATCGGTTGCCCGAAACGTAGGAATGACCATTACTTTCACACTGGTTGCAATTATTCATGCTATACGATGGAAAACCTGTTGTATTTTTATTGTATTTTACGCTTCTGGCGTTGACTTCTAAGCTCCTAGCTATTCGATCTCGTGGAGCAACGCCCTAGAGTCAAGCCTACGTTGCCCGGATCGTAGATATGACCATTACTTTCACACTGCTTGCAATTATTCGTTTTATACGATGGACAAACTGTTGTATTTATTTTGTATTTTATGCTTCTGGCGTTGATTTCTAAGGTCCTAACTATTCGATCTGGTGGAGCAACGCCCTAGAGTGAAGCCTACGTTGCGCGGAACGTAGAAGTGACCATTACCTTCATACTGGTTACAATTATTCCTGTTATACGATGGAAAAGCTGTTGTATTTATATTGTATTTTATGCTTCTGGCGTTGACTTCTTAGGCCCAAACTATGTGATCTGGTGGAACACCGCCCTACAGTGAAGCCTAGGTTGCCCACAACGTAGAATTGTCCGTCACCTTCAGACTGGTTGCAATTATTAATGTTATACAATGGAAAAACTGTTATACCTTTATTGTATTTTATGCTTCCGGTTTTGACTTCTTAGGCCCTAACTATACGATCTGGTGGAGCAACGCCCTAGAGTGAAGCCTAGCTTGCCCGAATCGTAGAAATGATCATTACATTCACTCTGGTTGCAATTATTCATGCAATGCGATGGAAAAACTGGTGTATTTCTATTGTATTTTATGCTTCTGGCGTTGACATCTTAGGCCCTCACTATACGATCTGGTGGAGCAACGCCCTAGAGTGAAGCCAAGGTTGCCCGGAGCCTAGAAATGACCATTACTTTCACACTGGTTGCAATTATTCGTTTTATACGATGGAAAAACTGTTGTATTTTTATTGTATTTTATGTTTCGGGCGTTTAGTTCTAAGGCCCTAGCTAGTGGATCTGGTAGAGCTACGCCCTAGAGTGAAGCCTAGGATGACCGGAACGTAGAAATGACCATACGTTTCACACTCGTGCAATTATTCGTTTTAGACGATGGAAGAGCTATTGTATTTATTTTGTATTTTATGCCTCTGGCGTTGCCTTCTTAGGCCCTAACTATTCGATCTGGTGGACCAACGCTCCAGAGTGAAGCCTAGGTCTCCCGGAACGTAGAAATGGCCATTACTTTCACACTGGATGCAATTATTCCTGTTATACGATGAAAAAACTGATGTATTTTTATTGTATTTTATGCTTCGGGCGTTGGCTTCTAAGGCCCTAACTATACCATCTGGTGAAAGAACGCCCTAGAGTGAAGCCTAGGTTGCCCGGAACGTAGAAATGACCATAACTTTCATACAGGTTGCTATTATTCGTTTTATTCGATGGAAAAACTGCTGTACTTATATTGTATTTTATGCTTCTGCCGTTGACTTCTTAGGACCTAACTATTCGATCTGGTGGAACAACGCCCTAGAGTGTAGCCTGGGTTGCCCGGAACGTAGAAATGACCATCACCTTCACTCTGGTTGCAATTATTCTTTTTATACGATGGAAAAACGGTTGTATTTATTTTGTATTTTATGCCTCTGGCGTTGATTTCTAAGGTCCTAACTATTCGATCTGGTGGAGCAACGCCCTAGAGTGAAGCCTACGTTGCGCGGAACGTAGAAATGACCATTACCTTCATACTGGTTACAATTATTCCTGTTATACGATGGAAAGACTTTTGTATTTTTATTGTATTTTATGCTTCTGGCGTTGACTTCTTAGGCCCTAACTATTCGATCTGGTGGAGGAACGCCCTATAGTGAAGCCTAGGTTGCCCGGAACGTAGTAATGACCGTTACAATCACAATGATTGCAATTAATCATTCCATACGATGGAAAAACTGTTGTATTTATATTGTATTTTATGCTTCTGGCGTTGACTCCTAAGGCCGTAGCTATTCGATGTGGTGGAGCGATGTCCTAGAGTGAAGCCCAGGTTGCCCGGAACGTAGAAATAACCATCTCTTTCACACTGGTTGCAATTATTCCTGTTATACGATGGAAAAGCTGTTGTATTTATATTGTATTTTATGCTTCTGGCGGTGTCTTGTAAGGTCCTATCTATCCGATCTCGTGAGGCAACGTCCAAGAGTGAAGCCTAGGTTGCCCGAAACGTGGAAATGGCCATTACTTTCGAACTGGTTGCAATTATTCGATTTATACTATCGAAAAACTGCTATATTTATATTGTATTTTATGCTTCTGGCGCTGATTTCTAAGGTCCTAACTTTTCGATCTGGTGGAGCAATGCCCTGGAGTGAAGCCTAGGTTGCCCAGAACGTAGTAATGACCGTTACATTCACAATGTTTGTAATTATTCATTTTATACGATGGAAAAACAGTTGTATTTATATTGCATTTTCTGCTTCTGGCCATGACTTCTAAGGTCCTGACTATTCGATCTGGTAGGGCATCGTCCAAGAGTGAAGCCTATGTTGCCCGGAACGTAGAAATGACCATAACTTGCACACTGGTTGCAATTATTCGATTTATACAATGGAAAAACTGCTGTATTTATATTGTATTTTATGCTTCGGGTGTTGACTTCTAAAGTCCTAGCTATACAATCTGGTGGAGCAGTGTCCTAGAGTGAGGCATTGGTGGGCCGAAACGTAGAAATGGCCATTACTTTCGCAGTGTTTGCAATTATTCATGCTATAAATGGAAAAACTGTTGTATTTTTATTGTATTTTATCCTTCTGGCATTGACTTCTTAGGCCCTAACTATTCGATGTGGTGGAGCAGCGCCCTATTGCAAAACGGAGGCAGCCCGCATCGTAGAAATGACCATAACTTTCATACAGGTTGCTATTATTCGTTTTATTCGATGGAAAAACTTCTGTACTTATATTGTGTTTTATGCCTCTGGCGTTGACTTCTAAGGCCGTAGCTATTCGATCTCGTGGGTCAACGTCCAAGGGTGAAGCCTAGGTTGCCCGGAACGTAGAAATGACCATCACATTCACTCTGGTGGCAATTATTCCTGTTATACGATGGAAAAACTGTTGTACCTTTATTGTATTTTATGCTTCGGGCGTTGACTTCTTAGGCCCTAGCTATTCGATCTGGTTGGGCAACGCCAAGGGTGAAGCCTAGGTTGCCCGGAACGTAGAAAGGACCATCTCTTTCACACTGGTTGCAATTACTCCTGTTATACGATGGAAAAGCTGTTGTATTTTTATTGTATTTTATGCTCCTGACGTTGACTTCTAAGGTCCTAGCTATTTGATCCGGTTTAGCAACGCCCTAGAGCGAAGCCTCGGTTGCCCAGAACGTAGAAATGTCCATCACCTTCACTCTGGTTGCAATTATTCTTTATATACGATGGAAAAACTGTTGTATTTATTTTGTATTTTATGCTTCTGGCGTTGACTTATTAAGCCCTAACTATTGGATCTAATGGACCAGCGCCCTTGAGTGAAGCCTAGGTTGCCCGGTACGTGGAAATGACTATTACTTTCACACTGGTTGCAATTATTCGTTTTATACGATGGAAAAACTGTTGTATTTATTTTGTATTTGGTGATTCTGGCGTTGACTTCTAAGGCCGTAGCTATTCGATCTGCTGGGGTAACGCCCAAGAGTGAAGCCTATGTTGCCCGGACGTAGAAATGACCATAACTTTCACACTGGTTGCAATTATTCGTTTTATACAATGGAAAAACTGTTGTATTTATATTGTATTTTATGCTTCTGGCGTTGACTTCTTAGGCCCTAACTATTCGATCTGGTGGACCAACGCACCAAAGTGAAGCCTAAGTAGCCCGGAACGTAGGAATGACCAATACTTTCACTCTGGTTGCAATTATTCCTGTTATACGAAGGAAAAACTGATCTACTTTTACTGTATTTTATGCTTCTAGCGTTGACTTCTAAGGCCGTAGCTATTCGATGTGTTGGAGCAACGCCCCAGAGTGAAGCCTAGGTTGCATGGATCGTAGAAATGACCATAACTTTCACACTGGTTGCAATTATGCGTTTTATACGCTGGAAAAACTGTTGTATTTATTTTGTATTTTATGCTTCTGGCGTTGACTTATTAAGCCCTAACTATTGGATCTGATGGATCAGCGCCCTAGAGTGAAGCCTAAGTTGCCCGAAACGTAGGAATGGCCATTACTTTCACACTGGTTGCAATTACTCTATTCATACAATGGAAAAACTGTTGTACTTTTATTGTATTTAATGCGTCGGGTGTTGACTTCTAAGGCCCCAACTATTGGATCTGGTGGACCAACGCCCTAGAGTGAAGCGTAGGTTGCCAGGAACGTGGAAATGACCATCACTTTCACACTGTTTGCAATTATTCCTGTTATACGATGGAAAGACTGTTGTATTTATTTTGTATTTTATGCTTCTGGCGTTGATTTCTAAGGTCCTAACTCTTCGATCTGGTGGAGCAATGCCTCAGAGTTAAGTCTAGGATGCCCGGAACGTAGAAATGACCATATCTTTGACACTGGATGCAGTTATTCATTTTATACGATGGAAAAGCTGTTCTATTCATTTTGTATTTTATGCTTCGGGCGTTGACTTCAAAGACCCTAACTATTCGATCTGGTGGAGCAACGCCATAGAGTGAAGCCTAGGTTGCACGAAACGTAGAAATGACCATAACTTTCATACAGATTGCTATTATTCGTATTATACGATGGAAAAACTGCTGTACTTATATTGTATTTTATGCTTCTGGCGTTGACTTCTTAGGACCTAACTATTCGATCTGGTGGAAGAACGCCCTAGAGAGAAGCCTATGTTTCTCGGAACGTAGAAATGACCATCACTTTCACACTGGTTGCAATTATTCCTGTTATACGGTGGAAAAGCTGTTGTATTTTTATTGCATTTTATGCTTCGGGCGTAGTATTCAAAGTCCCTAACTATTCGATCTGGTGGAGCAACGCGTTAGGGTTAAGACCAGGTTGCCCGGAACGTAGAAATGACCATAACTTTCACACTGTTTGCAATCATTCATTTTATACGATGGAAAAGCTGTTTTATTTATATTGATTTTTATGCTTCTGGAGTTGACTTCTAAGGCCGTAGCTATTCGATGTGGTGGCGCAACGCCCAAGAGTGAAACCGACGTTGCCCGGAACGTAGAAGTGACCAGTACTTTCACATGGTTGCAGTTATTCCTGTTATACGATGGACAAACTGTTGCACTTTTACTGTATTTTATGCTTCTGGCGTTGTATTCAAAGTACCTAACTATTCGATCTGGTGGAGCAACGCGCTAGAGTCAAGCCTACGTTGCCCGGATCGTAGATATGACCATTACTTTCACACTGCTTGCAATTATTCGTTTTATACGATGGACAAACTGTTGTATTTATTTTGTATTTTATGCTTCTGGCGTTGATTTCTAAGGTCCTAACTATTCGATCTGGTGGAGCAACGCCCTAGAGTGAAGCCTACGTTGCGCGGAACGTAGAAGTGACCATTACCTTCATACTGGTTACAATTATTCCTGTTATACGATGGAAAAGCTGTTGTATTTATATTGTATTTTATGCTTCTGGCGTTGACTTCTTAGGCCCAAACTATGTGAACTGGTGGAACACCGCCCTACAGTGAAGCCTAGGTTGCCCACAACGTAGAATTGTCCGTCACCTTCAGACTGGTTGCAATTATTAATGTTATACAATGGAAAAACTGTTATACCTTTATTGTATTTTATGCTTCCGGTTTTGACTTCTTAGGCCCTAACTATACGATCTGGTGGAGCAACGCCCTAGAGTGAAGCCTAGCTTGCCCGAATCGTAGAAATGATCATTACATTCACTCTGGTTGCAATTATTCATGCAATGCGATGGAAAAACTGTTGTATTTCTATTGTATTTTATGCTTCTGGCGTTGACATCTTAGGCCCTCACTATACGATCTGGTGGAGCAACGCCCTAGAGTGAAGCCAAGGTTGCCCGGAGCGTAGAAATGACCATTACTTTCACACTGGTTGCAATTATTCGTTTTATACGATGGAAAAACTGTTGTATTTTTATTGTATTTTATGTTTCGGGCGTTTAGTTCTAAGGCCCTAGCTAGTGGATCTGGTAGAGCTACGCCCTAGAGTGAAGCCTAGGATGACCGGAACGTAGAAATGACCATACGTTTCACACTCGTGCAATTATTCGTTTTAGACGATGGAAGAGCTATTGTATTTATTTTGTATTTTGTGCTTCGAGCGATGACTTCTTAGGCCCTAACTGTTCGATCTGGTGGAACAAGGCCCTAGAATGGGGCCTACGTTGTCCGGTACGTAGATATGACCATTACTTTCGCACTGGTTGCAATTATTCATGCTATACGATGGAAAAACTGTTGCATTTTTATTGTATTTTCTGCTTCTGGCATTGACTTCTAAGGTCCTAGCTATTCGATCTGGTGGGGCAACGTCCAAGGGTGAAGCCTAGGTTGCCCGGAACGTAGAAATGACCGTTACTTTCACAATGCTTGCTATCATTCATTGTATACGATGGAAAAACTGTTATATTTATATTGCATTTTATGCTTCTGGCGTTGACTTCTAAGGACGTAGCTATTCGATGTGGTGAAGCAACGCCCTAGAGTGAAGCCTAGGTTGCACGGAACGTAGAAATGACCATAACTTTCACACTGGTTGCAATTATTCATGCTATACGATGGAAAAACTGTTGCATTTTTATTGTATTTTCTGCATCTGGCTTTGACTTCTAAGGTCCTAGCTATTCGATCTGGACTGGCAACGTCCAAGCGTGAAGTCTATGTTGCCCGGATCGAAGAAATGACCATGACTTTCACACTGGTTGCAATTACTCGTTTTATATAATGGAATAGCTGGCGTATTTATATTGTATTTTATGACTCTGGCGTTGACTTCTAAGGCCGTAGCTATTCGATATGGTGGAGCAACTCCCGAGAGTGAAGCCTAGGTTGCCCGGAACGTAGAAATGGCCATACATTTCATACTCGTGCAATTATTCGTTTTAGACGATGCAAAAGCTATTGTATTTATTTTGTATTTTATGCCTCTGGCGTTGCCTTCTTAGGCCCTAACTATTCGATCTGGTGGACCAACGCTCCAGAGTGAAGCCTAGGTCTCCCGGAACGTAGAAATGGCCATTACTTTCACTCTGGTTGCAATTATTCTTTTTATACGATGGAAAAACGGTTGTATTTATTTTGTATTTTATGCCTCTGGCGTTGATTTCTAAGGTCCTAACTATTCGATCTGGTGGAGCAACGCCCTAGAGTGAAGCCTACGTTGCGCGGAACGTAGAAATGACCATTACCTTGATACTGGTTACAATTATTCCTGTTATACGATGGAAAGACTTTTGTATTTTTATTGTATTTTATGCTTCTGGCGTTGACTTCTTAGGCCCTAACTATTCGATCTGGTGGAGGAACGCCCTATAGTGAAGCCTAGGTTGCCCGGAACGTAGTAATGACCGTTACAATCACAATGATTGCAATTAATCATTCCATACGATGGAAAAACTGTTGTATTTATATTGTATTTTATGCTTCTGGCGTTGACTCCTAAGGCCGTAGCTATTCGATGTGGTGGAGCGATGCCCTAGAGTGAAGCCTAGGTTGCCCGGAACGTAGAAATAACCATCTCTTTCACACTGGTTGCAATTATTCCTGTTATACGATGGAAAAGCTGTTGTATTTATATTGTATTTTATGCTTCTGGCGGTGTCTTGTAAGGTCCTATCTATCCGATCTCGTGAGGCAACGTCCAAGAGTGAAGCCTAGGTTGCCCGAAACGTGGAAATGGCCATTACTTTCGAACTGGTTGCAATTATTCGATTTATACTATGGAAAAACTGCTATATTTATATTGTATTTTATGCTTCTGGCGCTGATTTCTAAGGTCCTAACTTTTCGATCTGGTGGAGCAATGCCCTGGAGTGAAGCCTAGGTTGCCCAGAACGTAGTAATGACCGTTATATTCACAATGTTTGTAATTATTCATTTTATACGATGGAAAAACAGTTGTATTTATATTGCATTTTCTGCTTCTGGCCATGACTTCTAAGGTCCTGACTATTCGATCTGGTAGGGCATCGTCCAAGAGTGAAGCCTATGTTGCCCGGAACGTAGAAATGACCATAACTTGCACACTGGTTGCAATTATTCGATTTATACAATGGAAAAACTGCTGTATTTATATTGTATTTTATGCTTCGGGTGTTGACTTCTAAAGTCCTAGCTATACAATCTGGTGGAGCAGTGTCCTAGAGTGAGGCATTGGTGGGCCGAAACGTAGAAATGGCCATTACTTTCGCAGTGTTTGCAATTATTCATGCTATAAATGGAAAAACTGTTGTATTTTTATTGTATTTTATTCTTCTGGCATTGACTTCTTAGGCCCTAACTATTCGATGTGGTGGAGCAGCGCCCTATTGCAAAACGGAGGCAGCCCGCATCGTAGAAATGACCATAACTTTCATACAGGTTGCTATTATTCGTTTTATTCGATGGAAAAACTTTTGTACTTATATTGTGTTTTATGCCTCTGGCGTTGACTTCTAAGGCCGTAGCTATTCGATCTCGTGGGTCAACGTCCAAGGGTGAAGCCTCGGTTGCCCAGAACGTAGAAATGTCCATCACCTTCACTCTGGTTGCAATTATTCTTTATATACGATGGAAAAACTGTTGTATTTATTTTGTATTTTATGCTTCTGGCGTTGACTTATTAAGCCCTAACTATTGGATTTAATGGACCAGCGCCCTTGAGTGAAGCCTAGGTTGCCCGGTACGTGGAAATGACTATTACTTTCACACTGGTTGCAATTATTCGTTTTATACGATGGAAAAACTGTTGTATTTATTTTGTATTTGGTGATTCTGGCGTTGACTACTAAGGCCGTAGCTATTCGATCTGCTGGGGTAACGCCCAAGAGTGAAGCCTATGTTGCCCGGACGTAGAAATGACCATAACTTTCACACTGGTTGCAATTATTCGTTTTATACAATGGAAAAACTGTTGTATTTATATTGAATTTTATGCTTCTGGCGTTGACTTCTAAGGCCCCAACTATTGGATCTGGTGGACCAACGCCCTAGAGTGAAGCGTAGGTTGCCAGGAACGTAGAAATGACCATCACTTTCACACTGTTTGCAATTATTCCTGTTATACGATGGAAAGACTGTTGTATTTATTTTGTATTTTATGCTTCTGGCGTTGAATTCTAAGGTCCTAACTCTTCGATCTGGTGGAGCAACGCCATAGAGTGAAGCCTAGGTTGCACGAAACGTAGAAATGACCATAACTTTCATACAGATTGCTATTATTCGTATTATACGATGGAATAACGGCTGTATTTTTATTTTATTTTATGCTTCTGGCGTTGACTTCTTAGGCCCTAGCTATTCGATCTGGTGGAGCAACGCCCTAGAGTGAAGCCTAGGCTGCCCGGAACGTAGATATGAAAATAACTTTCATACAGGTTGCTATTATTCGTTTTATACGATGGAAAAACTGCTGAAGCTATATTGTATTTTATGCTTCTGGCGTTGACTTCTTAGGCTCTAACTATTCGATCTGGTGGAGGAACGCCCTAGAGTGAAGCCTAGGTTGCCCGGAACGTAGAAATGGCCATACATTTCACACTCGTGCAATTATTCGTTTTAGACGATGCAAAAACTATTGTATTTATTTTGTATTTTATGCCTCTGGCGTTGACTTCTTAGGCCCTAGCTATTCGATCAGGTGGAGCAACGCCCTAGAGTGAAGCCTAGGTTGCCCGGAACGTACAAATGACCATAACTTTCATACAGGTTGCTATTATTCGTTTTATACGATGGAAAAACTGCTGTACTTATATTGTATTTTATGCTTCTGGCGTTGACTTCTTAGGACCTAACTATTCGATCTGGTGGAAGAACGCCCTAGAGAGAAGCCTATGTTTCTCGGAACGTAGAAATGACCATCACTTTCACACTGGTTGCAATTATTCCTGTTATACGGTGGAAAAGCTGTTGTATTTTTATTGCATTTTATGCTTCGGGCGTAGTATTCAAAGTCCCTAACTATTCGATCTGGTGGAGCAACGCGTTAGGGTTAAGACCAGGTTGCCCGGAACGTAGAAATGACCATAACTTTCACACTGTTTGCAATCATTCATTTTATACGATGGAAAAGCTGTTTTGTTTATATTGATTTTTATGCTTCTGGAGTTGACTTCTAAGGCCGTAGCTATTCGATGTGGTGGCGCAACGCCCAAGAGTGAAACCGACGTTGCCCGGAACGTAGAAGTGACCAGTACTTTCACATGGTTGCAGTTATTCCTGTTATACGATGGACAAACTGTTGCACTTTTACAGTATTTTATGCTTCTGGCGTTGTATTCAAAGTACCTAACTATTCGATCTGGTGGAGCAACGCGCTAGGGCTAAGTCCAGGTTGCCCGGAACGTAGAAATGGCCATTACTTTCACACTGGTTGCAATTATTCGTTTTAGACGTTGGAAAAACTATTGTACATATATCGTACTTTATGCTTCTGGCGTTGACTTCATAGGCCCTAGCTATTCGATCTGGTGGAACAACGCCCTACAGTGAAGCCTAGGTTGCCCGGATGGTAGAAATGAGAATAACTTTCACACTGGTTGCAATTATTCGTTTTATACAATGGAAAAGCTGTTGTATTTATATTCTATTTTATACTTCGGGCGTTGACTTCTAAGGCCCTAACTATTCGATCTGGTGGAGCAACGCCCTAGAGTGAAGCCTAGGATGCCCGGAACGCAGAAATGACCATTACTTTCACACTGGTTGCAAATATTCCTGTTATACGATGGAAAAACTTTTATATCTTTATTGTATTTTATGCTTCGGGCATTGACTTCTATGGCTCTACCTATTCGATCTGGTGGAGCAACGCCCTAGAGTGAAGACTAGGATGCCCGGAACGTAGAAATGACCATAATTTTCAAATCGGTTGCAATTATTCGTTATATACGATGAAAAAACTGTTGCATTTGTTTTGTACTTTACGCTTCTGGCGTTGACTTCTAAGGCCCTAACAATTCGTTCTGGCGGAACAACGCCCTAGAGTGCAGCCTAGGTTGCCCGGAACGTAGAAATGACCATCACTTTCACACTGATGGCTATTACTCATTATATACGATGGAAAAACTGTTGTATTTTTATTGTATTTTATGCTCCGGGCGTAGACTTTTAAGGCCCTATCTATTCGATTTGGTAGAGCAACACCCTACACAGAATCCTAGGTTGCCTCGAACGTAGAAATGGCTATCACTTTCACACGGGTCGCAATTATTCGTGTCATACAATGGAAAAACCGTTTCATTTTCATTGTATTTTGTTCTTCGGGCGTTGACATCTAAGGCCCTAACGATTCTATCTGGTGGAGCAACGCCCTAGAGTGAAGCCTAGGTTGACCGGAACGTAGAACTGACCATAACTTTCACTCTGGTTGCAATTATTCCTGCTATACGATGGAAAAGCTGTTGTATTTATATTGCATTTTATGCTTCTGGAATTGACTTCTAAGGCCGTAGCTGTTCGATGTGGTGGAGCAACGCCCAAGAGTGAAACCTAGGTTGCCCGGAACGTAGAAATGACCATTACTTTCACACTGGTCGCAATTATTCCTTTTATACGATGGAAAAACTGTTTTATTTTTATTGTATTTTATGCTTCTGGCGTGAAATTCTATCTACAGAACTATGCGATCTGGAGGAGCAACGCCCTACAGTTAAGCCTATGCTGCCCGGAACGTAGAAATGACCTTTACTTTCACACTGTTTGCAAATATACATCATATACGATGGAGAAGCTGTTGTATTTATATTGTATTTTATGCTTCGGGCGTTGACTTCTTAGGCCCTAACTATTCGATCTGGTGGAACAACGCCCTAGAGTGAAGCCCAGGTTGCCCGGAACGTGGAAATGACCATCACTTTCACACTGGTTGCAATTACTCATGCTATACGATGGAAAAACTGTTGTATTTTTATTGCATTGTATGCTTCTGGCGTCCACTTCTTAGGCCCTAACTATTCCATTTGGTGGAGCAACGCCCTAGAGTCAAGCCCAGGTTGCCAGGAACGTAGAAATGACCGTTACTTTCACAATGTTTGCAATCATTGATTGTATACGATGGAAAGACTGTAGTATTTATATTGTATTTTATGCCTCTGGCGTTGACTTCTAAAGCTGTAGCCATTCGATGTGTTGGAGCAACGCGCTAGAGTGAAGCCTAGGTTGCACGGAACGTAGAAATGACCATATTTTTCACACTGGTTGCAACTATTCGTTTTATACAATGGAAAAACAGTTCTATTAATTTTGTATTTTATGCTTCGGGCGTTAACTTCTAAGGCCCTAACTATTCGATCTGGTGGAGCAACGCTCTAGAGTGAAGCCTATGTTGCACGGAACGAAGAAATGGCCATTACTTTCACACTGGTTGCAATTATTCGTTATATACGATGGAAAAACTGTTGTATTTATATTATATTTTATGCATCTGGCGTTGACTTCTTAGGCCCTAACAGTTCGATCTGGTGGAACAACGCCCTAGAGTGAAGCCTAAGTCGCCCGGAACGTGAAAATGACCATCACTTTCGCACTGGTTGCAATTATTCTCGATATACAATGGAAAAACTATTGTATTTTTATTGTATTTCATGTTTCGGGCGTGGACTTCTAAGGGCCTAGCTATTCGATCTGGTGGAGCAACGCCCTAGAGTGAAGCCTAGGTTGCCCGGAACGTAGAAATGACCGTTACTTTCACAATGTTTGGAATCATTCTTTGTATACGATGGAAAAACTCTTGTATTTATATTGTGTTTTATGCTGATGGCGTTGACTTCTGAAGCCGTAGCTATTCGATGTTGTGGAGCAACGCCCTAGAGTGAAGCCTATGTTGCACGGAACGTAGAAATGACCATAATCGTCACACTGGTTGCAATTATTCGTTTTATGCAATGGAAAAACTGTTCTATTAATTTTGTATTTTATGCTTGGGGCGTTGACTTCCAAGGCCCTAACAATTCGATCTGGTGGAGCAACGCCCTAGAGTAAAAACAAGGTTGCACGGAACGTAGAAATGACCATAACTTTCACACTGGTTGAAATTATTGGTTTTATGCGATGGAAAAGGTGTTGTATTTATATTGTATTTTATGCTTCTGGCGTTGATTTCTTAGGCCCAAACTATTCGGTCTGGTTGGACCAACGCCCCAGAGTGAAGCCGAGGTTGCACGGAACGCAGATGTGACCATACCTTTCACACTGGCTGCAATTATTCGTTTTATACAATGGAAGAACTGTTCGATTTGTTTTGTATTTTATGCTTCGGGCGTTGACTTCTAAGGACCTAACTATTCGATCTGGTGGACCAACGCCCTAGAGTGAAGCGTAGGTTGTCAGGAACGTAGAAATGACCATCACTTTCCCACTGTTTGCAATTATTCCTGTTATACGATGGAAAATCTGTTGTATTTATATTGTATTTTATGCTTCTGGCGGTGACTTCTAAGGTCCTAACTATTGGATCTGGTGGACCAACGCCCTAGAGTGAAACGTAGGTTGTCAGGAACGTAGAAATGACCATCACTTTCCCATTGTTTGCAACTATTCCTGTTATACTATGGAACATCTGTTGTATTTATATTGTATTTCATGATTCTGGCGTTGACTTCTAAGGTCCTAGCTATTCAATCTCGTGAGGCAACGTCCAAGAGTGAAGCCTAGGTTGCCCGGATCGTAGATATGACCATTACGTTCACACTGGTTGCAATTATTCGTTTTACACGATGGAAAAACTGTTGCATTTTTATTGTATTTCCTGCTTTTGGCTTTGACTTCTAAGGTCCTAGCTATTCGATCTGTTGGGCCAACGTCCAAGAGTGAAGCCTATGTTGCACGGAACGTGGAAGTGGCCATTGCTTTCACACTGGTTGCAATTATTCGTTTTATACGATGGAAAAACTGTTATACACATATCGTATTTTATTCTTCCGGCGTTGACTTCTTGGGCCCTAACTATTTGATCTGGTGGAACAATGCCAGAGTGTATAGCCTAGGTTGCACGGAACGAAGAAATGACCATTACTTTTACACTGTTTGCAATTATTCCTGTTATACGATGGAAAAACTGTTGTATTTATATTGTATTTTATGCTTCTGGCGTTGACTTCTAAGGTCCTAGCTATTCGATCTGGTGGAGCAACGCCCTAAAGTTAAGCCTAGGTTGCCCGGAACGTAGAAATGACCGTCACGTTCACACTGGTTGCAATTACTCATGCTATACGATGGTAAAACTGTTGCATTTTTATTGTATTTTATGCTTCGGGCGTTGACTTCTAAGGCCCTAACCATTCCACCTGGTGGAGCAACGCCCTAGAGTGAAGACTAGGATGCCCGGAACGTAGAAATGACCATAATTTTCAAATCGGTTGCAATTATTCGTTATATACAATGAAAAAACTGTTGCATTTGTTTTGTACTTTACGCTTCTGGCGTTGACTTCTAAGGCCCTAACAATTCGTTCTGGCGGAACAACGCCCTAGAGTGCAGCCTAGGTTGCCCGGAACGTAGAAATGACCATCACTTTCACACTGATGGCTATTACTCATTATATACGACGGAAAAACTGTTGTATTTTTATTGTATTTTATGCTCCGGGCGTAGACTTTTAAGGCCCTATCTATTCGATTTGGTAGAGCAACACCCTACACTGAAGCCTAGGTTGCCTGGAACGTAGAAATGGCTATCACTTTCACCCGGGTCGCAATTATTCGTGTCATACAATGGAAAAACCGTTTCATTTTCATTGTATTTTGTTCTTCGGGCGTTGACATCTAAGGCCCTAACGATTCTATCTGGTGGAGCAACGCCCTAGAGTGAAGCCTAGGTTTACCGGAACGTAGAACTGACCATAACTTTCACACTGGATGCAATTATTCGTTTTATACGAAGGAAAAACTGTTGTATTTACGTTGTATTTTATGCTTCTGGCGTTGACTTCTTAGGCCCTAACTATTCGATCTGGTGGAGCAACGCCCTAGAGTGAAGGCTAGGATACCCGGAACGTAGAAATGACCATCACTTTCACACTGGTTGTAATTACTCCTGTCATGCGATGGAAAAACTGTTGTATCTTTATTGTGTTTTATGCTTCTGGCGTTGACTTCTTAGGCCCTAACTGTTCGATATGGTGGAGCAACGCCCTAGAGTGAAGGGTAGGTTGCCAGGAACGCAGAAATGACCATTACCTTCACACTGGTTGCAGTTATTCCTGTTATATGATGGAAAAACTGTTGTATTCCTATTGTATTTTATGCACCTGGTGTTGACTTCCTAGGCGCTAACTATTCGATCTGGTGGAGCAACGCCTCAGAGTTATATCTAGGATGGCCGGAACGTAGAAATGGCCGTCACTTTCACATTGGTTGCAATTATTCGCTTTATACGATGGAACAGCTGTTGTATTTATATTGTGTTTTATGCTTCTGGCGATGACTTCTTAGGCCCTAGCTATTCGATCTGGTGGAGCAACACCGTAGAGTGAAGCCCTGGCTGCCCGCAACCTAGAAGTGACTATCACTTTCACACTGGTTGCAATTATTCGTGTTATACGATGGAAAAACCGTTGCATTTTCATTGTATTTTATGCTTCGGGCGTTGACTTCTAAGGCCCTAACTATTCCACCTGGTGGAGCAACGCCCTAGAGTGAAGACTAGGATGCCCGGAACGTAGAAATGACCATCATTTTCAAATCGGTTGCAATTATTCGTTATATACGATGAAAAAACTGTTGCATTTGTTTTGTACTTTACGCTTCTGGCGTTGACTTCTAAGGCCCTAACAATTCGTTCTGGCGGAACAACGCCCTAGAGTGCAGCCTAGGTTGCCCGGAACGTAGAAATGACCATCACTTTCACACTGATGGCTATTACTCATTATATACGATGGAAAAACTGTTGTATTTTTATTGTATTTTATGCTCCGGGCGTAGACTTTTAAGGCCCTATCTATTCGATTTGGTAGAGCAACACCCTACACTGAAGCCTAGGTTGCCTGGAACGTAGAAATGGCTATCACTTTCACACGGGTCGCAATTATTCGTGTCATACAATGGAAAAACCGTTTCATTTTCATTGTATTTTGTTCTTCGGGCGTTGACATCTAAGGCCCTAACGATTCTATCTGGTGGAGCAACGCCCTAGAGTGAAGCCTAGGTTGACCGGAACGTAGAACTGACCATAACTTTCACTCTGGTTGCAATTATTCCTGCTATACGATGGAAAAGCTGTTGTATTTATATTGTATTTTATGCTTCTGGCGTTGATTTCTTAGGCCCAAACTATTCGGTCTGGTGGACCAACGCCCTAGAGTGAAGCCGAGGTTGCACGGACCGCAGATGTGACCATACCTTTCACACTGGCTGCAATTATTCGTTTTATACAATGGAAGAACTGTTCGATTTGTTTTGTATTTTATGCTTCGGGCGTTGACTTCTAAGGACCTAACTATTCGATCTGGTGGACCAACGCCCTAGAGTGAAGCGTAGGTTGTCAGGAACGTAGAAATGACCATCACTTTCCCACTGTTTGCACTTATTCCTGTTATACGATGGAAAATCTGTTGTATTTATATTGTATTTTATGCTTCTGGCGTTTACTTCTAAGGTCCTAACTATTGGATCTGGTGGACCAACGCCCTAGAGTGAAACGTAGGTTGTCAGGAACGTAGAAATGACCATCACTTTCCCATTGTTTGCAACTATTCCTGTTATACTATGGAACATCTGTTGTATTTATATTGTATTTTATGATTCTGGCGTTGACTTCTAAGGTCCTAGCTATTCAATCTCGTGAGGCAACGTCCAAGAGTGAAGCCTAGGTTGCCCGGATCGTAGATATGACCATTACGTTCACACTGGTTGCAATTATTCGTTTTACACGATGGAAAAACTGTTGCATTTTTATTGTATTTCCTGCTTTTGGCTTTGACTTCTAAGGTCCTAGCTATTCGATCTGTTGGGCCAACGTCCAAGAGTGAAGCCAATGTTGCACGGAACGTGGAAGTGGCCATTGCTTTCACACTGGTTGCAATTATTCGTTTTATACGATGGAAAAACTGTTATACACATATCGTATTTTATTCTTCCGGCGTTGACTTCTTGGGCCCTAACTATTTGATCTGGTGGAACAATGCCAGAGTGTATAGCCTAGGTTGCACGGAACGAAGAAATGACCATTACTTTTACACTGTTTGCAATTATTCCTGTTATACGATGGAAAAACTGTTGTATTTTTGTTGTATTTTATGCTTCTGGCGTCCACTTCTTAGGCCCTAACCATTCGATATGGTGGAGCAACGCCCTAGAGTAAAGCCGAGGTTGCCCGGAACGTAGAAATGACCGTTACTTTCACAATGTTTGCAATCATTGATTGTATACGATGGAAAAACTGTAGTATTTATATTGTATTTTATGCCTCTGGCGTTGACTTCTAAACCTGTAGCCATTCGATGTGGTGGAGCAACGCCCTAGAGTGAAGCCTAGGTTGCACGGAACGTAGAAATGACCATATTTTTTACACTGGTTGCAACTATTCGTTTTATACAATGGAAAAACAGTTCTATTAATTTTGTATTTTATGCTTCGGGCGTTAACTTCTAAGGCCCTAACTATTCGATCTGGTGGAGCAACGCCCTAGAGTGAAGCCTATGTTGCACGCAACGTAGAAATGACCATTACTCTCACACTGGTTGCAATTATTCGTTATATACGATGGAAAAACTGTTGCATTTATATTGTATTTTATGCTTCTGGCGTTGACTTCTCAGGCCCTAACAGTTCGATCTGGTGGAACAACGCCCTAGAGTGAAGCCTAAGTTGCCCGGAACGAGGAAATGACCATCAGTTTCGCACTGGTTGCAATTATTCTCGTTATACAATGGAAAAACTATTGTATTTTTATTGTACTTCATGTTTCGGGCGTTGACTTCTAAGGGCCTAGCTATTCGATCTGGTGGAGCAACGCCCTAGAGTGAAGCCTAGGTTGCCCGGAACGTAGAAATGACCATTGCCTTCATACTGGTAGCAATTATTCGTTTTATGCGATGGAAAAACTGTTGTATTTATCTTGTATTTGGTGTTCCTGGCGTTGACATCTTAGGCCCTAGCTATTGGATCTGGTGGACCAACGCCCTAGAGTGAAGCCTAGGTTGCCCGTTTCGTAGAAATGACCATTACCTTCACACTTCTTGCAATTATACATTTTATACGATGGAAAAACTATTGTACTTATGTGGTATTTTGTTCTTTTGGCGTCGAATTCTAAGTCCCTAGCTATTCGATCTGGTGGAGCAATGCCCTAGAGTGAAGCCTAGGTCACCCGGAACATAGAAATGACCAGTACTTTCACACTGGTTGCAGCTTTCCTGTTATACGATGGAAAAACTGTTGCATTTTTATTGTATTTTATGCTTCTGGAGTTGTATTCAAAGTCCCTAACTATTCGATCTGGAGGAGCAGCGCCCTGGAGTTAAGCCTAGGTAGCCCGGAAAGTAGGAATGACCATAACTTTCACACTGGTTGCAATTATTCGTTTTATACAATGGAAAAGCTGTTCTGTTTATTTTGTGTTTTATGCTTCGGGCGTTGACATCTAAGTCCCTAGCTATTCGATCTGGTGGAGCAACGCCCTACAGCGGAACTGAGGTTGCCCGGAACGTAGAAATGACCTTTACTTTCACACTGGTTGCAATTATTCCTTTTATACGATGGAAAATCTGTTGTATTTATATTGTATTTTATGCTTCTGGGGTTGACTTCTTAGGCCATAACTATTCGATCTGGTGGAACAATGCCCTAGAGTGAAGCCTAGTTTGCCCGGAGCGTAGAAATGACCATTACCTTCACACTGGTTGCAATTATTCCTTTTATACGATGGAAAAACTGTTGTATTTTTATTGTATTTTATGCTTCTGGCGTTGACTTCTGAGTCCCTAGCTATTCGATCTGGTGGAGCAACGCCCTACAGCGAAACCTAGGTTGCCCGGAACGTAGAAATGACCTTTACTTTCACACTGTTTGCAAATATACATTATATACGGTGGAAAAGCTGTTGTATTTATATTGTATTTTATGCTTCTGGCGTTGACTTCTTAGGCCCTAACTATTCGATCTGGTGGAACAATGACCTAGTGTGAAGCCTAGGTTGCCCGGAACGTTGAAATGACCATAACTTTCACACTGGTTGCAATTATTCGTTTTATACGATGGAAAGACTGTTGTATTTATATTGTATTTTATAGTTATGGCGTTGTGTTCTAGGGCCATAGCTATTCGATGTGGTTGAGCAACGCCCTAGAGTGAAGCCTAGGTTGCCCGGAACGTAGAAATGACCATTGCTTTCATACTGGTAGCAATTATTCGTTTTATACGATGGATAAACTGTTGTATTTATCTTGTATTTGGTGTTCCTGGCGTTGACTTCTTAGGCCGAGCTATTGGATCTGGTGGACCAACGCCCTAGAGTAAAGCCTAGGTTGCCCGGAACGTAGAAGTGACCATAACATTCATACTGGTTGCAATTATTCGTTTTATACGATGGAAAAACTTTTGTATCTTTATTTTATTTTATGCTTCTAGCGTTGACTTCTAAGTCCCTAGCTATTCGATCTCGTGGAGCAACGCCATAGAGTGAAGCCTAGGTTGCCCGGGACGTAGAAATGACCATCACCTTCACTCTGGTTGCAATTATTCCTGTTATGCGATGGAAAAACTGTGGTATTTATATTATATTTTATGCTTCAGGCGTTGACTTCTAAGGCCGTAGCTATTCGATGTGGTGGAGCAACGCCCTAGAGTGAAGCCTATGTTGCCCGGAACGTAGAAATGATCATCGCTACCACACTCTTTGCAATTATTCATATTATACAGTGGAAAAACTGTTGTATTTATATTGCATTTTATGCTACTGGCATTGACTTCTAAGGCCCTAACTATTCGATGTGGTGGAGCAACGCCCTAGAGTGAAGCCTAGGTTGCCCGGAACGTAGAAATGACCATAGCTTTCACACTGGTTGCTATTATTCCTGTTATACGATGGACAAACTGTTGGATTTATAATGTACTTTATGCTTCTGGCGTTGACTTCTAAGGCCCTATGTATTCGATCTGGTGGAGCAATGGCTCTGTGTTAAGTCTAGGATTCCCGGAACGTAGAAATGGCCGTTACTTTCACACTGGTTGCAATTACTCATTTTATGCGATGGAAAAACTGTTATACATATATCGTATTTTATGCTTCTGGCATTGACTTCTTAGGCCCTAACTATTCGATCTGGTGGAGCCACGCCATAGGGTGAAGTCTAGGTTGCCCGGAACGTAGAAATGACCATTACTTCCACACCGTTTGCAATTATTCGTATTATACAGTGGAACAACTGATGTATTTATATGGCATTTTATGCTTCTGGCATTGACTTCTTAGGCCCTAGCTATTGGATTTGGTGGACCAACGCCCTAGAGTGAAGCCTAGGCTTCCCGGAACGTAGAAATGACCATAACATTCATACTGGTTGCAATTATTCGTTTTATACGATGGAGAAACTGTTGTATTTTTATTTTATTTTATGCTTCTAGAGTTGACTTCTAAGTCCCTACCTATTCGATCTCGTGGAGCAACGCCCTCGAGTGAAGCCTAGGTTGCCGGGACGTAGAAATGACCATCACCTTCACTCTGGCTGCAATTATTCCTGTTATACGATGGAAAAACTGTTGTATTTATATTATATTTTATGCTCCAGGCGTTGACTTGTTAGGCCCTAACTATTCGATCTGGTGGAGCATGGCCCTAGAGTGAAGCCTAGGTTGCCCGGAATGTAGAAATGACCATCACTTTCACACTGGTTGCAATTATTCTTGTTATACAATGGAAAAACTGTTGTATTTATTTTGTATTTTATGCCTCTGGCGTTGACTTCTAAGGCCGTAGCTATTCGATGTGGTGGAGCAACGCCCTAGAGAAAAGCCTAGGTTGCCCGGAACGTAGAAATGACCATGTCTTTCACACTGCTTGCAATTATTCCTGTTATACGATGGAAAAGCTGTTGTATTTGTATTGTGTTTTATGCTTCTGGCATTGACTTCTAAGGCCCTAACTATTCGATGTGGTGGAGCAACGCCATAGAGTGAAGGCTAGGATGCCCGCAACGTAGAAATGACCATACCTTTCAAACTGGTTGCAATTATACCTGTTATACGATGGAAAAGCTGTTGTATTTGTGTTGTGTTTTATGCTTCTGGCGTTGACTTCTAAGGCCCTATGTATTCAATCTGGCGGAGCAATGGCTCAGTGTTAAGTCTAGGATGCCCGGAACGTAGAAATGGCCGTTACTTTCACACTGGTTGCAATTATTCATTTTATACGATGGAAAAACTGTTGTACATATATCGTATTTTATGCTTCTGGCGATGACTTCTTAGGCCCTAACTATTCGATCTGGTGGAGCAGCGCCCTAGGGTGAAGCCTAGCTTGCCCGGAACGTAGAAATGACCATAACTATCAGACTGGTTAAAATTATTCGTTTTATACGATGGAAAGACTGTTGTATTTATATTGTATTTTATAGTTATGGCATTGTGCTCTAGGGCCGTAGCTATTCGATGTGGTTGAGCAACGCCCTAGAGTGAAGCCTAGGTTGCCCGGAACGTAGAAATGACCATAGCTTTCATACTGGTTGCAATTATTCGTTTTATACGATGGAAAAACTGTTGTATTTATTTTGTGTTTTATGCTTCGGGCGTTGACATCTAAGTCCCTAGCTATTCGATCTGGTGGAGCAACGCCCTACAGCGTAACTGAGGTTGCCCGGAACGTAGAAATGACCTTTACTTTCACACTGGTTGCAATTATTCCTTTTATACGATGGAAAATCTGTTGTATTTATATTGTATTTTATGCTTCTGGCGTTTACTTCTGAGGCCATAACTATTCGATCTGGTGGAACAATGCCCTAGAGTGAAGCCTAGTTTGCCAGGAACGTAGAAATGACCATTACCTTCACACTGGTCGCAATTATTCCTTTTATACGATGGAAAATCTGTTGTATTTATATTGTATTTTATGCTTCTGGCATTGACTTCTAAGGCCCTAACTATTCGATGTGGTGGAGCAACGCCCTAGAGTGAAGCCTAGGTTGCCCGGAACGTGGAAATGACCATAGCTTTCACACTGGTTGCAATTACATCTGTTATACGAGGGAAAAACTGTTTCATTTATATTGCATTTTATGCTTCTGGCGTTGACTTCTGAGGCCATAACTATTCGATCTGGTGGAACAATGCCCTAGAGTGAAGCCTAGTTTGCCAGGAACGTAGAAATGACCATTACCTTCACACTGGTCGCAATTATTCCTTTTATACGATGGAAAATCTGTTGTATTTATATTGTATTTTATGCTTCTGGCATTGACTTCTAAGGCCCTAACTATTCGATGTGGTGGAGCAACGCCCTAGAGTGAAGCCTAGGTTGCCCGGAACGTAGAAATGACCATTACTTCCTCACTGTATGCAATTATTCATTTTATACAATGGAAAAGCTGTTGCATTTATATTGTATTTTATGCTTCTGGCATTGACATCTAAGGCCCTAACTATTCGATGTGGTGGAGCTACGCCATAGAGCGAAACCTAGGTTGCTCGGAACGTAGAAATGACCATTACTTTCACACTGGTTGTAATTATTCCTGTTATACGATGGACAAACTGTTGGATTTTTAATGTACTTTATGCTTCTGGCGTTGACTTCTAAGGCCCTATGTATTCGATCTGGTGGAGCAATGGCTCTGTGTTAAGTCTAGGATTCCCGGAACGTAGAAATGGCCGTTACTTTCACACTGGTTGCAATTACTCATTTTATGCGATGGAAAAACTGTTATACATATATCGTATTTTATGCTTCTGGCATTGACTTCTTAGGCCCTAACTATTCGATCTGGTGGAGCCACGCCATAGGGTGAAGTCTAGGTTGCCCGGAACGTAGAAATGACCATTACTTCCACACCGTTTGCAATTATTCGTATTATACAGTGGAACAACTGATGTATTTATATGGCATTTTATGCTTCTGGCATTGACTTCTTAGGCCCTAGCTATTGGATTTGGTGGACCAACGCCCTAGAGTGAAGCCTAGGCTTCCCGGAACGTAGAAATGACCATAACATTCATACTGGTTGCAATTACTCGTTTTATACGATGGAGAAACTGTTGTATTTTTATTTTATTTTATGCTTCTAGAGTTGACTTCTAAGTCCCTAGCTATTCGATCTCGTGGAGCAACGCCCTCGAGTGAAGCCTAGGTTGCCGGGACGTAGAAATGACCATCACCTTCACTCTGGCTGCAATTATTCCTGTTATACGATGGAAAAACTGTTGTATTTATATTATATTTTATGCTCCAGGCGTTGACTTGTTAGGCCCTAACTATTCGATCTGGTGGAACAATGCCCTAGAGTGAAGCCTAGTTTGCCCGGAACGTAGAAATGACCATTACCTTCACACTGGTTGCAATTATTCCTTTTATACGATGGAAAAACTGTTGTATTTTTATTGTATTTTATGCTTCTGGCGTTGACTTCTGAGTCCCTAGCTATTCGATCTGGTGGAGCAACGCCCTACAGCGAAACCTAGGTTGCCCGGAACGTAGAAATGACCTTTACTTTCACACTGTTTGCAAATATACATTATATACGGTGGAAAAGCTGTTGTATTTATATTGTATTTTATGCTTCTGGCGTTGACTTCTTAGGCCGTAACTATTCGATCTGGTGGAACAATGACCTAGTGTGAAGCCTAGGTTGCCCGGAACGTTGAAATGACCATAACTTTCACACTGGTTGCAATTATTCGTTTTATACGATGGAAAGACTGTTGTATTTATATTGTATTTTATAGTTATGGCGTTGTGTTCCAGGGCCATAGCTATTCGATGTGGTTGAGCAACGCCCTAGAGTGAAGCCTAGGTTGCCCGGAACGTAGAAATGACCATTGCTTTCATACTGGTAGCAATTATTCGTTTTATACGATGGATAAACTGTTGTATTTATCATGTATTTGGTGTTCCTGGCGTTGACTTCTTAGGCCCAGCTATTGGATCTGGTGGACCAACGCCCTAGAGTAAAGCCTAGGTTGCCCGGAACGTAGAAGTGACCATAACATTCATACTGGTTGCAATTATTCGTTTTATACGATGGAAAAACTTTTGTATCTTTATTTTATTTTATGCTTCTAGCGTTGACTTCTAAGTCCCTAGCTATTCGATCTCGTGGAGCAACGCCATAGAGTGAAGCCTAGGTTGCCCGGGACGTAGAAATGACCATCACCTTCACTCTGGTTGCAATTATTCCTGTTATGCGATGGAAAAACTGTGGTATTTATATTATATTTTATGCTTCAGGCGTTGACTTCTAAGGCCGTAGCTATTCGATGTGGTGGAGCAACGCCCTAGAGTGAAGCCTATGTTGCCCGGAACGTAGAAATGATCATCGCTACCACACTCTTTGCAATTATTCATATTATACAGTGGAAAAACTGTTGTATTTATATTGCATTTTATGCTTCTGGCATTGACTTCTAAGGCCCTAACTATTCGATGTGGTGGAGCAACGCCCTAGAGTGAAGCCTAGGTTGCCCGGAACGTAGAAATGACCATAGCTTTCACACTGGTTGCAATTATTCCTGTTATACGATGGACAAACTGTTGGATTTATAATGTACTTTATGCTTCTGGCGTTGACTTCTAAGGCCCTATGTATTCGATCTGGTGGAGCAATGGCTCTGTGTTAAGTCTAGGATTCCCGGAACGTAGAAATGGCCGTTACTTTCACACTGGTTGCAATTACTCATTTTATGCGATGGAAAAACTGTTATACATATATCGTATTTTATGCTTCTGGCATTGACTTCTTAGGCCCTAACTATTCGATCTGGTGGAGCCACGCCATAGGGTGAAGTCTAGGTTGCCCGGAACGTAGAAATGACCATTACTTCCACACCGTTTGCAATTATTCGTATTATACAGTGGAGCAACTGATGTATTTATATGGCATTTTATGCTTCTGGCATTGACTTCTTAGGCCCTAGCTATTGGATTTGGTGGACCAACGCCCTAGAGTGAAGCCTAGGCTTCCCGGAACGTAGAAATGACCATAACATTCATACTGGTTGCAATTATTCGTTTTATACGATGGAGAAACTGTTGTATTTTTATTTTATTTTATGCTTCTAGAGTTGACTTCTAAGTCCCTAGCTATTCGATCTCGTGGAGCAACGCCCTCGAGTGAAGCCTAGGTTGCCGGGACGTAGAAATGACCATCACCTTCACTCTGGCTGCAATTATTCCTGTTATACGATGGAAAAACTGTTGTATTTATATTATATTTTATGCTCCAGGCGTTGACTTCTTAGGCCCTAACTATTCGATCTGGTGGAGCATGGCCCTAGAGTGAAGCCTAGGTTGCCCGGAATGTAGAAATGACCATCACTTTCACACTGGTTGCAATTATTCTTGTTATACGATGGAAAAACTGTTGTATTTATTTTGTATTTTATGCCTCTGGCGTTGACTTCTAAGGCCGTAGCTATTCGATGTGGTGGAGCAACGCCCTAGAGAAAAGGCTAGGTTGCCCGGAACGTAGAAATGACCATGTCTTTCACACTGCTTGCAATTATTCCTGTTATACGATGGAAAAGCTGTTGTATTTGTATTGTGTTTTATGCTTCTGGCATTGACTTCTAAGGCCCTAACTATTCGATGTGGTGGAGCAACGCCATAGAGTGAAGGCTAGGATGCCCGCAACGTAGAAATGACCATACCTTTCAAACTGGTTGCAATTATACCTGTTATACGATGGAAAAGCTGTTGTATTTGTGTTGTGTTTTATGCTTCTGGCGTTGACTTCTAAGGCCCTATGTATTCGATCTGGCGGAGCAATGGCTCAGTGTTAAGTCTAGGATGCCCGGAACGTAGAAATGGCCGTTACTTTCACACTGGTTGCAATTATTCATTTTATACGATGGAAAAACTGTTGTACATATATCGTATTTTATGCTTCTGGCGATGACTTCTTAGGCCCTAACTATTCGATCTGGTGGAGCAGCGCCCTAGGGTGAAGCCTAGCTTGCCCGGAACGTAGAAATGACCATAACTATCAGACTGGTTAAAATTATTCGTTTTATACGATGGAAAGACTGTTGTATTTATATTGTATTTTATAGTTATGGCATTGTGCTCTAGGGCCGTAGCTATGCGATGTGGTTGAGCAACGCCCTAGAGTGAAGCCTAGGTTGCCCGGAACGTAGAAATGACCATAGCTTTCATACTGGTTGCAATTATTCGTTTTATACGATGGAAAAACTGTTGTATTTATTTTGTGTTTTATGCTTCGGGCGTTGACATCTAAGTCCCTAGCTATTCGATCTGGTGGAGCAACGCCCTACAGCGTAACTGAGGTTGCCCGGAACGTAGAAATGACCTTTACTTTCACACTGGTTGCAATTATTCCTTTTATACGATGGAAAATCTGTTGTATTTATATTGTATTTTATGCTTCTGGCGTTGACTTCTGAGGCCATAACTATTCGATCTGGTGGAACAATGCCCTAGAGTGAAGCCTAGTTTGCCAGGAACGTAGAAATGACCATTACCTTCACACTGGTCGCAATTATTCCTTTTACACGATGGAAAATCTGTTGTATTTATATTGTATTTTATGCTTCTGGCATTGACTTCTAAGGCCCTAACTATTCGATGTGGTGGAGCAACGCCCTAGAGTGAAGCCTAGGTTGCCCGGAACGTGGAAATGACCATAGCTTTCACACTGGTTGCAATTACATCTGTTATACGAGGGAAAAACTGTTTCATTTATATTGCATTTTATGCTTCTGGCGTTGACTTCTTAGGCCCTAACTATTCGATCTGGTGGAGCAACGCCCTAGAGTGAAGCCTAGGTTGCACGGAACGTAGAAATGACCATTACTTCCTCACTGTATGCAATTATTCATTTTATACAATGGAAAAGCTGTTGCATTTATATTGTATTTTATGCTTCTGTCATTGACATCTAAGGCCCTAACTATTCGATGTGGTGGAGCTACGCCATAGAGCGAAACCTAGGTTGCTCGGAACGTAGAAATGACCATTACTTTCACACTGGTTGTAATTATTCCTGTTATACGATGGACAAACTGTTGGATTTTTAATGTACTTTATGCTTCTGGCGTTGACTTCTAAGGCCCTATGTATTCGATCTGGCGGAGCAATGGCTCAGTGTTAAGTCTAGGATGCCCAGAACGTAGAAATGGCCGTTACTTTCACACTGGTTGCAATTATTCATTTTATGCGATGGAAAAACTGTTGTACATATATCGTATTTTATGCTTCTGGCGATGACTTCTTAGGACCTAACTATTCGATCTGGTGGAGCAGCGCCCTAGGGTGAAGCCTAGCTTGCCCGGAACGTAGAAATGACCATAACTATCAGACTGGCTAAAATCATTCGTTTTATACGATGGAAAGACTGTTGTATTTATATTGTATTTTATAGTTATGGCATTGTGCTCTAGGGCCGTAGCTATTCGATGTGGTTGAGCAACGCCCTAGAGTGAAGCCTAGGTTGCCCGGAACGTAGAAATGACCATAGCTTTCATACTGGTTGCAATTATTCGTTTTATACGATGGAAAAACTGTTGCATTTTTATTGTATTTTATGCTTCTGGAGTTGTATTCAAAGTCCCTAACTATTCGATCTGGAGGAGCAGCGCCCTGGAGTTAAGCCTAGGTAGCCCGGAAAGTAGGAATGACCATAACTTTCACACTGGTTGTAATTATTCGTTTTATACAATGGAAAAGCTGTTCTGTTTATTTTGTGTTTTATGCTTCGGGCGTTGACATCTAAGGCCCTAACTATTCGATCTGGAGGAGCAACGCTCTAGAGTGAAGCCTAGGTTGCCCGGAACGTAGAAATGACCATTACCTTCACACTGCTTGCAATTATACATTTTATACGATGGATAAACTGTGGTACCTGTGTTGTATTTTATTCTTCTGGCGTTGAATTCTAAGTCCATACCTATTCGGTCTGGTGGAGCAACGCCCTAGTGTGAAGCCTAGGCTACCCGGAACATAGAAATGACCATAGCTTTCACACTGGTTGCAATTACTTCTGTTATACGAGGAAAAACTGTTTCATTTATATTGCATTTTATGCTTCTGGCGCTGACTTCTTAGGCCCTAACTATTCGATCTGGTGGAGCAACGCCCTAGAGTGAAGCCTCGGTTGCACGGAACGTAGAAATGACCATTACTTCCTCACTGTATGCAATTATTCATTTTATACAATGGAAAAGCTGTTGCATTTATATTGTATTTTATGCTTCTGGCATTGACATCTAAGGCCCTAACTATTCGATGTGGTGGAGCTACGCCATAGAGCGAATCCTAGGTTGCTCGGAACGAAGAAATGACCATTACTTTCACACTGGTTGCAACTATTCCTGTTATACGATGGACAAACTGTTGGATTTTTAATGTACTTTATGCTTCTGGCGTTGACTTCTAAGGCCCTATGTATTCGATCTTGCGGAGCAATGGCTCAGTGTTAAGTCTAGGATGCCCGGAACGTAGAAATGGCCGTTACTTTCACACTGGTTGCAATTATTCATTTTATACGATGGAAAAACTGTTGTACATATATCGTATTTTATGCTTCTGGCGATGACTTCTAAGGCCCTAACTATTCGATCTGGTGGAGCAGCGCCCTAGGGTGAAGCCTAGCTTGCCCGGAATGTAGAAATGACCATAACTATCAGACTGGTTAAAATTATTCGTTTTATACGATGGAAAGACTGTTGTATTTATATTGTATTTTATAGTTATGGCATTGTGCTCTAGGGCCGTAGCTATTCGATGTGGTTGAGCAACGCCCTAGAGTGAAGCCTAGGTTGCCCGGAACGTAGAAATGACCATAGCTTTCATACTGGTTGCAATTATTCGTTTTATACGATGGAAAAACTGTTGTATTTATTTTGTATTTGGTGCTCCTGGCGTTGACTTCTCAGGCCCTAGCTATTGGATCTGGTGGACCAACGCCCTAGAGTGAAGCCTAGGTTGCCCGTATCGTAGAAATGACCATTACCTTCACACTTCTTGCAATTATACATTTTATACGATGGAAAAACTATTGTACTTATGTTGTATTTTGTTCTTCAGGCGTCAAATTCTAAGTCCCTAGCTATTCGATCTGGTGGAGCAATGCCCTAGAGTGAAGCCTAGGTCACCCGGAACATAGAAATGACCAGTACTTTCACACTGGTTGCAGCTTTCCTGTTATACGATGGAAAAACTGTTGCATTTTTATTGTATTTTATGCTTCTGGAGTTGTATTCAAAGTCCCTAACTATTCGATCTGGAGGAGCAGCGCCCTGGAGTTAAGCCTAGGTAGCCCGGAAAGTAGGAGTGACCATAACTTTCACACTGGTTGCAATTATTCGTTTTATACAATGGAAAAGCTGTTGTGTTTATTTTGTGTTTTATGCTTCGGGCGTTGACATCTAAGGCCCTAACCATTCGATCTGGAGGAGCAACGCCCTAGAGTGAAGCCTAGGTTGCCCGGAACGTAGAAATGACCATTACCTTCACACTGCTTGCAATTATACATTTTATACGATGGATAAACTGTGGTACCTGTGTTGTATTTTATTCTTCTGGCGTTGAATTCTAAGTCCATAGCTATTCGATCTGGTGGAGCATCGCCCTAGAGTGAAGCCTAGGTTACACGGAACGTAGAAATGTCCATTACTTTCACATTGGTTGCAATTACTTCTGTTATACGAGGGAAAAACTGTTTCATTTATATTGCATTTTATGCTTCTGGCGTTGACTTCTTAGGTCCTGACTATTCGATCTGGTGGAGCAACGCCCTAGAGTGAAGCCTAGGTTGCACGGAACGTAGAAATGACCATTACTTCCTCACGGTATGCAATTATTCATTTTGTACAATGGAAAAGCTGTTGCATTTATATTGTATTTTATGCTTCTGGCATTGACATCTAAGGCCCTAACTATTCGATGTGGTGGAGCTACGCCATAGAGCGAAACCTAGGTTGCTCGGAACGTAGAAATGACCATTACTTTCACAATGGTTGCAATTATTCCTGTTATACGATGGAAAAACTGTTGTATTTTTATTGTGTTTTATGCGTCTGGAGTTGTTTTCTCAGGCCCTAACTATTCGACCTGGTGGACCAACGCCCTAGAGTGAAGCCTAGGTTACACGGAACGTAGAAATGTCCATTACTTTCACATTGGTTGTAATTATTCCTGTTATACGATGGAATAACTGTTGCATTTATATTTTATTTTATGATTCTGGCGTTGACTTCTGAGGCCCTAGCTATTCGATCTGGTGGTGCAACGCTCTAGAGTGAAGCCTAGGTTGCCCGGAACTTAGACGTGACCATCACCTTCACTCTGGTTGCTAGTATTCCTGTTATACGATGGAAAAACTGTTGTATTTTTATTGTATTTTATGCTTCCGGCGTTGACTTCTAAGGCCGTAGCTATTCGATCTGGTAGAGCAACGCCCTAGAGTTAAGTATAGGATGCCCGGAACGTAGAAATGGATATTGCTTTTACACTGGTTGCACTTATTCGTTTGATACGATGGAAAGGCTGCTGTACATATATCGTATTTTATGCTTCTGGCGTTGACTTCTTAGGAACTAACTATTCGATCTGGTGGAGCAACGCCCTAGGGTGAAGCCTAGGTTGCCCGGAACGTAGAAATGACCATAACTTTCATACTGGTTGCAATTATTCGTTTTATACCGTGGAAAAACTGTTGTATTTATATTGTATTTTATGCGTCTGGAGTTGTTTTCTAAGGCCCTATCTATTCGACCTGGAGGACGAACGCCCTAGAGTGAAGCCTACGTTGCACGGAACGTAGAAATGACCATTACTTTCACACTGGTTGTAATTATTCCTGTTATACGATGGAATAACTGTTGTATTTTTATTTTATTTTGTGCCTCTGGCGTTAACTTCTAAGGCCCTAGCTATTCGATCTGGTGGAGCAACGCTCTAGATTGAAGCCTAGGTTGCCCAGAACTTAGAAATGACCATCACCTTCACTCTGGTTGCAATTATTCCTGTTATACGATGGAAAAACTGTGGTATTTATTTTGTATTTTATGCTTCTGGCGTTGACTTCTAAGTCCCTAGCTATTCGATCTGGTGGAGCAACGCCCTACAGCGAAACCTAGGTTGCCCGGAACGTAGAAATGAGCTTTACTTTCACACTGTTTGCAATTATTCCTTTTATACGATGGAAAAACTGTTGCACTTATATTCTATGTTATGCCTCTGGCGTTGACTCCTAAGGCCGTAGCTATTCGATGTGGTGTAGCAACGCCCTAGCGTGAAGCCTAGGTTGCCCGGAACGTAGAAATAACCATTACTTCCACACTGTTTGCAATTACACATTTTATACAATGGAAAGCTGTTGTATTTATATTGTATTTTATGCTTCTGGCGTTTACTTCTAAGGCCGCAGCTATTCGATGTGGTGGAGCAGCGCCCTAGAGTGAAGCCTAGGTTGCCCGGAACGTAGATATGACCATACCTTTCACACTGGTTGCAATTATTCCTGTTATACCAGGGAAAAACTGTTGTATTTATATTGTATTTTATGCTTCTCGCGTCGACTTCCTGGGCCCTAACTATTGTATCAGGAGGAGCAACGCCCTAGAGTGACGCCTAGGTTGCCCAGAACGTAGAAATGACCATAACCTTCATACTGATTGCAATTATTCGTTTTATACAATGGAAAAACTGTTGTACTTATATTGTATGTTATGGCTCTGGTGTTGACTCCTAAGGCCGTAGCTATTCGATCTGGTGGAACAAAGCCCTAGAGTGAAGCCTAGGTTGCCCGGAACGTAGAAATGACCATCACTTTCACACTGGTTGCAATTATTCCTGTTATACGATGGAAGGACTGTTGTATCTATTTTGTTTTTTATGCTTCTGGCGTTGACTTCTTAGGTCCTAACTATTGGATCTGGTGGAGCAACGCCCTCTGATGAAGCCCAAGTTGCCCGGAACGTAGAAATGACCATAACTTTCATACTGATTGCAATTATTCGTATTATACGATGGAAAATCTGTTGTATTTATATTGTATTTTAACCTTCTGGCGTTGACTTCTAAGGCCGTAGCTATTCGATGTGGTGCAGCAACGCCCTGGAGTGAAGCCTAGGTTGCACGGAACGTAGAAATGCCCATTACTTCCACACTGTTTGCAATTATTCCTGTTATACAATGGAAAAACTGTTGTATTTCTATTTTATTTTATGCTTCTGGCGTTGACTTCTTAGGCCCTAACTATTCGACCTGGTGGAGCAACGCTCTAGAGAGAAGCCTAGATTGGCCGGAACGTAGAAATGACCATTACCTTCTGGCTTGTTGCAATTATTCCTGTTGTACGATGAAAAGGCCGCTGTATTTTTATTGTATTTTATGCGTCTGGAGTTGTATTCTAAGGCCGTAACTATTCGATGTGGTGGAGCAACGCCCTAGAGCGAAACCTAGTTTGCCCTGAACGTAGAAATGACCATTACTTTCACACTGGTTGCAATTATTCCTGTTAATCGATGGAAAAACTGTTGTATTTCTATTGTATTTTATGCTTCTGGCGTTGACTTCTTAGGCCCTAACTATTCGATCTGGTGGAGCAACGCCCTAGAGAGAAGCCTAGATTTCCCGGAACGTAGAAATGACCATTACCTTCAGGCATATTGCAATTGTTCCTGTTATAGGATGAAAGAACTGTTGTATTTTTCCTGTGTTTTATGCGTCTGGAGTTGTTTTCTAAGGCCCTAACTATGCGACCTGGTGGAGCAACGCCCTAGAGTGAAGCCTAGGTTGCAGGGAACGTAGAAATGCCCATTACTTTCACACTGGATGCAATTATTCCTGTTATATGATGGAATAACTGTTGTATTTATATTGTTTTTTATAGTTATGGCGTTGACTTCTAAGGCCGTAGCTATTCGATGTGGTAGAGCAATGCCCTAGAGTGAAGCCTAGGATGCCCGCAACGTAGAAATGACCATTACTTCCACACTGTTTGCAATTATTCCTGCTATACGATGGAAAAACTGTTGTATTTCTATTGTATTTTATGCTTCTGGCGTTGACTTCTTAGGTCCTAACTATTCGACCTGGTGGAGCAACGCTCTAGAGAGAAGCCTAGATTGCCCGGAACGTAGAAGTGACCATTACCTTCCGGCTTGTTGCAATTATTCCTGTTGTACGATGAAAAAGCCGCTGTATTTTTATTGTATTTTATGCGTCTGGAGTTGCATTCTAAGGCCCTAACTATTCGATGTGGTGGAGCAACGCCCTAGAGCGAAACCTAGGTTGACCGGAACGTAGAAATGACCATTACTTTCACACTGGTTGCAATTATTCCTGTTATACGATGGACAAACTGTTGGATTTTTATTGTACGTTATGCTTCTGGCGTTGACTTCTTAGGCCCTAACTATTGGATCTGGTGGAGCAACGCCTCCAGTGAAGCCTAGGTTGCCCGGAACGTAGAAATGACCATAACCTTCATACTGATTGCAATTATTCGTTTTATACGATGGAAAAACTGTTGAACTTATATTGTATGTTATGCCTCTGGCGTTGACTCCTAAGGCCGTAGCTATTCGATGTGGTGGAGCAACGCCATAGCGTGGAGCCTAGGTTGCCCGGAACGTAGAAATAACCATTACTTCCAGACTGTTTGCAATTATTCATTTTATACAATGGAAAAACTGTTGTATTTATATTGTATTTTATAGATATGGCGTTGACTTCTAAGGCCGTAGCTATTCGATGTGGTGGAGCAATGCCCTAGTGTGAAGCCTAGGTTGCCTGGAACGTAGAAATGACCATACCTTTCACACTGGTAGCAATTATTCGTTTTATACAATGGAAAAACTGTTGTATCTATTTTGTATTTTATGCTTCTGGCGTTGACTTCTTAGGTCCTAACTATTGGATCTGGTGGAGCAACGCCCTAGGGTGAAGGCTAGGTTGCCCGGAACGTAGAAATGCCAATTACTTTCACACTGGTTGTAATTATTCCTGTTATACGATGGAATAACTGTTGGATTTTTATTGTACGTTATGCTTCTGGCGTTGACTTCTTAGGCCCTAACTATTGGATCTGGTGGAGCAACGCCTAGGGTGAAGCCTAGGTTGCCCTGATCGTCGAAATGACCATACCTTTCACACTGGTTGCAATTATTCCTGTCCTACGATCGAAAAACTGTTGTATCCCTATTGTATTTTATGCTTCTGGCGTTGACTTTTTAGGCCCTATCTATTCGATCTGGTGGAGCAACGCCCAAGAGAGAAGCCTAGCTTACCCGGAACGTAGAAATGACCATTACCGTCAGGCATGTTGCAATTGTTCCTGTTATACGATGAAAGAACTGTTGTGTTTTTCTTGTGTCTTATGCGTCTGGAGTTGTTTTCTAAGGCCCTGACTATTCGATCTGGTGGTGCAACGCTCTAGGGTGAAGCCTAGGTTGCCCGGAACTTAGATGTGACCATCACCTTCACTCTGGTTGCTATTATTCCTGTTATACAAGGGAATAGCTGTTGTATTTATATTGCAGTTTATGCTTCTGGCGTTAACTTCTTATTCCCTAACTATTCGATCTGGCGGAACAACGCCCTGGAGTGAATCCTACGTTGCCCCGAACGTAGAAATGACCATCACTTTCACAATGGTTGCAATTATTCCTGTTATACGATGGAAAAACTCTTGGAACTATTTTGTATTTTATGCTTCTGGCGTTGACTTCTTAGGTCCTAACTATTGTATCTGGAGGAGCAACGCCCTAGAGTGAAGCCTAGGTTGCCCGGAACGTAGAAATGACCATAACCTTCATACTGATTGCAATTATTCCTCTTATACGGTGGAAAAGCTGTTGTATTTATATTGTATTTAATGCTTCTGGCGTTGACTTCTAAGGGCATAGCTGTTCGATGTGGCCGAGCAACGCCCTAGAGTGAAGCCTAGGTTGCCCGGAATGTACTAATGTCCATATCTTACACACTGGTTACAATTATTCCTGTTATACGATGGAAAAGCTGTTGTACTTGTATTGTATTTTATGCTTCTGGCGTAGACTTCTTAGGCCCTAAATATTCGATTTGGAGGAACGACGCCCTAGACTGAAGCCTAGGTTGCCCGTATCGTAGAAATGACCATATCTTTCACACTGTTTGCAATTATTCCTGTTATACGGTGGAAAAGCTGTTGTATTTATGTTGTATTTAATGCTTCTAGCGTTGACTTCTAAGGCCATAGCTATTCGATCTGGTGGAGCAACGCCCTAGAGAGAAGCCTAGGTTGCCCGGAACGTAGTAATGTCCATATCTTACACACTGGTTGCAATTATTCGTTTTATACGGTGGAAAGACTGTTGTATTTATTTTGTATTTGGTGCTCCTGGCGTTGACTTCTTAGGACCTAACTATTCGATCTGGTGGAGGAACGCCCTAGGGTGAAGCCTAGGTTGCCCGGAACGTAGAAACGTCCATTACTTTCATACTGGTTGCAATTATTCGTTTTATTCGATGGAAAAACTGTTGTATTTATATTGTACTTTATGCTTCTGGCGTTGACATCTTAGGCCGCAACTATTCGATGTGGTGGAGCAACGCCCTAGAGTGATGCCTAGGTTGCCCGGAATGTAGAAATGACCAAACCTTTCACACTGGTTGCAATTTTTCCTGTTATACAAGGGAAAAACTTCTGTACTTATATTGTATTTTATGCTTCTGGCGTTGACTTCTTAGGCCCTAACTATTCGATCTGGTGCAGCAACGCCCTAGGGTGAAGCATAGATTGCCCGGAATGTAGAAATGACCATCACTTTCACACTGGTTGCAACTATTCCTGTTATACGATGGAAAAAGTATTGTATTTATTATGTATTTTATGCTTCTGGCGTTGACTTCTTAGGCTCTAACTATTGGATCTGGTGGCGCAGCGCCCTAGCGTGAAGTCTAGGTTGCCCGGAACGTATAAATGACCATAACATTGATACTGATTGCAATTATTCGTTTTGTACGAAGGAAATGCTGTTGTGTTTCTATTGTATTTTATGCTTCTGGCCTTGACTTCTTAGGCCCTGACTATTCGATCTGGTGGAGCAACGCCCTAGAGGGTAGCCTAGATTGCCCGGAACGTAGAAGTGACCATTGCCTTCAGGCTTGTGGCAATTATTCCTGTTATACGATGAAAAAACTGTTGTATTTTTATTGTATTTTATGCGTCTGGAGTTGTTTTCTAAGGCCCTAACTGTTCGACCTCGTGGAGGAAAGCCCTAGAGCGAAACCTAGGTTGCCCGGAACGTAGAAGTGACCATTACTTTCACACTGGTTGCAATTATTCCTGTTATACGATGGACAAACTGTTGGATTTTTATTGTATTTTATGCTTCTGGCGTTGACTTCTTAGGCCCTAACTATTGGATCTGGTGGAGCAACGCCCTAAGGTGAAGCCTAGGTTGCCCGGAACGTATAAATGACCATAACTTTCATAGGGATTGCAATTATTCATTTTATACGATGGAAAAGATGTTGTATATCTATTGTATTTTATGCTTCTGCCGTTGACTTGTTAGGCCCTAACTATTCGATCTGGTGGAGCAACGCCCTAGAGGGAAGCCTAGATTGCCCGGAACGTAGAAATAACCGTTACCTTCAGGCTTGCTGCAATTATTCCTGTTATACCATGAAAAAATTGTTGTATTTTTATTGTATTTTATGCTTCAGGCGTTGACTTCTAAGGCCGTTGCTATTCGATGTGGCGGAGCAGCGCCCTAGTGTGAAACCTAGGTTGCCCGGAACGTAGAAATGACCATTACTTCCACACTGTTTGCAATTATTCATTCTATACAATGGAAAAACTGTTGTATATATACTGTATTTTATTCTTCTGGCATTGACTTCTAAGGCCCTAATTATTCGATGTGGTGGACCAACGCCCTATAGCGAAACCTAGGTTGCCGGGACGTAGAAATGACCATCACTTTCACACTGGTTGCAATTATTCCTGTTATACGATGGACAAACTGTTGGATTTTTATAGTACTTTATGCGTCTGGCGTTGACTTCTAAGGCCGTATGTATTCGATCTGGTGGAGCAATGCCTCAGTGTTAAGTCTAGGATGGCCGGAACGTAGATATGGCCATTACTTTCACACTGGTTGCAATTAATCATTTTATACGATGGAAAAACTGTTGTACATATATCGTATTTTATGCTTCTGGCGTTGACTTTTTAGGCCCTAACTATTCGCTCTGGTGGAACAACGCCCTAGAGTGAAGCCAAGGTTGCCTGGAACGTAGAAATGACCATTACTTTCACACTGGTTGCAATTATCCGTGTTATACGATGGAAAAACTCTTGCATTTTTATTGTATTTTATGCGTATAGAGCAGTTTTCTAAGGCCCTAACTATTCGACATGGTGGAGCAACGCCCTAGAGTGAAGCCTAGGTTGCATGGAACGTAGAAATGCCCATTACTTTCACACTGGTTGTAATTATTCCTGCTATACGATGGAATAACTGTTGTATTTCTATTTTATTTTATGCTTCTGGCGTTGAATTCTAAGTCCCTAGCTATTCTATCTGGTGGAGCTACGCCCTAGAGTGAAGCCTAGGTTTTCCGGAACGTAGAAGTGACCATATCTTTCACACTGGTTGCAATTATTCCTGTTATACGATGGAAAAACTGTTGTAGTTATATCATATTTTATGCTGCAGGCGTTGACTTCTAAGGCCGCATCTATTCGATGTGGTGGAGCGACGCCCTAGAAGGAAACCTAGGTTGCCCGGAATGTAGAAATGACCATCACTTTCACACTGGTTGCAACTATTCCTGTTATACGATGGAAAAAGTATTGTATTTATTATGTATTTTATGCTTCTGGCGTTGACTTCTTAGGCTCTAACTATTGGATCTGGTGGCGCAGCGCCCTAGCGTGAAGTCTAGGTTGCCCGGAACGTATAAATGACCATAACATTGATACTGATTGCAATTATTCGTTTTGTACGAAGGAAATGCTGTTGTGTTTCTATTGTATTTTATGCTTCTGGCCTTGACTTCTTAGGCCCTGACTATTCGATCTGGTGGAGCAACGCCCTAGAGGGTAGCCTAGATTGCCCGGAACGTAGAAGTGACCATTGCCTTCAGGCTTGTGGCAATTATTCCTGTTATACGATGAAAAAACTGTTGTATTTTTATTGTATTTTATGCGTCTGGAGTTGTTTTCTAAGGCCCTAACTGTTCGACCTCGTGGAGGAAAGCCCTAGAGCGAAACCTAGGTTGCCCGGACCGTAGAAGTGACCATTACATTCACACTGGTTGCAATTATTCCTGTTATACGATGGACAAACTGTTGGATTTTTATTGTATTTTATGCTTCTGGCGTTGACTTCTTAGGCCCTAACTATTGGATCTGGTGGAGCAACGCCCTAAGGTGAAGCCTAGGTTGCCCGGAACGTATAAATGACCATAACTTTCATAGGGATTGCAATTATTCATTTTATACGATGGAAAAGATGTTGTATATCTATTGTATTTTATGCTTCTGCCGTTGACTTGTTAGGCCCTAACTATTCGATCTGGTGGAGCAACGCCCTAGAGGGAAGCCTAGATTGCCCGGAACGTAGAAATAACCGTTACCTTCAGGCTTGCTGCAATTATTCCTGTTATACCATGAAAAAACTGTTGTATTTTTATTGTATTTTATGCTTCAGGCGTTGACTTCTAAGGCCGTTGCTATTCGATGTGGCGGAGCAGCGCCCTAGTGTGAAACCTAGGTTGCCCGGAACGTAGAAATGACCATTACTTCCACACTGTTTGCAATTATTCATTCTATACAATGGAAAAACTGTTGTATATATACTGTATTTTATTCTTCTGGCATTGACTTCTAAGGCCCTAATTATTCGATGTGGTGGACCAACGCCCTATAGCGAAACCTAGGTTGCCGGGACGTAGAAATGACCATCACTTTCACACTGGTTGCAATTTTTCCTGTTATACGATGGACAAACTGTTGGATTTTTATAGTACTTTATGCGTCTGGCGTTGACTTCTAAGGCCGTATGTATTCGATCTGGTGGAGCAATGCCTCAGTGTTAAGTCTAGGATGGCCGGAACGTAGATATGGCCATTACTTTCACACTGGTTGCAATTAATCATTTTATACGATGGAAAGACTGTTGTACATATATCGTATTTTATGCTTCTGGCGTTGACTTTTTAGGCCCTAACTATTCGCTCTGGTGGAACAACGCCCTAGAGTGAAGCCAAGGTTGCCTGGAACGTAGAAATGACCATTACTTTCACACTGGTTGCAATTATCCGTGTTATACGATGGAAAAACTCTTGCATTTTTATTGTATTTTATGCGTATGGAGCAGTTTTCTAAGGCCCTAACTATTCGACATGGTGGAGCAACGCCCTAGAGTGAAGCCTAGGTTGCATGGAACGTAGAAATGCCCATTACTTTCACACTGGTTGTAATTATTCCTGCTATACGATGGAATAACTGTTGTATTTCTATTTTATTTTATGCTTCTGGCGTTGAATTCTAAGTCCCTAGCTATTCTATCTGGTGGAGCTACGCCCTAGAGTGAAGCCTAGGTTTTCCGGAACGTAGAAGTGACCATATCTTTCACACTGGTTGCAATTATTCCTGTTATACGATGGAAAAACTGTTGTAGTTATATCATATTTTATGCTGCAGGCGTTGACTTCTAAGGCCGCATCTATTCGATGTGGTGGAGCGACGCCCTAGAGGGAAACCTAGGTTGCCCGGAACGTAGAAATGACCATTACCTTCACACTGTTTGCTATTATTCGTTTTATACGATGGGAAAATTGTTGGATTTTTATTGTATTTTATGCGTCTGGAGTTGTTTTCTAAGGCCCTAGCTATTCGACCTGGTGGAGCAACGCTATAGAGTGAATCCTAGGTTGCCCGGAACGTTGAAATGACCATACCTTTCACACTGGTTGCAATGTTTCCTGTTATACAAGGGAAAAACTGCTGTATATATATTGTATTTTATGCATCTGGCGTTGACTTCTTAGGCCCTAACTATCCGATGTGGTGGACCAACGCCCTAGAGCGATACCTAGGTTGCCCGGAACGTAGAAATGACCATAACTTTCATACTGATTGCAATTATTCGTTTTATACGATGGAAAAACTGTTTTACTTATATTATATTTTATGCCTCTGGCGTTGACTCCTAAGGCCGTAGCTATTCGATGTGGTAGAACAACGTCCCATAGTGAAGCCTAGGTTGCCCGGAACGTAGAAATGACCATATGTTTCACACTGGTTGCAATTATTCCTGTTATTCGATCGAAAAACTGTTGTATTTATATTATATTTTATGCTTCAGGCGTTGACTTCGAAGGCCGTAGCTATTCGATCTGGTGGAGCAACGCCCTAGGGTGAAGCCAACGTTGTCCGGAACGTAGAAATGACCATAACAATCATACTGGTTGCAATTATTCGTTTTATACGATGGAAAGACTATTGTATTTATATTGTATTTTATAGCTATGCCGTTGTCTTCTAAGGCCGTAGCTATTCGATGTGGTTGGGCAACGCCCTTGAGTGAAGCCTAGGTTGCCCGGAACTTAGAAATGACCATATCTTTCACACTGATTGCAATTATTCCTGTTATACGATGGTAAAACTGTTGTATTTATATTGTATTTTATGCTTCTGGCGTTGACTTCTAAGGCCGTAGCTATTCGGCGTGGTGGACCAACGCCCTAGTGTGAAGCACAGGTTGCCCGGAACGTAGAAATGACCTTATCTTTCACTCTGGTTGCAGTTATTCCTGTTATACGATGGAAAAACTGTTGTATTTTTATTTTATTTTATGCTTCTGGCGTTGACTTCTAAGGCACTAGCTATTCGATCTGGTGGAGCAACGGTCTAGAGTGAAGCCTAGGTTGCCCGGAATGTAGAAATGACATTCATTTTCACACTGGTTGCAATTATTCCTGTTATACGATGGAAAAACTGTTGTATTTAGTTCGTATTTTATGCTTCTGGTGTTGTCTTCTTAGGCCCTAACTATTGGATCGGGTGGAGGAACGCCCTCGAGTGAAGCCTAGGTTGGCCGGAACGTAGAAATGACCATAACTTTCATTCTGGTTGTAATTATTCGTTTTATACGATATAAAAACTGTTGTATTTATATTGTATTTTAAGCCCCTGGCGTTGACTCCTAAGGCAGTAGCTATTCGATGTGGTGGAGCAACGCCATAGCGTGAAGCCTAGGTTGCCCGGAATGTAGAAATGACCATCACTTTCACACCGGCTGCAATTATTCCTGTTATACGATGGAAAAACTTTTGTGTTTTTATTGTATTTTATGCTTCGGGCGTTGACTTCTTAGGCCCTAACTTTTCGATCTGGTGGAGCAACGCGCTAGGGTGAAGCCTAGGTTACCCGGAACGTAGCAATGACCATAACTTTCTTACTGGTTGCAAGTATTCGTTTTATACGATGGAAAAACTGTTCTACTTATATTATATTTTATGCCTCTGGCGTTGACTCCTAAGGCCGTAGCTATTCGATGTGGTAGAACAACGTCCCATAGTGAAGCCTAGGTTGCCCGGAACGTAGAAATGACCATATCTTTCACACTGGTTGCAATTATTCCTGTTATTCGATCGAAAAACTGTTGTATTTATATTATATTTTATGCTTTAGGCGTTGACTTCGAAGGCCGTAGCTATTCGATCTGGTGGAGCAACGCCCTAGGGTGAAGCCTACGTTGTCCGGAACGTAGAAATGACCATAACTATCATACTGGTTGCAGTTATTCCTGTTATACGATGGAAAAACTGTTGTATTTTTATTTTATTTTATGCTTCGGGCGTTGACTTCTTAGGCCCTAACTATTCGCTCTGGTGGAACAACGCCCTAGAGTGAAGCCTAGGTTGCATGGAACGTAGAAATGCCCATTACTTTCACACTGGTTGTAATTATTCCTGTTATACGATGGAATAACTGTTGTATTTCTATTTTATTTTATGCTTCTGGCGTTGAATTCTAAGTCCCTAGCTATTCTATCTGGTGGAGCTACGCCCTAGAGTGAAGCCTAGGTTTTCCGGAACGTAGAAGTGACCATATCTTTCACACTGGTTGCAATTATTCCTGTTATACGATGGAAAAACTGTTGTATTTATATCATATTTTATGCTGCAGGCGTTGACTTCTAAGGCCGCATCTATTCGATCTGGTGGAGCAACGCCCTAAAGTGAAGCCTAGGTTGCCCGGAATGTAGAAGTGACCATAAATTTCACACTGGTTGCAATTATTCCAGGTATAGAATGTAAAAACTGTTGTATTTAAATTGTATTTTATGCTTCTGGCGTTGACTTCTTAGGCCCTAACTATTGGATCCGGTGGATCAACGCCCTAGGGTGAAGCCTAGGTTGCCCGGAACGTAGAAATGACCATAACTTTCATACTGATTGCTATTATTCGTTTTATACGATGGATAAGCTGTTGTATTTCTATTGTATTTTATGCTTCAGGCGTTGACTTCTAAGGCCGTAGCTATTCGGTGTGGTGGAGCAACGCCCTAGTGTGAAACCTAGGTTGCCCGGAACGTAGAAATGACCATTACTTCCACACTGTTTGCAATTATTCATTCGATACAATGGAAAAACTGTTGTATATATACTGTATTTTATTCTTCTGGCATTGACTTCTAAGGCCCTAACTATTCGATGTGGTGGACCAACGCCCTATAGCGAAACCTATGATGCCCGGAACGTAGAAATGACCATAACATTCATTCGAGTTGTAATATTTCGTTTTATACGATGGAAAAACTGTTGTATTTATATTGTATTTTATGCTTCAGGCGTTGACTTCTTAGGCCCTAACTATTCGCTCTGGTGGAACAACGCCCAAGAGTGAAGCCAAGGTTGCCTGGAACGTAGAAATGACCATTACTTTCACACTGGTTGCAATTATCCGTGTTAAACGATGGAAGAACTGTTGCATTTTTATTGTATTTTATGCGTATGGAGTAGTTTTCTAAGGCCCTAACTATTCGACATGGTGTAGCAACGCCCTAGAGTGAAGCCTGGGTTGCCCGGAACGTAGACATGACCATATCTTTCACACTGGTTGCAATTATTCCTGTTATACGATGGAAAAGCTGTTGTATTTCTATTGTATTTTATCCTTCTGGCGTCGACTTCTTAGGCCCTAACTATTCGATCTGGTGGAGCAACACCCTAGGGAGAAGCCGAGATTGCCCGGAACGTAGAAATGACCATTACCTTCAGGCTTGTTGCAATTTTTCCTGTTATACGATGGAAAAACTGTTGTATTTATATAGAATTTTATGCTTCTGGCGTTGACTTCTAAGGCCCTCACTGTTCGATGTGGTGGAGCATCGCCCTAGAGCGAAGCCTAGGCTGCCCGGAACGTAGAAATGACCATTACTTTCACACTGGTTGCAATTATTCCTGTTATACGATGGACAAACTGCTGGTTTTTTATTGTACTTTATGCTTCTGGCGTTGACATCTATGGCCCTATGTGTTCGATCTGGTGGAGCAACGCTCTAGAATGAAGCCTAGGTTCCCCGGACCTTAGAAATGACCATCACCTTCACTCTGTGTGCAATTATTCCTGTTATACGATGGAAAAACTGTGGTATTTTTATTGTATTTTATGCTTCGGGCGTTGACTTCTGTGGTCCTAACTATTGGATCTGCTGGAGCAACGCCATAGAGTGAAGCCTAGGTTGCCCGGAACGCAGAAATGACCATATCTTACACACTGGATGCAATTATTCCTGTTATACGATGGAAAAGCTGTTGTACTTATATTGTATTTTATACTTCTCGCGTAGACTTCTTACGCCCTAACTATTCGATCTGGTGGAACGACGCCCCAGAGTGAAGCCCAGGTTGCCCGGAACTTAGAGGTGACCATCACCTTCGCTCTGGTTGCAATTATTCCTGTAATACGATGGAAAAACTGTTGTATTTTTATTGTATTTTATGCATCGGGTATTGACTTCTGAGGTCCTAACTATTGGATCTGCTGGAGCAACGCCCTAGGTTGAAGCCTAGGTTGCCCGGAACGTAGAAATGACCATAACTTTCATACTGGTTGCAATTATTCATTTTATACGATGGAAAAACTGTTGTATTTATATTGTATTTTAAGCCCCTGGCGTTGACTCCTAAGGCAGTAGCTATTCGATGTGGTGGAGTAACGCCCTAGAGTGAAGCCTAGGTTTCCCGGAACGTAGAAATAACCATATCCTTCATACTGGTTGCAATTAGTCCTGTTATACGATGGAAAAACTGTTGCATGTATATTATATTTTATTCTTCAGGCGTAGACTGCTAAGGCCGTAGCTACTCGATGTGGTGGGGCAACGCCCTAGAGTGAAGCCTAGGTTGCCCGGAACGTAGAAATGATCATTACTTCCACACTGTTTGCATTTATTCATTTTATAGAATGGAAAAACTGTTGTATTTATATTGTATTTTATAGTTATGGCGTTGACTTCTAAGGCCGTAGCTATTCGATGTGGTGACGCAATGCCCTAGAGTGAAGCCTAGGTTGCCCGCAACGTAAAAATGACCATATCTTTCACACTGATTGCAATTATTCTTGTTATACGATTGAAAAACTGTTGTGTTTATATTGTATTTTATGCTTCTGGGGTTGACTTCTGAGGCCGTAGCTATTCGATGTGGTGGAGCAACGCCATAGCGTGAAGCCTAGGTTGCCCGGAATGTAGAAATGACCATCACTTTCACACCGGCTGCAATTATTCCTGTTATACGATGGAAAAACTTTTGTATTTTTATTGTATTTTATGCTTCGGGCGTTGACTTCTTAGGCCCTAACTTTTCGATCTGGTGGAGCAACGCGCTAGGGTGAAGCCTAGGTTACCCGGAACGTAGCAATGACCATAACTTTCTTACTGGTTGCAAGTATTCGTTTTATACGATGGAAAAACTGTTCTACTTATATTATATTTTATGCCTCTGGCGTTGACTCCTTAGGCCGTAGCTATTCGATGTGGTAGAACAACGTCCCATAGTGAAGCCTAGGTTGCCCGGAACGTAGAAATGACCATATCTTTCACACTGGTTGCAATTATTCCTGTTATTCGATCGAAAAACTGTTGTATTTATATTATATTTTATGCTTCAGGCGTTGACTTCGAAGGCCGTAGCTATTCGGTCTGGTGGAGCAACGCCCTAGGGTGAAGCCTACGTTCTCCGGAACGTAGAAATGACCATAACTATCATACTGGTTGCAATTATTCGTTTTATACGATGGAAAGACTATTGTATTTATATTGTATTTTATAGCTATGCCGTTGTCTTCTAAGGCCGTAGCTATTCGATGTGGTTGGGCAACGCCCTTGAGTGAAGCCTAGGTTGCCCGGAACTTAGAAATGACCATATCTTTCACACTGATTGCAATTATTCCTGTTATACGATGGAAAAACTGTTGTATTTATATTGTATTTTATGCTTCTGTCGTTGACTTCTTAGGCCCAAACTATTCGATCTGGTGGAGCAACGCCCTAGAGTGAAGCCTAGGTTGCCCGGAATGTAGAAGTGACCATAAATTTCACACTGGTTGCAATTATTCCAGGTATAGGATGTAAAAACTGTTGTATTTAAATTGTATTTTATGCTTCTGGCGTTGACTTCTTAGGCCCTAACTATTGGATCCGGTGGATCAACGCCCTAGGGTGAAGCCTAGGTTGCCCGGGACGTAGAAATGACCATAACTTTCATACTGATTGCAATTATTCGTTTTATACGATGGAAAAACTGTTTTACTTATATTATATTTTGTGCCTCTGGCGTTGACTCCTAAGGCCGTAGCTATTCGATGTGGTAGAGCAACGTCCCATAGTGAAGCCTAGGTTGCCCGGAACGTAGAAATGACCATATCTTTCACACTGGTTGCAATTATTCCTGCTATTCGATCGAAAAACTGTTGTATTTATATTATATTTTATGCTTCAGGCGTTGACTTCGAAGGCCGTAGCTATTCGATCTGGTGGAGCAACGCCCTAGGGTGAAGCCTACGTTGTCCGGAACGTAGAAATGACCATAACTATCATACTGGTTGCAGTTATTCCTGTTATACGATGGAAAAACTTTTGTATTTAGTTCGTATTTTATGCTTCTGGTGTTGTCTTCTTAGGCCCTAACTATTGGATCTGGTGGAGCAACGCCCTCGAGTGAAGCCTAGGTTGGCCGGAACGTAGAAATGACCATAACTTTCATTCTGGTTGTAATTATTCGTTTTATACGATATAAAAACTGTTGTATTTATATTGTATTTTATGCTTCAGGCGTTGACTTCTTATGCCCTAACTATTCGATCTGGTGGAGCAACGCCCTAGAGTGAAGCCTAGGTTGCCCGGAATGTAGAAGTGACCATAAATTTCACACTGGTTGCAATTATTCCAGGTATAGGATGTAAAAACTGTTGTATTTAAATTGTATTTTATGCTTCTGGCGTTGACTTCTTAGGCCCTAACTATTGGATCCGGTGGACCAACGCCCTAGGGTGAAGCCTAGGTTGCCCGGAACGTAGAAATGACCATAACTTTCATACTGATTGCAATTATTCGTTTTATACGATGGAAAAACTGTTTTACTTATATTATATTTTGTGCCTCTGGCGTTGACTCCTAAGGCCGTAGCTATTCGATGTGGTAGAGCAACGTCCCATAGTGAAGCCTAGGTTGCCCGGAACGTAGAAATGACCATATCTTTCACACTGGTTGCAATTATTCCTGTTATTCGATCGAAAAACTGTTGTATTTATATTATATTTTATGCTTCAGGCGTTGACTTCGAAGGCCGTAGCTATTCGATCTGGTGGAGCAACGCCCTAGGGTGAAGCCTACGTTGTCCGGAACGTAGAAATGACCATAACTATCATACTGGTTGCAGTTATTCCTGTTATACGATGGAAAAACTGTTGTATTTTTATTTTATTTTATGCTTCGGGCGTTGACTTCTTAGGCCCTAACTATTCGCTCTGGTGGAACAACGCCCTAGAGTGAAGCCAAGGTTGCCTGGAACGTAGAAATGACCATTACTTTCACACTGGTTGCAATTATCCGTGTTATACGATGGAAAAACTCTTGCATTTTTATTGTATTTTATGCGTATGGAGCAGTTTTCTAAGGCCCTAACTATTCGACATGGTGGAGCAACGCCCTAGAGTGAAGCCTAGGTTGCATGGAACGTAGAAATGCCCATTACTTTCACACTGGTTGTAATTATTCCTGTTATACGATGGAATAACTGTTGTATTTCTATTTTATTTTATGCTTCTGGCGTTGAATTCTAAGTCCCTAGCTATTCTATCTGGTGGAGCTACGCCCTAGAGTGAAGCCTAGGTTTTCCGGAACGTAGAAGTGACCATATCTTTCACACTGGTTGCAATTATTCCTGTTATACGATGGAAAAACTGTTGTATTTATATCATATTTTATGCTGCAGGCGTTGACTTCTAAGGCCGCATCTATTCGATGTGGTGGAGCGACGCCCTAGAGGGAATCCTAGGTTGCCCGGAACGTAGAAATGACCATTACCTTCACACTGGTTGCTATTATTCGTTTTATACGATGGGAAAATTGTTGGATTTTTATTGTATTTTATGCGTCTGGAGTTGTTTTCTAAGGCCCTAGCTATTCGACCTGGTGGAGCAACGCTATAGAGTGAATCCTAGGTTGCCCGGAACGTTGAAATGACCATACCTTTCACACTGGTTGCAATGTTTCCTGTTATACAAGGGAAAAACTGCTGTATATATATTGTATTTTATGCATCTGGCGTTGACTTCTTAGGCCCTAACTATCCGATGTGGTGGACCAACGCCCTAGAGCGATACCTAGGTTGCCCGGAACGTAGAAATGACCATAACTTTCATACTGATTGCAATTATTCGCTTTATACGATGGAAAAACTGTTTTACTTATATTATATTTTATGCCTCTGGCGTTGACTCCTAAGGCCGTAGCTATTCGATGTGGTAGAACAACGTCCCATAGTGAAGCCTAGGTTGCCCGGAACGTAGAAATGACCATATCTTTCACACTGGTTGCAATTATTCCTGTTATTCGATCGAAAAACTGTTGTATTTATATTATATTTTATGCTTCAGGCGTTGACTTCGAAGGCCGTAGCTATTCGATCTGGTGGAGCAACGCCCTAGGGTGAAGCCAACGTTGTCCGGAACGTAGAAATGACAATAACAATCATACTGGTTGCAATTATTCGTTTTATACGATGGAAAGACTATTGTATTTATATTGTATTTTATAGCTATGCCGTTGTCTTCTAAGGCCGTAGCTATTCGATGTGGTTGGGCAACGCCCTTGAGTGAAGCCTAGGTTGCCCGGAACTTAGAAATGACCATATCTTTCACACTGATTGCAATTATTCCTGTTATACGATGGTAAAACTGTTGTATTTATATTGTATTTTATGCTTCTGGCGTTGACTTCTAAGGCCGTAGCTATTCGGCGTGGTGGACCAACGCCCTAGTGTGAAGCACAGGTTGCCCGGAACGTAGAAATGACCTTATCTTTCACTCTGGTTGCAGTTATTCCTGTTATACGATGGAAAAACTGTTGTATTTTTATTTTATTTTATGCTTCTGGCGTTGACTTCTAAGGCACTAGCTATTCGATCTGGTGGAGCAACGGTCTAGAGTGAAGCCTAGGTTGCCCGGAATGTAGAAATGACATTCATTTTCACACTGGTTGCAATTATTCCTGTTATACGATGGAAAAACTGTTGTATTTAGTTCGTATTTTATGCTTCTGGTGTTGTCTTCTTAGGCCCTAACTATTGGATCTGGTGGAGCAACGCCCTCGAGTGAAGCCTAGGTTGGCCGGAACGTAGAAATGACCATAACTTTCATTCTGGTTGTAATTATTCGTTTTATACGATATAAAAACTGTTGTATTTATATTGTATTTTATGCTTCAGGCGTTGACTTCTTATGCCCTAACTATTCGATCTGGTGGAGCAACGCCCTCGAGTGAAGCCTAGGTTGGCCGGAACGTAGAAATGACCATAACTTTCATTCTGGTTGTAATTATTCGTTTTATACGATATAAAAACTGTTGTATTTATATTGTATTTTATGCTTCTGGCGTTGACTTCTTAGGCCCTAACTATTCGATCTGGTGGAGCAACGCCCTAAAGTGAAGCCTAGGTTGCCCGGAATGTAGAAGTGACCATAAATTTCACACTGGTTGCAATTATTCCAGGTATAGGATGTAAAAACTGTTGTATTTAAATTGTATTTTATGCTTCTGGCGTTGACTTCTTAGGCCCTAACTATTGGATCCGGTGGATCAACGCCCTAGGGTGAAGCCTAGGTTGCCCGGAACGTAGAAATGACCATAACTTTCATACTGATTGCTATTATTCGTTTTATACGATGGAAAAACTGTTTTACTTATATTATATTTTATGTCTCTGGCGTTGACTCCTAAGGCCGTAGCTATTCGATGTGGTAGAGCAACGTCCCATAGTGAAGCCTAGGTTGCCCGGAATGTAGAAATGACATTCACTTTCACACTGGTTGCAATTATTCCTGTTATACGATGGAAAAACTGTTGTATTTAGTTCGTATTTTATGCTTCTGGTGTTGTCTTCTAAGGCCCTAACTATTGGATCTGGTGGAGCAACGCCCTAGTGTGAAGCCTAGGTTGCCTGGAACGTATAAATGACCATAACCTTCATACTGATTGCAATTATTCGTTTTATACGATGGATAAGCTGTTGTATTTCTATTGTATTTTATGCTTCAGGCGTTGACTTCTAAGGCCGTAGCTATTCGGTGTGGTGGAGCAACGCCCTAGTGTGAAACCTAGGTTGCCCGGAACGTAGAAATGACCATTACTTCCACACTGTTTGCAATTATTCATTCGATACAATGGAAAAACTGTTGTATATATACTGTATTTTATTCTTCTGGCATTGACTTCTAAGGCCCTAACTATTCGATGTGGTGGACCAACGCCCTATAGCGAAACCTATGTTGCCCGGAACGTAGAAATGACCATAACATTCATTCGAGTTGTAATATTTCGTTTTATACGATGGAAAAACTGTTGTATTTATATTGTATTTTATGCTTCAGGCGTTGACTTCTTAGGCCCTAACTATTCGCTCTGGTGGAACAACGCCCAAGAGTGAAGCCAAGGTTGCCTGGAACGTAGAAATGACCATTACTTTCACACTGGTTGCAATTATCCGTGTTAAACGATGGAAGAACTGTTGCATTTTTATTGTATTTTATGCGTATGGAGTAGTTTTCTAAGGCCCTAACTATTCGACATGGTGGAGCAACGCCCTAGAGTGAAGCCTGGGTTGCCCGGAACGTAGACATGACCATATCTTTCACACTGGTTGCAATTATTCCTGTTATACGATGGAAATGCTGTTGTATTTCTATTATATTTTATCCTTCTGGCGTCGACTTCTTAGGCCCTAACTATTCGATCTGGTGGAGCAACACCCTAGGGAGAAGCCGAGATTGCCCGGAACGTAGAAATGACCATTACCTTCAGGCTTGTTGCAATTTTTCCTGTTATACGATGGAAAAACTGTTGTATTTATATAGAATTTTATGCTTCTGGCGTTGACTTCTAAGGCCCTCACTGTTCGATGTGGTGGAGCATCGCCCTAGAGCGAAGCCTAGGCTGCCCGGAACGTAGAAATGACCATTACTTTCACACTGGTTGCAATTATTCCTGTTATACGATGGACAAACTGCTGGTTTTTTATTGTACTTTATGCTTCTGGCGTTGACATCTATGGCCCTATGTGTTCGATCTGGTGGAGCAACGCTCTAGAATGAAGCCTAGGTTCCCCGGACCTTAGAAATGACCATCACCTTCACTCTGTGTGCAATTATTCCTGTTATACGATGGAAAAACTGTGGTATTTTCATTGTATTTTATGCTTCGGGCGTTGACTTCTGTGGTCCTAACTATTGGATCTGCTGGAGCAACGCCATAGAGTGAAGCCTAGGTTGCCCGGAACGCAGAAATGACCATATCTTACACACTGGATGCAATTATTCCTGTTATACGATGGAAAAGCTGTTGTACTTATATTGTATTTTATACTTCTCGCGTAGACTTCTTACGCCCTAACTATTCGATCTGGTGGAACGACGCCCCAGAGTGAAGCCCAGGTTGCCCGGAACTTAGAGGTGACCATCACCTTCGCTCTGGTTGCAATTATTCCTGTAATACGATGGAAAAACTGTTGTATTTTTATTGTATTTTATGCATCGGGTATTGACTTCTGAGGTCCTAACTATTGGATCTGCTGGAGCAACGCCCTAGGTTGAAGCCTAGGTTGCCCGGAACGTAGAAATGACCATAACTTTCATACTGGTTGCAATTATTCATTTTATACGATGGAAAAACTGTTGTATTTATATTGTATTTTAAGCCCCTGGCGTTGACTCCTAAGGCAGTAGCTATTCGATGTGGTGGAGTAACGCCCTAGAGTGAAGCCTAGGTTTCCCGGAACGTAGAAATAACCATATCCTTCATACTGGTTGCAATTAGTCCTGTTATACGATGGAAAAACTGTTGCATGTATATTATATTTTATTCTTCAGGCGTAGACTGCTAAGGCCGTAGCTAGTCGATGTGGTGGGGCAACGCCCTAGAGTGAAGCCTAGGTTGCCCGGAACGTAGAAATGATCATTACTTCCACACTGTTTGCATTTATTCATTTTATAGAATGGAAAAACTGTTGTATTTATATTGTATTTTATAGTTATGGCGTTGACTTCTAAGGCCGTAGCTATTCGATGTGGTGACGCAATGTCCTAGAGTGAAGCCTAGGTTGCCCGCAACGTAAAAATGACCATATCTTTCACACTGATTGCAATTATTCTTGTTATACGATTGAAAAACTGTTGTGTTTATATTGTATTTTATGCTTCTGGGGTTGACTTCTGAGGCCGTAGCTATTCGATGTGGTGGAGCAACGCCATAGCGTGAAGCCTAGGTTGCCCGGAATGTAGAAATGACCATCACTTTCACACCGGCTGCAATTATTCCTGTTATACGATGGAAAAACTTTTGTATTTTTATTGTATTTTATGCTTCGGGCGTTGACTTCTTAGGCCCTAACTTTTCGATCTGGTGGAGCAACGCGCTAGGGTGAAGCCTAGGTTACCCGGAACGTAGCAATGACCATAACTTTCTTACTGGTTGCAAGTATTCGTTTTATACGATGGAAAAACTGTTCTACTTATATTATATTTTATGCCTCTGGCGTTGACTCCTAAGGCCGTAGCTATTCGATGTGGTAGAACAACGTCCCATAGTGAAGCCTAGGTTGCCCGGAACGTAGAAATGACCATATCTTTCACACTGGTTGCAATTATTCCTGTTATTCGATCGAAAAACTGTTGTGTTTATATTATATTTTATGCTTCAGGCGTTGACTTCGAAGGCCGTAGCTATTCGGTCTGGTGGAGCAACGCCCTAGGGTGAAGCCTACGTTGTCCGGAACGTAGAAATGACCATAACTATCATACTGGTTGCAATTATTCGTTTTATACGATGGAAAGACTATTGTATTTATATTGTATTTTATAGCTATGCCGTTGTCTTCTAAGGCCGTAGCTATTCGATGTGGTTGGGCAACGCCCTTGAGTGAAGCCTAGGTTGCCCGGAACTTAGAAATGACCATATCTTTCACACTGATTGCAATTATTCCTGTTATACGATGGAAAAACTGTTGTATTTATATTGTATTTTATGCTTCTGGCGTTGACTTATAAGGCCGTAGCTATTCGGCGTGGTAGACCAACGCCCTAGTGTGAAGCACAGGTTGCCCGGAACGTAGAAATGACCTTATCTTTCACTCTGGTTGCAGTTATTCCTGTTATGCGATGGAAAAACTGTTGTATTTTTATTTTATTTTATGCTTCTGGCGTTGACTTCTAAGCCACTAGCTATTCGATCTGGTGGAGCAACGGTCTAGAGTGAAGCCTAGGTTGCCCGGAATGTAGAAATGACATTCACTTTCACACTGGTTGCAATTATTCCTGTTATACGATGGAAAAACTGTTGTATTTAGTTCGTATTTTATGCTTCTGGTGTTGTCTTCTTAGGCCCTAACTATTGGATCTGGTGGAGCAACGCCCTCGAGTGAAGCCTAGGTTGGCCGGAACGTAGAAATGACCATAACTTTCATTCTGGTTGTAATTATTCGTTTTATACGATAGAAAAACTGTTGTACTTATATTGTATTTTATGCTTCAGGCGTTGACTTCTTATGCCCTAACTATTCGATCTGGTGGAGCAGCGCCCTCGAGTGAAGCCTAGGTTGGCCGGAACGTAGAAATGACCATAACTTTCATTCTGGTTGTAATTATACGTTTTATACGATATAAAAACTGTTGTATTTATATTGTATTTTATGCTTCTGTCGTTGACTTCTTAGGCCCTAACTATTCGATCTGGTGGAGCAACGCCCTAGAGTGAAGCCTAGGTTGCCCGGAATGTAGAAGTGACCATAAATTTCACACTGGTTGCAATTATTCCAGGTATAGGATGTAAAAACTGTTGTATTTAAATTGTATTTTATGCTTCTGGCGTTGACTTCTTAGGCCCTAACTATTGGTTCCGGTGGATCAACGCCCTAGGGTGAAGCCTAGGTTGCCCGGGACGTAGAAATGACCATAACTTTCATACTGATTGCAATTATTCGTTTTATACGATGGAAAAACTGTTTTACTTATATTATATTTTGTGCCTCTGGCGTTGACTCCTAAGGCCGTAGCTATTCGATGTGGTAGAGCAACGTCCCATAGTGAAGCCTAGGTTGCCCGGAACGTAGAAATGACCATATCTTTCACACTGGTTGCAATTATTCCTGTTATTCGATCGAAAAACTGTTGTATTTATATTATATTTTATGCTTCAGGCGTTGACTTCGAAGGCCGTAGCTATTCGATCTGGTGGAGCAACGCCCTAGGGTGAAGCCTACGTTGTCCGGAACGTAGAAATGACCATAACTATCATACTGGTTGCAGTTATTCCTGTTATACGATGGAAAAACTGTTGTATTTAGTTCGTATTTTATGCTTCTGGTGTTGTCTTCTTAGGCCCTAACTATTGGATCTGGTAGAGCAACGTCCCATAGTGAAGCCTAGGTTGCCCGGAACGTAGAAATGACCTTATCTTTCACTCTGGTTGCAGTTATTCCTGTTATACGATGGAAAAACTGTTGTATTTTTATTTTATTTTATGCTTCTGGCGTTGACTTCTAAGGCACTAGCTATTCGATCTGGTGGAACGACGCCCCAGAGTGAAGCCTAGGTTGCCCGGAACTTAGAGGTGACCATCACCTTCGCTCTGGTTGCAATTATTCCTGTAATACGATGGAAAAACTGTTGTATTTTTATTGTATTTTATGCATCGGGTATTGACTTCTGAGGTCCTAACTACTGGATCTGCTGGAGCAACGCCCTAGGTTGAAGCCTAGGTTGCCCGGAACGTAGAAATGACCATAACTTTCATACTGGTTGCAATTATTCATTTTATACGATGGAAAAACTGTTGTATTTATATTGTATTTTAAGCCCCTGGCGTTGACTCCTAAGGCAGTAGCTATTCGATGTGGTGGAGTAACGCACTAGAGTGAAGCCTAGGTTTCCCGGAACGTAGAAATAACCATATCCTTCATACTGGTTGCAATTAGTCCTGTTATACGATGGAAAAACTGTTGCATGTATATTATATTTTATTCTTCAGGCGTAGACTGCTAAGGCCGTAGCTACTCGATGTGGTGGGGCAACGCCCTAGAGTGAAGCCTAGGTTGCCCGGAACGTAGAAATGATCATTACTTCCACACTGTTTGCAATTATTCATTTTATAGAATGGAAAAACTGTTGTATTTATATTGTATTTTATAGTTATGGCGTTGACTTCTAAGGCCGTAGCTATTCGATGTGGTGACGCAATGCCCTAGAGTGAAGCCTAGGTTGCCCGCAACGTAAGAATGACCATATCTTTCACACTGTTTGCAATTATTCTTGTTATACGATTGAAAAACTGTTGCGTTTATATTGTATTTTATGCTTCTGGGGTTGACTTCTGAGGCCGTAGCTATTCGATGTGGTGGAGCAACGCCATAGCGTGAAGCCTAGGTTGCCCGGAATGTAGAAATGACCATCACTTTCACACCGGCTGCAATTATTCCTGTTATACGATGGAAAAACTTTTGTGTTTTTATTGTATTTTATGCTTCGGGCGTTGACTTCTTAGGCCCTAACTTTTCGATCTGGTGGAGCAACGCGCTAGGGTGAAGCCTAGGTTACCCGGAACGTAGCAATGACCATAACTTTCTTACTGGTTGCAAGTATTCGTTTTATACGATGGAAAAACTGTTCTACTTATATTATATTTTATGCCTCTGGCGTTGACTCCTAAGGCCGTAGCTATTCGATGTGGTAGAACAACGTCCCATAGTGAAGCCTAGGTTGCCCGGAACGTAGAAATGACCATATCTTTCACACTGGTTGCAATTATTCCTGTTATTCGATCGAAAAACTGTTGTATTTATATTATATTTTATGCTTCAGGCGTTGACTTCGAAGGCCGTAGCTATTCGGTCTGGTGGAGCAACGCCCTAGGGTGAAGCCTACGTTGTCCGGAACGTAGAAATGACCATAACTATCATACTGGTTGCAATTATTCGTTTTATACGATGGAAAGACTATTGTATTTATATTGTATTTTATAGCTATGCCGTTGTCTTCTAAGGCCGTAGCTATTCGATGTGGTTGGGCAACGCCCTTGAGTGAAGCCTAGGTTGCCCGGAACTTAGAAATGACCATATCTTTCACACTGATTGCAATTATTCCTGTTATACGATGGAAAAACTGTTGTATTTATATTGTATTTTATGCTTCTGGCGTTGACTTCTAAGGCCGTAGCTATTCGGCGTGGTGGACCAACGCCCTAGTGTGAAGCACAGGTTGCCCGGAACGTAGAAGTGACCTTATCTTTCACTCTGGTTGCAGTTATTCCTGTTATGCGATGGAAAAACTGTTGTATTTTTATTTTATTTTATGCTTCTGGCGTTGACTTCTAAGGCACTAGCTATTCGATCTGGTGGAGCAACGGTCTAGAGTGAAGCCTAGGTTGCCCGGAATGTAGAAATGACATTCACTTTCACACTGGTTGCAATTATTCCTGTTATACGATGGAAAAACTGTTGTATTTAGTTCGTATTTTATGCTTCTGGTGTTGTCTTCTTAGGCCCTAACTATTGGATCTGGTGGAGCAACGCCCTCGAGTGAAGCCTAGGTTGGCCGGAACGTAGAAATGACCATAACTTTCATTCTGGTTGTAATTATTCGTTTTATACGATATAAAAACTGTTGTATTTATATTGTATTTTATGCTTCAGGCGTTGACTTCTTATGCCCTAACTATTCGATCTGGTGGAGCAACGCCCTAGAGTGAAGCCTAGGTTGCCCGGAATGTAGAAGTGACCATAAATTTCACACTGGTTGCAATTATTCCAGGTATAGGATGTAAAAACTGTTGTATTTAAATTGTATTTTATGCTTCTGGCGTTGACTTCTTAGGCCCTAACTATTGGATCCGGTGGATCAACGCCCTAGGGTGAAGCCTAGGTTGCCCGGAACGTAGAAATGACCATAACTTTCTTACTGATTGCAATTATTCGTTTTATACGATGGAAAAACTGTTTTACTTATATTATATTTTGTGCCTCTGGCGTTGACTCCTAAGGCCGTAGCTATTCGATGTGGTAGAGCAACGTCCCATAGTGAAGCCTAGGTTGCCCGGAACGTAGAAATGACCATATCTTTCACACTGGTTGCAATTATTCCTGTTATTCGATCGAAAAACTGTTGTATTTATATTATATTTTATGCTTCAGGCGTTGACTTCGAAGGCCGTAGCTATTCGATCTGGTGGAGCAACGCCCTAGGGTGAAGCCTACGTTGTCCGGAACGTAGAAATGACCATAACTATCATACTGGTTGCAGTTATTCCTGTTATATGATGGAAAAACTGTTGTATTTTTATTTTATTTTATGCTTCGGGCGTTGACTTCTTAGGCCCTAACTATTCGCTCTGGTGGAACAACGCCCTAGAGTGAAGCCAAGGTTGCCTGGAACGTAGAAATGACCATTACTTTCACACTGGTTGCAATTATCCGTGTTATACGATGGAAAAACTCTTGCATTTTTATTGTATTTTATGCGTATGGAGCAGTTTTCTAAGGCCCTAACTATTCGACATGGTGGAGCAACGCCCTAGAGTGAAGCCTAGGTTGCATGGAACGTAGAAATGCCCATTACTTTCACACTGGTTGTAATTATTCCTGTTATACGATGGAATAACTGTTGTATTTCTATTTTATTTTATGCTTCTGGCGTTGAATTCTAAGTCCCTAGCTATTCTATCTGGTGGAGCTACGCCCTAGAGTGAAGCCTAGGTTTTCCGGAACGTAGAAGTGACCATATCTTTCACACTGGTTGCAATTATTCCTGTTATACGATGGAAAAACTGTTGTATTTATATCATATTTTATGCTGCAGGCGTTGACTTCTAAGGCCGCATCTATTCGATCTGGTGGAGCAACGCCCTAAAGTGAAGCCTAGGTTGCCCGGAATGTAGAAGTGACCATAAATTTCACACTGGTTGCAATTATTCCAGGTATAGAATGTAAAAACTGTTGTATTTAAATTGTATTTTATGCTTCTGGCGTTGACTTCTTAGGCCCTAACTATTGGATCCGGTGGATCAACGCCCTAGGGTGAAGCCTAGGTTGCCCGGAACGTAGAAATGACCATAACTTTCATACTGATTGCTATTATTCGTTTTATACGATGGATAAGCTGTTGTATTTCTATTGTATTTTATGCTTCAGGCGTTGACTTCTAAGGCCGTAGCTATTCGGTGTGGTGGAGCAACGCCCTAGTGTGAAACCTAGGTTGCCCGGAACGTAGAAATGACCATTACTTCCACACTGTTTGCAATTATTCATTCGATACAATGGAAAAACTGTTGTATATATACTGTATTTTATTCTTCTGGCATTGACTTCTAAGGCCCTAACTATTCGATGTGGTGGACCAACGCCCTATAGCGAAACCTATGATGCCCGGAACGTAGAAATGACCATAACATTCATTCGAGTTGTAATATTTCGTTTTATACGATGGAAAAACTGTTGTATTTATATTGTATTTTATGCTTCAGGCGTTGACTTCTTAGGCCCTAACTATTCGCTCTGGTGGAACAACGCCCAAGAGTGAAGCCAAGGTTGCCTGGAACGTAGAAATGACCATTACTTTCACACTGGTTGCAATTATCCGTGTTAAACGATGGAAGAACTGTTGCATTTTTATTGTATTTTATGCGTATGGAGTAGTTTTCTAAGGCCCTAACTATTCGACATGGTGTAGCAACGCCCTAGAGTGAAGCCTGGGTTGCCCGGAACGTAGACATGACCATATCTTTCACACTGGTTGCAATTATTCCTGTTATACGATGGAAAAGCTGTTGTATTTCTATTGTATTTTATCCTTCTGGCGTCGACTTCTTAGGCCCTAACTATTCGATCTGGTGGAGCAACACCCTAGGGAGAAGCCGAGATTGCCCGGAACGTAGAAATGACCATTACCTTCAGGCTTGTTGCAATTTTTCCTGTTATACGATGGAAAAACTGTTGTATTTATATAGAATTTTATGCTTCTGGCGTTGACTTCTAAGGCCCTCACTGTTCGATGTGGTGGAGCATCGCCCTAGAGCGAAGCCTAGGCTGCCCGGAACGTAGAAATGACCATTACTTTCACACTGGTTGCAATTATTCCTGTTATACGATGGACAAACTGCTGGTTTTTTATTGTACTTTATGCTTCTGGCGTTGACATCTATGGCCCTATGTGTTCGATCTGGTGGAGCAACGCTCTAGAATGAAGCCTAGGTTCCCCGGACCTTAGAAATGACCATCACCTTCACTCTGTGTGCAATTATTCCTGTTATACGATGGAAAAACTGTGGTATTTTTATTGTATTTTATGCTTCGGGCGTTGACTTCTGTGGTCCTAACTATTGGATCTGCTGGAGCAACGCCATAGAGTGAAGCCTAGGTTGCCCGGAACGCAGAAATGACCATATCTTACACACTGGATGCAATTATTCCTGTTATACGATGGAAAAGCTGTTGTACTTATATTGTATTTTATACTTCTCGCGTAGACTTCTTACGCCCTAACTATTCGATCTGGTGGAACGACGCCCCAGAGTGAAGCCCAGGTTGCCCGGAACTTAGAGGTGACCATCACCTTCGCTCTGGTTGCAATTATTCCTGTAATACGATGGAAAAACTGTTGTATTTTTATTGTATTTTATGCATCGGGTATTGACTTCTGAGGTCCTAACTATTGGATCTGCTGGAGCAACGCCCTAGGTTGAAGCCTAGGTTGCCCGGAACGTAGAAATGACCATAACTTTCATACTGGTTGCAATTATTCATTTTATACGATGGAAAAACTGTTGTATTTATATTGTATTTTAAGCCCCTGGCGTTGACTCCTAAGGCAGTAGCTATTCGATGTGGTGGAGTAACGCCCTAGAGTGAAGCCTAGGTTTCCCGGAACGTAGAAATAACCATATCCTTCATACTGGTTGCAATTAGTCCTGTTATACGATGGAAAAACTGTTGCATGTATATTATATTTTATTCTTCAGGCGTAGACTGCTAAGGCCGTAGCTACTCGATGTGGTGGGGCAACGCCCTAGAGTGAAGCCTAGGTTGCCCGGAACGTAGAAATGATCATTACTTCCACACTGTTTGCATTTATTCATTTTATAGAATGGAAAAACTGTTGTATTTATATTGTATTTTATAGTTATGGCGTTGACTTCTAAGGCCGTAGCTATTCGATGTGGTGACGCAATGCCCTAGAGTGAAGCCTAGGTTGCCCGCAACGTAAAAATGACCATATCTTTCACACTGATTGCAATTATTCTTGTTATACGATTGAAAAACTGTTGTGTTTATATTGTATTTTATGCTTCTGGGGTTGACTTCTGAGGCCGTAGCTATTCGATGTGGTGGAGCAACGCCATAGCGTGAAGCCTAGGTTGCCCGGAATGTAGAAATGACCATCACTTTCACACCGGCTGCAATTATTCCTGTTATACGATGGAAAAACTTTTGTATTTTTATTGTATTTTATGCTTCGGGCGTTGACTTCTTAGGCCCTAACTTTTCGATCTGGTGGAGCAACGCGCTAGGGTGAAGCCTAGGTTACCCGGAACGTAGCAATGACCATAACTTTCTTACTGGTTGCAAGTATTCGTTTTATACGATGGAAAAACTGTTCTACTTATATTATATTTTATGCCTCTGGCGTTGACTCCTTAGGCCGTAGCTATTCGATGTGGTAGAACAACGTCCCATAGTGAAGCCTAGGTTGCCCGGAACGTAGAAATGACCATATCTTTCACACTGGTTGCAATTATTCCTGTTATTCGATCGAAAAACTGTTGTATTTATATTATATTTTATGCTTCAGGCGTTGACTTCGAAGGCCGTAGCTATTCGGTCTGGTGGAGCAACGCCCTAGGGTGAAGCCTACGTTGTCCGGAACGTAGAAATGACCATAACTATCATACTGGTTGCAATTATTCGTTTTATACGATGGAAAGACTATTGTATTTATATTGTATTTTATAGCTATGCCGTTGTCTTCTAAGGCCGTAGCTATTCGATGTGGTTGGGCAACGCCCTTGAGTGAAGCCTAGGTTGCCCGGAACTTAGAAATGACCATATCTTTCACACTGATTGCAATTATTCCTGTTATACGATGGAAAAACTGTTGTATTTATATTGTATTTTATGCTTCTGTCGTTGACTTCTTAGGCCCAAACTATTCGATCTGGTGGAGCAACGCCCTAGAGTGAAGCCTAGGTTGCCCGGAATGTAGAAGTGACCATAAATTTCACACTGGTTGCAATTATTCCAGGTATAGGATGTAAAAACTGTTGTATTTAAATTGTATTTTATGCTTCTGGCGTTGACTTCTTAGGCCCTAACTATTGGATCCGGTGGATCAACGCCCTAGGGTGAAGCCTAGGTTGCCCGGGACGTAGAAATGACCATAACTTTCATACTGATTGCAATTATTCGTTTTATACGATGGAAAAACTGTTTTACTTATATTATATTTTGTGCCTCTGGCGTTGACTCCTAAGGCCGTAGCTATTCGATGTGGTAGAGCAACGTCCCATAGTGAAGCCTAGGTTGCCCGGAACGTAGAAATGACCATATCTTTCACACTGGTTGCAATTATTCCTGCTATTCGATCGAAAAACTGTTGTATTTATATTATATTTTATGCTTCAGGCGTTGACTTCGAAGGCCGTAGCTATTCGATCTGGTGGAGCAACGCCCTAGGGTGAAGCCTACGTTGTCCGGAACGTAGAAATGACCATAACTATCATACTGGTTGCAGTTATTCCTGTTATACGATGGAAAAACTTTTGTATTTAGTTCGTATTTTATGCTTCTGGTGTTGTCTTCTTAGGCCCTAACTATTGGATCTGGTGGAGCAACGCCCTCGAGTGAAGCCTAGGTTGGCCGGAACGTAGAAATGACCATAACTTTCATTCTGGTTGTAATTATTCGTTTTATACGATATAAAAACTGTTGTATTTATATTGTATTTTATGCTTCAGGCGTTGACTTCTTATGCCCTAACTATTCGATCTGGTGGAGCAACGCCCTAGAGTGAAGCCTAGGTTGCCCGGAATGTAGAAGTGACCATAAATTTCACACAGGTTGCAATTATTCCAGGTATAGGATGTAAAAACTGTTGTATTTAAATTGTATTTTATGCTTCTGGCGTTGACTTCTTAGGCCCTAACTATTGGATCCGGTGGACCAACGCCCTAGGGTGAAGCCTAGGTTGCCCGGAACGTAGAAATGACCATAACTTTCATACTGATTGCAATTATTCGTTTTATACGATGGAAAAACTGTTTTACTTATATTATATTTTGTGCCTCTGGCGTTGACTCCTAAGGCCGTAGCTATTCGATGTGGTAGAGCAACGTCCCATAGTGAAGCCTAGGTTGCCCGGAACGTAGAAATGACCATATCTTTCACACTGGTTGCAATTATTCCTGTTATTCGATCGAAAAACTGTTGTATTTATATTATATTTTATGCTTCAGGCGTTGACTTCGAAGGCCGTAGCTATTCGATCTGGTGGAGCAACGCCCTAGGGTGAAGCCTACGTTGTCCGGAACGTAGAAATGACCATAACTATCATACTGGTTGCAGTTATTCCTGTTATACGATGGAAAAACTGTTGTATTTTTATTTTATTTTATGCTTCGGGCGTTGACTTCTTAGGCCCTAACTATTCGCTCTGGTGGAACAACGCCCTAGAGTGAAGCCAAGGTTGCCTGGAACGTAGAAATGACCATTACTTTCACACTGGTTGCAATTATCCGTGTTATACGATGGAAAAACTCTTGCATTTTTATTGTATTTTATGCGTATGGAGCAGTTTTCTAAGGCCCTAACTATTCGACATGGTGGAGCAACGCCCTAGAGTGAAGCCTAGGTTGCATGGAACGTAGAAATGCCCATTACTTTCACACTGGTTGTAATTATTCCTGTTATACGATGGAATAACTGTTGTATTTCTATTTTATTTTATGCTTCTGGCGTTGAATTCTAAGTCCCTAGCTATTCTATCTGGTGGAGCTACGCCCTAGAGTGAAGCCTAGGTTTTCCGGAACGTAGAAGTGACCATATCTTTCACACTGGTTGCAATTATTCCTGTTATACGATGGAAAAACTGTTGTATTTATATCATATTTTATGCTGCAGGCGTTGACTTCTAAGGCCGCATCTATTCGATGTGGTGGAGCGACGCCCTAGAGGGAATCCTAGGTTGCCCGGAACGTAGAAATGACCATTACCTTCACACTGGTTGCTATTATTCGTTTTATACGATGGGAAAATTGTTGGATTTTTATTGTATTTTATGCGTCTGGAGTTGTTTTCTAAGGCCCTAGCTATTCGACCTGGTGGAGCAACGCTATAGAGTGAATCCTAGGTTGCCCGGAACGTTGAAATGACCATACCTTTCACACTGGTTGCAATGTTTCCTGTTATACAAGGGAAAAACTGCTGTATATATATTGTATTTTATGCATCTGGCGTTGACTTCTTAGGCCCTAACTATCCGATGTGGTGGACCAACGCCCTAGAGCGATACCTAGGTTGCCCGGAACGTAGAAATGACCAAAACTTTCATACTGATTGCAATTATTCGCTTTATACGATGGAAAAACTGTTTTACTTATATTATATTTTATGCCTCTGGCGTTGACTCCTAAGGCCGTAGCTATTCGATGTGGTAGAACAACGTCCCATAGTGAAGCCTAGGTTGCCCGGAACGTAGAAATGACCATATCTTTCACACTGGTTGCAATTATTCCTGTTATTCGATCGAAAAACTGTTGTATTTATATTATATTTTATGCTTCAGGCGTTGACTTCGAAGGCCGTAGCTATTCGATCTGGTGGAGCAACGCCCTAGGGTGAAGCCAACGTTGTCCGGAACGTAGAAATGACAATAACAATCATACTGGTTGCAATTATTCGTTTTATACGATGGAAAGACTATTGTATTTATATTGTATTTTATAGCTATGCCGTTGTCTTCTAAGGCCGTAGCTATTCGATGTGGTTGGGCAACGCCCTTGAGTGAAGCCTAGGTTGCCCGGAACTTAGAAATGACCATATCTTTCACACTGATTGCAATTATTCCTGTTATACGATGGTAAAACTGTTGTATTTATATTGTATTTTATGCTTCTGGCGTTGACTTCTAAGGCCGTAGCTATTCGGCGTGGTGGACCAACGCCCTAGTGTGAAGCACAGGTTGCCCGGAACGTAGAAATGACCTTATCTTTCACTCTGGTTGCAGTTATTCCTGTTATACGATGGAAAAACTGTTGTATTTTTATTTTATTTTATGCTTCTGGCGTTGACTTCTAAGGCACTAGCTATTCGATCTGGTGGAGCAACGGTCTAGAGTGAAGCCTAGGTTGCCCGGAATGTAGAAATGACATTCATTTTCACACTGGTTGCAATTATTCCTGTTATACGATGGAAAAACTGTTGTATTTAGTTCGTATTTTATGCTTCTGGTGTTGTCTTCTTAGGCCCTAACTATTGGATCTGGTGGAGCAACGCCCTCGAGTGAAGCCTAGGTTGGCCGGAACGTAGAAATGACCATAACTTTCATTCTGGTTGTAATTATTCGTTTTATACGATATAAAAACTGTTGTATTTATATTGTATTTTATGCTTCAGGCGTTGACTTCTTATGCCCTAACTATTCGATCTGGTGGAGCAACGCCCTCGAGTGAAGCCTAGGTTGGCCGAAACGTAGAAATGACCATAACTTTCATTCTGGTTGTAATTATTCGTTTTATACGATATAAAAACTGTTGTATTTATATTGTATTTTATGCTTCTGGCGTTGACTTCTTAGGCCCTAACTATTCGATCTGGTGGAGCAACGCCCTAAAGTGAAGCCTAGGTTGCCCGGAATGTAGAAGTGACCATAAATTTCACACTGGTTGCAATTATTCCAGGTATAGGATGTAAAAACTGTTGTATTTAAATTGTATTTTATGCTTCTGGCGTTGACTTCTTAGGCCCTAACTATTGGATCCGGTGGATCAACGCCCTAGGGTGAAGCCTAGGTTGCCCGGAACGTAGAAATGACCATAACTTTCATACTGATTGCTATTATTCGTTTTATACGATGGAAAAACTGTTTTACTTATATTATATTTTATGTCTCTGGCGTTGACTCCTAAGGCCGTAGCTATTCGATGTGGTAGAGCAACGTCCCATAGTGAAGCCTAGGTTGCCCGGAATGTAGAAATGACATTCACTTTCACACTGGTTGCAATTATTCCTGTTATACGATGGAAAAACTGTTGTATTTAGTTCGTATTTTATGCTTCTGGTGTTGTCTTCTAAGGCCCTAACTATTGGATCTGGTGGAGCAACGCCCTAGTGTGAAGCCTAGGTTGCCTGGAACGTATAAATGACCATAACCTTCATACTGATTGCAATTATTCGTTTTATACGATGGATAAGCTGTTGTATTTCTATTGTATTTTATGCTTCAGGCGTTGACTTCTAAGGCCGTAGCTATTCGGTGTGGTGGAGCAACGCCCTAGTGTGAAACCTAGGTTGCCCGGAACGTAGAAATGACCATTACTTCCACACTGTTTGCAATTATTCATTCGATACAATGGAAAAACTGTTGTATATATACTGTATTTTATTCTTCTGGCATTGACTTCTAAGGCCCTAACTATTCGATGTGGTGGACCAACGCCCTATAGCGAAACCTATGTTGCCCGGAACGTAGAAATGACCATAACATTCATTCGAGTTGTAATATTTCGTTTTATACGATGGAAAAACTGTTGTATTTATATTGTATTTTATGCTTCAGGCGTTGACTTCTTAGGCCCTAACTATTCGCTCTGGTGGAACAACGCCCAAGAGTGAAGCCAAGGTTGCCTGGAACGTAGAAATGACCATTACTTTCACACTGGTTGCAATTATCCGTGTTAAACGATGGAAGAACTGTTGCATTTTTATTGTATTTTATGCGTATGGAGTAGTTTTCTAAGGCCCTAACTATTCGACATGGTGGAGCAACGCCCTAGAGTGAAGCCTGGGTTGCCCGGAACGTAGACATGACCATATCTTTCACACTGGTTGCAATTATTCCTGTTATACGATGGAAATGCTGTTGTATTTCTATTATATTTTATCCTTCTGGCGTCGACTTCTTAGGCCCTAACTATTCGATCTGGTGGAGCAACACCCTAGGGAGAAGCCGAGATTGCCCGGAACGTAGAAATGACCATTACCTTCAGGCTTGTTGCAATTTTTCCTGTTATACGATGGAAAAACTGTTGTATTTATATAGAATTTTATGCTTCTGGCGTTGACTTCTAAGGCCCTCACTGTTCGATGTGGTGGAGCATCGCCCTAGAGCGAAGCCTAGGCTGCCCGGAACGTAGAAATGACCATTACTTTCACACTGGTTGCAATTATTCCTGTTATACGATGGACAAACTGCTGGTTTTTTATTGTACTTTATGCTTCTGGCGTTGACATCTATGGCCCTATGTGTTCGATCTGGTGGAGCAACGCTCTAGAATGAAGCCTAGGTTCCCCGGACCTTAGAAATGACCATCACCTTCACTCTGTGTGCAATTATTCCTGTTATACGATGGAAAAACTGTGGTATTTTCATTGTATTTTATGCTTCGGGCGTTGACTTCTGTGGTCCTAACTATTGGATCTGCTGGAGCAACGCCATAGAGTGAAGCCTAGGTTGCCCGGAACGCAGAAATGACCATATCTTACACACTGGATGCAATTATTCCTGTTATACGATGGAAAAGCTGTTGTACTTATATTGTATTTTATACTTCTCGCGTAGACTTCTTACGCCCTAACTATTCGATCTGGTGGAACGACGCCCCAGAGTGAAGCCCAGGTTGCCCGGAACTTAGAGGTGACCATCACCTTCGCTCTGGTTGCAATTATTCCTGTAATACGATGGAAAAACTGTTGTATTTTTATTGTATTTTATGCATCGGGTATTGACTTCTGAGGTCCTAACTATTGGATCTGCTGGAGCAACGCCCTAGGTTGAAGCCTAGGTTGCCCGGAACGTAGAAATGACCATAACTTTCATACTGGTTGCAATTATTCATTTTATACGATGGAAAAACTGTTGTATTTATATTGTATTTTAAGCCCCTGGCGTTGACTCCTAAGGCAGTAGCTATTCGATGTGGTGGAGTAACGCCCTAGAGTGAAGCCTAGGTTTCCCGGAACGTAGAAATAACCATATCCTTCATACTGGTTGCAATTAGTCCTGTTATACGATGGAAAAACTGTTGCATGTATATTATATTTTATTCTTCAGGCGTAGACTGCTAAGGCCGTAGCTAGTCGATGTGGTGGGGCAACGCCCTAGAGTGAAGCCTAGGTTGCCCGGAACGTAGAAATGATCATTACTTCCACACTGTTTGCATTTATTCATTTTATAGAATGGAAAAACTGTTGTATTTATATTGTATTTTATAGTTATGGCGTTGACTTCTAAGGCCGTAGCTATTCGATGTGGTGACGCAATGTCCTAGAGTGAAGCCTAGGTTGCCCGCAACGTAAAAATGACCATATCTTTCACACTGATTGCAATTATTCTTGTTATACGATTGAAAAACTGTTGTGTTTATATTGTATTTTATGCTTCTGGGGTTGACTTCTGAGGCCGTAGCTATTCGATGTGGTGGAGCAACGCCATAGCGTGAAGCCTAGGTTGCCCGGAATGTAGAAATGACCATCACTTTCACACCGGCTGCAATTATTCCTGTTATACGATGGAAAAACTTTTGTATTTTTATTGTATTTTATGCTTCGGGCGTTGACTTCTTAGGCCCTAACTTTTCGATCTGGTGGAGCAACGCGCTAGGGTGAAGCCTAGGTTACCCGGAACGTAGCAATGACCATAACTTTCTTACTGGTTGCAAGTATTCGTTTTATACGATGGAAAAACTGTTCTACTTATATTATATTTTATGCCTCTGGCGTTGACTCCTAAGGCCGTAGCTATTCGATGTGGTAGAACAACGTCCCATAGTGAAGCCTAGGTTGCCCGGAACGTAGAAATGACCATATCTTTCACACTGGTTGCAATTATTCCTGTTATTCGATCGAAAAACTGTTGTGTTTATATTATATTTTATGCTTCAGGCGTTGACTTCGAAGGCCGTAGCTATTCGGTCTGGTGGAGCAACGCCCTAGGGTGAAGCCTACGTTGTCCGGAACGTAGAAATGACCATAACTATCATACTGGTTGCAATTATTCGTTTTATACGATGGAAAGACTATTGTATTTATATTGTATTTTATAGCTATGCCGTTGTCTTCTAAGGCCGTAGCTATTCGATGTGGTTGGGCAACGCCCTTGAGTGAAGCCTAGGTTGCCCGGAACTTAGAAATGACCATATCTTTCACACTGATTGCAATTATTCCTGTTATACGATGGAAAAACTGTTGTATTTATATTGTATTTTATGCTTCTGGCGTTGACTTATAAGGCCGTAGCTATTCGGCGTGGTAGACCAACGCCCTAGTGTGAAGCACAGGTTGCCCGGAACGTAGAAATGACCTTATCTTTCACTCTGGTTGCAGTTATTCCTGTTATGCGATGGAAAAACTGTTGTATTTTTATTTTATTTTATGCTTCTGGCGTTGACTTCTAAGCCACTAGCTATTCGATCTGGTGGAGCAACGGTCTAGAGTGAAGCCTAGGTTGCCCGGAATGTAGAAATGACATTCACTTTCACACTGGTTGCAATTATTCCTGTTATACGATGGAAAAACTGTTGTATTTAGTTCGTATTTTATGCTTCTGGTGTTGTCTTCTTAGGCCCTAACTATTGGATCTGGTGGAGCAACGCCCTCGAGTGAAGCCTAGGTTGGCCGGAACGTAGAAATGACCATAACTTTCATTCTGGTTGTAATTATTCGTTTTATACGATAGAAAAACTGTTGTACTTATATTGTATTTTATGCTTCAGGCGTTGACTTCTTATGCCCTAACTATTCGATCTGGTGGAGCAGCGCCCTCGAGTGAAGCCTAGGTTGGCCGGAACGTAGAAATGACCATAACTTTCATTCTGGTTGTAATTATACGTTTTATACGATATAAAAACTGTTGTATTTATATTGTATTTTATGCTTCTGTCGTTGACTTCTTAGGCCCTAACTATTCGATCTGGTGGAGCAACGCCCTAGAGTGAAGCCTAGGTTGCCCGGAATGTAGAAGTGACCATAAATTTCACACTGGTTGCAATTATTCCAGGTATAGGATGTAAAAACTGTTGTATTTAAATTGTATTTTATGCTTCTGGCGTTGACTTCTTAGGCCCTAACTATTGGTTCCGGTGGATCAACGCCCTAGGGTGAAGCCTAGGTTGCCCGGGACGTAGAAATGACCATAACTTTCATACTGATTGCAATTATTCGTTTTATACGATGGAAAAACTGTTTTACTTATATTATATTTTGTGCCTCTGGCGTTGACTCCTAAGGCCGTAGCTATTCGATGTGGTAGAGCAACGTCCCATAGTGAAGCCTAGGTTGCCCGGAACGTAGAAATGACCATATCTTTCACACTGGTTGCAATTATTCCTGTTATTCGATCGAAAAACTGTTGTATTTATATTATATTTTATGCTTCAGGCGTTGACTTCGAAGGCCGTAGCTATTCGATCTGGTGGAGCAACGCCCTAGGGTGAAGCCTACGTTGTCCGGAACGTAGAAATGACCATAACTATCATACTGGTTGCAGTTATTCCTGTTATACGATGGAAAAACTGTTGTATTTTTATTTTATTTTATGCTTCTGGCGTTGACTTCTAAGGCACTAGCTATTCGATCTGGTGGAGCAACGGTCTAGAGTGAAGCCTAGGTTGCCCGGAATGTAGAAATGACATTCACTTTCACACTGGTGCAATTATTCCTGTTATACGATGGAAAAACTGTTGTATTTAGTTCGTATTTTATGCTTCTGGTGTTGTCTTCTTAGGCCCTAACTATTGGATCTGGTGGAGCAACGCCCTAGGGCGAAGCCTAGGTTGCCTGGAACGTATAAATGACCATAACCTTCATACTGATTGCAATTATTCGTTTTATACGATGGATAAGCTGTTGTATTTCTATTGTATTTTATGCTTCAGGCGTTGACTTCTAAGGCCGTAGCTATTCGATGTGGTGGAGCAACGCCCTAGTGTGAAACCTAGGTTGCCCGGAACGTAGAAATGACCATTACTTCCACACTGTTTGCAATTATTCATTCTATACAATGGAAAAACTGTTGTATATATACTGAATTTTATTCTTCTGGCATTGACTTCTAAGGCCCTAACTATTCGATGTGGTGGACCAACGCCCTATAGCGAAACCGATGTTGCCCGGAACGTAGAAATGACCATAACATTCATTCGAGTTGTAATATTTCGTTTTATACGATGGAAAAACTGTTGTATTTATATTGTATTTTATGCTTCAGGCGTTGACTTCCTAGGCCCTAACTATTCGCTCTGGTGGAACAACGCCCAAGAGTGAAGCCAAGGTTGCCTGGAACGTAGAAATGACCATTACTTTCACACTGGTTGCAATTATCCGTGTTAAACGATGGAAAAACTGTTGCATTTTTATTGTATTTTATGCGTATGGAGTAGTTTTCTAAGGCCCTAACTATTCGACATGGTGGAGCAACGCCCTAGAGTGAAGCCTAGGTTGCCCGGAACGTAGACATGACCATATCTTTCACACTGGTTGCAATTATTCCTGTTATTCGATCGAAAAACTGTTGTATTTATATTATATTTTATGCTTCAGGCGTTGACTTCGAAGGCCGTAGCTATTCGGTCTGGTGGAGCAACGCCCTAGGGTGAAGCCTACGTTGTCCGGAACGTAGAAATGACCATAACTATCATACTGGTTGCAATTATTCGTTTTATACGATGGAAAGACTATTGTATTTATATTGTATTTTATAGCTATGCCGTTGTCTTCTAAGGCCGTAGCTATTCGATGTGGTTGGGCAACGCCCTTGAGTGAAGCCTAGGTTGCCCGGAACTTAGAAATGACCATATCTTTCACACTGATTGCAATTATTCCTGTTATACGATGGAAAAACTGTTGTATTTATATTGTATTTTATGCTTCTGGCGTTGACTTATAAGGCCGTAGCTATTCGGCGTGGTGGACCAACGCCCTAGTGTGAAGCACAGGTTGCCCGGAACGTAGAAATGACCTTATCTTTCACTCTGGTTGCAGTTATTCCTGTTATGCGATGGAAAAACTGTTGTATTTTTATTTTATTTTATGCTTCTGGCGTTGACTTCTAAGCCACTAGCTATTCGATCTGGTGGAGCAACGGTCTAGAGTGAAGCCTAGGTTGCCCGGAATGTAGAAATGACATTCACTTTCACACTGGTTGCAATTATTCCTGTTATACGATGGAAAAACTGTTGTATTTAGTTCGTATTTTATGCTTCTGGTGTTGTCTTCTTAGGCCCTAACTATTGGATCTGGTGGAGCAACGCCCTCGAGTGAAGCCTAGGTTGGCCGGAACGTAGAAATGACCATAACTTTCATTCTGGTTGTAATTATTCGTTTTATACGATAGAAAAACTGTTGTACTTATATTGTATTTTATGCTTCAGGCGTTGACTTCTTATGCCCTAACTATTCGATCTGGTGGAGCAACGCCCTCGAGTGAAGCCTAGGTTGGCCGGAACGTAGAAATGACCATAACTTTCATTCTGGTTGTAATTATACGTTTTATACGATATAAAAACTGTTGTATTTATATTGTATTTTATGCTTCTGTCGTTGACTTCTTAGGCCCTAACTATTCGATCTGGTGGAGCAACGCCCTAGAGTGAAGCCTAGGTTGCCCGGAATGTAGAAGTGACCATAAATTTCACACTGGTTGCAATTATTCCAGGTATAGGATGTAAAAACTGTTGTATTTAAATTGTATTTTATGCTTCTGGCGTTGACTTCTTAGGCCCTAACTATTGGATCCGGTGGATCAACGCCCTAGGGTGAAGCCTAGGTTGCCCGGGACGTAGAAATGACCATAACTTTCATACTGATTGCAATTATTCGTTTTATACGATGGAAAAACTGTTTTACTTATATTATATTTTGTGCCTCTGGCGTTGACTCCTAAGGCCGTAGCTATTCGATGTGGTAGAGCAACGTCCCATAGTGAAGCCTAGGTTGCCCGGAACGTAGAAATGACCATATCTTTCACACTGGTTGCAATTATTCCTGTTATTCGATCGAAAAACTGTTGTATTTATATTATATTTTATGCTTCAGGCGTTGACTTCGAAGGCCGTAGCTATTCGATCTGGTGGAGCAACGCCCTAGGGTGAAGCCTACGTTGTCCGGAACGTAGAAATGACCATAACTATCATACTGGTTGCAGTTATTCCTGTTATACGATGGAAAAACTGTTGTATTTTTATTTTATTTTATGCTTCTGGCGTTGACTTCTAAGGCACTAGCTATTCGATCTGGTGGAGCAACGGTCTAGAGTGAAGCCTAGGTTGCCCGGAATGTAGAAATGACATTCACTTTCACACTGGTGCAATTATTCCTGTTATACGATGGAAAAACTGTTGTATTTAGTTCGTATTTTATGATTCTGGTGTTGTCTTCTTAGGCCCTAACTATTGGATCTGGTGGAGCAACGCCCTAGGGCGAAGCCTAGGTTGCCTGGAACGTATAAATGACCATAACCTTCATACTGATTGCAATTATTCGTTTTATACGATGGATAAGCTGTTGTATTTCTATTGTATTTTATGCTTCAGGCGTTGACTTCTAAGGCCGTAGCTATTCGATGTGGTGGAGCAACGCCCTAGTGTGAAACCTAGGTTGCCCGGAACGTAGAAATGACCATTACTTCCACACTGTTTGCAATTATTCATTCTATACAATGGAAAAACTGTTGTATATATACTGAATTTTATTCTTCTGGCATTGACTTCTAAGGCCCTAACTATTCGATGTGGTGGACCAACGCCCTATAGCGAAACCGATGTTGCCCGGAACGTAGAAATGACCATAACATTCATTCGAGTTGTAATATTTCGTTTTATACGATGGAAAAACTGTTGTATTTATATTGTATTTTATGCTTCAGGCGTTGACTTCCTAGGCCCTAACTATTCGCTCTGGTGGAACAACGCCCAAGAGTGAAGCCAAGGTTGCCTGGAACGTAGAAATGACCATTACTTTCACACTGGTTGCAATTATCCGTGTTAAACGATGGAAAAACTGTTGCATTTTTATTGTATTTTATGCGTATGGAGTAGTTTTCTAAGGCCCTAACTATTCGACATGGTGGAGCAACGCCCTAGAGTGAAGCCTAGGTTGCCCGGAACGTAGACATGACCATATCTTTCACACTGGTTGCAATTATTCCTGTTATTCGATCGAAAAACTGTTGTATTTATATTATATTTTATGCTTCAGGCGTTGACTTCGAAGGCCGTAGCTATTCGGTCTGGTGGAGCAACGCCCTAGGGTGAAGCCTACGTTGTCCGGAACGTAGAAATGACCATAACTATCATACTGGTTGCAATTATTCGTTTTATACGATGGAAAGACTATTGTATTTATATTGTATTTTATAGCTATGCCGTTGTCTTCTAAGGCCGTAGCTATTCGATGTGGTTGGGCAACGCCCTTGAGTGAAGCCTAGGTTGCCCGGAATTTAGAAATGACCATATCTTTCACACTGATTGCAATTATTCCTGTTATACGATGGAAAAACTGTTGTATTTATATTGTATTTTATGCTTCTGGCGTTGACTTATAAGGCCGTAGCTATTCGGCGTGGTGGACCAACGCCCTAGTGTGAAGCACAGGTTGCCCGGAACGTAGAAATGACCTTATCTTTCACTCTGGTTGCAGTTATTCCTGTTATGCGATGGAAAAACTGTTGTATTTTTATTTTATTTTATGCTTCTGGCGTTGACTTCTAAGCCACTAGCTATTCGATCTGGTGGAGCAACGGTCTAGAGTGAAGCCTAGGTTGCCCGGAATGTAGAAATGACATTCACTTTCACACTGGTTGCAATTATTCCTGTTATACGATGGAAAAACTGTTGTATTTAGTTCGTATTTTATGCTTCTGGTGTTGTCTTCTTAGGCCCTAACTATTGGATCTGGTGGAGCAACGCCCTCGAGTGAAGCCTAGGTTGGCCGGAACGTAGAAATGACCATAACTTTCATTCTGGTTGTAATTATTCGTTTTATACGATAGAAAAACTGTTGTACTTATATTGTATTTTATGCTTCAGGCGTTGACTTCTTATGCCCTAACTATTCGATCTGGTGGAGCAACGCCCTCGAGTGAAGCCTAGGTTGGCCGGAACGTAGAAATGACCATAACTTTCATTCTGGTTGTAATTATACGTTTTATACGATATAAAAACTGTTGTATTTATATTGTATTTTATGCTTCTGTCGTTGACTTCTTAGGCCCTAACTATTCGATCTGGTGGAGCAACGCCCTAGAGTGAAGCCTAGGTTGCCCGGAATGTAGGAGTGACCATAAATTTCACACTGGTTGCAATTATTCCAGGTATAGGATGTAAAAACTGTTGTATTTAAATTGTATTTTATGCTTCTGGCGTTGACTTCTTAGGCCCTAACTATTGGATCCGGTGGATCAACGCCCTAGGGTGAAGCCTAGGTTGCCCGGGACGTAGAAATGACCATAACTTTCATACTGATTGCAATTATTCGTTTTATACGATGGAAAAACTGTTTTACTTATATTATATTTTGTGCCTCTGGCGTTGACTCCTAAGGCCGTAGCTATTCGATGTGGTAGAGCAACGTCCCATAGTGAAGCCTAGGTTGCCCGGAACGTAGAAATGACCATATCTTTCACACTGGTTGCAATTATTCCTGTTATTCGATCGAAAAACTGTTGTATTTATATTATATTTTATGCTTCAGGCGTTGACTTCGAAGGCCGTAGCTATTCGATCTGGTGGAGCAACGCCCTAGGGTGAAGCCTACGTTGTCCGGAACGTAGAAATGACCATAACTATCATACTGGTTGCAGTTATTCCTGTTATACGATGGAAAAACTGTTGTATTTTTATTTTATTTTATGCTTCTGGCGTTGACTTCTAAGGCACTAGCTATTCGATCTGGTGGAGCAACGGTCTAGAGTGAAGCCTAGGTTGCCCGGAATGTAGAAATGACATTCACTTTCACACTGGTGCAATTATTCCTGTTATACGATGGAAAAACTGTTGTATTTAGTTCGTATTTTATGATTCTGGTGTTGTCTTCTTAGGCCCTAACTATTGGATCTGGTGGAGCAACGCCCTAGGGCGAAGCCTAGGTTGCCTGGAACGTATAAATGACCATAACCTTCATACTGATTGCAATTATTCGTTTTATACGATGGATAAGCTGTTGTATTTCTATTGTATTTTATGCTTCAGGCGTTGACTTCTAAGGCCGTAGCTATTCGATGTGGTGGAGCAACGCCCTAGTGTGAAACCTAGGTTGCCCGGAACGTAGAAATGACCATTACTTCCACACTGTTTGCAATTATTCATTCTATACAATGGAAAAACTGTTGTATATATACTGAATTTTATTCTTCTGGCATTGACTTCTAAGGCCCTAACTATTCGATGTGGTGGACCAACGCCCTATAGCGAAACCGATGTTGCCCGGAACGTAGAAATGACCATAACATTCATTCGAGTTGTAATATTTCGTTTTATACGATGGAAAAACTGTTGTATTTATATTGTATTTTATGCTTCAGGCGTTGACTTCCTAGGCCCTAACTATTCGCTCTGGTGGAACAACGCCCAAGAGTGAAGCCAAGGTTGCCTGGAACGTAGAAATGACCATTACTTTCACACTGGTTGCAATTATCCGTGTTAAACGATGGAAAAACTGTTGCATTTTTATTGTATTTTATGCGTATGGAGTAGTTTTCTAAGGCCCTAACTATTCGACATGGTGGAGCAACGCCCTAGAGTGAAGCCTAGGTTGCCCGGAACGTAGACATGACCATATCTTTCACACTGGTTGCAATTATTCCTGTTATTCGATCGAAAAACTGTTGTATTTATATTATATTTTATGCTTCAGGCGTTGACTTCGAAGGCCGTAGCTATTCGGTCTGGTGGAGCAACGCCCTAGGGTGAAGCCTACGTTGTCCGGAACGTAGAAATGACCATAACTATCATACTGGTTGCAATTATTCGTTTTATACGATGGAAAGACTATTGTATTTATATTGTATTTTATAGCTATGCCGTTGTCTTCTAAGGCCGTAGCTATTCGATGTGGTTGGGCAACGCCCTTGAGTGAAGCCTAGGTTGCCCGGAACTTAGAAATGACCATATCTTTCACACTGATTGCAATTATTCCTGTTATACGATGGAAAAACTGTTGTATTTATATTGTATTTTATGCTTCTGGCGTTGACTTATAAGGCCGTAGCTATTCGGCGTGGTGGACCAACGCCCTAGTGTGAAGCACAGGTTGCCCGGAACGTAGAAATGACCTTATCTTTCACTCTGGTTGCAGTTATTCCTGTTATGCGATGGAAAAACTGTTGTATTTTTATTTTATTTTATGCTTCTGGCGTTGACTTCTAAGCCACTAGCTATTCGATCTGGTGGAGCAACGGTCTAGAGTGAAGCCTAGGTTGCCCGGAATGTAGAAATGACATTCACTTTCACACTGGTTGCAATTATTCCTGTTATACGATGGAAAAACTGTTGTATTTAGTTCGTATTTTATGCTTCTGGTGTTGTCTTCTTAGGCCCTAACTATTGGATCTGGTGGAGCAACGCCCTCGAGTGAAGCCTAGGTTGGCCGGAACGTAGAAATGACCATAACTTTCATTCTGGTTGTAATTATTCGTTTTATACGATAGAAAAACTGTTGTACTTATATTGTATTTTATGCTTCAGGCGTTGACTTCTTATGCCCTAACTATTCGATCTGGTGGAGCAACGCCCTCGAGTGAAGCCTAGGTTGGCCGGAACGTAGAAATGACCATAACTTTCATTCTGGTTGTAATTATACGTTTTATACGATATAAAAACTGTTGTATTTATATTGTATTTTATGCTTCTGTCGTTGACTTCTTAGGCCCTAACTATTCGATCTGGTGGAGCAACGCCCTAGAGTGAAGCCTAGGTTGCCCGGAATGTAGAAGTGACCATAAATTTCACACTGGTTGCAATTATTCCAGGTATAGGATGTAAAAACTGTTGTATTTAAATTGTATTTTATGCTTCTGGCGTTGACTTCTTAGGCCCTAACTATTGGATCCGGTGGATCAACGCCCTAGGGTGAAGCCTAGGTTGCCCGGCACGTAGAAATGACCATAACTTTCATACTGATTGCAATTATTCGTTTTATACGATGGAAAAACTGTTTTACTTATATTATATTTTGTGCCTCTGGCGTTGACTCCTAAGGCCGTAGCTATTCGATGTGGTAGAGCAACGTCCCATAGTGAAGCCTAGGTTGCCCGGAACGTAGAAATGACCATATCTTTCACACTGGTTGCAATTATTCCTGTTATTCGATCGAAAAACTGTTGTATTTATATTATATTTTATGCTTCAGGCGTTGACTTCGAAGGCCGTAGCTATTCGATCTGGTGGAGCAACGCCCTAGGGTGAAGCCTACGTTGTCCGGAACGTAGAAATGACCATAACTATCATACTGGTTGCAGTTATTCCTGTTATACGATGGAAAAACTGTTGTATTTTTATTTTATTTTATGCTTCTGGCGTTGACTTCTAAGGCACTAGCTATTCGATCTGGTGGAGCAACGGTCTAGAGTGAAGCCTAGGTTGCCCGGAATGTAGAAATGACATTCACTTTCACACTGGTGCAATTATTCCTGTTATACGATGGAAAAACTGTTGTATTTAGTTCGTATTTTATGCTTCTGGTGTTGTCTTCTTAGGCTCTAACTATTGGATCTGGTGGAGCAACGCCCTAGGGCGAAGCCTAGGTTGCCTGGAACGTATAAATGACCATAACCTTCATACTGATTGCAATTATTCGTTTTATACGATGGATAAGCTGTTGTATTTCTATTGTATTTTATGCTTCAGGCGTTGACTTCTAAGGCCGTAGCTATTCGATGTGGTGGAGCAACGCCCTAGTGTGAAACCTAGGTTGCCCGGAACGTAGAAATGACCATTACTTCCACACTGTTTGCAATTATTCATTCTATACAATGGAAAAACTGTTGTATATATACTGAATTTTATTCTTCTGGCATTGACTTCTAAGGCCCTAACTATTCGATGTGGTGGACCAACGCCCTATAGCGAAACCGATGTTGCCCGGAACGTAGAAATGACCATAACATTCATTCGAGTTGTAATATTTCGTTTTATACGATGGAAAAACTGTTGTATTTATATTGTATTTTATGCTTCAGGCGTTGACTTCCTAGGCCCTAACTATTCGCTCTGGTGGAACAACGCCCAAGAGTGAAGCCAAGGTTGCCTGGAACGTAGAAATGACCATTACTTTCACACTGGTTGCAATTATCCGTGTTAAACGATGGAAAAACTGTTGCATTTTTATTGTATTTTATGCGTATGGAGTAGTTTTCTAAGGCCCTAACTATTCGACATGGTGGAGCAACGCCCTAGAGTGAAGCCTAGGTTGCCCGGAACGTAGACATGACCATATCTTTCACACTGGTTGCAATTATTCCTGTTATTCGATCGAAAAACTGTTGTATTTATATTATATTTTATGCTTCAGGCGTTGACTTCGAAGGCCGTAGCTATTCGGTCTGGTGGAGCAACGCTCTAGGGTGAAGCCTACGTTGTCCGGAACGTAGAAATGACCATAACTATCATACTGGTTGCAATTATTCGTTTTATACGATGGAAAGACTATTGTATTTATATTGTATTTTATAGCTATGCCGTTGTCTTCTAAGGCCGTAGCTATTCGATGTGGTTGGGCAACGCCCTTGAGTGAAGCCTAGGTTGCCCGGAACTTAGAAATGACCATATCTTTCACACTGATTGCAATTATTCCTGTTATACGATGGAAAAACTGTTGTATTTATATTGTATTTTATGCTTCTGGCGTTGACTTCTAAGGCCGTAGCTATTCGGCGTGGTGGACCAACGCCATAGTGTGAAGCACAGGTTGCCCGGAACGTAGAAATGACCTTATCTTTCACTCTGGTTGCAGTTATTCCTGTTATGCATTGGAAAAACTGTTGTATTTTTATTTTATTTTATGCTTCTGGCGTTTACTTCTAAGCCACTAGCTATTCGATCTGGTGGAGCAACGGTCTAGAGTGAAGCCTAGGTTGCCCGGAATGTAGAAATGACATTCACTTTCACACTGGTTGCAATTACTCCTGTTATACGATGGAAAAACTGTTGTATTTAGTTCGTATTTTATGCTTCTGGTGTTGTCTTCTTAGGCCCTAACTATTGGATCTGGTGGAGCAACGCCCTCGAGTGAAGCCTAGGTTGGCCGGAACGTAGAAATGACCATAACTTTCATTCTGGTTGTAATTATTCGTTTTATACGATAGAAAAACTGTTGTACTTATATTGTATTTTATGCTTCAGGCGTTGACTTCTTATGCCCTAACTATTCGATCTGGTGGAGCAACGCCCTCGAGTGAAGCCTAGGTTGGCCGGAACGTAGAAATGACCATAACTTTCATTCTGGTTGTAATTATACGTTTTATACGATATAAAAACTGTTGTATTTATATTGTATTTTATGCTTCTGTCGTTGACTTCTTAGGCCCTAACTATTCGATCTGGTGGAGCAACGCCCTAGAGTGAAGCCTAGGTTGCCCGGAATGTAGAAGTGACCATAAATTTCACACTGGTTGCAATTATTCCAGGTATAGGATGTAAAAACTGTTGTATTTAAATTGTATTTTATGCTTCTGGCGTTGACTTCTTAGGCCCTAACTATTGGATCCGGTGGATCAACGCCCTAGGGTGAAGCCTAGGTTGCCCGGGACGTATAAATGACCATAACCTTCATACTGATTGCAATTATTCGTTTTATACGATGGATAAGCTGTTGTATTTCTATTGTATTTTATGCTTCAGGCGTTGACTTCTAAGGCCGTAGCTATTCGATGTGGTGGAGCAACGCCCTAGTGTGAAACCTAGGTTGCCCGGAACGTAGAAATGACCATTACTTCCACACTGTTTGCAATTATTCATTCTATACAATGGAAAAACTGTTGTATATATACTGAATTTTATTCTTCTGGCATTGACTTCTAAGGCCCTAACTATTCGATGTGGTGGACCAACGCCCTATAGCGAAACCGATGTTGCCCGGAACGTAGAAATGACCATAACATTCATTCGAGTTGTAATATTTCGTTTTATACGATGGAAAAACTGTTGTATTTATATTGTATTTTATGCTTCAGGCGTTGACTTCCTAGGCCCTAACTATTCGCTCTGGTGGAACAACGCCCAAGAGTGAAGCCAAGGTTGCCTGGAACGTAGAAATGACCATTACTTTCACACTGGTTGCAATTATCCGTGTTAAACGATGGAAAAACTGTTGCATTTTTATTGTATTTTATGCGTATGGAGTAGTTTTCTAAGGCCCTATCTATTCGACATGGTGGAGCAACGCCCTAGAGTGAAGCCTAGGTTGCCCGGAACGTAGACATGACCATATCTTTCACACTGGTTGCAATTATTCCTGTTATACGATGGAAAAGCTGTTGTATTTCTATTGTATTTTATCCTTCTGGCGTCGACTTCTTAGGCCCTAACTATTCGATCTGGTGGAGCAACACCCTAGGGAGAAGCCTAGATTGCCCGGAACGTAGAAATGACCATTACCTTCAGGCTTGTTGCAATTTTTCCTGTTATACGATGGAAAAACTGTTGTATTTATATAGAATTTTATGCTTCTGGCGTTGACTTCTAAGGCCCTCACTGTTCGATGTGGTGGAGCATCGCCCTAGAGCGAAGCCTAGGCTGCCGGAACGTAGAAATGACCATTACTTTCACACTGGCTGCAATTATTCCTGTTATACGATGGACAAACTGCTGGTTTTTTATTGTACTTTATGCTTCTGGCGATGACTTCTACGGCCCTATGTGTTCGATCTGGTGGAGCAACGCTCTAGAATGAAGCCTAGGTTGCCCGGACCTTGGAAATGACCATCACCTTCACTCTGTTTGCAATTATTCCTGTTATACGATGGAAAAACTGTGGTATTTTTATTGTATTTTATGCTTCGGGCGTTGACTTCTGTGGTCCTAACTATTGGACCTGCTGGAGCAACGCCATATGGTGAAGCCTAGGTTGCCCGGAACGTAGAAATGACCATATCTTACACACTGGTTGCAATTATTCCTGTTATACGATGGAAAAGCTGTTGTACTTATATTGTATTTTATACTTCTGGCGTAGACTTCTTACGCCCTAACTATTCGATCTGGTGGAACGACGCCCCAGAGTGAAGCCTAGGTTGCCCGGAACTTAGAGGTGACCATCACCTTCGCTCTGGTTGCAATTATTCCTGTAATACGATGGAAAAACTGTTGTATTTTTATTGTATTTTATGCACCGGGTATTGACTTCTGAGGTCCTAACTATTGGATCTGCTGGAGCAACGCCCTAGGTTGAAGCCTAGGTTGCCCGGAACGTAGAAATGACCTTAACATTCATACTGGTTGCAATTATTCATTTTATACGATGGAAAAACTGTTGTATTTATATTGTATTTCAAGCCCCTGGCGTTGGCTCCTAAGGCAGTAGCTATTCGATGTGGTGGAGTAACGCCCTAGACTGAAGCCTAGGTTTCCCGGAACGTAGAAATAACCATATCTTTCACACTGGTTGCAATTATTCCTGTTATACGATGGAAAAACTGTTGTATGTATATTATATTTTATTCTTCAGGCGTAGACTGCTAAGGCCGTAGCTACTCGATGTGGTGGGGCCACGCCCTAGAGTGGAGCCTAGGTTGCCCGGAACGTAGAAATGATCATTACTTCCACACTGTTTGCAATTATTCATTTTATACAATGGAAAAACTGTTGTATTTATATTGTATTTTATAGTTATGGCGTTGACTTCTAAGGCCGTAGCTATTCGATGTGGTGGCGCAATGCCATAGAGTGAAGCCTGGGTTGCCCGTGTTACGTACCGAACATAAAAAATTTAAATTTCTTTTTCTTTTTTTATATATAACTCGGTTGAATTGCGTCTCGATAATGCAAAGCATTGTGGGAACTTCCCTAATCGAGCGTAATCTTGGCCTTTGAGTTTACGAAATTAAATATCCCTTTCGGCGGCGCGATCGACTTGTTAACGTAACGCATTCCTTCCTTGAAATCAACGTGGTCCTATTGCGCAGCGTATAGTCTCACCAAAGCGTAATCTTACAAATGCGTAGTATGAAATTAGGGATCATATTGTATACGCGGTGACACGTTCTGAATATAATTTTTCATTCGTCAAATATGTATAAATGAGATTCGGAATTTGACACTCTTAGTTAAGGTCATACTTTTACTAGTCTTGGTTATTGAAAATTTGGCAACGCATAAGCGTTGTGGGAAACCTTGTCAAATGAATATTTAAATTTAAAATTTAAAGAACACCCGTTAGACCACTGAGGGTCAGCTTCCTCGAATCTCTGTGGATGATGTTTAAACTCTTTCGGCTAATTGGTTATTGTAAAGCGTTACACCGGATATATACAAAAGATTGTCATGAGTTGGGTGGTGCGTCGCGTGAGAAAATTTATGATGTGAAAGAGAGAATTGGAATGTTCACACATACACATTACTCAGCTTCTTTAACCTTAGAACTTGACCAATCACGGGCTCGGTAGGGCCAAAAGCACGCTCTCATTAGCTAATGAAGCAGCGGCATAACCCTTCCATAATCGGAATGATTGATGCTGGATCCTTCCGAAGGCGTGATGCCGCTTCACTTGTCGACGTACAATCGCGAGGTGCGTGTCGTAAGTCCGCGATCTTCTAGAGATAGAGTTTTCTTCTAATTCTTAAAATCACTAAGTAGGAAGAAAAGGACTTAGGAAGTTCGTGTGAATTCAAAATTTGTTTGTTTGTTCTGTTGTTATAATTTGGTTTATATATACATATATATATATATATATATTATTTTCAATCTGTTCCATATAAAATAGCTGATTAATTAAGAATTAAATTCATAGTGTGTGTATGTGCGAATAAGTGTCTAATTCTTTCTTCCGTACAGGGTTAAGCAGTATCTAAAAAAATCCAAAGTGAGACGTCAAAATTATTTTTGAGGAGATTTCTCTATTTTTTTTCTTTTAAAAGGAAAAGAAATTCTACTGGTGAGTCTTTTAAATTAATATTGTTTCCTTCTTTCGTTTTGAAATTTTAAAATTAATCATTTTAGAACGAGTGGCAATAGTTCAGATAGTCTAAAGACTGTGGGAATTTCTCTGGTCTGAATTGTTCCACTATAAACGGGAGAATGAATGTCCGTTTGCACGTACTAATTTAGATATTTCTGTTCCTATACTCTTATACGTATATATATTTCTATATTATCTATTCACATATTTTTATATATATATATATATATATATATTCATTTTTATACACGTTCTTATTGAAACATTTTATTATTCGATCTTTAATTAGATTCATCAATAAATACAATTTACGTATTTTATATTCTTTATTTTTAATTTTTTTCGGCCTTTATCCTGTTCGGATTTGAAATACAGCTGATCAAGGACCCGTATGGGACTGTAGCACCACCGATCCCTTTAACTACTCGAAATAATATCTCAAGTTTTATTTACTTTTAAATTCAGACCCTTGTCATCCTCTCTTACGTACATTAGAAACAAGAATCATATAAATGTTCGCGCTCGGGCGTCTCAACCCGCTCGGCGCGTAACAAAAATTGGTGGCAGCGGTGGGATACGAAAATCGTTGTGCATGGAATGTAAATCTTTGTACAGGGATTTTCTAGGTGCTTCTAGTGATCAGAGGTATATTTGAATTTGAATAGGGTTTTTTTCTTTCTCCCCTTTTCTTTCAGAACTATTTTCTGTATTATTCTGTGCAGTAGGACATTCAATTCAAATTTAGTATTAGTACTGTGAAACATTTTGTGCATCCATGGTGACGTTTTTATAAATTACTGTTGCCACTTGTAATTTTGAACATTTATTTTATTGTGCTACATATTTTTGTGTTATTGTGTATACTTCTATTGTCTTACATTTTGTGATTTATTTTGTGAAACATTTACTATATTATGCACTGATTTTATTGTTCTACTTTGTGAGTTATTCCGATTGACATTTAAAATGGCTACTTCTAATACTGATTCAAATGCAATGATGGCTTCTATGGCAGAATGCTTGGCTATACAAAATAGCACGCTAAATATACCTTTCTTTGATGGAAGAAATACACCGTTAAGAGATTTTGTCCAAGATATTCAAAATAGTTCAGCTTTAGTTCCTCCGTCGTTAGACGGTTCGTTTCTTAAAGCAGTAATCGGAAAATTAAAGGGACCTGCTCGCGATAGTACATATGGCAAGACGTTTAAAACTGTTAATGAATTAATTAAACACTTAAAGGGAAGATTTGCGCCTGGGAAAAATTATCCATTTTATCATCACGAAATAGAAAATATACGAATGAATAGAGGAGAATCAGTTCAAGATTTCTATGATAGATTGAATATCTTTATCAGTGGAGCACAAGTTGCTTTAGAAGATAGTCATGGTAAAGATTCAGTACATATGTTGGAACCGTTAAAAGAATGGTCGTTAGAAGCTTTTCTCCGTGGACTTCCGGATGAAATAGCACGATCTGTAGATGCTCGTGATCCTGAAACTTTGGAAGACGCTATTAAAATCGCAGTTCGGGTAGAATCGCGAATGAAATCGGGAATAACGCCGAACGGCGAAACACAACGTGTAACTTTTTCACAGAATAGTGATAGTTATTCGAGATCAATATCTCCCAATTATCAACGTTACACAAATTTTCACAATTATCAAACTCCGAAATACTCTAATCATCAGCAATATGCAATTAGTGATAAATATGAAAATCGTTCGCGTTCTCCTAGTCCAACTGCAGGTATATCTAAATCACCGATAGGAATTTTAAAACCGCCTCACTCTAATTATCCACACAAACAGTCTGAATTTCCGCCTAATATTCCACAACCATATTACCCACAATTCTTTTATCTTCCGGCACCGTATCCTCTTTATTATCCATATGCTCATCCATCACAGTTTAATCAAACATACACACCCCATAATAATTATTCACATAGAACGCCTTCTCCATCGAGACCTTCTTCTCCGTACGATAATAATAAATTTAAGCCAACCGATTCAAAAACCGATAATTTAAACTCAGAAGGGACTCGTCGAAACGACGCGACGTCGAGCCTCCGTCAGAAAGAGCGTCGCGCAACAGTCAAATTTCTAGAGAACCAAGAAAGCTTGGAGCAATTGAAATAAAGGGTCCATTAGTAAAAATGTTTTCAAAAGAGTTACGGTTAGGATTGGGATATTTTTTGATAGATACCGGTGCGGATATAAATGTAATTAAATTAAATGCTATGGATGAAAATTCTACTGTCGCACTTGACGAGTCAGTTACAATTTCTGGAATAACACCCCAAATACTAGAAACATTAGGTACTACAATAATCACTTTATTAGGACAACCGGTAAAATTTCATGTTGTAAAATCTTCATTTCCTTTAAGCTGTGACGGTATATTAGGAAAAGAATATCTTAGACAAGAACAAGCTGAAATTTCTTTTGCACACAATACTTTGGTAACACAAAACAATCCAATTAAACCCTTACGTTTTATAGGGGAAAAAGAGTTGAATCAGGATACTAAACGTAGAAATTTAACTATACGAAATTTATGTATAAAAGCGCGTTCCAGGCAAGCGATTGCCATAGACGTTATTAATTGTGATTTGAAAGAAGGGTATTTACCAAAATTAGATATGATTGATGGATTATATGTTGGAGAAGCAGTTGTGTCTGTAAATGATGAGGGCACGTGTCATGTTCTCGCTATTAATACCTTGGAAGAAGATGTAAAAATTGAAATTTCACCTCAAGAATTAATTCCTTTTGAATATCACAACTTTCCAGAGGAACAAGAATATTTCGATTCAGACTCAGATGACGAAACTTCACCGATTACATTAGACAGAGTCTCAGAAATAGTTAAAAGATTACGTTTGGATCATTTGAATAATGAAGAAAGAGATCACGTTATTGACCTTATAGAAGAATTTCCAGAACGTTTTCATTTACCAGGTGATAAATTAAAGGCAACTCCATGTATTAAACATCGTATCGTTACTTCAGATGATATACCAATTAATACCAGACAATATAGATTTCCCCCTATTCACAAAGAAGAAATAGAACGACAGGTAGCGCATAAATTAAGCGACGGCATTATAGCTCCTTCAAATTCACCATATAATTCACCGCTTTGGATTGTTCCAAAGAAACCAGATTCTAAGGGTAATCCAAGGTGGCGAATGGTAATAGATTTTCGGAAACTAAATGAAAAGACAATTGGCGATGCATATCCGTTACCTAATATCACCGACATACTCGATCACTTAGGCGAAGCTCAATATTTTTCCACTTTTGATTTAGCAAGCGGTTTTCAACAAATTGAGATGAATCCAAAAGATAGACAAAAGACAGCATTTACCACTCCTAATGGACATTACGAGTATATTCGTATGCCCGAGGGTCTTAAAAATGCACCTGCTACTTTTCAACGTCTGATGGATCAAGTATTACGTGGTTTACAAGGTGTTGAGGTTTTCGTTTATCTAGATGATATCGTAGTTTACGCTAAAAATTTGGAAGAACATGAAAAGAAAATTCGTCGTTTATTTACACGTTTAGCTGACGCAAAATTAACCTTACAGCCGGATAAATGTGAATTTTTAAAAACAGAAGTCTCGTACTTAGGCCATATCATCAGTAGGAAAGGATTAAAACCAGATCCTAAAAAGATCAATGCTGTGAAAAATTTTCCTCGACCTAAAACTCAGAAAAATATTCGACAATTCTTAGGCTTAGCTGGTTATTATAGACGTTTTATTAAGGACTTTGCACAAAAGGCTAAACCGTTGACAGAATTACTAAAGAAAAATGCAAAATTTGTTTGGGGTACAGAACAAAAGGAAAGTTTTCTCGAACTACGAAAGGCTCTTTGCAAACGACCAGTTTTACAATATCCAAATTTTAAGAAAATATTTACATTAACCACAGATGCTTCAGATATTGCTATTGGTGCTGTACTTAGCCAAGAAGTCGATGGTCATGATTTACCAGTAGCATACCTTTCTCGAACTCTAACTAAACCAGAACAAAACTATTTTACAACGGAAAAAGAATGTTTAGCTGTATTATACGCGATTTTACATTTTCGACCTTATTTATATGGACGCAAATTTATATTGGTTAGTGATCATGAACCATTACGACGGATAAATTCAATAAAAGATCCAGGACAAAGACTAGTTCGATGGAGATTAAAATTAAAAGATTATGATTACGATTTTGTTCATAAATCCGGTAAATTAAATACTAACGCAGATGCACTATCGCGTAATCCAGTTATAATAGATGAAATAATTTCTTCTGATGATTTTTCTTTATCCAGTTCGTCAGATGACGACATGAACGTTAAATCTGGAAAACTATATCCGATAGATGATCAAAATGCAGCAAGCATAGAAAAAGGCTCTGAAACTTCTGTGGTTCGTAAAGAAAACGTAGCGAAACCAAAAATAGGTAGACCGTTAGGCTCTAAATCCAGACCAAAGCAACTTTTACCAGAAGATTTAGAAGCAATAGCCACTAGAACTAGATCAAGATCACGTTCAGCATTAGTTACACCTAGACCAACTTCGGTACCATTTACACCTTCACATGTAGAAAACATCTCTGACGATAGTTCCGATGATGAAATGCCAGACTTACCGATATTTCGTCGACGTAGGAGTGTTTTGCCGAATTTGGAACTTCATTCAGAAGCTCGAATGGTGGATAAGCCTAAAGTTTCAAATGACGGTGATACTTGTTCTCCTGATGCCGATGAATTACAACAATTAGATTCCCAAATAATACAGTCAGAAGATAACATGAGGATAGATTTACCTGAAATTTATAGTAGCAATAGCGAAACCGAAGACGAAATATTTGAAACTCCAGATCAGAGTAGGCAAGAACTTTCTAATGATTCGTCTGAGGAATTAACTGATGAACAAACACTAATTTTTAACCCCTCTGCCGAAATGGAAAATCAAGAATTAGCTCAAGGGATAAAAGGGTTATTAAATCAAGGAAAGACTTCGGTAGATAGAAATTCTCAAAATTCAAATGATACTATTATACAGCAAACACATTCTAAGAAGGGAGGTAGAGCTACCGCAATGTCAAAAACAAAATTTCCTACTACATTAAACTCACATTCTTTGGGTATACCAATTTCTGAAGATGCTACGTTAGGTTTAGAACCAAGTTCTCAAAATTTACAATATGAAAATAAGATTCTAATATTTTCAAGAGAAAATTTAACTTACCATCGTTCAAATTATGTCCATTTCATTTCAGCAGTTTGTAAATTAACAACTTCAATTGGTAAATTACTTTCTGATTTAGGTGTTCTTATTACTGAATATTTATTAGAAGCTAAACCAAAGGTTGGACAGGTAATGGTCACTAAACATGGTAAGTATAAAGCTTTCAGCGTAGTTATTAAAAGGAATTATTTTGATGAATTAAAAATAGAGAATTTGATTATGGGTCTACAAAATTTAAGGAAAATTCTTTTAGATTTGAATGTAACTGAATTCAGAATATCGCAAAGTGGTGATTTCACAGATTTGCTTGCTCAAGGTACATTAATAGAAATATTATTGAATATCTTTGAGAATAGTAATATTGAAATTACTCTCTGTTGTGGAAATATTCAAATACCACCTGAAAGACTCCGTCTGGATATTATTTCAGAGTTTCATGGAAGTTTAGTGGGAGGACATAAAGGAGTTACAAAAACGTACCGTAGAATTCGCGAAAAATTTTATTGGCCGAATATGCGTAATGATATTCAAAACTTTATTCGCCCTTGTAATAGTTGTCAAAATCAAAAATTAGTACGAACTAAAACGCGTGAACCAATGTTAATAACTGACACTCCATTAGAACCATTTGCAAAGGTTTCCTTAGATACTGTAGGACCTCTACCTGTTACACCGAATGGAAATAGGCACATTCTAACTATGCAAGACAATTTAACAAAATACTGTATAGCTGTTCCCGTTCCTGATATAAAAGCTGAAACGGTAGCTCATGCACTAGTTACACATCTTATATTAAAATATGGAACCCCTCGTGTAATTCTAACCGATAGAGGGACTAGTTTCATTAACAAATTATTCCGTAAATTAGCCAGCCTTTTTAAGATCCGACATGTTACTACTTCCGGTTATAGATCTCAGACAAATGGCGCATTAGAAAGAAGTCATATAGTCTTAACTGAGTATATTAGTCATTATATAAACGAATTTGATGACTGGGATAGATTAGTACCTTTTGCAATATTCTCTTATAACACTTCTGTACATGAAGGTACCAATTTCACACCGTATGAATTGGTCTTTGGTAAACTTGCGCGATGTCCTACTTCTTTCTCAGTAGAAGAAGATTTACCGACATATAATTCCTATTTACTCGATTTAATAACACGGCTTTCGGAGATGCAAATCATAGCGGGACAAAACTTGATTAGAGCGAAAGAAAGATCAAAATCCTATTATGATGAAAGTGCTCGCCCATTTAAAGGTAAGATAGGAGACATGGCACGTGTATTAGTTGAACCTAGGAAAGGCAAATTTGGTAAACGTTATCATGGACCGTACAAAATTATTGGAATTCTGGAAGGAAATAATATTATATTGGAAGATGAAAATGGAAAAGTATTCACTAAACATATGGATAAATTACAATTGAATTAAAATTAAGTTAATTTACTTAATCCCAGGAAGGAAGAATGAGGCAGGTTCAACTCCTGATGTCATTTTACGTTCTTCATTTCGTCGCTACAACATACGACATACCACAATATGGACTCTATAAATTAACGCGACTTGACGCAAACCCGGGATTGTATTTCGAAAAGTTACATAACATCCGCTTTCAAAAGGCAGACTGGCGTGTTTCATTGGTTATAGATATAAATAAATTGGACTATGAATATCCGCTAGAATATCGACAATTGGAAAATATTCATCAACAATGTATAAAAATTCCAACAAGGCTTGAATGTAGTTCCTTATTACGTATTCATTATATAAGGGAAAGAATTCAGGCAGCTTCCGAAATGTATGAGCAATTAAAACTATCAATATCAGAGATCGACTCCGCTGTAACGGAACCTGACGAGGAGCTCCCTAGGACGATAGTACGTCGGACTGTTCCATTTGGTTTTGTGGGGACGGTTGCTCATACATTATTCGGCACATTAACTGAAGACGATGCGGATCAGTTTAATTCGGAAATAGATAAATTATATGCTGACCAAAAAGAAATAATTCAAATAGTGAATAATCGGACTCACATAGTCATAAGTGACCTTCATCGTGTACATAGATTGATTGAACAAATTACTATGAATATTAAAGATCACAGAGATAAAATAAATAAACTAATAGGAATATTGAACGAAGACCGTTTATTAAATTACACATTCGCATTAAGTCAGTATGCAAGTTCCGTGGAGCAATCACTGAATCATTATATTTCTACTACTCAGAAATTTTTAACTGCTATAGCCTTTGCGCGGGAAGGAAAATTACATCCTTCCTTACTAAACGTGACCAAATTAAAAACAATAATAAATGAAATTCACACTTCCGTAATACACTATGAAATACCATTGCCTCATGATCATCCGAGAATTGAAGAGTTTGTAAAATTAACAAAAGTAACTCTGAGACATTACGAAGGGAAATTAATTATAACTGTTCATGTTCCCTTGGTCAACCGTCTAAATTATTATTTATATCAAGTTCATAGTCTACCAATTTTACAACGTCTGGGGACTAATTTAAATTTTTCCGCTTATATACATCCACAAAATTCATATTTAGGACTAAGTAGTGATCATAGTACCTATTTCCGTGCAACCGAACAATTCATAAATACCTGTCAGAAAACTTGGCATTATTATTTATGCAATACGGACATACCTCTACATGAAGTCTCAGTAACAGAATCATGTGAAATATCTTTACTCTTGCGACCCAGCAAAGAACACTTTAGGCTATGTGACATCAAACTTGCAAAGTTACAGGAATCTTATTGGACGAAATTAAAATCAACTGGAGAGTGGTTGTACTCTATTAAGCAGCCTGAAACATTACAAGTATTATGCGGAAAACAAGGAAGTACCTCAATCACAATTCATGGAACAGGAATGATAGGATTACATCCTGCCTGTATAGCTAAAACACGAACTACAGCTATTACTGGTATCAAAATCTATGACAGTATTGAACAATTTTACTATAATCCTAATCTTTTGCTGGATATAAACGAACTCTCACCTATTATTATGGAATATCATAGCATGAAACCTATTAACAACAATCAGCCAGAAATTTAGTCATTAGATCACACTGCAGAATCCTTACATGATGTTGAAAGCAAACTTGAAGAAATTGGAAATCATTATCGTGAAAAGAAGTCTCATCTCATGTTAACCATAGGAAGTATAGGGATTCAAGCGATAACAATTCTTGGGTTAATAATTTATTACTTCTGGGATACTTTGAAATTTATATTCTGTATGCGATTACTGAAGAAAAATAAGAATTTTTCACAACGGAAAATCGATGAAGAACAACAAACACCAACCACGGTACCTCTTGAAGAATTACCTCGATCTACAACATCCCCTGCGTCTCTACCATTGCCTCTTCAAAGAGCAGTAGTGAGCTAAGGAATACAAGGATTCTATCAATCACTACAATAGAGCCGACTACCTTAATCCATAAAATTACCTTATTACTCCAAAGAATCATAATAGATTAATAATTTCTATTATATCGAATTAGTGCAAAAACAATTTTTGACAATGTTTTACCATTGTGGGGAAACCCTGGTCATAAAATTGTTACTAAAATTTGATCATTTAAAATTGTATACCCTATATCTATCTATATGTACATGTGTATACGTCTTTTCTTTATACTTATATCTCAATCAATTCGAATAACTGATTATGTTCCGTCAAAGGTAACAATAACTCCTGGCAATGCATAACATTAGAAATGGATGGCATTGTGGCACACCTAGTCAGAAGTTGTTGTTACCACCAAAATTTTTATTGCCATACTAATTGGAATTGTCATAAAGTTCATTTGTTTCCTGAATTTCTATTACCTTTGTATTTGTGTTGCTAAAGATTAATTTGTCTTCACGCAGCAATATGGCAAGCACAAGTGAGAAGCAGCCTTTAAATCGAGTTTTTGTAACACGACTGGCCCAACACACGAAGGGAAAAGATTTAATGAAGGCTTTCCAACATCTTGGTGCTACACATGCTGTAGTATTGCGGAAAAACAGTGGAAGCACTGCATTCGTAACATTTAATACATCCTACGAGGCTAAGACCGCTGTGCAGGAGGGAGAATTAAAAGGAATCATCTGTCACAAAAGAAGACTGCGTATCCTCCCAGCAGACGATTGGCACGATCGCAAACCCATAGCTGTAGCACCTAAACCTGTGTTACCAGACCCTTTCAATGGAATACTCCTAAATCGTCAAAAACCCGAAATAATACTCCCTTTGGAATGTATTAGAAAAATCTGTAGTTATTTGACTTACAGGGAACGCACTACAATAGAGCTCGTATCAAAACGCTGGAGAGAAGGATGTCTGCAAAGTCATAGTTCTACCAAAGTTCTCGACCTTCAAGACTGGAGATGGAGTAACGGATGGGAGATCAGACCGAGGGCTGTTACAAAATCGCTGGATTTGATGCACTTGAACCGCTGGGAGAACTAACACATTGCACACGACTAATGATGAGCCACCTTAACCCGGAAATAGAAGGTCACTTCCTCGCTAGGCTTACCAATCTAACTCTTCTGGAATGCCGCGAAAATGCAGGAATAAATGATCAGGAAATATGCAACCTATTTCAAACAGTGCCCACCATACAGCATATCAGCCTAGAGGGATGTAAAAATATAACTAATGTCACTGCTCAGTATGCTGTAAGAATGTTAACTGGTAATAATACAACCCGTCACTTATATCTGGGTGGAACAAGCGCAGAACTAAATTATAGACTAGCAAACAATAGGATAGTTAGAATATACTATGAACGCATGATCTAATTAATAGTAGGATTAATACTTGATAATGCAAGACATTGTGGGTCTATCCCTGATTAAGTATTACCTCCAGTTATCAACTACAAATATTATCATTTTTCCATTTCTTTCTCTTTTAACGCCATTAAACATCGACGAGGACGACGATGATTCTAAGGAGGGAGGGATGTTACGTACCGAACATAAAAAATTTAAATTTCTTTTTCTTTTTTTATATATAACTCGGTTGAATTGCGTCTCGATAATGCAAAGCATTGTGGAAACTGCCCTAATCGAGCGTAATCTTGGCCTTTGAGTTTACGAAATTAAATATCCCTTTCGGCGGCGCGATCGACTTGTTAACGTAACGCATTCCTTCCTTGAAATCAACGTGGTCCTATTGCGCAGCGTATAGTCTCACCAAAGCGTAATCTTACAAATGCGTAGTATGAAATTAGGGATCATATTGTATACGCGGTGACACGTTCTGAATATAATTTTTCATTCGTCAAATATGTATAAATGAGATTCGGAATTTGACACTCTTAGTTAAGGTCATACTTTTACTAGTCTTGGTTATTGAAAATTTGGCAACGCATAAGCGTTGTGGGAAACCTTGTCAAATGAATATTTAAATTTAAAATTTAAAGAACACCCGTTAGACCACTGAGGGTCAGCTTCCTCGAATCTCTGTGGATGATGTTTAAACTCTTTCGGCTAATTGGTTATTGTAAAGCGATACACCGGATATATACAAAAGATTGTCATGAGTTGGGTGGTGCGTCGCGTGAGAAAATTTATGATGTGAAAGAGAGAATTGGAATGTTCACACATACACATTACTCAGCTTCTTTAACCTTAGAACTTGACCAATCACGGGCTCGGTAGGGCCAAAAGCACGCTCTCATTAGCTAATGAAGCAGCGGCATAACCCTTCCATAATCGGAATGATTGATCCTGGATCCTTCCGAAGGCGTGATGCCGCTTCACTTGTCGACGTACAATCGCGAGGTGCGTGTCGTAAGTCCGCGATCTTCTAAAGATAGAGTTTTCTTCTAATTCTTAAAATCACTAAGTAGGAAGAAAAGGACTTAGGAAGTTCGTGTGAATTCAAAATTTGTTTGTTTGTTCTGTTGTTATAATTTGGTTTATATATACATATATATATATATTATTTTCAATCTGTTCCATATAAAATAGCTGATTAATTAAGAATTAAATTCATAGTGTGTGTATGTGCGAATAAGTGTCTAATTCTTTCTTCCGTACAGGGTTAAGCAGTATCTAAAAAAATCCAAAGTGAGAAATTATTTTTGAGGAGATTTCTCTATTTTTTTTCTTTTAAAAGGAAAAGAAATTCTACTGGTGAGTCTTTTAAATTAATATTGTTTCCTTCTTTCGTTTTGAAATTTTAAAATTAATCATTTTAGAACGAGTGGCAATAGTTCAGATAGTCTAAAGACTGTGGGAATTTCTCTGGTCTGAATTGTTCCACTATAAACAGGAGAATGAATGTCCGTTTGCACGTACTAATTTAGATATTTCTGTTCCTATACTCTTATACGTATATATATTTCTATATTATCTATTCACATATTTTTATATATATATATATATTCATTTTTATACACGTTCTTATTGAAACATTTTATTATTCGATCTTTAATTAGATTCATCAATAAATACAATTTACGTATTTTATATTCTTTATTTTTAATTCTTTTCGGCCTTTATCCTGTTCGGATTTGAAATACAGCTGATCAAGGACCCGTATGGGACTGTAGCACCACCGATCCCTTTAACTACTCGAAATAATATCTCAAGTTTTATTTACTTTTAAATTCAAACCCTTCTCATCCTCTCTTACGTACATTAGAAACAAGAATCATATAAATGTTCGCGCTCGGGCGTCTCAACCCGCTCGGCGCGTAACACCCGCAACGTAGAAATGACCATGTCTTTCACACTGTTTGCAATTATTCTTGTTATACGATGGAAAAACTGTTGTATTTATATTGTATTTTATGCACCTGGCGTTGACTTCTTAGGCCCTAACTATTGGATCTGGTGGACCAACGCCCTAGAGAGAAGCCAATGTTACCCGGAACGTAGAAATGACCATTACTTTCACACTGGTTGCAATTAGTCATGCTATACGATGTAAGAACTGTTGTATTTTTATTGTATTTTATGCTTCTGGCGTTGACTTCTAAGGCCCTAACTCTTCGATCTTCTGGAGCAATGCCTCAGAGTTATGTCTAGGATGCCCGGAACGTAGAAATGGCCGTTACTTTCACACTGGTTGCAATCATTCCTGTTATACGATGGAAAGACTGTTGTATTTTTATTGTGTTTTATGCTTCGGACGTTGACTTCTAAGGCCGTAGCTATTCGATCTGGTGGAGAAACGCCCTAGAGTGAAGGACAGGTTGCCCGAAACGTAGAAATGACCATTACTTTCGCACTGGTCGCAACCATTTCTGTTATACAATGGAAAATCTGTATTTATATTGTATTTTATGCTTCCGGCGTGGACCTCTAAGGACATAACTCTTCGATCTGGTGGAGCAACGCCCTAGAGTGAAGCCTAGTCTGCCCGGAACGTAGAAATGATCATTACCTTCACACTTGTTTCAATTATTCATGCTATACGATGGAAAAACTGTTGCACTTTTATTGTATATTCTGCGCCTGGCGTTGACTTCTAAGCTCGTAGCTATTCGATGTGGTGGAGCAACGCAATAGAGTGAAGCCTAGGTTGCCCGGAACGTAGAAATGTCCATTACTTTCACACTGGTTGCAATTATTCCTGTCATAGGGTGGAAAAACTGTTGTATTTTTATTGTATTTTATGCTTCTGGAGTTGACTCCTAAGGTCTTAACTATTCGATCTGGTGGAGCAACGCCCTAGAGTGAGTTCTAGGTTGCACGGAACGTAGAAATGGCCATTACTTTCACACTGGTTGCATTTATTCCTGTTATACGATGGAAAAACGGTTGCATTTTTATTGTATTTTCTGCTCCTGGCGTTGACTTCTAAGGTCCTAGCCATTCCATCTGATTGTGCAATGCCTCAGAGTTAAGTCTAGGATGCACGGAACGTAGAAACGGCCATTACTTTCACACTAGTTGCAATTATTCGTTTTACACGATGGAAAAACTGTTTTATTTTTATTTTATTTTATGCTTAAGACGTTGACTTCTAAGGCCCTAGATATTCCATCTGGTGGAACAACGCCCTACAGCGAAACCTAGGTTGCCCGGAACGTAGAAATGACCATTACCTTCACACTGGTTGCAATTATTCCTGCTATACGATGGAAAAATTTCTGAATTTATATTGTCTTTTATGCTTCCGGCGTTGACATCTAAGGCCCTAACTCTTCCATCTGGTAGATCAATGCCTCAGAGTTAAGTCTAGGATGCCCGGAACGTAGAAATGGCCGTTACTTTCGCACTAGTTGAAATCATTCCTGTTATACGATGGAAAAACTGTTTTATTTTTAATTTGATTAATGCTTCCGGCGTAGCCTTCTAAGACGCTAGCTTACCGATCTGGTGGATCAGCGCCCTAGAGTGCAGCCTAGGTTGCCGGGAACGTAGAAATGACCATTGCCTACACACTGGTTGCAATTATTCCTGTTACAGGATGAAAAACTGTTTTATTTTTATTTTGTTTTATGCTTCTGGCGTTGACTTCTAAGGGCCTAGATATTCGATCTGGTGGAGCAACGCCGTGGAGTGAAGCCTACGTTGTCCTGCACGTAGAATTGGCTGTTACTTTCACACTGGTTGCAATTATTCCTGTTATACAATGGAAAAACTGTTTTATTTTTATTTTATTTTATGCTTCGGGCGTTGACTTCTGAGGCCCTGACTATTCGATCTGGTGGAGCAACGCCATAGAGTGAAACCTAGGCTGCCCGGAACGTAGAAATGACCATTACATTCACAATGGTTGCAATTATTCCTGTTACCCGATGGAAAAGCTGTTGTATTTATATTTCATTTTATGCTTCTGGCGTTGACTTCTAAGGCCCTAGCTATTCGATCTGGTCGAGCAACGCCCTAGGGTGAACCCTAGGTTGCCCGGAACGGAGAAATGACCATTACTTTCACACTGGTTGCAATTATCCATGCTATACGATGGAAAAACTGTTGTATTTTTATTGTATTTTATGCGTCTGGCGTTGACTTCTAAGTGCCTAGATATTCGATCTGGTGGAGCAACGCCCTAGAGTGAAGCCTAGGCTGCCCTGCACGTACAATTGGCTGTCACTTTCACAGTGGTTGCAATTATTCCTGTCATAGGATGGAAAAACTGTTGTATTTATATTGTATTTAATGCTTTTGGCGTTGACTTCTAAGGCCCTAACTATTCGATCTGGTGGAGCAACGCCCTAAAGTGAAGCCTAGGTTGCCCGTAACGTACTAATGACCATTACCTTCACACTGCTTGCAATTATTCCTGTTATAGGATGGAAAAACTGTTTTATTTTTATTTAATTTTATGCTTCCGGCGTTGACTTCTAATACCCTAACTATTCGATCTGGTGGAACGACGAACTAGGCTGCAGCCTAGGTTAGCCTGAACATAGAAATGACCATTACTATCACACTGGTTGCAATTATTCCTTCCATACGATGGAAAAACTCTTGTATTTTTATTGTATTTTATTCGTCTGACGTTGTTTTCTAAGGCCCTAGCTATTCCATCTGGTGGTGCAGTGCCTCAGAGATAAGTCTAGGATGCCCGGAACGTAGAAATAGCCATTACATTCACACTGGTTGCAATTATTCCTTTTATACGATGGAAAAACTGTTGTATTTTTATAGTATTTTATGCGTCTGGCGTTGTTTTCTAAGGCCCTAACTATTCGACCTGGTGGAGCAACGCCCTTGAGTGAACCCAAGGTTGCACGGATCGTAGAAATGGCCACTACTTTCACACACGTTGCAGTTATTCCAGTTATACGATGGAAAAACTGTTGTATTTTTATTTTATTTTATGCTCCAGCCATTGGCTTCTAAGGCCCTAGCTATTCGATCTGGTGGATCAGCGCCCTAGAGTGCAGCCTAGGTTGCCCGGAACGTAGAAATGACCATTACCTTCACAATGGTTCCAATTACTCCTGTTATACAATGGAAAAACTTCTGTATTTATATTGTATTTTATGCTTCCGGCGTTGACTTCTAAGGCCCTAACTCTTCGATATGGTGGAGCAAAGCCTCAGAGTTAGGTCTAGGATGCCCGGAACGTAGAAATGATCATTACCTTCACCCTGGTTTCAATTATTCATGCTATACGATGGGAAAACTGTTGCACTTTTATTGTATTTTCTGCTCCTGCCGTTGACTTCTAAGCTCGTAGCTATTCGATGTGGTGGAGCAATACCTCAGGGTTAAGTGTAGGATTCCCCGAACGTAGAAATGACCATTACCTTCACACTGGTTGCAATTATTCGTTTTATACGATGGAAAAACTGTTGTATTTATCTTGTATTTGATGCTTCTGGCGTTGGCTTCTTAGAACCTAACTAAGGTATATGGTGGACCAACGCCCTAGAGTGAAGCCTAGGTTGCCCGGAACGTAGAAATGACCATCACTTTCACACTGGTTGCAATTACTCCTTTTATGCGATGGAAAAACTGTTGCATTTTTATTGTATTTTACGCTTCTGGCGTTGACTTCTAAGGCCCTAACTATTCGGTCAGGTGGAGCGACGCCCTAGGGTGTAGCCTGGGTTGTCCGGAACGTAGAAATGACCATAACTTTCATACTGGTTGCAATTATTCGTTTTATACGATGGAAAAACAATTGTATTTATATTCTATTTTATGCTTCTGGCGTTGACTTCTTAGGCCCTAACAATTCGATCTGGTGGAGCAACGCCCTAGGGTGAAGCCTAGGTCGCCCGGATCGTAGAAATGACCATTTCTTGCACACTGGTTGCAATTATTCGTTTTATACGATGGAAAAACTGTTGTATTTATTATGTATTTTATGCTTCGGGCGTTGACTTCCAAGGCCCTAACTATTCGATCTGGTGGAGCAACGCACTAGAGAGAAGCCTAGGTTGCCCGGAACGTAGAAATGACCATTACCTTCACGTTGCTTGCAATTATACATTTTATACGATGGAAAGACTGTTGTATTTTTATTATATTTTATGCTGCTGGCGTTGACTTCTAAGTCCCTTGCTATTCGATCTGGTGGAGCAACGCCCTTGAGCGAAGCCTAGGTTGGCCGGAACGTAGAAATGACCTGTACTTACACACTGGTTGCAATTATTCCTGTTATACGATGGAAAAACTGTTGTACTTATGTTGTATTTTATGCTTCTGGCGTCGAATTCTAAGTCCCAAACTATTCGATCTGGTGGAGCAACGCCCTTGAGTGAAGCCTAGGTTGCCCGTAACGTAGAAATGACCATTACTTTCACACGGTTTGCAAATATAAATTATATACGATGGAAAAGCTGTTGTATTTATATTGCATTTTATGCTTCTGGCGTTGACTTCTTAGGCCCTAACTATTTCGATCTGGTGGAGCACCGCCCTGTAGTGAAGCCTTGGTTGCCCGGAACGTAGAAATGACCATAGCTATCACAGTGGTTGCAATTATTCCTGTTATACAAGGGAAAAACTGTTGTATTTGTATTATATTTTATGCTTCAGTCGTTGAGTTCTAAGGCCGCAGCTATTCGATGTGGTGGAGCAACGCCCTAGAGTGAAGCCTAGGTTGCCCGAAACGTAGAAATGACCATACCTTTCACACTGGTTGCATTTATTCCTGTTATACGATGGAAAAGCTGTTGTATTTGTATTATATTTTATGCTTCAGACGTTGACTTCTAGGGCCGTAGATATTCGATGTGGTGGAGAAACGCCCTAGAGTGAAGCCTAGGTTGCCCGGAAAGTAGAAATGCCCATTACTTTCACACTGGTTGTAATTATTCCTGTTATACGATAGAATATATGTTGTATTTTTATTTTATTTTGTGCTCCTGGCGTTGACTTCTAAGGTCCTAGCTATTCGATCTGGTGGAGCAACGCTCTAGAGTGAAGCCCAGGTTGCCCGGAACTTAGAAATGACCATCACCTTCACTCTGGTTGCAATTAATCCTGTTATACGATGGAAAAACTGTTGTATTTATTTTGTATTTTATGCTTCTGGCGTTGACTTCTTAGGCCCTAACTATTCGATCTGGTGGAGCAACGACCTAGGGTGAAGCCTAGGTTGCCCGGAACGTAGAAATGACCATAATTTTCATACGGATTGCAATTATTCGTTTTATACGATGGAAAAACTGTTGTATTTATATTGTATTTTCTGCGTCTGGCTTTGACTTCTAAGGTCCTAGCTATTCGATCTGGTGGGGCAATGCCCAAGAGTGAAGCCTATGGGGCCTGGAACGCAGAAATGACCATAACTTTCACACTGGTAGCAATTATTCGTTTTATACAGTGGAAAAGCTGTTGTATTTATATTGTATTTTATGCTTCTGGTGTAGACTTCTTGGGCCCTACCTATTCGATCTGGAGGAACAACGCCCTAGAGTGAAGCCTAGGTTGCCCGGAACGTAGAAATGACAATTACGTTCAGGCATGTTGCAATTGTTCCTGTTATACGATGAAAGAACTGTTGTATTTTTATTGTGTTTTATGCGTCTGGAGTTGTTTTCTCAGGCCCTAACTATTCGACCTGGTGGACCAACGCCCGAGAGTGAAGCCTAGGTTGCACGGAACGTGGAAATGCCCATTACTTTCACACTGGTTGTAATTATTCCTGTTATACAATGGAATAACTGTTGTATTTAAATTTATTTTTTTACGCTTCTGGCGTTGACTTCTAAGGCCCTAGCTATTCGATCTGGTGGTGCAACGCTCTAGAGTGAAGCCTAGGTTGGCCGGAACTTAGAAGTGACCATCATCTTCACTCTGGTTGCAATTTTTCCTGTTATACGATGGAAAAACTGTTGTATTTTTATTGTATTTTATGCTTCGGGCGTTGACTGCTAAGGCCGTAGCTGTTCGATCTGGTAGAGCAACGCCCTAGAGTTAAGTCTAGCATGTCCGGGACGTAGAAATGGCCATTGCTTTCACACTGGTTGCACTTATTCGTTTGATACGATGGAAAAGCTCTTGTACATATATCGTATTTTATGCTTCTAGCGTTGACTTCTTAGGACCTAACTATTCGATCTGGTAGAGCAACGCCCTAGGGTGAAGCCTAGGTTGCCCGGAACGTAGAAATGACCATAACTTTCATACTGGTTGCAATTATTCGTTTTATACCGTGGAAAAACTGTTGTATTTATATTGTATTTTATGCGTCTGGTGTAGTTTTCTAAGGCCCTAACTATACGACCTGGTGGACCAACGCCCTAGAGTGAAGCCTAGGTTGCACGGAACGTAGAAATGCCCATTACTTTCACACTGGTTGTAATTATTCCTGTTATACGGTGGAATAACTCTTGTATTTATATTGTATTTTCTACGTCTGGCTTTGACTTCTAAGGTCCTAGCTATTCGATCTGGTGGGGCAACGTCCAAGAGTGAAACCTATTGGGCCTGGGACGCAGGAATGACCATAACTTTCACACTGGTAGCAATTATTCGTTTTATACAATGGAAAAACTGATGTCTTTATATTGTATTTTATGCTTCTGGCGTAGACTTCTTAGGCCCTAGCTATTCGATCTGGATGAACAACGCCCTAGAGTGAAGCCTAGGTTGCCCGGAACGTAGAAATGACCATCAGTTTCACACTGGTTGCAATTATTCCTGTTATATGATGGAAAAACTGTTGTATCTATTTTGTATTTTATGCTTCTGGCGTTGACTTCTTAGGTCCTAACTATTGGATCTGGAGGAGCAACGCCCTAGGGTGAAGCCTAGGTTGCCCGGAACGTAGAAATGCCCATTACTTTCACGCTGGTTGTAATTATTCCTGCTATACGACGGAAAAACTGTGGTATTTTTATTGTATTTTATGCTTCGGGCGTTGACTTCTTAGGCCCTAACTATTGGATCTGGTGGAGCAACGCCTCGAGTGATGCCTTAGTTGCCCGGAACGTAGAAATGACCATAACCTTCACTCTGGTTGCTATTATTCCTGTTATACGATGGAAAGACTGTTGTATTTATATTGTATTTTATGCTTCTGGTGTAGACTTCTTAGGCCCTAGCTATCCGATCTGGAGGAACAACGCCCTAGAGTGAAGCCTAGGTTGCCCGGAACGTAGAAATGACCATAACCTTCATACTGATTGCAATTATTCGTTTTATACGATGGAAAAACTGTAGTACTTATATTGTATGTTATGCCTCTGGCGTTGACTCCTAAGGCTGTAGCTATTCGATGTGGTGGGACAACGCCCTAGAGTGAAGCCTAGGTTGCCCGGAAGGTAGAAATGACCATAACTTTCATACTGGTTCACAATTATTCGTTTAATACGATGGAAGAACTATTGTATTTATATTGTATTTAATGCTTCTGGCGTTGACTTCTAAGGCCATAGCTATTCGATGTGGTCGAGCAACGCCCTAGAGTGAAGCCTAGGTTGCCCATATTGTAGAATTGACCATATCTTTCAGACAGGTTGCAATTATTCCTGTTATACGATGGAAAAACTGTTGTATTTCTATTCTATTTTATGCTACTGGCGTTGACTTGTTAGTCCCTAACTATTCGATCTGGCGGAACAACGCCCTAGAGTGAATCCTACGTTACCCGGAACGTAGAAATGACCATCACTTTCACACTGGTTGCAATTATTCCTGTTATACGATGGAAAAACTGTTGGAACTATTTTGTATTTTATGCTTCTGGCGTTGACTTCTTAGGTCCTAACTATTCGATCTGGTGGAGCAACGCCCTCTGGTGAAGCCCAGTTTGCCCGGAACGTAGAAATGACAATAACTTTCATACTGATTGCAATTATTCGTATTATACGATGGAAAAGCTGTTGCATTTTTATTGTATTTTACGCTTCTGGCGTTGACTTCTAAGGCCCTAACTATTCGGTCAGGTGGAGCGACGCCCTAGGGTGTAGCCTGGGTTGTCCGGAACGTAGAAATGACCATAACTTTCATACTGGTTGCAATTATTCGTTTTATACGATGGAAAAACAATTGTATTTATATTCTATTTTATGCTTCTGGCGTTGACTTCTTAGGCCCTAACAATTCGATCTGGTGGAGCAACGCCCTAGGGTGAAGCCTAGGTCGCCCGGATCGTAGAAATGACCATTTCTTGCACACTGGTTGCAATTATTCGTTTTATACGATGGAAAAACTGTTGTATTTATTATGTATTTTATGCTTCGGGCGTTGACTTCCAAGGCCCTAACTATTCGATCTGGTGGAGCAACGCACTAGAGAGAAGCCTAGGTTGCCCGGAACGTAGAAATGACCATTACCTTCACGTTGCTTGCAATTATACATTTTATACGATGGAAAGACTGTTGTATTTTTATTATATTTTATGCTGCTGGCGTTGACTTCTAAGTCCCTTGCTATTCGATCTGGTGGAGCAACGCCCTTGAGCGAAGCCTAGGTTGGCCGGAACGTAGAAATGACCTGTACTTACACACTGGTTGCAATTATTCCTGTTATACGATGGAAAAACTGTTGTACTTATGTTGTATTTTATGCTTCTGGCGTCGAATTCTAAGTCCCAAACTATTCGATCTGGTGGAGCAACGCCCTTGAGTGAAGCCTAGGTTGCCCGTAACGTAGAAATGACCATTACTTTCACACGGTTTGCAAATATAAATTATATACGATGGAAAAGCTGTTGTATTTATATTGCATTTTATGCTTCTGGCGTTGACTTCTTAGGCCCTAACTATTTCGATCTGGTGGAGCACCGCCCTGTAGTGAAGCCTTGGTTGCCCGGAACGTAGAAATGACCATAGCTATCACAGTGGTTGCAATTATTCCTGTTATACAAGGGAAAAACTGTTGTATTTGTATTATATTTTATGCTTCAGTCGTTGAGTTCTAAGGCCGCAGCTATTCGATGTGGTGGAGCAACGCCCTAGAGTGAAGCCTAGGTTGCCCGAAACGTAGAAATGACCATACCTTTCACACTGGTTGCATTTATTCCTGTTATACGATGGAAAAGCTGTTGTATTTGTATTATATTTTATGCTTCAGACGTTGACTTCTAGGGCCGTAGATATTCGATGTGGTGGAGAAACGCCCTAGAGTGAAGCCTAGGTTGCCCGGAAAGTAGAAATGCCCATTACTTTCACACTGGTTGTAATTATTCCTGTTATACGATAGAATATATGTTGTATTTTTATTTTATTTTGTGCTCCTGGCGTTGACTTCTAAGGTCCTAGCTATTCGATCTGGTGGAGCAACGCTCTAGAGTGAAGCCCAGGTTGCCCGGAACTTAGAAATGACCATCACCTTCACTCTGGTTGCAATTAATCCTGTTATACGATGGAAAAACTGTTGTATTTATTTTGTATTTTATGCTTCTGGCGTTGACTTCTTAGGCCCTAACTATTCGATCTGGTGGAGCAACGACCTAGGGTGAAGCCTAGGTTGCCCGGAACGTAGAAATGACCATAATTTTCATACGGATTGCAATTATTCGTTTTATACGATGGAAAAACTGTTGTATTTATATTGTATTTTCTGCGTCTGGCTTTGACTTCTAAGGTCCTAGCTATTCGATCTGGTGGGGCAATGCCCAAGAGTGAAGCCTATGGGGCCTGGAACGCAGAAATGACCATAACTTTCACACTGGTAGCAATTATTCGTTTTATACAGTGGAAAAGCTGTTGTATTTATATTGTATTTTATGCTTCTGGTGTAGACTTCTTGGGCCCTACCTATTCGATCTGGAGGAACAACGCCCTAGAGTGAAGCCTAGGTTGCCCGGAACGTAGAAATGACAATTACGTTCAGGCATGTTGCAATTGTTCCTGTTATACGATGAAAGAACTGTTGTATTTTTATTGTGTTTTATGCGTCTGGAGTTGTTTTCTCAGGCCCTAACTATTCGACCTGGTGGACCAACGCCCGAGAGTGAAGCCTAGGTTGCACGGAACGTGGAAATGCCCATTACTTTCACACTGGTTGTAATTATTCCTGTTATACAATGGAATAACTGTTGTATTTAAATTTATTTTTTTACGCTTCTGGCGTTGACTTCTAAGGCCCTAGCTATTCGATCTGGTGGTGCAACGCTCTAGAGTGAAGCCTAGGTTGGCCGGAACTTAGAAGTGACCATCATCTTCACTCTGGTTGCAATTTTTCCTGTTATACGATGGAAAAACTGTTGTATTTTTATTGTATTTTATGCTTCGGGCGTTGACTGCTAAGGCCGTAGCTGTTCGATCTGGTAGAGCAACGCCCTAGAGTTAAGTCTAGCATGTCCGGGACGTAGAAATGGCCATTGCTTTCACACTGGTTGCACTTATTCGTTTGATACGATGGAAAAGCTCTTGTACATATATCGTATTTTATGCTTCTAGCGTTGACTTCTTAGGACCTAACTATTCGATCTGGTAGAGCAACGCCCTAGGGTGAAGCCTAGGTTGCCCGGAACGTAGAAATGACCATAACTTTCATACTGGTTGCAATTATTCGTTTTATACCGTGGAAAAACTGTTGTATTTATATTGTATTTTATGCGTCTGGTGTAGTTTTCTAAGGCCCTAACTATACGACCTGGTGGACCAACGCCCTAGAGTGAAGCCTAGGTTGCACGGAACGTAGAAATGCCCATTACTTTCACACTGGTTGTAATTATTCCTGTTATACGGTGGAATAACTCTTGTATTTATATTGTATTTTCTACGTCTGGCTTTGACTTCTAAGGTCCTAGCTATTCGATCTGGTGGGGCAACGTCCAAGAGTGAAACCTATTGGGCCTGGGACGCAGGAATGACCATAACTTTCACACTGGTAGCAATTATTCGTTTTATACAATGGAAAAACTGATGTCTTTATATTGTATTTTATGCTTCTGGCGTAGACTTCTTAGGCCCTAGCTATTCGATCTGGATGAACAACGCCCTAGAGTGAAGCCTAGGTTGCCCGGAACGTAGAAATGACCATCAGTTTCACACTGGTTGCAATTATTCCTGTTATATGACGGAAAAACTGTTGTATCTATTTTGTATTTTATGCTTCTGGCGTTGACTTCTTAGGTCCTAACTATTGGATCTGGAGGAGCAACGCCCTAGGGTGAAGCCTAGGTTGCCCGGAACGTAGAAATGCCCATTACTTTCACGCTGGTTGTAATTATTCCTGCTATACGACGGAAAAACTGTGGTATTTTTATTGTATTTTATGCTTCGGGCGTTGACTTCTTAGGCCCTAACTATTGGATCTGGTGGAGCAACGCCTCGAGTGATGCCTTAGTTGCCCGGAACGTAGAAATGACCATAACCTTCACTCTGGTTGCTATTATTCCTGTTATACGATGGAAAGACTGTTGTATTTATATTGTATTTTATGCTTCTGGTGTAGACTTCTTAGGCCCTAGCTATCCGATCTGGAGGAACAACGCCCTAGAGTGAAGCCTAGGTTGCCCGGAACGTAGAAATGACCATAACCTTCATACTGATTGCAATTATTCGTTTTATACGATGGAAAAACTGTAGTACTTATATTGTATGTTATGCCTCTGGCGTTGACTCCTAAGGCTGTAGCTATTCGATGTGGTGGGACAACGCCCTAGAGTGAAGCCTAGGTTGCCCGGAAGGTAGAAATGACCATAACTTTCATACTGGTTCACAATTATTCGTTTAATACGATGGAAGAACTATTGTATTTATATTGTATTTAATGCTTCTGGCGTTGACTTCTAAGGCCATAGCTATTCGATGTGGTCGAGCAACGCCCTAGAGTGAAGCCTAGGTTGCCCATATTGTAGAATTGACCATATCTTTCAGACAGGTTGCAATTATTCCTGTTATACGATGGAAAAACTGTTGTATATCTATTCTATTTTATGCTACTGGCGTTGACTTGTTAGTCCCTAACTATTCGATCTGGCGGAACAACGCCCTAGAGTGAATCCTACGTTACCCGGAACGTAGAAATGACCATCACTTTCACACTGGTTGCAATTATTCCTGTTATACGATGGAAAAACTGTTGGAACTATTTTGTATTTTATGCTTCTGGCGTTGACTTCTTAGGTCCTAACTATTCGATCTGGTGGAGCAACGCCCTCTGGTGAAGCCCAGTTTGCCCGGAACGTAGAAATGACAATAACTTTCATACTGATTGCAATTATTCGTATTATACGATGGAAAAGCTGTTGTATTTATATTGTATTTTAACATTCCGGCGTTGACTTCTAAGGCCGTAGCTATTCGATCTGGTAGAGCAACGCCCTAGAGTTAAGTCTAGCATGTCCGGGACGTAGAAATGGCCATTGCTTTCACACTGGTTGCACTTATTCGTTTGATACGATGGAAAAGCTCTTGTACATATATCGTATTTTATGCTTCTAGCGTTGACTTCGTAGGACCTAACTATTCGATCTGGTAGAGCAACGCCCTAGGGTGAAGCCTAGGTTGCCCGGAACGTAGAAATGACCATAACTTTCATACTGGTTGCAATTATTCGTTTTATACCGTGGAAAAACTGTTGTATTTATATTGTCTTTTATGCGTCTGGTGTAGTTTTCTAAGGCCCTAACTATACGACCTGGTGGACCAACGCCCTCGAGTGAAGCCTAGGTTGCACGGAACGTAGAAATGCCCATTACTTTCACACTGGTTGTAATTATTCCTGTTATACGATGGAATAACTCTTGTATTTATATTGTATTTTCTGCGTCTGGCTTTGACTTCTAAGGTCCTAGCTATTCGATCTGGTGGGGCAACGTCCAAGAGTGAAACCTATGGGGCCTGGGACGCAGGAATGACCTTAACTTTCACACTGGTAGCAATTATTCGTTTTATACAATGGAAAAACTGATGTATTTATATTGTATTTTATGCTTCTGGCGTTGACTTCTAAGTCACTAGCTATTCGATCTGGTGGAGCAACGCCCTAGAGTGAAGCCTAGGTTGCCCGGAACGTAGAAATGACCATTATCTTCACACTGTTTGCGATTATTCATTTTATACGATGGTAAAACTGTTGTACATATATCGTATTTTATGATTCTGGCGTTGCCTTTTAGGCCCTAACTATTCGATCAGGTGGAGCGACGCCCCAGGGTGTAGCCTGGGATGTCCGGAACGTAGAAATGACCATAACTTTCATACTGGTTGCAATTATTCGTTTTATACGATGGAAAAACAATTGCATTTATATCGTATTTTATGATTCTGGCGTTGACTTCTAAGGCCGTAGCTATTCGATGTGTTGGAGCATCTCTCTAGGGTGAAGCCTAGGTTGCCAGGAACGTAGAAATGACCATATATTTCCCACTGTTTGCAATTATTCCTGTTATACGGTGGAAAAGCTGTTGTATTTATATTGTATTTAATGCTTCTGGCGTTGACTTCTGATGCCATAGCTATTCGATGTGGTCGAGCAACGCCATAGAGTGAAGCCTAGGTAGCCAGCAACGTAGATATGACCATATCTTACAGACTGGTGTCAATTATTCCTGTTAAACGATGGAAAAACTTTTGTATTTTTATTGTATTTTAAGCTTCGGGCGCGTGACTTCTAAGGTCCTAACTATTGGATCTGGTGGAGCAACGCCCTAGGGTGAAGCCTAGGTTGCCCGGAAGGTAGAAATGACCATAACTTTCATACTGGTTCACAATTATTCGTTTAATACGATGGAAGAACTATTGTATTTATATTGCATTTAATGCTTCTGGCGTTGACTTCTAAGGCCATAGCTATTCGATGTGGTCGAGCAACGCCCTAGAGTGAAGCCTAGGTTGCCCATATTGTAGAATTACCCATATCTTTCAGACAGGTTGCAATTATTCCTGTTATACGATGGAAAAACTGTTGTATTTCTATTCTATTTTATGCTTCTGGCGTTGACTTCTCAGGCCCTAACTATTCGATCTGGTGGAGCAACCCCTAGACTGAAGCCTAGGTTGCACGGGACGTAGAAATGCCCATTACTTTCACACTGGTTGTAATTATTCCTGTTACACGATGGAATAACTGTTGTATTTTTATTTTATTTTGTGCGTCTGGCGTTGACTTCCAAGGCCCGAACTATTCGATCTGGTGGAGCAGCGCCAAAGAGTGAAGCCTAGGTTACCCGGAACGTAGAAATGACCATCACTTTCACAATGGTTGCAATTATTCCTGTTATACGATGGAAAAACTGTAGTATCTATTTTGTATTTTATGCTTCTGGCGTTGACTTCTTAGGTCCTAACTATTGGATCTGGTGGAGCAACGCCCTCTGATGAAGCCCAGGTTGCCCGGAACGTAGAAATGACCATAACTTTCATACTGATTGCAATTATTCGTATTATACGATGGAAAATCTGTTGTATTTATATTGTATTTTATGCTTCTGGTGTACACTTCTTAGGCCCTAGCTATTCGATCTGGAGGAACAACGCCCTAGAGTGAAGCCTAGGTTGCCCGGAACGTAGAAATGACCATAACCTTCATACTGATTGCAATTATTCGATTTATACAATGGAAAAACTGTTGTACTTATATTCTATGTTATGCATCTGGCGTTGACTCCTAAGGCCGTAGCTACTGGTTGTGGTGGAGCAACGCCCTAGCGTGAAGCCTAGGTTGCCCGCAACGTAGAAATAACCATCACTTCCACACTGTTAGCAATTATTCATTTTATACGATGGAAAAACAGTTGTATTTGTATTGTATTTTATGCTTCTGGTGTAGACTTCTTATGTCCTAGCCATTCGATCTGGAGGAACAACGCCATAGAGTGAAGCCTAGGTTGCCCGGAACGTAGAAATGACCATAACCTTCATACTGATTGCAATTATTCGTTTTATACGATGGAAAAACTGTTGTACTTATATTGTATGTTATGCCTCTGGCGTTGACTCCGAAGGCCGTAGCTATTCGATGTGGTAGAGCAACGCCATAGCGTGAAGCCTAGGTTGCCCGGAACGTAGAAATAACCATTACTTCGACACTGTTTGCGATTATTCATTTTATACAATGGAAAAACTGATGTATTTATATTTTATTTTATAGTTATGGCGTTGACTTCTATGGCCGTAGCTATTCGATGTGGTGGAGCAATGCCCTAGAGTGAAGCCTAGGATGCCCGGAACGTAGAAATGACCATACCTTACAAACTGGTTGCAATTATTACTGTTATACAAGGGAATAACTGTTGTATTTATATTGCAGTTTAAGCTTCTGGCGTTGACTTCTTAGTCCCTAACTATTCGATCTGGCGGAACAACGCCCTAGAGTGAATCCTACGTTACCCGGAACGTAGAAGTGACCATCACTTTCACACTGGTTGCAATTATTCCTGTTATACGATGGAAAAACTGTTGGAACTATTTTGTATTGTATGCTTCTGGCGTTGACTTCTTAGGTCCTAACTATTGGATCTGTTGGAGCAACGCCCTCTGGTGAAGCCCAGTTTGCCCGGAACGTAGAAATGACAATACCTTTCATACTGATTTCAATTATTCGTATTATACGATGGAAAAGCTGTTGTATTTATATTGTATTTTAACATTCTGGCGTTGACTTCTAAGGCCGTAGCTATTCGATGTGGTGAAGCAACGCCCTAGAGAGAAGCCTAGATTGCCCGGAACGTAGAAATGACCATTACGTTCAGGCATGTTGCAATTGTTCCTGTTATACGATGAAAGAACTGTTGTATTTTTATTGTGTTTTATGCGTCTGGAGTTGTTTTCTCAGGCCCTAACTATTCGACCTGGTGGACCAACGCCCGAGAGTGAAGCCTAGGTTGCACGGAACGTGGAAATGCCCATTACTTTCACACTGGTTGTAATTATTCCTGTTATACGATGGAATAACTGTTGTATTTATATTTTATTTTACGCTTCTGGCGTTGACTTCTAAGGCCCTAGCTATTCGATCTGGTGGTGCAACGCTCTAGAGTGAAGCCTAGGTTGGCCGGAACTTAGAAGTGACCATCATCTTCACTCTGGTTGCAATTTTTCCTGTTATACGATGGAAAAACTGTTGTATTTTTATTGTATTTTATGCTTCGGGCGTTGACTGCTAAGGCCGTAGCTGTTCGATCTGGTAGAGCAACGCCCTAGAGTTAAGTCTAGCATGTCCGGGACGTAGAAATGGCCATTGCTTTCACACTGGTTGCACTTATTCGTTTGATACGATGGAAAAGCTCTTGTACATATATCGTATTTTATGCTTCTAGCGTTGACTTCTTAGGACCTAACTATTCGATCTGGTAGAGCAACGCCCTAGGGTGAAGCCTAGGTTGCCCGGAACGTAGAAATGACCATAACTTTCATACTGGTTGCAATTATTCGTTTTATACCGTGGAAAAACTGTTGTATTTATATTGTATTTTATGCGTCTGGTGTAGTTTTCTAAGACCCTAACTATACGACCTGGTGGACCAACGCCCTAGAGTGAAGCCTAGGTTGCACGGAACGTAGAAATGCCCATTACTTTCACACTGGTTGTAATTATTCCTGTTATACGGTGGAATAACTCTTGTATTTATATTGTATTTTCTACGTCTGGCTTTGACTTCTAAGGTCCTAGCTATTCGATCTGGTGGGGCAACGTCCAAGAGTGAAACCTATTGGGCCTGGGACGCAGGAATGACCATAACTTTCACACTGGTAGCAATTATTCGTTTTATACAATGGAAAAACTGATGTCTTTATATTGTATTTTATGCTTCTGGCGTAGACTTCTTAGGCCCTAGCTATTCGATCTGGATGAACAACGCCCTAGAGTGAAGCCTAGGTTGCCCGCAACGTAGAAATGACCATCAGTTTCACACTGGTTGCAATTATTCCTGTTATATGATGGAAAAACTGTTGTATCTATTTTGTATTTTATGCTTCTGGCGTTGACTTCTTAGGTCCTAACTATTGGATCTGGAGGAGCAACGCCCTAGGGTGAAGCCTAGGTTGCCCGGAACGTAGAAATGCCCATTACTTTCACGCTGGTTGTAATTATTCCTGCTATACGACGGAAAAACTGTGGTATTTTTATTGTATTTTATGCTTCGGGCGTTGACTTCTTAGGCCCTAACTATTGGATCTGGTGGAGCAACGCCTCGAGTGATGCCTTGGTTGCCCGGAACGTAGAAATGACCATAACCTTCACTCTGGTTGCTATTATTCCTGTTATACGATGGAAAAACTGTTGTATTTTTATTGTATTTTATGCTTCGGGCGTTGACTTCTAAGGCCGTAGCTATTCGATCTGGTATAGCAACGCCCTACAGTTAAGTCTAGGTTGCCCGGAACGTAGAAATGACCATAACCTTCATACTGATTGCAATTATTCGTTTTATACGATGGAAAAACTGTAGTACTTATATTGTATGTTATGCCTCTGGCGTTGACTCCTAAGGCTGTAGCTATTCGATGTGGTGGGACAACGCCCTAGAGTGAAGCCTAGGTTGCCCGGAAGGTAGAAATGACCATAACTTTCATACTGGTTGCAATTATTCGTTTTATACGATGGAAAAACAATTGCATTTATATCGTATTTTATGATTCTGGCGTTGACTTCTAAGGCGGTAGCTATTCGATGTGTTGGAGCATCTCTCTAGGGTGAAGCCTAGGTTGCCAGGAACGTAGAAATGACCATATATTTCCCACTGTTTGCAATTATTCCTGTTATACGGTGGAAAAGCTGTTGTATTTATATTGTATTTAATGCTTCTGGCGTTGACTTCTGATGCCATAGCTATTCGATGTGGTCGAGCAACGCCATAGAGTGAAGCCTAGGTAGCCAGCAACGTAGATATGACCATATCTTACAGACTGGTGTCAATTATTCCTGTTAAACGATGGAAAAACTTTTGTATTTTTATTGTATTTTAAGCTTCGGGCGCGTGACTTCTAAGGTCCTAACTATTGGATCTGGTGGAGCAACGCCCTAGGGTGAAGCCTAGGTTGCCCGGAAGGTAGAAATGACCATAACTTTCATACTGGTTCACAATTATTCGTTTAATACGATGGAAGAGCTATTGTATTTATATTGCATTTAATGCTTCTGGCGTTGACTCCTAAGGCCATAGCTATTCGATGTGGTCGAGCAACGCCCTAGAGTGAAGCCTAGGTTGCCCATATTGTAGAATTACCCATATCTTTCAGACAGGTTGCAATTATTCCTGTTATACGATGGAAAAACTGTTGTATTTCTATTCTATTTTATGCTTCTGGCGTTGACTTCTCAGGCCCTAACTATTCGATCTGGTGGAGCAACGCCTAGACTGAAGCCTAGGTTGCACGGAACGTAGAAATGCCCATTACTTTCACACTGGTTGTAATTATTCCTGTTACACGATGGAATAACTGTTGTATTTTTATTTTATTTTGTGCGTCTGGCGTTGACTTCAAAGGCCCGAACTATTCGATCTGGTGGAGCAGCGCCAAAGAGTGAAGCCTAGGTTACCCGGAACGTAGAAATGACCATCACTTTCACAATGGTTGCAATTATTCCTGTTATACGATGGAAAAACTGTAGTATCTATTTTGTATTTTATGCTTCTGGCGTTGACTTCTTAGGTCCTAACTATTGGATCTGGTGGAGCAACGCCCTCTGATGAAGCCCAGGTTGCCCGGAACGTAGAAATGACCATAACTTTCATACTGATTGCAATTATTCGTATTATACGATGGAAAATCTGTTGTATTTATATTGTATTTTATGCTTCTGGTGTACACTTCTTAGGCCCTAGCTATTCGATCTGGAGGAACAACGCCCTAGAGTGAAGCCTAGGTTGCCCGGAACGTAGAAATGACCATAACCTTCATACTGATTGCAATTATTCGATTTATACAATGGAAAAACTGTTGTACTTATATTCTATGTTAGGCATCTGGCGTTGACTCCTAAGGCCGTAGCTACTGGTTGTGGTGGAGCAACGCCCTAGCGTGAAGCCTAGGTTGCCCGCAACGTAGAAATAACCATCACTTCCACACTGTTAGCAATTATTCATTTTATACGATGGAAAAACAGTTGTATTTGTATTGTATTTTATGCTTCTGGTGTAGACTTCTTATGCCCTAGCCATTCGATCCGGAGGAACAACGCCATAGAGTGAAGCCTAGGTTGCCCGGAACGTAGAAATGACCATAACCTTCATACTGATTGCAATTATTCGTTTTATACGATGGAAAAACTGTTGTACTTATATTGTATGTTATGCCTCTGGCGTTGACTCCGAAGGTCGTAGCTATTCGATGTGGTAGAGCAACGCCATAGCGTGAAGCCTAGGTTGCCCGGAACGTAGAAATAACCATTACTTCGACACTGTTTGCGATTATTCATTTTATACAATGGAAAAACTGATGTATTTATATTTTATTTTATAGTTATGGCGTTGACTTCTATGGCCGTAGCTATTCGATGTGGTGGAGCAATGCCCTAGAGTGAAGCCTAGGATGCCCGGAACGTAGAAATGACCATACCTTACAAACTGGTTGCAATTATTACTGTTATACAAGGGAATAACTGTTGTATTTATATTGCAGTTTAAGCTTCTGGCGTTGACTTCTTAGTCCCTAACTATTCGATCTGGCGGAACAACGCCCTAGAGTGAATCCTACGTTACCCGGAACGTAGAAGTGACCATCACTTTCACACTGGTTGCAATTATTCCTGTTATACGATGGAAAAACTGTTGGAACTATTTTGTATTGTATGCTTCTGGCGTTGACTTCTTAGGTCCTAACTATTGGATCTGGTGGAGCAACGCCCTCTGGTGAAGCCCAGTTTGCCCGGAACGTAGAAATGACAATACCTTTCATACTGATTTCAATTATTCGTATTATACGATGGAAAAGCTGTTGTATTTATATTGTATTTTAACATTCTGGCGTTGACTTCTAAGGCCGTAGCTATTCGATGTGGTGGAGCAACGCCCTAGAGAGAAGCCTAGATTGCCCGGAACGTAGAAATGACCATTACGTTCAGGCATGTTGCAATTGTTCCTGTTATACGATGAAAGAACTGTTGTATTTTTATTGTGTTTTATGCGTCTGGAGTTGTTTTCTCAGGCCCTAGCTATTCGACCTGGTCGACCAACGCCCGAGAGTGAAGCCTAGGTTGCACGGAACGTAGAAATGCCCATTACTTTCACACTGGTTGTAATTATTCCTGTTATACGATGGAATAACTGTTGTATTTATATTTTATTTTACGCTTCTGGCGTTGACTTCTAAGGCCCTAGCTATTCGATCTGATGGTGCAACTCTCTAGAGTCAAGCCTAGGGTGCCCGGAACTTAGAAGTGACCATCACCTTCACTCTGGTTGCAATTATTCCTGTTATACGATGGAATAACTGTTGTATTTATATTTTATTTTACGCTTCTGGCGTTGACTTCTAAGGCCCTAGCTATTCGATCTGATGGTGCAACGCTCTAGAGTGAAGCCTAGGTTGCCCGGAACTTAGAAGTGACCATCACCTTCACTCTGGTTGCAATTATGCCTGTTATACGATGGAAAAACTGTTGTATTTTTATTGTATTTTATGCTTCGGGCGTTGACTGCTAAGGCCGTAGCTATTCGATCTGGTAGAGCAACGCCCTAGAGTTAAGTCTAGCATGTCCGGGACGTAGAAATGGCCATTGCTTTCACACTGGTTGCAATTATTCGTTTTATACCGTGGAAAAACTGTTGTATTTATATTGTATTTTATGCGTCTGGTGTAGTTTTCTAAGGCCCTAACTATACGACCTGGTGGACCAACGCCCTAGAGTGAAGCCTAGGTTGCACGGAACGTAGAAATGACCATAGCTATCACAGTGGTACGCAATTATTCCTGTTATACGATGGAAAAGCTGTTGTATTTATATAATATTTTATGCTTCAGGCGTTGACTTCTAAGGCCGTAGATATTCGATGTGGTGGAGAAACGCCCTTGAGTGAAGCCTAGGTTTCCCGTAACGTAGAAATGACCATTACTTTCACACTGTTTGCAAATATAAATTATATACGATGGAAAAGCTGTTGTATTTATATTGCATTTTATGCTTCTGGCGTTGACTTCTTAGGCCCTAACTATTTTATCTGGTGGAGCACCGCCCTGTAGTGAAGCCTTGGTTGGCCGGAACGTAGAAATGACCATAGCTATCACAGTGGTACGCAATTATTCCTGTTATACAAGGGAAAAACTGTTGTATTTACATTATATTTTATGCTTCAGACGTTGACTTCTAAGGCCGTAGCTATTCGATGTGGTGGAGAAACGCCCTAGAGTGAAGCCTAGGTTGCCCGGAAAGTAGAAATGACCATTACCTCCACACTGTTTGCAATTATTCATTTTATACAATGGAAAAACTGTTGTATTTATATTGTTTTTTATAGTTATGGCGTTGACTTCTAAGGCCGCAGCTATTCGATGTGGTGGAGCAATGCCCTAGAGTGAAGCCTAGGATGCCCGCAACGTAGAAATGACAATATCTTTCACACTGTTTGCAATTATTCCTGTTATATGATTGAAAAACTGTTGTATTTATATTGTATTTTTTGCTTCTGGCGTTGACTTCTAAGGTCGCAGCTATTCGATGTGGTGGAGCAACGCCCTAGATTGAAGGCTAGATTGCCCGGAACGTAGAAATGACCATACCTTTCACAGTGGTTGCAATTATTCGTTTTATACGATGGAAAAACTGCTGTACATATGTCGTATTTTATGCTTCTGGCGTTGATTTCTTAGGCCCTAACGATTCGACCTGGTGGAGCACCGCCCTAGAGTGAAGCCTAGGTTGCCCGGAACGTAGAAATGATCATCACATTCACACTGGTTGCAATTATTCATGTTATACGATGGTGTAACTGTTGTACATATATCGTATTTTATGCTTCTGGCGTTGACTTCTTAGGCCCTAACAATTCGATCTGGTGGAGCAACGCCCTAGGGTGAAGCCTAGGTCGCCCGGATCGTAGAAATGACCATTACTTGCACACTGGTTGCAATTATTCCTGTTACACGATGGAATAACTGTTGTATTTTTATTTTATTTTGTGCGTCTGTCGTTGACTTCCAAGGCCCGAACTATTCGATCTGGTGGAGCAGCGCCAAAGAGTGAAGCCTAGGTTACCCGGAACGTAGAAATGACCATCACTTTCACAATGGTTGCAATTATTCCTGTTATACGATGGAAAAACTGTAGTATCTATTTTGTATTTTATGCTTCTGGCGTTGACTTCTTAGGTCCTAACTATTGGATCTGGTGGAGCAACGCCCTCTGATGAAGCCCAGGTTGCCCGGAACGTAGAAATGACCATAACTTTCATACTGATTGCAATTATTCGTATTATACGATGGAAAATCTGTTGTATTTATATTGTATTTTATGCTTCTGGTGTACACTTCTTAGGCCCTAGCTATTCGATCTGGAGGAACAACGCCCTAGAGTGAAGCCTAGGTTGCCCGGAACGTAGAAATGACCATAACCTTCATACTGATTGCAATTATTCGATTTATACAATGGAAAAACTGTTGTACTTATATTGTATGTTATGCATCTGGCGTTGACTCCTAAGGCCGTAGCTACTCGTTGTGGTAGAGCAACGCCCTAGCGTGAAGCCTAGGTTGCCCGCAACGTAGAAATAACCATCACTTCCACACTGTTAGCAATTATTCATTTTATACAATGGAAAAACTGTTGTATTTATATTGTATTTTATGCTTCTGGCGGTTACTTCTAAGGCCGCAGCTATTCGATGTGGTGGAGCAGCGCCCTAGAGTGAAGACTAGGTTTCCCGGAACGTAGAAATGACCATACCTTTCACACAGGTTGCAATTATTCCTGTTACATAAGGGAAAATGTGTTGTATTTATATTGTATTTTATGCTTCTGGCGTTGACTTCTAAGGCCCTAACTATTCCATCTGGTGGAGCAACGCCAAAGAGTGAAGCCTAGGTTACCCGGAAAGTAGAAATGACCAGTACTTTCACACTGGTTGCAATTATTCGTATTATACGATGGAAAAACAGTTGTATTTGTATTGTATTTTATGCTTCTGGTGTAGACTTCTTATGCCCTAGCCATTCGATCTGGAGGAACAACGCCATAGAGTGAAGCCTAGGTTGCCCGGAACGTAGAAATGACCATAACCTTCATACTGATTGCAATTATTCGTTTTATACGATGGAAAAACTGTTGTACTTATATTGTATGTTATGCCTCTGGCGTTGACTCCGAAGGCCGTAGCTATTCGATGTGGTGGAGCAACGCCATAGCGTGAAGCCTAGGTTGCCCGGAACGTAGAAATAATCATTACTTCGACACTGTTTGCAATTATTCATTTTATACAATGGAAAAACTGATGTATTTATATTTTATTTTATAGTTATGGCGTTGACTTCTATGGCCGTAGCTATTCGATGTGGTGGAGCAATGCCCTAGAGTGAAGCCTAGGATGCCCGGAACGTAGAAATGACCATACCTTACAAACTGGTTGCAATTATTACTGTTATACAAGGGAATAACTGTTGTATTTATATTGCAGTTTAAGCTTCTGGCGTTGACTTCTTAGTCCCTAACTATTCGATCTGGCGGAACAACGCCCTAGAGTGAGTCCTACGTTACCCGGAACGTAGAAGTGACCATCACTTTCACACTGGTTGCAATTATTCCTGTTATACGATGGAAAAACTGTTGGAACTATTTTGTATTTTAGTTTTCTGGCGTTGACTTCTTAGGTCCTAACTATTGGATCTGGTGGAGCAACGCCCTCTGGTGAAGCCCAGTTTGCCCGGAACGTAGAAATGACAATACCTTTCATACTGATTTCAATTATTCGTATTATACGATGGAAAAGCTGTTGTATTTATATTGTATTTTAACATTCTGGCGTTGACTTCTAAGGCCGTAGCTATTCGATGTGGTGGAGCAACGCCCTAGAGAGAAGCCTAGATTGCCCGGAACGTAGAAAGGACCATTACGTTCAGGCATGTTGCAATTGTTCCTGTTATACGATGAAAGAGCTGTTGTATTTTTATTGTGTTTTATGCGTTTGGAGTTGTTTTCTCAGGCCCTAACTATTCGACCAGGTCGACCAACGCCCGAGAGTGAAGCCTAGGTTGCACGGAACGTAAAAATGCCCATTACTTTCACACTGGTTGTAATTATTCCTGTTATACGGTGGAATAACTGTTGTATTTATATTTTATTTTACGCTTCTGGCGTTGACTTCTAAGGCCCTAGCTATTCGATCTGATGGTGCAACGCTCTAGAGTGAAGCCTAGGTTGCCCGGAACTTAGAAGTGACCATCACCTTCACTCTGGTTGCAATTATTCCTGTTATACGATGGAATAACTGTTGTATTTATATTTTATTTTACGCTTCTGGCGTTGACTTCTAAGGCCCTAGCTATTCGATCTGATGGTGCAACGCTCTAGAGTGAAGCCTAGGTTGCCTGGAACTTAGAAGTGACCATCACCTTCACTCTGGTTGCAATTATTCCTGCTATACGACGGAAAAACTGTTGTATTTTTATTGTATTTTATGCTTCGGGCGTTGACTGCTAAGGCCGTAGCTATTCGATCTGGTAGAGCAACGCCCTAGAGTTAAGTCTAGCGTGTCCGGGACGTAGAAATGGCCATTGCTTTCACACTGGTTGCACTTATACGTTTGATACGATGGAAAAGCTCTTGTACGTATATCGTATTTTATGCTTCTAGCGTTGACTTCTTAGGACCTAACTATTCGATCTGGTAGAGCAACGACCTAGGGTGAAGCCTAGGTTGCCCGGAACGTAGAAATGACCATAACTTTCATACTGGTTGCAATTATTCGTTTTATACCGTGGAAAAACTGTTGTATTTATATTGTATTTTATGCGTCTGGTGTAGTTTTCTAAGGCCCTAACTATACGACCTGGTGGACCAACGCCCTAGAGTGAAGCCTAGGTTGCACGGAACGTAGAAATGCCCATTACTTTCACACTGGTTGTAATTATTCCTGTTATACGATGGAATAACTCTTGTATTTATATTGTATTTTCTGCGTCTGGCTTTGACTTCTAAGGTCCTAGCTATTCGATCTGGTGGGGCAACGTCCAAGAGTGAAACCTATGGGGCCTGGGACGCAGGAATGACCATAACTTTCACACTGGTAGCAATTATTCGTTTTATACAATGGAAAAACTGATGTATTTATATTGTATTTTATGCTTCTGGCGTAGACTTCTTAGACCCTAGCTATTCGATCTGGATGAACATCGCCCTAGAGTGAAGCCTAGGTTGCCCGGAACGTAGAAATGACCATCAGTATCACACTGGTTGCAATTATTCCTGTTATATGATGGAAAAACTGTTGTATCTATTTTGTATTTTATGCTTCTGGCGTTGACTTCTTAGGTCCTAACTATAGGATATGGAGGAGCAACGCCCTAGGGTGAAGCCTAGGTTGCCCGGAACGTAGAAATGCCCATTACTTTCACAATGGTTGTAATTATTCCTGCTATACGACGGAAAAACTGTGGGTTTTTTATTGTATTTTATGCTCCGGGCGTTGACTTCTGAGGTCCTAACTATTGGATCTGGTGGAGCAACGCCCTAGAGTGAAGCCTAGGTTGCACGGAACGTAGAAATGCCCATTACTTTCACACTGGTTGTAATTACTCCTGTTACACGATGGAATAACTGTTGTATTTTTATTTTATTTTATGTTTCTGGCGTTGACTTCTAAGGCCTAAGCTATTCGATCTGGTGGAGCAACGCCCTAGGGTGAAGCCTAGGTTGCCCGGAACGTTGAAATGACTATCACCTTCACTCTGGTTGCAATTATTCCTGTTATACGATGGAAAAGCTATTGTACCTTTATTGTATTTTATGCTTCTGTCGTTGACTTCTTAGGCCCTAACTATTGGATCTGGTGGAGGAACGCCCTAGAGTGAAGCCTAGGTTGCCCGGAACGTGGAAATGACCATCACGTTCACATTTGTTGCAATTATTCCCGTTATACGATGGAAAAACTGTTGTATTTTTATTGTATTTTATGCGTCTGGAGTTGTTTTCTAACGCCCCAACTATTCGACCTGGTGGAGCAACGCGCTAGAGTGAAGTCTAGGTTGCACGGAACGTAGAAATGCCAATTTCTTTCACAGTGGTTGTAATTATTCCTGTTATACGATGGAATAGCTGCTCTATTTTTATTTTATTTTGTGCTTCTGGCGTTGACTTCTAAGGCCCTAGCTATTCGATCTTGTGGAGCAACGCCCTATGGTGAAGCCTAGGTTGCCCGGAACGTAGAAATGACAATCACCTTCACTCTTGTTGCAATTATTCCTGTTATACGATGGAAAAGCTGTTGTATCTTTATTGTATTTTATGCTTCTGGCGTTGACTTCTTATGTCCTAACTATTGGATCTGGTGGAGCAACGACCTAGGGTGAAGCCTAGGTTGCCCGTAACGTAGAAATGACCATATCATTCATACTGGTTGCAATTATTCGTTTTATACGATGGAAAAACTGTTGTATTTTTATTGTATTTTATGCTTCTGGCATTGACTTCTAAGGCCCTAACTATTCGATCTGGTGGAACAACGCCCTTGAGTGAAGCCTAGGTTGCCCGGAACGTAGAAATGACCATCACTTTCACACTGGTTGCAATTATTCCTGTTACACGATGGAAAAACTGTTGTATTTATATTATATTTTATGCTTCAGACGTTGACTTCTAGGGCCGTAGATATTCGATGTGATGGAGAAACGCCCTAGAGTGAAGCCTAGGTTGCCCGGAAAGTAGAAATGCCCATTACTTTCACACTGGTTGTAATTATTCCTGTTATACGATGGAATATATGTTGTATTTTTATTTTATTTTGTGCTTCTGGCGTTGACTTCTAAGGTCCTAGCTATTCGATCTGCTGGAGCAACGCTCTGGAGTGAAGCCTAGGTTGCCCGGAACTTAGAAATGACCATCACCTTCACTCTGGTTGCAATTAATCCTGTTATACGATGGAAAAACTGTTGTATTTATATTGTATTTTATGCTTCTGGTGTAGACTTCCTAAGCCCTAGCTCTTCGATCTGGAAGAACAACGCCCTAGAGTGAAGCGTAGGTTTCCCGGAACGTAGAATTGACCATCACTTTCACACTGGTTGCAATTATTCCTGTTATACGATGGAAAAGCTGTTGTATTTATATAATATTTTATGCTTCAGGCGTTGACTTCTAAGGCCGTAGATATTCGATGTGGTGGAGAAACGCCCTTGAGTGAAGCCTAGGTTTCCCGTAACGTAGAAATGACCATTACTTTCACACTGTTTGCAAATATAAATTATATACGATGGAAAAGCTGTTGTATTTATATTGCATTTTATGCTTCTGGCGTTGACTTCTTTGGCCCTAACTATTTGATCTGGTGGAGCACCGCCCTGTAGTGAAGCCTTGGTTTGCCGGAACGTAGAAATGACCATTACCTCCACACTGTTTGCAATTATTCATTTTATACAATGGAAAAACTGTTGTAGTTATATTGTTTTTTATAGTTATGGCGTTGACTTCTAAGGCCGCAGCTATTCGATGTGGTGGAGCAATGCCCTAGAGTGAAGCCTAGGATGCCCGCAACGTAGAAATGACAATATCTTTCACACTGTTTGCAATTATTCCTGTTATACGATTGAAAAACTGTTGTATTTACATTATATTTTATGCTTCAGATGTTGACTTCTAAGGCCGTAGCTATTCGATGTGGTGGAGAAACGCCCTAGAGTGAAGCCTAGGTTGCCCGGAAAGTAGAAATGACCATTACCTCCACACTGTTTGCAATTATTCATTTTATACAATGGAAAAACTGTTGTATTTATATTGTTTTTTATAGTTATGGCGTTGACTTCTAAGGCCGCAGCTATTCGATGTGGTGGAGCAATGCCCTAGAGTGAAGCCTAGGATGCCCGCAACGTAGAAATGACAATATCTTTCACACTGTTTGCAATTATTCCTGTTATACGATTGAAAAACTGTTGTATTTATATTGTATTTTATGCTTCTGGCGTTGACTTCTAAGGTCGCAGCTATTCGATGTGGTGGAGCAACGCCCTAGATTGAAGCCTAGGTTGCCCGGAACGTAGAAATGACCATACCTTTCACAGTGGTTGCAATTATTCGTTTTATACGATGGAAAAACTGCTGTACATATGTCGTATTTTATGCTTCTGGCGTTGATTTCTTAGGCCCTAACGATTCGACCTGGTGGAGCACCGCCCTAGAGTGAAGCTTAGGTTGCCCGGAACGTAGAAATGATCATCACATTCACACTGGTTGCAATTATTCATGTTATACGATGGTGTAACTGTTGTACATATATCGTATTTTATGCTTCTGGCGTTGACTTCTTAGGCCCTAACAATTCGATCTGGTGGAGCAACGCCCTAGGGTGAAGCCTAGGTCGCCCGGATCGTAGAAATGACCATTACTTACACACTGGTTGGAATTAAATCGTTTTATACGATGGAAAAACTGTTGTATTTATTTTGTATTTGGTGCTCCTGGCGTTGACTTCTTAGGCCCTAACAATTGGATCAGGTGGACCAACGCCCTAGAGTGAAGCCTAGGTTGCCCGGAACGTAGAAATGACCATAACTTTCATACTGGTTGCAATTATTCGTTTTATACGATGGAAAAGCTGTTGTAATTATTTTGTATTTTGTGCTTCTGGCGTTGACTTCAATAGACCTTAGCTGTTGGATGTGGTGGGCCAACGCCCTAGAGCGAAGCCTAGGTTGCCCGGAACGTAGAAATGAGCATATCTTTCATACTGGTTGCAATTATTCGTTTTATGCGATGGAAAAACTATTGTATTTATATTGTATTTTATGCTTTTGGCGTTGACTTCTTAGGCCCTAACTATTCGATCTGGTGGAACAACGCCCTTGAGTGAAGCCTAGGTTGTCCGGAACGTAGAAATGACCATCACTTTCACACTGGTTGCAATTATTCCTGTTATACGATGGAGAAACTCTTGTATGTATTTTGTGTTTTATGCTCCTGGCGTTGATTTCTTAGGCCCTAACTATTGGATCTGGTGGACCAACGCCCTAGAGTGAAGCCTAGGTTGCTCGGAACGTAGAAATGGCCATAACATTCATACTGGTTGCAATTATTCGTTTTATACGATGGAAAAACTGTTGTATTTATTTTGTATTTTATGCTTCGGGCGCTGACTTCCAAGGCCCTAACTATTCGATCTGGTGGAGCAACGCACTAGAGAGAAGCCTAGGTTGCCCGGAACGTAGAAATGACCATTACCTTCACGTTGCTTGCAAATATACATTATATACGGTGAAAAGCTGTTGTATTTATATTGTATTTTATGCTTCTGGCGGTGACTTCTTAGGCCCTAACTATTGGATCTGGTGGACCAACGCACTAGAGTGAAGCCTAGGTTTCCCGGAACGTGGAAATGACCATAACTTACACACTGGTTGCAATTATTCGTTTTATACAATGGAAAAACTGTTCTATTTAATTTGTATTTTATGCTTCGGGCGTTGACTTCTAAGGCCCTACCCATTCGATCTGGTGGAGCAACGCACTAGAGTGAAGCCCAGGTTGCCCGGAACGTAGCAATGACTATAACTTTCACACTGGTTGCAATTATTCGTTTTATACGATGGAAAAACTGTTGTATTTATTTTGTATTTTATGCTTCGGGCGTTGACATCCAAGGCCCTAACTATTCGATCTGGTGGAGCAACGCACTAGAGAGAAGCCTAGGTTGCCCGGAACGTAGAAATGACCATTACCTTCACGTTGCTTGCAATTATACATTTTATACGATGGAAAAACTGTTGCATTTTTATTATATTTTATGCTGCTGGCGTTGACTTCTAAGTCCCTAGCTATTCGATCTGGTAGAGCAACGACCGCGAGTGAAGCCTAGGTTGCCCGGAACGTAGAAATGACAATTACCTTCACGCTGTTTGCAAATATACATTATATACGGTGAAAAACTGTTGTATTTATATTGTATTTTATGCTTCTGGCGGTGACTTCTTAGGCCCTAACTACTGGATCTGGTGGACCAACGCACTAGAGTGAAGCCTAGGTTGCCCGGAACGTGGAAATGACCATAACTTACACACTGGTTGCAATTATTCGTTTTATACAATGGAAAAACTGTTCTATTTAATTTGTATTTTATGCTTCGGGCGTTGACTTCTAAGGCCCTACCTATTCGATCTGGTGGAGCAACGCACTAGAGTGAAGCCCAGGTTGCCCGGAACGTAGCAATGACTATAACTTTCACACTGGTTGCAATTATTCGTTTTATACGATGGAAAAACTGTTGTATTTATTTTGTATTTTATGCTTCGGGCGTTGACTTCCAAGGCCCTAACTATTCGATCTGGTGGAGCAACGCACTAGAGAGAAGCCTAGGTTGCCCGGAACGTAGAAATGACCATTACCTTCACGTTGCTTGCAATTATACATTTTATACGATGGAAAAACTGTTGTATTTTTATTATATTTTATGCTGCTGGCGTTGACTTCTAAGTCCCTTGCTATTCGATCTGGTGGAGCAACGCCCTTGAGCGAAGCCTAGGTTGGCCGGAACGTAGAAATGACCTGTACTTACACACTGGTTGCAAATATAAATTATATACGACGGAAAAGCTGTTGTATTTATATTGCATTTTATGCTTCTGGCGTTGACTTCTTAGGCCCTAACTATTTGATCTGGTGGAGCGCCGCCCTGTAGTGAAGCATTGGTTGCCCGGAACGTAGAAATGACCATAGCTATCACAGTGGTTGCAATTATTCCTGTTATACGATTGAAAAACTGTTGTATTTATATTGTATTTTATGCTTCTGACGTTGACTTCTAAGGCCGCAGCTATTCGATGTGGTGGAGCAACGCCCTAGAGTGAAGCCTAGGTTGCCCGGAACGTAGAATTGACCATACCTTTCACACTGGTTGCAATTATTCCTGTTATACGATGGAAAAGCTGTTGTATTTATATTGTATTTTATGCGTCTGGCGTTGACTTCTTAGGCCCTAACTATTCGATCCGGTGGAGCAACGCCATTGAGTGGAGCCTAGGTTGCCCGGAACGTAGAAATGACCATAACCTTCATACTGATTGCAATTATTCGTTTTATACGATGGAAAAACTGTTGTACTTATATTGTATGTTATGCCTCTGGCGTTGACTCCTAAGGCCGTAGCTATTCGATGTGGTGGAGCAACGCCATAGCGTGAAGCCTAGGTTGCCCGGAACGTAGAAATAACCATTACTTCCACACTGGTAGCAATTATTCCTGTTATATGATGGAAAAGCTGTTGTATCTATTTTGTATTTTATGCTTCTGGCGTTGACTTCTTATGTCCTAACTATTGGATCTGGTGGAGCAACGACCTAGGGTGAAGCCTAGGTTGCCCGGAACGTAGAAATGGCCATGATTTTCATACGGATTGCAATTATTCGTTTTATACGATAGAAAAACTGTTGTATTTATATTGTATTTTCTGCGTCTAGCTTTGACTTCTAAGGTCCTAGCTATTCGATCTGGTGGGGCAACGTCCAAGAGTGAAGCCTATGGGGCCTGGAACGCAGAAATGACCATAACTTTCACACCGGTAGCAATTATTCGTTTTATACAATGGAAAAGCTGTTGTATTTATATTGTATTTTATGCTTCTGGTGTAGACTTCTTGGGCCCTACCTATTCGATCTGGAGGAACAACGCCCTAGAGTGAAGCCTAGGTTGCCCGGAACGTAGAAATGACCATCACTTTCACACTGGTTGCAATTATTCCTGTTATATGATGGAAAAACTGTTGTATCTATTTTGTATTTTATGCTTCTGGCGTTGACTTCTTAGGTCCTAACTATTGGTTCTGGTGGAGCAACGCCCTAGGGTGTAGCCTGGGTTGCCCGGAACGTGGAAGTGACCATCAAGTTCACATTTGTTGCAATTATTCCCGTTATACGATGGAAAAACTGTTGTATTTTTATTGTATTTTATGTTTCGGGCGTTGACTTCTAAGGCCCTAGCTATTCGATCTGGTGGAGCAACGCCCTAGAGTGAAGTCTAGGTTGCACGGAACGTAGAAATGCCCATTTCTTTCACACTGGTTGTAATTATTCCTGTTATACGATGGAATAACTGCTTCATTTTTATTTTATTTTATGTTTCTGGCGTTGACTTCTAAGGCCTAAGCTATTCGATCTGGTGGAGCAACGCCCTAGGGTGATGCCTAGGTTGCCCGGAACGTTGAAATGACTATCACCTTCACTCTGGTTGCAATTATTCCTGTTATACGATGGAAAAGCTATTGTACCTTTATTGTATTTTATGCTCCTGTCGTTGACTTCTTAGGCCCTAACTATTGGATCTGGTGGAGGAACGCCCTAGAGTGAAGCCTAGGTTGCCCGGAACGTGGAAATGACCATCACGTTCACATTTGTTGCAATTATTCCCGTTATACGATGGAAAAACTGTTGTATTTTTATTTTACTTTATGCTTCTGGCGTTGACTTCTAAGTCCCTAACTATTCGATCTGGTGGAGCAACGCCCTAGGGTGAAGCCGAGGTTGCCCGGAACGTAGAAATGACCATTACTTTCACACTGGTTGCAATTATTCGTTTTATACAATGGAAAAACTGTTCTATTTAATTTGTATTTTATGCTTCGGGCGTTGACTTCTAAGGCCCTACCTATTCGATCTGGTGGAGCAACGCACTAGAGTGAAGCCTAGGTTGCCCGGAACGTAGCAATGACTATAACTTTCACACTGGTTGCAATTATTCGTTTTATACGATGGAAAAACTGTTGTATTTATTTTGTATTTTATGCTTCGGGCGTTGACTTCCAAAGCCCTAACTATTCGATCTGGTGGAGCAACGCACTAGAGAGAAGCCTAGGTTGCCCGGAACGTAGAAATGACCATTACCTTCACGTTGCTTGCAATTATACATTTTATACGATGGAAAAACTGTTGTATTTTTATTATATTTTATGCTGCTGGCGTTGACTTCTAAGTCCCTAGCTATTCGATCTGGTGGAGCAACGCCCGCGAGTGAAGCCTAGGTTGCCCGGAACGTAGAAATGACAATTACCTTCACGCTGTTTGCAAATATACATTATATACGGTGAAAAGCTGTTGTATTTATATTGTATTTTATGCTTCTGGCGGTGACTTCTTAGGCCCTAACTACTGGGTCTGGTGGACCAACGCACTAGAGTGAAGCCTAGGTTGCCCGGAACGTGGAAATGACCATAACTTACACACTGGTTGCAATTATTCGTTTTATACAATGGAAAAACTGTTCTATTTAATTTGTATTTTATGCTTCGGGCGTTGACTTCTAAGGCCCTACCTATTCGATCTGGTGGAGCAACGCACTAGAGTGAAGCCCAGGTTGCCCGGAACGTAGCAATGACTATAACTTTCACACTGGTTGCAATTATTCGTTTTATACGATGGAAAAACTGTTGTATTTATTTTGTATTTTATGCTTCGGGCGTTGACTTCCAAGGCCCTAACTATTCGATCTGGTGGAGCAACGCACTAGAGAGAAGCCTAGGTTGCCCGGAACGTAGAAATGACCATTACCTTCACGTTGCTTGCAATTATACATTTTATACGATGGAAAAACTGTTGTATTTTTATTATATTTTATGCTGCTGGCGTTGACTTCTAAGTCCCTTGCTATTCGATCTGGTGGAGCAACGCCCTTGAGCGAAGCCTAGGTTGGCCGGAACGTAGAAATGACCTGTACTTACACACTGGTTGCAAATATAAATTATATACTATGGAAAAGCTGTTGTATTTATATTGCATTTTATGCTTCTGGCGTTGACTTCTTAGGCCCTAACTATTTGATCTGGTGGAGCGCCGCCCTGTAGTGAAGCCTTGGTTGCCCGGAACGTAGAAATGACCATAGCTATCACAGTGGTTGCAATTATTCCTGTTATACGATTGAAAAACTGTTGTATTTATATTGTATTTTATGCGTCTGGCGTTGACTTCTTAGGCCCTAACTTTTCGATCTGGTGGAGCAACGCCATTGAGTGGAGCCTAGGTTGCCCGGAACGTAGAAATGACCATAACCTTCATACTGATTGCAATTATTCGTTTTATACGATGGAAAAACTGTTGTACTTATATTGTATGTTATGCCTCTGGCGTTGACTCCTAAGGCCGTAGCTATTCGATGTGGTGGAGCAACGCCATAGCGTGAAGCCTAGGTTGCCCGGAACGTAGAAATAACCATTATTTCCACACTGGTAGCAATTATTCCTGTTATATGATGGAAAAGCTGTTGTATCTATTTTGTATTTTATGCTTCTGGCGTTGACTTCTTATGTCCTAACTATTGGATCTGGTGGAGCAACGACCTAGGGTGAAGCCGAGGTTGCCCGGAACGTAGAAATGACCTTGACTTTCACACTGGTTGCAATTATTACTGTTATATGATGGAAAAGCTGTTGTATCTATTTTGTATTTTATGCTTCTGGCGTTGACTTCTTATGTCCTAACTATTGGATCTGGTGGAGCAACGACCTAGGGTGAAGCCTAGGTTGCCCGGAACGTAGAAATGGCCATAATTTTCATACGGATTGCAATTATTCGTTTTATACGATAGAAAAACTGTTGTATTTATATTGTATTTTCTGCGTCTAGCTTTGACTTCTAAGGTCCTAGCTATTCGATCTGGTGGGGCAACGTCAAAGAGTGAAGCCTATGGGGCCTGGAACGCAGAAATGACCATAACTTTCACACTGGTAGCAATTATTCGTTTTATACAATGGAAAAGCTGTTGTATTTATATTGTATTTTATGCTTCTGGTGTAGACTTCTTGGGCCCTACCTATTCGATCTGGAGGAACAACGCCCTAGAGTGAAGCCTAGGTTGCCCGGAACGTAGAAATGACCATCACTTTCACACTGGTTGCAATTATTCCTGTTATATGATGGAAAAACTGTTGTATCTATTTTGTATTTTATGCTTCTGGCGTTGACTTCTTAGGTCCTAACTATTGGTTCTGGTGGAGCAACGCCCTAGGGTGTAGCCTGGGTTGCCCGGAACGTGGGAATGACCATCACGTTCACATTTGTTGCAATTATTCCCGTTATACGATGGAAAAACTGTTGTATTTTTATTGTATTTTATGTTTCGGGCGTTGACTTCTAAGGCCCTAGCTATTCGATCTGGTGGAGCAACGCCGTAGAGTGAAGTCTAGGTTGCACGGAACGTAGAAATGCCCATTTCTTTCACACTGGTTGTAATTATTCCTGTTATACGATGGAATAACTGCTCCATTTTTATTTTATTTTATGTTTCTGGCGTTGACTTCTAAGGCCTAAGCTATTCGATCTGGTGGAGCAACGCCCTAGGGTGAAGCCTAGGTTGTCCGGAACGTGGAAATGACCATCACGTTCACATTTGTTGCAATTATTCCCGTTATACGATGGAAAAACTGTTGTATTTTTATTTTACTTTATGCTTCTGGCGTTGACTTCTAAGTCCCTAACTATTCGATCTGGTGGAGCAACGCCCTAGGGTGAAGCCGAGGTTGCCCGGAACGTAGAAATGACCATTACTTTCACACTGGTTGCAATTATTCGTTTTATACAATGGAAAAACTGTTCTATTTAATTTGTATTTTATGCTTCGGGCGTTGACTTCTAAGGCCCTACCTATTCGATCTGGTGGAGCAACGCACTAGAGTGAAGCCTAGGTTGCCCGGAACGTAGCAATGACTATAACTTTCACACTGGTTGCAATTATTCGTTTTATACGATGGAAAAACTGTTGTATTTATTTTGTATTTTATGCTTCGGTCGTTGACTTCCAAGGCCCTAACTATTCGATCTGGTGGAGCAACGCACTAGAGAGAAGCCTAGGTTGCCCGGAACGTAGAAATGACCATTACCTTCACGTTGCTTGCAATTATACATTTTATACGATGGAAAAACTGTTGTATTTTTATTATATTTTATGCTGCTGGCGTTGACTTCTAAGTCCCTAGCTATTCGATCTGGTGGAGCAACGCCCGCGAGTGAAGCCTAGGTTGCCCGGAACGTAGAAATGACAATTACCTTCACGCTGTTTGCAAATATACATTATATACGGTGAAAAGATGTTGTATTTATATTGTATTTTATGCTTCTGGCGGTGACTTCTTAGGCCCTAACTACTGGATCTGGTGGACCAACGCACTAGAGTGAAGCATAGGTTGCCCGGAACGTGGAAATGACCATAACTTACACACTGGTTGCAATTATTCGTTTTATACAATGGAAAAACTGTTCTATTTAATTTGTATTTTATGCTTCGGGCGTTGACTTCTAAGGCCCTACCTATTCGATCTGGTGGAGCAACGCACTAGAGTGAAGCCCAGGTTGCCCGGAACGTAGCAATGACTATAACTTTCACACTGGTTGCAATTATTCGTTTTATACGATGGAAAAACTGTTGTATTTATTTTGTATTTTATGCTTCGGGCGTTGACTTCCAAGGCCCTAACTATTCGATCTGGTGGACCAACGCACTAGAGAGAAGCCTAGGTTGCCCGGAACGTAGAAATGACCATTACCTTCACGTTGCTTGCAATTATACATTTTATACGATGGAAAAACTGTTGTATTTTTATTATATATTATGCTGCTGGCGTTGACTTCTAAGTCCCTTGCTATTCGATCTGGTGGAGCAACGCCCTTGAGCGAAGCCTAGGTTGGCCGGAACGTAGAAATGACCTGTACTTACACACTGGTTGCAAATATAAATTATATACGATGGAAAAGCTGTTGTATTTATATTGCATTTTATGCTTCTGGCGTTGACTTCTTAGGCCCTAACTATTTGATCTGGTGGAGCGCCGCCCTGTAGTGAAGCCTTGGTTGCCCGGAACGTAGAAATGCCCATAGCTATCACAGTGGTTGCAATTATTCCTGTTATACGATTGAAAAACTGTTGTATTTATATTGTATTTTATGCTTCTGGCGTTGACTTCTAAGGCCGCAGCTATTCGATGTGGTGGAGCAACGCCCTAGAGTGAAGCCTAGGTTGCCCGGAACGTAGAATTGACCATACCTTTCACACTGGTTGCAATTATTCCTGTTATACGATGGAAAAGCTGTTGCATTTATATTGTATTTTATGCGTCTGGCGTTGACTTCTTAGGCCCTAACTTTTCGATCTGGTGGAGCAACGCCATTGAGTGGAGCCTAGGTTGCCCGGAACGTAGAAATGACCATAACCTTCATACTGATTGCAATTATTCGTTTTATACGATGGAAAAACTGTTGTACTTATATTGTATGTTATGCCTCTGGCGTTGACTCCTAAGGCCGTAGCTATTCGATGTGGTGGAGCAACGCCATAGCGTGAAGCCTAGGTTGCCCGGAACATAGAAATAACCATTACTTCCACACTGGTAGCAATTATTCCTGTTATATGATGGAAAAGCTGTTGTATCTATTTTGTATTTTATGCTTCTGGCGTTGACTTCTTATGTCCTAACTATTGGATCTGGTGGAGCAACGACCTAGGGTGAAGCCGAGGTTGCCCGGAACGTAGAAATGACCTTGACTTTCACACTGGTTGCAATTATTACTGTTATATGATGGAAAAGCTGTTGTATCTATTTTGTATTTTATGCTTCTGGCGTTGACTTCTTATGTCCTAACTATTGGATCTGGTGGAGCAACGACCTAGGGTGAAGCCTAGGTTGCCCGGAACGTAGAAATGGCCATAATTTTCATACGGATTGCAATTATTCGTTTTATACGATAGAAAAACTGTTGTATTTATATTGTATTTTCTGCGTCTAGCTTTGACTTCTAAGGTCCTAGCTATTCGATCTGGTGGGGCAACGTCCAAGAGTGAAGCCTATGGGGCCTGGAACGCAGAAATGACCATAACTTTCACACTGGTAGCAATTATTCGTTTTATACAATGGAAAAGCTGTTGTATTTATATTGTATTTTATGCTTCTGGTGTAGACTTCTTGGGCCCTACCTATTCGATCTGGAGGAACAACGCCCTAGAGTGAAGCCTAGGTTGCCCGGAACGTAGAAATGACCATCACTTACAAACTGGTTGCAATTATTCCTGTCATATGATGGAAAAACTGTTGTATCTATTTTGTATTTTATGCTTCTGGCGTTGACTTCTTAGGTCCTAACTATTGGTTCTGGTGGAGCAACGCCCTAGGGTGTAGCCTGGGTTGCCCGGAACGTGGAAATGACCATCACGTTCACATTTGTTGCAGTTATTCCCGTTATACGATGGAAAAACTGTTGTATTTTTATTGTATTTTATGTTTCGGGCGTTGACTTCTAAGGCCCTAGCTATTCGATCTGGTGGAGCAACGCCGTAGAGTGAAGTCTAGGTTGCATGGAACGTAGAAATGCCCATTTCTTTCACACTGGTTGTAATTATTCCTGTTATACGATGGAATAACTGCTCCATTTTTATTTTATTTTATGTTTCTGGCGTTGACTTCTAAGGCCTAAGCTATTCGATCTAGTGGAGCAACGCCCTAGGGTGAAGCCTAGGTTGTCCGGAACGTGGAAATGACCAACACGTTCACATTTGTTGCAATTATTCCCGTTATACGATGGAAAAACTGTTGTATTTTTATTATATTTTATGCTGCTGGCGTTGACTTCTAAGTCCCTTGCTATTCGATCTGGTGGAGCAACGCCCTTGAGCGAAGCCTAGGTTGGCCGGAACGTAGAAATGACCTGTACTTACACACTGGTTGCAAATATAAATTATATACGATGGAAAAGCTGTTGTATTTATATTGCATTTTATGCTTCTGGCGTTGACTTCTTAGGCCCTAACTATTTGATCTGGTGGAGCGCCGCCCTGTAGTGAAGCCTTGGTTGCCCGGAACGTAGAAATGACCATAGCTATCACAGTGGTTGCAATTATTCCTGTTATACGATTGAAAAACTGTTGTATTTATATTGTATTTTATGCTTCTGGCGTTGACTTCTAAGGCCGCAGCTATTCGATGTGGTGGAGCAACGCCCTAGAGTGAAGCCTAGGTTGCCCGGAACGTAGAAATGACCATACCTTTCACACTGGTTGCAATTATTCCTGTTATACGATGGAAAAGCTGTTGTATTTGTATTGTATTTTATGCTTCTGGCGTTGACTTCTTAGGCCCTAACTATTCGATCTGGAGGAGCAACGCCCTAGAGAGAAGCCTAGATTGCCCGGAACGTAGAAATGACCATTACCTTCTGGCTTGTTGCAATTATTACTGTTATACGATGAAAAAACTGTTGTATTTTTATTGTATTTTATGCGTCTGGAGTTGTTTTCTAAGGCCCTAACTATTCGACCTGGTGGAGCAAAGCCCTAGAGTGAAGCCTAGGTTGCCCAGGAACGTAGAAATGACCATCACTTTCATACTGGTTGCAATTATTCCTGTTATACGATGGAAAAACTGTTGTATTTATATTATATTTTATGCTTCAGACGTTGACTTCTAGGGCCGTAGATATTCGATGTGGTGGAGAAACGCGCTAGAGTGAAGCCTAGGTTGCCCGGAAAGTAGAAATGCCCATTACTTTCACACTGGTTGTAATTACTCCTGTTATACGATAGAATATATGTTGTATTTTTATTTTATTTTGTGCCCCTGGCGTTGACTTCTAAGGTCCTAGCTATTCGATCTGGTGGAGCAACGCTCTAGAGTGAAGCCTAGGTTGCCCGGAACTTAGAAATGACCATCACCTTCACTCTGGTTGCAATTAATCCTGTTATGCGATGGAAAAACTGTTGTATTTATTTTGTATTTTATGCTTCTGGCGTTGACTTCTTAGGCCCTAGCTATTCGATCTGGTGGAGCAACGACCTAGGGTGAAGCCTAGGTTGCCCGGAACGTAGAAATGACCATAATTTTCATACGGATTGCAATTATTCGTTTTATACGATGGAAAAACTCTTGTATTTATATTGTATTTTCTGCGTCTGGCTTTGACTTCTAAGGTCCTAGCTATTCGATCTGGTGGGGCAACGTCCAAGAGTGAAGCCTATGGGGCCTGGAACGTAGAAATGACCATTACTTTCACACTGGTTGCAATTATTCCTGTTATACGATGGACAAACTGTTGGATTTTTATTGTACGTTATGCTTCTGGCGTTGACTTCTTAGGCCCTAACTATTGGATCTGGTGGAGCAACGCCTCGAGTGATGCCTTGGTTGCCCTGAACGTAGAAATGACCATAACCTTCATACTGATTGCAATTATTCGATTTATACGATGGAAAAACTGTTGTACTTTTATTTTATTTTGTGCTTCTGGCGTTGACTTCTAAGGTCCTAGCTATTCGATCTGGTGGAGCAACGCTCTAGAGTGAAGCCTAGGTTGCCCGGAACTTAGAAAAGACCATCACCTTCACTCTGGTTGCTATTATTCCTGTTATACGATGGAAAAACTGTTGTATTTTTATTGTATTTTATGCTTCGGGCGTTGACTTCTAAGGCCGTAGCTATTCGATCTGGTATAGCAACGCCCTACAGTTAAGTCTAGGATGCCCGGAACGTAGAAATGGCCATTGCTTTCACACTGGTTGCAATTATTCGTATTATACGATGGAAAGACTGTTGTATTTATATTGTATTTTATGCTTCTGGTGTAGACTTCTTAGGCCCTAGCTATCCGATCTGGGGGAACAACGACCTAGGGTGAAGCCTAGGTTGCCCGGAACGTAGAAATGACCATAACCTTCATACTGATTGCAATTATTCGTTTTATACGATGGAAAAACTGTAGTACTTATATTGTATGTTATGTCTCTGGCGTTGACTCCTAAGGCTGTAGCTATTCGATGTGGTGGGACAACGCCCTAGAGTGAAGTCTAGGTTGCCCGGAACCTAGAAATGACCATACCTTTCACACAGGTTGCAATTATTCCTGTTATACAAGGGAAAAACTGTTGTATTTATATTGTATTTTATGCTTCTGGCGTTGACTTTCTGGGCCCTAACTATTCTATCTGGAGGAGCAACAGCCTAAAGTGAAGCCTAGGTTGCCCGGAATGAAGAAACGACCATCACTTTCACACTGGTGGCAATTATTCCTGTTAAACGATGGAAAAACTTTTGTATTTTTATTGTATTTTAAGCTTCGGGCGCGTGACTTCTAAGGTCCTAACTATTGGATCTGGTGGAGGAACGCCCTAGGGTGAAGCCTAGGTTGCCCGGAAGGTAGAAATGACCATAACTTTCATACTGGTTCACAATTATTCGTTTAATACGATGGAAGAGCTATTGTATTTATATTGCATTTAATGCTTCTGGCGTTGACTTCTAAGGCCATAGCTATTCGATGTGGTCGAGCAACGCCCTAGAGTGAAGCCTAGGTTGCCCATATTGTAGAATTGACCATATCTTTCAGACAGGTTGCAATTATTCCTGTTATACGATGGAAAAACTGTTGTATTTCTATTCTATTTTATGCTTCTGGCGTGGACTTCTCAGGCCCTAACTATTCGATCTGGTGGAGCAACGCCTAGAGTGAAGCCTAGGTTGCACGGAACGTAGAAATGCCCATTACTTTCACACTGGTTGTAATTATTCCTGTTACACGATGGAATAACTGTTGTATTTTTATTTTATTTTGTGCGTCTGGCGTTGACTTCCAAGGCCCGAACTATTCGATCTGGTGGAGCAGCGCCAAAGAGTGAAGCCTAGGTTACCCGGAACGTAGAAATGACCATCACTTTCACAATGGTTGCAATTATTCCTGTTATACGATGGAAAAACTGTAGTATCTATTTTGTATTTTATGCTTCTGGCGTTGACTTCTTAGGTCCTAACTATTGGATCTGGTGGAGCAACGCCCTCTGATGAAGCCCAGGTTGCCCGGAACGTAGAAATGACCATAACTTTCATACTGATTGCAATTATTCGTATTATACGGTGGAAAATCTGTTGTATTTATATTGTGTTTTATGCTTCTGGTGTACACTTCTTAGGCCCTAGCTATTCGATCTGGAGGAACAACGCCCTAGAGTGAAGCCTAGGTTGCCCGGAACGTAGAAATGAGTATAACCTTCATACTGATTGCAATTATTCGATTTATACAATGGAAAAACTGTTGTACTTATATTGTATGTTATGCATCTGGCGTTGACTCCTAAGGCCGTAGCTACTCGATGTGGTGGAGCAACGCCCTAGCGTGAAGCCTAGGTTGCCCGCAACGTAGAAATAACCATCACTTCCACACTGTTAGCAATTATTCATTTTATACAATGGAAAAACTGTTGTATTTATATTGTATTTTATGCTTCTGGCGTTGACTTCTAAGGCCGCAGCTATTCGATGTGGTGGAGCAGCGCCCTAGAGTGAAGACTAGGTTGCCCGGAACGTAGAAATGACCATACCTTTCACACTGGTTGCAATTATTCCTGTTACATAAGGGAAAAACTGTTGTATTTATATTGTATTTTATGCTTCTGGCGTTGACTGCTAAGGCCGTAGCTATTCGATCTGGTAGAGCAACGCCCTAGAGTTAAGTCTAGCATGTCCGGGACGTAGAAATGGTCATTGCTTTCACACTGGTTGCACTTATTCGTTGGATACGATGGAAAAGCTCTTGTACATATATCGTATTTTATGCTTCTAGCGTTGACTTCTTAGGACCTAACTATTCGATCTGGTAGAGCAACGCCCTAGGGTGAAGCCTAGGTTGCCCGGAACGTAGAAATGACCATAACTTTCATACTGGTTGCAATTATTCGTTTTATACCGTGGAAAAACTGTTCTATTTATATTGTATTTTATGCGTCTGGTGTAGCTTTCTAAGGCCCTAACTATACGACCTGGTGGACCAACGCTCTAGAGTGAAGCGTAGGTTGCACGGAACGTAGAAATGCCCATTACTTTCACACTGGTTGTAATTATTCCTGTTATACGATAGAATAACTCTTGTATTTATATTGTATTTTCTGCGTCTGGCTTTGACTTCTAAGGTCCTAGCTATTCGATCTGGTGGGGCAACGTCCCAGAGTCAAACCTATGGGGCCTGGGACGCAGGAATGACCATAACTTTCACACTGGTAGCAATTATTCGTTTTATACAATGGAAAAACTGATGTATTTATATTGTATTTTATGCTTCTGGCGTAGACTTCTTAGGCCCTAGCTATTCGATCTGGATGAACAACGCCCTAGAGTGAAGCCTAGGTTGCCCGGAACGTAGAAATGACCATCAGTATCACACTGGTTGCAATTATTCCTGTTATATGATGGAAAAACTGTTGTATCTATTTTGTATTTTATGCTTCTGGCGTTGACTTCTTAGGTCCTAACTATTGGATCTGGAGGAGCAACGCCCTAGGGTGAAGCCTAGGTTGCCCGGAACGTAGAAATGCCCATTACTTTCACACTGGTTGTAATTATTCCTGCTATACGACGGAAAAACTGTGGGATTTTTATTGTATTTTATGCTCCGGGCGTTGACTTCCAAGGCCCGAACTATTCGATCTGGTGGAGCAGCGCCAAAGAGTGAAGCCTAGGTTATCCGGAACGTAGAAATGACCATCACTTTCACAATGGTTGCAATTATTCCTGTTATACGATGGAAAAACTGTTGTATTTATTTTGTATTTTATGCTTCGGGCGTTGACTTCTAAGGCCCTAACTATTCGATCTGGTGGAGCAACGCACTAGAGAGAAGCGTAGGTTGCCCGGAACGTAGAAATGACCATTACCTTCACGTTGCTTGCAATTATACATTTTATACGATGGAAAAACTGTTGTATTTTTATTATATTTTATGCTGCTGGCGTTGACTTCTAAGTCCCTAGCTATTCGATCTGGTGGAGCAACGCCCGCGAGTGAAGCCTAGGTTGCCCGGAACGTAGAAATGACAATTACCTTCACGCTGTTTGCAAATATACATTATATACGGTGAAAAGCTGTTGTATTTATATTGTATTTTATGCTTCTGGCGGTGACTTCTTAGGCCCTAACTATTGGATCTGGTGGACCAACGCACTAGAGTGAAGCCTAGGTTGCCCGGAACGTGGAAATGACCATAACTTACACACTGGTTGCAATTATTCGTTTTATACAATGGAAAAACTGTTCTATTTAATTTGTATTTTATGCTTCGGGCGTTGACTTCTAAGGCCCTACCTATTCGATCTGGTGGAGCAACGCACTAGAGTGAAGCCTAGGTTGCCCGGAACGTAGCAATGACTATAACTTTCACACTGGTTGCAATTATTCGTTTTATACGATGGAAAAACTGTTGTATTTATTTTGTATTTTATGCTTCGGGCGTTGACTTCCAAGGCCCTAACTATTCGATCTGGTGGAGCAACGCACTAGAGAGAAGCCTAGGTTGCCCGGAACGTAGAAATGACCATTACCTTCACGTTGCTTGCACTTATACATTTTATACGATGGAAACACTGTTGTATTTTTATTAAATTTTATGCTGCTGGCGTTGACTTCTAAGTCCCTTGCTATTCGATCTGGTGGAGCAACGCCCTTGAGCGAAGCCTAGGTTGGCCGGAACGTAGAAATGACCTGTACTTACACACTGGTTGCAAATATAAATTATATACGATGGAAAAGCTGTTGTATTTATATTGCATTTTATGCTTCTGGCGTTGACTTCATAGGCCCTAACTATTTGATCTGGTGGAGCGCCGCCCTGTAGTGAAGCCTTGGTTGCCCGGAACGTAGAAATGACCATGTCTTTCACACTGGTTGCAATTATTCCTGTTATACGATGGAAAAACTGTTGTACTTATATTATATTTTATGCTTCAGGCGTTGACTTCTAAGGGCGTAGCTATTCGATGTGGTGGAGCAAAGCCCTAGAGTGAAGCCTAGGTTGCCCGGAACGTAGAAATGACCATACCTTTCACACTGGTTGCAATTATTCCTGTTATACGATGGAAAAGCTGTTGTATTTGTAGTGTATTTTATGCTTCTGGCGTTGACTTCTTAGGCCCTAACTATTCGATCTGGAGGAGCAACGCCCTAGAGAGAAGCCTAGATTGCCCGGAACGTAGAAATGACCATTACCTTCTGGCTTGTTGCAATTATTCCTGTTATACGATGAAAAAACTGTTGTATTTTTATTGTATTTTATGCGTCTGGAGTTGTTTTCTAAGGCCCTAACTATTCGACCTGGTGGAGCAAAGCCCTAGAGTGAAGCCTAGGTTGCCCAGGAACGTAGAAATGACCATAACTTTCATACTGGTTGCAATTATTCCTGTTATACGATGGAAAACTGTTGTATTTATATTATATTTTATGCTTCTGGTGTAGACTTCTTAGGCCCTAGCTATTCGATCTGGTGGAGCAACGCTCTAGAGTGAAGCCTAGGTTGCCCGGAACTTAGAAAAGACCATCACCTTCACTCTGGTTGCTATTATTCCTGTTATACGATGGAAAAACTGTTGTATTTTTATTGTATTTTATGCTTCGGGCGTTGACTTCTAAGGCCGTAGCTATTCGATCTGGTATAGCAACGCCCTACAGTTAAGTCTAGGATGCCCGGAACGTAGAAATGGCCATTGCTTTCACACTGGTTGCAATTATTCGTATTATACGATGGAAAGACTGTTGTATTTATATTGTATTTTATGCTTCTGGTGTAGACTTCTTAGGCCCTAGCTATCCGATCTGGAGGAACAACGCCCTAGGGTGAAGCCTAGGTTGCCCGGAACGTAGAAATGACCATAACCTTCATACTGATTGCAATTATTCGTTTTATACGATGGAAAAACTGTAGTACTTATATTGTATGTTATGTCTCTGGCGATGACTCCTAAGGCTGTAGCTACTCGATGTGGTGGAGCAACGCCCTAGCGTGAAGCCTAGGTTGCCCGCAACGTAGAAATAACCATCACTTCCACACTGTTAGCAATTATTCATTTTATACAATGGAAAAACTGTTGTATTTATATTGTATTTTATGCTTCTGGCGTTTACTTCTAAGGCCGCAGCTATTCGATGTGGTGGAGCAGCGCCCTAGAGTGAAGACTAGGTTGCCCGGAACGTAGAAATGACCATACCTTTCACACTGGTTGCAATTATTCCTGTTACATAAGGGAAAAACTGTTGTATTTATATTGTATTTTATGCTTCTGGCGTTGACTTCTAAGGCCCTAACTATTCCATCTGGTGGAGCAACGCCAAAGAGTGAAGCCTAGGTTGCCCGGAATGAAGAAACGACCATCACTTTCACACTGGTGGCAATTATTCCTGTTAAACGATGGAAAAACTTTTGTATTTTTATTGTATTTTAAGCTTCGGGCGCGTGACTTCTAAGGACCTAACTATTGGATCTGGTGGAGCAACGCCCTAGGGTGAAGCCTAGGTTGCCCGGAAGGTAGAAATGACCACAACTTTCATACTGGTTCACAATTATTCGTTTAATACGATGGAAGAACAATTGTATTTATATTGCATTTAATGCTTCTGGCGTTGACTTCTAAGGCCATAGCTATTCGATGTGGTCGAGCAACGCCCTAGAGGGAAGCCTAGGTTGCCCATATTGTAGAATTGACCATATCTTTCAGACAGGTTGCAATTATTCCTGTTATACGATGGAAAAACTGTTGTATTTCTATTCTATTTTATGCTTCTGGCGTGGACTTCTCAGGCCCTAACTATTCGATCTGGTGGAGCAACGCCTAGAGTGAAGCCTAGGTTGCACGGAACGTAGAAATGCCCATTACTTTCACACTGGTTGTAATTATTCCTGTTACACGATGGAATAACTGTTGTATTTTTATTTTATTTTGTGCGTCTGGCGTTGACTTCCAAGGCCCGAACTATTCGATCTGGTGGAGCAGCGCCAAAGGGTGAAGCCTAGGTTACCCGGAACGTAGAAATGACCATCACTTTCACAATGGTTGCAATTATTCCTGTTATACGATGGAAAAACTGTAGTATCTATTTTGTATTTTATGCTTCTGGCGTTGACTTCTTAGGTCCTAACTATTGGATCTGGTGGAGCAACGCCCTCTGATGAAGCCCAGGTTGCCCGGAACGTAGAAATGACCATAACTTTCATACTGATTGCAATTATTCGTATTATACGATGGAAAATCTGTTGTATTTATATTGTATTTTATGCTTCTGGTGTACACTTCTTAGGCCCTAGCTATTCGATCTGGAGGAACAACGCCCTAGAGTGAAGCCTAGGTTGCCCGGAACGTAGAAATGACCATAACCTTCATACTGATTGCAATTATTCGATTTATACAATGGAAAAACTGTTGTACTTATATTGTATGTTATGCATCTGGCGTTGACTCCTAAGGCCGTAGCTACTCGATGTGGTGGAGCAACGCCCTAGCGTGAAGCCTAGGTTGCCCGCAACGTAGAAATAACCATCACTTCCACACTGTTAGCAATTATTCATTTTATACAATGGAAAAACTGTTGTATTTATATTGTATTTTATGCTTCTGGCGTTGACTTCTAAGGCCGCAGCTATTCGATGTGGTGGAGCAGCGCCCTAGAGTGAAGACTAGGTTGCCCGGAACGTAGAAATGACCATACCTTTCACACTGGTTGCAATTATTCCTGTTACATAAGGGAAAAACTGTTGTATTTATATTGTATTTTATGCTTCTGGCGTTGACTGCTAAGGCCGTAGCTATTCGATCTGGTAGAGCAACGCCCTAGAGTTAAGTCTAGCATGTCCGGGACGTAGAAATAGCCATTGCTTTCACACTGGTTGCACTTATTCGTTGGATACGATGGAAAAGCTCTTGTACATATATCGTATTTTATGCTTCTAGCGTTGACTTCTTAGGACCTAACTATTCGATCTGGTAGAGCAACGCCCTAGGGTGAAGCCTAGGTTGCCCGGAACGTAGAAATGACCATAACTTTCATACTGGTTGCAATTATTCGTTTTATACCGTGGAAAAACTGTTGTATTTATATTGTATTTTATGCGTCTGGTGTAGTTTTCTAAGGCCCTAACTATACGACCTGGTGGACCAACGCCCTAGAGTGAAGCCTAGGTTGCACGGAACGTAGAAATGCCCATTACTTTCACACTGGTTGTAATTATTCCTGTTATACGATGGAATAACTCTTGTATTTATATTGTATTTTCTGCGTCTGGCTTTGACTTCTAAGGTCCTAGCTATTCGATCTGGTGGGGCAACGTCCAAGAGTGAAACCTATGGGGCCTGGGACGCAGGAATGACCATAACTTTCACACTGGTAGCAATTATTCGTTTTATACAATGGAAAAACTGATGTATTTATATTGTATTTTATGCTTCTGGCGTAGACTTCTTAGGCCCTAGCTATTCGATCTGGATGAACAACGCCCTAGAGTGAAGCCTAGGTTGCCCGGAACGTAGAAATGACCATCAGTATCACACTGGTTGCAAGTATTCCTGTTATATGATGGAAAAACTGTTGTATCTATTTTGTATTTTATGCTTCTGGCGTTGACTTCTTAGGTCCTAACTATTGGATCTGGAGGAGCAACGCCCTAGGGTGAAGCCTAGGTTGCCCGGAACGTAGAAATGTCCATTACTTTCACACTGGTTGTAATTATTCCTGCTATACGACGGAAAAACTGTGGGATTTTTATTGTATTTTATGCTCCGGGCGTTGACTTCTGAGGTCCTAACTATTGGATCTGGTGGAGCAGCGCCAAAGAGTGAAGCCTAGGTTATCCGGAACGTAGAAATGACCATCACTTTCACAATGGTTGCAATTATTCCTGTTATACGATGGAAAAACTGTAGTATCTATTTTGTATTTTATGCTTCTGGCGTTGACTTCTTAGGTCCTAACTATTGGATCTGGTGGTGCAACGCCCTCTGATGAAGCCCAGGTTGCCCGGAACGTAGAAATGACCATCACTTTCACAATGGTTGCAATTATTCCTGTTATACGATGGAAAAACTGTAGTATCTATTTTGTATTTTATGCTTCTGGCGTTGACTTCTTAGGTCCTAACTATTGGATCTGGTGGAGCAACGCCCTCTGATGAAGCCCAGGTTGCCCGGAACGTAGAAATGACCATAACTTTCATACTGATTGCAATTATTCGTATTATACGATGGAAAATCTGTTGTATTTATATTGTATTTTATGCTTCTGGTGTACACTTCTTAGGCCCTAGCTATTCGATCTGGAGGAACAACGCCCTAGAGTGAAGCCTAGGTTGCCCGGAACGTAGAAATGACCATAACCTTCATACTGATTGCAATTATTCGATTTATACAATGGAAAAACTGTTGTACTTATATTGTATGTTATGCATCTGGCGTTGACTCCTAAGGCCGTAGCTACTCGATGTGGTGGAGCAACGCCCTAGCGTGAAGCGTAGGTTGCCCGCAACGTAGAAATAACCATCACTTCCACACTGTTAGCAATTATTCATTTTATACAATGGAAAAACTGTTGTATTTATATTGTATTTTATGCTTCTGGCGTTGACTTCTAAGGCCGCAGCTATTCGATGAGGTGGAGCAGCGCCCTAGAGTGAAGACTAGGTTGCCCGGAACGTAGAAATGACCATACCTTTCACACTGGTTGCAATTATTCCTGTTACATAAGGGAAAAACTGTTGTATTTATATTGTATTTTATGCTTCTGGCGTTGACTTCTAAGGCCCTAACTATTCCATCTGGTGGAGCAACGCCAAAGAGTGAAGCCTAGGTTACCCGGAAAGTAGAAATGACCAGTACTTTCACACTGGTTGCAATTATTCGTATTATACGATGGAAAAACGGTTGTATTTATATTGTATTTTATGCTTCTGGTGTAGACTTCTTATGCCCTAGCCATTCGATCTGGAGGAACAACGCCATAGAGTGAAGCCTAGGTTGCCCGGAACGTAGAAATGACCATAACCTTCATACTGATTGCAATTATTCGTTTTATACAATGGAAAAACTGATGTATTTATATTTTATTTTATAGTTATGGCGTTGACTTCTATGGCCGTAGCTATTCGATGTGGTGGAGCAATGCCCTAGAGTGAAGCCTAGGATGCCCGGAACGTAGAAATGACCATACCTTACAAACTGGTTGCAATTATTACTGTTATACAAGGGAACAACTGTTGTATTTATATTGCCCATTAAGCTTCTGGCGTTGACTTCTTAGTCCCTAATTATTCGATCTGGCGGAACAACGCCCTAGAGTGAATCCTACGTTACCCGGAACGTAGAAATGACCATCACTTTCACACTGGTTGCAATTATTCCTGTTATACGATGGAAAAACTGTTGGAACTATTTTGTATTTTATGCTTCTGGTGTTGACTTCTTAGGTCCTAACTATTGGATCTGGTGGAGCAACGCCCTCTGGTGAAGCCCAGTTTGCCCGGAACGTAGAAATGACAATAACTTTCATACTGATTGCAATTATTCGTATTATACGATGGAAAAGCTGTTGTATTTATATTGTATTTTAACATTCTGGCGTTGACTTCTAAGGCCGTAGCTATTCGATGTGGTGGAGCAACGCCCTAGAGAGAAGCCTAGATTGCCCGGAACGTAGAAATGACCATTACGTTCAGGCATGTTGCAATTCTTCCTGTTATACGATGAAAGAACTGTTGTATTTTTATTGTGTTTTATGCGTCTGGAGTTGTTTTCGCAGGCCCTAACTATTCGACAAGGTCGACCAACGCCCGAGAGTCAAGCCTAGGTTGCACGGAACGTAGAAATGCCCATTACTTTCACACTGGTTGTAATTATTCCTGTTGTACGATGGAATAACTGTTGTATTTATATTTTATTTTACGCTTCTGGCGTTGGCTTCTAAGGCCCTAGCTATTCGATCTGGTGGTGCAACGCTCTAGAGTGAAGCCTAGGTTGCCCGGAACTTAGAAGTGACCATCACCTTCACTCTGGTTGCAATTATTCCTGTTATACGATGGAAAAACTGTTGTATTTTTATTGTATTTTATGCTTCGGGCGTTGACGGGCTAAGGCCGTAGCTATTCGATCTGGCGGAACAACGCCCTAGAGTGAATCCTACGTTACCCGGAACGTAGAAATGACCATCACTTTCACACTGGTTGCAATTATTCCTGTTATACGATGGAAAAACTGTTGGAACTATTTTGTATTTTATGCTTCTGGCGTTGACTTCTTAGGTCCTAACTATTGGATCTGGTGGAGCAACGCCCTCTGGTGAAGCCCAGTTTGCCCGGAACGTAGAAATGACAATAACTTTCATACTGATTGCAATTATTCGTATTATACGATGGAAAAGCTGTTGTATTTATATTGTATTTTAACATTCTGGCGTTGACTTCTAAGGCCGTAGCTATTCGATGTGGTGGAGCAACGCCCTAGAGAGAAGCCTAGATTGCCCGGAACGTAGAAATGACCATTACGTTCAGGCATGTTGCAATTCTTCCTGTTATACGATGAAAGAACTGTTGTATTTTTATTGTGTTTTATGCGTCTGGAGTTGTTTTCGCAGGCCCTAACTATTCCACAAGGTCGACCAACGCCCGAGAGTCAAGCCTAGGTTGCACGGAACGTACAAATGCCCATTACTTTCACACTGGTTGTAATTATTCCTGTTGTACGATGGAATAACTGTTGTATTTATATTTTATTTTACGCTTCTGGCGTTAGCTTCTAAGGCCCTAGCTATTCGATCTGGTGGTGCAACGCTCTAGAGTGAAGCCTAGGTTGCCCGGAACTTAGAAGTGACCATCACCTTCACTCTGGTTGCAATTATTCCTGTTATACGATGGAAAAACTGTTGTATTTTTATTGTATTTTATGCTTCGGGCGTTGACGGGCTAAGGCCGTAGCTATTCGATCTGGCGGAACAACGCCCTAGAGTGAATCCTACGTTACCCGGAACGTAGAAATGACCATCACTTTCACACTGGTTGCAATTATTCCTGTTATACGATGTAAAAACTGTTGGAACTATTTTGTATTTTATGCTTCTGGCGTTGACTTCTTAGGTCCTAACTATTGGATCTGGTGGAGCAACGCCCTCTGGTGAAGCCCAGTTTGCCCGGAACGTAGAAATGACAATAACTTTCATACTGATTGCAATTATTCGTATTATACGATGGAAAAGCTGTTGTATTTATATTGTATTTTAACATTCTGGCGTTGACTTCTAAGGCCGTAGCTATTCGATGTGGTGGAGCAACGCCCTAGAGAGAAGCCTAGATTGCCCGGAACGTAGAAATGACCATTACGTTCAGGCATGTTGCAATTCTTCCTGTTATACGATGAAAGAACTGTTGTATTTTTATTGTGTTTTATGCGTCTGGAGTTGTTTTCTCAGGCCCTAACTATTCGACCTGGTCGACCAACGCCCGAGAGTGAAGCCTAGGTTGCACGGAACGTAGAAATGCCCATTACTTTCACACTGGTTGTAATTATTCCTGTTGTACGATGGAATAACTGTTGTATTTATATTTTATTTTACGCTTCTGGCGTTGGCTTCTAAGGCCCTAGCTATTCGATCTGGTGGTGCAACGCTCTAGAGTGAAGCCTAGGTTGCCCGGAACTTAGAAGTGACCATCACCTTCACTCTGGTTGCAATTATTCCTGTTATACGATGGAAAAACTGTTGTATTTTTATTGTATTTTATGCTTCGGGCGTTAACTGCTAAGGCCGTAGCTATTCGATCTGGTAGAGCAACGCCCTAGAGTTAAGTCTGGCATATCCGGGACGTAGAAATGGCCATTGCTTTCACACTGGTTGCACTTATTCGTTTGATACGATGGAAAAGCTCTTGTACGTATATCGTATTTTATGCTTCTAGCGTTGACTTCTTAGGACCTAACTATTCGATCTGGTAGAGCAACGCCCTAGGGTGAAGCCTAGGTTGCCCGGAACGTAGAAATGACCATAACTTTCATACTGGTTGCAATTATTCGTTTTATACCGTGGAAAAACTGTTGTATTTATATTGTATTTTATGCGTCTGGTGTAGTTTTCTAAGGCCCTAACTATTGGATCTGGAGGAGCAACGCCCTAGGGTGAAGCCTAGGTTTCCCGGAACGTAGAAATGCCCATTACTTTCACACTGGTTGTAATTATTCCTGCTATACGACGGAAAAACTGTGGTATTTTTATTGTATTTTATGCTCCGGGCGTTGACTTCTGAGGTCCTAACTATTGGATCTGGTGGAGCAACGCCCTAGAGTGAAGCCAAGGTTGCACGGAACGTAGAAATGACAATATCTTTCACACTGGTTGCAATTATTCCTGTTATACGATGGAAAAACTGTTGTATTTTTATTGTATTTTATGCTTCGGGCGTTAACTGCTAAGGCCGTAGCTATTCGATCTGGTAGAGCAACGCCCTAGAGTTAAGTCTGGCATGTCCGGGACGTAGAAATGGCCATTGCTTTCACACTGGTTGCACTTATTCGTTTGATACGATGGAAAAGCTCTTGTACGTATATCGTATTTTATGCTTCTAGCGTTGACTTCTTAGGACCTAACTATTCCATCTGGTAGGGCAACGCCCTAGGGTGAAGCCTATGTTGCCCGGAACGTAGAAATGACCATAACTTTCATACTGGTTGCAATTATTCGTTTTATACCGTGGAAAAACTGTTGTATTTATATTGTATTTTATGCGTCTGGTGTAGTTTTCTAAGGCCCTAACTATTGGATCTGGAGGAGCAACGCCCTAGGGTGAAGCCTAGGTTTCCCGGAACGTAGAAATGCCCATTACTTTCACACTGGTTGTAATTATTCCTGCTATACGACGGAAAAACTGTGGTATTTTTATTGTATTTTATGCTCCGGGCGTTGACTTCTGAGGTCCTAACTATTGGATCTGGTGGAGCAACGCCCTAGAGTGAAGCCAAGGTTGCACGGAACGTAGAAATGACAATATCTTTCACACTGTTTGCAATTATTCCTGTTATACGATTGAAAAACTGTTGTATTTATATTGTATTTTATGCTTCTGGCGTTGACTTCTAAGGTCGCAGCTATTCGATGTGGTGGAGCAACGCCCTAGATTGAAGCCTAGGTTGCCCGGAACGTAGAAATGACCATACCTTTCACACTGGTTGCAATTATTCGTTTTATACGATGGAAAAACTGCTGTACATATATCGTATTTTATGCTTCTGGCGTTGATTTCTTAGGCCCTAACGATTCGACCTGGTGGAGCACCGCCCTAGAGTGAAGCCTAGGTTGCCCGGAACGTAGAAATGATCATCACATTCACACTGGTTGCAATTATTCATGTCATACGATGGTGTAACTGTTGTACATATATCGTATTTTATGCTTCTGGCGTTGACTTCTTAGGCCCTAACAATTCGATCTGGTGGAGCAACGCCCTAGGGTGAAGCCTAGGTCGCCCGGATCGTAGAAATGACCATAACTTTCATACTGGTTGCAATTATTCGTTTTATACGATGGAAAAGCTGTTGTAATTATTTTGTATTTTGTGCTTCTGGCGTTGACTTCAATAGACCTTAGCTGTTGGATGTGGTGGGCCAACGCCCTAGAGCGAAGCCTAGGTTGCCCGGAACGTAGAAATGACCATATCTTTCATACTGGTTGCAATTATTCGTTTTATGCGATGGAAAAACTATTGTATTTATATTGTATTTTATGCTTCTGGCGTTGACTTCTAAGTCACTAGCTATTCGATCTGGTGGAGCAACGCCCTAGAGTGAAGCCTAGGTTGCCCGGAACGTAGAAATGACCATAGCTTTCACACTGGTTGCAATTATTCCTGTTATAGAAGGGAAAAACTTTTGTATTTATATTGTATTTTATGCTTCTGGCGTTGACTTCTTAGGCCCTAACTATTCGATCTGGTGGAGCAACGCCCCAGAGTGAAGCCTAGGTTGCCCGGAACGTAGAAATGACCATTATCTTCACACTGTTTGCGATTATTCATTTTATACGATGGTAAAACTGTTGTACATATATCGTATTTTATGATTCTGGCGTTGCCTTTTAGGCTCTAACTATTCGATCAGGTGGAGCGACGCCCTAGGGTGTAGCCAGGGTTGTCCAGAACGTAGAAATGACCATAACTTACATACTGGTTGCAATTATTCGTTTTATACGATGGAAAAACTGTTGTATTTATTTTGTATTTTATGCTTCGGGCGTTGACTTCCAAGGCCCTAACTATTCGATCTGGTGGAGCAACGCACTAGAGAGAAGCCTAGGTTGCCCGGAACGTAGAAATGACCATTACCTTCACGTTGCTTGCAATTATACATTTTATACGATGGAAAAACTGTTGTATTTTTATTATATTTTATGCTGCTGGCGTTGACTTCTAAGTCCCTTGCTATTCGATCTGGTGGAGCAACGCCCTTGAGCGAAGCCTAGGTTGGCCGGAACGTAGAAATGACCTGTACTTACACACTGGTTGCAATTATTCCTGTTATACGGTCGAAAAACTGTTGTACTTATGTTGTATTTTATGCTTCTGGCGTCGAATTCTAAGTCCCAAACTATTCGATCTGGTGGAGCAACGCCCTTGAGTGAAGCCTAGGTTGCCCGTAACGTAGAAATGACCATTACTTTCACACGGTTTGCAAATATAAATTATATACGATGGAAAAGCTGTTGTATTTATATTGCATTTTATGCTTCTGGCGTTGACTTATTAGGCCCTAACTATTTGATCTGGTGGAGCACCGCCCTGTAGTGAAGCCTTGGTTGCCCGGAACGTAGAAATGACCATAGCCATCACAGTGGTTGCAATTATTCCTGTTATACAAGGGAAAAACTGTTGTATTTATATTGTATTTTATGCTTCTGGCGTTGACTTCTTAGGCCCTAACTATTCGATCTGGTGGAGCAACGCCCTAGAGTGAAGCCAAGGTTGCCCGGAATGTAGAAATGACCATCACTTTCACACTGGTTGCAATTATTCTTGTTATACGATGGAAAAACTATTGTATTTATTTTGTATTTTATGCCTCTGGCGTTGACTCCTAAGGCCGTAGCTATTCGATTTGGTGGAGCAACGCCATAGAGTGAAGCCTAGGTTGCCCGGAACGTAGAAATGACCATGTCTTTCACACTGTTTGCAATTATTCCTGTTATACGATTGAAAAACTGTTGTATTTATATTGTATTTTATGCTTCTGGCGTTGACTTCTAAGGCCGCAGCCATCCGATGTGGTGGATCAACGCCCTAGAGTGAAGCCTAGGTTGCCCGGAACGTAGAAATGACCATACCTTTCACACTGGTTGCAATTATTCCTGTTATACGATGGAAAAGCTGTTCTATTTGTATTGTATTTTATGCTTCTGGCGTTGACTTCTTAGGCCCTAACTATTCGATCTGGAGGAGCAACGCTCTAGAGAGAAGCCTAGATTGCCCGGAACGTAGAAATGACCATTACCTTCTGTCTTGTTGCAATTATTCCTGTTATACGATGAAAAAACTGTTGTATTTTTATTGTATTTTATGCGTCTGGAGTTGTTTTCTAAGGCCCTAACTATTCGACCTGGTGGAGCAAAGCCCTAGAGTGAAGCCTAGGTTGCCCAGGAACGTAGAAATGACCATCACTTTCACACTGGTTGCAATTAGTCCTGTTATACGATGGAAAAACTGTTGTATTTATATTATATTTTATGCTTCAGAAGTTGACTTCTAGGGCCGTAGATATTCGATGTGGTGGAGAAACGCCCTAGAGTGAAGCCTAGGTTGCCCGGAACTTAGAAATGACCATCACCTTCACTCTGGTTGCAATTAATCCTGTTATACGATGGGAAAACTGTTGTATTTATATTGTATTTTATGCTTCTGGCGTTGACTTCTTAGGCCCCAACTATCCGATCTGGTGGAACAACTCCCTAGAGTGAAGCCTAGGTTGCCCGGAACGTAGAATTAACCTTCACTTTCACACTGCTTGCAACTATACATTATATACGATGGAAAAGCTGTTGTATTTATATTGTATTTTATGCTTCTGGCGTTGTCTTCTTAGGCACTAACTATTCGACCTCGTGGAGCAATGCTCTTGAGTAAAGCCTAGGTTGCCCGGAACGTAGAAATAACCATAACTATCAGACTGGTTGCAATTATTCGTTTTATAGGATGGAAAGACTGTTGTATTTATATTGTATTTTATAGTTATGGCGTTGTCTTCTAGGGCCGTAGCTATTCGACGTGGTGGAGCAACGCCCTCGAGTGAAGCCTAGGTTACCCGTAACATAGAAATGACGAGTACTTTCATACTGATTGCAATTATTCGTTTTATACGATGGAAAAGCTGTTGTATTTATTTTGTATTTTATGCTTCTGGCGTTGAATTCTAAGTCCCTAATTATGCGATCTGGTGGAGCAACGCCCTACAGTTAAGCCTAGGTTGCCCGGAACGTAGAAATGACCTTTACTTTCACGCTGTTTGCAAATATACATTATATACGATGGAAAGCTGTTGTATTTATATTGTATTTTATGCTTCTGGCGTTGACTTCTTAGACCCTAGCTATTCGATCTGGTGGAACAACGCCCTAGAGTGAAGCCTAGGTTGTCCGGAACGTAGAAATGCCCATCACTTTCACACTGGTTGCTGTTACTCCTGTTATACGGTGGAAAAACTGTTGTATTTATTTTGTATTTGATGCTTCTGGCGTTGAATTCCAAGTCCCTAGCTATTCGATCTGGTGGAGCAACGCCCTAGAGTGAAGCCTAGGTTACCCGGAACATTGAAATGATCAGTACTTTCACACTGGTTGCAGTTATTCCTGTTATACTATGGAAAAACTGTTGTATTCTTATTGTATTTTATGCTTCTGGCGTTGACTTCTTAGTCCCTAACTATTGGATCAGGTGGAGCAACGCCCTGGAGTGAAGCCAAGGGTGCCCGGAACGTAGAAATGACCATCCCTTTCACACTGGTTGCAGTTACTCCTCCTATACGGTGGAAAAACTGTTGTATTTATTTTTATTTGATGCTTCTGGCGTTGAATTCCAAGTCCCTAGCTATTCGATCTGGTGGTGCAACGCCCTAGAGTGAAGTTTAGGTTACCCGGAACGTAGAAATGACCATTACTTTCACATTGGTTGCAATTATACCTTTTACAGGATGGAAAAGCTGTTGTGTTTTTATTGTATTTTACGCGTCTGGCGTTGTTTTCTAAGGCCCTAACTATTCGACCTGGTGGAGGAACGCCCTAGAGTGAAGCCTAGGTTGCCCGGAACGTAGAAATGACCATTACTTTCACACTGGTTGCAATTATTCCTGTTATACGATCTACAAACTGTTGGATTTTTATTGTACTTTATGATTCTGACGTTGACTTCTTAGGCCCTAACTATTGGATCTGGTGGACCAACGCCCCAGAGTGAAGCCTAGCATGCCCGGAGCGCAGAAATGGCCATTACTTTCAGAATGGTTGCAATTATTCGTTTTATACGATGGAAAAACTGTTGTACTTATATTGTATTTTATGCTTCTGGCGTTGACTTCTTAGGCCCTAACTATTCGGTCTGGTGGTACGACGCCCTAGAGAGAGGCCTAGGCTGCCCGCAACGTAGAAATGTCCATCACTTTCACAGTGGTTGCAGTTACTCCTGTTATGCTATGGAAAAACTGTTGCATTTTTATTGTATTTTATGCTTCTGGCGTTGTATTCAAAGTCCCTAACTATTCGATCTGGTGGAGCAACGCCCTGGAGTCAAGCCTAGGTTGCACGGAACGTAGAAATGACCATAACTTTCGCACTGGTTGCAATTATTCGTTTTATACAATGGAAAAACTGTTCTATTTATTTTGTATTTTATGCTTCGGGCGTTGACATCTAAGGCCCTAACTATTCGATCTGGTGTAGCAACGCTCTAGAGTGAAGCCTAGGTTGCCGGGAACGTAGAAATGGGCATTACCTTCACACTGCTTGCAAGTATACATTTTATACGATGGAAAAACTGTTGTACATATGTTGTATTTTATTCTTCTGGCTCTGAATTCTAAGTCCCCAGATATTCGATCTGGTGGAGCAACGCCCTAGAGTGAAGCCTAGGTTACCCGGAACATAGAAATGATCAGTACTTTCACACTGGTTGCAGTTATTCCTGTTATACTATGGAAAAACTGTTGCATTTTTATTGTATTTTATTCTTCTCGCGTTGAATTCTCAGTCCATAGCTATTCGATCTGGTGGAGCAATGCCCTAGTGTGAAGCCTAAGTAACCCGGAACATAGAAATGACCAGTACGTTCACACTGGTTGTAGCTTTCTTGCTATACGATGGAAAAACTGTTGCATTTTTACTGTATTTTATGCTTCTGGCGTTGTATTCAAAGTCCCTAACTATTCGATCTGGTGGAGCAACGCCCTGGTGTCAAGCCTAGGTTGCACGGAACGTAGAAATGACCATAACTTTCGCACTGGTTGCAATTATTCGTTTTATACCATGGAAAAACTGTTGTATTTATTTTGTATTTTATGCTTCGGGCGTTGACTTCTAAGGCCCTAACTATACGATCTGGTGGAGCAACGCTCTACCGTGAAGCCTAGGTTGCCCAGAACGTAGAAATGACCATTACCTTCACACTGCTTGCAATTATACATTTTATTCGATGGAAAAACTGTTGTACATATATCGTATTTTATGCTTCTGGCGTTGACGTCTTAGGCCCTAACCATTCGATCAGGTGGAGCAACGCCCTAGGGTGAAGCCTAGGTTGCCCGGAACGTAGAAATGACCATAGCTTTCACACTGGTTGCAATTATTCCTGTTATAGAAGGGAAAAACTGTTGTATTTATATTGTATTTTATGCTTCTGGCGTTGACTTCTTAGGCCCTAACTATTCGATCTGGTGGAGCAACGCCCCAGAGTGAAGCCTAGGTTGCCCGGAACGTAGAAATGACCATTATCTTCACACTGTTTGCGATTATTCATTTTATACGATGGTAAAACTGTTGTACATATATCGTATTTTATGATTCTGGCGTTGCCTTTTAGGCTCTAACTATTCGATCAGGTGGAGCGACGCCCTAGGGTGTAGCCTGGGTTGTCCGGAACGTAGAAATGACCATAACTTTCATACTGGTTGCAATTATTCGTTTTATACGATGGAAAAACTGTTGTATTTATTTTGTATTTTATGCTTCGGGCGCTGACTTCCAAGGCCCTAACTATTCGATCTGGTGGAGCAACGCACTAGAGAGAAGCCTAGGTTGCCCGGAACGTAGAAATGACCATTACCTTCACGTTGCAAGCAATTATACATTTTATACGATGGAAAAACTGTTGTATTTTTATTATATTTTATGCTGCTGGCGTTGACTTCTAAGTGCCTTGCTATTCGATCTGGTGGAGCAACGCCCTTGAGCGAAGCCTAGGTTGGCCGGAACGTAGAAATGACCTGTACTTACACACTGGTTGCAATTATTCCTGTTATACGGTGGAAAAACTGTTGTACTTATGTTGTATTTTATGCTTCTGGCGTCGAATTCTAAGTCCCAAACTATTCGATCTGGTGGAGCAACGCCCTTGAGTGAAGCCTAGGTTGCCCGTAACGTAGAAATGACCATTACTTTCACACGGTTTGCAAATATAAATTATATACGATGGAAAAGCTGTTGTATTTATATTGCATTTTATGCTTCTGGCGTTGACTTATTAGGCCCTAACTATTTGATCTGGTGGAGCACCGCCCTGTAGTGAAGCCTTGGTTGCCCGGAACGTAGAAATGACCATAGCCATCACAGTGGTTGCAATTATTCCTGTTATACAAGGGAAAAACTGTTGTATTTATATTGTATTTTATGCTTCTGGCGTTGACTTCTTAGGCCCTAACTATTCGATCTGGTGGAGCAACGCCCTAGAGTGAAGCCAAGGTTGCCCGGAATGTAGAAATGACCATCACTTTCACACTGGTTGCAATTATTCTTGTTATACGATGGAAAAACTGTTGTATTTATTTTGTATTTTATGCCTCTGGCGTTGACTCCTAAGGCCGTAGCTATTCGATTTGGTGGAGCAACGCCATAGAGTGAAGCCTAGGTTGCCCGGAACGTAGAAATGACCATGTCTTTCACACTGTTTGCAATTATTCCTGTTATACGATTGAAAAACTGTTGTATTTATATTGTATTTTATGCTTCTGGCGTTGACTTCTAAGGCCGCAGCTATTCGATGTGGTGGATCAACGCCCTAGAGTGAAGCCTAGGTTGCCCGGAACGTAGAAATGACCATACCTTTCACACTGGTTGCAATTATTCCTGTTATACGATGGAAAAGCTGTTCTATTTGTATTGTATTTTATGCTTCGGGCGTTGACATCTAAGGCCCTAACTATTCGATCTGGTGTAGCAACGCTCTAGAGTGAAGCCTAGGTTGCCGGGAACGTAGAAATGGGCATTACCTTCACACTGCTTGCAAGTATACATTTTATACGATGGAAAAACTGTTGTACATATGTTGTATTTTATTCTTCTGGCTCTGAATTCTAAGTCCCCAGATATTCGATCTGGTGGAGCAACGCCCTAGAGTGAAGCCTAGGTTACCCGGAACATAGAAATGATCAGTACTTTCACACTGGTTGCAGTTATTCCTGTTATACTATGGAAAAACTGTTGCATTTTTATTGTATTTTATTCTTCTCGCGTTGAATTCTCAGTCCATAGCTATTCGATCTGGTGGAGCAATGCCCTAGTGTGAAGCCTAAGTAACCCGGAACATAGAAATGACCAGTACGTTCACACTGGTTGTAGCTTTCTTGCTATACGATGGAAAAACTGTTGCATTTTTACTGTATTTTATGCTTCTGGCGTTGTATTCAAAGTCCCTAACTATTCGATCTGGTGGAGCAACGCCCTGGTGTCAAGCCTAGGTTGCACGGAACGTAGAAATGACCATAACTTTCGCACTGGTTGCAATTATTCGTTTTATACCATGGAAAAACTGTTGTATTTATTTTGTATTTTATGCTTCGGGCGTTGACTTCTAAGGCCCTAACTATACGATCTGGTGGAGCAACGCTCTACCGTGAAGCCTAGGTTGCCCAGAACGTAGAAATGACCATTACCTTCACACTGCTTGCAATTATACATTTTATTCGATGGAAAAACTGTTGTACATATATCGTATTTTATGCTTCTGGCGTTGACGTCTTAGGCCCTAACCATTCGATCAGGTGGAGCAACGCCCTAGGGTGAAGCCTAGGTTGCCCGGAACGTAGAAATGACCATAGCTTTCACACTGGTTGCAATTATTCCTGTTATAGAAGGGAAAAACTGTTGTATTTATATTGTATTTTATGCTTCTGGCGTTGACTTCTTAGGCCCTAACTATTCGATCTGGTGGAGCAACGCCCCAGAGTGAAGCCTAGGTTGCCCGGAACGTAGAAATGACCATTATCTTCACACTGTTTGCGATTATTCATTTTATACGATGGTAAAACTGTTGTACATATATCGTATTTTATGATTCTGGCGTTGCCTTTTAGGCTCTAACTATTCGATCAGGTGGAGCGACGCCCTAGGGTGTAGCCTGGGTTGTCCGTTACGTAGAAATGACCATAACTTTCATACTGGTTGCAATTATTCGTTTTATACGATGGAAAAACTGTTGTATTTATTTTGTATTTTATGCTTCGGGCGCTGACTTCCAAGGCCCTAACTATTCGATCTGGTGGAGCAACGCACTAGAGAGAAGCCTAGGTTGCCCGGAACGTAGAAATGACCATTACCTTCACGTTGCAAGCAATTATACATTTTATACGATGGAAAAACTGTTGTATTTTTATTATATTTTATGCTGCTGGCGTTGACTTCTAAGTGCCTTGCTATTCGATCTGGTGGAGCAACGCCCTTGAGCGAAGCCTAGGTTGGCCGGAACGTAGAAATGACCTGTACTTACACACTGGTTGCAATTATTCCTGTTATACGGTGGAAAAACTGTTGTACTTATGTTGTATTTTATGCTTCTGGCGTCGAATTCTAAGTCCCAAACTATTCGATCTGGTGGAGCAACGCCCTTGAGTGAAGCCTAGGTTGCCCGTAACGTAGAAATGACCATTACTTTCACACGGTTTGCAAATATAAATTATATACGATGGAAAAGCTGTTGTATTTATATTGCATTTTATGCTTCTGGCGTTGACTTATTAGGCCCTAACTATTTGATCTGGTGGAGCACCGCCCTGTAGTGAAGCCTTGGTTGCCCGGAACGTAGAAATGACCATAGCCATCACAGTGGTTGCAATTATTCCTGTTATACAAGGGAAAAACTGTTGTATTTATATTGTATTTTATGCTTCTGGCGTTGACTTCTTAGGCCCTAACTATTCGATCTGGTGGAGCAACGCCCTAGAGTGAAGCCAAGGTTGCCCGGAATGTAGAAATGACCATCACTTTCACACTGGTTGCAATTATTCTTGTTATACGATGGAAAAACTGTTGTATTTATTTTGTATTTTATGCCTCTGGCGTTGACTCCTAAGGCCGTAGCTATTCGATTTGGTGGAGCAACGCCATAGAGTGAAGCCTAGGTTGCCCGGAACGTAGAAATGACCATGTCTTTCACACTGTTTGCAATTATTCCTGTTATACGATTGAAAAACTGTTGTATTTATATTGTATTTTATGCTTCTGGCGTTGACTTCTAAGGCCGCAGCTATTCGATGTGGTGGATCAACGCCCTAGAGTGAAGCCTAGGTTGCCCGGAACGTAGAAATGACCATACCTTTCACACTGGTTGCAATTATTCCTGTTATACGATGGAAAAGCTGTTCTATTTGTATTGTATTTTATGCGTCTGGCGTTGACTTCTTAGGCCCTAACTATTCGATCTGGAGGAGCAACGCTCTAGAGAGAAGCCTAGATTGCCCGGAACGTAGAAATGACCATTACCTTCTGTCTTGTTGCAATTATTCCTGTTATACGATGAAAAAACTGTTGTATTTTTATTGTATTTTATGCGTCTGGAGTTGTTTTCTAAGGCCCTAACTATTCGACCTGGTGGAGCAAAGCCCTAGAGTGAAGCCTAGGTTGCCCAGGAACGTAGAAATGACCATCACTTTCACACTGGTTGCAATTATTCCTGTTATACGATGGAAAAACTGATGTATTTATATTATATTTTATGCTTCAGAAGTTGACTTCTAGGGCCGTAGATATTCGATGTGGTGGAGAAACGCCCTAGAGTGAAGCCTAGGTTGCCCGGAAAGTAGAAATGCCCATTACTTTCACACTGGTTGTAATTATTCCTGTTATACGATAGAATATATGTTGTATTTTTATTTTATTTTGTGCTCCTGGCGTTGACTTCTAAGGTCCTAGCTATTCGATCTGGTGGAGCAACGCTCTAGAGTGAAGCCTAGGTTGCCCGGAACTTAGAAATGACCATCACCTTCACTCTGGTTGCAATTAATCCTGTTATACGATGGAAAAACTGTTGTATTTATATTGTATTTTATGCTTCTGGCGTTGACTTCTTAGGCCCCAACTATCCCATCTGGTGGAACAACTCCCTAGAGTGAAGCCTAGGTTGCCCGGAACGTAGAATTAACCTTCACTTTCACACTGCTTGCAACTATACATTATATACGATGGAAAAGCTGTTGTATTTATATTGTATTTTATGCTTCTGGCGTTGTCTTCTTAGGCACTAACTATTCGATCTCGTGGAGCAATGCTCTTGAGTAAAGCCTAGGTTGCCCGGAACGTAGAAATGACCATAACTATCAGACTGGTTGCAATTATTCGTTTTATAGGATGGAAAGACTGTTGTATTTATATTGTATTTTATAGTTATGGCGTTGTCTTCTAGGGCCGTAGCTATACGACGTGGTGGAGCAACGCCCTCGAGTGAAGCCTAGGTTACCCGTAACATAGAAATGACCAGTACTTTCATACTGATTGCAATTATTCGTTTTATACGATGGAAAAGCTGTTGTATTTATTTTGTATTTTATGCTTCTGGCGTTGAATTCTAAGTCCCTAATTATGCGATCTGGTGGAGCAACGCCCTACAGTTAAGCCTAGGTTGCCCGGAACGTAGAAATGACCTTTACTTTCACGCTGTTTGCAAATATACATTATATACGATGGAAAGCTGTTGTATTTATATTGTATTTTATGCTTCTGGCGTTGACTTCTTAGACCCTAGCTATTCGATCTGGTGGAACAACGCCCTAGAGTGAAGCATAGGTTGTCCGGAACGTAGAAATGCCCATCACTTTCACACTGGTTGCTGTTACTCCTGTTATACGGTGGAAAAACTGTTGTATTTATTTTGTATTTGATGCTTCTGGCGTTGAATTCCAAGTCCCTAGCTATTCGATCTGGTGGAGCAACGCCCTAGAGTGAAGCCTAGGTTACCCGGAACATTGAAATGATCAGTACTTTCACACTGGTTGCAGTTATTCCTGTTATACTATGGAAAAACTGTTGTATTCTTATTGTATTTTATGCTTCTGGCGTTGACTTCTTAGTCCCTAACTATTGGATCAGGTGGAGCAACGCCCTGGAGTGAAGCCAAGGTTGCCCGGAACGTAGAAATGACCATCCCTTTCACACTGGTTGCAGTTACTCCTCCTATACGGTGGAAAAACTGTTGTATTTATTTTGTATTTGATGCTTCTGGCGTTGAATTCCAAGTCCCTAGCTATTCGATCTGGTGGAGCAACGCCCTAGAGTGAAGCCTAGGTTACCCGGAACGTAGAAATGACCATTACTTTCACATTGGTTGCAATTATACCTTTTATAGGATGGAAAAGCTGTTGTGTTTTTATTGTATTTTACGCGTCTGGCGTTGTTTTCTAAGGCCCTAACTATTCGACCTGGTGGAGGAACGCCCTAGAGTGAAGCCTAGGTTGCCCGGAACGTAGAAGTGACCATTACTTTCACACTGGTTGCAATTATTCCTGTTATACGATCTACAAACTGTTGGATTTTTATTGTACTTTATGATTCTGACGTTGACTTCTTAGGCCCTAACTATTGGATCTGGTGGACCAACGCCCCAGAGTGAAGCCTAGCATGCCCGGAGCGCAGAAATGGCCATTACTTTCAGAATGGTTGCAATTATTCGTTTTATACGATGGAAAAACTGTTGTACTTATATTGTATTTTATGCTTCTGGCGTTGACTTCTTAGGCCCTAACTATTCGGTCTGGTGGAACGACGCCCTAGAGAGAGGCCTAGGCTGCCCGCAACGTAGAAATGTCCATCACTTTCACAGTGGTTGCAGTTACTCCTGTTATACTATGGAAAAACTGTTGCATTTTTATTGTATTTTATGCTTCTGGCGTCGAATTCTAAGTCCCCAGCTATTCGATCTGGTGGAGCAACGCCCTAGAGTGAAGCCTAGGTTACCCGGAACATAGAAATGATCAGTACTTTCACACTGGTTGCAGTTATTCCTGTTATACTATGGAAAAACTGTTGCATTTTTATTGTATTTTATTCTTCTCGCGTCGAATTCTCAGTCCATAGCTATTCGATCTGCTGGAGCAATGCCCTAGTGTGTAGCCTAAGTAACCCGGAACATAGAAATGACCAGTACGTTCACACTGGTTGTAGCTTTCTTGCTATACGATGGAAAAACTGTTGCATTTTTACTGTATTTTATGCTTCTGGCGTTGTATTCAAAGTCCCTAACTATTCGATCTGGTGGAGCAACGCCCTGGAGTCAAGCCTAGGTTGCACGGAACGCAGAAATGACCATAACTTTCGCACTGGTTGCAATTATTCGCTTTATACCATGGAAAAACTGTTGTATTTATTTTGTATTTTATGCTTCGGGCGTTGACTTCTAATGCCCTAACTATACGATCTGGTGGAGCAACGCTCTACCGTGAAGCCTAGGTTGCCCAGAACGTAGAAATGACCATTACCTTCACACTGCTTGCAATTATACATTTTATTCGATGGAAAAACTGTTGTACATATATCGTATTTTATGCTTCTGGCGTTGACGTCTTAGGCCCTAACCATTCGATCAGGTGGAGCAACGCCCTAGGGTGAAGCCTAGGTTGCCCGGAACGTAGAAATGACCATAACTTTCATACTGGTTGCAAGTATTCGTTTTATACGATGGAAAAGCTGTTGCATCTATATTATATTTTATGCTTAAGGCTTTGACGTCTTAGGCCCTAACTACTGGATCTCGTGGAGCAACGCCCTAGGGTTAAGTCTAGGTTGCCGGGAACATAGAAATGACCATTACTTTCACACTGGTTGCAATTATTCCTGTTATACGATGGAAAAACTGTTGTATTCATTTTGAATTTTATGCTTCTGGCGTTGACTTCTTAGGCCCTAATAACTGCATCTGGTGGAGCAACGCCGTAGGGTTAAGCCTAGGTTGCCCGGAACGTAGAAATGACCATATCTTTCACACTGGTAGCAATTATTCCTGTTTTACGATGGAAAAACTGTTGGATTTTTATTACATTTTATGCTTCGGGCGTTGACTTCTAAGGCCGTAGCTATTCGATGTGGTGGAGCAACGCCCTAGAGTGAAACCTAGCTTGCCCGGAACGTGGAAATGACCTTTACTTTCACACTGGTTGCAATTTTTCCTGTTACACGATGGAAAAACTGTTGTATTTATATTGGATTTTATGCTTCTGTCGCTGCTTTCTAAGGCTCTAACCATTCGATCTGGTGGAGCTACGCCCTAGAGTGAATCCTAGGATGCAGAGAACCTAGAAGTGGCCATTAATTTCACACAGGTTGCAATTATTCCTGCTATACAATGGAAAACCTGTTGTATTTTTATTGTATTTTATGCTTCGGGCGTTGACTTCTAAGGCCCTAACTATTCGATCTGGTGCAGCAACGCCATAGTGTGAAGCCTAGGTTACCCGGAACGTAGAAATGACCATATCTTTCACACTGGTTGCAATTATTCCTGTTATACGAAGGAAAAACTGTTGTATTTATATTGTACTTTATGCTTCGGGCGTTGACTTCTAAGGCCCTAACTATTCGATCTGGTGGAGCAACGTCCTAGGGTGAAGCCTAGGCTGCCCGGAACGTAGAAATGGCCTTTACTTTCACACTGGTTGCAATTTTTCCTGTTACACGATGGAAAAACTGTTGTATTTATATTGTACTTTATGCTTCGGGCGTTGACTTCTAAGGCCCTAACTATTCGATCTGGTGAAGGAACGCCCTAGGGTGAAGCCTAGGCTGCCGGGAACGTAGAAATGACCATAACTTTCATACTGGTTGCACTTATTCGTTTTATACGATGGAAAAACTGTTGTATTCATTTTGAATTTTATGCTTCTGGCGTTGACTTCTTAGGCCCTAATAACTGCATCTGGTGGAGCAACGCCGTAGGGTTAAGCCTAGGTTGCCCGGAACGTAGAAATGACCATATCTTTCACACTGGTAGCAATTATTCCTGTTTTACGATGGAAAAACTGTTGGATTTTTATTACATTTTATGCTTCGGGCGTTGACTTCTAAGGCCGTAGCTATTCGATGTGGTGGAGCAACGCCCTAGAGTGAAACCTAGCTTGCCCGGAACGTGGAAATGACCTTTACTTTCACACTGGTTGCAATTTTTCCTGTTACACGATGGAAAAACTGTTGTATTTATATTGGATTTTATGCTTCTGTCGCTGCTTTCTAAGGCTCTAACCATTCGATCTGGTGGAGCTACGCCCTAGGGTGAATCCTAGGATGCAGAGAACCTAGAAGTGGCCATTAATTTCACACAGGTTGCAATTATTCCTGCTATACAATGGAAAACCTGTTGTATTTTTATTGTATTTTATGCTTCGGGCGTTGACTTCTAAGGCCCTAACTATTCGATCTGGTGCAGCAACGCCATAGTGTGAAGCCTAGGTTACCCGGAACGTAGAAATGACCATATCTTTCACACTGGTTGCAATTATTCCTGTTATACGAAGGAAAAACTGTTGTATTTATATTGTACTTTATGCTTCGGGCGTTGACTTCTAAGGCCCTAACTATTCGATCTGGTGGAGCAACGTCCTAGGGTGAAGCCTAGGCTGCCCGGAACGTAGAAATGGCCTTTACTTTCACACTGGTTGCAATTTTTCCTGTTACACGATGGAAAAACTGTTGTATTTATATTGTACTTTATGCTTCGGGCGTTGACTTCTAAGGCCCTAACTATTCGATCTGGTGAAGGAACGCCCTAGGGTGAAGCCTAGGCTGCCGGGAACGTAGAAATGACCATAACTTTCATACTGGTTGCACTTATTCGTTTTATACGATGGAAAAACTGTTGTATTTATACTGTATTTTAAGCTTCTGGCGTTGACTTCTAAGGCCCTAACTATTCGATGTGGTGGAGCAACGACCTAGGGTGTAGCCTAGATTGCCCGGAACGTAGAAATGACCATAGCTTTCACACTGGTTGCAATTATACCTTTTATACGATGGAAAAGCTGTTGTATTTTTATTGTATTTTATGCGTCTGGCGTTGTTTTCTAAGGCCCTAACTATTCGACCAGGTGGAGCAACGCCCTAGAGTGAAACCTAGGTTGCCCGCAACGTAGAAATGACCATCACCTTCACTCTGGTTGCAATTATTCCTGTTACATGATGGAAAAACTGTTGCATTTATATTATATTTTATTGTTCTGGCGTTGACTTCTTAGGCCCTAACTATTCGATCTGGTGGAGCAATGCCCTAGGGTGAAGCCTAGGTTGCCCGGAACGTAGAAATGACCATAACATTCATACTGGTTGCAGTTATTCGTTTTATACGATGGAAAAACTGTTGTATGTTTATTTTATTTTATGCTACTGGCGTTGACTTCTAAGACCCTAGCTACTCGATCTGGTGGAGCAACGCCCTAGAGTGAAGCCTAGGTTGCCCGGAACGTAGAAATGACCATCACCTTCACTCTGGTTGCAATTATTCCCGTTATACGATGGAAAAACTGTTGCATTTCTATTGTATTTTATGCGTCTGGCGTTGTTTTCTAACGCCCTAACTATTCGACCTGGTGGAGCAACGCCCTAGTGTAAAGCCTAGGTTGCCCGGAACGTAGAAATGACCATAACATTCATACTAGTTGCAATTATTCGTTTTATACGATGGAAAATCTGTTGTATTTTTATTTTATTTTATGCTTCTGGCCTTGACTTCTAAGTCCCTAGCTATTCGATCTGGTGGAGCAACACCCTAGAGTGAAGCCTAGGTTGCCCGGAACGTAGAAATGGCCATCAGCTTCACTCTGGTTGCAATTATTCCTGTTATACGGTAGGAAAACTGTTGTATTTATATTATATTTTATGCTTCTGGCGTTGACTTCATAGGCCCTGACTATTGGATCTGGTGGAGCAACGCCCAAGGGTGAAGCCTAGGTTGCCCGGAACGTAGAAATGACCTTTACTTCCACACTGTTTGCAATTATTCCTGTTATACGATGAAAAAACTGTTGGATTTTTATTGTACTTTATGTTTCTGGCGTTGACTTCTAAGGCCCTATGTATTCGATCTGGAGGAGCAACGCCTCAGGGTTAAGTCTAGGATGCCCGGAACGTAGAAATGTTCATTACTTTCACACTGGTTGCTATTATTCGTTTTATATGGTGGAAAAGCTGTTGTATTTATATTGCATTTTATGCTCCGGGCGTTGACTTCTAAGGCCCTAGCTATTCGATTTGGTGGAGCAACGCCCTAGAGTGGAGCCTGGGTTGCACGGAACGTAGCAATGACCATAACTTTCACACTGGTTGATATTATTCGTTTTATATGATGGAAAAACTGTTGTATTTATAGTGTATTTTATGCTTCTGGCGTTGACTTCTTAGGCCCTAACTGTTCGATCTTGTGGAACAACGCCCTAGAATGAAGCCTGGGTTGACCGGAACGTAGAAATGACCATTACTTTCACACTGGTTGCAATTATTCATGGTATACGTTGGAAAAACTGTTGCATTTTTATTGTACTTTCCGCTTCTGGCTTTGACTACTAAGGTCCTAGCTATTCGATCTGGTGGGGCAACGTCCAAGAGTGAAGCCTATGTTGCTCGGAAAGTAGAAATGACCATAACTTTCACACTGGTTGCAATTATTCATTTTATACGATGGAAAAACTGTTGTATTTATTTTGTATTCGGTCGCTCTGGCGTTGACTTCTTAGGGCCTAACTATTGGATCTGGTGGACCAACGCCCTAGTGTTAAGTCTAGGTTGTCGGGAACGTAGAAATGACCATTACTTTCACACTGGTTGCAATTATTCCTGTTATACGATGGTAAAACTACTGTATTTTTATTGTATTTTATGTTTCGGGCGTTGACTTCTAAGGGCCTAGCTATTCGATCTGGTGGAGCAACGCCCTAGAGTGAAGGCTAGGTTGCCCGAAACGTAGAAATGACCATTACTTTCACTATGGATGCAATTATTCGTGCTATACGATGGAAAAGCTGTTGCATTTTTATTGTATTTTATACTTCCGGCTTTGACTACTAAGGTCCATGCTATTCGATCTGGTGGAGCAACGCCCTAGAGTGAAGACTAGGTTTCACGGAACTTAGAAATGACTATAACTTTCACACCGGTTGCTATTATTCCTGTTATACGATGGAAAAACTGACGTATTTTTATTTTATTTTATGCGTCTGGAGGTGATTTCTAAGGCCCTAACTGTCCGACCTCGTAGAGCAACGCCCTAGAGTGAAGCATAGGTTGCCCACAACGTGGAAATGACCATTACTTTCACACTGCGTGCAATTATTCGTTTTGTACGATGGAGGAACTGTTGTACTTATTTCCATTTGGTGCTTCTGGCGTTGACTTCTTAGGCCCTAACTATTGGATCTGCTGTTCCAACGCCCTAGGGTGATGCCTAGGTTTCCCGGAACGTAGAAATGACCATCACTTTCACACTGCTTGCTATTATTCGTTTTATATGATGGAAAAACTGTTGTATTTATATTGCATTTTATGCTTCGGGCGTTGACTTCTAAGGCCCTAGCTATTCGATTTGGTGGAGCAACGCCCTAGAGTGGAGCCTGGGTTGCACGGATCGTAGCAATGAGCATAACTTTCACACTGGTTGATATTATTCGTTTTATATTATGGAAAAACTGTTGTATTTATAGTGTATTTTATGCTTCTGGCGTTGACTTCTAAGGCCGAAGCTATCCGATGTGGTGGAATAACGGCCTAGAGAGAAGCCTAGGTTGCCCGGAACGTAGAAATGACCACTACTAACATACTGGTTGCAATTATCCCTTTTATACGATGGAAAAACTGGTTGTATTTGTTTTGTATTTGGTGCTTCTGGCGTTGACTCCATAGGCCCTAACTATTGGATATGCTGGGCTAACGCCCTAGAGTGAAGCCTAGGTTGCCCGGAAAGTGGAATTGACCATCACTTTCACACTGGTTGCAATTGTTATCGTTATACGGCAGAAAAACTATTGCATTTTTATTGGATTTTATACTTCGGGCGTTGTCTTCTATGGACCTAGCTGTTCGATTTGGTGGGGCAACGCCCTAGAGTGTAGCCTAGGTTGCCTGAAACGTAGACATGACCATTACATTCACTCTGGTTGCAATCATTCATTGTATACGATGGAAAAACTGTTGTATTTATATTGTATTTTATGCTTCTGGCGTTGACTTCTAAAGCCGTAGCTACTCGATGTGGTGTAGCAACGCCCTAGAGTGAAGCCTAGGTTTCCCGGAACGTAGAAATGACCATTACTTTCACTCTGGTTGCAATTATTCATGCTATACGGTGGAAAAACTGTTGCATTTTTATTGTATTTTCTGCTTCTGGCTTTGACTTCTAAGGTCCTAGATATTCGATCTGGTGGGGCAACGTCCAAGAATGAAGCCTATGTTACCCGCAACGTGGAAATGACCATTACTTTCACACTGCGTGGAATTATTCGTTTTATACGATGGAGGAACTGTTGTACTTATTTTTATTTGGTGCTTCTGGCGTTGACTTCTTAGGCCCTAATAATTGGATCTGGTGGAGCAACGCCCTAGGGTGAAGCCTAGGTTGCCCGGAACGTAGAAATGACAATATCTTTCTCACTGGTTGCAATTATTCCTGTTATACGATGGAAAAACTGTTGGATTTTTATTACATTTTATGCTTCGGGCGTTGACTTCTACGGCCCTAACTATTGGATCTGGTGGACCAGCGCTCTAGAGTGGAGTGTAGGTTGCCAGGAACGTAGAAATGACCATCACTTTCACACTGTTTGCAATTATTCCTGTTATACGATGGAAAAACTGTTGTAGTTATATTGTATTTTATGCTTCTGGCGTTGACTTCTAAGGCCGTAGTCATTCGATGTGGTGGAGCAACGCCATAGAGTGAAGCCTATGTTGGCCGGAACGTAGAAATAACCATATCTTTCACACTGGTTGCAATTATTCCTGTTATACGATGGAAAAACTGTTGTATTTTTATTGCATTTTATGCTTCGGGCGTTGACTTCTAAGGCCCTAACTATTCGATGTGATGGAGCAACGCCCTAGAGCGAAACCTAGGTTGCCCGGAACGTAGAAATGGCCATTACTTCCACACTGGTTGCAGTTATTCCTGTTATACGATGGAAAAACTGTTGCATTTTTATTGTATTTTCTGCTTCTGTCTTTGACTTCTAAGGTCCTAGCTATTCGATGTGGTGGGGCAGCGCCCCAGAGTGAAGCCTAGGATGGCCGGAGCCTAGAAATGAACATTACTTTCACACTGGTTGCAACTACTCGTTTTATACGATTGAAATACTGTTGTATTTATTTTGTAATTGGTGCTTCTGCCGTTGACTTCTTAGGCCCTAACTACTGGATATCGTGGAGCATCGCCCTAGGGTAACGCCTAGGTTGCCCGGAATGTAGAAATGACCATATCTTTCACACTGGTTGCAATTATTCCTGTTATACGATGGAAAAACTGTTGTATCTTTATTATATTTTATGCTTCGGGCGTTGACTTCTACGGCCCTAACTATTGGATCTGGTGGACCAACGCTCTAGAGTGGAGTGTAGGTTGCCAGGAACGTAGAAATGACCATCACTTTCACACTGTTTGCAATTATTCGTTTTATACGATGGAAAAGCTGTTGGATTTTTATTGTATTTTATGCTCCGGGCGTTGACTTCTAAGGCCCTAACTATTGGATCTGGTGGAGCAACGCCCTAGGGTGAAGCCTAGGTTGCCCGGAACGTGGAAATGACCATCACTTTCACACTGGTTGCAATTATCCGCTTTATATGATGAAAAAACTGTTGTATTTACCCTGTATTTTATGCTTCTGGCGTTGACTTCTTAGGCCCAGACTGTTCGATCTAGTGGAACAACGCCGTAGAATGAAGCCTAGGTTGCCCGGAACGTAGAAATGACCATTACTTTCACCACTGTTTGCAATTATACATTTTATACGATGGAAAAACTGTTGTATTTTTATTGTATTTTATGCTTCTGGCGTTGACTACTAGAGTCCTAGCTATTCGATCTGGTGGGGCAACGTCCAAGTGTGAAGCCTATGTTGCCCGGAAAGTAGAAATGACCATAACTTCCACACTGGTTGCAATTATTCTCGGTATACGACGGAAAAACTGTTGTATTTTTATTGCATTTTATGCTTCGGACGTTGACTTCTAAGGCCCTAAATATTCGATCTGGTGGAGCAACGTCCTAGGGTGAAGCCTAGGCTGCCCGGAACGTAGAAATGACCTTTACTTTCACAATGGTTGCAATTTTTCCTGTTACACGATGGAAAAACTGTTGTATTTATATTGCACTTTATACTTCGGGCGTTGACTTCTAAGGCCCTAACTATTTGATCTGATGGAGGAACGTCCTAGGGTGAAGCCTAGGCTGCCCGGAACGTAGAAATGACCATAACTTTCATACTGGTTGCCCTTATTCGTTTTATACGATGGAAAAACTGTTGTATTTATACTGTATTTTATGCTTCTGGCGTTCACTTCTAAGGCCGTAACTATTCGATGTTGTGGAACAGCGTCCTAGAGCAAAACCTAGGTTGCCCGGAACGTAGAAATGACCATATCTTTCACACTGGTTGCAATTATTCCTGCTATACGATGGAAAGACTGTTTTATTTATTTTGTACTTTATGCATCTGGCGTTGACTTCTTAGGCCCTAACTATTCGATCTGGTGGAGCAACGCCCTAGGGTGAAGCCTACGTTGTCCGAAACGTAGAAATGAACATAACCTTCACACTGGTTGCAATTATTCGTTTTATACGATGGAAAAGCTGTTGTATTTTTATTGTATTTTAAGCTCCGGGCGTTGACTTCTAAGGCCCTAACTATTCGATCTGGTAGAGCAACGCCCTAGGGTGAAGCCTAGGTTGCACGGAACGTAGAAATGGCCATATCTTTCACACTGGTTGCAACTATTCCTGTTATATGATGGAAAAACGGATGTGTCTATTTTGTATTTTATGCTTCTGGCGTTGACTTCTTAGGCCCTAACTACTGGATCTCGTGGAGCAACGCCCTAGGGTAAAGGCTAGGTTGCCGGGAACGTAGAAATGACCACTACTTTCACACTGGTTGCAATTATTCCTGTTATACGATGGAAAAACTGTTGTATTTATTTTGAATTTTATGCTTCTGGCGTTGACTTCTTAGGCCCTAATAATTGGATCTGGTAGAGCAACGCCCTAGGGTGAAGCCTAGGTTGCCCGGAACGTAGAAATGACAATATCTTTCACACTGGTTGCAATTATTCCTGTTATACGATGGAAAAACTGTTGGATTTTTATTATATTTTATGCTTTGGGCGTTGACTTCTAAGGCCCTAACTATTGGATCTGGTGGACCAACGCTCTAGAGTGAAGTGTAGATTGCCCGGAACGTAGAAATGACCATGACCTTCACGCTTGTTGCAATTATTCCTGTTCTGCGATGAAAATACTGCCGTACTATTATTGTAATTTTTGTTTCAGGCGTTGACTTCTAAGGCCGTAGCTATTCAATGTGGTGGAGCAACGCCCTAGAGTGTAGCCTAGGTTGCCCGGAACGTGGAAATGACCATTACTTCCACACTGTTTGCAATTATTCATGTTATACAATGGAAAAACTGTTGTATTTTTATTGCATTTTTTGCTTCGGGCGTTGACTTCTATGGGCCTAACTATTCGATGTGATGGAGCAACGCCCTAGAGCGAAACCTAGGTTGCCCGGAACGTAGAAATGGTCATTACTTCCACACTGGTTGCAGTTATTCCTGTTATACGATGGAAAAACTGTTGCATTTTTATTGCATTTTCTGCTTCTGTCTTTGACTTCTAAGGTCCTAGCTATTCGATGTGGTGGGGCAGCGCCCCAGAGTGAAGCCTAGGATGCCCGGAGCCTAGAAATGGACATTACTTTCACACTGGTTGCAATTATTCGTTTTATACGATGGAAATACTGTTGTATTTATTTTGTAATTGGTGCTTCTGCCGTTGACTTCTTAGGCCCTAACTACTGGATATCGTGGAGCATCGCCCTAGGGTTACGCCTAGGTTGCCCGGAACGTAGAAATGACCATATCTTTCACACTGGTTGCAATTATTCCTGTTATACGATGGAAAAACTGTTGTATTTTTATTATATCTTATGCTTCGGGCGTTGACTTCTACGGCCCTAACTATTGGATCTGGTGGACCAACGCTCTAGAGTGGAGTGTAGGTTACCAGGAACGTAGAAATGACCATCACTTTCACACTGTTTGCAATTATTCCTGTTATACGGTGGAAAAACTGTTGTAGTTATATTGTATTTTATGCTTCTGGCGTTGACTTCTAAGGCCGTAGTCATTCGATGTGGTGGAGCAACGCCATAGAGTGAAGCCTAAGTTGGCCGGAACGTAGAAATAACCATATCTTTCACCACTGTTTGCAATTATACATTTTATACGATGGAAAAACTGTTGTATTTTTATTGTATTTTATGCTTCTGGCGTGGTCTTATAAGGCCGTAACTATTCGATGTGGTGGAGCAACGCCCTAGAGTGATGCCTATGTTGCCCGGAGCGTAGAAATGACCATATCTTTCACACTGGTTGCAATTATTCCTGTTATACGATGGAAAAACTGTTGCATTTATATTGTATTTTATGCTTCGGGCGTTGACATCTAAGGCCCTAACTATTCGATCTGGTGGAGCAACGCCCTAGGGTGAAGCCTACGTTGTCCGAAACGTAGAAATGAACATAACCTTCACACTGGTTGCAATTATTCGTTTTATACGATGGAAAAGCTGTTGGATTTTTATTGTATTTTATGCTCCGGGCGTTGACTTCTAAGGCCCTAACTATTGGATCTGGTGGAGCAACGCCCTAGGGTGAAGCCTAGGTTGCCCGGAACGTGGAAATGACCATCACTTTCACACTGGTTGCAATTATACGCTTTATATGATGGAAAAACTGTTGTATTTACCCTGTATTTTATGCTTCTGGCGTTGACTTCTTAGGCCCAGACTGTTCGATCTAGTGGAACAACGCCGTAGAATGAAGCCTAGGTTGCCCGGAACGTAGAAATGACCATTACTTTCACCACTGTTTGCAATTATACATTTTATACGATGGAAAAACTGTTGTATTTTTATTGTATTTTATGCTTCTGGCGTTGACTACTAGGGTCCTAGCTATTCGATCTGGTGGGGCAACGTCCAAGTGTGAAGCCTATGTTGCCCGGAAAGTAGAAATGACCATAACTTCCACACTGGTTGCAATTATTCTCGGTATACGATGGAAAAACTGTTGTATTTTTATTGCATTTTATGCTTCGGGCGTTGACTTGTAAGGCCCTAGCTATTCGATCTGGTGGAGGAACGCCCTAGGGTGAAGCCTAGGCTGCCCCGAACGTAGAAATGACCATAACTTTCATACTGGTTGCACTTATTCGTTTTATACGATGGAAAAACTGTTGTATTTATACTGTATTTTATGCTTCTGGCGTTGACTTCTAAGGCCCTAACTATTCGATGTGGTGGAGCAACGCCCTAGAGTGAAGCCTAGGTTGCCCGGAACGTAAAAGTGACCATATCTTTCACACTGGTTGCAATTATTCCTGCTATACGATGGAAAGACTGTTGTATTTATTTTGTACTTTATGCATCTGGCGTTGACTTCTTAGGCCATAACTAGTGGATCTGATGGAGCAACGCCTTAGGGTGAAGCCTAGGTTGCCCGGAACATAGTAATGACCATAACTTTCATACTGGTTGTAATTATTCATTTTATACGATGGAAAAACTGTTGTATTTATTTTGTATTTTATGCTTCTGGCGTTGACTTCTAAGGCCGTAACCATTCGATCTGATGGAGGAACGTCCTAGGGTGAATCCTAGGCTGCCCGGAACGTAGAAATGACCATAACTTTCATACTGGTTGCACTTATTCGTTTTATACGATGGAAAAACTGTTGTATTTATACTGTATTTTATGCTTCTGGCGTTCACTTCTAAGGCCGTAACTATTCGATGTTGTGGAGCAGCGTCCTAGAGCAAAACCTAGGTTGCCCAGAACGTAGAAATGACCATATCTTTCACACTGGTTGCAATTATTCCTGCTATACGATGGAAAGACTGTTGTATTTATTTTGTACTTTATGCATCTGGCGTTGACTTCTTAGGCCCTAACTATTCGATCTGGTGGAGCAACGCCCTAGGGTGAAGCCTACGTTGTCCGAAACGTAGAAATGAACATAACCTTCACACTGGTTGCAATTATTCGTTTTATACGATGGAAAAACTGTTGGATTTTTATTACATTTTATGCTTTGGGCGTTGACTTCTAAGGCCCTAACTATTGGATCTGGTGGACCAACGCTCTAGAGTGAAGTGTAGATTGCCCGGAACGTAGATATGACCATGACCTTCACGCTTGTTGCAATTATTCCTGTTATGCGATGAAAATACTGCCGTTCTATTATTGTAATTTTTGCTTCAGGCGTTGACTTCTAAGGCCGTAGCTATTCAATGTGGTGCAGCAACGCCCTAGAGTGAATCCTAGGTTGCCCGGAACGTGGAAATGACCATTACTTCCACACTGTTTGCCATTATTCATGTTATACAATGGAAAAACTGTTGTATTTTTATTGCATTTTATGCTTCGGGCGTTGACTTCTAAGGCCCTAACTATTCGACCTGGTGGAGCAACGTCCTAGGGTGAAGCCTAGGCTGCCCGGAACGTAGAAATGACCATAACTTTCACGCTGTTTGCAATTACTCGTCTTATACGATGGAAAAGCTGTTGTATTTATATTGGATTTTATGCTTCTGTCGCTGCTTTCTAAGGCTCTAACCATTCGATCTGGTGGAGCTACGCCCTAGAGTGAATCCTAGGATGCAGAGAACCTAGAAGTGGCCATTAATTTCACACAGGTTGCAATTATTCCTGCTATACGATGGAAAACCTGTTGTATTTTTATTGTATTTTATGCTTCGGGCGTTGACTTCTAAGGCCCTAACTATTCGATCTGGTGGAGCAACGCCATAGTGTGAAGCCTAGGTTATCCGGAACGTAGAAATGACCATTACTTTCACACTGGTTGCAATTATTCCTGTTATACGAAGGAAAAACTGTTGTATTTTTATTATATTTTATGCTTCGGGCGTTGACTTCTAAGGCCCTAACTAGTGGATCTGATGGAGCATCGCCCTAGGGTTAAGCCTATGTTGCCCGGAACGTAGAAATGACCATATCTTTCACACTGGTTGCAATTATTCCTGTTATACGATGGAAAAACTGTTGTATTTTCATTATATTTTATGCTTCGTTCGTTGACTTCTAAGGCCCTAACTATTGGATCTGGTGGAGCAACGCCCTAGGGTGAAGCCTAGGTTTTCCGGAACGTAGAAATGACCATATCTTTCACACGGGTTGCAATTATTCCTGTTATACGATGGAAAAGCTGTTGGATTTTTATTACATTTTATGCTTCGGGCGTTGACTTCTAAGGCCCTAACTATGGGAAGTGGTGGACCAACGCTCTAGAGTGAAGTGTAGATTGCCCGGAACGTAGAAATGACCATTACCTTTACCGTTGTTGCAATTATTCATGTTATGCGATGAAAATACTGCTGTATTATTATTGTAATTTATGCTTCAGGCGTTGACTCCTAAGGCCGTAGCTATTCGATTTGGTGGAGCAACGCCCTAGAGTGAAGCCTAGGTTGCCCGGAACGTGGAAATGACCATTACTTCCACACTGTTTGCAAGTATTCATTTTATGCAATGGAAAAACTGTTGTATTTTTATTGCATTTTAGGCTTCGGGCGTTGACTTCTAGGGCCCTAACTATTCGATCTGGTGGAGCAACGTCCTAGGGTGAAGCCTAGGCTGCCCGGAGCGTAGAAATGACCATATCTTTCACAATGGATGCAATTATTCCTGTTATACGATCGATAAACTGTTGCATTTATATTGCATTTTATGCTTCGGGCGTTGACTTCTAAGGCCCTAACTATTCGATGTGGTGGAGCAACGCCCTAGGGTGAAGCCTAGGTTGCCCGGAACGTAGAAATGGGAATATCTTTCACTCTGGTTGCAATTATTCCTGTTATATGATGGTAAAACGGATGTGTCTATTTTGTATTCTATGCTTCTGGCGTTGACTTCTTAGGCCCTAACTACTGGATCTCGTGGAGCAACGCCCTAGGGTTAAGTCTAGGTTGCCGGGAACGTAGAAATGACCATTACTTTCACACTGGTTGCAATTATTCCTGTTATATGATGGTAAAACGGATGTGTCTATTTTGTATTCTATGCTTCTGGCGTTGACTTCTTAGGCCCTAACTAGTGTATCTGGTGGAGCAACGCCCTAGGGTGAAGCCTAGGTTGCCCGGAACGTAGAAATGGCCATATCTTTCACACTGGTTGCAATTATTCCTGTAATACGATGGAAAAACTGTAGTATTTATACTGTATTTCATGCTTCTGGCGTTGACTTCTAAGGCCCTAACTATTCGATGTGATGGAGCAACGCCCTAGAGCGAAACCTAGGTTGCCCGGAACGTAGAAATGACCATTACTTCCACACTGTTTGCAATTATTCCTGTTATACGATGGAAAAGCTGTTGGATTTTTATTGTATTTTATGCTCCGTGCGTTGACTTCTTAGGCCCTAACTATTCGATCTGGTGGAGCAACGTCCTAGAGTGAAGCCTAGGTTGCCCGGAACGTAGAAATGACCATAACTTTCACACTGGTTGCAATTATTCGTTTTATACGATGGAAAAGCCGCTGTATTTATATTGTTCTTTATGCATTTGTCGTCGACTTCTAAGGCCCTAATTATTCGATCTGGTGGAGCAACGCTCTAGAGTGACGCCTAGGTTGCCCGGAACGTAGAAATGACCATTACTTTCACACTGGTTACAATTATTCATGCTATACGATGGAAAAACTGTTGCATTTTTATTGTATTTTATGTTTCTGGCGTTGACTTCTAATGCCGTAGCTATTCGATGTTGTGGAGCAACGCCCGAGAGTGAAGCCTAGGTTGCCCGGAACGTAGAAATGGCCATTACTTTCACCACTGTTTGCAATTATACATTTTATACGATGGAAAAACTGTTGTATTTTTATTGTATTTTATGCTTCTGGCGTTGACTACTAGGGTCCTAGCTATTCGATCTGGTGGGGCAACGTCCAAGTGTGAAGCCTATGTTGCCCGGAAAGTAGAAATGACCATAACTTCCACACTGGTTGCAATTGTTCTCGGTATACGATGGAAAAACTATTGTATTTTTATTGTATATTATGTTTCGGTCGTTGACTTCCAAGGGCCTAGCTATTCGATCTGGTGGAGCAACGCCCTAGAGTCAATCCTAGGTTGCCCGGAACGTAGAAATGAACATAACCTTCACATTGGTTGCAATTATTCGTTTTATACAATGGAAAAGCTGTTGGATTTTTATTGTATTCTATGCTCCGGGCGTTGACTTCTAAGGCCCTAACTATTCGATCTGGTGGAGCAACGCCCTAGGGTGAAGCCTAGGTTGCCCGGAACGTAGAAATGGCAATATCTTTCACTCTGGTTGCAATTATTCCTGTTATATGATGGAAAAACGGATGTGTCTATTTTGTATTCTATGCTTCTGGCGTTGACTTCTTAGGCCCTAACTACTGGATCTCGTGGAGCAACGCCCTAGGGTTAAGTCTAGGTTGCCGGGAACGTAGAAATGACCATTACTTTCACACTGGTTGCAATTATTCCTCTTATACGATGAAAAAACTGTTGTATTTATTTTGTATTTTATGCTTCTGGCGTTGACTTCTTAGGCCCTAACTAGTGTATCTGGTGGAGCAACGCCCTAGGGTGAAGCCTAGGTTGCCCGGAACGTAGAAATGGCCATATCTTTCACACTGGTTGCAATTATTCCTGTAATACGATGGAAAAACTGTTGTATTTATACTGTATTTCATGCCTCTGGCGTTGACTTCTAAGGCCCTAACTATTCGATGTGGTGGAGCAACGCCTTAGAGCGAAACCTAGGTTGCCCGGAACGTAGAAATGACCATTACTTCCACACTGTTTGCAATTATTCCTGTTATACGATGGAAAAGCTGTTGGATTTTTATTGTATTTTATGCTCCGTGCGTTGACTTCTTAGGCCCTAACTATTCGATCTGGTGGAGCAACGCCCTAGAGTGAAGCCTAGGTTGCCCGGAACGTAGAAATGACCATAACTTTCACACTGGTTGCAATTATTCGTTTTATACGATGGAAAAGCCGCTGTATTTATATTGTTCTTTATGCATTTGTCGTCGACTTCTAAGGCCCTAATTATTCGATCTGGTGGAGCAACGCTCTAGAGTGACGCCTAGGTTGCCCGGAACGTAGAAATGACCATTACTTTCACACTGGTTACAATTATTCATGCTATACGATGGAAAAACTGTTGCATTTTTATTGTATTTTATGTTTCTGGCGTTGACTTCTAATGCCGTAGCTATTCGATGTTGTGGAGCAACGCCCGAGAGTGAAGCCTAGGTTGCCCGGTACGTAGAAATGGCCATTACTTTCACCACTGCTTGCAATTATACATTTTATACGATGGAAAAACTGTTGTATTTTTATTGTATTTTATGCTTCTGGCGTTGACTACTATGGTCCTAGCTATTCGATCTGGTGGGGCAACGTCCAAGTGTGACGCCTATGTTGCCCGGAAAGTAGAAATGACCATAACTTCCACACTGGTTGCAATTGTTCTCGGTATACGATGGAAAAACTATTGTATTTTTATTGTATATTATGTTTCGGTCGTTGACTTCCAAGGGCCTAGCTATTCGATCTGGTGGAGCAACGCCCTAGAGTCAAGCCTAGGTTGCCCGGAACGTAGAAGTGACCGTTACTTTCACAATGTTTGCTATTATTCATTTTATACGATGGAATAACTGTTGTATTTATATTGCATTTTATTCTTCTGGCATTGACTTCTAAGGCCCTAACTATTCGATCTGGTGGAGTAACGCCCTAGGGTGAAGCCTAGGCTGCCCGGAGTGTAGAAATGACCATAGCTTTCATACTGGTTGCACTTATTCGTTTTATACGATGGAAAAACTGTTGTATTTATACTGTATTTTATGCTTCTGGCGTTGACTTCTAAGGCCCTAACTATTCGATGTGGTGGAGCAACGCCCTAGAGCAAAACCTAGGTTGCCCAGAACGTAGAAATGACCATATCTTTCACACTGGTTGCAATTATTCCTGCTATACGATGGAAAGACTGTTGTATTTATTTTGTATTTTATGCATCTGGCGTTGACTTCTTAGGACCTAACTAGTGGATCTGATGGAGCAACGCCCTAGGGTGAAGCCTAGGTTGCCCGGAACTTAGTAATGACCATAACTTTCATACTGGTTGTAATTATTCGTTTTATACGATGGAAAAACTTTTGTATTTATTTTTTATTTTATGCTTCTGGCGTTGACTTCTAAGGCCGTAGCCATTCGATGTGGTGGAGCAGCGTCCTAGAGTGAAGCCCAGGTTGCCCGGAACGTAGAAATGGCCATATCTTTCACACTGGTGGCAATTATTCCTGTTATATGATGGAAAAACAGATGTATCTATTTTGTATTTTATGCTTCGGGCGTTGACTTCTTAGGCCCTAACTATTCGATCTGGTGGAGCAACGCCCTAGAGTCAAGCCTAGGTTGCCCGGAACGTAGAAGTGACCGTTACTTTCACAATGTTTGCTATTATTCATTTTATACGATGGAATAACTGTTGTATTTATATTGCGTTTTATGCTTCTGGCATTGACTTCTAAGGCCCTAACTATTCTATGTGGTGGAGCAACGTCCTAGAGTGAAGCCTAGGTTGCCCGGAACGTAGAAATGAGCATAGCTTTTACACTGGTTGCAATTGTTCGTTTTATACGATGGAAAAGCCGTTGTATTTATATTGTACTTTATGCTTCTGTCGTCGACTTCTAAGGCCCTAATTATTCGATCTGGTGGAGCAACGCCCTAGAGCGAAACCTAGGTGGCCCGGAACGTAGAAATGACCATTACTTCCACACTGTTTGCAATTATTCATTTTATACAATGAAAAAACTGTTGTATTTTTATTGCATTTTATGCTTCGGGCGTTGACTTCTAAGGCCCTATCTACTGGATCTCAAGGAGCATCGCCCTAGGGTGAAGCCTAGGTTGCCCGGAACGTAGAAATGACCATATCTTTCACACTGGTTGCAATTATTCCTGTTATACAATGGAAAAACTGTTGTATTTTTATTATATTTTATGCTCCGTTCGTTGACTTCTAAGGCCCTAACTATTGGATCTGGTGGACCAACGCTCTAGAGTGAAGTGTAGATTGCCCGGAACGTAGAAATGACCATTACCTTTACCGTTGTTGCAATTATTAATGTTATGCGATGAAAATTTTGCTGTATTATTATTGTAATTTATGCTTCAGGCGTTGACTTCTAAGGCCGTAGCTATTCGATGTGGTGGAGCAACGCCCTAGAGTGAAGCCTAGGTTGCCCGGAACGTGGAAATGACCATTACTTCCACACTGTTTGCAAGTATTCATTTTATGCAATGGAAAAACTGTTGTATTTTTATTGCATTTTAGGCTTCGGGCGTTGACTTCTAAGGCCCTAACTATTCGATCTGGTGGAGCAACGTCCTAGGGTGAAGCCTAGGCTGCCCGGAGCGTAGAAATTACCATATCTTTCACACTGGTTGCAATTATTCCTGTTTTACGATGGAAAAACTGTTGGATTTTTATTACATTTTATGCTTCGGGCGTTGACTTCTAAGGCCGTAGCTATTCGATGTGGTGGAGCAACGCCCTAGAGTGAAACCTAGCTTGCCCGGAACGTGGAAATGACCTTTACTTTCACACTGGTTGCAATTTTTCCTGTTACACGATGGAAAAACTGTTGTATTTATATTGGATTTTATGCTTCTGTCGCTGCTTTCTAAGGCTCTAACCATTCGATCTGGTGGAGCTACGCCCTAGGGTGAATCCTAGGATGCAGAGAACCTAGAAGTGGCCATTAATTTCACACAGGTTGCAATTATTCCTGCTATACAATGGAAAACCTGTTGTATTTTTATTGTATTTTATGCTTCGGGCGTTGACTTCTAAGGCCCTAACTATTCGATCTGGTGCAGCAACGCCATAGTGTGAAGCCTAGGTTACCCGGAACGTAGAAATGACCATATCTTTCACACTGGTTGCAATTATTCCTGTTATACGAAGGAAAAACTGTTGTATTTATATTGTACTTTATGCTTCGGGCGTTGACTTCTAAGGCCCTAACTATTCGATCTGGTGGAGCAACGTCCTAGGGTGAAGCCTAGGCTGCCCGGAACGTAGAAATGGCCTTTACTTTCACACTGGTTGCAATTTTTCCTGTTACACGATGGAAAAACTGTTGTATTTATATTGTACTTTATGCTTCGGGCGTTGACTTCTAAGGCCCTAACTATTCGATCTGGTGAAGGAACGCCCTAGGGTGAAGCCTAGGCTGCCGGGAACGTAGAAATGACCATAACTTTCATACTGGTTGCACTTATTCGTTTTATACGATGGAAAAACTGTTGTATTTATACTGTATTTTAAGCTTCTGGCGTTGACTTCTAAGGCCCTAACTATTCGATGTGGTGGAGCAACGACCTAGGGTGTAGCCTAGATTGCCCGGAACGTAGAAATGACCATAGCTTTCACACTGGTTGCAATTATACCTTTTATACGATGGAAAAGCTGTTGTATTTTTATTGTATTTTATGCGTCTGGCGTTGTTTTCTAAGGCCCTAACTATTCGACCAGGTGGAGCAACGCCCTAGAGTGAAACCTAGGTTGCCCGCAACGTAGAAATGACCATCACCTTCACTCTGGTTGCAATTATTCCTGTTACATGATGGAAAAACTGTTGCATTTATATTATATTTTATTGTTCTGGCGTTGACTTCTTAGGCCCTAACTATTCGATCTGGTGGAGCAATGCCCTAGGGTGAAGCCTAGGTTGCCCGGAACGTAGAAATGACCATAACATTCATACTGGTTGCAGTTATTCGTTTTATACGATGGAAAAACTGTTGTATGTTTATTTTATTTTATGCTACTGGCGTTGACTTCTAAGACCCTAGCTACTCGATCTGGTGGAGCAACGCCCTAGAGTGAAGCCTAGGTTGCCCGGAACGTAGAAATGACCATCACCTTCACTCTGGTTGCAATTATTCCCGTTATACGATGGAAAAACTGTTGCATTTCTATTGTATTTTATGCGTCTGGCGTTGTTTTCTAACGCCCTAACTATTCGACCTGGTGGAGCAACGCCCTAGTGTAAAGCCTAGGTTGCCCGGAACGTAGAAATGACCATAACATTCATACTAGTTGCAATTATTCGTTTTATACGATGGAAAATCTGTTGTATTTTTATTTTATTTTATGCTTCTGGCCTTGACTTCTAAGTCCCTAGCTATTCGATCTGGTGGAGCAACACCCTAGAGTGAAGCCTAGGTTGCCCGGAACGTAGAAATGGCCATCAGCTTCACTCTGGTTGCAATTATTCCTGTTATACGGTAGGAAAACTGTTGTATTTATATTATATTTTATGCTTCTGGCGTTGACTTCATAGGCCCTGACTATTGGATCTGGTGGAGCAACGCCCAAGGGTGAAGCCTAGGTTGCCCGGAACGTAGAAATGACCTTTACTTCCACACTGTTTGCAATTATTCCTGTTATACGATGAAAAAACTGTTGGATTTTTATTGTACTTTATGTTTCTGGCGTTGACTTCTAAGGCCCTATGTATTCGATCTGGAGGAGCAACGCCTCAGGGTTAAGTCTAGGATGCCCGGAACGTAGAAATGTTCATTACTTTCACACTGGTTGCTATTATTCGTTTTATATGGTGGAAAAGCTGTTGTATTTATATTGCATTTTATGCTCCGGGCGTTGACTTCTAAGGCCCTAGCTATTCGATTTGGTGGAGCAACGCCCTAGAGTGGAGCCTGGGTTGCACGGAACGTAGCAATGACCATAACTTTCACACTGGTTGATATTATTCGTTTTATATGATGGAAAAACTGTTGTATTTATAGTGTATTTTATGCTTCTGGCGTTGACTTCTTAGGCCCTAACTGTTCGATCTTGTGGAACAACGCCCTAGAATGAAGCCTGGGTTGACCGGAACGTAGAAATGACCATTACTTTCACACTGGTTGCAATTATTCATGGTATACGTTGGAAAAACTGTTGCATTTTTATTGTACTTTCCGCTTCTGGCTTTGACTACTAAGGTCCTAGCTATTCGATCTGGTGGGGCAACGTCCAAGAGTGAAGCCTATGTTGCTCGGAAAGTAGAAATGACCATAACTTTCACACTGGTTGCAATTATTCATTTTATACGATGGAAAAACTGTTGTATTTATTTTGTATTCGGTCGCTCTGGCGTTGACTTCTTAGGGCCTAACTATTGGATCTGGTGGACCAACGCCCTAGTGTTAAGTCTAGGTTGTCGGGAACGTAGAAATGACCATTACTTTCACACTGGTTGCAATTATTCCTGTTATACGATGGTAAAACTACTGTATTTTTATTGTATTTTATGTTTCGGGCGTTGACTTCTAAGGGCCTAGCTATTCGATCTGGTGGAGCAACGCCCTAGAGTGAAGGCTAGGTTGCCCGAAACGTAGAAATGACCATTACTTTCACTATGGATGCAATTATTCGTGCTATACGATGGAAAAGCTGTTGCATTTTTATTGTATTTTATACTTCCGGCTTTGACTACTAAGGTCCATGCTATTCGATCTGGTGGAGCAACGCCCTAGAGTGAAGACTAGGTTTCACGGAACTTAGAAATGACTATAACTTTCACACCGGTTGCTATTATTCCTGTTATACGATGGAAAAACTGACGTATTTTTATTTTATTTTATGCGTCTGGAGGTGATTTCTAAGGCCCTAACTGTCCGACCTCGTAGAGCAACGCCCTAGAGTGAAGCATAGGTTGCCCACAACGTGGAAATGACCATTACTTTCACACTGCGTGCAATTATTCGTTTTGTACGATGGAGGAACTGTTGTACTTATTTCCATTTGGTGCTTCTGGCGTTGACTTCTTAGGCCCTAACTATTGGATCTGCTGTTCCAACGCCCTAGGGTGATGCCTAGGTTTCCCGGAACGTAGAAATGACCATCACTTTCACACTGCTTGCTATTATTCGTTTTATATGATGGAAAAACTGTTGTATTTATATTGCATTTTATGCTTCGGGCGTTGACTTCTAAGGCCCTAGCTATTCGATTTGGTGGAGCAACGCCCTAGAGTGGAGCCTGGGTTGCACGGATCGTAGCAATGAGCATAACTTTCACACTGGTTGATATTATTCGTTTTATATTATGGAAAAACTGTTGTATTTATAGTGTATTTTATGCTTCTGGCGTTGACTTCTAAGGCCGAAGCTATCCGATGTGGTGGAATAACGGCCTAGAGAGAAGCCTAGGTTGCCCGGAACGTAGAAATGACCACTACTAACATACTGGTTGCAATTATCCCTTTTATACGATGGAAAAACTGGTTGTATTTGTTTTGTATTTGGTGCTTCTGGCGTTGACTCCATAGGCCCTAACTATTGGATATGCTGGGCTAACGCCCTAGAGTGAAGCCTAGGTTGCCCGGAAAGTGGAATTGACCATCACTTTCACACTGGTTGCAATTGTTATCGTTATACGGCAGAAAAACTATTGCATTTTTATTGGATTTTATACTTCGGGCGTTGTCTTCTATGGACCTAGCTGTTCGATTTGGTGGGGCAACGCCCTAGAGTGTAGCCTAGGTTGCCTGAAACGTAGACATGACCATTACATTCACTCTGGTTGCAATCATTCATTGTATACGATGGAAAAACTGTTGTATTTATATTGTATTTTATGCTTCTGGCGTTGACTTCTAAAGCCGTAGCTACTCGATGTGGTGTAGCAACGCCCTAGAGTGAAGCCTAGGTTTCCCGGAACGTAGAAATGACCATTACTTTCACTCTGGTTGCAATTATTCATGCTATACGGTGGAAAAACTGTTGCATTTTTATTGTATTTTCTGCTTCTGGCTTTGACTTCTAAGGTCCTAGATATTCGATCTGGTGGGGCAACGTCCAAGAATGAAGCCTATGTTACCCGCAACGTGGAAATGACCATTACTTTCACACTGCGTGGAATTATTCGTTTTATACGATGGAGGAACTGTTGTACTTATTTTTATTTGGTGCTTCTGGCGTTGACTTCTTAGGCCCTAATAATTGGATCTGGTGGAGCAACGCCCTAGGGTGAAGCCTAGGTTGCCCGGAACGTAGAAATGACAATATCTTTCTCACTGGTTGCAATTATTCCTGTTATACGATGGAAAAACTGTTGGATTTTTATTACATTTTATGCTTCGGGCGTTGACTTCTACGGCCCTAACTATTGGATCTGGTGGACCAGCGCTCTAGAGTGGAGTGTAGGTTGCCAGGAACGTAGAAATGACCATCACTTTCACACTGTTTGCAATTATTCCTGTTATACGATGGAAAAACTGTTGTAGTTATATTGTATTTTATGCTTCTGGCGTTGACTTCTAAGGCCGTAGTCATTCGATGTGGTGGAGCAACGCCATAGAGTGAAGCCTATGTTGGCCGGAACGTAGAAATAACCATATCTTTCACACTGGTTGCAATTATTCCTGTTATACGATGGAAAAACTGTTGTATTTTTATTGCATTTTATGCTTCGGGCGTTGACTTCTAAGGCCCTAACTATTCGATGTGATGGAGCAACGCCCTAGAGCGAAACCTAGGTTGCCCGGAACGTAGAAATGGCCATTACTTCCACACTGGTTGCAGTTATTCCTGTTATACGATGGAAAAACTGTTGCATTTTTATTGTATTTTCTGCTTCTGTCTTTGACTTCTAAGGTCCTAGCTATTCGATGTGGTGGGGCAGCGCCCCAGAGTGAAGCCTAGGATGGCCGGAGCCTAGAAATGAACATTACTTTCACACTGGTTGCAACTACTCGTTTTATACGATTGAAATACTGTTGTATTTATTTTGTAATTGGTGCTTCTGCCGTTGACTTCTTAGGCCCTAACTACTGGATATCGTGGAGCATCGCCCTAGGGTAACGCCTAGGTTGCCCGGAATGTAGAAATGACCATATCTTTCACACTGGTTGCAATTATTCCTGTTATACGATGGAAAAACTGTTGTATCTTTATTATATTTTATGCTTCGGGCGTTGACTTCTACGGCCCTAACTATTGGATCTGGTGGACCAACGCTCTAGAGTGGAGTGTAGGTTGCCAGGAACGTAGAAATGACCATCACTTTCACACTGTTTGCAATTATTCGTTTTATACGATGGAAAAGCTGTTGGATTTTTATTGTATTTTATGCTCCGGGCGTTGACTTCTAAGGCCCTAACTATTGGATCTGGTGGAGCAACGCCCTAGGGTGAAGCCTAGGTTGCCCGGAACGTGGAAATGACCATCACTTTCACACTGGTTGCAATTATCCGCTTTATATGATGAAAAAACTGTTGTATTTACCCTGTATTTTATGCTTCTGGCGTTGACTTCTTAGGCCCAGACTGTTCGATCTAGTGGAACAACGCCGTAGAATGAAGCCTAGGTTGCCCGGAACGTAGAAATGACCATTACTTTCACCACTGTTTGCAATTATACATTTTATACGATGGAAAAACTGTTGTATTTTTATTGTATTTTATGCTTCTGGCGTTGACTACTAGAGTCCTAGCTATTCGATCTGGTGGGGCAACGTCCAAGTGTGAAGCCTATGTTGCCCGGAAAGTAGAAATGACCATAACTTCCACACTGGTTGCAATTATTCTCGGTATACGACGGAAAAACTGTTGTATTTTTATTGCATTTTATGCTTCGGACGTTGACTTCTAAGGCCCTAAATATTCGATCTGGTGGAGCAACGTCCTAGGGTGAAGCCTAGGCTGCCCGGAACGTAGAAATGACCTTTACTTTCACAATGGTTGCAATTTTTCCTGTTACACGATGGAAAAACTGTTGTATTTATATTGCACTTTATACTTCGGGCGTTGACTTCTAAGGCCCTAACTATTTGATCTGATGGAGGAACGTCCTAGGGTGAAGCCTAGGCTGCCCGGAACGTAGAAATGACCATAACTTTCATACTGGTTGCCCTTATTCGTTTTATACGATGGAAAAACTGTTGTATTTATACTGTATTTTATGCTTCTGGCGTTCACTTCTAAGGCCGTAACTATTCGATGTTGTGGAACAGCGTCCTAGAGCAAAACCTAGGTTGCCCGGAACGTAGAAATGACCATATCTTTCACACTGGTTGCAATTATTCCTGCTATACGATGGAAAGACTGTTTTATTTATTTTGTACTTTATGCATCTGGCGTTGACTTCTTAGGCCCTAACTATTCGATCTGGTGGAGCAACGCCCTAGGGTGAAGCCTACGTTGTCCGAAACGTAGAAATGAACATAACCTTCACACTGGTTGCAATTATTCGTTTTATACGATGGAAAAGCTGTTGTATTTTTATTGTATTTTAAGCTCCGGGCGTTGACTTCTAAGGCCCTAACTATTCGATCTGGTAGAGCAACGCCCTAGGGTGAAGCCTAGGTTGCACGGAACGTAGAAATGGCCATATCTTTCACACTGGTTGCAACTATTCCTGTTATATGATGGAAAAACGGATGTGTCTATTTTGTATTTTATGCTTCTGGCGTTGACTTCTTAGGCCCTAACTACTGGATCTCGTGGAGCAACGCCCTAGGGTAAAGGCTAGGTTGCCGGGAACGTAGAAATGACCACTACTTTCACACTGGTTGCAATTATTCCTGTTATACGATGGAAAAACTGTTGTATTTATTTTGAATTTTATGCTTCTGGCGTTGACTTCTTAGGCCCTAATAATTGGATCTGGTAGAGCAACGCCCTAGGGTGAAGCCTAGGTTGCCCGGAACGTAGAAATGACAATATCTTTCACACTGGTTGCAATTATTCCTGTTATACGATGGAAAAACTGTTGGATTTTTATTATATTTTATGCTTTGGGCGTTGACTTCTAAGGCCCTAACTATTGGATCTGGTGGACCAACGCTCTAGAGTGAAGTGTAGATTGCCCGGAACGTAGAAATGACCATGACCTTCACGCTTGTTGCAATTATTCCTGTTCTGCGATGAAAATACTGCCGTACTATTATTGTAATTTTTGTTTCAGGCGTTGACTTCTAAGGCCGTAGCTATTCAATGTGGTGGAGCAACGCCCTAGAGTGTAGCCTAGGTTGCCCGGAACGTGGAAATGACCATTACTTCCACACTGTTTGCAATTATTCATGTTATACAATGGAAAAACTGTTGTATTTTTATTGCATTTTTTGCTTCGGGCGTTGACTTCTATGGGCCTAACTATTCGATGTGATGGAGCAACGCCCTAGAGCGAAACCTAGGTTGCCCGGAACGTAGAAATGGTCATTACTTCCACACTGGTTGCAGTTATTCCTGTTATACGATGGAAAAACTGTTGCATTTTTATTGCATTTTCTGCTTCTGTCTTTGACTTCTAAGGTCCTAGCTATTCGATGTGGTGGGGCAGCGCCCCAGAGTGAAGCCTAGGATGCCCGGAGCCTAGAAATGGACATTACTTTCACACTGGTTGCAATTATTCGTTTTATACGATGGAAATACTGTTGTATTTATTTTGTAATTGGTGCTTCTGCCGTTGACTTCTTAGGCCCTAACTACTGGATATCGTGGAGCATCGCCCTAGGGTTACGCCTAGGTTGCCCGGAACGTAGAAATGACCATATCTTTCACACTGGTTGCAATTATTCCTGTTATACGATGGAAAAACTGTTGTATTTTTATTATATCTTATGCTTCGGGCGTTGACTTCTACGGCCCTAACTATTGGATCTGGTGGACCAACGCTCTAGAGTGGAGTGTAGGTTACCAGGAACGTAGAAATGACCATCACTTTCACACTGTTTGCAATTATTCCTGTTATACGGTGGAAAAACTGTTGTAGTTATATTGTATTTTATGCTTCTGGCGTTGACTTCTAAGGCCGTAGTCATTCGATGTGGTGGAGCAACGCCATAGAGTGAAGCCTAAGTTGGCCGGAACGTAGAAATAACCATATCTTTCACCACTGTTTGCAATTATACATTTTATACGATGGAAAAACTGTTGTATTTTTATTGTATTTTATGCTTCTGGCGTGGTCTTATAAGGCCGTAACTATTCGATGTGGTGGAGCAACGCCCTAGAGTGATGCCTATGTTGCCCGGAGCGTAGAAATGACCATATCTTTCACACTGGTTGCAATTATTCCTGTTATACGATGGAAAAACTGTTGCATTTATATTGTATTTTATGCTTCGGGCGTTGACATCTAAGGCCCTAACTATTCGATCTGGTGGAGCAACGCCCTAGGGTGAAGCCTACGTTGTCCGAAACGTAGAAATGAACATAACCTTCACACTGGTTGCAATTATTCGTTTTATACGATGGAAAAGCTGTTGGATTTTTATTGTATTTTATGCTCCGGGCGTTGACTTCTAAGGCCCTAACTATTGGATCTGGTGGAGCAACGCCCTAGGGTGAAGCCTAGGTTGCCCGGAACGTGGAAATGACCATCACTTTCACACTGGTTGCAATTATACGCTTTATATGATGGAAAAACTGTTGTATTTACCCTGTATTTTATGCTTCTGGCGTTGACTTCTTAGGCCCAGACTGTTCGATCTAGTGGAACAACGCCGTAGAATGAAGCCTAGGTTGCCCGGAACGTAGAAATGACCATTACTTTCACCACTGTTTGCAATTATACATTTTATACGATGGAAAAACTGTTGTATTTTTATTGTATTTTATGCTTCTGGCGTTGACTACTAGGGTCCTAGCTATTCGATCTGGTGGGGCAACGTCCAAGTGTGAAGCCTATGTTGCCCGGAAAGTAGAAATGACCATAACTTCCACACTGGTTGCAATTATTCTCGGTATACGATGGAAAAACTGTTGTATTTTTATTGCATTTTATGCTTCGGGCGTTGACTTGTAAGGCCCTAGCTATTCGATCTGGTGGAGGAACGCCCTAGGGTGAAGCCTAGGCTGCCCCGAACGTAGAAATGACCATAACTTTCATACTGGTTGCACTTATTCGTTTTATACGATGGAAAAACTGTTGTATTTATACTGTATTTTATGCTTCTGGCGTTGACTTCTAAGGCCCTAACTATTCGATGTGGTGGAGCAACGCCCTAGAGTGAAGCCTAGGTTGCCCGGAACGTAAAAGTGACCATATCTTTCACACTGGTTGCAATTATTCCTGCTATACGATGGAAAGACTGTTGTATTTATTTTGTACTTTATGCATCTGGCGTTGACTTCTTAGGCCATAACTAGTGGATCTGATGGAGCAACGCCTTAGGGTGAAGCCTAGGTTGCCCGGAACATAGTAATGACCATAACTTTCATACTGGTTGTAATTATTCATTTTATACGATGGAAAAACTGTTGTATTTATTTTGTATTTTATGCTTCTGGCGTTGACTTCTAAGGCCGTAACCATTCGATCTGATGGAGGAACGTCCTAGGGTGAATCCTAGGCTGCCCGGAACGTAGAAATGACCATAACTTTCATACTGGTTGCACTTATTCGTTTTATACGATGGAAAAACTGTTGTATTTATACTGTATTTTATGCTTCTGGCGTTCACTTCTAAGGCCGTAACTATTCGATGTTGTGGAGCAGCGTCCTAGAGCAAAACCTAGGTTGCCCAGAACGTAGAAATGACCATATCTTTCACACTGGTTGCAATTATTCCTGCTATACGATGGAAAGACTGTTGTATTTATTTTGTACTTTATGCATCTGGCGTTGACTTCTTAGGCCCTAACTATTCGATCTGGTGGAGCAACGCCCTAGGGTGAAGCCTACGTTGTCCGAAACGTAGAAATGAACATAACCTTCACACTGGTTGCAATTATTCGTTTTATACGATGGAAAAACTGTTGGATTTTTATTACATTTTATGCTTTGGGCGTTGACTTCTAAGGCCCTAACTATTGGATCTGGTGGACCAACGCTCTAGAGTGAAGTGTAGATTGCCCGGAACGTAGATATGACCATGACCTTCACGCTTGTTGCAATTATTCCTGTTATGCGATGAAAATACTGCCGTTCTATTATTGTAATTTTTGCTTCAGGCGTTGACTTCTAAGGCCGTAGCTATTCAATGTGGTGCAGCAACGCCCTAGAGTGAATCCTAGGTTGCCCGGAACGTGGAAATGACCATTACTTCCACACTGTTTGCCATTATTCATGTTATACAATGGAAAAACTGTTGTATTTTTATTGCATTTTATGCTTCGGGCGTTGACTTCTAAGGCCCTAACTATTCGACCTGGTGGAGCAACGTCCTAGGGTGAAGCCTAGGCTGCCCGGAACGTAGAAATGACCATAACTTTCACGCTGTTTGCAATTACTCGTCTTATACGATGGAAAAGCTGTTGTATTTATATTGGATTTTATGCTTCTGTCGCTGCTTTCTAAGGCTCTAACCATTCGATCTGGTGGAGCTACGCCCTAGAGTGAATCCTAGGATGCAGAGAACCTAGAAGTGGCCATTAATTTCACACAGGTTGCAATTATTCCTGCTATACGATGGAAAACCTGTTGTATTTTTATTGTATTTTATGCTTCGGGCGTTGACTTCTAAGGCCCTAACTATTCGATCTGGTGGAGCAACGCCATAGTGTGAAGCCTAGGTTATCCGGAACGTAGAAATGACCATTACTTTCACACTGGTTGCAATTATTCCTGTTATACGAAGGAAAAACTGTTGTATTTTTATTATATTTTATGCTTCGGGCGTTGACTTCTAAGGCCCTAACTAGTGGATCTGATGGAGCATCGCCCTAGGGTTAAGCCTATGTTGCCCGGAACGTAGAAATGACCATATCTTTCACACTGGTTGCAATTATTCCTGTTATACGATGGAAAAACTGTTGTATTTTCATTATATTTTATGCTTCGTTCGTTGACTTCTAAGGCCCTAACTATTGGATCTGGTGGAGCAACGCCCTAGGGTGAAGCCTAGGTTTTCCGGAACGTAGAAATGACCATATCTTTCACACGGGTTGCAATTATTCCTGTTATACGATGGAAAAGCTGTTGGATTTTTATTACATTTTATGCTTCGGGCGTTGACTTCTAAGGCCCTAACTATGGGAAGTGGTGGACCAACGCTCTAGAGTGAAGTGTAGATTGCCCGGAACGTAGAAATGACCATTACCTTTACCGTTGTTGCAATTATTCATGTTATGCGATGAAAATACTGCTGTATTATTATTGTAATTTATGCTTCAGGCGTTGACTCCTAAGGCCGTAGCTATTCGATTTGGTGGAGCAACGCCCTAGAGTGAAGCCTAGGTTGCCCGGAACGTGGAAATGACCATTACTTCCACACTGTTTGCAAGTATTCATTTTATGCAATGGAAAAACTGTTGTATTTTTATTGCATTTTAGGCTTCGGGCGTTGACTTCTAGGGCCCTAACTATTCGATCTGGTGGAGCAACGTCCTAGGGTGAAGCCTAGGCTGCCCGGAGCGTAGAAATGACCATATCTTTCACAATGGATGCAATTATTCCTGTTATACGATCGATAAACTGTTGCATTTATATTGCATTTTATGCTTCGGGCGTTGACTTCTAAGGCCCTAACTATTCGATGTGGTGGAGCAACGCCCTAGGGTGAAGCCTAGGTTGCCCGGAACGTAGAAATGGGAATATCTTTCACTCTGGTTGCAATTATTCCTGTTATATGATGGTAAAACGGATGTGTCTATTTTGTATTCTATGCTTCTGGCGTTGACTTCTTAGGCCCTAACTACTGGATCTCGTGGAGCAACGCCCTAGGGTTAAGTCTAGGTTGCCGGGAACGTAGAAATGACCATTACTTTCACACTGGTTGCAATTATTCCTGTTATATGATGGTAAAACGGATGTGTCTATTTTGTATTCTATGCTTCTGGCGTTGACTTCTTAGGCCCTAACTAGTGTATCTGGTGGAGCAACGCCCTAGGGTGAAGCCTAGGTTGCCCGGAACGTAGAAATGGCCATATCTTTCACACTGGTTGCAATTATTCCTGTAATACGATGGAAAAACTGTAGTATTTATACTGTATTTCATGCTTCTGGCGTTGACTTCTAAGGCCCTAACTATTCGATGTGATGGAGCAACGCCCTAGAGCGAAACCTAGGTTGCCCGGAACGTAGAAATGACCATTACTTCCACACTGTTTGCAATTATTCCTGTTATACGATGGAAAAGCTGTTGGATTTTTATTGTATTTTATGCTCCGTGCGTTGACTTCTTAGGCCCTAACTATTCGATCTGGTGGAGCAACGTCCTAGAGTGAAGCCTAGGTTGCCCGGAACGTAGAAATGACCATAACTTTCACACTGGTTGCAATTATTCGTTTTATACGATGGAAAAGCCGCTGTATTTATATTGTTCTTTATGCATTTGTCGTCGACTTCTAAGGCCCTAATTATTCGATCTGGTGGAGCAACGCTCTAGAGTGACGCCTAGGTTGCCCGGAACGTAGAAATGACCATTACTTTCACACTGGTTACAATTATTCATGCTATACGATGGAAAAACTGTTGCATTTTTATTGTATTTTATGTTTCTGGCGTTGACTTCTAATGCCGTAGCTATTCGATGTTGTGGAGCAACGCCCGAGAGTGAAGCCTAGGTTGCCCGGAACGTAGAAATGGCCATTACTTTCACCACTGTTTGCAATTATACATTTTATACGATGGAAAAACTGTTGTATTTTTATTGTATTTTATGCTTCTGGCGTTGACTACTAGGGTCCTAGCTATTCGATCTGGTGGGGCAACGTCCAAGTGTGAAGCCTATGTTGCCCGGAAAGTAGAAATGACCATAACTTCCACACTGGTTGCAATTGTTCTCGGTATACGATGGAAAAACTATTGTATTTTTATTGTATATTATGTTTCGGTCGTTGACTTCCAAGGGCCTAGCTATTCGATCTGGTGGAGCAACGCCCTAGAGTCAATCCTAGGTTGCCCGGAACGTAGAAATGAACATAACCTTCACATTGGTTGCAATTATTCGTTTTATACAATGGAAAAGCTGTTGGATTTTTATTGTATTCTATGCTCCGGGCGTTGACTTCTAAGGCCCTAACTATTCGATCTGGTGGAGCAACGCCCTAGGGTGAAGCCTAGGTTGCCCGGAACGTAGAAATGGCAATATCTTTCACTCTGGTTGCAATTATTCCTGTTATATGATGGAAAAACGGATGTGTCTATTTTGTATTCTATGCTTCTGGCGTTGACTTCTTAGGCCCTAACTACTGGATCTCGTGGAGCAACGCCCTAGGGTTAAGTCTAGGTTGCCGGGAACGTAGAAATGACCATTACTTTCACACTGGTTGCAATTATTCCTCTTATACGATGAAAAAACTGTTGTATTTATTTTGTATTTTATGCTTCTGGCGTTGACTTCTTAGGCCCTAACTAGTGTATCTGGTGGAGCAACGCCCTAGGGTGAAGCCTAGGTTGCCCGGAACGTAGAAATGGCCATATCTTTCACACTGGTTGCAATTATTCCTGTAATACGATGGAAAAACTGTTGTATTTATACTGTATTTCATGCCTCTGGCGTTGACTTCTAAGGCCCTAACTATTCGATGTGGTGGAGCAACGCCTTAGAGCGAAACCTAGGTTGCCCGGAACGTAGAAATGACCATTACTTCCACACTGTTTGCAATTATTCCTGTTATACGATGGAAAAGCTGTTGGATTTTTATTGTATTTTATGCTCCGTGCGTTGACTTCTTAGGCCCTAACTATTCGATCTGGTGGAGCAACGCCCTAGAGTGAAGCCTAGGTTGCCCGGAACGTAGAAATGACCATAACTTTCACACTGGTTGCAATTATTCGTTTTATACGATGGAAAAGCCGCTGTATTTATATTGTTCTTTATGCATTTGTCGTCGACTTCTAAGGCCCTAATTATTCGATCTGGTGGAGCAACGCTCTAGAGTGACGCCTAGGTTGCCCGGAACGTAGAAATGACCATTACTTTCACACTGGTTACAATTATTCATGCTATACGATGGAAAAACTGTTGCATTTTTATTGTATTTTATGTTTCTGGCGTTGACTTCTAATGCCGTAGCTATTCGATGTTGTGGAGCAACGCCCGAGAGTGAAGCCTAGGTTGCCCGGTACGTAGAAATGGCCATTACTTTCACCACTGCTTGCAATTATACATTTTATACGATGGAAAAACTGTTGTATTTTTATTGTATTTTATGCTTCTGGCGTTGACTACTATGGTCCTAGCTATTCGATCTGGTGGGGCAACGTCCAAGTGTGACGCCTATGTTGCCCGGAAAGTAGAAATGACCATAACTTCCACACTGGTTGCAATTGTTCTCGGTATACGATGGAAAAACTATTGTATTTTTATTGTATATTATGTTTCGGTCGTTGACTTCCAAGGGCCTAGCTATTCGATCTGGTGGAGCAACGCCCTAGAGTCAAGCCTAGGTTGCCCGGAACGTAGAAGTGACCGTTACTTTCACAATGTTTGCTATTATTCATTTTATACGATGGAATAACTGTTGTATTTATATTGCATTTTATTCTTCTGGCATTGACTTCTAAGGCCCTAACTATTCGATCTGGTGGAGTAACGCCCTAGGGTGAAGCCTAGGCTGCCCGGAGTGTAGAAATGACCATAGCTTTCATACTGGTTGCACTTATTCGTTTTATACGATGGAAAAACTGTTGTATTTATACTGTATTTTATGCTTCTGGCGTTGACTTCTAAGGCCCTAACTATTCGATGTGGTGGAGCAACGCCCTAGAGCAAAACCTAGGTTGCCCAGAACGTAGAAATGACCATATCTTTCACACTGGTTGCAATTATTCCTGCTATACGATGGAAAGACTGTTGTATTTATTTTGTATTTTATGCATCTGGCGTTGACTTCTTAGGACCTAACTAGTGGATCTGATGGAGCAACGCCCTAGGGTGAAGCCTAGGTTGCCCGGAACTTAGTAATGACCATAACTTTCATACTGGTTGTAATTATTCGTTTTATACGATGGAAAAACTTTTGTATTTATTTTTTATTTTATGCTTCTGGCGTTGACTTCTAAGGCCGTAGCCATTCGATGTGGTGGAGCAGCGTCCTAGAGTGAAGCCCAGGTTGCCCGGAACGTAGAAATGGCCATATCTTTCACACTGGTGGCAATTATTCCTGTTATATGATGGAAAAACAGATGTATCTATTTTGTATTTTATGCTTCGGGCGTTGACTTCTTAGGCCCTAACTATTCGATCTGGTGGAGCAACGCCCTAGAGTCAAGCCTAGGTTGCCCGGAACGTAGAAGTGACCGTTACTTTCACAATGTTTGCTATTATTCATTTTATACGATGGAATAACTGTTGTATTTATATTGCGTTTTATGCTTCTGGCATTGACTTCTAAGGCCCTAACTATTCTATGTGGTGGAGCAACGTCCTAGAGTGAAGCCTAGGTTGCCCGGAACGTAGAAATGAGCATAGCTTTTACACTGGTTGCAATTGTTCGTTTTATACGATGGAAAAGCCGTTGTATTTATATTGTACTTTATGCTTCTGTCGTCGACTTCTAAGGCCCTAATTATTCGATCTGGTGGAGCAACGCCCTAGAGCGAAACCTAGGTGGCCCGGAACGTAGAAATGACCATTACTTCCACACTGTTTGCAATTATTCATTTTATACAATGAAAAAACTGTTGTATTTTTATTGCATTTTATGCTTCGGGCGTTGACTTCTAAGGCCCTATCTACTGGATCTCAAGGAGCATCGCCCTAGGGTGAAGCCTAGGTTGCCCGGAACGTAGAAATGACCATATCTTTCACACTGGTTGCAATTATTCCTGTTATACAATGGAAAAACTGTTGTATTTTTATTATATTTTATGCTCCGTTCGTTGACTTCTAAGGCCCTAACTATTGGATCTGGTGGACCAACGCTCTAGAGTGAAGTGTAGATTGCCCGGAACGTAGAAATGACCATTACCTTTACCGTTGTTGCAATTATTAATGTTATGCGATGAAAATTTTGCTGTATTATTATTGTAATTTATGCTTCAGGCGTTGACTTCTAAGGCCGTAGCTATTCGATGTGGTGGAGCAACGCCCTAGAGTGAAGCCTAGGTTGCCCGGAACGTGGAAATGACCATTACTTCCACACTGTTTGCAAGTATTCATTTTATGCAATGGAAAAACTGTTGTATTTTTATTGCATTTTAGGCTTCGGGCGTTGACTTCTAAGGCCCTAACTATTCGATCTGGTGGAGCAACGTCCTAGGGTGAAGCCTAGGCTGCCCGGAGCGTAGAAATTACCATATCTTTCACACTGGTTGCAATTATTCCTGTTATACGATCGAAAAACTGTTGCATTTATATTGTATTTTATGCTTCGGGCGTTGACTTCTAAGGCCCTAGCTATTCGATCTGGTGGAGCAACGCCCTAGGGTGAAGCCTACGTTGTCCGAAACGTAGAAATGAACATAACCTTCACATTGGTTGCAATTATTCGTTTTATACAATGGAAAAGCTGTTGGATTTTTATTGTATTTTATGCTCCGGGCGTTGACTTCTAAGGCCCTAACTATTCGATCTGGTGGAGCAACGCCCTAGGGTGAAGCCTAGGTTGCCCGGAACGTAGAAATGGCAATATCTTTCACTCTGGTTGCAATTATTCCTGTTATATGATGGAAAAACGGACGTGTCTATTTTGTATTCTATGCTTCTGGCGTTGACTTCTTAGGCCCTAACTACTGGATCTCGTGGAGCAACGCCCTAGGGTTAAGTCTAGGTTGCCGGGAACGTAGAAATGACCATTACTTTCACACTGGTTGCAATTATTCCTCTTATACGATGGAAAAACTGTTGTATTTATTTTGAATTTTATGCTTCTGGCGTTGACTTCTAAGGCCCTAACTATTCGATGTGGTGGAGCAACGCCCTAGCGTGAAGCCTATGTTGCCCGGGACGTAGAAATGACCAAATTCTTCACACTGTTTGCAATTATTCCTGTTATACGATGGAAAAACTGTTGTATTTTTATTATATTTTATGCTCCGGGCGTTGACTTCTAAGGCCCTAACTATTGGATCTGGTGGACCAACGCTCTAGAGTGGAGTGTCGGTTGCCAGGAACGTAGAAATGACCATCACTTTCAAACTGTTTGCAATTATTCCTGTTATACTATGGAAAAACTGTTGTATTTATTATGTATTTTATGCTTCTGGCGTTGACTTCTAAGGCCGTAACTATTCGATGTAGTGGAGCAGCGCCCTAGGGTGAAGTCTAGGTTGCCCGGATCGTAGAAATGACCATAACTTACATACTGGTTGCAATTATTCGTTTTATACGGTGGAAAAACTGTTGTATTTATATTGTATTTTATGCTTCTGGCGTTGACTTCTAAGGCCCTAACTACTGGATCTCGTGGAGCATCGCCATAGGGTTAAGCCTAGGTTGCCCGGAACGTAGAAATGACCATATCTTTCACACTGGTTGCAATTATTCCTGTTATACAATGGAAAAACTGTTGTATTTTTATTATATTTTATGCTCCGTTCGTTGTCTTCTAAGGCCCTAACTATTGGATCTGGTGGACCAACGCTCTAGAGTGAAGTGTAGATTGCCCGGAACGTAGAAATGACCATTACCTTTACCGTTGTTGCAATTATTAATGTTATGCGATGAAAATACTGCTGTATTATTATTGTAATTTATGCTTCAGGCGTTGACTTCTAAGGCCGTAGCTATTCGATGTGGTGGAGCAACGCCCTAGAGTGAAGCCTAGGTTGCCCGGAACGTGGAAATGACCATTACTTCCACACTGTTTGCAAGTATTCATTTTATGCAATGGAAAAACTGTTGTATTTTTATTGCATTTTAGGCTTCGGGCGTTGACTTCTAAGGCCCTAACTATTCGATCTGGTGGAGCAACGTCCTAGGGTGAAGCCTAGGCTGCCCGGAGCGTAGAAATGACCATATCTTTCACACTGGTTGCAATTATTCCTGTTATACGATCGAAAAACTGTTGCATTTATATTGTATTTTATGCTTCGGGCGTTGACTTCTAAGGCCCTAGCTATTCGATCTGGTGGAGCAACGCCCTAGGGTGAAGCCTACGTTGTCCGAAACGTAGAAATGAACATAACCTTCACATTGGTTGCAATTATTCGTTTTATACAATGGAAAAGCTGTTGGATTTTTATTGTATTTTATGCTCCGGGCGTTGACTTCTAAGGCCCTAACTATTCGATCTGGTGGAGCAACGCCCTAGGGTGAAGCCTAGGTTGCCCGGAACGTAGAAATGGCAATATCTTTCACTCTGGTTGCAATTATTCCTGTTATATGATGGAAAAACGGACGTGTCTATTTTGTATTCTATGCTTCTGGCGTTGACTTCTTAGGCCCTAACTACTGGATCTCGTGGAGCAACGCCCTAGGGTTAAGTCTAGGTTGCCGGGAACGTAGAAATGACCATTACTTTCACACTGGTTGCAATTATTCCTCTTATACGATGGAAAAACTGTTGTATTTATTTTGAATTTTATGCTTCTGGCGTTGACTTCTAAGGCCCTAACTATTCGATGTGGTGGAGCAACGCCCTAGCGTGAAGCCTATGTTGCCCGGGACGTAGAAATGACCAAATTCTTCACACTGTTTGCAATTATTCCTGTTATACGATGGAAAAACTGTTGTATTTTTATTATATTTTATGCTCCGGGCGTTGACTTCTAAGGCCCTAACTATTGGATCTGGTGGACCAACGCTCTAGAGTGGAGTGTCGGTTGCCAGGAACGCAGAAATGACCATCACTTTCAAACTGTTTGCAATTATTCCTGTTATACTATGGAAAAACTGTTGTATTTATTATGTATTTTATGCTTCTGGCGTTGACTTCTAAGGCCGTAACTATTCGATGTAGTGGAGCAGCGCCCTAGGGTGAAGTCTAGGTTGCCCGGATCGTAGAAATGACCATAACTTACATACTGGTTGCAATTATTCGTTTTATACGGTGGAAAAACTGTTGTATTTATATTGTATTTTATGCTTCTGGCGTTGACTTCTAAGGCCCTAACTACTGGATCTCGTGGAGCATCGCCATAGGGTTAAGCCTAGGTTGCCCGGAACGTAGAAATGACCATACCTTTCACACTGGTTGCAATTATTCCTGTTATACGATGGAAAAACTGTTGCATTTATATTGTATTTTATGCATCTGGCGTTGACTTCTAAGGCCGTAGCTATTCGATGTGGTGGAGCAACGCCCTAGCGTGAAGCCTATGTTGCCCGGGACGTAGAAATGACCAAATTTTTCACACTGTTTGCAATTATTCCTGTTATACGATGGAAAAACTGTTGTATTTTTATTATATTTTATGCTTCGGGCGTTGACTTCTAAGGCCCTAACTAGTGGATCTGGTGGAGCAACGCCCTAGGGTGAAGTCTAGGTTGCCCGGAACGTGGAAATGACCATAACTTTCATACTGGTTGCAATTATTCGTTTTATACGATGGAAAAACTGTTGTATTTATATTCTTTTTTATGCTTCTGCTGTTGACTTCTAAGGCCGTAGCTATTCGATGTGGTGGAGCAACGCCCTAGAGTGAAGCCTATGTTGCCCGGGACGTAGATATGACCAAATTTTTCACACTGTTTGCAATTATTCCTGTAATACGATGGAAAAACTCTAGTATTTATACTGTATTTCATGCTTCTGGCGTTAACTTCTAAAGCCCTAACTATTCGATGTGATGGAGCAACGCCCTAGAGCGAAACCTAGGTTGCCCGGAACGTAGAAATGACCATTACTTCCACACTGTTTGCAATTATTCATTTTATACAATGGAAAAACTGTTGTATTTTTATTGCATTTTATGCTTCGGGCGTTGACTTCTAAGGCCCTAACTACTGTATCTCGTGGAGCATCGCCCTAGGGTGAAGCCTAGGTTACCCGGAACGTAGAAATGACCATATCATTCACACTGGTTGCAATCATTCCTGTTATACGATGGAAAAACTGTTGTATTTTTATTATATTTTATGCTTCGGGCGTTGACTTCTAAGGCCCTAACTATTGGATCTGGTGGACCAACGCTCTAGAGTGGAGTGTAGGTTGCCAGGAACGTAGAAATGACCATCACTTTCACACTGTTTGCAATTATTCCTGTTATACGATGGAAAAACTGTAGTATTTATATTGTATTTTATGCTTCTGGCGTTAACTTCTAAGGCCGTAGTTATTCGATGTGGTGGAGCAACGCCCTAGAGTGAAGCCTATGTTGCCCGGAACGTAGAAATGACCATATCTTTCACACTGTTTGCAATTATTCCTGTTATACGATGGAAAAACTGTTGTATTTATATTGTATTTTATGCTTCTGGCGTTGACTTCTTAGACCCTAACTAGTGGATCTGGTGGAGCAACGCCCTAGGGTGAAGTCTAGGTTGCCCGGAACGTAGAAATGACCATAACTTTCATACTGGTTGCAATTATTCGTTTTATACGATGGAAAAACTGTTGTATTTATATTGTATTTTATGCTTCTGGCGTTGACTTCTAAGGCCGTAGCTATTCGATGTGGTGGAGCAACGCCCTAGAGTGAAGCCTATGTTGCCCGGAACGTAGAAATGACCATACCTTTCACACTGTTTGTAATTATTCCTGTTATACGATGGAAAAACTGGTGTATTTATTTTGTATTTTATGCTTCTGGCGTTGACTTCTTAGGCCCTAACTAGTGGATCTGGTGGAGCAACGCCCTAGGGTGTAGCCGAGGTTGCCCGGAACGTAGAAATGACCACAACTTTCATACTGGTTGCAATTATTCGTTTTATACGATGGAAAAACTGTTGTATTTATATTGTATTTTATGCTTCTGGCGTTGACTTCTAAGGCCGTAGCTATTCGATGTGGTGGAGCAACATCCTAGAGTGAAGCCTATGTTACCCGGAACGTAGTAATGACCAAATTTTTCACACTGTTTGCAATTATTCCTGTAATACGATGGAAAAACTGTAGTATGTATTCTGTATTTCATGCTTGTGGCGTTAACTGCTAAGGCCCTAACTATTCGATGTGATGGAGCAACGCCCTAGAGCGAAACCTAGGTTGCCCGGAACGTAGAAATGACCATTACTTCCACACTGTTTGCAATTACCCCTGTTACACGATGGAAAAACTGTTGTATTTATTTTGTATTTTATGCTTCTGGCGTTGACTTCTAAGGCCGTAACTATTCGATGTGGTGGAGCAGCGCCCTAGGGTGACGCCTAGGTTGCCCGGAACGTAGAAATGACCATTACTTCCACACTGTTTGCAATTATTCATTTTATACAATGGAAAAACTGTTGTATTTTTATTGCATTTTATGCTTCGGGCGTTGACTTCTAAGGCCCTAACTACTGGATCTCGTGGAGCATCGCCCTAGGGTGAAGCCTAGGTTGCCCGGAACGTAGAATTGGCCATATTTTTCACACTGGTTGCAATTATTCCTGTTATATGATGGAAAAACGGATGTGTCTATTTTGTATTTTATGCTTCTGGCGTTGACTTCTAAGGCCGTAACTATTCGATGTGGTGGAGCAGCGCCCTAGGGTGACGCGTAGGTTGCCCGGAACGTAGAATTGGCCATATTTTTCAGACTGGTTGCAATTATTCCTGTTATATGATGGAAAAACGGATGTGTCTATTTTGTATTTTATGCTTCTGGCGTTGACTTCTTAGGCCCTAACTACTGGATCTCGTGGAGCAACGCCCTAAGGTTAAGCCTAGGTTGCCGGGAACGTAGAAATGACCATTACTTTCACACTGGTTGCAATTATTCCTGTTATACGATGGAAAAACTGTTGCACTTATTTTGAATTTTTTGCTTCTGGCGTTGACTTCTTAGGCCCTAACTATTGGATCTGTTGGACCAACGCTCTAGAGTGAAGTGTAGATTGCCCGGAACGTAGAAATGACCATTACCTTTACGCTTGTTGCAATTATTCCTGTTATGCGATGAAAATACTGCTGTATTATTATTGTAATTTATGCTTCAGGCGTTGACTTCTAAGGCCGTAGCTATTCGATGCGGTGGAGCAACGCCCTAGAGTGAAGCCTAGGTTGCACGGAACGTGGAAATGACCATTACTTCCACACTGTTTGCAATTATTCATTTTATACAATGGAAAAACTGTTGTATTTTTATTGCATTTTATGCTTCGGGCGTTGACTTCTAAGGCCCTAACTACTGGATCTCGTGGAGCATCGCCCTAGGGTTAAGCCTAGGTTGCCCGGAACGTAGAAATGACCATACCTTTCACACTGGTTGCAATTATTCCTGTTATACGATGGAAAAACTGTTGCATTTATATTGTATTTTATGCATCTGGCGTTGACTTCTAAGGCCGTAGCTATTCGATGTGGTGGAGCAACGCCCTAGCGTGAAGCCTATGTTGCCCGGGACGTAGAAATGACCAAATTTTTCACACTGTTTGCAATTATTCCTGTTATACGATGGAAAAACTGTTGTATTTTTATTATATTTTATGCTTCGGGCGTTGACTTCTAAGGCCCTAACTAGCGGATCTGGTGGAGCAACGCCCTAGGGTGAAGTCTAGGTTGCCCGGAACGTGGAAATGACCATAACTTTCATACTGGTTGCAATTATTCGTTTTATACGATGGAAAAACTGTTGTAATTATATTGTATTTTATTCTTCTGGCGTTGACTTCTAAGGCCGTAGCTATTCGATGTGGTGGAGCAACGCCCTAGAGTGAAGCCTATGTTGCCCGGGACGTAGAAATGACCAAATTTTTCACACTGTTTGCAATTATTCTTGTTATACGATGGAAAAACTGTTGTATTTATATTGTATTTTATGATTCTGGCGTTGACTTCTAAGGCCGTAGTTATTCGATGTGGTGGAGCAACGCCCTAGAGTGAAGCCTATGTTGCCCGGAACGTAGAAATGACCATACCTTTCACACTGTTTGCAATTATTCCTGTTATACGATGGAAAAACTGGTGTATTTATTTTGTATTTTATGCTTCTGGCGTTGACTTCTTAGGCCCTAACTAGTGGATCTGGTGGAGCAACGCCCTAGGGTGTAGCCGAGGTTGCCCGGAACGTAGAAATGACCACAACTTTCATACTGGTTGCAATTATTCGTTTTATACGATGGAAAAACTGTTGTATTTATATTGTATTTTATGCTTCTGGCGTAGACTTCTAAGGCCGTAGCTATTCGATGTGGTGGAGCAACGCCCTAGAGTGAAGCCTAGGTTGCACGGAACGTGGAAATGACCATTACTTCCACACTGTTTGCCATTATTCATTTTATACAATGGAAAAACTGTTCTTTTTTTATTGCATTTTATGCTTCGGGCGTTGACTTCTAAGGCCCTAACTACTGGATCTCGTGGAGCATCGCCCTAGGGTTAAGCCTAGGTTGCCCGGAACGTAGAAATGACCATACCTTTCACACTGGTTGCGATTATTCCTGTTATACGATGGAAAAACTGTTGCATTTATATTGTATTTTATGCATCTGGCGTTGACTTCTAAGGCCGTAGCTATTCGATGTGGTGGAGCAACGACCTAGCGTGAAGCCTATGTTGCCCGGGACGTAGAAATGACCAAATTTTTCACACTGTTTGCAATTATTCCTGTTATACGATGGAAAAACTGTTGTATTTTTATTATATTTTATGCTTCGGGCGTTGACTTCTAAGGCCCTAACTAGTGGATCTGGTGGAGCAACGCCCTAGGGTGAAGTCTAGGTTGCCCGGAACGTGGAAATGACCATAACTTTCATACTGGTTGCAATTATTCGTTTTATACGATGGAAAAACTGTTGTATTTATATTGTATTTTATGCTTCTGGCGTTGACTTGTAAGGCCGTAGCTATTCGATGTGGTGGAGCAACGCCCTAGAGTGAAGCCTATGTTGCCCGGGACGTAGAAATGACCAAATTTTTCACACTGTTTGCAATTATTCTTGTTATACGATGGAAAAACTGTTGTATTTATATTGTATTTTATGATTCTGGCGTTGACTTCTAAGGCCGTAGTTATTCGATGTGGTGGAGCAACGCCCTAGAGTGAAGCCTATGTTGCCCGGAACGTAGAAATGACCATACCTTTCACACTGTTTGCAATTATTCCTGTTATACGATGGAAAAACTGGTGTATTTATTTTGTATTTTATGCTTCTGGCGTTGACTTCTTAGGCCCTAACTAGTGGATCTGGTGGAGCAACGCCCTAGGGTGTAGCCGAGGTTGCCCGGAACGTAGAAATGACCACAACTTTCATACTGGTTGCAATTATTCGTTTTATACGATGGAAAAACTGTTGTATTTATATTGTATTTTATGCTTCTGGCGTAGACTTCTAAGGCCGTAGCTATTCGATGTGGTGGAGCAACGCCCTAGAGTGAAGCCTATGTTACCCGGAACGTAGTAATGACCAAATTTTTCACACTGTTTGCAATTATTCCTGTAATACGATGGAAAAACTGTAGTATGTATTCTGTATTTCATGCTTGTGGCGTTAACTGCTAAGGCCCTAACTATTCGATGTGATGGAGCAACGCCCTAGAGCGAAACCTAGGTTGCCCGGAACGTAGAAATGACCATTACTTCCACACTGTTTGCAATTACCCCTGTTACACGATGGAAAAACTGTTGTATTTATTTTGTATTTTATGCTTCTGGCGTTGACTTCTAAGGCCGTAACTATTCGATGTGGTGGAGCAGCGCCCTAGGGTGACGCCTAGGTTGCCCGGAACGTAGAATTGGCCATATTTTTCACACTGGTTGCAATTATTCCTGTTATATGATGGAAAAACGGATGTGTCTATTTTGTATTTTATGCTTCTGGCGTTGACTTCTTAGGCCCTAACTAATGGATCTCGTGGAGCAACGCCCTAAGGTTAAGCCTAGGTTGCCCGGAACGTAGAAATGACCATATCTTTCACACTGGTTGCAATTATTCCTGTTATACAATGGAAAAACTGTTGTACTTTTATTATATTTTATGCTTCGCGCGTTGACTTCTAAGGCCCTAACTATTGGATCTGGTGGACCAACGCTCGAGAGTGGAGTGTAGGTTGCCAGGAACGTAGAAATGACCATCACTTTCACACTGTTTGAAATTATTCCTGTTATACGATGGAAAAACTGTTGTATTTATATTGTATTTTATGCTTCTGGCGTTGACTTCTTAGACCCTAACTAGTGGATCTGGTGGAGCAACGCCCTAGGGTGAAGTCTAGGTTGCCCGGAACGTAGAAATGACCATAACTTTCATACTGGTTGCAATTATTCGTTTTATACGATGGAAAAGCTGTTGTATTTATACTGTATTTTATGCTTCTGGCGTTGACTTCTAAGGCCGTAGCTATTCGATGTGGTGGAGCAACGCCCTAGAGTGAAGCCTATGTTGCCCGGAACGTAGAAATGACCATACCTTTCACACTGTTTGTAATTATTCCTGTTATACGATGGAAAAACTGGTGTATTTATTTTGTATTTTATGCTTCTGGCGTTGACTTCTTAGGCCCTAACTAGTGGATCTGGTGGAGCAACGCCCTAGGGTGAAGTCTAGGTTGCCCGGATCGTAGAAATGACCATAACTTTCATACTGGTTGCAATTATTCGTTTTATACGATGGAAAAACTGTTGTATTTATATTGTATTTTATGCTTCTGGCGTTGACTTCTAAGGCCGTAGCTATTCGATGTGGTGGAGCAACGCCCTAGAGTGAAGCCTATGTTGCCCGGGACGTAGAAATGACCATATCTTTCACACTGGTTGCAATTATTCCTGTTATACAATGGAAAAACTGTTGTACTTTTATTATATTTTATGCTTCGCGCGTTGACTTCTAAGGCCCTAACTATTGGATCTGGTGGACCAACGCTCGAGAGTGGAGTGTAGGTTGCCAGGAACGTAGAAATGACCATCACTTTCACACTGTTTGAAATTATTCCTGTTATACGATGGAAAAACTGTTGTATTTATATTGTATTTTATGCTTCTGGCGTTGACTTCTTAGACCCTAACTAGTGGATCTGGTGGAGCAACGCCCTAGGGTGAAGTCTAGGTTGCCCGGAACGTAGAAATGACCATAACTTTCATACTGGTTGCAATTATTCGTTTTATACGATGGAAAAGCTGTTGTATTTATACTGTATTTTATGCTTCTGGCGTTGACTTCTAAGGCCGTAGCTATTCGATGTGGTGGAGCAACGCCCTAGAGTGAAGCCTATGTTGCCCGGAACGTAGAAATGACCATACCTTTCACACTGTTTGTAATTATTCCTGTTATACGATGGAAAAACTGGTGTATTTATTTTGTATTTTATGCTTCTGGCGTTGACTTCTTAGGCCCTAACTAGTGGATCTGGTGGAGCAACGCCCTAGGGTGAAGTCTAGGTTGCCCGGATCGTAGAAATGACCATAACTTTCATACTGGTTGCAATTATTCGTTTTATACGATGGAAAAACTGTTGTATTTATATTGTATTTTATGCTTCTGGCGTTGACTTCTAAGGCCGTAGCTATTCGATGTGGTGGAGCAACGCCCTAGAGTGAAGCCTATGTTGCCCGGGACGTAGATATGACCAAATTTTTCACACTGTTTGCAATTATTCCTGTAATACGATGGAAAAACTGTAGTATTTATACTGTATTTCATGCTTCTGGCGTTAACTTCTAAAGCCCTAACTATTCGATGTGATGGAGCAACGCCCTAGAGCGAAACCTAGGTTGCCCGGAACGTAGAAATGACCATTACTTCCACACTGTTTGCAATTATTCATTTTATACAATGGAAAAACTGTTGTATTTTTATTGCATTTTATGCTTCGGGCGTTGACTTCTAAGGCCCTAACTACTGGATCTCGTGGAGCATCGCCCTAGGGTGAAGCCTAGGTTGCCCGGAACGTAGAAATGACCATATCTTTCACACTGGTTGCAATCATTCCTGTTATACGATGGAAAAACTGTTGTATTTTTATTATATTTTATGCTTCGGGCGTTGACTTCTAAGGCCCTAACTATTGGATCTGGTGGACCAACGCTCTAGACTGGAGTGTAGGTTGCCGGGAACGTAGAAATGACCATCACTTTCACACTGTTTGCAATTATTCCTGTTATACGATGGAAAAACTGTAGTATTTATATTGTATTTTATGCTTCTGGCGTTAACTTCTAAGGCCGTAGTTATTCGATGTGGTGGAGCAACGCCCTAGAGTGAAGCCTATGTTGCCCGGAACGTAGAAATGACCATACCTTTCACACTGTTTGCAATTATTCCTGTTATACGATGGAAAAACTGTTGTATTTATATTGTATTTTATGCTTCTGGCGTTGACTTCTTAGACCCTAACTAGTGGATCTGGTGGAGCAACGCCCTAGGGTGAAGCCTAGGTTGCCCGGAACGTAGTAATGACCACAACTTTCATACTGGTTGCAATTATTCGTTTTATACGATGGAAAAACTGTTGTATTTATATTGTATTTTATGCTTCTGGCGTTGACTTCTAAGGCCGTAGCAATTCGATGTGGTGGAGCAACGCCCTAGAGTGAAGCCTATGTTACCCGGAACGTAGTAATGACCAAATCTTTCACACTGTCTGCAATTATTCCTGTAATACGATGGAAAAACTGTAGTATGTATACTGTATATCATGCTTCTGGCGTTAACTTCTAAGGCCCTAACTATTCGATGTGATGGAGCAACGCCCTAGAGCGAAACCTAGGTTGCCCGGAACGTAGAAATGACCATTACTTCCACACTGTTTGCAATTATTCATTTCGTACAATGTAAAAACTGTTGTATTTATATTGTATTTTAAGCTTCTGGCGTTGACTTCTAAGGCACTCACTATTCGACGTGGTGGAGCAACGCCCTAGAGCGAAACCTAGGTTACCCGTAACGTAGAAATGACCATATCTTTCACACTGGTTGCAATTATTCCAGCTATACGATGGAAAGACTGTTGTATTTATTTTGTATTTTATGCATTTGGCGTTGACTTCTTAGGCCCTAACCAGTGGATCTGATGGAGCAACGCCCTAGGGTAAAGCCTAGGTTGCCCGGAACTTAGTAATGACCATAACTTTCATACTGGTTGTAATTATTCGTTTTATACGATGGAAAAACTGTTGTATTTATTTTGTATTTTATGCTTTTGGCGTTGACTTCTAAGGCCGTAACTATGCGATGTGGTGGAGCAACGCCCTAGAGCGAAACCTAGGTTGCCCGAAACGTATAAATGACCATTACTTTCACACTGGTTGCAGTTATTCCTGTTATACGATGGAAAAACTGTTGTACTTATTTTGTATTTTATGCTTCTGGCGTTGACTTCTAAGGACGTAACTATTCGATGTGGTGGAGCAACGCCCTAGAGTGAAGTCTAGATTGCCCGGAACGTAGAAATGACCATTACTTTCACACTGTTTGCAATTATTTCTATTATACTATGGAAAAACTGTTGTATTTTTATTGTATTTTATGCTTCTGGCGTTGACTTCTTAGGCCCTAAATATTCGATACCGTGGAGCATCGCCTTAGCGTGAAGCCCAGGTTGCGCGGAACGTAGAAATGACCGTTACTTTCACAATGTTTGCAATCATTAATTGTATGCGATGGAAAAAGTGTTGTATTTTTAATTTATTTTATGCTTCTGGCGTTGACGTCTAAGGCCCTAACTACACGATCTGGTGGAGCAACGCCTTAGAGTGAAGCCTAGGTTTACCGGAGCGTAAAAATGACTATTACCTTCACACTGTTTGCAATTATTCCTGTTATACGGTGGAAAAGCTGTTGTATTTATATTGTATTTAATGCGTCTCGCGTTGACTTCTAAGGCCATAGCTATTCGATGTGGTCGAGCAACGGCCTAGAGTGAAGCCTAGGTTGCCAGGAACGTAGAAATGACCATATCTTTCACACTGTTTGCAATTATTCCTGTTATACGGTGGAAAAGCTGTTGTATTTATATTGTATATAAAGCTTCTGGCGTTGACTTCTAAGGCCCTATCTATTCGATCTGGTGGAGCAATCCCTCAGAGTTAAGTCTAGGATGCCCGTAACGTTGAAATGGCCATTACTTTCACACTGGTTGCAATTATTGGTTTTAGACGATGGAAAAGCTGTTGTATTTATATTGTATTTTATGCATCTGGCGTTGACTTCTTAGGCCCTAACTATTCGATCCAGTGGAGCAACGCCCTAGAGTGAAGTCTAGATTGCCCGGAACGTAGAAATGACCATTACTTTCACACTGTTTGCAATTATTCATTTTATACGATGGAAAAACTGTTGTATTTATATTGTATTTTATTCTTCTGGCATTGACTTTTGAGGCCCTAGCTTTTCGATGTGGTGGAGCAACGCCCTAGAGTGAAGCCCAGGTTGCCCGGAACGTAGAAGTGACCATTAGCTTCACACTGTTTGCAATTATACATTTTATACGATGGAAAAACTGTTGTATTTATATTGTATTTTATGCTTCTGGCGTTGACGTCTTAGGCCCTAAATATTCGATCCGGTGGAGCGTCGCCCTAGAGTGAAGCCTAGGTTGCCCGGAACGTAGAAATGACCGTTACTTTCACAATGTTTGCAATCATTAATAGTATACGATGTAAAAACTGTTGTATTTTTATTGTATTTTATGCTTCTGGCGTTGACTTCTAAGGCCGTAGCTAATCGATGTGGTGGAGCAACGCCCTAGAGTGCAGCCTATGTTGCACAGAACGTTGAAATGACCATAAGTTTCACTCTGGTTGCAATCATTCGTTTTATACAATGGAAAAACTGTTCTATTAATTTTGTATTTTATGCTTCGGGCGTTGACTTCTAACGCCCTAGCTATCCGATCTGGTGGAGCAACGCCCTAGAGTGTAGCCTAGGTCGCCCGGAACGTAGAAATGACCATCACTTTCACTCTGGATGCAATTATTCCTGTTATACGATGGAAAAACTGATGTATTTTTATTGTATTATATGCGTCTGGAGTTGTTTTCTAAGGCCCTAACAATCCGACCTGGTGTAGCAACGCCCCAGAGGGAAGCCTAGATTGCACGGAACGTAGAAATGACTATTACCTTCACACTGTTTGCAATTATTCCTGTTATACGATGGAAAAACTGTTGGACTTTTATTCTACTGTATGCTTCTGGCGTTGACTTCTAAGGCCCTATCTATTCGATCAGGTGGAGCAATGCCTCAGAGTTAAGCATAGGATGCCCGTAACGTTGAAATGGCCATTACTTTCACACCGGTTGCAATTATTCGTTTTAGATGATGGAAAATCTGTTATATTTATATTGTATTTTATGCTTCTGGCGTTGACTTCTAAGGCCGTAGCTAATCGATGTGCCCGAGCAACGCCCTAGAGTGCAGTCTATGTTGCACGGAACGTTGAAATGACCATAAGTTTCACTCTGGTTGCAATCATTCGTTTTATACAATGGAAAAACTGTTCTATTAATTTTATATTTAATGCTTCGGGCGTTGACTTCTAAGGCCCTAACTATTCGATCCGGTGGAGCAACGCCCTAGAGTGAAGTCTAGATTGCCCGGAACGTAGAAATGACCATTACTTTCACACTGTTTGCAATTATTTCTATTATACTATGGAAAAACTGATGTATTTTTATTGTATTTTATGCGTCTGGAGTTGTTTTCTAAGGCCCTAACAATCCGACCTGGTGTAGCAACGCCCCAGAGGGAAGCCTAGATTGCACGGAACGTAGAAATGACTATTACCTTCACACTGTTTGCAATTATTCCTGTTATACGATGGAAAAACTGTTGGACTTTTATTCTACTGTATGCTTCTGGCGTTGACTTCTAAGGCCCTATCTATTCGATCAGGTGGAGCAATGCCTCAGAGTTAAGCATAGGATGCCCGTAACGTTGAAATGGCCATTACTTTCACACCGGTTGCAATTATTCGTTTTAGATGATGGAAAATCTGTTATATTTATATTGTATTTTATGCTTCTGGCGTTGACTTCTAAGGCCGTAGCTAATCGATGTGCCCGAGCAACGCCCTAGAGTGCAGTCTATGTTGCACGGAACGTTGAAATGACCATAAGTTTCACTCTGGTTGCAATCATTCGTTTTATACAATGGAAAAACTGTTCTATTAATTTTATATTTAATGCTTCGGGCGTTGACTTCTAAGGCCCTAACTATTCGATCCGGTGGAGCAACGCCCTAGAGTGAAGTCTAGATTGCCCGGAACGTAGAAATGACCATTACTTTCACACTGTTTGCAATTATTTCTATTATACTATGGAAAAACTGATGTATTTTTATTGTATTTTATGCGTCTGGAGTTGTTTTCTAAGGCCCTAACAATCCGACCTGGTGTAGCAACGCCCCAGAGGGAAGCCTAGATTGCACGGAACGTAGAAATGACTATTACCTTCACACTGTTTGCAATTATTCCTGTTATACGATGGAAAAACTGTTGGACTTTTATTCTACTGTATGCTTCTGGCGTTGACTTCTAAGGCCCTAGCTAATCGATGTGCCCGAGCAACGCCCTAGAGTGCAGTCTATGTTGCACGGAACGTTGAAATGACCATAAGTTTCACTCTGGTTGCAATCATTCGTTTTATACAATGGAAAAACTGTTCTATTAATTTTATATTTAATGCTTCGGGCGTTGACTTCTAAGGCCCTAACTATTCGATCCGGTGGAGCAACGCCCTAGAGTGAAGTCTAGATTGCCCGGAACGTAGAAATGACCATTACTTTCACACTGTTTGCAATTATTTCTATTATACTATGGAAAAACTGTTGTATTTTTATTGTATTTTATGCTTCTGGCGTTGACTTCTTAGGCCCTAAATATTCGATACCGTGGAGCATCGCCTTAGCGTGAAGCCCAGGTTGCGCGGAACGTAGAAATGACCGTTACTTTCACAATGTTTGCAATCATTAATTGTATGCGATGGAAAAAGTGTTGTATTTTTATTTTATTTTATGCTTCTGGCGTTGACGTCTAAGGCCCTAACTACACGATCTGGTGGAGCAACGCCTTAGAGTGAAGCCTAGGTTTACCGGAGCGTAAAAATGACTATTACCTTCACACTGTTTGCAATTATTCCTGTTATACGGTGGAAAAGCTGTTGTATTTATATTGTATTTAATGCTTCTCGCGTTGACTTCTAAGGCCATAGCTATTCGATGTGGTCGGGCAACGGCCTAGAGTGAAGCCTAGGTTGCCAGGAACGTAGAAATGACCATATCTTTCACACTGTTTGCAATTATTCCTGTTATACGGTGGAAAAGCTGTTGTATTTATATTGTATATAAAGCTTCTGGCGTTGACTTCTAAGGCCCTATCTATTCGATCTGGTGGAGCAATCCCTCAGAGTTAAGTCTAGGATGCCCGTAACGTTGAAATGGCCATTACTTTCACACTGGTTGCAATTATTGGTTTTAGACGATGGAAAAGCTGTTGTATTTATATTGTATTTTATGCATCTGGCGTTGACTTCTTAGGCCCTAACTATTCGATCCAGTGGAGCAACGCCCTAGAGTGAAGTCTAGATTGCCCGGAACGTAGAAATGACCATTACTTTCACACTGTTTGCAATTATTCATTTTATACGATGGAAAAACTGTTGTATTTATATTGTATTTTATTCTTCTGGCATTGACTTTTGAGGCCCTAGCTTTTCGATGTGGTGGAGCAACGCCCTAGAGTGAAGCCTAGGTTGCCCGGAACGTAGAAGTGACCATTAGCTTCACACTGTTTGCAATTATACATTTTATACGACGGAAAAACTGTTGTATTTATATTGTATTTTATGCTTCTGGCGTTGACGTCTTAGGCCCTAAATATTCGATCCGGTGGAGCGTCGCCCTAGAGTGAAGCCTAGGTTGCCCGGAACGTAGAAATGACCGTTACTTTCACAATGTTTGCAATCATTAATAGTATACGATGTAAAAACTGTTGTATTTTTATTGTATTTTATGCTTCTGGCGTTGACTTCTAAGGCCGTAGCTAATCGATGTGGTGGAGCAACGCCCTAGAGTGCAGCCTATGTTGCACAGAACGTTGAAATGACCATAAGTTTCACTCTGGTTGCAATCATTCGTTTTATACAATGGAAAAACTGTTCTATTAATTTTGTATTTTATGCTTCGGGCGTTGACTTCTAACGCCCTAGCTATCCGATCTGGTGGAGCAACGCCCTAGAGTGTAGCCTAGGTCGCCCGGAACGTAGAAATGACCATCACTTTCACTCTGGATGCAATTATTCCTGTTATACGATGGAAAAACTGATGTATTTTTATTGTATTATATGCGTCTGGAGTTGTTTTCTAAGGCCCTAACAATCCGACCTGGTGTAGCAACGCCCCAGAGGGAAGCCTAGATTGCACGGAACGTAGAAATGACTATTACCTTCACACTGTTTGCAATTATTCCTGTTATACGATGGAAAAACTGTTGGACTTTTATTCTACTGTATGCTTCTGGCGTTGACTTCTAAGGCCCTATCTATTCGATCAGGTGGAGCAATGCCTCAGAGTTAAGCATAGGATGCCCGTAACGTTGAAATGGCCATTACTTTCACACCGGTTGCAATTATTCGTTTTAGATGATGGAAAATCTGTTATATTTATATTGTATTTTATGCTTCTGGCGTTGACTTCTAAGGCCGTAGCTAATCGATGTGGTGGAGCAATGCCCTAGAGTTCATCCTATGTTGCACGGAACGTAGAAATGACCATAAGTTTCACTCTGGTTGCAATCATTCGTTTTATACAATGGAAAAACTGTTCTATTAATTTTGTATTTTGTGCTTCGGGCGTTGACTTCTAAGGCCGTAGCTATTCGATGTGGTGGAGCAACGCCCTAGAGTGTAGCCTAGGTTGCCCGGAACGTAGACATGACCATAACTTTCACACTGGTTGCAATTATCCCTTTTATACAATGGATAAGCTGTTGTATTTTTATTGTAATTTATGCTTCTGGCGTTAACTTCTCGTGCCCTAACTACTCGATCTGGTGGAGCAACGCCCTGGAATGAAGCCTAGGTTGCCCGGAACGTAGAAGTGACCATTACTTTCACACTGTTTGCAATTATTCATTTTATACGATGGAAAAACTGTTCTATTAGTTTTGTATTTTATGCTTCGGGCGTTGACTTCTAAGGCCCTAACTATTCGATCTGGTGGAGCAACGCCCTAGAGTGAACCCTAGGTTGCCCGGAACGTAGAAATATCCATCACCTTCACTCTGGTTGCAATTATTCCAGTTGTACGATGGAAAAGTTGTTGTATTTTTATTGTATTTTATGCGTCGGGCGTTGACTTCTAAGGCCCTAACTATTGGATCAGGTGGACCAACGCCCTAGACTGAAGCGTAGGATGCCAGGAACGTAGAAATTACCATCACTTTCACACTGTTTGCAATTATTCCTGTTATACGATGGAAGAACTGTTGTGATTATATTGTATTTTATGCTTCGGGCGTTGACTTCTAAGGCCCTAACAATTCGATCTGGTAGAGCAACGCCCTAGGGTGAAGCCTAGGTTGCCCGGAACGTAGAAGTGGCCATTACTTTCACACTGGTTGCAATTATACGTTTTATACGATGGAAAGACTGTTGTATTTATTTTGTACTTTATGCTTCTGGCGTTTATTTCTAAGGTCCTAACTCTTCGAACTGGTGGAGCAAAGCCTCAGAGCTAAGTCTAGGTCGCCCGGAACGTAGAAATGACCATTATCTTCACACTGGTTGCAATTATTCCTGCTATACGTTGGAAAAACAGTTGTATCTTCATTGTATTTTATGCTTCGGGCGCTGACTTCTAAGACCCTAAATATTCGATCTGGCGGAGCACCGCCCTAGAGTGAAGCCTAGGTTGCGCGGAACATGGAAAAGACCATTACCTTCACACTGGTTGCAGTTACTCCTGTTATACGATGTAAAAGCCGTTGCATCTTCGATGTATTTTATGCTTCGGGCGCTGACGTCTAAGGCCCAGGCTATTCGATCTGTTGGAGCAACGCGCTGGAGCGAAGCCTAGGTTGCCCGGAACGTAGAAATGACCATTACCTTCACAGTTGATGCAATTATTCCTGTTATACGATGGAAAAGCAGTGGTACTTTTCTTCTATTTTAGGCTTCAGGCGTTTACTTCTAAGGCCGTAGCCATTCGATGTGGTGGAGCTACGCCCTAGAGTGAAGCCTAGGTTGCCCGGAACGTAGAAATGACCATAACTTTCACACTGGTTGCAATTATTCGTTTTATACAATGGAAAAACTGTTTTATTTATTTTGTATTTTATGCTTCGGGCGTTGACTTCTAAGGCCCTAACTATTCGATCTGGTGGAGCAACGCCCTAGAGTGAAGCCTAGGTTGCCCGGAACTTAGAAATGACCATTACTTTCACACTGGTTGCAATTATCCATTTTATACGGTGGAAAAGCTGTTGTATCTTTATTGTACTTTATGCTTGTGGCGTTAACTTCTTGGGCCCTAACTATTCGATCTGGTGGAGCAACGCCCTAAAGTGAAGCCTAGGTTGCCCGGAACGTAGGGATGACCATTACTTTCACACTGTTTGCAATTATTCATTTTATACGATGGAAAAACTGTTGTACTTACATTGTATTTTATGCTTCTGGCGTTGACTTCTAAGTCCCTAGCTATTCGATCTGGTGGAGCAACGCCCTAGAGTGAGGCCCAGGTTGCCTGGAATGTAGAAATGACCAGTACTTTCACACTGGTTGCAATTATTCGTTTTACACAATGGAAAAGCTGTTCTATTTATTTTGTATTTTATGCTTCGGGCGTTGACTTCTAAGGCCCTAACTATTCGATCTGGTGGAGCAACGCCCTAGAGTGGAGCCTAGGTTGCCCGGAACGTAGAAGTGACCATTACTTTCACACTGTTTGCAATTATTCATTTTATACGATGGAAAAGCTGTTGTACATATATTGTATTTTATGCTTCTGGCGTTGACTTCTAAGGCCCTATGTATTCGATCTGGTGGAGCGATGCCTCAGAGTTAAGTCTAGGTTGCCCGGAACGTAGGAATGACCCTTACTTTCACACTGTTTGCGATTATTCATTTTATACGATGGTAAAACTGTTGTACTTATTTAGTATTTTATGCTTCTGGCCTTGACTTCTAAGACCCTAGCTATTCCATCTGGTGGAGCAACGCCCTAGAGTGGAGCCTAGGTCGCCCGAAACGTGGAAATGACCATTACTTTCACTCTGGTTGCAATTATTCCAGCTATACGATGGACAAACTGTTGAATTTTGATTGTACTTTATACTTTTGGCGTTGACTTCTAAGGCCCTATGTATTCGATCTGGTGTAGCAATGCCTCAGAGTTAAGTCTAGGATGCGCGCAACGTAGAAATGTCTATTGGTTTCACACTGGTTGCAATTATTCGTTTTATACGATGGAAAAACTGTTGTACATATATCGTATTTTATGCTTCTGGCGTTGACTTCTTAGGCCCTAACTATTCGATCAGGTGGAGCAACGCCCTAGGGTGAAGCCTAGGTTGCCCGGAAAGTAGAAATGACCATAACTTTCATACAGGTTGCAATTATTCGTTTTATACGATGGAAAAACTGTTGTATTTATATTGTATTTTATGCTTCTGGAGTTGACTTCTTAGGCCCTAACTATTCGATGTGGTTGACCAACGACCTAGAGTGAAGCCTAGGTTGCCCGGAACGTAGAAATGACCATAACTTTCATACTGGTTGCAATTATTCGTTTTATAAGATGGAAAAACAGTTGTATTTATATTGTATTTTATGCTTCAGGCGTTGACTTCTTAGGCCCTAACTATTCGCTCTGGTGGAACAACGCCCTAGGGTGAAGCCTAGGTTGCCCGGAACGTAGAAATGACCATAACTTTCACACTGGTTTCAATTATTCGTTTTATACAATGGAAAAACTGTTCTATTTATTTTGTATTTTATGCTTCGGGCGTCGACTTCTATGGCCCTAACTATTCGATCTGGTGGAGCAACGCCCTAGAGTGAAGCCTAGGTTGCCCGGAACGTAGAAATGACCATTACCTTCACACTGTTTGCGATTATTCATTTTATACGATGGTAAAACTGTTGTATTTATTTGGTTTTGGTGCTCCTGGCGTTGACTACTTAGGCCCTAACTATTGGATCTGGTGGACCAAAGCCCTAGAGTGAAGCCTAGGTTGCCCGGAACGTAGAAATGACCATTACTTCCACACTGTTTGCAATTATTCGTATTATACAGTGGAAAAACTGTTGTATTTATATTGTATTTTATGCTTCTGGCATTGACTTCTAAGGCCCTAACTATTCGATGTGGTTGAGAAACGCCCTAGAGTGAAGCCTAGATTGCCCGGATCGTAGAAAGGACCACAACTTTCATACTTGTTGCAATTATTCGTTTTATACGATGGAAAAACTGTTGTGTTTATTTTGTATTTGGTGCTTCTGGCGTTGACTTCTTAGGCCCTAACTATTCGATCTGGTGGACCAAAGCCCTAGAGTGAAGCCTAGGTTGCCCGGAACCTAGAAATGACCGTTACTTTCACACTGTTTGCAAATGTACATTATACACCATGGAAAAGCTGTTGTATTTACATTGTATTTTATGCTTCTGGCGTTGACTTCTTAGGCCCTAACTATTTGATCCGGTGTAGCACCGCCCTGTAGTGAAGCCTAGGTTGCCCGGAACGTGGAAATGACCATAACTTTCACACTGGTTTCTATTATTCGTTTTATACAATGGAAAAACTGTTCTATTTATTTTGCATTTTATGCTTCGGGCGTTGACTTCTATGGCCCTAACTATTCGATCTGGTGGAGCAACGCCCTAGAGTGAAGCCTAGGTTGCCCGGAACGTAGAAATGACCATTACCTTCACACTGTTTGCGATTATTCATTTTATACGATGGTAAAACTGTTGTATTTATTTTGTATTTTATGCTTCTGGCATTGACTTCTAATGCCCTAGCTATTCCATCTGGTGGAGCAACGCCCTAGAGTGGAGCCTAGGTCGCCCGAAACGTGGAAATGACCATTACTTTCACACTGGTTGCAGATATCATGCTATACGATGGAAAAACTGTTGCATTTTTATTGTATTTTCTGCTTCTGGCTTTGACTTCTAAGGTGCTAGCTATTCGCTCTGTTGGGGCAACGTCCAAGGGTGAAGCCTATGTTCCCTGGAAAGTAGAAATGACCATATCCTTCACACTGGTTGCAATTATTCGTTTTATACTATGGAAAAACTGTAGTATCTATTTTGTTTTCGGTGCTTCTGGCGTTGACTTCTTAGGCCCTAACTATTGGATCTGGTGGACCAACGCCCTAGAGTGAAGCCTAGGTTGCCCGGAACGTGGAAATGTCCATCACTTTCACACTGGTTGCAATTATTCCTGTTATACGGTGGAAAAGCTGTTGTATTTATATTGTATTTAATGCGTCTCGCGTTGACTTCTAAGGCCATAGCTATTCGATGTGGTCGAGCAACGGCCTAGAGTGAAGCCTAGGTTGCCAGGAACGTAGAAATGACCATATCTTTCACACTGTTTGCAATTATTCCTGTTATACGGTGGAAAAGCTGTTGTATTTATATTGTATATAAAGCTTCTGGCGTTGACTTCTAAGGCCCTATCTATTCGATCTGGTGGAGCAATCCCTCAGAGTTAAGTCTAGGATGCCCGTAACGTTGAAATGGCCATTACTTTCACACTGGTTGCAATTATTGGTTTTAGACGATGGAAAAGCTGTTGTATTTATATTGTATTTTATGCATCTGGCGTTGACTTCTTAGGCCCTAACTATTCGATCCAGTGGAGCAACGCCCTAGAGTGAAGTCTAGATTGCCCGGAACGTAGAAATGACCATTACTTTCACACTGTTTGCAATTATTCATTTTATACGATGGAAAAACTGTTGTATTTATATTGTATTTTATTCTTCTGGCATTGACTTTTGAGGCCCTAGCTTTTCGATGTGGTGGAGCAACGCCCTAGAGTGAAGCCCAGGTTGCCCGGAACGTAGAAGTGACCATTAGCTTCACACTGTTTGCAATTATACATTTTATACGATGGAAAAACTGTTGTATTTATATTGTATTTTATGCTTCTGGCGTTGACGTCTTAGGCCCTAAATATTCGATCCGGTGGAGCGTCGCCCTAGAGTGAAGCCTAGGTTGCCCGGAACGTAGAAATGACCGTTACTTTCACAATGTTTGCAATCATTAATAGTATACGATGTAAAAACTGTTGTATTTTTATTGTATTTTATGCTTCTGGCGTTGACTTCTAAGGCCGTAGCTAATCGATGTGGTGGAGCAACGCCCTAGAGTGCAGCCTATGTTGCACAGAACGTTGAAATGACCATAAGTTTCACTCTGGTTGCAATCATTCGTTTTATACAATGGAAAAACTGTTCTATTAATTTTGTATTTTATGCTTCGGGCGTTGACTTCTAACGCCCTAGCTATCCGATCTGGTGGAGCAACGCCCTAGAGTGTAGCCTAGGTCGCCCGGAACGTAGAAATGACCATCACTTTCACTCTGGATGCAATTATTCCTGTTATACGATGGAAAAACTGATGTATTTTTATTGTATTATATGCGTCTGGAGTTGTTTTCTAAGGCCCTAACAATCCGACCTGGTGTAGCAACGCCCCAGAGGGAAGCCTAGATTGCACGGAACGTAGAAATGACTATTACCTTCACACTGTTTGCAATTATTCCTGTTATACGATGGAAAAACTGTTGGACTTTTATTCTACTGTATGCTTCTGGCGTTGACTTCTAAGGCCCTATCTATTCGATCAGGTGGAGCAATGCCTCAGAGTTAAGCATAGGATGCCCGTAACGTTGAAATGGCCATTACTTTCACACCGGTTGCAATTATTCGTTTTAGATGATGGAAAATCTGTTATATTTATATTGTATTTTATGCTTCTGGCGTTGACTTCTAAGGCCGTAGCTAATCGATGTGCCCGAGCAACGCCCTAGAGTGCAGTCTATGTTGCACGGAACGTTGAAATGACCATAAGTTTCACTCTGGTTGCAATCATTCGTTTTATACAATGGAAAAACTGTTCTATTAATTTTATATTTAATGCTTCGGGCGTTGACTTCTAAGGCCCTAACTATTCGATCCGGTGGAGCAACGCCCTAGAGTGAAGTCTAGATTGCCCGGAACGTAGAAATGACCATTACTTTCACACTGTTTGCAATTATTTCTATTATACTATGGAAAAACTGATGTATTTTTATTGTATTTTATGCGTCTGGAGTTGTTTTCTAAGGCCCTAACAATCCGACCTGGTGTAGCAACGCCCCAGAGGGAAGCCTAGATTGCACGGAACGTAGAAATGACTATTACCTTCACACTGTTTGCAATTATTCCTGTTATACGATGGAAAAACTGTTGGACTTTTATTCTACTGTATGCTTCTGGCGTTGACTTCTAAGGCCCTAGCTAATCGATGTGCCCGAGCAACGCCCTAGAGTGCAGTCTATGTTGCACGGAACGTTGAAATGACCATAAGTTTCACTCTGGTTGCAATCATTCGTTTTATACAATGGAAAAACTGTTCTATTAATTTTATATTTAATGCTTCGGGCGTTGACTTCTAAGGCCCTAACTATTCGATCCGGTGGAGCAACGCCCTAGAGTGAAGTCTAGATTGCCCGGAACGTAGAAATGACCATTACTTTCACACTGTTTGCAATTATTTCTATTATACTATGGAAAAACTGTTGTATTTTTATTGTATTTTATGCTTCTGGCGTTGACTTCTTAGGCCCTAAATATTCGATACCGTGGAGCATCGCCTTAGCGTGAAGCCCAGGTTGCGCGGAACGTAGAAATGACCGTTACTTTCACAATGTTTGCAATCATTAATTGTATGCGATGGAAAAAGTGTTGTATTTTTATTTTATTTTATGCTTCTGGCGTTGACGTCTAAGGCCCTAACTACACGATCTGGTGGAGCAACGCCTTAGAGTGAAGCCTAGGTTTACCGGAGCGTAAAAATGACTATTACCTTCACACTGTTTGCAATTATTCCTGTTATACGGTGGAAAAGCTGTTGTATTTATATTGTATTTAATGCTTCTCGCGTTGACTTCTAAGGCCATAGCTATTCGATGTGGTCGGGCAACGGCCTAGAGTGAAGCCTAGGTTGCCAGGAACGTAGAAATGACCATATCTTTCACACTGTTTGCAATTATTCCTGTTATACGGTGGAAAAGCTGTTGTATTTATATTGTATATAAAGCTTCTGGCGTTGACTTCTAAGGCCCTATCTATTCGATCTGGTGGAGCAATCCCTCAGAGTTAAGTCTAGGATGCCCGTAACGTTGAAATGGCCATTACTTTCACACTGGTTGCAATTATTGGTTTTAGACGATGGAAAAGCTGTTGTATTTATATTGTATTTTATGCATCTGGCGTTGACTTCTTAGGCCCTAACTATTCGATCCAGTGGAGCAACGCCCTAGAGTGAAGTCTAGATTGCCCGGAACGTAGAAATGACCATTACTTTCACACTGTTTGCAATTATTCATTTTATACGATGGAAAAACTGTTGTATTTATATTGTATTTTATTCTTCTGGCATTGACTTTTGAGGCCCTAGCTTTTCGATGTGGTGGAGCAACGCCCTAGAGTGAAGCCTAGGTTGCCCGGAACGTAGAAGTGACCATTAGCTTCACACTGTTTGCAATTATACATTTTATACGACGGAAAAACTGTTGTATTTATATTGTATTTTATGCTTCTGGCGTTGACGTCTTAGGCCCTAAATATTCGATCCGGTGGAGCGTCGCCCTAGAGTGAAGCCTAGGTTGCCCGGAACGTAGAAATGACCGTTACTTTCACAATGTTTGCAATCATTAATAGTATACGATGTAAAAACTGTTGTATTTTTATTGTATTTTATGCTTCTGGCGTTGACTTCTAAGGCCGTAGCTAATCGATGTGGTGGAGCAACGCCCTAGAGTGCAGCCTATGTTGCACAGAACGTTGAAATGACCATAAGTTTCACTCTGGTTGCAATCATTCGTTTTATACAATGGAAAAACTGTTCTATTAATTTTGTATTTTATGCTTCGGGCGTTGACTTCTAACGCCCTAGCTATCCGATCTGGTGGAGCAACGCCCTAGAGTGTAGCCTAGGTCGCCCGGAACGTAGAAATGACCATCACTTTCACTCTGGATGCAATTATTCCTGTTATACGATGGAAAAACTGATGTATTTTTATTGTATTATATGCGTCTGGAGTTGTTTTCTAAGGCCCTAACAATCCGACCTGGTGTAGCAACGCCCCAGAGGGAAGCCTAGATTGCACGGAACGTAGAAATGACTATTACCTTCACACTGTTTGCAATTATTCCTGTTATACGATGGAAAAACTGTTGGACTTTTATTCTACTGTATGCTTCTGGCGTTGACTTCTAAGGCCCTATCTATTCGATCAGGTGGAGCAATGCCTCAGAGTTAAGCATAGGATGCCCGTAACGTTGAAATGGCCATTACTTTCACACCGGTTGCAATTATTCGTTTTAGATGATGGAAAATCTGTTATATTTATATTGTATTTTATGCTTCTGGCGTTGACTTCTAAGGCCGTAGCTAATCGATGTGGTGGAGCAATGCCCTAGAGTTCATCCTATGTTGCACGGAACGTAGAAATGACCATAAGTTTCACTCTGGTTGCAATCATTCGTTTTATACAATGGAAAAACTGTTCTATTAATTTTGTATTTTGTGCTTCGGGCGTTGACTTCTAAGGCCGTAGCTATTCGATGTGGTGGAGCAACGCCCTAGAGTGTAGCCTAGGTTGCCCGGAACGTAGACATGACCATAACTTTCACACTGGTTGCAATTATCCCTTTTATACAATGGATAAGCTGTTGTATTTTTATTGTAATTTATGCTTCTGGCGTTAACTTCTCGTGCCCTAACTACTCGATCTGGTGGAGCAACGCCCTGGAATGAAGCCTAGGTTGCCCGGAACGTAGAAGTGACCATTACTTTCACACTGTTTGCAATTATTCATTTTATACGATGGAAAAACTGTTCTATTAGTTTTGTATTTTATGCTTCGGGCGTTGACTTCTAAGGCCCTAACTATTCGATCTGGTGGAGCAACGCCCTAGAGTGAACCCTAGGTTGCCCGGAACGTAGAAATATCCATCACCTTCACTCTGGTTGCAATTATTCCAGTTGTACGATGGAAAAGTTGTTGTATTTTTATTGTATTTTATGCGTCGGGCGTTGACTTCTAAGGCCCTAACTATTGGATCAGGTGGACCAACGCCCTAGACTGAAGCGTAGGATGCCAGGAACGTAGAAATTACCATCACTTTCACACTGTTTGCAATTATTCCTGTTATACGATGGAAGAACTGTTGTGATTATATTGTATTTTATGCTTCGGGCGTTGACTTCTAAGGCCCTAACAATTCGATCTGGTAGAGCAACGCCCTAGGGTGAAGCCTAGGTTGCCCGGAACGTAGAAGTGGCCATTACTTTCACACTGGTTGCAATTATACGTTTTATACGATGGAAAGACTGTTGTATTTATTTTGTACTTTATGCTTCTGGCGTTTATTTCTAAGGTCCTAACTCTTCGAACTGGTGGAGCAAAGCCTCAGAGCTAAGTCTAGGTCGCCCGGAACGTAGAAATGACCATTATCTTCACACTGGTTGCAATTATTCCTGCTATACGTTGGAAAAACAGTTGTATCTTCATTGTATTTTATGCTTCGGGCGCTGACTTCTAAGACCCTAAATATTCGATCTGGCGGAGCACCGCCCTAGAGTGAAGCCTAGGTTGCGCGGAACATGGAAAAGACCATTACCTTCACACTGGTTGCAGTTACTCCTGTTATACGATGTAAAAGCCGTTGCATCTTCGATGTATTTTATGCTTCGGGCGCTGACGTCTAAGGCCCAGGCTATTCGATCTGTTGGAGCAACGCGCTGGAGCGAAGCCTAGGTTGCCCGGAACGTAGAAATGACCATTACCTTCACAGTTGATGCAATTATTCCTGTTATACGATGGAAAAGCAGTGGTACTTTTCTTCTATTTTAGGCTTCAGGCGTTTACTTCTAAGGCCGTAGCCATTCGATGTGGTGGAGCTACGCCCTAGAGTGAAGCCTAGGTTGCCCGGAACGTAGAAATGACCATAACTTTCACACTGGTTGCAATTATTCGTTTTATACAATGGAAAAACTGTTTTATTTATTTTGTATTTTATGCTTCGGGCGTTGACTTCTAAGGCCCTAACTATTCGATCTGGTGGAGCAACGCCCTAGAGTGAAGCCTAGGTTGCCCGGAACTTAGAAATGACCATTACTTTCACACTGGTTGCAATTATCCATTTTATACGGTGGAAAAGCTGTTGTATCTTTATTGTACTTTATGCTTGTGGCGTTAACTTCTTGGGCCCTAACTATTCGATCTGGTGGAGCAACGCCCTAAAGTGAAGCCTAGGTTGCCCGGAACGTAGGGATGACCATTACTTTCACACTGTTTGCAATTATTCATTTTATACGATGGAAAAACTGTTGTACTTACATTGTATTTTATGCTTCTGGCGTTGACTTCTAAGTCCCTAGCTATTCGATCTGGTGGAGCAACGCCCTAGAGTGAGGCCCAGGTTGCCTGGAATGTAGAAATGACCAGTACTTTCACACTGGTTGCAATTATTCGTTTTACACAATGGAAAAGCTGTTCTATTTATTTTGTATTTTATGCTTCGGGCGTTGACTTCTAAGGCCCTAACTATTCGATCTGGTGGAGCAACGCCCTAGAGTGGAGCCTAGGTTGCCCGGAACGTAGAAGTGACCATTACTTTCACACTGTTTGCAATTATTCATTTTATACGATGGAAAAGCTGTTGTACATATATTGTATTTTATGCTTCTGGCGTTGACTTCTAAGGCCCTATGTATTCGATCTGGTGGAGCGATGCCTCAGAGTTAAGTCTAGGTTGCCCGGAACGTAGGAATGACCCTTACTTTCACACTGTTTGCGATTATTCATTTTATACGATGGTAAAACTGTTGTACTTATTTTGTATTTTATGCTTCTGGCCTTGACTTCTAAGACCCTAGCTATTCCATCTGGTGGAGCAACGCCCTAGAGTGGAGCCTAGGTCGCCCGAAACGTGGAAATGACCATTACTTTCACTCTGGTTGCAATTATTCCAGCTATACGATGGACAAACTGTTGAATTTTGATTGTACTTTATACTTTTGGCGTTGACTTCTAAGGCCCTATGTATTCGATCTGGTGTAGCAATGCCTCAGAGTTAAGTCTAGGATGCGCGCAACGTAGAAATGTCTATTGGTTTCACACTGGTTGCAATTATTCGTTTTATACGATGGAAAAACTGTTGTACATATATCGTATTTTATGCTTCTGGCGTTGACTTCTTAGGCCCTAACTATTCGATCAGGTGGAGCAACGCCCTAGGGTGAAGCCTAGGTTGCCCGGAAAGTAGAAATGACCATAACTTTCATACAGGTTGCAATTATTCGTTTTATACGATGGAAAAACTGTTGTATTTATATTGTATTTTATGCTTCTGGAGTTGACTTCTTAGGCCCTAACTATTCGATGTGGTTGACCAACGACCTAGAGTGAAGCCTAGGTTGCCCGGAACGTAGAAATGACCATAACTTTCATACTGGTTGCAATTATTCGTTTTATAAGGTGGAAAAACAGTTGTATTTATATTGTATTTTATGCTTCAGGCGTTGACTTCTTAGGCCCTAACTATTCGCTCTGGTGGAACAACGCCCTAGGGTGAAGCCTAGGTTGCCCGGAACGTAGAAATGACCATAACTTTCACACTGGTTTCAATTATTCGTTTTATACAATGGAAAAACTGTTCTATTTATTTTGTATTTTATGCTTCGGGCGTCGACTTCTATGGCCCTAACTATTCGATCTGGTGGAGCAACGCCCTAGAGTGAAGCCTAGGTTGCCCGGAACGTAGAAATGACCATTACCTTCACACTGTTTGCGATTATTCATTTTATACGATGGTAAAACTGTTGTATTTATTTTGTTTTTGGTGCTCCTGGCGTTGACTACTTAGGCCCTAACTATTGGATCTGGTGGACCAAAGCCCTAGAGTGAAGCCTAGGTTGCCCGGAACGTAGAAATGACCATTACTTCCACACTGTTTGCAATTATTCGTATTATACAGTGGAAAAACTGTTGTATTTATATTGTATTTTATGCTTCTGGCATTGACTTCTAAGGCCCTAACTATTCGATGTGGTTGAGAAACGCCCTAGAGTGAAGCCTAGATTGCCCGGATCGTAGAAAGGACCACAACTTTCATACTTGTTGCAATTATTCGTTTTATACGATGGAAAAACTGTTGTGTTTATTTTGTATTTGGTGCTTCTGGCGTTGACTTCTTAGGCCCTAACTATTCGATCTGGTGGACCAAAGCCCTAGAGTGAAGCCTAGGTTGCCCGGAACCTAGAAATGACCGTTACTTTCACACTGTTTGCAAATGTACATTATACACCATGGAAAAGCTGTTGTATTTACATTGTATTTTATGCTTCTGGCGTTGACTTCTTAGGCCCTAACTATTTGATCCGGTGTAGCACCGCCCTGTAGTGAAGCCTAGGTTGCCCGGAACGTGGAAATGACCATAACTTTCACACTGGTTTCTATTATTCGTTTTATACAATGGAAAAACTGTTCTATTTATTTTGCATTTTATGCTTCGGGCGTTGACTTCTATGGCCCTAACTATTCGATCTGGTGGAGCAACGCCCTAGAGTGAAGCCTAGGTTGCCCGGAACGTAGAAATGACCATTACCTTCACACTGTTTGCGATTATTCATTTTATACGATGGTAAAACTGTTGTATTTATTTTGTATTTTATGCTTCTGGCATTGACTTCTAATGCCCTAGCTATTCCATCTGGTGGAGCAACGCCCTAGAGTGGAGCCTAGGTCGCCCGAAACGTGGAAATGACCATTACTTTCACACTGGTTGCAGATATCATGCTATACGATGGAAAAACTGTTGCATTTTTATTGTATTTTCTGCTTCTGGCTTTGACTTCTAAGGTGCTAGCTATTCGCTCTGTTGGGGCAACGTCCAAGGGTGAAGCCTATGTTCCCTGGAAAGTAGAAATGACCATATCCTTCACACTGGTTGCAATTATTCGTTTTATACTATGGAAAAACTGTAGTATCTATTTTGTTTTCGGTGCTTCTGGCGTTGACTTCTTAGGCCCTAACTATTGGATCTGGTGGACCAACGCCCTAGAGTGAAGCCTAGGTTGCCCGGAACGTGGAAATGTCCATCACTTTCACACTGGTTGCAATTATCCGCTTTATATTATGGAAAAACTGTTGTATTTATACTGTATTTTATGCTTCTGGCGTTGACTTCTTAGGCCCAGACTGTTCGATCTAGTGGAACAACGCCCTAGAATGAAGCCTAGGTTGCCCGGAACGTAGAAATGACCATTACTTTCACACTCGTGCAATTATTCGTTTTAGACAATGGAAAAACTATTGTATTTATTTTGTATTTTATGCTTCAGGCGTTGACTTCTTAGGCCCTAACTATTCGCTCTGGTGGAACAACGCCCTAGAGTCAAGCCTAGGTTGCCCGGAATGTAGAAATGACCATCACTTTCACACTGGTTGCCATTATTCTTGTTATACAATGGAAAAAGTGTTGTATTTATTTTGTATTTTATGCTTCTGGCATTGACTTCTAAGGCCATAGCTATTCCATCTGGTGGAGCAACGCCCTAGAGTGGAGCCTAGGTCGCCCGAAACGTAGGAGTGACCATTACTTTTACTCTGGTTGCAATTATTCCAGCTATACGATGGACAAACTGTTGGATTTTGATTGTACTTTATACTTCTGGCGTTGACTTCAAAGGCCCTATGTATTCGATCTGGTGTAGCAATGCCTCAGAGTTAAGTCTAGGATGCCCGCAACGTAGAAATGTCTATTACTTTCACACTGGTTGCAATTATTCGCTTTATACGATGGAAAAACTGTTGCACATATATCGTATTTTATGCTTCTGGCGTTGACTTCTTAGGCCCTAACTATTCGATCAGGTGGAGCAACGCCCTAGGGTGAAGCCTAGGTTGCCCGGAACGTAGAAATGACTATAACTTTCATACTGGTTGCAATTATTCGTCTTATACGATGGAAAAACTGTTGAATTTATATTGTTTTTATGCTTCAGGCGTTAACTTCTTAGGCTCTAACTTTTCGCTCTGGTGGAACAACGCCCTAGGGTCAAGCCTAGGTTGCCCGGAATGTAGAAATGACCATCACTTTCACACTGGTTGCAATTATTCTTGTTATACGATGGAAAAAATGTTGTATTTATTTTGCATTTTATGCCTCTGGCGTTGACTCCTAAGGCCGTAGCTATTCGATGTGGTGCAGCAACGCCCTAGAGTGAAGCCTAGGATGCCCGCAACGTAGAAATGACCATATCTTTCACACTGTTTGCAATTATTCCTGTTATACGATTGAATAACTGTTGTATTTATATTGTATTTTATGCTTCTGGCGCTGACTTCTAAGCCCGCAGCTATCCGATGTGGTGGAGCGACGCCCTAGAGTGAAGCCTAGGTTGCCCGGAACGTAGAAATGACCATACCATTCACACTGGTTGCAATAATTCCTGTTATACAAGGGAAAAACTGTTGTATTTATATTGTATTTTATGCTTCTGGCGTTGACTTCTAAGGCCCTATGTATTCGATCTGGTGGAGCAATGCCTCAGTGTTAAGTCTAGGATGCCCGGAACGTAGAAATGTCCGTTACTTTCACACTGGTTGCAATTACTCATTTTATGCGATGGAAGAGCTGTTGTACATATATCGTATTTTATGCTTCTGGCATTGACTTCTTAGGCCCTAACTATTCGATCTGCTGGAGCAACGCCCAGGGGTGTAGCCTAGTTTGCGCGGAACGTAGAAATGACCATAACTTTCATACTGGTTGCAATTATTCGTTTTATACGATGGAAAAACTGTTGTATTAATTTTGTATTTGGTGCTTCTGGCGTTGACTTCTTAGGCCCTAACTATTCGATGTGGTTGAGCAACGCCCTAGAGTGAAGCCTAGATTGCCCGGAACGTTGAAATGACCATAACTTTCATACTGGTTGCAATTATTCGTTTTATACGATGGAAAAACTGTTGCATTTATATTGTATTTTATGCATCAGCGTTGACTTCCTAGGCCCTAACTACTCGCTCTGGTGGAACAACGCCCTAGGGTGATGCCTAGGTTGCCCGGATCGTAGAAATGACCATTACTTGCACACTGGTTGCAATTATTCGTTTTATACGATGGAAAAACTGTTGTATTTATTTTGTATTTGGTGCTCCTGGCGTTGACTTCTTAGGCCCTAGCTATTGGATCTGGTGGACCAACGCCCTAGAGTGAAGCCTAGGTTGCCCGGAACGTAGAAATGACCATTACTTCCACACTGGTTGCAATTATTCGTTTTATACGATGGAAAAACTGTTGTATTAATTTTGTATTTGGTGCTTCTGGCATTGACTTGTAAGGCCCTACCTATTCGATGTGGTTGAGCAACGCCCTACAGTGAAGCCTAGATTGCCCGGAACGTAGAAATGACCACAACTTTCATACTGGTTGCAATTATTCGTTTTATACGATGGAAAAACTGTTGCGTTTATTTTGTATTTGGTGCTTCTGGCGTTGACTTCTTAGGCCCTAACTGTTGGATGTGGTGGACCAAAGCCCTAGAGTGAAGCGTAGGTTGCCCGGACCGTAGAAATGACCGTTACTTTCACACTGTTTGCAAATGTACATTATATACCATGGAAAAGCTGTTGTATTTATATTGTATTTTATGCTTCTGGCGTTGACTTCTTAGGCCCTAACTATTTGATCCGGTGGAGCACCGCCCTGTAGTGAAGCCTAGGTTGCCCGGAACGTGGAAATGACCATAACTGTCACACTGGTTTCAATTATTCGTTTTATACAATGGAAAAACTGTTCTATTTATTTTGTATTTTATGCATCGGGCGTTGAGTTCTATGGCCCTAACTATTCGATCTGGTGGAGCAACGCCCTAGAGTGAAGCCTAGGTTGCCCGGAACGTAGAATTGACCATTACCTTCACACTGTTTGCGATTATTCATTTTATACGGTGGTAAAACTGTTGTATTTATTATGTATTTTATGCTTCTGTCATTGACTTCTAAGGCCCTAGCGATTCCATCTGGTGGAGCATCGTCCTAGAGTGGAGCCTAGGTCGCCACGAAACGTGGAAATGACCATTACTTTCACTCTGGTTGCAACTATTCCAGCTATACGATGGACAAACTGTTGGATTTTGATTGTACTTTATGCTTCAGGCGTTGACTTCTTAGGCCCTAACTATTCTTCTGGTGGAACAACGCCCTAGGGTGAAGCCTAGGTTGCCCGGAACGTAGAAATGACCATTACCTTCACACTGTTTGCGATTATTCATTTTATACGATGGTAAAACTGTTGTACATATATCGTATTTTATGCTTCTGGCGTTGACTTCTTAGGCCCTAACTATTCGACCAGGTGGAGCAACGCCCTAGGGTGAAGCCTAGGTTGCCCGGAACGTAGAAATGACCATAACATTCATACGGGTTGCAATTATTCGTTTTATACGATGGAAAAACTGTTGTATTAATTTTGTATTTGGTGCTTCAGGCGCTGACTTCTTAGGCCCTAACTATTCGCTCTGGTGGAGCAACGCCCTAGGGTGAAGCCTAGGTTGCCCGGAACGTAGGAATGAACATTACCTTCACACTGTTTGCGATTATTCATTTTATAGGATGGTAAAACTGTTGTACATATATCGTATTTTATGCTTCTGGCGTTGACTTCTTAGGCCCTACCTATTCGATGTGGTTGAGCAACGCCCTACAGTGAAGCCTAGATTGCCCGGAACGTAGAAATGACCACAACTTTCATACTGGTTGCAATTATTCGTTTTATACGATGGAAAAGCTGTTGCGTTTATTTTGCATTTGGTGCTTCTGGCGTTGACTTCTTAAGCCCTAACTGTTGGATGTGGTGGACCAAAGCCCTAGAGTGAAGCGTAGGCTGCCCGGACCGTAGAAATGACCGTTACTTTCACACTGTTTGCAAATGTACATTATATACCATGGAAAAGCTGTTGTATTTATATTGTATTTTATGCTTCTGGCGTTGACTTCTCAGGCCCTAACTATTTGATCCGGTGGAGCACCGCCCTGTAGTGAAGCCTAGGTTGCCCGGAACGTGGAAATGACCATAACTTTCACACTGGTTGCAATTACTCGTTTTATACGATGGAAAGACTGTTGTATTTATATTGTATTTCATAGTTATGGCGTTGGGTTCTAGGGCCGTAGCTATTCGATGTGGTTGAGCAACGCCCTAGGGTGAAGCCTAGGATGCCCGCAGCGTAGAAATGACCATATCTTTCACACTGGTTGCAATTATTCCTGTTATACAAGTGAAAAACTGTTGTATTTATATTGTATTTTATGCTTCTGGCGTTGACTTCTTAGGCCCTATCTATTCGATCTGGCGGAGCAACGCCCTAGAGTGTAGCCTATGTTGCCCGGAAGGTAGAAATGACCATCACTTTCACACTGGTTGCAATTATTCTTGTTATACGATGGAAAAAATGTTGTATTTATTTTGCATTTTATGCCTCTGGCGTTGACTCCTAAGGCCGTAGCTATTCGATGTGGTGCAGCAACGCCCTAGAGTGAAGCCTAGGATGCCCGCAACGTAGAAATGACCATATCTTTCACACTGTTTGCAATTATTCCTGTTATACGATTGAATAACTGTTGTATTTATATTGTATTTTATGCTTCTGGCGCTGACTTCTAAGCCCGCAGCTATTCGATGTGGTGGAGCGACGCCCTAGAGTAAAGCCTAGGTTACCCGGAACGTAGAAATGACCATACCATTCACACTGGTTGCAATAATTCCTGTTATACAAGGGAAAAACTGTTGTATTTATATTGTATTTTATGCTTCTGGCGTTGACATCCTAGGCCCTAACTATTCGCTCTGGTGGAACAACGCCCTAGGGTGATGCCTAGGTTGCCCGGATCGTAGAAATGACCATTACTTGCACACTGGTTGCAATTATTCGTTTTATACGATGGAAAAACTGTTGTATTTATTTTGTATTTGGTGCTCCTGGCGTTGACTTCTTAGGCCCTAGCTATTGGATCTGGTGGACCAACGCCCTAGAGTGAAGCCTAGGTTGCCCGGAACGTAGAAATGACCATTACTTCCACACTGGTTGCAATTATTCGTTTTATACGATGGAAAAACTGTTGTATTAATTTTGTATTTGGTGCTTCTGGCATTGACTTGTAAGGCCCTACCTATTCGATGTGGTTGAGCAACGCCCTACAGTGAAGCCTAGATTGCCCGGAACGTAGAAATGACCACAACTTTCATACTGGTTGCAATTATTCGTTTTATACGATGGAAAAACTGTTGCGTTTATTTTGTATTTGATGCTTCTGGCGTTGACTTCTTAGGCCCTAACTGTTGGATGTGGTGGACCAAAGCCCTAGAGTGAAGCGTAGGTTGCCCGGACCGTAGAAATGACCGTTACTTTCACACTGTTTGCAAATGTACATTATATACCATGGAAAAGCTGTTGTATTTATATTGTATTTTATGCTTCTGGCGTTGACTTCTTAGGCCCTAACTATTTGATCCGGTGGAGCACCGCCCTGTAGTGAAGCCTAGGTTGCCCGGAACGTGGAAATGACCATAACTGTCACACTGGTTTCAATTATTCGTTTTATACAATGGAAAAACTGTTCTATTTATTTTGTATTTTATGCATCGGGCGTTGAGTTCTATGGCCCTAACTATTCGATCTGGTGGAGCAACGCCCTAGAGTGAAGCCTAGGTTGCCCGGAACGTAGAATTGACCATTACCTTCACACTGTTTGCGATTATTCATTTTATACGGTGGTAAAACTGTTGTATTTATTATGTATTTTATGCTTCTGTCATTGACTTCTAAGGCCCTAGCGATTCCATCTGGTGGAGCATCGTCCTAGAGTGGAGCCTAGGTCGCCACGAAACGTGGAAATGACCATTACTTTCACTCTGGTTGCAACTATTCCAGCTATACGATGGACAAACTGTTGGATTTTGATTGTACTTTATGCTTCAGGCGTTGACTTCTTAGGCCCTAACTATTCTTCTGGTGGAACAACGCCCTAGGGTGAAGCCTAGGTTGCCCGGAACGTAGAAATGACCATTACCTTCACACTGTTTGCGATTATTCATTTTATACGATGGTAAAACTGTTGTACATATATCGTATTTTATGCTTCTGGCGTTGACTTCTTAGGCCCTAACTATTCGACCAGGTGGAGCAACGCCCTAGGGTGAAGCCTAGGTTGCCCGGAACGTAGAAATGACCATAACATTCATACGGGTTGCAATTATTCGTTTTATACGATGGAAAAACTGTTGTATTAATTTTGTATTTGGTGCTTCAGGCGCTGACTTCTTAGGCCCTAACTATTCGCTCTGGTGGAGCAACGCCCTAGGGTGAAGCCTAGGTTGCCCGGAACGTAGGAATGAACATTACCTTCACACTGTTTGCGATTATTCATTTTATAGGATGGTAAAACTGTTGTACATATATCGTATTTTATGCTTCTGGCGTTGACTTCTTAGGCCCTACCTATTCGATGTGGTTGAGCAACGCCCTACAGTGAAGCCTAGATTGCCCGGAACGTAGAAATGACCACAACTTTCATACTGGTTGCAATTATTCGTTTTATACGATGGAAAAGCTGTTGCGTTTATTTTGCATTTGGTGCTTCTGGCGTTGACTTCTTAAGCCCTAACTGTTGGATGTGGTGGACCAAAGCCCTAGAGTGAAGCGTAGGCTGCCCGGACCGTAGAAATGACCGTTACTTTCACACTGTTTGCAAATGTACATTATATACCATGGAAAAGCTGTTGTATTTATATTGTATTTTATGCTTCTGGCGTTGACTTCTCAGGCCCTAACTATTTGATCCGGTGGAGCACCGCCCTGTAGTGAAGCCTAGGTTGCCCGGAACGTGGAAATGACCATAACTTTCACACTGGTTGCAATTACTCGTTTTATACGATGGAAAGACTGTTGTATTTATATTGTATTTCATAGTTATGGCGTTGGGTTCTAGGGCCGTAGCTATTCGATGTGGTTGAGCAACGCCCTAGGGTGAAGCCTAGGATGCCCGCAGCGTAGAAATGACCATATCTTTCACACTGGTTGCAATTATTCCTGTTATACAAGTGAAAAACTGTTGTATTTATATTGTATTTTATGCTTCTGGCGTTGACTTCTTAGGCCCTATCTATTCGATCTGGCGGAGCAACGCCCTAGAGTGTAGCCTATGTTGCCCGGAAGGTAGAAATGACCATCACTTTCACACTGGTTGCAATTATTCTTGTTATACGATGGAAAAAATGTTGTATTTATTTTGCATTTTATGCCTCTGGCGTTGACTCCTAAGGCCGTAGCTATTCGATGTGGTGCAGCAACGCCCTAGAGTGAAGCCTAGGATGCCCGCAACGTAGAAATGACCATATCTTTCACACTGTTTGCAATTATTCCTGTTATACGATTGAATAACTGTTGTATTTATATTGTATTTTATGCTTCTAGCGCTGACTTCTAAGCCCGCAGCTATTCGATGTGGTGGAGCGACGCCCTAGAGTAAAGCCTAGGTTACCCGGAACGTAGAAATGACCATACCATTCACACTGGTTGCAATAATTCCTGTTATACAAGGGAAAAACTGTTGTATTTATATTGTATTTTATGCTTCTGGCGTTGACATCCTGGGCCCTAACTATTCTATCTGGAGGAGCAGCGCCCTAGGGTGAAGCCTAGGTTGCCCGGAATGCAGAAATGACCATCACTTTCACACTGGTGGCAATTATTCCTGTTATTCGATGGACAAACTGTTGGATTTTTAATGTACTTTATGCTTCTGGCGTTGACTTCTAAGGCCCTATGTATTCGATCTGGTGGAGCAATGCCTCAGTGTTAAGTCTAGGATGCCCGGAACGTAGAAATGTCCGTTACTTTCACACTGGTTGCAATTACTCATTTTATGCGATGGAAGAGCTGTTGTACATATATCGTATTTTATGCTTCTGGCATTGACTTCTTAGGCCCTAACTATTCGATCTGCTGGAGCAACGCCCAGGGGTGTAGCCTGGTTTGCGCGGAACGTAGAAATGACCATAACTTTCATACTGGTTGCAATTATTCGTTTTATACGATGGAAAAACTGTTGTATTAATTTTGTATTTGGTGCTTCTGGCGTTGACTTCTTAGGCCCTAACTATTCGATGTGGTTGAGCAACGCCCTAGAGTCAAGCCTAGATTGCCCGGAACGTTGAAATGACCATAACTTTCATACTGGTTGCAATTATTCGTTTTATACGATGGAAAAACTGTTGCATTTATATTGTATTTTATGCATCAGCGTTGACTTCCTAGGCCCTAACTATTCGCTCTGGTGGAACAACGCCCTAGGGTGATGCCTAGGTTGCCCGGATCGTAGAAATGACCATTACTTGCACACTGGTTGCAATTATTCGTTTTATACGATGGAAAAACTGTTGTATTTATTTTGTATTTGGTGCTCCTGGCGTTGACTTCTTAGGCCCTAACTGTTGGATGTGGTGGACCAAAGCCCTAGAGTGAAGCGTAGGTTGCCCGGACCGGAGAAATGACCGTTACTTTCACACTGTTTGCAAATGTACATTATATACCATGGAAAAGCTGTTGTATTTATATTGTATTTTATGCTTCTGGCGTTGACTTCTTAGGCCCTAACTATTTGATCCGGTAGAGCACCGCCGTGTAGTGAAGCCTAGGTTGCCCGGAACGTGGAAATGACCATAACTTTCACACTGGTTTCAATTATTCGTTTTATACAATGGAAAAACTGTTCTATTTATTTTGTATTTTATGCATCGGGCGTTGAGTTCTATGGCCCTAACTATTCGATCTGGTGGAGCAACGCCCTAGAGTGAAGCCTAGGTTGCCCGGAACGTAGAATTGACCATTACCTTCACACTGTTTGCGATTATTCATTTTATACGGTGGTAAAACTGTTGTATTTATTTTGTATTTTATGCTTCTGTCATTGACTTCTAAGGCCCTAGCGATTCCATCTGGTGGAGCATCGTCCTAGAGTGGAGCCTAGGTCGCCACGAAACGTGGAAATGACCATTACTTTCACTCTGGTTGCAACTATTCCAGCTATACGATGGACAAACTGTTGGATTTTGATTGTACTTTATGCTTCAGGCGTTGAGTTCTTAGGCCCTAACTATTCTTCTGGTGGAACAACGCCCTAGGGTGAAGCCTAGGTTGCCCGGAACGTAGAAATGACCATTACCTTCACACTGTTTGCGATTATTCATTTTATAGGATGGTAAAACTGTTGTACATATATCGTATTTTATGCTTCTGGCGTTGACTTCTTAGGCCCTAACTATTCGATAAGGTGGAGCAACGACCTAGGGTGAAGCCTAGGTTGCCCGGAACGTAGAAATGGCCATAACTTTCATGCTGGTTGCAATTATTCCTATTATACAAGGGAAAAACTGTTGTATTTATATTGTATTTTATGCTTCTGGCGTTGACTTCCTGGGCCCTAACTGTTCGATCCGGTGGAGCAGCGCCCTAGAGTCAAGCCTAGGTTGCCCGGAACGTAGAAATGACCATAACTTTCATACTGGTTGCAATTATTCGTTTTATACAATGGAAAAACTGTACTACTTATTTTGTATTTTATGCTTCGACCGTTGACTCCTAAGGCCCCAACTATTCGATCTGGTGGAGCAACGCCCTAGAGTGAAGCCTAGGATGCTCGGAATATAGAAATGACCATCACCTTCACACGGTTTGCGATTATTCGTTTTATACGATGGTAAAACTGTTGTACACATATCGTATTTTATGCTTCTGGCGTTGACTTCTTAGGCCCTAACTATTCGATCAGGTGGAGCAACGCCCTAGGGTGAAGCCTAGGTTGCCCGGAACGTAGAAATGACCATAACTTTCATACTGGTTGCAATTATTCGTTTCATACGATGAAAAAACTGTTGTATTTAGTTTGTATTTGGTGCTTCTGGCGTTGACTTCTAAGGCCCTAACTATTCGATGTGGTGGAGCAACGCCCTTGAGCGAAGCCTAGGTAGCCCGGAACGTAAAAATGACCTGTACTTTCACACTGGTTGCAATTATTCCTGTTATACGATGGAAAAACTGTTGTACTTATGTTGTATTTTATGCTTCTGGCGTCGAATGCTAAGTCCCTAACTATTCGATCTGGTGGAGCAACGCCCTAGAGTGAAGCCTAGGTTGCCCGGAACGTAGAAATGACCGTTACTTTCACACTGTTTGCAAATGTACATTATATACGATGGAAAAGCTGTTGTATTTATATTGTATTTTCTGCTCCTGGCGTTGACTTCTTAAGCCCTAACTATTTGATCTGGTGGAGCACCGCCCTGTAGTGAAGCCTAGGTTGCCCGGAACGTAGAAATGACCATAACTTTCACACTGGTTTCAATTATTCGTTTTATACAATGTAAAAACTGTTCTATTTATTTTGTATTTTATGCTTCGGGCGTTGACTTCTATGGCCCTAACTATTCGATCTGGTGGAGCAACGCCCTAGAGTGAAGCCTAGGTTGCCCGCAACGTAGAATTGACCATTACCTTCACACTGTTTGCGATTATTCATTTTGTACGATGGTAAAACTGTTGTATTTATTTTGTATTTTATGCTTCTGGCATTGACTTCTAGGGCTCTAGCTATTCCATCTGGTGGAGCAACGCCCTAGAATGGAGCCTAGGTCGCCCGAACCGTGGAAATGACCATTACTTTCACTCTGGTTGCAATTATTCCAGCTATACGATGGACAAACTGTTGGATTTTGATTGTACTTTATACTTCTGGCGTTGACTTCTAAGGCCCTATGTATTCGATCTGGTGTAGCAATGCCACAGAGTTAAGTCTAGGATGCCCGCAACGTAGAAATGGCTATTACTTTCACACTGGTTGCAATTATTCGTTTTATACGATGGAAAAACTGTTGTACATATATCGTATTTTATGCTTCTGGCGTAGACTTCTTAGGCCCTAACTATTCGATCAGGTGGAGCAACGCCCTGGGGTGAAGCCTAGGTTTCGCGGAACGTAGAAATGACCATAACTTTCACACTGGTTTCAATTATTCGTTTTATACAATGGAAAAGCTGTTCTACTTATTTTGTATTTTATGCTTCGGCCGTTGACTCCTAAGGCCCCAACTATTCGATCTGGTGGAGTAACGCCCTAGAGTGAAGCCTAGTTTGCCCGGATTATAGAAATGACCATCACCTTCACACGGTTTGCGATTATTCATTTTATACGATGGTAAAACTGTTGTACATATATCGTATTTTATGCTTCTGGCGTTGACATCTTAGGCCCTAACTATTCGATCAGGTGGAGCAACGCCCTAGGGTGAAGCCTAGGTTGCCCGGAACGTAGAAATGACCAAAACGTTCATACTGGTTGCAATTATTCGTTTTATACGATGGAAAAACTGTTGTATTTATTTTGTATTTGGTGCTTCTGGCGTTGACTTCTTAGGCCCTAACTGTTAGACGTGGAGGGCCAACGCCCTAGAGTGAAGCCTAGGTTGCCCGGAACGTAGAAATGATCATATCTTTCAGAATGGTTGCAATTATTCCTGTTATACGATGAAAAAAATGTTGTGTTTTTATTGTATTTTATGCCTCAGGCGTTGACTTCTAAGGCCCTAACTATTCGATGTGTTGGAGCAACGCCCTTGAGCGAAGCCTAGGTTGCCCGGAACGTAAAAATGAACTGTACTTTCACACTGGTTGCAATTATTCCCTTTATACGATGGAAAAACTGTAGTACTTATGTTGTATTTTATGCCTCTGGCGTCGAATTCTAAGTCCCTAACTATTCGATCTGGTGGAGCAACGCCCTAGAGTGAAGCCTAGGTTGCCCGGAACGTAGAAATGACCGTTACTTTCACACTGTTTGCAAATGTACATTATATACGATGGAAAAGCTGTTGTATTTATATTGTATTTTATGCTTCTGGCGTTGACTTCTTAGGCCCTAACTATTCGATCAGGTAGAGCAACGCCCTAGAGCGAAACCTAGGTTGCCCGGAACGTAGAAATGACCTGTACTTTCACACTGGTTGCAATTATTCCTGTTATACAATGGAAAAACTGTTGCGTTTTTATTGTATTTTATGCTTCTGGCGTTAAATTCTAAGTCCCGAACTATTCGACCTGGTGGAGCAACGCCCCAGTGTTAAGCCTAGGTTGCCCGGTACGTAGAAATGACCACAACTTTCACACTGGTTGCAATTATTCGATTTATACAATGGAAAAACTGTTCTATTTATTTCGTATTTTATGCTTCGGGCGTTGACTTCTAAAGCCCTAACTATTCGATCCGGTGGCGCAACGCTCTAGAGTGAAGCCTAGGTTGCCCGGGACGTAGAAGTGACCATTACCTTCACATTGCTTGCAATTATACATTTCATACGATGGAAAAACTGTTGTATTTTTATTGTGTTTTATGCTTCTGGCGTTGTATTCAAAGCACCTAACTATTCGATCTGGTACAGCAACGCCCTGGAGTTAAGGCTAGGTTTCCCGGAACGTAGAAATGGCCATTACTTTCACACTGGTTGCAATTATTCCTTTTATACGATGGTAAAACTGTTGTATTTTTATTGTATTTTATCCTTCTGGCGTTGACTTCGAAGTCCCTAGCAATTCGATCTGGTGGAGCAACGCCCTACAGTTAAGCCTAGGTTGCCCGGAACGTAGAAATGACATTTACTTTCACACTCTTTGCAAATATACATCATATACGATGGAAAAGCTGTTGTATTTATATTGTATTTTATGCTTCTGGCGTTGACTTCTAAGGCCGTAGCTATTCGATGTGGTGGGGCAACGCCCTAGAGTGAAGCCTAGGTTTCTCGGAACGTAGAAATGACCATTACTTCCTCACTGTTTGCAATTAGTCATTTTATACATGGAAAAACTGTTGTACATATATCGTATTTTATGCTCCTGGCGTTGACTTCTAAGGCCCTAACTCTTCGATCTGGTGGAGCAACGCCCTAGGGTGAAGCCTAGGTTGCCCGGAACGTAGAAATGACCATAACTATCAGACTGGTTGCAATTATTCGTTTTATACGATGGAAAGACTGTTGTATTTATATTGTATTTTATAGTTATGGCGTTGTCTTCTAGGGCCGTAGCTATTCGAGGTGGTTGAGCAACGCCCTAGAGTGAAGCCTGGGTTGCCCGGAACGTAGAAATGACCATAGTTTTCATACTGGTTGCAATTATTAGTTTTATACGATGGAAAAACTGTTGCATTTATTTTGTATTTGGTGCTCCTGGCGCTGACTTCTTAGGCCCTAGCTATTGGATCTGGTGGAGCGACGCCCCGGAGTGTAGCCTAGGTTGCCCGGAACGTAGAAGTGACCATAGCTTTCACACTGGTTGCAATTATTCCTGTTATAAAAGGGAAAAACTGTTGTATTTATATTGCATTTTATGCTTCTGGCTTTGACTTCTTAGGCCCTAACTATTCGATCTGGTGGAGCAACGCCATAGAGCAAAACCTAGGTTGCCCGGATCGTAGAAATGACCATTACCGTCACGCTTGTTGCAACTATTCCTGTTATACGATGGACAAACTGTTGGATTTTGATTGTACTTTATTCTTCTGGCGTTGACTTCTAAGGCCCTATGTATTAGACCTGGTGGAGCAATGCCTCAGAGTTAGGTCTAGGATGCCCGGAACGTAGAAATGGCCATTACTTTCACACTCGTTGCAATTATTCATTTTATACGATGGAAAAACTGTTGTATTTATATTGTATTTTATGTTTCTGGCGTTGACCCCTAAGGCCGTAGCTATTCGATGTGGTCGAGCAACGCCCTAGAGTGAAGCCTAGGATGCCCGCAACGTAGAAATGACCATATCTTTCACACTGTTTGCAATTATTCCTGTTATACGATTGAATAACTGTTGTATTTATATTGTATTTTATGCTTCTGGCGCTGACTTCTAAGCCCGCACCTATTCGATGTGGTGGAGCGACGCCCTAGAGTGAAGCCTAGGTTGCCCGGAACGTAGAAATGACCATACCATTCACACTGGTTGCAATAATTCCTGTTTTACAAGGGAAAAACTGTTGTATTTATATTGTATTTTATGCTTCTGGCGTTGACATCCTGGGCCCTAACTATTCTATCTGGAGGAGCAGCGCCCTAGAGTGAAGCCTAGGTTGCCCGGAATGCAGAAATGACCATCACTTTCACACTGGTGGCAATTATTCCTGTTATTCGATGGACAAACTGTTGGATTTTTAATGTACTTTATGCTTCTGGCGTTGACTTCTAAGGCCCTATGTATTCGATCTGGTGGAGCAATGCCTCAGTGTTAAGTCTAGGATGCCCGGAACGTAGAAATGTCCGTTACTTTCACACTGGTTGCAATTACTCATTTTATGCGATGGAAAAGCTGTTGTACATATATCGTATTTTATGCTTCTGGCATTGACTTCTTAGGCCCTAACTATTGGATCTGCTGGAGCAACGCCCAGGGGTGTAGCCTAGGTTGCGCGGAACGTAGAAATGACCATAACTTTCATACTGGTTGCAATTATTCGTTTTATACGATGGAAAAACTGTTGTATTTATATTGTATTTTATGCATCAGCGTTGACTTCCTAGGCCCTAACTATTCGCTCTGGTGGAACAACGCCCTAGTGTGATGCCTAGGTTGCCCGGATCGTAGAAATGACCATTACTTGCACACTGGTTGCAATTATTCGTTTTATACGATGGAAAAACTGTTGTATTTATTTTGTATTTGGTGCTCCTGGCGTTGACTTCTTAGGCCCTAGCTATTGGATCTGGTGGACCAACGCCCTAGAGTGAAGCCCAGGTTGCCCGGAACGTAGAAATGACCATTACTTCCACACTGTTTGCAATTATTCATATTATACAGTGGAAAAACTTGTGTATTTATATTGTATTTTATGCTTCTGGCATTGACTTGTAAGGCCCTACCTATTCGATGTGGTTGAGCAACGCCCTACAGTGAAGCCTAGATTGCCCGGGACGTAGAAATGACCACAACTTTCATACTGGTTGCAATTATTCGTTTTATACGATGGAAAAACTGTTGCGTTTATTTTGTATTTGGTGCTTCTGGCGTTGACTTCTTAGGCCCTAACTGTTGGATGTGGTGGACCAAAGCCCTAGAGTGAAGCGTAGGTTGCCCGGACCATAGAAATGACCGTTACTTTTACACTGTTTGCAAATGTACATTATATACCATGGAAAAGCTGTTGTATTTATATTGTATTTTATGCTTCTAGCGTTGACTTCTTAGGCCCTAACTATTTGATCCGGTGGAGCACCGCCCTGCAGTGAAGCCTAGGTTGCCCGGAACGTGGAAATGACCATAACTTTCACACTGGTTTCAATTATTCGTTTTATACAATGGAAAAACTGTTCTATTTATTTTGCATTTTATGCATCGGGCGTTGAGTTCTATGGCCCTAACTATTCGATCTGGTGGAGCAACGCCCTAGAGTGAAGCCTAGGTTGCCCGGAACGTAGAATTGACCATTACCTTCACACTGTTTGCGATTATTCATTTTATACGATGGTAAAACTGTTGTATTTATTTTGTATTTTATGCTTCTGTCATTGACTTCTAAGGCCCTAGCGATTCCATCTGGTGGAGCATCGCCCTAGAGTGGAGCCTAGGTCGCCCGAAACGTGGAAATGACCATTACTTTCACTCTGGTTGCAACTATTCCAGCTATACGATGGACAAACTGTTGGATTTTGATTGTACTTTATGCTTCAGGCGCTGACTTCTTAGGCCCCAACTATTCGATCTGGTGGAGCGACGCCCTAGAGTGAAGCCTAGGATGCTCTGAATATAGAAATGACCATCACATTCACACGGTTTGCGATTATTCGTTTTATACGATGATAAAACTGTTGTACATATATCGTATTTTATGCTTCTGGCGTTGACTTCTTAGGCCCTAACTATTCGATCAGGTGGAGCAACGCCCTAGGGTGAAGCCTAGGTTGCCCGGAACGAAGAAATGACCATAACTTTCATACTGGTTGCAATTATTCGTTTCATACGATGGAAAAACTGTTGTATTTATTTTGTATTTGGTGCTTCTGGCGTTGACTTCGAAGGCCCTAACTATTCGATGTGGTGGAGCAACGCCCTTGAGCGAAGCCTAGGTAGCCCGGAACGTAAAAATGACCTGTACTTTCACACTGGTTGCAATTATTCCTGTTATACGATGGAAAAACTGTTGTACTTATGTTGTATTTTATGCTTCTGGCGTCGAAGTCTAAGTCCCTAACTATTCGATCTGGTGGAGCAACGCCCTAGAGTGAAGCCTAAGTTGCCCGGAACGTAGAAATGACCGTTACTTTCACACTGTTTGCAAATGTACATTATATACGATGGAAAAGCTGTTGTATTTATATTGTATTTTCTGCTCCTGGCGTTGACTTCTTAGGCCCTAACTATTTGATCTGGTGGAGCACCGCCCTGTAGTGAAGCCTAGGTTGCCCGGAACGTAGAAATGACCATAACTTTCACACTGGTTTCAATTATTCGTTTTATACAATGTAAAAACTGTTCTATTTATCTTGTATTTTAGGCTTCGGGCGTTGACTTCTATGGCCCTAACTATTCGATCTGGTGGAGCAACGCCCTAGAGTGAAGCCTAGGTTGCCCGGAACGTAGAATTGACCATTACCTTCACACTGTTTGCGATTATTCATTTTGTACGATGGTAAAACTGTTGTATTTATTTTGTATTTTATGCTTCTGGCATTGACTTCTAGGGCTCTAGCTGTTCCATCTGGTGGAGCAACGCCCTAGAGTGGAGCCTAGGTCGCCCGAAACGTGGAAATGACCATTACTTTCACTCTGGTTGCAATTATTCCAGCTATACGATGGACAAACTGTTGGATTTTGATTGTACTTTATACTTCTGGCGTTGACTTCTAAGGCCCTATGTATTCGATCTGGTGTAGCAATGCCACAGAGTTAAGTCTAGGATGCCCGCAACGTAGAAATGGCTATTACTTTCACACTGGTTGCAATTATTCGTTTTATACGATGGAAAAACTGTTGTACATATATCGTATTTTATGCTTCTGGCGTTGACTTCTTAGGCCCTAACTATTCGATCAGGTGGAGCAACGCCCTAGGGTGAAGCCTAGGTTTCGCGGAACGTAGAAATGACCATAACTTTCACACTGGTTTCAATTATTCGTTTTATACAATGGAAAAGCTGTTCTACTTATTTTGTATTTTATGCTTCGGCCGTTGACTCCTAAGGCCCCAACTATTCGATCTGGTTGAGTAACGCCCTAGAGTGAAGCCTAGTTTGCCCGGATTATAGAAATGACCATCACCTTCACACGGTTTGCGATTATTCATTTTATACGATGGTAAAACTGTTGTACATATATCGTATTTTATGCTTCTGGCGTTGACTGCTTAGGCCCTAACTATTCGATCAGGTGGAGCAACGCCCTAGGGTGAAGCCTAGGTTGCCCGGAACGTAGAAATGACCAAAACTTTCATACTGGTTGCAATTATTCGTTTTATACGATGGAAAAACTGTTGTATTTATTTTGTATTTGGTGCTTCTGGCGTTGACTTCTTAGGCCCTAACTGTTAGACGTGGAGGGCCAACGCCCTAGAGTGAAGCCTAGGTTGCCCGGAACGTAGAAATGACCATATCTTTCAGACTGGTTGCAATTATTCCTGTTATACGATGAAAAAAATGTTGTGTTTTTATTGTATTTTATGCCTCAGGCGTTGACTTCTAAGGCCCTAACTATTCGATGTGTTGGAGCAACGCCCTTGAGCGAAGCCTAGGTTGCCCGGAACGTAAAAATGAACTGTACTTTCACACTGGTTGCAATTATTCCTTTTATACGATGGAAAAACTGTTGTACTTATGTTGTATTTTATGCCTCTGGCGTCGATTTCTAAGTCCCCAACTATTCGATCTGGTGGAGTAACGCCCTAGAGTGAAGCCTAGTTTGCCCGGATTATAGAAATGACCATCACCTTCACACGGTTTGCGATTATTCATTTTATACGATGGTAAAACTGTTGTACATATATCGTATTTTATGCTTCTGGCGTTGACTTCTTAGGCCCTAACTATTCGATCAGGTGGAGCAACGCCCTAGAGTGAAGCCTAGGTTGCCCGGAACGTAGAATTGACCATTACCTTCACACTGTTTGCGATTATTCATTTCGTACGATGGTAAAACTGTTGTATTTATTTTGTATTTTATGCTTCTGGCATTGACTTCTAGGGCTCTAGCTATTCCATCTGGTGGAGCAACGCCCTAGAGTGGAGCCTAGGTCGCCCGAAACGTGGAAATGACCATTACTTTCACTCTGGTTGCAATTATTCCAGCTATACGATGGACAAACTGTTGGATTTTGATTGTACTTTATACTTCTGGCGTTGACTTCTAAGGCCCTATGTATTCGATCTGGCGTAGCAATGCCACAGTGTTAAGTCTAGGATGCCCGCAACGTAGAAATGGCTATTACTTTCACACTGGTTGCAATTATTCGTTTTATACGATGGAAAAACTGTTGTACATATATCGTATTTTATGCTTCTGGCGTTGACTTCTTAGGCCCTAACTATTCGATCAGGTGGAGCAACGCCCTAGGGTGAAGCCTAGGTTTCGCGGAACGTAGAAATGACCATAACTTTCACACTGGTTTCAATTATTCGTTTTATACAATGGAAAAGCTGTTCTACTTATTTTGTATTTTATGCTTCGGCCGTTGACTCCTAAGGCCCCAACTATTCGATCTGGTGGAGTAACGCCCTAGAGTGAAGCCTAGTTTGCCCGGATTATAGAAATGACCATCACCTTCACACGGTTTGCGATTATTCATTTTATACGATGGTAAAACTGTTGTACATATATCGTATTTTATGCTTCTGGCGTTGACTTCTTAGGCCCTAACTATTCGATCAGGTGGAGCAACGCCCTAGGGTGAAGCCTAGGTTGCCCGGAACGTAGAAATGACCAAAACTTTCATACTGGTTGCAATTATTCGTTTTATACGATGGAAAAACTGTTGTATTTATTTTGTATTTGGTGCTTCTGGCGTTGACTTCTTAGGCCCTAACTGTTAGACGTGGAGGGCCAACGCCCTAGAGTGAAGCCTAGGTTGCCCGGAACGTAGAAATGACCATATCTTTCAGACTGGTTGCAATTATTCCTGTTATACGATGAAAAAAATGTTGTGTTTTTATTGTATTTTATGCCTCAGGCGTTGACTTCTAAGGCCCTAACTATTCGATGTGTTGGAGCAACGCCCTTGAGCGAAGCCTAGGTTGCCCGGAACGTAAAAATGAACTGTACTTTCACACTGGTTGCAATTATTCCTTTTATACGATGGAAAAACTGTTGTACTTATGTTGTATTTTATGCCTCTGGCGTCGATTTCTAAGTCCCTAACTATTCGATCTGGTGGAGCAACGCCCTAGAGTGAAGCCTAGGTTGCCCGGAACGTAGAAATGACCGTTACTTTCACACTGTTTGCAAATGTACATTATATACGATGGAAAAGCTGTTGTATTTATATTGTATTTTATGCTTCTGGGGTTGACATCCTGGGCCCTAACTATTCTATCTGGAGGAGCAGCGCCCTAGAGTGAAGCCTAGGTTGCCCGGAATGTAGAAATGACCATCACTTTCACACTGGTGGCAATTATTCCTGTTATTCGATGGACAAACTGTTGGATTTTTAATGTACTTTATGCTTCTGGCGTTGACTTCTAAGGCCCTATGTATTCGATCTGGTGGAGCAATCCCTCAGTGTTAAGTCTAGGATGCCCGGAACGTAGAAATGTCCGTTACTTTCACACTGGTTGCAATTACTCATTTTATGCGATGGAAAAGCTGTTGTACATATATCGTATTTTATGCTTCTGGCATTGACTTCTTAGGCCCTAACTATTCGATCTGCTGCAGCAACGCCCAGGGGTGTAGCCTAGGTTGCGCGGAACGTAGAAATGACCATAACTTTCATACTGGTTGCAATTATTCGTTTTATACGATGGAAAAACTGTTGTATTCATTTTGTATTTGGTGCTTCTGGCGTTGACTTCTTAGGCCCTAACTATTCGATGTGGTTGAGCAACGCCCTAGAGTGAAGCCTAGATTGCCCGGAACGTTGAAATGACCATAACTTTCATACTGGTTGCAATTATTCGTTTTATACGATGGAAAAACTGTTGTATTTATATTGTATTTTATGCATCAGCGTTGACTTCCTAGGCCCTAACTATTCGCTCTGGTGGAACAACGCCCTAGGGTGATGCCTAGGTTGCCCGGATCGTAGAAATGATCATTACTTGCACACTGGTTGCAATTATTCGTTTTATACGATGGAAAAACTGTTGTATTTATTTTGTATTTGGTGCTCCTGGCGTTGACTTCTTAGGCCCTAGCTATTGGATCTGGTGGACCAACGCCCTAGAGTGAAGCCTAGGTTGCCCGGAACGTAGAAATGACCATTACTTCCACACTGTTTGCAATTATTCATATTATACAGTGGAAAAACTTGTGTATTTATATTGTATTTTATGCTTCTGGCATTGACTTGTAAGGCCCTACCTATTCGATGTGGTTGAGCAACGCCCTACAGTGAAGCCTAGATTGCCCGGAACGTAGAAATGACCACAACTTTCATACTGGTTGCAATTATTCGTTTTATACGATGGAAAAACTGTTGCGTTTATTTTGTATTTGGTGCTTCTGGCGTTGACTTCTTAAGCCCTAACTGTTGGATGTGGTGGACCAAAGCCCTAGAGTGAAGCGTAGGTTGCCGGGACCGTAGAAATGACCGTGACTTTCACACTGTTTGCAAATGTACATTATATACCATGGAAAAGCTGTTGTATTTATATTGTATTTTATGCTTCTGGCGTTGACTTCTTAGGCCCTAACTATTTGATCCGGTGGAGCACCGCCCTGTAGTGAAGCCTAGGTTGCCCGGAACGTGGAAATGACCATAACTTTCACACTGGTTTCTATTATTCGTTTTATACAATGGAAAAACTGTTCTATTTATTTTGTATTTTATGCATCGGGCGTTGAGTTCTATGGCCCTAACTATTCGATCTGGTGGAGCAACGCCCTAGAGTGAAGCCTAGCTTGCCCGGAACGTAGAATTGACCATTACCTTCACACTGTTTGCGATTATTCATTTTATACGATGGTAAAACTGTTGTATTTATTTTGTATTTTATGCTTCTCTCATTGACTTCTAAGGCCCTAGCGGTTCCATCTGGTGGAGCATCGCCCTAGAGTGGAGCCTAGGTCGCCCGAAACGTGGAAATGACCATTACTTTCACTCTGGTTGCAACTATTCCAGCTATACGATGGACAAACTGTTGGATTTTGATTGTACTTTATGCTTCAGGCGTTGACTTCTTAGGCCCTAACTATTCTTCTGGTGGAACAACGCCCTAGGGTGAAGCCTAGGTTGCGCGGAACGTAGAAATGACCATTACCTTCACACTGTTTGCGATTATTCATTTTATACGATGGTAAAACTGTTGTACATATATCGTATTTTATGCTTCTGGCGTTGACTTCTTAGGCCCTAACTATTCGACCAGGTGGAGCAACGCCCTAGGGTGAAGCCTAGGTTGCCCGGAACGTAGAAATGACCATAACTTTCATACGGGTTGCAATTATTCGTTTTATACGATGGAAAAACTGTTGTATTAATTTTGTATTTGGTGCTTCAGGCGCTGACTTCTTAGGCCCTAACTATTCGCTCTGGTGGAACAACGCCCTAGGGTGAAGCCTAGGTTGCCCGGAACGTAGGAATGAACATTACCTTCACACTGTTTGCGATTCTTCATTTTATAGGATGGTAAAACTGTTGTACATATATCGTATTTTATGCTTCTGGCGTTGACTTCTTAGGCCCTAACTATTCGATAAGGTGGAGCAACGACCTAGGGTGAAGCCTAGGTTGCCCGGAACGTAGAAATGACCATAACTATCATGCTGGTTGCAATTATTCCTTTTATACAAGGGAAAAACTGTTGTATTTATTTTGTATTTGGTGCTTCTGGCGTTGACTTCTAAGGCCCTAACTATTCGATGTGGTGGAGCAACGCCCTTGAGCGAAGCCTAGGTAGCCCGGAACGTAAAAATGACCTGTACTTTCACACTGGTTGCAATTATTCCTGTCATACGATGGAAAAACTGTTGTACTTATGTTGTATTTTATGCTTCTGGCGTCGAATTCTAAGTCCCTAACTATTCGATCTGGTGGAGCAACGCCCTAGAGTGAAGCCTAGCTTGCCCGGAACGTAGAAATGACCGTTACTTTCACACTGTTTGCAAATGTACATTATATACGATGGAAAAGCTGTTGTATTTATATTGTATTTTCTGCTCCTGGCGTTGACTTCTTAGGCCTTAACTATTTGATCTGGTGGAGCACCGCCCTGTAGTGAAGCCTAGGTTGCCCGGAACGTAGAAGTGATCATAACTTTCACACTGGTTTCAATTATTCGTTTTATACAATGTAAAAACTGTTCTATTTATTTTGTATTTTATGCTTCGGGCGTTGACTTCTATGGCCCTAACTATTCGATCTGGTGGAGCAACGCTCTAGAGTGAAGCCTAGGTTGCCCGGAACGTAGAATTGACCATTACCTTCACACTGTTTGCGATTATTCATTTTGTACTATGGTAAAACTGTTGTATTTATTTTGTATTTTATGCTTCTGGCATTGACTTCTAGGGCTCTAGCTATTCCATCTGGTGGAGCAACGCCCTAGTGTGGAGCCTAGGTCGCCCGAAACGTGGAAATGACCATTACTTTCACTCTGGTTGCAATTATTCCAGCTATACGATGGACAAACTGTTGGATTTTGATTGTACTTTATACTTCTGGCGTTGACTTCTAAGGCCCTATGTATTCGATCTGGTGTAGCAATGCCACAGAGTTAAGTCTAGGATGCCCGCAACGTAGAAATGGCTATTACTTTCACACTGGTTGCAATTATTCGTTTTATACGATGGAAAAACTGTTGTACATATATCGTATTTTATGCTTCTGGCGTTGACTTCTTAGGCCCTAACTATTCGATCAGGTGGAGCAACGCCCTAGGGTGAAGCCTAGGTTTCGCGGAACGTAGAAATGACCATAACTTTCACACTGGTTTCAATTATTCGTTTTATACAATGGAAATGCTGTTCTACTTATTTTGTATTTTATGCTTCGGCCGTTGACTCCTAAGGCCCCAACTATTCGATCTGGTGGAGTAACGCCCTAGAGTGAAGCCTAGTTTGCCCGGATTATAGAAATGACCATCACCTTCACACGGTTTGCGATTATTCATTTTATACGATGGTAAAACTGTTGTACATATATCGTATTTTATGCTTCTGGCGTTGACTTCTTAGGCCCTAACTATTCGATCAGGTGGAGCAACGCCCTATGGTGAAGCCTAGGTTGCCCGGAACGTAGAAATGACCAAAACTTTCATACTGGTTGCAATTATTCGTTTTATACGATGGAAAAACTGTTGTATTTATTTTGTATTTGGTGCTTCTGGCGTTGACTTCTTAGGCCCTAACTGTTAGACGAGGAGGGCCAACGCCCTAGAGTGAAGCCTAGGTTGCCCGGAACGTAGAAATGACCATATCTTTCAGACTGGTTGCAATTATTCCTGTTATAAAAGGGAAAAACTGTTGTATTTATATTGCATTTTATGCTTCTGGCTTTGACTTCTTAGGCCCTAACTATTCGATCTGGTGGAGCAACGCCCTAGAGTGAAGCCTAGGTTGCCCGGAACGTAGAAATGACCATTAGCTTCACACTGGTTGCAATTATTCCTGTAATACGATGGAAAAACTGTTGTACTTATGTTGTATTTTATGCTTCCTGCGTCGATTTCTAAGTACCTAACTATTCGATCTGGTGGAGCAACTCCCTAAACTGAAGCCTAGGTTGCCTGGAACGTAGAAATGACCTTTACTTTCACACTGTTTGCAAATATACATCATATACGATGGAAAAGCTGTTGTATTTATATTGTATTTTATGCTTCTGGCGTTGACTTCTTAGGCCCTAACTGTTCGATCTGGTGGAACAACGCCCTAGGGTGAAGCCTAGGTTGGCCGGAACGTAGAAATTACCATAACTTTCATACTGGATGCAATTATTCGATTTATACGATGGCAAAACTGTTGCATTTATTTTGTATTTGGTGCTCCTGGCGTTGACTTCTTAGGCCCTAGCTATTGGATCTGGTGGACCAACGCCCTGGAGTGTAGCCTAGGTTGCCCGGAACGTAGAAGTGACCATAGCTTTCACACTGGTCGCAATTATTCCTGTTATACAAGGGAAAAACTGTTGTATTTATATTGCATTTTATGCTTCTGGCTTTGACTTCTTAGGCCCTAACTATTCGATCTGGTGGAGCAACGCCCTGTAGTGAAGCCTAGGTTGCCCGGAACGTAGAAATGACCATAACTTTCACACTGGTTTCAATTATTCGATTTATACAATGGAAAAACTGTTCTATTTATTTTGTATTTTATGCTTCGGGCGTTGACTTCTATGGCCCTAACTATTCGATCTGGTGGAACAACGCCCTAGAGTGAAGCCTAGGTTGCCCGGGACGTAGAAATGACCATTACCTTCACACTGTTTGCGATTATTCATTTTATACGATGGTAAAACTGTTGTACATACATCGTATTTTATGCTTCTGGCGTTGACTTCTTAGGCCCTAACTTTTCGATCAGGTAGAGCAACGCCCTAGAGCGAAACCTAGGTGGCCCGGAACGTAGAAATGACCTGTACTTTCACACTGGTTGCAATTATTCCTGTTACACAATGGAAAAACTGTTGCGTTTTTATTGTATTTTATGCTTCTGGCGTTAAATTCTAAGTCCCGAACTATTCGATCCGGTGGCGCAACGCTCTAGAGTGAAGCCTAGGTTGCCCGGGACGTAGAAGTGACCATTACCTTCACATTGCTTGCAATTATACATTTCATACGATGGAAATACTGTTGTATTTTTATTGTGTTTTATGCTTCTGGCGTTGTATTCAAAGCACCTAACTATTCGATCTGGTGCAATAACGCCCTGGAGTTAAGGCTAGGTTTCCCGGAACGTAGAAATGGCCATTACTTTCACACTGGTTGCAATTATTCCTTTTATACGATGGTAAAACTGTTCTATTTTTATTGTACTTTATGCTTAAGTCGGTGACTTCTAAGGCCGTAGCTAATCGATGTGGTGGAGCAACGCCCTAGAGTGAAGCCTAGGATGCCCGGAACGCAGAAATGGCTATTACTTTCACACTGGTTGCAATTATTCCTTTTATACGATGGAAAAACTGTTGCATTTTTATTGTATTTTATCCTTCTGGCGTTGACTTCGAAGTCCCTAGCAATTCGATCTGGTGGAGCAACGCCCTACAGTTAAGCCTAGGTTGCCCGGAACGTAGAAATGACATTTACTTTCACACTCTTTGCAAATATACATCATATACGATGGAAAAGCTGTTGTATTTATATTGTATTTTATGCTTCTGGCGTTGACTTCTTAGGCCCTAACTATTCGATCTGGTGGAACAACGCCCTAGGGTGAAGCCTAGGTTGGCCGGAACGTAGAAATGACCATAACTTTCATACTGGTTGCAATTATTCGATTTATACGATGGCAAAACTGTTGCATTTATTTTGTATTTGGTGCTCCTGGCGTTGACTTCTTAGGCCCTAGCTATTGGATCTGGTGGACCAACGCCCTGGAGTGTAGCCTAGGTTGCCCGGAACGTAGAAGTGACCATAGCTTTCACACTGGTCGCAATTATTCCTGTTATACAAGGGAAAAACTGTTGTATTTATATTGCATTTTATGCTTCTGGCTTTGACTTCTTAGGCCCTAACTATTCGATCTGGTGGAGCAACGCCCTGTAGTGAAGCCTAGGTTGCCCGGAACGTAGAAATGACCATAACTTTCACACTGGTTTCAATTATTCGATTTATACAATGGAAAAACTGTTCTATTTATTTTGTATTTTATGCTTCGGGCGTTGACTTCTATGGCCCTAACTATTCGATCTGGTGGAACAACGCCCTAGAGTGAAGCCTAGGTTGCCCGGGACGTAGAAATGACCATTACCTTCACACTGTTTGCTATTATTCATTTTATACGATGGTAAAACTGTTGTACATACATCGTATTTTATGCTTCTGGCGTTGACTTCTTAGGCCCTAACTATTCGATCAGGTAGAGCAACGCCCTAGAGCGAAACCTAGGTTGCCCGGAACGTAGAAATGACCTGTACTTTCACACTGGTTGCAATTATTCCTGTTATACAATGGAAAAACTGTTGCGTTTTTATTGTATTTTATGCTTCTGGCGTTAAATTCTAAGTCCCGAACTATTCGATCCGGTGGCGCAACGCTCTAGAGTGAAGCCTAGGTTGCCCGGAACGTAGAAATGACCATAGTTTTCATACTGGTTGCAATTATTAGTTTTATACGATGGAAAAACTGTTGCATTTATTTTGTATTTGGTGCTCCTGGCGCTGTCTTCTTAGGCCCTAGCTATTGGATCTGGTGGAGCGACGCCCCGGAGTGTAGCCTAGGTTGCCCGGAACGTAGAAGTGACCATAGCTTTCACACTGGTTGCAATTATTCCTGTTATAAAAGGGAAAAACTGTTGTATTTATATTGCATTTTATGCTTCTGGCTTTGACTTCTTAGGCCCTAACTATTCGATCTGGTGGAGCAACGCCCTAGAGTGAAGCCTAGGTTGCCCGGAACGTAGAAATGACCATTAGCTTCACACTGGTTGCAATTATTCCTGTAATACGATGGAAAAACTGTTGTACTTATGTTGTATTTTATGCTTCCTGCGTCGAATTCTAAGTACCTAACTATTCGATCTGGTGGAGCAACTCCCTAAACTGAAGCCTAGGTTGCCTGGAACGTAGAAATGACCTTTACTTTCACACTGTTTGCAAATATACATCATATACGATGGAAAAGCTGTTGTATTTATATTGTATTTTATGCTTCTGGCGTTGACTTCTTAGGCCCTAACTATCCGATGTGGTGGAGCAATGCCCTAGAGTGAAGCCTAGATTGACCGGAACGTAGAAATGACCATACCTTTCACACTGGTTGCAATTATTCCTGTTATACAAGGGAAAACTGTTGTATTTATATTGTATTTTATGCTTCTGGCGTTGACTTCTAAGGCCCTATGTATTCGATCTGGTGGAGCAATGCCTCAGAGTTAAGTCTAGGATGCCCGGAACGTAGAAATGGCCATTACTTTCCCACTGGTTGGAATTATTCGTTTTATACGATGGAAAAACTGTTGTATTTTTATTGTATTTTATGCTTCTGGCGTTGACTTCTAAGTCCCTTGCTTTTCGATCTGGTGGAGCAACGCCCTAGAGTGAAGCCGAGGTTGCCCGGAACGTAGAAATGACCATTACCTTCACACTGTTTGTGATTATTCATTTTATACGATTGTAACACTGTTGTACTTATGTTGTATTTTATTCTTCTGGCGTTGATTTCTTAGTCCCTTTCTGTTCGATCTGGTGGAGCAACGCCCTTGAGCGATGCCTAGGTTGCCCGGAACGTAGAAATGACCTGTACTTTCACACTGGTTGCATTGATTCCTGTTATACGATGGGAAAGCTGTTGTACTCATGTTGTATTTTATGCTTCAGCCGTTGACTTCTAAGGCCGTAGCTATTCGATATGGTGGAGCAATGCCCTAGAGTGAAGCCTAGGTTGCGCGGAACGTAGAAATGACCATGCCTTTCACACTGGTTGCATTTATTCCTGTTATACGATGGAAAAACTGTTGTATTTATGTTATATTTTATGCTTCAGCCGTTGACCTCTAAGGCCGTAGCTATTCGATATGGTGGTGCAACGCCCTAGAGTAAAGCCTAGGTTGCCCGGAAAGTAGAAATGACCATTACTTCCACACTGTTTGCAATTATTCATTTTATACGATGGAAAAACTGTTGTATTTTTATTGCATTTTATGCTTCTGGCGTTGACTTCTAAGTCCCTTACTTTTCGATCTGGTGGAGCAACGCCATTGATCGAAGCCTATGTTGCCCGGAACGTAGAAATGACCTGTACTTTCACAGTGGTTGCAATTATTCCTGTTATACGATGGGAAAACTGTTGTACTTATGTTGTATTTTATACTTCTGGAGCCGAATTCTAAGTCCCTAACTATTCGATCTGGTGCAGCAACGCCCTAGAGTGAAGCCTAGGTTGCCCGGAACGTAGAAATGACCATTACTTCCACACTGTTTGCAATTATTCATATTATACAGTGGAAAAACTGTTGTATTTATATTGTATTTTATGCTCCTGGCATTGACTTGTAAGGCCCTAACTATTCGATGTGGTAGAGCAATGCCCTAGAGTGAAGCCTAGATTGACCGGAACGTAGAAATGACCATACCTTTCACACTGGTTGCAATTATTCCTGTTATACAAGGGAAAACTGTTGTATTTATATTGTATTTTATGCTTCTGGCGTTGACTTCTAATGCCCTATGTATTCGATCTGGTGGAGCAATGCCTCAGAGTTAAGTCTACGATGCCCGGAACGTAGAAATGGCCATTACTTTCCCACTGGTTGGAATTATTCGTTTTATACGATGGAAAAACTGTTGTATTTGTATTGTATTTTATGTTTCTGGCGTTGACTTCTAAGGCCGCAGCTATTCGATGTGGTGGAACAACGCCCTAGAGTGAAGCCTAGGTTGCCCGGAACGTAGAAATGACCATTACCTTCACACTGTTTGCCATTATTCATTTTATACGATGGTAAAACTGTTGTATTGTTATTGTATTTTATGCTTCTGGCGTTGACTTCTAAGTCCCTTGCTTTTCGATCTGGTGGAGCAACGCCCTAGAGTGAAGCCTAGGTTGCCCGTAACGTAGAAATGACCATTACCTTCACACTGTTTGTGATTATCCATTTTATACGATTGTAACACTGTTGTACTTATGTTGTATTTTATTCTTCTGGCGTTGATTTCTTAGTCCCTTTCTGTTCGATCTGGTGGAGCAACGCCCTAGAGTGAAGCCTAGGTTACCCGGAACGTAGAAATGACCAGTACTTTCACACTGGTAGCAGTTATTCCTGTTATACAATGGAAAAACTGTTGCATTTATTGTATTTTATGCTTCTTTTGTAGTATTCAAAGTCCCTAACTATGCGATTAGGTGGACCAACGCCCTACAGTTAAGCCTAGGTTGCCCGGAACGTAGAAATGACCATTACCTTCAGACTGGTTTCAATTATTCGTTTTATACGATGGAAAAACTGTTGCATTTTTATTGTATATTATGCTTCTGGCGTTGACTTCTTAGGTCCTAACTATTCGATCTGGAGGACCACCTCAATAGAGTGAAGCCTAGGTTGCCCGGAACGCAGAAATGACCATTACCTCGCACTGTTTGCGATTATTCATTTTATACGATGGTAAAACTGTTGTACAAATATCGTGTTTTATGCTTCTGGCGTTGACTTCTTAGTCCCTAGCTACTCGGTCAGGTGGAGCATCGCCCTAGGGTGAAGCCTCGGTTGCCCGGAACGTAGAAATCACCATTACCTCGCACTGTTTGCAAATATACATTATATACCATGGAAAAGCTGTTGTATCTATTTTGTATTTTATGCTTCTGGCGCTGACTTCTTAGGTCCTAACTATTGGATCTGGTGGAGCAACGCCCTGCAGTGAAGCCTAGGCTGCCCGGAACGTAGAAATGACCATTACCTTCACACTGTTTGCAAATATACATTATATACCATGGAAAAGCTGTTGTATCTAGTTTGTATTTAATGCTTCTGGCGTTGACTTGTAAGGCCCTAACAATTCGATCTGGTAGGGCAACGCCCTGGAGTGATGCCCAGATTGCCCGGAACGTAGAAATGACCATTACCTTTACGCTTGTTGCAATTATTCCTGATATACGATGAAAAAACTGCTGTATTTTTACTGTATTTTATGCTTGTGGCGTTGACTTCTTAGGCCCTAACTATTCGATCTGGTGGAGCAATGCCTCAGAGTTAAGTCTAGGATGCACGTAACGTTGAAATGGCCATTAGTTTCACACTGGTTGCAATTATTCATTTTATACGATCGAAAAACTGTTGTATTTATATTGTATTTTATGCTTCTGGCGTTGACTTCTTAGGCCCTAAATATTCGATCCGGTGGAGCATTGCCCTAGAGTGAGGCCTAGGTTGCCCGGACCGTAGAAATGACCGTTACTTTCACAATGTTTGCAACCATTAATTGTATACGATGGAAAAACTGTTGTATTTATATTGTATTTTATGCTTCTGGCGTTGACTTCTAAGGCCGTAACTAATCGATGTGGTGGAGCAACGCCCTAGAGTGCAGCCTATGTTGCACGGAACGTAGAAATGACCACAAGTTTCACTCTGGTTGCAATCATTCGTTTTATACAATGGAAAAACTGTTCTATTAATTTTGTATTTTATGCTTCGGGCGTTGACTTCTAAGGCCCTAGCTATCCGATCTGGTGGAGCAACGCCCTAGAGTGTAGCCTAGGTCGCCCAGAACGTAGAAATGACCATCACTTTCACTCTGGTTGCAATTATTCCTGTTATACGATGGAAAAACTGATGTATTTTTATTGTATTTTATGCGTCTGGAGTTGTTTTCTAAGGCCCTAACTCTCCGACCTGGTGTAGCAACGCCCTAGAGGGAAGCCTAGGTTGCACGTAACGTAGAAATGCCTATTACTTTCACACAGGTTGTAATTATTCCTGATATACGATGGAACAACTGTTGTATTTTTATTTTATTTTATGCTTGTGGCGTTGACTTCTAAGGCCGTAACTATTCGATCTGGTGTAGCAACGCCCTAGAGTAAAGCCTAGGTTGCCCGGAACGTAGAAATGACCATAACTCTCACACAGGTTGCAATTATCTGTTTTATACGATGGAAAAACTGTAGTATTTATATTGTATTTTATGCTTCTGGCGTTGACTTGTAAGGCCCTAACAATTCGATCTGGTAGGGCAACGCCCTGGAGTGATGCCCAGATTGCCCGGAACGTAGAAATGACCATTACCCTTACGCTTGTTGCAATTATTCCTGATATACGATGAAAAAACTGCTGTATTTTTATTGTATTTTATGCTTGTGGCGTTGACTTCTTAGGCCCTAACTATTCGATCCGGTGGAGCAACGCCCTAGAGTGAAGTCTAGATTGCCCGGAACGTAGAAATGACCATTACTTTCACACTGTTTGCAATTATTCATTTTATACGATCGAAAAACTGTTGTATTTATATTGTATTTTAATCTTCTGGCATTGACTTTTAAGGCCCTAACTATTCGATGTGGTGGAGCAACGCCCTAGAGTGAAGCCTAGGTTGCCCGGAACGTAGTAATGACTAATACTTTCACACTGTTTGCAATTATTCATTTTATACGATGGAATAACTGTTGTATTTATATTTTATTTTATTCTTCTGGCATTGACCTTTAAGGCCCTAACTGTTCGATCTGGTGGAACAACGCCCTAGAATGAAGCCTAGGTTGCCCGGAACGTAGAAATGGCCATCACTTTCACACTGTTTGCAACTATTCCTGTTATACGATGGAAAAACAGTTGTATTTATATTGTATTTTATGTTTCGGGCGTTGACTTCTAAGGCCCTAGCTGTTCGATCTGGTGGAGCAGCGCCCTAGAGAGAAGCCTAGGTTGCCCGAAACGTATAAATGACCATTACTTTCACTCTGGTTGCAATTATTCATGCTATACGATGGAAAAACTGTTGTATCTTTATTGTATTTTATGCTTCTGGCGTTGACTTCTTAGGCCCTAAATATTCGATCCGGTGGACCATCGCCCTAGAGTGAGGCCTAGGTTGCCCGGAACGTAGAAATGACCATAACTTTCACACTGGTTTCAATTATTCGTTTTATACGATGGAAAAAATGTTGCATTTTTATTGTATTTTATGCTTCTGGCGTTGACTTCTTAGGCCCTAACTATTCGATCTGGTGGAGCAACGCCCTAGGGTGAAGCCTAAGTTGCCAGGAACGTAGAAATGACCATAACTTTCATACTGGTTGCAATTATTCGTTTTATACGATGGAAAAACTGTTGTATTTATTTTGTATTTGGTGCTTGTGGCATTGACTTCTTAGGCCCTAACTGATGGATGTGGTGGACCAACGCCCAAGAGTGAATCCTAGGTTGCCCGGAACGTAGAAATGACCGTTACTTTCACAATGTTTGCAATCATTAATTGTATACGATGGAAAAACTGTTGAATTTATATAGTATTTTATGCTTCTGGCGTTGACTCTATGGCCGTAGCTAATCGTTGTGGTGGAGCAATGCCCTAGTGTGCAGCCTGTGTTGCACGGAACGTATAAATGACCATAAGTTTCACTCTGGTTGCAATCATTCGTTTTATACAATGGAAAGACTGTTCTATTAATTTTGTATTTTATGCTTCGGGCGTTGACTTCTAAGGGCCTAGCTATTCGATCTGGTGGAGCAACGTCCTAGAGTGTAGCCTAGGTCGCCCGGAACGTAGAAATGACCATCACTTTCAATCTGGTTGCAATTATTCCTGTTATGCGATGGAAAAACTGTTGTATTTATTTTGTATTTGGTGCTTCTCGCGTGGACTTCTTAGGCCCCAACTATTGGATCTGGTGGACCAACGCCCTACAGTGATGCCTAGGTTGCCCGGAACGTAGAAATGACCATCACTTTCACTCTGGTTGCAATTATTCCTGTTATACGATGGAAAAACTGATGTATTATTATTATAATATGCGTCTCGAGTTGTTTTCTAAGGACCTAACTATCTGACCTGATGTAGCAACGCCCTAGAGGGAAGCCTAGGTTGCACGGAACGTAGAAATGCCTATTACTTTCACACAGGTGGTAATTATTCCAGTTATAAGATGGAACAACTGTTGTATTTTTATTTTATTTTATGCTTCTGGCGTTGACGTCTAAGACCCTAACTATTCGATCTGGTGGAGCAACGCCCTAGAGTGAAGCCTGGGTTGACCGGAGCGTAGAAATGACTATTACCTTCACACTGTTTGCAATTATTCCTGTTATACGATGGAAAAACTGTTGGATTCTTATTGTACTGTATGCTTCTGGCGTTGACTTCTAAGGCCCTATCTATTCGATCTGGTGGAGCAATGCCTCAGAGTTAAGCCTTTGATGCCCGTAACGTTGAAATGGCCATTACTTTCACACTGGTTGCAGTTATTCGTTTTAGACAATGGAAAAGCTGTTGTATTTATATTGTATTTTATGCTTCTGGCGTTGACTTCTAAGGCCGTAGCTAATCGATGTGGTGGAGCAACGCCCTGGAGTGCATCCTATGTTGCACGGATCGTAGAAATGACCATAACCTTCACTCTGGTTGCAATCATTCGTTTTATACAATGGAAAAACTGTTCTATTAATTTTGTGTTTTATGGTTCGGGCGTTGACTTCTAAGGCCCTAGCTATCCGATCTGGTGGATCACCGCCCTAGAGTGTAGCCTAGGTCGCCCGGAACGTAGAAATGACCATCACATTCAATCTGGTTGCAATTATTCCTGTTATACGATGGAAAAACTGTTGTATTTTTATTTTATTTTATGCTTCTGGCGTTGACTTCTAAGGCCCTAGCCATTCGATCTGGTGGAACAACGCCATAGAGTGAAGCCTAAGCTGCCCGGGCCGTAGAAATGACCATTACTTTCACACTGGTTACAATTATTCGTTTTTTACGATGGAAAAACTGTTGTATTTATTTTGTATTTGGTGCCTCTCGCGTGGACTTCTTAGGCCCCAACTATTGGATCTGGTGGAGCAACGCCCCAGAGTGAAGCCTAGGCTGACCGGAACGCAGAAATGACCATAACTTTCATACTGGTTGCAATTATTCCTGCTATACGATGGAAAAACTGTTGTATTTTTATTGTATTCAATGCTCCTGGCGCTGACTTCTAAGTCCCCAGCTATTCGATCTGATGGAGCAACGCCCTAGAGCGAATCCTTTGTTGACCGGAACGTAGAAATGACCAGTACCTTCACACTGGTTGCAATTGTTCCTGTTATGCGATGGAAAAACTGTTGCATTTATATTGTATTTTATGCTTCTGGCGTTGACTTCTAAGGCCCTAACTATTCAATCTGGTGGAGCAACGCCCTAGAGTGAAGAATAGGTCGCCCGGAATGTAGAAATGACCAGTACTTTCACACTGGTTGCAGCTGCTCCTGTTATACCATGGAAAAACTGTTGGATTTTTATTGTATTTTATGCATCTGGCGTTGAATTCTAAGTCTCTAGCTATTCGATCTGGTGGAGCAACGAGCTAGAGTGAAGCCTAGGTTGCCCGGAACGTAGAAATGACCATTGCTTTCACACTGTTTGCAATTATTCATTTTATACGATGGAAAAACTGTTGGATTTTTATTGTACTTTATGCTTCTGGCGTTGACTTCTAAGGCCCTATCTATTCGATCTGGTGGGGCAATGCCTCAGGGTTAAGTCTAGGATGCCCGTAACGTTGAAATGGCCATTACTTTCACACTGGTTGCAATTACTCGTTTTACACGATGGAAAAGCTGTTGCATTTATATTGTATTTTATTCTTCTGGCATTGACTTTTAAGGCCCTAACTATTCGATGTGGTGGAGCAACGCCCTAGAGTGAAGCCTAGGTTTCCCGGAACGTAGAAATGACCATTACTTTCACACTGTTTGCAATTATTCATTTTATACGATGGAAAAACTGTTGTATTTATATTGTATTTTATGCTTCCGGCATTGACTTCTAAGACCGCAGCTATTCGATCTGGTGGAACAACGCCATAGAGTGAAGCCTCAGTTGCCCGAGCCGTAGAAATGTCCATTACTTTCACACTGTTTGCAATTATTCATTTTATACGATGGAAAAGCTGTTGTATTTATATTGTATTCTCTTCTTCGGGCATTGACTTCCATAGCCCTACCTATTCGATCTGGTGGAGCAACGCCCTAGAGTGAAGCCTAGGTTGACCGGAACGCAGAAATGACCATAACTTTCATCCTGGTTGCAATTATTCCTGCTATACGATTGAAAAACTGTTGAACTGTTATTGTATTCAATGCTCCTGGCGTTGACTTCTTAGGCCCTAACTATACGATCTGGTGGAACAACGCCCTAGGGTGAAGCCTAGGTTGCCCGCAACGTAGAAATGACCATGACTTTCACACTTGTTGCAATTACTCCTGTTATACGATGGAAAAACTGCTGTATTTATTTTGTATTTGGTGCTTCTGGCGTTGACTTCTTAGGCCCGAACTATTGGATCTGGTGGACCAACGCCCTAGAGTGAAGACTAGGTGGCCCGGAACGTGGAAATGACCATCACTTTCACACTGGTTGCAATTATTCCCGGTATACGATGGAAAAACTGTTGTATTTATATTGTATTTTATGCTTCTGGCGTTGACTTTTAAGGCCCTAACTATTCGATGTGGTGGAGCAACGCCCTAGAGTGAAGCCTAGGTTGACGGGAGCGTAGAAATGACCAGTACATTAACACTGTTTGCAATTATTCATTTTATACGATGGAAAAACTATTGTATCTTTATTGTATTTTATGCTTCGGGCGTCGACCTCTAAGGCCCTAACTATTCGATGTGGTGGAGCAACGACCTGGAGTCAAGCCGAGGTTGCCCGGAACGTAGAAATGACCATAACTTTCACACTGGTTGCAATTATCCCTTTTATACGATGGAAAAGCTGTTCTATTTATATTGTATTTTATGCATCTGGCATTCACTTCTAAGGCCCTAACTATTCGATGTGGTGGAGCAACGCCCTAGAGTGAAGCCTAGGTTGCCCGGAACGTAGAAGTGACCATCACTTTCACACTTGTTGCAATTACTCCTGTTATACGATGGAAAAACGGTTGTATTTATATCGTATTTTATGCTTCGGGCATTGACTTCTATGGCCCTACCTCCTCGATCTGGTGGAGCAACGCCCTAGAGTCAAGCCTAGATTGCCCGGATCGTAGATACGACCATTACTTTCACACTGGTTGCAATTACTCCTGTTATACGATGGAAAAACTGTTATATCTTTAACGTATTTTATGCTTCGGGCATTGACTTCTATGGCCCTACCTCTTCGATCTGGTGGAGCAACGCCCTCGAGTGAAGCCTAGGTTGCCCCGTACGTTGAAATGACCATAACTTTCATACTGGTTGCAATTACTCCTGTTATGCGATGGAAATACTGTTATACCTTTAACGTATTTTATGCTTCGGGCATTGACTTCTATGGCCCTACCTCTTCGATCTGGTGGAGTATCGCCCTAGATTCAAGCCTAGATTGCCCGGAACGTAGATATGACCATTACTTTCAGACTGGTTGCAATTATTCGTTTTATACGATGGAAAAACTGTTCTATTTATTTTGTATTTTATGCTTCGGGCGCTGACTTCTAAGGCCCTAACTATTTGATCTGGCGGAGTACCGCCCTAGAGTGAAGCCTAGGTCGCCCGCAACATAGACAAGACCATCACCATCACTCTGGTTACAATTATTCCTCTAATACGATGGAAAAAGTGTTGTATTTTTATTGTATTTTATGCTTCAGGCGTTGACCTCTAAGGCCGTAGCTATTCGATGTGGTGGAGCAACGCCCTAGAGTGAAGCCTAGGTTGCCCGGAACGTAGAAATGGCCATTACTTTCACACTGGTTGCAATTATTCGTTTTATACGATGGAAAAACTGTTGTACATACATCGTATTTTATGATTCGGGCGTTGACTTCTTAGGCCCTAACTATTCGATCTGCTGGACCAACGCCCCAGAGTGAAGCCTAGGTTGCCCAGAACGTAGGAATGACCATTACTTTCACACTGTTTGCAATTATTCATTTTATACGATGGAAAAACTGTTCTATTTATATTGTATTTTATGCTTCGGGCGTTAACTTCTAAGGACCTAACTATTCGATCTGGCAGAGCAACGCCCTAGAGTGAAGCCTGGGTTACCCGGAATGTAGAAATGACGAGTACCTTCACACTGTTTGCAATTATTCATTTTATACGATGGAAAAACTATTGTACCTTTATTGTATTTTATGCTTCGGGCGTTGAGTTCTAAGGCCCTAACTATTCGATCTGGTGGAGCAACGACCTAGAGTCAAGCCGAGGTTGCCCGGAACGTAGAAATGACCATAACTTTCACACTGGTTGCAATTATCCGTTTTATACGATGGAGAAGCTGTTGTATTTTTATTGTACTTTACGCTTCTGGCGTTAAGTTCTTGGGCCCTAACTATTCGATATGGTTGAGCAACGCCCCAGCGTGAAGCCTAGGTTGCCCGGAACGTAGAAATGACCATAACTATCACACTGGTTGCAATTATTCGTTTTATACAGTGGAAAAACTGTTCTATTTATATTGTATTTTATGCATCAGGCATTCACTTCTAAGGCCCTAACTATTCGATGCGGTGGTGCAACGCCCTAGAGCGAAACCTAGGTTGCCCGTAACGTGGAAATGACAATTACTTTCACACTGGTTGCAATTATTCCTGTTATACGATGAACAAACTGTTGGATTTTTATTGTACTTTATGCTTCTGGCGTTGACTTCTAAGGCCCTATGTATTCGATCTGGTGGAGCGATGCCTCAGAGTTAAGTCTAGGATGCCCGGAACGTAGAAGTGACCATTACTTTCACACTGGTTGCAATTAACGTGATATACGATGGAAAAACTGTTGTACATATATCGTATTTTATGCTTCTGGCGTTGACTTCTCAGGCCCTAACTATTCGATCTGGTAGAGCAACGCCCTAGGGTGAAGCCTAGGTTGCCCGGAACGTAGAAGTGGCCATTACTCTCACACTGGTTGCAATTATTCGTTTTATACGTTGGAAAAACTGTTGTACGTATATCGTATTTTATGCTTCTGGCGTTAACTTCTTAGGCCCTAACTATTCGATCTGGTGGAGCAACGCCCTAGGGTGAAGCCTAGGTTGCCCGGAACGTAGAAATGACCATTACTTGCATACTGGTTGCAATTATTCGTTTTATACGGTGGAAAAACTGTTGTATTTATATCGTATTTTATGCTTCAGGCGTTGACTTCTTAGGCCCTAACTATTCGATCTGGTGGCACAACGCCCTAGAGTGATGCCTAGGTTGCCCGGAACGTAGTAATGACCATTACTTTCACACTGGTTGGAACTATTCCTGTTATACGATGGAAAAACTGTTGTATTTATGTTATATTTTATGCTTCAGGCGTTCACTTCTAAGGCCGTAGCTACTCGATGTGCTGGAGCGACGTCCTAGAGTGAAGCCTAGGTTGCCCGAAACGTAGAAGTGGCCATTACTTTCACACAGGTTGCAATTATTCGTTTTATACGATGGAAAAGCTGTTGTACATATATCGTATAATATGCTTCTGGTGTTAACTTCTTAGGCCCTAACTATTCGATCTGGTGGAGCAACGCCCTAGAGTGAAGCCTAGACTACCCGGAACGTAGAAATGACCATAACTTTCACACTGGTTGCAATTATTCGTTCTATACAATGGAAAAGCTGTTCTATTTATTTTGTATTTTATGCTTCGGGCGCTGACTTCTAAGGCCCTAACTATTTGATCTGGTGGAGTACCGCCCTAGAGTGAAGCCTAGGTTGCCCGGAACGTAGAAATGACCATAACTATCACACTGGTTCAATTATTCGTTTTATACAATGGAAAAACTGTTCCATTTATATTGTATTTTATGCATCTGGCATTCACTTCTAAGGCCCTAACTATTCGATGCGGTGGTGCAACGCCCTAGAGCGAAACCTAGGTTGCCCGTAACGTGGAAATGACAATTACTTTCACACTGGTTGCAATTATTCGTTTTATACGATGGAAAAACTGTTGTATTTATATTGTGTTTTATGCTCCAGGCGTTGACTTCTTAGGCCCTAACTATTCGATCTGGTGGAACAACGCCCTAGAGTGAAGCCTTGTTTGCCCGGAACGTAGAAATGACCATTACTTGCACACTGGGTGCCATTATTCGTTTTATACGATGGAAAAGCTGTTGTATTTATTTTGTATTTGGTGCTCCTGACGTTGACTTCTTAGGCCCTAACTATTGAATCTGGTGGACCAACGACATAGAGTGAAGCCTAGGTTACCCGGAACGTAGAAATGACCATTACCTTCACGCTTGTTGCAATTATTCCTGTTTTACGATGGAAAAACGTCTGTATCTATATTGTATTTTATGCTTCCGGCGTTGACTTCTAAAGCTCTAACTCTTCGATCGCGTGGAGCAATGCCTCAGAATTAAGTCTAGGATTCCCGGAACGTAGAAATGGCCGTTGCTTTCACACTGGTTGCATTTATTCCTGTTATACGATGTAAAAGCTGTTGTATTTATATTGTATTTTATGTTTCAGGCGATGGCTTCTTAGGCCATAACTATCCGATGTGATGGAGCAACGCCCTAGAGTGATGCCTAGGTTGCACGGAACGTAGAAACGACCGTTACCTTCACACTTGTTGCAATTATTCATGTTATACGATGGAAAAACTGTTGTATTTATTTTGTATTTGGTGCTTCTGGCGTTGACTTCTTAGGCCCCAACTATTGGATCTGGTTGAGCAACGCCCTAGAGTGAAGCCTAGGTTGCCCGGAACGTAGAAACGACCATAACTTTCACACTGGTTGCAATTATTCGTTTTATACAATGGAAAAACTGTTCTATTTATTTTGTTTTTTATGCTTCGCGCGTAGACTTCTAAGGCCCTAACTATTCGATCTGCTGGAGCAACGCCCTAGAGTGAAGCCTAGGTTGCCCGGAACGTAGAAATGACCATAACTTTCACACTGGTTGCAATTATCCCTTTTATACGATGGAAAAGCTGTTGTATTTTTATTGTACTTTATGCTTCTGGCGTTAACTTCTCGTGCCCTAACTATTCGATCTGGTGGAGCAACGCCCTAGAGTGAAGCCTAGGTTGCCCGGAACGTAGAGGTGACCATTACTTTCACACTGTTTGCAATTATTCATTTTATACGATGGAAAAGCTGTTGTATTTATATTGTATTTTATGCTTCTGGCGTTGACTTCTAAGGCCCTAGCTATTCGATTTGGCGGAGCAATGCCCTAGAGTGAAGCCTAGGTTGCCCGGAACGTAGAAATGACCATTACTTTCATACTGTTTGCAATTATTCATTTTATACGATGGAAAAACTGTGGTATTTTTATTGTATTTTATGCTTCAGGCGTTGACCTCTAAGGCCTTAGCTATTCGATGTGGTGGAGCAACGCCATAGAATGAAGCCTAGGTTGCCCGAGCCGTAGAAATGACCATTACTTTCACACTGTTTGCAATTATTCATTTTATACGATGGAAAAGCTGTTGTATTTATATTGTATTTTATGCTTCTGGCTTTGACTTCTTAGGCCCCAACTATTGGATCTGGTTGAGCAACGCCCTAGAGTGAAGCCTAGGTTGCCCGGAACGTAGAAACGACCATAACTTTCACACTGGTTGCAATTATTCGTTTTATACAATGGAAAAACTGTTCTATTTATTTTGTTTTTTATGCTTCGCGCGTAGACTTCTAAGGCCCTAACTATTCGATCTGCTGGAGCAACGCCCTAGAGTGAAGCCTAGGTTGCCCGTAACGTGGAAATGACAATTACTTTCACACTGGTTGCAATTATTCGTTTTATACGATGGAAAAACTGTTGTACATATATCGTATTTTATGATTGGGGCGTTGACTTCATAGGCCCTAACTATTCGATCTGCTGGACCAACGCCCCAGAGTGAAGCCTAGGTTGCCCGGTACGTAGGAATGACCATTACTTTCACACTGCTTGCAATTACTCATTTTATACGATGGAAAAACTGTTGTACTTATATTGTATTTTATGCTTCTGGCTTTGACTTCTATGTCCCTATCCATTCGATCTGGTGGAGCAACGCTCTAGAGTGAGGCCTAGGTTGCCTGGAATGTAGAAATGACCAGTACTTTCACACTGGTTGCAATTATTCGTTTTATACAATGATAAAACTGTTCTATTTATTTTGTCTTTTATGCTTCGGGCGTTGACTTCTAATTCCCTAACTATTCCATCTGGCGGAGCAACGCCCTAGAGTGAAGCCTGGGTTTCCCGGAACGTAGAAATGACCATTACTTTCACACTGTTTGCAATTATTCATTTTATACGATGGAAAAACTGTTGTATTTATATTGTATTTTATGCTTCTGGCATTGACTTCTAAGGCCGCAGCTATTCGATATGGTGGAACAACGCCATAGAGTGAAGCCTCAGTTGCCCGAGCCGTAGAAATGACCATTACTTTCACACTGTTTGCAATTATTCATTTTATACGATGGAAAAGCTGTTGTATTTATATTGTATTCTCTTCTTCGGGCATTGACTTCCATGGCCCTACCTATTCGATCTGGTGGAGCAACGCCCTAGAGTGAAGCCTAGGTTGACCGGAACGCAGAAATGACCATAACTTTCATCCTGGTTGCAATTATTCCTGCTATACGATGGAAAAACTGTTGTACTTTTATTGTATTCAATGCTCCTGACGTTGACTTCTAAGTCCCCAGCTATTCGATCTGATGGAGCAACGCCCTTGAGCGAATCCTAGGTTGCCCGGAACGTAGAAATGACCAGTACTTTCACACTGGTTGCAATTGTTCCTGTTATACAATGGAAAGACTGTTCTATTTATATTGTATTTTATGCATCTGGCATTCACCTCTAAGGCCCTAACTATTCGATGTGGTGGAGCAACGACCTGGAGTCAAGCCGAGGTTGCCCGGAACGTAGAAATGGCCATTGCTTTCACACTGTTTGCAATTATTCTTTTTATACGATGGAAGAACTGTTGTATTTATATTGTATTTTATTCATCTGGCATTGACTTTTAAGGCCCTAACTATTGGATGTGGTGGTGCAACGCCCTAGAGTGAAGCCTAGGTTTACCGGAGCGTAGAAATGACCATTACCTTCACACTGTTTGCAATTATTCCTGTCATACGATGGAAAGACTGTTGCATTTTTATTGCATTCCATGCTTTCGGCGTTGACTTCTAAGGCCCTAACTATTCGATCTGGTAGAGCAACGCCCTAGGGTGAAGCCTAGTTTCCCGGAACGTAGAAGTGGCCATTACTTTCACACTGGATGCAATTATTCGTTTTATACGATGGAAAAACTGTTGTATTTATTTTGTATTTTATGCTTCGGGCGTTGACTTCTAAGGCCCTAGCTATTCGATTTGGAGGAGCAACGCCCTAGAGTGGAGCCTAGGTTGCCTGAAACGAAGAAATGTCCATTACTTTCACAGTGGTTGCAATTATTCATGCTATACGATGGAAAAGGTGTTGTATTTTTATTGTATTTTAAGCTTCTGGCGTTGACTTCTAAGTTCCTAGCTATTCGATATCGTGGGTCTACGTCCAAGAGTGAAGCCTATGTTGCCCGGAACGTAGAAATGACCATTACGTTCACTCTTGTTGCAATTATTTCTGTTATGCGATGAAAAAACTTTTGTATTTTTATTGTATTTTATGCTTCAGGCGTTGTCTTCTTAGGCCCTAACTATACGATCTGGTGGAACAACGCCCTAGAGTGAAGCCTAGGTTGCCCGCAACGTAGAAATGACCATGACTTTCACACTTGTTGCAATTACTCCTGTTATACGATGGAAAAACTGCTGTATTTATTTTGTATTTGGTGCTTCTGGCGTTGACTTCTTAGGCCCTAACTATTGGATCTGGTGGACCAACGCCCTAGAGTGAAGACTAGGTGGCCCGGAACGTGGAAATGACCATCACTTTCACACTGGTTGCAATTATTCCCGGTATACGATGGAAAAGCTGTTGTATTTATATTGTATTTTATGCTTCTGGCGTGGACTTTTAAGGCCCTAATTATTCGATGTGGTGGAGCAACGCCCTAGAGTGAAGCCTAGGTTGACGGGAGCGTAGAAATGACCATTACCTTCACACTGTTTGGAATTATTCCTGTTATACGATGGAAAAGCTGTTGGATTTTTATTGTATTTTATGCTTCTGGCGTTGACTTCTAAGGCCGTAGCTATTGGATCTGGTGGAGCAACGCCCTAGAGTGAAGCCTAGGTTGCCCGGAACGTAGAAATGACCATTACTTTCACACTGGATGCAATTATCCCTTTTATACGATGGAAAAGCTGTTGCATTTTTATTGTCCTTTATGCTTCTGGCGTTGACTTCTAAGGCCCTAGCTATTCGATCTGGCGGAGCAACGCCCTAGAGTGTAGCCTAGGTTACCCGGAATGTAGAAATGACCAGTACCTTAACACTGTTTGCAATTATTCATTTTATACGATGGAAAAACTATTGTATCTTTATTGTATTTTATGCTTCGGGCGTTGACCTCTAAGGCCCTAACTATTCGATGTGGTGGAGCAACGACATGGAGTCAAGCCGAGGTTGCCCTGAACGTAGAAATGACCATAACTTTCACACTGGTTGCAATTATTCGTTTTATACAATGGAAAGACTGTTCTATTTATATTGTATTTTATGCATCTGGCATTCACCTCTAAGGCCCTAACTATTCGATGTGGTGGAGCAACGCCCTAGAGTGAAGCCTAGGTTGCCCGGAACGTAGAAATGACCATCACTTTCACACTTGTTGCAATTACTCCTGTTATACGATGGAAATACTGTTATATCTTTAACGTATTTTATGCTTCGGGCATTGACTTCTATGGCCCTACCTCTTCGATCCGGTGAAGTAACGCCCTAGGTTCAAGCCTAGATTGCCCGGAACGTAGATATGACCATTACTTTCACACTGGTTGCAATTATTCGTTTTATACGATGGAAAAACTGTTGTACGTATATCGTATTTTATGCTTCTGGCGTTAACTTCTTAGGCCCTAACTATTCGATCTGGTGGAGCAACGCCCTAGGGTGAAGCCTAGGTTGCCCGGAACGTAGAAATGACCATTACTTGCATACTGGTTGCAATTATTCGTTTTATACGGTGGAAAAAATGTTGTATTTATATCGTATTTTATGCTTCAGGCGTTGACTTCTTAGGCCCTAACTATTCGATCTGGTGGCACAACGCCCTAGAGGGATGCCTAGGTTGCCCGGAACGTAGTAATGACCATTACTTTCCACTGGTTGGAACTATTCCTGTTATACGATGGAAAATCTGTTGTATTTATGTTATATTTTATGCTTCAGGCGTTGACTTCTAAGGCCGTAGCTACTCGATGTGGTGGAGCGACGCCCTAGAGTGAAGCCTAGGTTGCCCGAAACGTAGAAGTGGCCATAACTTTCACACTGGTTTCAATTATTCGTTTTATACAATGTAAAAACTGTTCTATTTATTTTGTATTTTATGCTTCGGGCGTTGACTTCTATGGCCCTAACTATTCGATCTGGTGGAGCAACGCCCTAGAGTGAAGCCTAGGTTGCCCGCAACGTAGAAATGACCATTACTATCACACTGGTTCAATTATTCGTTTTATACAAAGGAAAAACTGTTCCATTTATATTGTACTTTATGCATCTGGCATTCACTTCTAAGGCCCTAACTATTCGATGCGGTGGTGCAACGCCCTAGAGCGAAGCCTAGGTTGCCCGTAACGTGGAAATGACAATTACTTTCACACTGGTTGCAATTTTTCCTGTTATACGATGAACAAACTGTTGGATTTTTATTGTACTTTATGCTTCTGGCGTTGTCTTCTAAGGCCCTATGTATTCGATCTGGTGGAACAGCGCCCTAGAGTGAAGCCTAGGTTGCCCAGAACGTAGAAATGACCATTACTTTCACACTGGTTGCAATTACTCCAGTTATACGATGGAAAATCTGTCGTATTTATATTGTATTTTATGCTTCTGGCGTTGACTTCTTAGGCTCTAACTATTCGATCTGGTGGAGCAACGCCCTAGAGTGAAGCCTAGGTTGCCCGGAACGTAGAAATGACCATAACTTTCACACTGGTTGCAACTATCCCTTTTATACGATGGAAAAGCTGTTGTATTTTTATTGTATTTTATGCCTCAGGCGTTGACCTCTAAGGCCGTAGCTATTCGATGTGGTGGAGCAACGCCCTAGAGTGAAGCCTAGGCTGCCCGCAACATAGACAAGACCATCACATTCACTCTGGTTACAATTATTCCTGTAATACGATGGAAAAGCTGTTGTATTTTTATTGTATTTTATGCTTCTGGCGTGGACTTCTTCGGCCCTACCTATTCGATCTGGTGGAGCAACGCCCTAGGGTGGAGCCTAGGTTGCCCAGAACGTAGAAATGACCATAAGTTTCATACTGGTTGCAATTATTCGTTTTATACAATGGAAAAACTGTTGTATTTATATTGTGTTTTATGCTTCAGGCGTTGACTTCTTAGGCCCTAACTATTCGATCTGGTGGAACAACGCCCTAGAGTGAAGCCTTGTTTGCCCGGAACGTAGAAATGACCATTACTTGCACACTGGGTGCCATTATTCGCTTTATACGATGGAAAAACTGTTGTATTTATTTTGTATTTGGTGCTCCTGACGTTGACTTCTTAGGCCCTAGCTATTGAATCTGGTGGACCAACGACATAGAGTGAAGCCTAGGTTACCCGGAACGTAGAAATGACCATTACCTTCACGCTTGTTGCAATTATTCCTGTTGTACGATGGAAAAACGTCTGTATCTATATTGTATTTTATGCTTCCGGCGTTGACTTCTAAAGCTCTAACTCTTCGATCGCGTGGAGCAATGCCTCAGAATTAAGTCTAGGATGCCCGGAACGTAGAAATGGCCGTTGCTTTCACACTGGTTGCATTTATTCCTGGTATACGATGTAAAAGCTGTTGTATTTATATTGTATTTTATGCTTCAGGCTATGGCTTCTTAGGCCATAACTATCCGATGTGGTGGAGCAACGCCCTAGAGTGATGCCTAGGTTGCACGGAACGTAGAAACGACCGTTACCTTCACACTTGTTGCAATTATTCATGTTATACGATGGAAAAACTGTTGTATTTATTTTGTATTTGGTGCTTCTGGCGTTGACTTCTTATCCCCCAACTATTGGATCTGGTTGAGCAACGCCCTAGAGTGAAGCCTAGGTTGCCCGGAACGTAGAAATGACCATTACTTTCATACTGTTTGCAATTATTCATTTTATACGATGGAAAACTGTGGTATTTTTATTGTATTTTATGCTTCAGGCGTTGACCTCTAAGGCCGTAGCTATTCGATGTGGTGGAGCAACGCCCTAGAGTGAAGCCTAGGTTGCCCGGAACGTAGAAATGGCCATTACTTTCACACTGGTTGCAATTATTCGTTTTATACGATGGAAAAACTGTTGTACATATATCGTATTTTATGATTCGGGCGTTGACTTCATAGGCCCTAACTATTCGATCTGCTGGACCAACGCCCCAGAGTGAAGCCTAGGTTGCCCGGAACGTAGGAATGACCATTACTTTCACACTGTTTGCAATTACTCATTTTATACGATGGAAAAACTGTTGCATTAATTTTGTATTTAATGCTTCGGGCGTTGACTTCTTGGGCCCTAACTATTGGATCTGGTGGAGCAATGCCCTAGAGTGAAGCCAAGGTTGCACGGAACGTAGATATGACCATAACTTTCACACTGGTTGGAATTATTCGTTTCATGCAATGGAAAAACTGTTCTATTAATTTTGTATTTAATGCCTCGGGCGTTGACTTCTTGGGCCCTAACTATTGGATCTGGTGGACCAACGCCCTAGAGTGAAGCCTTGGTTGCCCGGAACGTGGAAATGACCATCACTTTGACACTGGTTGCAATTACTCCCGTTATACGCTGGAAAAACTGTTGTATTTATATTGTATTTTATGCATCTGGCGTTGACTTCGAAGGCCCTAACTATTCGCTCTGGTGGAGCAACGCCCTAGAGTGAAGCCTAGGATGCCCGAAACGTAGACATGACCATTACTTTCACTCTGGTTGCAATTATTCATGCTATACGATGGAAAAACTGTTGTATTTTTATTGTATTTTATGCTTCTGGCGTTGACTTCTTAGGCACTAACCATCCGATCTGGTGGAGCATCGCCATAGAGTGAGGCCTAGGTTGCTCCGATCGTAGAAATGACCATAGCTTTCATACTGGTTGCAATCATTCGTTTCATACGATGAAAGAACTGTTGTATTTATACTGGATTTTATGCTTCTGGCCTTGACTTCTAAGGCCCTAACTATTCGATCTGGTGGAACAGCGCCCTAGGCTGAAGCCTAGATTGCCCGGAACGTAGAAATGACCATAACTTTCACACTGGTTGCAATTATTCGTTCTATACAATGGAAAAACTGTTGTATTTATTTTGTATTTAATGCTGCGGGCGTTGACTTCTAAGGCCCTAACTATTCCATCTGGTGGAGCATCGCCCTAGAGTGAAGCCTAGATTGCCCGGAACGTAGATATGACCATTACTTTCACACTGGTTGCAATTATTCGTTTTATACGATAGAAAAACTGTTGTATTTATTTTGTATTTGGTGCTTCTTGCGTTGACTTCTTAGGCCCTAACTATTGGATCTGGTGGACCAACGCCCTAGAGTGAAGCCTAGGTGGCCCGGAACGTGGAAATGACCATCACTTTCACACTGGTTGCAATTATTCCCGTTATACGATGGAAAAACTGTTGTATTTATTTTGTATTTGGTGCTTCTGGCGGTGACTTCTTAGGCCCTCACTATTGGATCTGGTGGAACAACGACCTAGAGTGAAGCCTAGGTTGCCCAGAACGTAGAAATGACCATCACTTTCATACTTGTTGCAATTACTCATTTTATACGATGGAAAAACTGTTGTATTTATTTTGTATTTGGTGCTCCTGACGTTGACTTCTTAGGCCCTAACTATTGAATCTGGTGGAACAACGCCCTAGAGTGAAGCCTAGGTTACCCGGAATGTAGAAATGTCCAGTACCTTCACACTGTTTGCAATTATTCATTTTATACGATGGAACAACTATTGTACCTTTATTGTATTTTATGCTTCGGGCGTTGACTTCTAAGGCCCTAACTATTCGATCTGGTGGAGCAACGACCTGGAGTCAAGCCGAGGTTGCCCGGAACGTAGAAATGACCATAACTTTCACACTGGTTGCAATTATCCGTTTTATAGGATGGAAAAGCTGTTGTATTTATATTGTATTTTATGCTTCTGGCGTTGACATCTAAGGCCCTAGCTATTCGATCTGGCGGAGCAGCGCCCTAGAGTGCAGCCTGGGCTACCCGTAACGTGGAAATGACAATTACTTTCACACTGTTTGCAATTATTCCTGTTATACGATGAACAAACTGTTGGATTTTTATTGTACTTTATGCTTCTGGCGTTGTCTTCTAAGGCCCTATGTATTCGATCTGGTGGAGCGATGCCTCAGAGTTAATTCTAGGATGCCCGGAACGTAGAAGTGACCATTACTTTCACACTGGTTGCAATTATTCGTGATATACTATGGAAAAACTGTTGTACATATATCGTATTTTATGCTTCTGGCGTTCACTCCTCAGGCCCTAACTATTCGATGTGGTAGAGCAACGCCCTAGGGTGAAGCCTAGGTTGCCCGGAACGTAGAAGTGGCCAATACTTTCACACTGGTTGCAATTATTCGTTTTATACGATGGAAAAACTGTTGTACGTATATAGCATTTTATGCTTCTGTCGTTAACTTCTTAGGCCCTAACTATTCGATCTTGTGGAACAGCGCCCTAGAGTCAAGCCTAGGTTGCCCGGAACGTAGAAATGACCATTACTTTCACACTGGTTGCAATTACTCCAGTTATACGATGGAAAATCTGTTGTATTTATATTGTATTTTATGCTTCTTGCGTTCACTTCTTAGGCCCTAACTATTCGACCTGATGGAGCACCGCCCTATAGTGAAGCCGAGGTTGCCTGGAACGTAGAAATGACCATCACCTTCACACTGGTTGAAATTATTCGTTTTATACGATGGAAAAGCTGTTGTACATATATTGTATTTTATGCTTCTGGCGTTGACTTCTTAGGCCCTAACTATTCGATCTGGTGGAGCAACGCCCTAGAGTGAAGCCTAGGTTGCCCGGAACGTAGAAATGACCATAACTTTCACACTGCTTGCAATTATCCCTTTTATACAATGGAAAAGCTGTTGTATTTTTATTGTATTTTATGCTTCAGGCGTTGACCTCTAAGGCCGTAGCTATTCGATGTGGTGGAGCAACGCCCTAGAGTGAAGCCTAGGTTGCCCGGAACGTAGAAATGGCCATTACTTTCACACTGCTTGCAATTATTCGTTTTATACGATGGAAAAACTGTTGTACATATATCGTATTTTATGATTCGGTCGTTGACTTCTTAGGCCCTAACTATTCGATCTGCTGGACCAACGCCCCAGAGTGAAGCCTAGGTTGCCCAGAACGTAGGAATGACCATTACTTTCACACTGTTTGCAATTATTCATTTTATACGATGGAAAAACAGTTCTATTTATTTTGTATTTTATGCTTCGGGCGTTGACTTCTAAGGACCTAACTATTCGATCTGGCAGAGCAACGCCCTAGAGTGAAGCCTGGGTTACCCGGAATGTAGAAATGACGAGTACCTTCACACTGTTTGCAATTATTCATTTTATACGATGGAAAAACTATTGTACCTTCATTGTATTTTATGCTTCGGGCGTTGACTTCTAAGGCCCTAACTATTCGATCTGGTGGAGCAACGACCTGGAGTCAAGCCGAGGTTGCCCGGAACGTAGAAATGACCATAACTTTCACACTGGTTGCAATTATCCGTTTTATACGATGGAAAAGCTGTTGTATTTTTATTGTACTTTACGCTTCTGGCGTTTAGTTCTTGGGCCCTAACTATTCGATATGGTTGAGCAACGCCCCAGAGTGAAGCCTAGGTTGCCCGGATCGTAGAAATGACCATAACTATCACACTGTTTGCAATTATTCGTTTTATACGATGGAAAAACTGTTGTATTTATACTGTATTTTATGCTTCTGGCGTTGTCTTCTAAGGCCCTAACTATTCGACCTGGTGGAACAGCGCCCTAGAGTGAACCCTGGGTTGCCCGGAACGTAGATATGACCATCACTTTCACACTGGTTGCAATTATTCGTTTTATACGTTGGAAAAACTGTTGTATTTTTTTGTATTTGGTGCTTCTGGCGTTGACTTCTTAGGCCCTAACTGTTAGATGTGGAGGGCCAACGCCCTAGAGTGAAGCCTAGGTTGCCCGGAACGTAGAAATGACCATCACTTTCACACTTGTTGCAATTACTCCTGTTATACGATGGAAATACTGTTATATCTTTAACGTATTTTATGCTTCGGGCATTGACTTCTATGGCCCTACCTCTTCGATCCGGTGAAGTAACGCCCTAGTTTCAAGCCTAGATTGCCCGGAACGTAGATATGACCATTACTTTCACACTGGTTGCAATTATTCGTTTTATACGATAGAAAAACTGTTGTATTTATTTTGTATTTGGTGCTTCTTGCGTTGACTTCTTAGGCCCTAACTATTGGATCTGGTGGACCAACGCCCTAGAGTGAAGCCTAGGTGGCCCGGAACGTGGAAATGACCATCTCTTTCACACTGGTTGCAATTATTCCCGTTATACGATGGAAAAACTGTTGTATTTATTTTGTATTTGGTGCTTCTGGCGGTGACATCTTAGGCCCTCACTATTGGATCTGGTGGAACAACGACCTAGAGTGAAGCCTAGGTTGCCCAGAACGTAGAAATGACCATCACTTTCATACTTGTTGCAATTACTCATTTTATACGATGGAAAAACTGTTGTATTTATTTTGTATTTGGTGCTCCTGACGTTGACTTCTTAGGCCCTAACTATTGAATCTGGTGGAACAACGCCCTAGAGTGAAGCCTAGGTTACCCGGAATGTAGAAATGTCCAGTACCTTCACACTGTTTGCAATTATTCATTTTATACGATGGAACAACTATTGTACCTTTATTGTATTTTATGCTTCGGGCGTTGACTTCTAAGGCCCTAACTATTCGATCTGGTGGAGCAACGACCTGGAGTCAAGCCGAGGTTGCCCGGAACGTAGAAATGACCATAACTTTCACACTGGTTGCAATTATCCGTTTTATAGGATGGAAAAGCTGTTGTATTTATATTGTATTTTATGCTTCTGGCGTTGACATCTAAGGCCCTAGCTATTCGATCTGGCGGAGCAGCGCCCTAGAGTGCAGCCTGGGCTACCCGTAACGTGGAAATGACAATTACTTTCACACTGTTTGCAATTATTCCTGTTATACGATGAACAAACTGTTGGATTTTTATTGTACTTTATGCTTCTGGCGTTGTCTTCTAAGGCCCTATGTATTCGATCTGGTGGAGCGATGCCTCAGAGTTAATTCTAGGATGCCCGGAACGTAGAAGTGACCAGTACCTTCACACTGTTTGCAATTATTCATTTTATACGATGGAAAAACTATTGTACCTTTATTGTATTTTATGCTTCGGGCGTTGACTTCTAAGGCCCTAACTATTCGATCTGGTGGAGCAACGACCTGGAGTCAAGCCGAGGTTGCCCGGAACGTAGAAATGACCATAACTTTCACACTGGTTGCAATTATCCGTTTTATACGATGGAAAAGCTGTTGTATTTTTATTGTACTTTACGCTTCTGGCGTTAAGTTCTTGGGCCCTAACTATTCGATATGGTTGAGCAACGCCCCAGAGTGAAGCCTAGGTTGCCCGGAACATAGAAATGACCATTACTTTCACACTGTTTGCAATTATTCATTTTATAGGATGGAAAAGCTGTTGTATTTATATTGTATTTTATGCTTCTGGCGTTGACATCTAAGGCCCTAGCTATTCGATCTTGCGGAGCAGCGCCCTAGAGTGCAGCCTGGGCTGCCCGTAACGTGGAAATGACAATTACTTTCACACTGTTTGCAATTATTCCTGTTATACGATGAACAAACTGTTGGATTTTTATTGTACTTTATGCTTCTGGCGTTGTCTTCTAAGGCCCTATGTATTCGATCTGGTGGAGCGATGCCTCAGAGTTAATTCTAGGATGCCCGGAACGTAGAAGTGACCATTACTTTCACACTGGTTGCAATTATTCGTGATATACTATGGAAAAACTGTTGTACATATATCGTATTTTATGCTTCTGGCGTTCACTCCTCAGGCCCTAACTATTCGATGTGGTAGAGCAACGCCCTAGGGTGAAGCCTAGGTTGCCCGGAACGTAGAAGTGGCCAATACTTTCACACTGGTTGCAATTATTCGTTTTATACGATGGAAAAACTGTTGTACGTATATAGCATTTTATGCTTCTGGCGTTAACTTCCTAGGCCCTAACTATTCGATCTTGTGGAACAGCGCCCTAGAGTCAAGCCTAGGTTGCCCGGAACGTAGAAATGACCATTACTTTCACACTGGTTGCAATTACTCCAGTTATACGATGGAAAATCTGTTGTATTTATATTGTATTTTATGCTTCTTGCGTTCACTTCTTAGGCCCTAACTATTCGACCTGATGGAGCACCGCCCTATAGTGAAGCCGAGGTTGCCTGGAACGTAGAAATGACCATTACCTTCACACTGGTTGAAATTATTCGTTTTATACGATGGAAAAGCTGTTGTACATATATTGTATTTTATGCTTCTGGCGTTGACTTCTTAGGCCCTAACTATTCGATCTGGTGGAGCAACGCCCTAGAGTGAAGCCTAGGTTGCCCGGAACGTAGAAATGACCATTACTTTCATACTGTTTGCAATTATTCATTTTATACGATGGAAAAACTGTGGTATTTTTATTGTATTTTATGCTTCAGGCGTTGACCTCTAAGGCCGTAGCTATTCGATGTGGTGGAGCAACGCCCTAGAGTGAAGCCTAGGTTGCTCCGAACGTAGAAATGACCATAGCTTTCATACTGGTTGCAATTATTCGTTTCATACGATGGAAAAACTGTTGTATTTATACTGTATTTTATGCTTCTGGCGTTGACTTCTAAGGCCCTAACTATTCGATCTGGTGGAACAGCGCCCTAGAGTAAACCCTGGGTTGCCCGGAACGTAGATATGACCATCACTTTCACACTGGTTGCAATTATTCGTTTTATACGATGGAAAAACTGTTGTATTTTTTTGTATTTGGTGCTTCTGGCGTTGACTTCTTAGGCCCTAACTGTTAGATGTGGAGGGCCAACGCCCTAGAGTGAAGCCTAGGTTGCCCGGAACGTAGAAATGACCGTTACTTTCACACTGTTTGCAAACGTACATTACATACGATGGAAAAGCTGTTGTATTTATATTGTATTTTATGCTTCTGGCGTTGACTTCTTAGGCCCTAACTATTTGATCTGGTGGAGCACCGCCCTGTAGGGAAGCCTAGGCTGCCCGGAACGTAGAAATGACCATAACTTTCACACTGGTTTCAATTACTCGTTTTATACAATGGAAAAACTATTCTATTTATTTTATATTTTATGCTTCGGGCGTTGACTTCTATATCCCTAACTATACGGTCTGGTGGAGCAACGCCCTAGAGTGAAGCCTAGGTTGCCCGGAACGAAGAAATGACCATTACCTTCACACTGTTTGCGATTATTCATTTTATACGATGGTAAAACTGTTGTACATACATCGTATTTTATGCTTCTGGCGTTGACTTCTTAGGCTCTAACTATTCGATCTGGTGGAGCAACGCCCTAGAGTGAAGCCTTGTTTGCCCGGAACGTAGAAATGACCATTACTTTCACACTGGTTGCAATTATCCCTTTTATACGATGGAAAAGCTGTTGTATTTTTATTGTATTTTATGCCTCAGGCGTTGACCTCTAAGGCCGTAGCTATTCGATGTGGTGGAGCAACGCCCTAGAGTGAAGCCTAGGTTGCCCGCAACATAGACAAGACCATCACCTTCACTCTGGTTACAATTATTCCTGTAATACGATGGAAAAGCTGTTGTATTTTTATTGTATTTTATGCTTCTGGCGTGGACTTCTTCGGCCCTACCTATTCGATCTGGTGGAGCAACGCCCTAGGGTGGAGCCTAGCTTGCCCAGAACGTAGAAATGACCATAAGTTTCATACTGGTTGCAATTATTCGTTTTTTACAATGGAAAAACTGTTGTATTTATATTGTGTTTTATGCTTCAGGCGTTGACTTCTTAGGATCTAACTATTCGATCTGGTGGAACAACGCCCTAGAGTGAAGCCTTGTTTGCCCGGAACGTAGAAATGACCATTACTTTCACACTGGTTGCAATTATCCCTTTTATACGATGGAAAAGCTGTTGTATTTTTATTGTATTTTATGCCTCAGGCGTTGACCTCTAAGGCCGTAGCTATTCGATGTGGTGGAGCAACGCCCTAGAGTGAAGCCTAGGTTGCCCGCAACATAGACAAGACCATCACCTTCACTCTGGTTACAATTATTCCTGTAATACGATGGAAAAGCTGTTGTATTTTTATTGTATTTTATGCTTCTGGCGTGGACTTCTTCGGCCCTACCTATTCGATCTGGTGGAGCAACGACCTAGGGTGGAGCCTAGCTTGCCCAGAACGTAGAAATGACCATAAGTTTCATACTGGTTGCAATTATTCGTTTTTTACAATGGAAAAACTGTTGTATTTATATTGTGTTTTATGCTTCAGGCGTTGACTTCTTAGGATCTAACTATTCGATCTGGTGGAACAACGCCCTAGAGTGAAGCCTTGTTTGCCCGGAACGTAGAAATGACCATTACTTGCACACTGGGTGCCATTATTCGTTTTATACGATGGAAAAACTGTTGTATTTATTTTGTATTTGGCGCTCCTGACGTTGACCTCTTAGGCCCTAACTATTGAATCTGGTGGACCAACGACATAGAGTGAAGCCTAGGTTACCCGGAACGTAGAAATGACCATTACCTTCACGCTTGTTGCAATTATTCCTGTTGTACGATGGAAAAACGTCTGTATCTATATTGTATCTTATGCTTCCGGCGTTGACTTCTAAAGCTCTAACTCTTCGATCGCGTGGAGCAATGCCTCAGAATTAAGTCTAGGATGCCCGGAACGTAGAAATGGCCGTTGCTTTCACACTGGTTGCATTTATTCCTGTTATACGATGTAAAAGCTGTTGTATTTATATTGTATTTTATGCTTCAGGCGATCGCTTCTTAGGCCATAACTATCCGATGTGGTGGAGCAACGCCCTAGAGTGATGCCTAGGTTGCACGGAACGTAGAAACGACCGTTACCTTCACACTTGTTGCAATTATTCATGTTATACGATGGAAAAACTGTTGTATTTATTTTGTATTTGGTGCTTCTGGCGTTGACTTCTTAGGCCCCAACTATTGGATCTGGTTGAGCAACGCCCTAGAGTGAAGCCTAGGTTGCCCGGAACGTAGAAATGACCATAACTTTCACACTGGTTTCAATTACTCGTTTTATACAATGGAAAAACTGTTCTATTTATTTTATATTTTATGCTTCGGGCGTTGACTTCTATGGCCCTAACTATACGGTCTGGTGGAGCAACGCCCTAGAGTGAAGCCTAGGTTGCCCGGAACGAAGAAATGACCATTACCTTCACACTGTTTGCGATTATCCATTTTATACGATGGTAAAACTGTTGTACATACATCGTATTTTATGCTTCTGGCGTTGACTTCTTAGGCCCTAACTATTCGATCAGGTGGAGCAACGCCCTAGTGTGAAGCCTAGGTTGCCCGAAACGTAGAAATGACCATAACTTTCATACTGGTTGCAATTATTCGTTTTATACGATGGAAAAACTGTTGTATTAATTTTGTATTTGGTGCTTCTGGCGTTGACTTCATAGGCCCTAACTATTCGATGTGGTTGAGCAACGCCCTAGAGTGAAGCCTAGATTGCCCGGAACGTAGAAATGACCATAGCTTTCATACTGGTTGCAATTATTCGTTTTATACGATGGAAAAACTGTTGTATTTATTTTGTATTTGGTGCTCCTTGCGTTGACTTCTTAGGCCCTAGCTATTGGATCTGGTGGAGCAGCGCCCTAGGGTGAAGCCTAGGTTGCCCGGAACGTGGAAATGACCATAACTGTCAGACTGTTTGCAATTACTCGTTTTATACGATGGAAAGACTGTTGTATTTATTTTGCATTTTATGCCTCTGGCGTTGACTCCTAAGGCCGTAGCTATTCGATGTGGTGGAGCAACGCCCTAGAGTGAAGCATAGGTTGCCCGGAACGTAGAAATGACCAAAACTTTCATACTGGTTGCAATTATTCGTTTTATACGATGGAAAAACTGTTGTATTTATTTTGTATTTGGTGCTTCTGGCGTTGACTTCTTAGGCCCTAACTGTTAGATGTGGAGGGCCAACGCCCTAGAGTGAAGCCTAGGTTGCCCGGAACGTAGAAATGACCGTTACTTTCACACTGTTTGCAAATGTACATTACATACGATGGAAAAGCTGTTGTATTTATATTGTATTTTATGCTTCTGGCGTTGACTTCTTAGGCCCTAACTATTTGATCTGGTGGAGCACCGCCCTGTAGGGAAGCCTAGGTTGCCCGGAACGTAGAAATGACCATAACTTTCACACTGGTTTCAATTATTCGTTTTATACAATGGAACAACTGATATATTTATTTTATATTTTATGCTTCGGGCGTTGACTTCTATGGCCCTAACTATACGGTCTGGTGGAGCAACGCTCTAGAGTGAAGCCTAGGTTGCCCGGAACGAAGAAATGACCATTACCTTCACACTGTTTGCGATTATTCATTTTATACGATGGTAAAACTGTTGTACATACATCGTATTTTATGCTTCTGGCGTTGACTTCTTAGGCCCTAACTATTCGATCAGGTGCAGCAACGCCCTAGTGTGAAGCCTAGGTTGCCCGAAACGTAGAAATGACCATAACTTTCATACTGGTTGCAATTATTCGTTTTATACGATGGAAAAACTGTTGTATTAATTTTGTATTTGGTGCTTCTGGCGTTGACTTCATAGGCCCTAACTATTCGATGTGGTTGAGCAACGCCCTAGAGTGAAGCCTAGGTTGCCCGGAACGTAGAAATGACCATAGCTTTCATACTGGTTGCAATTACTCGTTTTATACGATGGAAAGACTGTTGTATTTATTTTGCATTTTATGCCTCTGGCGTTGACTCCTAAGGCCGTAGCTATTCGATGTGGTGGAGCAACGCCCTAGAGTGAAGCATAGGTTGCCCGGAACGTAGAAATGACCAAAACTTTCATACTGGTTGCAATTATTCGTTTTATACGATGGAAAAACTGTTGTATTTATTTTGTATTTGGTGCTTCTGGCGTTGACTTCTTAGGCCCTAACTGTTAGATGTGGAGGGCCAACGCCCTAGAGTGAAGCCTAGGTTGCCCGGAACGTAGAAATGACCGTCACTTTCACACTGTTTGCAAATGTACATTACATACGATGGAAAAGCTGTTGTATTTATATTGTATTTTATGCTTCTGGCGTTGACTTCTTAGGCCCTAACTATTTGGTCTGGTGGATCACCGCCCTGTAGGGAAGCCTAGGTTGCCCGGAACGTAGAAATGACCATAACTTTCACACTGGTTTCAATTATTCGTTTTATACAATGGAAAAACTGTTCTATTTATTTTATATTTTATGCTTCGGGCGTTGACTTCTATGGCCCTAACTATACGGTCTGGTGGAGCAACGCCCTAGAGTGAAGCCTAGGTTGCCCGGAACGAAGAAATGACCATTACCTTCACACTGTTTGCGATTATTCATTTTATACGATGGTAAAACTGTTGTACATACATCGTATTTTATGCTTCTGGCGTTGACTTCTTAGGCCCTAACTATTCGATCAGGTGGAGCAACGCCCTAGTGTGAAGCCTAGGTTGCCCGGAACGTGGAAATGACCATAACTTTCATACTGGTTGCAATTATTCGTTTTATACGATGAAAAAAATGTTGTATTTTTATTGTATTTTATGATTCAGGCGTTGACTTCCAAGGCCCTAACTATTCGATGTGGTGGAGCAACGCCCTAGAGCAAAACCTAGGTTGCCCGGAACGTAGAAATGACCATTACCTTCACGCTTGTTGCAATTATTCCTGTTATACGATGGAGAAACTGTTGGATTTTGATTCTACTTTATGTTTCTGGCGTTGACTTCTAAGGCCCTATGTATTCGATCTGGTGGAGCAATGCCTCAGAGTTAAGTCTAGGATGCCCGGAACGTAGAAATGGCCATTACTTTCACACTGGTTGCAATTACTCCAGTTATACGATGGAAAATCTGTTGTATTTATATTGTATTTTATGCTTCTTGCGTTCACTTCTTAGGCCCTAACTATTCGACCTGATGGAGCACCGCCCTAGAGTGAAGCTGAGGTTGCCCGGAACGTAGAAATGACCATAACTTTCACACTGGTTGCAATTATCCCTTTTATACGATGGAAAAGCTGTTGTATTTTTATTGTATTTTATGCCTCAGGCGTTGACCTCTAAGGCCGTAGCTATTCGATGTGGTGGAGCAACGCCCTAGAGTGAAGCCTAGGTTGCCCGCAACATAGACAAGACCATCACCTTCACTCTGGTTACAATTATTCCTGTAATACGATGGAAAAGCTGTTGTATTTTTATTGTATTTTATGCTTCTGGCGTGGACTTCTTCGGCCCTACCTATTCGATCTGGTGGAGCAACGCCCTAGAGTGGAGCCTAGGTTGCCCAGAACGTAGAAATGACCATAAGTTTCATACTGGTTGCAATTATTCGTTTTATACAATGGAAAAACTGTTGTATTTATATTGTGTTTTATGCTTCAGGCGTTGACTTCTTAGGCCCTAACTATTCGATCTGGTGGAACAACGCCCTAGAGTGAAGCCTTGTTTGCCCGGAACGTAGAAATGACCATTACTTGCACACTGGGTGCCATTATTCGTTTTATACGATGGAAAAACTGTTGTATTTATTTTGTATTTGGTGCTCCTGACGTTGACTTCTTAGGCCCTAACTATTGAATCTGCTGGACCAACGACATAGAGTGAAGCCTAGGTTACCCGGAACGTAGAAATGACCATTACCTTCACGCTTGTTGCAATTATTCCTGTTGTAGGATGGAAAAACGTCTGTATCTATATTGTATTTTATGCTTCCGGCGTTGACTTCTAAAGCTCTAACTCTTCGATCGCGTGGAGCAATGCCTCAGAATTAAGTCTAGGATGCCCGGAACGTAGAAATGGCCGTTGCTTTCACACTGGTTGCATTTATTCCTGTTATACGATGTAAAAGCTGTTGTATTTATATTGTATTTTATGCTTCAGGCGATGGCTTCTTAGGCCATAACTATCCGATGTGGTGGAGCAACGCCCTAGAGTGATGCCTAGGTTGCACGGAACGTAGAAACGGCCGTTACCTTCACACTTGTTGCAATTATTCATGTTATACGATGGAAAAACTGTTGTATTTATTTTGTATTTGGTGCTTCTGGCGTTGACTTCTTAGGCCCCAACTATTGGATCTGGTTGAGCAACGCCCTAGAGTGAAGCCTAGGTTGCCCGGAACGTAGAAACGACCATAACTTTCACACTGGTTGCAATTATTCGTTTTATACAATGGAAAAACTGTTCTATTTATTTTGTTTTTTATGCTTCGCGCGTAGACTTCTAAGGCCCTAACTATTCGATCTGCTGGAGCAACGCCCTAGAGTGAAGCCTAGGTTGCCCGGAACGTAGATATGACCATCACTTTCACACTGGTTGCAATTATTCGTTTTATACGATGGAAAAACTGTTGTATTTTTTTGTATTTGGTGCTTCTGGCGTTGACTTCTTAGGCCCTAACTGTTAGATGTGGAGGGCCAACGCCATAGAGTGAAGCCTAGGTTGCCCGGAACGTAGAAATGACCGTTACTTTCACACTGTTTGCAAATGTGCATTACATACGATGGAAAAGCTGTTGTATTTATATTGTATTTTATGCTTCTGGCGTTGACTTCTTAGGCCCTAACTATTTGATCTGGTGGAGCACCGCCCTGTAGGGAAGCCTAGGCTGCCCGGAACGTAGAAATGACCATAACTTTCACACTGGTTTCAATTACTCGTTTTATACAATGGAAAAACTATTCTATTTATTTTATATTTTATGCTTCGGGCGTTGACTTCTATGGCCCTAACTATACGGTCTGGTGGAGAAACGCCCTAGAGTGAAGCCTAGGTTGCCCGGAACGAAGAAATGACCATTACCTTCACACTGTTTGCGATTATTCATTTTATACGATGGTAAAACTGTTGTACATACATCGTATTTTATGCTTCTGGCGTTGACTTCTTAGGCCCTAACTATTCGATCAGGTGGAGCAACGCCCTAGTGTGAAGCCTAGGTTGCCCGAAACGTAGAAATGACCATAACTTTCATACTGGTTGCAATTATTCGTTTTATACGATGGAAAAATTGTTGTATTAATTTTGTATTTGGTGCTCCTGGCGTTGACTTCTTAGGCCCTATCTATTGCATCTGGTCGAGCAGCGCCCTAGGGTGAAGCCTAGGTTGCCCGGAACGTGGAAATGAACATAACTATCAGACTGGTTGCAATTACTCGTGTTATACGATGGAAAGACTGTTGTATTTATATTGCATTTTATAGTTATGGCGTTGTGTTCTAGGGCCGTAGCTATTGGATGTGGTTGAGCAACGCCCTAGAGTGAAGCCCAGGATGCCCGCAGCGTAGAAATGACCATATCTTTCACACTGTTTGCAATTATTCATATTATACAGTGGAAAAACAGCTGTATTTATATTGCATTTTATGCTTCTGGCATTGACTTCTAAGGCCCTAGCTATTCGATGTGGTGGAGAAACGTCCTAGAGAGAAGCCTAGGTTGCCCGGAACGTAGAAATGACCATAGCTTTCACACTGGTTGCAATTATTCCTGGTATACAAGTGAAAAACTGTTGAATTTATATTGTATTTTATGCTTCTGGCGTTGACTTCTTAGGCCCTATCTATTCGATCTGGCGGAGCAACGCCCTAGAGTGTAGCCTAGGTTGCCCGGAATGTAGAAATGACCATCACTTTCACACTGTTTGCAATTATTCTTGTTATACGATCGAAAAACTGTTGTATTTATTTTGCATTTTATGCCTCTGGCGTTGACTCCTAAGGCCGTAGCTATTCGATGTGGTGGAGCAACGACCTAGAGTGAAGCCTAGGTTGCCCGGAACGTAGAAATGACCATGTCTTTCACACTGGTTGCAATTATTCCTGTTATACGATGGAAAAACTGTTGTACTTATATTATATTTTATGCTTCAGGCGTTGACTTCTAAGGCCGTAGCTATTCGATGTGGTGGAGCAATGCCCTAGAGTGAAGCCTAGGATGCCCGCAACGTAGAAATGACCATATTTTTCACACTGTTTAGAATTATTCCTGTTATAAGATTGAAAAGCTGTTGTATTTATATTGGATTTTATGCTTCTGGCGTTGACTTCTTAGGCCCTAACTATTTGATCTGGTGGAGCACCGCCCTGTAGGGAAGCCTAGGTTGCCCGGAACGTAGAAATGACCATAACTTTCACACTGGTTTCAATTATTCGTTTTATACAATGGAAAAACTGTTCTATTTATTTTATATTTTATGCTTCGGGCGTTGACTTCTATGGCCCTAACTATACGGCCTGGTGGAGCAACGCCCTAGAGTGAAGCCTAGGTTGCCCGGAACGAAGAAATGACCATTACCTTCACACTGTTTGCGATTATTCATTTTATACGATGGTAAAACTGTTGTACATACATCGTATTTTATGCTTCTGGCGTTGACTTCTTAGGCGCTAACTATTCGATCAGGTGCAGCAACGCCCTAGTGTGAAGCCTAGGCTGCCCGAAACGTAGAAATGACCATAACTTTCATACTGGTTGAAATTATTCGTTTTATACGATGGAAAAACTGTTGTATTAATTTTGTATTTGGTGCTTCTGGCGTTGACTTCATAGGCCCTAACTTTTCGATGTGGTTGAGCAACGCCCTAGAGTGAAGCCTAGATTGCCCGGAACGTAGAAATGACCATAGCTTTCATACTGGTTGCAATTATTCGTTTTATACGATGGAAAAACTGTTGTATTTATTTTGTATTTGGTGCTCCTGGCGTTGACTTCTTAGGCCCTAGCTATTGGATCTGGTGGAGCAGCGCCCTAGGGTGAAGCCTAGGTTGCCCGGAACGTGGAAATGACCATAACTGTCAGACTGTTTGCAATTACTCGTTTTATACGATGGAAAGACTGTTGTATTTATTTTGCATTTTATGCCTCTGGCGTTGACTTCTTAGGCCATAACTATTCGATGTGGTTGAGCAACGCCCTAGAGTGAAGCCTAGATTGCCCGGAACGTAGAAATGACCATAGCTTTCATACTGGTTGCAATTATTCGTTTTATACGATGGAAAAACTGTTGTATTTATTTTGTATTTGGTGCTCCTGGCGTTGTCTTCTTAGGCCCTAGCTATTGGATCTGGTGGAGCAGCGCCCTAGGGTGAAGCCTAGGTTGCCCGGAACGTGGAAATGACCATAACAGTCAGACTGGTTGCAATTACTCGTTTTATACGATGGAAAGACTGTTGTATTTATTTTGCATTTTATGCCTCTGGCGTTGACTCCTAAGGCCGCAGCTATTCGATGTGGTGGAGCAACGCCCTAGAGTGAAGCCTGGGTTGCCCGGAACGTAGAAATGACCATAGCTTTCACACTGGATGCAATTATTCCTGTTTTAGAAGTGAAAAACTATTGTATTTATATTGTATTTTATGCTTCTGGCGTTGACTTCCTGGGCCCTAACTATTCTATCTGGAGGAGCAACGCCCTAGAGTGAAGCCTAGGTTGCCCGGAATGCAGAAATGACCATCACTTTCACACTGGTGGCAATTATTCCTGTTATACGATGGACAAACTGTTGGATTTTGATTGTACTTTATGCTTCTGGCGTTGACTTCTAAGGCCCTATGTATTCGATCTGGTGGAGCGATGCCTCAGAGTTAAGTCTAGGATGCCCGGAACGTAGAAATGGCCATTACTTTCACACTGGTTGCAATTACTCGTTTTATACGATGGAAAAGCTATTGTATTTATATTGTATTTTATGCTTCTGGCGTTGACTTCTAAGGCCCTAACTATTCGATCTGGTGGAGCAACGCCCTGGAGTGAAGCCTAGGTAGCGCGGAACGTAGAAACGACCATTACCTTCACACTGCTTGCAAATATACATTATATACGATGGAAAAGCTGTTGTACCTATTTTGTATTTTATGCTTCTGGCGTTGACTTCTTAGGCCCTAACTATTGGATCTGGTGGACCAACGCCCTAGAGTGAAGCCTTGGTTGCCCGGAACGTGGAAATGACCGTCACTTTGACACTGGTTGCAATTATTCCCGTTATACGCTGGAAAAACTGTTGTATTTTTACTGTATTTTATGTTTCGGGCGTCGACTTCTAAGTCCCTATCTATTCGATCTGGTGGAGCAACGCCCTAGAGTGAAGCCTGGGATGCCCGAAACGTCGACATGACCATTACTTTCACTCTGGTTGCAATTATTCATGCTATACGATGGAAGAACTGTTGTATTTATATTGTGTTTTATGCTTCAGGCGTTGACTTCTTAGGCCCTAACTATTCGATCTGGTGGAACAACGCCCTAGAGTGAAGCCTTGTTTGCCCGGAACGTAGAAATGACCATTACTTGCACACTGGGTGCCATTATTCGTTTTATACGATGGAAAAACTGTTGTATTTATTTTGTATTTGGTGCTCCTGACGTTGACTTCTTAGGCCCTAACTATTGAATCTGGTGGACCAACGACATAGAGTGAAGCCTAGGTTACCCGGAACGTAGAAATGACCATTACCTTCACGCTTGTTGCAATTATTCCTGTTGTACGATGGAAAAACGTCTGTATCTATATTGTATTTTATGCTTCCGGCGTTGACTTCTAAAGCTCTAACTCTTCGATCGCGTGGAGCAATGCCTCAGAATTAAGTCTAGGATGCCCGGAACGTAGAAATGGCCGTTGCTTTCACACTGGTTGCATTTATTCCTGTTATACGATGTAAAAGCTGTTGTATTTATATTGTATTTTATGCTTCAGGCGATGGCTTCTTAGGCCATAACTATCCGATGTGGTGGAGCAACGCCCTAGGGTGATGCCTAGGTTGCACGGAACGTAGAAACGACCGTTACCTTCACACTTGTTGCAATTATTCATGTTATACGATGGAAAAACTGTTGTATTTATTTTGTATTTGGTGCTTCTGGCGTTGACTTCTTAGGCCCCAACTATTGGATCTGGTTGAGCAACGCCCTAGAGTGAAGCCTAGGTTGCCCGGAACGTAGAAACGACCATAACTTTCACACTGGTTGCAATTATTCGTTTTATACAATGGAAAAACTGTTCTATTTATTTTGTTTTTTATGCTTCGCGCGTAGACTTCTAAGGCCCTAACTATTCGATCTGCTGGAGCAACGCCCTAGAGTGAAGCCTAGGTTGCCCGGAACGTAGATATGACCATCACTTTCACACTGGTTGCAATTATTCGTTTTATACGATGGAAAAACTGTTGTATTTTTTTGTATTTGGTGCTTCTGGCGTTGACTTCTTAGGCCCTAACTGTTAGATGTGGAGGGGCAACGCCCTAGAGTGAAGCCTAGGTTGCCCGGAACGTAGAAATGACCGTTACTTTCACACTGTTTGCAAATGTGCATTACATACGATGGAAAAGCTGTTGTATTTATATTGTATTTTATGCTTCTGGCGTTGACTTCTTAGGCCCTAACTATTTGATCTGGTGGAGCACCGCCCTGTAGGGAAGCCTAGGCTGCCCGGAACGTAGAAATGACCATAACTTTCACACTGGTTTCAATTACTCGTTTTATACAATGGAAAAACTATTCTATTTATTTTATATTTTATGCTTCGGGCGTTGACTTCTATGGCCCTAACTATACGGTCTGGTGGAGCAACGCCCTAGAGTGAAGCCTAGGTTGCCCGGAACGTAGAAACGACCATAACTTTCACACTGGTTGCAATTATTCGTTTTATACAATGGAAAAACTGTTCTATTTATTTTGTTTTTTATGCTTCGCGCGTAGACTTCTAAGGCCCTAACTATTCGATCTGCTGGAGCAACGCCCTAGAGTGAAGCCTAGGTTGCCCGGAACGTAGATATGACCATCACTTTCACACTGGTTGCAATTATTCGTTTTATACGATGGAAAAACTGTTGTATTTTTTTGTATTTGGTGCTTCTGGCGTTGACTTCTTAGGCCCTAACTGTTAGATGTGGAGGGCCAACGCCATAGAGTGAAGCCTAGGTTGCCCGGAACGTAGAAATGACCGTTACTTTCACACTGTTTGCAAATGTGCATTACATACGATGGAAAAGCTGTTGTATTTATATTGTATTTTATGCTTCTGGCGTTGACTTCTTAGGCCCTAACTATTTGATCTGGTGGAGCACCGCCCTGTAGGGAAGCCTAGGCTGCCCGGAACGTAGAAATGACCATAACTTTCACACTGGTTTCAATTACTCGTTTTATACAATGGAAAAACTATTCTATTTATTTTATATTTTATGCTTCGGGCGTTGACTTCTATGGCCCTAACTATACGGTCTGGTGGAGAAACGCCCTAGAGTGAAGCCTAGGTTGCCCGGAACGAAGAAATGACCATTACCTTCACACTGTTTGCGATTATTCATTTTATACGATGGTAAAACTGTTGTACATACATCGTATTTTATGCTTCTGGCGTTGACTTCTTAGGCCCTAACTATTCGATCAGGTGGAGCAACGCCCTAGTGTGAAGCCTAGGTTGCCCGAAACGTAGAAATGACCATAACTTTCATACTGGTTGCAATTATTCGTTTTATACGATGGAAAAATTGTTGTATTAATTTTGTATTTGGTGCTCCTGGCGTTGACTTCTTAGGCCCTATCTATTGCATCTGGTCGAGCAGCGCCCTAGGGTGAAGCCTAGGTTGCCCGGAACGTGGAAATGAACATAACTATCAGACTGGTTGCAATTACTCGTGTTATACGATGGAAAGACTGTTGTATTTATATTGCATTTTATAGTTATGGCGTTGTGTTCTAGGGCCGTAGCTATTGGATGTGGTTGAGCAACGCCCTAGAGTGAAGCCCAGGATGCCCGCAGCGTAGAAATGACCATATCTTTCACACTGTTTGCAATTATTCATATTATACAGTGGAAAAACAGCTGTATTTATATTGCATTTTATGCTTCTGGCATTGACTTCTAAGGCCCTAGCTATTCGATGTGGTGGAGAAACGTCCTAGAGAGAAGCCTAGGTTGCCCGGAACGTAGAAATGACCATAGCTTTCACACTGGTTGCAATTATTCCTGGTATACAAGTGAAAAACTGTTGAATTTATATTGTATTTTATGCTTCTGGCGTTGACTTCTTAGGCCCTATCTATTCGATCTGGCGGAGCAACGCCCTAGAGTGTAGCCTAGGTTGCCCGGAATGTAGAAATGACCATCACTTTCACACTGTTTGCAATTATTCTTGTTATACGATCGAAAAACTGTTGTATTTATTTTGCATTTTATGCCTCTGGCGTTGACTCCTAAGGCCGTAGCTATTCGATGTGGTGGAGCAACGACCTAGAGTGAAGCCTAGGTTGCCCGGAACGTAGAAATGACCATGTCTTTCACACTGGTTGCAATTATTCCTGTTATACGATGGAAAAACTGTTGTACTTATATTATATTTTATGCTTCAGGCGTTGACTTCTAAGGCCGTAGCTATTCGATGTGGTGGAGCAATGCCCTAGAGTGAAGCCTAGGATGCCCGCAACGTAGAAATGACCATATTTTTCACACTGTTTAGAATTATTCCTGTTATAAGATTGAAAAGCTGTTGTATTTATATTGGATTTTATGCTTCTGGCGTTGACTTCTTAGGCCCTAACTATTTGATCTGGTGGAGCACCGCCCTGTAGGGAAGCCTAGGTTGCCCGGAACGTAGAAATGACCATAACTTTCACACTGGTTTCAATTATTCGTTTTATACAATGGAAAAACTGTTCTATTTATTTTATATTTTATGCTTCGGGCGTTGACTTCTATGGCCCTAACTATACGGCCTGGTGGAGCAACGCCCTAGAGTGAAGCCTAGGTTGCCCGGAACGAAGAAATGACCATTACCTTCACACTGTTTGCGATTATTCATTTTATACGATGGTAAAACTGTTGTACATACATCGTATTTTATGCTTCTGGCGTTGACTTCTTAGGCGCTAACTATTCGATCAGGTGCAGCAACGCCCTAGTGTGAAGCCTAGGCTGCCCGAAACGTAGAAATGACCATAACTTTCATACTGGTTGAAATTATTCGTTTTATACGATGGAAAAACTGTTGTATTAATTTTGTATTTGGTGCTTCTGGCGTTGACTTCATAGGCCCTAACTTTTCGATGTGGTTGAGCAACGCCCTAGAGTGAAGCCTAGATTGCCCGGAACGTAGAAATGACCATAGCTTTCATACTGGTTGCAATTATTCGTTTTATACGATGGAAAAACTGTTGTATTTATTTTGTATTTGGTGCTCCTGGCGTTGACTTCTTAGGCCCTAGCTATTGGATCTGGTGGAGCAGCGCCCTAGGGTGAAGCCTAGGTTGCCCGGAACGTGGAAATGACCATAACTGTCAGACTGTTTGCAATTACTCGTTTTATACGATGGAAAGACTGTTGTATTTATTTTGCATTTTATGCCTCTGGCGTTGACTTCTTAGGCCATAACTATTCGATGTGGTTGAGCAACGCCCTAGAGTGAAGCCTAGATTGCCCGGAACGTAGAAATGACCATAGCTTTCATACTGGTTGCAATTATTCGTTTTATACGATGGAAAAACTGTTGTATTTATTTTGTATTTGGTGCTCCTGGCGTTGTCTTCTTAGGCCCTAGCTATTGGATCTGGTGGAGCAGCGCCCTAGGGTGAAGCCTAGGTTGCCCGGAACGTGGAAATGACCATAACAGTCAGACTGGTTGCAATTACTCGTTTTATACGATGGAAAGACTGTTGTATTTATTTTGCATTTTATGCCTCTGGCGTTGACTCCTAAGGCCGCAGCTATTCGATGTGGTGGAGCAACGCCCTAGAGTGAAGCCTGGGTTGCCCGGAACGTAGAAATGACCATAGCTTTCACACTGGATGCAATTATTCCTGTTTTAGAAGTGAAAAACTATTGTATTTATATTGTATTTTATGCTTCTGGCGTTGACTTCCTGGGCCCTAACTATTCTATCTGGAGGAGCAACGCCCTAGAGTGAAGCCTAGGTTGCCCGGAATGCAGAAATGACCATCACTTTCACACTGGTGGCAATTATTCCTGTTATACGATGGACAAACTGTTGGATTTTGATTGTACTTTATGCTTCTGGCGTTGACTTCTAAGGCCCTATGTATTCGATCTGGTGGAGCGATGCCTCAGAGTTAAGTCTAGGATGCCCGGAACGTAGAAATGGCCATTACTTTCACACTGGTTGCAATTACTCGTTTTATACGATGGAAAAGCTATTGTATTTATATTGTATTTTATGCTTCTGGCGTTGACTTCTAAGGCCCTAACTATTCGATCTGGTGGAGCAACGCCCTGGAGTGAAGCCTAGGTAGCGCGGAACGTAGAAATGACCATTACCTTCACACTGCTTGCAAATATACATTATATACGATGGAAAAGCTGTTGTACCTATTTTGTATTTTATGCTTCTGGCGTTGACTTCTTAGGCCCTAACTATTGGATCTGGTGGACCAACGCCCTAGAGTGAAGCCTTGGTTGCCCGGAACGTGGAAATGACCGTCACTTTGACACTGGTTGCAATTATTCCCGTTATACGCTGGAAAAACTGTTGTATTTTTACTGTATTTTATGTTTCGGGCGTCGACTTCTAAGTCCCTATCTATTCGATCTGGTGGAGCAACGCCCTAGAGTGAAGCCTGGGATGCCCGAAACGTCGACATGACCATTACTTTCACTCTGGTTGCAATTATTCATGCTATACGATGGAAGAACTGTTGTATTTATATTGTGTTTTATGCTTCAGGCGTTGACTTCTTAGGCCCTAACTATTCGATCTGGTGGAACAACGCCCTAGAGTGAAGCCTTGTTTGCCCGGAACGTAGAAATGACCATTACTTGCACACTGGGTGCCATTATTCGTTTTATACGATGGAAAAACTGTTGTATTTATTTTGTATTTGGTGCTCCTGACGTTGACTTCTTAGGCCCTAACTATTGAATCTGGTGGACCAACGACATAGAGTGAAGCCTAGGTTACCCGGAACGTAGAAATGACCATTACCTTCACGCTTGTTGCAATTATTCCTGTTGTACGATGGAAAAACGTCTGTATCTATATTGTATTTTATGCTTCCGGCGTTGACTTCTAAAGCTCTAACTCTTCGATCGCGTGGAGCAATGCCTCAGAATTAAGTCTAGGATGCCCGGAACGTAGAAATGGCCGTTGCTTTCACACTGGTTGCATTTATTCCTGTTATACGATGTAAAAGCTGTTGTATTTATATTGTATTTTATGCTTCAGGCGATGGCTTCTTAGGCCATAACTATCCGATGTGGTGGAGCAACGCCCTAGAGTGATGCCTAGGTTGCACGGAACGTAGAAACGACCGTTACCTTCACACTTGTTGCAATTATTCATGTTATACGATGGAAAAACTGTTGTATTTATTTTGTATTTGGTGCTTCTGGCGTTGACTTCTTAGGCCCCAACTATTGGATCTGGTTGAGCAACGCCCTAGAGTGAAGCCTAGGTTGCCCGGAACGTAGAAACGACCATAACTTTCACACTGGTTGCAATTATTCGTTTTATACAATGGAAAAACTGTTCTATTTATTTTGTTTTTTATGCTTCGCGCGTAGACTTCTAAGGCCCTAACTATTCGATCTGCTGGAGCAACGCCCTAGAGTGAAGCCTAGGTTGCCCGGAACGTAGATATGACCATCACTTTCACACTGGTTGCAATTATTCGTTTTATACGATGGAAAAACTGTTGTATTTTTTTGTATTTGGTGCTTCTGGCGTTGACTTCTTAGGCCCTAACTGTTAGATGTGGAGGGGCAACGCCCTAGAGTGAAGCCTAGGTTGCCCGGAACGTAGAAATGACCGTTACTTTCACACTGTTTGCAAATGTGCATTACATACGATGGAAAAGCTGTTGTATTTATATTGTATTTTATGCTTCTGGCGTTGACTTCTTAGGCCCTAACTATTTGATCTGGTGGAGCACCGCCCTGTAGGGAAGCCTAGGCTGCCCGGAACGTAGAAATGACCATAACTTTCACACTGGTTTCAATTACTCGTTTTATACAATGGAAAAACTATTCTATTTATTTTATATTTTATGCTTCGGGCGTTGACTTCTATGGCCCTAACTATACGGTCTGGTGGAGCAACGCCCTAGAGTGAAGCCTAGGTTGCCCGGAACGAAGAAATGACCATTACCTTCACACTGTTTGCGATTATTCATTTTATACGATGGTAAAACTGTTGTACATACATCGTATTTTATGCTTCTGGCGTTGACTTCTTAGGCCCTAACTATTCGATCAGGTGGAGCAACGCCCTAGTGTGAAGCCTAGGTTGCCCGAAACGTAGAAATGACCATAACTTTCATACTGGTTGCAATTATTCGTTTTATACGATGGAAAAACTGTTGTATTAATTTTGTATTTGGTGCTTCTGGCGTTGACTTCATAGGCCCTAACTATTCGATGTGGTTGAGCAACGCCCTAGAGTGAAGCCTAGATTGCCCGGAACGTAGAAATGACCATAGCTTTCATACTGGTTGCAATTATTCGTTTTATGCGATGGAAAAACTGTTGTATTTATTTTGTATTTGGTGCTCCTGGCGTTGACTTCTTAGGCCCTAGCTATTGGATCTGGTGGAGCAGCGCCCTAGGGTGAAGCCTAGGTTGCCCGGAACGTGGAAATAACCATAACTGTCAGACTGTTTGCAATTACTCGTTTTATACGATGGAAAGACTGTTGTATTTATTTTATATTTTATGCTTCGGGCGTTGACTTCTATGGCCCTAACTATACGGTCTGGTGGAGCAACGCCCTAGAGTGAAGCCTAGGTTGCCCGGAACGAAGAAATGACCATTACCTTCACACTGTTTGCGATTATTCATTTCATACGATGGTAAAACTGTTGTACATACATCGTATTTTATGCTTCTGGCGTTGACTTCTTAGGCCCCAACTATTCGATCAGGTGGAGCAACACCATAGGGTGAAGCCTAGGTTGCGCGGAACGTAGAAATGACCATAACTTTCACACTGGTTTCAATTATTCGTTTTATACAATGGAAAAACTGTTCTACTTATTTTGTATTTTATGCTTCGGCCGTTGACTCCTAACGCCCCAACTATTTGATCTGGTGGAGCACCGCCCTGTAGTGAAGCCTAGGTTGCCCGGAACGTAGAAATGACCATAACTTTCACACTGGTTTCAATTATTCGATTTATACAATGGAAAAACTGTTCTATTTATTTTATATTTTATGCTGCGGGCGTTGACTTCAAGGACCTAACTATTCGGTCTGGTGGAGCAACGCCCTAGAGTGAAGCCTAGGTTGCCCGGAACGTAGAAATGACCATAGCTTTCATAGTGGTTGCAATTATTGGTTTTATACGATGGAAAAACTGTTGGATTTATTTTGTATTTGGTGCTCCTGGCGTTGACTTCTTAGGCCCTATCTATTGGATCTGGTGGAGCAGCGCCCTAGGGTGAAGCCTAGGTTGCCCGGAACGTGGAAATGAACATAACTATCAGACTGGTTGCAATTACTCGTGTTATACGATGGAAAGACTGTTGTATTTATATTGCATTTTATAGTTATGGCGTTGTGTTCTAGGGCCGTAGCTATTGGATGTGGTTGAGCAACGCCCTAGAGTGAAGCCCAGGATGCCCGCAGCGTAGAAATGACCATATCTTTCACACTGTTTGCAATTATTCATATTATACAGTGGAAAAACAGCTGTATTTATATTGCATTTTATGCTTCTGGCATTGACTTCTAAGGCCCTAACTATTCGATGTGGTGGAGCAACGTACTCGAGAGAAGCCTTGGTTGCCCGGAACGTAGAAATGACCATAGCTTTCACACTGGTTGCAATTATTCCTGGTATACAAGTGAAAAACTGTTGAATTTATATTGTATTTTATGCTTCTGGCGTTGTCTTCTTAGGCCCTATCTATTCGATCTGGCGGAGCAACGCCCTAGAGTGTAGCCTAGGTTGCCCGGAATGTAGAAATGACCATCACTTTCACACTGTTTGCAATTATTCTTGTTATACGATCGAAAAACTGTTGTATTTATTTTGCATTTTATGCCTCTGGCGTTGACTCCTAAGGCCGTAGCTATTCGATGTGGTGGAGCAACGCCCTAGAGTGAAGCCTAGGTTGCCCGGAACGTAGAAATGTCCATGTCTTTCACACTGGTTGCAATTATTCCTGTTATACGATGGAAAAACTGTTGTACTTATATTATATTTTATGCTTCAGGCGTTGTCTTCTAAGGCCGTAGCTATTCGATGTGGTGGAGCAATGCCCTAGAGTGAAGCCTAGGATGCCCGCAACGTAGAAATGACCATATTTTTCACACTGTTTAGAATTAGTCCTGTTATAAGATTGAAAAACTGTTGTATTTATACTGTATTTGATGCTTCTGGCGTTGACTTCTAAGGCCGCAGCAATTCGATGTGGTGGAGCAACGCCCTAGAGTGAAGCCTAGGTTGCGCGGAACGTAGAAATGACCAAAACTTTCATACTGGTTGCAATTATTCGTTTTATACGATGGAAAAACTGTTGTATTTTTTTGTATTTGGTGCTTCTGGCGTTGACTTCTTAGGCCCTAACTGATAGATGTGGAGGGCCAACGCCCTATAGTGAAGCCTAGGTTGTCCGGAACGTAGAAATGACCGTTGCTTTCACACTGTTTGCAAATGTACATTACATACGATGGAAAAGCTGTTGTATTTATATTGTATTTTATGCTTCTGGCGTTGACTTCTTAGGCCCTAACTATTTGATCTGGTGGAGCACCGCCCTGTAGGGAAGCCTAGGTTGCCCGGAACGTAGAAATGACCATAACTTTCACACTGGTTTCAATTATTCGTTTTATACAATGGAAAAACTGTTCTATTTATTTTATATTTTATGCTTCGGGCGTTGACTTCAAGGACCTAACTATTCGGTCTGGTGGAGCAACGCCCTAGAGTGAAGCCTAGGTTGCCCGGAACGTAGAAATGACCATAGCTTTCATAGTGGTTGCAATTATTGGTTTTATACGATGGAAAAACTGTTGTATTTATTTTGTATTTGGTGCTCCTGGCGTTGACTTCTTAGGCCCTATCTATTGGATCTGGTGGAGCAGCGCCCTAGGGTGAAGCCTAGGTTGCCCGGAACGTGGAAATGAACATAACTATCAGACTGGTTGCAATTACTCGTGTTATACGATGGAAAGACTGTTGTATTTATATTGCATTTTATAGTTATGGCGTTGTGTTCTAGGGCCGTAGCTATTGGATGTGGTTGAGCAACGCCCTAGAGTGAAGCCCAGGATGCCCGCAGCGTAGAAATGACCATATCTTTCACACTGTTTGCAATTATTCATATTATACAGTGGAAAAACAGCTGTATTTATATTGCATTTTATGCTTCTGGCATTGACTTCTAAGGCCCTAACTATTCGATGTGGTGGAGCAACGTACTAGAGAGAAGCCTTGGTTGCCCGGAACGTAGAAATGACCATAGCTTTCACACTGGTTGCAATTATTCCTGGTATACAAGTGAAAAACTGTTGAATTTATATTGTATTTTATTCTTCTGGCGTTGACTTCTTAGGCCCTATCTATTCGATCTGGCGGAGCAACGCCCTAGAGTGTAGCCTAGGTTGCCCGGAATGTAGAAATGACCATCACTTTCACACTGTTTGCAATTATTCTTGTTATACGATCGAAAAACTGTTGTATTTATTTTGCATTTTATGCCTCTGGCGTTGACTCCTAAGGCCGTAGCTATTCGATGTGGTGGAGCAACGCCCTAGAGTGAAGCCTAGGTTGCCCGGAACGTAGAAATGTCCATGTCTTTCACACTGGTTGCAATTATTCCTGTTATACGATGGAAAAACTGTTGTACTTATATTATATTTTATGCTTCAGGCGTTGTCTTCTAAGGCCGTAGCTATTCGATGTGGTGGAGCAATGCCCTAGAGTGAAGCCTAGGATGCCCGCAACGTAGAAATGACCATATTTTTCACACTGTTTAGAATTAGTCCTGTTATAAGATTGAGAAACTGTTGTATTTATACTGTATTTGATGCTTCTGGCGTTGACTTCTAAGGAAGCAGCAATTCGATGTGGTGGAGCAACGCCCTAGAGTGAAGCCTAGGTTGCGCGGAACGTAGAAATGACCAAAACTTTCATACTGGTTGCAATTATTCGTTTTATACGATGGAAAAACTGTTGTATTTTTTTGTATTTGGTGCTTCTGGCGTTGACTTCTTAGGCCCTAACTGTTAGATGTGGAGGGCCAACGCCCTATAGTGAAGCCTAGGTTGTCCGGAACGTAGAAATGACCGTTACTTTCACACTGTTTGCAAATGTACATTACATACGATGGAAAGCTGTTGTATTTATATTGTATTTTATGCTTCTGGCGTTGACTTCTTAGGCCCTAACTATTTGATCTGGTGGAGCACCGCCCTGTAGGGAAGCCTAGGTTGCCCGGAACGTAGAAATGACCATAACTTTCACACTGGTTTCAATTATTCGTTTTATACAATGGAAAAACTGTTCTATTTATTTTATATTTTATGCTTCGGGCGTTGACTTCTATGGCCCTATCTATACGGTCTGGTGGAGCAACGCCGTAGAGTGAAGCCTAGGTTGCCCGGAACGAAGAAATGACCATTACCTTCACACTGTTTGCGATTATTCATTTTATACGATGGTAAAACTGTTGTACATACATCGTATGTTATGCTTCTGGCGTTGACTTCTTAGGCCCTAACTATTCGATCAGGTGCAGCAACGCCCTAGTGTGAAGCCTAGGTTGCCCGAAACGTAGAAATGACCATAACTTTCATACTGGTTGCAATTATTCGTTTTATACGATGGACAAACTGTTGTATTAATTTTGTATTTGGTGCTTCTGGCGTTGACTTCATAGGCCCTAACTATTCGATCTAGTGGATCAGCGCCCTAGAGTGAAGCCTGCGTTGCCCGGAACGTAGAAATAACCATCACTTTCACACTGGTTGCAATTACTCGTTTTATACAATGGAAAAACTGTTGTATTAATTTTGGATTTTATGCTTCGGGCGTTGACTTCTAAGGCCCTAACTATTCGATCTGGTGGAGCAACGCCCTCGAGTGAAGCATAGGTTGCGCGGAACGTAGAAATGACCGTTACTTTCACAATGTTTGCAATTATTCATTTTATACGATGGAAAAACTGTTCTATTAATTTTGTATTTAATGCTTCGGGCGTTGACTTCTTGGGCCCTAACTATTGGATCTGGTGGACCAACGCCCTAGAGTGAAGCCTAGGTTGCCCAGAACGTAGAAATGACCATTACTTTCACACTGGTTGCAATTACTCCAGTTATACGATGGAAAATCTGTTGTATTTATATTGTATTTTATGCTTCTTGCGTTCACTTCTTAGGCCCTAACTATTCGACCTGATGGAGCACCGCCCTAGAGTGAAGCTGAGGTTGCCTGGAACGTAGAAATGACCATTACATTCTCACTGGTTGCAATTATTCGTTTTATACGATGGAAAAACTGTTGTACATATATCGTATTTTATGCTTCTGGCGTTGACTTCTTAGGCTCTAACTATTCGATCTGGTGGAGCAACGCCCTAGAGTGAAGCCTAGGTTGCCCGGAACGTAGAAATGACCATAACTTTCACACTGGTTGCAATTATCCCTTTTATACGATGGAAAAGCTGTTGTATTTTTATTGTATTTTATGCCTCAGGCGTTGACTTCTAAGGCCGTAGCTATTCGATGTGGTGGAGCAACGCCCTAGAGTGAAGCCTAGGTTGCCCGCAACATAGACAAGACCATCACCTTCACTCTGGTTACAATTATTCCTGTAATACGATGGAAAAGCTGTTGTATTTTTATTGTATTTTATGCTTCTGGCGTGGACTTCTTCGGCCCTACCTATTCGATCTGGTGGAGCAACGCCCTAGGGTGGAGCCTAGGTTGGCCAGAACGTAGAAATGACCATAAGTTTCATACTGGTTGCAATTATTCGTTTTTTACAATGGAAAAACTGTTGTATTTATATTGTGTTTTATGCTTCAGGCGTTGACTTCTTAGGCCCTAACTATTCGATCTGGTGGAACAACGCCCTAGAGTGAAGCCTTGTTTGCACGGAACGTAGAAACGACCGTTACCTTCACACTTGTTGCAATTATTCATGTTATACGATGGAAAAACTGTTGTATTTATTTTGTATTTGGTGCTTCTGGCGTTGACTTCTTAGGCCCCAACTATTGGATCTGGTTGAGCAACGCCCTAGAGTGAAGCCTAGGTTGCCCGGAACGTAGAAATGACCATAACTTTCACACTGGTTTCAATTACTCGTTTTATACAATGGAAAAACTGTTCTATTTATTTTATATTTTATGCTTCGGGCGTTGACTTCTATGGCCCTAACTATACGGTCTGGTGGAGCAACGCCCTAGAGCGAAGCCTAGGTTGCCCGGAACGAAGAAATGACCATTACCTTCACACTGTTTGCGATTATTCATTTTATACGATGGTAAAACTGTTGTACATACATCGTATTTTATGCTTCTGGCGTTGACTTCTTAGGCCCTAACTATTCGATCAGGTGGAGCAACGCCCTAGTGTGAAGCCTAGGTTGCCCGAAACGTAGAAATGACCATAACTTTCATACTGGTTGCAATTATTCGTTTTATACGATGGAAAAACTGTTGTATTAATGTTGTATTTGGTGCTTCTGGCGTTGACTTCATAGGCCCTAACTATTCGATGTGGTTGAGCAACGCCCTAGAGTGAAGCCTAGATTGCCCGGAACGTAGAAATGACCATAGCTTTCATACTGGTTGCAATTATTCGTTTTATACGATGGAAAAACTGTTGTATTTATTTTGTATTTGGTGCTCCTGGCGTTGACTTCTTAGGCCCTAGCTATTGGATCTGGTGGAGCAGCGCCCTAGGGTGAAGCCTAGGTTGCCCGGAACGTGGAAATGACCATAACTGTCAGACTGTTTGCAATTACTCGTTTTATACGATGGAAAGACTGTTGTATTTATTTTGCATTTTATGCCTCAGGCGTTGACTTCCAAGGCCCTAACTATTCGATGTGGTGGAGCAACGCCCTAGAGCAAAACCTAGGTTGCCCGGAACGTAGAAATGACCATTACCTTCACGCTTGTTGCAATTATTCCTGTTATACGATGGACAAACTGTTGGATTTTGATTGTACTTTATGTTTCTGGCGTTGACTTCTAAGGCCCTATGTATTCGATCTGGTGGAGCAATGCCTCAGAGTTAAGTCTAGGATGCCCGGAACGTAGAAATGGCCATTACTTTCACACTGGTTGCAATTACTCGTTTTATACGATGGAAAAGCTATTGTATTTATATTGTATTTTATGCTTCTGGCGTTGACTTCTAAGGCCCTAACTATTCGATCTGGTGGAGCAACGCCCTAGAGTGAAGCCTAGGTAGCGCGGAACGTAGAAATGACCATTACCTTCACACTGCTTGCAAATATACATTATATACGATGGAAAAGCTGTTGTATCTATTTTGTATTTTATGCTTCTGGCGCTGACTTCTTAGGTCCTAACTATTGGATCTGGTGGAGCAACGCCCAGGGGTGAAGTGTAGGTTGCGCGGAACGTAGAAATGACCATTACTTTCACTCTGGTTGCAATTATTCCAGCTATACGATGGACAAACAGTTGGATTTTGATTGTACTTTATACTTCTGGCGTTGACTTCTAAGGCCCTATGTGTTCGATCTGGTGTAGCAATGCCTCAGAGTTAAGTCTAGGATGCCCGCAACGTAGAAATGTCTATTACTTTCACACTGGTTGCAATTATTCGTTTTATACGATGGAAAAACTGTTGTACATATATCGCATTTTATGCTTCTGGCGTTGACTTCTTAGGCCCTAACTATTCGATCAGGTGGAGCAACGCCATAGTGTGAAGCCTAGGTTGCGCGGAACGTAGAAATGACCATAACTTTCACACTGGTTTCAATTATTCGTTTTATACAATGGAAAAACTGTTCTACTTATTTTGTATTTTATGCTTCGGCCGTTGACTCCTAACGCCCCAACTATTTGATCTGGTGGAGCACCGCGCTGTAGTGAAGCCTAGGTTGCCCGGAACGTAGAAATGACCATAACTTTCACACTGGTTTCAATTATTCGATTTATACAATGGAAAAACTGTTCTATTTATTTTATATTTTATGCTGCGGGCGTTGACTTCAAGGCCCTAACTATTCGGTCTGGTGGAGCAACGCCCTAGAGTGAAGCCTAGGTTGCCCGGAACGTAGAAATGACCATAGCTTTCATACTGGTTGCAATTATTGGTTTTATACAATGGAAAAACAGCTGTATTTATTTTGTATTTGGTGCTCCTGGCGTTGACTTCTTAGGCCCTATCTATTGGATCTGGTGGAGCAGCGCCCTAGGGTGAAGCCTAGGTTGCCCGGAACGTGGAAATGAACATAACTATCAGACTGGTTGCAATTACTCGTGTTATACGATGGAAAGACTGTTGTATTTATATTGCATTTTATAGTTATGGCGTTGTGTTCTAGGGCCGTAGCTATTGGATGTGGTTGAGCAACGCCCTAGAGTGAAGCACAGGATGCCCGCAGCGTAGAAATGACCATATCTTTCACACTGTTTGCAATTATTCATATTATACAGTGGAAAAACAGCTGTATTTATATTGCATTTTATGCTTCTGGCATTGACTTCTAAGGCCCTAACTATTCGATGTGGTGGAGCAACGTCCTAGAGAGAAGCCTAGGTTGCCCGGAACGTAGAAATGACCATAGCTTTCACACTGGTTGCAATTATTCATTTTATACGATGGTAAAACTGTTGTACATACATCGTATTTTATGCTTCTGGCGTTGACTTCTTAGGCGCTAACTATTCGATCAGGTGCAGCAACGCCCTAGTGTGAAGCCTAGGTTGCCCGAAACGTAGAAATGACCATAACTTTCACACTGGTTTCAATTATTCGTTTTATACAATGGAAAAACTGTTCTATTTATTTTATATTTTATGCTTCGGGCGTTGACTTCTATGGCCCTAACTATACGGTCTGGTGGAGCAACGCCCTAGAGTGAAGCCTAGATTGCCCGGAACGTAGAAATGACCATAGCTTTCATACTGGTTGCAATTATTCGTTTTATACGATGGAAAAACTGTTGTATTTATTTTGTATTTGGTGCTCCTGGCGTTGACTTCTTAGGCCCTAGCTATTGGATCTGGTGGAGCAGCTCCCTAGGGTGAAACCTAGGTTGCCCGGAACGTGGAAATGACCATAACTGTCAGACTGTTTGCAATTACTCGTTTTATACGATGGAAAGACTGTTGTATTTATTTTGCATTTTATGCCTCTGGCGTTGACTTCTTAGGCCCTAACTGTTAGGTGTGGAGGGCCAACGCCCTAGAGTGAAGCCTAGGTTGCCCGGAACGTAGAAATGACCGTTACTTTCACACTGTTTGCAAATGTACATTACATACGATGGAAAAGCTGTTGTATTTATATTGTATTTTATGCTTCTGTCGTTGACTTCTTAGGCCCTAACTATTTGATCTGGTGGAGCACCGCCCTGTAGGGAAGCCTAGGTTGCCCGGAACGTAGAAATGACCATAACTTTCACACTGGTTTCAATTATTCGTTTTATACAATGGAAAAACTGTTGTATTAATTCTGTATTTGGTGCTTCTGGCGTTGACTTCATAGGCCCTAACTATTCGATGTGGTTGAGTAACGCCCTAGAGTGAAGCCTAGATTGTCCGGAACGTAGAAATGACCATAGCTTTCATACTGGTTGCAATTATTCGTTTTATACGATGGAAAAACTGTTGTATTAATTTCGTATTTGGTGCTTCTGGCGTTGACTTCATAGGCCCCAACTATTCGATGTGGTTGAGCAACGCCCTAGAGTGAAGCCTAGATTGCGCGGAACGTAGAAATGACCATAGCTTTCATACTGGTTGCAATTATTCGTTTTATACGATGGAAAAACTGTTGTATTTATTTTGTATTTGGTGCTACTGGCGTTGACTTCTTAGGCCCTAGCAATTGGATCTGGTGGAGCAGCGCCCTAGGGTGAAGCCTAGGTTGCCCGGAACGTGGAAATGACCATAACTGTCAGACTGGTTGCAATTACTCGTTTTATACGATGGAAAGACTGTTGTATTTATTTTGCATTTTATGCCTCTGGCGTTGACTCCTAAGGCCGTAGCTATTCGATGTGGTGGAGCAACGCCCTAGAGTGAAGCCTAGGTTGCCCGGAACGTAGAAATGACCATGTCTTTCACACTGGTTGCAATTATTCCTGTTATACGATGGAAAAACTGTTGCACTTATATTATATTTTATGCTTCAGGCGTTGACTTCTAAGGCCGTAGCTATTCGATGTGGTGGAGCAATGCCCTAGAGTGAAGCCTAGGATGCCCCCAACGTAGAAATGACCATATTTTTCACACTGTTTGCAATTATTCCTGTTATAAGATTGAAAAACTGTTGTATTTATATTGCATTTTATGCTTCTGGCGTTGACTTCTAAGGCCGCAGCTATTCGATGTGGTGGAGCAACGCCCTAGAGTGAAGCCTAGGTTGCCCGGAACGTAGAAATGACCATAGCTTTCACACTGGTTGCAATTATTCTTGTTTTACAAGTGAAAAACTGTTGTATTTATATTGTATTTTATGCTTCTGGCGTTGACTTCCTGGGCCCTAACTATTCTATCTGGAGGAGCAACGCCCTAGAGTGAAGCCTAGGTTGCCCGGAATGCAGAAATGACCATCACTTTCACACTGGTGGCAATTATTCCTGTTATACGATGGACAAACTGTTGGATTTTTAATGTACTTTATGCTTCTGGCGATGACTTCTAAGGCCCAATGTATTCGATCTGGTGAAGCAATGCCTCAGTGTTAAGTCTAGGATGCCCGGAACGTAGAAATGTCCGTTACTTTCACACTGGTTGCAATTACTCATTTTATGCGATGGAAAAACTGTTGTACATATATCGTATTTTATGCTTCGGGCGTTGACTTCTAAGGCCCTAACTATTCGATCTGGTTTAGCAACGCCCTCGAGTGAAGCCTAGGTTGCCCGGAACGTAGAAATGACCATTACCTTCACACTGTTTGCGATTATTCATTCTATACGATGGTAAAACTGTTGTACATATATCGTATTTTATGCTTCTGGCGCTGACTTCTTAGGCCCTAACTATTCGATCAGGTGGAGCAACGCCCTAGGGTGTAGCCTAGGATGCCCGGAACGTGGAAATGACCATAACTTTCACACTGGTTGCAATTACTCGTTTTATACGATGGAAAAACTATTGTATTTATATTGTATATTATGCTTCTGGCGTTGACTTCTAAGGCCCTAACTATTCGATCTGGTGGAGCAACGCCCTGGAGTGAAGCCTAGGTTGCGCGGAACGTAGAAATGACCATTACCTTCACACTGCTTGCAAATATACATTATATACGATGGAAAAGCTGTTGTATCTATTTTGTATTTTATGCTTCTGGCGCTGACTTCTTAGGTCCTACCTATTGGATCTGGTGGAGCAACGCCCAGGGGTGAAGTCTAGGTTGCGCGGAACGTAGAAATGACCATAAATTTTACACTGGTTTCAATTATTCGTTTTATACAATGGAAAAACTGTTGTATTTATTTTGTATTTGGTGCTTCTGTCGTTGACTTCTTAGGCCCTAACTATTGGATCTGGTGGAGCACCGCCCTGTAGTGAAGCATAGGTTGCGTGGAACGTAGAAATGACCTGCACTTTCACACTGGTTGCAGTTATTCCTGTTATACGATGGAAAAACTGTTGCATTTTTATTGTATTTTATGCTTCTGGCATTGACTTCTAAGGCCCTAGCTATTCCATCTGGTGGAGCAACGCCCTAGAGTGGAGCCTATGTCGCCCGAAACATAGAAATGACCATTACCTTCACTCTGGTTGCAATTATTCCAGCTATACGATGGACAAACTGTTGGATTTTGATTGTACTTTATACTTCTGGCGTTGACTTCTAAGGCCCTATGTATTCGATCTGGTGTAGCAATGCCTCAAAGTTAAGTCTAGGATGCACGCAACGTAGGAATGGCTATTACTTTCACACTGGTTGCAATTATTCGTTTTATACGATGGAAAAACTGTTGTACATATATCGTATTTTATGCTTCTGGCGTTGACTTCTTAGGCCCTAACTATTCGATCAGGTGGAGCAACGCCCTAGGGTGAAGGCTAGGTTGCGCGGAACGTAGAAATGACCATAACTTTCACACTGGTTTCAATTATTCGTTTTATACAATGGAAAAACTGTTCTACTTATTTTGTATTTTATGCTTCGGCCGTTGACTCCTAACGCCCCAACTATTCGATCTGGTGGAGCAACGCCCTAGGGTGAAAGCTAGGTTGCCGGGAATATAGAACTGACCATCACCTTCACACGGTTTTTGATTATTCATTTTATACGATGATAAAACTGTTGTACATATATCGTATTTTATGCTTCTGGCGTTGACTTCTTAGGCCCTAACTATTCGATCAGGTGGAGCAACGCCCTAGGGTGAAGCATAGGTTGCCCGGAACGTAGAAATGACCAAAACTTTCATACTGGATGCAATTATTCGTTTTATACGATGGAAAAACTGTTGTATTTATTTTGTATTTGGTGCTTCTGGCGTTGACTTCTTAGGCCCTAACTGTTAGATGTGGAGGGCCAACGCCCTAGAGTGAAGCCTAGGTTGCCCGGAACGAAGAAATGACCATTACCTTCACACTGTTTACGATTATTCATTTTATACGATGGTAAAACTGTTGTACATACATCGTATTTTATGCTTCTGGCGTTGACTTCTTAGGCCCTAACTATTCGATCAGGTGGAGCAACGCCCAGGGGTGAAGCCTAGGTTGCGCGGAACGTAGAAATGACCATAACTTTCATACTGGTTGCAATTACTCGTTTTATACGATGGAAAGACTGTTGTATTTATTTTGCATTTTATGCCTCTGGCGTTGACTCCTAAGGCCGTAGCTATTCGATGTGGTGGAGCAACGCCCTAGAGTGAAGAATAGGTTGCCCGGAACGTAGAAATGACCAAAACTTTAATACTGGTTGCAATTATTCGTTTTATACGATGGAAAAACTGTTGTATTTATTTTGTATTTGGTGCTTCTGGCGTTGACTTCTTAGGCCCTAACTGTTAGATGTGGAGGGCCAACGCCCTAGAGTGAAGCCTAGGTTGCCCGGAAGGTAGAAATGACCGTTACTTTCACACTGTTTGCAAATGTACATTACATACGATGGAAAAGCTGTTGTATTTATATTGTATTTTATGCTTCTGGCGTTGACTTCTTAGGCCCTAACTATTTGATCTGGTGGAGCACCGCCCTGTAGTGAAGCCTAGGTTGCCCGGAATGCAGAAATGACCATCACTTTCACACTGGTGGCAATTATTCCTGTTAGACGATGGATAAACTGTTGGATTTTTAATGTACTTTATGCTTCTGGCGATGACTTCTAAGGCCCAATGTATTCGATCTGGTGGAGCAATGCCTCAGTGTTAAGTCTAGGATGCCCGGAACGTAGAAATGTCCGTTACTTTCACACTGGTTGCAATTACTCATTTTATGCGATGGAAAAACTATTGTATTTATATCGTATTTTATGCTTCGGGCGTTGACTTCTAAGGCCCTAACTATTCGATCTGGTTTAGCAACGCCCTCGAGTGAAGCCTAGGTTGCCGGGAACGTAGAAATGACCATTACCTTCACACTGTTTGCGATTATTCATTCTATACGATGGTAAAACTGTTGTACATATATCGTATTTTATGCTTCTGGCGCTGACTTCTTAGGCCCTAACTATTCGATCAGGTGGAGCAACGCCCTAGGGTGAAGCCTAGGATGCCCGGAACGTGGAAATGACCATAACTTTCACACTGGTTGCAATTACTCGTTTTATACGATGGAAAGACTATTGTATTTATTTTGCATTTTATGCCTCTGGCGTTGACTCCTAAGGCCGTAGCTATTCGATGTGGTGGAGCAACGCCCTAGAGTGAAGAATAGGTTGCCCGGAACGTAGAAATGACCAAAACTTTAATACTGGTTGCAATTATTCGTTTTATACGATGGAAAAACTGTTGTATTTATTTTGTATTTGGTGCTTCTGGCGTTGACTTCTTAGGCCCTAACTGTTAGATGTGGAGGGCCAACGCCCTAGAGTGAAGCCTAGGTTGCCCGGAAGGTAGAAATGACCGTTACTTTCACACTGGTTGCAATTACTCATTTTATGCGATGGAAAAACTATTGTATTTATATCGTATTTTATGCTTCGGGCGTTGACTTCTAAGGCCCTAACTATTCGATCTGGTTTAGCAACGCCCTCGAGTGAAGCCTAGGTTGCCGGGAACGTAGAAATGACCATTACCTTCACACTGTTTGCGATTATTCATTCTATACGATGGTAAAACTGTTGTACATATATCGTGTTTTATGCTTCTGGCGCTGACTTCTTAGGCCCTAACTATTCGATCAGGTGGAGCAACGCCCTAGGGTGAAGCCTAGGATGCCCGGAACGTGGAAATGACCATAACTTTCACACTGGTTGCAATTACTCGTTTTATACGATGGAAGAACTATTGTATTTATATTGTATTTTATGCTTCTGGCGTTGACTTCTAAGGCCCTAACTATTCGATCTGGTGGAGCAACGCCCTGGAGTGAAGCCTAGGTTGCGCGGAACGTAGAAATGACCATTACCTTCACACTGCTTGCAAATATACATTATATACGATGGAAAAGCTGTTGTATCTATCTTGTGTTTTATGCTTCTGGCGCTGACTTCTTAGGTCCTAACTATTGGATCTGGTGGAGCAACGCCCAGGGGTGAAGTCTAGGTTGCGCGGAACGTAGAAATGACCATAAATTTTACACTGGTTTCAATTATTCGTTTTATACAATGGAAAAACTGTCGCATTTATTTTGTATTTGGTGCTTCTGTCGTTGACTTCTTAGGCTCTAACTATTGGATCTGGTGGAGCACCGCCCTGTAGTGAAGCATAGGTTGCGCGGAACGTAGAAGTGACCTGTACTTTCACACTGGTTGCAGTTATTCCTGTTATACGATGGAAAAACTGTTGCATTTTTATTGTATTTTATGCTTCTGGCATTGACTTCTAAGGCACTAGCTATTCCATCTGGTGGAGCAACGCCCTAGAGTATAGCCTAGGTCGCCCGAAACATAGAAATGACCATTACTTTCACTCTGGTTGCAATTATTCCAGCTATACGATGGACAAACTGTTGGATTTTGATTGTACTTTATACTTCTGGCGTTGACTTCTAAGGCCCTGTGTATTCGATCTGGTGTAGCAATGCCTCAGAGTTAAGTCTAGGATGCACGCAACGTAGAAATGGCTATTACTATCACACTGGTTGCAATTATTCGTTTTATACGATGGAAAAACTGTTGTACATATATCGTATTTTATGCTTCTGGCGTTGACTTCTTAGGCACTAACTATTCGATCAGGTGGAGCAATGCCCTAGGGTGAAGGCTAGGTTGCGCGAAACGTAGAAATCACCATAACTTTCACACTGGTTTCAATTATTCGTTTTATACAATGGAAAAACTGTTCTACTTATTTTGTATTTTATGCTTCGGCCGTTGACTCCTAACGCCCCAACTATTCGATCTGGTGGAGCAACGCCCTAGAGTGAAGCCTAGGTTGCCCGGAACGAAGAAATGACCATTACCTTCACACTGTTTGCGATTATTCATTTTATACGATGGTAAAACTGTTGTACATACATCGTATTTTATGCTTCTGGCGTTGACTTCTTAGGCCCTAACTATTCGATCAGGTGGAGCAACGCTCTAGTGTGAAGCCTAGGTTGCCCGAAACGTAGAAATGACCATAACTTTCATACTGGTTGCAATTATTCGTTTTATACGATGGAAAAACTGTTGTATTAATTCTGTATTTGGTGCTTCTGGCGTTGACTTCATAGGCCCTAACTATTCGATGTGGTTGAGCAACGCCCTAGAGTGAAGCTTAGATTGTCCGGAACGTAGAAATGACCATAGCTTTCATACTGGTTGCAATTATTCGTTTTATACGATGGAAAAACTGTTGTATTTATTTTGTATTTGGTGCTCCTGGCGTTGACTTCTTAGGCCCTAGCTATTGGATCTGGTGGAGCAGCGCCCTAGGGTGAAGCCTAGGTTGCCCGGAACGTGGAAATGACCATAACTGTCAGACTGGTTGCAATTACTCGTTTTATACGATGGAAAGACTGTGGTATTTATTTTGCATTTTATGCCTCTGGCGTTGACTCCTAAGGCCGTAGCTATTCGATGTGGTGGAGCAACGCCCTAGAATGAAGCCTAGGTTGCCCGGAACGTAGAAATGACCATATTTTTCACACTGTTTGCAATTATTCCTGTTATAAGATTGAAAAACTGTTGTATTTATATTGTATTTTATGCTTCTGGCGTTGACTTCTAAGGCCGCAGCTATTCGATGTGGCGGAGCAACGCCCTAGAGTGATGCCTAGGTTGCCCGGAATGCAGAAATGACCATCACTTTCACACTGGTGGCAATTATTCCTGTTATACGATGGACAAACTGTTGGATTTTCAATGTACTTTATGCTTCTGGCGTTGACTTCTAAGGCCCAATGTATTCGATCTGATGGAGCAACGCCCTAGGGTGAAGCCTAGGTTGCCCGGAACGTAGAAATGACCATTGCCTTCACACTGTTTGCAAATATACATTATATACGATGGAGAATCTGTTGTATCTATTTTGTATTTTATGCTTCTGGCGCTGACTTCTTAGGTCCTAACTTTTGTATCTGGTGGAGCAACGCCCAGGGGTGAAGCCTAGGTTGCGCGGAACGTAGAAATGACCATAACTTTCACACTGGTTTCAATTATTCGTTTTATACAATGGAAAAACTGTTCTATTTATTTTGTATTTTATGCTTCGGGCGTTGACTTCTAAGGCCCTAACTATTCGATCTGGTTTAGCAACGCCCTAGAGTGATGCCTAGGTTGCCCGGAACGTAGAAATGACCATTACCTTCACACTGTTTGCGATTATTCATTCTATACGATGGTAAAACTGTTGTACATATATCGCATTTTATGCTTCTGGCGCTGACTTCTTAGGCCCTAACTATTCGATCAGGTGGAGCAACGCCCTAGGGTGAAGCCTAGGATGCCCGGAACGTAGAAATCACCATAACTTTCACACTGGTTTCAATTATTCGTTTTATACAATGGAAAAACTGTTCTAGTTATTCTGTCTTTTATGCTTCGGGCGTTGACTTCTTAGGCCCTAACTGTTGGATGTGGTGGACCAACGCCCTAGAGTGAAGCCTAGGTTGCCCGGAATGTAGATATGACCATTACCTTCACACTGTTTGCGATTATTCATTTTATACGATGGTAAAACTGTTGTACATATATCGTATTTTATGCTTCTGGCGTTGACTTCTTTGGCCCTAACTATTCGATCAGGTGGAGCAACGCCCTAGGGTGAAGCCTAGGTTGCCCGGAACGTAGAAATGACCATAACTTTCATACTGGTTGCAATTATTCGTTTTATACGATGAAAAAAATGTTGTATTTTTACTGTATTTTATGATTCAGGCGTTGACTTCCAAGGCCCTAACTATTCGATGTGGTGGAGCAACGCCCTAGAGCAAAACCTAGGTTGCCCGGAACGTAGAAATGACCATTACCTTCACGCTTGTTGCAATTATTCCTGTTATACGATGGACAAACTGTTGGATTTTGATTGTACTTTATGCTTCTGGCGTTGACTTCTAAGGCCCTATGTATTCGATCTGGTGGAGCAATGCCTCAGAGTTAAGTCTAGGATGCCCGGAACGTAGAAATGGCTATTACTTTCACACTGGTTGCAATTACTCGTTTTATACGATGGAAAAGCTATTGTATTTATATTGTATTTTATGCTTCTGGCGTTGACTTCTAAGGCCCTAACTATTCGATCTGGTGGAGCAACGCCCTGGAGTGAAGCCTAGGTAGCGCGGAACGTAGAAATGACCATTACCTTCACACTGCTTGCAAATATACATTATATACGATGGAAAAGCTGTTGTATTTATTTTGCATTTGGTGCTTTTGTCGTTGACTTCTTAGGCCCTAACTATTGGATCTGGTGGAGCACCGCCCTGTAGTGAAGCCTAGGTTGCGCGGAACGTAGAAATGACCATTACCTTCACACTGTTTGCGATTATTCATTTTATACGATGCTAAAACTGTTGTACATACATCGTATTTTATGCTTCTGGCGTTGACTTCTTAGGCCCTAACTATTCGATCAGGTGGAGCAACGCCCTAGTGTGAAGCCTAGGTTGCCCGATACGTAGAAATGACCATAACTTTCATACTGGTTGCAATTATTCGTTTTATACGATGGAAAAACTGTTGTATTAATTTCGTATTTGGTGCTTCTGGCGTTGACTTCATAGGCCCTAACTATTCGATGTGGTTGAGCAACGCCCTAGAGTGAAGCCTAGATTGCGCGGAACGTAGAAATGACCATAGCTTTCATACTGGTTGCAATTATTCGTTTTATACGATGGAAAAACTGTTGTATTTATTTTGTATTTGGTGCTACTGGCGTTGACTTCTTAGGCCCTAGCAATTGGATCTGGTGGAGCAGCGCCCTAGGGTGAAGCCTAGGTTGCCCGGAACGTGGAAATGACCATAACTGTCAGACTGGTTGCAATTACTCGTTTTATACGATGGAAAGACTGTTGTATTTATTTTGCATTTTATGCCTCTGGCGTTGACTCCTAAGGCCGTAGCTATTCGATGTGGTGGAGCAACGCCCTAGAGTGAAGCCTAGGTTGCCCGGAACGTAGAAATGACCATGTCTTTCACACTGGTTGCAATTATTCCTGTTATACGATGGAAAAACTGTTGCACTTATATTATATTTTATGCTTCAGGCGTTGACTTCTAAGGCCGTAGCTATTCGATGTGGTGGAGCAATGCCCTAGAGTGAAGCCTAGGATGCCCCCAACGTAGAAATGACCATATTTTTCACACTGTTTGCAATTATTCCTGTTATAAGATTGAAAAACTGTTGTATTTATATTGCATTTTATGCTTCTGGCGTTGACTTCTAAGGCCGCAGCTATTCGATGTGGTGGAGCAACGCCCTAGAGTGAAGCCTAGGTTGCCCGGAACGTAGAAATGACCATAGCTTTCACACTGGTTGCAATTATTCTTGTTTTACAAGTGAAAAACTGTTGTATTTATATTGTATTTTATGCTTCTGGCGTTGACTTCCTGGGCCCTAACTATTCTATCTGGAGGAGCAACGCCCTAGAGTGAAGCCTAGGTTGCCCGGAATGCAGAAATGACCATCACTTTCACACTGGTGGCAATTATTCCTGTTATACGATGGACAAACTGTTGGATTTTTAATGTACTTTATGCTTCTGGCGATGACTTCTAAGGCCCAATGTATTCGATCTGGTGAAGCAATGCCTCAGTGTTAAGTCTAGGATGCCCGGAACGTAGAAATGTCCGTTACTTTCACACTGGTTGCAATTACTCATTTTATGCGATGGAAAAACTGTTGTACATATATCGTATTTTATGCTTCGGGCGTTGACTTCTAAGGCCCTAACTATTCGATCTGGTTTAGCAACGCCCTCGAGTGAAGCCTAGGTTGCCCGGAACGTAGAAATGACCATTACCTTCACACTGTTTGCGATTATTCATTCTATACGATGGTAAAACTGTTGTACATATATCGTATTTTATGCTTCTGGCGCTGACTTCTTAGGCCCTAACTATTCGATCAGGTGGAGCAACGCCCTAGGGTGTAGCCTAGGATGCCCGGAACGTGGAAATGACCATAACTTTCACACTGGTTGCAATTACTCGTTTTATACGATGGAAAAACTATTGTATTTATATTGTATATTATGCTTCTGGCGTTGACTTCTATGGCCCTAACTATTCGATCTGGTGGAGCAACGCCCTGGAGTGAAGCCTAGGTTGCGCGGAACGTAGAAATGACCATTACCTTCACACTGCTTGCAAATATACATTATATACGATGGAAAAGCTGTTGTATCTATTTTGTATTTTATGCTTCTGGCGCTGACTTCTTAGGTCCTACCTATTGGATCTGGTGGAGCAACGCCCAGGGGTGAAGTCTAGGTTGCGCGGAACGTAGAAATGACCATAAATTTTACACTGGTTTCAATTATTCGTTTTATACAATGGAAAAACTGTTGTATTTATTTTGTATTTGGTGCTTCTGTCGTTGACTTCTTAGGCCCTAACTATTGGATCTGGTGGAGCACCGCCCTGTAGTGAAGCATAGGTTGCGTGGAACGTAGAAATGACCTGCACTTTCACACTGGTTGCAGTTATTCCTGTTATACGATGGAAAAACTGTTGCATTTTTATTGTATTTTATGCTTCTGGCATTGACTTCTAAGGCCCTAGCTATTCCATCTGGTGGAGCAACGCCCTAGAGTGGAGCCTATGTCGCCCGAAACATAGAAATGACCATTACCTTCACTCTGGTTGCAATTATTCCAGCTATACGATGGACAAACTGTTGGATTTTGATTGTACTTTATACTTCTGGCGTTGACTTCTAAGGCCCTATGTATTCGATCTGGTGTAGCAATGCCTCAAAGTTAAGTCTAGGATGCACGCAACGTAGGAATGGCTATTACTTTCACACTGGTTGCAATTAATCGTTTTATACGATGGAAAAACTGTTGTACATATATCGTATTTTATGCTTCTGGCGTTGACTTCTTAGGCCCTAACTATTCGATCAGGTGGAGCAACGCCCTAGGGTGAAGGCTAGGTTGCGCGGAACGTAGAAATGACCATAACTTTCACACTGGTTTCAATTATTCGTTTTATACAATGGAAAAACTGTTCTACTTATTTTGTATTTTATGCTTCGGCCGTTGACTCCTAACGCCCCAACTATTCGATCTGGTGGAGCAACGCCCTAGGGTGAAAGCTAGGTTGCCGGGAATATAGAACTGACCATCACCTTCACACGGTTTTTGATTATTCATTTTATACGATGATAAAACTGTTGTACATATATCGTATTTTATGCTTCTGGCGTTGACTTCTTAGGCCCTAACTATTCGATCAGGTGGAGCAACGCCCTAGAGTGAAGCCTAGGTTGCCCGGAACGTAGAAATGACCATAGCTTTCACACTGGTTGCAATTATTCTTGTTTTACAAGTGAAAAACTGTTGTATTTATATTGTATTTTATGCTTCTGGCGTTGACTTCCTGGGCCCTAACTATTCTATCTGGAGGAGCAACGCCCTAGAGTGAAGCCTAGGTTGCCCGGAATGCAGAAATGACCATCACTTTCACACTGGTGGCAATTATTCCTGTTATACGATGGACAAACTGTTGGATTTTTAATGTACTTTATGCTTCTGGCGATGACTTCTAAGGCCCAATGTATTCGATCTGGTGAAGCAATGCCTCAGTGTTAAGTCTAGGATGCCCGGAACGTAGAAATGTCCGTTACTTTCACACTGGTTGCAATTACTCATTTTATGCGATGGAAAAACTGTTGTACATATATCGTATTTTATGCTTCGGGCGTTGACTTCTAAGGCCCTAACTATTCGATCTGGTTTAGCAACGCCCTCGAGTGAAGCCTAGGTTGCCCGGAACGTAGAAATGACCATTACCTTCACACTGTTTGCGATTATTCATTCTATACGATGGTAAAACTGTTGTACATATATCGTATTTTATGCTTCTGGCGCTGACTTCTTAGGCCCTAACTATTCGATCAGGTGGAGCAACGCCCTAGGGTGTAGCCTAGGATGCCCGGAACGTGGAAATGACCATAACTTTCACACTGGTTGCAATTACTCGTTTTATACGATGGAAAAACTATTGTATTTATATTGTATATTATGCTTCTGGCGTTGACTTCTAAGGCCCTAACTATTCGATCTGGTGGAGCAACGCCCTGGAGTGAAGCCTAGGTTGCGCGGAACGTAGAAATGACCATTACCTTCACACTGCTTGCAAATATACATTATATACGATGGAAAAGCTGTTGTATCTATTTTGTATTTTATGCTTCTGGCGCTGACTTCTTAGGTCCTACCTATTGGATCTGGTGGAGCAACGCCCAGGGGTGAAGTCTAGGTTGCGCGGAACGTAGAAATGACCATAAATTTTACACTGGTTTCAATTATTCGTTTTATACAATGGAAAAACTGTTGTATTTATTTTGTATTTGGTGCTTCTGTCGTTGACTTCTTAGGCCCTAACTATTGGATCTGGTGGAGCACCGCCCTGTAGTGAAGCATAGGTTGCGTGGAACGTAGAAATGACCTGCACTTTCACACTGGTTGCAGTTATTCCTGTTATACGATGGAAAAACTGTTGCATTTTTATTGTATTTTATGCTTCTGGCATTGACTTCTAAGGCCCTAGCTATTCCATCTGGTGGAGCAACGCCCTAGAGTGGAGCCTATGTCGCCCGAAACATAGAAATGACCATTACCTTCACTCTGGTTGCAATTATTCCAGCTATACGATGGACAAACTGTTGGATTTTGATTGTACTTTATACTTCTGGCGTTGACTTCTAAGGCCCTATGTATTCGATCTGGTGTAGCAATGCCTCAAAGTTAAGTCTAGGATGCACGCAACGTAGGAATGGCTATTACTTTCACACTGGTTGCAATTAATCGTTTTATACGATGGAAAAACTGTTGTACATATATCGTATTTTATGCTTCTGGCGTTGACTTCTTAGGCCCTAACTATTCGATCAGGTGGAGCAACGCCCTAGGGTGAAGGCTAGGTTGCGCGGAACGTAGAAATGACCATAACTTTCACACTGGTTTCAATTATTCGTTTTATACAATGGAAAAACTGTTCTACTTATTTTGTATTTTATGCTTCGGCCGTTGACTCCTAACGCCCCAACTATTCGATCTGGTGGAGCAACGCCCTAGGGTGAAAGCTAGGTTGCCGGGAATATAGAACTGACCATCACCTTCACACGGTTTTTGATTATTCATTTTATACGATGATAAAACTGTTGTACATATATCGTATTTTATGCTTCTGGCGTTGACTTCTTAGGCCCTAACTATTCGATCAGGTGGAGCAACGCCCTAGGGTGAAGCATAGGTTGCCCGGAACGTAGAAATGACCAAAACTTTCATACTCGATGCAATTATTCGTTTTATACGATGGAAAAACTGTTGTATTTATTTTGTATTTGGTGCTTCTGGCGTTGACTTCTTAGGCCCTAACTGTTAGATGTGGAGGGCCAACGCCCTAGAGTGAAGCCTAGGTTGCCCGGAACGAAGAAATGACCATTACCTTCACACTGTTTACGATTATTCATTTTATACGATGGTAAAACTGTTGTACATACATCGTATTTTATGCTTCTGGCGTTGACTTCTTAGGCCCTAACTATTCGATCAGGTGGAGCAACGCCCAGGGGTGAAGCCTAGGTTGCGCGGAACGTAGAAATGACCATAACTTTCATACTGGTTGCAATTACTCGTTTTATACGATGGAAAGACTGTTGGATTTATTTTGCATTTTATGCCTCTGGCGTTGACTCCTAAGGCCGTAGCTATTCGATGTGGTGGAGCAACGCCCTAGAGTGAAGAATAGGTTGCCCGGAACGTAGAAATGACCAAAACTTTAATACTGGTTGCAATTATTCGTTTTATACGATGGAAAAACTGTTGTATTTATTTTGTATTTGGTGCTTCTGGCGTTGACTTCTTAGGCCCTAACTGTTAGATGTGGAGGGCCAACGCCCTAGAGCGAAGCCTAGGTTGCCCGGAAGGTAGAAATGACCGTTACTTTCACACTGTTTGCAAATGTACATTACATACGATGGAAAAGCTGTTGTATTTATATTGTATTTTATGCTTCTGGCGTTGACTTCTTAGGCCCTAACTATTTGATCTGGTGGAGCACCGCCCTGTAGTGAAGCCTAGGTTGCCCGGAATGCAGAAATGACCATCACTTTCACACTGGTGGCAATTATTCCTGTTAGACGATGGACAAACTGTTGGATTTTTAATGTACTTTATGCTTCTGGCGATGACTTCTAAGGCCCAATGTATTCGATCTGGTGGAGCAATGCCTCAGTGTTAAGTCTAGGATGCCCGGAACGTAGAAATGTCCGTTACTTTCACACTGGTTGCAATTACTCATTTTATGCGATGGAAAAACTATTGTATTTATATCGTATTTTATGCTTCGGGCGTTGACTTCTAAGGCCCTAACTATTCGATCTGGTTTAGCAACGCCCTCGAGTGAAGCCTAGGTTGCCGGGAACGTAGAAATGACCATTACCTTCACACTGTTTGCGATTATTCATTCTATACGATGGTAAAACTGTTGTACATATATCGTATTTTATGCTTCTGGCGCTGACTTCTTAGGCCCTAACTATTCGATCAGGTGGAGCAACGCCCTAGGGTGAAGCCTAGGATGCCCGGAACGTGGAAATGACCATAACTTTCACACTGGTTGCAATTACTCGTTTTATACGATGGAAAAACTATTGTATTTATATTGTATTTTATGCTTCTGGCGTTGACTTCTAAGGCCCTAACTATTCGATCTGGTGGAGCAACGCCCTGGAGTGAAGCCTAGGTTGCGAGGAACGTAGAAATGACCATTACCTTCACACTGCTTGCAAATATACATTATATACGATGGAAAAGCTGTTGTATCTATTTTGTATTTTATGCTTCTGGCGCTGACTTCTTAGGTCCTACCTATTGGATCTGGTGGAGCAACGCCCAGGGGTGAAGTCTAGGTTGCGCGGAACGTAGAAATGACCATAAATTTTACACTGGTTTCAATTATTCGTTTTATACAATGGAAAAACTGTTGTATTTATTTTGTATTTGGTGCTTCTGTCGTTGACTTCTTAGGCCCTAACTATTGGATCTGGTGGAGCACCGCCCTGTAGTGAAGCATAGGTTGCGCGGAACGTTGAAATGACCTGCACTTTCACACTGGTTGCAGTTATTCCTGTTATACGATGGAAAAACTGTTGCATTTTTATTGTATTTTATGCTTCTGGCATTGACTTCTAAGGCCCTAGCTATTCCATCTGGTGGAGCAACGCCCTAGAGTGGAGCCTATGTCGCCCGAAACATAGAAATGACCATTACCTTCACTCTGGTTGCAATTATTCCAGCTATACGATGGACAAACTGTTGGATTTTGATTGTACTTTATACTTCAGGCGTTGACTTCTAAGGCCCTATGTATTCGATCTGGTGTAGCAATGCCTCAAAGTTAAGTCTAGGATGCACGCAACGTAGGAATGGCTATTACTTTCACACTGGTTGCAATTATTCGTTTTATACGATGGAAAAACTGTTGTACATATATCGTATTTTATGCTTCTGGCGTTGACTTCTTAGGCCCTAACTATTCGATCAGGTGGAGCAACGCCCTAGGGTGAAGGCTAGGTTGCGCGGAACGTAGAAATGACCATAACTTTCACACTGGTTTCAATTATTCGTTTTATACAATGGAAAAACTGTTCTACATATTTTGTATTTTATGCTTCGGCCGTTGACTCCTAACGCCCCAACTATTCGATCTGGTGGAGCAACGCCCTAGGGTGAAAGCTAGGTTGCCGGGAATATAGAAATGACCATCACCTTCACACGGTTTGTGATTATTCATTTTATACGATGATAAAACTGTTGTACATACATCGTATTTTATGCTTCTGGCGTTGACTTCTTAGGCCCTAACTATTCGATCAGGTGGAGCAACGCCCAGGGGTGAAGCCTAGGTTGCGCGGAACGTAGAAATGACCATAACTTTCATACTGGTTGCAATTACTCGTTTTATACGATGGAAAGACTGTTGTATTTATTTTGCATTTTATGCCTCTGGCGTTGACTCCTAAGGCCGTAGCTATTCGATGTGGTGGAGCAACGCCCTAGAGTGAAGAATAGGTTGCCCGGAACGTAGAAATGACCAAAACTTTAATACTGGCTGCAATTATTCGTTTTATACGATGGAAAAACTGTTGTATTTATTTTGTATTTGGTGCTTCTGGCGTTGACTTCTTAGGCCCTAACTGTTAGATGTGGAGGGCCAACGCCCTAGAGTGAAGCCTAGGTTGCCCGGAAGGTAGAAATGACCGTTACTTTCACACTGGTTGCAATTACTCATTTTATGCGATGGAAAAACTATTGTATTTATATCGTATTTTATGCTTCGGGCGTTGACTTCTAAGGCCCTAACTATTCGATCTGGTTTAGCAACGCCCTCGAGTGAAGCCTAGGTTGCCGGGAACGTAGAAATGACCATTACCTTCACACTGTTTGCGATTATTCATTCTATACGATGGTAAAACTGTTGTACATATATCGTGTTTTATGCTTCTGGCGCTGACTTCTTAGGCCCTAACTATTCGATCAGGTGGAGCAACGCCCTAGGGTGAAGCCTAGGATGCCCGGAACGTGGAAATGACCATAACTTTCACACTGGTTGCAATTACTCGTTTTATACGATGGAAGAACTATTGTATTTATATTGTATTTTATGCTTCTGGCGTTGACTTCTAAGGCCCTAACTATTCGATCTGGTGGAGCAACGCCCTGGAGTGAAGCCTAGGTTGCGCGGAACGTAGAAATGACCATTACCTTCACACTGCTTGCAAATATACATTATATACGATGGAAAAGCTGTTGTATCTATTTTGTGTTTTATGCTTCTGGCGCTGACTTCTTAGGTCCTAACTATTGGATCTGGTGGAGCAACGCCCAGGGGTGAAGTCTAGGTTGCGCGGAACGTAGAAATGACCATAAATTTTACACTGGTTTCAATTATTCGTTTTATACAATGGAAAAACTGTCGCATTTATTTTGTATTTGGTGCTTCTGTCGTTGACTTCTTAGGCTCTAACTATTGGATCTGGTGGAGCACCGCCCTGTAGTGAAGCATAGGTTGCGCGGAACGTAGAAGTGACCTGTACTTTCACACTGGTTGCAGTTATTCCTGTTATACGATGGAAAAACTGTTGCATTTTTATTGTATTTTATGCTTCTGGCATTGACTTCTAAGGCACTAGCTATTCCATCTGGTGGAGCAACGCCCTAGCGTGTAGCCTAGGTCGCCCGAAACATAGAAATGACCATTACTTTCACTCTGGTTGCAATTATTCCAGCTATACGATGGACAAACTGTTGGATTTTGATTGTACTTTATACTTCTGGCGTTGACTTCTAAGGCCCTGTGTATTCGATCTGGTGTAGCAATGCCTCAGAGTTAAGTCTAGGATGCACGCAACGTAGAAATGGCTATTACTATCACACTGGTTGCAATTATTCGTTTTATACGATGGAAAAACTGTTGTACATATATCGTATTTTATGCTTCTGGCGTTGACTTCTTAGGCACTAACTATTCGATCAGGTGGAGCAATGCCCTAGGGTGAAGGCTAGGTTGCGCGAAACGTAGAAATCACCATAACTTTCACACTGGTTTCAATTATTCGTTTTATACAATGGAAAAACTGTTCTACTTATTTTGTATTTTATGCTTCGGCCGTTGACTCCTAACGCCCCAACTATTCGATCTGGTGGAGCAACGCCCTAGAGTGAAGCCTAGGTTGCCCGGAACGAAGAAATGACCATTACCTTCACACTGTTTGCGATTATTCATTTTATACGATGGTAAAACTGTTGTACATACATCGTATTTTATGCTTCTGGCGTTGACTTCTTAGGCCCTAACTATTCGATCAGGTGGAGCAACGCTCTAGTGTGAAGCCTAGGTTGCCCGAAACGTAGAAATGACCATAACTTTCATACTGGTTGCAATTATTCGTTTTATACGATGGAAAAACTGTTGTATTAATTCTGTATTTGGTGCTTCTGGCGTTGACTTCATAGGCCCTAACTATTCGATGTGGTTGAGCAACGCCCTAGAGTGAAGCTTAGATTGTCCGGAACGTAGAAATGACCATAGCTTTCATACTGGTTGCAATTATTCGTTTTATACGATGGAAAAACTGTTGTATTTATTTTGTATTTGGTGCTCCTGGCGTTGACTTCTTAGGCCCTAGCTATTGGATCTGGTGGAGCAGCGCCCTAGGGTGAAGCCTAGGTTGCCCGGAACGTGGAAATGACCATAACTGTCAGACTGGTTGCAATTACTCGTTTTATACGATGGAAAGACTGTTGTATTTATTTTGCATTTTATGCCTCTGGCGTTGACTCCTAAGGCCGTAGCTATTCGATGTGGTGGAGCAACGCCCTAGAATGAAGCCTAGGTTGCCCGGAACGTAGAAATGACCATATTTTTCACACTGTTTGCAATTATTCCTGTTATAAGATTGAAAAACTGTTGTATTTATATTGTATTTTATGCTTCTGGCGTTGACTTCTAAGGCCGCAGCTATTCGATGTGGCGGAGCAACGCCCTAGAGTGATGCCTAGGTTGCCCGGAATGCAGAAATGACCATCACTTTCACACTGGTGGCAATTATTCCTGTTATACGATGGACAAACTGTTGGATTTTCAATGTACTTTATGCTTCTGGCGTTGACTTCTAAGGCCCAATGTATTCGATCTGATGGAGCAACGCCCTAGGGTGAAGCCTAGGTTGCCCGGAACGTAGAAATGACCATTGCCTTCACACTGTTTGCAAATATACATTATATACGATGGAAAATCTGTTGTATCTATTTTGTATTTTATGCTTCTGGCGCTGACTTCTTAGGTCCTAACTTTTGTATCTGGTGGAGCAACGCCCAGGGGTGAAGCCTAGGTTGCGCGGAACGTAGAAATGACCATAACTTTCACACTGGTTTCAATTATTCGTTTTATACAATGGAAAAACTGTTCTATTTATTTTGTATTTTATGCTTCGGGCGTTGACTTCTAAGGCCCTAACTATTCGATCTGGTTTAGCAACGCCCTAGAGTGATGCCTAGGTTGCCCGGAACGTAGAAATGACCATTACCTTCACACTGTTTGCGATTATTCATTCTATACGATGGTAAAACTGTTGTACATATATCGCATTTTATGCTTCTGGCGCTGACTTCTTAGGCCCTAACTATTCGATCAGGTGGAGCAACGCCCTAGGGTGAAGCCTAGGATGCCCGGAACGTAGAAATGACCATAACTTTCACACTGGTTTCAATTATTCGTTTTATACAATGGAAAAACTGTTCTAGTTATTCTGTCTTTTATGCTTCGGGCGTTGACTTCTTAGGCCCTAACTGTTGGATGTGGTGGACCAACGCCCTAGAGTGAAGCCTAGGTTGCCCGGAATGTAGATATGACCATTACCTTCACACTGTTTGCGATTATTCATTTTATACGATGGTAAAACTGTTGTACATATATCGTATTTTATGCTTCTGGCGTTGACTTCTTTGGCCCTAACTATTCGATCAGGTGGAGCAACGCCCTAGGGTGAAGCCTAGGTTGCCCGGAACGTAGAAATGACCATAACTTTCATACTGGTTGCAATTATTCGTTTTATACGATGAAAAAAATGTTGTATTTTTACTGTATTTTATGATTCAGGCGTTGACTTCCAAGGCCCTAACTATTCGATGTGGTGGAGCAACGCCCTAGAGCAAAACCTAGGTTGCCCGGAACGTAGAAATGACCATTACCTTCACGCTTGTTGCAATTATTCCTGTTATACGATGGACAAACTGTTGGATTTTGATTGTACTTTATGCTTCTGGCGTTGACTTCTAAGGCCCTATGTATTCGATCTGGTGGAGCAATGCCTCAGAGTTAAGTCTAGGATGCCCGGAACGTAGAAATGGCTATTACTTTCACACTGGTTGCAATTACTCGTTTTATACGATGGAAAAGCTATTGTATTTATATTGTATTTTATGCTTCTGGCGTTGACTTCTAAGGCCCTAACTATTCGATCTGGTGGAGCAACGCCCTGGAGTGAAGCCTAGATTGCGCGGAACGTAGAAATGACCATAGCTTTCATACTGGTTGCAATTATTCGTTTTATACGATGGAAAAACTGTTGTATTTATTTTGTATTTGGTGCTACTGGCGTTGACTTCTTAGGCCCTAGCAATTGGATCTGGTGGAGCAGCGCCCTAGGGTGAAGCCTAGGTTGCCCGGAACGTAGAAATGACCTGTACTTTCACACTGGTTGCAGTTATTCCTGTTATACGATGGAAAAACTGTTGCATTTTTATTGTATTTTATGCTTCTGGCATTGACTTCTAAGGCCCTAGCTATTCCATCTCGTGGAGCAGCGCCCTAGAGTGGAGCATGGGTTGCCCGGAACGTAGAAGTGACCTTTACTTTCACACTGTTTGCAATCATTCATTTTATACGATGGAAAAGCTGTTGTATTTATATTGTGTTTTATGCTTCTGGAGTTGACTTCTAAGGCCGTAGCTATTCGATGTGGTGGAGCAACGCCCAAGAGTGAAACCTAGGTTGCCCGGAAAATAGAAATGACCATTACTCTCACACTGGTTGCAATTATTCCTTTTATACGATGGAAAAACTGTTGTATTTTTATTGTATTTTATTCTTCTGGCGCTTACTTCTAAGTCCCTCGCTATTCGATCTGGTGGAGCAACGCCCTAGAGTGAAACCTACGTTGCCCTGAGAGTAGAAATGACCATTTCTTTCACACTGGTTGCTATTATTCCTTTTATTCGATGGAAAAACTGTTGTATTTTTATTGTATTTTATGCTTCTTGCGTTTACTTCTAAGTCCCTAACTATGCTATCTGGTGGAGCAACGCCCTTCAGTTAAGCCTAGGTTGCCCGGAACGTAGAAATGGCCTTTACTTTCACACTGTTTGCAAATATACATCATATACTATGGAAAAGCTGTTGTATTTATATTGTATTTTATGCTTCTGGCGCTGACTTCTTAGGCCCTAACTATTCGATCTGGTGGAACAACGCCCTAGGGTGGAGCCTAGATTGGCCGGAACGTAGAAATGACCATAGCTTTCACACTGGTTGCAATTATTCCTGTTATACAAGTGAAAAACTGTTGAATTTATATTGTATTTTATGCTTCTGGCGTTGACTTCTTAGGCCCTATCTATTCGATCTGGCGGAGCAACGCCCTAGAGTGTAGCCTAGGTTGCCCGGAATGTAGAAATGACCGTCACTTTCACACTGGTTGCAATTATTCTTGTTATACGATCGAAAAACTGTTGTATTTATTTTGCATTTTATGCCTCTGGCGTTGACTCCTAAGGCCGTAGCTATTCGATGTGGTGGAGCAACGCCCTAGAGTGAAGCCTAGGTTGCCCGGATCGTAGAAATGACCATGTCTTTCACACTGGTTGCAATTATTCCTGTTATACGAAGGAAAAACTGTTGTACTTATATTATATTTTATGCTTCAGGCGTTGACTTCTAAGGCCGTAGCTATTCGATGTGGTAGAGCAATGCCCTAGAGTGAAGAGTAGGATGCCCGCAACGTAGACATGACCACATTTTTCACACTGTTTGCAATTATTCCTGTTATAAGATTGAAAAACTGTTGTATTTATATTGTATTTTATGCTTCTGGCGTTGACTTCTAAGGCCGCAGCTATTCGATGTGGTGGAGCAACGCCCTAGAGTGAAGCCTAGGTTGCCCGGAACGTGGAAATGACCATCACTTTCACACTGGTGGCAATTATTCCTGTTATACGATGGACAAACTGTTGGATTTTTAATGTACTTTATGCTTCTGACGTTGACTTCTAAGGCCCAATGTATTCGATCTGGTGCAGCAATGCCTCAGTGTTAAGTCTAGAATGCCCGGAACGTTGAAATGTCCGTTACTTTCACACTGGTTGCAATTACTCATTCTATGCGATGGAAAAACTGTTGTACATATATCGTATTTTATGCTTCTGGCATTGACTTCTTAGGCCCTAACTATTCGATCTGGTGGAGCAACGCCCAGGGGTGAAGCCTAGGTTGCGCGGAACGTAGGAATGACCATAACTTTCACACTGGTTTCAATTATTCATTTTGTACAATGGAAAAACTGTTCTATTTATTTTGTATTTTATGCTTCGGGCGTTGACTTCTAAGGCCCTAACTATTCGATCTGGTGGAGCAACGCCCTAGAGTGAAGCCTAGGTTGCCCGGAACGTAGAAATGACCATTACCTTCACACTGTTTGCGATTATTCATTCTATACGATGGTAAAACTGTTGTACATATATCGTGTTTTATGCTTCTGGCGCTGACTTCTTAGGCCCTAACTATTCGATCAGGTGGAGCAACGCCCTAGGGTGAAGCCTAGGATGCCCGGAACGAAGAAATGACCATAACTTTCACACTGGTTGCAATTACTCGTTTTATACGATGGAAAAACTATTGTATTTATATTGTATTTTATGCTTCTGGCGTTGACTTCTAATGCCCTAACTATTCGACCTGGTGGAGCAACGCCCTGGAGTGAAGCCTAGGTTGCGCGGAACGTAGAAATGACCATTACCTTCACACTGCTTGCAAATATACATTATATACGATGGAAAAGCTGTTGTATCTATTTTGTGTTTTATGCTTCTGGCGCTGACTTCTTAGGTCCTAACTATTGGATCTGGTGGAGCAACGCCCAGGGGTGAAGTCTAGGTTGCGCGGAACGTAGAAATGACCATAAATTTTACACTGGTTTCAATTATTCGTTTTATACAATGGAAAAACTGTTGCATTTATTTTGTATTTGGTGCTTCTGTCGTTGACTTCTTAGGCTCTAACTATTGGATCTGGTGGAGCACCGCCCTGTAGTGAAGCATAGGTTGCGCGGAACGTAGAAGTGACCTGTACTTTCACACTGGTTGCAGTTATTCCTGTTATACGATGGAAAAACTGTTGCATTTTTATTGTATTTTATGCTTCTGGCATTGACTTCTAAGGCACTAGCTATTCCATCTGGTGGAGCAACGCCCTAGAGTGTAGCCTAGGTCGCCCGAAACATAGAAATGACCATTACTTTCACTCTGGTTGCAATTATTCCAGCTATACGATGGACAAACTGTTGGATTTTGATTGTACTTTATACTTCTGGCGTTGACTTCTAAGGCCCTGTGTATTCGATCTGGTGTAGCGATACCTCAGAGTTAAGTCTAGGATGCACGCAACGTAGAAATGGCTATTACTTTCACACTGGTTGCAATTATTCGTTTTATACGATGGAAAAACTGTTGTACATATATCGTATTTTATGCTTCTGGCGTTGACTTCTTAGGCCCTAACTATTCGATCAGGTGGAGCAACGCCCTAGGGTGAAGGCTAGGTTGCGCGAAACGTAGAAATGACCATAACTTTCACACTGGTTTCAATTATTCGTTTTATACAATGGAAAAACTGTTCTACTTATTTTGTATTGTACGCTTCGGCCGTTGACTCCTAACTCCCCAACTATTCAATCTGGTGGAGCAACGCCCTAGAGTGAAGCCAAGGTTGCCCGGAATATAGAAATGACCATCACCTTCACACGGTTTGCGATTATTCATTTTATACGATGGTAAAACTGTTGTACATATATCGTATTTTATGCTTCTGGCGTTGACTTCTTAGGCCCTAACTATTCGATCAGGTGGAGCAACGCCCTAGGGTGAAGCATAGGTTGCCCGGAACGTAGAAATGACCAAAACTTTCATACTGGTTGCAATTATTCGTTTTATACGATGGAAAAACTGTTGTATTTATTTTGTATTTGGTGCTTCTGGCGTTGACTTCTTAGGCCCTAACTGTTAGATGTGGAGGGCCAACGCCCTAGAGTGAAGCCTAGGTTGCCCGGAACGTAGAAATGACCGTTACTTTCACACTGTCTGCAAATGTACATTACATACGATGGAAAAGCTGTTGTATTTATATTGTATTTTATGCTTCTGGCGTTGACTTCTTAGGCCCTAACTATTTCATCTGGTGGAGCACCGCCCTGTAGTGAATAGTAGGTTGCCCGGAACGTAGAAATGACCATAACTTTCACACTGGTTTCAATTATTCGTTTTATACAATGGAAAAACTGTTCTATTTATTTTATATTTTATGCTTCGGGCGTTGACTTCTATGGCCCTAACTATTCGGTCTGGTGGAGCAACGCCCTAGAGTGAAGCCTAGGTTGCCCGGAACGACGAAATGACCATTACCTTCACACTGTTTGCGATTATTCATTTTATACGATGGTAAAACTGTTGTACATACATCCTATTTTATGCTTCTGGCGTTGACTTCTTAGGCCCTAACTATTCGATCAGGTGGAGCAACGCCCTAGTGTGAAGCCTAGGTGGCCCGAAACGTAGGAATGACCATAACTTTCATACTGGTTGCAATTATTCGTTTTATACGATGGAAAAACTGTTGTATTAATTTTGTATTTGGTGCTTCTGGCGCTGACTTCATAGGCCCTAACTATTCGATGTGGTTGAGCAACGCCCTAGAGTGAAGCCTAGATTGCCCGGAACGTAGAAATGACCATAGCTTTCATACTGGTTGCAATTATTCGTTTTATACGATGGAAAAACTGTTGTATTTATTCTGTATTTGGTGCTCCTGGCGTTGACTTCTTAGGCCCTAGCTATTGGATCTGGTGGAGCAGCGCCCTAGGGTAAAGCCTAGGATGCCCGGAACGTGGAAATGACCATAACTGTCAGACTGGTTGCAATTACTCGTTTTATACGATGGAAAGACTGTTGTATTTATTTTGCATTTTATGCCTCTGGCGTTGACTCCTAAGGCCGTAGCTATTCGATGTGGTGGAGCAACGCCCTAGAGTGAAGCCTAGGTTGCCCGGAACGTAGAAATGACCATGTCTTTCACACTGGTTGCAATTATTCCTGTTATACGATGGAAAAACTGTTGCACTTATATTATATTTTATGCTTCAGGCGTTGACTTCTAAGGCCGTAGCTATTCGATGTGGTGGAGCAATGCCCTAGAGTGAAGCCTAGGATGCCCCCAACGTAGAAATGACCATATTTTTCACACTGTTTGCAATTATTCCTGCTATAAGATTGAAAAACTGTTGTATTTATATTGCATTTTATGCTTCTGGCGTTGACTTCTAAGGCCGCAGCTATTCGATGTGGTGGAGCAACGCCCTAGAGTGAAGCCTAGGTTGCCCGGAACGTAGAAATGACCATAGCCTTCACACTGGTTGCAATTATTCCTGTTTTACAGGTGAAAAACAGTTGTATTTATATTGTATTTTATGCTTCTGGCGTTGACTTCCTGGGCCCTAACTATTCTATCTGGAGGAGCAACGCCCTAGAGTGAAGCCTAGGTTGCCCGGAATGCAGAAATGACCATCACTTTCACACTGGTGGCAATTATTCCTGTTATACGATGGACAAACTGTTGGATTTTTAATGTACTTTATGCTTCTGGCGATGACTTCTAAGGCCCAATGTATTCGATCTGGTGAAGCAATGCCTCAGTGTTAAGTCTAGGATGCCCGGAACGTAGAAATGTCCGTTACTTTCACACTGGTTGCAATTACTCATTTTATGCGATGGAAAAACTGTTGTACATATATCGTATTTTATGCTTCGGGCGTTGACTTCTAAGGCCCTAACTATTCGATCTGGTTTAGCAACGCCCTCGAGTGAAGCCTAGGTTGCCCGGAACGTAGAAATGACCATTACCTTCACACTGTTTGCGATTATTCATTCTATACGATGGTAAAACTGTTGTACATATATCGTATTTTATGCTTCTGGCGCTGACTTCTTAGGCCCTAACTATTCGATCAGGTGGAGCAACGCCCTAGGGTGTAGCCTAGGATGCCCGGAACGTGGAAATGACCATAACTTTCACACTGGTTGCAATTACTCGTTTTATACGATGGAAAAACTATTGTATTTATATTGTATATTATGCTTCTGGCGTTGACTTCTAAGGCCCTAACTATTCGATCTGGTGGAGCAACGCCCTGGAGTGAAGCCTAGGTTGCGCGGAACGTAGAAATGACCATTACCTTCACACTGCTTGCAAATATACATTATATACGATGGAAAAGCTGTTGTATCTATTTTGTATTTTATGCTTCTGGCGCTGACTTCTTAGGTCCTACCTATTGGATCTGGTGGAGCAACGCCCAGGGGTGAAGTCTAGGTTGCGTGGAACGTAGAAATGACCATAAATTTTACACTGGTTTCAATTATTCGTTTTATACAATGGAAAAACTGTTGTATTTATTTTGTATTTGGTGCTTCTGTCGTTGACTTCTTAGGCCCTAACTATTGGATCTGGTGGAGCACCGCCCTGTAGTGAAGCATAGGTTGCGTGGAACGTAGAAATGACCTGCACTTTCACACTGGTTGCAGTTGTTCCTGTTATACGATGGAAAAACTGTTGCATTTTTATTGTATTTTATGCTTCTGGCATTGACTTCTAAGGCCCTAGCTATTCCATCTGGTGGAGTAACGCCCTAGAGTGGAGCCTAGGTCGCCCGAAACATAGAAATGACCATTACCTTCACTCTGGTTGCAATTATTCCAGCTATACGATGGACAAACTGTTGGATTTTGATTGTACTTTATACTTCTGGCGTTGACTTCTAAGGCCCTATGTATTCGATCTGGTGTAGCAATGCCTCAAAGTTAAGTCTAGGATGCACGCAACGTAGGAATGGCTATTACTTTCACACTGGTTGCAATTATTCGTTTTATACGATGGAAAAACTGTTGTACATATATCGTATTTTATGCTTCTGGCGTTGACTTCTTAGGCCCTAACTATTCGATCAGGTGGAGCAACGCCCTAGGGTGAAGGCTAGGTTGCGCGGAACGTAGAAATGACCATAACTTTCACACTGGTTTCAATTATTCGTTTTATACAATGGAAAAACTGTTCTACTTATTTTGTATTTTATGCTTCGGCCGTTGACTCCTAACGCCCCAACTATTCGATCTGGTGGAGCAACGCCCTAGGGTGAAAGCTAGGTTGCCGGGAATATAGAAATGACCATCACCTTCACACGGTTTGTGATTATTCATTTTATACGATGATAAAACTGTTGTACATATATCGTATTTTATGCTTCTGGCGTTGACTTCTTAGGCCCTAACTATTCGATCAGGTGGAGCAACGCCCTAGGGTGAAGCATAGGTTGCCCGGAACGTAGAAATGACCAAAACTTTCATACTGGATGCAATTATTCGTTTTATACGATGGAAAAACTGTTGTATTTATTTTGTATTTGGTGCTTCTGGCGTTGACTTCTTAGGCCCTAACTGTTAGATGTGGAGGGCCAACGCCCTAGAGTGAAGCCTAGGTTGCCCGGAACGAAGAAATGACAATTACCTTCACACTGTTTACGATTATTCATTTTATACGATGGTAAAACTGTTGTACATACATCGTATTTTATGCTTCTGGCGTTGACTTCTTAGGCCCTAACTATTCGATCAGGTGGAGCAACGCCCAGGGGTGAAGCCTAGGTTGCGCGGAACGTAGAAATGACCATAACTTTCATACTGGTTGCAATTACTCGTTTTATACGATGGAAAGACTGTTGTATTTATTTTGCATTTTATGCCTCTGGCGTTGACTCCTAAGGCCGTAGCTATTCGATGTGGTGGAGCAACGCCCTAGAGTGAAGAATAGGTTGCCCGGAACGTAGAAATGACCAAAACTTTAATACTGGTTGCAATTATTCGTTTTATACGATGGAAAAACTGTTGTATTTATTTTGTATTTGGTGCTTCTGGCGTTGACTTCTTAGGCCCTAACTGTTAGATGTGGAGGGCCAACGCCCTAGAGTGAAGCCTAGGTTGCCCGGAAGGTAGAAATGACCGTTACTTTCACACTGTTTGCAAATGTACATTACATACGATGGAAAAGCTGTTGTATTTATATTGTATTTTATGCTTCTGGCGTTGACTTCTTAGGCCCTAACTATTTGATCTGGTGGAGCACCGACCTGTAGTGAAGCCTAGGTTGCCCGGAATGCAGAAATGACCATCACTTTCACACTGGTGGCAATTATTCCTCTTAGACGATGGACAAACTGTTGGATTTTTAATGTACTTTATGCTTCTGGCGATGACTTCTAAGGCCCAATGTATTCGATCTGGTGGAGCAATGCCTCAGTGTTAAGTCTAGGATGCCCGGAACGTAGAAATGTCCGTTACTTTCACACTGGTTGCAATTACTCATTTTATGCGATGGAAAAACTATTGTATTTATATCGTATTTTATGCTTCGGGCGTTGACTTCTAAGGCCCTAACTATTCGATCTGGTTTAGCAACGCCCTCGAGTGAAGCCTAGGTTGCCGGGAACGTAGAAATGACCATTACCTTCACACTGTTTGCGATTATTCATTCTATACGATGGTAAAACTGTTGTACATATATCGTATTTTATGCTTCTGGCGCTGACTTCTTAGGCCCTAACTATTCGATCAGGTGGAGCAACGCCCTAGGGTGAAGCCTAGGATGCCCGGAACGTGGAAATGACCATAACTTTCACACTGGTTGCAATTACTCGTTTTATACGATGGAAAAACTATTGTATATATATTGTATTTTATGCTTCTGGCGTTGACTTCTAAGGCCCTAACTATTCGATCTGGTGGAGCAACGCCCTGGAGTGAAGCCTAGGTTGCGAGGAACGTAGAAATGACCATTACCTTCACACTGCTTGCAAATATACATTATATACGATGGAAAAGCTGTTGTATCTATTTTGTATTTTATGCTTCTGGCGCTGACTTCTTAGGTCCTACCTATTGGATCTGGTGGAGCAACGCCCAGGGGTGAAGTCTAGGTTGCGCGGAACGTAGAAATGACCATAAATTTTACACTGGTTTCAATTATTCGTTTTATACAATGGAAAAACTGTTGTATTTATTTTGTATTTGGTGCTTCTGTCGTTGACTTCTTAGGCCCTAACTATTGGATCTGGTGGAGCACCGCCCTGTAGTGAAGCATAGGTTGCGCGGAACGTTGAAATGACCTGCACTTTCACACTGGTTGCAGTTATTCCTGTTATACGATGGAAAAACTGTTGCATTTTTATTGTATTTTATGCTTCTGGCATTGACTTCTAAGGCCCTAGCTATTCCATCTGGTGGAGCAACGCCCTAGAGTGGAGCCTAGGTCGCCCGAAACATAGAAATGACCATTACCTTCACTCTGGTTGCAATTATTCCAGCTATACGATGGACAAACTGTTGGATTTTGATTGTACTTTATACTTCTGGCGTTGACTTCTAAGGCCCTATGTATTCGATTTGGTGTAGCAATGCCTCAGAGTTAAGTCTAGGATGCACGCAACGTAGAAATGGCTATTACTATCACACTGGTTGCAATTATTCGTTTTATACGATGGAAAAACTGTTGTACATATATCGTATTTTATGCTTCTGGCGTTGACTTCTTAGGCACTAACTATTCGATCAGGTGGAGCAATGCCCTAGGGTGAAGGCTAGGTTGCGCGAAACGTAGAAATCACCATAACTTTCACACTGGCTTCAATTATTCGTTTTATACAATGGAAAAACTGTTCTACTTATTTTGTATTTTATGCTTCGGCCGTAGACTCCTAACGCCCCAACTATTCGATCTGGTGGAGCAACGCCCTAGAGTGAAGCCTAGGTTGCCCGGAACGAAGAAATGACCATTACCTTCACACTGTTTGCGATTATTCATTTTATACGATGGTAAAACTGTTGTACATACATCGTATTTTATGCTTCTGGCGTTGACTTCTTAGGCCCTAACTATTCGATCAGGTGGAGCAACGCTCTAGTGTGAAGCCTAGGTTGCCCGAAACGTAGAAATGACCATAACTTTCATACTGGTTGCAATTATTCGTTTTATACGATGGAAAAACTGTTGTATTAATTCTGTATTTGGTGCTTCTGGCGTTGACTTCATAGGCCCTAACTATTCCATGTGGTTGAGCAACGCCCTAGAGTGAAGCTTAGATTGTCCGGAACGTAGAAATGACCATAGCTTTCATACTGGTTGCAATTATTCGTTTTATACGATGGAAAAACTGTTGTATTTATTTTGTATTTGGTGCTCCTGGCGTTGACTTCTTAGGCCCTAGCTATTGGATCTGGTGGAGCAGCGCCCTAGGGTGAAGCCTAGGTTGCCCGGAACGTGGAAATGACCATAACTGTCAGACTGGTTGCAATTACTCGTTTTATACGATGGAAAGACTGTTGTATTTATTTTGCATTTTATGCCTCTGGCGTTGACTCCTAAGGCCGTAGCTATTCGATGTGGTGGAGCAACGCCCTAGAATGAAGCCTAGGTTGCCCGGAACGTAGAAATGACCATATTTTTCACACTGTTTGCAATTATTCCTGTTATAAGATTGAAAAACTGTTGTATCTAATTTGTATTTTATGCTTCTGGCGTTGACTTCTTAGGCCCTAACAATTCGATCTGGTGGAACAACGCCCTAGGGTGAAGCATAGGTTGACCGGAACGTAGAAATGACCATAACTTTCACACTGTTTGCAATCATTCATTTTATACGATGGAAAAGCTGTTGTATTTATATTGTATTTTATGCTTCTGGAGTTGACTTCTAAGGCCGTAGCTATTCGATGTGGTGGAGCAACGCCCAAGAGTGAAACCTAGGTTGCCCGGAAAATAGAAATGACCATTACTCTCACACTGGTTGCAATTATTCCTTTTATACGATGGAAAAACTGTTGTATTTTTATTGTATTTTATTCTTCTGGCGCTTACTTCTAAGTCCCTCGCTATTCGATCTGGTGGAGCAACGCCCTAGAGTGAAACCTAGGTTGCCCTGAGAGTAGAAATGACCATTTCTTTCACACTGGTTGCAATTATTCCTTTTATTCGATGGAAAAACTGTTGTATTTTTATTGTATTTTATGCTTCTTGCGTTTACTTCTAAGTCCCTAACTATGCTATCTGGTGGAGCAACGCCCTTCAGTTAAGCCTAGGTTGCCCGGAACGTAGAAATGGCCTTTACTTTCACACTGTTTGCAAATATACATCATATACTATGGAAAAGCTGTTGTATTTATATTGTATTTTATGCTTCTGGCGCTGACTTCTTAGGCCCTAACTATTCGATCTGGCGGAACAACGCCCTAGGGTGGAGCCTAGATTGGCCGGAACGTAGAAATGACCATAGCTTTCACACTGGTTGCAATTATTCCTGTTATACAAGTGAAAAACTGTTGAATTTATATTGTATTTTATGCTTCTGGCGTTGACTTCTTAGGCCCTATCTATTCGATCTGGCGGAGCAACGCCCTAGAGTGTAGCCTAGGTTGCCCGGAATGTAGAAATGACCGTCACTTTCACACTGGTTGCAATTATTCTTGTTATACGATCGAAAAACTGTTGTATTTATTTTGCATTTTATGCCTCTGGCGTTGACTCCTAAGGCCGTAGCTATTCGATGTGGTGGAGCAACGCCCTAGAGTGAAGCCTAGGTTGCCCGGAACGTAGAAATGACCATGTCTTTCACACTGGTTGCAATTATTCCTGTTATACGAAGGAAAAACTGTTGTACTTATATTATATTTTATGCTTCAGGCGTTGACTTCTAAGGCCGTAGCTATTCGATGTGGTGGAGCAATGCCCTAGAGTGAAGCGTAGGATGCCCGCAACGTAGAAATGACCACATTTTTCACACTGTTTGCAATTATTCCTGTTATAAGATTGAAAAACTGTTGTATTTATATTGTATTTTATGCTTCTGGCGTTGACTTCTAAGGCCGCAGCTATTCGATGTGGTGGAGCAACGCCCTAGAGTGAAGCCTAGGTTGCCCGGAACGTGGAAATGACCATCACTTTCACACTGGTGGCAATTATTCCTGTTATACGATGGACAAACTGTTGGATTTTTAATGTACTTTATGCTTCTGACGTTGACTTCTAAGGCCCAATGTATTCGATCTGGTGCAGCAATGCCTCAGTGTTAAGTCTAGGATGCCCGGAACGTTGAAATGTCCGTTACTTTCACACTGGTTGCAATTACTCATTCTATGCGATGGAAAAACTGTTGTACATATATCGTATTTTATGCTTCTGGCATTGACTTCTTAGGCCCTAACTATTCGATCTGGTGGAGCAACGCCCAGGGGTGAAGCCTAGGTTGCGCGGAACGTAGGAATGACCATAACTTTCACACTGGTTTCAATTATTCATTTTGTACAATGGAAAAACTGTTCTATTTATTTTGTATTTTATGCTTCGGGCGTTGACTTCTAAGGCCCTAACTATTCGATCTGGTGGAGCAACGCCCTAGAGTGAAGCCTAGGTTGCCCGGAACCTAGAAATGACCATTACCTTCACACTGTTTGCGATTATTCATTCTATACGATGGTAAAACTGTTGTACATATATCGTGTTTTATGCTTCTGGCGCTGACTTCTTAGGCCCTAACTATTCGATCAGGTGGAGCAACGCCCTAGGGTGAAGCCTAGGATGCCCGGAACGAAGAAATGACCATAACTTTCACACTGGTTGCAATTACTCGTTTTATACGATGGAAAAACTATTGTATTTATATTGTATTTTATGCTTCTGGCGTTGACTTCTAATGCCCTAACTATTCGATCTGGTGGAGCAACGCCCTGGAGTGAAGCCTAGGTTGCGCGGAACGTAGAAATGACCATTACCTTCACACTGCTTGCAAATATACATTATATACGATGGAAAAGCTGTTGTATCTATTTTGTGTTTTATGCTTCTGGCGCTGACTTCTTAGGTCCTAACTATTGGATCTGGTGGAGCAACGCCCAGGGGTGAAGTCTAGGTTGCGCGGAACGTAGAAATGACCATAAATTTTACACTGGTTTCAATTATTCGTTTTATACAATGGAAAAACTGTCGCATTTATTTTGTATTTGGTGCTTCTGTCGTTGACTTCTTAGGCTCTAACTATTGGATCTGGTGGAGCACCGCCCTGTAGTGAAGCATAGGTTGCGCGGAACGTAGAAGTGACCTGTACTTTCACACTGGTTGCAGTTATTCCTGTTATACGATGGAAAAACTGTTGCATTTTTATTGTATTTTATGCTTCTGGCATTGACTTCTAAGGCACTAGCTATTCCATCTGGTGGAGCAACGCCCTAGCGTGTAGCCTAGGTCGCCCGAAACATAGAAATGACCATTACTTTCACTCTGGTTGCAATTATTCCAGCTATACGATGGACAAACTGTTGGATTTTGATTGTACTTTATACTTCTGGCGTTGACTTCTAAGGCCCTGTGTATTCGATCTGGTGTAGCAATGCCTCAGAGTTAAGTCTAGGATGCACGCAACGTAGAAATGGCTATTACTATCACACTGGTTGCAATTATTCGTTTTATACGATGGAAAAACTGTTGTACATATATCGTATTTTATGCTTCTGGCGTTGACTTCTTAGGCACTAACTATTCGATCAGGTGGAGCAATGCCCTAGGGTGAAGGCTAGGTTGCGCGAAACGTAGAAATCACCATAACTTTCACACTGGTTTCAATTATTCGTTTTATACAATGGAAAAACTGTTCTACTTATTTTGTATTTTATGCTTCGGCCGTTGACTCCTAACGCCCCAACTATTCGATCTGGTGGAGCAACGCCCTAGAGTGAAGCCTAGGTTGCCCGGAACGAAGAAATGACCATTACCTTCACACTGTTTGCGATTATTCATTTTATACGATGGTAAAACTGTTGTACATACATCGTATTTTATGCTTCTGGCGTTGACTTCTTAGGCCCTAACTATTCGATCAGGTGGAGCAACGCTCTAGTGTGAAGCCTAGGTTGCCCGAAACGTAGAAATGACCATAACTTTCATACTGGTTGCAATTATTCGTTTTATACGATGGAAAAACTGTTGTATTAATTCTGTATTTGGTGCTTCTGGCGTTGACTTCATAGGCCCTAACTATTCGATGTGGTTGAGCAACGCCCTAGAGTGAAGCTTAGATTGTCCGGAACGTAGAAATGACCATAGCTTTCATACTGGTTGCAATTATTCGTTTTATACGATGGAAAAACTGTTGTATTTATTTTGTATTTGGTGCTCCTGGCGTTGACTTCTTAGGCCCTAGCTATTGGATCTGGTGGAGCAGCGCCCTAGGGTGAAGCCTAGGTTGCCCGGAACGTGGAAATGACCATAACTGTCAGACTGGTTGCAATTACTCGTTTTATACGATGGAAAGACTGTTGTATTTATTTTGCATTTTATGCCTCTGGCGTTGACTCCTAAGGCCGTAGCTATTCGATGTGGTGGAGCAACGCCCTAGAATGAAGCCTAGGTTGCCCCGAACGTAGAAATGACCATATTTTTCACACTGTTTGCAATTATTCCTGTTATAAGATTGAAAAACTGTTGTATTTATATTGTATTTTATGCTTCTGGCGTTGACTTCTAAGGCCGCAGCTATTCGATGTGGCGGAGCAACGCCCTAGAGTGATGCCTAGGTTGCCCGGAATGCAGAAATGACCATCACTTTCACACTGGTGGCAATTATTCCTGTTATACGATGGACAAACTGTTGGATTTTGATTGTACTTTATACTTCTGGCGTTGACTTCTAATGCCCTGTGTATTCGATCTGGTGTAGCAATGCCTCAGAGTTAAGTCTAGGATGCACGCAACGTAGAAATGGCTATTACGTTCACACTGGTTGCAATTATTCGTTTTATACGATGGAAAAACTGTTGTACATATATCGTATTTTATGATTCTGGCGTTGACTTCTTAGGCCCTAACTATTCGATCAGGTGGAGCAACGCCCTAGGGTGAAGGCTAGGTTCCGCGAAACGTAGAAATGACCATAACTTTCACACTGGTTTCAATTATTCGTTTTATACAATGGAAAAACTGTTCTACTTATTTTGTATTGTACGCTTCGGCCGTTGACTCCTAACTCCCCAACTATTCGATCTGGTGGAGCAACGCCCTAGAGTGAAGCCAAGGTTGCCCGGAATATAGAAATGACCATCACCTTCACACGGTTTGCGATTATTCATTTTATACGATGGTAAAACTGTTGTACATATATCGTATTTTATGCTTCTGGCGTTGACTTCTTAGGCCCTAACTATTCGATCAGGTGGAGCAACGCCCTAGGGTGAAGCATAGGTTGCCCGGAACGTAGAAATGACCAAAACTTTCATACTGGTTGCAATTATTCGTTTTATACGATGGAAAAACTGTTGTATTTATTTTGTATTTGGTGCTTCTGGCGTTGACTTCTTAGGCCCTAACTGTTAGATGTGGAGGGCCAACGCCCTAGAGTAAAGCCTAGGTTGCCCGGAACGTAGAAATGACCGTTACTTTCACACTGTTTGCAAATGTACATTACATACGATGGAAAAGCTGTTGTATTTATATTGTATTTTATGCTTCTGCCGTTGACTTCTTAGGCCCTAACTATTTGATCTGGTGGAGCACCGCCCTGTAGTGAAGAGTAGGTTGCCCGGAACGTAGAAATGACCATAACTTTCACACTGGTTTCAATTATTCGTTTTATACAATGGAAAAACTGTTCTATTTATTTTATATTTTATGCTTCGGGCGTTGACTTCTATGGCCCTAACTATTCGGTCTGGTGGAGCAACGCCCTAGAGTGAAGCCTAGGTTGCCCGGAACGACGAAATGACCATTACCTTCACACTGTTTGCGATTATTCATTTTATACGATGATAAAACTGTTGTACATATATCGTATTTTATGCTTCTGGCGTTGACTTCTTAGGCCCTAACTATTCGATCAGGTGGAGCAACGCCCTAGGGTGAAGCATAGGTTGCCCGGAACGTAGAAATGACCAAAACTTTCATACTGGATGCAATTATTCGTTTTATACGATGGAAAAACTGTTGTATTTATTTTGTATTTGGTGCTTCTGGCGTTGACTTCTTAGGCCCTAACTGTTAGATGTGGAGGGCCAACGCCCTAGGGTGAAGCCTAGGTTGCCCGGAACGAAGAAATGACCATTACCTTCACACTGTTTGCGATTATTCATTTTATACGATGGTAAAACTGTTGTACATACATCGTATTTTATGCTTCTGGCGTTGACTTCTTAGGCCCTAACTATTCGATCAGGTGGAGCAACGCCCAGGGGTGAAGCCTAGGTTGCGCGGAACGTAGAAATGACCATAACCTTCATACTGGTTGCAATTACTCGTTTTATACGATGGAAAGACTGTTGTATTTATTTTGCATTTTATGCCTCTGGCGTTGACTCCTAAGGCCGTAGCTATTCGATGTGGTGGAGCAACGCCCTAGAGTGAAGAATAGGTTGCCCGGAACGTAGAAATGACCAAAACTTTAATACTGGTTGCAATTATTCGTTTTATACGATGGAAAAACTGTTGTATTTATTTTGTATTTGGTGCTTCTGGCGTTGACTTCTCAGGCCCTAACTGTTAGATGTGGAGGGCCAACGCCCTAGAGTGAAGCCTAGGTTGCCCGGAAGGTAGAAATGACCGTTACTTTCACACTGTTTGCAAATGTACATTACATACGATGGAAAAGCTGTTGTATTTATATTGTATTTTATGCTTCTGGCGTTGACTTCTTAGGCCCTAACTATTTGATCTGGTGGAGCACCGCCCTGTAGTGAAGCCTAGGTTGCCCGGAATACAGAAATGACCATCACTTTCACACTGGTGGCAATTATTCCTGTTAGACGATGGACAAACTGTTGGATTTTTAATGTACTTTATGCCTCTGGCGATGACTTCTAAGGCCCAATGTATTCGATCTGGTGGAGCAATGCCTCAGTGTTAAGTCTAGGATGCCCGGAACGTAGAAATGTCCGTTACTTTCACACTGGTTGCAATTACTCATTTTATGCGATGGAAAAACTGTTGTACATATATCGTATTTTACGCATCGGGCGTTGACTTCTAAGGCCCTAACTATTCGATCTGGTTTAGCAACGCCCTCGAGTGAAGCCTAGGTTGCCGGGAACGTAGAAATGACCATTACCTTCACACTGTTTGCGATTATTCATTCTACACGATGGTAAAACTGTTGTACATATATCGTATTTTATGCTTCTGGCGCTGACTTCTTAGGCCCTAACTATTCGATCAGGTGGAGCAACGCCCTAGGGTGAAGCCTAGGATGCCCGGAACGTGGAAATGACCATAACTTTCACACTGGTTGCAATTACTCGTTTTATACGATGGAAAAACTATTGTATTTATATTGTATTTTATGCTTCTGGCGTTGACTTCTAAGGCCCTAACTATTCGATCTGGTTGAGCAACGCCCTGGAGTGAAGCCTAGGTTGCGCGGAACGTAGAAATGACCATTACCTTCACACTGCTTGCAAATATACATTATATACGATGGAAAAGCTGTTGTATCTATTTTGTATTTTATGCTTCTGGCGCTGACTTCTTAGATCCTACCTATTGGATCTGGTGGAGCAACGCCCAGGGGTGAAGTCTAGGTTGCGCGGAACGTAGAAATGACCATAAATTTTACACTGGTTTCAATTATTCGTTTTATACAATGGAAAAACTGTTGTATTTATTTTGTATTTGGTGCTTCTGTCGTTGACTTCTTAGGCCCTAACTATTGGATCTGGTGGAGCACCGCCCTGTAGTGAAGCATAGGTTGCGCTGAACGTAAAAATGACCTGCACTTTCACACTGGTTGCAGTTATTCCTGTTATACGATGGAAAAACTGTTGCATTTTTATTGTATTTTATGCTTCTGGCATTGACTTCTAAGGCCCTAGCTATTCCATCTGGTGGAGCAACGCCCTAGAGTGGAGCCTAGGTCGCCCGAAACATAGAAATGACCATTACCTTCACTCTGGTTGCAATTGTTCCAGCTATACGATGGACAAACTGTTGGATTTTGATTGTACTTTATACTTCTGGCGTTGACTTCTAAGGCCCTATGTATTCGATCTGGTGTATCAATGCCTCAAAGTTAAGTCTAGGATGCACGCAACGTAGAAATGGCTATTACTTTCACACTGGTTGCAATTATTCGTTTTATACGATGGAAAAACTGTTGTACATACATCCTATTTTATGCTTCTGGCGTTGACTTCTTAGGCCCTAACTATTCGATCAGGTGGAGCCACGCCCTAGTGTGAAGCCTAGGTTGCCCGAAACGTAGAAATGACCATAACTTTCATACTGGTTGCAATTATTCGTTTTATACGATGGAAAAACTGTTGTATTAATTTTGTATTTGGTGCTTCTGTCGCTGACTTCATAGGCCCTAACTATTCGATGTGGTTGAGCAACGCCCTAGAGTGAAGCCTAGATTGCCCGGAACGTAGAAATGACCATAGCTTTCATACTGGTTGCAATTATTCGTTTTATACGATGGAAAAACTGTTGTATTTATTCTGTATTTGGTGCTCCTGGCGTTGACTTCTTAGGCCCTAGCTATTGGATCTGGTGCAGCAGCGCCCTAGGGTGAAGCCTAGGATGCCCGGAACGTGGAAATGACCATAACTGTCAGACTGGTTGCAATAACTCGTTTTATACGATGGAAAGACTGTTGTATTTATTTTGCATTTTATGCCTCTGGCGTTGACTCCTAAGGCCGTAGCTATTCGATGTGGTGGAGCAACGCCCTAGAGTGAAGAATAGGTTGCCCGGAACGTAGAAATGACCAAAACTTTAATACTGGTTGCAATTATTCGTTTTATACGATGGAAAAACTGTTGTATTTATTTTGTATTTGGTGCTTCTGGCGTTGACTTCTTAGGCCCTAACTGTTATATGTGGAGGGCCAACGCCCTAGAGTGAAGCCTAGGTTGCCCGGAAGGTAGAAATAACCGTTACTTTCACACTGTTTGCAAATGTACATTACATACGATGGAAAAGCTGTTGTATTTATATTGTATTTTATGCTTCTGGTGTTGACTTCTTAGGCCCTAACTATTTGATCTGGTGGAGCACCGCCCTGTAGTGAAGCCTAGGTTGCCCGGAACGTAGAAATGACCATAACTTTCACAGTGGTTTCAATTATTCGTTTTATACAATGGAAAAACTGTTGTATTTATTTTATATTTTATGCTTCGGGCGTTGACTTCTATGGCCCTAACTATTCGGTCTGGTGGAGCAACGCCCTAGAGTGAAGCCTGGGTTGCCCGGAACGAAGAAATGACCATTACCTTCACACTGTTTGCGATTATTCATTTTATACGATGCTAAAGCTGTTGTACATACATCGTATTTTATGCTTCTGGCGTTGACTTCTTAGGCCCTAACTATTCGATCAGGTGGAGCAACGCCCTTGTGTGAAGCCTAGGTTGCCCGATACGTAGAAATGACCATAACTTTCATACTGGTTGCAATTATTCGTTTTATACGATGGAAAAACTGTTGTATTAATTTTGTATTTGGTGCTTCTGGCGTTGACTTCATAGGCCCTAACTATTCGATGTGGTTGAGCAACGCCCTAGAGTGAAGCCTAGATTGCGCGGAACGTAGAAATGACCATAGCTTTCATACTGGTTGCACTTATTCGTTTTATACGATGGAAAAACTGTTGTATTTATTTTGTATTTGGTGCTCCTGGCGTTGACTTCTTAGGCCCTAGCAATTGGATCTGGTGGAGCAGCGCCCTAGGGTGAAGCCTAGGTTGCCCGGAACGTGGAAATGCCCATAACTGTCAGACTGGTTGCAATTACTCGTTTTATACGATGGAAAGACTGTTGTATTTATTTTGCATTTTATGCCTCTGGCGTTGACTCCTAAGGCCGTAGCTATTCGATGTGGTGGAGCAACGCCCTAGAGTGAAGCCTAGGTTGCCCGGAACGTAGAAATGACCATGTCTTTCACACTGGTTGCAATTATTCCTGTTATACGATGGAAAAACTGTTGTACTTATATTATATTTTATGCTTCAGGCGTTGACTTCTAAGGCCGTAGCTATTCGATGTGGTGGAGCAATGCCATAGAGTGAAGCCTAGGATGCCCCCAACGTAGAAACGACCATATTTTTCACACTGTTTGCAATTATTCCTGTTATAAGATTGAAAAACTGTTGTATTTATATTGCATTTTATGCTTCTGGCGTTGACTTCTAAGGCCGCAGCTATTCGATGTGGTGGAGCAACGCCCTAGAGTGAAGCCTAGGTTGCCCGGAACGTAGAAATGACCATAGCCTTCACACTGGTTGCAATTATTCCTGTTTTACAGGTGAAAAACTGTTGTATTTATATTGTATTTTATGCTTCTGGCGTTGACTTCCTGGGCCCTAACTATTCTATCTGGAGGAGCAACGCCCTAGAGTGAAGCCTAGGTTGCCCGGAATGCAGAAATGACCATCACTTTCACACTGGTGGCAATTATTCCTGTTATACGATGGACAAACTGTTGGATTTTTAATGTACTTTATGCTTCTGGCGATGACTTCTAAGGCCCAATGTATTCGATCTGGTGGAGCAATGCCTCAGTGTTAAGTCTAGGATGCCCGGAACGTAGAAATGTCCGTTACTTTCACACTGGTTGCAATTACTCATTTTATGCGATGGAAAAACTGTTGTACATATATCGTATTTTATGCTTCGGGCGTTGACTTCTAAGGCCCTAACTATTCGATCTGGTTTAGCAACGCCCTCGAGTGAAGCCTAGGTTGCCCGGAACGTAGAAATGACCATTACCTTCACACTGTTTGCGATTATTCATTCTATACGATGGTAAAACTGTTGTACATATATCGTATTTTATGCTTCTGGCGCTGACTTCTTAGGCCCTAACTATTCGATCAGGTGGAGCAACGCCCTAGGGTGAAGCCTAGGATGCCCGGAACGTGGAAATGACCATAACTTTCACACTGGTTGCAGTTATTCCTGTTATACGATGGAAAAACTGTTGCATTTTTATTGTATTTTATGCTTCTGGCATTGACTTCTAAGGCCCTAGCTATTCCATCTGGTGGAGCAACGCCCTAGAGTGGAGCCTAGGTCGCCCGAAACATAGAAATGACCATTACCTTCACTCTGGTTGCAATTATTCCAGCTATACGATGGACAAACTGTTGGATTTTGATTGTACTTTATATTTCTGGCGTTGACTTCTAAGGCCCTATGTATTCGATCTGGTGTAGCAATGCCTCAAAGTTAAGTCTAGGATGCACGCAACGTAGAAATGGCTATTACTTTCACACTGGTTGCAATTATTCGTTTTATACGATGGAAAAACTGTTGTACATACATCCTATTTTATGCTTCTGGCGTTGACTTCTTAGGCCCTAACTATTCGATCAGGTGGAGCAACGCCCTAGTGTGAAGCCTAGGTTGCTCGAAACGTAGAAATGACCATAACTTTCATACTGGTTGCAATTATTCGTTTTATACGATGGAAAAACTGTTGTATTAATTTTGTATTTGGTGCTTCTGGCGCTGACTTCATAGGCCCTAACTATTCGATGTGGTTGAGCAACGCCCTAGAGTGAAGCCTAGATTGCCCGGAACGTAGAAATGACCATAGCTTTCATACTGGTTGCAATTATTCGTTTTATACGATGGAAAAACTGTTGTATTTATTCTGTATTTGGTGCTCCTGGCGTTGACTTCTTAGGCCCTAGCTATTGGATCTGGTGCAGCAGCGCCCTAGGGTGAAGCCTAGGATGCCCGGAACGTGGAAATGACCATAACTGTCAGACTGGTTGCAATTACTCGTTTTATACGATGGAAAGACTGTTGTATTTATTTTGCATTTTATGCCTCTGGCGTTGACTCCTAAGGCCGTAGCTATTCGATGTGGTGGAGCAACGCCCTAGAGTGAAGAATAGGTTGCCCGGAACGTAGAAATGACCATAACTTTCACACTGGTTTCAATTATTCGTTTTATACAATGGAAAAACTGTTCTACTTATTTTGTATTTTATGCTTTGGCCGTTGACTCCTAACGCCCCAACTATTCGATCTGGTGGAGCAACGCCTTAGGGTGAAAGGTAGGTTGCCCGGAATATAGAAATGACCATCACCTTCACACGGTTTGCGATTATTCATTTTATACGATGATAAAACTGTTGTACATATATCGTATTTTATGCTTCTGGCGTTGACTTCTTAGGCCCTAACTATTCGATCAGGTGGAGCAACGCCCTAGGGTGAAGCATAGGTTGCCCGGAACGTAGAAATGACCAAAACTTTCATACTGGATGCAATTATTCGTTTTATACGATGGAAAAACTGTTGTATTTATTTTGTATTTGGTGCTTCTGGCGTTGACTTCTTAGGCCCTAACTGTTAGATGTGGAGGGCCAACGCCCTAGAGTGAAGCCTAGGTTGCCCGGAACGAAGAAATGACCATTACCTTCACACTGTTTGCGATTATTCATTTTATACGATGGTAAAACTGTTGTACATACATCGTATTTTATGCTTCTGGCGTTGAATTCTTAGGCCCTAACTATTCGATCAGGTGGAGCAACGCCCAGGGGTGAAGCCTAGGTTGCGCGGAACGTAGAAATGACCATAACTTTCATACTGGTTGCAATTACTCGTTTTATACGATGGAAAGACTGTTGTATTTATTTTGCATTTTATGCCTCTGGCGTTGACTCCTAAGGCCGTAGCTATTCGATGTGGTGGAGCAACGCCCTAGAGTGAAGAATAGGTTGCCCGGAACGTAGAAATGACCAAAACTTTAATACTGGTTGCAATTATTCGTTTTATACAATGGAAAAACTGTTGTATTTATTTTGTATTTGGTGCTTCTGGCGTTGACCTCTTAGGCCCTAACTGTTAGATGTGGAGGGCCAACTCCCTAGAGTGAAGCCTAGGTTGCCCGGAAGGTAGAAATGACCGTTACTTTCACACTGTTTGCAAATGTACATTACATACGATGGAAAAGCTGTTGTATTTATATTGTATTTTATGCTTCTGGCGTTGACTTCTTAGGCCCTAACTATTTGATCTGGTGGAGCACCGCCCTGTAGTGAAGCCTAGGTTGCCCGGAATGCAGAAATGACCATCACTTTCACACTGGTGGCAATTATTCCTGTTATACGATGGACAAACTGTTGGATTTTTAATGTACTTTATGCTTCTGGCGATGACTTCTAAGGCCCAATGTATTCGATCTGGTGGAGCAATGCCTCAGTGTTAAGTCTAGGATGCCCGGAACGTAGAAATGTCCGTTACTTTCACACTGGTTGCAATTACTCATTTTATGCGATGGAAAAACTGTTGTACATATATCGTATTTTATGCTTCGGGCGTTGACTTCTAAGGCCCTAACTATTCGATCTGGTTTAGCAACGCCCTCGAGTGAAGCCTAGGTTGCCCGGAACGTAGAAATGACCATTACCTTCACACTGTTTGCGATTATTCATTCTATACGATGGTAAAACTGTTGTACATATATCGTATTTTATGCTTCTGGCGCTGACTTCTTAGGCCCTAACTATTCGATCAGGTGGAGCAACGCCCTAGGGTGAAGCCTAGGATGCCCGGAACGTGGAAATGACCATGACTTTCACACTGGTTGCAATTACTCGTTTTATACGATGGAAAAACTATTGTATTTATATTGTATTTTATGCTTCTGGCGTTGACTTCTAAGGCCCTAACTATTCGATCTGGTGGAGCAACGCCCTGGAGTGAAGCCTAGGTTGCGCGGAACGTAGAAATGACAATTACCTTCACACTGCTTGCAAATATACATTATATACGATGGAAAAGCTGTTGTATCTATTTTGTATTTTATGCTTCTGGCGCTGACTTCTTAGGTCCTACCTATTGGATCTGGTGGAGCAACGCCCAGGGGTGAAGTCTAGGTTGCGCGGAACGTAGAAATGACCATAAATTTTACACTGGTTTCAATTATTCGTTTTATACAATGGAAAAACTGTTGTATTTATTTTGTATTTGGTGCTTCTGTCGTTGACTTCTTAGGCCCTAACTATTGGATCTGGTGGAGCACCGCCCTGTAGTGAAGCATAGGTTGCGCGGAACGTAGAAATGACCTGCACTTTCACACTGGTTGCAGTTATTCCTGTTATACGATGGAAAAACTGTTGCATTTTTATTGTATTTTATGCTTCTGGCATTGACTTCTAAGGCCCTAGCTATTCCATCTGGTGGAGCAACGCCCTAGAGTGGAGCCTAGGTCGCCCGAAACATAGAAATGACCATTACCTTCACTCTGGTTGCAATTATTCCAGCTATACGATGGACAAACTGTTGGATTTTGATTGTACTTTATACTTCTGGCGTTGACTTCTAAGGCCCTATGTATTCGATCTGGTGTAGCAATGCCTCAAAGTTAAGTCTAGGATGCACGCACCGTAGAAATGGCTATTACTTTCACACTGGTTGCAATTATTCGTTTTATACGATGGAAAAACTGTTGTACATATATCGCATTTTATGCTTCTTGCGTTGACTTCTTAGGCCCTAACTATTCGATCAGGTGGAGCAACGCCCTAGGGTGAAGGCTAGGTTGCGCGGAACGTAGAAATGACCATAACTTTCACACTGGTTTCAATTATTCGTTTTATACAATGGAAAAACTGTTCTACTTATTTTGTATTTTATGCTTCGGCCGTTGACTCCTAACGCCCCAACTATTCGATCTGGTGGAGCAACGCCTTGGGGTGAAAGGTAGGTTGCCCGGAATATAGAAATGACCATCACCTTCACACGGTTTGCGATTATTCATTTTATACGATGATAAAACTGTTGTACATATATCGTATTTTATGCTTCTGGCGTTGACTTCTTAGGCCCTAACTATTCGATCAGGTGGAGCAACGCCCTAGGGCGAAGCATAGGTTGCCCGGAACGTAGAAATGACCAAAACTTTCATACTGGATGCAATTATTCGTTTTATACGATGGAAAAACTGTTGTATTTATTTTGTATTTGGTGCTTCTGGCGTTGACTTCTTAGGCCCTAACTGTTAGATGTGGAGGGCCAACGCCCTAGAGTGAAGCCTAGGTTGCCCGGAACGAAGAAATGACCATTACCTTCACACTGTTTGCGATTATTCATTTTATACGATGGTAAAACTGTTGTACATACATCGTATTTTATGCTTCTGGCGTTGAATTCTTAGGCCCTAACTATTCGATCAGGTGGAGCAACGCCCAGGGGTGAAGCCTAGGTTGCGCGGAACGTAGAAATGACCATAACTTTCATACTGGTTGCAATTACTCGTTTTATACGATGGAAAGACTGTTGTATTTATTTTGCATTTTATGCCTCTGGCGTTGACTCCTAAGGCCGTAGCTATTCGATGTGGTGGAGCAACGCCCTAGTGTGAAGAATAGGTTGCCCGGAACGTAGAAATGACCAAAACTTTAATACTGGTTGCAATTATTCGTTTTATACAATGGAAAAACTGTTGTATTTATTTTGTATTTGGTGCTTCTGGCGTTGACCTCTTAGGCCCTAACTGTTAGATGTGGAGGGCCAACTCCCTAGAGTGAAGCCTAGGTTGCCCGGAAGGTAGAAATGACCGTTACTTTCACACTGTTTGCAAATGTACATTACATACGATGGAAAAGCTGTTGTATTTATATTGTATTTTATGCTTCTGGCGTTGACTTCTTAGGCCCTAACTATTTGATCTGGTGGAGCACCGCCCTGTAGTGAAGCCTAGGTTGCCCGGAATGCAGAAATGACCATCACTTTCACACTGGTGGCAATTATTCCTGTTATACGATGGACAAACTGTTGGATTTTTAATGTACTTTATGCTTCTGGCGATGACTTCTAAGGCCCAATGTATTCGATCTGGTGGAGCAATGCCTCAGTGTTAAGTCTAGGATGCCCGGAACGTAGAAATGTCCGTTACTTTCACACTGGTTGCAATTACTCATTTTATGCGATGGAAAAACTGTTGTACATATATCGTATTTTATGCTTCGGGCGTTGACTTCTAAGGCCCTAACTATTCGATCTGGTTTAGCAACGCCCTCGAGTGAAGCCTAGGTTGCCCGGAACGTAGAAATGACCATTACCTTCACACTGTTTGCGATTATTCATTCTATACGATGGTAAAACTGTTGTACATATATCGTATTTTATGCTTCTGGCGCTGACTTCTTAGGCCCTAACTATTCGATCAGGTGGAGCAACGCCCTAGGGTGAAGCCTAGGATGCCCGGAACGTGGAAATGACCATGACTTTCACACTGGTTGCAATTACTCGTTTTATACGATGGAAAAACTATTGTATTTATATTGTATTTTATGCTTCTGGCGTTGACTTCTAAGGCCCTAACTATTCGATCTGGTGGAGCAACGCCCTGGAGTGAAGCCTAGGTTGCGCGGAACGTAGAAATGACAATTACCTTCACACTGCTTGCAAATATACATTATATACGATGGAAAAGCTGTTGTATCTATTTTGTATTTTATGCTTCTGGCGCTGACTTCTTAGGTCCTACCTATTGGATCTGGTGGAGCAACGCCCAGGGGTGAAGTCTAGGTTGCGCGGAACGTAGAAATGACCATAAATTTTACACTGGTTTCAATTATTCGTTTTATACAATGGAAAAACTGTTGTATTTATTTTGTATTTGGTGCTTCTGTCGTTGACTTCTTAGGCCCTAACTATTGGATCTGGTGGAGCACCGCCCTGTAGTGAAGCATAGGTTGCGCGGAACGTAGAAATGACCTGCACTTTCACACTGGTTGCAGTTATTCCTGTTATACGATGGAAAAACTGTTGCATTTTTATTGTATTTTATGCTTCTGGCATTGACTTCTAAGGCCCTAGCTATTCCATCTGGTGGAGCAACGCCCTAGAGTGGAGCCTAGGTCGCCCGAAACATAGAAATGACCATTACCTTCACTCTGGTTGCAATTATTCCAGCTATACGATGGACAAACTGTTGGATTTTGATTGTACTTTATGCTTCAGGCGTTGACTTCTTAGGCCCTATCTATTCGCTCTGGTGGAACAACGCCCTAGGGTGAAGCCTAGGTTGCCTGGAACGTAGAAATGACCATTACCTTCACACTGTTTGCGATTATTCATTTTACACGATGGTAAAACTGTTGTACATATATCGTATTTTATGCTTCTGGCGCTGACTTCTTAGGCCCTAACTATTCGATCAGGTGGAGCAACGCCCTAGGATGAAGCCTAGGATGCCCGGAACGTAGAAATGACCATAACTTTCACACTGGTTGCAATTACTCGTTTTATACGATGGAAAAACTATTGTATTTATATTGTATTTTATGCTTCTGGCGTTGACTTCTAAGGCCCTAACTATTCGATGTGGTGGAGCAACGTCCTAGAGTGAAGCCTAGGTTGCCCGGAACGTAGAAATGACCATAGCATTCACACTGGTTGCAATTATTCCTGTTATACAAGTGAAAAACTGTTGTATTTATATTGTATTTTATGCTTCTGGCGTTGACTTCTTAGGCCCTATCTATTCGATCTGGCGGAGCAACGCCCTAGAGTGTAGCCTAGGTTGCCCGGAATGTAGAAATAACCATCACTTTCACACTGGTTGCTATTATTCTTGTTATACGATCGAAAAACTGTTGTATTTATTTTGTATTTTATGCCTCTGGCGTTGACTCCTAAGGCCGTAGCTATTCGATGTGGTGGAGCAACGCCCTAGAGTGAAGCCTAGGTTGCCCGGAACGTAGAAATGACCATGTCTTTCACACTGGTTGCAATTATTCCTGTTATACAAGTGAAAAACTGTTGTATTTATATTGTATTTTATGCTTCTGGCGTTGACTTCTTAGGCCCTAACTATTCGATCAGGTGGAGCAACGCCCTAGGGTGAAGCGTAGGTTGCCCGGAACGTGGAAATGACCATAACTTTCACACTGGTTTCAATTATTCGTTTTATACAATGGAAAAACTGTTCTATTTATTTTGTATTTTATGCTTCGGGCGTTGACTTCTATGGCCCTAACTATTCGATCTGGTGGAGCAACGCCCTAGAGTGAAGCCTAGGTTGCCCGTAACGTAGAAATGACCATTACCTTCACACTGTTTGCGATTATTCATTTTATACGATGGTAAAACTGTTGTATTTATATTGTATTTTATGCTTCTGGCGTTGACTTCTTAGGCCCTATCTATTCGATCTGGCGGAGCAACGCCCTAGAGTGTAGCCTAGGTTGCCCGGAATGTAGAAATGACCATCACTTTCACACTGGTTGCTATTATTCTTGTTATACGATCGAAAAACTGTTGTATTTATTTTGTATTTTATGACTCTGGCGTTGACTCCTAAGGCCGTAGCTATTCGATGTGGTGGAGCGACGCCCTAGAGTGAAGCCTAGGTTGCCCGGAACGTAGAAATGACCATGTCTTTCACACTGGTTGCAATTATTCCTGTTATACGATGGAAAAACTGTTGTACTTATATTATATTTTATGCTTCAGGCGTTGACTTCTAAGGGCGTAGCTATTCGATGTGGTGGAGAAACGCCCTAGAGTGAAGCCTAGGTTGCCCGGAAAGTAGAAATGACCATTACCTCCACACTGTTTGCAATTATTCATTTTATACAATGGAGAAACTGTTGTATTTATATTGTTTTTTATAGTTATGGCGTTGACTTCTAAGGCCGTAGCTATTCGATGTGGTGGAGCAATGCCCCAGAGTGAAGCCTAGGATGCCCGCAACGTAGAAATGACCATTACCTTCACACTGCTTGCAAATATACATTATATACGATGGAAAAGCTGTTGTATCTATTTTGTATTTTATGCTTCTGGCGCTGACTTCTTAGGTCCTAGCTATACGATCTGGTGGAGCAACGCCCTAGAGTGAAGCCTAGGTTGCCCGGAAAGTAGAAATGACCATTACCTCCACACTGTTTGCAATTATTCATTTTATACGATGGCAAAACTGTTGTACATATATCGTATTTTATGCTTCTGGCGTTGACTTCTTAGGCCCTAACTATTCCATCAGGTGGAGCACCGCCCTAGGGAGAAGCGTAGGTTGCCCGGAACGTGGAAATGTCCATAACTTTCACACTGGTTTCAATTATTCGTTTTATACAATGGAAAAACTGTTCTATTTATTTTGTATTTTATGCTTCGGGCGTTGACTTCTATGGCCCTAACTATTCGATCAGGTGGAGCAACGCCCTAGAGTGAAGCCTAGGTTGCCCGGAACGTAGAAATGACCATTACCTTCACACTGTTTGCGATTATTCATTTTATACGATGGTAAAACTGTTGTATTTATTTTGTATTTTATGGTTCTGGCATTGACTTCTAAGACCCTAGCTATTCCATCTGGTGGAGCAACGCCCTAGAGTGGAGCCTAGGTCGCCCGAAACGTGGAAACGACCATTACTTTCACTCTGGTTGCAATTATTCCAGCTATACGATGGACAAACTGTTGGATTTTGATTGTACTTTATGCTTCAGGCGTTGACTTCTTAGGCCCTATCTATTCGCTCTGGTGGAACAACGCCCTAGGGTGAAGCCTAGGTTGCCTGGAACGTAGAAATGACCATTACCTTCACACTGTTTGCGATTATTCATTTTACACGATGGTAAAACTGTTGTACATATATCGTATTTTATGCTTCTGGCGCTGACTTCTTAGGCCCTAACTATTCGATCAGGTGGAGCAACGCCCTAGGATGAAGCCTAGGATGCCCGGAACGTAGAAATGACCATAACTTTCACACTGGTTGCAATTACTCGTTTTATACGATGGAAAAACTATTGTATTTATATTGTATTTTATGCTTCTGGCGTTGACTTCTAAGGCCCTAACTATTCGATGTGGTGGAGCAACGTCCTAGAGTGAAGCCTAGGTTGCCCGGAACGTAGAAATGACCATAGCATTCACACTGGTTGCAATTATTCCTGTTATACAAGTGAAAAACTGTTGTATTTATATTGTATTTTATGCTTCTGGCGTTGACTTCTTAGGCCCTATCTATTCGATCTGGCGGAGCAACGCCCTAGAGTGTAGCCTAGGTTGCCCGGAATGTAGAAATAACCATCACTTTCACACTGGTTGCTATTATTCTTGTTATACGATCGAAAAACTGTTGTATTTATTTTGTATTTTATGCCTCTGGCGTTGACTCCTAAGGCCGTAGCTATTCGATGTGGTGGAGCAACGCCCTAGAGTGAAGCCTAGGTTGCCCGGAACGTAGAAATGACCATGTCTTTCACACTGGTTGCAATTATTCCTGTTATACAAGTGAAAAACTGTTGTATTTATATTGTATTTTATGCTTCTGGCGTTGACTTCTTAGGCCCTAACTATTCGATCAGGTGGAGCAACGCCCTAGGGTGAAGCGTAGGTTGCCCGGAACGTGGAAATGACCATAACTTTCACACTGGTTTCAATTATTCGTTTTATACAATGGAAAAACTGTTCTATTTATTTTGTATTTTATGCTTCGGGCGTTGACTTCTATGGCCCTAACTATTCGATCTGGTGGAGCAACGCCCTAGAGTGAAGCCTAGGTTGCCCGTAACGTAGAAATGACCATTACCTTCACACTGTTTGCGATTATTCATTTTATACGATGGTAAAACTGTTGTATTTATATTGTATTTTATGCTTCTGGCGTTGACTTCTTAGGCCCTATCTATTCGATCTGGCGGAGCAACGCCCTAGAGTGTAGCCTAGGTTGCCCGGAATGTAGAAATGACCATCACTTTCACACTGGTTGCTATTATTCTTGTTATACGATCGAAAAACTGTTGTATTTATTTTGTATTTTATGACTCTGGCGTTGACTCCTAAGGCCGTAGCTATTCGATGTGGTGGAGCGACGCCCTAGAGTGAAGCCTAGGTTGCCCGGAACGTAGAAATGACCATGTCTTTCACACTGGTTGCAATTATTCCTGTTATACGATGGAAAAACTGTTGTACTTATATTATATTTTATGCTTCAGGCGTTGACTTCTAAGGGCGTAGCTATTCGATGTGGTGGAGAAACGCCCTAGAGTGAAGCCTAGGTTGCCCGGAAAGTAGAAATGACCATTACCTCCACACTGTTTGCAATTATTCATTTTATACAATGGAGAAACTGTTGTATTTATATTGTTTTTTATAGTTATGGCGTTGACTTCTAAGGCCGTAGCTATTCGATGTGGTGGAGCAATGCCCCAGAGTGAAGCCTAGGATGCCCGCAACGTAGAAATGACCATTACCTTCACACTGCTTGCAAATATACATTATATACGATGGAAAAGCTGTTGTATCTATTTTGTATTTTATGCTTCTGGCGCTGACTTCTTAGGTCCTAGCTATACGATCTGGTGGAGCAACGCCCTAGAGTGAAGCCTAGGTTGCCCGGAAAGTAGAAATGACCATTACCTCCACACTGTTTGCAATTATTCATTTTATACGATGGCAAAACTGTTGTATTTATATTGCTTTTCATAGTTATGGCGTTGACTTCTAAGGCCCTAGCTATTCCATCTGGTGGAGCAACGCCCTAGAGTGGAGCCTAGGTCGCTCGAAACGTGGAAATGACCATATCTTTCACACTGGTTGCAATTATTCCTGTTATACGATGGTAAAACTGTTGTATTTCTATTGTATTTTATGCTTGTGGCGTAGTCTTCTTATGCCCTAACTATTCGATCTGGGGGAACCACGCCCTAGACTGAAGCCTAGGTTGCCTGGAACGTAGAAATGACCTTCACTTTCATACTGGTTGCAATTATTCCTGTTATACGATGGAAAAACTGTTGTATTTATATTGTATTTTATGCTTCTGGTGTAGACTTCTTAGGCCCTAGCTATTCGATCTGGAGGTACAACGCCCTAGAGTGATGCCTACGTTGCCCGCAACGTAGAAATGACCATCACTTTCACACTGGTTGCAATTATTCTTGTTATACGATGGAAAAACTGTTGTATTTATTTTGTATTTTATGCCTCTGGCGTTTACTCCTAAGGCCGTAGCTATTCGATGTGGTGGAGCAACGCCCTAGAGGGAAGCCTAGGTTGCCCGGAACGTAGAAATGACCATGTCTTTCACAATGGTTGCAATTATTCCTGTTATACAAGGAAAAAACTGTTGTATTTATATTGTTTTTTATGCTTCTGGCGTTGACTTCTTGGGCACTAACTATTCTCTCTGGAGGAGCAACGCCCTAGAGTGAAGCCTGGGTTGCTCGGAATGCAGAAATGACCATCACTTTCACACTGGTGGCAATTATTCCTGTAATACGATGGACAAACTGTTGGATTTTTAATGTACTTTATGCTTCTGGCGTTGACTTCTAAGGCCCTATGTATTCGATCTGGTGGAGCAATACCTCAGTGTTAAGTCTAGGATGCCCGGAACGTAGGAATGGCCGTTATTTTCACACTGGTTGCAATTACTGATTTTATACGATGGAAAAACTGTTGTACATATATCGTATTTTATGCTTCTGGCATTGACTTCTTAGGCCCTAACTATTCGATAAGGCGGAGCAACGCCCTAGGGTGGAGCCTAGGTTGCCCGGAACGTAGAAATGACCATAACTTTCATACTGGTTGCAATTATTCGTTTTATACGATGGAAAAGCTGTTGTATTTATATTGTATTTTATGCTTCTGGCGTTGACTTCTTAGGCCCTAACTATTCGATCTGGTGGAACGACGCCCTAGAGTGCAGCCTAGGTTGCCCGTATCGTAGAAATGACCATATCTTTCACACTGGTTGCAATTATTCCTGTTATACGATGGTAAAACTGTTGTATTTCTATTGTATTTTATGCTTCTGGCGTAGGCTTCTTAGGCCCTAACTATTCGATCTGGTGGAGCATGGCCCTAGAGTGAAGCCTAGGTTGCCCGGAATGCTGAAATGACCATCACTTTCACACTGGTTGCAATTATTCTTGTTATACGATGGAAAAACTGTTGTACTTATTTTGTATTTTATGCCTCTGGCGTTGAATCCTAAGGCCGTAGCTATTCGATGTGGTGGAACAACGCCCTAGAGTGTAGCCTAGGTTGCCCGGAACGTAGAAGTGAGCATAGCTTTCACACTGGTTGCAATTATTTCTGTTATACAAAGGAAAAGCGGTTTTATTTATATTGTATTTTATGCTTTTGGCGTTGACTTCTTAGGCCCTAACTATTCGATCTGGTGGAGCAACGCACTAGAGTGAAGCCTAGGTTGCACGGAACGTATAAATGACCATTACTCCCTCACTGTTTGCAATTATTCATTTCATACAATTGAAAAACTGTTGTATTTATATTGTTTTTTATAGTTATGGAGTTCACTTCTAAGGCCGTAGCTATTCGATCTGGTGGAGCAACGCCCTAGAGAGAAGCCTAGATTGCCCGGAACGTAGAAATGACCATAACTATCAGACTGGTTGCAATTATTCGTTTTATACGATGGAAAGACTGTTGTATTTATATTGTATTTTATAGTTATGGCGTTGTCTTCTAGGGCCGTAGCTATTCGATGTGGTTGAGCAATGCCCTAGAGTGAAGCCTAGGTTGCCCGGAACGTATAAATGACCATAGCTTTCACACTGGTTGCAATTATTCGTTTTATACGATGGAAAAGCTGTTGTATTTATTTTGTATTTGGTGCTCCTGGCGTTGACTTCTTAGGCCCTAGCTATTGGATCTGGTGGACCAACGCCCTAGAGTGAAGCCTAGCTTGCCCGGAACGTAGAAATGTCCATTACTTCCACACTGTTTGCAATTATTCATATTATACAGTTGAAAAACTGTTGTATTTATATAATATTGTATGCTTCAGACGTTGACTTCTAAGGCCGTAGCTCTTCGATGTTGTGGAGAAACGCCCTAGAGTGAAGCCTAGGTTGCCCGGAAAGTAGAAATGACCATTACCTCCACACTGTTTGCAATTATTCATTTTATACAATGGAAAAACTGTTGTATTTATATTGCTTTTCATAGTTATGGCGTTGACTTCTAAGGCCGTAGCTATTCGATGTGGTGGAGAAAGGCCCTAGAGTGAAGCCTAGATTGCCCGGAAAGTAGAAATGACCATACCTTTCACACTGGTTGCAATTATTCCTGTTATACGATGGAAAAGCTGTTGTATTTGTATTGTATTTTATGCTTCTGGCGTAGACCTCTTAGGCCCTGACTATTCGATCTGGTGGAACGACGCCCTAGAGAGAAGCCTAGATTGCCCGGAACGTAGAAATGACCATAACTATCAGTGTGGTTGCAATTATTCGTTTTATACGATGGAAAAACTGTTGTATTTATATTATATTGTATGCTTCAGACGTTGACTTCTAACGCCGTAGCTATTCGATGTGGTGGAGAAACGCCCTAGGGTGAAGCCTAGGTTGCCCGGAAAGTAGAAATGACCATAACCTCAACACTGTTTGCAATTATTCATTTTATACACTGGAAAAACTGTTGTATTTATATTGTTTTTCATAGTTATGGCGTTGACTTCTAAGGCCGCAGCTATTCGATGTGGTGGAGCAATGCCCTAGTGTGAAGCCTAGGATGCCCGGAACGTATAAATGACCATAGCTTTCATACTGGTTGCAATTATTCGTTTTATACGATGGAAAAACTATTGCATTTATATTGTATCTTTTGCTTCTGGCGTTGACTTCTAAGGTCCTAGCAATTCGATCTCTTGGAGCAACGTCCAAGAGTGAGGCCTATGTTACCCGGAACGTAGAAATGACCATTACTTTCACACTGGTTGCAATTGTACCTTTTATACGATGGAAAAACTGTTGTTATTTTATTTTATTTTATGCTTCTGGCGTTGACTTCTTAGGCCCTAACTTTTCGATCTGGTGGGGCAACGTCCAAGAGTGAAGCCTATGTTGCCTGGAACGTAGAAGTGACCATTACTTTCACATTGGTTGCAATTATTCCTTTTATACAATGGAAAAACTGTTGCATTTTTATTGTATTTTATGCTTCTGACGTTGACTTCTAAGTCGCTAGTTATTGGATCTGGTGGAGCAACGCCCTACAGCGAAACCTAGGTTGCCCGGAACGTAGAAATCACCTGTACTTTCACACTGGTTGCAATTATTCGTTTTATACGATGGAAAAACTGTTGTATTTCTATTTTATTTTATGCTTCTGGCGTTGACTTCTTTGGCCCTAACTATTGGATCTGGTGGAGCAACGCCCCAGAGTGAAGCCTAGGTTGCACGGAACGTAGAAATGACCATCACTTTGACACTGTTTGCAATTATTCATTTTATACAATGGAAAGACAGTTGTATTTATATTGTATTCTATGCTTCTGTAGTTGACTTCTAAGGTCCTAGCTATTCGATCTGGTGGAGCAACGCCCTAGAGTGATGCCTAGGTAGCCCAGAGCGTTGAAATGACCATCACATTCACACTGGTTGCAATTATTCCTGTTATACGATGGAAAAACTGTTGTAATTTTATTGTATTTTATGCGTCTGGCGTTGTTTTCTAAGGCCCTGACTATTCGACCTTGTGGAGCAACGCCCTAGAGTGAAGCCTAGGTTGCCCGGAACGTAGAAATGACCATTACTTTCACACTGTTTGCAATTATTCATTTTATACAATGGAAAGACAGTTGTATTTATATTGTATTCTATGCTTCTGTAGTTGACTTCTAAGGTCCTAGCTATTCGATCTCATGGAGCAACGTCCAAGAGTGAAGCCTATGTTGCTCGGAACGTAGAAATGACCATTTCTTTCACACTGGTTGCAATTATTCCTATTTTACGATGGAAAAACCTTTGTATTTATTTTGTATTTGATGCTCCTGGCGTTGGCTTCTTAAGCCCTAACTATTGGATCTGGTGGACCAACGCCCTAGAGTGATGAATAGGTTGCCCCGAACGTAGAAATGACTATTACTTTCACACTGGTTGCAATTATTCCTGTTATACCATGGACAAACTGTTGGATTTTCATTGTATTTTATGCTTCTGGCGTTGAATTCTAAGTCCCTGTCTATTCGATCTGGTGGAGCAACGCCCTAGAGTGATGCCTAGGTAGCCCGGAACGTAGAAATGACCATTACTTTCACACTGTTTGCAATTATTCATTTTATACAATGGAAAAACTATTGCATTTATATTGTATTTTTTGCTTCTGGCGTTGACTTCTAAGGTCCTAGCAATTCGGTCTCTTGGAGCAACGTCCAGGAGTGAGGCCTATGTTACCCGGAACGTAGAAATGACCATTACTTTCACACTGGTTGCAATTGTACCTTTTATACAATGGAAAGACTGTTGTATTTATATTGTGTTCTATGCTTCTGGCGTTGACTTCTAAGGACCTAACTATTCGATCTGGTGGAGCAGCGCCCTAGGGTGTAGCCTAGGTTGCCCGGAACGTAGGAATGCCCATAACTTTCATACTGGATGCAATTATTCGTTTTATACGGTGGAAATACTGTTGTATTTTTATTACATTTTATGCTTCGGGCGTTGACTTCTAAGGCCCTAGCTATTCGATCTGGTGGAGTAGCGCCCTAGAGTGAAGCCTAGGTTGCCCGGAAGGTAGGAATTACCATTACTGTCACACTGGTTGCAATTATTCATGCTATAAGATGGAAAATTTGTTGTACTTTTATGTTATTTTGTCCTTCTGGCGTTGACTTCTAAGGCCCCAGCTATTCGGTATGGTGTAGCAACGCCCTAGAGTGAAGCCTAGGTTGCCCGGAACGTAGAAAAGACCATTCTTTTCACACTGGTTGCTATTATTCTTGTTATGCGATGGAAAAACTGTTGTACCTTTATTGTATTTTATGCTTCGGGCGGTGACTTCTAAGGCCCTAACTATTCGATTTGGTGGAGCAACGCCCTAGAGTGAAGCCTAGGTTGCCCCAACCGTAGAAATGACCATTACTTTCACACTGGTTGCAATTGTACCTTTTATACGATGGAAAACCAGTTGTTATTTTATTTTATTTTATGCTTCTGGCGTTGACTTCTTAGGCCCTAACTTTTCGATCTGGTGGGGCAACGTCCAAGAGTGAAGCCTATGTTTCCTGGAACGTAGAAGTGACCATTACTTTCACATTGGTTGCAATTATTCCTTTTATACAATGGAAAAACTGTTGCATTTTTTTGTATTTTATGCTTCTGGCGTTGACTTCAAAGTCGCTAGTTATTAGATCTGGTGGAGCAACGCCCTACAGCGAAACCTAGGTTGCCCGGAACGTAGAAATCACCTGTACTTTCACACTGGTTGCTATTATTCGTTTTATACGATGGAAAAACTGTTGTATTTCTATTTTATTTTATGCTTCTGGCGTTGACTTCTTTGGACCTAACTATTGGATCTGGTGGAGCAACGCCCCAGAGTGAAGCCTAGGTTGCACGGAACGTAGAAATGACCATCACTTTGACACTGGTTGCAATTATTCCTGTTATACCATGGTCAAACTGTTGGATTTTTAATGTTTTTTATGCTTCTGGCGTGGAATTCTAAGTCCCTAGCCATTCGATCTGGTGGAACAACGCCCTAGAGTGATGCCTAGGTAGCCCAGAGCGTTGAAATGACCATCACATTCACACTGGTTACAATTATTCCTTTTATACGATGGAAAAACTGTTGTAATTTTATTGTATTTTATGCGTCTGGCGTTGTTTTCTAAGGCCCTAACTATTCGACCTTGTGGAGCAACGCCCTAGAGTGAAGCCTAGGTTGCCCGGAACGTAGAAATGACCATTACTTTCACACTGTTTGCAATTATTCATTTTATACAATGGAAAGACTGTTGTATTTATATTGTATTCTATGCTTCTGTAGTTGACTTCTAAGATCCTAGCTATTCGATCTCATGGAGCAACGTCCAAGAGTGAAGCCTATGTTGCCCGGAACGTAGAAATGACCATTTCTTTCACACTGGTTGCAATTATTCCTATTTTACGATGGAGAAACCTTTGTATTTATTTTGTATTTGATGCTCCTGGCGTTGGCTTCTTAAGCCCTAACTATTGGATCTGGTGGACCAACGCCCTAGAGTGATGAATAGGTTGCCCCGAACGTAGAAATGACTATTACTTTCACACTGGTTGCAATTATTCCTGTTATACCATGGACAAACTGTTGGATTTTTATTGTATTTTATGCTTCTGGCGTTGAATTCTAAGTCCCTATCTATTCGATCTGGTGGAGCAACGCCCTAGAGTGATGCCTAGGTAGCCCGGAACGTAGAAATGACCATTACTTTCACACTGTTTGCAATTATTCATTTTATACAATGGAAAAACTATTGCATTTATATTGTATTTTTTGCTTCTGGCGTTGACTTCTAAGGTCCTAGCAATTCGATCTCTTGGAGCAACGTCCAGGAGTGAGGCCTATGTTACCCGGAACGTAGAAATGACCATTACTTTCACACTGGTTGCAATTGTACCTTTTATACAATGGAAAGACTGTTGTATTTGTATTGTGTTCTATGCTTCTGGCGTTGACTTCTAAGGTCCTAGCTATTCGATCTCTTGGAGCAACGTCCAAGAGTGAAGCCTAGGTTGCCCGGAACGTAGAAATGACCATTTCTTTCACACTGTTTGCAATTATTCATTTTATACAATGGAAAAACTGTTGTAATTTTATTTTTTTTTATGCTTCTGGCGTTGACTTCTTAGGTCCTAACTTTTCGATCTTGTGGAGCAACGCGCTAGAGTGAAGCCTAGGTTGCCCGGAACGTAGAAATGACCATTACCTTCAGACATGTTGCAATTATTCCTGTTATACAATGGAAAAACTGTCGTATTTATTTGTGTTTTATGCTTCAGGCGTTGACTTCTAAGGCCGGAGCTATTCGATGTGGTGCAGCGACGCCCTAGAGTGAAGCTTAGGTCGCCCGGAACGTAGAAATGACCATTAATTTCACACTGTTTGCAATAATTCATTTTATACGATGGAAGACCTGTTGTATTTATATCGTATTTTATGCTTCAGGCATTGACTTCTAAGGCCCTAACTATTCGATGTGGTGGAGCAACGCCATAGAGCGAAACCTAGGTTGCTCGGAACGTAGAAATGACCATTACTTTCACACTGGTTCCAATTATTCATTCTATACGATGGAAAAACTGTTGTACATATATCGTATTTTATGCTTCTGGCGTTGACTTCTTAGGCCCTAACTATTCGATCTGATCGAGCAACGCCCTAGGGTGAAGCCTAGCTTGCCCGGAACGTAGAAATGACCATAACTATCAGACTGGTTGCTATTGTCCGTTTTATACGATGGAAAGACGGTTGTATTTATATTGTATTTTATAGTTATGGCGTTGTCTTCTCGGGCCGTAGCTATTCGATATGGTTGAGCAACGCCCCAGAGTGAAGCCTAGGTTGCCCGGAACGTAGAAATGACCTTTACTTTCACACTGTTTGCAAATATACATTATATAGGATGGAAAAGCTGTTGAATTAATATTGTACTTTATGCTTCTGGCGTTGACTTCTTAGGCCCGAACTATTCGATCTGGTGGAACAACGCCCTAGAGTGAAGCCTAGGTTGCCCGGAACATAGAAATGACCTTTACTTTCACACTGTTTGCAAATATACATTATATACGATGGAAAAGCTGTTGTTTTTATATTGTGTTTTATGCTTCTGGCGTTGTCTTCTTAGGCCCTAACTATTCGATGTGGTGGAGCAACGCCATAGAGCGAAACCTAGGTTGCTCGGAACGTAGAAATGACCATTACTTTCACACTGGTTCCAATTATTCATTCTATACGATGGAAAAACTGTTGTACATATATCGTATTTTATGCTTCTGGCATTGACTTCTTAGGCCCTAACTATTCGATCTGATCGAGCAACGCCCTAGGGTGAAGCCTAGCTTGCCCGGAACGTAGAAATGACCATAACTATCAGACTGGTTGCTATTGTCCGTTTTATACGATGGAAAGACGGTTGTATTTATATTGTATTTTATAGTTATGGCGTTGTCTTCTCGGGCCGTAGCTATTCGATATGGTTGAGCAACGCCCCAGGGTGAAGCCTAGGTTGCCCGGAACGTAGAAATGACCATAGCTTTCATACTGGTTGCAATTATTCGTTTTATACGATGGAAAAACGGTTGTATTTATTATGTATTTGGTGCTCCTGGCGTTGACTTCTTAGGCCCTAGTTATTGGATCTGGTGGACCAACGCCCTAGAGTGAAGCCTAGGATGCCCGGAACGTAGAAATGACCATAACATTCATATTGGATGCAATTATTCGTTTTATAGGATGGAAAAACTGTTGTATTTTTATTTTATTTTACGCTTCTGGCGTTGACTTCTAAGACCCTAGCTATTCGATCTGGTGGACCAACGCCCTAGAGTGAAGCCCAGGTTTCCCGGAACGTAGAAATGACCATCACCTTTACTCTGGTTGCATTTATTCCTGTTATACGATGGAAAAACTGTTGTATTTATATATATTTTATGCTTCAGGCGTTGACTTCTAAGGCCGTAGCCATTCGATGTGGTGGAGCAACGCCATAGAGCGAAACCTAGGTTGCTCGGAACGTAGAAATGACCATAACTTTCACACTGGTTGCAATTATTCGTTCTATACAATGGAAAAACTGTTCTCTTTATTTTGTATTTTATGCTTCGGGCGTTGACTTGTAAGTCCCTAACTATTCGGTCTGGTGGAGCAACGCCCTAGACTGAAGCCTAGGTTGCCCGGAACGTAGTAATGGGCATTACCTTCACACTGTTTGCGATTATTCATTTTATACGATGGTAAAACTGTTGTACTTGGGTTGTATACTATGCTTCAGGCGTTGACTTCTAAGGCCGTAGGTATTCGATGTGGTGGAGCAACGCCCTAGAGTGAAGCCTAGGTTGCCCGGAACGTAGAAATGACCATTACTTCCACACTGTTTGCAATTATTCATATTATACAGTGGAAAAACTGTTGTATTTATATTGTATTTTATGCTTCTGGCATTGACTTCTAAGTCCCTAACTATTCGATGTGGTGGAGCAACGCCCTAGAGTGAAGCCTAGGTAGCCCGGAACGTAGAAATGACCATAGCTTACACACTGGTTGCAATTATTCCTGTTATACAAGGGAAAAACTGTTCTACTTATATTGTATTTTATGCTTCTGGCCTTGACTTCTTAGGCCCTAACTATTCGATCCGGTGGAGCAACGCCCTAGAGTGAAGCCTAGGTTGCCCGGAACGTGGAAGTGACCATTACCTTCACACTGTTTGCGATTATTCATTTTATACCATGGTAAAACTGTTGTACTTGAGTTGTATTTTATTTTTCTGGCGTTGAATTCTAAGTCCCTAGCTATTCTATCTGGTGGAGCAACGCCCTAGAGTGAAGCCTAGGTTGCCCGGAACGTAGAAATGACCTTTACTTTCACACTCTTTGCAAATATACATTATATAGGATGGAAAAGCTGTTGTATTAATATTGTACTTTATGCTTCTGGCGTTGACTTCTTAGGCCCTAACTATTCGATCTGGTGGAACAACGCCCTAGAGTGAAGCCTAGGTTGCCCGGAACATAGAAATGACCCTTACTTTCACACTGTTTGCAAATATACATTATATACGATGGAGAAGCTGTTGTTTTTATATTGTGTTTTATGCTTCTGGCGTTGTCTTCTTAGGCCCTAACTATTCGATCTCGAGCAGCAATGCTCTAGAGTGAAGCCTAGGTTGCCCGGAACGTAGAAATGACCATTACCTTCACACTGCTTGCAATTATACATTTTATACAATGGAAGAACTGTTATACTTATGTTGTATTTTATTCTTCTGGCGTTGAATTCTAAGTCCCTAGCTATTCGATCTGGTGGAGCAACGCCCTAGAGTGAAACCTAGGTTACCCGAAACGTAGAAATTACCATTACCTTCAGGCTTGTTGCAATTATTCCTGTTATACGATGAAAAAACTGTTGTATTTATATCGTATTTTATGCTTCAGGCATTGACTTCTAAGGCCCTAACTATTCGATGTGGTGGAGCAACGCCATAGAGCGAAACCTAGGTTGCTCGGAACGTAGAAATGACCATTACTTTCACACTGGTTCCAATTATTCATTCTATACGATGGAAAAACTGTTGTACATATATCGTATTTTATGCTTCTGGCGTTGACTTCTTAGGCCCTAACTATTCGATCTGATCGAGCAACGGCCTAGGGTGAAGCCTAGCTTGCCCGGAACGTAGAAATGACCATAACTATCAGACTGGTTGCTATTGTCCGTTTTATACGATGGAAAGACGGTTGTATTTATATTGTATTTTATAGTTATGGCGTTGTCTTCTCGGGCCGTAGCTATTCGATATGGTTGAGCAACGCCCCAGAGTGAAGCCTAGGTTGCCCGGAACGTAGAAATGACCATAGCTTTCATACTGGTTGCAATTATTCGTTTTATACGATGGAAAAACGGTTGTATTTATTATGTATTTGGTGCTCCTGGCGTTGACTTCTTAGGCCCTAGCTATTCGATCTGGTGGACCAACGCCCTAGAGTGAAGCCTAGGTTTCCCGGAACGTAGAAATGACCATCACCTTTACTCTGGTTGCATTTATTCCTGTTATACGATGGAAAAACTGTTGTATTTATATATATTTTATGCTTCAGGCGTTGACTTCTAAGGCCGTAGCCATTCGATGTGGTGGAGCAACGCCATAGAGCGAAGCCTAGGTTGCTCGGAACGTAGAAATGACCATAACTTTCACACTGGTTGCAATTATTCGTTCTATACAATGGAAAAACTGTTCTCTTTATTTTGTATTTTATGCTTCGGGCGTTGACTTGTAAGTCGCTAACTATTCGGTCTGGTGGAGCAACGCCCTAGACTGAAGCCTAGGTTGCCCGGAACGTAGTAATGGCCATTACCTTCACACTGTTTGCGATTATTCATTTTATACGATGGTAAAACTGTTGTACTTGGGTTGTATACTATGCTTCAGGCGTTGACTTCTAAGGCCGTAGGTATTCGATGTGGTGGAGCAACGCCCTAGAGTGAAGCCTAGGTTGCCCGGAACGTAGAAATGACCATTACTTCCACACTGTTTGCAATTATTCATATTATACAGTGGAAAAACTGTTGTATTTATATTGTATTTTATGCTTCTGGCATTGACTTCTAAGTCCCTAACTATTCGATGTGGTGGAGCAACGCCCTAGAGTGAAGCCTAGGTAGCCCGGAACGTAGAAATGACCATAGCTTACACACTGGTTGCAATTATTCCTGTTATACAAGGGAAAAACTGTTCTACTTATATTGTATTTTATGCTTCTGGCCTTGACTTCTTAGGCCCTAACTATTCGATCCGGTGGAGCAACGCCCTAGAGTGAAGCCTAGGTTGCCCGGAACGTGGAAGTGACCATTACCTTCACACTGTTTGCGATTATTCATTTTATACGATGGTAAAACTGTTGTACTTGAGTTGTATTTTATGTTTCTGGCGTTGAATTCTAAGTCCCTAGCTATTCGATCTAGTGGAGCAACGCCCTAGAGTGAAGCCTAGGTTGCCCGGAACGTAGAAATGACCTTTACTTTCACACTGTTTGCAAATATACATTATATAGGATGGAAAAGCTGTTGTATTAATATTGTACTTTATGCTTCTGGCGTTGACTTCTTAGGCCCTAACTATTCGATCTGGTGGAACAACGCCCTAGAGTGAAGCCTAGGTTGCCCGGAACATAGAAATGACCTTTACTTTCACACTGTTTGCAAATATACATTATATACGATGGAAAAGCTGTTGTTTTTATATTGTGTTTTATGCTTCTGCCGTTGTCTTCTTAGGCCCTAACTATTCGATGTGGTGGAGCAACGCCATAGAGCGAAACCTAGGTTGCTCGGAACGTAGAAATGACCATTACTTTCACACTGGTTCCAATTATTCATTCTATACGATGGAAAAACTGTTGTACATATATCGTATTTTATGCTTCTGGCATTGACTTCTTAGGCCCTAACTATTCGATCTGATCGAGCAACGCCCTAGGGTGAAGCCTAGCTTGCCCGGAACGTAGAAATGACCGTAACTATCAGACTGGTTGCTATTGTCCGTTTTATACTATGGAAAGACGGTTGTATTTATATTGTATTTTATAGTTATGGCGTTGTCTTCTCGGGCCGTAGCTACTCGATATGGTTGAGGAACGCCCCAGGGTGAAGCCTAGGTTGCCCGGAACGTAGAAATGACCATAGCTTTCATACTGGTTGCAATTATTCGTTTTATACGATGGAAAAACGGTTGTATTTATTATGTATTTGGTGCTCCTGGCGTTGACTTCTTAGGCCCTAGCTATTGGATCTGGTGGACCAACGCCCTAGAGTGAAGCCTAGGATGCCCGGAACGTAGAAATGACCATAACATTCATATTGGTTGCAATTATTCGTTTTATAGGATGGAAAAACTGTTGCATTTTTATTTTATTTTACGCTTCTGGCGTTGACTTCTAAGACCCTAGCTATTCGATCTGGTGGACCAACGCCCTAGAGTGAAGCCTAGGTTTCCCGGAACGTAGAAATGACCATCACCTTCACTCTGGTTGCATTTATTCCTGTTATACGATGGAAAAACTGTTGTAATTTTATTTTATTTGATGCTTCTGGCGTTGACTTCTTAGGCCCTAACTTTTCGATCTGGTGGGCAACGTCCAAGAGTGAAGCCTATGTTGCCCGGAACGTAGAAATGACCATTTCTTTCACACTGTTTGCAATTATTCATTTAATACAATGAAGAGAGTGTTGTATTTATATTGTGTTCTATGCTTCTGGCGTTGACTTCTAAGGTCCTAGCTATTCGATCTCTTGGAGCAACGTCCAAGAGAGCAGCCTATGTTGCCCGGAACGTAGAAATTACCATTACCTTCAGGCTTGTTGCAATTATTCCTGTTATACGATGAAAAAACTGTTGTATTTATATCGTATTTTATGCTTCAGGCATTGACTTCTAAGGCCCTAACTATTCGATGTGGTGGAGCAACGCCATAGAGCGAAACCTAGGTTGCTCGGAACGTAGAAATGACCATAACTATCAGACTGGTTGCTATTGTCCGTTTTATACGATGGAAAGACGGTTGTATTTATATTGTATTTTATAGTTATGGCGTTGCCTTCTCGGGCCGTAGCTATTCGATATGGTTGAGCAACGCCCCAGGGTGAAGCCTAGGTTGCCCGGAACGTAGAAATGACCATAGCTTTCATACTGGTTGCAATTATTCGTTTTATACGATGGAAAAACGGTTGTATTTATTATGTATTTGGTGCTCCTGGCGTTGACTTCTTAGGCCCTAGCTATTGGATCTGGTGGACCAACGCCCTAGGGTGAAGCCTAGGATGCCCGGAACGTAGAAATGACCATAACATTCATATTGGTTGCAATTATTCGTTTTATAGGATGGAAAAACTGTTGTATTTTTATTTTATTTTACGCTTCTGGCGTTGACTTCTAAGACCCTAGCTATTCGATCTGGTGGACCAACGCCCTAGAGTGAAGCCTAGGTTTCCCGGAACGTAGAAATGACCATCACCTTCACTCTGGTTGCATTTATTCCTGTTATACGATGGAAAAACTGTTGTATTTATATATATTTTATGCTTCAGGCGTTGACTTCTAAGGCCGTAGCCATTCGATGTGGTGGAGCAACGCCCTAGAGTGAAGCCTAGGTTGCCCGGAACGTAGAAATGACCATTACTACCACACTGTTTGCAATTATTCATATTATACAGTGGAAAAACTGTTGTATTTATATTGTATTTTATGCTTCTGGCATTGTCTTCTAAGGCCCTAACTATTCGATCTGGTGGAGCACTGCCCTAGACCGAAGCCTAGGTTGCCCGGAACGTAGTAATGACCAGTACTTTCACACTGGTTGCAGTTATTCCTGTTATACAATGGAAAAACTGTTGCATTTTTAATGTATTTTATGCTTCTGGCATTGTACTCAAAGTCCCTAACTATTCGATCTGGTGGAGCAACGCCCTGGAGTTAAGCCAAGGTTGCCCGGAACGTAGAAATGACCATAACTTTCACACTGGTTGCAATTATTCCATCTATACAATGAAAAGACTGTTCTATTTATTTTGTATTTTATGCTTCGGGCGTGGACTTCTATGGCCCTAACTATTCGATCTGGTGGAGCAACGCCCAAGAGTGAAACCTAGGTAGCCCGGAACGAAGAAATGACCATTACTTTCACACTGGTTGCTATTATTCCTTTTATACGATGGAAAAACTGTTGTACTCTTATTGTATTTAATGCTTCTGGCGTTGACTCCTAAGTTCCTAGCTATTCGATCTGGTGGAGCAACGCCCTAGAGCGAAACCTAGGTTGCCCGGAACGTTGAAATGACCGTTACTCCCACACTGTTTGCAATTATTCAAATTATACAGTGGAAAAACTGTTGTATTTATATTGAATTTTATGCTTCTGGCATTGACTTCTAAGACCCTAACTATTCGATGTGGTGGAGCAACGCCCTAGAGTGAAGCCTAGGTTGCCCGGAACGTAGAAATGACCATAGCTTTCACACTGGTTGCAATTATACATGTTATACAAGGGAAAAACTGTTGAATTTATATTTTATTTTATGCTTCTGGCATTGACTTCTTAGGCCCTAGCTATTGGATATGGTGGAGCAGCGCCCTAGAGTGATGCCTAGGTTGCCCGGAACGTAGAAATGACCATCACTTTCACACTGGTGGCAATTATTCCAGTTATACGATGGAAAAACTGTTGTAATTTTATTTTATTTTATGCTTCTGGCGTTGACTTCTTAGGCCCTAACTTTTCGATCTGCTGGGGCAACGTCCAAGAGTGAAGCCTATGTTGCCTGGAACGTAGAAGTGACCATTACTTTCACACTGGTTGCAAGTATACCTTTAATACGATGGTATAGCTGTTGTATTTTTATTGTATTTTATGCGTCTGGCGTTGTTTTCGAAGGCCCTAACTATTCGACCTGGTGGAGCAACGCCCTAGAGTGAAGCCTAGGTTGCCCGGAGCGTAGAAATGACCATTACTTTCACACTGTTTGCAATTATTCATTTTATACAATGGAAAAACTGTTGTATTTATATTGTATTTCATGCTTCTGGCGTTGACTTCTAAGGCCCTAACAATTCGACGTGATGGAGCAACGCCCTAGAGCGAAACCTAGGTTGCCCGGAACGTAGAAATGACCATTACTTTCACTCTGGTTGCTATTGTCCGTTTTATACGATGGAAAGACGGTTGTATTTATATTGTATTTTATAGTTATGGCGTTGCCTTCTCGGGCCGTAGCTATTCGATATGGTTGAGCAACGCCCCAGGGTGAAGCCTAGGTTGCCCGGAACGTAGAAATGACCATAGCTTTCATACTGGTTGCAATTATTCGTTTTATACGATGGAAAAACGGTTGTATTTATTATGTATTTGGTGCTCCTGGCGTTGACTTCTTAGGCCCTAGCTATTGGATCTGGTGGACCAACGCCCTAGAGTGAAGCCTAGGATGCCCGGAACGTAGAAATGACCATAACATTCATATTGGTTGCAATTATTCGTTTTATAGGATGGAAAAACTGTTGTATTTTTATTTTATTTTACGCTTCTGGCGTTGACTTCTAAGACCCTAGCTATTCGATCTGGTGGACCAACGCCCTAGAGTGAAGCCTAGGTTTCCCGGAACGTAGAAATGACCATCACCTTCACTCTGGTTGCATTTATTCCTGTTATACGATGGAAAAACTGTTGTATTTATATATATTTTATGCTTCAGGCGTTGACTTCTAAGGCCGTAGCCATTCGATGTGGTGGAGCATCGCCCTAGAGTGAAGCCTAGGTTGCCCGGAACGTAGAAATGACCATTACTACCACACTGTTTGCAATTATTCATATTATACAGTGGAAAAACTGTTGTATTTATATTGTATTTTATGCTTCTGGCATTGTCTTCTAAGGCCCTAACTATTCGATCTGGTGGAGCACTGCCCTAGACTGAAGCCTAGGTTGCCCGGAACGTAGTAATGACCAGTACTTTCACACTGGTTGCAGTTATTCCTGTTATACAATGGAAAAACTGTTGCATTTTTAATGTATTTTATACTTCTGGCATTGTACTCAAAGTCCCTAACTATTCGATCTGGTGGAGCAACGCCCTGGAGTTAAGCCAAGGTTGCCCGGAACGTAGAAATGACCATAACTTTCACACTGGTTGCAATTATTCCATCTATACAATGAAAAGACTGTTCTATTTATTTTGTATTTTATGCTTCGGGCGTTGACTTCTATGGCCCTAACTATTCGATCTGGTGGAGCAACGCCCAAGAGTGAAACCTAGGTAGCCCGGAACGAAGAAATGACCATTACTTTCACACTGGTTGCTATTATTCCTTTTATACGATGGAAAAACTGTTGTACTTTTATTGTATTTAATGCTTCTGGCGTTGACTCCTAAGTTCCTAGCTATTCGATCTGGTGGAGCAACGCCCTAGAGCGAAACCTAGGTTGCCCGGAACGTTGAAATGACCGTTACTCCCACACTGTTTGCAATTATTCAAATTATACAGTGGAAAAACTGTTGTATTTATATTGAATTTTATGCTTCTGGCATTGACTTCTAAGACCCTAACTATTCGATGTGGTGGAGCAACGCCCTAGAGTGAAGCCTAGGTTGCCCGGAACGTAGAAATGACCATCACTTTCACACTGGTGGCAATTATTCCAGTTATACGATGGAAAAACTGTTGTAATTTTATTTTATTTTATGCTTCTGGCGTTGACTTCTTAGGCCCTAACTTTTCGATCTGCTGGGGCAACGTCCAAGAGTGAAGCCTATGTTGCCTGGAACGTAGAAGTGACCATTACTTTCACACTGGTTGCAAGTATACCTTTAATACGATGGTATAGCTGTTGTATTTTTATTGTATTTTATGCGTCTGGCGTTGTTTTCGAAGGCCCTAACTATTCGACCTGGTGGAGCAACGCCCTAGAGTGAAGCCTAGGTTGCCCGGAACGTAGAAATGACCATTACTTTCACACTGTTTGCAATTATTCATTTTATACAATGGAAAAACTGTTGTATTTATATTGTATTTCATGCTTCTGGCGTTGACTTCTAAGGCCCTAACAATTCGACGTGATGGAGCAACGCCCTAGAGCGAAACCTAGGTTGCCCGGAACGTAGAAATGACCATTACTTTCACTCTGGTTGCAATTATTCGTTTTATACGATGGAAAAACTGTTGAATTTATATTTTATTTTATGCTTCTGGCGTTGACTTCTATGTCCCTAACTATTGGATCTGGTGGAGCAACGCCCCAGAGTGAAGCCTAGGTTGCACGCCACGTAGAAATGACCATCACTTTCTCACTGGTTGCAGTTACTCCTGTTATACGATGGAAAAACTGTTGTAATTTTATTTTATTTTAAGCTTCTAGCGTTGACTTCTTAGGCCCTAACTATTCGACCTGGAGGAGCAACGCTCTAGAGTGAAGACTAGGTTACCCGGAACGTAGAAATGACCATTACGTTCACACTGTTTGCAATTATTCATTTTATACAATGGAAAGACTGTTGTATTTATATTGTATTCTATGCTTCTGGCGTTGACTTCTAAGGTCCTAGCTATTCGATCTCATGGAGCAACGTCCAAGAGTGAAGCCTATGTTGCCCGGAACGTAGAAATGACCATTACCTTCACACTGGTTGCAATTATTCTTGTTTTGCGATGGAAAAACTGTTGTATTTATTTTGTATTTGATGCTCCTGGCGTCGGCTTCTTAGGCCCTAGCTATTGGATATGGTGGAGCAGCGCCCTAGAGTGATGCCTAGGTTGCCCGGAACGTAGAAATGACCATCACTTTCACACTGGTTGCAATTATTCCAGTTATACGATGGAAAAACTGTTGTAATTTTATTTTATTTTATGCTTCTGGCGTTGACTTCTTAGGCCCTAACTTTTCGATCTGGTGGGGCAACGTCCAAGTGTGAAGCCTATGTTGCCTGGAACGTAGAAGTGACCATTACCTTCACACTGTTTGCAATTATTCATTTTATACAATGGAAAGACTGTTGTATTTATATTGTATTCTATGCTTCTGGCGTTGACTTCTAAGGTCCTAGCTATTCGATCTCATGGAGCAACGTCCAAGATAGAAGCCTATGTTGCCCAGAACGTAGAAATGACCATTACTTTCACACTGGCTGCAATTATTCCTGTTTTACGATGGAAAAACTGTTGTATTTATTTTGTATTTGATGCTCCTGGCGTCGGCTTCTTAGGGCCTAGCTATTGGATCTGGTAGAGCAGCGCCCTAGAGTGATGCCTAGGTTGCCTGGAACGTAGAAATGACCATCACTTTCACACTGGTTGCAATTATTCCAGTTATACGATGGAAAAACTGTTGTAATTTTATTTTATTTTATGCTTCTGGCGTTGACTTCTTAGGCCCTAACTTTTCGATCTGGTGGGCAACGTCCAAGAGTGAAGCCTATGTTGCCCGGAACGTAGAAATGACCATTTCTTTCACACTGTTTGCAATTATTCATTTAATACAATGAAGAGAGTGTTGTATTTATATTGTGTTCTATGCTTCTGGCGTTGACTTCTAAGGTCCTAGCTATTCGATCTCTTGGAGCAACGTCCAAGAGAGCAGCCTATGTTGCCCGGAACGTAGAAATGACCATTCCTTTCACACTGGTTGCAATTATTCCTGTTTTACGATGGAAAAACTGTTGTATTTATTTTGTATTTGATGCTCCTGTCGTCGGCTGCTTAGGCCCTAAGTGTTGGATCTGGTAGACCAACGCCCTAGAGTGATGAATAGGTTGCCGGCAACGTAGAAATGACCATCACTTTCACACTGGTTGCAATCATTCCAGTTATACGATGGAAAAGCTCTTGTAGTTTTATTTTATTTTATGCTTCTGGCGTTGACTTCTTAGGCCCTAACCTTTCGATCTGGTAGGGCAACGTCCAACAGTGAAGCCTATGTTGCCCGGAACGTAGAAGTGACCATTACTTTCACATTGGTTGCAATTATACCTTTTATACGATGGAAAAGCTGTTGTATTTTTATTGTATTTTATGCTTCTGGCGTTGACTTCTTAGGCCCTAACTTTTCGATCTGGTGGGGCAACGTCCAAGAGTGAAGCCTATGTTGCCCGGAACGTAGAAATGACCATTACATTCACACTCATTGCAATTATTCCTGTTTTACGATGGGAAAACAGTTGTATTTATTTTGTATTTGATGCTCCTGGCGTCAGCTTCTTGGGCCCTAACTATTGGATCTGGTGGAGCAACGCCCTAGAGTGATGCCTAGGTTGCCCGGAACGTAGAAATGACCATCACCTTCACACTGGTTTCAAATATTCCTGTTATACGATGGAAAAAGTGTTGTAGTTTTATTTTATTTTATGCTTCTGGCGTTGACTTCTTAGGCCCTAACTTTTCGATCTGGTGGGGCAACGTCCAACAGTGAAGCCTATGTTGCCTGGAACGTAGAAGTGACCATTACTTTCACATTGGTTGCAATTATACCTTTTATACGATGGAAAATCTGTTGTATTTTTATTGTATTTTATGCGTCTGGCGTTGTTTTCGAAGGCCCTAACTATTCGACCTGGTGGAGCAACGCCCTAGAGTGAAGCCTAGGATGCCCGGAACGTAGAAATGACCATTACTTTCACACTGTTTGCAATTATTCATTTTATACAATGGAAAAACTGTTTTATTTATATTGTATTTTATGCTTCTGGCGTTGAATTCTAAGGTCCTAGCAATTCGATCTCTTGGAGCAACGTCCAAGAGTGAGGCCTATGTTGCCCGGAACGTAGAAATGACCATTACTTTCACACTGGTTGCAATTATTCCTGTTTTACGATGGAAAAACTGTTGTATTTATTTTGTATTTGATGCTCCTGGCGTCGGCTTCTTCGGCCCTAACTATTGGATCTGGTGGACCAACGCCCTAGAGTGATGCCTGGGTTGCCCGCAACGTAGAAATGACCATCACTTTCACACTGGTTGCAATTATTCCTGTTATACGATGAAAAAGCTGTTGTATTTTTATTGTATTTTATGCGTCTGGCGTTGTTTCCGAAGGCCCTAACTTATCGACCTGGTGGAGCAACGCCCTAGAGTGAAGCCTAGGTTGCCCGGAACGTAGAATTGTCCATTACTTTCACACTGTTTGCAATTATTCATTTTATACAGTGGAAAAACTGTTGTATTTATATTGTATTTTCTGCTTCTGGCGATGACTTCTAAGGCCCTAACCATTCGAGGTGGTGGAGCAACGCCCTAGAGCGAAACCTAGGTTGCTCGGAACGTAGAAGTGACCATTACTTTCACACTGGTTGCAATTATTCGTTTTATACGATGGAAAAGCTGTTGAATTTATATTTTATTTTATGCTTCTGGCGTTGACTTCTATGGCCCTAACTATTCGACCTGGTGGAGCAACGCCCTAGAGTGAAGCCTAGGTTACCCGGAACGTAGAAATGACCACTACCTTCACACTGTTTGCAATTATTCATTTTATACAATGGAAAGACTGTTGTATTTATATTGTATTCTATGCTTCTGGCGTTGACTTCTAAGGTCCTAGCTATTCGATCTAATGGAGCAACGTCCAAGATAGAAGCCTATGTTGCCCGGAACGTAGAAATGACCATTACTTTCACACTGGTTGCAATTATTCCTGTTTTACGATGGAAAAACTGTTGTATTTATTTTGTATTTGATGCTCCTGGCGTCGGCTTCTTAGGTCCTAGCTACTGGATCTGGTGGAGCAGCGCCCTAGAGTGATGCCTAGGTTGCCCGGAACGTAGAAATGACCATCACTTCCACACTGGTTGCAATTACTCCAGTTATACGATTGAAAAACTGTTGTAATTTTATTTTATTTTATGCTTCTGGCGTTGACTTCTTAGGCCCTAACGTTTCCATCTGGTGGGGCAACGTCCAGGAGTGAAGCCTATGTTGCCTGGAACGTGGAAGTGACCATTACTTTCAGATTGGTTGCAATTATACCTTTTATACGATGGAAAAGCTGTTGTATTTTTATTGTATTTTATGCGTCTGGCGTTGTTTTCTAAGGCCCTAACCTTTCGATCTGGTAGGGCAACGACCAACAGTGAAGTCTATGTTGCCCGGAACGTAGAAGTGACCATTACTTTCACATTGGGTGCAATTGTACCTTTTATACGATGGAAAAGCTGTTGTATTTTTATTGTATTTTATGTTTCTGGCGTTGACTTCTTAGGCCCTAACTTTTCGATCTGGTGGGGCAACGTCCAAGAGTGAAGCCTATGTTGCCCGGAACGTAGAAATGACCATTACATTCACACTCATTGCAATTATTCCTGTTTTACGATGGAAAAACTGTTGTATTTATTTTGTATTTGATGCTCCTGGCGTCAGCTTCTTGGGCCCTAACTATTGGATCTGGTGGAGCAACGCCCTAGAGTGATGCCTAGGTTGCCCGGAACGTAGAAATGACCATCACCTTCACGCTGGTTGCAATTATTCCTGTTATACGATGGAAAAACTGTTGTAGTTTTATTTTATTTTATGCTTCTGGCGTTGACTTCTTAGGCCCTAATTTTTCGATCTGGTGGGGCAACGTCCAATAGTGAAGCCTATGTTGTCCGGAACGTAGAAATGACCATTACTTTCACACTGGTTGCAATTATTCATTTTATACAATGGAAAAACTGTTGTATTTATATTGTATTTTATGCTTCTGGCGTTGACTTCGAATGCCCTAACCATTCCACGTGGTGAAGCAACGCCCTAGAGCGAAACCTAGGTTGCCCGGGACGTATAAATGACCACTACTTTCACACATGTTGCAATTATTCCTGTTATACCATGGACAAACTGTTGGATTTTTATTGTATTTTATGCTTCTGGCGTTGAATTCTAAGTCCGTAACTATTCGACCTGGTGGAGCAACGCCCTAGAGTGAAGCCTAGGTTGCCCAGAACGTAGAAATGACCATTACTTTCACACTGTTTGCAATTATTCATTCTATACAATGAAAAGACTGTTCTATTTATCTTGTATTTTATGCTTCGGGCGTTGACTTCAATGGCCCTAACTATTCGATCTGGTGGAGCAACGCCCAAGAGTGAAACCTAGGTAGCCCGGAACGAAGAAATGACCATTACTTTCACACTGGTTGCTATTATTCCTTTTATACGATGGAAAAACTGTTGTATTTTTATTGTATTTAATGCTTCTGGCGTTGACTTCTAAGTTCCTAGCTATTCGATCTGGTGGAGCAACGCCCTAGAGCGAAACCTAGGTTGCCCGGAACGTTGAAATGACCGTTACTCCCACACTGTTTGCAATTATTCAAATTATACAGTGGAAAAACTGTTGTATTTATATTGAATTTTATGCTTCTGGCATTGACTTCTAAGACCCTAACTATTCGATGTGGTGGAGCAACGCCCTAGAGTTAAGCCTAGGTTGCCCGGTATGTAGAAATGACCATAACTTTCACACTGCTTGCAATTATTCATGTTATACAAGGGAAAGACTGTTGAATTTATATTTTATTTTATGCTTCTGGCGTTGACTTCTATGGCCCTAACTATTGGATCTGGTGGAGCAACGCCCCAGAGTGAAGCCTAGGTTGCACGCAACGTAGAAATGACCATCACTTTCTCACTGGTTGCAGTTACTCCTGTTATACGATGGAAAAACTGTTGTAATTTTATTTTATTTTATGCTTCTAGCGTTGACATCTTAGGCCCTAACTATTCGACCTGGAGGAGCAACGCTCTAGAGTGAAGACTAGGTTACCCGGAACGTAGCAATGACCATTACGTTCACACTGTTTCCAATTATTCATTTTATACAATGGAAAGACTGTGGTATTTATATTGTATTCTATGCTTCTGGCGTTGACTTCTAAGGTCCTAGCTATTCGATCTCATGGAGCAACGTCCAAGAGTGAAGCCTATGTTGCCCGGAACGTAGAAATGACCATTACCTTCACACTGGTTGCAATTATTCCTGTTTTGCGATGGAAAAACTGTTGTATTTATTTTGTATTTGATGCTCCTGGCGTCGGCTTCTTAGGCCCCAGGTATTGGATATGGTGGAGCAGCGCCCTAGAGTGATGCCTAGGTTGCCCGGAACGTAGAAATGACCTTCACCTTCACTCTGGTTGCAATTACTCCTGTTATACGGTGTAAAAGCTTTTGCATTTTTATTGTATTTTATGCTTCTGGCGTTGACTTCTTAGGACCTAACTATTCGATCTGGTGGAAGAACGCCCTAGAGAGAAGCCTATGTTTCTCGGAACGTAGAAATGACCATCACTTTCGCACTGGTTGCAATTATTCCTGTTATACGGTGGAAAAGCTGTTGTATTTTTATTGCATTTTAGGCTTCGGGCGTAGTATTCAAAGTCCCTAACTATTCGATCTGGTGGAGCAACGCGCTAGGGTTAAGACCAGGTTGCCCGGAACGTAGAAATGACCATAACTTTCACACTGTTTGCAATCATTCATTTTATACGATGGAAAAGCTGTTTTATTTATATTGATTTTTATGCTTCTGGAGTTGACTTCTAAGGCCGTAGCTATTCGATGTGGTGGTGCAACGCCCAAGAGTGAAACCAACGTTGCCCGGAACGTAGAAGTGACCAGTACTTTCACATGGGTGCAGTTATTCCTGTTATACGATGGACAAACTGTTGCACTTTTACTGTATTTTATGCTTCTGGCGTTGTATTCAAAGTACCTAACTATTCGATCTGGTGGAGCAACGCGCTAGGGCTAAGTCCAGGTTGCCCGGAACGTAGAAATGGCCATTACTTTCACACTGGTTGCAATTATTCGTTTTAGACGTTGGAAAAACTATTGTACATATATCGTACTTTATGCTTCTGGCGTTGACTTCATAGGCCCTAGCTATTCGATCTGGTGGAACAACGCCCTACAGTGAAGCCTAGGTTGCCCGGATGGTAGAAATGAGAACAACTTTCACACTGGTTGCAATTATTCGTTTTATACAATGGAAAAGCTGTTGTATTTATATTCTATTTTATACTTCGGGCGTTGACTTCTAAGGCCCTAACTATTCGATCTGGTGGAGCAACGCCCTAGGGTGAAGCCTAGGATGCCCGGAACGTAGAAATAACCATCTCTTTCACACTGGTTGCAATTATTCCTGTTATACGATGGAAAAACTTCTGTACTTATATTGTGTTTTATGCCTCTGGCGTTGACTTCTAAGGCCGTAGCTATTCGATCTCGTGGGTCAACGTCCAAGGGTGAAGCCTAGGTTGCCCGGAACGTAGAAATGACAATCACCTTCACTCTGGTTGCAATTATTCCTGTTATACGGTGTAAAAGCTTTTGCATTTTTATTGTATTTTATGCTTCTGGCGTTGACTTCTAAGGCACTAGCTATTCGATCTCGTGTGGCAACGTCCAAGAGTGGAGCCTACGTTGCCGGAAAGTAGAAATGACGATAACTTTCACACTGGTTGCTATTATTCGTTTCATACGATGGAAAAACTGCTGTACCTGTATTGTATTTTATGCTTCTGGCGTTGACTTCTTAGGCCCTAACTATTCGATCTGATGGAAGAACGCCCTAGAGTGAAGCCTAGGTTGCCCGGAACGTAGAAATGTCCATCACCTTCACTCTGGTTGCAATTATTCCTCTTATACGATGGAGTAACTGTTGTATTTTTATTGTATTTAATGCGTCTGGCGTTGACTTCTAAGACCCTATCTATTCGATCTGGTGGAGCAACGCCCTAGAGTGAAGCCTAGGTCGCCCGGAACGTAGAAATGACCATACCTTTCACACTCGTGCAATTATACGTTTTAGACGATGGAAAAACTATTGTATTTATTTTGTATTTTATGCCTCTGGCGTTGACTTCTTAGGCCCTAACTATTCGATCTGATGGACCAACGCCCCAGAGTGAAGCCTAGGTCGTCCGGAACGTAGAAATGACCATTACTTTCTCACTGGTTGCAATTATTCTTTTTATACGATGGAAATACTGTTGTATTTTTATTGTTTTTTATGCTTCTAGCGTTGACTTCTTAGGCCCTAACTCTTCGATCTGGTGGAGCAATGCCTCAGAGTTAAGTCTAGAATGGCCGAAAAGTCGAAATGATCATTACTTTCACACTGGTTGCAATTATTCATGCTATACGATGGAAAGACTTTTGTATTTTTATTGTATTTTATGCTTATGGCGTTGACTTCTAAGGCCCTAGCTATTCGATCTGGTGGACCAACGCCCTAGAGTGAAGCCTAGGTTGCCCGGAACGTAGAAATGTCCATCACCTTCACTTTGGTTGCAACCATTCCTGTTATACGATGGAATAACTGTTGTATTTTTATTGTATTTAATGCGTCTGGCGTTAACTTCTAAGGCCCTAACTATTGGATCTGGTGGACCTACGCCCTAGAGTGAAGCATAGGTTGACAGGAACGTAGAAATGACCATAACTTTCACACTGTTTGCAATTATTCCTGCTATACGACGGAAAAACTGTTGTATTTATATCGTATTTTACGCTTCTGGCGTTGACTTCTAAGGCCCTAACTACTCGGTCTGGTGGAGCAACGCCCTAGAGTGAAGCCTAGGTTGCCGGAACGTAGAAATGACCATACCTTTCACACTCGTGCAATTATTCGTTTTAGACGATGGATAATATATTGTATTTATTTTGGAGTTTATGCCGCTGGCGTTGACTTCTAAGGTCCTAACTCTTCGATCTGGTGGAGCAATGCCTCAGAGTTAAGTCTAGAATGGCCGAAACGTCGAAATGATCATTACATTCACACTGGTTGCAATTATTCATGGTATACCATGGAAAAACTGTTGTATTTTTATTGTATTTTATGCTTCTGGCGTTGACTTCTAAGGCCCTTGCTATTCGATCTGGTGGAGCAACGCCCTAGAGTGAAGCATCGGTTGCCCGAAACGTAGGAATGACCATTACTTTCACACTGGTTGCAATTATTCATGCTATACGATGGAAAACCTGTTGTATTTTTATTGTATTTTACGCTTCTGGCGTTGACTTCTAAGCTCCTAGCTATTCGATCTCGTGGAGCAACGCCCTAGAGTCAAGCCTACGTTGCCCGGATCGTAGATATGACCATTACTTTCACACTGCTTGCAATTATTCGTTTTATACGATGGACAAACTGTTGTATTTATTTTGTATTTTATGCTTCTGGCGTTGATTTCTAAGGTCCTAACTATTCGATCTGGTGGAGCAACGCCCTAGAGTGAAGCCTACGTTGCGCGGAACGTAGAAGTGACCATTACCTTCATACTGGTTACAATTATTCCTGTTATACGATGGAAAAGCTGTTGTATTTATATTGTATTTTATGCTTCTGGCGTTGACTTCTTAGGCCCAAACTATGTGATCTGGTGGAACACCGCCCTACAGTGAAGCCTAGGTTGCCCACAACGTAGAATTGTCCGTCACCTTCAGACTGGTTGCAATTATTAATGTTATACAATGGAAAAACTGTTATACCTTTATTGTATTTTATGCTTCCGGTTTTGACTTCTTAGGCCCTAACTATACGATCTGGTGGAGCAACGCCCTAGAGTGAAGCCTAGCTTGCCCGAATCGTAGAAATGATCATTACATTCACTCTGGTTGCAATTATTCATGCAATGCGATGGAAAAACTGTTGTATTTCTATTGTATTTTATGCTTCTGGCGTTGACATCTTAGGCCCTCACTATACGATCTGGTGGAGCAACGCCCTAGAGTGAAGCCAAGGTTGCCCGGAGCGTAGAAATGACCATTACTTTCACACTGGTTGCAATTATTCGTTTTATACGATGGAAAAACTGTTGTATTTTTATTGTATTTTATGTTTCGGGCGTTTAGTTCTAAGGCCCTAGCTAGTGGATCTGGTAGAGCTACGCCCTAGAGTGAAGCCTAGGATGACCGGAACGTAGAAATGACCATACGTTTCACACTCGTGCAATTATTCGTTTTAGACGATGGAAGAGCTATTGTATTTATTTTGTATTTTATGCCTCTGGCGTTGCCTTCTTAGGCCCTAACTATTCGATCTGGTGGACCAACGCTCCAGAGTGAAGCCTAGGTCTCCCGGAACGTAGAAATGGCCATTACTTTCACACTGGATGCAATTATTCCTGTTATACGATGAAAAAACTGATGTATTTTTATTGTATTTTATGCTTCGGGCGTTGGCTTCTAAGGCCCTAACTATACCATCTGGTGAAAGAACGCCCTAGAGTGAAGCCTAGGTTGCCCGGAACGTAGAAATGACCATAACTTTCATACAGGTTGCTATTATTCGTTTTATTCGATGGAAAAACTGCTGTACTTATATTGTATTTTATGCTTCTGCCGTTGACTTCTTAGGACCTAACTATTCGATCTGGTGGAACAACGCCCTAGAGTGTAGCCTGGGTTGCCCGGAACGTAGAAATGACCATCACCTTCACTCTGGTTGCAATTATTCTTTTTATACGATGGAAAAACGGTTGTATTTATTTTGTATTTTATGCCTCTGGCGTTGATTTCTAAGGTCCTAACTATTCGATCTGGTGGAGCAACGCCCTAGAGTGAAGCCTACGTTGCGCGGAACGTAGAAATGAACATTACCTTCATACTGGTTACAATTATTCCTGTTATACGATGGAAAGACTTTTGTATTTTTATTGTATTTTATGCTTCTGGCGTTGACTTCTTAGGCCCTAACTATTCGATCTGGTGGAGGAACGCCCTATAGTGAAGCCTAGGTTGCCCGGAACGTAGTAATGACCGTTACAATCACAATGATTGCAATTAATCATTCCATACGATGGAAAGACTTTTGTATTTTTATTGTATTTTATGCTTCGGGCGTTGGCTTCTAAGGCCCTAACTATACCATCTGGTGAAAGAACGCCCTAGAGTGAAGCCCAGGTTGCCCGGAACGTAGAAATAACCATCTCTTTCACACTGGTTGCAATTATTCCTGTTATACGATGGAAAAGCTGTTGTATTTATATTGTATTTTATGCTTCTGGCGGTGTCTTGTAAGGTCCTATCTATCCGATCTCGTGAGGCAACGTCCAAGAGTGAAGCCTAGGTTGCCCGAAACGTGGAAATGGCCATTACTTTCGAACTGGTTGCAATTATTCGATTTATACTATCGAAAAACTGCTATATTTATATTGTATTTTATGCTTCTGGCGCTGATTTCTAAGGTCCTAACTTTTCGATCTGGTGGAGCAATGCCCTGGAGTGAAGCCTAGGTTGCCCAGAACGTAGTAATGACCGTTACATTCACAATGTTTGTAATTATTCATTTTATACGATGGAAAAACAGTTGTATTTATATTGCATTTTCTGCTTCTGGCCATGACTTCTAAGGTCCTGACTATTCGATCTGGTAGGGCATCGTCCAAGAGTGAAGCCTATGTTGCCCGGAACGTAGAAATGACCATAACTTGCACACTGGTTGCAATTATTCGATTTATACAATGGAAAAACTGCTGTATTTATATTGTATTTTATGCTTCGGGTGTTGACTTCTAAAGTCCTAGCTATACAATCTGGTGGAGCAGTGTCCTAGAGTGAGGCATTGGTGGGCCGAAACGTAGAAATGGCCATTACTTTCGCAGTGTTTGCAATTATTCATGCTATAAATGGAAAAACTGTTGTATTTTTATTGTATTTTATTCTTCTGGCATTGACTTCTTAGGCCCTAACTATTCGATGTGGTGGAGCAGCGCCCTATTGCAAAACGGAGGCAGCCCGCATCGTAGACATGACCATAACTTTCATACAGGTTGCTATTATTCGTTTTATTCGATGGAAAAACTTCTGTACTTATATTGTGTTTTATGCCTCTGGCGTTGACTTCTAAGGCCGTAGCTATTCGATCTCGTGGGTCAACGTCCAAGGGTGAAGCCTAGGTTGCCCGGAACGTAGAAATGACCATCACATTCACTCTGGTGGCAATTATTCCTGTTATACGATGGAAAAACTGTTGTACCTTTATTGTATTTTATGCTTCGGGCGTTGACTTCTTAGGCCCTAGCTATTCGATCTGGTTGGGCAACGCCAAGGGTGAAGCCTAGGTTGCCCGGAACGTAGAAATGACCATCTCTTTCACACTGGTTGCAATTACTCCTGTTATACGATGGAAAAGCTGTTGTATTTTTATTGTATTTTATGCTCCTGACGTTGACTTCTAAGGTCCTAGCTATTTGATCCGGTTTAGCAACGCCCTAGAGTGAAGCCTCGGTTGCCCAGAACGTAGAAATGTCCATCACCTTCACTCTGGTTGCAATTATTCTTTATATACGATGGAAAAACCGTTGTATTTATTTTGTATTTTATGCTTCTGGCGTTGACTTATTAAGCCCTAACTATTGGATCTAATGGACCAGCGCCCTTGAGTGAAGCCTAGGTTGCCCGGTACGTGGAAATGACTATTACTTTCACACTGGTTGCAATTATTCGTTTTATACGATGGAAAAACTGTTGTATTTATTTTGTATTTGGTGATTCTGGCGTTGACTTCTAAGGCCGTAGCTATTCGATCTGCTGGGGTAACGCCCAAGAGTGAAGCCTATGTTGCCCGGAACGTAGAAATGACCATCTCTTTCACACTGGTTGCAATTACTCCTGTTATACGATGGAAAAGCTGTTGTATTTTTATTGTATTTTATGCTCCTGACGTTGACTTCTAAGGTCCTAGCTATTTGATCCGGTTTAGCAACGCCCTAGAGTGAAGCCTCGGTTGCCCAGAACGTAGAAATGTCCATCACCTTCACTCTGGTTGCAATTATTCTTTATATACGATGGAAAAACTGTTGTATTTATTTTGTATTTTATGCTTCTGGCGTTGACTTATTAAGCCCTAACTATTGGATCTAATGGACCAGCGCCCTTGAGTGAAGCCTAGGTTGCCCGGTACGTGGAAATGACTATTACTTTCACACTGGTTGCAATTATTCGTTTTATACGATGGAAAAACTGTTGTATTTATTTTGTATTTGGTGATTCTGGCGTTGACTTCTAAGGCCGTAGCTATTCGATCTGCTGGGGTAACGCCCAAGAGTGAAGCCTATGTTGCCCGGACGTAGAAATGACCATAACTTTCACACTGGTTGCAATTATTCGTTTTATACAATGGAAAAACTGTTGTATTTATATTGTATTTTATGCTTCTGGCGTTGACTTCTTAGGCCCTAACTATTCGATCTGGTGGACCAACGCACCAAAGTGAAGCCTAAGTCGCCCGGAACGTAGGAATGACCAATACTTTCACTCTGGTTGCAATTATTCCTGTTATACGAAGGAAAAACTGATCTACTTTTACTGTATTTTATGCTTCTAGCGTTGACTTCTAAGGCCGTAGCTATTCGATGTGTTGGAGCAACGCCCCAGAGTGAAGCCTAGGTTGCATGGATCGTAGAAATGACCATAACTTTCACACTGGTTGCAATTATGCGTTTTATACGCTGGAAAAACTGTTGTATTTATTTTGTATTTTATGCTTCTGGCGTTGACTTATTAAGCCCTAACTATTGGATCTGATGGATCAGCGCCCTAGAGTGAAGCCTAAGTTGCCCGAAACGTAGGAATGGCCATTACTTTCACACTGGTTGCAATTACTCTATTCATACAATGGAAAAACTGTTGTACTTTTATTGTATTTAATGCGTCGGGTGTTGACTTCTAAGGCCCCAACTATTGGATCTGGTGGACCAACGCCCTAGAGTGAAGCGTAGGTTGCCAGGAACGTGGAAATGACCATCACTTTCACACTGTTTGCAATTATTCCTGTTATACGATGGAAAGACTGTTGTATTTATTTTGTATTTTATGCTTCTGGCGTTGATTTCTAAGGTCCTAACTCTTCGATCTGGTGGAGCAATGCCTCAGAGTTAAGTCTAGGATGCCCGGAACGTAGAAATGACCATATCTTTGACACTGGATGCAGTTATTCATTTTATACGATGGAAAAGCTGTTGTATTCATTTTGTATTTTAGGCTTCGGGCGTTGACTTCAAAGACCCTAACTATTCGATCTGGTGGAGCAACGCCATAGAGTGAAGCCTAGGTTGCACGAAACGTAGAAATGACCATAACTTTCATACAGATTGCTATTATTCGTATTATACGATGGAAAAACTGCTGTACTTATATTGTATTTTATGCTTCTGGCGTTGACTTCTTAGGACCTAACTATTCGATCTGGTGGAAGAACGCCCTAGAGAGAAGCCTATGTTTCTCGGAACGTAGAAATGACCATCACTTTCACACTGGTTGCAATTATTCCTGTTATACGGTGGAAAAGCTGTTGTATTTTTATTGCATTTTATGCTTCGGGCGTAGTATTCAAAGTCCCTAACTATTCGATCTGGTGGAGCAACGCGTTAGGGTTAAGACCAGGTTGCCCGGAACGTAGAAATGACCATAACTTTCACACTGTTTGCAATCATTCATTTTATACGATGGAAAAGCTGTTTTATTTATATTGATTTTTATGCTTCTGGAGTTGACTTCTAAGGCCGTAGCTATTCGATGTGGTGGCGCAACGCCCAAGAGTGAAACCGACGTTGCCCGGAACGTAGAAGTGACCAGTACTTTCACATGGTTGCAGTTATTCCTGTTATACGATGGACAAACTGTTGCACTTTTACTGTATTTTATGCTTCTGGCGTTGTATTCAAAGTACCTAACTATTCGATCTGGTGGAGCAACGCGCTAGAGTCAAGCCTACGTTGCCCGGATCGTAGATATGACCATTACTTTCACACTGCTTGCAATTATTCGTTTTATACGATGGACAAACTGTTGTATTTATTTTGTATTTTATGCTTCTGGCGTTGATTTCTAAGGTCCTAACTATTCGATCTGGTGGAGCAACGCCCTAGAGTGAAGCCTACGTTGCGCGGAACGTAGAAGTGACCATTACCTTCATACTGGTTACAATTATTCCTGTTATACGATGGAAAAGCTGTTGTATTTATATTGTATTTTATGCTTCTGGCGTTGACTTCTTAGGCCCAAACTATGTGATCTGGTGGAACACCGCCCTACAGTGAAGCCTAGGTTGCCCACAACGTAGAATTGTCCGTCACCTTCAGACTGGTTGCAATTATTAATGTTATACAATGGAAAAACTGTTATACCTTTATTGTATTTTATGCTTCCGGTTTTGACTTCTTAGGCCCTAACTATACGATCTGGTGGAGCAACGCCCTAGAGTGAAGCCTAGCTTGCCCGAATCGTAGAAATGATCATTACATTCACTCTGGTTGCAATTATTCATGCAATGCGATGGAAAAACTGTTGTATTTCTATTGTATTTTATGCTTCTGGCGTTGACATCTTAGGCCCTCACTATACGATCTGGTGGAGCAACGCCCTAGAGTGAAGCCAAGGTTGCCCGGAGCGTAGAAATGACCATTACTTTCACACTGGTTGCAATTATTCGTTTTATACGATGGAAAAACTGTTGTATTTTTATTGTATTTTATGTTTCGGGCGTTTAGTTCTAAGGCCCTAGCTAGTGGATCTGGTAGAGCTACGCCCTAGAGTGAAGCCTAGGATGACCGGAACGTAGAAATGAACATACGTTTCACACTCGTGCAATTATTCGTTTTAGACGATGGAAGAGCTATTGTATTTATTTTGTATTTTGTGCTTCGAGCGATGACTTCTTAGGCCCTAACTGTTCGATCTGGTGGAACAAGGCCCTAGAATGGGGCCTACGTTGTCCGGTACGTAGATATGACCATTACTTTCGCACTGGTTGCAATTATTCATGCTATACGATGGAAAAACTGTTGCATTTTTATTGTATTTTCTGCTTCTGGCATTGACTTCTAAGGTCCTAGCTATTCGATCTGGTGGGGCAACGTCCAAGGGTGAAGCCTAGGTTGCCCGGAACGTAGAAATGACCGTTACTTTCACAATGCTTGCTATCATTCATTGTATACGATGGAAAAACTGTTATATTTATATTGCATTTTATGCTTCTGGCGTTGACTTCTAAGGACGTAGCTATTCGATGTGGTGAAGCAACGCCCTAGAGTGAAGCCTAGGTTGCACGGAACGTAGAAATGACCATAACTTTCACACTGGTTGCAATTATTCATGCTATACGATGGAAAAACTGTTGCATTTTTATTGTATTTTCTGCATCTGGCTTTGACTTCTAAGGTCCTAGCTATTCGATCTGGACTGGCAACGTCCAAGCGTGAAGTCTATGTTGCCCGGAACGAAGAAATGACCATGACTTTCACACTGGTTGCAATTACTCGTTTTATATAATGGAATAGCTGGCGTATTTATATTGTATTTTATGACTCTGGCGTTGACTTCTAAGGCCGTAGCTATTCGATATGGTGGAGCAACTCCCGAGAGTGAAGCCTAGGTTGCCCGGAACGTAGAAATGGCCATACATTTCACACTCGTGCAATTATTCGTTTTAGACGATGCAAAAGCTATTGTATTTATTTTGTATTTTATGCCTCTGGCGTTGCCTTCTTAGGCCCTAACTATTCGATCTGGTGGACCAACGCTCCAGAGTGAAGCCTAGGTCTCCCGGAACGTAGAAATGGCCATTACTTTCACTCTGGTTGCAATTATTCTTTTTATACGATGGAAAAACGGTTGTATTTATTTTGTATTTTATGCCTCTGGCGTTGATTTCTAAGGTCCTAACTATTCGATCTGGTGGAGCAACGCCCTAGAGTGAAGCCTACGTTGCGCGGAACGTAGAAATGACCATTACCTTCATACTGGTTACAATTATTCCTGTTATACGATGGAAAGACTTTTGTATTTTTATTGTATTTTATGCTTCTGGCGTTGACTTCTTAGGCCCTAACTATTCGATCTGGTGGAGGAACGCCCTATGGTGAAGCCTAGGTTGCCCGGAACGTAGTAATGACCGTTACAATCACAATGATTGCAATTAATCATTCCATACGATGGAAAAACTGTTGTATTTATATTGTATTTTATGCTTCTGGCGTTGACTCCTAAGGCCGTAGCTATTCGATGTGGTGGAGCGATGCCCTAGAGTGAAGCCTAGGTTGCCCGGAACGTAGAAATAACCATCTCTTTCACACTGGTTGCAATTATTCCTGTTATACGATGGAAAAGCTGTTGTATTTATATTGTATTTTATGCTTCTGGCGGTGTCTTGTAAGGTCCTATCTATCCGATCTCGTGAGGCAACGTCCAAGAGTGAAGCCTAGGTTGCCCGAAACGTGGAAATGGCCATTACTTTCGAACTGGTTGCAATTATTCGATTTATACTATGGAAAAACTGCTATATTTATATTGTATTTTATGCTTCTGGCGCTGATTTCTAAGGTCCTAACTTTTCGATCTGGTGGAGCAATGCCCTGGAGTGAAGCCTAGGTTGCCCAGAACGTAGTAATGACCGTTACATTCACAATGTTTGTAATTATTCATTTTATACGATGGAAAAACAGTTGTATTTATATTGCATTTTCTGCTTCTGGCCATGACTTCTAAGGTCCTGACTATTCGATCTGGTAGGGCATCGTCCAAGAGTGAAGCCTATGTTGCCCGGAACGTAGAAATGACCATAACTTGCACACTGGTTGCAATTATTCGATTTATACAATGGAAAAACTGCTGTATTTATATTGTATTTTATGCTTCGGGTGTTGACTTCTATAGTCCTAGCTATACAATCTGGTGGAGCAGTGTCCTAGAGTGAGGCATTGGTGGGCCGAAACGTAGAAATGGCCATTACTTTCGCAGTGTTTGCAATTATTCATGCTATAAATGGAAAAACTGTTGTATTTTTATTGTATTTTATTCTTCTGGCATTGACTTCTTAGGCCCTAACTATTCGATGTGGTGGAGCAGCGCCCTATTGCAAAACGGAGGCACCCCGCATCGTAGAAATGACCATAACTTTCATACAGGTTGCTATTATTCGTTTTATTCGATGGAAAAACTTCTGTACCTATATTGTGTTTTATGCCTCTGGCGTTGACTTCTAAGGCCGTAGCTATTCGATCTCGTGGGTCAACGTCCAAGGGTGAAGCCTCGGTTGCCCAGAACGTAGAAATGTCCATCACCTTCACTCTGGTTGCAATTATTCTTTATATACGATGGAAAAACTGTTGTATTTATTTTGTATTTTATGCTTCTGGCGTTGACTTATTAAGCCCTAACTATTGGATTTAATGGACCAGCGCCCTTGAGTGAAGCCTAGGTTGCCCGGTACGTGGAAATGACTATTACTTTCACACTGGTTGCAATTATTCGTTTTATACGATGGAAAAACTGTTGTATTTATTTTGTATTTGGTGATTCTGGCGTTGACTACTAAGGCCGTAGCTATTCGATCTGCTGGGGTAACGCCCAAGAGTGAAGCCTATGTTGCCCGGACGTAGAAATGACCATAACTTTCACACTGGTTGCAATTATTCGTTTTATACAATGGAAAAACTGTTGTATTTATATTGAATTTTATGCTTCTGGCGTTGACTTCTAAGGCCCCAACTATTGGATCTGGTGGACCAACGCCCTAGAGTGAAGCGCAGGTTGCCAGGAACGTAGAAATGACCATCACTTTCACACTGTTTGCAATTATTCCTGTTATACGATGGAAAGACTGTTGTATTTATTTTGTATTTTATGCTTCTGGCGTTGAATTCTAAGGTCCTAACTCTTCGATCTGGTGGAGCAACGCCATAGAGTGAAGCCTAGGTTGCACGAAACGTAGAAATGACCATAACTTTCATACAGATTGCTATTATTCGTATTATACGATGGAATAACGGCTGTATTTTTATTTTATTTTATGCTTCTGGCGTTGACTTCTTAGGCCCTAGCTATTCGATCTGGTGGAGCAACGCCCTAGAGTGAAGCCTAGGCTGCCCGGAACGTAGATATGATAATAACTTTCATACAGGTTGCTATTATTCGTTTTATACGATGGAAAAACTGCTGAAGCTATATTGTATTTTATGCTTCTGGCGTTGACTTCTTAGGCTCTAACTATTCGATCTGGTGGAGGAACGCCCTAGAGTGAAGCCTAGGTTGCCCGGAACGTAGAAATGGCCATACATTTCACACTCGTGCAATTATTCGTTTTAGACGATGCAAAAACTATTGTATTTATTTTGTATTTTATGCCTCTGGCGTTGACTTCTTAGGCCCTAGCTATTCGATCAGGTGGAGCAACGCCCTAGAGTGAAGCCTAGGTTGCCCTGAACGTACAAATGACCATAACTTTCATACAGGTTGCTATTATTCGTTTTATACGATGGAAAAACTGCTGTACTTATATTGTATTTTATGCTTCGGGCGTTAACTTCTAAGGCCCTAACTATTCGATCTGGTGGAGCAACGCTCTAGAGTGAAGCCTATGTTGCACGGAACGAAGAAATGGCCATTACTTTCACACTGGTTGCAATTATTCGTTATATACGATGGAAAAACTGTTGTATTTATATTATATTTTATGCATCTGGCGTTGACTTCTTAGGCCCTAACAGTTCGATCTGGTGGAACAACGCCCTAGAGTGAAGCCTAAGTCGCCCGGAACGTGAAAATGACCATCACTTTCGCACTGGTTGCAATTATTCTCGATATACAATGGAAAAACTATTGTATTTTTATTGTATTTCATGTTTCGGGCGTGGACTTCTAAGGGCCTAGCTATTCGATCTGGTGGAGCAACGCCCTAGAGTGAAGCCTAGGTTGCCCGGAACGTAGAAATGACCGTTACTTTCACAATGTTTGGAATCATTCTTTGTATACGATGGAAAAACTCTTGTATTTATATTGTGTTTTATGCTGATGGCGTTGACTTCTGAAGCCGTAGCTATTCGATGTTGTGGAGCAACGCCCTAGAGTGAAGCCTATGTTGCACGGAACGTAGAAATGACCATAATCTTCACACTGGTTGCAATTATTCGTTTTATGCAATGGAAAAACTGTTCTATTAATTTTGTATTTTATGCTTGGGGCGTTGACTTCCAAGGCCCTAACAATTCGATCTGGTGGAGCAACGCCCTAGAGTAAAAACAAGGTTGCACGGAACGTAGAAATGACCATAACTTTCACACTGGTTGAAATTATTGGTTTTATGCGATGGAAAAGGTGTTGTATTTATATTGTATTTTATGCTTCTGGCGTTGATTTCTTAGGCCCAAACTATTCGGTCTGGTGGACCAACGCCCTAGAGTGAAGCCGAGGTTGCACGGAACGCAGATGTGACCATACCTTTCACACTGGCTGCAATTATTCGTTTTATACAATGGAAGAACTGTTCGATTTGTTTTGTATTTTATGCTTCGGGCGTTGACTTCTAAGGACCTAACTATTCGATCTGGTGGACCAACGCCCTAGAGTGAAGCGTAGGTTGTCAGGAACGTAGAAATGACCATCACTTTCCCACTGTTTGCAATTATTCCTGTTATACGATGGAAAATCTGTTGTATTTATATTGTATTTTATGCTTCTGGCGTTGACTTCTAAGGTCCTAACTATTGGATCTGGTGGACCAACGCCCTAGAGTGAAACGTAGGTTGTCAGGAACGTAGAAATGACCATCACTTTCCCATTGTTTGCAACTATTCCTGTTATACTATGGAACATCTGTTGTATTTATATTGTATTTTATGATTCTGGCGTTGACTTCTAAGGTCCTAGCTATTCAATCTCGTGAGGCAACGTCCAAGAGTGAACCCTAGGTTGCCCGGATCGCAGATATGACCATTACGTTCACACTGGTTGCAATTATTCGTTTTACACGATGGAAAAACTGTTGCATTTTTATTGTATTTCCTGCTTTTGGCTTTGACTTCTAAGGTCCTAGCTATTCGATCTGTTGGGCCAACGTCCAAGAGTGAAGCCTATGTTGCACGGAACGTGGAAGTGGCCATTGCTTTCACACTGGTTGCAATTATTCGTTTTATACGATGGAAAAACTGTTATACACATATCGTATTTTATTCTTCCGGCGTTGACTTCTTGGGCCCTAACTATTTGATCTGGTGGAACAATGCCAGAGTGTATAGCCTAGGTTGCACGGAACGAAGAAATGACCATTACTTTTACACTGGTTGCAATTACTCATGCTATACGATGGTAAAACTGTTGCATTTTTATTGTATTTTATGCTTCGGGCGTTGACTTCTAAGGCCCTAACCATTCCACCTGGTGGAGCAACGCCCTAGAGTGAAGACTAGGATGCCCGGAACGTAGAAATGACAATAATTTTCAAATCGGTTGCAATTATTCGTTATATACAATGAAAAAACTGTTGCATTTGTTTTGTACTTTACGCTTCTGGCGTTGACTTCTAAGGCCCTAACAATTCGTTCTGGCGGAACAACGCCCTAGAGTGCAGCCTAGGTTGCCCGGAACGTAGAAATGACCATCACTTTCACACTGATGGCTATTACTCATTATATACGACGGAAAAACTGTTGTATTTTTATTGTATTTTATGCTCCGGGCGTAGACTTTTAAGGCCCTATCTATTCGATTTGGTAGAGCAACACCCTACACTGAAGCCTAGGTTGCCTGGAACGTAGAAATGGCTATCACTTTCACCCGGGTCGCAATTATTCGTGTCATACAATGGAAAAACCGTTTCATTTTCATTGTATTTTGTTCTTCGGGCGTTGACATCTAAGGCCCTAACGATTCTATCTGGTGGAGCAACGCCCTAGAGTGAAGCCTAGGTTTACCGGAACGTAGAACTGACCATAACTTTCACACTGGATGCAATTATTCGTTTTATACGAAGGAAAAACTGTTGTATTTACGTTGTATTTTATGCTTCTGGCGTTGACTTCTTAGGCCCTAACTATTCGATCTGGTGGAGCAACGCCCTAGAGTGAAGGCTAGGATACCCGGAACGTAGAAATGACCATCACTTTCACACTGGTTGTAATTACTCCTGTCATGCGATGGAAAAACTGTTGTATCTTTATTGTGTTTTATGCTTCTGGCGTTGACTTCTTAGGCCCTAACTGTTCGATATGGTGGAGCAACGCCCTAGAGTGAAGGGTAGGTTGCCAGGAACGCAGAAATGACCATTACCTTCACACTGGTTGCAGTTATTCCTGTTATATGATGGAAAAACTGTTGTATTCCTATTGTATTTTATGCACCTGGTGTTGACTTCCTAGGCGCTAACTATTCGATCTGGTGGAGCAACGCCTCAGAGTTATATCTAGGATGGCCGGAACGTAGAAATGGCCGTCACTTTCACATTGGTTGCAATTATTCGCTTTATACGATGGAACAGCTGTTGTATTTATATTGTGTTTTATGCTTCTGGCGATGACTTCTTAGGCCCTAGCTATTCGATCTGGTGGAGCAACACCGTAGAGTGAAGCCCTGGCTGCCCGCAACCTAGAAGTGACTATCACTTTCACACTGGTTGCAATTAGTCGTGTTATACGATGGAAAAACCGTTGCATTTTCATTGTATTTTATGCTTCGGGCGTTGACTTCTAAGGCCCTAACTATTCCACCTGGTGGAGCAACGCCCTAGAGTGAAGACTAGGATGCCCGGAACGTAGAAATGACCATCATTTTCAAATCGGTTGCAATTATTCGTTATATACGATGAAAAAACTGTTGCATTTGTTTTGTACTTTACGCTTCTGGCGTTGACTTCTAAGGCCCTAACAATTCGTTCTGGCGGAACAACGCCCTAGAGTGCAGCCTAGGTTGCCCGGAACGTAGAAATGACCATCACTTTCACACTGATGGCTATTACTCATTATATACGATGGAAAAACTGTTGTATTTTTATTGTATTTTATGCTCCGGGCGTAGACTTTTAAGGCCCTATCTATTCGATTTGGTAGAGCAACACCCTACACTGAAGCCTAGGTTGCCTGGAACGTAGAAATGGCTATCACTTTCACACGGGTCGCAATTATTCGTGTCATACAATGGAAAAACCGTTTCATTTTCATTGTATTTTGTTCTTCGGGCGTTGACATCTAAGGCCCTAACGATTCTATCTGGTGGAGCAACGCCCTAGAGTGAAGCCTAGGTTGACCGGAACGTAGAACTGACCATAACTTTCACTCTGGTTGCAATTATTCCTGCTATACGATGGAAAAGCTGTTGTATTTATATTGTATTTTATGCTTCTGGCGTTGATTTCTTAGGCCCAAACTATTCGGTCTGGTGGACCAACGCCCTAGAGTGAAGCCGAGGTTGCACGGACCGCAGATGTGACCATACCTTCCACACTGGCTGCAATTATTCGTTTTATACAATGGAAGAACTGTTCGATTTGTTTTGTATTTTATGCTTCGGGCGTTGACTTCTAAGGACCTAACTATTCGATCTGGTGGACCAACGCCCTAGAGTGAAGCGTAGGTTGTCAGGAACGTAGAAATGACCATCACTTTCCCACTGTTTGCACTTATTCCTGTTATACGATGGAAAATCTGTTGTATTTATATTGTATTTTATGCTTCTGGCGTTGACTTCTAAGGTCCTAACTATTGGATCTGGTGGACCAACGCCCTAGAGTGAAACGTAGGTTGTCAGGAACGTAGAAATGACCATCACTTTCCCATTGTTTGCAACTATTCCTGTTATACTATGGAACATCTGTTGTATTTATATTGTATTTTATGATTCTGGCGTTGACTTCTAAGGTCCTAGCTATTCAATCTCGTGAGGCAACGTCCAAGAGTGAAGCCTAGGTTGCCCGGATCGTAGATATGACCATTACGTTCACACTGGTTGCAATTATTCGTTTTACACGATGGAAAAACTGTTGCATTTTTATTGTATTTCCTGCTTTTGGCTTTGACTTCTAAGGTCCTAGCTATTCGATCTGTTGGGCCAACGTCCAAGAGTGAAGCCAATGTTGCACGGAACGTGGAAGTGGCCATTGCTTTCACACTGGTTGCAATTATTCGTTTTATACGATGGAAAAACTGTTATACACATATCGTATTTTATTCTTCCGGCGTTGACTTCTTGGGCCCTAACTATTTGATCTGGTGGAACAATGCCAGAGTGTATAGCCTAGGTTGCACGGAACGAAGAAATGACCATTACTTTTACACTGTTTGCAATTATTCCTGTTATACGATGGAAAAACTGTTGTATTTTTGTTGTATTTTATGCTTCTGGCGTCCACTTCTTAGGCCCTAACCATTCGATATGGTGGAGCAACGCCCTAGAGTCAAGCCGAGGTTGCCCGGAACGTAGAAATGACCGTTACTTTCACAATGTTTGCAATCATTGATTGTATACGATGGAAAAACTGTAGTATTTATATTGTATTTTATGCCTCTGGCGTTGACTTCTAAACCTGTAGCCATTCGATGTGGTGGAGCAACGCCCTAGAGTGAAGCCTAGGTTGCACGGAACGTAGAAATGACCATATTTTTTACACTGGTTGCAACTATTCGTTTTATACAATGGAAAAACAGTTCTATTAATTTTGTATTTTATGCTTCGGGCGTTAACTTCTAAGGCCCTAACTATTCGATCTGGTGGAGCAACGCCCTAGAGTGAAGCCTATGTTGCACGCAACGTAGAAATGACCATTACTCTCACACTGGTTGCAATTATTCGTTATATACGATGGAAAAACTGTTGCATTTATATTGTATTTTATGCTTCTGGCGTTGACTTCTCAGGCCCTAACAGTTCGATCTGGTGGAACAACGCCCTAGAGTGAAGCCTAAGTTGCCCGGAACGAGGAAATGACCATCAGTTTCGCACTGGTTGCAATTATTCTCGTTATACAATGGAAAAACTATTGTATTTTTATTGTACTTCATGTTTCGGGCGTTGACTTCTAAGGGCCTAGCTATTCGATCTGGTGGAGCAACGCCCTAGAGTGAAGCCTAGGTTGCCCGGAACGTAGAAATGACCATTGCCTTCATACTGGTAGCAATTATTCGTTTTATGCGATGGAAAAACTGTTGTATTTATCTTGTATTTGGTGTTCCTGGCGTTGACATCTTAGGCCCTAGCTATTGGATCTGGTGGACCAACGCCCTAGAGTGAAGCCTAGGTTGCCCGTTTCGTAGAAATGACCATTACCTTCACACTTCTTGCAATTATACATTTTATACGATGGAAAAACTATTGTACTTATGTGGTATTTTGTTCTTTTGGCGTCGAATTCTAAGTCCCTAGCTATTCGATCTGGTGGAGCAATGCCCTAGAGTGAAGCCTAGGTCACCCGGAACATAGAAATGACCAGTACTTTCACACTGGTTGCAGCTTTCCTGTTATACGATGGAAAAACTGTTGCATTTTTATTGTATTTTATGCTTCTGGAGTTGTATTCAAAGTCCCTAACTATTCGATCTGGAGGAGCAGCGCCCTGGAGTTAAGCCTAGGTAGCCCGGAAAGTAGGAATGACCATAACTTTCACACTGGTTGCAATTATTCGTTTTATACAATGGAAAAGCTGTTCTGTTTATTTTGTGTTTTATGCTTCGGGCGTTGACATCTAAGTCCCTAGCTATTCGATCTGGTGGAGCAACGCCCTACAGCGGAACTGAGGTTGCCCGGAACGTAGAAATGACCTTTACTTTCACACTGGTTGCAATTATTCCTTTTATACGATGGAAAATCTGTTGTATTTATATTGTATTTTATGCTTCTGGGGTTGACTTCTTAGGCCATAACTATTCGATCTGGTGGAACAATGCCCTAGAGTGAAGCCTAGTTTGCCCGGAACGTAGAAATGACCATTACCTTCACACTGGTTGCAATTATTCCTTTTATACGATGGAAAAACTGTTGTATTTTTATTGTATTTTATGCTTCTGGCGTTGACTTCTGAGTCCCTAGCTATTCGATCTGGTGGAGCAACGCCCTACAGCGAAACCTAGGTTGCCCGGAACGTAGAAATGACCTTTACTTTCACACTGTTTGCAAATATACATTATATACGGTGGAAAAGCTGTTGTATTTATATTGTATTTTATGCTTCTGGCGTTGACTTCTTAGGCCCTAACTATTCGATCTGGTGGAACAATGACCTAGTGTGAAGCCTAGGTTGCCCGGAACGTTGAAATGACCATAACTTTCACACTGGTTGCAATTATTCGTTTTATACGATGGAAAGACTGTTGTATTTATATTGTATTTTATAGTTATGGCGTTGTGTTCTAGGGCCATAGCTATTCGATGTGGTTGAGCAACGCCCTAGAGTGAAGCCTAGGTTGCCCGGAACGTAGAAATGACCATTGCTTTCATACTGGTAGCAATTATTCGTTTTATACGATGGATAAACTGTTGTATTTATCTTGTATTTGGTGTTCCTGGCGTTGACTTCTTAGGCCCAGCTATTGGATCTGGTGGACCAACGCCCTAGAGTAAAGCCTAGGTTGCCCGGAACGTAGAAGTGACCATAACATTCATACTGGTTGCAATTATTCGTTTTATACGATGGAAAAACTTTTGTATCTTTATTTTATTTTATGCTTCTAGCGTTGACTTCTAAGTCCCTAGCTATTCGATCTCGTGGAGCAACGCCCTAGAGTGAAGCCTAGGTTGCCCGGAACGTAGAAATGACCATAGCTTTCATACTGGTTGCAATTATTCGTTTTATACGATGGAAAAACTGTTGTATTTATTTTGTGTTTTATGCTTCGGGCGTTGACATCTAAGTCCCTAGCTATTCGATCTGGTGGAGCAACGCCCTACAGCGTAACTGAGGTTGCCCGGAACGTAGAAATGACCTTTACTTTCACACTGGTTGCAATTATTCCTTTTATACGATGGAAAATCTGTTGTATTTATATTGTATTTTATGCTTCTGGCGTTTACTTCTGAGGCCATAACTATTCGATCTGGTGGAACAATGCCCTAGAGTGAAGCCTAGTTTGCCAGGAACGTAGAAATGACCATTACCTTCACACTGGTCGCAATTATTCCTTTTATACGATGGAAAATCTGTTGTATTTATATTGTATTTTATGCTTCTGGCATTGACTTCTAAGGCCCTAACTATTCGATGTGGTGGAGCAACGCCCTAGAGTGAAGCCTAGGTTGCCCGGAACGTGGAAATGACCATAGCTTTCACACTGGTTGCAATTACATCTGTTATACGAGGGAAAAACTGTTTCATTTATATTGCATTTTATGCTTCTGGCGTTGACTTCTGAGGCCATAACTATTCGATCTGGTGGAACAATGCCCTAGAGTGAAGCCTAGTTTGCCAGGAACGTAGAAATGACCATTACCTTCACACTGGTCGCAATTATTCCTTTTATACGATGGAAAATCTGTTGTATTTATATTGTATTTTATGCTTCTGGCATTGACTTCTAAGGCCCTAACTATTCGATGTGGTGGAGCAACGCCCTAGAGTGAAGCCTAGGTTGCCCGGAACGTAGAAATGACCATTACTTCCTCACTGTATGCAATTATTCATTTTATACAATGGAAAAGCTGTTGCATTTATATTGTATTTTATGCTTCTGGCATTGACATCTAAGGCCCTAACTATTCGATGTGGTGGAGCTACGCCATAGAGCGAAACCTAGGTTGCTCGGAACGTAGAAATGACCATTACTTTCACACTGGTTGTAATTATTCCTGTTATACGATGGACAAACTGTTGGATTTTTAATGTACTTTATGCTTCTGGCGTTGACTTCTAAGGCCCTATGTATTCGATCTGGCGGAGCAATGGCTCAGTGTTAAGTCTAGGATGCCCAGAACGTAGAAATGGCCGTTACTTTCACACTGGTTGCAATTATTCATTTTATGCGATGGAAAAACTGTTGTACATATATCGTATTTTATGCTTCTGGCGATGACTTCTTAGGACCTAACTATTCGATCTGGTGGAGCAGCGCCCTAGGGTGAAGCCTAGCTTGCCCGGAACGTAGAAATGACCATAACTATCAGACTGGCTAAAATTATTCGTTTTATACGATGGAAAGACTGTTGTATTTATATTGTATTTTATAGTTATGGCATTGTGCTCTAGGGCCGTAGCTATTCGATGTGGTTGAGCAACGCCCTAGAGTGAAGCCTATGTTGCCCGGAACGTAGAAATGATCATCGCTACCACACTCTTTGCAATTATTCATATTATACAGTGGAAAAACTGTTGTATTTATATTGTATTTTATGCTTCTGGCATTGACATCTAAGGCCCTAACTATTCGATGTGGTGGAGCTACGCCATAGAGCGAAACCTAGGTTGCTCGGAACGTAGAAATGACCATTACTTTCACACTGGTTGTAATTATTCCTGTTATACGATGGACAAACTGTTGGATTTTTAATGTACTTTATGCTTCTGGCGTTGACTTCTAAGGCCCTATGTATTCGATCTGGCGGAGCAATGGCTCAGTGTTAAGTCTAGGATGCCCAGAACGTAGAAATGGCCGTTACTTTCACACTGGTTGCAATTATTCATTTTATGCGATGGAAAAACTGTTGTACATATATCGTATTTTATGCTTCTGGCGATGACTTCTTAGGACCTAACTATTCGATCTGGTGGAGCAGCGCCCTAGGGTGAAGCCTAGCTTGCCCGGAACGTAGAAATGACCATAACTATCAGACTGGCTAAAATTATTCGTTTTATACGATGGAAAGACTGTTGTATTTATATTGTATTTTATAGTTATGGCATTGTGCTCTAGGGCCGTAGCTATTCGATGTGGTTGAGCAACGCCCTAGAGTGAAGCCTAGGTTGCCCGGAACGTAGAAATGACCATAGCTTTCATACTGGTTGCAATTATTCGTTTTATACGATGGAAAAACTGTTGTATTTATTTTGTATTTGGTGCTCCTGGCGTTGACTTCTCAGGCCCTAGCTATTGGATCTGGTGGATCAACGCCCTAGAGTGAAGCCTAGGTTGCCCGGAACGTAGAAGTGACCATAACATTCATACTGGTTGCAATTATTCGTTTTATACGATGGAAAAACTTTTGTATCTTTATTTTATTTTATGCTTCTAGCGTTGACTTCTAAGTCCCTAGCTATTCGATCTCGTGGAGCAACGCCCTAGAGTGAAGCCTAGGTTGCCCGGGACGTAGAAATGACCATCACCTTCACTCTGGTTGCAATTATTCCTGTTATGCGATGGAAAAACTGTGGTATTTATATTATATTTTATGCTTCAGGCGTTGACTTCTAAGGCCGTAGCTATTCGATGTGGTGGAGTAACGCCCTAGAGTGAAGCCTATATTGCCCGGAACGTAGAAATGATCATCGCTACCACACTCTTTGCAATTATTCATATTATACAGTGGAAAAACTGTTGTATTTATATTGCATTTTATGCTTCTGGCATTGACTTCTAAGGCCCTAACTATTCGATGTGGTGGAGCAACGACCTAGAGTGAAGCCTAGGTTGCCCGGAACGTAGAAATGACCATAGCTTTCACACTGGTTGCAATTATTCCTGTTATACGATGGACAAACTGTTGGATTTTTAATGTACTTTATGCTTCTGGCGTTGACTTCTAAGGCCCTATGTATTCGATCTGGTGGAGCAATGGCTCTGTGTTAAGTCTAGGATTCCCGGAACGTGGAAATGGCCGTTACTTTCACGCTGGTTGCAATTACTCATTTTATGCGATGGAAAAACTGTTATACATATATCGTATTTTATGCTTCTGGCATTGACTTCTTAGGCCCTAACTATTCGATCTGGTGGAGCCACGCCATAGGGTGAAGTCTAGGTTGCCCGGAACGTAGAAATGACCATTACTTCCACACCGTTTGCAATTATTCGTATCATACAGTGGAACAACTGATGTATTTATATGGCATTTTATGCTTCTCGCATTGACTTCTTAGGCCCTAGCTATTGGATTTGGTGGACCAACGCCCTAGAGTGAAGCCTAGGCTTCCCGGAACGTAGAAATGACCATAACATTCATACTGGTTGCAATTATTCGTTTTATACGATGGAGAAACTGTTGTATTTTTATTTTATTTTATGCTTCTAGAGTTGACTTCTAAGTCCCTAGCTATTCGATCTCGTGGAGCAACGCCCTCGAGTGAAGCCTAGGTTGCCGGGACGTAGAAATGACCATCACCTTCACTCTGGCTGCAATTATTCCTGTTATACGATGGAAAAACTGTTGTATTTATATTATATTTTATGCTCCAGGCGTTGACTTGTTAGGCCCTAACTATTCGATCTGGTGGAGCATGGCCCTAGTGTGAAGCCTAGGTTGCCCGGAATGTAGAAATGACCATCACTTTCACACTGGTTGCAATTATTCTTGTTATACGATGGAAAAACTTCTGTACTTATATTGTATTTTATGCTTCTGGCGATGACTTCTTAGGCCCTAACTATTCGATCTGGTGGAGCAGCGCCCTAGGGTGAAGCCTAGCTTGCCCGGAACGTAGAAATGACCATAACTATCGGACTGGTTAAAATTATTCGTTTTATACGATGGAAAGACTGTTGTATTTATATTGTATTTTATAGTTATGGCATTGTGCTCTAGGGCCGTAGCTATTCGATGTGGTTGAGCAACGCCCTAGAGTGAAGCCTAGGTTGCCCGGAACGTAGAAATGACCATAGCTTTCATACTGGTTGCAATTATTCGTTTTATACGATGGAAAAACTGTTGTATTTATTTTGTGTTTTATGCTTCGGGCGTTGACATCTAAGTCCCTAGCTATTCGATCTGGTGGAGCAACGCCCTACAGCGGAACTGAGGTTGCACGGAACGTAGAAATGACCTTTACTTTCACACTGGTTGAAATTATTCCTTTTATACGATGGAAAATCTGTTGTATTTATATTGTATTTTATGCTTCTGGCGTTGACTTCTGAGGCCATAACTATTCGATCTGGTGGAACAATGCCCTAGAGTGAAGCCTAGTTTGCCCGGAACGTAGAAATGACCATTACCTTCACACTGGTAGCAATTATTCCTTTTATACGATGGAAAATCTGTTGTATTTATATTGTATTTTATGCTTCTGGCATTGACTTCTAAGGCCCTAACTATTCGATGTGGTGGAGCAACGCCCTAGAGTGAAGCCTAGGTTGCCCGGAACGTCGAAATGACCATAGCTTTCACACTGGTTGCAATTACATCTGTTATACGAGGGAAAAACTGTTTCATTTATATTGCATTTTATGCTTCTGGCGTTGACTTCTTAGGCCCTAACTATTCGATCTGGTGGAGCAACGCCCTAGAGTGAAGCCTAGGTTGCACGGAACGTAGAAATGACCATTACTTCCTCACTGTATGCAATTATTCATTTTATACAATGGAAAAGCTGTTGCATTTATATTGTATTTTATGCTTCTGGCATTGACATCTAAGGCCCTAACTATTCGATGTGGTGGAGCTACGCCATAGAGCGAAACCTAGGTTGCTCGGAACGTAGAAATGACCATTACTTTCACACTGGTTGCAATTATTCGTTTTATACGGTGGAAAGACTGTTGTATTTATTTTGTATTTGGTGCTCCTGGCGTTGACTTCTTAGGACCTAACTATTCGATCTGGTGGAGGAACGCCCTAGGGTGAAGCCTAGGTTGCCCGCAACGTAGAAATGACCATACCTTTCATACTGGTTGCAATTATTCGTTTTATACGATGGAAAAACTATTGTATTTATATTGTATTTTATGCGTCTGGCGTTGACTTCTAAGGCCGTAGCTACTCGATGTGTTGGAGCAACTCTCTAGAGTGAAGCCTAGGTTGCCAGGAACGTAGAAATGACCATATCTTTCACACTGTTTGCAATTATTCCTGATTTACGGTGGAAAAGCTGTTGCATTTATGTTGTATTTAATGCTTCTGGCGTTGACTTCTAAGGCCATAGCTATTCGGTGTGTTCGAGCAACGCCCTAGAGTGAAGCCTAGGTTGCCCGGAACGTAGTAATGTCCATATCTAACACACTGGTTACAATTGTTCCTGTTATACGATGGAAAAGCTGTTGTACTTGTATTGTATTTTATGTTTCTGGCGTAGACTTCTTGGGCCCTAAATATTCGATTTGGTGGAACGACGCCCTAGAGTGAAGCCTAGGTTGCCCGCATCGTAGAAATGACCATATCTTTCACACTGTTTGCAATTATTCCTGCTATGCGTTGGAAAAACTGTTGTATTTATATTGTATTTTATGCTTCCGGCGTTGTATTCAAAGTCCCTAACTATCCGATCTGGTGGAACAACGCCCTGGAGATAAGCCTAGGTGGTCGGGAAAGTAGAAATGACCATAACTTTCACACTGTTTGCAATCATTCATTTTATGCGATGGAAAAACTCTTGTACATATATCGCATTTGGTGCTCCTGGCGTTGACTTCTTAGGCCCTAACTATTGGATCTGTTGGAGCAACGCCCTTAAGCGAAGCCTAGGTTGCCCGGAACGTAGAAATGACCTGTGCTTTCACACTGGTTGCAATTATTCCTGTTATACGATGGAAAAACTGTTGTACATATATCGTATTTTATGCTTCTGGCGTTGACTTCTTAGGGCCTAACTATTCGATGTGGTGGAGCAACTCTCTAGAGTGAAGCCTAGGTTGCCCGGAACGTAGAAATGACCATTACTTGCACACTGGTTGCAATTATTCGTTTTATACGGTGGAAAAACTGTTGTACTTATTTTGTATTTGGTGCTCCTGGCGTTGACTTCTTAGGCCCTAACTATTGGATCTGGCGGTCCAACGCCCTAGAGTGAACCCTAGGTTGCCCGGAACGTAGAAACGTCCATTACTTTCATACTGGTTGCAATTATTCGTTTTATTCGATGGAAAAACTGTTGTATTTATATTGTACTTTATGCTTCTGGCGTTGACATCTTAGGCCGCAACTATTCGATGTGGTGGAGCAACGCCCTAGAGTGATGCCTAGGTTGCCCGGAATGTAGAAATGACCAAACCTTTCACACTGGTTGCAATTTTTCCTGTTATACAAGGGAAAAACTTCTGTACTTATATTGTATTTTATGCTTCTGGCGTTGACTTCTTAGGCCCTAACTATTCGATCTGGCGCAGCAACGCCCTAGGGTGAAGCATAGATTGCCCGGAATGTAGAAATGACCATCACTTTCACACTGGTTGCAACTATTCCTGTTATACGATGGAAAAACTGTTGTATTTATATTGTATTTTATGCACCTGGCGTTGACTTCTTAGGCCCTAACTATTGGATCTGGTGGACCAACGCCCTAGAGAGAAGCCAATGTTACCCGGAACGTAGAAATGACCATTACTTTCACACTGGTTGCAATTAGTCATGCTATACGATGTAAGAACTGTTGTATTTTTATTGTATTTTATGCTTCTGGCGTTGACTTCTAAGGCCCTAACTCTTCGATCTTCTGGAGCAATGCCTCAGAGTTATGTCTAGGATGCCCGGAACGTAGAAATGGCCGTTACTTTCACACTGGTTGCAATCATTCCTGTTATACGATGGAAAGACTGTTGTATTTTTATTGTGTTTTATGCTTCGGACGTTGACTTCTAAGGCCGTAGCTATTCGATCTGGTGGAGAAACGCCCTAGAGTGAAGGATAGGTTGCCCGAAACGTAGAAATGACCATTACTTTCGCACTGGTCGCAACCATTTCTGTTATACAATGGAAAATCTGTATTTATATTGTATTTTATGCTTCCGGCGTGGACCTCTAAGGACATAACTCTTCGATCTGGTGGAGCAACGCCCTAGAGTGAAGCCTAGTCTGCCCGGAACGTAGAAATGATCATTACCTTCACACTTGTTTCAATTATTCATGCTATACGATGGAAAAACTGTTGCACTTTTATTGTATATTCTGCGCCTGGCGTTGACTTCTAAGCTCGTAGCTATTCGATGTGGTGGAGCAACGCAATAGAGTGAAGCCTAGGTTGCCCGGAACGTAGAAATGTCCATTACTTTCACACTGGTTGCAATTATTCCTGTCATAGGGTGGAAAAACTGTTGTATTTTTATTGTATTTTATGCTTCTGGAGTTGACTCCTAAGGTCTTAACTATTCGATCTGGTGGAGCAACGCCCTAGAGTGAGTTCTAGGTTGCACGGAACGTAGAAATGGCCATTACTTTCACACTGGTTGCAATTATTCGTTTTATACGATGGAAAAACTATTGTATTTATATTGTATTTTATGCGTCTGGCGTTGACTTCTAAGGCCGTAGCTACTCGATGTGTTGGAGCAACTCTCTAGAGTGAAGCCTAGGTTGCCAGGAACGTAGAAATGACCATATCTTTCACACTGTTTGCAATTATTCCTGATTTACGGTGGAAAAGCTGTTGCATTTATGTTGTATTTAATGCTTCTGGCGTTGACTTCTAAGGCCATAGCTATTCGGTGTGTTCGAGCAACGCCCTAGAGTGAAGCCTAGGTTGCCCGGAACGTAGTAATGTCCATATCTAACACACTGGTCACAATTGTTCCTGTTATACGATGGAAAAGCTGTTGTACTTGTATTGTATTTTATGCTTCTGGCGTAGACTTCTTGGGCCCTAAATATTCGATTTGGTGGAACGACGCCCTAGAGTGAAGCCTAGGTTGCCCGCATCGTAGAAATGACCATATCTTTCACACTGTTTGCAATTATTCCTGCTATGCGTTGGAAAAACTGTTGTATTTATATTGTATTTTATGCTTCCGGCGTTGTATTCAAAGTCCCTAACTATCCGATCTGGTGGAACAACGCCCTGGAGATAAGCCTAGGTGGTCGGGAAAGTAGAAATGACCATAACTTTCACACTGTTTGCAATCATTCATTTTATGCGATGGAAAAACTCTTGTACATATATCGCATTTGGTGCTCCTGGCGTTGACTTCTTAGGCCCTAACTATTGGATCTGTTGGAGCAACGCCCTTAAGCGAAGCCTAGGTTGCCCGGAACGTAGAAATGACCTGTGCTTTCACACTGGTTGCAATTATTCCTGTTATACGATGGAAAAACTGTTGTACATATATCGTATTTTATGCTTCTGGCGTTGACTTCTTAGGGCCTAACTATTCGATGTGGTGGAGCAACTCTCTAGAGTGAAGCCTAGGTTGCCCGGAACGTAGAAATGACCATTACTTGCACACTGGTTGCAATTATTCGTTTTATACGGTGGAAAAACTGTTGTACTTATTTTGTATTTGGTGCTCCTGGCGTTGACTTCTTAGGCCCTAACTATTGGATCTGGCGGTCCAACGCCCTAGAGTGAACCCTAGGTTGCCCGGAACGTAGAAACGTCCATTACTTTCATACTGGTTGCAATTATTCGTTTTATTCGATGGAAAAACTGTTGTATTTATATTGTACTTTATGCTTCTGGCGTTGACATCTTAGGCCGCAACTATTCGATGTGGTGGAGCAACGCCCTAGAGTGATGCCTAGGTTGCCCGGAATGTAGAAATGACCAAACCTTTCACACTGGTTGCAATTTTTCCTGTTATACAAGGGAAAAACTTCTGTACTTATATTGTATTTTATGCTTCTGGCGTTGACTTCTTAGGCCCTAACTATTCGATCTGGCGCAGCAACGCCCTAGGGTGAAGCATAGATTGCCCGGAATGTAGAAATGACCATCACTTTCACACTGGTTGCAACTATTCCTGTTATACGATGGAAAAACTGTTGTATTTATATTGTATTTTATGCACCTGGCGTTGACTTCTTAGGCCCTAACTATTGGATCTGGTGGACCAACGCCCTAGAGAGAAGCCAATGTTACCCGGAACGTAGAAATGACCATTACTTTCACACTGGTTGCAATTAGTCATGCTATACGATGTAAGAACTGTTGTATTTTTATTGTATTTTATGCTTCTGGCGTTGACTTCTAAGGCCCTAACTCTTCGATCTTCTGGAGCAATGCCTCAGAGTTATGTCTAGGATGCCCGGAACGTAGAAATGGCCGTTACTTTCACACTGGTTGCAATCATTCCTGTTATACGATGGAAAGACTGTTGTATTTTTATTGTGTTTTATGCTTCGGACGTTGACTTCTAAGGCCGTAGCTATTCGATCTGGTGGAGAAACGCCCTAGAGTGAAGGATAGGTTGCCCGAAACGTAGAAATGACCATTACTTTCGCACTGGTCGCAACCATTTCTGTTATACAATGGAAAATCTGTATTTATATTGTATTTTATGCTTCCGGCGTGGACCTCTAAGGACATAACTCTTCGATCTGGTGGAGCAACGCCCTAGAGTGAAGCCTAGTCTGCCCGGAACGTAGAAATGATCATTACCTTCACACTTGTTTCAATTATTCATGCTATACGATGGAAAAACTGTTGCACTTTTATTGTATATTCTGCGCCTGGCGTTGACTTCTAAGCTCGTAGCTATTCGATGTGGTGGAGCAACGCAATAGAGTGAAGCCTAGGTTGCCCGGAACGTAGAAATGTCCATTACTTTCACACTGGTTGCAATTATTCCTGTCATAGGGTGGAAAAACTGTTGTATTTTTATTGTATTTTATGCTTCTGGAGTTGACTCCTAAGGTCTTAACTATTCGATCTGGTGGAGCAACGCCCTAGAGTGAGTTCTAGGTTGCACGGAACGTAGAAATGGCCATTACTTTCACACTGGTTGCATTTATTCCTGTTATACGATGGAAAAACGGTTGCATTTTTATTGTACTTTCTGCTCCTGGCGTTGACTTCTAAGGTCCTAGCCATTCCATCTGATTGTGCAATGCCTCAGAGTTAAGTCTAGGATGCACGGAACGTAGAAACGGCCATTACTTTCACACTAGTTGCAATTATTCGTTTTACACGATGGAAAAACTGTTTTATTTTTATTTTATTTTATGCTTAAGACGTTGACTTCTAAGGCCCTAGATATTCCATCTGGTGGAACAACGCCCTACAGCGAAACCTAGGTTGCCCGGAACGTAGAAATGACCATTACCTTCACACTGGTTGCAATTATTCCTGCTATACGATGGAAAAATTTCTGTATTTATATTGTCTTTTATGCTTCCGGCGTTGACATCTAAGGCCCTAACTCTTCCATCTGGTAGATCAATGCCTCAGAGTTAAGTCTAGGATGCCCGGAACGTAGAAATGGCCGTTACTTTCGCACTAGTTGAAATCATTCCTGTTATACGATGGAAAAACTGTTTTATTTTTAATTTGATTAATGCTTCCGGCGTAGCCTTCTAAGACGCTAGCTTACCGATCTGGTGGATCAGCGCCCTAGAGTGCAGCCTAGGTTGCCGGGAACGTAGAAATGACCATTGCCTACACACTGGTTGCAATTATTCCTGTTACAGGATGAAAAACTGTTTTATTTTTATTTTGTTTTATGCTTCTGGCGTTGACTTCTAAGGGCCTAGATATTCGATCTGGTGGAGCAACGCCGTGGAGTGAAGCCTACGTTGCCCTGCACGTAGAATTGGCTGTTACTTTCACACTGGTTGCAATTATTCCTGTTATACAATGGAAAAACTGTTTTATTTTTATTTTATTTTATGCTTCGGGCGTTGACTTCTGAGGCCCTGACTATTCGATCTGGTGGAGCAACGCCATAGAGTGAAACCTAGGCTGCCCGGAACGTAGAAATGACCATTACATTCACAATGGTTGCAATTATTCCTGTTACCCGATGGAAAAGCTGTTGTATTTATATTTCATTTTATGCTTCTGGCGTTGACTTCTAAGGCCCTAGCTATTCGATCTGGTGGAACGACGAACTAGGCTGCAGCCTAGGTTACCCTGAACATAGAAATGACCATTACTATCACACTGGTTGCAATTATTCCTTCCATACGATGGAAAAACTCTTGTATTTTTATTGTATTTTATTCGTCTGACGTTGTTTTCTAAGGCCCTAGCTATTCCATCTGGTGGTGCAGTGCCTCAGAGATAAGTCTAGGATGCCCGGAACGTAGAAATAGCCATTACATTCACACTGGTTGCAATTATTCCTTTTATACGATGGAAAAACTGTTGTATTTTTATTGTATTTTATGCGTCTGGCGTTGTTTTCTAAGGCCCTAACTATTCGACCTGGTGGAGCAACGCCCTTGAGTGAACCCAAGGTTGCACGGATCGTAGAAATGGCCACTACTTTCACACACGTTGCAGTTATTCCAGTTATACGATGGAAAAACTGTTGTATTTTTATTTTATTTTATGCTCCAGCCATTGGCTTCTAAGGCCCTAGCTATTCGATCTGGTGGATCAGCGCCCTAGAGTGCAGCCTAGGTTGCCCGGAACGTAGAAATGACCATTACCTTCACAATGGTTCCAATTACTCCTGTTATACAATGGAAAAACTTCTGTATTTATATTGTATTTTATGCTTCCGGCGTTGACTTCTAAGGCCCTAACTCTTCGATATGGTGGAGCAAAGCCTCAGAGTTAGGTCTAGGATGCCCGGAACGTAGAAATGATCATTACCTTCACCCTGGTTTCAATTATTCATGCTATATGATGGGAAAACTGTTGCACTTTTATTGTATTTTCTGCTCCTGCCGTTGACTTCTAAGCTCGTAGCTATTCGATGTGGTGGAGCAATACCTCAGGGTTAAGTGTAGGATTCCCCGAACGTAGAAATGACCATTACCTTCACACTGGTTGCAATTATTCGTTTTATACGATAGAAAAACTGTTGTATTTATCTTGTATTTGATGCTTCTGGCGTTGGCTTCTTAGAACCTAACTAAGGTATATGGTGGACCAACGCCCTAGAGTGAAGCCTAGGTTGCCCGGAACGTAGAAATGACCATCACTTTCACACTGGTTGCAATTACTCCTTTTATGCGATGGAAAAACTGTTGCATTTTTATTGTATTTTACGCTTCTGGCGTTGACTTCTAAGGCCCTAACTATTCGGTCAGGTGGAGCGACGCCCTAGGGTGTAGCCTGGGTTGTCCGGAACGTAGAAATGACCATAACTTTCATACTGGTTGCAATTATTCGTTTTATACGATGGAAAAACAATTGTATTTATATTCTATTTTATGCTTCTGGCGTTGACTTCTTAGGCCCTAACAATTCGATCTGGTGGAGCAACGCCCTAGGGTGAAGCCTAGGTCGCCCGGATCGTAGAAATGACCATTTCTTGCACACTGGTTGCAATTATTCGTTTTATACGATGGAAAAACTGTTGTATTTATTATGTATTTTATGCTTCGGGCGTTGACTTCCAAGGCCCTAACTATTCGATCTGGTGGAGCAACGCACTAGAGAGAAGCCTAGGTTGCCCGGAACGTAGAAATGACCATTACCTTCACGTTGCTTGCAATTATACATTTTATACGATGGAAAGACTGTTGTATTTTTATTATATTTTATGCTGCTGGCGTTGACTTCTAAGTCCCTTGCTATTCGATCTGGTGGAGCAACGCCCTTGAGCGAAGCCTAGGTTGGCCGGAACGTAGAAATGACCTGTACTTACACACTGTTTGCAATTATTCCTGTTATACGATGGAAAAACTGTTGTACTTATGTTGTATTTTATGCTTCTGGCGTCGAATTCTAAGTCCCAAACTATTCGATCTGGTGGAGCAACGCCCTTGAGTGAAGCCTAGGTTGCCCGTAACGTAGAAATGACCATTACTTTCACACGGTTTGCAAATATAAATTATATACGATGGAAAAGCTGTTGTATTTATATTGCATTTTATGCTTCTGGCGTTGACTTCTTAGGCCCTAACTATATCGATCTGGTGGAGCACCGCCCTGTAGTGAAGCCTTGGTTGCCCGGAACGTAGAAATGACCATAGCTATCACAGTGGTTGCAATTATTCCTGTTATACAAGGGAAAAACTGTTGTATTTGTATTATATTTTATGCTTCAGTCGTTGAGTTCTAAGGCCGCAGCTATTCGATGTGGTGGAGCAACGCCCTAGAGTGAAGCCTAGGTTGCCCGAAACGTAGAAATGACCATACCTTTCACACTGGTTGCATTTATTCCTGTTATACGATGGAAAAGCTGTTGTATTTGTATTATATTTTATGCTTCAGACGTTGACTTCTAGGGCCGTAGATATTCGATGTGGTGGAGAAACGCCCTAGAGTGAAGCCTAGGTTGCCCGGAAAGTAGAAATGCCCATTACTTTCACACTGGTTGTAATTATTCCTGTTATACGATAGAATATATGTTGTATTTTTATTTTATTTTGTGCTCCTGGCGTTGACTTCTAAGGTCCTAGCTATTCGATCTGGTGGAGCAACGCCCTAGAGAGAAGCCTAGATTGCCCGGAACGTAGAAATGACCATTACGTTCAGGCATGTTGCAATTGTTCCTGTTATACGATGAAAGAACTGTTGTATTTTTATTGTGTTTTATGCGTCTGGAGTTGTTTTCTCAGGCCCTAGCTATTCGACCTGGTCGACCAACGCCCGAGAGTGAAGCCTAGGTTGCACGGAACGTAGAAATGCCCATTACTTTCACACTGGTTGTAATTATTCCTGTTATACGATGGAATAACTGTTGTATTTATATTTTATTTTACGCTTCTGGCGTTGACTTCTAAGGCCCTAGCTATTCGATCTGATGGTGCAACGCTCTAGAGTGAAGCCTAGGGTGCCCGGAACTTAGAAGTGACCATCACCTTCACTCTGGTTGCAATTATTCCTGTTATACGATGGAATAACTGTTGTATTTATATTTTATTTTACGCTTCTGGCGTTGACTTCTAAGGCCCTAGCTATTCGATCTGATGGTGCAACGCTCTAGAGTGAAGCCTAGGTTGCCCGGAACTTAGAAGTGACCATCACCTTCACTCTGGTTGCAATTATGCCTGTTATACGATGGAAAAACTGTTGTATTTTTATTGTATTTTATGCTTCGGGCGTTGACTGCTAAGGCCGTAGCTATTCGATCTGGTAGAGCAACGCCCTAGAGTTAAGTCTAGCATGTCCGGGACGTAGAAATGGCCATTGCTTTCACACTGGTTGCAATTATTCGTTTTATACCGTGGAAAAACTGTTGTATTTATATTGTATTTTATGCGTCTGGTGTAGTTTTCTAAGGCCCTAACTATACGACCTGGTGGACCAACGCCCTAGAGTGAAGCCTAGGTTGCACGGAACGTAGAAATGCCCATTACTTTCACACTGGTTGTAATTATTCCTGTTATACGACGGAAAAACTGTGGGTTTTTTATTGTATTTTATGCTCCGGGCGTTGACTTCTGAGGTCCTAACTATTGGATCTGGTGGAGCAACGCCCTAGAGTGAAGCCTAGGTTGCACGGAACGTAGAAATGACCATTACTTTCACACTGGTTGTCATTATTCCTGTTACACGATGGAATAACTGTTGTATTTTTATTTTATTTTATGCTTCTGGCGTTGACTTCTAAGGCCTAAGCTATTCGATCTGGTGGAGCAACGCCCTAGGGTGAAGCCTAGGTTGCCCGGAACGTTGAAATGACTATCACCTTCACTCTGGTTGCAATTATTCCTGTTATACGATGGAAAAGCTATTGTACCTTTATTGTATTTTATGCTTCTGTCGTTGACTTCTTAGGCCCTAACTATTGGATCTGGTGGAGGAACGCCCTAGAGTGAAGCCTAGGTTGCCCGGAACGTGGAAATGACCATCACGTTCACATTTGTTGCAATTATTCCCGTTATACGATGGAAAAACTGCTGTATTTTTATTTTACTTTATGCTTCTGGCGTTGACTTCTAAGTCCCTAACTATTCGATCTGGTGGAGCAACGCCCTAGGGTGAAGCCGAGGTTGCCCGGAACGTAGAAATGACCATTACTTTCACACTGGTTGCCATTATTCGTTTTATACGATGGAAAAACTGTTGTATTTATTTTGTATTTGGTGCTTCTGGCATTGACTTCTTAAGCCCTAACTATTAGTTGTGGTGGACCAACGCCCTAGAGTGAAGCCTAGGTTGCCCGGAACGTAGTAATGACCATATCTTGCACGCTGGTTGCAATGATGCCAGTTATACGATGGTAAAACTGTTGTATTTTTATTGTATTTTATGCGTCTGGAGTTGTTTTCTAAGGCCCCAACTATTCGACCTGGTGTAGCAACGCGCTAGAGTGAAGTCTAGGTTGCACGGAACGTAGAAATGCCAATTTCTTTCACAGTGGTTGTAATTATTCCTGTTATACGATGGAATAGCTGCTCTATTTTTATTTTATTTTGTGCTTCTGGCGTTGACTTCTAAGGCCCTAGCTATTCGATCTTGTGGAGCAACGCCCTATGGTGAAGCCTAGGTTGCCCGGAACGTAGAAATGACAATCACCTTCACTCTTGTTGCAATTATTCCTGTTATACGATGGAAAAGCTGTTGTATCTTTATTGTATTTTATGCTTCTGGCGTTGACTTCTTATGTCCTAACTATTGGATCTGGTGGAGCAACGCCCTAGAGTGAAGCCTAGGATGCCCGGAAAGTAGAAATGCCCATTACTTTCACACTGGTTGTAATTATTCCTGTTATACGATGGAATATATGTTGTATTTTTATTGTATTTTATGCTTCTGGTGTAGACTTCCTAAGCCCTAGCTCTTCGATCTGGAAGAACAACGCCCTAGAGTGAAGCGTAGGTTTCCCGGAACGTAGAATTGACCATCACTTTCACACTGGTTGCAATTATTCCTGTTATACGATGGAAAAGCTGTTGTATTTATATAATATTTTATGCTTCAGGCGTTGACTTCTAAGGCCGTAGATATTCGATGTGGTGGAGAAACGCCCTTGAGTGAAGCCTAGGTTTCCCGTAACGTAGAAATGACCATTACTTTCACACTGTTTGCAAATATAAATTATATACGATGGAAAAGCTGTTGTATTTATATTGCATTTTATGCTTCTGGCGTTGACTTCTTAGGCCCTAACTATTTTATCTGGTGGAGCACCGCCCTGTAGTGAAGCCTTGGTTGGCCGGAACGTAGAAATGACCATAGCTATCACAGTGGTACGCAATTATTCCTGTTATACAAGGGAAAAACTGTTGTATTTACATTATATTTTATGCTTCAGACGTTGACTTCTAAGGCCGTAGCTATTCGATGTGGTGGAGAAACGCCCTAGAGTGAAGCCTAGGTTGCCCGGAAAGTAGAAATGACCATTACCTCCACACTGTTTGCAATTATTCATTTTATACAATGGAAAAACTGTTGTATTTATATTGTTTTTTATAGTTATGGCGTTGACTTCTAAGGCCGCAGCTATTCGATGTGGTGGAGCAATGCCCTAGAGTGAAGCCTAGGATGCCCGCAACGTAGAAATGACAATATCTTTCACACTGTTTGCAATTATTCCTGTTATATGATTGAAAAACTGTTGTATTTATATTGTATTTTTTGCTTCTGGCGTTGACTTCTAAGGTCGCAGCTATTCGATGTGGTGGAGCAACGTCCTAGATTGAAGGCTAGATTGCCCGGAACGTAGAAATGACCATACCTTTCACAGTGGTTGCAATTATTCGTTTTATACGATGGAAAAACTGCTGTACATATGTCGTATTTTATGCTTCTGGCGTTGATTTCTTAGGCCCTAACGATTCGACCTGGTGGAGCACCGCCCTAGAGTGAAGCCTAGGTTGCCCGGAACGTAGAAATGATCATCACATTCACACTGGTTGCAATTATTCATGTTATACGATGGTGTAACTGTTGTACATATATCGTATTTTATGCTTCTGGCGTTGACTTCTTAGGCCCTAACAATTCGATCTGGTGGAGCAACGCCCTAGGGTGAAGCCTAGGTCGCCCGGATCGTAGAAATGACCATTACTTGCACACTGGTTGCAATTATTCCTGTTACACGATGGAATAACTGTTGTATTTTTATTTTATTTTGTGCGTCTGTCGTTGACTTCCAAGGCCCGAACTATTCGATCTGGTGGAGCAGCGCCAAAGAGTGAAGCCTAGGTTACCCGGAACGTAGAAATGACCATCACTTTCACAATGGTTGCAATTATTCCTGTTATACGATGGAAAAACTGTAGTATCTATTTTGTATTTTATGCTTCTGGCGTTGACTTCTTAGGTCCTAACTATTGGATCTGGTGGAGCAACGCCCTCTGATGAAGCCCAGGTTGCCCGGAACGTAGAAATGACCATAACTTTCATACTGATTGCAATTATTCGTATTATACGATGGAAAATCTGTTGTATTTATATTGTATTTTATGCTTCTGGTGTACACTTCTTAGGCCCTAGCTATTCGATCTGGAGGAACAACGCCCTAGAGTGAAGCCTAGGTTGCCCGGAACGTAGAAATGACCATAACCTTCATACTGATTGCAATTATTCGATTTATACAATGGAAAAACTGTTGTACTTATATTGTATGTTATGCATCTGGCGTTGACTCCTAAGGCCGTAGCTACTCGTTGTGGTAGAGCAACGCCCTAGCGTGAAGCCTAGGTTGCCCGCAACGTAGAAATAACCATCACTTCCACACTGTTAGCAATTATTCATTTTATACAATGGAAAAACTGTTGTATTTATATTGTATTTTATGCTTCTGGCGGTTACTTCTAAGGCCGCAGCTATTCGATGTGGTGGAGCAGCGCCCTAGAGTGAAGACTAGGTTTCCCGGAACGTAGAAATGACCATACCTTTCACACAGGTTGCAATTATTCCTGTTACATAAGGGAAAATGTGTTGTATTTATATTGTATTTTATGCTTCTGGCGTTGACTTCTAAGGCCCTAACTATTCCATCTGGTGGAGCAACGCCAAAGAGTGAAGCCTAGGTTACCCGGAAAGTAGAAATGACCAGTACTTTCACACTGGTTGCAATTATTCGTATTATACGATGGAAAAACAGTTGTATTTGTATTGTATTTTATGCTTCTGGTGTAGACTTCTTATGCCCTAGCCATTCGATCTGGAGGAACAACGCCATAGAGTGAAGCCTAGGTTGCCCGGAACGTAGAAATGACCATAACCTTCATACTGATTGCAATTATTCGTTTTATACGATGGAAAAACTGTTGTACTTATATTGTATGTTATGCCTCTGGCGTTGACTCCGAAGGCCGTAGCTATTCGATGTGGTGGAGCAACGCCATAGCGTGAAGCCTAGGTTGCCCGGAACGTAGAAATAATCATTACTTCGACACTGTTTGCAATTATTCATTTTATACAATGGAAAAACTGATGTATTTATATTTTATTTTATAGTTATGGCGTTGACTTCTATGGCCGTAGCTATTCGATGTGGTGGAGCAATGCCCTAGAGTGAAGCCTAGGATGCCCGGAACGTAGAAATGACCATACCTTACAAACTGGTTGCAATTATTACTGTTATACAAGGGAATAACTGTTGTATTTATATTGCAGTTTAAGCTTCTGGCGTTGACTTCTTAGTCCCTAACTATTCGATCTGGCGGAACAACGCCCTAGAGTGAGTCCTACGTTACCCGGAACGTAGAAGTGACCATCACTTTCACACTGGTTGCAGTTATTCCTGTTATACGATGGAAAAACTGTTGGAACTATTTTGTATTTTAGTTTTCTGGCGTTGACTTCTTAGGTCCTAACTATTGGATCTGGTGGAGCAACGCCCTCTGGTGAAGCCCAGTTTGCCCGGAACGTAGAAATGACAATACCTTTCATACTGATTTCAATTATTCGTATTATACGATGGAAAAGCTGTTGTATTTATATTGTATTTTAACATTCTGGCGTTGACTTCTAAGGCCGTAGCTATTCGATGTGGTGGAGCAACGCCCTAGAGAGAAGCCTAGATTGCCCGGAACGTAGAAATGACCATTACGTTCAGGCATGTTGCAATTGTTCCTGTTATACGATGAAAGAGCTGTTGTATTTTTATTGTGTTTTATGCGTTTGGAGTTGTTTTCTCAGGCCCTAACTATTCGACCTGGTCGACCAACGCCCGAGAGTGAAGCCTAGGTTGCACGGAACGTAAAAATGCCCATTACTTTCACACTGGTTGTAATTATTCCTGTTATACGGTGGAATAACTGTTGAATTTATATTTTATTTTACGCTTCTGGCGTTGACTTCTAAGGCCCTAGCTATTCGATCTGATGGTGCAACGCTCTAGAGTGAAGCCTAGGTTGCCCGGAACTTAGAAGTGACCATCACCTTCACTCTGGTTGCAATTATTCCTGTTATACGATGGAATAACTGTTGTATTTATATTTTATTTTACGCTTCTGGCGTTGACTTCTAAGGCCCTAGCTATTCGATCTGATGGTGCAACGCTCTAGAGTGAAGCCTAGGCTGCCTGGAACTTAGAAGTGACCATCACCTTCACTCTGGTTGCAATTATTCCTGCTATACGACGGAAAAACTGTTGTATTTTTATTGTATTATATGCTTCGGGCGTTGACTGCTAAGGCCGTAGCTATTCGATCTGGTAGAGCAACGCCCTAGAGTTAAGTCTAGCATGTCCGGGACGTAGAAATGGCCATTGCTTTCACACTGGTTGCACTTATACGTTTGATACGATGGAAAAGCTCTTGTACGTATATCGTATTTTATGCTTCTAGCGTTGACTTCTTAGGACCTAACTATTCGATCTGGTAGAGCAACGACCTAGGGTGAAGCCTAGGTTGCCCGGAACGTAGAAATGACCATAACTTTCATACTGGTTGCAATTATTCGTTTTATACCGTGGAAAAACTGTTGTATTTATATTGTATTTTATGCGTCTGGTGTAGTTTTCTAAGGCCCTAACTATACGACCTGGTGGACCAACGCCCTAGAGTGAAGCCTAGGTTGCACGGAACGTAGAAATGCCCATTACTTTCACACTGGTTGTAATTATTCCTGTTATACGATGGAATAACTCTTGTATTTATATTGTATTTTCTGCGTCTGGCTTTGACTTCTAAGGTCCTAGCTATTCGATCTGGTGGGGCAACGTCCAAGAGTGAAACCTATGGGGCCTGGGACGCAGGAATGACCATAACTTTCACACTGGTAGCAATTATTCGTTTTATACAATGGAAAAACTGATGTATTTATATTGTATTTTATGCTTCTGGCGTAGACTTCTTAGACCCTAGCTATTCGATCTGGATGAACATCGCCCTAGAGTGAAGCCTAGGTTGCCCGGAACGTAGAAATGACCATCAGTATCACACTGGTTGCAATTATTCCTGTTATATGATGGAAAAACTGTTGTATCTATTTTGTATTTTATGCTTCTGGCGTTGACTTCTTAGGTCCTAACTATAGGATATGGAGGAGCAACGCCCTAGGGTGAAGCCTAGGTTGCCCGGAACGTAGAAATGCCCATTACTTTCACAATGGTTGTAATTATTCCTGCTATACGACGGAAAAACTGTGGGTTTTTTATTGTATTTTATGCTCCGGGCGTTGACTTCTGAGTTCCTAACTATTGGATCTGGTGGAGCAACGCCCTAGAGTGAAGCCTAGGTTGCACGGAACGTAGAAATGCCCATTACTTTCACACTGGTTGTAATTACTCCTGTTACACGATGGAATAACTGTTGTATTTTTATTTTATTTTATGTTTCTGGCGTTGACTTCTAAGGCCTAAGCTATTCGATCTGGTGGAGCAACGCCCTAGGGTGAAGCCTAGGTTGCCCGGAACGTTGAAATGACTATCACCTTCACTCTGGTTGCAATTATTCCTGTTATACGATGGAAAAGCTATTGTACCTTTATTGTATTTTATGCTTCTGTCGTTGACTTCTTAGGCCCTAACTATTGGATCTGGTGGAGGAACGCCCTAGAGTGAAGCCTAGGTTGCCCGGAACGTGGAAATGACCATCACGTTCACATTTGTTGCAATTATTCCCGTTATACGATGGAAAAACTGTTGTATTTTTATTGTATTTTATGCGTCTGGAGTTGTTTTCTAACGCCCCAACTATTCGACCTGGTGGAGCAACGCGCTAGAGTGAAGTCTAGATTGCACGGAACGTAGAAATGCCAATTTCTTTCACAGTGGTTGTAATTATTCCTGTTATACGATGGAATAGCTGCTCTATTTTTATTTTATTTTGTGCTTCTGGCGTTGACTTCTAAGGCCCTAGCTATTCGATCTTGTGGAGCAACGCCCTATGGTGAAGCCTAGGTTGCCCGGAACGTAGAAATGACAATCACCTTCACTCTTGTTGCAATTATTCCTGTTATACGATGGAAAAGCTGTTGTATCTTTATTGTATTTTATGCTTCTGGCGTTGACTTCTTATGTCCTAACTATTGGATCTGGTGGCGCAACGACCTAGGGTGAAGCCTAGGTTGCCCGTAACGTAGAAATGACCATATCATTCATACTGGTTGCAATTATTCGTTTTATACGATGGAAAAACTGTTGTATTTTTATTGTATTTTATGCTTCTGGCATTGACTTCTAAGGCCCTAACTATTCGATCTGGTGGAACAACGCCCTTGAGTGAAGCCTAGGTTGCCCGGAACGTAGAAATGACCATCACTTTCACACTGGTTGCAATTATTCCTGTTACACGATGGAAAAACTGTTGTATTTATATTATATTTTATGCTTCAGACGTTGACTTCTAGGGCCGTAGATATTCGATGTAATGGAGAAACGCCCTAGAGTGAAGCCTAGGTTGCCCGGAAAGTAGAAATGCCCATTACTTTCACACTGGTTGTAATTATTCCTGTGATACGATGGAATATATGTTGTATTTTTATTTTATTTTGTGCTTCTGGCGTTGACTTCTAAGGTCCTAGCTATTCGATCTGCTGGAGCAACGCTCTGGAGTGAAGCCTAGGTTGCCCGGAACTTAGAAATGACCATCACCTTCACTCTGGTTGCAATTAATCCTGTTATACGATGGAAAAACTGTTGTATTTATATTGTATTTTATGCTTCTGGTGTAGACTTCCTAAGCCCTAGCTCTTCGATCTGGAAGAACAACGCCCTAGAGTGAAGCGTAGGTTTCCCGGAACGTAGAATTGACCATCACTTTCACACTGGTTGCAATTATTCCTGTTATACGATGGAAAAGCTGTTGTATTTATATAATATTTTATGCTTCAGGCGTTGACTTCTAAGGCCGTAGATATTCGATGTGGTGGAGAAACGCCCTTGAGTGAAGCCTAGGTTTCCCGTAACGTAGAAATGACCATTACTTTCACACTGTTTGCAAATATAAATTATATACGATGGAAAAGCTGTTGTATTTATATTGCATTTTATGCTTCTGGCGTTGACTTCTTTGGCCCTAACTATTTGATCTGGTGGAGCACCGCCCTGTAGTGAAGCCTTGGTTTGCCGGAACGTAGAAATGACCATTACCTCCACACTGTTTGCAATTATTCATTTTATACAATGGAAAAACTGTTGTATTTCTATTCTATTTTATGCTTCTGGCGTTGACTTCTCAGGCCCTAACTATTCGATCTGGTGGAGCAACGCCTAGACTGAAGCCTAGGTTGCACGGGACGTAGAAATGCCCATTACTTTCACACTGGTTGTAATTATTCCTGTTACACGATGGAATAACTGTTGTATTTTTATTTTATTTTGTGCGTCTGGCGTTGACTTCCAAGGCCCGAACTATTCGATCTGGTGGAGCAGCGCCAAAGAGTGAAGCCTAGGTTACCCGGAACGTAGAAATGACCATCACTTTCACAATGGTTGCAATTATTCCTGTTATACGATGGAAAAACTGTAGTATCTATTTTGTATTTTATGCTTCTGGCGTTGACTTCTTAGGTCCTAACTATTGGATCTGGTGGAGCAACGCCCTCTGATGAAGCCCAGGTTGCCCGGAACGTAGAAATGACCATAACTTTCATACTGATTGCAATTATTCGTATTATACGATGGAAAATCTGTTGTATTTATATTGTATTTTATGCTTCTGGTGTACACTTCTTAGGCCCTAGCTATTCGATCTGGAGGAACAACGCCCTAGAGTGAAGCCTAGGTTGCCCGGAACGTAGAAATGACCATAACCTTCATACTGATTGCAATTATTCGATTTATACAATGGAAAAACTGTTGTACTTATATTCTATGTTATGCATCTGGCGTTGACTCCTAAGGCCGTAGCTACTGGTTGTGGTGGAGCAACGCCCTAGCGTGAAGCCTAGGTTGCCCGCAACGTAGAAATAACCATCACTTCCACACTGTTAGCAATTATTCATTTTATACGATGGAAAAACAGTTGTATTTGTATTGTATTTTATGCTTCTGGTGTAGACTTCTTATGCCCTAGCCATTCGATCTGGAGGAACAACGCCATAGAGTGAAGCCTAGGTTGCCCGGAACGTAGAAATGACCATAACCTTCATACTGATTGCAATTATTCGTTTTATACGATGGAAAAACTGTTGTACTTATATTGTATGTTATGCCTCTGGCGTTGACTCCGAAGGCCGTAGCTATTCGATGTGGTAGAGCAACGCCATAGCGTGAAGCCTAGGTTGCCCGGAACGTAGAAATAACCATTACTTCGACACTGTTTGCGATTATTCATTTTATACAATGGAAAAACTGATGTATTTATATTTTATTTTATAGTTATGGCGTTGACTTCTATGGCCGTAGCTATTCGATGTGGTGGAGCAATGCCCTAGAGTGAAGCCTAGGATGCCCGGAACGTAGAAATGACCATACCTTACAAACTGGTTGCAATTATTACTGTTATACAAGGGAATAACTGTTGTATTTATATTGCAGTTTAAGCTTCTGGCGTTGACTTCTTAGTCCCTAACTATTCGATCTGGCGGAACAACGCCCTAGAGTGAATCCTACGTTACCCGGAACGTAGAAGTGACCATCACTTTCACACTGGTTGCAATTATTCCTGTTATACGATGGAAAAACTGTTGGAACTATTTTGTATTGTATGCTTCTGGCGTTGACTTCTTAGGTCCTAACTATTGGATCTGTTGGAGCAACGCCCTCTGGTGAAGCCCAGTTTGCCCGGAACGTAGAAATGACAATACCTTTCATACTGATTTCAATTATTCGTATTATACGATGGAAAAGCTGTTGTATTTATATTGTATTTTAACATTCTGGCGTTGACTTCTAAGGCCGTAGCTATTCGATGTGGTGGAGCAACGCCCTAGAGAGAAGCCTAGATTGCCCGGAACGTAGAAATGACCATTACGTTCAGGCATGTTGCAATTGTTCCTGTTATACGATGAAAGAACTGTTGTATTTTTATTGTGTTTTATGCGTCTGGAGTTGTTTTCTCAGGCCCTAACTATTCGACCTGGTGGACCAACGCCCGAGAGTGAAGCCTAGGTTGCACGGAACGTGGAAATGCCCATTACTTTCACACTGGTTGTAATTATTCCTGTTATACGATGGAATAACTGTTGTATTTATATTTTATTTTACGCTTCTGGCGTTGACTTCTAAGGCCCTAGCTATTCGATCTGGTGGTGCAACGCTCTAGAGTGAAGCCTAGGTTGGCCGGAACTTAGAAGTGACCATCATCTTCACTCTGGTTGCAATTTTTCCTGTTATACGATGGAAAAACTGTTGTATTTTTATTGTATTTTATGCTTCGGGCGTTGACTGCTAAGGCCGTAGCTGTTCGATCTGGTAGAGCAACGCCCTAGAGTTAAGTCTAGCATGTCCGGGACGTAGAAATGGCCATTGCTTTCACACTGGTTGCACTTATTCGTTTGATACGATGGAAAAGCTCTTGTACATATATCGTATTTTATGCTTCTAGCGTTGACTTCTTAGGACCTAACTATTCGATCTGGTAGAGCAACGCCCTAGGGTGAAGCCTAGGTTGCCCGGAACGTAGAAATGACCATAACTTTCATACTGGTTGCAATTATTCGTTTTATACCGTGGAAAAACTGTTGTATTTATATTGTATTTTATGCGTCTGGTGTAGTTTTCTAAGGCCCTAACTATACGACCTGGTGGACCAACGCCCTAGAGTGAAGCCTAGGTTGCACGGAACGTAGAAATGCCCATTACTTTCACACTGGTTGTAATTATTCCTGTTATACGGTGGAATAACTCTTGTATTTATATTGTATTTTCTACGTCTGGCTTTGACTTCTAAGGTCCTAGCTATTCGATCTGGTGGGGCAACGTCCAAGAGTGAAACCTATTGGGCCTGGGACGCAGGAATGACCATAACTTTCACACTGGTAGCAATTATTCGTTTTATACAATGGAAAAACTGATGTCTTTATATTGTATTTTATGCTTCTGGCGTAGACTTCTTAGGCCCTAGCTATTCGATCTGGATGAACAACGCCCTAGAGTGAAGCCTAGGTTGCCCGCAACGTAGAAATGACCATCAGTTTCACACTGGTTGCAATTATTCCTGTTATATGATGGAAAAACTGTTGTATCTATTTTGTATTTTATGCTTCTGGCGTTGACTTCTTAGGTCCTAACTATTGGATCTGGAGGAGCAACGCCCTAGGGTGAAGCCTAGGTTGCCCGGAACGTAGAAATGCCCATTACTTTCACGCTGGTTGTAATTATTCCTGCTATACGACGGAAAAACTGTGGTATTTTTATTGTATTTTATGCTTCGGGCGTTGACTTCTTAGGCCCTAACTATTGGATCTGGTGGAGCAACGCCTCGAGTGATGCCTTGGTTGCCCGGAACGTAGAAATGACCATAACCTTCACTCTGGTTGCTATTATTCCTGTTATACGATGGAAAAACTGTTGTATTTTTATTGTATTTTATGCTTCGGGCGTTGACTTCTAAGGCCGTAGCTATTCGATCTGGTATAGCAACGCCCTACAGTTAAGTCTAGGTTGCCCGGAACGTAGAAATGACCATAACCTTCATACTGATTGCAATTATTCGTTTTATACGATGGAAAAACTGTAGTACTTATATTGTATGTTATGCCTCTGGCGTTGACTCCTAAGGCTGTAGCTATTCGATGTGGTGGGACAACGCCCTAGAGTGAAGCCTAGGTTGCCCGGAAGGTAGAAATGACCATAACTTTCATACTGGTTGCAATTATTCGTTTTATACGATGGAAAAACAATTGCATTTATATCGTATTTTATGATTCTGGCGTTGACTTCTAAGGCCGTAGCTATTCGATGTGTTGGAGCATCTCTCTAGGGTGAAGCCTAGGTTGCCAGGAACGTAGAAATGACCATATATTTCCCACTGTTTGCAATTATTCCTGTTATACGGTGGAAAAGCTGTTGTATTTATACTGTATTTAATGCTTCTGGCGTTGACTTCTGATGCCATAGCTATTCGATGTGGTCGAGCAACGCCATAGAGTGAAGCCTAGGTAGCCAGCAACGTAGATATGACCATATCTTACAGACTGGTGTCAATTATTCCTGTTAAACGATGGAAAAACTTTTGTATTTTTATTGTATTTTAAGCTTCGGGCGCGTGACTTCTAAGGTCCTAACTATTGGATCTGGTGGAGCAACGCCCTAGGGTGAAGCCTAGGTTGCCCGGAAGGTAGAAATGACCATAACCTTCATACTGATTGCAATTATTCGATTTATACAATGGAAAAACTGTTGTACTTATATTCTATGTTAGGCATCTGGCGTTGACTCCTAAGGCCGTAGCTACTGGTTGTGGTGGAGCAACGCCCTAGCGTGAAGCCTAGGTTGCCCGCAACGTAGAAATAACCATCACTTCCACACTGTTAGCAATTATTCATTTTATACGATGGAAAAACAGTTGTATTTGTATTGTATTTTATGCTTCTGGTGTAGACTTCTTATGCCCTAGCCATTCGATCTGGAGGAACAACGCCATAGAGTGAAGCCTAGGTTGCCCGGAACGTAGAAATGACCATAACCTTCATACTGATTGCAATTATTCGTTTTATACGATGGAAAAACTGTTGTACTTATATTTTATTTTATAGTTATGGCGTTGACTTCTATGGCCGTAGCTATTCGATGTGGTGGAGCAATGCCCTAGAGTGAAGCCTAGGATGCCCGGAACGTAGAAATGACCATACCTTACAAACTGGTTGCAATTATTACTGTTATACAAGGGAATAACTGTTGTATTTATATTGCAGTTTAAGCTTCTGGCGTTGACTTCTTAGGCCCTAACTATTGGATCTGGTGGAGGAACGCCCTAGAGTGAAGCCTAGGTTGCCCGGAACGTGGAAATGACCATCACGTTCACATTTGTTGCAATTATTCCTGTTATACGATGGAAAAGCTGTTGTATCTTTATTGTATTTTATGCTTCTGGCGTTGACTTCTTATGTCCTAACTATTGGATCTGGTGGCGCAACGACCTAGGGTGAAGCCTAGGTTGCCCGTAACGTAGAAATGACCATATCATTCATACTGGTTGCAATTATTCGTTTTATACGATGGAAAAACTGTTGTATTTTTATTGTATTTTATGCTTCTGGCATTGACTTCTAAGGCCCTAACTATTCGATCTGGTGGAACAACGCCCTTGAGTGAAGCCTAGGTTGCCCGGAACGTAGAAATGACCATCACTTTCACACTGGTTGCAATTATTCCTGTTACACGATGGAAAAACTGTTGTATTTATATTATATTTTATGCTTCAGACGTTGACTTCTAGGGCCGTAGATATTCGATGTGATGGAGAAACGCCCTAGAGTGAAGCCTAGGTTGCCCGGAAAGTAGAAATGCCCATTACTTTCACACTGGTTGTAATTATTCCTGTTATACGATGGAATATATGTTGTATTTTTATTTTATTTTGTGCTTCTGGCGTTGACTTCTAAGGTCCTAGCTATTCGATCTGCTGGAGCAACGCTCTGGAGTGAAGCCTAGGTTGCCCGGAACTTAGAAATGACCATCACCTTCACTCTGGTTGCAATTAATCCTGTTATACGATGGAAAAACTGTTGTATTTATATTGTATTTTATGCTTCTGGTGTAGACTTCCTAAGCCCTAGCTCTTCGATCTGGAAGAACAACGCCCTAGAGTGAAGCGTAGGTTTCCCGGAACGTAGAATTGACCATCACTTTCACACTGGTTGCAATTATTCCTGTTATACGATGGAAAAGCTGTTGTATTTATATAATATTTTATGCTTCAGGCGTTGACTTCTAAGGCCGTAGATATTCGATGTGGTGGAGAAACGCCCTTGAGTGAAGCCTAGGTTTCCCGTAACGTAGAAATGACCATTACTTTCACACTGTTTGCAAATATAAATTATATACGATGGAAAAGCTGTTGTATTTATATTGCATTTTATGCTTCTGGCGTTGACTTCTTTGGCCCTAACTATTTGATCTGGTGGAGCACCGCCCTGTAGTGAAGCCTTGGTTTGCCGGAACGTAGAAATGACCATTACCTCCACACTGTTTGCAATTATTCATTTTATACAATGGAAAAACTGTTGTATTTCTATTCTATTTTATGCTTCTGGCGTTGACTTCTCAGGCCCTAACTATTCGATCTGGTGGAGCAACGCCTAGACTGAAGCCTAGGTTGCACGGGACGTAGAAATGCCCATTACTTTCACACTGGTTGTAATTATTCCTGTTACACGATGGAATAACTGTTGTATTTTTATTTTATTTTGTGCGTCTGGCGTTGACTTCCAAGGCCCGAACTATTCGATCTGGTGGAGCAGCGCCAAAGAGTGAAGCCTAGGTTACCCGGAACGTAGAAATGACCATCACTTTCACAATGGTTGCAATTATTCCTGTTATACGATGGAAAAACTGTAGTATCTATTTTGTATTTTATGCTTCTGGCGTTGACTTCTTAGGTCCTAACTATTGGATCTGGTGGAGCAACGCCCTCTGATGAAGCCCAGGTTGCCCGGAACGTAGAAATGACCATAACTTTCATACTGATTGCAATTATTCGTATTATACGATGGAAAATCTGTTGTATTTATATTGTATTTTATGCTTCTGGTGTACACTTCTTAGGCCCTAGCTATTCGATCTGGAGGAACAACGCCCTAGAGTGAAGCCTAGGTTGCCCGGAACGTAGAAATGACCATAACCTTCATACTGATTGCAATTATTCGATTTATACAATGGAAAAACTGTTGTACTTATATTCTATGTTATGCATCTGGCGTTGACTCCTAAGGCCGTAGCTACTGGTTGTGGTGGAGCAACGCCCTAGCGTGAAGCCTAGGTTGCCCGCAACGTAGAAATAACCATCACTTCCACACTGTTAGCAATTATTCATTTTATACGATGGAAAAACAGTTGTATTTGTATTGTATTTTATGCTTCTGGTGTAGACTTCTTATGCCCTAGCCATTCGATCTGGAGGAACAACGCCATAGAGTGAAGCCTAGGTTGCCCGGAACGTAGAAATGACCATAACCTTCATACTGATTGCAATTATTCGTTTTATACGATGGAAAAACTGTTGTACTTATATTGTATGTTATGCCTCTGGCGTTGACTCCGAAGGCCGTAGCTATTCGATGTGGTAGAGCAACGCCATAGCGTGAAGCCTAGGTTGCCCGGAACGTAGAAATAACCATTACTTCGACACTGTTTGCGATTATTCATTTTATACAATGGAAAAACTGATGTATTTATATTTTATTTTATAGTTATGGCGTTGACTTCTATGGCCGTAGCTATTCGATGTGGTGGAGCAATGCCCTAGAGTGAAGCCTAGGATGCCCGGAACGTAGAAATGACCATACCTTACAAACTGGTTGCAATTATTACTGTTATACAAGGGAATAACTGTTGTATTTATATTGCAGTTTAAGCTTCTGGCGTTGACTTCTTAGTCCCTAACTATTCGATCTGGCGGAACAACGCCCTAGAGTGAATCCTACGTTACCCGGAACGTAGAAGTGACCATCACTTTCACACTGGTTGCAATTATTCCTGTTATACGATGGAAAAACTGTTGGAACTATTTTGTATTGTATGCTTCTGGCGTTGACTTCTTAGGTCCTAACTATTGGATCTGTTGGAGCAACGCCCTCTGGTGAAGCCCAGTTTGCCCGGAACGTAGAAATGACAATACCTTTCATACTGATTTCAATTATTCGTATTATACGATGGAAAAGCTGTTGTATTTATATTGTATTTTAACATTCTGGCGTTGACTTCTAAGGCCGTAGCTATTCGATGTGGTGGAGCAACGCCCTAGAGAGAAGCCTAGATTGCCCGGAACGTAGAAATGACCATTACGTTCAGGCATGTTGCAATTGTTCCTGTTATACGATGAAAGAACTGTTGTATTTTTATTGTGTTTTATGCGTCTGGAGTTGTTTTCTCAGGCCCTAACTATTCGACCTGGTGGACCAACGCCCGAGAGTGAAGCCTAGGTTGCACGGAACGTGGAAATGCCCATTACTTTCACACTGGTTGTAATTATTCCTGTTATACGATGGAATAACTGTTGTATTTATATTTTATTTTACGCTTCTGGCGTTGACTTCTAAGGCCCTAGCTATTCGATCTGGTGGTGCAACGCTCTAGAGTGAAGCCTAGGTTGGCCGGAACTTAGAAGTGACCATCATCTTCACTCTGGTTGCAATTTTTCCTGTTATACGATGGAAAAACTGTTGTATTTTTATTGTATTTTATGCTTCGGGCGTTGACTGCTAAGGCCGTAGCTGTTCGATCTGGTAGAGCAACGCCCTAGAGTTAAGTATAGCATGTCCGGGACGTAGAAATGGCCATTGCTTTCACACTGGTTGCACTTATTCGTTTGATACGATGGAAAAGCTCTTGTACATATATCGTATTTTATGCTTCTAGCGTTGACTTCTTAGGACCTAACTATTCGATCTGGTAGAGCAACGCCCTAGGGTGAAGCCTAGGTTGCCCGGAACGTAGAAATGACCATAACTTTCATACTGGTTGCAATTATTCGTTTTATACCGTGGAAAAACTGTTGTATTTATATTGTATTTTATGCGTCTGGTGTAGTTTTCTAAGGCCCTAACTATACGACCTGGTGGACCAACGCCCTAGAGTGAAGCCTAGGTTGCACGGAACGTAGAAATGCCCATTACTTTCACACTGGTTGTAATTATTCCTGTTATACGGTGGAATAACTCTTGTATTTATATTGTATTTTCTACGTCTGGCTTTGACTTCTAAGGTCCTAGCTATTCGATCTGGTGGGGCAACGTCCAAGAGTGAAACCTATTGGGCCTGGGACGCAGGAATGACCATAACTTTCACACTGGTAGCAATTATTCGTTTTATACAATGGAAAAACTGATGTCTTTATATTGTATTTTATGCTTCTGGCGTAGACTTCTTAGGCCCTAGCTATTCGATCTGGATGAACAACGCCCTAGAGTGAAGCCTAGGTTGCCCGCAACGTAGAAATGACCATCAGTTTCACACTGGTTGCAATTATTCCTGTTATATGATGGAAAAACTGTTGTATCTATTTTGTATTTTATGCTTCTGGCGTTGACTTCTTAGGTCCTAACTATTGGATCTGGAGGAGCAACGCCCTAGGGTGAAGCCTAGGTTGCCCGGAACGTAGAAATGCCCATTACTTTCACGCTGGTTGTAATTATTCCTGCTATACGACGGAAAAACTGTGGTATTTTTATTGTATTTTATGCTTCGGGCGTTGACTTCTTAGGCCCTAACTATTGGATCTGGTGGAGCAACGCCTCGAGTGATGCCTTGGTTGCCCGGAACGTAGAAATGACCATAACCTTCACTCTGGTTGCTATTATTCCTGTTATACGATGGAAAAACTGTTGTATTTTTATTGTATTTTATGCTTCGGGCGTTGACTTCTAAGGCCGTAGCTATTCGATCTGGTATAGCAACGCCCTACAGTTAAGTCTAGGTTGCCCGGAACGTAGAAATGACCATAACCTTCATACTGATTGCAATTATTCGTTTTATACGATGGAAAAACTGTAGTACTTATATTGTATGTTATGCCTCTGGCGTTGACTCCTAAGGCTGTAACTATTCGATGTGGTGGGACAACGCCCTAGAGTGAAGCCTAGGTTGCCCGGAAGGTAGAAATGACCATAACTTTCATACTGGTTGCAATTATTCGTTTTATACGATGGAAAAACAATTGCATTTATATCGTATTTTATGATTCTGGCGTTGACTTCTAAGGCCGTAGCTATTCGATGTGTTGGAGCATCTCTCTAGGGTGAAGCCTAGGTTGCCAGGAACGTAGAAATGACCATATATTTCCCACTGTTTGCAATTATTCCTGTTATACGGTGGAAAAGCTGTTGTATTTATACTGTATTTAATGCTTCTGGCGTTGACTTCTGATGCCATAGCTATTCGATGTGGTCGAGCAACGCCATAGAGTGAAGCCTAGGTAGCCAGCAACGTAGATATGACCATATCTTACAGACTGGTGTCAATTATTCCTGTTAAACGATGGAAAAACTTTTGTATTTTTATTGTATTTTAAGCTTCGGGCGCGTGACTTCTAAGGTCCTAACTATTGGATCTGGTGGAGCAACGCCCTAGGGTGAAGCCTAGGTTGCCCGGAAGGTAGAAATGACCATAACCTTCATACTGATTGCAATTATTCGATTTATACAATGGAAAAACTGTTGTACTTATATTCTATGTTAGGCATCTGGCGTTGACTCCTAAGGCCGTAGCTACTGGTTGTGGTGGAGCAACGCCCTAGCGTGAAGCCTAGGTTGCCCGCAACGTAGAAATAACCATCACTTCCACACTGTTAGCAATTATTCATTTTATACGATGGAAAAACAGTTGTATTTGTATTGTATTTTATGCTTCTGGTGTAGACTTCTTATGCCCTAGCCATTCGATCTGGAGGAACAACGCCATAGAGTGAAGCCTAGGTTGCCCGGAACGTAGAAATGACCATAACCTTCATACTGATTGCAATTATTCGTTTTATACGATGGAAAAACTGTTGTACTTATATTTTATTTTATAGTTATGGCGTTGACTTCTATGGCCGTAGCTATTCGATGTGGTGGAGCAATGCCCTAGAGTGAAGCCTAGGATGCCCGGAACGTAGAAATGACCATACCTTACAAACTGGTTGCAATTATTACTGTTATACAAGGGAATAACTGTTGTATTTATATTGCAGTTTAAGCTTCTGGCGTTGACTTCTTAGTCCCTAACTATTCGATCTGGCGGAACAACGCCCTAGAGTGAATCCTACGTTACCCGGAACGTAGAAGTGACCATCACTTTCACACTGGTTGCAATTATTCCTGTTATACGATGGAAAAACTGTTGGAACTATTTTGTATTGTATGCTTCTGGCGTTGACTTCTTAGGTCCTAACTATTGGATCTGGTGGAGCAACGCCCTCTGGTGAAGCCCAGTTTGCCCGGAACGTAGAAATGACAATACCTTTCATACTGATTTCAATTATTCGTATTATACGATGGAAAAGCTGTTGTATTTATATTGTATTTTAACATTCTGGCGTTGACTTCTAAGGCCGTAGCTATTCGATGTGGTGGAGCAACGCCCTAGAGAGAAGCCTAGATTGCCCGGAACGTAGAAATGACCATTACGTTCAGGCATGTTGCAATTGTTCCTGTTATACGATGAAAGAACTGTTGTATTTTTATTGTGTTTTATGCGTCTGGAGTTGTTTTCTCAGGCCCTAGCTATTCGACCTGGTCGACCAACGCCCGAGAGTGAAGCCTAGGTTGCACGGAACGTAGAAATGCCCATTACTTTCACACTGGTTGTAATTATTCCTGTTATACGATGGAATAACTGTTGTATTTATATTTTATTTTACGCTTCTGGCGTTGACTTCTAAGGCCCTAGCTATTCGATCTGATGGTGCAACGCTCTAGAGTGAAGCCTAGGGTGCCCGGAACTTAGAAGTGACCATCACCTTCACTCTGGTTGCAATTATTCCTGTTATACGATGGAATAACTGTTGTATTTATATTTTATTTTACGCTTCTGGCGTTGACTTCTAAGGCCCTAGCTATTCGATCTGATGGTGCAACGCTCTAGAGTGAAGCCTAGGTTGCCCGGAACTTAGAAGTGACCATCACCTTCACTCTGGTTGCAATTATGCCTGTTATACGATGGAAAAACTGTTGTATTTTTATTGTATTTTATGCTTCGGGCGTTGACTGCTAAGGCCGTAGCTATTCGATCTGGTAGAGCAACGCCCTAGAGTTAAGTCTAGCATGTCCGGGACGTAGAAATGGCCATTGCTTTCACACTGGTTGCAATTATTCGTTTTATACCGTGGAAAAACTGTTGTATTTATATTGTATTTTATGCGTCTGGTGTAGTTTTCTAAGGCCCTAACTATACGACCTGGTGGACCAACGCCCTAGAGTGAAGCCTAGGTTGCACGGAACGTAGAAATGCCCATTACTTTCACACTGGTTGTAATTATTCCTGTTATACGACGGAAAAACTGTGGGTTTTTTATTGTATTTTATGCTCCGGGCGTTGACTTCTGAGGTCCTAACTATTGGATCTGGTGGAGCAACGCCCTAGAGTGAAGCCTAGGTTGCACGGAACGTAGAAATGACCATTACTTTCACACTGGTTGTCATTATTCCTGTTACACGATGGAATAACTGTTGTATTTTTATTTTATTTTATGTTTCTGGCGTTGACTTCTAAGGCCTAAGCTATTCGATCTGGTGGAGCAACGCCCTAGGGCGAAGCCTAGGTTGCCCGGAACGTTGAAATGACTATCACCTTCACTCTGGTTGCAATTATTCCTGTTATACGATGGAAAAGCTATTGTACCTTTATTGTATTTTATGCTTCTGTCGTTGACTTCTTAGGCCCTAACTATTGGATCTGGTGGAGGAACGCCCTAGAGTGAAGCCTAGGTTGCCCGGAACGTGGAAATGACCATCACGTTCACATTTGTTGCAATTATTCCCGTTATACGATGGAAAAACTGCTGTATTTTTATTTTACTTTATGCTTCTGGCGTTGACTTCTAAGTCCCTAACTATTCGATCTGGTGGAGCAACGCCCTAGGGTGAAGCCGAGGTTGCCCGGAACGTAGAAATGACCATTACTTTCACACTGGTTGCCATTATTCGTTTTATACGATGGAAAAACTGTTGTATTTATTTTGTATTTGGTGCTTCTGGCATTGACTTCTTAAGCCCTAACTATTAGTTGTGGTGGACCAACGCCCTAGAGTGAAGCCTAGGTTGCCCGGAACGTAGTAATGACCATATCTTGCACGCTGGTTGCAATGATGCCAGTTATACGATGGTAAAACTGTTGTATTTTTATTGTATTTTATGCGTCTGGAGTTGTTTTCTAAGGCCCCAACTATTCGACCTGGTGGAGCAACGCGCTAGAGTGAAGTCTAGGTTGCACGGAACGTAGAAATGCCAATTTCTTTCACAGTGGTTGTAATTATTCCTGTTATACGATGGAATAGCTGCTCTATTTTTATTTTATTTTGTGCTTCTGGCGTTGACTTCTAAGGCCCTAGCTATTCGATCTTGTGGAGCAACGCCCTATGGTGAAGCCTAGGTTGCCCGGAACGTAGAAATGACAATCACCTTCACTCTTGTTGCAATTATTCCTGTTATACGATGGAAAAGCTGTTGTATCTTTATTGTATTTTATGCTTCTGGCGTTGACTTCTTATGTCCTAACTATTGGATCTGGTGGAGCAACGCCCTAGAGTGAAGCCTAGGATGCCCGGAAAGTAGAAATGCCCATTACTTTCACACTGGTTGTAATTATTCCTGTTATACGATGGAATATATGTTGTATTTTTATTGTATTTTATGCTTCTGGTGTAGACTTCCTAAGCCCTAGCTCTTCGATCTGGAAGAACAACGCCCTAGAGTGAAGCGTAGGTTTCCCGGAACGTAGAATTGACCATCACTTTCACACTGGTTGCAATTATTCCTGTTATACGATGGAAAAGCTGTTGTATTTATATAATATTTTATGCTTCAGGCGTTGACTTCTAAGGCCGTAGATATTCGATGTGGTGGAGAAACGCCCTTGAGTGAAGCCTAGGTTTCCCGTAACGTAGAAATGACCATTACTTTCACACTGTTTGCAAATATAAATTATATACGATGGAAAAGCTGTTGTATTTATATTGCATTTTATGCTTCTGGCGTTGACTTCTTAGGCCCTAACTATTTTATCTGGTGGAGCACCGCCCTGTAGTGAAGCCTTGGTTGGCCGGAACGTAGAAATGACCATAGCTATCACAGTGGTACGCAATTATTCCTGTTATACAAGGGAAAAACTGTTGTATTTACATTATATTTTATGCTTCAGACGTTGACTTCTAAGGCCGTAGCTATTCGATGTGGTGGAGAAACGCCCTAGAGTGAAGCCTAGGTTGCCCGGAAAGTAGAAATGACCATTACCTCCACACTGTTTGCAATTATTCATTTTATACAATGGAAAAACTGTTGTATTTATATTGTTTTTTATAGTTATGGCGTTGACTTCTAAGGCCGCAGCTATTCGATGTGGTGGAGCAATGCCCTAGAGTGAAGCCTAGGATGCCCGCAACGTAGAAATGACAATACCTTTCACACTGTTTGCAATTATTCCTGTTATATGATTGAAAAACTGTTGTATTTATATTGTATTTTTTGCTTCTGGCGTTGACTTCTAAGGTCGCAGCTATTCGATGTGGTGGAGCAACGCCCTAGATTGAAGGCTAGATTGCCCGGAACGTAGAAATGACCATACCTTTCACAGTGGTTGCAATTATTCGTTTTATACGATGGAAAAACTGCTGTACATATATCGTATTTTATGCTTCTGGCGTTGATTTCTTAGGCCCTAACGATTCGACCTGGTGGAGCACCGCCCTAGAGTGAAGCCTAGGTTGCCCGGAACGTAGAAATGACAATACCTTTCATACTGATTTCAATTATTCGTATTATACGATGGAAAAGCTGTTGTATTTATATTTTATTTTATGTTTCTGGCGTTGACTTCTAAGTCCCTAGCCATTCGATCTGGTGGACCAACGCCCTAGAGTGAAGCCTAGGTTGCCCGAAACGTAGAAATGACCATCACCTTCACTCTGGTTGCAATTATTCCTGTTATACGATGGAAAAACTGTTGTATTTATATTATATTTTATGCTTCAGGCGTTGACTTCTAAGGCCCTAGCTATTCGATCTGATGGTGCAACGCTCTAGAGTGAAGCCTAGGTTGCCCGGAACTTAGAAGTGACCATTACTTTCACAATGGTTGTAATTATTCCTGCTATACGACGGAAAAACTGTGGGTTTTTTATTGTATTTTATGCTCCGGGCGTTGACTTCTGAGGTCCTAACTATTGGATCTGGTGGAGCAACGCCCTAGAGTGAAGCCTAGGTTGCACGGAACGTAGAAATGCCCATTACTTTCACACTGGTTGTAACTACTCCTGTTACACGATGGAATAACTGTTGTATTTTTATTTTATTTTATGTTTCTGGCGTTGACTTCTAAGGCCTAAGCTATTCGATCTGGTGGAGCAACGCCCTAGGGTGAAGCCTAGGTTGCCCGGAACGTTGAAATGACTATCACCTTCACTCTGGTTGCAATTATTCCTGTTATACGATGGAAAAGCTATTGTACCTTTATTGTATTTTATGCTTCTGTCGTTGACTTCTTAGGCCCTAACTATTGGATCTGGTGGAGGAACGCCCTAGAGTGAAGCCTAGGTTGCCCGGAACGTGGAAATGACCATCACGTTCACATTTGTTGCAATTATTCCCGTTATACGATGGAAAAACTGTTGTATTTTTATTGTATTTTATGCGTCTGGAGTTGTTTTCTAACGCCCCAACTATTCGACCTGGTGGAGCAACGCGCTAGAGTGAAGTCTAGGTTGCACGGAACGTAGAAATGCCAATTTCTTTCACAGTGGTTGTAATTATTCCTGTTATACGATGGAATAGCTGCTCTATTTTTATTTTACTTTGTGCTTCTGGCGTTGACTTCTAAGGCCCTAGCTATTCGATCTTGTGGAGCAACGCCCTATGGTGAAGCCTAGGTTGCCCGGAACGTAGAAATGACAATCACCTTCACTCTTGTTGCAATTATTCCTGTTATACGATGGAAAAGCTGTTGTATCTTTATTGTATTTTATGCTTCTGGCGTTGACTTCTTATGTCCTAACTATTGGATCTGGTGGAGCAACGACCTAGGGTGAAGCCTAGGTTGCCCGTAACGTAGAAATGACCATATCATTCATACTGGTTGCAATTATTCGTTTTATACGATGGAAAAACTGTTGTATTTTTATTGTATTTTATGCTTCTGGCATTGACTTCTAAGGCCCTAACTATTCGATCTGGTGGAACAACGCCCTTGAGTGAAGCCTAGGTTGCCCGGAACGTAGAAATGACCATCACTTTCACACTGGTTGCAATTATTCCTGTTACACGATGGAAAAACTGTTGTATTTATATTATATTTTATGCTTCAGACGTTGACTTCTAGGGCCGTAGATATTCGATGTGATGGAGAAACGCCCTAGAGTGAAGCCTAGGTTGCCCGGAAAGTAGAAATGCCCATTACTTTCACACTGGTTGTAATTATTCCTGTTATACGATGGAATATATGTTGTATTTTTATTTTATTTTGTGCTTCTGGCGTTGACTTCTAAGGTCCTAGCTATTCGATCTGCTGGAGCAACGCTCTGGAGTGAAGCCTAGGTTGCCCGGAACTTAGAAATGACCATCACCTTCACTCTGGTTGCAATTAATCCTGTTATACGATGGAAAAACTGTTGTATTTATATTGTATTTTATGCTTCTGGTGTAGACTTCCTAAGCCCTAGCTCTTCGATCTGGAAGAACAACGCCCTAGAGTGAAGCGTAGGTTTCCCGGAACGTAGAATTGACCATCACTTTCACACTGGTTGCAATTATTCCTGTTATACGATGGAAAAGCTGTTGTATTTATATAATATTTTATGCTTCTGGCGTTGACTTCTAAGGCCGTAGATATTCGATGTGGTGGAGAAACGCCCTTGAGTGAAGCCTAGGTTTCCCGTAACGTAGAAATGACCATTACTTTCACACTGTTTGCAAATATAAATTATATACGATGGAAAAGCTGTTGTATTTATATTGCATTTTATGCTTCTGGCGTTGACTTCTTTGGCCCTAACTATTTGATCTGGTGGAGCACCGCCCTGTAGTGAAGCCTTGGTTTGCCGGAACGTAGAAATGACCATTACCTCCACACTGTTTGCAATTATTCATTTTATACAATGGAAAAACTGTTGTAGTTATATTGTTTTTTATAGTTATGGCGTTGACTTCTAAGGCCGCAGCTATTCGATGTGGTGGAGCAATGCCCTAGAGTGAAGCCTAGGATGCCCGCAACGTAGAAATGACAATATCTTTCACACTGTTTGCAATTATTCCTGTTATACGATTGAAAAACTGTTGTATTTACATTATATTTTATGCTTCAGATGTTGACTTCTAAGGCCGTAGCTATTCGATGTGGTGGAGAAACGCCCTAGAGTGAAGCCTAGGTTGCCCGGAAAGTAGAAATGACCATTACCTCCACACTGTTTGCAATTATTCATTTTATACAATGGAAAAACTGTTGTATTTATATTGTTTTTTATAGTTATGGCGTTGACTTCTAAGGCCGCAGCTATTCGATGTGGTGGAGCAATGCCCTAGAGTGAAGCCTAGGATGCCCGCAACGTAGAAATGACAATATCTTTCACACTGTTTGCAATTATTCCTGTTATACGATTGAAAAACTGTTGTATTTATATTGTATTTTATGCTTCTGGCGTTGACTTCTAAGGTCGCAGCTATTCGATGTGGTGGAGCAACGCCCTAGATTGAAGCCTAGGTTGCCCGGAACGTAGAAATGACCATACCTTTCACAGTGGTTGCAATTATTCGTTTTATACGATGGAAAAACTGCTGTACATATGTCGTATTTTATGCTTCTGGCGTTGATTTCTTAGGCCCTAACGATTCGACCTGGTGGAGCACCGCCCTAGAGTGAAGCTTAGGTTGCCCGGAACGTAGAAATGATCATCACATTCACACTGGTTGCAATTATTCATGTTATACGATGGTGTAACTGTTGTACATATATCGTATTTTATGCTTCTGGCGTTGACTTCTTAGGCCCTAACAATTCGATCTGGTGGAGCAACGCCCTAGGGTGAAGCCTAGGTCGCCCGGATCGTAGAAATGACCATTACTTACACACTGGTTGGAATTAAATCGTTTTATACGATGGAAAAACTGTTGTATTTATTTTGTATTTGGTGCTCCTGGCGTTGACTTCTTAGGCCCTAACAATTGGATCAGGTGGACCAACGCCCTAGAGTGAAGCCTAGGTTGCCCGGAACGTAGAAATGACCATAACTTTCATACTGGTTGCAATTATTCGTTTTATACGATGGAAAAGCTGTTGTAATTATTTTGTATTTTGTGCTTCTGGCGTTGACTTCAATAGACCTTAGCTGTTGGATGTGGTGGGCCAACGCCCTAGAGCGAAGCCTAGGTTGCCCGGAACGTAGAAATGAGCATATCTTTCATACTGGTTGCAATTATTCGTTTTATGCGATGGAAAAACTATTGTATTTATATTGTATTTTATGCTTTTGGCGTTGACTTCTTAGGCCCTAACTATTCGATCTGGTGGAACAACGCCCTTGAGTGAAGCCTAGGTTGTCCGGAACGTAGAAATGACCATCACTTTCACACTGGTTGCAATTATTCCTGTTATACGATGGAGAAACTCTTGTATGTATTTTGTGTTTTATGCTCCTGGCGTTGATTTCTTAGGCCCTAACTATTGGATCTGGTGGACCAACGCCCTAGAGTGAAGCCTAGGTTGCTCGGAACGTAGAAATGGCCATAACATTCATACTGGTTGCAATTATTCGTTTTATACGATGGAAAAACTGTTGTATTTATTTTGTATTTTATGCTTCGGGCGCTGACTTCCAAGGCCCTAACTATTCGATCTGGTGGAGCAACGCACTAGAGAGAAGCCTAGGTTGCCCGGAACGTAGAAATGACCATTACCTTCACGTTGCTTGCAAATATACATTATATACGGTGAAAAGCTGTTGTATTTATATTGTATTTTATGCTTCTGGCGGTGACTTCTTAGGCCCTAACTATTGGATCTGGTGGACCAACGCACTAGAGTGAAGCCTAGGTTGCCCGGAACGTGGAAATGACCATAACTTACACACTGGTTGCAATTATTCGTTTTATACAATGGAAAAACTGTTCTATTTAATTTGTATTTTATGCTTCGGGCGTTGACTTCTAAGGCCCTACCCATTCGATCTGGTGGAGCAACGCACTAGAGTGAAGCCCAGGTTGCCCGGAACGTAGCAATGACTATAACTTTCACACTGGTTGCAATTATTCGTTTTATACGATGGAAAAACTGTTGTATTTATTTTGTATTTTATGCTTCGGGCGTTGACATCCAAGGCCCTAACTATTCGATCTGGTGGAGCAACGCACTAGAGAGAAGCCTAGGTTGCCCGGAACGTAGAAATGACCATTACCTTCACGTTGCTTGCAATTATACATTTTATACGATGGAAAAACTGTTGCATTTTTATTATATTTTATGCTGCTGGCGTTGACTTCTAAGTCCCTAGCTATTCGATCTGGTGGAGCAACGACCGCGAGTGAAGCCTAGGTTGCCCGGAACGTAGAAATGACAATTACCTTCACGCTGTTTGCAAATATACATTATATACGGTGAAAAACTGTTGTATTTATATTGTATTTTATGCTTCTGGCGGTGACTTCTTAGGCCCTAACTACTGGATCTGGTGGACCAACGCACTAGAGTGAAGCCTAGGTTGCCCGGAACGTGGAAATGACCATAACTTACACACTGGTTGCAATTATTCGTTTTATACAATGGAAAAACTGTTCTATTTAATTTGTATTTTATGCTTCGGGCGTTGACTTCTAAGGCCCTACCTATTCGATCTGGTGGAGCAACGCACTAGAGTGAAGCCCAGGTTGCCCGGAACGTAGCAATGACTATAACTTTCACACTGGTTGCAATTATTCGTTTTATACGATGGAAAAACTGTTGTATTTATTTTGTATTTTATGCTTCGGGCGTTGACTTCCAAGGCCCTAACTATTCGATCTGGTGGAGCAACGCACTAGAGAGAAGCCTAGGTTGCCCGGAACGTAGAAATGACCATTACCTTCACGTTGCTTGCAATTATACATTTTATACGATGGAAAAACTGTTGTATTTTTATTATATTTTATGCTGCTGGCGTTGACTTCTAAGTCCCTTGCTATTCGATCTGGTGGAGCAACGCCCTTGAGCGAAGCCTAGGTTGGCCGGAACGTAGAAATGACCTGTACTTACACACTGGTTGCAAATATAAATTATATACGATGGAAAAGCTGTTGTATTTATATTGCATTTTATGATTCTGGCGTTGACTTCTTAGGCCCTAACTATTTGATCTGGTGGAGCGCCGCCCTGTAGTGAAGCATTGGTTGCCCGGAACGTAGAAATGACCATAGCTATCACAGTGGTTGCAATTATTCCTGTTATACGATTGAAAAACTGTTGTATTTATATTGTATTTTATGCTTCTGACGTTGACTTCTAAGGCCGCAGCTATTCGATGTGGTGGAGCAACGCCCTAGAGTGAAGCCTAGGTTGCCCGGAACGTAGAATTGACCATACCTTTCACACTGGTTGCAATTATTCCTGTTATACGATGGAAAAGCTGTTGTATTTATATTGTATTTTATGCGTCTGGCGTTGACTTCTTAGGCCCTAACTATTCGATCCGGTGGAGCAACGCCATTGAGTGGAGCCTAGGTTGCCCGGAACGTAGAAATGACCATAACCTTCATACTGATTGCAATTATTCGTTTTATACGATGGAAAAACTGTTGTACTTATATTGTATGTTATGCCTCTGGCGTTGACTCCTAAGGCCGTAGCTATTCGATGGGGTGGAGCAACGCCATAGCGTGAAGCCTAGGTTGCCCGGAACGTAGAAATAACCATTACTTCCACACTGGTAGCAATTATTCCTGTTATATGATGGAAAAGCTGTTGTATCTATTTTGTATTTTATGCTTCTGGCGTTGACTTCTTATGTCCTAACTATTGGATCTGGTGGAGCAACGACCTAGGGTGAAGCCTAGGTTGCCCGGAACGTAGAAATGGCCATGATTTTCATACGGATTGCAATTATTCGTTTTATACGATAGAAAAACTGTTGTATTTATATTGTATTTTCTGCGTCTAGCTTTGACTTCTAAGGTCCTAGCTATTCGATCTGGTGGGGCAACGTCCAAGAGTGAAGCCTATGGGGCCTGGAACGCAGAAATGACCATAACTTTCACACCGGTAGCAATTATTCGTTTTATACAATGGAAAAGCTGTTGTATTTATATTGTATTTTATGCTTCTGGTGTAGACTTCTTGGGCCCTACCTATTCGATCTGGAGGAACAACGCCCTAGAGTGAAGCCTAGGTTGCCCGGAACGTAGAAATGACCATCACTTTCACACTGGTTGCAATTATTCCTGTTATATGATGGAAAAACTGTTGTATTTATTTTGTATTTTATGCTTCTGGCGTTGACTTCTTAGGTCCTAACTATTGGTTCTGGTGGAGCAACGCCCTAGGGTGTAGCCTGGGTTGCCCGGAACGTGGAAGTGACCATCACGTTCACATTTGTTGCAATTATTCCCGTTATACGATGGAAAAACTGTTGTATTTTTATTGTATTTTATGTTTCGGGCGTTTACTTCTAAGGCCCTAGCTATTCGATCTGGTGGAGCAACGCCCTAGAGTGAAGTCTAGGTTGCACGGAACGTAGAAATGCCCATTTCTTTCACACTGGTTGTAATTATTCCTGTTATACGATGGAATAACTGCTTCATTTTTATTTTATTTTATGTTTCTGGCGTTGACTTCTAAGGCCTAAGCTATTCGATCTGGTGGAGCAACGCCCTAGGGTGATGCCTAGGTTGCCCGGAACGTTGAAATGACTATCACCTTCACTCTGGTTGCAATTATTCCTGTTATACGATGGAAAAGCTATTGTACCTTTATTGTATTTTATGCTCCTGTCGTTGACTTCTTAGGCCCTAACTATTGGATCTGGTGGAGGAACGCCCTAGAGTGAAGCCTAGGTTGCCCGGAACGTGGAAATGACCATCACGTTCACATTTGTTGCAATTATTCCCGTTATACGATGGAAAAACTGTTGTATTTTTATTTTACTTTATGCTTCTGGCGTTGACTTCTAGGTCCCTAACTATTCGATCTGGTGGAGCAACGCCCTAGGGTGAAGCCGAAGTTGCCCGGAACGTAGAAATGACCATTACTTTCACACTGGTTGCAATTATTCGTTTTATACAATGGAAAAACTGTTCTATTTAATTTGTATTTTATGCTTCGGGCGTTGACTTCTAAGGCCCTACCTATTCGATCTGGTGGAGCAACGCACTAGAGTGAAGCCTAGGTTGCCCGGAACGTAGCAATGACTATAACTTTCACACTGGTTGCAATTATTCGTTTTATACGATGGAAAAACTGTTGTATTTATTTTGTATTTTATGCTTCGGGCGTTGACTTCCAAAGCCCTAACTATTCGATCTGGTGGAGCAACGCACTAGAGAGAAGCCTAGGTTGCCCGGAACGTAGAAATGACCATTACCTTCACGTTGCTTGCAATTATACATTTTATACGATGGAAAAACTGTTGTATTTTTATTATATTTTATGCTGCTGGCGTTGACTTCTAAGTCCCTAGCTATTCGATCTGGTGGAGCAACGCCCGCGAGTGAAGCCTAGGTTGCCCGGAACGTAGAAATGACAATTACCTTCACGCTGTTTGCAAATATACATTATATACGGTGAAAAGCTGTTGTATTTATATTGTATTTTATGCTTCTGGCGGTGACTTCTTAGGCCCTAACTACTGGATCTGGTGGACCAACGCACTAGAGTGAAGCCTAGGTTGCCCGGAACGTGGAAATGACCATACCTTACACACTGGTTGCAATTATTCGTTTTATACAATGGAAAAACTGTTCTATTTAATTTGTATTTTATGCTTCGGGCGTTGACTTCTAAGGCCCTACCTATTCGATCTGGTGGAGCAACGCACTAGAGTGAAGCCCAGGTTGCCCGGAACGTAGCAATGACTATAACTTTCACACTGGTTGCAATTATTCGTTTTATACGATGGAAAAACTGTTGTATTTATTTTGTATTTTATGCTTCGGGCGTTGACTTCCAAGGCCCTAACTATTCGATCTGGTGGAGCAACGCACTAGAGAGAAGCCTAGGTTGCCCGGAACGTAGAAATGACCATTACCTTCACGTTCCTTGCAATTATACATTTTATACGATGGAAAAACTGTTGTATTTTTATTATATTTTATGCTGCTGGCGTTGACTTCTAAGTCCCTTGCTATTCGATCTGGTGGAGCAACGCCCTTGAGCGAAGCCTAGGTTGGCCGGAACGTAGAAATGACCTGTACTTACACACTGGTTGCAAATATAAATTATATACTATGGAAAAGCTGTTGTATTTATATTGCATTTTATGCTTCTGGCGTTGACTTCTTAGGCCCTAACTATTTGATCTGGTGGAGCGCCGCCCTGTAGTGAAGCCTTGGTTGCCCGGAACGTAGAAATGACCATAGCTATCACAGTGGTTGCAATTATTCCTGTTATACGATTGAAAAACTGTTGTATTTATATTGTATTTTATGCTTCTGGCGTTGACTTCTAAGGCCGCAGCTATTCGATGTGGTGGAGCAACGCCCTAGAGTGAAGCCTAGGTTGCCCGGAACGTAGAATTGACCATACCTTTCACACTGGTTGCAATTATTCCTGTTATACGATGGAAAAGCTGTTGTATTTATATTGTATTTTATGCGTCTGGCGTTGACTTCCAAAGCCCTAACTATTCGATCTGGTGGAGCAACGCACTAGAGAGAAGCCTAGGTTGCCCGGAACGTAGAAATGACCATTACCTTCACGTTGCTTGCAATTATACATTTTATACGATGGAAAGACTGTTGTATTTATATTGTATTTTCTGCGTCTAGCTTTGACTTCTAAGGTCCTAGCTATTCGATCTGGTGGGGCAACGTCAAAGAGTGAAGCCTATGGGGCCTGGAACGCAGAAATGACCATAACTTTCACACTGGTAGCAATTATTCGTTTTATACAATGGAAAAGCTGTTGTATTTATATTGTATTTTATGCTTCTGGTGTAGACTTCTTGGGCCCTACCTATTCGATCTGGAGGAACAACGCCCTAGAGTGAAGCCTAGGTTGTCCGGAACGTGGAAATGACCATCACGTTCACATTTGTTGCAATTATTCCCGTTATACGATGGAAAAACTGTTGTATTTTTATTATATTTTATGCTGCTGGCGTTGACTTCTAAGTCCCTTGCTATTCGATCTGGTGGAGCAACGCCCTTGAGCGAAGCCTAGGTTGGCCGGAACGTAGAAATGACCTGTACTTACACACTGGTTGCAAATATAAATTATATACGATGGAAAAGCTGTTGTATTTATATTGCATTTTATGCTTCTGGCGTTGACTTCTTAGGCCCTAACTATTTGATCTGGTGGAGCGCCGCCCTGTAGTGAAGCCTTGGTTGCCCGGAACGTAGAAATGACCATAGCTATCACAGTGGTTGCAATTATTCCTGTTATACGATTGAAAAACTGTTGTATTTATATTGTATTTTATGCTTCTGGCGTTGACTTCTAAGGCCGCAGCTATTCGATGTGGTGGAGCAACGCCCTAGAGTGAAGCCTAGCTTGCCCGGAACGTAGAAATGACCATACCTTTCACACTGGTTGCAATTATTCCTGTTATACGATGGAAAAGCTGTTGTATTTGTATTGTATTTTATGCTTCTGGCGTTGACTTCTTAGGCCCTAACTATTCGATCTGGAGGAGCAACGCCCTAGAGAGAAGCCTAGATTGCCCGGAACGTAGAAATGACCATTACCTTCTGGCTTGTTGCAATTATTACTGTTATACGATGAAAAAACTGTTGTATTTTTATTGTATTTTATGCGTCTGGAGTTGTTTTCTAAGGCCCTAACTATTCGACCTGGTGGAGCAAAGCCCTAGAGTGAAGCCTAGGTTGCCCAGGAACGTAGAAATGACCATCACTTTCATACTGGTTGCAATTATTCCTGTTATACGATGGAAAAACTGTTGTATTTATATTATATTTTATGCTTCAGACGTTGACTTCTAGGGCCGTAGATATTCGATGTGGTGGAGAAACGCCCTAGAGTGAAGCCTAGGTTGCCCGGAAAGTAGAAATGCCCATTACTTTCACACTGGTTGTAATTACTCCTGTTATACGATAGAATATATGTTGTATTTTTATTTTATTTTGTGCCCCTGGCGTTGACTTCTAAGGTCCTAGCTATTCGATCTGGTGGAGCAACGCTCTAGAGTGAAGCCTAGGTTGCCCGGAACTTAGAAATGACCATCACCTTCACTCTGGTTGCAATTAATCCTGTTGTGCGATGGAAAAACTGTTGTATTTATTTTGTATTTTATGCTTCTGGCGTTGACTTCTTAGGCCCTAGCTATTCGATCTGGTGGAGCAACGACCTAGGGTGAAGCCTAGGTTGCCCGGAACGTAGAAATGACCATAATTTTCATACGGATTGCAATTATTCGTTTTATACGATGGAAAAACTCTTGTATTTATATTGTATTTTCTGCGTCTGGCTTTGACTTCTAAGGTCCTAGCTATTCGATCTGGTGGGGCAACGTCCAAGAGTGAAGCCTATGGGGCCTGGAACGTAGAAATGACCATTACTTTCACACTGGTTGCAATTATTCCTGTTATACGATGGCCAAACTGTTGGATTTTTATTGTACGTTATGCTTCTGGCGTTGACTTCTTAGGCCCTAACTATTGGATCTGGTGGAGCAACGCCTCGAGTGATGCCTTGGTTGCCCTGAACGTAGAAATGACCATAACCTTCATACTGATTGCAATTATTCGATTTATACGATGGAAAAACTGTTGTACTTTTATTTTATTTTGTGCTTCTGGCGTTGACTTCTAAGGTCCTAGCTATTCGATCTGGTGGAGCAACGCTCTAGAGTGAAGCCTAGGTTGCCCGGAACTTAGAAAAGACCATCACCTTCACTCTGGTTGCTATTATTCCTGTTATACGATGGAAAAACTGTTGTATTTTTATTGTATTTTATGCTTCGGGCGTTGACTTCTAAGGCCGTAGCTATTCGATCTGGTATAGCAACGCCCTACAGTTAAGTCTAGGATGCCCGGAACGTAGAAATGGCCATTGCTTTCACACTGGTTGCAATTATTCGTATTATACGATGGAAAGACTGTTGTATTTATATTGTATTTTATGCTTCTGGTGTAGACTTCTTAGGCCCTAGCTATCCGATCTGGAGGAACAACGCCCTAGGGTGAAGCCTAGGTTGCCCGGAACGTAGAAATGACCATAACCTTCATACTGATTGCAATTATTCGTTTTATACGATGGAAAAACTGTAGTACTTATATTGTATGTTATGTCTCTGGCGTTGACTCCTAAGGCTGTAGCTATTCGATGTGGTGGGACAACGCCCTAGAGTGAAGTCTAGGTTGCCCGGAACCTAGAAATGACCATACCTTTCACACAGGTTGCAATTATTCCTGTTATACAAGGGAAAAACTGTTGTATTTATATTGTATTTTATGCTTCTGGCGTTGACTTTCTGGGCCCTAACTATTCTATCTGGAGGAGCAACAGCCTAAAGTGAAGCCTAGGTTGCCCGGAATGAAGAAACGACCATCACTTTCACACTGGTGGCAATTATTCCTGTTAAACGATGGAAAAACTTTTGTATTTTTATTGTATTTTAAGCTTCGGGCGCGTGACTTCTAAGGACCTAACTATTGGATCTGGTGGAGCAACGCCCTAGGGTGAAGCCTAGGTTGCCCGGAAGGTAGAAATGACCACAACTTTCATACTGGTTCACAATTATTCGTTTAATACGATGGAAGAACAATTGTATTTATATTGCATTTAATGCTTCTGGCGTTGACTTCTAAGGCCATAGCTATTCGATGTGGTCGAGCAACGCCCTAGAGGGAAGCCTAGGTTGCCCATATTGTAGAATTGACCATATCTTTCAGACAGGTTGCAATTATTCCTGTTATACGATGGAAAAACTGTTGTATTTCTATTCTATTTTATGCTTCTGGCGTGGACTTCTCAGGCCCTAACTATTCGATCTGGTGGAGCAACGCCTAGAGTGAAGCCTAGGTTGCACGGAACGTAGAAATGCCCATTACTTTCACACTGGTTGTAATTATTCCTGTTACACGATGGAATAACTGTTGTATTTTTATTTTATTTTGTGCGTCTGGCGTTGACTTCCAAGGCCCGAACTATTCGATCTGGTGGAGCAGCGCCAAAGGGTGAAGCCTAGGTTACCCGGAACGTAGAAATGACCATCACTTTCACAATGGTTGCAATTATTCCTGTTATACGATGGAAAAACTGTAGTATCTATTTTGTATTTTATGCTTCTGGCGTTGACTTCTTAGGTCCTAACTATTGGATCTGGTGGAGCAACGCCCTCTGATGAAGCCCAGGTTGCCCGGAACGTAGAAATGACCATAACTTTCATACTGATTGCAATTATTCGTATTATACGATGGAAAATCTGTTGTATTTATATTGTATTTTATGCTTCTGGCGTAGACTTCTTAGGCCCTAGCTATTCGATCTGGATGAACAACGCCCTAGAGTGAAGCCTAGGTTGCCCGGAACGTAGAAATGACCATCAGTATCACACTGGTTGCAAGTATTCCTGTTATATGATGGAAAAACTGTTGTATCTATTTTGTATTTTATGCTTCTGGCGTTGACTTCTTAGGTCCTAACTATTGGATCTGGAGGAGCAACGCCCTAGGGTGAAGCCTAGGTTGCTCGGAACGTAGAAATGTCCATTACTTTCACACTGGTTGTAATTATTCCTGCTATACGACGGAAAAACTGTGGGATTTTTATTGTATTTTATGCTCCGGGCGTTGACTTCTGAGGTCCTAACTATTGGATCTGGTGGAGCAGCGCCAAAGAGTGAAGCCTAGGTTATCCGGAACGTAGAAATGACCATCACTTTCACAATGGTTGCAATTATTCCTGTTATACGATGGAAAAACTGTAGTATCTATTTTGTATTTTATGCTTCTGGCGTTGACTTCTTAGGTCCTAACTATTGGATCTGGTGGTGCAACGCCCTCTGATGAAGCCCAGGTTGCCCGGAACGTAGAAATGACCATCACTTTCACAATGGTTGCAATTATTCCTGTTATACGATGGAAAAACTGTAGTATCTATTTTGTATTTTATGCTTCTGGCGTTGACTTCTTAGGTCCTAACTATTGGATCTGGTGGAGCAACGCCCTCTGATGAAGCCCAGGTTGCCCGGAACGTAGAAACGACCATAACTTTCATACTGATTGCAATTATTCGTATTATACGATGGAAAATCTGTTGTATTTATATTGTATTTTATGCTTCTGGTGTACACTTCTTAGGCCCTAGCTATTCGATCTGGAGGAACAACGCCCTAGAGTGAAGCCTAGGTTGCCCGGAACGTAGAAATGACCATAACCTTCATACTGATTGCAATTATTCGATTTATACAATGGAAAAACTGTTGTACTTATATTGTATGTTATGCATCTGGCGTTGACTCCTAAGGCCGTAGCTACTCGATGTGGTGGAGCAACGCCCTAGCGTGAAGCGTAGGTTGCCCGCAACGTAGAAATAACCATCACTTCCACACTGTTAGCAATTATTCATTTTATACAATGGAAAAACTGTTGTATTTATATTGTATTTTATGCTTCTGGCGTTGACTTCTAAGGCCGCAGCTATTCGATGTGGTGGAGCAGCGCCCTAGAGTGAAGACTAGGTTGCCCGGAACGTAGAAATGACCATACCTTTCACACTGGTTGCAATTATTCCTGTTACATAAGGGAAAAACTGTTGTATTTATATTGTATTTTATGCTTCTGGCGTTGACTTCTAAGGCCCTAACTATTCCATCTGGTGGAGCAACGCCAAAGAGTGAAGCCTAGGTTACCCGGAAAGTAGAAATGACCAGTACTTTCACACTGGTTGCAATTATTCGTATTATACGATGGAAAAACATTTGTATTTATATTGTATTTTATGCTTCTGGTGTAGACTTCTTATGCCCTAGCCATTCGATCTGGAGGAACAACGCCATAGAGTGAAGCCTAGGTTGCCCGGAACGTAGAAATGACCATAACCTTCATACTGATTGCAATTATTCGTTTTATACGATGGAAAAACTGTTGTACTTATATTGTATGTTATGCCTCTGGCGTTGACTCCGAAGGCCGTAGCTATTCGATGTGGTGGAGCAACGCCATAGCGTGAAGCCTAGGTTGCCCGGAACGTAGAAATAACCATTACTTCCACACTGTTTGCAATTATTCATTTTATACAATGGAAAAACTGATGTATTTATATTGCCTATTAAGCTTCTGGCGTTGACTTCTTAGTCCCTAATTATTCGATCTGGCGGAACAACGCCCTAGAGTGAATCCTACGTTACCCGGAACGTAGAAATGACCATCACTTTCACACTGGTTGCAATTATTCCTGTTATACGATGGAAAAACTGTTGGAACTATTTTGTATTTTATGCTTCTGGTGTTGACTTCTTAGGTCCTAACTATTGGATCTGGTGGAGCAACGCCCTCTGGTGAAGCCCAGTTTGCCCGGAACGTAGAAATGACAATAACTTTCATACTGATTGCAATTATTCGTATTATACGATGGAAAAGCTGTTGTATTTATATTGTATTTTAACATTCTGGCGTTGACTTCTAAGGCCTTAGCTATTCGATGTGGTGGAGCAACGCCCTAGAGAGAAGCCTAGATTGCCCGGAACGTAGAAATGACCATTACGTTCAGGCATGTTGCAATTCTTCCTGTTATACGATGAAAGAACTGTTGTATTTTTATTGTGTTTTATGCGTCTGGAGTTGTTTTCGCAGGCCCTAACTATTCGACCTGGTCGACCAACGCCCGAGAGTCAAGCCTAGGTTGCACGGAACGTAGAAATGCCCATTACTTTCACACTGGTTGTAATTATTCCTGTTGTACGATGGAATAACTGTTGTATTTATATTTTATTTTACGCTTCTGGCGTTGGCTTCTAAGGCCCTAGCTATTCGAACTGGTGGTGCAACGCTCTAGAGTGAAGCCTAGGTTGCCCGGAACTTAGAAGTGACCATCACCTTCACTCTGGTTGCAATTATTCCTGTTATACGATGGAAAAACTGTTGTATTTTTATTGTATTTTATGCTTCGGGCGTTAACTGCTAAGGCCGTAGCTATTCGATCTGGTAGAGCAACGCCCTAGAGTTAAGTCTGGCATGTCCGGGACGTAGAAATGGCCATTGCTTTCACACTGGTTGCACTTATTCGTTTGATACGATGGAAAAGCTCTTGTACGTATATCGTATTTTATGCTTCTAGCGTTGACTTCTTAGGACCTAACTATTCGATCTGGTAGAGCAACGCCCTAGGGTGAAGCCTAGGTTGCCCGGAACGTGGAAATGACCATAACTTTCATACTGGTTGCAATTATTCGTTTTATACCGTGGAAAAACTGTTGTATTTATATTGTATTTTATGCGTCTGGTGTAGTTTTCTAAGGCCCTAACTATTGGATCTGGAGGAGCAACGCCCTAGGGTGAAGCCTAGGTTTCCCGGAACGTAGAAATGCCCATTACTTTCACACTGGTTGTAATTATTCCTGCTATACGACGGAAAAACTGTGGGATTTTTATTGTATTTCATGCTCCGGGCGTTGACTTCTGAGGTCCTAACTATTGGATCTGGTGGAGCAACGCCCTAGAGTGAAGCCAAGGTTGCACGGAACGTAGAAATGACCATACAGTTCACACTTGTTGCAATTATTCGTATTATACGATGGAAAAACAGTTGTATTTATATTGTATTTTATGCGTCTGGCGTTGACTTCTTAGGCCCTAACTATTCGATCTGGTTGAGCAACGCCATTGAGTGAAGCCTAGGTTGCCCGGAACGTAGAAATGACCATAACCTTCATACTGATTGCAATTATTCGTTTTATACGATGGAAAAACTGTTGTACTTATATTGTATGTTATGCCTCTGGCGTTGACTCCGAAGGCCGTAGCTATTCGATGTGGTGGAGCAACGCCCTAGGGTGTAGCCTGGTTTGCCCGGAACGTGGAAATGACCATCACGTTCACATTTGTTGCAATTATTCCCGTTATACGATGGAAAAACTGTTGTATTTTTATTGTATCTTATGCTTCTGGCGTTGATTTCTTAGGCCCTAACGATTCGATCTGGTGGAGCACCGCCCTAGGGTGAAGCCTAGGTTGCCCGGAACGTAGAAATGCCCATTACTTTCACACTGGTTGTAATTATACCTGCTATACAACGGAAAAACTGTGGGATTTTTATTGTATTTTATGCTCCGGGCGTTGACTTCTGAGGTCCTAACTATTGGATCTGGTGGAGCAACGCCCTAGAGTGAAGCCTAGGTTGCACGGAACGTAGAAATGACCATTACTTTCACACTGGTTGTAATTATTCCTGTTACACGATGGAATAACTGTTGTATTTTTATTTTATTTTGTGCGTCTGGCGTTGACTTCCAAGGCCCGAACTATTCGATCTGGTGGAGTAACGCCCTGGAGTGAAGCCTAGGTTGCCCAGGAACGTAGAAATGACCATCACTTTCACACTGGTTGCAATTATTCCTGTTACACGATGGAAAAACTGTTGTATTTACATTATATTTTATGCTTCAGACGTTGACTTCTAGGGCCGTAGATATTCGATGTGGTGGAGAAACGCCCTAGAGTGAAGCCTAGGTTGCCCGGAAAGTAGATATGCCCATTACTTTCACACTGGTTGTAATTATTCCTGTTATACGATGGAATATATGTTGTATTTTTATTTTATTTTGTGCTTCTGGCGTTGACTTCTAAGGTCCTAACTATTGGATCTGGAGGAGCAACGCCCTAGGGTGAAGCCTAGGTTGCCCGGAACGTAGAAATGCCCATTACTTTCACACTGGTTGTAATTATTCCTGCTATACGACGGAAAAACTGTGGGATTTTTATTGTATTTTATGCTCCGGGCGTTGACTTCTGAGGTCCTAACTATTGGATCTGGTGGAGCAACGCCCTAGAGTGGAGCCTAGGTTGCACGGAACGTAGAAATGACCATTACATTCACACTGGTTGTAATTATTCCTGTTACACGATGGAATAACTGTTGTATTTTTATTTTATTTTGTGCGTCTGGCGTTGACTTCCAAGGCCCGAACTATTCGATCTGGTGGAGCAGCGCCAAAGAGTGAAGCCTAGGTTATCCGGAACGTAGAAATGACCATCACTTTCACAATGGTTGCAATTATTCCTGTTATACGATGGAAAAACTGTAGTATCTATTTTGTATTTTATGCTTCTGGCGTTGACTTCTTAGGTCCTAACTATTGGATCTGGTGGAGCAACGCCCTCTGGTGAAGCCCAGGTTGCCCGGAACGTAGAAATGACCATAACTTTCATACTGATTGCAATTATTCGTATTATACGATGGAAAATCTGTTGTATTTATATTGTATTTTATGCTTCTGGTGTACACTTCTTAGGCCCTAGCTATTCGATCTGGAGGAACAACGCCCTAGAGTGAAGCCTAGGTTGCCCGGAACGTAGAAATGACCATAACCTTCATACTGATTGCAATTATTCGATTTATACAATGGAAAAACTGTTGTACTTATATTGTATGTTATGCATCTGGCGTTGACTCCTAAGGCCGTAGCTACTCGATGTGGTGGAGCAACGCCCTAGCGTGAAGCGTAGGTTGCCCGCAACGTAGAAATAACCATCACTTCCACACTGTTAGCAATTATTCATTTTATACAATGGAAAAACTGTTGTATTTATATTGTATTTTATGCTTCTGGCGTTGACTTCTAAGGCCGCAGCTATTCGATGTGGTGGAGCAGCGCCCTAGAGTGAAGACTAGGTTGCCCGGAACGTAGAAATGACCATACCTTTCACACTGGTTGCAATTATTCCTGTTACATAAGGGAAAAACTGTTGTATTTATATTGTATTTTATGCTTCTGGCGTTGACTTCTAAGGCCCTAACTATTCCATCTGGTGGAGCAACGCCAAAGAGTGAAGCCTAGGTTACCCGGAAAGTAGAAATGACCAGTACTTTCACACTGGTTGCAATTATTCGTATTATACGATGGAAAAACGGTTGTATTTATATTGTATTTTATGCTTCTGGTGTAGACTTCTTATGCCCTAGCCATTCGATCTGGAGGAACAACGCCATAGAGTGAAGCCTAGGTTGCCCGGAACGTAGAAATGACCATAACCTTCATACTGATTGCAATTATTCGTTTTATACAATGGAAAAACTGATGTATTTATATTTTATTTTATAGTTATGGCGTTGACTTCTATGGCCGTAGCTATTCGATGTGGTGGAGCAATGCCCTAGAGTGAAGCCTAGGATGCCCGGAACGTAGAAATGACCATACCTTACAAACTGGTTGCAATTATTACTGTTATACAAGGGAACAACTGTTGTATTTATATTGCCTATTAAGCTTCTGGCGTTGACTTCTTAGTCCCTAATTATTCGATCTGGCGGAACAACGCCCTAGAGTGAATCCTACGTTACCCGGAACGTAGAAATGACCATCACTTTCACACTGGTTGCAATTATTCCTGTTATACGATGGAAAAACTGTTGGAACTATTTTGTATTTTATGCTTCTGGTGTTGACTTCTTAGGTCCTAACTATTGGATCTGGTGGAGCAACGCGCTCTGGTGAAGCCCGGTTTGCCCGGAACGTAGAAATGACAATAACTTTCATACTGATTGCAATTATTCGTATTATACGATGGAAAAGCTGTTGTATTTATATTGTATTTTAACATTCTGGCGTTGACTTCTAAGGCCGTAGCTATTCGATGTGGTGGAGCAACGCCCTAGAGAGAAGCCTAGATTGCCCGGAACGTAGAAATGACCATTACGTTCAGGCATGTTGCAATTCTTCCTGTTATACGATGAAAGAACTGTTGTATTTTTATTGTGTTTTATGCGTCTGGAGTTGTTTTCGCAGGCCCTAACTATTCGACAAGGTCGACCAACGCCCGAGAGTCAAGCCTAGGTTGCACGGAACGTAGAAATGCCTATTACTTTCACACTGGTTGTAATTATTCCTGTTGTACGATGGAATAACTGTTGTATTTATATTTTATTTTACGCTTCTGGCGTTGGCTTCTAAGGCCCTAGCTATTCGATCTGGTGGTGCAACGCTCTAGAGTGAAGCCTAGGTTGCCCGGAACTTAGAAGTGACCATCACCTTCACTCTGGTTGCAATTATTCCTGTTATACGATGGAAAAACTGTTGTATTTTTATTGTATTTTATGCTTCGGGCGTTGACGGGCTAAGGCCGTAGCTATTCGATCTGGCGGAACAACGCCCTAGAGTGAATCCTACGTTACCCGGAACGTAGAAATGACCATCACTTTCACACTGGTTGCAATTATTCCTGTTATACGATGGAAAAACTGTTGGAACTATTTTGTATTTTATGCTTCTGGCGTTGACTTCTTAGGTCCTAACTATTGGATCTGGTGGAGCAACGCCCTCTGGTGAAGCCCAGTTTGCCCGGAACGTAGAAATGACAATAACTTTCATACTGATTGCAATTATTCGTATTATACGATGGAAAAGCTGTTGTATTTATATTGTATTTTAACATTCTGGCGTTGACTTCTAAGGCCGTAGCTATTCGATGTGGTGGAGCAACGCCCTAGAGAGAAGCCTAGATTGCCCGGAACGTAGAAATGACCATTACGTTCAGGCATGTTGCAATTCTTCCTGTTATACGATGAAAGAACTGTTGTATTTTTATTGTGTTTTATGCGTCTGGAGTTGTTTTCTCAGGCCCTAACTATTCGACCTGGTCGACCAACGCCCGAGAGTGAAGCCTAGGTTGCACGGAACGTAGAAATGCCCATTACTTTCACACTGGTTGTAATTATTCCTGTTGTACGATGGAATAACTGTTGTATTTATATTTTATTTTACGCTTCTGGCGTTGGCTTCTAAGGCCCTAGCTATTCGATCTGGTGGTGCAACGCTCTAGAGTGAAGCCTAGGTTGCCCGGAACTTAGAAGTGACCATCACCTTCACTCTGGTTGCAATTATTCCTGTTATACGATGGAAAAACTGTTGTATTTTTATTGTATTTTATGCTTCGGGCGTTAACTGCTAAGGCCGTAGCTATTCGATCTGGTAGAGCAACGCCCTAGAGTTAAGTCTGGCATGTCCGGGACGTAGAAATGGCCATTGCTTTCACACTGGTTGCACTTATTCGTTTGATACGATGGAAAAGCTCTTGTACGTATATCGTATTTTATGCTTCTAGCGTTGACTTCTTAGAACCTAACTATTCGATCTGGTAGAGCAACGCCCTAGGGTGAAGCCTAGGTTGCCCGGAACGTAGAAATGACCATAACTTTCATACTGGTTGCAATTATTCGTTTTATACCGTGGAAAAACTGTTGTATTTATATTGTATTTTATGCGTCTGGTGTAGTTTTCTAAGGCCCTAACTATTGGATCTGGAGGAGCTACGCCCTAGGGTGAAGCCTAGGTTTCCCGGAACGTAGAAATGCCCATTACTTTCACACTGGTTGTAATTATTCCTGCTATACGACGGAAAAACTGTGGTATTTTTATTGTATTTTATGCTCCGGGCGTTGACTTCTGAGGTCCTAACTATTGGATCTGGTGGAGCAACGCCCTAGAGTGAAGCCAAGGTTGCACGGAACGTAGAAATGACAATATCTTTCACACTGGTTGCAATTATTCCTGTTATACGATGGAAAAACTGTTGTATTTTTATTGTATTTTATGCTTCGGGCGTTAACTGCTAAGGCCGTAGCTATTCGATCTGGTAGAGCAACGCCCTAGAGTTAAGTCTGGCATGTCCGGGACGTAGAAATGGCCATTGCTTTCACACTGGTTGCACTTATTCGTTTGATACGATGGAAAAGCTCTTGTACGTATATCGTATTTTATGCTTCTAGCGTTGACTTCTTAGGACCTAACTATTCGATCTGGTAGGGCAACGCCCTAGGGTGAAGCCTATGTTGCCCGGAACGTAGAAATGACCATAACTTTCATACTGGTTGCAATTATTCGTTTTATACCGTGGAAAAACTGTTGTATTTATATTGTATTTTATGCGTCTGGTGTAGTTTTCTAAGGCCCTAACTATTGGATCTGGAGGAGCAACGCCCTAGGGTGAAGCCTAGGTTTCCCGGAACGTAGAAATGCCCATTACTTTCACACTGGTTGTAATTATTCCTGCTATACGACGGAAAAACTGTGGTATTTTTATTGTATTTTATGCTCCGGGCGTTGACTTCTGAGGTCCTAACTATTGGATCTGGTGGAGCAACGCCCTAGAGTGAAGCCAAGGTTGCACGGAACGTAGAAATGACAATATCTTTCACACTGTTTGCAATTATTCCTGTTATACGATTGAAAAACTGTTGTATTTATATTGTATTTTATGCTTCTGGCGTTGACTTCTAAGGTCGCAGCTATTCGATGTGGTGGAGCAACGCCCTAGATTGAAGCCTAGGTTGCCCGGAACGTAGAAATGACCATACCTTTCACACTGGTTGCAATTATTCGTTTTATACGATGGAAAAACTGCTGTACATATATCGTATTTTATGCTTCTGGCGTTGATTTCTTAGGCCCTAACGATTCGACCTGGTGGAGCACCGCCCTAGAGTGAAGCCTAGGTTGCCCGGAACGTAGAAATGATCATCACATTCACACTGGTTGCAATTATTCATGTCATACGATGGTGTAACTGTTGTACATATATCGTATTTTATGCTTCTGGCGTTGACTTCTTAGGCCCTAACAATTCGATCTGGTGGAGCAACGCCCTAGGGTGAAGCCTAGGTCGCCCGGATCGTAGAAATGACCATAACTTTCATACTGGTTGCAATTATTCGTTTTATACGATGGAAAAGCTGTTGTAATTATTTTGTATTTTGTGCTTCTGGCGTTGACTTCAATAGACCTTAGCTGTTGGATGTGGTGGGCCAACGCCCTAGAGCGAAGCCTAGGTTGCCCGGAACGTAGAAATGACCATATCTTTCATACTGGTTGCAATTATTCGTTTTATGCGATGGAAAAACTATTGTATTTATATTGTATTTTATGCTTCTGGCGTTGACTTCTAAGTCACTAGCTATTCGATCTGGTGGAGCAACGCCCTAGAGTGAAGCCTAGGTTGCCCGGAACGTAGAAATGACCATAGCTTTCACACTGGTTGCAATTATTCCTGTTATAGAAGGGAAAAACTTTTGTATGTATATTGTATTTTATGCTTCTGGCGTTGACTTCTTAGGCCCTAACTATTCGATCTGGTGGAGCAACGCCCCAGAGTGAAGCCTAGGTTGCCCGGAACGTAGAAATGACCATTATCTTCACACTGTTTGCGATTATTCATTTTATACGATGGTAAAACTGTTGTACATATATCGTATTTTATGATTCTGGCGTTGCCTTTTAGGCTCTAACTATTCGATCAGGTGGAGCGACGCCCTAGGGTGTAGCCAGGGTTGTCCAGAACGTAGAAATGACCATAACTTACATACTGGTTGCAATTATTCGTTTTATACGATGGAAAAACTGTTGTATTTATTTTGTATTTTATGCTTCGGGCGTTGACTTCCAAGGCCCTAACTATTCGATCTGGTGGAGCAACGCACTAGAGAGAAGCCTAGGTTGCCCGGAACGTAGAAATGACCATTACCTTCACGTTGCTTGCAATTATACATTTTATACGATGGAAAAACTGTTGTATTTTTATTATATTTTATGCTGCTGGCGTTGACTTTTAAGTCCCTTGCTATTCGATCTGGTGGAGCAACGCCCTTGAGCGAAGCCTAGGTTGGCCGGAACGTAGAAATGACCTGTACTTACACACTGGTTGCAATTATTCCTGTTATACGGTCGAAAAACTGTTGTACTTATGTTGTATTTTATGCTTCTGGCGTCGAATTCTAAGTCCCAAACTATTCGATCTGGTGGAGCAACGCCCTTGAGTGAAGCCTAGGTTGCCCGTAACGTAGAAATGACCATTACTTTCACACGGTTTGCAAATATAAATTATATACGATGGAAAAGCTGTTGTATTTATATTGCATTTTATGCTTCTGGCGTTGACTTATTAGGCCCTAACTATTTGATCTGGTGGAGCACCGCCCTGTAGTGAAGCCTTGGTTGCCCGGAACGTAGAAATGACCATAGCCATCACAGTGGTTGCAATTATTCCTGTTATACAAGGGAAAAACTGTTGTATTTATATTGTATTTTATGCTTCTGGCGTTGACTTCTTAGGCCCTAACTATTCGATCTGGTGGAGCAACGCCCTAGAGTGAAGCCAAGGTTGCCCGGAATGTAGAAATGACCATCACTTTCACACTGGTTGCAATTATTCTTGTTATACGATGGAAAAACTATTGTATTTATTTTGTATTTTATGCCTCTGGCGTTGACTCCTAAGGCCGTAGCTATTCGATTTGGTGGAGCAACGCCATAGAGTGAAGCCTAGGTTGCCCGGAACGTAGAAATGACCATGTCTTTCACACTGTTTGCAATTATTCCTGTTATACGATTGAAAAACTGTTGTATTTATATTGTATTTTATGCTTCTGGCGTTGACTTCTAAGGCCGCAGCTATCCGATGTGGTGGATCAACGCCCTAGAGTGAAGCCTAGGTTGCCCGGAACGTAGAAATGACCATACCTTTCACACTGGTTGCAATTATTCCTGTTATACGATGGAAAAGCTGTTCTATTTGTATTGTATTTTATGCTTCTGGCGTTGACTTCTTAGGCCCTAACTATTCGATCTGGAGGAGCAACGCTCTAGAGAGAAGCCTAGATTGCCCGGAACGTAGAAATGACCATTACCTTCTGTCTTGTTGCAATTATTCCTGTTATACGATGAAAAAACTGTTGTATTTTTATTGTATTTTATGCGTCTGGAGTTGTTTTCTAAGGCCCTAACTATTCGACCTGGTGGAGCAAAGCCCTAGAGTGAAGCCTAGGTTGCCCAGGAACGTAGAAATGACCATCACTTTCACACTGGTTGCAATTATTCCTGTTATACGATGGAAAAACTGTTGTATTTATATTATATTTTATGCTTCAGAAGTTGACTTCTAGGGCCGTAGATATTCGATGTGGTGGAGAAACGCCCTAGAGTGAAGCCTAGGTTGCCCGGAACTTAGAAATGACCATCACCTTCACTCTGGTTGCAATTAATCCTGTTATACGATGGGAAAACTGTTGTATTTATATTGTATTTTATGCTTCTGGCGTTGACTTCTTAGGCCCCAACTATCCGATCTGGTGGAACAACTCCCTAGAGTGAAGCCTAGGTTGCCCGGAACGTAGAATTAACCTTCACTTTCACACTGCTTGCAACTATACATTATATACGATGGAAAAGCTGTTGTATTTATATTGTATTTTATGCTTCTGGCGTTGTCTTCTTAGGCACTAACTATTCGATCTCGTGGAGCAATGCTCTTGAGTAAAGCCTAGGTTGCCCGGAACGTAGAAATGACCATAACTATCAGACTGGTTGCAATTATTCGTTTTATAGGATGGAAAGACTGTTGTATTTATATTGTATTTTATAGTTATGGCGTTGTCTTCTAGGGCCGTAGCTATTCGACGTGGTGGAGCAACGCCCTCGAGTGAAGCCTAGGTTACCCGTAACATAGAAATGACGAGTACTTTCATACTGATTGCAATTATTCGTTTTATACGATGGAAAAGCTGTTGTATTTATTTTGTATTTTATGCTTCTGGCGTTGAATTCTAAGTCCCTAATTATGCGATCTGGTGGAGCAACGCCCTACAGTTAAGCCTAGGTTGCCCGGAACGTAGAAATGACCTTTACTTTCACGCTGTTTGCAAATATACATTATATACGATGGAAAGCTGTTGTATTTATATTGTATTTTATGCTTCTGGCGTTGACTTCTTAGACCCTAGCTATTCGATCTGGTGGAACAACGCCCTAGAGTGAAGCCTAGGTTGTCCGGAACGTAGAAATGCCCATCACTTTCACACTGGTTGCTGTTACTCCTGTTATACGGTGGAAAAACTGTTGTATTTATTTTGTATTTGATGCTTCTGGCGTTGAATTCCAAGTCCCTAGCTATTCGATCTGGTGGAGCAACGCCCTAGAGTGAAGCCTAGGTTACCCGGAACGTAGAAATGACCATACAGTTCACACTTGTTGCAATTATTCGTATTATACGATGGAAAAACAGTTGTATTTATATTGTATTTTATGCGTCTGGCGTTGACTTCTTAGGCCCTAACTATTCGATCTGGTTGAGCAACGCCATTGAGTGAAGCCTAGGTTGCCCGGAACGTAGAAATGACCATAACCTTCATACTGATTGCAATTATTCGTTTTATACGATGGAAAAACTGTTGTACTTATATTGTATGTTATGCCTCTGGCGTTGACTCCGAAGGCCGTAGCTATTCGATGTGGTGGAGCAACGCCCTAGGGTGTAGCCTGGTTTGCCCGGAACGTGGAAATGACCATCACGTTCACATTTGTTGCAATTATTCCCGTTATACGATGGAAAAACTGTTGTATTTTTATTGTATTTTATGCTTCTGGCGTTGATTTCTTAGGCCCTAACGATTCGATCTGGTGGAGCACCGCCCTAGGGTGAAGCCTAGGTTGCCCGGAACGTAGAAATGCCCATTACTTTCACACTGGTTGTAATTATACCTGCTATACAACGGAAAAACTGTGGGATTTTTATTGTATTTTATGCTCCGGGCGTTGACTTCTGAGGTCCTAACTATTGGATCTGGTGGAGCAACGCCCTAGAGTGAAGCCTAGGTTGCACGGAACGTAGAAATGACCATTACTTTCACACTGGTTGTAATTATTCCTGTTACACGATGGAATAACTGTTGTATTTTTATTTTATTTTGTGCGTCTGGCGTTGACTTCCAAGGCCCGAACTATTCGATCTGGTGGAGTAACGCCCTGGAGTGAAGCCTAGGTTGCCCAGGAACGTAGAAATGACCATCACTTTCACACTGGTTGCAATTATTCCTGTTACACGATGGAAAAACTGTTGTATTTACATTATATTTTATGCTTCAGACGTTGACTTCTAGGGCCGTAGATATTCGATGTGGTGGAGAAACGCCCTAGAGTGAAGCCTAGGTTGCCCGGAAAGTAGAAATGCCCATTACTTTCACACTGGTTGTAATTATTCCTGTTATACGATGGAATATATGTTGTATTTTTATTTTATTTTGTGCTTCTGGCGTTGACTTCTAAGGTCCTAACTATTGGATCTGGAGGAGCAACGCCCTAGGGTGAAGCCTAGGTTGCCCGGAACGTAGAAATGCCCATTACTTTCACACTGGTTGTAATTATTCCTGCTATACGACGAAAAACTGTGGGATTTTTATTGTATTTTATGCTCCGGGCGTTGACTTCTGAGGTCCTAACTATTCCATCTGGTGGAGCAACGCCAAAGAGTGAAGCCTAGGTTACCCGGAAAGTAGAAATGACCAGTACTTTCACACTGGTTGCAATTATTCGTATTATACGATGGAAAAACGGTTGTATTTATATTGTATTTTATGCTTCTGGTGTAGACTTCTTATGCCCTAGCCATTCGATCTGGAGGAACAACGCCATAGAGTGAAGCCTAGGTTGCCCGGAACGTAGAAATGACCATAACCTTCATACTGATTGCAATTATTCGTTTTATACAATGGAAAAACTGATGTATTTATATTTTATTTTATAGTTATGGCGTTGACTTCTATGGCCGTAGCTATTCGATGTGGTGGAGCAATGCCCTAGAGTGAAGCCTAGGATGCCCGGAACGTAGAAATGACCATACCTTACAAACTGGTTGCAATTATTACTGTTATACAAGGGAACAACTGTTGTATTTATATTGCCTATTAAGCTTCTGGCGTTGACTTCTTAGTCCCTAATTATTCGATCTGGCGGAACAACGCCCTAGAGTGAATCCTACGTTACCCGGAACGTAGAAATGACCATCACTTTCACACTGGTTGCAATTATTCCTGTTATACGATGGAAAAACTGTTGGAACTATTTTGTATTTTATGCTTCTGGTGTTGACTTCTTAGGTCCTAACTATTGGATCTGGTGGAGCAACGCCCTCTGGTGAAGCCCAGTTTGCCCGGAACGTAGAAATGACAATAACTTTCATACTGATTGCAATTATTCGTATTATACGATGGAAAAGCTGTTGTATTTATATTGTATTTTAACATTCTGGCGTTGACTTCTAAGGCCGTAGCTATTCGATGTGGTGGAGCAACGCCCTAGAGAGAAGCCTAGATTGCCCGGAACGTAGAAATGACCATTACGTTCAGGCATGTTGCAATTCTTCCTGTTATACGATGAAAGAACTGTTGTATTTTTATTGTGTTTTATGCGTCTGGAGTTGTTTTCGCAGGCCCTAACTATTCGACAAGGTCGACCAACGCCCGAGAGTCAAGCCTAGGTTGCACGGAACGTAGAAATGCCCATTACTTTCACACTGGTTGTAATTATTCCTGTTGTACGATGGAATAACTGTTGTATTTATATTTTATTTTACGCTTCTGGCGTTGGCTTCTAAGGCCCTAGCTATTCGATCTGGTGGTGCAACGCTCTAGAGTGAAGCCTAGGTTGCCCGGAACTTAGAAGTGACCATCACCTTCACTCTGGTTGCAATTATTCCTGTTATACGATGGAAAGACTGTTGTATTTTTATTGTATTTTATGCTTCGGGCGTTGACGGGCTAAGGCCGTAGCTATTCGATCTGGCGGAACAACGCCCTAGAGTGAATCCTACGTTACCCGGAACGTAGAAATGACCATCACTTTCACACTGGTTGCAATTATTCCTGTTATACGATGGAAAAACTGTTGGAACTATTTTGTATTTTATGCTTCTGGCGTTGACTTCTTAGGTCCTAACTATTGGATCTGGTGGAGCAACGCCCTCTGGTGAAGCCCAGTTTGCCCGGAACGTAGAAATGACAATAACTTTCATACTGATTGCAATTATTCGTATTATACGATGGAAAAGCTGTTGTATTTATATTGTATTTTAACATTCTGGCGTTGACTTCTAAGGCCGTAGCTATTCGATGTGGTGGAGCAACGCCCTAGAGAGAAGCCTAGATTGCCCGGAACGTAGAAATGACCATTACGTTCAGGCATGTTGCAATTCTTCCTGTTATACGATGAAAGAACTGTTGTATTTTTATTGTGTTTTATGCGTCTGGAGTTGTTTTCTCAGGCCCTAACTATTCGACCTGGTCGACCAACGCCCGAGAGTGAAGCCTAGGTTGCACGGAACGTAGAAATGCCCATTACTTTCACACTGGTTGTAATTATTCCTGTTGTACGATGGAATAACTGTTGTATTTATATTTTATTTTACGCTTCTGGCGTTGGCTTCTAAGGCCCTAGCTATTCGATCTGGTGGTGCAACGCTCTAGAGTGAAGCCTAGGTTGCCCGGAACTTAGAAGTGACCATCACCTTCACTCTGGTTGCAATTATTCCTGTTATACGATGGAAAAACTGTTGTATTTTTATTGTATTTTATGCTTCGGGCGTTAACTGCTAAGGCCGTAGCTATTCGATCTGGTAGAGCAACGCCCTAGAGTTAAGTCTGGCATGTCCGGGACGTAGAAATGGCCATTGCTTTCACACTGGTTGCACTTATTCGTTTGATACGATGGAAAAGCTCTTGTACGTATATCGTATTTTATGCTTCTAGCGTTGACTTCTTAGGACCTAACTATTCGATCTGGTAGGGCAACGCCCTAGGGTGAAGCCTATGTTGCCCGGAACGTAGAAATGACCATAACTTTCATACTGGTTGCAATTATTCGTTTTATACCGTGGAAAAACTGTTGTATTTATATTGTATTTTATGCGTCTGGTGTAGTTTTCTAAGGCCCTAACTATTGGATCTGGAGGAGCAACGCCCTAGGGTGAAGCCTAGGTTTCCCGGAACGTAGAAATGCCCATTACTTTCACACTGGTTGTAATTATTCCTGCTATACGACGGAAAAACTGTGGTATTTTTATTGTATTTTATGCTCCGGGCGTTGACTTCTGAGGTCCTAACTATTGGATCTGGTGGAGCAACGCCCTAGAGTGAAGCCAAGGTTGCACGGAACGTAGAAATGACAATATCTTTCACACTGTTTGCAATTATTCCTGTTATACGATTGAAAAACTGTTGTATTTATATTGTATTTTATGCTTCTGGCGTTGACTTCTAAGGTCGCAGCTATTCGATGTGGTGGAGCAACGCCCTAGATTGAAGCCTAGGTTGCCCGGAACGTAGAAATGACCATACCTTTCACACTGGTTGCAATTATTCGTTTTATACGATGGAAAAACTGCTGTACATATATCGTATTTTATGCTTCTGGCGTTGATTTCTTAGGCCCTAACGATTAGACCTGGTGGAGCACCGCCCTAGAGTGAAGCCTAGGTTGCCCGGAACGTAGAAATGATCATCACATTCACACTGGTTGCAATTATTCATGTCATACGATGGTGTAACTGTTGTACATATATCGTATTTTATGCTTCTGGCGTTGACTTCTTAGGCCCTAACAATTCGATCTGGTGGAGCAACGCCCTAGGGTGAAGCCTAGGTCGCCCGGATCGTAGAAATGACCATAACTTTCATACTGGTTGCAATTATTCGTTTTATACGATGGAAAAGCTGTTGTAATTATTTTGTATTTTGTGCTTCTGGCGTTGACTTCAATAGACCTTAGCTGTTGGATGTGGTGGGCCAACGCCCTAGAGCGAAGCCTAGGTTGCCCGGAACGTAGAAATGACCATATCTTTCATACTGGTTGCAATTATTCGTTTTATGCGATGGAAAAACTATTGTATTTATATTGTATTTTATGCTTCTGGCGTTGACTTCTAAGTCACTAGCTATTCGATCTGGTGGAGCAACGCCCTAGAGTGAAGCCTAGGTTGCCCGGAACGTAGAAATGACCATAGCTTTCACACTGGTTGCAATTATTTCTGTTATAGAAGGGAAAAACTTTTGTATTTATATTGTATTTTATGCTTCTGGCGTTGACTTCTTAGGCCCTAACTATTCGATCTGGTGGAGCAACGCCCCAGAGTGAAGCCTAGGTTGCCCGAAACGTAGAAATGACCATTATCTTCACACTGTTTGCGATTATTCATTTTATACGATGGTAAAACTGTTGTACATATATCGTATTTTATGATTCTGGCGTTGCCTTTTAGGCTCTAACTATTCGATCAGGTGGAGCGACGCCCTAGGGTGTAGCCAGGGTTGTCCAGAACGTAGAAATGACCATAACTTACATACTGGTTGCATTTATTCGTTTTATACGATGGAAAAACTGTTGTATTTATTTTGTATTTTATGCTTCGGGCGTTGACTTCCAAGGCCCTAACTATACGATCTGGTGGAGCAACGCACTAGAGAGAAGCCTAGGTTGCCCGGAACGTAGAAATGACCATTACCTTCACGTTGCTTGCAATTATACATTTTATACGATGGAAAAACTGTTGTATTTTTATTATATTTTATGCTGCTGGCGTTGACTTCTAAGTCCCTTGCTATTCGATCTGGTGGAGCAACGCCCTTGAGCGAAGCCTAGGTTGGTCGGAACGTAGAAATGACCTGTACTTACACACTGGTTGCAATTATTCCTGTTATACGGTCGAAAAACTGTTGTACTTATGTTGTATTTTATGCTTCTGGCGTCGAATTCTAAGTCCCAAACTATTCGATCTGGTGGAGCAACGCCCTTGAGTGAAGCCTAGGTTGCCCGTAACGTAGAAATGACCATTACTTTCACACGGTTTGCAAATATAAATTATATACGATGGAAAAGCTGTTGTATTTATATTGCATTTTATGCTTCTGGCGTTGACTTATTAGGCCCTAACTATTTGATCTGGTGGAGCACCGCCCTGTAGTGAAGCCTTGGTTGCCCGGAACGTAGAAATGACCATAGCCATCACAGTGGTTGCAATTATTCCTGTTATACAAGGGAAAAACTGTTGTATTTATATTGTATTTTATGCTTCTGGCGTTGACTTCTTAGGCCCTAACTATTCGATCTGGTGGAGCAACGCCCTAGAGTGAAGCCAAGGTTGCCCGGAATGTAGAAATGACCATCACTTTCACACTGGTTGCAATTATTCTTGTTATACGATGGAAAAACTATTGTATTTATTTTGTATTTTATGCCTCTGGCGTTGACTCCTAAGGCCGTAGCTATTCGATTTGGTGGAGCAACGCCATAGAGTGAAGCCTAGGTTGCCCGGAACGTAGAAATGACCATGTCTTTCACACTGTTTGCAATTATTCCTGTTATACGATTGAAAAACTGTTGTATTTATATTGTATTTTATGCTTCTGGCGTTGACTTCTAAGGCCGCAGCTATCCGATGTGGTGGATCAACGCCCTAGAGTGAAACCTAGGTTGCCCGGAACGTAGAAATGACCATACCTTTCACACTGGTTGCAATTATTCCTGTTATACGATGGAAAAGCTGTTCTATTTGTATTGTATTTTATGCGTCTGGAGTTGTTTTCTAAGGCCCTAACTATTCGACCTGGTGGAGCAAAGCCCTAGAGTGAAGCCTAGGTTGCCCAGGAACGTAGAAATGACCATCACTTTCACACTGGTTGCAATTATTCCTGTTATACGATGGAAAAACTGTTGTATTTATATTATATTTTATGCTTCAGAAGTTGACTTCTAGGGCCGTAGATATTCGATGTGGTGGAGAAACGCCCTAGAGTGAAGCCTAGGTTGCCCGGAACTTAGAAATGACCATCACCTTCACTCTGGTTGCAATTAATCCTGTTATACGATGGGAAAACTGTTGTATTTATATTGTATTTTATGCTTCTGGCGTTGACTTCTTAGGCCCCAACTATCCGATCTGGTGGAACAACTCCCTAGAGTGAAGCCTAGGTTGCCCGGAACGTAGAATTAACCTTCACTTTCACACTGCTTGCAACTATACATTATATACGATGGAAAAGCTGTTGTATTTATATTGTATTTTATGCTTCTGGCGTTGTCTTCTTAGGCACTAACTATTCGATCTCGTGGAGCAATGCTCTTGAGTAAAGCCTAGGTTGCCCGGAACGTAGAAATGACCATAACTATCAGACTGGTTGCAATTATTCGTTTTATAGGATGGAAAGACTGTTGTATTTATATTGTATTTTATAGTTATGGCGTTGTCTTCTAGGGCCGTAGCTATTCGACGTGGTGGAGCAACGCCCTCGAGTGAAGCCTAGGTTACCCGTAACATAGAAATGACGAGTACTTTCATACTGATTGCAATTATTCGTTTTATACGATGGAAAAGCTGTTGTATTTATTTTGTATTTTATGCTTCTGGCGTTGAATTCTAAGTCCCTAATTATGCGATCTGGTGGAGCAACGCCCTACAGTTAAGCCTAGGTTGCCCGGAACGTAGAAATGACCTTTACTTTCACGCTGTTTGCAAATATACATTATATACGATGGAAAGCTGTTGTATTTATATTGTATTTTATGCTTCTGGCGTTGACTTCTTAGACCCTAGCTATTCGATCTGGTGGAACAACGCCCTAGAGTGAAGCCTAGGTTGTCCGGAACGTAGAAATGCCCATCACTTTCACACTGGTTGCTGTTACTCCTGTTATACGGTGGAAAAACTGTTGTATTTATTTTGTATTTGATGCTTCTGGCGTTGAATTCCAAGTCCCTAGCTATTCGATCTGGTGGAGCAACGCCCTAGAGTGAAGCCTAGGTTACCCGGAACATTGAAATGATCAGTACTTTCACACTGGTAGCAGTTATTCCTGTTATACTATGGAAAAACTGTTGTATTCTTATTGTATTTTATGCTTCTGGCGTTGACTTCTTAGTCCCTAACTATTGGATCAGGTGGAGCAACGCCCTGGAGTGAAGCCAAGGTTGCCCGGAACGTAGAAATGACCATCCCTTTCACACTGGTTGCAGTTACTCCTCCTATACGGTGGAAAAACTGTTGTATTTATTTTGTATTTGATGCTTCTGGCGTTGAATTCCAAGTCCCTAGCTATTCGATCTGGTGGAGCAACGCCCTAGAGTGAAGCCTAGGTTACCCGGAACGTAGAAATGACCATTACTTTCACATTGGTTGCAATTATACCTTTTACAGGATGGAAAAGCTGTTGTGTTTTTATTGTATTTTACGCGTCTGGCGTTGTTTTCTAAGGCCCTAACTATTCGACCTGGTGGAGGAACGCCCTAGAGTGAAGCCTAGGTTGCCCGGAACGTAGAAATGACCATTACTTTCACACTGGTTGCAATTATTCCTGTTATACGATCTACAAACTGTTGGATTTTTATTGTACTTTATGATTCTGACGTTGACTTCTTAGGCCCTAACTATTGGATCTGGTGGACCAACGCCCCAGAGTGAAGCCTAGCATGCCCGGAGCGCAGAAATGGCCATTACTTTCAGAATGGTTGCAATTATTCGTTTTATACGATGGAAAAACTGTTGTACTTATATTGTATTTTATGCTTCTGGCGTTGACTTCTTAGGCCCTAACTATTCGGTCTGGTGGTACGACGCCCTAGAGAGAGGCCTAGGCTGCCCGCAACGTAGAAATGTCCATCACTATCACAGTGGTTGCAGTTACTCCTGTTATACTATGGAAAAACTGTTGCATTTTTATTGTATTTTATGCTTCTGGCGTTGTATTCAAAGTCCCTAACTATTCGATCTGGTGGAGCAACGCCCTGGAGTCAAGCCTAGGTTGCACGGAACGTAGAAATGACCATAACTTTCGCACTGGTTGCAATTATTCGTTTTATACAATGGAAAAACTGTTCTATTTATTTTGTATTTTATGCTTCTGGCGTTGACTTCTTAGGCGCTAACTATTCGATCTGGTGGAGCAACGCCCCAGAGTGAAGCCTAGGTTGCCCGGAACGTAGAAATGACCATTATCTTCACACTGTTTGCGATTATTCATTTTATACGATGGTAAAACTGTTGTACATATATCGTATTTTATGATTCTGGCGTTGCCTTTTAGGCTCTAACTATTCGATCAGGTGGAGCGACGCCCTAGGGTGTAGCCAGGGTTGTCCAGAACGTAGAAATGACCATAACTTACATACTGGTTGCAATTATTCGTTTTATACGATGGAAAAACTGTTGTATTTATTTTGTATTTTATGCTTCGGGCGTTGACTTCCAAGGCCCTAACTATTCGATCTGGTGGAGCAACGCACTAGAGAGAAGCCTAGGTTGCCCGGAACGTAGAAATGACCATTACCTTCACGTTGCTTGCAATTATACATTTTATACGATGGAAAAACTGTTGTATTTTTATTATATTTTATGCTGCTGGCGTTGACTTCTAAGTCCCTTGCTATTCGATCTGGTGGAGCAACGCCCTTGAGCGAAGCCTAGGTTGGCCGGAACGTAGAAATGACCTGTACTTACACACTGGTTGCAATTATTCCTGTTATACGGTAGAAAAACTGTTGTACTTATGTTGTATTTTATGCTTCTGGCGTCGAATTCTAAGTCCCAAACTATTCGATCTGGTGGAGCAACGCCCTTGAGTGAAGCCTAGGTTGCCCGTAACGTAGAAATGACCATTACTTTCACACGGTTTGCAAATATAAATTATATACGATGGAAAAGCTGTTGTATTTATATTGCATTTTATGCTTCTGGCGTTGACTTATTAGGCCCTAACTATTTGATCTGGTGGAGCACCGCCCTGTAGTGAAGCCTTGGTTGCCCGGAACGTAGAAATGACCATAGCCATCACAGTGGTTGCAATTATTCCTGTTATACAAGGGAAAAACTGTTGTATTTATATTGTATTTTATGCTTCTGGCGTTGACTTCTTAGGCCCTAACTATTCGATCTGGTGGAGCAACGCCCTAGAGTGAAGCCAAGGTTGCCCGGAATGTAGAAATGACCATCACTTTCACACTGGTTGCAATTATTCTTGTTATACGATGGAAAAACTATTGTATTTATTTTGTATTTTATGCCTCTGGCGTTGACTCCTAAGGCCGTAGCTATTCGATTTGGTGGAGCAACGCCATAGAGTGAAGCCTAGGTTGCCCGGAACGTAGAAATGACCATGTCTTTCACACTGTTTGCAATTATTCCTGTTATACGATTGAAAAACTGTTGTATTTATATTGTATTTTATGCTTCTGGCGTTGACTTCTAAGGCCGCAGCTATCCGATGTGGTGGATCAACGCCCTAGAGTGAAGCCTAGGTTGCCCGGAACGTAGAAATGACCATACCTTTCACACTGGTTGCAATTATTCCTGTTATACGATGGAAAAGCTGTTCTATTTGTATTGTATTTTATGCTTCTGGCGTTGACTTCTTAGGCCCTAACTATTCGATCTGGAGGAGCAACGCTCTAGAGAGAAGCCTAGATTGCCCGGAACGTAGAAATGACCATTACCTTCTGTCTTGTTGCAATTATTCCTGTTATACGATGAAAAAACTGTTGTATTTTTATTGTATTTTATGCGTCTGGAGTTGTTTTCTAAGGCCCTAACTATTCGACCTGGTGGAGCAAAGCCCTAGAGTGAAGCCTAGGTTGCCCAGGAACGTAGAAATGACCATCACTTTCACACTGGTTGCAATTATTCCTGTTATACGATGGGAATACTGTTGTATTTATATTATATTTTATGCTTCAGAAGTTGACTTCTAGGGCCGTAGATATTCGATGTGGTGGAGAAACGCCCTAGAGTGAAGCCTAGGTTGCCCGGAACTTAGAAATGACCATCACCTTCACTCTGGTTGCAATTAATCCTGTTATACGATGGGAAAACTGTTGTATTTATATTGTATTTTATGCTTCTGGCGTTGACTTCTTAGGCCCCAACTATCCGATCTGGTGGAACAACTCCCTAGAGTGAAGCCTAGGTTGCCCGGAACGTAGAATTAACCTTCACTTTCACACTGCTTGCAACTATACATTATATACGATGGAAAAGCTGTTGTATTTATATTGTATTTTATGCTTCTGGCGTTGTCTTCTTAGGCACTAACTATTCGATCTCGTGGAGCAATGCTCTTGAGTAAAGCCTAGGTTGCCCGGAACGTAGAAATGACCATAACTATCAGACTGGTTGCAATTATTCGTTTTATAGGATGGAAAGACTGTTGTATTTATATTGTATTTTATAGTTATGGCGTTGTCTTCTAGGGCCGTAGCTATTCGACGTGGTGGAGCAACGCCCTCGAGTGAAGCCTAGGTTACCCGTAACATAGAAATGACGAGTACTTTCATACTGATTGCAATTATTCGTTTTATACGATGGAAAAGCTGTTGTATTTATTTTGTATTTTATGCTTCTGGCGTTGAATTCTATGTCCCTAATTATGCGATCTGGTGAAGCAACGCCCTACAGTTAAGCCTAGGTTGCCCGGAACGTAGAAATGACCTTTACTTTCACGCTGTTTGCAAATATACATTATATACGATGGAAAGCTGTTGTATTTATATTGTATTTTATGCTTCTGGCGTTGACTTCTTAGACCCTAGCTGTTCGATCTGGTGGAACAACGCCCTAGAGTGAAGCCTAGGTTGTCCGGAACGTAGAAATGCCCATCACTTTCACACTGGTTGCTGTTACTCCTGTTATACGGTGGAAAAACTGTTGTATTTATTTTGTATTTGATGCTTCTGGCGTTCAATTCCAAGTCCCTAGCTATTCGATCTGGTGGAGCAACGCCCTAGAGTGAAGCCTAGGTTACCCGGAACATTGAAATGATCAGTACTTTCACACTGGTTGCAGTTATTCCTGTTATACTATGGAAAAACTGTTGTATTCTTATTGTATTTTATGCTTCTGGCGTTGACTTCTTAGTCCCTAACTATTGGATCAGGTGGAGCAACGCCCTGGAGTGAAGCCAAGGTTGCCCGGAACGTAGAAATGACCATCCCTTTCACACTGGTTGCAGTTACTCCTCCTATACGGTGGAAAAACTGTTGTATTTATTTTGTATTTGATGCTTCTGGCGTTGAATTCCAAGTCCCTAGCTATTCGATCTGGTGGAGCAACGCCCTAGAGTGAAGCCTAGGTTACCCGGAACGTAGAAATGACCATTACTTTCACATTGGTTGCAATTATACCTTTTACAGGATGGAAAAGCTGTTGTGTTTTTATTGTATTTTACGCGTCTGGCGTTGTTTTCTAAGGCCCTAACTATTCGACCTGGTGGAGGAACGCCCTAGAGTGAAGCCTAGGTTGCCCGGAACGTAGAAATGACCATTACTTTCACACTGGTTGCAATTATTCCTGTTATACGATCTACAAACTGTTGGATTTTTATTGTACTTTATGATTCTGACGTTGACTTCTTAGGCCCTAACTATTGGATCTGGTGGACCAACGCCCCAGAGTGAAGCCTAGCATGCCCGGAGCGCAGAAATGGCCATTACTTTCAGAATGGTTGCAATTATTCGTTTTATACGATGGAAAAACTGTTGTACTTATATTGTATTTTATGCTTCTGGCGTTGACTTCTTAGGCCCTAACTATTCGGTCTGGTGGTACGACGCCCTAGAGAGAGGCCTAGGCTGCCCGCAACGTAGAAATGTCCATCACTTTCACAGTGGTTGCAGTTACTCCTGTTATACTATGGAAAAACTGTTGCATTTTTATTGTATTTTATGCTTCTGGCGTTGTATTCAAAGTCCCTAACTATTCGATCTGGTGGAGCAACGCCCTGGAGTCAAGCCTAGGTTGCACGGAACGTAGAAATGACCATAACTTTCGCACTGGTTGCAATTATTCGTTTTATACAATGGAAAAACTGTTCTATTTATTTTGTATTTTATGCTTCGGGCGTTGACATCTAAGGCCCTAACTATTCGATCTGGTGTAGCAACGCTCTAGAGTGAAGCCTAGGTTGCCGGGAACGTAGAAATGGGCATTACCTTCACACTGCTTGCAATTATACATTTTATACGATGGAAAAACTGTTGTACATATGTTGTATTTTATTCTTCTGGCTCTGAATTCTAAGTCCCCAGCTATTCGATCTGGTGGAGCAACGCCCTAGAGTGAAGCCTAGGTTACCCGGAACATAGAAATGATCAGTACTTTCACACTGGTTGCAGTTATTCCTGTTATACTATGGAAAAACTGTTGCATTTTTATTGTATTTTATTCTTCTCGCGTTGAATTCTCAGTCCATAGCTATTCGATCTGGTGGAGCAATGCCCTAGTGTGAAGCCTAAGTAACCCGGAACATAGAAATGACCAGTACGTTCACACTGGTTGTAGCTTTCTTGCTATACGATGGAAAAACTGTTGCATTTTTACTGTATTTTATGCTTCTGGCGTTGTATTCAAAGTCCCTAACTATTCGATCTGGTGGAGCAACGCCCTGGTGTCAAGCCTAGGTTGCACGGAACGTAGAAATGACCATAACTTTCGCACTGGTTGCAATTATTCGTTTTATACCATGGAAAAACTGTTGTATTTATTTTGTATTTTATGCTTCGGGCGTTGACTTCTAAGGCCCTAACTATACGATCTGGTGGAGCAACGCTCTACCGTGAAGCCTAGGTTGCCCAGAACGTAGAAATGACCATTACCTTCACACTGCTTGCAATTATACATTTTATTCGATGGAAAAACTGTTGTACATATATCGTATTTTATGCTTCTGGCGTTGACGTCTTAGGCCCTAACCATTCGATCAGGTGGAGCAACGCCCTAGGGTGAAGCCTAGGTTGCCCGGAACGTAGAAATGACCATAGCTTTCACACTGGTTGCAATTATTCCTGTTATAGAAGGGAAAAACTGTTGTATTTATATTGTATTTTATGCTTCTGGCGTTGACTTCTTAGGCCCTAACTATTCGATCTGGTGGAGCAACGCCCCAGAGTGAAGCCTAGGTTGCCCGGAACGTAGAAATGACCATTATCTTCACACTGTTTGCGATTATTCATTTTATACGATGGTAAAACTGTTGTACATATATCGTATTTTATGATTCTGGCGTTGCCTTTTAGGCTCTAACTATTCGATCAGGTGGAGCGACGCCCTAGGGTGTAGCCTGGGTTGTCCGGAACGTAGAAATGACCATAACTTTCATACTGGTTGCAATTATTCGTTTTATACGATGGAAAAACTGTTGTATTTATTTTGTATTTTATGCTTCGGGCGCTGACTTCCAAGGCCCTAACTATTCGATCTGGTGGAGCAACGCACTAGAGAGAAGCCTAGGTTGCCCGGAACGTAGAAATGACCATTACCTTCACGTTGCAAGCAATTATACATTTCATACGATGGAAAAACTGTTGTATTTTTATTATATTTTATGCTGCTGGCGTTGACTTCTAAGTGCCTTGCTATTCGATCTGGTGGAGCAACGCCCTTGAGCGAAGCCTAGGTTGGCCGGAACGTAGAAATGACCTGTACTTAAACACTGGTTGCAATTATTCCTGTTATACGGTGGAAAAACTGTTGTACTTATGTTGTATTTTATGCTTCTGGCGTCGAATTCTAAGTCCCAAACTATTCGATCTGGTGGAGCAACGCCCTTGAGTGAAGCCTAGGTTGCCCGTAACGTAGAAATGACCATTACTTTCACACGGTTTGCAAATATAAATTATATACGATGGAAAAGCTGTTGTATTTATATTGCATTTTATGCTTCTGGCGTTGACTTATTAGGCCCTAACTATTTGATCTGGTGGAGCACCGCCCTGTAGTGAAGCCTTGGTTGCCCGGAACGTAGAAATGACCATAGCCATCACAGTGGTTGCAATTATTCCTGTTATACAAGGGAAAAACTGTTGTATTTATATTGTATTTTATGCTTCTGGCGTTGACTTCTTAGGCCCTAACTATTCGATCTGGTGGAGCAACGCCCTAGAGTGAAGCCAAGGTTGCCCGGAATGTAGAAATGACCATCACTTTCACACTGGTTGCAATTATTCTTGTTATACGATGGAAAAACTGTTGTATTTATTTTGTATTTTATGCCTCTGGCGTTGACTCCTAAGGCCGTAGCTATTCGATTTGGTGGAGCAACGCCATAGAGTGAAGCCTAGGTTGCCCGGAACGTAGAAATGACCATGTCTTTCACACTGTTTGCAATTATTCCTGTTATACGATTGAAAAACTGTTGTATTTATATTGTATTTTATGCTTCTGGCGTTGACTTCTAAGGCCGCAGCTATTCGATGTGGTGGATCAACGCCCTAGAGTGAAGCCTAGGTTGCCCGGAACGTAGAAATGACCATACCTTTCACACTGGTTGCAATTATTCCTGTTATACGATGGAAAAGCTGTTCTATTTGTATTGTATTTTATGCATCTGGCGTTGACTTCTTAGGCCCTAACTATTCGATCTGGAGGAGCAACGCTCTAGAGAGAAGCCTAGATTGCCCGGAACGTAGAAATGACCATTACCTTCTGTCTTGTTGCAATTATTCCTGTTATACGATGAAAAAACTGTTGTATTTTTATTGTATTTTATGCGTCTGGAGTTGTTTTCTAAGGCCCTAACTATTCGACCTGGTGGAGCAAAGCCCTAGAGTGAAGCCTAGGTTGCCCAGGAACGTAGAAATGACCATCACTTTCACACTGGTTGCAATTATTCCTGTTATACGATGGAAAAACTGATGTATTTATATTATATTTTATGCTTCAGAAGTTGACTTCTAGGGCCGTAGATATTCGATGTGGTGGAGAAACGCCCTAGAGTGAAGCCTAGGTTGCCCGGAAAGTAGAAATGCCCATTACTTTCACACTGGTTGTAATTATTCCTGTTATACGATAGAATATATGTTGTATTTTTATTTTATTTTGTGCTCCTGGCGTTGACTTCTAAGGTCCTAGCTATTCGATCTGGTGGAGCAACGCTCTAGAGTGAAGCCTAGGTTGCCCGGAACTTAGAAATGACCATCACCTTCACTCTGGTTGCAATTAATCCTGTTATACGATGGAAAAACTGTTGTATTTATATTGTATTTTATGCTTCTGGCGTTGACTTCTTAGGCCCCAACTATCCCATCTGGTGGAACAACTCCCTAGAGTGAAGCCTAGGTTGCCCGGAACGTAGAATTAACCTTCACTTTCACACTGCTTGCAACTATACATTATATACGATGGAAAAGCTGTTGTATTTATATTGTATTTTATGCTTCTGGCGTTGTCTTCTTAGGCACTAACTATTCGATCTCGTGGAGCAATGCTCTTGAGTAAAGCCTAGGTTGCCCGGAACGTAGAAATGACCATAACTATCAGACTGGTTGCAATTATTCGTTTTATAGGATGGAAAGACTGTTGTATTTATATTGTATTTTATAGTTATGGCGTTGTCTTCTAGGGCCGTAGCTATACGACGTGGTGGAGCAACGCCCTCGAGTGAAGCCTAGGTTACCCGTAACATAGAAATGACCAGTACTTTCATACTGATTGCAATTATTCGTTTTATACGATGGAAAAGCTGTTGTATTTATTTTGTATTTTATGCTTCTGGCGTTGAATTCTAAGTCCCTAATTATGCGATCTGGTGGAGCAACGCCCTACAGTTAACCCTAGGTTGCCCGGAACGTAGAAATGACCTTTACTTTCACGCTGTTTGCAAATATACATTATATACGATGGAAAGCTGTTGTATTTATATTGTATTTTATGCTTCTGGCGTTGACTTCTTAGACCCTAGCTATTCGATCTGGTGGAACAACGCCCTAGAGTGAAGCCTAGGTTGTCCGGAACGTAGAAATGCCCATCACTTTCACACTGGTTGCTGTTACTCCTGTTATACGGTGGAAAAACTGTTGTATTTATTTTGTATTTGATGCTTCTGGCGTTGAATTCCAAGTCCCTAGCTATTCGATCTGGTGGAGCAACGCCCTAGAGTGAAGCCTAGGTTACCCGGAACATTGAAATGATCAGTACTTTCACACTGGTTGCAGTTATTCCTGTTATACTATGGAAAAACTGTTGTATTCTTATTGTATTTTATGCTTCTGGCGTTGACTTCTTAGTCCCTAACTATTGGATCAGGTGGAGCAACGCCCTGGAGTGAAGCCAAGGTTGCCCGGAACGTAGAAATGACCATCCCTTTCACACTGGTTGCAGTTACTCCTCCTATACGGTGGAAAAACTGTTGTATTTATTTTGTATTTGATGCTTCTGGCGTTGAATTCCAAGTCCCTAGCTATTCGATCTGGTGGAGCAACGCCCTAGAGTGAAGCCTAGGTTACCCGGAACGTAGAAATGACCATTACTTTCACATTGGTTGCAATTATACCTTTTATAGGATGGAAAAGCTGTTGTGTTTTTATTGTATTTTACGCGTCTGGCGTTGTTTTCTAAGGCCCTAACTATTCGACCTGGTGGAGGAACGCCCTAGAGTGAAGCCTAGGTTGCCCGGAACGTAGAAGTGACCATTACTTTCACACTGGTTGCAATTATTCCTGTTATACGATCTACAAACTGTTGGATTTTTATTGTACTTTATGATTCTGACGTTGACTTCTTAGGCCCTAACTATTGGATCTGGTGGACCAACGCCCCAGAGTGAAGCCTAGCATGCCCGGAGCGCAGAAATGGCCATTACTTTCAGAATGGTTGCAATTATTCGTTTTATACGATGGAAAAACTGTTGTACTTATATTGTATTTTATGCTTCTGGCGTTGACTTCTTAGGCCCTAACTATTCGGTCTGGTGGAACGACGCCCTAGAGAGAGGCCTAGGCTGCCCGCAACGTAGAAATGTCCATCACTTTCACAGTGGTTGCAGTTACTCCTGTTATACTATGGAAAAACTGTTGCATTTTTATTGTATTTTATGCTTCTGGCGTCGAATTCTAAGTCCCCAGCTATTCGATCTGGTGGAGCAACGCCCTAGAGTGAAGCCTAGGTTACCCGGAACATAGAAATGATCAGTACTTTCACACTGGTTGCAGTTATTCCTGTTATACTGTGGAAAAACTGTTGCATTTTTATTGTATTTTATTCTTCTCGCGTCGAATTCTCAGTCCATAGCTATTCGATCTGCTGGAGCAATGCCCTAGTGTGTAGCCTAAGTAACCCGGAACATAGAAATGACCAGTACGTTCACACTGGTTGTAGCTTTCTTGCTATACGATGGAAAAACTGTTGCATTTTTACTGTATTTTATGCTTCTGGCGTTGTATTCAAAGTCCCTAACTATTCGATCTGGTGGAGCAACGCCCTGGAGTCAAGCCTAGGTTGCACGGAACGTAGAAATGACCATAACTTTCGCACTGGTTGCAATTATTCGCTTTATACCATGGAAAAACTGTTGTATTTATTTTGTATTTTATGCTTCGGGCGTTGACTTCTAATGCCCTAACTATACGATCTGGTGGAGCAACGCTCTACCGTGAAGCCTAGGTTGCCCAGAACGTAGAAATGACCATTACCTTCACACTGCTTGCAATTATACATTTTATTCGATGGAAAAACTGTTGTACATATATCGTATTTTATGCTTCTGGCGTTGACGTCTTAGGCCCTAACCATTCGATCAGGTGGAGCAACGCCCTAGGGTGAAGCCTAGGTTGCCCGGAACGTAGAAATGACCATAACTTTCATACTGGTTGCAAGTATTCGTTTTATACGATGGAAAAGCTGTTGCATCTATATTATATTTTATGCTTAAGGCTTTGACGTCTTAGGCCCTAACTATTGGATCTGGTGGACCAACGCACTAGAGTGAACCCTAGGTTGCGCGGAACGTGGAAATGACCATAACTTACACACTGGTTGCAATTATTCGTTTTATACAATGGAAAAACTGTTCAATTTAATTTGAATTTTATGCTTCGGGCGTTGACTTCTAAGGCCCTACCTATTCGATCTGGTGGAGCAACGCCCTTGAGTGAAGCCTAGGTTGCCCGGAACGTAGAAATGACCATAACTTTCACACTGGTTGCAATTATTCGTTTTATACGATGGAAAAACTGTTGTATTTATTTTGTATTTTATGCTTCGGGCGTTGACTTCTAAGTCCCTTGCTATTCGATCTGGTGGAGCAACGCCCTTGAGCGAAGCCTAGGTTGGCCGGAACGTAGAAATGACCTGTACTTACACACTGGTTGCAATTATTCCTGTTATACGATGGAAAGACTGTTGTACTTATGTTGTATTTTATGCTTCTGGCGTCGAATGCTAAGTCCCAAACTATTCGATCTGGTGGAGCAACGCCCTTGAGTGAAGCCTAGGTTGCCCGTAACGTAGAAATGACCATTACTTTCACACGGTTTGCAAATATAAATTATATACGATGGAAAAACTGTTGTATTTATATTGTATTTTATGCTTCTGGCATTGACTTCTTAGACCCTAACTATTCGATCTGGTGGAGCAACGCCCTAGAGTGAAGCCAAGGTTGCCCGGAATGTAGAAATGACCATCACTTTCACACTGGTTGCAATTATTCTTGTTATACGATGGAAAAACTGTTGTATTTATTTTGTATTTTATGCCTCTGGCGTTGACTCCTAAGGCCGTAGCTATTCGATTTGGTGGAGCAACGCCATAGAGTGAAGCCTAGGTTGCCCGGAACGTAGAAATGACCATGTCTTTCACACTGGTTGCAATTATTCCTGTTATACGATGGAAAAACTGTTGTATTTATATTATATTTTATGCTTCAGACGTTGACTTCTAAGGCCGTAGCTATTCGATGTGGTGGAGAAACGCCCTAGAGTGAAACCTAGGTTGCCCGGAAAGTAGAAATGACCATTACCTCCACACTGTTTGCAATTATTCATTTTATACAATGGAAAAACTGTTGTATTTATATTGTTTTTTATAGTTATGGCGTTGACTTCTAAGGCCGCAGCTATTCGATGTGGTGGAGCAATGCCCTAGAGTGAAGCCTAGGATGCCCGCAACGTAGAAATGACAATATCTTTCACACTGTTTGCAATTATTCCTGTTATACGATTGAAAAACTGTTGTATTTATATTGTATTTTATGCTTCTGGCGTTGACTTCTAAGGCCCTAACTATTCGATCTGGTGGAGCAACGCACTAGAGTGAAGCCTAGGTTGCCCGGAACGTAGAAATGACCTTTACTTTCACACTGCTTCCAAATATACATCATATACGATGGAAAAGCTGTTGTATTTATATTGTATTTTATGCTTCTGGCGTTGTATTCAAAGCCCCTAACTATTCGATCTGGTGGAGCAACGCCCTGGAGTCAAGCCTAGGTTGCACGGAACGTAGAAATGACCATAACTTTCGCACTGGTTGCAATTATTCGTTTTATACCATGGAAAAACTGTTGTATTTATTTTGTATTTTATGCTTCGGGCGTTGACTTCTAAGGCCCTAACTATACGATCTGGTGGAGCAACGCTCTACCGTGAAGCCTAGGTTGCCCAGAACGTAGAAAAGACCATTACCTTCACACTGCTTGCAATTATACATTTTATTCGATGGAAAAACTGTTGTACATATATCGTATTTTATGCTTCTGGTGTTGACGTCTTAGGCCCTAACCATTCGATCAGGTGGAGCAACGCCCTAGGGTGAAGCCTAGGTTGCCCGGAACGTAGAAATGACCATAACTTTCATACTGGTTGCAAGTATTCGTTTTATACGATGGAAAAACTGTTGCATCTATATTGTATGTTATGCTTAAGGCGTTGACGTCTTAGGCCCTAACTATTCGCTCTGGTGGAACAACGCCCTAGAGTGATACCTAGGTTGCCCGGAACGTAGAAATCACCATTACTTGCACACTGGTTGCAATTATTCGTTTTATACGATGGAAAAACTGTTGTATTTATAGTGTATTTTATGCTTCTGGCGTTGACTTCTTAGGCCCTAACTATTGGATCTGGTGGACCAACGCCCTAGAGTGAAGCCTAGGATGCCCAAAACGTAGAAATGACCATTACTTTCACTCTCGTTGCAATTATTCATGCTATAGGATGGAAAAACTGTTGTATTTTTATTGTATTTTATGCTTCTGGCCTCCACTTCTTAGGCCCTAACTGTTCGATCTTGTGGAATAACGCCGTAGAATGAAGTCTAGGTTGCCCGGAACGTAGAAATGACCATTACTTTCACACTGGTTGCAATTATCATGCTATACGATGGAAAAACTGTTGCATTTTTATTGTATTTTCTGCTTCTGTCTTTGACTTCTAAGGTCCTAGCTATTCGATGTGGTGGGGCAGCGCCCCAGAGTGAAGCCTACGTTGCCAGGAACCTAGAAATGAACATTACTTTCACACTGGTTGCAATTATTCCTGTTATACGATGAAAAAACTGTTCGATTTTTATTGTACTTTATGTTTCTGGCGTTGACTTCTAAGGCCCTATGTATTCGATCTGGAGGAGCAACGCCTCAGGGTTAAGTCTAGGATGCCCGGAAGGTAGAAATGTTCATTACTTTCACACTGGTTGCTATTATTCGTTTTATATGATGGAAAAACTGTTGTATTTATATTGCATTTTATGCTTCGGGCGTTGACTTCTAAGGCCCTAGCTATTCGATTTGGTGGAGCAACGCCCTAGAGTGGAGCCTGGGTAGCACGGAACGTAGCAATGACCATAACTTTCACACTGGTTGCTATTATTCGTTTTATATGATGGAAAAACTGTTGTATTTATAGTGTATTTTATGCTTCTGGCATTGACTTCTTAGGCCCTAACAGTTCGATCTTGTGGGGCAACGTCCAAGAATGAAGCCTATGTTGCTCGCAACGTGGAAATGACCATTACATTCACACTGCGTGCAATTATACGTTTTATACGATGGAAGAACTGCTGTACTTATTTTGTATTTGGTGCTTCTGGCGTTGACTTCTTAGGCCCTAACTATTGGATCTGCTGTTCCAACGCCCTAGAGTGATACCTAGGTTTCCCGGAACGTAGAAATGACCATCACTTTCAAACTTGTTGCTATTATTCGTTTTATATGATGAAGACTGTTGTATTTTTATTGTACTTTATGGTTCTGGTGTCCACTTCATGGCCCTAACTATACGATCTGGTGGAGCAACGCCCTAGAGTGAAGCCTAGGTTGCCCGGAACGTAGAAATGACCATTACTTTCACACTGGTTGCAATTATTCCTGTTATACGATGGAAAAACTGTTGTATTTATTTTGAATTTTATGCTTCTGGCGTTGACTTCTTAGGCCCTAACAATTGGATCTGGTAGAGCAACGCCCTAGGGTGAAGCCTAGGTTGCCCGGAACGTAGAAATGGCCATATCTTTCACACTGGTTGCAATTATTCCTGTTATATGATGGAAAAACGGATGTGTCTATTTTGTATTTTATGCTTCTGGCGTTGACTTCTTAGGCCCTAACTACTGGATCTCGTGGAGCAACGCCCTAGAGTGAAGCCTAGGTTGCCCGGAACGTGGAAATGACCATTACTTCCACACTGTTTGCAATTATTCATTTTATACAATGGAAAAACTGTTGTATTTTTATTGCATTTTATGCTTCGGGCGTTGACTTCTAATGCCCTAACTATTCGATCTGGTGGAGCAACGTCCTAGGGTGAAGCCTAGGCTGCCCGGAACGTAGAAATGACCTTTACTTTCACACTGGTTGCAATTTTTCCTGTTACACGATGGAAAAACTGTTGTATTTATATTGTATTTTATGCTTCGGGCGTTGACGTCTAAGGCCCTAACTATTCGATCTGGTGGAGCAACGCCATAGTGTGAAGCCTAGGTTACCCGGAACGTAGAAATGACCATTACTTTCACACTGGTTGCAATTATTCCTGTTATACGAAGGAAAAACTGTTGTATTTTTATTATATTTTATGCTTCGGGCGTTGACTTCTAAGCCCCTAACTATTGGATCTGGTGGACCAACGCTCTAGAGCGAAGTGTAGGTTGCCAGGAACGCAGAAATGACCATCACTTTCACACTGTTTGCAATTATTCCTGTTATACGATGGAAAAACTGTTGTATTTATATTGTATTTTATGCTTCTGGCGTTGACTTCTAAGGCCGTAGCTATTCGATGTGGTGGAGCAACGACCTAGAGTGAAGCCTATGTTGCCCGGAACGTAGAATTGACCATATCTTTCACACTGTTTGCAATTATTCATGTTATACGATGGAAAAACTGTTGTATTTATTTCGTATTTTATGCTTCTGGCGTTGACTTCTTAGGCCCTAACTAGTGGATCTGGTGGAGCAACGCCCTTGGGTGAAGCCTAGGTTGCCCGGAACGTAGAAATGAACATAACTTTCATACTGGTTGGAATTATTCGTTTTATACGATGGAAAAACTGTTGTATTTCTATTGTATTTTATGCTTCTGGCGTTGACTTCTAAGGCCGTAGCTATTCGATGTGGTGGAGCAGCGCCCTAGAGTGAAGCCTATGTTGCCCGGAACGTAGAAATGACCAAATTTTTCACACTGTTTGTAATTATTCCTGTAATACGATGGAAAAACTGTAGTATTTATACTGTATTTCATGCTTCTGGCTTTGACTTCTAAGGCCCTAACTATTCGATGTGATGGAGCCACGCCCTAGAGCGAAACCTAGGTTGCCCGGAACGTAGAAATGGCCATTACTTCCACACTGTTTGCAATTATTCATTTCATACAATGTAAAAACTGTTGTATTTATATTGTATTTTAAGCTTCTGGCGTTGACTTCTAAGGCACTCACTATTCGATGTGGTGGAGCAACGCCCTAGAGCGAAACCTGGGTTGCCCGAAACGTAGAAATGACCATTACTTTCACACTGGTTGCAGTTATTCCTGTTATACGATGGAAAAACTGTTGTATTTATTTTGTATTTTATGCTTCTGGCGTTGACTTCTAAGGCCGTAACCATTCGATGTGGTGGAGCAGCGCCCTAGGGTGACGCCTTGGTTGCCCGGAACGTAGAAATGGCCATATCTTTCACACTGGTTGCAATTATTCCTGTTATATGATGGAAAAGCGGATGTGTCTATTTTGTATTTTATGCTTCTGGCGTTGACTTCTTAGGCCCTAACTACTGGATATCGTGGAGCAACGCCCTAGGGTTAAGCCTAGGTTGCCGGGAACGTAGAAATGACCATTAGTTTCACACTGGTTGCAATCATTCCTGTTATACGATGGAAAAACTGTTGTATTTATTTTGAATTTTATGCCTCTGGCGTTGACTTCTTAGGCCCTAACAATTGGATCTGGTGGAGCAACGCCCTAGGGTGAAGCCTAGGTTGCCCGGAACGTAGAAATGACCATATCTTTCACACAGGTTGCAATTATTCCTGTTATACGATAGAAAAACTGTTGGATTTTTATTACATTTTATGCTTCGGGCGTTGACTTCTAAGGCCCTAACTATTGGATCTGGTGTACCAACGCTCTAGAGTGAAGTGTAGATTGCCCGGAACGGAGAAATGACCTTTACTTTCACACTGGTTGCAATTTTTCCTGTTACACGATGGAAAAACTGTTGTATTTATATTGTACTTTATGCTTCGGACGTTGACTTCTAAGGCCCTAAATATTCGATCTGTTGGAGCAACGTCCTAGGGTGAAGCCTAGGCTGCCCGGAACGTAGAAATGACCTTTACTTTCACAATGGTTGCAATTTTTCCTGTTACACGATGGAAAAACTGTTGTATTTATATTGTACTTTATGCTTCGGGCGTTGACTTCTAAGGCCCTAACTATTTGATCTGATGGAGGAACGTCCTAGGGTGAAGCCTAGGCTGCCCGGAACGTAGAAATGACCATAACTTTCATACTGGTTGCCCTTATTCGTTTTATACGATGGAAAAACTGTTGTATTTTTACTGTATTTTATGCTTCTGGCGTTCACTTCTAAGGCCGTAACTATTCGATGTTGTGGAACAGCGTCCTAGAGCAAAACCTAGGTTGCCCGGAACGTAGAAATGACCATATCTTTCACACTGGTTGCAATTATTCCTGCTATACGATGGAAAGACTGTTTTATTTATTTTGTACTTTATGCATCTGGCGTTGACTTCTTAGGCCCTAACTATTCGATCTGGTGGAGCAACGCCCTAGGGTGAAGCCTACGTTGTCCGAAACGTAGAAATGAACATAACCTTCACACTGGTTGCAATTATTCGTTTTATACGATGGAAAAGCTGTTGTATTTTTATTGTATTTTAAGCTCCGGGCGTTGACTTCTAAGGCCCTAACTATTCGATCTGGTAGAGCAACGCCCTAGGGTGACGCCTTGGTTGCCCGGAACGTAGAAATGGCCATATCTTTCACACTGGTTGCAATTATTCCTGTTATATGATGGAAAAGCGGATGTGTCTAGTTTGTATTTTATGCTTCTGGCGTTGACTTCTTAGGCCCTAACTACTGGATATCGTGGAGCAACGCCCTAGGGTTAAGCCTAGGTTGCCGGGAACGTAGAAATGACCATTAGTTTCACACTGGTTGCAATCATTCCTGTTATACGATGGAAAAACTGTTGTATTTATTTTGAATTTTATGCCTCTGGCGTTGACTTCTTAGGCCCTAACAATTGGATCTGGTGGAGCAACGCCCTAGGGTGAAGCCTAGGTTGCCCGGAACGTAGAAATGACCATATCTTTCACACAGGTTGCAATTATTCCTGTTATACGATAGAAAAACTGTTGGATTTTTATTACATTTTATGCTTCGGGCGTTGACTTCTAAGGCCCTAACTATTGGATCTGGTGTACCAACGCTCTAGAGTGAAGTGTAGATTGCCCGGAACGGAGAAATGACCTTTACTTTCACACTGGTTGCAATTTTTCCTGTTACACGATGGAAAAACTGTTGTATTTATATTGTACTTTATGCTTCGTGCGTTGACTTCTAAGGCCCTAACTATTCGATCTGGTGGAGGAACGCCCTAGGCTGAAGCCTAGGCTGCCCGGAACGTAGAAATGACCATAACTTTCATACTGGTTGCACTTATTCGTTTTATACGATGGATAAACTGTTGTATTTATACTGTATTTTATGCTTCTGGCGTTGACTTCTAAGGCCCTAACAATTCGATGTGGTGGAGCAACACCCTAGAGCAAAACCTAGGTTGCCCAGAACGTAGAAATGACCATACCTTTCACACAGGTTGCAATTATTCCTGCTATACGATGGAAAGACTGTTGTATTTATTTTGTATTTTACGCATCTGGCGTTGACTTCTTAGGCCCTAACTAATGGATCTGATGGAGCAACGCCCTAGGGTGAAGCCTAGGTTGCCCGGAATTTAGTAGTGACCATACCTTTCATACTGGTTGTAATTATTCGTTTTATACGATGGAAAAACTGTTGTATTTATTTTGTATTTTATGCTTCTGGCGTTGACTTCTAAGGCCGTAACTATTCGATGTGGTGGAGCAGCGTCCTAGAGTTAAGCCTAGGTTGCCCGGAACGTAGAAATGGCCATATCTTTCACACTGGTGGCAATTATTCCTGTTATACGATGGAAAAACTGTTGTATTTATTTTGAATTTTATGCTTCTGGCGTTGACTTCTTAGGCCCTAACTATTCGATCTGGTGGAGCAACGTCCTAGGGTGAAGCCTAGGCTGCCCGGAACGTAGAAATGACCTTTTACTTTCACACTGGTTGCAATTTTACCTGTTACACGATGGAAAAACTGTTGTATTTATATTGTACTTTATGCTTCGGGCGTTGACTTCTAAGGCCCTAACTATTCGATCTGGTGGAGCAACGTCCTAGGGTGAAGCCTAGGCTGCCCGGAACGTAGAAATGACCTTTACTTACACACTGGTTGCAATTTTTCCTGTTACACGATGGAAAAACTGTTGTATTTATATTGTACTTTATGCTTCGGGCGTTGACTTCTAAGGCCCTAACTATTCGATCTGGTGGACGAACGCCCTAGGGTGAAGCCTAGGCTGCCCGGAACGTAGAAATGACCATACCTTTCACACTGGTTGCAATTATTCCTTCTATACGATGGAAAGACTGTTGTATTTATTTTGTATTTTATGCATCTGGCGTTGACTTCTTAGGCCCTAACTACTGGATATCGTGGAGCATCGCCCTAGGGTTACGCCTAGGTTGCCCGGAACGTAGAAATGACCATATCTTTCACACTGGTTGCAATTATTCCTGTTATACGATGGAAAAACTGTTGTATTTCTATTGTATTTTATGCTTCTGGCGTTGACTTCTAAGGCCGTAGCTATTCGATGTGGTGGAGCAGCGCCCTAGAGTGAAGCCTATGTTGCCCGGAACGTAGAAATGACCAAATTTTTCACACTGTTTGTAATTATTCCTGTAATACGATGGAAAAACTGTAGTATTTATACTGTATTTCATGCTTCTGGCTTTGACTTCTAAGGCCCTAACTATTCGATGTGATGGAGCCACGCCCTAGAGCGAAACCTAGGTTGCCCGGAACGTAGAAATGGCCATTACTTCCACACTGTTTGCAATTATTCATTTCATACAATGTAAAAACTGTTGTATTTATATTGTATTTTAAGCTTCTGGCGTTGACTTCTAAGGCACTCACTATTCGATGTGGTGGAGCAACGCCCTAGAGCGAAACCTGGGTTGCCCGAAACGTAGAAATGACCATTACTTTCACACTGGTTGCAGTTATTCCTGTTATACGATGGAAAAACTGTTGTATTTATTTTGTATTTTATGCTTCTGGCGTTGACTTCTAAGGCCGTAACCATTCGATGTGGTGGAGCAGCGCCCTAGGGTGACGCCTTGGTTGCCCGGAACGTAGAAATGGCCATATCTTTCACACTGGTTGCAATTATTCCTGTTATATGATGGAAAAGCGGATGTGTCTATTTTGTATTTTATGCTTCTGGCGTTGACTTCTTAGGCCCTAACTACTGGATATCGTGGAGCAACGCCCTAGGGTTAAGCCTAGGTTGCCGGGAACGTAGAAATGACCATTAGTTTCACACTGGTTGCAATCATTCCTGTTATACGATGGAAAAACTGTTGTATTTATTTTGAATTTTATGCCTCTGGCGTTGACTTCTTAGGCCCTAACAATTGGATCTGGTGGAGCAACGCCCTAGGGTGAAGCCTAGGTTGCCCGGAACGTAGAAATGACCATATCTTTCACACAGGTTGCAATTATTCCTGTTATACGATAGAAAAACTGTTGGATTTTTATTACATTTTATGCTTCGGGCGTTGACTTCTAAGGCCCTAACTATTGGATCTGGTGTACCAACGCTCTAGAGTGAAGTGTAGATTGCCCGGAACGGAGAAATGACCTTTACTTTCACACTGGTTGCAATTTTTCCTGTTACACGATGGAAAAACTGTTGTATTTATATTGTACTTTATGCTTCGGACGTTGACTTCTAAGGCCCTAAATATTCGATCTGTTGGAGCAACGTCCTAGGGTGAAGCCTAGGCTGCCCGGAACGTAGAAATGACCTTTACTTTCACAATGGTTGCAATTTTTCCTGTTACACGATGGAAAAACTGTTGTATTTATATTGTACTTTATGCTTCGGGCGTTGACTTCTAAGGCCCTAACTATTTGATCTGATGGAGGAACGTCCTAGGGTGAAGCCTAGGCTGCCCGGAACGTAGAAATGACCATAACTTTCATACTGGTTGCCCTTATTCGTTTTATACGATGGAAAAACTGTTGTATTTTTACTGTATTTTATGCTTCTGGCGTTCACTTCTAAGGCCGTAACTATTCGATGTTGTGGAACAGCGTCCTAGAGCAAAACCTAGGTTGCCCGGAACGTAGAAATGACCATATCTTTCACACTGGTTGCAATTATTCCTGCTATACGATGGAAAGACTGTTTTATTTATTTTGTACTTTATGCATCTGGCGTTGACTTCTTAGGCCCTAACTATTCGATCTGGTGGAGCAACGCCCTAGGGTGAAGCCTACGTTGTCCGAAACGTAGAAATGAACATAACCTTCACACTGGTTGCAATTATTCGTTTTATACGATGGAAAAGCTGTTGTATTTTTATTGTATTTTAAGCTCCGGGCGTTGACTTCTAAGGCCCTAACTATTCGATCTGGTAGAGCAACGCCCTAGGGTGACGCCTTGGTTGCCCGGAACGTAGAAATGGCCATATCTTTCACACTGGTTGCAATTATTCCTGTTATATGATGGAAAAGCGGATGTGTCTAGTTTGTATTTTATGCTTCTGGCGTTGACTTCTTAGGCCCTAACTACTGGATATCGTGGAGCAACGCCCTAGGGTTAAGCCTAGGTTGCCGGGAACGTAGAAATGACCATTAGTTTCACACTGGTTGCAATCATTCCTGTTATACGATGGAAAAACTGTTGTATTTATTTTGAATTTTATGCCTCTGGCGTTGACTTCTTAGGCCCTAACAATTGGATCTGGTGGAGCAACGCCCTAGGGTGAAGCCTAGGTTGCCCGGAACGTAGAAATGACCATATCTTTCACACAGGTTGCAATTATTCCTGTTATACGATAGAAAAACTGTTGGATTTTTATTACATTTTATGCTTCGGGCGTTGACTTCTAAGGCCCTAACTATTGGATCTGGTGTACCAACGCTCTAGAGTGAAGTGTAGATTGCCCGGAACGGAGAAATGACCTTTACTTTCACACTGGTTGCAATTTTTCCTGTTACACGATGGAAAAACTGTTGTATTTATATTGTACTTTATGCTTCGTGCGTTGACTTCTAAGGCCCTAACTATTCGATCTGGTGGAGGAACGCCCTAGGCTGAAGCCTAGGCTGCCCGGAACGTAGAAATGACCATAACTTTCATACTGGTTGCACTTATTCGTTTTATACGATGGATAAACTGTTGTATTTATACTGTATTTTATGCTTCTGGCGTTGACTTCTAAGGCCCTAACAATTCGATGTGGTGGAGCAACACCCTAGAGCAAAACCTAGGTTGCCCAGAACGTAGAAATGACCATACCTTTCACACAGGTTGCAATTATTCCTGCTATACGATGGAAAGACTGTTGTATTTATTTTGTATTTTACGCATCTGGCGTTGACTTCTTAGGCCCTAACTAATGGATCTGATGGAGCAACGCCCTAGGGTGAAGCCTAGGTTGCCCGGAATTTAGTAGTGACCATACCTTTCATACTGGTTGTAATTATTCGTTTTATACGATGGAAAAACTGTTGTATTTATTTTGTATTTTATGCTTCTGGCGTTGACTTCTAAGGCCGTAACTATTCGATGTGGTGGAGCAGCGTCCTAGAGTTAAGCCTAGGTTGCCCGGAACGTAGAAATGGCCATATCTTTCACACTGGTGGCAATTATTCCTGTTATACGATGGAAAAACTGTTGTATTTATTTTGAATTTTATGCTTCTGGCGTTGACTTCTTAGGCCCTAACTATTCGATCTGGTGGAGCAACGTCCTAGGGTGAAGCCTAGGCTGCCCGGAACGTAGAAATGACCTTTTACTTTCACACTGGTTGCAATTTTACCTGTTACACGATGGAAAAACTGTTGTATTTATATTGTACTTTATGCTTCGGGCGTTGACTTCTAAGGCCCTAACTATTCGATCTGGTGGAGCAACGTCCTAGGGTGAAGCCTAGGCTGCCCGGAACGTAGAAATGACCTTTACTTACACACTGGTTGCAATTTTTCCTGTTACACGATGGAAAAACTGTTGTATTTATATTGTACTTTATGCTTCGGGCGTTGACTTCTAAGGCCCTAACTATTCGATCTGGTGGACGAACGCCCTAGGGTGAAGCCTAGGCTGCCCGGAACGTAGAAATGACCATACCTTTCACACTGGTTGCAATTATTCCTTCTATACGATGGAAAGACTGTTGTATTTATTTTGTATTTTATGCATCTGGCGTTGACTTCTTAGGCCCTAACTACTGGATATCGTGGAGCATCGCCCTAGGGTTACGCCTAGGTTGCCCGGAACGTAGAAATGACCATATCTTTCACACTGGTTGCAATTATTCCTGTTATACGATGGAAAAACTGTTGTATTTTTATTATATTTTATGCTTCGGGCGTTGACTTCTACGGCCCTAACTATTGGATCTGGTGGACCAACGCTCTAGAGTGGAGTGTAGGTTGCCAGGAACGTAGAAATGACCATCACTATCACACTGTTTGCAATTATTCCTGTTATACGATGGAAAAACTGTTGGAGTTATATTGTATTTTATGCTTCTGGCGTTGACTTCTAAGGCCGTAGTCATTCGATGTGGTGGAGCAACGCCATAGAGTGAAGCCTATGTTGCCCGGAACGTAGAAATAACCATATCTTTCACACTGGTTGCAATTATTCCTGTTATACGATGGAAAAACTGTTGTATTTATATTGTATTTTATGCTTCTGGCGTTGACTTATAAGGCCGTAACTATTCGATGTGGTGGAGCAACGCCCTAGAGTGATGCCTAGGTTGCCCGGAGCGTAGAAATGACCATATCTTTCACACTGGTTGCATATATTCCTGTTATACGATGGAAAAACTGTTGCATATATATTGTATTTTATGCTTCGGGCGCCGACATCTAAGGCCCTAACCATTCGATCTGGCGGAGCAACGCCCTAGGGTGAAGCCTACGTTGCCCGGAACGTAGAAATGGCCATATCTTTCACACTGGTTGCAATTATTCCTGTTATATGATGGAAAAACGGATGTGTCTATTTTGTATTTTATGCTTCTGGCGTTGACTTCTTAGGCCCTAACTACTGGATCTCGTGGAGCAACGCCCTAGGGTTAAGTCTTGGTTGCCGGGAACGTAGAAATGACCATTACTTTCACACTGGTTGCAATTATTCCTGTTATACGATGGAAAAGCTGTTGTATTTATATTATATTTTATGCTTCGTGCGTTGACTTCTAAGGCCCTAACTATTGGATCTGGTGGACCAACTCTCTAGAGCGAAGTGTAGGTTGCCAGAAACGTAGAAATGACCTTTACTTTCACACTGGTTGCAATTTTTCCTGTTACACGATGGAAAAACTGTTGTATTTATATTGTACTTTATGCTTCGAGCGTTGTCTTCTAAGGCCCGAACTATTCGATGTGGTGGAGCAACGCCCTAGAGTGATGCCTAGGTTGCCCGGAGCGTAGAAATGACCATATCTTTCACACTGGTTGCATATATTCCTGTTATACGATGGAAAAACTGTTGCATTTATATTGTATTTTATGCTTCGGGCGTTGACATCTAAGGCCCTAACTATTCGATCTGGCGGAGCAACGCCCTAGGGTGAAGCCTACGTTGTCCGAAACGTAGAAATGAACATAACCTTCACACTGGTTGCAATTATTCGTTTTATACGATGGAAAAGCTGTTGGATTTTTATTGTATTTTATGCTCCGGGCGTTGACTTCTAAGGCCCTAACTATTGGATCTGGTGGAGCAACGCCCTAGGGTGAAGCCTACGTTGCCCGGAACGTAGAAATGGCCATACCTTTCACACTGGTTGCAATTATTCCTGTTATATGATGGAAAAACGGATGTGTCTATTTTGTATTTTATGCTTCTGGCGTTGACTTCTTAGGCCCTAACTACTGGATCTCGTGGAGCAACGCCCTAGGGTTAAGTCTTGGTTGCCGGGAACGTAGAAATGACCATTACTTTTACACTGGTTGCAATTATTCCTGTTATACGATGGAAAAGCTGTTGTATTTATTTTGTATTTTATGCTTCTGGCGTTGACTTCTAAGGCCGTAACCATTCGATCTGATGGAGGAACGTCCTATGGTGAAGCCTAGGCTGCCCGGAACGTAGAAATGAACATAACCTTCACACTGGTTGCAATTATTCGTTTTATACGATGGAAAAACTGTTGGATTTTTATTGTATTTTATGCTCCGGGCGTTGACTTCTAAGGCCCTAACTATTCGATCTGGTAGACCAACGCCCTAGGGTGAAGCCTAGGTTGCCCGGAACGTAGAAATGGCCATATCTTTCACACTGGTTGCAACTATTCCTGTTATATGATGGAAAAACGGATGTGTCTATTTTGTATTTTATGCTTCTGGCGTTGACTTCTTAGGCCCTAACTACTGAATCTCGTGGAGCAACGCCCTAGGGTTAAGTCTAGGTTGCCGGGAACGTAGAAATGACCATTACTTTCACACTGGTTGTAATTATTCCTGTTATACGATGGAAAAACTGTTGTATTTATTTTGAATTTTATGCTTCTGGCGTTGACTTCTTAGGCCCTAATAATTGGATCTGGTGGAGCAACGCCCTAGGGTGAAGCCTAGGTTGCCCGGAACGTAGAAATGACAATATCTTTCTCACTGGTTGCAATTATTCCTGTTATACGATGGAAAAACTGTTGGATTTTTATTACATTTTATGCTTCGGGCGTTGACTTCTACGGCCCTAACTATTGGATCTGGTGGACCAACGCTCTAGAGTGGAGTGTAGGTTGCCAGGAACGTAGAAATGACCATCACTTTCACACTGTTTGCAATTATTCCTGTTATACGATGGAAAAACTGTTGTAGTTATATTGTATTTTATGCTTCTGGCGTTGACTTCTAAGGCCGTAGTCATTCGATGTGGTGGAGCAACGCCATAGAGTGAAGCCTATGTTGGTCGGAACGTAGAAATAACCATATCTTTCACACTGGTTGCAATTATTCCTGTTATACGATGGAAAAACTGTTGTATATTTATTGCATTTTATGCTTCGGGCGTTGACTTCTAAGGCCCTAACTATTCGATGTGATGGAGCAACGCCCTAGAGCGAAACCTAGGTTGCCCGGAACGTAGAAATGATCATTACTTCCACACTGGTTGCAGTTATTCCTGTTATACGATGGAAAAACTGTTGCATTTTTATTGCATTTTCTGCTTCTGTCTTTGACTTCTAAGGTCCTAGCTATTCGATGTGGTGGGGCAGCGCCTCAGAGTGAAGCCTAGGATGCCCGGAGCCTAGAAATGGACATTACTTTCACACTGGTTGCAATTATTCGTTTTATACGATGGAAATACTGTTGTATTTATTTTGTAATTGGTGCTTCTGCCGTTGACTTCTTAGGCCCTAACTACTGGATATCGTGGAGCATCGCCCTAGGGTTACGCCTAGGTTGCCCGGAACGTAGAAATGACCATATCTTTCACACTGGTTGCAATTATTCCTGTTATACGATGGAAAAACTGTTGTATTTTTATTATATCTTATGCTTCGGGCGTTGACTTCTACGGCCCTAACTATTGGATCTGGTGGACCAACGCTCTAGAGTGAAGTGTAGATTGCCCGGAACGTAGAAATGACCATGACCTTCACGCTTGTTGCAATTATTCCTGTTCTGCGATGAAAATACTGCCGTACTATTATTGTAATTTTTGTTTCAGGCGTTGACTTCTAAGGCCGTAGCTATTCAATGTGGTGGAGCAACGCCCTAGAGTGTAGCCTAGGTTGCCCGGAACGTGGAAATGACCATTACTTCCACACTGTTTGCAATTATTCATGTTATACAATGGAAAAACTGTTGTATTTTTATTGCATTTTTTGCTTCGGGCGTTGACTTCTATGGGCCTAACTATTCGATCTGGTGGAGCAACGTCCTAGGGTGAAGCCTAGGCTGCCCGGAACGTAGAAATGACCATAACTTTCACGCTGTTTGCAATTACTCGTCTTATACGATGGAAAAGCTGTTGTATTTATATTGGATTTTATGCTTCTGTCGCTGCTTTCTAAGGCTCTAACCATTCGATCTGGTGGAGCTACGCCCTAGAGTGAATCCTAGGATACAGAGAACCTAGAAGTGGCCATTAATTTCACACAGGTTGCAATTATTCCTGCTATACGATGGAAAACCTGTTGTATTTTTATTGTATTTTATGCTTCGGGCGTTGACTTCTAAGGCCCTAACTATTCGATCTGGTGGAGCAACGCCATAGTGTGAAGCCTAGGTTACCCGGAACGTAGAAATGACCATTACTTTCACACTGGTTGCAATTATTCCTGTTATACGAAGGAAAAACTGTTGTATTTTTATTATATTTTATGCTTCGGGCGTTGACTTCTAAGGCCCTAACTATTGGATCTGGTGGACCAACGCTCTAGAGCGAAGTGTAGGTTGCCAGGAACGCAGAAATGACCATCACTTTCACACTGTTTGCAATTATTCCTGTTATACGATGGAAAAACTGTTGTATTTATATTGTATTTTATGCTTCTGGCGTTGACTTCTAAGGCCCTAACTATTCGATGTGATGGAGCCACGCCCTAGAGCGAAACCTAGGTTGCCCGGAACGTAGAAATGGCCATTACTTCCACACTGTTTGCAATTATTCATTTCATACAATGTAAAAACTGTTGTATTTATATTCTATTTTAAGCTTCTGGCGTTGACTTCTAAGGCACTCACTATTCGATGTGGTGGAGCAACGCCCTAGAGCGAAACCTGGGTTGCCCGAAACGCAGAAATGACCATTACTTTCACACTGGTTGCAGTTATTCCTGTTATACGATGGAAAAACTGTTGTATTTATTTTGTATTTTATGCTTCTGGCGTTGACTTCTAAGGCCGTAACCATTCGATGTGGTGGAGCAGCGCCCTAGGGTGACGCCTTGGTTGCCCGGAACGTAGAAATGGCCATATCTTTCACACTGGTTGCAATTATTCCTGTTATATGATGGAAAAGCGGATGTGTCTAGTTTGTATTTTATGCTTCTGGCGTTGACTTCTTAGGCCCTAACTACTGGATATCGTGGAGCAACGCCCTAGGGTTAAGCCTAGGTTGCCGGGAACGTAGAAATGACCATTAGTTTCACACTGGTTGCAATCATTCCTGTTATACGATGGAAAAACTGTTGTATTTATTTTGAATTTTATGCCTCTGGCGTTGACTTCTTAGGCCCTAACAATTGGATCTGGTGGAGCAACGCCCTAGGGTGAAGCCTAGGTTGCCCGGAACGTAGAAATGACCATATCTTTCACACAGGTTGCAATTATTCCTGTTATACGATAGAAAAACTGTTGGATTTTTATTACATTTTATGCTCCGGGCGTTGACTTCTAAGGCCCTAACTATTGGATCTGGTGTACCAACGCTCTAGAGTGAAGTGTAGATTGCCCGGAACGGAGAAATGACCTTTACTTTCACACTGGTTGCAATTATTCCTGTTATATGATGGAAAAACGGATGTGTCTATTTTGTATTTTATGCTTCTGGCGTTGACTTCTTAGGCCCTAACTACTGGATCTCGTGGAGCAACGCCCTAGGGTTAAGTCTTGGTTGCCGGGAACGTAGAAATGACCATTACTTTCACACTGGTTGCAATTATTCCTGTTATACGATGGAAAAGCTGTTGTATTTATTTTGTATTTTATGCTTCTGGCGTTGACTTCTAAGGCCGTAACCATTCGATCTGATGGAGGAACGTCCTGTGGTGAAGCCTAGGCTGCCCGGAACGTAGAAATGAACATAACCTTCACACTGGTTGCAATTATTCGTTTTATACGATGGAAAAACTGTTGGATTTTTATTGTATTTTATGCTCCGGGCGTTGACTTCTAAGGCCCTAACTATTCGATCTGGTAGACCAACGCCCTAGGGTGAAGCCTAGGTTGCCCGGAACGTAGAAATGGCCATATCTTTCACACTGGTTGCAACTATTCCTGTTATATGATGGAAAAACGGATGTGTCTATTTTGTATTTTATGCTTCTGGCGTTGACTTCTTAGGCCCTAACTACTGAATCTCGTGGAGCAACGCCCTAGGGTTAAGTCTAGGTTGCCGGGAACGTAGAAATGACCATTACTTTCACACTGGTTGTAATTATTCCTGTTATACGATGGAAAAACTGTTGTATTTATTTTGAATTTTATGCTTCTGGCGTTGACTTCTTAGGCCCTAATAATTGGATCTGGTGGAGCAACGCCCTAGGGTGAAGCCTAGGTTGCCCGGAACGTAGAAATGACAATATCTTTCTCACTGGTTGCAATTATTCCTGTTATACGATGGAAAAACTGTTGGATTTTTATTACATTTTATGCTTCGGGCGTTGACTTCTACGGCCCTAACTATTGGATCTGGTGGACCAACGCTCTGGAGTGGAGTGTAGGTTGCCAGGAACGTAGAAATGACCATCACTTTCACACTGTTTGCAATTATTCCTGTTATACGATGGAAAAACTGTTGTAGTTATATTGTATTTTATGCTTCTGGCGTTGACTTCTAAGGCCGTAGTCATTCGATGTGGTGGAGCAACGCCATAGAGTGAAGCCTATGTTGGTCGGAACGTAGAAATAACCATATCTTTCACACTGGTTGCAATTATTCCTGTTATACGATGGAAAAACTGTTGTATATTTATTGCATTTTATGCTTCGGGCGTTGACTTCTAAGGCCCTAACTATTCGATGTGATGGAGCAACGCCCTAGAGCGAAACCTAGGTTGCCCGGAACGTAGAAATGGTCATTACTTCCACACTGGTTGCAGTTATTCCTGTTATACGATGGAAAAACTGTTGCATTTTTATTGCATTTTCTGCTTCTGTCTTTGACTTCTAAGGTCCTAGCTATTCGATGTGGTGGGGCAGCGCCCCAGAGTGAAGCCTAGGATGCCCGGAGCCTAGAAATGGACATTACTTTCACACTGGTTGCAATTATTCGTTTTATACGATGGAAATACTGTTGTATTTATTTTGTAATTGGTGCTTCTGCCGTTGACTTCTTAGGCCCTAACTACTGGATATCGTGGAGCATCGCCCTAGGGTTACGCCTAGGTTGCCCGGAACGTAGAAATGACCATATCTTTCACACTGGTTGCAATTATTCCTGTTATACGATGGAAAAACTGTTGTATTTTTATTATATCTTATGCTTCGGGCGTTGACTTCTACGGCCCTAACTATTGGATCTGGTGGACCAACGCTCTAGAGTGGAGTGTAGGTTACCAGGAACGTAGAAATGACCATCACTTTCACACTGTTTGCAATTATTCCTGTTATACGGTGGAAAAACTGTTGTATTTATATTGTACTTTATGCTTCGGGCGTTGACTTCTAAGGCCCTAACTATTTGATCTGATGGAGGAACGTCCTAGGGTGAAGCCTAGGCTGCCCGGAACGTAGAAATGACCATAACTTTCATACTGGTTGCCCTTATTCGTTTTATACGATGGAAAAACTGTTGTATTTTTACTGTATTTTATGCTTCTGGCGTTCACTTCTAAGGCCGTAACTATTCGATGTTGTGGAACAGCGTCCTAGAGCAAAACCTAGGTTGCCCGGAACGTAGAAATGACCATATCTTTCACACTGGTTGCAATTATTCCTGCTATACGATGGAAAGACTGTTTTATTTATTTTGTACTTTATGCATCTGGCGTTGTCTTCTTAGGCCCTAACTATTCGATCTGGTGGAGCAACGCCCTAGGGTGAAGCCTACGTTGTCCGAAACGTAGAAATGAACATAACCTTCACACTGGTTGCAATTATTCGTTTTATACGATGGAAAAGCTGTTGTATTTTTATTGTATTTTAAGCTCCGGGCGTTGACTTCTAAGGCCCTAACTATTCGATCTGGTAGAGCAACGCCCTAGGGTGAAGCCTAGGTTGCACGGAACGTAGAAATGGCCATATCTTTCACACTGGTTGCAACTATTCCTGTTATATGATGGAAAAACGGATGTGTCTATTTTGTATTTTATGCTTCTGGCGTTGACTTCTTAGGCCCTAACTACTGGATCTCGTGGAGCAACGCCCTAGGGTAAAGGCTAGGTTGCCGGGAACGTAGAAATGACCACTACTTTCACACTGGTTGCAATTATTCCTGTTATACGATGGAAAAACTGTTGTATTTATTTTGAATTTTATGCTTCTGGCGTTGACTTCTTAGGCCCTAATAATTGGATCTGGTAGAGCAACGCCCTAGGGTGAAGCCTAGGTTGCCCGGAACGTAGAAATGACAATATCTTTCACACTGGTTGCAATTATTCCTGTTATACGATGGAAAAACTGTTGGATTTTTATTATATTTTATGCTTTGGGCGTTGACTTCTAAGGCCCTAACTATTGGATCTGGTGGACCAACGCTCTAGAGTGAAGTGTAGATTGCCCGGAACGTAGAAATGACCATGACCTTCACGCTTGTTGCAATTATTCCTGTTCTGCGATGAAAATACTGCCGTACTATTATTGTAATTTTTGTTTCAGGCGTTGACTTCTAAGGCCGTAGCTATTCAATGTGGTGGAGCAACGCCCTAGAGTGTAGCCTAGGTTGCCCGGAACGTGGAAATGACCATTACTTCCACACTGTTTGCAATTATTCATGTTATACAATGGAAAAACTGTTGTATTTTTATTGCATTTTTTGCTTCGGGCGTTGACTTCTATGGGCCTAACTATTCGATCTGGTGGAGCAACGTCCTAGGGTGAAGCCTAGGCTGCCCGGAACGTAGAAATGACCATAACTTTCACGCTGTTTGCAATTACTCGTCTTATACGATGGAAAAGCTGTTGTATTTATATTGGATTTTATGCTTCTGTCGCTGCTTTCTAAGGCTCTAACCATTCGATCTGGTGGAGCTACGCCCTAGAGTGAATCCTAGGATACAGAGAACCTAGAAGTGGCCATTAATTTCACACAGGTTGCAATTATTCCTGCTATACGATGGAAAACCTGTTGTATTTTTATTGTATTTTATGCTTCGGGCGTTGACTTCTAAGGCCCTAACTATTCGATCTGGTGGAGCAACGCCATAGTGTGAAGCCTAGGTTACCCGGAACGTAGAAATGACCATTACTTTCACACTGGTTGCAATTATTCCTGTTATACGAAGGAAAAACTGTTGTATTTTTATTATATTTTATGCTTCGGGCGTTGACTTCTAAGGCCCTAACTATTGGATCTGGTGGACCAACGCTCTAGAGCGAAGTGTAGGTTGCCAGGAACGCAGAAATGACCATCACTTTCACACTGTTTGCAATTATTCCTGTTATACGATGGAAAAACTGTTGTATTTATATTGTATTTTATGCTTCTGGCGTTGACTTCTAAGGCCCTAACTATTCGATGTGATGGAGCCACGCCCTAGAGCGAAACCTAGGTTGCCCGGAACGTAGAAATGGCCATTACTTCCACACTGTTTGCAATTATTCATTTCATACAATGTAAAAACTGTTGTATTTATATTGTATTTTAAGCTTCTGGCGTTGACTTCTAAGGCACTCACTATTCGATGTGGTGGAGCAACGCCCTAGAGCGAAACCTGGGTTGCCCGAAACGTAGAAATGACCATTACTTTCACACTGGTTGCAGTTATTCCTGTTATACGATGGAAAAACTGTTGTATTTATTTTGTATTTTATGCTTCTGGCGTTGACTTCTAAGGCCGTAACCATTCGATGTGGTGGAGCAGCGCCCTAGGGTGACGCCTTGGTTGCCCGGAACGTAGAAATGGCCATATCTTTCGCACTGGTTGCAATTATTCCTGTTATATGATGGAAAAGCGGATGTGTCTAGTTTGTATTTTATGCTTCTGGCGTTGACTTCTTAGGCCCTAACTACTGGATATCGTGGAGCAACGCCCTAGGGTTAAGCCTAGGTTGCCGGGAACGTAGAAATGACCATTAGTTTCACACTGGTTGCAATCATTCCTGTTATACGATGGAAAAACTGTTGTATTTATTTTGAATTTTATGCCTCTGGCGTTGACTTCTTAGGCCCTAACAATTGGATCTGGTGGAGCAACGCCCTAGGGTGAAGCCTAGGTTGCCCGGAACGTAGAAATGACCATATCTTTCACACAGGTTGCAATTATTCCTGTTATACGATAGAAAAACTGTTGGATTTTTATTACATTTTATGCTCCGGGCGTTGACTTCTAAGGCCCTAACTATTGGATCTGGTGTACCAACGCTCTAGAGTGAAGTGTAGATTGCCCGGAACGGAGAAATGACCTTTACTTTCACACTGGTTGCAATTATTCCTGTTATATGATGGAAAAACGGATGTGTCTATTTTGTATTTTATGCTTCTGGCGTTGACTTCTTAGGCCCTAACTACTGGATCTCGTGGAGCAACGCCCTAGGGTTAAGTCTTGGTTGCCGGGAACGTAGAAATGACCATTACTTTCACACTGGTTGCAATTATTCCTGTTATACGATGGAAAAGCTGTTGTATTTATTTTGTATTTTATGCTTCTGGCGTTGACTTCTAAGGCCGTAACCATTCGATCTGATGGAGGAACGTCCTATGGTGAAGCCTAGGCTGCCCGGAACGTAGAAATGAACATAACCTTCACACTGGTTGCAATTATTCGTTTTATACGATGGAAAAACTGTTGGATTTTTATTGTATTTTATGCTCCGGGCGTTGACTTCTAAGGCCCTAACTATTCGATCTGGTAGACCAACGCCCTAGGGTGAAGCCTAGGTTGCCCGGAACGTAGAAATGGCCATATCTTTCACACTGGTTGCAACTATTCCTGTTATATGATGGAAAAACGGATGTGTCTATTTTGTATTTTATGCTTCTGGCGTTGACTTCTTAGGCCCTAACTACTGAATCTCGTGGAGCAACGCCCTAGGGTTAAGTCTAGGTTGCCGGGAACGTAGAAATGACCATTACTTTCACACTGGTTGTAATTATTCCTGTTATACGATGGAAAAACTGTTGTATTTATTTTGAATTTTATGCTTCTGGCGTTGACTTCTTAGGCCCTAATAATTGGATCTGGTGGAGCAACGCCCTAGGGTGAAGCCTAGGTTGCCCGGAACGTAGAAATGACAATATCTTTCTCACTGGTTGCAATTATTCCTGTTATACGATGGAAAAACTGTTGGATTTTTATTACATTTTATGCTTCGGGCGTTGACTTCTACGGCCCTAACTATTGGATCTGGTGGACCAACGCTCTAGAGTGGAGTGTAGGTTGCCAGGAACGTAGAAATGACCATCACTTTCACACTGTTTGCAATTATTCCTGTTATACGATGGAAAAACTGTTGTAGTTATATTGTATTTTATGCTTCTGGCGTTGACTTCTAAGGCCGTAGTCATTCGATGTGGTGGAGCAACGCCATAGAGTGAAGCTTATGTTGGTCGGAACGTAGAAATAACCATATCTTTCACACTGGTTGCAATTATTCCTGTTATACGATGGAAAAACTGTTGTATATTTATTGCATTTTATGCTTCGGGCGTTGACTTCTAAGGCCCTAACTATTCGATGTGATGGAGCAACGCCCTAGAGCGAAACCTAGGTTGCCCGGAACGTAGAAATGGTCATTACTTCCACACTGGTTGCAGTTATTCCTGTTATACGATGGAAAAACTGTTGCATTTTTATTGCATTTTCTGCTTCTGTCTTTGACTTCTAAGGTCCTAGCTATTCGATGTGGTGGGGCAGCGCCCCAGAGTGAAGCCTAGGATGCCCGGAGCCTAGAAATGGACATTACTTTCACACTGGTTGCAACTATTCGTTTTATACGATGGAAATACTGTTGTATTTATTTTGTAATTGGTGCTTCTGCCGTTGACTTCTTAGGCCCTAACTACTGGATATCGTGGAGCATCGCCCTAGGGTTACGCCTAGGTTGCCCGGAACGTAGAAATGACCATATCTTTCACACTGGTTGCAATTATTCCTGTTATACGATGGAAAAACTGTTGTATTTTTATTATATCTTATGCTTCGGGCGTTGACTTCTACGGCCCTAACTATTGGATCTGGTGGACCAACGCTCTAGAGTGGAGTGTAGGTTACCAGGAACGTAGAAATGACCATCACTTTCACACTGTTTGCAATTATTCCTGTTATACGGTGGAAAAACTGTTGTATTTATATTGTACTTTATGCTTCGGGCGTTGACTTCTAAGGCCCTAACTATTTGATCTGATGGAGGAACGTCCTAGGGTGAAGCCTAGGCTGCCCGGAACGTAGAAATGACCATAACTTTCATACTGGTTGCCCTTATTCGTTTTATACGATGGAAAAACTGTTGTATTTTTACTGTATTTTATGCTTCTGGCGTTCACTTCTAAGGCCGTAACTATTCGATGTTGTGGAACAGCGTCCTAGAGCAAAACCTAGGTTGCCCGGAACGTAGAAATGACCATATCCTTCACACTGGTTGCAATTATTCCTGCTATACGATGGAAAGACTGTTTTATTTATTTTGTACTTTATGCATCTGGCGTTGACTTCTTAGGCCCTAACTATTCGATCTGGTGGAGCAACGCCCTAGGGTGAAGCCTACGTTGTCCGAAACGTAGAAATGAACATAACCTTCACACTGGTTGCAATTATTCGTTTTATACGATGGAAAAGCTGTTGTATTTTTATTGTATTTTAAGCTCCGGGCGTTGACTTCTAAGGCCCTAACTATTCGATCTGGTAGAGCAACGCCCTAGGGTGAAGCCTAGGTTGCACGGAACGTAGAAATGGCCATATCTTTCACACTGGTTGCAACTATTCCTGTTATATGATGGAAAAACGGATGTGTCTATTTTGTATTTTATGCTTCTGGCGTTGACTTCTTAGGCCCTAACTACTGGATCTCGTGGAGCAACGCCCTAGGGTAAAGGCTAGGTTGCCGGGAACGTAGAAATGACCACTACTTTCACACTGGTTGCAATTATTCCTGTTATACGATGGAAAAACTGTTGTATTTATTTTGAATTTTATGCTTCTGGCGTTGACTTCTTAGGCCCTAATAATTGGATCTGGTAGAGCAACGCCCTAGGGTGAAGCCTAGGTTGCCCGGAACGTAGAAATGACAATATCTTTCACACTGGTTGCAATTATTCCTGTTATACGATGGAAAAACTGTTGGATTTTTATTATATTTTATGCTTTGGGCGTTGACTTCTAAGGCCCTAACTATTGGATCTGGTGGACCAACGCTCTAGAGTGAAGTGTAGATTGCCCGGAACGTAGAAATGACCATGACCTTCACGCTTGTTGCAATTATTCCTGTTCTGCGATGAAAATACTGCCGTACTATTATTGTAATTTTTGTTTCAGGCGTTGACTTCTAAGGCCGTAGCTATTCAATGTGGTGGAGCAACGCCCTAGAGTGTAGCCTAGGTTGCCCGGAACGTGGAAATGACCATTACTTCCACACTGTTTGCAATTATTCATGTTATACAATGGAAAAACTGTTGTATTTTTATTGCATTTTTTGCTTCGGGCGTTGACTTCTATGGGCCTAACTATTCGATCTGGTGGAGCAACGTCCTAGGGTGAAGCCTAGGCTGCCCGGAACGTAGAAATGACCATAACTTTCACGCTGTTTGCAATTACTCGTCTTATACGATGGAAAAGCTGTTGTATTTATATTGGATTTTATGCTTCTGTCGCTGCTTTCTAAGGCTCTAACCATTCGATCTGGTGGAGCTACGCCCTAGAGTGAATCCTAGGATACAGAGAACCTAGAAGTGGCCATTAATTTCACACAGGTTGCAATTATTCCTGCTATACGATGGAAAACCTGTTGTATTTTTATTGTATTTTATGCTTCGGGCGTTGACTTCTAAGGCCCTAACTATTCGATCTGGTGGAGCAACGCCATAGTGTGAAGCCTAGGTTACCCGGAACGTAGAAATGACCATTACTTTCACACTGGTTGCAATTATTCCTGTTATACGAAGGAAAAACTGTTGTATTTTTATTATATTTTATGCTTCGGGCGTTGACTTCTAAGGCCCTAACTATTGGATCTGGTGGACCAACGCTCTAGAGCGAAGTGTAGGTTGCCAGGAACGCAGAAATGACCATCACTTTCACACTGTTTGCAATTATTCCTGTTATATGATGGAAAAGCGGATGTGTCTAGTTTGTATTTTATGCTTCTGGCGTTGACTTCTTAGGCCCTAACTACTGGATATCGTGGAGCAACGCCCTAGGGTTAAGCCTAGGTTGCCGGGAACGTAGAAATGACCATTAGTTTCACACTGGTTGCAATCATTCCTGTTATACGATGGAAAAACTGTTGTATTTATTTTGAATTTTATGCCTCTGGCGTTGACTTCTTAGGCCCTAACAATTGGATCTGGTGGAGCAACGCCCTAGGGTGAAGCCTAGGTTGCCCGGAACGTAGAAATGACCATATCTTTCACACAGGTTGCAATTATTCCTGTTATACGATAGAAAAACTGTTGGATTTTTATTACATTTTATGCTTCGGGCGTTGACTTCTAAGGCCCTAACTATTGGATCTGGTGTACCAACGCTCTAGAGTGAAGTGTAGATTGCCCGGAACGGAGAAATGACCTTTACTTTCACACTGGTTGCAATTTTTCCTGTTACACGATGGAAAAACTGTTGTATTTATATTGTACTTTATGCTTCGTGCGTTGACTTCTAAGGCCCTAACTATTCGATCTGGTGGAGGAACGCCCTAGGCTGAAGCCTAGGCTGCCCGGAACGTAGAAATGACCATAACTTTCATACTGGTTGCACTTATTCGTTTTATACGATGGATAAACTGTTGTATTTATACTGTATTTTATGCTTCTGGCGTTGACTTCTAAGGCCCTAACAATTCGATGTGGTGGAGCAACACCCTAGAGCAAAACCTAGGTTGCCCAGAACGTAGAAATGACCATACCTTTCACACAGGTTGCAATTATTCCTGCTATACGATGGAAAGACTGTTGTATTTATTTTGTATTTTACGCATCTGGCGTTGACTTCTTAGGCCCTAACTAATGGATCTGATGGAGCAACGCCCTAGGGTGAAGCCTAGGTTGCCCGGAATTTAGTAGTGACCATAACTTTCATACTGGTTGTAATTATTCGTTTTATACGATGGAAAAACTGTTGTATTTATTTTGTATTTTATGCTTCTGGCGTTGACTTCTAAGGCCGTAACTATTCGATGTGGTGGAGCAGCGTCCTAGAGTTAAGCCTAGGTTGCCCGGAACGTAGAAATGGCCATATCTTTCACACTGGTGGCAATTATTCCTGTTATACGATGGAAAAACTGTTGTATTTATTTTGAATTTTATGCTTCTGGCGTTGACTTCTTAGGCCCTAACTATTCGATCTGGTGGAGCAACGTCCTAGGGTGAAGCCTAGGCTGCCCGGAACGTAGAAATGACCTTTTACTTTCACACTGGTTGCAATTTTACCTGTTACACGATGGAAAAACTGTTGTATTTATATTGTACTTTATGCTTCGGGCGTTGACTTCTAAGGCCCTAACTATTCGATCTGGTGGAGCAACGTCCTAGGGTGAAGCCTAGGCTGCCCGGAACGTAGAAATGACCTTTACTTACACACTGGTTGCAATTTTTCCTGTTACACGATGGAAAAACTGTTGTATTTATATTGTACTTTATGCTTCGGGCGTTGTCTTGTAAGGCCCGAACTATTCGATCTGGTGGAGGAACGCCCTAGGGTGAAGCCTAGGCTGCCCGGAACGTAGAAATAACCATAACTTTCATACTAGTTGCACTTACTCGTTTTATACGATGGAAAAACTGTTGTATTTATACTGTATTTTATGCTTCTGGCGTTGACTTCTAAGGCCCTAACTATTCGATGTGGTGGAGCAACGCCCTTGAGCAAAACCTAGGTTGCCCAGAACGTAGAAATGACCATATCTTTCACACTGGTTGCAATTATTCCTGCTATACGATGGAGAGACTGTTGTATTTACTTTGTATTTTATGCATCTGGCGTTGACTTCTTAGGCCCTAACTAGTGGATCTGATGGAGCAACGCCCTAGGGTGAAGCCTAGGTTGCCCGGAACTTAGTAATGACCATAACTTTCATACTGGTTGTAATTATTCATTTTATACGATGGAAAAACTGTTGTATTTATTTTGTATTTTATGCTTCTGGCGTTGACTTCTAAGGCCGTAACCATTCGATCTGATGGAGGAACGTCCTATGGTGAAGCCTAGGCTGCCCGGAACGTAGAAATGAACATAACCTTCACACTGGTTGCAATTATTCGTTTTATACGATGGAAAAACTGTTGGATTTTTATTGTATTTTATGCTCCGGGCGTTGACTTCTAAGGCCCTAACTATTCGATCTGGTAGACCAACGCCCTAGGGTGAAGCCTAGGTTGCCCGGAACGTAGAAATGGCCATATCTTTCACACTGGTTGCAACTATTCCTGTTATATGATGGAAAAACGGATGTGTCTATTTTGTATTTTATGCTTCTGGCGTTGACTTCTTAGGCCCTAACTACTGAATCTCGTGGAGCAACGCCCTAGGGTTAAGTCTAGGTTGCCGGGAACGTAGAAATGACCATTACTTTCACACTGGTTGTAATTATTCCTGTTATACGATGGAAAAACTGTTGTATTTATTTTGAATTTTATGCTTCTGGCGTTGACTTCTTAGGCCCTAATAATTGGATCTGGTGGAGCAACGCCCTAGGGTGAAGCCTAGGTTGCCCGGAACGTAGAAATGACAATATCTTTCTCACTGGTTGCAATTATTCCTGTTATACGATGGAAAAACTGTTGGATTTTTATTACATTTTATGCTTCGGGCGTTGACTTCTACGGCCCTAACTATTGGATCTGGTGGACCAACGCTCTAGAGTGGAGTGTAGGTTGCCAGGAACGTAGAAATGACCATCACTTTCACACTGTTTGCAATTATTCCTGTTATACGATGGAAAAACTGTTGTAGTTATATTGTATTTTATGCTTCTGGCGTTGACTTCTAAGGCCGTAGTCATTCGATGTGGTGGAGCAACGCCATAGAGTGAAGCCTATGTTGGTCGGAACGTAGAAATAACCATATCTTTCACACTGGTTGCAATTATTCCTGTTATACGATGGAAAAACTGTTGTATATTTATTGCATTTTATGCTTCGGGCGTTGACTTCTAAGGCCCTAACTATTCGATGTGATGGAGCAACGCCCTAGAGCGAAACCTAGGTTGCCCGGAACGTAGAAATGGTCATTACTTCCACACTGGTTGCAGTTATTCCTGTTATACGATGGAAAAACTGTTGCATTTTTATTGCATTTTCTGCTTCTGTCTTTGACTTCTAAGGTCCTAGCTATTCGATGTGGTGGGGCAGCGCCCCAGAGTGAAGCCTAGGATGCCCGGAGCCTAGAAATGGACATTACTTTCACACTGGTTGCAATTATTCGTTTTATACGATGGAAATACTGTTGTATTTATTTTGTAATTGGTGCTTCTGCCGTTGACTTCTTAGGCCCTAACTACTGGATATCGTGGAGCATCGCCCTAGGGTTACGCCTAGGTTGCCCGGAACGTAGAAATGACCATATCTTTCACACTGGTTGCAATTATTCCTGTTATACGATGGAAAAACTGTTGTATTTTTATTATATCTTATGCTTCGGGCGTTGACTTCTACGGCCCTAACTATTGGATCTGGTGGACCAACGCTCTAGAGTGGAGTGTAGGTTACCAGGAACGTAGAAATGACCATCACTTTCACACTGTTTGCAATTATTCCTGTTATACGGTGGAAAAACTGTTGTAGTTATATTGTATTTTATGCTTCTGGCGTTGACTTGTAAGGCCGTAGTCATTCGATGTGGTGGAGCAACGCCATAGAGTGAAGCCTATGTTGGCCGGAACGTAGAAATAACCATATCTTTCACCACTGTTTGCAATTATACATTTTATACGATGGAAAAACTGTTGTATTTTTATTGTATTTTATGCTTCTGGCGTTGACTACTAGGGTCCTAGCTATTCGATCTGGTGGGGCAACGTCCAAGTGTGAAGCCTATGTTGCCCGGAAAGTAGAAATGACCATAACTTCCACACTGGTTGCAATTATTCTCGGTATACGATGGAAAAACTGTTGTATTTTTATTGCATTTTATGCTTCGGGCGTTGACTTCTAAGGCCCTAACTATTCGATCTGGTGGAGGAACGCCCTAGGGTGAAGCCTAGGCTGCCCCGAACGTAGAAATGACCATAACTTTCATACTGGTTGCACTTATTCGTTTTATACGATGGAAAAACTGTTGTATTTATACTGTATTTTATGCTTCTGGCGTTGACTTCTAAGGCCCTAACTATTCGATGTGGTGGAGCAACGCCCTAGAGTGAAGCCTAGGTTGCCCGGAACGTAGAAGTGACCATATCTTTCACACTGGTTGCAATTATTCCTGCTATACGATGGAAAGACTGTTGTATTTATTTTGTACTTTATGCATCTGGCGTTGACTTCTTAGGCCATAACTAGTGGATCTGATGGAGCAACGCCCTAGGGTGAAGCCTAGGTTGCCCGGAACATAGTAATGACCATAACTTTCATACTGGTTGTAATTATTCATTTTATACGATGGAAAAACTGTTGTATTTATTTTGTATTTTATGCTTCTGGCGTTGACTTCTAAGGCCGTAACCATTCGATCTGATGGAGGAACGTCCTAGGGTGAAGCCTAGGCTGCCCGGAACGTAGAAATGAACATAACCTTCACACTGGTTGCAATTATTCGTTTTATACGATGGAAAAGCTATTGGATTTTTATTGTATTTTATGCTCCGGGCGTTGACTTCTAAGGCCCTAACTATTCGATCTGGTAGACCAACGCCCTAGGGTGAAGCCTAGGTTGCCCGGAACGTAGAAATGGCCATATCTTTCACACTGGTTGCAACTATTCCTGTTATATGATGGAAAAACGGATGAGTCTATTTTGTATTTTATGCTTCTGGCGTTGACTTCTTAGGCCCTAACTACTGAATCTCGTGGAGCAACGCCCTAGGGTTAAGTCTAGGTTGCCGGGAACGTAGAAATGACCATTACTTTCACACTGGTTGTAATTATTCCTGTTATACGATGGAAAAACTGTTGTATTTATTTTGAATTTTATGCTTCTGGCGTTGACTTCTTAGGCCCTAATAATTGGATCTGGTGGAGCAACGCCCTAGGGTGAAGCCTAGGTTGCCCGGAACGTAGAAATGACAATATCTTTCTCACTGGTTGCAATTATTCCTGTTATACGATGGAAAAACTGTTGGATTTTTATTACATTTTATGCTTCGGGCGTTGACTTCTACGGCCCTAACTATTGGATCTGGTGGACCAACGCTCTAGAGTGGAGTGTAGGTTGCCAGGAACGTAGAAATGACCATCACTTTCACACTGTTTGCAATTATTCCTGTTATACGATGGAAAAACTGTTGTAGTTATATTGTATTTTATGCTTCTGGCGTTGACTTCTAAGGCCGTAGTCATTCGATGTGGTGGAGCAACGCCATAGAGTGAAGCCTATGTTGGCCGGAACGTAGAAATAACCATATCTTTCACACTGGTTGCAATTATTCCTGTTATACGATGGAAAAACTGTTGTATTTATATTGTATTTTATGCTTCTGGCGTGGTCTTATAAGGCCGTAACTATTCGATGTGGTGGAGCAACGCCCTAGAGTGATGCCTATGTTGCCCGGAGCGTAGAAATGACCATATCTTTCACACTGGTTGCAATTATTCCTGTTATACGATGGAAAAACTGTTGCATTTATATTGTATTTTATGCTTCGGGCGTTGACATCTAAGGCCCTAACTATTCGATCTGGTGGAGCAACGCCCTAGGGTGAAGCCTACGTTGTCCGAAACGTAGAAATGAACATAACCTTCACACTGGTTGCAATTATTCGTTTTATACGATGGAAAAGCTGTTGGATTTTTATTGTATTTTATGCTCCGGGCGTTGACTTCTAAGGCCCTAACTATTGGATCTGGTGGAGCAACGCCCTAGGGTGAAGCCTAGGTTGCCCGGAACGTGGAAATGACCATCACTTTCACACTGGTTGCAATTATACGCTTTATATGATGGAAAAACTGTTGTATTTACCCTGTATTTTATGCTTCTGGCGTTGACTTCTTAGGCCCAGACTGTTCGATCTAGTGGAACAACGCCGTAGAATGAAGCCTAGGTTGCCCGGAACGTAGAAATGACCATTACTTTCACCACTGTTTGCAATTATACATTTTATACGATGGAAAAACTGTTGTATTTTTATTGTATTTTATGCTTCTGGCGTTGACTACTAGGGTCCTAGCTATTCGATCTGGTGGGGCAACGTCCAAGTGTGAAGCCTATGTTGCCCGGAAAGTAGAAATGACCATAACTTCCACACTGGTTGCAATTATTCTCGGTATACGATGGAAAAACTGTTGTATTTTTATTGCATTTTATGCTTCGGGCGTTGACTTGTAAGGCCCTAACTATTCGATCTGGTGGAGGAACGCCCTAGGGTGAAGCCTAGGCTGCCCCGAACGTAGAAATGACCATAACTTTCATACTGGTTGCACTTATTCGTTTTATACGATGGAAAAACTGTTGTATTTATACTGTATTTTATGCTTCTGGCGTTGACTTCTAAGGCCCTAACTATTCGATGTGGTGGAGCAACGCCCTAGAGTGAAGCCTAGGTTGCCCGGAACGTAGAAGTGACCATATCTTTCACACTGGTTGCAATTATTCCTGCTATACGATGGAAAGACTGTTGTATTTATTTTGTACTTTATGCATCTGGCGTTGACTTCTTAGGCCATAACTAGTGGATCTGATGGAGCAACGCCTTAGGGTGAAGCCTAGGTTGCCCGGAACATAGTAATGACCATAACTTTCATACTGGTTGTAATTATTCATTTTATACGATGGAAAAACTGTTGTATTTATTTTGTATTTTATGCTTCTGGCGTTGACTTCTAAGGCCGTAACCATTCGATCTGATGGAGGAACGTCCTAGGGTGAAGCCTAGGCTGCCCGGAACGTAGAAATGACCATAACTTTCATACTGGTTGCACTTATTCGTTTTATACGATGGAAAAACTGTTGTATTTATACTGTATTTTATGCTTCTGGCGTTCACTTCTAAGGCCGTAACTATTCGATGTTGTGGAGCAGCGTCCTAGAGCAAAACCTAGGTTGCCCAGAACGTAGAAATGACCATATCTTTCACACTGGTTGCAATTATTCCTGCTATACGATGGAAAGACTGTTGTATTTATTTTGTACTTTATGCATCTGGCGTTGACTTCTTAGGCCCTAACTATTCGATCTGGTGGAGCAACGCCCTAGGGTGAAGCCTACGTTGTCCGAAACGTAGAAATGAACATAACCTTCACACTGGTTGCAATTATTCGTTTTATACGATGGAAAAACTGTTGGATTTTTATTACATTTTATGCTTTGGGCGTTGACTTCTAAGGCCCTAACTATTGGATCTGGTGGACCAACGCTCTAGAGTGAAGTGTAGATTGCCCAGAACGTAGATATGACCATGACCTTCACGCTTGTTGCAATTATTCCTGTTATGCGATGAAAATACTGCCGTTCTATTATTGTAATTTTTGCTTCAGGCGTTGACTTCTAAGGCCGTAGCTATTCAATGTGGTGCAGCAACGCCCTAGAGTGAATCCTAGGTTGCCCGGAACGTGGAAATGACCATTACTTCCACACTGTTTGCCATTATTCATGTTATACAATGGAAAAACTGTTGTATTTTTATTGCATTTTATGCTTCGGGCGTTGACTTCTAAGGCCCTAACTATTCGACCTGGTGGAGCAACGTCCTAGGGTGAAGCCTAGGCTGCCCGGAACGTAGAAATGACCATAACTTTCACGCTGTTTGCAATTACTCGTCTTATACGATGGAAAAGCTGTTGTATTTATATTGGATTTTATGCTTCTGTCGCTGCTTTCTAAGGCTCTAACCATTCGATCTGGTGGAGCTACGCCCTAGAGTGAAACCTAGGATGCAGAGAACCTAGAAGTGGCCATTAATTTCACACAGGTTGCAATTATTCCTGCTATACGATGGAAAACCTGTTGTATTTTTATTGTATTTTATGCTTCGGGCGTTGACTTCTAAGGCCCTAACTATTCGATCTGGTGGAGCAACGCCATAGTGTGAAGCCTAGGTTATCCGGAACGTAGAAATGACCATTACTTTCACACTGGTTGCAATTATTCCTGTTATACGAAGGAAAAACTGTTGTATTTTTATTATATTTTATGCTTCGGGCGTTGACTTCTAAGGCCCTAACTAGCGGATCTGATGGAGCATCGCCCTAGGGTTAAGCCTATGTTGCCCGGAACGTAGAAATGACCATATCTTTCACACTGGTTGCAATTATTCCTGTTATACGATGGAAAAACTGTTGTATTTTCATTATATTTTATGCTTCGTTCGTTGACTTCTAAGGCCCTAACTATTGGATCTGGTGGAGCAACGCCCTAGGGTGAAGCCTAGGTTTTCCGGAACGTAGAAATGACCATATCTTTCACACGGGTTGCAATTATTCCTGTTATACGATGGAAAAGCTGTTGGATTTTTATTACATTTTATGCTTCGGGCGTTGACTTCTAAGGCCCTAACTATGGGAAGTGGTGGACCAACGCTCTAGAGTGAAGTGTAGATTGCCCGGAACGTAGAAATGACCATTACCTTTACCGTTGTTGCAATTATTCATGTTATGCGATGAAAATACTGCTGTATTATTATTGTAATTTATGCTTCAGGCGTTGACTCCTAAGGCCGTAGCTATTCGATTTGGTGGAGCAACGCCCTAGAGTGAAGCCTAGGTTGCCCGGAACGTGGAAATGACCATTACTTCCACACTGTTTGCAAGTATTCATTTTATGCAATGGAAAAACTGTTGTATTTTTATTGCATTTTAGGCTTCGGGCGTTGACTTCTAGGGCCCTAACTATTCGATCTGGTGGAGCAACGTCCTAGGGTGAAGCCTAGGCTGCCCGGAGCGTAGAAATGACCATATCTTTCACAATGGATGCAATTATTCCTGTTATACGATCGATAAACTGTTGCATTTATATTGCATTTTATGCTTCGGGCGTTGACTTCTAAGGCCCTAACTATTCGATGTGGTGGAGCAACGCCCTAGGGTGAAGCCTAGGTTGCCCGGAACGTAGAAATGGGAATATCTTTCACTCTGGTTGCAATTATTCCTGTTATATGATGGTAAAACGGATGTGTCTATTTTGTATTCTATGCTTCTGGCGTTGACTTCTTAGGCCCTAACTACTGGATCTCGTGGAGCAACGCCCTAGGGTTAAGTCTAGGTTGCCGGGAACGTAGAAATGACCATTACTTTCACACTGGTTGCAATTATTCCTGTTATATGATGGTAAAACGGATGTGTCTATTTTGTATTCTATGCTTCTGGCGTTGACTTCTTAGGCCCTAACTAGTGTATCTGGTGGAGCAACGCCCTAGGGTGAAGCCTAGGTTGCCCGGAACGTAGAAATGGCCATATCTTTCACACTGGTTGCAATTATTCCTGTAATACGATGGAAAAACTGTAGTATTTATACTGTATTTCATGCTTCTGGCGTTGACATCTAAGGCCCTAACTATTCGATGTGATGGAGCAACGCCCTAGAGCGAAACCTAGGTTGCCCGGAACGTAGAAATGACCATTACTTCCACACTGTTTGCAATTATTCCTGTTATACGATGGAAAAGCTGTTGGATTTTTATTGTATTTTATGCTCCGTGCGTTGACTTCTTAGGCCCTAACTATTCGATCTGGTGGAGCAACGCCCTCGAGTGAAGCCTAGGTTGCCCGGAACGTAGAAGTGACCGTTACTTTCACAATGTTTGCTATTATTCATTTCATACGATGGAATAACTGTTGTATTTATATTGCGTTTTATGCTTCTGGCATTGACTTCTAAGGCCCTAACTATTCGATGTGGTGGAGCAACGTCCTAGAGTGAAGCCTAGGTTGCCCGGAACGTAGAAATGACCATAACTTTCACACTGGTTGCAATTATTCGTTTTATACGATGGAAAAGCCGCTGTATTTATATTGTTCTTTATGCATTTGTCGTCGACTTCTAAGGCCCTAATTATTCGATCTGGTGGAGCAACGCTCTAGAGTGACGCCTAGGTTGCCCGGAACGTAGAAATGACCATTACTTTCACACTGGTTACAATTATTCATGCTATACGATGGAAAAACTGTTGCATTTTTATTGTATTTTATGTTTCTGGCGTTGACTTCTAATGCCGTAGCTATTCGATGTTGTGGAGCAACGCCCGAGAGTGAAGCCTAGGTTGCCCGGAACGTAGAAATGGCCATTACTTTCACCACTGTTTGCAATTATACATTTTATACGATGGAAAAACTGTTGTATTTTTATTGTATTTTATGCTTCTGGCGTTGAGTACTAGGGTCCTAGCTATTCGATCTGGTGGGGCAACGTCCAAGTGTGAAGCCTATGTTGCCCGGAAAGTAGAAATGACCATAACTTCCACACTGGTTGCAATTGTTCTCGGTATACGATGGAAAAACTATTGTATTTTTATTGTATATTATGTTTCGGTCGTTGACTTCCAAGGGCCTAGCTATTCGATCTGGTGGAGCAACGCCCTAGAGTCAAGCCTAGGTTGCCCGGAACGTAGAAATGAACATAACCTTCACATTGGTTGCAATTATTCGTTTTATACAATGGAAAAGCTGTTGGATTTTTATTGTATTCTATGCTCCGGGCGTTGACTTCTAAGGCCCTAACTATTCGATCTGGTGGAGCAACGCCCTAGGGTGAAGCCTAGGTTGCCCGGAACGTAGAAATGGCAATATCTTTCACTCTGGTTGCAATTATTCCTGTTATATGATGGAAAAACGGATGTGTCTATTTTGTATTCTATGCTTCTGGCGTTGACTTCTCAGGCCCTAACTACTGGATCTCGTGGAGCAACGCCCTAGGGTTAAGTCTAGGTTGCCGGGAACGTAGAAATGACCATTACTTTCACACTGGTTGCAATTATTCCTCTTATACGATGAAAAAACTGTTGTATTTATTTTGTATTTTATGCTTCTGGCGTTGACTTCTTAGGCCCTAACTAGTGTATCTGGTGGAGCAACGCCCTAGGGTGAAGCCTAGGTTGCCCGGAACGTAGAAATGGCCATATCTTTCACACTGGTTGCAATTATTCCTGTAATACGATGGAAAAACTGTTGTATTTATACTGTATTTCATGCCTCTGGCGTTGACTTCTAAGGCCCTAACTATTCGATGTGGTGGAGCAACGCCTTAGAGCGAAACCTAGGTTGCCCGGAACGTAGAAATGACCATTACTTCCACACTGTTTGCAATTATTCCTGTTATACGATGGAAAAGCTGTTGGATTTTTATTGTATTTTATGCTCCGTGCGTTGACTTCTTAGGCCCTAACTACTCGATCTGGTGGAGCAACGCCCTAGAGTGAAGCCTAGGTTGCCCGGAACGTAGAAGTGACCGTTACTTTCACAATGTTTGCTATTATTCATTTTATACGATGGAATAACTGTTGTATTTATATTGCGTTTTATGCTTCTGGCATTGACTTCTAAGGCCCTAACTATTCGATGTGGTGGAGCAACGTCCTAGAGTGAAGCCTAGGTTGCCCGGAACGTAGAAATGACCATAACTTTCACACTGGTTGCAATTATTCGTTTTATACGATGGAAAAGCCGCTGTATTTATATTGTTCTTTATGCATTTGTCGTCGACTTCTAAGGCCCTAATTATTCGATCTGGTGGAGCAACGCTCTAGAGTGACGCCTAGGTTGCCCGGAACGTAGAAATGACCATTACTTTCACACTGGTTACAATTATTCATGCTATACGATGGAAAAACTGTTGCATTTTTATTGTATTTTATGTTTCTGGCGTTGACTTCTAATGCCGTAGCTATTCGATGTTGTGGAGCAACGCCCGAGAGTGAAGCCTAGGTTGCCCGGTACGTAGAAATGGCCATTACTTTCACCACTGCTTGCAATTATACATTTTATACGATGGAAAAACTGTTGTATTTTTATTGTATTTTATGCTTCTGGCGTTGACTACTATGGTCCTAGCTATTCGATCTGGTGGGGCAACGTCCAAGTGTGAAGCCTATGTTGCCCGGAAAGTAGAAATGACCATAACTTCCACACTGGTTGCAATTGTTCTCGGTATACGATGGAAAAACTATTGTATTTTTATTGTATATTATGTTTCGGTCGTTGACTTCCAAGGGCCTAGCTATTCGATCTGGTGGAGCAACGCCCTAGAGTCAAGCCTAGGTTGCCCGGAACGTAGAAGTGACCGTTACTTTCACAATGTTTGCTATTATTCATTTTATACGATGGAATAACTGTTGTATTTATATTGCATTTTATGCTTCTGGCATTGACTTCTAAGGCCCTAACTATTCGATCTGGTGGAGTAACGCCCTAGGGTGAAGCCTAGGCTGCCCGGAGTGTAGAAATGACCATAGCTTTCATACTGGTTGCACTTATTCGTTTTATACGATGGAAAAACTGTTGTATTTATACTGTATTTTATGCTTCTGGCGTTGACTTCTAAGGCCCTAACTATTCGATGTGGTGGAGCAACGCCCTAGAGCAAAACCTAGGTTGCCCAGAACGTAGAAATGACCATATCTTTCACACTGGTTGCAATTATTCCTGCTATACGTTGGAAAGACTGTTGTATTTATTTTGTATTTTATGCATCTGGCGTTGACTTCTTAGGACCTAACTAGTGGATCTGATGGAGCAACGCCCTAGGGTGAAGCCTAGGTTGCCCGGAACTTAGTAATGACCATAACTTTCATACTGGTTGTAATTATTCGTTTTATACGATGGAAAAACTTTTGTATTTATTTTTTATTTTATGCTTCTGGCGTTGACTTCTAAGGCCGTAGCCATTCGATGTGGTGGAGCAGCGTCCTAGAGTGAAGCCCAGGTTGCCCGGAACGTAGAAATGGCCATATCTTTCACACTGGTGGCAATTATTCCTGTTATATGATGGAAAAACAGATGTATCTATTTTGTATTTTATGCTTCGGGCGTTGACTTCTTAGGCCCTAACTATTCGATCTGGTGGAGCAACGCCCTAGAGTCAAGCCTAGGTTGCCCGGAACGTAGAAGTGACCGTTACTTTCACAATGTTTGCTATTATTCATTTTATACGATGGAATAACTGTTGTATTTATATTGCGTTTTATGCTTCTGGCATTGACTTCTAAGGCCCTAACTATTCTATGTGGTGGAGCAACGTCCTAGAGTGAAGCCTAGGTTGCCCGGAACGTAGAAATGAGCATAGCTTTTACACTGGTTGCAATTGTTCGTTTTATACGATGGAAAAGCCGTTGTATTTATATTGTACTTTATGCTTCTGTCGTCGACTTCTAAGGCCCTAATTATTCGATCTGGTGGAGCAACGCCCTAGAGCGAAACCTAGGTGGCCCGGAACGTAGAAATGACCATTACTTCCACACTGTTTGCAATTATTCATTTTATACAATGAAAAAACTGTTGTATTTTTATTGCATTTTATGCTTCGGGCGTTGACTTCTAAGGCCCTATCTACTGGATCTCAAGGAGCATCGCCCTAGGGTGAAGCCTAGGTTGCCCGGAACGTAGAAATGACCATATCTTTCACACTGGTTGCAATTATTCCTGTTATACAATGGAAAAACTGTTGTATTTTTATTATATTTTATGCTCCGTTCGTTGACTTCTAAGGCCCTAACTATTGGATCTGGTGGACCAACGCTCTAGAGTGAAGTGTAGATTGCCCGGAACGTAGAAATGACCATTACCTTTACCGTTGTTGCAATTATTAATGTTATGCGATGAAAATACTGCTGTATTATTATTGTAATTTATGCTTCAGGCGTTGACTTCTAAGGCCGTAGCTATTCGATGTGGTGGAGCAACGCCCTAGAGTGAAGCCTAGGTTGCCCGGAACGTGGAAATGACCATTACTTCCACACTGTTTGCAAGTATTCATTTTATGCAATGGAAAAACTGTTGTATTTTTATTGCATTTTAGGCTTCGGGCGTTGACTTCTAAGGCCCTAACTATTCGATCTGGTGGAGCAACGTCCTAGGGTGAAGCCTAGGCTGCCCGGAGCGTAGAAATGGCAATATCTTTCACTCTGGTTGCAATTATTCCTGTTATATGATGGAAAAACGGACGTGTCTATTTTGTATTCTATGCTTCTGGCGTTGACTTCTTAGGCCCTAACTACTGGATCTCGTGGAGCAACGCCCTAGGGTTAAGTCTAGGTTGCCGGGAACGTAGAAATGACCATTACTTTCACACTGGTTGCAATTATTCCTCTTATACGATGGAAAAACTGTTGTATTTATTTTGAATTTTATGCTTCTGGCGTTGACTTCTAAGGCCCTAACTATTCGATGTGGTGGAGCAACGCCCTAGCGTGAAGCCTATGTTGCCCGGGACGTAGAAATGACCAAATTCTTCACACTGTTTGCAATTATTCCTGTTATACGATGGAAAAACTGTTGTATTTTTATTATATTTTATGCTCCGGGCGTTGACTTCTAAGGCCCTAACTATTGGATCTGGTGGACCAACGCTCGAGAGTGGAGTGTAGGTTGCCAGGAACGTAGAAATGACCATCACTTTCACACTGTTTGAAATTATTCCTGTTATACGATGGAAAAACCGTTGTATTTATATTGTATTTTATGCTTCTGGCGTTGACTTCTTAGACCCTAACTAGTGGATCTGGTGGAGCAACGCCCTAGGGTGAAGTCTAGGTTGCCCGGAACGTAGAAATGACCATATCTTTCACACTGGTTGCAATCATTCCTGTTATACGATGGAAAAACTGTTGTATTTTTATTATAATTTATGCTTCGGGCGTTGACTTCTAAGGCCCTAACTATTGGATCTGGTGGACCAACGCTCTAGACTGGAGTGTAGGTTGCCGGGAACGTAGAAATGACCATCACTTTCACACTGTTTGCAATTATTCCTGTTATACGATGGAAAAACTGTAGTATTTATATTGTATTTTATGCTTCTGGCGTTAACTTCTAAGGCCGTAGTTATTCGATGTGGTGGAGCAACGCCCTAGAGTGAAGCCTATGTTGCCCGGAACGTAGAAATGACCATATCTTTCACACTGTTTGCAATTATTCCTGTTATACGATGGAAAAACTGTTGTATTTATATTGTATTTTATGCTTCTGGCGTTGACTTCTTAGACCCTAACTAGTGGATCTGGTGGAGCAACGCCCTAGGGTGAAGCCTAGGTTGCCCGGAACGTAGTAATGACCACAACTTTCATACTGGTTGCAATTATTCGTTTTATACGATGGAAAAACTGTTGTATTTATATTGTATTTTATGCTTCTGGCGTTGACTTCTAAGGCCGTAGCAATTCGATGTGGTGGAGCAACGCCCTAGAGTGAAGCCTATGTTACCCGGAACGTAGTAATGACCAAATCTTTCACACTGTCTGCAATTATTCCTGTAATACGATGGAAAAACTGTAGTATGTATACTGTATATCATGCTTCTGGCGTTAACTTCTAAGGCCCTAACTATTCGATGTGATGGAGCAACGCCCTAGAGCGAAACCTAGGTTGCCCGGAACGTAGAAATGACCATTACTTCCACACTGTTTGCAATTATTCATTTCGTACAATGTAAAAACTGTTGTATTTATATTGTATTTTAAGCTTCTGGCGTTGACTTCTAAGGCACTCACTATTCGACGTGGTGGAGCAACGCCCTAGAGCGAAACCTAGGTTACCCGTAACGTAGAAATGACCATATCTTTCACACTGGTTGCAATTATTCCAGCTATACGATGGAAAGACTGTTGTATTTATTTTGTATTTTATGCATTTGGCGTTGACTTCTTAGGCCCTAACCAGTGGATCTGATGGAGCAACGCCCTAGGGTAAAGCCTAGGTTGCCCGGAACTTAGTAATGACCATAACTTTCATACTGGTTGTAATTATTCGTTTTATACGATGGAAAAACTGTTGTATTTATTTTGTATTTTATGCTTCTGGCGTTGACTTCTAAGGCCGTAACTATGCGATGTGGTGGAGCAACGCCCTAGAGCGAAACCTAGGTTGCCCGAAACGTATAAATGACCATTACTTTCACACTGGTTGCAGTTATTCCTGTTATACGATGGAAAAACTGTTGTACTTATTTTGTATTTTATGCTTCTGGCGTTGACTTCTAAGGACGTAACTATTCGATGTGGTGGAGCAACGCCCTAGAGTGAAGTCTAGATTGCCCGGAACGTAGAAATGACCATTACTTTCACACTGTTTGCAACTATTTCTATTATACTATGGAAAAACTGTTGTATTTTTATTGTATTTTATGCTTCTGGCGTTGACTTCTTAGGCCCTAAATATTCGATACCGTGGAGCATCGCCTTAGCGTGAAGCCCAGGTTGCGCGGAACGTAGAAATGACCGTTACTTTCACAATGTTTGCAATCATTAATTGTATGCGATGGAAAAAGTGTTGTATTTTTATTTTATTTTATGCTTCTGGCGTTGACGTCTAAGGCCCTAACTACACGATCTGGTGGAGCAACGCCTTAGAGTGAAGCCTAGGTTTACCGGAGCGTAAAAATGACTATTACCTTCACACTGTTTGCAATTATTCCTGTTATACGGTGGAAAAGCTGTTGTATTTATATTGTATTTAATGCTTCTCGCGTTGACTTCTAAGGCCATAGCTATTCGATGTGGTCGGGCAACGGCCTAGAGTGAAGCCTAGGTTGCCAGGAACGTAGAAATGACCATATCTTTCACACTGTTTGCAATTATTCCTGTTATACGGTGGAAAAGCTGTTGTATTTATATTGTATATAAAGCTTCTGGCGTTGACTTCTAAGGCCCTATCTATTCGATCTGGTGGAGCAATCCCTCAGAGTTAAGTCTAGGATGCCCGTAACGTTGAAATGGCCATTACTTTCACACTGGTTGCAATTATTGGTTTTAGACGATGGAAAAGCTGTTGTATTTATATTGTATTTTATGCATCTGGCGTTGACTTCTTAGGCCCTAACTATTCGATCCAGTGGAGCAACGCCCTAGAGTGAAGTCTAGATTGCCCGGAACGTAGAAATGACCATTACTTTCACACTGTTTGCAATTATTCATTTTATACGATGGAAAAACTGTTGTATTTATATTGTATTTTATTCTTCTGGCATTGACTTTTGAGGCCCTAGCTTTTCGATGTGGTGGAGCAACGCCCTAGAGTGAAGCCTAGGTTGCCCGGAACGTAGAAGTGACCATTAGCTTCACACTGTTTGCAATTATACATTTTATACGACGGAAAAACTGTTGTATTTATATTGTATTTTATGCTTCTGGCGTTGACGTCTTAGGCCCTAAATATTCGATCCGGTGGAGCGTCGCCCTAGAGTGAAGCCTAGGTTGCCCGGAACGTAGAAATGACCGTTACTTTCACAATGTTTGCAATCATTAATAGTATACGATGTAAAAACTGTTGTATTTTTATTGTATTTTATGCTTCTGGCGTTGACTTCTAAGGCCGTAGCTAATCGATGTGGTGGAGCAACGCCCTAGAGTGCAGCCTATGTTGCACAGAACGTTGAAATGACCATAAGTTTCACTCTGGTTGCAATCATTCGTTTTATACAATGGAAAAACTGTTCTATTAATTTTGTATTTTATGCTTCGGGCGTTGACTTCTAACGCCCTAGCTATCCGATCTGGTGGAGCAACGCCCTAGAGTGTAGCCTAGGTCGCCCGGAACGTAGAAATGACCATCACTTTCACTCTGGATGCAATTATTCTTGTTATACGATGGAAAAACTGATGTATTTTTATTGTATTATATGCGTCTGGAGTTGTTTTCTAAGGCCCTAACAATCCGACCTGGTGTAGCAACGCCCCAGAGGGAAGCCTAGATTGCACGGAACGTAGAAATGACTATTACCTTCACACTGTTTGCAATTATTCCTGTTATACGATGGAAAAACTGTTGGACTTTTATTCTACTGTATGCTTCTGGCGTTGACTTCTAAGGCCCTATCTATTCGATCAGGTGGAGCAATGCCTCAGAGTTAAGCATAGGATGCCCGTAACGTTGAAATGGCCATTACTTTCACACCGGTTGCAATTATTCGTTTTAGATGATGGAAAATCTGTTATATTTATATTGTATTTTATGCTTCTGGCGTTGACTTCTAAGGCCGTAGCTAATCGATGTGGTGGAGCAATGCCCTAGAGTTCATCCTATGTTGCACGGAACGTAGAAATGACCATAAGTTTCACTCTGGTTGCAATCATTCGTTTTATACAATGGAAAAACTGTTCTATTAATTTTGTATTTTCTGCTTCGGGCGTTGACTTCTAAGGCCGTAGCTATTCGATGTGGTGGAGCAACGCCCTAGAGTGAAGCCTAGGTTGCCCGGAACGTAGAAATGACCATAACTTTCACACTGGTTGCAATTATTCGTTTTATACGATGGAAAAGCCGCTGTATTTATATTGTTCTTTATGCATTTGTCGTCGACTTCTAAGGCCCTAATTATTCGATCTGGTGGAGCAACGCTCTAGAGTGACGCCTAGGTTGCCCGGAACGTAGAAATGACCATTACTTTCACACTGGTTACAATTATTCATGCTATACGATGGAAAAACTGTTGCATTTTTATTGTATTTTATGTTTCTGGCGTTGACTTCTAATGCCGTAGCTATTCGATGTTGTGGAGCAACGCCCGAGAGTGAAGCCTAGGTTGCCCGGTACGTAGAAATGGCCATTACTTTCACCACTGCTTGCAATTATACATTTTATACGATGGAAAAACTGTTGTATTTTTATTGTATTTTATGCTTCTGGCGTTGACTACTATGGTCCTAGCTATTCGATCTGGTGGGGCAACGTCCAAGTGTGAAGCCTATGTTGCCCGGAAAGTAGAAATGACCATAACTTCCACACTGGTTGCAATTGTTCTCGGTATACGATGGAAAAACTATTGTATTTTTATTGTATATTATGTTTCGGTCGTTGACTTCCAAGGGCCTAGCTATTCGATCTGGTGGAGCAACGCCCTAGAGTCAAGCCTAGGTTGCCCGGAACGTAGAAGTGACCGTTACTTTCACAATGTTTGCTATTATTCATTTTATACGATGGAATAACTGTTGTATTTATATTGCATTTTATGCTTCTGGCATTGACTTCTAAGGCCCTAACTATTCGATCTGGTGGAGTAACGCCCTAGGGTGAAGCCTAGGCTGCCCGGAGTGTAGAAATGACCATAGCTTTCATACTGGTTGCACTTATTCGTTTTATACGATGGAAAAACTGTTGTATTTATACTGTATTTTATGCATCTGGCGTTGACTTCTTAGGACCTAACTAGTGGATCTGATGGAGCAACGCCCTAGGGTGAAGCCTAGGTTGCCCGGAACTTAGTAATGACCATAACTTTCATACTGGTTGTAATTATTCGTTTTATACGATGGAAAAACTTTTGTATTTATTTTTTATTTTATGCTTCTGGCGTTGACTTCTAAGGCCGTAGCCATTCGATGTGGTGGAGCAGCGTCCTAGAGTGAAGCCCAGGTTGCCCGGAACGTAGAAATGGCCATATCTTTCACACTGGTGGCAATTATTCCTGTTATATGATGGAAAAACAGATGTATCTATTTTGTATTTTATGCTTCGGGCGTTGACTTCTTAGGCCCTAACTATTCGATCTGGTGGAGCAACGCCCTAGAGTCAAGCCTAGGTTGCCCGGAACGTAGAAGTGACCGTTACTTTCACAATGTTTGCTATTATTCATTTTATACGATGGAATAACTGTTGTATTTATATTGCGTTTTATGCTTCTGGCATTGACTTCTAAGGCCCTAACTATTCTATGTGCTGGAGCAACGTCCTAGAGTGAAGCCTAGGTTGCCCGGAACGTAGAAATGAGCATAGCTTTTACACTGGTTGCAATTGTTCGTTTTATACGATGGAAAAGCCGTTGTATTTATATTGTACTTTATGCTTCTGTCGTCGACTTCTAAGGCCCTAATTATTCGATCTGGTGGAGCAACGCCCTAGAGCGAAACCTAGGTGGCCCGGAACGTAGAAATGACCATTACTTCCACACTGTTTGCAATTATTCATTTTATACAATGAAAAAACTGTTGTATTTTTATTGCATTTTATGCTTCGGGCGTTGACTTCTAAGGCCCTATCTACTGGATCTCAAGGAGCATCGCCCTAGGGTGAAGCCTAGGTTGCCCGGAACGTAGAAATGACCATATCTTTCACACTGGTTGCAATTATTCCTGTTATACAATGGAAAAACTGTTGTATTTTTATTATATTTTATGCTCCGTTCGTTGACTTCTAAGGCCCTAACTATTGGATCTGGTGGACCAACGCTCTAGAGTGAAGTGTAGATTGCCCGGAACGTAGAAATGACCATTACCTTTACCGTTGTTGCAATTATTAATGTTATGCGATGAAAATACTGCTGTATTATTATTGTAATTTATGCTTCAGGCGTTGACTTCTAAGGCCGTAGCTATTCGATGTGGTGGAGCAACGCCCTAGAGTGAAGCCTAGGTTGCCCGGAACGTGGAAATGACCATTACTTCCACACTGTTTGCAAGTATTCATTTTATGCAATGGAAAAACTGTTGTATTTTTATTGCATTTTAGGCTTCGGGCGTTGACTTCTAAGGCCCTAACTATTCGATCTGGTGGAGCAACGTCCTAGGGTGAAGCCTAGGCTGCCCGGAGCGTAGAAATGGCAATATCTTTCACTCTGGTTGCAATTATTCCTGTTATATGATGGAAAAACGGACGTGTCTATTTTGTATTCTATGCTTCTGGCGTTGACTTCTTAGGCCCTAACTACTGGATCTCGTGGAGCAACGCCCTAGGGTTAAGTCTAGGTTGCCGGGAACGTAGAAATGACCATTACTTTCACACTGGTTGCAATTATTCCTCTTATACGATGGAAAAACTGTTGTATTTATTTTGAATTTTATGCTTCTGGCGTTGACTTCTAAGGCCCTAACTATTCGATGTGGTGGAGCAACGCCCTAGCGTGAAGCCTATGTTGCCCGGGACGTAGAAATGACCAAATTCTTCACACTGTTTGCAATTATTCCTGTTATACGATGGAAAAACTGTTGTATTTTTATTATATTTTATGCTCCGGGCGTTGACTTCTAAGGCCCTAACTATTGGATCTGGTGGACCAACGCTCGAGAGTGGAGTGTAGGTTGCCAGGAACGTAGAAATGACCATCACTTTCACACTGTTTGAAATTATTCCTGTTATACGATGGAAAAACCGTTGTATTTATATTGTATTTTATGCTTCTGGCGTTGACTTCTTAGACCCTAACTAGTGGATCTGGTGGAGCAACGCCCTAGGGTGAAGTCTAGGTTGCCCGGAACGTAGAAATGACCATATCTTTCACACTGGTTGCAATCATTCCTGTTATACGATGGAAAAACTGTTGTATTTTTATTATATTTTATGCTTCGGGCGTTGACTTCTAAGGCCCTAACTATTGGATCTGGTGGACCAACGCTCTAGACTGGAGTGTAGGTTGCCGGGAACGTAGAAATGACCATCACTTTCACACTGTTTGCAATTATTCCTGTTATACGATGGAAAAACTGTAGTATTTATATTGTATTTTATGCTTCTGGCGTTAACTTCTAAGGCCGTAGTTATTCGATGTGGTGGAGCAACGCCCTAGAGTGAAGCCTATGTTGCCCGGAACGTAGAAATGACCATATCTTTCACACTGTTTGCAATTATTCCTGTTATACGATGGAAAAACTGTTGTATTTATATTGTATTTTATGCTTCTGGCGTTGACTTCTTAGACCCTAACTAGTGGATCTGGTGGAGCAACGCCCTAGGGTGAAGCCTAGGTTGCCCGGAACGTAGTAATGACCACAACTTTCATACTGGTTGCAATTATTCGTTTTATACGATGGAAAAACTGTTGTATTTATATTGTATTTTATGCTTCTGGCGTTGACTTCTAAGGCCGTAGCAATTCGATGTGGTGGAGCAACGCCCTAGAGTGAAGCCTATGTTACCCGGAACGTAGTAATGACCAAATCTTTCACACTGTCTGCAATTATTCCTGTAATACGATGGAAAAACTGTAGTATGTATACTGTATATCATGCTTCTGGCGTTAACTTCTAAGGCCCTAACTATTCGATGTGATGGAGCAACGCCCTAGAGCGAAACCTAGGTTGCCCGGAACGTAGAAATGACCATTACTTCCACACTGTTTGCAATTATTCATTTCGTACAATGTAAAAACTGTTGTATTTATATTGTATTTTAAGCTTCTGGCGTTGACTTCTAAGGCACTCACTATTCGACGTGGTGGAGCAACGCCCTAGAGCGAAACCTAGGTTACCCGTAACGTAGAAATGACCATATCTTTCACACTGGTTGCAATTATTCCAGCTATACGATGGAAAGACTGTTGTATTTATTTTGTATTTTATGCATTTGGCGTTGACTTCTTAGGCCCTAACCAGTGGATCTGATGGAGCAACGCCCTAGGGTAAAGCCTAGGTTGCCCGGAACTTAGTAATGACCATAACTTTCATACTGGTTGTAATTATTCGTTTTATACGATGGAAAAACTGTTGTATTTATTTTGTATTTTATGCTTCTGGCGTTGACTTCTAAGGCCGTAACTATGCGATGTGGTGGAGCAACGCCCTAGAGCGAAACCTAGGTTGCCCGAAACGTATAAATGACCATTACTTTCACACTGGTTGCAGTTATTCCTGTTATACGATGGAAAAACTGTTGTACTTATTTTGTATTTTATGCTTCTGGCGTTGACTTCTAAGGACGTAACTATTCGATGTGGTGGAGCAACGCCCTAGAGTGAAGTCTAGATTGCCCGGAACGTAGAAATGACCATTACTTTCACACTGTTTGCAACTATTTCTATTATACTATGGAAAAACTGTTGTATTTTTATTGTATTTTATGCTTCTGGCGTTGACTTCTTAGGCCCTAAATATTCGATACCGTGGAGCATCGCCTTAGCGTGAAGCCCAGGTTGCGCGGAACGTAGAAATGACCGTTACTTTCACAATGTTTGCAATCATTAATTGTATGCGATGGAAAAAGTGTTGTATTTTTATTTTATTTTATGCTTCTGGCGTTGACGTCTAAGGCCCTAACTACACGATCTGGTGGAGCAACGCCTTAGAGTGAAGCCTAGGTTTACCGGAGCGTAAAAATGACTATTACCTTCACACTGTTTGCAATTATTCCTGTTATACGGTGGAAAAGCTGTTGTATTTATATTGTATTTAATGCTTCTCGCGTTGACTTCTAAGGCCATAGCTATTCGATGTGGTCGGGCAACGGCCTAGAGTGAAGCCTAGGTTGCCAGGAACGTAGAAATGACCATATCTTTCACACTGTTTGCAATTATTCCTGTTATACGGTGGAAAAGCTGTTGTATTTATATTGTATATAAAGCTTCTGGCGTTGACTTCTAAGGCCCTATCTATTCGATCTGGTGGAGCAATCCCTCAGAGTTAAGTCTAGGATGCCCGTAACGTTGAAATGGCCATTACTTTCACACTGGTTGCAATTATTGGTTTTAGACGATGGAAAAGCTGTTGTATTTATATTGTATTTTATGCATCTGGCGTTGACTTCTTAGGCCCTAACTATTCGATCCAGTGGAGCAACGCCCTAGAGTGAAGTCTAGATTGCCCGGAACGTAGAAATGACCATTACTTTCACACTGTTTGCAATTATTCATTTTATACGATGGAAAAACTGTTGTATTTATATTGTATTTTATTCTTCTGGCATTGACTTTTGAGGCCCTAGCTTTTCGATGTGGTGGAGCAACGCCCTAGAGTGAAGCCTAGGTTGCCCGGAACGTAGAAGTGACCATTAGCTTCACACTGTTTGCAATTATACATTTTATACGACGGAAAAACTGTTGTATTTATATTGTATTTTATGCTTCTGGCGTTGACGTCTTAGGCCCTAAATATTCGATCCGGTGGAGCGTCGCCCTAGAGTGAAGCCTAGGTTGCCCGGAACGTAGAAATGACCGTTACTTTCACAATGTTTGCAATCATTAATAGTATACGATGTAAAAACTGTTGTATTTTTATTGTATTTTATGCTTCTGTCGTTGACTTCTAAGGCCGTAGCTAATCGATGTGGTGGAGCAACGCCCTAGAGTGCAGCCTATGTTGCACAGAACGTTGAAATGACCATAAGTTTCACTCTGGTTGCAATCATTCGTTTTATACAATGGAAAAACTGTTCTATTAATTTTGTATTTTATGCTTCGGGCGTTGACTTCTAACGCCCTAGCTATCCGATCTGGTGGAGCAACGCCCTAGAGTGTAGCCTAGGTCGCCCGGAACGTAGAAATGACCATCACTTTCACTCTGGATGCAATTATTCTTGTTATACGATGGAAAAACTGATGTATTTTTATTGTATTATATGCGTCTGGAGTTGTTTTCTAAGGCCCTAACAATCCGACCTGGTGTAGCAACGCCCCAGAGGGAAGCCTAGATTGCACGGAACGTAGAAATGACTATTACCTTCACACTGTTTGCAATTATTCCTGTTATACGATGGAAAAACTGTTGGACTTTTATTCTACTGTATGCTTCTGGCGTTGACTTCTAAGGCCCTATCTATTCGATCAGGTGGAGCAATGCCTCAGAGTTAAGCATAGGATGCCCGTAACGTTGAAATGGCCATTACTTTCACACCGGTTGCAATTATTCGTTTTAGATGATGGAAAATCTGTTATATTTATATTGTATTTTATGCTTCTGGCGTTGACTTCTAAGGCCGTAGCTAATCGATGTGGTGGAGCAATGCCCTAGAGTTCATCCTATGTTGCACGGAACGTAGAAATGACCATAAGTTTCACTCTGGTTGCAATCATTCGTTTTATACAATGGAAAAACTGTTCTATTAATTTTGTATTTTGTGCTTCGGGCGTTGACTTCTAAGGCCGTAGCTATTCGATGTGGTGGAGCAACGCCCTAGAGTGTAGCCTAGGTTGCCCGGAACGTAGACATGACCATAACTTTCACACAGGTTGCAATTATCCCTTTTATACAATGGATAAGCTGTTGTATTTTTATTGTAATTTATGCTTCTGGCGTTAACTTCTCGTGCCCTAACTACTCGATCTGGTGGAGCAACGCCCTGGAATGAAGCCTAGGTTGCCCGGAACGTAGAAGTGACCATTACTTTCACACTGTTTGCAATTATTCATTTTATACGATGGAAAAACTGTTCTATTAGTTTTGTATTTTATGCTTCGGGCGTTGACTTCTAAGGCCCTAACTATTCGATCTGGTGGAGCAACGCCCTAGAGTGAATCCTAGGTTGCCCGGAACGTAGAAATATCCATCACCTTCACTCTGGTTGCAATTATTCCAGTTGTACGATGGAAAAGTTGTTGTATTTTTATTGTATTTTATGCGTCGGGCGTTGACTTCTAAGGCCCTAACTATTGGATCAGGTGGACCAACGCCCTAGACTGAAGCGTAGGATGCCAGGAACGTAGAAATTACCATCACTTTCACACTGTTTGCAATTATTCCTGTTATACGATGGAAGAACTGTTGTGATTATATTGTATTTTATGCTTCGGGCGTTGACTTCTAAGGCCCTAACAATTCGATCTGGTAGAGCAACGCCCTAGGGTGAAGCCTAGGTTGCCCGGAACGTAGAAGTGGCCATTACTTTCACACTGGTTGCAATTATTCGTTTTATACGATGGAAAAACTGTTGTATTTATTTTGTATTTGGTGCTTCTGGCGGTGACTTCTTAGGCCCTAACAATTGGATCTGGTGGAACAACGCCCTAGAGTGAAGTCTAGGTTGCCCGGAACGTAGAAATGACCATCATTTTCACACTTGTTGCAATGACTCCTGTTATACGATGGAAAAACTGTTATACCTTTATCGTATTTTATGCTTCGGGCATTGGCTTCTATGGCCCTACCTCTCCGATCTGGTGGAGTAACGCCCTAGAGTGAAGCCTAGGTTGCCCCGTACGTTGAAATGACCATAACTTTCACACTGGTTGCAATTATACGTTTTATACGATGGAAAGACTGTTGTATTTATTTTGTACTTTATGCTTCTGGCGTTTATTTCTAAGGTCCTAACTCTTCGAACTGGTGGAGCAAAGCCTCAGAGCTAAGTCTAGGTCGCCCGGAACGTAGAAATGACCATTATCTTCACACTGGTTGCAATTATTCCTGCTATACGTTGGAAAAACAGTTGTATCTTCATTGTATTTTATGCTTCGGGCGCTGACTTCTAAGACCCTAAATATTCGATCTGGCGGAGCACCGCCCTAGAGTGAAGCCTAGGTTGCGCGGAACATGGAAAAGACCATTACCTTCACACTGGTTGCAGTTACTCCTGTTATACGATGTAAAAGCCGTTGCATCTTCGATGTATTTTATGCTTCGGGCGCTGACGTCTAAGGCCCAGGCTATTCGATCTGTTGGAGCAACGCGCTGGAGCGAAGCCTAGGTTGCCCGGAACGTAGAAATGACCATTACCTTCACAGTTGATGCAATTATTCCTGTTATACGATGGAAAAGCAGTGGTACTTTTCTTCTATTTTAGGCTTCAGGCGTTTACTTCTAAGGCCGTAGCCATTCGATGTGGTGGAGCTACGCCCTAGAGTGAAGCCTAGGTTGCCCGGAACGTAGAAATGACCATAACTTTCACACTGGTTGCAATTATTCGTTTTATACAATGGAAAAACTGTTTTATTTATTTTGTATTTTATGCTTCGGGCGTTGACTTCTAAGGCCCTAACTATTCGATCTGGTGGAGCAACGCCCTAGAGTGAAGCCTAGGTTGCCCGGAACTTAGAAATGACCATTACTTTCACACTGGTTGCAATTATCCATTTTATACGGTGGAAAAGCTGTTGTATCTTTATTGTACTTTATGCTTGTGGCGTTAACTTCTTGGGCCCTAACTATTCGATCTGGTGGAGCAACGCCCTAAAGTGAAGCCTAGGTTGCCCGGAACGTAGGGATGACCATTACTTTCACACTGTTTGCAATTATTCATTTTATACGATGGAAAAACTGTTGTACTTACATTGTATTTTATGCTTCTGGCGTTGACTTCTAAGTCCCTAGCTATTCGATCTGGTGGAGCAACGCCCTAGAGTGAGGCCCAGGTTGCCTGGAATGTAGAAATGACCAGTACTTTCACACTGGTTGCAATTATTCGTTTTACACGATGGAAAAGCTGTTCTATTTATTTTGTATTTTATGCTTCGGGCGTTGACTTCTAAGGCCCTAACTATTCGATCTGGTGGAGCAACGCCCTAGAGTGGAGCCTAGGTTGCCCGGAACGTAGAAGTGACCATTACTTTCACACTGTTTGCAATTATTCATTTTATACGATGGAAAAGCTGTTGTACATATATTGTATTTTATGCTTCTGGCGTTGACTTCTAAGGCCCTATGTATTCGATCTGGTGGAGCGATGCCTCAGAGTTAAGTCTAGGTTGCCCGGAACGTAGGAATGACCCTTACTTTCACACTGGTTGCAATTATTCATTTTATACAATGGAAAATCTGTTCTATTAATTTTGTATTTTATGCTTCGGGCGTTGACTTCTAAGGCCCTATCTGTTCGATTTGGTGGAGCAACGCCCTAGAGTGGAGCCTAGGTTGCCAGAAACGTAGAAATGTCCATTACTTTCACACTGGATGCAATTATTCATGCTACACGATGGAAAAGATGTTGTATTTTTATTGTATTTTATGCTTCTGGCGTTGACTTCTAAGGTCCTAGCTATTCGATCTCGTGGGACTACGTCCAAGAGTGTAGCCTATGTTGCCTGGAACGTAGAAATGACCATAACTTTCACACTGGTTGCAATTATCCCTTTTATACGATGGAAAAGCTGTTGTATTTTTATTGTACTTTATGCTTCTGGCGTTAGCTTCTCGTGCCCTAACTCTTCCATCTGGTGGAGCAACGCCCTAGAGTGAAGCCTAGGTTGCCCGGAACGTAGAAATGACCATTACCTTCACAGTTGATGCAATTATTCCTGTTATACGATGGAAAAGCAGTGGTACTTTTCTTCTATTTTAGGCTTCAGGCGTTTACTTCTAAGGCCGTAGCCATTCGATGTGGTGGAGCTACGCCCTAGAGTGAAGCCTAGGTTGCCCGGAACGTAGAAATGACCATAACTTTCACACTGGTTGCAATTATTCGTTTTATACAATGGAAAAACTGTTTTATTTATTTTGTATTTTATGCTTCGGGCGTTGACTTCTAAGGCCCTAACTATTCGATCTGGTGGAGCAACGCCCTAGAGTGAAGCCTAGGTTGCCCGGAACTTAGAAATGACCACTACTTTCACACTGGTTGCAATTATCCATTTTATACGGTGGAAAAGCTGTTGTATCTTTATTGTACTTTATGCTTGTGGCGTTAACTTCTTGGGCCCTAACTATTCGATCTGGTGGAGCAACGCCCTAAAGTGAAGCCTAGGTTGCCCGGAACGTAGGGATGACCATTACTTTCACACTGTTTGCAATTATTCATTTTATACGATGGAAAAACTGTTGTACTTACATTGTATTTTATGCTTCTGGCGTTGACTTCTAAGTCCCTAGCTATTCGATCTGGTGGAGCAACGCCCTAGAGTGAGGCCCAGGTTGCCTGGAATGTAGAAATGACCAGTACTTTCACACTGGTTGCAATTATTCGTTTTACACAATGGAAAAGCTGTTCTATTTATTTTGTATTTTATGCTTCGGGCGTTGACTTCTAAGGCCCTAACTATTCGATCTGGTGGAGCAACGCCCTAGAGTGGAGCCTAGGTTGCCCGGAACGTAGAAGTGACCATTACTTTCACACTGTTTGCAATTATTCATTTTATACGATGGAAAAGCTGTTGTACATATATTGTATTTTATGCTTCTGGCGTTGACTTCTAAGGCCCTATGTATTCGATCTGGTGGAGCGATGCCTCAGAGTTAAGTCTAGGTTGCCCGGAACGTAGGAATGACCCTTACTTTCACACTGGTTGCAATTATTCATTTTATACAATGGAAAATCTGTTCTATTAATTTTGTATTTTATGCTTCGGGCGTTGACTTCTAAGGCCCTATCTGTTCGATTTGGTGGAGCAACGCCCTAGAGTGGAGCCTAGGTTGCCAGAAACGTAGAAATGTCCATTACTTTCACACTGGATGCAATTATTCATGCTACACGATGGAAAAGATGTTGTATTTTTATTGTATTTTATGCTTCTGGCGTTGACTTCTAAGGTCCTAGCTATTCGATCTCGTGGGGCTACGTCCAAGAGTGTAGCCTATGTTGCCTGGAACGTAGAAATGACCATAACTTTCACACTGGTTGCAATTATCCCTTTTATACGATGGAAAAGCTGTTGTATTTTTATTGTACCTTATGCTTCTGGCGTTAGCTTCTCGTACCCTAACTCTTCCATCTGGTGGAGCAACGCCCTAGAGTGAAGCCTAGGTTGCCCGGAACGTAGAAGTGACCATTACTTTCACACTGTTTGCAATTATTCCTGTTATACGATGGAAAAACCTCTGTATCTATATTGTATTTTATGCTTCCGGCGTTGACTTCTAAAGCTCTAACTCTTCGATCGCGTGGAGCAATGCCTCAGAATTAAGTCTAGGATGCCCGGAACGTAGAAATGACCATAACTTTCACACTGTTTGCAATTATTCATTTTATACGGTGGAAAAACTGTGGTATTTTTATTGTATTTTATGCTTCAGGCGTTGACCTCTAAGGCCGTAGCTATTCGATGTGGTGGAGCAACGCCCTAGAGTGTAGCCTAGGTTGCCCGGAACGTAGACATGACCATAACTTTCACACTGGTTGCAATTATCCCTTTTATACGATGGAAAAGCTGTTGTATTTTCATTGTAATTTATGCTTCTGGCGTTAACTTCTCGTGCCCTAACTACTCGATATGGTGGAGCAACGCCCTGGAATGAAGCCTAGGTTGCCCGGAACGTAGAAGTGACCATTACTTTCACACTGTTTGCAATGTTTCATTTTATACGACGGAAAAACTGTTCTATTAATTTTGTATTTTATGCTTCGGGCGTTGACTTCTGAGGCCCTAACTATTCGATCTGGTGGAGCAACGCCCTAGAGTGAATCCTAGGTTGCCCGGAACGTAGAAATATCCATCACCTTCACTCTGGTTGCAATTATTCCAGTTGTACGATGGAAAAGTTGTTGTATTATTGTATTTTATGCGTCGGGCGTTGACTTCTAAGGCCCTAACTATTGGATCAGGTGGACCAACGCCCTAGACTGAAGCGTAGGATGCCAGGAACGTAGAAATGACCATCACTTTCACACTGTTTGCAATTATTCCTGTTATACGATGGAAGAACTGTTGTGTTTATATTGTATTTTATGCTTCGGGCGTTGACTTCTAAGGCCCTAACAATTCGATCTGGTAGAGCAACGCCCTAGGGTGAAGCCTAGGTTGCCCGGAACGTAGAAGTGGCCATTACTTTCACACTGGTTGCAATTATTCGTTTTATACGATGGAAAAACTGTTGTATTTATTTTGTATTTGGTGCTTCTGGCGGTGACTTCTTAGGCCCTAACAATTGGATCTGGTGGAACAACGCCCTAGAGTGAAGTCTAGGTTGCCCGGAACGTAGAAATGACCATCATTTTCACACTTGTTGCAATGACTCCTGTTATACGATGGAAAAACTGTTATACCTTTATCGTATTTTATGCTTCGGGCGTTGACTTCTAAGGCCCTAGCTATTCCATCTGGTGGAGCAACGCCCTAGAGTGGAGCCTAGGTCGCCCGAAACGTGGAAATGACCATTACTTTCACTCTGGTTGCAATTATTCCAGCTATACGATGGACAAACTGTTGAATTTTGATTGTACTTTATACTTCTGGCGTTGACTTCCAAGGCCCTATGTATTCGATCTGGTGTAGCAATGCCTCAGAGTTAAGTCTAGGATGCGCGCAACGTAGAAATGTCTATTGGTTTCACACTGGTTGCAATTATTCGTTTTATACGATGGAAAAACTGTTGTACATATATCGTATTTTATGCTTCTGGCGTTGACTTCTTAGGCCCTAACTATTGGATCTGGTGGACCAAAGCCCTAGAGTGAAGCCTAGGTTGCCCGGAACGTAGAAATGACCATTACTTCCACACTGTTTGCAATTATTCGTATTATACAGTGGAAAAACTGTTGTATTTATATTGTATTTTATGCTTCTGGCATTGACTTCTAAGGCCCTAACTATTCGATGTGGTTGAGAAACGCCCTAGAGTGAAGCCTAGATTGACCGGATCGTAGAAATGACCACAACTTTCATACTTGTTGCAATTATTCGTTTTATACGATGGAAAAACTGTTGTGTTTATTTTGTATTTGGTGCTTCTGGCGTTGACTTCTTAGGCCCTAACTATTCGATCTGGTGGACCAAAGCCCTAGAGTGAAGCCTAGGTTGCCCGGAACCTAGAAATGACCGTTACTTTCACACTGTTTGCAAATGTACATTATACACCATGGAAAAGCTGTTGTATTTACATTGTATTTTATGCTTCTGGCGTTGACTTCTTAGGCCCTAACTATTTGATCCGGTGTAGCACCGCCCTGTAGTGAAGCCTAGGTTGCCCGGAACGTGGAAATGACCATAACTTTCACACTGGTTTCAATTATTCCTGTTATACGATGGAAAAACTGTTGTACTTATGTTGTATTTTATGCTTCTGGCGTCGAATTCTAAGTCCCTAACTATTCGATCTGGTGGAGCAACGCCCTATAGTGAAGCCTAGGTTGCCCGGAACGTAAATGACCGTTACTTTCACACTGTTTGCAAATGTACATTATATACGATGGAAAAGCTGTTGTATTTATATTGTATTTTATGCTTCTGGAGTTGACTTCTTAGGCCCTAACTATTAGATCTGGTGGAGCACCGCCCTGTAGTGAAGCCTAGGTTGCCCGGAACGTAGAAATGACCATAACATTCACACTGGTTTCAATTATTCGTTTTATACAATGGAAAAACTGATCTATTTATTTTGTATTTTATGCTTCGGGTGTTGACTTCTATGGCCCTAACTATTCGATCTGGTGGAGCAACGCCCTAGAGTGAAGCCTAGGTTGCCCGGAACGTAGAAATGACCATTACCTTCACACTGTTTGCGATTATTCATTTTATACGATGGTAAAACTGTTGTACTTATTTTGTATTTTATGCTTCTGGCCTTGACTTCTAAGGCCCTAGCTATTCCATCTGGTGGAGCAACGCCCTAGAGTGGAGCCTAGGTCGCCCGAAACGTGGAAATGACCATTACTTTCACTCTGGTTGCAATTATTCCAGCTATACGATGGACAAACTGTTGAATTTTGATTGTACTTTATACTTCTGGCGTTGACTTCCAAGGCCCTATGTATTCGATCTGGTGTAGCAATGCCTCAGAGTTAAGTCTAGGATGCGCGCAACGTAGAAATGTCTATTGGTTTCACACTGGTTGCAATTATTCGTTTTATACGATGGAAAAACTGTTGTACATATATCGTATTTTATGCTTCTGGCGTTGACTTCTTAGGCCCTAACTATTGGATCTGGTGGACCAAAGCCCCAGAGTGAAGCCTAGGTTGCCCGGAACGTAGAAATGACCATTACTTCCACACTGTTTGCAATTATTCGTATTATACAGTGGAAAAACTGTTGTATTTATATTGTATTTTATGCTTCTGGCATTGACTTCTAAGGCCCTAACTATTCGATGTGGTTGAGAAACGCCCTAGAGTGAAGCCTAGATTGACCGGATCGTAGAAATGACCACAACTTTCATACTTGTTGCAATTATTCGTTTTATACGATGGAAAAACTGTTGTGTTTATTTTGTATTTGGTGCTTCTGGCGTTGACTTCTTAGGCCCTAACTATTCGATCTGGTGGACCAAAGCCCTAGAGTGAAGCCTAGGTTGCCCGGAACCTAGAAATGACCGTTACTTTCACACTGTTTGCAAATGTACATTATACACCATGGAAAAGCTGTTGTATTTACATTGTATTTTATGCTTCTGGCGTTGACTTCTTAGGCCCTAACTATTCGATCAGGTGGAGCAACGCCCTAGGGTGAAGCCTAGGTTGCCCGGAAAGTAGAAATGACCATAACTTTCATACAGGTTGCAATTATTCGTTTTATACGATGGAAAAACTGTTGTATTTATATTGTATTTTATGCTTCTGGCGTTGACTTCTTAGGCCCTAACTATTCGATGTGGTTGACCAACGACCTAGAGTGAAGCCTAGGTTGCCCGGAACGTAGAAATGACCATAACTTTCATACTGGTTGCAATTATTCGTTTTATAAGATGGAAAAACAGTTGTATTTATATTGTATTTTATGCTTCAGGCGTTGACTTCTTAGGCCCTAACTATTCGCTCTGGTGGAACAACGCCCTAGGGTGAAGCCTAGGTTGCCCGGAACGTAGAAATGACCATAACTTTCACACTGGTTTCAATTATTCGTTTTATACAATGGAAAAACTGTTCTATTTATTTTGTATTTTATGCTTCGGGCGTCGACTTCTATGGCCCTAACTATTCGATCTGGTGGAGCAACGCCCTAGAGTGAAGCCTAGGTTGCCCGGAACGTAGAAATGACCATTACCTTCACACTGTTTGCGATTATTCATTTTATACGATGGTAAAACTGTTGTATTTATTTTGTTTTTGGTGCTCCTGGCGTTGACTACTTAGGCCCTAACTATTGGATCTGGTGGACCAAAGCCCTAGAGTGAAGCCTAGGTTGCCCGGAACGTAGAAATGACCATTACTTCCACACTGTTTGCAATTATTCGTAGTATACAGTGGAAAAACTGTTGTATTTATATTGTATTTTATGCTTCTGGCATTGACTTCTAAGGCCCTAACTATTCGATGTGGTTGAGAAACGCCCTAGAGTGAAGCCTAGATTGCCCGGATCGTAGAAATGACCACAACTTTCATACTTGTTGCAATTATTCGTTTTATACGATGGAAAAACTGTTGTGTTTATTTTGTATTTGGTGCTTCTGGCGTTGACTTCTTAGGCCCTAACTATTCGATCTGGTGGACCAAAGCCCTAGAGTGAAGCCTAGGTTGCCCGGAACCTAGAAATGACCGTTACTTTCACACTGTTTGCAAATGTACATTATACACCATGGAAAAGCTGTTGTATTTACATTGTATTTTATGCTTCTGGCGTTGACTTCTTAGGCCCTAACTATTTGATCCGGTGTAGCACCGCCCTGTAGTGAAGCCTAGGTTGCCCGGAACGTGGAAATGACCATAACTTTCACACTGGTTTCAATTATTCGTTTTATACAATGGAAAAACTGTTCTATTTATTTTGCATTTTATGCTTCGGGCGTTGACTTCTATGGCCCTAACTATTCGATCTGGTGGAGCAACGCCCTAGAGTGAAGCCTAGGTTGCCCGGAACGTAGAAATGACCATTACCTTCACACTGTTTGCGATTATTCATTTTATACGATGGTAAAACTGTTGTATTTATTTTGTATTTTATGCTTCTGGCATTGACTTCTAATGCCCTAGCTATTCCATCTGGTGGAGCAACGCCCTAGAGTGGAGCCTAGGTCGCCCGAAACGTGGAAATGACCATTACTTTCACACTGGTTGCAGATATCATGCTATACGATGGAAAAACTGTTGCATTTTTATTGTATTTTCTGCTTCTGGCTTTGACTTCTAAGGTGCTAGCTATTCGCTCTGTTGGGGCAACGTCCAAGGGTGAAGCCTATGTTCCCTGGAAAGTAGAAATGACCATATCCTTCACACTGGTTGCAATTATTCGTTTTATACTATGGAAAAACTGTAGTATCTATTTTGTTTTCGGTGCTTCTGGCGTTGACTTCTTAGGCCCTAACTATTGGATCTGGTGGACCAACGCCCTAGAGTGAAGCCTAGGTTGCCCGGAACGTGTAAATGTCCATCACTTTCACACTGGTTGCAATTATCCGCTTTATATTATGGAAAAACTGTTGTATTTATACTGTATTTTATGCTTCTGGCGTTGACTTCTTAGGCCCAGACTGTTCGATCTAGTGGAACAACGCCCTAGAATGAAGCCTAGGTTGCCCGGAACGTAGAAATGACCATTACTTTCACACTCGTGCAATTATTCGTTTTAGACAATGGAAAAACTATTGTATTTATTTTGTATTTTATGCTTCAGGCGTTGACTTCTTAGGCCCTAACTATTCGCTCTGGTGGAACAACGCCCTAGAGTCAAGCCTAGGTTGCCCGGAATGTAGAAATGACCATCACTTTCACACTGGTTGCCATTATTCTTGTTATACAATGGAAAAAGTGTTGTATTTATTTTGTATTTTATGCTTCTGGCATTGACTTCTAAGGCCATAGCTATTCCATCTGGTGGAGCAACGCCCTAGAGTGGAGCCTAGGTCGCCCGAAACGTAGGAGTGACCATTACTTTTACTCTGGTTGCAATTATTCCAGCTATACGATGGACAAACTGTTGGATTTTGATTGTACTTTATACTTCTGGCGTTGACTTCAAAGGCCCTATGTATTCGATCTGGTGTAGCAATGCCTCAGAGTTAAGTCTAGGATGCCCGCAACGTAGAAATGTCTATTACTTTCACACTGGTTGCAATTATTCGCTTTATACGATGGAAAAACTGTTGCACATATATCGTATTTTATGCTTCTGGCGTTGACTTCTTAGGCCCTAACTATTCGATCAGGTGGAGCAACGCCCTAGGGTGAAGCCTAGGTTGCCCGGAACGTAGAAATGACTATAACTTTCATACTGGTTGCAATTATTCGTCTTATACGATGGAAAAAGTGTTGAATTTATATTGTTTTTATGCTTCAGGCGTTAACTTCTTAGGCTCTAACTTTTCGCTCTGGTGGAACAACGCCCTAGGGTCAAGCCTAGGTTGCCCGGAATGCAGAAATGACCATCACTTTCATACTGGTTGCAATTATTCTTGTTATACAATGGAAAAACTGTTGTATTTATTTTGTATTTTATGCTTCTGGCGTTGACTTCTAAGGCCGTAGCTATTCGATGTGGTGGAACAACGCCCTAGAGTGAAGCCTATGTTGCCCGGAACGTAGAAATGACCATTACTTTCACACTGGTTGCAATTATTCCTGTTATACGATGGAAAAAATGTTGTATTTATTTTCTATTTTATGCTTCTGGCATGGACTTCTTAGGCGCTAACTATTGTATCTGGTGGATCAACGACCTAGGGTGTAGCCTAGGTGGCCGGGAACGTAGAAATGACCATAACTTTCACACTGGTAACAATTATCCGCTTTATATGATGGAAAAACTGTTGTATTATACTGTATTTTATGCTTCTGGCGTTGACTTCTTAGGCCCAGACTGTTCGATCTAGTGGAACAACGCCCTAGAATGAAGCCTAGGTTGCCCGGAACGTAGAAATGACCACAACTTTCATACTTGTTGCAATTATTCGTTTTATACGATGGAAAAACTGTTGTGTTTATTTTGTATTTGGTGCTTCTGGCGTTGACTTCTTAGGCCCTAACTATTCGATCTGGTGGACCAAAGCCCTAGAGTGAAGCCTAGGTTGCCCGGAACCTAGAAATGACCGTTACTTTCACACTGTTTGCAAATGTACATTATATACCATGGAAAAGCTGTTGTATTTACATTGTATTTTATGCTTCTGGCGTTGACTTCTTAGGCCCTAACTATTTGATCCGGTGTAGCACCGCCCTGTAGTGAAGCCTAGGTTGCCCGGAACGTGGAAATGACCATAACTTTCACACTGGTTTAAATTCTTCGTTTTATACAATGGAAAAACTGTTCTATTTATTTTGCATTTTATGCTTCGGGCGTTGACTTCTATGGCCCTAACTATTCGATCTGGTGGAGCAACGCCCTAGAGTGAAGCATAGGTTGCCCGGAACGTAGAAATGACCATTACCTTCACACTGTTTGCGATTATTCATTTTATACGATGGTAAAACTGTTGTATTTATTTTGTATTTTATGCTTCTGGCATTGACTTCTAATGCCCTAGCTATTCCATCTGGTGGAGCAACGCCCTAGAGTGGAGCCTAGGTCGCCCGAAACGTGGAAATGACCATTACTTTCACTCTGGTTGCAATTATTCCAGCTATACGATGGACAAACTGTTGGATCTTGATTGTACTTTATGCTTCAGGCGTTGACTTCTTAGGCCCTAACTATTCGCTCTGGTTGAACAACGCCCTAGGGTGAAGCCTAGGTTGCCCGGAACGTAGAAATGACCATACCTTTCATACGGGTTGCAATTATTCGTTTGATACGATGGAAAAACTGTTGTATTAATTTTGTATTTGGTGCTTCTGGCGTTGACTTCTTATGCCCTAACTATTCGATCCGGTGGAGCAACGCCCTAGAGTGAAGCCTAGGTTGCCCGGAATGTAGAAATGACCATCACTTTCACACTGTTTGCGATTATTCATTTTATACGATGGTAAAACTGTTGCACATATATCGTATTTTATGCTTCTGGCGTTGACTTCTTAGGCCCTAGCTATTCTATCAGGTGGAGTAACGCCCTAGGGTGAAGCCTAGGTTGCCCGGAACGTAGAAATGACCATAACTTTCACACTGGTTACAATTATTCGTTTTATACGAAGGAAAAGCTGTTGTACATATATCGTATTTTATTCTTCTGGCGTTGACTTCTTAGGCCCTAACTATTCGGTCTGGTGGAACAAGGCCCTAGAGTGAAGCCTAGGTTGCCCGGAACGTGGAAATGTCCATCACTTTCACACTGGTTGCAATTATCCGCTTTATATGATGGAAAAACTGTTGCATATATACTGTATTTTATGCTTCTGGAGTTGACTTCTTAGGCCCAGACTGTTCGATCTAGTGGAACAACGCCCTAGAATGAAGCCTAGGTTGCCCGGAACGTAGAAATGACCATTACTTTCACACTCGTGCAATTATTCGTTTTATACGATGGAGGAACTGTTGTACTTATTTTCATTTGGTGCTTCTGGCGTTGACTTCTTAGGCCCTAACTATTGGATCTGCTGTTCCAACGCCCTAGAGTGATGCCTAGGATTCCCGGAACGTAGAAATGACCATAACTTTCACACTGGTTGCAATTATTCGTTTTATACGAAGGAAAAACTGTTGTACATATATCGTATTTTATTCTTCTGGCGTTGACTTCTTAGGCCCTAACTATTCGATCTGGTGGAGCAACGCCCTAGAGTGAAGCCTAGGTTGCCCGGAACGTAGAAGTGACCGTTACTTTCACAATGTTTGCTATTACTCATTTTATACGATGGAATAACTGCTGTATTTATATTGCATTATAAGCTTCTGGCGTTGACTTCTAAGGCCGTAGGTATTCGGTGTGGTGGAGCAACGCCCTACAGTGGAGCCTAGGTTGCACGGAACGTAGAAATGACCATAACTTTCACACTGGTTGCAATTCTTCGTTTTATACAATGGAAAAGCTGTTCTATTAATTTTGTATTTTATGCTTCTGGCGTTGACTTCTTAGGCCCTAACTGTTCGATCTGGTGGAACAACGCCCTAGAATGAATCCCAGGTTGACCGGAACGTAGACATGACCATTATTTTCACACTGTTTCCAATTATTCATGCTATACGTTGGACAAACTCTTGCATTTTTATTGTATTTTCTGCTTCTGGCTTTGACTTCTTAGGTCCTAGCTATTCGATCTGTTGGGGCAACGTCCAAGAGTGAAGCCTAGGTTGCCCGGAACGTAGAAATGACCATACCTTTCACACTCGAGCAATTATTTGTTTTAGACAATGGAAGAGCTATTGTATTTATTTTGTATTTTATGCTTCTGGCGTTGACTTCTTAGGCCCTAACTATTCGATCTGTTGGAACAACGTCCCAGAGTGAAGCCTTCGTCGCCCGGAACGTAGAAATGACCATCACTTTCACTCTGGTTGCAATTATTCCTGTTATACGATGGAAGAACTGTTGTATTTATTTTGTATTTTATGCTTCTGGCGATGACTTCTGAGGCCCTATGTATTCGATCTGGCGGAGCAACGCCATAGAGTGAAGCCTAGGTTCCCCAAAACGTAGAAATGACCATTACTTTCAAACTGGTTGCTATTATTCGTTTTATATGGTGGAAACACTGTTGTATTTATACTGTATTTTATGCTTCTGGCGTTGACTTCTTAGGCCCTAACTGTTCGATCTTGTGGAATAACGCCCTACAGTGAAGCCTAGATTGCCCGGAACGTAGAAATGACCACAACTTTCATACTGGTTGCAATTATTCATTTTATACGATGGAAAAACTGTTGCGTTTATTTTGTATTTGGTGCTTCTGGCGTTGACTTCTTAGGCCCTAACTGTTGGATGTGGAGGACCAAAGCCCTAGAGTGAAGCGTAGGTTGCCCGGACCGTAGAAATGACCGTTACTTTCACACTGTTTGCAAATGTACATTATATACCATGGAAAAGCTGTTGTATTTATATTGTATTTTATGCTTCTGGCGTTGACTTCTTAGGCCCTAACTATTCGACCAGGTGGAGCAACGCCCTAGGGTGAAGCCTAGGTTGCCCGGAACGTAGAAATGACCATAACATTCATACGGGTTGCAATTATTCGTTTTATACGATGGAAAAACTGTTGTATTAATTTTGTATTTGGTGCTTCAGGCGCTGACTTCTTAGGCCCTAACTATTCGCTCTGGTGGAGCAACGCCCTAGGGTGAAGCCTAGGTTGCCCGGAACGTAGGAATGAACATTACCTTCACACTGTTTGCGATTATTCATTCTATAGGATGGTAAAACTGTTGTACATATATCGTATTTTATGCTTCTGGCGTTGACTTCTTAGGCCCTAACTATTCGATAAGGAGGAGCAACGACCTAGGGTGAAGCCTAGGTTGCCCGGAACGTAGAAATGACCATAACTTTCATGCTGGTTGCAATTATTCCTATTATACAAGGGAAAAACTGTTGTATTTATATTGTATTTTATGCTTCTGGCGTTGACTTCCTGGGCCCTAACTGTTCGATCCGGTGGAGCAGCGACCTAGAGTCAAGCCTAGGTTGCCCGGAACGTAGAAATGACCATAACTTTCATACTGGTTGCAATTATTCGTTTTATACAATGGAAAAACTGTACTACTTATTTTGTATTTTATGCTTCGACCGTTGACTCCTAAGGCCCCAACTATTCGATCTGGTGGAGCAACGCCCTAGAGTGAAGCCTAGGATGCTCGGAATATAGAAATGACCATCACCTTCACACGGTTTGCGATTATTCGTTTTATACGATGGTAAAACTGTTGTACACATATCGTATTTTATGCTGCTGGCGTTGACTTCTTAGGCCCTAACTATTCGATCAGGTGGAGCAACGCCCTAGGGTGAAGCCTAGGTTGCCCGGAACGTAGAAATGACCATAACTTTCATACTGGTTGCAATTATTCCTGTTATACAAGTGAAAAACTGTTGTATTTATATTGTATTTTATGCTTCTGGCGTTGACTTCTTAGGCCCTATCTATTCGATCTGGCGGAGCAACGCCCTAGAGTGTAGCCTATGTTGCCCGGAAGGTAGAAATGACCATCACTTTCACACTGGTTGCAATTATTCTTGTTATACGATGGAAAAAATGTTGTATTTATTTTGCATTTTATGCCTCTGGCGTTGACTCCTAAGGCCGTAGCTATTCGATGTGGTGCAGCAACGCCCTAGAGTGAAGCCTAGGATGCCCGCAACGTAGAAATGACCATATCTTTCACACTGTTTGCAATTATTCCTGTTATACGATTGAATAACTGTTGTATTTATATTGTATTTTATGCTTCTGGCGCTGACTTCTAAGCCCGCAGCTATCCGATGTGGTGGAGCGACGCCCTAGAGTGAAGCCTAGGTTGCCCGGAACGTAGAAATGACCATACCATTCACACTGGTTGCAATAATTCCTGTTATACAAGGGAAAAACTGTTGTATTTATATTGTATTTTATGCTTCTGGCGTTGACTTCTAAGGCCCTATGTATTCGATCTGGTGGAGCAATGCCTCAGTGTTAAGTCTAGGATGCCCGGAACGTAGAAATGTCCGTTACTTTCACACTGGTTGCAATTACTCATTTTATGCGATGGAAGAGCTGTTGTACATATATCGTATTTTATGCTTCTGGCATTGACTTCTTAGGCCCTAACTATTCGATCTGCTGGAGCAACGCCCAGGGGTGTAGCCTAGTTTGCGCGGAACGTAGAAATGACCATAACTTTCATACTGGTTGCAATTATTCGTTTTATACGATGGAAAAACTGTTGTATTAATTTTGTATTTGGTGCTTCTGGCGTTGACTTCTTAGGCCCTAACTATTCGATGTGGTAGAGCAACGCCCTAGAGTGAAGCCTAGATTGCCCGGAACGTTGAAATGACCATAACTTTCATACTGGTTGCAATTATTCGTTTTATACGATGGAAAAACTGTTGCATTTATATTGTATTTTATGCATCAGCGTTGACTTCCTAGGCCCTAACTATTCGCTCTGGTGGAACAACGCCCTAGGGTGATGCCTAGGTTGCCCGGATCGTAGAAATGACCATTACTTGCACACTGGTTGCAATTATTCGTTTTATACGATGGAAAAACTGTTGTATTTATTTTGTATTTGGTGCTCCTGGCGTTGACTTCTTAGGCCCTAGCTATTGGATCTGGTGGACCAACGCCCTAGAGTGAAGCCTAGGTTGCCCGGAACGTAGAAATGACCATTACTTCCACACTGGTTGCAATTATTCGTTTTATACGATGGAAAAACTGTTGTATTAATTTTGTATTTGGTGCTTCTGGCATTGACTTGTAAGGCCCTACCTATTCGATGTGGTTGAGCAACGCCCTACAGTGAAGCCTAGATTGCCCGGAACGTAGAAATGACCACAACTTTCATACTGGTTGCAATTATTCGTTTTATACGATGGAAAAACTGTTGCGTTTATTTTGTATTTGGTCCTTCTGGCGTTGACTTCTTAGGCCCTAACTGTTGGATGTGGTGGACCAAAGCCCTAGAGTGAAGCGTAGGTTGCCCGGACCGTAGAAATGACCGTTACTTTCACACTGTTTGCAAATGTACATTATATACCATGGAAAAGCTGTTGTATTTATATTGTATTTTATGCTTCTGGCGTTGACTTCTTAGGCCCTAACTATTTGATCCGGTGGAGCACCGCCCTGTAGTGAAGCCTAGGTTGCCCGGAACGTGGAAATGACCATAACTGTCACACTGGTTTCAATTATTCGTTTTATACAATGGAAAAACTGTTCTATTTATTTTGTATTTTATGCATCGGGCGTTGAGTTGTATGGCCCTAACTGTTCGATCTGGTGGAGCAACGCCCTAGAGTGAAGCCTAGGTTGCCCGGAACGTAGAATTGACCATTACCTTCACACTGTTTGCGATTATTCATTTTATACGGTGGTAAAACTGTTGTATTTATTATGTATTTTATGCTTCTGTCATTGACTTCTAAGGCCCTAGCGATTCCATCTGGTGGAGCATCGTCCTAGAGTGGAGCCTAGGTCGCCACGAAACGTGGAAATGACCATTACTTTCACTCTGGTTGCAACTATTCCAGCTATACGATGGACAAACTGTTGGATTTTGATTGTACTTTATGCTTCAGGCGTTGACTTCTTAGGCCCTAACTATTCTTCTGGTGGAACAACGCCCTAGGGTGAAGCCTAGGTTGCCCGGAACGTAGAAATGACCATTACCTTCACACTGTTTGCGATTATTCATTTTATACGATGGTAAAACTGTTGTACATATATCGTATTTTATGCTTCTGGCGTTGACTTCTTAGGCCCTAACTATTCGACCAGGTGGAGCAACGCCCTAGGGTGAAGCCTAGGTTGCCCGGAACGTAGAAATGACCATAACATTCATACGGGTTGCAATTATTCGTTTTATACGATGGAAAAACTGTTGTATTAATTTTGTATTTGGTGCTTCAGGCGCTGACTTCTTAGGCCCTAACTATTCGCTCTGGTGGAGCAACGCCCTAGGGTGAAGCCTAGGTTGCCCGGAACGTAGGAATGAACATTACCTTCACACTGTTTGCGATTATTCATTTTATAGGATGGTAAAACTGTTGTACATATATCGTATTTTATGCTTCTGGCGTTGACTTCTTAGGCCCTAACTATTCGATAAGGTGGAGCAACGACCTAGGGTGAAGCCTAGGTTGCCCGGAACGTAGAAATGACCATAACTTTCATGCTGGTTGCAATTATTCCTATTATACAAGGGAAAAACTGTTGTATTTATATTGTATTTTATGCTTCTGGCGTTGACTTCCTGGGCCCTAACTGTTCGATCCGGTGGAGCAGCGCCCTAGAGTCAAGCCTAGGTTGCCCGGAACGTAGAAATGACCATAACTTTCATACTGGTTGCAATTATTCGTTTTATACAATGGAAAAACTGTACTACTTATTTTGTATTTTATGCTTCGACCGTTGACTCCTAAGGCCCCAACTATTCGATCTGGTAGAGCAACGCCCTAGAGTGAAGCCTAGGATGCTCGGAATATAGAAATGACCATCACCTTCACACGGTTTGCGATTATTCGTTTTATACGATGGTAAAACTGTTGTACACATATCGTATTTTATGCTTCTGGCGTTGACTTCTTAGGCCCTAACTATTCGATCAGGTGGAGCAACGCCCTAGGGTGAAGCCTAGGTTGCCCGGAACGTAGAAATGACCATAACTTTCATACTGGTTGCAATTATTCGTTTCATACGATGGAAAAACTGTTGTATTTATTTTGTATTTGGTGCTTGTGGCGTTGACTTCTAAGGCCCTAACTATTCGATGTGGTGGAGCAACGCCCTTGAGCGAAGCCTAGGTAGCCCGGAACGTAAAAATGACCTGTACTTTCACACTGGTTGCAATTATTCCTGTTATACGATGGAAAAACTGTTGTACTTATGTTGTATTTTATGCTTCTGGCGTCGAATGCTAAGTCCCTAACTATTCGATCTGGTGGAGCAAAGCCCTAGAGTGAAGCCTAGGTTGCGCGGAACGTAGAAATGACCATTACTTCCACACTGTTTGCAATTATTCATATTATACAGTGGAAAAACTTGTGTATTTATATTGCATTTTATGCTTCTGGCATTGACTTGTAAGGCCCTACCTATTCGATGTGGTTGAGCAACGCCCTACAGTGAAGCCTAGATTGCCCGGAACGTAGAAATGACCACAACTTTCATACTGGTTGCAATTATTCGTTTTATACGATGGAAAAGCTGTTGCGTTTATTTTGCATTTGGTGCTTCTGGCGTTGACTTCTTAGGCCCTAACTGTTGGATGTGGTGGACCAAAGCCCTAGAGTGAAGCGTAGGCTGCCCGGACCGTAGAAATGACCGTTACTTTCACACTGTTTGCAAATGTACATTATATACCATGGAAAAGCTGTTGTATTTATATTGTATTTTATGCTTCTGGCGTTGACTTCTCAGGCCCTAACTATTTGATCCGGTGGAGCACCGCCCTGTAGTGAAGCCTAGGTTGCCCGGAACGTGGAAATGACCATAACTTTCACACTGGTTGCAATTACTCGTTTTATACGATGGAAAGACTGTTGTATTTATATTGTATTTCATAGTTATGGCGTTGGGTTCTAGGGCCGTAGCTATTCGATGTGGTTGAGCAACGCCCTAGGGTGAAGCCTAGGATGCCCGCAGCGTAGAAATGACCATATCTTTCACACTGGTTGCAATTATTCCTGTTATACAAGTGAAAAACTGTTGTATTTATATTGTATTTTATGCTTCTGGCGTTGACTTCTTAGGCCCTATCTATTCGATCTGGCGGAGCAACGCCCTAGAGTGTAGCCTATGTTGCCCGGAAGGTAGAAATGACCATCACTTTCACACTGGTTGCAATTATTCTTGTTATACGATGGAAAAAATGTTGTATTTATTTTGCATTTTATGCCTCTGGCGTTGACTCCTAAGGCCGTAGCTATTCGATGTGGTGCAGCAACGCCCTAGAGTGAAGCCTAGGATGCCCGCAACGTAGAAATGACCATATCTTTCACACTGTTTGCAATTATTCCTGTTATACGATTGAATAACTGTTGTATTTATATTGTATTTTATGCTTCTGGCGCTGACTTCTAAGCCCGCAGCTATTCGATGTGGTGGAGCGACGCCCTAGAGTAAAGCCTAGGTTGCCCGGAACGTAGAAATGACCATACCATTCACACTGGTTGCAATAATTCCTGTTATACAAGGGAAAAACTGTTGTATTTATATTGTATTTTATGCTTCTGGCGTTGACATCCTGGGCCCTAACTATTCTATCTGGAGGAGCAGCGCCCTAGGGTGAAGCCTAGGTTGCCCGGAATGCAGAAATGACCATCACTTTCACACTGGTGGCAATTATTCCTGTTATTCGATGGACAAACTGTTGGATTTTTAATGTACTTTATGCTTCTGGCGTTGACTTCTAAGGCCCTATGTATTCGATCTGGTGGAGCAATGCCTCAGTGTTAAGTCTAGGATGCCCGGAACGTAGAAATGTCCGTTACTTTCACACTGGTTGCAATTACTCATTTTATGCGATGGAAGAGCTGTTGTACATATATCGTATTTTATGCTTCTGGCATTGACTTCTTAGGCCCTAACTATTCGATCTGCTGGAGCAACGCCCAGGGGTGTAGCCTAGTTTGCGCGGAACGTAGAAATGACCATAACTTTCATACTGGTTGCAATTATTCGTTTTATACGATGGAAAAACTGTTGTATTAATTTTGTATTTGGTGCTTCTGGCGTTGACTTCTTAGGCCCTAACTATTCGATGTGGTTGAGCAACGCCCTAGAGTCAATCCTAGATTGCCCGGAACGTTGAAATGACCATAACTTTCATACTGGTTGCAATTATTCGTTTTATACGATGGAAAAACTGTTGCATTTATATTGTATTTTATGCATCAGCGTTGACTTCCTAGGCCCTAACTATTCGCTCTGGTGGAACAACGCCCTAGGGTGATGCCTAGGTTGCCCGGATCGTAGAAATGACCATTACTTGCACACCGGTTGCAATTATTCGTTTTATACGATGGAAAAACTGTTGTATTTATTTTGTATTTGGTGCTCCTGGCGTTGACTTCTTAGGCCCTAACTGTTGGATGTGGTGGACCAAAGCCCTAGAGTGAAGCGTAGGTTGCCCGGACCGGAGAAATGACCGTTACTTTCACACTGTTTGCAAATGTACATTATATACCATGGAAAAGCTGTTGTATTTATATTGTATTTTATGCTTCTGGCGTTGACTTCTTAGGCCCTAACTATTTGATCCGGTGGAGCACCGCCGTGTAGTGAAGCCTAGGTTGCCCGGAACGTGGAAATGACCATAACTTTCACACTGGTTTCAATTATTCGTTTTATACAATGGAAAAACTGTTCTATTTATTTTGTATTTTATGCATCGGGCGTTGAGTTCTATGGCCCTAACTATTCGATCTGGTGGAGCAACGCCCTAGAGTGAAGCCTAGGTTGCCCGGAACGTAGAATTGACCATTACCTTCACACTGTTTGCGATTATTCATTTTATACGGTGGTAAAACTGTTGTATTTATTTTGTATTTTATGCTTCTGTCATTGACTTCTAAGGCCCTAGCGATTCCATCTGGTGGAGCATCGTCCTAGAGTGGGGCCTAGGTCGCCACGAAACGTGGAAATGACCATTACTTTCACTCTGGTTGCAACTATTCCAGCTATACGATGGACAAACTGTTGGATTTTGATTGTACTTTATGCTTCAGGCGTTGACTTCTTAGGCCCTAACTATTCTTCTGGTGGAACAACGCCCTAGGGTGTAGCCTAGGTTGCCCGGAACGTAGAAATGACCATTACCTTCACACTGTTTGCGATTATTCATTTTATACGATGGTAAAACTGTTGTACATATATCGTATTTTATGCTTCTGGCGTTGACTTCTTAGGCCCTAACTATTCGACCAGGTGGAGCAACGCCCTAGGGTGAAGCCTAGGTTGCCCGGAACGTAGAAATGACCATAACATTCATACGGGTTGCAATTATTCGTTTTATACGATGGAAAAACTGTTGTATTAATTTTGTATTTGGTGCTTCAGGCGCTGACTTCTTAGGCCCTAACTATTCGCTCTGGTGGAGCAACGCCCTAGGGTGAAGCCTAGGTTGCCCGGAACGTAGGAATGAACATTACCTTCACACTGTTTGCGATTATTCATTTTATAGGATGGTAAAACTGTTGTACATATATCGTATTTTATGCTTCTGGCGTTGACTTCTTAGGCCCTAACTATTCGATAAGGTGGAGCAACGACCTAGGGTGAAGCCTAGGTTGCCCGGAACGTAGAAATGGCCATAACTTTCATGCTGGTTGCAATTATTCCTATTATACAAGGGAAAAACTGTTGTATTTATATTGTATTTTATGCTTCTGGCGTTGACTTCCTGGGCCCTAACTGTTCGATCCGGTGGAGCAGCGCCCTAGAGTCAAGCCTAGGTTGCCCGGAACGTAGAAATGGCCATTACTTTCACACTGGTTGCAATTATTCCTTTTATACGATGGTAGAACTGTTGTATTTTTATTGTATTTTATCCTTCTGGCGTTGACTTCGAAGTCCCTAGCAATTCGATCTGGTGGAGCAACGCCCTACAGTTAAGCCTAGGTTGCCCGGAACGTAGAAATGACATTTACTTTCACACTCTTTGCAAATATACATCATATACGATGGAAAAGCTGTTGTATTTATATTGTATTTTATGCTTCTGGCGTTGACTTCTAAGGCCGTAGCTATTCGATGTGGTGGGGCAACGCCCTAGAGTGAAGCCTAGGTTTCTCGGAACGTAGAAATGACCATTACTTCCTCACTGTTTGCAATTAGTCATTTTATACATGGAAAAACTGTTGTACATATATCGTATTTTATGCTCCTGGCGTTGACTTCTAAGGCCCTAACTCTTCGATCTGGTGGAGCAACGCCCTAGGGTGAAGCCTAGGTTGCCCGGAACGTAGAAATGACCATAACTATCAGACTGGTTGCAATTATTCGTTTTATACGATGGAAAGACTGTTGTATTTATATTGTATTTTATAGTTATGGCGTTGTCTTCTAGGGCCGTAGCTATTCGAGGTGGTTGAGCAACGCCCTAGAGTGAAGCCTGGGTTGCCCGGAACGTAGAAATGACCATAGTTTTCATACTGGTTGCAATTATTAGTTTTATACGATGGAAAAACTGTTGCATTTATTTTGTATTTGGTGCTCCTGGCGCTGACTTCTTAGGCCCTAGCTATTGGATCTGGTGGAGCGACGCCCCGGAGTGTAGCCTAGGTTGCCCGGAACGTAGAAGTGACCATAGCTTTCACACTGGTTGCAATTGTTCCTGTTATAAAAGGGAAAAACTGTTGTATTTATATTGCATTTTATGCTTCTGGCTTTGACTTCTTAGGCCCTAACTATTCGATCTGGTGGAGCAACGCCATAGAGCAAAACCTAGGTTGCCCGGATCGTAGAAATGACCATTACCGTCACGCTTGTTGCAACTATTCCTGTTATACGATGGACAAACTGTTGGATTTTGATTGTACTTTATTCTTCTGGCGTTGACTTCTAAGGCCCTATGTATTAGACCTGGTGGAGCAATGCCTCAGAGTTAGGTCTAGGATGCCCGGAACGTAGAAATGGCCATTACTTTCACACTCGTTGCAATTATTCATTTTATACGATGGAAAAACTGTTGTATTTATATTGTATTTTATGTTTCTGGCGTTGACCCCTAAGGCCGTAGCTATTCGATGTGGTCGAGCAACGCCCTAGAGTGAAGCCTAGGATGCCCGCAACGTAGAAATGACCATATCTTTCACACTGTTTGCAATTATTCCTGTTATACGATTGAATAACTGTTGTATTTATATTGTATTTTATGCTTCTGGCGCTGACTTCTAAGCCCGCACCTATTCGATGTGGTGGAGCGACGCCCTAGAGTGAAGCCTAGGTTGCCCGGAACGTAGAAATGACCATACCATTCACACTGGTTGCAATAATTCCTGTTTTACAAGGGAAAAACTGTTGTATTTATATTGTATTTTATGCTTCTGGCGTTGACATCCTGGGCCCTAACTATTCTATCTGGAGGAGCAGCGCCCTAGAGTGAAGCCTAGGTTGCCCGGAATGCAGAAATGACCATCACTTTCACACTGGTGGCAATTATTCCTGTTATTCGATGGACAAACTGTTGGATTTTTAATGTACTTTATGCTTCTGGCGTTGACTTCTAAGGCCCTATGTATTCGATCTGGTGGAGCAATGCCTCAGTGTTAAGTCTAGGATGCCCGGAACGTAGAAATGTCCGTTACTTTCACACTGGTTGCAATTACTCATTTTATGCGATGGAAAAGCTGTTGTACATATATCGTATTTTATGCTTCTGGCATTGACTTCTTAGGCCCTAACTATTGGATCTGCTGGAGCAACGCCCAGGGGTGTAGCCTAGGTTGCGCGGAACGTAGAAATGACCATAACTTTCATACTGGTTGCAATTATTCGTTTTATACGATGGAAAAACTGTTGTATTTATATTGTATTTTATGCATCAGCGTTGACTTCCTAGGCCCTAACTATTCGCTCTGGTGGAACAACGCCCTAGTGTGATGCCTAGGTTGCCCGGATCGTAGAAATGACCATTACTTGCACACTGGTTGCAATTATTCGTTTTATACAATGGAAAAACTGTTGTATTTATTTTGTATTTGGTGCTCCTGGCGTTGACTTCTTAGGCCCTAGCTATTGGATCTGGTGGACCAACGCCCTAGAGTGAAGCCTAGGTTGCCCGGAACGTAGAAATGACCATTACTTCCACACTGTTTGCAATTATTCATATTATACAGTGGAAAAACTTGTGTATTTATATTGTATTTTATGCTTCTGGCATTGACTTGTAAGGCCCTACCTATTCGATGTGGTTGAGCAACGCCCTACAGTGAAGCCTAGATTGCCCGGGACGTAGAAATGACCACAACTTTCATACTGGTTGCAATTATTCGTTTTATACGATGGAAAAACTGTTGCGTTTATTTTGTATTTGGTGCTTCTGGCGTTGACTTCTTAGGCCCTAACTGTTGGATGTGGTGGACCAAAGCCCTAGAGTGAAGCGTAGGTTGCCCGGACCATAGAAATGACCGTTACTTTTACACTGTTTGCAAATGTACATTATATACCATGGAAAAGCTGTTGTATTTATATTGTATTTTATGCTTCTAGCGTTGACTTCTTAGGCCCTAACTATTTGATCCGGTGGAGCACCGCCCTGCAGTGAAGCCTAGGTTGCCCGGAACGTGGAAATGACCATAACTTTCACACTGGTTTCAATTATTCGTTTTATACAATGGAAAAACTGTTCTATTTATTTTGCATTTTATGCATCGGGCGTTGAGTTCTATGGCCCTAACTATTCGATCTGGTGGAGCAACGCCCTAGAGTGAAGCCTAGGTTGCCCGGAACGTAGAATTGACCATTACCTTCACACTGTTTGCGATTATTCATTTTATACGATGGTAAAACTGTTGTATTTATTTTGTATTTTATGCTTCTGTCATTGACTTCTAAGGCCCTAGCGATTCCATCTGGTGGAGCATCGCCCTAGAGTGGAGCCTAGGTCGCCCGAAACGTGGAAATGACCATTACTTTCACTCTGGTTGCAACTATTCCAGCTATACGATGGACAAACTGTTGGATTTTGATTGTACTTTATGCTTCAGGCGCTGACTTCTTAGGCCCCAACTATTCGATCTGGTGGAGCAACGCCCTAGAGTGAAGCCTAGGATGCTCTGAATATAGAAATGACCATCACATTCACACGGTTTGCGATTATTCGTTTTATACGATGGTAAAACTGTTGTACATATATCGTATTTTATGCTTCTGGCGTTGACTTCTTAGGCCCTAACTATTCGATCAGGTGGAGCAACGACCTAGGGTGAAGCCTAGGTTGCCCGGAACGAAGAAATGACCATAACTTTCATACTGGTTGCAATTATTCGTTTCATACGATGGAAAAACTGTTGTATTTATTTTGTATTTGGTGCTTCTGGCGTTGACTTCTAAGGCCCTAACTATTCGATGTGGTGGAGCAACGCCCTTGAGCGAAACCTAGGTAGCCCGGAACGTAAAAATGACCTGTACTTTCACACTGGTTGCAATTATTCCTGTTATACGATGGAAAAACTGTTGTACATATGTTGTATTTTATGCTTCTGGCGTCGAAGTCTAAGTCCCTAGCTATTCGATCTGGTGGAGCAACGCCCTAGAGTGAAGCCTAAGTTGCCCGGAACGTAGAAATGACCATTACTTTCACACTGTTTGCAAATGTACATTATATACGATGGAAAAGCTGTTGTATTTATATTGTATTTTCTGCTCCTGGCGTTGACTTCTTAGGCCCTAACTATTTGATCTGGTGGAGCACCGCCCTGTAGTGAAGCCTAGGTTGCCCGGAACGTAGAAATGACCATAACTTTCACACTGGTTTCAATTATTCGTTTTATACAATGTAAAAACTGTTCTATTTATCTTGTATTTTATGCTTCGGGCGTTGACTTCTATGGCCCTAACTATTCGATCTGGTGGAGCAACGCCCTAGAGTGAAGCCTAGGTTGCCCGGAACGTAGAATTGACCATTACCTTCACACTGTTTGCGATTATTCATTTTGTACGATGGTAAAACTGTTGTATTTATTTTGTATTTTATGCTTCTGGCATTGACTTCTAGGGCTCTAGCTGTTCCATCTGGTGGAGCAACGCCCTAGAGTGGAGCCTAGGTCGCCCGAAACGTGGAAATGACCATTACTTTCACTCTGGTTGCAATTATTCCAGCTATACGATGGACAAACTGTTGGATTTTGATTGTACTTTATACTTCTGGGGTTGACTTCTAAGGCCCTATGTATTCGATCTGGTGTAGCAATGCCACAGAGTTAAGTCTAGGATGCCCGCAACGTAGAAATGGCTATTACTTTCACACTGGTTGCAATTATTCGTTTTATACGATGGAACAACTGTTGTACATATATCGTATTTTATGCTTCTGGCGTTGACTTCTTAGGCCCTAACTATTCGATCAGGTGGAGCAACGCCCTAGGGTGAAGCCTAGGTTTCGCGGAACGTAGAAATGACCATAACTTTCACACTGGTTTCAATTATTCGTTTTATACAATGGAAAAGCTGTTCTACTTATTTTGTATTTTATGCTTCGGCCGTTGACTCCTAAGGCCCCAACTATTCGATCTGGTGGAGTAACGCCCTAGAGTGAAGCCTAGTTTGCCCGGATTATAGAAATGACCATCACCTTCACACGGTTTGCGATTATTCATTTTATACGATGGTAAAACTGTTGTACATATATCGTATTTTATGCTTCTGGCGTTGACTGCTTAGGCCCTAACTATTCGATCAGGTGGAGCAACGCCCTAGGGTGAAGCCTAGGTTGCCCGGAACGTAGAAATGACCAAAACTTTCATACTGGTTGCAATTATTCGTTTTATACGATGGAAAAACTGTTGTATTTATTTTGTATTTGGTGCTTCTGGCGTTGACTTCTTAGGCCCTAACTGTTAGACGTGGAGGGCCAACGCCCTAGAGTGAAGCCTAGGTTGCCCGGAACGTAGAAATGACCATATCTTTCAGACTGGTTGCAATTATTCCTGTTATACGATGAAAAAAATGTTGTGTTTTTATTGTATTTTATGCCTCAGGCGTTGACTTCTAAGGCCCTAACTATTCGATGTGTTGGAGCAACGCCCTTGAGCGAAGCCTAGGTTGCCCGGAACGTAAAAATGAACTGTACTTTCACACTGGTTGCAATTATTCCTTTTATACGATGGAAAAACTGTTGTACTTATGTTGTATTTTATGCCTCTGGCGTCGATTTCTAAGTCCCCAACTATTCGATCTGGTGGAGTAACGCCCTAGAGTGAAGCCTAGTTTGCCCGGATTATAGAAATGACCATCACCTTCACACGGTTTGCGATTATTCATTTTATACGATGGTAAAACTGTTGTACATATATCGTATTTTATGCTTCTGGCGTTGACTTCTTAGGCCCTAACTATTCGATCAGGTGGAGCAACGCCCTAGAGTGAAGCCTAGGTTGCCCGGAACGTAGAATTGACCATTACCTTCACACTGTTTGCGATTATTCATTTTGTACGATGGTAAAACTGTTGTATTTATTTTGTATTTTATGCTTCTGGCATTGACTTCTAGGGCTCTAGCTATTCCATCTGGTGGAGCAACGCCCTAGAGTGGAGCCTAGGTCGCCCGAAACGTGGAAATGACCATTACTTTCACTCTGGTTGCAATTATTCCAGCTATACGATGGATAAACTGTTGGATTTTGATTGTACTTTATACTTCTGGCGTTGACTTCTAAGGCCCTATGTATTCGATCTGGCGTAGCAATGCCACAGTGTTAAGTCTAGGATGCCCGCAACGTAGAAATGGCTATTACTTTCACACTGGTTGCAATTATTCGTTTTATACGATGGAAAAACTGTTGTACATATATCGTATTTTATGCTTCTGGCGTTGACTTCTTAGGCCCTAACTATTCGATCAGGTGGAGCAACGCCCTAGGGTGAAGCCTAGGTTTCGCGGAACGTAGAAATGACCATAACTTTCACACTGGTTTCAATTATTCGTTTTATACAATGGAAAAGCTGTTCTACTTATTTTGTATTTTATGCTTCGGCCGTTGACTCCTAAGGCCCCAACTATTCGATCTGGTGGAGTAACGCCCTAGAGTGAAGCCTAGTTTGCCCGGATTATAGAAATGACCATCACCTTCACACGGTTTGCGATTATTCATTTTATACGATGGTAAAACTGTTGTACATATATCGTATTTTATGCTGCTGGCGTTGACTTCTTAGGCCCTAACTATTCGATCAGGTGGAGCAACGCCCTAGGGTGAAGCCTAGGTTGCCCGGAACGTAGAAATGACCAAAACTTTCATACTGGTTGCAATTATTCGTTTTATACGATGGAAAAACTGTTGTATTTATTTTGTATTTGGTGCTTCTGGCGTTGACTTCTTAGGCCCTAACTGTTAGACGTGGAGGGCCAACGCCCTAGAGTGAAGCCTAGGTTGCCCGGAACGTAGAAATGACCATATCTTTCAGACTGGTTGCAATTATTCCTGTTATACGATGAAAAAAATGTTGTGTTTTTATTGTATTTTATGCCTCAGGCGTTGACTTCTAAGGCCCTAACTATTCGATGTGTTGGAGCAACGCCCTTGAGCGAAGCCTAGGTTGCCCGGAACGTAAAAATGAACTGTACTTTCACACTGGTTGCAATTATTCCTTTTGTACGATGGAAAAACTGTTGTACTTATGTTGTATTTTATGCCTCTGGCGTCGATTTCTAAGTCCCTAACTATTCGATCTGGTGGAGCAACGCCCTAGAGTGAAGCCTAGGTTGCCCGGAACGTAGAAATGACCGTTACTTTCACACTGTTTGCAAATGTACATTATATACGATGGAAGAGCTGTTGTATTTATATTGTATTTTATGCTTCTGGGGTTGACATCCTGGGCCCTAACTATTCTATCTGGAGGAGCAGCGCCCTAGAGTGAAGCCTAGGTTGCCCGGAATGTAGAAATGACCATCACTTTCACACTGGTGGCAATTATTCCTGTTATTCGATGGACAAACTGTTGGATTTTTAATGTACTTTATGCTTCTGGCGTTGACTTCTAAGGCCCTATGTATTCGATCTGGTGGAGCAATCCCTCAGTGTTAAGTCTAGGATGCCCGGAACGTAGAAATGTCCGTTACTTTCACACTGGTTGCAATTACTCATTTTATGCGATGGAAAAGCTGTTGTACATATATCGTATTTTATGCTTCTGGCATTGACTTCTTAGGCCCTAACTATTCGATCTGCTGCAGCAACGCCCAGGGGTGTAGCCTAGGTTGCGCGGAACGTAGAAATGACCATAACTTTCATACTGGTTGCAATTATTCGTTTTATACGATGGAAAAACTGTTGTATTCATTTTGTATTTGGTGCTTCTGGCGTTGACTTCTTAGGCCCTAACTATTCGATGTGGTTGAGCAACGCCCTAGAGTGAAGCCTAGATTGCCCGGAACGTTGAAATGACCATAACTTTCATACTGGTTGCAATTATTCGTTTTATACGATGGAAAAACTGTTGTATTTATATTGTATTTTATGCATCAGCGTTGACTTCCTAGGCCCTAACTATTCGCTCTGGTGGAACAACGCCCTAGGGTGATGCCTAGGTTGCCCGGATCGTAGAAATGATCATTACTTGCACACTGGTTGCAATTATTCGTTTTATACGATGGAAAAACTGTTGTATTTATTTTGTATTTGGTGCTCCTGGCGTTGACTTCTTAGGCCCTAGCTATTGGATCTGGTGGACCAACGCCCTAGAGTGAAGCCTAGGTTGCCCGGAACGTAGAAATGACCATTACTTCCACACTGTTTGCAATTAATCATATTATACAGTGGAAAAACTTGTGTATTTATATTGTATTTTATGCTTCTGGCATTGACTTGTAAGGCCCTACCTATTCGATGTGGTTGAGCAACGCCCTACAGTGAAGCCTAGATTGCCCGGAACGTAGAAATGACCACAACTTTCATACTGGTTGCAATTATTCGTTTTATACGATGGAAAAACTGTTGCGTTTATTTTGTATTTGGTGCTTCTGGCGTTGACTTCTTAAGCCCTAACTGTTGGATGTGGTGGACCAAAGCCCTAGAGTGAAGCGTAGGTTGCCGGGACCGTAGAAATGACCGTGACTTTCACACTGTTTGCAAATGTACATTATATACCATGGAAAAGCTGTTGTATTTATATTGTATTTTATGCTTCTGGCGTTGACTTCTTAGGCCCTAACTATTTGATCCGGTGGAGCACCGCCCTGTAGTGAAGCCTAGGTTGCCCGGAACGTGGAAATGACCATAACTTTCACACTGGTTTCTATTATTCGTTTTATACAATGGAAAAACTGTTCTATTTATTTTGTATTTTATGCATCGGGCGTTGAGTTCTATGGCCCTAACTATTCGATCTGGTGGAGCAACGCCCTAGAGTGAAGCCTAGCTTGCCCGGAACGTAGAATTGACCATTACCTTCACACTGTTTGCGATTATTCATTTTATACGATGGTAAAACTGTTGTATTTATTTTGTATTTTATGCTTCTCTCATTGACTTCTAAGGCCCTAGCGATTCCATCTTGTGGAGCATCGCCCTAGAGTGGAGCCTAGGTCGCCCGAAACGTGGAAATGACCATTACTTTCACTCTGGTTGCAACTATTCCAGCTATACGATGGACAAACTGTTGGATTTTGATTGTACTTTATGCTTCAGGCGTTGACTTCTTAGGCCCTAACTATTCTTCTGGTGGAACAACGCCCTAGGGTGAAGCCTAGGTTGCGCGGAACGTAGAAATGACCATTACCTTCACACTGTTTGCGATTATTCATTTTATACGATGGTAAAACTGTTGTACATATATCGTATTTTATGCTTCTGGCGTTGACTTCTTAGGCCCTAACTATTCGACCAGGTGGAGCAACGCCCTAGGGTGAAGCCTAGGTTGCCCGGAACGTAGAAATGACCATAACTTTCATACGGGTTGCAATTATTCGTTTTATACGATGGAAAAACTGTTGTATTAATTTTGTATTTGGTGCTTCAGGCGCTGACTTCTTAGGCCCTAACTATTCGCTCTGGTGGAACAACGCCCTAGGGTGAAGCCTAGGTTGCCCGGAACGTAGGAATGAACATTACCTTCACACTGTTTGCGATTATTCATTTTATAGGATGGTAAAACTGTTGTACATATATCGTATTTTATGCTTCTGGCGTTGACTTCTTAGGCCCTAACTATTCGATAAGGTGGAGCAACGACCTAGGGTGAAGCCTAGGTTGCCCGGAACGTAGAAATGACCATAACTATCATGCTGGTTGCAATTATTCCTTTTATACAAGGGAAAAACTGTTGTATTTATTTTGTATTTGGTGCTTCTGGCGTTGACTTCTAAGGCCCTAGCTATTCGATGTGGTGGAGCAACGCCCTTGAGCGAAGCCTAGGTAGCCCGGAACGTAAAAATGACCTGTACTTTCACACTGGTTGCAATTATTCCTGTCATACGATGGAAAAACTGTTGTACTTATGTTGTATTTTATGCTTCTGGCGTCGAATTCTAAGTCCCTAACTATTCGATCTGGTGGAGCAACGCCCTAGAGTGAAGCCAAGCTTGCCCGGAACGTAGAAATGACCGTTACTTTCACACTGTTTGCAAATGTACATTATATACGATGGAAAAGCTGTTGTATTTATATTGTATTTTCTGCTCCTGGCGTTGACTTCTTAGGCCTTAACTATTTGATCTGGTGGAGCACCGCCCTGTAGTGAAGCCTAGGTTGCCCGGAACGTAGAAGTGACCATAACTTTCACACTGGTTTCAATTATTCGTTTTATACAATGTAAAAACTGTTCTATTTATTTTGTATTTTATGCTTCGGGCGTTGACTTCTATGGCCCTAACTATTCGATCTGGTGGAGCAACGCTCTAGAGTGAAGCCTAGGTTGCCCGGAACGTAGAATTGACCATTACCTTCACACTGTTTGCGATTATTCATTTTGTACTATGGTAAAACTGTTGTATTTATTTTGTATTTTATGCTTCTGGCATTGACTTCTAGGGCTCTAGCTATTCCATCTGGTGGAGCAACGCCCTAGTGTGGAGCCTAGGTCGCCCGAAACGTGGAAATGACCATTACTTTCACTCTGGTTGCAATTATTCCAGCTATACGATGGACAAACTGTTGGATTTTGATTGTACTTTATACTTCTGGCGTTGACTTCTAAGGCCCTATGTATTCGATCTGGTGTAGCAATGCCACAGAGTTAAGTCTAGGATGCCCGCAACGTAGAAATGGCTATTACTTTCACACTGGTTGCAATTATTCGTTTTGTACGATGGAAAAACTGTTGTACATATATCGTATTTTATGCTTCTGGCGTTGACTTCTTAGGCCCTAACTATTCGATCAGGTGGAGCAACGCCCTAGGGTGAAGCCTAGGTTTCGCGGAACGTAGAAATGACCATAACTTTCACACTGGTTTCAATTATTCGTTTTATACAATGGAAATGCTGTTCTACTTATTTTGTATTTTATGCTTCGGCCGTTGACTCCTAAGGCCCCAACTATTCGATCTGGTGGAGTAACGCCCTAGAGTGAAGCCTAGTTTGCCCGGATTATAGAAATGACCATCACCTTCACACGGTTTGCGATTATTCATTTTATACGATGGTAAAACTGTTGTACATATATCGTATTTTATGCTTCTGGCGTTGACTTCTTAGGCCCTAACTATTCGATCAGGTGGAGCAACGCCCTATGGTGAAGCCTAGGTTGCCCGGAACGTAGAAATGACCAAAACTTTCATACTGGTTGCAATTATTCGTTTTATACGATGGAAAAACTGTTGTATTTATTTTGTATTTGGTGCTTCTGGCGTTGACTTCTTAGGCCCTAACTGTTAGACGAGGAGGGCCAACGCCCTAGAGTGAAGCCTAGGTTGCCCGGAACGTAGAAATGACCATATCTTTCAGACTGGTTGCAATTATTCCTGTTATAAAAGGGAAAAACTGTTGTATTTATATTGCATTTTATGCTTCTGGCTTTGACTTCTTAGGCCCTAACTATTCGATCTGGTGGAGCAACGCCCTAGAGTGAAGCCTAGGTTGCCCGGAACGTAGAAATGACCATTAGCTTCACACTGGTTGCAATTATTCCTGTAATACGATGGAAAAACTGTTGTACTTATGTTGTATTTTATGCTTCCTGCGTCGATTTCTAAGTACCTAACTATTCGATCTGGTGGAGCAACTCCCTAAACTGAAGCCTAGGTTGCCTGGAACGTAGAAATGACCTTTACTTTCACACTGTTTGCAAATATACATCATATACGATGGAAAAGCTGTTGTATTTATATTGTATTTTATGCTTCTGGCGTTGACTTCTTAGGCCCTAACTGTTCGATCTGGTGGAACAACGCCCTAGGGTGAAGCCTAGGTTGGCCGGAACGTAGAAATGACCATAACTTTCATACTGGTTGCAATTATTCGATTTATACGATGGCAAAACTGTTGCATTTATTTTGTATTTGGTGCTCCTGGCGTTGACTTCTTAGGCCCTAGCTATTGGATCTGGTGGACCAACGCCCTGGAGTGTAGCCTAGGTTGCCCGGAACGTAGAAGTGACCATAGCTTTCACACTGGTCGCAATTATTCCTGTTATACAAGGGAAAAACTGTTGTATTTATATTGCATTTTATGCTTCTGGCTTTGACTTCTTAGGCCCTAACTATTCGATCTGGTGGAGCAACGCCCTGTAGTGAAGCCTAGGTTGCCCGGAACGTAGAAATGACCATAACTTTCACACTGGTTTCAATTATTCGATTTATACAATGGAAAAACTGTTCTATTTATTTTGTATTTTATGCTTCGGGCGTTGACTTCTATGGCCCTAACTATTCGATCTGGTGGAACAACGCCCTAGAGTGAAGCCTAGGTTGCCCGGGACGTAGAAATGACCATTACCTTCACACTGTTTGCGATTATTCATTTTATACGATGGTAAAACTGTTGTACATACATCGTATTTTATGCTTCTGGCGTTGACTTCTTAGGCCCTAACTTTTCGATCAGGTAGAGCAACGCCCTAGAGCGAAACCTAGGTGGCCCGGAACGTAGAAATGACCTGTACTTTCACACTGGTTGCAATTATTCCTGTTACACAATGGAAAAACTGTTGCGTTTTTATTGTATTTTATGCTTCTGGCGTTAAATTCTAAGTCCCGAACTATTCGATCCGGTGGCGCAACGCTCTAGAGTGAAGCCTAGGTTGCCCGGGACGTAGAAGTGACCATTACCTTCACATTGCTTGCAATTATACATTTCATACGATGGAAATACTGTTGTATTTTTATTGTGTTTTATGCTTCTGGCGTTGTATTCAAAGCACCTAACTATTCGATCTGGTGCAGCAACGCCCTGGAGTTAAGGCTAGGTTTCCCGGAACGTAGAAATGGCCATTACTTTCACACTGGTTGCAATTATTCCTTTTATACGATGGTAAAACTGTTCTATTTTTATTGTACTTTATGCTTAAGTCGGTGACTTCTAAGGCCGTAGCTAATCGATGTGGTGGAGCAACGCCCTAGAGTGAAGCCTAGGATGCCCGGAACGCAGAAATGGCTATTACTTTCACACTGGTTGCAATTATTCCTTTTATACGATGGAAAAACTGTTGCATTTTTATTCTATTTTATCCTTCTGGCGTTGACTTCGAAGTCCCTAGCAATTCGATCTGGTGGAGCAACGCCCTACAGTTAAGCCTAGGTTGCCCGGAACGTAGAAATGACATTTACTTTCACACTCTTTGCAAATATACATCATATACGATGGAAAAGCTGTTGTATTTATATTGTATTTTATGCTTCTGGCGTTGACTTCTAAGGCCGTAGCTATTCGATGTGGGGGGCAACGCCCTAGAGTGAAGCCTAGGTTTCTCGGAACGTAGAAATGACCATTACTTCCTCACTGTTTGCAATTAGTCATTTTATACATGGAAAAACTGTTGTACATATATCGTATTTTATGCTCCTGGCGTTGACTTCTAAGGCCCTAACTCTTCGATCTGGTGGAGCAACGCCCTAGGGTGAAGCCTAGGTTGCCCGGAACGTAGAAATGACCATAACTATCAGACTGGTTGCAATTATTCGTTTTATACGATGGAAAGACTGTTGTATTTATATTGTATTTTATAGTTATGGCGTTGTCTGCTAGGGCCGTAGCTGTTCGAGGTGGTTGAGCAACGCCCTAGAGTGAAGCCTAGGTTGCCCGGAACGTAGAAATGACCATAGTTTTCATACTGGTTGCAATTATTAGTTTTATACGATGGAAAAACTGTTGCATTTATTTTGTATTTGGTGCTCCTGGCGCTGACTTCTTAGGCCCTAGCTATTGGATCTGGTGGAGCGACGCCCCGGAGTGTAGCCTAGGTTGCCCGGAACGTAGAAGTGACCATAGCTTTCACACTGGTTGCAATTATTCCTGTTATAAAAGGGAAAAACTGTTGTATTTATATTGCATTTTATGCTTCTGGCTTTGACTTCTTAGGCCCTAACTATTCGATCTGGTGGAGCAACGCCCTAGAGTGAAGCCTAGGTTGCCCGGAACGTAGAAATGACCATTAGCTTCACACTGGTTGCAATTATTCCTGTAATACGATGGAAAAACTGTTGTACTTATGTTGTATTTTATGCTTCCTGCGTCGAATTCTAAGTACCTAACTATTCGATCTGGTGGAGCAACTCCCTAAACTGAAGCCTAGGTTGCCTGGAACGTAGAAATGACCTTTACTTTCACACTGTTTGCAAATATACATCATATACGATGGAAAAGCTGTTGTATTTATATTGTATTTTATGCTTCTGGCGTTGACTTCTTAGGCCCTAACTATTCGATCTGGTGGAACAACGCCCTAGGGTGAAGCCTAGGTTGGCCGGAACGTAGAAATGACCATAACTTTCATACTGGTTGCAATTATTCGATTTATACGATGGCAAAACTGTTGCATTTATTTTGTATTTGGTGCTCCTGGCGTTGACTTCTTAGGCCCTAGCTATTGGATCTGGTGGACCAACGCCCTGGAGTGTAGCCTAGGTTGCCCGGAACGTAGAAGTGACCATAGCTTTCACACTGGTCGCAATTATTCCTGTTATACAAGGGAAAAACTGTTGTATTTATATTGCATTTTATGCTTCTGGCTTTGACTTCTTAGGCCCTAACTATTCGATCTGGTGGAGCAACGCCCTGTAGTGAAGCCTAGGTTGCCCGGAACGTAGAAATGACCATAACTTTCACACTGGTTTCAATTATTCGATTTATACAATGGAAAAACTGTTCTATTTATTTTGTATTTTATGCTTCGGGCGTTGACTTCTATGGCCCTAACTATTCGATCTGGTGGAACAACGCCCTAGAGTGAAGCCTAGGTTGCCCGGGACGTAGAAATGACCATTACCTTCACACTGTTTGCTATTATTCATTTTATACGATGGTAAAACTGTTGTACATACATCGTATTTTATGCTTCTGGCGTTCACTTCTTAGGCCCTAACTATTCGATCAGGTAGAGCAACGCCCTAGAGCGAAACCTAGGTTACCCGGAACGTAGAAATGACCTGTACTTTCACACTGGTTGCAATTATTCCTGTTATACAATGGAAAAACTGTTGCGTTTTTATTGTATTTTATGCTTCTGGCGTTAAATTCTAAGTCCCGAACTATTCGATCCGGTGGCGCAACGCTCTAGAGTGAAGCCTAGGTTGCCCGGAACGTAGAAATGACCATAGTTTTCATACTGGTTGCAATTATTAGTTTTATACGATGGAAAAACTGTTGCATTTATTTTGTATTTGGTGCTCCTGGCGCTGACTTCTTAGGCCCTAGCTATTGGATCTGGTGGAGCGACGCCCCGGAGTGTAGCCTAGGTTGCCCGGAACGTAGAAGTGACCATAGCTTTCACACTGGTTGCAATTATTCCTGTTATAAAAGGGAAAAACTGTTGTATTTATATTGCATTTTATGCTTCTGGCTTTGACTTCTTAGGCCCTAACTATTCGATCTGGTGGAGCAACGCCCTAGAGTGAAGCCTAGGTTGCCCGGAACGTAGAAATGACCATTAGCTTCACACTGGTTGCAATTATTCCTGTAATACGATGGAAAAACTGTTGTACTTATGTTGTATTTTATGCTTCCTGCGTCGAATTCTAAGTACCTAACTATTCGATCTGGTGGAGCAACTCCCTAAACTGAAGCCTAGGTTGCCTGGAACGTAGAAATGACCTTTACTTTCACACTGTTTGCAAATATACATCATATACGATGGAAAAGCTGTTGTATTTATATTGTATTTTATGCTTCTGGCGTTGACTTCTTAGGCCCTAACTATCCGATGTGGTGGAGCAATGCCCTAGAGTGAAGCCTAGATTGACCGGAACGTAGAAATGACCATACCTTTCACACTGGTTGCAATTATTCCTGTTATACAAGGGAAAACTGTTGTATTTATATTGTATTTTATGCTTCTGGCGTTGACTTCTAAGGCCCTATGTATTCGATCTGGTGGAGCAATGCCTCAGAGTTAAGTCTAGGATGCCCGGAACGTAGAAATGGCCATTACTTTCCCACTGGTTGGAATTATTCGTTTTATACGATGGAAAAACTGTTGTATTTTTATTGTATTTTATGCTTCTGGCGTTGACTTCTAAGTCCCTTGCTTCTCGATCTGGTGGAGCAACGCCCTAGAGTGAAGCCGAGGTTGCCCGGAACGTAGAAATGACCATTACCTTCACACTGTTTGTGATTATTCATTTTATACGATTGTAACACTGTTGTACTTATGTTGTATTTTATTCTTCTGGCGTTGATTTCTTAGTCCCTTTCTGTTCGATCTGGTGGAGCAACGCCCTTGAGCGATGCCTAGGTTGCCCGGAACGTAGAAATGACCTGTACTTTCACACTGGTTGCATTGATTCCTGTGATACGATGGGAAAGCTGTTGTACTCATGTTGTATTTTATGCTTCAGCCGTTGACTTCTAAGGCCGTAGCTATTCGATATGGTGGAGCAATGCCCTAGAGTGAAGCCTAGGTTGCGCGGAACGTAGAAATGACCATGCCTTTCACACTGGTTGCATTTATTCCTGTTATACGATGGAAAAACTGTTGTATTTATGTTATATTTTATGCGTCAGCCGTTGACCTCTAAGGCCGTAGCTATTCGATATGGTGGTGCAACGCCCTAGAGTAAAGCCTAGGTTGCCCGGAAAGTAGAAATGACCATTACTTCCACACTGTTTGCAATTATTCATTTTATACGATGGAAAAACTGTTGTATTTTTATTGCATTTTATGCTTCTGGCGTTGACTTCTAAGTCCCTTACTTTTCGATCTGGTGGAGCAACGCCATTGATCGAAGCCTATGTTGCCCGGAACGTAGAAATGACCTGTACTTTCACAGTGGTTGCAATTATTCCTGTTATACGATGGGAAAACTGTTGTACTTATGTTGTATTTTATGCTTCTGGAGCCGAATTCTAAGTCCCTAACTATTCGATCTGGTGCAGCAACGCCCTAGAGTGAAGCCTAGGTTGCCCGGAACGTAGAAATGACCATTACTTCCACACTGTTTGCAATTATTCATATTATACAGTGGAAAAACTGTTGTATTTATATTGTATTTTATGCTCCTGGCATTGACTTGTAAGGCCCTAACTATTCGATGTGGTAGAGCAATGCCCTAGAGTGAAGCCTAGATTGACCGGAACGTAGAAATGACCATACCTTTCACACTGGTTGCAATTATTCCTGTTATACAAGGGAAAACTGTTGTATTTATATTGTATTTTATGCTTCTGGCGTTGACTTCTAATGCCCTATGTATTCGATCTGGTGGAGCAATGCCTCAGAGTTAAGTCTACGATGCCCGGAATGTAGAAATGGCCATTACTTTCCCACTGGTTGGAATTATTCGTTTTATACGATGGAAAAACTGTTGTATTTGTATTGTATTTTATGTTTCTGGCGTTGACTTCTAAGGCCGCAGCTATTCGATGTGGTGGAACAACGCCCTAGAGTGAAGCCTAGGTTGCCCGGAACGTAGAAATGACCATTACCTTCACACTGTTTGCCATTATTCATTTTATACGATGGTAAAACTGTTGTATTTTTATTGTATTTTATGCTTCTGGCGTTGACTTCTAAGTCCCTTGCTTTTCGATCTGGTGGAGCAACGCCCTAGAGTGAAGCCTAGGTTGCCCGTAACGTAGAAATGACCATTACCTTCACACTGTTTGTGATTATCCATTTTATACGATTGTAACACTGTTGTACTTATGTTGTATTTTATTCTTCTGGCGTTGATTTCTTAGTCCCTTTCTGTTCGATCTGGTGGAGCAACGCCCTAGAGTGAAGCCTAGGTTACCCGGAACGTAGAAATGACCAGTACTTTCACACTGGTAGCAGTTATTCCTGTTATACAATGGAAAAACTGTTGCATTTATTGTATTTTATGCTTCTTTTGTAGTATTCAAAGTCCCTAACTATGCGATTAGGTGGACCAACGCCCTACAGTTAAGCCTAGGTTGCCCGGAACGTAGAAATGACCATTACCTTCAGACTGGTTTCAATTATTCGTTTTATACGATGGAAAAACTGTTGCATTTTTATTGTATATTATGCTTCTGGCGTTGACTTCTTAGGTCCTAACTATTCGATCTGGAGGACCACCTCAATAGAGTGAAGCCTAGGTTGCCCGGAACGCAGAAATGACCATTACCTCGCACTGTTTGCGATTATTCATTTTATACGATGGTAAAACTGTTGTACAAATATCGTGTTTTATGCTTCTGGCGTTGACTTCTTAGTCCCTAGCTACTCGGTCAGGTGGAGCATCGCCCTAGGGTGAAGCCTCGGTTGCCCGGAACGTAGAAATCACCATTACCTCGCACTGTTTGCAAATATACATTATATACCATGGAAAAGCTGTTGTATCTATTTTGTATTTTATGCTTCTGGCGCTGACTTCTTAGGTCCTAACTATTGGATCTGGTGGAGCAACGCCCTGCAGTGAAGCCTAGGCTGCCCGGAACGTAGAAATGACCATTACCTTCACACTGTTTGCAAATATACATTATATACCATGGAAAAGCTGTTGTATCTAGTTTGTATTTAATGCTTCTGGCGTTGACTTGTAAGGCCCTAACAATTCGATCTGGTAGGGCAACGCCCTGGAGTGATGCCCAGATTGCCCGGAACGTAGAAATGACCATTACCTTTACGCTTGTTGCAATTATTCCTGATATACGATGAAAAAACTGCTGTATTTTTATTGTATTTTATGCTTGTGGCGTTGACTTCTTAGGCCCTAACTATTCGATCTGGTGGAGCAATGCCTCAGAGTTAAGTCTAGGATGCACGTAACGTTGAAATGGCCATTAGTTTCACACTGGTTGCAATTATTCATTTTATACGATCGAAAAACTGTTGTATTTATATTGTATTTTATGCTTCTGGCGTTGACTTCTTAGGCCCTAAATATTCGATCCGGTGGAGCATTGCCCTAGAGTGAGGCCTAGGTTGCCCGGACCGTAGAAATGACCGTTACTTTCACAATGTTTGCAACCATTAATTGTATACGATGGAAAAACTGTTGTATTTATATTGTATTTTATGCTTCTGGCGTTGACTTCTAAGGCCGTAACTAATCGATGTGGTGGAGCAACGCCCTAGAGTGCAGCCTATGTTGCACGGAACGTAGAAATGACCACAAGTTTCACTCTGGTTGCAATCATTCGTTTTATACAATGGAAAAACTGTTCTATTAATTTTGTATTTTATGCTTCGGGCGTTGACTTCTAAGGCCCTAGCTATCCGATCTGGTGGAGCAACGCCCTAGAGTGTAGCCTAGGTCGCCCGGAACGTAGAAATGACCATCACTTTCACTCTGGTTGCAATTATTCCTGTTATACGATGGAAAAACTGATGTATTTTTATTGTATTTTATGCGTCTGGAGTTGTTTTCTAAGGCCCTAACTCTCCGACCTGGTGTAGCAACGCCCTAGAGGGAAGCCTAGGTTGCACGTAACGTAGAAATGCCTATTACTTTCACACAGGTTGTAATTATTCCTGATATACGATGGAACAACTGTTGTATTTTTATTTTATTTTATGCTTGTGGCGTTGACTTCTAAGGCCGTAACTATTCGATCTGGTGTAGCAACGCCCTAGAGTAAAGCCTAGGTTGCCCGGAACGTAGAAATGACCATAACTCTCACACAGGTTGCAATTATCTGTTTTATACGATGGAAAAACTGTAGTATTTATATTGTATTTTATGCTTCTGGCGTTGACTTGTAAGGCCCTAACAATTCGATCTGGTAGGGCAACGCCCTGGAGTGATGCCCAGATTGCCCGGAACGTAGAAATGACCATTACCCTTACGCTTGTTGCAATTATTCCTGATATACGATGAAAAAACTGCTGTATTTTTATTGTATTTTATGCTTGTGGCGTTGACTTCTTAGGCCCTAACTATTCGATCCGGTGGAGCAACGCCCTAGAGTGAAGTCTAGATTGCCCGGAACGTAGAAATGACCATTACTTTCACACTGTTTGCAATTATTCATTTTATACGATCGAAAAACTGTTGTATTTATATTGTATTTTAATCTTCTGGCATTGACTTTTAAGGCCCTAACTATTCGATGTGGTGGAGCAACGCCCTAGAGTGAAGCCTAGGTTGCCCGGAACGTAGTAATGACTAATACTTTCACACTGTTTGCAATTATTCATTTTATACGATGGAATAACTGTTGTATTTATATTTTATTTTATTCTTCTGGCATTGACCTTTAAGGCCCTAACTGTTCGATCTGGTGGAACAACGCCCTAGAATGAAGCCTAGGTTGCCCGGAACGTAGAAATGGCCATCACTTTCACACTGTTTGCAACTATTCCTGTTATACGATGGAAAAACAGTTGTATTTATATTGTATTTTATGTTTCGGGCGTTGACTTCTAAGGCCCTAGCTGTTCGATCTGGTGGAGCAGCGCCCTAGAGAGAAGCCTAGGTTGCCCGAAACGTATAAATGACCATTACTTTCACTCTGGTTGCAATTATTCATGCTATACGATGGAAAAACTGTTGTATCTTTATTGTATTTTATGCTTCTGGCGTTGACTTCTTAGGCCCTAAATATTCGATCCGGTGGACCATCGCCCTAGAGTGAGGCCTAGGTTGCCCGGAACGTAGAAATGACCATAACTTTCACACTGGTTTCAATTATTCGTTTTATACGATGGAAAAAATGTTGCATTTTTATTGTATTTTATGCTTCTGGCGTTGACTTCTTAGGCCCTAACTATTCGATCTGGTGGAGCAACGCCCTAGGGTGAAGCCTAAGTTGCCAGGAACGTAGAAATGACCATAACTTTCATACTGGTTGCAATTATTCGTTTTATACGATGGAAAAACTGTTGTATTTATTTTGTATTTGGTGCTTGTGGCATTGACTTCTTAGGCCCTAACTGATGGATGTGGTGGACCAACGCCCAAGAGTGAATCCTAGGTTGCCCGGAACGTAGAAATGACCGTTACTTTCACAATGTTTGCAATCATTAATTGTATACGATGGAAAAACTGTTGTATTTATATAGTATTTTATGCTTCTGGCGTTGACTTCTATGGCCGTAGCTAATCGTTGTGGTGGAGCAATGCCCTAGTGTGCAGCCTGTGTTGCACGGAACGTATAAATGACCATAAGTTTCACTCTGGTTGCAATCATTCGTTTTATACAATGGAAAGACTGTTCTATTAATTTTGTATTTTATGCTTCGGGCGTTGACTTCTAAGGGCCTAGCTATTCGATCTGGTGGAGCAACGTCCTAGAGTGTAGCCTAGGTCGCCCGGAACGTAGAAATGACCATCACTTTCAATCTGGTTGCAATTATTCCTGTTATGCGATGGAAAAACTGTTGTATTTATTTTGTATTTGGTGCTTCTCGCGTGGACTTCTTAGGCCCCAACTATTGGATCTGGTGGACCAACGCCCTACAGTGATGCCTAGGTAGCCCGGAACGTAGAAATGACCATCACTTTCACTCTGGTTGCAATTATTCCTGTTATACGATGGAAAAACTGATGTATTATTATTATAATATGCGTCTCGAGTTGTTTTCTAAGGACCTAACTATCTGACCTGATGTAGCAACGCCCTAGAGGGAAGCCTAGGTTGCACGGAACGTAGAAATGCCTATTACTTTCACACAGGTGGTAATTATTCCAGTTATAAGATGGAACAACTGTTGTATTTTTATTTTATTTTATGCTTCTGGCGTTGACGTCTAAGACCCTAACTATTCGATCTGGTGGAGCAATGCCTCAGGGTTAAGTCTAGGATGCCCGTAACGTTGAAATGGCCATTACTTTCACACTGGTTGCAATTACTCGTTTTACACGATGGAAAAGCTGTTGCATTTATATTGTATTTTATTCTTCTGGCATTGACTTTTAAGGCCCTAACTATTCGATGTGGTGGAGCAACGCCCTAGAGTGAAGCCTAGGTTTCCCGGAACGTAGAAATGACCATTACTTTCACACTGTTTGCAATTATTCATTTTATACGATGGAAAAACTGTTGTATTTATATTGTATTTTATGCTTCTGGCATTGACTTCTAAGACCGCAGCTATTCGATCTGGTGGAACAACGCCATAGAGTGAAGCCTCAGTTGCCCGAGCCGTAGAAATGACCATTACTTTCACACTGTTTGCAATTATTCATTTTATACGATGGAAAAGCTGTTGTATTTATATTGTATTCTCTTCTTCGGGCATTGACTTCCATAGCCCTACCTATTCGATCTGGTGGAGCAACGCCCTAGAGTGAAGCCTAGGTTGACCGGAACGCAGAAATGACCATAACTTTCATCCTGGTTGCAATTATTCCTGCTATACGATTGAAAAACTGTTGAACTGTTATTGTATTCAATGCTCCTGGCGTTGACTTCTTAGGCCCTAACTATACGATCTGGTGGAACAACGCCCTAGGGTGAAGCCTAGGTTGCCCGCAACGTAGAAATGACCATGACTTTCACACTTGTTGCAATTACTCCTGTTATACGATGGAAAAACTGCTGTATTTATTTTGTATTTGGTGCTTCTGGCGTTGACTTCTTAGGCCCGAACTATTGGATCTGGTGGACCAACGCCCTAGAGTGAAGACTAGGTGGCCCGGAACGTGGAAATGACCATCACTTTCACACTGGTTGCAATTATTCCCGGTATACGATGGAAAAACTGTTGTATTTATATTGTATTTTATGCTTCTGGCGTTGACTTTTAAGGCCCTAACTATTCGATGTGGTGGAGCAACGCCCTAGAGTGAAGCCTAGGTTGACGGGAGCGTAGAAATGACCAGTACATTAACACTGTTTGCAATTATTCATTTTATACGATGGAAAAACTATTGTATCTTTATTGTATTTTATGCTTCGGGCGTCGACCTCTAAGGCCCTAACTATTCGATGTGGTGGAGCAACGCCCTAGAGTGAAGCCTAGGTTGCCCGGAACGTAGAAATGGCCATTACTTTCACACTGGTTGCAATTATTCGTTTTATACGATGGAAAAACTGTTGTACATACATCGTATTTTATGATTCGGGCGTTGACTTCTTAGGCCCTAACTATTCGATCTGCTGGACCAACGCCCCAGAGTGAAGCCTAGGTTGCCCAGAACGTAGGAATGACCATTACTTTCACACTGTTTGCAATTATTCATTTTATACGATGGAAAAACTGTTCTATTTATATTGTATTTTATGCTTCAGGCGTTAACTTCTAAGGACCTAACTATTCGATCTGGCAGAGCAACGCCCTAGAGTGAAGCCTGGGTTACCCGGAATGTAGAAATGACGAGTACCTTCACACTGTTTGCAATTATTCATTTTATACGATGGAAAAACTATTGTACCTTTATTGTATTTTATGCTTCGGGCGTTGAGTTCTAAGGCCCTAACTATTCGATCTGGTGGAGCAACGACCTAGAGTCAAGCCGAGGTTGCCCGGAACGTAGAAATGACCATAACTTTCACACTGGTTGCAATTATCCGTTTTATACGATGGAGAAGCTGTTGTATTTTTATTGTACTTTACGCTTCTGGCGTTAAGTTCTTGGGCCCTAACTATTCGATATGGTTGAGCAACGCCCCAGCGTGAAGCCTAGGTTGCCCGGAACGTAGAAATGACCATAACTATCACACTGGTTGCAATTATTCGTTTTATACAGTGGAAAAACTGTTCTATTTATATTGTATTTTATGCATCAGGCATTCACTTCTAAGGCCCTAACTATTCGATGCGGTGGTGCAACGCCCTAGAGCGAAACCTAGGTTGCCCGTAACATGGAAATGACAATTACTTTCACACTGGTTGCAATTATTCCTGTTATACGATGAACAAACTGTTGGATTTTTATTGTACTTTATGCTTCTGGCGTTGACTTCTAAGGCCCTATGTATTCGATCTGGTGGAGCGATGCCTCAGAGTTAAGTCTAGGATGCCCGGAACGTAGAAGTGACCATTACTTTCACACTGGTTGCAATTAACGTGATATACGATGGAAAAACTGTTGTACATATATCGTATTTTATGCTTCTGGCGTTGACTTCTCAGGCCCTAACTATTCGATCTGGTAGAGCAACGCCCTAGGGTGAAGCCTAGGTTGCCCGGAACGTAGGAGTGGCCATTACTCTCACACTGGTTGCAATTATTCGTTTTATACGTTGGAAAAACTGTTGTACGTATATCGTATTTTATGCTTCTGGCGTTAACTTCTTAGGCCCTAACTATTCGATCTGGTGGAGCAACGCCCTAGGGTGAAGCCTAGGTTGCCCGGAACGTAGAAATGACCATTACTTGCATACTGGTTGCAATTATTCGTTTTATACGGTGGAAAAACTGTTGTATTTATATCGTATTTTATGCTTCAGGCGTTGACTTCTTAGGCCCTAACTATTCGATCTGGTGGCACAACGCCCTAGAGTGATGCCTAGGTTGCCCGGAACGTAGTAATGACCATTACTTTCACACTGGTTGGAACTATTCCTGTTATACGATGGAAAAACTGTTGTATTTATGTTATATTTTATGCTTCAGGCGTTGACTTCTAAGGCCGTAGCTACTCGATGTGCTGGAGCGACGCCCTAGAGTGAAGCCTAGGTTGCCCGAAACGTAGAAGTGGCCATTACTTTCACACAGGTTGCAATTATTCGTTTTATACGATGGAAAAGCTGTTGTACATATATCGTATAATATGCTTCTGGTGTTAACTTCTTAGGCCCTAACTATTCGATCTGGTGGAGCAACGCCCTAGAGTGAAGCCTAGACTACCCGGAACGTAGAAATGACCATAACTTTCACACTGGTTGCAATTATTCGTTCTATACAATGGAAAAGCTGTTCTATTTATTTTGTATTTTATGCTTCGGGCGCTGACTTCTAAGGCCCTAACTATTTGATCTGGTGGAGTACCGCCCTAGAGTGAAGCCTAGGTTGCCCGGAACGTAGAAATGACCATAACTATCACACTGGTTCAATTATTCGTTTTATACAATGGAAAAACTGTTCCATTTATATTGTATTTTATGCATCTGGCATTCACTTCTAAGGCCCTAACTATTCGATGCGGTCGTGCAACGCCCTAGAGCGAAACCTAGGTTGCCCGTAACGTGGAAATGACAATTACTTTCACACTGGTTGCAATTATTCGTTTTATACGATGGAAAAACTGTTGTATTTATATTGTGTTTTATGCTCCAGGCGTTGACTTCTTAGGCCCTAACTATTCGATCTGGTGGAACAACGCCCTAGAGTGAAGCCTTGTTTGCCCGGAACGTAGAAATGACCATTACTTGCACACTGGGTGCCATTATTCGTTTTATACGATGGAAAAACTGTCGTATTTATTTTGTATTTGGTGCTCCTGACGTTGACTTCTTAGGCCCTAACTATTGAATCTGGTGGACCAACGACATAGAGTGAAGCCTAGGTTACCCGGAACGTAGAAATGACCATTACCTTCACGCTTGTTGCAATTATTCCTGTTTTACGATGGAAAAACGTCTGTATCTATATTGTATTTTATGCTTCCGGCGTTGACTTCTAAAGCTCTAACTCTTCGATCGCGTGGAGCAATGCCTCAGAATTAAGTCTAGGATGCCCGGAACGTAGAAATGGCCGTTGCTTTCACACTGGTTGCATTTATTCCTGTTATACGATGTAAAAGCTGTTGTATTTATATTGTATTTTATGTTTCAGGCGATGGCTTCTTAGGCCATAACTATCCGATGTGATGGAGCAACGCCCTAGAGTGATGCCTAGGTTGCCCGGAACGTAGAGGTGACCATTACTTTCACACTGTTTGCAATTATTCATTTTATACGATGGAAAAGCTGTTGTATTTATATTGTATTTTATGCTTCTGGCGTTGACTTCTAAGGCCCTAGCTATTCGATTTGGCGGAGCAATGCCCTAGAGTGAAGCCTAGGTTGCCCGGAACGTAGAAATGACCATTACTTTCATACTGTTTGCAATTATTCATTTTATACGATGGAAAAACTGTGGTATTTTTATTGTATTTTATGCTTCAGGCGTTGACCTCTAAGGCCGTAGCTATTCGATGTGGTGGAGCAACGCCATAGAATGAAGCCTAGGTTGCCCGGAACGTAGAAATGGCCATTACTTTCACACTGGTTGCAATTATTCGTTTTATACGATGGAAAAACTGTTGTACATATATCGTATTTTATGATTCGGGCGTTGACTTCATAGGCCCTAACTATTCTATCTGCTGGACCAACGCCCCAGAGTGAAGCCTAGGTTGCCCGGTACGTAGGAATGACCATTACTTTCACACTGCTTGCAATTACTCATTTTATACGATGGAAAAACTGTTGTACTTATATTGTATTTTATGCTTCTGGCTTTGACTTCTATGTCCCTATCCATTCGATCTGGTGGAGCAACGCTCTAGAGTGAGGCCTAGGTTGCCTGGAATGTAGAAATGACCAGTACTTTCACACTGGTTGCAATTATTCGTTTTATACAATGATAAAACTGTTCTATTTATTTTGTCTTTTATGCTTCGGGCGTTGACTTCTAATTCCCTAACTGTTCCATCTGGCGGAGCAACGCCCTAGAGTGAAGCCTGGGTTTCCCGGAACGTAGAAATGACCATTACTTTCACACTGTTTGCAATTATTCATTTTATACGATGGAAAAACTGTTGTATTTATATTGTATTTTATGCTTCTGGCATTGACTTCTAAGGCCGCAGCTATTCGATCTGGTGGAACAACGCCATAGAGTGAAGCCTCAGTTGCCCGAGCCGTAGAAATGACCATTACTTTCACACTGTTTGCAATTATTCATTTTATACGATGGAAAAGCTGTTGTATTTATATTGTATTCTCTTCTTCGGGCATTGACTTCCATGGCCCTACCTATTCGATCTGGTGGAGCAACGCCCTAGAGTGAAGCCTAGGTTGACCGGAACGCAGAAATGACCATAACTTTCATCCTGGTTGCAATTATTCCTGCTATACGATGGAAAAACTGTTGTACTTTTATTGTATTCAATGCTCCTGGCGTTGACTTCTAAGTCCCCAGCTATTCGATCTGATGGAGCAACGCCCTAGAGCGAATCCTATGTTGTCCGGAACGTAGAAATGACCATCACCATCACTCTGGTTACAATTATTCCTCTAATACGATGGAAAAAGTGTTGTATTTTTATTGTATTTTATGCTTCAGGCGTTGACCTCTAAGGCCGTAGCTATTCGATGTGGTGGAGCAACGCCCTAGAGTGAAGCCTAGGTTGCCCGGAACGTAGAAATGGCCATTACTTTCACACTGGTTGCAATTATTCGTTTTATACGATGGAAAAACTGTTGTACATACATCGTATTTTATGATTCGGGCGTTGACTTCTTAGGCCCTAACTATTCGATCTGCTGGACCAACGCCCCAGAGTGAAGCCTAGGTTGCCCAGAACGTAGGAATGACCATTACTTTCACACTGTTTGCAATTATTCATTTTATACGATGGAAAAACTGTTCTATTTATATTGTATTTTATGCTTCGGGCGTTAACTTCTAAGGACCTAACTATTCGATCTGGCAGAGCAACGCCCTAGAGTGAAGCCTGGGTTACCCGGAATGTAGAAATGACCAGTACCTTCACACTGTTTGCAATTATTCATTTTATACGATGGAAAAACTATTGTACCTTTATTGTATTTTATGCTACGGGCGTTGAGTTCTAAGGCCCTAACTATTCGATCTGGTGGAGCAACGACCTAGAGTCAAGCCGAGGTTGCCCGGAACGTAGAAATGACCATAACTTTCACACTGGTTGCAATTATCCGTTTTATACGATGGAGAAGCTGTTGTATTTTTATTGTACTTTACGCTTCTGGCGTTAAGTTCTTGGGCCCTAACTATTCGATATGGTTGAGCAACGCCCCAGCGTGAAGCCTAGGTTGCCCGGAACGTAGAAATGACCATAACTATCACACTGGTTGCAATTATTCGTTTTATACAGTGGAAAAACTGTTCTATTTATATTGTATTTTATGCATCAGGCATTCACTTCTAAGGCCCTAACTATTCGATGCGGTGGTGCAACGCCCTAGAGCGAAACCTAGGTTGCCCGTAACGTGGAAATGACAATTACTTTCACACTGGTTGCAATTATTCCTGTTATACGATGAACAAACTGTTGGATTTTTATTGTACTTTATGTTTCTGGCGTTGACTTCTAAGGCCCTATGTATTCGATCTGGTGGAGCGATGCCTCAGAGTTAAGTCTAGGATGCCCGGAACGTAGAAGTGACCATTACTTTCACACTGGTTGCAATTAACGTGATATACGATGGAAAAACTGTTGTACATATATCGTATTTTATGCTTCTGGCGTTGACTTCTCAGGCCCTAACTATTCGATCTGGTAGAGCAACGCCCTAGGGCGAAGCCTAGGTTGCCCGGAACGTAGAAGTGGCCATTACTCTCACACTGGTTGCAATTATTCGTTTTATACGTTGGAAAAACTGTTGTACGTATATCGTATTTTATGCTTCTGGCGTTAACTTCTTAGGCCCTAACTATTCGATCTGGTGGAGCAACGCCCTAGGGTGAAGCCTAGGTTGCCCGGAACGTAGAAATGACCATTACTTGCATACTGGTTGCAATTATTCGTTTTATACGGTGGAAAAACTGTTGTATTTATATCGTATTTTATGCTTCAGGCGTTGACTTCTTAGGCCCTAACTATTCGATCTGGTGGCACAACGCCCTAGAGTGATGCCTAGGTTGCCCGGAACGTAGTAATGACCATTACTTTCACACTGGTTGGAACTATTCCTGTTATACGATGGAAAAACTGTTGTATTTATGTTATATTTTATGCTTCAGGCGTTGACTTCTAAGGCCGTAGCTACTCGATGTGCTGGAGCGACGCCCTAGAGTGAAGCCTAGGTTGCCCGAAACGTAGAAGTGGCCATTACTTTCACACAGGTTGCAATTATTCGTTTTATACGATGGAAAAGCTGTTGTACATATATCGTATAATATGCTTCTGGTGTTAACTTCTTAGGCCCTAACTATTCGATCTGGTGGAGCAACGCCCTAGAGTGAAGCCTAGACTACCCGGAACGTAGAAATGACCATAACTTTCACACTGGTTGCAATTATTCGTTCTATACAATGGAAAAGCTGTTCTATTTATTTTGTATTTTATGCTTCGGGCGCTGACTTCTAAGGCCCTAACTATTTGATCTGGTGGAGTACCGCCCTAGAGTGAAGCCTAGGTTGCCCGGAACGTAGAAATGACCATAACTATCACACTGGTTCAATTATTCGTTTTATACAATGGAAAAACTGTTCCATTTATATTGTATTTTATGCATCTGGCATTCACTTCTAAGGCCCTAACTATTCGATGCGGTGGTGCAACGCCCTAGAGCGAAACCTAGGTTGCCCGTAACGTGGAAATGACAATTACTTTCACACTGGTTGCAATTATTCGTTTTATACGATGGAAAAACTGTTGTATTTATATTGTGTTTTATGCTCCAGGCGTTGACTTCTTAGGCCCTAACTATTCGATCTGGTGGAACAACGCCCTAGAGTGAAGCCTTGTTTGCCCGGAACGTAGAAATGACCATTACTTGCACACTGGGTGCCATTATTCGTTTTATACGATGGAAAAACTGTTGTATTTATTTTGTATTTGGTGCTCCTGACGTTGACTTCTTAGGCCCTAACTATTGAATCTGGTGGACCAACGACATAGAGTGAAGCCTAGGTTACCCGGAACGTAGAAATGACCATTACCTTCACGCTTGTTGCAATTATTCCTGTTTTACGATGGAAAAACGTCTGTATCTATATTGTATTTTATGCTTCCGGCGTTGACTTCTAAAGCTCTAACTCTTCGATCGCGTGGAGCAATGCCTCAGAATTAAGTCTAGGATGCCCGGAACGTAGAAATGGCCGTTGCTTTCACACTTGTTGCATTTATTCCTGTTATACGATGTAAAAGCTGTTGTATTTATATTGTATTTTATGTTTCAGGCGATGGCTTCTTAGGCCATAACTATCCGATGTGATGGAGCAACGCCCTAGAGTGATGCCTAGGTTGCACGGAACGTAGAAACGACCGTTACCTTCACACTTGTTGCAATTATTCATGTTATACGATGGAAAAACTGTTGTATTTATTTTGTATTTGGTGCTTCTGGCGTTGACTTCTTAGGCCCCAACTATTGGATCTGGTTGAGCAACGCCCTAGAGTGAAGCCTAGGTTGCCCGGAACGTAGAAACGACCATAACTTTCACACTGGTTGCAATTATTCGTTTTATACAATGGAAAAACTGTTCTATTTATTTTGTTTTTTATGCTTCGCGCGTAGACTTCTAAGGCCCTAACTATTCGATCTGCTGGAGCAACGCCCTAGAGTGAAGCCTAGGTTGCCCGGAACGTAGAAATGACCATAACTTTCACACTGGTTGCAATTATCCCTTTTATACGATGGAAAAGCTGTTGTATTTTTATTGTACTTTATGCTTCTGGCGTTAACTTCTCGTGCCCTAACTATTCGATCTGGTGGAGCAACGGCCTAGAGTGAAGCCTAGGTTGCCCGGAACGTAGAGGTGACCATTACTTTCACACTGTTTGCAATTATTCATTTTATACGATGGAAAAGCTGTTGTATTTATATTGTATTTTATGCTTCTGGCGTTGACTTCTAAGGCCCTAGCTATTCGATTTGGCGGAGCAATGCCCTAGAGTGAAGCCTAGGTTGCCCGGAACGTAGAAATGACCATAACTATCACACTGGTTCAATTATTCGTTTTATACAATGGAAAAACTGTTCCATTTATATTGTATTTTATGCATCTGGCATTCACTTCTAAGGCCCTAACTATTCGATGCGGTGGTGCAACGCCCTAGAGCGAAACCTAGGTTGCCCGTAACGTGGAAATGACAATTACTTTCACACTGGTTGCAATTATTCGTTTTATACGATGGAAAAACTGTTGTATTTATATTGTGTTTTATGCTCCAGGCGTTGACTTCTTAGGCCCTAACTATTCGATCTGGTGGAACAACGCCCTAGAGTGAAGCCTTGTTTGCCCGGAACGTAGAAATGACCATTACTTGCACACTGGGTGCCATTATTCGTTTTATACGATGGAAAAACTGTCGTATTTATTTTGTATTTGGTGCTCCTGACGTTGACTTCTTAGGCCCTAACTATTGAATCTGGTGGACCAACGACATAGAGTGAAGCCTAGGTTACCCGGAACGTAGAAATGACCATTACCTTCACGCTTGTTGCAATTATTCCTGTTTTACGATGGAAAAACGTCTGTATCTATATTGTATTTTATGCTTCCGGCGTTGACTTCTAAAGCTCTAACTCTTCGATCGCGTGGAGCAATGCCTCAGAATTAAGTCTAGGATGCCCGGAACGTAGAAATGGCCGTTGCTTTCACACTGGTTGCATTTATTCCTGTTATACGATGTAAAAGCTGTTGTATTTATATTGTATTTTATGTTTCAGGCGATGGCTTCTTAGGCCATAACTATCCGATGTGATGGAGCAACGCCCTAGAGTGATGCCTAGGTTGCCCGGAACGTAGAGGTGACCATTACTTTCACACTGTTTGCAATTATTCATTTTATACGATGGAAAAGCTGTTGTATTTATATTGTATTTTATGCTTCTGGCGTTGACTTCTAAGGCCCTAGCTATTCGATTTGGCGGAGCAATGCCCTAGAGTGAAGCCTAGGTTGCCCGGAACGTAGAAATGACCATTACTTTCATACTGTTTGCAATTATTCATTTTATACGATGGAAAAACTGTGGTATTTTTATTGTATTTTATGCTTCAGGCGTTGACCTCTAAGGCCGTAGCTATTCGATGTGGTGGAGCAACGCCATAGAATGAAGCCTAGGTTGCCCGGAACGTAGAAATGGCCATTACTTTCACACTGGTTGCAATTATTCGTTTTATACGATGGAAAAACTGTTGTACATATATCGTATTTTATGATTCGGGCGTTGACTTCATAGGCCCTAACTATTCTATCTGCTGGACCAACGCCCCAGAGTGAAGCCTAGGTTGCCCGGTACGTAGGAATGACCATTACTTTCACACTGCTTGCAATTACTCATTTTATACGATGGAAAAACTGTTGTACTTATATTGTATTTTATGCTTCTGGCTTTGACTTCTATGTCCCTATCCATTCGATCTGGTGGTGCAACGCTCTAGAGTGAGGCCTAGGTTGCCTGGAATGTAGAAATGACCAGTACTTTCACACTGGTTGCAATTATTCGTTTTATACAATGATAAAACTGTTCTATTTATTTTGTCTTTTATGCTTCGGGCGTTGACTTCTAATTCCCTAACTATTCCATCTGGCGGAGCAACGCCCTAGAGTGAAGCCTGGGTTTCCCGGAACGTAGAAATGACCATAACTATCACACTGGTTGCAATTATTCGTTTTATACAGTGGAAAAACTGTTCTATTTATATTGTATTTTATGCATCAGGCATCACTTCTAAGGCCCTAACTATTCGATGCGGTGGTGCAACGCCCTAGAGCGAAACCTAGGTTGCCCGTAACGTGGAAATGACAATTACTTTCACACTGGTTGCAATTATTCCTGTTATACGATGAACAAACTGTTGGATTTTTATTGTACTTTATGTTTCTGGCGTTGACTTCTAAGGCCCTATGTATTCGATCTGGTGGAGCGATGCCTCAGAGTTAAGTCTAGGATGCCCGGAACGTAGAAGTGACCATTACTTTCACACTGGTTGCAATTAACGTGATATACGATGGAAAAACTGTTGTACATATATCGTATTTTATGCTTCTGGCGTTGACTTCTCAGGCCCTAACTATTCGATCTGGTAGAGCAACGCCCTAGGGCGAAGCCTAGGTTGCCCGGAACGTAGAAGTGGCCATTACTCTCACACTGGTTGCAATTATTCGTTTTATACGTTGGAAAAACTGTTGTACGTATATCGTATTTTATGCTTCTGGCGTTAACTTCTTAGGCCCTAACTATTCGATCTGGTGGAGCAACGCCCTAGGGTGAAGCCTAGGTTGCCCGGAACGTAGAAATGACCATTACTTGCATACTGGTTGCAATTATTCGTTTTATACGGTGGAAAAACTGTTGTATTTATATCGTATTTTATGCTTCAGGCGTTGACTTCTTAGGCCCTAACTATTCGATCTGGTGGCACAACGCCCTAGAGTGATGCCTAGGTTGCCCGGAACGTAGTAATGACCATTACTTTCACACTGGTTGGAACTATTCCTGTTATACGATGGAAAAACTGTTGTATTTATGTTATATTTTATGCTTCAGGCGTTGACTTCTAAGGCCGTAGCTACTCGATGTGCTGGAGCGACGCCCTAGAGTGAAGCCTAGGTTGCCCGAAACGTAGAAGTGGCCATTACTTTCACACAGGTTGCAATTATTCGTTTTATACGATGGAAAAGCTGTTGTACATATATCGTATAATATGCTTCTGGTGTTAACTTCTTAGGCCCTAACTATTCGATCTGGTGGAGCAACGCCCTAGAGTGAAGCCTAGACTACCCGCAACGTAGAAATGACCATAACTTTCACACTGGTTGCAATTATTCGTTCTATACAATGGAAAAGCTGTTCTATTTATTTTGTATTTTATGCTTCGGGCGCTGACTTCTAAGGCCCTAACTATTTGATCTGGTGGAGTACCGCCCTAGAGTGAAGCCTAGGTTGCCCGGAACGTAGAAATGACCATAACTATCACACTGGTTCAATTATTCGTTTTATACAATGGAAAAACTGTTCCATTTATATTGTATTTTATGCATCTGGCATTCACTTCTAAGGCCCTAACTATTCGATGCGGTGGTGCAACGCCCTAGAGCGAAACCTAGGTTGCCCGTAACGTGGAAATGACAATTACTTTCACACTGGTTGCAATTATTCGTTTTATACGATGGAAAAACTGTTGTATTTATATTGTGTTTTATGCTCCAGGCGTTGACTTCTTAGGCCCTAACTATTCGATCTGGTGGAACAACGCCCTAGAGTGAAGCCTTGTTTGCCCGGAACGTAGAAATGACCATTACTTGCACACTGGGTGCCATTATTCGTTTTATACGATGGAAAAACTGTTGTATTTATTTTGTATTTGGTGCTCCTGACGTTGACTTCTTAGGCCCTAACTATTGAATCTGGTGGACCAACGACATAGAGTGAAGCCTAGGTTACCCGGAACGTAGAAATGACCATTACCTTCACGCTTGTTGCAATTATTCCTGTTTTACGATGGAAAAACGTCTGTATCTATATTGTATTTTATGCTTCCGGCGTTGACTTCTAAAGCTCTAACTCTTCGATCGCGTGGAGCAATGCCTCAGAATTAAGTCTAGGATGCCCGGAACGTAGAAATGGCCGTTGCTTTCACACTTGTTGCATTTATTCCTGTTATACGATGTAAAAGCTGTTGTATTTATATTGTATTTTATGTTTCAGGCGATGGCTTCTTAGGCCATAACTATCCGATGTGATGGAGCAACGCCCTAGAGTGATGCCTAGGTTGCACGGAACGTAGAAACGACCGTTACCTTCACACTTGTTGCAATTATTCATGTTATACGATGGAAAAACTGTTGTATTTATTTTGTATTTGGTGCTTCTGGCGTTGACTTCTTAGGCCCCAACTATTGGATCTGGTTGAGCAACGCCCTAGAGTGAAGCCTAGGTTGCCCGGAACGTAGAAACGACCATAACTTTCACACTGGTTGCAATTATTCGTTTTATACAATGGAAAAACTGTTCTATTTATTTTGTTTTTTATGCTTCGCGCGTAGACTTCTAAGGCCCTAACTATTCGATCTGCTGGAGCAACGCCCTAGAGTGAAGCCTAGGTTGCCCGGAACGTAGAAATGACCATAACTTTCACACTGGTTGCAATTATCCCTTTTATACGATGGAAAAGCTGTTGTATTTTTATTGTACTTTATGCTTCTGGCGTTAACTTCTCGTGCCCTAACTATTCGATCTGGTGGAGCAACGGCCTAGAGTGAAGCCTAGGTTGCCCGGAACGTAGAGGTGACCATTACTTTCACACTGTTTGCAATTATTCATTTTATACGATGGAAAAGCTGTTGTATTTATATTGTATTTTATGCTTCTGGCGTTGACTTCTAAGGCCCTAGCTATTCGATTTGGCGGAGCAATGCCCTAGAGTGAAGCCTAGGTTGCCCGGAACGTAGAAATGACCATTACTTTCATACTGTTTGCAATTATTCATTTTATACGATGGAAAAACTGTGGTATTTTTATTGTATTTTATGCTTCAGGCGTTGACCTCTAAGGCCGTAGCTATTCGATGTGGTGGAGCAACGCCATAGAATGAAGCCTAGGTTGCCCGGAACGTAGAAATGGCCATTACTTTCACACTGGTTGCAATTATTCGTTTTATACGATGGAAAAACTGTTGTACATATACCGTATTTTATGATTCGGGCGTTGACTTCATAGGCCCTAACTATTCGATCTGCTGGACCAACGCCCCAGAGTGAAGCCTAGGTTGCCCGGTACGTAGGAATGACCATTACTTTCACACTGCTTGCAATTACTCATTTTATACGATGGAAAAACTGTTGTACTTATATTGTATTTTATGCTTCTGGCTTTGACTTCTATGTCCCTATCCATTCGATCTGGTGGAGCAACGCTCTAGAGTGAGGCCTAGGTTGCCTGGAATGTAGAAATGACCAGTACTTTCACACTGGTTGCAATTATTCGTTTTATACAATGATAAAACTGTTCTATTTATTTTGTCTTTTATGCTTCGGGCGTTGACTTCTAATTCCCTAACTATTCCATCTGGCGGAGCAACGCCCTAGAGTGAAGCCTGGGTTTCCCGGAACGTAGAAATGACCATTACTTTCACACTGTTTGCAATTATTCATTTTATACGATGGAAAAACTGTTGTATTTATATTGTATTTTATGCTTCTGGCATTGACTTCTAAGGCCGCAGCTATTCGATATGGTGGAACAACGCCATAGAGTGAAGCCTCAGTTGCCCGAGCCGTAGAGATGACCATTACTTTCACACTGTTTGCAATTATTCATTTTATACGATGGAAAAGCTGTTGTATTTATATTGTATTCTCTTCTTCGGGCATTGACTTCCATGGCCCTACCTATTCGATCTGGTGGAGCAACGCCCTAGAGTGAAGCCTAGGTTGACCGGAACGCAGAAATGACCATAACTTTCATCCTGGTTGCAATTATTCCTGCTATACGATGGAAAAACTGTTGTACTTTTATTGTATTCAATGCTCCTGGCGTTGACTTCTAAGTCCCCAGCTATTCGATCTGATGGAGCAACGCCCTAGAGCGAATCCTATGTTGTCCGGAACGTAGAAATGACCAGTACTTTCACACTGGTTGCAATTGTTCCTGTTATACGATGGAAAAACTGTTGCATTTATATTGTATTTTATGCTTCGGGCGTTGACCTCTAAGGCCCTAACTATTCGACGTGGTGAAGCAACGCCCTAGAGTGAAGCCTAGGTTGACCGGAACGCAGAAATGACCATAACTTTCATCCTGGTTGCAATTATTCCTGCTATACGATGGAAAAACTTTTGTACTTTTATTGTATTCAATGCTCCTGACGTTGACTTCTAAGTCCCCAGCTATTCGATCTGATGGAGCAACGCCCTAGAGCGAATCCTAGGTTGCCCGGAACGTAGAAATGACGAGTACTTTCACACTGGTTGCAATTGTTCCTGTTATACAATGGAAAGACTGTTCTATTTATATTGTATTTTATGCATCTGGCATTCACCTCTAAGGCCCTAACTATTCGATGTGGTGGAGCAAGGACCTGGAGTCAAGCCGAGGTTGCCCGGAACGTAGAAATGGCCATTGCTTTCACACTGTTTGCAATTATTCTTTTTATACGATGGAAGAACTGTTGTATTTATATTGTATTTTATTCATCTGGCATTGACTTTTAAGGCCCTAACTATTGGATGTGGTGGTGCAACGCCCTAGAGTGAAGCCTAGGTTTACCGGAGCGTAGAAATGACCATTACCTTCACACTGTTTGCAATTATTCCTGTCATACGATGGAAAGACTGTTGCATTTTTATTGCATTCCATGCTTTCGGCGTTGACTTCTAAGGCCCTAACTATTCGATCTGGTAGAGCAACGCCCTAGGGTGAAGCCTAGTTTCCCGGAACGTAGAAGTGGCCATTACTTTCACACTGGATGCAATTATTCGTTTTATACGATGGAAAAACTGTTGTATTTATTTTGTATTTTATGCTTCGGGCGTTGACTTCTAAGGCCCTAGCTATTCGATTTGGAGGAGCAACGCCCTAGAGTGGAGCCTAGGTTGCCTGAAACGAAGAAATGTCCATTACTTTCACAGTGGTTGCAATTATTCATGCTATACGATGGAAAAGGTGTTGTATTTTTATTGTATTTTAAGCTTCTGGCGTTGACTTCTAAGTTCCTAGCTATTCGATATCGTGGGTCTACGTCCAAGAGTGAAGCCTATGTTGCCCGGAACGTAGAAATGACCATTACGTTCACTCTTGTTGCAATTATTTCTGTTATGCGATGAAAAAACTTTTGTATTTTTATTGTATTTTATGCTTCAGGCGTTGTCTTCTTAGGCCCTAACTATACGATCTGGTGGAACAACGCCCTAGAGTGAAGCCTAGGTTGCCCGCAACGTAGAAATGACCATGACTTTCACACTTGTTGCAATTACTCCTGTTATACGATGGAAAAACTGCTGTATTTATTTTGTATTTGGTGCTTCTGGCGTTGACTTCTAAGGCCGTAGCTATTGGATCTGGTGGAGCAACGCCCTAGAGTGAAGCCTAGGTTGCCCGGAACGTAGAAATGACCATTACTTTCACACTGGATGCAATTATCCCTTTTATACGATGGAAAAGCTGTTGCATTTTTATTGTCCTTTATGCTTCTGGCGTTGACTTCTAAGGCCCTAGCTATTCGATCTGGCGGAGCAACGCCCTAGAGTGTAGCCTAGGTTACCCGGAATGTAGAAATGACCAGTACCTTAACACTGTTTGCAATTATTCATTTTATACGATGGAAAAACTATTGTATCTTTATTGTATTTTATGCTTCGGGCGTTGACCTCTAAGGCCCTAACTATTCGATGTGGTGGAGCAACGACATGGAGTGAAGCCGAGGTTGCCCTGAACGTAGAAATGACCATAACTTTCACACTGGTTGCAATTATTCGTTTTATACAATGGAAAGACTGTTCTATTTATATTGTATTTTATGCATCTGGCATTCACCTCTAAGGCCCTAACTATTCGATGTGGTGGAGCAACGCCCTAGAGTGAAGCCTAGGTTGCCCGGAACGTAGAAATGACCATCACTTTCACACTTGTTGCAATTACTCCTGTTATACGATGGAAATACTGTTATATCTTTAACGTATTTTATGCTTCGGGCATTGACTTCTATGGCCCTACCTCTTCGATCCGGTGAAGTAACGCCCTAGGTTCAAGCCTAGATTGCCCGGAACGTAGATATGACCATTACTTTCACACTGGTTGCAATTATTCGTTTTATACGATGGAAAAACTGTTGTACGTATATCGTATTTTATGCTTCTGGCGTTAACTTCTTAGGCCCTAACTATTCGATCTGGTGGAGCAACGCCCTAGGGTGAAGCCTAGGTTGCCCGGAACGTAGAAATGACCATTACTTGCATACTGGTTGCAATTATTCGTTTTATACGGTGGAAAAACTGTTGTATTTATATCGTATTTTATGCTTCAGGCGTTGACTTCTTAGGCCCTAACTATTCGATCTGGTGGCACAACGCCCTAGAGGGATGCCTAGGTTGCCCGGAACGTAGTAATGACCATTACTTTCCACTGGTTGGAACTATTCCTGTTATACGATGGAAAATCTGTTGTATTTATGTTATATTTTATGCTTCAGGCGTTGACTTCTAAGGCCGTAGCTACTCGATGTGGTGGAGCGACGCCCTAGAGTGAAGCCTAGGTTGCCCGAAACGTAGAAGTGGCCATTACTTTCACACAGGTTGCAATTAATCGTTTTATACGATGGAAAAGCTGTTGTACATATATCGTATAATATGCTTCTGGTGTTAACTTCTTAGGCCCTAACTATTCGATCTGGTGGAGCAACGCCCTAGAGTGAAGCCTAAATTACCCGGAACGTAGAAATGACCATAACTTTCACACTGGTTGCAATTATTCGTTCTATGCAATGGAAAAACTGTTCTATTTATTTTGTATTTTATGCTTCGGGCGCTGACTTCTAAGGCCCTAACTATTTGATCTGGTGGAGTACCGCCCTAGAGTAATGCCTAGGTTGCCCGGAACGTAGAAATGACCATAACTATCACACTGGTTCAATTATTCGTTTTATACAATGGAAAAACTGTTCCATTTATATTGTACTTTATGCATCTGGCATTCACTTCTAAGGCCCTAACTATTCGATGCGGTGGTGCAACGCCCTAGAGCGAAGCCTAGGTTGCCCGTAACGTGGAAATGACAATTACTTTCACACTGGTTGCAATTTTTCCTGTTATACGATGAACAAACTGTTGGATTTTTATTGTACTTTATGCTTCTGGCGTTGTCTTCTAAGGCCCTATGTATTCGATCTGGTGGAACAGCGCCCTAGAGTGAAGCCTAGGTTGCCCAGAACGTAGAAATGACCATTACTTTCACACTGGTTGCAATTACTCCAGTTATACGATGGAAAATCTGTCGTATTTATATTGTATTTTATGCTTCTGGCGTTGACTTCTTAGGCTCTAACTATTCGATCTGGTGGAGCAACGCCCTAGAGTGAAGCCTAGGCTGCCCGCAACATAGACAAGACCATCACATTCACTCTGGTTACAATTATTCCTGTAATACGATGGAAAAGCTGTTGTATTTTTATTGTATTTTATGCTTCTGGCGTGGACTTCTTCGGCCCTACCTATTCGATCTGGTGGAGCAACGCCCTAGGGTGGAGCCTAGGTTGCCCAGAACGTAGAAATGACCATAAGTTTCATACTGGTTGCAATTATTCGTTTTATACAATGGAAAAACTGTTGTATTTATATTGTGTTTTATGCTTCAGGCGTTGACTTCTTAGGCCCTAACTATTCGATCTGGTGGAACAACGCCCTAGAGTGAAGCCTTGTTTGCCCGGAACGTAGAAATGACCATTACTTGCACACTGGGTGCCATTATTCGCTTTATACGATGGAAAAACTGTTGTATTTATTTTGTATTTGGTGCTCCTGACGTTGACTTCTTAGGCCCTAACTATTGAATCTGGTGGACCAACGACATAGAGTGAAGCCTAGGTTACCCGGAACGTAGAAATGACCATTACCTTCACGCTTGTTGCAATTATTCCTGTTGTACGATGGAAAAACGTCTGTATCTATATTGTATTTTATGCTTCCGGCGTTGACTTCTAAAGCTCTAACTCTTCGATCGCGTGGAGCAATGCCTCAGAATTAAGTCTAGGATGCCCGGAACGTAGAAATGGCCGTTGCTTTCACACTGGTTGCATTTATTCCTGTTATACGATGTAAAAGCTGTTGTATTTATATTGTATTTTATGCTTCAGGCTATGGCTTCTTAGGCCATAACTATCCGATGTGGTGGAGCAACGCCCTAGAGTGATGCCTAGGTTGCACGGAACGTAGAAACGACCGTTACCTTCACACTTGTTGCAATTATTCATGTTATACGATGGAAAAACTGTTGTATTTATTTTGTATTTGGTGCTTCTGGCGTTGACTTCTTAGGCCCCAACTATTGGATCTGGTTGAGCAACGCCCTAGAGTGAAGCCTAGGTTGCCCGGAACGTAGAAATGACCATTACTTTCATACTGTTTGCAATTATTCATTTTATACGATGGAAAACTGTGGTATTTTTATTGTATTTTATGCTTCAGGCGTTGACCTCTAAGGCCGTAGCTATTCGATGTGGTGGAGCAACGCCCTAGAGTGAAGCCTAGGTTGCCCGGAACGTAGAAATGGCCATTACTTTCACACTGGTTGCAATTATTCGTTTTATACGATGGAAAAACTGTTGTACATATATCGTATTTTATGATTCGGGCGTTGACTTCATAGGCCCTAACTATTCGATCTGCTGGACCAACGCCCCAGAGTGAAGCCTAGGTTGCCCGGAACGTAGGAATGACCATTACTTTCACACTGTTTGCAATTACTCATTTTATACGATGGAAAAGCTGTTGCATTAATTTTGTATTTAATGCTTCGGGCGTTGACTTCTTGGGCCCTAACTATTGGATCTGGTGGACCAACGCCCTAGAGTGAAGCCAAGGTTGCCCGGAACGTAGAAATGACCGTTACTTTCACAATGTTTGCAATTATTCATTTTATACGATGGAAAAATCTGTTGTATTTATAATGCTTTTTATGCTTCTGGCGTTGACTTTTAAGGCCGTAGCTATTCGATCTGGTGGAGCAATGCCCTAGAGTGAAGCCAAGGTTGCACGGAACGTAGATATGACCATAACTTTCACACTGGTTGGAATTATTCGTTTCATGCAATGGAAAAACTGTTCTATTAATTTTGTATTTAATGCCTCGGGCGTTGACTTCTTGGGCCCTAACTATTGGATCTGGTGGACCAACGCCCTAGAGTGAAGCCTTGGTTGCCCGGAACGTGGAAATGACCATCACTTTGACACTGGTTGCAATTACTCCCGTTATACGCTGGAAAAACTGTTGTATTTATATTGTATTTTATGCATCTGGCGTTGACTTCGAAGGCCCTAACTATTCGCTCTGGTGGAGCAACGCCCTAGAGTGAAGCCTAGGATGCCCGAAACGTAGACATGACCATTACTTTCACTCTGGTTGCAATTATTCATGCTATACGATGGAAAAACTGTTGTATTTTTATTGTATTTTATGCTCCTGGCGTTGACTTCTTAGGCACTAACCATCCGATCTGGTGGAGCATCGCCATAGAGTGAGGCCTAGGTTGCTCCGATCGTAGAAATGACCATAGCTTTCATACTGGTTGCAATCATTCGTTTCATACGATGAAAGAACTGTTGTATTTATACTGTATTTTATGCTTCTGGCCTTGACTTCTAAGGCCCTAACTATTCGATCTGGTGGACCAACGCCCTAGAGTGAAGCCTAGGTGGCCCGGAACGTGGAAATGACCATCACTTTCACACTGGTTGCAATTATTCCCGTTATACGATGGAAAAACTGTTGTATTTATTTTGTATTTGGTGCTTCTGGCGGTGACTTCTTAGGCCCTCACTATTGGATCTGGTGGAACAACGACCTAGAGTGAAGCCTAGGTTGCCCAGAACGTAGAAATGACCATCACTTTCATACTTGTTGCAATTACTCATTTTATACGATGGAAAAACTGTTGTATTTATTTTGTATTTGGTGCTCCTGACGTTGACTTCTTAGGCCCTAACTATTGAATCTGGTGGAACAACGCCCTAGAGTGAAGCCTAGGTTACCCGGAATGTAGAAATGACCAGTACCTTCACACTGTTTGCAATTATTCATTTTATACGATGGAACAACTATTGTACCTTTATTGTATTTTATGCTTCGGGCGTTGACTTCTAAGGCCCTAACTATTCGATCTGGTGGAGCAACGACCTGGAGTCAAGCCGAGGTTGCCCGGAACGTAGAAATGACCATAACTTTCACACTGGTTGCAATTATCCGTTTTATAGGATGGAAAAGCTGTTGTATTTATATTGTATTTTATGCTTCTGGCGTTGACATCTAAGGCCCTAGCTATTCGATCTGGCGGAGCAGCGCCCTAGAGTGCAGCCTGGGCTACCCGTAACGTGGAAATGACAATTACTTTCACACTGTTTGCAATTATTCCTGTTATACGATGAACAAACTGTTGGATTTTTATTGTACTTTATGCTTCTGGCGTTGTCTTCTAAGGCCCTATGTATTCGATCTGGTGGAGCGATGCCTCAGAGTTAATTCTAGGATGCCCGGAACGTAGAAGTGACCATTACTTTCACACTGGTTGCAATTATTCGTGATATACTATGGAAAAACTGTTGTACATATATCGTATTTTATGCTTCTGGCGTTCACTCCTCAGGCCCTAACTATTCGATGTGGTAGAGCAACGCCCTAGGGTGAAGCCTAGGTTGCCCGGAACGTAGAAGTGGCCAATACTTTCACACTGGTTGCAATTATTCGTTTTATACGATGGAAAAACTGTTGTACGTATATAGCATTTTATGCTTCTGGCGTTAACTTCTTAGGCCCTAACTATTCGATCTTGTGGAACAGCGCCCTAGAGTCAAGCCTAGGTTGCCCGGAACGTAGAAATGACCATTACTTTCACACTGGTTGCAATTACTCCAGTTATACGATGGAAAATCTGTTGTATTTATATTGTATTTTATGCTTCTTGCGTTCACTTCTTAGGCCCTAACTATTCGACCTGATGGAGCACCGCCCTATAGTGAAGCCGAGGTTGCCTGGAACGTAGAAATGACCATCACCTTCACACTGGTTGAAATTATTCGTTTTATACGATGGAAAAGCTGTTGTACATATATTGTATTTTATGCTTCTGGCGTTGACTTCTTAGGCCCTAACTATTCGATCTGGTGGAGCAACGCCCTAGAGTGAAGCCTAGGTTGCCCGGAACGTAGAAATGACCATAACTTTCACACTGCTTGCAATTATCCCTTTTATACAATGGAAAAGCTGTTGTATTTTTATTGTATTTTATGCTTCAGGCGTTGACCTCTAAGGCCGTAGCTATTCGATGTGGTGGAGCAACGCCCTAGAGTGAAGCCTAGGTTGCCCGGAACGTAGAAATGGCCATTACTTTCACACTGGTTGCAATTATTCGTTTTATACGATGGAAAAACTGTTGTACATATATCGTATTTTATGATTCGGGCGTTGACTTCTTAGGCCCTAACTATTCGATCTGCTGGACCAACGCCCCAGAGTGAAGCCTAGGTTGCCCAGAACGTAGGAATGACCATTACTTTCACACTGTTTGCAATTATTCATTTTATACGATGGAAAAACAGTTCTATTTATTTTGTATTTTATGCTTCGGGCGTTGACTTCTAAGGACCTAACTATTCGATCTGGCAGAGCAACGCCCTAGAGTGAAGCCTGGGTTACCCGGAATGTAGAAATGACGAGTACCTTCACACTGTTTGCAATTATTCATTTTATACGATGGAAAAACTATTGTACCTTCATTGTATTTTATGCTTCGGGCGTTGACTTCTAAGGCCCTAACTATTCGATCTGGTGGAGCAACGACCTGGAGTCAAGCCGAGGTTGCCCGGAACGTAGAAATGACCATAACTTTCACACTGGTTGCAATTATCCGTTTTATACGATGGAAAAGCTGTTGTATTTTTATTGTACTTTACGCTTCTGGCGTTAAGTTCTTGGGCCCTAACTATTCGATATGGTTGAGCAACGCCCCAGAGTGAAGCCTAGGTTGCCCGGAACGTAGAAATGACCATAACTATCACACTGGTTGCAATTATTCGTTTTATACGATGGAAAAACTGTTGTATTTATACTGTATTTTATGCTTCTGGCGTTGTCTTCTAAGGCCCTAACTATTCGACCTGGTGGAACAGCGCCCTAGAGTGAACCCTGGGTTGCCCGGAACGTAGATATGACCATCACTTTCACACTGGTTGCAATTATTCGTTTTATACGTTGGAAAAACTGTTGTATTTTTTTGTATTTGGTGCTTCTGGCGTTGACTTCTTAGGCCCTAACTGTTAGATGTGGAGGGCCAACGCCCTAGAGTGAAGCCTAGGTTGCCCGGAACGTAGAAATGACCATCACTTTCACACTTGTTGCAATTACTCCTGTTATACGATGGAAATACTGTTATATCTTTAACGTATTTTATGCTTCGGGCATTGACTTCTATGGCCCTACCTCTTCGATCCGGTGAAGTAACGCCCTAGTTTCAAGCCTAGATTGCCCGGAACGTAGATATGACCATTACTTTCACACTGGTTGCAATTATTCGTTTTATACGATAGAAAAACTGTTGTATTTATTTTGTATTTGGTGCTTCTTGCGTTGACTTCTTAGGCCCTAACTATTGGATCTGGTGGACCAACGCCCTAGAGTGAAGCCTAGGTGGCCCGGAACGTGGAAATGACCATCTCTTTCACACTGGTTGCAATTATTCCCGTTATACGATGGAAAAACTGTTGTATTTATTTTGTATTTGGTGCTTCTGGCGGTGACATCTTAGGCCCTCACTATTGGATCTGGTGGAACAACGACCTAGAGTGAAGCCTAGGTTGCCCAGAACGTAGAAATGACCATCACTTTCATACTTGTTGCAATTACTCATTTTATACGATGGAAAAACTGTTGTATTTATTTTGTATTTGGAGCTCCTGACGTTGACTTCTTAGGCCCTAACTATTGAATCTGGTGGAACAACGCCCTAGAGTGAAGCCTAGGTTACCCGGAATGTAGAAATGACCAGTACCTTCACACTGTTTGCAATTATTCATTTCATACGATGGAAAAACTATTGTACCTTTATTGTATTTTATGCTTCGGGCGTTGACTTCTAAGGCCCTAACTATTCGATCTGGTGGAGCAACGACCTGGAGTCAAGCCGAGGTTGCCCGGAACGTAGAAATGACCATAACTTTCACACTGGTTGCAATTATCCGTTTTATACGATGGAAAAGCTGTTGTATTTTTATTGTACTTTACGCTTCTGGCGTTAAGTTCTTGGGCCCTAACTATTCGATATGGTTGAGCAACGCCCCAGAGTGAAGCCTAGGTTGCCCGGAACATAGAAATGACCATTACTTTCACACTGTTTGCAATTATTCATTTTATAGGATGGAAAAGCTGTTGTATTTATATTGTATTTTATGCTTCTGGCGTTGACATCTAAGGCCCTAGCTATTCGATCTGGCGGAGCAGCGCCCTAGAGTGCAGCCTGGGCTGCCCGTAACGTGGAAATGACAATTACTTTCACACTGTTTGCAATTATTCCTGTTATACGATGAACAAACTGTTGGATTTTTATTGTACTTTATGCTTCTGGCGTTGTCTTCTAAGGCCCTATGTATTCGATCTGGTGGAGCGATGCCTCAGAGTTAATTCTAGGATGCCCGGAACGTAGAAGTGACCATTACTTTCACACTGGTTGCAATTATTCGTGATATACTATGGAAAAACTGTTGTACATATATCGTATTTTATGCTTCTGGCGTTCACTCCTCAGGCCCTAACTATTCGATGTGGTAGAGCAACGCCCTAGGGTGAAGCCTAGGTTGCCCGGAACGTAGAAGTGGCCAATACTTTCACACTGGTTGCAATTATTCGTTTTATACGATGGAAAAACTGTTGTACGTATATAGCATTTTATGCTTCTGGCGTTAACTTCCTAGGCCCTAACTATTCGATCTTGTGGAACAGCGCCCTAGAGTCAAGCCTAGGTTGCCCGGAACGTAGAAATGACCATTACTTTCACACTGGTTGCAATTACTCCAGTTATACGATGGAAAATCTGTTGTATTTATATTGTATTTTATGCTTCTTGCGTTCACTTCTTAGGCCCTAACTATTCGACCTGATGGAGCACCGCCCTATAGTGAAGCCGAGGTTGCCTGGAACGTAGAAATGACCATTACCTTCACACTGGTTGAAATTATTCGTTTTATACGATGGAAAAGCTGTTGTACATATATTGTATTTTATGCTTCTGGCGTTGACTTCTTAGGCCCTAACTATTCGATCTGGTGGAGCAACGCCCTAGAGTGAAGCCTAGGTTGCCCGGAACGTAGAAATGACCATTACTTTCATACTGTTTGCAATTATTCATTTTATACGATGGAAAAACTGTGGTATTTTTATTGTATTTTATGCTTCAGGCGTTGACCTCTAAGGCCGTAGCTATTCGATGTGGTGGAGCAACGCCCTAGAGTGAAGCTTAGGTTGCTCCGAACGTAGAAATGACCATAGCTTTCATACTGGTTGCAATTATTCGTTTCATACGATGGAAAAACTGTTGTATTTATACTGTATTTTATGCTTCTGGCGTTGACTTCTAAGGCCCTAACTATTCGATCTGGTGGAACAGCGCCCTAGAGTAAACCCTGGGTTGCCCGGAACGTAGATATGACCATCACTTTCACACTGGTTGCAATTATTCGTTTTATACGATGGAAAAACTGTTGTATTTTTTTGTATTTGGTGCTTCTGGCGTTGACTTCTTAGGCCCTAACTGTTAGATGTGGAGGGCCAACGCCCTAGAGTGAAGCCTAGGTTGCCCGGAACGTAGAAATGACCGTTACTTTCACACTGTTTGCAAACGTACATTACATACGATGGAAAAGCTGTTGTATTTATATTGTATTTTATGCTTCTGGCGTTGACTTCTTAGGCCCTAACTATTTGATCTGGTGGAGCACCGCCCTGTAGGGAAGCCTAGGCTGCCCGGAACGTAGAAATGACCATAACTTTCACACTGGTTTCAATTACTCGTTTTATACAATGGAAAAACTATTCTATTTATTTTATATTTTATGCTTCGGGCGTTGACTTCTATATCCCTAACTATACGGTCTGGTGGAGCAACGCCCTAGAGTGAAGCCTAGGTTGCCCGGAACGAAGAAATGACCATTACCTTCACACTGTTTGCGATTATTCATTTTATACGATGGTAAAACTGTTGTACATACATCGTATTTTATGCTTCTGGCGTTGACTTCTTAGGCCCTAACTATTCGATCAGGTGGAGCAACGCCCTAGTGTGAAGCCTAGGTTGCCCGAAACGTAGAAATGACCATAACTTTCATACTGGTTGCAATTATTCGTTTTATACGATGGAAAAACTGTTGCATTAATTTTGTATTTGGTGCTTCTGGCGTTGACTTCATAGGCCCTAACTATTCGATGTGGTTGAGCAACGCCCTAGAGTGAAGCCTAGATTGCCCGGAACGTAGAAATGACCATAGCTTTCATACTGGTTGCAATTATTCGTTTTATACGATGGAAAAACTGTTGTATTTATTTTGTATTTGGTGCTCCTGGCGTTGACTTCTTAGGCCCTAGCTATTGGATCTGGTGGAGCAGCGCCCTAGCGTGAAGCCTAGGTTGCCCGGAACGTGGAAATGACCATAACTGTCAGACTGTTTGCAATTACTCGTTTTATACGATGGAAAGACTGTTGTATTTATTTTGCATTTTATGCCTCTGGCGTTGACTCCTAAGGCCGTAGCTATTCGGCGTGGTGGAGCAACGCCCTATAGTGAAGCATAGGTTGCCCGGAACGTAGAAATGACCAAAACTTTCATACTGGTTGCAATTATTCGTTTTATACGATGGAAAAACTGTTGTATTTATTTTGTATTTGGTGCTTCTGGCGTTGACTTCTTAGGCCCTAACTGTTAGATGTGGAGGGCCAACGCCCTAGAGTGAAGCCTAGGTTGCCCGGAACGTAGAAATGACCATAACTTTCACACTGGTTTCAATTATTCGTTTTATACAATGGAAAAACTGTTCTATTTATTTTATATTTTATGCTTCGGGCGTTGACTTCTATGGCCCTAGCTATACGGTCTGGTGGAGCAACGCCCTAGAGTGAAGCCTAGGTTGCCCGGAACGAAGAAATGACCATTACCTTCACACTGTTTGCGATTATTCATTTTATACGATGGTAAAACTGTTGTACATACATCGTATTTTATGCTTCTGGCGTTGACTTCTTAGGCCCTAACTATTCGATCAGGTGGAGCAACGCCATAGGGTGAAGCCTAGGTTGCGCGGAACGTAGAAATGACCATAACTTTCACACTGGTTTCAATTATTCGTTTTATACAATGGAAAAACTGTTCTACTTATTTTGTATTTTATGCTTCGGCCGTTGACTCCTAACGCCCCAACTATTTGATCTGGTGGAGCACCGCCCTGTAGTGAAGCCTAGGTTGCCCGGAACGTAGAAATGACCATAACTTTCACACTGGTTTCAATTATTCGATTTATACAATGGAAAAACTGTTCTATTTATTTTATATTTTATGCTGCGGGCGTTGACTTCAAGGCCCTAACTATTCGGTCTGGTGGAGCAACGCCCTAGAGTGAAGCCTAGGTTGCCCGGAACGTAGAAATGACCATAGCTTTCATACTGGTTGCAATTATTCGTTTTATACGATGGAAAAACTGTTGTATTTATTTTGTATTTGGTGCTCCTGGCGTTGACTTCTTAGGCCCTATCTATTGGATCTGGTGGAGCAGCGCCGTAGGGTGAAGCCTAGGTTGCCCGGAACGTGGAAATGAACATAACTATCAGACTGGTTGCAATTACTCGTGTTATACGATGGAAAGACTGTTGTATTTATATTGCATTTTATAGTTATGGCGTTGTGTTCTAGGGCCGTAGCTATTGGATGTGGTTGAGCAACGCCCTAGAGTGAAGCCCAGGATGCCCGCAGCGTAGAAATGACCATATCTTTCACACTGTTTGCAATTATTCATATTATACAGTGGAAAAACAGCTGTATTTATATTGCATTTTATGCTTCTGGCATTGACTTCTAAGGCCCTAACTATTCGATGTGGTGGAGCAACGTCCTAGAGAGAAGCCTAGGTTGCCCGGAACGTAGAACTGACCATAGCTTTCACACTGGTTGCAATTATTCCTGGTATACAAGTGAAAAACTGTTGAATTTATATTGTATTTTATGCTTCTGGCGTTGACTTCTTAGGCCCTATCTATTCGATCTGGCGGAGCAACGCCCTAGAGTCAAGCCTAGGTTGCCCGGAACGTAGAAATGACCATTACTTTCACACTGGTTGCAATTACTCCAGTTATACGATGGAAAATCTGTTGTATTTATATTGTATTTTATGCTTCTTGCGTTCACTTCTTAGGCCCTAACTATTCGACCTGATGGAGCACCGCCCTATAGTGAAGCCGAGGTTGCCTGGAACGTAGAAATGACCATTACCTTCACACTGGTTGAAATTATTCGTTTTATACGATGGAAAAGCTGTTGTACATATATTGTATTTTATGCTTCTGGCGTTGACTTCTTAGGCCCTAACTATTCGATCTGGTGGAGCAACGCCCTAGAGTGAAGCCTAGGTTGCCCGGAACGTAGAAATGACCATTACTTTCATACTGTTTGCAATTATTCATTTTATACGATGGAAAAACTGTGGTATTTTTATTGTATTTTATGCTTCAGGCGTTGACCTCTAAGGCCGTAGCTATTCGATGTGGTGGAGCAACGCCCTAGAGTGAAGCCTAGGTTGCTCCGAACGTAGAAATGACCATAGCTTTCATACTGGTTGCAATTATTCGTTTCATACGATGGAAAAACTGTTGTATTTATACTGTATTTTATGCTTCTGGCGTTGACTTCTAAGGCCCTAACTATTCGATCTGGTGGAACAGCGCCCTAGAGTAAACCCTGGGTTGCCCGGAACGTAGATATGACCATCACTTTCACACTGGTTGCAATTATTCGTTTTATACGATGGAAAAACTGTTGTATTTTTTTGTATTTGGTGTTTCTGGCGTTGACTTCTTAGGCCCTAACTGTTAGATGTGGAGGGCCAACGCCCTAGAGTGAAGCCTAGGTTGCCCGGAACGTAGAAATGACCGTTACTTTCACACTGTTTGCAAACGTACATTACATACGATGGAAAAGCTGTTGTATTTATATTGTATTTTATGCTTCTGGCGTTGACTTCTTAGGCCCTAACTATTTGATCTGGTGGAGCACCGCCCTGTAGGGAAGCCTAGGCTGCCCGGAACGTAGAAATGACCATAACTTTCACACTGGTTTCAATTACTCGTTTTATACAATGGAAAAACTATTCTATTTATTTTATATTTTATGCTTCGGGCGTTGACTTCTATATCCCTAACTATACGGTCTGGTGGAGCAACGCCCTAGAGTGAAGCCTAGGTTGCCCGGAACGAAGAAATGACCATTACCTTCACACTGTTTGCGATTATTCATTTTATACGATGGTAAAACTGTTGTACATACATCGTATTTTATGCTTCTGGCGTTGACTTCTTAGGCCCTAACTATTCGATCAGGTGGAGCAACGCCCTAGTGTGAAGCCTAGGTTGCCCGAAACGTAGAAATGACCATAACTTTCATACTGGTTGCAATTATTCGTTTTATACGATGGAAAAACTGTTGCATTAATTTTGTATTTGGTGCTTCTGGCGTTGACTTCATAGGCCCTAACTATTCGATGTGGTTGAGCAACGCCCTAGAGTGAAGCCTAGATTGCCCGGAACGTAGAAATGACCATAGCTTTCATACTGGTTGCAATTATTCGTTTTATACGATGGAAAAACTGTTGTATTTATTTTGTATTTGGTGCTCCTGGCGTTGACTTCTTAGGCCCTAGCTATTGGATCTGGTGGAGCAGCGCCCTAGCGTGAAGCCTAGGTTGCCCGGAACGTGGAAATGACCATAACTGTCAGACTGTTTGCAATTACTCGTTTTATACGATGGAAAGACTGTTGTATTTATTTTGCATTTTATGCCTCTGGCGTTGACTCCTAAGGCCGTAGCTATTCGGCGTGGTGGAGCAACGCCCTATAGTGAAGCATAGGTTGCCCGGAACGTAGAAATGACCAAAACTTTCATACTGGTTGCAATTATTCGTTTTATACGATGGAAAAACTGTTGTATTTATTTTGTATTTGGTGCTTCTGGCGTTGACTTCTTAGGCCCTAACTGTTAGATGTGGAGGGCCAACGCCCTAGAGTGAAGCCTAGGTTGCCCGGAACGTAGAAATGACCATAACTTTCACACTGGTTTCAATTATTCGTTTTATACAATGGAAAAACTGTTCTATTTATTTTATATTTTATGCTTCGGGCGTTGACTTCTATGGCCCTAGCTATACGGTCTGGTGGAGCAACGCCCTAGAGTGAAGCCTAGGTTGCCCGGAACGAAGAAATGACCATTACCTTCACACTGTTTGCGATTATTCATTTTATACGATGGTAAAACTGTTGTACATACATCGTATTTTATGCTTCTGGCGTTGACTTCTTAGGCCCTAACTATTCGATCAGGTGGAGCAACGCCATAGGGTGAAGCCTAGGTTGCGCGGAACGTAGAAATGACCATAACTTTCACACTGGTTTCAATTATTCGTTTTATACAATGGAAAAACTGTTCTACTTATTTTGTATTTTATGCTTCGGCCGTTGACTCCTAACGCCCCAACTATTTGATCTGGTGGAGCACCGCCCTGTAGTGAAGCCTAGGTTGCCCGGAACGTAGAAATGACCATAACTTTCACACTGGTTTCAATTATTCGATTTATACAATGGAAAAACTGTTCTATTTATTTTATATTTTATGCTGCGGGCGTTAACTTCAAGGCCCTAACTATTCGGTCTGGTGGAGCAACGCCCTAGAGTGAAGCCTAGGTTGCCCGGAACGTAGAAATGACCATAGCTTTCATACTGGTTGCAATTATTCGTTTTATACGATGGAAAAACTGTTGTATTTATTTTGTATTTGGTGCTCCTGGCGTTGACTTCTTAGGCCCTATCTATTGGATCTGGTGGAGCAGCGCCGTAGGGTGAAGCCTAGGTTGCCCGGAACGTGGAAATGAACATAACTATCAGACTGGTTGCAATTACTCGTGTTATACGATGGAAAGACTGTTGTATTTATATTGCATTTTATAGTTATGGCGTTGTGTTCTAGGGCCGTAGCTATTGGATGTGGTTGAGCAACGCCCTAGAGTGAAGCCCAGGATGCCCGCAGCGTAGAAATGACCATATCTTTCACACTGTTTGCAATTATTCATATTATACAGTGGAAAAACAGCTGTATTTATACTGTATTTTATGCTTCTGGCGTTGACTTCTAAGGCCGCAGCAATTCGATGTGGTGGAGAAACGCCCTAGAGTGAAGCCTAGGTTGCGCGGAACGTAGAAATGACCAAAACTTTCATACTGGTTGCAATTATTTGTTTTATACGATGGAAAAACTGTTGTATTTTTTTGGATTTGGTGCTTCTGGCGTTGACTTCTTAGGCCCTAACTGTTAGATGTGGAGGGCCAACGCCCTAGAGTGAAGCCTAGGTTGCCCGGAACGTAGAAATGACCGTTACTTTCACACTGTTTGCAAATGTACATTACATACGATGGAAAAGCTGTTGTATTTATATTGTATTTTATGCTTCTGGCGTTGACTTCTTAGGCCCTAACTATTTGATCTGGTGGAGCACCGCCCTGTAGGGAAGCCTAGGTTGCCCGGAACGTAGAAATGACCATAACTATCACACTGGTTTCAATTATTCGTTTTATACAATGGAAAAACTGATATATTTATTTTATATTTTATGCTTCGGGCGTTGACTTCTATGGCCCTAACTATACGGTCTGGTGGAGCAACGCCCTAGAGTGAAGCCTAGGTTGCCCGGAACGAAGAAATGACCATTACCTTCACACTGTTTGCGATTATTCATTTTATACGATGGTAAAACTGTTGTACATACATCGTATTTTATGCTTCTGGCGTTGACTTCTTAGGCCCTAACTATTCGATCAGGTGCAGCAACGCCCTAGTGTGAAGCCTAGGTTGCCCGAAACGTAGAAATGACCATAACTTTCATACTGGTTGCAATTATTCGTTTTATACGATGGAAAAACTGTTGTATTAATTTTGTATTTGGTGCTTCTGGCGTTGACCTCATAGGCCCTAACTATTCGATGTGGTTGAGCAACGCCCTAGAGTGAAGCCTAGGTTGCCCGGAACGTAGAAATGACCATAGCTTTCATACTGGTTGCAATTATTCGTTTTATACGATGGAAAAACTGTTGTATTTATTTTGTATTTGGTGCTCCTGGCGTTGACTTCTTAGGCCCTAGCTATTGGATCTGGTGGAGCAGCGCCCTAGGCTGAAGCCTAGGTTGCCCGGAACGTGGAAATGACCGTAACTGTCAGACTGTTTGCAATTACTCGTTTTATACGATGGAAAGACTGTTGTATTTATTTTGCATTTTATGCCTCTGGCGTTGACTTCTTAGGCCCTAACTGTTAGGTGTGGAGGGCCAACGCCCTAGAGTGAAGCCTAGGTTGCCCGGAACGTAGAAATGACCGTTACCTTCACACTGTTTGCAAATGTACATTACATACGATGGAAAAGCTGTTGCATTTATATTGTATTTTATGCTTCTGGCGTTGACTTCTTGGTCCCTAACTATTTGATCTGGTGGAGCACCGCCCTGTAGTGAAGCCTAGGTTGCCCGGAACGTAGAAATGACCATAACTTTCACACTGGTTTCAATTATTCGTTTTATACAATGGAAAAACTGTTCTATTTATTTTATATTTTATGCTTCGGGCGTTGACTTCTATGGCCCTAACTATTCGGTCTGGTGGAGCAGCGCCCTAGAGTGAAGCCTAGGTTGCCCGGAACGAAGAAATGACCATTACCTTCACACTGTTTGCGATTATTCATTTTATACGATGGTAAAACTGTTGTACATACATCGTATTTTATGCTTCTGGCGTTGACTTCTTAGGCCCTAACTATTCGATCAGGTGGAGCAACGCTCTAGTGTGAAGCCTAGGTTGCCCGAAACGTAGAAATGACCATAACTTTCATACTGGTTGCAATTATTCGTTTTATACGATGGAAAAACTGTTGTATTAATTTTGTATTTGGTGCTCCTGGCGTTGTCTTCTTAGGCCCTAGCTATTGGATCTGGTGGAGCAGCGCCCTAGGGTGAAGCCTAGGTTGCCCGGAACGTGGAAATGACCATAACAGTCAGACTGGTTGCAATTACTCGTTTTATACGATGGAAAGACTGTTGTATTTATTTTGCATTTTATGCCTCTGGCGTTGACTCCTAAGGCCGCAGCTATTCGATGTGGTGGAGCAACGCCCTAGACTGAAGCCTAGGTTGCCCGGAACGTAGAAATGACCATAGCTTTCACACTGGTTGCAATTATTCCTGTTTTACAAGTGAAAAACTATTGTATTTATATTGTATTTTATGCTTCTGGCGTTGACTTCCTGGGCCCTAACTATTCTATCTGGAGGAGCAACGCCCTAGAGTGAAGCCTAGGTTGCCCGGAATGCAGAAATGACCGTTACTTTCACAATGTTTGCAATTATTCATTTTATACGATGGAAAAAGCTGTTGTATTTATATTGCTTTTTATGCTTCTGGCGTTGACTTCTAAGGCCGTAGCTATTCGATCTGGTGGAGCAACGCCCTAGAGTGAAGCCAAGGTTGCACAGAACGTAGATATGACCATAACTTTCACACTGGTTGGAATTATTCGTTTCATGCAATGGAAAAACTGTTCTATTAATTTTGTATTTAATGCTTCGGGCGTTGACTTCTTGGGCCCTAACTATTGGATCTGGTGGACCAACGCCCTAGAGTGAAGCCTAGGTTGCCCAGAACGTAGAAATGACCATTACTTTCACACTGGTTGCAATTACTCCAGTTATACGATGGAAAATCTGTTGTATTTATATTGTATTTTATGCTTCTTGCGTTCACTTCTTAGGCGCTAACTATTCGACCTGATGGAGCACCGCCCTAGAGTGAAGCTGAGGTTGCCTGGAACGTAGAAATGACCATTACCTTCACACTGGTTGCAATTATTCGTTTTATACGATGGAAAAACTGTTGTACATATATCGTGTTTTATGCTTCTGGCGTTGACTTCTTAGGCTCTAACTATTCGATCTGGTGGAGCAACGCCCTAGAGTGAAGCCTTGTTTGCCCGGAACGTAGAAATGACCATTACTTTCACACTGGTTGCAATTATCCCTTTTATACGATGGAAAAGCTGTTGTATTTTTATTGTATTTTATGCCTCAGGCGTTGACCTCTAAGGCCGTAGCTATTCGATGTGGTGGAGCAACGCCCTAGAGTGAAGCCTAGGTTGCCCGCAACATAGACAAGACCATCACCTTCACTCTGGTTACAATTATTCCTGTAATACGATGGAAAAGCTGTTGTATTTTTATTGTATTTTATGCTTCTGGCGTGGACTTCTTCGGCCCTACCTATTCGATCTGGTGGAGCAACGCCCTAGGGTGGAGCCTAGCTTGCCCAGAACGTAGAAATGACCATAAGTTTCATACTGGTTGCAATTATTCGTTTTTTACAATGGAAAAACTGTTGTATTTATATTGTGTTTTATGCTTCAGGCGTTGACTTCTTAGGATCTAACTATTCGATCTGGTGGAACAACGCCCTAGAGTGAAGCCTTGTTTGCCCGGAACGTAGAAATGACCATTACTTGCACACTGGGTGCCATTATTCGTTTTATACGATGGAAAAACTGTTGTATTTATTTTGTATTTGGCGCTCCTGACGTTGACTTCTTAGGCCCTAACTATTGAATCTGGTGGACCAACGACATAGAGTGAAGCCTAGGTTACCCGGAACGTAGAAATGACCATTACCTTCACGCTTGTTGCAATTATTCCTGTTGTACGATGGAAAAACGTCTGTATCTATATTGTATCTTATGCTTCCGGCGTTGACTTCTAAAGCTCTAACTCTTCGATCGCGTGGAGCAATGCCTCAGAATTAAGTCTAGGATGCCCGGAACGTAGAAATGGCCATTGCTTTCACACTGGTTGCATTTATTCCTGTTATACGATGTAAAAGCTGTTGTATTTATATTGTATTTTATGCTTCAGGCGATCGCTTCTTAGGCCATAACTATCCGATGTGGTGGAGCAACGCCCTAGAGTGATGCCTAGGTTGCACGGAACGTAGAAACGACCGTTACCTTCACACTTGTTGCAATTATTCATGTTATACGATGGAAAAACTGTTGTATTTATTTTGTATTTGGTGCTTCTGGCGTTGACTTCTTAGGCCCCAACTATTGGATCTGGTTGAGCAACGCCCTAGAGTGAAGCCTAGGTTGCCCGGAACGTAGAAATGACCATAACTTTCACACTGGTTTCAATTACTCGTTTTATACAATGGAAAAACTGTTCTATTTATTTTATATTTTATGCTTCGGGCGTTGACTTCTATGGCCCTAACTATACGGTCTGGTGGAGCAACGCCCTAGAGTGAAGCCTAGGTTGCCCGGAACGAAGAAATGACCATTACCTTCACACTGTTTGCGATTATCCATTTTATACGATGGTAAAACTGTTGTACATACATCGTATTTTATGCTTCTGGCGTTGACTTCTTAGGCCCTAACTATTCGATCAGGTGGAGCAACGCCCTAGTGTGAAGCCTAGGTTGCCCGAAACGTAGAAATGACCATAACTTTCATACTGGTTGCAATTATTCGTTTTATACGATGGAAAAACTGTTGTATTAATTTTGTATTTGGTGCTTCTGGCGTTGACTTCATAGGCCCTAACTATTCGATGTGGTTGAGCAACGCCCTAGAGTGAAGCCTAGAATGCCCGGAACGTAGAAATGACCATAGCTTTCATACTGGTTGCAATTATTCGTTTTATACGATGGAAAAACTGTTGTATTTATTTTGTATTTGGTGCTCCTTGCGTTGACTTCTTAGGCCCTAGCTATTGGATCTGGTGGAGCAGCGCCCTAGGGTGAAGCCTAGGTTGCCCGGAACGTGGAAATGACCATAACTGTCAGACTGTTTGCAATTACTCGTTTTATACGATGGAAAGACTGTTGTATTTATTTTGCATTTTATGCCTCTGGCGTTGACTCCTAAGGCCGTAGCTATTCGATGTGGTGGAGCAACGCCCTAGAGTGAAGCATAGGTTGCCCGGAACGTAGAAATGACCAAAACTTTCATACTGGTTGCAATTATTCGTTTTATACGATGGAAAAACTGTTGTATTTATTTTGTATTTGGTGGTTCTGGCGTTGACTTCTTAGGCCCTAACTGTTAGATGTGGAGGGCCAACGCCCTAGAGTGAAGCCTAGGTTGCCCGGAACGTAGAAATGACCGTTACTTTCACACTGTTTGCAAATGTACATTACATACGATGGAAAAGCTGTTGTATTTATATTGTATTTTATGCTTCTGGCGTTGACTTCTTAGGCCCTAACTATTTGATCTGGTGGAGCACCGCCCTGTAGGGAAGCCTAGGTTGCCCGGAACGTAGAAATGACCATAACTTTCACACTGGTTTCAATTATTCGTTTTATACAATGGAAAAACTGATATATTTATTTTATATTTTATGCTTCGGGCGTTGACTTCTATGGCCCTAACTATACGGTCTGGTGGAGCAACGCCCTAGAGTGAAGCCTAGGTTGCCCGGAACGAAGAAATGACCATTACCTTCACACTGTTTGCGATTATTCATTTTATACGATGGTAAAACTGTTGTACATACATCGTATTTTATGCTTCTGGCGTTGACTTCTTAGGCCCTAACTATTCGATCAGGTGCAGCAACGCCCTAGTGTGAAGCCTAGGTTGCCCGAAACGTAGAAATGACCATAACTTTCATACTGGTTGCAATTATTCGTTTTATACGATGGAAAAACTGTTGTATTAATTTTGTATTTGGTGCTTCTGGCGTTGACTTCATAGGCCCTAACTATTCGATGTGGTTGAGCAACGCCCTAGAGTGAAGCCTAGGTTGCCCGGAACGTAGAAATGACCATAGCTTTCATACTGGTTGCAATTACTCGTTTTATACGATGGAAAGACTGTTGTATTTATTTTGCATTTTATGCCTCTGGCGTTGACTCCTAAGGCCGTAGCTATTCGATGTGGTGGAGCAACGCCCTAGAGTGAAGCATAGGTTGCCCGGAACGTAGAAATGACCAAAACTTTCATACTGGTTGCAATTATTCGTTTTATACGATGGAAAAACTGTTGTATTTATTTTGTATTTGGTGCTTCTGGCGTTGACTTCTTAGGCCCTAACTGTTAGATGTGGAGGGCCAACGCCCTAGAGTGAAGCCTAGGTTGCCCGGAACGTAGAAATGACCGTTACTTTCACACTGTTTGCAAATGTACATTACATACGATGGAAAAGCTGTTGTATTTATATTGTATTTTATGCTTCTGGCGTTGACTTCTTAGGCCCTAACTATTTGGTCTGGTGGATCACCGCCCTGTAGGGAAGCCTAGGTTGCCCGGAACGTAGAAATGACCATAACTTTCACACTGGTTTCAATTATTCGTTTTATACAATGGAAAAACTGTTCTATTTATTTTATATTTTATGCTTCGGGCGTTGACTTCTATGGCCCTAACTATACGGTCTGGTGGAGCAACGCCCTAGAGTGAAGCCTAGGTTGCCCGGAACGAAGAAATGACCATTACCTTCACACTGTTTGCGATTATTCATTTTATACGATGGTAAAACTGTTGTACATACATCGTATTTTATGCTTCTGGCGTTGACTTCTTAGGCCCTAACTATTCGATCAGGTGGAGCAACGCCCTAGTGTGAAGCCTAGGTTGCCCGGAACGTGGAAATGACCATAACTTTCATACTGGTTGCAATTATTCGTTTTATACGATGAAAAAAATGTTGTATTTTTATTGTATTTTATGATTCAGGCGTTGACTTCCAAGGCCCTAACTATTCGATGTGGTGGAGCAACGCCCTAGAGCAAAACCTAGGTTGCCCGGAACGTAGAAATGACCATTACCTTCACGCTTGTTGCAATTATTCCTGTTATACGATGGAGAAACTGTTGGATTTTGATTCTACTTTATGTTTCTGGCGTTGACTTCTAAGGCCCTATGTATTCGATCTGGTGGAGCAATGCCTCAGAGTTAAGTCTAGGATGCCCGGAACGTAGAAATGGCCATTACTTTCACACTGGTTGCAATTACTCCAGTTATACGATGGAAAATCTGTTGTATTTATATTGTATTTTATGCTTCTTGCGTTCACTTCTTAGGCCCTAACTATTCGACCTGATGGAGCACCGCCCTAGAGTGAAGCTGAGGTTGCCCGGAACGTAGAAATGACCATAACTTTCACACTGGTTGCAATTATCCCTTTTATACGATGGAAAAGCTGTTGTATTTTTATTGTATTTTATGCCTCAGGCGTTGACCTCTAAGGCCGTAGCTATTCGATGTGGTGGAGCAACGCCCTAGAGTGAAGCCTAGGTTGCCCGGAACGTAGAAATGACCATAGCTTTCACACTGGATGCAATTATTCCTGTTTTAGAAGTGAAAAACTATTGTATTTATATTGTATTTTATGCTTCTGGCGTTGACTTCCTGGGCCCTAACTATTCTATCTGGAGGAGCAACGCCCTAGAGTGAAGCCTAGGTTGCCCGGAATGCAGAAATGACCATCACTTTCACACTGGTGGCAATTATTCCTGTTATACGATGGACAAACTGTTGGATTTTGATTGTACTTTATGCTTCTGGCGTTGACTTCTAAGGCCCTATGTATTCGATCTGGTGGAGCGATGCCTCAGAGTTAAGTCTAGGATGCCCGGAACGTAGAAATGGCCATTACTTTCACACTGGTTGCAATTACTCGTTTTATACGATGGAAAAGCTATTGTATTTATATTGTATTTTATGCTTCTGGCGTTGACTTCTAAGGCCCTAACTATTCGATCTGGTGGAGCAACGCCCTGGAGTGAAGCCTAGGTAGCGCGGAACGTAGAAATGACCATTACCTTCACACTGCTTGCAAATATACATTATATACGATGGAAAAGCTGTTGTACCTATTTTGTATTTTATGCTTCTGGCGTTGACTTCTTAGGCCCTAACTATTGGATCTGGTGGACCAACGCCCTAGAGTGAAGCCTTGGTTGCCCGGAACGTGGAAATGACCGTCACTTTGACACTGGTTGCAATTATTCCCGTTATACGCTGGAAAAACTGTTGTATTTTTACTGTATTTTATGTTTCGGGCGTCGACTTCTAAGTCCCTATCTATTCGATCTGGTGGAGCAACGCCCTAGAGTGAAGCCTGGGATGCCCGAAACGTCGACATGACCATTACTTTCAGTCTGGTTGCAATTATTCATGCTATACGATGGAAGAACTGTTGTATTTTTATTGTATTTTATGCTTCTGGCGTTGACTTCTTAGGCCCTAACCATTCGATCTGGTGGAGCAACGCCCTCGAGTGAAGCATAGGTTGCGCGGAACGTAGAAATGACCATAAGTTTCATACTGGTTGCAATTATTCGTTTTATACAATGGAAAAACTGTTGTATTTATATTGTGTTTTATGCTTCAGGCGTTGACTTCTTAGGCCCTAACTATTCGATCTGGTGGAACAACGCCCTAGAGTGAAGCCTTGTTTGCCCGGAACGTAGAAATGACCATTACTTGCACACTGGGTGCCATTATTCGTTTTATACGATGGAAAAACTGTTGTATTTATTTTGTATTTGGTGCTCCTGACGTTGACTTCTTAGGCCCTAACTATTGAATCTGGTGGACCAACGACATAGAGTGAAGCCTAGGTTACCCGGAACGTAGAAATGACCATTACCTTCACGCTTGTTGCAATTATTCCTGTTGTACGATGGAAAAACGTCTGTATCTATATTGTATTTTATGCTTCCGGCGTTGACTTCTAAAGCTCTAACTCTTCGATCGCGTGGAGCAATGCCTCAGAATTAAGTCTAGGATGCCCGGAACGTAGAAATGGCCGTTGCTTTCACACTGGTTGCATTTATTCCTGTTATACGATGTAAAAGCTGTTGTATTTATATTGTATTTTATGCTTCAGGCGATGGCTTCTTAGGCCATAACTATCCGATGTGGTGGAGCAACGCCCTAGAGTGATGCCTAGGTTGCACGGAACGTAGAAACGACCGTTACCTTCACACTTGTTGCAATTATTCATGTTATACGATGGAAAAACTGTTTTATTTATTTTGTATTTGGTGCTTCTGGCGTTGACTTCTTAGGCCCCAACTATTGGATCTGGTTGAGCAACGCCCTAGAGTGAAGCCTAGGTTGCCCAGAACGTAGAAACGACCATAACTTTCACACTGGTTGCAATTATTCGTTTTATACAATGGAAAAACTGTTCTATTTATTTTGTTTTTTATGCTTCGCGCGTAGACTTCTAAGGCCCTAACTATTCGATCTGCTGGAGCAACGCCCTAGAGTGAAGCCTAGGTTGCCCGGAACGTAGATATGACCATCACTTTCACACTGGTTGCAATTATTCGTTTTATACGATGGAAAAACTGTTGTATTTTTTTGTATTTGGTGCTTCTGGCGTTGACTTCTTAGGCCCTAACTGTTAGATGTGGAGGGCCAACGCCATAGAGTGAAGCCTAGGTTGCCCGGAACGTAGAAATGACCGTTACTTTCACACTGTTTGCAAATGTGCATTACATACGATGGAAAAGCTGTTGTATTTATATTGTATTTTATGCTTCTGGCGTTGACTTCTTAGGCCCTAACTATTTGATCTGGTGGAGCACCGCCCTGTAGGGAAGCCTAGGCTGCCCGGAACGTAGAAATGACCATAACTTTCACACTGGTTTCAATTACTCGTTTTATACAATGGAAAAACTATTCTATTAATTTTATATTTTATGCTTCGGGCGTTGACTTCTATGGCCCTAACTATACGGTCTGGTGGAGCAACGCCCTAGAGTGAAGCCTAGGTTGCCCGGAACGAAGAAATGACCATTACCTTCACACTGTTTGCGATTATTCATTTTATACGATGGTAAAACTGTTGTACATACATCGTATTTTATGCTTCTGGCGTTGACTTCTTAGGCCCTAACTATTCGATCAGGTGGAGCAACGCCCTAGTGTGAAGCCTAGGTTGCCCGAAACGTAGAAATGACCATAACTTTCATACTGGTTGCAATTATTCGTTTTATACGAAGGAAAAATTGTTGTATTAATTTTGTATTTGGTGCTCCTGGCGTTGACTTCTTAGGCCCTATCTATTGCATCTGGTCGAGCAGCGCCCTAGGGTGAAGCCTAGGTTGCCCGGAACGTGGAAATGAACATAACTATCAGACTGGTTGCAATTACTCGTGTTATACGATGGAAAGACTGTTGTATTTATATTGCATTTTATAGTTATGGCGTTGTGTTCTAGGGCCGTAGCTATTGGATGTGGTTGAGCAACGCCCTAGAGTGAAGCCCAGGATGCCCGCAGCGTAGAAATGACCATATCTTTCACACTGTTTGCAATTATTCATATTATACAGTGGAAAAACAGCTGTATTTATATTGCATTTTATGCTTCTGGCATTGACTTCTAAGGCCCTAGCTATTCGATGTGGTGGAGAAACGTCCTAGAGAGAAGCCTAGGTTGCCCGGAACGTAGAAATGACCATAGCTTTCACACTGGTTGCAATTATTCCTGGTATACAAGTGAAAAACTGTTGAATTTATATTGTATTTTATGCTTCTGGCGTTGACTTCTTAGGCCCTATCTATTCGATCTGGCGGAGCAACGCCCTAGAGTGTAGCCTAGGTTGCCCGGAATGTAGAAATGACCATCACTTTCACACTGTTTGCAATTATTCTTGTTATACGATCGAAAAACTGTTGTATTTATTTTGCATTTTATGCCTCTGGCGTTGACTCCTAAGGCCGTAGCTATTCGATGTGGTGGAGCAACGACCTAGAGTGAAGCCTAGGTTGCCCGGAACGTAGAAATGACCATGTCTTTCACACTGGTTGCAATTATTCCTGTTATACGATGGAAAAACTGTTGTACTTATATTATATTTTATGCTTCAGGCGTTGACTTCTAAGGCCGTAGCTATTCGATGTGGTGGAGCAATGCCCTAGAGTGAAGCCTAGGATGCCCGCAACGTAGAAATGACCATATTTTTCACACTGTTTAGAATTATTCCTGTTATAAGATTGAAAAGCTGTTGTATTTATATTGTATTTTATGCTTCTGGCGTTGACTTCTTAGGCCCTAAGTATTTGATCTGGTGGAGCACCGCCCTGTAGGGAAGCCTAGGTTGCCCGGAACGTAGAAATGACCATAACTTTCACACTGGTTTCAATTATTCGTTTTATACAATGGAAAAACTGTTCTATTTATTTTATATTTTATGCTTCGGGCGTTGACTTCTATGGCCCTAACTATACGGTCTGGTGGAGCAACGCCCTAGAGTGAAGCCTAGGTTGCCCGGAACGAAGAAATGACCATTACCTTCACACTGTTTGCGATTATTCATTTTATACGATGGTAAAACTGTTGTACATACATCGTATTTTATGCTTCTGGCGTTGACTTCTTAGGCGCTAACTATTCGATCAGGTGCAGCAACGCCCTAGTGTGAAGCCTAGGCTGCCCGAAACGTAGAAATGACCATAACTTTCATACTGGTTGAAATTATTCGTTTTATACGATGGAAAAACTGTTGTATTAATTTTGTATTTGGTGCTTCTGGCGTTGACTTCATAGGCCCTAACTTTTCGATGTGGTTGAGCAACGCCCTAGAGTGAAGCCTAGATTGCCCGGAACGTAGAAATGATCATAGCTTTCATACTGGTTGCAATTATTCGTTTTATACGATGGAAAAACTGTTGTATTTATTTTGTATTTGGTGCTCCTGGCGTTGACTTCTTAGGCCCTAGCTATTGGATCTGGTGGAGCAGCGCCCTAGGGTGAAGCCTAGGTTGCCCGGAACGTGGAAATGACCATAACTGTCAGACTGTTTGCAATTACTCGTTTTATACGATGGAAAGACTCTTGTATTTATTTTGCATTTTATGCCTCTGGCGTTGACTTCTTAGGCCATAACTATTCGATGTGGTTGAGCAACGCCCTAGAGTGAAGCCTAGATTGCCCGGAACGTAGAAATGACCATAGCTTTCATACTGGTTGCAATTATTCGTTTTATACGATGGAAAAACTGTTGTATTTATTTTGTATTTGGTGCTCCTGGCGTTGTCTTCTTAGGCCCTAGCTATTGGATCTGGTGGAGCAGCGCCCTAGGGTGAAGCCTAGGTTGCCCGGAACGTGGAAATGACCATAAAAGTCAGACTGGTTGCAATTACTCGTTTTATACGATGGAAAGACTGTTGTATTTATTTTGCATTTTATGCCTCTGGCGTTGACTCCTAAGGCCGCAGCTATTCGATGTGGTGGAGCAACGCCCTAGAGTGAAGCCTAGGTTGCCCGGAACGTAGAAATGACCATAGCTTTCACACTGGATGCGATTATTCCTGTTTTAGAAGTGAAAAACTATTGTATTTATATTGTATTTTATGCTTCTGGCGTTGACTTCCTGGGCCCTAACTATTCTATCTGGAGGAGCAACGCCCTAGAGTGAAGCCTAGGTTGCCCGGAATGCAGAAATGACCATCACTTTCACACTGGTGGCAATTATTCCTGTTATACGATGGACAAACTGTTGGATTTTGATTGTACTTTATGCTTCTGGCGTTGACTTCTAAGGCCCTATGTATTCGATCTGGTGGAGCGATGCCTCAGAGTTAAGTCTAGGATGCCCGGAACGTAGAAATGGCCATTACTTTCACACTGGTTGCAATTACTCGTTTTATACGATGGAAAAGCTATTGTATTTATATTGTATTTTATGCTTCTGGCGTTGACTTCTAAGGCCCTAACTATTCGATCTGGTGGAGCAACGCCCTGGAGTGAAGCCTAGGTAGCGCGGAACGTAGAAATGACCATTACCTTCACACTGCTTGCAAATATACATTATATACGATGGAAAAGCTGTTGTACCTATTTTGTATTTTATGCTTCTGGCGTTGACTTCTTAGGCCCTAACTATTGGATCTGGTGGACCAACGCCCTAGAGTGAAGCCTTGGTTGCCCGGAACGTGGAAATGACCGTCACTTTGACACTGGTTGCAATTATTCCCGTTATACGCTGGAAAAACTGTTGTATTTTTACTGTATTTTATGTTTCGGGCGTCGACTTCTAAGTCCCTATCTATTCGATCTGGTGGAGCAACGCCCTAGAGTGAAGCCTGGGATGCCCGAAACGTCGACATGACCATTACTTTCACTCTGGTTGCAATTATTCATGCTATACGATGGAAGAACTGTTGTATTTTTATTGTATTTTATGCTTCTGGCGTTGACTTCTTAGGCCCTAACCATTCGATCTGGTGGAGCAACGCCCTCGAGTGAAGCATAGGTTGCGCGGAACGTAGAAATGACCATAAGTTTCATACTGGTTGCAATTATTCGTTTTATACAATGGAAAAACTGTTGTATTTATATTGTGTTTTATGCTTCAGGCGTTGACTTCTTAGGCCCTAACTATTCGATCTGGTGGAACAACGCCCTAGAGTGAAGCCTTGTTTGCCCGGAACGTAGAAATGACCATTACTTGCACACTGGGTGCCATTATTCGTTTTATACGATGGAAAAACTGTTGTATTTATTTTGTATTTGGTGCTCCTGACGTTGACTTCTTAGGCCCTAACTATTGAATCTGGTGGACCAACGACATAGAGTGAAGCCTAGGTTACCCGGAACGTAGAAATGACCATTACCTTCACGCTTGTTGCAATTATTCCTGTTGTACGATGGAAAAACGTCTGTATCTATATTGTATTTTATGCTTCCGGCGTTGACTTCTAAAGCTCTAACTCTTCGATCGCGTGGAGCAATGCCTCAGAATTAAGTCTAGGATGCCCGGAACGTAGAAATGGCCGTTGCTTTCACACTGGTTGCATTTATTCCTGTTATACGATGTAAAAGCTGTTGTATTTATATTGTATTTTATGCTTCAGGCGATGGCTTCTTAGGCCATAACTATCCGATGTGGTGGAGCAACGCCCTAGAGTGATGCCTAGGTTGCACGGAACGTAGAAACGACCGTTACCTTCACACTTGTTGCAATTATTCATGTTATACGATGGAAAAACTGTTGTATTTATTTTGTATTTGGTGCTTCTGGCGTTGACTTCTTAGGCCCCAACTATTGGATCTGGTTGAGCAACGCCCTAGAGTGAAGCCTAGGTTGCCCGGAACGTAGAAACGACCATAACTTTCACACTGGTTGCAATTATTCGTTTTATACAATGGAAAAACTGTTCTATTTATTTTGTTTTTTATGCTTCGCGCGTAGACTTCTAAGGCCCTAACTATTCGATCTGCTGGAGCAACGCCCTAGAGTGAAGCCTAGGTTGCCCGGAACGTAGATATGACCATCACTTTCACACTGGTTGCAATTATTCGTTTTATACGATGGAAAAACTGTTGTATTTTTTTGTATTTGGTGCTTCTGGCGTTGACTTCTTAGGCCCTAACTGTTAGATGTGGAGGGCCAACGCCCTAGAGTGAAGCCTAGGTTTGCCGGAACGTAGAAATGACCGTTACTTTCACACTGTTTGCAAATGTGCATTACATACGATGGAAAAGCTGTTGTATTTATATTGTATTTTATGCTTCTGGCGTTGACTTCTTAGGCCCTAACTATTTGATCTGGTGAAGCACCGCCCTGTAGGGAAGCCTAGGCTGCCCGGAACGTAGAAATGACCATAACTTTCACACTGGTTTCAATTACTCGTTTTATACAATGGAAAAACTATTCTATTTATTTTATATTTTATGCTTCGGGCGTTGACTTCTATGGCCCTAACTATACGGTCTGGTGGAGCAACGCCCTAGAGTGAAGCCTAGGTTGCCCGGAACGAAGAAATGACCATTACCTTCACACTGTTTGCGATTATTCATTTTATACGATGGTAAAACTGTTGTACATACATCGTATTTTATGCTTCTGGCGTTGACTTCTTAGGCCCTAACTATTCGATCAGGTGGAGCAACGCCCTAGTGTGAAGCCTAGGTTGCCCGAAACGTAGAAATGACCATAACTTTCATACTGGTTGCAATTATTCGTTTTATACGATGGAAAAACTGTTGTATTAATTTTGTATTTGGTGCTTCTGGCGTTGACTTCATAGGCCCTAACTATTCGATGTGGTTGAGCAACGCCCTAGAGTGAAGCCTAGATTGCCCGGAACGTAGAAATGACCATAGCGTTCATACTGGTTGCAATTATTCGTTTTATGCGATGGAAAAACTGTTGTATTTGTTTTGTATTTGGTGCTCCTGGCGTTGACTTCTTAGGCCCTAGCTATTGGATCTGGTGGAGCAGCGCCCTAGGGTGAAGCCTAGGTTGCCCGGAACGTGGAAATAACCATAACTGTCAGACTGTTTGCAATTACTCGTTTTATACGATGGAAAGACTGTTGTATTTATTTTGCATTTTATGCCTCTGGCGTTGACTCCTAAGGCCGTAGCTATTCGGTGTGGTGGAGCAACGCCCTAGAGTGAAGCCTAGGTTGCCCGGAACGTAGAAATGACCAAAACTTTCATACTGGTTGCAATTATTCGTTTTATACGATCGAAAAACTGTTGTATTTATTTTGTATTTGGTGCTTCTGGCGTTGACTTCTTAGGCCCTAACTGTTAGATGTGGAGGGCCAACGCCCTAGAGTGAAGCCTAGGTTGCCCGGAACGTAGAAATGACCGTTACTTTCACACTGTTTGCAAATGTACATTACATACGATGGAAAAGCTGTTGTATTTATATTGTATTTTATGCTTCTGGCGTTGACTTCTTAGGCCCTAACTATTTGATCTGGTGGATCACCGCCCTGTAGGGAAGCCTAGGTTGCCCGCAACGTAGAAATGACCATAACTTTCACACTGGTTTCAATTATTCGTTTTATACAATGGAAAAACTGTTCTATTTATTTTATATTTTATGCTTCGGGCGTTGACTTCTATGGCCCTAACTATACGGTCTGGTGGAGCAACGCCCTAGAGTGAAGCCTAGGTTGCCCGGAACGAAGAAATGACCATTACCTTCACACTGTTTGCGATTATTCATTTCATACGATGGTAAAACTGTTGTACATACATCGTATTTTATGCTTCTGGCGTTGACTTCTTAGGCCCCAACTATTCGATCAGGTGGAGCAACACCATAGGGTGAAGCCTAGGTTGCGCGGAACGTAGAAATGACCATAACTTTCACACTGGTTTCAATTATTCGTTTTATACAATGGAAAAACTGTTCTACTTATTTTGTATTTTATGCTTCGGCCGTTGACTCCTAACGCCCCAACTATTTGATCTGGTGGAGCACCGCCCTGTAGTGAAGCCTAGGTTGCCCGGAACGTAGAAATGACCATAACTTTCACACTGGTTTCAATTATTCGATTTATACAATGGAAAAACTGTTCTATTTATTTTATATTTTATGCTGCGGGCGTTGACTTCAAGGACCTAACTATTCGGTCTGGTGGAGCAACGCCCTAGAGTGAAGCCTAGGTTGCCCGGAACGTAGAAATGACCATAGCTTTCATAGTGGTTGCAATTATTGGTTTTATACGATGGAAAAACTGTTGGATTTATTTTGTATTTGGTGCTCCTGGCGTTGACTTCTTAGGCCCTATCTATTGGATCTGGTGGAGCAGCGCCCTAGGGTGAAGCCTAGGTTGCCCGGAACGTGGAAATGAACATAACTATCAGACTGGTTGCAATTACTCGTGTTATACGATGGAAAGACTGTTGTATTTATATTGCATTTTATAGTTATGGCGTTGTGTTCTAGGGCCGTAGCTATTGGATGTGGTTGAGCAACGCCCTAGAGTGAAGCCCAGGATGCCCGCAGCGTAGAAATGACCATATCTTTCACACTGTTTGCAATTATTCATATTATACAGTGGAAAAACAGCTGTATTTATATTGCATTTTATGCTTCTGGCATTGACTTCTAAGGCCCTAACTATTCGATGTGGTGGAGCAACGTACTCGAGAGAAGCCTTGGTTGCCCGGAACGTAGAAATGACCATAGCTTTCACACTGGTTGCAATTATTCCTGGTATACAAGTGAAAAACTGTTGAATTTATATTGTATTTTATGCTTCTGGCGTTGTCTTCTTAGGCCCTATCTATTCGATCTGGCGGAGCAACGCCCTAGAGTGTAGCCTAGGTTGCCCGGAATGTAGAAATGACCATCACTTTCACACTGTTTGCAATTATTCTTGTTATACGATCGAAAAACTGTTGTATTTATTTTGCATTTTATGCCTCTGGCGTTGACTCCTAAGGCCGTAGCTATTCGATGTGGTGGAGCAACGCCCTAGAGTGAAGCCTAGGTTGCCCGGAACGTAGAAATGTCCATGTCTTTCACACTGGTTGCAATTATTCCTGTTATACGATGGAAAAACTGTTGTACTTATATTATATTTTATGCTTCAGGCGTTGGCTTCTAAGGCCGTAGCTATTCGAGGTGGTGGAGCAATGCCCTAGAGTGAAGCCTAGGATGCCCGCAACGTAGAAATGACCATATTTTTCACACTGTTTAGAATTAGTCCTGTTATAAGATTGAAAAACTGTTGTATTTATACTGTATTTGATGCTTCTGGCGTTGACTTCTAAGGCCGCAGCAATTCGATGTGGTGGAGCAACGCCCTAGAGTGAAGCCTAGGTTGCGCGGAACGTAGAAATGACCAAAACTTTCATACTGGTTGCAATTATTCGTTTTATACGATGGAAAAACTGTTGTATTTTTTTGTATTTGGTGCTTCTGGCGTTGACTTCTTAGGCCCTAACTGATAGATGTGGAGGGCCAACGCCCTATAGTGAAGCCTAGGTTGTCCGGAACGTAGAAATGACCGTTGCTTTCACACTGTTTGCAAATGTACATTACATACGATGGAAAAGCTGTTGTATTTATATTGTATTTTATGCTTCTGGCGTTGACTTCTTAGGCCCTAACTATTTGATCTGGTGGAGCACCGCCCTGTAGGGAAGCCTAGGTTGCCCGGAACGTAGAAATGACCATAACTTTCACACTGGTTTCAATTATTCGTTTTATACAATGGAAAAACTGTTCTATTTATTTTATATTTTATGCTTCGGGCGTTGACTTCAAGGACCTAACTATTCGGTCTGGTGGAGCAACGCCCTAGAGTGAAGCCTAGGTTGCCCGGAACGTAGAAATGACCATAGCTTTCATAGTGGTTGCAATTATTGGTTTTATACGATGGAAAAACTGTTGTATTTATTTTGTATTTGGTGCTCCTGGCGTTGACTTCTTAGGCCCTATCTATTGGATCTGGTGGAGCAGCGCCCTAGGGTGAAGCCTAGGTTGCCCGGAACGTGGAAATGAACATAACTATCAGACTGGTTGCAATTACTCGTGTTATACGATGGAAAGACTGTTGTATTTATATTGCATTTTATAGTTATGGCGTTGTGTTCTAGGGCCGTAGCTATTGGATGTGGTTGAGCAACGCCCTAGAGTGAAGCCCAGGATGCCCGCAGCGTAGAAATGACCATATCTATCACACTGTTTGCAATTATTCATATTATACAGTGGAAAAACAGCTGTATTTATATTGCATTTTATGCTTCTGGCATTGACTTCTAAGGCCCTAACTATTCGATGTGGTGGAGCAACGTACTAGAGAGAAGCCTTGGTTGCCCGGAACGTAGAAATGACCATAGCTTTCACACTGGTTGCAATTATTCCTGGTATACAAGTGAAAAACTGTTGAATTTATATTGTATTTTATTCTTCTGGCGTTGACTTCTTAGGCCCTATCTATTCGATCTGGCGGAGCAACGCCCTAGAGTGTAGCCTAGGTTGCCCGGAATGTAGAAATGACCATCACTTTCACACTGTTTGCAATTATTCTTGTTATACGATCGAAAAACTGTTGTATTTATTTTGCATTTTATGCCTCTGGCGTTGACTCCTAAGGCCGTAGCTATTCGATGTGGTGGAGCAACGCCCTAGAGTGAAGCCTAGGTTGCCCGGAACGTAGAAATGTCCATGTCTTTCACACTGGTTGCAATTATTCCTGTTATACGATGGAAAAACTGTTGTACTTATATTATATTTTATGCTTCAGGCGTTGTCTTCTAAGGCCGTAGCTATTCGATGTGGTGGAGCAATGCCCTAGAGTGAAGCCTAGGATGCCCGCAACGTAGAAATGACCATATTTTTCACACTGTTTAGAATTAGTCCTGTTATAAGATTGAAAAACTGTTGTATTTATACTGTATTTGATGCTTCTGGCGTTGACTTCTAAGGCCGCAGCAATTCGATGTGGTGGAGCAACGCCCTAGAGTGAAGCCTAGGTTGCGCGGAACGTAGAAATGACCAAAACTTTCATACTGGTTGCAATTATTCGTTTTATACGATGGAAAAACTGTTGTATTTTTTTGTATTTGGTGCTTCTGGCGTTGACTTCTTAGGCCCTAACTGTTAGATGTGGAGGGCCAACGCCCTATAGTGAAGCCTAGGTTGTCCGGAACGTAGAAATGACCGTTACTTTCACACTGTTTGCAAATGTACATTACATACGATGGAAAGCTGTTGTATTTATATTGTATTTTATGCTTCTGGCGTTGACTTCTTAGGCCCTAACTATTTGATCTGGTGGAGCACCGCCCTGTAGGGAAGCCTAGGTTGCCCGGAACGTAGAAATGACCATAACTTTCACACTGGTTTCAATTATTCGTTTTATACAATGGAAAAACTGTTCTATTTATTTTATATTTTATGCTTCGGGCGTTGACTTCTATGGCCCTAACTATACGGTCTGGTGGAGCAACGCCGTAGAGTGAAGCCTAGGTTGCCCGGAACGAAGAAATGACCATTACCTTCACACTGTTTGCGATTATTCATTTTATACGATGGTAAAACTGTTGTACATACATCGTATTTTATGCTTCTGGCGTTGACTTCTTAGGCCCTAACTATTCGATCAGGTGCAGCAACGCCCTAGTGTGAAGCCTAGGTTGCCCGAAACGTAGAAATGACCATAACTTTCATACTGGTTGCAATTATTCGTTTTATACGATGGACAAACTGTTGTATTAATTTTGTATTTGGTGCTTCTGGCGTTGACTTCATACGCCCTAACTATTCGATCTAGTGGATCAGCGCCCTAGAGTGAAGCCTGCGTTGCCCGGAACGTAGAAATAACCATCACTTTCACACTGGTTGCAATTACTCGTTTTATACAATGGAAAAACTGTTGTATTAATTTTGGATTTTATGCTTCGGGCGTTGACTTCTAAGGCCCTAACTATTCGATCTGGTGGAGCAACGCCCTCGAGTGAAGCATAGGTTGCGCGGAACGTAGAAATGACCGTTACTTTCACAATGTTTGCAATTATTCATTTTATACGATGGAAAAACTGTTCTATTAATTTTGTATTTAATGCTTCGGGCGTTGACTTCTTGGGCCCTAACTATTGGATCTGGTGGACCAACGCCCTAGAGTGAAGCCTAGGTTGCCCAGAACGTAGAAATGACCATTACTTTCACACTGGTTGCAATTACTCCAGTTATACGATGGAAAATCTGTTGTATTTATATTGTATTTTATGCTTCTTGCGTTCACTTCTTAGGCCCTAACTATTCGACCTGATGGAGCACCGCCCTGTAGTGAAGCATAGGTTGCGCGGAACGTAGATATGACCTGTACTTTCACACTGGTTGCAGTTATTCCTGTTATACGATGGAAAAACTGTTGCATTTTTATTGTGTTTTATGCTTCTGGCATTGACTTCTAAGGCACTAGCTATTCCATCTGGTGGAGCAACGCCCTAGAGTGGAGCCTAGGTCGCCCGAAACATAGAAATGACCATTACTTTCACTCTGGTTGCAATTATTCCAGCTATACGATGGACAAACTGTTGGATTTTGATTGTACTTTATACTTCTGGCGTTGTCTTCTAAGGCCCTGTGTATTCGATCTGGTGTAGCAATGCCTCAGAGTTAAGTCTAGGATGCACGCAACGTAGAAATGGCTATTACTTTCACACTGGTTGCAATTATTCGTTTTATACGATGGAAAAACAGTTGTACATATATCGTATTTTATGCTTCTGGCGTTGACTTCTTAGGCCCTAACTATTCGATCAGGTGGAGCAACGTCCTAGGGTGAAGCATAGGTTGCCCGGAACGTAGAAATGACCAAAACTTTCATACTGGTTGCAATTATTCGTTTTATACGATGGAAAAACTGTTGTATTAATTTTGTATTTGGTGCTTCTGGCGTTGACTTCATAGGCCCTAACTATTCGATGTGGTTGAGCAACGCCCTAGAGTGAAGCCTAGATTGCGCGGAACGTAGAAATGACCATAGCTTTCATACTGGTTGCAATTATTCGTTTTATACGATGGAAAAACTGTTGTATTTATTTTGTATTTGGTGCTCCTGGCGTTGACTTCTTAGGCCCTAGCAATTGGATCTGGTGGAGCAGCGCCCTAGGGTGAAGCCTAGGTTGCCCGGAACGTGGAAATGACCATAACTGTCAGACTGGTTGCAATTACTCGTTTTATACGATGGAAAGACTGTTGTATTTATTTTGCATTTTATGCCTCTGGCGTTGACTCCTAAGGCCGTAGCTATTCGATGTGGCGGAGCAACGCCCTAGAGTGAAGCCTAGGATGCCCCCAACGTAGAAATGACCATATTTTTCACACTGTTTGCAATTATTCCTGTTATAAGATTGAAAAACTGTTGTATTTATATTGCATTTTATGCTTCTGGCGTTGACTTCTAAGGCCGCAGCTATTCGATGTGGTGGAGCAACGCCCTAGAGTGAAGCCTAGGTTGCCCGGAACGTAGAAATGACCATAGCTTTCACACCGGTTGCAATTATTCTTGTTTTACAAGTGAAAAACTGTTGTATTTATATTGTATTTTATGCTTCTGGCGTTGACTTCCTGGGCCCTAACTATTCTATCTGGAGGAGCAACGCCCTAGAGTGAAGCCTAGGTTGCCCGGAATGCAGAAATGACCATCACTTTCACACTGGTGGCAATTATTCCTGTTATACGATGGACAAACTGTTGAATTTTTAATGTACTTTATGCTTCTGGCGATGACTTCTAAGGCCCAATGTATTCGATCTGGTGAAGCAATGCCTCAGTGTTAAGTCTAGGATGCCCGGAACGTAGAAATGTCCGTTACTTTCACACTGGTTGCAATTACTCATTTTATGCGATGGAAAAACTGTTGTACATATATCGTATTTTATGCTTCGGGCGTTGACTTCTAAGGCCCTATCTATTCGATCTGGTTTAGCAACGCCCTCGAGTGAAGCCTAGGTTGCCCGGAACGTAGAAATGACCATTACCTTCACACTGTTTGCGATTATTCATTCTATACGATGGTAAAACTGTTGTACATATATCGTATTTTATGCTTCTGGCGCTGACTTCTTAGGCCCTAACTATTCGATCAGGTGGAGCAACGCCCTAGGGTGTAGCCTAGGATGCCCGGAACGTGGAAATGACCATAACTTTCACACTCGTTGCAATTACTCGTTTTATACGATGGAAAAGCTATTGTATTTATATTGTATATTATGCTTCTGGCGTTGACTTCTAAGGCCCTAACTATTCGATCTGGTGGAGCAACGCCCTGGAGTGAAGCCTAGGTTGCGCGGAACGTAGAAATGACCATTACCTTCACACTGTTTGCGATTATTCATTTTATACGATGCTAAAACTGTTGTACATACATCGTATTTTATGCTTCTGGCGTTGACTTCTTAGGCCCTAACTATTCGATCAGGTGGAGCAACGCCCTAGTGTGAAGCCTAGGTTGCCCGATACGTAGAAATGACCATAACTTTCATACTGGTTGCAATTATTCGTTTTATACGATGGAAAAACTGTTGTATTAATTTCGTATTTGGTGCTTCTGGCGTTGACTTCTTAGGCCCTAGCAATTGGATCTGGTGGAGCAGCGCCCTAGGGTGAAGCCTAGGTTGCCCGGAACGTGGAAATGACCATAACTGTCAGACTGGTTGCAATTACTCGTTTTATACGATGGAAAGACTGTTGTATTTATTTTGCATTTTATGCCTCTGGCGTTGACTCCTAAGGCCGTAGCTATTCGATGTGGTGGAGCAACGCCCTAGAGTGAAGCCTAGGTTGCCCGGAACGTAGAAATGACCATGTCTTTCACACTGGTTGCAATTATTCCTGTTATACGATGGAAAAACTGTTGCACTTATATTATATTTTATGCTTCAGGCGTTGACTTCTAAGGCCGTAGCTATTCGATGTGGTGGAGCAATGCCCTAGAGTGAAGCCTAGGATGCCCCCAACGTAGAAATGACCATATTTTTCACACTGTTTGCAATTATTCCTGTTATAAGATTGAAAAACTGTTGTATTTATATTGCATTTTATGCTTCTGGCGTTGACTTCTAAGGCCGCAGCTATTCGATGTGGTGGAGCAACGCCCTAGAGTGAAGCCTAGGTTGCCCGGAACGTAGAAATGACCATAGCTTTCACACTGGTTGCAATTATTCTTGTTTTACAAGTGAAAAACTGTTGTATTTATATTGTATTTTATGCTTCTGGCGTTGACTTCCTGGGCCCTAACTATTCTATCTGGAGGAGCAACGCCCTAGAGTGAAGCCTAGGTTGCCCGGAATGCAGAAATGACCATCACTTTCACACTGGTGGCAATTATTCCTGTTATACGATGGACAAACTGTTGGATTTTTAATGTACTTTATGCTTCTGGCGATGACTTCTAAGGCCCAATGTATTCGATCTGGTGAAGCAATGCCTCAGTGTTAAGTCTAGGATGCCCGGAACGTAGAAATGTCCGTTACTTTCACACTGGTTGCAATTACTCATTTTATGCGATGGAAAAACTGTTGTACATATATCGTATTTTATGCTTCGGGCGTTGACTTCTAAGGCCCTAACTATTCGATCTGGTTTAGCAACGCCCTCGAGTGAAGCCTAGGTTGCCCGGAACGTAGAAATGACCATTACCTTCACACTGTTTGCGATTATTCATTCTATACGATGGTAAAACTGTTGTACATATATCGTATTTTATGCTTCTGGCGCTGACTTCTTAGGCCCTAACTATTCGATCAGGTGGAGCAACGCCCTAGGGTGTAGCCTAGGATGCCCGGAACGTGGAAATGACCATAACTTTCACACTGGTTGCAATTACTCGTTTTATACGATGGAAAAACTATTGTATTTATATTGTATATTATGCTTCTGGCGTTGACTTCTAAGGCCCTAACTATTCGATCTGGTGGAGCAACGCCCTGGAGTGAAGCCTAGGTTGCGCGGAACGTAGAAATGACCATTACCTTCACACTGCTTGCAAATATACATTATATACGATGGAAAAGCTGTTGTATCTATTTTGTATTTTATGCTTCTGGCGCTGACTTCTTAGGTCCTACCTATTGGATCTGGTGGAGCAACGCCCAGGGGTGAAGTCTAGGTTGCGCGGAACGTAGAAATGACCATAAATTTTACACTGGTTTCAATTATTCGTTTTATACAATGGAAAAACTGTAGTATTTATTTTGTATTTGGTGCTTCTGTCGTTGACTTCTTAGGCCCTAACTATTGGATCTGGTGGAGCACCGCCCTGTAGTGAAGCATAGGTTGCGTGGAACGTAGAAATGACCTGCACTTTCACACTGGTTGCAGTTATTCCTGTTATACGATGGAAAAACTGTTGCATTTTTATTGTATTTTATGCTTCTGGCATTGACTTCTAAGGCCCTAGCTATTCCATCTGGTGGAGCAACGCCCTAGAGTGGAGCCTATGTCGCCCGAAACATAGAAATGACCATTACCTTCACTCTGGTTGCAATTATTCCAGCTATACGATGGACAAACTGTTGGATTTTGATTGTACTTTATACTTCTGGCGTTGACTTCTAAGGCCCTATGTATTCGATCTGGTGTAGCAATGCCTCAAAGTTAAGTCTAGGATGCACGCAACGTAGGAATGGCTATTACTTTCACACTGGTTGCAATTATTCGTTTTATACGATGGAAAAACTGTTGTACATATATCGTATTTTATGCTTCTGGCGTTGACTTCTTAGGCCCTAACTATTCGATCAGGTGGAGCAACGCCCTAGGGTGAAGGCTAGGTTGCGCGGAACGTAGAAATGACCATAACTTTCACACTGGTTTCAATTATTCGTTTTATACAATGGAAAAACTGTTCTACTTATTTTGTATTTTATGCTTCGGCCGTTGACTCCTAACGCCCCAACTATTCGATCTGGTGGAGCAACGCCCTAGGGTGAAAGCTAGGTTGCCGGGAATATAGAACTGACCATCACCTTCACACGGTTTTTGATTATTCATTTTATACGATGATAAAACTGTTGTACATATATCGTATTTTATGCTTCTGGCGTTGACTTCTTAGGCCCTAACTATTCGATCAGGTGGAGCAACGCCCTAGGGTGAAGCATAGGTTGCCCGGAACGTAGAAATGACCAAAACTTTCATACTGGATGCAATTATTCGTTTTATACGATGGAAAAACTGTTGTATTTATTTTGTATTTGGTGCTTCTGGCGTTGACTTCTTAGGCCCTAACTGTTAGATGTGGAGGGCCAACGCCCTAGAGTGAAGCCTAGGTTGCGCGGAACGAAGAAATGACCATTACCTTCACACTGTTTACGATTATTCATTTTATACGATGGTAAAACTGTTGTACATACATCGTATTTTATGCTTCTGGCGTTGACTTCTTAGGCCCTAACTATTCGATCAGGTGGAGCAACGCCCAGGGGTGAAGCCTAGGTTGCGCGGAACGTAGAAATGACCATAACTTTCATACTGGTTGCAATTACTCGTTTTATACGATGGAAAGACTGTTGTATTTATTTTGCATTTTATGCCTCTGGCGTTGACTCCTAAGGCCGTAGCTATTCGATGTGGTGGAGCAACGCACTAGAGTGAAGAATAGGTTGCCCGGAACGTAGAAATGACCAAAACTTTAATACTGGTTGCAATTATTCGTTTTATACGATGGAAAAACTGTTGTATTTATTTTGTATTTGGTGCTTCTGGCGTTGACTTCTTAGGCCCTAACTGTTAGATGTGGAGGGCCAACGCCCTAGAGTGAAGCCTAGGTTGCCCGGAAGGTAGAAATGACCGTTACTTTCACACTGTTTGCAAATGTACATTACATACGATGGAAAAGCTGTTGTATTTATATTGTATTTTATGCTTCTGGCGTTGACTTCTTAGGCCCTAACTATTTGATCTGGTGGAGCACCGCCCTGTAGTGAAGCCTAGGTTGCCCGGAATGCAGAAATGACCATCACTTTCACACTGGTGGCAATTATTCCTGTTAGACGATGGACAAACTGTTGGATTTTTAATGTACTTTATGCTTCTGGCGATGACTTCTAAGGCCCAATGTATTCGATCTGGTGGAGCAATGCCTCAGTGTTAAGTCTAGGATGCCCGGAACGTAGAAATGTCCGTTACTTTCACACTGGTTGCAATTACTCATTTTATGCGATGGAAAAACTATTGTATTTATATCGTATTTTATGCTTCGGGCGTTGACTTCGAAGGCCCTAACTATTCGATCTGGTTTAGCAACGCCCTCGAGTGAAGCCTAGGTTGCCGGGAACGTAGAAATGACCATTACCTTCACACTGTTTGCGATTATTCATTCTATACGATGGTAAAACTGTTGTACATATATCGTATTTTATGCTTCTGGCGCTGACTTCTTAGGCCCTAACTATTCGATCAGGTGGAGCAACGCCCTAGGGTGAAGCCTAGGATGCCCGGAACGTGGAAATGACCATAACTTTCACACTGGTTGCAATTACTCGTTTTATACGATGGAAAAACTATTGTATTTATATTGTATTTTATGCTTCTGGCGTTGACTTCTAAGGCCCTAACTATTCGATCTGGTGGAGCAACGCCCTGGAGTGAAGCCTAGGTTGCGAGGAACGTAGAAATGACCATTACCTTCACACTGCTTGCAAATATACATTATATACGATGGAAAAGCTGTTGTATCTATTTTGTATTTTATGCTTCTGGCGCTGACTTCTTAGGTCCTACCTATTGGATCTGGTGGAGCAACGCCCAGGGGTGAAGTCTAGGTTGCGCGGAACGTAGAAATGACCATAAATTTTACACTGGTTTCAATTATTCGTTTTATACAATGGAAAAACTGTTGTATTTATTTTGTATTTGGTGCTTCTGTCGTTGACTTCTTAGGCCCTAACTATTGGATCTGGTGGAGCACCGCCCTGTAGTGAAGCATAGGTTGCGCGGAACGTTGAAATGACCTGCACTTTCACACTGGTTGCAGTTATTCCTGTTATACGATGGAAAAACTGTTGCATTTTTATTGTATTTTATGCTTCTGGCATTGACTTCTAAGGCCCTAGCTATTCCATCTGGTGGAGCAACGCCCTAGAGTGGAGCCTATGTCGCCCGAAACATAGAAATGACCATTACCTTCACTCTGGTTGCAATTATTCCAGCTATACGATGGACAAACTGTTGGATTTTGATTGTACTTTATACTTCAGGCGTTGACTTCTAAGGCCCTATGTATTCGATCTGGTGTAGCAATGCCTCAAAGTTAAGTCTAGGATGCACGCAACGTAGGAATGGCTATTACTTTCACACTGGTTGCAATTATTCGTTTTATACGATGGAAAAACTGTTGTACATATATCGTATTTTATGCTTCTGGCGTTGACTTCTTAGGCCCTAACTATTCGATCAGGTGGAGCAACGCCCTAGGGTGAAGGCTAGGTTGCGCGGAACGTAGAAATGACCATAACTTTCACACTGGTTTCAATTATTCGTTTTATACAATGGAAAAACTGTTCTACATATTTTGTATTTTATGCTTCGGCCGTTGACTCCTAACGCCCCAACTATTCGATCTGGTGGAGCAACGCCCTAGGGTGAAAGCTAGGTTGCCGGGAATATAGAAATGACCATCACCTTCACACGGTTTGTGATTATTCATTTTATACGATGATAAAACTGTTGTACATATATCGTATTTTATGCTTCTGGCGTTGACTTCTTAGGCCCTAACTATTCGATCAGGTGGAGCAACGCCCTAGGGTGAAGCATAGGTTGCCCGGAACGTAGAAATGACCAAAACTTTCATACTGGATGCAATTATTCGTTTTATACGATGGAAAAACTGTTGTATTTATTTTGTATTTGGTGCTTCTGGCGTTGACTTCTTAGGCCCTAACTGTTAGATGTGGAGGGCCAACGCCCTAGAGTGAAGCCTAGGTTGCCCGATACGTAGAAATGACCATAACTTTCATACTGGTTGCAATTATTCGTTTTATACGATGGAAAAACTGTTGTATTAATTTCGTATTTGGTGCTTCTGGCGTTGACTTCTTAGGCCCTAGCAATTGGATCTGGTGGAGCAGCGCCCTAGGGTGAAGCCTAGGTTGCCCGGAACGTGGAAATGACCATAACTGTCAGACTGGTTGCAATTACTCGTTTTATACGATGGAAAGACTGTTGTATTTATTTTGCATTTTATGCCTCTGGCGTTGACTCCTAAGGCCGTAGCTATTCGATGTGGTGGAGCAACGCCCTAGAGTGAAGCCTAGGTTGCCCGGAACGTAGAAATGACCATGTCTTTCACACTGGTTGCAATTATTCCTGTTATACGATGGAAAAACTGTTGCACTTATATTATATTTTATGCTTCAGGCGTTGACTTCTAAGGCCGTAGCTATTCGATGTGGTGGAGCAATGCCCTAGAGTGAAGCCTAGGATGCCCCCAACGTAGAAATGACCATATTTTTCACACTGTTTGCAATTATTCCTGTTATAAGATTGAAAAACTGTTGTATTTATATTGCATTTTATGCTTCTGGCGTTGACTTCTAAGGCCGCAGCTATTCGATGTGGTGGAGCAACGCCCTAGAGTGAAGCCTAGGTTGCCCGGAACGTAGAAATGACCATAGCTTTCACACTGGTTGCAATTATTCTTGTTTTACAAGTGAAAAACTGTTGTATTTATATTGTATTTTATGCTTCTGGCGTTGACTTCCTGGGCCCTAACTATTCTATCTGGAGGAGCAACGCCCTAGAGTGAAGCCTAGGTTGCCCGGAATGCAGAAATGACCATCACTTTCACACTGGTGGCAATTATTCCTGTTATACGATGGACAAACTGTTGGATTTTTAATGTACTTTATGCTTCTGGCGATGACTTCTAAGGCCCAATGTATTCGATCTGGTGAAGCAATGCCTCAGTGTTAAGTCTAGGATGCCCGGAACGTAGAAATGTCCGTTACTTTCACACTGGTTGCAATTACTCATTTTATGCGATGGAAAAACTGTTGTACATATATCGTATTTTATGCTTCGGGCGTTGACTTCTAAGGCCCTAACTATTCGATCTGGTTTAGCAACGCCCTCGAGTGAAGCCTAGGTTGCCCGGAACGTAGAAATGACCATTACCTTCACACTGTTTGCGATTATTCATTCTATACGATGGTAAAACTGTTGTACATATATCGTATTTTATGCTTCTGGCGCTGACTTCTTAGGCCCTAACTATTCGATCAGGTGGAGCAACGCCCTAGGGTGTAGCCTAGGATGCCCGGAACGTGGAAATGACCATAACTTTCACACTGGTTGCAATTACTCGTTTTATACGATGGAAAAACTATTGTATTTATATTGTATATTATGCTTCTGGCGTTGACTTCTAAGGCCCTAACTATTCGATCTGGTGGAGCAACGCCCTGGAGTGAAGCCTAGGTTGCGCGGAACGTAGAAATGACCATTACCTTCACACTGCTTGCAAATATACATTATATACGATGGAAAAGCTGTTGTATCTATTTTGTATTTTATGCTTCTGGCGCTGACTTCTTAGGTCCTACCTATTGGATCTGGTGGAGCAACGCCCAGGGGTGAAGTCTAGGTTGCGCGGAACGTAGAAATGACCATAAATTTTACACTGGTTTCAATTATTCGTTTTATACAATGGAAAAACTGTTGTATTTATTTTGTATTTGGTGCTTCTGTCGTTGACTTCTTAGGCCCTAACTATTGGATCTGGTGGAGCACCGCCCTGTAGTGAAGCATAGGTTGCGTGGAACGTAGAAATGACCTGCACTTTCACACTGGTTGCAGTTATTCCTGTTATACGATGGAAAAACTGTTGCATTTTTATTGTATTTTATGCTTCTGGCATTGACTTCTAAGGCCCTAGCTATTCCATCTGGTGGAGCAACGCCCTAGAGTGGAGCCTATGTCGCCCGAAACATAGAAATGACCATTACCTTCACTCTGGTTGCAATTATTCCAGCTATACGATGGACAAACTGTTGGATTTTGATTGTACTTTATACTTCTGGCGTTGACTTCTAAGGCCCTATGTATTCGATCTGGTGTAGCAATGCCTCAAAGTTAAGTCTAGGATGCACGCAACGTAGGAATGGCTATTACTTTCACACTGGTTGCAATTATTCGTTTTATACGATGGAAAAACTGTTGTACATATATCGTATTTTATGCTTCTGGCGTTGACTTCTTAGGCCCTAACTATTCGATCAGGTGGAGCAACGCCCTAGGGTGAAGGCTAGGTTGCGCGGAACGTAGAAATGACCATAACTTTCACACTGGTTTCAATTATTCGTTTTATACAATGGAAAAACTGTTCTACTTATTTTGTATTTTATGCTTCGGCCGTTGACTCCTAACGCCCCAACTATTCGATCTGGTGGAGCAACGCCCTAGGGTGAAAGCTAGGTTGCCGGGAATATAGAACTGACCATCACCTTCACACGGTTTTTGATTATTCATTTTATACGATGATAAAACTGTTGTACATATATCGTATTTTATGCTTCTGGCGTTGACTTCTTAGGCCCTAACTATTCGATCAGGTGGAGCAACGCCCTAGGGTGAAGCATAGGTTGCCCGGAACGTAGAAATGACCAAAACTTTCATACTGGATGCAATTATTCGTTTTATACGATGGAAAAACTGTTGTATTTATTTTGTATTTGGTGCTTCTGGCGTTGACTTCTTAGGCCCTAACTGTTAGATGTGGAGGGCCAACGCCCTAGAGTGAAGCCTAGGTTGCGCGGAACGAAGAAATGACCATTACCTTCACACTGTTTACGATTATTCATTTTATACGATGGTAAAACTGTTGTACATACATCGTATTTTATGCTTCTGGCGTTGACTTCTTAGGCCCTAACTATTCGATCAGGTGGAGCAACGCCCAGGGGTGAAGCCTAGGTTGCGCGGAACGTAGAAATGACCATAACTTTCATACTGGTTGCAATTACTCGTTTTATACGATGGAAAGACTGTTGTATTTATTTTGCATTTTATGCCTCTGGCGTTGACTCCTAAGGCCGTAGCTATTCGATGTGGTGGAGCAACGCACTAGAGTGAAGAATAGGTTGCCCGGAACGTAGAAATGACCAAAACTTTAATACTGGTTGCAATTATTCGTTTTATACGATGGAAAAACTGTTGTATTTATTTTGTATTTGGTGCTTCTGGCGTTGACTTCTTAGGCCCTAACTGTTAGATGTGGAGGGCCAACGCCCTAGAGTGAAGCCTAGGTTGCCCGGAAGGTAGAAATGACCGTTACTTTCACACTGTTTGCAAATGTACATTACATACGATGGAAAAGCTGTTGTATTTATATTGTATTTTATGCTTCTGGCGTTGACTTCTTAGGCCCTAACTATTTGATCTGGTGGAGCACCGCCCTGTAGTGAAGCCTAGGTTGCCCGGAATGCAGAAATGACCATCACTTTCACACTGGTGGCAATTATTCCTGTTAGACGATGGACAAACTGTTGGATTTTTAATGTACTTTATGCTTCTGGCGATGACTTCTAAGGCCCAATGTATTCGATCTGGTGGAGCAATGCCTCAGTGTTAAGTCTAGGATGCCCGGAACGTAGAAATGTCCGTTACTTTCACACTGGTTGCAATTACTCATTTTATGCGATGGAAAAACTATTGTATTTATATCGTATTTTATGCTTCGGGCGTTGACTTCTAAGGCCCTAACTATTCGATCTGGTTTAGCAACGCCCTCGAGTGAAGCCTAGGTTGCCGGGAACGTAGAAATGACCATTACCTTCACACTGTTTGCGATTATTCATTCTATACGATGGTAAAACTGTTGTACATATATCGTATTTTATGCTTCTGGCGCTGACTTCTTAGGCCCTAACTATTCGATCAGGTGGAGCAACGCCCTAGGGTGAAGCCTAGGATGCCCGGAACGTGGAAATGACCATAACTTTCACACTGGTTGCAATTACTCGTTTTATACGATGGAAAAACTATTGTATTTATATTGTATTTTATGCTTCTGGCGTTGACTTCTAAGGCCCTAACTATTCGATCTGGTGGAGCAACGCCCTGGAGTGAAGCCTAGGTTGCGAGGAACGTAGAAATGACCATTACCTTCACACTGCTTGCAAATATACATTATATACGATGGAAAAGCTGTTGTATCTATTTTGTATTTTATGCTTCTGGCGCTGACTTCTTAGGTCCTACCTATTGGATCTGGTGGAGCAACGCCCAGGGGTGAAGTCTAGGTTGCGCGGAACGTAGAAATGACCATAAATTTTACACTGGTTTCAATTATTCGTTTTATACAATGGAAAAACTGTTGTATTTATTTTGTATTTGGTGCTTCTGTCGTTGACTTCTTAGGCCCTAACTATTGGATCTGGTGGAGCACCGCCCTGTAGTGAAGCATAGGTTGCGCGGAACGTTGAAATGACCTGCACTTTCACACTGGTTGCAGTTATTCCTGTTATACGATGGAAAAACTGTTGCATTTTTATTGTATTTTATGCTTCTGGCATTGACTTCTAAGGCCCTAGCTATTCCATCTGGTGGAGCAACGCCCTAGAGTGGAGCCTATGTCGCCCGAAACATAGAAATGACCATTACCTTCACTCTGGTTGCAATTATTCCAGCTATACGATGGACAAACTGTTGGATTTTGATTGTACTTTATACTTCAGGCGTTGACTTCTAAGGCCCTATGTATTCGATCTGGTGTAGCAATGCCTCAAAGTTAAGTCTAGGATGCACGCAACGTAGGAATGGCTATTACTTTCACACTGGTTGCAATTATTCGTTTTATACGATGGAAAAACTGTTGTACATATATCGTATTTTATGCTTCTGGCGTTGACTTCTTAGGCCCTAACTATTCGATCAGGTGGAGCAACGCCCTAGGGTGAAGGCTAGGTTGCGCGGAACGTAGAAATGACCATAACTTTCACACTGGTTTCAATTATTCGTTTTATACAATGGAAAAACTGTTCTACATATTTTGTATTTTATGCTTCGGCCGTTGACTCCTAACGCCCCAACTATTCGATCTGGTGGAGCAACGCCCTAGGGTGAAAGCTAGGTTGCCGGGAATATAGAAATGACCATCACCTTCACACGGTTTGTGATTATTCATTTTATACGATGATAAAACTGTTGTACATATATCGTATTTTATGCTTCTGGCGTTGACTTCTTAGGCCCTAACTATTCGATCAGGTGGAGCAACGCCCTAGGGTGAAGCATAGGTTGCCCGGAACGTAGAAATGACCAAAACTTTCATACTGGATGCAATTATTCGTTTTATACGATGGAAAAACTGTTGTATTTATTTTGTATTTGGTGCTTCTGGCGTTGACTTCTTAGGCCCTAACTGTTAGATGTGGAGGGCCAACGCCCTAGAGTGAAGCCTAGGTTGCCCGGAACGAAGAAATGACCATTACCTTCACACTGTTTACGATTATTCATTTTATACGATGGTAAAACTGTTGTACATACATCGTATTTTATGCTTCTGGCGTTGACTTCTTAGGCCCTAACTATTCGATCAGGTGGAGCAACGCCCAGGGGTGAAGCCTAGGTTGCGCGGAACGTAGAAATGACCATAACTTTCATACTGGTTGCAATTACTCGTTTTATACGATGGAAAGACTGTTGTATTTATTTTGCATTTTATGCCTCTGGCGTTGACTCCTAAGGCCGTAGCTATTCGATGTGGTGGAGCAACGCCCTAGAGTGAAGAATAGGTTGCCCGGAACGTAGAAATGACCAAAACTTTAATACTGGTTGCAATTATTCGTTTTATACGATGGAAAAACTGTTGTATTTATTTTGTATTTGGTGCTTCTGGCGTTGACTTCTTAGGCCCTAACTGTTAGATGTGGAGGGCCAACGCCCTAGAGTGAAGCCTAGGTTGCCCGGAAGGTAGAAATGACCGTTACTTTCACACTGGTTGCAATTACTCATTTTATGCGATGGAAAAACTATTGTATTTATATCGTATTTTATGCTTCGGGCGTTGACTTCTAAGGCCCTAACTATTCGATCTGGTTTAGCAACGCCCTCGAGTGAAGCCTAGGTTGCCGGGAACGTAGAAATGACCATTACCTTCACACTGTTTGCGATTATTCATTCTATACGATGGTAAAACTGTTGTACATATATCGTGTTTTATGCTTCTGGCGCTGACTTCTTAGGCCCTAACTATTCGATCAGGTGGAGCAACGCCCTAGGGTGAAGCCTAGGATGCCCGGAACGTGGAAATGACCATAACTTTCACACTGGTTGCAATTATTCGTTTTATACGATGGAAAAACTGTTGTATTAATTCTGTATTTGGTGCTTCTGGCGTTGACTTCATAGGCCCTAACTATTCGATGTGGTTGAGCAACGCCCTAGAGTGAAGCTTAGATTGTCCGGAACGTAGAAATGACCATAGCTTTCATACTGGTTGCAATTATTCGTTTTATACGATGGAAAAACTGTTGTATTTATTTTGTATTTGGTGCTCCTGGCGTTGACTTCTTAGGCCCTAGCTATTGGATCTGGTGGAGCAGCGCCCTAGGGTGAAGCCTAGGTTGCCCGGAACGTGGAAATGACCATAACTGTCAGACTGGTTGCAATTACTCGTTTTATACGATGGAAAGACTGTTGTATTTATTTTGCATTTTATGCCTCTGGCGTTGACTCCTAAGGCCGTAGCTATTCGATGTGGTGGAGCAACGCCCTAGAATGAAGCCTAGGTTGCCCGGAACGTAGAAATGACCATATTTTTCACACTGTTTGCAATTATTCCTGTTATAAGATTGAAAAACTGTTGTATTTATATTGTATTTTATGCTTCTGGCGTTGACTTCTAAGGCCGCAGCTATTCGATGTGGCGGAGCAACGCCCTAGAGTGATGCCTAGGTTGCCCGGAATGCAGAAATGACCATCACTTTCACACTGGTGGCAATTATTCCTGTTATACGATGGACAAACTGTTGGATTTTCAATGTACTTTATGCTTCTGGCGTTGACTTCTAAGGCCCAATGTATTCGATCTGATGGAGCAACGCCCTAGGGTGAAGCCTAGGTTGCCCGGAACGTAGAAATGACCATTGCCTTCACACTGTTTGCAAATATACATTATATACGATGGAAAATCTGTTGTATCTATTTTGTATTTTATGCTTCTGGCGCTGACTTCTTAGGTCCTAACTTTTGTATCTGGTGGAGCAACGCCCAGGGGTGAAGCCTAGGTTGCGCGGAACGTAGAAATGACCATAACTTTCACACTGGTTTCAATTATTCGTTTTATACAATGGAAAAACTGTTCTATTTATTTTGTATTTTATGCTTCGGGCGTTGACTTCTAAGGCCCTAACTATTCGATCTGGTTTAGCAACGCCCTAGAGTGATGCCTAGGTTGCCCGGAACGTAGAAATGACCATTACCTTCACACTGTTTGCGATTATTCATTCTATACGATGGTAAAACTGTTGTACATATATCGCATTTTATGCTTCTGGCGCTGACTTCTTAGGCCCTAACTATTCGATCAGGTGGAGCAACGCCCTAGGGTGAAGCCTAGGATGCCCGGAACGTAGAAATGACCATAACTTTCACACTGGTTTCAATTATTCGTTTTATACAATGGAAAAACTGTTCTAGTTATTCTGTCTTTTATGCTTCGGGCGTTGACTTCTTAGGCCCTAACTGTTGGATGTGGTGGACCAACGCCCTAGAGTGAAGCCTAGGTTGCCCGGAATGTAGATATGACCATTATCTTCACACTGTTTGCGATTATTCATTTTATACGATGGTAAAACTGTTGTACATATATCGTATTTTATGCTTCTGGCGTTGACTTCTTTGGCCCTAACTATTCGATCAGGTGGAGCAACGCCCTAGGGTGAAGCCTAGGTTGCCCGGAACGTAGAAATGACCATAGCTTTCACACTGGTTGCAATTATTCCTGTTATACAAGTGAAAAACTGTTGAATTTATATTGTATTTTATGCTTCTGGCGTTGACTTCTTAGGCCCTATCTATTCGATCTGGCGGAGCAACGCCCTAGAGTGTAGCCTAGGTTGCCCGGAATGTAGAAATGACCGTCACTTTCACACTGGTTGCAATTATTCTTGTTATACGATCGAAAAACTGTTGTATTTATTTTGCATTTTATGCCTCTGGCGTTGACTCCTAAGGCCGTAGCTATTCGATGTGGTGGAGCAACGCCCTAGAGTGAAGCCTAGGTTGCCCGGAACGTAGAAATGACCATGTCTTTCACACTGGTTGCAATTATTCCTGTTATACGAAGGAAAAACTGTTGTACATACATCGTATTTTATGCTTCTGGCGTTGACTTCTTAGGCCCTAACTATTCGATCAGGTGGAGCAACGCCCAGGGGTGAAGCCTAGGTTGCGCGGAACGTAGAAATGACCATAACTTTCATACTGGTTGCAATTACTCGTTTTATACGATGGAAAGACTGTTGTATTTATTTTGCATTTTATGCCTCTGGCGTTGACTCCTAAGGCCGTAGCTATTCGATGTGGTGGAGCAACGCCCTAGAGTGAAGAATAGGTTGCCCGGAACGTAGAAATGACCAAAACTTTAATACTGGTTGCAATTATTCGTTTTATACGATGGAAAAACTGTTGTATTTATTTTGTATTTGGTGCTTCTGGCGTTGACTTCTTAGGCCCTAACTGTTAGATGTGGAGGGCCAACGCCCTAGAGTGAAGCCTAGGTTGCCCGGAAGGTAGAAATGACCGTTACTTTCACACTGTTTGCAAATGTACATTACATACGATGGAAAAGCTGTTGTATTTATATTGTATTTTATGCTTCTGGCGTTGACTTCTTAGGCCCTAACTATTTGATCTGGTGGAGCACCGACCTGTAGTGAAGCCTAGGTTGCCCGGAATGCAGAAATGACCATCACTTTCACACTGGTGGCAATTATTCCTCTTAGACGATGGACAAACTGTTGGATTTTTAATGTACTTTATGCTTCTGGCGATGACTTCTAAGGCCCAATGTATTCGATCTGGTGGAGCAATGCCTCAGTGTTAAGTCTAGGATGCCCGGAACGTAGAAATGTCCGTTACTTTCACACTGGTTGCAATTACTCATTTTATGCGATGGAAAAACTATTGTATTTATATCGTATTTTATGCTTCGGGCGTTGACTTCTAAGGCCCTAACTATTCGATCTGGTTTAGCAACGCCCTCGAGTGAAGCCTAGGTTGCCGGGAACGTAGAAATGACCATTACCTTCACACTGTTTGCGATTATTCATTCTATACGATGGTAAAACTGTTGTACATATATCGTATTTTATGCTTCTGGCGCTGACTTCTTAGGCCCTAACTATTCGATCAGGTGGAGCAACGCCCTAGGGTGAAGCCTAGGATGCCCGGAACGTGGAAATGACCATAACTTTCACACTGGTTGCAATTACTCGTTTTATACGATGGAAAAACTATTGTATATATATTGTATTTTATGCTTCTGGCGTTGACTTCTAAGGCCCTAACTATTCGATCTGGTGGAGCAACGCCCTGGAGTGAAGCCTAGGTTGCGAGGAACGTAGAAATGACCATTACCTTCACACTGCTTGCAAATATACATTATATACGATGGAAAAGCTGTTGTATCTATTTTGTATTTTATGCTTCTGGCGCTGACTTCTTAGGTCCTACCTATTGGATCTGGTGGAGCAACGCCCAGGGGTGAAGTCTAGGTTGCGCGGAACGTAGAAATGACCATAAATTTTACACTGGTTTCAATTATTCGTTTTATACAATGGAAAAACTGTTGTATTTATTTTGTATTTGGTGCTTCTGTCGTTGACTTCTTAGGCCCTAACTATTGGATCTGGTGGAGCACCGCCCTGTAGTGAAGCATAGGTTGCGCGGAACGTTGAAATGACCTGCACTTTCACACTGGTTGCAGTTATTCCTGTTATACGATGGAAAAACTGTTGCATTTTTATTGTATTTTATGCTTCTGGCATTGACTTCTAAGGCCCTAGCTATTCCATCTGGTGGAGCAACGCCCTAGAGTGGAGCCTAGGTCGCCCGAAACATAGAAATGACCATTACCTTCACTCTGGTTGCAATTATTCCAGCTATACGATGGACAAACTGTTGGATTTTGATTGTACTTTATACTTCTGGCGTTGACTTCTAAGGCCCTATGTATTCGATTTGGTGTAGCAATGCCTCAGAGTTAAGTCTAGGATGCACGCAACGTAGAAATGGCTATTACTATCACACTGGTTGCAATTATTCGTTTTATACGATGGAAAAACTGTTGTACATATATCGTATTTTATGCTTCTGGCGTTGACTTCTTAGGCACTAACTATTCGATCAGGTGGAGCAATGCCCTAGGGTGAAGGCTAGGTTGCGCGAAACGTAGAAATCACCATAACTTTCACACTGGTTTCAATTATTCGTTTTATACAATGGAAAAACTGTTCTACTTATTTTGTATTTTATGCTTCGGCCGTAGACTCCTAACGCCCCAACTATTCGATCTGGTGGAGCAACGCCCTAGAGTGAAGCCTAGGTTGCCCGGAACGAAGAAATGACCATTACCTTCACACTGTTTGCGATTATTCATTTTATACCATGGTAAAACTGTTGTACATACATCGTATTTTATGCTTCTGGCGTTGACTTCTTAGGCCCTAACTATTCGGTCAGGTGGAGCAACGCTCTAGTGTGAAGCCTAGGTTGCCCGAAACGTAGAAATGACCATAACTTTCATACTGGTTGCAATTATTCGTTTTATACGATGGAAAAACTGTTGTATTAATTCTGTATTTGGTGCTTCTGGCGTTGACTTCATAGGCCCTAACTATTCGATGTGGTTGAGCAACGCCCTAGAGTGAAGCTTAGATTGTCCGGAACGTAGAAATGACCATAGCTTTCATACTGGTTGCAATTATTCGTTTTATACGATGGAAAAACTGTTGTATTTATTTTGTATTTGGTGCTCCTGGCGTTGACTTCTTAGGCCCTAGCTATTGGATCTGGTGGAGCAGCGCCCTAGGGTGAAGCCTAGGTTGCCCGGAACGTGGAAATGACCATAACTGTCAGACTGGTTGCAATTACTCGTTTTATACGATGGAAAGACTGTTGTATTTATTTTGCATTTTATGCCTCTGGCGTTGACTCCTAAGGCCGTAGCTATTCGATGTGGTGGAGCAACGCCCTAGAATGAAGCCTAGGTTGCCCGGAACGTAGAAATGACCATATTTTTCACACTGTTTGCAATTATTCCTGTTATAAGATTGAAAAACTGTTGTATCTAATTTGTATTTTATGCTTCTGGCGTTGACTTCTTAGGCCCTAACAATTCGATCTGGTGGAACAACGCCCTAGGGTGAAGCATAGGTTGGCCGGAACGTAGAAATGACCATAACTTTCACACTGTTTGCAATCATTCATTTTATACGATGGAAAAGCTGTTGTATTTATATTGTATTTTATGCTTCTGGAGTTGACTTCTAAGGCCGTAGCTATTCGATGTGGTGGAGCAACGCCCAAGAGTGAAACCTAGGTTGCCCGGAAAATAGAAATGACCATTACTCTCACACTGGTTGCAATTATTCCTTTTATACGATGGAAAAACTGTTGTATTTTTATTGTATTTTATTCTTCTGGCGCTTACTTCTAAGTCCCTCGCTATTCGATCTGGTGGAGCAACGCCCTAGAGTGAAACCTAGGTTGCCCTGAGAGTAGAAATGACCATTTCTTTCACACTGGTTGCAATTATTCCTTTTATTCGATGGAAAAACTGTTGTATTTTTATTGTATTTTATGCTTCTTGCGTTTACTTCTAAGTCCCTAACTATGCTATCTGGTGGAGCAACGCCCTTCAGTTAAGCCTAGGTTGCCCGGAACGTAGAAATGGCCTTTACTTTCACACTGTTTGCAAATATACATCATATACTATGGAAAAGCTGTTGTATTTATATTGTATTTTATGCTTCTGGCGCTGACTTCTTAGGCCCTAACTATTCGATCTGGTGGAACAACGCCCTAGGGTGGAGCCTAGATTGGCCGGAACGTAGAAATGACCATAGCTTTCACACTGGTTGCAATTATTCCTCTTATACAAGTGAAAAACTGTTGAATTTATATTGTATTTTATGCTTCTGGCGTTGACTTCTTAGGCCCTATCTATTCGATCTGGCGGAGCAACGCCCTAGAGTGTAGCCTAGGTTGCCCGGAATGTAGAAATGACCGTCACTTTCACACTGGTTGCAATTATTCTTGTTATACGATCGAAAAACTGTTGTATTTATTTTGCATTTTATGCCTCTGGCGTTGACTCCTAAGGCCGTAGCTATTCGATGTGGTGGAGCAACGCCCTAGAGTGAAGCCTAGGTTGCCCGGAACGTAGAAATGACCATGTCTTTCACACTGGTTGCAATTATTCCTGTTATACGAAGGAAAAACTGTTGTACTTATATTATATTTTATGCTTCAGGCGTTGACTTCTAAGGCCGTAGCTATTCGATGTGGTGGAGCAATGCCCTAGAGTGAAGCGTAGGATGCCCGCAACGTAGAAATGACCACATTTTTCACACTGTTTGCAATTATTCCTGTTATAAGATTGAAAAACTGTTGTATTTATATTGTATTTTATGCTTCTGGCGTTGACTTCTAAGGCCGCAGCTATTCGATGTGGTGGAGCAACGCCCTAGAGTGAAGCCTAGGTTGCCCGGAACGTGGAAATGACCATCACTTTCACACTGGTGGCAATTATTCCTGTTATACGATGGACAAACTGTTGGATTTTTAATGTACTTTATGCTTCTGACGTTGACTTCTAAGGCCCAATGTATTCGATCTGGTGCAGCAATGCCTCAGTGTTAAGTCTAGGATGCCCGGAACGTTGAAATGTCCGTTACTTTCACACTGGTTGCAATTACTCATTCTATGCGATGGAAAAACTGTTGTACATATATCGTATTTTATGCTTCTGGCATTGACTTCTTAGGCCCTAACTATTCGATCTGGTGGAGCAACGCCCAGGGGTGAAGCCTAGGTTGCGCGGAACGTAGGAATGACCATAACTTTCACACTGGTTTCAATTATTCATTTTGTACAATGGAAAAACTGTTCTATTTATTTTGTATTTTATGCTTCGGGCGTTGACTTCTAAGGCCCTAACTATTCGATCTGGTGGAGCAACGCCCTAGAGTGAAGCCTAGGTTGCCCGGAACGTAGAAATGACCATTACCTTCACACTGTTTGCGATTATTCATTCTATACGATGGTAAAACTGTTGTACATATATCGTGTTTTATGCTTCTGGCGCTGACTTCTTAGGCCCTAACTATTCGATCAGGTGGAGCAACGCCCTAGGGTGAAGCCTAGGATGCCCGGAACGAAGAAATGACCATAACTTTCACACTGGTTGCAATTACTCGTTTTATACGATGGAAAAACTATTGTATTTATATTGTATTTTATGCTTCTGGCGTTGACTTCTAATGCCCTAACTATTCGATCTGGTGGAGCAACGCCCTGGAGTGAAGCCTAGGTTGCGCGGAACGTAGAAATGACCATTACCTTCACACTGCTTGCAAATATACATTATATACGATGGAAAAGCTGTTGTATCTATTTTGTGTTTTATGCTTCTGGCGCTGACTTCTTAGGGCCTAACTATTGGATCTGGTGGAGCAACGCCCAGGGGTGAAGTCTAGGTTGCGCGGAACGTAGAAATGACCATAAATTTTACACTGGTTTCAATTATTCGTTTTATACAATGGAAAAACTGTTGCATTTATTTTGTATTTGGTGCTTCTGTCGTTGACTTCTTAGGCTCTAACTATTGGATCTGGTGGAGCACCGCCCTGTAGTGAAGCATAGGTTGCGCGGAACGTAGAAATGACCTGTACTTTCACACTGGTTGCAGTTATTCCTGTTATACGATGGAAAAACTGTTGCATTTTTATTGTATTTTATGCTTCTGGCATTGACTTCTAAGGCACTAGCTATTCCATCTGGTGGAGCAACGCCCTAGAGTGTAGCCTAGGTCGCCCGAAACATAGAAATGACCATTACTTTCACTCTGGTTGCAATTATTCCAGCTATACGATGGACAAACTGTTGGATTTTGATTGTACTTTATACTTCTGGCGTTGACTTCTAATGCCCTGTGTATTCGATCTGGTGTAGCAATGCCTCAGAGTTAAGTCTAGGATGCACGCAACGTAGAAATGGCTATTACTTTCACACTGGTTGCAATTATTCGTTTTATACGATGGAAAAACTGTTGTACATATATCGTATTTTATGCTTCTGGCGTTGACTTCTTAGGCCCTAACTATTCGATCAGGTGGAGCAACGCCCTAGGGTGAAGGCTAGGTTCCGCGAAACGTAGAAATGACCATAACTTTCACACTGGTTTCAATTATTCGTTTTATACAATGGAAAAACTGTTCTACTTATTTTGTATTGTACGCTTCGGCCGTTGACTCCTAACTCCCCAACTATTCGATCTGGTGGAGCAACGCCCTAGAGTGAAGCCAAGGTTGCCCGGAATATAGAAATGACCATCACCTTCACACGGTTTGCGATTATTCATTTTATACGATGGTAAAACTGTTGTACATATATCGTATTTTATGCTTCTGGCGTTGACTTCTTAGGCCCTAACTATTCGATCAGGTGGAGCAACGCCCTAGGGTGAAGCATAGGTTGCCCGGAACGTAGAAATGACCAAAACTTTCATACTGGTTGCAATTATTCGTTTTATACGATGGAAAAACTGTTGTATTTATTTTGTATTTGGTGCTTCTGGCGTTGACTTCTTAGGCCCTAACTGTTAGATGTGGAGGGCCAACGCCCTAGAGTAAAGCCTAGGTTGCCCGGAACGTAGAAATGACCGTTACTTTCACACTGTTTGCAAATGTACATTACATACGATGGAAAAGCTGTTGTATTTATATTGTATTTTATGCTTCTGGCGTTGACTTCTTAGGCCCTAACTATTTGATCTGGTGGAGCACCGCCCTGTAGTGAAGAGTAGGTTGCCCGGAACGTAGAAATGACCATAACTTTCACACTGGTTTCAATTATTCGTTTTATACGATGATAAAACTGTTGTACATATATCGTATTTTATGCTTCTGGCGTTGACTTCTTAGGCCCTAACTATTCGATCAGGTGGAGCAACGCCCTAGGGTGAAGCATAGGTTGCCCGGAACGTAGAAATGACCAAAACTTTCATACTGGATGCAATTATTCGTTTTATACGATGGAAAAACTGTTGTATTTATTTTGTATTTGGTGCTTCTGGCGTTGACTTCTTAGGCCCTAACTGTTAGATGTGGAGGGCCAACGCCCTAGAGTGAAGCCTAGGTTGCCCGGAACGAAGAAATGACCATTACCTTCACACTGTTTGCGATTATTCATTTTATACGATGGTAAAACTGTTGTACATACATCGTATTTTATGCTTCTGGCGTTGACTTCTTAGGCCCTAACTATTCGATCAGGTGGAGCAACGCCCAGGGGTGAAGCCTAGGTTGCGCGGAACGTAGAAATGACCATAACCTTCATACTGGTTGCAATTACTCGTTTTATACGATGGAAAGACTGTTGTATTTATTTTGCATTTTATGCCTCTGGCGTTGACTCCTAAGGCCGTAGCTATTCGATGTGGTGGAGCAACGCCCTAGAGTGAAGAATAGGTTGCCCGGAACGTAGAAATGACCAAAACTTTAATACTGGTTGCAATTATTCGTTTTATACGATGGAAAAACTGTTGTATTTATTTTGTATTTGGTGCTTCTGGCGTTGACTTCTCAGGCCCTAACTGTTAGATGTGGAGGGCCAACGCCCTAGAGTGAAGCCTAGGTTGCCCGGAAGGTAGAAATGACCGTTACTTTCACACTGTTTGCAAATGTACATTACATACGATGGAAAAGCTGTTGTATTTATATTGTATTTTATGCTTCTGGCGTTGACTTCTTAGGCCCTAACTATTTGATCTGGTGGAGCACCGCCCTGTAGTGAAGCCTAGGTTGCCCGGAATACAGAAATGACCATCACTTTCACACTGGTGGCAATTATTCCTGTTAGACGATGGACAAACTGTTGGATTTTTAATGTACTTTATGCCTCTGGCGATGACTTCTAAGGCCCAATGTATTCGATCTGGTGGAGCAATGCCTCAGTGTTAAGTCTAGGATGCCCGGAACGTAGAAATGTCCGTTACTTTCACACTGGTTGCAATTACTCATTTTATGCGATGGAAAAACTGTTGTACATATATCGTATTTTACGCTTCGGGCGTTGACTTCTAAGGCCCTAACTATTCGATCTGGTTTAGCAACGCCCTCGAGTGAAGCCTAGGTTGCCGGGAACGTAGAAATGACCATTACCTTCACACTGTTTGCGATTATTCATTCTACACGATGGTAAAACTGTTGTACATATATCGTATTTTATGCTTCTGGCGCTGACTTCTTAGGCCCTAACTATTCGATCAGGTGGAGCAACGCCCTAGGGTGAAGCCTAGGATGCCCGGAACGTGGAAATGACCATAACTTTCACACTGGTTGCAATTACTCGTTTTATACGATGGAAAAACTATTGTATTTATATTGTATTTTATGCTTCTGGCGTTGACTTCTTAGGCCCTAACTATTCGATCAGGTGGAGCAACGCCCTAGGGTGAAGGCTAGGTTCCGCGAAACGTAGAAATGACCATAACTTTCACACTGGTTTCAATTATTCGTTTTATACAATGGAAAAACTGTTCTACTTATTTTGTATTGTACGCTTCGGCCGTTGACTCCTAACTCCCCAACTATTCGATCTGGTGGAGCAACGCCCTAGAGTGAAGCCAAGGTTGCCCGGAATATAGAAATGACCATCACCTTCACACGGTTTGCGATTATTCATTTTATACGATGGTAAAACTGTTGTACATATATCGTATTTTATGCTTCTGGCGTTGACTTCTTAGGCCCTAACTATTCGATCAGGTGGAGCAACGCCCTAGGGTGAAGCATAGGTTGCCCGGAACGTAGAAATGACCAAAACTTTCATACTGGTTGCAATTATTCGTTTTATACGATGGAAAAACTGTTGTATTTATTTTGTATTTGGTGCTTCTGGCGTTGACTTCTTAGGCCCTAACTGTTAGATGTGGAGGGCCAACGCCCTAGAGTAAAGCCTAGGTTGCCCGGAACGTAGAAATGACCGTTACTTTCACACTGTTTGCAAATGTACATTACATACGATGGAAAAGCTGTTGTATATATATTGTATTTTATGCTTCTGGCGTTGACTTCTTAGGCCCTAACTATTTGATCTGGTGGAGCACCGCCCTGTAGTGAAGAGTAGGTTGCCCGGAACGTAGAAATGACCATAACTTTCACACTGGTTTCAATTATTCGTTTTATACAATGGAAAAACTGTTCTATTTATTTTATATTTTATGCTTCGGGCGTTGACTTCTATGGCCCTAACTATTCGATCAGGTGGAGCAACGCCCTAGAGTGAAGCCTAGGATGCCCGGAACGTGGAAATGACCATAACTTTCACACTGGTTGCAATTACTCGTTTTATACGATGGAAAAACAATTGTATTTATAGTGTATATTATGCTTCTGGCGTTGACTTCTAAGGCCCTAACTATTCGATCTGGTGGAGCAACGCCCTGGAGTGAAGCCTAGGTTGCGCGGAACGTAGAAATGACCATTACCTTCACACTGCTTATAAATATACATTATATACGATGGAAAAGCTGTTGTATCTATTTTGTATTTTATGCTTCTGGCGCTGACTTCTTAGGTCCTACCTATTGGATCTGGTGGAGCAACGCCCAGGGGTGAAGTCTAGGTTGCGCGGAACGTAGAAATGACCATAAATTTTACAGTGGTTTCAATTATTCGTTTTATACAATGGAAAAACTGTTGTATTTATTTTGTATTTGGTGCTTCTGTCGTTGACTTCTTAGGCCCTAACTATTGGATCTGGTGGAGCACCGCCCTGTAGTGAAGCATAGGTTGCGTGGAACGTAGAAATGACCTGCACTTTCACACTGGTTGCAGTTATTCCTGTTATACGATGGAAAAACTGTTGCATTTTTATTGTATTTTATGCTTCTGGCATTGACTTCTAAGGCCCTAGCTATTCCATCTGGTGGAGCAACGCCCTAGAGTGGAGCCTAGGTCGCCCGAAACATAGAAATGACCATTACCTTCACTCTGGTTGCAATTATTCCAGCTATACGATGGACAAACTGTTGGATTTTGATTGTACTTTATATTTCTGGCGTTGACTTCTAAGGCCCTATGTATTCGATCTGGTGTAGCAATGCCTCAAAGTTAAGTCTAGGATGCACGCAACGTAGAAATGGCTATTACTTTCACACTGGTTGCAATTATTCGTTTTATACGATGGAAAAACTGTTGTACATACATCCTATTTTATGCTTCTGGCGTTGACTTCTTAGGCCCTAACTATTCGATCAGGTGGAGCAACGCCCTAGTGTGAAGCCTAGGTTGCTCGAAACGTAGAAATGACCATAACTTTCATACTGGTTGCAATTATTCGTTTTATACGATGGAAAAACTGTTGTATTAATTTTGTATTTGGTGCTTCTGGCGCTGACTTCATAGGCCCTAACTATTCGATGTGGTTGAGCAACGCCCTAGAGTGAAGCCTAGATTGCCCGGAACGTAGAAATGACCATAGCTTTCATACTGGTTGCAATTATTCGTTTTATACGATGGAAAAACTGTTGTATTTATTCTGTATTTGGTGCTCCTGGCGTTGACTTCTTAGGCCCTAGCTATTGGATCTGGTGCAGCAGCGCCCTAGGGTGAAGCCTAGGATGCCCGGAACGTGGAAATGACCATAACTGTCAGACTGGTTGCAATTACTCGTTTTATACGATGGAAAGACTGTTGTATTTATTTTGCATTTTATGCCTCTGGCGTTGACTCCTAAGGCCGTAGCTATTCGATGTGGTGGAGCAACGCCCTAGAGTGAAGAATAGGTTGCCCGGAACGTAGAAATGACCATAACTTTCACACTGGTTTCAATTATTCGTTTTATACAATGGAAAAACTGTTCTACTTATTTTGTATTTTATGCTTCGGCCGTTGACTCCTAACGCCCCAACTATTCGATCTGGTGGAGCAACGCCTTAGGGTGAAAGGTAGGTTGCCCGGAATATAGAAATGACCATCACCTTCACACGGTTTGCGATTATTCATTTTATACGATGATAAAACTGTTGTACATATATCGTATTTTATGCTTCTGGCGTTGACTTCTTAGGCCCTAACTATTCGATCAGGTGGAGCAACGCCCTAGGGTGAAGCATAGGTTGCCCGGAACGTAGAAATGACCAAAACTTTCATACTGGATGCAATTATTCGTTTTATACGATGGAAAAACTGTTGTATTTATTTTGTATTTGGTGCTTCTGGCGTTGACTTCTTAGGCCCTAACTGTTAGATGTGGAGGGCCAACGCCCTAGAGTGAAGCCTAGGTTGCCCGGAACGAAGAAATGACCATTACCTTCACACTGTTTGCGATTATTCATTTTATACGATGGTAAAACTGTTGTACATACATCGTATTTTATGCTTCTGGCGTTGAATTCTTAGGCCCTAACTATTCGATCAGGTGGAGCAACGCCCAGGGGTGAAGCCTAGGTTGCGCGGAACGTAGAAATGACCATAACTTTCATACTGGTTGCAATTACTCGTTTTATACGATGGAAAGACTGTTGTATTTATTTTGCATTTTATGCCTCTGGCGTTGACTCCTAAGGCCGTAGCTATTCGATGTGGTGGAGCAACGCCCTAGAGTGAAGAATAGGTTGCCCGGAACGTAGAAATGACCAAAACTTTAATACTGGTTGCAATTATTCGTTTTATACAATGGAAAAACTGTTGTATTTATTTTGTATTTGGTGCTTCTGGCGTTGACCTCTTAGGCCCTAACTGTTAGATGTGGAGGGCCAACTCCCTAGAGTGAAGCCTAGGTTGCCCGGAAGGTAGAAATGACCGTTACTTTCACACTGTTTGCAAATGTACATTACATACGATGGAAAAGCTGTTGTATTTATATTGTATTTTATGCTTCTGGCGTTGACTTCTTAGGCCCTAACTATTTGATCTGGTGGAGCACCGCCCTGTAGTGAAGCCTAGGTTGCCCGGAATGCAGAAATGACCATCACTTTCACACTGGTGGCAATTATTCCTGTTATACGATGGACAAACTGTTGGATTTTTAATGTACTTTATGCTTCTGGCGATGACTTCTAAGGCCCAATGTATTCGATCTGGTGGAGCAATGCCTCAGTGTTAAGTCTAGGATGCCCGGAACGTAGAAATGTCCGTTACTTTCACACTGGTTGCAATTACTCATTTTATGCGATGGAAAAACTGTTGTACATATATCGTATTTTATGCTTCGGGCGTTGACTTCTAAGGCCCTAACTATTCGATCTGGTTTAGCAACGCCCTCGAGTGAAGCCTAGGTTGCCCGGAACGTAGAAATGACCATTACCTTCACACTGTTTGCGATTATTCATTCTATACGATGGTAAAACTGTTGTACATATATCGTATTTTATGCTTCTGGCGCTGACTTCTTAGGCCCTAACTATTCGATCAGGTGGAGCAACGCCCTAGGGTGAAGCCTAGGATGCCCGGAACGTGGAAATGACCATGACTTTCACACTGGTTGCAATTACTCGTTTTATACGATGGAAAAACTATTGTATTTATATTGTATTTTATGCTTCTGGCGTTGACTTCTAAGGCCCTAACTATTCGATCTGGTGGAGCAACGCCCTGGAGTGAAGCCTAGGTTGCGCGGAACGTAGAAATGACAATTACCTTCACACTGCTTGCAAATATACATTATATACGATGGAAAAGCTGTTGTATCTATTTTGTATTTTATGCTTCTGGCGCTGACTTCTTAGGTCCTACCTATTGGATCTGGTGGAGCAACGCCCAGGGGTGAAGTCTAGGTTGCGCGGAACGTAGAAATGACCATAAATTTTACACTGGTTTCAATTATTCGTTTTATACAATGGAAAAACTGTTGTATTTATTTTGTATTTGGTGCTTCTGTCGTTGACTTCTTAGGCCCTAACTATTGGATTTGGTGGAGCACCGCCCTGTAGTGAAGCATAGGTTGCGCGGAACGTAGAAATGACCTGCACTTTCACACTGGTTGCAGTTATTCCTGTTATACGATGGAAAAACTGTTGCATTTTTATTGTATTTTATGCTTCTGGCATTGACTTCTAAGGCCCTAGCTATTCCATCTGGTGGAGCAACGCCCTAGAGTGGAGCCTAGGTCGCCCGAAACATAGAAATGACCATTACCTTCACTCTGGTTGCAATTATTCCAGCTATACGATGGACAAACTGTTGGATTTTGATTGTACTTTATACTTCTGGCGTTGACTTCTAAGGCCCTATGTATTCGATCTGGTGTAGCAATGCCTCAAAGTTAAGTCTAGGATGCACGCAACGTAGAAATGGCTATTACTTTCACACTGGTTGCAATTATTCGTTTTATACGATGGAAAAACTGTTGTACATATATCGCATTTTATGCTTCTTGCGTTGACTTCTTAGGCCCTAACTATTCGATCAGGTGGAGCAACGCCCTAGGGTGAAGGCTAGGTTGCGCGGAACGTAGAAATGACCATAACTTTCACACTGGTTTCAATTATTCGTTTTATACAATGGAAAAACTGTTCTACTTATTTTGTATTTTATGCTTCGGCCGTTGACTCCTAACGCCCCAACTATTCGATCTGGTGGAGCAACGCCTTGGGGTGAAAGGTAGGTTGCCCGGAATATAGAAATGACCATCACCTTCACACGGTTTGCGATTATTCATTTTATACGATGATAAAACTGTTGTACATATATCGTATTTTATGCTTCTGGCGTTGACTTCTTAGGCCCTAACTATTCGATCAGGTGGAGCAACGCCCTAGGGTGAAGCATAGCTTGCCCGGAACGTAGAAATGACCAAAACTTTCATACTGGATGCAATTATTCGTTTTATACGATGGAAAAACTGTTGTATTTATTTTGTATTTGGTGCATCTGGCGTTGACTTCTTAGGCCCTAACTGTTAGATGTGTAGGGCCAACGCCCTAGAGTGAAGCCTAGGTTGCCCGGAACGAAGAAATGACCATTACCTTCACACTGTTTGCGATTATTCATTTTATACGATGGTAAAACTGTTGTACATACATCGTATTTTATGCCTCTGGCGTTGACTCCTTAGGCCCTAACTATTCGATCAGGTGGAGCAACGCCCAGGGGTGAAGCCTAGGATGCCCGGAACGTAGAAATGACCATAACTTTCACACTGGTTGCAATTACTCGTTTTATACGATGGAAAAACTATTGTATTTATATTGTATTTTATGCTTCTGGCGTTGACATCTAAGGCCCTAACTATTCGATGTGGTGGAGCTACGTCCTAGAGTGAAGCCTAGGTTGCCCGGAATGTAGAAATAACCATCACTTTCACACTGGTTGCTATTATTCCAGCTATACGATGGAAAAACTGTTGCATTTTTATTGTATTTTATGCTTCTGGCATTGACTTCTAAGGCCCTAGCTATTCCATCTGGTGGAGCAACGCCCTAGAGTGGAGCCTAGGTCGCCCGAAACATAGAAATGACCATTACCTTCACTCTGGTTGCAATTATTCCAGCTATACGATGGACAAACTGTTGGATTTTGATTGTACTTTATACTTCTGGCGTTGACTTCTAAGGCCCTATGTATTCGATCTGGTGTAGCAATGCCTCAAAGTTAAGTCTAGGATGCACGCAACGTAGAAATGGCTATTACTTTCACACTGGTTGCAATTATTCGTTTTATACGATGGAAAAACTGTTGTACATACATCCTATTTTATGCTTCTGGCGTTGACTTCTTAGGCCCTAACTATTCGATCAGGTGGAGCAACGCCCTAGTGTGAAGCCTAGGTTGTCCGAAACGTAGAAATGACCATAACATTCATACTGGTTGCAATTATTCGTTTTATACGATGGAAAAACTGTTGTATTAATTTTGTATTTGGTGCTTCTGGCGCTGACTTCATAGGCCCTAACTATTCGATGTGGTTGAGCAACGCCCTAGAGTGAAGCCTAGATTGCCCGGAACGTAGAAATGACCATAGCTTTCATACTGGTTGCAATTATTCGTTTTATACGATGGAAAAACTGTTGTATTTATTCTGTATTTGGTGCTCCTGGCGTTGACTTCTTAGGCCCTAGCTATTGGATCTGGTGCAGCAGCGCCCTAGGGTGAAGCCTAGGATGCCAGGAACGTGGAAATGACCATAACTGTCAGACTGGTTGCAATTACTCGTTTTATACGATGGAAAGACTGTTGTATTTATTTTGCATTTTATGCCTCTGGCGTTGACTCCTAAGGCCGTAGCTATTCGATGTGGTGGAGCAACGGCCTAGAGTGAAGCCTAGGTTGCCCGGAACGTAGAAATGACCATGTCTTTCACACTGGTTGCAATTATTCCTGTTATACGATGGAAAAACTGTTGTACTTATATTATATTTTATGCTTCAGGCGTTGACTTCTAAGGCCGTAGCTATTCGATGTGGTGGAGAAACGCCCTAGAGTGAAGCCTAGGTTGCCCGGAAAGTAGAAATGACCATTACCTCCACACTGTTTGCAATTATTCATTTTATACAATGGAGAAACTGTTGTATTTATATTGTTTTTTATAGTTATGGCGTTGACTTCTAAGGCCCTAGCTATTCGATGTGGTGGAGCAATGCCCCAGAGTGAAGCCTAGGATGCCCGCAACGTAGAAATGACCATTACCTTCACACTGCTTGCAAATATACATTATATACGATGATAAAGCTGTTGTATCTATTTTGTATTTTATGCTTCTGGCGCTGACTTCTTAGGTCCTAGCTATACGATCTGGTGGAGCAACGCCCTAGAGTGAAGCCTAGGTTGCCCGGAAAGTAGAAATGACCATTACCTCCACACTGTTTGCAATTATTCATTTTATACGATGGCAAAACTGTTGTACATATATCGTATTTTATGCTTCTGGCGTTGACTTCTTAGGCCCTAACTATTCCATCAGGTGGAGCACCGCCCTAGGGAGAAGCGTAGGTTGCCCGGAACGTGGAAATGTCCATAACTTTCACACTGGTTTCAATTATTCGTTTTATACAATGGAAAAACTGTTCTATTTATTTTGTATTTTATGCTTCGGGCGTTGACTTCTATGGCCCTAACTATTCGATCTGGTGGAGCAACGCCCTAGAGTGAAGCCTACGTTGCCCGGAACGTAGAAATGACCATTACCTTCACACTGTTTGCGATTATTCATTTTATACGATGGTAAAACTGTTGTATTTATTTTGTATTTTATGGTTCTGGCATTGACTTCTAAGACCCTAGCTATTCCATCTGGTGGAGCAACGCCCTAGAGTGGAGCCTAGGTCGCCCGAAACGTGGAAACGACCATTACTTTCACTCTGGTTGCAATTATTCCAGCTATACGATGGACAAACTGTTGGATTTTGATTGTACTTTATGCTTCAGGCGTTGACTTCTTAGGCCCTAACTATTCGCTCTGGTGGAACAACGCCCTAGGGTGAAGCCTAGGTTGCCTGGAACGTAGAAATGACCATTACCTTCACACTGTTTGCGATTATTCATTTTACACGATGGTAAAACTGTTGTACATATATCGTATTTTATGCTTCTGGCGCTGACTTCTTAGGCCCTAACTATTCGATCAGGTGGAGCAACGCCCTAGGATGAAGCCTAGGATGCCCGGAACGTAGAAATGACCATAACTTTCACACTGGTTGCAATTACTCGTTTTATACGATGGAAAAACTATTGTATTTATATTGTATTTTATGCTTCTGGCGTTGACTTCTAAGGCCCTAACTATTCGATGTGGTGGAGCTACGTCCTAGAGTGAAGCCTAGGTTGCCCGGAACGTAGAAATGACCATAGCATTCACACTGGTTGCAATTATTCCTGTTATACAAGTGAAAAACTGTTGTATTTATATTGTATTTTATGCTTCTGGCGTTGACTTCTTAGGCCCTATCTATTCGATCTGGCGGAGCAACGCCCTAGAGTGTAGCCTAGGTTGCCCGGAATGTAGAAATAACCATCACTTTCACACTGGTTGCTATTATTCTTGTTATACGATCGAAAAACTGTTGTATTTATTTTGTATTTTATGCCTCTGGCGTTGACTTCTAAGGCCCTAACTATTCGATGTGGTGGAGCAACGCCCTAGAGTGAAGCCTAGGTTGCCCGGAACGTAGAAATGACCATGTCTTTCACACTGGTTGCAATTATTCCTGTTATACGATGGAAAAACTGTTGTACTTATATTATATTTTATGCTTCAGGCGTTGACTTCTAAGGCCGTAGCTATTCGATGTGGTGGAGAAACGCCCTAGAGTGAAGCCTAGGTTGCCCGGAAAGTAAAAATGACCATTACCTCCACACTGTTTGCAATTATTCATTTTATACAATGGAGAAACTGTTGTATTTATATTGTTTTTTATAGTTATGGCGTTGACTTCTAAGGCCGTAGCTATTCGATGTGGTGGAGCAATGCCCCAGAGTGAAGCCTAGGATGCCCGCAACGTAGAAATGACCATTACCTTCACACTGCTTGCAAATATACATTATATACGATGGAAAAGCTGTTGTATCTATTTTGTATTTTATGCTTCTGGCGCTGACTTCTTAGGTCCTAGCTATACGATCTGGTGGAGCAACGCCCTAGAGTGAAGCCTAGGTTGCCCGGAAAGTAGAAATGACCATTACCTCCACACTGTTTGCAATTATTCATTTTATACGATGGCAAAACTGTTGTACATATATCGTATTTTATGCTTCTGGCGTTGACTTCTTAGGCCCTAACTATTCCATCAGGTGGAGCACCGCCCTAGGGAGAAGCGTAGGTTGCCCGGAACGTGGAAATGTCCATAACTTTCACACTGGTTTCAATTATTCGTTTTATACAATGGAAAAACTGTTCTATTTATTTTGTATTTTATGCTTCGGGCGTTGACTTCTATGGCCCTAACTATTCGATCAGGTGGAGCAACGCCCTAGTGTGAAGCCTAGGTTGCCCGGAACGTAGAAATGACCATTACCTTCACACTGTTTGCGATTATTCATTTTATACGATGGTAAAACTGTTGTATTTATTTTGTATTTTATGGTTCTGGCATTGACTTCTAAGACCCTAGCTATTCCATCTGGTGGAGCAACGCCCTAGAGTGGAGCCTAGGTCGCCCGAAACGTGGAAACGACCATTACTTTCACTCTGGTTGCAATTATTCCAGCTATACGATGGACAAACTGTTGGATTTTGATTGTACTTTATGCTTCAGGCGTTGACTTCTTAGGCCCTATCTATTCGCTCTGGTGGAACAACGCCCTAGGGTGAAGCCTAGGTTGCCTGGAACGTAGAAATGACCATTACCTTCACACTGTTTGCGATTATTCATTTTACACGATGGTAAAACTGTTGTACATATATCGTATTTTATGCTTCTGGCGCTGACTTCTTAGGCCCTAACTATTCGATCAGGTGGAGCAACGCCCTAGGATGAAGCCTAGGATGCCCGGAACGTAGAAATGACCATAACTTTCACACTGGTTGCAATTACTCGTTTTATACGATGGAAAAACTATTGTATTTATATTGTATTTTATGCTTCTGGCGTTGACTTCTAAGGCCCTAACTATTCGATGTGGTGGAGCAACGTCCTAGAGTGAAGCCTAGGTTGCCCGGAACGTAGAAATGACCATAGCATTCACACTGGTTGCAATTATTCCTGTTATACAAGTGAAAAACTGTTGTATTTATATTGTATTTTATGCTTCTGGCGTTGACTTCTTAGGCCCTATCTATTCGATCTGGCGGAGCAACGCCCTAGAGTGTAGCCTAGGTTGCCCGGAATGTAGAAATAACCATCACTTTCACACTGGTTGCTATTATTCTTGTTATACGATCGAAAAACTGTTGTATTTATTTTGTATTTTATGCCTCTGGCGTTGACTCCTAAGGCCGTAGCTATTCGATGTGGTGGAGCAACGCCCTAGAGTGAAGCCTAGGTTGCCCGGAACGTAGAAATGACCATGTCTTTCACACTGGTTGCAATTATTCCTGTTATACAAGTGAAAAACTGTTGTATTTATATTGTATTTTATGCTTCTGGCGTTGACTTCTTAGGCCCTAACTATTCGATCAGGTGGAGCAACGCCCTAGGGTGAAGCGTAGGTTGCCCGGAACGTGGAAATGACCATAACTTTCACACTGGTTTCAATTATTCGTTTTATACAATGGAAAAACTGTTCTATTTATTTTGTATTTTATGCTTCGGGCGTTGACTTCTATGGCCCTAACTATTCGATCTGGTGGAGCAACGCCCTAGAGTGAAGCCTAGGTTGCCCGTAACGTAGAAATGACCATTACCTTCACACTGTTTGCGATTATTCATTTTATACGATGGTAAAACTGTTGTATTTATATTGTATTTTATGCTTCTGGCGTTGACTTCTTAGGCCCTATCTATTCGATCTGGCGGAGCAACGCCCTAGAGTGTAGCCTAGGTTGCCCGGAATGTAGAAATAACCATCACTTTCACACTGGTTGCTATTATTCTTGTTATACGATCGAAAAACTGTTGTATTTATTTTGTATTTTATGCCTCTGGCGTTGACTTCTAAGGCCCTAACTATTCGATGTGGTGGAGCAACGCCCTAGAGTGAAGCCTAGGTTGCCCGGAACGTAGAAATGACCATGTCTTTCACACTGGTTGCAATTATTCCTGTTATACGATGGAAAAACTGTTGTACTTATATTATATTTTATGCTTCAGGCGTTGACTTCTAAGGCCGTAGCTATTCGATGTGGTGGAGAAACGCCCTAGAGTGAAGCCTAGGTTGCCCGGAAAGTAGAAATGACCATTACCTCCACACTGTTTGCAATTATTCATTTTATACAATGGAGAAACTGTTGTATTTATATTGTTTTTTATAGTTATGGCGTTGACTTCTAAGGCCGTAGCTATTCGATGTGGTGGAGCAATGCCCCAGAGTGAAGCCTAGGATGCCCGCAACGTAGAAATGACCATTACCTTCACACTGCTTGCAAATATACATTATATACGATGGAAAAGCTGTTGTATCTATTTTGTATTTTATGCTTCTGGCGCTGACTTCTTAGGTCCTAGCTATACGATCTGGTGGAGCAACGCCCTAGAGTGAAGCCTAGGTTGCCCGGAAAGTAGAAATGACCATTACCTCCACACTGTTTGCAATTATTCATTTTATACGATGGCAAAACTGTTGTATTTATATTGCTTTTCATAGTTATGGCGTTGACTTCTAAGGCCCTAGCTATTCCATCTGGTGGAGCAACGCCCTAGAGTGGAGCCTAGGTCGCTCGAAACGTGGAAATGACCATATCTTTCACACTGGTTGCAATTATTCCTGTTATACGATGGTAAAACTGTTGTATTTCTATTGTATTTTATGCTTGTGGCGTAGTCTTCTTATACCCTAACTATTCGATCTGGGGGAACCACGCCCTAGACTGAAGCCTAGGTTGCCTGGAACGTAGAAATGACCTTCACTTTCATACTGGTTGCAATTATTCCTGTTATACGATGGAAAAACTGTTGTATTTATATTGTATTTTATGCTTCTGGTGTAGACTTCTTAGGCCCTAGCTATTCGATCTGGAGGTACAACGCCCTAGAGTGATGCCTACGTTGCCCGCAACGTAGAAATGACCATCACTTTCACACTGGTTGCAATTATTCTTGTTATACGATGGAAAAACTGTTGTATTTATTTTGTATTTTATGCCTCTGGCGTTTACTCCTAAGGCCGTAGCTATTCGATGTGGTGGAGCAACGCCCTAGAGGGAAGCCTAGGTTGCCCGGAACGTAGAAATGACCATGTCTTTCACAATGGTTGCAATTATTCCTGTTATACAAGGAAAAAACTGTTGTATTTATATTGTTTTTTATGCTTCTGGCGTTGACTTCTTGGGCACTAACTATTCTCTCTGGAGGAGCAACGCCCTAGAGTGAAGCCTGGGTTGCTCGGAATGCAGAAATGACCATCACTTTCACACTGGTGGCAATTATTCCTGTAATACGATGGACAAACTGTTGGATTTTTAATGTACTTTATGCTTCTGGCGTTGACTTCTAAGGCCCTATGTATTCGATCTGGTGGAGCAATACCTCAGTGTTAAGTCTAGGATGCCCGGAACGTAGGAATGGCCGTTATTTTCACACTGGTTGCAATTACTGATTTTATACGATGGAAAAACTGTTGTACATATATCGTATTTTATGCTTCTGGCATTGACTTCTTAGGCCCTAACTATTCGATAAGGCGGAGCAACGCCCTAGGGTGGAGCCTAGGTTGCCCGGAACGTAGAAATGACCATAACTTTCATACTGGTTGCAATTATTCGTTTTATACGATGGAAAAGCTGTTGTATTTATATTGTATTTTATGCTTCTGGCGTTGACTTCTTAGGCCCTAACTATTCGATCTGGTGGAACGACGCCCTAGAGTGCAGCCTAGGTTGCCCGTATCGTAGAAATGACCATATCTTTCACACTGGTTGCAATTATTCCTGTTATACGATGGTAAAACTGTTGTACTTCTATTGTATTTTATGCTTCTGGCGTAGGCTTCTTAGGCCCTAACTATTCGATCTGGTGGAGCATGGCCCTAGAGTGAAGCCTAGGTTGCCCGGAATGCTGAAATGACCATCACTTTCACACTGGTTGCAATTATTCTTGTTATACGATGGAAAAACTGTTGTACTTATTTTGTATTTTATGCCTCTGGCGTTGAATCCTAAGGCCGTAGCTATTCGATGTGGTGGAACAACGCCCTAGAGTGTAGCCTAGGTTGCCCGGAACGTAGAAGTGAGCATAGCTTTCACACTGGTTGCAATTATTTCTGTTATACAAAGGAAAAGCGGTTTTATTTATATTGTATTTTATGCTTTTGGCGTTGACTTCTTAGGCCCTAACTATTCGATCTGGTGGAGCAACGCACTAGAGTGAAGCCTAGGTTGCACGGAACGTATAAATGACCATTACTCCCTCACTGTTTGCAATTATTCATTTCATACAATTGAAAAACTGTTGTATTTATATTGTTTTTTATAGTTATGGAGTTCACTTCTAAGGCCGTAGCTATTCGATCTGGTGGAGCAACGCCCTAGAGAGAAGCCTAGATTGCCCGGAACGTAGAAATGACCATAACTATCAGACTGGTTGCAATTATTCGTTTTATACGATGGAAAGACTGTTGTATTTATATTGTATTTTATAGTTATGGCGTTGTCTTCTAGGGCCGTAGCTATTCGATGTGGTTGAGCAATGCCCTAGAGTGAAGCCTAGGTTGCCCGGAACGTATAAATGACCATAGCTTTCACACTGGTTGCAATTATTCGTTTTATACGATGGAAAAGCTGTTGTATTTATTTTGTATTTGGTGCTCCTGGCGTTGACTTCTTAGGCCCTAGCTATTGGATCTGGTGGACCAACGCCCTAGAGTGAAGCCTAGCTTGCCCGGAACGTAGAAATGTCCATTACTTCCACACTGTTTGCAATTATTCATATTATACAGTTGAAAAACTGTTGTATTTATATTATATTGTATGCTTCAGACGTTGACTTCTAAGGCCGTAGCTATTCGATGTTGTGGAGAAACGCCCTAGAGTGAAGCCTAGGTTGCCCGGAAAGTAGAAATGACCATTACCTCCACACTGTTTGCAATTATTCATTTTATACAATGGAAAAACTGTTGTATTTATATTGCTTTTCATAGTTATGGCGTTGACTTCTAAGGCCGTAGCTATTCGATGTGGTGGAGAAAGGCCCTAGAGTGAAGCCTAGATTGCCCGGAAAGTAGAAATGACCATACCTTTCACACTGGTTGCAATTATTCCTGTTATACGATGGAAAAGCTGTTGTATTTGTATTGTATTTTATGCTTCTGGCGTAGACCTCTTAGGCCCTGACTATTCGATCTGGTGGAACGACGCCCTAGAGAGAAGCCTAGATTGCCCGGAACGTAGAAATGACCATAACTATCAGTGTGGTTGCAATTATTCGTTTTATACGATGGAAAAACTGTTGTATTTATATTATATTGTATGCTTCAGACGTTGACTTCTAACGCCGTAGCTATTCGATGTGGTGGAGAAACGCCCTAGGGTGAAGCCTAGGTTGCCCGGAAAGTAGAAATGACCATAACCTCAACACTGTTTGCAATTATTCATTTTATACACTGGAAAAACTGTTGTATTTATATTGTTTTTCATAGTTATGGCGTTGACTTCTAAGGCCGCAGCTATTCGATGTGGTGGAGCAATGCCCTAGTGTGAAGCCTAGGATGCCCGGAACGTATAAATGACCATAGCTTTCATACTGGTTGCAATTATTCGTTTTATACGATGGAAAAGCTGTTGTATTTATTTTGTATTTGATGATCCTGGCGTTGGCTTCTTAGGCCCTAGCTATTGGATCTCGTGGGCCAACGCCCTAGAGTGAAACCTAGGTTGCCCGGAACGTAGGAATGACCATAACATTCATACTGGTAGCAATTATACGTTTTATACGATGGAAAAACTGTTGTATTTTTATTTTATTTTATGCTTCTAGCGTTGACTTCTAAGTCCCTAGCTATTCGATCTGGTGGAGCAACGGCCCTGAGTGAAGCCTAGGTTGCGCGGGACGTAGAAATGACCATCACCTTCACTCTGGTTGCAATTATTCATTTTATACAATGGAAAAACTGTTGTATTTATATTGTTTTTTATAGTTATGGCGTTGACTTCTGAGGCCTTAGCTATTCGATGTGGTGGAGCAACGCCCTAGAGTGAAGCCTAGGTTGCCCGCAACGTAGAAATGACCATGTCTTTCACACTGGTTGCAATTATTCCTGTTATACGATGGAAAAACTGTTGTATTTATATTATATTGTATGCTTCTGGCGTAGACTTCATAGGCCCTAACTATTGGATCTGGTGGACCAACGCTCCAGAGTGAAGTGTAGATTGCCCGGAACGTAGAAATGACCATTACCTTTACGCTTGTTGCAATTATTCCTGTTATGCGATGAAAATACTGCTGTATTATTATTGTAATTTATGCTTCAGGCGTTGACTTCTAAGGCCGTAGCTATGCGATGTGGTGGAGCAACGCCCTAGAGTGAAGCCTCGGTGGCCCGGAACGTGGAAATGACCATTACTTGCACACTGTTTGCAATTATTCATTTTATACAATGGAAAAACTGTTGTATTTTTATTGCATTTTATGCTTCGGGCGTTGACTTCTAAGGCCCTAACTATTCGATCTGCTGGAGCAACGTTCTAGAGTGAAGTGTAGATTGCCCGGAACGTTGAAATGACCATTACCTTTACGCTTGTTGCAATTATTCCTGTTATGCGATGAAAATACTGCTGTATTATTATTGTAATTTATGCTTCAGGCGTCGACTTCTAAGGCCGTAGCTATTCGATGTGGTGGAGCAACGCCCTAGAGTGAAGCCTAGGTTGCCCGGAACGTGGAAATGACCATTACTTCCACACTGTTTGCAATTATTCATTTTATACAATGGAAAAACTGTTGTATTTTTATTGCATTTTATGATTCGGCGTTGACTTCTAAGGCCCTAACTACTGGATCTCGTGGAGCATCGCCCTAGGGTTAAGCCTAGGTTGCCCGGAACGTAGAAATGACCATATCTTTCACACTGGTTATAATTATTCCTGTTATACGATGGAAAAACTGTTGTATTTTTATTATATTTTATGCTTCAGGCGTTAACTTCTGAGGCCCTAACTATTCGATCTGGTGGAGCAACGCCCTAGGGTGAAGCCTAGGTTGCCCGGAACGTAGAAATGACCATTACTTTCACACTAGTTACAATTATACCTGCTATAGGATGGAAAGACTGTTGTATTTATACTGCATTTTATGCTTCTGGCGCTGACTCCTAAGGCCGTAACTACTCGATCTGGTGTAGTAACGCCCTCGAGAAAAGACTAGGTTGTACGGAACGTAGAAATGACCATAACTTTCACACTGGTTGCAATTACTCGTCTTATACGATGGAAAAGCTGTTGTATTTATATTGGATTATATGCTTCTGTCGCTGCTTTCTAAGGCTCTAACCATTCGATAGGGTCGAGCTACGCCCTAGAGTGAATCCTAACAGGCACAGAACCTAGAAGTGGCCATTATTATCACACAGGTTGCAATTATTCCTGCTATACGATGGAAAACCTGTTGTATTTTTATTGTATTTTATGCTTCGAGCGTTGACTTCTAAGGCCCTAACTATTCGATCTGGTGGAGCAACGCCATAGTGTGAAGCCTAGGTTACCCGGAACGTAGAATTGACCATTACTTTCACACTGGTTGCAATTATTCCTGTTATACGAAGGAAAAACTGTTGTATTTTTATTATATTTTAAGCTTCGGGCGTTGACTTCTAAGGCCCTAACTATTGGATCTGGTGGACCAACGCTCTAGAGCGAAGTGTAGGTTGCCAGGAACGTAGAAATGACCATCACTTTCACACCGTTTGCAATTATTCCCGGTATACGATGGAAAAACTGTTGTATTTATATTGTAGTTTATGCTTCTGACGTTGACTTCTAAGGCCGTAGCTATTCGAGGTGGTGGAGCAACGCCCTAGAGTGAAGCCTATGTTGCCCGGAACGTAGAAATGACCATATCTTTCACACTGTTTGCAATTATTCCTGTTATACGATGGAAAAACTGTTGATATCTAATGTATTTTATGCCTCTGGCGTTGACTTCTAAGGCCGTAGCTATTCGATGTGGTGGAGCAACGCCCCAGAGAGAGGCCTAGGTTGCCCGGAACGTAGAAATGACCATACCTTTCACACTGGTTGCAATTATTCCTGTTATACGATGGAAAAACTGTTGTATTTATATTGTATTTTATGCTTCGGGCGTTTACTTCTTAGGCCCTAACAATTGGATCTGGTGGAGCAACGCCCTAGGGTGAAGCCTAGGTTGCCAGGAACGTAGAAATGACCATTACTTTCACACTGGTTGCAATTATTCCTGTTATACGATGGAAAAACTGTTGTATTTATATTGTATTTTATGCTTCTGGCGTTGACTTCTAAGGCCGTAGTTATTCGATGTGGTGGAGCAACGCCCTAGAGTGAAGCCTATGTTGCCCGGAACGTAGAAATGACCATACCTTTCACACTGTTTGCAATTATTCCTGTTACACGATGGAAAAACTGTCGTATTTATTTTGTATTTTATGCTTCTGGCGTTGACTTCTAAGGCCGTAGTTATTCGATGTGGTGGAGCAACGCCCTAGAGTGAAGCCTATGTTGCCCGGAACGTAGAAATGACCCAATTTTTCACACTGTTTGCAATTATTCCTGTAATACGATGGAAAATCTGTAGTATTTATACTGTATTTCATGCGTCTGGCGTTAACTTCTAAGGCCCTAACTATTCGTTGTGATGGAGCAACGCCCTAGAGCGAAACCTAGGTGGCCCGGAACGTAGAAATGACCATTACTTCCACACTGTTTGCAATTATTCATTTCATACAATGTAAAAACTGTTGTATTTATATTGTATTTTCAGCTTCTGGCGTTGACTTCTAAGGCACTCACTATTCGATGTGGTGGAGCAACGCCCTAGAGCGAAACCTAGGTTGCCCGGAACGTAGAAATGTCCATATCTTTCACACAGGTTGCAATTATTCCTGCTATACGATGGAAAACCTGTTGTATTTTTATTGTATTTTATGCTTCGGGCGTTGACTTCTAAGGCCCTAACTATTCGATCTGGTGGAGCAACGCCATAGTCTGAAGCCTAGGTTACCCGGAACGTAGAAATGACCATTACTTTCACACTGGTTGCAATTATTCCTGTTATACGATGGTAAAACTGTTGTATTTCTATTGTATTTTATGCTTGTGGCGTAGTCTTCTTATGCCCTAACTATTCGATCTGGGGGAACCACGCCCTAGACTGAAGCCTAGGTTGCCTAGAACGTAGAAATGACCTTCACTTTCATACTGGTTGCAATTATTCCTGTTATACGATGGAAAAACTGTTGTATTTATATTGTATTTTATGCTTCTGGTGTAGACTTCTTAGGCCCTAGCTATTCGATCTGGAGGTACAACGCCCTAGAGTGATGCCTACGTTGCCCGCAACGTAGAAATGACCATCACTTTCACACTGGTTGCAATTATTCTTGTTATACGATGGAAAAACTGTTGTATTTATTTTGTATTTTATGCCTCTGGCGTTTACTCCTAAGGTCGTAGCTATTCGATGTGGTGGAGCAACGCCCTAGAGGGAAGCCTAGGTTGCCCGGAACGTAGAAATGACCATGTCTTTCACAATGGTTGCAATTATTCCTGTTATACAAGGAAAAAACTGTTGTATTTATATTGTTTTTTATGCTTCTGGCGTTGACTTCTTGGGCACTAACTAGTCTCTCTGGAGGAGCAACGCCCTAGAGTGAAGCCTGGGTTGCTCGGAATGCAGAAATGACCATCACTTTCACACTGGTGGCAATTATTCCTGTAATACGATGGACAAACTGTTGGATTTTTAATGTACTTTATGCTTCTGGCGTTGACTTCTAAGGCCCTATGTATTCGATCTGGTGGAGCAATACCTCAGTGTTAAGTCTAGGATGCCCGGAACGTAGGAATGGCCGTTATTTTCACACTGGTTGCAATTACTGATTTTATACGATGGAAAAACTGTTGTACATATATCGTATTTTATGCTTCTGGCATTGACTTCTTAGGCCCTAACTATTCGATAAGGCGGAGCAACGCCCTAGGGTGGAGCCTAGGTTGCCCGGAACGTAGAAATGACCATAACTTTCATACTGGTTGCAATTATTCGTTTTATACGATGGAAAAGCTGTTGTATTTATATTGTATTTTATGCTTCTGGCGTTGACTTCTTAGGCCCTAACTATTCGATCTGGTGGAACGACGCCCTAGAGTGCAGCCTAGGTTGCCCGTATCGTAGAAATGACCATATCTTTCACACTGGTTGCAATTATTCCTGTTATACGATGGTAAAACTGTTGTATTTCTATTGTATTTTATGCTTCTGGCGTAGGCTTCTTAGGCCCTAACTATTCGATCTGGTGGAGCATGGCCCTAGAGTGAAGCCTAGGTTGCCCGGAACGTATAAATGACCATAGCTTTCACACTGGTTGCAATTATTCGTTTTATACGATGGAAAAGCTGTTGTATTTATTTTGTATTTGGTGCTCCTGGCGTTGACTTCTTAGGCCCTAGCTATTGGATCTGGTGGACCAACGCCCTAGAGTGAAGCCTAGCTTGCCCGGAACGTAGAAATGTCCATTACTTCCACACTGTTTGCAATTATTCATATTATACAGTTGAAAAACTGTTGTATTTATATTATATTGTATGCTTCAGACGTTGACTTCTAAGGCCGTAGCTATTCGATGTTGTGGAGAAACGCCCTAGAGTGAAGCCTAGGTTGCCCGGAAAGTAGAAATGACCATTACCTCCACACTGTTTGCAATTATTCATTTTATACAATGGAAAAACTGTTGTATTTATATTGCTTTTCATAGTTATGGCGTTGACTTCTAAGGCCGTAGCTATTCGATGTGGTGGAGAAAGGCCCTAGAGTGAAGCCTAGATTGCCCGGAAAGTAGAAATGACCATACCTTTCACACTGGTTGCAATTATTCCTGTTATACGATGGAAAAGCTGTTGTATTTGTATTGTATTTTATGCTTCTGGCGTAGACCTCTTAGGCCCTGACTATTCGATCTGGTGGAACGACGCCCTAGAGAGAAGCCTAGATTGCCCGGAACGTAGGAATGACCATAACTATCAGTGTGGTTGCAATTATTCGTTTTATACGATGGAAAAACTGTTGTATTTATATTATATTGTATGCTTCAGACGTTGACTTCTAACGCCGTAGCTATTCGATGTGGTGGAGAAACGCCCTAGGGTGAAGCCTAGGTTGCCCGGAAAGTAGAAATGACCATAACCTCAACACTGTTTGCAATTATTCATTTTATACACTGGAAAAACTGTTGTATTTATATTGTTTTTCATAGTTATGGCGTTGACTTCTAAGGCCGCAGCTATTCGATGTGGTGGAGCAATGCCCTAGTGTGAAGCCTAGGATGCCCGGAACGTATAAATGACCATAGCTTTCATACTGGTTGCAATTATTCGTTTTATACGATGGAAAAGCTGTTGTATTTATTTTGTATTTGGTGATCCTGGCGTTGGCTTCTTAGGCCCTAGCTATTGGATCTCGTGGGCCAACGCCCTAGAGTGAAACCTAGGTTGCCCGGAACGTAGGAATGACCATAACATTCATACTGGTAGCAATTATACGTTTTATACGATGGAAAAACTGTTGTATTTTTATTTTATTTTATGCTTCTAGCGTTGACTTCTAAGTCCCTAGCTATTCGATCTGGTGGAGCAACGGCCCTGAGTGAAGCCTAGGTTGCCCGGGACGTAGAAATGACCATCACCTTCACTCTGGTTGCAATTATTCATTTTATACAATGGAAAAACTGTTGTATTTATATTGTTTTTTATAGTTATGGCGTTGACTTCTGAGGCCTTAGCTATTCGATGTGGTGGAGCAACGCCCTAGAGTGAAGCCTAGGTTGCCCGCAACGTAGAAATGACCATGTCTTTCACACTGGTTGCAATTATTCCTGTTATACGATGGAAAAACTGTTGTATTTATATTATATTGTATGCTTCTGGCGTAGACTTCATAGGCCCTAACTATTCCAACTGGTGGAACGACGCCCTAGAGAGAAGCCTAGATTGCGCGGAACGTAGAAATGACCATAACTATCAGACTGGTTGCAATTATTCGTTTTATACGATGGGAAGACTGTTGTACATATATCGTATTTTATGCTTCTGGCGTTGACTTCATACGCCCTAACTATTCGATCTGGTGACGCAACGCCCTAGGGTGAAGCCTAGGTTGCCCTGAACGTAGAAATAACCATAACTTTCATACTGGTTGCAATTATTCGTTTTATACAATGGAAAAACTGTTGTATATATATTGTATTTTATGCTTCAGGCGTTGACTTCTTAGGCCATAACTATTGGCTCTGGTTGAACAACGCCCTAGCGTAATGCCTAGGTTCCACGGATCGTAGAAATGACCATTACTTGCACACTGGATGCAATTATTCGTTTTATACGATGGAAAAACTGTTGTATTTATTTTGTATTTGGTGCTCCTGGCGTTGACTTCTTAGGCCCTAACTATTCGATGTGGTGGAGCAACGCCCTAGAGTGAAGCCTAGGTTGCCCGGAACGTAGATATGGCCATAGCTTTCACACTGGTTGCAATTATTTCTGTTATACAAGGGAAAAACTGTAGTATTTATTTTGTATTTTATGCTTCTGGCGTTGACTTCTAAGGACGTAACTATTCGATGTGGTGGAGCAGCGCCCTAGGGTGACGCCTAGTTTGCCCGGAACGTAGAAGTGGCCATATCTTTCACACTGGTTGCAATTATTCCTGTTATATGATGGAAAAACGGATATGTCTATTTTGTACTTTATGCTTCTGGCGTTGACTTCTTAGGCCCTAACTACTGGATCTCGTGGAGGAACGCCCTAGGGTTAAGCCTAGGTTGGCGGGAACGTAGAAATGACCATTACTTTCACACTGGTTGCAATTATTCCTGTTATACGATGGAAAAACTGTTGTATTTATATTGTACTCTATGCTTCGGGCGTTGACTTCTAATGCCGTAGCTATTCGATGTGGTGGAGCAACGCCCTAGAGTGAAGCCTAGGTTGACCGGAACGTAGAAATGACCATATCTTTCACACTGGTTGCAATTACTCCTGTCATACGATGGAAAAACTGTTGCATTTATTTTGTATCTTATGCTTCTCGCGTTGACTTCTTAGGCCCTAACTACTGGATCTCGTGAAGCAACGCCCTAGGGTTAAGCCTAGGTTGCCGGGAACGTAGAAATGACCATATCTCTCACACTGGTTGCAATTATTCCTGTTATACGATGGAAAAACTGTTGGATTTTTATTACATTTTATGCTTCGGGCGTTGACTTCTAAGGCCCTAACTATTGGATCTGGTGGACCAACGCTCCAGAGTGAAGTGTAGATTGCCCGGAACGTAGAAATGACCATTACCTTTACGCTTGTTGCAATTATTCCTGTTATGCGATGAAAATACTGCTGTATTATTATTGTAATTTATGCTTCAGGCGTTGACTTCTAAGGCCGTAGCTATGCGATGTGGTGGAGCAACGCCCTAGAGTGAAGCCTAGGTTGACCGGAACGTAGAAATGACCATATCTTTCACACTGGTTGCAATTACTCCTGTCATACGATGGAAAAACTGTTGCATTTATTTTGTATCTTATGCTTCTCGCGTTGACTTCTTAGGCCCTAACTACTGGATCTCGTGAAGCAACGCCCTAGGGTTAAGCCTAGGTTGCCGGGAACGTAGAAATGACCATATCTCTCACACTGGTTGCAATTATTCCTGTTATACGATGGAAAAACTGTTGGATTTTTATTACATTTTATGCTTCGGGCGTTGACTTCTAAGGCCCTAACTATTGGATCTGGTGGACCAACGCTCCAGAGTGAAGTGTAGATTGCCCGGAACGTAGAAATGACCATTACCTTTACGCTTGTTGCAATTATTCCTGTTATGCGATGAAAATACTGCTGTATTATTATTGTAATTTATGCTTCAGGCGTTGACTTCTAAGGCCGTAGCTATGCGATGTGGTGGAGCAACGCCCTAGAGTGAAGCCTCGGTGGCCCGGAACGTGGAAATGACCATTACTTGCACACTGTTTGCAATTATTCATTTTATACAATGGAAAAACTGTTGTATTTTTATTGCATTTTATGCTTCGGGCGTTGACTTCTAAGGCCCTAACTATTCGATCTGCTGGAGCAACGTTCTAGAGTGAAGTGTAGATTGCCCGGAACGTTGAAATGACCATTACCTTTACGCTTGTTGCAATTATTCCTGTTATGCGATGAAAATACTGCTGTATTATTATTGTAATTTATGCTTCAGGCGTCGACTTCTAAGGCCGTAGCTATTCGATGTGGTGGAGCAACGCCCTAGAGTGAAGCCTAGGTTGCCCGGAACGTGGAAATGACCATTACTTCCACACTGTTTGCAATTATTCATTTTATACAATGGAAAAACTGTTGTATTTTTATTGCATTTTATGATTCGGCGTTGACTTCTAAGGCCCTAACTACTGGATCTCGTGGAGCATCGCCCTAGGGTTAAGCCTAGGTTGCCCGGAACGTAGAAATGACCATATCTTTCACACTGGTTATAATTATTCCTGTTATACGATGGAAAAACTGTTGTATTTTTATTATATTTTATGCTTCAGGCGTTAACTTCTGAGGCCCTAACTATTCGATCTGGTGGAGCAACGCCCTAGGGTGAAGCCTAGGTTGCCCGGAACGTAGAAATGACCATTACTTTCACACTAGTTACAATTATACCTGCTATAGGATGGAAAGACTGTTGTATTTATACTGCATTTTATGCTTCTGGCGCTGACTCCTAAGGCCGTAACTACTCGATCTGGTGTAGTAACGCCCTCGAGAAAAGACTAGGTTGTACGGAACGTAGAAATGACCATAACTTTCACACTGGTTGCAATTACTCGTCTTATACGATGGAAAAGCTGTTGTATTTATATTGGATTATATGCTTCTGTCGCTGCTTTCTAAGGCTCTAACCATTCGATAGGGTCGAGCTACGCCCTAGAGTGAATCCTAACAGGCACAGAACCTAGAAGTGGCCATTATTATCACACAGGTTGCAATTATTCCTGCTATACGATGGAAAACCTGCTGTATTTTTATTGTATTTTATGCTTCGGGCGTTGACTTCTAAGGCCCTAACTATTCGATCTGGTGGAGCAACGCCATAGTGTGAAGCCTAGGTTACCCGGAACGTAGAATTGACCATTACTTTCACACTGGTTGCAATTATTCCTGTTATACGAAGGAAAAACTGTTGTATTTTTATTATATTTTAAGCTTCGGGCGTTGACTTCTAAGGCCCTAACTATTGGATCTGGTGGACCAACGCTCTAGAGCGAAGTGTAGGTTGCCAGGAACGTAGAAATGACCATCACTTTCACACCGTTTGCAATTATTCCCGGTATACGATGGAAAAACTGTTGTATTTATATTGTAGTTTATGCTTCTGACGTTGACTTCTAAGGCCGTAGCTATTCGAGGTGGTGGAGCAACGCCCTAGAGTGAAGCCTATGTTGCCCGGAACGTAGAAATGACCATATCTTTCACACTGTTTGCAATTATTCCTGTTATACGATGGAAAAACTGTTGATATCTAATGTATTTTATGCCTCTGGCGTTGACTTCTAAGGCCGTAGCTATTCGATGTGGTGGAGCAACGCCCCAGAGAGAGGCCTAGGTTGCCCGGAACGTAGAAATGACCATACCTTTCACACTGGTTGCAATTATTCCTGTTATACGATGGAAAAACTGTTGTATTTATATTGTATTTTATGCTTCGGGCGTTTACTTCTTAGGCCCTAACAATTGGATCTGGTGGAGCAACGCCCTAGGGTGAAGCCTAGGTTGCCAGGAACGTAGAAATGACCATTACTTTCACACTGGTTGCAATTATTCCTGTTATACGATGGAAAAACTGTTGTATTTATATTGTATTTTATGCTTCTGGCGTTGACTTCTAAGGCCGTAGTTATTCGATGTGGTGGAGCAACGCCCTAGAGTGAAGCCTATGTTGCCCGGAACGTAGAAATGACCATACCTTTCACACTGTTTGCAATTATTCCTGTTACACGATGGAAAAACTGTCGTATTTATTTTGTATTTTATGCTTCTGGCGTTGACTTCTAAGGCCGTAGTTATTCGATGTGGTGGAGCAACGCCCTAGAGTGAAGCCTATGTTGCCCGGAACGTAGAAATGACCCAATTTTTCACACTGTTTGCAATTATTCCTGTAATACGATGGAAAATCTGTAGTATTTATACTGTATTTCATGCGTCTGGCGTTAACTTCTAAGGCCCTAACTATTCGTTGTGATGGAGCAACGCCCTAGAGCGAAACCTAGGTGGCCCGGAACGTAGAAATGACCATTACTTCCACACTGTTTGCAATTATTCATTTCATACAATGTAAAAACTGTTGTATTTATATTGTATTTTCAGCTTCTGGCGTTGACTTCTAAGGCACTCACTATTCGATGTGGTGGAGCAACGCCCTAGAGCGAAACCTAGGTTGCCCGGAACGTAGAAATGTCCATATCTTTCACACAGGTTGCAATTATTCCTGCTATACGATGGAAAACCTGTTGTATTTTTATTGTATTTTATGCTTCGGGCGTTGACTTCTAAGGCCCTAACTATTCGATCTGGTGGAGCAACGCCATAGTCTGAAGCCTAGGTTACCCGGAACGTAGAAATGACCATTACTTTCACACTGGTTGCAATTATTCGTGTTATACGATGGTAAAACTGTTGTATTTCTATTGTATTTTATGCTTGTGGCGTAGTCTTCTTATGCCCTAACTATTCGATCTGGGGGAACCACGCCCTAGACTGAAGCCTAGGTTGCCTAGAACGTAGAAATGACCTTCACTTTCATACTGGTTGCAATTATTCCTGTTATACGATGGAAAAACTGTTGTATTTATATTGTATTTTATGCTTCTGGTGTAGACTTCTTAGGCCCTAGCTATTCGATCTGGAGGTACAACGCCCTAGAGTGATGCCTACGTTGCCCGCAACGTAGAAATGACCATCACTTTCACACTGGTTGCAATTATTCTTGTTATACGATGGAAAAACTGTTGTATTTATTTTGTATTTTATGCCTCTGGCGTTTACTCCTAAGGCCGTAGCTATTCGATGTGGTGGAGCAACGCCCTAGAGGGAAGCCTAGGTTGCCCGGAACGTAGAAATGACCATGTCTTTCACAATGGTTGCAATTATTCCTGTTATACAAGGAAAAAACTGTTGTATTTATATTGCTTTTTATGCTTCTGGCGTTGACTTCTTGGGCACTAACTATTCTCTCTGGAGGAGCAACGCCCTAGAGTGAAGCCTGGGTTGCTCGGAATGCAGAAATGACCATCACTTTCACACTGGTGGCAATTATTCCTGTAATACGATGGACAAACTGTTGGATTTTTAATGTACTTTATGCTTCTGGCGTTGACTTCTAAGGCCCTATGTATTCGATCTGTTGGAGCAATACCTCAGTGTTAAGTCTAGGATGCCCGGAACGTAGGAATGGCCGTTATTTTCACACTGGTTGCAATTACTGATTTTATACGATGGAAAAACTGTTGTACATATATCGTATTTTATGCTTCTGGCATTGACTTCTTAGGCCCTAACTATTCGATAAGGCGGAGCAACGCCCTAGGGTGGAGCCTAGGTTGCCCGGAACGTAGAAATGACCATAACTTTCATACTGGTTGCAATTATTCGTTTTATACGATGGAAAAGCTGTTGTATTTATATTGTATTTTATGCTTCTGGCGTTGACTTCTAAGGCCGTAGTTATTCGATGTGGTGGAGCAACGCCCTAGAGTGAAGCCTATGTTGCCCGGAACGTAGAAATGACCATACCTTTCACACTGGTTGCAATTATTCTTGTTATACGATGGAAAAACTGTTGTACTTATTTTGTATTTTATGCCTCTGGCGTTGAATCCTAAGGCCGTAGCTACTCGATGTGGTGGAACGACGCCCTAGAGTGCAGCCTAGGTTGCCCGTATCGTAGAAATGACCATATCTTTCACACTGGTTGCAATTATTCCTGTTATACGATGGTAAAACTGTTGTATTTCTATTGTATTTTATGCTTCTGGCGTAGGCTTCTTAGGCCCTAACTATTCGATCTGGTGGAGCATGGCCCTAGAGTGAAGCCTAGGTTGCCCGGAATGCTGAAATGACCATCACTTTCACACTGGTTGCAATTATTCTTGTTATACGATGGAAAAACTGTTGTACTTATTTTGTATTTTATGCCTCTGGCGTTGAATCCTAAGGCCGTAGCTATTCGATGTGGTGGAGAAACGCCCTAGGGTGAAGCCTAGGTTGCCCGGAAAGTAGAAATGACCATAACCTCAACACTGTTTGCAATTATTCATTTTATACACTGGAAAAACTGTTGTATTTATATTGTTTTTCATAGTTATGGCGTTGACTTCTAAGGCCGTAGCTATTCGATGTGGTGGAGCAATGCCCTAGTGTGAAGCCTAGGATGCCCGGAACGTATAAATGACCATAGCTTTCATACTGGTTGCAATTATTCGTTTTATACGATGGAAAAGCTGTTGTATTTATTTTGTATTTGGTGATCCTGGCGTTGGCTTCTTAGGCCCTAGCTATTGGATCTCGTGGGCCAACGCCCTAGAGTGAAACCTAGGTTGCCCGGAACGTAGGAATGACCATAACATTCATACTGGTAGCAATTATACGTTTTATACGATGGAAAAACTGTTGTATTTTTATTTTATTTTATGCTTCTAGCGTTGACTTCTAAGTCCCTAGCTATTCGATCTGGTGGAGCAACGGCCCTGAGTGAAGCCTAGGTTGCCCGGGACGTAGAAATGACCATCACCTTCACTCTGGTTGCAATTATTCATTTTATACAATGGAAAAACTGTTGTATTTATATTGTTTTTTATAGTTATGGCGTTGACTTCTGAGGCCTTAGCTATTCGATGTGGTGGAGCAACGCCCTAGAGTGAAGCCTAGGTTGCCCGCAACGTAGAAATGACCATGTCTTTCACACTGGTTGCAATTATTCCTGTTATACGATGGGAAGACTGTTGTACATATATCGTATTTTATGCTTCTGGCGTTGACTTCATACGCCCTAACTATTCGATCTGGTGACGCAACGCCCTAGGGTGAAGCCTAGGTTGCCCTGAACGTAGAAATAACCATAACTTTCATACTGGTTGCAATTATTCGTTTTATACAATGGAAAAACTGTTGTATATATATTGTATTTTATGCTTCAGGCGTTGACTTCTTAGGCCATAACTATTGGCTCTGGTTGAACAACGCCCTAGCGTAATGCCTAGGTTCCACGGATCGTAGAAATGACCATTACTTGCACACTGGATGCAATTATTCGTTTTATACGATGGAAAAACTGTTGTATTTATTTTGTATTTGGTGCTCCTGGCGTTGACTTCTTAGGCCCTAACTATTGGATCTGGTGGACCAACGCCCTAGAGTGAAGCCTAGCTTGCCCGGAACGTAGAAATGACCATTACTTCCACACTGTTTGCAATTATTCATATTATACAGTGGAAAAACTGTTGTATTTATATTGTATTTTATCCTTCTGGCATTGACTTCTAAGGCCCTAACTATTCGATGTGGTGGAGCAACGCCCTAGAGTGAAGCCTAGGTTGCCCGGAACGTAGATATGGCCATAGCTTTCACACTGGTTGCAATTATTTCTGTTATACAAGGGAAAAACTGTAGTATTTATTTTGTATTTTATGCTTCTGGCGTTGACTTCTAAGGACGTAACTATTCGATGTGGTGGAGCAGCGCCCTAGGGTGACGCCTAGTTTGCCCGGAACGTAGAAGTGGCCATATCTTTCACACTGGTTGCAATTATTCCTGTTATATGATGGAAAAACGGATATGTCTATTTTGTACTTTATGCTTCTGGCGTTGACTTCTTAGGCCCTAACTACTGGATCTCGTGGAGGAACGCCCTAGGGTTAAGCCTAGGTTGCCGGGAACGTAGAAATGACCATTACTTTCACACTGGTTGCAATTATTCCTGTTATACGATGGAAAAACTGTTGTATTTATATTGTACTCTATGCTTCGGGCGTTGACTTCTAAGGCCGTAGCTATTCGATGTGGTGGAGCAACGCCCTAGAGTGAAGCCTAGGTTGACCGGAACGTAGAAATGACCATATCTTTCACACTGGTTGCAATTACTCCTGTCATACGATGGAAAAACTGTTGCATTTATTTTGTATCTTATGCTTCTCGCGTTGACTTCTTAGGCCCTAACTACTGGATCTCGTGAAGCAACGCCCTAGGGTTAAGCCTAGGTTGCCGGGAACGTAGAAATGACCATATCTCTCACACTGGTTGCAATTATTCCTGTTATACGATGGAAAAACTGTTGGATTTTTATTACATTTTATGCTTCGGGCGTTGACTTCTAAGGCCCTAACTATTGGATCTGGTGGACCAACGCTCCAGAGTGAAGTGTAGATTGCCCGGAACGTAGAAATGACCATTACCTTTACGCTTGTTGCAATTATTCCTGTTATGCGATGAAAATACTGCTGTATTATTATTGTAATTTATGCTTCAGGCGTTGACTTCTAAGGCCGTAGCTATGCGATGTGGTGGAGCAACGCCCTAGAGTGAAGCCTCGGTGGCCCGGAACGTGGAAATGACCATTACTTGCACACTGTTTGCAATTATTCATTTTATACAATGGAAAAACTGTTGTATTTTTATTGCATTTTATGCTTCGGGCGTTGACTTCTAAGGCCCTAACTATTCGATCTGCTGGAGCAACGTTCTAGAGTGAAGTGTAGATTGCCCGGAACGTTGAAATGACCATTACCTTTACGCTTGTTGCAATTATTCCTGTTATGCGATGAAAATACTGCTGTATTATTATTGTAATTTATGCTTCAGGCGTCGACTTCTAAGGCCGTAGCTATTCGATGTGGTGGAGCAACGCCCTAGAGTGAAGCCTAGGTTGCCCGGAACGTGGAAATGACCATTACTTCCACACTGTTTGCAATTATTCATTTTATACAATGGAAAAACTGTTGTATTTTTATTGCATTTTATGATTCGGCGTTGACTTCTAAGGCCCTAACTACTGGATCTCGTGGAGCATCGCCCTAGGGTTAAGCCTAGGTTGCCCGGAACGTAGAAATGACCATATCTTTCACACTGGTTATAATTATTCCTGTTATACGATGGAAAAACTGTTGTATTTTTATTATATTTTATGCTTCAGGCGTTAACTTCTGAGGCCCTAACTATTCGATCTGGTGGAGCAACGCCCTAGGGTGAAGCCTAGGTTGCCCGGAACGTAGAAATGACCATTACTTTCACACTAGTTACAATTATACCTGCTATAGGATGGAAAGACTGTTGTATTTATACTGCATTTTATGCTTCTGGCGCTGACTCCTAAGGCCGTAACTACTCGATCTGGTGTAGTAACGCCCTCGAGAAAAGACTAGGTTGTACGGAACGTAGAAATGACCATAACTTTCACACTGGTTGCAATTACTCGTCTTATACGATGGAAAAGCTGTTGTATTTATATTGGATTATATGCTTCTGTCGCTGCTTTCTAAGGCTCTAACCATTCGATAGGGTCGAGCTACGCCCTAGAGTGAATCCTAACAGGCACAGAACCTAGAAGTGGCCATTATTATCACACAGGTTGCAATTATTCCTGCTATACGATGGAAAACCTGCTGTATTTTTATTGTATTTTATGCTTCGGGCGTTGACTTCTAAGGCCCTAACTATTCGATCTGGTGGAGCAACGCCATAGTGTGAAGCCTAGGTTACCCGGAACGTAGAATTGACCATTACTTTCACACTGGTTGCAATTATTCCTGTTATACGAAGGAAAAACTGTTGTATTTTTATTATATTTTAAGCTTCGGGCGTTGACTTCTAAGGCCCTAACTATTGGATCTGGTGGACCAACGCTCTAGAGCGAAGTGTAGGTTGCCAGGAACGTAGAAATGACCATCACTTTCACACCGTTTGCAATTATTCCCGGTATACGATGGAAAAACTGTTGTATTTATATTGTAGTTTATGCTTCTGACGTTGACTTCTAAGGCCGTAGCTATTCGAGGTGGTGGAGCAACGCCCTAGAGTGAAGCCTATGTTGCCCGGAACGTAGAAATGACCATATCTTTCACACTGTTTGCAATTATTCCTGTTATACGATGGAAAAACTGTTGATATCTAATGTATTTTATGCCTCTGGCGTTGACTTCTAAGGCCGTAGCTATTCGATGTGGTGGAGCAACGCCCCAGAGAGAGGCCTAGGTTGCCCGGAACGTAGAAATGACCATACCTTTCACACTGGTTGCAATTATTCCTGTTATACGATGGAAAAACTGTTGTATTTATATTGTATTTTATGCTTCGGGCGTTTACTTCTTAGGCCCTAACAATTGGATCTGGTGGAGCAACGCCCTAGGGTGAAGCCTAGGTTGCCAGGAACGTAGAAATGACCATTACTTTCACACTGGTTGCAATTATTCCTGTTATACGATGGAAAAACTGTGGTATTTATATTGTATTTTATGCTTCTGGCGTTGACTTCTAAGGCCGTAGTTATTCGATGTGGTGGAGCAACGCCCTAGAGTGAAGCCTATGTTGCCCGGAACGTAGAAATGACCATACCTTTCACACTGTTTGCAATTATTCCTGTTACACGATGGAAAAACTGTCGTATTTATTTTGTATTTTATGCTTCTGGCGTTGACTTCTAAGGCCGTAGTTATTCGATGTGGTGGAGCAACGCCCTAGAGTGAAGCCTATGTTGCCCGGAACGTAGAAATGACCCAATTTTTCACACTGTTTGCAATTATTCCTGTAATACGATGGAAAATCTGTAGTATTTATACTGTATTTCATGCGTCTGGCGTTAACTTCTAAGGCCCTAACTATTCGTTGTGATGGAGCAACGCCCTAGAGCGAAACCTAGGTGGCCCGGAACGTAGAAATGACCATTACTTCCACACTGTTTGCAATTATTCATTTCATACAATGTAAAAACTGTTGTATTTATATTGTATTTTCAGCTTCTGGCGTTGACTTCTAAGGCACTCACTATTCGATGTGGTGGAGCAACGCCCTAGAGCGAAACCTAGGTTGCCCGGAACGTAGAAATGTCCATATCTTTCACACAGGTTGCAATTATTCCTGCTATACGATGGAAAACCTGTTGTATTTTTATTGTATTTTATGCTTCGGGCGTTGACTTCTAAGGCCCTAACTATTCGATCTGGTGGAGCAACGCCATAGTCTGAAGCCTAGGTTACCCGGAACGTAGAAATGACCATTACTTTCACACTGGTTGCAATTATTCGTGTTATACGATGGTAAAACTGTTGTATTTCTATTGTATTTTATGCTTGTGGCGTAGTCTTCTTATGCCCTAACTATTCGATCTGGGGGAACCACGCCCTAGACTGAAGCCTAGGTTGCCTAGAACGTAGAAATGACCTTCACTTTCATACTGGTTGCAATTATTCCTGTTATACGATGGAAAAACTGTTGTATTTATATTGTATTTTATGCTTCTGGTGTAGACTTCTTAGGCCCTAGCTATTCGATCTGGAGGTACAACGCCCTAGAGTGATGCCTACGTTGCCCGCAACGTAGAAATGACCATCACTTTCACACTGGTTGCAATTATTCTTGTTATACGATGGAAAAACTGTTGTATTTATTTTGTATTTTATGCCTCTGGCGTTTACTCCTAAGGCCGTAGCTATTCGATGTGGTGGAGCAACGCCCTAGAGGGAAGCCTAGGTTGCCCGGAACGTAGAAATGACCATGTCTTTCACAATGGTTGCAATTATTCCTGTTATACAAGGAAAAAACTGTTGTATTTATATTGCTTTTTATGCTTCTGGCGTTGACTTCTTGGGCACTAACTATTCTCTCTGGAGGAGCAACGCCCTAGAGTGAAGCCTGGGTTGCTCGGAATGCAGAAATGACCATCACTTTCACACTGGTGGCAATTATTCCTGTAATACGATGGACAAACTGTTGGATTTTTAATGTACTTTATGCTTCTGGCGTTGACTTCTAAGGCCCTATGTATTCGATCTGTTGGAGCAATACCTCAGTGTTAAGTCTAGGATGCCCGGAACGTAGGAATGGCCGTTATTTTCACACTGGTTGCAATTACTGATTTTATACGATGGAAAAACTGTTGTACATATATCGTATTTTATGCTTCTGGCATTGACTTCTTAGGCCCTAACTATTCGATAAGGCGGAGCAACGCCCTAGGGTGGAGCCTAGGTTGCCCGGAACGTAGAAATGACCATAACTTTCATACTGGTTGCAATTATTCGTTTTATACGATGGAAAAGCTGTTGTATTTATATTGTATTTTATGCTTCTGGCGTTGACTTCTAAGGCCGTAGTTATTCGATGTGGTGGAGCAACGCCCTAGAGTGAAGCCTATGTTGCCCGGAACGTAGAAATGACCATACCTTTCACACTGGTTGCAATTATTCTTGTTATACGATGGAAAAACTGTTGTACTTATTTTGTATTTTATGCCTCTGGCGTTGAATCCTAAGGCCGTAGCTACTCGATGTGGTGGAACGACGCCCTAGAGTGCAGCCTAGGTTGCCCGTATCGTAGAAATGACCATATCTTTCACACTGGTTGCAATTATTCCTGTTATACGATGGTAAAACTGTTGTATTTCTATTGTATTTTATGCTTCTGGCGTAGGCTTCTTAGGCCCTAACTATTCGATCTGGTGGAGCATGGCCCTAGAGTGAAGCCTAGGTTGCCCGGAATGCTGAAATGACCATCACTTTCACACTGGTTGCAATTATTCTTGTTATACGATGGAAAAACTGTTGTACTTATTTTGTATTTTATGCCTCTGGCGTTGAATCCTAAGGCCGTAGCTATTCGATGTGGTGGAGAAACGCCCTAGGGTGAAGCCTAGGTTGCCCGGAAAGTAGAAATGACCATAACCTCAACACTGTTTGCAATTATTCATTTTATACACTGGAAAAACTGTTGTATTTATATTGTTTTTCATAGTTATGGCGTTGACTTCTAAGGCCGTAGCTATTCGATGTGGTGGAGCAATGCCCTAGTGTGAAGCCTAGGATGCCCGGAACGTATAAATGACCATAGCTTTCATACTGGTTGCAATTATTCGTTTTATACGATGGAAAAGCTGTTGTATTTATTTTGTATTTGGTGATCCTGGCGTTGGCTTCTTAGGCCCTAGCTATTGGATCTCGTGGGCCAACGCCCTAGAGTGAAACCTAGGTTGCCCGGAACGTAGGAATGACCATAACATTCATACTGGTAGCAATTATACGTTTTATACGATGGAAAAACTGTTGTATTTTTATTTTATTTTATGCTTCTAGCGTTGACTTCTAAGTCCCTAGCTATTCGATCTGGTGGAGCAACGGCCCTGAGTGAAGCCTAGGTTGCCCGGGACGTAGAAATGACCATCACCTTCACTCTGGTTGCAATTATTCATTTTATACAATGGAAAAACTGTTGTATTTATATTGTTTTTTATAGTTATGGCGTTGACTTCTGAGGCCTTAGCTATTCGATGTGGTGGAGCAACGCCCTAGAGTGAAGCCTAGGTTGCCCGCAACGTAGAAATGACCATGTCTTTCACACTGGTTGCAATTATTCCTGTTATACGATGGGAAGACTGTTGTACATATATCGTATTTTATGCTTCTGGCGTTGACTTCATACGCCCTAACTATTCGATCTGGTGACGCAACGCCCTAGGGTGAAGCCTAGGTTGCCCTGAACGTAGAAATAACCATAACTTTCATACTGGTTGCAATTATTCGTTTTATACAATGGAAAAACTGTTGTATATATATTGTATTTTATGCTTCAGGCGTTGACTTCTTAGGCCATAACTATTGGCTCTGGTTGAACAACGCCCTAGCGTAATGCCTAGGTTCCACGGATCGTAGAAATGACCATTACTTGCACACTGGATGCAATTATTCGTTTTATACGATGGAAAAACTGTTGTATTTATTTTGTATTTGGTGCTCCTGGCGTTGACTTCTTAGGCCCTAACTATTGGATCTGGTGGACCAACGCCCTAGAGTGAAGCCTAGCTTGCCCGGAACGTAGAAATGACCATTACTTCCACACTGTTTGCAATTATTCATATTATACAGTGGAAAAACTGTTGTATTTATATTGTATTTTATCCTTCTGGCATTGACTTCTAAGGCCCTAACTATTCGATGTGGTGGAGCAACGCCCTAGAGTGAAGCCTAGGTTGCCCGGAACGTAGATATGGCCATAGCTTTCACACTGGTTGCAATTATTTCTGTTATACAAGGGAAAAACTGTAGTATTTATTTTGTATTTTATGCTTCTGGCGTTGACTTCTAAGGACGTAACTATTCGATGTGGTGGAGCAGCGCCCTAGGGTGACGCCTAGTTTGCCCGGAACGTAGAAGTGGCCATATCTTTCACACTGGTTGCAATTATTCCTGTTATATGATGGAAAAACGGATATGTCTATTTTGTACTTTATGCTTCTGGCGTTGACTTCTTAGGCCCTAACTACTGGATCTCGTGGAGGAACGCCCTAGGGTTAAGCCTAGGTTGCCGGGAACGTAGAAATGACCATTACTTTCACACTGGTTGCAATTATTCCTGTTATACGATGGAAAAACTGTTGTATTTATATTGTACTCTATGCTTCGGGCGTTGACTTCTAAGGCCGTAGCTATTCGATGTGGTGGAGCAACGCCCTAGAGTGAAGCCTAGGTTGACCGGAACGTAGAAATGACCATATCTTTCACACTGGTTGCAATTACTCCTGTCATACGATGGAAAAACTGTTGCATTTATTTTGTATCTTATGCTTCTCGCGTTGACTTCTTAGGCCCTAACTACTGGATCTCGTGAAGCAACGCCCTAGGGTTAAGCCTAGGTTGCCGGGAACGTAGAAATGACCATATCTCTCACACTGGTTACAATTATTCCTGTTATACGATGGAAAAACTGTTGGATTTTTATTACATTTTATGCTTCGGGCGTTGACTTCTAAGGCCCTAACTATTGGATCTGGTGGACCAACGCTCCAGAGTGAAGTGTAGATTGCCCGGAACGTAGAAATGACCATTACCTTTACGCTTGTTGCAATTATTCCTGTTATGCGATGAAAATACTGCTGTATTATTATTGTAATTTATGCTTCAGGCGTTGACTTCTAAGGCCGTAGCTATGCGATGTGGTGGAGCAACGCCCTAGAGTGAAGCCTCGGTGGCCCGGAACGTGGAAATGACCATTACTTGCACACTGTTTGCAATTATTCATTTTATACAATGGAAAAACTGTTGTATTTTTATTGCATTTTATGCTTCGGGCGTTGACTTCTAAGGCCCTAACTATTCGATCTGCTGGAGCAACGTTCTAGAGTGAAGTGTAGATTGCCCGGAACGTTGAAATGATCATTACCTTTACGCTTGTTGCAATTATTCCTGTTATGCGATGAAAATACTGCTGTATTATTATTGTAATTTATGCTTCAGGCGTCGACTTCTAAGGCCGTAGCTATTCGATGTGGTGGAGCAACGCCCTAGAGTGAAGCCTAGGTTGCCCGGAACGTGGAAATGACCATTACTTCCACACTGTTTGCAATTATTCATTTTATACAATGGAAAAACTGTTGTATTTTTATTGCATTTTATGATTCGGCGTTGACTTCTAAGGCCCTAACTACTGGATCTCGTGGAGCATCGCCCTAGGGTTAAGCCTAGGTTGCCCGGAACGTAGAAATGACCATATCTTTCACACTGGTTATAATTATTCCTGTTATACGATGGAAAAACTGTTGTATTTTTATTATATTTTATGCTTCAGGCGTTGACTTCTAAGGCCCTAACTATTGGATCTGGTGGACCAACGCTCTAGAGTGGAGTGTAGGTTGCCAGGAACGTAGAAATGACCATCACTTTCACACTGTTTGCAATTATTCCTGTTATACGATGGAAAAACTGTTGTATTTATATTGTATTTTATGCTTCTGGCGTTAACTTCTAAGGCCCTAACTATTCGATCTGGTGGAGCAACGCCCTAGGGTGAAGCCTAGGTTGCCCGGAACGTAGAAATGACCATTACTTTCACACTGGTTACAATTATACCTGCTATAGGATGGAAAGACTGTTTTATTTATACTGCATTTTATGCTTCTGGCGCTGACTCCTAAGGCCGTAACTACTCGATCTGGTGTAGTAACGCCCTCGAGAAAAGACTAGGTTGTACGGAACGTAGAAATGACCATAACTTTCACACTGGTTGCAATTACTCGTCTTATACGATGGAAAAGCTGTTGTATTTATATTGGATTATATGCTTCTGTCGCTGCTTTCTAAGGCTCTAACCATTCGATAGGGTCGAGCTACGCCCTAGAGTGAATCCTAACAGGCACAGAACCTAGAAGTGGCCATTATTATCACACAGGTTGCAATTATTCCTGCTATACGATGGAAAACCTGTTGTATTTTTATTGTATTTTATGCTTCGGGCGTTGACTTCTAAGGCCCTAACTATTCGATCTGGTGGAGCAACGCCATAGTGTGAAGCCTAGGTTACCCGGAACGTAGAATTGACCATTACTTTCACACTGTTTGCAATTATTCCTGCTATACGATGGAAAAACTGTTGTATTTATTTTGTATTTTATGCTTCTGGCGTTGACTTCTTAGGCCCTAACTAGTGGATCTGGTGGAGCAACGCCCTAGGGTGAAGCCCAGGTTGCCCGGAACGTAGAAATGACCATAACTTTCATACTGGTTGCAATTATACCAGTTATACGATGGAAAAACTGTTGTATTTATATTGTATTTTATGCTTCTGGCGTTGACTTCTTAGGCCGTAGCTATTCGATGTGGTGGAGCAACGCCCTAGAGTGAAGCCTATGTTGCCCGGAACGTTGAAATGACCACATCTTTCACACTGGTTGCAATTACTCGTCTTATACTATGGAAAAGCTGTTGGATTTATTCTGTATTTTATGCTTCTGGCGTTGACTTCTTAGGCCCTAACTCTTCGATCTGGTAGAGCAACACCCTAGAATGTAGCCTAGATTGCCCGGAACGTAGAAATGACCATTACCTTTACGCTTGTTGCAATTATTCCTGTTAGGCGATGAAAAAACTGCTGTACTTTTATTGTAATTTATGCTTCAGGCGTTGACTTCTAAGGCCGTAGCTATTCGATGTGGTGGAGCAACGCCCTAGAGTGAAGCCTATGTTGCCCGGAACGTTGAAATGACCACATCTTTCACACTGGTTGCAATTACTCGTCTTATACTATGGAAAAGCTGTTGGATTTATTCTGTATTTTATGCTTCTGGCGTTGACTTCTTAGGCCCTAACTCTTCGATCTGGTAGCGCAACACCCTAGAATGTAGCCTAGATTGCCCGTAACGTAGAAATGACCATTACCTTTACGCTTGTTGCAATTATTCCTGTTAGGCGATGAAAAAACAGCTGTACTTTTATTGTAATTTATGCTTCAGGGGTTGACTTCTAAGGCCGTAGCTATTCGATGTGGTGGAGCAACGCCCTAGAGTGAAGCCTAGGTTGACCGGAACGGAGAAATGACCATATCTTTCACACTGGTTGCAATTACTCCTGTCATACGATGGAAAAACTGTTGCATTTATTTTGTATCTTATGCTTCTCGCGTTGACTTCTTAGGCCCTAACTACTGGATCTCGTGGAGCAACGCCCTAGGGTTAAGCCTAGGTTGCCCGGAACTTAGTAATGACCCTAACTTTCATACTGGTTGCAATTATTCCTGTTACACGATGGAAAAACTGTTGTATTTATTTTGTATTTTATGCTTCTGGCGTTGACTTCTAAGGCCGTAGTTATCCGATGTGGTGGAGCAACGCCCTAGAGTGAAGCCTAGGTTGCCCGGAACGTAGAAATGACCATTACTTCCACACTGGTTGCAATTATTCCTGTTATACGATGGAAAAACTGTTGTATTTATTTTGAATTTTATGCTTCTGGCGTTGACTTCTTAGGCCCTAACAATTGGATCTGGTGGAGCAACGCCCTAGGGTGAAGCCTAGGTTGCCCGGAACGTAGAAACGACCATATCTTTCACACAGGTTGCAATTATTCCTGCTATACGATGGAAAACCTGTTGTATTTTTATTGTATTTTATGCTTCGGGCGTTGACTTCTAAGGCCCTAACTATTCGATCTGGTGGAGCAACGCCATAGTCTGAAGCCTAGGTTACCGGGAACGTAGAAATGACCATTACTTTCACACTGGTTGCAATTATTCCTGTTATACGAAGGAAAAACTGTTGCAATTTTATTATATTTTATGCTTCGGGCGTTGACTTCTAAGGTCCTAACTATTGGATCTGGAGGGGCCAACGCTCTAGAGCGAAGTGTAGGTTGCCAGGAACGTTGAAATGACCATCACTTTCACACTTGTTGCTATTATTCCTGTTATACGATGGAAAAACTGTTGTATTTATATTGTATTTTATGCTTATGGCGTTGACTTCTAAGGCCGTAGCTATTCGATGTGGTGGAGCAACGCCCTAGAGTGAAGCCTATGTTGCCCGGAACGTAGAAATGACCATACCTTTCACACTGTTTGCAATTATTCCTGCTATACGATGGAAAAACTGTTGTATTTATTTTGTATTTTATGCTTCTGGCGTTGACTTCTTAGGCCCTAACTAGTGGATCTGGTGGAGCAACGCCCTAGGGTGAAGCCCAGGTTGCCCGGAACGTAGAAATGACCATAACTTTCATACTGGTTGCAATTATACCTGTTATACGATGGAAAAACTGTTGTATTTATTTTGAATTTTATGCTTCTGGCGTTGACTTCTTAGGCCGTAACTATTCGATGTGGTGGAGCAGCGCCCTAGGGTGACGCCTAGTTTGCCCGGAACGTAGAAGTGGCCATATCTTTCACACTGGTTGCAATTATTCCTGTTATATGATGGAAAAACGGATATGTCTATTTTGTACTTTATGCTTCTGGCGTTGACTTCTTAGGCCCTAACTACTGGATCTCGTGGAGCAACGCCCTAGGGTTAAGCCTAGGTTGCCGGGAACGTAGAAATGACCATTACTTCCACACTGGTTGCAATTATTCCTGTTATACGATGGAAAAACTGTTGTATTTATTTTGAATTTTATGCTTCTGGCGTTGACTTCTTAGGCCCTAACAATTGGATCTGGTGGAGCAACGCCCTAGGGTGAAGCCTAGGTTGCCCGGAACGTAGAAACGACCATATCTTTCACACAGGTTGCAATTATTCCTGCTATACGATGGAAAACCTGTTGTATTTTTATTGTATTTTATGCTTCGGGCGTTGACTTCTAAGGCCCTAACTATTCGATCTGGTGGAGCAACGCCATAGTCTGAAGCCTAGGTTACCGGGAACGTAGAAATGACCATTACTTTCACACTGGTTGCAATTATTCCTGTTATACGAAGGAAAAACTGTTGCAATTTTATTATATTTTATGCTTCGGGCGTTGACTTCTAAGGCCCTAACTATTGGATCTGGAGGGGCCAACGCTCTAGAGCGAAGTGTAGGTTGCCAGGAACGTTGAAATGACCATCACTTTCACACTTGTTGCAATTATTCCTGTTATACGATGGAAAAACTGTTGTATTTATATTGTATTTTATGCTTATGGCGTTGACTTCTAAGGCCGTAGCTATTCGATGTGGTGGAGCAACGCCCTAGAGTGAAGCCTATGTTGCCCGGAACGTAGAAATGACCATACCTTTCACACTGTTTGCAATTATTCCTGCTATACGATGGAAAAACTGTTGTATTTATTTTGTATTTTATGCTTCTGGCGTTGACTTCTTAGGCCCTAACTAGTGGATCTGGTGGAGCAACGCCCTAGGGTGAAGCCCAGGTTGCCCGGAACGTAGAAATGACCATAACTTTCATACTGGTTGCAATTATACCTGTTATACGATGGAAAAACTGTTGTATTTATTTTGAATTTTATGCTTCTGGCGTTGACTTCTTAGGCCCTAGCAATTGGATCAGGTGGAGCAACGCCCTAGGGTGAAGCCTAGGTTGCCAGGAACGTAGAAATGACCATCACTTTCACACTTGTTGCAATTATTCCTGTTATACGATGGAATAACTGTTGTATTTATTTTGTATTTTATGCTTCTGGCGTTGACTTCTAAGGACGTAAATATTCGATGTGGTGGAGCAGCGGCCTAGGGTGAAGCCTAGGTTGCCCGGAACGTAGAAATGACCATATCTTTCACACTGGTTGCAATTATTCCTGTTATACGATGGAAAAACCGTTGGATATTTATTACATTTTATGCTTCGGGCGTTGACTTCTAAGGCCGTAACTATTCGATGTGGTGGAGCAGCGCCCTAGGGTGACGCCTAGTTTGCCCGGAACGTAGAAGTGGCCATATCTTTCACACTGGTTGCAATTATTCCTGTCATATGATGGAAAAACGGATATGTCTATTTTGTACTTTATGCTTCTGGCGTTGACTTCTTAGGCCCTAACTACTGGATCTCGTGGAGCAACGCCCTAGGGTTAAGCCTAGGTTGCCGGGAACGTAGAAATGACCATTACTTCCACACTGGTTGCAATTATTCCTGTTATACGATGGAAAAACTGTTGTATTTATTTTGAATTTTATGCTTCTGGCGTTGACTTCTTAGGCCCTAACAATTGGATCTGGTGGAGCAACGCCCTAGGGTGAAGCCTAGGTTGCCCGGAACGTAGAAACGACCATATCTTTCACACAGGTTGCAATTATTCCTGCTATACGATGGAAAACCTGTTGTATTTTTATTGTATTTTATGCTTCGGGCGTTGACTTCTAAGGCCCTAACTATTCGATCTGGTGGAGCAACGCCATAGTCTGAAGACTAGGTTACCGGGAACGTAGAAATGACCATTACTTTCACACTGGTTGCAATTATTCCTGTTATACGAAGGAAAAACTGTTGCAATTTTATTATATTTTATGCTTCGGGCGTTGACTTCTAAGGCCCTAACTATTGGATCTGGAGGGGCCAACGCTCTAGAGCGAAGTGTAGGTTGCCAGGAACGTTGAAATGACCATCACTTTCACACTTGTTGCAATTATTCCTGTTATACGATGGAAAAACTGTTGTATTTATATTGTATTTTATGCTTATGGCGTTGACTTCTAAGGCCGTATCTATTCGATGTGGTGGAGCAACGCCCTAGAGTGAAGCCTATGTTGCCCGGAACGTAGAAATGACCATACCTTTCACACTGTTTGCAATTATTCCTGCTATACGATGGAAAAACTGTTGTATTTATTTTGTATTTTATGCTTCTGGCGTTGACTTCTAAGGACGTAAATATTCGATGTGGTGGAGCAGCGGCCTAGGGTGAAGCCTAGGTTGCCCGGAACGTAGAAATGACCATATCTTTCGCACTGGTTGCAATTATTCCTGTTATACGATGGAAAAACCGTTGGATTTTTATTACATTTTATGCTTCGGGCGTTGACTTCTAAGGCCGTAACTATTCGATGTGGTGGAGCAGCGCCCTAGGGTGACGCCTAGTTTGCCCGGAACGTAGAAGTGGCCATATCTTTCACACTGGTTGCAATTATTCCTGTTATATGATGGAAAAACGGATATGTCTATTTTGTACTTTATGCTTCTGGCGTTGACTTCTTAGGCCCTAACTACTGGATCTCGTGGAGCAACGCCCTAGGGTTAAGCCTAGGTTGCCGGGAACGTAGAAATGACCATTACTTTCACACTGGTTGCAATTATTCCTGTTATACGATGGAAAAACTGTTGTATTTATACTGTATTTTATGCTTCTGGCGTTGACTTCTAAGGCCCTAACTATTCGATGGGGTGGAGCAACGCCCTAGAGCAAAACCTAGGTTGCCCGGAACGTAGAAATGACCATACCTTTCACACTGTTTGCAATTATTCCTGCTATACGATGGAAAAACTGTTGTATTTATTTTGTATTTTATGCTTCTGGCGTTGACTTCTTAGGCCCTAACTAGTGGATCTGGTGGAGCAACGCCCTAGGGTGAAGCCCAGGTTGCCCGGAACGTAGAAATGACCATAACTTTCATACTGGTTGCAATTATACCAGTTATACGATGGAAAAACTGTTGTATTTATATTGTATTTTATGCTTCTGGCGTTGACTTCTTAGGCCGTAGCTATTCGATGTGGTGGAGCAACGCCCTAGAGTGAAGCCTATGTTGCCCGGAACGTTGAAATGACCACATCTTTCACACTGGTTGCAATTACTCGTCTTATACTATGGAAAAGCTGTTGGATTTATTCTGTATTTTATGCTTCTGGCGTTGACTTCTTAGGCCCTAACTCTTCGATCTGGTAGAGCAACACCCTAGAATGTAGCCTAGATTGCCCGGAACGTAGAAATGACCATTACCTTTACGCTTGTTGCAATTATTCCTGTTAGGCGATGAAAAAACTGCTGTACTTTTATTGTAATTTATGCTTCAGGCGTTGACTTCTAAGGCCGTAGCTATTCGATGTGGTGGAGCAACGCCCTAGAGTGAAGCCTATGTTGCCCGGAACGTTGAAATGACCACATCTTTCACACTGGTTGCAATTACTCGTCTTATACTATGGAAAAGCTGTTGGATTTATTCTGTATTTTATGCTTCTGGCGTTGACTTCTTAGGCCCTAACTCTTCGATCTGGTAGCGCAACACCCTAGAATGTAGCCTAGATTGCCCGGAACGTAGAAATGACCATTACCTTTACGCTTGTTGCAATTATTCCTGTTAGGCGATGAAAAAACAGCTGTACTTTTATTGTAATTTATGCTTCAGGCGTTGACTTCTAAGGCCGTAGCTATTCGATGTGGTGGAGCAACGCCCTAGAGTGAAGCCTAGGTTGACCGGAACGTAGAAATGACCATATCTTTCACACTGGTTGCAATTACTCCTGTCATACGATGGAAAAACTGTTGCATTTATTTTGTATCTTATGCTTCTCGCGTTGACTTCTTAGGCCCTAACTACTGGATCTCGTGGAGCAACGCCCTAGGGTTAAGCCTAGGTTGCCCGGAACTTAGTAATGACCCTAACTTTCATACTGGTTGCAATTATTCCTGTTATACGATGGAAAAACTGTTGTATTTATTTTGAATTTTATGCTTCTGGCGTTGACTTCTTAGGCCCTAACTATTCGATGTGGTGGAGCAGCGCCCTAGGGTGACGCCTAGTTTGCCCGGAACGTAGAAGTGGCCATATCTTTCACACTGGTTGCAATTATTCCTGTTATATGATGGAAAAACGGATATGTCTATTTTGTACTTTATGCTTCTGGCGTTGACTTCTTAGGCCCTAACTACTGGATCTCGTGGAGCAACGCCCTAGGGTTAAGCCTAGGTTGCCGGGAACGTAGAAATGACCACACCTTTCACACTGTTTGCAATTATTCCTGTTACACGATGGAAAAACTGTTGTATTTATTTTGTATTTTATGCTTCTGGCGTTGACTTCTAAGGCCGTAGTTATCCGATGTGGTGGAGCAACGCCCTAGAGTGAAGCCTAGGTTGCCCGGAACGTAGAAATGACCATTACTTCCACACTGGTTGCAATTATTCCTGTTATACGATGGAAAAACTGTTGTATTTATTTTGAATTTTATGCTTCTGGCGTTGACTTCTTAGGCCCTAACAATTGGATCTGGTGGAGCAACGCCCTAGGGTGAAGCCTAGGTTGCCCGGAACGTAGAAACGACCATATCTTTCACACAGGTTGCAATTATTCCTGCTATACGATGGAAAACCTGTTGTATTTTTATTGTATTTTATGCTTCGGGCGTTGACTTCTGAGGCCCTAACTATTCGATCTGGTGGAGCAACGCCATAGTCTGAAGCCTAGGTTACCGGGAACGTAGAAATGACCATTACTTTCACACTGGTTGCAATTATTCCTGTTATACGAAGGAAAAACTCTTGCAATTTTATTATATTTTATGCTTCGGGCGTTGACTTCTAAGGCCCTAACTATTGGATCTGGAGGGGCCAACGCTCTAGAGCGAAGTGTAGGTTGCCAGGAACGTTGAAATGACCATCACTTTCACACTTGTTGCAATTATTCCTGTTATACGATGGAAAAACTGTTGTATTTATATTGTATTTTATGCTTATGGCGTTGACTTCTAAGGCCGTAGCTATTCGATGTGGTGGAGCAACGCCCTAGAGTGAAGCCTATGTTGCCCGGAACGTAGAAATGACCATACCTTTCACACTGTTTGCAATTATTCCTGCTATACGATGGAAAAACTGTTGTATTTATTTTGTATTTTATGCTTCTGGCGTTGACTTCTTAGGCCCTAACTAGTGGATCTGGTGGAGCAACGCCCTAGGGTGAAGCCCAGGTTGCCCGGAACGTAGAAATGACCATAACTTTCATACTGGTTGCAATTATACCTGTTATACGATGGAAAAACTGTTGTATTTATTTTGAATTTTATGCTTCTGGCGTTGACTTCTTAGGCCCTAGCAATTGGATCAGGTGGAGCAACGCCCTAGGGTGAAGCCTAGGTTGCCAGGAACGTAGAAATGACCATCACTTTCACACTTGTTGCAATTATTCCTGTTATACGATGGAATAACTGTTGTATTTATTTTGTATTTTATGCTTCTGGCGTTGACTTCTAAGGACGTAAATATTCGATGTGGTGGAGCAGCGGCCTAGGGTGAAGCCTAGGTTGCGCGGAACGTAGAAATGACCATATCTTTCACACTGGTTGCAATTATTCCTGTTATACGATGGAAAGACCGTTGGATTTTTATTACATTTTATGCTTCGGGCGTTGACTTCTAAGGCCGTAACTATTCGATGTGGTGGAGCAACGCCCTAGAGTGAAGCCTATGTTGCCCGGAACGTAGAAATGACCATACCTTTCACACTGTTTGCAATTATTCCTGCTATACGATGGAAAAACTGTTGTATTTATTTTGTATTTTATGCTTCTGGCGTTGACTTCTTAGGCCCTAACTAGTGGATCTGGTGGAGCAACGCCCTAGGGTGAAGCCCAGGTTGCCCGGAACGTAGAAATGACCATAACTTTCATACTGGTTGCAATTATACCTGTTATACGATGGAAAAACTGTTGTATTTATTTTGAATTTTATGCTTCTGGCGTTGACTTCTTAGGCCCTAGCAATTGGATCAGGTGGAGCAACGCCCTAGGGTGAAGCCTAGGTTGCCAGGAACGTAGAAATGACCATCACTTTCACACTTGTTGCAATTATTCCTGTTATACGATGGAATAACTGTTGTATTTATTTTGTATTTTATGCTTCTGGCGTTGACTTCTAAGGACGTAAATATTCGATGTGGTGGAGCAGCGGCCTAGGGTGAAGCCTAGGTTGCCCGGAACGTAGAAATGACCATATCTTTCACACTGGTTGCAATTATTCCTGTTATACGATGGAAAGACCGTTGGATTTTTATTACATTTTATGCTTCGGGCGTTGACTTCTAAGGCCGTAACTATTCGATGTGGTGGAGCAGCGCCCTAGGGTGACGCCTAGTTTGCCCGGAACGTAGAAGTGGCCATATCTTTCACACTGGTTGCAATTATTCCTGTTATATGATGGAAAAACGGATATGTCTATTTTGTACTTTATGCTTCTGGCGTTGACTTCTTAGGCCCTAACTACTGGATCTCGTGGAGCAACGCCCTAGGGTTAAGCCTAGGTTGCCGGGAACGTAGAAATGACCATTACTTTCACACTGGTTGCAATTATTCCTGTTATACGATGGAAAAACTGTTGTATTTATTTTGTATTTTATGGTTCTGGCGTTGACTTCTTAGGCCCTATATATTCGATCCGGTGGAGCATCGCCCTAGAGTGAAGCCTAGGTTGCCCGGAACGTAGAAATGGCCGTTACTTTCACAATGTTTGCAATCATTAATTGTATACGATGGAAAAACTGTTGTATTTATTTTGTATTTTATGCTTCTGGCGTTGACTTCTAAGGACGTAACTATTCGATGTGGTGGAGCAGCGGCCTAGGGTGAAGCCTAGGTTGCCCGGAACGTAGAAATGACCATATCTTTCACACTGGTTGCAATTATTCCTGTTATACGATGGAAAAACCGTTGGATTTTTATTACATTTTATGCTTCGGGCGTAGACTTCTAAGGCCGTAACTATTCGATGTGGTGGAGCAGCGCCCTAGGGTGACGCCTAGTTTGCCCGGAACGTAGAAGTGGCCATATCTTTCACACTGGTTGCAATTATTCCTGTTATATGATGGAAAAACGGATATGTCTATTTTGTACTTTATGCTTCTGGCGTTGACTTCTTAGGCCCTAACTACTGGATCTCGTGGAGCAACGCCCTAGGGTTAAGCCTAGGTTGCCGGGAACGTAGAAATGACCATTACTTCCACACTGGTTGCAATTATTCCTGTTATACGATGGAAAAACTGTTGTATTTATTTTGAATTTTATGCTTCTGGCGTTGACTTCTTAGGCCCTAACTATTCGATCTGGTGGAGCAACGCCCTAGAGTGATGCCTAGGTTGCCCGGAACGTAGAAATGACCATTACTTTCACACTGGTTGCAATTATTCATTTTATACGATGGAAAAGCTGTTGTACTTATGTTGTATTTTATTCTTCTGGCGCTGAATTCTAAGTCCCTAGCTATTCGATCTGGTGGAGCAACGACCTGGAATCAAGCCTAGGTTGCCCGGATCGTAGAAATGACCATAACTTTCACACTGGTTGCAATTATCCCTTTTATACGATGGAAAAGCTGTTGTATCTTTATTGTACTTTATGCTTCTGGCGTCAACTTCTTGGGCCCTAACTATTCGATCTGGTGGAGCAACGCCCTAAAGTGAAGCATAGGATGCCCGGAACGTAGAAATGACCATTACGTTCACTCTTGTTGCAATTATTTCTGTTATGCGATGAAAAAACTTTTGTATTTTTATTGTATTTTATGCTTCAGGCGTTGACTTCTTAGGCCCTAACTATTCGATGTGGTGGAGCAGCGCCCTAGGGTGACGCCTAGTTTGCCCGGAACGTAGAAGTGGCCATATCTTTCACACTGGTTGCAATTATTCCTGTTATATGATGGAAAAACGGATATGTCTATTTTGTACTTTATGCTTCTGGCGTTGACTTCTTAGGCCCTAACTACTGGATCTCGTGGAGCAGCGCCCTAGGGTTAAGCCTAGGTTGCCGGGAACGTAGAAATGACCACACCTTTCACACTGTTTGCAATTATTCCTGTTACACGATGGAAAAACTGTTGTATTTATTTTGTATTTTATGCTTCTGGCGTTGACTTCTAAGGCCGTAGTTATCCGATGTGGTGGAGCAACGCCCTAGAGTGAAGCCTAGGTTGCCCGGAACGTAGAAATGACCATTACTTCCACACTGGTTGCAATTATTCCTGTTATACGATGGAAAAACTGTTGTATTTATTTTGAATTTTATGCTTCTGGCGTTGACTTCTTAGGCCCTAACAATTGGATCTGGTGGAGCAACGCCCTAGGGTGAAGCCTAGGTTGCCCGGAACGTAGAAACGACCATATCTTTCACACAGGTTGCAATTATTCCTGCTATACGATGGAAAACCTGTTGTATTTTTATTGTATTTTATGCTTCGGGCGTTGACTTCTAAGGCCCTAACTATTCGATCTGGTGGAGCAACGCCATAGTCTGAAGCCTAGGTTACCGGGAACGTAGAAATGACCATTACTTTCACACTGGTTGCAATTATTCCTGTTATACGAAGGAAAAACTGTTGCAATTTTATTATATTTTATCCTTCGGGCGTTGACTTCTAAGGCCCTAACTATTGGATCTGGAGGGGCCAACGCTCTAGAGCGAAGTGTAGGTTGCCAGGAACGTTGAAATGACCATCACTTTCACACTTGTTGCAATTATTCCTGTTATACGATGGAAAAACTGTTGTATTTATATTGTATTTTATGCTTCTGGCGTTGACTTCTTAGGCCGTAGCTATTCGATGTGGTGGAGCAACGCCCTAGAGTGAAGCCTATGTTGCCCGGAACGTTGAAATGACCACATCTTTCACACTGGTTGCAATTACTCGTCTTATACTATGGAAAAGCTGTTGGATTTATTCTGTATTTTATGCTTCTGGCGTTGACTTCTTAGGCCCTAACTCTTCGATCTGGTAGAGCAACACCCTAGAATGTAGCCTAGATTGCCCGGAACGTAGAAATGACCATTACCTTTACGCTTGTTGCAATTATTCCTGTTAGGCGATGAAAAAACTGCTGTACTTTTATTGTAATTTATGCTTCAGGCGTTGACTTCTAAGGCCGTAGCTATTCGATGTGGTGGAGCAACGCCCTAGAGTGAAGCCTATGTTGCCCGGAACGTTGAAATGACCACATCTTTCACACTGGTTGCAATTACTCGTCTTATACTATGGAAAAGCTGTTGGATTTATTCTGTATTTTATGCTTCTGGCGTTGACTTCTTAGGCCCTAACTCTTCGATCTGGTAGCGCAACACCCTAGAATGTAGCCTAGATTGCCCGGAACGTAGAAATGACCATTACCTTTACGCTTGTTGCAATTATTCCTGTTAGGCGATGAAAAAACAGCTGTACTTTTATTGTAATTTATGCTTCAGGCGTTGACTTCTAAGGCCGTAGCTATTCGATGTGGTGGAGCAACGCCCTAGAGTGAAGCCTAGGTTGACCGGAACGTAGAAATGACCATATCTTTCACACTGGTTGCAATTACTCCTGTCATACGATGGAAAAACTGTTGTATTTATATTGTGTTTTATGCTTCAGACGTTGACTTCTTAGGCCCTAACTACTGGATCTCGTGGAGCAACGCCCTAGGGTTAAGCCTAGGTTGCCCGGAACTTAGTAATGACCCTAACTTTCATACTGGTTGCAATTATTCCTGTTATACGATGGAAAAACTGTTGTATTTATTTTGAATTTTATGCTTCTGGCGTTGACTTCTTAGGCCCTAACTATTCGATGTGGTGGAGCAGCGCCCTAGGGTGACGCCTAGTTTGCCCGGAACGTAGAAGTGGCCATATCTTTCACACTGGTTGCAATTATTCCTGTTATATGATGGAAAAACGGATATGTCTATTTTGTACTTTATGCTTCTGGCGTTGACTTCTTAGGCCCTAACTACTGGATCTCGTGGAGCAACGCCCTAGGGTTAAGCCTAGGTTGCCGGGAACGTAGAAATGACCACATCTTTCACACTGTTTGCAATTATTCCTGTTACACGTTGGAAAAACTGTTGTATTTATTTTGTATTTTATGCTTCTGGCGTTGACTTCTAAGGCCGTAGTTATCCGATGTGGTGGAGCAACGCCCTAGAGTGAAGCCTAGGTTGCCCGGAACGTAGAAATGACCATTACTTCCACACTGGTTGCAATTATTCCTGTTATACGATGGAAAAACTGTTGTATTTATTTTGAATTTTATGCTTCTGGCGTTGACTTCTTAGGCCCTAACAATTGGATCTGGTGGAGCAACGCCCTAGGGTGAAGCCTAGGTTGCCCGGAACGTAGAAACGACCATATCTTTCACACAGGTTGCAATTATTCCTGCTATACGATGGAAAACCTGTTGTATTTTTATTGTATTTTATGCTTCGGGCGTTGACTTCTAAGGCCCTAACTATTCGATCTGGTGGAGCAACGCCATAGTCTGAAGCCTAGGTTACCGGGAACGTAGAAATGACCATTACTTTCACACTGGTTGCAATTATTCCTGTTATACGAAGGAAAAACTGTTGCAATTTTATTATATTTTATGCTTCGGGCGTTGACTTCTAAGGCCCTAACTATTGGATCTGGAGGGGCCAACGCTCTAGAGCGAAGTGTAGGTTGCCAGGAACGTTGAAATGACCATCACTTTCACACTTGTTGCAATTATTCCTGTTATACGATGGAAAAACTGTTGTATTTATATTGTATTTTATGCTTATGGCGTTGACTTCTAAGGCCGTAGCTATTCGATGTGGTGGAGCAACGCCCTAGAGTGAAGCCTATGTTGCCCGGAACGTAGAAATGACCATACCTTTCACACTGTTTGCAATTATTCCTGCTGTACGATGGAAAAACTGTTGTATTTATTTTGTATTTTATGCTTCTGGCGTTGACTTCTTAGGCCCTAACTAGTGGATCTGGTGGAGCAACGCCCTAGGGTGAAGCCCAGGTTGCCCGGAACGTAGAAATGACCATAACTTTCATACTGGTTGCAATTATACCTGTTATACGATGGAAAAACTGTTGTATTTATTTTGAATTTTATGCTTCTGGCGTTGACTTCTTAGGCCCTAGCAATTGGATCAGGTGGAGCAACGCCCTAGGGTGAAGCCTAGGTTGCCAGGAACGTAGAAATGACCATCACTTTCACACTTGTTGCAATTATTCCTGTTATACGATGGAATAACTGTTGTATTTATTTTGTATTTTATGCTTCTGGCGTTGACTTCTAAGGACGTAAATATTCGATGTGGTGGAGCAGCGGCCTAGGGTGAAGCCTAGGTTGCGCGGAACGTAGAAATGACCATATCTTTCACACTGGTTGCAATTATTCCTGTTATACGATGGAAAGACCGTTGGATTTTTATTACATTTTATGCTTCGGGCGTTGACTTCTAAGGCCGTAACTATTCGATGTGGTGGAGCAACGCCCTAGAGTGAAGCCTATGTTGCCCGGAACGTAGAAATGACCATACCTTTCACACTGTTTGCAATTATTCCTGCTATACGATGGAAAAACTGTTGTATTTATTTTGTATTTTATGCTTCTGGCGTTGACTTCTTAGGCCCTAACTAGTGGATCTGGTGGAGCAACGCCCTAGGGTGAAGCCCAGGTTGCCCGGAACGTAGAAATGACCATAACTTTCATACTGGTTGCAATTATACCTGTTATACGATGGAAAAACTGTTGTATTTATTTTGAATTTTATGCTTCTGGCGTTGACTTCTTAGGCCCTAGCAATTGGATCAGGTGGAGCAACGCCCTAGGGTGAAGCCTAGGTTGCCAGGAACGTAGAAATGACCATCACTTTCACACTTGTTGCAATTATTCCTGTTATACGATGGAATAACTGTTGTATTTATTTTGTATTTTATGCTTCTGGCGTTGACTTCTAAGGACGTAAATATTCGATGTGGTGGAGCAGCGGCCTAGGGTGAAGCCTAGGTTGCCCGGAACGTAGAAATGACCATATCTTTCACACTGGTTGCAATTATTCCTGTTATACGATGGAAAGACCGTTGGATTTTTATTACATTTTATGCTTCGGGCGTTGACTTCTAAGGCCGTAACTATTCGATGTGGTGGAGCAGCGCCCTAGGGTGACGCCTAGTTTGCCCGGAACGTAGAAGTGGCCATATCTTTCACACTGGTTGCAATTATTCCTGTTATATGATGGAAAAACGGATATGTCTATTTTGTACTTTATGCTTCTGGCGTTGACTTCTTAGGCCCTAACTACTGGATCTCGTGGAGCAACGCCCTAGGGTTAAGCCTAGGTTGCCGGGAACGTAGAAATGACCATTACTTTCACACTGGTTGCAATTATTCCTGTTATACGATGGAAAAACTGTTGTATTTATTTTGTATTTTATGGTTCTGGCGTTGACTTCTTAGGCCCTATATATTCGATCCGGTGGAGCATCGCCCTAGAGTGAAGCCTAGGTTGCCCGGAACGTAGAAATGGCCGTTACTTTCACAATGTTTGCAATCATTAATTGTATACGATGGAAAAACTGTTGTATTTATTTTGTATTTTATGCTTCTGGCGTTGACTTCTAAGGACGTAACTATTCGATGTGGTGGAGCAGCGGCCTAGGGTGAAGCCTAGGTTGCCCGGAACGTAGAAATGACCATATCTTTCACACTGGTTGCAATTATTCCTGTTATACGATGGAAAAACCGTTGGATTTTTATTACATTTTATGCTTCGGGCGTAGACTTCTAAGGCCGTAACTATTCGATGTGGTGGAGCAGCGCCCTAGGGTGACGCCTAGTTTGCCCGGAACGTAGAAGTGGCCATATCTTTCACACTGGTTGCAATTATTCCTGTTATATGATGGAAAAACGGATATGTCTATTTTGTACTTTATGCTTCTGGCGTTGACTTCTTAGGCCCTAACTACTGGATCTCGTGGAGCAACGCCCTAGGGTTAAGCCTAGGTTGCCGGGAACGTAGAAATGACCATTACTTCCACACTGGTTGCAATTATTCCTGTTATACGATGGAAAAACTGTTGTATTTATTTTGAATTTTATGCTTCTGGCGTTGACTTCTTAGGCCCTAACTATTCGATCTGGTGGAGCAACGCCCTAGAGTGAAGCCTAGGTTGCCCGGAACGTAGAAATGACCATTACTTTCACACTGGTTGCAATTATTCATTTTATACGATGGAAAAGCTGTTGTACTTATGTTGTATTTTATTCTTCTGGCGCTGAATTCTAAGTCCCTAGCTATTCGATCTGGTGGAGCAACGACCTGGAATCAAGCCTAGGTTGCCCGGATCGTAGAAATGACCATAACTTTCACACTGGTTGCAATTATCCCTTTTATACGATGGAAAAGCTGTTGTATCTTTATTGTACTTTATGCTTCTGGCGTTAACTTCTTGGGCCCTAACTATTCGATCTGGTGGAGCAACGCCCTAAAGTGAAGCATAGGATGCCCGGAACGTAGAAATGACCATTACGTTCACTCTTGTTGCAATTATTTCTGTTATGCGATGAAAAAACTTTTGTATTTTTATTGTATTTTATGCTTCAGGCGTTGACTTCTTAGGCCCTAACTATTCGATGTGGTGGAGCAGCGCCCTAGGGTGACGCCTAGTTTGCCCGGAACGTAGAAGTGGCCATATCTTTCACACTGGTTGCAATTATTCCTGTTATATGATGGAAAAACGGATATGTCTATTTTGTACTTTATGCTTCTGGCGTTGACTTCTTAGGCCCTAACTACTGGATCTCGTGGAGCAGCGCCCTAGGGTTAAGCCTAGGTTGCCGGGAACGTAGAAATGACCACACCTTTCACACTGTTTGCAATTATTCCTGTTACACGATGGAAAAACTGTTGTATTTATTTTGTATTTTATGCTTCTGGCGTTGACTTCTAAGGCCGTAGTTATCCGATGTGGTGGAGCAACGCCCTAGAGTGAAGCCTAGGTTGCCCGGAACGTAGAAATGACCATTACTTCCACACTGGTTGCAATTATTCCTGTTATACGATGGAAAAACTGTTGTATTTATTTTGAATTTTATGCTTCTGGCGTTGACTTCTTAGGCCCTAACAATTGGATCTGGTGGAGCAACGCCCTAGGGTGAAGCCTAGGTTGCCCGGAACGTAGAAACGACCATATCTTTCACACAGGTTGCAATTATTCCTGCTATACGATGGAAAACCTGTTGTATTTTTATTGTATTTTATGCTTCGGGCGTTGACTTCTAAGGCCCTAACTATTCGATCTGGTGGAGCAACGCCATAGTCTGAAGCCTAGGTTACCGGGAACGTAGAAATGACCATTACTTTCACACTGGTTGCAATTATTCCTGTTATACGAAGGAAAAACTGTTGCAATTTTATTATATTTTATCCTTCGGGCGTTGACTTCTAAGGCCCTAACTATTGGATCTGGAGGGGCCAACGCTCTAGAGCGAAGTGTAGGTTGCCAGGAACGTTGAAATGACCATCACTTTCACACTTGTTGCAATTATTCCTGTTATACGATGGAAAAACTGTTGTATTTATATTGTATTTTATGCTTCTGGCGTTGACTTCTTAGGCCGTAGCTATTCGATGTGGTGGAGCAACGCCCTAGAGTGAAGCCTATGTTGCCCGGAACGTTGAAATGACCACATCTTTCACACTGGTTGCAATTACTCGTCTTATACTATGGAAAAGCTGTTGGATTTATTCTGTATTTTATGCTTCTGGCGTTGACTTCTTAGGCCCTAACTCTTCGATCTGGTAGAGCAACACCCTAGAATGTAGCCTAGATTGCCCGGAACGTAGAAATGACCATTACCTTTACGCTTGTTGCAATTATTCCTGTTAGGCGATGAAAAAACTGCTGTACTTTTATTGTAATTTATGCTTCAGGCGTTGACTTCTAAGGCCGTAGCTATTCGATGTGGTGGAGCAACGCCCTAGAGTGAAGCCTATGTTGCCCGGAACGTTGAAATGACCACATCTTTCACACTGGTTGCAATTACTCGTCTTATACTATGGAAAAGCTGTTGGATTTATTCTGTATTTTATGCTTCTGGCGTTGACTTCTTAGGCCCTAACTCTTCGATCTGGTAGCGCAACACCCTAGAATGTAGCCTAGATTGCCCGGAACGTAGAAATGACCATTACCTTTACGCTTGTTGCAATTATTCCTGTTAGGCGATGAAAAAACAGCTGTACTTTTATTGTAATTTATGCTTCAGGCGTTGACTTCTAAGGCCGTAGCTATTCGATGTGGTGGAGCAACGCCCTAGAGTGAAGCCTAGGTTGACCGGAACGTAGAAATGACCATATCTTTCACACTGGTTGCAATTACTCCTGTCATACGATGGAAAAACTGTTGTATTTATATTGTGTTTTATGCTTCAGACGTTGACTTCTTAGGCCCTAACTACTGGATCTCGTGGAGCAACGCCCTAGGGTTAAGCCTAGGTTGCCCGGAACTTAGTAATGACCCTAACTTTCATACTGGTTGCAATTATTCCTGTTATACGATGGAAAAACTGTTGTATTTATTTTGAATTTTATGCTTCTGGCGTTGACTTCTTAGGCCCTAACTATTCGATGTGGTGGAGCAGCGCCCTAGGGTGACGCCTAGTTTGCCCGGAACGTAGAAGTGGCCATATCTTTCACACTGGTTGCAATTATTCCTGTTATATGATGGAAAAACGGATATGTCTATTTTGTACTTTATGCTTCTGGCGTTGACTTCTTAGGCCCTAACTACTGGATCTCGTGGAGCAACGCCCTAGGGTTAAGCCTAGGTTGCCGGGAACGTAGAAATGACCACATCTTTCACACTGTTTGCAATTATTCCTGTTACACGTTGGAAAAACTGTTGTATTTATTTTGTATTTTATGCTTCTGGCGTTGACTTCTAAGGCCGTAGTTATCCGATGTGGTGGAGCAACGCCCTAGAGTGAAGCCTAGGTTGCCCGGAACGTAGAAATGACCATTACTTCCACACTGGTTGCAATTATTCCTGTTATACGATGGAAAAACTGTTGTATTTATTTTGAATTTTATGCTTCTGGCGTTGACTTCTTAGGCCCTAACAATTGGATCTGGTGGAGCAACGCCCTAGGGTGAAGCCTAGGTTGCCCGGAACGTAGAAACGACCATATCTTTCACACAGGTTGCAATTATTCCTGCTATACGATGGAAAACCTGTTGTATTTTTATTGTATTTTATGCTTCGGGCGTTGACTTCTAAGGCCCTAACTATTCGATCTGGTGGAGCAACGCCATAGTCTGAAGCCTAGGTTACCGGGAACGTAGAAATGACCATTACTTTCACACTGGTTGCAATTATTCCTGTTATACGAAGGAAAAACTGTTGCAATTTTATTATATTTTATGCTTCGGGCGTTGACTTCTAAGGCCCTAACTATTGGATCTGGAGGGGCCAACGCTCTAGAGCGAAGTGTAGGTTGCCAGGAACGTTGAAATGACCATCACTTTCACACTTGTTGCAATTATTCCTGTTATACGATGGAAAAACTGTTGTATTTATATTGTATTTTATGCTTATGGCGTTGACTTCTAAGGCCGTAGCTATTCGATGTGGTGGAGCAACGCCCTAGAGTGAAGCCTATGTTGCCCGGAACGTAGAAATGACCATACCTTTCACACTGTTTGCAATTATTCCTGCTATACGATGGAAAAACTGTTGTATTTATTTTGTATTTTATGCTTCTGGCGTTGACTTCTTAGGCCCTAACTAGTGGATCTGGTGGAGCAACGCCCTAGGGTGAAGCCCAGGTTGCCCGGAACGTAGAAATGACCATAACTTTCATACTGGTTGCAATTATACCTGTTATACGATGGAAAAACTGTTGTATTTATTTTGAATTTTATGCTTCTGGCGTTGACTTCTTAGGCCCTAGCAATTGGATCAGGTGGAGCAACGCCCTAGGGTGAAGCCTAGGTTGCCAGGAACGTAGAAATGACCATCACTTTCACACTTGTTGCAATTATTCCTGTTATACGATGGAATAACTGTTGTATTTATTTTGTATTTTATGCTTCTGGCGTTGACTTCTAAGGACGTAAATATTCGATGTGGTGGAGCAGCGGCCTAGGGTGAAGCCTAGGTTGCGCGGAACGTAGAAATGACCATATCTTTCACACTGGTTGCAATTATTCCTGTTATACGATGGAAAGACCGTTGGATTTTTATTACATTTTATGCTTCGGGCGTTGACTTCTAAGGCCGTAACTATTCGATGTGGTGGAGCAACGCCCTAGAGTGAAGCCTATGTTGCCCGGAACGTAGAAATGACCATACCTTTCACACTGTTTGCAATTATTCCTGCTATACGATGGAAAAACTGTTGTATTTATTTTGTATTTTATGCTTCTGGCGTTGACTTCTTAGGCCCTAACTAGTGGATCTGGTGGAGCAACGCCCTAGGGTGAAGCCCAGGTTGCCCGGAACGTAGAAATGACCATAACTTTCATACTGGTTGCAATTATACCTGTTATACGATGGAAAAACTGTTGTATTTATTTTGAATTTTATGCTTCTGGCGTTGACTTCTTAGGCCCTAGCAATTGGATCAGGTGGAGCAACGCCCTAGGGTGAAGCCTAGGTTGCCAGGAACGTAGAAATGACCATCACTTTCACACTTGTTGCAATTATTCCTGTTATACGATGGAATAACTGTTGTATTTATTTTGTATTTTATGCTTCTGGCGTTGACTTCTAAGGACGTAAATATTCGATGTGGTGGAGCAGCGGCCTAGGGTGAAGCCTAGGTTGCCCGGAACGTAGAAATGACCATATCTTTCACACTGGTTGCAATTATTCCTGTTATACGATGGAAAGACCGTTGGATTTTTATTACATTTTATGCTTCGGGCGTTGACTTCTAAGGCCGTAACTATTCGATGTGGTGGAGCAGCGCCCTAGGGTGACGCCTAGTTTGCCCGGAACGTAGAAGTGGCCATATCTTTCACACTGGTTGCAATTATTCCTGTTATATGATGGAAAAACGGATATGTCTATTTTGTACTTTATGCTTCTGGCGTTGACTTCTTAGGCCCTAACTACTGGATCTCGTGGAGCAACGCCCTAGGGTTAAGCCTAGGTTGCCGGGAACGTAGAAATGACCATTACTTTCACACTGGTTGCAATTATTCCTGTTATACGATGGAAAAACTGTTGTATTTATTTTGTATTTTATGGTTCTGGCGTTGACTTCTTAGGCCCTATATATTCGATCCGGTGGAGCATCGCCCTAGAGTGAAGCCTAGGTTGCCCGGAACGTAGAAATGGCCGTTACTTTCACAATGTTTGCAATCATTAATTGTATACGATGGAAAAACTGTTGTATTTATTTTGTATTTTATGCTTCTGGCGTTGACTTCTAAGGACGTAACTATTCGATGTGGTGGAGCAGCGGCCTAGGGTGAAGCCTAGGTTGCCCGGAACGTAGAAATGACCATATCTTTCACACTGGTTGCAATTATTCCTGTTATACGATGGAAAAACCGTTGGATTTTTATTACATTTTATGCTTCGGGCGTAGACTTCTAAGGCCGTAACTATTCGATGTGGTGGAGCAGCGCCCTAGGGTGACGCCTAGTTTGCCCGGAACGTAGAAGTGGCCATATCTTTCACACTGGTTGCAATTATTCCTGTTATATGATGGAAAAACGGATATGTCTATTTTGTACTTTATGCTTCTGGCGTTGACTTCTTAGGCCCTAACTACTGGATCTCGTGGAGCAACGCCCTAGGGTTAAGCCTAGGTTGCCGGGAACGTAGAAATGACCATTACTTCCACACTGGTTGCAATTATTCCTGTTATACGATGGAAAAACTGTTGTATTTATTTTGAATTTTATGCTTCTGGCGTTGACTTCTTAGGCCCTAACTATTCGATCTGGTGGAGCAACGCCCTAGAGTGAAGCCTAGGTTGCCCGGAACGTAGAAATGACCATTACTTTCACACTGGTTGCAATTATTCATTTTATACGATGGAAAAGCTGTTGTACTTATGTTGTATTTTATTCTTCTGGCGCTGAATTCTAAGTCCCTAGCTATTCGATCTGGTGGAGCAACGACCTGGAATCAAGCCTAGGTTGCCCGGATCGTAGAAATGACCATAACTTTCACACTGGTTGCAATTATCCCTTTTATACGATGGAAAAGCTGTTGTATCTTTATTGTACTTTATGCTTCTGGCGTTAACTTCTTGGGCCCTAACTATTCGATCTGGTGGAGCAACGCCCTAAAGTGAAGCATAGGATGCCCGGAACGTAGAAATGACCATTACGTTCACTCTTGTTGCAATTATTTCTGTTATGCGATGAAAAAACTTTTGTATTTTTATTGTATTTTATGCTTCAGGCGTTGACTTCTTAGGCCCTAACTATTCGATGTGGTGGAGCAGCGCCCTAGGGTGACGCCTAGTTTGCCCGGAACGTAGAAGTGGCCATATCTTTCACACTGGTTGCAATTATTCCTGTTATATGATGGAAAAACGGATATGTCTATTTTGTACTTTATGCTTCTGGCGTTGACTTCTTAGGCCCTAACTACTGGATCTCGTGGAGCAGCGCCCTAGGGTTAAGCCTAGGTTGCCGGGAACGTAGAAATGACCACACCTTTCACACTGTTTGCAATTATTCCTGTTACACGATGGAAAAACTGTTGTATTTATTTTGTATTTTATGCTTCTGGCGTTGACTTCTAAGGCCGTAGTTATCCGATGTGGTGGAGCAACGCCCTAGAGTGAAGCCTAGGTTGCCCGGAACGTAGAAATGACCATTACTTCCACACTGGTTGCAATTATTCCTGTTATACGATGGAAAAACTGTTGTATTTATTTTGAATTTTATGCTTCTGGCGTTGACTTCTTAGGCCCTAACAATTGGATCTGGTGGAGCAACGCCCTAGGGTGAAGCCTAGGTTGCCCGGAACGTAGAAACGACCATATCTTTCACACAGGTTGCAATTATTCCTGCTATACGATGGAAAACCTGTTGTATTTTTATTGTATTTTATGCTTCGGGCGTTGACTTCTAAGGCCCTAACTATTCGATCTGGTGGAGCAACGCCATAGTCTGAAGCCTAGGTTACCGGGAACGTAGAAATGACCATTACTTTCACACTGGTTGCAATTATTCCTGTTATACGAAGGAAAAACTGTTGCAATTTTATTATATTTTATCCTTCGGGCGTTGACTTCTAAGGCCCTAACTATTGGATCTGGAGGGGCCAACGCTCTAGAGCGAAGTGTAGGTTGCCAGGAACGTTGAAATGACCATCACTTTCACACTTGTTGCAATTATTCCTGTTATACGATGGAAAAACTGTTGTATTTATATTGTATTTTATGCTTCTGGCGTTGACTTCTTAGGCCGTAGCTATTCGATGTGGTGGAGCAACGCCCTAGAGTGAAGCCTATGTTGCCCGGAACGTTGAAATGACCACATCTTTCACACTGGTTGCAATTACTCGTCTTATACTATGGAAAAGCTGTTGGATTTATTCTGTATTTTATGCTTCTGGCGTTGACTTCTTAGGCCCTAACTCTTCGATCTGGTAGAGCAACACCCTAGAATGTAGCCTAGATTGCCCGGAACGTAGAAATGACCATTACCTTTACGCTTGTTGCAATTATTCCTGTTAGGCGATGAAAAAACTGCTGTACTTTTATTGTAATTTATGCTTCAGGCGTTGACTTCTAAGGCCGTAGCTATTCGATGTGGTGGAGCAACGCCCTAGAGTGAAGCCTATGTTGCCCGGAACGTTGAAATGACCACATCTTTCACACTGGTTGCAATTACTCGTCTTATACTATGGAAAAGCTGTTGGATTTATTCTGTATTTTATGCTTCTGGCGTTGACTTCTTAGGCCCTAACTCTTCGATCTGGTAGCGCAACACCCTAGAATGTAGCCTAGATTGCCCGGAACGTAGAAATGACCATTACCTTTACGCTTGTTGCAATTATTCCTGTTAGGCGATGAAAAAACAGCTGTACTTTTATTGTAATTTATGCTTCAGGCGTTGACTTCTAAGGCCGTAGCTATTCGATGTGGTGGAGCAACGCCCTAGAGTGAAGCCTAGGTTGACCGGAACGTAGAAATGACCATATCTTTCACACTGGTTGCAATTACTCCTGTCATACGATGGAAAAACTGTTGTATTTATATTGTGTTTTATGCTTCAGACGTTGACTTCTTAGGCCCTAACTACTGGATCTCGTGGAGCAACGCCCTAGGGTTAAGCCTAGGTTGCCCGGAACTTAGTAATGACCCTAACTTTCATACTGGTTGCAATTATTCCTGTTATACGATGGAAAAACTGTTGTATTTATTTTGAATTTTATGCTTCTGGCGTTGACTTCTTAGGCCCTAACTATTCGATGTGGTGGAGCAGCGCCCTAGGGTGACGCCTAGTTTGCCCGGAACGTAGAAGTGGCCATATCTTTCACACTGGTTGCAATTATTCCTGTTATATGATGGAAAAACGGATATGTCTATTTTGTACTTTATGCTTCTGGCGTTGACTTCTTAGGCCCTAACTACTGGATCTCGTGGAGCAACGCCCTAGGGTTAAGCCTAGGTTGCCGGGAACGTAGAAATGACCACATCTTTCACACTGTTTGCAATTATTCCTGTTACACGTTGGAAAAACTGTTGTATTTATTTTGTATTTTATGCTTCTGGCGTTGACTTCTAAGGCCGTAGTTATCCGATGTGGTGGAGCAACGCCCTAGAGTGAAGCCTAGGTTGCCCGGAACGTAGAAATGACCATTACTTCCACACTGGTTGCAATTATTCCTGTTATACGATGGAAAAACTGTTGTATTTATTTTGAATTTTATGCTTCTGGCGTTGACTTCTTAGGCCCTAACAATTGGATCTGGTGGAGCAACGCCCTAGGGTGAAGCCTAGGTTGCCCGGAACGTAGAAACGACCATATCTTTCACACAGGTTGCAATTATTCCTGCTATACGATGGAAAACCTGTTGTATTTTTATTGTATTTTATGCTTCGGGCGTTGACTTCTAAGGCCCTAACTATTCGATCTGGTGGAGCAACGCCATAGTCTGAAGCCTAGGTTACCGGGAACGTAGAAATGACCATTACTTTCACACTGGTTGCAATTATTCCTGTTATACGAAGGAAAAACTGTTGCAATTTTATTATATTTTATGCTTCGGGCGTTGACTTCTAAGGCCCTAACTATTGGATCTGGAGGGGCCAACGCTCTAGAGCGAAGTGTAGGTTGCCAGGAACGTTGAAATGACCATCACTTTCACACTTGTTGCAATTATTCCTGTTATACGATGGAAAAACTGTTGTATTTATATTGTATTTTATGCTTATGGCGTTGACTTCTAAGGCCGTAGCTATTCGATGTGGTGGAGCAACGCCCTAGAGTGAAGCCTATGTTGCCCGGAACGTAGAAATGACCATACCTTTCACACTGTTTGCAATTATTCCTGCTATACGATGGAAAAACTGTTGTATTTATTTTGTATTTTATGCTTCTGGCGTTGACTTCTTAGGCCCTAACTAGTGGATCTGGTGGAGCAACGCCCTAGGGTGAAGCCCAGGTTGCCCGGAACGTAGAAATGACCATAACTTTCATACTGGTTGCAATTATACCTGTTATACGATGGAAAAACTGTTGTATTTATTTTGAATTTTATGCTTCTGGCGTTGACTTCTTAGGCCCTAGCAATTGGATCAGGTGGAGCAACGCCCTAGGGTGAAGCCTAGGTTGCCAGGAACGTAGAAATGACCATCACTTTCACACTTGTTGCAATTATTCCTGTTATACGATGGAATAACTGTTGTATTTATTTTGTATTTTATGCTTCTGGCGTTGACTTCTAAGGACGTAAATATTCGATGTGGTGGAGCAGCGGCCTAGGGTGAAGCCTAGGTTGCCCGGAACGTAGAAATGACCATATCTTTCACACTGGTTGCAATTATTCCTGTTATACGATGGAAAAACCGTTGGATTTTTATTACATTTTATGCTTCGGGCGTTGACTTCTAAGGCCCTAACTATTCGATCTGGTGGAGCAACGCCATAGTCTGAAGCCTAGGTTACCGGGAACGTAGAAATGACCATTACTTTCACACTGGTTGCAATTATTCCTGTTATACGAAGGAAAAACTGTTGCAATTTTATTATATTTTATGCTTCGGGCGTTGACTTCTAAGGCCCTAACTATTGGATCTGGAGGGGCCAACGCTCTAGAGCGAAGTGTAGGTTGCCAGGAACGTTGAAATGACCATCACTTTCACACTTGTTGCAATTATTCCTGTTATACGATGGAAAAACTGTTGTATTTATATTGTATTTTATGCTTATGGCGTTGACTTCTAAGGCCGTAGCTATTCGATGTGGTGGAGCAACGCCCTAGAGTGAAGCCTATGTTGCCCGAAACGTAGAAATGACCATACCTTTCACACTGTTTGCAATTATTCCTGCTATACGATGGAAAAACTGTTGTATTTATTTTGTATTTTATGCTTCTGGCGTTGACTTCTTAGGCCCTAACTAGTGGATCTGGTGGAGCAACGCCCTAGGGTGAAGCCCAGGTTGCCCGGAACGTAGAAATGACCATAACTTTCATACTGGTTGCAATTATACCTGTTATACGATGGAAAAACTGTTGTATTTATTTTGAATTTTATGCTTCTGGCGTTGACTTCTTAGGCCCTAGCAATTGGATCAGGTGGAGCAACGCCCTAGGGTGAAGCCTAGGTTGCCAGGAACGTAGAAATGACCATCACTTTCACACTTGTTGCAATTATTCCTGTTATACGATGGAATAACTGTTGTATTTATTTTGTATTTTATGCTTCTGGCGTTGACTTCTAAGGACGTAAATATTCGATGTGGTGGAGCAGCGGCCTAGGGTGAAGCCTAGGTTGCCCGGAACGTAGAAATGACCATATCTTTCACACTGGTTGCAATTATTCCTGTTATACGATGGAAAAACCGTTGGATTTTTATTACATTTTATGCTTCGGGCGTTGACTTCTAAGGCCGTAACTATTCGATGTGGTGGAGCAGCGCCCTAGGGTGACGCCTAGTTTGCCCGGAACGTAGAAGTGGCCATATCTTTCACACTGGTTGCAATTATTCCTGTTATATGATGGAAAAACGGATATGTCTATTTTGTACTTTATGCTTCTGGCGTTGACTTCTTAGGCCCTAACTACTGGATCTCGTGGAGCAACGCCCTAGGGTTAAGCCTAGGTTGCCGGGAACGTAGAAAGGACCATTACTTTCACACTGGTTGCAATTATTCCTGTTATACGATGGAAAAACTGTTGTATTTATACTGTATTTTATGCTTCTGGCGTTGACTTCTAAGGCCCTAACTATTCGATGGGGTGGAGCAACGCCCTAGAGCAAAACCTAGGTTGCCCGGAACGTAGAACTGACCATACCTTTCACACTGTTTGCAATTATTCCTGCTATACGATGGAAAAACTGTTGTATTTATTTTGTATTTTATGCTTCTGGCGTTGACTTCTTAGGCCCTAACTAGTGGATCTGGTGGAGCAACGCCCTAGGGTGAAGCCCAGGTTGCCCGGAACGTAGAAATGACCATAACTTTCATACTGGTTGCAATTATACCAGTTATACGATGGAAAAGCTGTTGTATTTATATTGTATTTTATGCTTCTGGCGTTGACTTCTTAGGCCGTAGCTATTCGATGTGGTGGAGCAACGCCCTAGAGTGAAGCCTATGTTGCCCGGAACGTTGAAATGACCACATCTTTCACACTGGTTGCAATTACTCGTTTTATACTATGGAAGAGCTGTTGGATTTATTCTGTATTTTATGCTTCTGGCGTTGACTTCTTAGGCCCTAACTCTTCGATCTGGTAGAGCAACACCCTAGAATGTAGCCTAGATTGCCCGGAACGTAGAAATGACCATTACCTTTACGCTTGTTGCAATTATTCCTGTTAGGCGATGAAAAAACTGCTGTACTTTTATTGTAATTTATGCTTCAGGCGTTGACTTCTAAGGCCGTAGCTATTCGATGTGGTGGAGCAACGCCCTAGAGTGAAGCCTATGTTGCCCGGAACGTTGAAATGACCACATCTTTCACACTGGTTGCAATTACTCGTCTTATACTATGGAAAAGCTGTTGGATTTATTCTGTATTTTATGCTTCTGGCGTTGACTTCTTAGGCCCTAACTCTTCGATCTGGTAGCGCAACACCCTAGAATGTAGCATAGATTGCCCGGAACGTAGAAATGACCATTACCTTTACGCTTGTTGCAATTATTCCTGTTAGGCGATGAAAAAACAGCTGTACTTTTATTGTAATTTATGCTTCAGGCGTTGACTTCTAAGGCCGTAGCTATTCGATGTGGTGGAGCAACGCCCTAGAGTGAAGCCTAGGTTGACCGGAACGTAGAAATGACCATATCTTTCACACTGGTTGCAATTACTCCTGTCATACGATGGAAAAACTGTTGCATTTATTTTGTATCTTATGCTTCTCGCGTTGACTTCTTAGGCCCTAACTACTGGATCTCGTGGAGCAACGCCCTAGGGTTAAGCCTAGGTTGCCCGGAACTTAGTAATGACCCTAACTTTCATACTGGTTGCAATTATTCCTGTTATACGATGGAAAAACTGTTGTATTTATTTTGAATTTTATGCTTCTGGCGTTGACTTCTTAGGCCCTAACTATTCGATGTGGTGGAGCAGCGCCCTAGGGTGACGCCTAGTTTGCCCGGAACGTAGAAGTGGCCATATCTTTCACACTGGTTGCAATTATTCCTGTTATATGATGGAAAAACGGATATGTCTATTTTGTACTTTATGCTTCTGGCGTTGACTTCTTAGGCCCTAACTACTGGATCTCGTGGAGCAACGCCCTAGGGTTAAGCCTAGGTTGCCGGGAACGTAGAAATGACCACACCTTTCACACTGTTTGCAATTATTCCTGTTACACAATGGAAAAACTTTTGTATTTATTTTGTATTTTATGCTTCTGGCGTTGACTTCTAAGGCCGTAGTTATCCGATGTGGTGGAGCAACGCCCTAGAGTGAAGCCTAGGTTGCCCGGAACGTAGAAATGTCCATATCTTTCACACTGATTGCAATTATTCCTGTTATATGATGGAAAAACGGATGTGTCTATTTTGTATTTTATGCTTCTGGCGTTGACTTCTTAGGCCCTAACTACTGGATCTCGTGGAGCAACGCCCTAGGGTTAAGCCTAGGTTGCCGGGAACGTAGAAATGACCATTACTTCCACACTGGTTGCAATTATTCCTGTTATACGAAGGAAAAACTGTTGCATTTTTATTATATTTTATGCTTCGGGCGTTGACTTCTAAGGCCCTAACTATTGGATCTGGAGGGGCCAACGCTCTAGAGCGAAGTGTAGGTTGCCAGGAACGTTGAAATGACCATCACTTTCACACTTGTTGCAATTATTCCTGTTATACGATGGAAAAACTGTTGTATTTATATTGTATTTTATGCTTATGGCGTTGACTTCTAAGGCCGTAGCTATTCGATGTGGTGGAGGAACGCCCTAGAGTGAAGCCTATGTTGCCCGGAACGTAGAAATGACCATATCTTTCACACTGGTTGCAATTATTCCTGTTATATGATGGAAAAACGGATATGTCTATTTTGTACTTTATGCTTCTGGCGTTGACTTCTTAGGCCCTAACTACTGGATCTCGTGGAGCAACGCCCTAGGGTTAAGCCTAGGTTGCCGGGAACGTAGAAATGACCACATCTTTCACACTGTTTGCAATTATTCCTGTTACACGTTGGAAAAACTGTTGTATTTATTTTGTATTTTATGCTTCTGGCGTTGACTTCTAAGGCCGTAGTTATCCGATGTGGTGGAGCAACGCCCTAGAGTGAAGCCTAGGTTGTCCGGAACGTAGAAATGACCATTACTTCCACACTGGTTGCAATTATTCCTGTTATACGATGGAAAAACTGTTGTATTTATTTTGAATTTTATGCTTCTGGCGTTGACTTCTTAGGCCCTAACAATTGGATCTGGTGGAGCAACGCCCTAGGGTGAAGCCTAGGTTGCCCGGAACGTAGAAACGACCATATCTTTCACACAGGTTGCAATTATTCCTGCTATACGATGGAAAACCTGTTGTATTTTTATTGTATTTTATGCTTCGGGCGTTGACTTCTAAGACCCTAACTATTCGATCTGGTGGAGCAACGCCATAGTCTGAAGCCTAGGTTACCGGGAACGTAGAAATGACCATTACTTTCACACTGGTTGCAATTATTCCTGTTATACGAAGGAAAAACTGTTGCAATTTTATTATATTTTATGCTTCGGGCGTTGACTTCTAAGGCCCTAACTATTGGATCTGGAGGGGCCAACGCTCTAGAGCGAAGTGTAGGTTGCCAGGAACGTTGAAATGACCATCACTTTCACACTTGTTGCAATTATTCCTGTTATACGATGGAAAAACTGTTGTATTTATATTGTATTTTATGCTTATGGCGTTGACTTCTAAGGCCGTAGCTATTCGATGTGGTGGAGCAACGCCCTAGAGTGAAGCCTATGTTGCCCGGAACGTAGAAATGACCATACCTTTCACACTGTTTGCAATTATTCCTGCTATACGATGGAAAAACTGTTGTATTTATTTTGTATTTTATGCTTCTGGCGTTGACTTCTTAGGCCCTAACTAGTGGATCTGGTGGAGCAACGCCCTAGGGTGAAGCCCAGGTTGCCCGGAACGTAGAAATGACCATAACTTTCATACTGGTTGCAATTATACCTGTTATACGATGGAAAAACTGTTGTATTTATTTTGAATTTTATGCTTCTGGCGTTGACTTCTTAGGCCCTAGCAATTGGATCAGGTGGAGCAACGCCCTAGGGTGAAGCCTAGGTTGCCAGGAACGTAGAAATGACCATCACTTTCACACTTGTTGCAATTATTCCTGTTATACGATGGAATAACTGTTGTATTTATTTTGTATTTTATGCTTCTGGCGTTGACTTCTAAGGACGTAAATATTCGATGTGGTGGAGCAGCGGCCTAGGGTGAAGCCTAGGTTGCCCGGAACGTAGAAATGACCATATCTTTCACACTGGTTGCAATTATTCCTGTTATACGATGGAAAAACCGTTGGATTTTTATTACATTTTATGCTTCGGGCGTTGACTTCTAAGGCCGTAACTATTCGATGTGGTGGAGCAGCGCCCTAGGGTGACGCCTAGTTTGCCCGGAACGTAGAAGTGGCCATATCTTTCACACTGGTTGCAATTATTCCTGTTATATGATGGAAAAACGGATATGTCTATTTTGTACTTTATGCTTCTGGCGTTGACTTCTTAGGCCCTAACTACTGGATCTCGTGGAGCAACGCCCTAGGGTTAAGCCTAGGTTGCCGGGAACGTAGAAAGGACCATTACTTTCACACTGGTTGCAATTATTCCTGTTATACGATGGAAAAACTGTTGTATTTATACTGTATTTTATGCTTCTGGCGTTGACTTCTAAGGCCCTAACTATTCGATGGGGTGGAGCAACGCCCTAGAGCAAAACCTAGGTTGCCCGGAACGTAGAAATGACCATACCTTTCACACTGTTTGCAATTATTCCTGCTATACGATGGAAAAACTGTTGTATTTATTTTGTATTTTATGCTTCTGGCGTTGACTTCTTAGGCCCTAACTAGTGGATCTGGTGGAGCAACGCCCTAGGGTGAAGCCCAGGTTGCCCGGAACGTAGAAATGACCATAACTTTCATACTGGTTGCAATTATACCAGTTATACGATGGAAAAGCTGTTGTATTTATATTGTATTTTATGCTTCTGGCGTTGACTTCTTAGGCCGTAGCTATTCGATGTGGTGGAGCAACGCCCTAGAGTGAAGCCTATGTTGCCCGGAACGTTGAAATGACCACATCTTTCACACTGGTTGCAATTACTCGTTTTATACTATGGAAGAGCTGTTGGATTTATTCTGTATTTTATGCTTCTGGCGTTGACTTCTTAGGCCCTAACTCTTCGATCTGGTAGAGCAACACCCTAGAATGTAGCCTAGATTGCCCGGAACGTAGAAATGACCATTACCTTTACGCTTGTTGCAATTATTCCTGTTAGGCGATGAAAAAACTGCTGTACTTTTATTGTAATTTATGCTTCAGGCGTTGACTTCTAAGGCCGTAGCTATTCGATGTGGTGGAGCAACGCCCTAGAGTGAAGCCTATGTTGCCCGGAACGTTGAAATGACCACATCTTTCACACTGGTTGCAATTACTCGTCTTATACTATGGAAAAGCTGTTGGATTTATTCTGTATTTTATGCTTCTGGCGTTGACTTCTTAGGCCCTAACTCTTCGATCTGGTAGCGCAACACCCTAGAATGTAGCATAGATTGCCCGGAACGTAGAAATGACCATTACCTTTACGCTTGTTGCAATTATTCCTGTTAGGCGATGAAAAAACAGCTGTACTTTTATTGTAATTTATGCTTCAGGCGTTGACTTCTAAGGCCGTAGCTATTCGATGTGGTGGAGCAACGCCCTAGAGTGAAGCCTAGGTTGACCGGAACGTAGAAATGACCATATCTTTCACACTGGTTGCAATTACTCCTGTCATACGATGGAAAAACTGTTGCATTTATTTTGTATCTTATGCTTCTCGCGTTGACTTCTTAGGCCCTAACTACTGGATCTCGTGGAGCAACGCCCTAGGGTTAAGCCTAGGTTGCCCGGAACTTAGTAATGACCCTAACTTTCATACTGGTTGCAATTATTCCTGTTATACGATGGAAAAACTGTTGTATTTATTTTGAATTTTATGCTTCTGGCGTTGACTTCTTAGGCCCTAACTATTCGATGTGGTGGAGCAGCGCCCTAGGGTGACGCCTAGTTTGCCCGGAACGTAGAAGTGGCCATATCTTTCACACTGGTTGCAATTATTCCTGTTATATGATGGAAAAACGGATATGTCTATTTTGTACTTTATGCTTCTGGCGTTGACTTCTTAGGCCCTAACTACTGGATCTCGTGGAGCAACGCCCTAGGGTTAAGCCTAGGTTGCCGGGAACGTAGAAATGACCACACCTTTCACACTGTTTGCAATTATTCCTGTTACACAATGGAAAAACTTTTGTATTTATTTTGTATTTTATGCTTCTGGCGTTGACTTCTAAGGCCGTAGTTATCCGATGTGGTGGAGCAACGCCCTAGAGTGAAGCCTAGGTTGCCCGGAACGTAGAAATGTCCATATCTTTCACACTGATTGCAATTATTCCTGTTATATGATGGAAAAACGGATGTGTCTATTTTGTATTTTATGCTTCTGGCGTTGACTTCTTAGGCCCTAACTACTGGATCTCGTGGAGCAACGCCCTAGGGTTAAGCCTAGGTTGCCGGGAACGTAGAAATGACCATTACTTCCACACTGGTTGCAATTATTCCTGTTATACGAAGGAAAAACTGTTGCATTTTTATTATATTTTATGCTTCGGGCGTTGACTTCTAAGGCCCTAACTATTGGATCTGGAGGGGCCAACGCTCTAGAGCGAAGTGTAGGTTGCCAGGAACGTTGAAATGACCATCACTTTCACACTTGTTGCAATTATTCCTGTTATACGATGGAAAAACTGTTGTATTTATATTGTATTTTATGCTTATGGCGTTGACTTCTAAGGCCGTAGCTATTCGATGTGGTGGAGCAACGCCCTAGAGTGAAGCCTATGTTGCCCGGAACGTAGAAATGACCATATCTTTCACACTGGTTGCAATTATTCCTGTTATACGATGGAAAAACCGTTGGATTTTTATTACATTTTATGCTTCGGGCGTTGACTTCTAAGGCCCTAACTATTCGATCTGGTGGAGCAACGCCATAGTCTGAAGCCTAGGTTACCGGGAACGTAGAAATGACCATTACTTTCACACTGGTTGCAATTATTCCTGTTATACGAAGGAAAAACTGTTGCAATTTTATTATATTTTATGCTTCGGGCGTTGACTTCTAAGGCCCTAACTATTGGATCTGGAGGGGCCAACGCTCTAGAGCGAAGTGTAGGTTGCCAGGAACGTTGAAATGACCATCACTTTCACACTTGTTGCAATTATTCCTGTTATACGATGGAAAAACTGTTGTATTTATATTGTATTTTATGCTTCTGGCGTTGACTTCTAAGGCCCTAACTATTCGATGGGGTGGAGCAACGCCCTAGAGCAAAACCTAGGTTGCCCGGAACGTAGAAATGACCATACCTTTCACACTGTTTGCAATTATTCCTGCTATACGATGGAAAAACTGTTGTATTTATTTTGTATTTTATGCTTCTGGCGTTGACTTCTTAGGCCCTAACTAGTGGTTCTGGTGGAGCAACGCCCTAGGGTGAAGCCCAGGTTGCCCGGAACGTAGAAATGACCATAACTTTCATACTGGTTGCAATTATACCAGTTATACGATGGAAAAGCTGTTGTATTTATATTGTATTTTATGCTTCTGGCGTTGACTTCTTAGGCCGTAGCTATTCGATGTGGTGGAGCAACGCCCTAGAGTGAAGCCTATGTTGCCCGGAACGTTGAAATGACCACATCTTTCACACTGGTTGCAATTACTCGTTTTATACTATGGAAAAGCTGTTGGATTTATTCTGTATTTTATGCTTCTGGCGTTGACTTCTTAGGCCCTAACTCTTCGATCTGGTAGAGCAACACCCTAGAATGTAGCCTAGATTGCCCGGAACGTAGAAATGACCATTACCTTTACGCTTGTTGCAATTATTCCTGTTAGGCGATGAAAAAACTGCTGTACTTTTATTGTAATTTATGCTTCAGGCGTTGACTTCTAAGGCCGTAGCTATTCGATGTGGTGGAGCAACGCCCTAGAGTGAAGCCTATGTTGCCCGGAACGTTGAAATGACCACATCTTTCACACTGGTTGCAATTACTCGTCTTATACTATGGAAAAGCTGTTGGATTTATTCTGTATTTTATGCTTCTGGCGTTGACTTCTTAGGCCCTAACTCTTCGATCTGGTAGCGCAACACCCTAGAATGTAGCATAGATTGCCCGGAACGTAGAAATGACCATTACCTTTACGCTTGTTGCAATTATTCCTGTTAGGCGATGAAAAAACAGCTGTACTTTTATTGTAATTTATGCTTCAGGCGTTGACTTCTAAGGCCGTAGCTATTCGATGTGGTGGAGCAACGCCCTAGAGTGAAGCCTAGGTTGACCGGAACGTAGAAATGACCATATCTTTCACACTGGTTGCAATTACTCCTGTCATACGATGGAAAAACTGTTGCATTTATTTTGTATCTTATGCTTCTCGCGTTGACTTCTTAGGCCCTAACTACTGGATCTCGTGGAGCAACGCCCTAGGGTTAAGCCTAGGTTGCCCGGAACTTAGTAATGACCCTAACTTTCATACTGGTTGCAATTATTCCTGTTATACGATGGAAAAACTGTTGTATTTATTTTGAATTTTATGCTTCTGGCGTTGACTTCTTAGCCCCTAACTATTCGATGTGGTGGAGCAGCGCCCTAGGGTGACGCCTAGTTTGCCCGGAACGTAGAAGTGGCCATATCTTTCACACTGGTTGCAATTATTCCTGTTATATGATGGAAAAACGGATATGTCTATTTTGTACTTTATGCTTCTGGCGTTGACTTCTTAGGCCCTAACTACTGGATCTCGTGGAGCAACGCCCTAGGGTTAAGCCTAGGTTGCCGGGAACGTAGAAATGACCACACCTTTCACACTGTTTGCAATTATTCCTGTTACACAATGGAAAAACTGTTGTATTTATTTTGTATTTTATGCTTCTGGCGTTGACTTCTAAGGCCGTAGTTATCCGATGTGGTGGAGCAACGCCCTAGAGTGAAGCCTAGGTTGCCCGGAACGTAGAAATGTCCATATCTTTCACACTGATTGCAATTATTCCTGTTATATGATGGAAAAACGGATGTGTCTATTTTGTATTTTATGCTTCTGGCGTTGACTTCTTAGGCCCTAACTACTGGATCTCGTGGAGCAACGCCCTAGGGTTAAGCCTAGGTTGCCGGGAACGTAGAAATGACCATTACTTCCACACTGGTTGCAATTATTCCTGTTATACGAAGGAAAAACTGTTGCATTTTTATTATATTTTATGCTTCGGGCGTTGACTTCTAAGGCCCTAACTATTGGATCTGGAGGGGCCAACGCTCTAGAGCGAAGTGTAGGTTGCCAGGAACGTTGAAATGACCATCACTTTCACACTTGTTGCAATTATTCCTGTTATACGATGGAAAAACTGTTGTATTTATATTGTATTTTATGCTTATGGCGTTGACTTCTAAGGCCGTAGCTATTCGATGTGGTGGAGCAACGCCCTAGAGTGAAGCCTATGTTGCCCGGAACGTAGAAATGACCATATCTTTCACACTGGTTGCAATTATTCCTGTTATACGATGGAAAAACCGTTGGATTTTTATTACATTTTATGCTTCGGGCGTTGACTTCTAAGGCCCTAACTATTCGATCTGGTGGAGCAACGCCATAGTCTGAAGCCTAGGTTACCGGGAACGTAGAAATGACCATTACTTTCACACTGGTTGCAATTATTCCTGTTATACGAAGGAAAAACTGTTGCAATTTTATTATATTTTATGCTTCGGGCGTTGACTTCTAAGGCCCTAACTATTGGATCTGGAGGGGCCAACGCTCTAGAGCGAAGTGTAGGTTGCCAGGAACGTTGAAATGACCATCACTTTCACACTTGTTGCAATTATTCCTGTTATACGATGGAAAAACTGTTGTATTTATATTGTATTTTATGCTTATGGCGTTGACTTCTAAGGCCGTAGCTATTCGATGTGGTGGAGCAACGCCCTAGAGTGAAGCCTATGTTGCCCGGAACGTAGAAATGACCATACCTTTCACACTGTTTGCAATTATTCCTGCTATACGATGGAAAAACTGTTGTATTTATTTTGTATTTTATGCTTCTGGCGTTGACTTCTTAGGCCCTAACTAGTGGATCTGGTGGAGCAACGCCCTAGGGTGAAGCCCAGGTTGCCCGGAACGTAGAAATGACCATAACTTTCATACTGGTTGCAATTATACCTGTTATACGATGGAAAAACTGTTGTATTTATTTTGAATTTTATGCTTCTGGCGTTGACTTCTTAGGCCCTAGCAATTGGATCAGGTGGAGCAACGCCCTAGGGTGAAGCCTAGGTTGCCAGGAACGTAGAAATGACCATCACTTTCACACTTGTTGCAATTATTCCTGTTATACGATGGAATAACTGTTGTATTTATTTTGTATTTTATGCTTCTGGCGTTGACTTCTAAGGACGTAAATATTCGATGTGGTGGAGCAGCGGCCTAGGGTGAAGCCTAGGTTGCCCGGAACGTAGAAATGACCATATCTTTCACACTGGTTGCAATTATTCCTGTTATACGATGGAAAAACCGTTGGATTTTTATTACATTTTATGCTTCGGGCGTTGACTTCTAAGGCCGTAACTATTCGATGTGGTGGAGCAGCGCCCTAGGGTGACGCCTAGTTTGCCCGGAACGTAGAAGTGGCCATATCTTTCACACTGGTTGCAATTATTCCTGTTATATGATGGAATAACGGATATGTCTATTTTGTACTTTATGCTTCTGGCGTTGACTTCTTAGGCCCTAACTACTGGATCTCGTGGAGCAACGCCCTAGGGTTAAGCCTAGGTTGCCGGGAACGTAGAAATGACCATTACTTTCACACTGGTTGCAATTATTCCTGTTATACGATGGAAAAACTGTTGTATTTATACTGTATTTTATGCTTCTGGCGTTGACTTCTAAGGCCCTAACTATTCGATGGGGTGGAGCAACGCCCTAGAGCAAAACCTAGGTTGCCCGGAACGTAGAAATGACCATACCTTTCACACTGTTTGCAATTATTCCTGCTATACGATGGAAAAACTGTTGTATTTATTTTGTATTTTATGGTTCTGGCGTTGACTTCTTAGGCCCTAACTAGTGGATCTGGTGGAGCAACGCCCTAGGGTGAAGCCCAGGTTGCCCGGAACGTAGAAATGACCATAACTTTCATACTGGTTGCAATTATACCAGTTATACGATGGAAAAACTGTTGTATTTATATTGTATTTTATGCTTCTGGCGTTGACTTCTTAGGCCGTAGCTATTCGATGTGGTGGAGCAACGCCCTAGAGTGAAGCCTATGTTGCCCGGAACGTTGAAATGACCACATCTTTCACACTGGTTGCAATTACTCGTCTTATACTATGGAAAAGCTGTTGGATTTATTCTGTATTTTATGCTTCTGGCGTTGACTTCTTAGGCCCTAACTCTTCGATCTGGTAGAGCAACACCCTAGAATGTAGCCTAGATTGCCCGGAACGTAGAAATGACCATTACCTTTACGCTTGTTGCAATTATTCCTGTTAGGCGATGAAAAAACTGCTGTACTTTTATTGTAATTTATGCTTCAGGCGTTGACTTCTAAGGCCGTAGCTATTCGATGTGGTGGAGCAACGCCCTAGAGTGAAGCCTATGTTGCCCGGAACGTTGAAATGACCACATCTTTCACACTGGTTGCAATTACTCGTCTTATACTATGGAAAAGCTGTTGGATTTATTCTGTATTTTATGCTTCTGGCGTTGACTTCTTAGGCCCTAACTCTTCGATCTGGTAGCGCAACACCCTAGAATGTAGCATAGATTGCCCGGAACGTAGAAATGACCATTACCTTTACGCTTGTTGCAATTATTCCTGTTAGGTGATGAAAAAACAGCTGTACTTTTATTGTAATTTATGCTTCAGGCGTTGACTTCTAAGGCCGTAGCTATTCGATGTGGTGGAGCAACGCCCTAGAGTGAAGCCTAGGTTGACCGGAACGTAGAAATGACCATCACTTTCACACTTGTTGCAATTATTCCTGTTATACGATGGAATAACTGTTGTATTTATTTTGTATTTTATGCTTCTGGCGTTGACTTCTAAGGACGTAAATATTCGATGTGGTGGAGCAGCGGCCTAGGGTGAAGCCTAGGTTGCCCGGAACGTAGAAATGACCATATCTTTCACACTGGTTGCAATTATTCCTGTTATACGATGGAAAAACCGTTGGATTTTTATTACATTTTATGCTTCGGGCGTTGACTTCTAAGGCCGTAACTATTCGATGTGGTGGAGCAGCGCCCTAGGGTGACGCCTAGTTTGCCCGGAACGTAGAAGTGGCCATATCTTTCACACTGGTTGCAATTATTCCTGTTATATGATGGAATAACGGATATGTCTATTTTGTACTTTATGCTTCTGGCGTTGACTTCTTAGGCCCTAACTACTGGATCTCGTGGAGCAACGCCCTAGGGTTAAGCCTAGGTTGCCGGGAACGTAGAAATGACCATTACTTTCACACTGGTTGCAATTATTCCTGTTATACGATGGAAAAACTGTTGTATTTATACTGTATTTTATGCTTCTGGCGTTGACTTCTAAGGCCCTAACTATTCGATGGGGTGGAGCAACGCCCTAGAGCAAAACCTAGGTTGCCCGGAACGTAGAAATGACCATACCTTTCACACTGTTTGCAATTATTCCTGCTATACGATGGAAAAACTGTTGTATTTATTTTGTATTTTATGGTTCTGGCGTTGACTTCTTAGGCCCTAACTAGTGGATCTGGTGGAGCAACGCCCTAGGGTGAAGCCCAGGTTGCCCGGAACGTAGAAATGACCATAACTTTCATACTGGTTGCAATTATACCAGTTATACGATGGAAAAACTGTTGTATTTATATTGTATTTTATGCTTCTGGCGTTGACTTCTTAGGCCGTAGCTATTCGATGTGGTGGAGCAACGCCCTAGAGTGAAGCCTATGTTGCCCGGAACGTTGAAATGACCACATCTTTCACACTGGTTGCAATTACTCGTCTTATACTATGGAAAAGCTGTTGGATTTATTCTGTATTTTATGCTTCTGGCGTTGACTTCTTAGGCCCTAACTCTTCGATCTGGTAGAGCAACACCCTAGAATGTAGCCTAGATTGCCCGGAACGTAGAAATGACCATTACCTTTACGCTTGTTGCAATTATTCCTGTTAGGCGATGAAAAAACTGCTGTACTTTTATTGTAATTTATGCTTCAGGCGTTGACTTCTAAGGCCGTAGCTATTCGATGTGGTGGAGCAACGCCCTAGAGTGAAGCCTATGTTGCCCGGAACGTTGAAATGACCACATCTTTCACACTGGTTGCAATTACTCGTCTTATACTATGGAAAAGCTGTTGGATTTATTCTGTATTTTATGCTTCTGGCGTTGACTTCTTAGGCCCTAACTCTTCGATCTGGTAGCGCAACACCCTAGAATGTAGCATAGATTGCCCGGAACGTAGAAATGACCATTACCTTTACGCTTGTTGCAATTATTCCTGTTAGGTGATGAAAAAACAGCTGTACTTTTATTGTAATTTATGCTTCAGGCGTTGACTTCTAAGGCCGTAGCTATTCGATGTGGTGGAGCAACGCCCTAGAGTGAAGCCTAGGTTGACCGGAACGTAGAAATGACCATATCTTTCACACTGGTTGCAATTACTCCTGTCATACGATGGAAAAACTGTTGCATTTATTTTGTATCTTATGCTTCTCGCGTTGACTTCTTAGGCCCTAACTACTGGATCTCGTGGAGCAACGCCCTAGGGTTAAGCCTAGGTTGCCCGGAACTTAGTAATGACCCTAACTTTCATACTGGTTGCAATTATTCCTGTTATACGATGGAAAAACTGTTGTATTTATTTTGAATTTTATGCTTCTGGCGTTGACTTCTTAGGCCCTAACTATTCGATGTGGTGGAGCAGCGCCCTAGGGTGACGCCTAGTTTGCCCGGAACGTAGAAGTGGCCATATCTTTCACACTGGTTGCAATTATTCCTGTTATATGATGGAAAAACGGATATGTCTATTTTGTACTTTATGCTTCTGGCGTTGACTTCTTAGGCCCTAACTACTGGATCTCGTGGAGCAACGCCCTAGGGTTAAGCCTAGGTTGCCGGGAACGTAGAAATGACCACACCTTTCACACTGTTTGCAATTATTCCTGTTACACGATGGAAAAACTGTTGTATTTATTTTGTATTTTATGCTTCTGGCGTTGACTTCTAAGGCCGTAGTTATCCGATGTGGTGGAGCAACGCCCTAGAGTGAAGCCTAGGTTGCCCGGAACGTAGAAATGTCCATATCTTTCACACTGATTGCAATTATTCCTGTTATATGATGGAAAAACGGATGTGTCTATTTTGTATTTTATGCTTCTGGCGTTGACTTCTTAGGCCCTAACTACTGGATCTCGTGGAGCAACGCCCTAGGGTTAAGCCTAGGTTGCCGGGAACGTAGAAATGACCATTACTTCCACACTGGTTGCAATTATTCCTGTTATACGAAGGAAAAACTGTTGCATTTTTATTATATTTTATGCTTCGGGCGTTGACTTCTAAGGCCCTAACTATTGGATCTGGAGGGGCCAACGCTCTAGAGCGAAGTGTAGGTTGCCAGGAACGTTGAAATGACCATCACTTTCACACTTGTTGCAATTATTCCTGTTATACGATGGAAAAACTGTTGTATTTATATTGTATTTTATGCTTATGGCGTTGACTTCTAAGGCCGTAGCTATTCGATGTGGTGGAGCAACGCCCTAGAGTGAAGCCTATGTTGCCCGGAACGTAGAAATGACCATACCTTTCACACTGTTTGCAATTATTCCTGCTATACGATGGAAAAACTGTTGTATTTATTTTGTATTTTATGCTTCTGGCGTTGACTTCTTAGGCCCTAACTAGTGGATCTGGTGGAGCAACGCCCTAGCGTGAAGCCCAGGTTGCCCGGAACGTAGAAATGACCATAACTTTCATACTGGTTGCAATTATACCTGTTATACGATGGAAAAACTGTTGTATTTATTTTGAATTTTATGCTTCTGGCGTTGACTTCTTAGGCCCTAGCAATTGGATCAGGTGGAGCAACGCCCTAGGGTGAAGCCTAGGTTGCCAGGAACGTAGAAATGACCATCACTTTCACACTTGTTGCAATTATTCCTGTTATACGATGGAATAACTGTTGTATTTATTTTGTATTTTATGCTTCTGGCGTTGACTTCTAAGGACGTAACTATTCGATGTGGTGGAGCAGCGGCCTAGGGTGAAGCCTAGGTTGCCCGGAACGTAGAAATGACCATATCTTTCACACTGGTTGCAATTATTCCTGTTATACGATGGAAAAACCGTTGAATTTTTATTACATTTTATGCTTCGGGCGTTGACTTCTAAGGCCGTAACTATTCGATGTGGTGGAGCAGCGCCCTAGGGTGACGCCTAGTTTGCCCGGAACGTAGAAGTGGCCATATCTTTCACACTGGTTGCAATTATTCCTGTTATATGATGGAAAAACGGATATGTCTATTTTGTACTTTATGCTTCTGGCGTTGACTTCTTAGGCCCTAACTACTGGATCTCGTGGAGCAACGCCCTAGGGTTAAGCCTAGGTTGCCGGGAACGTAGAAATGACCATTACTTTCACACTGGTTGCAATTATTCCTGTTATACGATGGAAAAACTGTTGTATTTATTTTGAATTTTATGCTTCTGGCGTTTACTTCTTAGGCCCTAACAATTGGATCTGGTGGAGCAACGCCCTAGGGTGAAGCCTAGGTTGCCCGGAACGTAGAAATGACCATATCTTTCACACTGGTTGCAATTATTCCTGTTATACGATGGAAAAACTGTTGTATTTATATTGTATTTTATGCTTCGGGCGTTGACTTCTTAGGCCCTAACTATTGGATCTGGTAGAGCAACGCCATAGAGTGAAGCCTAGATTGCCCGGAACGTAGAGATGACCATGACCTTTAGGCTTGTGGCAATTATTCCTTTTATGCGATGAAAAAACTACTTTATTTTTATTGTAATTTATGCTTCAGGCGTTGACTTCTAAGGCCGTAGCTATTCGATGCGGTGGAGCACCGCTCTAGAGGGAAGCCTAGGTTGCCCGGAAAGTAGAAATAACCATTACTTCCACACTGTTAGTAATTATTCATTTTATACAATGGAAAAGCTGTTGTATTTATAGTGTATTTTATGCTTCTGGCGATGACGTCCAAGGCACTAAGTATTCGATGTGGTGGAGCAACGCCCTATAGCGAAACCTAGGTTGACCGGAACGTAGAAATGACCGTTACTTTCACAATGTTTGCAATCATTAATAGTATACGATGGAAAAAATGTTGTATTTTTATTGTATTTTATGCTTCTGGCGCTGACTTCTAAGGCCGTAGCTAATCGATGTGGTGGAGCAACGCCCTAGAGTGCAGCCTATTTTGCACGGAACGTTGAAGTGACCATACGTTTCACTCTGGTTGCAATCATTCGTTTTATACAATGGACAAACTGTTCTATTAATTTTATATTTTATGCTTCGGGCGTTGACTGCTAATGCCCTAACTATTCGATCCGGTGCAGCAACGGCCTAGAGTGAAGTCTAGATTGCCCGGAACGTAGAAATGACCATTACTTTCACACTGTTTGCAATTATTCATTTTATACGATGGAAAATCTGTTGTATTAATATTGTATTTTATTCTTCTGGCATTGACTTTTAAGGCCCTAACTATTCGATCTGGTGGAGCAACGCCCTATAGTGAAGCCTAGGTGGCCCGGAACGTAGAAATGACCATTAGTTTCACACTGGTTGCAATTATTCATTTTATACGATGGAAAAGCTGTTGTATTTATATTGATTTTATGCTTCTGGCGTTGTCTTCTTAGGACCTAACTATTCCATCTGGTGGAGCAACGTCCTAGAGTGAAGCCTAGGTTGCCCGGAACGTAAAAATGACCATTACTTTCACACAGTTTGCAATTATTCATTTTATACGATGGAAAAACTGTTGTATTTGTATTGTATTTTATGCTTCTGGCGTTGTCTTCTTAGGCCCTAACTGTTCGATCTGGTGGAACAACGCCCTAGAATGAAGCCTAGGTTGCCCGGAACGTAGAAATGACCATTACTTTTACACTGGTTGCTATTATTCGTTCTTTATGATGGAAAAACTGTTGTATTTTTATTGTATTCTATGCTTCTGGCGTTGACTTCTTAGGCCCTAAATATTCGATCCGGTGGAGCGTCGCCCTAGAGTGAAGCCTAGGTTGCCCGGAACGTAGAAATGACCGTTACTTTCACAATGGTTGCAATCATTAATAGTATACGATGGAAAAACTGTTGTACTGATATTGTATTTTATACTTCTGGCATTCACTTTTAAGGCCCTAACTATTCAATCTGGTGGAGCAACGCCCTAGAGTGAAGAATAGGTTGCCCGGAATATAGAAATGACCATTGCTTTCACACTGTTTGCAATTATTCATTTTATACGATGGAAAAAGCTGTTGTACTTATGCTGTATTTTATTCTTCTGGAGTTGAATTCTAAGTCCCTAGCTATCGAATCTGGTGGAGCAACGCCCTAGTGTGAAGCCTAGGTTACCCAGAACGTGGAAATGACCATTACTTTCACACTGTTTGCAATTATTCTTTTTATAGGATGGAAAAACTGTTGTATTTATACTGTATTTTATTCATATGGCATTGACTTTTAAGGCCCTAACTATTGGATGTGGTGGAGCAACGCCCTAGAGTGAAGCCTAGGTTTACCGGAGCGTAGAAATGACCATTGCCTTCACACTGTTTGCAATTATTCCTGTTATACAATGTGAAAGCTTCTGTATTTATATTGTATTCCATGCTTCCGGCGTAGACTTCTAAGGCCCTACCTATTCGATCTGGTGGAACAACGCCCTAGAGTGAAGCCTTGTTTGCCCGGAACGTAGAAATGACCATTACTTGCACAGTGGTTGCCATTATTCGTTTTATACGATGGAAAAACTGTTCTATATATTTTCTATTTTATGCTTCGGGCGTTGACTTCTAAGGCACTAACTATTCGATCTGGACGAGCAACGCACTAGAGTGAAGCGTAGGTTGCCCGGAACATAGACGAGACCATATCCTTCACACTGGTTGCAATTATTCCTGTTATACGATGGAAAAACTGTTGTATTTATATTGTACTTTATTCTTCTGGCGTTGACTTCTAAATCCCTAACTATTCGGTCTGGTGGAGCACCGACCTAGAGTGAAGCCTAGGTTGCCCGGAACGTAGAAATGACCATAACTTTCACACTGGTTGCAATTATTCGTTTTATACAATGGAAACACTGTTCTATTTATATTGTATTTTATGCATCTGGCATTCACTTCTAAGGCCCTAACTATTCGATATGGTGGTGCAACGCCCTAGTGCGAAACCTAGGTTGTCCGGAACGTAGAAATGACAATTACTTTCACACTGGTTGCAATTATTCCTGTTATACGATGGAAAAACTGATGTATTTTTATTGTATTTTATGCGTCTGGAGTTGTTTTCTAAGGCCCTAACAATCCGACCTGGTGTAGCAACGCCCCAGAGGGAAGCCTAGATTGCACGGAACATAGAAATGCCTATTACTTTCACACTGTTTGCAATTATTCATTTTATACGATGGAAAAAGCTGTTGTACTTATGCTGTATTTTATTCTTCTGGAGTTGAATTCTAAGTCCCTAGCTATCGAATCTGGTGGAGCAACGCCCTAGTGTGAAGCCTAGGTTACCCAGAACGTGGAAATGACCATTACTTTCACACTGTTTGCAATTATTCTTTTTATAGGATGGAAAAACTGTTGTATTTATATTGTATTTTATTCATATGGCATTGACTTTTAAGGCCCTAACTATTGGATGTGGTGGAGCAACGCCCTAGAGTGAAGCCTAGGTTTACCGGAGCGTTAAAATGACCATTACCTTCACACTGTTTGCAATTATTCCTGTTATACAATGTGAAAGCTTCTGTATTTATATTGTATTCCATGCTTCCGGCGTAGACTTCTAAGGCCCTACCTATTCGATCTGGTGGAACAACGCCCTAGAGTGAAGCCTTGTTTGCCCGGAACGTAGAAATGTCCATTACTTGCACAGTGGTTGCCATTATTCGTTTTATACGATGGAAAAACTGTTCTATATATTTTCTATTTTATGCTTCGGGCGTTGACTTCTAAGGCCCTAACTATTCGATCTGGACGAGCAACGCACTAGAGCGAAGCGTAGGTTGCCCGGAACATAGACGAGACCATATCCTTCACACTGGTTGCAATTATCCCTGTTATACGATGGAAAAACTGTTGTATTTATATTGTACTTTATTCTTCTGGCGTTGACTTCTAAATCCCTAACTATTCGGTCTGGTGGAGCACCGACCTAGAGTGAAGCATAGGTTGCCCGGAACGTAGAAATGACCATAACCTTCACACTGGTTGCAATTATTCGTTTTATACAATGGAAAGACTGTTCTATTTATATTGTATTTTATGCATCTGGCATTCACTTCTAGGGCCCTAACTATTCGATATGGTGGTGCAACGCCCTAGTGCGAAACCTAGGTTGTCCGGAACGTAGAAATGACAATTACTTTCACACTGGTTGCAATTATTCCTGTTATACGAAGAACAAACTGTTGGATTTTTATTGTACTTTATGCTTCTGGCGTTGACTTCTAAGGCCCTATGTTTTAGATCTGGTGGAGCGATGCCTCAGGGTTAAGCCTAGGATACCCGGAACGTAGAAGTGACCATTACTTTCACACTGGTTGCAATTATTCGTGATATACGATGGAAAAACTGTTGTACATATATCGTATTTTATGCTCCTGGCGTTGACTTCTTAGGCCCTAACTATACGATCTGGTGGAACAACGCCCTAGAGTGAAGCATAGGTTGCACGGAACGTAGAAATGACCATCACTATCACACTTGTTGCAATTACTCCTGTTATACGGTGGAAAAACTGTTATATCTTTAACGTATTTTATGCTTCGGGCATTGACTTCTATGGCCCTACCTCTTCGATCAGGTGGAGCAACGCCCTAGAGTGAAGACTAGGTTGCCCCGTACGTTGAAATGACCATAACTTTCATACTGGTTGCAATTACTCCTGTTATACGATGAAAATACTGTTATATCTTTAACGTATTTTATGCTTCGGGCATTGACTTTTATGGCCCTACCACTTCGATCTGGTGGAGCAACGCCCTAGATTCAAGCCTAGATTGCCCGGTACGTAGATATGACCATTACTTTCACACTGGTTGCAATTATTCGTTTTATACGATGGAAAAACTGTTGTCTTTATTTTGAATTTGGTGCTTCTGGCGTTGACTTCTTAGGCCCTAACTATTCGATCTGCTGGAGCAACGCCCTAGAGTGAATCCTAGGTTGCCCGGAACGTAGAAATATCCATCACCTTCACTCTGGTTGCAATTATTCCAGTTGTACGATGGAAAAGTTGTTGTATTTTTATTGTATTTTATGCGTCGGGCGTTGACTTCTAAGGCCCTAACTATTGGATCAGGTGGACCAACGCCCTAGACTGAAGCGTAGGATGCCAGGAACGTAGAAATGACCATCACTTTCACACTGTTTGCAATTATTCCTGTTATACGATGGAAGAACTGTTGTATTTATATTGTATTTTATGCTTCGGGCGTTGACTTCTAAGGCCCTAACTATTCGATCTGGTAGAGCAACGCCCTAGGGTGAAGCCTAGGTTGCCCGGAACGTAGAAGTGACCATTACTTTCACACTGGTTGCAATTATTCGTTTTATACGATGGAAAAACTGTTGCATTTATTTTGTATTTGGTGCTTCTGGCGGTGACTTCTTAGGCCCTAACAATTGGATCTGGTGGAACAACGCCCTAGAGTGAAGTCTAGGTTGCCCGGAACGTAGAAATGACCATCATTTTCACACATGTTGCAATGACTCCTGTTATACGATGGAAAAAGTGTTATACCTTTATCGTATTTTATGCTTCGGGCATTGACTTCTATGGCCCTACCTCTCCGATCTGGTGGAGTAACACCCTAGAGTGAAGCCTAGGTTGCCCCGTCCGTTGAAATGACCATAACTTTCATACTGGTTGCAATTATTCGTTTTATACGATGGAAAAACTGTTGTATTAAATAGTATTTTATGCTTCGGGCATTGACTTCTATGGCCCTACCTCTCCGATCTGGTGGAGCAACGCCCTAGAGTGAAGCCTAGGTTGCCCGGAACGTAGAAATGGCCATTACTTTCACACTGGTTGCAATTATTCATTTTATACGATGGAAAAACTGTGGTATTTTTATTGTATTTTATGCTTCAGGCGTTGACCTCTAAGGCCGTAGCTATTCGATGTGGTGGAGCAACGCCCTAGAGTGAAGCCTAGGTTGCCCGGAACGTAGAAATGGCCATTACTTTCACACTGGTTGCAATTATTCGTTTTATACGATGGAAAAACTGTTGTACTTATGTTGTATTTTATGATTCAGGCGCTGACTTCTTAGGCCCTAACTATTCGATCTGCTGGACCAACGCCCCAGAGTGAAGCCTAGGTTGCCCGGAACGTAGAAATGACCATTACTTTCACACTGGTTGCAATTATTCATTTTATACGATGGAAAAGCTGTTGTACTTATGTTGTGTTTTATTCTTCTGGCGTTGAATTCTAAGTCCCTAGCTATTCGATCTGGTGGAGCAACGACCTGGAATCAAGCCTAGGTTGCGCGGATCGTAGAAATGACCATAACTTTCACACTGGTTGCAATTATCCCTTTTATACGATGGAAAAGCTGTTGCAATTTTATTATATTTTATGCTTCGGGCGTTGACTTCTAAGGCCCTAACTATTGGATCTGGAGGGGCCAACGCTCTAGAGCGAAGTGTAGGTTGCCAGGAACGTTGAAATGACCATCACTTTCACACTTGTTGCAATTATTCCTGTTATACGATGGAAAAACTGTTGTATTTATATTGTATTTTATGCTTATGGCGTTGACTTCTAAGGCCGTAGCTATTCGATGTGGTGGAGCAACGCCCTAGAGTGAAGCCTATGTTGCCCGGAACGTAGAAATGACCATACCTTTCACACTGTTTGCAATTATTCCTGCTATACGATGGAAAAACTGTTGTATTTATTTTGTATTTTATGCTTCTGGCGTTGACTTCTTAGGCCCTAACTAGTGGATCTGGTGGAGCAACGCCCTAGGGTGAAGCCCAGGTTGCCCGGATCGTAGAAATGACCATAACTTTCACACTGGTTGCAATTATCCCTTTTATACGATGGAAAAACTGTTGTACTTACATTGTATTTTATGCTTCTGGCGTTGACTTCTAAGTCCCTAGCTATTCGATCTGGTGGTGCAACGCCCTAGAGTGAGGCCTAGGTTGCCTGGAATGTAGAAATGATCAGTACTTTCACACTGGTTGCAATTATTCGTTTTATACAATGGAAAAACAGTTCTATTTATTTTGCATTTTATGCTTCGGGCGTTGACTTCTAAGGCCCTAGCTATTCGATCTGGTGGAGCAACGACCTGGAATCAAGCCTAGGTTGCCCGGATCGTAGAAATGACCATAACTTTCACACTGGTTGCAATTATCCCTTTTATACGATGGAAAAGCTGCTGTATCTTTATTGTACTTTATGCTTCTGGCGTTAACTTCTAAGGCCCTAACTATTCGATCTGGTGGAGCAACGCCCTAGAGTGAAGCCTAGGTTGCCCGGAACGTAGAAATGACCATTACTTTCACACTGGTTGCAATTATTCATTTTATACGATGGAAAAGCTGTTGTACTTATGTTGTATTTTATTCTTCTGGCGTTGAATTCTAAGTCCCTAGCTATTCGACCTGGTGGAGCAACGACCTGGAATCAAGCCTAGGTTGCCCGGATCGTAGAAATGACCATAACTTTCACACTGGTTGCAATTATCCCTTTTATACGATGGAAAAGCTGTTGTATCTTTATTGTACTTTATGCTTCTGGCGTTAACTTCTAAGGCCCTAACTATTCGATCTGGTGGAGCAACGCCCTAGAGTGAAGCCTAGGTTGCTCGGAACGTAGAAATGACCATAACTTTCACACTGGTTGCAATTATCCCTTTTATAGGATGTAAAAGCTGTTGTATCTTTATTGTACTTTATGCTTCTGGCGTTAACTTCTTGGGCCCTAACTATTCGATCTGGTGGAGCAACGCCCAAGAGTGAAGCCTAGGTTGCCCGGAACGTAGAAATGACCATTACCTTCACACTGTTTGCAATTAGTCATTTTATACGATGGAAAAGCTGTTGTATTTATATTGTATTTTATGCTTCTGGCGTTGACCTCTAAGGCCGCAGCTATTCGATGTAGTGGAGCAACGCCTTAGAGTGAAGCCTAGGTTGCCCGGAACGTTGAAATGGCCATTACTTTCACACTGGTTGCATTTATTCGTTTTATACGATGGAAAAACTGTTGTACATATATCGTATTTTATGATTCGGGCGTTGACTTCTTAGGCCCTAACTATTCGATCTGCTGGACCAACGGCCCAGAGTGAAGCCTAGGTTGCCCGGAACGTACGAATGACCATTACTTTCACACTGTTTGCAATTATTCATTTTATACAATGGAAAAGCTGTTGTACTTATGTTGTATTTTATTCTTCTGGCGTTGAATTCTAAGGCCCTAACTATTCGATGTGGTGGTGCAACGCCCTAGTGCGAAACATAGGTTGTCCGGAACGTAGAAATGACAATTACTTTCACACTGGTTGCAATTATTCCTGTTATACGATGAACAAACTGTTGGATTTTTATTGTACTTTATGCTTCTGGCGTTGGCTTCTAAGGCCCTATGTATTCGATCTGGTGGAGCGATGCCTCAGGGTTAAGTCTAGGATAACCGGAAAGTAGAAGTGACCATTACTTTCACACTGGTTGCAATTATTCGTGATATACGATGGAAAAACTGTTGTGCATATATCGTATTTTATGCTTCTGGCGTTGACTTCTTAGGCCCTAACTATTCGATCTGGTAGAGCAACGCCCTAGGTTGAAGCCTAGGTTGCCCGGAACGTAGAAATGACCATAACTTGCATACTGGTTGCAATTATTCGTTTTATACGATGGAAAAACTGTTGTATTTATATCGTATTTTATGCTTCAGGCGTTGACTTCTTCGGCCCTACCTATTCGATCTGGTGGAGCAACGCCCTAGTGTGAAGTCTAGGTTGCCCAGAACGTAGAAATGACCATTAGTTTCATACTGGTTGCAATTATTCGTTTTATACAATGGAAAATCTGTTGTATTTATATTGTGTTTTATGCTTCAGGCGTTGATTTCTTAGGCCCTAACTATTCGATCTGGTGGAACAACGCCCTAGAGTGAAGCCTTGTTTGCCCGGAACGTAGAAATGACCATTACTTGCACACTGGTTTCCATTATTCGTTTTATACGATGGAAAAACTGTTCTATATATATTCTATTTTATGCTTCGGGCGTTGACTTCTAAGGCACTAACTATTCGATCTGGACGAGCAACACACTAGAGTGAAGCCTAGGTTGCCCGGAACATAGACAAGACCATATCCTTCACACTGGTTGCAATTATTCCTGTTATACGATGGAAAAACTGTTGTATTTATATTGTGTTTTATGCTTCAGGCGTTGACTTCTTAGGCCCTAACTATTCGATATGGTGGTGCAACGCCCTAGTGCGTAACCTAGGTTGTCCGGAACGTAGAACTGACAATTACTTTCACACTGGTTGCAATTATTCCTGTTATACGATGAACAAACTGTTGGATGTTTATTGTACTTTATGGTTCTGGCGTTGACTTCTAAGGCCCTATGTATTCGATCTGGTGGAGCGATGCCTCAGGGTTAAGCCTAGGATACCCGGAACGTAGAAGTGACCATTACTTTCACACTGGTTGCAATTATTCGTGATATACGATGGAAAAACTGTTATACCTTTATCGTATTTTATGCTTCGGGCATTGACTTCTATGGCCCTACCTCTCCGATCTGGTGGAGTAACGCCCTAGAGTGAAGCCTAGGTTGCCCCGTACGTTGAAATGACCATAACTTTCACACTGGTTGCAATTATACGTTTTATACGATGGAAAGACTGTTGTATTTATTTTGTACTTTATGCTTCTGGCGTTTATTTCTAAGGTCCTAACTCTTCGATCTGGTGGAGCAAAGCCTCAGAGCTAAGTCTAGGTCGCCCGGAACGTAGAAATGACCATTATCTTCACACTGGTTGCAATTATTCATGCTATACGGTGGAAAAACAGTTGTATCTTCATTGTATTTTATGTTTCGGGCGCTGACTTCTAAGAGCCTAAATATTCGATCTGGCGGAGCACCGCCCTAGAGTGAAGCCTAGGTTGCGCGGAACATGGAAAAGACCATTACCTTCACACTGGTTGCAGTTACTCCTGTTATACGATGTAAAAGCCGTTGCATCTTCGATGTATTTTATGCTTCGGGCGCTGACGTCTAAGGCCCTAGCTATTCGATCTGTTGGAGCAACGCGCTGGAGCGAAGCCTAGGTTGCCCGGAACGTAGAAATGACCATTACCTTCACAGTTGATGCAATTATTCCTGTTATACGATGGAAAAGCAGTGGTACTTTTCTTCTATTTTAGGCTTCAAGTGTTTACTTCTAAGGCCGTAGCCATTCGATGTGGTGGAGCTACGCCCTAGAGTGAAGCCTAGGTTGCCCGGAACGTAGAAATGACCATAACTTTCACACTGTTTGCAATTATGCATTTTATACGATGGAAAAGCTGTTGTACTTATATTGTATTTTATGCTTCAGGCGTTGACCTCTAAGGCCGTAGCTATTCGATGTGGTGGAGCAACGCCCTAGAGTGAAGCCTAGGTTGCCGGGAACGTAGAAATGGCCATTACTTTCACACTGTTTGCAATTATTCATTTTATACGATGGAAGAACTGTTGTACTTATATTGTATTTTATGCTTCTGGCGTTGACTTCTAAGTCCCTAGCTATTCGATCTGGTGGAGCAACGCCCGTGAGTGAGGCCTAGGTTGCCTGGAATGTAGAAATGATCAGTACTTTCACACTGGTTGCAATTATTCGTTTTATACAGTGGAAAAACTGTTCTATTTATTTTGTATTTTATGCTTCGGGCGTTCACTTGTAAGGCCCTAACTATTCGTTCTGGTGGAGCAACGCCCTAGAGTGAAGCCTAGGTTGCCCGGAACTTAGAAATGACCATTACTTTCACACTGGTTGGAATTATTCATTTTATACGATGGAAAAGCTGTTGTACTTATGTTGTATTTTATTCTTCTGGCGTTGAATTCTAAGTCCCTTGCTATTCGATCTGGTGGAGCAACGACCTGGAATCAAGCCTAGGTTGCCCGGATCGTAGAAGTGACAATAACTTTCACAATGGCTGCAATTATCCCTTTTATACGATGGAAAAGCTGTTGTATCTTTATTGTACTTTATGCTTCTGGCGTTAACTTCTTGGGCCCTAACTATTCGAGATGGTGGAACAACGCCCTAAAGTGAAGCCTAGGTTGCCCGGAACGTAGAAATGGCCATTACTTTCACACTGGTTGCAATTATTCATTTTATACGATGGAAGAACTGTGGTATTTTTATTGTATTTTATGCTTCAGGCGTTGACCTCTAAGGCCGTAGCTATTCGATGTGGTGGAGCAACGCCCTAGAGTGAAGCCTAGGTTGCCCGGAGCGTAGAAATGGCCATTACTTTCACACTGGTTGCAATTATTCGTTTTATACGATGGAAAAACTGTTGTACATATATCGTCTTTTTATGATTCGGGCGTTGACTTCTTAGGCCCTAGCTATTCGATCTGCTGGACCAACGCCCCAGAGTGAAGCCTAGGTTGCCCGGAACGTAGGAATGACCATTACTTTCACACTGTTTGCAATTATTCATTTTATACGATGGAAGAACTGTTGTACTTATATTGTATTTTATGCTTCTGGCGTTGACTTCTAAGTCCCTAGCTATTCGATCTGGTGGAGCAACGCCCTAGAGTGAGGCCTAGGTTGCCTGGAATGTAGAAATGATCAGTACCTTCACACTGGTTGCAATTATTCGTTTTATACAATGGAAAAACTGTTCTATGTATTTTGTATTTCATGCTTCGGGCGTTGACTTCTAAGGCCGTAGCTATTCGATGTGGTGGAGCAACGCCCTAGAGTGAAGCCTATGTTGCCCGGAACGTAGAAATGACCATACCTTTCACACTGTTTGCAATTATTCGTTTTGTACGATGGAAAAACTGTTGTACATATATCGTCTTTTATGATTCGGGCGTTGACTTGTTAGGCCCTAACTATTCGATCTGCTGGACCAACGTCCCAGAGTGAAGCCTAGGTTGCCCGGAACGTAGGAATGACCATTACTTTCACACTGTTTGCAATTATTCATTTTATACGATGGAAAAACTGTTGTACTTACATTGTATTTTATGCTTCTGGCGTTGACTTCTAAGTCCCTAGCTATTCGATGTGGTGGTGCGACGCCCTAGAGTGAAGCCTAGGTTGCCCGGAGCGTAGAAATGGCCATTACTTTCACACTGGTTGCAATTATTCGTTTTATACGATGGAAAAACTGTTGTACATATATCGTCTTTTTATGATTCGGGCGTTGACTTCTTAGGCCCTAGCTATTCGATCTGCTGGACCAACGCCCCAGAGTGAAGCCTAGGTTGCCCGGAACGTAGGAATGACCATTACTTTCACACTGTTTGCAATTATTCATTTTATACGATGGAAGAACTGTTGTACTTATATTGTATTTTATGCTTCTGGCGTTGACTTCTAAGTCCCTAGCTATTCGATCTGGTGGAGCAACGCCCTAGAGTGAGGCCTAGGTTGCCTGGAATGTAGAAATGATCAGTACCTTCACACTGGTTGCAATTATTCGTTTTATACAATGGAAAAACTGTTCTATGTATTTTGTATTTTATGCTTCGGGCGTTGACTTCTAAGGCCGTAGCTATTCGATGTGGTGGAGCAACGCCCTAGAGTGAAGCCTATGTTGCCCGGAACGTAGAAATGACCATACCTTTCACACTGTTTGCAATTATTCGTTTTGTACGATGGAAAAACTGTTGTACATATATCGTCTTTTATGATTCGGGCGTTGACTTGTTAGGCCCTAACTATTCGATCTGCTGGACCAACGTCCCAGAGTGAAGCCTAGGTTGCCCGGAACGTAGGAATGACCATTACTTTCACACTGTTTGCAATTATTCATTTTATACGATGGAAAAACTGTTGTACTTACATTGTATTTTATGCTTCTGGCGTTGACTTCTAAGTCCCTAGCTATTCGATGTGGTGGTGCGACGCCCTAGAGTGAAGCCTAGGTTGCCCGGAACGTTGAAATGGCCATTACTTTCACACTGGTTGCAATTATCCGTTTTATACGATGGAAAAACTGTTGTACATATATCGTAGTTTATGATTCGGGCGTTGACTTCTTAGGCCCTAACTATTCGATCTGCTGCACCAACGCCCCAGAGTGAAGCCTAGGTTGCCCGGAACGTAGGAATGACCATTACTTTCACACTGTTTGCAATTATTCATTTTATACGATGGAAGAACTGTTGTACTTATATTGTATTTTATGCTTCTGTCGTTGACTTCTAAGTCCCTAACTATTCGATCTGGTGGAGCAACGCCCTAGAGTGAGGACCAGGTTGCCTGGAATGTAGAAATGACCAGTACTTTCACACTGGTTGCAATTATTCGTTTTATACAATGGAAAAGCTGTTCTATTTATTTTGTGTTTTATGCTTCGGGCGTTGACTTCTAAGGCCCTAACTATTCGGTCTGGTGGAGCAACGCCCTAGAGTGAAGCCCAGGTTGCCCGGAACGTAGAAATGACCATTACTTTCACACTGGTTGCAATTATACATTTTATACGTTGGAAAAGCTGTTGTACTTATGTTGTATTTTATTCTTCTGGCGTTGAATTCTAAGTCCCTAGCTATTCGATCTGGTGGAGTAACGACCTGGAATCAAGCCTAGGTTGCCCGGATCGTAGAAATGACCATAACTTTCACACTGGTTGCAATTATCCCTTTTATACGATGGAAAAGCTGTTGTATCTTTATTGTACTTTATGCTTCTGGCGTTAACTTCTTGGGCCCTAACTATTCGATCTGGTGGAGCAACGCCCTAAAGTGAAGCCTAGGTTGCCCGGAACGTAGGAATGACCATTACTTTCACCCTGTTTGCAATTATTCATTTTATACGATGGAAAAGCTGTTGTACTTATATTGTATTTTATGCTTCTGTCGTTGACTTCTAAGTCCCTAACTATTCGATCTGGTGGAGCAACGCCCTAGAGTGAGGACCAGGTTGCCTGGAATGTAGAAATGACCAGTACTTTCACACTGGTTGCAATTATTCGTTTTATACAATGGAAAAGCTGTTCTATTTATTTTGTGTTTTATGCTTCGGGCGTTGACTTCTAAGGCCCTAACTATTCGATCTGGTGGAGCAACGCCCTGGAGTGGAGCCTAGGTTGCCCGGAACGTAGAAGTGACCATTACTTTCACACTGTTTGCAATTATTCATTTTATACGATGGAAAAGCTGTTGTACTTATATTGTATTTTATGCTTCTGGCGATGACTTCTAAGGACCTATGTATTCGATCTGGTGGAGCGGTGCCTCAGAGTTAAGTCTAGGTTGCCCGGAACGTAGGAATGACCCTTACTTTCACACTGGTTGCAATTATTCATTTTATACAATGGAAAATCTGTTCTATTAATTTTGTATTTTATGCTTCGGGCGTTGACTTCTAAGGCCCTAGCTGTTCGATTTGGTGGAGCAACGCCCTAGAGTGGAGCCTAGGTTGCCCGGAACGTAGAAATGACCATAACTTTCACACTGGTTGCAATTATCCCTTTTATACGATGGAAAAGCTGTTGTATTTTTATTGTACTTTATGCTTCTGGCGTTAACTTCTCGTGCCCTAACTCTTCCATCTGGTGGAGCAACGCCCTAGAGTGAAGCCTAGGTTGCCCGAAACGTAGAAGTGACCATTACTTTCACACTGTTTGCAATTAGTCATTTTATACGATGGAAAAGCTGTTGTATTTATATTGTATTTTATAATTCTGGCGTTGACGTCTAAGGCCCTAGCTATTCGATTTGGCGGAGCAACGCCCAAGAGTGAAGCCTAGGTTGCCCGGAACATAGAAATGACCATTACCTTCACACTGTTTGCAATTATTCATTTTATACAATGGAGAAGCTGTAGTACTTATATTGTATTTTATGCTTCTGGCGTTGACTTCTAAGGCCCTAGCTATTGGGTCTGGCGGAGGAACGCCCTAGAGTGAAGCCTAGGTTGCCCGGAACGTAGAAATGACCATAACTTTCACACTGGTTGCAATTATCCCTTTTATACGATGGAAAAGCTGTTGTATTTTTATTGTACTTTATGCTTCTGGCGTTAACTTCTCGTGCCCTAACTCTTCCATCTGGTGGAGCAACGCCCTAGTGCGAAACCTAGGTTGTCCGGAACGTAGAAATGACAATTACTTTCACACTGGTTGCAGTTATTCCTGTTCTACGATGAACAAACTGTTGGATGTTTATTGTACTTTATGCTTCTGGCGTTGACTTCTAAGGCCCTATGTATTCGATCTGGTGGTGCGATGCCTCAGGGTTAAGCCTAGGATACCCGGAACGTAGAAGTGACCATTACTTTCACACTGGTTGCAATAATTCGTGATATACGATGGAAAAACTGTTGTACATATATCGTATTTTATGCTCCTGGCGTTGACTTCTTAGGCCCTAACTATACGATCTGGTGGAACAACGCCCTAGAGTGAAGCCTAGGTTGCCCGGAACGTAGAAATGACCATCACTTTCACACTTCTTACAATTACTCCTGTTATACGATGGAAAAACTGTTATATCATTATCGTATTTTATGCTTCGGGCATTGACTTCCATGGCCCTACCTCTTCGATCTGGTGGAGCAACGCCCTAGAGCGAAGACTAGGTAGCCCGGAACGTAGAAATGGCGACCACTTTCGCACTGGTTGCAATTATTCGTTTTAGACGATGGAAGAACTATTGTATTTATTTTGTATTTTATGCCTCTGGCGTTGACTTCTTAGGCTCTAACTATTCGATCAGGTGGACCAACGCCCCAGAGTGAAGCCTAGGTCGCCCGGAACGTAGAAATGACCATCACTTTCAACCTGGTTGCAATTATTCCTGTTATACGATGGAAAAACTGATGTATCTTTATTGTATTTTATGCGTCAGGCGTTGACTTCTAAGGACCTAGCTATTCGATTTGGTGGAGCAACGCCCTAGAGTGAAGCATAGGTTGCACGGAACGTAGAAATTACCATCACTATCACACTTGTTGCAATTACTCCTGTTATACGGTGGAAAAACTGTTATATCTTTAACGTATTTTATGCTTCGGGCATTGACTTCTATGGCCCTACCTCTTCGATCAGGTGGAGCAACGCCCTAGAGTGAAGACTAGGTTGCCCCGTACGTTGAAATGACCATAACTTTCATACTGGTTGCAATTACTCCTGTTATACGATGAAAATACTGTTATATCTTTAACGTATTTTATGCTTCGGGCATTGACTTTTATGGCCCTACCTCTTCGATCTGGTGGAGCAACGCCCTAGATTCTAGCCTAGATTGCCCGGTACGTAGATATGACCATTACTTTCACACTGGTTGCAATTATTCGTTTTATACGATGGAAAAACTGTTGTCTTTATTTTGAATTTGGTGCTTCTGGCGTTGACTTCTTAGGCCCTAACTATTGGATCTGGTGGAGCAACGCCCTAGAGTGAATCCTAGGTTTTCCGGAACGTAGAAATATCCATCACCTTCACTCTGGTTGCAATTATTCCTGTTGTACGATGGAAAAACTGCTGTATTTTTATTGTATTTTGTGCGTCGGGCGTTGACTTCTAAGGCCCTAACTATTGGATCAGGTGGACCAACGCCCTAGACTGAAGCGTAGGATGCCAGGAACGTAGAAATGGCCATTACTTTCACACTGTTTGCAATTATTCCTGTTATACGATGGAAGAACTGTTTTGTTTATATTGTATTTTATGCTTCAGGCGTTGACTTCTAAGGCCCTAAATGTTCGATCTGGTGGAGCAACGCCCTAGAGTCAAGACTAGGTTGCCCGGAACGCAGAAATGACCGTTACTTTCACGCTGGTTCAAATTATTCGTTTTATACGACGGAAAAGCAGTTGTATTTATTTTGTATTTGGTGCTTCTGGCGGTGACTTCTTAGGCCCTAACACTTGGATCTGGTGGAACAACGCCATAGAGTGAAGCCTAGGTTGCCCAAGAACGTAGAAATGACCATCATTTTCACACTTGTTGCAATGACTCCTGTTATACGATGGAAAAACTGTTATACCTTTATCGTATTATATGCTTCGGGCATTGACTTCTATGGCCCTACCTCTTCGATCTGGTGGAGCAACGCCCTAGAGTGAAGCCTAGGTTGCCCCGTACGTTGAAATGACCATAACCTTCATACTGGTTGCAATTACTCGTTTTATACGATTATAAAACTGTTGTATTTAAACTGTATTTTATGCTTCTGGCGTTGACTTCTAAGGCCCTAACTATTCGATGTGGTGGAGCAACGCCCTAGAGCAAAACCTAGGTTGCACGGACCGTAGAAATGACCATAACTTTCACACTGGATGCAATTATTCATTTTATACAATGGAAAAGCTGTTCTATTAATTTTGTATTTTATGCTTCGGGCGTTGACTTCTGAGGACCTAACTATTCGATCTGGTGGAGCAACGCCCTAGAGTGAATCCTAGGTTGCCCGGAACGTAGAAATATCCATCACCTTCACTCTGGTTGCAATTATTCCAGTTGTACGATGGAAAAGTTGTTGTATTTTTATTGTATTTTATGCGTCGGGCGTTGACTTGTAAGGCCCTAACTATTGGATCAGGTGGACCAACGCCCTAGACTGAAGCGTAGGATGCCAGGAACGTAGAAATGACCATCACTTTCACACTGTTTGCAATTATTCCTGTTATACGATGGAAGAACTGTTGTATTTATATTGTATTTTATGCTTCGGGCGTTGACTTCTAAGGCCCTAACAATTCGATCTGGTAGAGCAACGCCCTAGGGTGAAGCCTAGGTTGCCCGGAACGTAGAAGTGGCCATTACTTTCACACTGGTTGCAATTATTTGTTTCATACGATGGAAAAACTGTTGGATTTATTTTGCATTTGGTGCTTCTGGCGGTGACTTCTTAGGCCCTAACAATTGGATCTGGTGGAACAACGCCCTAGAGTGAAGTCTAGGTTGCCCAAGAACGTAGAAATGACCATCATTTTCACACTTGTTGCAATGACTCCTGTTATACGATGGAAAAACTGTTATACCTTTATCGTATTATATGCTTCGGGCATTGACTTCTATGGCCCTACCTCTTCGATCTGGTGGAGCAACGCCCTAGAGTGAAGCCTAGGTTGCCCCGTACGTTGAAATGACCATAACCTTCATACTGGTTGCAATTACTCGTTTTATACGTTTATAAAACTGTTGTATTTAAACTGTATTTTATGCTTCTGGCGTTGACTTCTAAGGCCCTAACTATTCGATGTGGTGGAGCAACGCCCTAGAGCAAAACCTAGGTTGCACGGACCGTAGAAATGACCATAACTTTCACACTGGATGCAATTATTCATTTTATACAATGGAAAAGCTGTTCTATTAATTTTGTATTTTATGCTTCGGGCGTTGACTTCTAAGGACCTAACTATTCGATCTGGTGGAGCAACGCCCTAGAGTGAATCCTAGGTTGCCCGGAACGTAGAAATATCCATCACCTTCACTCTGGTTGCAATTATTCCAGTTGTACGATGGAAAAGTTGTTGTATTTTTATTGTATTTTATGCGTCGGGCGTTGACTTCTAAGGCCCTAACTATTGGATCAGGTGGACCAACGCCCTAGACTGAAGCGTAGGATGCCAGGAACGTAGAAATGACCATCACTTTCACACTGTTTGCAATTATTCCTGTTATACGATGGAAGAACTGTTGTATTTATATTGTATTTTATGCTTCGGGCGCTGACTTCTAACGCCCTAACAATTCGATCTGGTAGAGCAACGCCCTAGGGTGAAGCCTAGGTTGCCCGGAACGTAGAAGTGGCCATTACTTTCACACTGGTTGCAATTATTTGTTTCATACGATGGAAAAACTGTTGGATTTATTTTGCATTTGGTGCTTCTGGCGGTGACTTCTTAGGCCCTAACAATTGGATCTGGTGGAACAACGCCCTAGAGTGAAGTCTAGGTTGCCCGGAACGTAGAAATGACCATCATTTTCACACTTGTTGCATTGACTCCTGTTATACGATGGAAAAACTGTTATACCTTTATCGTATTTTATGCTTCGGGCATTGACTTCTATGGCCCTACCTCTCCGATCTGGTGGAGTAACGCCCTAGAGTGAAGCCTAGGTTGCCCCGTACGTTGAAATGACCATAACTTTCACACTGGTTGCAATTATACGTTTTATACGATGGAAAGACTGTTGTATTTATTTTGTACTTTATGCTTCTGGCGTTTATTTCTAAGCTCCTAACTCTTCGATCTGGTGGACCAAAGCCTCAGAGCTAAGTCTAGGTCGCCCGGAACGTAGAAATGACCATTATCTTCACACTGGTTGCAATTATTCATGCTATACGGTGGAAAAACAGTTGTATCTTCATTGTATTTTATGCTTCGGGCGCTGACTTCTAAGACCCTAAATATTCGATCTGGCGGAGCACCGCCCTAGAGTGAAGCCTAGGTTGCGCGGAACATGGAAAAGACCATTACCTTCACACTGGTTGCAGTTACTCCTGTTATACGATGTAAAAGCCGTTGCATCTTCGATGTATTTTATGCTTCGGGCGCTGACTTCTAAGTCCCTAGCTATTCGATCTGGTGGAGCAACGCCCTAGAGTGAGGCCTAGGTTGCCTGGAATGTAGAAATGATCAGTACTTTCATACTGGTTGCAATTATTCGTTTTATACAATGGAAGAACTGTTTTGTTTATATTGTATTTTATGCTTCAGGCGTTGACTTCTAAGGCCCTAAATGTTCGATCTGGTGGAGCAACGCCCTAGAGTCAAGACTAGGTTGCCCGGAACGCAGAAATGACCGTTACTTTTACGCTGGTTCAAATTATTCGTTTTATACGACGGAAAAGCAGTTGTATTTATTTTGTATTTGGTGCTTCTGGCGGTGACTTCTTAGGCCCTAACACTTGGATCTGGTGGAACAACGCCATAGAGTGAAGCCTAGGTTGCCCAAGAACGTAGAAATGACCATCATTTTCACACTTGTTGCAATGACTCCTGTTATACGATGGAAAAACTGTTATACCTTTATCGTATTATATGCTTCGGGCATTGACTTCTATGGCCCTACCTCTTCGATCTGGTGGAGCAACGCCCTAGAGTGAAGCCTAGGTTGCCCCGTACGTTGAAATGACCATAACCTTCATACTGGTTGCAATTACTCGTTTTATACGATTATAAAACTGTTGTATTTAAACTGTATTTTATGCTTCTGGCGTTGACTTCTAAGGCCCTAACTATTCGATGTGGTGGAGCAACGCCCTAGAGCAAAACCTAGGTTGCACGGACCGTAGAAATGACCATAACTTTCACACTGGATGCAATTATTCATTTTATACAATGGAAAAGCTGTTCTATTAATTTTGTATTTTATGCTTCGGGCGTTGACTTCTGAGGACCTAACTATTCGATCTGGTGGAGCAACGCCCTAGAGTGAATCCTAGGTTGCCCGGAACGTAGAAATATCCATCACCTTCACTCTGGTTGCAATTATTCCAGTTGTACGATGGAAAAGTTGTTGTATTTTTATTGTATTTTATGCGTCGGGCGTTGACTTGTAAGGCCCTAACTATTGGATCAGGTGGACCAACGCCCTAGACTGAAGCGTAGGATGCCAGGAACGTAGAAATGACCATCACTTTCACACTGTTTGCAATTATTCCTGTTATACGATGGAAGAACTGTTGTATTTATATTGTATTTTATGCTTCGGGCGTTGACTTCTAAGGCCCTAACAATTCGATCTGGTAGAGCAACGCCCTAGGGTGAAGCCTAGGTTGCCCGGAACGTAGAAGTGGCCATTACTTTCACACTGGTTGCAATTATTTGTTTCATACGATGGAAAAACTGTTGGATTTATTTTGCATTTGGTGCTTCTGGCGGTGACTTCTTAGGCCCTAACAATTGGATCTGGTGGAACAACGCCCTAGAGTGAAGTCTAGGTTGCCCGGAACGTAGAAATGACCATCATTTTCACACTTGTTGCAATGACTCCTGTTATACGATGGAAAAACTGTTATACCTTTATCGTATTTTATGCTTCGGGCATTGACTTCTATGGCCCTACCTCTCCGATCTGGTGGAGTAACGCCCTAGAGTGAAGCCTAGGTTGCCCCGTACGTTGAAATGACCATAACTTTCACACTGGTTGCAATTATACGTTTTATACGATGGAAAGACTGTTGTATTTATTTTGTACTTTATGCTTCTGGCGTTTATTTCTAAGCTCCTAACTCTTCGATCTGGTGGACCAAAGCCTCAGAGCTAAGTCTAGGTCGCCCGGAACGTAGAAATGACCATTATCTTCACACTGGTTGCAATTATTCATGCTATACGGTGGAAAAACAGTTGTATCTTCATTGTATTTTATGCTTCGGGCGCTGACTTCTAAGACCCTAAATATTCGATCTGGCGGAGCACCGCCCTAGAGTGAAGCCTAGGTTGCGCGGAACATGGAAAAGACCATTACCTTCACACTGGTTGCAGTTACTCCTGTTATACGATGTAAAAGCCGTTGCATCTTCGATGTATTTTATGCTTCGGGCGCTGACTTCTAAGTCCCTAGCTATTCGATCTGGTGGAGCAACGCCCTAGAGTGAGGCCTAGGTTGCCTGGAATGTAGAAATGATCAGTACTTTCATACTGGTTGCAATTATTCGTTTTATACAATGGAAGAACTGTTTTGTTTATATTGTATTTTATGCTTCAGGCGTTGACTTCTAAGGCCCTAAATGTTCGATCTGGTGGAGCAACGCCCTAGAGTCAAGACTAGGTTGCCCGGAACGCAGAAATGACCGTTACTTTCACGCTGGTTCAAATTATTCGTTTTATACGACGGAAAAGCAGTTGTATTTATTTTGTATTTGGTGCTTCTGGCGGTGACTTCTTAGGCCCTAACACTTGGATCTGGTGGAACAACGCCATAGAGTGAAGCCTAGGTTGCCCAAGAACGTAGAAATGACCATCATTTTCACACTTGTTGCAATGACTCCTGTTATACGATGGAAAAACTGTTATACCTTTATCGTATTATATGCTTCGGGCATTGACTTCTATGGCCCTACCTCTTCGATCTGGTGGAGCAACGCCCTAGAGTGAAGCCTAGGTTGCCCCGTACGTTGAAATGACCATAACCTTCATACTGGTTGCAATTACTCGTTTTATACGATTATAAAACTGTTGTATTTAAACTGTATTTTATGCTTCTGGCGTTGACTTCTAAGGCCCTAACTATTCGATGTGGTGGAGCAACGCCCTAGAGCAAAACCTAGGTTGCACGGACCGTAGAAATGACCATAACTTTCACACTGGATGCAATTATTCATTTTATACAATGGAAAAGCTGTTCTATTAATTTTGTATTTTATGCTTCGGGCGTTGACTTCTGAGGACCTAACTATTCGATCTGGTGGAGCAACGCCCTAGAGTGAATCCTAGGTTGCCCGGAACGTAGAAATATCCATCACCTTCACTCTGGTTGCAATTATTCCAGTTGTACGGTGGAAAAGTTGTTGTATTTTTATTGTATTTTATGCGTCGGGCGTTGACTTGTAAGGCCCTAACTATTGGATCAGGTGGACCAACGCCCTAGACTGAAGCGTAGGATGCCAGGAACGTAGAAATGACCATCACTTTCACACTGTTTGCAATTATTCCTGTTATACGATGGAAGAACTGTTGTATTTATATTGTATTTTATGCTTCGGGCGTTGACTTCTAAGGCCCTAACAATTCGATCTGGTAGAGCAACGCCCTAGGGTGAAGCCTAGGTTGCCCGGAACGTAGAAGTGGCCATTACTTTCACACTGGTTGCAATTATTTGTTTCATACGATGGAAAAACTGTTGTATTTATTTTGCATTTGGTGCTTCTGGCGGTGACTTCTTAGGCCCTAACAATTGGATCTGGTGGAACAACGCCCTAGAGTGAAGTCTAGGTTGCCCGGAACGTAGAAATGCCCATCATTTTCACACTTGTTGCAATGACTCCTGTTATACGATGGAAAAACTGTTATACCTTTATCGTATTTTATGCTTCGGGCATTGACTTCTATGGCCCTACCTCTCCGATCTGGTGGAGTAACGCCCTAGAGTGAAGCCTAGGTTGCCCCGTACGTTGAAATGACCATAACTTTCACACTGGTTGCAATTATACGTTTTATACGATGGAAAGACTGTTGTATTTATTTTGTACTTTATGCTTCTGGCGTTTATTTCTAAGGTCCTAACTCTTCGATCTGGTGGAGCAAAGCCTCAGAGCTAAGTCTAGGTCGCCCGGAACGTAGAAATGACCATTATCTTCACACTGGTTGCAATTATTCATGCTATACGGTGGAAAAACAGTTGTATCTTCATTGAATTTTATGCTTCGGGCGCTGACTTCTAAGACCCTAAATATTCGATCTGGCGGAGCACCGCCCTAGAGTGAAGCCTAGGTTGCGCGGAACATGGAAAAGACCATTACCTTCACACTGGTTGCAGTTACTCCTGTTATACGATGTAAAAGCCGTTGCATCTTCGATGTATTTTATGCTTCGGGCGCTGACGTCTAAGGCCCTAGCTATTCGATCTGTTGGAGCAACGCGCTGGAGCGAAGCCTAGGTTGCCCGGAACGTAGAAATGACCATACCTTCACAGTTGATGCAATTATTCCTGTTATACGATGGAAAAGCAGTGGTACTTTTCTTCTATTTTAGGCTTCAGGCGTTTACTTCTAAGGCCGTAGCCATTCGATGTGGTGGAGCTACGCCCCAGAGTGAAGCCTAGGTTGCCCGGAACGTAGAAACGACCATAACTTTCACACTGGTTGCAATTATCCCTTTTATACGATGGAAGAGCTGTTGCATCTTTATTGTACTTTATGCTTCTGGCGTTAACTTCTTGGGCCCTAACTATTCGAGATGGTGGAACAACGCCCTAAAGTGAAGCCTAGGTTGCCCGGAACGTAGAAATGGCCATTGCTTTCACACTGGTTGCAATTATTCATTTTATACGATGGAAAGACTGTGGTATTTATATTGCTTTTTATGCTTTTGGCGTTGACTTCTATGGCCGTATCTATTCGATTTGGTGGAGCAACGCCCTAGAGTGAAGCCAAGGTTGCACGGAATGTAGATATGACCATAACTTTCACACTGGTTGCAATTATTCGTTTCATGCAATGGAAAAACTGTTCTATTAATTTTGTATTTAATGCTTCGGGCGTTGACTTCTAAGGCCCCAACTATTCGATCTGGTGGTGCAACGCCCTAGTGTCAAACCTAGGTTGCCCGGAACGTAGATATGACCAGTACTTTCACACTGGTTGCTGTTATTCCTGTTATACTATGGAAAAACTGTTGCATTTCTATTGTATTTTATGCTTCTGGCGTTGAATTCTAAGTCCCTAACTATGCGATCTGGTGCAGCAACGCCCTACGGTGAAGCCTAGGTTCCCCGGAACGTAGAAATGACCTTCACTTTCACACTGTTTGCAAATATACATTACATACGATGGAAAAGCTGTTGTATTTATATTGTATTTTATGCTTCTGGCGTTGACGTCTTAGGCCCTAACTATTCGATCTGGTGGAACAACGCCCCAGAGCGAAGCCTAGGTTGCCCAGAACGTAGAAATGACCATTACCTTCACACTGTTTGCAAATATACATTATATACGATGGAAAAGTTGTTGTATCTATTTTGTATTTTATGCTTCTGGCGCTGACTTCTTAGGTCCTAACTATTGGATCTGGTGGTGCAACGCCCAGGGGTGAAGCCTAGGTTGAGCGGAACGTAGAAATGACCATCACTTTCACACAGGTTGCGATTATTCCTGCTATACGATGGAAAAACTGTTGTATCTATTTTGTATTTTATGCTTCTGGCGCTGACTTCTTAGGTCCTAACTATTGGATCTGGTGGTGCAACGCCCTGGGGTGAAGCCTAGGTTGAGCGGAACGTAGAAATGACCATCACTTTCACACAGGTTGCGATTATTCCTGCTATACGATGGAAAAACTGTTGTATCTATTTTGTATTTTATGCTTCTGGCGTTGACTTCTTAGGCCCTAACTATTCGATCTGGTGGAGCAACGCCCTGGAGTGAAGCCTAGGTTGCGCGGAACGTAGAAATGACCATTACATTCGCAATGTTTGCAAATATACGTTATATACGATGGAAAAGCTGTTGTATCTATATTGTATTTTATGCTTCTGGCGTTGACGTCTTAGGCCCTAACTATACGATCTGGTGGAGCAACGCTCTTGAGTGAAGCCTAGGTTGCCCGGAACGTAGAAATGACCATTACCTTCACACTGCTTGCAATTATACATTGTATACGATGGAAAAACTGTTGTACTTATGTTGTATTTTATTCTTCTAGCGTTGAATTCTAAGTCCCTAGCTATTCGATCTGGTGGGGCAACGCCCTAGAGTGAAGCCTAGGTTACCCGGAACATAGAAATGACCAGTACTTTCACACTGGTTGCAGCTTTCCTGTTATACGATGAAAAAACTGGTGCATTTTTATTGTGTTTTATGCTTCTGGCGCTGTATTCAAAGTCCCTCACTATTCGATCTGGTGGAGCAACGCCCTGGAGTTAAGGCTAGGTTGCCCGGAACGTAGAAATGACCATAACTTTCACACTGTTGGCAATAATTCAATTTATACGATGGAAAAGCTGTTGTACTTATATTGTATTTTATGCTTCTGGACTTGTCTTCTAAGGCCGTAGCTATTCGATGTGATGGTGCAACGCCCTAGAGTGAAGCCTAGGTTGCCGGGAAGGTGGAAGTGACCATTACCTTCTCGCTTGTTGCAATTATTCCTGTTATAAGAGAGACAAACTGTTGGATTTTGATTGTACTTTATTCTTCTGGCGTTTACTTCTAAGGCCCTATGTATTAGATCTGGTGGAGCAACGCCATAGAGCAAAACCTAGGTTACCCGGAACGTAGAAATGACCATTACCTTCACGCTTGTTGCAATTATTCCTGTTATACGTTGGACAAACTGTTGGATTTTGATTGCACTTTATTCTTCTGGCGTTGACTTCTAAGGCCCTATGTATTAGATCTGGTGGAGCAACGCCCTAGAGCAAAACCTAGGTTGCCCGGAACGTAGAAATGACCATTACCTTCACGCTTGTTGCAATTATTCGTTTTATACGATGGAAAAACTGTTGTATTTTTATTTTATTTTATGCTTCTGGCGTTGACTTCTAAGTCCCTAGCTATTCGATCTGGTGGAGCAACGCCCTAGAGTGAAGCCTAGGTTGCCCGGAACGAAGAAATGACCATCACCTTCACTCTGGTTGCAATTATTCCTGTTATCCGATGGATAAACTGTTGTATTTATATTATATTTTATGCCTCTGGCGTTGACTTCTTAGACCCTAACTATTCGATGTGTTGGAGCAACGCCCAAGAGTGAAACCTAGGTTGCCCGGAACGTAGAAATGACCAGTACTTTCACACTGGTTACAGTTATTCCTGCTATACAATGGAAAAGCTGTTGAATTTTTATTGTATTTTATGCTTCTGGCGTTGAATTCAAAGTCAATAACTACTCGATCTGGTGGAACTTGCCCTAGAGTGAAGCCTAGGTTGCCCGGAACGTAGAAATGACCATAATATTCATACTGGTTGCAATTATTCGTTTTATACGATGGAAAAACTGTTGTATTTTTATTTTATTTTATGCTTCTGGCGTTGACTTTTTAGGCCCTAACTATTCGATCTGGTGGAGCAACGCCCTAGAGTTAAGCCTAGTTTGCCCGGAACGTAGAAATGACCTTTACTTTCACACTGTTTGCAAATATACATTATATACGATGGAAAGGCTGTTGTATTTATATTGTATTTTATCCTTCTGGCGTTGTCTTCTTACGCCCTAACTATTCGATCGGGTGGAGCAATGCTCTAGAGTAAAGCCTAGGTTGCCCGGAATATAGAAATGACCATTACCTTCACACTGCTTGCAATTATACATTTTATACGATAGAATAACTGTTATACTTATGTTGTATTTTATTCTTCTGGCGTCGAATTCTAAGTCCCTATCTATTCGATCTGGTGGAGCAACGCCCTAGAGTGAAGCCTAGGTTACCCGAAACGTAGAAATGACCATAACTTTCACACTGGTTTCAGTTATTCGTTTTATACAATGAAAAAACTGTTCTATTTATTTTGTATTTTATGCTTCGGGCGTTGACTTCTAATGCCCTAACTATTCGATCTGGTGGAGCAACGCCATACCGTTAAGCCTAGGTTGCCCGGAACGTAGAAATGACCTTTATTTTCACACTGTTTGCAAATATACATTATATACGATGGAAAAGCTGTTGTATTTATATTGTATTTTATACTTCTGGCGTTGTCTTCTTAGGCCCTAACTATTCGATCTGGTGGAGCAACGCCCTACAGTTAAGCCTAGGTTGCCCGGAACATAGAAATGACCTTTACTTTCACACTGTTTGCAAATATACATTATATGCGATGGAAAAGCTGTTGTATTTATATTGTATTTTATGCTTCTGGCGTTGACTTCTTGGGCCCTAACTATTCGATCTGTGGGAACAACTCCCTAGAGTGAAGCCTAGGTTGCCCGGAAGGTAGAAATGACCTTTACATTCACACTGTTGGCAAGTATACATTACATACGATGGAAAGGCTGATGTATTTTTACTGTATTTGATGCTTCTGGCGTTGTCTTCTTAGGCCCTAACTATTGGATCTGTTGGAGCAACGCCCTAGGGTGAAGCCTAGGTTGCCCGGAACGTATAAATGACCATAACTTTCATACTGAATGCAATTATTCGTTTTATACAATGGAAAAGCTGTTGTATTTCTATTGTATTTTATGCTTCTGGCGTTGACTTTTTAGGCCCTAAGTATTCGATCTGGTGGAGCAACGCCCTAGAGTTAAGCCTAGTTTGCCCGGAACGTAGAAATGACCTTTACTTTCACACTGTTTGCAAATATACATTATATACGATGGAAAGGCTGTTGTATTTATATTGTATTTTATCCTTCTGGCGTTGTCTTCTTACGCCCTAACTATTCGATCGGGTGGAGCAATGCCCTAGAGTAAAGCCTAGGTTGCCCGGAATATAGAAATGACCATTACCTTCACACTGCTTGCAATTATACATTTTATACGATAGAAAAACTGTTATACTTATGTTGTATTTTATTCTTCTGGCGTCGAATTCTAAGTCCCTATCTATTCGATCTGGTGGAGCAACGCCCTAGAGTGAAGCCTAGGTTACCCGAAACGTAGAAATGACCTTCACTTTCACACTGCTTGCAACTATACATTATATACGATGGAAAACCTGTTGTATTTATATTGTATTTTATGCTTCTGGCGTTGTCTTCTTATGCACTAACTATTCGATCTCGTGGAGCAATGCTCTTGAGTAAAGCCTAGGTTGCCCGGAACGTAGAAATGACCATAACTATCAGACTGGTTGCATTTATTCGTTTTATAGGATGGAAAGACTGTTGTATTTATATTGTATTTTATAGTTATGGCGTTGTCTTCTAGGGCCGTAGCTATTCGACGTGGTTGAGCAACTCCCTAGAGTGAAGCCTAAGTTGCCCGGAACGAAGAAATGACCATAACTTTCATACTGATTGCAATTATTCGTTTTATGCGATGGAAAAGCTGTTGTATTTATATTGTATTTTATGCTTCTGGCGTTGACTTGTTAGGCCCTAGCTATTCCAACTGGTGGAGCAACGCCCTAGAGAGAAGCCTAGATTGCCCGGAACGTAGAAATGACCATTACCTTCAGGCTTGTTGCAATTACTCCTGTTATACGATGAAAAAACTGTTGTATTTTTATTGTATTTTATGCTTCAGGCGTTGACTTCTAAGGCCGTAGTTATTCGATGTGGTGGAGCAACGCCGTAGTGTGAAGCCTAGGTTGCGCGGAACGTAGAAATGACCATCACCTTCACTCTGGTTGCAATCATTCCTGTTATACGATGGAAAAACTGTTGTATTTATATTATACTTTATGCTTCAGGCGCTGACTTCTAAGGTCGTAGCTATTCGACGTGGTGGAGCAACGCCCTAGAGTGAAGCCTAGGTTGCCCGGAACGTAGAAATGACCATATCTTACGCACTGGTTGCAATTATTCCTGTTATACGATCGAAAAGCTGTTGTATTTATATTGTATTTTATGCTTCTGGCGTAGACTCCTTAGGCCCTAACTATTCGATCTGGTGGAACAACGCCCTAGTGTGAAGCCTAGGTTGCCAGGAACGTAGAAATGACCATCACTTTCACACTGGTTGCATTTATTCCTGTTATACAATGGAAAAACTGCTGCATTGTTATTGTATTTTGTGCTTCTGGCGTTGTATTCAAAGTCTCTAACTATCTGATCTGGTGGAGGAACGCCCTGGAGTTAAGCCTAGGCTGCCCGGAAAGTAGAACTGACCATAACTTTCACACTGTTTGCAATCATTCATTTTATGCGATGGAAAAGCTGTTGTATTTATATTGTATTTTATGCTCCTGGAGTTGACTTCTAAGGCCGCAGCTATTCGATGTGATGGAGCAACGCAAAATAGTGAAGCCTAGGTTGCCCGGAACGTAGAAATGACCATTACTTTCACACTGGTTGCAATTATTCATTTTATACGATGGAAAGACTGTGGTATTTATATTGTATTTTATAGTTATGGCGTTGTCTTCTAGGGCTGTAACTATTCGATGTGGTTGAGCAACGCCCTGGAGTGAAGCCTAGGATGCCTGCAACGTAGAAATGACCATACCTTTCGCACTGTTTGCAATTATTCCTGTTATACGATTGAAAAACTGTTGTATTTATATTGTATTTTATGCTTCTGGCGTTGACTTCTAAGGCCGCAGCAATTCGATGTGGTAGAGCAACGCCCTAGAGTGAAGCCTGGGTTGCCCGGAATGCAGAAATGACCATCACTTTCACACTGGTGGCAATTATTCCTGTTATACGATGGAAAAACTTTTATATTTTTATTGTATTTTATGCTTCGGGCGTTGACTTCTAAGGTCCTAACTATTGCATCTGGTGGAGCAACGCCCTAGGGTGAAGCCTAGGTTACCCGGAACGTAGAAATGACCATAACTTTCGTACTGGTTGCAATTATTCCTGTTATACGGTGGAAAAGCTGTTGTATATATATTGTATTTAATACTTCTGGCGTTGACTTCTTAGGCCCTAACTATTGGATCTGGTGGATCAACGCCCTAAAGTGAAGCGTAGGTTGCCCGGAACGTAGAAATGCCCATAACATTCATACTGGTTGCAATTATTCACTTTATACGATGGAAAAACTGTTGCATTTTTATTGTATTTTATGCTTCTGGCGTTGTATTCTAAGTCTCTATCTATTTGATCTGGTGGAGCAACGCCCTGGAGTTAAGGCTAGGTTGCCCGGAAAGTAGAAATGACCATAACTTTCACACTGTTTGCAATCATTCATTTTATGCGATGGAAAAGCTGTTGTATTTATATTGTACTTTATGCTTCTGGCGTAGACTCCTTAGGCCTTAACTATTCGATCTGGAGGAACAACGCCCTAGAGTGAAGACTAGGTTGCCAGGAACGTAGAAATGACCATCACTTTCACACTGGTTGCAATTATTCCTGCTATAAAATGGAAAAACTGTTGCATTTTTATTGTATTTTATGCTTCTGGCGTTGTATTCAAAGTCTCTAACTATTTGGTCTGGTGGAGCAACGCCCTAGAGTGAAGCCTAGGTTGCCCGGAACGTAGAAATGACCATGACATTCATACTGGTTGCAATTATTCGCTTTATACGATGGAAAAACTGTTGCATTTTTATTGTATTTTATGCTTCTAGCGTAGACTTCTTAGGCCCTAACTATTCGATCTGGTTGAGCAACGCCCTAGAGTGAAGCCTAGGTTGCGCGGAACGTAGAAATGACCATAGTTTTCATACTGGTTGCAATTATTAGTTTTATACGATGGAAAAACTGTTGCATTTATTTTGTATTTGGTGCTCCAGGCGTTGACTTCTTAGGCCCTAGCTATTGGATCTGGTGGACCAACGCCCTGGAGTGAAGCCTAGGTTGCCCGGAACGTAGAAGTGACCATAGCTTTCACACTGGTTGTAATTATTCCTGTTATACAAGGGAAAAACTGTTGTATTTATATTGCATTTTATGCTTCTGGCTTTGACTTCTTGGGCCCTAACTATTCGATCTGGTGGAGCAACGCCCTAGAGTGAAGCCTAGGTTGCCCGGACCGTGGAAATGACCATTACCTTCACACTGCTTGCGATTATTCATTTGATACGATGGTAAAACTGTTGTACTTATGTTGTATTTTATTCTTCGGGCGTTGAATTCTAAGGCCGTAGCTATTCGGTGTGGTGGGGCAACGCCCTAGAGCAAAACCTAGGTTGCCCGGATCATAGAAATGACCATTACCTTCACGCTTGCTGCAATTATTCCTGTTATACGATGGACAAACTGTTGGATTTTGATTGTACTTTATTCTTCTGGCGTAGACTTCTAAGGCCCTATGTATTCGATCTGGTGGAGCAATGCCTCAGAGTTACGTCTAGGATGCCCGGAACGTAGAAATGGCCATTACCTTCACACTGGCTGCAATTATTCGCTTTATACGATGGAAAAAGTGTCGTACATAAATCGTATTTTAGTCTTCTGGCGTTGACTTCTTAGGACCGGACAATTCGATCTGGTGGAACAACGCCCTACAGTGAAGCCTAGGTTGCTCGGAACGTAGAAATGACCTTTACTTTCACACTGTTTGCAAATATACATTATATACGATGGAAAAGCTGTTGTATTTATATAGTATTTTATGCTTCTGGCGTTGTCTTCTTAGGCCCTAACTATTCGATCTGGTGGAGCAATGCTCTAGAGTAAAGCCTAGGTTGCCCGGAACGTAGAAATGACCATAACTTTCACACTGTTTGCAATTATTCCTGTTATACAATGGAAAAACTGTTGTACGTATATCGTATTTTATGCTTCTGGCGTTGATTTCTAAGGTCCTAGCTATTCGATCTGGTGGGGCAACGTCCAAGACTGAAGCCTATGTTGCCCGGAACGTAGAAATGACCAGTACTTTCACACTGGTTGCAAATATCCGTTTTATACGATGGAAAAGCTGTTGTATTTATATTGTATTTTACGCTTATGGCGTTGACTTCTAAGGCCCTAGCTATTCGATCTGGCGGAGCAACGCCCTAGAGTGAAGCCTAGGTTGCCCGGAACGTAGGTATGACCATAACTTTCACACTGGTTGCAATTATTCGTTTTATACGATGGAAAGACTGTTGTATCTATATTGTATTTTATGTTTCTGGCGTTGACGTCTAAGGCCCTAACTATTCGATCTGATGGAGCAACGCCCTAGAGTGAAGCCTAGGTAGCCAGGAACGTAGAAATGACCATCACTTTCACACTGTTTGCAATTATTCCTGTTATACGATGGAAAAACTGTTGTATTTATATTGTATTTTATGCTTCTGGCGTTAACTTCTTGGGCCCTAACTATTCGATCTGGTGGAGCAACGCCCTAGAGTGAAGCCTAGGTTGACCGGAGCGTAGAAATGACTATTACTTTCACACTGTTTGCAATTGTTCCTGTTATACGATGGAAAAACTGTTGGATTTTTATTGTACTGTATGCTTCTGGCGTTGACTTCTAAGGCCCTATTTATTCGATCTGGTGGAGCAATGCCTCAGAGTTAAGTCTAGGATGCCCGTAACCTTGAAATGGCCATTACTTTCACACTGGTTGCAGTTATTCGTTTTAGAAGATGGAAAAGCTGTTGTATTTATATTGTATTTTATGCTTCTGGCGTTGACTTCTAAGGCCGTAGCTAATCGATGTGGTGGAGCAACGCCCTAGAGTGCATCCTATGTTGCACGGATCGTAGAAATGACCATAAGTTTCACTCTGGCTGCAATCATTCGTTTTATACAATGGAAAAACTGTTCTATTAGTTTTGTATTTTATGCTTCGGGTGTTGACTTCTAAGCCCCTAGCTATTCGATCTGGTGGAGCAACGCCCTAGAGTGTAGCCTAGGACGCCCGGAACGTAGAAATGACCATCACTTTCACTCTGGTTGCAATTATTCCTGTTATACGATGGAAAAACTGATGTATTTTTATTGTATTTTATGCGTCTGGAGTTGTTTTCTAAGGCTCTAACTATCGGACCTGGTGGAGCAACGCCCTTTAGTGAAGCCTTGGTTGCACGGATCGTAGAAATGCCCATTACTTTCACACAGGTTGTAGTTATTCCTGTTATACAATGGAACAACTGTTGTATTTTTATTTTATTTTATGCTTCTGGCGTTGACTTCTAAGGGCCTAGCTATTCGATCTGGTGGAGCAACGGCCTAGAGTGTAGCCTAGGTCGCCCGGAACGTAGAAATGACCATCACTTTCAATCTGGTTGCAATTATTCCTGTTATACGATGGAAAAACTGTTGTATTTTTATTTTATTTTATGCTTGTGGCGTTGACTTCTAAGGCCCTAGCTATTCGATCTGGTGGAGCAACGCCCTAGAGTGAAGCCAAGGTTGCCCGGAACGTAGAAATGACCATTACTTTCACACTGTTTGCAATTATTCATTTTATACGATGGAAAAGCTATTGTACTTAGATTGTATTTTATGCTTCTGGCGTTGACTTCTAAGGCCCCAGCTATTCGATCTGGCGGAGCAACGCCCTAGAGTGAGGCCTAGGCTGCCCGGAACGCAGAAATGACCGTTACTATCACAATGTTTGCAATTATTCATTGTATACGATGGAAAAACTGTTGTATTTATATAGTATTTTATGCTTCGGGCGTTGACTTCTAAGGCCCTAGCTATTCGATTTGGTGGAGCAACGCCCTAGAGTGTAGCCTAGGTTGCCCGGAACGTAGATATGACCATAACTTTCACACTGGTTGCAATTATACGTTTTATACGATGGAAAGACTGTTGTATTTATTTTGTACTTTATGCTTCTGGCGTTGATTTCTAAGGTCCTAACTCTTCGATCTGGTGGAGCAAAGCCTCAGAGCTACGTCTAGGTAGCCCGGAACGTAGAAATGACCATTACCTTCACACTGGTTGCAATTATTCCTGCTATACGGTGGAAAAACAGTTGTATCTTCATTGTATTTTATGCTTCGGGCGCTGACTTCTAAGACCCTAAATATTCGATCTGGCGGAGCACCGCCCTAGAGTGAAGCCTAGGATGCGCGGAACATGGAAAAGACCATTACCTTCACACTGGTTGCAATTACTCCTGTTATACGATGTAAAAGCCGTTGCATCCTTGTTGTATTTTATGCTTCGGGCGCTGACGTCTAAGGCCCTAGCTATTCGATCTGTTGGAGCAACGTCCTGGAGCGAAGCCTAGGTTGCCCGGAACGTAGAAATGACCATTACCTTCACAGTTGATGCAATTATTCCTGTTATACGATGGAAAAACTGTGGTACTTTTCTTCTATTTTAGGCTTCAGGCGTTTACTTCTAAGGCCGTAGCCATTCGATGTGGTGGAGCTACGCCCTAGAGTGAAGCCTAGGTTGTCCGGAACGTAGAAATGACCATTACTTTCACACTGTAAGCTATTATTCATTTTATACGATAGAAAAACTGATGTACTTATATTGTATTTAATTCTTCTGGCGTTGAATTCTAAGTCCCTAGCTATTCGATCTGGTGGAGCAACGCCCTAGAGTGAAGCCTGGGTTGCCCGGAACGTAGAAATGACCATCACTTTCACACTTGTTGCAATTACTCCTGTTATACGATGGAAAAACTGTTATATCTTTATCGTATTTTATGCTTCGGGCATTGACTTCTATGGCCCTACCTCTTCGATCTGGTGGAGCAACGCCCTAGAGTGAAGCCTAGGTTTCCCCGTACGTTGAAATGACCATAACTTTCACACTGGTTGCAATTAATCGTTTTATACGAAGGAAAAACTGTTGTACATATATCGTATTTTATGCTTCGGGCGTTGACTTCTTAGGCGCTAACTATTGGATGTGCTGGACCAACGCAGTAGAGTGAAGCCTAGGTTTACCGGAGCGTAGAAATGACCATCACCTTCACACTGTTTGCAATTATTCCTGTTATACAATGGAAAAACTGTTGTATTTATATTGTATTTTATGCTTCTGGCGTTAACTTCTTGGGCCCTAACTATTCGATCTGGTGGAGCAACGCCCTAGAGTGAAGACTAGGTTGCCCGGAACGTAGAAATGACCATTACTTTCACACTGTTTGCAATTATTCATTTTATACGGTGGAAAAGCTGTTGTACTTATATTGTATTTTATGCTTCTGGCGTTGACTTCTAAGGCCCTAGCTATTCGATCTGGCGGAGGAACGCCCTAGAGTGAAGCCTAGGCTGCCCGGAACGTAGAACTGACCATAACTTTCACACTGGTTGCAATTATACCTTTTATACGATGGAAAAGCTGTTGTATTTTTATTGTACTTTATGCTTCTGGCGTTAACTTCTTGGGCCCTAACTATGCAATCTGGTGGACCAACGCCCTGGAGTGAAGCCTAGGTTGCCCGGAACGTAGAAATGACCATAACTTTCACACTGGTTGCAATTATTCGTTTTATACAATGGAAAAACTGTTATATTTATATTGTATTTTATCCTTCTGGCGTTGACTTCTTAATCCCCAACTATTCGGTCTGGTGGAGCTACGCCCTAGAGTGAAGCCTTGGTTGCCCGGAACGTAGAAATGACCAATACTTTCACACTGCTTGCAATTATTCATTTTATACGATGGAAAAACTGTTGTACTGATATTGTATTTTATTCTTCTGGCATTCACTTTTAAGGCCCTAACTATTCGATGTGGTGGAGCAACGCCCTAGAGTGCAGCCTAGGTTGACCGGAACGCAGAAATGACCATAACTTTCATACTGTTTGCAATTATTCCTGCTATACGATGGAAAAACTGTTGTATTTTTATTGTATTCAATGCTCCTGGCGCTGACTTCGAAGTCCCCAGCTATTCGATCTGATGGAGCAACGCCCTAGAGCGAATCCTAGGTTGGCCGGAACGTAGAAATGACCAGTACTTTCACACTGGTTACAATTGTTCCTGTTATACGATGGAAAAAATTGTTGCATTTATATTGTATTTTATGCTTCTGGCGTTGACTTCTAAGGCCCTAACTATTCAATCTGGTGGAGCAACGCCCTAGAGTGAAGAATAGGTTGCCCGGAATGTTGAAATGACCAGTTCTTTCACACTGGTTGCAGTTGCTCCTGTTATACCATGGAAAAGCTGTTGGATTTTTATTGTATTTTATGCATCTGGCGTTGAACTCTAAGTCTCTAGCTATTCGATCTGGTGGAGCAACGCCCTAGTGTGAAGCCTAGGTTACCCAGAACGTAGAAATGACCATTACTTTCACACTGTTTGCAATTATTCATTTTATACGATGGAAAAACTGTTGTATTTATATTGTATTTTATTCTTCTGACATTGACTCTTAAGGCCCTAACTATTCGATGTCGTGGAGCAACGCCCTAGAGCGAAGCCTAGGTTGACCGGAGCGTAGAAATGACCATTACCTTCACACTGTTTGCAATTATTCATGTTATACGATGGAAAAACTGATGGATTTTTATTGTACTTTATGCTTCTGGCGTTGACTTCTAAGGCCCTATCTATTCGATCTGGTGGGGCAATGCCTCAGGGTTAAGTCTAGGATGCCCGTAACGTTGAAATGGCCATTACTTTCACACTGGTTGGAATTACTCGTTTTAGACGATGGAAAAGCTGTTGCATTTATATTGTATTTTATGCGTCTTGAGTTGTTTTCTAAGGCGTTAGCTATCCGACCTGGTGGGGTGACGCCCTAGAGTGAAGCCTAGGTTGCAAGGAACGTAGAAATGACCATCACTATTACACTTGTTGCAATTACTCATTTTATACTATGGAAAAACTCTTATATCTTTATTGTATTTTATGCTTCGGGCATTGACTTCTATGGCCCTACCTCTCCGATCTGGTGGAGCAACGCCCTAGATTCAAGCCTAGATTGTTCGGAACGTAGATATGACCATTACTTTCACACTGGTTGCAATTATTCGTTTTATACGATGGAAAAACTGTTGTATTTATTTTGTATTTGGTGCTTCTGGCGTTGACTTCTTAGGCCCTATCTATTGGATCTGGTGGACCAACGCCCTAGAGTGAATCCTAGGTTGCCCGGAACGTAGAAATATCCATCACCTTCAATCTGGTTGCAATTATTCCTGTTATACGATCGACAAACTGTTGGATTTTTAATGTACTTTATACTTCTGGCGTTGACTTCTAATGCCCCAACTATTCGATCTGGTGGAGCAACGCCCTAGAGTGAAGCCTAGGTTGCTCGGAATGTAGAATTGACCATTACCTTCACACTGTTTGCAAATATACATTATATACGATGGAAAAGCTGTTGTATCTATTTTGTATTTTATGCTTCTGTCGCTGACTTCTTAGGTCCTAACTATTGGGTCTGGTGGAGCAACGCCCAGGGGTGAAGCCTAGGTTGCGCGGAACGTAGAAATGACCATAACTTTCACACTGGTTTCAATTATTCGTTTTATACGATGGAAAAACTGTTCTATTTATTTTGTATTTTATGCTTCGGGCGTTAACTTCTAAGGCCCTAACTATTCGATCTGGTGGAGCAATGCCCTAGAGTGAAGCCTAGGTTGTCCGGAACATAGAAATGGCCATTACCTTCACACTGTTTGCGATTACTCATTTTATACGATGGCAAAGCTGTTGTACATATATCGCATTTTATGCTTCTGGCGTTGACTTCTTAGGCCCTAACTATTCGATCAGGTGGAGCAACGCCCTAGGGTGTAGCGTAGGTTGCCCGGAACGTGGCAATGACCATAACTTTCACACTGGTTGCAATTACTCGTTTTATACGATGGAAAAACTATTGTATTTATATTGTATTTTATGCTTCTGGCGTTGACTTGTAAGGACCTAACTATTCGATCTGGTGGAGCAACGGCCTAGGGTGAAGCCTAGGTTGCCCGGAACGTAGAAATGACCATTACCTTCACACTGTTTGCGATTACTCATTTTATACGATGGTAAAACTGTTGTACATATATCGTATTTTATGCTTCTGGCGCTGACTTCTTACGCCCTAACTATTCGATCAGGTGGAGCAACGCCCTAGGGTGAAGCCTAGGTTGGCCAGAACGTAGAAATGACCATAGCTTTCACACTGGTTGCGATTATTCATTTTATACGATGGTAAAACTGTTGTACATATATCGTATTTTATGCTTCTGGCGTTGACTTGTTAGGCCCTAGCTATTCGATCAGGTGGAGTAACGCCCTAGGGTGAAGCCTAGGTTGCCCGGAACGTAGAAATGACCATAACTTTCATACGGGTTGCAATTATTCGTTTGATACGATGGAAAAGCTGTTGTATTAATTTTGTGTTTGGTGCTTCAGGCGTTGACTTCTTGGGCCCTAACTATTCGCTCTGGTGGAACAACGGCCTAGGGTGAAGCCTAGGTTGCCCGGAACGTAGAAATGACCATTACCTTCACACTGTTTGCGATTACTCATTTTATACGATGGTAAAACTGTTGTACATATATCGTATTTTATGCTTCTGGCGTTGACTTCTTACGCCCTAACTATTCGATCCGGTGGAGCAACGCCCTAGAGTGAAGCCTAGGTTGCCCGGAATGTAGAAATGACCATAACTTTCATACTGGTTGCAATTATCCGTTTTATACGATGGAAAAACTGTTGTATTAATTTTGTATTTGGTGCTTCTGGCGTTGACTTCTTATGCCCTAACTATTCGATCCGGTGGAGCAACGCCCTAGAGTGAAGCCTAGGTTGCCCGGAATGTAGAAATGACCATCACTTTCACACTGGTTGCAATTATTCTTGTTATACGATGGAAAAACTGTTCTATTTATTTTGTATTTTATGCTTCGGGCGTTGACTTCTATGGCCCTAACTATTCGATCTGGTGGAGCATCGCCCTAGAGTGAAACCTTGGTTGCCCGGAACGTAGAAATGACCATTACCTTCACACTGTTTGCGATTATTCATTTTATACGATGGTAAAACTGCTGTATTTATTTTGTATTTTATGCTTCTGGCGTTGACTTCTAAGGCCCTCGCTGTTCCATCTGGTGGAGCAACGCCCTAGAGTGGAGCCTAGGTCGCCCGAAACGTGGAAATGACCATTACTTTCACTCTGGTTGCAATTACTCCAGCTATACGATGGACAAACTGTTGGATTTCGATTGTACTTTATACTTCTGGCGTTGACTTCTAAGGCCCTATGTATTAGATCTGGTGTAGCAATGCCTCAGAGTTAAGTCTAGGATGCCCGCAACGTAGAAATGTCTATTACTTTCACACTGGTTGCAATTATTCGTTTTATACGATGGAAAAACTGTTGTACATATATCGTATTTTATGCTTCTGGCGTTGACTTCTTAGGCCCTAACTATTCGATCAGGTGGAGCAACGCCCTAGGGTGAAGCCTAGGTTGCCAGGAACGTAGAAATGACCATAACTTTCACACTGGTTTCAATTATTCGATTTATACAATGGAAAAACTGTTGTATTTATTTTGTATTTTATGCTTCGGGCGATGACTTCTATGGCCCTAACTATTCGATCAGGTGGAGCAACGCCCTAGAGTGAAGCCTAGGTTGCCCGGATCGTAGAAATGATCATTACCTTCACACTGTTTGCGTTTATTCATTTTATACGATGGTAAAACTGTTGGATATTTATTGTACTTTATGCTTCTGGCGTTGACTTCTTAGGCCCTAGATATTCGATCCGGTGGAGCATCGCCCTAGAGTGAGGCCTAGGTTGCCCGGAACGTAGAAATGACCTATACTTTCACAATGTTTGCAATCATTAATTGTATACGATGGAAAAACTGTTGTATTTATATTGTATTTTATGCTTCTGGCGTTGACTTCTATGGCCGTAGCTAATCGTTCTGGTGGAGCAATGCCCTAGAGTGCAGCCTGTGATGCACGGAACGTATAAATGACCATAGGTTTCACTCTGGTTGCAATCATTCGTTTTATACAATGGAAAAACTGTTGTATTAATTTTGTATTTTATGCTTCGGGCGTTGACTTCTAAGGGCCTAGCTATTCGATCTGGTGGAGCAACGGCCTAGAGTGTAGCCTAGGTCGCCCGGAACGTAGAAATGAACATCACTTTCAATCTGGTTGCAATTATTCCTGTTATACGATGGAAAAACTGTTGCATTTTTATTTTATTTTATGCTTCTGGCGTTGACTTCTAAGGCCCTAGCTATTCGATCTGGTGGAGCAACGCCCTAGAGTGAAGCCTAGGTTGCACGGAACGTAGAAATGCCCATTACTTTCACACAGGCTGTAATTATTCCTGTTATACGATGGCACAACTGTTGTATTTTTATTTTATTTTATGCTTCTGGCGTTGACTTCTAAGGCCCTAGCTATTCCATCTGGTGGAGCAAAGACCTAGAGTGAAGCCTAGGTTGCCAGGAACTTAGAAATGACCATCACTTTCACACTGTTTGCAATTATTCCTGTTATACGATGGAAAAACTGTTGTATTTATATGGTATTTTATGCATCTGGCGTTGACTTCTAACGCCCTAACTATTCGATCTGGTGGAGCAACGCCCTAGAGTGAAGCCAAGGTTGCCCGGAACGTAGAAATGACCATTACTTTCACACTGTTTGCAATTATACGTTTTATACGATGGAAAGACTGTTGTATTTATTTTGTACTTTATGCTTCTGGCGTTGATTTCTAAGGTCCTAACTCTTCGATCTGGTGGAGCAAATCCTCAGAGCTAAGTCTAGGTCGCCCGGAACGTAGAAATGACCATTACCTTCACACTGGTTGCAATTATTCCTGCTATACGGTGGAAAAACTGTGGTACTTTTCTTCTATTTTAGGCTTCAGGCGTTTACTTCTAAGGCCGTAGCCATTCGATGTGGTGGAGCTACGCCCTAGAGTGAAGCCTAGGTTGTCCGGAACGTAGAAATGACCATTACTTTCACACTGTAAGCTATTATTCATTTTATACGATGGAAAAACTGATGTACTTATATTGTATTTAATTCTTCTGGCGTTGAATTCTAAGTCCGTAGCTATTCGATCTGGTGGAGCAACGCCCTAGAGTGAAGCCTAGGTTGTACGGAACGTAGAAATGACCATCACTATCACACTGGTTGCAATTATTCCCGTTATACGATGGAAGAACTGTTGTATTTATTTTGTATTTTATGCTTCTGGCGTTGACTTTTAAGGCCCTAACTATTAGATGTGGTGGAGCAACGCCCTAGAGTGAAGCCTGGGTTGACGGGAGCGTAGAAATGACCATTACCTTCACACTGTATGGAATTATTCCTGTTATACGATGGAAAACTGTTGGATTTTTATTGTATTTTATGCTTCTGGCGTTGACTTCTAAGGCCGTAGCTATTCGATGTGGTGGATCAACGCCCTAGAGTGAAGCCTAGGTTGCACGAAACGTAGAAATGACCATAACTTTCACACTGGATGCAATTATCCGTTTTATACGATGGAAAAACTGTTGTATTTATTTTGTATTTGGTGCTTCTGGCGGTGACTTCTTAGACCCTCACTATTGGATCTGGTGGAACAACGACCTAGAGTGAAGCCTGGGTTGCCCGGAACGTAGAAATGACCATCACTTTCACACTTGTTGCAATTACTCCTGTTATACGATGGAAAAACTGTTATATCTTTATCGTATTTTATGCTTCGGGCATTGACTTCTATGGCCCTACCTCTTCGATCTGGTGGAGCAACGCCCTAGAGTGAAGCCTAGGTTTCCCCGTACGTTGAAATGACCATAACTTTCACACTGGTTGCAATTAATCGTTTTATACGATGGAAAAACTGTTGTACATATATCGTATTTTATGCTTCGGGCGTTGACTTCTTAGGCGCTAACTATTGGATGTGCTGGACCAACGCAGTAGAGTGAAGCCTAGGTTTACCGGAGCGTAGAAATGACCATCACCTTCACACTGTTTGCAATTATTCCTGTTATACGATGGAAAAACTGTTGTATTTATATTGTATTTTATGCTTCTGGCCTTAACTTCTTGGGCCCTAACTATTCGATCTGGTGGAGCAACGCCCTAGAGTGAAGACTAGGTTGCCCGGAACGTAGAAATGACCATTACTTTCACACTGATGCAATTATTCATTTTATACGATGGAAAAGCTGTTGTACTTATATTGTATTTTGTGCTTCTGGCGTTGACTTCTAAGGCCCTAGCTATTCGATCTGGCGGAGCAACGCCCTAGAGTGAAGCCTAGGCTGCCCGGAACGTAGAACTGACCATAACTTTCACACTGGTTGCAATTATACCTTTTATACGATGGAAAAGCTGTTGTATTTTTATTGTACTTTATGCTTCTGGCGTTAACTTCTTGGGCCCTAACTATGCGATCTGGTGGACCAACGCCCTAGAGTGAAGCCTAGGTTGCCCGGAATGTAGAATTGACCATTACCTTCACACTGTTTGCGATTATTCATTTTATACGATGGCAAAGCTGTTGTACATATATCGCATTTTATGCTTCTGGCGTTGACTTCTTAGGCCCTAACTATTCGATCAGGTGGAGCAACGCCCTAGGGTGGAGCGTAGGTTGCCCGGAACGTGGAAATGACCATAACTTTCACACTGGTTGCAATTACTCGTTTTATACGATGGAAAAACTATTGTATTTATATTGTATTTTATGCTTCTGGCGTTGACTTCTAAGGACCTAACTATTCGATCTGGTGGAGCAACGCCCTGGAGTAAAGCCTAGGTTGCGCGGAACGTAGAAATGACCATTACCTTCACACTGCTTGCAAATATACATTATATACGATGGAAAAGCTGTTGTATCTATTTTGTATTTTATGCTTCTGGCGCTGACTTCTTAGGTCCTAACTATTGGATCTGGTGGAGCAACGCCCAGGGGTGAAGTCCAGGTTGCGCGGAACGTAGAAATGACCATAAATTTTACACTGGTTTCAATTATTCGTTTTATACAATGGTTAAACTGTTGTATTTATTTTGTATTTGGTGCTTCTGTCGTTGACTTCTTAGGCCCTAACTATTCGGTCTGGTGGAGCAACGCCCTAGAGTGAAGCCTAGGTTACCCGGAACGTAGAAATGACCATAACTTTCACACTGGTTTCAATTATTCGTTTTATACGATGGAAAAACTGTTCTATTTATTTTGTATTTTATGCTTCGGGCGTTAACTTCTAAGGCCCTAGCTATTCGATCAGGTGGAGTAACGCCCTAGGGTGAAGCCTGGGTTGCCCGGAACGTAGAAATGACCATAACTTTCATACGGGTTGCAATTATTCGTTTGATACGATGGAAAAACTGTTGTATTAATTTTGTGTTTGGTGCTTCAGGCGTTGACTTCTTGGGCACTAACTATTCGCTCTGGTGGAACAACGGCCTAGGGTGAAGCCTAGGTTGCCCGGAACGTAGAAATGACCATTACCTTCACACTGTTTGCGATTACTCATTTTATACGATGGTAAAACTGTTGTACATATATCGTATTTTATGCTTCTGGCGTTGACTTCTTACGCCCTAACTATTCGATCCGGTGGAGCAACGCCCTAGAGTGAAGCCTAGGTTGCGCGGAATGTAGAAATGACCATAACTTTCATACTGGTTGCAATTATTCGTTTTATACGATGGAAAAACTGTTGTATTAATTTTGTATTTGGTGCTTCTGGCGTTGACTTCTTATGCCCTAACTATTCGATCCGGTGGAGCAACGCCCTAGAGTGAAGCCTAGGTTGCCCGGAATGTAGAAATGACCATCACTTTCACACTGGTTGCAATTATTCTTGTTATACGATGGAAAAACTGTTCTATTTATTTTGTATTTTATGCTACGGGCGTTGACTTCTATGGCCCTAACTATTCGATCTGGTGGAGCATCGCCCTAGAGTGAAGCCTTGGTTGCCCGGAACGTAGAAATGACCATTACCTTCACACTGTTTTCGATTATTCATTTTATACGATGGTAAAACTGCTGTATTTATTTTGTATTTTATGCTTCTGGCGTTGACTTCTAAGGCCCTCGCTGTTCCATCTGGTGGAGCAACGCCCTAGAGTGGAGCCTAGGTCGCCCGAAACGTGGAAATGACCATTACTTTCACTCTGGTTGCAATTACTCCAGCTATACGATGGACAAACTGTTGGATTTCGATTGTACTTTATTCTTCTGGCGTTGACTTCTAAGGCCCTATGTATTAGATCTGGTGTAGCATTGCCTCAGAGGTAAGTCTAGGATGCCCGCAACGTAGAAATGTCTATTACTTTCACACTGGTTGCAATTATTCGTTCTTTACGATGGAAAAACTGTTGTACATATATCGTATTTTATGCTTCTGGCGTTGACTTCTTAGGCCCTAACTATTCGATCAGGTGCAGCAACGCCCTAGGGTGAAGCCTAGGTTGCCAGGAACGTAGAAATGACCATAACTTTCACACTGGTTTCAATCATTCGATTTATACAATGGAAAAACTGTTGTATTTATTTTGTATTTTATGCTTCGGGCGTTGACTTCTATGGCCCTAACTATTCGATCAGGTGGAGCAACGCCCTAGAGTGAAGCCTAGGTTGCCCGGATCGTAGAAATGACCATTACCTTCACACTGTTTGCGATTATTCATTTTATACGTTGGTAAAACTGTTGTACATATATCGTATTTTATGCTTCTGGCGTTGACTTCTTAGGCCCTAACTATTCGATCAGGTGCAGCAACGCCCTAGGGTGAAGCCTAGGTTGCCAGGAACGTAGAAATGACCATAACTTTCACACTGGTTTCAATCATTCGATTTATACAATGGAAAAACTGTTGTATTTATTTTGTATTTTATGCTTCGGGCGTTGACTTCTATGGCCCTAACTATTCGATCAGGTGGAGCAACGCCCTAGAGTGAAGCCTAGGTTGCCCGGATCGTAGAAATGACCATTACCTTCACACTGTTTGCGATTATTCATTTTATACGTTGGTAAAACTGTTGTACATATATCGTATTATATGCTTCTGGCGTTGACTTCTTAGGCCTTAGCTGTTCGATCAGGTGGAGTAACGCCCTAGGGTGAAGCCTAGGTTGCCCGGAACGTAGAAATGACCATAAATTTCATACGGGTTGCAATTATTCGTTTTATACGATGGAAAGACTGTTGTATCTATATTGTATTTTATGTTTCTGGCGTTGACGTCTAAGCCCCTAACTATTCGATCTGATGGAGCAACGCCCTAGAGTGAAGCCTAGGTTGCCAGGAACGTAGAAATGACCATCACTTTCACACTGTTTGCAATTATTCATTTTATACGATGGGAAAGCTGTTGTATTTATATTGTATTCTTTTCTTCGGGCATTGACTTCTATGGCCCTACCTATTCGATCTGGTGGAGCAACGCCCTAGAGTCAAGCCTAGGTTGCACGGAACGTAGAAATGACCATTACGTTCACACTGGTTGCAATTATTCGTTTTTTACGATGGAAAAACTGTTGTATTTATTTTGTATTTGGTGCTTCTCGCGTGGACTTCTTAGGCCCCAACTATTGGATCTGGTGGACCAACGCCCTAGAGTGATGCCTAGGTTGCCCGGAACGTAGAAATGTCCAATACTTTCACACTGCTTGCAATTATTCATTTTATACGATGGAAAAACTGTTGTACTGATATTGTATTTTATTCTTCTGGCATTCACTTTTAAGGCCCTAACTATTCGATGTGGTGGAGCAACGCCCTAGAGTGAAGCCTAGGTTGACCGGAACGCAGAAATGACCATAACTTTCATACTGTTTGCAATTATTCCTGCTATACGATGGAAAAACTGTTGTATTTTTATTGTATTGAATGCTCCTGGCGCTGACTTCGAAGTCCCCAGCTATTCGATCTGATGGAGCAACGCCCTAGAGCGAATCCTAGGTTGGCCGGAACGTAGAAATGACCAGTACTTTCACACTGGTTGCAATTGTTCCTGTTATACGATGGAAAAAATTGTTGCATTTATATTGTATTTTATGCTTCTGGCGTTGACTTCTAAGGCCCTAACTATTCAATCTGGTGGAGCAACGCCCTAGAGTGAAGAATAGGTTGCCCGGAATGTTGAAATGACCAGTACTTTCACACTGGTTGCAGTTGCTCCTGTTATACCATGGAAAAGCTGTTGGATTTTTATTGTATTTTATGCATCTGGCGTTGAACTCTAAGTCTCTAGCTATTCGATCTGGTGGAGCAACGCCCTAGTGTGAAGCCTAGGTTACCCAGAACGTAGAAATGACCATTACTTTCACACTGTTTGCAATTATTCTTTTTATACGATGGTAAAACTGTTGTATTTATATTGTATTTTATTCTTCTGGCATTGACTTTTAAGCCCCTAACTATTCGATGTGCTGGAGCAACGCCCTAGAGTGAAGCCTAGGTTGCGCCGAACGTAGAGATGACCATCCTTTCACACTTTATGCAATTATTCATTTTATACGATGGAAAAACTGTTGTATTTATATTATATTTTATTCTTCTGACATTGACTCTTAAGGCCCTAACTATTCGATGTCGTGGAGCAACGCCCTAGAGCGAAGCCTAGGTTGACCGGAGCGTAGAAATGACCATTACCTTCACACTGTTTGCAATTATTCATGTTATACGATGGAAAAACTGATGGATTTTTATTGTACTTTATGCTTCTGGCGTTGACTTCTAAGGCCCTATCTATTCGATCTGGTGGGGCAATGCCTCAGGGTTAAGTCTAGGATGCCCGTAACGTTGAAATGGCCATTACTTTCACACTGGTTGCAATTACTCGTTTTATACGATGGAAATACTATTGTATTTATATTGTATTTTATGCTTCTGGCGTTGACTTCTATGGCCCTAACTATTCGATCTGGTGGAGCAACGCCCTAGAGTGAAGCCTAGGTTGCCCGGAACGTAGAAATGACCATTACCTTCACACTGTTTGCGTTTATTCATTTTATACGATGGTAAAACTGTTGTATTTATTTTGTATTTTATGCTTCTGGCATTGACTTCTAATGCCCTAGCTATTCCATCTGGTGGAGCAACGCCCTAGAGTGGAGCCTAGATCTCCCGAAACGTGGAAATGACCATTACTTTCACTCCGGTTGCAATTATTCCAGCTATACGATCGACAAACTGTTGGATCTATATTGTACTTTATGCTTCAGGCGTTGACTTCTTAGGCCCTAACTATTCGATCTGGTTGAACAACGCCCTAGGGTGAAGCATAGGTTGCCCGGAACGTAGAAATGACCATAACTTTCCTACGGGTTGCAATTAATCGTTTGATACGATGGAAAAACTGTTGTATTAATTTTGTATTTGGTGCTTCTGGCGTTGACTTCTTATGCCCTAACTATTCGATCCAGTGGGGCAACGCCCTAGAGTGAAGCCTAGGATGCCCGGAATGTAGAAATGACCATCACTTTCTCACTGTTTGCGATTATTCATTATATATGATGGTAAAACTGTTGTACATATATCGTATTTTATGCTTCTGGCGTTGACTTCTTAGGCCCTAACTATTCGATCAGGTGGAGCAACGCCCTAGGGTGAAGCCTAGGTTGCCAGGAACGCAGAAATGACCATAACTTTCACACTGTTTTCAATTATTCGATTTATACAATGGAAAAACTGTTCTATTTATTTTGTATTTTATGCTTCGGGCGTTGACTTCTATGGCCCTAACTATTCGATCAGGTGGAGCAACGCCCTAGAGTGAAGCCTAGGTTGCCCGGATCGTAGAAATGATCATTACCTTCACACTGTTTGCGGTTATTCATTTTATACGATGGTAAAACTGTTGTACTTATTTTGTATTTTATGCTTCTGGCATTGACTTCCAAGGCCCTAGTTATTCCATCTGGTGGAGCAACGCCCTAGAGTGGAGCCTAGATCGCCCGAAACGTGGAAATGACCATTACTTTCACTCTGGTTGCAATTATTCCAGCTATACGATGGACAAACTGTTGGATTTCGATTGTACTTTATACTTCTGGCGTTGACTTCTAAGGCCCTATGTATTCGATCTGGTGTAGCAATGCCTCAGAGTTAAGTCTAGGATGCCCGCAACGTAGAAATGTCTATTACTTTCACACTGGTTGCAATTATTCGTTTTATACGATGGAAAAGCTGTTGTACATATATCGTATTTTATGCTTCTGGCGTTGACTTCTTAGGCCCTAACTATTCGATCTGGTGGAGCAACGCCCTAGAGTGGAGCCTAGGTCGCCCGAAACGTGGAAATGACCATTACTTTCACTCTGGTTGCAATTATTCCAGCTATACGATGGACAAACTGTTGGATTTTGATTGTACTTTATGCTTCAGGCGTTGACTTCTTAGGCCCTAACTATTCGCTCTGGTGGAACAACGCCCTAGGGTGAAGCCTAGGTTGCCCGGAACGTAGAAATGACCATTACCTTCATACTGTTTGCGATTATTCATTTTATACGTTGGTAAAACTGTTGTACATATATCGTATTATATGCTTCTGGCGTTGACTTCTTAGGCCCTAGCTATTCCATCAGGTGGAGTAACGCCCTAGGGTGAAGCCTAGGTTGCCCGGAACGTATAAATGACCATATCTTTCAGACTGGTTGCAATTACTCCTGTTATACGATGAAAAAAATGTTGTATTTTTATTGTATTTTATGCTTCAGGCGTTGACTTCTAAGGCCCTAACTATTCGCTCTGGTGGAACAACGCCGTAGGGTGAAGCCTAGGTTGCCCGTAACGTAGAAATGACCATTACCTTCATACTATTTGCGATTATTCATTTTATACGTTGGTAAAACTGTTGTACATATATCGTATTATATGCTTCTGGCGTTGACTTCTTAGGCCTTAACTATTCGATCTGGTGGAGCAACGCCCTAGAGCGGAACCTAGGTTGCCCGGAACGTAGAAATGACCATTACTTTCACACTGGTTGCTATTATTCCTGTTATACGATGGACAAACTGTTGGATTTTTATTGTACTTTAAGCTTCTGGCGTTGACTTCTTAGGTCCTAACTATTGGATCTGGTCGAGCAACGCCTAAGGTGAAGCCAAGGTTGCCCGGAACGTAGAAATGACCATAGCCTTCATACTGATTGCAATTTTTCGTTTTATACGATGGAAAAACTGTTTTACTTATATTGTATGTTATGCCTCTGGCGTTGACTCCTAAGGCCGTAGCTATTCGATGTGGTGGAGCGATGCCCTAGAGTGAAGCCTAGGTCGCCCGGAACGTAGAAATGACCATACCTTTCACACTGGTTGCAATTATCCTTGTTATACAATGTAATAAATGTTGTATTTATATTGCAGTTTATGCTTCTGGCGTTGACTTCTTACGCCCTAGCTATTCGATCCGGTGGAGCAACGCCCTAGAGTGAAGCCTAGGTTGCCCGGAATGTAGAAATGACCATAACTTTCATACTGGTTGCAATTATTCGTTTTATACGATGGAAAAACTGTTGTATTAATTTTGTATTTGGTGCTTCTGGCGTTGACTTCTTATGCCCTAACTATTCGATCCGGTGGAGCAACGCCCTAGAGTGAAGCCTAGGTTGCCCGGAATGTAGAAATGACCATCACTTTCACACTGGTTGCAATTATTCTTGTTATACGATGGAAAAACTGTTCTATTTATTTTGTATTTTATGCTTCGGGCGTTGACTTCTATGGCCCTAACTATTCGATCTGGTGGAGCATCGCCCTAGAGTGAAGCCTTGGTTGCCCGGAACGTAGAAATGACCATTACCTTCACACTGTTTGCGATTATTCATTTTATACGATGGTAAAACTGCTGTATTTATTTTGTATTTTATGCTTCTGGCGTTGACTTCTAAGGCCCTCGCTGTTCCATCTGGTGGAGCAACGCCCTAGAGTGGAGCCTAGGTCGCCCGAAACGTGGAAATGACCATTACTTTCACTCTGGTTGCAATTACTCCAGCTATACGATGGACAAACTGTTGGATTTCGATTGTACTTTATACTTCTGGCGTTGACTTCTAAGGCCCTATGTATTAGATCTGGTGTAGCAATGCCTCAGAGGTAAGTCTAGGATGCCCGCAACGTAGAAATGTATATTACTTTCACACTGGTTGCAATTATTCGTTCTTTACGATGGAAAAACTGTTGTACATATATCGTATTTTATGCTTCTGGCGTTGACTTCTTAGGCCCTAACTATTCGATCAGGTGGAGCAACGCCCTAGGGTGAAGCCTAGGTTGCCAGGAACGTAGAAATGACCATAACTTTCACACTGGTTTCAATCATTCGATTTATACAATGGAAAAACTGTTGTATTTATTTTGTATTTTATGCTTCGGGCGTTGACTTCTATGGCCCTAACTATTCGACCAGGTGGAGCAACGCCCTAGAGTGAAGCCTAGGTTGCCCGGATCGTAGAAATGACCATTACCTTCACACTGTTTGCGATTATTCATTTTATACGTTGGTAAAACTGTTGTACATATATCGTATTATATGCTTCTGGCGTTGACTTCTTAGGCCTTAGCTGTTCGATCAGGTGGAGTAACGCCCTAGGGTGAAGCCTAGGTTGCCCGGAACGTAGAAATGACCATAAATTTCATACGGGTTGCAATAATTCGTTTGATACGATGGAAAAACTGTTGTATTAATTTTGTGTTTGGTGCTTCAGGCGTTGACTTCTTAGGCCCTAACTATTCGCTCTGGTGGAACAACGCCGTAGGGTGAAGACTAGGTTGCCCGGAACGTAGAAATGACCATTACCTTCACACTGGTTACAATTATTCTTGTTATACAATGGAAAAACTGTTGTATTTATTTTGTATTTTACGCTTCTGGCGTTTACTTCTTAGGACCTAACTATTCGATCAGGTGGAGCAACGCCTCAGGGTGAAGCCTAGGTTGCCCGGAACGTAGAAATGACCATAACTTTCATACTGGTTGAATTATTCGTTTTATACGATGGAAAAACTGTTGTATTTATTTTGTATTTGGTGCTTCTGGCGTTGACTTCTTAGGCCCTAGCTGTTAGATGTGGAGGACCAACGCCCTAGAGTGAAGTCTAGGTTGCCCGGAACGTATAAATGACCATATCTTTCAGACTGGTTGCAATTATTCCTGTTATACGCTGAAAAAAATGTTGTATTTTTATTGTATTTTATGCTTCAGGCGTTGACTTCTAAGGCCCTAACTATTCGATCTGGTGAAGCAAAGCCCTAGAGTGAAGCCTAGGTTGTCCGGAACGTAAATGACCGTTACTTTCACACTGTTTGCAAATGTACATTATATACGATGGAAAAGCTGTTGTATTTATTTTGTATTTTATGCTTCTGGCGTTGACTTCTTAGGCCCTAACTATTTGATCTGGTGGAGCACCGCCCTGTAGTGAAGCCTAGGTTGCCCGGAACGTAGAAATGACCATAACTTTCACACTGGTTTCAATTATTCGTTTTATACAATGGAAAAACTGTTCTATTTATTTGGTATTTTATGCTTCGGGCGTTGACTTCTATGGCCCTAACTATTCGATCTGGTGGAGCAACGCCCTAGAGTGAAACCTAGGTTGCCTGGATTGTAGAAATGGCCATTACCTTCACACTGTTTGCGATTATTCATTTTATACGATGGTAAAACTGTTGTACATATATCGTATTTTATGTTCCTGGCGTTGTCTTCTTAGGCCCTAACTATTCGATCAGCTGGAGCAACGCCCTATGGTGAAGCCTGGGTAGCCCGGAACGTAGAAATGACCATAACTTTCGTACTGGTTGCAATTATTCGTTTTATATGATGGAAAAACTGTTGTATTTATTTTGTATTTGGTGCTTCTGCCGTTGACTTCTTAGGCCCTAACTGTAGGATGTGGTGGACCAACGCCCTAGAGTGAAGCCTAGGTTGCCCGGAACGTGGAAATGACAATCACGGTCACATTTGTTGCAATTATTCCCGTTATACGATGGAAATCTGTTGTATTTTTATTGTATTTTATGTTTCGGGCGTTGACTTCTAAGGCCGCAGCTATTCGATATGGTGGAGCAACGCCCTAGAGTGAAGCCTAGGACGCCCGAAGCGTAGAAATGACCATTACTTTCACTCTGGTTGCAATTATGCATGCTTTACGATGGAAAAACTGTTGTATTTTTATTGTATTTTATGCTTCTAGCGTTGAATTCTTAGGCCCTAACTGTTGGATCAGGTGGAGCAACGCCCTGGAGTGAAGCCTAGGTTGCCCGGAACGTAGTAATGACCAGTACTTTCGCACTTGTTGTAGCTTTCCTGTTATACGATGGAAAAACTGTTGCATTTTTATTGTATTTTATGCTTCTGACGTTGTATTCAAAGTCCCAAACTATTCGATCTGGTGGAGCAACGCCCTGGAGTTAAGATTAGGTTGCCCGGAACGTAGAAATGACCATAACTTTCACACTGTTTGCAATGATTCATTTTATACGATGGAAAAGCTGTTGTATTTATATTGTATTTTATGCTTCTGGAGTTGACTTCTAAGGCCGTAGCTATTCGATGTGGTGGAGCAACGCCCAAGAGTGAAACCTAGGTTGCGCGGAACGTAGAAATGACCATTACTTTCACACTGGTTGCAAGTATTCATTTTATACGATGGAAAAACTGTTGCATTTTTATTGTATTTCATGCGTCTGGCGTTAAATTCTAAGTCCATAACTATGCGATCTGCTGGAGCAACGCCCTGCAGTTAAGCCTAGGTTGCCCGGAACGTGGAGATGACCTTTACTTTCCCACTCTCTGCAAATATACATAATATACGATGGAAAAGCTGTTGTATTTATATTGTATTTTATGCTTCTGGCGTTGACTTCTTAGGCCGTAACTATTCGATCTAGTGGAACAACGCCCTAGGGTGAAGCCTAGGTTGCCCGGTACGTAGAAATGACCATAACTTTCATACTGGTTGCAATTATTCGTTTTATACGATGGGAAAACTGTTGTATTTATATTGTATTTTATGCTTCTGGCGTTGACTTCTAAGGCTGTAACTATTCGATGCGGTGGAGCAACGCCCTGGAGTGAAGCCTATGTTTCCCGGTACGCAGAAATGGCCATCACTTTCAACCTGGTTGCAATTATTCGTTATATACGATGGAAAAACTGTTGTATTTATTTTGTATTTGGTGCTTCTGTCGTTGACTTCTTAGGCCCAAACTATTGGATCTGGTGGAACAACGCCCTAGGGTGAAGCCTAGGTTGCCCGGAACGTAGGAATGACCACAACTTTCACACTGGTTTCAATCATTCGTGTTATAAAATGGAAAAACTGTTCTATTTATTTTGTATTTTATTCTTCGGGCGTTGACTTCTATGGCCCTAACTATTCGATCTGGTGGAGCAACGCCCTAGAGTGAAGCCTAGGTTGCCCGGAACGTAGAAATGACCATTACCTTCACACTGTTTGCGTTTATTCATTTTATACGATGGTAAAACTGTTGTATTTATTTTGTATTTTATGCATCTGGCATTGACTTCTAATGCCCTAGCTATTCCATCTGGTGGAGCAACGCCCTGGAGTGGAGCCTAGATCTCCCGAAACGTGGAAATGACCATTACTTTCACTCCGGTTGCAATTATTCCAGCTATACGATCGACAAACTGTTGGATCTATATTGTACTTTATGCTTCAGGCGTTGACTTCTTAGGCCCTAACTATTCGATCTGGTTGAACAACGCCCTAGGGTGAAGCCTAGGTTGCCCGGAACGTAGAAATGACCATAACTTTCCTACGGGTTGCAATTATTCGTTTGATACGATGGAAAAACTGTTGTATTAATTTTGTATTTGGTGCTTCTGGCGTTGACTTCTTATGCCCTAACTATTCGATCCAGTGGAGCAACGCCCTAGAGTGAAGCCTAGGATGCCCGGAATGTAGAAATGACCATCACTTTCTCACTGTTTGCGATTATTCATTATATACGATGGTAAAACTGTTGTACATATATCGTATTTTATGCTTCTGGCGTTGACTTCTTAGGCCCTAACTATTCGATCAGGTGGAGCAACGCCCTAGGGTGAAGCCTAGGTTGCCAGGAACGCAGAAATGACCATAACTTTCACACTGGTTTCAATTATTCGATTTATACAATGGAAAAACTGTTCTATTTATTTTGTATTTTATGCTTCGGGCGTTGACTTCTAAGGCCCTAACTATTCGCTCTGGTGGAACAACGCCGTATGGTGAAGCCTAGGTTGCCCGGAACGTAGAAATGACCATTACCTTCATACTATTTGCGATTATTCATTTTATACGTTGGTAAAACTGTTGTACATATATCGTATTATATGCTTCTGGCGTTGACTTCTTAGGCCTTAACTATTCGATCTGGTGGAGCAACGCCCTAGAGAGAAGCCTAGATTGCCCGGACCGTAGAAATGACCATTACCTTCAGGCTTGTTGCAATTATTCCTGTTATACGATGAAAGAACTGTTGTACTTTTATTGTATTTTATGTGTCTGGAGTTGTTTTCTAAGGCCCTAACTATTCGATGTGCTGGAGCAACGCCCTAGAGCGGAACCTAGGTTGCCCGGAACGTAGAAATGACCATTACTTTCACACTGGTTGCTATTATTCCTGTTATACGATGGACAAACTGTTGGATTTTTATTGTACTTTAAGCTTCTGGCGTTGACTTCTTAGGTCCTAACTATTGGATCTGGTCGAGCAACGCCTAAGGTGAAGCCTAGGTTGCCGGGAACGTAGAAATGACCATAGCCTTCATACTGATTGCAATTTTTCGTTTTATACGATGGAAAAACTGTTGTACTTATATTGTATGTTATGCCTCTGGCGTTGACTCCTAAGGCCGTAGCTATTCGATGTGGTGGAGCAATGCCCTAGAGTGAAGCCTAGGTCGCCCGGAACGTAGAAATGACCATACCTTTCACACTGGTTGCAATTATCCTTGTTATACAAGGTAATAAATGTTGTATTTACATTGCAGTTTATGCTTCTGGCGTTGACTTCTTAGGCCCTAACTATTGGATCTGGTGGAACAACGCCCTAGATAGAAGCCTAGGTTGCCGGGAACGTAGAAATGACCATGACTTTCATACTGGTTGCAATTATTCGTTTTATACGATGGAAAAACTGTTGTATTTATATTGTATTTTATGCGTCTGGAGTTGTTTTCTAAGGCCCTAACCATTCGACCTGGTGGACCAACGCCCTAGAGTGAAGCCTAGGTTGTACGGAACGCAGAAATGCCCATTACTTTCACACTGGATGTAATTATTCCTGTTATACGATGGAATAACTGTTGTATTTTTATTTTATTTTGTGCTTCTGGCGTTGTCTTCTAAGGCCCTAGCTATTCTATCTGGTGGAGCAACGCTCTAAAGTGAAACCTAGGTTGCGCGGAACTTAGAAATGACCATCACCTTCACTCTGGTTGCAATTATTCCTGTTATACGATGGAAAGCCTGTGGTATTTTTATTGTATTTTATGCTCCGGGCTTTGACTTCTGAGGTCCTAACCATTGGATCTGCTGCAGCAACGCCCTAGGGTGAAGCCTAGGTTGCCCGGAACGTAGAACTGACCATTACCTTCACACTGGTAGTAACTATTCCTGTTATAAATGGAATAACTGTTGTATTTTTATTTTATTTTATGTTTCTGGCGATGACTTCTAAGGCCCTAGCTATTCGATCTGGTGGAGCAACGCCCTAGAGTGAAGCCTAGGTGGCCCGGAACGTAGAAATGACTATTACCTTCACACTGGTTGCTATTATTCCTGTTATACGATTGAAAAACTGTTGTATTTCTATTGTATTTTATGCTTCTGGCGTTGACTTCTTAGGCCCTAACTATTCGATCTTGTGGAGCAATGCCCTAGAGAGAAGCCTAGAATTCCCGGAACGTAGAAATGACCATTACCTTCAGGCTTGTTGCAATTATTCCTGTTATGCGATGAAAAAACTGTTGTATTTTTACTGTATTTTATGCGTCTGGCGTTGACTTCTAAGGCCCTAGCTATTCGACCTGGAGGAGCAACGCTCTAGAGTGAAGCCTAGGTTGCACGGAAATTAGAAATGACCATCACCTTCACTCTGGTTGCAATTATTCCTGTTATACGATGGAATAACTGTTGTATTTGTATTGTATTTTATGCTTCGGGCGTTGACTTCTAAGGTCCTGACTATTGGATGTGGTGGAGCAACGCCCTAAGGTGAAGCCTAGGTTGCCTGGAACGTAGAAAAGACCATTACTTTCATACTGGTTGCAATTATTCGTTTTATACGATGGAAAAACTGTTGTATTTATATTGCGTTTTATGCTTCGGGCGTTGACTTCTAAGGCCCTAGCTATTCGATTTGGTGGAGCAACGCCCTAGAGTGGAGCCTGGGTTGCACGGAACGTAGCAATGACCACTACTTTCTCACTGGTTACAATTATTCGTTTTTTACGATGGACAGACTGTTGTATTTATTCTGTATTTGGTGCTTCTGGCGTTGACTTCTTAGGCCCTAACTATTGGATCTGCTGGACCAACGCCCTAGAGTGAAGCCGAGGTTGCCCGGAACGTGGAAGTGACCATCACTTTCACACTGGTTTAAATTATTCTCGTTATACGACAGAAAAACTATTGTACTTTTATTGTATTTTATGTATCGCGCGTTGACTTCTAAGGCCCTAGCTATTCGATCTGGTGGAACAACACCCTAGAGAGGAGTCTAGGTTGCCCGGAACGTAGAAATGACCATACCTTTTACACTCGTGCAATTATTCGTTTTACACGATGGAAAGGCCATTGTATTTATTTTATATTTTATCCTGCTGGCGTTGACTTCTTAGGCCCTAACTATTCTATCTGGTGGACCGACGATCCAGAGTGAAGCCTAGGTCGCCCGTAACGTAGAAATGACCGTCATTTTCACTCTGGTTGCAATTATTCCTGTTTTACGATGGAAAAACTGTTGTATTTTTACTGCATTTTATGCTTCGGGCGTTGACTACTAGGGTCCTAGCTATTCGATCTGGTGGGGCAACGTCCAAGTGTGATGCCTATGTTACCCGGAAGGTAGAAATAACCATAACTTCCACACTGGTTGCAATTATTCTCGTTATACGATGGAAAAACTATTGTATTTTTATTGTATATTATGTTTCGGGCGTTGTCTTCCAAGGGCCTAGCTATTCGATCTGGTGGTGCAACGCCCTAGAGTGAAGCCTAGGTAGCCCGCAACGTAGAAATGACCATTACTTTCACACTGGTTGCAATTATTCATGCTATACGATGGAAAAACTGTTGCATTTTTATTGTATTTTCTGCTTCTGGCTTTGACTTCTAAGGTCCTAGCTATTCGATCTGGTGGGGCAACGTCCAAGTGTGAAGCCTAGGTTGCCCGGAACGTAGAAATGACCATTACTTCCACACTGGTTGCAATTATTCTCGTTATACGATGGAAAAACTATTGTATTTTTATTGTATATTATGTTTCGGGCGTTGACTTCCAAGGGCCTAGCTATTCGATCTGGTGGTGCAACGCCCTAGAGTGAAGCCTAGGTTGCCCGCAACGTAGAAATGACCATTACTTTCGCACTGGTTGCAATTATTCATGCTATACGATGGAAAAACTGTTGCATTTTTATTGTATTTTCTGCTTCTGGCTTTGACTTCTAAGGTCCTATCTATTCGATCTGGTGGGGCAACGTCCAAGAGTGAAGCCTAGGTTGCCCGGAACGTAGAAATGACCATTACTTTCACTCTGGTTGCAATTATTCCTGTTATACGATGGAAAAACTGTTGTATTTATATCGTTTTTTATAGTTATGGCGTTGCCTTCTAAGGCCGTAGCTATTCGATGTGGCGCAGCAACGCCCTAGAGTGAAGCCTAGGTTGCCCGTATCGTAGAAATGAACATATCTTTCACACTGGTTGCAATTATTCCTGCTATACGATTGAAAAACTGTTGTATTTCTATTGTATTTTATGCTTCTGGCGTTGACTTCTTAGGCCTTAACTATTCGATCTGGTGGAGCAACGCCCTAGAGAGAAGCCTAGATTGCCCGGAACGTAGAAATGACCATTACCTTCAGGCTTGTTGCAATTATTCCTGTTATACGATGAAAAAACTGTTGTACTTTTATTGTATTTTATGCGTCTGGAGTTGTTTTCTAAGGCCCTAACTATTCGATGTGCTGGAGCAACGCCCTAGAGCGGAACCTAGGTTGCCCGGAACGTAGAAATGACCATTACTTTCACACTGGTTGCTATTATTCCTGTTATACGATGGACAAACTGTTGGATTTTTATTGTACTTTAAGCTTCTGGCGTTGACTTCTTAGGCCCTAACTATTGGATCTGGTCGAGCAACGCCTAACGTGAAGCCTAGGTTGCCCGGAACGTAGAAATGACCATAACCTTCATACTGATTGCAATTTTTCGTTTTTTACGATGGAAAAACTGTTGTACTTATATTGTATGTTATGCCTCTGGCGTTGACTCCTAAGGCCGTAGCTATTCGATGTGGTGGAGCAACGCCCTAGCGTGAAGCCTAGGTTGCCCGGAACGTAGAAATAACCATTACTTCCACACAGTTTGCAATTATTCATTTTATACAATGGAAAAACTATTGTAGTTATATTGTATTTTATAGTTATGGCTTTGACTTCTAAGGCCGTAGGTATTCGATGTGGTGGAGCAATGCCCTAGAGTGAAGCCTAGGTCGCCCGGAACGTAGAAATGACCATACCTTTCACACTGGTTGCAATTATCCTTGTTATACAAGGTAATAACTGTTGAATTTATATTGCAGTTTATGCTTCTGGCGTTGACTTCTTTGGCCCTAACTATTGGATCTGGTGGAACAACGCCCTAGATAGAAGCCTAGGTTGCCGGGAACGTAGAAATGACCATAACTTTCATACTGGTTGCAATTATTCGTTTTATACGATGGAAAAACTGTTGTATTTATATTGTATTTTATGCTTCTGGCGTTGACTTCTGAGGCCCTATGTATTCGATCTGGTGGAGCAACGCCATAGAGTGAAGCCTAGGTTCCCCAAAACGTAGAAATGACCATTACTTTCACACTGGTTGCTATTATTCGTTTTATATGGTGGAAACACTGTTGTATTTATACTGTATTTTATGCTTCTGGCGTTGACTTCTTAGGCCCTAACTGTTCGATCTTGTGGAATAACGCCCTAGAATGATGCCTAGGTTGCCCGGAACGTAGAAATGCCCATTACTTTCACACTGGTTGCAATTATCATGCTATACGATGGAAAAACTGTTGCATTTTTATTGTATTTTCTGCTTCTGGCTTTGACTTCTAAGGTCCTTGCAATTCGATCTGTTGGGGCAACGTCCAAGAGTGAAGCCTATGTTCCCTGGAAAGTAGAAATGACCATAACCTTCACACTGTTTGCAATTATTCGTTTTATATGATGGAAAAACTGTAGTATCTATTTTGTTTTCGGTGCTTCTGGCGTTGACTTCTTAGACCGTAGCTATTCGATGTGGTGGGGCAGCGCCCTAGAATGAAGCCTAGGTTGCCCGGAACCTAGAAATGACCATAACTTTCACACTGGTTGCAATTATTCGTTTTATACGATGGAAAACCTGTTGTATTTTTACTGCATTTTATGCTTCTGGCGTTGACTTCTAAGGCCGTAACTATTCGATCTGGTGTAGCAACGCCCAAGAGCAAAGCCTAGCTTGCGCAGAACGTAGAAATGACCATAACATTCACACTGGTTGCTATTATTCGTCTTATACGATGGAAAACCTGTTGTATTTTTACTGCATTTTATGCTTCTGGCGTTGACTTCTAAGGCCGTAACTATTCGATCTGGTGTAGCAACGCCCAAGAGCAAAGCCTAGCTTGCCCGGAACGTAGAAATGACCATAACATTCACACTGGTTGCTATTATTCGTTTTATACGATGGAACAACTGTAGTATTTATAGTGTACTTAATGCTTCTGGCGTTGACTTCTAAGGCCCTAACTATTCGATCTGGTAGAGCAACGCCCTAGAGTTAAGCCTAGATTGCCCGGAACGTAGAAATGACCATAACTTTCATACTGGTTGCAATTATTCGTTTTATACGATGGAAAAACTGTTGTATTTATATTGTATTTTATGCTTCTGGCGTTGACTTCTGAGGCCCTATGTATTCGATCTGGTGGATCAACGCCCTAGAGTGAAGCCTAGGTTGCCCGGAACGTGGAAATGTCCATCACTTTCACACTGGTTGCAATTATCCGGTTTATATGATGGAAAAACTGTTGTATTTATACTGTATTTTATGCTTCTGGCGTTGACTTCTTTGGCCCAGACTGTTCGATCTAGTGGAACAACGCCCTAGAATGAAGCCTAGGTTGCCCGGAACGTAGAAATGACCATTATTTTCACACTGACTGCAATTATTCGTTTTATACAATGGAAAAACTGTTCTATTAATTTTGTATCGAATGCTTCGGGCGTTGACTTCTAAGGCCCAAACTATTCGATCTGGTGGAGCAACGCCCTAGAGTGAAGCCTAGGTACCTCAAAACGTAGAAATGACCATTGCTTTCACACTGGTTGCTATTATTCGTTTTATATGATGGAAATACTGTTGTATTTATTTTGTATTTGGTGCTTCTGGCGTTGACTTCTTAGGCCCTAACTATTGGATCTGGTGGACCAACGCCCTAGAGTGAAGCCTAGGATGCCCGGAACGTGGAAATGACCATCACCTTCACACTCGTTGCAATTATTCGTTTTATATGATGGAAAAACTGTTGTATTTATACTGTATTTGGTGCTTCAGGCGTTGAATTCTTAGGCCCTAACTATTGGATCTGGTGGACCAACGCCCGAGAGTGAAGCCTAGGTTGCCCGGAACGTGGAAATGTCCATCACTTTCACACTGGCTGCTATTATTCGTTTTATATGACGGAAAAACTGTTGTATTTATATTGCATTTTATGCTTCGGGCGTTGACTTCTAAGGCCCTAACTATTGGATCTGCTGTTCCAACGTCCTCGAGTGATGCCTAGGTTTCCCGGAACGTAGAAATGACCATCAGTTTCACACTGTTTGCTATTATTCGTTTTATATGATGGAAAAACGGTTGTATTTATATTGCGTTTTATGCTCCGGGCGTTGACTTCTTAGGCCCTAGCTGTTCGATTTGGTGGAGCAACGCCCTAGGGTGGAGCCTCGGATGCACGGAACGTAGCAATGACCACTACTTTCACACTGGTTACAATTATTCGTTTTATACGATGGAAAAACTGTTGTACATATATCGTATTTTATTCTTCTGGCGTTGACTTCTTATACCCTAACTATTCGGTCTGGTGGAACAACGCCCTAGAGTGAAGCCTAGGTTGCCCGGAACGTAGAAATGACCATCACTTTCACACTGGTTGCTATTATTCGTTTTATATGATGGAAAAACTGTTGTATTTATATTGCATTTTATGCTTCGGGCGTTGACTTCTAAGGCCATAGCTATTCGATGTGGTGGAACAACGCCCTAGAGTGAAGCCTATGTTGCCCGGAACGTAGAAATGACCATTACTTTCACACTGGTTGCAATTATTCCTGCTATACCATGGAAAAAATGTTGTATTTATTTTGTATTTTATGGTTCGGGCGTTGACTTCTAAGGCCCTAACTATTGGATCTGGTGTACCAACGCTCTGGAGTGAAGTGTAGGTTGCCAGGAACGTAGAAATGACCATCACTTTCACACTGTTTGCAATTATTCCTGTTATACGATGGAAAAAATGTTGTATTTATACTGTATATTATGCTTCTGGCGTTGACTTAGTAGGCCCTAACTAGTGGATCTGGTGGAGCAACGCCCTAGGCTGAAGCCTAGGTTGCCCGGGACGTAGAAATGACCATTACTTTCACACCGGTTGCAATTACTCGCCTTATACGATGGAAAAGCTGTTGTATTTATACTGTATTTGGTGCTTCTGGCGTTGACTTCTTAGGCCCTAACTATTGGATCTGGTGGATCAACGCCCTAGAGTGAAGCCTAGGTTGCCCGGAACGTGGAAATGTCCATCACTTTCACACTGGTTGCAATTACTCGCCTTATACGATGGAAAAGCTGTTGTATTTATACTGTATTTGGTGCTTCTGGCGTTGACTTCTGAGGCCCTATGTATTCGATCTGGAGGATCAACGCCCTAGAGTGAAGCCTAGGTTTCCCGGAACGTGGAAATGTCCATCACTTTCACACTGGTTGCAATTATCCGGTTTATATGATGGAAAAACTGTTGTATTTATACTGTATTTTATGCTTCTGGCGTTGACTTCTTTGGCCCAGACTGTTCGATCTAGTGGAACAACGCCCTAGAATGAAGCCTAGGTTGCCCGGAACGTAGAAATGACCATTATTTTCACACTGACTGCAATTATTCGTTTTATACAATGGAAAAACTGTTCTATTAATTTTGTATCGAATGCTTCGGGCGTTGACTTCTAAGGCCCAAACTATTCGATCTGGTGGAGCAACGCCCTAGAGTGAAGCCTAGGTTGCCCGGAACGTGGAAATGTCCATCACTTTCACACTGGTTGCAATTATCCGGTTTATATGATGCAAAAACTGTTGTATTTATACTTTATTTTATGCTTCTGGCGTTGACTTCTTTGGCCCAGACTGTTCGATCTAGTGGAACAACGCCCTAGAATGAAGCCTAGGTTGCCCGGAACGTAGAAATGACCATATCTTTCACACTGGTTGCAATGATTCCTGCTATACGATGGAAAAACTGTTGTATTTATTTTGTATTTTATGCTTCTGGCGTTGACTTCTAAGGTCGTAGCTATTCGATGTGGTGGAACAACGCCCTAGAGTGAAGCCTATGTTGCCCGGAACGTAGAAATGACCATTACTTTCACACTGGTTGCAATTATTCCTGCTATACCATGGAAAAAATGTTGTATTTATTTTGTATTTTATGGTTCGGGCGTTGACTTCTAAGGCCCTAACTATTGGATCTGGTGTACCAACGCTCTGGAGTGAAGTGTAGGTTGCCAGGAACGTAGAAATGACCATCACTTTCACACTGTTTGCAATTATTCCTGTTATACGATGGAAAAAATGTTGTATTTATACTGTATATTATGCTTCTGGCGTTGACTTAGTAGGCCCTAACTAGTGGATCTGGTGGAGCAACGCCCTAGGCTGAAGCCTAGGTTCCCCGGGACGTAGAAATGACCATTACTTTCACACCGGTTGCAATTACTCGCCTTATACGATGGAAAAGCTGTTGTATTTATACTGTATTTGGTGCTTCTGGCGTTGACTTCTTAGGCCCTAACTATTGGATCTGGTGGATCAACGCCCTAGAGTGAAGCCTAGGTTGCCCGGAACGTGGAAATGTCCATCACTTTCACACTGGTTGCAATTATCCGGTTTATATGATGGAAAAACTGTTGTATTTATACAGTATTTGGAGCTTCAGGCGTTGACTTCTTAGGCCCTAACTATTGGATCTGGTGGAGCAACGCCCCAGAGTGAAGCCTAGGTTGCCCGTAACGTAGAAATTACCATAACTTTCACACTGGTTGCAATTACTCGTCTTATACGATGGAAAAGCTGTTGTATTTATATTGTGTTTTATGCTTCTGGCGTTGACTTCTAAGGCCGTAGCTATTCGGTGTGGTAGAGCAACGCCCTAGAGAGGAGCCTAGGTTGCCCGGAACGTAGAAATGACCATATCTTTCACACTGGTTGCAATTATCCGGTTTATATGATGGAAAAACTGTTGTATTTATACTGTATTTTATGCTTCTGGCGTTGACTTCTTTGGCCCAGACTGTTCGATCTAGTGGAACAACGCCCTAGAATGAAGCCTAGGTTGCCCGGAACGTAGAAATGACCATTATTTTCACACTGACTGCAATTATTCGTTATATACAATGGAAAAACTGTTCTATTAATTTTGTATCGAATGCTTCGGGCGTTGACTTCTAAGGCCCAAACTATTCGATCTGGTGGAGCAACGCCCTAGAGTGAAGCCTAGGTACCTCAAAACGTAGAAATGACCATTGCTTTCACACTGGTTGCTATTATTCGTTTTATATGATGGAAATACTGTTGTATTTATTTTGTATTTGGTGCTTCTGGCGTTGACTTCTTAGGCCCTAACTATTGGATCTGGTGGACCAACGCCCTAGAGTGAAGCCTAGGATGCCCGGAACGTGGACATGACCATCACCTTCACACTCGTTGCAATTATTCGTTTTATATGATGGAAAAACTGTTGTATTTATACTGTATTTGGTGCTTCAGGCGTTGACTTCTTAGGCCCTAACTATTGGATCTGGTGGACCAACGCCCGAGAGTGAAGCCTAGGTTGCCCGGAACGTGGAAATGTCCATCACTTTCACACTGGCTGCTATTATTCGTTTTATATGACGGAAAAACTGTTGTATTTATATTGCATTTTATGCTTCGGGCGCTGACTTCTAAGGCCCTAACTATTGGATCTGCTGTTCCAACGTCCTCGAGTGATGCCTAGGTTTCCCGGAACGTAGAAATGACCATCAGTTTCACACTGTTTGCTATTATTCGTTTTATATGATGGAAAAACGGTTGTATTTATATTGCGTTTTATGCTCCGGGCGTTGACTTCTTAGGCCCTAGCTGTTCGATTTGGTGGAGCAACGCCCTAGAGTGGAGCCTGGGATGCACGGAACGTAGCAATGACCACTACTTTCACACTGGTTACAATTATTCGTTTTATACGATGGAAAAACTGTTGTACATATATCGTATTTTATTCTTCTGGCGTTGAGTTCTTATACCCTAACTATTCGGTCTGGTGGAACAACGCCCTAGAGTGAAGCCTAGGTTGCCCGGAACGTAGAAATGGCCATCACTTTCACACTGGTTGCTATTATTCGTTTTATATGATGGAAAAACTGTTGTATTTTAGTGTATTTTGTGCTTCTGGCGTTGACTTCTTAGGCCCTAACTATTCGATCGTGTGGAGCAACGCCCTAGAGTCAAGCCTAGGTTGCCTGGAACGTAGATATGACCATTATATTCACACTGATTGCAATTATTCGTTTTATACAATGGAAAAGCTGTTCTATTAATTTTGTATTTTATGCTTCTGGCGTTGACTTCTAACGCCCTAACTATTCGATGTGGTGGAGCAACGCCCTAGAGCAATACCTAGGTTGCCCGGAACGTAGAAATGACCATATCTTTCACACTGGTTGCAATTATTCCTGCTATACGATGGAAAAACTGTTGTATTTATTTTGTATTTTATGCTTCTGGCGTTGACTTCTAAGGTCGTAGCTATTCGATGTGGTGGAACAACGCCCTAGAGTGAAGCCTATGTTGCCCGGAACGTAGAAATGACCATTACTTTCACACTGGTTGCAATTATTCCTGCTATACCATGGAAAAAATGTTGTATTTATTTTGTATTTTATGGTTCGGGCGTTGACTTCTAAGGCCCTAACTATTGGATCTGGTGTACCAACGCTCTGGAGTGAAGTGTAGGTTGCCAGGAACGTAGAAATGACCATCACTTTCACACTGTTTGCAATTATTCCTGTTATACGATGGAAAAAATGTTGTATTTATACTGTATATTATGCTTCTGGCATTGACTTAGTAGGCCCTAACTAGTGGATCTGGTGGAGCAACGCCCTAGGCTGAAGCCTAGGTTGCCCGGGACGTAGAAATGACCATTACTTTCACACCGGTTGCAATTACTCGCCTTATACGATGGAAAAGCTGTTGTATTTATACTGTATTTGGTGCTTCTGGCGTTGACTTCTTAGGCCCTAACTATTGGATCTGGTGGATCAACGCCCTAGAGTGAAGCCTAGGTTGCCCGGAACGTGGAAATGTCCATCACTTTCACACTGGTTGCAATTACTCGCCTTATACGATGGAAAAGCTGTTGTATTTATACTGTATTTGGTGCTTCTGGCGTTGACTTCTGAGGCCCTATGTATTCGATCTGGAGGATCAACGCCCTAGAGTGAAGCCTAGGTTGCCCGGAACGTGGAAATGTCCATCACTTTCACACTGGTTGCAATTATCCGGTTTATATGATGGAAAAACTGTTGTATTTATACTGTATTTTATGCTTCTGGCGTTGACTTCTTTGGCCCAGACTGTTCGATCTAGTGGAACAACGCCCTAGAATGAAGCCTAGGTTGCCCGGAACGTAGAAATGACCATATCTTTCACACTGGTTGCAATGATTCCTGCTATACGATGGAAAAACTGTTGTATTTATTTTGTATTTTATGCTTCTGGCGTTGACTTCTAAGGTCGTAGCTATTCGATGTGGTGGAACAACGCCCTAGAGTGAAGCCTATGTTGCCCGGAACGTAGAAATGACCATTACTTTCACACTGGTTGCAATTATTCCTGCTATACCATGGAAAAAATGTTGTATTTATTTTGTATTTTATGGTTCGGGCGTTGACTTCTAAGGCCCTAACTATTGGATCTGGTGTACCAACGCTCTGGAGTGAAGTGTAGGTTGCCAGGAACGTAGAAATGACCATCACTTTCACACTGTTTGCAATTATTCCTGTTATACGATGGAAAAAATGTTGTATTTATACTGTATATTATGCTTCTGGCGTTGACTTAGTAGGCCCTAACTAGTGGATCTGGTGGAGCAACGCCCTAGGCTGAAGCCTAGGTTGCCCGGGACGTAGAAATGACCATTACTTTCACACCGGTTGCAATTACTCGCCTTATACGATGGAAAAGCTGTTGTATTTATACTGTATTTGGTGCTTCTGGCGTTGACTTCTTAGGCCCTAACTATTGGATCTGGTGGATCAACGCCCTAGAGTGAAGCCTAGGTTGCCCGGAACGTGGAAATGTCCATCACTTTCACACTGGTTGCAATTATCCGGTTTATATGATGGAAAAACTGTTGTATTTATACTGTATTTGGAGCTTCAGGCGTTGACTTCTTAGGCCCTAACTATTGGATCTGGTGGAGCAACGCCCCAGAGTGAAGCCTAGGTTGCCCGTAACGTAGAAATTACCATAACTTTCACACTGGTTGCAATTACTCGTCTTATACGATGGAAAAGCTGTTGTATTTATATTGTGTTTTATGCTTCTGGCGTTGACTTCTAAGGCCGTAGCTATTCGGTGTGGTAGAGCAACGCCCTAGAGAGGAGCCTAGGTTGCCCGGAACGTAGAAATGACCATATCTTTCACACTGGTTGCAATTATTCCTGTTATACGATGGAAAAACTATTGCATTTATATTGTATTTTATGCTTCTGGGGTTGACTTCTATGGCCGTAGCTATTCGATCTGGTGGAGCAACGCCTTAGAGTGAAGCCTAGGTTGCCGGGAACGTAGAAATGACCATAACTTTCATACTGGTTGGAATGATTCGTTTTATACGATGGAAAAACTGTTGTATTTGTATTGTATTTTATGCTTCTGGCGTTGACTTCTAAGGCCGTAGCTATTCGATGTGGTGGAGCAACGGCCTAGAGTAAAGCCTAGGTTGCCCGGAACGTAGAAGTGACCATATCTTTCACACTGGTTGCAACTATTCCTGTTATACGATGGAAAAACTGTTGTATTTATATTGTATTTTATGCTTCGGGCGTTGACTTCTACGTCCCTAACTATTCGATCTGGTGGAGCAGCGCCCTAGGGTGAAGCCTAGGTTGTCCGGAACGTAGAAATGGCCATATCTTTCACACTGGTTGCAATTATTCCTGTTATACGATGGAAAAACTGTTGTATTTTTACTGCATTTTATGCTCCGGGCGTTGACTTCTAAGGCCCTAACTATTCGATCTGGTGGAGCAACGCCATAGTGTGAAGCCTAGGCTGCCCGGAAGGCAGAAATGACCATTACGTTCACACTGGTTGCCATTATACCTGCTATACGATGGAAAGACTGTTGTATTTATTCTGTATTTTATGCTTCTGGCGTCGTCTTCTAAGGCCGTAACTATTCGATCTGGTGTAGCAATGCCCTAGAGCAAAGCCTAGCTTGCCCAGAACGTAGAAATGACCATAACATTCACACTGGTTGCTATTATTCGTTTTATACGATGGAAAACCTGTTGTATTTTTACTGCATTTTATGCTTCTGGCGTTGACTTCTAAGGCCGTAACTATTCGATCTGGTGTAGCAACGCCCTAGAGCAAAGCCTAGCTTGCCCGGAACGTAGAAATGACCATAACTTTCACACTGGTTGCTATTATTCGTTTTATACGATGGAAAAACTGTTGTATTTATACTGTATTTTATGCTTCTGGCGTTGACATCTAAGGCCCTAACTATTCGATGTGGTGGGGCAACGCCCTAGAGCAAAACCTAGGCTGCCCGGAACGTAGAAATGACCATATCTTTCACACTGGTTGCAATTATTCCTGCTATACGATGGAAAAACTGTTGTATTTATTTTGTATTTTATGCTTCTGGCGTTGACTTCTAAGGTCGTAGCCATTCGATGTGGTGGAACAATGCCCTAGAGTGAAGCCTATCTTGCCCGGAACGTAGAAATGACCATTACTTTCACACTGGTTGCAATTATTCCTGTTATACGATGGAAAAAATGTTGTATTTATTTTGTATTTTATGCTTCGGGCGTTGACTTCTAAGGCCCTAACTATTGGATCTGGTGGACCAACGCTCTGGAGTGAAGTGTAGGTTGCCAGGAACGTAGAAATGACCATCACTTTCACACTCTTTGCAATTATTCCTGTTACACGATGGAAAAACTGTTGTATTTATAATATATTTTTTGCTTCTGGCGTTGACTTCTGAGGCCGTAGCTATTCGATGTGGTGGAGCAACGCCCTAGAGTGAGGCATATGTTGCCCGGAACGTAGACATGACCATTACTTTCACACTGGTTGCAATTATTCCTGTTATACGATGGAAAAAATGTTGTATTTATTTTGTATTTTATGCTTCTGGCATGGACTTCTTAGGCCCTAACTATTGTATCTGGTGGATCAACGACCTAGGGTGTAGCCGAGGTTGCCGGGAACGTAGAAATGACCATAACTTTCATACTGGTTGCAATTATTCGTTTTATACGATGGAAAAACTGTTGTATTTATACTGTATATTATGCTTCTGGCGTTGACTTAGTAGGCCCTAACTAGTGGATCTGGTGGAGCAACGCCCTGGGCTGAAGCCTAGGTTGCCCGGGACGTAGAACTGACCATTACCTCCACACTGTTTGCAATTATTCATTTTATACAATGGAAAAACTGTTGTATTTATATTGTTTTTTATAGTTATGGCGTTGACCTCTAAGGACGTAACTATTCGATCTGGTGTAGCAACGCCCTAGAGCAAAGCCTAGCTTGCCCGGAACGTAGAAATGACCATAACTTTCACACTGGTTGCTATTATTCGTTTTATACGTTGTAAAAACTGTAGTATTTATAGTGTACTTAATGCTTCTGGCGTTGACTTCTAAGGCCCTAACTATTCGATCTGGTAGAGCAACGCCCTAGAGTGAAGCCTAGATTGCCCGGAACGTAGAAATGACCATTAATTTCACACTGGTTGCAATTGTTTGTTTTATACGATGGAAAAGCTGTTGTACTTGTATCGTATTTTATGCTTCTGGCGTTGACTTCTTAGGCCCTAACTATTCGATCTGGTGGAACGACGGCCTAGAGTGAGGCCTAGGTTACCCGGAAAGTAGAAATGACCATCACTTTCACACTGGTTGCTATTATTCGTTTTATATGATGGCAAAACTGTTGTATTTATATAGCATTTTATGCTTCGGGCGTTGACTTCTAAGGCCCTAGCTATTCGATTTGGTAGAGCAACGCCCTAGAGTGGAGCCTGGGTTGCACGGAACGTAGCAATGACCATAACTTTCACACTGGTTGCTATTATTCGTTTTATATGATGGAAAAACTGTTGTATTTATAGTGTATTTTATGCTTCTGGCGTTGACTTCTTAGGCCCTAACTATTGGATCTGGTGGAGCAACGCCCCAGAGTGAAGCCTAGGTTGCCCGGAACGTAGAAATTACCATAACTTTCACACTGGTTGCAATTACTCGTCTTATACGATGGAAAAGCTGTTGTATTTATATTGTGTTTTATGCTTCTGGCGTTGACTTCTAAGGCCGTAGCTGTTCGGTGTGGTAGAGCAACGCCCTAGAGCAAAGCCTAGCTTGCCCGGAACGTAGAAATGACCATAACATTCACACTGGTTGCTATTATTCGTTTTATACGATGGAAAAACTGTAGTATTTATAGTGTACTTAATGCTTCTGGCGTTGACTTCTAAGGCCCTAACTATTCGATCTGGTAGAGCAACGCCCTAGAGTGAAGCCTACATTGCCCGGAACGTAGAAATGACCATTAATTTCACACTGGTTGCAATTGTTTGTTTTATACGATGGAAAAGCTGCTGTACTTGTATCGTATTTTATGCTTCTGGCGTTGACTTCTTAGGCCCTAACTATTCGATCTGGTGGAACGACGCCCTAGAGTGAGGCCTAGGCTTCCCGGAACGTAGAAATGCCCATAACTTTCACACTGGTTGCTATTATTCGTTTTATATGATGGAAAAACTGTTGTATTTATAGTGTATTTTATGCTTCTGGCGTTGACTTCTTAGGCCCTAACTGTTCGATCTTGTGGGGCAACGTCCAAGAATGAAGCCTATGCTGCCCGCAACGTAGAAATGACCATAACTTTCATACTGGTTGCACTTATTCGTTTTATACGATGGAAAAACTGTTGTATTTATACTGTATTTTATGCTTCTGGCGTTGACTTCTAAGGCCCAAACTATTCGATCTGGTGGAGCAACGCCCTAGAGTGAAGCCTAGGTTCCCCAAAACGTAGAAATGACCATTGCTTTCACACTGGTTGCTATTATTCGTTTTATATGATGGAAAAACGGTTGTATTTATATTGCGTTTTATGCTTCGGGCGTTGACTTCTAAGGCCCTAACTATTCGATCTGGTGGAGCAACGCCATAGTGTGAAGCCTAGGCTGCCTGGAAGGTAGAAATGACCATTACGTTCACACTGGTTGCAATTATACCTGCTATACGATGGAAAGACTGTTGTATTTATTCTGTATTTTATGCTTCTGGCGTTGACTTCTGAGGCCGTAACTATTCGATCTGGTGTAGCAACGCCCTAGAGCAAAGCCTAGCTTGCCCGGAACGTAGAAATGACCATAACATTCACACTGGTTGCTATTATTCGTTTTATACGATGGAAAAACTGTAGTATTTATAGTGCACATAATGCTTCTGGCGTTGTCTTCTAAGGCCCTAACTATTCGATCTGGTAGAGCAACGCCCTAGAGCGAAGCCTAGATTGCCCGGAACGTAGAAATGACCATTACCTTTACGCTTGTTGCAATTATTCCTTTTATGCGATGAAAAAACTGCTGTATTTTTATTGTAATTTATGCTTCAGGCGTTGACTTCTCAGGCCGTAGCTATTCGATGCGGTGGAGCAACGCCCTACAGTTAAGCCTAGGTTGCCCGGAACGTAGAAATGACCTTTACTTTCAGACTGTTTGCAAATATACATTATATACGATGGAAAAGCTGTTGTATTTATATTGTATTTTATGCTTATGGCGTTGACTTCTAAGGCCCTAACTATTCGATCTGGTGGAGCAACACCCTAGAGTGAAGCCTAGATTGCCCTGAACGTATAAATGACCATTACTTTCACACTATTTGAAATTATTCATTTTATACGATGGAAAAACTGTTGTACTTATGTTGTATGTTATGCTTCTGGCGTTGACTTCTTAGGACCTGACTATTCGATCTGGTGGAAGAACGCCCCAGAGTGAAGCCTAGGTTGCCCGGAACGTAGTAATGACCTTTGCTTTCACAACGTTTGCAAATATACATTATATACGATGGAAAAGCTGTTGTATTTATATTGTATTTTATGCTTTTGGCGTTGTCTTCTTAGGCCCTAACTATTCGATCTGGTGGAGCAGTGCTCTAGAGTAAAGCCTAGGTTGCACGGAAAGTAGAAATGACCATTACCTTCACACTGTTTGCGATTATTCATCTTATACGATGGTAAAACTGTTGTACTTAGGTTGTATTTTATTCTTCTGGCGTTGAATTCTAAGTCCCTAGCTGTTCGATCTGGTGGGGCAACGCCCTAGAGTGAAGCCTAGGTTTCCCGGAACGTAGAAATGACCATTACTTTCACACTGTTTGCAATTATTCATTTTATACGATGGAAAAACAGTTGTATTTATATTGTATTTTATTCATCTGGCATTGACTTTTAAGGCCCTAACTATTGGATGTGGTGGAGCAACGCCCTAGAGTGAAGCCTAGGTTTACCGGAACGTAGAAATGACCTTTATATTCACACTGTTTGCAAATATACATTATATACGATGGTAAAGCTGTTGTATTTATATTGTATTTTATGCTTCTGGCGTTGACTTCTTAGGCCCTAACTATTCGATCTGGTGGAAGAACGCCCTAGAGTGAAGCCTAGGTTGCCCGGAACGTAGAAATGACATTTACTTTCACACTGTTTGCAAATATACATTATATACGATGGAAAAGCTGTTGTATTTATACTGTATTTTATGCTTCTGGCGTTGTCTTCTTAGGCCCTAACTATTCGATCTGGTGGAGCAATGCTCTAGAGTAAAGCCTAGGTTGCCCGGAACGTGGAAATGACCTTTACATTCACCCTGTTTGCAAATATACATTATATACGATGGTAAAGCTGTTGTATTTAGATTGTATTTTATGCTTCTGGCGTTGACTTCTTAGGCCCTAACTATTCGATCTGGTGGAAGAACGCCCTAGAGTGAAGCCTAGGTTGCCCGGAACGTAGAAATGACCTTTACTTTCACACTGTTTGCAAATATACATTATATACGATGGAAAAGCTGTTGTATTTATACTGTATTTTATTCTTCTGGCGTTGAGTTCTAAGTCCCTAGCTATTCGATCTGGTGGAGCAACGCTCTAGAGTGAAGCCTAGGTTACCCGGAACATAGAAATGACCAGTACCATCACACTGGTTGCAGTTATTCCTGTTATACAATGGAAAAACTGTTGCATTTTTATTGTATTTTATGCTTCTGGCGTTGTATTCAGGGTCCCTAACTATTCGATCTGGTGGAGCAACGCCCTGGAGTTATGCAACGGTTTCCCGGAACGTAGAAATGACCATTACTTTCACACTGGTTGCAATTATTCCTTTTATAGGATGGAAAAACTGTTGTATTTTTATTGTATTTTATGCTTCTGGCGTTAAATTCCATGTCCCTATCTATGCGATCTGGTGGAGCAACGCCCTGCAGTTAAGCCTAGGTTGCCCGGAACGTAGAAAAGATCATAACTTTCACACTGGTTTCAATTATTCGTTTTACACAATGGAAAAACTGTTCCATTTATTTTGTATTTTATGCTTCGGGCGTTGACTTCTAAGGCCCTAACTATTCGATCTGGTGGAGCTACGCCCTTAAGCGAATCCTAGGAAGACCGGATCGTAGAAATGGCCTGTACTTTCACACTGGTTTCAATTATTCGTTTTATACATGGAAAAACTGTTCCATTTATTTTGTATTTTATGCTTCGGGCGTTGACTTCTAAGGCCCTAACTATTCGATCTGGTGGAGCAACGCCCTAGAGTGAAGCCTAGGTTGCCCGGAACGTAGAAATGACCATAACTTTCACACTGTTTGCAAATATACATTATATACGATGGAAAAGCTGTTGTATTTATACTGTATTTTATGCTTCTGGCGTTGTCTTCTTAGGCCCTAACTATTCGATCTGGTGGAGCAACGCCCTTAAGCGAATCCTAGGAAGCCCGGATCGTAGAAATGACCTGTACTTTCACACTGGTTTCAATTATTCGTTTTATACATGGAAAAACTGTTCCATTTATTTTGTATTTTATGCTTCGGGCGTTGACTTCTAAGGCCCTAACTATTCGATCTGGTGGAGCAACGCCCTAGAGTGAAGCCTAGGTTGCCCGGAACGTAGAAATGACCATAACTTTCACACTGTTTGCAAATATACATTATATACGATGGAAAAGCTGTTGTATTTATACTGTATTTTATGCTTCTGGCGTTGTCTTCTTAGGCCCTAACTATTCGATCTGGTGGAGCAACGCCCTTAAGCGAATCCTAGGAAGCCCGGATCGTAGAAATGACCTGTACTTTCACACTGGTTTCAATTATTCGTTTTATACATGGAAAAACTGTTCCATTTATTTTGTATTTTATGCTTCGGGCGTTGACTTCTAAGGCCCTAACTATTCGATCTGGTGGAGCAACGCCCTACAGTTAAGCCTAGTGTGCACAAAACGTAGAAATGACCTTTACTTTCACAATGCTTGCAATTATACATTATATACGATGGAAAAGCTGTTGTATTTATATTGTATTTTATGCTTTTGGCGTTGTCTTCTTAGGCCCTAACTATTCGATCTGGTGGAGCAACGCCCTAGAGTGAAGCCTAGGTTGCCCGGAACGTAGAAATGACCAGTACTTTCACACTGGTTGCAGTTATTCCTGTTATACGACGGAAAAACTGTTGCATTTTTGTTGCATTTTATGCTTCTGGCGTTGAATTCTAAGGCCCTAACTATGCGATCTGGTGGAGCAACGCCCTACAGTTAAGCCTAGGTTGCCCGGAACGTAGAAATGACCTTTACTTTCAGACTGTTTGCAAATATACATTATAAACGATGGAATAGCTGTTGTATTTATATTGTATTTTATGCTTATGGCGTTGACTTCTAAGGCCCTAACTATTCGATCTGGTGGAGCAACACCCTAGAGTGAAGCCTAGATTGCCCGGAACGTATAAATGACCATTACTTTCACACTGTTTGAAATTATTCATTTTATACGATGGAAAAACTGTTGTACTTATGTTGTATGTTATGCTTCTGGTGTTGACTTCTTAGGCCCTGACTATTCGATCTGGTGGAAGAACGCCCCAGAGTGAAGCCTAGGTTGCCCGGAACGTAGTAATGACCTTTGCTTTCACAACGTTTGCAAATATACATTATATACGATGGAAAAGCTGTTGTATTTATATTGTATTTTATGCTTTTGGCGTTGTCTTCTTAGGCCCTAACTATTCGATCTGGTGGAGCAGTGCTCTAGAGTAAAGCCTAGGTTGCACGGAAAGTAGAAATGACCATTACCTTCACACTGTTTGCGATTATTCATCTTATACGATGGTAAAACTGTTGTACTTAGGTTGTATTTTATTCTTCTGGCGTTGAATTCTAAGTCCCTAGCTGTTCGATCTGGTGGAGCAACGTCCTAGAGTGAAGCCTAGGTTGCCCGGAACGTAGAAATGACCAGTACTTTCACACTGGTTGCAGTTATTCCTGTTATTCGACGGAAAAACTGTTGCATTTTTATTGTATTTTATGCTTCTGGTGTTGAATTCTAAGTCACTAACTATGCGATCTGGTGCAGCAACGCCCTACAGTTAAGCCTAGGTTGCCCGGAACGTAGAAATGACCTTTACTTTCACGCTGTTTGCAAATATACATAATATACGATGGTAAAACTGTTGTATTTATAATGTATTTTATGCTTCTGGCGTTGACTTCTAAGGCCCTAGCTATTCCATCTGGTGGAGCAACGCTCTAGAGTGAAGCCTAGGTTGCCCGGAACGTAGAAACGACCAGTACCTTCACACTGGTTGTAGTTATTCCTGTTACACGATGAAAAACTGTTGTATTTTTATTGTATGTTATGCTTCTGGCGTTGAATTCTAAGTCCCTAGCTATTCGATCTGGCGGAGCAATGCTTCAGAGTTAAGTGTATGATGCCCGGAACGTAGAAATGGGCATTACTTTCACACTGGTTGCAGTTACTCCTGTTATACGATGGCAAAACTGTTGTATTTTTATTGCATTTTATGCTTCTGGCGTTGACTTCTAAGGCCCTAACTATTCGATCTGGTGGAGCAACGCCCTACAGTTAAGCCTAGGAAGCCCGGAACGTAGAAATGACCTTTACTTTCACACTGTTTCCAAATATACATTATATACGATGGAAAAGCTGTTGTATTTATATTGTATTTTATGCTTCTGGCGTTAAATTCTAAGTCCCTAACTATGCGATCTGGTGGAGCAACGCCCTACAGTTAAGCCTATGTTGCCCGGAACGTAGAAATGACCTTTACTTTCACACTGTTTGCAAATATACATTATATACGATGGAAAAAATGTTGTATCTATTGTGTATTTTATGCTTCTGGCGCTGACTTCATAGGTCCTAACTATTGGTTCTGGTGGAGCAACGCCCTGGGGTGAAGCCCTGGTTGCGCAGAACATAGGAAAGATCATAACTTTCACACTGGTTTCAATTATTCGTTTTGTACAATGGAAAAACTGGTCTATTTATTTTGTATTTTATGCTTCGGGCGTTGACTTCTAAGGCCTTAACTATTCGATCTGGTGGAGCAACGCCCTACAGTTAAGCCTAGGTTGCCCGGAACGTAGAAATGACCTTTATATTCACACTGTTTGCAAATATACATTATATACGATGGTAAAGCTGTTGTATTTATATTGTATTTTATGCTTCTGGCGTTGACTTCTTAGGCCCTAACTATTCGATCTGGTGGAAGAACGCCCTAGAGTGAAGCCTAGGTTGCCCGGAACGTAGAAATGACATTTACTTTCACACTGTTTGCAAATATACATTATATACGATGGAAATGCTGTTGTATTTATACTGTATTTTATGCTTCTGGCGTTGTCTTCTTAGGCCCTAACTATTCGATCTGGTGGAGCAATGCTCTAGAGTAAAGCCTAGGTTGCCCGGAACGTGGAAATGACCTTTACATTCACCCTGTTTGCAAATATACATTATATACGATGGTAAAGCTGTTGTATTTAGATTGTATTTTATGCTTCTGGCGTTGACTTCTTAGGCCCTAACTATTCGATCTGGTGGAAGAACGCCCTAGAGTGAAGCCTAGGTTGCCCGGAACGTAGAAATGACCTTTACTTTCACACTGTTTGCAAATATACATTATATACGATGGAAAAGCTGTTGTATTTATACTGTATTTTATTCTTCTGGCGTTGAGTTCTAAGTTCCTAGCTATTCGATCTGGTGGAGCAACGCTCTAGAGTGAAGCCTAGGTTACCCGGAACATAGAAATGACCAGTACCATCACACTGGTTGCAGTTATTCCTGTTATACAATGGAAAAACTGTTGCATTTTTATTGTATTTTATGCTTCTGGCGTTGTATTCAGGGTCCCTAACTATTCGATCTGGTGGAGCAACGCCCTGGAGTTATGCAACGGTTGCCCGGAACGTAGAAATGACCATTACTTTCACACTGCTTGCAATTATTCCTTTTATAGGATGGAAAAACTGTTGTATTTTTATTGTATTTTATGCTTCTGGCGTTAAATTCCATGTCCCTATCTATGCGATCTGGTGGAGCAACGCCCTGCAGTTAAGCCTAGGTTGCCCGGAACGTAGAAAAGATCATAACTTTCACACTGGTTTCAATTATTCGTTTTACACAATGGAAAAACTGTTCCATTTATTTCGTATTTTATGCTTCGGGCGTTGACTTCTAAGGCCCTAACTATTCGATCTGGTGGAGCTACGCCCTTAAGCGAATCCTAGGAAGACCGGATCGTAGAAATGGCCTGTACTTTCACACTGGTTTCAATTATTCGTTTTATACATGGAAAAACTGTTCCATTTATTTTGTATTTTATGCTTCGGGCGTTGACTTCTAAGGCCCTAACTATTCGATCTGGTGGAGCAACGCCCTAGAGTGAAGCCTAGGTTGCCCGGAACGTAGAAATGACCATAACTTTCACACTGTTTGCAAATATACATTATATACGATGGAAAAGCTGTTGTATTTATACTGTATTTTATGCTTCTGGCGTTGTCTTCTTAGGCCCTAACTATTCGATCTGGTGGAGCAACGCCCTTAAGCGAATCCTAGGAAGCCCGGATCGTAGAAATGACCTGTACTTTCACACTGGTTTCAATTATTCGTTTTATACATGGAAAAACTGTTCCATTTATTTTGTATTTTATGCTTCGGGCGTTGACTTCAAAGGCCCTAACTATTCGATCTGGTGGAGCAACGCCCTAGAGTGAAGCCTAGGTTGCCCGGAACGTAGAAATGACCATAACTTTCACACTGTTTGCAAATATACATTATATACGATGGAAAAGCTGTTGTATTTATATTGTATTTTATGCTTCTGGCGTTAAATTCTAAGTCCCTAACTATGCGATCTGGTGGAGCAACGCCCTACAGTTAAGCCTATGTTGCCCGGAACGTAGAAATGACCTTTACTTTCACACTGTTTGCAAATATACATTATATACGATGGAAAAAATGTTGTATCTATTGTGTATTTTATGCTTCTGGCGCTGACTTCATAGGTCCTAACTATTGGTTCTGGTGGAGCAACGCCCTGGGGTGAAGCCCTGGTTGCGCAGAACATAGGAAAGATCATAACTTTCACACTGGTTTCAATTATTCGTTTTGTACAATGGAAAAACTGGTCTATTTATTTTGTATTTTATGCTTCGGGCGTTGACTTCTAATGCCTTAACTATTCGATCTGGTGGAGCAACGCCCTACAGTTAAGCCTAGGTTGCCCGGAACGTAGAAATGACCTTTATATTCACACTGTTTGCAAATATACATTATATACGATGGTAAAGCTGTTGTATTTATATTGTATTTTATGCTTCTGGCGTTGACTTCTTAGGCCCTAACTATTCGATCTGGTGGAAGAACGCCCTAGAGTGAAGCCTAGGTTGCCCGGAACGTAGAAATGACATTTACTTTCACACTGTTTGCAAATATACATTATATACGATGGAAAAGCTGTTGTATTTATACTGTATTTTATGCTTCTGGCGTTGTCTTCTTAGGCCCTAACTATTCGATCTGGTGGAGCAATCTTCTAGAGTAAAGCCTAGGTTGCCCGGAACGTGGAAATGACCTTTACATTCACCCTGTTTGCAAATATACATTATATACAATGGTAAAGCTGTTGTATTTAGATTGTATTTTATGCTTCTGGCGTTGACTTCTTAGGCCCTAACTATTCGATCTGGTGGAAGAACGCCCTAGAGTGAAGCCTAGGTTGCCCGGAACGTAGAAATGACCTTTACTTTCACACTGTTTGCAAATATACATTATATACGATGGAAAAGCTGTTGTATTTATACTGTATTTTATTCTTCTGGCGTTGAGTTCTAAGTCCCTAGCTATTCGATCTGGTGGAGCAACGCTCTAGAGTGAAGCCTAGGTTACCCGGAACATAGAAATGACCAGTACCATCACACTGGTTGCAGTTATTCCTGTTATACAATGGAAAAACAGTTGCATTTTTATTGTATTTTATGCTTCTGGCGTTGTATTCAGGGTCCCTAACTATTCGATCTGGTGGAGCAACGCCCTGGAGTTATGCAACGGTTGCCCGGAACGTAGAAATGACCATTACTTTCACACTGGTTGCAATTATTCCTTTTATAGGATGGAAAAACTGTTGTATTTTTATTGTATTTTATGCTTCTGGCGTTAAATTCCATGTCCCTATCTATGCGATCTGGTGGAGCAACGCCCTGCAGTTAAGCCTAGGTTGCCCGGAACGTAGAAAAGATCATAACTTTCACACTGGTTTCAATTATTCGTTTTACACAATGGAAAAACTGTTCCATTTATTTTGTATTTTATGCTTCGGGCGTTGACTTCTAAGGCCCTAACTATTCGATCTGGTGGAGCTACGCCCTTAAGCGAATCCTAGGAAGACCGGATCGTAGAAATGGCCTGTACTTTCACACTGGTTTCAATTATTCGTTTTATACATGGAAAAACTGTTCCATTTATTTTGTATTTTATGCTTCGGGCGTTGACTTCTAAGGCCCTAACTATTCGATCTGGTGGAGCAACGCCCTAGAGTGAAGCCTAGGTTGCCCGGAACGTAGAAATGACCATAACTTTCACACTGTTTGCAAATATACATTATATACGATGGAAAAGCTGTTGTATTTATACTGTATTTTATGCATCTGGCGTTGTCTTCTTAGGCCCTAACTATTCGATCTGGTGGAGCAACGCCCTTAAGCGAATCCTAGGAAGCCCGGATCGTAGAAATGACCTGTACTTTCACACTGGTTTCAATTATTCGTTTTATACATGGAAAAACTGTTCCATTTATTTTGTATTTTATGCTTCGGGCGTTGACTTCTAAGGCCCTAACTATTCGATCTGGTGGAGCAACGCCCTAGAGTGAAGCCTAGGTTGCCCGGAACGTAGAAATGACCATAACTTTCACACTGTTTGCAAATATACATTATATACGATGGAAAAGCTGTTGTATTTATATTGTATTTTATGCTTCTGGCGTTAAATTCTAAGTCCCTAACTATGCGATCTGGTGGAGCAACGCCCTACAGTTAAGCCTATGTTGCCCGGAACGTAGAAATGACCTTTACTTTCACACTGTTTGCAAATATACATTATATACGATGGAAAAAATGTTGTATCTATTGTGTATTTTATGCTTCTGGCGCTGACTTCATAGGTCCTAACTATTGGTTCTGGTGGAGCAACGCCCTGGGGTGAAGCCCTGGTTGCGCAGAACATAGGAAAGATCATAACTTTCACACTGGTTTCAATTATTCGTTTTGTACAATGGAAAAACTGGTCTATTTATTTTGTATTTTATGCTTCGGGCGTTGACTTCTAATGCCTTAACTATTCGATCTGGTGGAGCAACGCCCTACAGTTAAGCCTAGGTTGCCCGGAACGTAGAAATGACCTTTATATTCACACTGTTTGCAAATATACATTATATACGATGGTAAAGCTGTTGTATTTATATTGTATTTTATGCTTCTGGCGTTGACTTCTTAGGCCCTAACTATTCGATCTGGTGGAAGAACGCCCTAGAGTGAAGCCTAGGTTGCCCGGAACGTAGAAATGACATTTACTTTCACACTGTTTGCAAATATACATTATATACGATGGAAAAGCTGTTGTATTTATACTGTATTTTATGCTTCTGGCGTTGTCTTCTTAGGCCCTAACTATTCGATCTGGTGGAGCAATGCTCTAGAGTAAAGCCTAGGTTGCCCGGAACGTGGAAATGACCTTTACATTCACCCTGTTTGCAAATATACATTATATACAATGGTAAAGCTGTTGTATTTAGATTGTATTTTATGCTTCTGGCGTTGACTTCTTAGGCCCTAACTATTCGATCTGGTGGAAGAACGCCCTAGAGTGAAGCCTAGGTTGCCCGGAACGTAGAAATGACCTTTACTTTCACACTGTTTGCAAATATACATTATATACGATGGAAAAGCTGTTGTATTTATACTGTATTTTATTCTTCTGGCGTTGAGTTCTAAGTCCCTAGCTATTCGATCTGGTGGAGCAACGCTCTAGAGTGAAGCCTAGGTTACCCGGAACATAGAAATGACCAGTACCATCACACTGGTTGCAGTTATTCCTGTTATACAATGGAAAAACAGTTGCATTTTTATTGTATTTTATGCTTCTGGCGTTGTATTCAGGGTCCCTAACTATTCGATCTGGTGGAGCAACGCCCTGGAGTTATGCAACGGTTGCCCGGAACGTAGAAATGACCATTACTTTCACACTGGTTGCAATTATTCCTTTTATAGGATGGAAAAACTGTTGTATTTTTATTGTATTTTACGCTTCTGGCGTTAAATTCCATGTCCCTATCTATGCGATCTGGTGGAGCAACGCCCTGCAGTTAAGCCTAGGTTGCCCGGAACGTAGAAAAGATCATAACTTTCACACTGGTTTCAATTATTCGTTTTACACAATGGAAAAACTGTTCCATTTATTTTGTATTTTATGCTTCGGGCGTTGACTTCTAAGGCCCTAACTATTCGATCTGGTGGAGCTACGCCCTTAAGCGAATCCTAGGAAGACCGGATCGTAGAAATGGCCTGTACTTTCACACTGGTTTCAATTATTCGTTTTATACATGGAAAAACTGTTCCATTTATTTTGTATTTTATGCTTCGGGCGTTGACTTCTAAGGCCCTAACTATTCGATCTGGTGGAGCAACGCCCTAGAGTGAAGCCTAGGTTGCCCGGAACGTAGAAATGACCATAACTTTCACACTGTTTGCAAATATACATTATATACGATGGAAAAGCTGTTGTATTTATACTGTATTTTATGCATCTGGCGTTGTCTTCTTAGGCCCTAACTATTCGATCTGGTGGAGCAACGCCCTTAAGCGAATCCTAGGAAGCCCGGATCGTAGAAATGACCTGTACTTTCACACTGGTTTCAATTATTCGTTTTATACATGGAAAAACTGTTCCATTTATTTTGTATTTTATGCTTCGGGCGTTGACTTCTAAGGCCCTAACTATTCGATCTGGTGGAGCAACGCCCTAGAGTGAAGCCTAGGTTGCCCGGAACGTAGAAATGACCATAACTTTCACACTGTTTGCAAATATACATTATATACGATGGAAAAGCTGTTGTATTTATACTGTATTTTATGCTTCTGGCGTTGTCTTCTTAGGCCCTAACTATTCGATCTGATGGAGCAACGCCCTTAAGCGAATCCTAGGAAGCCCGGATCGTAGAAATGACCTGTACTTTCACACTGGTTGCAATTATTCCTTTTATAGGATGGAAAAACTGTTGTATTTTTATTGTATTTTATGCTTCTGGCGTTAAATTCCATGTCCCTATCTATGCGATCTGGTGGAGCAACGCCCTGCAGTTAAGCCTAGGTTGCCCGGAACGTAGAAAAGATCATAACTTTCACACTGGTTTCAATTATTCGTTTTACACAATGGAAAAACTGTTCCATTTATTTTGTATTTTATGCTTCGGGCGTTGACTTCTAAGGCCCTAACTATTCGATCTGGTGGAGCTACGCCCTTAAGCGAATCCTAGGAAGACCGGATCGTAGAAATGGCCTGTACTTTCACACTGGTTTCAATTATTCGTTTTATACATGGAAAAACTGTTCCATTTATTTTGTATTTTATGCTTCGGGCGTTGACTTCTAAGGCCCTAACTATTCGATCTGGTGGAGCAACGCCCTACAGTTAAGCCTAGTGTGCACAAAACGTAGAAATGACCTTTACTTTCACAATGCTTGCAATTATACATTATATACGATGGAAAAGCTGTTGTATTTATATTGTATTTTATGCTTTTGGCGTTGTCTTCTTAGGCCCTAACTATTCGATCTGGTGGAGCAACGCCCTAGAGTGAAGCCTAGGTTGCCCGGAACGTAGAAATGACCAGTACTTTCACACTGGTTGCTGTTATTCCTGTTATACGACGGAAAAACTGTTGCATTTTTGTTGCATTTTATGCTTCTGGCGTTGAATTCTAAGGCCCTAACTATGCGATCTGGTGGAGCAACGCCCTACAGTTAAGCCTAGGTTGCCCGGAACGTAGAAATGACCTTTACTTTCAGACTGTTTGCAAATATACATTATATACGATGGAAAAGCTGTTGTATTTATATTGTATTTTATGCTTATGACGTTGACTTCTAAGGCCCTAACTATTCGATCTGGTGGAGCAACACCCTAGAGTGAAGCCTAGATTGCCCGGAACGTAGAAATGACCTTTACTTTCACAATGCTTGCAATTATACATTATATACGATGGAAAAGCTGTTGTATTTATATTGTATTTTATGCTTCTGGCGTTGACTTCTTAGGCCCTGACTATTCGATCTGGTGGAAGAACGCCCCAGAGTGAAGCCTAGGTTGCCCGGAACGTAGAAATGACCAGTACTTTCACACTGGTTGCAGTTATTCCTGTTATTCGACGGAAAAACTGTTGCATTTTTATTGTATTTTATGCTTCTGGTGTTGAATTCTAAGTCACTAACTATGCGATCTGGTGCAGCAACGCCCTACAGTTAAGCCTAGGTTGCCCGGAACGTAGAAATGACCTTTACTTTCACGCTGTTTGCAAATATACATAATATACGATGGTAAAACTGTTGTATTTATAATGTATTTTATGCTTCTGGCGTTGACTTCTAAGGCCCTAGCTATTCCATCTGGTGGAGCAACGCTCTAGAGTGAAGCCTAGGTTGCCCGGAACGTAGAAACGACCAGTACCTTCACACTGGTTGTAGTTATTCCTGTTACACGATGAAAAACTGTTGTATTTTTATTGTATGTTATGCTTCTGGCGTTGAATTCTAAGTCCCTAGCTATTCGATCTGGCGGAGCAATGCTTCAGAGTTAAGTGTATGATGCCCGGAACGTAGAAATGGGCATTACTTTCACACTGGTTGCAGTTACTCCTGTTATACGATGGCAAAACTGTTGTATTTTTATTGCATTTTATGCTTCTGGCGTTGACTTCTAAGGCCCTAACTATTCGATCTGGTGGAGCAACGCCCTACAGTTAAGCCTAGGATGCCCGGAACGTAGAAATGACCTTTACTTTCACACTGTTTCCAAATATACATTATATACGATGGAAAAGCTGTTGTATTTATATTGTATTTTATGCTTCTGGCGTTAAATTCTAAGTCCCTAACTATGCGATCTGGTGGAGCAACGCCCTACAGTTAAGCCTATGTTGCCCGGTACGTAGAAATGACCTTTACTTTCACACTCTTTGCAAATATACATTATATACGATGGAAAAAATGTTGTATCTATTGTGTATTTTATGCTTCTGGCGCTGACTTCATAGGTCCTAACTATTGGTTCTGGTGGAGCAACGCCCTGGGGTGAAGCCCTGGTTGCGCAGAACATAGGAAAGATCATAACTTTCACACTGGTTTCAATTATTCGTTTTGTACAATGGAAAAACTGGTCTATTTATTTTGTATTTTATGCTTCGGGCGTTGACTTCTAAGGCCTTAACTATTCGATCTGGTGGAGCAACGCCCTACAGTTAAGCCTAGGTTGCCCGGAACGTAGAAATGACCTTTATATTCACACTGTTTGCAAATATACATTATATACGATGGTAAAGCTGTTGTATTTATATTGTATTTTATGCTTCTGGCGTTGACTTCTTAGGCCCTAACTATTCGATCTGGTGGAAGAACGCCCTAGAGTGAAGCCTAGGTTGCCCGGAACGTAGAAATGACATTTACTTTCACACTGTTTGCAAATATACATTATATACGATGGAAAAGCTGTTGTATTTATACTGTATTTTATGCTTCTGGCGTTGTCTTCTTAGGCCCTAACTATTCGATCTGGTGGAGCAATGCTCTAGAGTAAAGCCTAGGTTGCCCGGAACGTGGAAATGAGCTTTACATTCACCCTGTTTGCAAATATACATTATATACGATGGTAAAGCTGTTGTATTTAGATTGTATTTTATGCTTCTGGCGTTGACTTCTTAGGCCCTAACTATTCGATCTGGTGGAAGAACGCCCTAGAGTGAAGCCTATGTTGCCCGGAACGTAGAAATGACCATTACCTTCACAATGCTTGCAGTTATTCCTGTTATACGACGGAAAAACTGTTGCATTTTTGTTGCATTTTATGCTTCTGGCGTTGAATTCTAAGGCCCTAACTATGCGATCTGGTGGAGCAACGCCCTACAGTTAAGCCTAGGTTGCCCGGAACGTAGAAATGACCTTTACTTTCAGACTGTTTGCAAATATACATTATATACGATGGAAAAGCTGTTGTATTTATGTTGTATTTTATCTTTCTGGCGTTGACTTCTAAGGCCCTAACTATTTGATCTGGTGGAGCACCGCCCTGTAGTGAAGCCTAGGTTGCCGTAGCGTAGAAAAGACCATTACCTTCACACTGGTTGCAGTTATTCCTGTTACACGATGGAAAAAGTGTTGCATTTTTATTGTACTTTATGCTTCTGGCGCTGTATTCAAAGTCTCTAACTATTCGATCTGTTGGAGCAACGCCCTGGAGTTAAGCCTAGGTTGCCCGGAACGTAGAAATGACCATAACTTTCACACTGTTTGCAATTATTCATTTTATACGATGGAAAAGCTGTTGTATTTATATTGTATTTTATGCTGCTGGAGTTGACTTCTAAGTCCGTAGCTATTCGATCTGGTGGAGCAATGCTCTACAGTAAAGCCTGGGTTGCCCGGAACGTAGAAATGACCATTACCTTCACACTGCTTGCAATTATTCATATTATATGATGGAAAAACTGTTATACATATGTTGAATTTTACTCTTCTGGCGTTGAATTCTAAGTCCCTAGCTATTCGATCTGGTGGAGCAACACCCTAGAGTGAAGCCTAGGTTACCCGGAAAGTAGAAAGGACCATAACTTTCACACTGTTTGGAATCATTCATTTTATGCGATGGAAAAGCTGTTGTATTTATATTGCATTTTATGCTTCTGGAGTTGACTTCTAAGGCCGCAACTATTCGATCTGGTGGAGCAATGGCCTTAAGCGATGCCTAGGTTGCCAGGAACGTAGAAATGACCTGTACTTTCACACTGGTTGCAATTATTCGTTTTATACGATGGAAAAACTGTTGTACTTATGTTGTTTTTTATGCTTCCGGCGTTGAATTTTAAGTCCCTAACTATTCGATCTGGCGGAGCAACGCCCTAGAGTGAAGCCTAGATTGCCCGGAACGTAGAAAAGGCCATTACCTTCACACTGGTTGCAATTACTCCTGTTATACGATGGAAAAACTTTTGCATCTTTATTGTATTTTATGCTTCTGGCGTTAAATTCTAAGTCCCTAACTACGCGATCTGGAGGAGCAACGCGCTACAGTTAAGCCTAGGTTGCCCGGAACGTAGAAATGACACTTACTTTCACACTGTTTGCAAATATACATTATATACGATGGAATAACTGTAGTATCTATTTTGTATTTTATGCTTCTGGCGCTGACTTCTTAGGTCGTAACTTTTGGATCTGGTGGAGCAACGCCCTGTGGTGAAGTCCAGGTTGCGCGGAACGTAGAAAAGATCATAACCTTCACACTGGTTTCAATTATTCGTTTTATACAGTGGAAAAACTGTTCTATTTATTTTTTATTTTATGCTTCGGCCGTTGACTTCTAAGGCCCTAACTATTCGATCTGGTGGAGCAACGCCCTAGGGTCAAGCCTAGGTTGCCCGGAACGTAGAAATGACCATTACATTCACACTGTTTGCGATTATTCATTTTATACGATGGAGAAACTGTTGCATTTATTTTGTATTTGGTGCTTCTGGCGTTGACTTCTTAGTCCCTAACAATTGGATCTGGTGGACGAACGCCCCAGAGTGAAGCCTGGGCTACCCGGAAAGTAGAAATGACCAGTACTTTCGCACTGGTTGCAGTTATTCCTGTTATACAATGGAAAAACTGTTGCATTTTTATTGTATTTTAAGCTTCTGGCGTTGTATTCAAAGTCCCTAACTAGTCGATCTGGTGGAGGAACGCCCTGGAGTTAAGCCAAGGTTGCCCGGAACGTAGAAATGACCATAACTTTGACACTGGTTGCAATTATTCGTTCTATACAATGGAAAAACTGTTCTATTTATTTTGTATTTTATGCTTCGGGCAGTGACTTGTAAGTCCCTAACTATTGGGTCTGGTGGAGCAACGCCCTAGAGTGAAGCCTAGGTTGCCCGGAACGTAGTAATGGCCATTACCTTCACACTGCTTGCGATTATTCATTTTATACGATGGTAAAACTGTTGTACTTGGGCTGTATTTTATGCTTCAGGCGTTGACTTCTAAGACCGTAGCTATTCGATCTGGTGCAACAATGCCCTAGAGTGAAGCCTAGGTTGCCCGGAACGTAGAAATGACCAGTAGTTTCACTCTGGTTGCAGTTATTCCTGTTATTCGACGGAAAAACTGTTGCATTTTTATTGTATTTTATGCTTCTGGTGTTGAATTCTAAGTCACTAACTATGCGATCTGGTGCAGCAACGCCCTACAGTTAAGCCTAGGTTGCCCGGAACGTAGAAATGACCTTTACTTTCAGACTGTCTGCAAATATACATTATATACGATGGAAAAGCTGTTGTATTTATATGGTATTTTATGCTTCTGGAGTTGACTTCTAAGGCCACAGCTATTCGATCTGGTGTAGCAACGCCCTAGAGTGAAGCCTAGGTTGTCCGGAACGTAGAAATGACCATTACCTTCACACTGTTTGCGATTATTCATCTCATACGATGGTAAAACTGTTGTACTTAGGTTGTATTTTATTCTTCTGGCGTTGAATTCTAAGTCGCTAGCTGTTCGATCTGGTGAAGCAACGCCCTAGAGTGAAGCCTAGGTTGCTCGGAACGTAGAAATGACCAGTACTTTCACACTGGTTGCAGTTATTCCTGTTATTGGACGGAAAAGCTGTAGCATCTTTATTGTATTTTATGCTTCTGGCGTTAAATTCTAAGTCAGTAACTATGCGATCTGGTGGAGCAACGCCCTACAGTTATGCCTATGTTGCCCGGAACGTAGAAATGACCTTTACTTTCACACTGTTTGCAAATATACATTATATACGATGGAAAAGCTGTTGTATTTATACTGTATTTTATTCTTCTGGCGTTGAGTTCTAAGTCCCTAGCTATTCGATCTGGTGGAGCAACGCTCTAGAGTGAAGCCTAGGTTACCCGGAACATAGAAATGACCAGTACCTTCACACTGGTTGCAGTTATTCTGTGTTATACAATGGAAAAACTGTTGCATTTTTATTGTATTTTATGCTTCTGGCGTTGTATTCAAGGTCCCTAACTATTCGATCTGGTGGAGCAACGCCCTGGAGTTATGCAACGGTTGCCCGGAACGTAGAAATGACCATTACTTTCACACTGGTTGCAATTATTCCTTTTATTGGATGGAAAAACTGTTGTATTTTTATTGTATTTTATGCTTCTGGCGTTAAATTCCATGTCCCTAACTATGCGATCTGGTGGAGCAACGCCCTACAGTTAAGCCTAGGTTGCCCGGAACGTAGAAAATATCATAACTTTCACACTGGTTTCAATTATTCGTTTTACACAATGGAAAAACTGTTCCATTTATTTCGTATTTTGTGCTTCGGGCGTTGACTTCTAAGGCCCTAACTATTCGATCTGGTGGAGCAACGCCCTAGAGTGAAGCCTAGGTTGCCCGGAACGTAGAAATGACCATTACCTTCACACTGTTTGCGATTATTCATCTTATACGATGGTAAAACTGTTGTACTTAGGTTGTATTTTATTCTTCTGGCGTTGAATTCTAAGTCCCTAGCTGTTCGATCTGGTGGAGCAACGCCGTAGAGTGAAGCCTAGGTTGCTCGGAACGTAGAAATGACCAGTACTTTCACACTGGTTGCAGTTATTCCTGTTATTCGACGGAGAAACTGTTGCATCTTTATTGTATTTTATGCTTCTGGCGTTAAATTCTAAGTCAGTAACTATGCGATCTGGTGGAGCAACGCCCTAGAGTTATGCCTATGTTGCCCGGAACGTAGAAATGACCTTTACTTTCACACTGTTTGCAAATATACATTATATACGATGGAAAAAATGTTGTATCTATTTTGTATTTTATGCTTCTGGCGTTGACTTCTTAGGCCCTATCTATTCGATCTGGTGGAAGAACGCCCCAGAGTGAAGCCTAGGTTGCCCGGAACGTAGAAATGACCAGTACTTTCACACTGGTTGCAGTTATTCCTGTTATTCGACGGAAGAACTGTTGCATTTTTATTGTATTTTATGCTTCTGGTGTTGAATTCTAAGTCACTAACTATGCGATCTGGTGCAGCAACGCCCTACAGTTAAGCCTAGGTTGCCCGGAACGTAGAAATGACCGTTACTTCCACACTGTTTGCTAATATACATTATATACGATATAAAAGCTGTTGTATTTATATTGCATTTTATGCTTCTGTCGTTGAATTCTAATTCCCTAACTATGCGATCTGGTGGAGAAACGCCCTACAGTTAAGCCTAGGTTGCCCGGAACGTAGGAATGACCATTACCTTCACACTGTTTGCGATTACTCACTTGATACGCTGGAAAAACTGTTCTATTTATTTCGTATTTCATGCCTCGGGCGTTGACTTCTAAGGCCCTAACGATTCGATCTGGTGGTGCAACGCCCTACAGTTAAGCCTAGGTTGCCCGGAACGTACAAATGACCGTTACTTTCACAATGTTTGCAAATATACATTATATACGATGGAAAAGCTGTTGTAATTATGTTGTATTTTATGCTTATGGCGTTGACTTCTAAGGCCCTAACTATTCGATCTGGTGGAGCAACACCCTAGAGTGAAGCCTAGATTGCCCGGAACGTATAAATGACCATTACTTTCACACTGTTTGAAATTATTCATTTTATACGATGGAAAAACTGTTGTACTTATGTTGTATGTTATGCTTCTGGCGTTGACTTCTTAGGCCCTGACTATTCGATCTGGTGGAAGAACGCCCCAGAGTGAAGCCTAGGTTGCCCGGAACGTAGAAATGACCAGTACTTTCACACTGGTTGCAGTTATTCCTGTTATTCGACGGAAAAACTGTTGCATTTTTATTGTATTTTATGCTTCTGGTGTTGAATTCTAAGTCACTAACTATGCGATCTGGTGCAGCAACGCCCTACAGTTAAGCCTAGGTTGCCCGGAACGTAGAAATGACCTTTACTTTCACGCTGTTTGCAAATATACATTATATACGATGGAAAAAATGTTGTATCTATTTTGTATTTTATGCTTCTGGCGTTGACTTCTTAGGCCCTATCTATTCGATCTGGTGGAAGAACGCCCTAGAGTGAAGCCTAGGTTGCCCGGAACGTAGAAATGACCAGTACTTTCACACTGGTTGCAGTTATTCCTGTTATTCGACGGAAGAACTGTTGCATTTTTATTGTATTTTATGCTTCTGGTGTTGAATTCTAAGTCACTAACTATGCGATCTGGTGCAGCAACGCCCTACAGTTAAGCCTAGGTTGCCCGGAACGTAGAAATGACCGTTACTTCCACACTGTTTGCTAATATACATTATATACGATATAAAAGCTGTTGTATTTATATTGCATTTTATGCTTCTGTCGTTGAATTCTAATTCCCTAACTATGCGATCTGGTGGAGAAACGCCCTACAGTTAAGCCTAGGTTGCCCGGAACGTAGGAATGACCATTACCTTCACACTGTTTGCGATTACTCACTTGATACGCTGGAAAAACTGTTCTATTTATTTCGTATTTCATGCCTCGGGCGTTGACTTCTAAGGCCCTAACGATTCGATCTGGTGGTGCAACGCCCTACAGTTAAGCCTAGGTTGCCCGGAACGTAGAAATGACCGTTACTTTCACAATGTCTGCAAATATACATTATATACGATGGAAAAGCTGTTGTAATTATGTTGTATTTTATGCTTATGGCGTTGACTTCTAAGGCCCTAACTATTCGATCTGGTGGAGCAACACCCTAGAGTGAAGCCTAGATTGCCCGGAACGTATAAATGACCATTACTTTCACACTGTTTGAAATTATTCATTTTATACGATGGAAAAACTGTTGTACTTATGTTGTATGTTATGCTTCTGGCGTTGACTTCTTAGGCCCTAACTATTCGATCTGGTGGAAGAACGCCCCAGAGTGAAGCCTAGGTTGCCCGGAACGTAGTAATGACCTTTGCTTTCACAACGTTTGCAAATACACATTATATACGATGGAAAAGCTGTTGTATTTATATTGTATTTTATGCTTTTGGCGTTGTCTTCTTAGGCCCTAACTATTCGATCTGGTGGAGCAGCGCTCTAGAGTAAAGCCTAGGTTGCACGGAAAGTAGAAATGACCATTACCTTCACACTGTTTGCGATTATTCATCTTATACGATGGTAAAACTGTTGTACTTAGGTTGTATTTTATTCTTCTGGCGTTGAATTCTAAGTCCCTAGCTGTTCGATCAGGTGGAGCAACGTCCTAGAGTGAAGCCTAGGTTGCCCGGAACGTAGAAATGACCATTACCTTCACACTGTTTGCGATTATTCATCTTATACGATGGTAAAACTGTTGTACTTAGGTTGTATTTTATTCTTCTGGCGTTGAATTCTAAGTCGCTAGCTGTTCGATCTGGTGGAGCAACGCCCTAGAGTGAAGCCTAGGTTGCCCGGAACGTAGAAATGACCAGTACTTTCACACTGGTTGCAGTTATTCCTGTTATTCGACGGAAAAACTGTTGCATTTTTATTGTATTTTATGCTTCTGGTGTTGAATTCTAAGTCACTAACTATGCGATCTGGTGCAGCAACGCCCTACAGTTAAGCCTAGGTTGCCCGGAACGTAGAAATGACCTTTACTTTCAGACTGTCTGCAAATATACATTATATACGATGGAAAAGCTGTTGTATTTATATGGTATTTTACGCTTCTGGAGTTGACTTCTAAGGCCACAGCTATTCGATGTGATGGAGCAACGCCCAAGGGTGAAGCCCAGGTTGCGCGGAACGTAGAAAAGATCATAACTTTCACACTGGTTTCAATTATTCGTCTTATACAATGGAAAAACTGTTCTACTTATTTTGTATTTTATGCTTCGGGCGTTGACATCTAAGGCCCTAACTATTCGATCTGGTGGAGCAACGCCCTAGAGTGAAGCCTAGGTTGCCCGGAACGTAGAAATGACCATTACCTTCACACTGTTTGCGATTATTCATCTTATACGATGGTAAAACTGTTGTACTTAGGTTGTATTTTATTCTTCTGGCGTTGAATTCAAAGTCCCTAGCTGTTCGATCTGGTGGAGCAACGCCGTAGAGTGAAGCCTAGGTTGCTCGGAACGTAGAAATGACCAGTACTTTCACACTGGTTGCAGTTATTCCTGTTATTCGACGGAGAAACTGTTGCATCTTTATTGTATTTTATGCTTCTGGCGTTAAATTCTAAGTCAGTAACTATGCGATCTGGTGGAGCAACGCCCTACAGTTATGCCTATGTTGCCCGGAACGTAGAAATGACCTTTACTTTCACACTGTTTGCAAATATACATTATATACGATGGAAAAAATGTTGTATCTATTTTGTATTTTATGCTTCTGGCGTTGACTTCTTAGGCCCTATCTATTCGATCTGGTGGAAGAACGCCCTAGAGTGAAGCCTAGGTTGCCCGGAACGTAGAAATGACCAGTACTTTCACACTGGTTGCAGTTATTCCTGTTATTCGACGGAAGAACTGTTGCATTTTTATTGTATTTTATGCTTCTGGTGTTGAATTCTAAGTCACTAACTATGCGATCTGGTGCAGCAACGCCCTACAGTTAAGCCTAGGTTGTCCGGAACGTAGAAATGACCGTTACTTCCACACTGTTTGCTAATATACATTATATACGATATAAAAGCTGTTGTATTTATATTGCATTTTATGCTTCTGTCGTTGAATTCTAATTCCCTAACTATGCGATCTGGTGGAGAAACGCCCTACAGTTAAGCCTAGGTTGCCCGGAACGTAGGAATGACCATTACCTTCACACTGTTTGCGATTACTCACTTGATACGCTGGAAAAACTGTTCTATTTATTTCGTATTTCATGCCTCGGGCGTTGACTTCTAAGGCCCTAACGATTCGATCTGGTGGTGCAACGCCCTACAGTTAAGCCTAGGTTGCCCGGAACGTAGAAATGACCGTTACTTTCACAATGTTTGCAAATATACATTATATACGATGGAAAAGCTGTTGTATTTATGTTGTATTTTATGTTTCTGGCGTTGACTTCTTAGGCCCTAACTATTTGATCTGGTGGAGCACCGCCCTGTAGTGAAGCCTAGGTTGCCAGAGCGTAGAAAAGACCATTACCTTCACACTGGTTGCAGTTATTCCTGTTACACGATGGAAAAAGTGTTGCATTTTTATTGTATTTTATGCTTGTGGCGTTGTATTCAAAGTTCCTAGCTTTTCGACCTGGTGGAGCAACGCACTGGAGTTAAGCCTAGGTTGCCCGGAAAGTAGAAATGACCATAACTTTCACACTGTTTGGAATCATTCATTTTATGCGATGGAAAAGCTGTTGTATTTATATTGTATTTTATGCTTCTGGAGTTGACTTCTAAGGCCGCAACTATTCGATCTGGTGGAGCAACGCCCTTAAGCGATGCCTAGGTTGCCAGGAACGTAGAAATGACCTGTACTTTCACACTGGTTGCAGTTATTCCTGTTATTCGACGGAGAAACTGTTGCATCTTTATTGTATTTTATGCTTCTGGCGTTAAATTCTAAGTCAGTAACTATGCGATCTGGTGGAGCAACGCCCTACAGTTATGCCTATGTTGCCCGGAACGTAGAAATGACCTTTACTTTCACACTGTTTGCAAATATACATTATATACGGTGGAAAAAATGTTGTATCTATTTTGTATTTTATGCTTCTGGCGCTGACTTCTTAGGTCCTAACTATTGGATCTGGTGGAGCAACGCCCTGGGGTGAAGCCCAGGTTGCGCGGAACGTAGAAAAGATCATAACTTTCACACTGGTTTCAATTATTCGTTTTATACAATGGAAAAACTGTTCTATTTATTTCGTATTTCATGCCTCGGGCGTTGACTTCTAAGGCCCTAAGGATTCGATCTGGTGGTGCAACGCCCTACAGTTAAGCCTAGGGTGCCCGGAACGTAGAAATGACCTTTACATTCACACTGTTTGCAAATATACATTATATACGATGGTAAGGCGGTTGTATTTATATTGTATTTTATGCTTCTGGCGTTGACTTCTTAGGCCCTAGCTATTCGATCTGGTGCAGCAACGCTCTAGAGTGAAGCCTAGGTTACCCGGAACATAGGAATGACCAGTACCTTCACACTGGTTGCAGTTATTCCTGTTATCCAATGGAAAAACTGTTGCATTTTTATTGTACTTTATGCTTCTGGCGTTAAATTCTATGTCCCTAACTATGCGATCTGGTGGAGCAACGCCCTACAGTTAAGCCTAGGTTGCCCGGAACGTAGAAAATATCATAACTTTCACACTGGTTTCAATTATTCGTTTTACACAATGGAAAAGCTGTTCCATTTATTTCGTATTTTATGCTTCGGGCGTTGACTTCTAAGGCCCTAACTATTCGATCTGGTGGAGCAACGCCCTAGAGTGAAGCCTAGGTTGCCCGGAACGTAGAAATGACCATTACCTTCACACTGTTTGCGATTATTCATCTTATACGATGGTAAAACTGTTGTACTTAGGTTGTATTTTATTCTTCTGGCGTTGAATTCTAAGTCGCTAGCTGTTCGATCTGGTGGAGCAACGCCCTAGAGTGAAGCCTAGGTTGCCCGGAACGTAGAAATGACCAGTACTTTCACACTGGTTGCAGTTATTCCTGTTATTCGACGGAAAAACTGTTGCATTTTTATTGTATTTTATGCTTCTGGTGTTGAATTCTAAGTCACTAACTATGCGATCTGGTGCAGCAACGCCCTACAGTTAAGCCTAGGTTGCCCGGAACGTAGAAATGACCTTTACTTTCAGACTGTCTGCAAATATACATTATATACGATGGAAAAGCTGTTGTATTTATATGGTATTTTACGCTTCTGGAGTTGACTTCTAAGGCCACAGCTATTCGATGTGATGGAGCAACGCCCAAGGGTGAAGCCCAGGTTGCGCGGAACGTAGAAAAGATCATAACTTTCACACTGGTTTCAATTATTCGTCTTATACAATGGAAAAACTGTTCTACTTATTTTGTATTTTATGCTTCGGGCGTTGACATCTAAGGCCCTAACTATTCGATCTGGTGGAGCAACGCCCTAGAGTGAAGCCTAGGTTGCCCGGAACGTAGAAATGACCATTACCTTCACACTGTTTGCGATTATTCATCTTATACGATGGTAAAACTGTTGTACTTAGGTTGTATTTTATTCTTCTGGCGTTGAATTCAAAGTCCCTAGCTGTTCGATCTGGTGGAGCAACGCCGTAGAGTGAAGCCTAGGTTGCTCGGAACGTAGAAATGACCAGTACTTTCACACTGGTTGCAGTTATTCCTGTTATTCGACGGAGAAACTGTTGCATCTTTATTGTATTTTATGCTTCTGGCGTTAAATTCTAAGTCAGTAACTATGCGATCTGGTGGAGCAACGCCCTACAGTTATGCCTATGTTGCCCGGAACGTAGAAATGACCTTTACTTTCACACTGTTTGCAAATATACATTATATACGATGGAAAAAATGTTGTATCTATTTTGTATTTTATGCTTCTGGCGTTGACGTCTTAGGCCCTATCTATTCGATCTGGTGGAAGAACGCCCTAGAGTGAAGCCTAGGTTGCCCGGAACGTAGAAATGACCAGTACTTTCACACTGGTTGCAGTTATTCCTGTTATTCGACGGAAGAACTGTTGCATTTTTATTGTATTTTATGCTTCTGGTGTTGAATTCTAAGTCACTAACTATGCGATCTGGTGCAGCAACGCCCTACAGTTAAGCCTAGGTTGCCCGGAACGTAGAAATGACCGTTACTTCCACACTGTTTGCTAATATACATTATATACGATATAAAAGCTGTTGTATTTATATTGCATTTTATGCTTCTGTCGTTGAATTCTAATTCCCTAACTATGCTATCTGGGGGAGAAACGCCCTACAGTTAAGCCTAGGTTGCTCGGAACGTAGGAATGACCATTACCTTCACACTGTTTGCGATTACTCACTTGATACGCTGGAAAAACTGTTCTATTTATTTCGTATTTCATGCCTCGGGCGTTGACTTCTAAGGCCCTAACGATTCGATCTGGTGGTGCAACGCCCTACAGTTAAGCCTAGGTTGCCCGGAACGTAGAAATGACCGTTACTTTCACAATGTTTGCAAATATACATTATATACGATGGAAAAGCTGTTGTATTTATGTTGTATTTTATGTTTCTGGCGTTGACTTCTTAGGCCCTAACTATTTGATCTGGTGGAGCACCGCCCTGTAGTGAAGCCTAGGTTGCCAGAGCGTAGAAAAGACCATTACCTTCACACTGGTTGCAGTTATTCCTGTTACACGATGGAAAAAGTGTTGCATTTTTATTGTATTTTATGCTTCTGGCGTTGTATTCAAAGTTCCTAGCTTTTCGACCTGGTGGAGCAACGCACTGGAGTTAAGCCTAGGTTGCCCGGAAAGTAGAAATGACCATAACTTTCACACTGTTTGGAATCATTCATTTTATGCGATGGAAAAGCTGTTGTATTTATATTTTATTTTATGCTTCTGGAGTTGACTTCTAAGGCCGCAACTATTCGATCTGGTGGAGCAACGCCCTTAAGCGATGCCTAGGTTGCCTGGAACGTAGAAATGACCTGTACTTTCACACTGATTGCAAGTATTCGTTTTATACGATGGAAAAACTGTTGTACTTATGTTGTTTTTTATGCTTCCGGCGATGAATTCTAAGTCCCTAACTATTCGATCTGGCGGAGCAACGCCCTAGAGTGAAGCCTAGGTTGCCCGGACCGTAGAAAAGACCATTACCTTCACACTGGTTGCAATTACTCCTGTTATACGATGGAAAAACTGTTGCATCTTTATTGTATTTTATGCTTCTGGCGTTGTCTTCTTAGGCCCTAACTATTCGATCTGGTGGAGCAATGCCCTAGAGTAAAGCCTAGGTTGCCCGGAACGTGGAAATGACCTTTACATTCACACTGTTTGCAAATATACATTATATACGATGGTATGGCGGTTGTATTTATATTGTATTTTATGCTTCTGGCGTTGACTTCTTAGGCCCTAGCTATTCGATCTGGTGCAGCAACGCTCTAGAGTGAAGCCTAGGTTACCCGGAACATAGGAATGACCATTACCTTCACACTGTTTGCGATTATTCATCTCATACGATGGTAAAACTGTTGTACTTAGGTTGTATTTTATTCTTCTGGCGTTGAATTCTAAGTCGCTAGCTGTTCGATCTGGTGGAGCAACGCCCTAGAGTGAAGCCTAGGTTGCTCGGAACGTAGAAATGACCAGTACTTTCACACTGGTTGCAGTTATTCCTGTTATTCGACGGAAAAGCTGTAGCATCTTTATTGTATTTTATGCTTCTGGCGTCAAGTTCTAAGTCAGTAACTATGCGATCTGGTGGAGCAACGCCCTACAGTTATGCCTATGTTGCCCGGAACGTAGAAATGACCTTTACTTTCACACTGTTTGCAAATATACATTATATGCGATGGAAAAGCTGTTGTATTTATACTGTATTTTATTCTTCTGGCGTTGAGTTCTAAGTCCCTAGCTATTCGATCTGGTGGAGCAACGCTCTAGAGTGAAGCCTAGGTTACCCGGAACATAGAAATGACCAGTACCTTCACACTGGTTGCAGTTATTCCTGTTATACAATGGAAAAACTGTTGCATTTTTATTGTATTTTATGCTTCTGGCGTTGTATTCAAGGTCCCTAACTATTCGATCTGGTGGAGCAACGCCCTGGAGTTATGCAACGGTTGCCCGGAACGTAGAAATGACCATTACTTTCACACTGGTTGCAATTATTCCTTTTATAGGATGGAAAAACTGTTGTATTTTTATTGTATTTTATGCTTCTGGCGTTAAATTCCATGTCCCTAACTATGCGATCTGGTGGAGCAACGCCCTACAGTTAAGCCTAGGTTGCCCGGAACGTAGAAAAGATCATAACTTTCACACTGGTTTCAATTATTCGTCTTATACAATGGAAAAACTGTTCTACTTATTTTGTATTTTATGCTTCGGGCGTTGACATCTAAGGCCCTAACTATTCGATCTGGTGGAGCAACGCCCTAGAGTGAAGCCTAGGTTGCCCGGAACGTAGAAATGACCATTACCTTCACACTGATTGCGATTATTCATCTTATACGATGGTAAAACTGTTGTACTTAGGTTGTATTTTATTCTTCTGGCGTTGAATTCAAAGTCCCTAGCTGTTCGATCTGGTGGAGCAACGCCGTAGAGTGAAGCCTAGGTTGCTCGGAACGTAGAAATGACCAGTACTTTCACACTGGTTGCAGTTATTCCTGTTATTCGACGGAGAAACTGTTGCATCTTTATTGTATTTTATGCTTCTGGCGTTAAATTCTAAGTCAGTAACTATGCGATCTGGTGGAGCAACGCCCTACAGTTATGCCTATGTTGCCCGGAACGTAGAAATGACCTTTACTTTCACACTGTTTGCAAATATACATTATATACGATGGAAAAAATGTTGTATCTATTTTGTATTTTATGCTTCTGGCGTTGACTTCTTGGGCCCTATCTATTCGATCTGGTGGAAGAACGCCCTAGAGTGAAGCCTAGGTTGCCCGGAACGTAGAAATGACCAGTACTTTCACACTGGTTGCAGTTATTCCTGTTATTCGACGGAAGAACTGTTGCATTTTTATTGTATTTTACGCTTCTGGTGTTGAATTCTAAGTCACTAACTATGCGATCTGGTGCAGCAACGCCCTACAGTTAAGCCTAGGTTGCCCGGAACGTAGAAATGACCGTTACTTCCACACTGTTTGCTAATATACATTATATACGATATAAAAGCTGTTGTATTTATATTGCATTTTATGCTTCTGTCGTTGAATTCTAATTCCCTAACTATGCGATCTGGTGGAGAAACGCCCTACAGTTAAGCCTAGGTTGCCCGGAACGTAGGAATGACCATTACCTTCACACTGTTTGCGATTACTCACTTGATACGCTGGAAAAACTGTTCTATTTATTTCGTATTTCATGCCTCGGGCGTTGACTTCTAAGGCCCTAACGATTCGATCTGGTGGTGCAACGCCCTACAGTTAAGCCTAGGTTGCCCGGAACGTAGAAATGACCGTTACTTTCACAATGTTTGCAAATATACATTATATACGATGGAAAAGCTGTTGTATTTATGTTGTATTTTATGTTTCTGGCGTTGACTTCTTAGGCCCTAACTATTTGATCTGGTGGAGCACCGCCCTGTAGTGAAGCCTAGGTTGCCGGAGCGTAGAAAAGACCATTACCTTCACACTGGTTGCAGTTATTCCTGTTACACGATGGAAAAAGTGTTGCATTTTTACTGTATTTTATGCTTGTGGCGTTGTATTCAAAGTTCCTAGCTTTTCGACCTGGTGGAGCAACGCACTGGAGTTAAGCCTAGGTTGCCCGGAAAGTAGAAATGACCATAACTTTCACACTGTTTGGAATCATTCATTTTATGCGATGGAAAAGCTGTTGTATTTATATTGTATTTTATGCTTCTGGAGTTGACTTCTAAGGCCGCAACTATTCGATCTGGTGGAGCAACGCCCTTAAGCGATGCCTAGGTTGCCAGGAACGTAGAAATGACCTGTACTTTCACACTGGTTGCAGTTATTCCTGTTATTCGACGGAGAAACTGTTGCATCTTTATTGTATTTTATGCTTCTGGCGTTAAATTCTAAGTCAGTAACTATGCGATCTGGTGGAGCAACGCCCTACAGTTATGCCTATGTTGCCCGGAACGTAGAAATGACCTTTACTTTCACACTGTTTGCAAATATACATTATATACGGTGGAAAAAATGTTGTATCTATTTTGTATTTTATGCTTCTGGCGCTGACTTCTTAGGTCCTAACTATTGGATCTGGTGGAGCAACGCCCTGGGGTGAAGCCCAGGTTGCGCGGAACGTAGAAAAGATCATAACTTTCACACTGGTTTCAATTATTCGTTTTATACAATGGAAAAACTGTTCTATTTATTTCGTATTTCATGCCTCGGGCGTTGACTTCTAAGGCCCTAAGGATTCGATCTGGTGGTGCAACGCCCTACAGTTAAGCCTAGGGTGCCCGGAACGTAGAAATGACCTTTACTTTCACACTGTTTGCAAATATACATTATATACGATGGAAATGCTGTTGTATTTATATTGTATTTTATGCCTCTGGCGTTGACTTCTAAGGCCCTAACAATTCCATCTGGTGGAGCAACGCCCTACAGTTAAGCCTAGGTTGCCCGGAACGTAGAAATGACCTTTACTTTCACACTGCTTGCAAATATACATTATATAGGATGGAAAAGCTGTTGTATTTATACTGTATTTTATGCTTCTGACGTTGTCTTCTTAGGCCCTAACTATTCGATCTGGTGGAGCAATGCTCTAGAGTAAAGCCTAGGTTGCCCGGAACGTGGAAATGACCTTTACATTCACACTGTTTGCAAATATACATTATATACGATGGTAAAGCTGTTGTATTTAGATTGTATTTTATGCTTCTGGCGTTGACTTCTTAGGCCCTATCTATTCGATCTGGTGGAAGAACGCCCTAGAGTGAAGCATAGGTTGCCCGGAACGTTGAAATGACCTTTACTTTCACACTGTTTGCAAATATACATCATATACGATGGAAAAGCTGTTGTATTTATACTGTATTTTATGCTTCTGGCGTTGTCTTCTTAGGCCCTAACTATTCGATCTGGTGGAGCAATGCTCTAGAGTAAAGCCTAGGTTGCCCGGAACGTGGAAATGACCTTTACATTCACACTGTTTGCAAATATACATTATATACGATGGTAAAGCTGTTGTATTTATATTGTATTTTATGCTTCTGACGTTGACTTCTTAGGCCCTAGCTATTCGATCTGGTGGAGCAACGCTCTAGAGTGAAGCCTAGGTTACCCGGAACATAGGAATGACCATTACCTTCACACTGTTTGCGATTATTCATTTTATACGATGGTAAAACTGTTGTACTTAGGTTGTATTTTAATCTTCTGGCGTTGAGTTCTAAGACCCTAGCTGTTCCATCTGGTGGAGCAACGCACTAGAGTGAAGCCTAGGTTGCCCGGAACGTAGAAAATATCATAACTTTCACACTGGTTTCAATTATTCGTTTTACACAATGGAAAAACTGTTCCATTTATTTCGTATTTTATGCTTCGGGCGTTGACTTCTAAGGCCCTAACTATTCGATCTGGTGGAGCAACGCCCTAGAGTGAAGCCTAGGTTGCCCGGAACGTAGAAATGACCATTACCTTCACACTGTTTGCGATTATTCATCTTATACGATGGTAAAACTGTTGTACTTAGGTTGTATTTTATTCTTCTGGCGTTGAATTCTAAGTCGCTAGCTGTTCGATCTGGTGGAGCAACGCCCTAGAGTGAAGCCTAGGTTGCCCGGAACGTAGAAATGACCAGTACTTTCACACTGGTTGCAGTTATTCCTGTTATTCGACGGAAAAACTGTTGCATTTTTATTGTATTTTATGCTTCTGGTGTTGAATTCTAAGTCACTAACTATGCGATCTGGTGCAGCAACGCCCTACAGTTAAGCCTAGGTTGCCCGGAACGTAGAAATGACCTTTACTTTCAGACTGTCTGCAAATATACATTATATACGATGGAAAAGCTGTTGTATTTATATGGTATTTTACGCTTCTGGAGTTGACTTCTAAGGCCACAGCTATTCGATGTGATGGAGCAACGCCCAAGGGTGAAGCCCAGGTTGCGCGGAACGTAGAAAAGATCATAACTTTCACACTGGTTTCAATTATTCGTCTTATACAATGGAAAAACTGTTCTACTTATTTTGTATTTTATGCTTCGGGCGTTGACATCTAAGGCCCTAACTATTCGATCTGGTGGAGCAACGCCCTAGAGTGAAGCCTAGGTTGCCCGGAACGTAGAAATGACCATTACCTTCACACTGTTTGCGATTATTCATCTTATACGATGGTAAAACTGTTGTACTTAGGTTGTATTTTATTCTTCTGGCGTTGAATTCAAAGTCCCTAGCTGTTCGATCTGGTGGAGCAACGCCGTAGAGTGAAGCCTAGGTTGCTCGGAACGTAGAAATGACCAGTACTTTCACACTGGTTGCAGTTATTCCTGTTATTCGACGGAGAAACTGTTGCATCTTTATTGTATTTTATGCTTCTGGCGTTAAATTCTAAGTCAGTAACTATGCGATCTGGTGGAGCAACGCCCTACAGTTATGCCTATGTTGCCCGGAACGTAGAAATGACCTTTACTTTCACACTGTTTGCAAATATACATTATATACGATGGAAAAAATGTTGTATCTATTTTGTATTTTATGCTTCTGGCGTTGACTTCTTAGGCCCTATCTATTCGATCTGGTGGAAGAACGCCCTAGAGTGAAGCCTAGGTTGCCCGGAACGTAGAAATGACCAGTACTTTCACACTGGTTGCAGTTATTCCTGTTATTGGACGGAAGAACTGTTGCATTTTTATTGTATTTTATGCTTCTGGTGTTGAATTCTAAGTCACTAACTATGCGATCTGGTGCAGCAACGCCCTACAGTTAAGCCTAGGTTGCCCGGAACGTAGAAATGACCGTTACTTCCACACTGTTTGCTAATATACATTATATACGATATAAAAGCTGTTGTATTTATATTGCATTTTATGCTTCTGTCGTTGAATTCTAATTCCCTAACTATGCGATCTGGTGGAGAAACGCCCTACAGTTAAGCCTAGGTTGCCCGGAACGTAGGAATGACCATTACCTTCACACTGTTTGCGATTACTCACTTGATACGCTGGAAAATCTGTTCTATTTATTTCGTATTTCATGCCTCGGGCGTTGACTTCTAAGGCCCTAACGATTCGATCTGGTGGTGCAACGCCCTACAGTTAAGCCTAGGTTGCCCGGAACGTAGAAATGACCGTTACTTTCACAATGTTTGCAAATATACATTATATACGATGGTAAAGCTGTTGTATTTATATTGTATTTTATGCTTCTGACGTTGACTTCTTAGGCCCTAGCTATTCGATCTGGTGGAGCAACGCTCTAGAGAGAAGCCTAGGTTACCCGGAACATAGGAATGACCATTACCTTCACACTGTTTGCGATTATTCATTTTATACGATGGTAAAACTGTTGTACTTAGGTTGTATTTTAATCTTCTGGCGTTGAGTTCTAAGACCCTAGCTGTTCCATCTGGTGGAGCAACGCACTAGAGTCAAGCCTAGGTTGCCCGGAACGTAGAAAATATCATAACTTTCACACTGGTTTCAATTATTCGTTTTACACAATGGAAAAACTGTTCCATTTATTTCGTATTTTATGCTTCGGGCGTTGACTTCTAAGGCCCTAACTATTCGATCTGGTGGAGCAACGCCCTAGAGTGAAGCCTAGGTTGCCCGGAACGTAGAAATGACCATTACCTTCACACTGTTTGCGATTATTCATCTTATACGATGGTAAAACTGTTGTACTTAGGTTGTATTTTATTCTTCTGGCGTTGAATTCTAAGTCGCTAGCTGTTCGATCTGGTGGAGCAACGCCCTAGAGTGAAGCCTAGGTTGCCCGGAACGTAGAAATGACCAGTACTTTCACACTGGTTGCAGTTATTCCTGTTATTCGACGGAAAAACTGTTGCATTTTTATTGTATTTTATGCTTCTGGTGTTGAATTCTAAGTCACTAACTATGCGATCTGGTGCAGCAACGCCCTACAGTTAAGCCTAGGTTGCCCGGAACGTAGAAATGACCTTTACTTTCAGACTGTCTGCAAATATACATTATATACGATGGAAAAGCTGTTGTATTTATATGGTATTTTACGCTTCTGGAGTTGACTTCTAAGGCCACAGCTATTCGATGTGATGGAGCAACGCCCAAGGGTGAAGCCCAGGTTGCGCGGAACGTAGAAAAGATCATAACTTTCACACTGGTTTCAATTATTCGTCTTATACAATGGAAAAACTGTTCTACTTATTTTGTATTTTATGCTTCGGGCGTTGACATCTAAGGCCCTAACTATTCGATCTGGTGGAGCAACGCCCTAGAGTGAAGCCTAGGTTGCCCGGAACGTAGAAATGACCATTACCTTCACACTGCTTGCGATTATTCATCTTATACGATGGTAAAACTGTTGTACTTAGGTTGTATTTTATTCTTCTGGCGTTGAATTCAAAGTCCCTAGCTGTTCGATCTGGTGGAGCAACGCCGTAGAGTGAAGCCTAGGTTGCTCGGAACGTAGAAATGACCAGTACTTTCACACTGGTTGCAGTTATTCCTGTTATTCGACGGAGAAACTGTTGCATCTTTATTGTATTTTATGCTTCTGGCGTTAAATTCTAAGTCACTAACTATGCGATCTGGTGCAGCAACGCCCTACAGTTAAGCCTAGGTTGCCCGGAACGTAGAAATGACCGTTACTTCCACACTGTTTGCTAATATACATTATATACGATATAAAAGCTGTTGTATTTATATTGCATTTTATGCTTCTGTCGTTGAATTCTAATTCCCTAACTATGCGATCTGGTGGAGAAACGCCCTACAGTTAAGCCTAGGTTGCCCGGAACGTAGGAATGACCATTACCTTCACACTGTTTGCGATTACTCACTTGATACGCTGGAAAAACTGTTCTATTTATTTCGTATTTCATGCCTCGGGCGTTGACTTCTAAGGCCCTAACGATTCGATCTGGTGGTGCAACGCCCTACAGTTAAGCCTAGGTTGCCCGGAACGTAGAAATGACCGTTACTTTCACAATGTTTGCAAATATACATTATATACGATGGAAAAGCTGTTGTATTTATGTTGTATTTTATGTTTCTGGCGTTGACTTCTTAGGCCCTAACTATTTGATCTGGTGGAGCACCGCCCTGTAGTGAAGCCTAGGTTGCCGGAGCGTAGAAAAGACCATTACCTTCACACTGGTTGCAGTTATTCCTGATACACGATGGAAAAAGTGTTGCATTTTTATTGTATTTTATGCTTCTGGCGTTGTATTCAAAGTTCCTAGCTTTTCGACCTGGTGGAGCAACGCACTGGAGTTAAGCCTAGGTTGCCCGGAAAGTAGAAATGACCATAACTTTCACACTGTTTGGAATCATTCATTTTATGCGATGGAAAAGCTGTTGTATTTATATTTTATTTTATGCTTCTGGAGTTGACTTCTAAGGCCGCAACTATTCGATCTGGTGGAGCAACGCCCTTAAGCGATGCCTAGGTTGCCTGGAACGTAGAAATGACCTGTACTTTCACACTGATTGCAAGTATTCGTTTTATACGATGGAAAAACTGTTGTACTTATGTTGTTTTTTATGCTTCCGGCGATGAATTCTAAGTCCCTAACTATTCGATCTGGCAGAGCAACGCCCTAGAGTGAAGCCTAGGTTGCCCGGACCGTAGAAAAGACCATTACCTTCACACTGGTTGCAATTACTCCTGTTATACGATGGAAAAACTGTTGCATCTTTATTGTATTTTATGCTTCTGGCGTTGTCTTCTTAGGCCCTAACTATTCGATCTGGTGGAGCAATGCTCTAGAGTAAAGCCTAGGTTGCCCGGAACGTGGAAATGACCTTTACATTCACACTGTTTGCAAATATACATTATATACGATGGTAAGGCGGTTGTATTTATATTGTATTTTATGCTTCTGGCGTTGACTTCTTAGGCCCTAGCTATTCGATCTGGTGCAGCAACGCTCTAGAGTGAAGCCTAGGTTACCCGGAACATAGGAATGACCAGTACCATCACACTGGTTGCAGTTATTCCTGTTATCCAATGGAAAAACTGTTGCATTTTTATTGTATTTTATGCTTCTGGCGTTAAATTCTATGTCCCTAACTATGCGATCTGGTGGAGCAACGCTTTACAGTTAAGCCCAGGTTGCCCGGAACGTAGAAAAGATCATAACTTTCACACTGGTTTCAATTATTCGTTTTATACAATGGAAAAACTGTTCCATTTATTTTGTATTTTATGCTTCGGGCGTTGACCTCTAAGGCCCTAACTATTCGATCTGGTGGAGCAACGCCCTAGAGTGAAGCCTAGGTTGCCCGGAACGTAGAAATGGTCATAACTTTCACACTGGTTTCTATTATTCGTTTTATACAATGGAATAACTGTTCTATTTATTTTGTATTTTATGCTTCGGGCGTTGACTTCTAAGGCCCTAACTATTCGATCTGGTGGAGCAACGCCCTAGAGTGAAGCCTAGGTTGCCCGGGACGTAGAAATGACCTTTACCTTCACACTGTTTGCGATTATTCGTTTGGTACGCTAGAAAAACTGTTCTATTTAGTTCGTATTTCATGCTTCGGGCGTTAACTTCTAAGGACCTAACTATTCGATCTGGTGGAGCAACGCCCTACAGTTAAGCCTAGGTTGCCCGGAACGTAGAAATGACCATTACCTTCACACTGTTTGCGATTATTCATTTTATACGATGGTAAAACTGTTGTACTTAGGTTGTATTGTAATGTTCTGGCGTTGAGTTCTAAGTCCCTAGCTGTTCCATCTGGTGGAGCAACGCCCTACAGTTAAGCCTAGGTTGCCCGGAACGTAGAAATGACCGTTACTTCCACACTGTTTGCTAATATACATTATATACGATATAAAAGCTGTTGTATTTATATTGCATTTTATGCTTCTGTCGTTGAATTCTAATTCCCTAACTATGCGATCTGGTGGAGAAACGCCCTACAGTTAAGCCTAGGTTGCCCGGAACGTAGGAATGTCCATTACCTTCACACTGTTTGCGATTACTCACTTGATACGATGGAAAAACTGTTCTATTTATTTCGTATTTCATGCCTCGGGCGTTGACTTCTAAGGCCCTAACGATTCGATCTGGTGGTGCAACGCCCTACAGTTAAGCCTAAGGTGCCCGGAACGTAGAAATGACCTTTACTTTCACACTGCTTTCAAATATACATTATATACGATGGAAATGCTGTTGTATTTATATTGTATTTTATGCCTCTGGCGTTGACTTCTAAGGCCCTAACTATTCGATCTGGTGGAGCAACGCCCTACAGTTAAGCGTAGTGTGCACAAAACGTAGAAATGACCTTTACTTTCACACTGCTTGCAAATATACATTATATACGATGGTAAAGCTGTTGTATTTATATTGTATTTTATGCTTCAGGCGTTGACTTCTTAGGCCCTAACTATTCGATCTGGTGGAAGAACGCCCTAGAGTGAAGCACAGTTTTCCCGGAACGTAGAAATGACCTTTACTTTCACCCTGTTTGCAAATATACATTATATACGATGGAAAAGCTGTTGTATTTATGTTGTATTTTATGCTTCTGGCGTTGACTTCTTAGGCCCTAACAATTGGATCTGGTGGACCAACGCCCTAGAGTGAACCCTAGGTTACCCGGAACGTAGATATGACCATACCTTTCACACCTGTTGCAGTTATTCCTGTTATACGATGGAAAAACTGTTGTATTTATATTGTACTTTATGCTTCTGGCGTTGACTTCTTAGGCCCTAACTATTCGTTCTGGTGGAGCAACGCTGTAGAGTGAAGCCTAGGTTGCCCGGAACGTAGAAATGACCATTACCTTCACAATGCTTGCAATTATACATTTTATACGATGGAAAAACTGTTATTCTTAAGTTGTATATTATTCTTCTGGCGCTGAATTCTAAGTCCCTATCTATTCGATCTGGTGGAGCAACGCCCTAGAGTGAAGCCTAGGTTGCCCGGAACGTAGAAATGACCGTTACTTTCACAATGTTTGCAAATATACATTATATACGATGGAAAAGCTGTTGTATTTATGTTGTATTTTATGTTTCTGGCGTTGACTTCTTAGGCCCTAACTATTTGATCTGGTGGAGCACCTCCCTGTAGTGAAGCCTAGGTTACCCGGAACATAGAAATGACCAGTACCTTCACACTGGTTGCAGTTACTCCTGTTATACGATGGAAAAACTGTTGCATTTTTATTTTATTTTATGCTTCTGGCGTTGTATTCAAGGTCCCTAACTATTAGATCTGGTGGAGCAACGCCCAGGAGTTAAGCCAAGGTTGCCCGGAACGTAGAAATGACCATTACTTTCAAACTGGTTGCAATTATTCCTTTTATACGATGGAAAAACTGTTGTACTTATGTTGTATTTTATGCTTCTGGCGTTGACTTCTTAGGCCCTAACTATTCGATCTGGTGGAAGAACGCCCCAGAGTGAAGCCTAGGTTGCCCGGAACGTAGTAATGACCTTTGCTTTCACAACGTTTGCAAATACACATTATATACGATGGAAAAGCTGTTGTATTTATATTGTATTTTATGCTTTTGGCGTTGTCTTCTTGGGCCCTAACTATTCGATCTGGTGGAGCAGTGCTATAGAGTAAAGCCTAGTTTGCCCGGAAAGTAGAAATGACCATTACCTTCACACTGCTTGCAATTATACATTTTATACGATGGAAACACTGTTATACTTATGTTGCATTTTATTCTTCAGGCTTCGAATTCTAAGTCCCTAGCTATTCGATCTGGGGGAGCAACGCCCTAGAGTGAAGACTAGGTTACGCGGAACATAGAAATGACCAGTACTTTCAAACTGGTTGCAGATTTCCTGTTATACGATGGAAAAGCTGTTGCATTTTTATTGTATTTTATGCTTCTGGCGTTAAATTCTAAGTCCCTAACTACGCGATCTGGTGGAGCAACGCCCTTAAGCGAATCCTAGGTTTCCCGGATCGTAGAAATGACCTGCACTTTCACACTGGTTGCAATTATTCCTGTTATACGATGGAAAAACTGTTGTACTTATGTTGTATTTTATGTTTCTGACGTTGAATTCTAAGTCCCTAACTATTCGATCTGGTGGAGCAACGCCCTACAGTTAAACCTAGGTTGCCCGGAACGTAGAAATGACCCTTACTTTCACACTGTTTGCAAATATACATTATATACGATGGAATAACTGTTGTATCTATTTTGTATTTTATGCTTCTGGCGCTGACTTCTTAGGTCGTAACTTTTGGATCTGGTGGAGCAACGCCCTGTGGTGAAGTCCAGGTTGCGCGGAACGTAGAAAAGATCATAACCTTCACACTGGTTTCAATTATTCGTTTTATACAATGGAAAAGCTGTTCTATTTATTTTGTATTTTATGCTTCGGACGTTGACTTCTAAGGCCCTAACTATTCGATCTGGTGGAGCAACGCCCTAGGGTGAAGCCTAGGTTGCCCGGAACGTAGAAATGATCATTACCTTCACACTGCTTGCGATTATTCATTTTATACGATGGAGAAACTGTTGTATTTATTTTGTATTTGGTGCTTCTGGAGTTGACTTCTTAGTCCCTAACAATTGGATCTGGTGGACCAACGCCCCAGAGTGAAGCCTGGGCTACCCGGAACGTAGAAATGACCAGTACTTTCACACTGGTTGCAGTTATTCCTGTTATACAATGGAAAAACTGTTGCATTTTTATTGTATTTAAAGCTTCTGGCGTTGTAGTCAAAGTCCCGAACTAGTCGATCTGGTGGAGGATCGCCCTGGAGTTAAGCCAAGGTTGCCCGGAACGTAGAAATGACCATAACTTTCACACTGGTTGCAATTATTCGTTCTATACAACGGAAAAACTGTTCTATTTATTTTGTATTTTATGCTTCGGGCGTTGACTTGTAAGTCCCTAACTATTGGGTCTGGTGGAGCAACGCCCTAGAGTGAAGCCTAGGTTGCCCGGAACGTAGTAATGGCCATTACCTTCACACTGCTTGCGATTATTCATTTTATACGATGGTAAAACTGTTGTACTTGGGCTGTATTTTATGCTTCAGGCGTTGACTTCTAAGACCGTAGCTATTCGATCTGGTGGAACAATGCCCTAGAGTGAAGCCTAGGTTGCCCGGAACGTAGAAATGACCTTTACTTTCAGACTGTTTGCAAATATACGTTATATACGATGGAAAAGCTGTTGTATTTATATTTTATTTTATGCTTCTGGCGTTGACTTCTAAGGCCCTAACTATGCGATCTGGTGGAGCGACGCCCTACAGTTAAGCCTAGTGTGCACAAAACGTAGAAATGACCTTTACTTTCACACTGTTTGCAAATATACATTATATACGATGGAAAAGCAGTTGTATTTATATTGTATTTTATGCTTATGGCGTTGACTTCTTAGTCCCTAACAATTGGATCTGGTGGACCAACGCCCTAGAGTGAAGCCTAGGTTACCCGGAACGTAGATATGACCATACCTTTCACACTGGTTGCAGATTTCCTGTTATACGATGGAAAAGCTGTTGCATTTTTATTGTTTTTTATGCTTCTGGCGTTAAATTCTAAGTCTCTAACTACGCGATCTGGTGGAGCAACGCCCTTAAGCGAATCCTAGGTTGTCCGGATCGTAGAAATGACCTGTACTTTCACACTGGTTGCAATTATTCCTGTTATACGATGGAAAAACTGTTGTACTTATGTTGTATTTTATGTTTCTGACGTTGAATTCTAAGTCCCTAACTATTCGATCTGGTGGAGCAACGCCCAGGAGTTAAGCCAAGGTTGCCCGGAACGTAGAAATGACCATTACTTTCAAACTGGTTGCAATTATTCCTTTTATAGGATGGAAAAACTGTTGTATTTTTATTGTATTTTATGCCTCTGGCGTTGACTTCTAAGTCCCTAGCTATTCGATCTGGTGGAGCAACGCCCTAGAGTGAAGCCTAGGTTGCCCGGAACGTAGAAATGACCGTTACTTTCACAATGTTTGCAAATATACATTATATACGATGGAAAAGCTGTTGTATTTATGTTGTATTTTATGTTTCTGGCGTTGACTTCTTAGGCCCTAACTATTTGATCTGGTGGAGCACCTCCCTGTAGTGAAGCCTAGGTTACCCGGAACATAGAAATGACCAGTACCTTCACACTGGTTGCAGTTACTCCTGTTATACGATGGAAAAACTGTTGCATTTTTATTTTATTTTATGCTTCTGGCGTTGTATTCAAGGTCCCTAACTATTAGATCTGGTGGAGCAACGCCCAGGAGTTAAGCCAAGGTTGCCCGGAACGTAGAAATGACCATTACTTTCAAACTGGTTGCAATTATTCCTTTTATACGATGGAAAAACTGTTGTACTTATGTTGTATTTTATGCTTCTGGCGTTGACTTCTTAGGCCCTAACTATTCGATCTGGTGGAAGAACGCCCCAGAGTGAAGCCTAGGTTGCCCGGAACGTAGTAATGACCTTTGCTTTCACAACGTTTGCAAATACACATTATATACGATGGAAAAGCTGTTGTATTTATATTGTATTTTATGCTTTTGGCGTTGTCTTCTTGGGCCCTAACTATTCGATCTGGTGGAGCAGTGCTATAGAGTAAAGCCTAGTTTGCCCGGAAAGTAGAAATGACCATTACCTTCACACTGCTTGCAATTATACATTTTATACGATGGAAACACTGTTATACTTATGTTGCATTTTATTCTTCAGGCTTCGAATTCTAAGTCCCTAGCTATTCGATCTGGGGGAGCAACGCCCTAGAGTGAAGACTAGGTTACGCGGAACATAGAAATGACCAGTACTTTCAAACTGGTTGCAGATTTCCTGTTATACGATGGAAAAGCTGTTGCATTTTTATTGTATTTTATGCTTCTGGCGTTAAATTCTAAGTCCCTAACTACGCGATCTGGTGGAGCAACGCCCTTAAGCGAATCCTAGGTTTCCCGGATCGTAGAAATGACCTGCACTTTCACACTGGTTGCAATTATTCCTGTTATACGATGGAAAAACTGTTGTACTTATGTTGTATTTTATGTTTCTGACGTTGAATTCTAAGTCCCTAACTATTCGATCTGGTGGAGCAACGCCCTACAGTTAAACCTAGGTTGCCCGGAACGTAGAAATGACCCTTACTTTCACACTGTTTGCAAATATACATTATATACGATGGAATAACTGTTGTATCTATTTTGTATTTTATGCTTCTGGCGCTGACTTCTTAGGTCGTAACTTTTGGATCTGGTGGAGCAACGCCCTGTGGTGAAGTCCAGGTTGCGCGGAACGTAGAAAAGATCATAACCTTCACACTGGTTTCAATTATTCGTTTTATACAATGGAAAAGCTGTTCTATTTATTTTGTATTTTATGCTTCGGACGTTGACTTCTAAGGCCCTAACTATTCGATCTGGTGGAGCAACGCCCTAGGGTGAAGCCTAGGTTGCCCGGAACGTAGAAATGATCATTACCTTCACACTGCTTGCGATTATTCATTTTATACGATGGAGAAACTGTTGTATTTATTTTGTATTTGGTGCTTCTGGAGTTGACTTCTTAGTCCCTAACAATTGGATCTGGTGGACCAACGCCCCAGAGTGAAGCCTGGGCTACCCGGAACGTAGAAATGACCAGTACTTTCACACTGGTTGCAGTTATTCCTGTTATACAATGGAAAAACTGTTGCATTTTTATTGTATTTAAAGCTTCTGGCGTTGTAGTCAAAGTCCCGAACTAGTCGATCTGGTGGAGGATCGCCCTGGAGTTAAGCCAAGGTTGCCCGGAACGTAGAAATGACCATAACTTTCACACTGGTTGCAATTATTCGTTCTATACAACGGAAAAACTGTTCTATTTATTTTGTATTTTATGCTTCGGGCGTTGACTTGTAAGTCCCTAACTATTGGGTCTGGTGGAGCAACGCCCTAGAGTGAAGCCTAGGTTGCCCGGAACGTAGTAATGGCCATTACCTTCACACTGCTTGCGATTATTCATTTTATACGATGGTAAAACTGTTGTACTTGGGCTGTATTTTATGCTTCAGGCGTTGACTTCTAAGACCGTAGCTATTCGATCTGGTGGAACAATGCCCTAGAGTGAAGCCTAGGTTGCCCGGAACGTAGAAATGACCTTTACTTTCAGACTGTTTGCAAATATACGTTATATACGATGGAAAAGCTGTTGTATTTATATTTTATTTTATGCTTCTGGCGTTGACTTCTAAGGCCCTAACTATGCGATCTGGTGGAGCGACGCCCTACAGTTAAGCCTAGTGTGCACAAAACGTAGAAATGACCTTTACTTTCACACTGTTTGCAAATATACATTATATACGATGGAAAAGCAGTTGTATTTATATTGTATTTTATGCTTATGGCGTTGACTTCTTAGTCCCTAACAATTGGATCTGGTGGACCAACGCCCTAGAGTGAAGCCTAGGTTACCCGGAACGTAGATATGACCATACCTTTCACACTGGTTGCAGATTTCCTGTTATACGATGGAAAAGCTGTTGCATTTTTATTGTTTTTTATGCTTCTGGCGTTAAATTCTAAGTCTCTAACTACGCGATCTGGTGGAGCAACGCCCTTAAGCGAATCCTAGGTTGTCCGGATCGTAGAAATGACCTGTACTTTCACACTGGTTGCAATTATTCCTGTTATACGATGGAAAAACTGTTGTACTTATGTTGTATTTTATGTTTCTGACGTTGAATTCTAAGTCCCTAACTATTCGATCTGGTGGAGCAACGCCCAGGAGTTAAGCCAAGGTTGCCCGGAACGTAGAAATGACCATTACTTTCAAACTGGTTGCAATTATTCCTTTTATAGGATGGAAAAACTGTTGTATTTTTATTGTATTTTATGCCTCTGGCGTTGACTTCTAAGTCCCTAGCTATTCGATCTGGTCGAGCAACGCCCTTAAGCGAATCCTAGGTAGCCCGGATCGTAGAAATGACCTGTACTTTCACACTGGTTTCAATTATTCGTTTTATACATGGAAAAACTGTTCCATTTATTTTGAATTTTATGCTTCGGACGTTGTCTTCTTAGGCCCTAACTATTCGATCTGGTGGAGCAATGCTCTAGAGTAAAGCCTAGGTTACCCGGAACGTAGAAAAGACCATTACCTTCACACTGGTTCCAATTACTCCTGTTATACGATGGAAAAACTGTTGCATCTTTATTGTATTTTATGCTTCTGGCGTTAAATTCTAAGTCCCTATCTACGCGATCTGGAGGAGCAACGCGCTACAGTTAAGCCTAGGTTGCCCGGAACGTAGGAATGACCCTTACTTTCACACTGTTTGCAAATATACATTATATACGATGGAATAACTGTTGTATCTATTTTGTATTTTATGCTTCTGGCGCTGACTTCTTAGGTCGTAACTTTTGGATCTGGTGGAGCAACGCCCTAGGGTGAAGCCTAGGTTGCCCGGAACGTAGAAATGACCATTACCTTCACACTGTTTGCGATTATTCATTTTATACGATGGAGAAACTGTTGTATTTATTTTGTATTTGGTGCTTCTGGCGTTGACTTCTTAGTACCTAACAATTGGATCTGGTGGACCAACGCCCCAGAGTGAAGCCTGGGCTACCCGGAACGTAGAAATGACCAGTACTTTCACACTGGTTGCAGTTATTCCTGTTATACAATGGAAAAACTGTTGCATTTTTATTGTCTTTTAAGCTTCTGGCGTTGTATTCAAAGTCCCTAACTAGTCGATCTGGTGGAGGAACTCCCTGGAGTTAAGCCAAGGTTGCCCGGAACGTAGAAATGACCATAACTTTCACACTGGTTGCAATTATTCGTTCTATACAATGGAAAAACTGTTCTATTTATTTTGTATTTTATGCTTCGGGCGTTGACTTGTAATTCCCTAACTATTGGGTCTGGTGGAGCAACGCCCTAGAGTGAAGCCTAGGTTGCCCGGAACGTAGTAATGGCCATTACCTTCACACTGCTTGCGATTATTCATTTTATACGATGGTAAAACTGTTGTACTTGGGCTGTATTTTATGCTTCAGGCGTTGACTTCTAAGACCGTAGCTATTCGATCTGGTGGAACAATGCCCTAGAGTGAAGCCTAGGTTGCCCGGAACGTAGAAATGACCTTTACTTTCACACTGTTTGCAAATATACGTTATATACGATGGAAAAGCTGTTGTATTTATACTTTATTTTATGCTTCTGGCGTTGACTTCTAAGGCCCTATCTATTCGATCTGGTGGAGCAACGCCCTACAGTTAAGCCTAGTGTGCACAAAACGTAGAAATGACCTTTACTTTCACACTGCTTGCAAATATACATTATATACGATGGTAAAGCTGTTGTATTTATATTGTATTTTATGCTTCAGGCGTTGACTTCTTAGGCCCAAACTATTCGATCTGGTGGAAGAACACCCTAGAGTGAAGCACAGTTTTCCCGGAACGTAGAAATGACCTTTACTTTCACACTGTTTGCAAATATACATTATATACGATGGAAAAGCTGTTGTATTTATATTGTATTTTATGCTTCTGGCGTTGACTTCTTAGTCCCTAACAATTGGATCTGGTGGACCAACGCCCTAGAGTGAACCCTAGGTTACCCGGAACGGAGATATGACCATACCTTTCACACTGGTTGCAGTTATTCCTGTTATACGATGGAAAAACTGTTGTATTCATATTGTACTTTATGCTTCTGGCGTTGACTTCTTAGGCCCTAACTATTCGTTCTGGTGGAGCAACGCTCAGGAGTGAAGCCTAGGTTGCCCGGAACGTAGAAATGACCATTACCTTCACAATGCTTGCAATTATACATTTTATACGATGGAAAAACTGTTATTCTTAAGTTGTATATTATTATTCTGGCGCTGAATTCTAAGTCCCTAGCTATTCGATCTGGTGGAGCAACGCCCTAGAGTGAAGCCTAGGTTGCCCGGATCGTAGAAATGACCTGTACTTTCACACTGGTTTCAATTATTCGTTTTATACATGGAAAAACTGTTCCATTTATTTTGTATTTTATGCTTCGAGCGTTGTCTTCTTAGGCCCTAACTATTCGATCTGGTGGAAGAACGCCCCAGAGTGAAGCCTAGGTTGCCCGGAACGTAGTAATGACCTTTGCTTTCACAACGTTTGCAAATATACATTATATACGATGGAAAAGCTGTTGTATTTATATTGTATTTTATGCTTTTGGCGTTGTCTTCTTAGGCCCTAACTATTCGATCTGGTGGAGCAGTGCTCTAGAGTAAAGCCTAGGTTGCACGGAAAGTAGAAATGACCATTACCTTCACACTGTTTGCGATTATTCATCTTATACGATGGTAAAACTGTTGTACTTAGGTTGTATTTTATTCTTCTGGCGTTGAATTCTAAGTCCCTAGCTGTTCGATCTGGTGGAGCAACGTCCTAGAGTGAAGCCTAGGTTGCCCGGAACGTAGAAATGACCAGTACTTTCACACTGGTTGCAGTTATTCCTGTTATTCGACGGAAAAACTGTTGCATTTTTATTGTATTTTATGCTTCTGGTGTTGAATTCTAAGTCACTAACTATGCGATCTGGTGCAGCAACGCCCTACAGTTAAGCCTAGGTTGCCCGGAACGTAGAAATGACCTTTACTTTCAGACTGTCTGCAAATATACATTATATACGATGGAAAAGCTGTTGTATTTATATGGTATTTTATGCTTCTGGAGTTGACTTCTAAGGCCACAGCTATTCGATGTGATGGAGCAACGCCCAAGGGTGAAGCCCAGGTTGCGCGGAACGTAGAAAAGATCATAACTTTCACACTGGTTTCAATTATTCGTTTTATACAATGGAAAAACTGTTCTACTTATTTTGTATTTTATGCTTCGGGCGTTGACTTCTAAGGCCCTAACTATTCGATCTGGTGTAGCAACGCCCTAGAGTGAAGCCTAGGTTGTCCGGAACGTAGAAATGACCATTACCTTCACACTGTTTGCGATTATTCATCTCATACGATGGTAAAACTGTTGTACTTAGGTTGTATTTTATTCTTCTGGCGTTGAATTCTAAGTCGCTAGCTGTTCGATCTGGTGGAGCAACGCCCTAGAGTGAAGCCTAGGTTGCTCGGAACGTAGAAATGACCAGTACTTTCACACTGGTTGCAGTTATTCCTGTTATTCGACGGAAAAGCTGTAGCATCTTTATTGTATTTTATGCTTCTGGCGTCAAATTCTAAGTCAGTAACTATGCGATCTGGTGGAGCAACGCCCTACAGTTATGCCTATGTTGCCCGGAACGTAGAAATGACCTTTACTTTCACACTGTTTGCAAATATACATTATATGCGATGGAAAAGCTGTTGTATTTATACTGTATTTTATTCTTCTGGCGTTGAGTTCTAAGTCCCTAGCTATTCGATCTGGTGGAGCAACGCTCTAGAGTGAAGCCTAGGTTACCCGAAACATAGAAATGACCAGTACCTTCACACTGGTTGCAGTTATTCCTGTTATACAATGGAAAAACTGTTGCATTTTTATTGTATTTTATGCTTCTGGCGTTGTTTTCAAGGTCCCTAACTATTCGATCTGGTGGAGCAACGCCCTGGAGTTATGCAACGGTTGCCCGGAACGTAGAAATGACCGTTACTTTCACACTGGTTGCAATTATTCCTTTTATAGGATGGAAAAACTGTTGTATTTTTTTTGTATTTTATGCTTCTGGCGTTAAATTCCATGTCCCTAACTATGCGATCTGGTGGAGCAACGCCCTACAGTTAAGCCTAGGTTGCCCGGAACGTAGAAAATATCATAACTTTCACACTGGTTTCAATTATTCGTTTTACACAATGGAAAAACTGTTCCATTTATTTCGTATTTTATGCTTCGGGCGTTGACTTCTAAGGCCCTAACTATTCGATCTGGTGGAGCAACGCCCTAGAGTGAAGCCTAGGTTGCCCGGAACGTAGAAATGACCATTACCTTCACACTGTTTGCGATTATTCATCTTATACGATGGTAAAACTGTTGTACTTAGGTTGTATTTTATTCTTCTGGCGTTGAATTCTAAGTCCCTAGCTGTTCGATCTGGTGGAGCAACGCCCTAGAGTGAAGCCTAGGTTGCCCGGAACGTAGAAATGACCAGTACTTTCACACTGGTTGCAGTTATTCCTGTTATTCGACGGAAGAACTGTTGCATTTTTATTGTATTTTATGCTTCTGGTGTTGAATTCTAAGTCACTAACTATGCGATCTGGTGCAGCAACGCCCTACAGTTAAGCCTAGGTTGCCCGGAACGTAGAAATGACCGTTACTTCCACACTGTTTGCTAATATACATTATATACGATATAAAAGCTGTTGTATTTATATTGCATTTTATGCTTCTGTCGTTGAATTCTAATTCCCTAACTATGCGATCTGGTGGAGAAACGCCCTACAGTTAAGCCTAGGTTGCCCGGAACGTAGGAATGACCATTACCTTCACACTGTTTGCGATTACTCACTTGATACGCTGGAAAAACTGTTCTATTTATTTCGTATTTCATGCCTCGGGCGTTGACTTCTAAGGCCCTAACGATTCGATCTGGTGGTGCAACGCCCTACAGTTAAGCCTAGGTTGCCCGGAACGTAGAAATGACCGTTACTTTCACAATGTTTGCAAATATACATTATATACGATGGAAAAGCTGTTGTATTTATGTTGTATTTTATGTTTCTGGCGTTGACTTCTTAGGCCCTAACTATTTGATCTGGTGGAGCACCGCCCTGTAGTGAAGCCTAGGTTGCCGGAGCGTAGAAAAGACCATTACCTTCACACTGGTTGCAGTTATTCCTGTTACACGATGGAAAAAGTGTTGCATTTTTATTGTATTTTATGCTTCTGGCGTTGTATTCAAAGTTCCTAGCTTTTCGACCTGGTGGAGCAACGCACTGGAGTTAACCCTAGGTTGCCCGGAAAGTAGAAATGACCATAACTTTCACACTGTTTGGAATCATTCATTTTATGCGATGGAAAAGCTGTTGTATTTATATTGTATTTTATGCTTCTGGAGTTGACTTCTAAGGCCGCAACTATTCGATCTGGTGGAGCAACGCCCTTAAGCGATGCCTAAGTTGCCAGGAACGTAGAAATGACCTGTACTTTCACACTGGTTGCAGTTATTCCTGTTATTCGACGGTGAAACTGTTGCATCTTTATTGTATTTTATGCTTCTGGCGTTAAATTCTAAGTCAGTAACTATGCGATCTGGTGGAGCAACGCCCTACAGTTATGCCTATGTTGCCCGGAACGTAGAAATGACCTTTACTTTCACACTGTTTGCAAATATACATTATATACGGTGGAAAAAATGTTGTATCTATTTTGTACTTTATGCTTCTGGCGCTGACTTCTTAGGTCCTAACTATTGGATCTGGTGGAGCAACGCCCTGGGGTGAAGCCCAGGTTGCGCGGAACGTAGAAAAGATCATAGCTTTCACACTGGTTTCAATTATTCGTTTTATACAATGGAAAAACTGTTCTATTTATTTCGTATTTCATGCCTCGGGCGTTGACTTCTAAGGCCCTAAGGATTCGATCTGGTGGTGCAACGCCCTACAGTTAAGCCTAGGGTGCCCGGAACGTAGAAATGACCTTTACTTTCACACTGTTTGCAAATATACATTATATACGATGGAAATGCTGTTGTATTTATATTGTATTTTATGCCTCTGGCGTTGACTTCTAAGGCCCTAACAATTCCATCTGGTGGAGCAACGCCCTACAGTTAAGCCTAGGTTGCCCGGAACGTAGAAATGACCTTTACCTTCACACTGCTTGCAAATATACATTATATACGATGGAAAAGCTGTTGTATTTATACTGTATTTTATGCTTCTGGCGTTGTCTTCTTAGGCCCTAACTATTCGATCTGGTGGAGCAATGCTCTAGAGTAAAGCCTAGGTTGCCCGGAACGTGGAAATGACCTTTACATTCACACTGTTTGCAAATATACATTATATACGATGGTAAAGCTGTTGTATTTAGATTGTATTTTATGCTTCTGGCGTTGACTTCTTAGGCCCTATCTATTCGATCTGGTGGAAGAACGCCCTAGAGTGAAGCCTAGGTTGCCCGGAACGTTGAAATGACCTTTACTTTCACACTGTTTGCAAATATAAATCATATACGATGGAAAAGCTGTTGTATTTATACTGTATTTTATGCTTCTGGCGTTGTCTTCTTAGGCCCTAACTATTCGATCTGGTGGAGCAATGCTCTAGAGTAAAGCCTAGGTTGCCCGGAACGTGGAAATGACCTTTACATTCACACTGTTTGCAAATATACATTATATACGATGGTAAAGCTTTTGTATTTATATTGTATTTTATGCTTCTGACGTTGACTTCTTAGGCCCTAGCTATTCGATCTGGTGGAGCAACGCTCTAGAGTGAAGCCTAGGTTACCCGGAACATAGGAATGACCATTACCTTCACACTGTTTGCGATTATTCATTTTATACGATGGTAAAACTGTTGTACTTAGGTTGTATTTTAATCTTCTGGCGTTGAGTTCTAAGACCCTAGCTGTTCCATCTGGTGGAGCAACGCACTAGAGTGAAGCCTAGGTTGCCCGGAACGTAGAAATGACCATAACTTTCACACTGGTTTCTATTATTCGTTTTATACAATGGAATAACTGTTCTATTTATTTTGTATTTTATGCTTCGGGCGTTGACTTCTAAGGCCCTAACTATTCGATCTGGTGGAGCAACGCCCTATAGTGAAGCCTAGGTTGCCCGGGACGTAGAAATGACCATTACCTTCACACTGTTTGCGATTATTCATTTGGTACGCTAGAAAAACTGTCCTATTTAGTTCGTATTTCATGCTTCGGGCGTTAACTTCTAAGGACCTAACTATTCGATCTGGTGGAGCAACGCCCTACAGTTAAGCCTAGGTTGCCCGGAACGTAGAAATGACCATTACCTTCACACTGTTTGCGATTATTCATTTTATACGATGGTAAAACTGTTGTACTTAGGTTGTATTTTAATCTTCTGGCGTTGAGTTCTAAGACCCTAGCTGTTCCATCTGGTGGAGCAACGCCCTAGAGTGAAGCCTAGGTTGCCCGGAACGTAGAAATGACCAGTACTTTCACACTGGTTGCAGTTATTCCTGTTATACGACGGAAAAACTGTTGCATTTTTATTGCATTTTATGCTTCTGGCGTTGAATTCTAAGTCCCTAACTATGCGATCTGGTGGAGCAACGCCCTACAGATAAGCCTAGGTTGCCCGGAACGTAGAAATGACCGTTACTTCCACACTGTTTGCTAATATACATTATATACGATATAAAAGCTGTTGTATTTATATTGCATTTTATGCTTCTGTCGTTGAATTCTAATTCCCTAACTATGCTATCTGGTGGAGAAACGCCCTACAGTTAAGCCTAGGTTGCTCGGAACGTAGGAATGACCATTACCTTCACACTGTTTGCGATTACTCACTTGATACGCTTGAAAAACTGTTCTATTTATTTCGTATTTCATGCCTCGGGCGTTGACTTCTAAGGCCCTAACGATTCGATCTGGTGGTGCAACGCCCTACAGTTAAGCCTAGGTTGCCCGGAACGTAGAAATGACCGTTACTTTCACAATGTTTGCAAATATACATTATATACGATGGAAAAGCTGTTGTATTTATGTTGTATTTTATGTTTCTGGCGTTGACTTCTTAGGCCCTAACTATTTGATCTGGTGGAGCACCGCCCTGTAGTGAAGCCTAGGTTGCCGGAGCGTAGAAAAGACCATTACCTTCACACTGGTTGCAGTTATTCCTGTTACACGATGGAAAAAGTGTTGCATTTTTATTGTATTTTATGCTTCTGGCGTTGTATTCAAAGTTCCTAGCTTTTCGACCTGGTGGAGCAACGCACTGGAGTTAAGCCTAGGTTGCCCGGAAAGTAGAAATGACCATAACTTTCACACTGTTTGGAATCACTCATTTTATGCGATGGAAAAGCTGTTGTATTTATATTTTATTTTATGCTTCTGGAGTTGACTTCTAAGGCCGCAACTATTCGATCTGGTGGAGCAACGCCCTTAAGCGATGCCTAGGTTGCCTGGAACGTAGAAATGACCTGTACTTTCACACTGATTGCAAGTATTCGTTTTATACGATGGAAAAACTGTTGTACTTATGTTGTTTTTTATGCTTCCGGCGATGAATTCTAAGTCCCTAACTATTCGATCTGGCGGAGCAACGCCCTAGAGTGAAGCCTAGGTTGCCCGGACCGTAGAAAACACCATTACCTTCACACTGGTTGCAATTACTCCTGTTATACGATGGAAAAACTGTTGCATCTTTATTGTATTTTATGCTTCTGGCGTTGTCTTCTTAGGCCCTAACTATTCGATCTGGTGGAGCAATGCTCTAGAGTAAAGCCTAGGTTGCCCGGAACGTGGAAATGACCTTTACATTCACACTGTTTGCAAATATACATTATATACGATGGTAAGGCGGTTGTACTTATGTTGTATTTTATGCTTCTGGCGTTGACTTCTTAGGCCCTAACTATTCGATCTGGTGGAAGAACGCCCCAGAGTGAAGCCTAAGTTGCCCGGAACGTAGTAATGACCTTTGCTTTCACAACGTTTGCAAATACACATTATATACGATGGAAAAGCTGTTGTATTTATATTGTATTTTATGCTTTTGGCGTTGTCTTCTTAGGCCCTAACTATTCGATCTGGTGGAGCAGTGCTCTACAGTAAAGCCTAGTTTGCCCGGAAAGTAGAAATGACCATTACCTTCACACTGCTTGCAATTATACATTTTATACGATGGAAACACTGTTATACTTATGTTGCATTTTATTCTTCAGGCTTCGAATTCTAAGTCCCTAGCTATTCGATCTGGGGGAGCAACGCCCTAGAGTGAAGACTAGGTTACACGGAACATAGAAATGACCAGTACTTTCAAACTGGTTGCAGATTTCCTGTTATACGATGGAAAAGCTGTTGCATTTTTATTGTATTTTATGCTTCTGGCGTTAAATTCTAAGTCCCTAACTACGCGATCTGGTGGAGCAACGCCCTTAAGCGAATCGTAGGTTTCCCGGATCGTAGAAATGACCTGCACTTTCACACTGGTTGCAATTATTCCTGTTATACGATGGAAAAACTGTTGTACTTATGTTGTATTTTATGTTTCTGACGTTGAATTCTAAGTCCCTAACTATTCGATCTGGTGGAGCAACGCCCTACAGTTAAACCTAGGTTGCCCGGAACGTAGAAATGACCCTTACTTTCACACTGTTTGCAAATATACATTATATACGATGGTAAAGCTGTTGTAATTAGATTGTATTTTATGCTTCTGGCGTTGACTTCTTAGGCCCTATCTATTCGATCTGGTGGAAGAACGCCCTAGAGTGAAGCCTAGGTTGCCCGGAACGTTGAAATGACCTTTACTTTCACACTGTTTGCAAATATACATCATATACGATGGAAAAGCTGTTGTATTTATACTGTATTTTATGCTTCTGGCGTTGTATTCTTAGGCCCTAACTATTCGATCTGGTGGAGCAATGCTCTAGAGTAAAGCCTAGGTTGCCCGGAACGTGGAAATGACCTTTACATTCACACTGTTTGCAAATATACATTATATACGATGGTAAAGCTGTTGTATTTATATTGTATTTTATGCTTCTGACGTTGACTTCTTAGGCCCTAGCTATTCGATCTGGTGGAGCAACGCTCTAGAGTGAAGCCTAGGTTACCCGGAACATAGGAATGACCATTACCTTCACACTGTTTGCGATTATTCATTTTATACGATGGTAAAACTGTTGTACTTAGGTTGTATTTTAATCTTCTGGCGTTGAGTTCTAAGACCCTAGCTGTTCCATCTGGTGGAGCAACGCACTAGAGTGAAGCCTAGGTTGCCCGGAACGTAGAAATGACCATAACTTTCACACTGGTTTCTATTATTCGTTTTATACAATGGAATAACTGTTCTATTTATTTTGTATTTTATGCTTCGGGCGTTGACTTCTAAGGCCCTAACTATTCGATCTGGTGGAGCAACGCCCTATAGTGAAGCCTAGGTTGCCCGGGACGTAGAAATGACCATTACCTTCACACTGTTTGCGATTATTCATTTGGTACGCTAGAAAAACTGTCCTATTTAGTTCGTATTTCATGCTTCGGGCGTTAACTTCTAAGGACCTAACTATTCGATCTGGTGGAGCAACGCCCTACAGTTAAGCCTAGGTTGCCCGGAACGTAGAAATGACCATTACCTTCACACTGTTTGCGATTATTCATTTTATACGATGGTAAAACTGTTGTACTTAGGTTGTATTTTAATCTTCTGGCGTTGAGTTCTAAGACCCTAGCTGTTCCATCTGGTGGAGCAACGCCCTAGAGTGAAGCCTAGGTTGCCCGGAACGTAGAAATGACCAGTACTTTCACACTGGTTGCAGTTATTCCTGTTATACGACGGAAAAACTGTTGCATTTTTATTGCATTTTATGCTTCTGGCGTTGAATTCTAAGTCCCTAACTATGCGATCTGGTGGAGCAACGCCCTACAGATAAGCCTAGGTTGCCCGGAACGTAGAAATGACCGTTACTTCCACACTGTTTGCTAATATACATTATATACGATATAAAAGCTGTTGTATTTATATTGCATTTTATGCTTCTGTCGTTGAATTCTAATTCCCTAACTATGCTATCTGGGGGAGAAACGCCCTACAGTTAAGCCTAGGTTGCTCGGAACGTAGGAATGACCATTACCTTCACACTGTTTGCGATTACTCACTTGATACGCTTGAAAAACTGTTCTATTTATTTCGTATTTAATGCCTCGGGCGTTGACTTCTAAGGCCCTAACGATTCGATCTGGTGGTGCAACGCCCTACAGTTAAGCCTAGGTTGCCCGGAACGTAGAAATGACCGTTACTTTCACAATGTTTGCAAATATACATTATATACGATGGAAAAGCTGTTGTATTTATGTTGTATTTTATGTTTCTGGCGTTGACTTCTTAGGCCCTAACTATTTGATCTGGTGGAGCACCGCCCTGTAGTGAAGCCTAGGTTGCCGGAGCGTAGAAAAGACCATTACCTTCATACTGGTTGCAGTTATTCCTGTTACACGATGGAAAAAGTGTTGCATTTTTATTGTATTTTATGCTTCTGGCGTTGTATTCAAAGTTCCTAGCTTTTCGACCTGGTGGAGCAACGCACTGGAGTTAAGCCTAGGTTGCCCGGAAAGTAGAAATGACCATAACTTTCACACTGTTTGGAATCACTCATTTTATGCGATGGAAAAGCTGTTGTATTTATATTTTATTTTATGCTTCTGGAGTTGACTTCTAAGGCCGCAACTATTCGATCTGGTGGAGCAACGCCCTTAAGCGATGCCTAGGTTGCCTGGAACGTAGAAATGACCTGTACTTTCACACTGATTGCAAGTATTCGTTTTATACGATGGAAAAACTGTTGTACGTATGTTGTTTTTTATGCTTCCGGCGATGAATTCTAAGTCCCTAACTATTCGATCTGGCGGAGCAACGCCCTAGAGTGAAGCCTAGGTTGCCCGGACCCTAGAAAAGACCATTACCTTCACACTGGTTGCAATTACTCCTGTTATACGATGGAAAAACTGTTGCATCTTTATTGTATTTTATGCTTCTGGCGTTGTCTTCTTAGGCCCTAACTATTCGATCTGGTGGAGCAATGCTCTAGAGTAAAGCCTAGGTTGCCCGGAACGTGGAAATGACCCTTACTTTCACACTGTTTGCAAATATACATTATATACGATGGAATAACTGTTGTATCTATTTTGTATTTTATGCTTCTGGCGCTGACTTCTTAGGTCGTAACTTTTGGATCTGGTGGAGCAACGCCCTGTGGTGAAGTCCAGGTTGCGCGGAACGTAGAAAAGATCATAACCTTCACACTGGTTTCAATTATTCGTTTTATACAATGGAAAAGCTGTTCTATTTACTTTGTATTTTATGCTTCGGACGTTGACTTCTAAGGCCCTAACTATTCGATCTGGTGGAGCAACGCCCTAGGGTGAAGCCTAGGTTGCCCGGAACGTAGAAATGACCATTACCTTCACACTGTTTGCGATTATTCATTTTATATAATGGAGAAACTGTTGTATTTATTTTGTATTTGGTGCTTCTGGAGTTGACTTCTTAGTCCCTAACAATTGGATCTGGTGGACCAACGCCCCAGAGTGAAGCCTAGGCTACCCGGAACGTAGAAATGACCAGTACTTTCACACTGGTTGCAGTTATTCCTGTTATACAATGGAAAAACTGTTGCATTTTTATTGTATTTAAAGCTTCTGGCGTTGTAGTCAAAGTCCCGAACTAGTCGATCTGGTGGAGGATCGCCCTGGAGTTAAGCCAAGGTTGCCCGGAACGTAGAAATGACCATAACTTTCACACTGGTTGCAATTATTCGTTCTATACAACGGAAAAACTGTTCTATTTATTTTGTATTTTATGCTTCGGGCGTTGACTTGTAAGTCCCTAACTATTGGGTCTGGTGGAGCAACGCCCTAGAGTGAAGCCTAGGTTGCCCGGAACGTAGTAATGGCCATTACCTTCACACTGCTTGCGATTATTCATTTTATACGATGGTAAAACTGTTGTACTTGGGCTGTATTTTATGCTTCAGGCGTTGACTTCTAAGACCGTAGCTATTCGATCTGGTGGAACAATGCCCTAGAGTGAAGCCTAGGTTGCCCGGAACGTAGAAATGACCTTTACTTTCACACTGTTTGCAAATATACGTTATATACGATGGAAAAGCTGTTGTATTTATATTTTATTTTATGCTTCTGGCGTTGACTTCTAAGGCCCTAACTATGCGATCTGGTGGAGCAACGCTCTAGAGTGAAGCCTAGGTTACCCGGAACATAGGAATGACCATTACCTTCACACTGTTTGCGATTATTCATTTTATACGATGGTAAAACTGTTGTACTTAGGTTGTATTTTAATCTTCTGGCGTTGAGTTCTAAGACCCTAGCTGTTCCATCTGGTGGAGCAACGCACTAGAGTGAAGCCTAGGTTGCCCGGAACGTAGAAATGACCATAACTTTCACACTGGTTTCTATTATTCGTTTTATACAATGGAATAACTGTTCTATTTATTTTGTATTTTATGCTTCGGGCGTTGACTTCTAAGGCCCTAACTATTCGATCTGGTGGAGCAACGCCCTATAGTGAAGCCTAGGTTGCCCGGGACGTAGAAATGACCATTACCTTCACACTGTTTGCGATTATTCATTTGGTACGCTAGAAAAACTGTCCTATTTAGTTCGTATTTCATGCTTCGGGCGTTAACTTCTAAGGACCTAACTATTCGATCTGGTGGAGCAACGCCCTACAGTTAAGCCTAGGTTGCCCGGAACGTAGAAATGACCATTACCTTCACACTGTTTGCGATTATTCATTTTATACGATGGTAAAACTGTTGTACTTAGGTTGTATTTTAATCTTCTGGCGTTGAGTTCTAAGACCCTAGCTGTTCCATCTGGTGGAGCAACGCCCTAGAGTGAAGCCTAGGTTGCCCGGAACGTAGAAATGACCAGTACTTTCACACTGGTTGCAGTTATTCCTGTTATACGACGGAAAAACTGTTGCATTTTTATTGCATTTTATGCTTCTGGCGTTGAATTCTAAGTCCCTAACTATGCGATCTGGTGGAGCAACGCCCTACAGATAAGCCTAGGTTGCCCGGAACGTAGAAATGACCGTTACTTCCACACTGTTTGCTAATATACATTATATACGATATAAAAGCTGTTGTATTTATATTGCATTTTATGCTTCTGTCGTTGAATTCTAATTCCCTAACTATGCTATCTGGTGGAGAAACGCCCTACAGTTAAGCCTAGGTTGCTCGGAACGTAGGAATGACCATTACCTTCACACTGTTTGCGATTACTCACTTGATACGCTTGAAAAACTGTTCTATTTATTTCGTATTTAATGCCTCGGGCGTTGACTTCTAAGGCCCTAACGATTCGATCTGGTGGTGCAACGCCCTACAGTTAAGCCTAGGTTGCCCGGAACGTAGAAATGACCGTTACTTTCACAATGTTTGCAAATATACATTATATACGATGGAAAAGCTGTTGTATTTATGTTGTATTTTATGTTTCTGGCGTTGACTTCTTAGGCCCTAACTATTTGATCTGGTGGAGCACCGCCCTGTAGTGAAGCCTAGGTTGCCGGAGCGTAGAAAAGACCATTACCTTCATACTGGTTGCAGTTATTCCTGTTACACGATCGAAAAAGTGTTGCATTTTTATTGTATTTTATGCTTCTGGCGTTGTATTCAAAGTTCCTAGCTTTTCGACCTGGTGGAGCAACGCACTGGAGTTAAGCCTATGTTGCCCGGAAAGTAGAAATGACCATAACTTTCACACTGTTTGGAATCACTCATTTTATGCGATGGAAAAGCTGTTGTATTTATATTTTATTTTATGCTTCTGGAGTTGACTTCTAAGGCCGCAACTATTCGATCTGGTGGAGCAACGCCCTTAAGCGATGCCTAGGTTGCCTGGAACGTAGAAATGACCTGTACTTTCACACTGATTGCAAGTATTCGTTTTATACGATGGAAAAACTGTTGTACTTATGTTGTTTTTTATGCTTCCGGCGATGAATTCTAAGTCCCTAACTATTCGATCTGGCGGAGCAACGCCCTAGAGTGAAGCCTAGGTTGCCCGGACCGTAGAAAAGACCATTACCTTCACACTGGTTGCAATTACTCCTGTTATACGATGGAAAAACTGTTGCATCTTTATTGTATTTTATGCTTCTGGCGTTGTCTTCTTAGGCCCTATCTATTCGATCTGGTGGAGCAATGCTCTAGAGTAAAGCCTAGGTTGCCCGGAACGTGGAAATGACCCTTACTTTCACACTGTTTGCAAATATACATTATATACGATGGAATAACTGTTGTATCTATTTTGTATTTTATGCTTCTGGCGCTGACTTCTTAGGTCGTAACTTTTGGATCTGGTGGAGCAACGCCCTGTGGTGAAGTCCAGGTTGCGCGGAACGTAGAAAAGATCATAACCTTCACACTGGTTTCAATTATTCGTTTTATACAATGGAAAAGCTGTTCTATTTACTTTGTATTTTATGCTTCGGACGTTGACTTCTAAGGCCCTAACTATTCGATCTGGTGGAGCAACGCCCTAGGGTGAAGCCTAGGTTGCCCGGAACGTAGAAATGACCATTACCTTCACACTGTTTGCGATTATTCATTTTATATAATGGAGAAACTGTTGTATTTATTTTGTATTTGGTGCTTCTGGAGTTGACTTCTTAGTCCCTAACAATTGGATCTGGTGGACCAACGCCCCAGAGTGAAGCCTAGGCTACCCGGAACGTAGAAATGACCAGTACTTTCACACTGGTTGCAGTTATTCCTGTTATACAATGGAAAAACTGTTGCATTTTTATTGTATTTAAAGCTTCTGGCGTTGTAGTCAAAGTCCCGAACTAGTCGATCTGGTGGAGGATCGCCCTGGAGTTAAGCCAAGGTTGCCCGGAACGTAGAAATGACCATAACTTTCACACTGGTTGCAATTATTCGTTCTATACAACGGAAAAACTGTTCTATTTATTTTGTATTTTATGCTTCGGGCGTTGACTTGTAAGTCCCTAACTATTGGGTCTGGTGGAGCAACGCCCTAGAGTGAAGCCTAGGTTGCCCGGAACGTAGTAATGGCCATTACCTTCACACTGCTTGCGATTATTCATTTTATACGATGGTAAAACTGTTGTACTTGGGCTGTATTTTATGCTTCAGGCGTTGACTTCTAAGACCGTAGCTATTCGATCTGGTGGAACAATGCCCTAGAGTGAAGCCTAGGTTGCCCGGAACGTAGAAATGACCTTTACTTTCACACTGTTTGCAAATATACGTTATATACGATGGAAAAGCTGTTGTATTTATATTTTATTTTATGCTTCTGGCGTTGACTTCTAAGGCCCTAACTATGCGATCTGGTGGAGCAACGCCCTACAGTTAAGCCTAGTGTGCACAAAACGTAGAAATGACCTTTACTTTCACACTGTTTGCAAATATACATTATATACGATGGAAAAGCAGTTGTATTTATATTGTATTTTATGCTTATGGCGTTGACTTCTTAGTCCCTAACAATTGGATCTGGTGGACCAACGCCCTAGAGTGAAGCCTAGGTTACCCGGAACGTAGATATGACCATACCTTTCACACTGGTTGCAGTTATTCCTGTTATACGATGGAAAAACTGTTGTATTTATATTGTACTTTATGCTTCTGGCGTTGACTTCTTAGGCCCTAACTATTCGTTCTGGTGGAGCAACGCTCTAGAGTGAAGCCTAGGTTGCCCGGAACGTAGAAATGCCCATTACCTTCACAATGCTTGCAATTATACATTATATACGATGGAAAAGCTGTTGTATTTATATTGTATTTTATGCTTTTGGCGTTGTCTTCTTAGGCCCTAACTATTCGATCTGGTGGAGCAACGCCCTAGAGTGAAGCCTAGGTTGCCCGGAACGTAGAAATGACCAGTACTTTCACACTGGTTGCAGTTATTCCTGTTATACGACGGAAAAACTGTTGCATTTTTGTTGCATTTTATGCTTCTGGCGTTGAATTCTAAGTCCCTAACTATGCGATCTGGTGGAGCAACGGCCTACAGTTAAGCCTAGGTTGCCCGGAACGTAGAAATGACCTTTACTTTCAGACTGTTTGCAAATATACATTATATACGATGGAAAAGCTGTTGTATTTATATTGTATTTTATGCTTATGGCGTTGACTTCTAAGGCCCTAACTATTCGATCTGGTGGAGCAACGCTCTAGAGTGAAGCCTAGATTGCCCGGAACGTATAAATGACCATTACTTTCGCACTGTTTGAAATTATTCATTTTATACGATGGAAAAACTGTTGTACTTACGTTGCATTTTATTCTTCTGGCTTCGAATTCTAAGTCCCTAGCTATTCGATCTGGGGGAGCAACGCCCTAGAGTGAAGACTAGGTTACACGGAACATAGAAATGACCAGTACTTTCAAACTGGTTGCAGATTTCCTGTTATACGATCGAAAAGCTGTTGCATTTTTATTGTTTTTTATGCTTCTGGCGTTAAATTCTAAGTCTCTAACTACGCGATCTGGTGGAGCAACGCCCTTAAGCGAATCCTAGGTTGTCCGGATCGTAGAAATGACCTGTACTTTCACACTGGTTGCAATTATTCCTGTTATACGATGGAAAAACTGTTGTACTTATGTTGTATTTTATGTTTCTGACGTTGAATTCTAAGTCCCTAACTATTCGATCTGGTGGAGCAACGCCCAGGAGTTAAGCCAAGGTTGCCCGGAACGTAGAAATGACCATTACTTTCAAACTGGTTGCAATTATTCCTTTTATAGGATGGAAAAACTGTTGTATTTTTATTGTATTTTATGCCTCTGGCGTTGACTTCTAAGTCCCTAGCTATTCGAACTGGTCGAGCAACGCCCTTAAGCGAATCCTAGGTAGCCCGGATCGTAGAAATGACCTGTACTTTCACACTGGTTTCAATTATTCGTTTTATACATGGAAAAACTGTTCCATTTATTTTGAATTTTATGCTTCGGGCGTTGTCTTCTTAGGCCCTAACTATTCGATCTGGTGGAGCAATGCTCTAGAGTAAAGCCTAGGTTACCCGGAACGTAGAAAAGACCATTACCTTCACACTGGTTGCATTTACTCCTGTTATACGATGGAAAAACTGTTGCATCTTTATTGTATTTTATGCTTCTGGCGTTAAATTCTAAGTCCCTATCTACGCGATCTGGAGGAGCAACGCGCTACAGTTAAGCCTAGGTTGCCCGGAACGTAGGAATGACCCTTACTTTCACACTGTTTGCAAATATACATTATATACGATGGAATAACTGTTGTATCTATTTTGTATTTTATGCTTCTGGCGCTGACTTCTTAGGTCGTAACTTTTGGATCTGGTGGAGCAACGCCCTGTGGTGAAGTCCAGGTTGCGCGGAACGTAGAAAAGATCATAACCTTCACACTGGTTTCAATTATTTGATTTATACAATGGAAAAACTGTTCTATTTATTTTGTATTTTATGCTACGGACGTTGACTTCTAAGGCCCTAACTATTCGATCTGGTGGAGCAACGCCCTAGGGTGAAGCCTAGGTTGCCCGGAACGTAGAAATGACCATTACCTTCACACTGTTTGCGATTATTCGTTTTATACAATGGAAAAACTGTTCTATTCATTTTGTATTTTATGCTTCGGACGTTGACTTCTAAGGCCCTAACTATTCGATCTGGTGGAGCAACGCCCTAGGGTGAAGCCTAGGTTGCCCGGAACGTAGAAATGACCATTACCTTCACACTGTTTGCGATTATTCATTTTATACGATGGAGAAACTGTTGTATTTATTTTGTATTTGGTGCTTCTGGCGTTGACTTCTTAGTACCTAACAATTGGATCTGGTGGACCAACGCCCCAGAGTGAAGCCTGGGCTACCCGGAACGTAGAAATGACCAGTACTTTCACACTGGTTGCAGTTATTCCTGTTATACAATGGAAAAACTGTTGCATTTTTATTGTATTTTAAGCTTCTGGCGTTGTATTCAAAGTCCCTAACTAGTCGATCTGGTGGAGGAACTCCCTGGAGTTAAGCCAAGGTTGCCCGGAACGTAGAAATGACCATAACTTTCACACTGGTTGCAATTATTCGTTCTATACAATGGAAAAACTGTTCTATTTATTTTGTATTTTATGCTTCGGGCGTTGACTTGTAAGTCCCTAACTATTGGGTCTGGTGGAGCAACGCCCTAGAGTGAAGCCTAGGTTGCCCGGAACGTAGTAATGGCCATTACCTTCACACTGCTTGCGATTATTCATTTTATACGATGGTAATACTGTTGTACTTGGGCTGTATTTTATGCTTCAGGCGTTGACTTCTAAGACCGTAGCTATTCGATCTGGTGGAACAATGCCCTAGAGTGAAGCCTAGGTTGCCCGGAACGTAGAAATGACCTTTACTTTCACACTGTTTGCAAATATACGTTATATACGATGGAAAAGCTGTTGTATTTATATTTTATTTTATGCTTCTGGCGCTGACTTCTAAGTCCCTAACTATGCGATCTGGTGGAGCAACGCCCTACAGTTAAGCCTAGTGTGCACAAAACGTAGAAATGACCTTTACTTTCACACTGTTTGCAAATATACATTATATACGATGGAAAAACTGTTGTATTTATATAGTACTTTATGCTTCTGGTGTTGACTTCTTAGGCCCTAACTATTCGTTCTGGTGGAGCAACGCTCTAGAGTGAAGCCTAGGTTGCCCGGAACGTAGAAATGACCATTACCTTCACAATGCTTGCAATTATACATTATATACGATGGAAAAGCTGTTGTATTTATATTGTATTTTATGCTTTTGGCGTTGTCTTCTTAGGCCCTAACTATTCGATCTGGTGGAGCAACGCCCTAGAGTGAAGCCTAGGTTGCCCGGAACGTAGAAATGACCAGTACTTTCACTCTGGTTGCAGTTATTCCTGTTATACGACGGAAAAACTGTTGCATTTTTGTTGCATTTTATGCTTCTGGCGTTGAATTCTAAGTCCCTAACTATGCGATCTGGTGGAGCAACGCCCTACAGTTAAGCCTAGGTTGCCCGGAACGTAGAAATGACCTTTACTTTCAGACTGTTTGCAAATATACATTATATACGATGGAAAAGGTGTTGTATTTATATTGTATTTTATGCTTATGTCGTTGACTTCTAAGGCCCTAACTATTCGATCTGGTGGAGCAACGCCCTAGAGAGAAGCCTAGATTGCCCGGAACGTATAAATGACCATTACTTTCACACTGTTTGAAATTATTCATTTTATACGATGGAAAAACTGTTGTAATTATGTTGTATTTTATGCTTCTGGCGTTGACTTCTTAGGCCCTAACTATTCGATCTGGTGGAAGAACGCCCCAGAGTGAAGCCTAAGTTGCCCGGAACGTAGTAATGACCTTTGCTTTCACAACGTTTGCAAATACACATTATATACGATGGAAAAGCTGTTGTATTTATATTGTATTTTATGCTTTTGGCGTTGTCTTCTTAGGCCCTAACTATTCGATCTGGTGGAGCAACGCCCTAGAGTGAAGCCTAGGTTGCCCGGAACGTAGAAATGACCAGTACTTTCACTCTGGTTGCAGTTATTCCTGTTATACGACGGAAAAACTGTTGCATTTTTGTTGCATTTTATGCTTCTGGCGTTGAATTCTAAGTCCCTAACTATGCGATCTGGTGGAGCAACGCCCTACAGTTAAGCCTAGGTTGCCCGGAACGTAGAAATGACCTTTACTTTCAGACTGTTTGCAAATATACATTATATACGATGGAAAAGCTGTTGTATTTTTATTGTATTTTATGCTTCTGGCGTTAAATTCTAAGTCCCTAACTACGCGATCTGGTGGAGCAACGCCCTTAAGCGAATCCTAGGTTTCCCGGATCGTAGAAATGACCTGCACTTTCACACTGGTTGCAATTATTCCTGTTATACGATGGAAAAACTGTTGTACTTATGTTGTATTTTATGTTTCTGACGTTGAATTCTAAGTCCCTAACTATTCGATCTGGTGGAACAATGCCCTAGAGTGAAGCCTAGGTTGCCCGGAACGTAGAAATGACCTTTACTTTCACACTGTTTGCAAATATACGTTATATACGATGGAAAAGCTGTTGTATTTGTATTTTATTTTATGCTTCTGGCGCTGACTTCTAAGTCCCTAACTATGCGATCTGGTGGAGCAACGCCCTACAGTTAAGCCTAGTGTGCACAAAACGTAGAAATGACCTTTACTTTCACACTGTTTGCAAATATACATTATATACGATGGAAAAACTGTTGTATTTATATAGTACTTTATGCTTCTGGTGTTGACTTCTTAGGCCCTAACTATTCGTTCTGGTGGAGCAACGCTCTAGAGTGAAGCCTAGGTTGCCCGGAACGTAGAAATGACCATTACCTTCACAATGCTTGCAATTATACATTATATACGATGGAAAAGCTGTTGTATTTATATTGTATTTTATGCTTTTGGCGTTGTCTTCTTAGGCCCTAACTATTCGATCTGGTGGAGCAACGCCCTAGAGTGAAGCCTAGGTTGCCCGGAACGTAGAAATGACCAGTACTTTCACTCTGGTTGCAGTTATTCCTGTTATACGACGGAAAAACTGTTGCATTTTTGTTGCATTTTATGCTTCTGGCGTTGAATTCTAAGTCCCTAACTATGCGATCTGGTGGAGCAACGCCCTACAGTTAAGCCTAGGTTGCCCGGAACGTAGAAATGACCTTTACTTTCAGACTGTTTGCAAATATACATTATATACGATGGAAAAGGTGTTGTATTTATATTGTATTTTATGCTTATGTCGTTGACTTCTAAGGCCCTAACTATTCGATCTGGTGGAGCAACGCCCTAGAGAGAAGCCTAGATTGCCCGGAACGTATAAATGACCATTACTTTCACACTGTTTGAAATTATTCATTTTATACGATGGAAAAACTGTTGTACTTATGTTGTATTTTATGCTTCTGGCGTTGACTTCTTAGGCCCTAACTATTCGATCTGATGGAAGAACGCCCCAGAGTGAAGCCTAAGTTGCCCGGAACGTAGTAATGACCTTTGCTTTCACAACGTTTGCAAATAGACATTATATACGATGGAAAAGCTGTTGTATTTATATTGTATTTTATGCTTTTGGCGTTGTCTTCTTAGGCCCTAACTATTCGATCTGGTGGAGCAACGCCCTAGAGTGAAGCCTAGGTTGCCCGGAACGTAGAAATGACCAGTACTTTCACTCTGGTTGCAGTTATTCCTGTTATACGACGGAAAAACTGTTGCATTTTTGTTGCATTTTATGCTTCTGGCGTTGAATTCTAAGTCCCTAACTATGCGATCTGGTGGAGCAACGCCCTACAGTTAAGCCTAGGTTGCCCGGAACGTAGAAATGACCTTTACTTTCAGACTGTTTGCAAGTATACATTATATACGATGGAAAAGCTGTTGTATTTTTATTGTATTTTATGCTTCTGGCGTTAAATTCTAAGTCCCTAACTACGCGATCTGGTGGAGCAACGCCCTTAAGCGAATCCTAGGTTTCCCGGATCGTAGAAATGACCTGCACTTTCACACTGGTTGCAATTATTCCTGTTATACGATGGAAAAACTGTTGTACTTATGTTGTATTTTATGTTTCTGACGTTGAATTCTAAGTCCCTAACTATTCGATCTGGTGGAGCAACGCCCTACAGTTAAACCTAGGTTGCCCGGAACGTAGAAATGACCCTTACTTTCACACTGTTTGCAAATATACATTATATACGATGGAATAACTGTTGTATCTATTTTGTATTTTATGCTTCTGGCGCTGACTTCTTAGGTCGTAACTTTTGGATCTGGTGGAGCAACGCCCTGTGGTGAAGTCCAGGTTGCGCGGAACGTAGAAAAGATCATAACCTTCACACTGGTTTCAATTATTCGTTTTATACAATGGAAAAGCTGTTCTATTTATTTTCTATTTTATGCTTCGGACGTTGACTTCTAAGGCCCTAACTATTCGATCTGGTGGAGCAACGCCCTAGGGTGAAGCCTAGGTTGCCCGGAACGTAGAAATGACCATTACCTTCACACTGTTTGCGATTATTCATTTTATACGATGGAGAAACTGTTGTATTTATTTTGTATTTGGTGCTTCTGGCGTTGACTTCTTAGTCCCTAACAATTGGATCTGGTGGACCAACGCCCCAGAGTGAAGCCTGGGCTACCCGGAACGTAGAAATGACCAGTACTTTCACACTGGTTGCAGTTATTCCTGTTATACAATGGAAAAACTGTTGCATTTTTATTGTATTTAAAGCTTCTGGCGTTGTAGTCAAAGACCCGAACTAGTCGATCTGGTGGAGGATCGCCCTGGAGTTAAGCCAAGGTTGCCCGGAACGTAGAAATGACCATAACTTTCACACTGGTTGCAATTATTCGTTCTATACAACGGAAAAACTGATCTATTTATTTTGTATTTTATGCTTCGGGCGTTGACTTGTAAGTCCCTAACTATTGGGTCTGGTGGAGCAACGCCCTAGAGTGAAGCCTAGGTTGCCCGGAACGTAGTAATGGCCATTACCTTCACACTGCTTGCGATTATTCATTTTATACGATGGTAAAACTGTTGTATTTATATTGTATTTTATGCTTTTGGCGTTGTCTTCTTAGGCCCTAACTATTCGATCTGGTGGAGCAACGCCCTAGAGTGAAGCCTAGGTTGCCCGGAACGTAGAAATGACCAGTACTTTCACTCTGGTTGCAGTTATTCCTGTTATACGACGGAAAAACTGTTGCATTTTTGTTGCATTTTATGCTTCTGGCGTTGAATTCTAAGTCCCTAACTATGCGATCTGGTGGAGCAACGCCCTACAGTTAAGCCTAGGTTGCCCGGAACGTAGAAATGACCTTTACTTTCAGACTGTTTGCAAATATACATTATATACGATGGAAAAGGTGTTGTATTTATATTGTATTTTATGCTTATGTCGTTGACTTCTAAGGCCCTAACTATTCGATCTGGTGGAGCAACGCCCTAGAGAGAAGCCTAGATTGCCCGGAACGTATAAATGACCATTACTTTCACACTGTTTGAAATTATTCATTTTATACGATGGAAAAACTGTTGTACTTATGTTGTATTTTATGCTTCTGGCGTTGACTTCTTAGGCCCTAACTATTCGATCTGATGGAAGAACGCCCCAGAGTGAAGCCTAAGTTGCCCGGAACGTAGTAATGACCTTTGCTTTCACAACGTTTGCAAATAGACATTATATACGATGGAAAAGCTGTTGTATTTATATTGTATTTTATGCTTTTGGCGTTGTCTTCTTAGGCCCTAACTATTCGATCTGGTGGAGCAACGCCCTAGAGTGAAGCCTAGGTTGCCCGGAACGTAGAAATGACCAGTACTTTCACTCTGGTTGCAGTTATTCCTGTTATACGACGGAAAAACTGTTGCATTTTTGTTGCATTTTATGCTTCTGGCGTTGAATTCTAAGTCCCTAACTATGCGATCTGGTGGAGCAACGCCCTACAGTTAAGCCTAGGTTGCCCGGAACGTAGAAATGACCTTTACTTTCAGACTGTTTGCAAGTATACATTATATACGATGGAAAAGCTGTTGTATTTTTATTGTATTTTATGCTTCTGGCGTTAAATTCTAAGTCCCTAACTACGCGATCTGGTGGAGCAACGCCCTTAAGCGAATCCTAGGTTTCCCGGATCGTAGAAATGACCTGCACTTTCACACTGGTTGCAATTATTCCTGTTATACGATGGAAAAACTGTTGTACTTATGTTGTATTTTATGTTTCTGACGTTGAATTCTAAGTCCCTAACTATTCGATCTGGTGGAGCAACGCCCTACAGTTAAACCTAGGTTGCCCGGAACGTAGAAATGACCCTTACTTTCACACTGTTTGCAAATATACATTATATACGATGGAATAACTGTTGTATCTATTTTGTATTTTATGCTTCTGGCGCTGACTTCTTAGGTCGTAACTTTTGGATCTGGTGGAGCAACGCCCTGTGGTGAAGTCCAGGTTGCGCGGAACGTAGAAAAGATCATAACCTTCACACTGGTTTCAATTATTCGTTTTATACAATGGAAAAGCTGTTCTATTTATTTTCTATTTTATGCTTCGGACGTTGACTTCTAAGGCCCTAACTATTCGATCTGGTGGAGCAACGCCCTAGGGTGAAGCCTAGGTTGCCCGGAACGTAGAAATGACCATTACCTTCACACTGTTTGCGATTATTCATTTTATACGATGGAGAAACTGTTGTATTTATTTTGTATTTGGTGCTTCTGGCGTTGACTTCTTAGTCCCTAACAATTGGATCTGGTGGACCAACGCCCCAGAGTGAAGCCTGGGCTACCCGGAACGTAGAAATGACCAGTACTTTCACACTGGTTGCAGTTATTCCTGTTATACAATGGAAAAACTGTTGCATTTTTATTGTATTTAAAGCTTCTGGCGTTGTAGTCAAAGACCCGAACTAGTCGATCTGGTGGAGGATCGCCCTGGAGTTAAGCCAAGGTTGCCCGGAACGTAGAAATGACCATAACTTTCACACTGGTTGCAATTATTCGTTCTATACAACGGAAAAACTGATCTATTTATTTTGTATTTTATGCTTCGGGCGTTGACTTGTAAGTCCCTAACTATTGGGTCTGGTGGAGCAACGCCCTAGAGTGAAGCCTAGGTTGCCCGGAACGTAGTAATGGCCATTACCTTCACACTGCTTGCGATTATTCATTTTATACGATGGTAAAACTGTTGTACTTGGGCTGTATTTTATGCTTCAGGCGTTGACTTCTAAGACCGTAGCTATTCGATCTTGTGGAACAATGCCCTAGAGTGAAGCCTAGGTTGCCCGGAACGTAGAAATGACCTTTACTTTCACACTGTTTGCAAATATACGTTATATACGATGGAAAAGCTGTTGTATTTATATTCTATTTTATGCTTCTGGCGTTGACTTCTAAGGCCCTAACTATGCGATCTGGTGGAGCAACGCCCTACAGTTAAGCCTAGTGTGCACAAAACGTAGAAATGACCTTTACTTTCACACTGTTTGCAAATATACATTATATACGATGGAAAAGCAGTTGTATTTATATTGTATTTTATGCTTATGGCGTTGACTTCTTAGTCCCTAACAATTGGATCTGGTGGACCAACGCCCTAGAGTGAAGCCTAGGTTACCCGGAACGTAGATATGACCATACCTTTCACACTGGTTGCAGTTACTCCTGTTATACGATGGAAAAACTGTTGTATTTATATTGTACTTTATGCTTCTGGCGTTGACTTCTTAGGCCCTAACTATTCGTTCTGGTGGAGCAACGCTCTAGAGTGAAGCCTAGGTTGCCCGGAACGTAGAAATGACCATTACCTTCACAATGCTTGCAATTATACATTATATACGATGGAAATGCTGTTGTATTTATATTGTATTTTATGCTTTTGGCGTTGTCTTCTTAGGCCCTAACTATTCGATCTGGTGGAGCAACGCCCTAGAGTGAAGCCTAGGTTGCCCGGAACGTAGAAATGACCAGTACTTTCACACTGGTTGCAGTTATTCCTGTTATACGACGGAAAAACTGTTGCATTTTTGTTGCATTTTATGCTTCTGGCGTTGAATTCTAAGTCCCTAACTATGCGATCTGGTGGAGCAACGCCCTACAGTTAAGCCTAGGTTGCCCGGAACGTAGAAATGACCTTTACTTTCAGACTGTTTGCAAATATACATTATATACGATGGAAAAGCTGTTGTATTTTTATTGTATTTTATGCTTCTGGCGTTGACTTCTTAGGCCCTAGCTATTCGATCTGGTGGAGCAATGCTCTAGAGTAACGCCTAGGTTGCCCGGAACGTGGAAGTGACCTTTACATTCACACTGTTTGCGATTATTCATTTTATACGATGGTAAAACTGTTGTACTTAGGTTGTATTGTAATCTTCTGGCGTTGAGTTCTAAGTCCCTAGCTGTTCCATCTGGTGGAGCAACGCCCTAGAGTGAAGCCTAGGTTGCCCGGAACGTAGAAAAGACCATTACCTTCACACTGGTTGCAATTACTCCTGTTATACGATGGAAAAACTGTTGCATCTTTATTGTATTTTATGCTTCTGGCGTTAAATTCTAAGTCCCTATCTACGCGATCTGGAGGAGCAACGCGCTACAGTTAAGCCTAGGTTGCCCGGAACGTAGGAATGGCCCTTACTTTCACACTGTTTGCAAATATACATTATATACGATGGAATAACTGTTGTATCTATTTTGTATTTTATGCTTCTGGCGCTGACTTCTTAGGTCGTAACTTTTGGATCTGGTGGAGCAACGCCCTGTGGTGAAGTCCAGGTTGCGCGGAACGTAGAAAAGATCATAACCTTCACACTGGTTTCAATTATTCGATTTATACAATGGAAAAACTGTTCTATTTATTTTGTATTTTATGCTTCGGACGTTGACTTCTAAGGCCCTAACTATTCGATCTGGTGGAGCAACGCCCTAGGGTGAAGCCTAGGTTGCCCGGAACGTAGAAATGACCATTACCTTCACACTGTTTGCGATTATTCGTTTTATACAATGGAAAAACTGTTCTATTTATTTTGTATTTTATGCTTTGGACGTCGACTTCTAAGGCCCTAACTATTCGATCTGGTGGAGCAACGCCCTAGGGTGAATCCTAGGTTGCCCGGAACGTAGAAATGACCATTACCTTCACACTGTTTGCGATTATTCATTTTATACGATGGAGAAACTGTTGTATTTATTTTGTATTTGGTGCTTCTGGCGTTGACTTCTTAGTACCTAACAATTGGATCTGGTGGACCAACGCCCCAGAGTGAAGCCTGGGCTACCCGGAACGTAGAAATGACCAGTACTTTCACACTGGTTGCAGTTATTCCTGTAATACAATGGAAAAACTGTTGCATTTTTATTGTATTTTAAGCTTCTGGCGTTGTATTCAAAGTCCCTAACTAGTCGATCTGGTGGAGGAACGCCCTGGAGTTAAGCCAAGGTTGCCCGGAACGTAGAAATGACCATAACTTTCACACTGGTTGCAATTATTCGTTCTATACAATGGAAAAACTGTTCTATTTATTTTGTATTTTATGCTTCGGGCGTTGACTTGTAAGTCCCTAACTATTGGGTCTGGTGTAGCAACGCCCTAGAGTGAAGCCTAGGTTGCCCGGAACGTAGTAATGGCCATTACCTTCACACTGCTTGCGATTATTCATTTTATACGATGGTAATACTGTTGTACTTGGGCTGTATTTTATGCTTCAGGCGTTGACTTCTAAGACCGTAGCTATTCGATCTGGTGGAACAATGCCCTAGAGTGAAGCCTAGGTTGCCCGGAACGTAGAAATGACCTTTACTTTCACACTGTTTGCAAATATACGTTATATACGATGGAAAAGCTGTTGTAATTATATTTTATTTTTTGCTTCTGGCGTTGACTTCTAAGTCCCTAACTATGCGATCTGGTGGAGCAACGCCCTACAGTTAAGCCTAGTGTGCACAAAACGTAGAAATGACCTTTACTTTCACACTGTTTGCAAATATACATTATATACGATGGAAAAGCTGTTGTATTTATATTGTATTTTATGCTTATGGCGTTGACTTCTGAGGCCCTAACTATTCGATCTGTTGGAGCAACGCCCTAGAGTGAAGCCTAGATTGCCCGGAACGTATAAATGACCATTACTTTCACACTGTTTGAAATTACTCATTTTATACGATGGAAAAACTGTTGTACTTATGTTGTACTTTATGCTTCTGGCGTTGACTTCTTAGTCCCTAACAATTGGATCTGGTGGACCAACGCCCTAGAGTGAAGCCTAGGTTACCCGGAACGTAGATATGACCATACCTTTCACACTGGTTGCAGTTATTCCTGTTATACGATGGAAAAACTGTTGTATTTATATAGTACTTTATGCTTCTGGTGTTGACTTCTTAGGCCCTAACTATTCGTTCTGGTGGAGCAACGCTCTAGAGTGAAGCCTAGGTTGCCCGGAACGTAGTAATGACCTTTGCTTTCACAACGTTTGCAAATACACATTATATACGATGGAAAAGCTGTTGTATTTATATTGTATTTTATGCTTTTGGCGTTGTCTTCTTAGGCCCTAACTATTCGATCTGGTGGAGCAGTGCTCTAGAGTAAAGCCTAGTTTGCCCGGAAAGTAGAAATGACCATTACCTTCACACTGCTTGCAATTATACATACTATACGATGGATAAACTGTTATACTTATGTTGTATTTTATTCTTCTGGCGTTGAATTCTAAGTCCCCAGCTATTCAATATGGTGCAGCAAAGCTCTAGAGTGAAGCCTAGGTTACCCGGAACATAGAAATGACCAGTACCTTCACACTGGTTGCAGTTACTCCTGTTATACGATGGAAAAACTGTTGCATTTTTATTTTATTTTATGCTTCTGGCGTTGTATTCAAGGTCCCTAACTATTAGATCTGGTGGAGCAACGCCCAGGAGTTAAGCCAAGGTTGCCCGGAACGTAGAAATGACCATTACTTTCAAACTGGTTGCAATTATTCCTTTTATAGGATGGAAAAACTGTTGTATTTTTATTGTATTTTAAGCTTCTGGCGTTGACTTCTTAGGCCCTAACTATTCGTTCTGGTGGAGCAACGCTCTAGAGTGAAGCCTAGGTTGCCCGGAACGTAGAAATGACCATTACCTTCACAATGCTTGCAATTATACATTATATACGATGGAAAAGCTGTTGTATTTATATTGTATTTTATGCTTTTGGCGTTGTCTTCTTAGGCCCTAACTATTCGATCTGGTGGAGCAACGCCCTAGTGTGAAGCCTAGGTTACCCGGAACGTAGAAATGACCAGTACTTTCACACTGGTTGCAGTTATTCCTGTTATACGACGGAAAAACTGTTGCATTTTTGTTGCATTTTATGCTTCTGGCGTTGAATTCTAAGTCCCTAGCTATTCGATCTGGGGGAGCAACGCCCTAGAGTGAAGACTAGGTTACACGGAACATAGAAATGACCAGTACTTTCAAACTGGTTGCAGATTTCCTGTTATACGATGGAAAAGCTGTTGCATTTTTATTGTATTTTATGCTTCTGGCGTTAAATTCTAAGTCCCTAACTACGCGATCTGGTGGAGCAACGCCCTTAAGCGAATCCTAGGTTGTCCGGATCGTAGAAATGACCTGTACTTTCACACTGGTTGCAATTATTCCTGCTATACGATGGAAAAACTGTTGTACTTATGTTGTATTTTATGTTTCTGACGTTGAATTCTAAGTCCCTAACTATTCGATCTGGTGGAGCAACGCCCAGGAGTTAAGCCAAGGTTGCCCGGAACGTAGAAATGACCATTACTTTCAAACTGGTTGCAATTATTCCTTTTATAGGATGGAAAAACTGTTGTATTTTTATTGTATTTTATGCCTCTGGCGTTGACTTCTAAGTCCCTAGCTATTCGATCTGGTCGAGCAACGCCCTTAAGCGAATCCTAGGTAGCCCGGATCGTAGAAATGACCTGTACTTTCACACTGGTTGCAGTTATTCCTGTTATACGACGGAAAAACTGTTGCATTTTTGTTGCATTTTATGCTTCTGGCGTTGAATTCTAAGTCCCTAACTATGCGATCTGGTGGAGCAACGCCTTACAGTTAAGCCTAGGTTGCCCGGAACGTAGAAATGACCTTTACTTTCAGACTGTTTGCAAATATACATTATATACGATGGAAAAGGTGTTGTATTTATATTGTATTTTATTCTTATGTCGTTGACTTCTAAGGCCCTAACTATTCGATCTGGTGGAGCAACGCCCTAGAGTGAAGCCTAGATTGCCAGAACGTATAAATGACCAGTACTTTCACACTGGTTGCAGTTATTCCTGTTATTCGACGGAAAAACTGTTGCATTTTTATTGTATTTTATGCTTCTGGTGTTGAATTCTAAGTCACTAACTATGCGATCTGGTGCAGCAACGCCCTACAGTTAAGCCTAGGTTGCCCGGAACGTAGAAATGACCTTTACTTTCAGACTGTCTGCAAATATACATTATATACGATGGAAAAGCTGTTGTATTTATATGGTATTTTACGCTTCTGGAGTTGACTTCTTAGGCCCTATCTATTCGATCTGGTGGAAGAACGCCCTAGAGTGAAGCCTAGGTTGCCCGGAACGTAGAAATGACCAGTACTTTCACTCTGGTTGCAGTTATTCCTGTTATTCGACGGAAGAACTGTTGCATTTCTATTGTATTTTATGCTTCTGGTGTTGAATTCTAAGTCACTAACTATGCGATCTGGTGCAGCAACGCCCTACAGTTAAGCCTAGGTTGCCCGGAACGTAGAAATGACCGTTACTTCCACACTGTTTGCTAATATACGTTATATACGATATAAAAGCTGTTGTATTTATATTGCATTTTATGCTTCTGTCGTTGAATTCTAATTCCCTAACTATGCGATCTGGTGGAGAAACGCCCTACAGTTAAGCCTAGGTTGCCCGGAACGTAGGAATGACCATTACCTTCACACTGTTTGCGATTACTCACTTGATACGCTGGAAAAACTGTTCTATTTATTTCGTATTTCATGCCTCGGGCGTTGACTTCTAAGGCCCTAACGATTCGATCTGGTGGTGCAACGCCCTACAGTTAAGCCTAGGTTGCCCGGAACCTAGAAATGACCGTTACTTTCACAATGTTTGCAAATATACATTATATACGATGGAAAAGCTGTTGTATTTATATTGCATTTTATGCTTCTGTCGTTGAATTCTAATTCCCTAACTATGCTATCTGGTGGTGCAACGCCCTACAGTTAAACCTAGGGTGCCCGGAACGTAGAAATGACCTTTACTTTCACACTGTTTGCAAATATACATTATATACGATGGAAATGCTGTTGTATTTATATTGTATTTTATGCCTCTGGCGTTGACTTCTAAGGCCCTAACAATTCCATCTGGTGGAGCAACGCCCTACAGTTAAGCCTAGGTTGCCCGGAACGTAGAAATGACCTTTACTTTCACACTGCTTGCAAATATACATTATATACGATGGAAAAGCTGTTGTATTTATACTGTATTTTATGCTTCTGGCGTTGTCTTCTTAGGCCCTAACTATTCGATCTGGTGGAGCAATGCTCTAGAGTAAAGCCTAGGTTGCCCGGAACGTGGAAATGACCTTTACATTCACACTGTTTGCAAATATACATTATATACGATGGTAAAGCTGTTGTATTTAGATTGTATTTTATGCTTCTGGCGCTGACTTCTTAGGCCCTATCTATTCGATCTGGTGGAAGAACGCCCTAGAGTGAAGCCTAGGTTGCCCGGAACGTTGAAATGACCTTTACTTTCACAATGTTTGCAAATATACATCATATACGATGGAAAAGCTGTTGTATTTATACTGTATTTTATGCTTCTGGCGTTGTCTTCTTAGGCCCTAACTATTCGATCTGGTGGAGCAATGCTCTAGAGTAAAGCCTAGGTTGCCCGGAACGTGGAAATGACCTTTACATTCACACTGTTTGCAAATATACATTATATACGATGGTAAAGCTGTTGTATTTATATTGTATTTTATGCTTCTGACGTTGACTTCTTAGGCCCTAGCTATTCGATCTGGTGGAGCAACGCTCTAGAGTGAAGCCTAGGTTACCCGGAACATAGGAATGACCATAACTTTCACACTGGTTTCTATTATTCGTTTTATACAATGGAATAACTGTTCTATTTATTTTGTATTTTATGCTTCGGGCGTTGACTTCTAAGGCCCTAACTATTCGATCTGGTGGAGCAACGCCCTATAGTGAAGCCTAGGTTGCCCGGGACGTAGAAATGACCATTACCTTCACACTGTTTGCGATTATTCATTTGGTACGCTAGAAAAACTGTCCTATTTAGTTCGTATTTCATGCTTCGGGCGTTAACTTCTAAGGACCTAACTATTCGATCTGGTGGAGCAACGCCCTACAGTTAAGCCTAGGTTGCCCGGAACGTAGAAATGACCATTACCTTCACACTGTTTGCGATTATTCATTTTATACGATGGTAAAACTGTTGTACTTAGGTTGTATTTTAATCTTCTGGCGTTGAGTTCTAAGACCCTAGCTGTTCCATCTGGTGGAGCAACGCCCTAGAGTGAAGCCTAGGTTGCCCGGAACGTAGAAATGACCAGTACTTTCACACTGGTTGCAGTTATTCCTGTTATACGACGGAAAAACTGTTGCATTTTTATTGCATTTTATGCTTCTGGCGTTGAATTCTAAGTCCCTAACTATGCGATCTGGTGGAGCAACGCCCTACAGATAAGCCTAGGTTGCCCGGAACGTAGAAATGACCGTTACTTCCACACTGTTTGCTAATATACATTATATACGATATAAAAGCTGTTGTATTTATACTGTATTTTATGCTTCTGGCGTTGTCTTCTTAGGCCCTAACTATTCGATCTGGTGGAGCAATGCTCTAGAGTAAAGCCTAGGTTGCCCGGAACGTGGAAATGACCTTTACATTCACACTGTTTGCAAATATACATTATATACGATGGTAAAGCTGTTGTATTTATATTGTATTTTATGCTTCTGACGTTGACTTCTTAGGCCCTAGCTATTCGATCTGGTGGAGCAACGCTCTAGAGTGAAGCCTAGGTTACCCGGAACATAGGAATGACCATTACCTTCACACTGTTTGCGATTATTCATTTTATACGATGGTAAAACTGTTGTACTTAGGTTGTATTTTAATCTTCTGGCGTTGAGTTCTAAGACCCTAGCTGTTCCATCTGGTGGAGCAACGCACTAGAGTGAAGCCTAGGTTGCCCGGAACGTAGAAATGACCATAACTTTCACACTGGTTTCTATTATTCGTTTTATACAATGGAATAACTGTTCTATTTATTTTGTATTTTATGCTTCGGGCGTTGACTTCTAAGGCCCTAACTATTCGATCTGGTGGAGCAACGCCCTATAGTGAAGCCTAGGTTGCCCGGGACGTAGAAATGACCATTACCTTCACACTGTTTGCGATTATTCATTTGGTACGCTAGAAAAACTGTCCTATTTAGTTCGTATTTCATGCTTCGGGCGTTAACTTCTAAGGACCTAACTATTCGATCTGGTGGAGCAACGCCCTACAGTTAAGCCTAGGTTGCCCGGAACGTAGAAATGACCATTACCTTCACACTGTTTGCGATTATTCATTTTATACGATGGTAAAACTGTTGTACTTAGGTTGTATTTTAATCTTCTGGCGTTGATTTCTAAGACCCTAGCTGTTCCATCTGGTGGAGCAACGCCCTAGAGTGAAGCCTAGGTTGCCCGGAGCGTAGAAATGACCAGTACTTTCACACTGGTTGCAGTTATTCCTGTTATACGACGGAAAAACTGTTGCATTTTTATTGCATTTTATGCTTCTGGCGTTGAATTCTAAGTCCCTAACTATGCGATCTGGTGGAGCAACGCCCTACAGATAAGCCTAGGTTGCCCGGAACGTAGAAATGACCGTTACTTCCACACTGTTTGCTAATATACATTATATACGATATAAAAGCTGTTGTATTTATATTGCATTTTATGCTTCTGTCGTTGAATTCTAATTCCCTAACTATGCTATCTGGTGGAGAAACGCCCTACAGTTAAGCCTAGGTTGCTCGGAACGTAGGAATGACCATTACCTTCACACTGTTTGCGATTACTCACTTGATACGCTGGAAAAACTGTTCTATTTATTTCGTATTTCATGCCTCGGGCGTTGACTTCTAAGGCCCTAACGATTCGATCTGGTGGTGCAACGCCCTACAGTTAAGCCTAGGTTGCCCGGAACGTAGAAATGACCGTTACTTTCACAATGTTTGCAAATATACATTATATACGATGGATAAGCTGTTGTATTTATGTTGTATTTTATGTTTCTGGCGTTGACTTCTTAGGCCCTAACTATTTGATCTGGTGGAGCACCGCCCTGTAGTGAAGCCTAGGTTGCCGGAGCGTAGAAAAGATCATAACCTTCACACTGGTTTCAATTATTCGTTTTATACAATGGAAAAGCTGTTCTATTTATTTTGTATTTTATGCTTCGGACGTTGACTTCTAAGGCCCTAACTATTCGATCTGGTGGAGCAACGCCCTAGGGTGAAGCCTAGGTTGCCCGGAACGTAGAAATGACCATTACCTTCACACTGTTTGCGATTATTCATTTTATACGATGGAGAAACTGTTGTATTTATTTTGTATTTGGTGCTTCTGGAGTTGACTTCTTAGTCCCTAACAATTGGATCTGGTGGACCAACGCCCCAGAGTGAAGCCTGGGCTACCCGGAACGTAGAAATGACCAGTACTTTCACACTGGTTGCAGTTATTCCTGTTATACAATGGAAAAACTGTTGCATTTTTATTGTATTTAAAGCTTCTGGCGTTGTAGTCAAAGTCCCGAACTAGTCGATCTGGTGGAGGATCGCCCTGGAGTTAAGCCAAGGTTGCCCGGAACATAGAAATGACCATAACTTTCACACTGGTTGCAATTATTCGTTCTATACAACGGAAAAACTGTTCTATTTATTTTGTATTTTATGCTTCGGGCGTTGACTTGTAAGTCCCTAACTATTGGGTCTGGTGGAGCAACGCCCTAGAGTGAAGCCTAGGTTGCCCGGAACGTAGTAATGGCCATTACCTTCACACTGCTTGCGATTATTCATTTTATACGATGGTAAAACTGTTGTACTTGGGCTGTATTTTATGCTTCAGGCGTTGACTTCTAAGACCGTAGCTATTCGATCTGGTGGAACAATGCCCTAGAGTGAAGCCTAGATTGCCCGGAACGTATAAATGACCATTACTTTCGCACTGTTTGAAATTATTCATTTTATACGATGGAAAAACTGTTGTACTTACGTTGCATTTTATTCTTCTGGCTTCGAATTCTAAGTCCCTAGCTATTCGATCTGGGGGAGCAACGCCCTAGAGTGAAGACTAGGTTACACGGAACATAGAAATGACCAGTACTTTCAAACTGGTTGCAGATTTCCTGTTATACGATGGAAAAGCTGTTGCATTTTTATTGTTTTTTATGCTTCTGGCGTTAAATTCTAAGTCTCTAACTACGCGATCTGGTGGAGCAACGCCCTTAAGCGAATCCTAGGTTGTCCGGATCGTAGAAATGACCTGTACTTTCACACTGGTTGCAATTATTCCCGTTATACGATGGAAAAACTGTTGTACTTATGTTGTATTTTATGTTTCTGACGTTGAATTCTAAGTCCCTAACTATTCGATCTGGTGGAGCAACGCCCAGGAGTTAAGCCAAGGTTGCCCGGAACGTAGAAATGACCATTACTTTCAAACTGGTTGCAATTATTCCTTTTATAGGATGGAAAAACTGTTGTATTTTTATTGTATTTTATGCCTCTGGCGTTGACTTCTAAGTCCCTAGCTATTCGATCTGGTCGAGCAACGCCCTTAAGCGAATCCTAGGTAGCCCGGATCGTAGAAATGACCTGTACTTTCACACTGGTTTCAATTATTCGTTTTATACATGGAAAAACTGTTCCATTTATTTTGAATTTTATGCTTCGGGCGTTGTCTTCTTAGGCCCTAACTATTCGATCTGGTGGAGCAATGCTCTAGAGTAAAGCCTAGGTTACCCGGAACGTAGAAAAGACCATTACCTTCACACTGGTTGCAATTACTCCTGTTATACGATGGAAAAACTGTTGCATCTTTATTGTATTTTATGCTTCTGGCGTTAAATTCTAAGTCCCTATCTACGCGATCTGGAGGAGCAACGCGCTACAGTTAAGCCTAGGTTGCCCGGAACGTAGGAATGACCCTTACTTTCACACTGTTTGCAAATATACATTATATACGATGGAATAACTGTTGTATCTATTTTGTATTTTATGCTTCTGGCGCTGACTTCTTAGGTCGTAACTTTTGGATCTGGTGGAGCAACGCCCTGTGGTGAAGTCCAGGTTGCGCGGAACGTAGAAAAGATCATAACCTTCACACTGGTTTCAATTATTCGATTTATACAATGGAAAAACTGTTCTATTTATTTTGTATTTTATGCTTCGGACGTTGACTTCTAAGGCCCTAACTATTCGATCTGGTGGAGCAACGCCCTAGGGTGAAGCCTAGGTTGCCCGGAACGTAGAAATGACCATTACCTTCACACTGTTTGCGATTATTCGTTTTATACAATGGAAAAACTGTTCTATTCATTTTGTATTTTATGCTTCGGACGTTGACTTCTAAGGCCCTAACTATTCGATCTGGTGGAGCAACGCCCTAGGGTGAAGCCTAGGTTGCCCGGAACGTAGAAATGACCATTACCTTCACACTGTTTGCGATTATTCATTTTATACGATGGAGAAACTGTTGTATTTATTTTGTATTTGGTGCTTCTGGCGTTGACTTCTTAGTACCTAACAATTGGATCTGGTGGACCAACGCCCCAGAGTGAAGCCTGGGCTACCCGGAACGTAGAAATGACCAGTACTTTCACACTGGTTGCAGTTATTCCTGTTATACAATGGAAAAACTGTTGCATTTTTATTGTATTTTAAGCTTCTGGCGTTGTATTCAAAGTCCCTAACCAGTCGATCAGGTGGAGGAACTCCCTGGAGTTAAGCCAAGGTTGCCCGGAACGTAGAAATGACCATAACTTTCACACTGGTTGCAATTATTCGTTCTATACAATGGAAAAACTGTTCTATTTATTTTGTATTTTATGCTTCGGGCGTTGACTTGTAAGTCCCTAACTATTGGGTCTGGTGGAGCAACGCCCTAGAGTGAAGCCTAGGTTGCCCGGAACGTAGTAATGGCCATTACCTTCACACTGCTTGCGATTATTCATTTTATACGATGGTAATACTGTTGTACTTGGGCTGTATTTTATGCTTCAGGCGTTGACTTCTAAGACCGTAGCTATTCGATCTGGTGGAACAATGCCCTAGAGTGAAGCCTAGGTTGCCCGGAACGTAGAAATGACCTTTACTTTCACACTGTTTGCAAATATACGTTATATACGATGGAAAAGCTGTTGTATTTATATTTTATTTTATGCTTCTGGCGCTGACTTCTAAGTCCCTAACTATGCGATCTGGTGGAGCAACGCCCTACAGTTAAGCCTGGTGTGCACAAAACGTAGAAATGACCTTTACTTTCACACTGTTTGCAAATATACATTATATACGATGGAAAAACTGTTGTATTTATATAGTACTTTATGCTTCTGGTGTTGACTTCTTAGGCCCTAACTATTCGTTCTGGTGGAGCAACGCTCTAGAGTGAAGCCTAGGTTGCCCGGAACGTAGAAATGACCATTACCTTCACAATGCTTGCAATTATACATTATATACGATGGAAAAGCTGTTGAATTTATATTGTATTTTATGCTTTTGGCGTTGTCTTCTTAGGCCCTAACTATTCGATCTGGTGGAGCAACGCCCTAGAGTGAAGCCTAGGTTGCCCGGAACGTAGAAATGACCAGTACTTTCACTCTGGTTGCAGTTATTCCTGTTATACGACGGAAAAACTGTTGCATTTTTGCTGCATTTTCTGCTTCTGGCGTTGAATTCTAAGTCCCTAACTATGCGATCTGGTGGAGCAACGCCCTACAGTTAAGCCTAGGTTGCCCGGAACGTAGAAATGACCTTTACTTTCCGACTGTTTGCAAATATACATTATATACGATGGAAAAGGTGTTGTATTTATATTGTATTTTATGCTTATGTCGTTGACTTCTAAGGCCCTAACTATTCGATCTGGTGGAGCAACGCCCTAGAGTGAAGCCTAGATTGCCCGGAACGTATAAATGACCATTACTTTCACACTGTTTGAAATTATTCATTTTATACGATGGAAAAACTGTTGTACTTATGTTGTATTTTATGCTTCTGGCGTTGACTTCTTAGGCCCTAACTATTCGATCTGGTGGAAGAACGCCCCAGAGTGAAGCCTAAGTTGCCCGGAACGTAGTAATGACCTTTGCTTTCACAACGTTTGCAAATACACATTATATACGATGGAAAAGCTGTTGTATTTATATTGTATTTTATGCTTTTGGCGTTGTCTTCTTAGGCCCTAACTATTCGATCTGGTGGAGCAGTGCTCTACAGTAAAGCCCAGTTTGCCCGGAAAGTAGAAATGACCATTACCTTCACACTGCTTGCAATTATACATTTTATACGATGGAAACACTGTTATACTTATGTTGCATTTTATTCTTCAGGCTTCGAATTCTAAGTCCCTAGCTATTCGATCTGGGGGAGCAACGCCCTAGAGTGAAGACTAGGTTACACGGAACATAGAAATGACCAGTACTTTCAAACTGGTTGCAGATTTCCTGTTATACGATGGAAAAGCTGTTGCATTTTTATTGTATTTTATGCTTCTGGCGTTAAATTCTAATTCCCTAACTACGCGATCTGGTGGAGCAACGCCCTTAAGCGAATCCTAGGTTTCCCGGATCGTAGAAATGACCTGCACTTTCACACTGGTTGCAATTATTCCTGTTATACGATGGAAAAACTGTTGTACTTATGTTGTATTTTATGTTTCTGACGTTGAATTCTAAGTCCCTAACTATTCGATCTGGTGGAGCAACGCCCTACAGTTAAACCTAGGTTGCCCGGAACGTAGAAATGACCCTTACTTTCACACTGTTTGCAAATATACATTATATACGATGGAATAACTGTTGTATCTATTTTGTATTTTATGCTTCTGGCGCTGACTTCTTAGGTCGTAACTTTTGGATCTGGTGGAGCAACGCCCTGTGGTGAAGTCCAGGTTGCGCGGAACGTAGAAAAGATCATAACCTTCACACTGGTTTCAATTATTCGTTTTATACAATGGAAAAGCTGTTCTATTTATTTTGTATTTTATGCTTCGGACGTTGACTTCTAAGGCCCTAACTATTCGATCTGGTGGAGCAACGCCCTAGGGTGAAGCCTAGGTTGCCCGGAACGTAGAAATGACCATTACCTTCACACTGTTTGCGATTATTCATTTTATACGATGGAGAAACTGTTGTATTTATTTTGTATTTGGTGCTTCTGGCGTTGACTTCTTAGTCCCTAACAATTGGATCTGGTGGACCAACGCCCCAGAGTGAAGCCTGGGCTACCCGGAACGTAGAAATGACCAGTACTTTCACACTGGTTGCAGTTATTCCTGTTATACAATGGAAAAACTGTTGCATTTTTATTGTATTTAAAGCTTCTGGCGTTGTAGTCAAAGACCCGAACTAGTCGATCTGGTGGAGGATCGCCGTGGAGTTAAGCCAAGGTTGCCCGGAACGTAGAAATGACCATAACTTTCACACTGGTTGCAATTATTCGTTCTATACAACGGAAAAACTGTTCTATTTATTTTGTATTTTATGCTTCGGGCGTTGACTTGTAAGTCCCTAACTATTGGGTCTGGTGGAGCAACGCCCTAGAGTGAAGCCTAGGTTGCCCGGAACGTAGTAATGGCCATTACCTTCACACTGCTTGCGATTATTCATTTTATACGATGGTAAAACTGTTGTACTTGGGCTGTACTTTATGCTTCAGGTGTTGACTTCTAAGACCGTAGCTATTCGATCTGGTGGAACAATGCCCTAGAGTGAAGCCTAGGTTGCCCGGAACGTAGAAATGACCTTTACTTTCACACTGTTTGCAAATATACGTTATATACGATGGAAAAGCTGTTGTATTTATATTTTATTTTATGCTTCTGGCGTTGACTTCTAAGGCCCTAACTATGCGATCTGGTGGAGCAACGCCCTACAGTTAAGCCTAGTGTGCACAAAACGTAGAAATGACCTTTACTTTCACACTGTTTGCAAATATACATTATATACGATGGAAAAGCAGTTGTATTTATATTGTATTTTATGCTTATGGCGTTGACTTCTTAGTCCCTAACAATTGGATCTGGTGGACCAACGCCCTAGAGTGAAGCCTAGGTTACCCGGAACGTAGATATGACCATACCTTTCACACTGGTTGCAGTTACTCCTGTTATACGATGGAAAAACTGTTGTATTTATATTGTACTTTTTCTTCTGGCGTTGACTTCTTAGGCCCTAGCTATTCGATCTGGTCGAGCAACGCCCTTAAGCGAATCCTAGGTAGCCCGGATCGTAGAAATGACCTGTACTTTCACACTGGTTTCAATTATTCGTTTTATACATGGAAAAACTGTTCCATTTATTTTGTATTTTATGCTTCGGGCCTTGACTTCTAAGGCCCTAACTATTCGATCTGGTGGAGCAATGCTCTAGAGTAAAGCCTAGGTTGCCCGGAACGTGGAAATGACCTTTACATGCACACTGTTTGCAAATATACATTATATACGATGGTAAAGCTGTTGTATTTATATTGTATTTTATGCTTCTGGCGTTGACTTCTTAGGCCCTAGCTATTCGATCTGGTGGAGCAATGCTCTAGAGTAAAGCCTAGGTTGCCCGGAACGTGGAAATGACCTTTACATTCACACTGTTTGCGATTATTCATTTTATACGATGGTAAAACTGTTGTACTTAGGTTGTATTGTAATCTTCTGGCGTTGAGTTCTAAGTCCCTAGCTGTTCCATCTGGTGGAGCAACGCCCTAGAGTGAAGCCTAGGTAGCCCGGAACGTAGAAAAGACCATTACCTTCACACTGGTTGCAATTACTCCTGTTATACGATGGAAAAACTGTTGCATCTTTATTGTATTTTATGCTTCTGGCGTTAAATTCTAAGTCCCTATCTACGCGATCTGGAGGAGCAACGCGCTACAGTTAAGCCTAGGTTGCCCGGAACGTAGGAATGGCCCTTACTTTCACACTGTTTGCAAATATACATTATATACGATGGAATAACTGTTGTATCTATTTTGTATTTTATGCTTCTGGCGCTGACTTCTTAGGTCGTAACTTTTGGATCTGGTGGAGCAACGCCCTGTGGTGAAGTCCAGGTTGCGCGGAACGTAGAAAAGATCATAACCTTCACACTGGTTTCAATTATTCGATTTATACAATGGAAAAACTGTTCTATTTATTTTGTATTTTATGCTTCGGACGTTGACTTCTAAGGCCCTAACTATTCGATCTGGTGGAGCAACGCCCTAGGGTGAAGCCTAGGTTGCCCGGAACGTAGAAATGACCATTACCTTCACACTGTTTGCGATTATTCGTTTTATACAATGGAAAAACTGTTCTATTTATTTTGTATTTTATGCTTTGGACGTTGACTTCTAAGGCCCTAACTATTCGATCTGGTAGAGCAACGCCCTAGGGTGAAGCCTAGGTTGCCCGGAACGTAGAAATGACCATTACCTTCACACTGTTTGCGATTATTCATTTTATACGTTGGAGAAACTGTTGTATTTATTTTGTATTTGGTGCTTCTGGCGTTGACTTCTTAGTACCTAACAATTGGATCTGGTGAACCAACGCCCCAGAGTGAAGCCTGGGCTACCCGGAACGTAGAAATGACCAGTACTTTCACACTGGTTGCAGTTATTCCTGTTATACACTGGAAAAACTGTTGCATTTTTATTGTATTTTAAGCTTCTGGCGTTGTATTCAAAGTCCCTAACTAGTCGATCTGGTGGAGGAACGCCCTGGAGTTAAGCCAAGGTTGCCCGGAACGTAGAAATGACCATAACTTTCACACTGGTTGCAATTATTCGTTCTATACAATGGAAAAACTGTTCTATTTATTTTGTATTTTATGCTTCGGGCGTTGACTTGTAAGTCCCTAACTATTGGGTCTGGTGGAGCAACGCCCTAGAGTGAAGCCTAGGTTGCCCGGAACGTAGTAATGGCCATTACCTTCACACTGCTTGCGATTATTCATTTTATACGATGGTAATACTGTTGTACTTGGGCTGTATTTTATGCTTCAGGCGTTGACTTCTAAGACCGTAGCTATTCGATCTGGTGGAACAATGCCCTAGAGTGAAGCCTAGGTTGCCCGGAACGTAGAAATGACCTTTACTTTCACACTGTTTGCAAATATACGTTATATACGATGGAAAAGCTGTTGTATTTATATTTTATTTTTTGCTTCTGGCGTTGACTTCTAAGTCCCTAACTATGCGATCTGGTGGAGCAACGCCCTACAGTTAAGCCTAGTGTGCACAAAACGTAGAAATGACCTTTACTTTCACACTGTTTGCAAATATACATTATATACGATGGAAAAGCTGTTGTATTTATATTGTATTTTATGCTTATGGCGTTGACTTCTGAGGCCCTAACTATTCGATCTGTTGGAGCAACGCCCTAGAGTGAAGCCTAGATTGCCCGGAACGTATAAATGACCATTACTTTCACACTGTTTGAAATTATTCATTTTATACGATGGAAAAACTGTTGTACTTATGTTGTACTTTATGCTTCTGGCGTTGACTTCTTAGTCCCTAACAATTGGATCTGGTGGACCAACGCCCTAGAGTGAAGCCTAGGTTACCCGGAACGTAGATATGACCATACCTTTCACACTGGTTGCAGTTATTCCTGTTATACGATGGAAAAACTGTTGTATTTATATAGTACTTTATGCTTCTGGTGTTGACTTCTTAGGCCCTAACTATTCGTTCTGGTGGAGCAACGCTCTAGAGTGAAGCCTAGGTTGCCCGGAACGTAGTAATGACCTTTGCTTTCACAACGTTTGCAAATACACATTATATACGATGGAAAAGCTGTTGTATTTATATTGTATTTTATGCTTTTGGCGTTGTCTTCTTAGGCCCTAACTATTCGATCTGGTGGAGCAGTGCTCTAGAGTAAAGCCTAGTTTGCCCGGAAAGTAGAAATGACCATTACCTTCACACTGCTTGCAATTATACATACTATACGATGGATAAACTGTTATACTTATGTTGTATTTTATTCTTCTGGCGTTGAATTCTAAGTCCCTAGCTATTCAATATGGTGCAGCAAAGCTCTAGAGTGAAGCCTAGGTTACCCGGAACATAGAAATGACCAGTACCTTCACACTGGTTGCAGTTATTCCTGTTATACGATGGAAAAACTGTTGCATTTTTATTTTATTTTATGCTTCTGGCGATGTATTCAAGGTCCCTAACTATTAGATCTGGTGGAGCAACGCCCAGGAGTTAAGCCAAGGTTGCCCGGAACGTAGAAATGACCATTACTTTCAAACTGGTTGCAATTATTCCTTTTATAGGATGGAAAAACTGTTGTATTTTTATTGTATTTTATGCTTCGGGCGTTGTCTTCTTAGGCCCTAACTATTCGATCTGGTGGAGCAATGCTCTAGAGTAAAGCCTAGGTTGCCCGGAACGTGGAAATGACCTTTACATTCACACTGTTTGCAAATATACATTATATACGATGGTAAAGCTGTTGTATTTAGATTGTATTTTAAGCTTCTGGCGTTGACTTCTAAGGCCCTAACTATTCGATCTGGTGGAGCAACGCCCTACAGTTAAGCTTAGTGTGCACAACACGTAGAAATGACCTTTACTTTCACACTGTTTGCAAATATACATTATATACGATGGTAAAGCTGTTGTATTTATATTGTATTTTATGCTTCAGGCGTTGACTTCTTAGGCCCTAACTATTCGATCTGGTGGAAGAACGCCCTAGAGTGAAGCACAGTTTTCCCGGAACGTAGAAATGACCTTTACTTTCACACTGTTTGCAAATATACATTATATACGATGGAAAAGCTGTTGTATTTATGTTGTATTTTATGCTTCTGGCGTTGACTTCTTAGGCCCTAACTATTCGTTCTGGTGGAGCAACGCTGTAGAGTGAAGCCTAGGTTGCCCGGAACGTAGAAATGACCATTACCTTCACAATGCTTGCAATTATACATTTTATACGATGGAAAAACTGTTATTCTTAAGTTGTATATTATTCTTCTGGCGCTGAATTCTAAGTCCCTAGCTATTCGATCTGGTGGAGCAACGCCCTAGAGTGAAGCCTAGGTTGCCCGGAACGTAGAAATGACCATATCTTTCACACTGCTTGGAATCATTCATTTTATGCGATGGAAAAGCTGTTGTATTTATATTGTATTTTATGCTTCTGGAGTCGACTTCGAAGGCCGCAACTATTCGATCTGGTGGAGCAACGCCCTTAAGCGATGCCTAGGTTGCCAGGAACGTAGAAATGACCTGTACTTTCACACTGGTTGCAATTATTCGTTTTATACGATGGAAAAACTGTTGTACTTATGTTGTTTTTTATGCTTCCGGCGTTGAATTCTAAGTCCCTAACTATTCGACCTGGCGGAGCAACGCCCTAGAGTGAAGCCTAGGTTACCCGGAACGTAGAAAAGACCATTACTTTCACACTGTTTGCAAATATACATTATATACGATGGAATAACTGTTACATCTATTTTGTATTTTATGCTTCTGGCGCTGACTTCTTAGGTCGTAACTTTTGGATCTGGTGGAGCAACGCCCTGTGGTGAAGTCCAGGTTGCGCGGAACGTAGAAATGATCATAACCTTCACACTGGTTTCAATTATTCGTTTTAAACAATGGAAAAACTGTTCTATTTATTTTGTATTTTATGCTTCGGACGTTGACTTCTAAGGCCCTAACTATTCGATCTGGTGGAGCAACGCCCTAGGGTGAATCCTAGGTTGCCCGGAACGTAGAAATGACCATTACCTTCACACTGTTTGCGATTATTCATTTTATACGATGGAGAAACTGTTGTATTTATATTGTATTTTATGCTTCTGGCATTGACTTCTTAGGCCCTAGCTATTCGATCTGGTGGAGCAACGCTCTAGAGTGAAGCCTAGGTTACCCGGAACATAGGAATGACCAGTACCTTCACACTGGTTGCAGTTATTCCTGTTATACAATGGAAAAACTGTTGCATTTTTATTGTATTTAAAGCTTCTGGCGTTGTATTCAAAGTCCCGAACTAGTCGATCTGGTGGAGGAACGCCCTGGAGTTAAGCCAAGGTTGCCCGGAACGTAGAAATGACCATAACTTTCACACTGGTTGCAATTATTCGTTCTATACAACGGAAAAACTGTTCTATTTATTTTGTATTTTATGCTTCGGGCGTTGACTTGTAAGTCCCTAACTATTGGGTCTGGTGGAGCAACGCCCTAGAGTGAAGCCTACGTTGCCCGGAACGTAGTAATGGCCATTACCTTCACACTGCTTGCGATTATTCATTTTATACGATGGTAAAACTGTGGTACTTGGGCTGTATTTTATGCTTCAGGCGTTGACTTCTAAGACCGTAGCTATTCGATCTGGTGGGACAATGCCCTAGAGTGAAGCCTAGGTTGCCCGGAACGTAGAAATGACCTTTACTTTCACACTGGTTGCAGTTATTCCTGTTATACGACGGAAAAACTGTTGTATTTATATTTTATTTTATGCTTCTGGCGTTGAATTCTAAGTCCCTAACTATGCGATCTGGTGGAGCAACGCCCTACAGTTAAGCCTAGGTTGCCCGGAAAGTAGAAATGACCGTTACTTCCACACTGTTTGATAATATACATTATATATGATATAAAAGCTGTTGTATTTATATTGCATTTTATGCTTCTGTCGTTGAATTCTAATTCCCTAACTATGTGATCTGGTGGCGAAACGCCCTACAGTTAAGCCTAGGTTGCCCGGAACGTAGGAATGACCATTACCTTCACACTGTTTGCGATTACTCACTTGATACGCTGGAAAAACTGTTCTATTTATTTCGTATTTCATGCCTCGGGCGTTGACTTCTAAGGCCCTAACGATTCGATCTGGTGGTGCAACGCCCTACAGTTAAGCCTAGGGTGCCCGGAACGTAGAAATGACCTTTACTTTCACACTGTTTGCAAATATACATTATATACGATGGAAATGCTGTTGTATTTATATTGTATTTTATGCCTCTGGCGTTGACTTCTAAGGCCCTAACTATTCGATCTGGTGGAGCAACGCCCTAGAGTGAAGCCTAGGTTGCCCGGAACGTAGAAATGACCAGTACTTTCACACTGGTTGCAGTTATTCCTGTTATACGACGGAAAAACTGTTGCATTTTTGTTGCATTTTATGCTTCTGGCGTTGAATTCTAAGTCCCTAACTATGCGATCTGGTGGAGCAACGCCCTACAGTTAAGCCTAGGTTGCCCGGAACGTAGAAATGACCTTTACTTTCAGACTGTTTGCAAATATACATTATATACGATGGAAAAGCTGATGTATTTATATTGTATTTTATGCTTATGGCGTTGACTTCTAAGGCCCTAACTATTCGATCTGGTGGAGCAACGCCCTAGAGTGAAGCCTAGATTGCCCGGAACGTATAAATGACCATTACTTTCGCACTGTTTGAAATTATTCATTTTATACGATGGAAAAACTGTTGTACTTATGTTGCATTTTATTCTTCTGGCTTCGAATTCTAAGTCCCTAGCTATTCGATCTGGGGGAGCAACGCCCTAGAGTGAAGACTAGGTTACACGGAACATAGAAATGACCAGTACTTTCAAACTGGTTGCAGATTTCCTGTTATACGATGGAAAAGCTGTTGCATTTTTATTGTATTTTATGCTTCTGGCGTTAAATTCTAAGTCCCTAACTACGCGATCTGGTGGAGCAACGCCCTTAAGCGAATCCTAGGTTGCCCGGATCGTAGAAATGACCTGTACTTTCACACTGGTTGCAATTATTCCTGTTATACGATGGAAAAACTGTTGTACTTATGTTGTATTTTATGTTTCTGACGTTGAATTCTAAGTCCCTAGCTATTCCATCTGGTGGAGCAACGCCCAGGAGTGAAGCCAAGGTTGCCCGGAACGTAGAAATGACCATTACTTTCAAACTGGTTGCAATTATTCCTTTTATAGGATGGAAAAACTGTTGTATTTTTATTGTATTTTATGCCTCTGGCGTTGACTTCTAAGTCCCTAGCTATTCGATCTGGTCGAGCAACGCCCTTAAGCGAATCCTAGGTAGCCCGGATCGTAGAAATGACCTGTACTTTCACACTGGTTTCAATTATTGATTTATACATGGAAAAACTGTTCCATTTATTTTGTATTTTATGCTTCGGGCCTTGACTTCTAAGGCCCTAACTATTCAATCTGGTGGAGCAATGCTCTAGAGTAAAGCCTAGGTTGCCCGGAACGTGGAAATGACCTTTACATGCACACTGTTTACAAATATACATTATATACGATGGTAAAGCTGTTGTATTTATATTGTATTTTATGCTTCTGGCGTTGACTTCTTAGGCCCTAGCTATTCGATCTGGTGGAGCAATGCTCTAGAGTAAAGCCTAGGTTGCCCGGAACGTGGAAATGACCTTTACATTCACACTGTTTGCGATTATTCATTTTATACGATGGTAAAACTGTTGTACTTAGGTTGTATTGTAATCTTCTGGCGTTGAGTTCTAAGTCCCTAGCTGTTCCATCTGGTGGAGCAACGCCCTAGAGTGAAGCCTAGGTTGCCCGGAACGTAGAAATGACCAGTACTTTCACACTGGTTGCAGTTATTCCTGTTATACGACAGAAAAACTGTTGCATTTTTATTGCATTTTATGCTTCTGGCGTTGAATTCTAAGTCCCTAACTATGCGATCTGGTGGAGCAACGCCCTACAGTTAAGCCTAGGTTGCCCGGAAAGTAGAAATGACCGTTACTTCCACACTGTTTGCGATTACTCACTTGATACGCTGGAAAAACTGTTCTATTTATTTCGTATTTCATGCCTCGGGCGTTGACTTCTAAGGCCCTAACGATTCGATCTGGTGGTGCAACGCCCTACAGTTAAGCCTAGGGTGCCCGGAACGTAGAAATGACCTTTACTTTCACACTGTTTGCAAATATACATTATATACGATGGAAATGCTGTTGTATTTATATTGTATTTTATGCCTCTGGCGTTGACTTCTAAGGCCCTAACAATTCGATCTGGTGGAGCAACGCCCTACAGTTAAGCCTAGGTTGCCCGGAACGTAGAAATGACCTTTACTTTCACACTGTTTGCAAATATACGTTATATACGATGGAAAAGCTGTTGTATTTATATTTTATTTTATGCTTCTGGCGTTGACTTCTAAGGCCCTAACTATTCGATCTGGTGGAGCAACGCCCTACAGTTAAGCCTTGTGTGCACAAAACGTAGAAATGACCTTTACTTTCACACTGTTTGAAATTATTCATTTTATACGGTGGAAAAACTGTTGTACTTATGTTGTACTTTATGCTTCTGGCGTTGACTTCTTAGTCCCTAACAATTGGATCTGGTGAACCAACGCCCTAGAGTGAAGCCTAGGTTACCCGAAACGTAGATATGACCATACCTTTCACACTGGTTGCAATTACTCCTGTTATACGATGGAAAAACTGTTGCATCTTTATTGTATTTTATGCTTCTGGCGTTAAATTCTAAGTCCCTGACTACGCGATCTGGAGGAGCAACGCCCTAGAGTGAAGCCTAGGTTGCCCAGAACGTAGAAATGACCATTACCTTCACACTGTTTGCAATTATTCATTTTATACAATGGAAAAACAGTTGTATTTATATTGTATTTTAAGCTTCTGCCGTTGACTTCTAAGGCCCTAACCATTCGACGTGGTGGATCAACGCCCTAGAGCGAAACCTAGGTTGCCCGGAACGTAGAAATTACCATTACTTTCACACTGGTCGCAATTATTCGTTTTATACGATGGAAAAACTGTTGTATTTCTATTTTGTTTTATGCTTCTGGCGTTGACTTCTTTGGTCCTAACTATTGGATCTGGTGGAGCAACGCCCAGAGTCAAGCCTAGGTTGCCCGGAACGTAGAAATAACCATCACTTTCACACTGGTTGCAATTATTCCTGTTATACGATAGAAAAACTGTTGTAACTTTATTTTATTTTGTACGACTGGCGTTGCTTTTTAAGGCCCTAACTATTCGACCTGGTGGAGCAACGCCCTAGAGTGAAGCCTAGGATGCCCGGAAGGTAGAAATGACCTGTACTTTCACACTGGTTTCAATTATTGATTTATACATGGAAAAACTGTTCCATTTATTTTGTATTTTATGCTTCGGGCCTTGACTTCTAAGGCCCTAACTATTCGATCTGGTGGAGCAATGCTCTAGAGTAAAGCCTAGGTTGCCCGGAACGTGGAAATGACCTTTACATGCACACTGTTTACAAATATACATTATATACGATGGTAAAGCTGTTGTATTTATATTGTATTTTATGCTTCTGGCGTTGACTTCTTAGGCCCTAGCTATTCGATCTGGTGGAGCAATGCTCTAGAGTAAAGCCTAGGTTGCCCGGAACGTGGAAATGACCTTTACATTCACACTGTTTGCGATTATTCATTTTATACGATGGTAAAACTGTTGTACTTAGGTTGTATTGTAATCTTCTGGCGTTGAGTTCTAAGACCCTAGCTGTTCCATCTGGTGGAGCAACGCCCTAGAGTGAAGCCTAGGTTGCCCGGAACGTAGAAATGACCAGTACTTTCACACTGGTTGCAGTTATTCCTGTTATACGACAGAAAAACTGTTGCATTTTTATTGCATTTTATGCTTCTGGCGTTGAATTCTAAGTCCCTAACTATGCGATCTGGTGGAGCAACGCCCTACAGTTAAGCCTAGGTTGCCCGGAAAGTAGAAATGACCGTTACTTCCACACTGTTTGATAATATACATTATATATGATATAAAAGCTGTTGTATTTATATTGCATTTTATGCTTCTGTCGTTGAATTCTAATTCCCTAACTATGTGATCTGGTGGAGAAACGCCCTACAGTTAAGCCTAGGTTGCCCGGAACGTAGGAATGACCATTACCTTCACACTGTTTGCGATTACTCACTTGATACGCTGGAAAAACTGTTCTATTTATTTCGTATTTCATGCCTCGGGCGTTGACTTCTATGGCCCTAACGATTCGATCTGGTGGTGCAACGCCCTACAGTTAAGCCTAGGGTGCCCGGAACGTAGAAATGACCTTTACTTTCACACTGTTTGCAAATATACATTATATACGATGGAAATGCTGTTGTATTTATATTGTATTTTATGCCTCTGGCGTTGACTTCTAAGGCCCTAACAATTCGATCTGGTGGAGCAACGCCCTACAGTTAAGCCTAGGTTGCCCGGAACGTAGAAATGACCTTTACTTTCACACTGTTTGCAAATATACGTTATATACGATGGAAAAGCTGTTGTATTTATATTTTATTTTATGCTTCTGGCGTTGACTTCTAAGGCCCTAACTATTCGATCTGGTGGAGCAACGCCCTACAGTTAAGCCTAGTGTGCACAAAACGTAGAAATGACCTTTACTTTCACACTGTTTGAAATTATTCATTTTATACGGTGGAAAAACTGTTGTACTTATGTTGTACTTTATGCTTCTGGCGTTGACTTCTTAGTCCCTAACAATTGGATCTGGTGAACCAACGCCCTAGAGTGAAGCCTAGGTTACCCGAAACGTAGATATGACCATACCTTTCACACTGGTTGCAATTACTCCTGTTATACGATGGAAAAACTGTTGCATCTTTATTGTATTTTATGCTTCTGGCGTTAAATTCTAAGTCCCTGACTACGCGATCTGGAGGAGCAACGCCCTACAGTTAAGCCTAGGTTGCCCGGAACGTAGAAATGACCCTTACTTTCACACTGTTTGCAAATATACATTATATACGATGGAAAAACTGATCTATTTATTTTGTATTTTATGCTTCGGGCGTTGACTTCTAAGGCCCTAACTATTCGATCTGCTTAAGCAACGGCCTGGAGTGAAGCCTAGGTTACCCGGAACGTAGAAATGACCAGTACTTTCACACTGATTGCAGTTATTCCTGTTATACAATGGAAAAACTGTTGCATTTTTATTGTATTTTATGCTTCTGGCGGTGTATTCAAAGTCCCTAACTATTCGACCTGGTGGAGCAACGCCCTAGAGTGAAGCCTAGGTTGCCCGGAACGTAGAAATAACCATCACTTTCACACTGGTTGCAATTATTCCTGTTATACGATAGAAAAACTGTTGTAACTTTATTTTATTTTGTACGACTGGCGTTGCTTTTTAAGGCCCTAACTATTCGACCTGGTGGAGCAACGCCCTAGAGTGAAGCCTAGGATGCCCGGAAGGTAGAAATGACCATTACCTTCACACTGTTTGCGATTATTCATCTTATACGAAGGTAAAACTGTTGCACTTATGTTGTATTTTATTCTTCTGGCGTTGAATTCTAAGTCCCCAGCTATTCGATCTGGTGGAGCAACGCCCCAGAGTGAAGCCTAGGTTACCCGGAACGTAGAAATGACCAGTACTTTCACACTGGTTGCAGTTATTCCTGTTATACAATGGAAAAACTGTTGCATTTTTATTGTATTTTATGCTTCTGCCGTTGGATTCAAAGTCCCCAACTATTCGATCTGGTGGAGCAACGCCCTGGAGTGAAGCCTAGGTAGCCCGGAACGTGGAAATGACCATTACTTTCACACTGTTTGCAATTATTCATTTTATACAATGGAAAGACTGTTGTATTTATATTGTGTTCTATGCTGCTGGCGTTGACTTCTAAGGTCCTAGCTATTCGATCTCTTGGAGCAACGTCCAAGAGTGCAGCCTGTGTTGCCCGGAACGTAGAAATGACCATTTCTTTCACACTGGTTGCAATTATTCCTGTTTTACGATGGAAAAACTGTTGTCATTATTTTGTATTTGATGCTCCTGGCGTCGGCTTCTTAGGCCCTAACTATTGGATCTGGTGGACCAACGCCCTAGAGTGACGCCTAGGTTGCCCGCAACGTAGAAGTGACCATCACTTTCACACTGGTTTCAATTATTCCTGCTATACGATGGAAAAGCTGTTGTATTTTTATTGTATTTTATGCGTCTGGCGTTGTTTTCGAAGGCCCTAACTATTCGAACTGGTGGAGCAACGCCCTAGAGTGAAGCCTAGTTTGCCCGGAACGTAGAAATGACCATCACTTTCACACTGGTTGCAGTTACTCCTGTTATACGGTGATAAAACTGTTGCATGTTTATTGTATTTTATGCGTCTGGCTTTGCTTTCTAATGCCCTAACTATTCGACCTGGTGGAGCAACGCCCTAGAGTGAAGCCTAGGTGGCTCAGAACGTAGAAATGACCATTACCTTGACACTGTTTGCAATTATTCATTTTATACAATGGAAAAACTGTTGTATTTATATTGTGTTTTAAGCTTCTGGCGTTCACATCTAAGGCCCTAACCATTCGACGTGGTGGATCAACGCCCTAGAGCGAAACCTATGTTGCCCGGAACGTAGAAATTACCATTACTTTCACACTGGTTGCAATTATTCGTTTTATACGATGGAAAAACTGTTGTATTTCTATTTTATTTTATGCTTCTGGCGTTGACTTCTTTGGCCCTAACTATTGGATCTGGTGGAGCAACGCCCAGAGTGAAGCCTAGGTTGCCCGGAACGTAGAAATCACCATCACTTTCACACTGGTTGCAATTATTCATTTAATACAATGGAAAAACTGTTGTATTTATATTGTATTTTATGCTTCTGGCGTTGACTTCTATGGCCCTAACCATTCGACGTGGTGGAGAAACGCCCTAGAGCGACACCTAGGTTGCCTGGAACGTAGAAATGACCATTACTTTCACACTGGTTGCAATTATTCGTTTTATACGATGGAAAAACTGCTGTATTTCTATTTTATTTTATGCTTCTGGCGTTTACTTCTTTGGCCCTAACTATTGGATCTGGTGGAGCAACGCCCCAGAGTGAAGCCTAGGTTGCACGGAACGTAGAAGTGACCATCACTTTCACACTGGTTGCAGTTACTCCTGTTATACGGTGATAAAACTGTTGCATTTTTATTGTATTTTATGCGTTGCGTCTGGCGTTGTTTTCTAAGGCCCTAACTATTCGATCTGGTGGGGCAACGCCCTAGAGTGATGCCTAGGTTGCCAGCAACGTAGAAATGACCATCAGTTTCACACTGGTTGCAATTATTCCTGTTATACGATGGAAAGCTGTTGTATTTTTATTGTATTTTAAGCGTCTGGCGTTGTTTTCAAAGGCCCTAATTATTCGACCTGGTGGAGCAACGCCCTAGAGTGAAGCCTATGTTGCCGGAACGTAGAAATGACCATTACATTCACACTGTTTGCAATTACTCATTTTATACAATGGAAAGACGGTTGTATTTATATTGTGTTCTATGCTTCTGGCGTTGACTTCTAAGGTCCTAGCTATTCGATCTCTTGGAGCAACCTCCAAGAGTGCAGCCTATGTTGCCCGGAACGTAGAAATGACCATTTCTTTCACACTGGTTGCAATTATTCCTGTTTTACGATGGAAAAACTGTTGTCATTATTTTGTATTTGATGCTCCTGGCGTCGGCTTCTTAGGCCCAAACTATTGGATCTGGTGGACCAACGCCCTAGAGTGATGCCTAGGTTGCCCGCAACGTAGAAGTGACCATCACTTTCACACTGGTTGCAATTATTCCTGCTATACGATGGAAAAGCTGTTGTATTTTTATTGTATTTTAAGCGTCTGGCGTTGTTTTCAAAGGCCCTAACCATTCGACGTGGTGGAGCAACGCCCTAGAGCGAAACCTAGGTTGCCCGGAACGTAGAAATGACCATTACTTTCACACTGGTTGCAATTATTCGTTTTATGCGATGGAAAGAGTGTTGTATTTCTATTTTATTTTATGCTTCTGGCGTTGACTTCTTTGGCCCTAACTATTGGATCTGACGGAGCAACGCCCCAGAGTGAAGCCTGGGTTGCACGGAACGTAGAAATGACCATCACTTTGACACTGGTTGCAATTATTCCTGCTATACGATGGAAAAGCTGTTGTATTTTTATTGTATTTTAAGCGTCTGGCGTTGTTTTCAAAGGCCCTAACCATTCGACGTGGTGGAGCAACGCCCTAGAGCGAAACCTAGGTTGCCCGGAACGTAGAAATGACCATTACTTTCACACTGGTTGCAATTATTCGTTTTATGCGATGGAAAGAGTGTTGTATTTCTATTTTATTTTATGCTTCTGGCGTTGACTTCTTTGGCCCTAACTATTGGATCTGACGGAGCATCGCCCACAGTGAAGCCTGGTTGCACGGAACGTAGAAATGACCATCACTTTGACACTGGTTGCAATTATTCCTGTTATACCGTGGTCGAACTGTTGTAATTTATTTTATTTTATGCTTCTAGTGTTGACTTCTTAGGCCCTAACTTTTCGATCTGGTGGGCAACGTCCAAGAGTGAAGCCTACGTTGTCCGGAACTTAGAAATGACCATCACTTTCACACTGGTTGCAGTTACTCCTGTTATACGGTGATACGACTGTTGCATTTTTATTGTATTTTATGCGTCTGGCGTTGTTTTCTAAGGCCCTAACTATTAGGCCTGGTGGAGCAACGCCCTGGAGTGGAGCCTAGGTTGCCGGAACGTAGAAATGACCATTACCTTCACACTGGTTGCAATTATTCGTTTTGTACAATGGAAAACCTGTTGTATTTTTATTGTATTTTATGCGGCTGGCGCTGTTTTCTAAGGCCCTAACTATTCGACCTGGTGGAGCAACGCCCTAGAGTGAAGCCTAGGTTGCCCGGTACGTAGAAATGACCATTACTTCCACACTGGTTGCAATTATTCCTGTTATACCATGGACAAACTGTTGGATTTTTATTGTATTTTATGCTTCTGGCTTTGAATTCTAAGTCCCTAGCTATTCGATCTCGTGGAAAAACGCCCTAGAGTGATAACTAGGTAGAGCAGAGCGTTGAAATGACCATGACTTTCACACTGATTGCAATTATTCCTGTTATACGATGGAAAAACTGTTGTAATTTTATTGTATTTTAAGCGTCTGGCGTTGTTTTCAAAGGCCCTAACTATTCGACCTGGTGGAGCAACGCCCTAGAGTGAAGCCTATGTTGCCCGGAACGTAGAAGTGACCATCACTTTCACACTGGTTGCAGTTACTCCTGTTATACGGTGATAAAACTGTTGCATTTTTATTGTATTTTATGCGTCTGGCGTTGTTTTCTAAGGCCCTAACTATTCGATCTGGTGGGGCAACGCCCTAGAGTGATGCCTAGGTTGCCAGCAACGTAGAAATGACCATCAGTTTCACACTGGTTGCAATTATTCCTGTTATACGATGGAAAAGCTGTTGTATTTTTATTGTATTTTAAGCGTCTGGCGTTGTTTTCAAAGGTCCTAATTATTCGAGCTGGTGGAGCAACGCCCTAGAGTGAAGCCTACGTTGCCGGAACGTAGAAATGACCATTACATTCACACTGTTTGCAATTACTCATTTTATACAATGGAAAGACTGTTGTATTTATATTGTGTTCTATGCTTATGGCGTTGACTTCTAAGGTCCTAGCTATTCGATCTCTTGGAGCAACCTCCAAGAGTGCAGCCTATGTTGCCCGGAACGTAGAAATGACCATTTCTTTCACACTGGTTGCAATTATTCCTGTTTTACGATGGAAAAACTGTTGTCATTATTTTGTATTTGATGCTCCTGGCGTCGGCTTCTTAGGCCCAAACTATTGGATCTGGTGGACCAACGCCCTAGAGTGATGCCTAGGTTGCCCGCAACGTAGAAGTGACCATCACTTTCACACTGGTTGCAATTATTCCTGCTATACGATGGAAAAGCTGTTGTATTTTTATTGTATTTTATGCGTCTGGCGTTGTTTTCGAAGGCCCTAACTATTCGACCTGGTGGAGCAACGCCCTAGAGTGAAGCCTAGTTTGCCCGGAACGTAGAAATGACCATCACTTTCACACTGGTTGCAGTTACTCCTGTTATACGGTGATAAGACTGTTGCATTTTTATTGTATTTTATGCGTCTGGCGTTGTTTTCTAAGGCCCTAACTATTAGGCCTGGTGGAGCAACGCCCTGGAGTGGAGCCTAGGTTGCCCGGAACGTAGAAATGACCATTACTTTCACACTGGTTGCAATTATTCGTTTTGTACAATGGAAAACCTGTTGTATTTTTATTGTATTTTATGCGGCTGGCGCTGTTTTCTAAGGCCCTAACTATTCGACCTGGTGGAGCAACGCCCTAGAGTGAAGCCTAGGTTGCCCGGTACGTAGAAATGACCATTACTTCCACACTGGTTGCAATTATTCCTGTTATACCATGGACAAACTGTTGGATTTTTATTGTATTTTATGCTTCTGGCTTTGAATTCTAAGTCCCTAGCTATTCGATCTCGTGGAAAAACGCCCTAGAGTGATAACTAGGTAGCGCAGAGCGTTGAAATGACCATCACTTTCACACTGATTGCAATTATTCCTGTTATACGATGGAAAAACTGTTGCATTTTTATTGTATTTTATGCTTCTGGCGGTGTATTCAAAGTCCCTAACTATTCGACCTGGTGGAGCAACGCCCTAGAGTGAAGCCTAAGTTGCCCAGAACGTAGAAATGACCATTACCTTCACACTGTTTGCAATTATTCATTTTATACAATGGAAAAACAGTTGTATTTATATTGTATTTTAAGCTTCTGCCGTTGACTTCTAAGGCCCTAACCATTCGACGTGGTGGATCAACGCCCTAGAGCGAAACCTAGGTTGCCCGGAACGTAGAAATTACCATTACTTTCACACTGGTCGCAATTATTCGTTTTATACGATGGAAAAACTGTTGTATTTCTATTTTATTTTATGCTTCTGGCGTTGACTTCTTTGGTCCTAACTATTGGATCTGGTGGAGCAACGCCCAGAGTCAAGCCTAGGTTGCCCGGAACGTAGAAATAACCATCACTTTCACACTGGTTGCAATTATTCCTGTTATACGATAGAAAAACTGTTGTAACTTTATTTTATTTTGTACGACTGGCGTTGCTTTTTAAGGCCCTAACTATTCGACCTGGTGGAGCAACGCCCTAGAGTGAAGCCTAGGATGCCCGGAAGGTAGAAATGACCATTACCTTCACACTGTTTGCGATTATTCATCTTATACGAAGGTAAAACTGTTGCACTTATGTTGTATTTTATTCTTCTGGCGTTGAATTCTAAGTCCCTAGCTATTCGATCTGGTGGAGCAACGCCCCAGAGTGAAGCCTAGGTTACCCGGAACGTAGAAATGACCAGTACTTTCACACTGGTTGCAGTTATTCCTGTTATACAATGGAAAAACTGTTGCATTTTTATTGTATTTTATGCTTCTGCCGTTGGATTCAAAGTCCCCAACTATTCGATCTGGTGGAGCAACGCCCTGGAGTGAAGCCTAGGTAGCCCGGAACGTGGAAATGACCATTACTTTCACACTGTTTGCAATTATTCATTTTATACAATGGAAAGACTGTTGTATTTATATTGTGTTCTATGCTGCTGGCGTTGACTTCTAAGGTCCTAGCTATTCGATCTCTTGGAGCAACGTCCAAGAGTGCAGCCTGTGTTGCCCGGAACGTAGAAATGACCATTTCTTTCACACTGGTTGCAATTATTCCTGTTTTACGATGGAAAAACTGTTGTCATTATTTTGTATTTGATGCTCCTGGCGTCGGCTTCTTAGGCCCTAACTATTGGATCTGGTGGACCAACGCCCTAGAGTGACGCCTAGGTTGCCCGCAACGTAGAAGTGACCATCACTTTCACACTGGTTTCAATTATTCCTGCTATACGATGGAAAAGCTGTTGTATTTTTATTGTATTTTATGCGTCTGGCGTTGTTTTCGAAGGCCCTAACTATTCGAACTGGTGGAGCAACGCCCTAGAGTGAAGCCTAGTTTGCCCGGAACGTAGAAATGACCATCACTTTCACACTGGTTGCAGTTACTCCTGTTATACGGTGATAAAACTGTTGCATGTTTATTGTATTTTATGCGTCTGGCTTTGCTTTCTAATGCCCTAACTATTCGACCTGGTGGAGCAACGCCCCAGAGTGAAGCCTAGGTGGCTCAGAACGTAGAAATGACCATTACCTTGACACTGTTTGCAATTATTCATTTTATACAATGGAAAAACTGTTGTATTTATATTGTGTTTTAAGCTTCTGGCGTTCACATCTAAGGCCCTAACCATTCGACGTGGTGGATCAACGCCCTAGAGCGAAACCTATGTTGCCCGGAACGTAGAAATTACCATTACTTTCACACTGGTTGCAATTATTCGTTTTATACGATGGAAAAACTGTTGTATTTCTATTTTATTTTATGCTTCTGGCGTTGACTTCTTTGGCCCTAACTATTGGATCTGGTGGAGCAACGCCCAGAGTGAAGCCTAGGTTGCCCGGAACGTAGAAATCACCATCACTTTCACACTGGTTGCAATTATTCATTTAATACAATGGAAAAACTGTTGTATTTATATTGTATTTTATGCTTCTGGCGTTGACTTCTATGGCCCTAACCATTCGACGTGGTGGAGAAACGCCCTAGAGCGACACCTAGGTTGCCTGGAACGTAGAAATGACCATTACTTTCACACTGGTTGCAATTATTCGTTTTATACGATGGAAAAACTGCTGTATTTCTATTTTATTTTATGCTTCTGGCGTTTACTTCTTTGGCCCTAACTATTGGATCTGGTGGAGCAACGCCCCAGAGTGAAGCCTAGGTTGCACGGAACGTAGAAGTGACCATCACTTTCACACTGGTTGCAGTTACTCCTGTTATACGGTGATAAAACTGTTGCATTTTTATTGTATTTTATGCGTCTGGCGTTGTTTTCTAAGGCCCTAACTATTCGATCTGGTGGGGCAACGCCCTAGAGTGATGCCTAGGTTGCCAGCAACGTAGAAATGACCATCAGTTTCACACTGGTTGCAATTATTCCTGTTATACGATGGAAAAGCTGTTGTATTTTTATTGTATTTTAAGCGTCTGGCGTTGTTTTCAAAGGCCCTAATTATTCGACCTGGTGGAGCAACGCCCTAGAGTGAAGCCTATGTTGCCGGAACGTAGAAATGACCATTACATTCACACTGTTTGCAATTACTCATTTTATACAATGGAAAGACGGTTGTATTTATATTGTGTTCTATGCTTCTGGCGTTGACTTCTAAGGTCCTAGCTATTCGATCTCTTGGAGCAACCTCCAAGAGTGCAGCCTATGTTGCCCGGAACGTAGAAATGACCATTTCTTTCACACTGGTTGCAATTATTCCTGTTTTACGATGGAAAAACTGTTGTCATTATTTTGTATTTGATGCTCCTGGCGTCGGCTTCTTAGGCCCAAACTATTGGATCTGGTGGACCAACGCCCTAGAGTGATGCCTAGGTTGCCCGCAACGTAGAAGTGACCATCACTTTCACACTGGTTGCAATTATTCCTGCTATACGATGGAAAAGCTGTTGTATTTTTATTGTATTTTAAGCGTCTGGCGTTGTTTTCAAAGGCCCTAACCATTCGACGTGGTGGAGCAACGCCCTAGAGCGAAACCTAGGTTGCCCGGAACGTAGAAATGACCATTACTTTCACACTGGTTGCAATTATTCGTTTTATGCGATGGAAAGAGTGTTGTATTTCTATTTTATTTTATGCTTCTGGCGTTGACTTCTTTGGCCCTAACTATTGGATCTGACGGAGCAACGCCCCAGAGTGAAGCCTGGGTTGCACGGAACGTAGAAATGACCATCACTTTGACACTGGTTGCAATTATTCCTGCTATACGATGGAAAAGCTGTTGTATTTTTATTGTATTTTAAGCGTCTGGCGTTGTTTTCAAAGGCCCTAACCATTCGACGTGGTGGAGCAACGCCCTAGAGCGAAACCTAGGTTGCCCGGAACGTAGAAATGACCATTACTTTCACACTGGTTGCAATTATTCGTTTTATGCGATGGAAAGAGTGTTGTATTTCTATTTTATTTTATGCTTCTGGCGTTGACTTCTTTGGCCCTAACTATTGGATCTGACGGAGCATCGCCCCACAGTGAAGCCTGGGTTGCACGGAACGTAGAAATGACCATCACTTTGACACTGGTTGCAATTATTCCTGTTATACCGTGGTCGAACTGTTGTAATTTTATTTTATTTTATGCTTCTAGTGTTGACTTCTTAGGCCCTAACTTTTCGATCTGGTGGGCAACGTCCAAGAGTGAAGCCTACGTTGTCCGGAACTTAGAAATGACCATCACTTTCACACTGGTTGCAGTTACTCCTGTTATACGGTGATACGACTGTTGCATTTTTATTGTATTTTATGCGTCTGGCGTTGTTTTCTAAGGCCCTAACTATTAGGCCTGGTGGAGCAACGCCCTGGAGTGGAGCCTAGGTTGCCCGGAACGTAGAAATGACCATTACCTTCACACTGGTTGCAATTATTCGTTTTGTACAATGGAAAACCTGTTGTATTTTTATTGTATTTTATGCGGCTGGCGCTGTTTTCTAAGGCCCTAACTATTCGACCTGGTGGAGCAACGCCCTAGAGTGAAGCCTAGGTTGCCCGGTACGTAGAAATGACCATTACTTCCACACTGGTTGCAATTATTCCTGTTATACCATGGACAAACTGTTGGATTTTTATTGTATTTTATGCTTCTGGCTTTGAATTCTAAGTCCCTAGCTATTCGATCTCGTGGAAAAACGCCCTAGAGTGATAACTAGGTAGAGCAGAGCGTTGAAATGACCATGACTTTCACACTGATTGCAATTATTCCTGTTATACGATGGAAAAACTGTTGTAATTTTATTGTATTTTAAGCGTCTGGCGTTGTTTTCAAAGGCCCTAACTATTCGACCTGGTGGAGCAACGCCCTAGAGTGAAGCCTATGTTGCCCGGAACGTAGAAGTGACCATCACTTTCACACTGGTTGCAGTTACTCCTGTTATACGGTGATAAAACTGTTGCATTTTTATTGTATTTTATGCGTCTGGCGTTGTTTTCTAAGGCCCTAACTATTCGATCTGGTGGGGCAACGCCCTAGAGTGATGCCTAGGTTGCCAGCAACGTAGAAATGACCATCAGTTTCACACTGGTTGCAATTATTCCTGTTATACGATGGAAAAGCTGTTGTATTTTTATTGTATTTTAAGCGTCTGGCGTTGTTTTCAAAGGTCCTAATTATTCGAGCTGGTGGAGCAACGCCCTAGAGTGAAGCCTACGTTGCCGGAACGTAGAAATGACCATTACATTCACACTGTTTGCAATTACTCATTTTATACAATGGAAAGACTGTTGTATTTATATTGTGTTCTATGCTTATGGCGTTGACTTCTAAGGTCCTAGCTATTCGATCTCTTGGAGCAACCTCCAAGAGTGCAGCCTATGTTGCCCGGAACGTAGAAATGACCATTTCTTTCACACTGGTTGCAATTATTCCTGTTTTACGATGGAAAAACTGTTGTCATTATTTTGTATTTGATGCTCCTGGCGTCGGCTTCTTAGGCCCAAACTATTGGATCTGGTGGACCAACGCCCTAGAGTGATGCCTAGGTTGCCCGCAACGTAGAAGTGACCATCACTTTCACACTGGTTGCAATTATTCCTGCTATACGATGGAAAAGCTGTTGTATTTTTATTGTATTTTATGCGTCTGGCGTTGTTTTCGAAGGCCCTAACTATTCGACCTGGTGGAGCAACGCCCTAGAGTGAAGCCTAGTTTGCCCGGAACGTAGAAATGACCATCACTTTCACACTGGTTGCAGTTACTCCTGTTATACGGTGATAAGACTGTTGCATTTTTATTGTATTTTATGCGTCTGGCGTTGTTTTCTAAGGCCCTAACTATTAGGCCTGGTGGAGCAACGCCCTGGAGTGGAGCCTAGGTTGCCCGGAACGTAGAAATGACCATTACTTTCACACTGGTTGCAATTATTCGTTTTGTACAATGGAAAACCTGTTGTATTTTTATTGTATTTTATGCGGCTGGCGCTGTTTTCTAAGGCCCTAACTATTCGACCTGGTGGAGCAACGCCCTAGAGTGAAGCCTAGGTTGCCCGGTACGTAGAAATGACCATTACTTCCACACTGGTTGCAATTATTCCTGTTATACCATGGACAAACTGTTGGATTTTTATTGTATTTTATGCTTCTGGCTTTGAATTCTAAGTCCCTAGCTATTCGATCTCGTGGAAAAACGCCCTAGAGTGATAACTAGGTAGCGCAGAGCGTTGAAATGACCATCACTTTCACACTGATTGCAATTATTCCTGTTATACGATGGAAAAACTGTTGCATTTTTATTGTATTTTATGCTTCTGGCGGTGTATTCAAAGTCCCTAACTATTCGACCTGGTGGAGCAACGCCCTAGAGTGAAGCCTAAGTTGCCCAGAACGTAGAAATGACCATTACCTTCACACTGTTTGCAATTATTCATTTTATACAATGGAAAAACAGTTGTATTTATATTGTATTTTAAGCTTCTGCCGTTGACTTCTAAGGCCCTAACCATTCGACGTGGTGGATCAACGCCCTAGAGCGAAACCTAGGTTGCCCGGAACGTAGAAATTACCATTACTTTCACACTGGTCGCAATTATTCGTTTTATACGATGGAAAAACTGTTGTATTTCTATTTTATTTTATGCTTCTGGCGTTGACTTCTTTGGTCCTAACTATTGGATCTGGTGGAGCAACGCCCAGAGTCAAGCCTAGGTTGCCCGGAACGTAGAAATAACCATCACTTTCACACTGGTTGCAATTATTCCTGTTATACGATAGAAAAACTGTTGTAACTTTATTTTATTTTGTACGACTGGCGTTGCTTTTTAAGGCCCTAACTATTCGACCTGGTGGAGCAACGCCCTAGAGTGAAGCCTAGGATGCCCGGAAGGTAGAAATGACCATTACCTTCACACTGTTTGCGATTATTCATCTTATACGAAGGTAAAACTGTTGCACTTATGTTGTATTTTATTCTTCTGGCGTTGAATTCTAAGTCCCTAGCTATTCGATCTGGTGGAGCAACGCCCCAGAGTGAAGCCTAGGTTACCCGGAACGTAGAAATGACCAGTACTTTCACACTGGTTGCAGTTATTCCTGTTATACAATGGAAAAACTGTTGCATTTTTATTGTATTTTATGCTTCTGCCGTTGGATTCAAAGTCCCCAACTATTCGATCTGGTGGAGCAACGCCCTGGAGTGAAGCCTAGGTAGCCCGGAACGTGGAAATGACCATTACTTTCACACTGTTTGCAATTATTCATTTTATACAATGGAAAGACTGTTGTATTTATATTGTGTTCTATGCTGCTGGCGTTGACTTCTAAGGTCCTAGCTATTCGATCTCTTGGAGCAACGTCCAAGAGTGCAGCCTGTGTTGCCCGGAACGTAGAAATGACCATTTCTTTCACACTGGTTGCAATTATTCCTGTTTTACGATGGAAAAACTGTTGTCATTATTTTGTATTTGATGCTCCTGGCGTCGGCTTCTTAGGCCCTAACTATTGGATCTGGTGGACCAACGCCCTAGAGTGACGCCTAGGTTGCCCGCAACGTAGAAGTGACCATCACTTTCACACTGGTTTCAATTATTCCTGCTATACGATGGAAAAGCTGTTGTATTTTTATTGTATTTTATGCGTCTGGCGTTGTTTTCGAAGGCCCTAACTATTCGAACTGGTGGAGCAACGCCCTAGAGTGAAGCCTAGTTTGCCCGGAACGTAGAAATGACCATCACTTTCACACTGGTTGCAGTTACTCCTGTTATACGGTGATAAAACTGTTGCATGTTTATTGTATTTTATGCGTCTGGCTTTGCTTTCTAATGCCCTAACTATTCGACCTGGTGGAGCAACGCCCCAGAGTGAAGCCTAGGTGGCTCAGAACGTAGAAATGACCATTACCTTGACACTGTTTGCAATTATTCATTTTATACAATGGAAAAACTGTTGTATTTATATTGTGTTTTAAGCTTCTGGCGTTCACATCTAAGGCCCTAACCATTCGACGTGGTGGATCAACGCCCTAGAGCGAAACCTATGTTGCCCGGAACGTAGAAATTACCATTACTTTCACACTGGTTGCAATTATTCGTTTTATACGATGGAAAAACTGTTGTATTTCTATTTTATTTTATGCTTCTGGCGTTGACTTCTTTGGCCCTAACTATTGGATCTGGTGCAGCAACGCCCAGAGTGAAGCCTAGGTTGCCCGGAACGTAGAAATCACCATCACTTTCACACTGGTTGCAATTATTCATTTAATACAATGGAAAAACTGTTGTATTCATATTGTATTTTATGCTTCTGGCGTTGACTTCTATGGCCCTAACCATTCGACGTGGTGGAGAAACGCCCTAGAGCGACACCTAAGTTGCCTGGAACGTAGAAATGACCATTACTTTCACACTGGTTGCAATTATTCGTTTTATACGATGGAAAAACTGCTGTATTTCTATTTTATTTTATGCTTCTGGCGTTTACTTCTTTGGCCCTAACTATTGGATCTGGTGGAGCAACGCCCCAGAGTGAAGCCTAGGTTGCACGGAACGTAGAAGTGACCATCACTTTCACACTGGTTGCAGTTACTCCTGTTATACGGTGATAAAACTGTTGCATTTTTATTGTATTTTATGCGTCTGGCGTTGTTTTCTAAGGCCCTAACTATTCGATCTGGTGGGGCAACGCCCTAGAGTGATGCCTAGGTTGCCAGCAACGTAGAAATGACCATCAGTTTCACACTGGTTGCAATTATTCCTGTTATACGATGGAAAAGCTGTTGTATTTTTATTGTATTTTAAGCGTCTGGCGTTGTTTTCAAAGGCCCTAATTATTCGACCTGGTGGAGCAACGCCCTAGAGTGAAGCCTATGTTGCCGGAACGTAGAAATGACCATTACATTCACACTGTTTGCAATTACTCATTTTATACAATGGAAAGACTGTTGTATTTATATTGTGTTCTATGCTTCTGGCGTTGACTTCTAAGGTCCTAGCTATTCGATCTCTTGGAGCAACCTCCAAGAGTGCAGCCTATGTTGCCCGGAACGTAGAAATGACCATTTCTTTCACACTGGTTGCAATTATTCCTGTTTTACGATGGAAAAACTGTTGTCATTATTTTGTATTTGATGCTCCTGGCGTCGGCTTCTTAGGCCCAAACTATTGGATCTGGTGGACCAACGCCCTAGAGTGATGCCTAGGTTGCCCGCAACGTAGAAGTGACCATCACTTTCACACTGGTTGCAATTATTCCTGCTATACGATGGAAAAGCTGTTGTATTTTTATTGTATTTTAAGCGTCTGGCGTTGTTTTCAAAGGCCCTAACCATTCGACGTGGTGGAGCAACGCCCTAGAGCGAAACCTAGGTTGCCCGGAACGTAGAAATGACCATTACTTTCACACTGGTTGCAATTATTCGTTTTATGCGATGGAAAGAGTGTTGTATTTCTATTTTATTTTATGCTTCTGGCGTTGACTTCTTTGGCCCTAACTATTGGATCTGACGGAGCAACGCCCCAGAGTGAAGCCTGGGTTGCACGGAACGTAGAAATGACCATCACTTTGACACTGGTTGCAATTATTCCTGCTATACGATGGAAAAGCTGTTGTATTTTTATTGTATTTTAAGCGTCTGGCGTTGTTTTCAAAGGCCCTAACCATTCGACGTGGTGGAGCAACGCCCTAGAGCGAAACCTAGGTTGCCCGGAACGTAGAAATGACCATTACTTTCACACTGGTTGCAATTATTCGTTTTATGCGATGGAAAGAGTGTTGTATTTCTATTTTATTTTATGCTTCTGGCGTTGACTTCTTTGGCCCTAACTATTGGATCTGACGGAGCAACGCCCCAGAGTGAAGCCTGGGTTGCACGGAACGTAGAAATGACCATCACTTTGACACTGGTTGCAATTATTCCTGTTATACCGTGGTCGAACTGTTGTAATTTTATTTTATTTTATGCTTCTAGTGTTGACTTCTTAGGCCCTAACTTTTCGATCTGGTGGGCAACGTCCAAGAGTGAAGCCTACGTTGTCCGGAACTTAGAAATGACCATCACTTTCACACTGGTTGCAGTTACTCCTGTTATACGGTGATACGACTGTTGCATTTTTATTGTATTTTATGCGTCTGGCGTTGTTTTCTAAGGCCCTAACTATTAGGCCTGGTGGAGCAACGCCCTGGAGTGGAGCCTAGGTTGCCCGGAACGTAGAAATGACCATTACCTTCACACTGGTTGCAATTATTCGTTTTGTACAATGGAAAACCTGTTGTATTTTTATTGTATTTTATGCGGCTGGCGCTGTTTTCTAAGGCCCTAACTATTCGACCTGGTGGAGCAACGCCCTAGAGTGAAGCCTAGGTTGCCCGGTACGTAGAAATGACCATTACTTCCACACTGGTTGCAATTATTCCTGTTATACCATGGACAAACTGTTGGATTTTTATTGTATTTTATGCTTCTGGCTTTGAATTCTAAGTCCCTAGCTATTCGATCTCGTGGAAAAACGCCCTAGAGTGATAACTAGGTAGCGCAGAGCGTTGAAATGACCATGACTTTCACACTGATTGCAATTATTCCTGTTATACGATGGAAATACTGTTGTAATTTTATTGTATTTTAAGCGTCTGGCGTTGTTTTCAAAGGCCCTAACTATTCGACCTGGTGGAGCAACGCCCTAGAGTGAAGCCTATGTTGCCCGGAACGTAGAAGTGACCATCACTTTCACACTGGTTGCAGTTACTCCTGTTATACGGTGATAAAACTGTTGCATTTTTATTGTATTTTATGCGTCTGGCGTTGTTTTCTAAGGCCCTAACTATTCGATCTGGTGGGGCAACGCCCTAGAGTGATGCCTAGGTTGCCAGCAACGTAGAAATGACCATCAGTTTCACACTGGTTGCAATTATTCCTGTTATACGATGGAAAAGCTGTTGTATTTTTATTGTATTTTAAGCGTCTGGCGTTGTTTTCAAAGGCCCTAATTATTCGAGCTGGTGGAGCAACGCCCTAGAGTGAAGCCTACGTTGCCGGAACGTAGAAATGACCATTACATTCACACTGTTTGCAATTACTCATTTTATACAATGGAAAGACTGTTGTATTTATATTGTGTTCTATGCTTATGGCGTTGACTTCTAAGGTCCTAGCTATTCGATCTCTTGGAGCAACCTCCAAGAGTGCAGCCTATGTTGCCCGGAACGTAGAAATGACCATTTCTTTCACACTGGTTGCAATTATTCCTGTTTTACGATGGAAAAACTGTTGTCATTATTTTGTATTTGATGCTCCTGGCGTCGGCTTCTTAGGCCCAAACTATTGGATCTGGTGGACCAACGCCCTAGAGTGATGCCTAGGTTGCCCGCAACGTAGAAGTGACCATCACTTTCACACTGGTTGCAATTATTCCTGCTATACGATGGAAAAGCTGTTGTATTTTTATTGTATTTTATGCGTCTGGCGTTGTTTTCGAAGGCCCTAACTATTCGACCTGGTGGAGCAACGCCCTAGAGTGAAGCCTAGTTTGCCCGGAACGTAGAAATGACCATCACTTTCACACTGGTTGCAGTTACTCCTGTTATACGGTGATAAGACTGTTGCATTTTTATTGTATTTTATGCGTCTGGCGTTGTTTTCTAAGGCCCTAACTATTAGGCCTGGTGGAGCAACGCCCTGGAGTGGAGCCTAGGTTGCCCGGAACGTAGAAATGACCATTACTTTCACACTGGTTGCAATTATTCGTTTTGTACAATGGAAAACCTGTTGTATTTTTATTGTATTTTCTGCGGCTGGCGCTGTTTTCTAAGGCCCTAACCATTCGACGTGGTGGAGAAACGCCCTAGAGCGACACCTAGGTTGCCTGGAACGTAGAAATGACCATTACTTTCACACTGGTTGCAATTATTCGTTTTATACGATGGAAAAACTGCTGTATTTCTATTTTATTTTATGCTTCTGGCGTTTACTTCTTTGGCCCTAACTATTGGATCTGGTGGAGCAACGCCCCAGAGTGAAGCCTAGGTTGCACGGAACGTAGAAGTGACCATCACTTTCACACTGGTTGCAGTTACTCCTGTTATACGGTGATAAAACTGTTGCATTTTTATTGTATTTTATGCGTCTGGCGTTGTTTTCTAAGGCCCTAACTATTCGATCTGGTGGGGCAACGCCCTAGAGTGATGCCTAGGTTGCCAGCAACGTAGAAATGACCATCAGTTTCACACTGGTTGCAATTATTCCTGTTATACGATGGAAAAGCTGTTGTATTTTTATTGTATTTTAAGCGTCTGGCGTTGTTTTCAAAGGCCCTAATTATTCGAGCTGGTGGAGCAACGCCCTAGAGTGAAGCCTACGTTGCCGGAACGTAGAAATGACCATTACATTCACACTGTTTGCAATTACTCATTTTATACAATGGAAAGACTGTTGTATTTATATTGTGTTCTCTGCTTATGGCGTTGACTTCTAAGGTCCTAGCTATTCGATCTCTTGGAGCAACCTCCAAGAGTGCAGCCTATGTTGCCCGGAACGTAGAAATGACCATTACTTTCACACTGGTTGCAATTATTCCTGTTTTACGATGGAAAAACTGTTGTCATTATTTTGTATTTGATGCTCCTGGCGTCGGCTTCTTAGGCCCAAACTATTGGATCTGGTGGACCAACGCCCTAGAGTGATGCCTAGGTTGCCCGCAACGTAGAAGTGACCATCACTTTCACACTGGTTGCAATTATTCCTGCTATACGATGGAAAAGCTGTTGTATTTTTATTGTATTTTATGCGTCCGGCGTTGTTTTCTAAGGCCCTAACTATTCGACCTGGTGGAGCAACGCCCTAGAGTGAAGCCTAGGTTGCCCGGAACGTAGAAATGTCCATTACTTTCACACTGGTTGCAATTATTCATTTTATACAATGGAGAAACTGTTGTGTTTGTATTGTATTTTATGCTTCTGGCGTTGACTTCTAAGGTCCTAGCAATTCGATCTCTTGGAGCAACGTCCAAGAGTGAGGCCTACGTTGCCCGGAACGTAGAAATGACCATTACTTTCACACTGGTTGCAATTATTCGTTTTGTACAATGGAAGACCTGTTGTATTTTTATTGTATTTTATGCGTCAGGCCTTGTTTTCTAAGCCCCGAACTATTCGATCTGTTGGAGCACGCCCTAGAGTGAAGCCTAGGTTCCGCGGAATGTAGAAATAGCCATTTCTTTCACACTGGTTGCAATTATTCCTGTTTTACGATGGAAAGTCTGTTGTATTTATTTTTTATTTGATGCTTCTAGCGTTGGCTTCTTATGCCCTAGTTATTGAATCTGGTGGGCCAACGCCCTAGAGTGAAGCCTATGTTGCCCGGAACGTAGAAATGACCATTACTTTCACACTGGTTGCAATTATACCTTTATACGATGGAAAAACTGTTGTAATTTTATTTTATTCTATGCTTCTGGCGTTGACTTCTAAGGTCCTAGCTATTCGATCTCTTGGAGCAACGTCCAAGAGTGAAGCCTATGTTGCCCGGAACGTAGAAATGACCATTTCTTTCACACTGGTTGCAATTATTCCTGTTTTACGATGGAAAAACTGTTGTATTTATTTTGTATTTGATGCTCCTGGCGTTGGCTTCTTAGGCCCTAACTATTGGATCTGGTGGAACAACGCCCTAGAGTGATGCCTAGGTTGCCCGCAACGTAGAAATGACCATCACTTTCACACTGGTTGCATTTATTCCTGTTTTACGATGGAAAAACTGTTGTATTTATATTGTATTTTATGCTTCTGGCGTTGACTTCTAAGGCCCTAACCATTCGACGTGGTGGAGCAACGCCCTAGAGCGAAACCTAGGTTGCCCGGAACGTAGAAATGACCATTACTTTCACACTGGTTGCAATTATTCGTTTTATACGATGGAAAAACTGCTGTATTTCTATTTTATTTTATGCTTCTGGCGTTTACTTCTTTGGCCCTAACTATTGGATCTGGTGGAGCAACGCCCCAGAGTGAAGCCTAGGTTGCACGGAACGTAGAAATGACCATCACTTTGACACAGGTTGCAATTATTCCTGTTATACCATGGTCAAACTGTTGGATTTTTATTGTTTTTTATGCTTCTGGCGTGGAATTCTAAGTCCCTAGCTATTCGATCTGGTGGAGCAACGCCCTAGAGTGATGCCCAGGTAGCCCAGAGCGTTGAAATGACCATCACTTTCACACTGGTTGCAATTATTCCTGTTATACGATGGAAAAACTGTTGTGATTTTATTGTATTTTAAGCGTCTGGCGTTGTTTTCGAAGGCCCTAACTATTCGACCTGGTGGAGCAACGCACTAGAGTGAAGACCAGGTTGCCCGGAACGTAGAAATGACCATTACTTTCACACTGTTTGCAATTATTCATTTTATACAATGGAAAAACTGTTGTGTTTGTATTGTATTTTATGCTTCTGGCGTTGACTTCTAAGGTCCTAGCAATTCGATCTCTTGGAGCAACGTCCAAGAGTGAGGCCTACGTTGCCCGGAACGTACAAATGACCATTACTTTCTAACTGGTTGCAATTATTCGTTTTATACGATGGAAAAACTGTTGTATTTATATTTTATTTTATGCTTCTGGCGTTCACTTCTATGGCCCTAACTATTGGATCTGGTGGAGCAAAGCCCAAGGGTGAATCCTAGGTTGCACGGAACGTAGAAATGACCATCACTTTCTCACTGGTTGCAGTTACTCCTGTTATACGATGGAAAAACTGTTGTAATTTTATGTTATTTTATGCTTCTAGCATTGACTTCGTAGGCCCTAACTTTTCGATCTGGTGGGGCAACGTCCAAGGGTGAAGCCTACGTTGCCCGGAACGTAGAAATGACCATTACTTTCACACTGTTTGCAACTATTCATTTTATACAATGGAAAAAGTGTTGTATTTATATTGTATTTTATGCTTCTGGCGTTTACTTCTAAGGCCCTAACCATTCGACGTGGTGAAGCAACGCCCTAGAGCGAAACCTAGGTAGCCCGGAACGTAGAAATAACCATTACTTTCACACTGGTTGCAATTATTACTGTTATACCATGGACAAATTGTTGGATTTTTAATGTATTTTATGCTTCTGGCGTTGAATTCAAAGTCCCTAGCTATTCGATCTGGTCGAGCAACGCCCTAGAGTGATGCCTAGGTAGCCCAGAGCGTTGAAAGGACCATCACTTTCACACTGGTTGCAATTATTCCTGTTATACGGTGGAAAAACTGTTGTAATTTTATTGTATTTTAAGCGTCTGTCGTTGTTTTCAAAGGCCCTAACTATTCGACCTGGTGGAGCAACGCCCTAGAGTGAAGCCTAGGTTGCCCGGAACGTAGAAATGACCATTACTTTCACACTGTTTGCAATTATTCATTTTATACAATGGAAAGACTGTTGTATTTATATTGTGTTCCATGCTCCTGGCGTTGACTTCTATGGTCCTAGCTATTCGATCTCTTGGAGCAACGTCCAAGAGTGTAGCCTATGTTGCCCGGAACGTAGAAATGACCATTTCTTTCACTATGGTTGCAATTATTCCTGTTTTACGATGGAAAAACTGTTGTATTTATTTTGTATTTGATGCTCCTGGCGTCGGCTTCTCAGGCCCTAACTATTGGATCTGGTGGACTAACGCCCTAGAGTGATGAATAGGTTGCCCGCAACGTAGAAATGACCATCACTTTCACACTGTTTGCAGTTACTCGTGTTATACGGTGATAAAACTGTTGCATTTTTATTGTATTTTATGCGTCTGGCGTTGTTTTCGAAGGTCCTAACTATTCGACCTGGTGGAGCAACGCCCTAGGGTGAAGCCAAGGTTGCCCGGAACGTAGAAATGACCATTACTTTCACTCTGTTTGCAACTATTCATTTTATACAATGGAAAAAGTGTTGTATTTATATTGTATTTTATGCTTCTGGCGTTTACTTCTAAGGCCCTAACCATTCGACGTGGTGGAGCAACGCCCTAGGGTGAAGCCTAGGTTGCCCGGAACGTAGAAATGACCATTACTTTCACACTGTTTGCAATTATTCATTTTATACAATGGAAAAACTGTTGTATTTATATTGTATTTTATGCTTCTGGCGTTGACTTCTAAGGCCCTAACCATTCGACGTGGTGGAGCAACGCCGTAGAGCGAAACCTAGGTTGCCCGGAACGTAGAACTGACCATTACTTTCACACTGGTTGCAATTATTCGTTTTATACGACGGAAAAACTGCTGTATTTCTATTTTATTTTATGCTTCTGGCGTTTACTTCTTTGGCCCTAACTATTGGATCTGGTGGAGCAACGCCCCAGAGTGAAGCCTAGGTTGCACGGAACGTAGAAATGACCATCACTTTGACACAGGTTGCAATTATTCCTGTTATACCATGGTCAAACTGTTGGATTTTTATTGTTTTTTATGCTTCTGGCGTGGAATTCTAAGTCCCTAGCTATTCGATCTGGTGGAGCAACGCCCTAGAGTGATGCCCAGGTAGCCCAGAGCGTTGAAATGACCATCACTTTCACACAGGTTGCAATTATTCCTGTTATACGATGGAAAAACTGTTGTAATTTTATTGTATTTTAAGCGTCTGGCGTTGTTTTCGAAGGCCCTAACTATTCGACCTGGTGGAGCAACGCACTAGAGTGAAGCCCAGGTTGCCCGGAACGTAGAAATGACCATTACTTTCACACTGTTTGCAATTATTCATTTTATACAATGGAAAAACTGTTGTGTTTGTATTGTATTTTATGCTTCTGGCGTTGACTTCTAAGGTCCTAGCAATTCGATCTCTTGGAGCAACGTCCAAGAGTGAGGCCTACGTTGCCCGGAACGTAGAAATGACCATTACTTTCACACTGGTTGCAATTATTCGTTTTGTACAATGGAAGACCTGTTGTATTTTTATTGTATTTTATGCGTCAGGCCTTGTTTTCTAAGCCCCGAACTATTCGATCTGTTGGAGCACGCCCTAGAGTGAAGCCTAGGTTCCGCGGAATGTAGAAAAAGCCATTTCTTTCACACTGGTTGCAATTATTCCTGTTTTACGATGGAAAGTCTGTTGTATTTATTTTTTATTTGATGCTTCTAGCGTTGGCTTCTTATGCCCTAATTATTGAATCTGGTGGGCCAACGCCCTAGAGTGAAGCCTATGTTGCCCGGAACGTAGAAATGACCATTACTTTCACACTGGTTGCAATTATACCTTTATACGATGGAAAAACTGTTGTAATTTTATTTTATTCTATGCTTCTGGCGTTGACTTCTAAGGTCCTAGCTATTCGATCTCTTGGAGCAACGTCCAAGAGTGAAGCCTATGTTGCCCGGAACGTAGAAATGACCATTTCTTTCACACTGGTTGCAATTATTCCTGTTTTACGATGGAAAAACTGTTGTATTTATTTTGTATTTGATGCTCCTGGCGTTGGCTTCTTAGGCCCTAACTATTGGATCTGGTGGAACAACGCCCTAGAGTGATGCCTAGGTTGCCCGCAACGTAGAAATGACCATCACTTTCACACTGGTTGCATTTATTCCTGTTTTACGATGGAAAAACTGTTGTATTTATATTGTATTTTATGCTTCTGGCGTTGACTTCTAAGGCCCTAACCATTCGACGTGGTGGAGCAACGCCCTAGAGCGAAACCTAGGTTGCCCGGAACGTAGAAATGACCATTACTTTCACACTGGTTGCAATTATTCGTTTTATACGATGGAAAAACTGCTGTATTTCTATTTTATTTTATGCTTCTGGCGTTTACTTCTTTGGCCCTAACTATTGGATCTGGTGGAGCAACGCCCCAGAGTGAAGCCTAGGTTGCACGGAACGTAGAAATGACCATCACTTTGACACAGGTTGCAATTATTCCTGTTATACCATGGTCAAACTGTTGGATTTTTATTGTTTTTTATGCTTCTGGCGTGGAATTCTAAGTCCCTAGCTATTCGATCTGGTGGAGCAACGCCCTAGAGTGATGCCCAGGTAGCCCAGAGCGTTGAAATGACCATCACTTTCACACTGGTTGCAATTATTCCTGTTATACGATGGAAAAACTGTTGTGATTTTATTGTATTTTAAGCGTCTGGCGTTGTTTTCGAAGGCCCTAACTATTCGACCTGGTGGAGCAACGCACTAGAGTGAAGCCCAGGTTGCCCGGAACGTAGAAATGACCATTACTTTCACACTGTTTGCAATTATTCATTTTATACAATGGAAAAACTGTTGTGTTTGTATTGTATTTTATGCTTCTGGCGTTGACTTCTAAGGTCCTAGCAATTCGATCTCTTGGAGCAACGTCCAAGAGTGAGGCCTACGTTGCCCGGAACGTACAAATGACCATTACTTTCTAACTGGTTGCAATTATTCGTTTTATACGATGGAAAAACTGTTGTATTTATATTTTATTTTATGCTTCTGGCGTTCACTTCTATGGCCCTAACTATTGGATCTGGTGGAGCAAAGCCCAAGGGTGAATCCTAGGTTGCACGGAACGTAGAAATGACCATCACTTTCTCACTGGTTGCAGTTACTTCTGTTATACGATGGAAAAACTGTTGTAATTTTATGTTATTTTATGCTTCTAGCATTGACTTCGTAGGCCCTAACTTTTCGATCTGGTGGGGCAACGTCCAAGGGTGAAGCCTACGTTGCCCGGAACGTAGAAATGACCATTACTTTCACACTGTTTGCAACTATTCATTTTATACAATGGAAAAAGTGTTGTATTTATATTGTATTTTATGCTTCTGGCGTTTACTTCTAAGGCCCTAACCATTCGACGTGGTGAAGCAACGCCCTAGAGCGAAACCTAGGTAGCCCGGAACGTAGAAATAACCATTACTTTCACACTGGTTGCAATTATTACTGTTATACCATGGACAAATTGTTGGATTTTTAATGTATTTTATGCTTCTGGCGTTGAATTCAAAGTCCCTAGCTATTCGATCTGGTCGAGCAACGCCCTAGAGTGATGCCTAGGTAGCCCAGAGCGTTGAAAGGACCATCACTTTCACACTGGTTGCAATTATTCCTGTTATACGGTGGAAAAACTGTTGTAATTTTATTGTATTTTAAGCGTCTGTCGTTGTTTTCAAAGGCCCTAACTATTCGACCTGGTGGAGCAACGCCCTAGAGTGAAGCCTATGTTGCCCGGAACGTAGAAATGACCATTACTTTCACACTGTTTGCAATTATTCATTTTATACAATGGAAAGACTGTTGTATTTATATTGTGTTCCATGCTCCTGGCGTTGACTTCTATGGTCCTAGCTATTCGATCTCTTGGAGCAACGTCCAAGAGTGTAGCCTATGTTGCCCGGAACGTAGAAATGACCATTTCTTTCACTATGGTTGCAATTATTCCTGTTTTACGATGGAAAAACTGTTGTATTTATTTTGTATTTGATGCTCCTGGCGTCGGCTTCTCAGGCCCTAACTATTGGATCTGGTGGACTAACGCCCTAGAGTGATGAATAGGTTGCCCGCAACGTAGAAATGACCATCACTTTCACACTGTTTGCAGTTACTCGTGTTATACGGTGATAAAACTGTTGCATTTTTATTGTATTTTATGCGTCTGGCGTTGTTTTCGAAGGTCCTAACTATTCGACCTGGTGGAGCAACGCCCTAGGGTGAAGCCAAGGTTGCCCGGAACGTAGAAATGACCATTACTTTCACTCTGTTTGCAACTATTCATTTTATACAATGGAAAAAGTGTTGTATTTATATTGTATTTTATGCTTCTGGCGTTTACTTCTAAGGCCCTAACCATTCGACGTGGTGGAGCAACGCCCTAGGGTGAAGCCTAGGTTGCCCGGAACGTAGAAATGACCATTACTTTCACACTGTTTGCAATTATTCATTTTATACAATGGAAAAACTGTTGTATTTATATTGTATTTTATGCTTCTGGCGTTGACTTCTAAGGCCCTAACCATTCGACGTGGTGGAGCAACGCCCTAGAGCGAAACCTAGGTTGCCCGGAACGTAGAACTGACCATTACTTTCACACTGGTTGCAATTATTCGTTTTATACGATGGAAAAACTGCTGTATTTCTATTTTATTTTATGCTTCTGGCGTTTACTTCTTTGGCCCTAACTATTGGATCTGGTGGAGCAACGCCCCAGAGTGAAGCCTAGGTTGCACGGAACGTAGAAATGACCATCACTTTGACACAGGTTGCAATTATTCCTGTTATACCATGGTCAAACTGTTGGATTTTTATTGTTTTTTATGCTTCTGGCGTGGAATTCTAAGTCCCTAGCTATTCGATCTGGTGGAGCAACGCCCTAGAGTGATGCCCAGGTAGCCCAGAGCGTTGAAATGACCATCACTTTCACACAGGTTGCAATTATTCCTGTTATACGATGAAAAATCTGTTGTATTTTTATTGTATTTGATGCTTCTGGCGTTGACTTCTAGGGCCCTAACTATTCGATCTGGTGGAGCAACGCCCTACAGTGAAGCCCAGGTTGCGCGGAACGTAGAAATGACCATTACATTCACACTGTTTGCAATTATTCATTTTATACGATGGAAAAGCTGTTGTATTTATATCGTATTTTATGCTTCTGGCGTTGACTACTAAGGCCCTAACTGTTCGATCTGGTGGAGCAACGCCCTAGAGTGAAGCCTAGGTTGCTCGGAATGTAGAAATGACCATTACTTTCACACTGTCTGCAATTATTCATTTTATACAATGGAAAGACTGTTGTATTTATATTGTATTCTATGCTTCTGGCGTTGATTTCTAAGGTCCTAGCTATTCGATCTCTTGGAGCAACGTCCAAGAGTGAAGCCTATGTTGCCCGGAACGTAGAAATGACCATTTCTTTCACACTGGTTGCAATTATTCCTGTTTTACAATGGAAAAACTGTTGTATCTATTTTGTATTTGATGCTCCTGACGTCGGCTTCTTAGGCCCTAAGTGCTGGATCTGGTGGACCAACGCGCAAGTGTGATGAATAGGTTGCCCGCAACGTAGAAATGACCATCACTTTCGCACTGGTTGCAATTATTCCTGTTATACGATGGAAAAACTGTTGTAATTTTATTTTATTTTATGCTTCTGGCGTTGACTTCTTAGGCCCTAACTTTTCGATCTGGTGGAGCAACGACTTAGCGTGAAGCCTATGTTGCCTGGAACGTAGAAGTGACCATTACTTTCACATTGGTTGCAATTATACCTTTTATACGATGGAAAATCTGTTGTATTTTTATTGTATTTTATGCGTCTGGCGTTGTTTTCGAAGGCCCTAACTATTCGACCTGGTGGAGCAACGCCCTAGAGTGAAGCCTAGGTTGCCCGGAACGTAGAAATGACCATTACTTTCACACTGGTTGCAATTGTACCTTTTATACGATTGAAAAACTGTTGTTATTATATTTTATTTTATGCTTCTGGCGTTGACTTCTTAGGCCCTAACTTTTCGATCTGGTGGGGCAACGTCCAAGAGTGAAGCCTATGTTGCCCGGAACGTAGAAATGACCATTACTTTCACACTGGTTGCAATTGTACCTTTAATACGATGGAATAGCTGTTGTATTTTTATTGTATTTTATGCGTCTGGCGTTGTTTCCTAAGGCCCTAACTATTCGACCTGGTGGAGCGACGCCCTAGAGTGAAGCCTAGGTTGCCCGGAACATAGAAATGACCATTTCATTCACACTGTTTGCAATTATTCATTCTATACAATGGAAAAACTGTTGTATTTATATTGTATCTTATGCTTCTGGCGTTGACTTCTAAGGCCCTAACTATTGGATCTGGTGGAGCAACGACCTAGGGTGATGCCTAGGTTGCCCGGAACGTAGAAATGACCATCACCTTCACACTGGTTGCAATTATTCCTGTTATACGATGGAAAAACTGTTGTAGTTTTATTTTATATTATGCTTCTGGCGTTGACTTCTTAGGTCCTAATTTTTCGATCTGGTGGGGCACCGTCCAAGAGTGAAGCCTATGTTGCCTGGAACGTAGAAGTGACCATTACCTTCAGATTGGTTGCAATTATACCTTTTATACGATGGAAAAGCTGTTGAATTTTTATTGTATTTTATGCGTCTGGCGCTGTTTTCTAAGGCCCTAACTATTCGACCTGGTGGAGCAACGCCCTAGAGTGAAACCTAGGTTGCCCGGAACGTAGAGATGACCATTCCTTTCACACTGTTTGCAATTATTCATTTTATACAATGGAAAAACTATTGCATTTATATTGTATTTTTTGCTTCTGGCGTTGACTTCTAAGGTCCTAGCTATTCGATCTCTTGGAGCAACGTCCAAGAGTGCAGCCTATGTTGCCCGGAACGTAGAAATGACCATTTCTTTCACACTGGTTGCAATTATTCCTGTTTTACAATGGAAAAACTGTTGTATTTTGATTGTATTTTATGCTTCTGGCGTTGACTTGTAAGGCCCTAACTATTCGATGTGGTGGTGCAACGCCCTAGAGCGAAACCTAGGTTGCCCGGAACGTAGAAATGACCATTACTTTCACACTGGTTGCACTTATTCCTGTTATACGAAGGACAAACTGTTGGATTTTTATTGTACTTTATGCCTCTCACGTTGACTTCTAAGGCCCTTTGTATTCGATGTGGTGGAGCAATGCCTCAGAGTTAAGTCCAGGACGCCCGGAGCGTAGAAATGGCCATTAGTTTCACACTGGTTGCAATCTTTCGTTTTATACTATGGAAAAACTGTTGTACGTATATCGTATTTTATGCTTCTGACGTTGACTTCTTAGGCCCTAACTATTCGATCTGGTGGCACAGCGGTCTAGAGTGAGGCCTAGGTTGCCCGGAACGTAGAAATGACCATTACTTTCACACTGATTGTAATTATTCCTGTTATACGATGTAACAACTGTTGTATTTTTATTGTTTTTTATGCTACTGGCGTTGACTTCTTAGGCCCTAACTATTCGATCTGGTGGAACAACGCCCTAGAGTGAAGCCTAGGTGGCCCGGAACGTAGCAATTACCATCGCATTCACACTGGTTGCAATTATTCCTGTTATACGATGGAAAAACTGATGGATTTTTATTCTATTTGATGCTTCGGGCATTCACTTCTAAGGAACTAGCTATTCGATCTGGTGGTGCAATGCCTCAGAGTTAAGCCAAGGATGCACGGAATGTAGAAATGGCCGTTACTTTCACACTGGTTGCAATTATTCCTGTTATACGATGGAAAAGCTGTTGTATTTTTATTGTTTTTTATGCTACTGGCGGTGACTTGTTAGGCCGTAGCTATTCGGTGTGGTGGAGCAACTGCCTCGAGTGAAGCCTAGATTGCCCGGCACGTCGAGATGGCCCTTACTTTCACACTGCATGCAATTATTGATTTTATACGATGGAAAAACTGTTGTATTTATATTGTATTTTGTTCTTCTGGTGTTGACTTGTAAGGCCCTAACTGTTCGATCTGGTGGAGCAATGCCTCAGAGTCATGTCTAGGAAGAGCAAAACGCCGAAATGATCATTACTTTCACACTGGTTGCAATTATTCATGCAATACGATGGAAAAACTGTTGCATTTTTATTGCATTTTCTGCTTCTGGCGTTGACTTCTAAGGTCCTAGCTATTCGCTCTGGTGGGGCAACGTCCAAGGGTGAAGCCTATGTTGCCCGGAACGTAGAAATGACCATAACTTTGACACTGGTTGCAATTATTCGTTTTATACAATGGAAAAACTGTTGTATTTATATTGTATTTTATGCGTCTGGCGTTGCTTTCTAAGGCGCTAGCTATTCGATCTGGTGGAGCAACGCCCTATAGTGAAGCCTATGTTGCCGGGAACGTAGAAATGACCATTAGTTTCACACTGGTTGCAATTATTCCTTTTATACGATGGAAAAACTGTTGTGTTTTTACTGTATTTTATGCTTCTGTCGTTGTTTTGTAAGGCCCTAACTGTTCGATCATGTGGAGCAACGCCCTATATTGAAGCCTAGGTTGCACGGAACGTAGAAGTGGCGATATAATTTCACACGGGTTACAATTATTCCTGTTATACGATGGAAAAACTGTTGATATTTAATTTTATTTTATGTTTCTGGCGTTGACTTCTTAGGCCCTAACTTTTCGATCTGGTGGTGCAACACCCTAGTGTGAAGCCTAGGTTACCCGGAGCGTCGAAATGACCATTACCTTCACACTTGTTGCAATTATTCTTGTTATACGATGGAAAAGCTGTAGTATTTTTATTTTATTTTAGGATTTTGGCGTTCACTTCTAAGGCCCTAGCTATTAGATTTGGCGGATCAACGGCATAGAGTGAAGCCTAGGTTGCCCGGAACGTAGAAATGACCGTTACTTTCACACTGTTTGCAATTATTCATTTTATACAATGGAAATACTGTTTTATTTATATTGTATTTTATGCCTCTGGCGTTGACATCTAAGGCCGTAGCTATTGGATCTGGTTAAGCAACGCCATAGAGTGAAGCCTAGGTTGCCCGGAACGTAGAAATGACCATTACTTTCACACTGGTTGCAATTACTCCTGTTACACATTGGAAAAACTTCTCTATTTATACTGTATTTTATGCTTCCGGCGTTGACTTCTAAGTCCGTAGCTATTCGATGTGGAGGAGCAACGACCTAGGGTGATGCCTAGGTTGCCCGGAACGTAGAAATGACCATCACCTTCACACTGGTTGCAATTATTCCTGTTATACGATGGAAAAACTGTTGTAGTTTTATTTTATTTTATGCTTCTGGCGTTGACTTCTTAGGTCCTAATTTTTCGATCTGGTGGGGCACCGTCCAAGAGTGAAGCCTATGTTGCCTGGAACGTAGAAGTGACCATTACTTTCAGATTGGTTGCAATTATACCTTTTATACGATGGAAAAGCTGTTGAATTTTTATTGTATTTTATGCGTCTGGCGCTGTTTTCTAAGGCCCTAACTATTCGACCTGGTGGAGCAACGCCCTAGAGTGAAACCTAGGTTGCCCGGAACGTAGAGATGACCATTCCTTTCACACTGTTTGCAATTATTCATTTTATACAATGGAAAAACTATTGCATTTATATTGTATTTTTTGCTTCTGGCGTTGACTTCTAAGGTCCTAGCTATTCGATCTCTTGGAGCAACGTCCAAGAGTGCAGCCTATGTTGCCCGGAACGTAGAAATGACCATTTCTTTCACACTGGTTGCAATTATTCCTGTTTTACAATGGAAAAACTGTTGTATTTTGATTGTATTTTATGCGTCTGGCGTTGCTTTCTAAGGCGCTAGCTATTCGATCTGGTGGAGCAACGCCCTATAGTGAAGCCTATGTTGCCGGGAACGTAGAAATGACCATTAGTTTCACACTGGTTGCAATTATTCCTTTTATACGATGGAAAAACTGTTGTGTTTTTACTGTATTTTATGCTTCTGTCGTTGTTTTGTAAGGCCCTAACTGTTCGATCATGTGGAGCAACGCCCTATATTGAAGCCTAGGTTGCACGGAACGTAGAAGTGGCGATATAATTTCACACGGGTTACAATTATTCCTGTTATACGATGGAAAAACTGTTGATATTTTATTTTATTTTATGTTTCTGGCGTTGACTTCTTAGGCCCTAACTTTTCGATCTGGTGGTGCAACACCCTAGTGTGAAGCCTAGGTTACCCGGAGCGTCGAAATGACCATTACCTTCACACTTGTTGCAATTATTCTTGTTATACGATGGAAAAGCTGTAGTATTTTTATTTTATTTTAGGATTTTGGCGTTCACTTCTAAGGCCCTAGCTATTAGATTTGGCGGATCAACGGCATAGAGTGAAGCCTAGGTTGCCCGGAACGTAGAAATGACCGTTACTTTCACACTGTTTGCAATTATTCATTTTATACAATGGAAATACTGTTTTATTTATATTGTATTTTATGCCTCTGGCGTTGACATCTAAGGCCGTAGCTATTGGATCTGGTTAAGCAACGCCATAGAGTGAAGCCTAGGTTGCCCGGAACGTAGAAATGACCATTACTTTCACACTGGTTGCAATTACTCCTGTTACACATTGGAAAAACTTCTCTATTTATACTGTATTTTATGCTTCCGGCGTTGACTTCTAAGTCCGTAGCTATTCGATGTGGAGGAGCAACGACCTAGGGTGATGCCTAGGTTGCCCGGAACGTAGAAATGACCATCACCTTCACACTGGTTGCAATTATTCCTGTTATACGATGGAAAAACTGTTGTAGTTTTATTTTATTTTATGCTTCTGGCGTTGACTTCTTAGGTCCTAATTTTTCGATCTGGTGGGGCACCGTCCAAGAGTGAAGCCTATGTTGCCTGGAACGTAGAAGTGACCATTACTTTCAGATTGGTTGCAATTATACCTTTTATACGATGGAAAAGCTGTTGAATTTTTATTGTATTTTATGCGTCTGGCGCTGTTTTCTAAGGCCCTAACTATTCGACCTGGTGGAGCAACGCCCTAGAGTGAAACCTAGGTTGCCCGGAACGTAGAGATGACCATTCCTTTCACACTGTTTGCAATTATTCATTTTATACAATGGAAAAACTATTGCATTTATATTGTATTTTTTGCTTCTGGCGTTGACTTCTAAGGTCCTAGCTATTCGATCTCTTGGAGCAACGTCCAAGAGTGCAGCCTATGTTGCCCGGAACGTAGAAATGACCATTTCTTTCACACTGGTTGCAATTATTCCTGTTTTACAATGGAAAAACTGTTGTATTTTGATTGTATTTTATGCTTCTGGCGTTGACTTGTAAGGCCCTAACTATTCGATGTGGTGGTGCAACGCCCTAGAGCGAAACCTAGGTTGCCCGGAACGTAGAAATGACCATTACTTTCACACTGGTTGCACTTATTCCTGTTATACGAAGGACAAACTGTTGGATTTTTATTGTACTTTATGCCTCTCACGTTGACTTCTAAGGCCCTTTGTATTCGATGTGGTGGAGCAATGCCTCAGAGTTAAGTCCAGGACGCCCGGAGCGTAGAAATGGCCATTAGTTTCACACTGGTTGCAATCTTTCGTTTTATACTATGGAAAAACTGTTGTACGTATATCGTATTTTATGCTTCTGACGTTGACTTCTTAGGCCCTAACTATTCGATCTGGTGGCACAGCGGTCTAGAGTGAGGCCTAGGTTGCCCGGAACGTAGAAATGACCATTACTTTCACACTGATTGTAATTATTCCTGTTATACGATGTAACAACTGTTGTATTTTTATTGTTTTTTATGCTACTGGCGTTGACTTCTTAGGCCCTAACTATTCGATCTGGTGGAACAACGCCCTAGAGTGAAGCCTAGGTGGCCCGGAACGTAGCAATTACCATCGCATTCACACTGGTTGCAATTATTCCTGTTATACGATGGAAAAACTGATGGATTTTTATTCTATTTGATGCTTCGGGCATTCACTTCTAAGGAACTAGCTATTCGATCTGGTGGTGCAATGCCTCAGAGTTAAGCCAAGGATGCACGGAATGTAGAAATGGCCGTTACTTTCACACTGGTTGCAATTATTCCTGTTATACGATGGAAAAGCTGTTGTATTTTTATTGTTTTTTATGCTACTGGCGGTGACTTGTTAGGCCGTAGCTATTCGGTGTGGTGGAGCAACTGCCTCGAGTGAAGCCTAGATTGCCCGGCACGTCGAGATGGCCCTTACTTTCACACTGCATGCAATTATTGATTTTATACGATGGAAAAACTGTTGTATTTATATTGTATTTTGTTCTTCTGGTGTTGACTTGTAAGGCCCTAACTGTTCGATCTGGTGGAGCAATGCCTCAGAGTCATGTCTAGGAAGAGCAAAACGCCGAAATGATCATTACTTTCACACTGGTTGCAATTATTCATGCAATACGATGGAAAAACTGTTGCATTTTTATTGCATTTTCTGCTTCTGGCGTTGACTTCTAAGGTCCTAGCTATTCGCTCTGGTGGGGCAACGTCCAAGGGTGAAGCCTATGTTGCCCGGAACGTAGAAATGACCATAACTTTGACACTGGTTGCAATTATTCGTTTTATACAATGGAAAAACTGTTGTATTTATATTGTATTTTATGCGTCTGGCGTTGCTTTCTAAGGCGCTAGCTATTCGATCTGGTGGAGCAACGCCCTATAGTGAAGCCTATGTTGCCGGGAACGTAGAAATGACCATTAGTTTCACACTGGTTGCAATTATTCCTTTTATACGATGGAAAAACTGTTGTGTTTTTACTGTATTTTATGCTTCTGTCGTTGTTTTGTAAGGCCCTAACTGTTCGATCATGTGGAGCAACGCCCTATATTGAAGCCTAGGTTGCACGGAACGTAGAAGTGGCGATATAATTTCACACGGGTTACAATTATTCCTGTTATACGATGGAAAAACTGTTGATATTTTATTTTATTTTATGTTTCTGGCGTTGACTTCTTAGGCCCTAACTTTTCGATCTGGTGGTGCAACACCCTAGTGTGAAGCCTAGGTTACCCGGAGCGTCGAAATGACCATTACCTTCACACTTGTTGCAATTATTCTTGTTATACGATGGAAAAGCTGTAGTATTTTTATTTTATTTTAGGATTTTGGCGTTCACTTCTAAGGCCCTAGCTATTAGATTTGGCGGATCAACGGCATAGAGTGAAGCCTAGGTTGCCCGGAACGTAGAAATGACCGTTACTTTCACACTGTTTGCAATTATTCATTTTATACAATGGAAATACTGTTTTATTTATATTGTATTTTATGCCTCTGGCGTTGACATCTAAGGCCGTAGCTATTGGATCTGGTTAAGCAACGCCATAGAGTGAAGCCTAGGTTGCCCGGAACGTAGAAATGACCATTACTTTCACACTGGTTGCAATTACTCCTGTTACACATTGGAAAAACTTCTCTATTTATACTGTATTTTATGCTTCCGGCGTTGACTTCTAAGTCCGTAGCTATTCGATGTGGAGGAGCAACTCCCTAGAGTGAAGCCTAGTTTGCCCGGCAAGTCGAAATGACCGTTACTTTCACACTGTTTGCAATCATTCATTTCATACGATGGAAAAAATGTTGTAATTATATTGTATTTCATGCTTTTGGCGTTGACTTCTTAGGCCCTAACTTTTCGATCTTGTGGAGCAACGCCCTAGAGTGAAGCCTAGGTCAGACGGAACGTAGAAATGACCATTACCTTCACACTTGTTGCAATTATTCCTGTTATACAATGGAAAAACTGTCGTATTTTTTTGTATTTTATGCTTCAGGCGTTGACTTCTAAGGCCGTAGCTATTCGATGTGGTGCAGCAACGCCCTAGAGTGAAGCTGAGGTCGCCCGGAACGTAGAAATGACCATTACTTTCACACTGTTTGCAATAATTCATTTTATACTATGGAAGAACTGTTGTATTTACATTGTATTTACTGCGTCTGGCGTTGACTTCGAGGCCCTAACTATTCGACGTGGTGGAGCAACGCCCTAGGGTGAAGCCTAGGTAGCGCGAAACGTACGAATGACCATTACTTTCACACTGGCTGCAATTATTCATGCTATACGATGGAAAACCTGTTGTATTTTTATTGTATTTTATGCTTCTGTCGTTGACTTCTAAGGCCGGAGCTATTCGATGTGGTGCAGCAACGCCCTAGAGTGAAGCTTAGGTCGCCCGGAACGTAGAAATGACCATAACGTTCATACCGGTTGCAATTATTCTTTTTATACGATGGAAAAACTGTTGTATTTATTTTGCATTTGGTGCTTCTGGCGTCGACTTCTTAGGCCCTAACTATTGGATCTGGTGGACCAACGCCCTAGAGTGAAGCCTAGGTTTTCCGGAACGTAGAAATGACCATATCTTTCACACTGGTGGCAATTACTCATGTAAGACGATGGAAAAACTGTTGTATTTATATTGTATTTTATGCTTCTGGCGTTTACTTCTAAGGCCGTAGCTATTCGGTGTGGTGGAGCAACCGCCTAGAGTGAAGCCTAGGTTGCCCGGAACGGAGAAATGTCCATTACTTTCACACTGGTTGCAATTATTCCTGTTATACGATGGAAAAACTGTTCTATTTCTATTGCATTTTATGCTTCTGGCGTTGAATTCTAAGTCCCTAGAAATTCGATCTGTTGGAGCAACGCCCTAGAGTGAAGCCTAGGATACCCGGAACGTAGAAATGACCATTACCTTCACACTGTTTGCAATTATTCATTTTATACAATGGAAAGACTGTTGTATTTATATTGTATTCTATGCATCTGGCGTTGACTTCTGAGGTCCTAGCTATTCGATCTCATGGAGCAACGTCCAAGAGTGAAGCCTATGTTGCCCGGAACGTTTAAATGACCATTACTTTCACTCTGGTTGCAATTATTCCTGTTTTACGATGGAAAAACTGTTGTATTTATTTTGTATTTGATGCTCCTGGCGTCGGCTTCTTAGGCCCTAGCTATTGGATCTGGTGGAGCAGCGCCCTAGAGTGATGCCTAGGTTGCCCGGAACGTAGAAATGACAATCACTTTCACACTGGTTGCAATTATTCCAGTTATACGACGGAAAAACTGTTGTAATTTTATTTTATTTTATGCTTCTGGCGTTGACTTCTTAGGCCCTAACTTTTCGATCTGGTGGGGCAACGTCCAAGAGTGAAGCCTATGTTGCCTGGAACGTATAAGTGACCATTACTTTCACAGTGGTTGCAATTATACCTTTTATACGGTGGAAAAGCTGTTGTATTTTTATTGTATTTTATGCGCCTGGCGTTGTTTTCGAAGGCCCTAACTATTCGACCTGGTGGAGCAACGCCCTAGAGTGAAGCATAGGATGCCCGGAACGTAGAAATGACCATTACTTTCACACTGTTTGCAATTATTCATTTTATACAATGGAAAAACTGTTGTATTTATATTGTATTTTATGCATCTGGCGTTGACTTCTAAGGCCCTAACAATTCGACGTGGAGGAGCAACGCCCTAGAGCGAAACCTAGGTTGCCCGGAACGTAGAAATGACCATTACTTTCACACTGGTTGCAATTATTCGTTTTATACGACGGAAAATCTCTTGAATTTATATTTTATGTTATGCTTCTGGCGTTGACTTCTATGGCCCTAACTATTGGATCTGGTGGACCAACGCCCCAGAGTGAAGCCTAGGTTGCACGGAACGTAGAAATGACCATCACTTTCTCACTGGTTGCAGTTACTCCTGTTATAAGATGGAAAAACTGTTGTAATTTTATTTTATTTTATGCTTCTAGCATTGACTTCTTAGGCCCTAACTATTCGTCCTGGTGGAGTAACGCCCTAGAGTGAAGCATAGGATACCCGGAACGTAGAAATGACCATTACCTTCACACTGTTTGCAATTATTCATTTTATACAATGGAAAGACTGTTGTATTTATATTGTATTCTACGCATCTGGCGTTGACTTCTGAAGTCCTAGCTATTCGATCTCATGGAGCAACGTCCAAGAGTGAGGCCTATGTTGCCCGGAACGTAGAAATGACCATTACTTTCACACTGGTTGCAATTATACCTTTTATACGATGGAAAAACTGTTGTAATTTTATTTTATTTTATGCTTCTGGCGTTGACTTCTGAGGCCCTAACTTTTCGATCTGGTGGAGCAACGACCTAGAGTGAAGCCTAGGTTGCCCGGAACGTAGAAATGATCATTGCTTTCACACTGGTTGCAATTGTACCTTTTATACGATTGAAAAACTGTTGTTATTATATTTTATTTTATGCTTCTGGCGTTGACTTCTTAGGCCCTAACTTTTCGATCTGGTGGGGCAACGTCCAAGAGTGAAGCCTATGTTGCCCGGAACGTAGAAATGACCATTACTTTCACACTGGTTGCAATTGTACCTTTAATACGATGGAATAGCTGTTGTATTTTTATTGTATTTTATGCGTCTGGCGTTGTTTTCTAAGGCCCTAACTATTCGACCTGGTGGAGCGACGCCCTAGAGTGAAGCCTAGGTTGCCCGGAACGTAGAAATGACCATTTCATTCACACTGTTTGCAATTATTCATTCTATACAATGGAAAAACTGTTGTATTTATATTGTATCTTATGCTTCTGGCGTTGACTTCTAAGGCCCTAACTATTGGATCTGGTGGAGCAACGCCCTAGGGTGATGCCTAGGTTGCCCGGAACGTAGAAATGACCATCACCTTCACACTGGTTGCAATTATTCCTGTTATACGATGGAAAAACTGTTGTAGTTTTATTTTATTTTATGCTTCTGGCGTTGACTTCTTAGGTCCTAATTTTTCGATCGGGTGGGGCACCGTCCAAGAGTGCAGCCTATGTTACCCGGAACGTAGAAATGACCATTTCTTTCACACTGGTTGCAATTATTCCTGTTTCACAATGGAAAAACTGTTGTATTTTTATTGTATTTTATGCTTCTGGCGTTGACTTGTAAGGCCCTAACTATTCGACCTGGTGGAGTAACGCCCTAGAGTGAAGCATAGGATACCCGGAACGTAGAAATGACCATTACCTTCACACTGTTTGCAATTATTCATTTTATACAATGGAAAGACTGTTGTATTTATATTGTATTCTACGCATCTGGCGTTGACTTCTGAAGTCCTAGCTATTCGATCTCATGGAGCAACGTCCAAGAGTGAAGCCTATGTTGCCCGGAACGTAGAAATGACCATTACTGTCACACTGGTTGCAATTATTCCTGTTATACGATGGAAAAACAGTTGCAATTTTATTTTATTTTATGCTTCTGGCGTTGACTTCTTAGGCCCTAACTTTTCGATCTGGTGGAGCAACGACTTAGCGTGAAGCCTATGTTGCCTGGAACGTAGAAGCGACCATTACTTTCACATTGGTTGCTATTATACCTTTTATACGATGGAAAATCTGTTGTATTTTTATTGTATTTTATGCGTCTGGCGTTGTTTTCGAAGGCCCTAACTATTCGATCTGTTGGAGCAACGTCCAAGAGTGCAGCCTATGTTACCCGGAACGTAGAAATGACCATTTCTTTCACACTGGTTGCAATTATTCCTGTTTCACAATGGAAAAACTGTTGTATTTTTATTGTATTTTATGCTTCTGGCGTTGACTTGTAAGGCCCTAACTATTCGACCTGGTGGAGTAACGCCCTAGAGTGAAGCATAGGATACCCGGAACGTAGAAATGACCATTACCTTCACACTGTTTGCAATTATTCATTTTATACAATGGAAAGACTGTTGTATTTATATTGTATTCTACGCATCTGGCGTTGACTTCTGAAGTCCTAGCTATTCGATCTCATGGAGCAACGTCCAAGAGTGAAGCCTATGTTGCCCGGAACGTAGAAATGACCATTACTGTCACACTGGTTGCAATTATTCCTGTTATACGATGGAAAAACAGTTGCAATTTTATTTTATTTTATGCTTCTGGCGTTGACTTCTTAGGCCCTAACTTTTCGATCTGGTGGAGCAACGACTTAGCGTGAAGCCTATGTTGCCTGGAACGTAGAAGCGACCATTACTTTCACATTGGTTGCTATTATACCTTTTATACGATGGAAAATCTGTTGTATTTTTATTGTATTTTATGCGTCTGGCGTTGTTTTCGAAGGCCCTAACTTATCGACCTGGTGGAGCAACGCCCTAGAGTGAAGCCTACGTTGCCTGGAACGTAGAAATGACCATTACTTTCACACTGTTTGCAATTATTCATTTTATACAATGGAAAAACTGTTTTATTTATATTGTATTTTATGCTTCTGGCGTTGTTTTCGAAGGCCCTAACTTATCGACCTGGTGGAGCAACGCCCTAGAGTGAAGCGTAGGTTGCCTGGAACGTAGAAATGACCATTACTTTCACACTGTTTGCAATTATTCATTTTATACAATGGAAAAACTGTTTTATTTATATTGTATTTTATGCTTCTGGCGTTGTTTTCTAAGGCCCTAACTATTCGACCTGGTGGAGCAACGCCCTAGAGTGAAACCTAGGTTGCCCGGAACGTAGAGATGACCATTCCTTTCACACTGTTTGCAATTATTCATTTTATACAATGGAAAAACTATTGCATTTATATTGTATTTTTTGCTTCTGGCGTTGACTTCTAAGGTCCTAGCTATTCGATCTCTTGGAGCAACGTCCAAGAGTGCAGCCTATGTTGCCCGGAACGTAGAAATGACCATTTCTTTCACACTGATTGTAATTATTCCTGTTATACGATGTAACAACTGTTGTATTTTTATTGTTTTTTATGCTACTGGCGTTGACTTCTTAGGCCCTAACTATTCGATCTGGTGGAACAACGCCCTAGAGTGAAGCCTAGGTGGCCCGGAACGTAGCAATTACCATCGCATTCACACTGGTTGCAATTATTCCTGTTATACGATGGAAAAACTGATGGATTTTTATTCTATTTGATGCTTCTGGCATTCACTTCTAAGGCCCTAGCTATTCGATCTGGTGGTGCAATGCCTCAGAGTTAAGCCAAGGATGCACGGAATGTAGAAATGGCCGTTACTTTCACACTGGTTGCAATTATTCCTGTTATACGATGGAAAAGCTGTTGTATTTTTATTGTTTTTTATGCTACTGGCGGTGACTTGTTAGGCCGTAGCTATTCGGTGTGGTGGAGCAACTGCCTCGAGTGAAGCCTAGATTGCCCGGCACGTCGAGATGGCCCTTACCTTCACACTGCATGCAATTATTGATCTTATACGATGGAAAAACTGTTGTATTTATATTGTATTTTGTTCTTCTGGTGTTGACTTGTAAGGCCCTAACTGTTCGATCTGGTGGAGCAATGCCTCAGAGTCATGTCTAGGAAGAGCAAAACGCCGAAATGATCATTACTTTCACACTGGTTGCAATTATTCATGCAATACGATGGAAAAACTGTTGCATTTTTATTGCATTTTCTGCTTCTGGCGTTGACTTCTAAGGTCCTAGGTATTCGCTCTGGTGGGGCAACGTCCAAGGGTGAAGCCTATGTTGCCCGGAACGTAGAAATGACCATAACTTTGACACTGGTTGCAATTATTCGTTTTATACAATGGAAAAACTGTTGTATTTATATTGTATTTTATGCGTCTGGCGTTGCTTTCAAAGGCGCTAGCTATTCGATCTGGTGGAGCAACGCCCTATAGTGAAGCCTAGGTTGCACGGAACGTAGAAGTGGCGATATAATTTCACACGGGTTACAATTATTCCTGTTATACGATGGAAAAACTGTTGATATTTTATTTTATTTTATGTTTCTGGCGTTGACTTCTTAGGCCCTAACTTTTCGATCTGGTGGTGCAACACCCTAGTGTGAAGCCTAGGTTACCCGGAGCGTCGAAATGACCATTACCTTCACACTTGTTGCAATTATTCTTGTTATACGATGGAAAAGCTATAGTATTTTTATTTTATTTTAGGATTTTGGCGTTCACTTCTAAGGCCCTAGCTATTAGATTTGGCGGATCAACGGCATAGAGTGAAGCCTAGGTTGCCCGGAACGTAGAAATGACCGTTACTTTCACACTGTTTGCAATTATTCATTTTATACAATGGAAATACTGTTTTATTTATATTGTATTTTATGCCTCTGGCGTTGACATCTAAGGCCGTAGCTATTCGATCTGGTTAAGCAACGCCATAGAGTGAAGCCTAGGTTGCCCGGAACGTAGAAATGACCATTACTTTCACACTGGTTGCAATTACTCCTGTTACACATTGGAAAAACTTCTCTATTTATACTGTATTTTATGCTTCCGGCGTTGACTTCTAAGTCCGTAGCTATTCGATGTGGAGGAGCAACTCCCTAGAGTGAAGCCTAGTTTGCCCGGCAAGTCGAAATGACCGTTACTTTCACACTGTTTGCAATCATTCATTTCATACGATGGAAAAAATGTTGTAATTATATTGTATTTTATGCTTTTGGCGTTGACTTCTTAGGCCCTAACTTTTCGATCTTGTGGAGCAACGCCATAGAGTGAAGCCTAGGTCAGACGGAACGTAGAAATGACCATTACCTTCACACTTGTTGCAATTATTCCTGTTATACAATGGAAAAACTGTCGTATTTTTTTGTATTTTATGCTTCAGGCGTTGACTTCTAAGGCTGTAGCTATTCGATGTGGTGCAGCAACGCCCTAGAGTGAAGCTGAGGTCGCCCGGAACGTAGAAATGACCATTACTTTCACACTGTTTGCAATAATTCATTTTATACGATGGAAGAACTGTTGTATTTACATTGTATTTACTGCGTCTGGCGTTGACTTCGAGGCCCTAACTATTCGACGTGGTGGAGCAACGCCCTAGGGTGAAGCCTAGGTAGCGCGAAACGTACGAATGACCATTACTTTCACACTGGCTGTAATTATTCATGCTATACGATGGAAAACCTGTTGTATTTTTATTGTATTTTATGCTTCTGTCGTTGACTTCTAAGGCCCGAGCTATTCGATGTGGTGCAGCAACACCCTAGAGTGAAGCTTAGGTCGCCCGGAACGTAGAAATGACCATAACGTTCATACCGGTTGCAATTATTCTTTTTATACGATGGAAAAACTGTTGTATTTATTTTGCATTTGGTGCTTCTGGCGTCGACTTCTTAGGCCCTAACTATTGGATCTGGTGGACCAACGCCCTAGAGTGAAGCCTAGGTTTTCCGGAACGTAGAAATGACCATATCTTTCACACTGGTGGCAATTACTCATGTAAGACGATGGAAAAACTGTTCTATTTCTATTGCATTTTATGCTTCTGGCGTTGAATTCTAAGTCCCTAGAAATTCGATCTGTTGGAGCAACGCCCTAGAGTGGAGCCTAGGCTCCCGGGAAGTAGACATGACTATTACTTTCACACTGTATGCAATTGTTCCTGTTATACGATGGAAAAACTGTTGTTTTTTGATTGTATTTTATGCTTCGGGCGTTGACTTCTAAGGTCCTAACTATTCGATCTGGTGGGGCAACGCCGTAGAGTGAAGCCTAGGATGCCCGGAGCGTAGAAATGACCTTTACTTTCACACTGGTTGCAATTATTCCTGTTTTACGATGGAAAAACTGTTGTATTTATTTTGTATTTGATGCTCCTGGCGTCGGCTTCTTAGGCCCTAGCTATTGGATCTGGTGGAGCAGCGCCCTAGAGCGAAACCTAGGTTGCCCGGAACGTAGAAATGACCATTACTTTCACACTGGTTGCAATTATTCGTTTTATACGATGGAAAATCTGTTGAATTTATATTTTATTTTATGCTTCTGGCGTTGACTTCTATGGCCCTAACTATTGGATCTGGTGGACCAACGCCCCAGAGTGAAGCCTAGGTTGCACGGAACGTAGAAATGACCATAACTTTCTCACTGGTTGCAGTTACTCCTGTTATAAGATGGAAAAACTGTTGTAATTTTATTTTATTTTATGCTTCTAGCATTGACTTCTTAGGCCCTAACTATTCGACCTGGTGGAGTAACGCCCTAGAGTGAAGCCTAGGATACCCGGAACGTAGAAATGACCATTACCTTCACACTGTTTGCAATTATTCATTTTATACAATGGAAAGACTGTTGTATTTATATTGTATTCTATGCATCTGGCGTTGACTTCTGAGGTCCTAGCTATTCGATCTCATGGAGCAACGTCCAAGAGTGAAGCCTATGTTGCCCGGAACGTTTAAATGACCATTACTTTCACTCTGGTTGCAATTATTCCTGTTTTACGATGGAAAAACTGTTGTATTTATTTTGTATTTGATGCTCCTGGCGTCGGCTTCTTAGGCCCTAGCTATTGGATCTGGTGGAGCAGCGCCCTAGAGTGATGCCTAGGTTGCCCGGAACGTAGAAGTGACCTGTACTTTCACACTGGTTGCAATTATTCCTGTTATACTATAGAAAAACTGTTGCATTTTTATTGTATTTTATGCTTCTGACGTTAAATTTTAAGTCCCTAGCTATGCGATCTGGTGGAGCAACGCCCTACAGTTAAGCCTAGGATGCCCGGAACCTAGAAATGACCTTTACTTTCACACTGTTTGCAAATATACATTATATACGATGGAAATGCTGTAGTATTTATATTGTATTGTATGCTTCTGACGTTGACTTCTTAGGCCCTAACTTTTCGATCTGGTGGAACAACGCCCTAGAGTGAAGCCTAGGTTGCCCGGAACGTAGAAAAGACCATAACTTTCACACTGGTTGCAATTATTCGTTTCATACAATGGAAAAACTGTTCTATTTATTTTGTATTTTATGCTTCGCGCGTTGACTTCTAAGGCCCTAACTATTCGATCTGGAGGAGCATCGCTCTTGAGTGAAGCCTAGGTTGCCCGAAACGTAGAAATGACCATTACTTTCACACTGGTTGCAATTATTCCAGTTATACGACGGAAAAACTGTTGTAATTTTATTTTATTTTATGCTTCTGGCATTGACTTCTTAGGCCCTAACTTTTCGATCTGGTGGGGCAACGTCCAAGAGTGAAGCCTATGTTGCCCGGAACGTATAAGTGACCATTACTTTCACAGTGGTTGCAATTATACCTTTTATACGGTGGAAAAGCTGTTGTATTTTTATTGTATTTTATGCGCCTGGCGTTGTTTTCGAAGGCCCTAACTATTCGACCTGGTGGAGCAACGCCCTAGAGTGAAGCATAGGATGCCCGGAACGTAGAAATGACCATTACTTTCACACTGTTTGCAATTATTCATTTTATACAATGGAAAAACTGTTGTATTTATATTGTATTTTATGCATCTGGCGTTGACTTCTAAGGCCCTAACAATTCGACGTGGAGGAGCAACGCCCTAGAGCGAAACCTAGGTTGCCCGGAACGTAGAAATGACCATTACTTTCACACTGGTTGCAATTATTCGTTTTATACGACGGAAAATCTCTTGAATTTATATTTTATTTTATGCTTCTGGCGTTGACTTCTATGGCCCTAACTATTGGATCTGGTGGACCAACGCCCCAGAGTGAAGCCTAGGTTGCACGGAACGTAGAAATGACCATCACTTTCTCACTGGTTGCAGTTACTCCTGTTATAAGATGGAAAAACTGTTGTAATTTTATTTTATTTTATGCTTCTAGCATTGACTTCTTAGGCCCTAACTATTCGTCCTGGTGGAGTAACGCCCTAGAGTGAAGCATAGGATACCCGGAACGTAGAAATGACCATTACCTTCACACTGTTTGCAATTATTCATTTTATACAATGGAAAGACTGTTGTATTTATATTGTATTCTACGCATCTGGCGTTGACTTCTGAAGTCCTAGCTATTCGATCTCATGGAGCAACGTCCAAGAGTGAAGCCTATGTTGCCCGGAACGTAGAAATGACCATTACTGTCACACTGGTTGCAATTATTCCTGTTATACGATGGAAAAACTGTTGCAATTTTATTTTATTTTATGCTTCTGGCGTTGACTTCTTAGGCCCTAACTTTTCGATCTGGTGGAGCAACGACTTAGCGTGAAGCCTATGTTGCCTGGAACGTAGAAGCGACCATTACTTTCACATTGGTTGCTATTATACCTTTTATACGATGGAAAATCTGTTGTATTTTTATTGTATATTATGCGTCTGGCGTTGTTTTCGAAGGCCCTAACTATTCGACCTGGTGGAGCAACGCCCTAGAGTGAAGCCTAGGTTGCCCGAAACGTAGAAATGACCATTACTTTCACACTGTTTGCAATTATTCATTTTATACAATGGAAAAACTGTTTTATTTATATTGTATTTTATGCTTCTGGCGTTGACTTCTAAGGTCCTAGCAATTCGATCTCTTGGAGCAACGTCCAAGAGTGTGGCCTATGTTGCCCGGAACGTAGAAATGACCATTACTTTCACACTGGTTGCAATTATACCTTTTATACGATGGAAAAACTGTTGTAATTTTATTTTATTTTATGCTTCTGGCGTTGACTTCTTAGGCCCTAACTTTTCGATCTGGTGGAGCAACGACCTAGAGTGAAGCCTAGGTTGCCCGGAATGTAGAAATGACCATTACTTTCACACTGGTTGAAATTATACCTTTTATACGATGGAAAAACTGTTGTAACTTTATTCTATTTTATGCTTCTGGCGTTGACTTCTTAGGCCCTAACTTTTGATCTGGTGGAGCAACCACCTAGAGTGAAGCCTAGGTTGCCCGGAACGTAGAAATGACCATTACTTTCACACTGGTTGCAATTGTACCTTTTATACGATTGAAAAACTGTTGTTATTATATTTTATTTTATGCTTCTGGCGTTGACTTCTTAGGCCCTAACTTTTCGATCTGGTGGGGCAACGTCCAAGAGTGAAGCCTATGTTGCCCGGAACGTAGAAATGACCATTACTTTCACACTGGTTGCAATTGTACCTTTAATACGATGGAATAGCTGTTGTATTTTTATTGTATTTTATGCGTCTGGCGTTGTTTTCTAAGGCCCTAACTATTCGACCTGGTGGAGCGACGCCCTAGAGTGAAGCCTAGGTTGCCCGGAACGTAGAAATGACCATTTCATTCACACTGTTTGAAATTATTCATTCTATACAATGGAAAAACTGTTGTATTTATATTGTATCTTATGCTTCTGGCGTTGACTTCTAAGGCCCTAACTATTGGATCTGGTGGAGCAACGCCCTAGGGTGATGCCTAGGTTGCCCGGAACGTAGAAATGACCATTTCATTCACACTGTTTGCAATTATTCATTCTATACAATGGAAAAACTGTTGTATTTATATTGTATCTTATGCTTCTGGCGTTGACTTCTAAGGCCCTAACTATTGGATCTGGTGGAGCAACGCCCTAGGGTGATGCCTAGGTTGCCCGGAACGTAGAAATGACCATCACCTTCACACTGGTTGCAATTATTCCTGTTATACGATGGAAAAACTGTTGTAGTTTTATTTTATTTTATGCTTCTGGCGTTGACTTCTTAGGTCCTAATTTTTCGATCGGGTGGGGCACCGTCCAAGAGTGAAGCCTATGTTGCCTGGAACGTAGAAGTGACCATTACTTTCAGATTGGTTGCAATTATACCTTTTATACGATGGAAAAGCTGTTGTATTTTTATTGTATTTTATGCGTCTGGCGTTGTTTTCTAAGGCCCTAACTATTCGACCTGGTGGAGCAACGCCCTAGAGTGAAACCTAGGTTGCCCGGAACGTAGAAATGACCATTCCTTTCACACTGGTTGCACTTATTCCTGTTATACGAAGGACAAACTGTTGGATTTTTATTGTACTTTATGCCTCTCACGTTGACTTCTAAGGCCCTTTGTATTCGATGTGGTGGAGCAATGCCTCAGAGTTAAGTCCAGGACGCCCGGAGCGTAGAAATGGCCATTAGTTTCACACTGGTTGCAATCTTTCGTTTTATACTATGGAAAAACTGTTGTACGTATATCGTATTTTATGCTTCTGACGTTGAGTTCTTAGGCCCTAACTATTCGATCTGGTGGCACAGCGGTCTAGAGTGAGGCCTAGGTTGCCCGGAACGTAGAAATGACCATTACTTTCACACTGATTGTAATTATTCCTGTTATACGATGTAACAACTGTTGTATTTTTATTGTTTTTTATGCTACTGGCGTTGACTTCTTAGGCCCTAACTATTCGATCAGGTGGAACAACGCCCTAGAGTGAAGCCTAGGTGGCCCGGAACGTAGCAATTACCATCGCATTCACACTGGTTGCAATTATTCCTGTTATACGATGGAAAAACAGATGGATTTTTATTCTATTTGATGCTTCTGGCATTCACTTCTAAGGCCCTAGCTATTCGATCTGGTGGTGCAATGCCTCAGAGTTAAGCCAAGGATGCACGGAATGTAGAAATGGCCGTTACTTTCACACTGGTTGCAATTATTCCTGTTATACGATGGAAAAGCTGTTGTATTTTTATTGTTTTTTATGCTACTGGCGGTGACTTGTTAGGCCGTCGCTATTCGGTGTGGTGGAGCAACTGCCTCGAGTGAAGCCTAGATTGCCCGGCACGTCGAGATGGCCCTTACTTTCACACTGCATGCAATTATTGATTTTATACGATGGAAAAACTGTTGTATTTATATTGTATTTTGTTCTTCTGGTGTTGACTTGTAAGGCCCTAACTGTTCGATCTGGTGGAGCAATGCCTCAGAGTCATGTCTAGGAAGAGCAAAACGCCGAAATGATCATTACTTTCACACTGGTTGCAATTATTCATGCAATACGATGGAAAAACTGTTGCATTTTTATTGCATTTTCTGCTTCTGGCGTTGACTTCTAAGGTCCTAGCTATTCGCTCTGGTGGGGCAACGTCCAAGGGTGAAGCCTATGTTGCCCGGAACGTAGAAATGACCATAACTTTGACACTGGTTGCAATTATTCGTTTTATACAATGGAAAAACTGTTGTATTTATATTGTATTTTATGCGTCTGGCGTTGCTTTCTAAGGCGCTAGCTATTCGATCTGGTGGAGCAACGCCCTATAGTGAAGCCTATGTTGCCGGGAACGTAGAAATGTCCATTACTTTCACACTGGTTGCAATTATTCCTGTTATACGATGGAAAAACTGTTCTATTTCTATTGCATTTTATGCTTCTGGCGTTGAATTCTAAGTCCCTAGAAATTCGATCTGTTGGAGCAACGCCCTAGAGTGAAGCCTAGGCTCCCGGAAAGTAGACATGACTATTACTTTCACACTGTATGCAATTGTTCCTGTTATACGATGGAAAAACTGTTGTTTTTTGATTGTATTTTATGCTTCGGGCGTTGACTTCTAAGGTCCTAACTATTCGATCTGGTGGACCAACGCCCTAGGGTGCAGCCTAGGCTGGCCGGAACGTAGAAATGACCATAACTTTCATGCTGGTTGAAATTATACCAGCTGAACGATGAAAAACTGTTGTATTTTTATTGTATTTCTTGCTTCGGGGGTAGACTTCTAAGGCCCTTACTGTTCGATCTGGAGGTGCAACGCCATATGGTGAAGCCTAGGTTGCCCGGAACGTAGAAATGACCATAACTGTCATACTGGTTGCAATTATTCCGGCTATACGATGCAAAAACTGTTGTATTTTTATTGTATTTTTTGCTTCGGGCGTAGACTTCTAAGGCCCTAGCTGTCCGATCTGGTGGAGCAATGCCATCGGGTGAAGCCTGGGTTACCCGGAACGTAGAAATCACCATAACTTTCATACTGGTTGCAATTATTCGTTTTATACGATGGAAAAAATGTCGTATTTATTTCCTATTTTATGATTCCGGCGTTGACTTCTTATGCCCTAACTATAGGATCCGGTGGACCGGCGCCCTAGAGTGAAGCCTAGGTTGCACGGAACGTAGAAATGACCATTACCTTCACACTGTTTGCGATTATTCATTTTATACGATGGTAAAACTGTTGTACTTATGTTGTATTTTATACTTCTGGCGTTGAATTCTAAGTCCCTAGCTGTTCGAACTGGTGGAGCGACGTCCAAGAGTGAAGCCTATGTTGCCCGGAACGTTTAAATGACCATTACTTTCACTCTGGTTGCAATTATTCCTGTTTTACGATGGAAAAACTGTTGTATTTATTTTGTATTTGATGCTCCTGGCGTCGGCTTCTTAGGCCCTAGCTATTGGATCTGGTGGAGCAGCGCCCTAGAGTGATGCCTAGGTTGCCCGGAACGTAGAAGTGACCTGTACTTTCACACTGGTTGCAATTATTCCTGTTATACTATAGAAAAACTGTTGCATTTTTATTGTATTTTATGCTTCTGACGTTAAATTTTAAGTCCCTAGCTATGCGATCTGGTGGAGCAACGCCCTACAGTTAAGCCTAGGATGCCCGGAACCTAGAAATGACCTTTACTTTCACACTGTTTGCAAATATACATTATATACGATGGAAATGCTGTAGTATTTATATTGTATTGTATGCTTCTGACGTTGACTTCTTAGGCCCTAACTTTTCGATCTGGTGGAACAACGCCCTAGAGTGAAGCCTAGGTTGCCCGGAACGTAGAAAAGACCATAACTTTCACACTGGTTGCAATTATTCGTTTCATACAATGGAAAAACTGTTCTATTTATTTTGTATTTTATGCTTCGCGCGTTGACTTCTAAGGCCCTAACTATTCGATCTGGAGGAGCATCGCTCTTGAGTGAAGCCTAGGTTGCCCGAAACGTAGAAATGACCATTACTTTCACACTGGTTGCAATTATTCCAGTTATACGACGGAAAAACTGTTGTAATTTTATTTTATTTTATGCTTCTGGCATTGACTTCTTAGGCCCTAACTTTTCGATCTGGTGGGGCAACGTCCAAGAGTGAAGCCTATGTTGCCCGGAACGTATAAGTGACCATTACTTTCACAGTGGTTGCAATTATACCTTTTATACGGTGGAAAAGCTGTTGTATTTTTATTGTATTTTATGCGCCTGGCGTTGTTTTCGAAGGCCCTAACTATTCGACCTGGTGGAGCAACGCCCTAGAGTGAAGCATAGGATGCCCGGAACGTAGAAATGACCATTACTTTCACACTGTTTGCAATTATTCATTTTATACAATGGAAAAACTGTTGTATTTATATTGTATTTTATGCATCTGGCGTTGACTTCTAAGGCCCTAACAATTCGACGTGGAGGAGCAACGCCCTAGAGCGAAACCTAGGTTGCCCGGAACGTAGAAATGACCATTACTTTCACACTGGTTGCAATTATTCGTTTTATACGACGGAAAATCTCTTGAATTTATATTTTATTTTATGCTTCTGGCGTTGACTTCTATGGCCCTAACTATTGGATCTGGTGGACCAACGCCCCAGAGTGAAGCCTAGGTTGCACGGAACGTAGAAATGACCATCACTTTCTCACTGGTTGCAGTTACTCCTGTTATAAGATGGAAAAACTGTTGTAATTTTATTTTATTTTATGCTTCTAGCATTGACTTCTTAGGCCCTAACTATTCGTCCTGGTGGAGTAACGCCCTAGAGTGAAGCATAGGATACCCGGAACGTAGAAATGACCATTACCTTCACACTGTTTGCAATTATTCATTTTATACAATGGAAAGACTGTTGTATTTATATTGTATTCTACGCATCTGGCGTTGACTTCTGAAGTCCTAGCTATTCGATCTCATGGAGCAACGTCCAAGAGTGAAGCCTATGTTGCCCGGAACGTAGAAATGACCATTACTGTCACACTGGTTGCAATTATTCCTGTTATACGATGGAAAAACTGTTGCAATTTTATTTTATTTTATGCTTCTGGCGTTGACTTCTTAGGCCCTAACTATTCGATCTGGTGGAGCAACGACTTAGCGTGAAGCCTATGTTGCCTGGAACGTAGAAGCGACCATTACTTTCACATTGGTTGCTATTATACCTTTTATACGATGGAAAATCTGTTGTATTTTTATTGTATATTATGCGTCTGGCGTTGTTTTCGAAGGCCCTAACTATTCGACCTGGTGGAGCAACGCCCTAGAGTGAAGCCTAGGTTGCCCGGAACGTAGAAATGACCATTACTTTCACACTGTTTGCAATTATTCATTTTATACAATGGAAAAACTGTTTTATTTATATTGTATTTTATGCTTCTGGCGTTGACTTCTAAGGTCCTAGCAATTCGATCTCTTGGAGCAACGTCCAAGAGTGTGGCCTATGTTGCCCGGAACGTAGAAATGACCATTACTTTCACACTGGTTGCAATTATACCTTTTATACGATGGAAAAACTGTTGTAATTTTATTTTATTTTATGCTTCTGGCGTTGACTTCTTAGGCCCTAACTTTTCGATCTGGTGGAGCAACGACCTAGAGTGAAGCCTAGGTTGCCCGGAATGTAGAAATGACCATTACTTTCACACTGGTTGAAATTATACCTTTTATACGATGGAAAAACTGTTGTAACTTTATTCTATTTTATGCTTCTGGCGTTGACTTCTTAGGCCCTAACTTTTGATCTGGTGGAGCAACGACCTAGAGTGAAGCCTAGGTTGCCCGGAACGTAGAAATGACCATTACTTTCACACTGGTTGCAATTGTACCTTTTATACGATTGAAAAACTGTTGTTATTATATTTTATTTTATGCTTCTGGCGTTGACTTCTTAGGCCCTAACTTTTCGATCTGGTGGGGCAACGTCCAAGAGTGAAGCCTATGTTGCCCGGAACGTAGAAATGACCATTACTTTCACACTGGTTGCAATTGTACCTTTAATACGATGGAATAGCTGTTGTATTTTTATTGTATTTTATGCGTCTGGCGTTGTTTTCTAAGGCCCTAACTATTCGACCTGGTGGAGCGACGCCCTAGAGTGAAGCCTAGGTTGCCCGGAACGTAGAAATGACCATTTCATTCACACTGTTTGAAATTATTCATTCTATACAATGGAAAAACTGTTGTATTTATATTGTATCTTATGCTTCTGGCGTTGACTTCTAAGGCCCTAACTATTGGATCTGGTGGAGCAACGCCCTAGGGTGATGCCTAGGTTGCCCGGAACGTAGAAATGACCATTTCATTCACACTGTTTGCAATTATTCATTCTATACAATGGAAAAACTGTTGTATTTATATTGTATCTTATGCTTCTGGCGTTGACTTCTAAGGCCCTAACTATTGGATCTGGTGGAGCAACGCCCTAGGGTGATGCCTAGGTTGCCCGGAACGTAGAAATGACCATCACCTTCACACTGGTTGCAATTATTCCTGTTATACGATGGAAAAACTGTTGTAGTTTTATTTTATTTTATGCTTCTGGCGTTGACTTCTTAGGTCCTAATTTTGCGATCGGGTGGGGCACCGTCCAAGAGTGAAGCCTATGTTGCCTGGAACGTAGAAGTGACCATTACTTTCAGATTGGTTGCAATTATACCTTATATACGATGGAAAAGCTGTTGTATTTTTATTGTATTTTATGCGTCTGGCGTTGTTTTCTAAGGCCCTAACTATTCGACCTGGTGGAGCAACGCCCTAGAGTGAAACCTAGGTTGCCCGGAACGTAGAAATGACCATTCCTTTCACACTGTTTGCAATTATTCATTTTATACAATGGAAAAACTATTGTATTTATATTGTATTTTTTGCTTCTGGCGTTGACTTCTAAGGTCCTAGCTATTCGATCTGTTGGAGCAACGTCCAAGAGTGCAGCCTATGTTACCCGGAACGTGGAAATGACCATTTCTTTCACACTGGTTGCAATTATTCCTGTTTCACAATGGAAAAACTGTTGTATTTTTATTGTATTTTATGCTTCTGGCGTTGACTTGTAAGGCCCTAACTATTCGTTGTGGTGGTGCAACGCCCTAGAGCGAAACCTAGGTTGCCCGGAACGTAGAAATGACCATTACTTTCACACTGGTTGCACTTATTCCTGTTATACGAAGGACAAACTGTTGGATTTTTATTGTACTTTATGCCTCTCACGTTGACTTCTAAGGCCCTTTGTATTCGATGTGGTGGAGCAATGCCTCAGAGTTAAGTCCAGGACGCCCGGAGCGTAGAAATGGCCATTAGTTTCACACTGGTTGCGATCTTTCGTTTTATACTATGGAAAAACTGTTGTACGTATATCGTATTTTATGCTTCTGACGTTGAGTTCTTAGGCCCTAACTATTCGATCTGGTGGCACAGCGGTCTAGAGTGAGGCCTAGGTGGCCCGGAACGTAGCAATTACCATCGCATTCACACTGGTTGCAATTATTCCTGTTATACGATGGAAAAACAGATGGATTTTTATTCTATTTGATGCTTCTGGCATTCACTTCTAAGGCCCTAGCTATTCGATCTGGTGGTGCAATGCCTCAGAGTTAAGCCAAGGATGCACGGAATGTAGAAATGGCCGTTACTTTCACACTGGTTGCAATTATTCCTGTTATACGATGGAAAAGCTGTTGTATTTTTATTGTTTTTTATGCTACTGGCGGTGACTTGTTAGGCCGTCGCTATTCGGTGTGGTGGAGCAACTGCCTCGAGTGAAGCCTAGATTGCCCGGCACGTCGAGATGGCCCTTACTTTCACACTGCATGCAATTATTGATTTTATACGATGGAAAAACTGTTGTATTTATATTGTATTTTGTTCTTCTGGTGTTGACTTGTAAGGCCCTAACTGTTCGATCTGGTGGAGCAATGCCTCAGAGTCATGTCTAGGAAGAGCAAAACGCCGAAATGATCATTACTTTCACACTGGTTGCAATTATTCATGCAATACGATGGAAAAACTGTTGCATTTTTATTGCATTTTCTGCTTCTGGCGTTGACTTCTAAGGTCCTAGCTATTCGCTCTGGTGGGGCAACGTCCAAGGGTGAAGCCTATGTTGCCCGGAACGTAGAAATGACCATAACTTTGACACTGGTTGCAATTATTCGTTTTATACAATGGAAAAACTGTTGTATTTATATTGTATTTTATGCGTCTGGCGTTGCTTTCTAAGGCGCTAGCTATTCGATCTGGTGGAGCAACGCCCTATAGTGAAGCCTATGTTGCCGGGAACGTAGAAATGTCCATTACTTTCACACTGGTTGCAATTATTCCTGTTATACGATGGAAAAACTGTTCTATTTCTATTGCATTTTATGCTTCTGGCGTTGAATTCTAAGTCCCTAGAAATTCGATCTGTTGGAGCAACGCCCTAGAGTGAAGCCTAGGCTCCCGGAAAGTAGACATGACTATTACTTTCACACTGTATGCAATTGTTCCTGTTATACGATGGAAAAACTGTTGTTTTTTGATTGTATTTTATGCTTCGGGCGTTGACTTCTAAGGTCCTAACTATTCGATCTGGTGGACCAACGCCCTAGGGTGCAGCCTAGGCTGGCCGGAACGTAGAAATGACCATAACTTTCATGCTGGTTGAAATTATACCAGCTGAACGATGAAAAACTGTTGTATTTTTATTGTATTTCTTGCTTCGGGGGTAGACTTCTAAGGCCCTTACTGTTCGATCTGGAGGTGCAACGCCATATGGTGAAGCCTAGGTTGCCCGGAACGTAGAAATGACCATAACTGTCATACTGGTTGCAATTATTCCGGCTATACGATGCAAAAACTGTTGTATTTTTATTGTATTTTTTGCTTCGGGCGTAGACTTCTAAGGCCCTAGCTGTCCGATCTGGTGGAGCAATGCCATCGGGTGAAGCCTGGGTTACCCGGAACGTAGAAATCACCATAACTTTCATACTGGTTGCAATTATTCGTTTTATACGATGGAAAAAATGTCGTATTTATTTCCTATTTTATGATTCCGGCGTTGACTTCTTATGCCCTAACTATAGGATCCGGTGGACCGGCGCCCTAGAGTGAAGCCTAGGTTGCACGGAACGTAGAAATGACCATTACCTTCACACTGTTTGCGATTATTCATTTTATACGATGGTAAAACTGTTGTACTTATGTTGTATTTTATACTTCTGGCGTTGAATTCTAAGTCCCTAGCTGTTCGAACTGGTGGAGCGACGTCCAAGAGTGAAGCCTATGTTGCCCGGAACGTTTAAATGACCATTACTTTCACTCTGGTTGCAATTATTCCTGTTTTACGATGGAAAAACTGTTGTATTTATTTTGTATTTGATGCTCCTGGCGTCGGCTTCTTAGGCCCTAGCTATTGGATCTGGTGGAGCAGCGCCCTAGAGTGATGCCTAGGTTGCCCGGAACGTAGAAGTGACCTGTACTTTCACACTGGTTGCAATTATTCCTGTTATACTATAGAAAAACTGTTGCATTTTTATTGTATTTTATGCTTCTGACGTTAAATTTTAAGTCCCTAGCTATGCGATCTGGTGGAGCAACGCCCTACAGTTAAGCCTAGGATGCCCGGAACCTAGAAATGACCTTTACTTTCACACTGTTTGCAAATATACATTATATACGATGGAAATGCTGTAGTATTTATATTGTATTGTATGCTTCTGACGTTGACTTCTTAGGCCCTAACTTTTCGATCTGGTGGAACAACGCCCTAGAGTGAAGCCTAGGTTGCCCGGAACGTAGAAAAGACCATAACTTTCACACTGGTTGCAATTATTCGTTTCATACAATGGAAAAACTGTTCTATTTATTTTGTATTTTATGCTTCGCGCGTTGACTTCTAAGGCCCTAACTATTCGATCTGGAGGAGCATCGCTCTTGAGTGAAGCCTAGGTTGCCCGAAACGTAGAAATGACCATTACTTTCACACTGGTTGCAATTATTCCAGTTATACGACGGAAAAACTGTTGTAATTTTATTTTATTTTATGCTTCTGGCATTGACTTCTTAGGCCCTAACTTTTCGATCTGGTGGGGCAACGTCCAAGAGTGAAGCCTATGTTGCCCGGAACGTATAAGTGACCATTACTTTCACAGTGGTTGCAATTATACCTTTTATACGGTGGAAAAGCTGTTGTATTTTTATTGTATTTTATGCGCCTGGCGTTGTTTTCGAAGGCCCTAACTATTCGACCTGGTGGAGCAACGCCCTAGAGTGAAGCATAGGATGCCCGGAACGTAGAAATGACCATTACTTTCACACTGTTTGCAATTATTCATTTTATACAATGGAAAAACTGTTGTATTTATATTGTATTTTATGCATCTGGCGTTGACTTCTAAGGCCCTAACAATTCGACGTGGAGGAGCAACGCCCTAGAGCGAAACCTAGGTTGCCCGGAACGTAGAAATGACCATTACTTTCACACTGGTTGCAATTATTCGTTTTATACGACGGAAAATCTCTTGAATTTATATTTTATTTTATGCTTCTGGCGTTGACTTCTATGGCCCTAACTATTGGATCTGGTGGACCAACGCCCCAGAGTGAAGCCTAGGTTGCACGGAACGTAGAAATGACCATCACTTTCTCACTGGTTGCAGTTACTCCTGTTATAAGATGGAAAAACTGTTGTAATTTTATTTTATTTTATGCTTCTAGCATTGACTTCTTAGGCCCTAACTATTCGTCCTGGTGGAGTAACGCCCTAGAGTGAAGCATAGGATACCCGGAACGTAGAAATGACCATTACCTTCACACTGTTTGCAATTATTCATTTTATACAATGGAAAGCCTGTTGTATTTATATTGTATTCTACGCATCTGGCGTTGACTTCTGAAGTCCTAGCTATTCGATCTCATGGAGCAACGTCCAAGAGTGAAGCCTATGTTGCCCGGAACGTAGAAATGACCATTACTGTCACACTGGTTGCAATTATTCCTGTTATACGATGGAAAAACTGTTGTAACTTTATTCTATTTTATGCTTCTGGCGTTGACTTCTTAGGGCCTAACTTTTGATCTGGTGGAGCAACGACCTAGAGTGAAGCCTAGGTTGCCCGGAACGTAGAAATGACCATTACTTTCACACTGGTTGCAATTGTACCTTTTATACGATTGAAAAACTGTTGTTATTATATTTTATTTTATGCTTCTGGCGTTGACTTCTTAGGCCCTAACTTTTCGATCTGGTGGGGCAACGTCCAAGAGTGAAGCCTATGTTGCCCGGAACGTAGAAATGACCATTACTTTCACACTGGTTGCAATTGTACCTTTAATACGATGGAATAGCTGTTGTATTTTTATTGTATTTTATGCGTCTGGCGTTGTTTTCTAAGGCCCTAACTATTCGACCTGGTGGAGCGACGCCCTAGAGTGAAGCCTAGGTTGCCCGGAACGTAGAAATGACCATTTCATTCACACTGTTTGAAATTATTCATTCTATACAATGGAAAAACTGTTGTATTTATATTGTATCTTATGCTTCTGGCGTTGACTTCTAAGGCCCTAACTATTGGATCTGGTGGAGCAACGCCCTAGGGTGATGCCTAGGTTGCCCGGAACGTAGAAATGACCATTTCATTCACACTGTTTGCAATTATTCATTCTATACAATGGAAAAACTGTTGTATTTATATTGTATCTTATGCTTCTGGCGTTGACTTCTAAGGCCCTAACTATTGGATCTGGTGGAGCAACGCCCTAGGGTGATGCCTAGGTTGCCCGGAACGTAGAAATGACCATCACCTTCACACTGGTTGCAATTATTCCTGTTATACGATGGAAAAACTGTTGTAGTTTTATTTTATTTTATGCTTCTGGCGTTGACTTCTTAGGTCCTAATTTTTCGATCGGGTGGGGCACCGTCCAAGAGTGAAGCCTATGTTGCCTGGAACGTAGAAGTGACCATTACTTTCAGATTGGTTGCAATTATACCTTTTATACGATGGAAAAGCTGTTGTATTTTTATTGTATTTTATGCGTCTGGCGTTGTTTTCTAAGGCCCTAACTATTCGACCTGGTGGAGCAACGCCCTAGAGTGAAACCTAGGTTGCCCGGAACGTAGAAATGACCATTTCTTTCACACTGTTTGCAATTATTCATTTTATACAATGGAAAAACTATTGTATTTATATTGTATTTTTTGCTTCTGGCGTTGACTTCTAAGGTCCTAGCTATTCGATCTGTTGGAGCAACGTCCAAGAGTGCAGCCTATGTTACCCGGAACGTAGAAATGACCATTTCTTTCACACTGGTTGCAATTATTCCTGTTTCACAATGGAAAAACTGTTGTATTTTTATTGTATTTTATGCTTCTGGCGTTGACTTGTAAGGCCCTAACTATTCGACCTGGTGGAGTAACGCCCTAGAGTGAAGCATAGGATACCCGGAACGTAGAAATGACCATTACCTTCACACTGTTTGCAATTATTCATTTTATACAATGGAAAGACTGTTGTATTTATATTGTATTCTACGCATCTGGCGTTGACTTCTGAAGTCCTAGCTATTCGATCTCATGGAGCAACGTCCAAGAGTGAAGCCTAGGTTGCACGGAACGTAGAAATGACCATTACCTTCACACTGTTTGCGATTATTCATTTTATACGATGGTAAAACTGTTGTACTTATGTTGTATTTTATACTTCTGGCGTTGAATTCTAAGTCCCTAGCTGTTCGAACTGGTGGAGCGACGCCCTAGAGTGAAGCCTAGGTTGCACGGAACGTAGAAATGACCATAACTTTCACACTGGTTGCTATTATTCGTTTTATATGATGGGAAATCTGTTGTATTTATATTGTATTTTATGCTTCTGGCGTTGACTTCTTAAGCCCTAACTGTTCGATCTATTCCAACAACGCCCTAGAATGAAGCCTAGGCTACCCGGAACGTAGAAATGACCATTACTTTCACACTGGCTGCAATTATTCATGCTATACGATGGAAAAACTGTTGCATTTTTATTGTATTTTCTGCTTCTGGCAATGACTTCTAAGGTCCTAGCTATTCGATCTGGTGGGGCAACGTCCAAGAATGAAGCCTAGGTTGTCCGGAACGTAGAAATGACCGTTACTTTCACAATGCTTGCTATCATTCATTGTATACGATGGAAAAACTGTTATATTTATATTGTATTTTATGCTTCTGGCGTTGACTTCAAAGGACGTAGCTATTCGATGTGGTGGAGCAACGCCCTAGTGTCAAGCCTAGTTCGCACGGAACGTAGAAATGACCATAAATTTCACACTGGTTGCAATTATTCATGCTATACGATGGAAAAACTGTTGCATTTTTATTGTATTTTCTGCATCTGGCATTGACTTCTAAGGTCCTAGCTATTCGATCTGGACTGGCAACGTCCAAGCGTGAAGCCTATGTTGCCCGGAACGTAGAAATGACCATAACTTTCACACTGGTTGCAATTACTCGTTTTCTACAATGGAAAAACTGGTGTTTTTATAATGTATTTTATGACCCTGGCGTTGACTTCTAAGGCCGTAGCTATTCGATGTGGTGGAGCAACGCCCGAGAGTGAAGCCTAGGTTGCCCGGAACGTAGAAATGGCCATACATTTCACACTCGTGCAATTATTCGTTTTAGACGATGCAAAAACTAATGTATTTATTTTGTATTTTATGCCTCTGGCGTTGCCTTCTTAGGCGCTAACTATTTGATCTGGTGGACCAACGCCCCAGAGTGAAGCCTAGGTCTCCCGGAACGTAGAAATGACCATTACTTTCACACTGGTTGCAATTGTACCTTTTATACGATTGAAAAACTGTTGTTATTATATTTTATTTTATGCTTCTGGCGTTGACTTCTAAGGCCCTAACTATTGGATCTGGTGGAGCAACGCCCTAGGGTGATGCCTAGGTTGCCCGGAACGTAGAAATGACCATCACCTTCACACTGGTTGCAATTATTCCTGTTATACGATGGAAAAACTGTTGTAGTTTTATTTTATTTTATGCTTCTGGCGTTGACTTCTTAGGTCCTAATTTTTCGATCGGGTGGGGCACCGTCCAAGAGTGAAGCCTATGTTGCCTGGAACGTAGAAGTGACCATTACTTTCAGATTGGTTGCAATTATACCTTTTATACGATGGAAAAGCTGTTGTATTTTTATTGTATTTTATGCGTCTGGCGTTGTTTTCTAAGGCCCTAACTATTCGACCTGGTGGAGCAACGCCCTAGAGTGAAACCTAGGTTGCCCGGAACGTAGAAATGACCATTCCTTTCACACTGTTTGCAATTATTCATTTTATACAATGGAAAAACTATTGTATTTATATTGTATTTTTTGCTTCTGGCGTTGACTTCTAAGGTCCTAGCTATTCGATCTGTTGGAGCAACGTCCAAGAGTGCAGCCTATGTTACCCGGAACGTAGAAATGACCATTTCTTTCACACTGGTTGCAATTATTCCTGTTTCACAATGGAAAAACTGTTGTATTTTTATTGTATTTTATGCTTCTGGCGTTGACTTGTAAGGCCCTAACTATTCGACCTGGTGGAGTAACGCCCTAGAGTGAAGCATAGGATACCCGGAACGTAGAAATGACCATTACCTTCACACTGTTTGCAATTATTCATTTTATACAATGGAAAGACTGTTGTATTTATATTGTATTCTACGCATCTGGCGTTGACTTCTGAAGTCCTAGCTATTCGATCTCATGGAGCAACGTCCAAGAGTGAAGCCTATGTTGCCCGGAACGTAGAAATGACCATTACTGTCACACTGGTTGCAATTATTCCTATTATACGATGGAAAAACAGTTGCAATTTTATTTTATTTTATGCTTCTGGCGTTGACTTCTTAGGCCCTAACTTTTCGATCTGGTGGAGCAACGACTTAGCGTGAAGCCTATGTTGCCTGGAACGTAGAAGCGACCATTACTTTCACATTGGTTGCTATTATACCTTTTATACGATGGAAAATCTGTTGTATTTTTATTGTATTTTATGCGTCTGGCGTTGTTTTCGAAGGCCCTAACTATTCGATCTGTTGGAGCAACGTCCAAGAGTGCAGCCTATGTTACCCGGAACGTAGAAATGACCATTTCTTTCACACTGGTTGCAATTATTCCTGTTTCACAATGGAAAAACTGTTGTATTTTTATTGTATTTTATGCTTCTGGCGTTGACTTGTAAGGCCCTAACTATTCGACCTGGTGGAGTAACGCCCTAGAGTGAAGCATAGGATACCCGGAACGTAGAAATGACCATTACCTTCACACTGTTTGCAATTATTCATTTTATACAATGGAAAGACTGTTGTATTTATATTGTATTCTACGCATCTGGCGTTGACTTCTGAAGTCCTAGCTATTCGATCTCATGGAGCAACGTCCAAGAGTGAAGCCTATGTTGCCCGGAACGTAGAAATGACCATTACTGTCACACTGGTTGCAATTATTCCTGTTATACGATGGAAAAACAGTTGCAATTTTATTTTATTTTATGCTTCTGGCGTTGACTTCTTAGGCCCTAACTTTTCGATCTGGTGGAGCAACGACTTAGCGTGAAGCCTATGTTGCCTGGAACGTAGAAGCGACCATTACTTTCACATTGGTTGCTATTATACCTTTTATACGATGGAAAATCTGTTGTATTTTTATTGTATTTTATGCGTCTGGCGTTGTTTTCGAAGGCCCTAACTATTCCACCTGGTGGAGCAACGCCCTAGAGTGAAGCCTAGGTTGCCCGGAACGTAGAAATGACCATTTCATTCACACTGTTTGCAATTATTCATTCTATACAATGGAAAAACTGTTGTATTTATATTGTATCTTATGCTTCTGGCGTTGACTTCTAAGGCCCTAACTATTGGATCTGGTGGAGCAACGCCCTAGGGTGATGCCTAGGTTGCCCGGAACGTAGAAATGACCATCACCTTCACACTGGTTGCAATTATTCCTGTTATACGATGGAAAAACTGTTGTAATTTTATTTTATTTTATGCTTCTGGCGTTGACTTCTTAGGCCCTAACTTTTCGATCTAGTGGAGCAACGACCTAGAGTGAAGCCTAGGTTGCCCGGAATGTAGAAATGACCATTACTTTCACACTGGTTGAAATTATACCTTTTATACGATGGAAAAACTGTTGCAACTTTATTCTATTTTATGCTTCTGGCGTTGACTTCTTAGGCCCTAACTTTTCGATCTGGTGGAGCAACGACCTAGAGTGAAGCCTAGGTTGCCCGGAACGTAGAAATGACCATTACTTTCACACTGGTTGCAATTGTACCTTTCATACGATTGAAAAACTGTTGTTATTATATTTTATTTTATGCTTCTGGCGTTGACTTCTTAGGCCCTAACTTTTCGATCTGGTGGGGCAACGTCCAAGAGTGAAGCCTATGTTGCCCGGAACGTAGAAATGACCATTACTTTCACACTGGTTGCAATTGTACCTTTAATACGATGGAATAGCTGTTGTATTTTTATTGTATTTTATGCGTCTGGCGTTGTTTTCTAAGGCCCTAACTATTCGACCTGGTGGAGCGACGCCCTAGAGTGAAGCCTAGGTTGCCCGGAACGTAGAAATGACCATTTCATTCACACTGTTTGCAATTATTCATTCTATACAATGGAAAAACTGTTGTATTTATATTGTATCTTATGCTTCTGGCGTTGACTTCTAAGGCCCTAACTATTGGATCTGGTGGAGCAACGCCCTAGGGTGATGCCTAGGTTGCCCGGAACGTAGAAATGACCATCACCTTCACACTGGTTGCAATTATTCCTGTTATACGATGGAAAAACTGTTGTAGTTTTATTTTATTTTATGCTTCTGGCGTTGACTTCTTAGGTCCTAATTTTTCGATCGGGTGGGGCACCGTCCAAGAGTGAAGCCTATGTTGCCTGGAACGTAGAAGTGACCATTACTTTCAGATTGGTTGCAATTATACCTTTTATACGATGGAAAAGCTGTTGTATTTTTATTGTATTTTATGCGTCTGGCGTTGTTTTCTAAGGCCCTAACTATTCGACCTGGTGGAGCAACGCCCTAGAGTGAAACCTAGGTTGCCCGGAACGTAGAAATGACCATTCCTTTCACACTGTTTGCAATTATTCATTTTATACAATGGAAAAACTATTGTATTTATATTGTATTTTTTGCTTCTGGCGTTGACTTCTAAGGTCCTAGCTATTCGATCTGTTGGAGCAACGTCCAAGAGTGCAGCCTATGTTACCCGGAACGTGGAAATGACCATTTCTTTCACACTGGTTGCAATTATTCCTGTTTCACAATGGAAAAACTGTTGTATTTTTATTGTATTTTATGCTTCTGGCGTTGACTTGTAAGGCCCTAACTATTCGATGTGGTGGTGCAACGCCCTAGAGCGAAACCTAGGTTGCCCGGAACGTAGAAATGACCATTACTTTCACACTGGTTGCACTTATTCCTGTTATACGAAGGACAAACTGTTGGATTTTTATTGTACTTTATGCCTCTCACGTTGACTTCTAAGGCCCTTTGTATTCGATGTGGTGGAGCAATGCCTCAGAGTTAAGTCCAGGACGCCCGGAGCGTAGAAATGGCCATTAGTTTCACACTGGTTGCAATCTTTCGTTTTATACTATGGAAAAACTGTTGTACGTATATCGTATTTTATGCTTCTGACGTTGAGTTCTTAGGCCCTAACTATTCGATCTGGTGGCACAGCGGTCTAGAGTGAGGCCTAGGTTGCCCGGAACGTAGAAATGACCATTACTTTCACACTGATTGTAATTATTCCTGTTATACGATGTAACAACTGTTGTATTTTTATTGTTTTTTATGCTACTGGCGTTGACTTCTTAGGCCCTAACTATTCGATCAGGTGGAACAACGCCCTAGAGTGAAGCCTAGGTGGCCCGGAACGTAGCAATTACCATCGCATTCACACTGGTTGCAATTATTCCTGTTATACGATGGAAAATCTGATGGATTTTTATTCTATTTGATGCTTCTGGCATTCACTTCTAAGGCCCTAGCTATTCGATCTGGTGGTGCAATGCCTCAGAGTTAAGCCAAGGATGCACGGAATGTAGAAATGGCCGTTACTTTCACACTGGTTGCAATTATTCCTGTTATACGATGGAAAAGCTGTTGTATTTTTATTGTTTTTTATGCTACTGGCGGTGACTTGTTAGGCCGTCGCTGTTCGGTGTGGTGGAGCAACTGCCTCGAGTGAAGCCTAGATTGCCCGGCACGTCGAGATGGCCCTTACTTTCACACTGCATGCAATTATTGATTTTATACGATGGAAAAACTGTTGTATTTATATTGTATTTTGTTCTTCTGGTGATGACTTGTAAGGCCCTAACTGTTCGATCTGGTGGAGCAATGCCTCAGAGTCATGTCTAGGAAGAGCAAAACGCCGAAATGATCATTACTTTCACACTGGTTGCAATTATTCATGCAATACGATGGAAAAACTGTTGCATTTTTATTGCATTTTCTGCTTCTGGCGTTGACTTCTAAGGTCCTAGCTATTCGCTCTGGTGGGGCAACGTCCAAGGGTGAAGCCTATGTTGCCCGGAACGTAGAAATGACCATAACTTTGACACTGGTTGCAATTATTCGTTTTATACAATGGAAAAACTGTTGTATTTATATTGTATTTTATGCGTCTGGCGTTGCTTTCTAAGGCGCTAGCTATTCGATCTGGTGGAGCAACGCCCTATAGTGAAGCCTATGTTGCCGGGAACGTAGAAATGTCCATTACTTTCACACTGGTTGCAATTATTCCTGTTATACGATGGAAAAACTGTTCTATTTCTATTGCATTTTATGCTTCTGGCGTTGAATTCTAAGTCCCTAGAAATTCGATCTGTTGGAGCAACGCCCTAGAGTGAAGCCTAGGCTCCCGGAAAGTAGACATGACTATTACTTTCACACTGTATGCAATTGTTCCTGTTATACGATGGAAAAACTGTTGTTTTTTGATTGTATTTTATGCTTCGGGCGTTGACTTCTAAGGTCCTAACTATTCGATCTGGTGGACCAACGCCCTAGGGTGCAGCCTAGGCTGGCCGGAACGTAGAAATGACCATAACTTTCATGCTGGTTGAAATTATACCAGCTGAACGATGAAAAACTGTTGTATTTTTATTGTATTTCTTGCTTCGGGGGTAGACTTCTAAGGCCCTTACTGTTCGATCTGGAGGAGCAACGCCATATGGTGAAGCCTAGGTTGCCCGGAACGTAGAAATGACCATAACTGTCATACTGGTTGCAATTATTCCGGCTATACGATGCAAAAACTGTTGTATTTTTATTGTATTTTTTGCTTCGGGCGTAGACTTCTAAGGCCCTAGCTGTCCGATCTGGTGGAGCAATGCCATCGGGTGAAGCCTGGGTTACCCGGAACGTAGAAATCACCATAACTTTCATACTGGTTGCAATTATTCGTTTTATACGATGGAAAAAATGTCGTATTTATTTCCTATTTTATGATTCCGGCGTTGACTTCTTATGCCCTAACTACAGGATCCGGTGGACCGGCGCCCTAGAGTGAAGCCTCGGTTGCACGGAACGTAGAAATGACCATTACCTTCACACTGTTTGCGATTATTCATTTTATACGATGGTAAAACTGTTGTACTTATGTTGTATTTTATACTTCTGGCGTTGAATTCTAAGTCCCTAGCTGTTCGAACTGGTGGAGCGACGCCCTAGAGTGAAGCCTAGGTTGCACGGAACGTAGAAATGACCATAACTTTCACACTGGTTGCTATTATTCGTTTTATATGATGGGAAATCTGTTGTATTTATATTGTATTTTATGCTTCTGGCGTTGACTTCTTAAGCCCTAACTGTTCGATCTATTCCAACAACGCCCTAGAATGAAGCCTAGGCTACCCGGAACGTAGAAATGACCATTACTTTCACACTGGCTGCAATTATTCATGCTATACGATGGAAAAACTGTTGCATTTTTATTGTATTTTCTGCTTCTGGCAATGACTTCTAAGGTCCTAGCTATTCGATCTGGTGGGGCAACGTCCAAGAGTGAAGCCTAGGTTGCCCGGAACGTAGAAATGACCGTTACTTTCACAATGCTTGCTATCATTCATTGTATACGATGGAAAAACTGTTATATTTATATTGTATTTTATGCTTCTGGCGTTGACTTCAAAGGACGTAGCTATTCGATGTGGTGGAGCAACGCCCTAGTGTCAAGCCTAGGTCGCACGGAACGTAGAAATGACCATAAATTTCACACTGGTTGCAATTATTCATGCTATACGATGGAAAAACTGTTGCATTTTTATTGTATTTTCTGCATCTGGCATTGACTTCTAAGGTCCTAGCTATTCGATCTGGACTGGCAACGTCCAAGCGTGAAGCCTATGTTGCCCGGAACGTAGAAATGACCATAACTTTCACACTGGTTGCAATTACTCGTTTTCTACAATGGAAAAACTGGTGTTTTTATAATGTATTTTATGACCCTGGCGTTGACTTCTAAGGCCGTAGCTATTCGATGTGGTGGAGCAACGCCCGAGAGTGAAGCCTAGGTTGCCCGGAACGTAGAAATGGCCATACATTTCACACTCGTGCAATTATTCGTTTTAGACGATGCAAAAACTAATGTATTTATTTTGTATTTTATGCCTCTGGCGTTGCCTTCTTAGGCGCTAACTATTTGATCTGGTGGACCAACGCCCCAGAGTGAAGCCTAGGTCTCCCGGAACGTAGAAATGACCATTACTTTCACACTGGTTGCAATTGTACCTTTTATACGATTGAAAAACTGTTGTTATTATATTTTATTTTATGCTTCTGGCGTTGACTTCTAAGGCCCTAACTATTGGATCTGGTGGAGCAACGCCCTAGGGTGATGCCTAGGTTGCCCGGAACGTAGAAATGACCATCACCTTCACACTGGTTGCAATTATTCCTGTTATACGATGGAAAAACTGTTGTAGTTTTATTTTATTTTATGCTTCTGGCGTTGACTTCTTAGGTCCTAATTTTTCGATCGGGTGGGGCACCGTCCAATAGTGAAGCCTATGTTGCCTGGAACGTAGAAGTGACCATTACTTTCAGATTGGTTGCAATTATACCTTTTATACGATGGAAAAGCTGTTGTATTTTTATTGTATTTTATGCGTCTGGCGTTGTTTTCTAAGGCCCTAACTATTCGACCTGGTGGAGCAACGCCCTAGAGTGAAACCTATGTTGCCCGGAACGTAGAAATGACCATTCCTTTCACACTGTTTGCAATTATTCATTTTATACAATGGAAAAACTATTGTATTTATATTGTATTTTTTGCTTCTGGCGTTGACTTCTAAGGTCCTAGCTATTCGATCTGTTGGAGCAACGTCCAAGAGTGCAGCCTATGTTACCCGGAACGTAGAAATGACCATTTCTTTCACACTGGTTGCAATTATTCCTGTTTCACAATGGAAAAACTGTTGTATTTTTATTGTATTTTATGCTTCTGGCGTTGACTTGTAAGGCCCTAACTATTCGACCTGGTGGAGTAACGCCCTAGAGTGAAGCATAGGATACCCGGAACGTAGAAATGACCATTACCTTCACACTGTTTGCAATTATTCATTTTATACAATGGAAAGACTGTTGTATTTATATTGTATTCTACGCATCTGGCGTTGACTTCTGAAGTCCTAGCTATTCGATCTCATGGAGCAACGTCCAAGAGTGAAGCCTATGTTGCCCGGAACGTAGAAATGACCATTACTGTCACACTGGTTGCAATTATTCCTGTTATACGATGGAAAAACAGTTGCAATTTTATTTTATTTTATGCTTCTGGCGTTGACTTCTTAGGCCCTAACTTTTCGATCTGGTGGAGCAACGACTTAGCGTGAAGCCTATGTTGCCTGGAACGTAGAAGCGACCATTACTTTCACATTGGTTGCTATTATACCTTTTATACGATGGAAAATCTGTTGTATTTTTATTGTATTTTATGCGTCTGGCGTTGTTTTCGAAGGCCCTAACTATTCGATCTGTTGGAGCAACGTCCAAGAGTGCAGCCTATGTTACCCGGAACGTAGAAATGACCATTTCTTTCACACTGGTTGCAATTATTCCTGTTTCACAATGGAAAAACTGTTGTATTTTTATTGTATTTTATGCTTCTGGCGTTGACTTGTAAGGCCCTAACTATTCGACCTGGTGGAGTAACGCCCTAGAGTGAACCATAGGATACCCGGAACGTAGAAATGACCATTACCTTCACACTGTTTGCAATTATTCATTTTATACAATGGAAAGACTGTTGTATTTATATTGTATTCTACGCATCTGGCGTTGACTTCTGAAGTCCTAGCTATTCGATCTCATGGAGCAACGTCCAAGAGTGAAGCCTAGGTTGCACGGAACGTAGAAATGACCATTACCTTCACACTGTTTGCGATTATTCATTTTATACGATGGTAAAACTGTTGTACTTATGTTGTATTTTATACTTCTGGCGTTGAATTCTAAGTCCCTAGCTGTTCGAACTGGTGGAGCGACGCCCTAGAGTGAAGCCTAGGTTGCACGGAACGTAGAAATGACCATAACTTTCACACTGGTTGCTATTATTCGTTTTATATGATGGGAAATCTGTTGTATTTATATTGTATTTTATGCTTCTGGCGTTGACTTCTTAAGCCCTAACTGTTCGATCTATTCCAACAACGCCCTAGAATGAAGCCTAGGCTACCCGGAACGTAGAAATGACCATTACTTTCACACTGGCTGCAATTATTCATGCTATACGATGGAAAAACTGTTGCATTTTTATTGTATTTTCTGCTTCTGGCAATGACTTCTAAGGTCCTAGCTATTCGATCTGGTGGGGCAACGTCCAAGAGTGAAGCCTAGGTTGCCCGGAACGTAGAAATGACCGTTACTTTCACAATGCTTGCTATCATTCATTGTATACGATGGAAAAACTGTTATATTTATATTGTATTTTATGCTTCTGGCGTTGACTTCAAAGGACGTAGCTATTCGATGTGGTGGAGCAACGCCCTAGTGTCAAGCCTAGGTCGGACGGAACGTAGAAATGACCATAAATTTCACACTGGTTGCAATTATTCATGCTATACGATGGAAAAACTGTTGCATTTTTATTGTATTTTCTGCATCTGGCATTGACTTCTAAGATCCTAGCTATTCGATCTGGACTGGCAACGTCCAAGCGTGAAGCCTATGTTGCCCGGAACGTAGAAATGACCATAACTTTCACACTGGTTGCAATTACTCGTTTTCTACAATGGAAAAACTGGTGTTTTTATAATGTATTTTATGACCCTGGCGTTGACTTCTAAGGCCGTAGCTATTCGGTGTGGTGGAGCAACGCCCGAGAGTGAAGCCTAGGTTTCCCGGAACGTAGAAATGGCCATACATTTCACACTCGTGCAATTATTCGTTTTAGACGATGCAAAAACTAATGTATTTATTTTGTATTTTATGCCTCTGGCGTTGCCTTCTTAGGCGCTAACTATTTGATCTGGTGGACCAACGCCCCAGAGTGAAGCCTAGGTCTCCCGGAGCGTAGAAATGACCATTACTTTCACACTGGTTGCAATTGTACCTTTTATACGATTGAAAAACTGTTGTTATTATATTTTATTTTATGCTTCTGGCGTTGACTTCTAAGGCCCTAACTATTGGATCTGGTGGAGCAACGCCCTAGGGTGATGCCTAGGTTGCCCGGAACGTAGAAATGACCATCACCTTCACACTGGTTGCAATTATTCCTGTTATACGATGGAAAAACTGTTGTAGTTTTATTTTATTTTATGCTTCTGGCGTTGACTTCTTAGGTCCTAATTTTTCGATCGGGTGGGGCACCGTCCAAGAGTGAAGCCTATGTTGCCTGGAACGTAGAAGTGACCATTACTTTCAGATTGGTTGCAATTATACCTTTTATACGATGGAAAAGCTGTTGTATTTTTATTGTATTTTATGCGTCTGGCGTTGTTTTCTAAGGCCCTAACTATTCGACCTGGTGGAGCAACGCCCTAGAGTGAAACCTAGGTTGCCCGGAACGTAGAAATGACCATTCCTTTCACACTGTTTGCAATTATTCATTTTATACAATGGAAAAACTATTGTATTTATATTGTATTTTTTGCTTCTGGCGTTGACTTCTAAGGTCCTAGCTATTCGATCTGTTGGAGCAACGTCCAAGAGTGCAGCCTATGTTACCCGGAACGTAGAAATGACCATTTCTTTCACACTGGTTGCAATTATTCCTGTTTCACAATGGAAAAACTGTTGTATTTTTATTGTATTTTATGCTTCTGGCGTTGACTTGTAAGGCCCTAACTATTCGACCTGGTGGAGTAACGCCCTAGAGTGAAGCATAGGATACCCGGAACGTAGAAATGACCATTACCTTCACACTGTTTGCAATTATTCATTTTATACAATGGAAAGACTGTTGTATTTATATTGTATTCTACGCATCTGGCGTTGACTTCTGAAGTCCTAGCTATTCGATCTCATGGAGCAACGTCCAAGAGTGAAGCCTATGTTGCCCGGAACGTAGAAATGACCATTACTGTCACACTGGTTGCAATTATTCCTGTTATACGATGGAAAAACAGTTGCAATTTTATTTTATTTTATGCTTCTGGCGTTGACTTCTTAGGCCCTAACTTTTCGATCTGGTGGAGCAACGACTTAGCGTGAAGCCTATGTTGCCTGGAACGTAGAAGCGACCATTACTTTCACATTGGTTGCTATTATACCTTTTATACGATGGAAAATCTGTTGTATTTTTATTGTATTTTATGCGTCTGGCGTTGTTTTCGAAGGCCCTAACTATTCGACCTGGTGGAGCAACGCCCTAGAGTGAAGCCTAGGTTGCCCGGAACGTAGAAATGACCATTACTTTCACACTGTCTGCAATTATTCATTTTATACAATGGAAAAACTGTTTTATTTATATTGTATTTTATGCTTCTGGCGTTGACTTCTAAGGTCCTAGCAATTCGATCTCTTGGAGCAACGTCCAAGAGTGAGGCCTATGTTGCCCGGAACGTAGAAATGACCATTACTTTCACACTGGTTGCAATTATACCTTTTATACGATGGAAAAACTGTTGTAATTTTATTTTATTTTATGCTTCTGGCGTTGACTTCTTAGGCCCTAACTTTTCGATCTGGTGGAGCAACGACCTAGAGTGAAGCCTAGGTTGCCCGGAACGTAGAAATGACCATTACTTTCACACTGGTTGAAATTATACCTTTTATACGATGGAAAAACTGTTGTAACTTTATTCTATTTTATGCTTCTGGCGTTGACTTCTTAGGCCCTAACTTTTCGATCTGGTGGAGCAACGACCTAGAGTGAAGCCTAGGTTGCCCGGAACGTAGAAATGACCATTACTTTCACACTGGTTGCAATTGTACCTTTTATACGATTGAAAAACTGTTGTTATTATATTTTATTTTATGCTTCTGGCGTTGACTTCTTAGGCCCTAACTTTTCGATCTGGTGGGGCAACGTCCAAGAGTGAAGCCTATGTTGCCCGGAACGTAGAAATGACCATTACTTTCACACTGGTTACAATTGTACCTTTAATACGATGGAATAGCTGTTGTATTTTTATTGTATTTTATGCGTCTGGCGTTGTTTTCTAAGGCCCTAACTATTCGACCTGGTGGAGCGACGCCCTAGAGTGAAGCCTAGGTTGCCCGGAACGTAGAAATGACCATTTCATTCACACTGTTTGCAATTATTCATTCTATACAATGGAAAAACTGTTGTATTTATATTGTATCTTATGCTTCTGGCGTTGACTTCTAAGGCCCTAACTATTGGATCTGGTGGAGCAACGCCCTAGGGTGATGCCTAGGCTGCCCGGAACGTAGAAATGACCATCACCTTCACACTGGTTGCAATTATTCCTGTTATGCGATGGAAAAACTGTTGTAATTTTATTTTATTTTATGCTTCTGGCGTTGACTTCTTAGGCCCTAACTTTTCGATCTAGTGGAGCAACGACCTAGAGTGAAGCCTAGGTTGCCCGGAATGTAGAAATGACCATTACTTTCACACTGGTTGAAATTATACCTTTTATACGATGGAAAAACTGTTGTAACTTTATTCCATTTTATGCTTCTGGCGTTGACTTCTTAGGCCCTAACTTTTCGATCTGGTGGAGCAACGACCTAGAGTGAAGCCTAGGTTGCCCGGAACGTAGAAATGACCATTACTTTCACACTGGTTGCAATTGTACCTTTTATACGATTGAAAAACTGTTGTTATTATATTTTATTTTATGCTTCTGGCGTTGACTTCTTAGGCCCTAACTTTTCGATCTGGTGGGGCAACGTCCAAGAGTGAAGCCTATGTTGCCCGGAACGTAGAAATGACCATTACTTTCACACTGGTTGCAATTGTACCTTTAATACGATGGAATAGCTGTTGTATTTTTATTGTATTTTATGCGTCTGGCGTTGTTTTCTAAGGCCCTAACTATTCGACCTGGTGGAGCGACGCCCTAGAGTGAAGCCTAGGTTGCCCGGAACGTAGAAATGACCATTTCATTCACACTGTTTGCAATTATTCATTCTATACAATGGAAAAACTGTTGTATTTATATTGTATCTTATGCTTCTGGCGTTGACTTCTAAGGCCCTAACTATTGGATCTGGTGGAGCAACGCCCTAGGGTGATGCCTAGGTTGCCCGGTACGTAGAAATGACCATCACCTTCACACTGGTTGCAATTATTCCTGTTATACGATGGAAAAACTGTTGTAGTTTTATTTTATTTTATGCTTCTGGCGTTGACTTCTTAGGTCCTAATTTTTCGATCGGGTGGGGCACCGTCCAAGAGTGAAGCCTATGTTGCCTGGAACGTAGAAGTGACCATTACTTTCAGATTGGTTGCAATTATACCTTTTATACGATGGAAAAGCTGTTGTATTTTTATTGTATTTTATGCGTCTGGCGTTGTTTTCTAAGGCCCTAACTATTCGACCTGGTGGAGCAACGCCCTAGGGTGAAACCTAGGTTGCCCGGAACGTAGAAATGACCATTCCTTTCACACTGTTTGCAATTATTCATTTTATACAATGGAAAAACTATTGTATTTATATTGAATTTTTTGCTTCTGGCGTTGACTTCTAAGGTCCTAGCTATTCGATCTGTTGGAGCAACGTCCAAGAGTGCAGCCTATGTTACCCGGAACGTAGAAATGACCATTTCTTTCACACTGGTTGCAATTATTCCTGTTTCACAATGGAAAAACTGTTGTATTTTTATTGTATTTTATGCTTCTGGCGTTGACTTGTAAGGCCCTAACTATTCGACCTGGTGGAGTAACGCCCTAGAGTGAAGCATAGGATACCCGGAACGTAGAAATGACCATTACCTTCACACTGTTTGCAATTATTCATTTTATACAATGGAAAGACTGTTGTATTTATATTGTATTCTACGCATCTGGCGTTGACTTCTGAAGTCCTAGCTATTCGATCTCATGGAGCAACGTCCAAGAGTGAAGCCTATGTTGCCCGGAACGTAGAAATGACCATTACTGTCACACTGGTTGCAATTATTCCTGTTATACGATGGAAAAACAGTTGCAATTTTATTTTATTTTATGCTTCTGGCGTTGACTTCTTAGGCCCTAACTTTTCGATCTGGTGGAGCAACGACTTAGCGTGAAGCCTATGTTGCCTGGAACGTAGAAGCGACCATTACTTTCACATTGGTTGCTATTATACCTTTTATACGATGGAAAATCTGTTGTATTTTTATTGTATTTTATGCGTCTGGCGTTGTTTTCGAAGGCCCTAACTATTCGACCTGGTGGAGCAACGCCCTAGAGTGAAGCCTAGGTTGCCCGGAACGTAGAAATGACCATTACTTTAACACTGTTTGCAATTATTCATTTTATACAATGGAAAAACTGTTTTATTTATATTGTATTTTATGCTTCTGGCGTTGACTTCTAAGGTCCTAGCAATTCGATCTCTTGGAGCAACGTCCAAGAGTGAGGCCTATGTTGCCCGGAACGTAGAAATGACCATTACTTTCACACTGGTTGCAATTATACCTTTTATACGATGGAAAAACTGTTGTAATTTTATTTTATTTTATGCTTCTGGCGTTGACTTCTTAGGCCCTAACTTTTCGATCTGGTGGAGCAACGACCTAGAGTGAAGCCTAGGTTGCCCGGAACGTAGAAATGACCATTACTTTCACACTGGTTGAAATTATACCTTTTATACGATGGAAAAACTGTTGTAACTTTATTCTATTTTATGCTTCTGGCGTTGACTTCTTAGGCCCTAACTTTTCGATCTGGTGGAGCAACGACCTAGAGTGAAGCCTAGGTTGCCCGGAACGTAGAAATGACCATTACTTTCACACTGGTTGCAATTGTACCTTTTATACGATTGAAAAACTGTTGTTATTATATTTTATTTTATGCTTCTGGCGTTGACTTCTTAGGCCCTAACTTTTCGATCTGGTGGGGCAACGTCCAAGAGTGAAGCCTATGTTGCCCGGAACGTAGAAATGACCATTACTTTCACACTGGTTGCAATTGTACCTTTAATACGATGGAATAGCTGTTGTATTTTTATTGTATTTTATGCGTCTGGCGTTGTTTTCTAAGGCCCTAACTATTCGACCTGGTGGAGCGACGCCCTAGAGTGAAGCCTAGGTTGCCCGGAACGTAGAAATGACCATTTCATTCACACTGTTTGCAATTATTCATTCTATACAATGGAAAAACTGTTGTATTTATATTGTATCTTATGCTTCTGGCGTTGACTTCTAAGGCCCTAACTATTGGATCTGGTGGAGCAACGCCCTAGGGTGATGCCTAGGTTGCCCGGAACGTAGAAATGACCATCACCTTCACACTGGTTGCAATTATTCCTGTTATACGATGGAAAAACTGTTGTAGTTTTATTTTATTTTATGCTTCTGGCGTTGACTTCTTAGGTCCTAATTTTTCGATCGGGTGGGGCACCGTCCAAGAGTGAAGCCTATGTTGCCTGGAACGTAGAAGTGACCATTACTTTCAGATTGGTTGCAATTATACCTTTTATACGATGGAAAAGCTGTTGTATTTTTATTGTATTTTATGCGTCTGGCGTTGTTTTCTAAGGCCCTAACTATTCGACCTGGTGGAGCAACGCCCTAGGGTGAAACCTAGGTTGCCCGGAACGTAGAAATGACCATTCCTTTCACACTGTTTGCAATTATTCATTTTATACAATGGAAAAACTATTGTATTTATATTGAATTTTTTGCTTCTGGCGTTGACTTCTAAGGTCCTAGCTATTCGATCTGTTGGAGCAACGTCCAAGAGTGCAGCCTATGTTACCCGGAACGTAGAAATGACCATTTCTTTCACACTGGTTGCAATTATTCCTGTTTCACAATGGAAAAACTGTTGTATTTTTATTGTATTTTATGCTTCTGGCGTTGACTTGTAAGGCCCTAACTATTCGACCTGGTGGAGTAACGCCCTAGAGTGAAGCATAGGATACCCGGAACGTAGAAATGACCATTACCTTCACACTGTTTGCAATTATTCATTTTATACAATGGAAAGACTGTTGTATTTATATTGTATTCTACGCATCTGGCGTTGACTTCTGAAGTCCTAGCTATTCGATCTCATGGAGCAACGTCCAAGAGTGAAGCCTATGTTGCCCGGAACGTAGAAATGACCATTACTGTCACACTGGTTGCAATTATTCCTGTTATACGATGGAAAAACAGTTGCAATTTTATTTTATTTTATGCTTCTGGCGTTGACTTCTTAGGCCCTAACTTTTCGATCTGGTGGAGCAACGACTTAGCGTGAAGCCTATGTTGCCTGGAACGTAGAAGCGACCATTACTTTCACATTGGTTGCTATTATACCTTTTATACGATGGAAAATCTGTTGTATTTTTATTGTATTTTATGCGTCTGGCGTTGTTTTCGAAGGCCCTAACTATTCGACCTGGTGGAGCAACGCCCTAGAGTGAAGCCTAGGTTGCCCGGAACGTAGAAATGACCATTACTTTAACACTGTTTGCAATTATTCATTTTATACAATGGAAAAACTGTTTTATTTATATTGTATTTTATGCTTCTGGCGTTGACTTCTAAGGTCCTAGCAATTCGATCTCTTGGAGCAACGTCCAAGAGTGAGGCCTATGTTGCCCGGAACGTAGAAATGACCATTACTTTCACACTGGTTGCAATTATACCTTTTATACGATGGAAAAACTGTTGTAATTTTATTTTATTTTATGCTTCTGGCGTTGACTTCTTAGGCCCTAACTTTTCGATCTGGTGGAGCAACGACCTAGAGTGAAGCCTAGGTTGCCCGGAACGTAGAAATGACCATTACTTTCACACTGGTTGAAATTATACCTTTTATACGATGGAAAAACTGTTGTAACTTTATTCTATTTTATGCTTCTGGCGTTGACTTCTTAGGCCCTAACTTTTCGATCTGGTGGAGCAACGACCTAGAGTGAAGCCTAGGTTGCCCGGAACGTAGAAATGACCATTACTTTCACACTGGTTGCAATTGTACCTTTTATACGATTGAAAAACTGTTGTTATTATATTTTATTTTATGCTTCTGGCGTTGACTTCTTAGGCCCTAACTTTTCGATCTGGTGGGGCAACGTCCAAGAGTGAAGCCTATGTTGCCCGGAACGTAGAAATGACCATTACTTTCACACTGGTTGCAATTGTACCTTTAATACGATGGAATAGCTGTTGTATTTTTATTGTATTTTATGCGTCTGGCGTTGTTTTCTAAGGCCCTAACTATTCGACCTGGTGGAGCGACGCCCTAGAGTGAAGCCTAGGTTGCCCGGAACGTAGAAATGACCATTTCATTCACACTGTTTGCAATTATTCATTCTATACAATGGAAAAACTGTTGAATTTATATTGTATCTTATGCTTCTGGCGTTGACTTCTAAGGCCCTAACTATTCGACCTGGTGGAGCGACGCCCTAGAGTGAAGCCTAGGTTGCCCGGAACGTAGAAATGACCATTCCTTTCACACTGTTTGCAATTATTCATTTTATACAATGGAAAAACTATTGTATTTATATTGTATTTTTTGCTTCTGGCGTTGACTTCTAAGGTCCTAGCTATTCGATCTGTTGGAGCAACGTCCAAGAGTGCAGCCTATGTTACCCGGAACGTGGAAATGACCATTTCTTTCACACTGGTTGCAATTATTCCTGTTTCACAATGGAAAAACTGTTGTATTATTATTGTATTTTATGCTTCTGGCGTTGACTTGTAAGGCCCTAACTATTCGATGTGGTGGTGCAACGCCCTAGAGCGAAACCTAGGTTGCCCGGAACGTAGAAATGACCATTACTTTCACACTGGTTGCACTTATTCCTGTTATACGAAGGACAAACTGTTGGATTTTTATTGTACTTTATGCCTCTCACGTTGACTTCTAAGGCCCTTTGTATTCGATGTGGTGGAGCAATGCCTCAGAGTTAAGTCCAGAACGCCCGGAGCGTAGAAATGGCCATTAGTTTCACACTGGTTGCAATCTTTCGTTTTATACTATGGAAAAACTGTTGTACGTATATCGTATTTTATGCTTCTGACGTTGAGTTCTTAGGCCCTAACTATTCGATCTGGTGGCACAGCGGTCTAGAGTGAGGCCTAGGTTGCCCGGAACGTAGAAATGACCATTACTTTCACACTGATTGTAATTATTCCTGTTATACGATGTAACAACTGTTGTATTTTTATTGTTTTTTATGCTACTGGCGTTGACTTCTTAGGCCCTAACTATTCGATCAGGTGCAACAACGCCCTAGAGTGAAGCCTAGGTGGCCCGGAACGTAGCAATTACCATCGCATTCACACTGGTTGCAATTATTCCTGTTATACGATGGAAAATCTGATGGATTTTTATTCTATTTGATGCTTCTGGCATTCACTTCTAAGGCCCTAGCTATTCGATCTGGTGGTGCAATGCCTCAGAGTTAAGCCAAGGATGCACGGAATGTAGAAATGGCCGTTACTTTCACACTGGTTGCAATTATTCCTGTTATACGATGGAAAAGCTGTTGTATTTTTATTGTTTTTTATGCTACTGGCGGTGACTTGTTAGGCCGTCGCTATTCGGTGTGGTGGAGCAACTGCCTCGAGTGAAGCCTAGATTGCCCGGCACGTCGAGATGGCCCTTACTTTCACACTGCATGCAATTATTGATTTTATACGATGGAAAAACTGTTGTATTTATATTGTATTTTGTTCTTCTGGTGATGACTTGTAAGGCCCTAACTGTTCGATCTGGTGGAGCAATGCCTCAGAGTCATGTCTAGGAAGAGCAAAACGCCGAAATGATCATTACTTTCACACTGGTTGCAATTATTCATGCAATACGATGGAAAAACTGTTGCATTTTTATTGCATTTTCTGCTTCTGGCGTTGACTTCTAAGGTCCTAGCTATTCGCTCTGGTGGGGCAACGTCCAAGGGTGAAGCCTATGTTGCCCGGAACGTAGAAATGACCATAACTTTGACACTGGTTGCAATTATTCGTTTTATACAATGGAAAAACTGTTGTATTTATATTGTATTTTATGCGTCTGGCGTTGCTTTCTAAGGCGCTAGCTATTCGATCTGGTGGAGCAACGCCCTATAGTGAAGCCTATGTTGCCGGGAACGTAGAAATGTCCATTACTTTCACACTGGTTGCAATTATTCCTGTTATACGATGGAAAAACTGTTCTATTTCTATTGCATTTTATGCTTCTGGCGTTGAATTCTAAGTCCCTAGAAATTCGATCTGTTGGAGCAACGCCCTAGAGTGAAGCCTAGGCTCCCGGAAAGTAGACATGACTATTACTTTCACACTGTATGCAATTGTTCCTGTTATACGATGGAAAAACTGTTGTTTTTTGATTGTATTTTATGCTTCGGGCGTTGACTTCTAAGGTCCTAACTATTCGATCTGGTGGACCAACGCCCTAGGGTGCAGCCTAGGCTGGCCGGAACGTAGAAATGACCATAACTTTCATGCTGGTTGAAATTATACCAGCTGAACGATGAAAAACTGTTGTATTTTTATTGTATTTCTTGCTTCGGGGGTAGACTTCTAAGGCCCTTACTGTTCGATCTGGAGGAGCAACGCCATATGGTGAAGCCTAGGTTGCCCGGAACGTAGAAATGACCATAACTGTCATACTGGTTGCAATTATTCCGGCTATACGATGCAAAAACTGTTGTATTTTTATTGTATTTTATGCTTCTGGCGTTGACTTCTTAGGACCTAACTATTCGATCTGGTGGAAGAACGCCCTAGAGAGAAGCCTATGTTTCTCGGAACGTAGAAATGACCATAACTTTCACACAGGTTGCTATAATTCGTTTTATACGATGGAAGAACTGCTGTACTTATATTGTATTTTATGCCTCTGGCGTTGACTTCTTAGGCCCTAGCTATTCGATCTGGTGGAAGAAGGCCCTAGAGTGAAGCCTAGGTTGCCCGGAACGTAGAAATGACCATCACCTTCACACTGGTTGCAATTATTCCTGTTATACGTTGGAAAAACTTTTATATCTTTATTGTATTTTATGCTACTGGCATTGACTTCTTTTGCCCTATCTGTTCGATCTGGTGGCGCAACGCCCCAGAGTGATGCCTAGGTTGCACGGAACGTCGAAATGACCATTACCTGCACACTTGTTGCAATTATTCGTGTTATACAATGGATAAATTGTGGTATTTCTATTGTATATTACGCTTCTGTCGTTGACTTGTAATGACGTAGCTATTCGATGTGGTGGACCAACGCCCTAGAGTGAAGCCTAGTTTGCCCGGAACGTAGAAATGATCATTACCTTCACACTGGTTGCAATTATACATTTTATAAGATGGAAAAACTGTTGTAGATGTGTTGTAGTTTATTCGTCTGGCATTGAATTCCAAGTCCCTAGCTGTTCAATCTGGTGGAGCGACGCCCTAGTGTGAAGCGTAGGTTACCCGGAACATAGAAATGACCAGTACTTTCACACTGGATGCAGCTCTCCTGTTATACGATGGAAAATCTGATTCATTTTTATTGTATTTTATGCTTCTGGCGTTGTATTCAAAGTCCCTAACTATTCGATCTCGTGGAGCAACGCCCTGGAGTTAAGCCCAGGTTGCCCGGAACGTAGAAATGCCATAACTTTCACACTGTTTGCAATCATTCATTTTATACGATGGAAAAGCTGTTTTATTTATATTGATTTTTATGCTTCTGGAGTTGACTTCTAAGGCCGTAGCTATTCGATGTGGTGGCGCAACGCCCAAGAGTGAAACCTACGTTGCCCGGAACGTAGAAGTGACCAGTACTTTCACATGGGTGCAGTCATTCCTGTTATACGATGGACAAACTGTTGCATTTTTACTGTATTTTATGCTTCTGGCGTTGTATTCAAAGTCCCTAACTATTCGATCTGGTGGAGCAACGCGCTAGGGTTAAGTCCAGGTTGCCCGTAACGTAGAAATGACCGTTACTTTCACAATGCTTGCTATCATTCATTGTATACGATGGAAAAACTGTTATATTTATATTGTATTTTATGCTTCTGGCGTTGACTTCAAAGGACGTAGCTATTCGATGTGGTGGAGCAACGCCCTAGAGTGAAGCCTAGGTCGCACGGAACGTAGAAATGACCATAAATTTCACACTGGTTGCAATTATTCATGCTATACGATGGAAAAACTGTTGCATTTTTATTGTATTTTCTGCATCTGGCATTGACTTCTAAGGTCCTAGCTATTCGATCTGGACTGGCAACGTCCAAGCGTGAAGCCTATGTTGCCCGGAACGTAGAAATGACCATAACTTTCACACTGGTTGCAATTACTCGTTTTATACAATGGAAAAACTGGTGTTTTTATAATGTATTTTATGACCCTGGCGTTGACTTCTAAGGCCGTAGCTATTCGATGTGGTGGAGCAACGCCCGAGAGTGAAGCCTAGGTTGCCCGGAACGTAGAAATGGCCATACATTTCACACTCGTGCAATTATTCGTTTTAGATGATGCAAAAACTAATGTATTTATTTTGTATTTTATGCCTCTGGCGTTGCCTTCTTAGGCGCTAACTATTTGATCTGGTGGACCAACGCCCCAGAGTGAAGCCTAGGTCTCCCGGAACGTAGAAATGGCCATTACTTTCAGACTGGATGCAATTATTCCTGTTATACGATGATAAAACTGATGTATTTTTATTGTATATAATGCTTCGGGCGTTGACTACTAAGGCCCTAGCTATTCGATCTGGTGGAGCAACGCCCTAGAGTGAAGCCTAGGTTGCTCGAAACGTAGGAATGACCATTCCTTTCACTCTGGTTGCAATTATTCATGCTATACGATGGAAAAACTGTTGTATTTATATTGTATTTTATGCTTGTGTCGTTGACTTCTTAGGCCCTAGCTATTCGATCTGGTGGAGCAACGCCCTAGAGTGAAGCCTAGGTTGCCCGGAACGTACAAATGACCATAACTTTCATACAGGTCGCTATTATTCGTTTTATACGATGGAAAAACTGCTGTACTTATATCGTATTTTATGCTTCTGGCGTTGACTTCTTAGGACCTAACTATTCGATCTGGTGGAAGAACGCCCTAGAGAGAAGCCTATGTTTCTCGGAACATAGAAATGACCATCACTTTCACACTGGTTGCAATTATTCCTGTTATACGGTGGAAAAGCTGTTGTATTTTTATTGCGTTTCATGCTTCGGGCGTTGACTACTAAGGCCCTAACTATGCGATCTGGTGGAGCAACGCCCTAGAGTGAAGCCTAGGTTGCCCCAAGCGTAGGAATGACCATTCCTTTCACTCTGGTTGCAATTATTCATGCTATACGATGGAAAAACTGTTGTATTTATATTGTATTTTATGCTTGTGTCGTTGACTTTTTAGGCCCTAGCTATTCGATCTGGTGGAGCAACTCCCTAGAGTGAAGCCTAGTTTGCCCGGAACGTAGAAATGACCATAACTTTCACACAGGTTGCTATAATTCGTTTTATACGATGGAAGAACTGCTGTACTTATATTGTATTTTATGCCTCTGGCGTTGACTTCTTAGGCCCTAGCTATTCGATCTGGTGGAAGAAGGCCCTAGAGTGAAGCCTAGGTTGCCCGGACCGTAGAAATGACCATCACTTTCACACTGGTTGCAATTATTCCTGTTATACGTTGGAAAAACTTTTATATCTTTATTGTATTTTATGCTTCTGGCATTGACTTCTTTTGCCGTATCTGTTCGATCTGGTGGCGCAACGCCCTAGAGTGACGCCTAGGTTGCACGGAACGTCGAAATGACCATTACCTGCACACTTGTTGCAATTATTCGTGTTATACAATGGATAAATTGTGGTATTTCTATTGTATATTATGCTTCTGGCGTTGACTTGTAATGCCGTAGCTATTCGATGTGGTGGACCAACGCCCTAGAGTGAAGCCTAGTTTGCCCGGAACGTAGAAATGATCATTACCTTCACACTGCTTGCAATTATACATTTTATAAGATGGAAAAACTGCTGTAGATATGTTGTAGTTTATTCGTCTGGCATTGAATTCCAAGTCCCTAGCTGTTCGATCTGGTGGAGCGACGCCCTAGTGTGAAGCCTAGGTTACCCGGAACATAGAAATGACCAGTACTTTCACACTGGATGCAGCTGTCCTGTTATACGATGGAAAATCTGATTCATTTTTATTGTATTTTATTGTTCTGGCGTTGTATTCAAAGTCCCTAACTATTCGATCTCGTGGAGCAACGCCCTGGAGTTAACCCCAGGTTGCCCGGAACGTAGAAATGACCATAACTTTCACACTGTTTGCAATCATTCATTTTATACGATGGAAAAGCTGTTTTATTTATATTGATTTTTATGCTTCTGGAGTTGACGTCTAAGGCCGTAGCTATTCGATGTGGTGGCGCAACGCCCAAGAGTGAAACCTACGTTGCCCGGAACGTAGAAGTGACCAGTACTTTCACATGGGTGCAGTTATTCCTGTTATACGATGGACAAACTGTTGCATTTTTACTGTATTTTATGCTTCTGGCGTTGTATTCAAAGTCCCTAACTATTCGATCTAGTGGAGCAACGCGCTTTGGCTAAGTCCAGGTTGCCCGGAACGTAGAAATGGCCATTACTTTCACACTGGTTGCAATTATTCGATTTAGACGTTGGAAAAACTATTGTACATATATCGTACTTTATGCTTCTGGCGTTGACTTCATAGGCCCTAGCTATTCGATCTGGTGGAGCAACGCACTACAGTGAAGCCTAGGTTGCCCGGATGGTAGAAATGACCATAACTTTCACACTGGTTGCAATTATTCGTTTTATACAATGGAAAAGCTGTTGTATTTATATTCTATTTTATACTTCGGGCGTTGACTTCTAAGGCCCTAACTATTCGATCTGGGGGAGCAACGCCCCAGAGTGAAGCCTAGGTTGCCCGGAACGTAGAAATGACCATTACTTTCACACTGTTTGCAATTATTCATTTTATATGGTGGAAAGTCTGTTGTACTTATGTTGTATTTTATTCTTCTGGCGTTGAATTCTAAGTCCCTAGCTATCGATCTGGTGGAGCAACGCCCAAGAGTGAAGCCTAGGTTGCCCGGAACGTAGAAACGACCATTACTTTCAGACTGTTTGCAATTATTCATTTTATATGATGGAAAAACTGTTGTACTTATATTGTATTTTATGCTTCTGGAGTATGCTTCTAAAGCCGTAGCCATTCGATGTGGTGGAGCAACGCCCAAGAGTGAAACCTAGGTTGCACGGAACGTAGAAATGACCATAGCTTTCACACTGGTTGCAATTATGCGTTTTATACAATGGAAAAACTGTTCTATTTATTTTGTATTTTATGCTTCGGGCGTTGACTTCTAAGTCCCTAGCTATTCGATCTGGTGGAGCAACGCCATAGAGTGAAGCCTAGGTTACCCTGAACTTTGAAATGACCAGTACTTTCACATGGGTGCAGTTATTCCTGTTATACGATGGACAAACTGTTGCATTTTTACTGTATTTTATGCTTCTGGCGTTGTACTCAAAGTCCCTAACTATTCGATCTGGTGGAGCAACGCGCTAGGGTTAAGTCCAGGTTGCCCGTAACGTAGAAATGACCATAACTTTCACACTGGTTGTAATTATTCGTTTTATACAATGGAAAAACTGATCCATTTATTTTGTATTTTATGCTTCGGGCGTTGACTTCTAAGGACCTAACTATTCGATCTGGTGAACCAACGCTCTAGAGTGAAGCATAGGTTGCCCGGAACGTAGAAATGAGCATTACTTTCACACTTTTTGCAATTATTCATTCTATAAGATGGAAAAACTGTTGTACTTATGTTGTATTTTATTCTTCTGGCGTTGAATTCTAAGTCCCTAGCTATTCGATCTGGTGGAGCAACGCTCTAGAGTGAAGCCTAGGTTACACGGAACGTAGAAATGACCAGTACTTTCACACTGGTTGCAGTTATTCCTGTTATACGATGGAAAAACTGTTGCATTTTTATTGTATTTTATGCTTCTGGCGTTGTATTCAAAGCCCCTAACTATTCGATCTGGTGGCGCAACGCCCTAGAGTGAGGCCCAGGACGCCCGGAACGTAATAATGACCATTACATTCACACCGGTTGCAATTATTCCAGTTATGCGAAGGAAAAACTGTTGTAACTTTATTGTATTTTATGCATCGGGCGCTGACTTCTAAGGCCCTAAATATTCGATCTGGAGGAGCAACGCCCTATAGTTAAGCCTAGGTTGCCCGGAACGTAGATATGGCCATTACTTTCACACTGGATGCAATTATTCGTTTTATACGTTGGAAAATCTGTTGTATTTATTCTGTATTTTATGCTTCGGGCGTTGACTTCTAAGGCCCTAACTATTCGATCTGATGGAGCAACGCCCTAGAGTGAAGCCTAGGTTGCCCGGAACGTAGAAATGACCATTACCTTCACACTGATTGCAATTATACATTTTATACGATGGAAAAAACTGTTGTACATATGTTGTATTTTAGTCTTCTGGCGCTGAATTCTAAGTCCCTAGCTATTCGGTCTGGTGCAGCAACGCCCTAGAGTGAAGCCTAGGTTACCGGGAACATAGAAATGACCAGTACTTTCACACTGGTTGCAATTATTCCTGTTTTACAATGGAAAAACTGTTGCATTTTTGTTGTATTTCATGCTTCTGGCGTTGTATTCAAAGTCCCTAACTACTCGATCTGGTAGAGCAACGCCCTGGAGTTAAGCCTAGGTCGCCCGGAACGTAGAAATGACCTTTACCTTCACACTGTTTTCTAATATACATTATATACGATGGAAAAACTGTAGTATTTTTATTGAATTTTATGCTTCTGGCGTTGACTTCTAAGTCCCTAGCTATCCGATCTGGTGGAGCAACGCCCTTAAGCGAAGCCTAGGTTGCCCGGAACGTAGAAATGACCTGTAGTTTCACACTGGTTGCAATCATTCCTGTTATACGATGGAAAAACTGTTGCATTTTTATTGTATTTTATGCTCCTGGCGTTGTATTCAAAGTCCCTAACTGTTCGATGTGGTGGAGCAACGCCCTGGAGTTTGGCCTAGGCTGCCCGGAACGTAGAAATGACCATAACTTTCACACTGTTTGCAATCATTCATTTTATACGTTGGAAATGCTGTTGTATCTATATTGTATTTTATGCTTCTGGAGTAGACTTCTAAGGCCGTAGCTATTCGATGTGGAGGAGCAACGCCATAAAGTGAAGCCTAGGTTGCCCGGAACGTTGAAATGACCTGTACGTTCACACTGGTTGCAATTATTCCTGTTATACGATGGAAAAACTGATGCATTTTTATTGTATTTTATGCTTCTGGCGTTAAATTCTAAGTACCTATCTGTTCGATCTGGTGGAGCAACGCCCTACAGTTAAGCCTAGGTTACCCGGAACCTAGAATTGACCTTTACTTTCACACTGTTTGCAAATATACATTATATACGATGGAAAAGCTATTGTATTTATATTGTATTTTATGCTTCTGGCGCTGACTTCTTAGGCCCTAACTATTCGATCTGGTGGAACAAAGCCCTAGAGTGAAGCCTAGGTTGCCCGGAACGTAGGAGTGACCTTTACTTTCACACTGCTTGCAATTATACATTTTATACGATGGCAGAACTGCTATACTTATGTTGTATTTTATGCTTCTGGCGTTGACTTCTAAGGCCCTAACTATTCGATCTGGTGGAGGAACGCCCTAGAGTGAAGCCTAGGTTGGCCGGAACGTAGAAATGACCTGTACTTTCACACTGGTTGCAATTATTCCTGTTATACGATGGAAAAACTGCTGCATTTTTATTGTATTTTATGCTTCTGGCGTTAAATTCTAAGTACCGAACTATGCGATCTGGAGGAGCAACGCCCTATAGTTAAGCCTATGTTGCCCGGAACGTAGAAATGACCATTACTTTCACACTGGTTGCAATTATTCCTGTTATACGATGGAAAAACTGTTGCATTTTTATTGTATTTTATGCTTGTGGGGTTGACTTCTAAGTCCCTAGCTATTCGATCTGGTGGAGCAAGGCCCTAGAGCGAAGCCTAGGTTGCCCGGAACGTAGAGATGACCTTTACTTTCACACTGGTTGCAGTTATCCCTGTTATACGATGGAAAAACTGTTCTATTTATTTTGTATTTCATGCTTCGGGCGTTGACTTCTAAGGCCCTAACTATTCGATCTGGTGGAACAACGCCCAACAGTTAAGCCTAGGTTGCCCGGAACGTAGAAATGACCTATACCTTCACACTGTTTGCAGATATACATTATATACGATGGTAAAGCTGTTGTATTTATATTGGATTTTATGCTTCTGGCGTTGACTTCTTAGGCCCTAACTATTAGATCTGGTGGAAGAACGCCCTTAAGCGAAGCCTAGGTTGCCCGGAACGTAGAAATGACCAGTACTTTCACTCTGGTTGCAGTTATTCCTGTTATACAATGGAGAAACTGTTGCATTTTTAATGTATTTTATGCTTCTGCCGTTGTACTCAAAGTCCCTAACTATTCGATCTGGTGGAGCAACGCCCTGGAGTTAAGCCAAGGTTGCCCGGAACGTAGAAATGACCATTACCTTCACACTGCTTGCAATTATACATTTTATACGATGGAAAAAACTGTTGTACATATGTTGTATTTTATTCTTCTGGCGCTGAATTCTAAATCCCTAGCTATTCGGTCTGGTGCAGCAACGTCCTAGAGTGAAGCCTAGGTTACCGGGAACATAGAAATGACCAGTACTTTCACAGTGGTTGCAGTTATTCCTGTTATACGATGGAAAAACTGTTGCATTTTTATTGTATTTTATGCTCCTGGCTTTGTATTCAAAGTCCCTAACTGTTCGATCTGGTAGAGCAACGCCCTGGAGTTAAGCTTAGGTTGCCCGGAACGTAGAAGTGAACATAACTTTCACACTGTTTGCAATCATTCATTTTATACGATGGAAACACTGTTATAATTATGTTGTATTTTATTCTTCTGGCGTTGAATTCTAAGTCCCTAGCTGTTCGATCTGGTGGAGCAACGCCCTAGAGTGAAGCCTAGGTTACCCGGAACATAGAAATGACCAGTACTTTCACACTGGTTGCAGCTTTCCTGTTATACGATGGAAAAACTGTTGCATTTTTATTGTATTTTATGCTTCTGGCGTTAAATTCTATGTACCGAACTATGCGATCTGGAGGAGCAGCGCCCTACAGTTAAGCCTATGTTGCCCGGAACGTAGAAATGACCTTTACTTTCACACTGTCTGCAAATACACATCCTATACAATGCAAAAGCTGTTGTATTTATATCGTATTTTGTGCTTCTGGCGTTGACTTCTTAGGCCCTAACTATTCGATCTGGTGGAGCACCTCCCTAGAGTGAAGCCTAGGTTGCCCGGAACGTAGAAATGACCAGTACTTTCACTCTGGTTGCAGTTATTCCTGTTATACAATGGAGAAACTGTTGCATTTTTAATGTATTTTATGCTTCTGCCGTTGTACTCAAAGTCCCTAACTATTCGATCTGGTGGAGCAACGCCCTGGAGTTAAGCCAAGGTTGCCCGGAACGTAGAAATGACCATTACCTTCACACTGCTTGCAATTATACATTTTATACGATGGAAAAAACTGTTGTACATATGTTGTATTTTATTCTTCTGGCGCTGAATTCTAAATCCCTAGCTATTCGGTCTGGTGCAGCAACGTCCTAGAGTGAAGCCTAGGTTACCGGGAACATAGAAATGACCAGTACTTTCACAGTGGTTGCAGTTATTCCTGTTATACGATGGAAAAACTGTTGCATTTTTATTGTATTTTATGCTCCTGGCTTTGTATTCAAAGTCCCTAACTGTTCGATCTGGTGGAGCAACGCCCTGGAGTTAGGCCTAGGCTGCCCGGAACGTAGAAATGACCATAACTTTCACACTGTTTGCAATCATTCATTTTATACGTTGGAAATGCTGTTGTATCTATATTGTATTTTATGCTTCTGGAGTATACTTCTAAGGCCGTAGCTATTCGATGTGGTGGAGCAACGCCCTACAGTTAAGCCTAGGTTACCCGGAACCTAGAATTGACCTTTACTTTCACACTGTTTGCAAATATACATTATATACGATGGAAAAGCTGTTCTTTTTATATTGTATTTTATGCTTCTGACGTTGACTTCTCAGGCCCTAACTATTCGATCTGGTGGAACAACGCCCTAGAGTGAAGCCTAGGTTGCCCGGAACGTAGAAATGACCATAACTTTCACACTGGTTGCAATTATTCGTTTCATACAATGGAAAAACTGTTCTATTTATTTTGTATTTTATGCTTCGCGCGTTGACTTCTAAGGCCCTAACTATTCGATCTGGTGGAGCAACGCCCTACAGTTAAGCCTAGGTTGCCCGGAACGTAGAAATGACCTTTACCTTCACACTGTTTTCTAATATACATTATATACGATGGAAAAACTGTTGTATTTTTATTGTATTTTATATTTCTGGCGTTGACTTCTAAGTCCCTAGCTATTCGATCTGGTGGAGCAACGCCCCTAAGCGAAGCCTAGGTTGCCCGGAACGTAGAAATGACCTGTACTTTCACACTGGTTGCAATCATTCCTGTTATACGATGGAAAAACTGTTGTACTTATGTTGTATTTTATGTTTCTGGCGTTGAATTCTAAATCCCTAACTATTCGATCTGGTGGAGCAACGGCGTAGAGTAAAGCCTAGGTTGCCGGAACGTAGAAATGACCGTTACTTTCACAATGTTTCCAAATATACATTATATATCATGGAAAAGCAGTTGTATTTATATTGTATTTTATGCTTGTGGCGTTGACTTCTTAGGCCCTAATTATTTGGTCTGGTGGAGCCCCGCCCTGTAGTGAAGCCTAGGTTGCCCGGAACGTGGAATAGACCATTACCTTCACACTGGTTGCAATTATTCCTGTTATACGATGGAAAAACTGTTCTATTTATTTTGTATTTCATGCTTCGGGCGTTGACTTCTAAGGCCCTAACTATTCGATCTGGTGGAGCAACGATCTTGAGTGAAGCCTAGGTTGCCCGAAACGTAGAAATGACCATTACTTTCAGACTGCTTGCAATTATTCTTTTTATACGATGGAAAAACTGTTGTATTTTTATTGTATTTTATGCGTCTGGAGTTGTTTTCTAAGGCCCTAACTACTCGACCTGGTGGAGCAACGCCCTAGAGTGAAGCCTAGGTTGCTCGGAACGTAGAAATGCCCATTACTTTCACCCTGGTTGTAATTATACCTGTTATACGATGGAATAACTGTTGTATTAATTTTGTATTTTATGATTCGGGCTATGACTTCTAAGGCCCTAGCTATTCGATTTGGTGGAGCAACGACCTAGAGTGAAGCCTAGGTTGCCCGTAACGTAGAAATGACCATATCTTTCACACTGGTTGCAATTATTCGTTTTATACGATGGAAAAACTGTTTTATTAATTTTGTATTTTATGCTTCGTGCGTTGACTTCTAAGGCCCTAACTATTCAATCTGGTGGACCATCGCCCTAGAGTGAAGACTAGGTTGCCCGGAACGTAGAAATGAACATCACTTTCACACTAGTTGCAATTATTCCTATTATACGATGGAAAAACTGTTGTATTTATTTTGTATTTTATGCTTCTGGCGTTGACTTCTTAGGCCCTACCTATTTGATCTGGTGGAGCAACGCCCTAGAGTGAAGCCTGGGTTGCCCGGAACGTAGAAATGACCATAAGTTTCACACTGGTTGCAATTATTCCTTTTATACGATGGAAAAACTGTTGTATTTTTATTGTATTTTATGCTTGTGGGGTTGACTTCTAAGTCCCTAGCTATTGGATCTGGTGGAGCAAGGCCCTAGAGCGAAGCCTAGGTTGCCCGGAACGTAGAAATTACCATTACTTTCACACTGGTTGCAATTATTCCTGTTATACGATGGAAAAACTGCTGCATTTTTATTGTATTTTATGCTTCTGGCGTTAAATTCTAAGTACCGATCTATGCGATCTGGAGGAGCAACGCCCTACAGTTAAACCTATGTTGCCCGGAACGTAGAAATGACCATTACTTTCACACTGGTTGCAATTAGTCCTGTTATACGATGGAAAAAAAGTTGTATTTTTATTGTATTTTATGCTTGTGGGGTTGACTTCTAAGTCCCTAGCTATTCGATCTGGTGGACCAAGGCCCTAGAGCGAAGCCTAGGTTGCCCGGAACGTAGAAATGACCTTTACTTTCACACTGGTTGCAGTTATCCCTGTTATACGATGGAAAAACTGTTCTATTTATTTTGTATTTCATGCTTCTGGCGCTGACTTCTTAGGCCCTAACTATTCGATCTGGTGGAACAAAGCCCTAGAGTGAAGCCTAGGTTGCCCGGAACGTAGAAATGACCTTTACTTACACACTGTTTGCAAATATACATTATATACGATGGAAAAGCTGTTGTATTTATATTGTATTTTATGCTTCTGGAGTTGACTCCTAAGGCCGTAGCTATTCGATGTGGTGGAGCACCGCCCAAGAGTGAAACCTCGGTTGCCCGGAACGTAGAAATGACCATTACTTTCACACTGGTTGCAATTATTCCTGTTATACGATGGAAAAACTGTTGCATTTTTATTGTAATTTATGCTTGTGGGGTTGACTTCACAGTCCCTAGCTATCGATCTGGTGGAGCAAGGCCCTAGAGCGAAGCCTAGGTTGCCCGGAACGTAGAAATGACCTGTACTTTCACACTGGTTGCAATTATTCCTGTTATACTATGGAAAAACTGTTGCATTTTTATTGTATTTTATGCTTCTGACGTTAAATTTTAAGTCCCTAGCTATGCGATCTGGTGGAGCAGCGCCCTACAGTTAAGCCTAGGATGCCCGGAACCTAGAAATGACCTTTACTTTCACACTGTTTGCAAATATACATTATATACGGTGGAAAAGCTGTTGTATTTATATTGTATTTTATGCTTCTGGCGTTGTCTTCTTAGGCCCTAACTATTCGATCTGGTGTAGCAATGCTCTAGAGTAAAGCCTAGGTTGCCCGGAAGGTAGAAATGACCATTAACTTCACACTGCTTGCAATTATACATTTTATACGATGGAAACACTGATATAATTATGTTGTATTTTCTTCTCGTGGCGTTGAATTCTAAGTCCCTAGCTTTTCGGTCTGGTGGAGCAACGCCCTAGAGTGAAACCTAGGTTGCCCGTAACGTAGAAATGACCTGTACTTTCACACTGGTTGCAATTATTCCTTTTATACGATGGAAAAACTGTTGTATTTTTATTGTGTTTTATGCTTCTGGCGTTGACTTCTTAGTCGCTAGCTATTCGATCTGGTGGAGCAACGCCCTACAGCGAAACCTAGGTTGCCCGGAACGTAGAAATGACCTGTACTTTCACACTGGTTGCATTTATTCCTGTTATACGATGGAAAAACTGTTGCATTTTTATTGTATTTTGTGCTTCTGGTGTTGTATTCAAAGTCCCTAACTATTCGATCTGGTGGAGCAACGCCCTGGAGTTAAGCCTAGGTTGCCCGGAACGTAGAAATGACCATAACTTTCACACTGGTTGCAATAATTCCTTTTATACGATGGAAAAACTGTTTTATTTTTATTGTGTTTTATGCTTCTGGCGTTGACTTCTTAGTCGCTAGCTATTCGATCTGGTGGAGCAACGCCCTACAGCGAAACCTAGGTTGCCCGGAACCAAGAAATGACCTTTACTTTCACACTGTCTGCAACTATACATTATATACGATGGAAAAGCTGTTGTATTTATATTGTATTTTATGCTTCTGACGTTGACTTCTCAGGCCCTAACTATTCGATCTGGTGGAACAACGCCCTAGAGTGAAGCCTAGGTTGCCGGGAACGTAGAAATGACCTTAACTTTCACACTGGTTGTAATTATACGTTTCATACAATGGAAAAACTGTTATATTTATTTTGTATTTTATGCTTCGCGCGTTGACTTCTAAGGCCCTAACTATGCGATCTGGTGGAGCAACGCTCTTGAGTGAAGCCTCGGTTGCCCGGAACGTAGAAATGACCAGTACTTTCACTCTGTTTGCAGTTATTCCTGTTATACAATGGAGAAACTGTTGCATTTTGAATGTATTTTATGCTTCTGCCGTTGTACTCAAAGTCCCTAACTATTCGATCTGGTAGAGCAACGCCCTGGAGTTAGGCCTAGGTTGCCCGGAAGGTAGAAATGACCATAACTTTCACACTGTTTGCAATCATTCATTTTATACGTTGGAAATGCTGTTGTATCTATATTGTATTTTATGCTTCTGGAGTTGACTCCTAAGGCCGTTGCTATTCGATGCGGTGGAGCAACGCCCAAGAGTGAAACCTAGGTTGCCCGGAACGTAGAAATGACCATTACTTTCACACTGGATGCAATTATTCCTTTTATACGATGGAAAAACTGTTGCATGTTTATTGTATTTTATGCTTCTGGCGTTAAATTCTAAGTCCCTAACTATGCGATCTGGTGGAGCAACGCCCTGACGTAAAGCCTAGGTTGCCCGGAACGTAGAAATGACCATAACTTTCACACTGGTTGCAATTATTCCTTTTATACGACGGAAAAACTGTTGTATTTTTATTGTGTTTTATGCTTCTGGCGTTGACTTCTTAGTCGCTAGCTACTCGATCTGGTGGAGCAACGCCCTACAGCGAAACCTAGGTTGCCCGGAACGTAGAAATGACCTGTACTTTCACACTGGTTGCAATTATTCCTGTTATACGATGGAAAAACTGTTGCATTTTTATTGTATTTTATGCTTCTGGCGTTAAATTTTAAGTCCATAGCTATGCGATCTGGTGGAGCAACGCCCTACAGTTAAGCCTAGGTTGCCCGGAACCAAGAAATGACCTTTACTTTCACACTGTTTGCAAATATACATTATATACGATGGAAAAGCTGTTGTATTTATATTGTATTTTATGCTTCTTACGTTGACTTCTCAGGCCCTAACTATTCGATCTGGTGGAACAACGCCCTAGAGTGAAGCCTAGGTTGCCCGGAACGTAGAAATGACCATAACTTTCACACTGGTTGCAATTATTCGTTTCATACAATGGAAAAACTGTTCTATTTATTTTGTATTTTATGCTTCGCGCGTTGACTTCTAAGTCCCTCGCTATTCGGTCTGGTGCAGCAACGCCCTAGAGTGAAGCCTAGGTTACCGGGAACATAGAAATGACCAGTACATTCACACTGGTTGCAGTTATTCCTATCATACGATGGAATGACTGTTGCATTTTTATTGTATTTTATGCTTCTGGCGTTGACTTCTAAGTCCCTTGCTATTCGATCTGGTGGAGCAACTCCCAACAGCGAAACCTAGGTTGCCCGTAACGTAGAAATGACCTATACTTTCACACTGGTTGCAATTATTCCTGTTATACGATGGTAAAACTGTTGCACTTTTATTGTATTTTATGCTTCTGGCGTTGACTTCTAAGTCCTTAGCTATTCGATCTGGTGCAGCAACTCCCTACAGCGAAACCTACGTTGACCGTAACGTAGAAATGACCTGTAATTTCACACTGGTTGCAATTATTCCTGTTATACGATGGAAAAACTGTTGCATTTTTATTATATTTTATGCTTGTGGGGTTGACGTCTAAGTCCCTAGCTATTCGATCTGGTGGAGCAAGGCCCTAGTGCGAAGCCTAGGTTGCCCGGAACGTAGAAATGACCTGTACTTTCACACTGGTTGCAATTATTCATGTTATACAATAGAAAAACTGTTGCATTTTTATTGTATTTTATGCTTCTGGCGTTAAATTTTAAGTCCCTAGCTATGCGATCTGGTGGAGCAACACCCTACAGTTAAGCCTAGGTTGCCCGGAACCTAGAAATGACCTTTACTTTCACACTGTTTGCAAATATACATTATATACGATGGAAAAGCTGTAGTATTTATATTGTATTGTATGCTTCTGACGTTGACTTCTTAGGCCCTAACTTTTCGATCTGGTGGAACAACGCTCTATAGTGAAGCCTAGGTTGCCCGGAACGTAGAAATGACCGTTACTTTCACAATGTTTGCAATCATTCATTGTATACGGTGGAAAAACTCTTGTATTTATATTGTATTTTATGCTTCTGGCGTTGACTTCTAAAGCCGTAGCTATTCGATGTTGTGGAGCAACGCCCTAGAGTGAAGCCTATGTTGCACGGAACGTAGAAATGACAATAATCTTCACACTGGTTGCAATTATTCGTTTTATGCAATGGAAAAACTGTTCTATTAATTTTGTATTTTATGCTTGGGGCGTTGACTTCCAAGTCCCTAACAATTCGATCTGGTGGAGCAACGCCCTAGAGTAAAGACAAGGTTGCACGGAACGTAGGAATGACCATAACTTTCACACTGGTTGAAATTATTCTTTTCAACGATGGAAAACTGTTGTATTTTTATTGTATTTTATGCTTCTGGCGTTGAATTCTAAGTCCCTAACTATTCGATCTGGTGGAGCAACGCCCTACAGCGAAACCTAGGTTGCCCGGAACGTAGAAATGACCTGTACTTTCACACTGGTTGCAATTATTCCTGTTATACGATGGAAAAACTGTTGCATTTTTATTGTATTTTATGCTTCTGGCGTTAAATTTTAAGTCCATAGCTATGCGATCTGGTGGAGCAACGCCCTACAGTTAAGCCTAGGTTGCCCGGAACCAAGAAATGACCTTTACTTTCACACTGTTTGCAAATATACATTATATACGATGGAAAAGCTGTTGTATTTATATTGTATTTTATGCTTCTTACGTTGACTTCTCAGGCCCTAACTATTCGATCTGGTGGAACAACGCCCTAGAGTGAAGCCTAGGTTGCCCGGAACGTAGAAATGACCATAACTTTCACACTGGTTGCAATTATTCGTTTCATACAATGGAAAAACTGTTCTATTTATTTTGTATTTTATGCTTCGCGCGTTGACTTCTAAGTCCCTCGCTATTCGGTCTGGTGCAGCAACGCCCTAGAGTGAAGCCTAGGTTACCGGCAACATAGAAATGACCAGTACATTCACACTGGTTGCAGTTATTCCTATCATACGATGGAAAGACTGTTGCATTTTTATTGTATTTTATGCTTCTGGCGTTGACTTCTAAGTCCCTTGCTATTCGATCTGGTGGAGCAACTCCCAACAGCGAAACCTAGGTTGCCCGTAACGTAGAAATGACCTATACTTTCACACTGGTTGCAATTATTCCTGTTATACGATGGTAAAACTGTTGCACTTTTATTGTATTTTATGCTTCTGGCGTTGACTTCTAAGTCCTTAGCTATTCGATCTGGTGCAGCAACTCCCTACAGCGAAACCTACGTTGACCGTAACGTAGAAATGACCTGTAATTTCACACTGGTTGCAATTATTCCTGTTATACGATGGAAAAACTGTTGCATTTTTATTATATTTTATGCTTGTGGGGTTGACGTCTAAGTCCCTAGCTATTCGATCTGGTGGAGCAAGGCCCTAGTGCGAAGCCTAGGTTGCCCGGAACGTAGAAATGACCTGTACTTTCACACTGGTTGCAATTATTCATGTTATACAATAGAAAAACTGTTGCATTTTTATTGTATTTTATGCTTCTGGCGTTAAATTTTAAGTCCCTAGCTATGCGATCTGGTGGAGCAACACACTACAGTTAAGCCTAGGTTGCCCGGAACCTAGAAATGACCTTTACTTTCACACTGTTTGCAAATATACATTATATACGATGGAAAAGCTGTAGTATTTATATTGTATTGTATGCTTCTGACGTTGACTTCTTAGGCCCTAACTTTTCGATCTGGTGGAACAACGCTCTATAGTGAAGCCTAGGTTGCCCGGAACGTAGAAATGACCGTTACTTTCACAATGTTTGCAATCATTCATTGTATACGGTGGAAAAACTCTTGTATTTATATTGTATTTTATGCTTCTGGCGTTGACTTCTAAAGCCGTAGCTATTCGATGTTGTGGAGCAACGCCCTAGAGTGAAGCCTATGTTGCACGGAACGTAGAAATGACAATAATCTTCACACTGGTTGCAATTATTCGTTTTATGCAATGGAAAAACTGTTCTATTAATTTTGTATTTTATGCTTGGGGCGTTGACTTCCAAGTCCCTAACAATTCGATCTGGTGGAGCAACGCCCTAGAGTAAAGACAAGGTTGCACGGAACGTAGGAATGACCATAACTTTCACACTGGTTGAAATTATTCGTTTTATCCGATGGAAAAGGTCTTGTATCTATATTGTATTTTATGCTTCTGGCGTTGACTTCTAAGGTCCTAGCTATTCAATCTCGTGAGGCAACGTCCAAGAGTGAAGCCTATGTTGCTCGAAACGTAGTAATGACCATTGCTTTCACACTGGTTGCAATTATTCTTTTCAACGATGGAAAACTGTTGTATTTTTATTGTATTTTATGCTTCTGGCGTTGAATTCTAAGTCCCTAACTATTCGATCTGGTGAAGCAACGCCCTGGAGTTAGGCCTAGGTTGCCCGGAAGGTAGAAATGACCATAACTTTCACACTGCTTGCAATTATACATTTTATACGATGGAAACACAGTTATAATTATGTTGTATTTTCTTCTCCTGGCGTTGAATTCTAAGTCCCTAGCTGTTCGATCTGGTGGAGCAACGCCCTAGAGTGAGGCCTAGGTTACCAGGAACATAGAAATGACGAGTACTTTCACACTGGTTGCAGCTTTCCTGTTATACGATGGAAAAACTGTTGCATTTTTATTGTATTTTGTGCTTCTGGTGTTGTATTTAAAGTCCCTAACTATTCGATCTGGTGGAGCAACGCCCTGGAGTTAGCCTGGGTTGCGCGGAACGTAGAAATGACCATAACATTCACACTGGTTGCAATTATTCCTTTTATACGATGGAAAAACTGTGTACTTTTATTGTGTTTTATGCTTCTGGCGTTGACTTCTTAGTCGCTAGCTATTCGATCTGGTGGAGCAACGCCCTACAGCGAAACCTAGGTTGCCCGGAACGTAGAAATGACCTGTACTTTCACACTGGCTGCAATTATTCCTGTTATACGATGGAAAAACTGTTGCATTTTTATTGTATTTTGTGCTTCTGGTGTTGTATTCAAAGTCCCTAACTATTCGATCTGGTGAAGCAACGCCCTGGAGTTAAGCCTAGGTTGCCCGGAACGTAGAAATGACCATAACTTTCACACTGGTTGCAATTATTCCTTTTATACGATGGAAAAACTGTTTTATTTTTATTGTGTTTTATGCTTCTGGCGTTGACTTCTTAGTCGCTAGCTATTCGATCTGGTGGAGCAACGCCCTACAGCGAAACCTAGGTTGCCCGGAACCAAGAAATGACCTTTACTTTCACACTGTTTGCAACTATACATTATATACGATGGAAAAGCTGTTGTATTTATATTGTATTTTATGCTTCTGACGTTGACTTCTCAGGCCCTAACTATTCGATCTGGTGGAACAACGCCCTAGAGTGAAGCCTAGGTTGCCCGGAACGTAGAAATGACCATAACTATCACACTGGTTGTAATTATACGTTTCATACAATGGAAAAACTGTTCTATTTATTTTGTATTTTATGCTTCGCGCGTTGACTTCTAAGGCCCTAACTATGCGATCTGGTGGAGCAACGCTCTTGAGTGAAGCCTCGGTTGCCCGGAACGTAGAAATGACCAGTACTTTCACTCTGTTTGCAGTTATTCCTGTTATACAATGGAGAAACTGTTGCATTTTGAATGTATTTTATGCTTCTGCCGTTGTACTCAAAGTCCCTAACTATTCGATCTGGTGAAGCAACGCCCTGGAGTTAGGCCTAGGTTGCCCGGAAGGTAGAAATGACCATAACTTTCACACTGCTTGCAATCATTCATTTTATACGTTGGAAATGATGTTGTATCTATATTGTATTTAATGCTTCTGGAGTTGACTCCTAAGGCCGTAGCTATTCGATGCGGTGGAGCAACGCCCAAGAGTGAAACCTAGGTTGCCCGGAACGTAGAAATGACCATTACTTTCACACTGGATGCAATTATTCCTTTTATGCGATGGAAAAACTGTTGCATGTTTATTGTATTTTATGCTTCTGGTGTTGTATTCAAAGTCCCTAACTATTCGATCTGGTGGAGCAACGCCCTGGAGTTAGCCTAGGTTGCGCGGAACGTAGAAATGACCATAACATTTACACTGGTTGCACTTATTCCTTTTATACGATGGAAAAACTGTGTATTTTTATTGTGTTTTATGCTTCTGGCGTTGACTTCTTAGTCGCTAGCTATTCGATCTGGTGGAGCAACGCCCTACAGCGAAACCTAGGTTGCCCGGAACGTAGAAATGACCTGTACTTTCACACAGGCTGCAATTATTCCTGTTATACGATGGAAAAACTGTTGCATTTTTATTGTATTTTGTGCTTCTGGTGTTGTATTCAAAGTCCCTAACTATTCGATCTGGTGGAGCAACGCCCTGGAGTTAAGCCTAGGTTGCCCGGAACGTAGAAATGACCATAACTTTCACACTGGTTGCAATTATTCCTTTTATACGATGGAAAAACTGTTTTATTTTTATTGTGTTTTATGCTTCTGGCGTTGACTTCTTAGTCGCTAGCTATTCGATCTGGTGGAGCAACGCCCTACAGCGAAACCTAGGTTGCCCGGAACCAAGAAATGACCTTTACTTTCACACTGTCTGCAACTATACATTATATACGATGGAAAAGCTGTTGTATTTATATTGTATTTTATGCTTCTGACGTTGACTTCTCAGGCCCTAACTATTCGATCTGGTGGAACAACGCCCTAGAGTGAAGCCTAGGTTGCCCGGAACGTAGAAATGACCTTAACTTTCACACTGGTTGTAATTATACGTTTCATACAATGGAAAAACTGTTCTATTTATTTTGTATTTTATGCTTCGCGCGTTGACTTCTAAGGCCCTAACTATGCGATCTGGTGGAGCAACGCTCTTGAGTGAAGCCTCGGTTGCCCGGAACGTAGAAATGACCAGTACTTTCACTCTGTTTGCAGTTATTCCTGTTATACAATGGAGAAACTGTTGCATTTTGAATGTATTTTATGCTTCTGCCGTTGTACTCAAAGTCCCTAACTATTCGATCTGGTGGAGCAACGCCCTGGAGTTAGGCCTAGGTTGCCCGGAAGGTAGAAATGACCATAACTTTCACACTGTTTGCAATCATTCATTTTATACGTTGGAAATGCTGTTGTATCTATATTGTATTTTATGCTTCTGGAGTTGACTCCTAAGGCCGTAGCTATTCGATGCGGTGGAGCAACGCCCAAGAGTGAAACCTAGGTTGCCCGGAACGTAGAAATGACCATTACTTTCACACTGGATGCAATTATTCCTTTTATACGATGGAAAAACTGTTGCATGTTTATTGTATTTTATGCTTCTGGCGTTAAATTCTAAGTCCCTAACTATGCGATCTGGTGGAGCAACGCCCTGACGTAAAGCCTAGGTTGCCCGGAACGTAGAAATGACCATAACTTTCACACTGGTTGCAATTATTCCTTTTATACGATGGAAAAACTGTTGTATTTTTATTGTGTTTTATGCTTCTGGCGTTGACTTCTTAGTCGCTAGCTACTCGATCTGGTGGAGCAACGCCCTACAGCGAAACCTAGGTTGCCCGGAACGTAGAAATGACCTGTACTTTCACACTGGTTGCAATTATTCCTGTTATACGATGGAAAAACTGTTGCATTTTTATTGTATTTTATGCTTCTGGCGTTAAATTTTAAGTCCATAGCTATGCGATCTGGTGGAGCAACGCCCTACAGTTAAGCCTAGGTTGCCCGGAACCAAGAAATGACCTTTACTTTCACACTGTTTGCAAATATACATTATATACGATGGAAAAGCTGTTGTATTTATATTGTATTTTATGCTTCTTACGTTGACTTCTCAGGCCCTAACTATTCGATCTGGTGGAACAACGCCCTAGAGTGAAGCCTAGGTTGCCCGGAACGTAGAAATGACCATAACTTTCACACTGGTTGCAATTATTCGTTTCATACAATGGAAAAACTGTTCTATTTATTTTGTATTTTATGCTTCGCGCGTTGACTTCTAAGTCCCTCGCTATTCGGTCTGGTGCAGCAACGCCCTAGAGTGAAGCCTAGGTTACCGGGAACATAGAAATGACCAGTACATTCACACTGGTTGCAGTTATTCCTATCATACGATGGAAAGACTGTTGCATTTTTATTGTATTTTATGCTTCTGGCGTTGACTTCTAAGTCCCTAGCTATTCGATCTGGTGGAGCAACTCCCAACAGCGAAACCTAGGTTGCCCGTAACGTAGAAATGACCTGTACTTTCACACTGGTTGCAATTATTCCTGTTATACGATGGTAAAACTGTTGCACTTTTATTGTATTTTATGCTTCTGGCGTTGACTTCTAAGTCCTTAGCTATTCGATCTGGTGCAGCAACTCCCTACAGCGAAACCTACGTTGACCGTAACGTAGAAATGACCTGTAATTTCACACTGGTTGCAATTATTCCTGTTATACGATGGAAAAACTGTTGCATTTTTATTATATTTTATGCTTGTGGGGTTGACGTCTAAGTCCCTAGCTATTCGATCTGGTGGAGCAAGGCCCTAGTGCGAAGCCTAGGTTGCCCGGAACGTAGAAATGACCTGTACTTTCACACTGGTTGCAATTATTCCTGTTATACAATAGAAAAACTGTTGCATTTTTATTGTATTTTATGCTTCTGGCGTTAAATTTTAAGTCCCTAGCTATGCGAACTGGTGGAGCAACACCCTACAGTTAAGCCTAGGTTGCCCGGAACCTAGAAATGACCTTTACTTTCACACTGTTTGCAAATATACATTATATACGATGGAAAAGCTGTAGTATTTATATTGTATTGTATGCTTCTGACGTTGACTTCTTAGGCCCTAACTTTTCGATCTGGTGGAACAACGCTCTATAGTGAAGCCTAGGTTGCCCGGAACGTAGAAAAGACCATAACTTTCACACTGGTTGCAATTATTCGTTTCATACAATGGAAAAACTGTTCTTTTATTTTGTATTTTATGCTTCACGCGTTGACTTCTAAGGGCCTAGCTATTCGATCTGGTGGAGCAACGCCCTAGAGTGAAGCCTAGGTTGCCCGGAACGTAGAAATGACCGTTACTTTCACAATGTTTGCAATCATTCATTGTATACGGTGGAAAAACTCTTGTATTTATATTGTATTTTATGCTTCTGGCGTTGACTTCTAAAGCCGTAGCTATTCGATGTTGTGGAGCAACGCCGTAGAGTGAAGCCTATGTTGCACGGAACGTAGAAATGACCATAATCTTCACACTGGTTGCAATTATTCGTTTTATGCAATGGAAAAACTGTTCTATTAATTTTGTATTTTATGCTTGGGGCGTTGACTTCCAAGTCCCTAACAATTCGATCTGGTGGAGCAACGCCCTAGAGTAAAGACAAGGTTGCACGGAACGTAGGAATGACCATAACTTTCACACTGGTTGAAATTATTCGTTTTATCCGATGGAAAAGGTGTTGTATCTATATTGTATTTTATGCTTCTGGCGTTGACTTCTAAGGTCCTAGCTATTCAATCTCGTGAGGCAACGTCCAAGAGTGAAGCCTATGTTGCCCGAAACGTAGTAATGACCATTGCTTTCACACTGGTTGCAATTATTCTTTTCAACGATGGAAAACTGTTGTATTTTTATTGTATTTTATGCTTCTGGCGTTGAATTCTAAGTCCCTAACTATTCGATCTGGTGAAGCAACGCCCTGGAGTTAGGCCTAGGTTGCCCGGAAGGTAGAAATGACCATAACTTTCACACTGCTTGCAATTATACATTTTATACGATGGAAACACAGTTATAATTATGTTGTATTTTCTTCTCCTGGCGTTGAATTCTAAGTCCCTAGCTGTTCGATCTGGTGGAGCAACGCCCTAGAGTGAGGCCTAGGTTACCAGGAACATAGAAATGACGAGTACTTTCACACTGGTTGCAGCTTTCCTGTTATACGATGGAAAAACTGTTGCATTTTTATTGTATTTTGTGCTTCTGGTGTTGTATTTAAAGTCCCTAACTATTCGATCTGGTGGAGCAACGCCCTGGAGTTAGCCTGGGTTGCGCGGAACGTAGAAATGACCATAACATTCACACTGGTTGCAATTATTCCTTTTATACGATGGAAAAACTGTGTACTTTTATTGTGTTTTATGCTTCTGGCGTTGACTTCTTAGTCGCTAGCTATTCGATCTGGTGGAGCAACGCCCTACAGCGAAACCTAGGTTGCCCGGAACGTAGAAATGACCTGTACTTTCACACTGGCTGCAATTATTCCTGTTATACGATGGAAAAACTGTTGCATTTTTATTGTATTTTGTGCTTCTGGTGTTGTATTCAAAGTCCCTAACTATTCGATCTGGTGGAGCAACGCCCTGGAGTTAAGCCTAGGTTGCCCGGAACGTAGAAATGACCATAACTTTCACACTGGTTGCAATTATTCCTTTTATACGATGGAAAAACTGTTTTATTTTTATTGTGTTTTATGCTTCTGTCGTTGACTTCTTAGTCGCTAGCTATTCGATCTGGTGGAGCAACGCCCTACAGCGAAACCTAGGTTGCCCGGAACCAAGAAATGACCTTTACTTTCACACTGTTTGCAACTATACATTATATACGATGGAAAAGCTGTTGTATTTATATTGTATTTTATGCTTCTGACGTTGACTTCTCAGGCCCTAACTATTCGATCTGGTGGAACAACGCCCTAGAGTGAAGCCTAGGTTGCCCGGAACGTAGAAATGACCATAACTATCACACTGGTTGTAATTATACGTTTCATACAATGGAAAAACTGTTCTATTTATTTTGTATTTTATGCTTCGCGCGTTGACTTCTAAGGCCCTAACTATGCGATCTGGTGGAGCAACGCTCTTGAGTGAAGCCTCGGTTGCCCGGAACGTAGAAATGACCAGTACTTTCACTCTGTTTGCAGTTATTCCTGTTATACAATGGAGAAACTGTTGCATTTTGAATGTATTTTATGCTTCTGCCGTTGTACTCAAAGTCCCTAACTATTCGATCTGGTGAAGCAACGCCCTGGAGTTAGGCCTAGGTTGCCCGGAAGGTAGAAATGACCATAACTTTCACACTGCTTGCAATCATTCATTTTATACGTTGGAAATGATGTTGTATCTATATTGTATTTAATGCTTCTGGAGTTGACTCCTAAGGCCGTAGCTATTCGATGCGGTGGAGCAACGCCCAAGAGTGAAACCTAGGTTGCCCGGAACGTAGAAATGACCATTACTTTCACACTGGATGCAATTATTCCTTTTATGCGATGGAAAAACTGTTGCATGTTTATTGTATTTTATGCTTCTGGTGTTGTATTCAAAGTCCCTAACTATTCGATCTGGTGGAGCAACGCCCTGGAGTTAGCCTAGGTTGCGCGGAACGTAGAAATGACCATAACATTTACACTGGTTGCACTTATTCCTTTTATACGATGGAAAAACTGTGTATTTTTATTGTGTTTTATGCTTCTGGCGTTGACTTCTTAGTCGCTAGCTATTCGATCTGGTGGAGCAACGCCCTACAGCGAAACCTAGGTTGCCCGGAACGTAGAAATGACCTGTACTTTCACACAGGCTGCAATTATTCCTGTTATACGATGGAAAAACTGTTGCATTTTTATTGTATTTTGTGCTTCTGGTGTTGTATTCAAAGTCCCTAACTATTCGATCTGGTGGAGCAACGCCCTGGAGTTAAGCCTAGGTTGCCCGGAACGTAGAAATGACCATAACTTTCACACTGGTTGCAATTATTCCTTTTATACGATGGAAAAACTGTTTTATTTTTATTGTGTTTTATGCTTCTGGCGTTGACTTCTTAGTCGCTAGCTATTCGATCTGGTGGAGCAACGCCCTACAGCGAAACCTAGGTTGCCCGGAACCAAGAAATGACCTTTACTTTCACACTGTCTGCAACTATACATTATATACGATGGAAAAGCTGTTGTATTTATATTGTATTTTATGCTTCTGACGTTGACTTCTCAGGCCCTAACTATTCGATCTGGTGGAACAACGCCCTAGAGTGAAGCCTAGGTTGCCCGGAACGTAGAAATGACCTTAACTTTCACACTGGTTGTAATTATACGTTTCATACAATGGAAAAACTGTTCTATTTATTTTGTATTTTATGCTTCGCGCGTTGACTTCTAAGGCCCTAACTATGCGATCTGGTGGAGCAACGCTCTTGAGTGAAGCCTCGGTTGCCCGGAACGTAGAAATGACCAGTACTTTCACTCTGTTTGCAGTTATTCCTGTTATACAATGGAGAAACTGTTGCATTTTGAATGTATTTTATGCTTCTGCCGTTGTACTCAAAGTCCCTAACTATTCGATCTGGTGGAGCAACGCCCTGGAGTTAGGCCTAGGTTGCCCGGAAGGTAGAAATGACCATAACTTTCACACTGTTTGCAATCATTCATTTTATACGTTGGAAATGCTGTTGTATCTATATTGTATTTTATGCTTCTGGAGTTGACTCCTAAGGCCGTAGCTATTCGATGCGGTGGAGCAACGCCCAAGAGTGAAACCTAGGTTGCCCGGAACGTAGAAATGACCATTACTTTCACACTGGATGCAATTATTCCTTTTATACGATGGAAAAACTGTTGCATGTTTATTGTATTTTATGCTTCTGGCGTTAAATTCTAAGTCCCTAACTATGCGATCTGGTGGAGCAACGCCCTGACGTAAAGCCTAGGTTGCCCGGAACGTAGAAATGACCATAACTTTCACACTGGTTGCAATTATTCCTTTTATACGATGGAAAAACTGTTGTATTTTTATTGTGTTTTATGCTTCTGGCGTTGACTTCTTAGTCGCTAGCTACTCGATCTGGTGGAGCAACGCCCTACAGCGAAACCTAGGTTGCCCGGAACGTAGAAATGACCTGTACTTTCACACTGGTTGCAATTATTCCTGTTATACGATGGAAAAACTGTTGCATTTTTATTGTATTTTATGCTTCTGGCGTTAAATTTTATGTCCCTAGCTATGCGATCTGGTGGAGCAACGCCCTACAGTTAAGCCTAGGTTGTCCGGAACGTGTAAATGACCTCTACTTTCACACTCTTTGCAAATATACATCATATACCATGGAAAAACTGTTGTATTTTTATTGTATTTTATGCTTCTGACGTCGACTTCTAAGTCCCTAGCTATTCGATCTGGTGGAGCAACGCCCTTAAGCGAAGCCTAGGTTGCCCGGAACGTAGAAATGACCTGTACTTTCACACTGTTTGCAAATATACATTATATACGACGGAAAAGCTATTGTATTTATATTGTATTTTATGCTTCTGGCGCTGACTTCTTAGGCCCTAACTATTCGATCTGGTGGAACAAAGCCCTAGAGTGAAGCCTAGGTTGCCCGGAACGTAGAAATGACTTTTACTTTCACACTGCTTGCACTTATACATTTTATACGATGGCAGAACTGCTATACTTATGTTGTATTTTATGCTTCTGGCGTTGCCTTCTTAGGCCCTAACTATTAGATCTGGTGGAAGAACGAACTAGAGTGAACCCTAGGTTGCCCGGAACGTAGAAATGACCTTTACTTACACACTGTTTGCAATTATTCGTTTCATACAATGGAAAAACTGTTCTATTTATTCTGTATTTTATGCTTCGCGCGTTGACTTCTAAGGCCCTAACTATTCGATCTGGTGGAGCAACGCTCTTGAGTGAAGCCCAGATTGCCCGAAACGTAGAAATGACCATTACTTTGACACTGGTTGCAATTATTCGTTTTATACGATGGAAAAACTGTTGTATTAATTTTGTATTTTATGCTTCTGGCGTTGATTTCTTAGGCCCTAACTATTCGATCTGGTGGACCAACACCCCAGAGCGAAGCCTAGGTCGCCCGGACCTATGACCATCACTTTCACTCTGGTTGCAATTATTCCTGCTTTACGATGGAAAAGCTGTTGTATTTATATTGTATTTTATGCATCTGGAATTGACTTCTAAGGCAGTAGCTATTCGATGTGGTGGAGCAACGCCCAAGAGTGAAACCTAGGTTGCCCGGAACGTAGTAATGACCATTACTTTCACACTGGTCAAAATTATTCCTTTTATATGATGGAAAGACTGTTGTATTTTTATTGTATTTTTTGCTTCTGGCGTTAAATTCTATGTACCGAACTATGCGATCTGGAGGAGCAACGCCCTACAGTTAAGCCTATGCTGCCCGGAACGTAGAAATGACCTTTACTTTCACACTGTTTGCAAATATACATCATACACGATGGAGACGCTGTTGTATTTATATTGTATTTTATGCTTCGGGCGTTGACTTCTTAGGCCCTAACTATTCGATCTGGTGGAGCATCGCCCTAGAGTCAAGCCTAGGTTGCCCGGAACGTAGAAATGACCAGTACTTTCACTCTGGTTGCAGTTGTTCCTGTCATACAATGGAGAAACTGTTGCATTTTTAATGTATTTTATGCTTCTGCCGTTGTACTCAAAGTCCCTAACTATTCGATCTGGTGGAGCAACGCCCTACAGTTAAGCCTAGGTTGCCCGGAACGTAGAAATGACCTTTATTTCACACTGTTGGCAATTATTCCTTTTATACGATATAAAAACTGTTGTATTTTTATTGTATTTTATGCTCCTGGCGTTGACTTCTGAGGCCCTAACTATTCGATCTTTTGGAGTAACGCCCTACAGTTAAGCCTAGGTTGCCCGGTACGTAGAAATTACCTTTACTTTCACACTGTTTGCAAATATACATTATATACGATGGCAAAGCTATTGTATTTATATTGTATTTTATGCTTCTGGCGCTGACTTCTTATGCCCTAACTTTTCGATCTGGTGGAACAAAGCCATAGAGTGAAGCCTAGGTTGCCCGGAACGTAGAAATGACTTTTACTTTCACACTGCTTGCACTTATACATTTTATACGATGGCAGAACTGCTATACTTATGTTGTATTTTATGCTTCTGGCGTTGCCTTCTTAGGCCCTAACTATTCGATCTGGTGGAAGAACGAACTAGAGTGAACCCTAGGTTGCCCGGAACGTAGAAATGACCTGTACTTTCACACTGGCTGCAATTATTCCTGTTATACGATGGAAAAACTGTTGCATTTTTATTGTATTTTGTGCTTCTGGTGTTGTATTCAAAGTCCCTAACTATTCGATCTGGTGGAGCAACGCCCTGGAGTTAAGCCTAGGTTGCCCGGAACGTAGAAATGACCATAACTTTCACACTGGTTGCAATTATTCCTTTTATACGATGGAAAAACTGTTTTATTTTTATTGTGTTTTATGCTTCTGGCGTTGACTTCTTAGTCGCTAGCTATTCGATCTGGTGGAGCAACGCCCTACAGCGAAACCTAGGTTGCCCGGAACCAAGAAATGACCTTTACTTTCACACTGTTTGCAACTATACATTATATACGATGGAAAAGCTGTTGTATTTATATTGTATTTTATGCTTCTGACGTTGACTTCTCAGGCCCTAACTATTCGATCTGGTGGAACAACGCCCTAGAGTGAAGCCTAGGTTGCCCGGAACGTAGAAATGACCATAACTATCACACTGGTTGTAATTATACGTTTCATACAATGGAAAAACTGTTCTATTTATTTTGTATTTTATGCTTCGCGCGTTGACTTCTAAGGCCCTAACTATGCGATCTGGTGGAGCAACGCTCTTGAGTGAAGCCTCGGTTGCCCGGAACGTAGAAATGACCAGTACTTTCACTCTGTTTGCAGTTATTCCTGTTATACAATGGAGAAACTGTTGCATTTTGAATGTATTTTATGCTTCTGCCGTTGTACTCAAAGTCCCTAACTATTCGATCTGGTGAAGCAACGCCCTGGAGTTAGGCCTAGGTTGCCCGGAAGGTAGAAATGACCATAACTTTCACACTGCTTGCAATCATTCATTTTATACGTTGGAAATGATGTTGTATCTATATTGTATTTAATGCTTCTGGAGTTGACTCCTAAGGCCGTAGCTATTCGATGCGGTGGAGCAACGCCCAAGAGTGAAACCTAGGTTGCCCGGAACGTAGAAATGACCATTACTTTCACACTGGATGCAATTATTCCTTTTATGCGATGGAAAAACTGTTGCATGTTTATTGTATTTTATGCTTCTGGTGTTGTATTCAAAGTCCCTAACTATTCGATCTGGTGGAGCAACGCCCTGGAGTTAGCCTAGGTTGCGCGGAACGTAGAAATGACCATAACATTTACACTGGTTGCACTTATTCCTTTTATACGATGGAAAAACTGTGTATTTTTATTGTGTTTTATGCTTCTGGCGTTGACTTCTTAGTCGCTAGCTATTCGATCTGGTGGAGCAACGCCCTACAGCGAAACCTAGGTTGCCCGGAACGTAGAAATGACCTGTACTTTCACACAGGCTGCAATTATTCCTGTTATACGATGGAAAAACTGTTGCATTTTTATTGTATTTTGTGCTTCTGGTGTTGTATTCAAAGTCCCTAACTATTCGATCTGGTGGAGCAACGCCCTGGAGTTAAGCCTAGGTTGCCCGGAACGTAGAAATGACCATAACTTTCACACTGGTTGCAATTATTCCTTTTATACGATGGAAAAACTGTTTTATTTTTATTGTGTTTTATGCTTCTGGCGTTGACTTCTTAGTCGCTAGCTATTCGATCTGGTGGAGCAACGCCCTACAGCGAAACCTAGGTTGCCCGGAACCAAGAAATGACCTTTACTTTCACACTGTCTGCAACTATACATTATATACGATGGAAAAGCTGTTGTATTTATATTGTATTTTATGCTTCTGACGTTGACTTCTCAGGCCCTAACTATTCGATCTGGTGGAACAACGCCCTAGAGTGAAGCCTAGGTTGCCCGGAACGTAGAAATGACCTTAACTTTCACACTGGTTGTAATTATACGTTTCATACAATGGAAAAACTGTTCTATTTATTTTGTATTTTATGCTTCGCGCGTTGACTTCTAAGGCCCTAACTATGCGATCTGGTGGAGCAACGCTCTTGAGTGAAGCCTCGGTTGCCCGGAACGTAGAAATGACCAGTACTTTCACTCTGTTTGCAGTTATTCCTGTTATACAATGGAGAAACTGTTGCATTTTGAATGTATTTTATGCTTCTGCCGTTGTACTCAAAGTCCCTAACTATTCGATCTGGTGGAGCAACGCCCTGGAGTTAGGCCTAGGTTGCCCGGAAGGTAGAAATGACCATAACTTTCACACTGTTTGCAATCATTCATTTTATACGTTGGAAATGCTGTTGTATCTATATTGTATTTTATGCTTCTGGAGTTGACTCCTAAGGCCGTAGCTATTCGATGCGGTGGAGCAACGCCCAAGAGTGAAACCTAGGTTGCCCGGAACGTAGAAATGACCATTACTTTCACACTGGATGCAATTATTCCTTTTATACGATGGAAAAACTGTTGCATGTTTATTGTATTTTATGCTTCTGGCGTTAAATTCTAAGTCCCTAACTATGCGATCTGGTGAAGCAACGCCCTGACGTAAAGCCTAGGTTGCCCGGAACGTAGAAATGACCATAACTTTCACACTGGTTGCAATTATTCCTTTTATACGATGGAAAAACTGTTGTATTTTTATTGTGTTTTATGCTTCTGGCGTTGACTTCTTAGTCGCTAGCTACTCGATCTGGTGGAGCAACGCCCTACAGCGAAACCTAGGTTGCCCGGAACGTAGAAATGACCTGTACTTTCACACTGGTTGCAATTATTCCTGTTATACGATGGAAAAACTGTTGCATTTTTATTGTATTTTATGCTTCTGGCGTTAAATTTTATGTCCCTAGCTATGCGATCTGGTGGAGCAACGCCCTACAGTTAAGCCTAGGTTGTCCGGAACGTGTAAATGACCTCTACTTTCACACTCTTTGCAAATATACATCATATACCATGGAAAAGCTATTGTATTTATATTGTATTTTATGCTTCTGGCGCTGACTTCTTAGGCCCTAACTATTCGATCTGGTGGAACAAAGCCCTAGAGTGAAGCCTAGGTTGCCCGGAACGTAGAAATGACTTTTACTTTCACACTGCTTGCACTTATACATTTTATACGATGGCAGAACTGCTATACTTATGTTGTATTTTATGCTTCTGGCGTTGCCTTCTTAGGCCCTAACTATTAGATCTGGTGGAAGAACGAACTAGAGTGAACCCTAGGTTGCCCGGAACGTAGAAATGACCTTTACTTACACACTGTTTGCAATTATTCGTTTCATACAATGGAAAAACTGTTCTATTTATTCTGTATTTTATGCTTCGCGCGTTGACTTCTAAGGCCCTAACTATTCGATCTGGTGGAGCAACGCTCTTGAGTGAAGCCCAGATTGCCCGAAACGTAGAAATGACCATTACTTTGACACTGGTTGCAATTATTCGTTTTATACGATGGAAAAACTGTTGTATTAATTTTGTATTTTATGCTTCTGGCGTTGATTTCTTAGGCCCTAACTATTCGATCTGGTGGACCAACACCCCAGAGCGAAGCCTAGGTCGCCCGGACCTATGACCATCACTTTCACTCTGGTTGCAATTATTCCTGCTTTACGATGGAAAAGCTGTTGTATTTATATTGTATTTTATGCATCTGGAATTGACTTCTAAGGCAGTAGCTATTCGATGTGGTGGAGCAACGCCCAAGAGTGAAACCTAGGTTGCCCGGAACGTAGTAATGACCATTACTTTCACACTGGTCAAAATTATTCCTTTTATATGATGGAAAGACTGTTGTATTTTTATTGTATTTTTTGCTTCTGGCGTTAAATTCTATGTACCGAACTATGCGATCTGGAGGAGCAACGCCCTACAGTTAAGCCTATGCTGCCCGGAACGTAGAAATGACCTTTACTTTCACACTGTTTGCAAATATACATCATACACGATGGAGACGCTGTTGTATTTATATTGTATTTTATGCTTCGGGCGTTGACTTCTTAGGCCCTAACTATTCGATCTGGTGGAGCATCGCCCTAGAGTCAAGCCTAGGTTGCCCGGAACGTAGAAATGACCAGTACTTTCACTCTGGTTGCAGTTGTTCCTGTCATACAATGGAGAAACTGTTGCATTTTTAATGTATTTTATGCTTCTGCCGTTGTACTCAAAGTCCCTAACTATTCGATCTGGTGGAGCAACGCCCTACAGTTAAGCCTAGGTTGCCCGGAACGTAGAAATGACCTTTATTTCACACTGTTGGCAATTATTCCTTTTATACGATATAAAAACTGTTGTATTTTTATTGTATTTTATGCTCCTGGCGTTGACTTCTGAGGCCCTAACTATTCGATCTTGTGGAGTAACGCCCTACAGTTAAGCCTAGGTTGCCCGGTACGTAGAAATTACCTTTACTTTCACACTGTTTGCAAATATACATTATATACGATGGCAAAGCTATTGTATTTATATTGTATTTTATGCTTCTGGCGCTGACTTCTTATGCCCTAACTTTTCGATCTGGTGGAACAAAGCCATAGAGTGAAGCCTAGGTTGCCCGGAACGTAGAAATGACTTTTACTTTCACACTGCTTGCACTTATACATTTTATACGATGGCAGAACTGCTATACTTATGTTGTATTTTATGCTTCTGGCGTTGCCTTCTTAGGCCCTAACTATTCGATCTGGTGGAAGAACGAACTAGAGTGAACCCTAGGTTGCCCGGAACGTAGAAATGACCTTTACTTACACACTGTTTGCAAATATACATTATATACGATGGAAAAGCTGTTGTATTTATATTGTATTTTATGCTTCTGGCGTTGTCTTCCTAGGCCCTAACTATTCGATCTGGTGGAGCAATGCTCTAGAGTAAAGCCTAGGTTGCCCGGAAGGTAGAAATGACCATTACTTTGACACTGGTTGCAATTATTCTTTTTATACGATGGAAAAGCTGTTGTATTTATATTGTGTTTTATGCTTCTGGCGTTGTCTTCCTAGGCCCTAACTATTCGATCTGGTGGAGCAATGCACTAGAGTAAAGCCTAGGTTGCCCGGAAGGTAGAAATGACCATTACTTTGACACTGGTTGCAATTATTCTTTTTATACAATGGAGAAACTGTTGCATTTTTAATGTATTTTATGCTTCTGCCGTTGTACTCAAAGTCCCTAACTATTCGATCTGGTGGAGCAACGCCCTGGAGTTAAGCCAAGGTTGCCCGGAACGTAGAAATGACCTGTACTTTCACACTGGTTGCAATTATTCCTGATATACGATGGAAAAACTGTTGCATTAATATTGTATTTTATGCTTCTGGTGTTGTATTCATAGTCCCTAACTATTCGATTTGGTGGAACAACGCCCTAGAGTGAAGCCTGGGTTGCGCGGAACGTAGAAATGACCATAACTTTCACACTGGTTGCAATTATTTGTTTCATACAATGGAAAAATTGTTCTATTTATTTTGTATTTTACGCTTCGCGCGTTGACTTCTAAGGCCCTAACTATTCGATCTGGTGGAGCAACGCTCTTGTGTGAAGCCTAGGTTGCCCGGAACGTAGAAATGACTTTTACTTTCACACTGCTTGCACTTATACATTTTATACGATGGCAGAACTGCTATACTTATGTTGTATTTTATGCTTCTGGCGTTGCCTTCTTAGGCCCTAACTATTAGATCTGGTGGAAGAACGAACTAGAGTGAACCCTAGGTTGCCCGGAACGTAGAAATGACCTTTACTTACACACTGTTTGCAATTATTCGTTTCATACAATGGAAAAACTGTTCTATTTATTCTGTATTTTATGCTTCGCGCGTTGACTTCTAAGGCCCTAACTATTCGATCTGGTGGAGCAACGCTCTTGAGTGAAGCCCAGATTGCCCGAAACGTAGAAATGACCATTACTTTGACACTGGTTGCAATTATTCGTTTTATACGATGGAAAAACTGTTGTATTAATTTTGTATTTTATGCTTCTGGCGTTGATTTCTTAGGCCCTAACTATTCGATCTGGTGGACCAACACCCCAGAGCGAAGCCTAGGTCGCCCGGACCTATGACCATCACTTTCACTCTGGTTGCAATTATTCCTGCTTTACGATGGAAAAGCTGTTGTATTTATATTGTATTTTATGCATCTGGAATTGACTTCTAAGGCAGTAGCTATTCGATGTGGTGGAGCAACGCCCAAGAGTGAAACCTAGGTTGCCCGGAACGTAGTAATGACCATTACTTTCACACTGGTCAAAATTATTCCTTTTATATGATGGAAAGACTGTTGTATTTTTATTGTATTTTTTGCTTCTGGCGTTAAATTCTATGTACCGAACTATGCGATCTGGAGGAGCAACGCCCTACAGTTAAGCCTATGCTGCCCGGAACGTAGAAATGACCTTTACTTTCACACTGTTTGCAAATATACATCATACACGATGGAGACGCTGTTGTATTTATATTGTATTTTATGCTTCGGGCGTTGACTTCTTAGGCCCTAACTATTCGATCTGGTGGAGCATCGCCCTAGAGTCAAGCCTAGGTTGCCCGGAACGTAGAAATGACCAGTACTTTCACTCTGGTTGCAGTTGTTCCTGTCATACAATGGAGAAACTGTTGCATTTTTAATGTATTTTATGCTTCTGCCGTTGTACTCAAAGTCCCTAACTATTCGATCTGGTGGAGCAACGCCCTACAGTTAAGCCTAGGTTGCCCGGAACGTAGAAATGACCTTTATTTCACACTGTTGGCAATTATTCCTTTTATACGATATAAAAACTGTTGTATTTTTATTGTATTTTATGCTCCTGGCGTTGACTTCTGAGGCCCTAACTATTCGATCTTGTGGAGTAACGCCCTACAGTTAAGCCTAGGTTGCCCGGTACGTAGAAATTACCTTTACTTTCACACTGTTTGCAAATATACATTATATACGATGGCAAAGCTATTGTATTTATATTGTATTTTATGCTTCTGGCGCTGACTTCTTATGCCCTAACTTTTCGATCTGGTGGAACAAAGCCATAGAGTGAAGCCTAGGTTGCCCGGAACGTAGAAATGACTTTTACTTTCACACTGCTTGCACTTATACATTTTATACGATGGCAGAACTGCTATACTTATGTTGTATTTTATGCTTCTGGCGTTGCCTTCTTAGGCCCTAACTATTCGATCTGGTGGAAGAACGAACTAGAGTGAACCCTAGGTTGCCCGGAACGTAGAAATGACCTTTACTTACACACTGTTTGCAAATATACATTATATACGATGGAAAAGCTGTTGTATTTATATTGTATTTTATGCTTCTGGCGTTGTCTTCCTAGGCCCTAACTATTCGATCTGGTGGAGCAATGCTCTAGAGTAAAGCCTAGGTTGCCCGGAAGGTAGAAATGACCATTACTTTGACACTGGTTGCAATTATTCTTTTTATACGATGGAAAAGCTGTTGTATTTATATTGTGTTTTATGCTTCTGGCGTTGTCTTCCTAGGCCCTAACTATTCGATCTGGTGGAGCAATGCACTAGAGTAAAGCCTAGGTTGCCCGGAAGGTAGAAATGACCATTACTTTGACACTGGTTGCAATTATTCTTTTTATACAATGGAGAAACTGTTGCATTTTTAATGTATTTTATGCTTCTGCCGTTGTACTCAAAGTCCCTAACTATTCAATCTGGTGGAGCAACGCCCTGGAGTTAAGCCAAGGTTGCCCGGAACGTAGAAATGACCTGTACTTTCACACTGGTTGCAATTATTCCTGATATACGATGGAAAAACTGTTGCATTAATATTGTATTTTATGCTTCTGGTGTTGTATTCATAGTCCCTAACTATTCGATTTGGTGGAACAACGCCCTAGAGTGAAGCCTGGGTTGCGCGGAACGTAGAAATGACCATAACTTTCACACTGGTTGCAATTATTTGTTTCATACAATGGAAAAATTGTTCTATTTATTTTGTATTTTACGCTTCGCGCGTTGACTTCTAAGGCCCTAACTATTCGATCTGGTGGAGCAACGCTCTTGTGTGAAGCCTAGGTTGCCCGAAACGTAGAAATGACCATTACTTTCACACTGGTTGCAATTATTCTTTTTATACGATGGAAAAACTGTTGAATTTTTATTGTATTTTATTGCGTCTGGAGTTGTTTTCTAAGGCCCTAACTACACGACCTGGTGGAGCAACGCCCCAGAGTGAAGCCTAGGTTGCTCGGAACGTAGAAATGCCCATTACTTTCACCCTGGTTGTAATTATACCTGTTATACGATGGAATAACTGTTGTATTAATTTTGTATTTTATGCTTCGGGCTATGATTTCTAAGGCCCTAGCTATTCGATTTGGTGGAGCAACGACCTAGAGTGAAGCCTAGGTTGCCCGTAACGTAGAAATGACCATAACCTTCACACTGGTTGCAATTATTCCTGTTATACGATGGAAAAACTATTGTATTCAGTTTGTATTTTATGCTTCTGGCGTTGACTTCTTAGGCCCTAACTATTCGATCTGGTCGACCAACACCCCAGAGCGAAGCCTAGGTCGCCCGGACCTATAACCATCACTTTCACTCTGGTTGCAATTATTCCTGTTATACGATGGAAAAACTGTTGCATTTTTGTTGTATTTCATGCTTCTGGCGTTGTATTCAAAGTCCCTAACTACTCGATCTGGTAGAGCAACGCCCTGGAGTTAAGCCTAGGTTGCCCGGAACGTAGAAATGACCGTAACTTTCACACTGTTTGCAATCATTCATTTTATACGATGGAAAAGCTGTTGTATTTTTATTGTATTTTATGCTTCTGGCGTTGACTTCTAAGTCCCTAGCTATTCGATCTGGTGGAGCAACGCCCTATAGCGAAACCTAGGTTGCCCGGAACGTTGAAATGGCCTGTACTTTCACACTGGTTGCAATTATTCCTGTTATACGATGGAAAAACTGTTGCATTTTTATTGTATTTTATGCTTCTGGCGTTAAATTCTATGTACCGAACTATGCGAACTGGACGAGCAACGCCCTACAGTTAAGCCTATGCTGCCCGGAACGTAGAAATGGCCTTTACTTTCACACTGTTTGCAAATATACATCATATACGATGGAAAAGCTGTTGTATTTATATTGTATTTTGTGCTTCGGGCGTTGACTTCTTAGGCCCTAGCTATTCGATCTGGTGGAGCACCGCCCTGGAGTTAAGCCAAGGTTGCCCGGAACGTAGAAATGACCTGTACTTTCACACTGGTTGCAATTACTCCTGTTATACGATGGAAAAACTGTTGCATTTTTATCGTATTTTATGCTTCTGGCGTTAGAGTCTATGTACCGAACTATGCGAACTGGACGAGCAACGCCCTACAGTTAAGCCTATGCTGCCCGGAACGTAGAAATGGCCTTTACTTTCACACTGTTTGCAAATATACATCATATACGTTGGAAATGCTGTTGTATCTATATTGTATTTTATGCTTCTGGAGTTGACTCCTAAGGCCGTAGCTATTCGATGTGGTGGAGCAACGCCCAAGAGTGAAACCTAGGTTGCCCGGAACGTAGAAATGACCATTACTTTCACACTGGTTGCAATTATTCCTGTTATACGATGGAAAAACTGTTGCATTTTTATTGTATTTTATGCTTGTGGGGTTGACTTCTACGTCCCTAGCTATTCGATCTGGTGGAGCAAGGCCCTAGAGCGAAGCCTAGGTTGCCCGGAACGTAGAAATGACCTGTACTTTCACACTGGTTGCAATTATTCCTGTTATACTATAGAAAAACTGTTGCATTTTTATTGTATTTTATGCTTCTGAAGCTAAATTTTAAGTCCCTAGCTATGCGATCTGGTGGAGCAACGCCCTACAGTTAAGCCTAGGATGCCCGGAACCTAGAAATGACCTTTACTTTCACAGTGTTTGCAAATATACATTATATACGGTGGAAAAGCTGTTGTATTTATATTGTATTTTATGCTTCTGGCGTTGTCTTCTTAGGCCCTAACTATTCGATCTGGTGTAGCAATGCTCTAGAGTAAAGCCTAGGTTGCCCGGAAGGTAGAAATGATCATTACCTTCACACTGCTTGCAATTATACATTTTATACGATGGAAACACTGTTATAATTATGTTGTATTTTCTTCTCCTGGCGTTGAATTCTAAGTCCCTAGCTGTTCGATCTGGTGGAGCAACGCCCTAGAGTGAAGCCTAGGTTACCAGGAACATAGAAATGACGAGGACTTTCACACTGGTTGCAGCTTTCCTGTTATACGATGGAAAAACTGTTGCATTTTTATTGTATTTTGTGCTTATGGTGTTGTATTCAAAGTCCCTAACTATTCGATCTTGTGGAGCAACGCCCTGGAGTTAAGCCTAGGTTGCCCGGAACGTAGAAATGACCATAACTTTCACACTGGTTGCAATTATTCGTTTCATACAATGGAAAAACTGTTCTATTTATTTTGTATTTTATGCTTCGCGCGTTGACTTCTAAGGCCCTAACTATGCGATCTGGTGGAGCAACGCCCAAGAGTGAAACCTAGGTTGCCTGGAACGTAGAAATGACCATTACTTTCACACTGGTTGCAATTATTCCTGTTATACGATGGAAAAACTGTTGCATTTTTATTGTATTTTATGCTTGTGGGGTTGACTTCTAAGTCCCTAGCTATTCAATCTGGTGGAGCAAGGCCCTAGAGCGAAGCCTAGGTTGCCCGGAACGTAGAAATGACCTGTACTTTCACACTGGTTGCAATTATTCCTGTTCTACTATAGAAAAACTGTTGTATTTTTATTGTATTTTATGCTTCTGGCGTTGACTTCTAAGTCCCTAGCTATTCGATCTGGTGGAGCAACGCCCTAGAGCGAAACCTAGGTTGCCCGGAACGTTGAAATGGCCTGTACTTTCACACTGGTTGCAATTATTCCTGTTATACGATGGAAAAACTGTTGTATTTTTATTGTATTTTATGCTTCTGGCGTTAAATTCTATGTACCGAACTATGCGAACTGGACGAGCAACGCCCTACAGTTAAGCCTATGCTGCCCGGAACGTAGAAATGGCCTTTACTTTCACACTGTTTGCAAATATACATCATATACGATGGAAAAGCTGTTGTATTTATATTGTATTTTGTGCTTCGGGCGTTGACTTCTTAGGCCCTAGCTATTCGATCTGGTGGAGCACCGCCCTGGAGTTAAGCCAAGGTTGCCCGGAACGTAGAAATGACCTGTACTTTCACACTGGTTGCAATTACTCCTGTTATACGATGGAAAAACTGTTGCATTTTTATTGTATTTTATGCTTCTGGCGTTAAAGTCTATGTACCGAACTATGCGATCTGGAGGAGCAATGCCCTACAGTTAAGCCTATGTTGCCTGGAACGTAGAAATGACCTTTACTTTCTCACTGTTTGCAAATATACATCATATACGATGGAAAAGCTGTTGTATTTATATTGTATTTTATGCTTCTGGCGTTGACTTCTTAGGCCCTAACTATTCGATCTGGTGGAGCACCGCCCTAGAGTGAAGCCTAGGTTGCCCGGAACGTAGAAATGACCAGTACTTTCACTCTGGTTGCAGTTATTCCTGTTATACAATGGAGAAACTGTTGCATTTTTAATGTATTTTATGCTTCTGCCGTTGTACTCAAAGTCCCTAACTATTCGATCTGGTGGAGCAACGCCCTGGAGTTAGGCCTAGCTTGCCCGGAAGGTAGAAATGACTATAACTTTCACACTGTTTGCAATCATTCATTTTATACGTTGGAAATGCTGTTGTATCTATATTGTATTTTATGCTTCTGGAGTTGACTCCTAAGGCCGTAGCTATTCGATGTGGTGGAGCAACGCCCAAGAGTGAAACCTAGGTTGCCCGGAACGTAGAAATGACCATTACTTTCACACTGGTTGCAATTATTCCTGTTATACGATGGAAAAACTGTTGCATTTTTATTGTATTTTATGCTTGTGGGGTTGACTTCTACGTCCCTAGCTATTCGATCTGGTGGAGCAAGGCCCTAGAGCGAAGCCTAGGTTGCCCGGAACGTAGAAATGACCTGTACTTTCACACTGGTTGCAATTATTCCTGTTATACTATAGAAAAACTGTTGCATTTTTATTGTATTTTATGCTTCTGAAGCTAAATTTTAAGTCCCTAGCTATGCGATCTGGTGGAGCAACGCCCTACAGTTAAGCCTAGGATGCCCGGAACCTAGAAATGACCTTTACTTTCACAGTGTTTGCAAATATACATTATATACGGTGGAAAAGCTGTTGTATTTATATTGTATTTTATGCTTCTGGCGTTGTCTTCTTAGGCCCTAACTATTCGATCTGGTGTAGCAATGCTCTAGAGTAAAGCCTAGGTTGCCCGGAAGGTAGAAATGATCATTACCTTCACACTGCTTGCAATTATACATTTTATACGATGGAAACACTGTTATAATTATGTTGTATTTTCTTCTCCTGGCGTTGAATTCTAAGTCCCTAGCTGTTCGATCTGGTGGAGCAACGCCCTAGAGTGAAGCCTAGGTTACCAGGAACATAGAAATGACGAGGACTTTCACACTGGTTGCAGCTTTCCTGTTATACGATGGAAAAACTGTTGCATTTTTATTGTATTTTGTGCTTATGGTGTTGTATTCAAAGTCCCTAACTATTCGATCTGGTGGAGCAACGCCCTGGAGTTAAGCCTAGGTTGCCCGGAACGTAGAAATGACCATAACTTTCACACTGGTTGCAATTATTCGTTTCATACAATGGAAAAACTGTTCTATTTATTTTGTATTTTATGCTTCGCGCGTTGACTTCTAAGGCCCTAACTATGCGATCTGGTGGAGCAACGCCCAAGAGTGAAACCTAGGTTGCCCGGAACGTAGAAATGACCATTACTTTCACACTGGTTGCAATTATTCCTGTTATACGATGGAAAAACTGTTGCATTTTTATTGTATTTTATGCTTGTGGGGTTGACTTCTAAGTCCCTAGCTATTCAATCTGGTGGAGCAAGGCCCTAGAGCGAAGCCTAGGTTGCCCGGAACGTAGAAATGACCTGTACTTTCACACTGGTTGCAATTATTCCTGTTCTACTATAGAAAAACTGTTGCATTTTTATTGTATTTTATGCTTCTGGCGTTGTATTCAAAGTCCCTAACTATTCGATCTGGTAGAGCAACGCCCTGGAGTTAAGCCTAGGTTGCCCGAAACGTAGTAATGACCATTACTTTCACACTGGTTGCAATTATTCATGCTATATGATGGAAAAACTGTTGCATTTTTATTCTATTTTATGCTTCGGGCGCTTACTTCTAAGGCCCTAACTATTCGATCTGGTGGAGCAACGCCCTTGGGTGAAGCCGAGGTTGCCCGGAACGTAGAAATGACCATTACTTTCACACTGGTTGCAATTATTCCTTTTATACGATGGAAAAACTGTTGTATTTTTATTGTGTTTTATGCTTCTGGCGTTGACTTCTTAGTCGCTAGCTATTCGATCTGGTGGAGCAACGCCCTACAGCGAAACCTAGGTTTCCCGGAACGTAGAAATGACCTGTACTTTCACACTGGTTGCAATTATTCCTGTTATACGATGGAAAAACTGTTGCATTTTTATTGCATTTTATGCGTCTGGAGTTGTTTTCTAAGGCCCTAACTACTCGACCTGGTGGAGCTACGCCCTAGAGTGAAGCCTAGGTTGCTCGGAACAAAGAAATGCCCATTACTTTCACCCTGGTTGTAATTATACCTGTTACAAGATGGAATAACTGTTGTATTAATTTTGTATTTTATGCTTCGGGCTATGACTTCTAAGGCCCTAGCTATTCGATTTGGTGGAGCAACGACCTAGAGTGAAGCCTAGGTTGCCCGGAAGGTAGAAATGATCATTACCTTCACACTGCTTGCAATTATACATTTTATACGATGGAAACACTGTTATAATTATGTTGTATTTTCTTCTCCTGGCGTTGAATTCTAAGTCCCTAGCTGTTCGATCTGGTGGAGCAACGCCCTAGAGTGAAGCCTAGGTTACCAGGAACATAGAAATGACGAGGACTTTCACACTGGTTGCAGCTTTCCTGTTATACGATGGAAAAACTGTTGCATTTTTATTGTATTTTGTGCTTATGGTGTTGTATTCAAAGTCCCTAACTATTCGATCTGGTGGAGCAACGCCCTGGAGTTTAGCCTAGGTTGCCCGGAACGTAGAAATGACCATAACTTTCACACTGGTTGCAATTATTCGTTTCATACAATGGAAAAACTGTTCTATTTATTTTGTATTTTATGCTTCGCGCGTTGACTTCTAAGGCCCTAACTATGCGATCTGGTGGAGCAACGCCCAAGAGTGAAACCTAAGTTGCCCGGAACGTAGAAATGACCATTACTTTCACACTGGTTGCAATTATTCCTGTTATACGATGGAAAAACTGTTGCATTTTTATTGTATTTTATGCTTGTGGGGTTGACTTCTAAGTCCCTAGCTATTCAATCTGGTGGAGCAAGGCCCTAGAGCGAAGCCTAGGTTGACCGGAACGTAGAAATGACCTGTACTTTCACACTGGTTGCAATTATTCCTGTTCTACTATAGAAAAACTGTTGTATTTTTATTGTATTTTATGCTTCTGGCGTTGACTTCTAAGTCCCTAGCTATTCGATCTGGTGGAGCAACGCCCTAGAGCGAAACCTAGGTTGCCCGGATCGTAGAAATGACCAGTACCTTCACACTGGTTGCAGTTATTCCTGTTATACGCTGGAAAAACTGTTGCATTTTTATTGTATTTTATGCTCCTGGCGTTGTATTCAAAGTCCCTAACAATTCGATCTGGTAGACCAACACCCCTGAGCGACGCCTAGGTCGCCCGGACCTATGACCATCACTTTCACTCTGGTTGCAATTATTCCTGTTATACGATGGAAAAGCTGTTGTACTTTTATTGTATTTTATGCTTCTGGCGTTGACTTCTAAGGCCGCAGCTATTCGATGTAGTGGAGCAACGCCCAAGAGTGAAACCTAGGTTGCCCGGAACGTAGAAATGACCATTACTTTCACACTGGTCGCAATTATTCCTTTTATACGATGGAAAAGCTGTTGTATTTTTATTGTATTTTATGCTTCTGGCGTTGACTTCTAAGTCACTAGCTATTCGATCTGGTGGAGCAACGCCCTATAGCGAAACCTAGGTTGCCCGGAACGTTGAAATGGCCTGTACTTTCACACTGGTTGCAATTATTCCTGTTATACGATGGAAAAACTGTTGCATTTTTATTGTATTTTATGCTTCTGGCGTTAAATTCTATGTACCGAACTATGCGAACTGGACGAGCAACGCCCTACAGTTAAGCCTATGCTGCCCGGAACGTAGAAATGGCCTTTACTTTCACACTGTTTGCAAATATACATCATATACGATGGAAAAGCTGTTGTATTTATATTGTATTTTGTGCTTCGGGCGTTGACTTCTTAGGCCCTAGCTATTCGATCTGGTGGAGCACCGCCCTGGAGTTAAGCCAAGGTTGCCCGGAACGTAGAAATGACCTGTACTTTCACACTGGTTGCAATTACTCCTGTTATACGATGGAAAAACTGTTGCATTTTTATTGTATTTTATGCTTCTGGCGTTAAAGTCTATGTACCGAACTATGCGATCTGGAGGAGCAACGCCCTACAGTTAAGCCTATGTTGCCTGGAACGTAGAAATGACCTTTACTTTCTCACTGTTTGCAAATATACATCATATACGATGGAAAAGCTGTTGTATTTATATTGTATTTTATGCTTCTGGCGTTGACTTCTTAGGCCCTAACTATTCGATCTGGTGGAGCACCGCCCTAGAGTGAAGCCTAGGTTGCCCGGAACGTAGAAATGACCAGTACTTTCACTCTGGTTGCAGTTATTCCTGTTATACAATGGAGAAACTGTTGCATTTTTAATGTATTTTATGCTTCTGCCGTTGTACTCAAAGTCCCTAACTATTCGATCTGGTGGAGCAACGCCCTGGAGTTAGGCCTAGCTTGCCCGGAAGGTAGAAATGACTATAACTTTCACACTGTTTGCAATCATTCATTTTATACGTTGGAAATGCTGTTGTATCTATATTGTATTTTATGCTTCTGGAGTTGACTCCTAAGGCCGTAGCTATTCGATGTGGTGGAGCAACGCCCAAGGAGTGAAACCTAGGTTGCCCGGAACGTAGAAATGACCATTACTTTCACACTGGTTGCAATTATTCCTGTTATACGATGGAAAAACTGTTGCATTTTTATTGTATTTTATGCTTGTGGGGTTGACTTCTACGTCCCTAGCTATTCGATCTGGTGGAGCAAGGCCCTAGAGCGAAGCCTAGGTTGCCCGGAACGTAGAAATGACCTGTACTTTCACACTGGTTGCAATTATTCCTGTTATACTATAGAAAAACTGTTGCATTTTTATTGTATTTTATGCTTCTGAAGCTAAATTTTAAGTCCCTAGCTATGCGATCTGGTGGAGCAACGCCCTACAGTTAAGCCTAGGATGCCCGGAACCTAGAAATGACCTTTACTTTCACAGTGTTTGCAAATATACATTATATACGGTGGAAAAGCTGTTGTATTTATATTGTATTTTATGCTTCTGGCGTTGTCTTCTTAGGCCCTAACTATTCGATCTGGTGTAGCAATGCTCTAGAGTAAAGCCTAGGTTGCCCGGAAGGTAGAAATGATCATTACCTTCACACTGCTTGCAATTATACATTTTATACGATGGAAACACTGTTATAATTATGTTGTATTTTCTTCTCCTGGCGTTGAATTCTAAGTCCCTAGCTGTTCGATCTGGTGGAGCAACGCCCTAGAGTGAAGCCTAGGTTACCAGGAACATAGAAATGACGAGGACTTTCACACTGGTTGCAGCTTTCCTGTTATACGATGGAAAAACTGTTGCATTTTTATTGTATTTTGTGCTTATGGTGTTGTATTCAAAGTCCCTAACTATTCGATCTTGTGGAGCAACGCCCTGGAGTTAAGCCTAGGTTGCCCGGAACGTAGAAATGACCATAACTTTCACACTGGTTGCAATTATTCGTTTCATACAATGGAAAAACTGTTCTATTTATTTTGTATTTTATGCTTCGCGCGTTGACTTCTAAGGCCCTAACTATGCGATCTGGTGGAGCAACGCCCAAGAGTGAAACCTAGGTTGCCTGGAACGTAGAAATGACCATTACTTTCACACTGGTTGCAATTATTCCTGTTATACGATGGAAAAACTGTTGCATTTTTATTGTATTTTATGCTTGTGGGGTTGACTTCTAAGTCCCTAGCTATTCAATCTGGTGGAGCAAGGCCCTAGAGCGAAGCCTAGGTTGCCCGGAACGTAGAAATGACCTGTACTTTCACACTGGTTGCAATTATTCCTGTTCTACTATAGAAAAACTGTTGTATTTTTATTGTATTTTATGCTTCTGGCGTTGACTTCTAAGTCCCTAGCTATTCGATCTGGTGGAGCAACGCCCTAGAGCGAAACCTAGGTTGCCCGGAACGTTGAAATGGCCTGTACTTTCACACTGGTTGCAATTATTCCTGTTATACGATGGAAAAACTGTTGCATTTTTATTGTATTTTATGCTTCTGGCGTTAAATTCTATGTACCGAACTATGCGAACTGGACGAGCAACGCCCTACAGTTAAGCCTATGCTGCCCGGAACGTAGAAATGGCCTTTACTTTCACACTGTTTGCAAATATACATCATATACGATGGAAAAGCTGTTGTATTTATATTGTATTTTGTGCTACGGGCGTTGACTTCTTAGGCCCTAGCTATTCGATCTGGTGGAGCACCGCCCTGGAGTTAAGCCAAGGTTGCCCGGAACGTAGAAATGACCTGTACTTTCACACTGGTTGCAATTACTCCTGTTATACGATGGAAAAACTGTTGCATTTTTATTGTATTTTATGCTTCTGGCGTTAAAGTCTATGTACCGAACTATGCGATCTGGAGGAGCAACGCCCTACAGTTAAGCCTATGTTGCCTGGAACGTAGAAATGACCTTTACTTTCTCACTGTTTGCAAATATACATCATATACGATGGAAAAGCTGTTGTATTTATATTGTATTTTATGCTTCTGGCGTTGACTTCTTAGGCCCTAACTATTCGATCTGGTGGAGCACCGCCCTAGAGTGAAGCCTAGGTTGCCCGGAACGTAGAAATGACCAGTACTTTCACTCTGGTTGCAGTTATTCCTGTTATACAATGGAGAAACTGTTGCATTTTTAATGTATTTTATGCTTCTGCCGTTGTACTCAAAGTCCCTAACTATTCGATCTGGTGGAGCAACGCCCTGGAGTTAGGCCTAGCTTGCCCGGAAGGTAGAAATGACTATAACTTTCACACTGTTTGCAATCATTCATTTTATACGTTGGAAATGCTGTTGTATCTATATTGTATTTTATGCTTCTGGAGTTGACTCCTAAGGCCGTAGCTATTCGATGTGGTGGAGCAACGCCCAAGAGTGAAACCTAGGTTGCCCGGAACGTAGAAATGACCATTACTTTCACACTGGTTGCAATTATTCCTGTTATACGATGGAAAAACTGTTGCATTTTTATTGTATTTTATGCTTGTGGGGTTGACTTCTACGTCCCTAGCTATTCGATCTGGTGGAGCAAGGCCCTAGAGCGAAGCCTAGGTTGCCCGGAACGTAGAAATGACCTGTACTTTCACACTGGTTGCAATTATTCCTGTTATACTATAGAAAAACTGTTGCATTTTTATTGTATTTTATGCTTCTGAAGCTAAATTTTAAGTCCCTAGCTATGCGATCTGGTGGAGCAACGCCCTACAGTTAAGCCTAGGATGCCCGGAACCTAGAAATGACCTTTACTTTCACAGTGTTTGCAAATATACATTATATACGGTGGAAAAGCTGTTGTATTTATATTGTATTTTATGCTTCTGGCGTTGTCTTCTTAGGCCCTAACTATTCGATCTGGTGTAGCAATGCTCTAGAGTAAAGCCTAGGTTGCCCGGAAGGTAGAAATGATCATTACCTTCACACTGCTTGCAATTATACATTTTATACGATGGAAACACTGTTATAATTATGTTGTATTTTCTTCTCCTGGCGTTGAATTCTAAGTCCCTAGCTGTTCGATCTGGTGGAGCAACGCCCTAGAGTGAAGCCTAGGTTACCAGGAACATAGAAATGACGAGGACTTTCACACTGGTTGCAGCTTTCCTGTTATACGATGGAAAAACTGTTGCATTTTTATTGTATTTTGTGCTTATGGTGTTGTATTCAAAGTCCCTAACTATTCGATCTGGTGGAGCAACGCCCTGGAGTTAAGCCTAGGTTGCCCGGAACGTAGAAATGACCATAACTTTCACACTGGTTGCAATTATTCGTTTCATACAATGGAAAAACTGTTCTATTTATTTTGTATTTTATGCTTCGCGCGTTGACTTCTAAGGCCCTAACTATGCGATCTGGTGGAGCAACGCCCAAGAGTGAAACCTAGGTTGCCCGGAACGTAGAAATGACCATTACTTTCACACTGGTTGCAATTATTCCTGTTATACGATGGAAAAACTGTTGCATTTTTATTGTATTTTATGCTTGTGGGGTTGACTTCTAAGTCCCTAGCTATTCAATCTGGTGGAGCAAGGCCCTAGAGCGAAGCCTAGGTTGCCCGGAACGTAGAAATGACCTGTACTTTCACACTGGTTGCAATTATTCCTGTTCTACTATAGAAAAACTGTTGCATTTTTATTGTATTTTATGCTTCTGGCGTTGTATTCAAAGTCCCTAACTATTCGATCTGGTAGAGCAACGCCCTGGAGTTAAGCCTAGGTTGCCCGAAACGTAGTAATGACCATTACTTTCACACTGGTTGCAATTATTCATGCTATATGATGGAAAAACTGTTGCATTTTTATTCTATTTTATGCTTCGGGCGCTTACTTCTAAGGCCCTAACTATTCGATCTGGTGGAGCAACGCCCTTGGGTGAAGCCGAGGTTGCCCGGAACGTAGAAATGACCATTACTTTCACACTGGTTGCAATTATTCCTGTTATACGATGGAAAAACTATTGTATTTATTATGTATTTTATGCTTCTGGCGTTGACTTCTTAGGCCCTAACTATTCGGTCTGGTGGACCAACACCCGAGAGTGAAGCCTAGGTCGCCCGGACCTATGACCATCACTTTCACTCTGGTTGCAATCATTCCTGTTATACGATGGAAAAACTGTTGTACTTTTACTGTATTTTATGCTTCAGGCGTTAAATTCTAAGTACCGAACTATGCGATCTGGAGGAGCAACGCCCTACAGTTAAGCCTATGTTGCCCGGAACGTAGAAATGACCTTTACTTTCACACTGTTTGCAAATATACATCATATACGATGCAAAAGCTGTTGTATTTATATCGTATTTTATGCTTCTGGCGTTCACTTCTTAGGCCCTAACTATTCGATCTGGTGGAGCACCGCCCTAGAGTGAAGCCTAGGTTGCCCGGAACGTAGAAATGACCATTACTTTCACTCTGGTTGCAGTTATTCCTGTTATACAATGGAGAAACTGTTGCATTTTTAATGTATTTTATGCTTCAGGCCGTTGTACTCAAAGTCCCTAACTATTCGATCTGGTAGAGCAACGCCCTGGAGTTAGGCCTAGGTTGCCCGGAAGATAGAAATGACCATAACTTTCACACTGTTTGCAATCATTCATTTTATACGTTGGAAATGCTGTTGTATCTATATTGTATTTTATGCTTCTGGAGTTGACTCCTAAGGCCGTAGCTATTCGATGTGGTGGAGCAACACCCAAGAGTGAAACCTAGGTTGCCCGGAACGTAGAAATGACCATTACTTTCACACTGGTTGCAATTATTCCTTTTATACGATGGAAAAACTGTTGTATTTTTATTGTGTTTTATGCTTCTGGCGTTGACTTCTTAGTCGCTAGCTATTCGATCTGGTGGAGCAACGCCCTACAGCGAAACCTAGGTTTCCCGGAACGTAGAAATGACCTGTACTTTCACACTGGTTGCAATTATTCCTGTTATACGATGGAAAAACTGTTGCATTTTTATTGCATTTTATGCGTCTGGAGTTGTTTTCTAAGGCCCTAACTACTCGACCTGGTGGAGCTACGCCCTAGAGTGAAGCCTAGGTTGCTCGGAACAAAGAAATGCCCATTACTTTCACCCTGGTTGTAATTATACCTGTTACAAGATGGAATAACTGTTGTATTAATTTTGTATTTTATGCTTCGGGCTATGACTTCTAAGGCCCTAGCTATTCGATTTGGTGGAGCAACGACCTAGAGTGAAGCCTAGGTTGCCCGTAACGTAGAAATGACCATATCTTTCACACTGGTTGCAATTATTCGTTTTATACGATGGAAAAACTGTTGTATTAATTTTGTATTTTATGCTTCGTGCGTTGACCTCTAAGGCCCTAACTATTCGATCTGGTGGACCATCGCCCTAGACTGAAGACTAGGTTGCCCGGAACGTAGAAATGAACATCACTTTCACACTAGTTGCAATTATTCCTGTTATACGATGGAAAAACTGTTGCATTTTTATTGTATTTTATGCTTCTGGCGTTGTATTCAAAGTCCCTAACTATTCGATCTGGTAGAGCAACGCCCTGGAGTTAAGCCTAGGTTGCCCGGAACGTAGAAATGACCATAACTTTCACACTATTTGCAATCATTCATTTTATACGATGGAAAATCTGTTGTATTTATATTGTATTTTATGCTTCTGGAATTGACTTCTAAGGCCGTAGCTATTCGATGTGGTGGAGCAACGCCCAAGAGTGAAACCTAGGTTGCCCGGAACGTAGAAATGACCATTACTTTCACACTGGTTGCAATCATTCCTGTTATACGATGGAAAAACTGTTGCATTTTTATTGTATTTTATGCTTGTGGGGTTGACTTCTATGTCCCTAGCTATTCAATCTGGTGGAGCAAGGCCCTAGAGCGGAGCCTAGGTTGCCCGGAACGTAGAAATGACCTGTACTTTCACACTGGTTGCAATTATTCCTGCTATACTATAGAAAAACTGTTCAATTTTTATTGTATTTTATGCTTCTGGCGTTGTATTCAAAGTCCCTAACTATTCGATCTGGTAGAGCAACGCCCTGGAGTTAAGCCTAGGTTGCCCGAAACGTAGTAATGACCATTACTTTCACACTGGTTGCAATTATTCATGCTATATGATGGAAAAACTGTTGCATTTTTATTCTATTTTATGCTTCGGGCGCTTACTTCTAAGGCCCTAACTATTCGATCTGGTGGAGCAACGCCCTTGGGTGAAGCCGAGGTTGCCCGGAACGTAGAAATGACCATTACTTTCACACTGGTTGCAATTATTCCTGTTATACGATGGAAAAACTATTGTATTTATTTTGTATTTTATGCTTCTGGCGTTGACTTCTTAGGCCCTAACTATTCGGTCTGGTGGACCAACACCCGAGAGTGAAGCCTAGGTCGCCCGGACCTATGACCATCACTTTCACTCTGGTTGCAATCATTCCTGTTATACGCTGGAAAAACTGTTGTACTTTTCATGTATTTTATGCTTCTGGCGTTGACTTCTAAGGCCGTAGCTAGACGATGTGGTGTAGCAACGGCCTAGAGTGAAGCCTAGGTTGCCCGGAACGTAGAAATGACCATTACTTTCACACTGGTTGCAATTATTCGTTTTATACGATGGAAAAACTGTTGTATTTATTTTGTATTTGGTGCATCCGGCGTTGACTTCTGAGGCCCTATCTATTGGATCTGGTGGACCAACGTCCTAGAGTGAAGCGTAGGTTGCCTGGAACGTGGAAATGACCAGTACTTTCACACTGGTTGCAGTTATTCCTGTTATACAATGGAGAAACTGTTGCATTTTTAGTGTATTTTATGCTTCTGCCGTTGTTCTCAAAGTCCCTAACTATTCGATCTGGTGGAGCAACGCCCTGGAGTTAAGCCAAGGTTGCCCGGAACGTAGAAATGACCTGTACTTTCACACTGGTTGCAATTATTCCTGTTATACGATGGAAAAACTGTTGCATTTTTATAGTATTTTATGCTTCTGGCGTTAAATTCTATGTACCGAACTATGCGATCTGGAGAAGCAACGCCCTACAGTTAAGCCTAGGTTGCCCGGAACCAAGAAATGACCTTTACTTTCACACTGTTTGCAAATATACATTATATACGATGGAAAAGCTGTTGTATTTATATTGTATTTTATGCTTCTTGCGTTGACTTCTCAGGCCCTAACTCTTCGATCTGGTGGAACAACGCCCTAGAGTGAAGCCTAGGTTGCCCGGAACGTAGAAATGACCACAACTTTCACACTGGTTGCAATTGTTCGTTTCATACAATGGAAAAACTGTTCTATTTATTTTGTATTTTATGCTTCGCGCGTTGACTTCTAAGTCCCTCGCTATTCGGTCTGGTGCAGCAACGCCCTAGAGTGAAGCCTAGGTTACCGGGAACATAGAAATGACCAGTACATTCACACTGGTTGCAGTTATTCCTATCATACGATGGAAAAACTGTTGCATTTTTATTATATTTTATGCTTGTGGGGTTGACTTCTAAGTCCCTAGCTATTCGATCTGGTGGAGCAAGGCCCTAGTGCGAAGCCTAGGTGGCCCGGAACGTAGAAATGACCTGTACTTTCACACTGGTTGCAATTATTCCTGTTATACGATGGAAAAGCTGTTGTACTTTTACTGTATTTTATGCTTCAGGCGTTAAATTCTAAGTACCGAACTATGCGATCTGGAGGAGCAACGCCCTACAGTTAAGCCTATGTTGCCCGGAACGTAGAAATAACCTTTACTTTCACACTGTTTGCAAATATACATCATATACGATGCAAAAGCTGTTGTATTTATATCGTATTTTATGCTTCTGGCGTTCACTTCTTAGGCCCTAACTATTCGATCTGGTGGAGCACCGCCCAAGAGTGAAGCCTAGGTTGCCCGGAACGTAGAAATGACCAGTACTTTCACTCTGGTTGCAGTTATTCCTGTTATACAATGGAGAAACTGTTGCATTTTTAATGTATTTTATGCTTCAGGCCGTTGTACTCAAAGTCCCTAACTATTCGATCTGGTAGAGCAACGGCCTGGAGTTAGGCCTAGGTTGCCCGGAAGATAGAAATGACCATAACTTTCACACTGTTTGCAATCATTCATTTTATACGTTGGAAATGCTGTTGTATCTATATTGTATTTTATGCTTCTGGAGTTGACTCCTAAGGCCGTAGCTATTCGATGTGGTGGAGCAACGCCCAAGAGTGAAACCTAGGTTGCCCGGAACGTAGAAATGACCATTACTTTCACACTGGTTGCAATTATTCCTTTTATACGATGGAAAAACTGTTGTATTTTTATTGTGTTTTATGCTTCTGGCGTTGACTTCTTAGTCGCTAGCTATTCGATCTGGTGGAGCAACGCCCTACAGCGAAACCTAGGTTGCCCGGCACGTAGAAATGTCCTGTACTTTCACACTGGTTGCAATTATTCCTGTTATACGATAGAAAAACTGTTGCATTTTTATTGTATTTTGTGCTTCTGGTGTTGTATTCAAAGTCCCTAACTATTCGATCTGGTGGAGCAACGCCCTACAGCGAAACCTAGGTTACCCGGAACCAAGAAATGACCTTTACTTTCACACTGTTTGCAACTATACATTATATACGATGGAAAAGCTGTTGTATTTATATTGTATTTTATGCTTCTGACGTTGACTTCTCAGGCCCTAACTATTCGATCTGGTGGAACAACGCCCTAGAGTGAAGCCTAGGTTGCCCGGAACGTAGAAATGACCATAACTTTCACACTGGTTGTAATTATACGTTTCATACAATGGAAAAACTGTTCTATTTATAATGTATTTTATGCTTCGCGCGTTGACTTCTAAAGCCCTAACTATGCGATCTGGTGGAGCAACGCTCTTGAGTGAAGCCTAGATTGCCCGAAACGTAGAAATGAGCATTACTTTGTCACTGGTTGCAATTATTCTTTTTATACGATGGAAAAACTGTTGTATTTTTATTGTATTTTATGCGTCTGGAGTTGTTTTCTAAGGGCCTAACTACTCGACCTGGTGGAGCTACGCCCTAGAGTGAAGCCTAGGTTGCTCGGAACAAAGAAATGCCCATTACTTTCACCCTGGTTGTAATTATACCTGTTACAAGATGGAATAACTGTTGTATTAATTTTGTATTTTATGCTTCGGGCTATGACTTCTAAGGCCCTAGCTATTCGATTTGGTGGAGCAACGACCTAGAGTGAAGCCTAGGTTGCCCGTAACGTAGAAATGACCATATCTTTCACACTGGTTGCAATTATTCGTTTTATACGATGGAAAAACTGTTGTATTAATTTTGTATTTTATGCTTCGTGCGTTGACCTCTAAGGCCCTAACTATTCGATCTGGTGGACCATCGCCCTAGACTGAAGACTAGGTTGCCCGGAACGTAGAAATGAACATCACTTTCACACTAGTTGCAATTATTCCTGTTATACGATGGAAAAACTGTTGCATTTTTATTGTATTTTATGCTTCTGGCGTTGTATTCAAAGTCCCTAACTATTCGATCTGGTAGAGCAACGCCCTGGAGTTAAGCCTAGGTTGCCCGGAACGTAGAAATGACCATAACTTTCACACTATTTGCAATCATTCGTTTTATACGATGGAAAATCTGTTGTATTTATATTGTATTTTATGCTTCTGGAATTGACTTCTAAGGCCGTAGCTATTCGATGTGGTGGAGCAACGCCCAAGAGTGAAACCTAGGTTGCCCGGAACGTAGAAATGACCATTACTTTCACACTGGTTGCAATCATTCCTGTTATACGATGGAAAAACTGTTGCATTTTTATTGTATTTTATGCTTGTGGGGTTGACTTCTAAGTCCCTAGCTATTCAATCTGGTGGAGCAAGGCCCTAGAGCGGAGCCTAGGTTGCCCGGAACGTAGAAATGACCTGTACTTTCACACTGGTTGCAATTATTCCTGTTATACTATAGAAAAACTGTTCAATTTTTATTGTATTTTATGCTTCTGGCGTTGTATTCAAAGTCCCTAACTATTCGATCTGGTAGAGCAACGCCCTGGAGTTAAGCCTAGGTTGCCCGAAACGTAGTAATGACCATTACTTTCACACTGGTTGCAATTATTCCTGTTATACGATGGAAAAACTGTTGTACTTTTCATGTATTTTATGCTTCTGGCGTTGACTTCTAAGGCCGTAGCTAGACGATGTGGTGTAGCAACGGCCTAGAGTGAAGCCTAGGTTGCCCGGAACGTAGAAATGACCATTACTTTCACACTGGTTGCAATTATTCGTTTTATACGATGGAAAAACTGTTGTATTTATTTTGTATTTGGTGCATCCGGCGTTGACTTCTGAGGCCCTATCTATTGGATCTGGTGGACCAACGCCCTAGAGTGAAGCCTAGGTTGCCCGGAACGTAGAAGTGACCAGTACTTTCACTCTGTTTGCAGTTATTCCTGTTATACAATGGAGAAACTGTTGCATTTTTAATGTATTTTATGCTTCTGCCGTTGTACTCGAAGTCCCTAACTTTTCGATCTGATGGAGCAACGCCCTGGAGTTAGGCCTAGGTTGCCCGGAAGGTAGAAATGACCATAACTTTCACACTGTTTGCAATCATTCATTTTATACGTTGGAAATGCTGTTGTATCTATATTGTATTTTATGCTTCTGGAGTTGACTCCTAAGGCCGTAGCTATTCGATGTGGTGGAGCAACGCCCAAGAGTGAAACCTAGGTTGCCCGGAACGTAGAAATGACCATTACTTTCACACTGGATGCAATTATTCCTTTTATACGATGGAGAAACTGTTGCATGTTTATTGTATTTTATGCTTCTGGCGTTAAATTCTAAGTCCCTAACTATGCGATCTGGTGGAGCAACGCCCTGGCGTAAAGCCTAGGTTGCCCGGAACGTAGAAATGACCATAACTTTCACACTGGTTGCAATTATTCCTTTTATACGATGGAAAAACTGTTGTATTTTTATTGTGTTTTATGCTTCTGGCGTTGACTTCTAAGTCCCTAGCTATTCGATCTGGTGCAGCAACTCCCGACAGCGAAACCTACGTTGCCCGTAACGTAGCAATGACCTGTACTTTCACACTGATTGCAATTATTCCTGTTATACGATGGAAAAACTGTTGCATTTTTATTATATTTTATGCTTGTGGGGTTGACTTCTAAGTCCCTAGCTATTCGATCTGGTGGAGCAAGGCCCTAGTGCGAAGCCTAGGTGGCCCGGAACGTAGAAATGACCTGTACTTTCACACTGGTTGCAATTATTCCTGTTATACGATGGAAAAACTGTTGTACTTTTACTGTATTTTATGCTTCAGGCGTTAAATTCTAAGTACCGAACTATGCGATCTGGAGGAGCAACGCCCTACAGTTAAGCCTATGTTGCCCGGAACGTAGAAATGACCTTTACTTTCACACTGTTTGCAAATATACATCATATACGATGCAAAAGCTGTTGTATTTATATCGTATTTTATGCTTCTGGCGTTCACTTCTTAGGCCCTAACTATTCGATCTGGTGGAGCACCGCCCTAGAGTGAAGCCTAGGTTGCCCGGAACGTAGAAATGACCAGTACTTTCACTCTGGTTGCAGTTATTCCTGTTATACAATGGAGAAACTGTTGCATTTTTAATGTATTTTATGCTTCTGCCGTTGTACTCAAAGTCCCTAACTATTCGATCTGGTGGAGCAACGCACTGGAGTTAAGCCAAGGTTGCCCGCAACGTAAAAATGACCTGTACTTTCACACAGGTTGCAATTATTCCTGTTATACGATGGAAAAACTGTTGCATTTTTATTGTATTTTATGCTTCTGGCGTTAAATTCTATGTACCGAACTATGCGATCTGGAGGAGCAACGCCCTACAGTTAAGCCTATGTTGCTTCGAACGTAGAAATGACCTTTACTTTCACACTGTTTGCAAATATACATCATACACGATGGAAAAGCTGTTGTATTTATATTGTATTTTATGCTTCTGGCGTTGACTCCTTAGGCGCTAACTATTCGATCTGGTGGAGCACCGCCCTAGAGTGAGGCCTAGGTTGCCCGGAACGTAGAAATGACCAGTACTTCCACTCTGGTTGCAGTTATTCCTGTTATACAATGGAGAAACTGTTGCATTTTTAATGTATTTTATGCTTCAGGCCGTTGTACTCAAAGTCCCTAACTATTCGATCTGGTAGAGCAACGCCCTGGAGTTAGGCCTAGGTTGCCCGGAAGATAGAAATGACCATAACTTTCACACTGTTTGCAATCATTCATTTTATACGTTGGAAATGCTGTTGTATCTATATTGTATTTTATGCTTCTGGAGTTGACTCCTAAGGCCGTAGCTATTCGATGTGGTGGAGCAACGCCCAAGAGTGAAACCTAGGTTGCCCGGAACGTAGAAATGACCATTACTTTCACACTGGTTGCAATTATTCCTTTTATACGATGGAAAAACTGTTGTATTTTTATTGTGTTTTATGCTTCTGGCGTTGACTTCTTAGTCGCTAGCTATTCGATCTGGTGGAGCAACGCCCTACAGCGAAACCTAGGTTGCCCGGCACGTAGAAATGTCCTGTACTTTCACACTGGTTGCAATTATTCCTGTTATACGATGGAAAAACTGTTGCATTTTTATTGTATTTTGTGCTTCTGGTGTTGTATTCAAAGTCCCTAACTATTCGATCTGGTGGAGCAACGCCCTACAGCGAAACCTAGGTTACCCGGAACCAAGAAATGACCTTTACTTTCACACTGTTTGCAACTATACATTATATACGATGGAAAAGCTGTTGTATTTATATTGTATTTTATGCTTCTGACGTTGACTTCTCAGGCCCTAACTATTCGATCTGGTGGAACAACGCCCTAGAGTGAAGCCTAGGTTGCCCGGAACGTAGAAATGACCATAACTTTCACACTGGTTGTAATTATACGTTTCATACAATGGAAAAACTGTTCTATTTAGAATGTATTTTATGCTTCGCGCGTTGACTTCTAAAGCCCTAACTATGCGATCTGGTGGAGCAACGCTCTTGAGTGAAGCCTAGATTGCCCGAAACGTAGAAATGAGCATTACTTTGACACTGGTTGCAATTATTCTTTTTATACGATGGAAAAACTGTTGTATTTTTATTGTATTTTATGCGTCTGGAGTTGTTTTCTAAGGGCCTAACTACTCGACCTGGTGGAGCTACGCCCTAGAGTGAAGCCTAGGTTGCTCGGAACAAAGAAATGCCCATTACTTTCACCCTGGTTGTAATTATACCTGTTACAAGATGGAATAACTGTTGTATTAATTTTGTATTTTATGCTTCGGGCTATGACTTCTAAGGCCCTAGCTATTCGATTTGGTGGAGCAACGACCTAGAGTGAAGCCTAGGTTGCCCGTAACGTAGAAATGACCATATCTTTCACACTGGTTGCAATTATTCGTTTTATACGATGGAAAAACTGTTGTATTAATTTTGTATTTTATGCTTCGTGCGTTGACCTCTAAGGCCCTAACTATTCGATCTGGTGGACCATCGCCCTAGACTGAAGACTAGGTTGCCCGGAACGTAGAAATGAACATCACTTTCACACTAGTTGCAATTATTCCTGTTATACGATGGAAAAACTGTTGCATTTTTATTGTATTTTATGCTTCTGGCGTTGTATTCAAAGTCCCTAACTATTCGATCTGGTAGAGCAACGCCCTGGAGTTAAGCCTAGGTTGCCCGGAACGTAGAAAAGACCATAACTTTCACACTATTTGCAATCATTCATTTTATACGATGGAAAATCTGTTGTATTTATATTGTATTTTATGCTTCTGGAATTGACTTCTAAGGCCGTAGCTATTCGATGTGGTGGAGCAACGCCCAAGAGTGAAACCTAGGTTGCCCGGAACGTAGAAATGACCATTACTTTCACACTGGTTGCAATCATTCCTGTTATACGATGGAAAAACTGTTGCATTTTTATTGTATTTTATGCTTGTGGGGTTGACTTCTAAGTCCCTAGCTATTCAATCTGGTGGAGCAAGGCCCTAGAGCGGAGCCTAGGTTGCCCGGAACGTAGAAATGACCTGTACTTTCACACTGGTTGCAATTATTCCTGTTATACTATAGAAAAACTGTTCAATTTTTATTGTATTTTATGCTTCTGGCGTTGTATTCAAAGTCCCTAACTATTCGATCTGGTAGAGCAACGCCCTGGAGTTAAGCCTAGGTTGCCCGAAACGTAGTAATGACCATTACTTTCACACTGGTTGCAATTATTCATGCTATATGATGGAAAAACTGTTGCATTTTTATTCTATTTTATGCTTCGGGCGCTTACTTCTAAGGCCCTAACTATTCGATCTGGTGGAGCAACGCCCTTGGGTGAAGCCGAGGTTGCCCGGAACGTAGAAATGACCATTACTTTCACACTGGTTGCAATTATTCCTGTTATACGATGGAAAAACTATTGTATTTATTTTGTATTTTATGCTTCTGGCGTTGACTTCTTAGGCCCTAACTATTCGGTCTGGTGGACCAACACCCGAGAGTGAAGCCTAGGTCGCCCGGACCTATGACCATCACTTTCATTCTGGTTGCAATCATTCCTGTTATACGATGGAAAAACTGTTGTACTTTTCATGTATTTTATGCTTCTGGCGTTGACTTCTAAGGCCGTAGCTAGACGATGTGGTGTAGCAACGGCCTAGAGTGAAGCCTAGGTTGCCCGGAACGTAGAAATGACCATTACTTTCACACTGGTTGCAATTATTCGTTTTATACGATGGAAAAACTGTTGTATTTATTTTGTATTTGGTGCATCCGGCGTTGACTTCTGAGGCCCTATCTATTGGATCTGGTGGACCAACGCCCTAGAGTGAAGCCTAGGTTGCCCGGAACGTAGAAGTGACCAGTACATTCACTCTGTTTGCAGTTATTCCTGTTATACAATGGAGAAACTGTTGCATTTTTAATGTATTTTATGCTTCTGCCGTTGTACTCGAAGTCCCTAACTTTTCGATCTGATGGAGCAACGCCCTGGAGTTAGGCCTAGGTTGCCCGGAAGGTAGAAATGACCATAACTTTCACACTGTTTGCAATCATTCATTTTATACGTTGGAAATGCTGTTGTATCTATATTGTATTTTATGCTTCTGGAGTTGACTCCTAAGGCCGTAGCTATTCGATGTGGTGGAGCAACGCCCAAGAGTGAAACCTAGGTTGCCCGGAACGTAGAAATGACCATTACTTTCACACTGGATGCAATTATTCCTTTTATACGATGGAGAAACTGTTGCATGTTTATTGTATTTTATGCTTCTGGCGTTAAATTCTAAGTCCCTAACTATGCGATCTGGTGGAGCAACGCCCTGGCGTAAAGCCTAGGTTGCCCGGAACGTAGAAATGACCATAACTTTCACACTGGTTGCAATTATTCCTTTTATACGATGGAAAAACTGTTGTATTTTTATTGTGTTTTATGCTTCTGGCGTTGACTTCTAAGTCCCTAGCTATTCGATCTGGTGCAGCAACTCCCGACAGCGAAACCTACGTTGCCCGTAACGTAGCAATGACCTGTACTTTCACACTGATTGCAATTATTCCTGTTATACGATGGAAAAACTGTTGCATTTTTATTATATTTTATGCTTGTGGGGTTGACTTCTAAGTCCCTAGCTATTCGATCTGGTGGAGCAAGGCCCTAGTGCGAAGCCTAGGTGGCCCGGAACGTAGAAATGACCTGTACTTTCACACTGGTTGCAATTATTCCTGTTATACGATGGAAAAACTGTTGTACTTTTACTGTATTTTATGCTTCAGGCGTTAAATTCTAAGTACCGAACTATGCGATCTGGAGGAGCAACGCCCTACAGTTAAGCCTATGTTGCCCGGAACGTAGAAATGACCTTTACTTTCACACTGTTTGCAAATATACATCATATACGATGCAAAAGCTGTTGTATTTATATCGTATTTTATGCTTCTGGCGTTCACTTCTTAGGCCCTAACTATTCGATCTGGTGGAGCACCGCCCTAGAGTGAAGCCTAGGTTGCCCGGAACGTAGAAATGACCAGTACTTTCACTCTGGTTGCAGTTATTCCTGTTATACAATGGAGAAACTGTTGCATTTTTAATGTATTTTATGCTTCTGCCGTTGTACTCAAAGTCCCTAACTATTCGATCTGGTGGAGCAACGCACTGGAGTTAAGCCAAGGTTGCCCGCAACGTAAAAATGACCTGTACTTTCACACAGGTTGCAATTATTCCTGTTATACGATGGAAAAACTGTTGCATTTTTATTGTATTTTATGCTTCTGGCGTTAAATTCTATGTACCGAACTATGCGATCTGGAGGAGCAACGCCCTACAGTTAAGCCTATGTTGCTTGGAACGTAGAAATGACCTTTACTTTCACACTGTTTGCAAATATACATCATACACGATGGAAAAGCTGTTGTATTTATATTGTATTTTATGCTTCTGGCGTTGACTCCTTAGGTGCTAACTATTCGATCTCGTGGAGCACCGCCCTAGAGTGAGGCCTAGGTTGCCCGGAACGTAGAAATGACCAGTACTTCCACTCTGGTTGCAGTTATTCCTGTTATACAATGGAGAAACTGTTGCATTTTTAATGTATTTTATGCTTCAGGCCGTTGTACTCAAGGTCCCTAACTATTCGATCTGGTAGAGCAACGCCCTGGAGTTAGGCCTAGGTTGCCCGGAAGATAGAAATGACCATAACTTTCACACTGTTTGCAATCATTCATTTTATACGTTGGAAATGCTGTTGTATCTATATTGTATTTTATGCTTCTGGAGTTGACTCCTAAGGCCGTAGCTATTCGATGTGGTGGAGCAACGCCCAAGAGTGAAACCTAGGTTGCCCGGAACGTAGAAATGACCATTACTTTCACACTGGTTGCAATTATTCCTTTTATACGATGGAAAAACTGTTGTATTTTTATTGTGTTTTATGCTTCTGGCGTTGACTTCTTAGTCGCTAGCTATTCGATCTGGTGGAGCAACGCCCTACAGCGAAACCTAGGTTGCCCGGAACGTAGAAATGTCCTGTACTTTCACACTGGTTGCAATTATTCCTGTTATACGATGGAAAAACTGTTGCATTTTTATTGTATTTTGTGCTTCTGGTGTTGTATTCAAAGTCCCTAACTATTCGATCTGGTGGAGCAACGCCCTACAGCGAAACCTAGGTTGCCCGGAACCAAGAAATGACCTTTACTTCACACTGTTTGCAACTATACATTATATACGATGGAAAAGCTGTTGTATTTATATTGTATTTTATGCTTCTGACGTTGACTTCTCAGGCCCTAACTATTCGATCTGGTGGAACAACGCCCTAGAGTGAAGCCTAGGTTGCCCGGAACGTAGAAATGACCATAACTTTCACACTGGTTGTAATTATACGTTTCATACAATGGAAAAACTGTTCTATTTATAATGTATTTTATGCTTCGCGCGTTGACTTCTAAAGCCCTAACTATGCGATCTGGTGGAGCAACGCTCTTGAGTGAAGCCTAGATTGCCCGAAACGTAGAAATGAGCATTACTTTGACACTGGTTGCAATTATTCTTTTTATACGATGGAAAAACTGTTGTATTTTTATTGTATTTTATGCGTCTGGAGTTGTTTTCTAAGGCCCTAACTACTCGACCTGGTGGAGCTACGCCCTAGAGTGAAGCCTAGGTTGCTCGGAACAAAGAAATGCCCATTACTTTCACCCTGGTTGTAATTATACCTGTTACAAGATGGAATAACTGTTGTATTAATTTTGTATTTTATGCTTCGGGCTATGACTTCTAAGGCCCTAGCTATTCGATTTGGTGGAGCAACGACCTAGAGTGAAGCCTAGGTTGCCCGTAACGTAGAAATGACCATATCTTTCACACTGGTTGCAATTATTCGTTTTATACGATGGAAAAACTGTTGTATTAATTTTGTATTTTATGCTTCGTGCGTTGACCTCTAAGGCCCTAACTATTCGATCTGGTGGACCATCGCCCTAGACTGAAGACTAGGTTGCCCGGAACGTAGAAATGAACATCACTTTCACACTAGTTGCAATTATTCCTGTTATACGATGGAAAAACTGTTGCATTTTTATTGTATTTTATGCTTCTGGCGTTGTATTCAAAGTCCCTAACTATTCGATCTGGTAGAGCAACGCCCTGGAGTTAAGCCTAGGTTGCCCGGAACGTAGAAATGACCATAACTTTCACACTATTTGCAATCATTCATTTTATACGATGGAAAATCTGTTGTATTTATATTGTATTTTATGCTTCTGGAATTGACTTCTAAGGCCGTAGCTATTCGATGTGGTGGAGCAACGCCCAAGAGTGAAACCTAGGTTGCCCGGAACGTAGAAATGACCATAACTTTCACACTGGTTGTAATTATACGTTTCATACAATGGAAAAACTGTTCTATTTATAATGTATTTTATGCTTCGCGCGTTGACTTCTAAAGCCCTAACTATGCGATCTGGTGGAGCAACGCTCTTGAGTGAAGCCTAGATTGCCCGAAACGTAGAAATGAGCATTACTTTGACACTGGTTGCAATTATTCTTTTTATACGATGGAAAAACTGTTGTATTTTTATTGTATTTTATGCGTCTGGAGTTGTTTTCTAAGGCCCTAACTATGCGATCTGGTGGAGCAACGCCCAAGAGTGAAACCTAGGTTGCCTGGAACGTAGAAATGACCATTACTTTCACACTGGTTGCAATTATTCCTGTTATACGATGGAAAAACTGTTGCATTTTTATTGTATTTTATGCTTGTGGGGTTGACTTCTAAGTCCCTAGCTATTCAATCTGGTGGAGCAAGGCCCTAGAGCGAAGCCTAGGTTGCCCGGAACGTAGAAATGACCTGTACTTTCACACTGGTTGCAATTATTCCTGTTCTACTATAGAAAAACTGTTGTATTTTTATTGTATTTTATGCTTCTGGCGTTGACTTCTAAGTCCCTAGCTATTCGATCTGGTGGAGCAACGCCCTAGAGCGAAACCTAGGTTGCCCGGAACGTTGAAATGGCCTGTACTTTCACACTGGTTGCAATTATTCCTGTTATACGATGGAAAAACTGTTGCATTTTTATTGTATTTTATGCTTCTGGCGTTAAATTCTATGTACCGAACTATGCGAACTGGACGAGCAACGCCCTACAGTTAAGCCTATGCTGCCCGGAACGTAGAAATGGCCTTTACTTTCACACTGTTTGCAAATATACATCATATACGATGGAAAAGCTGTTGTATTTATATTGTATTTTGTGCTTCGGGCGTTGACTTCTTAGGCCCTAGCTATTCGATCTGGTGGAGCACCGCCCTGGAGTTAAGCCAAGGTTGCCCGGAACGTAGAAATGACCTGTACTTTCACACTGGTTGCAATTACTCCTGTTATACGATGGAAAAACTGTTGCATTTTTATTGTATTTTATGCTTCTGGCGTTAAAGTCTATGTACCGAACTATGCGATCTGGAGGAGCAACGCCCTACAGTTAAGCCTATGTTGCCTGGAACGTAGAAATGACCTTTACTTTCTCACTGTTTGCAAATATACATCATATACGATGGAAAAGCTGTTGTATTTATATTGTATTTTATGCTTCTGGCGTTGACTTCTTAGGCCCTAACTATTCGATCTGGTGGAGCACCGCCCTAGAGTGAAGCCTAGGTTGCCCGGAACGTAGAAATGACCAGTACTTTCACTCTGGTTGCAGTTATTCCTGTTATACAATGGAGAAACTGTTGCATTTTTAATGTATTTTATGCTTCTGCCGTTGTACTCAAAGTCCCTAACTATTCGATCTGGTGGAGCAACGCCCTGGAGTTAGGCCTAGCTTGCCCGGAAGGTAGAAATGACTATAACTTTCACACTGTTTGCAATCATTCATTTTATACGTTGGAAATGCTGTTGTATCTATATTGTATTTTATGCTTCTGGAGTTGACTCCTAAGGCCGTAGCTATTCGATGTGGTGGAGCAACGCCCAAGAGTGAAACCTAGGTTGCCCGGAACGTAGAAATGACCATTACTTTCACACTGGTTGCAATTATTCCTGTTATACGATGGAAAAACTGTTGCATTTTTATTGTATTTTATGCTTGTGGGGTTGACTTCTACGTCCCTAGCTATTCGATCTGGTGGAGCAAGGCCCTAGAGCGAAGCCTAGGTTGCCCGGAACGTAGAAATGACCTGTACTTTCACACTGGTTGCAATTATTCCTGTTATACTATAGAAAAACTGTTGCATTTTTATTGTATTTTATGCTTCTGAAGCTAAATTTTAAGTCCCTAGCTATGCGATCTGGTGGAGCAACGCCCTACAGTTAAGCCTAGGATGCCCGGAACCTAGAAATGACCTTTACTTTCACAGTGTTTGCAAATATACATTATATACGGTGGAAAAGCTGTTGTATTTATATTGTATTTTATGCTTCTGGCGTTGTCTTCTTAGGCCCTAACTATTCGATCTGGTGTAGCAATGCTCTAGAGTAAAGCCTAGGTTGCCCGGAAGGTAGAAATGATCATTACCTTCACACTGCTTGCAATTATACATTTTATACGATGGAAACACTGTTATAATTATGTTGTATTTTCTTCTCCTGGCGTTGAATTCTAAGTCCCTAGCTGTTCGATCTGGTGGAGCAACGCCCTAGAGTGAAGCCTAGGTTACCAGGAACATAGAAATGACGAGGACTTTCACACTGGTTGCAGCTTTCCTGTTATACGATGGAAAAACTGTTGCATTTTTATTGTATTTTGTGCTTATGGTGTTGTATTCAAAGTCCCTAACTATTCGATCTGGTGGAGCAACGCCCTGGAGTTAAGCCTAGGTTGCCCGGAACGTAGAAATGACCATAACTTTCACACTGGTTGCAATTATTCGTTTCATACAATGGAAAAACTGTTCTATTTATTTTGTATTTTATGCTTCGCGCGTTGACTTCTAAGGCCCTAACTATGCGATCTGGTGGAGCAACGCCCAAGAGTGAAACCTAGGTTGCCCGGAACGTAGAAATGACCATTACTTTCACACTGGTTGCAATTATTCCTGTTATACGATGGAAAAACTGTTGCATTTTTATTGTATTTTATGCTTGTGGGGTTGACTTCTAAGTCCCTAGCTATTCAATCTGGTGGAGCAAGGCCCTAGAGCGAAGCCTAGGTTGCCCGGAACGTAGAAATGACCTGTACTTTCACACTGGTTGCAATTATTCCTGTTCTACTATAGAAAAACTGTTGCATTTTTATTGTATTTTATGCTTCTGGCGTTGTATTCAAAGTCCCTAACTATTCGATCTGGTAGAGCAACGCCCTGGAGTTAAGCCTAGGTTGCCCGAAACGTAGTAATGACCATTACTTTCACACTGGTTGCAATTATTCATGCTATATGATGGAAAAACTGTTGCATTTTTATTCTATTTTATGCTTCGGGCGCTTACTTCTAAGGCCCTAACTATTCGATCTGGTGGAGCAACGCCCTTGGGTGAAGCCGAGGTTGCCCGGAACGTAGAAATGACCATTACTTTCACACTGGTTGCAATTATTCCTGTTATACGATGGAAAAACTATTGTATTTATTATGTATTTTATGCTTCTGGCGTTGACTTCTTAGGCCCTAACTATTCGGTCTGGTGGACCAACACCCGAGAGTGAAGCCTAGGTCGCCCGGACCTATGACCATCACTTTCACTCTGGTTGCAATCATTCCTGTTATACGATGGAAAAACTGTTGTACTTTTACTGTATTTTATGCTTCAGGCGTTAAATTCTAAGTACCGAACTATGCGATCTGGAGGAGCAACGCCCTACAGTTAAGCCTATGTTGCCCGGAACGTAGAAATGACCTTTACTTTCACACTGTTTGCAAATATACATCATATACGATGCAAAAGCTGTTGTATTTATATCGTATTTTATGCTTCTGGCGTTCACTTCTTAGGCCCTAACTATTCGATCTGGTGGAGCACCGCCCTAGAGTGAAGCCTAGGTTGCCCGGAACGTAGAAATGACCATTACTTTCACTCTGGTTGCAGTTATTCCTGTTATACAATGGAGAAACTGTTGCATTTTTAATGTATTTTATGCTTCAGGCCGTTGTACTCAAAGTCCCTAACTATTCGATCTGGTAGAGCAACGCCCTGGAGTTAGGCCTAGGTTGCCCGGAAGATAGAAATGACCATAACTTTCACACTGTTTGCAATCATTCATTTTATACGTTGGAAATGCTGTTGTATCTATATTGTATTTTATGCTTCTGGAGTTGACTCCTAAGGCCGTAGCTATTCGATGTGGTGGAGCAACACCCAAGAGTGAAACCTAGGTTGCCCGGAACGTAGAAATGACCATTACTTTCACACTGGTTGCAATTATTCCTTTTATACGATGGAAAAACTGTTGTATTTTTATTGTGTTTTATGCTTCTGGCGTTGACTTCTTAGTCGCTAGCTATTCGATCTGGTGGAGCAACGCCCTACAGCGAAACCTAGGTTTCCCGGAACGTAGAAATGACCTGTACTTTCACACTGGTTGCAATTATTCCTGTTATACGATGGAAAAACTGTTGCATTTTTATTGCATTTTATGCGTCTGGAGTTGTTTTCTAAGGCCCTAACTACTCGACCTGGTGGAGCTACGCCCTAGAGTGAAGCCTAGGTTGCTCGGAACAAAGAAATGCCCATTACTTTCACCCTGGTTGTAATTATACCTGTTACAAGATGGAATAACTGTTGTATTAATTTTGTATTTTATGCTTCGGGCTATGACTTCTAAGGCCCTAGCTATTCGATTTGGTGGAGCAACGACCTAGAGTGAAGCCTAGGTTGCCCGTAACGTAGAAATGACCATATCTTTCACACTGGTTGCAATTATTCGTTTTATACGATGGAAAAACTGTTGTATTAATTTTGTATTTTATGCTTCGTGCGTTGACCTCTAAGGCCCTAACTATTCGATCTGGTGGACCATCGCCCTAGACTGAAGACTAGGTTGCCCGGAACGTAGAAATGAACATCACTTTCACACTAGTTGCAATTATTCCTGTTATACGATGGAAAAACTGTTGCATTTTTATTGTATTTTATGCTTCTGGCGTTGTATTCAAAGTCCCTAACTATTCGATCTGGTAGAGCAACGCCCTGGAGTTAAGCCTAGGTTGCCCGGAACGTAGAAATGACCATAACTTTCACACTATTTGCAATCATTCATTTTATACGATGGAAAATCTGTTGTATTTATATTGTATTTTATGCTTCTGGAATTGACTTCTAAGGCCGTAGCTATTCGATGTGGTGGAGCAACGCCCAAGAGTGAAACCTAGGTTGCCCGGAACGTAGAAATGACCATTACTTTCACACTGGTTGCAATCATTCCTGTTATACGATGGAAAAACTGTTGCATTTTTATTGTATTTTATGCTTGTGGGGTTGACTTCTATGTCCCTAGCTATTCAATCTGGTGGAGCAAGGCCCTAGAGCGGAGCCTAGGTTGCCCGGAACGTAGAAATGACCTGTACTTTCACACTGGTTGCAATTATTCCTGCTATACTATAGAAAAACTGTTCAATTTTTATTGTATTTTATGCTTCTGGCGTTGTATTCAAAGTCCCTAACTATTCGATCTGGTAGAGCAACGCCCTGGAGTTAAGCCTAGGTTGCCCGAAACGTAGTAATGACCATTACTTTCACACTGGTTGCAATTATTCATGCTATATGATGGAAAAACTGTTGCATTTTTATTCTATTTTATGCTTCGGGCGCTTACTTCTAAGGCCCTAACTATTCGATCTGGTGGAGCAACGCCCTTGGGTGAAGCCGAGGTTGCCCGGAACGTAGAAATGACCATTACTTTCACACTGGTTGCAATTATTCCTGTTATACGATGGAAAAACTATTGTATTTATTTTGTATTTTATGCTTCTGGCGTTGACTTCTTAGGCCCTAACTATTCGGTCTGGTGGACCAACACCCGAGAGTGAAGCCTAGGTCGCCCGGACCTATGACCATCACTTTCACTCTGGTTGCAATCATTCCTGTTATACGCTGGAAAAACTGTTGTACTTTTCATGTATTTTATGCTTCTGGCGTTGACTTCTAAGGCCGTAGCTAGACGATGTGGTGTAGCAACGGCCTAGAGTGAAGCCTAGGTTGCCCGGAACGTAGAAATGACCATTACTTTCACACTGGTTGCAATTATTCGTTTTATACGATGGAAAAACTGTTGTATTTATTTTGTATTTGGTGCATCCGGCGTTGACTTCTGAGGCCCTATCTATTGGATCTGGTGGACCAACGTCCTAGAGTGAAGCGTAGGTTGCCTGGAACGTGGAAATGACCAGTACTTTCACACTGGTTGCAGTTATTCCTGTTATACAATGGAGAAACTGTTGCATTTTTAGTGTATTTTATGCTTCTGCCGTTGTTCTCAAAGTCCCTAACTATTCGATCTGGTGGAGCAACGCCCTGGAGTTAAGCCAAGGTTGCCCGGAACGTAGAAATGACCTGTACTTTCACACTGGTTGCAATTATTCCTGTTATACGATGGAAAAACTGTTGCATTTTTATAGTATTTTATGCTTCTGGCGTTAAATTCTATGTACCGAACTATGCGATCTGGAGAAGCAACGCCCTACAGTTAAGCCTAGGTTGCCCGGAACCAAGAAATGACCTTTACTTTCACACTGTTTGCAAATATACATTATATACGATGGAAAAGCTGTTGTATTTATATTGTATTTTATGCTTCTTGCGTTGACTTCTCAGGCCCTAACTCTTCGATCTGGTGGAACAACGCCCTAGAGTGAAGCCTAGGTTGCCCGGAACGTAGAAATGACCACAACTTTCACACTGGTTGCAATTGTTCGTTTCATACAATGGAAAAACTGTTCTATTTATTTTGTATTTTATGCTTCGCGCGTTGACTTCTAAGTCCCTCGCTATTCGGTCTGGTGCAGCAACGCCCTAGAGTGAAGCCTAGGTTACCGGGAACATAGAAATGACCAGTACATTCACACTGGTTGCAGTTATTCCTATCATACGATGGAAAAACTGTTGCATTTTTATTATATTTTATGCTTGTGGGGTTGACTTCTAAGTCCCTAGCTATTCGATCTGGTGGAGCAAGGCCCTAGTGCGAAGCCTAGGTGGCCCGGAACGTAGAAATGACCTGTACTTTCACACTGGTTGCAATTATTCCTGTTATACGATGGAAAAGCTGTTGTACTTTTACTGTATTTTATGCTTCAGGCGTTAAATTCTAAGTACCGAACTATGCGATCTGGAGGAGCAACGCCCTACAGTTAAGCCTATGTTGCCCGGAACGTAGAAATAACCTTTACTTTCACACTGTTTGCAAATATACATCATATACGATGCAAAAGCTGTTGTATTTATATCGTATTTTATGCTTCTGGCGTTCACTTCTTAGGCCCTAACTATTCGATCTGGTGGAGCACCGCCCAAGAGTGAAGCCTAGGTTGCCCGGAACGTAGAAATGACCAGTACTTTCACTCTGGTTGCAGTTATTCCTGTTATACAATGGAGAAACTGTTGCATTTTTAATGTATTTTATGCTTCAGGCCGTTGTACTCAAAGTCCCTAACTATTCGATCTGGTAGAGCAACGGCCTGGAGTTAGGCCTAGGTTGCCCGGAAGATAGAAATGACCATAACTTTCACACTGTTTGCAATCATTCATTTTATACGTTGGAAATGCTGTTGTATCTATATTGTATTTTATGCTTCTGGAGTTGACTCCTAAGGCCGTAGCTATTCGATGTGGTGGAGCAACGCCCAAGAGTGAAACCTAGGTTGCCCGGAACGTAGAAATGACCATTACTTTCACACTGGTTGCAATTATTCCTTTTATACGATGGAAAAACTGTTGTATTTTTATTGTGTTTTATGCTTCTGGCGTTGACTTCTTAGTCGCTAGCTATTCGATCTGGTGGAGCAACGCCCTACAGCGAAACCTAGGTTGCCCGGCACGTAGAAATGTCCTGTACTTTCACACTGGTTGCAATTATTCCTGTTATACGATAGAAAAACTGTTGCATTTTTATTGTATTTTGTGCTTCTGGTGTTGTATTCAAAGTCCCTAACTATTCGATCTGGTGGAGCAACGCCCTACAGCGAAACCTAGGTTACCCGGAACCAAGAAATGACCTTTACTTTCACACTGTTTGCAACTATACATTATATACGATGGAAAAGCTGTTGTATTTATATTGTATTTTATGCTTCTGACGTTGACTTCTCAGGCCCTAACTATTCGATCTGGTGGAACAACGCCCTAGAGTGAAGCCTAGGTTGCCCGGAACGTAGAAATGACCATAACTTTCACACTGGTTGTAATTATACGTTTCATACAATGGAAAAACTGTTCTATTTATAATGTATTTTATGCTTCGCGCGTTGACTTCTAAAGCCCTAACTATGCGATCTGGTGGAGCAACGCTCTTGAGTGAAGCCTAGATTGCCCGAAACGTAGAAATGAGCATTACTTTGTCACTGGTTGCAATTATTCTTTTTATACGATGGAAAAACTGTTGTATTTTTATTGTATTTTATGCGTCTGGAGTTGTTTTCTAAGGGCCTAACTACTCGACCTGGTGGAGCTACGCCCTAGAGTGAAGCCTAGGTTGCTCGGAACAAAGAAATGCCCATTACTTTCACCCTGGTTGTAATTATACCTGTTACAAGATGGAATAACTGTTGTATTAATTTTGTATTTTATGCTTCGGGCTATGACTTCTAAGGCCCTAGCTATTCGATTTGGTGGAGCAACGACCTAGAGTGAAGCCTAGGTTGCCCGTAACGTAGAAATGACCATATCTTTCACACTGGTTGCAATTATTCGTTTTATACGATGGAAAAACTGTTGTATTAATTTTGTATTTTATGCTTCGTGCGTTGACCTCTAAGGCCCTAACTATTCGATCTGGTGGACCATCGCCCTAGACTGAAGACTAGGTTGCCCGGAACGTAGAAATGAACATCACTTTCACACTAGTTGCAATTATTCCTGTTATACGATGGAAAAACTGTTGCATTTTTATTGTATTTTATGCTTCTGGCGTTGTATTCAAAGTCCCTAACTATTCGATCTGGTAGAGCAACGCCCTGGAGTTAAGCCTAGGTTGCCCGGAACGTAGAAATGAACATAACTTTCACACTATTTGCAATCATTCGTTTTATACGATGGAAAATCTGTTGTATTTATATTGTATTTTATGCTTCTGGAATTGACTTCTAAGGCCGTAGCTATTCGATGTGGTGGAGCAACGCCCAAGAGTCAAACCTAGGTTGCCCGGAACGTAGAAATGACCATTACTTTCACACTGGTTGCAATCATTCCTGTTATACGATGGAAAAACTGTTGCATTTTTATTGTATTTTATGCTTGTGGGGTTGACTTCTAAGTCCCTAGCTATTCAATCTGGTGGAGCAAGGCCCTAGAGCGGAGCCTAGGTTGCCCGGAACGTAGAAATGACCTGTACTTTCACACTGGTTGCAATTATTCCTGTTATACTATAGAAAAACTGTTCAATTTTTATTGTATTTTATGCTTCTGGCGTTGTATTCAAAGTCCCTAACTATTCGATCTGGTAGAGCAACGCCCTGGAGTTAAGCCTAGGTTGCCCGAAACGTAGTAATGACCATTACTTTCACACTGGTTGCAATTATTCCTGTTATACGATGGAAAAACTGTTGTACTTTTCATGTATTTTATGCTTCTGGCGTTGACTTCTAAGGCCGTAGCTAGACGATGTGGTGTAGCAACGGCCTAGAGTGAAGCCTAGGTTGCCCGGAACGTAGAAATGACCATTACTTTCACACTGGTTGCAATTATTCGTTTTATACGATGGAAAAACTGTTGTATTTATTTTGTATTTGGTGCATCCGGCGTTGACTTCTGAGGCCCTATCTATTGGATCTGGTGGACCAACGCCCTAGAGTGAAGCCTAGGTTGCCCGGAACGTAGAAGTGACCAGTACTTTCACTCTGTTTGCAGTTATTCCTGTTATACAATGGAGAAACTGTTGCATTTTTAATGTATTTTATGCTTCTGCCGTTGTACTCGAAGTCCCTAACTTTTCGATCTGATGGAGCAACGCCCTGGAGTTAGGCCTAGGTTGCCCGGAAGGTAGAAATGACCATAACTTTCACACTGTTTGCAATCATTCATTTTATACGTTGGAAATGCTGTTGTATCTATATTGTATTTTATGCTTCTGGAGTTGACTCCTAAGGCCGTAGCTATTCGATGTGGTGGAGCAACGCCCAAGAGTGAAACCTAGGTTGCCCGGAACGTAGAAATGACCATTACTTTCACACTGGATGCAATTATTCCTTTTATACGATGGAGAAACTGTTGCATGTTTATTGTATTTTATGCTTCTGGCGTTAAATTCTAAGTCCCTAACTATGCGATCTGGTGGAGCAACGCCCTGGCGTAAAGCCTAGGTTGCCCGGAACGTAGAAATGACCATAACTTTCACACTGGTTGCAATTATTCCTTTTATACGATGGAAAAACTGTTGTATTTTTATTGTGTTTTATGCTTCTGGCGTTGACTTCTAAGTCCCTAGCTATTCGATCTGGTGCAGCAACTCCCGACAGCGAAACCTACGTTGCCCGTAACGTAGCAATGACCTGTACTTTCACACTGATTGCAATTATTCCTGTTATACGATGGAAAAACTGTTGCATTTTTATTATATTTTATGCTTGTGGGGTTGACTTCTAAGTCCCTAGCTATTCGATCTGGTGGAGCAAGGCCCTAGTGCGAAGCCTAGGTGGCCCGGAACGTAGAAATGACCTGTACTTTCACACTGGTTGCAATTATTCCTGTTATACGATGGAAAAACTGTTGTACTTTTACTGTATTTTATGCTTCAGGCGTTAAATTCTAAGTACCGAACTATGCGATCTGGAGGAGCAACGCCCTACAGTTAAGCCTATGTTGCCCGGAACGTAGAAATGACCTTTACTTTCACACTGTTTGCAAATATACATCATATACGATGCAAAAGCTGTTGTATTTATATCGTATTTTATGCTTCTGGCGTTCACTTCTTAGGCCCTAACTATTCGATCTGGTGGAGCACCGCCCTAGAGTGAAGCCTAGGTTGCCCGGAACGTAGAAATGACCAGTACTTTCACTCTGGTTGCAGTTATTCCTGTTATACAATGGAGAAACTGTTGCATTTTTAATGTATTTTATGCTTCTGCCGTTGTACTCAAAGTCCCTAACTATTCGATCTGGTGGAGCAACGCACTGGAGTTAAGCCAAGGTTGCCCGCAACGTAAAAATGACCTGTACTTTCACACAGGTTGCAATTATTCCTGTTATACGATGGAAAAACTGTTGCATTTTTATTGTATTTTATGCTTCTGGCGTTAAATTCTATGTACCGAACTATGCGATCTGGAGGAGCAACGCCCTACAGTTAAGCCTATGTTGCTTCGAACGTAGAAATGACCTTTACTTTCACACTGTTTGCAAATATACATCATACACGATGGAAAAGCTGTTGTATTTATATTGTATTTTATGCTTCTGGCGTTGACTCCTTAGGCGCTAACTATTCGATCTGGTGGAGCACCGCCCTAGAGTGAGGCCTAGGTTGCCCGGAACGTAGAAATGACCAGTACTTCCACTCTGGTTGCAGTTATTCCTGTTATACAATGGAGAAACTGTTGCATTTTTAATGTATTTTATGCTTCAGGCCGTTGTACTCAAAGTCCCTAACTATTCGATCTGGTAGAGCAACGCCCTGGAGTTAGGCCTAGGTTGCCCGGAAGATAGAAATGACCATAACTTTCACACTGTTTGCAATCATTCATTTTATACGTTGGAAATGCTGTTGTATCTATATTGTATTTTATGCTTCTGGAGTTGACTCCTAAGGCCGTAGCTATTCGATGTGGTGGAGCAACGCCCAAGAGTGAAACCTAGGTTGCCCGGAACGTAGAAATGACCATTACTTTCACACTGGTTGCAATTATTCCTTTTATACGATGGAAAAACTGTTGTATTTTTATTGTGTTTTATGCTTCTGGCGTTGACTTCTTAGTCGCTAGCTATTCGATCTGGTGGAGCAACGCCCTACAGCGAAACCTAGGTTGCCCGGCACGTAGAAATGTCCTGTACTTTCACACTGGTTGCAATTATTCCTGTTATACGATGGAAAAACTGTTGCATTTTTATTGTATTTTGTGCTTCTGGTGTTGTATTCAAAGTCCCTAACTATTCGATCTGGTGGAGCAACGCCCTACAGCGAAACCTAGGTTACCCGGAACCAAGAAATGACCTTTACTTTCACACTGTTTGCAACTATACATTATATACGATGGAAAAGCTGTTGTATTTATATTGTATTTTATGCTTCTGACGTTGACTTCTCAGGCCCTAACTATTCGATCTGGTGGAACAACGCCCTAGAGTGAAGCCTAGGTTGCCCGGAACGTAGAAATGACCATAACTTTCACACTGGTTGTAATTATACGTTTCATACAATGGAAAAACTGTTCTATTTAGAATGTATTTTATGCTTCGCGCGTTGACTTCTAAAGCCCTAACTATGCGATCTGGTGGAGCAACGCTCTTGAGTGAAGCCTAGATTGCCCGAAACGTAGAAATGAGCATTACTTTGACACTGGTTGCAATTATTCTTTTTATACGATGGAAAAACTGTTGTATTTTTATTGTATTTTATGCGTCTGGAGTTGTTTTCTAAGGGCCTAACTACTCGACCTGGTGGAGCTACGCCCTAGAGTGAAGCCTAGGTTGCTCGGAACAAAGAAATGCCCATTACTTTCACCCTGGTTGTAATTATACCTGTTACAAGATGGAATAACTGTTGTATTAATTTTGTATTTTATGCTTCGGGCTATGACTTCTAAGGCCCTAGCTATTCGATTTGGTGGAGCAACGACCTAGAGTGAAGCCTAGGTTGCCCGTAACGTAGAAATGACCATATCTTTCACACTGGTTGCAATTATTCGTTTTATACGATGGAAAAACTGTTGTATTAATTTTGTATTTTATGCTTCGTGCGTTGACCTCTAAGGCCCTAACTATTCGATCTGGTGGACCATCGCCCTAGACTGAAGACTAGGTTGCCCGGAACGTAGAAATGAACATCACTTTCACACTAGTTGCAATTATTCCTGTTATACGATGGAAAAACTGTTGCATTTTTATTGTATTTTATGCTTCTGGCGTTGTATTCAAAGTCCCTAACTATTCGATCTGGTAGAGCAACGCCCTGGAGTTAAGCCTAGGTTGCCCGGAACGTAGAAAAGACCATAACTTTCACACTATTTGCAATCATTCATTTTATACGATGGAAAATCTGTTGTATTTATATTGTATTTTATGCTTCTGGAATTGACTTCTAAGGCCGTAGCTATTCGATGTGGTGGAGCAACGCCCAAGAGTGAAACCTAGGTTGCCCGGAACGTAGAAATGACCATTACTTTCACACTGGTTGCAATCATTCCTGTTATACGATGGAAAAACTGTTGCATTTTTATTGTATTTTATGCTTGTGGGGTTGACTTCTAAGTCCCTAGCTATTCAATCTGGTGGAGCAAGGCCCTAGAGCGGAGCCTAGGTTGCCCGGAACGTAGAAATGACCTGTACTTTCACACTGGTTGCAATTATTCCTGTTATACTATAGAAAAACTGTTCAATTTTTATTGTATTTTATGCTTCTGGCGTTGTATTCAAAGTCCCTAACTATTCGATCTGGTAGAGCAACGCCCTGGAGTTAAGCCTAGGTTGCCCGAAACGTAGTAATGACCATTACTTTCACACTGGTTGCAATTATTCATGCTATATGATGGAAAAACTGTTGCATTTTTATTCTATTTTATGCTTCGGGCGCTTACTTCTAAGGCCCTAACTATTCGATCTGGTGGAGCAACGCCCTTGGGTGAAGCCGAGGTTGCCCGGAACGTAGAAATGACCATTACTTTCACACTGGTTGCAATTATTCCTGTTATACGATGGAAAAACTATTGTATTTATTTTGTATTTTATGCTTCTGGCGTTGACTTCTTAGGCCCTAACTATTCGGTCTGGTGGACCAACACCCGAGAGTGAAGCCTAGGTCGCCCGGACCTATGACCATCACTTTCATTCTGGTTGCAATCATTCCTGTTATACGATGGAAAAACTGTTGTACTTTTCATGTATTTTATGCTTCTGGCGTTGACTTCTAAGGCCGTAGCTAGACGATGTGGTGTAGCAACGGCCTAGAGTGAAGCCTAGGTTGCCCGGAACGTAGAAATGACCATTACTTTCACACTGGTTGCAATTATTCGTTTTATACGATGGAAAAACTGTTGTATTTATTTTGTATTTGGTGCATCCGGCGTTGACTTCTGAGGCCCTATCTATTGGATCTGGTGGACCAACGCCCTAGAGTGAAGCCTAGGTTGCCCGGAACGTAGAAGTGACCAGTACATTCACTCTGTTTGCAGTTATTCCTGTTATACAATGGAGAAACTGTTGCATTTTTAATGTATTTTATGCTTCTGCCGTTGTACTCGAAGTCCCTAACTTTTCGATCTGATGGAGCAACGCCCTGGAGTTAGGCCTAGGTTGCCCGGAAGGTAGAAATGACCATAACTTTCACACTGTTTGCAATCATTCATTTTATACGTTGGAAATGCTGTTGTATCTATATTGTATTTTATGCTTCTGGAGTTGACTCCTAAGGCCGTAGCTATTCGATGTGGTGGAGCAACGCCCAAGAGTGAAACCTAGGTTGCCCGGAACGTAGAAATGACCATTACTTTCACACTGGATGCAATTATTCCTTTTATACGATGGAGAAACTGTTGCATGTTTATTGTATTTTATGCTTCTGGCGTTAAATTCTAAGTCCCTAACTATGCGATCTGGTGGAGCAACGCCCTGGCGTAAAGCCTAGGTTGCCCGGAACGTAGAAATGACCATAACTTTCACACTGGTTGCAATTATTCCTTTTATACGATGGAAAAACTGTTGTATTTTTATTGTGTTTTATGCTTCTGGCGTTGACTTCTAAGTCCCTAGCTATTCGATCTGGTGCAGCAACTCCCGACAGCGAAACCTACGTTGCCCGTAACGTAGCAATGACCTGTACTTTCACACTGATTGCAATTATTCCTGTTATACGATGGAAAAACTGTTGCATTTTTATTATATTTTATGCTTGTGGGGTTGACTTCTAAGTCCCTAGCTATTCGATCTGGTGGAGCAAGGCCCTAGTGCGAAGCCTAGGTGGCCCGGAACGTAGAAATGACCTGTACTTTCACACTGGTTGCAATTATTCCTGTTATACGATGGAAAAACTGTTGTACTTTTACTGTATTTTATGCTTCAGGCGTTAAATTCTAAGTACCGAACTATGCGATCTGGAGGAGCAACGCCCTACAGTTAAGCCTATGTTGCCCGGAACGTAGAAATGACCTTTACTTTCACACTGTTTGCAAATATACATCATATACGATGCAAAAGCTGTTGTATTTATATCGTATTTTATGCTTCTGGCGTTCACTTCTTAGGCCCTAACTATTCGATCTGGTGGAGCACCGCCCTAGAGTGAAGCCTAGGTTGCCCGGAACGTAGAAATGACCAGTACTTTCACTCTGGTTGCAGTTATTCCTGTTATACAATGGAGAAACTGTTGCATTTTTAATGTATTTTATGCTTCTGCCGTTGTACTCAAAGTCCCTAACTATTCGATCTGGTGGAGCAACGCACTGGAGTTAAGCCAAGGTTGCCCGCAACGTAAAAATGACCTGTACTTTCACACAGGTTGCAATTATTCCTGTTATACGATGGAAAAACTGTTGCATTTTTATTGTATTTTATGCTTCTGGCGTTAAATTCTATGTACCGAACTATGCGATCTGGAGGAGCAACGCCCTACAGTTAAGCCTATGTTGCTTGGAACGTAGAAATGACCTTTACTTTCACACTGTTTGCAAATATACATCATACACGATGGAAAAGCTGTTGTATTTATATTGTATTTTATGCTTCTGGCGTTGACTCCTTAGGTGCTAACTATTCGATCTCGTGGAGCACCGCCCTAGAGTGAGGCCTAGGTTGCCCGGAACGTAGAAATGACCAGTACTTCCACTCTGGTTGCAGTTATTCCTGTTATACAATGGAGAAACTGTTGCATTTTTAATGTATTTTATGCTTCAGGCCGTTGTACTCAAGGTCCCTAACTATTCGATCTGGTAGAGCAACGCCCTGGAGTTAGGCCTAGGTTGCCCGGAAGATAGAAATGACCATAACTTTCACACTGTTTGCAATCATTCATTTTATACGTTGGAAATGCTGTTGTATCTATATTGTATTTTATGCTTCTGGAGTTGACTCCTAAGGCCGTAGCTATTCGATGTGGTGGAGCAACGCCCAAGAGTGAAACCTAGGTTGCCCGGAACGTAGAAATGACCATTACTTTCACACTGGTTGCAATTATTCCTTTTATACGATGGAAAAACTGTTGTATTTTTATTGTGTTTTATGCTTCTGGCGTTGACTTCTTAGTCGCTAGCTATTCGATCTGGTGGAGCAACGCCCTACAGCGAAACCTAGGTTGCCCGGAACGTAGAAATGTCCTGTACTTTCACACTGGTTGCAATTATTCCTGTTATACGATGGAAAAACTGTTGCATTTTTATTGTATTTTGTGCTTCTGGTGTTGTATTCAAAGTCCCTAACTATTCGATCTGGTGGAGCAACGCCCTACAGCGAAACCTAGGTTGCCCGGAACCAAGAAATGACCTTTACTTCACACTGTTTGCAACTATACATTATATACGATGGAAAAGCTGTTGTATTTATATTGTATTTTATGCTTCTGACGTTGACTTCTCAGGCCCTAACTATTCGATCTGGTGGAACAACGCCCTAGAGTGAAGCCTAGGTTGCCCGGAACGTAGAAATGACCATAACTTTCACACTGGTTGTAATTATACGTTTCATACAATGGAAAAACTGTTCTATTTATAATGTATTTTATGCTTCGCGCGTTGACTTCTAAAGCCCTAACTATGCGATCTGGTGGAGCAACGCTCTTGAGTGAAGCCTAGATTGCCCGAAACGTAGAAATGAGCATTACTTTGACACTGGTTGCAATTATTCTTTTTATACGATGGAAAAACTGTTGTATTTTTATTGTATTTTATGCGTCTGGAGTTGTTTTCTAAGGCCCTAACTACTCGACCTGGTGGAGCTACGCCCTAGAGTGAAGCCTAGGTTGCTCGGAACAAAGAAATGCCCATTACTTTCACCCTGGTTGTAATTATACCTGTTACAAGATGGAATAACTGTTGTATTAATTTTGTATTTTATGCTTCGGGCTATGACTTCTAAGGCCCTAGCTATTCGATTTGGTGGAGCAACGACCTAGAGTGAAGCCTAGGTTGCCCGTAACGTAGAAATGACCATATCTTTCACACTGGTTGCAATTATTCGTTTTATACGATGGAAAAACTGTTGTATTAATTTTGTATTTTATGCTTCGTGCGTTGACCTCTAAGGCCCTAACTATTCGATCTGGTGGACCATCGCCCTAGACTGAAGACTAGGTTGCCCGGAACGTAGAAATGAACATCACTTTCACACTAGTTGCAATTATTCCTGTTATACGATGGAAAAACTGTTGCATTTTTATTGTATTTTATGCTTCTGGCGTTGTATTCAAAGTCCCTAACTATTCGATCTGGTAGAGCAACGCCCTGGAGTTAAGCCTAGGTTGCCCGGAACGTAGAAATGACCATAACTTTCACACTATTTGCAATCATTCATTTTATACGATGGAAAATCTGTTGTATTTATATTGTATTTTATGCTTCTGGAATTGACTTCTAAGGCCGTAGCTATTCGATGTGGTGGAGCAACGCCCAAGAGTGAAACCTAGGTTGCCCGGAACGTAGAAATGACCATAACTTTCACACTGGTTGTAATTATACGTTTCATACAATGGAAAAACTGTTCTATTTATAATGTATTTTATGCTTCGCGCGTTGACTTCTAAAGCCCTAACTATGCGATCTGGTGGAGCAACGCTCTTGAGTGAAGCCTAGATTGCCCGAAACGTAGAAATGAGCATTACTTTGACACTGGTTGCAATTATTCTTTTTATACGATGGAAAAACTGTTGTATTTTTATTGTATTTTATGCGTCTGGAGTTGTTTTCTAAGGCCCTAACTACTCGACCTGGTGGAGCTACGCCCTAGAGTGAAGCCTAGGTTGCTCGGAACAAAGAAATGCCCATTACTTTCACCCTGGTTGTAATTATACCTGTTACAAGATGGAATAACTGTTGTATTAATTTTGTATTTTATGCTTCGGGCTATGACTTCTAAGGCCCTAGCTATTCGATTTGGTGGAGCAACGACCTAGAGTGAAGCCTAGGTTGCCCGTAACGTAGAAATGACCATATCTTTCACACTGGTTGCAATTATTCGTTTTATACGATGGAAAAACTGTTGTATTAATTTTGTATTTTATGCTTCGTGCGTTGACCTCTAAGGCCCTAACTATTCGATCTGGTGGACCATCGCCCTAGACTGAAGACTAGGTTGCCCGGAACGTAGAAATGAACATCACTTTCACACTAGTTGCAATTATTCCTGTTATACGATGGAAAAACTGTTGCATTTTTATTGTATTTTATGCTTCTGGCGTTGTATTCAAAGTCCCTAACTATTCGATCTGGTAGAGCAACGCCCTGGAGTTAAGCCTAGGTTGCCCGGAACGTAGAAATGACCATAACTTTCACACTATTTGCAATCATTCATTTTATACGATGGAAAATCTGTTGTATTTATATTGTATTTTATGCTTCTGGAATTGACTTCTAAGGCCGTAGCTATTCGATGTGGTGGAGCAACGCCCAAGAGTGAAACCTAGGTTGCCCGGAACGTAGAAATGACCATTACTTTCACACTGGTTGCAATCATTCCTGTTATACGATGGAAAAACTGTTGCATTTTTATTGTATTTTATACTTGTGGGGTTGACTTCTATGTCCCTAGCTATTCAATCTGGTGGAGCAAGGCCCTAGAGCGGAGCCTAGGTTGCCCGGAACGTAGAAATGACCTGTACTTTCACACTGGTTGCAATTATTCCTGCTATACTATAGAAAAACTGTTCAATTTTTATTGTATTTTATGCTTCTGGCGTTGTATTCAAAGTCCCTAACTATTCGATCTGGTAGAGCAACGCCCTGGAGTTAAGCCTAGGTTGCCCGAAACGTAGTAATGACCATTACTTTCACACTGGTTGCAATTATTCATGCTATATGATGGAAAAACTGTTCCATTTTTATTCTATTTTATGCTTCGGGCGCTTACTTCTAAGGCCCTAACTATTCGATCTGGTGGAGCAACGCCCTTGGGTGAAGCCGAGGTTGCCCGGAACGTAGAAATGACCATTACTTTCACACTGGTTGCAATTATTCCTGTTATACGATGGAAAAACTATTGTATTTATTTTGTATTTTATGCTTCTGGCGTTGACTTCTTAGGCCCTAACTATTCGGTCTGGTGGACCAACACCCGAGAGTGAAGCCTAGGTCGCCCGGACCTATGACCATCACTTTCACTCTGGTTGCAATCATTCCTGTTATACGCTGGAAAAACTGTTGTACTTTTCATGTATTTTATGCTTCTGGCGTTGACTTCTAAGGCCGTAGCTAGACGATGTGGTGTAGCAACGGCCTAGAGTGAAGCCTAGGTTGCCCGGAACGTAGAGATGACCATTACTTTCACACTGGTTGCAATTATTCGTTTTATACGATGGAAAAACTGTTGTATTTATTTTGTATTTGGTGCATCCGGCGTTGACTTCTGAGGCCCTATCTATTGGATCTGGTGGACCAACGTCCTAGAGTGAAGCGTAGGTTGCCTGGAACGTGGAAATGACCAGTACTTTCACACTGGTTGCAGTTATTCCTGTTATACAATGGAGAAACTGTTGCATTTTTAGTGTATTTTATGCTTCTGCCGTTGTTCTCAAAGTCCCTAACTATTCGATCTGGTGGAGCAGCGCCCTGGAGTTAAGCCAAGGTTGCCCGGAACGTAGAAATGACCTGTACTTTCACACTGGTTGCAATTATTCCTGTTATACGATGGAAAAACTGTTGCATTTTTATAGTATTTTATGCTTCTGGCGTTAAATTCTATGTACCGAACTATGCGATCTGGAGAAGCAACGCCCTACAGTTAAGCCTATGTTGCCCGGAACGTAGAAATGACCTTTACTTTCACACTGTTTGCAAATATACATCATATACGATGGAAAAGCTGTTGTATTTATATTGTATTTTATGCTTCTGGCGTTGACCTCTTAGGCCCTAACTATTCGATCTGGTCGAGCACCGCCCTAGAGTGAAGCCTAGGTTGCCCGGAACGTAGAAGTGACCAGTACTTTCACTCTGTTTGCAGTTATTCCTGTTATACAATGGAGAAACTGTTGCATTTTTAATGTATTTTATGCTTCTGCCGTTGTACTCGAAGTCCCTAACTTTTCGATCTGGTGGAGCAACGCCCTGGAGTTAGGCCTAGGTTGCCCGGAAGGTAGAAATGACCATAACTTTCACACTGTTTGCAATCATTCATTTTATACGTTGGAAATGCTGTTGTATCTATATTGTGTTTTATGCTTCTGGAGTTGACTCCTAAGGCCGTAGCTATTCGATGTGGTGGAGCAACGCCCAAGAGTGAAACCTAGGTTGCCCGGAACGTAGAAATGACCATTACTTTCACACTGGATGCAATTATTCCTTTTATACGATGGAAAAACTGTTGCATGTTTATTGTATTTTATGCTTCTGGCGTTAAATTCTAAGTCCCTAACTATGCGATCTGGTGGAGCAACGCCCTGGCGTAAAGCCTAGGTTGCCCGGAACGTAGAAATGACCATAACTTTCACACTGGTTGCAATTATTCCTTTTATACGATGGAAAAACTGTTGTATTTTTATTGTGTTTTATGCTTCTGGCGTTGACTTCTTAGTCGCTAGCTACGCGATCTGGTGGAGCAACGCCCTACAGCGAAACCTAGGTTGCCCAGAACGTAGAAATGACCTGTACTTTCACACTGGTTGCAATTATTCCTGTTATACGATGGAAAAACTGTTGCATTTTTATTGTATTTTATGCTTCTGGCGTTAAATTTTAAGTCCATAGCTATGCGATCTGGTGGAGCAACGCCCTACAGTTAAGCCTAGGTTGCCCGGAACCAAGAAATGACCTTTACTTTCACACTGTTTGCAAATATACATTATATACGATGGAAAAGCTGTTGTATTTATATTGTATTTTATGCTTCTTGCGTTGACTTCTCAGGCCCTAACTCTTCGACCTGGTGGAACAACGCCCTAGAGTGAAGCCTAGGTTGCCCGGAACGTAGAAATGACCACAACTTTCACACTGGTTGCAATTGTTCGTTTCATACAATGGAAAAACTGTTCTATTTATTTTGTATTTTATGCTTCGCGCGTTGACTTCTAAGTCCCTCGCTATTCGGTCTGGTGCAGCAACGCCCTAGAGTGAAGCCTAGGTTACCGGGAACATAGAAATGACCAGTACATTCACACTGGTTGCAGTTATTCCTATCATACGATGGAAAGACTGTTGCATTTTTATTGTATTTTATGCTTCTGGCGTTGACTTCTAAGTCCCTAGCTATTCGATCTGGTGGAGCAACTCCCAACAGCGAAACCTAGGTTGCCCGTAACGTAGAAATGACCTGTACTTTCACACTGGTTGCAATTATTCCTGTTATACGATGGAAAAACTGTTGCATTTTTATTGTATTTTATGCTTCTGGCGTTGACTTCTAAGTCCCTAGCTATTCGATCTGGTGCAGCAACTCCCGACAGCGAAACCTACGTTGCCCGTAACGTAGCAATGACCTGTACTTTCACACTGGTTGCAATTATTCCTGTTATACGATGGAAAAACTGTTGCATTTTTATTATATTTTATGCTTGTGGGGTTGACTTCTAAGTCCCTAGCTATTCGATCTGGTGGAGCAAGGCCCTAGTGCGAAGCCTAGGTGGCCCGGAACGTAGAAATGACCTGTACTTTCACACTGGTTGCAATTATTCCTGTTATACGATGGAAAAGCTGTTGTACTTTTACTGTATTTTATGCTTCAGGCGTTAAATTCTAAGTACCGAACTATGCGATCTGGAGGAGCAACGCCCTACAGTTAAGCCTATGTTGCCCGGAACGTAGAAATGACCTTTACTTTCACACTGTTTGCAAATATACATCATATACGATGCAAAAGCTGTTGTATTTATATCGTATTTTATGCTTCTGGCGTTCACTTCTTAGGCCCTAACTATTCGATCTGGTGGAGCACCGCCCAAGAGTGAAGCCTAGGTTGCCCGGAACGTAGAAATGACCAGTACTTTCACTCTGGTTGCAGTTATTCCTGTTATACAATGGAGAAACTGTTGCATTTTTAATGTATTTTATGCTTCTGCCGTTGTACTCAAAGTCCCTAACTATTCGATCTGGTGGAGCAACGCACTGGAGTTAAGCCAAGGTTGCCCGCAACGTAAAAATGACCTGTACTTTCACACAAGTTGCAATTATTCCTGTTATACGATGGAAAAACTGTTGCATTTTTATTGTATTTTATGCTTCTGGCGTTAAATTCTATGTACCGAACTATGCGATCTGGAGGAGCAACGCCCTACAGTTAAGCCTATGTTGCTTCGAACGTAGAAATGACCTTTACTTTCACACTGTTTGCAAATATACATCATACACGATGGAAAAGCTGTTGTATTTATATTGTATTTTATGCTTCTGGCGTTGACTCCTTAGGCGCTAACTATTCGATCTGGTGGAGCACCGCCCTAGAGTGAGGCCTAGGTTGCCCGGAACGTAGAAATGACCAGTACTTCCACTCTGGTTGCAGTTATTCCTGTTATACAATGGAGAAACTGTTGCATTTTTAATGTATTTTATGCTTCAGGCCGTTGTACTCAAAGTCCCTAACTATTCGATCTGGTAGAGCAACGCCCTGGAGTTAGGCCTAGGTTGCCCGGAAGATAGAAATGACCATAACTTTCACACTGTTTGCAATCATTCATTTTATACGTTGGAAATGCTGTTGTATCTATATTGTATTTTATGCTTCTGGAGTTGACTCCTAAGGCCGTAGCTATTCGATGTGGTGGAGCAACGCCCAAGAGTGAAACCTAGGTTGCCCGGAACGTAGAAATGACCATTACTTTCACACTGGTTGCAATTATTCCTTTTATACGATGGAAAAACTGTTGTATTTTTATTGTGTTTTATGCTTCTGGCGTTGACTTCTTAGTCGCTAGCTATTCGATCTGGTGGAGCAACGCCCTACAGCGAAACCTAGGTTGCCCGGCACGTAGAAATGTCCTGTACTTTCACACTGGTTGCAATTATTCCTGTTATACGATGGAAAAACTGTTGCATTTTTATTGTATTTTGTGCTTCTGGTGTTGTATTCAAAGTGCCTAACTATTCGATCTGGTGGAGCAACGCCCTACAGCGAAACCTAGGTTACCCGGAACCAAGAAATGACCTTTACTTTCACACTGTTTGCAACTATACATTATATACGATGGAAAAGCTGTTGTATTTATATTGTATTTTATGCTTCTGACGTTGACTTCTCAGGCCCTAACTATTCGATCTGGTGGAACAACGCCCTAGAGTGAAGCCTAGGTTGCCCGGAACGTAGAAATGACCATAACTTTCACACTGGTTGTAATTATACGTTTCATACAATGGAAAAACTGTTCTATTTATAATGTATTTTATGCTTCGCGCGTTGACTTCTAAAGCCCTAACTATGCGATCTGGTGGAGCAACGCTCTTGAGTGAAGCCTAGATTGCCCGAAACGTAGAAATGAGCATTACTTTGACACTGGTTGCAATTATTCTTTTTATACGATGGAAAAACTGTTGTATTTTTATTGTATTTTATGCGTCTGGAGTTGTTTTCTAAGGGCCTAACTACTCGACCTGGTGGAGCTACGCCCTAGAGTGAAGCCTAGGTTGCTCGGAACAAAGAAATGCCCATTACTTTCACCCTGGTTGTAATTATACCTGTTACAAGATGGAATAACTGTTGTATTAATTTTGTATTTTATGCTTCGGGCTATGACTTCTAAGGCCCTAGCTATTCGATTTGGTGGAGCAACGACCTAGAGTGAAGCCTAGGTTGCCCGTAACGTAGAAATGACCATATCTTTCACACTGGTTGCAATTATTCGTTTTATACGATGGAAAAACTGTTGTATTAATTTTGTATTTTATGCTTCGTGCGTTGACCTCTAAGGCCCTAACTATTCGATCTGGTGGACCATCGCCCTAGACTGAAGACTAGGTTGCCCGGAACGTAGAAATGAACATCACTTTCACACTAGTTGCAATTATTCCTGTTATACGATGGAAAAACTGTTGCATTTTTATTGTATTTTATGCTTCTGGCGTTGTATTCAAAGTCCCTAACTATTCGATCTGGTAGAGCAACGCCCTGGAGTTAAGCCTAGGTTGCCCGGAACGTAGAAATGACCGTAACTTTCACACTATTTGCAATCATTCATTTTATACGATGGAAAATCTGTTGTATTTATATTGTATTTTATGCTTCTGGAATTGACTTCTAAGGCCGTAGCTATTCGATGTGGTGGAGCAACGCCCAAGAGTGAAACCTAGGTTGCCCGGAACGTAGAAATGACCATTACTTTCACACTGGTTGCAATCATTCCTGTTATACGATGGAAAAACTGTTGCATTTTTATTGTATTTTATGCTTGTGGGGTTGACTTCTAAGTCCCTAGCTATTCAATCTGGTGGAGCAAGGCCCTAGAGCGGAGCCTAGGTTGCCCGGAACGTAGAAATGACCTGTACTTTCACACTGGTTGCAATTATTCCTGTTATACTATAGAAAAACTGTTCAATTTTTATTGTATTTTATGCTTCTGGCGTTGTATTCAAAGTCCCTAACTATTCGATCTGGTAGAGCAACGCCCTGGAGTTAAGCCTAGGTTGCCCGAAACGTAGTAATGACCATTACTTTCACACTGGTTGCAATTATTCATGCTATATGATGGAAAAACTGTTGCATTTTTATTCTATTTTATGCTTCGGGCGCTTACTTCTAAGGCCCTAACTATTCGATCTGGTGGAGCAACGCCCTTGGGTGAAGCCGAGGTTGCCCGGAACGTAGAAATGACCATTACTTTCACACTGGTTGCAATTATTCCTGTTATACGATGGAAAAACTATTGTATTTATTTTGTATTTTATGCTTCTGGCGTTGACTTCTTAGGCCCTAACTATTCGGTCTGGTGGACCAACACCCGAGAGTGAAGCCTAGGTCGCCCGGACCTATGACCATCACTTTCATTCTGGTTGCAATCATTCCTGTTATACGATGGAAAAACTGTTGTACTTTTCATGTATTTTATGCTTCTGGCGTTGACTTCTTAGGCCCTAACTATTCGATCTGGTCGAGCACCGCCCTAGAGTGAAGCCTAGGTTGCCCGGAACGTAGAAGTGACCAGTACTTTCACACTAGTTGCAATTATTCCTGTTATACGATGGAAAAACTGTTGCATTTTTATTGTATTTTATGCTTCTGGCGTTGTATTCAAAGTCCCTAACTATTCGATCTGGTAGAGCAACGCCCTGGAGTTAAGCCTAGGTTGCCCGGAACGTAGAAATGACCATAACTTTCACACTATTTGCAATCATTCATTTTATACGATGGAAAATCTGTTGTATTTATATTGTGTTTTATGCTTCTGGAGTTGACTCCTAAGGCCGTAGCTATTCGATGTGGTGGAGCAACGCCCAAGAGTGAAACCTAGGTTGCCCGGAACGTAGAAATGACCATTACTTTCACACTGGATGCAATTATTCCTTTTATACGATGGAAAAACTGTTGCATGTTTATTGTATTTTATGCTTCTGGCGTTAAATTCTAAGTCCCTAACTATGCGATCTGGTGGAGCAACGCCCTGGCGTAAAGCCTAGGTTGCCCGGAACGTAGAAATGACCATAACTTTCACACTGGTTGCAATTATTCCTTTTATACGATGGAAAAACTGTTGTATTTTTATTGTGTTTTATGCTTCTGGCGTTGACTTCTTAGTCGCTAGCTACGCGATCTGGTGGAGCAACGCCCTACAGCGAAACCTAGGTTGCCCAGAACGTAGAAATGACCTGTACTTTCACACTGGTTGCAATTATTCCTGTTATACGATGGAAAAACTGTTGCATTTTTATTGTATTTTATGCTTCTGGCGTTAAATTTTAAGTCCATAGCTATGCGATCTGGTGGAGCAACGCCCTACAGTTAAGCCTAGGTTGCCCGGAACCAAGAAATGACCTTTACTTTCACACTGTTTGCAAATATACATTATATACGATGGAAAAGCTGTTGTATTTATATTGTATTTTATGCTTCTTGCGTTGACTTCTCAGGCCCTAACTCTTCGATCTGGTGGAACAACGCCCTAGAGTGAAGCCTAGGTTGCCCGGAACGTAGAAATGACCACAACTTTCACACTGGTTGCAATTGTTCGTTTCATACAATGGAAAAACTGTTCTATTTATTTTGTATTTTATGCTTCGCGCGTTGACTTCTAAGTCCCTCGCTATTCGGTCTGGTGCAGCAACGCCCTAGAGTGAAGCCTAGGTTACCGGGAACATAGAAATGACCAGTACATTCACACTGGTTGCAGTTATTCCTATCATACGATGGAAAGACTGTTGCATTTTTATTGTATTTTATGCTTCTGGCGTTGACTTCTAAGTCCCTAGCTATTCGATCTGGTGGAGCAACTCCCAACAGCGAAACCTAGGTTGCCCGTAACGTAGAAATGACCTGTACTTTCACACTGGTTGCAATTATTCCTGTTATACGATGGAAAAACTGTTGCATTTTTATTGTATTTTATGCTTCTGGCGTTGACTTCTAAGTCCCTAGCTATTCGATCTGGTGCAGCAACTCCCGACAGCGAAACCTACGTTGCCCGTAACGTAGCAATGACCTGTACTTTCACACTGGTTGCAATTATTCCTGTTATACGATGGAAAAACTGTTGCATTTTTATTATATTTTATGCTTGTGGGGTTGACTTCTAAGTCCCTAGCTATTCGATCTGGTGGAGCAAGGCCCTAGTGCGAAGCCTAGGTGGCCCGGAACGTAGAAATGACCTGTACTTTCACACTGGTTGCAATTATTCCTGTTATACGATGGAAAAGCTGTTGTACTTTTACTGTATTTTATGCTTCAGGCGTTAAATTCTAAGTACCGAACTATGCGATCTGGAGGAGCAACGCCCTACAGTTAAGCCTATGTTGCCCGGAACGTAGAAATGACCATTACTTTCACACTGGATGCAATTATTCCTTTTATACGATGGAAAAACTGTTGCATGTTTATTGTATTTTATGCTTCTGGCGTTAAATTCTAAGTCCCTAACTATGCGATCTGGTGGAGCAACGCCCTGGCGTAAAGCCTAGGTTGCCCGGAACGTAGAAATGACCATAACTTTCACACTGGTTGCAATTATTCCTTTTATACGATGGAAAAACTGTTGTATTTTTATTGTGTTTTATGCTTCTGGCGTTGACTTCTTAGTCGCTAGCTACGCGATCTGGTGGAGCAACGCCCTACAGCGAAACCTAGGTTGCCCAGAACGTAGAAATGACCTGTACTTTCACACTGGTTGCAATTATTCCTGTTATACGATGGAAAAACTGTTGCATTTTTATTGTATTTTATGCTTCTGGCGTTAAATTTTAAGTCCATAGCTATGCGATCTGGTGGAGCAACGCCCTACAGTTAAGCCTAGGTTGCCCGGAACCAAGAAATGACCTTTACTTTCACACTGTTTGCAAATATACATTATATACGATGGAAAAGCTGTTGTATTTATATTGTATTTTATGCTTCTTGCGTTGACTTCTCAGGCCCTAACTCTTCGATCTGGTGGAACAACGCCCTAGAGTGAAGCCTAGGTTGCCCGGAACGTAGAAATGACCACAACTTTCACACTGGTTGCAATTGTTCGTTTCATACAATGGAAAAACTGTTCTATTTATTTTGTATTTTATGCTTCGCGCGTTGACTTCTAAGTCCCTCGCTATTCGGTCTGGTGCAGCAACGCCCTAGAGTGAAGCCTAGGTTACCGGGAACATAGAAATGACCAGTACATTCACACTGGTTGCAGTTATTCCTATCATACGATGGAAAGACTGTTGCATTTTTATTGTATTTTATGCTTCTGGCGTTGACTTCTAAGTCCCTAGCTATTCGATCTGGTGGAGCAACTCCCAACAGCGAAACCTAGGTTGCCCGTAACGTAGAAATGACCTGTACTTTCACACTGGTTGCAATTATTCCTGTTATACGATGGAAAAACTGTTGCATTTTTATTGTATTTTATGCTTCTGGCGTTGACTTCTAAGTCCCTAGCTATTCGATCTGGTGCAGCAACTCCCGACAGCGAAACCTACGTTGCCCGTAACGTAGCAATGACCTGTACTTTCACACTGGTTGCAATTATTCCTGTTATACGATGGAAAAACTGTTGCATTTTTATTATATTTTATGCTTGTGGGGTTGACTTCTAAGTCCCTAGCTATTCGATCTGGTGGAGCAAGGCCCTAGTGCGAAGCCTAGGTGGCCCGGAACGTAGAAATGACCTGTACTTTCACACTGGTTGCAATTATTCCTGTTATACGATGGAAAAGCTGTTGTACTTTTACTGTATTTTATGCTTCAGGCGTTAAATTCTAAGTACCGAACTATGCGATCTGGAGGAGCAACGCCCTACAGTTAAGCCTATGTTGCCCGGAACGTAGAAATGACCTTTACTTTCACACTGTTTGCAAATATACATCATATACGATGCAAAAGCTGTTGTATTTATATCGTATTTTATGCTTCTGGCGTTCACTTCTTAGGCCCTAACTATTCGATCTGGTGGAGCACCGCCCAAGAGTGAAGCCTAGGTTGCCCGGAACGTAGAAATGACCAGTACTTTCACTCTGGTTGCAGTTATTCCTGTTATACAATGGAGAAACTGTTGCATTTTTAATGTATTTTATGCTTCTGCCGTTGTACTCAAAGTCCCTAACTATTCGATCTGGTGGAGCAACGCACTGGAGTTAAGCCAAGGTTGCCCGCAACGTAAAAATGACCTGTACTTTCACACAGGTTGCAATTATTCCTGTTATACGATGGAAAAACTGTTGCATTTTTATTGTATTTTATGCTTCTGGCGTTAAATTCTATGTACCGAACTATGCGATCTGGAGGAGCAACGCCCTACAGTTAAGCCTATGTTGCTTCGAACGTAGAAATGACCTTTACTTTCACACTGTTTGCAAATATACATCATACACGATGGAAAAGCTGTTGTATTTATATTGTATTTTATGCTTCTGGCGTTGACTCCTTAGGCGCTAACTATTCGATCTGGTGGAGCACCGCCCTAGAGTGAGGCCTAGGTTGCCCGGAACGTAGAAATGACCAGTACTTCCACTCTGGTTGCAGTTATTCCTGTTATACAATGGAGAAACTGTTGCATTTTTAATGTATTTTATGCTTCAGGCCGTTGTACTCAAAGTCCCTAACTATTCGATCTGGTAGAGCAACGCCCTGGAGTTAGGCCTAGGTTGCCCGGAAGATAGAAATGACCATAACTTTCACACTGTTTGCAATCATTCATTTTATACGTTGGAAATGCTGTTGTATCTATATTGTATTTTATGCTTCTGGAGTTGACTCCTAAGGCCGTAGCTATTCGATGTGGTGGAGCAACGCCCAAGAGTGAAACCTAGGTTGCCCGGAACGTAGAAATGACCATTACTTTCACACTGGTTGCAATTATTCCTTTTATACGATGGAAAAACTGTTGTATTTTTATTGTGTTTTATGCTTCTGGCGTTGACTTCTTAGTCGCTAGCTATTCGATCTGGTGGAGCAACGCCCTACAGCGAAACCTAGGTTGCCCGGCACGTAGAAATGTCCTGTACTTTCACACTGGTTGCAATTATTCCTGTTATACGATGGAAAAACTGTTGCATTTTTATTGTATTTTGTGCTTCTGGTGTTGTATTCAAAGTCCCTAACTATTCGATCTGGTGGAGCAACGCCCTACAGCGAAACCTAGGTTACCCGGAACCAAGAAATGACCTTTACTTTCACACTGTTTGCAACTATACATTATATACGATGGAAAAGCTGTTGTATTTATATTGTATTTTATGCTTCTGACGTTGACTTCTCAGGCCCTAACTATTCGATCTGGTGGAACAACGCCCTAGAGTGAAGCCTAGGTTGCCCGGAACGTAGAAATGACCATAACTTTCACACTGGTTGTAATTATACGTTTCATACAATGGAAAAACTGTTCTATTTATAATGTATTTTATGCTTCGCGCGTTGACTTCTAAAGCCCTAACTATGCGATCTGGTGGAGCAACGCTCTTGAGTGAAGCCTAGATTGCCCGAAACGTAGAAATGAGCATTACTTTGACACTGGTTGCAATTATTCTTTTTATACGATGGAAAAACTGTTGTATTTTTATTGTATTTTATGCGTCTGGAGTTGTTTTCTAAGGGCCTAACTACTCGACCTGGTGGAGCTACGCCCTAGAGTGAAGCCTAGGTTGCTCGGAACAAAGAAATGCCCATTACTTTCACCCTGGTTGTAATTATACCTGTTACAAGATGGAATAACTGTTGTATTAATTTTGTATTTTATGCTTCGGGCTATGACTTCTAAGGCCCTAGCTATTCGATTTGGTGGAGCAACGACCTAGAGTGAAGCCTAGGTTGCCCGTAACGTAGAAATGACCATATCTTTCACACTGGTTGCAATTATTCGTTTTATACGATGGAAAAACTGTTGTATTAATTTTGTATTTTATGCTTCGTGCGTTGACCTCTAAGGCCCTAACTATTCGATCTGGTGGACCATCGCCCTAGACTGAAGACTAGGTTGCCCGGAACGTAGAAATGAACATCACTTTCACACTAGTTGCAATTATTCCTGTTATACGATGGAAAAACTGTTGCATTTTTATTGTATTTTATGCTTCTGGCGTTGTATTCAAAGTCCCTAACTATTCGATCTGGTAGAGCAACGCCCTGGAGTTAAGCCTAGGTTGCCCGGAACGTAGAAATGACCATAACTTTCACACTATTTGCAATCATTCATTTTATACGATGGAAAATCTGTTGTATTTATATTGTATTTTATGCTTCTGGAATTGACTTCTAAGGCCGTAGCTATTCGATGTGGTGGAGCAACGCCCAAGAGTGAAACCTAGGTTGCCCGGAACGTAGAAATGACCATTACTTTCACACTGGTTGCAATCATTCCTGTTATACGATGGAAAAACTGTTGCATTTTTATTGTATTTTATGCTTGTGGGGTTGACTTCTAAGTCCCTAGCTATTCAATCTGGTGGAGCAAGGCCCTAGAGCGGAGCCTAGGTTGCCCGGAACGTAGAAATGACCTGTACTTTCACACTGGTTGCAATTATTCCTGTTATACTATAGAAAAACTGTTCAATTTTTATTGTATTTTATGCTTCTGGCGTTGTATTCAAAGTCCCTAACTATTCGATCTGGTAGAGCAACGCCCTGGAGTTAAGCCTAGGTTGCCCGAAACGTAGTAATGACCATTACTTTCACACTGGTTGCAATTATTCCTGTTATACGATGGAAAAACTGTTGTACTTTTCATGTATTTTATGCTTCTGGCGTTGACTTCTAAGGCCGTAGCTAGACGATGTGGTGTAGCAACGGCCTAGAGTGAAGCCTAGGTTGCCCGGAACGTAGAAATGACCATTACTTTCACACTGGTTGCAATTATTCGTTTTATACGATGGAAAAACTGTTGTATTTATTTTGTATTTGGTGCATCCGGCGTTGACTTCTGAGGCCCTATCTATTGGATCTGGTGGACCAACGCCCTAGAGTGAAGCCTAGGTTGCCCGGAACGTAGAAGTGACCAGTACTTTCACTCTGTTTGCAGTTATTCCTGTTATACAATGGAGAAACTGTTGCATTTTTAATGTATTTTATGCTTCTGCCGTTGTACTCGAAGTCCCTAACTTTTCGATCTGATGGAGCAACGCCCTGGAGTTAGGCCTCGGTTGCCCGGAAGGTAGAAATGACCATAACTTTCACACTGTTTGCAATCATTCATTTTATACGTTGGAAATGCTGTTGTATCTATATTGTATTTTATGCTTCTGGAGTTGACTCCTAAGGCCGTAGCTATTCGATGTGGTGGAGCAACGCCCAAGAGTGAAACCTAGGTTGCCCGGAACGTAGAAATGACCATTACTTTCACACTGGATGCAATTATTCCTTTTATACGATGGAGAAACTGTTGCATGTTTATTGTATTTTATGCTTCTGGCGTTAAATTCTAAGTCCCTAACTATGCGATCTGGTGGAGCAACGCCCTGGCGTAAAGCCTAGGTTGCCCGGAACGTAGAAATGACCATAACTTTCACACTGGTTGCAATTATTCCTTTTATACGATGGAAAAACTGTTGTATTTTTATTGTGTTTTATGCTTCTGGCGTTGACTTCTAAGTCCCTAGCTATTCGATCTGGTGCAGCAACTCCCGACAGCGAAACCTACGTTGCCCGTAACGTAGCAATGACCTGTACTTTCACACTGATTGCAATTATTCCTGTTATACGATGGAAAAACTGTTGCATTTTTATTATATTTTATGCTTGTGGGGTTGACTTCTAAGTCCCTAGCTATTCGATCTGGTGGAGCAAGGCCCAAGTGCGAAGCCTAGGTGGCCCGGAACGTAGAAATGACCTGTACTTTCACACTGGTTGCAATTATTCCTGTTATACGATGGAAAAACTGTTGTACTTTTACTGTATTTTATGCTTCAGGCGTTAAATTCTAAGTACCGAACTATGCGATCTGGAGGAGCAACGCCCTACAGTTAAGCCTATGTTGCCCGGAACGTAGAAATGACCTTTACTTTCACACTGTTTGCAAATATACATCATATACGATGCAAAAGCTGTTGTATTTATATCGTATTTTATGCTTCTGGCGTTCACTTCTTAGGCCCTAACTATTCGATCTGGTGGAGCACCGCCCTAGAGTGAAGCCTAGGTTGCCCGGAACGTAGAAATGACCAGTACTTTCACTCTGGTTGCAGTTATTCCTGTTATACAATGGAGAAACTGTTGCATTTTTAATGTATTTTATGCTTCTGCCGTTGTACTCAAAGTCCCTAACTATTCGATCTGGTGGAGCAACGCACTGGAGTTAAGCCAAGGTTGCCCGCAACGTAAAAATGACCTGTACTTTCACACAGGTTGCAATTATTCCTGTTATACGATGGAAAAACTGTTGCATTTTTATTGTATTTTATGCTTCTGGCGTTAAATTCTATGTACCGAACTATGCGATCTGGAGGAGCAACGCCCTACAGTTAAGCCTATGTTGCTTCGAACGTAGAAATGACCTTTACTTTCACACTGTTTGCAAATATACATCATACACGATGGAAAAGCTGTTGTATTTATATTGTATTTTATGCTTCTGGCGTTGACTCCTTAGGCGCTAACTATTCGATCTGGTGGAGCACCGCCCTAGAGTGAGGCCTAGGTTGCCCGGAACGTAGAAATGACCAGTACTTCCACTCTGGTTGCAGTTATTCCTGTTATACAATGGAGAAACTGTTGCATTTTTAATGTATTTTATGCTTCAGGCCGTTGTACTCAAAGTCCCTAACTATTCGATCTGGTAGAGCAACGCCCTGGAGTTAGGCCTAGGTTGCCCGGAAGATAGAAATGACCATAACTTTCACACTGTTTGCAATCATTCATTTTATACGTTGGAAATGCTGTTGTATCTATATTGTATTTTATGCTTCTGGAGTTGACTCCTAAGGCCGTAGCTATTCGATGTGGTGGAGCAACGCCCAAGAGTGAAACCTAGGTTGCCCGGAACGTAGAAATGACCATTACTTTCACACTGGTTGCAATTATTCCTTTTATACGATGGAAAAACTGTTGTATTTTTATTGTGTTTTATGCTTCTGGCGTTGACTTCTTAGTCGCTAGCTATTCGATCTGGTGGAGCAACGCCCTACAGCGAAACCTAGGTTGCCCGGCACGTAGAAATGTCCTGTACTTTCACACTGGTTGCAATTATTCCTGTTATACGATGGAAAAACTGTTGCATTTTTATTGTATTTTGTGCTTCTGGTGTTGTATTCAAAGTCCCTAACTATTCGATCTGGTGGAGGAACGCCCTACAGCGAAACCTAGGTTACCCGGAACCAAGAAATGACCTTTACTTTCACACTGTTTGCAACTATACATTATATACGATGGAAAAGCTGTTGTATTTATATTGTATTTTATGCTTCTGACGTTGACTTCTCAGGCCCTAACTATTCGATCTGGTGGAACAACGCCCTAGAGTGAAGCCTAGGTTGCCCGGAACGTAGAAATGACCATAACTTTCACACTGGTTGTAATTATACGTTTCATACAATGGAAAAACTGTTCTATTTATAATGTATTTTATGCTTCGCGCGTTGACTTCTAAAGCCCTAACTATGCGATCTGGTGGAGCAACGCTCTTGAGTGAAGCCTAGATTGCCCGAAACGTAGAAATGAGCATTACTTTGACACTGGTTGCAATTATTCTTTTTATACGATGGAAAAACTGATGTATTTTTATTGTATTTTATGCGTCTGGAGTTGTTTTCTAAGGGCCTAACTACTCGACCTGGTGGAGCTACGCCCTAGAGTGAAGCCTAGGTTGCTCGGAACAAAGAAATGCCCATTACTTTCACCCTGGTTGTAATTATACCTGTTACAAGATGGAATAACTGTTGTATTAATTTTGTATTTTATGCTTCGGGCTATGACTTCTAAGGCCCTAGCTATTCGATTTGGTGGAGCAACGACCTAGAGTGAAGCCTAGGTTGCCCGTAACGTAGAAATGACCATATCCTTCACACTGGTTGCAATTATTCGTTTTATACGATGGAAAAACTGTTGTATTAATTTTGTATTTTATGCTTCGTGCGTTGACCTCTAAGGCCCTAACTATTCGATCTGGTGGACCATCGCCCTAGACTGAAGACTAGGTTGCCCGGAACGTAGAAATGAACATCACTTTCACACTAGTTGCAATTATTCCTGTTATACGATGGAAAAACTGTTGCATTTTTATTGTATTTTATGCTTCTGGCGTTGTATTCAAAGTCCCTAACTATTCGATCTGGTAGAGCAACGCCCTGGAGTTAAGCCTAGGTTGCCCGGAACGTAGAAATGACCATAACTTTCACACTATTTGCAATCATTCATTTTATACGATGGAAAATCTGTTGTATTTATATTGTATTTTATGCTTCTGGAATTGACTTCTAAGGCCGTAGCTATTCGATGTGGTGGAGCAACGCCCAAGAGTGAAACCTAGGTTGCCCGGAACGTAGAAATGACCATTACTTTCACACTGGTTGCAATCATTCCTGTTATACGATGGAAAAACTGTTGCATTTTTATTGTATTTTATGCTTGTGGGGTTGACTTCTAAGTCCCTAGCTATTCAATCTGGTGGAGCAAGGCCCTAGAGCGGAGCCTAGGTTGCCCGGAACGTAGAAATGACCTGTACTTTCACACTGGTTGCAATTATTCCTGTTATACTATAGAAAAACTGTTCAATTTTTATTGTATTTTATGCTTCTGGCGTTGTATTCAAAGTCCCTAACTATTCGATCTGGTAGAGCAACGCCCTGGAGTTAAGCCTAGGTTGCCCGAAACGTAGTAATGACCATTACTTTCACACTGGTTGCAATTATTCATGCTATATGATGGAAAAACTGTTGCATTTTTATTCTATTTTATGCTTCGGGCGCTTACTTCTAAGGCCCTAACTATTCGATCTGGTGGAGCAACGCCCTTGGGTGAAGCCGAGGTTGCCCGGAACGTAGAAATGACCATTACTTTCACACTGGTTGCAATTATTCCTGTTATACGATGGAAAAACTATTGTATTTATTTTGTATTTTATGCTTCTGGCGTTGACTTCTTAGGCCCTAACTATTCGGTCTGGTGGACCAACACCCGAGAGTGAAGCCTAGGTCGCCCGGACCTATGACCATCACTTTCATTCTGGTTGCAATCATTCCTGTTATACGATGGAAAAACTGTTGTACTTTTCATGTATTTTATGCTTCTGGCGTTGACTTCTAAGGCCGTAGCTAGACGATGTGGTGTAGCAACGGCCTAGAGTGAAGCCTAGGTTGCCCGGAACGTAGAAATGACCATTACTTTCACACTGGTTGCAATTATTCGTTTTATACGATGGAAAAACTGTTGTATTTATTTTGTATTTGGTGCATCCGGCGTTGACTTCTGAGGCCCTATCTATTGGATCTGGTGGACCAACGCCCTAGAGTGAAGCCTAGGTTGCCCGGAACGTAGAAGTGACCAGTACTTTCACTCTGTTTGCAGTTATTCCTGTTATACAATGGAGAAACTGTTGCATTTTTAATGTATTTTATGCTTCTGCCGTTGTACTCGAAGTCCCTAACTTTTCGATCTGATGGAGCAACGCCCTGGAGTTAGGCCTAGGTTGCCCGGAAGGTAGAAATGACCATAACTTTCACACTGTTTGCAATCATTCATTTTATACGTTGGAAATGCTGTTGTATCTATATTGTATTTTATGCTTCTGGAGTTGACTCCTAAGGCCGTAGCTATTCGATGTGGTGGAGCAACGCCCAAGAGTGAAACCTAGGTTGCCCGGAACGTAGAAATGACCATTACTTTCACACTGGATGCAATTATTCCTTTTATACGATGGAGAAACTGTTGCATGTTTATTGTATTTTATGCTTCTGGCGTTAAATTCTAAGTCCCTAACTATGCGATCTGGTGGAGCAACGCCCTGGCGTAAAGCCTAGGTTGCCCGGAACGTAGAAATGACCATAACTTTCACACTGGTTGCAATTATTCCTTTTATACGATGGAAAAACTGTTGTATTTTTATTGTGTTTTATGCTTCTGGCGTTGACTTCTAAGTCCCTAGCTATTCGATCTGGTGCAGCAACTCCCGACAGCGAAACCTACGTTGCCCGTAACGTAGCAATGACCTGTACTTTCACACTGATTGCAATTATTCCTGTTATACGATGGAAAAACTGTTGCATTTTTATTATATTTTATGCTTGTGGGGTTGACTTCTAAGTCCCTAGCTATTCGATCTGGTGGAGCAAGGCCCTAGTGCGAAGCCTAGGTGGCCCGGAACGTAGAAATGACCTGTACTTTCACACTGGTTGCAATTATTCCTGTTATACGATGGAAAAACTGTTGTACTTTTACTGTATTTTATGCTTCAGGCGTTAAATTCTAAGTACCGAACTATGCGATCTGGAGGAGCAACGCCCTACAGTTAAGCCTATGTTGCCCGGAACGTAGAAATGACCTTTACTTTCACACTGTTTGCAAATATACATCATATACGATGCAAAAGCTGTTGTATTTATATCGTATTTTATGCTTCTGGCGTTCACTTCTTAGGCCCTAACTATTCGATCTGGTGGAGCACCGCCCTAGACTGAAGCCTAGGTTGCCCGGAACGTAGAAATGACCAGTACTTTCACTCTGGTTGCAGTTATTCCTGTTATACAATGGAGAAACTGTTGCATTTTTAATGTATTTTATGCTTCTGCCGTTGTACTCAAAGTCCCTAACTATTCGATCTGGTGGAGCAACGCACTGGAGTTAAGCCAAGGTTGCCCGCAACGTAAAAATGACCTGTACTTTCACACAGGTTGCAATTATTCCTGTTATACGATGGAAAAACTGTTGCATTTTTATTGTATTTTATGCTTCTGGCGTTAAATTCTATGTACCGAATTATGCGATCTGGAGGAGCAACGCCCTACAGTTAAGCCTATGTTGCTTGGAACGTAGAAATGACCTTTACTTTCACACTGTTTGCAAATATACATCATACACGATGGAAAAGCTGTTGTATTTATATTGTATTTTATGCTTCTGGCGTTGACTCCTTAGGTGCTAACTATTCGATCTCGTGGAGCACCGCCCTAGAGTGAGGCCTAGGTTGCCCGGAACGTAGAAATGACCAGTACTTCCACTCTGGTTGCAGTTATTCCTGTTATACAATGGAGAAACTGTTGCATTTTTAATGTATTTTATGCTTCAGGCCGTTGTACTCAAGGTCCCTAACTATTCGATCTGGTAGAGCAACGCCCTGGAGTTAGGCCTAGGTTGCCCGGAAGATAGAAATGACCATAACTTTCACACTGTTTGCAATCATTCATTTTATACGTTGGAAATGCTGTTGTATCTATATTGTATTTTATGCTTCTGGAGTTGACTCCTAAGGCCGTAGCTATTCGATGTGGTGGAGCAACGCCCAAGAGTGAAACCTAGGTTGCCCGGAACGTAGAAATGACCATTACTTTCACACTGGTTGCAATTATTCCTTTTATACGATGGAAAAACTGTTGTATTTTTATTGTGTTTTATGCTTCTGGCGTTGACTTCTTAGTCGCTAGCTATTCGATCTGGTGGAGCAACGCCCTACAGCGAAACCTAGGTTGCCCGGAACGTAGAAATGTCCTGTACTTTCACACTGGTTGCAATTATTCCTGTTATACGATGGAAAAACTGTTGCATTTTTATTGTATTTTGTGCTTCTGGTGTTGTATTCAAAGTCCCTAACTATTCGATCTGGTGGAGCAACGCCCTACAGCGAAACCTAGGTTGCCCGGAACCAAGAAATGACCTTTACTTCACACTGTTTGCAACTATACATTATATACGATGGAAAAGCTGTTGTATTTATATTGTATTTTATGCTTCTGACGTTGACTTCTCAGGCCCTAACTATTCGATCTGGTGGAACAACGCCCTAGAGTGAAGCCTAGGTTGCCCGGAACGTAGAAATGACCATAACTTTCACACTGGTTGTAATTATACGTTTCATACAATGGAAAAACTGTTCTATTTATAATGTATTTTATGCTTCGCGCGTTGACTTCTAAAGCCCTAACTATGCGATCTGGTGGAGCAACGCTCTTGAGTGAAGCCTAGATTGCCCGAAACGTAGAAATGAGCATTACTTTGACACTGGTTGCAATTATTCTTTTTATACGATGGAAAAACTGTTGTATTTTTATTGTATTTTATGCGTCTGGAGTTGTTTTCTAAGGCCCTAACTACTCGACCTGGTGGAGCTACGCCCTAGAGTGAAGCCTAGGTTGCTCGGAACAAAGAAATGCCCATTACTTTCACCCTGGTTGTAATTATACCTGTTACAAGATGGAATAACTGTTGTATTAATTTTGTATTTTATGCTTCGGGCTATGACTTCTAAGGCCCTAGCTATTCGATTTGGTGGAGCAACGACCTAGAGTGAAGCCTAGGTTGCCCGTAACGTAGAAATGACCATATCTTTCACACTGGTTGCAATTATTCGTTTTATACGATGGAAAAACTGTTGTATTAATTTTGTATTTTATGCTTCGTGCGTTGACCTCTAAGGCCCTAACTATTCGATCTGGTGGACCATCGCCCTAGACTGAAGACTAGGTTGCCCGGAACGTAGAAATGAACATCACTTTCACACTAGTTGCAATTATTCCTGTTATACGATGGAAAAACTGTTGCATTTTTATTGTATTTTATGCTTCTGGCGTTGTATTCAAAGTCCCTAACTATTCGATCTGGTAGAGCAACGCCCTGGAGTTAAGCCTAGGTTGCCCGGAACGTAGAAATGACCATAACTTTCACACTATTTGCAATCATTCATTTTATACGATGGAAAATCTGTTGTATTTATATTGTATTTTATGCTTCTGGAATTGACTTCTAAGGCCGTAGCTATTCGATGTGGTGGAGCAACGCCCAAGAGTGAAACCTAGGTTGCCCGGAACGTAGAAATGACCATAACTTTCACACTGGTTGTAATTATACGTTTCATACAATGGAAAAACTGTTCTATTTATAATGTATTTTATGCTTCGCGCGTTGACTTCTAAAGCCCTAACTATGCGATCTGGTGGAGCAACGCTCTTGAGTGAAGCCTAGATTGCCCGAAACGTAGAAATGAGCATTACTTTGACACTGGTTGCAATTATTCTTTTTATACGATGGAAAAACTGTTGTATTTTTATTGTATTTTATGCGTCTGGAGTTGTTTTCTAAGGCCCTAACTACTCGACCTGGTGGAGCTACGCCCTAGAGTGAAGCCTAGGTTGCTCGGAACAAAGAAATGCCCATTACTTTCACCCTGGTTGTAATTATACCTGTTACAAGATGGAATAACTGTTGTATTAATTTTGTATTTTATGCTTCGGGCTATGACTTCTAAGGCCCTAGCTATTCGATTTGGTGGAGCAACGACCTAGAGTGAAGCCTAGGTTGCCCGTAACGTAGAAATGACCATATCTTTCACACTGGTTGCAATTATTCGTTTTATACGATGGAAAAACTGTTGTATTAATTTTGTATTTTATGCTTCGTGCGTTGACCTCTAAGGCCCTAACTATTCGATCTGGTGGACCATCGCCCTAGACTGAAGACTAGGTTGCCCGGAACGTAGAAATGAACATCACTTTCACACTAGTTGCAATTATTCCTGTTATACGATGGAAAAACTGTTGCATTTTTATTGTATTTTATGCTTCTGGCGTTGTATTCAAAGTCCCTAACTATTCGATCTGGTAGAGCAACGCCCTGGAGTTAAGCCTAGGTTGCCCGGAACGTAGAAATGACCATAACTTTCACACTATTTGCAATCATTCATTTTATACGATGGAAAATCTGTTGTATTTATATTGTATTTTATGCTTCTGGAATTGACTTCTAAGGCCGTAGCTATTCGATGTGGTGGAGCAACGCCCAAGAGTGAAACCTAGGTTGCCCGGAACGTAGAGATGACCATTACTTTCACACTGGTTGCAATCATTCCTGTTATACGATGGAAAAACTGTTGCATTTTTATTGTATTTTATGCTTGTGGGGTTGACTTCTATGTCCCTAGCTATTCAATCTGGTGGAGCAAGGCCCTAGAGCGGAGCCTAGGTTGCCCGGAACGTAGAAATGACCTGTACTTTCACACTGGTTGCAATTATTCCTGCTATACTATAGAAAAACTGTTCAATTTTTATTGTATTTTATGCTTCTGGCGTTGTATTCAAAGTCCCTAACTATTCGATCTGGTAGAGCAACGCCCTGGAGTTAAGCCTAGGTTGCCCGAAACGTAGTAATGACCATTACTTTCACACTGGTTGCAATTATTCATGCTATATGATGGAAAAACTGTTGCATTTTTATTCTATTTTATGCTTCGGGCGCTTACTTCTAAGGCCCTAACTATTCGATCTGGTGGAGCAACGCCCTTGGGTGAAGCCGAGGTTGCCCGGAACGTAGAAATGACCATTACTTTCACACTGGTTGCAATTATTCCTGTTATACGATGGAAAAACTATTGTATTTATTTTGTATTTTATGCTTCTGGCGTTGACTTCTTAGGCCCTAACTATTCGGTCTGGTGGACCAACACCCGAGAGTGAAGCCTAGGTCGCCCGGACCTATGACCATCACTTTCACTCTGGTTGCAATCATTCCTGTTATACGCTGGAAAAACTGTTGTACTTTTCATGTATTTTATGCTTCTGGCGTTGACTTCTAAGGCCGTAGCTAGACGATGTGGTGTAGCAACGGCCTAGAGTGAAGCCTAGGTTGCCCGGAACGTAGAGATGACCATTACTTTCACACTGGTTGCAATTATTCGTTTTATACGATGGAAAAACTGTTGTATTTATTTTGTATTTGGTGCATCCGGCGTTGACTTCTGAGGCCCTATCTATTGGATCTGGTGGACCAACGTCCTAGAGTGAAGCGTAGGTTGCCTGGAACGTGGAAATGACCAGTACTTTCACACTGGTTGCAGTTATTCCTGTTATACAATGGAGAAACTGTTGCATTTTTAGTGTATTTTATGCTTCTGCCGTTGTTCTCAAAGTCCCTAACTATTCGATCTGGTGGAGCAACGCCCTGGAGTTAAGCCAAGGTTGCCCGGAACGTAGAAATGACCTGTACTTTCACACTGGTTGCAATTATTCCTGTTATACGATGGAAAAACTGTTGCATTTTTATAGTATTTTATGCTTCTGGCGTTAAATTCTATGTACCGAACTATGCGATCTGGAGAAGCAACGCCCTACAGTTAAGCCTATGTTGCCCGGAACGTAGAAATGACCTTTACTTTCACACTGTTTGCAAATATACATCATATACGATGGAAAAGCTGTTGTATTTATATTGTATTTTATGCTTCTGGCGTTGACCTCTTAGGCCCTAACTATTCGATCTGGTCGAGCACCGCCCTAGAGTGAAGCCTAGGTTGCCCGGAACGTAGAAGTGACCAGTACTTTCACTCTGTTTGCAGTTATTCCTGTTATACAATGGAGAAACTGTTGCATTTTTAATGTATTTTATGCTTCTGCCGTTGTACTCGAAGTCCCTAACTTTTCGATCTGGTGGAGCAACGCCCTGGAGTTAGGCCTAGGTTGCCCGGAAGGTAGAAATGACCATAACTTTCACACTGTTTGCAATCATTCATTTTATACGTTGGAAATGCTGTTGTATCTATATTGTGTTTTATGCTTCTGGAGTTGACTCCTAAGGCCGTAGCTATTCGATGTGGTGGAGCAACGCCCAAGAGTGAAACCTAGGTTGCCCGGAACGTAGAAATGACCATTACTTTCACACTGGATGCAATTATTCCTTTTATACGATGGAAAAACTGTTGCATGTTTATTGTATTTTATGCTTCTGGCGTTAAATTCTAAGTCCCTAACTATGCGATCTGGTGGAGCAACGCCCTGGCGTAAAGCCTAGGTTGCCCGGAACGTAGAAATGACCATAACTTTCACACTGGTTGCAATTATTCCTTTTATACGATGGAAAAACTGTTGTATTTTTATTGTGTTTTATGCTTCTGGCGTTGACTTCTAAGTCCCTAGCTATTCGATCTGGTGCAGCAACTCCCGACAGCGAAACCTACGTTGCCCGTAACGTAGCAATGACCTGTACTTTCACACTGATTGCAATTATTCCTGTTATACGATGGAAAAACTGTTGCATTTTTATTATATTTTATGCTTGTGGGGTTGACTTCTAAGTCCCTAGCTATTCGATCTGGTGGAGCAAGGCCCTAGTGCGAAGCCTAGGTGGCCCGGAACGTAGAAATGACCTGTACTTTCACACTGGTTGCAATTATTCCTGTTATACGATGGAAAAACTGTTGTACTTTTACTGTATTTTATGCTTCAGGCGTTAAATTCTAAGTACCGAACTATGCGATCTGGAGGAGCAACGCCCTACAGTTAAGCCTATGTTGCCCGGAACGTAGAAATGACCTTTACTTTCACACTGTTTGCAAATATACATCATATACGATGCAAAAGCTGTTGTATTTATATCGTATTTTATGCTTCTGGCGTTCACTTCTTAGGCCCTAACTATTCGATCTGGTGGAGCACCGCCCTAGAGTGAAGCCTAGGTTGCCCGGAACGTAGAAATGACCAGTACTTTCACTCTGGTTGCAGTTATTCCTGTTATACAATGGAGAAACTGTTGCATTTTTAATGTATTTTATGCTTCTGCCGTTGTACTCAAAGTCCCTAACTATTCGATCTGGTGGAGCAACGCACTGGAGTTAAGCCAAGGTTGCCCGCAACGTAAAAATGACCTGTACTTTCACACAGGTTGCAATTATTCCTGTTATACGATGGAAAAACTGTTGCATTTTTATTGTATTTTATGCTTCTGGCGTTAAATTCTATGTACCGAATTATGCGATCTGGAGGAGCAACGCCCTACAGTTAAGCCTATGTTGCTTGGAACGTAGAAATGACCTTTACTTTCACACTGTTTGCAAATATACATCATACACGATGGAAAAGCTGTTGTATTTATATTGTATTTTATGCTTCTGGCGTTGACTCCTTAGGTGCTAACTATTCGATCTCGTGGAGCACCGCCCTAGAGTGAGGCCTAGGTTGCCCGGAACGTAGAAATGACCAGTACTTCCACTCTGGTTGCAGTTATTCCTGTTATACAATGGAGAAACTGTTGCATTTTTAATGTATTTTATGCTTCAGGCCGTTGTACTCAAGGTCCCTAACTATTCGATCTGGTAGAGCAACGCCCTGGAGTTAGGCCTAGGTTGCCCGGAAGATAGAAATGACCATAACTTTCACACTGTTTGCAATCATTCATTTTATACGTTGGAAATGCTGTTGTATCTATATTGTATTTTATGCTTCTGGAGTTGACTCCTAAGGCCGTAGCTATTCGATGTGGTGGAGCAACGCCCAAGAGTGAAACCTAGGTTGCCCGGAACGTAGAAATGACCATTACTTTCACACTGGTTGCAATTATTCCTTTTATACGATGGAAAAACTGTTGTATTTTTATTGTGTTTTATGCTTCTGGCGTTGACTTCTTAGTCGCTAGCTATTCGATCTGGTGGAGCAACGCCCTACAGCGAAACCTAGGTTGCCCGGAACGTAGAAATGTCCTGTACTTTCACACTGGTTGCAATTATTCCTGTTATACGATGGAAAAACTGTTGCATTTTTATTGTATTTTGTGCTTCTGGTGTTGTATTCAAAGTCCCTAACTATTCGATCTGGTGGAGCAACGCCCTACAGCGAAACCTAGGTTGCCCGGAACCAAGAAATGACCTTTACTTCACACTGTTTGCAACTATACATTATATACGATGGAAAAGCTGTTGTATTTATATTGTATTTTATGCTTCTGACGTTGACTTCTCAGGCCCTAACTATTCGATCTGGTGGAACAACGCCCTAGAGTGAAGCCTAGGTTGCCCGGAACGTAGAAATGACCATAACTTTCACACTGGTTGTAATTATACGTTTCATACAATGGAAAAACTGTTCTATTTATAATGTATTTTATGCTTCGCGCGTTGACTTCTAAAGCCCTAACTATGCGATCTGGTGGAGCAACGCTCTTGAGTGAAGCCTAGATTGCCCGAAACGTAGAAATGAGCATTACTTTGACACTGGTTGCAATTATTCTTTTTATACGATGGAAAAACTGTTGTATTTTTATTGTATTTTATGCGTCTGGAGTTGTTTTCTAAGGCCCTAACTACTCGACCTGGTGGAGCTACGCCCTAGAGTGAAGCCTAGGTTGCTCGGAACAAAGAAATGCCCATTACTTTCACCCTGGTTGTAATTATACCTGTTACAAGATGGAATAACTGTTGTATTAATTTTGTATTTTATGCTTCGGGCTATGACTTCTAAGGCCCTAGCTATTCGATTTGGTGGAGCAACGACCTAGAGTGAAGCCTAGGTTGCCCGTAACGTAGAAATGACCATATCTTTCACACTGGTTGCAATTATTCGTTTTATACGATGGAAAAACTGTTGTATTAATTTTGTATTTTATGCTTCGTGCGTTGACCTCTAAGGCCCTAACTATTCGATCTGGTGGACCATCGCCCTAGACTGAAGACTAGGTTGCCCGGAACGTAGAAATGAACATCACTTTCACACTAGTTGCAATTATTCCTGTTATACGATGGAAAAACTGTTGCATTTTTATTGTATTTTATGCTTCTGGCGTTGTATTCAAAGTCCCTAACTATTCGATCTGGTAGAGCAACGCCCTGGAGTTAAGCCTAGGTTGCCCGGAACGTAGAAATGACCATAACTTTCACACTATTTGCAATCATTCATTTTATACGATGGAAAATCTGTTGTATTTATATTGTATTTTATGCTTCTGGAATTGACTTCTAAGGCCGTAGCTATTCGATGTGGTGGAGCAACGCCCAAGAGTGAAACCTAGGTTGCCCGGAACGTAGAAATGACCATAACTTTCACACTGGTTGTAATTATACGTTTCATACAATGGAAAAACTGTTCTATTTATAATGTATTTTATGCTTCGCGCGTTGACTTCTAAAGCCCTAACTATGCGATCTGGTGGAGCAACGCTCTTGAGTGAAGCCTAGATTGCCCGAAACGTAGAAATGAGCATTACTTTGACACTGGTTGCAATTATTCTTTTTATACGATGGAAAAACTGTTGTATTTTTATTGTATTTTATGCGTCTGGAGTTGTTTTCTAAGGCCCTAACTACTCGACCTGGTGGAGCTACGCCCTAGAGTGAAGCCTAGGTTGCTCGGAACAAAGAAATGCCCATTACTTTCACCCTGGTTGTAATTATACCTGTTACAAGATGGAATAACTGTTGTATTAATTTTGTATTTTATGCTTCGGGCTATGACTTCTAAGGCCCTAGCTATTCGATTTGGTGGAGCAACGACCTAGAGTGAAGCCTAGGTTGCCCGTAACGTAGAAATGACCATATCTTTCACACTGGTTGCAATTATTCGTTTTATACGATGGAAAAACTGTTGTATTAATTTTGTATTTTATGCTTCGTGCGTTGACCTCTAAGGCCCTAACTATTCGATCTGGTGGACCATCGCCCTAGACTGAAGACTAGGTTGCCCGGAACGTAGAAATGAACATCACTTTCACACTAGTTGCAATTATTCCTGTTATACGATGGAAAAACTGTTGCATTTTTATTGTATTTTATGCTTCTGGCGTTGTATTCAAAGTCCCTAACTATTCGATCTGGTAGAGCAACGCCCTGGAGTTAAGCCTAGGTTGCCCGGAACGTAGAAATGACCATAACTTTCACACTATTTGCAATCATTCATTTTATACGATGGAAAATCTGTTGTATTTATATTGTATTTTATGCTTCTGGAATTGACTTCTAAGGCCGTAGCTATTCGATGTGGTGGAGCAACGCCCAAGAGTGAAACCTAGGTTGCCCGGAACGTAGAGATGACCATTACTTTCACACTGGTTGCAATCATTCCTGTTATACGATGGAAAAACTGTTGCATTTTTATTGTATTTTATGCTTGTGGGGTTGACTTCTATGTCCCTAGCTATTCAATCTGGTGGAGCAAGGCCCTAGAGCGGAGCCTAGGTTGCCCGGAACGTAGAAATGACCTGTACTTTCACACTGGTTGCAATTATTCCTGCTATACTATAGAAAAACTGTTCAATTTTTATTGTATTTTATGCTTCTGGCGTTGTATTCAAAGTCCCTAACTATTCGATCTGGTAGAGCAACGCCCTGGAGTTAAGCCTAGGTTGCCCGAAACGTAGTAATGACCATTACTTTCACACTGGTTGCAATTATTCATGCTATATGATGGAAAAACTGTTGCATTTTTATTCTATTTTATGCTTCGGGCGCTTACTTCTAAGGCCCTAACTATTCGATCTGGTGGAGCAACGCCCTTGGGTGAAGCCGAGGTTGCCCGGAACGTAGAAATGACCATTACTTTCACACTGGTTGCAATTATTCCTGTTATACGATGGAAAAACTATTGTATTTATTTTGTATTTTATGCTTCTGGCGTTGACTTCTTAGGCCCTAACTATTCGGTCTGGTGGACCAACACCCGAGAGTGAAGCCTAGGTCGCCCGGACCTATGACCATCACTTTCACTCTGGTTGCAATCATTCCTGTTATACGCTGGAAAAACTGTTGTACTTTTCATGTATTTTATGCTTCTGGCGTTGACTTCTAAGGCCGTAGCTAGACGATGTGGTGTAGCAACGGCCTAGAGTGAAGCCTAGGTTGCCCGGAACGTAGAGATGACCATTACTTTCACACTGGTTGCAATTATTCGTTTTATACGATGGAAAAACTGTTGTATTTATTTTGTATTTGGTGCATCCGGCGTTGACTTCTGAGGCCCTATCTATTGGATCTGGTGGACCAACGTCCTAGAGTGAAGCGTAGGTTGCCTGGAACGTGGAAATGACCAGTACTTTCACACTGGTTGCAGTTATTCCTGTTATACAATGGAGAAACTGTTGCATTTTTAGTGTATTTTATGCTTCTGCCGTTGTTCTCAAAGTCCCTAACTATTCGATCTGGTGGAGCAACGCCCTGGAGTTAAGCCAAGGTTGCCCGGAACGTAGAAATGACCTGTACTTTCACACTGGTTGCAATTATTCCTGTTATACGATGGAAAAACTGTTGCATTTTTATAGTATTTTATGCTTCTGGCGTTAAATTCTATGTACCGAACTATGCGATCTGGAGAAGCAACGCCCTACAGTTAAGCCTATGTTGCCCGGAACGTAGAAATGACCTTTACTTTCACACTGTTTGCAAATATACATCATATACGATGGAAAAGCTGTTGTATTTATATTGTATTTTATGCTTCTGGCGTTGACCTCTTAGGCCCTAACTATTCGATCTGGTCGAGCACCGCCCTAGAGTGAAGCCTAGGTTGCCCGGAACGTAGAAGTGACCAGTACTTTCACTCTGTTTGCAGTTATTCCTGTTATACAATGGAGAAACTGTTGCATTTTTAATGTATTTTATGCTTCTGCCGTTGTACTCGAAGTCCCTAACTTTTCGATCTGGTGGAGCAACGCCCTGGAGTTAGGCCTAGGTTGCCCGGAAGGTAGAAATGACCATAACTTTCACACTGTTTGCAATCATTCATTTTATACGTTGGAAATGCTGTTGTATCTATATTGTGTTTTATGCTTCTGGAGTTGACTCCTAAGGCCGTAGCTATTCGATGTGGTGGAGCAACGCCCAAGAGTGAAACCTAGGTTGCCCGGAACGTAGAAATGACCATTACTTTCACACTGGATGCAATTATTCCTTTTATACGATGGAAAAACTGTTGCATGTTTATTGTATTTTATGCTTCTGGCGTTAAATTCTAAGTCCCTAACTATGCGATCTGGTGGAGCAACGCCCTGGCGTAAAGCCTAGGTTGCCCGGAACGTAGAAATGACCATAACTTTCACACTGGTTGCAATTATTCCTTTTATACGATGGAAAAACTGTTGTATTTTTATTGTGTTTTATGCTTCTGGCGTTGACTTCTTAGTCGCTAGCTACGCGATCTGGTGGAGCAACGCCCTACAGCGAAACCTAGGTTGCCCAGAACGTAGAAATGACCTGTACTTTCACACTGGTTGCAATTATTCCTGTTATACGATGGAAAAACTGTTGCATTTTTATTGTATTTTATGCTTCTGGCGTTAAATTTTAAGTCCATAGCTATGCGATCTGGTGGAGCAACGCCCTACAGTTAAGCCTAGGTTGCCCGGAACCAAGAAATGACCTTTACTTTCACACTGTTTGCAAATATACATTATATACGATGGAAAAGCTGTTGTATTTATATTGTATTTTATGCTTCTTGCGTTGACTTCTCAGGCCCTAACTCTTCGATCTGGTGGAACAACGCCCTAGAGTGAAGCCTAGGTTGCCCGGAACGTAGAAATGACCACAACTTTCACACTGGTTGCAATTGTTCGTTTCATACAATGGAAAAACTGTTCTATTTATTTTGTATTTTATGCTTCGCGCGTTGACTTCTAAGTCCCTCGCTATTCGGTCTGGTGCAGCAACGCCCTAGAGTGAAGCCTAGGTTACCGGGAACATAGAAATGACCAGTACATTCACACTGGTTGCAGTTATTCCTATCATACGATGGAAAGACTGTTGCATTTTTATTGTATTTTATGCTTCTGGCGTTGACTTCTAAGTCCCTAGCTATTCGATCTGGTGGAGCAACTCCCAACAGCGAAACCTAGGTTGCCCGTAACGTAGAAATGACCTGTACTTTCACACTGGTTGCAATTATTCCTGTTATACGATGGAAAAACTGTTGCATTTTTATTGTATTTTATGCTTCTGGCGTTGACTTCTAAGTCCCTAGCTATTCGATCTGGTGCAGCAACTCCCGACAGCGAAACCTACGTTGCCCGTAACGTAGCAATGACCTGTACTTTCACACTGGTTGCAATTATTCCTGTTATACGATGGAAAAACTGTTGCATTTTTATTATATTTTATGATTGTGGGGTTGACTTCTAAGTCCCTAGCTATTCGATCTGGTGGAGCAAGGCCCTAGTGCGAAGCCTAGGTGGCCCGGAACGTAGAAATGACCTGTACTTTCACACTGGTTGCAATTATTCCTGTTATACGATGGAAAAGCTGTTGTACTTTTACTGTATTTTATGCTTCAGGCGTTAAATTCTAAGTACCGAACTATGCGATCTGGAGGAGCAACGCCCTACAGTTAAGCCTATGTTGCCCGGAACGTAGAAATGACCTTTACTTTCACACTGTTTGCAAATATACATCATATACGATGCAAAAGCTGTTGTATTTATATCGTATTTTATGCTTCTGGCGTTCACTTCTTAGGCCCTAACTATTCGATCTGGTGGAGCACCGCCCAAGAGTGAAGCCTAGGTTGCCCGGAACGTAGAAATGACCAGTACTTTCACTCTGGTTGCAGTTATTCCTGTTATACAATGGAGAAACTGTTGCATTTTTAATGTATTTTATGCTTCTGCCGTTGTACTCAAAGTCCCTAACTATTCGATCTGGTGGAGCAACGCACTGGAGTTAAGCCAAGGTTGCCCGCAACGTAAAAATGACCTGTACTTTCACACAGGTTGCAATTATTCCTGTTATACGATGGAAAAACTGTTGCATTTTTATTGTATTTTATGCTTCTGGCGTTAAATTCTATGTACCGAACTATGCGATCTGGAGGAGCAACGCCCTACAGTTAAGCCTATGTTGCTTCGAACGTAGAAATGACCTTTACTTTCACACTGTTTGCAAATATACATCATACACGATGGAAAAGCTGTTGTATTTATATTGTATTTTATGCTTCTGGCGTTGACTCCTTAGGCGCTAACTATTCGATCTGGTGGAGCACCGCCCTAGAGTGAGGCCTAGGTTGCCCGGAACGTAGAAATGACCAGTACTTCCACTCTGGTTGCAGTTATTCCTGTTATACAATGGAGAAACTGTTGCATTTTTAATGTATTTTATGCTTCAGGCCGTTGTACTCAAAGTCCCTAACTATTCGATCTGGTAGAGCAACGCCCTGGAGTTAGGCCTAGGTTGCCCGGAAGATAGAAATGACCATAACTTTCACACTGTTTGCAATCATTCATTTTATACGTTGGAAATGCTGTTGTATCTATATTGTATTTTATGCTTCTGGAGTTGACTCCTAAGGCCGTAGCTATTCGATGTGGTGGAGCAACGCCCAAGAGTGAAACCTAGGTTGCCCGGAACGTAGAAATGACCATTACTTTCACACTGGTTGCAATTATTCCTTTTATACGATGGAAAAACTGTTGTATTTTTATTGTGTTTTATGCTTCTGGCGTTGACTTCTTAGTCGCTAGCTATTCGATCTGGTGGAGCAACGCCCTACAGCGAAACCTAGGTTGCCCGGCACGTAGAAATGTCCTGTACTTTCACACTGGTTGCAATTATTCCTGTTATACGATGGAAAAACTGTTGCATTTTTATTGTATTTTGTGCTTCTGGTGTTGTATTCAAAGTCCCTAACTATTCGATCTGGTGGAGCAACGCCCTACAGCGAAACCTAGGTTACCCGGAACCAAGAAATGACCTTTACTTTCACACTGTTTGCAACTATACATTATATACGATGGAAAAGCTGTTGTATTTATATTGTATTTTATGCTTCTGACGTTGACTTCTCAGGCCCTAACTATTCGATCTGGTGGAACAACGCCCTAGAGTGAAGCCTAGGTTGCCCGGAACGTAGAAATGACCATAACTTTCACACTGGTTGTAATTATACGTTTCATACAATGGAAAAACTGTTCTATTTATAATGTATTTTATGCTTCGCGCGTTGACTTCTAAAGCCCTAACTATGCGATCTGGTGGAGCAACGCTCTTGAGTGAAGCCTAGATTGCCCGAAACGTAGAAATGAGCATTACTTTGACACTGGCTGCAATTATTCTTTTTATACGATGGAAAAACTGTTGTATTTTTATTGTATTTTATGCGTCTGGAGTTGTTTTCTAAGGGCCTAACTACTCGACCTGGTGGAGCTACGCCCTAGAGTGAAGCCTAGGTTGCTCGGAACAAAGAAATGCCCATTACTTTCACCCTGGTTGTAATTATACCTGTTACAAGATGGAATAACTGTTGTATTAATTTTGTATTTTATGCTTCGGGCTATGACTTCTAAGGCCCTAGCTATTCGATTTGGTGGAGCAACGACCTAGAGTGAAGCCTAGGTTGCCCGTAACGTAGAAATGACCATATCTTTCACACTGGTTGCAATTATTCGTTTTATACGATGGAAAAACTGTTGTATTAATTTTGTATTTTATGCTTCGTGCGTTGACCTCTAAGGCCCTAACTATTCGATCTGGTGGACCATCGCCCTAGACTGAAGACTAGGTTGCCCGGAACGTAGAAATGAACATCACTTTCACACTAGTTGCAATTATTCCTGTTATACGATGGAAAAACTGTTGCATTTTTATTGTATTTTATGCTTCTGGCGTTGTATTCAAAGTCCCTAACTATTCGATCTGGTAGAGCAACGCCCTGGAGTTAAGCCTGGGTTGCCCGGAACGTAGAAATGACCATAACTTTCACACTATTTGCAATCATTCATTTTATACGATGGAAAATCTGTTGTATTTATATTGTATTTTATGCTTCTGGAATTGACTTCTAAGGCCGTAGCTATTCGATGTGGTGGAGCAACGCCCAAGAGTGAAACCTAGGTTGCCCGGAACGTAGAAATGACCATTACTTTCACACTGGTTGCAATCATTCCTGTTATACGATGGAAAAACTGTTGCATTTTTATTGTATTTTATGCTTGTGGGGTTGACTTCTAAGTCCCTAGCTATTCAATCTGGTGGAGCAAGGCCCTAGAGCGGAGCCTAGGTTGCCCGGAACGTAGAAATGACCTGTACTTTCACACTGGTTGCAATTATTCCTGTTATACTATAGAAAAACTGTTCAATTTTTATTGTATTTTATGCTTCTGGCGTTGTATTCAAAGTCCCTAACTATTCGATCTGGTAGAGCAACGCCCTGGAGTTAAGCCTAGGTTGCCCGAAACGTAGTAATGACCATTACTTTCACACTGGTTGCAATTATTCATGCTATATGATGGAAAAACTGTTGCATTTTTATTCTATTTTATGCTTCGGGCGCTTACTTCTAAGGCCCTAACTATTCGATCTGGTGGAGCAACGCCCTTGGGTGAAGCCGAGGTTGCCCGGAACGTAGAAATGACCATTACTTTCACACTGGTTGCAATTATTCCTGTTATACGATGGAAAAACTATTGTATTTATTTTGTATTTTATGCTTCTGGCGTTGACTTCTTAGGCCCTAACTATTCGGTCTGGTGGACCAACACCCGAGAGTGAAGCCTAGGTCGCCCGGACCTATGACCATCACTTTCATTCTGGTTGCAATCATTCCTGTTATACGATGGAAAAACTGTTGTACTTTTCATGTATTTTATGCTTCTGGCGTTGACTTCTTAGGCCCTAACTATTCGATCTGGTCGAGCACCGCCCTAGAGTGAAGCCTAGGTTGCCCGGAACGTAGAAGTGACCAGTACTTTCACACTAGTTGCAATTATTCCTGTTATACGATGGAAAAACTGTTGCATTTTTATTGTATTTTATGCTTCAGGCGTTGTATTCAAAGTCCCTAACTATTCGATCTGGTAGAGCAACGCCCTGGAGTTAAGCCTAGGTTGCCCGGAACGTAGAAATGACCATAACTTTCACACTATTTGCAATCATTCATTTTATACGATGGAAAATCTGTTGTATTTATATTGTATTTTATGCTTCTGGAATTGACTTCTAAGGCCGTAGCTATTCGATGTGGTGGAGCAACGCCCAAGAGTGAAACCTAGGTTGCCCGGAACGTAGAAATGACCATTACTTTCACACTGGTTGCAATCATTCCTGTTATACGATGGAAAAACTGTTGTACTTTTCATGTATTTTATGCTTCTGGCGTTGACTTCTAAGGACGTAGCTAGACGATGTGGTGTAGCAACGGCCTAGAGTGAAGCCTAGGTTGCCCGGAACGTAGAAATGACCATTACTTTCACACTGGTTGCAATTATTCGTTTTATACGATGGAAAAACTGCTGTATTTATTTTGTATTTGGTGCATCCGGCGTTGACTTCTGAGGCCCTATCTATTGGATCTGGTGGACCAACGTCCTAGAGTGAAGCGTAGGTTGCCTGGAACGTGGAAATGACCAGTACTTTCACACTGGTTGCAGTTATTCCTGTTATACAATGGGGAAACTGTTGCATTTTTAGTGTATTTTATGCTTCTGCCGTTGTACTCAGAGTCCCTAACTATTCGATCTGGTGGAGCAACGCCCTGGAGTTAAGCCAAGGTTGCCCGGAACGTAGAAATGACCTGTACTTTCACACTGGTTGCAATTATTCCTGTTATACGATGGAAAAACTGTTGCATTTTTATAGTATTTTATGCTTCTGGCGTTAAATTCTATGTACCGAACTATGCGATCTGGAGAAGCAACGCCCTACAGTTAAGCCTATGTTGCCCGGAACGTAGAAATGACCTTTACTTTCACACTGTTTGCAAATATACATCATATACGATGGAAAAGCTGTTGTATTTATATTGTATTTTATGCTTCTGGCGTTGACTTCTTAGGCCCTAACTATTCGCTCTGGTCGAGCACCGCCCTAGAGTGAAGCCTAGGTTGCCCGGAACGTAGAAGTGACCAGTACTTTCACTCTGTTTGCAGTTATTCCTGTTATACAATGGAGAAACTGTTGCATTTTTAATGTATTTTATGCTTCTGCCGTTGTACTCGAAGTCCCTAACTTTTCGATCTGGTGGAGCAACGCCCTGGAGTTAGGCCTAGGTTGCCCGGAAGGTAGAAATGACCATAACTTTCACACTGTTTGCAATCATTCATTTTATACGTTGGAAATGCTGCTGTATCTATATTGTATTTTATGCTTCTGGAGTTGACTCCTAAGGCCGTAGCTATTCGATGTGGTGGAGCAACGCCCAAGAGTGAAACCTAGGTTGCCCGGAACGTAGAAATGACCATTACTTTCACACTGGATGCAATTATTCCTTTTATACGATGGAAAATCTGTTGCATGTTTATTGTATTTTATGCTTCTGGCGTTAAATTCTAAGTCCCTAACTATGCGATCTGGTGGAGCAACGCCCTGGCGTAAAGCCTAGGTTGCCCGGAACGTAGTAATGACCATAACTTTCACACTGGTTGCAATTATTCCTTTTATACGATGGAAAAACTGTTGTATTTTTATTGTGTTTTATGCTTCTGGCGTTGACTTCTTAGTCGCTAGCTACGCGATCTGGTGGAGCAACGCCCTACAGCGAAACCTAGGTTGCCCAGAACGTAGAAATGACCTGTACTTTCACACTGGTTGCAATTATTCCTGTTATACTATAGAAAAGCTGTTGCATTTTTATTGTATTTTATGCTTCTGGCGTTAAATTTTATGTCCCTAGCTATGCGATCTGGTGGAGCAACGCCCTACAGTTAAGCCTAGGTTGTCCGGAACGTGTAAATGACCTTTACTTTCACACTCTTTGCAAATATACATCATATACCATGGAAAAACTGTTGTATTTTTATTGTATTTTATGCTTCTGGCGTCGACTTCTAAGTCCCTAGCTATTCGATCTGGTGGAGCAACGCCCTTAAGCGAAGCCTATGTTGCCCGGAACGTAGAAATGACCTTTACTTTCACACTGTTTGCAAATATACATCATATACGATGGAAAAGCTGTAGTATTTATATTGTATTTTATGCTTCTGGCGTTGATTTCTTAGGCCCTAACTATTCGATCTGGTGGAACACCGCCCTAGAGTGGAGCCTAGGTTGCCCGGAACGTAGAAATGACCAGTACTTTCACACTGGTTGCAGTTATTCCTGTTAAACGGTGGAAAAACTGTCGCATTTTTATTGTATTTTATGCTTTTGGCGTTGACTTCTAAGTCCCTAGCTATACGATCTGGTGGAGCAACGCTCTTGAGTGAAGCCTAGGTTGCCCGAAACGTAGAAATGACCATTACTTTCACACTGGTTGCATTTATTCTTTTTATACGATGGAAAAACTGTTGTATTTTTATTGTATTTTATGCGTCTCTAGTTGTTTTCTAAGGCCCTAACTACTCGACCTGGTGGAGCAACGCCCTAGAGTTAAGCCTAGGTTGCCCTAAACGCTGTAATGACCATTACTTTCACACTGGTTGCAATTATTCATGCTATATGATGGAAAAACTGTTGCATTTTTATACTATTTTATGCTTCGAGCGCTTACTTCTAAGGCCCTAACTATTCGATCTGGTGGAGCAACGCCCTTGGGTGAAGCCGAGGTTGCCCGGAACGTAGAAATGACCATTACTTTCACACTGGTTGCAATTATTCCTGTTATACGATGGAAAAACTATTGTATTTATTTTGTATTTTATGCTTCTGGCGTTGACTTCTTAGGCCCTAACTATTCGGTCTGGTGGACCAACACCCGAGAGTGAAGCCTAGGTCGCCCGGACCTATGACCATCACTTTCACTCTGGTTGCAATCATTCCTGCTATACGATAGAAAAACTGTTGTACTTTTCCTGTATTTTATGCTTCTGGGGTTGACTTCTAAGGCCGTAGCTAGACGATGTGGTGTAGCAACGGCCTAGAGTGAAGCCTAGGTTGCCCGGAACGTAGAAATGACCTGTACTTTCACACTGGTTGCAATTATTCCTGTTATACGATGGAAAAACTGTTGCATTTTTATAGTATTTTATGCTTCTGGCGTTAAATTCTATGTACCGAACTATGCGATCTGGAGAAGCAACGCCCTACAGTTAAGCCTATGTTGCCCGGAACGTAGAAATGACATTTACTTTCACACTGTTTGCAAATATACATCATATACGATGGAAAAGCTGTTGTATTTATATTGTATTGTATGCTCCTGACGTTGACTTCTTAGGCCCTAACTTTTCGATCTGGTGGAACAACGCCCTAGAGTGAAGCCTAGGTTGCCCGGAACGTAGAAAAGACCATAACTTTCACACTGGTTGCAATTATTCATGCTATATGACGGAAAAACTGTTGCATTTTTATTCTATTATATGCTTCGGGCGCTTACTTCTAAGTCCCTCGCTATTCGGTCAGGTGCAGCAACGCCCTGGCGTAAAGCCTAGGTTGCCCGGAACGTAGAAGTGACCATAACTTTCACACTGGTTGCAATTATTCCTGTTATACGGTGGAAAAACTGTTGCATTTTTATTGTATTTTACGCTTCTGGCGTTGTACTCAAAGTCCCTAACTATTCGATCTGGTGGAGCAACGCCCTGGAGTTAGGCCTAGCTTGCCCGGAAGGTAGAAATGACTATAACTTTCACACTGTTTGCAATCATTCATTTTATACTTTGGAAATGCTATTGTATCTATATTGTATTTTATGCTTCTGGAGTTGTCTCCTAAGGCCGTAGCTATTCGATGTGGTGGAGCAACGCCCAAGAGTGAAACCTAGGTTGCCCGGAACGTAGAAATGACCATTACTTTCACACTGGTTGCAATTATTCCTGTTATACTATAGAAAAACTGTTGCATTTTTATTGTATTTTATGCTTCTGACATTAAATTTTAAGTCCCTAGCTATGCGATCTGGTGGAGCAACGCCCTACAGTTAAGCCTAGGATGCCCGGAACCTAGAAATGACCTTTACTTTCACACTGTTTGCAAATATACATTATATACGATGGAAAAGCTGTTGTATTTATATTGTATTTTATGCTTCTGACGTTGACTTCTCAGGCCCTAACTATTCGATCTGGTGGAACAACGCCCTAGAGTGAAGCCTAGGTTGCCCGGAACGTAGAAATGACCATAACTTTCACACTGGTTGTAATTATTCGTTTCATACAATGGAAAAACTGTTCTATTTATTTTGTATTTTATGCTTCGCGCGTTGACTTCTAAGGCCATAACTATGCGATCTGGTGGAGCAACGCCCAAGAGTGAAACCTAGGTTGCCCGGAACGTAGAAATGACCATTACTTTCACACTGGTTGCAATTATTCCTGTTATACGATGGAAAAACTGTTGCATTTTTATTGTATTTTATGCTTCTGGGCTGACTTCTAAGTCCCTAGCTATTCGATCTGGTGGAGCAAGGCCCTAGAGCGAAGCCTAGGTTGCTCGGAACGAAGAAATGACCTGTACTTTCACACTGGTTGCAATTATTCCTGTTATACTATAGAAAAACTGTTGCATTTTTATTGTATTTTATGCTTCTGGCGTTGTATTCAAAGTCCCTAACTATTCGATCTGGTAGAGCAACGCCCTGGAGTTAAGCCTAGGTTGCCCGAAACGTAGCAATGACCATTACTTTCACACTGGTTGCAATTATTCATGCTATATGATGGAAAAACTGTTGCATTTTTATTCTATTTTATGCTTCGGGCGCTTACTTCTAAGGCCCTAACTATTCGATCTGGTGGAGCAACGCCCTTGGGTGAAGCCGAGGTTGCCCGGAACGTAGAAATGACCATTACTTTCACACTGGTTGCAATTATTCCTGTTATACGATGGAAAAACTATTGTATTTATTATGTATTTTATGCTTCTGGCGTTGACTTCTTAGGCCCTAACTATTCGGTCTGGTGGACCAACACCCGAGAGTGAAGCCTAGGTCGCCCGGACCTATGACCATCTCTTTCACTCTGGTTGCAATCATTCCTGTTATACGATGGAAAAACTGTTGTACTTTTACTGTATTTTATGCTTCAGGCGTTAAATTCTAAGTACCGAACTATGCGATCTGGAGGAGCAACGCCCAACAGTTAAGCCTATGTTGCCCGGAACGTAGAAATGACCTTTACTTTCACACTGTTTGCAAATATACATCATATACGATGCAAAAGCTGTTGTATTTATATCGTATTTTATGCTTCTGGCGTTCACTTCTTAGGCCCTAACTATTCGATCTGGTGGAGCACCGCCCTAGAGTGAAGCCTAGGTTGCCCGGAACGTAGAAATGACCAGTACTTTCACACTGGTTGCAATTATTCCTGTTATACGATGGAAAAACTGTTGCATTTTTATTGTATTTTATGCTTCTGGCGTTAAATTCTAAGTACCGAACTATGCGATCTGGAGGAGCAACGCCCTACAGTTAAGCTTATGTTGACCGGAACGTAGAAATGACCTTTACTTTCACACTGTTTGCAAATATACATCATATACGATGGAAAAGCTGTAGTATTTATATTGTATTTTATGCTTCTGGCGTTGAATTCTAAGTCCCTAGCAGTTCGATCTGGTGGAGCACCGCCCTACAGTGAAGCCTATGTTGCCCGGAACGTAGAAATGACCAGTACTTTCACTCTGGTAGCAGTTATTCCTGTTATACAATGGAGAAACTGTTGCATTTTTAATGTATTTTATGCTTCTGCCGTTGTACTCAAAGTCCCTAACTATTCGATCTGGTAGAGCAACGCCCTGGAGTTAGGCCTAGGTTGCCCGGAAGGTAGAAATGACCATAACTTTCACACTGTTTGCAATCATTCATATTATACGTTGGAAATGCTGTTGTATCTATATTGTATTTTATGCTTCTGGAGTTGACTCCTAAGGCCGTAGCTATTCGATGTGGTGGAGCAACGCCCAAGAGTGAAACCTAGGTTGCCCGGAACGTAGAAATGACCATTACTTTCACACTGGTTGCAATTATTCCTGTTATACGATGGAAAAACTGCTGCATTTTTATTGTATTTTATGCTTGTGGGGTTGACTTCTAAGTCCCTAGCTATTCGATCTGGTGGAGCAAGGCCCTAGAGCGAAGCCTAGGTTGCCCGGAACGTAGGAATGACCTGTACTTTCACACTGGTTGCAATTATTCCTGTTGTACTATAGAAAAACTGTTGCATTTTTATTGTATTTTATGCTTCTGGCGTTGTATTCAAAGTCCCTAACTATTCGATCTGGTAGAGCAACGCCCTGGAGTTAAGCCTAGGATGCCCGGAACCTAGAAATGACCTTTACTTTCACACTGTTTGCAAATATACATTATATACGATGGAAAAGCTGTTGTATTTATATTGTATTTTATGCTTCTGGCGTTGTCTTCTTAGGCCCTAACTATTCGATCTGGTGTAGCAATGCTCTAGAGTAAAGCCTAGGTTGCCCGGAAGGTAGAAATGACCATTACCTTCACACTGGTTGCAATTATTCCTGTTATACGATGGAAAAACTGTTGCATTTTTATTGTATTTTATGCTTCTGGCGTTAAATTCTAAGTACCGAACTATGCGATCTGGAGGAGCAACGCCCTACAGTTAAGCCTATGTTGCCCGGAACGTAGAAATGACCTTTACTTTCACACTGTTTGCAAATATACATCATATACGATGCAAAAGCTGTTGTATTTATATCGTATTTTATGCTTCTGGCGTTCACTTCTTAGGCCCTAACTATTCGATCTGGTGGAGCACCGCTCTAGAGTGAAGCCTAGGTTGCCCGGAACGTAGAAATGACCAGTACTTTCACACTGGTTGCAATTATTCCTGTTATACGATGGAAAAACTGTTGCATTTTTATTGTATTTTATGCTTCTGGCGTTAAATTCTAAGTACCGAACTATGCGATCTGGAGGAGCAACGCCCTACAGTTAAGCCTAGGATGCCCGGAACCTAGAAATGACCTTTACTTTCACACTGGTTGCAATTATTCATGCTATATGACGGAAAAACTGTTGCATTTTTATTCTATTATATGCTTCGGGCGCTTACTTCTAAGGCCCTAACTATTCGATCTGGTGGAGCAACGCCCTTGGGTGAAGCCGAGGTTGCCCGGAACGTAGAAATGACCATTACTTTCACACTGGTTGCAATTATTCCTGTTATACGATGGAAAAACTTTTGTATTTATTTTGTATTTTATGCTTCTGGCGTTGACTACTTAGGCCCTAACTATTCTGTCTGGTGGACCAACACCCGAGAGTGAAGCCTAGGTCGCCCGGACCTATGACCATCACTTTCACTCTAGTTGCAATCATTCCTGTTATACGATGGAAAAACTGTTGTACTTTTATTGTATTTTATGCTTCTGGCGTTGACTTCTAAGGCCGTAGCTAGACGATGTGGTGTAGCAACGGCCTAGAGTGAAGCCTAGGTTGCCCGGAACGTAGAAATGACCATTACTTTCACACTGGTTTCAATTATTCGTTTTATACGATGGAAAAACTGTTGTATTTATTTTGTATTTGGTGCATCCGGCGTTGACTTCTGAGGCCCTATCTATTGGATCTGGTGGACCAACGCCATAGAGTGAAGCGTAGGTTGCCTAGAACTTGGAAATGACCATTGCCTTAACACTACTTGCAATTATACATTTTATACGATGGAAAAACTGTTGCACTTATGTTTTATTTTATTCTTCTGGCGTTGAATTCTAAGTCCCTAGCTACTCGATCTGGTGGTGCAGGTGCCCTAGAGTGAAGCCTAGGTTACCCGGAACATGGAAATGACCAGTACTTTCACACTGGTTGCAGTTATTCCTGTTATACAATGGAAAAACTGTTGCATTTTTATTGTATTTTGTGCTTCTGGTGTTGTATTCAAAGTACCTAACTATTCGATCTGGTGGAGCAACGCCCTGGAGTTAGCCTAGGTTGCCCGGAACGTAGAAATGACCATAACTTTCACACTGGTTGCAATTATTCCTTTTATACGATGGAAAAACTGTTGTATTTTTATTGTGTTTTATGCTTCTGGCGTTGACTTCTTAGTCGCTAGCTATTCGATCTGGTGGAGCAACGCCCTACAGCGAAACCTAGGTTGCCCGGAACGTAGAAATGACCTGTACTTTCACACTCGTTGCAATTATTCCTGTTATACGATGGAAAAACTGTTGCATTTTTATTGTATTTTGTGCTTCTGGTGTTGTATTCAAAGTCCCTAACTATTCGATCTGGTGGAGCAACGCCCTGGAGTTAAGCCTAGGTTGCCCGGAACGTAGAAATGGCCATAACTTTCACACTGGTTGCAATTGTTCCTGTTATACTATAGAAAAACTGTTGCATTTTTATTGTATTTTATGCTTCTGACATTAAATTTTAAGTCCCTAGCTATGCAATCTGGTGGAGCAACGCCCTACAGTTAAGCCTAGGATGCCCGGAACCTAGAAATGACCTTTACTTTCACACTGTTTGCAAATATACATTATATACGATGGAAAAGCTGTTGTATTTATATTGTATTTTATGCTTCTGGCGTTGTCTTCTTAGGCCCTAACTATTGGACCTGGTGTAGCAATGCTCTAGAGTAAAGCCTAGGTTGCCCGGAAGGTAGAAATGACCATTACCTTCACACTGCTTGCAATTATACATTTTATACAATGGAAACACTGTTGTAATTATGTTGTATTTTCTTCTCCTGGCGTTGAATTCTAAGTCCCTAGCTGTTCGATCTGGTGGAGCAACGCCCTAGAGTGAAGCCTAGGTTACCAGGAACATAGAAATGATGAGTACTTTCACACTGGTTGCAGCTTTACTGTTATACGATGGAAAAACTGTTGCATTTTTATTGTATTTTGTGCTTCTGGTGTTGTATTCAAAGTCCCTAACTATTCGATCTGGTGGAGCAACGCCCTGGACTTAAGCCCAGGTTGCCCGGAACGTAGAAATGACCATAACTTTCACACTGGTTGCAATTATTCCTTTTATACGATGGAAAAACTGTTGTACTTTTATTGTGTTTTATGCTTCTGGCGTTGACTTCTTAGTCGCTAGCTATTCGATCTGGTGGAGCAACGCCCTACAGCGAAACCTAGGTTGCCCGGAACGTAGAAATGACCTGTACTTTCACACTGGTTGCAATTATTCCTGTTATACTATAGAAAAACTGTTGCATTTTTATTGTATTTTATGCTTCTGACGTTAAATTTTAAGTCCCTAGCTATGCGATCTGGTGGAGCAACGCCCTACAGTTAAGCCTAGGATGCCCGGAACCTAGAAATGACCTTTACTTTCACACTGTTTGCAAATATACATTATATACGATGGAAATGCTGTAGTATTTATATTGTATTGTATGCTTCTGACGTTGACTTCTTAGGCCCTAACTTTTCGATCTGGTGGAGCAACGCCCTAGAGTAAAGACAAGGTTGCACGGAACGTAGGAATGACCATAACTTTCACACTGGTTGAAATTATTAGTTTTATCCGATGGAAAAGGTGTTGTATCCATGTTGTATTTTATGCTTCTGGCGTTGACTTCTAAGGTCCTAGCTATTCATTCTCGTGAGGCAACGTCCAAGAGTGAAGCCTATGTTGCCCGAAACGTAGTAATGACCATTGCTTTCACACTGGTTGCAATTATTCTTTTCAACGATGGAAAACTGTTGTATTTTTATTGTATTTTATGCTTCTGGCGTTGAATTCTAAGTCCCTAACTATTCGATCTGGTGGAGCAACGCCCTAAAGATAGGCCAAGGTTGCCCGGAACGTAGAAATGACCATCACTTTCACACTGGTTGCAATTACTCATGCTATACGATGGAAAAACTGTTGCATTTTTATTGTATTTTCTGCTTATGGCTTTGACTTCTAAGGTCCTAGCTAGGCGATCTGATGGGGCAACATCCAAGAGTGAAGCCTATGTTGCCCGGGATGTAGAAATGACCATTGCCTTCACGCTTGTTGCAATTATTCCTGTTATACGAAGGAACAACTGCTGTATTTTTATTGTATTTTATGTTTCGGGCGTTGACTTCTAAGGCCCTAGCTATTCGATCTGTTGGAGCAATTCCTCAGAGTTGAGTCTAGGATTCCGGAACGTAGAAATGGCCATTACTTTCACACTGGTTGTAATTATTCCTGGTATACGATGGAACAACGGTTGTATATTTATTTTATTTTATGCTTCTGGCGTTGACTTCTTAGGCCCTATCCATTCGATCTGGTGGAGCAACGCCCTAAAGATAGGCCAAGGTTGCCCGGAACGTAGAAATGACCATCACTTTCACACTGGTTGCAATTACTCATGCTATACGATGGAAATACTGTTGTAATTTTATTGTATTTTATGCTTCTGGCGTCCACTTCTTAGGCCCTAACTATTCGATCTGGTGGAACAAAGCCCTAGAGTGAAGCCTAGGTTGCCCGGAACGTAGAAATGACCATAACCTTCACACTGGTTGCAATTATTCCTGTTATACGATGGAAAAACTGTTGCATTTTTATTGTATTTTATGCTTCTGGCGTTAAATTTTAAGTCCATAGCTATGCGATCTGGTGGAGCAACGCCCTGCAGTTAAGCCTAGGTTGCCCGGAACCAAGAAATGACCTTTACTTTCACACTGTTTGCAACTATACATTATATACGATGGAAAAGCTGTTGTATTTATATTGTATTTTATGCTTCTGACGTTGACTTCTCAGGCCCTAACTATTCGATCTGGTGGAACAACGCCCTAGAGTGAAGCCTAGGTTGCCCGGAACGTAGAAATGACCATAACTTTCACACTGGATGCAATTATTCGTTTCATACAATGGAAAAACTGTTCTATTTATTTTGTATTTTATGCTTCGCGCGTTGACTTCTAAGGCCCTAACTATTCGATCTGGTGGAGCAACGCTCTAGAGTGAAGCCTAGATTGCCCGAAACGTAGAAATGACCATTACTTTGACACTGGTTGCAATTATTCTTTTTATACGATGGAAAAACTGTTGAATTTTTATTGTATTTTATGCGTCTGGAGTTGTTTTCTAAGGCCCTAACAACTCGACCTGGTGGAGCTACGCCCTAGAGTGAAGCCTAGGTTGCCCGTAACGTAGAAATGACCATATCTTTCACACTGGTTGCAATTATTCGTTTCATACAATGGAAAAACTGTTCTATTTATTTTGTATTTTATGCTTCGCGCGTTGACTTCTAAGTCCCTCGCTATTCGGTCTGGTGCAGCAACGCCCTAGAGTGAAGCCTAGGTTACCGGGAACATAGAAATGACCAGTACATTCACACTGGTTGCAGTTATTCCTATCATACGATGGAAAGACTGTTGCATTTTTATCGTATTTTATGCTTCTGGCGTTGACTTCTAAGTCCCTAGCTATTCGATCTGGTGGAGCAACTCCCAACAGCGAAACCTAGGTTGCCCGTAACGTAGAAATGACCTGTACTTTCACACTGGTTGCAATTATTCCTGTTATACGATGGAAAAACTGTTGCATTTTTATTGTATTTTATGCTTCTGGCGTTGACTTCTAAGTCCCTAGCTATTCGATCTGGTGCAGCAACTCCCTACAGCGAAACCTACGTTGCCCGTAACGTAGAAATGACCTGTACTTTCACACTGGTTGCAATTATTCCTGTTATACGATGGAAAGACTGTTGCATTTTTATTATATTTTATGCTTGTGGGGTTGACTTCTAAGTCCCTAGGTATTCGATCTGGTGGAGCAAGGCCCTAGAGCGAAGCCCAGGTTGCCCGGAACGTAGAAATGACCTGTACTTTCACACTGGTTGCAATTATTCCTGTTATACTATAGAAAAACTGTTGCATTTTTATTGTATTTTATGCTTCTGGCGTTAAATTTTAAGTCCCTAGCTATGCGATCTGGTGGAGCAACGCCCTACAGTTAAGCCTAGGTTCCCCGGAACCTAGAAATGACCTTTACTTTCACACTGTTTGCAAATATACATTATATACGATGGAAAAGCTGTAGTATTTATATTGTATTGTATGCTTCTGACGTTGACTTCTTAGGCCCTAACTTTTCGATCTGGTGGAGCAACGCTCTATAGTGAAGCCTAGGTTGCCCGGAACGTAGAAAAGACCATAACTTTCACACTGGTTGCAATTATTCGTTTCATACAATGGAAAAACTGTTCTATTTATTTTGTATTTTATGCTTCACGCGTTGACATCTAAGGGCCTAGCTATTCGATCTGGTGGAGCAACGCCCTAGAGTGAAGCCTAGGTTGCCCGGAACGTAGAAATGACCGTTACTTTCACAATGTTTGCAATCATTCATTGTATACGATGGAAAAACTCTTGTATTTATATTGTATTTTATGCTTCTGGCGTTGACTTCTAAAGCCGTAGCTATTCGATGTTGTGGAGCAACGCCCTAGAGTGAAGCCTATGTTGCACGGAACGTAGAAATGACCATAATCTTCACACTGGTTGCAATTATTCGTTTTATGCAATGGAAAAACTGTTCTATTAATTTTGTATTTTATGCTTCGGGCGTTAGCTTCTAAGGCCCTAACTATTCGATCTGGTGGAGCGACGCCCTAGAGTGAAGCCTATGTTGCACGCAACGTAGAAATGACCATTACTTTCACACTGGTTGCAATTATTCGTTTCATACAATGGAAAAACTGTTCTATTTATTTTGTATTTTATGCTACGCGCGTTGACTTCTAAGGCCCTAACTATTCGATCTGGTGGAGCAACGACCTACAGTTAAGCCTAGGTTGCCCGGAACGTAGAAATGACCTATACCTTCACACTGTTTGCAAATATACATTATATACGATGGTAAAGCTGTTGTATTTATATTGGATTTTATGCTTCTGGCGTAGACTTTTTAGGCCCTAACTATTAGATCTGGTGGAGCAACGCCCTACAGTTAAGCCTAGGTTGCCCGGAACCAAGAAATGACCTCTACTTTCACACTGTTTGCAATTATACATTTTATACGGTGGAAAAACTGTTGTACATATGTTGTATTTTATTCTTCTGGCTCTGAATTCTAAGTCCCTCGCTATTCGGTCTGGTGCAGCAACGCCCTAGAGTGAAGCCTAGGTTACCGGGAACATAGAAATGACCAGTACATTCACACTGGTTGCAGTTATTCCTATTATACGATGGAAAAACTGTTGCATTTTTATTGTATTTTATGCTTCTGGCGTTGACTTCTAAGTCCCTAGCTATTCGATCTGGTGGAGCAACTCCCTACAGCGAAACCTAGGTTGGCCGTAACGTAGAAATGACCTGTACTTTCACACTGGTTGCAATTATTCCTGTTATACGATGGAAAAACTGTTGCATTTTTATTATATTTTATGCTTGTGGGGTTGACTTCTAAGTCCCTAGGTATTCGATCTGGTGGAGCAAGGCCCTAGAGCGAAGCCCAGGTTGCCCGGAACGTAGAAATGACCTGTACTTTCACACTGGTTGCAATTATTCCTGTTATACTATAGAAAAACTGTTGCATTTTTATTGTATTTTATGCTTCTGGCGTTAAATTTTAAGTCCCTAGCTATGCGATCTGGTGGAGCAACGCCCTACAGTTAAGCCTAGGTTCCCCGGAACCTAGAAATGACCTTTATTTTCACACTGTTTGCAAATATACATTATATACGATGGAAAAGCTGTAGTATTTATATTGTATTGTATGCTTCTGACGTTGACTTCTTAGGCCCTAACGTTTCGATCTGGTGGAACAACGCCCTATAGTGCAGCCTCGGTTGCCCGGAACGTAGAAAAGACCATAACTTTCACACTGGTTGCAATTATCCATTTCATACAATGGAAATACTGTTCTATTTATTTTGCATTTTATGCTTCACGCGTTGACTTCTAAGGCCCTAACTATTCGATCTGGCGGAGCATCGCCCTTGAGTGAAGCCTAAGTCGACCGGAACGTGGAAGTGACCATCACTTTCGCACTGGTTGCAATTATTCTCGTTATATAATGGAAAAACTATTGTATTTTTATTGTATTTCATGTTTCGGGCGTTGACTTCTAAGGGCCTAGCTATTCGATCTGGTGGAGCAACGCCCTAGAGTGAAGCCTAGGTTGCCCGGAACGTAGAAATGACCGTTACTTTCACAATGTTTGCAATCATTCATTGTATACGATGGAAAAACTCTTGTATTTATATTGTATTTTATGCTTCAGGCGTTGACTTCTAAAGGCGTAGCTCTTCGATGTTGTGGAGCAACGCCCTAGAGTGAAGCCTATGTTGCACGGAACGTAGAAATGACCATAATCTTCACACTGGTTGCAATTATTCGTTTTATGCAATGGAAAAGCTGTTCTATTAATTTTGTATTTTATGCTTGGGGCGTTGACTGCCAAGTCCCTAACAATTCGATCTGGTGGAGCAACGCCCTAGAGTAAAGACAAGGTTGCACGGAACGTAGAAATGACCATAACTTTCACACTGGTTGAAATTATTCGTTTTATCCGATGGAAAAGGTGTTGTATCTATATTGTATTTTATGCTTCTGGCGTTGACTTCTAAGGTCCTAGCTATTCAATCTCGTGAGGCAACGTCCAAGAGTGAAGCCTATGTTGCCCGAAACGTAGTAATGACCATTGCTTTCACACTGGTTGCAATTATTCTTTTCAACGATGGAAAACTGTTGTATTTTTATTGTATTTTAAGCTTCTGGCGTTGAATTCTAAGTCCCTAACTATTCGATCTGGTGGAGCAACGCCCTAAAGATAGGCCAAGGTTGCCCGGAACGTAGAAATGACCATCACTTTCACACTGGCTGCAATTACTCATGCTATACGATGGAAAAACTGTTGCATTTATATTGTATTTTCTGCTTATAGCTTTGACTTCTAAGGTCCTAGCTAGGCGATCTGATGGGGCAACATCCAAGAGTGAAGCCTATGTTGCCCGGGATGTAGAAATGACCATTACCTTCACGCTTGTTGCAATTATTCCTGTTATACGGAGGAAAAACTGCTGCATTTTTATTGTATTTTATGTTTCGGGCGTTGACTTCTAAGGCCCTAGCTATTCGATCTGTTGGAGCAATTCCTCAGAGTTGAGTCTAGGATTCCGGAACGTAGAAATGGCCATTACTTTCACACTGGTTGTAATTATTCCTGGTATACGATGGAACAACGGTTGTATATTTATTTTATTTTATGCCTCTGGCGTTGACTTCTTAGGCCCTATCCATTCGACCTGGTGGAGCAACGTCCTAAAGATAGGCCAAGGCTGCCCGGAACGTAGAAATGACCATCACTTTCACACTGGTTGCAATTACTCATGCTATACGATGGAAAAACTGTTGTATTTTTATTGTATTTTATGCTTCTGGCGTCCACTTCTTAGGCCCTAACTATTCGATTTGGTGGAGCAACGCCCTAGAGTCAAGCCCAGGTTGCCCGGAACGTAGAAATGACCGTTACTTTCACAATGTTTGCAATCATTGATTGTATACGATGGAAAAACTGTAGTATTTATATTGTATTTTATGCCTCTGGCGTTGACTTCTAAAGCTGTAGCCATTCGATGTGGTGGAGCAACGCCCTAGAGTGACGCCTAGGTTGCACGGAACGTAGAAATGACCATATTTTTCACACTGGTTGCAACTATTCGTTTTATACAATGGAAAAACAGTTCTATTAATTTTGTATTTTATGCTTCGGGCGTTAACTTCTAAGGCCCTAGCTATTCGATCTGTTGGAGCAATTCCTCAGAGTTGAGTCTAGGATTCCGGTACGTAGAAATGGCCATTACTTTCACACTGGTTGTAATTATTCCTGGTATACGATGGAACAACGGTTGTATATTTATTTTATTTTATGCTTCTGGCGTTGACTTCTTAGGCCCTATCCATTCGACCTGGTGGAGCAACGCCCTAAAGATAGGCCAAGGTTGCCCGGAACGTAGAAATGACCATCACTTTCACACTGGTTGCAATTATTCGTTATATACGATGGAAAAACTGTTGTATTTGTACTGTATTTTATGCTTCTGGCGTTGACTTCTTAGGCCCTGACATTTCGATCTGGTGGAACAACGCCCTAGAGTGAAGCCTAGGTTGCACGGAACGTAGAAATGCCATTACTTTCGCACTGGTTGTAATTATTCCTGTTATACGATGGAAAAACTGTTGTATTTTTATTTTATTTTATTCTTCTGGCGTTGACTTCTAAGGCCCTAACTATTGAATCTGGTGGACTAACGCCCTACTGTGAAGCCTAGGTTGCACGGAACGTAGAAATGCCTATTACTTTCACACTGGTTGCAATTATTCGTTATATACGATGGAAAAACTGTTGTATTTATATTGTATTTTATGCATCTGGCGTTGACTTGTTAGGCCCTAACAGTTCGATCTGGTGGAACAACGCCCTAGAGTGAAGCCTAAGTCGCCCGGAACGTGGAAATGACCATCACTTTCGCACTGGTTGCAATTATTCTCGTTATACAATGGAAAAACTATTGTATTTTTATTGTATTTCATGTTTCGGGCGTTGACTTCTAAGGGCCTAGCTATTCGATCTGGTGGAGCAACGCCCTAGAGTGAAGCCTAGGTTGCCCGGAACGTAGAAATGACCGTTACTTTCACAATGTTTGCAATCATTCATTGTATACGATTGAAAAACTCTTGTATTTATATTGTATTTTATGCTTCTGGCGTTGACTTCTAAAGCCGTAGCTATTCGATGTTGTGGAGCAACGCCCTAGAGTGAAGCCTATGTTGCACGGAACGTAGAAATGACCATAATCTTCACACTGGTTGCAATTCTTCGTTTTATGCAATGGAAAAACTGTTCTATTAATTTTGTATTTTATGCTTGGGGCGTTGACTTCCAAGGCCCTAACAATTCGATCTGGTGGAGCAACGCCCTAGAGTAAAGACAAGGTTGCACGGAACGTAGAAATGACCATAACTTTCACACTGGTTGAAATTATTCGTTTTATGCGATGGAAAATGTGTTGTATTTATATTGTATTTTATGCTTCTGGCGTTGATTTCTTAGGCCCAAACTATTCGGTCTGGTGGACCAACGCCCAGGAGTGAAGCCTAGGTCGCCGGGAACGTAGAAATGACCATCACTTTCACACTGGTTGCAATTATTTCTCTTATACGATGGAAAAACTGATGTACTTTTATCGTATTTTATGCGTCTGGAGTTGTTTTCTAAGGCCCTATCTATCCGACCTGGTGGAGCAACGCCCTAGAGTGAAGCCTAGGTTGCCCGGAACGTAGAAATGACCGTTACTTTCACAATATTTGCAATCATTCATTGTATACGATGGAAAAACTGTAGTATTTTTATTGTATTTTATGCTCTTGGCGTTAACTTTTAAGGCACTAGCTATTCGATGTGGTGGAGCAACAGCCTAGAGTGAAGCCTAGGTTGCACGGAACGTGGAAATGACCATTACTTTCACACTGTTTGCAATTATTTCCCGTTATACGATGGAAAATCTGTTGTATTTATATTGTATTTTATGCTTCTGGCGCAGACTTCTAAGTCCCTTGCTATTCGAACTGGTGGAGCAACGCCCCAGAGTGAAGCCTAGGTTGCCCGAAACGTAGAAATGACCATTAAATTCACACTGCTTGCAATTATACATTTTATACGATGGAAAAACTGTTGTACATATGTTGTATTTTATTCTTCTGGCACTGAATTCAAAAGTCCCTCGCTATTCGGTCTGGTGCAGCAACGCCCTAGAGGGAAGCCTAGGTTACCGGGAACATAGAAATGACCAGTACATACACACTGGTTGCAGTTATTCCTATTATACGATGGAAAAACTGTTGCATTTTTATTGTATTTTATGCTTCTGGCGTTGACTTCTAAGTCCCTAGCTATTCGATCTGGTGGAGCAACTCCCTACAGCGAAACCTAGGTTGGCCGTAACGTAGAAATGACCTGTACTTTCACACTGGTTGCAATTATTCCTGTTATACGATGGAAAAACTGTTGCATTTTTATTGTATTTTATGCTTCTGGCGTTGACTTCTAAGTCCCTAGCTATTCGACCTGGTGCAGCAACTCCCTACAGCGAAACCTACGTTGCCCGTAACGTAGAAATGACCTGTACTTTCACACTGGTTGCAATTATTCCTGTTATACGATGGAAAAACTGTTGCATTTTTATTATATTTTTTGTTTGTGGGGTTGACTTCTAAGTCCCTAGGTATTCGATCTGGTGGAGCAAGGCCCTAGAGCGAAGACCAGGTTGCCCGGAACGTAGAAATGACCTGTACTTTCACACTGGTTGCAATTATTCCTGTTATACTATAGAAAAACTGTTGCATTTTTATTGTATTTTATGCTTCTGGCGTTAAATTTTAAGTCCCTAGCTATGCGATCTGGTGGAGCAACGCCCTACAGTTAAGCAGAGGTTGCCCGGAACGTAGAAATGATCTTTACTTTCACACTGTTTGCAAATATACAGTATATACGATGGAAAAACTGTTGTATCTATTTTGTATTTTATGCTTCTGGCGCTGACTTCTTAGGTCCTAACTATTGGATCTGGTGCAGCAACGCCCAGGGGTGAAGCCTGGGTTGCTCGGAACGTAGAAATGACCATATCTTTCAGACTGGTTGCAATTATTCCCGTTATACGATGAAAAAAATGTTGTATCTTTATTGTATTTTATGCTTCAAGCGTTGACTTCAAAGGCGCTAACTATTCGATGTGGTGGAGCAACGCCCTAGAGCAAAACCTAGGTTGCCCGGAAAGTAGAAATGACCATTACCTTCACGATTCTTGTAATTATTCCTGTTATACGATGGACAACCTGTTGCATTTTGATTGTACTTTATGCTTCTGGCGTTGACTTCTAAGGCCCTATGTATTCGATCTGGTGGAGCAATGCCTCAGAGTTAAGTCTAGGATGCCAGGAACGTAGAGAAGACCATTACCTTCACACTGGTTGCAACTATTCCTGTTATACGATGGACAAACTGTTGCATCTTTATTGTATTTTATTCTTCGGGCGCTGACTTCTAAGGCATTAACAATTCGATCTGGTGGAGCACCGCCCTGTAGTGAAGCCTAGGTTGCCCGGAACGTAGAAATGACCTGTACTTTCACATTGGTTGCAGTTATTCCTGTTATACGATGGAAAAACTGTTGCATTTTTATTGCATTTTATGCTCCTGTCGTTGAATTCACAGTCCCTAACTATGCGATCTGGTGTAGAAACGCCCTACAGTTAAGCCTAGGTTGCCCGGAACGTAGAAATGACCTTTACTTTCACACTGTTTGCAAATATACAGTATATACGATGGAAAAGCTGCTGTATCTATTTTGTATTTTATGCTTCTGGCGCTGACTTCTTAGGTCCTAACTATTGGATCTGGTGGAACAACGCCCAGGGGTGAAGTCTAGGTTGCGCGGAACGTAGAAATGACCATAAATTTCACAGTGGTTTCAATTATTCGTTTTATACAATGGACAAACTGTTGTATTTATTTTGTATTTGTCGCTTCTGTCGTTGACTTCTTAGGCCCTAACTATTGGATCTGGTGGACCAAAGCCCTAGAGTGTACCCTAGGTGGCCCGCAACGTGGTAATGACCATCACTTTCACATTTGCTGCAATTATTCCCGTTATACGATGAAAAAACTGTTGTATTTTTATTGAATTTTATTCTTCAGGCGCTGACTTCTAAGGCCGTAGCTATTCGATGTGGTGGAGCAACGACCTAGAGTGAAGCCTAGGTTGCCCGGAACGTAGTAATGACGATTACTTCCTCACTGTTTGCAATTATTCATTTTATACATGGAAAAACTGTTGTACTTATATTGTATTTTATGCTTCTGGCATTGACTTCTAAGGCCCTAACTATTCGATGTGGTGGAGCAACGCCATAGAGCGAAACCTAGGTTGCTCGGAACATAGAAATGACCATTACTTGCACACAGGTTGCAATTATTCATTTTATACTATGGAAAAACTGTTGTACATATATCGTATTTTATGCTGTTGGCGTTGACTTCTTAGGCCCTCACTATTCGATCTGGTTGAGCAACGCCCTAGTGTGAAGCCTAGGTTGGCCGGAACGCAGCAATGACCATAACTATCGGACTGGTTGCAATTATTGGTTTTATAGGATGGAAAGACTGTTGTTTTTATTTTGTATTTTATGCTTCGGGCGTTGACTTCTAAGGCCCTAACTATTCGGTGTGGTGGAGCAACACCCAAGAGTGAAACCTAGGTTGCCCGGAACGTAGAAATGACCATTACTTTCACACTGGTTGCAATTATTCATTTATACGATGGAAAAACTGTTGTATTTTTATTGTATTTTATGCTTCTGGCGTTGACTTCTAAGTCCCTAGCTATTCGATCTGGTGGAGCAGCGCTCTACAGCGAAACCTAGGTTGCCCGGAACGTAGAAATGGCCATAACTTTCACACTGGTTGCAATTATTCATTATATACGATGGAAAAACTGTTGTACATATATCGTATTTTATGCTGTTGGCGTTGACTTCTTAGGCCCTCACTATTCGATCTGGTTGAGCAACGCCCTAGGGTGAAGCCTAGGTTGCCCGGAACGTAACAATGACCATAACTATCAGACTGGTTGCAATTATTCGTTTTATAGGATGGAAAGACTGTTGTATTTATTTTGTATTTTATGCTTCGGGTGTTGACTGCTAAGGCCCTAACTATTCGATCTGGTGGAGCAACGCCCTACAGTTAAGCCTAGGCTGCCCGGAACGTAGAAATGACCTTTACTTACACTGGTTGCAAATATACATTATATACGATGGAAAAGCTGTTGTATTTATATTGTATTTTATGCTTCTGGCGTTGACTTCTTAGGCCCTAACTATTTGATCTGGTGGAGCAACGCCCTAGGGTGAAGCCTAGGTTGCCCGCAACGTAGGAAAGACCATGACCTTCACACTGGTTGCAATTATTCCTGTTATACGATGGAAGAACTGTTGTATTTTTATTGTATTTCATGCTTCTGGCGTTAAATTCTAAGTCCCTAACTATGCGATCTGGTCGAGCAACGCTCTACAGTTGAACCTAGGTTGCCCGGAACGTAGAAATGACCTTTACTTTCACACTGTTTCCAAATATACATCATATACAATGGAAAAGCTGTTGTATTTATATTGTATTTTATGCTTCTGGCGTTGACTTCTTAGGTCCTAACTTTTCGATCTGGTGGAACAACGCCCTAGAGTGAAGCCTAGGTTGCCTGGAACGTAGAAATGACCTGTACTTTCACGCTGGTTGCAATTATTCCTGTCATACGATGGAAAAACCTTTGCATTTTTATTGCATTTTATGCTTCTGGCGTTGGATTCTAAGTCCCTAACTATGCGATCTGGTGGAGACACGCCCTACAGTTAAGCCTAGGTTGCTCGGAACGTAGAAATGACCTTTACTTTCACACTGTTTGCAGATATACATTATATACGATGGAAAAACTGTTGTATCTATTTTGTATTTTATGCTTCTGTCGCTGACTTCTTAGGTCCTAACTATTGGATCTGGCGGAGCAATGCCCAGGTGTGAAGCCTAGGTTGCGCGGAACGTAGAAATGACCATAACCTTCACACTGGTTTCAATTATTCGTTTTATACAATGGAAAAACTGTTCTATTTATTTTGTATTTTATGCTTCGGGCGTTGACTTCTAAGGCCCCAACTATTCGATCTGGTGTAGCAACGCCCTAGAGTGAAGCCTAGGTCGCCCAGAACGTAGAAATGACCATTACTTTCACATTTGCTGCAATTATTCCCGTTATACGATGGAAAAGCTGTTGTATTTTTATTGTATTTAAGTTTCGGGCGTTGAGTTCTTAGGCCCTAACTATTTGATCGGGTGGAGCACCGCCCTGCAGTGAAGCCTAGGCTGCCCGGAACGTAGAAAAGACCTTTAACTTCACACTGGTTGCAATTATTCCTGTTATACGATGGAAAAGCTGTTGAATTTTTATTGTATTTTATGCTTCTGGCGTTATATTCTAATTCCCTAACTATGCGATCTGGTGGAGCAACACCCTACAGTTAAGCCTAGGTTGCCCGGAACGTAGAAAAGGCCTTTACTTTCACACTGATTACAAATATACATCATATACGATGGAAAAAATGTTGTATTTATGTTGTATTTTATGCTTCTGGCCTCGACTTCTAAGGCCGTAGCTGTTCGATGTGTTGGAGCAACTCCCTAGAGTGAAGCCTAGGTTGCCAGGAACGAAGAAATGACCATAACTTCCATACTGGTTGCAATGATTCGTTTTATACGATGGAAAAACTATTGTATTTATATTGTATATTATGTCTCTGGCGTTGACTTCTAAGGCCGTAGCTGTTCGATGTGTTGGAGCAACTCTCTAGAGTGAAGCCTAGGTTGCCAGGAACGTAGAAGTGACCATATCTTTCACACGGTTTGCAATTATTCCTGTTATACGGTGGAAAAGCTGTTGTATTTATATTGTATTTAATGCTTCTGGCGTTGACTTGTTAGGCCCTAACTATTCGGACTGGTGGTGCAACGCCCTAGAGTGAAGCCCAGGTTGCTCGGAACGTAGAAATGACCATTACTTTCACACTGGTTGCAAATAATCGTTTTTTACAATGGAAAAAGTGTTCTATTTATTTTGTATTTTATGCTTGGGGCGTTGGCTTCTAAGGCCCTAACTATTCGATCTGGTGGAGCAACGCACTAGAGTGAAGTATAGGTAGCCCGGAACGTAGAAATGACCATTACTTTCACACTGGTTGCAATTATTCCTTTTATAGATGGAAAAACTGTTGTATTTTTATTGTATTTTATGCTTCTGGCGTTGACTTCTAAGTCCATAGCTATTCGATCTGGTGCAGCAACGCTCTACAGCGAAACCTAGGTGGCCGGAACGTAGAAATGACCATAACTTTCACACTGCTTACAATTACTCCCGTTATACGATGGACATACTGTTTGATATTTATTGTACTTTATGCTTCTGGCGTTGACTTCTAAGACCCTATATATTCGGTCTGGCGCAGCAATGACTCAGCGTGAAGTCTAGGATGCCCGGAACGTAGAAATGGCCATTACTTTCACACTGGTTGCTATTTTCCGTTTTATACGATGGAAAAACTGTTGTATTTTTATTTTATTTTATGCTTCAGGCGTTGACTTCCAAGGTCGTAGCTATTCGATGTGGTGGAGCAACGCCCTACAGTGAAGCCTAGGTTGCCCGGAACGTAGAAATGACCATTAACTTTCACACTGGTTGCAATTATTCCTGTTATACGATTGAAAAACTGTTGTAATTTTATTTTATTTTATGCCTCTGGCGTTGACTTCTAAGGCCATAGCTATTCGATGTGGTGGAGCAATGCCCTAGAGTGAAGCCTAGGATGCCCGCAAAGTAGAAATGACCATATCTTTCACACTGTTTGCAATTATTCCTGTTATACGATTGAAGAACTGTTGTATTTATATTGTATTTTATGCTTCTGGCGTTGACTTCTAAGGCCGCAGCTATTCGATGTGGTGGAGCAACGCCCTAGAGTGAAGCGAAGGTTGCCCGGAACGTAGAAATGACCATACCTTTCACACTGGTTGCAATTATTCCTGTTATACAAGGGAAAAAGTGTTGTATTTATATTGTATTTTATGCTTCTGGCGTTGACTTCCTGGGCCCTAACTATTCTATCTGGAGGAGCAACGCCCTAGAGTGAAGCCTAGGTTGCCCGGAACGTAGAAATGACCATACCTTTCTCACTCGCGCAATTATTCGTTTTAGACGATGGAAAAACTATTGTATTTATTTTGTATTTTATGCTTCTGGCGTTGACTTCTTAGGCCCTCACTATTTGATCTGGTGGTCCAACACCCCAGAGTGAAGCCTAGGTCGCCCGGAACGTAGAAATGTCCATCAGTTTCACTCTGGTTGCAATTACTCCTGTTATACGATGGAAAAACTGTTGTGTTTTTATTAATTTTATGCTTCAGGCGTTGACTACTAAGGCCGTAGCTATTCGATGTGGTGGCACAACGCCGTACAGTTACGCCCAGGTTGCCCGTAACGTAGAAATGACCATTACTTTTACAATGGTTGCAATTATTCCTGTTATACGATGGACAAGCAGTTGTATTTTTATTGTACTTTATGCTTCTTGCGTTGATTTCTAAGGCCCTATGTATTCGATCTGGTGGAACAACGCCCTAGAGTGAAGCCTAGATTGCCCGGAACGTAGAAATGACCATTACATTCACGCTTGTTGCAATTATTCCTGTTATGCGATGAAAAAACTGTTGTACTTTTATTTTATCTTTTGCTTCAGGCGTTGACTTCTAATGCCCTAGCTATTCGATCTGGTGGAGCAACGCCCTAGAGTGAAGCCTAGATTACCCGGAACGTAGAAAAGACCATTACCTTCACTCGTGTTGCAATTCTTCCTGTTACACGGTGAAAAAACTGTTGTATTGTTAATGTATTTTATGCTCCAGGCGTTGACTTCAAAGGCCGTAGCTATTCTATGTGGTGGAGCAACGACATAGAGTGAAGCCTAGGTTGCCCGGAACGTAGAAATGACCATTACTTCCACACTGTTTGCAATTATTCATTTCATAGAATGGATAAACTGTTGTATTTATATTGTATTTTATGCTTCTGGCGTTGACTTCTTAGGCCCTAACTATTCGATCTGGGGGGCAACGCCCTAGAGTGAAGACTAGGTTCCCGGAACGCAGAAATGACCATAACTTTCACACTGGTTGCAATTATTCCTGTTATACAAGGGAAAAAGTGTTGTATTTATATTGTATTTTATGCTTCTGGCGTTGACTTCCTGGGCCCTAACTATTCTATCTGGAGGAGCAACGCCCTAGAGTGAAGCCTAGGTTGCCCGGAATGCAGAAATGATCATCACTTTCACACTGGTGTCAATTATTCCTGTTATACGATGGAAAAGCTGTTGTATTTATATTGTATTCTATGCTTCTGACGTTGTCTCCTTAGGCCCTAACTAGTGTATCTGGTGGACCAACGCCCTAGAGTGAAGCCTATGTTGTCCGGAACGTAGAAATGACCATATCCTTCACACTGGTTGCATTTATTCCTTTTAACGACGGAAAAACTGATGTATTTATGTGGTATTTTATGCTTCTGGCGTTGACTTCTTAGGCCCTAACTATTCGGTCTGGTGGACCAACACCCGAGAGTGAAGCCTAGGTCGCCCGGACCTATGACCATCACTTTCATTCTGGTTGCAATCATTCCTGTTATACGATGGAAAAACTGTTGTACTTTTCATGTATTTTATGCTTCTGGCGTTGACTTCTAAGGCCGTAGCTAGACGATGTGGTGTAGCAACGGCCTAGAGTGAAGCCTAGGTTGCCCGGAACGTAGAAATGACCTTTACTTTCACACTGTTTCCAAATATACATCATATACAATGGAAAAGCTGTTGTATTTATATTGTATTTTATGCTTCTGGCGTTGACTTCTTAGGTCCTAACTTTTCGATCTGGTGGAACAACGCCCTAGAGTGAAGCCTAGGTTGCCTGGAACGTAGAAATGACCTGTACTTTCACGCTGGTTGCAATTATTCCTGTCATACGATGGAAAAACCTTTGCATTTTTATTGCATTTTATGCTTCTGGCGTTGGATTCTAAGTCCCTAACTATGCGATCTGGTGGAGACACGCCCTACAGTTAAGCCTAGGTTGCTCGGAACGTAGAAATGACCTTTACTTTCACACTGTTTGCAGATATACATTATATACGATGGAAAAACTGTTGTATCTATTTTGTATTTTATGCTTCTGTCGCTGACTTCTTAGGTCCTAACTATTGGATCTGGCGGAGCAATGCCCAGGTGTGAAGCCTAGGTTGCGCGGAACGTAGAAATGACCATAACCTTCACACTGGTTTCAATTATTCGTTTTATACAATGGAAAAACTGTTCTATTTATTTTGTATTTTATGCTTCGGGCGTTGACTTCTAAGGCCCCAACTATTCGATCTGGTGTAGCAACGCCCTAGAGTGAAGCCTAGGTCGCCCAGAACGTAGAAATGACCATTACTTTCACATTTGCTGCAATTATTCCCGTTATACGATGGAAAAGCTGTTGTATTTTTATTGTATTTAAGTTTCGGGCGTTGAGTTCTTAGGCCCTAACTATTTGATCGGGTGGAGCACCGCCCTGCAGTGAAGCCTAGGCTGCCCGGAACGTAGAAAAGACCTTTAACTTCACACTGGTTGCAATTATTCCTGTTATACGATGGAAAAGCTGTTGAATTTTTATTGTATTTTATGCTTCTGGCGTTATATTCTAATTCCCTAACTATGCGATCTGGTGGAGCAACACCCTACAGTTAAGCCTAGGTTGCCCGGAACGTAGAAAAGGCCTTTACTTTCACACTGATTACAAATATACATCATATACGATGGAAAAAATGTTGTATTTATGTTGTATTTTATGCTTCTGGCCTCGACTTCTAAGGCCGTAGCTGTTCGATGTGTTGGAGCAACTCCCTAGAGTGAAGCCTAGGTTGCCAGGAACGAAGAAATGACCATAACTTCCATACTGGTTGCAATGATTCGTTTTATACGATGGAAAAACTATTGTATTTATATTGTATATTATGTCTCTGGCGTTGACTTCTAAGGCCGTAGCTGTTCGATGTGTTGGAGCAACTCTCTAGAGTGAAGCCTAGGTTGCCAGGAACGTAGAAGTGACCATATCTTTCACACGGTTTGCAATTATTCCTGTTATACGGTGGAAAAGCTGTTGTATTTATATTGTATTTAATGCTTCTGGCGTTGACTTGTTAGGCCCTAACTATTCGGACTGGTGGTGCAACGCCCTAGAGTGAAGCCCAGGTTGCTCGGAACGTAGAAATGACCATTACTTTCACACTGGTTGCAAATAATCGTTTTTTACAATGGAAAAAGTGTTCTATTTATTTTGTATTTTATGCTTGGGGCGTTGGCTTCTAAGGCCCTAACTATTCGATCTGGTGGAGCAACGCACTAGAGTGAAGTATAGGTAGCCCGGAACGTAGAAATGACCATTACTTTCACACTGGTTGCAATTATTCCTTTTATAGATGGAAAAACTGTTGTATTTTTATTGTATTTTATGCTTCTGGCGTTGACTTCTAAGTCCATAGCTATTCGATCTGGTGCAGCAACGCTCTACAGCGAAACCTAGGTGGCCGGAACGTAGAAATGACCATAACTTTCACACTGCTTACAATTACTCCCGTTATACGATGGACATACTGTTTGATATTTATTGTACTTTATGCTTCTGGCGTTGACTTCTAAGACCCTATATATTCGGTCTGGCGCAGCAATGACTCAGCGTGAAGTCTAGGATGCCCGGAACGTAGAAATGGCCATTACTTTCACACTGGTTGCTATTTTCCGTTTTATACGATGGAAAAACTGTTGTATTTTTATTTTATTTTATGCTTCAGGCGTTGACTTCCAAGGTCGTAGCTATTCGATGTGGTGGAGCAACGCCCTACAGTGAAGCCTAGGTTGCCCGGAACGTAGAAATGACCATTAACTTTCACACTGGTTGCAATTATTCCTGTTATACGATTGAAAAACTGTTGTAATTTTATTTTATTTTATGCCTCTGGCGTTGACTTCTAAGGCCATAGCTATTCGATGTGGTGGAGCAATGCCCTAGAGTGAAGCCTAGGATGCCCGCAAAGTAGAAATGACCATATCTTTCACACTGTTTGCAATTATTCCTGTTATACGATTGAAGAACTGTTGTATTTATATTGTATTTTATGCTTCTGGCGTTGACTTCTAAGGCCGCAGCTATTCGATGTGGTGGAGCAACGCCCTAGAGTGAAGCGAAGGTTGCCCGGAACGTAGAAATGACCATACCTTTCACACTGGTTGCAATTATTCCTGTTATACAAGGGAAAAAGTGTTGTATTTATATTGTATTTTATGCTTCTGGCGTTGACTTCCTGGGCCCTAACTATTCTATCTGGAGGAGCAACGCCCTAGAGTGAAGCCTAGGTTGCCCGGAACGTAGAAATGACCATACCTTTCTCACTCGCGCAATTATTCGTTTTAGACGATGGAAAAACTATTGTATTTATTTTGTATTTTATGCTTCTGGCGTTGACTTCTTAGGCCCTCACTATTTGATCTGGTGGTCCAACACCCCAGAGTGAAGCCTAGGTCGCCCGGAACGTAGAAATGTCCATCAGTTTCACTCTGGTTGCAATTACTCCTGTTATACGATGGAAAAACTGTTGTGTTTTTATTAATTTTATGCTTCAGGCGTTGACTACTAAGGCCGTAGCTATTCGATGTGGTGGCACAACGCCGTACAGTTACGCCCAGGTTGCCCGTAACGTAGAAATGACCATTACTTTTACAATGGTTGCAATTATTCCTGTTATACGATGGACAAGCAGTTGTATTTTTATTGTACTTTATGCTTCTTGCGTTGATTTCTAAGGCCCTATGTATTCGATCTGGTGGAACAACGCCCTAGAGTGAAGCCTAGATTGCCCGGAACGTAGAAATGACCATTACATTCACGCTTGTTGCAATTATTCCTGTTATGCGATGAAAAAACTGTTGTACTTTTATTTTATCTTTTGCTTCAGGCGTTGACTTCTAATGCCCTAGCTATTCGATCTGGTGGAGCAACGCCCTAGAGTGAAGCCTAGATTACCCGGAACGTAGAAAAGACCATTACCTTCACTCGTGTTGCAATTCTTCCTGTTACACGGTGAAAAAACTGTTGTATTGTTAATGTATTTTATGCTCCAGGCGTTGACTTCAAAGGCCGTAGCTATTCTATGTGGTGGAGCAACGACATAGAGTGAAGCCTAGGTTGCCCGGAACGTAGAAATGACCATTACTTCCACACTGTTTGCAATTATTCATTTCATAGAATGGATAAACTGTTGTATTTATATTGTATTTTATGCTTCTGGCGTTGACTTCTTAGGCCCTAACTATTCGATCTGGGGGGCAACGCCCTAGAGTGAAGACTAGGTTCCCGGAACGCAGAAATGACCATAACTTTCACACTGGTTGCAATTATTCCTGTTATACAAGGGAAAAAGTGTTGTATTTATATTGTATTTTATGCTTCTGGCGTTGACTTCCTGGGCCCTAACTATTCTATCTGGAGGAGCAACGCCCTAGAGTGAAGCCTAGGTTGCCCGGAATGCAGAAATGATCATCACTTTCACACTGGTGTCAATTATTCCTGTTATACGATGGAAAAGCTGTTGTATTTATATTGTATTCTATGCTTCTGACGTTGTCTCCTTAGGCCCTAACTAGTGTATCTGGTGGACCAACGCCCTAGAGTGAAGCCTATGTTGTCCGGAACGTAGAAATGACCATATCCTTCACACTGGTTGCATTTATTCCTTTTAACGACGGAAAAACTGATGTATTTATGTGGTATTTTATGCTTCTGGCGTTGACTTCTAAGGCCCTAACTATTCGATCTGGTGGAGCAACGCCCTAGGGTGAAGCCTAGGTTGCCCGGCACGTAGAAATGACCATAACTTTCACACTGGATGCAGTTATACGTTTTATACGATGGAAAAGCTGTTGTATTTATATTGTATTTTATGTTTCGGGCGCTGACTTCTAAGGCCCTAGCTATTCGATGTGGTGGAGCAACGCCCTAGAGTGAAGACTAGGTTCCCGGAACGCAGAAATGACCATAACTTTCACACTGTTTGCAGTTATTCATTTTATAAGATGGAAAAGCTGTTGTATTTATATTGTATTATATGCTTCTGGAGTTGACTTCTTAGGCCCTAACTATTCGATCGGGTGGAACAACTCCCTAGAGTGAAGCCTAGGTTGCCCGCAACGTAGAAATGACCTTTACTTTCACACTGTTTGCAAGTATACATTATATACGATGGAAAAGCTGTTGTATTTAATTGTATTTTATGCTTCTGGCGTTGTCTTCTTAGGCACTAACTATTCGATCTGGTGGAGGAATGCTCCAGAGCAAAGCCTAGGTTGCCCGGAACGTATAAATGACCATGACTTTCATACTGATTGCAATTATGCGTTTTATACGGTGGAAAAGCTGTTGTATTTATATTGTATTTTATGCTTCTGGAGTAGACTTCTAAGGCCGTAGCTAATCGATCTGGTGGAGCAACGCCCTAGGGTGAAGCCTAGGCTGCCCGGAACGTAGAAATGCCCATTTCTTTCACACTGGTTGTAATTATTCCTGTTATAATATGGAATAACTGCTCTATTTTTATTTCATTTTATGCTTCTGGCGTTGACTTCTTAGGCCCTAACTTTTCGATCTGGTGGAGCGACGCCCTGGAGTGAAGCCTAGGTTGCCCGGAACGTAGAAGTGACAATTACCTTCACACTGTTTGCGATTATTCATTTTATACGATGGTAAAACTGTTGTACTTATGTTGTATTTTATTCTCCTGGCGTTGAATTCTAAGTCCCTAGCTATTCGATCTGGTGGAGCAACGCCCTGGAGTTAAGCCTAGGATGCCCGGAACGTAGAAATGACCATAACTTTCACACTGGTTGCAGTTATTCGTTTTATACAATGGAAAAGCTGTTGTATTTCTATTGTATTTTATGCTTCTGGCGTTGACTTGTTAGGCCCTACCTATTCGAACTGGTGGAGCAACGCCCTAGAGAGAAGCCTAGATTGCCTGGAACGTAGAAATGACCATTACCTTCAGGCTTGTTGCAACTATTCCTGTTATACGATGAAAAAACTGTTGTATTTTTATTGTATTTTATTCTTCGGGCGCTGACCTCTAAGGCCGTAGCTATTCGATGTGGTGGAGCAACGACCTAGAGTGAAGCCTAGGTTGCCCGGAACGTAGTAATGACGATTACTTCCTCACTGTTTGCAATTATTCATTTTATACATGGAAAAACTGTTGTACTTATATTGTATTTTATGCTTCTGGCATTGACTTCTAAGGCCGTAACTATTCGATGTGGTGGAGCAACGCCATAGAGCGAAACCTAGGTTGCTCGGAACATAGAAATGACCATTACTTGCACACAGGTTGCAATTATTCATTTTATACTATGGAAAAACTGTTGTACATATATCGTATTTTATGCTGTTGGCGTTGACTTCTTAGGCCCTCACTATTCGATCTGGTTGAGCAACGCCCTAGTGTGAAGCCTAGGTTGGCCGGAACGCAGCAATGACCATAACTATCAGACTGGTTGCAATTATTAGTTTTATAGGATGGAAAGACTGTTGTTTTTATTTTGTATTTTATGCTTCGGGCGTTGACTTCTAAGGCCCTAACTATTCGGTGTGGTGGAGCAACGCCCAAGAGTGAAACCTAGGTTGCCCTGAACGTAGAAATGACCATTACTTTCACACTGGTTGCAATTATTCATTTATACGATGAAAAAACTGTTGCATTTTTATTGTATTTTATGCTTCAGGCGTTCACTTCTAAGGCCGTAGCTATTCGATGTGGTGGAGCAACGACCTAGAGTGAAGCCTAGGTTGCCCGGAACATAGTAATGACGATTACTTCCTCACTGTTTGCAATTATTCATTTTATACGTGGAAAAACTGTTGTACTTATATTGTATTTTATGCTTCTGGCATTGACTTCTAAGGCCGCAGCTATTCGATGTGGTGGAGCAACGCCCTAGAGTGAAGCGTAGGTTGCCCGGAACGTAGAAATGACCATACCTTTCACACTGGTTGCAATTATTCCTGTTATACAAGGGAAAAAGTGTTGTATTTATATTGTATTTTATGCTTCTGGCGTTGACTTCCTGGGCCCTAACTATTCTATCTGGAGGAGCAACGCCCTAGAGTGAAGCCTAGGTTGCCCGGAATGCAGAAATGATCATCACTTTCACACTGGTGTCAATTATTCCTGTTATACGATGGAAAAGCTGTTGTATTTATATTGTACTCTATGCTTCTGACGTTGTCTCCTTAGGCCCTAACTAGTGTATCTGGTGGACCAACGCCCTACAGTGAAGTCTATGTTGTCCGGAACGTAGAAATGACCATATCCTTCACACTGGTTGCATTTATTCCTTTTAACGACGGAAAAACTGATGTATTTATATGGTATTTTATGCTTCTGGCGTTGACTTCTAAGGCCCTAACTATTCGATCTGGTGGAGCAACGCCCTAGGGTGAAGCCTAGGTTGCCCGGCACGTAGAAATGACCATAACTTTCACACTGTTTGCAGTTATTCATTTTATAAGATGGAAAAGCTGTTGTATTTATATTGTATTATATGCTTCTGGAGTTGACTTCTTAGGCCCTAACTATTCGATCGGGTGGAACAACTCCCTAGAGTGAAGCCTAGGTTGCCCGCAACGTAGAAATGACCTTTACTTTCACACTGTTTGCAAGTATACATTATATACGATGGAAAAGCTGTTGTATTTATATTGTATTTTATGCTTCTGGCGTTGTCTTCTTAGGCACTAACTATTCGATCTGGTGGAGGAATGCTCCAGAGCAAAGCCTAGGTTGCCCGGAACGTATAAATGACCATGACTTTCATACTGATTGCAATTATGCGTTTTATACGGTGGAAAAGCTGTTGTATTTATATTGTATTTTATGCTTCTGGAGTAGACTTCTAAGGCCGTAGCTATTCGATCTGGTGGAGCAACGCCCTAGGGTGAAGCCTAGGCTGCCCGGAACGTAGAAATGCCCATTTCTTTCACACTGGTTGTAATTATTCCTGTTATAATATGGAATAACTGCTCCATTTTTATTTCATTTTATGCTTCTGGCGTTGACTTCTTAGGCCCTAACTTTTCGATCTGGTGGAGCGACGCCCTGGAGTGAAGCCTAGGTTGCCCGGAACGTAGAAGTGACAATTACCTTCACACTGTTTGCGATTATTCATTTTATACGATGGTAAAACTGTTGTACTTATGTTGTATTTTATTCTCCTGGCGTTGAATTCTAAGTCCCTAGCTATTCGATCTGGTGGAGCAACGCCCTGGAGTTAAGCCTAGGATGCCCGGAACGTAGAAATGACCATAACTTTCACACTGGTTGCAGTTATTCGTTTTATACAATGGAAAAGCTGTTGTATTTCTATTGTATTTTATGCTTCTGGCGTTGACTTGTTAGGCCCTACCTATTCGAACTGGTGGAGCAACGCCCTAGAGAGAAGCCTAGATTGCCCGGAACGTAGAAATGACCATTACCTTCAGGCTTGTTGCAACTATTCCTGATATACGATGAAAAAACTGTTGTATTTTTATTGTATTTTATTCTTCAGGAGCTGACTTCTAAGGCCGTAGCTATTCGATGTGGTGGAGCAACGACCTAGAGTGAAGCCTAGGTTGCCCGGAACGTAGTAATGACGATTACTTCCTCACTGTTTGCAATTATTCATTTTATACATGGAAAAACTGTTGTACTTATATTGTATTTTATGCTTCTGGCATTGACTTCTAAGGCCCTAACTATTCGGTGTTGTGGAGCAACGCCCAAGAGTGAAACCTAGGTTGCCCTGAACGTAGAAATGACCATTACTTTCACACTGGTTGCAATTATTCATTTATACGATGAAAAAACTGTTGCATTTTTATTGTATTTTATGCTTCAGGCGTTCACTTCTAAGGCCGTAGCTATTCGATGTGGTGGAGCAACGACCTAGAGTGAAGCCTAGGTTGCCCGGAACATATTAATGACGATTACTTCCTCACTGTTTGCAATTATTCATTTTATACGTGGAAAAACTGTTGTACTTATATTGTATTTTATGCTTCTGGCATTGACTTCTAAGGCCCTAACTATTCGATGTGGTGGAGCAACGCCATAGAGCGAAACCTAGGTTGCCCGGAACGTAGAAATAACCATAACTATCAGACTGGTTGCAATTACTCGTTTTAGAGGATGGAAAGACTGTTGTATTTATATTGTATTTTATAGTTATGGCGTTGTCTTCTAGGGCCGTAGCTAGTCGATGTGGTTGAGCAACGCCCTAGAGTGAAGCCTAGGTGGCCGGAACGTAGAAATGACCATAACTTTCACACTGCTTACAATTACTCCCGTTATACGATGGACATACTGTTTGATATTTATTGTACTTTATGCTTCTGGCGTTGACTTCTAAGACCCTATGTATTCGGTCTGGCGCAGCAATGACTCAGAGTGAAGTCTAGGATGCCCGGAACGTAGAAATGGCCATTACTTTCACACTGGTTGCTATTTTCCGTTTTATACGATGGAAAAACTGTTGTATTTTTATTTTATTTTATGCTTCAGGCGTTGACTTCCAAGGTCGTAGCTATTCGATGTGGTGGAGCAACGCCCTACAGTGAAGCCTAGGTTGCCCGGAACGTAGAAATGACCATTAACTTTCACACAGGTTGCAATTATTCCTGTTATACGATTGAAAAACTGTTGTAATTTTATTTTATTTTATGCTTCTGGCGTTGACTTCTAAGGCCATAGCTATTCGATGTGGTGGAGCAATGCCCTAGAGTGAAGCCTAGGATGCCCGCAACGTAGAAATGACCATATCTTTCACACTGTTTGCAATTATTCCTGTTATACGACTGAAAAACTGTTGTATTTATATTGTATTTTATGCTTCTGGCGTTGACTTCTAAGGCCGCAGCTATTCGATGTGGTGGAGCAACGCCCTAGAGTGAAGCGTAGGTTGCCCGGAACGTAGAAATGACCATACCTTTCACACTGGTTGCAATTATTCCTGTTATACAAGGGAAAAAGTGTTGTATTTATATTGTATTTTATGCTTCTGGCGTTGACTTCCTGGGCCCTAACTATTCTATCTGGAGGAGCAACGCCCTAGAGTGAAGCCTAGGTTGCCCGGAATGCAGAAATGACCATCACTTTCACACTGGTGTCAATTATTCCTGTTATACGATGGAAAAGCTGTTGTATTTATATTGTATTCTATGCTTCTGACGTTGTCTCCTTAGGCCCTAACTAGTGAATCTGGTGGACCAACGCCCTAGAGTGAAGCCTATGTTGTCCGGAACGTAGAAATGACCATATCCTTCACACTGGTTGCATTTATTCCTTTTAACGACGGAAAAACTGATGTATTTATATGGTATTTTACGCTTCTGGCGTTGACTTCTAAGGCCCTAACTATTCGATCTGGTGGAGCAACGCCCTAGGGTGAAGCCTAGGTTGCCCGGCACGTAGAAATGACCATAACTTTCACACTGGATGCAGTTATTCGTTTTATACGATGGAAAAGCTGTTGTATTTATATTGTATTTTATGCTTCGGGCGCTGACTTCTAAGGCCCTAGCCATTCGATGTGGTGGAGCAACGCCCTAGAGTGAAGCCTAGGTTGCCCGGAACGTAGAAATGACCATACCATTCACACTCGCGCAATTATTCGTTTTAGACGATGGAAAAACTATTGTATTTATATTGTATTTTATGCTTCTGGCGTTGACTTCTTAGGCCCTAACTGTTCGATCTGGTGGAACAATGCCCTAGAATGAAGCCTAGGTTGCACGGAACGTAGAAATGCCCATTACTATCACACTGGTTGTAATTATTCCTGTTATACGATGGAATAACTGTTGTATTTTTATTTTATTTTATGCTTCTGGTGTTGACTTCTAAGGCCCTATCTATTCGATCTGGTGGAGCCTTGCCCTAGAGTGAAGCCTAGGTTGCCCGGAACGTAGAAAACACAATCACCTTCACTCTGGTTGCAATCATTCCTGGTATACGATGGAAAAACTGTTGTATTTTTATTGCATTTTATGTTTCGGGCGCTGACTTCTAAGGCCCTAGCTGTTCGATCTGGTGGAGCAATGCCCTAGAGTGAAGCCTAGGTTGCCCGGAACGTAGAAATGACCATACCTTTCTCACTCGCGCAATTATTCGTTTTAGACGATGGAAAAACTATTGTATTTATTTTGTTTTTTATGCTTCTGGCGTTGACTTCTTAGGCCCTAACTATTTGATCTGGTGGTCCAACACCCCAGAGTGAAGCCTAGGTCGCCCGGAACGTAGAAATGTCCATCAGTTTCACTCTGGTTGCAATTACTCCTGTTATACGATGGAAAAACTGTTGTACTTTTATTGTATTTTATGCTTCTGGCGTTGACATCTAAGTCCGTAGCTATACGATGTGGTGGAGCAACGGCCCAGAGTGAAGCCTAGGGTGCCCGGAACGTAGAAATGACCATTACTTTCACACTGGATGCAATTATTCGTTTTATACGATGGAAGAACTGTTGCATTAATTTGGTATTTTATGCTTCGGGCGTTGACTTCTAAGGCCCTAACTATTAGATCTGGTGGAGCAACGCCCTAGGGTGAAGCCTAGATTGCCCGGAACGTAGAAATGACCATTACATTCACGCTTGTTGCAATTATTCCTGTTATGCGATGAAAAAACTGTTGTACTTTTATTTTATCTTTTGCTTCTGGCGTTGACTTCTAATGCCCTAGCTATTCGATCTGGTGGAGCAACGCCCTAGAGTGAAGCCTAGATTACCCGGAACGTAGAAAAGACCATTACCTTCACTCGTGTTGCAATTCTTCCTGTTACACGGTGAAAAAACTGTTGTATTGTTAATGTATTTTATGCTCCAGGCGTTGACTTCAAAGGCCGTAGCTATTCTATGTGGTGGAGCAACGACATAGAGTGAAGCCTAGGTTGCCCGGAACGTAGAAATGACCATTACTTCCACACTGTTTGCAATTATTCATTTCATAGAATGGATAAACTGTTGTATTTATATTGTATTTTATGCTTCTGGCGTTGACTTCTTAGGCCCTAACTATTCGATCTGGGGGGCAACGCCCTAGAGTGAAGACTAGGTTCCCGGAACGCAGAAGTGACCATAACTTTCACACTGTTTGCAGTTATTCATTTTATATGATGGAGATACTGTTGTACTTATATTGTATTTTATTCTTCTGGCGTTGAATTCTTAGTCCCTAGCTATTCGATCTTGTGGGGCAACGCCCTCGAATGAAGCCTAGGTTACCCGGAACGTTGAAATGACCAGTACTTTCACACTGGTTGCAGTTATTCCTGTAATACGGTGGAAAAACTGGTGCATTTACATCGTATTTTATGCTTCTGGCGTTGAATTCTAAGGCCCTATGTATTCGATCTGGTGGAGCAATGTCTCAGAGTTAAGTCTAGGATGCCCGGAACGTAGAAATGGCCATTACTTTAACACTGGTTGCATTTATCCGTTTTATAGAATGGAGAATCTGTTGTATTTTTATTTTATTTTATGCTTCAGGCGTTGACTTCCAAGGCCGTAGCTATTCGATGTGGTGGAGCAACGCCCTACAGTGAAGCCTAGGTTGCCCGGAACGTAGAAATGACCATTAACTTTCACACTGGTTGCAATTATTCCTGTTATACGATTGAAAAACTGTTGTAATTTTATTTCATTTTATGCTTGTGGCGTTGACTTCTAAGGCCGTAGCTATTCGATGTGGTGGAGCAATGCCCTAGAGTGAAGCCTAGGATGCCCGCAACGTAGAAATGACCATATCTTTCACACTGCTTGCAATTATTCCTGTTATACGATTGAAGAACTGTTGTATTTATATTGTATTTTATGCTTCTGGCGTTGACTTCTAAGGCCGCAGCTATTCGATGTGGTGGAGCAACGCCCTAGAGTGAAGCGTAGGTTGCCCGGAACGTAGAAATGACCATACCTTTCACACTGGTTGCAATTATTCCTGTTATACAAGGGAAAAAGTGTTGTATATATATTGTATTTTATGCTTCTGGCGTTGACTTCCTGGGCCCTAACTATTCTATCTGGAGGAGCAACGCCCTAGAGTGAAGCCTAGGTTGCCCGGAATGCAGAAATGACCATCACTTTCACACTGGTGTCAATTATTCCTGTTATACGATGGAAAAGCTGTTGTATTTATATTGTATTCTATGCTTCTGACGTTGTCTCCTTAGGCCCTAACTAGTGTATCTGGTGGACCGACGCCCTAGAGTGAAGCCTATGTTGTCCGGAACGTAGAAATGACCATACCCTTCACACTGGTTGCATTTATTCCTTTTAACGACGGAAAAACTGATGTATTTATATGGTATTTTATGCTTCTGGCGTTGACTTCTAAGGCCCTAACTATTCGATCTGGTGGAGCAACGCCCTAGGGTGAAGCCTAGGTTGCCCGGAACGTAGAAATGACCATCACTTTCACACTGGTTGCAATCATTACTGTTATACGATGGAAAATGTGTTGCATTTTTATTGTATTTTATGCTTCTGGCGTTGACTTCCTGGGCCCTAACTATTCTATCTGGAGGAGCAACGCCCCAGAGTGAAGCCTATGTTGCCCGGAATGCAGGAATGACCATCACTGTCACACTGGTGTCAATTATTCCTGTTATACGATGGAAAAGCTGTTGTATTTATATTGTATTCTATGCTTCTGGCGTTGACATCTAAATCCGTAGCTATACGATGTGGTGGAGCAACGGCCTAGAGTGAAGCCTAGGGTGCCCAGAACGTAGAAATGACCATTACTTTCACACTGGATGCAATTATTCGTTTTATACGATGGAAGAACTGTTGCATTAATTTGGTATTTTATGCTTCGGGCGTTGACTTCTAAGGCCCTAACTATTCGATCTGGTGGACCAACGCCCTAGAGTGAAGCCTAGGTTGCCCGGAACGTAGAAATGACCATAACTTTCACACTGGTTGCTATTATTCGTTTTACACGATGGAAAAACTGTTGTATTTTTATTTTATTTTATGCTCCTGGTGTTGACTTCGAAGGCCCTAGCAATACGATCTGGTGGAGCAACACCCTAGAGTGAAGCCTAGGTTGCCCGAAACGTAGAAATGACCATTACTTTCACTCTGCTTGCAATTATTCATGCTATACGATGGAAAAGATGTTGCATTTTTATTGCATTTTATGCTTCGGCCGCTGACTTCTAGGGCCCTAACTATTCGATCTGGTGGACCAACGCCCTAGAGTGAAGCCTAGGTTGCCCGGAACGTAGAAATGACCATAACTTTCACACTGGTTGCTATTATTCGTTTTATGCGATGGAAAAACTGTTGTATTTATTTTGTATTTGATGCTTCTGGCGTTGACTTCTTAGGCCCTAACAATGGGATCTGGTGGACCAACGCCCTAGAGTGAAGACAAGGTTTCCCCGAACGTAGAAATGACCAAAACTTTCACACTGGTTGCAAATATTCCTCTTATACGATGAAAAAACTGTTGTGTTTTTATTAATTTTATGCTTCAGGCGGTGACTTTTAAGGCCGTAGCTATTCGATGTGGTGGCACAACGCCGTACAGTTACGCCCAGGTTGCCCGTAACGTAGAAATGACCATTACTTTTACACTGGTTGCAATTATTCCTGTTATACGATGAAAAAACTGTTGTATTTTTATTATATTTTATGCTTCTGGCGTTGACTTCTAAGTCCCATGCTATTCGATCTGGTGGAGCAACGCCCTTGACCGAAGCCTAGGTTGCCCGGAACGTAGAAATGACCTGTACTTTTACACTGGTTGCAACTATTCCTGTTATACGATGGAAAAACTGTTGTACTTATGTTGTATTTTATGCTTGTGGCGTCGAATTCTAAGTCCCTAACTATTCGATCTGGTGGAGCAACGCCCTAGAGTGAAGCCTAGGTTGCCCGGAACGTAGAAATGACCGTTACTTTCACACTGTTTGCAAATATACATTATATACGACGGAAAAGCTGTTGTATTAAATTGTATTTTATGCTTCTGGCGCTGACTTCTTAGGCCCTAACTATTTGATCTGGTGGAGCACCGCCCTACAGTGAAGACTAGATAGCCCGGTAGGTAGAAATGACCATTACATTCACGCTTGATGCAAATATTCCTGCTATACGATGAAAAAACTGTTGTATTTTTATTTTATTTTTTGCTTCTGGCGTTGACTTCTAAGGCCCTATTTATTCGGTCTGGCGCAGCAATGCCCCAGAGTGAAGTCTAGGATGCCCGGAACGTAGAAATGGCCATTACTTTCAAACTGGTTGCAATTATCCGTTTTATGCGGTGGAAAAACTGTTGTATTTATATTGTATTCTATGCTTCTGACGTTGTCTCCTTAGGCCCTAACTGGTGAATCTGGTGGACCAACGCCCTAGAGTGAAGCCTATGTTGTCCGGAACGTAGAAATGACCATATCCTTCACACTGGTTGCATTTATTCCTTTTAACGACGGAAAAACTGATGTATTTATATTGTATTTTGTGTTTCGGGCGCTGACTTCTAAGGCCCTAGCTATTCGATCTGGTGGAGCCTTGTCCTAGAGTGAAGCCTAGGTTGCCCGGAACGTAGAAATCACAATCACCTTCACTCTGGTTGCAATCATTACTGGTATACGATGGAAAAACTGTTGTATTTTTATTGCATTTTATGTTTCGGCCGCTGACTTCTAAGGCCCTAGCTATTCGATCTGGTGGAGCAATGCCCTAGAGTGAAGCCTAGGTTGCTCGGAACGTAGAAATGACCATACCTTTCTCACTCGCGCAACTATACGTTTTAGACGATGGAAAAACTATTGTATTTATTTTGTATTTTATGCGTCTGGCGTTGACTTCTTAGGCCCTAACTATTTGATCTGGTGGTCCAACACCCCAGAGTGAAGCCTAGGTCGCCCGGAACGTAGAAATGTCCATCAGTTTCACTCTGGATGCAATTATTCCTGTTATACGATGGAAAAACTGTTGTACTTTTATTGTATTTTATGCTTCTGGCGTTGACATCTAAATCCGTAGCTATACGATGTGGTGGAGCAACGGCCTAGAGTGAAGCCTAGGGTGCCCGGAACGTAGAAATGACCATTACTTTCACACTGGATGCAATTATTCGTTTTATACGATGGAAGAACTGTTGTATTTTTATTTTATTTTATGCTCCTGGTGTTGACTTCTAAGGCCCTAGCTATTCGATCTGCTGGAGCAACACCCTAGAGTGAAGCCTAGGTTGCCCGAAACGTAGAAATGATCATTACTTTCACTCTGCTTGCAATTATTCATGCTATGCGATGGAAAAGATGTTGTATTTTTATTGCATTTTATGCTTTGGCCGCTGACTTCTAGGGCCCTAACTATTCGATCTGGTGGACCAACGCCCTAGAGTGAAGACAAGCTTTCCCCGAACGTAGAAATGACCAAAACTTTCACACTGGTTGCAAATATTCCTCTTATACGATGAAAAAACTGTTGTGTTTTTATTAATTTTATGCTTCAGGCGTTGACTTTTAAGGCCCTAACTATTCGACCTGGCGGAACAACGTCCTAGAGTGAGGCCTAGATCGCCCGGAACGTAGAAATGACCATCACTTCAACCTGGTTGCAATTATTCCTGTTATACGATGGAAAAACTGATGTATTTTTATTGTATTTTCTGCTTCTGGCGTTGAATTCTATGTCCCTAGCTAATCGATCTGGTGGATCAACGCCCTAGAGTGAAGCCTAGGTTGCCCGCAACGTAGAAATGACCTGTACTTTCACACTGGTTGCTATTATTCCCGTTCCACTATGGAAAAACTGTTGCATTTTTACTGTATTTTATGCTTCTGGCGTTAAATTCTAAGTCCCTAACTATGCGATCTGGTGGAGCAACGCCTTACAGTTAAGACTAGGTTGCCCGGAACGTAGAAATGACCTTTACTTTCAGACTCTTTGCAAATATACATCGTATACGATGGAAAAGCTGTTGTATTTATAATGTATTTTATGCTTCTGCCGTTGACTTCATAGGCCCTAACTATTCGATCTAGAGGAACAACGCCCTAGGGTGAAGCCTAGGCTGCCCGCAACGTAGAAATGACCATAACTTTCACACTGGTTGCAATTATTCGTTTTATACAATGGAAAGACTGTTCTATTTATTTTGAATTTTATGCTTCGGGCATTGACTTCTAAGTCCCTTGCTATTCGATCTGGTGGAGCAACGCCCTTGAGCGAAGCTGAGGTTGCCCGGAACGTAGAAATGACCTGTACTTTCACACTGGTTGCAATTATTCCTGTTATACAATGGACAAACTGTTGTACTTATGTTGTATTTTATGCTTCTGGCGTCGAATTCTAAGTCCCTAACTATTCGATCTGGTGGAGCAACGCCCTGTAGTGAAGCCTAGGTTGACGGAACGTAGAAAAGGCCATTGCCTTCACACTGGTTGTAATTATACCAGTTATACGATGGAATAACTGCTGTATTTTTATTTTATTTTATGCTTCTGGCGTTGACTTCTAAGGCCCTAGCTATTCGATCTAGTGTAGCAACGCCCTAGGGTGAATCCTAGGTTGACCGGAACGTAGAAATGACAATCACCTTCACTCTGGTTGCAATTATTCCTGTTATACGATGGAAAAGCTGTTGTATCCTTATTGTATTTTATGCTTCTGTCGTTGACTTCTTAGGCCCTAACTATTGGAACTGGTGGACCAACACCCTAGAGTGAAGCCTAGGTTGCCCGGAACGTAGAAATGACCATAACTTTCACACTGGTTGCAATTATTCGTCTTATACAATGGAAAAACTGATCTATTTATTTTGTATTTTATGCTTCGGGCGTTGACTTCTAAGGCCCTAACTATTCGATATGGTGGAGCAACGCCCTAGAGTGAAGCCTAGGTTGCCCGGAACGTAGAAATGACCGTTATTTTCACACTGTTTGCAAATATACATTACATACGATGGGAAAGCTGTTGTATTTATATTGTATTTTATGCTTCTGGCGTTGACTTCTTAGGCCCTAACTATTTGATCTGGTGGAGCACCGCCCTGTAGTGAAGCCTAGGCTGCCCGGAACGTAGAAATGACCGTTACTTTCACACTGTTTGCAAATATACATTGTGTACGATGGAAAAGCTGTTGAATTTATATTGTATTTTATGCTTCTGGCGTTGCCTTCTTAGGCCCTTGCTATTCGATCTGGTGGAGCAACGCCCTTGAGCGAAGCCGAGGTTGCCTGGAACGTAGAAATGACCTGTACTTTCACACTGGTTGCAATTATTCCTGTTATACAATCTAAAAACTGTTGTACTTATGTTGTATTTTATGCTTTTGGCGTCGAATTCTAAGTCCCTAACTATTCGATCTGGTGGAGCAACGCCCTAGAGTGAAGCCTAGGTTGCCCGGAACGTAGAAATGACCGTTACTTTCACACTGTTTGCAAATATACATTATATACGATGGAAAAGCTGTTGAATTTATATTGTATTTTATGCTTCTGGCGTTGCCTTCTTAGGCCCTAACTATTTGATCTGGTGGAGCGCCGCCCTGTAGTGAAGCCTAGGTTGTCCGGAACGCAGAAAAGACCATTACCTTCACACTGGTTTCAATTATTCCTGTTATACGATGGAAAAACTGTTGCATCTTTGTTGTATTTTATGCTTCTGGCGTTGACTTCTTAGGTTCTAACTATTTGACCTGGCGGAGCACCGGCCTAGAGTGAAGCCTAGGTTGCCCGGAACGTAGAAATGACCTGAACTTTCACAGTGGTTGCAGTTATTCCTGTCATACGATGGAAAAACTGTAGAATTTTTATTGTATTTTATGCTTCTGGCGATGAATTCTAAGTCCCTAACTATGCGATCTGATGGAGAAACGACCTACAGTTAAGCCTAGGTTGCCCGGAACGTAGAAATGACCTCTACTTTCACACTGTTTGCAAATATACATTATATACGATGGAAAAACTGTTGTATCTATTTTGTATTTTAACCTTCTGGCGTTGACTTCTAACTCCCTAGCTATTCGATCTGGTAGAGCAACGCCCTAGAGGGAAGCCTAGGATGCCCGGAACGTAGAAATGACCATAACTTTCACACTGGTTGCAATCATTCATGCTATACGATGGAAAAACTATTGTATTCTTATTGTATTTTCTGCTTCTAACTTTGATTTTTAAGCTCCTAGCCATTCGTTCTGGTGGGTCAGCGTCCTAGAGTGAAGCCTATGTTGCCCGGAACGTAGAAATGACCATAACTTTCACACTTGTTGCAATTATTCCTGTTATACGATGGACAAACTGTTGGATTTTTATTGTATTTTCTGCTTCTGGCGTTGAATTCTATGTCCCTAGCTAATCGATCTGGTGGATCAACGCCCTAGAGTGAAGCCTAGGTTGCCCGCAACGTAGAAATGACCTGTACTTTCACACTGGTTGCTATTATTCCCGTTCCACTATGGAAAAACTGTTGCATTTTTACTGTATTTTATGCTTCTGGCGTTAAATTCTAAGTCCCTAACTATGCGATCTGGTGGAGCAACGCCTTACAGTTAAGACTAGGTTGCCCGGAACGTAGAAATGACCTTTACTTTCAGACTCTTTGCAAATATACATCGTATACGATGGAAAAGCTGTTGTATTTATAATGTATTTTATGCTTCTGCCGTTGACTTCATAGGCCCTAACTATTCGATCTAGAGGAACAACGCCCTAGGGTGAAGCCTAGGCTGCCCGCAACGTAGAAATGACCATAACTTTCACACTGGTTGCAATTATTCGTTTTATACAATGGAAAGACTGTTCTATTTATTTTGAATTTTATGCTTCGGGCATTGACTTCTAAGTCCCTTGCTATTCGATCTGGTGGAGCAACGCCCTTGAGCGAAGCTGAGGTTGCCCGGAACGTAGAAATGACCTGTACTTTCACACTGGTTGCAATTATTCCTGTTATACAATGGACAAACTGTTGTACTTATGTTGTATTTTATGCTTCTGGCGTCGAATTCTAAGTCCCTAACTATTCGATCTGGTGGAGCAACGCCCTGTAGTGAAGCCTAGGTTGACGGAACGTAGAAAAGGCCATTGCCTTCACACTGGTTGTAATTATACCAGTTATACGATGGAATAACTGCTGTATTTTTATTTTATTTTATGCTTCTGGCGTTGACTTCTAAGGCCCTAGCTATTCGATCTAGTGTAGCAACGCCCTAGGGTGAATCCTAGGTTGACCGGAACGTAGAAATGACAATCACCTTCACTCTGGTTGCAATTATTCCTGTTATACGATGGAAAAGCTGTTGTATCCTTATTGTATTTTATGCTTCTGTCGTTGACTTCTTAGGCCCTAACTATTGGAACTGGTGGACCAACACCCTAGAGTGAAGCCTAGGTTGCCCGGAACGTAGAAATGACCATAACTTTCACACTGGTTGCAATTATTCGTCTTATACAATGGAAAAACTGATCTATTTATTTTGTATTTTATGCTTCGGGCGTTGACTTCTAAGGCCCTAACTATTCGATATGGTGGAGCAACGCCCTAGAGTGAAGCCTAGGTTGCCCGGAACGTAGAAATGACCGTTATTTTCACACTGTTTGCAAATATACATTACATACGATGGGAAAGCTGTTGTATTTATATTGTATTTTATGCTTCTGGCGTTGACTTCTTAGGCCCTAACTATTTGATCTGGTGGAGCACCGCCCTGTAGTGAAGCCTAGGCTGCCCGGAACGTAGAAATGACCGTTACTTTCACACTGTTTGCAAATATACATTGTGTACGATGGAAAAGCTGTTGAATTTATATTGTATTTTATGCTTCTGGCGTTGCCTTCTTAGGCCCTTGCTATTCGATCTGGTGGAGCAACGCCCTTGAGCGAAGCCGAGGTTGCCTGGAACGTAGAAATGACCTGTACTTTCACACTGGTTGCAATTATTCCTGTTATACAATCTAAAAACTGTTGTACTTATGTTGTATTTTATGCTTTTGGCGTCGAATTCTAAGTCCCTAACTATTCGATCTGGTGGAGCAACGCCCTAGAGTGAAGCCTAGGTTGCCCGGAACGTAGAAATGACCGTTACTTTCACACTGTTTGCAAATATACATTATATACGATGGAAAAGCTGTTGAATTTATATTGTATTTTATGCTTCTGGCGTTGCCTTCTTAGGCCCTAACTATTTGATCTGGTGGAGCGCCGCCCTGTAGTGAAGCCTAGGTTGTCCGGAACGCAGAAAAGACCATTACCTTCACACTGGTTTCAATTATTCCTGTTATACGATGGAAAAACTGTTGCATCTTTGTTGTATTTTATGCTTCTGGCGTTGACTTCTTAGGTTCTAACTATTTGACCTGGCGGAGCACCGGCCTAGAGTGAAGCCTAGGTTGCCCGGAACGTAGAAATGACCTGAACTTTCACAGTGGTTGCAGTTATTCCTGTCATACGATGGAAAAACTGTAGAATTTTTATTGTATTTTATGCTTCTGGCGATGAATTCTAAGTCCCTAACTATGCGATCTGATGGAGAAACGACCTACAGTTAAGCCTAGGTTGCCCGGAACGTAGAAATGACCTCTACTTTCACACTGTTTGCAAATATACATTATATACGATGGAAAAACTGTTGTATCTATTTTGTATTTTAACCTTCTGGCGTTGACTTCTAACTCCCTAGCTATTCGATCTGGTAGAGCAACGCCCTAGAGGGAAGCCTAGGATGCCCGGAACGTAGAAATAACCATAACTTTCACACTGGTTGCAATTATTCGTTTTATTCAATAGAAAAACTGTTCTATTTATTTTGTATTTCATGCTTCGGGCATTGACTTCTAAGTCCCTTGCTATTCGATCTGGTGGAGCAACGCCCTTGAGCGAAGCCGAGGTTGCCTGGAACGTAGAAATGACCTGTACTTTCACACTGGTTGCAATTATTCCTGTTATACAATCTAAAAACTGTTGTACTTATGTTGTATTTTATGCTTCTGGCGTCGAATTCTAGGTCCCTAACTATTCGATCTGGTGGAGCAACGCCCTAGAGTGAAGCTTAGGTTGCCCAGAACGCGGAAATGAGCGTTACTTTCACACTGTTTGCAAATATACATAATATACGATGGAAAAGCTGTTGTATTTATATTGTATTTTATGCTTCTGGCGTTGACTTCATAGGCCCTAACTATTCGATCTAGAGGAACAACGCCCTAGGGTGAAGCCTAGGCTGCCCGCAACGTAGAAATGACCATAACTTTCATACTGGTTGCAATTATTCGTTTTATACAATAGAAAAACTGTTCTATTTATTTTGTATTTTATGCTTCGGGCATTGACTTCTAAGTCCCTTGCTATTCGATCTGGTGGAGCAACGCCCTTGAGCGAAGCCGACGTTGCCCGGAACGTAGAAATGACCATTACCTTCACATTGCTAGCAATTATACATTTTATACGATTGAAAAACTGTTGTATTTTTATTATATTTTATGCTTCTGGCGTTGACTTCTAAGTCCCATGCTATTCGATCTGGTGGAGCAACGCCCTTGACCGAAGCCCAGGTTGCCCGGAGCGTAGAAATGACCTGTACTTTCACACTGGTTGCAATTATACCTGTTATACGATGGAAAAACTGTTGCATTTTTATTGTATTTTATGCTTCTGGCGATGAATTCTAAGTCCCTAACTATGCGATCTGATGGAGAAACGCCCTACAGTTAAGCCTAGGTTGCCCGGAACGTAGAAATGACCTCTACTTTCACACTGTTTGCAAATATACATTATATACGATGGAAAAACTTATGTATCTATTTTGTATTTTAACCTTCTGGCGTTGACATCTAAGTCCCTAGCTATTCGATCTGGTAGAGCAACGCCCTAGAGGGAAGCCTAGGATGCCCGGAACGTAGAAATAACCATAACTTTCACACTGGTTGCAATTATTCGTTTTATACAATAGAAAAACTGTTCTATTTATTTTGTATTTGATGCTTCTGGCGTTGACTTCTTAGGCCCTAACTATTGGATCTGGTGGACCAACGCCCTAGAGTGAAGACAAGGTTTCCCGGAACGTAGAAATGACCAAAACTTTCACACTGGTTGCAAATATTCCTCTTATACGATGAAAAAACTGTTGTGTTTTTATTAATTTTATGCTTCAGGCGTTGACTTCTAAGGCCGTAGCTATTCGATGTGGTGGCACAACGCCGTACAGTTACGCCCAGGTTGCCCGTAACGTAGAAATGACAATTACTTTTACACTGGTTGCAATTATTCCTGTTATACGATGGACAAGCAGTTGTATTTTTATTGTACTTTATGCTTCTGGCGTTGACTTCTAAGGCCCTATGTATTCGATTTGGTGGAGCAATGCCTCAGACTTAAGACTAGGATGCCCGGAACGTAGAAAGGCCATTACTTTCACACTGGTTGTAATTATTCGTTTTATACGATGGAAAGCCTGATGTACTTATATCGTATTTTATGCTTCTGGCTTTGACTTCTAAGGCCCTAACTATACGTTCTGGTGGAGCAACGCCCTAGGGTGAAGCCTAGGTTGCCCGGAACGTAGAAATGACCATTACCTTCACACTGGTTGCAATTATCCGTTTTATACGATGGAAAAACTGTTGTACATATATCGTATTTTATGCTTCTGGCGTTGACTTCTTAGGCCCTAACTATTCGACCTGGTGGAGCAACGCCCTAGGGTGAAGCCTAGGTTGCCGGAATAAAGAAATGACCAGTCCTTTCACACTGGTTGCAGTTATCCGTTTTATACGGTGGAAAAACTGTTGTACATATATCGTATTTTATGCTTCTGCCGTAGACCTCCTAGACCCTAACTATTCGACCTGGCGGAACAACGCCATAGAGTGAGGCCTAGGTCGCCCGGAACGTAGAAATGACCATCACTTCAACCTGGTTGCAATTATTCCTGTTATACGATGGAAAAACTGTTGTATTTTTATTGTATTTTCTGCTTCTGACTTTGATTTTTAAGGTCCTAGCCATTCGACCTGGAGGGTCAACGTCCAAGAGTGAAGCCTATGTTGGACGGAACGTAGAAATGACCATAACCTTCAGACTGGTTGCAATTACTCCCGTTACACGATGGAAAAACTGTTGTATTTTTATTGTTTTTTATGTTTCGGGCGTTGACTTCTAAGGCCCTAGCAATTCGATCTGGTGGAGCAACGCCCTAGAGTTAAGTCTAGGATGCCCGGAACGTAGAAATGGCCATTACTTTCACACTGGTTGCAATTATCCGTTTTATACGATGGAGAATCTGTAGTATTTATATTGTATTTCATGCTTCTGGCGTTGACTTCTTAGGCCCTAACTATTCGATCTGGTGGAGAAACGCCCTAGAGTGAAGCCTAGGTAGCCCGGGACGTAGAAATGACCATAACTTTCACACTGGTTGCAATTATTCGTTTCATAAGATGGAAAAGCTGTAGTATTTATATTTTATTTTATGCTTCAGGCGTTGACTTCTAAGGCCGTAGCTATTCGACGTGGTGGAGCAACGCCCTACAGTGAAGCCTAGGTTGCCCGGAACGTAGAAATGACCATTACCTTTCATACTGGTTGCAATTATTCGTTTTATACGACGGGAAAACTGTTGTATTTATATTGTATTTTATGCTTCTGGCGTTGACTTCTAAGGCCTTAGCTTTTCGATGTGGTGCGGCAACGCCCTAGAGTGCAGCCCAGGTTGCCCGGAGCGTAGAAATGACCTGTAGTTTCACACTGGTTGCAATTATACCTGTTATACGATGGAAAAACTGTTGCATCTTTGTTGTATTTTATGCTTCTGGCGTTGACTTCTTAGGTTCTAACTATTTGACCTGGCGGAGCACCGGCCTAGAGTGAAGCCTAGGTTGCCCGGAACGTAGAAATGACCTGAACTTTCACAGTGGTTGCAGTTATCCCTGTCATACGATGGAAAAACTGTTGCATTTTTATTGTATTTTATGCTTCTGGCGATGAATTCTAAGTCCCTAACTATGCGAACTGATGGAGAAACGCCCTACAGTTAAGCCTAGGTTGCCCGGAACGTAGAAATGACCTCTACTTTCACACTGTTTGCAAATATACATTATATACGATGGAAAAACTGTTGTATCTATTATGTATTTTAACCTTCTGGCGTTGACTTCTAAGTCCCTAGCTATTCGATCTGGTAGAGCAACGCCCTAGAGGGAAGCCTAGGATTCCCGGAACGTAGAAATAACCATAACTTTCACACTGGTTGCAATTATTCGTTTTATACAATAGAAAAACTGTTCTATTAATTTTGTATTTTATGCTTCGGGCGTTGACTTCTAAGGCCCTAACTATTCGACCTGGTGGACCAACGCCCTAGAGTGAAGCCTAGGTTCCCCGGAACGTAGAAATGACCATAACTTTCACACTGGTTGCAATTACTCTAGTTATACTATGGAAAAACTGTTGCATTTTTATTGTATTTTATGATTCTGGCGTTAAATTCTAAGTCCCTAACTATGCTATCTGGTGGAGCAACGCCCTACAGTTAAGCCTAGGTGCCCGGAACGTAGAAATGACCATAACTTTCACACTGTTTGCAATCATTCATTTTATACGATGGAAAAGCTGTTGTATTTATATTGTATTTTATGTTTCTGGAGTTGACTTCTAAGGCCATAGCTATTCGGTGTGTTGGAGCAACGCCCAAGAGTGAAACCTAGGTTGCCAGGAACGTAGAAATGACCATTACTTTCACACTGGTTGCAATTACTCATTTTATACGATGGAAAAAATGTTGTATTTTTATTGAATTTTATGCTTCTGGCGTTGACTTCTAAGTCCCTAGCTATTCGATCTGGTGGAGCAACGCCCCACAGTTAAGCCTAGGTTGCCCGGAACGTAGAAATGACCATAGCTTTCACACTGGTTGCAATTATTCATTATATACAAGGGAAAAGCTGTTGTATTTATATTGTATTCTATGCTTCTGGCGTTGACATCTTAGGCCCTAACTATTCGATATTGTGGAACAACGCCCTAGAGTGAAGCCTAGGTTGCGCGGAACGTAGAAAATACCTTTACTTTCACACTGTTTGCAAATATACATTATATACGATGGAAAAGCTGTTGTATTTATATTGTATTTTATGGTTCGGGCGTTGACTTCTAAGGCCGTAGCTCTTCGATCTGGTGGAGCACCGCCCTAGAGTGAAGCCTAGGTTACCCGGAACATAGAAATGACCAGTACTTTCAGACTGGTTGCAGCTTTCCTGTTATACGATGGAAAAACTGTTGCATTTTTATTGTATTTTATACTTCTGGCGTTGTATTCAAAGTCCCTAACTATTCGATCTGGTGGAACAACGCCCTGGAGTCAAGCCTAGGTTGTCCGGAAAGTAGAAATGACCATAACTTTCACACTGTTTGCAATCATTCATTTTATGCGATGGAAAAGCTGTCGTATTTATATGGATTTTATGCTTCTGGAGTTGACTTCTAAGGCCGCAGATATTCGATGAGATGAAGCAACGCCCAAGAGTGAAGCCTAGGTTGCCCGGAACGTAGAAATGACCATTACTTTTACACTTTTTGCAATTATTCCTTTTACACGCAGGAAAAACTGTTGTATTTTTATTGTATTTTATGCTTCTGGCGTTGTATTCAAAGTCCCTAACTATTCGATCTGGTGGAGCAAGGCCCTGGAGCGAAGCCTAGATTGCACGGAACTTAGAAATGACCTTTACTTTCACACTGCTTGCAATTATTCGTTTTATACGGTGGAAAAACTGTTGCATTTATTTTGAATTTGGTGCTTCTGTCGTTGACTTCGTAGGCCCTAACTATTGGAACTGGTGGACCAACGCCCTAGAGTGAAGCCTAGGTTGCTCCGAACGTACAAATGACCCCAACTTTCATACTGGTTGCAATTATTCGTTTTATACGATGGAAAAACTGTTGTATTTATACTGTACTTTATGCGTCTAGCGTTGACTTCTAAGGCCCTAACTATTCGATGTGGTGGAGGAACGCCCTGGAGCAAAACCTAGGTTGCCCGGAACGTAGAAATGTCCATCACCTTCACTCTGGTTGTAAATATTCCTGTTCTACGATGGAAAAACTGTTGTATTTTTATTGTACTTTATGCTTGTGGCGTTGACTTCTAAGGCCGTAGCTATTCGATCTGGTTGAGCAACGCCCTAGAGTGAAGCCTAGGATGCCCGAAGCGTAGACATGACCATTACTTTCACTCTGGCTGCAATTATACAAGCTATACGATGGAAAAGCTGTTGTATTTTTATTGTATTTTATGCTTCTGGCGTAGACTTCTTAGGCCCTAACTATTCGATCTGGTGGAGCAACGCCGTAGAGTGAAGCCTAGGTTGCTCCGAACGTACAAATGACCCTAACTTTCATACTGGTTGCAATTATTGGTTTTATACGATGGAAAAACTGTTGTATTTATACTGTACTTTATGCGTCTGGCGTTGACTTCTAAGGCCCTAACTATTCGATGTGGTGGAGCAACGCCCTGGAGCAAAACCTAGGTTGCACGGAACGTAGATATGACCATTACTTTCACACTGGTTGCAATTATTCGTTTTATACGATGGAAAAACTGTTGTATTTATTTTGTATTTGGTGCTTCTGGGTTTGACTTCTTAGGCCACAACAATTCGATCTGGTGGAGCAAGCGCCTAGTGTCAAGTCTAGGTTGCCCGGAACGTAGATATGACCATTACTTTCACACTGGCTGCAATTATTCGTTTTATACGATGGAAAAACTGTTGTATTTATATTGTATTTTATGCTCCTGGCGTTGACTTTTAAGGCCCTAACTATTCGATGTGGTGGAGCAACGCCCTAGAGTGAAGCCTAGGTTGACGGGTGCGTAGAAATGACCATTACCTTCACACTGTTTGGAATTATTCCTGTTATACGATGGAAAACTGTTGAACTTTTATTGTATTTTACGCTTCTGGCGTTGACTTCTAAGGCCGTAGCTATTCGATGTGGTGGAGCAACGCCCTAGAGTGAAGCCTAGATTGCACGAAACGTAGAAATGACCTTTACTTTCACACTGGTTGCAATTATTCGTTTTATACGATGGAAAAACTGCTGTATTTATATTGCTTTTTATGCTTCTGGCGTAGACTTCTAAGGCCGTAGCTATTCGATCTGCTGGAGCAACGCCCGAGAGTGAAGCCAACTTTGCACGGAACGTAGATATGGCCATAACTTCCACACTGGTTGCAATTATTCGTTTAATGCAATGGAAGAACTGCTCTATTAATTTTGTATTTAATGCTTCGGGCGTTGACTTCTAAGGCCCCAACTATTCGATCTGGTGGAGTAACGCCGTAGTGTCAAGCCTAGGTTTCCTGGAACGTAGATATGACCATTACTTTCACACTGGCTGCAATTATTCGTTTTATACGATGGAAAAACTGTTGTACTTATTTTGTATTTGGTGCTTCTGGCGTTGACTTCTTAGGCCCCAACTATGCGATCTGGTGGAGCAACGCCCTAGAGTGAAGCCAAGGTTGCCCGGAACGTAGAAATGACCGTTACTTTCACAATGTTTGCAATTATTCATTTTATACGATGGAAAAACTGTTGTATTTATATTGCTTTTTATGCTTCTGTCGTTGACTTCTATGGCCGTAGCTATTCGATTTGGTGGAGCAACGCCCTAGAGTGAAGCCAAGGTAGCACGGAACGTAGATATGGCTATAACTTTCACACTGGTTGCAATTACTCGTTTCATGCAATGGAAAAACTGTTGTATTTATTTTGTATTTAATGCTTCGGGCGTTGACTTCTAAGGCCCCAACAATTCGATCTGGTGGAGCAAGCGCCTAGTGTCAAGTCTAGGTTGCCCGGAACGTAGATATGACCATTACTTTCACACTGGCTGCAATTATTCGTTTTATACGATGGAAAAACTGTTGTATTTATATCGTATTTTATGCTTCTGGCGTTGACTTTTAAGGCCCTAACTATTCGATGTGGTGGAGTAACGCTCTAGAGTGAAGGCTAGGTTGCCCGCAACGTAGAAATGACCATTACGTTCACTCTTGTTGCAATTATTCCCGGTATACGATGCAAAAACTGTTGTATTTATACAGTATTTTATGCTTATGTCGTTGACTTTTAAGGCCCTAACCATTCGATGTGGTGGAGCAACGCCCTAGAGTGAAGCCTAGGTTGCGCGGAACATGGAAAAGACCATTACCTTCACACTGGTTGCAATTATTCCTGTTATACGATGTAAAAGCCGTTGCATCTTTATTGTATTTTATGCTTGGGGCGCTGACGTCTAAGGCCCTAACTATTCGACCTGATGAAGCAACGCACTAGTGTGAAGCCAAGGTTGCCAGGAACGTAGAAATGACCATCACATTCACACTGTTTGCAGCTTTCCTGTTATACGATGGAAAAACTGTTGCATTTTTACTGTATTTTATACTTCTGGCGTTGTATTCAAAGTCCCTAACTATTCGATCTGGTGGAACAACGCCCTGGAGTCAAGCCTAGGTTGTCCGGAAAGTAGAAATGACCATAACTTTCACACTGTTTGCAATCATTCATTTTATGCGATGGAAAAGCTGTCGTATTTATATGGATTTTATGCTTCTGGAGTTGACTTCTAAGGCCGCAGCTATTCGATGTGGTGGAGCAGCGCCCTAGAGTGAAGCCTAGGTTGCACGGAACGTAGATATGACCATTACTTTCACACTGGTTGCAATTATTCGTTTTATACGATGGAAAAACTGTTGTATTTATTTTGTATTTGGTGCTTCTGGGTTTGACTTCTTAGGCCCCAACAATTCGATCTGGTGGAGCAAGCGCCTAGTGTCAAGTCTAGGTTGCCCGGAACGTAGATATGACCATTACTTTCACACTGGCTGCAATTATTCGTTTTATACGATGGAAAAACTGTTGAATTTATATTGTATTTTATGCTCCTGGCGTTGACTTTTAGGGCCCTAACTATTGGATCTGGTGGACCACCGCCCTAGACTGCAGCGTAGGTTGCCAGGAACGTAGAAATGAACATCACTTTCACACTGTTTGCAATTATTCCTGTTATACGATGAAAGAACTGTTGTACTGATATTGCATTTTATGCTTCGGGCGTTGACTTCTAAGGCCCTAACTATTCGATGTGGTGGATCAACGCCCAGGACTGAAGCCTAGGTTGCCCGGAGCGTAGGAATGACCATTAGCTTCACACTGTTTGCAATTATTAGTTTTATAAGATGGAAAAACTGTTGGATTTTTATTGCATTTTATGCTTCGGGCGTTGACTTCTAAGGCCCTAACTATTCGAAGTGGTGGATCAACGCCCTGGAGTGAAGCCTAGGTTGCCCGGAGCGTAGGAATGACCATTACCTTCACACTGTTTGCAATTATTAGAGTTATAAAATGGAAAGACTGTTGGATTTTTATTGCATTTTATGCTTCGGGCGTTGACTTCTAAGGCCCTAACTATTCGATGTGGTGGATCAACGCCCTGGAGTGAAGCCTAGGTTGCCCGGAACGTAGAAATGACCATCACTTTCATACTGGTTGCAATTATTCGTTTTATACGATGGAAAAACTGCTGTATTTATATTGCTTTTTATGCTTCTGTCATTGACTTCTATGGCCGTAGCTATTCGATTTGGTGGAGTAACGCCCTAGAGTGAAGCCAAGGTAGCACGGAACGTAGATATGGCTATAACTTTCACACTGGTTGCAATTACTCGTTTCATGCAATGGAAAAACTGTTGTATTTATTTTGTATTTAATGCTTCGGGCGTTGACTTCTAAGGCCCCAACAATTCGATCTGGTGGAGCAAGCGCCTAGTGTCAAGTCTAGGTTGCCCGGAACGTAGATATGACCATTACTTTCACACTGCCTGCAATTATTCGTTTTATACGATGGAAAAACTGTTGTATTTATATCGTATTTTATGCTTCTGTCGTTGACTTTTAAGGCCCTAACTATTCGATGTGGTGGAGCAACGCCCTAGAGTGAAGCCTAGGTTGCGCGGAACATGGAAAAGACCATTACCTTCACACTGGTTGCAATTATTCCTGTTATACGATGTAAAAGCCGTTGCATCTTTATTGTATTTTATGCTTGGGGCGCTGACGTCTAAGGCCCTAACTATTCGACCTGATGAAGCAACGCCCTAGTGTGAAGCCAAGGTTGCCAGGAACGTAGAAATGACCATCACATTCACACTGTTTGCAACTATTCCTGTTATACGATGGAAAAGCTGTTGTATTTTTATTGTACTTTATGCTTCTGGCGTTAACTTCTTGGGCCCTAACTATACGATCTGGTGGAGCAACGCCCTAGAGTGAAGACTAGGTTGCCCGGAACGTAGATATGACCATTACTTTCACACTGGTTGCAATTATTCGTTTTATACGATGGAAAAACTGCTGTATTTATTTTGTATTTGGTGCTTCTGGCGTTGACTTCTTAGGCCCTAACTATTGGAACTGGTGGACCAACGACCTAGAGTGAAGCCTAGGTTGCTCCGAACGTACAAATGACCCTAACTTTCATACTGGTTGCAACTATTCGTTTTATACGATGGAAAAACCGTTGTATTTATACTGTACTTTATGCGTCTAGCGTTGACTTCTAAGGCCCTAACTATTCGATGTGGTGGAGCAACGCCCTGGAGCAAAACCTAGGTTGCACGGAACGTAGAAATGACCACAACATTCACACTGGTTGCAATTATTCGTTTTATACAATGGAAAAGCTGTTTTATTGATTTTGTATTTTATGCTTCGGGCGTTGACTTCTAAGACCCTAGCTATTCGATCTGGTGGAGCAACGCCCTAGAGTGAATCCTAGGTTGCCTGGAACGTAGAAATGTTCATCACCTTCACTCTGGTTGCAAATATTCCTGTTCTACGATGGAAAAACTGTTGTATTTTTATTGTATTTTATGCGTCGGGCGTTGACTTCTAAGGCCCTAACTATTCGATGTGGTGGATCAACGCCCTGGAGTGAAGCCTAGGTTGCCCGGAGCGTAGGAATGACCATTACCTTCACACTGTTTGCAATTATTAGAGTTATAAAATGGCAAGACTGTTGGATTTTTATTGCATTTTATGCTTCGGGCGTTGACTTCTAAGGCCCTAACTATTCGATGTGGTGGATCAACGCCCTGGAGTGAAGCCTAGGTTGCCCGGAACGTAGAAATGACCATCACTTTCATACTGGTTGCAATTATTCGTTTTATACGATGGAAAAACTGCTGTATTTATATTGCTTTTTATGCTTCTGTCATTGACTTCTATGGCCGTAGCTATTCGATTTGGTGGAGTAACGCCCTAGAGTGAAGCCAAGGTAGCACGGAACGTAGATATGGCTATAACTTTCACACTGGTTGCAATTACTCGTTTCATGCAATGGAAAAACTGTTGTATTTATTTTGTATTTAATGCTTCGGGCGTTGACTTCTAAGGCCTCAACAATTCGATCTGGTGGAGCAAGCGCCTAGTGTCAAGTCTAGGTTGCCCGGAACGTAGATATGACCATTACTTTCACACTGGCTGCAATTATTCGTTTTATACGATGGAAAAACTGTTGTATTTATATCGTATTTTATGCTTCTGGCGTTGACTTTTAAGGCCCTAACTATTCGATGTGGTGGAGTAACGCTCTAGAGTGAAGCCTAGGTTGCCCGCAACGTAGAAATGACCATTACGTTCACTCTTGTTGCAATTATACCCGGTATACGATGCAAAAACTGTTGTATTTATACAGTATTTTATGCTTCTGTCGTTGACTTTTAAGGCCCTAACTATTCGATGTGGTGGAGCAACGCCCTAGAGTGAAGCCTAGGTTGCGCGGAACATGGAAAAGACCATTACCTTCACACTGGTTGCAATTATTCCTGTTATACGATGTAAAAGCCGTTGCATCTTTATTGTATTTTATGCTTGGGGCGCTGACGTCTAAGGCCCTAACTATTCGACCTGCTGAAGCAACGCCCTAGTGTGAAGCCAAGGTTGCCAGGAACGTAGAAATGACCATCACATTCACACTGTTTGCAACTATACCTGTTATACGATGGAAAAGCTGTTGTATTTTTATTGTACTCTATGCTTCTGGCGTTAACTTCTTGGGCCCTAACTATACGATCTGGTGGAGCAACGCCCTAGAGTGAAGACTAGGTTGCCCGTAACGTAGAAATGACCTTCACTTTCACACTGTTTGCAATTATTTGTTTTATACGATGGAAAAACTGTTGCATTTATTTTGAATTTGGTGCTTCTGGCGTTGACTTCTTAGGCCCTAACTATTGGAACTGGTGGACCAACGCCCTAGAGTGAAGCCTAGGTTGCTCCGAACGTACAAATGACCCTAACTTTCATACTGGTTGCAATTATTCGTTTTATACGATGGAAAAACTGTTGTATTTATACTGTACTTTATGCGTCTAGCGTTGACTTCTAAGGCCCTAACTATTCGATGTGGTGGAGCAACGCCCTGGAGCAAAACCTAGGTTGCACGGAACGTAGAAATGACCACAACATTCACACTGGTTGCAATTATTCGTTTTATACAATGGAAAAGCTGTTTTATTGATTTTGTATTTTATGCTTCGGGCGTTGACTTCTAAGGCCCTATCTATTCGATCTGGTGGAGCAACGCCCTAGAGTGAATCCTAGGTTGCCCGGAACGTAGAAATGTCCATCACCTTCACTCTGGTTGCAAATATTCCTGTTCTACGATGGAAAAACTGTTGTATTTTTATTGTATTTTATGCGTCGGGCGTTGACTTCTAAGGCCCTAACTATTGGATCTGGTGGACCAACGCCCTAGACTGCAGCGTAGGTTGCCAGGAACGTAGAAATGAACATCACTTTCACACTGTTTGCAATTATTCCTGTTATACGATGGAAGAACTGTTGTATATATATTGCATTTTATGCTTCGGGCGTTGACTTCATAGGCTCTAACAATTGGATCTGGTGGAGCAACGCCCTAGGGTGAAGCCTAGGTTGCCCGGAACGTAGAAATGACCATATCTTTCACACTGGTTGCAATTATTCCTGTTATACGATGGAAAAACTGTTGTATTTTTATTATATTTTATGCATCGGGCGTTGACTTCTAAGGCCCTAACTATTGGATCTGGTGGAACAACGCTCTAGAGTGAAGTGTAGGTTGCCAGGAACGTAGAAATGACCATCACTTTCACACTGTTTGCAATCCTTCCTGTTATACGGTGGAAAAACTGTAGTATTTATACTGTATTATATGCTTCTAGCGTTGACTTCTGAGGCCCTAACTATTCGATCTAGTGGAGCAACGCCCTAGCCTGAAGCCTAGGTTGCCCGGAACGTAGAAATGACCATTACTTTCACACTGGTTGCAATTACTCGTCTTGTACGATGGAAAATCTGTTGTATTTATATAGTATTTTATGCTTCTGGCGTTGACTTCTTGGGCCCTAACTATTCGATCTGGTAGAGCAACGCCCTAGAGTGAAGCCTAGATTGCCCGGAACGTAGAAATGACCATTACCTTTACGCTTGTTGCAATTATTCCTGTTATTCGATGAAAAAACAGCTGCACTTTTATTGTAATTTATGCTTCTGGCGTTGACTTCTTAGGCCCTAACTATTGGACCTGGTGGACCAACGCCCCAGAGTGAAGCCTAGGATGCCCGGAGCGCAGAAATGGCCATTACTTTCAGACTGGATGCAATTACTCCTGTTATACGATGGAAAAACTGTTATATCTTTATCGTATTTTATGCTTCGGGCATTGACTTCTATGGCCCTACCTCTTCGATCTGGTGGAGCAACGCCCTAGAGTGAAGCCTAGGTTGTCCCGTACGTTGAAGTGACCATAACTTTCGTATTGGTTGCAATTATTCGTTTTATACGACGGAAAAACTGTTGTATTTTAACTGTATTTTATGCTTCTGGCGTTGACTTCTAAGGCCCTAACTATTCGATTTGGTAGAGCAACGCCCTAGAGTGCAGCCTGGGTTGCCCGGAACGTATCAATGACCATAACTATTACACTGGTTGCAATTATTCGTATTATACAATGGAAAAACTGTTCTATTTGTATTTTATTTTATGCATCTGGCATTCACTTCTAAGGTCCTAGCTATTCGATCTCGTGGGGCTACGTCCAAGAGTGAAGCCTATGTTGCCCGGAACGTAGAAATGACCATTACGTTCACTCTTGTTGCAATTATTTCTGTTATGCGATGAAAAAACTTTTGTATTTTTATTGTGTTTTATGCTTCAGGCGTTGACTTCTTAGGCCCTAACTATACGATCTTGTGGAACAACGCCCTAGAGTGAAGCCTAGGTTGCCCGCAACGTAGAAATGACCATGACTTTCACACTTGTTGGAATTACTCCTGTTATACGACGGAAAAACTGTTATACTTTTATCGTATTTTATCCTTCGGGCATTGACTTCTATGGCCCTACCTCTTCGATCTAGTGGAGCAACGCCCTAGATTCAAGCCTAGATTGCCCAGAACGTAGATATGACCATTACTTTCACACTGGTTGCAATTATTCGTTTTATACGATGGAAAAACTGCTGTATTTATTTTGTATTTGGTGCTTCTGGCGTTGACTTCTTAGGCCCTAACTATTGGAACTGGTGGACCAACGCCCTAGAGTGAAGCCTAGGTTGCTCCGAACGTACAAATGACCCTAACTTTCATACTGGTTGCAATTATTCGTTTTATACGAAGGAAAAACTGTTGTATTTATACTGTACTTTATGCGTCTAGCGTTGACTTCTAAGGCCCTAACTATTCGATGTGGTGGAGCAACGCCCTGGAGCAAAACCTAGGTTGCACGGAACGTAGAAATGACCACAACATTCACACTGGTTGCAATTATTCGTTTTATACAATGGAAAAGCTGTTTTATTGATTTTGTATTTTATGCTTCGGGCGTTGACTTCTAAGGCCCTATCTATTCGATCTGGTGGAGCAACGCCCTAGAGTGAATCCTAGGTTGCCCGGAACGTAGAAATGTCCATCACCTTCACTCTGGTTGCAAATATTCCTGTTCTACGATGGAAAAACTGTTGTATCTTTATTGTATTTTATGCGTCGGGCGTTGACTTCTAAGGCCCTAACTATTGGATCTGGTGGACCAACGCCCTAGACTGCAGCGTAGGTTGCCAGGAACGTAGAAATGAACATCACTTTCACACTGGTTGCAATTACTCGTCTTGTACGATGGAAAATCTGTTGTATTTATATAGTATTTTATGCTCCTGGCGTTGACTTCTTGGGCCCTAACTATTCGATCTGGTAGAGCAACGCCCTAGAGTGAAGCCTAGTTTGCCCGGAACGTAGAAATGACCATTACCTTTACGCTTGTTGCAATTATTCCTGTTATTCGATGAAAAAACAGCTGCACTTTTATTGTAATTTATGCTTCAGGCGTTGACTGCTAAGGCCGTAGCTATTCGATGCGGTGGAGCAACGCCCTAGAGTGAAGCCTAGGTTGCCCGGAACGTAGAAATGACCATTACTTCCACACTGTTAGTAATTATTCATTTCATACAGTGTAAAAACTGTTGTATTTATATTGTATTTTAAGCTTCTGGCGTTGACTTCTAAGGCGGTAACTATTCGATGTGGTGTAGCAGCGCCCTAGAGTGAAGCCTAGATTGCGCGGAACGTAGAAATGGCCATATCGTCACGCTGGATGCAATTATTCCTGTTATATGATGGAAAAACTGTTGTATTTATATCGTATTTTATGCTTCGGGCATTGACTTCTATGGCCCTGCCTCTTCGATCTGGTTGAGCAACGCCCTAGAGTCAAGCCTAGATTGCCCGGAACGTAGATATGACCATTACTTTCACACTGGTTGCAATTACTCCTGTTATACGATGGAAAAACTGTTATATCTTTAACGTATTTTATGCTTCGGGCATTGACTTCTATGGCCCTACCTCTTCGATCTGGTTGAGCAACGCCCTAGATTCAACACTAGATTGCCCGGAACGTAGATATGACCATTACTTTCACACTGGTTGCAATTAATCGTTTTATACGATGGAAAAACTGCTGTATTTATTTTGTATTTGGTGCTTCTGGCGTTGACTTCTTAGGCCCTAACTATTGGAACTGGTGGACCAACGCCCTAGAGTGAAGCCTAGGTTGCTCCGAACGTACAAATGACCCTAACTTTCATACTGGTTGCAATTATTCGTTTTATACGATGGAAAAACCGTTGTATTTATACTGTACTTTATGCGTCTAGCGTTGACTTCTAAGGCCCTAACTATTCGATGTGGTGGAGCAACGCCCTGGAGCAAAACCTAGGTTGCACGGAACGTAGAAATGACCACAAGATTCACACTGGTTGCAATTATTCGTTTTATACAATGGAAAAGCTGTTTTATTGATTTTGTATTTTATGCTTCGGGCGTTGACTTCTAAGGCCCTAGCTATTCGATCTGGTGGAGGAACGCCCTAGAGTGAATCCTAGGTTGCCCGGAACGTAGAAATGTTCATCACCTTCACTCTGGTTGCAAATATTCCTGTTCTACGATGGAAAAACTGTTGTATTTTTATTGTATTTTATGCGTCGGGCGTTGGCTTCTAAGGCCCTAGCTATTGGATCTGGTGGACCGACGCCCTAGACTGCAGCGTACGTTGCCAGGAACGTAGAAATGAACATCAGTTTCACACTGCTTGCAATTATTCCTGTTATACGATGAAAGAACTGTTGTATATATATTGCATTTTATGCTTCGGGCGTTGACTTCTAAGGCCCTAACTATTCGATGTGGTGGATCAACGCCCTGGAGAGAAGCCTAGGTTGCACGGAACGTAGAAATGTCCATCACCTTCACTCTGGTTGCAAATATTCGTGTTCTACGATGGAAAAACTGTTGTATTTTTATTGTACTTTATGCTTGTGGCGTTGACTTCTAAGGCCGTAGCTATTCGATCTGGTGGAGCAACGCCCTAGAGTGAAGCCTAGGTTTCCCGGAACGTAGAAATGACCTTTACTTTCACACTGGCTGCAATTATTCGTTTTATACGCTGGAAAAACTGTTGTATTTTTATTGTATTTTATGCGTCGGGCGTTGACTTCTAAGGCCCTAACTATTGGATCTGGTGGACCAACGCCCTAGACTGCAGCGTAGGTTGCCAGTAACGTAGAAATGAACATCACTTTCACACTGTTTGCAATTATTCCTGTTATACGATGAAAGAACTGTTGTACTGATATTGCATTTTATGCTTCGGGCGTTGACTTCTAAGGCCCTAACTATTCGATGTGGTGGACCAACGCCCTGGACTGAAGCCTAGGTTGCCCGGAGCGTAGGAATGACCATTACCTTCACACTGTTTGCAATTATTAGTTTTATAAGATGGAAAAACTGTTGGATTTTTATTGCATTTTATGCTTCGGGCGTTGACTTCTAAGGCCCTAACTATTCGATGTGGTGGATCAACGCCCTGGACTGAAGCCTAGGTTGCCTGGAGCGTAGGAATGAGCATTACCTTCACACTGTTTGCAATTATTAGAGTTATAAGATGGAAAGCCTGTTGGATTTTTATTGTATTTTATGCATCTGGCGTTGACTTCTTAGGCCCTAACTATACGATCTGGTGGACCAACGCCCTAGAGTGAAGCCTAGGTTGCTCCGAACGTACAAATGACCCTAACTTTCATACTGGTTGCAATTATTCGTTTTATACGATGGAAAAACTGTTGTATTTATACTGTACTTTATGCGTCTAGCGTTGACTTCTAAGGCCCTAACTATTCGATGTGGTGGAGCAACGCCCTGGAGCAAAACCTAGGTTGCACGGAACGTAGAAATGACCACAACATTCACACTGGTTGCAATTATTCGTTTTATACAATGGAAAAGCTGTTTTATTGATTTTGTATTTTATGCTTCGGGCGTTGACTTCTAAGGCCCTATCTATTCGATCTGGTGGAGCAACGCCCTAGAGTGAATCCTAGGTTGCCCGGAACGTAGAAATGTCCATCACCTTCACTCTGGTTGCAAATATTCCTGTTCTACGATGGAAAAACTGTTGTATTTTTATTGTATTTTATGCGTCGGGCGTTGACTTCTAAGGCCCTAACTATTGGATCTGGTGGACCAACGCCCTAGACTGCAGCGTAGGTTGCCAGGAACGTAGAAATGAACATCACTTTCACACTGTTTGCTATTATTCCTGTTATACGATGGAAGAACTGTTGTATATATATTGCATTTTATGCTTCGGGCGTTGACTTCATAGGCTCTAACAATTGGATCTGGTGGAGCAACGCCCTAGGGTGAAGCCTAGGTTGCCCGGAACGTAGAAATGACCATATCTTTCACACTGGTTGCAATTATTCCTGTTATACGATGGAAAAACTGTTGTATTTTTATTATATTTTATGCATCGGGCGTTGACTTCTAAGGCCCTAACTATTGGATCTGGTGGAACAACGCTCTAGAGTGAAGTGTAGGTTGCCAGGAACGTAGAAATGACCATCACTTTCACACTGTTTGCAATTCTTCCTGTTATACGGTGGAAAAACTGTAGTATTTATACTGTATTATATGCTTCTAGCGTTGACTTCTGAGGCCCTAACTATTCGATCTAGTGGAGCAACGCCCTAGCCTGAAGCCTAGGTTGCCCGGAACGTAGAAATGACCATTACTTTCACACTGGTTGCAATTACTCGTCTTGTACGATGGAAAATCTGTTGTATTTATATAGTATTTTATGCTTCTGGCGTTGACTTCTTGGGCCCTAACTACTCGATCTGGTAGAGCAACGCCCTAGAGTGATGCCTAGATTGCCCGGAACGTAGAAATGACCATTACCTTTACGCTTGTTGCAATTATTCCTGTTATTCGATGAAAAAACAGCTGCACTTTTATTGTAATTTATGCTTCTGGCGTTGACTTCTTAGGCCCTAACTATTGGACCTGGTGGACCAACGCCCCAGAGTGAAGCCTAGGATGCCCGGAGCGCAGAAATGGCCATTACTTTCAGACTGGTTGCAATTACTCCTGTTATACGATGGAAAAACTGTTATATCTTTATCGTATTTTATGCTTCGGGCATTGACTTCTATGGCCCTACCTCTTCGATCTGGTGGAGCAACGCCCTAGAGTGAAGCCTAGGTTGTCCCGTACGTTGAAGTGACCATAATTTTCGTATTGGTTGCAATTATTCGTTTTATACGACGGAAAAACTGTTGTATTTTAACTGTATTTTATGCTTCTGGCGTTGACTTCTAAGGCCCTAACTATTCGATTTGGTAGAGCAACGCCCTAGAGTGCAGCCTGGGTTGCCCGGAACGTATCAATGACCATAACTATTACACTGGTTGCAATTATTCGTATTATACAATGGAAAAACTGTTCTATTTGTATTTTATTATATGCATCTGGCATTCACTTCTAAGGTCCTAGCTATTCGATCTCGTGGGGCTACGTCCAAGAGTGAAGCCTATGTTGCCCGGAACGTAGAAATGACCATTACGTTCACTCTTGTTGCAATTATTTCTGTTATGCGATGAAAAAACTTTTGTATTTTTATTGTGTTTTATGCTTCAGGCGTTGACTTCTTAGGCCCTAACTATACGATCTGGTGGAACAACGCCCTAGAGTGAAGCCTAGGTTGCCCGCAACGTAGAAATGACCATGACTTTCACACTTGTTGGAATTACTCCTGTTATACGACGGAAAAACTGTTATACTTTTATCGTATTTTATCCTTCGGGCATTGACTTCTATGGCCCTACCTCTTCGATCTGGTGGAGCAACGCCCTAGATTCAAGCCTAGATTGCCCAGAACGTAGATATGACCATTACTTTCACACTGGTTGCAATTATTCGTTTTATACGATGGAAAAACTGCTGTATTTATTTTGTATTTGGTGCTTCTGGCGTTGACTTCTTAGGCCCTAACTATTGGAACTGGTGGACCAACGCCCTAGACTGAAGCCTAGGTTGCTCCGAACGTACAAATGACCCTAACTTTCATACTGGTTGCAATTATTCGTTTTATACGATGGAAAAACTGTTGTATTTATACTGTACTTTATGCGTCTAGCGTTGACTTCTAAGGCCCTAACTATTCAATGTGGTGGAGCAACGCCCTGGAGCAAAACCTAGGTTGCACGGAACGTAGAAATGACCACAACATTCACACTGGTTGCAATTATTCGTTTTATACAATGGAAAAGCTGTTTTATTGATTTTGTATTTTATGCTACGGGCGTTGACTTCTAAGGCCCTATCTATTCGATCTGGTGGAGCAACGCCCTAGAGTGAATCCTAGGTTGCCCGGAACGTAGAAATGTCCATCACCTTCACTCTGGTTGCAAATATTCCTGTTCTACGATGGAAAAACTGTTGTATCTTTATTGTATTTTATGCGTCGGGCGTTGACTTCTAAGGCCCTAACTATTGGATCTGGTGGACCAACGCCCTAGACTGCAGCGTAGGTTGCCAGGAACGTAGAAATGAACATCACTTTCACACTGGTTGCAATTACTCGTCTTGTACGATGGAAAATCTGTTGTATTTATATAGTATTTTATGCTTCTGGCGTTGACTTCTTGGGCCCTAACTATTCGATCTGGTAGAGCAACGCCCTAGAGTGAAGCCTAGTTTGCCCGGAACGTAGAAATGACCATTACCTTTACGCTTGTTGCAATTATTCCTGTTATTCGATGAAAAAACAGCTGCACTTTTATTGTAATTTATGCTTCAGGCGTTGACTGCTAAGGCCGTAGCTATTCGATGCGGTGGAGCAACGCCCTAGAGTGAAGCCTAGGTTGCCCGGAACGTAGAAATGACCATTACTTCCACACTGTTAGTAATTATTCATTTCATACAGTGTAAAAACTGTTGTATTTATATTGTATTTTAAGCTTCTGGCGTTGACTTCTAAGGCGGTAACTATTCGATGTGGTGTAGCAGCGCCCTAGAGTGAAGCCTAGATTGCGCGGAACGTAGAAATGGCCATATCGTCACGCTGGATGCAATTATTCCTGTTATATGATGGAAAAATTGTTGTATTTATATCGTATTTTATGCTTCGGGCATTGACTTCTATGGCCCTGCCTCTTCGATCTGGTTGAGCAACGCCCTAGAGTCAAGCCTAGATTGCCCGGAACGTAGATATGACCATTACTTTCACACTGGTTGCAACTACTCCTGTTATACGATGGAAAAACTGTTATATCTTTAACGTATTTTATGCTTCGGGCATTGACTTCTATGGCCCTACCTCTTCGATCTGGTTGAGCAACGCCCTAGATTCAAGACTAGATTGCCCGGAACGTAGATATGACCATTACTTTCACACTGGTTGCAATTAATCGTTTTATACGATGGAAAAACTGCTGTATTTATTTTGTATTTGGTGCTTCTGGCGTTGACTTCTTAGGCCCTAACTATTGGAACTGGTGGACCAACGCCCTAGAGTGAAGCCTAGGTTGCTCCGAACGTACAAATGACCCTAACTTTCATACTGGTTGCAATTATTCGTTTTATACGATGGAAAAACCGTTGTATTTATACTGTACTTTATGCGTCTAGCGTTGACTTCTAAGGCCCTAACTATTCGATGTGGTGGAGCAACGCCCTGGAGCAAAACCTAGGTTGCACGGAACGTAGAAATGACCACAAGATTCACACTGGTTGCAATTATTCGTTTTATACAATGGAAAAGCTGTTTTATTGATTTTGTATTTTATGCTTCGGGCGTTGACTTCTAAGGCCCTAGCTATTCGATCTGGTGGAGGAACGCCCTAGAGTGAATCCTAGGTTGCCCGGAACGTAGAAATGTTCATCACCTTCACTCTGGTTGCAAATATTCCTGTTCTACGATGGAAAAACTGTTGTATTTTTATTGTATTTTATGCGTCGGGCGTTGGCTTCTAAGGCCATAGCTATTGGATCTGGTGGACCAACGCCCTAGACTGCAGCGTACGTTGCCAGGAACGTAGAAATGAACATCAGTTTCACACTGCTTGCAATTATTCCTGTTATACGATGAAAGAACTGTTGTATATATATTGCATTTTATGCTTCGGGCGTTGACTTCTAAGGCCCTAACTATTCGATGTGGTGGATCAACGCCCTGGAGAGAAGCCTAGGTTGCACGGAACGTAGAAATGTCCATCACCTTCACTCTGGTTGCAAATATTCGTGTTCTACGATGGAAAAACTGTTGTATTTTTATTGTACTTTATGCTTGTGGCGTTGACTTCTAAGGCCGTAGCTATTCGATCTGGTGGAGCAACGCCCTAGAGTGAAGCCTAGGTTTCCCGGAACGTAGAAATGACCTTTACTTTCACACTGGCTGCAATTATTCGTTTTATACGCTGGAAAAACTGTTGTATTTTTATTGTATTTTATGCGTCGGGCGTTGACTTCTAAGGCCCTAACTATTGGATCTGGTGGACCAACGCCCTAGACTGCAGCGTAGGTTGCCAGGAACGTAGAAATGAACATCACTTTCACACTGTTTGCAATTATTCCTGTTATACGATGAAAGAACTGTTGTACTGATATTGCATTTTATGCTTCGGGCGTTGACTTCTAAGGCCCTAACTATTCGATGTGGTGGACCAACGCCCTGGACTGAAGCCTAGGTTGCCCGGAGCGTAGGAATGAGCATTACCTTCACACTGTTTGCAATTATTAGAGTTATAAGATGGAAAGCCTGTTGGATTTTTATTGTATTTTATGCATCTGGCGTTGACTTCTTAGGCCCTAACTATACGATCTGGTGGAACAACGCCCTAGAGTGAAGCCTAGATTGCCCGCAACGTAGAAATGATCATTACGTTCACTCTTGTTGCAATTATTCCCGGTATACGATGGAAAAACTGTTGTATTTATATTGTATTTTATGCTTCTGGCGTTGACTTTTAAGGACCTAACTATTCATTGTGGTGGAGCAACGCCCTAGAGTGAAGCCTAGGTTGCCCGGAACGTAGAAATGACCTTTACTTTCACACTCTTTGCAAATATACATCATATACGATGGAAAAGCTGTTGCATTTATAGTGTATTTTATGCTTCTGGTGTTGTCTTCTTAGGCCCTAACTATTCTATCTGTTGGAACAACGCCCTAGAGTGGAGCCTAGGTTGCCCGGAACGTATAAATGACCATAACTTTCACACTGGATGCAATTATTCGTTTTATACAATGGAAAAACTGTTCTATTTATTTTGCATTTTATGCTTCGGGCGTTGACTTCTGAGGCCCTAACTAGGCGATCTGGTGGAGCAACGCTCTATAGTGAAGCCTAGGTTGCCCGGAACGTAGAAATGACCATTACCTTCACACTGTTTGTAATCATTCATTTTATACGATGGAAAAGCTGTTGTATTTATATTGCATTTTATGCTTCTGGCGTTGACTTCTAAGGCCGTAGCTATGCGATCTGGTGGAGAAACGTCCTACAGTTGAGCCTAGGTTGCCCGGAACGTAGCAATGACCATTAGTTTCACACTGGTTGCAATTATTCGTTTTATACGATGGAAAAACTGTTATACGTATATCGTATTTTATGCTTCTGGCGTTGACTTCTTAGGCCCTAACTATTAAATGTGGAGCAACGCCCTGCAGTGAAGCCTAGGTTGCCCGGAACGTAGAAATGACCATTACCTTCACACTGTTTGCAAATATACATTATATACGATGGAAAAGCTGTTGTATCTATTTTGCATTTAATGCTTCTGGCGCTGACTTCTTAGGTCCTAACTATTGGATCTGGTGGACCAACGCCCTAGAGTGAAGCCTAGGTTGCCCGGAACGTGGAAATGACCATCACGTTATCATTTGTTGCAATTATTCCCGTTATACGATGGAAAAACTGTTGTATTTTTATTGTATTTTATGTTTCGGGCGTTGACTTCTAAGGCGCTAGCTATTCGATATGGTGGAACAACGCCCTAGAGTGAAGCCTAGGTCGCCCGAAACGTAGGAATGACCATTACTTTCACTCGGGTTGCAATTATTCATGCTATACGATGGAAAAACTGTTGTGTTTTTATTGTATTTTATGCTTCTGGCCTTGACTTCTTAGGCCCTAGCTATTCGATATGGTGGAGCAACGCCCTAGAGTGAAGCCTAGGTTGCCCGAAACGTAGAAATGACCATTACTTTCACTCTGGTTGCAATTATTCATGCTATACGATGGACAAACCGCTGGATTTTGATTGTACTTTATACTTCTGGCGTTGACTTCTAAGGCCCTATGTATTCGATGTGGTGTACCAACGCTCTAGGGTGAAGCGTAGGTTGCCGGAAACGTAGAAATGACCATAACTTTCACACGGGTTGCAATTACTCGTTTTATACGATGGAAAAACTGTTGTACGTATATCGTATTTTATGCTTCTGGCGTTGACTTCTTAGGCCCTAACTATTAGATGTGGAGCAACGCCCTGCAGTGAAGCCTAGGTTGCCCGGAACGTAGAAATGACCATTACCTTCACACTGTTTGCAAATATACATTATATACGATGGAAAAGCTGTTGTATCTATTTTGTATTTTATGCTTCTGGCGCTGACTTCTTAGGTCCTAACTATTGGATCTGGTGGACCAACGCCCTAGAGTGAAGCCTAGGTTGCCCGGAACGTGGAAATGACCATCACGTTCACATTTGTTGCAATTATTCCCGTTATACGATGGAAAAACTGTTGTATTTTTATTGTATTTTATGTTTCGGGCGTTTACTTCTAAGGCGCTAGCTATTCGATATGGTGGAACAACGCCCTAGAGTGAAGGCTAGGTCGCCCGAAACGTAGAAGTGACCATAACTTTCACTCTGGTTGCAATTATTCATGCCATACGATAGAAAAACTGTTGTATTTTTATTGTATTTTATGCTTCTGGCGTTGACTTCTTAGGCCCTAACTATTCGATCTGGTGGAGCAACGCCCTCGAGTGAAGCCTAGGTGGCCCGGAACGTAGAAATGACCATTACCTTGACACTGTTTGCAAATATACATTATATACGATGGAAAAGCTGTTGTATTTATATTGTATTTTATGCTTCTGGCGTTGACTTCTTAGGCCCTAACTATTGGATGTGGTGGAGCAACGCCCTGGGGTGAAGCCTAGGTTGCGCGGAACGTAGAAAAGATCATAACTATCACACTGGTTTCAATTATTCGTTTTATACAATGGAAAAACTGTTCTATGTATTTTGTATTTTATGCTTCGGGCGTTGACTTCTCAGGCCCTAACTATTCGATCTGGTGGAGCAACGCCCTAGAGTGAAGCCTATGTTGCTCGGAACGTAGAAATGACCTTTACTTTCACACTGTTTGCAAATATACATTATATACAATGGAAAAACTGTTGTATTTATATTGTTTTTTATAGTTATGGCGTTGAATTCTTAAGCCCTAATTATTCGATCTGGTGGAACAACGCCCTAGAGTGAAGCCTAGGTTGCCCGGAACGTAGAAATGACCTTTACCTTCACACTGTTTGCAAATATGCACTATATACGATGGAAAAGCTGTTGTATTTATGTTGTATTTTATAGTTATGGCGTTGTCTTCTAGGGCCGTAGCTATTCGATGTGGTTGAGCAACAACCTAGAGTGAAGCAGAGGTTGCCAGGAACATAGAAATGACCATAGCTTTCATACTGGTTGCAATTATTCGATTTATACGATGGAAAGACAGTTGTATTTATTTTGTATTTGGTGCTCCTGGCGTTGACTTCTTAAGCCCTAGCTATTGGATCTGGTGGACGAACGCCCTAGAGTGAAGCCTAGGTTGCCCGGGACGTAGAAATGACCATAACTTTCACACTGGTTGCAATTATTCGTTTTATACGATGGAAAAGCTGTTGTATTTATATTGTATTTTATGCTTCTGGCGTTGACTTCTAAGGCCGTAGCTATGCGACCTGGTTGAGAAACGGCCTACAGTTGAGCCTAGGTTGCCCGGAACGTAGAAATGACCATATCTTTCACACTGGTTGCAATTATGCCAGTTATACGATGGTAAAACTGTTGTATTTTTATTGTAATTTATGCGTCTGGAGTTGTTTTCTAAGGCCCCAACTAATCGACCTGGTGGAGCAACGCCGTAGAGTGATGTCTAGGTTGCACGGAACGTAGAAATGCCCATTTCTTTCGCACTGGTTGTAATTATTCCTGTTATACGATGGAATAACTGCTCTATTTTTTTTTATTTTAGGCTTCAGGCGTTGACATCTATGTCCCTAACTATTCGATCTGGTGGAGCAACGCGCTAGGGTGAAGCGTAGGTTGCCCGGAACGTAGAAATGATCATCACCTTCACTCTGGTTGCACTTATTCCTGTTATACGATGGAAAAGCTGTTGTATCTTTATTGTATTTTATGCTTCTGCCGTTGACTTCTTAGGCCCTAACTATTGGATCTGTTGGACCAACGCCCTAGAGTGAAGCCTAGGTTGCCCGGAACTTAAAAATGACCATCACCTTAACTCTGGTTGCAATTATTCCTGTTATACGATGGAAAAACTGTGGTATTTATATTGTATTTTATGCTTCTTGTGTAGGCTTCTTAGGCCCTAACTATTCGATATGGGGGAACCACGCCCTAGACTGAAGCCTAGGTTGCCCGGAACGTAGAAATGACCATCACTTTCACACTGGTTGCAATTATTCGTTTTATACAATGGAAAAACTGTTCTATTTATCTTGTATTTTATGCTTCGGGCGTTGACGTCTAAGGCCCTAACTATTCGATCTGGTGAAGCAACGCTCTAGAGTGAAGCCTAGGTTGCCCGGAACGTAGAAGTGACCATTAGCTTCACACTGCTTGCAATTATACATTTTAAACGATGGAAAGGCTGTTGTACTTATGTTGTATTTTATACTTCTGGCGTTGAATTCTAAGTCCCTAGCTATTCGATCTGGTCGACCGATGGCCTAGAGTGAAGCCTAGGTTACCCGGAACATAGAAATGACCAGTACTTTCACACTGGTTGCAGCTTTCCTGTTATACCATGGAAAAACTGTTCCATTTTTATTGTATTTTATGCTTCTGGCGTTGACTTCTAAGGCCCTAACTATTCGATCTGGTAGAGCAACGCCCTAGAGTGTAGCCTAGGTTGCAGGGAACGTAGAAATGACTGTTACTTTCACAATGTTTGCAATTATTAATTGTATACGATGGAAAAACTGTTGTATTTATATTGTATTTTATGCTTCTGGCATTGACTTCTAAGATCCTAGCTATTCGATTCGGTGGGGCAACGTCCAAGAGTGAAGCCTAGGTTGCCCGGAACGTAAAAATGACCGTTACTTTCACAATGCTTGCTATCATTCGTTGTATACGATGGAAAAACTGTTATATTTATATTGCATTTTATGCTTCTGGCGTTGACTTCTAAGGACGTAGCTATTCGATGTGGTGGAGCAACGCCCTAGAGTGAAGCCTAGGTTGCACGGAACGTAGAAATATACATAACTTTCACACTGGTTGCAATTATTCCTTTTATACAATGGAAAAATTGTTCTATTAATTTTGTATTTTATGCTTCGGCCGTTGTCTTCTAAGGACGTAGCTATTCGATGTGGTGGAGCAACGCCCTAGAGTGAAGCCTAGGTTGCACGGAACGTAGAAATGACCATAACATTCACACTGGTTGCAATTATTCATGCTATACGGTGGAAAATCTGTTGCATTTTTATTGTATTTTCTGCATCTGGCTTTGACTTCTATGGTCCTAGCTATTCGATCTGGACTGGCAACGTCCAAGCGTGAAGCCTATGTTGTCCGGAACGTAGAAATGACCATGACTTTCACACTGGTTGCAATTACTCGTTTTATACAATGGAATAGCTGGTGTATTTATATTGTGTTTTATGACTCTGGCGTTGACTTCTAAGGCCGTAGCTATTCGACGTGGTGGAGCAACGCCCGAGAGTGAAGCCTAGGTTGCCCGGAACGTAGAAATGGCCATACATTTCACACTCGTGCAATTATTCGTTTTAGACGATGCAAAAGCTATTGTATTTATTTTGTATTTTATGCCTCTGCCGTTGCCTTCTTAGGCTCTAACGATTCGATCTGGTGGACCAACGCCCCAGAGTGAAGCCTAGGCCTCCCGGAGCGTAGAAATGGGCATTACTTTCGCACTGGATGCATTTATTCCTGTTATACGATGAAAAAACTGATGCATTTTTATTGTATTTTCTGCATCTGGCTTTGACTTCTAAGGCCGTAGCTATTCGATGTGGTGGAGCAACGCCCGAGAGTGAAGCCTAGGTTGCCCGGAACGTAGAAATGACCAGAACTTTCACACAGGTTGCTATAATTCGTTTTATACGATGGAAGAATTGCTGTACTTATATTGTATTTTATGCATCTTGCGTTGACTTCTAAGGCCGTAGCTATTCGGTGTGGTGGAGCAACGCCCAAGAGTGAAGCCTAGGTTGCCCGGAACGTAGAAGCGACCATTACTTTCAGACTGTTTGCGATTATTCATTTTATACGATGGAAAAGCTGTTGCATTTATATTGTATCTTATGCTTCTGGAGTAGACTTCTAAAGCCGTAGCTATTCGATGTGGTGGAGCAACGCCCAAGAGTGAAGCCTAGGTTGCAGGGAACGTAGAAATGACCATAGCTTTCACACTGGTTGCAATTATTCGTTTTATACATTGGAAAAACAGTTCTATTTATTTTGTATTTTATGCTTCGGGCGTTGACTTCCAAGGCCCTAACTATTCGATCTGGTGGAGCAACGCTCTAGAGCGAAGCCTAGGTTGCCCGGAACGTAGAAATGACCTTGACTTTCACACTTTTGCAAATATACATTATATACGGTGGAAAATGTGTTGTATTTATATTGTATTTTATGCTTCAGGCGTTGACTTCTTAGGCCCTAGCTATTCGATCTGGTGGAGCAACGCCCTAGAGTGAAGCCTAGGTTGCACGGAACGTAGAAATGACCATCTCTTTCACACTGGTTGCAATTATTCCTGTTATACGATGAAAAGCTGTTGTATTTATATTGTATTTTATGCTTCTGGCGTTGACTTCTTAGGCCCTAGCTATTCGATCTGGTGGAGCAACGCCCTAGAGTGAAGCCTAGGTTGCACGGAACGTAGAAATGACCATCTCTTTCACACTGGTTGCAATTATTCCTGTTATACGATGAAAAGCTGTTGTATTTATATTGTATTTTATGCTTCTGGCGTTGACTTGTAAGGTCCTATCTATTCGATCTCGTGAGGCAACGTCCAAGAGTGAAGCCTGTGTTGCCCGAAACGTAGAAATGACCATTACCTTCATACTGGTTGCAATTGTTCCTGTTATACGATGGAAAGACTGTTGTATTTTTATTGTATTTTATGCTTCTGGCGTTGACTTCAGAGGCCCTAGCTATTCGGTCTGGTCGAGCAACGCCCTAGAGTGAAGCCTAGGTTGCCCGTAACGTAGAAATGACCGTTACATTCACAATGTTTGCAATCATTCATTGTATACGATGGAAAAACTGTTGTATCTATATTGTATTTTATGCTCCTGGCGTTGACTTGTTAGGCCCTAACTATTCGAACTGGTGGAACAACGCCCTAGAGAGAAGCCTAGATTGACCGGTACGTAGAAATGACCATTACCTTCAGGCTTGTTGCAATTATTCATTTTATACAATGGAAAAACTGTTGTATTTATATTGTATTCTCTGCTTCTGGCGTTGACTTCTAAGGTACTAGCTATTCGATCTCGTGGAGCAACGTCCAAGAGTGAAGCCTATGTTGCCAGGAACGTAGAAATGACCATTACTTTCACACTAGTTGCAATTATTCGTTTTGTACAATGGAAAACCTGTTGTATTTTTATTGTATTTTATGTGCCTGGCCTTGTTTTTTGTGCCCCTAACTATTCGATCTGGTGGAGCACGCCCTAGACTGAAGCCTAGGTTAACCGGTACGTAGTAATGACCATTACTTTCACACTGGTTGCAATTATTCGTCTTATACTAAGGAAAGGCTGTTGTATTTTTATTGTATTTTATGCTTCAGTAGTTGACTTCTAATGCGCTAGCTATTTGATCTGGAGGAGCAACGCCCTCGAGTGAAGCTTAGGTTGCCCGGAACGTAGAACAGACCATTACTTTCACACGGGTTGCAATTTTTCCTGTTATACAATGGAAAAACTTCTGTATCTATATTGTATTTTATGCTTCCGACGTTGACTTCTACGGCCCTATTTCTTCGGTCCGGTGGAGCAATGCCTCAGAGTTAAGTCAAGGATGCCCGGAACGTAGAAATGGCTATTACTTTCACACTGGTTGCAATTAATCGTTTTATACGATGGAAAAGCTGTTGTATTTAAATTGTATATTATGCTTCTGGCGTTGACTTCTTAGGCTCTAACTTTTCGATCTGGTGGAGCAAGGCCCTAGAGTGAAGCCTAGGTTACCCGGAACGTAGATATAATTATAACTTTCACTCGGGTTGCAATTCTTCGTTTTATACGATGGAAATGCTGTTGTATTTATTTTGTATTTTATGCTTCTGGCGTTGACTTCTTAGGACCTAACTATTCAATCTGATGGAGCAACGCCCTGGAGTGAAGCCTAGGTTGCCCGGAACGTGGTAAAGGCCATTACATTCACACTGGTTGCAATTATTCCTATTATACGATGGAAAGGCTGTTGTATTTTAATTGTATTTTATGCTTCTGGCGTTGACTTCTTAGGCCCTAACTATTCGATCTGGTGGAGGAACGCCCTATAGTGAAGCCTATGCTGCCCGGAACGTAGTAATGACCGTTACATTCACAATGTTTGCAATTAACCATTTTATACGATGGAAAAACTGGTGTATTTATATTGTATTTTATGCTTCTGGCGTTGACTTCTAAGGCCGTAGCTATTCGATGTGGTGGAGCAAGGCCCTATAGTGAAGCCTAGGTTGCACGGAACATAGAAATGACCATAACTTTCACACTGGTTGCTATTATTCGTTTTATATGCTGGAAAAACTGTTGCACTTATACTGTATTTTATGCTTCTGGCGTTGACTTCTAAGGCCCTAACTATTCGATCTGGTAGAGCAACGCCCTAGAGTGTAGCCTAGGTTGCAGGGAACGTAGAAATGACTGTTACTTTCACAATGTTTGCAATTATTAATTGTATACGATGGAAAAACTGTTGTATTTATATTGTATTTTATGCTTCTGGCATTGACTTCTAAGATCCTAGCTATTCGATTCGGTGGGGCAACGTCCAAGAGTGAAGCCTAGGTTGCCCGGAACGTAAAAATGACCGTTACTTTCACAATGCTTGCTATCATTCGTTGTATACGATGGAAAAACTGTTATATTTATATTGCATTTTATGCTTCTGGCGTTGACTTCTAAGGACGTAGCTATTCGATGTGGTGGAGCAACGCCCTAGAGTGAAGCCTAGGTTGCACGGAACGTAGAAATATACATAACTTTCACACTGGTTGCAATTATTCCTTTTATACAATGGAAAAATTGTTCTATTAATTTTGTATTTTATGCTTCGGCCGTTGTCTTCTAAGGACGTAGCTATTCGATGTGGTGGAGCAACGCCCTAGAGTGAAGCCTAGGTTGCACGGAACGTAGAAATGACCATAACATTCACACTGGTTGCAATTATTCATGCTATACGGTGGAAAATCTGTTGCATTTTTATTGTATTTTCTGCATCTGGCTTTGACTTCTATGGTCCTAGCTATTCGATCTGGACTGGCAACGTCCAAGCGTGAAGCCTATGTTGTCCGGAACGTAGAAATGACCATGACTTTCACACTGGTTGCAATTACTCGTTTTATACAATGGAATAGCTGGTGTATTTATATTGTGTTTTATGACTCTGGCGTTGACTTCTAAGGCCGTAGCTATTCGACGTGGTGGAGCAACGCCCGAGAGTGAAGCCTAGGTTGCCCGGAACGTAGAAATGGCCATACATTTCACACTCGTGCAATTATTCGTTTTAGACGATGCAAAAGCTATTGTATTTATTTTGTATTTTATGCCTCTGCCGTTGCCTTCTTAGGCTCTAACTATTCGATCTGGTGGACCAACGCCCCAGAGTGAAGCCTAGGCCTCCCGGAGCGTAGAAATGGGCATTACTTTCGCACTGGATGCATTTATTCCTGTTATACGATGAAAAAACTGATGCATTTTTATTGTATTTTCTGCATCTGGCTTTGACTTCTAAGGCCGTAGCTATTCGATGTGGTGGAGCAACGCCCGAGAGTGAAGCCTAGGTTGCCCGGAACGTAGAAATGACCATAACTTTCACACAGGTTGCTATAATTCGTTTTATACGATGGAAGAATTGCTGTACTTATATTGTATTTTATGCATCTTGCGTTGACTTCTAAGGCCGTAGCTATTCGGTGTGGTGGAGCAACGCCCAAGAGTGAAGCCTAGGTTGCCCGGAACGTAGAAGCGACCATTACTTTCAGACTGTTTGCGATTATTCATTTTATACGATGGAAAAGCTGTTGCATTTATATTGTATCTTATGCTTCTGGAGTAGACTTCTAAAGCCGTAGCTATTCGATGTGGTGGAGCAACGCCCAAGAGTGAAGCCTAGGTTGCAGGGAACGTAGAAATGACCATAGCTTTCACACTGGTTGCAATTATTCGTTTTATACATTGGAAAAACAGTTCTATTTATTTTGTATTTTATGCTTCGGGCGTTGACTTCCAAGGCCCTAACTATTCAATCTGGTGGAGCAACGCTCTAGAGCGAAGCCTAGGTTGCCCGGAACGTAGAAATGACCTTGACTTTCACACTTTTGCAAATATACATTATATACGGTGGAAAATGTGTTGTATTTATATTGTATTTTATGCTTCAGGCGTTGACTTCTTAGGCCCTAGCTATTCGATCTGTTGGAGCAACGCCCTAGAGTGAAGCCTAGGTTGCACGGAACGTAGAAATGACCATCTCTTTCACACTGGTTGCAATTATTCCTGTTATACGATGAAAAGCTGTTGTATTTATATTGTATTTTATGCTTCTGGCGTTGACTTCTTAGGCCCTAGCTATTCGATCTGGTGGAGCAACGCCCTAGAGTGAAGCCTAGGTTGCACGGAACGTAGAAATGACCATCTCTTTCACACTGGTTGCAATTATTCCTGTTATACGATGAAAAGCTGTTGTATTTATATTGTATTTTATGCTTCTGGCGTTGACTTGTAAGGTCCTATCTATTCGATCTCGTGAGGCAACGTCCAAGAGTGAAGCCTGTGTTGCCCGAAACGTAGAAATGACCATTACCTTCATACTGGTTGCAATTGTTCCTGTTATACGATGGAAAGACTGTTGTATTTTTATTGTATTTTATGCTTCTGGCGTTGACTTCAGAGGCCCTAGCTATTCGGTCTGGTCGAGCAACGCCCTAGAGTGAAGCCTAGGTTGCCCGTAACGTAGAAATGACCGTTACATTCACAATGTTTGCAATCATTCATTGTATACGATGGAAAAACTGTTGTATCTATATTGTATTTTATGCTCCTGGCGTTGACTTGTTAGGCCCTAACTATTCGAACTGGTGGAACAACGCCCTAGAGAGAAGCCTAGATTGACCGGTACGTAGAAATGACCATTACCTTCAGGCTTGTTGCAATTATTCATTTTATACAATGGAAAAACTGTTGTATTTATATTGTATTCTCTGCTTCTGGCGTTGACTTCTAAGGTACTAGCTATTCGATCTCGTGGAGCAACGTCCAAGAGTGAAGCCTATGTTGCCAGGAACGTAGAAATGACCATTACTTTCACACTAGTTGCAATTATTCGTTTTGTACAATGGAAAACCTGTTGTATTTTTATTGTATTTTATGTGCCTGGCCTTGTTTTTTGTGCCCCTAACTATTCGATCTGGTGGAGCACGCCCTAGACTGAAGCCTAGGTTAACCGGTACGTAGTAATGACCATTACTTTCACACTGGTTGCAATTATTCGTCTTATACTAAGGAAAGGCTGTTGTATTTTTATTGTATTTTATGCTTCAGTAGTTGACTTCTAATGCGCTAGCTATTTGATCTGGAGGAGCAACGCCCTCGAGTGAAGCTTAGGTTGCCCGGAACGTAGAACAGACCATTACTTTCACACGGGTTGCAATTTTTCCTGTTATACAATGGAAAAACTTCTGTATCTATATTGTATTTTATGCTTCCGACGTTGACTTCTACGGCCCTATTTCTTCGGTCCGGTGGAGCAATGCCTCAGAGTTAAGTCAAGGATGCCCGGAACGTAGAAATGGCTATTACTTTCACACTGGTTGCAATTAATCGTTTTATACGATGGAAAAGCTGTTGTATTTAAATTGTATATTATGCTTCTGGCGTTGACTTCTTAGGCTCTAACTTTTCGATCTGGTGGAGCAAGGCCCTAGAGTGAAGCCTAGGTTACCCGGAACGTAGATATAATTATAACTTTCACTCGGGTTGCAATTCTTCGTTTTATACGATGGAAATGCTGTTGTATTTATTTTGTATTTTATGCTTCTGGCGTTGACTTCTTAGGACCTAACTATTCAATCTGATGGAGCAACGCCCTGGAGTGAAGCCTAGGTTGCCCGGAACGTGGTAAAGGCCATTACATTCACACTGGTTGCAATTATTCCTATTATACGATGGAAAGGCTGTTGTATTTTAATTGTATTTTATGCTTCTGGCGTTGACTTCTTAGGCCCTAACTATTCGATCTGGTGGAGGAACGCCCTATAGTGAAGCCTATGCTGCCCGGAACGTAGTAATGACCGTTACATTCACAATGTTTGCAATTAACCATTTTATACGATGGAAAAACTGGTGTATTTATATTGTATTTTATGCTTCTGGCGTTGACTTCTAAGGCCGTAGCTATTCGATGTGGTGGAGCAAGGCCCTATAGTGAAGCCTAGGTTGCACGGAACATAGAAATGACCATAACTTTCACACTGGTTGCTATTATTCGTTTTGTATGCTGGAAAAACTGTTGCACTTATACTGTATTTTATGCTTCTGGCGTTGACTTCTAAGGCCCTAACTATTCGATCTGGTAGAGCAACGCCCTAGAGTGTAGCCTAGGTTGCAGGGAACGTAGAAATGACTGTTACTTTCACAATGTTTGCAATTATTAATTGTATACGATGGAAAAACTGTTGTATTTATATTGTATTTTATGCTTCTGGCATTGACTTCTAAGATCCTAGCTATTCGATTCGGTGGGGCAACGTCCAAGAGTGAAGCCTAGGTTGCCCGGAACGTAAAAATGACCGTTACTTTCACAATGCTTGCTATCATTCGTTGTATACGATGGAAAAACTGTTATATTTATATTGCATTTTATGCTTCTGGCGTTGACTTCTAAGGACGTAGCTATTCGATGTGGTGGAGCAACGCCCTAGAGTGAAGCCTAGGTTGCACGGAACGTAGAAATATACATAACTTTCACACTGGTTGCAATTATTCCTTTTATACAATGGAAAAATTGTTCTATTAATTTTGTATTTTATGCTTCGGCCGTTGTCTTCTAAGGACGTAGCTATTCGATGTGGTGGAGCAACGCCCTAGAGTGAAGCCTAGGTTGCACGGAACGTAGAAATGACCATAACTTTCACACTGGTTGCAATTATTCATGCTATACGGTGGAAAATCTGTTGCATTTTTATTGTATTTTCTGCATCTGGCTTTGACTTCTATGGTCCTAGCTATTCGATCTGGACTGGCAACGTCCAAGCGTGAAGCCTATGTTGTCCGGAACGTAGAAATGACCATGACTTTCACACTGGTTGCAATTACTCGTTTTATACAATGGAATAGCTGGTGTATTTATATTGTGTTTTATGACTCTGGCGTTGACTTCTAAGGCCGTAGCTATTCGACGTGGTGGAGCAACGCCCGAGAGTGAAGCCTAGGTTGCCCGGAACGTAGAAATGGCCATACATTTCACACTCGTGCAATTATTCGTTTTAGACGATGCAAAAGCTATTGTATTTATTTTGTATTTTATGCCTCTGCCGTTGCCTTCTTAGGCTCTAACTATTCGATCTGGTGGACCAACGCCCCAGAGTGAAGCCTAGGCCTCCCGGAGCGTAGAAATGGCCATTACTTTCGCACTGGATGCATTTATTCCTGTTATACGATGAAAAAACTGATGCATTTTTATTGTATTTTCTGCATCTGGCTTTGACTTCTAAGGCCGTAGCTATTCGATGTGGTGGAGCAACGCCCGAGAGTGAAGCCTAGGTTGCCCGGAACGTAGAAATGACCATAACTTTCACACAGGTTGCTATAATTCGTTTTATACGATGGAAGAATTGCTGTACTTATATTGTATTTTATGCATCTTGCGTTGACTTCTAAGGCCGTAGCTATTCGGTGTGGTGGAGCAACGCCCAAGAGTGAAGCCTAGGTTGCCCGGAACGTAGAAGCGACCATTACTTTCAGACTGTTTGCGATTATTCATTTTATACGATGGAAAAGCTGTTGCATTTATATTGTATCTTATGCTTCTGGAGTAGACTTCTAAAGCCGTAGCTATTCGATGTGGTGGAGCAACGCCCAAGAGTGAAGCCTAGGTTGCAGGGAACGTAGAAATGACCATAGCTTTCACACTGGTTGCAATTATTCGTTTTATACATTGGAAAAACAGTTCTATTTATTTTGTATTTTATGCTTCGGGCGTTGACTTCCAAGGCCCTAACTATTCGATCTGGTGGAGCAACGCTCTAGAGCGAAGCCTAGGTTGCCCGGAACGTAGAAATGACCTTGACTTTCACACTTTTGCAAATATACATTATATACGGTGGAAAATGTGTTGTATTTATATTGTATTTTATGCTTCAGGCGTTGACTTCTTAGGCCCTAGCTATTCGATCTGGTGGAGCAACGCCCTAGAGTGAAGCCTAGGTTGCACGGAACGTAGAAATGACCATCTCTTTCACACTGGTTGCAATTATTCCTGTTATACGATGAAAAGCTGTTGTATTTATATTGTATTTTATGCTTCTGGCGTTGACTTGTAAGGTCCTATCTATTCGATCTCGTGAGGCAACGTCCAAGAGTGAAGCCTGTGTTGCCCGAAACGTAGAAATGACCATTACCTTCATACTGGTTGCAATTGTTCCTGTTATACGATGGAAAGACTGTTGTATTTTTATTGTATTTTATGCTTCTGGCGTTGACTTCTGAGGCCCTAGCTATTCGGTCTGGTCGAGCAACGCCCTAGAGTGAAGCCTAGGTTGCCCGTAACGTAGAAATGACCGTTACATTCACAATGTTTGCAATCATTCATTGTATACGATGGAAAAACTGTTGTATCTATATTGTATTTTATGCTTCGGCCGTTGTCTTCTAAGGACGTAGCTATTCGATGTGGTGGAGCTACGCCCTAGAGTGAAGCCCAGGTTGCCCGGAACGCAGTAATGACCGTTACATTCACTCTGGTTGTAATTATTCCTGTTATACGGTGGAAAAACTATTGTATCTATATTGTATTTTATGCTTCTGGCGTTGACTGCTAAGGCCGTAGCTATTCGATGTGGTGGAGCAACGCCCTAGAGTGAAGCCTACGTTGCGCGGAACGTAGAAATGACCATCTCTTTCACACTGGTTGCAATTATTCCTGTTATACGATGGAAAAGCTGTTGTATTTATATTGTATTTTATGCTTCTGGCGCTGACTTGTAAGATCCTATCTATTCGATCGCGTGAGACAACGTCCGAGAGTGAAGCCTATGTTGCCCGAAACGTATAAATGACCATCACCTTCATACTGGTTGCAATTATTCCTGTTATGCGATGGAAAGACTGTTGTATTTTTATTGTATTTTATGCTTCTGGCGATGACTTCTAAGGCCCTAGCTATTCGATCTGGTGGAGCAACGCCCTAGAGTGAAGCCTAGGTTGCCCGAAACGTAGAAATGACCATAGCTTTCACACTGGTTGCAATTATTCGTTTTATACAATGGAAAAACTGTTCCATTTATTTTGTATTTTATGCTTCGGGCGTTGACTTCTAAGGCCCTAACTATTCGAGCTGGTGGAGGAACGCCCTAGAGTGAAGCCTAGGTTGCCCGGAACGTAGAAATGACCATTACTTTCACACTGTTTGCACTTATTCATTTTATACGATGGAAAAACTGTTGTACTTATGTTGTATTTTATTCCTCTGGCGTTGAGTGCAAAGTCCCTAGCTATTCGATCTGGTGGAGCAACGCCCTAGAGTGTAGCCTAGGTTACCCGGAACGTAGAAATGACCTGTACCTTCACACAGGTTGCAGTTATTTCTTTTCTACGATGGAAAAACTGATGCATTTTTATTGTATTTAATGATTCTGGCGTTGTATTCAAAGTCCCTAACTATTCGATCTGGTGAAGCAACGCCCTAGAGTTGAGCCTAGGTTGCCCGTAACGTAGAAATGACAATAACTTTCACACTGGTTGCAATTATTCGTTTTATGCGATGGAAAGGCTGTTGTATTTATATTGTACTTTTTGCTTCCGGCGTTGACTTCTAAGGCCGTATGTATTCGATCTGGTGGAGCAATGCCACAGAGTTAAGTCTAGGATAACCGGAACGTAGAAATGGCCATTACTTTCACACTGGTTGCAATTATTCGTTTTAGACGTTGGAAAAACTATTGTACATATATCGTATTTTATGCTTCTGGCGGTGACTTCATAGGCCGTAACTATTCGATCTGGTGGAACAACGCCCTAGAGTGAAGCCTAGGTTGCCCGGGTCGTAGAAATGACCATAACTTTCATACAGGTTGCTATTATTCGTTTTATACGATGGAAAAACTGCTGTACTTATATTGTATTTTATGCTTCTGCCGTTGACTTCTGAGGACCTAACTATTCGATCTGGTGGATGAACGCCCTAGAGTGAAGCCTAGGTTGCTCGGAACGTAAAAATGACCATCACCTCCACACTGGTTGCAATTATTCCTGTTATACAATGGAAAAGCTGTTGTACTTTTATTGCATTTTATGGTTCGCCCGTTGACTTCTAAGGCCTTAATTATTCGATCTGGTGGAGCAACGCCCTACAGCGAAGCCTAGGTTGCCCGGAACGTAGAAATGACCATTACCTTCACACTGTCTGTGATTATTCATTTTATACGATGGAAAAACTGTTGTACTTATGATGCATTTTATTCTTCTGGCGTTGAATTCTAAGTCCCTAGCTATTCGATCTGGTGGAGCAACGCCATAGAGTGAAGCGTAGGTTACCCGGAACGTAGAAATGACCAGTACTTTCACACTGGTTGCAGTTATTCCTCTTATACAATGGAAAAACTGTTATATTTTTATTGTATTTTATGCTCCTGGCGTTGTATTCCAAGCCCTTAACTATTCGATCTGGTGGCGCAACGCCCTAGAGTGAGGCCTAGGTTGCCCGGAACGTAGAAATGACCATAACTTTCACACAGGTTGCTATAATTCGTTTTATACGATGGAAGAATTGCTGTACTTATATTGTATTTTATGCATCTTGCGTTGACTTCTAAGGCCGTAGCTATTCGGTGTGGTGGAGCAACGCCCAAGAGTGAAGCCTAGGTTGCCCGGAACGTAGAAGCGACCATTACTTTCAGACTGTTTGCGATTATTCATTTTATACGATGGAAAAGCTGTTGCATTTATATTGTATCTTATGCTTCTGGAGTAGACTTCTAAAGCCGTAGCTATTCGATGTGGTGGAGCAACGCCCAAGAGTGAAGCCTAGGTTGCAGGGAACGTAGAAATGACCATAGCTTTCACACTGGTTGCAATTATTCGTTTTATACATTGGAAAAACAGTTCTATTTATTTTGTATTTTATGCTTCGGGCGTTGACTTCCAAGGCCCTAACTATTCGATCTGGTGGAGCAACGCTCTAGAGCGAAGCCTAGGTTGCCCGGAACGTAGAAATGACCTTGACTTTCACACTTTTGCAAATATACATTATATACGGTGGAAAATGTGTTGTATTTATATTGTATTTTATGCTTCAGGCGTTGACTTCTTAGGCCCTAGCTATTCGATCTGGTGGAGCAACGCCCTAGAGTGAAGCCTAGGTTGCACGGAACGTAGAAATGACCATCTCTTTCACACTGGTTGCAATTATTCCTGTTATACGATGAAAAGCTGTTGTATTTATATTGTATTTTATGCTTCTGGCGTTGACTTGTAAGGTCCTATCTATTCGATCTCGTGAGGCAACGTCCAAGAGTGAAGCCTGTGTTGCCCGAAACGTAGAAATGACCATTACCTTCATACTGGTTGCAATTGTTCCTGTTATACGATGGAAAGACTGTTGTATTTTTATTGTATTTTATGCTTCTGGCGTTGACTTCTGAGGCCCTAGCTATTCGGTCTGGTCGAGCAACGCCCTAGAGTGAAGCCTAGGTTGCCCGTAACGTAGAAATGACCGTTACATTCACAATGTTTGCAATCATTCATTGTATACGATGGAAAAACTGTTGTATCTATATTGTATTTTATGCTTCTGGCGTTGACTTCTAAGTCCGTAGCTATTCGATGTGGTGGAGCTACGCCCTAGAGTGAAGCCTAGGTTGCCCGGAACGCAGTAATGACCGTTACATTCACTCTGGTTGTAATTATTCCTGTTATACGGTGGAAAAACTATTGTATCTATATTGTATTTTATGCTTCTGGCGTTGACTGCTAAGGCCGTAGCTATTCGATGTGGTGGAGCAACGCCCTAGAGTGAAGCCTACGTTGCGCGGAACGTAGAAATGACCATCTCTTTCACACTGGTTGCAATTATTCCTGTTATACGATGGAAAAGCTGTTGTATTTATATTGTATTTTATGCTTCTGGCGCTGACTTGTAAGATCCTATCTATTCGATCGCGTGAGACAACGTCCGAGAGTGAAGCCTATGTTGCCCGAAACGTATAAATGACCATCACCTTCATACTGGTTGCAATTATTCCTGTTATGCGATGGAAAGACTGTTGTATTTTTATTGTATTTTATGCTTCTGGCGATGACTTCTAAGGCCCTAGCTATTCGATCTGGTGGAGCAACGCCCTAGAGTGAAGCCTAGGTTGCCCGAAACGTAGAAATGACCATAGCTTTCACACTGGTTGCAATTATTCGTTTTATACAATGGAAAAACTGTTCCATTTATTTTGTATTTTATGCTTCGGGCGTTGACTTCTAAGGCCCTAACTATTCGATCTGGTGGAGGAACGCCCTAGAGTGAAGCCTAGGTTGCCCGGAACGTAGAAATGACCATTACTTTCACACTGTTTGCACTTATTCATTTTATACGATGGAAAAACTGTTGTACTTATGTTGTATTTTATTCCTCTGGCGTTGAGTGCAAAGTCCCTAGCTATTCGATCTGGTGGAGCAACGCCATAGAGTGAAGCGTAGGTTACCCGGAACGTAGAAATGACCAGTACTTTCACACTGGTTGCAGTTATTCCTCTTATACAATGGAAAAACTGTTATATTTTTATTGTATTTTATGCTCCTGGCGTTGTATTCCAAGCCCTTAACTATTCGATCTGGTGGCGCAACGCCCTAGAGTGAGGCCTAGGTCGCGCGGAACGTAGAAATAAGCATTACATTCACACTGGTTGCAATTACTCCAGTTATGCGAAGGAAAAACTGTTGTAACTTTATTATATTTTATGCTTCGGGCGTTGACTTCTAAGGCCCTAAATATTCGATCTGGTGGAGCAACGCCCCAGAGTGAAGCCTAGGTTGCCCGGAACGTAGAAATGACCATAACTTTCACACTAGTTGCAATTATCCGTTTTATACGATGGAAAAACTGTTGTATTTTTATTGGACTTTATGCATCTTGCGTTGACTTCTAAGGCCGTAGCTATTCGGTGTGGTGGAGCAACGCCCAAGAGTGAAGCCTAGGTTGCCCGGAACGTAGAAGCGACCATTACTTTCAGACTGTTTGCGATTATTCATTTTATACGATGGAAAAGCTGTTGCATTTATATTGTATTTTATGCTTCTGGAGTAGACTTCTAAAGCCGTAGCTATTCGATGTGGTAGAGGAACGCCCTAGAGTGAAGCCTAGGTCGCCCGGAACGTAGAAAAGACCATCACTTTCACCCTCGTGCAATTATTAGTTTTAGACGATGGAAAAACTATTGTATCTATTTTGTATTTTATGTTTCTGACGTTGAATTCTAAGTCCCTAACTATTCGATCTCGTGAAGCAACGCCCTGGAGTGAAAACTAGGTTGCCCGGAACGTAGAAATGACTATTACTTTCACACTGTCTGCAGATATACATTATATACGATGGAAAAGCTGTAGTACTTAAATTGTATATTATGCTTCTGGCGTTGGCTTCTAAGGCCCTAACATTTCGATCTGGTGGAGCAACGCTCTGGAGTAAAGCCTAGGTTGCCCGGAACGTAGAAATGACCATAACCTTCACACTGTTTGCAAATATACATTATATACGATGGAAAAGCTGTAGTATTTAAATTGTATTTTATGCTTCTGACGTTAACTTCTAAGGCTGTAGCTATTCGATCTGTTGAGGCAACGTCCAAGAGTGAAGCCTATGTTGCGCGAGACGTAGAAATGACCATTACCTTCACGCTTGTTGCAATTATTCCTGTTATACGATGGAAAAACTGTTGTATTTTTATCGTATTTTATGCTGCAGGAGTTGACTTCTAATGCCCTAGCTATTCGACCTGGAGGAGCAACGCCCTCGAGTAAAGCCTGGGTAGCCCGGAGCGTCGAAATGACCATTACTTTCATACTGTTTGCAATTATTCATTTCATACACTGGAAAAACTGTTGCATTTATACTTTGTTTTACGCTTCGGGCGTTGAATTCTATGTCCCTAACTATTCGATCTGATCGAGCAACGCGCTAGAGTGAAGTCTAGGTTGCCCGGAACGTAGAAATGACCTGTACTTTCACACTGTTTGCAAATATACATTATATACGATGGAAAAGTTGTTGTATTTATATTGTATTTTATGCTTCTGGCGTTGACTTCTAAGTCCCTAGCTATTCGATCTGGTGGAGCAACGCCCTAGAGCGAAACCGAGGTTGCCCGGAACGTAGAAATGACCTGTACTTTCACACTGTTTGCAAATATACATTATATACGATGGAAAAGCTGTTGTATTTATATTGTATTTTATGCTTCTGGCGTTGACTTTGTAGGCCCTAACTATTCGATATGGTGGAACAACGCCCCAGAGTGAAGCCCAGGTTGCCCGGAACGTAGAAATGACCATATCTTTCACACTGGTTGCAATTATCACCTGTTATAGGATGAAAAAAATGTTGTATTTTTATTGTATTTTATGCTTCAGGCGCTGACTCCTAAGGACCTAACTATTCGATGTGGTGGAGCAACGCCCTAGAGCAAAACCTAGATTGGCCGCAACGTAGAAATGACCATTACCTTCAAGCATGTTGCAATTATTCCTGTTATACGATGGACAAACTGTTGGATTTTGATTGTACTTTATGCTTCTGGCGTTGACTTCTAGGGCACTATGTATTCGATCTGGTGGAGGAATGCCTCAGAGTTAAGTAGGATGCCCGGAACGTTGAAATGGCCATTACTTTCATACTGGTTGAAATTATTCGTTTTATACGATGGAAAAACTGTTGTATTTATGTTGTATTTTATGCTTCGGGCGTTGACTTCCAAGGGCCTAACTAGTCGATCTGGTGGAGCAACGCCCTAGAGTGAAGCCTAGGATGCCCGTAACGTAGAAATGACCATTACATTCACACTGTTTGCAATTATTCACTTTATAGGATGGAAAAACTGTTGTACTTATGTTGTATTTTATGCTTCAGACGTTGACTTCTAAGCCACTAACTATTCGATCTGGTGGAGCAACGCCCTAGAGTGAAGCCTAGGTTGCCCGGAGCGTAGAAATGACCATAACTTTCACACTGGTTGCAACTATTCGTTTTATACGATGGAAAGGCTGTTGTATTTATATTGTACTTTTTGCTTCGGCGTTGACTTCTAAGGCCGTATGTATTCGATCTGGTGGAGCAATGCCACAGAGTTAAGTCTAGGATGACCGGAACGTAGAAATGGCCATTACTTTCACACCGGTTGCAATTATTCGTTTTTGACGTTGGAAAAACTATTGTACATATATCGTATTTTATGCATCTGGCGTTGACTTCCAAGGCCCTAACTATTCGATCTGGTGGAGCAACGCCCTAGAGTGAAGCCTAGGATGCCCGTAACGTAGAAATGACCATTACTTTCACACTGGTTGCACTTATTAATGCTATACGATGGAAAACCTGTTGTATTTTTATTGTATTTTATGCTTCTGGCGTTGACTTCTTAGGCCCTAACTATTCGATCTGGTGGAAGAACTCCCTAGAGTGAAGCCTAGGTTGCTCGGAGCGTAGAAATGACCATCGCTTTCATACTGGTTGCAATTATTCCTGTTATACGATCGAAAAACTGGTGTATATTTATTGTTTTTTATGATTCGGGCATTGGCTTCTATGGCCCTACCCATGCGAGCTGGTGGAGCAACGCCCGAGAGTGAAGCCTAGGTTGCCCGGAACGTAGAAATGACCGTTACATTCACAATGTTTGCAATCATTCAATGTATACGATGGAAAAACTGTTGTATCTATATTGTATTTTATGCTTCTGGCGTTGACTTCTAAGGCCGTAGCTATTCGATGTGGTGGAGCAACGCCCTAGAGTGAAGCCTAGGTTGGCCGGAACGTAGTAATGACCGTTACATGCACTCTGGTTGCAATTATTCCTGTTATACGGTGGAAAAACTGTTGTATCTATATTGTATTTTATGCTTCTGGCGTTGACTTGTAAGGTCCTATCTATTCGATCTCGTGAGGCAGCGTCCAAGAGTGAAGCCTATGTTGCCCGAGACGTAGAAATGACCATTACCTTCATACTGGTTGCAATTGTTCCTGTTATACGATGGAAAGACTGTTGTATTTTTATTGTATTTTATGCTTCTGGCGTTGACTTCTGAGGCCCTAGCTATTCGGTCTGGTGGAGCAGCGCGCTAGAGTGAAGCCTAGGTTGCCCAGAACGTAGAAATGACCGTTACATTCACAATGTTTGCAATCATTCATTGTATACGATGGAAAAACTGTTGTATCTATATTGTATTTTATGCTTCTGGCGTTGACTTCTAAGGCCGTAGCTATTCGATGTGGTGGAGCAACGCCCTAGAGTGAAGCCTAGGTTGCCCGGAACGTAGTAATGACCGTTTCATTCACTCTGGTTGCAATTATTCCTGTTATACGGTGGAAAAACTGTTGTATCTATATTGTATTTTATGCTTCTGGCGTTGACTGCTAAGGCCGTAGCTATTCGATGTGGTGGAGCAACGCCCTAGAGTGAAGCCTAGGTTGCCTGGAACGTAGAAATGGCCATCACTTTCACACTGGTTGCAGTCATTCCTGTTATACGATGGAAAAACTGTTGTATTTTTATTGTATTTTATGCCTCTGGCATTGACTTCTTGGGCCCTAACTATTCGATCTGGTCGACCAACGCACCAGAGTGAAGCCTAGGTCGCCCGGAACGTAGAAATGACCAATACTTTCACTCTGGTTGCAATTATTCCTGTTATACGAAGGAAAAACTGATCTACTTTTACTGTATTTTATGCTTCTAGCGTTGACTTCTAAGGCCGTAGCTATTCGATGTGTTGGAGCACCGCCCCAGAGTGAAGCCTAGGTTGCATGGATCGTAGAAATGACCATAACTTTCACACTGGTTGCAATTATGCGTTTTATACAATGGAAAAACTGTTCTATTTATTTTGTATTTTATGCTTCGGGCGTTGACTTCTTAGGACCTAACTTTCGATCTGGTGGAAGAACGCCCTAGAGTGAAGCCTAGGTTGCTCGGAACGTAAAAATAACCATCACTTCCACACTTGTTGCAATTATTCCTGTTATACGGTGGAAAAACTATTGTATATTTTTGCATTTTATGCTTCTGGCGCTGACTTCTTAGGTCCTAACTATTGGATCTGGTGGATCAACGGTCTGGGGTTAAGCCTATGTTGCGCGGTACGTAGAAATGACCATAACTTTCACACTGGTTTCAACTACTCGTTTTATACAATGGAAAAACTGTTTTACTTTTATTGCATTTTATGGTTCGGCCGTTGGCTTCTAAGGCCTTAATTATTCGATCTGGTGGAGCAACGCCCTACAGCGAAGCCTAGGTTGCCCGGAACGTAGAAATGACCATTACCTTCACACTGTCTGCGATTATTCATTTTATACGATGGAAAAACTGTTGTACTTATGTTGTATTTTATTCTTCTGGCGTTGAATTCTAAGTCCCTAGCTATTCGATCTGGTGGAGCAACGCCATAGAGTGAAGCCTAGGTTACCCGGAACGTAGAAATGACCAGTACTTTCACACTGGTTGCAGTTATTCCTCTTATACAATGGAAAAACTGTTATATTTTTATTGTATTTTATGCTCCTGGCGTTGTATTCAATGCCCTTAACTATTCGATCTGGTGGCGCAACGCCCTAGAGTGAGGCCTAGGTCGCCCGGAACGTAGAAATAACCATTACATTCACACTGGTTGCAATTACTCCAGTTATGCGAAGGAAAAACTGTTGTAACTTTATTATATTTTATGCTTCGGGCGCTGACTTCTAAGGCCCTAAATATTCGATCTGGTGGAGCAACGCCCCAGAGTGAAGCCTAGGTTGCCCGGAACGTAGAATCGACCATTACTTTCACACTGTTTGCGATTATTCATTCTATACGATGGAAAAGCTGTTGCATTTATATTGTATTTTATGCTTCTGGAGTAGACTTCTAAAGCCGTAGTTATTCGATGTGGTGGAGCAACGCCCAAGAGTGAAGCCTAGGTTGCAGGGAACGTAGAAATGACCATAGCTTTCACACTGGTTGCAATTATTCGTTTTATACATTGGAAAAACTGTTCTATTTATTTTGTATTTTATGCTTCGGGCGTTGACTTCTAAGCCCCTAAGTATTCGATCTGGTGGAGCAACGCCCTAGAGTGAAGCCTAGGTTACCCGGAACGTAGAAATGACAGGTTATTTCACACTGGTTTCTGTTATTCCTGTTATACGATGGAAAAACTGTCGCATTTTTATTGTATTTTATGCTTCTGGAGTAGACTTCTAAGGCCGTAGCTATTCGATGTGGTGGAGCAACGCCCAAGAGTGAAGCCTACGTTGCACGAAACGTAGAAATGACCATAGCTTTCACACTGGTTGCAATTATTCGTTTTATACAATGGAAAAACTGTTCTATTTATTTTGTATTTTATGCTTCGCGCGTTGACTTCTAAGCCCCTAGCTATTCGATCTGGTGGAGCAACGCCCTAGAGTGAAGCCTAGGTTGCCCGGAACGTAGAAGTGACCATTACTTTCACACTGTTTGCACTTATTCATTTTATACGATGGAAAAACTGTTGTACTTATGTTGTATTTTATTCTTCTGGCGTTGAGTTCTAAGTCCCTAGCTATTCGATCTGGTGGAGCAACGCCCTAGAGTGTAGCCTAGGTTACCCGGAACGTAGAAATGATCATTACTTTCACACTGTTTGCAATTATTCATTTTATATGATGGAAAAACTGTTGTACTTTTGTTGTATTTTATTCTTCTGGCGTTGAATTCTAAGTCCCTAGCTATCGATCTGGTGGAGCAACGCCATAGAGTGAAGCCTAGGTTACCCGGAACGTAGAAATGACCAGTACTTTCACACTGGTTGCAGTTATTCCTCTTATACAATGGAAAAACTGTTACATTTTTATTGTATTTTATGCTCCTGGCGTTGTATTCAATGCCCCTAACTATTCGATCTGGTGGCGCAACGCCCTAGAGTGAGGCCTAGGTCGCCCGGAACGTAGAAAAAACCATTACATTCACACTGCTTGCAATTATTCCAGTTATGCGAAGGAAAAACTGTTGTAACTTTATTATATTTCATGCTTCGGGCGCTGACTTCTAAGGCCCTACATATTCGATCTGGTGGAGCAACGCCCCAGAGTGAAGCCTAGGTTGCCCGGAACGTAGAAATGACCATTACATTCACACTAGTTGTAATTATCCGTTTTATACGATGGAAAAACTGTTGTATTTTTGTTGGACTTTATGCTTCTTGCGTTGACTTCTAAGGCCGTAGCTTTCCGGTGTGGTGGAGCAACGCCCGAGAGTGAAGCCTAGGTTGCACGGAACGTAGAAATGACCATCTCTTTCACACTGGTTACAATTATTCCTGTTATACGATGAAAAGCTGTTGTATTTATATTGTATTTTATGCTTCCGGTGTAGACTTCTAAGGCCGTAGATATTCGATGTGGTGGAGCAACGCCCTAGAGTGAAGCCTAGGTTGCCGGAACGTAGAAATGACCTGTACTTTCACACAGGTTGCAGTTATTCCGGTTCTACGATGGAAAAACTGTTGCATTTTTATTGTATTTAATGCTTCTGGCGTTGTATTCAAAGTCGCTAACTATTCGAATCTGGTGAAGCAACGCTCTAGAGTTGAGCCTAGGTTGCCCGTAACGTAGAAATGACCATTACCTCCACACTGCTTGCAATTATACATTATATACGATGGAAAAGCTGTTGTAGTTATGTTGTATTTTATTCTTCTGGCGTTGAATTCTAAGTCCCTAGCTGTTCGATCTGGTGGAGCGACGCCCTAGAGTGAAGCCTAGGTTACCCGGAACATAGAAATGACCAGTACTTTCACACTGGTTGCAGTTATTCATCTTATACAATGGAAAAACTGTTAAATTTTTATTTTATTTTATGCTCCTGGCGTTGTATTCAAAGCCCCTAACTATTCGATCTGGTGGCGCAACGCCCTAGAGTGAGGCCTAGGTCGCCGGTAACGGAGAAATAACCATTACATTCACAGTGGTTGCAATTATTCCAGTTATGCGAAGGAAAAACTGCTGTAACTTTATTATATTTTATGCTTCGGGCGCTGACATCTAAGGCCCTAAATATTCGATCTGGTGGAGCAACGCCCTAGAGTGAAGCCTAGGTTGCCCGGAACGTAGTAATGACCATAACTTTCACACCAGTTGCAATTATCCCTTTTATACGATGGAAAAACTGTTGTATTTTTATTGGACTTTGTGCTTCTTGCGTTGACTTCTAAGGCCGTAGCCTTTCGGTGTGGTGGAGCAACGCCCATGGGTGAAGCATAGGTTGCCCGGAACGTAGAAACGACCATTACTTTCAGACTGTTTGCGATTATTCATTTTATACGATGGAAAAGCTGTTGTATTTATATTGTATTTTATGCTTCTGGAGTAGACTTCTAAGGCCGTAGATATTCGATGTGGTGGAGCAACGCCCAAGAGTGAAGCCTAGGTTGCACGGAACGTAGAAATGACCATAGCTCTCACACTGGTTGCAATTATTCGTTTTATACAATGGAAAAACTGTTCTATTTATTTTGTATTTTATGCTTCGGGCGTTGACTTCTAAGGCCCTAACTATTCGATCTGGTGGAGCAACGCCCTAGAGTGAAGCCTAGGTTGCCGGAACGTAGAAATGACCTGTACTTTCACACAGGTTGCAGTTATTCCTGTTCTACGATGGAAAAACTGTTGCATTTTTATTGTATTTAATGCTTCTGGCGTTGTATTCAAAGTCGCTAACTATTCGAATCTGGTGAAGCAACGCTCTAGAGTTGAGCCTAGGTTGCCCGTAACGTAGAAATGACCATTACCTCCACACTGCTTGCAATTATACATTTTATACGATGGAAAAGCTGTTGTAGTTATGTTGTATTTTATTCTTCTGGCGTTGAACTCTAAGTCCCTAGCTGTTCGATCTGGTGGAGCGACGCCCTAGAGTGAAGCCTAGGTTACCCGGAACGTAGAAATGACCAGTACTTTCACACTGGTTGCAGTTATTCCTGTTATACGATGGAAAGACTGTTGTATCTTTATTGTATCTTATGCGTCTGGAGTTGTTTTCTAAGGCCCTAACTACTCGATTTGCTGGACCAACGCCCCAGAGTGAAGCCTAGGTCGCCCGGAATGTAGAAATGACCATCACTTTCACTCTGGTTGCAATTATTCCTGTTATTCGACGGAAAAACTGTAGTATTTTTATTGTATTTTATGCTTCGAGCGTTGAATTCTAAGTCCCTAGCTATTCGATCTGGTGTAGCAGCGCCTTAGTGTGACGCCTAGGTTACCCGTAACGTAGAAATGACCAGTACTTTCACACTGGTTGCAGTTATTCCTGTTATACGATGGAAAGACTGTAGTATTTTTATTGTATTTTATTCTTCTGGCGTTGACTTCTTATGCCCTAACTATTCGATCTTGTGGAGCAACGCCCTAGAGTGAACCCTTGGTTGCCCGGAACGTAGAAATGACCATCACTTTCACACTGGTTGCAATTATTCTTTTTATACGATGGAAATACTGTTGTATTTTTATTGTATTTTATGCGTCTGGAGTTGTTTTCTAAGGCGCTAACAATTCGACCTGGTGGAGCAACGCCCAAGAGTGAAGCCTAGTTTGCACGGAACGTAGCAATGCCCATTACTTTCACATTGGTTGTAATTATTCCTGTTATACGATGGAATAACTGTTGTATTTGTATTGTATTTTATGCTTCGGGCGTTGGCTTCTTAGGCCCTAACTATTCGACCTGGTAGAGCAACGCCCAAGAGTGAAGCCCAGGTTATCGGAAACGTAGGAATGACCCTGACTTTCACACTCGTGCAATTATTCGTTTTATACGATGGAAAGACTATTGTATGTATTTTGTATTTTATGCTTCTGGCGTTGACATCTTAGGCCCTAACTATTCGATTTGCTGGACCAACGCCCCAGAGTGAAGCCTAGGTCGCCCGGAACGTAGAAATGACCATCACTTTCACTCTGGTTGCAATTATTCCTGTTATACGATGGAAAAACTGTAGTATTTTTATTGTATTTTGTGCTTGGGACGTTGACTTCTAAGGCCCTAGCTAATCGATTTGGTGGAGCAATGCCCTATAGTGGAGCCTAGGTTGCCCGAAACGTCGAAATGACCATTACTTTCACACTGGTTGCAATTATTCATGCTATACGATGGAAAAACTGTTGTATTTATATTGTATTTTATCCTCCTGGCGTTGACTTCTTAGGTCCTAGCTATTCGATCTGGTGGAGCAGCTCTCTAGAGTGAAGCCTAGGTTTCCCAGAGCGTAGAAATGACCATACCTTTCACACTCGAACTATTATTCGTTTTATACGATGGAAAAACTATTGTATTTATATTGTATTTTATGCTTCCGGCATTGACTTCCAAGGCCGTAGCTATTAGATGTGGTGGAATAACGCCCTAGAGTGAAGCCTAGGTTGCCCGGAACGTAGAAATGACCATTACTTCCAGACTGTTTGCACTTATTCGCTTTATACGACGGAAAAGCTGTTGTATTTATATTGTATTTTAAGCTTCTGGCGTTGACTTCTAAGGCCGTAGCTACTAGATGTGGTGGAATAACGCCCTAGAATGAAGCCCAGGTTGCCCGGAACGTAGGAATGGCCATTACTTTCACACTGTTTGCAATTATTCATTTTATACGATGGAAAAACTGTTTTACTTATATAGTATTTTATTCTTCTGGCGTTGAATTCTAAGTCCCTAGCTATTCGATCAGGTGGAGCAGCGCCCTAGAGTGAAGCCTAGGTTGCCCGGAACGTAGAAATGACCATTACTTTCACACTGTTTGCAAATGTACAGTATATACGATGGAAAAGCTGTTATATTTATATTGTGTTTTATGCTTCTGGCGTTGACGTCTTAGGCCCTAACTATTTGATCTGGCGGATCACCGCCCTAGAGTGAAGCCTAGATGCCTGGAACATAGAGAAGACCATTACCTTCACACTGGTTGCAATTATTCCTGTTATACGACGGAAAGGCTGTTGTATTTTTATTGTATTTTATGCTTCTGGCGTTGACTTCTTAGGCCCTAACTATTCGACCTGGTAGAGCAACGCCCAAGAGTGAAGCCCTTGTTGCCCGGAACGTAGAAATGACCATAACTTTCACTCTGGTTGCAATTATTCCTGTTATACGATGAAAAAACTGTTGTATTTTTATTGTATTTTATGCTTCGGGCGTTGACTTCTAAGGCCCTAGCTATTCGATTTGGTGGAGCAACGCCCTAGAGTGGAGCCCAGGTTATCGGAAACGTAGGAATGACCCTGACTTTCACACTCGTGCAATTATTCGTTTTATACGATGGAAAGACTATTGTATCTATTTTGTATTTTATGCTTCTGGCGTTGACATCTTAGGCCCTAGCTAATCGATTTGGTGGAGCAACGCCCTATAGTGGAGCCTAGGTTGCCCGAAACGTCGAAATGACCATAACTTTCACACTGGTTGCAATTATTCATGCTATACGATGGAAAAACTGTTGTATTTTTATTGTATTTTATGCTTCTGCCGTTGACTTCTAAGGTCCTAGTTATTCGAACTCCTGCGGCAACGTCCAAGAGTGAAGCCTATGTTGCCCGAAACGTAGAAATGACCATTACTTTCACACTGGTTGCATCTATTCTATTTGTACGATGGAAATACTGTTGTATTTTTACTGTATTTTATGCTCCGGGCGTTGACTTCTAAGGCCCTAGCTATTCGATTTCGTGGAGCAACGCCCTAGAGTGGAGCCTAGGTTGCCCGAAATGTAGAAATGAAAGTACTTTCACACTGGTTGTAGTTATTCGTGTTATGCGATGGAAAAACTGTTGCATTTTTGTTGTATTTTATGCTTCTGGCGTTGAATTCTAAGTCCCTAACCATTCGATCTCGTGGAGCAACGCCCTAGAGTGACTAGTAGGTTTCCCGGAACGTAGAAATGACCATTACTTTCACACTGTTTGCAAATATACATTATATACGATGGAAAACCTGTAATATTTATATTGTATTTTATGCTTCTGGCGTTGACTTCGTAGGCCCAAACTATTTGATATGGTGGGGCACCGCCCCAGAGTAAAGCCTAGGTTGCCCGGAACATAGAAAAGACCATTACCTTCACACTGATTGCAATTATTCCTTTTATACGATGGAAAGACTGTTGTATTTTTATTGTATTTTATGCTTCTGGCGTTGACTTCTTAAGCCCTAACTATTCGATTTGCTTTACCAATGCCCTAGAGTGAAGCCTTGGTTGCCCGGAACGTAGAAATGACAATCACTTTCACACTGGTTGCAATCATCCATTTTATGCGATGGAAAAACTGTTGTATTTATATCGTATTTTATGCTTCTGGCGTTTACTCCTTAGGTCCTGGCTATTCGACCTGGTGGAGCAGCGCCCTACAGTGAAGCCTAGGTTGCCCGGAACGAAGAAATGACCAGTACTTTCACACTGGTTGCAGTTATTCCTCTTATACGATGGAAAAACTGTTGTATTTATATTGTATTTTATGCTTCCGGCATTGACTTCTAAGGCCGTAGCTATTAGATGTGGTCGAATAACGCAGTAGAGTGAAGCCTAGGTTGCCCGGAACGTAGGAATGACCCTGACTTTCACACTCGTGCAATTCTTCGTTTTATACGATGGAAAGACTATTGTATCTATTTTGTATTTTATGCTTCTGGCGTTGACTTCTTAGGCCCTAACTATTCGATTTGCTGGACCAACGCCCCAGAGTGAAGCTTAGGTGGCCCGGAACGTAGAAATGACCATCACTTTCACTCTGGTTGCAATTATTCCTGTTATACGATGGAAAAACTGTAGTATTTTTATTGTATTTTGTGCTTCGGGCGTTGACTTCTAAGGCCCTAGCTAATCGATTTGGTGGAGCAACGCCCTATAGTGGAGCCTAGGTTGCCCGAAACGTCGAAATGACCAGTACTTTCACACTGGTTGCAGTTAATCCTGTTATACGATGGAAAAACTGTAGTATTTTTATTGTATTTTATTCTTCTGGCGTTGAGTTCTAAGACCCTAACTATTCGATCTCGTGGAGCAACGCCCTAGAGTGAAGCATAGGTTGCCCGGAATGTAGAAATGAGCATTACATTCACACCGTTTGCAATTATTCATGCTATGCTATGGAAACACTGTTGCGTTTATATTGTATTTTATGCTTCAGGCGTTGAATTCTAATTCCCTAACTATGTGATGTTGTGGACCGACGACCTAGAGTGAAGCCTGGGTTTCCCGGAACGTAGAAATGACCATTACTTTCCCACTGGTTGCAACTATTCCTGTTATACGATTTAAAGCTGTTGTATTTATTTAGTATTTTATGCTTCTGGCGTTGATTTCTAAGGCCCTAGCCATTCGATCTGGTGGAGTAGCGCCCTAGTATGAACTCTGGATTGCCCGGGACGTAGAAATGACCATATCCTTCACACTGGTTGCAATTATTCCTGTTATACCATGGAAACACTGTTGTATTTATATTGTATCTTATGCTTCTGGCGCTGACTTCTAAAGCCCTAGCCATTCGATCCGGCGGAGTGACGCCCTAGAGTGAAGCCTAGGTTGCCAGGAACGTAGAAGTGACCATAACTTTCACACTGGTTGCAATTATTCCAGTCATACGATGGAAAATACAATATGTAAAATACAATAAAAATACAACAGTTTTTCCATCGTGTAAAAGCAATAATTGCAATCAGTATGAAACTTATTGTCATTTCTCCGTTCCGGGCAACCTATACATCACTCTAGGGCGTCTGTCCACCAGATCGAATAGTTAGGGCCTAAGAAGTCAACGCCAGAAGCATAAAATACAAAATAAATACAACAGTTTTTCCATCGTATAAACGAATAATTCCTACGAGTGTGAAATGTACGGTCATTTCTTCGTTCCGTGCAACCTAGGCTTCACTCCAGGGAGGTGCTCCACCAGATCAAATAGTTAGGGCCTAAGAAGTCAACGCTAGAAGCATAAAAGGGAATATAAATACAAGAATTTTTCCACCTTATAACAGGAATAATTGCAAATAGTGTGAAAGTGATGGTCATTTCTACGTTCCTGGCAACCGTCGCTTCGCTCTAGGGCGTTAGTCTACCAGATCCAATTGTTAGGGCCTAAGAAGTCAACGCCAGAAGCATAAAATACAATAAAGATACAACAGGTTTTCCATCGTATGACAGGAATAATTGCAACCAGTGTGAAAGTAATGGTCATTTCTACGTTCCGGGCAACCTAGGCTTCACCCTAGGGCGTTGCTCCACCGGATCGAATAGCTAGTGCCTTAGAAGTCAACGCCCGAAGAATAAAATGCAATAAAACACAACAGTTTTTCCATCGTATAACAGGATTAATTGCAACCAGTGTGAAAGAGATGGTCATTTCTACGTTCCGGCCAACCTAGGCCTCACTCTAGGGCGTTGCTCAACCACATCGAATGGCTAGGACCTTAGATGTCAGAGCCAGAAGCAGAAAATACAATAAGAATGCAACAGTTTTTCAATCGTATAGCATGAATAATTGCAACCAGTGTGAAAGTAATGGTCATTTCTAGTGTTTAAAAAGCGTTTATATAACGGGCATTTGGCTCGTCCGCGAGATTCGTAATTTGTTGGTATACGTGACCGACCGAAGGTGGCCTTCGGTCGGAACATACGTTGTCCTAGCAGCAAAACACGATCAGCTGTCGTATGACTTGTTTTTGTCGTCAAAATTAAAGTTCAAACAAAGTAAGCGTTGTCGAGCAACGGTTTTGAACTCCAGGCTCGATGTCGAGTGGGCACATCGGAGCCTGAAGGAGAGAGAGAGTACATTGTACTACATTAGCACGAAACAAAAGATAATTTGTGAGCGCCGCGTAGTGGTAAAATTTGGCACGTCTTCCGCTTCGCGGAGACACGCGCGGCTCTCGCCCCAGTCGTCTTACGACAGCCTAGCTTGCAGCAGTCAGTGCGACCGTTCGTCAAGCGTTTCTCAGCTCAGCCAGTCTCCAGATTTCAAGTAGTTTGGTTACCAGACACTTGAAATCTCACTAGCTCTCAAAAGCTGAACCTCTGTCGCCGACAGACTAGGAAGCTCTGCTCGATTCGTACGTATAATACGTACGAAAGAGCACCTGGTTTGTTTTAGGAGACAATTGATCGAGATTTGCACTCTTGGAATCGGGGCCTGCCCTGATTCTCTGAGTCTCGTTTCGTCTCGGAGCAACAAAGGCCGCTGCCTGTTGGATTCCTGAGAGACGGGTTACAACAGAGAGAGATAACGTACGTGCCTATCACCTCTGCGTTACTCGTGCTCTGCCACCCCGTTTAGTAGCAACCCCCGTGTGACGAATAGAAGCACAGGGTAAGGTGAACGTAGTCGCGGAGCCTCTAGCCGTCCTCAGCCTCCAGGACCAGCAATTCGCTGGTTATAGCGTGTCCCTCCGCTCACGAATCCTTATGTTACTTGGATTCGTACGAAACGAATATTTTCAAAAGGTGCAAGGCGAAGAGAAGAGGTCCCTCCTCCTCTGTAGTCACTCGCTCATCGACTTCTTCTTCGCACCAGAAGAAGAGTCGATAATACAGTCCACTGCATTACCTTTGCGTTATAGGCAAGGTATTGCTATCCCCTCCAAATAGGCTCACGAGCGCAGCCTGAAGTTGGGAATCTTTGGTATAGCTAGACTTCCACTCTTGCTTACCGCCGCGGTTCCGCCGCTATCTCTCTTTTTCAGACGCCAACGTCGCTAAGAGGAGCGCCGGCGTCACCACCAGCCAGGGCCATCCGATCCACCGACGAGGACCGGAGCCAGCACCCAGCCCCCAGAAACTTTAAACAAACGTCGCTCAAAAGCCCTTTTAAGGGCCGACAAAATTTAAATCTTGGGTTTTCGTTTTCTTTCGTATCCCCTCAATCTCACCTCATCCGGACCTCCGTTGGATCCCTTATTTTAAGCGATTCCAACATCTACGTTTCGGGCAACATACGCTTCACTCTTGAACGTTGCCCCACGAGGTCGAATAGCTAGGACCTTAGAAGTCAGCGCCAGAAGCATAAAATACAATATACATACAACAGCTTTTCCATCATATAAAACGAATAATTGCAACTAGTGTGAAATTTATGGTCATTTCTTCGTTCGGGGCAACCTAGGGTTCACTCTAGGGCGTTCCTCCACAAGATCGAACAGTTAGGGCCTTAGAAGTCAACGCCAGAGGCAAAAAATACAATAAAAATGCAACAGTCTTCCCATTGTATAAAACGAATAATTGCAGCCAGTGTGGAAGTTATGGCCATTTCAACGCTCCGGGCATCCTAGACATAACTCTGAGGCATTGCTCCACCAGATCGAATACATAGGTCCTTAGAAGTCGACGACAGAAGCGTAAAATACAATAAAAATCCAACAGTTTGTACATCGTATAACAGGAATAATTGCAACCAGTGTGAAAGTAATTGTCATTTCCACCTTCCGGGAAACTAGGCTTCACTCTAGGGCGTTGCTCCACTACATCGAATAGCTACGGCCTTAGAAGTCAACGCCTGAAGCATAAAATACAATATAAATACGACAGCTTTACAATCGTATAACAGGAATAATTGCTGCCAGTGGGAAAGTGATGGTCATTTCTACGTTGCGTGCAACCTAGGCTTCAGTCTAGGGCGTTGTTCCACCAGATCGAATATATAGGGTCTTACAAGTCGACCCCAGAAGCATAAAGTACAATAAAAATCCAACAGTTTTTCCATCGTATATTAGGAATAATTGCAACAAGTGTGAAGGTAACGCTCATTTCTATGTTCCTCGCAACCTACGCTTCAGTTTAGGGCGTTGGTCCACAACGTCGAATAGCTCGGGCCTTAGAAGTCAACGCCCGAAGCATAAAATACAAAATAAATACAACAGTCTATCCATCGTATAAAACGAATAATTGCAACAAGTGTGAAGGTAATGGTCATTTCTACGTTCCGGGCAAGCTAGGCTTCACTCTAGGGCGTTGCTCCACCAGATCGAATTGGTAGGGCCATAGAAGTCAACGCCTGAAGCATAAAATATAGTAAAAATAGAACAGTCTTTCCATCGTATAACAGGAATAATTGCAACCAGTGTGAAGTTAATTGTCATTTCTACGATCCGGGCAACCTAGGCTTCACTCTAGGGCGTTGCTCCACCAGATCGAATTGGTAGGGCCATAGACGTCAACGCCCGAAGCATAAAATATAGTAAAAATAGAACAGTCTTTCCATCGTATAACAGGAATAATTGCAACCAGTGTGAAGGTAATTGTCATTTCTACGATCCGGGCAACCTAGGCTTCACTCTAGGGCGTTGCTCCACCAGATCGAATAGTTAGGTCGTAAGAACTCAACGCCAGAAGCATAAAATACAATATAGATACAACACCTTTTCCATCGTACAACAGGAATAATTGCAGCCAGTGTGAAAGTAATGGCCATTTATACGTTCCGGGCAGCCCAGGCTTCACTCTAGGGCGTTGCTCCACCAGATCGAATAGTTACGGCCTATAAGTCATCGCTAGAAGCATAAAATACAATATAAATACAACAGTTTTTCCATCGTATAAAATGAGTAATTGCAAACTTTATGAACGTAACGGTCATTTCTACGTTCCGGGCAATCTCGGCTTCACTCTAGGGCGATGCTCCACCAGATCGAATAGTTAGGGCCTAAGAAGTCAACGCCAGAAGTATAAAATACAATATAAATGCAACAGCTTTTCCATCGTATAAAACGAATAATTGAAAGCAGGGTGAAAGTAATGGTCATTTCGACGTGCCGGGCAACATAGGCTTCACTCCAGGGAGGTGCTCCACCACATCGAATAGCTAAGACCTTAGAAGGCAACGCCCGAAGCATAAAATATAATATAAATACAGAAGTTTTTCCATTGTATAACAGGAATAATTGCTGTCAGTGTGAATGTAATGGCCATTTCTACGTTCCGGGAATCCTAGACTTAACTCTGAGGCATTGCTCCACCAGATCGAAGAGTTAGGGCCTAAGATGTCCACGCCAGAAGCATAAAATACAAAATTAATACAACAGTCTTTCCATCGTATAAAACGAATAATTGCAACAAGTGTGAAGGTAATGGTCATTTCTACGTTCCGGGCAAGCTAGGCTTCACTCTAGGGCCTTGCTCCAGCACATCGAATAGCTACGGCCTTAGAAGTCAACGCCAGAAGCATAAAATACAATATAAATAAAATAGTTTTTCCATCGTATAAATTGAGTAATTGCAACCAGTGTGTATGTAATGGCCATTTCTACGTTCCGGGCAACCTAGGCTTCACTCTAGGGCGTTGTTCCACCAGATCGAGTTGTTAGGGCCTAAGAAGTCAACGCAAGAAGCATAAAATACAAAATAAATACAAGTGTTTTTCTCTCGTATGAAACGAATAATTGTAACCAGTGTGAACGTAATGGCCATTTCTACGTTCCGGGCATCATAGACTTAACTGTGAGGCATTGCTCCAGCAGAACGAATACCTAGGGCAATAGATGCCAACCCCAGAAGCATAAAGTACAATAAATATCCAACAGTTTGTCCATCGTATAACAGGAATGATTTCAACTAGTGTGAAGGTAATGGTCATTTCTACGTTCCGTGGAACCTAGGCAACCCCCTATAGCGTTGCTCCACCAGGTCGAATAGTTAGGGCCTTAGAAAACAACTACAGACGCATAAAATACAATATAAATACATCTGTTCTCCCATCGTACAACAGGAATAATTGCAACCAATGTGAAGGTAATGGTCATTTCTACGTTCCGGGCAACCTAGGCTTCACACTAGGGCGTTGCTCCACCACATGGCACAGCTACGGCCTATGAAGTCAACGCCTGAAGCATAAAATACAATATAAATACAACAGTTTTTCCATCGTATGACAGGAATAATTGCAACCAGTGTGAAAGATATGGTCATTTCTACGTTGCGGGCAACCTAGGCTTCACTCTTGGGCGCTGGTCTACCAGATCCAATAGTTAGGGCCTCAGAAGACAACGACAGAAGCACCAAATACAAAATAAATACAACAGTTTTTCCATCGCGTAAAACGAATAATTTCAAGCAGTGTGAAGGTAATGGTCATTTCTACGTTCCGGGCAACCTAGGCTTCACTCTGGGGCGTTGCTCCACCAAATCGAATAGTTAGGGCCTTTGAAAGCAACGCCAGACGCATAAAGTGCAATGTGAATACAACAGTTTTTCCATTGTATAAAACGAATAATTGCAACCAGTGTGAATGATATGGTCGTTTCTACGTTCCGGGCAACCTTGGCTTGACTCTAGGGCGTTGGTCCACCAGATCCAATAGTTAGGGCCTAAGAAGTCAACGCCAAAAGCACCAAATACAAAATAAATACAACAGTTTTTCCATCGAATAAAACGAATAATTGCAACCAGTGTGAAAGTAATGGTCATTTCTACGTTCCGGGCAACCTAGGCTTCACACTAGGGCGTGGCTCCACCACATCGAATAGCTAGGACCTTAGAAGTCAAAGTCAGAAGCGGAAAATACAATAAAAATTCAACAGTTTTTCCATCGTATAGCATGAATAATTGCAACATGTGTGAAAGTAATGATCAGTTCGACGTTCAGGGCAACCTAGGCTCCACTCTAGGGCGTTTCTCCACCACATCGAATAGCTAGGACCTTAGAAGTCAAAGTCAGAAGCGGAAAATACAATAAAAATTCAACAGTTTTTCCATCGTATAGCATGAATAATTGCAACATGTGTGAAAGTAATGATAATTTCGACGTTCCGGGCAACCTAGGCTCCACTCTAGGGCGTTGCTCCACAAGATCGAGTAGTTAGGGCCTTAGTAGTCAGCGGCCGAAGCGTAAAACACCATAAAGACACAACAGTTTTTCCATCGTATAACGGGAATAATTGCAACCAGTGTGAAAGTGGTGGTCGTTTCTACGTTCCGGGCAACCTAGGCTTCACTCTAGGGCGTCGGTCCGTCAGATCCAATAGTTAGGGCCTTAGGAGTCAACGCCCGAAGCATAAAATACAATATAAGTACAACAGTTTTTCCATTGTATAGCATGAATAATTGCAACCAGAGTGAACGTAATGGTCATTTCAATGATTCGGGCCACCTAGGCTTCGCTCTAGGGCGTTGGTCCACCATATCCAATAGTTAGGGCTTAAGAAGTCTACGCCAGAAGCATAAAATACAATATAAATACAACAGTCTTTCCATCGTATAAAATGAATAATGGCAAATATTGTGAAGGTAACGGTCATTTCTACGTGCCGGGCAACCTAGGCTTCGCTTTAGGGCGTTGTTCCAACAGATCGAATAGCTAGGGCCTTAGAAGGCAACGCACGAAACATAAAATACATTAAAAATGCAACAGTTTTTCCATCGTATAACAGGAATAACTGTAACCAGTGTGAAAGTAATGATCATTTCGACGTGTCGGGCATCCTAGACTTAACTCTGAGGCATTGCTCCACCAGATCGAAGCGTTAGGACGTTAGAGATCAACGCCAGAAGCATAAAATACAATATAAATACTACAGCTTTTCCATCGTATATAATGTGTATTTGCAAACAGTGTGAAAGTAATGGTCATTTCTACGTTCCGGGCAACCCAGTCTTCACACTAGGGCGTTGCTCCACGAGATCGAATAGTTAGGTACTTAGAATTCAACGCCAGAAGCATAAAATACCATAAAAATGCAACAGTTTTTCCATCGTATAACAGGAATAACTGCAACCAGTGTGAAAATAATGATCATGTCGACGTTTCGGGCATCCCAGACTTAACTCTGAGGCATTGTTCCACCAGGTCGAAGCGTTAGGACCTTAGAGATCAACGCCAGAAGCATAAAATACAATATAAATACAACAGTTTTTCCATCGTATAGCATGAAGAATTGCAACCAGATTGAAAGTAATGGTCATTTCAACGTTTCGGGCAACCTAGGCTTCACTCTAGGGCGTTGCTCCACCAGATCGAATAGCTAGGGCCTTAGAAGTCAACGCCCGGAACATTAAATACAATAAAAAGACAACAGATGTTCCATCGTATAACGGGAATAATTGCAACCAGTGTGAAAGTGATGGGCATTTCTACGTTCCTGGCAACCTACGCTTCACTCTAGGACGTTGCTCCACCAGATCGAATACATAGGGCCTTAGAAGGCAACGCCCGAAGCAAAAAATACAATATAAATACAACAGTTTTTCCATCGTATAGACGGAATAATTGCAACCAGTGTGACAGTTATGGTCATTTCTACGTTCTGGGCAGCCTAGGCTTCACTCTAGGGCGTTGCTCCACCACATCGAATAGCTAAGGCCTTAGAAGTCAAAGCCAGAAGCATAAAAAACAATATAAATACAACAGTTTTTCCATCGTATAAAACGAATCATTGGAACCAGTATGAAGGTAATGCTCATTTCTACGTTCCGGGCAACCTAGGCTTCACTCTAGGGCGTTGCTCCACCACATTGAATAGCTACGAGCTTAGAAGTCAACGGCAGAAGCATAAAATACAATACAAATACAACAGTTTTTCCATCCTATAAACGGAATAATTGCAACCAGTGTGAAAGTGATGGTGATTTCTACGTTCCGCGCAATCTAGGCTTCACTCTAGGGCGTTGCCCCACCAGATGGAATAGCTAGGGCCTTAGAAGTCAACGCCAGAAGCATAAAATGAAATAAAAATACAACAGCTTTTCCAACGTATAACAGGAATAATTGCAACCTGTGTGAAAGTAATGGCCATTTCTACGTTCCGTGCAACCTAGGTTTCACTCTAGGGCGTTGCTCCACCAGGTCGAATAGGTAGGGCCTTAGAAAACAACGCCAGACGCATAAAATACAATAAAAATACAACAGATTTTCCATCGTATAAAAGGAATAATTGCAACCAGTGTGAAAGTAGTGGTCATTTCTATGCTCCGGCCAACATAGGCTTCACTCTAGGGCGTTGCTCCACCAGGTCGAATAGTTAGGGCCTTAGAAAACAACGCCAGACGCATAAAATACAATAAAAATACAACAGATTTTCCATCGTATAAAAGGAATAATTCGAACCAGTGTGAAAGTAATGGTCATTTCTACGTTTCTGGCAACCTAGGCTTCGCTCTAGGTCGATTCTCCACCAGATCGAATAGCTAGGGCCTTAGAAGTCAACCTCCGAAGCACAATATACAATATAAATACAGAAGTTTTACCATGGTATAACGGGAATAATTGCAGTCAGTGTGAAAGTAATGGTCATATCTACGTTCCGTGCAACCTAGGCTTCACTCTAGGGCGTTGCTCCACCAGGTCGAATAGTTAGGGCCTTAGAAAACAACGCCAGACGCATAAAACGCAATAAAAATACAACAGATTTGCCATCGTGTAAAAGGAATAATTCGAACCAGTGTGAAAGTAATGGTCATTTCTACGTTCCGGGCAACACAGGCTTCACTCTAGGGCGTTGCTCCACCAGGTCGAATAGTTAGGGCCTTAGAAAAGAACGCCAGGTGCCTAAAATACAATAATAATACAACAGTTTTTCCATCGTATAAAAGGAATAATTCGAACCAGTGTGAAAGTAATGGTCATTTCTACGTTCCGGGCAACACAGGCTTCACTCTCGGACGTTGCCCCACGAGATCGAGTAGCTACGACCCTAGAAGTCAACGCCAGAAACATAAAATACAATATAAATAGTGAAGCTTTTCTATTGTATAGCATGAATAATTGCAACCAGTGTGAAAGTAATTTGTCATTTCTACGTTCCGGGCAACCTAGGCTTCACTCTAGGGCGTTGCTTCACCAGATCGAATAGCTAGGGCCTTAGAAGTCTACCCCAGAAGCGTAAAATAAAATAAAGATACAACAGTTTTTCCATCGTATAACAGGAATAAATGCAACCAATGTGATAGTAATGGCCATTTCTACGTTCCGTGCAACGTATGCTTCACTCTAGGGCGTTGCTCCACGAGATCGAATAGCTACGGCCTTAGAAGTCTACGCCAGAAACATAGAATAAAATAAAAGTACAACAGTTTTCCATCGTATAACAGGAATTATTGCAACCAGTGTGAAAGTAATGGTCATTTCTACGTTCCGTGCAACATAGGCTTCACTCATAGATGTTGCCCCACGAGATCGAGTAGCTAGGACCTTAGAAGTCAACGCCAGAAACATAAAATACAATAAAAATACAACAGTTCTTCCATAGTATAGCATGAATGATTGCAACCAGTGTGAAAGTACTTGTCATTTCTACGTTTGTGGCAACCTAGGCTTCACACTAGGTCGTTTCTCCACCAGATCGAATAGCTAGGCCTTAGAGGTCAACGCCCGAAGCACAAAATACAATATAAATACAACAGTTTTTCCATCGTATAAACGGAATAATTGCAACCAGTGTGAAAGTGATAGTGATTTCTACGTTCCGGGCAACCTAGGCTTCACTCTAGGGCGTTGCTCCACCAGGTCGAATAGCTAGGGCCCTAGAAGTCAACGCCAGAAGCATAATATAAAATAAAAATACAACAGTTTTTCCATCGTATAAGAGGAATAATTGCATCCTGTGTGAAAGTGATGGCCATTACTACGTTTCGGGCAACCTAGGCTTCACTCTAGGGCGTTGCTCCACCAGGTCGAATAGTTAGGGCCTTAGAAAACAACGCCAGGCGCCTAAAATACAATAATAATGCAACAGTTTTTCCATCGTATAAAAGGAATAATTCGAACCAGTGTGAAAGTAGTGGACATTTCTATGTTCCGGCCAACCTAGGCTTCACTCTAGGGCCTTGCTCCACCAGGTCGAATAGTTAGGTCCTTAGAAAACAACGCCAGACGCATAAAATACAATAAAAATACAACAGTTTTTCCATAGTATAGCATGAATAATTGCAACCAGTGTGAAAGTAGTGGTCATTTCTACGTTCCGGGCAACCTAGGCTTCACTCTAGGGCGTTGCTCCACCAGATCGAATATTTAGGGCCTAAGAAATCAGCCTCCGAAGCACAAAATACAATATAGATACAGAAGTTTTACCATGGTATAGCGGGAATAATTGCAACCAGTGTGAAAGTAATGGTCATTTCTACGTTCCGTGCAACCTAGGCCTCACACTAGGGCGTTGCTCCACCAGGTCGAATAGTTAGGACCTTAGAAAACAACGCCAAACGCATAAAATACAATAATATTACAACAGTTTTTCCATCGTATAAAACCAATAATTGCAACCGGTCTGAAAGTAATGGTCATTTCTACGTTCCGGGCAACCTAGGCTTCACTCTAGGGAGTTGCTCTACCACATTGAATAGCTACGAGCTTAGAAGTCAAAGCCAGAAGCATAAAATATAATACAAATACAAGAGTTTTTCCATCCTATAAACGGAATAATTGCAACCAGTGTGAAAGTAATGGTGATTTCTACGTTCCGCGAAATCTAGGCTTCACTCTAGGGCGATGCTCCACCAGATCGAATAGCTAGGGCCTTAGAAGTCAACGACAGAAGCATAAAATGAAATAAAAATACAACAGTTTTTCCAGCGTATAACAGGAATAATTGCAACCTGTGTGAAAGTAATGGCCATTTCTACGTTCCGTGCAACCTAGGTTTCACTCTAGGGCGTTGCTCCACCCGGTCGAATAGGTAGTGCCTTAGAAAACAACGCCAGACGCATAAAATACAATAAAAATACAACAGATTTTCCATCGTATAAAAGGAATAATTGCAACCAGTGTGAAAGTAGTGGTCACTTCTATTTTCCGGCCAACCTAGGCTTCACTCTAGGGCGTTGCTCCACCAGGTCGAATAGTTAGGGCCTTAGAAAACAACGCCAGACGCATAATATACAAAAAAAATACAACAGATTTTCCATCGTATAAACGGAATAATTCGAATCAGTGTGAAAGTAATGGTCATTTCTACGTTTCTGGCAACCTAGGCTTTACTCTAGGTCGATTCTCCACCAGATCGAATAGCTAGGGCCTTAGAAGTCAACCTCCGAAGCACAATATACAATATAAATACAAAAGTTTTACCATGGTATAACGGGAATAATTGCAACCAGTGTGAAAGTAATGGTCATATCTACGTTCCGTGCAACCTAGGCTTCACTCTAGGGCGTTGCTCCACCAGGTCGAATAGTTAGGGCCTTAGAAAACAACGCCAGACGCATAAAATACAATAAAAACACAACAGATTTTCCATCGTATAAAAGGAATAATTCGAACCAGTGTGAAAGTAATGGTCATTTCTACTTTCCGGGCAACACAGGCTTCACTCTCGGACGTTGCCCCACGAGATCGAATAGCTAGGACCTTAGATGTCAACGCCAGAAGCATAAAATGAAATAAAAATACAACAGTTTTTTCACCGTATAACAGGAATAATTGCAACCTGTGTGAAAGTAATGCCATTTCTACGTTCCGTGCAATCTAGGTTTCACTCTAGGGCGTTGCTCCACCAGGTCGAATAGGTAGGGCCTTAGAAAACAACGCCAGACGCATAAAATACAATAAAAATACAACAGATTTTCCATCGTATAAACGGAATAATAGCAACCAGTGCGAAAGTAGTGGTCACTTCTATTTTCCGGCCAACCTAGGCTTCACTCTAGGGCGTTGCTCCACCAGGTCGAATAGTTAGGGCCTTAGAAAACAACGCCAGACGCATAATATACAATAAAAATACAACAGATTTTCCATCGTATAAACGGAATAATTCGAATCAGTGTGAAAGTAATGGTCATTTCTACGTTTCTGGCAACCTAGGCTTTACTCTAGGTCGATTCTCCACCAGATCGAATAGCTAGGGCCTTAGAAGTCAACCTCCGAAGCACAATATACAATATAAATACAAAAGTTTTACCATGGTATAACGGGAATAATTGCAACCAGTGTGAAAGTAATGGTCATTTCTACGTTCCGTGCAACCTAGGCTTCACTCTAGAGCGTTGCTCCACCAGGTCGAATAGTTAGGGCCATAGAAAACAACGCCAGGCGCCTAAAATACAATAATAATACAACAGTTTTTCCATCGTATAAAAGGAATAATTCGAACCAGTGTGAAAGTAATGGTCATTTCTCCGTTCCGGGCAACACAGGCTTCACTCTAGGGCGTTGCTCCACTAGATCGAATAGCTAGGGCCTTAGGAGTCAACGCCAGGAGCATAACATGAAATAAAAATACAACAGTTTTTTCACCGTATAACAGGAATAATTGCAACCTATGTGAAAGTAATGGCCATTTCTACGTTCCGTGCAACCTAGGTTTCACTCTAGGGCGTTGCTCCACCAGGTCGAATAGGTAGGGCCTTAGAAAACAACGCCAGGCGCATAAAATACAATAAGAATACAACAGATTTTCCATCGTATAAAAGGAATAATTGCAACCAGTGTGAAAGTAGTGGTCATTTCTATGTTCCGACCAACCTAGGCTTCACACTAGGGCGTTGCTCCACCAGGTCGAATAGTTAGGGCCTTAGAAAACAACGCCAGACGCATAAAATACAATAAAAATACAAAAGATTCTCCATCGTATAAAAGGAATAATTCGAACCAGTGTGAAAGTAATGGTCATTTCTACGTTTCTGGCAACCTAGGTTTCACTCTAGGGCGTTGCTCCACCAGGTCGAATAGTTAGGGCCTTAGAAAACAACGCCAGACGCATAAAATACAATATAAATACAACAGATTTTCCATCGTATAACAAGAATAATTACAACCAGTGTGATAGTAATGGGCATACCTACGTTCCGTGTAACCTAGGTTTCACTCTAGGGCGTTGGACTACAAGGTCGAACAGTTGGGGCCATAGAAAAAAACTCCAGACGCATAAAATACAATATAAATACAACAGTTTTTCCACGGTGTAAAACGAATAATTGCAACCAGTAGGAAAATTATGGTCATTTCTACGTTCCGGGCAACCTAGGCTTCACCCTAGGGCGTTGCTCCACCAGATCCAATAGTTAGGACCTAAGAAGTCAACGCCAGAAGCATAAAATACAAAATAGATACAACAGTTTTTCCATCATATAACACGAATAATTGCAACCAGAGTGAAGGTGATGGTCATTATTAAGTTCCGGGCAACCTAGGCTTCACTCTAGAGCGTTGCTCCACCAAATCGAATAGCTAGGGCCTTAGAAGTCAACGCCAGAAGCACAAAATACAATATAAATACAGAAGTTTTACCATGGTGTAACGGGAATAATTGCAACCAGTGTGAAAGTAATGGTCATTTCTACGTTCCGTGCAACCTAGGTTTCACTCTAGGGCGTTGCTCCACCAGGTCGAATAGTTAGGGCCTTAGAAAACAACGCCAGACGCATAAAATACAATAATATTACAACAGTTTTTTCATCGTATAAAACCAGTAATTGCAACCGGTCTGAAAGTAATGGTCATTTCTACGTTCCGGGCAACCTAGGCTTCACACTAGGGCGTTGCTCCACCACATTGAATAGCTACGAGCTTAGAAGTCAACGCCAGATGCATAAAATACAATACAAATACAACAGCATTTCCATCGTATAACAGGAATGATTGCAACCAGTGTGAAAGTAATGGTCATTTCTACGTTCCGTGCAACCTAGGCTTCACTCTAGGTCGTTTCTCCACCAGATCGAAAGCTAGGCCTTAGAAGTCCACGCCCGAAGCACAAAATACAATATAAATACAACAGTTTTTCCATCCTATAAACGGAATAATTGCAACCAATGTGAAAGTGATGGTGATTTCTACGTTCCGCGCAATCTAGGCTTCACTCTAGGGCGATGCTCCACCAGATTGTGTAGCTAGGGCCTTAGAAGTCAACTCAAGAAGCATAGAATGAAATAAAAATACAACAGTTTTTCCAACGTATAACAGGAATAATTGCAACCTGTGTGAAAGTAATGGCCATTTCTACGTTCCGTACAACCTAGGCTTCACTCTAGGGCGTTGCTCCACCAGGCCGTATAGTTAGGGCCTTAGAAAACAACGCCAGACGCATAAAATACAATAAAAATGCAACAGATTTTCCATCGTATAAAAGGAATAATTCGAACCAGTGTGAAAGTAATGGTCATTTCTCCGTTCCGGGCAACACAGGCTTCACTCTAGGGCGTTGCTCCACTAGATCGAATAGCTAGGGCCATAGGGGTCAACGCCAGAAGCATAAAATGAAATAAAAATACAACAGTTATTCCATCGTATAACAGGAATAATTACAACCAGTGTGAAAGTAATGGGCACTTCTACGTTCCGTGCAACCTAGGCTTCACTGTAGGGCGTTGGTCCACCAGGTCGAATAGTTAGGGCCTTAGAAAACAACCCCAGACGCATAAAATACAATATAAATACAACAGTTATTCCATCGTATAACAGGAATAATTACAACCAGTGTGAAAGTGATGGTCATTTCTACGTTCCGGGCAACCTAGGCTTCAGTCTAGGGCGTGGTTCCCCCATATCGAATAGTTAGGGCCTAAGAAGCCTACACAAGAAGCATAAAATACAATGTAAATACCACAGTTTTTCCATCGTATAACAGGAATAATTGCAACCAGAGTGAAGGTGATGGTCATCTCTACGTTCCGGGCAACCTAGGCTTCACTCTAGAGCGTTGCTCCACCAGATCGAATAGCTAGGGCCTTAGAAGTCAACGCCAGGAGCACAAAATAAAATAAAAATACAACAGTTATTCCATCGTATAACAGGAATAATTACAACCAGTGTGAAAGTAATGGGCATTTCTACGTTGCGTGCAACCTAGGCTTCACTCTAGGGCGTTGCTCCACGAGATCGAATAGTTAGGGCCTAAGAAGTCAACGCCAGGAGCATAAAATACAATAGAAATACAACAGTTTTTCCATCGTATAACAGGAATAATTGCAATCAGTGTGAAGGGTATGGTCACTTCTACGTTCCGGGCAACCTAGGCTTCACTCCAGGGCGTTGCTGCACCACATCGAATAGCTACGGCCTTAGAAGTCAACGCCAGAAGCATAAAATGAAATAAAAATACAACAGTTTTTCCAACGTATAACAGGAATAATTGCAACCTGTGTGAAAGTAATGGCCATTTCTACGTTTCTGGCAACCTAGGCTTCGCTCTAGGTCGATTCTCCACCAGATCGAATAGCTAGGGCCTGAGAAGTCAACCTCCGAAGCACAATATACAATATCAATACAGAAGTTTTACCATGGTATAACGGGAATAATTGCAGCCAGTGTGAAAGTAATGGTCATATCTACGTTCCGTGTAACCTAGGCTTCACTCTAGGGCGTTGCTCCACCACGTCGAATAGTTAGGGCCTCAGAAAACAACGCCAGACGCATAAAACACAATAAAAATACAACAGATTTGCCATCGTGTAAAAGGAATAATTCGAACCAGTGTGAAAGTAATGGTCATTTCTACGTTCCGTGCAACGTATGCTTCACTCTAGGGCGTTGCTCCACCAAATCGAATAGCTAGGGCCTTAGAAGCCAACACCAGAAGCATAAAATAAAATAAAAATACAACCGATTTACCATCGTATAAAAGGAATAATTGCGTACAGTGTGAAAGTACTTGTCATTTCTACGTTTGTGGCAACCTAGGCTTCACCCTAGGTCGTTTCTCCACCAGATCGAATAGCTATGCCTTAGAGGTCAACGCCCGAAGCACAAAATACAATATAAATACAACAGTTTTTCCATCGTATAAACGGGATAATTGCAACCAGTGTGAAAGTGATAGTGATTTCTACGTTCCGGGCATCCTAGGCTTCACTCTAGGGCGTTGCTCCACCAGGTCGAATAGCTAGGGCCCTAGAAGTCAACGCCAGAAGCATAAAATAAAATAAAAATACAACAGTTTTTCCATCGTATAACAGGAATAATTGCATCCTGTGTGAAAGTAATGGCCATTACTACGTTTCGGGCAACCTAGGCTTCACTCTAGGGCGTTGCTCCATCAGGTCGAATAGTTAGGGCCTTAAAAAAACAACGCCAGGCGCCTAAAATACAATAGTAATGCAACAGCTTTTCCATCGTATAAAAGGAATAATTCGAACCAGTGTGAAAGTAGTGGACATTTCTATGTTCCGGCAAACCTAGGCTTCACTCTAGGGCCTTGCTCCACCAGGTCGAATAGTTAGGTCCTTAGAAAACAACGCCAGACGCATAAAATACAATAAAAATACAACAGTTTTTCCATAGTATAGCATGAATAATTGCAACCAGTGTGAAAGTAGTGGTCATTTCTACGTTCCGGGCAAGCTAGGCTTCACTCTAGGGCGTTGCTCCACCAGATCGAATATTTAGGGCCTAAGAAGTCAGCCACCGAAGCTCAAAATACAATATAGATACAGAAGGTTTACCATGGTATAACGGGAATAATTGCAACCAGTGTGAAAGTAATGGTCATTTCTACGTTCCGTGCAACCTAGGCCTCACACTAGGGCGTTGCTCCACCAGGTCGAATAGTTAGGGCCTTAGAAAACAACGCCAAACGCATAAAATACAATAATATTGCAACAGTTTTTCCATCGTATAAAACCAATAATTGCAACCGGTCTGAAAGTAATGGTCATTTCTACGTTCCGGGCAACCTAGGCTTCACTCTAGGGCACTGTGCCACCAGATCGAATAGTTAGGGCCTAAGAAGTCGACGCCAGAAGCATAAAATACAATATAAATACAACAGCTTTTCCACCATATATAATGTATATTTGCAAACTGTGTGAAAGTAAAGGTCATTTCTACGTTCCGGGCAACGTAGGTTTCGCTGTAGGGCGTTGCTCCACCAGATCGAATAGTTAGGGCCTAAGAAGCCTACACAAGAAGCATAAAATACAATATAAATACCACAGTTTTTCCATCGTATAACAGGAATAATTGCAACCAGAGTGAAGGAGATGGTGATTTTTAAGTTCCGGGCAACCTAGGCTTCACTCTAGAGCGTTGCTCCACCAGATCGAATAGCTAGGGCCTTAGAAGTCAACGCCAGAAGCGCAAAATAAAATAAAAATACAACAGTTATTCCATCGTATAACAGGAATAATTACAACCAGTGTGAAAGTAATGGGCACTTCTACGTTCCGTGCAACCTAGGCTTCACTCTAGGGCGTTGGTCCACCAGATCGAATAGTTAGGGCCTTAGAAAACAACTCCAGACGCATAAAATACAATATAAATACAACAGCTTGCCACGGTATAAAACGAATATTTGCAACCAGTATGAAAGTTATGGTCACTTCAAAGTTCCGGGCAACCTAGGCTTCACTCTAGAGCGTTGCACCACCAGATCGAATAGCTACGGCCTTAGAAGTCAACGCCAGAAGCACAAAATAAAATAAAAATACAACAGTTATTCCATCGTATAACAGGAATAATTACAACCAGTGTGAAAGTGATGGTCATTTCTACGTTCCGGGCAACCTAGGCTTCAGTCTAGGGCGTGGTTCCCCCATATCGAATAGTTAGGGCCTAAGAAGCCTACACAAGAAGCATAAAATACAATATAAATACCACAGTTTTTCCATCGTATAACAGGAATAATTGCAACCAGAGTGAATGTGATGGTCATCTCTACGTTCCGGGCATCCTAGACTTAACTCTAGGGCGTTGCTCTACCAGATCGGATAGCTACGGCCTTAGAAGTCAACGCCATAACTATAAAATACAATATAAATACAACAGTTTTTCCATTGTATAAAATGAATAATTGCAAACAGTGTGGAAGTAATGGGCCTTTCTACGTTCCGGGCAACCTAGGCTTCACTCTAGGGCCTTGCTCCACCAGATCGAATAGCTAGGGAATTAGAAGTCAACGCCAGAAGCATAAAATACAATAAAAATGCAACAGTTTTTCCATCGTATAACAGGAATAACTGCAACCAGCGTGAAAGTACTGGTCATTTCTATGTTTCCGGTAACCTAGGCTTCACTCTAGGGCGTTGCTCCACCAGATCGAATAGCTAGGGACTTAGAACTAAGCGCCAGAAGAATAAAATACAACATATGTACAACAGTATTTCCATCGTATAAAATGTATAATTGCAAGCAGTGTGAAGGTAATGGTCATTTCTACGTTCTGGGCAACCTAGGCTTCACTCTAGAGCGTTGCTCCACCAGATCGAATAGTTAGGGCCTTAGAAGTCAACGCACGAAGCGTAAAATACAAAATAAATAGAACAGTTTTTCCATTGTATAAAACGAATAATTGCAACCAGTGTGAAAGTTATGGTCATTTCTACGTTCCGGGCAACCTAGGCTTCACTCTAGGGCATTGTCCCACCAGATCGAATAGTTAGGGCCTAAGAAGTCAACGCCAGAAGCATAAAATACAATATAAATACAACAGATTTTCCAACGTATATTATGTATATTTGCAAACAGTGTGAAAGTGAAGGTCATTTCTACGTTCCGGGCAACCTAGGCTTCGCTCTAGGGCCTTGCTCCACCAGATCGAAAAGCTAGGGACTTAGAAGTCAACGCCAGAGCCATAAAATACAATAAAAATGCCACAGTTTTTCCATAGTGTAACAGGAATAATTGCAACCAGTGTGAAAGTACAGGTCATTTCTACGTTCCGGGCAACCTAGGCTTCGCTCTAGGGCCTTGCTCCACTAGATCGAATAGCTAGGGCCTTAGGAGTCAACGCCAGAAGCATAAAATGAAATAAAAATACAACAGTTTTTTCACCGTATAACAGGAATAATTGCAACCTGTGTGAAAGTAATGGCCTTTTCTACGTTCCGTGCAACCTAGGTTACACTCTAGGGCGTTGCTCCACCAGGTCGAATAGGTAGGGCCTTAGAAAACAATGCCAGACGCATAAAATACAATAAAAATACAACAGATTTTCCATCGTATAAAAGGAATAATTGCAACCAGTGTGAAAGTCGTGGTCATTTCTATGTTCCGGCCAACCTAGGCTTCACACTAGGGCGTTGCACCACCAGATTGAATAGTTAGGTCCTAAGAAGTCAACGCTAGAAGCATAAAATACGATATATGTACAAGAGCTTTTCCATCGTATCAAACGAATAAGTGCAACCAGTGTGAAAACAATGGCCATTTCTACGTTCCGGGCATCCTAGACTTAACTCTAGGGCGTTGCTCTACCAGATCGTATAGCTAAGGCCTTAGAAGTCAACGCCCGAAGCATAAAATACAATAAAAATACAACAGTTTTTCCATCGTATAACAGGAATAATAGCAACCAGAGTGAAGGCGATGGTCACTTCAAAGTTCCGGGCAACCTAGGATTCACTCTAGAGAGTTGCACCACCAGATCGAATAGCTAGGGCCATAGAAGTCAGCGCCAGAAGCACAAAATAAAATAAAAATACAACAGTTATTCCATCGTATAACAGGAATAATTGCAACCAGTGTGAACGTGATGGTCATTTCTACGTTCCGGGCAACCTAGGCTTCAGTCTAGGGCGTGGTTCCCCCATATCGAATAGTTAGGGCCTAAGAGGCCTACACAAGAAGCATATAATACAATATAAATACCACAGTTTTGCCATCGTATAACAGGAATAATTGCAACCAGAGTGAAGGTAATGGTCACTTCAAAGTTCCGGCCAACCTAAGCTTCACTCTAGAGCGTTGCTCCACCAGATCGAATAGCTAGGGCCTTAGAAGTCAACGCCAGAAGCACAAAATAAAATAAAAATACAACAGTTATTCCATCGTATAACAGGAATAATTACAACCAGTGTGAAAGTAATGGGCATTTCTACGTTCCGTGCAACATAGGCTTCACTCTAGGGCGTTGGTCCACCAGGTCGAATAGTTAGGGTCTTAGAAAACAACTCCAGACGCATAAAATACAATATAAATACAACACTTTTTCCACGGTGTAAAACGAATAATTGCAACCAGTAGGAAAATTATGGTCATTTCTACGTTCCGGGCAACCTAGGCTTCACCCTAGTGCGATGCTCCACCAGATCCAATAGTTAGGACCTAAGAAGTCAACGCCAGAAGCATAAAATACAAAATAGATACAACAGTTTTTCCATCCTATAACAGGAATAATTGCAACCAGTGTGAAAGTGATGGTCATTTCTACGTTCTGGGCAACCTAGGCTTTAGTCTAGGGCGTGGTTCCCCCATATCGAATAGTTAGGGCCTAGGAAGCCTACACAAGAAGCATAAAATACAATATAAATACCACAGTTTTTCCATCGTATAACAGGAATAATTGCAACCAAGGTGAAGGTGATGGTCATTTTGAAGTTCCGGGCAACCTAGGCTTCAGTCTAGGGCGTGGTTCCCCCATATCGAATAGTTAGGGCCTAAGAGGCCTACACAAGAAGCATATAATACAATATAAATACCACAGTTTTTCCATCGTATAACAGGAATAATTGCAACCAGAGTGAAGGTAATGGTCACTTCAAAGTTCCGGCCAACCTAGGCTTCACTCTAGAGCGTTGCTCCACCAGATCGAATAGCTAGGGCCTTAGAAGTCAACGCCAGAAGCACAAAATAAAATAAAAATACAACAGTTATTCCATCGTATAACAGTAATAATTACAACCAGTGTGAAAGTAATGGGCATTTCTACGTTCCGTGCAACATAGGCTACACTCTAGGGCGTTGCTCCACCACATCGAATAGCTACGGCCTTTGGAGTCAACGCCAGAGGCATAAAATACAAAATAAATACAACAGTTTTTCCATCGTATAGCAAGAATAATTGCAATCAGTATGAAGGTTATAGTCATTTCTACGTTCCCGGCAACCTAGGCTTCACTCTAGGGCGTTGTTCCTCCAGATCGAATAGTAGGGCCTAAGAAGTTTACACCAGAAGCATAAAATACAAAATAAATACAACAGTTTTTCCACCGTATAATACGAATAATTGCAACCAGTGTGAAAGGTATTGTCATTTCTACGTTCCGGGCAACCTAGGCTTCACTCTAGGGCGTTGCTCCACCACATCGAATAGCTGCGGCCTTAGAAGTCAACGCCAGAAGCATAAAATACAAAATAAATACAACAGTTTTTCCATCGTATAACAGGAATAATTACAACCAGTGTGAAAGACATGGTCATTTCTACGTTCCGTGCAACCTAGGCTTCACTCCAGGGCGTTGGTCCACCAGGTCGAATAGTTAGGGCCTTAGAAAACAACTCCAGACGCATAAAATACAATATAAATACAACAGTTTTTCCCTTGTATAACAGGAATAATTGCAACCAGTGTGAAAGCTATGGTCATTTCTACGTTCCGGGCAACCTAGGCTTCACTCTAGGGCGTTGCTCCACCACATCGAATAGTTAGGGCCTTAGAAGTCAATGCCAGAAGCATAAAATACAACATAAATACAACAGTTTTTCCCTTGTATAACAGGAATAATTGCAACCAGTGTGAAAGCTATGGTCATTTCTACGTTCCGGGCAACCAAGGCTTCACTCTAGGGCGTTGCTCCACCACATCGAATAGTTAGGGCCTTAGAAGTCAATGCCAGAAGCATAAAATGCCATATAAATACAACAGTTTTTCCACTGTATAATATGAATAATTGCAAACAGTGTGGAAGTAATGGTCATTTCTGCATTCCCGGCAACCTAGGCTTCACTCTATGGCGTTGCTCCTCCAGATAGAATAGTTAGGGCCCAGGAAGTGAACGCCAGAAGCATAAAATACAATATAAATACAACAGTTTTTCCCTTGTATAACAGGAATAATTGCAAACAGTGTGGAGGCAATGGTCATTTCTACTTTCCGAGCAACCTAGGCTTCACTCTAGGGCGTTGGTCCACCACATCGAATAGTTAGGGCCTTAGAAAACAACTCCAGACGCATAAAATACAATATAAATACAACAGTTTTTCCATGGTATAAAACGAATAATTGCAACTAGTATGAAAGTTATGGTCATTTCTACGTTCCGGGCAACCTAGGCTTCAGTCTAGGGCGTTGCTCCACCAGATCGTATAGTTAGGGCCTAATAAGTCAACGCCAGAAGCATAAAATACAATATAAATATAACAGTTTTTCCCTTGTATAACAGGAATAATTGCAACCAGTGTGAAAGCTATGGTCATTTCTACGTTCCGGGCAACCAAGGCTTCACTCTAGGGCGTTGCTCCACCACATCGAATAGTTAGGGCCCTAGAAGTCAATGCCAGAAGCATAAAACGCCATATAAATACAACAGTTTTTCCACTGTATAATATGAATAATTGCAAACAGTGTGGAAGTAATGGTCATTTCTGCATTCCCGGCAACCTAGGCTTCACTTTATGGCGTTGCTCCTCCAGATAGAATAGTTAGGGCCCAGGAAGTCAACGCCAGAAGCATAAAATACAATATAAATACAACAGTTTTTCCCTTGTATAACAGGAATAATTGCAAACAGTGTGGAGGAAATGGTCATTTCTACTTGCCGAGCAACCTAGGCTTCACTCTAGGGCGTTGGTCCACCGCATCGAATAGTTAGGGCCTTAGAAAACAACTCCAGACGCATAAAATACAATATAAATACAACAGTTTTTCCACGGTATATAACGAATAATTGCAACTAGTATGAAAGTTATGGTCATTTCTACGTTCCGGGCAACCTAGGCTTCAGTCTAGGGCGTTGCTCCACCAGATCGAATAGTTAGGGCCTTAGAAAACAACTCCAGACGCATAAAATACAATATAAAGACAACAGTTTTTCCCTTGCATAACAGGAATAATTGCAACCAGTGTGAAAGCTATTGTCATTTCTACGTTCCGGGCAACCTAGGCTTCACTCTAGGGCGTTGCTCCACCACATCGAATAGTTAGGGCCTTAGAAGTCAATGCCAGAAGCATAAAATACAACATAAATACAACAGTTTTTCCCTTGTATAACAGGAATAATTGCAACCAGTGTGATAGCTATGGTCATTTCTACGTTCCGGGCAACCTAGGCTTCACTCTAGGGCGTTGCTCCATCACATCGAATAGTTAGGGCCTTAGAAGTCAATGCTAGAAGCATAAAATACAACATAAATACAACAGTTTTTCCATTGTATAACAGGAATAATTGCAACCAGTGTGAAAGCTATGGTCATTTCTACGTTCCGGGCAACCAAGGCTTCACTCTAGGGCGTTGCTCCACCACATCGAATAGTTAGGGCCTTAGAAGTCAATGCCAGAAGCATAAAATGCCATATAAATACAACAGTTTTTCCAGTGTATAATATGAATAATCGCAAACAGTGTGGAAGTAATGGTCATTTCTACGTTCCGCGAAACCTAGGCTTCACTCTAGGGCGTTGCGCAACCACATCGAATGGCTACGGCCCTAGAAGACAACGCCATAACTATAAAATACAATATAAATACAACAGTCTTTCCATCGTATAAAACAAATAATTGCAACCAGTCTGATAGTTATGGTCATTTCGACGTTCCGGGCAACCTAGGCTTCACCCTAGGGCGTTGCTCCACCATATCGAATAGTTAGGGCCAAAGAAGTCAATGCCAGAAGCATAAAATATGATATATGTACAACAGTTATTCCATCGTAAAAAATGAGTACTTGCAGCCAGTGTGATAGTAACGGCCATTTCTACGTTCCGGGCATCCTAGACTTAACACTGAGGCATTGCTCCACCAGATCGAATACATAGGGCCTTAGAAGTCAACGCCAGAACCATAAAGTACATTAAAAATCCAACAGTTTGTCCATCGTATAACAGGAATAATTGCCACCAGTGTGAATGTGATGGTCATTTCTGCATTCCGGGCAACCTAGGCTTCACTCTAGGGCGTTGCTCTTCCAGATAGAATAGTTAGGGCCCAGGAAGTCAACGCCGGAAGCATAAAAAACTATATAATTACAACAGTTTTTCCCTTGTATAACAGGAATAATTGCAACCAGTGTGAAAGGTATGGTCATTTCTACGTTCCGGGCAACCTAGGCTTCACTCTAGGGCGTTGCTCCACCACATCGAATAGCTGCGGCCTTAGAAGTGAACGCCAGAAGCATAAAATACAATATAAATACAACAGTTTTTTCATCGTATAACAGGAATAATTGCAACCAGTGTGAAAGACATGGTCATTTCTACGTTCCGGGCAACCTAGGCCTCTCTCTAGGGCGTTGCACCTCCACATCGAATAGCTACGGCCTTAGGAGTCAACGCCAGAGGCATAAAATACAAAATAAATACAACAGTTTTTCCATCGTATAACAAGAATTATTGCAACCAGTGTGAAAGTGATGGTCATTTCTACGTTCCGGGCACCCTAGGCTTCACTCTAGGGCGTTGTTCCTCCAGATCGAATAGCTAGGGCCTAAGAAGTCTACACCAGAAGCATAAAATACAATATAAATACAACAGTTATTCCATCGTATAACAGGAATAATTACAACCAGTGTGAAAGTAATGGGCATTTCTATGTTCCGTGCAACCTAGGCTTCACTCTAGGGCGTTGGTCCACCAGGCCGAATAGTTAGGGCCTTAGAAAACAACTCCAGACGCATAAAATACAATATAAATACAACAGTTTTTCCACGGTATAAAACGATTAATTGCAACCAGTATGAAAGTTATGGTCATTTCTACGTTCCGGGCAACCTGGGCTTTACTCTAGGGCGTTGCTCCACCAGATCGTATAGTTAGGGCCTAAGAAGTCAACGCCAGAAGCATAAAATACAATATAAATACAACAGTTTTTCCATCGTATATAATGTATATTTGCAAACAGTGTGAAAGTAAAGGTCATTTCTACGTTCCGGGCAACCTAGACTTAACTGTACGGCGTTGCTCCACCAGATCGAATAGTTAGGGCCTAAGAAGTCAACGCCAGAAGCATAAAATACAATATAAATACAACAGCTTTTCCATCGTATATAATGTATATTTGCAAACAGTGTGAAAGTAAAGGTCATTTCTACGTTCAGGGCAACCTCGGTTTCGTTGTAGGGCGTTGCTCCACCAGATCGAATAGCTAGGTACTTAGAAGTCAACGCCAGAAGCATAAAATACAATAAAAATACAACAGTTTTTCCATCGTATAAAAGGAATAATTGCAACGAGTGTGAAAGTAATGGTCATTCCTACGTTCCGGGCATCCTAAGTTTCACTCTTGAGCGTTGCTCCACCACACCGAATAGCTACGGCCTTAGAAGTCAACTCCAGAAGCATAAAATACAATATAAATACAACAGCTTTTCCATCGTATAAAATGAATGATTGCAAACAGTGTGAATGTTAAGGTCATTTCTACGTTCCGGGCAACCTAGGCTTAACTCCAGGGCGTTACGCCACCAGATCGAATAGTTAGCGACTTTGAATACAACGCCGGAAGCATAAAATACAATAACAATCCAACAGTTTTTCCATCGTATAACAGGAAAGCTGCAACCAGTGTGAAAGTACTGCTCATTTCTATGTTCCGGGCAACCTAGGCTTCACTCTAGAGCGTTGCTCCACCAGATCGAATAGTTAGGGCCTTAGAAGTCAACGCCCGAAGCATAAAATACAATAGAAATACAACAGTTTTTCCATCGTATAACAGGAATAATTGCAATCAGTGTGAAAGGTATGGTCATTTCTACGTTCCGGGCAACCAAGGCTTCACTCTAGGGCGTTGCTCCACCACATCGAATAGTTAGGGCCTTAGAAGTCAATGCCAGAAGCATAAAATGCCATATAAATACAACAGTTTTTCCAGTGTATAATATGAATAATCGCAAACAGTGTGGAAGTAATGGTCATTTCTACGTTCCGCGAAACCTAGGCTTCACTCTAGGGCGTTGCGCAACCACATCGAATGGCTACGGCCCTAGAAGACAACGCCATAACTATAAAATACAATATAAATACAACAGTCTTTCCATCGTATAAAACAAATAATTGCAACCAGTCTGATAGTTATGGTCATTTCGACGTTCCGGGCAACCTAGGCTTCACCCTAGGGCGTTGCTCCACCATATCGAATAGTTAGGGCCAAAGAAGTCAATGCCAGAAGCATAAAATATGATATATGTACAACAGTTATTCCATCGTAAAAAATGAGTACTTGCAGCCAGTGTGATAGTAACGGCCATTTCTACGTTCCGGGCATCCTAGACTTAACACTGAGGCATTGCTCCACCAGATCGAATACATAGGGCCTTAGAAGTCAACGCCAGAACCATAAAGTACATTAAAAATCCAACAGTTTGTCCATCGTATAACAGGAATAATTGCCACCAGTGTGAATGTGATGGTCATTTCTGCATTCCGGGCAACCTAGGCTTCACTCTAGGGCGTTGCTCTTCCAGATAGAATAGTTAGGGCCCAGGAAGTCAACGCCGGAAGCATAAAAAACTATATAATTACAACAGTTTTTCCCTTGTATAACAGGAATAATTGCAACCAGTGTGAAAGGTATGGTCATTTCTACGTTCCGGGCAACCTAGGCTTCACTCTAGGGCGTTGCTCCACCACATCGAATAGCTGCGGCCTTAGAAGTGAACGCCAGAAGCATAAAATACAATATAAATACAACAGTTTTTTCATCGTATAACAGGAATAATTGCAACCAGTGTGAAAGACATGGTCATTTCTACGTTCCGGGCAACCTAGGCCTCTCTCTAGGGCGTTGCACCTCCACATCGAATAGCTACGGCCTTAGGAGTCAACGCCAGAGGCATAAAATACAAAATAAATACAACAGTTTTTCCATCGTATAACAAGAATTATTGCAACCAGTGTGAAAGTGATGGTCATTTCTACGTTCCGGGGACCCTAGGCTTCACTCTAGGGCGTTGTTCCTCCAGATCGAATAGCTAGGGCCTAAGAAGTCTACACCAGAAGCATAAAATACAATATAAATACAACAGTTATTCCATCGTATAACAGGAATAATTACAACCAGTGTGAAAGTAATGGGCATTTCTATGTTCCGTGCAACCTAGGCTTCACTCTAGGGCGTTGGTCCACCAGGCCGAATAGTTAGGGCCTTAGAAAACAACTCCAGACGCATAAAATACAATATAAATACAACAGTTTTTCCACGGTATAAAACGATTAATTGCAACCAGTATGAAAGTTATGGTCATTTCTACGTTCCGGGCAACCTGGGATTTACTCTAGGGCGTTGCTCCACCAGATCGTATAGTTAGGGCCTAAGAAGTCAACGCCAGAAGCATAAAATACAATATAAATACAACAGTTTTTCCATCGTATATAATGTATATTTGCAAACAGTGTGAAAGTAAAGGTCATTTCTACGTTCCGGGCAACCTAGACTTAACTGTACGGCGTTGCTCCACCAGATCGAATAGTTAGGGCCTAAGAAGTCAACGCCAGAAGCATAAAATACAATATAAATACAACAGCTTTTCCATCGTATATAATGTATATTTGCAAACAGTGTGAAAGTAAAGGTCATTTCTACGTTCAGGGCAACCTCGGTTTCGTTGTAGGGCGTTGCTCCACCAGATCGAATAGCTAGGTACTTAGAAGTCAACGCCAGAAGCATAAAATACAATAAAAATACAACAGTTTTTCCATCGTATAAAAGGAATAATTGCAACGAGTGTGAAAGTAATGGTCATTCCTACGTTCCGGGCATCCTAAGTTTCACTCTTGAGCGTTGCTCCACCACACCGAATAGCTACGGCCTTAGAAGTCAACTCCAGAAGCATAAAATACAATATAAATACAACAGCTTTTCCATCGTATAAAATGAATGATTGCAAACAGTGTGAATGTTAAGGTCATTTCTACGTTCCGGGCAACCTAGGCTTAACTCCAGGGCGTTACGCCACCAGATCGAATAGTTAGCGACTTTGAATACAACGCCGGAAGCATAAAATACAATAACAATCCAACAGTTTTTCCATCGTATAACAGGAAAGCTGCAACCAGTGTGAAAGTACTGCTCATTTCTATGTTCCGGGCAACCTAGGCTTCACTCTAGAGCGTTGCTCCACCAGATCGAATAGTTAGGGCCTTAGAAGTCAACGCCCGAAGCATAAAATACAATAGAAATACAACAGTTTTTCCATCGTATAACAGGAATAATTGCAATCAGTGTGAAAGGTATGGTCATTTCTACGTTCCGGGCAACCTAGGCTTCACTATAGGGCATTGCTCCACCACATCGAATAGCTACGGCCTTAGAAGTTAACGCCATAACTATAAAATACATTATAAATACAACAGTTTTTCCATTGTATAAAATGAATAATTGCAAACAGTGTGGGAGTAATGGTTATTTCTACGTTTCGGGCAACCTAGGCTTCACGCTAGGGCGTTGCTCCACCACATCGAATAGCTACGGCGTTAGGAGTCAACGCCAGAGGCATAACATACAATATAAGTACAACAGTTTTTCAATCGTATAACAGGAATAATTGCAAACAGTGTGAAAGGTATGGTCATTTCTACGTTGCGGGCATCCTAGGCTTCACTCTAGGGCGTTGCTCCACCACATCGAATAGTTAGGGCCTTAGAAGTCAACTCCAGAAGCATAAAATACAATATAAATACAACAGCTTTTCCATCGTATAAAATGAATAATTGCAACCAGAGTGAAGGTGATAGTCATTTCTACGTTCCGGGCAACCTAGGCTTCACCCTAGGGCGTTGCTCCACCAGATCGAATAGCTAGGGCCTTAGGAGTCAACTCCAGAAGCATAAAATAAAATAAAAATAGAGCAGTTATTCCACCGTATAACAGGAATAATTACAACCAGTGTGAAAGGAATGGGCATTTCTACGTTCCGTGCAACCTAGACTTCACTCTAGGGCGTTGCTCCACCAGATCGAATAGCTAGGGCCTTAGAAGTCAACGCCCGAAACATAAAATACAATAAAAATACAACAGTTTTTCCATCGTATAACGGGAATAATTACAACCAGTGTGAAAGTAATGGGCATTTCAACGTTCCGTGCAACCTAGGCTTCACTCTAGGGCGTTGCTCCACCAGGTCGAATAGTTAGGGCCTTAGAAAACAACTCCAGACGCATAAAACACAAGAAAAATAAAACAGTTCTTTCATCATATAACAGGAACAATTGCAACATGCCTGAAGGTAATGGTCTTTTCTACATTCCGGGAAATCTAGGCTTCTCTCTAGGGCGTTGCTCCACCAGATCGAATAGCTAGGGCCTAAGAAGCCAATGCCAGAAGCATAAAATACAATAGAAATACAACAGCTTTTCCATCGTATAACAGGAATAATTGCAACCAGTGTGAAAGATATGGTCAATTCTACAATACGGGCAACCTAGGCTTCACTCTACGGCGTTGCTCGACCACATCGAATAGCTATGGCCTTAGATGTCAACGCCAGAAGCATTAAATACAATATAAATACAATCGTTTTTCCATCGAATTAAACGAATAATTGCAACCAGTATGAAAGACATGGTCATTTCTACGTTCCGGGCAACCTAGGCCTCTCTCTAGGGCGTTGCACCTCCACATCGAATAGCTACGGCCTTAGGAGTCAACGACAGAGGCATAAAATACAAAATATATACAACAGTTTTTCCATCGTATAACAAGAATTATTGCAACCAGTGTGAAAGTGATGGTCATTTCTACGTTCCGGGCAACCTAGGCTTCACTCTAGGGCGTTGCTCCATCACATCGAATAGTTAGGGCCTTAGAAGTCAATGCTAGAAGCATAAAATACAACATAAATACAACAGTTTTTCCATTGTATAACAGGAATAATTGCAACCAGTGTGAAAGCTATGGTCATTTCTACGTTTCGGGCAACCTAGGCTTCACGCTAGGGCGTTGCTCCACCACATCGAATAGCTACGGCGTTAGGAGTCAACGCCAGAGGCATAACATACAATATAAGTACAACAGTTTTTCAATCGTATAACAGGAATAATTGCAAACAGTGTGAAAGGTATGGTCATTTCTACGTTGCGGGCATCCTAGGCTTCACTCTAGGGCATTGCTCCACCACATCGAATAGCTGCGGCCTTAGAAGTCAACGTCTGGAGCATAAAATATAATATAAATACAACAGTTTTTCCATCGTATAACAGGAATAATTGCAACCAGTGTGAAAGGCATGGTCATTTCTACGTTCCGGGCAACCTAGGCTTCACTCTAGGGCGTTGCTCCACCACATCGAATAGTTAGGGCCTTAGAAGTCAACGCCGGAAGAATAAAATACAATATAAATACAACAGCTTTTCCATCGTATAAAATGAATGATTGCAAACAGTGTGAAAGTTATGGTCATTTCTACGTTCCGGGCAACCTAGGCTTAACTCCAGGGCGTTGCTTCACCAGATCAAACAGTTAGGGACTTTGGATACAACGCCAGCAGCATAAAATACAACAAAAATGCAACAGTTTTTCCATCGTATAACAAGAAAGCTGCAACCAGTGTCAAAGTACTGGTCATTTCTATGTTCCGGGTAACCTAGGCTTCACTCTAAGGCGTTGCTCCACCAGATCGAACAGCTAGGGACTTCGAATACAACGCCAGAAGCATAAAATACAATAAAAATGCAACAGTTTTTCCATGGTGTAACAGGAATAACTGCAACCAGTGTGAAAGTACTGGTCACTTCTACGTTCCGGGTAACCTAGGCTTCCTTCTAGGGCGTTGCTCCACCAGATCGAATAGTTAAGGACTTAGAAGTCAAACACAGAACCATAAAATACAATAAAAATACAACAGTTTTTTCACCGTATAACAGGAATAATTGCAGCCAGTGTGAAACTAATGGCCACTTCTACGTTTCGGGAATCCTAGCCTTATCTCTGAGGCATTGCTCCACCAGATCGAAGAGTTAGGGCCTTAGAAGTCAAACCCAGAACCACAAAATACAAAATAAATACAACAGCCTTTCCATCGTATAAAACGTATAATTGCAACCAGTGTGAAAGCTATGGTCATTTCTACGTTCCGGGCAACCTAGGCTTCAATCTAGGGCGTTGCTCCACCACATCGAATAGTTAGGGCCTAAGAAGTCAACGCCAAAAGCATAAAATACAATAAAAATACAACAGTTTTTCATTCGTATACCAGGAATAATTGCAAACAGTGTGAAAGACATGGTCATTTCTACGTTCCGGGCAACCTAGGCTTCACTCTTGGGCGTTGTTCCACCAGATCGAATAGTTAGGGCCTAAGGTGACCACGCCAGAATCATAAAATACAATATAAATACAACAGCTTTTACATCGTATAACAGGAATAATTGCAACCAGAGTGAAGGTGATAGTCATTTCTACGTTCCGGGCAACCTAGGCTTCACCCTAGGGCGTTGCTCCACCAGATCGAATAGCTAGGGCCTTAGGAGTCAACTCCAGAAGCATAAAATAAAATAAAAATAGAGCAGTTATTCCACCGTATAACAGGAATAATTACAACCAGTGTGAAAGGAATGGGCATTTCTACGTTCCGTGCAACCTAGACTTCACTCTAGGGCGTTGCTCCACCAGATCGAATAGCTAGGGCCTTAGAAGTCAACGCCCGAAACATAAAATACAATAAAAATACAACAGTTTTTCCATCGTATAACGGGAATAATTACAACCAGTGTGAAAGTAATGGGCATTTCAACGTTCCGTGCAACCTAGGCTTCACTCTAGGGCGTTGCTCCACCAGGTCGAATAGTTAGGGCCTTAGAAAACAACTCCAGACGCATAAAACACAAGAAAAATAAAACAGTTCTTTCATCATATAACAGGAACAATTGCAACATGCCTGAAGGTAATGGTCTTTTCTACATTCCGGGAAATCTAGGCTTCTCTCTAGGGCGTTGCTCCACCAGATCGAATAGCTAGGGCCTAAGAAGCCAATGCCAGAAGCATAAAATACAATAGAAATACAACAGCTTTTCCATCGTATAACAGGAATAATTGCAACCAGTGTGAAAGATAAGGCCAATTCTACAATACGGGCAACCTAGGCTTCACTCTACGGCGTTGCTCGACCACATCGAATAGCTATGGCCTTAGATGTCAACGCCAGAAGCATTAAATACAATATAAATACAATCGTTTTTCCATCGTATTAAACGAATAATTGCAACCAGTATGAAAGTTATGGTCATTTCTATGTTCCGGGCAACCTAGGCTTCACCCTAGGGCGTTGTTCTCCCAGATCGAATAGTTAGGGCCTAAGAATCCGACGCCAGAAGCATAAAATACAATAGAAATACAACAGCTTTTCCATCGTATAACAGGAATAATTGCAACGAGTGTGAAAGATATGGTCAATTCTACAATACGTGCAACCTAGGCTTCACTCTAGGGCGTTGCTCGACCACATCGAATAGCTATGGCCTTAGAAGTCAACGCCAGAAGCATTAAATACAATATAAATACAATAGTTTTTCCATCGTATTAAACGAATAATTGCAACCAGTATGAAAGTTATGGTCATTTCTACGTTCCGGGCAACCTAGGCTTCACCCTAGTGCGTTGATCCACCAGATCCAATAGATCGCACCATAGAAGTCAGCGCCCGAAGCTTAAAATACAATAAAAATACAAAAGCTTTTCCATCTTATAACAGGAATAATTGCCACCAGTGTGAAAGTGATGGTCATTTCTTCATTCCGGGCAACCTAGGCTTCACTCTAGGGCGTTGCTCCTCCAGATAGAATAGTTAGGGCCCAGGAAGTCAACGCCAGAAGCATAAAATACAATATAAACACAACAGTTTTTCCCTTGTATAACAGGAATAATTCAACCAGTTTGAAAGGTATGGTCATTTCTACGTTCCGGGCAACCTAGGCTTCACTCTAGGGCGCTGCTCCACCACATCGAATAGCTGCGGCCTTAGAAGTCAACGCCAGAATCATAAAATACAATATAAATCCAACAGTTTTTCCATTGTATAAAACGAATAATTGCAATCAGTATGAAGGTTATGGTCATTTCTACGTTCCGGGCAACCTAGGCTTCACTCTAGGGCGTTGTTCCCCCAGATCGAATAGCTAGGGCCTAAGAAGTCTACACCAGAAGCATAAAATACAATATAAATACAACAGTTTTTCCATCGTATAATACGAATAATTGCAACCAGTGTGAAAGCAATGGCCATTTCTACATTCCGGGCATCCTAGACTTAACTCTATGGCGTTGCTATACCAGATCGAATAGCTACGGCCTTAGAAGTCAACGACCGAAGCATAAAATACAATATAAATCGAACAGTTTTTCCATTGTATAAAACGAATAATTGCAATCAGTATGAAGGTTATGGTCATTTCTACGTTCCGGGCAACCTAGGCTTCACTCTAGGGCGTTGTTCCCCCAGATCGAATAGCTAGGGCCTAAGAAGTCTACACCAGAAGCATAAAATACAATATAAATACAACAGTTTTTCCATCGTATAATACGAATAATTGCAACCAGTGTGAAAGCAATGGCCATTTCTACATTCCGGGCATCCTAGACTTATCTCTATGGCGTTGCTATACCAGATCGAATAGCTACGGCCTTAGAAGTCAACGACCGAAGCATAAAATACAATAAAAATACAACAGTTTTTCCATCGTATAATACGACTAATTGCAACCAGTGTGAAGGATATGGTCATTTCTACGATCAGGGCAACCTACGCTTCACTCTAGGCGTTGCTCCACCAGATCCAATAGTTAGGGCCTAAGAAGTCAACGCCAGATACATAAAATAAAATATAAATACAACAGTTATTCCATCGTATAACAGGAATAATTACAACCAGTGTGAAAGTAATGGGCATTTCTACATTCCGTGCAACCTAGGCTTCACTCTAGGGCGTTGCTCCACCAGGTCGAATAGTTAGGGCCTTAGAACACAACTCCAGACGCATAAAACACAAGAAAAATACAACAGTTCTTTCATCGTATAACAGGAACAATTGCAACATGCCTGAAGGTAATGGTCTTTTCCACATTCCGGGAAATCTAGGCTTCTCTCTAGGGCGTTGCTCCACCAGATCGAATAGTTAGGGCCTAAGAAGTCAACGCCAGAAGCATAAAATACAATATAAATACAACAGTTTTTCCATCGTATAATACGACTAATTGCAACCAGTGTGAAGGATATGGTCATTTCTACGATCAGGGCAACCTACGCTTCACTCTAGGCGTTGCTCCACCAGATCCAATAGTTAGGGCCTAAGAAGTCAACGCCAGAAGAATAACGTACAATAAGAATCCAACAGTTTGTCCATCGTATAACAGGAATAATTGCAACCAGTGTGGAAGTAACGGTCATTTCAACGTTCCGGGCAACCTAGGTTTCGCTCTAGGGCGTTGCTCCACCGTATCGAATGGTTAGGGCCTTAGAAAACAACTCCAGACGCATAAAATACAATAATAATACAGCAGTTTTTTCATCGTACAACAGGAATAATTGCAACAAGCCAGAAGGTAATGGTCATTTCTACGTTCCGGGCAATCTAGGCTTCTCTCTAGGGCGTTGATCCACCAGATCCAATAGTTAGGACCTAAGAAGTCAACGCCAGAAGCATAAAATACAAGATAGATACAACAGCGTTTCCATCATATAACAGGAATAATTGCAACCAGTGTGAAAGTGATGGTCATTTCTACGTTCCGGGCAACCTAGGCTTCAGTCTAGGGCGTTGTTCCCCCAGATCGAATAGTTAGGGCCTAAGAAGTCTACACCAGAAGCATAAAATACAATATAAATACAACAGCTTTTCCATTGTATAAAACGAATAATTGCTACCAGTGTGAAAGTTATGGTCATTTCTGCGTTCCATGCCCCATAGGCTTCACTCTTGGACGTTGCCCCACCAGATCGAATAGCTAGGACCTTAGAAGTCAAAGCCAGACGCAGAAAATACAATATAAATACAACAGTTTTTCCATCGTATAAAACCAATAATTGCAATCCGTATGAAAATTATGATCATTTCTACCTCCCGGGCATCCTAGGCTTCACCCTAGGTCGTTGCTCAACCAGATACAATAGTTAGGACACAAGGAGTCAACGCCAGAAGCATAAAATACAAAATAGATACAACAGCTTTTCTATCATATAACAGGAATAATTGCAACCAGTGTGAAAGTGATGGTCATTTCTACGTTCCGGGCAACCTGGGCTTCACTAGAGGGCGTTGCTCCACCAGATCCAATAGTTAGGACCTAAGAAGTCAACGCCAGAAGCATAAAATACAAAATAGATCCAACAGTTTTTCCATCGTATAACAGGAATAATTGCAACCAGTGTGAAAGTGATAGTCATTTCTACGTTCCGGGCAACGTAGGATTCACTCTAGGGCGTTGTTCCGCCAGATCGAATAGTTAGGGACTAAGAAGTCAACGCCAGAAGCATAAACTGCAATATAAATACAACAGTTATTCCCTTGCATAACAGGAATAATTGCAACCAGTGTGAAAGGTATGGTCATTTCTACGTTCCGGGCAACCTAGGTTTCACTCTAGGGCATTTCTCCACCACATCGAATAGCTACGGTCTTAGAACTCAACGCCATAACTATAAAATACAATATAAATACAACAGTCTTTCCATTGTATAAAATGAATAATTGCAAACAGTGTGGAAGTAATGGTTATTTCTACGTTCCGGGCAACCTAGGCTTCACGCTATGGCGTTGCTCCACCAGATCGAAGAGCTACGTCCTTAGGAGTCAACGCCAGAGGCAAAACATACAGTATAACTACAACAGTTTTTCCATCGTATAAAACGAATAATTGCAATCAGTATGAAGGTTATGGTCATTTCTACGTTCCGGGCAACCTAGGCTTCACGCTATGGCGTTGCTCCACCACATCGAACAGCTACGGCCTTAGAAGTCAACGCCAGAAGCACAAAATAAAATAAAAATACAACAGTTATTCCATCGTGTAACAGGATTCATTACAACCAGTGTGAGAGTAATGGGCATTTCTACGTTCCGTGCAACCTAGGCTTCACGCTAGGCCGTTGGTCCATCAGGTCGAATAGTTAGGGCATTAGAAAACAACTCCAGACGCATAAAACACAATATAAATACAACAGTCTTTCCACGGTATAAAACGAATAATTGCAACCAGTATGAAAGTTATTTCCATTTTACGTTCCGGCCAACCTAGGGTTCTCCCTAGGGCGTTGCTATACCAGATCGAATAGCTACGGCCTTAGAAGTCAACGCCCGAAGCATAAAATACAATAAAAATACAACAGTTTTTCCATCGTATAACAGGAATAATAGCAACCAGAGTGAAGGTGATGGTCACTTCTAAGTTCCGGGCAACCTAGGCTTCACCCTAGACCGTTGCACCACCAGATCGAATAGCCAGGGCCTTAGAAGTCAACGCCAGAAGCTTAAAATAAAACATAAATACAACAGTTATTCCATCGTATAACAGGAATAATTACAACCAGTGTGAAAGTAATGGGCATTTCTACGTTCCGTGCAACCTAGGCTTCACTCTAGGGCGTTGATCCACCAGGTCGAATAGTCAGGGCCTTAGAAAACAACTCCAGACGCATAAAACACAAGAAAAATACAACAGTTCTTTCATCGTATAACAGGAACAATTGCAACATGCCTGAAGGTAATGGTCATTTCTACGTTCCGGGAAATCTAGGCTTCTCACTAGGGCGTTGCTCCACCAGATCGAATAGTTAGGGCCTAAGAAGTCAACGCCAGAAGCATAAAATCCAATAGGGATACAACAGTTTTTCCATCGTATAACAAGAATAATTGCAGCCAGTGTGAAGGATATGGTCATTTCTACGATCAGGGCAACCTACGCTTCACTCTAGGCGTTGCTCCACCAGATCCAATAGTTAGGGCCTAAGAAGTCAACGCCAGAAGCATAACGTACAATAAAAATTCAACTGTTTGTCCGTCGTATAACAGGAATAATTGCAACCAGTGTGAAAGTAACGGTCATTTCAACGTTCCGGGCAACCTAGGTTTCTCTCTAGGGCGTTGCTCCACCATATCGAATAGTTAGGGCCTTAGAAAACAACTCCAGACGCATAAAATACAATAAAAATACAGCAGTTTTTTCATCGTACAACAGGAATAATTGCAACAAGCCAGAAGGTAATGGTCATTTCTACGTTCCGGGCAATCTAGGCTTCTCTCTAGGCCGTTGCTCCACCAGATCGAATAGCTAGGGCCTCAGAAGCCAATGCCAGAAGAATAAAATACAATAGAAATACAACAGTTTTTCCATCGTATAACAGGAATAATTGCAACGAGTGTGAAAGATATGGTCAATTCTACAATACGTGCAACCTAGGCTTCACTCTAGGGCGTTGCTCGACCACATCCAATAGCTATGGCCTTAGAAGTCAACGCCAGAAGCATTAAATACAATATAAATACAATAGTTTTTCCATCGTATTAAACGAATAATTGCAACCAGTATGAAAGTTATGGTCATTTCTACGTTCCGGGCAACCTAGGCTTCACCCTAGTGCGTTGATCCACCAGATCCAATAGATCGCACCATAGAAGTCGGCGCCCGAAGCTTAAAATACAATAAAAATAAAAAAGTTTTTCCATCGTATAACAGGAATAATTGCCACCAGTGTGAAAGTGATGGTCATTTCTTCATTCCGGGCAACCTAGGCTTCACTCTAGGGCGTTGCTCCTCCAGATAGAATAGTTAGGGCCCAGGAAGTCAACGCCAGAAGCATAAAATACAATATAAACACAACAGTTTTTCCCTTGTATAACAGGAATAATTCAACCAGTTTGAAAGGTATGGTCATTTCTACGTTCCGGGCAACCTAGGCTTCACTCTAGGGCGCTGCTCCACCACATCGAATAGCTGCGGCCTTAGAAGTCAACGCCAGAATCATAAAATACAATATAAATCCAACAGTTTTTCCATTGTATAAAACGAATAATTGCAATCAGTATGAAGGTTATGGTCATTTCTACGTTCCGGGCAACCTAGGCTTCACTCTAGGGCGTTGTTCCCCCAGATCGAATAGCTAGGGCCTAAGAAGTCTACACCAGAAGCATAAAATACAATATAAATACAACATTTTTTCCATCGTATAATACGAATAATTGCAACCAGTGTGAAAGCAATGGCCATTTCTACATTCCGGGCATCCTAGACTTAACTCTATGGCGTTGCTATACCAGATCGAATAGCTACGGCCTTAGAAGTCAACGACCGAAGCATAAAGTACAATAAAAATACAACAGTTTTGCCATCGTATAATACGACTGATTGCAACCAGTGTGAAGGATATGGTCATTTCTACGATCAGGGCAACCTACGCTTCACTCTAGGCGTTGCTCCACCAGATCCAATAGTTAGGGCCTAAGAAGTCAACGCCAGATACATAAAATAAAATATAAATACAACAGTTATTCCATCGTATAACAGGAATAATTACAACCAGTGTGAAAGTAATGGGCATTTCTACATTCCGTGCAACCTAGGCTTCACTCTAGGGCGTTGCTCCACCAGGTCGAATAGTTAGGGCCTTAGAACACAACTCCAGACGCATAAAACACAAGAAAAATACAACAGTTCTTTCATCGTATAACAGGAACAATTGCAACATGCCTGAAGGTAATGGTCTTTTCTACATTCCGGGAAATCTAGGCTTCTCTCTAGGGCGTTGCTCCACCAGATCGAATAGTTAGGGCCTAAGAAGTCAACGCCAGAAGCATAAAATACTATATAAAGACAACAGTTTTTCCATCGTATAATACGACTAATTGCAACCAGTGTGAAGGATATGGTCATTTCTACGATCAGGGCAACCTACGCTTCACTCTAGGCGTTGCTCCACCAGATCCAATAGTTAGGGCCTAAGAAGTCAACGCCAGAAGAATAACGTACAATAAGAATCCAACAGTTTGTCCATCGTATAACAGGAATAATTGCAACCAGTGTGAAAGTAACGGTCATTTCAACGTTCCGGGCAACCTCGGTTTCGCTCTAGGGCGTTGCTTCACCATATCGAATGGTTAGGGCCTTAGAAAACGCATAAAATACAATAAAAATACAGCAGTTTTTTCATCGTACAACAGGAATAATTGCAACAAGCCAGAAGGTAATGGTCATTTCTACGTTCCGGGCAATCTAGGCTTCTCTCTGGGGCGTTGCTCCACCAGATCGAATAGCCAGGGCCTAAGAAGCCAATGCCAGAAGAATAAAATACAATAGAAATACAACAGTTTTTCCATCGTATAACAGGAATAATTGCAACCAGTGTGAAAGATATGGTCAATTCTACAATACGTGCAACCTAGGCTTCACTCTAGGGCGTTGCTCGACCACATCGAATAGGTATGGCCTTAGAAGTCAGCGCCCGAAGCTTAAAATACAATAAAAATACAAAAGTTTTTCCATCGAATAACAGGAATAATTGCCGCCAGTGTGAAAGTGATGGTCATTTCTTCATTCCGGGCAACCTAGGCTTCACTCTACGGCGTTGCTCCTCCAGATAGAATAGTTAGGGACTAAGAAGTCAACGCCAGAAGCATAAACTGCAATATAAATACAACAGTTATTCCCTTGTATAACAGGAAGAATTGCAACCAGTGTGAAAGGTACGGTCATTTCTACGTTCCGGGCAACCTAGGCTTCACTCTAGGGCATTTCTCCACCACATCGAATAGCTACGGTCTTAGAAGTCAACGCCATAACTATAAAATACAATATAAATACAACAGTTTTTCCATCGCATAAAATGAGTAATTGCAACCAGTGTGAAAGTAACGGCCATTTCTACGTTCCGGGAATCCTAGACTTAACACTGAGACATTGCTCCACCAGACCGAATACATAGGGCCTTAGAAGTCAACGCCAGAAGCATAAAGTACATTAAAAATTCAACAGCTTGTGAATCGTATAACAGGAATAATTGCCACCAGTGTGAAAGTGATGGTCATTTCTACATTCCGGGCAACCTAGGCTTCACTCTAGGGCGTTGCTCCACCAGATCGAATAGTTACGGCCTAACAAGTCAACGCCAGAAGCATAAAATACAATAGAAATACAACAGTTTTTCCATCGTATAACAGGTATAATTGCAACCAGTGTGAAAGATATGGTCATTTCTACGATACGGGCAACCTACGCTTCACTCTAGGGCGTCGTTCCACCAGATCGAATAGTTAGGGCCTAAGAAGTCTACGCCAGAAGCATAAAATACAATATAAATACAACAGTTTTTCCCGTGTATAACAGGAATAATTGCAACCAGTGTGAGAGCTATGGTCATTTCTACTTTCCGGGCAATCTAGGCTTCACTCTAGGGAGTTTCTCCACCACATCGAATAGCTGCGGACTTAGAAGACAACGCCAGAAGCATAAAATACAGTATAAATACAACAGTTTTTCAATCGTATAACAGGAATAATTGCAAACAGTGTGAAAGATATGGTCATTTCTTCGTTGCGGGCATCCTAGGCTTCACTCTAGGGCATTGCTCCACCACATCGAATAGCTAGGGCCTTAGAAGTCAACGCCATAACTATAAAAAACAATATAAATACAACAGTTTTTCCATTGTATAAAATGAATAATTGCAAACAGTGAGGAAGTAATGGTCATTTCTACGATCCGTGCAACCTAGGCTTCAGTCTAGGGCGATGCTCCACCAGATCGAATAGTTAGGGCCTAAGAAGTCAACGCCAGAAGCATAAAATACAATATAAATACAACAGTTTTTCCCTTGTATAACACAAGTATTTGCAACCACTATGACAGTTATGGTCCTTTCTACGTTCCGGGCAACCTAGGCTTCACCCTAGGGCGTTGCTCCACCTGATCGAATAGTTAGGGCCTTAGATGTCAACGCCCGAAGCATAAAATACAAAATAAATAGAACACTTTTTCCATTGTATAACAGGAATAACTGCAACCAGTGTTAAAGTACTGGTCATTTCTACGTTCCGGGTAACCTAGGCTTCACTTTAGGGCGTTGCTCCACCACATCGAATAGCTACGGCCTTAGAAGTCAACGCCTGAAGCATAAAATATAATAAAAATACAACAGTTTTTCCATCGTATAACAGAAATAATTGCAACCAGAGTGAAGGTGATGGTCATTTCTACGTTCCGGGCAACCTAGGCTTCACTCTAGGGCGTTGCTCCACCAGATCGAATAGCTCGGGACTCAGAAGTCAACGCCAGAAGCATAAAATAAAATAAAAATACAACAGTTTTTCCATCGTATAAAACGAATGATTGCAGCCAGTATGAATGTTATGGTCATTTCTACGATCCGGGCAACCTAGGCTTCACTCTAGGGCGTTGCTCCACCAGATCGAATAGTTAGGGCCTAAGACGGCAACGCCAGAAGCATAAAATACAATATAAATACAACAGCTTTTCCATCCTATATAATGTATATATGCAAACAGTGTGAAAGTAAAGGTCACTTCTACGTTCCGGGCAACCTAGGCTTCACTGTAGGGCGTTGTTCCACCAGGTCGAATAGTTAGGACCTAAGAAGTAAACGCCAGAAGCATAAAATACAATATAAATACAACACCTTTTCCACCGTATATAATGTATATTTGCAAACAGTGTGAAAGTAAAGGTCATTTCTACGTTCCGGGCAACCTAGGCTTAGCTGTAGGGCGTTGGTCGACCGTATCGAATAGTTAGAGACTTAGAAGTCAACGCCCGAAGCATGAAATAAAAAATAAATATAACAGTTTTTCCATTGTATAGAACCAATAATTGCAAACAGTGTGAAGGTAATGGTCATTTCTACGTTCCGGGCAACCTAGGCTTCACTCTAGGGCGTTGCTCCACCAGATCGAATAGTTAGGGCCTGAGAAGACAACGCCCGAAGCATAAAATACAAAATAAATAGAACAGTTTTTCCATTGTATAAAACGAATAATTGAAACCAGTGTGAAAGTTATGATCTTTTCTACGTTCCGCGCAACCTAGGCTTCACCCCAGGGCGTTGCTCCACCAGATCCAATAGTTAGGACCTATGAAGTCAGCGACAGAAGCATAACATACAAAATAGATACAACAGTTTTTCCATCGTATATAATGTATATTTGCAAACAGTGTGAAAGTAAATGTCAGTTCTACGTTCCGCACAACCTAGGCTTCACTCTAGGGCGTTGCTCCACCAGGTGGAATAGTTAGGGACATAGAATTCAACGCCAGAAGCATAAAATGCAACATAAGTACAACAGTTTTTCCATCGTATAAAACGAATAATTGCAACCAGTCTGATAGTTATGGTCATTTCTATGTTCCGGGCAACCTACGCTTCAATCTAGGGCGTTGCTTCACCAGATCGAATAGTTAGGGCCTAAGAAGGCAACGCCAGAAGCATAAAATACAATATAAATGCAACAGCTTTTCCATCCTATATAATGTATATATGCAGCCAGTGTGAAACTACAGGTCATTTCTACGTTGCGGGCAACCTAGGCTTCGCATAAGGGCGTTGCTCCTCCAGATCGAATAGCTAGGGACTTAGAAGTCAACGCCAGAAGCATAAAATACAATATAAATACAATAGTTTTTCCCTTGTATAACAGGTATAATTGCAACCAGTGTGAAAGCTATGGTCATTTCCACGTTCCGGGCAACGTAGGCTTCACTCTAGAGCGTTGCTCCACCACATCGAATAGTTAGGGCCTTAGAAGTCAATGCCAGAAGCATAAAATACAATATAAATACAACAGTTTTTCCACTGTATAATATGAATAATTGCAAACAGTGTGGTAGTAATGGTCATTTCTACGTTCCGGGCAACCTAGGCTTCACACTAGGGCGTTGGTCCACCAGATCCAATAGCTAGGGCCTAAGAAGTCAACGCCAGGAGCACGTAATACAAAATAAATACAACAGCTTTTCCATCGTATAAAACGAATAATTGCAACCAGTATGAAAGCTATGGTCATTCATACGTTCCGAGCAACTTAGGCTTCACTCTTGGGCGTTGCTCAGCCACATCGAATAGCTACGGCCCTAGAAGAAAACGCCATAACTATAAAATACAATATAAATACAACAGTCTTTCCATCGTATAAAACGAATAATTGCAACCAGTCTGATAGTTATGGTCATTTCTACGTTCCGGGCAATCTAGGCTTCTCTCTAGGGCGTTGCTCTACCAGATCGAATAGTTAGGGCCTAACAAGACAACGCCAGAAGCATAAAATAGAATAGAAATACAACAGTTTTACCCTTGTATAACAGGAATAATTGCAACCAGTGTGAAAGCTATGGTCGTTTCTACGTTCAGGGCAACCTAGGCTTCACTCTAGGTCGTTGCTCCACCACATCGAATAGTTATGGCCTTAGATGTCAATGCCAGAAGCATAAAATGCCACATAAATACAACAGTTGTTCCACTGTATAATATGAATAATTGCAAACAGTGTGGTAGTAATGGTCATTTCTACGTTCCGGGCAACCTAGGCTTCACACTAGGGCGTTGGTCAACCACATCGAATAGCTACTGCCCTAGAAGACAACGCCATAACTATAAAATACAATATAAATACAACAGTCTATCCATCGTATAAAACGAATAATTGCAACCAGTCTGATAGTTATGGTCATTTCTACGTTCCGGGCAACCTAGACTTCACCCTAGGTCGTTGCTCCAACAGATCGAATAGTTAGGGCCTAAGAAGTCAATGCCAGAAGCATAAAATACGATATATGTACAACAGTTTTTCCATCGTATAACAGGTATAATTGCAACCAGTGTGAAAGATATGGTCATTTCTACGATACGGGCATCCTAGGCTTCACTCTAGGGCGTCGTTCCACCAGATCGAATAGTTAGGACCTAAGAAGTCTACGCCAGAAGCATAAAATACAATATAAATACAACAGTTTTTCCCGTGTATAACAGGAATAATTGCAACCAGTGTGAGAGCTATGGTCATTTCTACGTTCCGGGCAACCTAGGCTTCACACTAGGGCGTTGGTCAACCACATCGAATAGTTAAGGACTTTGAATACAATGCCAGAAGCATAAAATACAGTAAAAATGCAACAGTTTTTCCATTGTATAACAGGAATAACAGCAACCAGTTTGAAAGTACTGGTCATTTCTACGTTCCGGGTAGCCTAGGCTTCACTCCAGGGAGCTGCACCACCAGATCGAATAGCTAGGGACTTAGAATTCAACGCCAGAAGAATAAAATACAACATAAGTACAACAATTTTACCATCGTATAAAATGAATAATCGCAAACAATGTGAAGGTAATGGTCATTTCCACATTCCGGGCAACCTAGGCTTCACTCTAGGGCGTTGCTCCACCAGATCGAATAGCCTGGGCCTTAGAAGTCAACGCCAGAAGCATAAAATAAAATAAAAATAGAGCAGTTATTCCATCGTATAACAGGAATAATTACAACACGCCTGAAGGTAATGGTCATTTCTACGTTCAGGGCAACCTAGGCTTCTCTCTACGGCGTTGCTCCACCAGTTCGAATAGTTAGGGCCTAACAAGTCAACGCCAGAAGCATAAAATAAAATAAAAATGCAACGGTATTTCCAACGTATAACAGGAGTAACTGCATCCAGTGTGAAAGTACTGGTCATTTCGACATTCCAGGCAACCTAGGCCTCACTCTAGGGCGTTGCTCCACCAGATCGAATAGCTAGGGACTTAGAAATCGGCGCCAGAAGCATAAAATACAAAATAAATAGAACAGTCTTTCCATCGTATAAAAGGAATAATTGCAACCAGTGTGAAACTAATGGTCATTTCTATGTTTCGGGCAACCTAGGATTCACTCTTGGGCGTTGCACCACCAGATCGAATAGTTAAGGACTTTGAATACAATGCCAGAAGCATAAAATACAGTAAAAGTGCAACAGTTTTTCCATTGTATAACAGCAATAACTGCAACCAGTTTGAAAGTACTGGTCATTTCTACGTTCCGGGTAGCCTAGGCTTCACTCCAGGGAGCTGCACCACCAGATCGAATAGCTAGGGACTTAGAATTCAACGCCAGAAGAATAAAATACAACATAAGTACAACAATTTTACCATCGTATAAAATGAATAATCCCAAACAGTGTGAAGGAAATGGTCATTTCCACATTCCGGGCAACCTAGGCTTCACTCTAGGGCGTTGCTCCACCAGATCGAATAGTTAGGGCCTAGGAAGCCAACGCCAGAAGCATAAAATACAATATAAATACAATAGTTCTTCCACTGTATAATATGAATAATTGCAAACATTGTGGAAGTAATGGTCATTTCTACGTTCCGGGCAACCTAGGCTTCACTCTAGGGCGTTTCTCCACCAGATCGAATAGCTAGTGACTTAGAAGTCAACGCCACAAGCATAAAATAAAATAAAAATACAACAGTTTTTCCATCGTATGAAACGAATAATTGCAGCCAGTATGACTGTTATGGTCATTTCTACGTTCCGGGCAACCTAGGCTTCACTCTAGGGCTTGGTCCACCAGATCCAATAGCTAGGGCTTAAGAAGTCAACGCCAGGAGCACCTAATACAAAATAAATACAACAGTTTTAGCATCGTATAACTGGCATAATTGCAACCAGCGTGAAAGATATGGTCATTTCTACGTTCCGGGCAACCTAGGCTTCACTCTAGGGCTTTGGTCCACCACATCCAACAGTTAGGGCCGAAGAAGTCAACGCCAGAAGCACCAAATACAAAATAAATAAAACAGTTTTTCCATCGTATAAAACGAATAATTGCAACCAGTATGAAAGTTGTGGTCATTTCTACGTTCCGGGCAAACTAGGCTTCACCCTAGGGCGGTGCTCTACGTGACCGAATAGTTAGGGCCTAAGAAGTCAACGCCAGAAGCATAAAATACGATACATGTACAACAGTTTTACCATCGTATAAAATGAGTAATCGCAAACAGTGAGTAGGTAATGGTCATTCCTACGTTCCGGGCAGCCTAGGCTTCACTCTAGGGCGTTGCTCCACCAGATCAAATAGTTAGGGCCTTAGATGTCAACGCCCGAAGCATAAAATACAAAATAAATAGAACACTTTTTCCATCGTATAACAGAAATAATTGCAACCAGAGTGAAGGTGATGGTCATTTCTACGTTCCGGACAACCTAGGCTTCACTGTAGGGCGTTGCTCCACCAGATCGAATAGCTCGGGACTCAGAAGTCAACGCCAGAAGCATAAAATAAAATAAAAATACAACAGTTTTTCCATCGTATAAAACGAATAATTGCAGCCAGTATGAATGTTATGGTCATTTCTACGTTCCGGGCAACCTAGGCTTCACTCTATGGCGTTGTTCCACCGGATCCAATAGTTAGGGCCTAAGAAGTCAACGCCAGGAGCACCAAATACAAAATAAGTACAACAGTTTTTGCATCGTATAAATCGAATAAGTGCAACCAGTATGAAAGCTATGGTCATTTCTACGTTCCGGGCAACCTAGGCTTCAATCTAGGGCGTTGTTCCACCAGATCGAATAGTTAGGGCCTAAGAAGGCAACGCCAGAAGCATAAAATACAATATAAATACAACAGCTTTACCATCCTATATAATGTATATATGCAAACAGTGTGAAAGTAAAGGTCATTTATACGTTCCGGGCAACCTAGGCTTCACCCCAGGGCGTTGCTCCACCAGATCCAATAGTTAGGACCTATGAAGTCAGCGACAGAAGCATAACATACAAAATAGATACAACAGCTTTCCATCGTATATAATGTATATTTGCAAACAGTGTGAAAGTAAATGTCAGTTCTACGTTCCGCGCAAGCTAGGCTTCACTCTAGGGCGTTGCTCCACCAGGTGGAATAGTTAGGGACATAGAATTCAACGCCAGAAGCATAAAATACAACATAAGTACAACAGTTTTTCCATCGTATAAAACGAATAATTGCAACCAGTCTGATTGTTATGGTCATTTCTATGTTCCGGGCAACCTACGCTTCAATCTAGGGCGTTGCTCCACCAGATCGAATAGTTAGGGCCTAAGAAGGCAACGCCAGAAGCATAAAATACAATATAAATACAACAGCTTTTCCATCCGATATAATGTATATATGCAACCAGTGTGAAACTACAGGTCATTTCTACGTTGCGGGCAACCTAGGCTTCGCTTAAGGGCGTTGCTCCTCCAGATCGAATAGCTAGGGACTTAGAAGTCAACGCCAGAAGCATAAAATACAATATAAATACAATAGTTTTTCCCTTGTATAACAGGTATAATTGCAACCAGTGTGAAAGCTATGGTCATTTCCACGTTCCGGGCAACCTAGGCTTCACTCTAGGGCGTTGCTCCACCACATCGAATAGTTAGGGCCTTAGAAGTCAATGCCAGAAGCATAAAATACAATATAAATACAACAGTTTTTCCACTGTATAATATGAATAATTGCAAACATTGTGGAAGTAATGGTCATTTCTACGTTCCGGGCTACCTAGGTTTCGCTCTATGGGGTTGCTCCACCACATCGAATAGTTAGGGCCTTACAAGTCAATGCCAGAAGCATAAAATACAATATAAATACAACAGTTTTTCCATGTATAAAATGAATAATTGCAAACAGTGAGGAGGTAATGGTCATTTCTACGTTCCGGGCAACCTAGGCTTCACTCTAGGGCGTTGCTCCACCACATCGAATAGTTACGGCCTTAGAAGAACAACGCCTGAAGCATAAAAGACAATAAAAATACAACAGATATTTCATCGTATAACAGGAACAATTGCAACACGCCTGAAGGTAATGGTCATTTCTACGTTCAGGGCAACCTAGGCTTCTCTCTACGGCGTTGCTCCACCAGTACGAATAGTTAGGGCCTAACAAGTCAACGCCAGAAGCATAAAATACAATAGAAATACAACAGCTTTTCCATCTTATAAAACGAATGATTGCAATCAGTATGAAAGTTATGGTCATTTATACGTTCCGGGCAACCTCGGTTTCACCCTAGGGCATTGCTCCAACAGATCCAATAGTTAGGGCCTAAGAAGTCAACTCCAGAAGCATAAAATACAAAATAGATGTAACAGTTTTTCCATCGTATAAAACGAGTAATAGCGACCAGTGTGAAAGTAATGGCCATTTGTACGAGCCGGGCAACCTAGGCATCACTCTAGGGCGTTGTTCCTCCAGATCGAATAGATAGGGCCTAAGAAGTCTACAGCAGAAGCATAAAATACAATGTAAATACAACAGTTTTTCCATCGTATAACAGGAATAATTGCAACCAGTGTGAAAGTGATGGTCATTTCTACGTTCCGGGCAACCTAGGCTTCAGTCTAGGGCGTTGCTCCACCACATCGAATAGTTAGGGCCTAAGAAGCCAACGCCAGAACCATAAAATACAATATAAATACAATAGTTTTTCCCTTGTATAACAGGAATAATTGCAACCAGTGTGAAAGCTATGGTCATTTCCACGTTCCGGGCAACCTAGGCTTCACTCTAGGGCGTTGCTCCACCACATCGAATAGTTAGGGCCTTAGAAGTCAATGCCAGAAGCATAAAATACAATATAAATACAACAGTTTTTCCACTGTATAATATGAATAATTGCAAACATTGTGGAAGTAATGGTCATTTCTACGTTCCGGGCAACCTAGGCTTCAGTCTAGGGCGTTGCTCCACCACATCGAATAGCTACGGACTTAGAAGTCAACGCCTGAAGCATAAAATATAATATAAATACAACAGTTTTTCCATCGTATAACAGGAATAATTGCAACCAGAGTGAAGGTGATGGTCATTTCTACGTTCCGGGCAACCTAGGCTTCACCCCAGGGCGTTGCTCCACCAGATCGAGTAGGTAGGGCCTAAGAAGTCAACGCCAGAAGCATAAAGTACGATATATGTACAACAGTTTTTCCATCGTATAAAATGAGTAATTGCAACCAGTGTGAAAGTAATGGTCATTTCTACGTTCCGAGCAACCTAGGTGTCGCTCTATGGCGTTGCTCCACCACATCGAATAGTTAGGGCCTTAGAAGTCATTGCCAGAAGCATAAAATACAATATAAGTACAACAGTTTTTCCATGTATAAAATGAATAATTGCAAACAGTGAGGAAGTAATGGTCATTTCTACGTTCCGGGCAACCTAGGCTTCACTCTAGGGCGTTGCTCCACCACATCGAATAGTTACGGCCTTAGAAGTCAACGCCTGAAGCATAAAAGACAATAAAAATACAACAGATATTTCATCGTATAACAGGAATAATTGCAACACGCCTGAAGGTAATGGTCATTTCTACGTTCAGGGCAACCTAGGCTTCTCTCTACGTCGTTGCTCCACCAGATCGAATAGCTAGGGACTTAGATGTCAACGCCTGAAGCCTAAAATAAAATAAAAATAGAGCAGTTATTCCATCGTATAACAGGAATAATTACAACCAGTGCGAAAGAAATGGGCATTTCTACGTTCCGTGCAACCTAGACATCACTCTACGGCGTTGCTCCACCAGGTCGATTAGTTGGGGCCTTAGAAAACAACTCCAGACGCATAAAATACAATAAAAATACAACAGTTTTGCCATCGTATAACTGGCATAATTGCAACCAGTGTGAAAGATATGGTCATTTCTACGTTCCGGGCAACCTAGGCTTCACTCTAGGGCTTTGGTCCACCACACCCAACAGTTAGGGCCTAAGAAGTCAACGCCAGAAGCACCAAATACAAAATAAATACAACAGCTTTTCCATCGTATAAAACGAATAATTGAAACCAGAGTGAAAGTTATGGTCATTTCTACGTTCAGCGCAACCTAGGCTTCACCCCTGGGCGTTGCTCCACCAGATCCAATAGTTAGGACCTAAGAAGTCAGCGCCAGAAGCATAAAATACAAAATAGATACAACAGCTTTTCCATCGTATATAATGTATATTTGCAAACAGTGTGAAGGTAATGGTCATTTCTACGTTCCGGTCAACCTAGGCTTCACTGCAGGGCATTGCTCCACCACATCCAATAGTTAGGGCCTAAGAAGTCAACGCCTGAAGCATAAAATACGATATACGTACAACAGTCTTTCCATCGTATAAAACGAATAATTGCAACCAGTGTGAAACTAATGGTCATTGCTACGTTCCGGGCAACCTGTAGGCTCAACTGTAGGCCGTTTCTCATCCAGGTCGCATAGCTACGGCCTTAGAAGTCAACGCCAGAAGCATAAAATACAATAGAAATACAACAGCTCTTCCATCGCATAAAACGAGTAATTGCAACCAGTATGAAAGTTGTGGTCATTTATACGTTCCGGGCAATCTCGGCTTCACCCTAGGGCGTTGCTCCAACAGGTCCAATAGTTAGGGCCTAAGAAGTCAACTCCAGACGCATAAAATACAATAAAAATACAACAGTTTTACCATCGTATAAGTGGCATAATTGCAACCAGCGTGAAAGATATGGTCATTTCTACGTTCCGGGCAACCTAGGCTTCACTCTAGGGCTTTGGTCCACCACATCGAATAGTTAGGGCCTTAGAAGTCAATGCCAGAAGCATAAAATACAATATAAATACAACAGTTTTTCCACTGTATAATATGAATAATTGCAAACATTGTGGAAGTAATGGTCATTTCTACGTTCCGGGCAACCTAGGCTTCAGTCTAGGGCGTTGCTCCACCACATCGAATAGCTACGGACTTAGAAGTCAACGCCTGAAGCATAAAATATAATATAAATACAACAGTTTTTCCATCGTATAACAGGAATAATTGCAACCAGAGTGAAGGTGATGGTCATTTCTACGTTCCGGGCAACCTAGGCTTCACCCCAGGGCGTTGCTCCACCAGATCGAGTAGGTAGGGCCTAAGAAGTCAACGCCAGAAGCATAAAGTACGATATATGTACAACAGTTTTTCCATCGTATAAAATGAGTAATTGCAACCAGTGTGAAAGTAATGGTCATTTCTACGTTCCGAGCAACCTAGGTGTCGCTCTATGGCGTTGCTCCACCACATCGAATAGTTAGGGCCTTAGAAGTCATTGCCAGAAGCATAAAATACAATATAAGTACAACAGTTTTTCCATGTATAAAATGAATAATTGCAAACAGTGAGGAAGTAATGGTCATTTCTACGTTCCGGGCAACCTAGGCTTCACTCTAGGGCGTTGCTCCACCACATCGAATAGTTACGGCCTTAGAAGTCAACGCCTGAAGCATAAAAGACAATAAAAATACAACAGATATTTCATCGTATAACAGGAATAATTGCAACACGCCTGAAGGTAATGGTCATTTCTACGTTCAGGGCAACCTAGGCTTCTCTCTACGTCGTTGCTCCACCAGATCGAATAGCTAGGGACTTAGATGTCAACGCCTGAAGCCTAAAATAAAATAAAAATAGAGCAGTTATTCCATCGTATAACAGGAATAATTACAACCAGTGCGAAAGAAATGGGCATTTCTACGTTCCGTGCAACCTAGACATCACTCTACGGCGTTGCTCCACCAGGTCGATTAGTTGGGGCCTTAGAAAACAACTCCAGACGCATAAAATACAATAAAAATACAACAGTTTTGCCATCGTATAACTGGCATAATTGCAACCAGTGTGAAAGATATGGTCATTTCTACGTTCCGGGCAACCTAGGCTTCACTCTAGGGCTTTGGTCCACCACACCCAACAGTTAGGGCCTAAGAAGTCAACGCCAGAAGCACCAAATACAAAATAAATACAACAGCTTTTCCATCGTATAAAACGAATAATTGAAACCAGAGTGAAAGTTATGGTCATTTCTACGTTCAGCGCAACCTAGGCTTCACCCCTGGGCGTTGCTCCACCAGATCCAATAGTTAGGACCTAAGAAGTCAGCGCCAGAAGCATAAAATACAAAATAGATACAACAGCTTTTCCATCGTATATAATGTATATTTGCAAACAGTGTGAAGGTAATGGTCATTTCTACGTTCCGGTCAACCTAGGCTTCACTGCAGGGCATTGCTCCACCACATCCAATAGTTAGGGCCTAAGAAGTCAACGCCTGAAGCATAAAATACGATATACGTACAACAGTCTTTCCATCGTATAAAACGAATAATTGCAACCAGTGTGAAACTAATGGTCATTGCTACGTTCCGGGCAACCTGTAGGCTCAACTGTAGGCCGTTTCTCATCCAGGTCGCATAGCTACGGCCTTAGAAGTCAACGCCAGAAGCATAAAATACAATAGAAATACAACAGCTCTTCCATCGCATAAAACGAATAATTGCAACCAGTATGAAAGTTGTGGTCATTTATACGTTCCGGGCAATCTCGGCTTCACCCTAGGGCGTTGCTCCAACAGGTCCAATAGTTAGGGCCTAAGAAGTCAACTCCAGACGCATAAAATACAATAAAAATACAACAGTTTTACCATCGTATAAGTGGCATAATTGCAACCAGCGTGAAAGATATGGTCATTTCTACGTTCCGGGCAACCTAGTCTTCACTCTAGGGCTTTGGTCCACCACATCCAACAGTTAGGGCCTAAGAAGTCAGCGACAGAAGCACCAAATACAAAATAAATACAACAGTTTTTCCATCGTATAAAACGAATAATTGCAACCAGTATGAAAGTTGTGGTCATTCCTACGTTCCGGGCAGCCTAGGCTTCACTCTAGGGCGTTGCTCCACCAGATCAAATAGTTAGGGCCTTAGATGTCAACGCCCGAAGCATAAAATACAATATAAATACAACAGCTTTTCCATCGTATATAATGTATATTTGCAAACAGTGTCAAGGTAATGGTCATTTCTACGTTCCGGGCCACCTAGGCTTCACTCGAGGGCGTTGCTCCACCAGATCGAATAGCTCGGGACTCAGAAGTCAACGCCAGAAGCATAAAATAAAATAAAAATACAACAGTTTTTCCATCGTATAAAACGAATAATTGCAGCCAGTATGAATGTTATGGTCATTTCTACGTTTCGGGCCACCTAGGCTTCGCTCTAGGGCGTTGGTCCAACAGATCCAAGAGTTAGGGCCTAAGAAGTCAACGACAGAAGCATAAAATACAATAAAGATACAACAACTTTTCCATCGTATAACAGGAATAAGTGCAACCAGAGTGAAGGTGATGATCATTTCTACGTCCCGGGCAACCTAGGCTTCACCCTAGGGCGTTGCTCCACCAGATCGAATAGTTAGGGCCTAAGAAGTCAACGCCAGGAGCACCAAATACAAAATAAGTACAACAGTTTTTCCATCGTATAAATCGAATAATTGCAACCAGTATGAAAGCTATGGTCATTTCTACGTTCCGGGCAACCTAGGCTTCACTCTACGGCGTTGCTCAACCACATCGAATTGCTACGGCCCTAGAAGACAACGTCATAACTATAAAATACAATATAAATACAACAGTCTTTCCATCGTATAAAACGAATAATTGCAACCAGCCTGATAGTTATGGTCATTTCTACGTTCCGGGCAACCTAGGCTTCAATCTAGGGCGTTGCTCCACCAGATCGAATAGTTAGGGCCTCAGAAGGCAACGCCAGAAGCATAAAATACAATATAAATACAACAGCTTTTCCATCCTATATAATGTATATATGCAAACAGTGTGAAAGGAAAGGTCATTTCTACGTTCCGGGCAACCTAGGCTTCACTGTAGGGCGTTGTTCCACCAGGTCGAATAGTTAGGGCCTAAGAAGTCAACGCCAGAAGCATAAAATACAATATAAATACAACATCTTTTCCACCGTATATAATGTATATTTGCAAACAGTGTGAAAGTAAAGGTCATTTCTACGTTCCGGGCAACCTAGGCTTAACTGTAGGGCGTTGCTCGACCGTATCGAATAGTTAGAAACTTAGAAGTCAACGCCCGAAGCATGAAATACAAAATAAATAGAACAGTTTTTCCATTGTATAAAACGAATAATTGAAACCAGTGTGAAAGTTTGATCTTTTCTACGTTCCGCGCAACCTCGGCTTCGCCCCAGGGCGTTGCTCCACCAGATCCAATAGTTAGGACCTATGAAGTCAGCGACAGAAGCATAACATACAAAATAGATACAACAGTTTTTCCATCGTATATAATGTATATTTGCAAACAGTGTGAAAGTAAATGTCAGTTCTACGTTCCGCGCAACCTAGGCTTCACTCTAGGGCGATGCTCCACCAGGTGGAATAGTTAGGGACTTAGAATTCAACGCCAGGAGCATAAAATACAACATAAGTACAACAGTTTTTCCATCGTATAACAGGAATAATTGCAACCAGTGTGAAACTACAGGTCATTTCTACCTTCCGGGCAACCTAGGCTTCGCTTAAGGGCGTTGCTCCTCCAGATCGAATAGCTAGGGACTTAGAAGTCAACGCCAGAAGCATAAAATACAATATAAATACAATAGTTTTTCCCTTGTATAACAGGCATAGTTGCAACCAGTGTGAAAGCTATGGTCATTTCCACGTTCCGGGCAACATAGGCTTCACTCTAGGGCGTTGCTCCACCACATCGAATAGTTAGGGCCTAAGAAGCCAACGCCAGAACCATAAAATACAATATAAATACAATAGTTTTTCCCTTGTATAACAGGAATAATTGCAACCAGTGTGAAAGCTATGGTCATTTCCACGTTCCGGGCAACCTAGGCTTCACTCTAGGGCGTTGCTCCACCACATCGAATAGTTAGGGCCTTAGAAGTCAATGCCAGAAGCATAAAATACAATATAAATACAACAGTTTTTCCACTGTATAATATGAATAATTGCAAACATTGTGGAAGTAATGGTCATTTCTACGTTCCGGGCAACCTAGGCTTCAGTCTAGGGCGTTGCTCCACCACATCGAATAGCTACGGACTTAGAAGTCAACGCCTGAAGCATAAAATATAATATAAATACAACAGTTTTTCCATCGTATAACAGGAATAATTGCAACCAGAGTGAAGGTGATGGTCATTTCTACGTTCCGGGCAACCTAGGCTTCACCCCAGGGCGTTGCTCCACCAGATCGAGTAGGTAGGGCCTAAGAAGTCAACGCCAGAAGCATAAAGTACGATATATGTACAACAGTTTTTCCATCGTATAAAATGAGTAATTGCAACCAGTGTGAAAGTAATGGTCATTTCTACGTTCCGAGCAACCTAGGTGTCGCTCTATGGCGTTGCTCCACCACATCGAATAGTTAGGGCCTTAGAAGTCATTGCCAGAAGCATAAAATACAATATAAGTACAACAGTTTTTCCATGTATAAAATGAATAATTGCAAACAGTGAGGAAGTAATGGTCATTTCTACGTTCCGGGCAACCTAGGCTTCACTCTAGGGCGTTGCTCCACCACATCGAATAGTTACGGCCTTAGAAGTCAACGCCTGAAGCATAAAAGACAATAAAAATACAACAGATATTTCATCGTATAACAGGAATAATTGCAACACGCCTGAAGGTAATGGTCATTTCTACGTTCAGGGCAACCTAGGCTTCTCTCTACGTCGTTGCTCCACCAGATCGAATAGCTAGGGACTTAGATGTCAACGCCTGAAGCCTAAAATAAAATAAAAATAGAGCAGTTATTCCATCGTATAACAGGAATAATTACAACCAGTGCGAAAGAAATGGGCATTTCTACGTTCCGTGCAACCTAGACATCACTCTACGGCGTTGCTCCACCAGGTCGATTAGTTGGGGCCTTAGAAAACAACTCCAGAAGCATAAAATACGATATATGTACAACAGTTTTTCCATCGTATAACAGGTATAATTGCAACCAGTGTGAAAGATATGGTCATTTCTACGATACGGGCATCCTAGGCTTCACTCTAGGGCGTCGTTCCACCAGATCGAATAGTTAGGACCTAAGAAGTCTACGCCAGAAGCATAAAATACAATATAAATACAACAGTTTTTCCCGTGTATAACAGGAATAATTGCAACCAGTGTGAGAGCTATGGTCATTTCTACGTTCCGGGCAACCTAGGCTTCACACTAGGGCGTTGGTCAACCACATCGAATAGTTAAGGACTTTGAATACAATGCCAGAAGCATAAAATACAGTAAAAATGCAACAGTTTTTCCATTGTATAACAGGAATAACAGCAACCAGTTTGAAAGTACTGGTCATTTCTACGTTCCGGGTAGCCTAGGCTTCACTCCAGGGAGCTGCACCACCAGATCGAATAGCTAGGGACTTAGAATTCAACGCCAGAAGAATAAAATACAACATAAGTACAACAATTTTACCATCGTATAAAATGAATAATCGCAAACAATGTGAAGGTAATGGTCATTTCCACATTCCGGGCAACCTAGGCTTCACTCTAGGGCGTTGCTCCACCAGATCGAATAGCCTGGGCCTTAGAAGTCAACGCCAGAAGCATAAAATAAAATAAAAATAGAGCAGTTATTCCATCGTATAACAGGAATAATTACAACACGCCTGAAGGTAATGGTCATTTCTGCGTTCAGGGCAACCTAGGCTTCTCTCTACGGCGTTGCTCCACCAGTTCGAATAGTTAGGGCCTAACAAGTCAACGCCAGAAGCATAAAATAAAATAAAAATGCAACGGTATTTCCAACGTATAACAGGAGTAACTGCATGCAGTGTGAAAGTACTGGTCATTTCGACATTCCAGGCAACCTAGGCCTCACTCTAGGGCGTTGCTCCACCAGATCGAATAGCTAGGGACTTAGAAATCGGCGCCAGAAGCATAAAATACAAAATAAATAGAACAGTCTTTCCATCGTATAAAAGGAATAATTGCAACCAGTGTGAAACTAATGGTCATTTCTATGTTTCGGGCAACCTAGGATTCACTCTTGGGCGTTGCACCACCAGATCGAATAGTTAAGGACTTTGAATACAATGCCAGAAGCATAAAATACAGTAAAAGTGCAACAGTTTTTCCATTGTATAACAGCAATAACTGCAACCAGTTTGAAAGTACTGGTCATTTCTACGTTCCGGGTAGCCTAGGCTTCACTCCAGGGAGCTGCACCACCAGATCGAATAGCTAGGGACTTAGAATTCAACGCCAGAAGAATAAAATACAACATAAGTACAACAATTTTACCATCGTATAAAATGAATAATCCCAAACAGTGTGAAGGAAATGGTCATTTCCACATTCCGGGCAACCTAGGCTTCACTCTAGGGCGTTGCTCCACCAGATCGAATAGTTAGGGCCTAGGAAGCCAACGCCAGAAGCATAAAATACAATATAAATACAATAGTTCTTCCACTGTATAATATGAATAATTGCAAACATTGTGGAAGTAATGGTCATTTCTACGTTCCGGGCAACCTAGGCTTCACTCTAGGGCGTTTCTCCACCAGATCGAATAGCTAGTGACTTAGAAGTCAACGCCACAAGCATAAAATAAAATAAAAATACAACAGTTTTTCCATCGTATGAAACGAATAATTGCAGCCAGTATGACTGTTATGGTCATTTCTACGTTCCGGGCAACCTAGGCTTCACTCTAGGGCTTGGTCCACCAGATCCAATAGCTAGGGCTTAAGAAGTCAACGCCAGGAGCACCTAATACAAAATAAATACAACAGTTTTAGCATCGTATAACTGGCATAATTGCAACCAGCGTGAAAGATATGGTCATTTCTACGTTCCGGGCAACCTAGGCTTCACTCTAGGGCTTTGGTCCACCACATCCAACAGTTAGGGCCGAAGAAGTCAACGCCAGAAGCACCAAATACAAAATAAATAAAACAGTTTTTCCATCGTATAAAACGAATAATTGCAACCAGTATGAAAGTTGTGGTCATTTCTACGTTCCGGGCAAACTAGGCTTCACCCTAGGGCGGTGCTCTACGTGACCGAATAGTTAGGGCCTAAGAAGTCAACGCCAGAAGCATAAAATACGATACATGTACAACAGTTTTACCATCGTATAAAATGAGTAATCGCAAACAGTGAGTAGGTAATGGTCATTCCTACGTTCCGGGCAGCCTAGGCTTCACTCTAGGGCGTTGCTCCACCAGATCAAATAGTTAGGGCCTTAGATGTCAACGCCCGAAGCATAAAATACAAAATAAATAGAACACTTTTTCCATCGTATAACAGAAATAATTGCAACCAGAGTGAAGGTGATGGTCATTTCTACGTTCCGGGCAACCTAGGCTTCACTGTAGGGCGTTGCTCCACCAGATCGAATAGCTCGGGACTCAGAAGTCAACGCCAGAAGCATAAAATAAAATAAAAATACAACAGTTTTTCCATCGTATAAAACGAATAATTGCAGCCAGTATGAATGTTATGGTCATTTCTACGTTCCGGGCAACCTAGGCTTCACTCTATGGCGTTGTTCCACCGGATCCAATAGTTAGGGCCTAAGAAGTCAACGCCAGGAGCACCAAATACAAAATAAGTACAACAGTTTTTGCATCGTATAAATCGAATAAGTGCAACCAGTATGAAAGCTATGGTCATTTCTACGTTCCGGGCAACCTAGGCTTCAATCTAGGGCGTTGTTCCACCAGATCGAATAGTTAGGGCCTAAGAAGGCAACGCCAGAAGCATAAAATACAATATAAATACAACAGCTTTACCATCCTATATAATGTATATATGCAAACAGTGTGAAAGTAAAGGTCATTTATACGTTCCGGGCAACCTAGGCTTCACCCCAGGGCGTTGCTCCACCAGATCCAATAGTTAGGACCTATGAAGTCAGCGACAGAAGCATAACATACAAAATAGATACAACAGCTTTCCATCGTATATAATGTATATTTGCAAACAGTGTGAAAGTAAATGTCAGTTCTACGTTCCGCGCAAGCTAGGCTTCACTCTAGGGCGTTGCTCCACCAGGTGGAATAGTTAGGGACATAGAATTCAACGCCAGAAGCATAAAATAAAACATAAGTACAACAGTTTTTCCATCGTATAAAACGAATAATTGCAACCAGTCTGATTGTTATGGTCATTTCTATGTTCCGGGCAACCTACGCTTCAATCTAGGGCGTTGCTCCACCAGATCGAATAGTTAGGGCCTAAGAAGGCAACGCCAGAAGCATAAAATACAATATAAATACAACAGCTTTTCCATCCGATATAATGTATATATGCAACCAGTGTGAAACTACAGGTCATTTCTACGTTGCGGGCAACCTAGGCTTCGCTTAAGGGCGTTGCTCCTCCAGATCGAATAGCTAGGGACTTAGAAGTCAACGCCAGAAGCATAAAATACAATATAAATACAATAGTTTTTCCCTTGTATAACAGGTATAATTGCAACCAGTGTGAAAGCTATGGTCATTTCCACGTTCCGGGCAACCTAGGCTTCACTCTAGGGCGTTGCTCCACCACATCGAATAGTTAGGGCCTTAGAAGTCAATGCCAGAAGCATAAAATACAATATAAATACAACAGTTTTTCCACTGTATAATATGAATAATTGCAAACATTGTGGAAGTAATGGTCATTTCTACGTTCCCGGCTACCTAGGTTTCGCTCTATGGGGTTGCTCCACCACATCGAATAGTTAGGGCCTTACAAGTCAATGCCAGAAGCATAAAATACAATATAAATACAACAGTTTTTCCATGTATAAGATGAATAATTGCAAACAGTGAGGAGGTAATGGTCATTTCTACGTTCCGGGCAACCTAGGCTTCACTCTAGGGCGTTGCTCCACCACATCGAATAGTTACGGCCTTAGAAGAACAACGCCTGAAGCATAAAAGACAATAAAAATACAACAGATATTTCATCGTATAACAGGAACAATTGCAACACGCCTGAAGGTAATGGTCATTTCTACGTTCAGGGCAACCTAGGCTTCTCTCTACGGCGTTGCTCCACCAGTACGAATAGTTAGGGCCTAACAAGTCAACGCCAGAAGCATAAAATACAATAGAAATACAACAGCTTCTCCATCTTATAAAACGAATGATTGCAATCAGTATGAAAGTTATGGTCATTTATACGTTCCGGGCAACCTCGGTTTCACCCTAGGGCATTGCTCCAACAGATCCAATAGTTAGGGCCTAAGAAGTCAACTCCAGAAGCATAAAATACAAAATAGATGTAACAGTTTTTCCATCGTATAAAACGAGTAATAGCGACCAGTGTGAAAGTAATGGCCATTTGTACGAGCCGGGCAACCTAGGCATCACTCTAGGGCGTTGTTCCTCCAGATCGAATAGATAGGGCCTAAGAAGTCTACAGCAGAAGCATAAAATACAATGTAAATACAACAGTTTTTCCATCGTATAACAGGAACAATTGCAACACGCCTGAAGGTAATGGTCATTTCTATGTTCCGGGCAACCTACGCTTCAATCTAGGGCGTTGCTCCACCAGATCGAATAGTTAGGGCCTAAGAAGGCAACGCCAGAAGCATAAAATACAATATAAATACAACAGCTTTTCCATCCGATATAATGTATATATGCAACCAGTGTGAAACTACAGGTCATTTCTACGTTGCGGGCAACCTAGGCTTCGCTTAAGGGCGTTGCTCCTCCAGATCGAATAGCTAGGGACTTAGAAGTCAACGCCAGAAGCATAAAATACAATATAAATACAATAGTTTTTCCCTTGTATAACAGGTATAATTGCAACCAGTGTGAAAGCTATGGTCATTTCCACGTTCCGGGCAACCTAGGCTTCACTCTAGGGCGTTGCTCCACCACATCGAATAGTTAGGGCCTTAGAAGTCAATGCCAGAAGCATAAAATACAATATAAATACAACAGTTTTTCCACTGTATAATATGAATAATTGCAAACATTGTGGAAGTAATGGTCATTTCTACGTTCCGGGCTACCTAGGTTTCGCTCTATGGGGTTGCTCCACCACATCGAATAGTTAGGGCCTTACAAGTCAATGCCAGAAGCATAAAATACAATATAAATACAACAGTTTTTCCATGTATAAGATGAATAATTGCAAACAGTGAGGAGGTAATGGTCATTTCTACGTTCCGGGCAACCTAGGCTTCACTCTAGGGCGTTGCTCCACCACATCGAATAGTTACGGCCTTAGAAGAACAACGCCTGAAGCATAAAAGACAATAAAAATACAACAGATATTTCATCGTATAACAGGAACAATTGCAACACGCCTGAAGGTAATGGTCATTTCTACGTTCAGGGCAACCTAGGCTTCTCTCTACGGCGTTGCTCCACCAGTACGAATAGTTAGGGCCTAACAAGTCAACGCCAGAAGCATAAAATACAATAGAAATACAACAGCTTTTCCATCTTATAAAACGAATGATTGCAATCAGTATGAAAGTTATGGTCATTTATACGTTCCGGGCAACCTCGGTTTCACCCTAGGGCATTGCTCCAACAGATCCAATAGTTAGGGCCTAAGAAGTCAACTCCAGAAGCATAAAATACAAAATAGATGTAACAGTTTTTCCATCGTATAAAACGAGTAATAGCGACCAGTGTGAAAGTAATGGCCATTTGTACGAGCCGGGCAACCTAGGCATCAATCTAGGGCGTTGTTCCTCCAGATCGAATAGATAGGGCCTAAGAAGTCTACAGCAGAAGCATAAAATACAATGTAAATACAACAGTTTTTCCATCGTATAACAGGAATAATTGCAACCAGTGTGAAAGTGATGGTCATTTCTACGTTCCGGGCAACCTAGGCTTCAGTCTAGGGCGTTGCTCCACCACATCGAATAGTTAGGGCCTAAGAAGCCAACGCCAGAACCATAAAATACAATATAAATACAATAGTTTTTCCCTTGTATAACAGGAATAATTGCAACCAGTGTGAAAGCTATGGTCATTTCCACGTTCCGGGCAACCTAGGCTTCACTCTAGGGCGTTGCTCCACCACATCGAATAGTTAGGGCCTTAGAAGTCAATGCCAGAAGCATAAAATACAATATAAATACAACAGTTTTTCCACTGTATAATATGAATAATTGCAAACATTGTGGAAGTAATGGTCATTTCTACGTTCCGGGCAACCTAGGCTTCAGTCTAGGGCGTTGCTCCACCACATCGAATAGCTACGGACTTAGAAGTCAACGCCTGAAGCATAAAATATAATATAAATACAACAGTTTTTCCATCGTATAACAGGAATAATTGCAACCAGAGTGAAGGTGATGGTCATTTCTACGTTCCGGGCAACCTAGGCTTCACCCCAGGGCGTTGCTCCACCAGATCGAGTAGGTAGGGCCTAAGAAGTCAACGCCAGAAGCATAAAGTACGATATATGTACAACAGTTTTTCCATCGTATAAAATGAGTAATTGCAACCAGTGTGAAAGTAATGGTCATTTCTACGTTCCGAGCAACCTAGGTGTCGCTCTATGGCGTTGCTCCACCACATCGAATAGTTAGGGCCTTAGAAGTCATTGCCAGAAGCATAAAATACAATATAAGTACAACAGTTTTTCCATGTATAAAATGAATAATTGCAAACAGTGAGGAAGTAATGGTCATTTCTACGTTCCGGGCAACCTAGGCTTCACTCTAGGGCGTTGCTCCACCACATCGAATAGTTACGGCCTTAGAAGTCAACGCCTGAAGCATAAAAGACAATAAAAATACAACAGATATTTCATCGTATAACAGGAATAATTGCAACACGCCTGAAGGTAATGGTCATTTCTACGTTCAGGGCAACCTAGGCTTCTCTCTACGTCGTTGCTCCACCAGATCGAATAGCTAGGGACTTAGATGTCAACGCCTGAAGCCTAAAATAAAATAAAAATAGAGCAGTTATTCCATCGTATAACAGGAATAATTACAACCAGTGCGAAAGAAATGGGCATTTCTACGTTCCGTGCAACCTAGACATCACTCTACGGCGTTGCTCCACCAGGTCGATTAGTTGGGGCCTTAGAAAACAACTCCAGACGCATAAAATACAATAAAAATACAACAGTTTTGCCATCGTATAACTGGCATAATTGCAACCAGTGTGAAAGATATGGTCATTTCTACGTTCCGGGCAACCTAGGCTTCACTCTAGGGCTTTGGTCCACCACACCCAACAGTTAGGGCCTAAGAAGTCAACGCCAGAAGCACCAAATACAAAATAAATACAACAGCTTTTCCATCGTATAAAACGAATAATTGAAACCAGAGTGAAAGTTATGGTCATTTCTACGTTCAGCGCAACCTAGGCTTCACCCCTGGGCGTTGCTCCACCAGATCCAATAGTTAGGACCTAAGAAGTCAGCGCCAGAAGCATAAAATACAAAATAGATACAACAGCTTTTCCACCGTATATAATGTATATTTGCAAACAGTGTGAAGGTAATGGTCATTTCTACGTTCCGGTCAACCTAGGCTTCACTGCAGGGCATTGCTCCACCACATCCAATAGTTAGGGCCTAAGAAGTCAACGCCTGAAGCATAAAATACGATATACGTACAACAGTCTTTCCATCGTATAAAACGAATAATTGCAACCAGTGTGAAACTAATGGTCATTGCTACGTTCCGGGCAACCTGTAGGCTCAACTGTAGGCCGTTTCTCATCCAGGTCGCATAGCTACGGCCTTAGAAGTCAACGCCAGAAGCATAAAATACAATAGAAATACAACAGCTCTTCCATCGCATAAAACGAATAATTGCAACCAGTATGAAAGTTGTGGTCATTTATACGTTCCGGGCAATCTCGGCTTCACCCTAGGGCGTTGCTCCAACAGGTCCAATAGTTAGGGCCTAAGAAGTCAACTCCAGACGCATAAAATACAATAAAAATACAACAGTTTTACCATCGTATAAGTGGCATAATTGCAACCAGCGTGAAAGATATGGTCATTTCTACGTTCCGGGCAACCTAGGCTTCACTCTAGGGCTTTGGTCCACCACATCGAATAGTTAGGGCCTTAGAAGTCAATGCCAGAAGCATAAAATACAATATAAATACAACAGTTTTTCCACTGTATAATATGAATAATTGCAAACATTGTGGAAGTAATGGTCATTTCTACGTTCCGGGCAACCTAGGCTTCAGTCTAGGGCGTTGCTCCACCACATCGAATAGCTACGGACTTAGAAGTCAACGCCTGAAGCATAAAATATAATATAAATACAACAGTTTTTCCATCGTATAACAGGAATAATTGCAACCAGAGTGAAGGTGATGGTCATTTCTACGTTCCGGGCAACCTAGGCTTCACCCCAGGGCGTTGCTCCACCAGATCGAGTAGGTAGGGCCTAAGAAGTCAACGCCAGAAGCATAAAGTACGATATATGTACAACAGTTTTTCCATCGTATAAAATGAGTAATTGCAACCAGTGTGAAAGTAATGGTCATTTCTACGTTCCGAGCAACCTAGGTGTCGCTCTATGGCGTTGCTCCACCACATCGAATAGTTAGGGCCTTAGAAGTCATTGCCAGAAGCATAAAATACAATATAAGTACAACAGTTTTTCCATGTATAAAATGAATAATTGCAAACAGTGAGGAAGTAATGGTCATTTCTACGTTCCGGGCAACCTAGGCTTCACTCTAGGGCGTTGCTCCACCACATCGAATAGTTACGGCCTTAGAAGTCAACGCCTGAAGCATAAAAGACAATAAAAATACAACAGATATTTCATCGTATAACAGGAATAATTGCAACACGCCTGAAGGTAATGGTCATTTCTACGTTCAGGGCAACCTAGGCTTCTCTCTACGTCGTTGCTCCACCAGATCGAATAGCTAGGGACTTAGATGTCAACGCCTGAAGCCTAAAATAAAATAAAAATAGAGCAGTTATTCCATCGTATAACAGGAATAATTACAACCAGTGCGAAAGAAATGGGCATTTCTACGTTCCGTGCAACCTAGACATCACTCTACGGCGTTGCTCCACCAGGTCGATTAGTTGGGGCCTTAGAAAACAACTCCAGACGCATAAAATACAATAAAAATACAACAGTTTTGCCATCGTATAACTGGCATAATTGCAACCAGTGTGAAAGATATGGTCATTTCTACGTTCCGGGCAACCTAGGCTTCACTCTAGGGCTTTGGTCCACCACACCCAACAGTTAGGGCCTAAGAAGTCAACGCCAGAAGCACCAAATACAAAATAAATACAACAGCTTTTCCATCGTATAAAACGAATAATTGAAACCAGAGTGAAAGTTATGGTCATTTCTACGTTCAGCGCAACCTAGGCTTCACCCCTGGGCGTTGCTCCACCAGATCCAATAGTTAGGACCTAAGAAGTCAGCGCCAGAAGCATAAAATACAAAATAGATACAACAGCTTTTCCATCGTATATAATGTATATTTGCAAACAGTGTGAAGGTAATGGTCATTTCTACGTTCCGGTCAACCTAGGCTTCACTGCAGGGCATTGCTCCACCACATCCAATAGTTAGGGCCTAAGAAGTCAACGCCTGAAGCATAAAATACGATATACGTACAACAGTCTTTCCATCGTATAAAACGAATAATTGCAACCAGTGTGAAACTAATGGTCATTGCTACGTTCCGGGCAACCTGTAGGCTCAACTGTAGGCCGTTTCTCATCCAGGTCGCATAGCTACGGCCTTAGAAGTCAACGCCAGAAGCATAAAATACAATAGAAATACAACAGCTCTTCCATCGCATAAAACGAATAATTGCAACCAGTATGAAAGTTGTGGTCATTTATACGTTCCGGGCAATCTCGGCTTCACCCTAGGGCGCTGCTCCAACAGGTCCAATAGTTAGGGCCTAAGAAGTCAACTCCAGACGCATAAAATACAATAAAAATACAACAGTTTTACCATCGTATAAGTGGCATAATTGCAACCAGCGTGAAAGATATGGTCATTTCTACGTTCCGGGCAACCTAGGCTTCACTCTAGGGCTTTGGTCCACCACATCCAACAGTTAGGGCCTAAGAAGTCAGCGACAGAAGCACCAAATACAAAATAAATACAACAGTTTTTCCATCGTATAAAACGAATAATTGCAACCAGTATGAAAGTTGTGGTCATTTCTACGTTCCGGGCAAACTAGGCTTCACCCTAGGGCGGTGCTCCACGTGACCGAATAGTTAGGGCCTAAGAAGTCAACGCCAGAAGCATAAAATACGATACATGTACAACAGTTTTACCATCGTATAAAATGAGTAATCGCAAACAGTGAGTAGGTAATGGTCATTCCTACGTTCCGGGCAGCCTAGGCTTCACTCTAGGGCGTTGCTCCACCAGATCAAATAGTTAGGGCCTTAGATGTCAACGCCCGAAGCATAAAATACAAAATAAATAGAACACTTTTTCCATCGTATAACAGAAATAATTGCAACCAGAGTGAAGGTGATGGTCATTTCTACGTTCCGGGCAACCTAGGCTTCACTGTAGGGCGTTGCTCCACCAGATCGAATAGCTCGGGACTCAGAAGTCAACGCCAGAAGCATAAAATAAAATAAAAATACAACAGTTTTTCCATCGTATAAAACGAATAATTGCAGCCAGTATGAATGTTATGGTCATTTCTACGTTTCGGGCCACCTAGGCTTCGCTCTAGGGCGTTGGTCCAACAGATCCAAGAGTTAGGGCCTAAGAAGTCAACGACAGAAGCATAAAATACAATAAAGATACAACAACTTTTCCATCGTATAACAGGAATAAGTGCAACCAGAGTGAAGGTGATGATCATTTCTACGTCCCGGGCAACCTAGGCTTCACCCTAGGGCGTTGCTCCACCAGATCGAATAGTTAGGGCCTAAGAAGTCAACGCCAGGAGCACCAAATACAAAATAAGTACAACAGTTTTTCCATCGTATAAATCGAATAATTGCAACCAGTATGAAAGCTATGGTCATTTCTACGTTCCGGGCAACCTAGGCTTCACTCTACGGCGTTGCTCAACCACATCGAATTGCTACGGCCCTAGAAGACAACGTCATAACTATAAAATACAATATAAATACAACAGTCTTTCCATCGTATAAAACGAATAATTGCAACCAGTCTGATAGTTATGGTCATTTCTACGTTCCGGGCAACCTAGGCTTCAATCTAGGGCGTTGCTCCACCAGATCGAATAGTTAGGGCCTCAGAAGGCAACGCCAGAAGCATAAAATACAATATAAATACAACAGCTTTTCCATCCTATATAATGTATATATGCAAACAGTGTGAAAGGAAAGGTCATTTCTACGTTCCGGGCAACCTAGGCTTCACTGTAGGGCGTTGTTCCACCAGGTCGAATAGTTAGGGCCTAAGAAGTCAACGCCAGAAGCATAAAATACAATATAAATACAACATCTTTTCCACCGTATATAATGTATATTTGCAAACAGTGTGAAAGTAAAGGTCATTTCTACGTTCCGGGCAACCTAGGCTTAACTGTAGGGCGTTGCTCGACCGTATCGAATAGTTAGAAACTTAGAAGTCAACGCCCGAAGCATGAAATACAAAATAAATAGAACAGTTTTTCCATTGTATAAAACGAATAATTGAAACCAGTGTGAAAGTTTGATCTTTTCTACGTTCCGCGCAACCTCGGCTTCGCCCCAGGGCGTTGCTCCACCAGATCCAATAGTTAGGACCTATGAAGTCAGCGACAGAAGCATAACATACAAAATAGATACAACAGTTTTTCCATCGTATATAATGTATATTTGCAAACAGTGTGAAAGTAAATGTCAGTTCTACGTTCCGCGCAACCTAGGTTTCACTCTAGGGCGATGCTCCACCAGGTGGAATAGTTAGGGACTTAGAATTCAACGCCAGGAGCATAAAATACAACATAAGTACAACAGTTTTTCCATCGTATAACAGGAATAATTGCAACCAGTGTGAAACTACAGGTCATTTCTACCTTCCGGGCAACCTAGGCTTCGCTTAAGGGCGTTGCTCCTCCAGATCGAATAGCTAGGGACTTAGAAGTCAACGCCAGAAGCATAAAATACAATATAAATACAATAGTTTTTCCCTTGTATAACAGGCATAGTTGCAACCAGTGTGAAAGCTATGGTCATTTCCACGTTCCGGGCAACCTAGGCTTCACTCTAGGGCGATGCTCCACCACATCGAATAGTTAGGGCCTAAGAAGCCAACGCCAGAACCATAAAATACAATATAAATACAATAGTTTTTCCCTTGTATAACAGGAATAATTGCAACCAGTGTGAAAGCTATGGTCATTTCCACGTTCCGGGCAACCTAGGCTTCACTCTAGGGCGTTGCTCCACCACATCGAATAGTTAGGGCCTTAGAAGTCAATGCCAGAAGCATAAAATACAATATAAATACAACAGTTTTTCCACTGTATAATATGAATAATTGCAAACATTGTGGAAGTAATGGTCATTTCTACGTTCCGGGCAACCTAGGCTTCAGTCTAGGGCGTTGCTCCACCACATCGAATAGCTACGGACTTAGAAGTCAACGCCTGAAGCATAAAATATAATATAAATACAACAGTTTTTCCATCGTATAACAGGAATAATTGCAACCAGAGTGAAGGTGATGGTCATTTCTACGTTCCGGGCAACCTAGGCTTCACCCCAGGGCGTTGCTCCACCAGATCGAGTAGGTAGGGCCTAAGAAGTCAACGCCAGAAGCATAAAGTACGATATATGTACAACAGTTTTTCCATCGTATAAAATGAGTAATTGCAACCAGTGTGAAAGTAATGGTCATTTCTACGTTCCGAGCAACCTAGGTGTCGCTCTATGGCGTTGCTCCACCACATCGAATAGTTAGGGCCTTAGAAGTCATTGCCAGAAGCATAAAATACAATATAAGTACAACAGTTTTTCCATGTATAAAATGAATAATTGCAAACAGTGAGGAAGTAATGGTCATTTCTACGTTCCGGGCAACCTAGGCTTCACTCTAGGGCGTTGCTCCACCACATCGAATAGTTACGGCCTTAGAAGTCAACGCCTGAAGCATAAAAGACAATAAAAATACAACAGATATTTCATCGTATAACAGGAATAATTGCAACACGCCTGAAGGTAATGGTCATTTCTACGTTCAGGGCAACCTAGGCTTCTCTCTACGTCGTTGCTCCACCAGATCGAATAGCTAGGGACTTAGATGTCAACGCCTGAAGCCTAAAATAAAATAAAAATAGAGCAGTTATTCCATCGTATAACAGGAATAATTACAACCAGTGCGAAAGAAATGGGCATTTCTACGTTCCGTGCAACCTAGACATCACTCTACGGCGTTGCTCCACCAGGTCGATTAGTTGGGGCCTTAGAAAACAACTCCAGACGCATAAAATACAATAAAAATACAACAGTTTTGCCATCGTATAACTGGCATAATTGCAACCAGTGTGAAAGATATGGTCATTTCTACGTTCCGGGCAACCTAGGCTTCACTCTAGGGCTTTGGTCCACCACACCCAACAGTTAGGGCCTAAGAAGTCAACGCCAGAAGCACCAAATACAAAATAAATACAACAGCTTTTCCATCGTATAAAACGAATAATTGAAACCAGAGTGAAAGTTATGGTCATTTCTACGTTCAGCGCAACCTAGGCTTCACCCCTGGGCGTTGCTCCACCAGATCCAATAGTTAGGACCTAAGAAGTCAGCGCCAGAAGCATAAAATACAAAATAGATACAACAGCTTTTCCATCGTATATAATGTATATTTGCAAACAGTGTGAAGGTAATGGTCATTTCTACGTTCCGGTCAACCTAGGCTTCACTGCAGGGCATTGCTCCACCACATCCAATAGTTAGGGCCTAAGAAGTCAACGCCTGAAGCATAAAATACGATATACGTACAACAGTCTTTCCATCGTATAAAACGAATAATTGCAACCAGTGTGAAACTAATGGTCATTGCTACGTTCCGGGCAACCTGTAGGCTCAACTGTAGGCCGTTTCTCATCCAGGTCGCATAGCTACGGCCTTAGAAGTCAACGCCAGAAGCATAAAATACAATAGAAATACAACAGCTCTTCCATCGCATAAAACGAATAATTGCAACCAGTATGAAAGTTGTGGTCAATTATACGTTCCGGGCAATCTCGGCTTCACCCTAGGGCGTTGCTCCAACAGGTCCAATAGTTAGGGCCTAAGAAGTCAACTCCAGACGCATAAAATACAATAAAAATACAACAGTTTTACCATCGTATAGGTGGCATAATTGCAACCAGCGTGAAAGATATGGTCATTTCTACGTTCCGGGCAACCTAGGCTTCACTCTAGGGCTTTGGTCCACCACATCCAACAGTTAGGGCCTAAGAAGTCAGCGACAGAAGCACCAAATACAAAATAAATACAACAGTTTTTCCATCGTATAAAACGAATAATTGCAACCAGTATGAAAGTTGTGGTCATTTCTACGTTCCGGGCAAACTAGGCTTCACCCTAGGGCGGTGCTCCACGTGACCGAATAGTTAGGGCCTAAGAAGTCAACGCCAGAAGCATAAAATACGATACATGTACAACAGTTTTACCATCGTATAAAATGAGTAATCGCAAACAGTGAGTAGGTAATGGTCATTCCTACGTTCCGGGCAGCCTAGGCTTCACTCTAGGGCGTTGCTCCACCAGATCAAATAGTTAGGGCCTTAGATGTCAACGCCCGAAGCATAAAATACAAAATAAATAGAACACTTTTTCCATCGTCTAACAGAAATAATTGCAACCAGAGTGAAGGTGATGGTCATTTCTACGTTCCGGGCAACCTAGGCTTCACTGTAGGGCGTTGCTCCACCAGATCGAATAGCTCGGGACTCAGAAGTCAACGCCAGAAGCATAAAATAAAATAAAAATACAACAGTTTTTCCATCGTATAAAACGAATAATTGCAGCCAGTATGAATGTTATGGTCATTTCTACGTTCCGGGCAACCTAGGCTTCACTCTATGGCGTTGTTCCACCGGATCCAATAGTTAGGGCCTAAGAAGTCAACGCCAGGAGCACCAAATACAAAATAAGTACAACAGTTTTTGCATCGTATAAATCGAATAAGTGCAACCAGTATGAAAGCTATGGTCATTTCTACGTTCCGGGCAACCTAGGCTTCAATCTAGGGCGTTGCTCCACCAGATCGAATAGTTAGGGCCTAAGAAGGCAACGCCAGAAGCATAAAATACAATATAAATACAACAGCTTTTCCATCCTATATAATGTATATATGCAAACAGTGTGAAAGTAAAGGTCATTTATACGTTCCGGGCAACCTAGGCTTCACTGTAGGGCGTTGTTCCACCAGGTCGAATAGTTAGGGCCTAAGAAGTCAACGCAAGAAGCATAAAATACAATATAAATACAACATCTTTTCCACCGTATATAATGTATATTTGCAAACAGTGTGAAAGTAAATGTCATTTCTACGTTCCGGGCAACCTAGTCTTAACTGTAGGGCGTTGCTCGACCGTATCGAATAGTTAGAGACTTAGAAGTCAACGCCCGAAGCATGAAATACAAAATAAATATAACAGTTTTTCCATTGTATAGAACCAATAATTGCAAACAGTGTGAAGGTAATGGTCATTTCTACGTTCCGGGCAACCTAGGCTTCACTCTAGGGCGTTGCTCCACCAGATCGAATAGTTAGGGCCTGAGAAGTCAACGCCCGAAGCATAAAATACAAAATAAATAGAACAGTTTTTCCATTGTATAAAACGAATAATTGAAACCAGTGTGAAAGTTATGATCTTTTCTACGTTCCGCGCAACCTAGGCTTCACCCCAGGGCGTTGCTCCACCAGATCCAATAGTTAGGACCTATGAAGTCAGCGACAGAAGCATAACATACAAAATAGATACAACAGCTTTCCATCGTATATAATGTATATTTGCAAACAGTGTGAAAGTAAATGTCAGTTCTACGTTCCGCGCAAGCTAGGCTTCACTCTAGGGCGTTGCTCCACCAGGTGGAATAGTTAGGGACATAGAATTCAACGCCAGAAGCATAAAATACAACATAAGTACAACAGTTTTTCCATCGTATAAAACGAATAATTGCAACCAGTCTGATTGTTATGGTCATTTCTATGTTCCGGGCAACCTACGCTTCAATCTAGGGCGTTGCTCCACCAGATCGAATAGTTAGCGCCTAAGAAGGCAACGCCAGAAGCATAAAATACAATATAAATACAACAGCTTTTCCATCCGATATAATGTATATATGCAACCAGTGTGAAACTACAGGTCATTTCTACGTTGCGGGCAACCTAGGCTTCGCTTAAGGGCGTTGCTCCTCCAGATCGAATAGCTAGGGACTTAGAAGTCAACGCCAGAAGCATAAAATACAATATAAATACAATAGTTTTTCCCTTGTATAACAGGTATAATTGCAACCAGTGTGAAAGCTATGGTCATTTCCACGTTCCGGGCAACCTAGGCTTCACTCTAGGGCGTTGCTCCACCACATCGAATAGTTAGGGCCTTAGAAGTCAATGCCAGAAGCATAAAATACAATATAAATACAACAGTTTTTCCACTGTATAATATGAATAATTGCACACATTGTGGAAGTAATGGTCATTTCTACGTTCCGGGCTACCTAGGTTTCGCTCTATGGGGTTGCTCCACCACATCGAATAGTTAGGGCCTTACAAGTCAATGCCAGAAGCATAAAATACAATATAAATACAACAGTTTTTCCATGTACAAAATGAATAATTGCAAACAGTGAGGAGGTAATGGTCATTTCTACGTTCCGGGCAACCTAGGCTTCACTCTAGGGCGTTGCTCCACCACATCGAATAGTTACGGCCTTAGAAGAACAACGCCTGAAGCATAAAAGACAATAAAAATACAACAGCTTTTCCATCTTATAAAACGAATGATTGCAATCAGTATGAAAGTTATGGTCATTTATACGTTCCGGGCAACCTCGGTTTCACCCTAGGGCATTGCTCCAACAGATCCAATAGTTAGGGCCTAAGAAGTCAACTCCAGAAGCATAAAATACAAAATAGATGTAACAGTTTTTCCATCGTATAAAACGAGTAATAGCGACCAGTGTGAAAGTAATGGCCATTTGTACGAGCCGGGCAACCTAGGCATCACTCTAGGGCGTTGTTCCTCCAGATCGAATAGATAGGGCCTAAGAAGTCTACAGCAGAAGCATAAAATACAATGTAAATACAACAGTTTTTCCATCGTATAACAGGAATAATTGCAACCAGTGTGAAAGTGATGGTCATTTCTACGTTCCGGGCAACCTAGGCTTCAGTCTAGGGCGTGGTTCCCCCATATCGAATAGTTAGGGCCTAAGAAGCCTACACAAGAAGCATAAAATACAATATAAATACCACAGTTTTTCCATCGTATAACAGGAATAATTGCAACCAGAGTGAAGGTGATGGTCATTTTTAAGTTCCGGGCAACCTAGGCTTCACTCTAGGGCGTTGGTCCAACAGATCCAATAGTTAGGGCCTAAGAAGTCAACGGCAGAAGCATAAAATACAATAAAGATACAACAGCTTTTCCATCGTATAACAGGAATAAGTGCAACCAGAGTGAAAGTAATGGTCATTTCTACGTTTCGGGCCACCTAGGCTTCGCTCTAGGGCGTTGGTCCAACAGATCCAAGAGTTAGGGCCTAAGAAGTCAACGACAGAAGCATAAAATACAATAAAGATACAACAACTTTTCCATCGTATAACAGGAATAAGTGCAACCAGAGTGAAGGTGATGATCATTTCTACGTCCCGGGCAACCTAGGCTTCACCCTAGGGCGTTGCTCCACCAAATCGAATAGTTAGGGCCTAAGAAGTGAACGCCAGGAGCACCAAATACAAAATAAGTACAACAGTTTTTCCATCGTATAAATCGAATAATTGCAACCAGTATGAAAGCTATGGTCATTTCTACGTTCCGGGCAACCTAGGCTTCACTCTACGGCGTTGCTCAACCACATCGAATTGCTACGGCCCTAGAAGACAACGTCATAACTATAAAATACAATATAAATACAACAGTTTTTCCATGTACAAAATGAATAATTGCAAACAGTGAGGAGGTAATGGTCATTTCTACGTTCCGGGCAACCTAGGCTTCACTCTAGGGCGTTGCTCCACCACATCGAATAGTTACGGCCTTAGAAGAACAACGCCTGAAGCATAAAAGACAATAAAAATACAACAGATATTTCATCGTATAACAGGAACAATTGCAACACGCCTGAAGGTAATGGTCATTTCTACGTTCAGGGCAACCTAGGCTTCTCTCTACGGCGTTGCTCCACCAGTACGAATAGTTAGGGCCTAACAAGTCAACGCCAGAAGCATAAAATACAATAGAAATACAACAGCTTTTCCATCTTATAAAACGAATGATTGCAATCAGTATGAAAGTTATGGTCATTTATACGTTCCGGGCAACCTCGGTTTCACCCTAGGGCATTGCTCCAACAGATCCAATAGTTAGGGCCTAAGAAGTCAACTCCAGAAGCATAAAATACAAAATAGATGTAACAGTTTTTCCATCGTATAAAACGAGTAATAGCGACCAGTGTGAAAGTAATGGCCATTTGTACGAGCCGGGCAACCTAGGCATCACTCTAGGGCGTTGTTCCTCCAGATCGAATAGATAGGGCCTAAGAAGTCTACAGCAGAAGCATAAAATACAATGTAAATACAACAGTTTTTCCATCGTATAACAGGAATAATTGCAACCAGTGTGAAAGTGATGGTCATTTCTACGTTCCGGGCAACCTAGGCTTCAGTCTAGGGCGTGGTTCCCCCATATCGAATAGTTAGGGCCTAAGAAGCCTACACAAGAAGCATAAAATACAATATAAATACCACAGTTTTTCCATCGTATAACAGGAATAATTGCAACCAGAGTGAAGGTGATGGTCATTTTTAAGTTCCGGGCAACCTAGGCTTCACTCTAGGGCGTTGGTCCAACAGATCCAATAGTTAGGGCCTAAGAAGTCAACGGCAGAAGCATAAAATACAATAAAGATACAACAGCTTTTCCATCGTATAACAGGAATAAGTGCAACCAGAGTGAAAGTAATGGTCATTTCTACGTTTCGGGCCACCTAGGCTTCGCTCTAGGGCGTTGGTCCAACAGATCCAAGAGTTAGGGCCTAAGAAGTCAACGACAGAAGCATAAAATACAATAAAGATACAACAACTTTTCCATCGTTGAACAGGAATAAGTGCAACCAGAGTGAAGGTGATGATCATTTCTACGTCCCGGGCAACCTAGGCTTCACCCTAGGGCGTTGCTCCACCAGATCGAATAGTTAGGGCCTAAGAAGTGAACGCCAGGAGCACCAAATACAAAATAAGTACAACAGTTTTTCCATCGTATAAATCGAATAATTGCAACCAGTATGAAAGCTATGGTCATTTCTACGTTCCGGGCAACCTAGGCTTCACTCTACGGCGTTGCTCAAGCACATCGAATTGCTACGGCCCTAGAAGACAACGTCATAACTATAAAATACAATATAAATACAACAGTCTTTCCATCGTATAAAACGAATAATTGCAACCAGTCTGATAGTTATGGTCATTTCTACGTTCCGGGCAACCTAGGCTTCAATCTAGGGCGTTGCTCCACCAGATCGAATAGTTAGGGCCTAAGAAGGCAACGCCAGAAGCATAAAATACAATATAAATACAACAGCTTTTCCATCCTATATAATGTATATATGCAAACAGTGTGAAAGTAAAGGTCATTTCTACGTTCCGGGCAACCTAGGCTTCACTGTAGGGCGTTGTTCCACCAGGTCGAATAGTTAGGGCCTAAGAAGTCAACGCCAGAAGCATAAAATACAATATAAATACAACATCTTTTCCACCGTATATAATGTATATTTGCAAACAGTGTGAAAGTAAAGGTCATTTCTACGTTCCGGGCAACCTAGGCTTAACTGTAGGGCGTTGCTCGACCGTATCGAATAGTTAGAAACTTAGAAGTCAACGCCCGAAGCATGAAATACAAAATAAATAGAACAGTTTTTCCATTGTATAAAACGAATAATTGAAACCAGTGTGAAAGTTTGATCTTTTCTACGTTCCGCGCAACCTCGGCTTCACCCCAGGGCGTTGCTCCACCAGATCCAATAGTTAGGACCTATGAAGTCAGCGACAGAAGCATAACATACAAAATAGATACAACAGTTTTTCCATCGTATATAATGTATATTTGCAAACAGTGTGAAAGTAAATGTCAGTTCTACGTTCCGCGCAACCTAGGCTTCACTCTAGGGCGATGCTCCACCAGGTGGAATAGTTAGGGACTTAGAATTCAACGCCAGGAGCATAAAATACAACATAAGTACAACAGTTTTTCCATCGTATAACAGGAATAATTGCAACCAGTGTGAAACTACAGGTCATTTCTACCTTCCGGGCAACCTAGGCTTCGCTTCAGGGCGTTGCTCCTCCAGATCGAATAGCTAGGGACTTAGAAGTCAACGCCAGAAGCATAAAATACAATATAAATACAATAGTTTTTCCCTTGTATAACAGGCATAGTTGCAACCAGTGTGAAAGCTATGGTCATTTCCACGTTCCGGGCAACCTAGGCTTCACTCTAGGGCGTTGCTCCACCACATCGAATAGTTAGGGCCTAAGAAGCCAACGCCAGAACCATAAAATACAATATAAATACAATAGTTTTTCCCTTGTATAACAGGAATAATTGCAACCAGTGTGAAAGCTATGGTCATTTCCACGTTCCGGGCAACCTAGGCTTCACTCTAGGGCGTTGCTCCACCACATGGAATAGTTAGGGCCTTAGAAGTCAATGCCAGAAGCATAAAATACAATATAAATACAACAGTTTTTCCACTGTATAATATGAATAATTGCAAACATTGTGGAAGTAATGGTCATTTCTACGTTCCGGGCAACCTAGGCTTCAGTCTAGGGCGTTGCTCCACCACATCGAATAGCTACGGACTTAGAAGTCAACGCCTGAAGCATAAAATATAATATAAATACAACAGTTTTTCCATCGTATAACAGGAACAGTTGCAACCAGAGTGAAGGTGATGGTCATTTCTACGTTCCGGGCAACCTAGGCTTCACCCCAGGGCGTTGCTCCACCAGATCGAGTAGGTAGGGCCTAAGAAGTCAACGCCAGAAGCATAAAGTACGATATATGTACAACAGTTTTTCCATCGTATAAAATGAGTAATTGCAACCAGTGTGAAAGTAATGGTCATTTCTACGTTCCGAGCAACCTAGGTGTCGCTCTATGGCGTTGCTCCACCACATCGAATAGTTAGGGCCTTAGAAGTCATTGCCAGAAGCATAAAATACAATATAAGTACAACAGTTTTTCCATGTATAAAATGAATAATTGCAAACAGTGAGGAAGTAATGGTCATTTCTACGTTCCGGGCAACCTAGGCTTCACTCTAGGGCGTTGCTCCACCACATCGAATAGTTACGGCCTTAGAAGTCAACGCCTGAAGCATAAAAGACAATAAAAATACAACAGATATTTCATCGTATAACAGGAATAATTGCAACACGCCTGAAGGTAATGGTCATTTCTACGTTCAGGGCAACCTAGGCTTCTCTCTTCGTCGTTGCTCCACCAGTTCGAATAGTGAGGGCCTAACAAGACAACGCCAGAAGCATAAAATACAATAGAAATACAACAGCTTTTCCATCGTATAAAACGAATGATTGGAATCAGTATGAAAGTTAAGGTCATTTATACGTTCCGGGCAACCTCGGCTTCACCGTAGGGCATTGCTCCAACAGATCCAATAGTTAGGGCCTAAGAAGTCAACTCCAGAAGCATAAAATACAAAATAGATACAACAGTTTTTCCATCGTATAAAACGAATAATTGCGCCCAGTGTGAAAGTAATGGCCATTTGTACGATCCGGGCAACCTAGGCTTCAAACTAGGGCGTTGTTCCTCCAGATCGAATAGCTAGGGCCTAAGAAGTCTAGAGCAGAAGCAAAAAATACAATGTAAATGCAACAGTTTTTCCATCGTATAACAGGAATAATTGCAACCAGTGTGAAAGTGATGGTCATTTCTACGTTCCGGGCAACCTAGGCTTCAGTCTAGGGCGTGGTTCCCCCATATCGAATAGTTAGGGCCTAAGAAGCCTACACAAGAAGCATAAAATACAATATAAATACCACAGTTTTTCCATCGTATAACAGCAATAATTGCAACCCGAGTGAAGGTGATGCTCATTTTTAAGTTGCGGGCAACCTAGGCTTCACTCTAGGGCGTTGGTCCTACAGATCCAATAGTTAGGGCCTAAGAAGTCAACGGCAGAAGCATAAAATACAATAAAGATACAACAGCTTTTCCATCGTATAACAATAATAAGTGCAACCAGAGTGTAGATGATGATCATTTCTACGTTCCGGGCAACCTAGGCTTCACCCTAGCGCGTTGCTCCACCAGATCGAATAGCTAGGGACTTAGATGTCAACGCCTGAAGCCTAAAATAAAATAAAAATAGAGCAGTTATTCCATCGTATAACAGGAATAATTACAACCAGTGCGAAAGAAATGGTCATTTCTACGTTCCGTGCAACCTAGACATCACTCTACGGCGTTGCTCCACCAGATCGATTAGTTGGGGCCTTAGAAAACAACTCCAAACGCATAAAATACAATAAAAATACAACAGTTTTGCCATCGTATAACTGGCATAATTGCAACCAGTGTGAAAGATATGGTCATTTCTACGTTCCGGGCAACCTAGGCTTCACTCTAGGGCTTTGGTCCACCACACCCAACAGTTAGGGCCTAAGAAGTCAACGCCAGAAGCACCAAATACAAAATAAATACAACAGCTTTTCCATCGTATAAAACGAATAATTGAAACCAGAGTGAAAGTTATGGTCATTTCTACGTTCAGCGCAACCTAGGCTTCACCCCTGGGCGTTGCTCCACCAGATCCAATAGTTAGGACCTAAGAAGTCAGCGCCAGAAGCATAAAATACAAAATAGATACAACAGCTTTTCCATCGTATATAATGTATATTTGCAAACAGTGTGAAGGTAATGGTCATTTCTACGTTCCGGTCAACCTAGGCTTCACTGCAGGGCATTGCTCCACCACATCCAATAGTTAGGGCCTAAGAAGTCAACGCCTGAAGCATAAAATACGATATACGTACAACAGTCTTTCCATCGTATAAAACGAATAATTGCAACCAGTGTGAAACTAATGGTCATTGCTACGTTCCGGGCAACCTGTAGGCTCAACTGTAGGCCGTTTCTCAACCAGGTCGCATAGCTACGGCCTTAGAAGTCAACGCCAGAAGCATAAAATACAATAGAAATACAACAGCTCTTCCATCGCATAAAACGAATAATTGCAACCAGTATGAAAGTTGTGGTCATTTATACGTTCCGGGCAATCTCGGCTTCACCCTAGGGCGTTGCTCCAACAGATCCAATAGTTAGGGCCTAAGAAGTCAACTCCAGACGCATAAAATACAATAAAAATACAACAGTTTTACCATCGTATAAGTGGCATAATTGCAACCAGCGTGAAAGATATGGTCATTTCTACGTTCCGGGCAAGCTAGGCTTCACTCTAGGGCTTTGGTCCACCACATCCAACAGTTAGGGCCTAAGAAGTCAGCGACAGAAGCAGCAAATACAAAATAAATACAACAGTTTTTCCATCGTATAAAACGAATAATTGCAACCAGTATGAAAGTTGTGGTCATTTATACGTTCCGGGCAATCTAGGCTTCACCCTAGGGCGGTGCTCCACGTGACCGAATAGTTAGGGCCTAAGAAGTCAACGCCAGAAGCATAAAATACGATATATGTACAACAGTTTTACCATCGTATAAAATGAGTAATCGCAAACAGTGAGTAGGTAATGGTCATTCCTACGTTCCGGGCAGCCTAGGCTTCACTCTAGGGCGTTGCTCCACCAGATCGAATAGTTAGGGCCTGAGAAGTCAACGCCCGAAGCATAAAATACAAAATAAATAGAACAGTTTTTCCATTGTATAAAACGAATAATTGAAACCAGTGTGAAAGTTTGATCTTTTCTACGTTCCGCGCAACCTAGGCTTCACCCCAGGGCGTTGCTCCACCAGATCGAATAGTTAGGGCCTAAGAAGTGAACGCCAGGAGCACCAAATACAAAATAAGTACAACAGTTTTTCCATCGTATAAATCGAATAATTGCAACCAGTATGAAAGCTATGGTCATTTCTACGTTCCGGGCAACCTAGGCTTCACTCTACGGCGTTGCTCAAGCACATCGAATTGCTACGGCCCTAGAAGACAACGTCATAACTATAAAATACAATATAAATACAACAGTCTTTCCATCGTGTAAAACGAATAATTGCAACCAGTCTGATAGTTATGGTCATTTCTACGTTCCGGGCAACCTAGGCTTCAATCTAGGGCGTTGCTCCACCAGATCGAATAGTTAGGGCCTAAGAAGGCAACGCCAGAAGCATAAAATACAATATAAATACAACAGCTTTTCCATCCTATATAATGTATATATGCAAACAGTGTGAAAGTAAAGGTCATTTCTACGTTCCGGGCAACCTAGGCTTCACTGTAGGGCGTTGTTCCACCAGGTCGAATAGTTAGGGCCTAAGAAGTCAACGCCAGAAGCATAAAATACAATATAAATACAACATCTTTTCCACCGTATATAATGTATATTTGCAAACAGTGTGAAAGTAAAGGTCATTTCTACGTTCCGGGCAACCTAGGCTTAACTGTAGGGCGTTGCTCGACCGTATCGAATAGTTAGAAACTTAGAAGTCAACGCCCGAAGCATGAAATACAAAATAAATAGAACAGTTTTTCCATTGTATAAAACGAATAATTGAAACCAGTGTGAAAGTTTGATCTTTTCTACGTTCCGCGCAACCTCGGCTTCACCCCAGGGCGTTGCTCCACCAGATCCAATAGTTAGGACCTATGAAGTCAGCGACAGAAGCATAACATACAAAATAGATACAACAGTTTTTCCATCGTATATAATGTATATTTGCAAACAGTGTGAAAGTAAATGTCAGTTCTACGTTCCGCGCAACCTAGGCTTCACTCTAGGGCGATGCTCCACCAGGTGGAATAGTTAGGGACTTAGAATTCAACGCCAGGAGCATAAAATACAACATAAGTACAACAGTTTTTCCATCGTATAACAGGAATAATTGCAACCAGTGTGAAACTACAGGTCATTTCTACCTTCCGGGCAACCTAGGCTTCGCTTCAGGGCGTTGCTCCTCCAGATCGAATAGCTAGGGACTTAGAAGTCAACGCCAGAAGCATAAAATACAATATAAATACAATAGTTTTTCCCTTGTATAACAGGCATAGTTGCAACCAGTGTGAAAGCTATGGTCATTTCCACGTTCCGGGCAACCTAGGCTTCACTCTAGGGCGTTGCTCCACCACATCGAATAGTTAGGGCCTAAGAAGCCAACGCCAGAACCATAAAATACAATATAAATACAATAGTTTTTCCCTTGTATAACAGGAATAATTGCAACCAGTGTGAAAGCTATGGTCATTTCCACGTTCCGGGCAACCTAGGCTTCACTCTAGGGCGTTGCTCCACCACATGGAATAGTTAGGGCCTTAGAAGTCAATGCCAGAAGCATAAAATACAATATAAATACAACAGTTTTTCCCGTGTATAACAGGAATAACTGCAACCAGTGTGAGAGCTATGGTCGTTTCTAGGTTCCGGGCAACCTAGGCTTCTCTCTAGGGCGTTGGTCCACCAGATCCAATAGCTAGGGCCTAAGAAGTCAACGCCAGGAGCACCTAATACAAAATAAATACAACAGCTTTTCCATCGTATAAAACGAATAATTGCAACCAGTATGAAAGCTATGGTCATTTATACGTTCCGAGCAACTTAGGCTTCACTCTAGGGCGTTGCTCAACCACATCGAATAGCTACGGCCCTATAAGAAAACGCCATAACTATAAAATACAATATAAATACAACAGTCTTTCCATCGTATAAAACGAATAATTGCAACCAGTCTGATAGTTATGGTCATTTCTACGTTCCGGGCAATCTAGGCTTCACTCTAGGGCGTTGCTCTACCAGATCGAATAGTTAGGGCCTAACATGTCAACGCCAGAAGCATAAAATACGATATATATACAACAGTTTTTCCATCGCATAAAATGAGTAATTGCAACCAGTGTGAAAGTAACGGCCATTTCTACGTTCCGGGAATCCTAGACTTAACACTGAGACATTGCTCCACCAGACCGAATACATAGGGCCTTAGAAGTCAACGCCAGAAGCATAAAGTACATTAAAAATTCAACAGCTTGTCCATCGTATAACAGGAATAATTGCAACCAGTGTGAATGATATGGTCATTTCTACGATCAGGGCAACCTTCACTCCAGGATGTTGCTGCACCACATCGAATAGCTACGGCCTTAGAAGTCAACGCCAGAATGTTAAAATACAATATAAATACAACAGATTTTCCATCCTATAATACAAATAATTGCAATCAGTATGAAAGTTATGGTCATTTCTACGTTCCGGGCAACCTGGGCTTCATCAGAGGGCGTTGCTCCACCAGATCCAATGGTTAGGACCTAAGAAGTCAACGCCAGAAGCATAAAATACAAAATAGATACAACAGTTTTTCCATCGTATAACAGGAATAAATGCAACCAGTGTGAAAGTGGTGGTCATTTCGACGTTCCGGGCAACCTAGGCTTCACTCTAGGGCGTTTCTCCACCACATCGAATAGTTAGGGCCTTAGATGTCAATGCCAGAAGCATAAAATGCCATATAAATACAACAGTTGTTCCACTGTATAATATGAATAATTGCAAACAGTGTGGAAGTAATGGTCATTTCTACGTTCCGGGCAACCTAGGCTTCACTCTAGGGCGTTGGTCAACCACATCGAATAGCTACGGCCCTAGAATACAACGCCATAACTATAAAATACAACATAAATACAACAGTCTATCCATCGTATAAAACGAATAATTGCAACCAGTCTGATAGTTATGGTCATTTCTACGTTCCAGGCAACCTAGACTTCACCCTAGGGCGTTGCTCCACCAGATCGAATAGTTAGGGCCTAAGAAGTCAATGCCAGAAGCATAAAATACGATATATGTACAAGAGTTTTTCCATCGCCTAAAATGAGTAATTGCAACCAGTGTGAATGTAACGGCCATTTCTACGTTCCGGGATTCCTAGACTTAACACTGAGACATTGCTCCACCAGATCGAATACATAAGGCCTTAGAAGTCAACGCCAGAAGCATAAAGTACATTAAAAATTCAACAGTTTGTCCATCGTATAACAGGAATAATTGCAACCAGTGTGAAAGTGGTGGTCATTTCGACGTTCCCGGCAACCTAGGCTTCACTCTAGGGCGTTGCTCCACCAGATCGAATAGTTACGGCCTAAGAAGTCAACGCCAGAAGAATAAAATACAATAGAAATACAGCAGTTTTTCCATCGTATAACAGGTATAATTGCAACCAGTGTGAAAGATATGGTCATTTCTACGATACGGGCAACCTAGGCTTCACTCTAGGGCGTCGTTCCACCAGATCGAATAGTTAGGGCCTAAGAAGTCTACGCCAGAAGCATAAAATACAATACAAATACAACAATTTTTCAATCTTATAACAGGAATAATTGCAAACAGTGTGAAAGATATGGTCATTTCTACGTTACGAGCATCCTAGGCTTCTCTCTAGGGCATTGCTCCACCACATCGAATAGCTACGGCCTTAGAAGTCAACGCCATAACTATAAAAAACAATATAAATACAACAGTTTTTCCACTGTATAAAATGAATAATTGCAAACAGTGTGGAGGTAATGGTCATTTCTACGTTCCGGGCAACCTATGCTTCACCCTAGGGCGTTGCTCCACCACATCGAATAGCTACGGCCTTAGGAGTCAACGCCAGAGGCATAAAATACAAAATAAATACAACAGTTTTTCCATCGTATAACAAGAATAATTGCAACCATTGTGAAAGTGATGGTCATTTCTACATTCCGTGCAACCTAGGCTTCACTGTAGGGCGTTGCTCCACCAGATCGTATAGTTAGGGCCTAAGAAGTCAATGCCAGAAGCATAAAATACAATATAAATACAACAGTTTTTCCCGTGTATAACAGGAATAACTGCAACCAGTGTGAGAGCTATGGTCGTTTCTAGGTTCCGGGCAACCTAGGCTTCTCTCTAGGGCGTTGGTCCACCAGATCCAATAGCTAGGGCCTAAGAAGTCAACGCCAGGAGCACCTAATACAAAATAAATACAACAGCTTTTCCATCGTATAAAACGAATAATTGCAACCAGTATGAAAGCTATGGTCATTTATACGTTCCGAGCAACTTAGGCTTCACTCTAGGGCGTTGCTCAACCACATCGAATAGCTACGGCCCTATAAGAAAACGCCATAACTATAAAATACAATATAAATACAACAGTCTTTCCATCGTATAAAACGAATAATTGCAACCAGTCTGATAGTTATGGTCATTTCTACGTTCCGGGCAATCTAGGCTTCACTCTAGGGCGTTGCTCTACCAGATCGAATAGTTAGGGCCTAACATGTCAACGCCAGAAGCATAAAATACGATATATATACAACAGCTTTTCCATCGCATAAAATGAGTAATTGCAACCAGTGTGAAAGTAACGGCCATTTCTACGTTCCGGGAATCCTAGACTTAACACTGAGACATTGCTCCACCAGACCGAATACATAGGGCCTTAGAAGTCAACGCCAGAAGCATAAAGTACATTAAAAATTCAACAGCTTGTCCATCGTATAACAGGAATAATTGCCACCAGTGTGAAAGTGATGGTCATTTCTACATTCCGGGCAACCTAGGCTTCACTCTAGGGCGTCGTTCCACCAGATCGAATAGTTAGGGCCTAAGAAGTCTACGCCAGAAGCATAAAATACAATATAAATACAACAGTTTTTCCCGTGTATAACAGGAATAATTGCAACCAATGTGAGAGCTATGGTCATTTCTACTTTCCGGGCAATCTAGGCTTCACTCTAGGGCGTTTCTCCACCACATCGAATAGCTGCGGACTTAGAAGACAACACCAGAAGCATAAAATACAGTATAAATACAACAGTTTTTCAATCGTATAACAGGAATAATTGCAAACAGTGTGAAAGATATGGTCATTTCTTCGTTGCTGGCATCCTAGGCTTCACTCTAGGGCATTGCTCCACCACATCGAATAGCTACGCCCTTAGAAGTCAACGCCATAACTATAAAAAACAATATAAATACAACAGTTTTTCCATTGTATAAAATGAATAATTGCAAACAGTGAGGAAGTAATGGTCATTTCTACGATCCGTGCAACCTAGGCTTCAGTCTAGGGCGTTGCTCCACCAGATCGAATAGTTAGGGCCTAAGAAGTCAACGCCAGAAGCATAAAATACAATATAAATACAACAGTTTTTCCCTTGTATAACAGAGATATTTGCAACCACTATGACAGTTATGGTCCTTTCTACGTTCCGGGCAACCTAGGCTTCACCCTAGGGCGTTGCTCCACCTGATCGAATAGTTAGGGCCTTAGATGTCAACGCTCGAAGCATAAAATACAAAATAAATAGAACACTTTTTCCATTGTATAACAGGAATAACTGCAACCAGTGTGAAAGTACTGTTCATTTCTACGTTCCGGGTAACCTAGGCTTCACTCTAGGGCGTTGCTCCACCACATCGAATAGCTACGGCCTTAGAAGTCAACGCCTGAAGCATAAAATATAATATAAATACAACAGTTTTTCCATCGTATAACAGAAATAATTGCAACCAGAGTGAAGGTGATGGTCATTTCTACGTTCCGGGCAACCTAGGCTTCACTCTAGGGCGTTGCTCCACCAGATCGAATAGCTCGGGACTCAGAAGTCAACGCCAGAAGCATAAAATAAAATTAAAATACAACAGTTTTTCCATCGTATAAAACGAATAATTGCAGCCAGTATGAATGTTATGGTCATTTCTACGTTCCGGGCAACCTAGGCTTCACTCTAGGGCGTTGGTCCACCGGATCCAATAGTTAGGGCCTAAGAAGTCAACGCCAGGAGCACCAAATACAAAATAAGTACAACAGTTTTTGCATCGTATAAATCGAATAATTGCAACCAGTATGAAAGCTATGGTCATTTCTACGTTCCGGGCAACCTAGGCTTCAATCTAGGGCGTTGCTCCACCAGATCGAATAGTTAGGGCCTAAGAAGGCAACGCCAGAAGCATAAAATACGATATATGTACAACAGTTTTTCCATCGCATAAAATGAGTAATTGCAACCAGTGTGAAAGTAACGGCCATTTCTACGTTCCGGGAATCCTAGACTTAACACTGAGACATTGCTCCACCAGACCGAATACATAGGGCCTTAGAAGTCAACGCCAGAAGCATAAAGTACATTAAAAATTCAACAGCTTGTGAATCGTATAACAGGAATAATTGCCACCAGTGTGAAAGTGATGGTCATTTCTACATTCCGGGCAACCTAGGCTTCACTCTAGGGCGTTGCTCCACCAGATCGAATAGTTACGGCCTAACAAGTCAACGCCAGAAGCATAAAATACAATAGAAATACAACAGTTTTTCCATCGTATAACTGGTATAATTGCAACCAGTGTGAAAGATATGGTCATTTCTACGATACGGGCAACCTACGCTTCACTCTAGGGCGTCGTTCCACCAGATCGAATAGTTAGGGCCTAAGAAGTCTACGCCAGAAGCATAAAATACAATATAAATACAACAGTTTTTCCCGTGTATAACAGGAATAATTGCAACCAGTGTGAGAGCTATGGTCATTTCTACTTTCCGGGCAATCTAGGCTTCACTCTAGGGCGTTTCTCCACCACATCGAATAGCTGCGGACTTAGAAGACAACGCCAGAAGCATAAAATACAGTATAAATACAACAGTTTTTCAATCGTATAACAGGAATAATTGCAAACAGTGTGAAAGATATGGTCATTTCTTCGTTGCGGGCATCCTAGGCTTCACTCTAGGGCATTGCTCCACCACATCGAATAGCTACGGCCTTAGAAGTCAACGCCATAACTATAAAAAACAATATAAATACAACAGTTTTTCCATTGTATAAAATGAATAATTGCAAACAGTGAGGAAGTAATGGTCATTTCTACGATCCGTGCAACCTAGGCTTCAGTCTAGGGCGTTGCTCCACCAGATCGAATAGTTAGGGCCTAAGAAGTCAACGCCAGAAGCATAAAATACAATATAAATAGAACAGTTTTTCCCTTGTATAACACAAATATTTGCAACCACTATGACAGTTATGGTCCTTTCTACGTTCCGGGCAACCTAGGCTTCACCCTAGGGCGTTGCTCCACCTGATCGAATAGTTAGGGCCTTAGATGTCAACGCCCGAAGCATAAAATACAAAATAAATAGAACACTTTTTCCATTGTATAACAGGAATAACTGCAACCAGTGTGAAAGTACTGGTCATTTCTACGTTCCGGGTAACCTAGGCTTCACTCTAGGGCGTTGCTCCACCACATCGAATAGCTACGGCCTTAGAAGTCAACGCCTGAAGCATAAAATATAATAAAAATACAACAGTTTTTCCATCGTATAACAGAAATAATTGCAACCAGAGTGAAGGTGATGGTCATTTCTACGTTCCGGGCAACCTAGGCTTCACTCTAGGGCGTTGCTCCACCAGATCGAATAGCTCGGGACTCAGAAGTCAACGCCAGAAGCATAAAATAAAATAAAAATACAACAGTTTTTCCATCGTATAAAACGAATGATTGCAGCCAGTATGAATGTTATGGTCATTTCTACGTTCCGGGCAACCTAGGCTTCACTCTAGGGCGTTGCTCCACCAGATCGAATAGTTAGGGCCTAAGAAGGCAACGCCAGAAGCATAAAATACAATATAAATACAACAGCTTTTCCATCCTATATAATGTATATATGCAAACAGTGTGAAAGTAAAGGTCATTTCTACGTTCCGGGCAACCTAGGCTTCACTGTAGGGCGTTGTTCCACCAGGTCGAATAGTTAGGACCTAAGAAGTCAACGCCAGAAGCATAAAATACAATATAAATACAACATCTTTTCCACCGTATATAATGTATATTTGCAAACAGTGTGAAAGTAAAGGTCATTTCTACGTTCCGGGCAACCTAGGCTTAGCTGTAGGGCGTTGCTCGACCGTATCGAATAGTTAGAGACTTAGAAGTCAACGCCCGAAGCATGAAATAAAAAATAAATATAACAGTTTTTCCATTGTATAGAACCAATAATTGCAAACAGTGTGAAGGTAATGGTCATTTCTACGTTCCGGGCAACCTAGGCTTCACTCTAGGGCGTTGCTCCACCAGATCGAATAGTTAGGGCCTGAGAAGACAACGCCCGAAGCATAAAATACAAAATAAATAGAACAGTTTTTCCATTGTATAAAACGAATAATTGAAACCAGTGTGAAAGTTATGATCTTTTCTACGTTCCGCGCAACCTAGGCTTCACCCCAGGGCGTTGCTCCACCAGATCCAATAGTTAGGACCTATGAAGTCAGCGACAGAAGCATAACATACAAAATAGATACAACAGTTTTTCCATCGTATATAATGTATATTTGCAAACAGTGTGAAAGTAAATGTCAGTTCTACGTTCCGCGCAACCTAGGCTTCACTCTAGGGCGTTGCTCCACCAGGTGGAATAGTTAGGGACATAGAATTCAACGCCAGAAGCATAAAATACAACATAAGTACAACAGTTTTTCCATCGTATAAAACGAATAATTGCAACCAGTCTGATAGTTATGGTCATTTCTATGTTCCGGGCAACCTACGCTTCAATCTAGGGCGTTGCTCCACCAGATCGAATAGTTAGGGCCTAAGAAGGCAACGCCAGAAGCATAAAATACAATATAAATGCAACAGCTTTTCCATCCTATATAATGTATATATGCAGCCAGTGTGAAACTACAGGTCATTTCTACGTTGCGGGCAACCTAGGCTTCGCATAAGGGCGTTGCTCCTCCAGATCGAATAGCTAGGGACTTAGAAGTCAACGCCAGAAGCATAAAATACAATATAAATACAATAGTTTTTCCCTTGTATAACAGGTATAATTGCAACCAGAGTGAAAGCTATGGTCATTTCCACGTTCCGGGCAACGTAGGCTTCACTCTAGGGCGTTGCTCCACCACATCGAATAGTTAGGGCCTTAGAAGTCAATGCCAGAAGCATAAAATACAATATAAATACAACAGTTTTTGCACTGTAAAATATGAATAATGGCAAACAGTGTGGTAGTAATGGTCATTTCTACGTTCCGGGCAACCTAGGCTTCACACTAGGGCGTTGGTCCACCAGATCCAATAGCTAGGGCCTAAGAAGTCAACGCCAGGAGCACCTAATACAAAATAAATACAACAGCTTTTCCATCGTATAAAACGAATAATTGCAACCAGTATGAAAGCTATGGTCATTCATACGTTCCGAGCAACTTAGGCTTCACTCTAGGGCGTTGCTCAGCCACATCGAATAGCTACGGCCCTAGAAGAAAACGCCATAACTATAAAATACAATATAAATACAACAGTCTTTCCATCGTATAAAACGAATAATTGCAACCAGTCTGATAGTTATGGTCATTTCTACGTTCCGGGCAATCTAGGCTTCTCTCTAGGGCGTTGCTCTACCAGATCGAATAGTTAGGGCCTAACAAGACAACGCCAGAAGCATAAAATAGAATAGAAATACAACAGTTTTACCCTTGTATAACAGGAATAATTGCAACCAGTGTGAAAGCTATGGTCGTTTCTACGTTCAGGGCAACCTAGGCTTCACTCTAGGTCGTTGCTCCACCACATCGAATAGTTATGGCCTTAGATGTCAATGCCAGAAGCATAAAATGCCACATAAATACAACAGTTGTTCCACTGTATAATATGAATAATTGCAAACAGTGTGGTAGTAATGGTCATTTCTACGTTCCGGGCAACCTAGGCTTCACACTAGGGCGTTGGTCAACCACATCGAATAGCTACGGCCCTAGAAGACAACGCCATAACTATAAAATACAATATAAATACAACAGTCTATCCATCGTATAAAACGAATAATTGCAACCAGTCTGATAGTTATGGTCATTTCTACGTTCCGGGCAACCTAGACTTCACCCTAGGGCGTTGCTCCAACAGATCGAATAGTTAGGGCCTAAGAAGTCAATGCCAGAAGCATAAAATACGATATATGTACAACAGTTTTTCCATCGTATAACAGGTATAATTGCAACCAGTGTGAAAGATATGGTCATTTCTACGATACGGGCAACCTAGGCTTCACTCTAGGGCGTCGTTCCACCAGATCGAATAGTTAGGACCTAAGAAGTCTACGCCAGAAGCATAAAATACAATATAAATACAACAGTTTTTCCCGTGTATAACAGGAATAATTGCAACCAGTGTGAGAGCTATGGTCATTTCTACGTTCCGGGCAACCTAGGCTTCACACTAGGGCGTTGGTCAACCACATCGAATAGTTAAGGACTTTGAATACAATGCCAGAAGCATAAAATACAGTAAAAATGCAACAGTTTTTCCATTGTATAACAGGAATAACAGCAACCAGTTTGAAAGTACTGGTCATTTCTACGTTCCGGGTAGCCTAGGCTTCACTCCAGGGAGCTGCACCACCAGATCGAATAGCTAGGGACTTAGAATTCAACGCCAGAAGAATAAAATACAACATAAGTACAACAATTTTACCATCGTATAAAATGAATAATCGCAAACAATGTGAAGGTAATGGTCATTTCCACATTCCGGGCAACCTAGGCTTCACTATAGGGCGTTGCTCCACCACATCGAATAGTTAGGGCCTTAGAAGTCAACGCCTGAAGCATAAAATATAATAAAAATACAACAGTTTTTCCATCGTATAACAGAAATAATTGCAACCAGAGTGAAGGTGATGGTCATTTCTACGTTCCGGGCAACCTAGGCTTCACTCTAGGGCGTTGCTCCACCAGATCGAATAGCTCGGGACTCAGAAGTCAACGCCAGAAGCATAAAATAAAATAAAAATACAACAGTTTTTCCATCGTATAAAACGAATGATTGCAGCCAGTATGAATGTTATGGTCATTTCTACGTTCCGGGCAACCTAGGCTTCACTCTAGGGCGTTGCTCCACCAGATCGAATAGTTAGGGCCTAAGAAGGCAACGCCAGAAGCATAAAATACAATATAAATACAACAGCTTTTCCATCCTATATAATGTATATATGCAAACAGTGTGAAAGTAAAGGTCATTTCTACGTTCCGGGCAACCTAGGCTTCACTGTAGGGCGTTGTTCCACCAGGTCGAATAGTTAGGACCTAAGAAGTCAACGCCAGAAGCATAAAATACAATATAAATACAACATCTTTTCCACCGTATATAATGTATATTTGCAAACAGTGTGAAAGTAAAGGTCATTTCTACGTTCCGGGCAACCTAGGCTTAGCTGTAGGGCGTTGCTCAACCGTATCGAATAGTTAGAGACTTAGAAGTCAACGCCCGAAGCATGAAATAAAAAATAAATATAACAGTTTTTCCATTGTATAGAACCAATAATTGCAAACAGTGTGAAGGTAATGGTCATTTCTACGTTCCGGGCAACCTAGGCTTCACTCTAGGGCGTTGCTCCACCAGATCGAATAGTTAGGGCCTGAGAAGACAACGCCCGAAGCATAAAATACAAAATAAATAGAACAGTTTTTCCATTGTATAAAACGAATAATTGAAACCAGTGTGAAAGTTATGATCTTTTCTACGTTCCGCGCAACCTAGGCTTCACCCCAGGGCGTTGCTCCACCAGATCCAATAGTTAGGACCTATGAAGTCAGCGACAGAAGCATAACATACAAAATAGATACAACAGTTTTTCCATCGTATATAATGTATATTTGCAAACAGTGTGAAAGTAAATGTCAGTTCTACGTTCCGCGCAACCTAGGCTTCACTCTAGGGCGTTGCTCCACCAGGTGGAATAGTTAGGGACATAGAATTCAACGCCAGAAGCATAAAATACAACATAAGTACAACAGTTTTTCCATCGTATAAAACGAATAATTGCAACCAGTCTGATAGTTATGGTCATTTCTATGTTCCGGGCAACCTACGCTTCAATCTAGGGCGTTGCTCCACCAGATCGAATAGTTAGGGCCTAAGAAGGCAACGCCAGAAGCATAAAATACAATATAAATGCAACAGCTTTTCCATCCTATATAATGTATATATGCAGCCAGTGTGAAACTACAGGTCATTTCTACGTTGCGGGCAACCTAGGCTTCGCATAAGGGCGTTGCTCCTCCAGATCGAATAGCTAGGGACTTAGAAGTCAACGCCAGAAGCATAAAATACAATATAAATACAATAGTTTTTCCCTTGTATAACAGGTATAATTGCAACCAGAGTGAAAGCTATGGTCATTTCCACGTTCCGGGCAACGTAGGCTTCACTCTAGGGCGTTGCTCCACCACATCGAATAGTTAGGGCCTTAGAAGTCAATGCCAGAAGCATAAAATACAATATAAATACAACAGTTTTTGCACTGTAAAATATGAATAATGGCAAACAGTGTGGTAGTAATGGTCATTTCTACGTTCCGGGCAACCTAGGCTTCACACTAGGGCGTTGGTCCACCAGATCCAATAGCTAGGGCCTAAGAAGTCAACGCCAGGAGCACCTAATACAAAATAAATACAACAGCTTTTCCATCGTATAAAACGAATAATTGCAACCAGTATGAAAGCTATGGTCATTCATACGTTCCGAGCAACTTAGGCTTCACTCTAGGGCGTTGCTCAGCCACATCGAATAGCTACGGCCCTAGAAGAAAACGCCATAACTATAAAATACAATATAAATACAACAGTCTTTCCATCGTATAAAACGAATAATTGCAACCAGTCTGATAGTTATGGTCATTTCTACGTTCCGGGCAATCTAGGCTTCTCTCTAGGGCGTTGCTCTACCAGATCGAATAGTTAGGGCCTAACAAGACAACGCCAGAAGCATAAAATAGAATAGAAATACAACAGTTTTACCCTTGTATAACAGGAATAATTGCAACCAGTGTGAAAGCTATGGTCGTTTCTACGTTCAGGGCAACCTAGGCTTCACTCTAGGTCGTTGCTCCACCACATCGAATAGTTATGGCCTTAGATGTCAATGCCAGAAGCATAAAATGCCACATAAATACAACAGTTGTTCCACTGTATAATATGAATAATTGCAAACAGTGTGGTAGTAATGGTCATTTCTACGTTCCGGGCAACCTAGGCTTCACACTAGGGCGTTGGTCAACCACATCGAATAGCTACGGCCCTAGAAGACAACGCCATAACTATAAAATACAATATAAATACAACAGTCTATCCATCGTATAAAACGAATAATTGCAACCAGTCTGATAGTTATGGTCATTTCTACGTTCCGGGCAACCTAGACTTCACCCTAGGGCGTTGCTCCAACAGATCGAATAGTTAGGGCCTAAGAAGTCAATGCCAGAAGCATAAAATACGATATATGTACAACAGTTTTTCCATCGTATAACAGGTATAATTGCAACCAGTGTGAAAGATATGGTCATTTCTACGATACGGGCAACCTAGGCTTCACTCTAGGGCGTCGTTCCACCAGATCGAATAGTTAGGACCTAAGAAGTCTACGCCAGAAGCATAAAATACAATATAAATACAACAGTTTTTCCCGTGTATAACAGGAATAATTGCAACCAGTGTGAGAGCTATGGTCATTTCTACGTTCCGGGCAACCTAGGCTTCACACTAGGGCGTTGGTCAACCACATCGAATAGTTAAGGACTTTGAATACAATGCCAGAAGCATAAAATACAGTAAAAATGCAACAGTTTTTCCATTGTATAACAGGAATAACAGCAACCAGTTTGAAAGTACTGGTCATTTCTACGTTCCGGGTAGCCTAGGCTTCACTCCAGGGAGCTGCACCACCAGATCGAATAGCTAGGGACTTAGAATTCAACGCCAGAAGAATAAAATACAACATAAGTACAACAATTTTACCATCGTATAAAATGAATAATCGCAAACAATGTGAAGGTAATGGTCATTTCCACATTCCGGGCAACCTAGGCTTCACTATAGGGCGTTGCTCCACCACATCGAATAGTTAGGGCCTTAGAAGTCAATGCCAGAAGCATAAAATACAATATAAATACAACAGTTTTTCCACTGTATAATATGAATAATTGCAAACCTTGTGGAAGTAATGGTCATTTCTACGTTCCGGGCAACCTAGGTTTCGCTCTATGGGGTTGCTCCACCACATCGAATAGTCAGGGCCTTAGAAGTCAATGCCAGAAGCATAAAATACAATATAAATACAACAGTTTTTCCATGTATAAAATGAATAATTGCAAACAGTGAGGAAGTAATGGTCATTTCTACGATCCGTGCAACCTAGGCTTCAGTCTAGGGCGTTGCTCCACCAGATCGAATAGTTAGGGCCTAAGAAGTCAACGCCAGTAGCATAAAATACAATATAAGTACAACAGTTTTTCCCTTGTATAACAGAAATATTTGCAACCACTATGACAGTTATGGTCCTTTCTACGTTCCGGGCAACCTAGGCTTCACCCTAGGGCGTTGCTCCACCTGATCGAATAGTTAGGGCCTAAGAAGTCAACGCCAGGAGCATAAAATACGATACATGTACAACAGTTTTACCATCGTATAAAATGAGTAATCGCAAACAGTGAGTAGGTAATGGTCATTCCTACGTTCCGGGCAGCCTAGGCTTCACTCTAGGGCGTTGCTCCACCAGATCAAATAGTTAGGGCCTTAGATGTCAACGCCCGAAGCATAAAATACAAAATAAATAGAACACTTTTTCCATCGTATAACAGAAATAATTGCAACCAGAGTGAAGGTGATGGTCATTTCTACGTTCCGGGCAACCTAGGCTTCACTGTAGGGCGTTGCTCCACCAGATCGAATAGCTCGGGACTCAGAAGTCAACGCCAGAAGCATAAAATAAAATAAAAATGCAACAGTTTTTCCATCGTATAAAACGAATAATTGCAGCCAGTATGAATGTTATGGTCATTTCTACGTTCCGGGCAACCTAGGCTTCACTCTATGGCGTTGGTCCACCGGATCCAATAGTTAGGGCCTAAGAAGTCAACGCCAGGAGCACCAAATACAAAATAAGTACAACAGTTTTTGCATCGTATAAATCGAATAAGTGCAACCAGTATGAAAGCTATGGTCATTTCTACGTTCCGGGCAACCTAGGCTTCAATCTAGGGCGTTGCTACACCAGATCGAATAGTTAGGGCCTAAGAAGGCAACGCCAGAAGCATAAAATACAATATAAATACAACAGCTTTTCCATCCTATATAATGTATATATGCAAACAGTGTGAAAGTAAAGGTCATTTATACGTTCCGGGCAACCTAGGCTTCACTGTAGGGCGTTGTTCCACCAGGTCGAATAGTTAGGGCCTAAGAAGTCAACGCAAGAAGCATAAAATACAATATAAATACAACATCTTTTCCACCGTATATAATGTATATTTGCAAACAGTGTGAAAGTAAATGTCATTTCTACGTTCCGGGCAACCTAGGATTAACTGTAGGGCGTTGCTCGACCGTATCGAATAGTTAGAGACTTAGAAGTCAACGCCCGAAGCATGAAATACAAAATAAATATAACTGTTTTTCCATTGTATAGAACCAATAATTGCAAACAGTGTGAAGGTAATGGTCATTTCTACGTTCCGGGCAACCTAGGCTTCACTCTAGGGCGTTGCTCCACCAGATCGAATAGTTAGGGCCTGAGAAGTCAACGCCCGAAGCATAAAATACAAAATAAATAGAACAGTTTTTCCATTGTATAAAACGAATAATTGAAACCAGTGTGAAAGTTATGATCTTTTCTGCGTTCCGCGCAACCTAGGCTTCACCCCAGGGCGTTGCTCCACCAGATCCAATAGTTAGGACCTATGAAGTCAGCGACAGAAGCATAACATACAAAATAGATACAACAGCTTTCCATCGTATATAATGTATATTTGCAAACAGTGTGAAAGTAAATGTCAGTTCTACGTTCCGCGCAAGCTAGGCTTCACTCTAGGGCGTTGCTCCACCAGGTGGAATAGTTAGGGACATAGAATTCAACGCCAGAAGCATAAAATACAACATAAGTACAACAGTTTTTCCATCGTATAAAACGAATAATTGCAACCAGTCTGATTGTTATGGTCATTTCTATGTTCCTGGCAACCTACGCTTCAATCTAGGGCGTTGCTCCACCAGATCGAATAGTTAGGGCCTAAGAAGGCAACGCCAGAAGCATAAAATACAATATAAATACAACAGCTTTTCCATCCGATATAATGTATATATGCAACCAGTGTGAAACTACAGGTCATTTCTACGTTGCGGGCAACCTAGGCTTCGCTTAAGGGCGTTGCTCCTCCAGATCGAATAGCTAGGGACTTAGAAGTCAACGCCAGAAGCATAAAATACAATATAAATACAATAGTTTTTCCCTTGTATAACAGGTATAATTGCAACCAGTGTGAAAGCTATGGTCACTTCCACGTTCCGGGCAACCTAGGCTTCACTCTAGGGCGTTGCTCCACCACATCGAATAGTTAGGGCCTTAGAAGTCAATGCCAGAAGCATAAAATACAATATAAATACAACAGTTTTTCCACTGTATAATATGAATAATTGCAAACATTGTGGAAGTAATGGTCATTTCTACGTTCCGGGCTACCTAGGTTTCGCTCTATGGGGTTGCTCCACCACATCGAATAGTTAGGGCCTTACAAGTCAATGCCAGAAGCATAAAATACAATATAAATACAACAGTTTTTCCTTGTATAAAATGAATAATTGCAAACAGTGAGGAGGTAATGGTCATTTCTACGTTCCGGGCAACCTAGGCTTCACTCTAGGGCGTTGCTCCACCACATCGAATAGTTACGGCCTTAGAAGAACAACGCCTGAAGCATAAAAGACAATAAAAATACAACAGATATTTCATCGTATAACAGGAACAATTGCAACACGCCTGAAGGTAATGGTCATTTCTACGTTCAGGGCAACCTAGGCTTCTCTCTACGGCGTTGCTCCACCAGTACGAATAGTTAGGGCCTAACAAGTCAACGCCAGAAGCATAAAATACAATAGAAATACAACAGCTTTTCCATCTTATAAAACGAATGATTGCAATCAGTATGAAAGTTATGGTCATTTATACGTTCCGGGCAACCTCGGTTTCACCCTAGGGCATTGCTCCAACAGATCCAATAGTTAGGGCCTAAGAAGTCAACTCCAGAAGCATAAAATACAAAATAGATGTAACAGTTTTTCCATCGTATAAAACGAGTAATAGCGACCAGTGTGAAAGTAATGGCCATTTGTACGAGCCGGGCAACCTAGGCATCACTCTAGGGCGTTGTTCCTCCAGATCGAATAGATAGGGCCTAAGAAGTCTACAGCAGAAGCATAAAATACAATGTAAATACAACAGTTTTTCCATCGTATAACAGGAATAATTGCAACCAGTGTGAAAGTGATGGTCATTTCTACGTTCCGGGCAACCTAGGCTTCAGTCTAGGGCGTGGTTCCCCCATATCGAATAGTTAGGGCCTAAGAAGCCTACACAAGAAGCATAAAATACAATATAAATACCACAGTTTTTCCATCGTATAACAGGAATAATTGCAACCAGAGTGAAGGTGATGGTCATTTTTAAGTTCCGGGCAACCTAGGCTTCACTCTAGGGCGTTGGTCCAACAGATCCAATAGTTAGGGCCTAAGAAGTCAACAGCAGAAGCATAAAATACAATAAAGATACAACAGCTTTTCCATCGTATAACAGGAATAAGTGCAACCAGAGTGAAAGTAATGGTCATTTCTACGTTTCGGGCCACCTAGGCTTCGCTCTAGGGCGTTGGTCCAACAGATCCAAGAGTTAGGGCCTAAGAAGTCAACGACAGAAGCATAAAATACAATAAAGATACAACAACTTTTCCATCGTATAACAGGAATAAGTGCAACCAGAGTGAAGGTCATGATCATTTCTACGTCCCGGGCAACCTAGGCTTCACCCTAGGGCGTTGCTCCACCAGATCGAATAGTTAGGGCCTAAGAAGTCAACGCCAGGAGCACCAAATACAAAATAAGTACAACAGTTTTTCCATCGTATAAATCGAATAATTGCAACCAGTATGAAAGCTATGGTCATTTCTACGTTCCGGGCAACCTAGGCTTCACTCTACGGCGTTGCTCAACCACATCGAATTGCTACGGCCCTAGAAGACAACGTCATAACTATAAAATACAATATAAATACAACAGTCTTTCCATCGTATAAAACGAATAATTGCAACCAGTCTGATAGTTATGGTCATTTCTACGTTCCGGGCAACCTAGGCTTCAATCTAGGGCGTTGTTCCACCAGATCGAATAGTTAGGGCCTAAGAAGGTAACGCCAGAAGCATAAAATACAATATAAATACAACAGCTTTTCCATCCTATATAATGTATATATGCAAACAGTGTGAAAGTAAAGGTCATTTCTACGTTCCGGGCAACCTAGGCTTCACTGTAGGGCGTTGTTCCACCAGGTCGAATAGTTAGGGCCTAAGAAGTCAACGCCAGAAGCATAAAATACAATATAAATACAACATCTTTTCCACCGTATATAATGTATATTTGCAAACAGTGTGAAAGTAAAGGTCATTTCTACGTTCCGGGCAACCTAGGCTTAACTGTAGGGCGTTGCTCGACCGTATCGAATAGTTAGAAACTTAGAAGTCAACGCCCGAAGCATGAAATACAAAATAAATGGAACAGTTTTTCCATTGTATAAAACGAATAATTGAAACCAGTGTGAAAGTTTGATCTTTTCTACGTTCCGCGCAACCTAGGCTTCACCCCAGGGCGTTGCTCCACCAGGTCCAATAGTTAGGACCTATGAAGTCAGCGACAGAAGCATAACATACAAAATAGATACAACAGTTTTTCCATCGTATATAATGTATATTTGCAAACAGTGTGAAAGTAAATGTCAGTTCTACGTTCCGCGCAACCTAGGCTTCACTCTAGGGCGATGCTCCACAAGGTGGAATAGTTAGGGACTTAGAATTCAACGCCAGGAGCATAAAATACAACATAAGTACAATAGTTTTTCCATCGTATAACAGGAATAATTGCAACCAGTGTGAAACTACAGGTCATTTCTACGTTCCGGGCAACCTAGGCTTCGCTTAAGGGCGTTGCTCCTCCAGATCGAATAGCTACGGACTTAGAAGTCAACGCCAGAAGCATAAAATGCAATATAAATACAATAGTTTTTCCCTTGTATAACAGGCATAGTTGCAACCAGTGTGAAAGCTATGGTCATTTCCACGTTCCGGGCAACCTAGGCTTCACTCTAGGGCGTTGCTCCACCACATCGAATAGTTAGGGCCTAAGAAGCCAACGCCAGAACCATAAAATACAATATAAATACAATAGTTTTTCCCTTGTATAACAGGAATAATTGCAACCAGTGTGAAAGCTATGGTCATTTCCACGTTCCGGGCAACCTAGGCTTCACTCTAGGGCGTTGCTCCACCACATCGAATAGTTAGGGCCTTAGAAGTCAATGCCAGAAGCATAAAATACAATATAAATACAACAGTTTTTCCACTGTATAATATGAATAATTGCAAACATTGTGGAAGTAATGGTCATTTCTACGTTCCGGGCAACCTAGGCTTCAGTCTAGGGCGTTGCTCCACCACATCGAATAGCTACGGACTTAGAAGTCAACGCCTGAAGCATAAAATATAATATAAATACAACAGTTTTTCCATCCTATAACAGGAATGATTGCAACCAGAGTGAAGGTGATGGTCATTTCTACGTTCCGGGCAACCTAGGCTTCACCCCAGGGCGTTGTTCCTCCAGATCGAATAGCTAGGGCCTAAGAAGGCAACGCCAGAAGCATAAAATACAATATAAATACAACAGCTTTTCCATCCTATATAATGTATATACGCAACCAGTGTGAAACTACAGGTCATTTCTACGTTGCGGGCAACCTAGGCTTCGCTTAAGGGAGTTGCTCCTCCAGATCGAATAGCTAGGGACTTAGAAGTCAACGCCAGAAGCATAAAATACATTATAAATACAATAGTTTTTCCCTTGTATAACAGGTATAATTGCAACCAGTGTGAAAGCTATGGTCATTTCCACGTTCCGGGCAACCTAGGCTTAACTGTAGGGCGTTGCTCGACCGTATCGAATAGTTAGAAACTTAGAAGTCAACGCCCGAAGCATGAAATACAAAATAAATATAACAGTTTTTCCATTGTATAGAACCAATAATTGCAAACAGCGTGAAGGTGATAGTCGTTTCTACGTTCCGGGCAACCTAGGCTTCACTCTAGGGCGTTGATCCACCAGATCGAATAAATAGGGCCTGAGAAGTCAACGCCCGAAGCATAAAATACAAAATAAATAGAACAGCTTTTCCATTGTATAAAACGAATAATTGAAACCAGTGTGAAAGTTATGATCTTTTCTACGTTCCGCGCAACCTAGGCTTCACCCCAGGGCGTTGCTCCACCAGATCCAATAGTTAGGACCTATGAAGTCAGCGACAGAAGCATAACATACAAAATAGATACAACAGTTTTTCCATCGTATATAATGTATATTTGCAAACAGTGTGAAAGTAAATGTCAGTTCTACGTTCCGCGCAGCCTAGGCTTCACTCTAGGGCGTTGCTCCACCAGGTGGAATAGTTAGGGACTTAGAATTCAACGCCAGAAGCATAAAATACAACATAAGTACAACAGTTTTTCCATCGTATAACAGGAATAATTGCAACCAGTGTGAAACTACAGGTCATTTCTACGTTCCGGGCAACCTAGGCTTCGCTTAAGGGCGTTGCTCCTCCAGATCGAATAGCTAGGGACTTAGAAGTCAACGCCAGAAGCATAAAATACAAAATAGATACAACAGTTTTTCCATCGTATAAAACGAATAATTGCGACCAGTGTGAAAGTAATGGCCATTTGTACGATCCGGGCAACCTAGGCTTCAAACTAGGGCGTTGTTCCTCCAGATCGAATAGCTAGGGCCTAAGAAGTCTACAGCAGAAGCATAAAATACAATGTAAATACAACAGTTTTTCCATCGTATAACAGGAATAATTGCAACCAGTGTGAAAGTGATGGTCATTTCTACGTTCCGGGCAACCTAGGCTTCAGTCTAGGGCGTGGTTCCCCGTTATCAAATAGTTAGGGCCTAAGAAGCCTACACAAGAAGCATAAAATACAATATAAATACCACAGTTTTTCCATCGTATAACAGGAATAATTGCAACCCGAGTGAAGGTGATGGTCATTTTTAAGTTGCGGGCAACCGAGGCTTCACTCTAGGGCGTTGCTCCACCACATCGAATAGCTACGGCCTTAGAAGTCAACGCCTGAAGCATAAAATATAATATAAATACAACAGATTTTCCATCGTATAACAGAAATAATTGCAACCAGAGTGAAGGTGATGGTCATTACTACGTTCCGGGCAACCTAGGCTTCACTCTAGGGCGTTGCTCCACCAGATCGAATAGCTCGGGACTCAGAAGTCAACGCCAGAAGCATAAAATAAAATATAAATACAACAGCATTTCCATCGTATATAATGTATATTTGCAAACAGTGTGAAAGTAAAGGTCTTTTCTACGTTCCGCGCAACCTAGGCTTCACTCTAGGGCGTTGTTCCACCAGATCGAATAGTTAGGGCCTAAGAAGTCAACGCCAGAAGCATAAAACACAATAAAAATGCAACAGTTTTTCCATAGTATAACAGGAGTAATTGTAACCAGTGTGAAAGTGCAGGTCATTTCTACGTTCTGGGCAAACTAGGCTTCGCTCTAGAGCCTTGCTCTACCAGATCGAATAGCTGGGGCCTTAGAAGTCAACGCCAGAAGCATAAAATACAATATAAATACAACAGTTTTTCCCTTATATAACAGGAATACTAGCAACCAGTGTGAAAGCTATGGTCATTTCTACGTTCCGGGCAACCTAGACTTCACTACAGGGCGGTGCTCCACCAGATCAAATAGTTAGGGCCTAAGAAGTTAACGCCAGAAGCATAAAATACAATAAAAATACAACAGTTTTTCCTGCGTATAAAAGGAATAATTGCAACCATTGTGAAAGGAATGGTCATTTCTACGTTCCGGGGAACCTAGGCTTCACTCTTGTGCGTTGCTCCATCTTATCGAATAGCTGCGGCCTTAGAAGTCATCTCCAGAAGCATAAAATCCATATAAATACAACAGCTTTTCCATCGCATAAAATGAATGATTGCAAGCAGTGTGAAAGTTATGGTCATTTCTACTTTCCGGACAACCTACGCTTAACTCCAGGGCGTTGTTCCACCAGATCGAATAGTTAGGGACTTTGAATACAACGCCAGAAGCATAAAATACAATAAAAATGCAACAGTTTTTCCATCGTATAACAGGAAAGCTGTAACCAGTGTGAAAGTACTGGTCATTTCTATGTTCCGGGTAACCTAGGCTTCACTCTAGGGCGTTGCTCCACCAGACCGAATAGCTAGGGACTTAGAATTCAGCGCCAGAAGAATATAATACACCGTATGTACAACAGCTTTTCCATCGTATAAAATGTATAATTTCAAGCTGTGTGAAAGTTATGGTCATTTCTACGTTCCGGGCACCTAGGCTTAACTGTAGGGCCTTGCTCCACCAGATAGCATAGTTTGGGACTTAGAATTTAACGCCAGAATCATAAAATACAATAAAAATGCAACAGTTTTTCCATAGTATAACAGGAGTAATTGTAACCAGTGTGAAAGTACAGGTCATTTCTACGTTCCGGGCAACCTAGGCTTCGCTCTAGGGCGGTGCTCCACCAGATCAAATAGTTAGGGCCTAAGAAGTCAACGCCAGAAGCATAAAATACAATATAAATACAACAGCTTTTCCATCGTATATAATGTATATTTGCAAACATTGTGATAGTAACGGTCATTTCTACGTTCGGGGCAACCTAGGCTTCTCTCTAGGGCGTTGCTCCACCAGATCGAATAGTTAGGGACTGTGAATACAACGCCAGAAGCATAAAATACAATAAAAATGCAACTGTTTTTCCATCGTATAACAGGAATAACTGCAACCAGTGTGAAAGTACTGGTCATTTCTATGTGCCCGGTAACCTAGGCTTCACTCTAGGGCGTTGCTCCACCAGATCGAATAGCTAGGGACTTACAATTCAACGGCAGAAGAATAAAATACAACATAAGTGCAACAGTTTTACCATCGTATAAAATGAATAATCGCAAACAGTGTGAAGGTAATGGTAATTTCTACGTTCTGGGCAACCTAGGCTTAACTCCAGGGCGTTGCTCCACCAGATCGAATAGCTAGGGACTTAGAAGTCAACGCCAGAGGCATAAAATACAAAAAAAATGCAACTGTTTTTCCATCGTATAACAAGAATAACTACAACCAGTGTGAAAGTACTGGTCATTTCTATGTGCCCGGTAACCTAGGCTTCACTCTAGGGCGTTGCTCCTCCAGATCGAATAGCTAGGGACTTAGAATTCAGCGCCAGAAGAATATAGTACACCGTATGTACAACAGCTTTTCCATCGTATAAAATGTATAATTTCAAGCTGTGTGAAAGTTATGGTTATTTCTACGTTCCGGGCACCTAGGCTTAACTGTAGGGCGTTGCTCCACCAGATAGCATAGTTAGGGACTTAGAATTTAACGCCAGAATCATAAAATACAATAAAAGTGCAACAGTTTTTCCATAGCATCGCAGAAGTAATTGTAACCAGTGTGAAAGTACAGGTCATTTCTGCGTTCTTGGGCAAACTAGGCTTCGCTCTAGAGCGTTGCTCTACCAGATCGAATAGCTGGGGCCTTAGAAGTCAACGCCAGAAGCATAAAATACAATATAAATACAACAGTTTTTCCCTTGTATAACAGGAATACTAGCAACCAGTGTGAAAGCTATGGTCATTTCTACGTTCCGGGCAACCTAGACTTCACTACAGGGCGGTGCTCCACCAGATCAAATAGTTAGGGCCTAAGAAGTCAACGCCAGAAGCATAAAATACAATAAAAATACAACAGTTTTTCCTGCGTATAAAAGGAATAATTGCAACCATTGTGAAAGGAATGGTCATTTCTACGTTCCGGGGAACCGAGGCTTCACTCTTGTGCGTTGCTCCATCTTATCGAATAGCTGCGGCCTTAGAAGTCATCTCCAGAAGCATAAAATCCATATAAATACAACAGCTTTTCCATCGCATAAAATGAATGATTGCAAGCAGTGTGTAAGTTATGGTCATTTCTACTTTCCGGACAACCTAGGCTTAACTCCAGGGCGTTGTTCCAGCAGATCGAATAGTTAGGGACTTTGAATACAACGCCAGAAGCATAAAATACAATAAAAATGCAAGAGTTTTTCCATCGTATAACAGGAAAGCTGCAACCAGTGTGAAAGTACTGGTCATTTCTATGTTCCGGGTAACCTAGGCTTCACTCTAGGGCGTTGCTCCACCAGACCGAATAGCTAGGGACTTAGAATTCAGCGCCAGAAGAATATAGTACACCGTATGTACAACAGCTTTTCCATCGTATAAAATGTATAATTTCAAGCTGTGTGAAAGTTATGGTCATTTCTACGTTCCGGGCACCTAGGCTTAACTCTAGGGCCTTGCTCCACCAGATAGCATAGTTAGGGACTTAGAATTTAACGCCAGAATCATAAAATACAATAAAAATGCAACTGCTTTTCCATCATATAACAGGAATAACTGCAACCAGTGTGAAAGTACTGGTCATTTCTATGTTCCCGGTAACCTAGGCTTCACTCTAGGGCGTTGTTCCACCAGATCGAATAGTTAGGGCCTAAGAAGTCAACGCCAGAAGCATAAAACACAATAAAAATGCAACAGTTTTTCCATAGTATAACAGGAGTAATTGTAACCAGTGTGAAAGTACAGGTCATTTCTACGTTCCGGGCAACCTAGGCTTCGCTCTAGGGCGGTGCTCCACCAGATCAAATAGTTAGGGCCTAAGAAGTCAACGCCAGAAGCATAAAATACAATATAAATACAACAGCTTTTCCATCGTATATAATGTATATTTGCAAACATTGTGAAAGTAACGGTCATTTCTACGTTCGGGGCAAACTAGGCTTCTCTCTAGGGCGTTGCTCCACCAGATCGAATAGTTAGGGACTTTGAATACAACGCCAGAAGCATAAAATACAATAAAAATGCAACTGTTTTTCCATCGTATAACAGGAATAACTGCAACCAGTGAGAAAGTACTGGTCATTTCTATGTGCCCGGTAACCTAGGCTTCACTCTAGGGCGTTGCTCCACCAGATCGAATAGCTGCAGCCTTAGAAGTCATCTCCAGAAGCATAAAATCCATATAAATACAACAGCTTTTCCATCGCATAAAATGAATGATTGCAAGCAGTGTGAAAGTTATGGTCATTTCTACTTTCCGGACAACCTAGGCTTAACTCCAGGGCGTTGTTCCACCAGATCAAATAGTTAGGCACTTTGAATACAACGCCAGAAGCATAAAATACAATAAAAATGCAACAGTTTTTCCATCGTATAACAGGAAAGCTGCAACCAGTGTGAAAGTACTGGTCATTTCTATGTTCCGGGTAACCTAGGCTTCACACTAGGGCGTTGCTCCACCAGACCGAATAGCTAGGGACTTAGAATTCAGCGCCAGAAGAATATAATACATCGTATGTACAACAGCTTTTCCATCGTATAAAATGTATAATTTCAAGCTGTGTGAAAGTTATGGTCATTTCTACGTTCCGGGCACCTAGGCTTAACTGTAGGGCCTTGCTCCACCAGATAGCATAGTTAGGGACTTAGAATTTAACGCCAGAATCATAAAATACAATAAAAATGAAACAGTTTTTCCATAGCATAACAGGAGTAATTGTAACCAGTGTGAAAGTACAGGTCATTTCTACGTTCTGGGCAACCTAGGCTTCACTCTAGAGCGTTGCTCTACCAGATCGAATAGTTAGGGCCTTAGAAGTCAACGACAGGAGCATAAAATACAATATAAATACAACAGTTTTTCCTTTTTATAACAGGAATACTAGCAACCAGTGTGAAAGCTATGGTCATTTCTACGTTCCGGGCAACCTAGGCTTCACTACAGGGCGGTGCTCCACCAGATCAAATAGTTAGGGCCTCAGAAGTCAACGCCAGAAGCATAAAATACAATATAAATACAACAGCTTTTCCACCGTATATAATGTATATTTGCAATCATTGTGAAAGTAACGGTCATTTCTACGTTCGGGGCAACCTAGGCTTCACTCTAGGGCGTTGCTCCACCAGTTCGAATAGTTACGGACTTTGAATACAACGCCAGAAGCATAAAATACAATAAAAATACAACAGTTTTTCCTGCGTATAAAAGGAATAATTGCAACCAGTGTGAAAGTAATGGTCATTTCTACGTTTCGGGAAACCTAGGCTTCACTCTTGGGCGTTGCTCCATCTCATCGAATAGCTGCGGCCTTAGAAGTCAACTCCAGAAGCATAAAATCCATATAAATACAACAGCTTTTTCATCGCATAAAATGAATGATTGCAAACAGTGTGAAAGTTATGGTCATTTCTACTTTCCGGACAACCTAGGCTTAACTCCAGGGCGTTGCTCCACCAGATCGAATAGCTAGGGACTTAGAATACATCGGCAGAAGAATAAAATACAACATAAGTACAACAGTTTTACCATCGTATAAAGTGAATAATCGCAAACAGTGTGAAGGTAATGGTAATTTCTACGTTCTGGGCAACCTAGGCTTAACTCCAGGGCGTTGCTCCACCAGATCGAATAGCTAGGGACTTAGAAGTCAACGCCAGAGGCATAAAATACAATAAAAATGCAACTGTTTTTCCATCATATAACAGGAATAACTGCAACCAGTGTGAAAGTACTGGTCATTTCTATGTTCCCGGTAACCTAGGCTTCACTCTAGGGCGTTGCTCCACCAGATCGAATAGCTAGGGACTTAGAATTCAGCGCCAGAAGAATATAATACAACGTATTTACAACAGTCTTTCCATCGTATATAATGTATATTTGCAAACAGTGTGAAAGTAAAGGTATTTTCTACGTTCCGCGAAACCTAGGCTTCACTCTAGGGCGGTGCTCCACCAGATCGAATAGCTACGGCCTTAGAAGTCAACGCCCGAAGCATAAAATACAATATAAATACAACAGCATTTCCATCGTATATAATGTATATTTGCAAACAGTGTGAAAGTAAAGGTCTTTTCTACGTTCCGCGCAACCTAGGCTTCACTCTAGGGCGTTGTTCCACCAGATCGAATAGTTAGGGCCTAAGAAGTCAACGCCAGAAGCATAAAACACAATAAAAATGCAACAGTTTTTCCATAGTATAACAGGAGTAATTGTAACCAGTGTGAAAGTACAGGTCATTTCTACGTTCCGGGCAACCTAGGCTTCGCTCTAGGGCGGTGCTCCACCAGATCAAATAGTTAGGGCCTAAGAAGTCAACGCCAGAAGCATAAAATACAATATAAATACAACAGCTTTTCCATCGTATATAATGTATATTTGCAAACATTGTGAAAGTAACGGTCATTTCTACGTTCGGGGCAACCTAGGCTTCTCTCTAGGGCGTTGCTCCACCAGATCGAATAGTTAGGGACTTTGAATACAACGCCAGAAGCATAAAATACAATAAAAATGCAACTGTTTTTCCATCGTATAACAGGAATAACAGCAACCAGTGAGAAAGTACTGGTCATTTCTATGTGCCCGGTAACCTAGGCTTCACTCTAGGGCGGTGCTCCACCAGATCAAATAGTTAGGGCCTAAGAAGTCAACGCCAGAAGCATAAAATACAATATAAATACAACAGCTTTTCCATCGTATATAATGTATATTTGCAAACATTGTGAAAGTAACGGTCATTTCTACGTTCGGGGCAACCTATGCTTCACTCTAGGGCGTTGCTCCACCAGTTCGAATAGTTACGGACTTTGAATACAACGCCAGAAGCATAAAATACAATAAAAATACAACAGTTTTTCCTGCGTATAAAAGGAATAATTGCAACCAGTGTGAAAGTAATGGTCATTTCTACGTTCCGGGAAACCTAGGCTTCACTCTTGGGCGTTGCTCCATCTCATCGAATAGCTGCGGCCTTAGAAGTCAACTCCAGAAGCATAAAATCCATATAAATACAACAGCTTTTCCATCGCATAAAATGAATGATTGCAAACAGTGTGAAAGTTATGGTCATTTCTACTTTCCGGACAACCTAGGCTTAACTCCAGGGCGTTGCTCCACCAGATCGAATAGCTAGGGACTTAGAATACATCGGCAGAAGAATAAAATACAACATAAGTACAACAGTTTTACCATCGTATAAAATGAATAATCGCAAACAGTGTGAAGGTAATGGTAATTTCTACGTTCTGGGCAACCTAGGCTTAACTCCAGGGCGTTGCTCCACCAGATCGAATAGCTAGGGACTTAGAAGTCAACGCCAGAGGCATAAAATACAAAAAAAATGCAACTGTTTTTCCATCGTATAACAGGAATAACTACAACCAGTGTGAAAGTTCTGGTCATTTCTATGTGCCCGGTAACCTAGGCTTCACTCTAGGGCGTTGCTCCTCCAGATCGAATAGCTAGGGACTTAGAATTCAGCGCCAGAAGAATATAATACACCGTATGTACAACAGCTTTTCCATCGTATAATACGTATAATTGCAAGCAGTGTGAAAGTTATGGTCATTTCTACGTTCCGGGCACCTAGGCTTAACTGTAGGGCGTTGCTCCACCAGATAGCATAGTTAGGGACTTAGAATTTAACGCCAGAATCATAAAATACAATAAAAGTGCAACAGTTTTTCCATAGCATAACAGGAGTAATTGTAACCAGTGTGAAAGTACAGGTCATTTCTACGTTCTGGGCAAACTAGGCTTCGCTCTAGAGCGTTGCTCTACCAGATCGAATAGCTGGGGCCTTAGAAGTCAACGCCAGAAGCATAAAATACAATATAAATACAACAGTTTTTCCCTTGTATAACAGGAATACTAGCAACCAGTGTGAAAGCTATGGTCATTTCTACGTTCCGGGCAACCTAGACTTCACTACAGGGCGGTGCTCCACCAGATCAAATAGTTAGGGCCTAAGAAGTCAACGCCAGAAGCATAAAATACAATAAAAATACAACAGTTTTTCCTGCGTATAAAAGGAATAATTGCAACCATTGCGAAAGGAATGGTCAGTTCTACGTTCCGGGGAACCTAGGCTTCACTCTTGTGCGTTGCTCCATCTTATCGAATAGCTGCGGCCTTAGAAGTCATCTCCAGAAGCATAAAATCCATATAAATACAACAGCTTTTCCATCGCATAAAATGAATGATTGCAAGCAGTGTGAAAGTTATGGTCATTTCTACTTTCCGGACAACCTAGGCTTAACTCCAGGGCGTTGTTCCAGCAGATCGAATAGTTAGGGACTTTGAATACAACGCCAGAAGCATAAAATACAATAAAAATGCAAGAGTTTTTCCATCGTATAACAGGAAAGCTGCAACCAGTGTCAAAGTAATGGTCATTTCTACGTTCCGGGAAACCTAGGCTTCACTCTTGGGCGTTGCTCCATCTCATCGAATAGCTGCGGCCTTAGAAGTCAACTCCAGAAGCATAAAATCCATATAAATACAACAGCTTTTCCATCGCATAAAATGAATAATCGCAAACAGTGTGAAGGTAATGGTAATTTCTACGTTCTGGGCAACCTAGGCTTAACTCCAGGGCGTTGCTCCACCAGATCGAATAGCTAGCGACTTTGAATACAACGCCAGAAGCATAAAATACAATAAAAATGCAACAGTTTTTCCATTGTATAACAGGAAAGCTGCAACCAGTGTGTAAGTACTGATCATTTCTATGTTCCGGGTAACCTAGGCTTCACTCTAGGGCGGTGCTCCACCAGATCGAATAGCTACGGCCTTAGAAGTCAACGCCCGAAGCATAAAATACAATATAAATACAACAGCTTTTCCATCGTATATAATGTATATTTGCAAACAGTGTGAAAGTAAAGGTCTTTTCTACGTTCCGCGCAACCTAGGCTTCACTCTAGGGCGTTGCTCCACCAGATCGAATAGTTATGGACTTTGAATACAACGCCAGAAGCATAAAATACAATAAAAATACAACAGTTTTTCCTGCGTGTAAAAGGAATAATTGCAACTAGTGTAAAGGTACTGGTCATTCCTATGTTCCGGGTAACCTAGGCTTCACTCTAGGGCGGTGCTCCACCAGATCGAATAGCTACGGCCTTAGAAGTCAACGCCCGAAGCATAAAATACAATATAAATACAACAGCTTTTCCATCGTATATAATGTATATTTGCAAACAGTGTGAAAGTAAAGGTATCTTCTACGTTCCGCGAAACCTAGGCTTCACTCTAGGGCGTTGTTCAACCAGATCGAATAGTTAGGGCCTAAGAAGTCAACGCCAGAAGCATAGAATACAATATAAATACAACAGTTTTTCCCTTGTATAAAATGAATAATTGCAACCAGTGTGAAAGCAATGGTCATTTCTACGTTCATGGCAACCCAGATTACACTCTTGGGCGTTGCTCCAACACACCGATTAGCTATGGCCTTAGAAGTCAACTCCAGAAGCATAAAATACAATATAAATACAACAGCTTTCCCATCGTATAAAATGAATGATTGCAAACAGTGTGAAGGTTATGGTCATTTCTACGTTCCGGGCACCTAGGCTTAACTGTAGGGCGTTGCTCCACCAGATAGCATAGTTAGGGACTTAGAATTTAACGCCAGAATCATAAAACACAATAAAAATGCAACAGTTTTTCCATAGTATAACAGGAGTAATTGTAACAAGTGTGAAAGTACAGGTCATTTCTACGTTCCGGGCAACCTAGGCTTCTCTCTAGGGCGTTGCTCCACCAGATCGAATAGTTAGGGACTTTGAATACAACGCCAGAAGCATAAAATACAATAAAAATGCAACTGTTTTTCCATCGTATAACAGGAATAACTGCAACCAGTGAGAAAGTACTGGTCATTTCTATGTTCCGGGTAACCTAGGCTTCACTCTAGGGCGTTGCTCCACCAGACCGAATAGCTAGGGACTTAGAATTCAGCGCCAGAAGAATATAATACACCGTATGTACAACAGCTTTTCCATCGTATAAAATGTATAATTTCAAGCTGTGTGAAAGTTATGGTCATTTCTACGTTCCGGGCACTTAGGCTTAACTGTAGGGCCTTGCTCCACCAGATAGCATAGTTAGGGACTTAGCATTTAACGCCAGAATCATAAAATACAATAAAAATGCAACAGTTTTTCCATAGCATAACAGGAGTAATTGTAACCAGTGTGAAAGTACAGGTCATTTGTACGTTCTGGGCAACCTAGGCTTCACTCTAGAGCGTTGCTCTACCAGATCGAATAGTTAGGGCCTTAGAAGTCAACGCCAGGAGCATAAAATACAATATAAATACAACAGTTTTTCCTTTGTATAACAGGAATACTAGCAACCAGTGTGAAAGCTATGGTCATTTCTACGTTCCGGGCAACCTAGGCTTCACTACAGGGCGGTGCTCCACCAGATCAAATAGTTAGGGCCTAAGAAGTCAACGCCAGAAGCATAAAATACAATATAAATACAACATCTTTTCCATCGTATATAATGTATATTTGCAAACATTGTGAAAGTAACGGTCATTTCTACGTTCGGGGCAACCTAGGCTTCACTCTAGGGCGTTGCTTCACCAGTTCGAATAGTTACGGACTTTGAATACAACGCCAGAAGCATAAAATACAATAAAAATACAACAGTTTTTCCTGCGTATAAAAGGAATAATTGCAACCAGTGTGAAAGTAATGGTAATTTCTACGTTCCGGGAAACCTAGGCTTCACTCTTGGGCGTTGCTCCACCAGATCGAATAGCTAGGGACTTAGAATACATCGGCAGAAGAATAAAATACAACATAAGTACAACAGTTTTACCATCGTATAAAATGAATAATCGCAAACAGTGTGAAGGTAATGGTAATTTCTACGTTCTGGGCAACCTAGGCTTAACTCCAGGGCGTTGCTCCACCAGATCGAATAGCTAGGGACTTAGAAGTCAACGCCAGAGGCATAAAATACAAAAAAAATGCAACTGTTTTTCCACCGTATAACAGGAATAACTACAACCAGTGTGAAAGTACTGGTCATTTCTATGTGCCCGGTAACCTAGGCTTCACTCTAGGGCGTTGCTCCTCCAGATCGAATAGCTAGGGACTTAGAATTCAGCGCCAGAAGAATATAATACACCGTATGTACAACAGCTTTTCCATCGTATAATATGTATAATTGCAAGCAGTGTGAAAGTTATGGTCATTTCTACGTACCGGGCACCTAGGCTTAACTGTAGGGCGTGGCTCCACCAGATAGCATAGTTAGGGACTTAGAATTTAACGCCAGGATCATAAAATACAATAAAAGTGCAACAGTTTTTCCATAGCATAACAGGAGTAATTGTAACCAGTGTGAAAGTACAGGTCATTTCTACGTTCCGGGCACCTAGGCTTCACTGTAGGGCCTTGCTCCACCAGATAGCATAGTTAGGGACTTTGAATACAACGCCAGAAGCATAAAATACAAAAAAAATACAACAGTTCTTCCTGCGTATAAAAGGAATAATTGCAACCAGTGTGGAAGTAATGGTCATTTCTACGTTCCGGGAAACCTAGGTTTCACTCTTGGGCGTTGCTCCATCTCATCGAATAGCTGCGGCCTTAGAAGTCAACTCCAGAAGCATAAAATCCATATAAATACAACAGCTTTTCCATCGCATAAAATGAATGATAGAAAACAGTGTGAAAGTTATGGTCATTTCTACTTTCCGGACAACCTAGGCTTAACTCCAGGGCGTTGCTCCACCAGATCGAATAGCTAGCGACTTTGAATACAACGCCAGAAGCATAAAATACAATAAAAATGCAACAGTTTTTCCATTCTATAACAGGAAAGCTGCAACCAGTGTGTAAGTACTGATCATTTCTATGTTCCGGGTAACCTAGGCTTCACTCTAGGGCGGTGCTCCACCAGATCGAATAGCTACGGCCTTAGAAGTCAACGCCCGAAGCATAAAATACAATATAAATACAACAGCTTTTCCATCGTATATAATGTATATTTGCAAACAGTGTGAAAGTAAAGGTCTTTTCTACGTTCCGCGCAACCTAGGCTTCACTCTAGGGCGTTGCTCCACCAGATCGAATAGTTATGGACTTTGAATACAACGCCAGAAGCATAAAATACAATAAAAATGCAACAGTTTTTCCTGCGTGTAAAAGGAATAATTGCAACCAGTGTAAAAGTACTGGTCATTTCTATGTTCCGGGTAACCTAGGCTTCACTCTAGGGCGGTGCTCCACCAGATCGAATAGCTACGGCCTTAGATGTCAACGCCCGAAGAATAAAATACAATATAAATACAACAGCTTTTCCATCGTATATAATGTATATTTGCAAACAGTGTGAAAGTAAAGGTATCTTCTACGTTCCGCGAAATCTAGGCTTCACTCTAGGGCGTTGTTCCACCAGATCGAATAGTTAGGGCCTAAGAAGTCAACGCCAGAAGCATAGAATACAATATAAATACAACAGTTTTTCCCTTGTATAAAATGAATAATTGCAACCAGTGTGAAAGTAATGGTCATTTCTACGTTCATGGCAACCTAGATTTCACTCTTGGGCGTTGCTCCAACACACCGATTAGCTATGGCCTTAGAAGTCAACTCCAGAAGCATAAAATACAATATAAATACAACAGCTTACCCATCGTATCAAATGAATGATTGCAAACAGTGTGAAAGTTATGGTCATTTCTACGTTCCGGGCTCCTAGGCTTAACTGTAGGGCGTTGCTCCACCAGATAGCATAGTTAGGGACTTAGAATTTAACGCCAGAATCATAAAATACAATAAAAATGCAACAGTTTTTCCATAGTATAAAAGGAGTAATTGTAACCAGTGTGAAAGTACAGGTCATTTCTACGTTCCGGGCAACCTAGGCTTCGCTCTAGGGCCTTGCCCCACCAGATCGAATAGCTATGGACTTAGACGTCAACGCCAGAGGCATAAAATACAATAAAAATGCAACAGTTTTTCCATCGTATAACAGGAATAACTGCAACCAGTGTGAAAGTACTGGTCATTTCTATGTTCCCGGTAACCTAGGCTTCACTCTAGGGCGTTGCTCCACCAGATCGAATAGCTAGGGACTTAGAATTCAGCGCCAGAAGAATATAATACACCATATGTACAACAGCTTTTCCATCGTATAATATGTATAATTGCAACCAGTGTGAAAGTTATGGTCATTTCTACGTTCCGGGCACCTAGGCTTAACTGCAGGGCGTTGCTCCACCAGATAGCATAGTTAGGGACTTAGAATTTAACGCCAGAATCATAAAATACAATAAAAATGCAACAGTTTTTCCATAGCATAACAGGAGTAATTGTAACCAGTGTGAAAGTACAGGTCATTTCTACGTTCCGGGCAACCTAGGCTTCGCTCTAGGGCGGTGCTCCACCAGATCAAATAGTTAGGGCCTAAGAAGTCAACGCCAGAAGCATGAAATACAATATAAATACAACAGCTTTTCCATCGTATATAATGTATATTTGCAAACATTGTGAAAGTAACGGTCATTTCTACGTTCGGGGCAACCTAGGCTTCTCTCTAGGGCGTTGCTCCACCAGATCGAATAGTTAGGGACTTTGAATACAACGCCAGAAGCATAAAATACAATAAAAATGCAACTGTTTTTCCATCGTATAAAATGAATAATCGCAAACAGTGTGAAGGTAATGGTAATTTCTACGTTCTGGGCAACCTAGGCTTAACTCCAGGGCGTTGCTCCACCAGATCGAATAGCTAGGGACTTAGAAGTCAACGCCAGAGGCATAAAATACAAAAAAAATGCAACTGTTTTTCCATCGTATAACAGGAGTAACTACAACCAGTGTGAAAGTACTGGTCATTTCTATGTGCCCGGTAACCTAGGCTTCACTCTAGGGCGTTGCTCCTCCAGATCGAATAGCTAGGGACTTAGAATTCAGCGCCAGAAGGATATAATACACCGTATGTACAACAGCTTTTCCATCGTATAATATGTATAATTGCAAGCAGTGTGAAAGTTATGGTCATTTCTACGTTCCGGGCACCTAGGCTTAACTGTAGGGCCTTGCTCCACCAGATAGCATAGTTAGGGACTTATAATTTAACGCCAGAATCATAAAATACAATAAAAATGCAACAGTTTTTCCATAGCATAACAGGAGTAATTGTAACCAGTGTGAAAGTACAGGTCATTTCTACGTTCTGGGCAACCTAGGCTTCACTCTAGAGCGTTGCTCTACCAGATCGAATAGTTAGGGCCTTAGAAGTCAACGCCAGGAGCATAAAATACAATATAAATACAACAGTTTTTCCTTTGTATAACAGGAATACTAGCAACCAGTGTGAAAGCTATGGTCATTTCTACGTTCCGGGCAACCTAGGCTTCACTACAGGGCGGTGCTCCACCAGATCAAATAGTTAGGGCCTAAGAAGTCAACGCCAGAAGCATAAAATACAATATAAATACAACAGCTTTTCCATCGTATATAATGTATATTTGCAAACATTGTGAAAGTAACGGTCATTTCTACGTTCGGGGCAACCTAGGCTTCACTCTAGGGCGTTGCTCCACCAGTTCGAATAGTTACGGACTTTGAATACAACGCCAGAAGCATAAAATACAATAAAAATACAACAGTTTTTCCTGCGTATAAAAGGAATAATTGCAACCAGTGTGAAAGTAATGGTCATTTCTACGTTCCGGGAAACCTAGGCTTCACTCTTGGGCGTTGCTCCATCTCATCGAATAGCTGCGGCCTTAGAAGTCAACTCCAGAAGCATAAAATCCATATAAATACAACAGCTTTTCCATCGCATAAAATGAATGATTGCAAACAGTGTGAAAGTTATGGTCGTTTCTACTTTCCGGACAACCTAGGCTTAACTCCAGGGCGTTGCTCCACCAGATCGAATAGCTAGGGACTTACAATTCAACGGCAGAAGAATAAAATACAACATAAGTACAACAGTTTTACCATCGTATAAAATGAATAATCGCAAACAGTGTGAAGGTAATGGTAATTTCTACGTTCTGGGCAACCTAGGCTTAACTCCAGGGCGTTGCTCCACCAGACCGAATAGCTAGGGACTTAGAAGTCAACGCCAGAGGCATAAAATACAAAAAAATTGCAACTGTTTTTCCATCGTATAACAGGAATAACTACAACCAGTGTGAAAGTACTGGTCATTTCTATGTGCCCGGTAACCTAGGCTTCACTCTAGGGCGTTGCTCCTCCAGATCGAATAGCTAGGGACTTAGAATTCAGCGCCAGAAGAATATAATACACCGTATGTACAACAGCTTTTCCATCGTATAATATGTATAATTGCAAGCAGTGTGAAAGCTATGGTCATTTCTACGTTCCGGGCATCTAGGCTTAACTGTAGGGCGTTGCTCCACCAGATAGCATAGTTAGGGACTTAGAATTTAACGCCAGAATCATAAAATACAATAAAAGTGCAACAGTTTTTCCATAGCATAACAGGAGTAATTGTAACCAGTGTGAAAGTACAGGTCATTTCTACGTTCTGGGCAAACTAGGCTTCGCTCTAGAGCGTTGCTCTACCAGATCGAATAGCTGGGGCCTTAGAAGTCAACGCCAGAAGCATAAAATACAATATAAATACAACAGTTTTTCCCTTGTATAACAGGAATACTAGCAACCAGTGTGAAAGCTATGGTCATTTCTACGTTCCGGGCAACCTAGACTTCACTACAGGGCGGTGCTCCACCTGATCAAATAGTTAGGGCCTAAGAAGTCAACGCCAGAAGCATAAAATACAATAAAAATACAACAGTTTTTCCTGCGTATAAAAGGAATAATTGCAACCATTTTGAAAGGAATGGTCATTTCTACGTTCCGGGGAACCTAGGCTTCACTCTTGTGCGTTGCTCCATCTTATCGAATAGCTGCGGCCTTAGAAGTCATCTCCAGAAGCATAAAATCCATATAAATACAACAGCTTTTCCATCGCATAAAATGAATGATTGCAAGCAGTGTGAAAGTTATGGTCATTTCTACTTTCCGGACAACCTAGGCTTAACTCCAGGGCGTTGTTCCACCAGATCGAATAGTTAGGCACATTGAATACAACGCCAGAAGCATAAAATACAATAGAAATGCAACAGTTTTTCCATCGTATAACAGGAAAGCTGCAACCAGTGTGAAAGTACTGGTCATTTCTATGTTCCGGGTAACGTAGGCTTCACTCTAGGGCGTTGCTCCACCAGACCGAATAGCTAGGGACTTAGAATTCAGCGCCAGAAGAATATAATACACCGTATGTACAACAGCTTTTCCATCGTATAAAATGTATAATTTCAAGCTGTGTGAAAGTTATGGTCATTTCTACGTTCCGGGCACCTAGGCTTAACTGTAGGGCCTTGCTCCACCAGATAGCATAGTTAGGGACTTAGCATTTAACGCCAGAATCATAAAATACAATAAAAATGCAACAGTTTTTCCATGGCATAACAGGAGTAATTGTAACCAGTGTGAAAGTACAGGTCATTTCTACGTTCTGGGCAACCTAGGCTTCACTCTAGAGCGTTGCTCTACCAGATCGAATAGTTAGGGCCTTAGAAGTCAACGCCAGGAGCATAAAATACAATATAAATACAACAGTTTTTCCTTTGTATAACAGGAATACTAGCAACCAGTGTGAAAGCTATGGTCATTTCTACGTTCCGGGCAACCTAGGCTTCACTACAGGGCGGTGCTCCACCAGATCAAATAGTTAGGGCCTAAGAAGTCAACGCCAGAAGCATAAAATACAATATAAATACAACAGCTTTTCCATCGTATATAATGTATATTTGCAAACATTGTGAAAGTAACGGTCATTTCTACGTTCGGGGCAACCTAGGCTTCACTCTAGGGCGTTGCTCCACCAGTTCGAATAGTTACGGACTTTGAATACAACGCCAGAAGCATAAAATACAATAAAAATACAACAGTTTTTCCTGCGTATAAAAGGAATAATTGCAACCAGTGTGAAAGTAATGGTCATTTCTACGTTCCGGGAAACCTAGGCTTCACTCTTGGGCGTTGCTCCATCTCATCGAATAGCTGCGGCCTTAGAAGTCAACTCCAGAAGCATAAAATCCATATAAATACAACAGCTTTTCCATCGCATAAAATGAATGATTGCAAACAGTGTGAAAGTTATGGTCATTTCTACTTTCCGGACAACCTAGGCTTAACTCCAGGGCGTTGCTCCACCAGATCGAATAGCTAGGGACTTAGAATACATCGGCAGAAGAATAAAATACAACATAAGTACAACTGTTTTACCATCGTATAAAATGAATAATCGCAAACAGTGTGAAGGTAATGGTAATTTCTACGTTCTGGGCAACCTAGGCTTAACTCCAGGGCGTTGCTCCACCAGATCGAATAGCTAGGGACTTAGAAGTCAACGCCAGAGGCATAAAATACAAAAAAAATGCAACTGTTTTTCCATCGTATAACAGGAATAACTACAACCAGTGTGAAAGTTCTGGTCATTTCTATGTGCCCGGTAACCTAGGCTTCACTCTAGGGCGTTGCTCCTCCAGATCGAATAGCTAGGGACTTAGAATTCAGCGCCAGAAGAATATAATACACCGTATGTACAACAGCTTTTCCATCGTATAATACGTATAATTGCAAGCAGTGTGAAAGTTATGGTCATTTCTACGTTCCGGGCACCTAGGCTTAACTGTAGGGCGTTGCTCCACCAGATAGCATAGTTAGGGACTTAGAATTTAACGCCAGAATCATAAAATACAATAAAAGTGCAACAGTTTTTCCATAGCATAACAGGAGTAATTGTAACCAGTGTGAAAGTACAGGTCATTTCTACGTTCTGGGCAAACTAGGCTTCGCTCTAGAGCGTTGCTCTACCAGATCGAATAGCTGGGGCCTTAGAAGTCAACGCCAGAAGCATAAAATACAATATAAATACAACAGTTTTTCCCTTGTATAACAGGAATACTAGCAACCAGTGTGAAAGCTATGGTCATTTCTACGTTCCGGGCAACCTAGACTTCACTACAGGGCGGTGCTCCACCAGATAGCATAGTTAGGGACTTTGAATACAACGCCAGAAGCATAAAATACAATAAAAATGCAAGAGTTTTTCCATCGTATAACAGGAAAGCTGCAACCAGTGTGAAAGTAATGGTCATTTCTACGTTCCGGGAAACCTAGGCTTCACTCTTGGGCGTTGCTCCATCTCATCGAATAGCTGCGGCCTTAGAAGTCAACTCCAGAAGCATAAAATCCATATAAATACAACAGCTTTTCCATCGCATAAAATGAATAATCGCAAACAGTGTGAAGGTAATGGTAATTTCTACGGTCTGGGCAACCTAGGCTTAACTCCAGGGCGTTGCTCCTCCAGATCGAATAGCTAGCGACTTTGAATACAACGCCAGAAGCATAAAATACAATAAAAATGCAACAGTTTTTCCATTGTATAACAGGAAAGCTGCAACCAGTGTGTAAGTACTGATCATTTCTATGTTCCGGGTAACCTAGGCTTCACTCTAGGGCGGTGCTCCACCAGATCGAATAGCTACGGCCTTAGAAGTCAACGCCCGAAGCATAAAATACAATATAAATACAACAGCTTTTCCATCGTATATAATGTATATTTGCAAACAGTGTGAAAGTAAAGGTCTTTTCTACGTTCCGCGCAACCTAGGCTTCACTCTAGGGCGTTGCTCCACCAGATCGAATAGTTATGGACTTTGAATACAACGCCAGAAGCATAAAATACAATAAAAATACAACAGTTTTTCCTGCGTGTAAAAGGAATAATTGCAACTAGTGTAAAGGTACTGGTCATTTCTATGTTCCGGGTAACCTAGGCTTCACTCTAGGGCGGTGCTCCACCAGATCGAATAGCTACGGCCTTAGAAGTCAACGCCCGAAGCATAAAATACAATATAAATACAACAGCTTTTCCATCGTATATAATGTATATTTGCAAACAGTGTGAAAGTAAAGGTATCTTCTACGTTCCGCGAAACCTAGGCTTCACTCTAGGGCGTTGTTCCACCAGATCGAATAGTTAGGGCCTAAGAAGTCAACGCCAGAAGCATAGAATACAATATAAATACAACAGTTTTTCCCTTGTATAAAATGAATAATTGCAACCAGTGTGAAAGCAATGGTCATTTCTACGTTCATGGCAACCCAGATTACACTCTTGGGCGTTGCTCCAACACACCGATTAGCTATGGCCTTAGAAGTCAACTCCAGAAGCATAAAATACAATATAAATACAACAGCTTTCCCATCGTATAAAATGAATGATTGCAAACAGTGTGAAGGTTATGGTCATTTCTACGTTCCGGGCACCTAGGCTTAACTGTAGGGCGTTGCTCCACCAGATAGCATAGTTAGGGACTTAGAATTTAACGCCAGAATCATAAAACACAATAAAAATGCAACAGTTTTTCCATAGTATAACAGGAGTAATTGTAACAAGTGTGAAAGTAACGGTCATTTCTACGTTCGGGGCAACCTAGGCTTCTCTCTAGGGCGTTGCTCCACCAGATCGAATAGTTAGGGACTTTGAATACAACGCCAGAAGCATAAAATACAATAAAAATGCAACTGTTTTTCCATCGTATAAAATGAATAATCGCAAACAGTGTGAAGGTAATGGTAATTTCTACGTTCTGGGCAACCTAGGCTTAACTCCAGGGCGTTGCTCCACCAGATCGAATAGCTAGGGACTTAGAAGTCAACGCCAGAGGCATAAAATACAAAAAAAATGCAACTGTTTTTCCATCGTATAACAGGAGTAACTACAACCAGTGTGAAAGTACTGGTCATTTCTATGTGCCCGGTAACCTAGGCTTCACTCTAGGGCGTTGCTCCTCCAGATCGAATAGCTAGGGACTTAGAATTCAGCGCCAGAAGGATATAATACACCGTATGTACAACAGCTTTTCCATCGTATAATATGTATAATTGCAAGCAGTGTGAAAGTTATGGTCATTTCTACGTTCCGGGCACCTAGGCTTAACTGTAGGGCCTTGCTCCACCAGATAGCATGGTTAGGGACTTAGAATTTAACGCCAGAATCATAAAATACAATAAAAATGCAACAGTTTTTCCATAGCATAACAGGAGTAATTGTAACCAGTGTGAAAGTACAGGTCATTTCTACGTTCTGGGCAACCTAGGCTTCACTCTAGAGCGTTGCTCTACCAGATCGAATAGTTAGGGCCTTAGAAGTCAACGCCAGGAGCATAAAATACAATATAAATACAACAGTTTTTCCTTTGTATAACAGGAATACTAGCAACCAGTGTGAAAGCTATGGTCATTTCTACGTTCCGGGCAACCTAGGCTTCACTACAGGGCGGTGCTCCACCAGATCAAATAGTTAGGGCCTAAGAAGTCAACGCCAGAAGCATAAAATACAATATAAATACAACAGCTTTTCCATCGTATATAATGTATATTTGCAAACATTGTGAAAGTAACGGTCATTTCTACGTTCGGGGCAACCTAGGCTTCACTCTAGGGCGTTGCTCCACCAGTTCGAATAGTTACGGACTTTGAATACAACGCCAGAAGCATAAAATACAATAAAAATACAACAGTTTTTCCTGCGTATAAAAGGAATAATTGCAACCAGTGTGAAAGTAATGGTCATTTCTACGTTCCGGGAAACCTAGGCTTCACTCTTGGGCGTTGCTCCATCTCATCGAATAGCTGCGGCCTTAGAAGTCAACTCCAGAAGCATAAAATCCATATAAATACAACAGCTTTTCCATCGCATAAAATGAATAATCGCAAACAGTGTGAAGGTAATGGTAATTTCTACGGTCTGGGCAACCTAGGCTTAACTCCAGGGCGTTGCTCCTCCAGATCGAATAGCTAGCGACTTTGAATACAACGCCAGAAGCATAAAATACAATAAAAATGCAACAGTTTTTCCATTGTATAACAGGAAAGCTGCAACCAGTGTGTAAGTACTGATCATTTCTATGTTCCGGGTAACCTAGGCTTCACTCTAGGGCGGTGCTCCACCAGATCGAATAGCTACGGCCTTAGAAGTCAACGCCCGAAGCATAAAATACAATATAAATACAACAGCTTTTCCATCGTATATAATGTATATTTGCAAACAGTGTGAAAGTAAAGGTCTTTTCTACGTTCCGCGCAACCTAGGCTTCACTCTAGGGCGTTGCTCCACCAGATCGAATAGTTATGGACTTTGAATACAACGCCAGAAGCATAAAATACAATAAAAATACAACAGTTTTTCCTGCGTGTAAAAGGAATAATTGCAACTAGTGTAAAGGTACTGGTCATTTCTATGTTCCGGGTAACCTAGGCTTCACTCTAGGGCGGTGCTCCACCAGATCGAATAGCTACGGCCTTAGAAGTCAACGCCCGAAGCATAAAATACAATATAAATACAACAGCTTTTCCATCGTATATAATGTATATTTGCAAACAGTGTGAAAGTAAAGGTATCTTCTACGTTCCGCGAAACCTAGGCTTCACTCTAGGGCGTTGTTCCACCAGATCGAATAGTTAGGGCCTAAGAAGTCAACGCCAGAAGCATAGAATACAATATAAATACAACAGTTTTTCCCTTGTATAAAATGAATAATTGCAACCAGTGTGAAAGCAATGGTCATTTCTACGTTCATGGCAACCCAGATTACACTCTTGGGCGTTGCTCCAACACACCGATTAGCTATGGCCTTAGAAGTCAACTCCAGAAGCATAAAATACAATATAAATACAACAGCTTTCCCATCGTATAAAATGAATGATTGCAAACAGTGTGAAGGTTATGGTCATTTCTACGTTCCGGGCACCTAGGCTTAACTGTAGGGCGTTGCTCCACCAGATAGCATAGTTAGGGACTTAGAATTTAACGCCAGAATCATAAAACACAATAAAAATGCAACAGTTTTTCCATAGTATAACAGGAGTAATTGTAACAAGTGTGAAAGTAACGGTCATTTCTACGTTCGGGGCAACCTAGGCTTCTCTCTAGGGCGTTGCTCCACCAGATCGAATAGTTAGGGACTTTGAATACAACGCCAGAAGCATAAAATACAATAAAAATGCAACTGTTTTTCCATCGTATAAAATGAATAATCGCAAACAGTGTGAAGGTAATGGTAATTTCTACGTTCTGGGCAACCTAGGCTTAACTCCAGGGCGTTGCTCCACCAGATCGAATAGCTAGGGACTTAGAAGTCAACGCCAGAGGCATAAAATACAAAAAAAATGCAACTGTTTTTCCATCGTATAACAGGAGTAACTACAACCAGTGTGAAAGTACTGGTCATTTCTATGTGCCCGGTAACCTAGGCTTCACTCTAGGGCGTTGCTCCTCCAGATCGAATAGCTAGGGACTTAGAATTCAGCGCCAGAAGGATATAATACACCGTATGTACAACAGCTTTTCCATCGTATAATATGTATAATTGCAAGCAGTGTGAAAGTTATGGTCATTTCTACGTTCCGGGCACCTAGGCTTAACTGTAGGGCCTTGCTCCACCAGATAGCATGGTTAGGGACTTAGAATTTAACGCCAGAATCATAAAATACAATAAAAATGCAACAGTTTTTCCATAGCATAACAGGAGTAATTGTAACCAGTGTGAAAGTACAGGTCATTTCTACGTTCTGGGCAACCTAGGCTTCACTCTAGAGCGTTGCTCTACCAGATCGAATAGTTAGGGCCTTAGAAGTCAACGCCAGGAGCATAAAATACAATATAAATACAACAGTTTTTCCTTTGTATAACAGGAATACTAGCAACCAGTGTGAAAGCTATGGTCATTTCTACGTTCCGGGCAACCTAGGCTTCACTACAGGGCGGTGCTCCACCAGATCAAATAGTTAGGGCCTAAGAAGTCAACGCCAGAAGCATAAAATACAATATAAATACAACAGCTTTTCCATCGTATATAATGTATATTTGCAAACATTGTGAAAGTAACGGTCATTTCTACGTTCGGGGCAACCTAGGCTTCACTCTAGGGCGTTGCTCCACCAGTTCGAATAGTTACGGACTTTGAATACAACGCCAGAAGCATAAAATACAATAAAAATACAACAGTTTTTCCTGCGTATAAAAGGAATAATTGCAACCAGTGTGAAAGTAATGGTCATTTCTACGTTCCGGGAAACCTAGGCTTCACTCTTGGGCGTTGCTCCATCTCATCGAATAGCTGCGGCCTTAGAAGTCAACTCCAGAAGCATAAAATCCATATAAATACAACAGCTTTTCCATCGCATAAAATGAATAATCGCAAACAGTGTGAAGGTAATGGTAATTTCTACGGTCTGGGCAACCTAGGCTTAACTCCAGGGCGTTGCTCCTCCAGATCGAATAGCTAGCGACTTTGAATACAACGCCAGAAGCATAAAATACAATAAAAATGCAACAGTTTTTCCATTGTATAACAGGAAAGCTGCAACCAGTGTGTAAGTACTGATCATTTCTATGTTCCGGGTAACCTAGGCTTCACTCTAGGGCGGTGCTCCACCAGATCGAATAGCTACGGCCTTAGAAGTCAACGCCCGAAGCATAAAATACAATATAAATACAACAGCTTTTCCATCGTATATAATGTATATTTGCAAACAGTGTGAAAGTAAAGGTCTTTTCTACGTTCCGCGCAACCTAGGCTTCACTCTAGGGCGTTGCTCCACCAGATCGAATAGTTATGGACTTTGAATACAACGCCAGAAGCATAAAATACAATAAAAATACAACAGTTTTTCCTGCGTGTAAAAGGAATAATTGCAACTAGTGTAAAGGTACTGGTCATTTCTATGTTCCGGGTAACCTAGGCTTCACTCTAGGGCGGTGCTCCACCAGATCGAATAGCTACGGCCTTAGAAGTCAACGCCCGAAGCATAAAATACAATATAAATACAACAGCTTTTCCATCGTATATAATGTATATTTGCAAACAGTGTGAAAGTAAAGGTATCTTCTACGTTCCGCGAAACCTAGGCTTCACTCTAGGGCGTTGTTCCACCAGATCGAATAGTTAGGGCCTAAGAAGTCAACGCCAGAAGCATAGAATACAATATAAATACAACAGTTTTTCCCTTGTATAAAATGAATAATTGCAACCAGTGTGAAAGCAATGGTCATTTCTACGTTCATGGCAACCCAGATTACACTCTTGGGCGTTGCTCCAACACACCGATTAGCTATGGCCTTAGAAGTCAACTCCAGAAGCATAAAATACAATATAAATACAACAGCTTTCCCATCGTATAAAATGAATGATTGCAAACAGTGTGAAGGTTATGGTCATTTCTACGTTCCGGGCACCTAGGCTTAACTGTAGGGCGTTGCTCCACCAGATAGCATAGTTAGGGACTTAGAATTTAACGCCAGAATCATAAAACACAATAAAAATGCAACAGTTTTTCCATAGTATAACAGGAGTAATTGTAACAAGTGTGAAAGTAACGGTCATTTCTACGTTCGGGGCAACCTAGGCTTCTCTCTAGGGCGTTGCTCCACCAGATCGAATAGTTAGGGACTTTGAATACAACGCCAGAAGCATAAAATACAATAAAAATGCAACTGTTTTTCCATCGTATAAAATGAATAATCGCAAACAGTGTGAAGGTAATGGTAATTTCTACGTTCTGGGCAACCTAGGCTTAACTCCAGGGCGTTGCTCCACCAGATCGAATAGCTAGGGACTTAGAAGTCAACGCCAGAGGCATAAAATACAAAAAAAATGCAACTGTTTTTCCATCGTATAACAGGAGTAACTACAACCAGTGTGAAAGTACTGGTCATTTCTATGTGCCCGGTAACCTAGGCTTCACTCTAGGGCGTTGCTCCTCCAGATCGAATAGCTAGGGACTTAGAATTCAGCGCCAGAAGGATATAATACACCGTATGTACAACAGCTTTTCCATCGTATAATATGTATAATTGCAAGCAGTGTGAAAGTTATGGTCATTTCTACGTTCCGGGCACCTAGGCTTAACTGTAGGGCCTTGCTCCACCAGATAGCATGGTTAGGGACTTAGAATTTAACGCCAGAATCATAAAATACAATAAAAATGCAACAGTTTTTCCATAGCATAACAGGAGTAATTGTAACCAGTGTGAAAGTACAGGTCATTTCTACGTTCTGGGCAACCTAGGCTTCACTCTAGAGCGTTGCTCTACCAGATCGAATAGTTAGGGCCTTAGAAGTCAACGCCAGGAGCATAAAATACAATATAAATACAACAGTTTTTCCTTTGTATAACAGGAATACTAGCAACCAGTGTGAAAGCTATGGTCATTTCTACGTTCCGGGCAACCTAGGCTTCACTACAGGGCGGTGCTCCACCAGATCAAATAGTTAGGGCCTAAGAAGTCAACGCCAGAAGCATAAAATACAATATAAATACAACAGCTTTTCCATCGTATATAATGTATATTTGCAAACATTGTGAAAGTAACGGTCATTTCTACGTTCGGGGCAACCTAGGCTTCACTCTAGGGCGTTGCTCCACCAGTTCGAATAGTTACGGACTTTGAATACAACGCCAGAAGCATAAAATACAATAAAAATACAACAGTTTTTCCTGCGTATAAAAGGAATAATTGCAACCAGTGTGAAAGTAATGGTCATTTCTACGTTCCGGGAAACCTAGGCTTCACTCTTGGGCGTTGCTCCATCTCATCGAATAGCTGCGGCCTTAGAAGTCAACTCCAGAAGCATAAAATCCATATAAATACAACAGCTTTTCCATCGCATAAAATGAATAATCGCAAACAGTGTGAAGGTAATGGTAATTTCTACGGTCTGGGCAACCTAGGCTTAACTCCAGGGCGTTGCTCCTCCAGATCGAATAGCTAGCGACTTTGAATACAACGCCAGAAGCATAAAATACAATAAAAATGCAACAGTTTTTCCATTGTATAACAGGAAAGCTGCAACCAGTGTGTAAGTACTGATCATTTCTATGTTCCGGGTAACCTAGGCTTCACTCTAGGGCGGTGCTCCACCAGATCGAATAGCTACGGCCTTAGAAGTCAACGCCCGAAGCATAAAATACAATATAAATACAACAGCTTTTCCATCGTATATAATGTATATTTGCAAACAGTGTGAAAGTAAAGGTCTTTTCTACGTTCCGCGCAACCTAGGCTTCACTCTAGGGCGTTGCTCCACCAGATCGAATAGTTATGGACTTTGAATACAACGCCAGAAGCATAAAATACAATAAAAATACAACAGTTTTTCCTGCGTGTAAAAGGAATAATTGCAACTAGTGTAAAGGTACTGGTCATTTCTATGTTCCGGGTAACCTAGGCTTCACTCTAGGGCGGTGCTCCACCAGATCGAATAGTTACGGCCTTAGAAGTCAACGCCCGAAGCATAAAATACAATATAAATACAACAGCTTTTCCATCGTATATAATGTATATTTGCAAACAGTGTGAAAGTAAAGGTATCTTCTACGTTCCGCGAAACCTAGGCTTCACTCTAGGGCGTTGTTCCACCAGATCGAATAGTTAGGGCCTAAGAAGTCAACGCCAGAAGCATAGAATACAATATAAATACAACAGTTTTTCCCTTGTATAAAATGAATAATTGCAACCAGTGTGAAAGCAATGGTCATTTCTACGTTCATGGCAACCCAGATTACACTCTTGGGCGTTGCTCCAACACACCGATTAGCTATGGCCTTAGAAGTCAACTCCAGAAGCATAAAATACAATATAAATACAACAGCTTTCCCATCGTATAAAATGAATGATTGCAAACAGTGTGAAGGTTATGGTCATTTCTACGTTCCGGGCACCTAGGCTTAACTGTAGGGCGTTGCTCCACCAGATAGCATAGTTAGGGACTTAGAATTTAACGCCAGAATCATAAAACACAATAAAAATGCAACAGTTTTTCCATAGTATAACAGGAGTAATTGTAACAAGTGTGAAAGTAACGGTCATTTCTACGTTCGGGGCAACCTAGGCTTCTCTCTAGGGCGTTGCTCCACCAGATCGAATAGTTAGGGACTTTGAATACAACGCCAGAAGCATAAAATACAATAAAAATGCAACTGTTTTTCCATCGTATAAAATGAATAATCGCAAACAGTGTGAAGGTAATGGTAATTTCTACGTTCTGGGCAACCTAGGCTTAACTCCAGGGCGTTGCTCCACCAGATCGAATAGCTAGGGACTTAGAAGTCAACGCCAGAGGCATAAAATACAAAAAAAATGCAACTGTTTTTCCATCGTATAACAGGAGTAACTACAACCAGTGTGAAAGTACTGGTCATTTCTATGTGCCCGGTAACCTAGGCTTCACTCTAGGGCGTTGCTCCTCCAGATCGAATAGCTAGGGACTTAGAATTCAGCGCCAGAAGGATATAATACACCGTATGTACAACAGCTTTTCCATCGTATAATATGTATAATTGCAAGCAGTGTGAAAGTTATGGTCATTTCTACGTTCCGGGCACCTAGGCTTAACTGTAGGGCCTTGCTCCACCAGATAGCATGGTTAGGGACTTAGAATTTAACGCCAGAATCATAAAATACAATAAAAATGCAACAGTTTTTCCATAGCATAACAGGAGTAATTGTAACCAGTGTGAAAGTACAGGTCATTTCTACGTTCTGGGCAACCTAGGCTTCACTCTAGAGCGTTGCTCTACCAGATCGAATAGTTAGGGCCTTAGAAGTCAACGCCAGGAGCATAAAATACAATATAAATACAACAGTTTTTCCTTTGTATAACAGGAATACTAGCAACCAGTGTGAAAGCTATGGTCATTTCTACGTTCCGGGCAACCTAGGCTTCACTACAGGGCGGTGCTCCACCAGATCAAATAGTTAGGGCCTAAGAAGTCAACGCCAGAAGCATAAAATACAATATAAATACAACAGCTTTTCCATCGTATATAATGTATATTTGCAAACATTGTGAAAGTAACGGTCATTTCTACGTTCGGGGCAACCTAGGCTTCACTCTAGGGCGTTGCTCCACCAGTTCGAATAGTTACGGACTTTGAATACAACGCCAGAAGCATAAAATACAATAAAAATACAACAGTTTTTCCTGCGTATAAAAGGAATAATTGCAACCAGTGTGAAAGTAATGGTCATTTCTACGTTCCGGGAAACCTAGGCTTCACTCTTGGGCGTGGCTCCATCTCATCGAATAGCTGCGGCCTTAGAAGTCAACTCCAGAAGCATAAAATCCATATAAATACAACAGCTTTTCCATCGCATAAAATGAATGATTGCAAACAGTGTGAAAGTTATGGTCGTTTCTACTTTCCGGACAACCTAGGCTTAACTCCAGGGCGTTGCTCCACCAGATCGAATAGCTAGGGACTTAGAATACATCGGCAGAAGAATAAAATACAACATAAGTACAACAGTTTTACCATCGTATAAAATGAATAATCGCAAACAGTGTGAAGGTAATGGTAATTTCTACGTTCTGGGCAACCTAGGCTTAACTCCAGGGCGTTGCTCCACCAGATCGAATAGCTAGGGACTTAGAAGTCAACGCCAGAGGCATAAAATACAATAAAAATGCAACTGTTTTTCCATCATATAACAGGAATAACTGCAACCAGTGTGAAAGTACTGGTCATTTCTATGTTCCCGGTAACCTAGGCTTCACTCTAGGGCGTTGCTCCACCAGATCGAATAGCTAGGGACTTAGAATTCAGCGCCAGAAGAATATAATACAACATATTTACAACAGTCTTTCCATCGTATATAATGTATATTTGCAAACAGTGTGAAAGTAAAGGTATTTTCTACGTTCCGCGAAACCTAGGCTTCACTCTAGGGCGGTGCTCCACCAGATCGAATAGCTACGGCTTTAGAAGTCAACGCCCGAAGCATAAAATACAATATAAATACAACAGCATTTCCATCGTATATAATGTATATTTGCAAACAGTGTGAAAGTAAAGGTCTTTTCTACGTTCCGGGCAACCTAGGCTTCGCTCTAGGGCGGTGCTCCACCAGATCAAATAGTTAGGGCCTAAGAAGTCAACGCCAGAAGCATAAAATACAATATAAATACAACAGCTTTTCCATCGTATATAATGTATATTTGCAAACATTGTGAAAGTAACGGTCATTTCTACGTTCGGGGCAACCTAGGCTTCTCTCTAGGGCGTTGCTCCACCAGATCGAATAGTTATGGACTTTGAATACAACGCCAGAAGCATAAAATACAATAAAAATGCAACTGTTTTTCCATCGTATAACAGGAATAACTGCAACCAGTGAGAAAGTACTGGTCATTTCTATGTGCCCGGTAACCTAGGCTTCACTCTAGGGCGTTGCTCCACCAGATCGAATAGCTAGGGACTTACAATTCAACGGCAGAAGAATAAAATACAACATAAGTACAACAGTTTTACCATCGTATAAAATGAATAATCGCAAACAGTGTGAAGGTAATGGTAATTTCTACGTTCTGGGCAACCTAGGCTTAACTCCAGGGCGTTGCTCCACCAGACCGAATAGCTAGGGACTTAGAAGTCAACGCCAGAGGCATAAAATACAAAAAAATTGCAACTGTTTTTCCATCGTATAACAGGAATAACTACAACCAGTGTGAAAGTACTGGTCATTTCTATGTGCCCGGTAACCTAGGCTTCACTCTAGGGCGTTGCTCCTCCAGATCGAATAGCTAGGGACTTAGAATTCAGCGCCAGAAGAATATAATACACCGTATGTACAACAGCTTTTCCATCGTATAATATGTATAATTGCAAGCAGTGTGAAAGCTATGGTCATTTCTACGTTCCGGGCATCTAGGCTTAACTGTAGGGCGTTGCTCCACCAGATAGCATAGTTAGGGACTTAGAATTTAACGCCAGAATCATAAAATACAATAAAAGTGCAACAGTTTTTCCATAGCATAACAGGAGTAATTGTAACCAGTGTGAAAGTACAGGTCATTTCTACGTTCTGGGCAAACTAGGCTTCGCTCTAGAGCGTTGCTCTACCAGATCGAATAGCTGGGGCCTTAGAAGTCAACGCCAGAAGCATAAAATACAATATAAATACAACAGTTTTTCCCTTGTATAACAGGAATACTAGCAACCAGTGTGAAAGCTATGGTCATTTCTACGTTCCGGGCAACCTAGACTTCACTACAGGGCGGTGCTCCACCTGATCAAATAGTTAGGGCCTAAGAAGTCAACGCCAGAAGCATAAAATACAATAAAAATACAACAGTTTTTCCTGCGTATAAAAGGAATAATTGCAACCATTTTGAAAGGAATGGTCATTTCTACGTTCCGGGGAACCTAGGCTTCACTCTTGTGCGTTGCTCCATCTTATTGAATAGCTGCGGCCTTAGAAGTCATCTCCAGAAGCATAAAATCCATATAAATACAACAGCTTTTCCATCGCATAAAATGAATGATTGCAAGCAGTGTGAAAGTTATGGTCATTTCTACTTTCCGGACAACCTAGGCTTAACTCCAGGGCGTTGTTCCACCAGATCGAATAGTTAGGCACATTGAATACAACGCCAGAAGCATAAAATACAATAGAAATGCAACAGTTTTTCCATCGTATAACAGGAAAGCTGCAACCAGTGTGAAAGTACTGGTCATTTCTATGTTCCGGGTAACGTAGGCTTCACTCTAGGGCGTTGCTCCACCAGACCGAATAGCTAGGGACTTAGAATTCAGCGCCAGAAGAATATAATACACCGTATGTACAACAGCTTTTCCATCGTATAAAATGTATAATTTCAAGCTGTGTGAAAGTTATGGTCATTTCTACGTTCCGGGCACCTAGGCTTAACTGTAGGGCCTTGCTCCACCAGATAGCATAGTTAGGGACTTAGCATTTAACGCCAGAATCATAAAATACAATAAAAATGCAACAGTTTTTCCATGGCATAACAGGAGTAATTGTAACCAGTGTGAAATTACAGGTCATTTCTACGTTCTGGGCAACCTAGGCTTCACTCTAGAGCGTTGCTCTACCAGATCGAATAGTTAGGGCCTTAGAAGTCAACGCCAGGAGCATAAAATACAATATAAATACAACAGTTTTTCCTTTGTATAACAGGAATACTAGCAACCAGTGTGAAAGCTATGGTCATTTCTACGTTCCGGGCAACCTAGGCTTCACTACAGGGCGGTGCTCCACCAGATCAAATAGTTAGGGCCTAAGAAGTCAACGCCAGAAGCATAAAATACAATATAAATACAACAGCTTTTCCATCGTATATAATGTATATTTGCAAACATTGTGAAAGTAACGGTCATTTCTACGTTCGGGGCAACCTAGGCTTCACTCTAGGGCGTTGCTCCACCAGTTCGAATAGTTACGGACTTTGAATACAACGCCAGAAGCATAAAATACAATAAAAATACAACAGTTTTTCCTGCGTATAAAAGGAATAATTGCAACCAGTGTGAAAGTAATGGTCATTTCTACGTTCCGGGAAACCTAGGCTTCACTCTTGGGCGTTGCTCCATCTCATCGAATAGCTGCGGCCTTAGAAGTCAACTCCAGAAGCATAAAATCCATATAAATACAACAGCTTTTCCATCGCATAAAATGAATGATTGCAACCAGTGTGAAAGTAATGGTCATTTCTACGTTCCGGGAAACCTAGGCTTCACTCTTGGGCGTTGCTCCATCTCATCGAATAGCTGCGGCCTTAGAAGTCAACTCCAGAAGCATAAAATCCATATAAATACAACAGCTTTTCCATCGCATAAAATGAATAATCGCAAACAGTGTGAAGGTAATGGTAATTTCTACGGTCTGGGCAACCTAGGCTTAACTCCAGGGCGTTGCTCCTCCAGATCGAATAGCTAGCGACTTTGAATACAACGCCAGAAGCATAAAATACAATAAAAATGCAACAGTTTTTCCATTGTATAACAGGAAAGCTGCAACCAGTGTGTAAGTACTGATCATTTCTATGTTCCGGGTAACCTAGGCTTCACTCTAGGGCGGTGCTCCACCAGATCGAATAGCTACGGCCTTAGAAGTCAACGCCCGAAGCATAAAATACAATATAAATACAACAGCTTTTCCATCGTATATAATGTATATTTGCAAACAGTGTGAAAGTAAAGGTCTTTTCTACGTTCCGCGCAACCTAGGCTTCACTCTAGGGCGTTGCTCCACCAGATCGAATAGTTATGGACTTTGAATACAACGCCAGAAGCATAAAATACAATAAAAATACAACAGTTTTTCCTGCGTGTAAAAGGAATAATTGCAACTAGTGTAAAGGTACTGGTCATTTCTATGTTCCGGGTAACCTAGGCTTCACTCTAGGGCGGTGCTCCACCAGATCGAATAGCTACGGCCTTAGAAGTCAACGCCCGAAGCATAAAATACAATATAAATACAACAGCTTTTCCATCGTATATAATGTATATTTGCAAACAGTGTGAAAGTAAAGGTATCTTCTACGTTCCGCGAAACCTAGGCTTCACTCTAGGGCGTTGTTCCACCAGATCGAATAGTTAGGGCCTAATAAGTCAACGCCAGAAGCATAGAATACAATATAAATACAACAGTTTTTCCCTTGTATAAAATGAATAATTGCAACCAGTGTGAAAGCAATGGTCATTTCTACGTTCATGGCAACCCAGATTACACTCTTGGGCGTTGCTCCAACACACCGATTAGCTATGGCCTTAGAAGTCAACTCCAGAAGCATAAAATACAATATAAATACAACAGCTTTCCCATCGTATAAAATGAATGATTGCAAACAGTGTGAAGGTTATGGTCATTTCTACGTTCCGGGCACCTAGGCTTAACTGTAGGGCGTTGCTCCACCAGATAGCATAGTTAGGGACTTAGAATTTAACGCCAGAATCATAAAACACAATAAAAATGCAACAGTTTTTCCATAGTATAACAGGAGTAATTGTAACAAGTGTGAAAGTAACGGTCATTTCTACGTTCGGGGCAACCTAGGCTTCTCTCTAGGGCGTTGCTCCACCAGATCGAATAGTTAGGGACTTTGAATACAACGCCAGAAGCATAAAATACAATAAAAATGCAACTGTTTTTCCATCGTATAAAATGAATAATCGCAAACAGTGTGAAGGTAATGGTAATTTCTACGTTCTGGGCAACCTAGGCTTAACTCCAGGGCGTTGCTCCACCAGATCGAATAGCTAGGGACTTAGAAGTCAACGTCAGAGGCATAAAATACAAAAAAAATGCAACTGTTTTTCCATCGTATAACAGGAGTAACTACAACCAGTGTGAAAGTACTGGTCATTTCTATGTGCCCGGTAACCTAGGCTTCACTCTAGGGCGTTGCTCCTCCAGATCGAATAGCTAGGGACTTAGAATTCAGCGCCAGAAGGATATAATACACCGTATGTACAACAGCTTTTCCATCGTATAATATGTATAATTGCAAGCAGTGTGAAAGTTATGGTCATTTCTACGTTCCGGGCACCTAGGCTTAACTGTAGGGCCTTGCTCCACCAGATAGCATGGTTAGGGACTTAGAATTTAACGCCAGAATCATAAAATACAATAAAAATGCAACAGTTTTTCCATAGCATAACAGGAGTAATTGTAACCAGTGTGAAAGTACAGGTCATTTCTACGTTCTGGGCAACCTAGGCTTCACTCTAGAGCGTTGCTCTACCAGATCGAATAGTTAGGGCCTTAGAAGTCAACGCCAGGAGCATAAAATACAATATAAATACAACAGTTTTTCCTTTGTATAACAGGAATACTAGCAACCAGTGTGAAAGCTATGGTCATTTCTACGTTCCGGGCAACCTAGGCTTCACTACAGGGCGGTGCTCCACCAGATCAAATAGTTAGGGCCTAAGAAGTCAACGCCAGAAGCATAAAATACAATATAAATACAACAGCTTTTCCATCGTATATAATGTATATTTGCAAACATTGTGAAAGTAACGGTCATTTCTACGTTCGGGGCAACCTAGGCTTCACTCTAGGGCGTTGCTCCACCAGTTCGAATAGTTACGGACTTTGAATACAACGCCAGAAGCATAAAATACAATAAAAATACAACAGTTTTTCCTGCGTATAAAAGGAATAATTGCAACCAGTGTGAAAGTAATGGTCATTTCTACGTTCCGGGAAACCTAGGCTTCACTCTTGGGCGTTGCTCCATCTCATCGAATAGCTGCGGCCTTAGAAGTCAACTCCAGAAGCATAAAATCCATATAAATACAACAGCTTTTCCATCGCATAAAATGAATAATCGCAAACAGTGTGAAGGTAATGGTAATTTCTACGGTCTGGGCAACCTAGGCTTAACTCCAGGGCGTTGCTCCTCCAGATCGAATAGCTAGCGACTTTGAATACAACGCCAGAAGCATAAAATACAATAAAAATGCAACAGTTTTTCCATTGTATAACAGGAAAGCTGCAACCAGTGTGTAAGTACTGATCATTTCTATGTTCCGGGTAACCTAGGCTTCACTCTAGGGCGGTGCTCCACCAGATCGAATAGCTACGGCCTTAGAAGTCAACGCCCGAAGCATAAAATACAATATAAATACAACAGCTTTTCCATCGTATATAATGTATATTTGCAAACAGTGTGAAAGTAAAGGTCTTTTCTACGTTCCGCGCAACCTAGGCTTCACTCTAGGGCGTTGCTCCACCAGATCGAATAGTTATGGACTTTGAATACAACGCCAGAAGCATAAAATACAATAAAAATACAACAGTTTTTCCTGCGTGTAAAAGGAATAATTGCAACTAGTGTAAAGGTACTGGTCATTTCTATGTTCCGGGTAACCTAGGCTTCACTCTAGGGCGGTGCTCCACCAGATCGAATAGCTACGGCCTTAGAAGTCAACGCCCGAAGCATAAAATACAATATAAATACAACAGCTTTTCCATCGTATATAATGTATATTTGCAAACAGTGTGAAAGTAAAGGTATCTTCTACGTTCCGCGAAACCTAGGCTTCACTCTAGGGCGTTGTTCCACCAGATCGAATAGTTAGGGCCTAAGAAGTCGACGCCAGAAGCATAGAATACAATATAAATACAACAGTTTTTCCCTTGTATAAAATGAATAATTGCAACCAGTGTGAAAGCAATGGTCATTTCTACGTTCATGGCAACCCAGATTACACTCTTGGGCGTTGCTCCAACACACCGATTAGCTATGGCCTTAGAAGTCAACTCCAGAAGCATAAAATACAATATAAATACAACAGCTTTCCCATCGTATAAAATGAATGATTGCAAACAGTGTGAAGGTTATGGTCATTTCTACGTTCCGGGCACCTAGGCTTAACTGTAGGGCGTTGCTCCACCAGATAGCATAGTTAGGGACTTAGAATTTAACGCCAGAATCATAAAACACAATAAAAATGCAACAGTTTTTCCATAGTATAACAGGAGTAATTGTAACAAGTGTGAAAGTAACGGTCATTTCTACGTTCGGGGCAACCTAGGCTTCTCTCTAGGGCGTTGCTCCACCAGATCGAATAGTTAGGGACTTTGAATACAACGCCAGAAGCATAAAATACAATAAAAATGCAACTGTTTTTCCATCGTATAAAATGAATAATCGCAAACAGTGTGAAGGTAATGGTAATTTCTACGTTCTGGGCAACCTAGGCTTAACTCCAGGGCGTTGCTCCACCAGATCGAATAGCTAGGGACTTAGAAGTCAACGCCAGAGGCATAAAATACAAAAAAAATGCAACTGTTTTTCCATCGTATAACAGGAGTAACTACAACCAGTGTGAAAGTACTGGTCATTTCTATGTGCCCGGTAACCTAGGCTTCACTCTAGGGCGTTGCTCCTCCAGATCGAATAGCTAGGGACTTAGAATTCAGCGCCAGAAGGATATAATACACCGTATGTACAACAGCTTTTCCATCGTATAATATGTATAATTGCAAGCAGTGTGAAAGTTATGGTCATTTCTACGTTCCGGGCACCTAGGCTTAACTGTAGGGCCTTGCTCCACCAGATAGCATGGTTAGGGACTTAGAATTTAACGCCAGAATCATAAAATACAATAAAAATGCAACAGTTTTTCCATAGCATAACAGGAGTAATTGTAACCAGTGTGAAAGTACAGGTCATTTCTACGTTCTGGGCAACCTAGGCTTCACTCTAGAGCGTTGCTCTACCAGATCGAATAGTTAGGGCCTTAGAAGTCAACGCCAGGAGCATAAAATACAATATAAATACAACAGTTTTTCCTTTGTATAACAGGAATACTAGCAACCAGTGTGAAAGCTATGGTCATTTCTACGTTCCGGGCAACCTAGGCTTCACTACAGGGCGGTGCTCCACCAGATCAAATAGTTAGGGCCTAAGAAGTCAACGCCAGAAGCATAAAATACAATATAAATACAACAGCTTTTCCATCGTATATAATGTATATTTGCAAACATTGTGAAAGTAACGGTCATTTCTACGTTCGGGGCAACCTAGGCTTCACTCTAGGGCGTTGCTCCACCAGTTCGAATAGTTACGGACTTTGAATACAACGCCAGAAGCATAAAATACAATAAAAATACAACAGTTTTTCCTGCGTATAAAAGGAATAATTGCAACCAGTGTGAAAGTAATGGTCATTTCTCCGTTCCGGGAAACCTAGGCTTCACTCTTGGGCGTGGCTCCATCTCATCGAATAGCTGCGGCCTTAGAAGTCAACTCCAGAAGCATAAAATCCATATAAATACAACAGCTTTTCCATCGCATAAAATGAATGATTGCAAACAGTGTGAAAGTTATGGTCGTTTCTACTTTCCGGACAACCTAGGCTTAACTCCAGGGCGTTGCTCCACCAGATCGAATAGCTAGGGACTTAGAATACATCGGCAGAAGAATAAAATACAACATAAGTACAACAGTTTTACCATCGTATAAAATGAATAATCGCAAACAGTGTGAAGGTAATGGTAATTTCTACGTTCTGGGCAACCTAGGCTTAACTCCAGGGCGTTGCTCCACCAGATCGAATAGCTAGGGACTTAGAAGTCAACGCCAGAGGCATAAAATACAATAAAAATGCAACTGTTTTTCCATCATATAACAGGAATAACTGCAACCAGTGTGAAAGTACTGGTCATTTCTATGTTCCCGGTAACCTAGGCTTCACTCTAGGGCGTTGCTCCACCAGATCGAATAGCTAGGGACTTAGAATTCAGCGCCAGAAGAATATAATACAACATATTTACAACAGTCTTTCCATCGTATATAATGTATATTTGCAAACAGTGTGAAAGTAAAGGTATTTTCTACGTTCCGCGAAACCTAGGCTTCACTCTAGGGCGGTGCTCCACCAGATCGAATAGCTACGGCATTAGAAGTCAACGCCCGAAGCATAAAATACAATATAAATACAACAGCATTTCCATCGTATATAATGTATATTTGCAAACAGTGTGAAAGTAAAGGTCTTTTCTACGTTCCGGGCAACCTAGGCTTCGCTCTAGGGCGGTGCTCCACCAGATCAAATAGTTAGGGCCTAAGAAGTCAACGCCAGAAGCATAAAATACAATATAAATACAACAGCTTTTCCATCGTATATAATGTATATTTGCAAACATTGTGAAAGTAACGGTCATTTCTACGTTCGGGGCAACCTAGGCTTCTCTCTAGGGCGTTGCTCCACCAGATCGAATAGTTAGGGACTTTGAATACAACGCCAGAAGCATAAAATACAATAAAAATGCAACTGTTTTTCCATCGTATAACAGGAATAACTGCAACCAGTGAGAAAGTACTGGTCATTTCTATGTGCCCGGTAACCTAGGCTTCACTCTAGGGCGTTGCTCCACCAGATCGAATAGCTAGGGACTTACAATTCAACGGCAGAAGAATAAAATACAACATAAGTACAACAGTTTTACCATCGTATAAAATGAATAATCGCAAACAGTGTGAAGGTAATGGTAATTTCTACGTTCTGGGCAACCTAGGCTTAACTCCAGGGCGTTGCTCCACCAGACCGAATAGCTAGGGACTTAGAAGTCAACGCCAGAGGCATAAAATACAAAAAAATTGCAACTGTTTTTCCATCGTATAACAGGAATAACTACAACCAGTGTGAAAGTACTGGTCATTTCTATCTGCCCGGTAACCTAGGCTTCACTCTAGGGCGTTGCTCCTCCAGATCGAATAGCTAGGGACTTAGAATTCAGCGCCAGAAGAATATAATACACCGTATGTACAACAGCTTTTCCATCGTATAATATGTATAATTGCAAGCAGTGTGAAAGCTATGGTCATTTCTACGTTCCGGGCATCTAGGCTTAACTGTAGGGCGTTGCTCCACCAGATAGCATAGTTAGGGACTTAGAATTTAACGCCAGAATCATAAAATACAATAAAAGTGCAACAGTTTTTCCATAGCATAACAGGAGTAATTGTAACCAGTGTGAAAGTACAGGTCATTTCTACGTTCTGGGCAAACTAGGCTTCGCTCTAGAGCGTTGCTCTACCAGATCGAATAGCTGGGGCCTTAGAAGTCAACGCCAGAAGCATAAAATACAATATAAATACAACAGTTTTTCCCTTGTATAACAGGAATACTAGCAACCAGTGTGAAAGCTATGGTCATTTCTACGTTCCGGGCAACCTAGACTTCACTACAGGGCGGTGCTCCACCTGATCAAATAGTTAGGGCCTAAGAAGTCAACGCCAGAAGCATAAAATACAATAAAAATACAACAGTTTTTCCTGCGTATAAAAGGAATAATTGCAACCATTTTGAAAGGAATGGTCATTTCTACGTTCCGGGGAACCTAGGCTTCACTCTTGTGCGTTGCTCCATCTTATTGAATAGCTGCGGCCTTAGAAGTCATCTCCAGAAGCATAAAATCCATATAAATACAACAGCTTTTCCATCGCATAAAATGAATGATTGCAAGCAGTGTGAAAGTTATGGTCATTTCTACTTTCCGGACAACCTAGGCTTAACTCCAGGGCGTTGTTCCACCAGATCGAATAGTTAGGCACATTGAATACAACGCCAGAAGCATAAAATACAATAGAAATGCAACAGTTTTTCCATCGTATAACAGGAAAGCTGCAACCAGTGTGAAAGTACTGGTCATTTCTATGTTCCGGGTAACGTAGGCTTCACTCTAGGTCGTTGCTCCACCAGACCGAATAGCTAGGGACTTAGAATTCAGCGCCAGAAGAATATAATACACCGTATGTACAACAGCTTTTCCATCGTATAAAATGTATAATTTCAAGCTGTGTGAAAGTTATGGTCATTTCTACGTTCCGGGCACCTAGGCTTAACTGTAGGGCCTTGCTCCACCAGATAGCATAGTTAGGGACTTAGCATTTAACGCCAGAATCATAAAATACAATAAAAATGCAACAGTTTTTCCATGGCATAACAGGAGTAATTGTAACCAGTGTGAAATTACAGGTCATTTCTACGTTCTGGGCAACCTAGGCTTCACTCTAGAGCGTTGCTCTACCAGATCGAATAGTTAGGGCCTTAGAAGTCAACGCCAGGAGCATAAAATACAATATAAATACAACAGTTTTTCCTTTGTATAACAGGAATACTAGCAACCAGTGTGAAAGCTATGGTCATTTCTACGTTCCGGGCAACCTAGGCTTCACTACAGGGCGGTGCTCCACCAGATCAAATAGTTAGGGCCTAAGAAGTCAACGCCAGAAGCATAAAATACAATATAAATACAACAGCTTTTCCATCGTATATAATGTATATTTGCAAACATTGTGAAAGTAACGGTCATTTCTACGTTCGGGGCAACCTAGGCTTCACTCTAGGGCGTTGCTCCACCAGTTCGAATAGTTACGGACTTTGAATACAACGCCAGAAGCATAAAATACAATAAAAATACAACAGTTTTTCCTGCGTATAAAAGGAATAATTGCAACCAGTGTGAAAGTAATGGTCATTTCTACGTTCCGGGAAACCTAGGCTTCACTCTTGGGCGTTGCTCCATCTCATCGAATAGCTGCGGCCTTAGAAGTCAACTCCAGAAGCATAAAATCCATATAAATACAACAGCTTTTCCATCGCATAAAATGAATGATTGCAAACAGTGTGAAAGTTATGGTCATTTCTACTTTCCGGACAACCTAGGCTTAACTCCAGGGCGTTGCTCCACCAGATCGAATAGCTAGGGACTTAGAATACATCGGCAGAAGAATAAAATACAACATAAGTACAACTGTTTTACCATCGTATAAAATGAATAATCGCAAACAGTGTGAAGGTAATGGTAATTTCTACGTTCTGGGCAACCTAGGCTTAACTCCAGGGCGTTGCTCCACCAGATCGAATAGCTAGGGACTTAGAAGTCAACGCCAGAGGCATAAAATACAAAAAAAATGCAACTGTTTTTCCATCGTATAACAGGAATAACTACAACCAGTGTGAAAGTTCTGGTCATTTCTATGTGCCCGGTAACCTAGGCTTCACTCTAGGGCGTTGCTCCTCCAGATCGAATAGCTAGGGACTTAGAATTCAGCGCCAGAAGAATATAATACACCGTATGTACAACAGCTTTTCCATCGTATAATACGTATAATTGCAAGCAGTGTGAAAGTTATGGTCATTTCTACGTTCCGGGCACCTAGGCTTAACTGTAGGGCGTTGCTCCACCAGATAGCATAGTTAGGGACTTAGAATTTAACGCCAGAATCATAAAATACAATAAAAGTGCAACAGTTTTTCCATAGCATAACAGGAGTAATTGTAACCAGTGTGAAAGTACAGGTCATTTCTACGTTCTGGGCAAACTAGGCTTCGCTCTAGAGCGTTGCTCTACCAGATCGAATAGCTGGGGCCTTAGAAGTCAACGCCAGAAGCATAAAATACAATATAAATACAACAGTTTTTCCCTTGTATAACAGGAATACTAGCAACCAGTGTGAAAGCTATGGTCATTTCTACGTTCCGGGCAACCTAGACTTCACTACAGGGCGGTGCTCCACCAGATCAAATAGTTAGGGCCTAAGAAGTCAACGCCAGAAGCATAAAATACAATAAAAATACAACAGTTTTTCCTGCGTATAAAAGGAATAATTGCAACCATTGCGAAAGGAATGGTCAGTTCTACGTTCCGGGGAACCTAGGCTTCACTCTTGTGCGTTGCTCCATCTTATCGAATAGCTGCGGCCTTAGAAGTCAACTCCAGAAGCATAAAATCCATATAAATACAACAGCTTTTCCATCGCATAAAATGAATAATCGCAAACAGTGTGAAGGTAATGGTAATTTCTACGTTCTGGGCAACCTAGGCTTAACTCCAGGGCGTTGCTCCACCAGATCGAATAGCTAGCGACTTTGAATACAACGCCAGAAGCATAAAATACAATAAAAATGCAACAGTTTTTCCATTGTATAACAGGAAAGCTGCAACCAGTGTGTAAGTACTGATCATTTCTATGTTCCGGGTAACCTAGGCTTCACTCTAGGGCGGTGCTCCACCAGATCGAATAGCTACGGCCTTAGAAGTCAACGCCCGAAGCATAAAATACAATATAAATACAACAGCTTTTCCATCGTATATAATGTATATTTGCAAACAGTGTGAAAGTAAAGGTCTTTTCTACGTTCCGCGCAACCTAGGCTTCACTCTAGGGCGTTGCTCCACCAGATCGAATAGTTATGGACTTTGAATACAACGCCAGAAGCATAAAATACAATAAAAATACAACAGTTTTTCCTGCGTGTAAAAGGAATAATTGCAACCAGCGTAAAGGTACTGGTCATTTCTATGTTCCGGGTAACCTAGGCTTCACTCTAGGGCGGTGCTCCACCAGATCGAATAGCTACGGCCTTAGAAGTCAACGCCCGAAGCATAAAATACAATATAAATACAACAGCTTTTCCATCGTATATAATGTATATTTGCAAACAGTGTGAAAGTAAAGGTATCTTCTACGTTCCGCGAAACCTAGGCTTCTCTCTAGGGCGTTGTTCCACCAGATCGAATAGTTAGGGCCTAAGAAGTCAACGCCAGAAGCATAGAATACAATATAAATACAACAGTTTTTCCCTTGTATAAAATGAATAATTGCAACCAGTGTGAAAGCAATGGTCATTTCTACGTTCATGGCAACCCAGATTACACTCTTGGGCGTTGCTCCAGCACACCGATTAGCTATGGCCTTAGAAGTCAACTCCAGAAGCATAAAATACAATATAAATACAACAGCTTTCCCATCGTATAAAATGAATGATTGCAAACAGTGTGAAAGTTATGGTCATTTCTACGTTCCGGGCACCTAGGCTTAACTGTAGGGCGTTGCTCCACCAGATAGCATAGTTAGGGACTTAGAATTTAACGCCAGAATCATAAAACACAATAAAAATGCAACAGTTTTTCCATAGTATAACAGGAGTAATTGTAACAAGTGTGAAAGTACAGGTCATTTCTACGTTCCGGGCAACCTAGGCTTCGCTCTAGGGCCTTGCTCCACCAGATCGAATAGCTAGGGACTTAGACGTCAACGCCAGAGGCATAAAATACAATAAAAATGCAACAGTTTTTCCATCGTATAACAGGAATAACTGCAACCAGTGTGAAAGTACTGGACATTTCTATGTTCCCGGTAACCTAGGCTTCACTCTAGGGCGTTGCTCCACCAGATCGAATAGCTAGGGACTTAGAATTCAGCGCCAGAAGAATATAATACACCATATGTACAACAGCTTTTCCATCGTATAATATGTATAATTGCAACCAGTGTGAAAGTTATGGTCATTTCTACGTTCCGGGCACCTAGGCTTAACTGCAGGGCGTTGCTCCACCAGATAGCATAGTTAGGGACTTAGAATTTAACGCCAGAATCATAAAATACAATAAAAATGCAACAGTTTTTCCATAGCATAACAGGAGTAATTGTAACCAGTGTGAAAGTACAGGTCATTTCTACGTTCCGGGCAACCTAGGCTTCGCTCTAGGGCGGTGCTCCACCAGATCAAATAGTTAGGGCCTAAGAAGTCAACGCCAGAAGCATAAAATACAATATAAATACAACAGCTTTTCCATCGTATATAATGTATATTTGCAAACATTGTGAAAGTAACGGTCATTTCTACGTTCGGGGCAACCTAGGCTTCTCTCTAGGGCGTTGCTCCACCAGATCGAATAGTTAGGGACTTTGAATACAACTCCAGAATCATAAAATACAATAAAAGTGCAACAGTTTTTCCATAGCATAACAGGAGTAATTGTAACCAGTGTGAAAGTACAGGTCATTTCTACGTTCTGGGCAAACTAGGCTTCGCTCTAGAGCGTTGCTCTACCAGATCGAATAGCTGGGGCCTTAGAAGTCAACGCCAGAAGCATAAAATACAATATAAATACAACAGTTTTTCCCTTGTATAACAGGAATACTAGCAACCAGTGTGAAAGCTATGGTCATTTCTACGTTCCGGGCAACCTAGACTTCACTACAGGGCGGTGCTCCACCAGATCAAATAGTTAGGGCCTAAGAAGTCAACGCCAGAAGCATAAAATACAATAAAAATACAACAGTTTTTCCTGCGTATAAAAGGAATAATTGCAACCATTGTGAAAGGAATGGTCATTTCTACGTTCCGGGGAACCTAGGCTTCACTCTTGTGCGTTGCTCCATCTTATCGAATAGTTGCGGCCTTAGAAGTCATCTCCAGAAGCATAAAATCCATATAAATACAACAGCTTTTCCATCGCATAAAATGAATGATTGCAAGCAGTGTGAAAGTTATGGTCATTTCTACTTTCCGGACAACCTAGGCTTAACTCCAGGGCGTTGTTCCACCAGATCGAATAGTTAGGCACTTTGAATACAACGCGAGAAGCATAAAATACAATAAAAATACAACAGTTTGTCCATCGTATAACAGGAATAATTGCAACAAGTGTGAAAGTTATGGTCATTTCTACGTTCCGGCCAACATAGGCTTCACTCTAGGACGTTGACCCACCAGAACGAATGGCTAGGAGCTTAAAAATCAAAGTTAGAAGCAGAAAATACAATAAAAATACAATAGTTTTTCCATCGTATAGCATGAATGATTGCAACCAGTGTGAAAGTAATGATCATTTCGACGCTTCGGGCATCCTAGACTTATCCCTGAGGCATTGATCTACCAGATCGAAGAGTTAGGGCCTTAGAAGTCAACGCCAGTAGCATAAAATACAAAATAAACAGTACAGTCTTTCCATCGTATAAAACGAATAATTGCAACCAGTGTAAATGTTATGATCATATCTACGTTTCGGGCAACCTAGGCTTCACTCTAGGGCGTTGCTCCACCAGATCGAATAGCTAGGGCCTAGAAGTCAACGCCCGAAGCATAAAATACAATAAAAATACAACAGATTTTCCTTCTTATAAAACGAATAATTGCAACCAGTGTGAAAGTTATGGTCATTTCTACGTCCCGGGCTACCTAGGCTTCACCCTAGGGCGTCGCCCCACCAGATCCAATAGTAAGGGCCTTAGAAGTCAACTCCAGAAGCACAAAATACCATATAAATACATCAGTTTTTCTGTCGTTTAACAGGAATAATTGCAACCAGTGTCAAGGATACGGTCATTTCTACGTTCCGGACAACCTAGGCTTCACTCTAGGGCGTTGGCCACCAGATCTATTAGTTAGGGCCTAAGAAGTCAACGCCAGAAGCATAAAATACAAAATAAACGCTACAGTCTTTGCATCGTATAAAACGAATAATTGCAACCACTCTGAATGTTATGGTCATATCTACGTTTGGGGCAACCTAGGCTTCACTCTAGGGCGTTGCTCCACCAGATCGAATAGCTAGGGCCTTAGAAGTCAACGCCCGAAACATAAAATACAATAAAAATACATCAGTTTTTCCATCGTATAACGGGAGTAATTGCAACCAGTGTGAAAGTTATGGTCATTTCTACGTTCCGGCCAGCATAGGCTTCACCTTTGGACGTTGACCCTCCAGATCGAATGGCTAGGACCTTAAAAATCAAAGTCAGAAGCAGAAAATACAATAAAAATACAACAGTTTTTCCATCGTATGACAGGAATAATTGCAACCAGGTTGAAGTGATGGTCATTTCTACGTTCCGGGCAACCTAGGCTTCACTCTAGGGCGTTGCTCCACCAGATCGAATAGTTAGGGACTTAGAATTCGATGCCACAAGCATAAAATACAACATAAGTACAACAGTTTTTCCATCGTATAACAGGAATAGTTGCAACCAGTGTAAAAGTAGGGGTCATTTCTACGTTCCGGGCAACCTAGGCTTCGGTCAAGGGCGTTGCTCCACCAGATCGAATAGCATGGGACTTAGAAGTCAACGCCAGAAGCATAAAATATAATAAAAATACAACAGTTTTTCCATCGTATAAAATGTATAATTGCAAGCAATGTGAAGGTAATGGTCATTTCTACGTTCCGGGCAACCTAGGCTTAACTGTAGGGCGTTGCACCACCAGATCGCGTAGTTAAGGACTTAGAATTTAACGCTAGAAGCATAAAATACAATAAGAGTGCAACAGTTTTTCCATCGTATAACAGGTATAATTGCAACCAGTGTGAAAGTACCGGTCATTTCTACGCTCCGGTCAACCTGGGCTTCACTCTAGGGCGTTGCCGCACCACATCGAAAAGCTAAGGCCTTAGAAGTCAACGCCAGAAGCATAAAATACAATATAAATACAACAGTTTTCCCGTCGTATAAAACGAATAATTGCAACCAGTATGAAAGCTATGGTCATTTCTACGTTGCGGGCAGCCTAGGCTTCACCCTAGGGCGTTGTTCCACCAGATCGAATAGTTAGGGCCTATGAAGTCAACGGCAGAAGCATAAAATACATTATAAATACAACAGCTTTTCCATCGTATACGATGTATATTTGCAAAGAGTCTGAAAGTAAAGGTCATTTCTACGTTCCGGGCAACCTAGTCTTAACTGTAAGGCGTTGCTCCACCAGATCGCATAGTTAGGGACTTAGAATTTAACGCCAGAAGCATAAAATACAGTAAAAATGCAACAGTTTTTCCATAGTGGAACGGGAATAATAGCAACCAGTGTGAAAGTACAGGTCATTTCTACGTTGCGGGCAACCTAGGCTTCACTCTAGGGCGTTGCTCCACCAGATCGAATAGCTAGGGCCTAGAAGTCAACGCCCGAAGCATAAAATACAATAAAAATACAACAGATTTTCCTTCGTATAAAACGAATAATTGCAACCAGTGTGAAAGTTATGGCCATTTCTACGTCCCGGGCTACCTAGGCTTCACTCTAGGGCGTCGCCCCACCAGATCCAATAGTAAGGGCCATAGAAGTCAACTCCAGAAGCACAAAGTACCATATAAATACATCAGTTTTTCCGTCGTTTAACAGGAATAATTGCAACCAGTGTCAAGGATACGGTCATTTCTACGTTCCGGACAACCTAGGCTTCACTCTAGGGCGTTGGCCCACCAGATCTATTAGTTAGGGCCTAAGAAGTCAACGCCAGAAGCATAAAATACAAAATAAACGCTACAGTCTTTCCATCGTATAAAACGAATAATTGCAACCACTCTGAATGTTATGGTCATATCTACGTTTCGGGCAACCTAGGCTTCACTCTAGGGCGTTGCTCCACCAGATCGAATAGCTAGGGCCTTAGAAGTCAACGCCCGAAACATAAAATACAATAAAAATACATCAGTTTTTCCATCGTATAGCAGGAATATTTGCATCAAGCGTGAATGTAATGGTCATTTCTACCTTCCGGTCTATCTAGTCTTCACTGTAGGGCCTTGCTCCACCAGATCGAATAGCTAGGGACTTAGAATTCAACGCCAGAAGCATATATTACAATAAAAATGCAACAGTTTTTCCACCGTATAACAGGAGTAACTGCAACCAGTGTGAAAGTGATGGTCATTTCTACGTTCCGGGCAACCTAGGCCTCACCCTAGGGCGTTGTTCCACCAGATCGAATAGCTAGGGACTTAGAATACAACGCCAGAAGCATAAAATACAATAAAAATGCAACAGTTTTTCCATCGTATAAAAGGAATAATTGCAACCAGTGTGAAAGTAATGGTCATTTCTACGTTCCGGGCACCCTAGGTTTCACTCTTGGGCGTTGCTCCACCACACCGAATAGCTACGGCCTTAGAAGTCAATTCCAGAAGCATAAAATACAATATAAATACAACAGCTTTTCCATCGTATAAAATGAATGATTGCAAACAGTGTGAACGTTATGGTCATTTCTACGTTCCGGGCAACCTAGGCTTCACTCTAGAGCGTTGCTCCACCAGATCGAATAGTTAGGGCCTTAGATGTCGACTCCCGAAGCATAAAATACAAAATAAATAGAACAGTTTTTCCATTGTATAAAACGAATAACTGCAACCAGTGTGAAAGTTATGGTCATTTCTACGTTCCGGGCAACCTCGGTTTCGCTGTAGGGAGTTTCTCCACCAGATCGAATAGCTAGGGACCTAGAGGCGAACGCCAGAAGCATAAAATACAATAAAAATACAACAGTTTTTCCATCGTATAAAGGGAATAATTGCAACCAGTGTGAAAGTAATGGTCATTTCTAGGTTTCCGGCCAACCTAGGCTTCACTCTTGGGCGTTGCTCCACCACACCGAATAGCTATGGGCTTAGAAGTCAACTATAGAAGCATAAAATACAATATAAATACAACAGCTTTTCCATCGTAGAAAATGAATGATTGCAAACAGTGTGAATGTTATGGTCATTTCTACGTTCCGGGCAACCTAGGCTTAACTCCAGGGCGTTGCCCCACCAGATCGAATAGTTAGGGACTTTGAATACAACGCCAGAGGTATAAAATACAGTAAAAATGCAACAGTTTTTCCATCGTATACCAGGAAAGCTGCAACCAGTGTGAAAGTACTGGTCATTTCTATGTTCCGGGTAACCTAGGCTTCACTCTAGGGCATTGCTCAACCAGATCGAAAAGCTAGGGACTTAGAATTCAACACCAGAAGAATAAAATACAACATAAGTACCACAGTTTTTCCATCGTATAAAATGTATCATTGCAAGCAGTGTGAAGGTAATGGTCATTTCTACGTTTCGGGCAACCTAGGCTTCACTCCAGAGCGTCGCTTCACCAGATCGAATAGTTAGGGCCTTAGATGTCAACGCCCGAAGCATAAAATACAAAATAAATAGAACAGTTTTTCCATTGTATAAAACGAATAATTGCAGCGAGTGTTATAGTTATGGTCATTTCCACGCTCCGTGCAACCTAGGCTTAACTGTAGGGCGTTGCTGCACCGGATCGCAGAGTTAGGGCCTTAGAAATTAACGCCAGAAGCATAAAATACAATAAAAATGCAACAGTTTTTCCATAGTATAACAGGAATAATTGCAACCAGTGTGAAAGTACAGGCCATTTCTACGATCCGGGCAACCTAGGCTTCGCTATAGGGCCTTGCTCCACCAGATCGAATAGCTAGGGACTTAGAAGTCGACGCCAGAGGCATAAAATAAAATAAAAATGCAACAGTTTTTCCATCGCATAAGAGGAATAACTGCAACCAGTGTGCAAGTACTGATCATTTCTACGTGCCGGGCAACCTAGGCTTCACTCTAGGGCGTTGCTCCTCCAGATCGAATAGCTAGGGCCTAGAAGTCAACGCCCGAAGCATAAAATACAATAAAAATACAACAGATTTTCCTTCTTATAAAACGAATAATTGCAACCAGTGTGAAAGTTATGGTCATTTCTACGTCCCGGGCTACCTAGGCTTCACTCTAGGGCGTCGCCCCACCAGATCCAATAGTAAGGGCCATAGAAGTCAACTCCAGAAGCACAAAGTACCATATAAATACATCAGTTTTTCCGTCGTTTAACAGGAATAATTGCAACCAGTGTCAAGTATACGGTCATTTCTACGTTCCGGACAACCTAGGCTTCACTCTAGGGCGTTGGCCCACCAGATCTATTAGTTAGGGCCTAAGAAGTCAACGCCAGAAGCATAAAATACAAAATAAACGCTACAGTCTTTCCATCGTATAAAACGAATAATTGCAACCACTCTGAATGTTATGGTCCTACCTACGTTTCGGGCAACCTAGGCTTCACTCTAGGGCGTTGCTCCACCAGATCGAATAGCTAGGGCCTTAGAAGTCAACGCCCGAAACATAAAATACAATAAAAATACATCAGTTTTTCCATCGTATAGCAGGAATATTTGCATCAAGCGTGAGTGTAATGGTCATTTCTACCTTCCGGGCTATCTAGTCTTCACTGTAGGGCGGTGCTCCACCAGATCAAACAGTTAGGGCCTAAGAAGTCAACGCCAGAAGCATAAAATACAATTTAATACAACAGCTTTTCCATCGTATATAATGTATATTTGCAAACAGTGTGAAAGTAACGGTCATTTCTACGTTCCGGGCAACCTAGGCTTCACTCTAGGGCGTTGCTCCACCAGATCGAATAGTTAGGGACCTAGAATTCGACGCCAGAAGCATAAAATACAACATAAGTACAACAGTTTTTAGATTGTATAATAGGAATAATTGCAACCAGTGTGAAAGTAAAGGTCATTTCTACGTTCCGGGCAACCTCGGCTTCGCTCAACGGCGTTGCTCCACCAGATCGAATAGCAAGGGACTTAGAAGTCAATGCCCGAAGCATAAATATACAAAATAAATAGAACAGTTTTTCTATTGTATAAAACGAATAATTGCAACCAGTGTGAAAGCTATGGTTATTTCTACGTTCCGGGCATCCTAGGCTTCCCTCTAGGGCGTTGCTCTACCAGATCGAATAGCTAGGGACTTAGAAGTCAACGCCAGAAGCATAAAATACCATATAAATACATCAGTTTTTCCGTCGTTAAAAGGAATAAATGCAACCAGTGTGAAGGATATGGTCATTTCTACGTTCCGGACAACATAGGCTTCACTCTAGGGCGTCGGTCCACCAGATACACTAGTTAGGGCCTAAGGAGACAACGTCAGAAGCATAGAATACAATATAAATACAACAGTTTGTCCACCGTATAACAGGAATAATTGCAACCAGTGTGCAAGTTATGGTCATTTCTACGTTCCGGCAACCTAGGCTTCACTCTAGGGCATTGCTCCACCAGATCGAATAGCTAGGACCTTAGAAGTCAGCGCCCGAAACATAAAATGCAATAAAAATACAACAGTTTTTCCATCGTATACCAGGAATGATTGCAACCAGTGTGAAAGTAATGATCATTTCGACGCTTCGGGCATCCTAGACTTATCCCTGAGGCATTGATCTACCAGATCGAAGAGTTAGGGCCTTAGAAGTCAACGCCAGTAGCATAAAATACAAAATAAACAGTACAGTCTTTCCATCGTATAAAACGAATAATTGCAACCAGTGTAAATGTTATGATCATATCTACGTTTCGGGCAACCTAGGCTTCACTCTAGGGCGTTGCTCCACCAGATCGAATAGCTAGGGCCTAGAAGTCAACGCCCGAAGCATAAAATACAATAAAAATACAACAGATTTTCCTTCTTATAAAACGAATAATTGCAACCAGTGTGAAAGTTATGGTCATTTCTACGTCCCGGGCTACCTAGGCTTCACCCTAGGGCGTCGCCCCACCAGATCCAATAGTAAGGGCCTTAGAAGTCAACTCCAGAAGCACAAAATACCATATAAATACATCAGTTTTTCTGTCGTTTAACAGGAATAATTGCAACCAGTGTCAAGGATACGGTCATTTCTACGTTCCGGACAACCTAGGCTTCACTCTAGGGCGTTGGCCACCAGATCTATTAGCTAGGGCCTAAGAAGTCAACGCCAGAAGCATAAAATACAAAATAAACGCTACAGTCTTTGCATCGTATAAAACGAATAATTGCAACCACTCTGAATGTTATGGTCATATCTACGTTTCGGGCAACCTAGGCTTCACTCTAGGGCGTTGCTCCACCAGATCGAATAGCTAGGGCCTTAGAAGTCAACGCCCGAAACATAAAATACAATAAAAATACATCAGTTTTTCCATCGTATAACGGGAGTAATTGCAACCAGTGTGAAAGTTATGGTCATTTCTACGTTCCGGCCAGCATAGGCTTCACCTTTGGACGTTGACCCTCCAGATCGAATGGCTAGGACCTTAAAAATCAAAGTCAGAAGCAGAAAATACAATAAAAATACAACAGTTTTTCCATCGTATGACAGGAATAATTGCAACCAGGTTGAAGTGATGGTCATTTCTACGTTCCGGGCAACCTAGGCTTCACTCTAGGGCGTTGCTCCACCAGATCGAATAGTTAGGGACTTAGAATTCGATGCCACAAGCATAAAATACAACATAAGTACAACAGTTTTTCCATCGTATAACAGGAATAGTTGCAACCAGTGTAAAAGTAGGGGTCATTTCTACGTTCCGGGCAACCTAGGCTTCGGTCAAGGGCGTTGCTCCACCAGATCGAATAGCATGGGACTTAGAAGTCAACGCCAGAAGCATAAAATATAATAAAAATACAACAGTTTTTCCATCGTATAAAATGTATAATTGCAAGCAATGTGAAGGTAATGGTCATTTCTACGTTCCGGGCAACCTAGGCTTAACTGTAGGGCGTTGCACCACCAGATCGCGTAGTTAAGGACTTAGAATTTAACGCTGGAAGCATAAAATACAATAAGAGTGCAACAGTTTTTCCATCGTATAACAGGTATAATTGCAACCAGTGTGAAGGTACCGGTCATTTCTACGCTCCGGGCAACGTGGGCTTCACTCTAGGGCGTTGCCGCACTACATCGAAAAGCTAAGGCCTTAGAAGTCAACGCCAGAAGCATAAAATACAATATAAATACAACAGTTTTCCCGTCGTATAAAACGAATAATTGCAACCAGTATGAAAGCTATGGTCATTTCTACGTTGCGGGCAGCCTAGGCTTCACCCTAGGGCGTTGTTCCACCAGATCGAATAGTTAGGGCCTATGAAGTCAACGGCAGAAGCATAAAATACATTATAAATACAACAGCTTTTCCATCGTATACGATGTATATTTGCAAAGAGTCTGAAAGTAAAGGTCATTTCTACGTTCCGGGCAACCTAGTCTTAACTGTAAGGCGTTGCTCCACCAGATCGCATAGTTAGGGACTTAGAATTTAACGCCAGAAGCATAAAATACAGTAAAAATGCAACAGTTTTTCCATAGTGGAACGGGAATAATAGCAACCAGTGTGAAAGTACAGGTCATTTCTACGTTGCGGGCAACCTAGGCTTCACTCTAGGGCGTTGCTCCACCAGATCGAATAGCTAGGGCCTAGAAGTCAACGCCCGAAGCATAAAATACAATAAAAATACAACAGATTTTCCTTCGTATAAAACGAATAATTGCAACCAGTGTGAAAGTTATGGCCATTTCTACGTCCCGGGCTACCTAGGCTTCACTCTAGGGCGTCGCCCCACCAGATCCAATAGTAAGGGCCATAGAAGTCAACTCCAGAAGCACAAAGTACCATATAAATACATCAGTTTTTCCGTCGTTTAACAGGAATAATTGCAACCAGTGTCAAGGATACGGTCATTTCTACGTTCCGGACAACCTAGGCTTCACTCTAGGGCGTTGGCCCACCAGATCTATTAGTTAGGGCCTAAGAAGTCAACGCCAGAAGCATAAAATACAAAATAAACGCTACAGTCTTTCCATCGTATAAAACGAATAATTGCAACCACTCTGAATGTTATGGTCATATCTACGTTTCGGGCAACCTAGGCTTCACTCTAGGGCGTTGCTCCACCAGATCGAATAGCTAGGGCCTTAGAAGTCAACGCCCGAAACATAAAATACAATAAAAATACATCAGTTTTTCCATCGTATAGCAGGAATATTTGCATCAAGCGTGAATGTAATGGTCATTTCTACCTTCCGGTCTATCTAGTCTTCACTGTAGGGCCTTGCTCCACCAGATCGAATAGCTAGGGACTTAGAATTCAACGCCAGAAGCATATATTACAATAAAAATGCAACAGTTTTTCCACCGTATAACAGGAGTAACTGCAACCAGTGTGAAAGTGATGGTCATTTCTACGTTCCGGGCAACCTAGGCCTCACCCTAGGGCGTTGTTCCACCAGATCGAATAGCTAGGGACTTAGAATACAACGCCAGAAGCATAAAATACAATAAAAATGCAACAGTTTTTCCATCGTATAAAAGGAATAATTGCAACCAGTGTGAAAGTAATGGTCATTTCTACGTTCCGGGCACCCTAGGTTTCACTCTTGGGCGTTGCTCCACCACACCGAATAGCTACGGCCTTAGAAGTCAATTCCAGAAGCATAAAATACAATATAAATACAACAGCTTTTCCATCGTATAAAATGAATGATTGCAAACAGTGTGAACGTTATGGTCATTTCTACGTTCCGGGCAACCTAGGCTTCACTCTAGAGCGTTGCTCCACCAGATCGAATAGTTAGGGCCTTAGATGTCGACTCCCGAAGCATAAAATACAAAATAAATAGAACAGTTTTTCCATTGTATAAAACGAATAACTGCAACCAGTGTGAAAGTTATGGTCATTTCTACGTTCCGGGCAACCTCGGTTTCGCTGTAGGGAGTTTCTCCACCAGATCGAATAGCTAGGGACCTAGAGGCGAACGCCAGAAGCATAAAATACAATAAAAATACAACAGTTTTTCCATCGTATAAAGGGAATAATTGCAACCAGTGTGAAAGTAATGGTCATTTCTAGGTTTCCGGCCAACCTAGGCTTCACTCTTGGGCGTTGCTCCACCACACCGAATAGCTATGGGCTTAGAAGTCAACTATAGAAGCATAAAATACAATATAAATACAACAGCTTTTCCATCGTAGAAAATGAATGATTGCAAACAGTGTGAATGTTATGGTCATTTCTACGTTCCGGGCAACCTAGGCTTAACTCCAGGGCGTTGCCCCACCAGATCGAATAGTTAGGGACTTTGAATACAACGCCAGAGGTATAAAATACAGTAAAAATGCAACAGTTTTTCCATCGTATACCAGGAAAGCTGCAACCAGTGTGAAAGTACTGGTCATTTCTATGTTCCGGGTAACCTAGGCTTCACTCTAGGGCATTGCTCAACCAGATCGAAAAGCTAGGGACTTAGAATTCAACACCAGAAGAATAAAATACAACATAAGTACCACAGTTTTTCCATCGTATAAAATGTATCATTGCAAGCAGTGTGAAGGTAATGGTCATTTCTACGTTTCGGGCAACCTAGGCTTCACTCCAGAGCGTCGCTTCACCAGATCGAATAGTTAGGGCCTTAGATGTCAACGCCCGAAGCATAAAATACAAAATAAATAGAACAGTTTTTCCATTGTATAAAACGAATAATTGCAGCGAGTGTTATAGTTATGGTCATTTCCACGCTCCGTGCAACCTAGGCTTAACTGTAGGGCGTTGCTGCACCGGATCGCAGAGTTAGGGACTTAGAAATTAACGCCAGAAGCATAAAATACAATAAAAATGCAACAGTTTTTCCATAGTATAACAGGAATAATTGCAACCAGTGTGAAAGTACAGGCCATTTCTACGATCCGGGCAACCTAGGCTTCGCTATAGGGCCTTGCTCCACCAGATCGAATAGCTAGGGACTTAGAAGTCGACGCCAGAGGCATAAAATAAAATAAAAATGCAACAGTTTTTCCATCGCATAAGAGGAATAACTGCAACCAGTGTGCAAGTACTGATCATTTCTACGTGCCGGGCAACCTAGGCTTCACCCTAGGGCGTTGGTCCACCAGATCCAATAGTTAGGGCCTTAGAAGTCAACGCCAGAAGCATAAAATACCATATAAATACATCAGTTTTTCCGTCGTTAAAAGGAATAAATGCAACCAGTGTGAAGGATATGGTCATTTCTACGTTCCGGACAACATAGGCTTCACTCTAGGGCGTCGGTCCACCAGATACACTAGTTAGGGCCTAAGGAGACAACGTCAGAAGCATAGAATACAATATAAATACAACAGCTTTTCCATCGTATAACAGGAATAATTGACACCAGTGTGAAAGTGATGGTCATTTCTGCATTCCGGGCAACCTAGGCTTCACTCTAGGGCGTTGCTCCTCCAGATAGAATAGTTAGGGCCCAGGAAGTCAACGCCAGAAGCATAAAATACAATATAAATACAACACTTTTTCCCTTGTATAACAGGAATAATTGCAACCAGTGTGAAAGGTATGGTCATTTCTACGTTCCGGGCAACCTACGCTTCACTCTAGAGCGTTGCTCCACCAGATCGAATAGCATGGGACTTAGAAGTCAACGCCAGAAGCATAAAATATAATAAAAATACAACAGTTTTTCCATCGTATAAAATGTATAATTGCAAGCAATGTGAAGGTAATGGTCATTTCTACGTTCCGGGCAACCTAGGCTTAACTGTAGGGCGTTGCACCACCAGATCGCGTAGTTAAGGACTTAGAATTTAACGCTGGAAGCATAAAATACAATAAGAGTGCAACAGTTTTTCCATCGTATAACAGGTATAATTGCAACCAGTGTGAAGGTACCGGTCATTTCTACGCTCCGGGCAACGTGGGCTTCACTCTAGGGCGTTGCCGCACTACATCGAAAAGCTAAGGCCTTAGAAGTCAACGCCAGAAGCATAAAATACAATATAAATACAACAGTTTTCCCGTCGTATAAAACGAATAATTGCAACCAGTATGAAAGCTATGGTCATTTCTACGTTGCGGGCAGCCTAGGCTTCACCCTAGGGCGTTGTTCCACCAGATCGAATAGTTAGGGCCTATGAAGTCAACGGCAGAAGCATAAAATACATTATAAATACAACAGCTTTTCCATCGTATACGATGTATATTTGCAAAGAGTCTGAAAGTAAAGGTCATTTCTACGTTCCGGGCAACCTAGTCTTAACTGTAAGGCGTTGCTCCACCAGATCGCATAGTTAGGGACTTAGAATTTAACGCCAGAAGCATAAAATACAGTAAAAATGCAACAGTTTTTCCATAGTGGAACGGGAATAATAGCAACCAGTGTGAAAGTACAGGTCATTTCTACGTTGCGGGCAACCTAGGCTTCACTCTAGGGCGTTGCTCCACCAGATCGAATAGCTAGGGCCTAGAAGTCAACGCCCGAAGCATAAAATACAATAAAAATACAACAGATTTTCCTTCGTATAAAACGAATAATTGCAACCAGTGTGAAAGTTATGGCCATTTCTACGTCCCGGGCTACCTAGGCTTCACTCTAGGGCGTCGCCCCACCAGATCCAATAGTAAGGGCCATAGAAGTCAACTCCAGAAGCACAAAGTACCATATAAATACATCAGTTTTTCCGTCGTTTAACAGGAATAATTGCAACCAGTGTCAAGGATACGGTCATTTCTACGTTCCGGACAACCTAGGCTTCACTCTAGGGCGTTGGCCCACCAGATCTATTAGTTAGGGCCTAAGAAGTCAACGCCAGAAGCATAAAATACAAAATAAACGCTACAGTCTTTCCATCGTATAAAACGAATAATTGCAACCACTCTGAATGTTATGGTCATATCTACGTTTCGGGCAACCTAGGCTTCACTCTAGGGCGTTGCTCCACCAGATCGAATAGCTAGGGCCTTAGAAGTCAACGCCCGAAACATAAAATACAATAAAAATACATCAGTTTTTCCATCGTATAGCAGGAATATTTGCATCAAGCGTGAATGTAATGGTCATTTCTACCTTCCGGTCTATCTAGTCTTCACTGTAGGGCCTTGCTCCACCAGATCGAATAGCTAGGGACTTAGAATTCAACGCCAGAAGCATATATTACAATAAAAATGCAACAGTTTTTCCACCGTATAACAGGAGTAACTGCAACCAGTGTGAAAGTGATGGTCATTTCTACGTTCCGGGCAACCTAGGCCTCACCCTAGGGCGTTGTTCCACCAGATCGAATAGCTAGGGACTTAGAATACAACGCCAGAAGCATAAAATACAATAAAAATGCAACAGTTTTTCCATCGTATAAAAGGAATAATTGCAACCAGTGTGAAAGTAATGGTCATTTCTACGTTCCGGGCACCCTAGGTTTCACTCTTGGGCGTTGCTCCACCACACCGAATAGCTACGGCCTTAGAAGTCAATTCCAGAAGCATAAAATACAATATAAATACAACAGCTTTTCCATCGTATAAAATGAATGATTGCAAACAGTGTGAACGTTATGGTCATTTCTACGTTCCGGGCAACCTAGGCTTCACTCTAGAGCGTTGCTCCACCAGATCGAATAGTTAGGGCCTTAGATGTCGACTCCCGAAGCATAAAATACAAAATAAATAGAACAGTTTTTCCATTGTATAAAACGAATAACTGCAACCAGTGTGAAAGTTATGGTCATTTCTACGTTCCGGGCAACCTCGGTTTCGCTGTAGGGAGTTTCTCCACCAGATCGAATAGCTAGGGACCTAGAGGCGAACGCCAGAAGCATAAAATACAATAAAAATACAACAGTTTTTCCATCGTATAAAGGGAATAATTGCAACCAGTGTGAAAGTAATGGTCATTTCTAGGTTTCCGGCCAACCTAGGCTTCACTCTTGGGCGTTGCTCCACCACACCGAATAGCTATGGGCTTAGAAGTCAACTATAGAAGCATAAAATACAATATAAATACAACAGCTTTTCCATCGTAGAAAATGAATGATTGCAAACAGTGTGAATGTTATGGTCATTTCTACGTTCCGGGCAACCTAGGCTTAACTCCAGGGCGTTGCCCCACCAGATCGAATAGTTAGGGACTTTGAATACAACGCCAGAGGTATAAAATACAGTAAAAATGCAACAGTTTTTCCATCGTATACCAGGAAAGCTGCAACCAGTGTGAAAGTACTGGTCATTTCTATGTTCCGGGTAACCTAGGCTTCACTCTAGGGCATTGCTCAACCAGATCGAAAAGCTAGGGACTTAGAATTCAACACCAGAAGAATAAAATACAACATAAGTACCACAGTTTTTCCATCGTATAAAATGTATCATTGCAAGCAGTGTGAAGGTAATGGTCATTTCTACGTTTCGGGCAACCTAGGCTTCACTCCAGAGCGTCGCTTCACCAGATCGAATAGTTAGGGCCTTAGATGTCAACGCCCGAAGCATAAAATACAAAATAAATAGAACAGTTTTTCCATTGTATAAAACGAATAATTGCAGCGAGTGTTATAGTTATGGTCATTTCCACGCTCCGTGCAACCTAGGCTTAACTGTAGGGCGTTGCTGCACCGGATCGCAGAGTTAGGGACTTAGAAATTAACGCCAGAAGCATAAAATACAATAAAAATGCAACAGTTTTTCCATAGTATAACAGGAATAATTGCAACCAGTGTGAAAGTACAGGCCATTTCTACGATCCGGGCAACCTAGGCTTCGCTATAGGGCCTTGCTCCACCAGATCGAATAGCTAGGGACTTAGAAGTCGACGCCAGAGGCATAAAATAAAATAAAAATGCAACAGTTTTTCCATCGCATAAGAGGAATAACTGCAACCAGTGTGCAAGTACTGATCATTTCTACGTGCCGGGCAACCTAGGCTTCACCCTAGGGCGTTGGTCCACCAGATCCAATAGTTAGGGCCTTAGAAGTCAACGCCAGAAGCATAAAATACCATATAAATACATCAGTTTTTCCGTCGTTAAAAGGAATAAATGCAACCAGTGTGAAGGATATGGTCATTTCTACGTTCCGGACAACATAGGCTTCACTCTAGGGCGTCGGTCCACCAGATACACTAGTTAGGGCCTAAGGAGACAACGTCAGAAGCATAGAATACAATATAAATACAACAGCTTTTCCATCGTATAACAGGAATAATTGACACCAGTGTGAAAGTGATGGTCATTTCTGCATTCCGGGCAACCTAGGCTTCACTCTAGGGCGTTGCTCCTCCAGATAGAATAGTTAGGGCCCAGGAAGTCAACGCCAGAAGCATAAAATACAATATAAATACAACACTTTTTCCCTTGTATAACAGGAATAATTGCAACCAGTGTGAAAGGTATGGTCATTTCTACGTTCCGGGCAACCTACGCTTCACTCTAGAGCGTTGCTCCACCAGATCGAATAGCTGCGGCCTTAGAAGTCAACGCCAGAAGCATAAAATACAATATAAATACAACAGATCTTCAATCGTATAACAGGAATAATTGCAAACAGTGTGAAAGATATGGTCATTTCTACGTTGCGGGCATCCTAGGCTTCACTCTAGGGCATTGCTCCACCACATCGAATAGCTACGGCCTTAGAAGTCAATGCCAGAAGCATAAAATGAAATAAAATTACAACAGTTTTTCAATCGTATAACAGGAATAATTGCAACCAGTGTGAAAGTTATGGTCATTTCTGCATTCCGGGCAACCTAGGCTTCACTGTAGGGCATTGCTCCACCACATCGAATAGCTACGGCCTTAGAAGTCATCGCCATAACTATAAAGAACAATATAAATACAACAGTTTTTCCATTGTATAAAATGAATAATTGCAAACAGTGTGGAGGTAGTGGTCATTTCTACTTTCCGGGCAACCTAGGCTTCACTCTAGGCCGTTTCTCCACCACATCGAATAGCTACTGCCTTAGAAGTCAACGTCTGAAGCATAAAATATAATATAAATACAACAGTTTTTCCATCGTATAACAGGAATAATTGCAAACAGTGTGAAAGATATGGACACTTCTACGTTGCGAGCATCCTAGGCTTCACTCTAGGGCATTGCTCCACCACATCGAATAGCTACAGCCTTAGAAGTCAACGCCATAACTATAAAGAACAATATAAATACAACAGTTCTTCCTTTGTTTAAAATGAATAATTGCAACCAGTGCGAAAGACATGGTCATTTCTACGTTCCGGGCTACCTAGGCTTCACTCTAGGGCGTTGCTCCAACACATCGAATAGCTACGGCCTTAGGAGTCAACACCAGAGGCATAAAATACAAAATAAATACAACAGTTTTTCCATCGTATAAAACGAATAATCGCAACCAGTATGAAAGTTATGGTCATTTCTACGTTCCGGGCAACCTAGGCTTCACCCTAGGGCGTAGCTCCACCAGATCGAATAGTTAGGGCCTAAGAAGTCAATGCCAGAAGCATGAAATACGATATATGTACAACAGTTTTTCCATCGTATAAAATAAGTAATTGCAACCAGTGTGAAAGTAACGGCCATTTCTACGTTCCGGGCATCCTAGACTTAACACTGAGGCATTGCTCCACCAGATCGAATACATAGGGCCTTAGAAGTCAACGCCAGAAGCATAAAGTACATTAAAAATCCAACAGTTTGTCCATCGTATAACAGGAGTAATTGCCACCAGTGTGAAAGTTATGGTCATTTCTGCATTCCGGGCAACCTAGGCTTCACTCTAGGGCGTTGCTCCTCCAGATAGAATAGTTAGGGCCCAGGAAGTCAACGCCAGAAGCATAAAATAAAATATAAATGCAACACCTTTTCCCTTGTATAACAGGAATAATTGCAACCAGTGTGAAAGGTATGGCTATTTCTACGTTCCGGGCAACCTAGGCTTCACTCTAGGGCGTTGCTCCACCACATCGGATAGCTACGGCCTTAGGAGTCAACGCCAGAGGCATAAAATACAAAATAAATACAACAGTTTTTCCATCGTATAACAAGAATAATTGCAGCCATTGTGAAAGTGATGGTCATTTCTACATTCCGAGCAGCCTAGGCTTCACTCTAGGGCGTTGTTCCTCCAGATCGAATTGCTAGGGCCTAAGAAGTCTACACCAGAAGCATAAAATACAACATAAATACAACAGTTTTGCCATCGTATAACAGGAATAAATGCAACCAGTGTGAAAGTGATGGTCATTTCTACGTTCCGGGCAACCTAGGCTTCAGTATAGGGCGTGGTTCCCCCAGATCGAATAATTAGGGCCTAAGAAGCCTACGCCAGAAGCGTAAAATACAATATAAATACCACAGTATTTCCATCGTATAACAGGTATAATTGCAACCAGAGTGAAGGTGACGGTCATTTCTAAGTTCCGGGCAACCTAGGCTTCACTCTAGAGCGTTGCTCCACCAGATCGAATAGCTAGGACCTTAGAAGTCAACGCCAGAAGCATAAAGTACATTAAAAATCCAACAGTTTGTCCATCGTATAACAGGAGTAATTGCCACCAGTGTGAAAGTTATGGTCATTTCTGCATTCGGGGCAACCTAGGCTTCACTCTAGGGCGTTGCTCCTCCAGATAGAATAGTTAGGGCCCAGGAAGTCAACGCCAGAAGCATAAAATAAAATATAAATGCAACAGTTTTTCCCTTGTATAACAGGAATAATTGCAACCAGTGTGAAAGGTATGGTTATTTCTACGTTCCGGGCAACCTAGGCTTCACTCTAGGGCGTTGCTCCACCACATCGGATAGCTGCGGCCTTAGAAGTCAACGCCAGAAGCATAAAATACAATATAAATACAACAGTTTTTCAATCGTATAACAGGAATAATTGCAAACAGTGTGAAAGGTATGGTCATTTCTCCGTTGCGGGCATCCTAGGCTTCACTCTAGGGCATTGCTCCACCACATCGAATAGCTACGGCCTTAGAAGTCAACGCCATAACTATAGAGAACAATATAAATACAACAGTTTTTCCATTGTATAAAATGAATAATTGCAAACAGTGTGGAGGTAGTGGCCATTTCTACTTTCCGGGCAACCTAGGCTCCACTCTAGGCCGTTTCTCCACCACATCGAATAGCTACTGCCTTAGAAGTCAACGTCTGAAGCATAAAATATAATATAAATACAACAGTTTTTCCATCGTATAACAGGAATAATTGCAACCAGTGTGAAACTGATGGTCATTTCTACGTTCCGGGCAACCTAGGCTTCACCCTAGGGCGTTGCTCCACCAGATCGAATAGTTAGCGCCTAAGAAGTCAACGCCAGAAGCACAAAATACAATAGAAATACAACAGTTTTTCCATCGTATAACAGGAATAATTGCAACCAGTGTGAAAGCTAGGGTCATTTCTCCGTTCCGGGCAACCTAGGCTTCACTCGAGGGCGTTGCTCCACCACATCGAATAGCTACGGCCTTAGGAGTCAACGCCAGAGGCATAAAATACAAAATAAATACAACAGTTTTTCCATCGTATAACAAGAATAATTGCAGCCATTGTGAAAGTGATGGTCATTTCTACATTCCGAGCAGCCTAGGCTTCTCTCTAGGGCGTTGTTCCTCCAGATCGAATTGCTAGGGCCTAAGAAGTCTACACCAGAAGCATAAAATACAACATAAATACAACAGTTTTTCCATCGTATAACAGGAATAAATGCAACCAGTGTGAAAGTGATGGTCATTTCTACGTTCCGGGCAACCTAGGCTTCAGTATAGGGCGTGGTTCCCCCAGATCGAATAATTAGGGCCTAAGAAGCCTACGCCAGAAGCGTAAAATACAATATAAATACCACAGTATTTCCATCGTATAACAGGTATAATTGCAACCAGAGTGAAGGTGACGGTCATTTCTAAGTTCCGGGCAACCTAGGCTTCACTCTAGAGCGTTGCTCCACCAGATCGAATAGCTAGGACCTTAGAAGTCAACGCCAGGAGCATAAAGTACACTAAAAATCCAACAGTTTGTCCATCGTATAACAGGAGTAATTGCCACCAGTGTGAAAGTTATGGTCATTTCTGCATTCCGGGCAACCTAGGCTTCACTCTAGGGCGTTGCTCCTCCAGATAGAATAGTTAGGGCCCAGGAAGTCAACGCCAGAAGCATAAAATAAAATATAAATGCAACAGTTTTTCCCTTGTATAACAGGAATAATTGCAACCAGTGTGAAAGGTATGGTTATTTCTACGTTCCGGGCAACCTAGGCTTCACTCTAGGGCGTTGCTCCACCACAACGGATAGCTGCGGCCTTAGAAGTCAACGCCAGAAGCATAAAATACAATATAAATACAACAGTTTTTCAATCGTATAACAGGAATAATTGCAAACAGTGTGAAAGGTATGGTCATTTCTACGTTGCGGGCATCCTAGGCTTCACTCTAGGGCATTGCTCCACCACATCGAATAGCTACGGCCTTAGAAGTCAACGCCATAACTATAGAGAACAATATAAATACAACAGTTTTTCCATTGTATAAAATGAATAATTGCAAACAGTGTGGAGGTAGTGGCCATTTCTACTTTCCGGGCAACCTAGGCTCCACTCTAGGCCGATTCTCCACCACATCGAATAGCTACTGCCTTAGAAGTCAACGTCTGAAGCATAAAATATAATATAAATACAACAGTTTTTCCATCGTATAACAGGAATAATTGCAACCAGTGTGAAACTGATGGTCATTTCTACGTTCCGGGCAACCTAGGCTTCAGTCTAGGGCGTGGTTCCCCCAGATCGAATAGTTAGGGCCTAAGAAACCTACGCCAGAAGCATAAAATACAATATAAATACCACAGTTTTTCCATCGTATAACAGGAATAATTGCTACCAGAGTGAAGGTGATGGTCATTTCTAAGTTCCGGGCAACCTAGGCTTCACCCTAGGGCGTTGCTCCACCAGATCGAATAGTTAGCGCCTAAGAAGTCAACGCCAGAAGCACAAAATACAATATAAATACAACAGTTTTTCCATCGTATAACAGGAATAATTGCAAACAGTGTGAAAGATATGGACACTTCTACGTTGCGAGCATCCTAGGCTTCACTCTAGGGCATTGCTCCACCACATCGAATAGCTACAGCCTTAGAAGTCAACGCCATAACTATAAAGAACAATATAAATACAACAGTTCTTCCTTTGTATAAAATGAATAATTGCAACCAGTGCGAAAGACATGGTCATTTCTACGTTCCGGGCTACCAAGGCTTCACTCTAGGGCGTTGCTCCAACACATCGAATAGCTACGGCCTTAGGAGTCAACACCAGAGGCATAAAATACAAAATAAATACAACAGTTTTTCCATCGTATAAAACGAATAATCGCAACCAGTATGAAAGTTATGGTCATTTCTACGTTCCGGGCAACCTAGGCTTCACCCTAGGGCGTTGCTCCACCAGATCGAATAGCTAGGGACTTAGAAGTCAACGCCAGAAGCATAAAATACAATATAAATACCACAGTATTTCCATCGTATAACAGGTATACTTGCAACCAGAGTGAAGGTGCTGGTCATTTCTAAGTTCCGGGCAACCTAGGCTTCACTCGAGGGCGTCGCTCCACCACATCGAATAGCTACGGCCCTAGAAGACAACGCCATAACCATAAAATACAATATAAATACAACAGTCTTTCCATCGTATAAAACGAATAATTGCAACCAGTCTGATAGCTATGGTCATTTCTACGTTCCGGGCAACCTAGGCTTCACCCTAGGGCGTAGCTCCACCAGATCGAATAGTTAGGGCCTAAGAAGTCAATGCCAGAAGCATGAAATACGATATATGTACAACAGTTTTTCCATCGTATAAAATATGTAATTGCAACCAGTGTGAAAGTAACGGCCATTTCTACGTTCCGGGCATCCTAGACTTAACACTGAGGCATTGCTCCACCAGATCGAATACATAGGGCCTTAGAAGTCAACGCCAGAAGCATAAAGTACATTAAAAATCCAACAGTTTGTCCATCGTATAACAGGAGTAATTGCCACCAGTGTGAAAGTTATGGTCATTTCTGCATTCCGGGCAACCTAGGCTTCACTCTAGGGCGTTGCCCCTCCAGATAGAATAGTTAGGGCCCAGGAAGTCAACGCCAGAAGCATAAAATAAAATATAAATGCAACACCTTTTCCCTTGTATAACAGGAATAATTGCAACCAGTGTGAAAGGTATGGCTATTTCTACGTTCCGGGCAACCTAGGCTTCACTCTAGGGCGTTGCTCCACCACATCGGATAGCTGCGGCCTTAGAAGTCAACGCCAGAAGCATAAAATACAATATAAATACAACAGTTTTTCCATCGTATAACAGGAATAATTGCAACCAGAGTGAAGGTGATGGTCATTTCTAAGTTCCGGGCAACCTAGGCTTCACTCTAGGGCATTGCTCCACCACATCGAATAGCTACGGCCTTAGAAGTCAACGCCATAACTATAAAGAACAGTATAAATACAACAGTTTTTCCATTGTATAAAATGAATAATTGCAAACAGTGTGGAGGTAGTGGTCATTTCTACGTTCCGGGCAACCTAGGCTTCACTCTAGGCCGTTTCTCCACCACATCGAATAGCTACTGCCTTAGAAGTCAACGTCTGAAGCATAAAATATAATATAAATACAACAGTTCTTCCATCGTATAACACGAATAATTGCATCCAGTGTGAAAGACATGGTCAATTCTACGTTCCGGGTAACCTCGCCTTCACTCTAGGGCGTTGCTCCAACACATCGAATAGCTACGGCCTTAGGAGTCAACGCCAGAGGCATAAAATACAAAATAAATACAACAGTTTTTCCATCGTATAACAAGAATAATTGCAGCCATTGTGAAAGTGATGGTCATTTCTACATTCCGAGCAGCCTAGGCTTCACTCTAGGGCGTTGTTCCTCCAGATCGAATTGCTAGGGCCTAAGAAGTCTACACCAGAAGCATAAAATACAGCATAAATACAACAGTTTTTCCATCGTATAACAGGAATAATTGCAACCAGTGTGAAAGTGATGGTCATTTCTACGTTCCGGGCAACCTAGGCTTCAGTCTAGGGCGTGGTTCCCCCAGATCGAATAACTAGGGCCTAAGAAGCCTACGCCAGAAGCATAAAATACAATATAAATACCACAGTATTTCCATCGTATAACAGGTATAATTGCAACCAGAGTGAAGGTGACGGTCATTTCTAAGTTCCGGGCAACCTATGCTTCACTCTAGAGCGTTGCTCCGCCAGATCGAATAGCTAGGACCTTAGAAGTCAACGCCAGAAGCATAAAGTACATTAAAAATCCAACAGTTTGTCCATCGTATAACAGGAGTAATTGCCACCAGTGTGAAAGTTATGGTCATTTCTGCATTCCGGGCAACCTAGGCTTCACTCTAGGGCGTTGCTCCTCCAGATAGAATAGTTAGGGCCCAGGAAGTCAACGCCAGAAGCATAAAATAAAATATAAATGCAACAATTTTTCCCTTGTATAACAGGAATAATTGCAACCAGTGTGAAAGATATGGTTATTTCTACGTTCCGGGCAACCTAGGCTTCACTCTAGGGCGTTGCTCCACCACATCGGATAGCTGCGGCCTTAGAAGTCAACGCCAGAAGCATAACATACAATATAAATACAACAGTTTTTCAATCGTATAACAGGAGTAATTGCAAACAGTGTGAAAGATATGGTCATTTCTACGTTGCGGGCATCCTGGGCTTCACTCTAGGGCATTGCTCCACCACATCGAATAGCTACGGCCTTAGAAGTCAACGCCATAACTATAAAGAACAATATAAATACAACAGTTTTTCCATTGTATAAAATGAATAATTGCAAACAGTGCGAAAGACATGGTCATTTCTACGTTCCGGGCTACCTAGGCTTCACTCTAGGGCGTTGCTCCAACACATCGAATAGCTACGGCCTTAGGAGTCAACACCAGAGGCATAAAATACAAAATAAATACAACAGTTTTTCCATCGTATAAAACGAATAATCGCAACCAGTATGAAAGTTATGGTCATTTCTACGTTCCGGGCAACCTAGGCTTCACCCTAGGGCGTTGCTCCACCAGATCGAATAGCTAGGGACTTAGAAGTCAACGCCAGAAGCATAAAATACAATATAAATACCACAGTATTTCCATCGTATAACAGGTATACTTGCAACCAGAGTGAAGGTGCTGGTCATTTCTAAGTTCCGGGCAACCTAGGCTTCACTCGAGGGCGTCGCTCCACCACATCGAATAGCTACGGCCCTAGAAGACAACGCCATAACCATAAAATACAATATAAATACAACAGTCTTTCCATCGTATAAAACGAATAATTGCAACCAGTCTGATAGCTATGGTCATTTCTACGTTCCGGGCAACCTAGGCTTCACCCTAGGGCGTAGCTCCACCAGATCGAATAGTTAGGGCCTAAGAAGTCAATGCCAGAAGCATGAAATACGATATATGTACAACAGTTTTTCCATCGTATAAAATATGTAATTGCAACCAGTGTGAAAGTAACGGCCATTTCTACGTTCCGGGCATCCTAGACTTAACACTGAGGCATTGCTCCACCAGATCGAATACATAGGGCCTTAGAAGTCAACGCCAGAAGCATAAAGTACATTAAAAATCCAACAGTTTGTCCATCGTATAACAGGAGTAATTGCCACCAGTGTGAAAGTTATGGTCATTTCTGCATTCCGGGCAACCTAGGCTTCACTCTAGGGCGTTGCTCCTCCAGATAGAATAGTTAGGGCCCAGGAAGTCAACGCCAGAAGCATAAAATAAAATATAAATGCAACACCTTTTCCCTTGTATAACAGGAATAATTGCAACCAGTGTGAAAGGTATGGCTATTTCTACGTTCCGGGCAACCTAGGCTTCACTCTAGGGCGTTGCTCCACCACATCGGATAGCTGCGGCCTTAGAAGTCAACGCCAGAAGCATAAAATACAATATAAATACAACAGTTTTTCCATCGTATAACAGGAATAATTGCAACCAGAGTGAAGGTGATGGTCATTTCTAAGTTCCGGGCAACCTAGGCTTCACTCTAGGGCATTGCTCCACCACATCGAATAGCTACGGCCTTAGAAGTCAACGCCATAACTATAAAGAACAATATAAATACAACAGTTTTTCCATTGTATAAAATGAATAATTGCAAACAGTGTGGAGGTAGTGGTCATTTCTACGTTCCGGGCAACCTAGGCTTCACTCTAGGCCGTTTCTCCACCACATCGAATAGCTACTGCCTTAGAAGTCAACGTCTGAAGCATAAAATATAATATAAATACAACAGTTCTTCCATCGTATAACACGAATAATTGCATCCAGTGTGAAAGACATGGTCAATTCTACGTTCCGGGTAACCTCGCCTTCACTCTAGGGCGTTGCTCCAACACATCGAATAGCTACGGCCTTAGGAGTCAACGCCAGAGGCATAAAATACAAAATAAATACAACAGTTTTTCCATCGTATAACAAGAATAATTGCAGCCATTGTGAAAGTGATGGTCATTTCTACATTCCGAGCAGCCTAGGCTTCACTCTAGGGCGTTGTTCCTCCAGATCGAATTGCTAGGGCCTAAGAAGTCTACACCAGAAGCATAAAATACAGCATAAATACAACAGTTTTTCCATCGTATAACAGGAATAATTGCAACCAGTGTGAAAGTGATGGTCATTTCTACGTTCCGGGCAACCTAGGCTTCAGTCTAGGGCGTGGTTCCCCCAGATCGAATAACTAGGGCCTAAGAAGCCTACGCCAGAAGCATAAAATACAATATAAATACCACAGTATTTCCATCGTATAACAGGTATAATTGCAACCAGAGTGAAGGTGACGGTCATTTCTAAGTTCCGGGCAACCTATGCTTCACTCTAGAGCGTTGCTCCGCCAGATCGAATAGCTAGGACCTTAGAAGTCAACGCCAGAAGCATAAAGTACATTAAAAATCCAACAGTTTGTCCATCGTATAACAGGAGTAATTGCCACCAGTGTGAAAGTTATGGTCATTTCTGCATTCCGGGCAACCTAGGCTTCACTCTAGGGCGTTGCTCCTCCAGATAGAATAGTTAGGGCCCAGGAAGTCAACGCCAGAAGCATAAAATAAAATATAAATGCAACAATTTTTCCCTTGTATAACAGGAATAATTGCAACCAGTGTGAAAGATATGGTTATTTCTACGTTCCGGGCAACCTAGGCTTCACTCTAGGGCGTTGCTCCACCACATCGGATAGCTGCGGCCTTAGAAGTCAACGCCAGAAGCATAACATACAATATAAATACAACAGTTTTTCAATCGTATAACAGGAGTAATTGCAAACAGTGTGAAAGATATGGTCATTTCTACGTTGCGGGCATCCTGGGCTTCACTCTAGGGCATTGCTCCACCACATCGAATAGCTACGGCCTTAGAAGTCAACGCCATAACTATAAAGAACAATATAAATACAACAGTTTTTCCATTGTATAAAATGAATAATTGCAAACAGTGTGGAGGTAGTGGTAATTTCTACTTTCCGGGCAACCTAGGCTTCACTCTAGGCCGTTTCTCCACCACATCGAATAGCTACTGCCTTAGAAGTCAACGTCTGAAGCATAAAATATAATATAAATACAACAGTTTTTCCATCGTATAACACGAATAATTGCAACCAGTGTGAAAGACATGGTCATTTCTACGTTCCGGGTAACCTAGGCTTCACTCTAGGGCGTTGCTCCACCACATCGGATAGCTACGGCCTTAGGAGTCAACGCCAGAGGCATAAAATACAAAATAAATACAACAGTTTTTCCATCGTATAACAAGAATAATTGCAGCCATTGTGAAAGTGATGGTCATTTCTACATTCCGAGCAGCCTAGGCTTCACTCTAGGGCGTTGTTCCTCCAGATCGAATTGCTAGGGCCTAAGAAGTCTACACCAGAAGCATAAAATACAACATAAATACAACAGTTTTTCCATCGTATAACAGGAATAAATGCAACCAGTGTGAAAGTGATGGTCATTTCTACGTTCCGGGCAACCTAGGCTTCAGTCTAGGGCGTGGTTCCCCCAGATCGAATAATTAGGGCCTAAGAAGCCTACGCCAGAAGCATAAAATACAATATAAATACCACAGTATTTCCATCGTATAACAGGTATAATTGCAACCAGAGTGAAGGTGACGGTCATTTCTAAGTTCCGGGCAACCTAGGCTTCACTCTAGAGCGTTGCTCCACCAGATCGAATAGCTAGGACCTTAGAAGTCAACGCCAGAAGCATAAAGTACATTAAAAATCCAACAGTTTGTCCATCGTATAACAGGAGTAATTGCCACCAGTGTGAAAGTTATGGTCATTTCTGCATTCCGGGCAACCTAGGCTTCACTCTAGGGCGTTGCTCCTCCAGATAGAATAGTTAGGGCCCAGGAAGTCAACGCCAGAAGCATAAAATAAAATATAAATGCAACAGTTTTTCCCTTGTATAACAGGAATAATTGCAACCAGTGTGAAAGGTATGGTTATTTCTACGTTCCGGGCAACCTAGGCTTCACTCTAGGGCGTTGCTCCACCACATCGGATAGCTGCGGCCTTAGAAGTCAACGCCAGAAGCATAAAATACAATATAAATACAACAGTTTTTCAATCGTATAACAGGAATAATTGCAAACAGTGTGAAAGATATGGTCATTTCTACGTTGCGGGCATCCTAGGCTTCACTCTAGGGCATTGCTCCACCACATCGAATAGCTACGGCCTTAGAAGTCAACGCCATAACTATAGAGAACAATATAAATACAACAGTTTTTCCATTGTATAAAATGAATAATTGCAAACAGTGTGGAGGTAGTGGCCATTTCTACTTTCCGGGCAACCTAGGCTCCACTCTAGGCCGTTTCTCCACCACATCGAATAGCTACTGCCTTAGAAGTCAACGTCTGAAGCATAAAATATAATATAAATACAACAGTTTTTCCATCGTATAACACGAATAATTGCAACCAGTGTGAAAGACATGGTCATTTCTACGTTCCGGGTAACCTAGGCTTCACTCTAGGGCGTTGCTCCACCACATCGGATAGCTACGGCCTTAGGAGTCAACGCCAGAGGCATAAAATACAAAATAAATACAACAGTTTTTCCATCGTATAACAAGAATAATTGCAGCCATTGTGAAAGTGATGGTCATTTCTACATTCCGAGCAGCCTAGGCTTCACTCTAGGGCGTTGTTCCTCCAGATCGAATTGCTAGGGCCTAAGAAGTCTACACCAGAAGCATAAAATACAACATAAATACAACAGTTTTTCCATCGTATAACAGGAATAAATGCAACCAGTGTGAAAGTGATGGTCATTTCTACGTTCCGGGCAACCTAGGCTTCAGTCTAGGGCGTGGTTCCCCCAGATCGAATAATTAGGGCCTAAGAAGCCTACGCCAGAAGCATAAAATACAATATAAATACCACAGTATTTCCATCGTATAACAGGTATAATTGCAACCAGAGTGAAGGTGACGGTCATTTCTAAGTTCCGGGCAACCTAGGCTTCACTCTAGAGCGTTGCTCCACCAGATCGAATAGCTAGGACCTTAGAAGTCAACGCCAGAAGCATAAAGTACATTAAAAATCCAACAGTTTGTCCATCGTATAACAGGAGTAATTGCCACCAGTGTGAAAGTTATGGTCATTTCTGCATTCCGGGCAACCTAGGCTTCACTCTAGGGCGTTGCTCCTCCAGATAGAATAGTTAGGGCCCAGGAAGTCAACGCCAGAAGCATAAAATAAAATATAAATGCAACAGTTTTTCCCTTGTATAACAGGAATAATTGCAACCAGTGTGAAAGGTATGGTTATTTCTACGTTCCGGGCAACCTAGGCTTCACTCTAGGGCGTTGCTCCACCACATCGGATAGCTGCGGCCTTAGAAGTCAACGCCAGAAGCATAAAATACAATATAAATACAACAGTTTTTCAATCGTATAACAGGAATAATTGCAAACAGTGTGAAAGATATGGTCATTTCTACGTTGCGGGCATCCTAGGCTTCACTCTAGGGCATTGCTCCACCACATCGAATAGCTACGGCCTTAGAAGTCAACGCCATAACTATAGAGAACAATATAAATACAACAGTTTTTCCATTGTATAAAATGAATAATTGCAAACAGTGTGGAGGTAGTGGCCATTTCTACTTTCCGGGCAACCTAGGCTCCACTCTAGGCCGTTTCTCCACCACATCGAATAGCTACTGCCTTAGAAGTCAACGTCTGAAGCATAAAATATAATATAAATACAACAGTTTTTCCATCGTATAACACGAATAATTGCAACCAGTGTGATAGACATGGTCATTTCTACGTTCCGGGTAACCTAGGCTTCACTCTAGGACGTTGCTCCAACACATCGAATAGCTACGGCCTTAGGAGTCAACGCCAGAAGCATAAAATACAATATAAATACAACAGTTTTTCAATCGTATAACAGGAGTAGTTGCAAACAGTGTGAAAGATATGGTCATTTCTACGTTGCGGGCATCCTGGGCTTCACTCTAGGGCATTGCTCCACCACATCGAATAGCTACGGCCTTAGAAGTCAACGCCATAACTATAAAGAGCAATATAAATACAACAGTTTTTCCATTGTATAAAATGAATAATTGCAAACAGTGTGGAGGTAGTGGTCATTTCTACTTTCCGGGCAACCTAGGCTTCACTCTAGGCCGTTTCTCCACCACATCGAATAGCTACTGCCTTAGAAGGCAACGTCTGAAGCATAAAATATAATATAAATACAACAGTTTTTCCATCGTATAACACGAATAATTGCAACCAGTGTGAAAGTGATGGTCATTTCTACGTTCTGGGCAACCTAGGCTTCAGTCTAGGGCGTGGTTCCCCCAGATCGAATAATTAGGGCCTAAGACGCCTACGCCAGAAGCATAAAATACAATATAAATACCACAGTATTTCCATCGTATAACAGGTATAATTGCAACCAGAGTGAAGGTGATGGTCATTTCTAAGTTCCGGGTAACCTAGGCTTCACTCTAGAGCGTTGCTCCACCAGATCGAATAGCTAGGACCTTAGAAGTCAACGCCAGAAGCACAAAATAAAATAAAAATACAACAGTTATTACATCGTATAAAAGGAATAATTACAACCAGTGTGAAAGTAATGGGCATTTCTACGTTCCGTGCAACCTAGGCTTCACTCCAGGGCGTTGGTCCACCAGGTCGAATAGTTAGGGCCTTAGAAAACAACTCCAGACGCATAAAATGCAATATAAATGCAACAGTTTTTCCATCGTATAACAAGAATAATTGCAGCCATTGTGAAAGTGATGGTCATTTCTACATTCCGAGCAGCCTAGGCTTCTCTCTAGGGCGTTGTTCCTCCAGATCGAATTGCTAGGGCCTAAGAAGTCTACACCAGAAGCATAAAATACAACATAAATACAACAGTTTTTCCATCGTATAACAGGAATAAATGCAACCAGTGTGAAAGTGATGGTCATTTCTACGTTCCGGGCAACCTAGGCTTCAGTATAGGGCGTGGTTCCCCCAGATCGAATAATTAGGGCCTAAGAAGCCTACGCCAGAAGCGTAAAATACAATATAAATACCACAGTATTTCCATCGTATAACAGGTATAATTGCAACCAGAGTGAAGGTGACGGTCATTTCTAAGTTCCGGGCAACCTAGGCTTCACTCTAGAGCGTTGCTCCACCAGATCGAATAGCTAGGACCTTAGAAGTCAACGCCAGAAGCATAAAGTACATTAAAAATCCAACAGTTTGTCCATCGTATAACAGGAGTAATTGCCACCAGTGTGAAAGTTATGGTCATTTCTGCATTCCGGGCAACCTAGGCTTCACTCTAGGGCGTTGCTCCTCCAGATAGAATAGTTAGGGCCCAGGAAGTCAACGCCAGAAGCATAAAATAAAATATAAATGCAACAGTTTTTCCCTTGTATAACAGGAATAATTGCAACCAGTGTGAAAGGTATGGTTATTTCTACGTTCCGGGCAACCTAGGCTTCACTCTAGGGCGTTGCTCCACCACATCGGATAGCTGCGGCCTTAGAAGTCAACGCCAGAAGCATAAAATACAATATAAATACAACAGTTTTTCAATCGTATAACAGGAATAATTGCAAACAGTGTGAAAGGTATGGTCATTTCTACGTTGCGGGCATCCTAGGCTTCACTCTAGGGCATTGCTCCACCACATCGAATAGCTACGGCCTTAGAAGTCAACGCCATAACTATAGAGAACAATATAAATACAACAGTTTTTCCATTGTATAAAATGAATAATTGCAAACAGTGTGGAGGTAGTGGCCATTTCTACTTTCCGGGCAACCTAGGCTCCACTCTAGGCCGTTTCTCCACCACATCGAATAGCTACTGCCTTAGAAGTCAACGTCTGAAGCATAAAATATAATATAAATACAACAGTTTTTCCATCGTATAACAGGAATAATTGCAACCAGTGTGAAACTGATGGTCATTTCTACGTTCCGGGCAACCTAGGCTTCAGTCTAGGGCGTGGTTCCCCCAGATCGAATAGTTAGGGCCTAAGAAACCTACGCCAGAAGCATAAAATACAATATAAATACCACAGTTTTTCCATCGTATAACAGGAATAATTGCTACCAGAGTGAAGGTGATGGTCATTTCTAAGTTCCGGGCAACCTAGGCTTCACCCTAGGGCGTTGCTCCACCAGATCGAATAGTTAGCGCCTAAGAAGTCAACGCCAGAAGCACAAAATACAATAGAAATATAACAGTTTTTCCATCGTATAACAGGAATAATTGCAACCAGTGTGAAAGCTAGGGTCATTTCTCCGTTCCGGGCAACCTAGGCTTCACTCGAGGGCGTTGCTCCACCACATCGAATAGCTACGGCCTTAGGAGTCAACGCCAGAGGCATAAAATACAAAATAAATACAACAGTTTTTCCATCGTATAACAAGAATAATTGCAGCCATTGTGAAAGTGATGGTCAATTCTACATTCCGAGCAGCCTAGGCTTCTCTCTAGGGCGTTGTTCCTCCAGATCGAATTGCTAGGGCCTAAGAAGTCTACACCAGAAGCATAAAATACAACATAAATACAACAGTTTTTCCATCGTATAACAGGAATAAATGCAACCAGTGTGAAAGTGATGGTCATTTCTACGTTCCGGGCAACCTAGGCTTCAGTCTAGGGCGTTGTTCCCCCAGATCGAATAATTAGGGCCTAAGAAGCCTACGCCAGAAGCATAAAATACAATATAAATACCACAGTATTTCCATCGTATAACAGGTATAATTGCAACCAGAGTGAAGGTGACGGTCATTTCTAAGTTCCGGGCAACCTAGGCTTCACTCTAGAGCGTTGCTCCGCCAGATCGAATAGCTAGGACCTTAGAAGTCAACGCCAGAAGCATAAAGTACATTAAAAATCCAACAGTTTGTCCATCGTATAACAGGAGTAATTGCCACCAGTGTGAAAGTTATGGTCATTTCTGCATTCCGGGCAACCTAGGCTTCACTATAGGGCGTTGCTCCTCCAGATAGAATAGCTAGGGCCCAGGAAGTCAACGCCAGGAGCATAAAATACAATATAAATACAACAGTTTTTCAATCGTATAACAGGAATAATTGCAAACAGTGTGAACGATATGGTCATTTCTACGTTGCGGGCATCCTAGGCTTCACTCTAGGGCATTGCTCCACCACATCGAATAGCTACGGCCTTAGAAGTCAACGCCATAACTATAGAGAACAATATAAATACAACAGTTTTTCCATCGTATAAAATGAATAATTGCAAACAGTGTGGAGGTAGTGGCCATTTCTACTTTCCGGGCAACCTAGGCTCCACTCTAGGCCGTTTCTCCACCACATCGAATAGCTACTGCCTTAGAAGTCAACGTCTGAAGCATAAAATATAATATAAATACAACAGTTTTTCCATCGTATAACACGAATAATTGCAACCAGTGTGATAGACATGGTCATTTCTACGTTCCGGGTAACCTAGGCTTCACTCTAGGACGTTGCTCCAACACATCGAATAGCTACGGCCTTAGGAGTCAACGCCAGAGGCATAAAATACAAAATAAATACAACAGTTTTTCCATCGTATAACAAGAATAATTGCAGCCATTGTGAAAGTGATGTTCATTTCTACATTCCGAGCAGCCTAGGCTTCTCTCTAGGGCGTTGTTCCTCCAGATCGAATTGCTAGGGCCTAAGAAGTCTACACCAGAAGCATAAAATACAACATAAATACAACAGTTTTTCCATCGTATAACAGGAATAAATGCAACCAGTGTGAAAGTGATGGTCATTTCTACGTTCCGGGCAACCTAGGCTTCAGTCTAGGGCGTGGTTCGGCCAGATCGAATAATTAGGGCCTAAGAAGCCTACGCCAGAAGCATAAAATACAATATAAATACCACAGTATTTCCATCGTATAACAGGTATAATTGCAACCAGAGTGAAGGTGACGGTCATTTCTAAGTTCCGGGCAACCTAGGCTTCACTCTAGAGCGTTGCTCCACCAGATCGAATAGCTAGGACCTTAGAAGTCAACGCCAGAAGCATAAAGTACATTAAAAATCCAACAGTTTGTCCATCGTATAACAGGAGTAATTGCCACCAGTGTGAAAGTTATGGCCATTTCTGCATTCCGGGCAACCTAGGCTTCACTCTAGGGCGTTGCTCCTCCAGATAGAATAGTTAGGGCCTAGGAAGTCAACGCCAGAAGCATAAAATAAAAGATAAATGCAACAGTTTTTCCCTTGTATAACAGGAACAATTGCAACCAGTGTGAAACGTATGGTCATTTCTACGTTCCGGGCAACCTAGGCTTCACCCTAGGGCGTTGCTCCACCAGATCGAATAGCTAGCGCCTAAGAAGTCAACGCCAGAAGCACAAAATACAATAGAAATACAACAGTTTTTCCATCGTATAACAGGAATAATTGCAACCAGTGTGAAAGCTAGGGTCATTTCTCCGTTCCGGGCAACCTAGGCTTCACTCGAGGGCGTCGCTCCACCACATCGAATAGCTACGGCCTTAGGAGTCAACGCCAGAGGCATAAAATACGAAATAAATACAACAGTTTTTCCATCGTATAACAAGAATAATTGCAGCCATTGTGAAAGTGATGGTCAATTCTACATTCCGAGCAGCCTAGGTTTCTCTCTAGGGCGTTGTTCCTCCAGATCGAATTGCTAGGGCCTAAGAAGTCTACACCAGAAGCATAAAATACAACATTAATACAACAGTTTTTCCATCGTATAACAGGAATAAATGCAACCAGTGTGAAAGTGATGGTCATTTCTACGTTCCGGGCAACCTAGGCTTCAGTCTAGGGCGTTGTTCCCCCAGATCGAATAATTAGGGCCTAAGAAGCCTACGCCAGAAGCATAAAATACAATATAAATACCACAGTATTTCCATCGTATAACAGGTATAATTGCAACCAGAGTGAAGGTGACGGTCATTTCTAAGTTCCGGGCAACCTAGGCTTCACTCTAGAGCGTTGCTCCGCCAGATCGAATAGCTAGGACCTTATAAGTCAACGCCAGAAGCATAAAGTACATTAAAAATCCAACAGTTTGTCCATCGTATAACAGGAGTAATTGCCACCAGTGTGAAAGTTATGGTCATTTCTGCATTCCGGGCAACCTAGGCTTCACTCTAGGGCGTTGCTCCTCCAGATAGAATAGCTAGGGCCCAGGAAGTCAACGCCAGAAGCATAAAATAAAATATAAATGCAACAGTTTTTCCCTTGTATAACAGGAATAATTGCAACCAGTGTGAAAGATATGGTTATTTCTACGTTCCGGGCAACCTAGGCTTCACTCTAGGGCGTTGCTCCACCACATCGGATAGCTGCGGCCTTAGATGTCAACGCCAGAAGCATAACATACAATATAAATACAACAGTTTTTCAATCGTATAACAGGAGTAATTGCAAACAGTGTGAAAGATATGGTCATTTTTACGTTGCGGGCATCCTGGGCTTCACTCTAGGGCATTGCTCCACCACATCGAATAGCTACGGCCTTAGAAGTCAACGCCATAACTATAAAGAACAATATAAATACAACAGTTTTTCCATTGTATAAAATGAATAATTGCAAGCAGTGTGGAGGTAGTGGTCATTTCTACTTTCCGGGCAACCTAGGCTTCACTCTAGGCCGTTTCTCCACCACATCGAATATCTACTGCCTTAGAAGTCAACGTCTGAAGCATAAAATATAATATAAATACAACAGTTTTTCCATCGTATAACACGAATAATTGCAACCAGTGTGAAAGACATGGTCATTTCTACGTTCCGGGTAACCTAGGCTTCACTCTAGGGCGTTGCTCCAACACATCGAATAGCTACCGCCTTAGGAGTCAACGCCAGAGGCATAAAATACAAAATAAATACAACGGTTTTTCCATCGTATAACAAGAATAATTGCAGCCATTGTGAAAGTGATGGTCATTTCTACATTCCGAGCAGCCTAGGCTTCACTCTAGGGCGTTGTTCCTCCAGATCGAATTGCTAGGGCCTAAGAAGTCTACACCAGAAGCATAAAATACAACATAAATACAACAGTTTTTCCATCGTAAAGCAGGAATAAATGCAACCAGTGTGAAAGTGATGGTCATTTCTACGTTCCGGGCAACCTAGGCTTCAGTCTAGGGCGTGGTTCCCCCAGATCGAATAATTAGGGCCTAAGAAGCCTGCGCCAGGAGCATAAAATACAATATAAATACCACAGTATTTCCCTCTTATAACAGGTATAATTGCAACCAGAGTGAAGGTGACGGTCATTTCTACGTTCCGGGCAACCCAGGCTTCACTCTAGGGCGCTGTTCCACCAGATCGAATAGTTAGGGCCTTAGAAGTCAACGCCAGAAGCATAAAATACAGTATAAATACAACAGTTTTTCCATCGTATGAAACGAATAATTGCAACCAGTATGAAAGCTATGGTCATTTCTACGTTCGGAGCAACCTAGGCTTCACTCTAGGGCGTTGCTCCACCAGATCGAATGGTTAGGGCCTAAGAAGTCAACGCCAGAAGCATAAAATACAATATAAATACAACAGTTTTTCCATCATATAAAACGAATAATAGCAACCAGTGTGAATGTTATGATCATTTCTACGTTCCGCGCAACCTATGCTTCACTCTAGGGCGTTGCTCCACCAGATCGAATAGTTAGGGCCTTAGAAGTCAACGCCCGAAGCATAAAATACAAAATTAATAGAACAGTTTTTCCATTGTATAAGACGAATAATTGCCACCAGTGTGAAAGTGATGGTCATTTCTGCATTCCGGGCAACCTAGGCTTCACTCTAGGGCGTTGCTCCTCCAGATGGAATAGTTAGGGCCTAAGAAGTCAACTCCTGAAGCATAAAATACAACATAAGTACAACAGTTTTTCCATCGTATAAAATGAATAATTGCAAACATTGTGAAAGTAACGGTCATTTCTACGTTCCGTGCAACCTTGGCTTCACTCTAGGGCGCTGCTCCACCAAATCGAATAGCTACGGCCATAGGAGTCAACGCCAGAAGCATAAAAAGCAATATACGTACAACAGTTTTTCCATCGTATAAAATGAATAATTGCAAACATTGTGAAAGGAACGGTCATTTCTACGTTCCGGGAAACCTTGGCTTCACTCTAGGGCGTTGCTACACCAGATCGAACTGTTAGGGCCTAAGAAGTCAACTCCAGAAGCATAAAATACAATATAAGTACAACAGATTTTCCATCGTATAGAATGAATAATTACAAACAGTGTGGAAGTAATGGTCATTTCTACGTTCCGGGTAATCTAGGCTTCACTCTAGGGCGTTGCTCCACCAGATCAAATAGTTAGGGCCTAAGAAGTCAACTCCAGAAGCATAAAATACAATATAAGTACAACAGATTTTCCATCGTATAGAATGAATAATTACAAACAGTGTGGAAGTAATGGTCATTTCTACGCTCCGGGCAGCCTAGGATTCACACTAGGGCGTTGCTCCACCAGATCGAATAGTTAGGGCCTTAGAAGTCAACGCCCGAAGCATAAAATACAAAATCAATAAAACAGCTTTTCAATTGTATAAAACGAATAATTGCAACCAGTGTGAATGTTGTGGTCATTTCTACGTGCCGTGCAACCTAGGTTTTGCTCCAGGGCGTTGCTCCACCACATCGAATGGTTAGGGCCTTATAAGTCAACGCCAGACGCATAAAGTACAGTATAAATACAACAGTTTCTCCATCGTATAAAACGAATATTTGCAACCAGTATGTATGTTAGGGTCGTTTGTACGTTCGGAGCAACCTAGGCTTCACTCTAGGCCGTTGCTCCACCAGATCGAATAGTTAGGGCCTAAGAAGTCTACGCCAGAAGCATAAAATACAATAAAAATACAACAGTTTTTCTATCGTATAGCATGAATAATTGCAGCCAGAGTGAAAGTAATGGTCATGTCTACGTTTCGGGTATCCTAGGCTTCACTCTAGGGCGTTTCTCCACCACATCGAATAGCTACGCCCTTAGAAGTCAACGCCTGAAGTATAAAATATAATATAAGTCCAACAGTTTTTCCATCGTATAACAGGAATAATTGCAACCAGTGTGAAAGGCATGGTCATTTCTACGTTCCGGGCAACCTAGGCTTCACCCTAGAGCGTTGCTCCACCACATCGAATAGCGACGGCCTTAGGAGTCAACGCCAGAGGCATAAAATGCAAAATAAATACAACAGTTTTTCGATCGTATAACAAGAATAATTGCAACCAGTGTGAAAGTGATGGTCATTTCTACATTCCGGGCAACCTAGGCTACACTCTAGGGCGTTGCTCCGCCAGATCGAATAGATAGGGCCTAAGAAGTCAACGCCAGAAGCATAAAATACAATATAAATACAACAGTTTTTCACTTGTATAACAGGAATAATTGCAACCAGTGTGAAAGCTATGGTCATTTCTACGTACCGGGCAATCTAGGCTTCACTCTAGGACGGTGCTCCGCCACATCGAATAGTTAGGGCATCAGAAGTCAATGCCAGAAGCATAAAATGCAATATAAATACAACTGTTTTTCCACTGTATAATATGAATAATTGCAAACAGTGAGAAAGATATGGTCATTTCTACGTTCCGCGCAACCTAGGCTTCACCCTAGGGCGTTGCTCCACCTGAACGAATAGTTAGGGCCTAAGAAGTCAACGCCAGAAGCATAAAATACGATATATGTACAACAGTTTTTCCATCGTATAAAACGAATAATTGCAACCAGTGTGAAAGTAATAGCCATTTCTACGTTGCGGGCATCCTAGACTTAACTCTGAGGCATTGCTACACCAGATCGAATACATAGGGCCTTAGAAGCCAACGCCAGAAGTATAATGTACATTAAAAATTCAACAGTTTGTCAATCGTATAACAGGAATAATTGCAAACAGTGTGAAAAATATGGTCATTTATACGTTGCGGGCATCCTAGGCTTCACTCTAGGGCATTGCTCCACCACATCGAATAGCTACTGCCTTAGAAGTCAACGCCATAACTATAAAAAACAATATAAATACAACAGTTTCTCCATTGTATAAAATGAATAATTGCAAACAGTGTGGAGGTAATGGTCATTTCTACTTTCCGGGCAACCTAGGCTTCACTCTAGTGCGTTTCTCCACCACATCGAATAGTTAGGGCCCAAGAACTTAACGCCAGAAGCGTAAAGTACAATAAAAATACAACAGCTTTTCCATCGTATAAAACGGATAATTGCAACCAGTGTGAAAGGCATGGTCATTTCTACGTTCCAGGCAACCTAGGCTTCACTCTAGGGCGTTGCTCCACCACATCGAATAGTTAGGGCCCAAGAACTTAACGCCAGAAGCGTAAAGTACAATAAAAATACAACAGCTTTTCCATCGTATAAAACGGATAATTGCAACCAGTGTGAAAGTTATGGTCATTTCTACGTTCCGGGCAACCTCGGCTTGACTCCAGGTCGTTGCTCCACCAGGTCGAATAGTTAGGGCCTTAGAAGTCACCGCCCGAAGCTTAAAATACAATAAAGGTACAATAGTTTTTCCATCGTATAAAATGAATAATTGCAAACACTGTGAAGGTACTGGTCATTTCTACATTCCGGGTAACCTAGGCTTCACTTTAGGGCGTTGCTCCGCCAGATCGAATAGTTAGGGCCTTAGAAGTCAACGCCCGAAGCATAAAAGACAAAATAAATAGAACAGTTTTTCCATTGTATAAAACGAATAATTGCAACCAGTGTGAAAGTACTGGTCATTTCTACATTCCAGGCAACCTAGGCCTCACTCTAGGGCGTTGCTCCACCAGATCGAATAGCTAGGGACTTAGAAGTCAACGCCAGAAGCATAAAATACAATATAAGTACAACAGTTTTTCCATCGTATAAAATGAATAATTGCAAACAGTGTGAAAGTAATGGTCATTTCTACGTTCCGGGTAATCTAGGCTTCACTCTAGGGAGTTGCTCCACCAGATCGAATAGTTAGGGCGTAAGAAGTTAACGCCAGAAGCATATAATACGACATATGTACAACAGCTTTTCCATCGTATAAAACGAATAATTGCAACCTGTGTGAAAGTAATGGTCATTACTACGTTCCGGGCAACCTAGGCATCACTCTAGGGCGTTGTGCCACCAGATCGAATAGTTAGGGCCTAAGAAGTCAACGCCGGAAGCATAAAATACGATATAAATACAACAGTTTTTCCACCGTATAAAACGAATAATTGCAACCAGTATGCAAGTTATGGTCATACCTACGTTCCGGGCAACCTAGGCTTCACTCTAGGGCGTTGCTCCGCCAGATAGAATAGCTAGGGCCTTAGAAGTCAACGCCATAAGCGTAAAATACAATACAAATGCAACAGCTTTTCCATCGTATAACAGGAGTAATTGCAAATAGTGTGAAAGTTATTATCATTTCTACGTTCCGGGCACCCTCGGCTTCACTCTAGGCCGTTTGTGCACCAGATCGAATGGCTAGGACCTTAGAAGTCAACGCCAGAAGCATAAAATACAATAAAAATACAACAGGTTTTCAATCGTATAGCATGCATAATTGCCACCAGTGTGAAAGATATGGTCATTTCTACGTTCCGCGCAACCTAGGCTTCACCCTAGGGCGTTGCTCCACCTGAACGAATAGTTAGGGCCTAAGAAGTCAACGCCAGAAGCATAAAATACGATATATGTACAACAGTTTTTCCATCGTATAAAACGAATAATTGCAACCAGTGTGAAAGTAATAGCCATTTCTACGTTGCGGGCATCCTAGACTTAACTCTGAGGCATTGCTACACCAGATCGAATACATAGGGCCTTAGAAGCCAACGCCAGAAGTATAATGTACATTAAAAATTCAACAGTTTGACCATCGTATAACAGGAATAATTGCCTCCAGTGTGAAAGTGATGGTCACTTCTGCATTCCGCGAAACCTAGACTTCACTCTAGGGCGTTGCTCCTCCAGATAGAATAGTTAGGGCCCAGGAAGTCAACGCCAGAAGCATAAAATACAATATAAATACAACAGTTTGCCACTTGTATAACAGGAATAATTGCAACCAGTGTGAAAGCTATGGTCATTACTACGTTCCGGGCAACCTAGGCTTCACTCTAGGGCGTTGCTCCACCACATCGAATAGCTGCGGCCTTAGAAGTCAACGCCAGAAGCATAAAATACAATAAAAATACAACAGTTTTTCAATCGTATAACAGGAATAATTGCAAACAGTGTGAAAAATATGGTCATTTGTACGTTGCGGGCATCCTAGGCTTCACTCTAGGGCATTGCTCCACCACATCGAATAGCTACTGCCTTAGAAGTCAACGCCATAACTATAAAAAACAATACAAATACAACAGTTTCTCCATTGTATAAAATGAATAATTGCAAACAGTGTGGAGGTAATGGTCATTTCTACTTTCCGGGCAACCTAGGCTTCACTCTAGGGCGTTTCTCCACCACATCGAATAGCTACGCCCTTAGAAGTCAACGCCTGAAGCGTAAAATATTATATAAGTACAACAGTTTTTCCGTCGTATGACAGGAATAATTGCAACCAGTGTGAAAGGCATGGTCATTTCTACGTTCCAGGCAACCTAGGCTTCACTCTAGGGCGTTGCTCCACCACATCGAATAGTTAGGGCCCAAGAACTTAACGCCAGAAGCGTAAAGTATAATAAAAATACAACAGCTTTTCCATCGTATAAAACGGATAATTGCAAACACTGTGAAGGTACTGGTCATTTCTACATTCCGGGTAACCTAGGCTTCACTTTAGGGCGTTGCTCCGCCAGATTGAATAGTTAGGGCCTTAGAAGTCAACGGCCGAAGCATAAAAGACAAAATAAATAGAACAGTTTTTCCATTGTATAAAACGAATAATTGCAACCAGTGTGAAAGTACTGGTCATTTCTACATTCCAGGCAACCTAGGCCTCACTCTAGGGCGTTGCTCCACCAGATCGAATAGCTAGGGACTTAGAAGTCAACGCCAGAAGCATAAAATACAATATAAGTACAACAGTTTTTCCATTGTATAAAATGAATAATTGCAAACAGCGTGAAAGTAATGGTCATTTCTACGTTCCGGGAAACCTAGGCTTCACTCTAGGGCGTTGCCCCACCACATCGAATAGTTAGGGCCTTAAAAGTCAATGCCAGAAGAATAAAATACAATTTAAATGCAACAGCTTTTCCATCGTCTAAAACGAGTAATTGCAACCAGTGTGAAAGTAATGGCCATTTCAACGTTACGGGCATCCTAGACTTAACCCTGAGGCATTGCCACACCAGTTCGAATAGATAGGGCCTTAGAAGTCAACGCCAGAAGCTTAAAGTACAATAAAAATCCATCAGTTTTTCCATCGTATAACAGGAATAATTGCAAACAGTGTGAAGGTAATGGTCATTTCTACGTTCCCAGCAACCTAGGCTTCACTCTAGGGCGTTGTTCCTCCAGATCGAATAGCTAGGGCCTAGGAAGTCTACAGCAGAAGCATAAAATACAATATAAATACAACAGTTTTTCCATCGCATAACAGGAATAATTGCAACCAGAGTGAAGGTGTTGGTCATTTCTAAGTTTCGGGCAACCTAGGCTTCACTCTAGAGCGTTCCTCCACCAGATCGATTAGCTAGGGCCTTAGAAGTCAACGCCAGAAGCACAAAATAAAATAAAAATACAACAGTTATTCCATCGTATAACAGGAATAATTACAACCAGTGTGAAAGTAATGGGCATTTCTACGTTCCGTGCAATCTAGGCTTCACTCTAGGGCGTTTTTCCACCAGGTCGAATAGATAGGGCCTTAGAAAACAACTCCAGACGCATAAAATACAATATAAATACAACAGTTTTTCCACGGTATAAAACGAATAATTGCGACCAGTATGAAAGTTATGGTCATTTCTACGTTCCGGGCAACCTGGGCTTCACCCTAGGGCGTTGCCCCACCAGATCGAATAGATAGGGCCTTAGAAAACAACTCCAGACGCATAAAATACAATATAAATACAACAGTTTTTCCACGGTATAAAACGAATAATTGCGACCAGTATGAAAGCTATGGTCATTTCTACGTTCCGGGCAACCTGGGCTTCACCCTAGGGCGTTGCGCCACCAGATCGAATAGTTAGGGCCCAGGAAGTCAACGCCAGAAGCATAAAATACAATATAAATACAACAGTTGTTCCCTTGTATAACAGGAATAATTGCAACCAGTGTGAAAGGTATGGTCATTTCTACGTTCCGGGCAACATAGCCTTCACTCTAGGGCGTTGCTCCACCACATCGGATAGCTGCTGCCTTAGAAGTCAACGCCAGAAGCATAAAATACGATATATGTACAATAGTTTTTCCATCGTATAAAATGTGTAATTGCAACCAGTGTGAAAGTAACGGCCATTTCTACGTTCCGGGCATCCTAGACTTAACACTGAGGCATTGCTCCACTAGATCGAATACATAGGGCCTTAGAAGTCAACGCCAGAAGCATAGTGTACATTAAAAATCCAACAGTTTGTCCATCGTATAACAAGAATAATTGCAACCAGTGTGAGAGTGATGGTCATTTCTACATTCAGGGAAACCTAGGCTTCACTCTAGGGCGTTGCTCCACCAGATCGATTACATAGTGCCATAGAAGTCAACGCCAGAAGCATAAAGTACATTAAAAATCCAACAGTTTGTCCATCGTATAACAGGAGTAATTGCCACCAGTGTGAAAGTGATGGTCATTTCTGCATTCCGGGCAACCTAGGCTTCAGTCTAGGGCGTTGCTCCACCACATCGAATAGCTACGGCCTTAGAAGTCAACGCCATAACTATAAAGAACAATATAAATACAACAGTTCTTCCATTGTATAAAAGGAATAATTGCAACCAGTGTGAAAGACATGGTCATTTCTACGTTCCGGGCAACCTAGGCTTCACTCTAGGGCGTTGCTCCAACACATCGAATAGCTACGGCCTTAGGAGTCAACGCCAGAGGCATAAAATACAAAATAAATACAACAGTTTTTCCATCGTATAAAACGAATAATTGCAACCAGTATGAAAGTTATGGTCATTTCTACGTTGCGGGCAACCTAGGCTTCACCCTAGGGCGTTGCTCCACCGGATCCAATATTTAGGGCCTAAGAAGTCAACGCCAGAAGCATAAAATACAATAAAAATACAACAGTTATTCCATCGTATAGCATGAATAATTGAAACCAGTGTGAAAGTGATGGCCATTTCTAAATTCCGGGTAACCTTGGCTTCATTCTAGGTGGTTGTTCTACCAGATCGTACAGTTAGGGCCTAGGAAGTCAACGCCAGAAGCATAAAATACAATAAAAATACAACAGTTTTTCTATCGTATAGCATGAATAATTGCAGCCAGAGTGAAAGTAATGGTCATGTCTACGTTTCGGGCATCCTAGGCTTCACTCTAGGGCGTTGCTCAACCAGATCGAATAGCTAGGGCCTTAGAAGTCGACGCCCGAAACATAAAATACAGTAAAAATACAGCAGTTTTTCCAGCGTATAACGGGAATAATTGCAACCAGTGTCAAAGAGATGGTCATTTCTACGCTCTGGGCAACCAAGGCTTCACTCTAGGGCGTTGGTCCACCAGTTCCAATAGTTAGGGCCTAAGATGTCAACGCCAGAAGCACCAAATTCAAAATAAATGCAACAGTTTTTCCATCGTATAAAACGAATAATTGCAGCCAGTGTGAAAGTAATGGTCATATCTACGTTCCGGGCAACCTAGGCTTGACACTAGGGCCTTGCTCCAACAGATCGAATTGTTGGGGCCTTAGAAGTCAACGCCCGAAGCATTAAATACAAAATTAATAGAACAGTTTTTCCATTGCAAGAAACGAATAATTGCAACCAGTGTGAAAGTTATGGTCATAACTACGTTCCGTGCAACCTTGGCTTCACTCTAGGGCGTTGCTCCACCAGATCGAATAGTTAGGGCCTTCGAAGTCAACGCCAGATGCATAAAATACAATGTACATACAACAGTTTTTCCAGCGTATAACGGGAATAATTGCAACCAGAGTGAAAGTAATGGTCATTTCTACGTTCGGAGCAGCCTAGGCTTCATTCTAGGGCGTTGGTCCACCAGATCCAATAGTTAGGGCCTAAGAAGTCAACGCCAGAAGCACCAAATACAAAATAAATGCAACAGTTTTTCCATCGTATAAAACGAATAATTGCAACCAGTGTGAAAGTAATGGTCATATCTACGTTCCGGGCAACATAGGCTTGACACTATGGCGTTGCTCAACTAGATCGAATAGTCGGAGCCTTGGCAGACAACGCCCGAAGCATTAAATACAAAATTAATAGAACAGTTCTTCCATTGCATGAAACGAATAATTGCAACCAGTGTGAAAGTTATGGTCATATCTACGTTCCGTGCAACCTTGGCTTCACACTAGGGCGCTGCTCCACCAAATCGAATAGCTACGGCCATAGGAGTCAGCGTCAGAAGCATAAAAAGCAATATAAGTATAACAGCTTTCCATCGTATAAAATGAATAATTGCAAACATTGTGAAAGTAACGGTCATTTCTACGTTCCGGGCAACCCTGGCTTCACTCTAGGGCGTTGCTACACCAGATCGAACTGTTAGGGTCTAAGAAGTCAACGCCAGAAGCTTAAAATATAATATAAGTACAACAGTTTTTCCATCGTATAACAGGAATAATTGCAACCAGTGTGAAAGACATGGTCATTTCTACGTTCCGGGCAACCTAGGCTTCACCCTAGGGCGTTGCTCCACCACATCGAATAGCGACGGCCTTAGGAGTCAACGCCAGAGGCATAAAATACAAAATAAATACAACAGTTTTTCGATCGTATAACAAGAATAATTGCAACCAGTGTGAAAGTGATGGTCATTCCTACATTCCGGGCAACCTAGGCTACACTCTTGGGCGTTGCTCCGCCAGATCGAATAGATAGGGCCTAAGAAGTCAACGCCAGAAGCATAAAATACAATATAAATACAACAGTTTTTCACTTGTATAACAGGAATAATTGCAAACAGTGTGAAAGATATGGTCATTTCTACGTTCCGCGCAACCTAGGCTTCACCCTAGGGCGTTGCTCCACCTGAACGAATAGTTAGGGCCTAAGAAGTCAACGCCAGAAGCATAAAATACGATATATGTACAACAGTTTTTCCATCGTATAAAACGAATAATTGCAACCAGTGTGAAAGTAATAGCCATTTCTACGTTGCGGGCATCCTAGACTTAACTCTGAGGCATTGCTACACCAGATCGAATACATAGGGCCTTAGAAGCCAACGCCAGAAGTATAATGTACATTAAAAATTCAACAGTTTGACCATCGTATAACAGGAATAATTGCCTCCAGTGTGAAAGTGATGGTCACTTCTGCATTCCGCGAAACCTAGACTTCACTCTAGGGCGTTGCTCCTCCAGATAGAATAGTTAGGGCCCAGGAAGTCAACGCCAGAAGCATAAAATACAATATAAATACAACAGTTTGCCACTTGTATAACAGGAATAATTGCAACCAGTGTGAAAGCTATGGTCATTACTACGTTCCGGGCAACCTAGGCTTCACTCTAGGGCGTTGCTCCACCACATCGAATAGCTGCGGCCTTAGAAGTCAACGCCAGAAGCATAAAATACAATAAAAATACAACAGTTTTTCAATCGTATAACAGGAATAATTGCAAACAGTGTGAAAAATATGGTCATTTGTACGTTGCGGGCATCCTAGGCTTCACTCTAGGGCATTGCTCCACCACATCGAATAGCTACTGCCTTAGAAGTCAACGCCATAACTATAAAAAACAATACAAATACAACAGTTTCTCCATTGTATAAAATGAATAATTGCAAACAGTGTGGAGGTAATGGTCATTTCTACTTTCCGGGCAACCTAGGCTTCACTCTAGGGCGTTTCTCCACCACATCGAATAGCTACGCCCTTAGAAGTCAACGCCTGAAGCGTAAAATATTATATAAGTACAACAGTTTTTCCGTCGTATGACAGGAATAATTGCAACCAGTGTGAAAGGCATGGTCATTTCTACGTTCCAGGCAACCTAGGCTTCACTCTAGGGCGTTGCTCCACCACATCGAATAGTTAGGGCCCAAGAACTTAACGCCAGAAGCGTAAAGTATAATAAAAATACAACAGCTTTTCCATCGTATAAAACGGATAATTGCAAACACTGTGAAGGTACTGGTCATTTCTACATTCCGGGTAACCTAGGCTTCACTTTAGGGCGTTGCTCCGCCAGATCGAATAGTTAGGGCCTTAGAAGTCAACGGCCGAAGCATAAAAGACAAAATAAATAGAACAGTTTTTCCATTGTATAAAACGAATAATTGCAACCAGTGTGAAAGTACTGGTCATTTCTACATTCCAGGCAACCTAGGCCTCACTCTAGGGCGTTGCTCCACCAGATCGAATAGCTAGGGACTTAGAAGTCAACGCCAGAAGCATAAAATACAATATAAGTACAACAGTTTTTCCATCGTATAAAATGAATAATTGCAAACAGCGTGAAAGTAATGGTCATTTCTACGTTCCGGGAAACCTAGGCTTCACTCTAGGGCGTTGCCCCACCACATCGAATAGTTAGGGCCTTAAAAGTCAATGCCAGAAGAATAAAATAAAATAAAAATACAACAGTTATTCCATCGTATAACAGGAATAATTACAACCAGTGTGAAAGTAATGGGCATTTCTACGTTCCGTGCAATCTAGGCTTCACTCTAGGGCGTTTTTCCACCAGGTCGAATAGATAGGGCCTTAGAAAACAACTCCAGACGCATAAAATACAATATAAATACAACAGTTTTTCCACGGTATAAAACGAATAATTGCGACCAGTATGAAAGTTATGGTCATTTCTACGTTCCGGGCAACCTGGGCTTCACCCTAGGGCGTTGCCCCGCCAGATCGAATAGATAGGGCCTTAGAAGACAACGCCAGAAGCATAAAGTACAATAAAAATCCATCAGTTTTTCCATCGTATAACAGGATTAATTGCAAACAGTGTGAAGGTAATGGTCATTTCTACGCTCCGGTCAACCTAGGCTACGCTCTAGGGCGTTGGTCCACCACATCGAATAGTTAGGGACTTAAGAGACAATGTCAGAAGAATAAAATACAATATAAATGCAACAGTTTTTCCACCGTATAAAATAAATAATTGCATACAGTGTGAAATTAATGATCATTTCTACGTTCCGGGCAACCTAGGCTTCACTCTAGGGCATTGCTCCAACAGACCGAATAGCTAGGGACTTAGAATTCAACGCAAGAAGCATATAATACAGTATAAATACAACAGTTTTTCCATCGTATAAAACGAATAATAGCACCAGTGTGAAAGTTATGGTCATTTCTACGTTCCGGGCAACCTAGGCTACACTCTACGGCGTTGCTCCACCAGATCGAATAGTTAGGGCCTTAGAAGTCAACGCCGGAAGCATGGAATACAATAAAAATGCAACAGTTTTTCCATCGTATGACAGGAATAATTGCAAACAGTGTGAAGGTAATGGTCATTTCTACGCTCCGGTAAACCTAGGCTTCACTCTAGGGCGTTGCTCCACCACATCCAATAGTTAGGGCCTTAAAAGTCAATGCCAGATGAATAAAATACAATATAAATACAACTGTTTTTCCATCGTATAAAATGAATAATTGCTAACAGTGTGAAAGTAATGGTCATTTCTACGTTCCGGGAAACCTAGGCTTCACTCTAGGGCGTTGCCCCACCACATCGAATAGTTAGGGCCTTAAAAGTCAATGCCAGAAGAATAAAATACAATTTAAATGCAACAGCTTTTCCATCGTCTAAAACGAGTAATTGCAACCAGTGTGAAAGTAATGGCCATTTCAACGTTACGGGCATCCTAGACTTAACCCTGAGGCATTGCCACACCAGTTCGAATAGATAGGGCCTTAGAAGTCAACGCCAGAAGCTTAAAGTACAATAAAAATCCATCAGTTTTTCCATCGTATAACAGGAATAATAGCAAACAGTGTGAAGGTAATGGTCATTTCTACGTTCCCAGCAACCTAGGCTTCACTCTAGGGCGTTGTTCCTCCAGATCGAATAGCTAGGGCCTAAGAAGTCTACAGCAGAAGCATAAAATACAATATAAATACAACAGTTTTTCCATCGCATAACAGGAATAATTGCAACCAGAGTGAAGGTGTTGGTCATTTCTAAGTTCCGGGCAACCTAGGCTTCACTCTAGAGCGTTGCTCCACCAGATCGATTAGCTAGGGCCTTAGAAGTCAACGCCAGAAGCACAAAGTAAAATAAAAATACAACAGTTATTCCATCGTATAACAGGAATAATTACAACCAGTGTGAAAGTAATGGGCATTTCTACGTTCCGTGCAATCTAGGCTTCACTCTAGGGCGTTTTTCCACCAGGTCGAATAGATAGGGCCTTAGAAAACAACTCCAGACGCATAAAATACAATATAAATACAACAGTTTTTCCACGGTATAAAACGAATAATTGCGACCAGTATGAAAGTTATGGTCATTTCTACGTTCCGGGCAACCTGGGCTTCACCCTAGGGCGTTGCTCCACCAGATCGAATAGTTAGGGCCCAGGAAGTCAACGCCAGAAGCATAAAATACAATATAAATACAACAGTTGTTCCCTTGTATAACAGGAATAATTGCAACCAGTGTGAAAGGTATGGTCATTTCTACGTTCCGGGCAACATAGCCTTCACTCTAGGGCGTTGCTCCACCACATCGGATAGCTGCTGCCTTAGAAGTCAACGCCAGAAGCATAAAATACAATATGAATACAACAGTTCTTCCACGGTATAAAACGAATAATTGCAAGCAGTATGAAAGTTATGGTCATTTCTACGTTCCGGGCAACCTAGGCTTCACCCTAGGGCGTTGCTCCACCTGATCGAATAGTTAGGGCCTAAGAAGTCAACGCCAGAAGCATAAAATACAATAGAAATACAACAGTTTTTCCATCGTATAACAGGAATCATTGCAACCAGTGTGAAAGCTATGGTCATTTCTACGTTCCGGGCAACCTAGGCTTCACTCGAGGGCGTTGCTCCACTACATCGAATAGCTACGGCCCTAGAAGACAACGCCATAACTATAAAATACAATATAAATACAACAGTCTTTCCATCGTATAAAACGAATAATTGCAACCAGTCTGATAGTTATGGTCATTTCTACGTTCCGGGCAACCTAGGCTTCACCCTAGGGCGTTGCTCCACCAGATCGAATAGTTAGGGCCTAAGAAGTCAATGCCAGATGCATAAAATACGATATATGTACTATAGTTTTTCCATCGTATAAAATGTGTAATTGCAACCAGTGTGAAAGTAACGGCCATTTCTACGTTCCAGGCATCCTAGACTTAACACTGAGGCATTGCTCCACTAGATCGAATACATAGGGCCTTAGAAGCCAACGCCAGAAGCATAAAGTACATTAAAAATCCAACAGTTTGTCCATCGTATAAAACGAATAATTGCAACCAGTGTGAAAGTTATGGTCATATCTACGTTCCGTGCAACCTTGGCTTCACACTAGGGCGCTGCTCCACCAAATCGAATAGCTACGGCCATAGGAGTCAGCGTCAGAAGCATAAAAAGCAATATAAGTATAACAGCTTTCCATCGTATAAAATGAATAATTGCAAACATTGTGAAAGTAACGGTCATTTCTACGTTCCGGGCAACCCTGGCTTCACTCTAGGGCGTTGCTACACCAGATCGAACTGTTAGGGTCTAAGAAGTCAACGCCAGAAGCTTAAAATACAATATAAATACAACAGTTTTTCCATCATATAAAACGAATAATAGCAACCAGGGTGAAAGTTGTGATCATTTCTATGTTCCGCGCAACCTATGCTTCACTCTAGGGCGTTGCTCCACCAGATCGAATAGTTAGGGCCTTAGAAGTCAACGCCGGAAAAATAAAATACAAAATTAATAGAACAGTTTTTCCGTTGTATAAAACGAATAATTGCAACCAGTGTGAAAGTGATGGTCATTTCTACGTTCCGGGCAACCCCGGCTTCACTCTAGGGCGCTGTTCCACCAGATCGAATAGTCGGGGCCTTGGCAGTCAACGCCCGAAGCATTAAATACAAAATTAATAGAACAGTTTTTCCATTGCATGAAACTAATAATTGCAACCAGTGTGAAAGTTATGGTTATATCTTCGTTTCGTGCAACCTTGGCTTCACTCTAGGGCGCTGCTCCACCAAATCGAATAGCTACGGCCATAGGAGTCAACGCCAGAAGCATAAAAAGCAATATACGTACAACAGTTTTTCCATCGTATAAAATGAATAATTGCAAACATTGTGAAAGTAACGGTCATTTCTACGTTCCGGGATACCTTGGCTTCACTCTAGGGCATTGCTACACCAGATCGAACTGTTAGGGCCTAAGAAGTCAACTCCAGACGCATAAAATACAATATAAATACAACAGTTTTTCCACGGTATAAAACGAATAATTGCGACCAGTATGAAAGTTATGGTCATTTCTACGTTCCGGGCAACCTGGGCTTCACCCTAGGGCGTTGCTCCACCAGATCGAATAGTTAGGGCCCAGGAAGTCAACGCCAGAAGCATAAAATACAATATAAATACAACAGTTGTTCCCTTGTATAACAGGAATAATTGCAACCAGTGTGAAAGGTATGGTCATTTCTACGTTCCGGGCAACATAGCCTTCACTCTAGGGCGTTGCTCCACCACATCGGATAGCTGCTGCCTTAGAAGTCAACGCCAGAAGCATAAAATACAATATAAATACAACAGTTCTTCCACGGTATAAAACGAATAATTGCAACCAGTATGAAAGTTATGGTCATTTCTACGTTCCGGGCAACCTAGGCTTCACCCTAGGGCGTTGCTCCACCTGATCGAATAGTTAGGGCCTAAGAAGTCAACGCCAGAAGCATAAAATACAATAGAAATACAACAGTTTTTCCATCGTATAACAGGAATCATTGCAACCAGTGTGAAAGCTATGGTCATTTCTACGTTCCGGGCAACCTAGGCTTCACTCGAGGGCGTTGCTCCACTACATCGAATAGCTACGGCTCTAGAAGACAACGCCATAACTATAAAATACAATATAAATACAACAGTCTTTCCATCGTATAAAACGAATAATTGCAACCAGTCTGATAGTTATGGTCATTTCTACGTTCCGGGCAACCTAGGCTTCACCCTAGGGCGTTGCTCCACCAGATCGAATAGTTAGGGCCTAAGAAGTCAATGCCAGATGCATAAAATACGATATATGTACTATAGTTTTTCCATCGTATAAAATGTGTAATTGCAACCAGTGTGAAAGTAACGGCCATTTCTACGTTCCGGGCATCCTAGACTTAACACTGAGGCATTGCTCCACTAGATCGAATACATAGGGCCTTAGAAGCCAACGCCAGAAGCATAAAGTACAATAAAAATACAACAGGTTTTCAATCGTATAGCATGCATAATTGCCACCAGTGTGAAGGCAATGGTCATTTGTACATTCCGGACAACCTAGGCTTCACTCTAGGGCGTTGGTCCACCAGATCCAATAGTTAGGGCCTAAGAAGTCAACGCCAGAAGCATAAAATACAATAAAAATACTATAGATTTTCAATCGTATAGCATGAAGGATTGCAACCAGTGTGAAAGTAATGGTCATTTCTACGTTCCGGGCAACATAGGCCTCGCTCTAGGGCGTTGCTCCACCAGATCGAATAGCTAGGGACTTAGAAATCAACTCCAGAAGCATAAAATACGATATACGTAAAACATCTTTTCCATCGTATAACAGGAATAATTGCAAACAGTGTGAAGGTAATGGTCATTTCTACGCTCCGGTCAACCTAGGCTTCACTCTAGGGCGTTGCTCCCCACATCGAATAGTTTGGGCCTTAAAAGAAAATGCCAGAAGAACAAAATACAATATAAATACAACAGTTTTTCCATCGTATAAAATGAATAATTGCAAACAGTGTGAAAGTAATGGTCATTTCTACGTTCCGCGAAACCTAGGCTTCACTCTAGGGCGTTGCCCCACCACATCGAATAGTTAGGGCCTTAAAAGTCAATGCCAGAAGAATAAAATACAATATAAATGCAACAGCTTTTCCATCGTCTAAAACGAGTAATTTCAATCAGTGTGAAAGTAATGGCCATTTCAACGTTACGGGCATCCTAGACTTAACCCTGAGGCATTGCCCCACCAGATCGAATAGATAGGGCCTTAGAAGACAACGCCAGAAGCATAAAGTACAATAAAAATCCATCAGTTTTTCCATCGTATAACAGGATTAATTGCAAACAGTGTGAAGGTAATGGTCATTTCTACGCTCCGGTCAACCTAGGCTACGCTCTAGGGCGTTGGTCCACCACATCGAATAGTTAGGGACTTAAGAGTCAATGTCAGAAGAATAAAATACAATATAAATGCAACAGTTTTTCCACCGTATAAAATAAATAATTGCATACAGTGTGAAATTAATGATCATTTCTACGTTCCGGGCAACCTAGGCTTCACTCTAGGGCATTGCTCCAACAGACCGAATAGCTAGGGACTTAGAATTCAACGCATGAAGCATACAATACAGTATAAATACAACAGTTTTTCCATCGTATAAAACGAACAATAGCACCAGTGTGAAAGTTATGGTCATTTCTACGTTCCGGGCAACCTAGGCTACACTCTACGGCGTTGCTCCACCAGATCGAATAGTTAGGGCCTTAGAAGTCAACGCCGGAAGCATGGAATACAATAAAAGTGCAACAGTTTTTCCATCGTATGACAGGAATAATTGCAAACAGTGTGAAGGTAATGGTCATTTCTACGCTCCGGTAAACTTAGGCTTCACTCTAGGGCGTTGCTCCACCACATCCAATAGTTAGGGCCTTAAAAGTCAATGCCAGATGAATAAAATACAATATAAATACAACTGTTTTTCCATCGTATAAAATGAATAATTGCAAACAGTGTGAAAGTAATGGTCATTTCTACGTTCCGGGAAACCTAGGCTTCACTCTAGGGCGTTGCCCCACCACAACGAATAGTTAGGGCCTTAAAAGTCAATGCCAGAAGAATAAAATACAATTCAAATGCAACAGCTTTTCCATCGTCTAAAACGAGTAATTGCAACCAGTGTGAAAGTAATGGCCATTTCAACGTTACGGGCATCCTAGACTTAACCCTGAGGCATTGCCACACCAGTTCGAATAGATAGGGCCTTAGAAGTCAACGCCAGAAGCTTAAAGTACAATAAAAATCCATCAGTTTTTCCATCGTATAACAGGAATAATTGCAAACAGTGTGAAGGTAATGGTCATTTCTACGTTCCCAGCAACCTAGGCTTCACTCTAGGGCGTTGTTCCTCCAGATCGAATAGCTAGGGCCTAAGAAGTCTACAGCAGAAGCATAAAATACAATATAAATACAACAGTTTTTCCATCGCATAACAGGAATAATTGCAACCAGAGTGAAGGTGTTGGTCATTTCTAAGTTCCGGGCAACCTAGGCTTCACTCTAGAGCGTTGCTCCACCAGATCGATTAGCTAGGGCCTTAGAAGTCAACGCCAGAAGCACAAAATAAAATAAAAATACAACAGTTATTCCATTGTGTAACAGGAATAATTACAACCAGTGTGAAAGTAATGGGCATTTCTACGTTCCGTGCAATCTAGGCTTCACTCTAGGGCGTTTTTCCACCAGGTCGAATAGATAGGGCCTTAGAAAACAACTCCAGACGCATAAAATACAATATAAATACAACAGTTGTACCCTTGTATAACAAGAATAATTGCAACCAGTGTGAGAGTGATGGTCATTTCTACATTCCGGGAAACCTAGGCTTCACTCTAGGGCGTTGCTCCATCGGATCGAATACATAGTGCCATAGAAGTCAACGCCAGAAGCATAAAGTACATTAAAAATCCAACAGTTTGTCCATCGTATAACAGGAGTAATTGCCACCAGTGTGAAAGTGATGGTCATTTCTGCATTCCGGGCAACCTAGGCTTCAGTCTAGGGCGTTGCTCCACCATATCGAATAGCTACGGCCTTAGAAGTCAACGCCATAACTATAAAGAACAATATAAATACAACAGTTCTTCCATTGTATAAAATGAATAATTGCAACCAGTGTGAAAGACATGGTCATTTCTACGTTCCGGGCAACCTAGGCTTCACTCTAGGGCGTTGCTCCAACACATCGAATTGCTACGGCCTTAGGAGTCAACGCCAGAGGCATAAAATACAAAATAAATACAACAGTTTTTCCATCGTATAAAACGAATAATTGCAACCAGTATGAAAGTTATGGTCATTTCTACGTTGCGGGCAACCTAGGCTTCACCCTAGGGCGTTGCTCCACCGGATCCAATATTTAGGGCCTAAGAAGTCAACGCCAGAAGCATAAAATACAATAAAAATACAACAGTTTTTCCATCGTATAGCATGAATAATTGAAACCAGTGTGAAAGTGATGGCCATTTCTAAATTCCGGGTAACCTTGGCTTCATTCTAGGTGGTTGTTCTACCAGATCGTACAGTTAGGGCCTAGGAAGTCAACGCCAGAAGCATAAAATACAATATAAATACAACAGTTTTTCCATCGTATAAAATGAATAATTGCAAACAGTGTGAAACTAATGGTCATTTCTACGTTCCGGGAAACCTAGGCTTCACTCTAGGGCGTTGCGCCACCACATCGAATAGTTAGGGCCTTAAAAGTCAACGCCAGAAGAATAAAATACAATATAAATACAACAGTATTTCCATCGTATAAAATGAATAATTGCAAACAGTGTGAAAGTAATGGTCATTTCTACGTTCCGGGCAATCTAGACTTCACTCTAGGGCGTTGCTCCACTGGATCGAATAGTTAGGGCCTAAGAAGTCAACGCCAGATGCATAAAATACAATATAAATACAACAGCTTTTCCATCGTCTAAAACGAATAATTGCAACCAGTGTGGAAGTAATGGCCATTTCAGCGTTACGGGCATCCTAGACTTAGCTCTGAGGCATTGCTCCACCAGATCGAATAGATAGGGCCTTAGAAGTCAACGCCAGAAGCATAAAGCACAATAAAAATCCAACTGTTTTTCCATCGCATAACAGGAATAATTGCAAACAGTGTGAAGGTAATAGTCATTTCTACGCTCCGGTAAACCTAGGCTTCACTCTAGGGCGTCGTTCCACCACATCGAATTGCTGCGGCCTTAGAAGTCAACGCCAGAAGCATAAAATACGATATAAATACAACAGTTTTTCCATCGTATACAATTAATGATTGCAAACATTGTGAAAGTAACGGTCATTTCTACGTTCCGGGCAACTTAGGCCTCACTCTAGGGCGATGCTCCACCGGATCGAATATTTAGGGCCTAAGAAGTCAACACCAGAAGCATAAAATACAATAAAAATACAACGGTTTTTCCATCGTACAGCATGAATAATTGAAACCAGAGTGAAACTGATGGCCATTTCTACTTTCCGGGCAACCTTGGCTTCATTCTAGGTCGTTGTTCCACCAGGTCGAACAGTTAAGGCCTAAGAAGTCAACGCCAGAAGCATAAAATACAATAAAAATACAACAGTTTTTCCATCGTATAGCATGAATAATTGAAACCAGTGTGAAAGTGATGGCCATTTCTAAATTCCGGGTAACCTTGGCTTCATTCTAGGTGGTTGTTCTACCAGATCGTACAGTTAGGGCCTAGGAAGTCAACGCCAGAAGCATAAAATGCAATATAAATACAACAGTTTTTCCATCGTATAAAATGAATAATTGCAAACAGTGTGAAACTAATGGTCATTTCTACGTTCCGGGAAACCTAGGCTTCACTCTAGGGCGTTGCGCCACCACATCGAATAGTTAGGGCCTTAAAAGTCAACGCCAGAAGAATAAAATACAATATAAATACAACAGTATTTCCATCGTATAAAATGAATAATTGCAAACAGTGTGAAAGTAATGGTCATTTCTACGTTCCGGGCAATCTAGACTTCACTCTAGGGCGTTGCTCCACTGGATCGAATAGTTAGGGCCTAAGAAGTCAACGCCAGATGCATAAAATACAATATAAATACAACAGCTTTTCCATCGTCTAAAACGAATAATTGCAACCAGTGTGGAAGTAATGGTCATTTCTACGTTCCGGGCAACCTAGGCTACACTCTACGGCGTTGCTCCACCAGATCGAATAGTTAGTGCCTTAGAAGTCAACGCCGGAAGCATGGAATACAATAAAAATGCAACAGTTTTTCCATCGTATGACAGGAATAATTGCAAACAGTGTGAAGGTAATGGTCATTTCTACGCTCCGGTAAACCTAGGCTTCACTCTAGGGCGTTGCTCCACCACATCCAATAGTTAGGGCCTTAAAAGTCAATGCCAGATGAATAAAATACAATATAAATACAACTGTTTTTCCATCGTATAAAATGAATAATTGCAAACAGTGTGAAAGTAATGGTCATTTCTACGTTCCGGGAAACCTAGGCTTCACTCTAGGGCGTTGCCCCACCACATCGAATAGTTAGGGCCTTAAAAGTCAATGCCAGAAGAATAAAATACAATTTAAATGCAACAGCTTTTCCATCGTCTAAAACGAGTAATTGCAACCAGTGTGAAAGTAATGGCCATTTCAACGTTACGGGCATCCTAGACTTAACCCTGAGGCATTGCCACACCAGTTCGAATAGATAGGGCCTTAGAAGTCTACGCCAGAAGCTTAAAGTACAATAAAAATCCATCAGTTTTTCCATCGTATAACAGGAATAATTGCAAACAGTGTGAAGGTAATGGTCATTTCTACGTTCCCAGCAACCTAGGCTTCACTCTAGGGCGTTGTTCCTCCAGATCGAATAGCTAGGGCCTAAGAAGTCTACAGCAGAAGCATAAAATACAATATAAATACAACAGTTTTTCCATCGCATAACAGGAATAATTGCAACCAGAGTGAAGGTGTTGGTCATTTCTAAGTTCCGGGCAACCTAGGCTTCACTCTAGAGCGTTGCTCCACCAGATCGATTAGCTAGGGCCTTAGAAGTCAACGCCAGAAGCACAAAATAAAATAAAAATACAACAGTTATTCCATCGTGTAACAGGAATAATTACAACCAGTGTGAAAGTAATGGGCATTTCTACGTTCCGTGCAATCTAGGCTTCACTCTAGGGCGTTTTTCCACCAGGTCGAATAGATAGGGCCTTAGAAAACAACTCCAGACGCATAAAATACAATATAAATACAACAGTTTTTCCACGGTATAAAACGAATAATTGCGACCAGTATGAAAGTTATGGTCATTTCTACGTTCCGGGCAACCTGGGCTTCACCCTAGGGCGTTGCCCCACCAGATCGAATAGATAGGGCCTTAGAAGACAACGCCAGAAGCATAAAGTACAATAAAAATCCATCAGTTTTTCCATCGTATAACAGGATTAATTGCAAACAGTGTGAAGGTAATGGTCATTTCTACGCTCCGGTCAACCTAGGCTACGCTCTAGGGCGTTGGTCCACCACATAGAATAGTTAGGGACTTAAGAGTCAATGTCAGAAGAATAAAATACAATATAAATGCAACAGTTTTTCCACCGTATAAAATAAATAATTGCATACAGTGTGAAATTAATGACCATTTCTACGTTCCGGGCAACCTAGGCTTCACTCTAGGGCATTGCTCCAACAGACCGAATAGCTAGGGACTTAGAATTCAACGCAAGAAGCATATAATACAGTATAAATACAACAGTTTTTCCATCGTATAAAACGAATAATAGCACCAGTGTGAAAGTTATGGTCATTTCTACGTTCCGGGCAACCTAGGCTACACTCTACGGCGTTGCTCCACCAGATCGAATAGTTAGGGCCTTAGAAGTCAACGCCGGAAGCATGGAATACAATAAAAATGCAACAGTTTTTCCATCGTATGACAGGAATAATTGCAAACAGTGTGAAGGTAATGGTCATTTCTACGCTCCGGTAAACCTAGGCTTCACTCTAGGGCGTTGCTCCACCACATCCAATAGTTAGGGCCTTAAAAGTCAATGCCAGATGAATAAAATACAATATAAATACAACTGTTTTTCCATCGTATAGCATGAATAATTGAAACCAGTGTGAAAGTGATGGCCATTTCTAAATTCCGGGTAACCTTGGCTTCATTCTAGGTGGTTGTTCTACCAGATCGTACAGTTAGGGCCTAGGAAGTCAACGCCAGAAGCATAAAATGCAATATAAATACAACAGTTTTTCCATCGTATAAAATGAATAATTGCAAACAGTGTGAAACTAATGGTCATTTCTACGTTCCGGGAAACCTAGGCTTCACTCTAGGGCGTTGCGCCACCACATCGAATAGTTAGGGCCTTAAAAGTCAACGCCAGAAGAATAAAATACAATATAAATACAACAGTATTTCCATCGTATAAAATGAATAATTGCAAACAGTGTGAAAGTAATGGTCATTTCTACGTTCCGGGCAATCTAGACTTCACTCTATGGCGTTGCTCCACTGGATCGAATAGTTAGGGCCTAAGAAGTCAACGCCAGATGCATAAAATACAATATAAATACAACAGCTTTTCCATCGTCTAAAACGAATAATTGCAACCAGTGTGGAACTAATGGCCATTTCAGCGTTACGGGCATCCTAGACTTAACTCTGAGGCATTGCTCCACCAGATCGAATAGATAGGGCCTTAGAAGTCAACGCCAGAAGCATAAAGCACAATAAAAATCCAACAGTTTTTCCATCGCATAACAGGAATAATTGCAAACAGTGTGAAGGTAATAGTCATTTCTACGCTCCGGTAAACCTAGGCTTCACTCTAGGGCGTCGTTCCACCACATCGAATAGCTGCGGCCTTAGAAGTCAACGCCAGAAGCATAAAATACAATATAAATACAACAGTTTTTGAATCGTATAACAGGAATAATTGCAAACAGTGTGAAAGATATGGTCATTTCTACGTTTCGGGCAACCTAGGCCTCACTCTAGGGCGATGCTCCACCGGATCGAATATTTAGGGCCTAAGAAGTCAACGCCAGAAGCATAAAGTACAATAAAAATACAACAGTTTTTCCATCGTATAACAGGAATAATTGCAAACAGTGTGAAAGTGATGGCCATTTCTACGTTCCGGGCAACCTTGGCTTCATTCTAGGTCGTCGTTCCACCAGATCGAATAGCTACGTCCTTAGAAGTCAACGCCAGAAGCATAAAATACAATATAAATGCGACAGATCTTCCATCGTATAAAATGAATAGTTGCAATCAGTGCGAAAATAATGTATCTTTTCTACGTTCCGTGCAACCTAGGCTTGACTCTGGGGCGTTGCTCCACCAGATCGAATAGGTAGGGCCATAGAAGTCAATGCCCGAATAAAAGAATACAATATAAATACAACAGATTTTCTATCGTATAAAATGAATAATTGCAAACAGTGTGAAAGTAATGGTCACTTCTACTGCTCGGGCAACTGAGGCTTCACTCTATGGCGTTGTTCTACCAGATCGAATAGCTGCGGCCTTAGAAGTCAACGCCAGAAGCATAAAATACAATATAAATACAACAGTTTTTCCATCGTATACAATTAATGATTGCAAACATTGTGAAAGTAACGGTCATTTCTACGTTCCGGGCAACTTAGGCCTCACTCTAGGGCGATGCTCCACCGGATCGAATATTTAGGGCCTAAGAAGTCAACACCAGAAGCATAAAATACAATAAAAATACAACAGTTTTTCCATCGTACAGCATGAATAATTGAAACCAGAGTGAAAGTGATGGCCATTTCTACTTTCCGGGCAACCTTGGCTTCATTCTAGGTCGTTGTTCCACCAGGTCGAACAGTTAGGGCCTAAGAAGTCAACGCCAGAAGCATAAAATACAATACAAATACAACAGTTTTTCCATCGTATAAAATGAATAATTGCAAACAGTGTGAAACTAATGGTCATTTCTACGTTCCGGGCAACCTAGGCTTCACTCTAGGGCGTTGCTCTACCAGATCGAATACATAGTGCCATAGAAGTCAACGCCAGAAGCATAAAGTACATTAAAAATCCAACAGTTTGTCCATCGTATAACAGGAGTAATTGCCACCAGTGTGAAAGTGATGGTCATTTCTGCATTCCGGGCAACCTAGGCTTCACTCTAGGGCGTTGCTCCTTCAGATCGAATAGCTAGCATCTTAGAAGTCAACGCCAGAAGCACAAAATAAAATAAAAATACAAGAGTTATTCCATCGTATAACAGGAATAATTACAACCAGAGTGAAAGTAATGGGCATTTCTACGCTCCGAGCAACCTAGGCTTCACTCTAGGGCGTTGGTCCACCCGGCCGAATAGTTAGGGCCTTAGAAAACAACTCCAGACTCATAAAATACAATATAAATACAACAGTTTTTCCACGGTATAAAACGAATAATTGCAACCAGTATGAAAGTTATGGTCATTTCTACGTTACGGGTAACCTAGGCTTCACCCTAGGGCGTTGCTCCACCAAATCGAATAGTTAGGGCCTAAGAAGTCAACGCCAGAAGCATAAAATACAAAATAAATACAACAGTTTTTCCATCGTATAACAAGAATAATTGCAACCAGTGTGAGAGTGATGGTCATTTCTACATTCCGGGAAACCTAGGCTTCACTCTAGGGCGTTGCTCCACCAGATCGAATACATAGTGCCATAGAAGTCAACGCCAGAAGCATAAAGTACATTAAAAATCCAACAGTTTGTCCATCGTATAACAGGAGTAATTGCCACCAGTGTGAGTGTGATGGTCATTTCTGCATTCCGGGCAACCTAGGCTTTACTCTAGGGCGTTGCTGCTCCAGATAGAATAGTTAGGGCCCAGGAAGTCAACGCCAGAAGCATAAAATAAAATATAAATACAACAGTTTTTCCCTTGTATAACAGGAATAATTGCAACCAGTGTGAAAGGTATGGACATTTCTACGTTCCGGGCAATCTAGACTTAACTCTGAGGCATTGCTCCACCAGATCGAATAGATAGGGCCTTAGAAGTCAACGCCAGAAGCATAAAGTACAATAAAAATCCAACAGTTTTTCCATCGCATAACAGGAATAATTGCAAACAGTGTGAAGGTAATAGTCATTTCTACGCTCCGGTAAACCTAGGCTTCACTCTAGGGCGTCGTTCCACCACATCGAATAGCTGCGGCCTTAGAAGTCAACGCCAGAAGCATAAAATACAATATAGATACAACAGTTTTTGAATCGTATAACAGGAATAATTGCAAACAGTGTGAAAGATATGGTCACTTCTACGTTTCGGGCAACCTAGGCCTCACTCTAGGGCGATGCTCCACCGGATCGAATATTTAGCGCCTAAGAAGTCAACGCCAGAAGCATAAAATACAATAAAAATACAACAGTTTTTCCATCGTATAACAGGAATAATTGCAAACAGTGTGAAAGTGATGGCCATTTCTACGTTCCGGGCAACCTTGGCTTCATTCTAGGTCGTCGTTCGACCAGATCGAATAGCTACGTCCTTAGAAGTCAACGCCAGAAGCATGAAATACAATATAAATGCGACAGATCTTCCATCGTATAAAATGAATAGTTGCAATCAGTGCGAAAATAATGTATCTTTTCTACGTTCCGTGCAACCTAGGCTTGACTCTGGGGCGTTGCTCCACCAGATCGAATAGGTAGGGCCATAGAAGTCAATGCCCGAATGAAAGAATACAATATAAATACAACAGTTTTTCTATCGTATAAAATGAATAATTGCAAACACTGTGAAAGTAATGGTCACTTCTACTGCTCGGGCAACTGAGGCTTCACTCTATGGCGTTGTTCTACCAGATCGAATAGCTACGGCCTTAGAAGTCAACGCCAGAAGCATAAAATACAATATAAATACAACAGTTTTTCCATCGTATACAACTAATGATTGAAAGCATTGTGAAAGTAACGGTCATTTCTTCGTTCCGGGCAACTTAGGCCACACTCTAGGGCGATGCTCCACCGGATCGAATATTTAGGGCCTAAGAAGTCAACGCCAGAAGCATAAAATACAATAAAAATACAACAGGTTTTCCATCGTATAGCATGAATAATTGAAAGCAGTGTGAAAGTGATGGCCATTTCTAAATTCCGGGTAACCTTGGCTTCATTCTAGGTCGATGTTCTACCAGATCGTACAGTTAGGGCCTAGGAAGTCAACGCCAGAAGCTTAAAATACAATATAAATTCAACAGTTTTTCCATCGTATAAAATGAATAATTGCAAACAGTGTGAAACTAATGGTCATTTCTACGTTCCGGGAAACCTAGGCTTCACTGTAGGGCGTTGCGCCACCACATCGAATAGTTAGGGCCTTAAAAGCCAACGCCAGAAGAATAAAATACAATATAAATACAACAGTATTTCCATCGTATAAAATGAATAATTGCAAACAGTGTGAAAGTAATGGTCATTTCTACGTTCCGGGCAATCTAGACTTCACTCTAGGGCGTTGCTCCACTGGATCGAATAGTTAGGGCCTAAGAAATCAACGCCAGATGCATAAAATACAATATAAATACAACAGCTTTTCCATCGTCTAAAACGAATAATTGCAACCAGTGTGGAAGTAATGGCCATTTCAGCGTTACGGACATCCTAGACTTAACTCTGAGGCATTGCTCCACCAGATCGAATAGATAGGGCCTTAGAAGTCAACGCCAGAAGCATAAAGTACAATAAAAATCCAACAGTTTTTCCATCGCATAACAGGAATAATTGCAAACAGTGTGAAGGTAATAGTCATTTCTACGCTCCGGTAAACCTAGGCTTCACTCTAGGGCGTCGTTCCACCACATCGAATAGCTGCGGCCTTAGACGTCAACGCCAGAAGCATAAAATACAATATAAATACAACTGCTTTTGAATCGTATAACAGGAATAATTGCAAACAGTGTGAAATATATGGTCATTTCTACGTTTCGGGCAACCTAGGCCTCACTCTAGGGCGATGCTCCACCGGATCGAATATTTAGGGCCTAAGAAGTCAACGCCAGAAGCATAAAATACAATAAAAATACAACAGCTTTTCCATCGTATAACAGGAATAATTGCAAACAGTGTGCAAGTGATGGCCATTTCTACGTTCCGGGCAACCTTGGCTTCATTCTAGGTCGTCGTTCCACCAGATCGAATAGCTACGTCTTTAGAAGTCAACGCCAGAAGCATAAAATACAATATAAATGCGACAGATCTTCCATCGTATAAAATGAATAGTTGCAATCAGTGCGAAAATAATGTATCTTTTCTACGTTCCGTGCAACCTAGGCTTGACTCTACGGTGTTGCTCCACCAGATCGAATAGGTAGGGCCATAGAAGTCAATGCCCGAATAAAAGAATACAATATAAATACAACAGTTTTTCTATCGTATAAAATGAATAATTGCAAACAGTGTGAAAGTAATGGTCACTTCTACTGCTCGGGCAACTGAGGCTTCACTCTATGGCGTTGTTCTACCAGATCGAATAGCTACGGCCTTAGAAGTCAACGCCAGAAGCATAAAATACAATATAAATACAACAGTTTTTCCATCGTATAAAATGAATAATTGCAAACAGTGTGAAACTAATGGTCATTTCTACGTTCCGGGCAACCTAGGCCTCACTCTAGGGCGATGCTCCACCGGATCGAATATTTAGGGCCTAAGAAGTCAACACCAGAAGCATAAAATACAATAAAAATACAACAGTTTTTCCATCGTATAGCATGAATAATTAAACCAGAGTGAAAGTGATGGCCCTTTCTACCTTCCGGGCAACCTTGGCTTCATTCTAGGTCGTTGTTCTACGAGGTCGAACAGTTAGGGCCTAAGAAGTCAACGCCAGAAGCATAAAATACAATATAAATACAACAGTTTTTCCATCGTATAAAATGAATAATTGCAAACAGTGTGAAACTAATGGTCATTTTACGTTCCGGGCAACCTAGGCTTCACACTAGGGCGTTGGACCACCACATCGAATAGTTAGGGCCTTAAAAGTCAACGCCAGAAGCATAAAGTACAATAAAAATCCAACAGTTTTTCCATCGCATAACAGGAATAATTGCAAACAGTGTGAAGGTAATAGTCATTTCTACGCTCCGGTAAACCTAGGCTTCACTCTAGGGCGTTGCTCCACCAGATCGAGTAGTTAGGGCCTTAGACGTCAACGCCAGAAGCATAAAATAAAATAAAAATACAACACTTTTTCCATCGCACTCAATTAATGATTGCAAACATTGTGAAGGTAACGGTCATTTCTACGTTCCGGGCAACCTATTCTTCACTCTAGGGCGATGCTCCACCGGACCGAATATTTAGGGCCTAAGAAGTCAACGCCAGAAGCATAAAATACAATAAAAATACAACAGTTTTTCCATAGTATTACAGGAATAATTGCAAACAGTGTGCAAGTAATGGTCATTTCTACGTTCCGGGCAATCTAGACTCCACTCTAGGGCGTTGCTCCACCGGATCGAATAGTTAGGGCCTTAGACGTCAACGCCAGAAGCATAAAATAAAATAAAAATACAACAGTTGTTCCATCGTATATCAGGAATAATTACAACCTGTGTGAAAGTAATAGGCATTTCTACGTTCCGTGCAACCTAGGCTTCCCTCTAGGGCGTTGCTACACCAGGTCGGATAGTTAGGGCCTTAGAAAACAACTCCAGACGCATAAACTACAATAAAAGTACATCAGTTTTTCCATCGTATAACAGGAATAATTGCAACCAGAGTGAAAGTGATGGTCATTTCTACGTTCCGGGCGACCTAGGCTACACTCTAGGGCGTTGCTCCACCAGATCGGATAGCTAGGGCCTTAGAAGTCAACGCCCGAAGCATAAAATACAATAAAAATACAACAGTTTTTCCATCGTATAAAAGGAATAATTGCAACCAGTGTGAAAGTAATGGACATTTCTACGTTCCCAGCCACCTAGGCTTCACTCTAGGGCGTTGTTCCTCCAGATCGAATAGCTAGGGCCTAAGAAGTCTACAGCAGAAGGATAAAATACAATATAAATACAACAGTTTTTCCATCGTATGACAGGAATAATTGCAACCAGAGTGAAGGTGTTGGTCATTTCTAAGTTCCGGGCAACCTAGGCTTCACTCTAGAGCGTTGCTCCACCAGATCGAATAGCTAGGACCTTAGAAGTAAACGCCAGAAGCACAAAATAAAATAAAAATACAAGAGTTATTCCATCGTATAACAGGAATAATTGCAAACAGTGTGAAAGATATGGTCATTTCTACGTTGCGTGCATCCTAGGCTTCACTCTAGGGCATTGCTCCACCACATCGAATAGCTACGGCCTTAGAAGTCAACGCCATAACTATAAAAAACGATATAAATACAACAGTTTTTCCATTGTATAACAGGAATAATTGCAACCAGTGTGAAAGTGATGGTCATTTCTACGTTCCGGGCAACCTAGGCTTCAGTCTAGGGCATGGTTCCCCCAGATCGAATAGTTAGGGCCTAAGAAGCCTACGCCAGAAGCATAAAATACAATATAAACACCACAGTTTTTCCATTGTATAACAGGAATAATTGCAACCAGTGTGAAAGTGATGGTCATTTCTACATTCCAGGCAACCTAGGCCTCACTCTAGGGTGTTGCTCCACCAGAGCGAATAGCTAGGGACTTAGAAGTCAACGCCAGAAGCATAAAATACAATATAAGTACAACAGTTTTTCCTTCGTATAAAATGAATAATTGCAAACAGCGTGAAAGTAATGGTCATTCCTACGTTCCGGGCATCCTAGGCTTCACTCTGGGGCGTTGGTCCAGCAGATCGAATAGTTAGGGCCTAAGAAGTCAACGCAAGAATCATAAAATACGATATATGTACAACAGTTTTTCCACCGTATAAAACGAATAATTGCAACCAGTGTGAAAGTGATGGTCATTTCTACGTTCCGGGCAACCCAGGCTTCACTCTAGGGCGCTGTTCCACCAGATCGAATAGTTAGGGCCTTAGAAGTCAACACCAGAAGCCTAAAATACAGTATAAATACAACAGTTTTTTCATCGTGTGAAACGAATAATTGCAACCAGTATGAAAGCTATGGTCATTTCTACGTTCGGAGCAACCTAGGCCTCACTCTAGGGCGTTGCTCCACCAGATCGGATGGTTAGTGCCTAAGAAGTCAACGCCAGAAGCATAAAATACAATAAAAATGCAACAGTTTTTCCATCGTATAGCATGAATAATTGCAACCAGAGTGAAAGTAATGGTCATGTCTACGTTTCGGGCATCCTAGGCTTCACTCTAGGGCGTTGCTCCACCAGATCGAATGCATAGGGCCTATGAAGTCAACGCTAGAAGCATAAAATACAATATAAATACAACAGTTTTTCCATCGTATAAAAAGAATAATTGCAACCAGTCTGAAGGTAATGGTCACTTCTACGTTCCGGGCATCCTAGACTTAACTCTGAGGCATCGCTCCACCAGATCTAATACATAGGGCCTTAGAAGTCAACGCCAGAAGCATAAAGTACAATAAAAATCCAACAGTTTTTCCATCGCATAACAGGAATAATTGCAAACAGTGTGAAGGTAATAGTCATTTCTACGCTCCGGTAAACCTAGGCTTCACTCTAGGGCGTCGTTCCACCACATCGAATTGCTGCGGCCTTAGAAGTCAACGCCAGAAGCATAAAATACGATATAAATACAACAGTTTTTCCATCGTATACAATTAATGATTGCAAACATTGTGAAAGTAACGGTCATTTCTACGTTCCGGGCAACTTAGGCCTCACTCTAGGGCGATGCTCCACCGGATCGAATATTTAGGGCCTAAGAAGTCAACACCAGAAGCATAAAATACAATAAAAATACAACGGTTTTTCCATCGTACAGCATGAATAATTGAAACCAGAGTGAAACTGATGGCCATTTCTACTTTCCGGGCAACCTTGGCTTCATTCTAGGTCGTTGTTCCACCAGGTCGAACAGTTAAGGCCTAAGAAGTCAACGCCAGAAGCATAAAATACAATAAAAATACAACAGTTTTTCCATCGTATAGCATGAATAATTGAAACCAGTGTGAAAGTGATGGCCATTTCTAAATTCCGGGTAACCTTGGCTTCATTCTAGGTGGTTGTTCTACCAGATCGTACAGTTAGGGCCTAGGAAGTCAACGCCAGAAGCATAAAATGCAATATAAATACAACAGTTTTTCCATCGTATAAAATGAATAATTGCAAACAGTGTGAAACTAATGGTCATTTCTACGTTCCGGGAAACCTAGGCTTCACTCTAGGGCGTTGCGCCACCACATCGAATAGTTAGGGCCTTAAAAGTCAACGCCAGAAGAATAAAATACAATATAAATACAACAGTATTTCCATCGTATAAAATGAATAATTGCAAACAGTGTGAAAGTAATGGTCATTTCTACGTTCCGGGCAATCTAGACTTCACTCTATGGCGTTGCTCCACTGGATCGAATAGTTAGGGCCTAAGAAGTCAACGCCAGATGCATAAAATACAATATAAATACAACAGCTTTTCCATCGTCTAAAACGAATAATTGCAACCAGTGTGGAACTAATGGCCATTTCAGCGTTACGGGCATCCTAGACTTAACTCTGAGGCATTGCTCCACCAGATCGAATAGATAGGGCCTTAGAAGTCAACGCCAGAAGCATAAAGCACAATAAAAATCCAACAGTTTTTCCATCGCATAACAGGAATAATTGCAAACAGTGTGAAGGTAATAGTCATTTCTACGCTCCGGTAAACCTAGGCTTCACTCTAGGGCGTCGTTCCACCACATCGAATAGCTGCGGCCTTAGAAGTCAACGCCAGAAGCATAAAATACAATATAAATGCGACAGATCTTCCATCGTATAAAATGAATAGTTGCAATCAGTGCGAAAATAATGTATCTTTTCTACGTTCCGTGCAACCTAGGCTTGACTCTGGGGCGTTGCTCCACCAGATCGAATAGGTAGGGCCATAGAAGTCAATGCCCGAATAAAAGAATACAATATAAATACAACAGATTTTCTATCGTATAAAATGAATAATTGCAAACAGTGTGAAAGTAATGGTCACTTCTACTGCTCGGGCAACTGAGGCTTCACTCTATGGCGTTGTTCTACCAGATCGAATAGCTGCGGCCTTAGAAGTCAACGCCAGAAGCATAAAATACAATATAAATACAACAGTTTTTCCATCGTATACAATTAATGATTGCAAACATTGTGAAAGTAACGGTCATTTCTACGTTCCGGGCAACTTAGGCCTCACTCTAGGGCGATGCTCCACCGGATCGAATATTTAGGGCCTAAGAAGTCAACACCAGAAGCATAAAATACAATAAAAATACAACAGTTTTTCCATCGTACAGCATGAATAATTGAAACCAGAGTGAAAGTGATGGCCATTTCTACTTTCCGGGCAACCTTGGCTTCATTCTAGGTCGTTGTTCCACCAGGTCGAACAGTTAGGGCCTAAGAAGTCAACGCCAGAAGCATAAAATACAATACAAATACAACAGTTTTTCCATCGTATAAAATGAATAATTGCAAACAGTGTGAAACTAATGGTCATTTCTACGTTCCGGGCAACCTAGGCTTCACTCTAGGGCGTTGCTCTACCAGATCGAATACATAGTGCCATAGAAGTCAACGCCAGAAGCATAAAGTACATTAAAAATCCAACAGTTTGTCCATCGTATAACAGGAGTAATTGCCACCAGTGTGAAAGTGATGGTCATTTCTGCATTCCGGGCAACCTAGGCTTCACTCTAGGGCGTTGCTCCTTCAGATCGAATAGCTAGCATCTTAGAAGTCAACGCCAGAAGCACAAAATAAAATAAAAATACAAGAGTTATTCCATCGTATAACAGGAATAATTACAACCAGAGTGAAAGTAATGGGCATTTCTACGCTCCGAGCAACCTAGGCTTCACTCTAGGGCGTTGGTCCACCCGGCCGAATAGTTAGGGCCTTAGAAAACAACTCCAGACTCATAAAATACAATATAAATACAACAGTTTTTCCACGGTATAAAACGAATAATTGCAACCAGTATGAAAGTTATGGTCATTTCTACGTTACGGGTAACCTAGGCTTCACCCTAGGGCGTTGCTCCACCAAATCGAATAGTTAGGGCCTAAGAAGTCAACGCCAGAAGCATAAAATACAAAATAAATACAACAGTTTTTCCATCGTATAACAAGAATAATTGCAACCAGTGTGAGAGTGATGGTCATTTCTACATTCCGGGAAACCTAGGCTTCACTCTAGGGCGTTGCTCCACCAGATCGAATACATAGTGCCATAGAAGTCAACGCCAGAAGCATAAAGTACATTAAAAATCCAACAGTTTGTCCATCGTATAACAGGAGTAATTGCCACCAGTGTGAGTGTGATGGTCATTTCTGCATTCCGGGCAACCTAGGCTTTACTCTAGGGCGTTGCTGCTCCAGATAGAATAGTTAGGGCCCAGGAAGTCAACGCCAGAAGCATAAAATAAAATATAAATACAACAGTTTTTCCCTTGTATAACAGGAATAATTGCAACCAGTGTGAAAGGTATGGACATTTCTACGTTCCGGGCAATCTAGACTTAACTCTGAGGCATTGCTCCACCAGATCGAATAGATAGGGCCTTAGAAGTCAACGCCAGAAGCATAAAGTACAATAAAAATCCAACAGTTTTTCCATCGCATAACAGGAATAATTGCAAACAGTGTGAAGGTAATAGTCATTTCTACGCTCCGGTAAACCTAGGCTTCACTCTAGGGCGTCGTTCCACCACATCGAATAGCTGCGGCCTTAGAAGTCAACGCCAGAAGCATAAAATACAATATAGATACAACAGTTTTTGAATCGTATAACAGGAATAATTGCAAACAGTGTGAAAGATATGGTCACTTCTACGTTTCGGGCAACCTAGGCCTCACTCTAGGGCGATGCTCCACCGGATCGAATATTTAGCGCCTAAGAAGTCAACGCCAGAAGCATAAAATACAATAAAAATACAACAGTTTTTCCATCGTATAACAGGAATAATTGCAAACAGTGTGAAAGTGATGGCCATTTCTACGTTCCGGGCAACCTTGGCTTCATTCTAGGTCGTCGTTCGACCAGATCGAATAGCTACGTCCTTAGAAGTCAACGCCAGAAGCATGAAATACAATATAAATGCGACAGATCTTCCATCGTATAAAATGAATAGTTGCAATCAGTGCGAAAATAATGTATCTTTTCTACGTTCCGTGCAACCTAGGCTTGACTCTGGGGCGTTGCTCCACCAGATCGAATAGGTAGGGCCATAGAAGTCAATGCCCGAATGAAAGAATACAATATAAATACAACAGTTTTTCTATCGTATAAAATGAATAATTGCAAACACTGTGAAAGTAATGGTCACTTCTACTGCTCGGGCAACTGAGGCTTCACTCTATGGCGTTGTTCTACCAGATCGAATAGCTACGGCCTTAGAAGTCAACGCCAGAAGCATAAAATACAATATAAATACAACAGTTTTTCCATCGTATACAACTAATGATTGAAAGCATTGTGAAAGTAACGGTCATTTCTTCGTTCCGGGCAACTTAGGCCACACTCTAGGGCGATGCTCCACCGGATCGAATATTTAGGGCCTAAGAAGTCAACGCCAGAAGCATAAAATACAATAAAAATACAACAGGTTTTCCATCGTATAGCATGAATAATTGAAAGCAGTGTGAAAGTGATGGCCATTTCTAAATTCCGGGTAACCTTGGCTTCATTCTAGGTCGATGTTCTACCAGATCGTACAGTTAGGGCCTAGGAAGTCAACGCCAGAAGCTTAAAATACAATATAAATTCAACAGTTTTTCCATCGTATAAAATGAATAATTGCAAACAGTGTGAAACTAATGGTCATTTCTACGTTCCGGGAAACCTAGGCTTCACTGTAGGGCGTTGCGCCACCACATCGAATAGTTAGGGCCTTAAAAGCCAACGCCAGAAGAATAAAATACAATATAAATACAACAGTATTTCCATCGTATAAAATGAATAATTGCAAACAGTGTGAAAGTAATGGTCATTTCTACGTTCCGGGCAATCTAGACTTCACTCTAGGGCGTTGCTCCACTGGATCGAATAGTTAGGGCCTAAGAAATCAACGCCAGATGCATAAAATACAATATAAATACAACAGCTTTTCCATCGTCTAAAACGAATAATTGCAACCAGTGTGGAAGTAATGGCCATTTCAGCGTTACGGACATCCTAGACTTAACTCTGAGGCATTGCTCCACCAGATCGAATAGATAGGGCCTTAGAAGTCAACGCCAGAAGCATAAAGTACAATAAAAATCCAACAGTTTTTCCATCGCATAACAGGAATAATTGCAAACAGTGTGAAGGTAATAGTCATTTCTACGCTCCGGTAAACCTAGGCTTCACTCTAGGGCGTCGTTCCACCACATCGAATAGCTGCGGCCTTAGACGTCAACGCCAGAAGCATAAAATACAATATAAATACAACTGCTTTTGAATCGTATAACAGGAATAATTGCAAACAGTGTGAAATATATGGTCATTTCTACGTTTCGGGCAACCTAGGCCTCACTCTAGGGCGATGCTCCACCGGATCGAATATTTAGGGCCTAAGAAGTCAACGCCAGAAGCATAAAATACAATAAAAATACAACAGTTTTTCCATCGTATAACAGGAATAATTGCAAACAGTGTGCAAGTGATGGCCATTTCTACGTTCCGGGCAACCTTGGCTTCATTCTAGGTCGTCGTTCCACCAGATCGAATAGCTACGTCCTTAGAAGTCAACGCCAGAAGCATAAAATACAATATAAATGCGACAGATCTTCCATCGTATAAAATGAATAGTTGCAATCAGTGCGAAAATAATGTATCTTTTCTACGTTCCGTGCAACCTAGGCTTGACTCTACGGTGTTGCTCCACCAGATCGAATAGGTAGGGCCATAGAAGTCAATGCCCGAATAAAAGAATACAATATAAATACAACAGTTTTTCTATCGTATAAAATGAATAATTGCAAACAGTGTGAAAGTAATGGTCACTTCTACTGCTCGGGCAACTGAGGCTTCACTCTATGGCGTTGTTCTACCAGATCGAATAGCTACGGCCTTAGAAGTCAACGCCAGAAGCATAAAATACAATATAAATACAACAGTTTTTCCATCGTATAAAATGAATAATTGCAAACAGTGTGAAACTAATGGTCATTTCTACGTTCCGGGCAACCTAGGCCTCACTCTAGGGCGATGCTCCACCGGATCGAATATTTAGGGCCTAAGAAGTCAACACCAGAAGCATAAAATACAATAAAAATACAACAGTTTTTCCATCGTATAGCATGAATAATTAAACCAGAGTGAAAGTGATGGCCCTTTCTACCTTCCGGGCAACCTTGGCTTCATTCTAGGTCGTTGTTCTACGAGGTCGAACAGTTAGGGCCTAAGAAGTCAACGCCAGAAGCATAAAATACAATATAAATACAACAGTTTTTCCATCGTATAAAATGAATAATTGCAAACAGTGTGAAACTAATGGTCATTTTACGTTCCGGGCAACCTAGGCTTCACTCTAGGGCGTTGGACCACCACATCGAATAGTTAGGGCCTTAAAAGTCAACGCCAGAAGCATAAAGTACAATAAAAATCCAACAGTTTTTCCATCGCATAACAAGAATAATTGCAAACAGTGTGAAGGTAATAGTCATTTCTACGCTCCGGTAAACCTAGGCTTCACTCTAGGGCGTTGCTCCACCAGATCGAGTAGTTAGGGCCTTAGACGTCAACGCCAGAAGCATAAAATAAAATAAAAATACAACACTTTTTCCATCGCACTCAATTAATGATTGCAAACATTGTGAAGGTAACGGTCATTTCTACGTTCCGGGCAACCTATTCTTCACTCTAGGGCGATGCTCCACCGGACCGAATATTTAGGGCCTAAGAAGTCAACGCCAGAAGCATAAAATACAATAAAAATACAACAGTTTTTCCATAGTATTACAGGAATAATTGCAAACAGTGTGCAAGTAATGGTCATTTCTACGTTCCGGGCAATCTAGACTCCACTCTAGGGCGTTGCTCCACCGGATCGAATAGTTAGGGCCTTAGACGTCAACGCCAGAAGCATAAAATAAAATAAAAATACAACAGTTGTTCCATCGTATATCAGGAATAATTACAACCTGTGTGAAAGTAATAGGCATTTCTACGTTCCGTGCAACCTAGGCTTCCCTCTAGGGCGTTGCTACACCAGGTCGGATAGTTAGGGCCTTAGAAAACAACTCCAGACGCATAAACTACAATAAAAGTACATCAGTTTTTCCATCGTATAACAGGAATAATTGCAACCAGAGTGAAAGTGATGGTCATTTCTACGTTCCGGGCGACCTAGGCTACACTCTAGGGCGTTGCTCCACCAGATCGGATAGCTAGGGCCTTAGAAGTCAACGCCCGAAGCATAAAATACAATAAAAATACAACAGTTTTTCCATCGTATAAAAGGAATAATTGCAACCAGTGTGAAAGTAATGGACATTTCTACGTTCCCAGCCACCTAGGCTTCACTCTAGGGCGTTGTTCCTCCAGATCGAATAGCTAGGGCCTAAGAAGTCTACAGCAGAAGGATAAAATACAATATAAATACAACAGTTTTTCCATCGTATGACAGGAATAATTGCAACCAGAGTGAAGGTGTTGGTCATTTCTAAGTTCCGGGCAACCTAGGCTTCACTCTAGAGCGTTGCTCCACCAGATCGAATAGCTAGGACCTTAGAAGTAAACGCCAGAAGCACAAAATAAAATAAAAATACAAGAGTTATTCCATCGTATAACAGGAATAATTGCAAACAGTGTGAAAGATATGGTCATTTCTACGTTGCGGGCATCCTAGGCTTCACTCTAGGGCATTGCTCCACCACATCGAATAGCTACGGCCTTAGAAGTCAACGCCATAACTATAAAAAACGATATAAATACAACAGTTTTTCCATTGTATAACAGGAATAATTGCAACCAGTGTGAAAGTGATGGTCATTTCTACGTTCCGGGCAACCTAGGCTTCAGTCTAGGGCATGGTTCCCCCAGATCGAATAGTTAGGGCCTAAGAAGCCTACGCCAGAAGCATAAAATACAATATAAACACCACAGTTTTTCCATTGTATAACAGGAATAATTGCAACCAGTGTGAAAGTGATGGTCATTTCTACATTCCAGGCAACCTAGGCCTCACTCTAGGGTGTTGCTCCACCAGAGCGAATAGCTAGGGACTTAGAAGTCAACGCCAGAAGCATAAAATACAATATAAGTACAACAGTTTTTCCTTCGTATAAAATGAATAATTGCAAACAGCGTGAAAGTAATGGTCATTCCTACGTTCCGGGCATCCTAGGCTTCACTCTGGGGCGTTGGTCCAGCAGATCGAATAGTTAGGGCCTAAGAAGTCAACGCAAGAATCATAAAATACGATATATGTACAACAGTTTTTCCACCGTATAAAACGAATAATTGCAACCAGTGTGAAAGTGATGGTCATTTCTACGTTCCGGGCAACCCAGGCTTCACTCTAGGGCGCTGTTCCACCAGATCGAATAGTTAGGGCCTTAGAAGTCAACACCAGAAGCCTAAAATACAGTATAAATACAACAGTTTTTTCATCGTGTGAAACGAATAATTGCAACCAGTATGAAAGCTATGGTCATTTCTACGTTCGGAGCAACCTAGGCCTCACTCTAGGGCGTTGCTCCACCAGATCGGATGGTTAGTGCCTAAGAAGTCAACGCCAGAAGCATAAAATACAATAAAAATGCAACAGTTTTTCTATCGTATAGCATGAATAATTGCAACCAGAGTGAAAGTAATGGTCATGTCTACGTTTCGGGCATCCTAGGCTTCACTCTAGGGCGTTGCTCCACCAGATCGAATGCATAGGGCCTATGAAGTCAACGCTAGAAGCATAAAATACAATATAAATACAACAGTTTTTCCATCGTATAAAAAGAATAATTGCAACCAGTCTGAAGGTAATGGTCACTTCTACGTTCCGGGCATCCTAGACTTAACTCTGAGGCATCGCTCCACCAGATCTAATACATAGGGCCTTAGAAGTCAACGCCAGAAGCATAAAGTACAATAAAAATCCAACAGTTTGTTCACCGTATAACAGGAATAATTGCAACCAGTGTGAAAGTAATTGTCATTTCCACGTTACGGGCAACCTTGGCTTCGCTCTAGGGCGTTGCACCACCATATCGAATAGTTAGAGCCTTAGAAGTGAATGCCAGATGCATAAAATACAATATAAATACAACAGCTTTTCCATCGTATAAAATGAATAATTGCAAACAGTGTGAAAGTAATGGTCATTTCTACGTTCCGGGCAACCTAGGCTTCACTCTAGGGCGTTGCTCGGCGAAATCGAATAGCTAGGGCCTTAGAAGTCAACGCCAGAAGCATAAAATACAATATAAATACAACAGCTTTTCCATCGTATAAAATGAATAATTGCAAACAGTGTGAAAGTAATGGTCATTTCTACGTTCCGGGCAACCTAGGCTTCACTCTAGGGCGCTGTTCCACAAGATCGAATAGTTAGGGCCTAAGAAGTTAACGCCAGAAGCATAAAATACGATATACGTACAACAGTTTTTCCATCGTATAAAACGAATAATTGCAACCAGTGTGATAGTTATGGTCATTTCTACGTTCCGGGAAACCCAGGCTGCACTCTAGGGCGCTGCTCCACCAGATCGAATAGTTAGGGCACGAGAACTTAACGCCAGAAGCGTAAAGTACAATAAAAATACAACAGCTTTTCCATCGTATAAAACGGATAATTGCAACCAGTGTGAAAGTTATGGTCATTTCTACGTTCGGAGCAACCTAGGCCTCACTCTAGGGCGTTGCTCCACCGCATCGAATAGCTACGGCCTTAGATGTCAACGCCTGAAGCATAAAATACAATAAAAATTCCACAGTTTTTCCATCGTATAAAATGAATAATTGCAAATAGTGTGGAAGTAATGGTCATTTCTACGTTCCGGGCAACCTAGGCTTCACTCTAGGGCGTTGCTCCACCAGATCGAATAGTTAGGGCACGAGAACTTAACGCCAGAAGCGTAAAGTACAATAAAAATACAACAGCTTTTCCATCGTATAAAATGAATAATTGCAAACAGTGTGAAAGTAATGGTCATTCCTACGTTCCGGGCAACCTAGGCTTGACACTATGGCGTTGCTCCACCAGATCGAATAGTCGGGGCCTTGGCAGTCAACGCCCGAAGCATTAAATACAAAATTAATAGAACAGTTTTTCCATTGCATGAAACTAATAATTGCAACCAGTGTGAAAGTTATGGTCATATCTACGTTCCGTGCAACCTTGGCTTCACTCTAGGGCGCTGCTCCACCAAATCGAATAGCTACGGCCATAGGAGTCAATGCCAGAAGCATAAAAAGCAATATACGTACAACAGTTTTTCCATCGTATAAAATGAATAATTGCAAACATTGTGAAAGTAACGGTCATTTCTACGTTCCGGGAAACCTTGGCCTCACTCTAGGGCGTTGCTACACCAGATCGAACTGTTAGGGCCTAAGAAGTCAACGCCAGAAGCATAAAATACAATATAAATACAACAGTTTTTCCATCGTATAAAACGAATAATAGCAACCAGTGTGAAAGTTATGATCATTTCTACGTTCCGCGCAACCTATGCTTCACTCTAGGGCGTTGCTCCACCAGATCGAATAGTTAGGGCCTTAGAAGTCAACGCCCGAAGCATAAAGTACAAAATTAATAGAACAGTTTTTCCATTGTATAAAACGAATAATTGCAACCAGTGTGAAAGTGATGGTCATTTCTACGTTCAGGGCAACTCAGGCTTCACTCTAGGGCGCTGTTCCACCAGATCGAATAGTTAGGGCCTAAGAAGTCAACGCCCAATTCATAAAAAACGATATATGTACAACAGTTTTTCTATCGTATAAAACGAATAATTGCAACCAGTGTGAAAGTAATGGCCATTTCTACGTTCCGGGCAACCTAGGCTTCACTCTAGGGCGTTGCTCCACCGCATCGAATAGCTACGGCCTTAGATGTCAACGCCTGAAGCATAAAATACAATAAAAATTCCACAGTTTTTCCATCGTATAAAATGAATAATTGCAAATAGTGTGGAAGTAATGGTCATTTCTACGTTCCGGGCAACCTAGGCTTCACTCTAGGGCGTTGCTCCACCAGATCGAATAGTTAGGGCACGAGAACTTAACGCCAGAAGCGTAAAGTACAATAAAAATACAACAGCTTTTCCATCGTATAAAATGAATAATTGCAAACAGTGTGAAAGTAATGGTCATTCCTACGTTCCGGGCAACCTAGGCTTCACTCAGGGGCGTTGCTCCACCAGATCGAATAGTTAGGGCACGAGAAGTTAACGCCAGAAGCATAAAGTACAATAAAAATTCAACAGCTTTTCCATCGTATAAAAGGGATAATTGCAACCAGTGTGAAAGTTATGGTCATTTCTACGTTCCGGGCAACCTAGGCTTCACTCTAGGGCGTTGCTCCACCAGATCGAATAGTTAGGGCCTAAGAAGTCAACGCCAGATGCCTGAAATACAGTATAAATACAACAGGTTTTCCTTGGTATAGCATGAATAATTGCAGGCAGTGTGAAAGTAATGGTCATTTCTACGTGTCGGGCAACCTATGCTTCACTCTAGGGCGCTGCTCCGCCAGATCGAATAGCTAGAGCCTTAGAAGTCAACGCCAGAAGCATAAAATACAATATAAGTACAACAGCTTTTCCATCGTATAAAATGAATAATTGCAAACAGTGTGAAAGTAATGCTCATTTGAACGTTCCGGGCAACCTAGGCTTCACTCTGGGGCGTTGCTCAACCATATCGAATAGTTAGGACCCAAGAACTTAACGCCAGAAGCGTAAAGTACGATAAAAATACAACAGCTTTTCCATCGTATAAAACGGATAATTGCAACCAGTGTGAAAGTTATGGTCATTTCTACGTTCCGGGCAACCTCGGCTTGACTCCAGGTCGTTGCTCCACCACATCGAATAGCTACGGCCTTAGAGGTCAACGCCTGAAGCATAAAATACAATAAAAATACCACAGTCTTTCCATCGTATAAAATGAATAATTGCAAACAGTGTGGAAGTAATGGTCATTTCTACGTTCCGGGCAACCTAGGCTTCACTCTAGGGCGTTGCTCGGCGAAATCGAATAGCTAGGGCCTTAGAAGTCAACGCCAGAAGCATAAAATACAATATAAATACAACAGCTTTTCCATCGTATAAAATGAATAATTGCAAACAGTGTGAAAGTAATGGTCATTTCTACGTTCCGGGCAACCTAGGCTTCACTCTAGGGCGCTGTTCCACAAGATCGAATTGTTAGTGCCTAAGAAGTCAACGCCAGAAGCATAAAATACAATAAAAATACAACAGTTTGTCCATCGTATAGCATGAATAATTGCAACCAGAGTGAAAGTAATGGTCATGTCTACGTTTCGGGCATCCTAGGCTTCACTCTAGGGCGTTGCTCCACCAGATCGAGTGGATAGGGCCTATGAAGTAAACGCTAGAAGCATAAAATACAATATAAATACAACAGTTTTTCCATCGTATAAAAAGAATAATTGCAACCAGTGTGAAAGTAATGGTCATATCTACGTTCCGGGCAACCTAGGCTTGACACTATGGCGTTGCTCCACCAGATCGAATAGTCGGGGCCTTGGCAGTCAACGCCCGAAGCATTAAATACAAAATTAATAGAACAGTTTTTCCATTGCATGAAACTAATAATTGCAACCAGTGTGAAAGTTATGGTCATATCTACGTTCCGTGCAACCTTGGCTTCACACTAGGGCGCTGCTCCACCAAATCGAATAGCTACGGCCATAGGAGTCAATGCCAGAAGCATAAAAAGCAATATACGTACAACAGTTTTTCCATCGTATAAAATGAATAATTGCAAACATTGTGAAAGTAACGGTCATTTCTACGTTCCGGGAAACCTTGGCCTCACTCTAGGGCGTTGCTACACCAGATCGAACTGTTAGGGCCTAAGAAGTCAACGCCAGAAGCATAAAATACAATATAAATACAACAGTTTTTCCATCGTATAAAACGAATAATAGCAACCAGTGTGAAAGTTATGATCATTTCTACGTTGTGCGCAACCTATGCTTCACTCTAGGGCGTTGCTCCACCAGATCGAATAGTTAGGGCCTTAGAAGTCAACGCCCGAAGCATAAAGTACAAAATTAATAGAACAGTTTTTCCATTGTATAAACCGAATAATTGCAACCAGTGTGAAAGTGATGGTCATTTCTACGTTCAGGGCAACTCAGGCTTCATTCTAGGGCGCTGTTCCACCAGATCGAATAGTTAGGGCCTAAGAAGTCAACGCCCAATTCATAAAAAACGATATATGTACAACAGTTTTTCCATCGTATAAAACGAATAATTGCAACCAGTGTGAAAGTAATGGCCATTTCTACGTTCCGGGCAACCTAGGCTTCACTCTAGGGCGCTGTTCCACAAGATCGAATAGTTAGGGCCTAAGAAGTTAACGCCAGAAGCATAAAATACGATATACGTACAACAGTTTTTCCATCGTATAAAACGAATAATTGCAACCAGTGTGATAGTTATGGTCATTTCTACGTTCCGGGAAACCCAGGCTGCACTCTAGGGCGCTGCTCCACCAGATCGAATAGTTAGGGCACGAGAACTTAACGCCAGAAGCGTAAAGTACAATAAAAATACAACAGCTTTTCCATCGTATAAAACGGATAATTGCAACCAGTGTGAAAGTTATGGTCATTTCTACGTTCGGAGCAACCTAGGCCTCACTCTAGGGCGTTGCTCCACCAGATCGGATGGTTAGTGCCTAAGAAGTCAACGCCAGAAGCATAAAATACAATAAAAATACAACAGTTTGTCCATCGTATAGCATGAATAATTGCAACCAGAGTGAAAGTAATGGTCATGTCTACGTTTCGGGCATCCTAGGCTTCACTCTAGGGCGTTGCTCCACCAGATCGAGTGGATAGGGCCTATGAAGTAAACGCTAGAAGCATAAAATACAATATAAATACAACAGTTTTTCCATCGTATAAAAAGAATAATTGCAACCAGTGTGAAAGTAATGGTCATATCTACGTTCCGGGCAACCTAGGCTTGACACTATGGCGTTGCTCCACCAGATCGAATAGTCGGGGCCTTGGCAGTCAACGCCCGAAGCATTAAATACAAAATTAATAGAACAGTTTTTCCATTGCATGAAACTAATAATTGCAACCAGTGTGAAAGTTATGGTCATATCTACGTTCCGTGCAACCTTGGCTTCACACTAGGGCGCTGCTCCACCAAATCGAATAGCTACGGCCATAGGAGTCAATGCCAGAAGCATAAAAAGCAATATACGTACAACAGTTTTTCCATCGTATAAAATGAATAGTTGCAAACATTGTGAAAGTAACGGTCATTTCTACGTTCCGGGAAACCTTGGCCTCACTCTAGGGCGTTGCTACACCAGATCGAACTGTTAGGGCCTAAGAAGTCAACGCCAGAAGCATAAAATACAATATAAATACAACAGTTTTTCCATCGTATAAAACGAATAATAGCAACCAGTGTGAAAGTTATGATCATTTCTACGTTCTGCGCAACCTATGCTTCACTCTAGGGCGTTGCTCCACCAGATCGAATAGTTAGGGCCTTAGAAGTCAACGCCCGAAGCATAAAGTACAAAATTAATAGAACAGTTTTTCCATTGTATAAACCGAATAATTGCAACCAGTGTGAAAGTGATGGTCATTTCTACGTTCAGGGCAACTCAGGCTTCATTCTAGGGCGCTGTTCCACCAGATCGAATAGTTAGGGCCTAAGAAGTCAACGCCCAATTCATAAAAAACGATATATGTACAACAGTTTTTCCATCGTATAAAACGAATAATTGCAACCAGTGTGAAAGTAATGGCCATTTCTACGTTCCGTGCAACCTAGGCTTCACTCTAGGGCGTTGCTCGGCGAAATCGAATAGCTAGGGCCTTAGAAGTCAACGCCAGAAGCATAAAATACAATATAAATACAACAGCTTTTCCATCGTATAAAATGAATAATTGCAAACAGTGTGAAAGTAATGGTCATTTCTACGTTGCGGGCAACCTAGGCTTCACTCTAGGGCGCTGTTCCACAAGATCGAATAGTTAGGGCCTAAGAAGTTAACGCCAGAAGCATAAAATACGATATACGTACAACAGTTTTTCCATCGTATAAAACGAATAATTGCAACCAGTGTGATAGTTATGGTCATTTCTACGTTCCGGGAAACCCAGGCTGCACTCTAGGGCGCTGCTCCACCAGATCGAATAGTTAGGGCACGAGAACTTAACGCCAGAAGCGTAAAGTACAATAAAAATACAACAGCTTTTCCATAGTATAAAACGGATAATTGCAACCAGTGTGAAAGTTATGGTCATTTCTACGTTCGGAGCAACCTAGGCCTCACTCTAGGGCGTTGCTCCACCAGATCGGATGGTTAGTGCCTAAGAAGTCAACGCCAGAAGCATAAAATACAATAAAAATACAACAGTTTGTCCATCGTATAGCATGAATAATTGCAACCAGAGTGAAAGTAATGGTCATGTCTACGTTTCGGGCATCCTAGGCTTCACTCTAGGGCGTTGCTCCACCAGATCGAGTGGATAGGGCCTATGAAGTAAACGCTAGAAGCATAAAATACAATATAAATACAACAGCTTTTCCATCGTATAAAATGAATAATTGCAAACAGTGTGAAAGTAATGGTCATTTCTACGTTGCGGGCAACCTAGGCTTCACTCTAGGGCGCTGTTCCACAAGATCGAATAGTTAGGGCCTAAGAAGTTAACGCCAGAAGCATAAAATACGATATACGTACAACAGTTTTTCCATCGTATAAAACGAATAATTGCAACCAGTGTGATAGTTATGGTCATTTCTACGTTCCGGGAAACCCAGGCTGCACTCTAGGGCGCTGCTCCACCAGATCGAATAGTTAGGGCACGAGAACTTAACGCCAGAAGCGTAAAGTACAATAAAAATACAACAGCTTTTCCATAGTATAAAACGGATAATTGCAACCAGTGTGAAAGTTATGGTCATTTCTACGTTCGGAGCAACCTAGGCCTCACTCTAGGGCGTTGCTCCACCAGATCGGATGGTTAGTGCCTAAGAAGTCAACGCCAGAAGCATAAAATACAATAAAAATACAACAGTTTGTCCATCGTATAGCATGAATAATTGCAACCAGAGTGAAAGTAATGGTCATGTCTACGTTTCGGGCATCCTAGGCTTCACTCTAGGGCGTTGCTCCACCAGATCGAGTGGATAGGGCCTATGAAGTAAACGCTAGAAGCATAAAATACAATATAAATACAACAGTTTTTCCATCGTATAAAAAGAATAATTGCAACCAGTGTGAAAGTAATGGTCATATCTACGTTCCGGGCAACCTAGGCTTGACACTATGGCGTAGCTCCACCAGATCGAATAGTCGGGGCCTTGGCAGTCAACGCCCGAAGCATTAAATACAAAATTAATAGAACAGTTTTTCCATTGCATGAAACTAATAATTGCAACCAGTGTGAAAGTTATGGTCATAACTACGTTCCGTGCAACCTTGGCTTCACACTAGGGCGCTGCTCCACCAAATCGAATAGCTACGGCCATAGGAGTCAATGCCAGAAGCATAAAAAGCAATATACGTACAACAGTTTTTCCATCGTATAAAATGAATAATTGCAAGCATTGTGAAAGTAACGGTCATTTCTACGTTCCGGGAAACCTTGGCCTCACTCTAGGGCGTTGCTACACCAGATCGAACTGTTAGGGCCTAAGAAGTCAACGCCAGAAGCATAAAATACAATATAAATACAACAGTTTTTCCATCGTATAAAACGAATAATAGCAACCAGTGTGAAAGTTATGATCATTTCTACGTTCTGCGCAACCTATGCTTCACTCTAGGGCGTTGCTCCACCAGATCGAATAGTTAGGGCCTTAGAAGTCAACGCCCGAAGCATAAAGTACAAAATTAATAGAACAGTTTTTCCATTGTATAAAACGAATAATTGCAACCAGTGTGAAAGTGATGGTCATTTCTACGTTCAGGGCAACTCAGGCTTCACTCTAGGGCGCTGTTCCACCAGATCGAATAGTTAGGGCCTAAGAAGTCAACGCCCAAATCATAAAATACGATATATGTACAACAGTTTTTCCATCGTATAAAACGAATAATTGCAACCAGTGTGAAAGTAATGGCCATTTCTACGTTCCGGGCAACCTAGGCTTCACTCTAGGGCGTTGCTCCACCGCATCGAATAGCTACGGCCTTAGATGTCAACGCCTGAAGCATAAAATACAATAAAAATACCACAGTTTTTCCATCGTATAAAATGAATAATTGCAAATAGTGTGGAAGTAATGGTCATTTCTACGTTCCGGGCAACCTAGGCTTCACTCTAGGGCGTTGCTCCACCAGATCGAATAGTTAGGGCACGAGAACTTAACGCCAGATGCGTAAAGTACAATAAAAATACAACAGCTTTTCCATCGTATAAAATGAATAATTGCAAACAGTGTGAAAGTAATGGTCATTCCTACGTTCGGGGCAACCTAGGCTTCACTCAGGGGCGTTGCTCCACCAGATCGAATAGTTAGGGCCTTAGAAGTCAACGCCCGAAGCATAAAATACAATAAAGGTACAATAGTTTTTCCATCGTATAAAATGAATAATTGCATACAGTGTGAAGGTACTGGTCATTTCTAGATTCCGGGTAACCTAGGCTTCACTCTAGGGCGTTGCTCCGCCAGATCGAATAGTTAGGGCCTTAGAAGTCAACGCCCGAAGCATAAAAGACAAAATAAATAGAACAGTTTTTCCATTGTATAAAACGAATAATTGCAACCAGTGTGAAAGTACTGGTCATTTCTACATTCCAGGCAACCTAGGCCTCACTCTAGGGTGTTGCTCCACCAGAGCGAATAGCTAGGGACTTAGAAGTCAACGCCAGAAGCATAAAATACAATATAAGTACAACAGTTTTTCCTTCGTATAAAATGAATAATTGCAAACAGTGTGGAAGTAATGGTCATTTCTACGTTCCGGGCAACCTAGGCTTCACTCTAGGGCGTTGCTCGGCCAAATCGAATAGCTAGGGCCTTAGAAGTCAACGCCAGAAGCATAAAATACAATATAAATACAACAGCTTTTCCATCGTATAAAATGAATAATTGCAAAAAGTGTGAAAGTAATGGTCATTTCTACGTTCCGGGCAACCTAGGCTTCACTCTAGGGCGTTGCTCCACCAGATCGAATAGTTAGGGCACGAGAAGTTAACGCCAGAAGCATAAAGTACAATAAAAATTCAACAGCTTTTCCATCGTATAAAAGGGATAATTGCAACCAGTGTGAAAGTTATGGTCATTTCTACGTTCCGGGCGACCTAGGCTTCACTCTAGGAGGTTGCTCCACCAGATCGAATAGTTAGGGCCTAAGAAGTCTACGCCAGAAGCATAAAATACGATATATGTACAACAGTTTTTCCATCGTATAAAACGAATAATTGCAACCAGTGTGAAGGTAATGGTCATTTCTACGTTCCAGGCAACCTCTGCTTCACTCTAGGGCGGTGCTCCATCAGGTCGAATAGTTAGGGCCTAAGTAGTGAACGCAAGAAGCATAAAATACAATATAAATGCAACAGATTTTCCATCGTATAAAATGAATAATTGCAAATAGTGTGGAAGTAATGGTCATTTCTACGTTCCGGGCAACCTAGGCTTTACTATAGGGCGTTGCTCCACCAGATCGAATAGTTAGGGCACGAGAACTTAACGCCAGAAACGTAAAGTACAATAAAAATACAACAGCTTTTCCATCGTATAAAACGGATAATTGCAACCAGTGTGAAAGTTATGGTCATTTCAACGTTCCGGGCAACCTCGGCTTGACTCCAGGTCGTTGCCCCACCAGATCGAATAGTTAGGGCCTTTGAAGTCAACGCCCGATGCATAAAATACAATAAAGGTACAATAGTTTTTCCATCGTATAAAATGAATAATTGCATACAGTGTGAAGGTACAGGTCATTTCTACATTCCGGGTAACCTACGCTTCACTCTAGGGCGTTGCTCCGCCAGGTCGAATAGTTAGGGCCTTAGAAGTCAACGCCCGAAGCATAAAAGACAAAATAAATAGAACAGTTTTTCCATTGTATAAAACGAATAATTGCAACCAGTGTGAAAGTACTGGTCATTTCTACATTCCAGGCAACCTAGGCCTCACTCTAGGGTGTTGCTCCACCAGATCGAATAGCTAGGGCCTTAGAAGTCAACGCCAGAAGCATAAAATACATTATAAATACAACAGCTTTTCCATCGTATAAAATGAATAATTGCAAAAAGTGTGAAAGTAATGGTCATTTCTACGTTCCGGGCAACCTAGGCTTCACTCTAGGGCGTTGCTCCATCAGATCGAATAGTTAGGGCACGAGAAGTTAACGCCAGAAGCATAAAGTACAATAAAAATTCAACAGCTTTTCCATCGTATAAAAGGGATAATTGCAACCAGTGTGAAAGTTATGGTCATTTCTACATTCCGGGCAACCTAGGCTTCACTCTAGGGCGTTGCTCCACCAGATCGAATAGTTAGGGCCTAAGAAGTCAACGCCAGCAGCATAAAATACGATATATGTACAACAGTTTTTCCATCGTATAAAACGAATAATTGCTACCAGTGTGAAGGTAATGGTCATTTCTACGTTCCAGGCAACCTCTGCTTCACTCTAGGGTGGTGCTCCATCAGGTCGAATAGTTAGGGCCTAAGTAGTGAACGCAAGAAGCATAAAATACAATATAAATACAATAGATTTTCCATCGTATAAAATGAATAATTGCAAATAGTGTGGAAGTAATGGTCATATCTACGTTCCGGGCAACCTAGGCTTTACTATAGGGCGTTGCTCCACCAGATCGAATAGTTAGGGCACGAGAACTTAACGCCAGAAGCGTAAAGTACAATAAAAATACAATAGCTTTCCATCGTATAAAACGGATAATTGCAACCAGTGTGAAAGTTATGGTCATTTCTACGTTCCGGGCAACCTCGACTTGACTCCAGGTCGTTGCCCCACCAGATCGAATAGTTAGGGCCTTTGAAGTCAACGCCCGATGCATAAAATACAATAAAGGTACAATAGTTTTTCCATCGTATAAAATGAATAATTGCATACAGTGTGAAGGTACAGGTCATTTCTACATTCCGGGTAACCTAGGCTTCACTCTAGGGCGTTGCTCCGCCAGGTCGAATAGTTAGGGCCTTAGAAGTCAACGCCCGAAGCATAAAAGACAAAATAAATAGAACAGTTTTTCCATTGTATAAAACGAATAATTGCAACCAGTGTGAAAGTACTGGTCATTTCTACAATCCAGGCAACCTAGGCCTCACTCTAGGGTATTGCTCCACCAGATCGAATAGCTAGGGCCTAAGAAGTCAACGCCAGCAGCATAAAATACGATATATGTACAACAGTATTTCCACCGTATAAAACGAATAATTGCAACCAGTGTGAAAGTAATGGCCATTTCTACGTTCCGGATAACCTAGGCTTCACTCTAGGGCGTTGCTCCACCAGATCGAATAGTTAGGGCACGAGAAGTTAACGCCAGAAGCATAAAGTACAATAAAAATACAACAGCTTTTCCATCGTATAAAAGGGATAATTGCAACCAGTGTGAAAGTTATGGTCATTTCTACGTTCCGGGCAACCTAGGCTTCACTCTAGGGCGTTGCTCCACCAGATCGAATAGTTAGGGCCTAAGAAGTCAACGCCAGAAGCATAAAATACAATATAAATACAACGGTTTTTCAATCGTATAACAGGAATAATTGCAAACAGTGTGAAAAATATGGTCATTTCTACGTTGCGGGCATCCTAGGCTTCACTCTAGGGCATTGCTCCACCACATCGAATAGCTACGGCCTTAGGAGTCAACGCCATAACTATAAAAAACAATATAAATACAACAGTTTCTCCATTGTATAAAATGAATAATTGCAAACAGTGTGGAGGTAATGGTCATTTATACTTTCCGGGCAACCTAGGCTTCACTCTAGCGCGCTTCTCCACCACATCGAATAGCTACGCCCTTAGAAGTCAACGCCTGAAGCATAAAATATTATATAAGTACAACAGTTTTTCCATCGTATAACAGGAATAATTGCAACCAGTGTGAAAGACATGGTCATTTCTACGTTCCGGGCAACCTAGGCTTCACTCTAGGGCGTTGCTCCACCACGTCGAATAGCTACGGGCTTAGGAGTCAACGCCAGAGGCATAAAATACAAAATAAATACAAAAGTTTATCGATCGTATAACAAGAATAATTGCAACCAGTGTGAAAGTGATGGTCATTTCTACATTCCGGGCAACCTAGGCTACACTCTAGGGCGTTGCTCCGCCAGATCGAATAGATAGGGCCTAAGAAGTCAACGCCAGAAGCATAGAATACAATATAAATACAACAGGTTTTCACTTGTATAATAGGAATAATTGCAACCAGTGTGAAAGCTATGGTCATTTCTACGTTCCGGGCAACCTAGGCTTCACTCTAGGTCGTTGCTCCACCACATCGAATAGCTGCGGCCTTAGAAGTCAACGCCAGAAGCATAAAATACAATATAAATACAACAGCTTTTCAAACGTATAACAGGAATAATTGCAAACAGTGTGAAAAATATGGTCATTTCTACGTTGCGGGCATCCTAGGCTTCACTCTAGGGCATTGCTCCACCACATCGAATAGCTACGGCCTTAGAAGTCAACGCCATAACTATAAAAAACAATATAAATACAACAGTTTCTCCATTGTATAAAATGAATAATTGCAAACAGTGTGGACGTAATGGTCATTTCTACTTTCCGGGCAACCTAGGCTTCACTCTAGGGCGTTTCTCCACCACATCGAATAGCTACGCCCTTAGAAGTCAACGCCTGAAGCATAAAATATTATATAAGTACAACAGTTTTTCCATCGTATAACAGGAATAATTGCAACCAGTGTGAAAGACATGGTCATCTCTACGTTCCAGGCAACCTAGGCTTCACTCTAGGGCGTTGCTCCACCACATCGAATAGTTAGGGCCTTAGAAGTCAACGCCCGAAGCATAAAATACAAAACAAATAGATCAGTTTTTCCATTGTATAAAACGAACAATTGAAACCAGTGTGAAAGTTATGGTCATTTCTACGTTCCGCGCAACCTAGACTTCACCCCTGGGCGTTGCTCCTCCAGATCCAATAGTTAGGACCTAAGAAGTCAGCGCCAGAAGCATAAAATACAAAATAGATACAACAGCTTTTCCATCGTATATAATGTATATTTGCAAACAGTGTGAAGGCAATGGTCATTTCTATGTTCCGGGCAACCTAGGCTTCACCCTAGGGCGTTGCTCCACCTGATCGAATAGTTAGGGCCTAGCAGTCAACGCCAGAAGCATAAAATACGATATATGTACAACAGTTTTACCGTCGTGTAAAATGAATAATCGCAAACAGTGTGAAGGTAATGGTCAATTCTACATTCCGGGCAACCTAGGCTTCACTCTAGGACGTTGCTCCACCTGATCGAATAGTTGGGGCCTTAGATGTCAACGCCTGAAGCATAAAATACAAAATAAATAGAACAGTTTTTCCATTGTATAAAACGAATATTTGAAACCAGTGTGAAAGTTATGGTCATTTCTACGTTCAGGGCAACCTAGGCTTCACCCCTGGGCGTTGCTCCACCAGATCGAATAGTTAGGGCCTAAGAAGTCAATGCCAGAAGCATAAAATACGATATATGTACAACAGTTTTTCCATCGCATAAAATGAGTAATTGCAACCAGTGTGAAAGTAACGGAGACTTCTACGTTCCGGGCATACTAGACTTAACACTGAGGCATTGCTCCACCAGATCGAATACATAGGGACTTAGAAGTCGACGCCAGAAGCATAAAGTACATTAAAAATCCAAAAGTTTGTCCATCGTATAACAGGAATAATTGCCACCAGTGTGAAAGTGATGGTCATTTCTGCATTCGGGGCAACCTAGGCTTCACTCTAGGGCGTTGCTCCACCAGATCGAATAGTTAGGGCCTAAGAAGTCAACGCCAGAAGCATAAAATACAATATAAATACAACGGTTTTTCAATCGTATAACAGGAATAATTGCAAACAGTGTGAAAAATATGGTCATTTCTACGTTGCGGGCATCCTAGGCTTCACTCTAGGGCATTGCTCCACCACATCGAATAGCTACGGCCTTAGGAGTCAACGCCATAACTATAAAAAACAATATAAATACAACAGTTTCTCCATTGTATAAAATGAATAATTGCAAACAGTGTGGAGGTAATGGTCATTTATACTTTCCGGGCAACCTAGGCTTCACTCTAGCGCGCTTCTCCACCACATCGAATAGCTACGCCCTTAGAAGTCAACGCCTGAAGCATAAAATATAATATAAGTACAACAGTTTTTCCATCGTATAACAGGAATAATTGCAACCAGTGTGAAAGACATGGTCATTTCTACGTTCCGGGCAACCTAGGCTTCACTCTAGGGCGTTGCTCCACCACGTCGAATAGCTACGGGCTTAGGAGTCAACGCCAGAGGCATAAAATACAAAATAAATACAAAAGTTTATCGATCGTATAACAAGAATAATTGCAACCAGTGTGAAAGTGATGGTCATTTCTACGTTCCGGGCAACCTAGGCTTCACTCTAGGGCGTTGCTCCACCACGTCGAATAGCTACGGGCTTAGGAGTCAACGCCAGAGGCATAAAATACAAAATAAATACAAAAGTTTATCGATCGTATAACAAGAATAATTGCAACCAGTGTGAAAGTGATGGTCATTTCTACATTCCAGGCAACCTAGGCTACACTCTAGGGCGTTGCTCCGCCAGATCGAATAGATACGGCCTAAGAAGTCAACGCCAGAAGCATAGAATACAATATAAATACAACAGGTTTTCACTTGTATAACAGGAATAATTGCAACCAGTGTGAAAGCTATGGTCATTTCTACGTTCCGGGCAACCTAGGCTTCACTCTAGGTCGTTGCTCCACCACATCGAATAGCTGCGGCCTTAGAAGTCAACGCCAGAAGCATAAAATACAATATAAATACAACAGCTTTTCAAACGTATAACAGGAATAATTGCAAACAGTGTGAAAAATATGGTCATTTCTACGTTGCGGGCATCCTAGGCTTCACTCTAGGGCATTGCTCCACCACATCGAATAGCTACGGCCTTAGAAGTCAACGCCATAACTATAAAAAACAATATAAATACAACAGTTTCTCCATTGTATAAAATGAATAATTGCAAACAGTGTGGACGTAATGGTCATTTCTACTTTCCGGGCAACCTAGGCTTCACTCTAGGGCGTTTCTCCACCACATCGAATAGCTACGCCCTTAGAAGTCAACGCCTGAAGCATAAAATATTATATAAGTACAACAGTTTTTCCATCGTATAACAGGAATAATTGCAACCAGTGTGAAAGACATGGTCATCTCTACGTTCCAGGCAACCTAGGCTTCACTCTAGGGCGTTGCTCCACCACATCGAATAGTTAGGGCCTTAGAAGTCAACGCCCGAAGCATAAAATACAAAACAAATAGATCAGTTTTTCCATTGTATAAAACGAACAATTGAAACCAGTGTGAAAGTTATGGTCATTTCTACGTTCCGCGCAACCTAGACTTCACCCCTGGGCGTTGCTCCACCAGATCCAATAGTTAGGACCTAAGAAGTCAGCGCCAGAAGCATAAAATACAAAATAGATACAACAGCTTTTCCATCGTATATAATGTATATTTGCAAACAGTGTGAAGGCAATGGTCATTTCTATGTTCCGGGCAACCTAGGCTTCACCCTAGGGCGTTGCTCCACCTGATCGAATAGTTAGGGCCTAGCAGTCAACGCCAGAAGCATAAAATACGATATATGTACAACAGTTTTACCGTCGTGTAAAATGAATAATCGCAAACAGTGTGAAGGTAATGGTCAATTCTACATTCCGGGCAACCTAGGCTTCACTCTAGGACGTTGCTCCACCTGATCGAATAGTTGGGGCCTTAGATGTCAACGCCTGAAGCATAAAATACAAAATAAATAGAACAGTTTTTCCATTGTATAAAACGAATATTTGAAACCAGTGTGAAAGTTATGGTCATTTCTACGTTCAGGGCAACCTAGGCTTCACCCCTGGGCGTTGCTCCACCAGATCGAATAGTTAGGGCCTAAGAAGACAATGCCAGAAGCATAAAATACGATATATGTACAACAGTTTTTCCATCGCATAAAATGAGTAATTGCAACCAGTGTGAAAGTAACGGAGACTTCTACGTTCCGGGCATACTAGACTTAACACTGAGGCATTGCTCCACCAGATCGAATACATAGGGACTTAGAAGTCGACGCCAGAAGCATAAAGTACATTAAAAATCCAAAAGTTTGTCCATCGTATAACAGGAATAATTGCCACCAGTGTGAAAGTGATGGTCATTTCTGCATTCGGGGCAACCTAGGCTTCACTCTAGGGCGTTGCTCCACCACATCGAATAGCTGCGGCCTTAGAAGTCAACGCCAGAAGCATAAAATACAGTATAAATACAACAGTTTTTCAATCGTATAATAGGAATAATTGCAAACAGTGTGAAAAATATGGTCATTTCCACGTTCCGGGCAACCTAGGCTTCACCCCTGGGCGTTGCTCCACCAGATCGAATAGTTAGGGCCTAAGAAGTCAATGCCAGAAGCATAAAATACGATATATGTACAACAGTTTTTCCATCGCATAAAATGAGTAATTGCAACCAGTGTGAAAGACATGGTCATTTCTACGTTCCGGGCAACCTAGGCTTCACTCTAGGGCGTTGCTCCACCACATCGAATAGCTACGGGCTTAGGAGTCAACGCCAGAGGCATAAAATACAAAATAAATACAAAAGTTTATCGATCGTATAACAAGAATAATTTCAACCAGTGTGAAAGTGATGGTCATTTCTACATTCCGGGCAACCTAGGCTACACTCTAGGGCGTTGCTCCGCCAGATCGAATAGATAGGGCCTAAGAAGTCAACGCCAGAAGCATAGAATACAATATGAATACAACACTTTTTCACTTGTATATCAGGAATAATTGCAACCAGTCTGAAAGCTATGGTCATTTCTTCGTTGCGGGCATCCTAGGCTTCACTCTAGGGCATTGCTCCACCACATCGAATAGCTACGGCCTTAGAAGTCAACGCCATAACTATAAAAAACAATATAAATACAACAGTTTCTCCATTGTATAAAATGAATAATTGCAAACAGTGTGGACGTAATGGTCATTTCTACTTTCCGGGCAACCTAGGCTTCACTCTAGGGCGTTTCTCCACCACATCGAATAGCTACGCCCTTAGAAGTCAACGCCTGAAGCATAAAATATTATATAAGTACAACAGTTTTTCCATCGTATAACAGGAATAATTGCAACCAGTGTGAAAGACATGGTCATCTCTACGTTCCAGGCAACCTAGGCTTCACTCTAGGGCGTTGCTCCACCACATCGAATAGTTAGGGCCTTAGAAGTCAACGCCCGAAGCATAAAATACAAAATAAATAGATCAGTTTTTCCATTGTATAAAACGAGTAATTGCAACCAGTCTGATAGTTATGGTCATTTTTACGTTCCGCGCAACCTAGGCTTCACCCCTGGGCGTTGCTCCACCAGATCCAATAGTTAGGACCTAAGAAGTCAGCGCCAGAAGCATAAAATACAAAATAGATACAACAGCTTTTCCATCGTATATAATGTATATTTGCAAACAGTGTGAAGGCAATGGTCATTTCTATGTTCCGGGCAACCTAGGCTTCACCCTAGGGCGTTGCTCCACCTGATCGAATAGTTAGGGCCTAGCAGTCAACGCCAGAAGCATAAAATACGATATATGTACAACAGTTTTACCGTCGTGTAAAATGAATAATCGCAAACAGTGTGAAGGTAATGGTCAATTCTACATTCCGGGCAACCTAGGCTTCACTCTAGGGCGTTGCTCCACCATATCGAATAGCTACGGCCTTAGAAGTCAACGGCTGAAGCATAAAATATAATATAAATACAACAGTTTTTCCATCGTATAACAGGAATAAATGCAACCAGTGTGAAAGGCATGGTCATTTCTACGTTCCGCGCAACCTAGGCTTCACTCTAGGGCGTTGCTCCACCATATCGAATAGCTACGGCCTTAGAAGTCAACGTCTGAAGCATAAAATACATCATAAGTACAACAGTTTTCCCATTGTATAACAGGAATAATTGCAACCAGTGTGAAAGTACATGTCATTTCTACGTTCCGGGCAACCTAGGCTTCGCTCAAGGGCGTTGCCCCAACAGATCGAAAAGCAAGGGACTTAGAAGTAAACTACAGAAGCATAAAATACAATAAGAATACAACAGTTTTACCATCGTATAAAATGAATAATGGCAAACAGTGTGAAGGTAATGGTCATTTCTACTTTCCGGGCAACCTAGGCTTCACTCTAGGGCGTTGTTCCACCACATCTAATAGCTGCGGCCTTAGAAGTCAACGCTAGAAACATAAAATACAATACAAATACAACAGTTTTTCCATCGTATAAATCGAATAATTCCAACCAGTATGAGAGTAATGGCCATTTCTACGTTCCGGGCATCCTAGACTTAACTCTGAGGCATTGCTCCACCAGATCGAATAGCTACGGCCTTAGAAGTCAACGCCAGAAGCACCAAATACAAAATAAATACAACAGTTTTTCCATCGTATAAAACGAATAATTGCAACCAGTATGAAAGTTATGGTCATTTCTACGTTCCGGGCAACCTAGGCTTCACCCTAGGGCGATGCTCCACCTGACCGAATAGCTAGGGACTAAGAAGTCAACGCCAGAAGCATAAAACACGATATTTGTACAACAGTTTTACCATCGTATAAAATGAATAATCGCAAACAGTGTGAGGTAATGGTCATTTCTACGTTCCGGGCAACCTAGGCTTCACTCTAGGGTATTGCTCCACCAGATCGAATAGTTAGGGCCTAAGAAGTCAACGCCAGAAGCATAAAATACAATAAAAATGCAACAGTTTTTCCGTCGTATAAAACGAATAATTGAAACCAGTGTGAAAGTTATGGTCTTTCTACGTTCCGCGCAACCTAGGCTTCACACCTGGGCGTTGCTCCACCAGATCCAATAGTTAGGACCTAAGAAGTCAGCGCCAGAAGCATAAAATACAAAATAGATACAACAGCTTTTCCATGGTATATAATGTATATTTGCAAACAGTGTGAAGGTAATGGTCATTTCTACGTTCCGGGCAAGCTAGGCTTCACTGCAGGGCGTTGCTCCACCATATCGAATATTTAGGGACTTTGAATACAACGCCAGAAGCATAAAATGCAATACAAATGCAACAGTTTTTCCATCGTATAACAGGAAAGCTGCAAGCAGTGTGAAAGTACGGGACATTTCTATGTTCCGGGTAACCTAGACTCCACTCTAGGGCGTTGCTCCACCTGGTCGAATAGGTAGGGACATAGAATTCAACGCCAGTAGAATAAACTACAACATAAGTACAGCAGTTTTTCCATCGTATAAAATGTATAATTGCAACAGCGTGAATGTAATGGTCGTTTCTACGTTCCGGGCAACCTAGGCTTCACTCTAGGGCGTCGTTCCAACAGATCGAATAGTTAGGGCCTAAGAAGTCGACGCCAAAAGCATAAAATACAATATAAATACAACAGCTTTTCCATCGACTATGATGTATATTTGCAAAGAGCGTGAAAGTAAAGGTCATTTCTACGTTCCGGGCAACCTAGGCTTAACTGTAGGGCGTTGCTCCACCAGATCGCATAGTTAGGGACTTTGAATACAACGGCAGAAGCATAAATTACAATAAAAATGCAAGAGTTTTTCCATTGTATAACAGGAAAAACTGCAACCAGTGTGAAAGTACTGGTCATTTCTACGTTTCGGGTAACCTAGGCTTCATTCTAGGGCTTCGCCCCACCAGATCGAATAGCTCGGGACTTAGAATTCAACGCCAGAAGAATAAAATACAACATAAGTACAACAGTTTTACCATCGTATAAAATGAATAATCACAAACAGTGTGAAGGTAATGGTCATTTCTACGTTCCGGGCAACCTAGGCATCACTCTTGGGCGTTGCTCCACCAGATCGAATAGTTAGGGCCTTAGAAGTCAGCGCCCGAAACATAAAATACAATATAAATACAACAGCTTTTATATCGTATATAATGTATATTTGCAAACAGTGTGAAAGTAAAGGTCATTTATACGTTCCGGGCAACCTAGGCTTCACTCTAGGGCGTCGTTCCACCAGACCGAATAGTTAGGGCCTAAGAAGTCAACGCCAGAAGCATAAAATACAATAAAAATGCAACAGTTTTTCCGTCGTATAAAACGAATAATTGAAACCAGTGTGAAAGTTATGGTCTTTCTACGTTCCGCGCAACCTAGGCTTCACACCTGGGCGTTGCTCCACCAGATCCAATAGTTAGGACCTAAGAAGTCAGCGCCAGAAGCATAAAATACAAAATAGATACAACAGCTTTTCCATGGGATATAATGTATATTTGCAAACAGTGTGAAGGTAATGGTCATTTCTACGTTCCGGGCAACCTAGGCATCACTCTTGGGCGTTGCTCCATCACATCGAATAGCTACGGCCTTAGAAGTCAACTCCAGAAGCATAGAATACAATATAAATACAACAGATTTTCCATCGTATATAATGTATATTTGCAAACAGTGTGAAAGTAAAGGTCATTTCTACGTTCCGGGAAACCTAGACTTAACTGTAGGGCGTCGTTCCACCAGACCGAATAGTTAGGGCCTAAGAAGTCAACGCCAGAAGCATAAAATACAATAAAAATGCAACAGTTTTTCCGTCGTATAAAACGAATAATTGAAACCAGTGTGAAAGTTATGGTCTTTCTACGTTCCACGCAACCTAGGCTTCACACCTGGGCGTTGCTCCACCAGATCCAATAGTTAGGACCTAAGAAGTCAGCGCCAGAAGCATAAAATACAAAATAGATACAACAGCTTTTCCATGGGATATAATGTATATTTGCAAACAGTGTGAAGGTAATGGTCATTTCTACGTTCCGGGCAACCTAGGCATCACTCTTGGGCGTTGCTCCATCACATCGAATAGCTACGGCCTTAGAAGTCAACTCCAGAAGCATAGAATACAATATAAATACAACAGATTTTCCATCGTATATAATGTATATTTGCAAACAGTGTGAAAGTAAAGGTCATTTCTACGTTCCGGGAAACCTAGACTTAACTGTAGGGCGTTACTCCACCAGATCGCATAGTTAGGGACTTAGAATTCAACGCCAGAAGCATAAAATACAAAAAAATGCAACAGTTTTTCCATCGTATAAGAGGAATGACTGCAACCAGTGTGAAAGTACTGGTCATTTCTACGTCCCGGGTAACCTAGGCTTCGCTCAATGGCGTTGCTCCACCAGATCGAAAAGCAAGGGACTTAGAAGTCAACGCCAGAAGCATAAAATACAATAAAAATACAACAGTTTTTCCATCGTATAAAACGAATAATTGCAAACAGTGTGGAAGTAATGGTCATTTCTACTTTCCGGGCAACCTGGGCTTCACTCTAGGGCGTTGCTCCACCATATCGAATAGCTACGGCCTTAGAAGTCAACGGCTGAAGCATAAAATATAATATAAATACAACAGTTTTTCCATCGTATAACAGGAATAAATGCAACCAGTGTGAAAGGCATGGTCATTTCTACGTTCCGCGCAACCTAGGCTTCACTCTAGGGCGTTGCTCCACCATATCGAACAGCTACGGCCTTAGAAGTCAACGTCTGGAGCATAAAATACATCATAAATACAACAGTTTTCCCACTGTATAACAGGAATAATTGCAACCAGTGTGAAAGTACATGTCATTTCTACGTTCCGGGCAACCTAGGCTTCGCTCAAGGGCGTTGCCCCAACAGATCGAAAAGCAAGGGACTTAGAAGTCAACTACGGAAGCATAAAATACAATAAGAATACAACAGTTTTACCATCGTATAAAATGAATAATGGCAAACAGTGTGAAGGTAATGGTCATTTCTACTTTCCGGGCAACCTAGGCTTCAATCTAGGGCGTTGTTCCACCACATCGAATAGCTGCGGCCTTAGAAGTCAACGCGAGAAACATAAAATACAATACAAATACAACAGTTTTTCCATCGTATAAATCGAATAATTCCAACCAGTAGGAGAGTAATGGCCATTTCTACGTTCCGGGCGTCCTAGACTTAACTCTGAGGCATTGCTCCACCAGATCGAATAGCTACGGCCTTAGAAGTCAACGCCAGAAGCACCAAATACAAAATAAATACAACAGTTTTTCCATCGTATAAAACGAATAATTGCAACCAGTATGAAAGTTATGGTCATTTCTACGTTCCGGGCAACCTAGGCTTCACCCTAGGGCGATGCTCCACCTGACCGAATAGCTAGGGACTAAGAAGTCAACGCCAGAAGCATAAAACACGATATTTGTACAACAGTTTTACCATCGTATAAAATGAATAATCGCAAACAGTGTGAGGTAATGGTCATTTCTACGTTCCGGGCAACCTAGGCTTCACTCTAGGGTATTGCTCCACCAGATCGAATAGTTAGGGCCTAAGAAGTCAACGCCAGAAGCATAAAATACAATAAAAATGCAACAGTTTTTCCGTCGTATAAAACGAATAATTGAAACCAGTGTGAGAGTTATGGTCTTTCTACGTTCCGCGCAACCTAGGCTTCACACCTGGGCGTTGCTCCACCAGATCCAATAGTTAGGACCTAAGAAGTCAGCGCCAGAAGCATAAAATACAAAATAGATACAACAGCTTTTCCATGGTAAATATAATGTATATTTGCAAACAGTGTGAAGGTAATGGTCATTTCTACGTTCCGGGCAAGCTAGGCTTCACTGCAGGGCGTTGCTCCACCATATCGAATATTTAGGGACTTTGAATACAACGCCAGAAGCATAAAATGCAATACAAATGCAACAGTTTTTCCATCGTATAACAGGAAAGCTGCAAGCAGTGTGAAAGTACGGGACATTTCTATGTTCCTGGTAACCTAGACTCCACTCTAGGGCGGTGCTCCACCAGATCGAAAAGTTAGGGCCTAAGAAGTCAACGCCAGAAGCATGAAATACAATATAAATACAACAGCTTTTCCATCGTCTATAATGTATATTTGGAAACAGTGTGAAAGCAACGGTCATTTCTACGTTCCGGGCAAACTAGGCTTCTCTCTAGGGCGTTGCTCCACCAGATCGAATAGTTAGGGACTTAGAATTCGACTCCAGAATCATAAAATACAACATAAGTACAACAGTTTTCCCATCATATAACAGGAATAATTGCAACCAGTGTGAAAGTACAGGTCATTTCTATGTTCCGGGCAACCTAGGCTTCGCTCAAGGGCGTTGCTCCACCAGATCGAAAAGCAAGGGACTTAGAAGACAACGCCAGAACCATAACATACAATAAAAAGACAACAGTTCTTCCATCGTATAAAATGAATAATTGCAAACAGTGTGGAAGTAATGGTCATTTCTACTTTCCGGGCAACCTAGGCTTCACTCTAGGGCGTTGCTCCACCATATCGAATAGCTACGGCCTTAGAAGTCAACGGCTGAAGCATAAAATATAATATAAATACAACAGTTTTTCCATCGTATAACAGGAATAAACGCAACCAGTGTGAAAGGCATGGTCATTTCTACGTTCCGCGCAACCTAGGCTTCACTCTAGGGCGTTGCTCCACCACATCGAATAGCAACGGCCTTGGGAGTCAACGCCAGAGGCATAAAATACAAAATAAATACAACAGTTTTTCCACTGTATAACAAGAATAATTGCAACTAGTGTGAAAGTGATGGTCATTTCTACATTCCGGGCAACCTAGGCTCCACTCTAGGGCGTTGCTCCACCAGATTGAATAGTTAGGGACTTAGAATTCGACGCCAGAAGCATAAAATACAACATAAGTACAACAGTTTTCCCATCGTATAACAGGAATAAGTGCAACCAGTGTGAAAGTACAGGTCATTTCTACGTTCCGGGCAACCTAGACTTCACTCTAGGGCGTTGCTCCACCATATCGAATAGCTACGGCCTTAGAAGTTAACGGCTGAAGCATAAAATATAATATAAATACAACAGTTTTTCCATCGTATAACAAGAATAATTGCAACCAGTCTAAAAGTGGTGGTCATTTCTACATTCCTGGCAACCTAGGCTTCACTCTAGGGCGTTGCTCCACCAGACCGAATAGTTAGGGCCTAAGAAGTCAACGCCAGAAGCATAAAGTACAATAAAAATCCAACAGTTTGTCCATCGTATAACAGGAATAATTGCAACCAGTGTGAAAGTAATGATCACTTCTACGTTCCGAGCAGCCTAGGTTTCGCACTATGGCGTTGCTCCTCCACATCGAATAGTTAGGGCCTTAGAATTCAACGCCAGAAGCACCAAATACAAAATAAATACAACAGTTTCTCCATCGTATAAAACGAATAATTCCAACCAGTGGGAAAGTAATGGCCATTTCTACGTTCCGGGCATCCTAGACTTAACTCTGAGGCATTGCTCCACCAGATCGAATACATAGAGCCTTAGAAGTCAACGCCAGCAGCATAAAATACAAAATAAATACACCAGTTTTTCCCTTGTATAACGGGAATAATTGCTACCAGTGTGAAAGGTATGGTCATTTCTACGTTCCGGTCAATCTAGGCTTCACTCTAGGGCATTGCTCCACCACATCGAATAGTTAGGGCCTTACAAGTCAATGCCAGGAGCATAAAATACAATATAAATACAACAGTTTTTCCACTGCATAATATGAATAATTGCAACCAGTGTGAAAGTTATGGCCATTTCTACGTTCCGGGCAACCTACGCTTCACTCTAGGTCGTTGTTCGACCACATCGAATAGCTACGGCCTTAGGAGTCAACGCCAGAAGCATAAAATACAATATAAATACAACAGTTTTCCCATCGTATAAAACGAATAATTGCAACCAGTATGAAAGTTATGGTCATTTCTACGTTCCGGCCAAACTAGGCTTCACCCTAGGGCGTTGTTCCACCAGATCGAATAGTTAGGGCCTAAGAAGTCAACGCCAGAAGCATAAAATACAATATAAATAAAACAGCTTTTATATCGTATATAATGTATATTTGCAAACAGTGTGAAAGTAAAGGTCATTTCTACGTTCCGCGCAACCTAGGCTTCACTCTAGGGCGTCGTTCCACCAGATCGAATAGTTAGGGCCTAAGAAGTCAACGCCAGAAGCATAAAATACAATATAAATACAACAGATTTTCCATCGTATATAATGTAAATTTGCAAACACTGTGAAAGTAAAGGTCATTTCTACGTTCCGGGCAACCTAGACTTAACTGTAGGGCGTTGCTCCACCAGAACGCATAGTTAGGGACATAGAATTCAACGCCATAAGCATAAAATACAATAAAAATGCAACAGTTTTTCCATTGTATAACAGGAATAACTGCAACCAGTGTGAAAGTACTGGTCATTTCTACGTTCCGGGTAACCTAGGCTTCGCTCAATGGCGTTGCTCCACCAGATCGAAAAGCAAGGGACTTAGAAGTCAACGCCAGAAGCATAAAATACAATAAAAATACAACAGTTTTTCCATCGTATAAAATGAATAATTGCAAACAGTGTGGAAGTAATGGTCATTTCTACTTTCCGGGCAACCTGGGCTTCACTCTAGGGCGTTGCTCCACCATATCGAATAGCTACGGCCTTAGAAGTCAACGGCTGAAGCATAAAATATAATATAAATACAACAGTTTTTCCATCGTATAACAGGAATAAATGCAACCAGTGTGAAAGGCATGGTCATTTCTACGTTCCGCGCAACCTAGGCTTCACTCTAGGGCGTTGCTCCACCATATCGAATAGCTACGGCCTTAGAAGTCAACGTCTGAAGCATAAAATACATCATAAGTACAACAGTTTTCCCATTGTATAACAGGAATAATTGCAACCAGTGTGAAAGTACATGTCATTTCTACGTTCCGGGCAACCTAGGCTTCGCTCAAGGGCGTTGCCCCAACAGATCGAAAAGCAAGGGACTTAGAAGTCAACTACAGAAGCATAAAATACAATAAGAATACAACAGTTTTACCATCGTATAAAATGAATAATGGCAAACAGTGTGAGGTAATGGTCATTTCTACGTTCCGGGCAACCTAGGCTTCACTCTAGGGTATTGCTCCACCAGATCGAATAGTTAGGGCCTAAGAAGTCAACGCCAGAAGCATAAAATACAATAAAAATGCAACAGTTTTTCCGTCGTATAAAACGAATAATTGAAACCAGTGTGAAAGTTATGGTCTTTCTACGTTCCGCGCAACCTAGGCTTCACACCTGGGCGTTGCTCCACCAGATCCAATAGTTAGGACCTAAGAAGTCAGCGCCAGAAGCATAAAATACAAAATAGATACAACAGCTTTTCCATGGTATATAATGTATATTTGCAAACAGTGTGAAGGTAATGGTCATTTCTACGTTCCGGGCAAGCTAGGCTTCACTGCAGGGCGTTGCTCCACCATATCGAATATTTAGGGACTTTGAATACAACGCCAGAAGCATAAAATGCAATACAAATGCAACAGTTTTTCCATCGTATAACAGGAAAGCTGCAAGCAGTGTGAAAGTACGGGACATTTCTATGTTCCGGGTAACCTAGACTCCACTCTAGGGCGTTGCTCCACCTGGTCGAATAGGTAGGGACTTAGAATTCAACGCCAGTAGAATAAACTACAACATAAGTACAGCAGTTTTTCCATCGTATAAAATGTATAATTGCAACAGCGTGAATGTAATGGTCATTTCTACGTTCCGGGCAACCTAGGCTTCACTCTAGGGCGTCGTTCCAACAGATCGCATAGTTAGGGACTTTGAATACAACGGCAGAAGCATAAATTACAATAAAAATGCAAGAGTTTTTCCATTGTATAACAGGAAAAACTGCAACCAGTGTGAAAGTACTGGTCATTTCTACGTTTCGGGTAACCTAGGCTTCATTCTAGGGCTTCGCCCCACCAGATCGAATAGCTCGGGACTTAGAATTCAACGCCAGAAGAATAAAATACAACATAAGTACAACAGTTTTACCATCGTATAAAATGAATAATCACAAACAGTGTGAAGGTAATGGTCATTTCTACGTTCCGGGCAACCTAGGCATCACTCTTGGGCGTTGCTCCACCAGATCGAATAGTTAGGGCCTTAGAAGTCAGCGCCCGAAACATAAAATACAATATAAATACAACAGCTTTTATATCGTATATAATGTATATTTGCAAACAGTGTGAAAGTAAAGGTCATTTATACGTTCCGGGCAACCTAGGCTTCACTCTAGGGCGTCGTTCCACCAGACCGAATAGTTAGGGCCTAAGAAGTCAACGCCAGAAGCATAAAATACAATAAAAATGCAACAGTTTTTCCGTCGTATAAAACGAATAATTGAAACCAGTGTGAAAGTTATGGTCTTTCTACGTTCCGCGCAACCTAGGCTTCACACCTGGGCGTTGCTCCACCAGATCCAATAGTTAGGACCTAAGAAGTCAGCGCCAGAAGCATAAAATACAAAATAGATACAACAGCTTTTCCATGGGATATAATGTATATTTGCAAACAGTGTGAAGGTAATGGTCATTTCTACGTTCCGGGCAACCTAGGCATCACTCTTGGGCGTTGCTCCATCACATCGAATAGCTACGGCCTTAGAAGTCAACTCCAGAAGCATAGAATACAATATAAATACAACAGATTTTCCATCGTATATAATGTATATTTGCAAACAGTGTGAAAGTAAAGGTCATTTCTACGTTCCGGGAAACCTAGACTTAACTGTAGGGCGTCGTTCCACCAGACCGAATAGTTAGGGCCTAAGAAGTCAACGCCAGAAGCATAAAATACAATAAAAATGCAACAGTTTTTCCGTCGTATAAAACGAATAATTGAAACCAGTGTGAAAGTTATGGTCTTTCTACGTTCCGCGCAACCTAGGCTTCACACCTGGGCGTTGCTCCACCAGATCCAATAGTTAGGACCTAAGAAGTCAGCGCCAGAAGCATAAAATACAAAATAGATACAACAGCTTTTCCATGGGATCTAATGTATATTTGCAAACAGTGTGAAGGTAATGGTCATTTCTACGTTCCGGGCAACCTAGGCATCACTCTTGGGCGTTGCTCCATCACATCGAATAGCTACGGCCTTAGAAGTCAACTCCAGAAGCATAGAATACAATATAAATACAACAGATTTTCCATCGTCTATAATGTATATTTGCAAACAGTGTGAAAGTAAAGGTCATTTCTACGTTCCGGGAAACCTAGACTTAACTGTAGGGCGTTACTCCACCAGATCGCATAGTTAGGGACCTAGATGTCAACGCCAGAAGCATAAAATACAAAAAAATGCAACAGTTTTTCCATCGTATAAGAGGAATGACTGCAACCAGTGTGAAAGTACTGGTCATTTCTACGTTCCGGGTAACCTAGGCTTCGCTCAATGGCGTTGCTCCACCAGATCGAAAAGCAAGGGACTTAGAAGTCAACGCCAGAAGCATAAAATACAATAAAAATACAACAGTTTTTCCATCGTATAAAACGAATAATTGCAAACAGTGTGGAAGTAATGGTCATTTCTACTTTCCGGGCAACCTGGGCTTCACTCTAGGGCGTTGCTCCACCATATCGAATAGCTACGGCCTTAGAAGTCAACGGCTGAAGCATAAAATATAATATAAATACAACAGTTTTTCCATCGTATAACAGGAATAAATGCAACCAGTGTGAAAGGCATGGTCATTTCTACGTTCCGCGCAACCTAGGCTTCACTCTAGGGCGTTGCTCCACCATATCGAACAGCTACGGCCTTAGAAGTCAACGTCTGGAGCATAAAATACATCATAAATACAACAGTTTTCCCACTGTATAACAGGAATAATTGCAACCAGTGTGAAAGTACATGTCATTTCTACGTTCCGGGCAACCTAGGCTTCGCTCAAGGGCGTTGCCCCAACAGATCGAAAAGCAAGGGACTTAGAAGTCAACTACGGAAGCATAAAATACAATAAGAATACAACAGTTTTACCATCGTATAAAATGAATAATGGCAAACAGTGTGAAGGTAATGGTCATTTCTACTTTCCGGGCAACCTAGGCTTCAATCTAGGGCGTTGTTCCACCACATCGAATAGCTGCGGCCTTAGAAGTCAACGCGAGAAACATAAAATACAATACAAATACAACAGTTTTTCCATCGTATAAATCGAATAATTCCAACCAGTAGGAGAGTAATGGCCATTTCTACGTTCCGGGCGTCCTAGACTTAACTCTGAGGCATTGCTCCACCAGATCGAATAGCTACGGCCTTAGAAGTCAACGCCAGAAGCACCAAATACAAAATAAATACAACAGTTTTTCCATCGTATAAAACGAATAATTGCAACCAGTATGAAAGTTATGGTCATTTCTACGTTCCGGGCAACCTAGGCTTCACCCTATGGCGATGCTCCACCTGACCGAATAGCTAGTGACTAAGAAGTCAACGCCAGAAGCATAAAACACGATATTTGTACAACAGTTTTACCATCGTATAAAATGAATAATCGCAAACAGTGTGAGGTAATGGTCATTTCTACGTTCCGGGCAACCTAGGCTTCACTCTAGGGTATTGCTCCACCAGATCGAATAGTTAGGGCCTAAGAAGTCAACGCCAGAAGCATAAAATACAATAAAAATGCAACAGTTTTTCCGTCGTATAAAACGAATAATTGAAACCAGTGTGAAAGTTATGGTCTTTCTACGTTCCGCGCAACCTAGGCTTCACACCTGGGCGTTGCTCCACCAGATCCAATAGTTAGGACCTAAGAAGTCAGCGCCAGAAGCATAAAATACAAAATAGATACAACAGCTTTTCCATGGTAAATATAATGTATATTTGCAAACAGTGTGAAGGTAATGGTCATTTCTACGTTCCGGGCAAGCTAGGCTTCACTGCAGGGCGTTGCTCCACCATATCGAATATTTAGGGACTTTGAATACAACGCCAGAAGCATAAAATGCAATACAAATGCAACAGTTTTTCCATCGTATAACAGGAAAGCTGCAAGCAGTGTGAAAGTACGGGACATTTCTATGTTCCGGGTAACCTAGACTCCACTCTAGGGCGTTGCTCCACCTGGTCGAATAGGTAGGGACTTAGAATTCAACGCCAGTAGAATAAACTACAACATAAGTACAGCAGTTTTTCCGTCGTATAAAATGTATAATTGCAACAGCGTGAATGTAATGGTCATTTCTACGTTCCGGGCAACCTAGGCTTCACTCTAGGGCGTCGTTCCAACAGATCGAATAGTTAGGGCCTAAGAAGTCGACGCCAGAAGCATAAAATACAATATAAATACAACAGCTTTTCCATCGACTATGATGTATATTTGCAAAGAGCGTGAAAGTAAAGGTCATTTCTACGTTCCGGGCAACCTAGGCTTAACTGCAGGGCGTTGCTCCACCAGATCGCATAGTTAGGGACTTTGAATACAACGCCAGAAGCATAAAATACAATAAAAATGCAAGAGTTTTTCCATTGTATAACAGGAATAAATGCAACCAGTGTGAAAGTACTGGTCATTTCTACGTTTCGGGTAACCTAGGCTTCTTTCTAGGGCTTCGCTCCACCAGATCGAATAGCTCGGGACTTAGAATTCAAAGCCAGAAGTATAAAATACAACATAAGTACAACAGTTTTACCATCGTATAAAATGAATAATCACAAACAGTGTGAAGGTAATGGTCATTTCTACGTTCCGGGCAACCTAGGCATCACTCTTGGGCGTTGCTCCACCAGATCGAATAGTTAGGGCCTTAGAAGTCAGCGCCCGAAACATAAAATACAATAAAAATACAACAGCTTTTATATCGTATATAATGTATATTTGCAAACAGTGTGAAAGTAAAGGTCATTTCTACGTTCCGGGCAACCTAGGCTTCACTCTATGGCGGTGCTCCACCAGATCGAAAAGTTAGGGCCTAAGAAGTCAACGCCAGAAGCATGAAATACAATATAAATACAACAGCTTTTCCATCGTCTATAATGTATATTTGGAAACAGTGTGAAAGCAACGGTCATTTCTACGTTCCGGGCAAACTAGGCTTCACTCTAGGGCGTTGCTCCACCAGATCGAATAGTTAGGGACTTAGAATTCGACTCCAGAATCATAAAATACAACATAAGTACAACAGTTTTCCCATCATATAACAGGAATAATTGCAACCAGTGTGAAAGTACAGGTCATTTCTACGTTCCGGGCAACCTAGGCTTCGCTCAAGGGCGTTGCTCCACCAGATCGAAAAGCAAGGGACTTAGAAGACAACGCCAGAACCATAAAAAACAATAAAAAGACAACAGTTCTTCCATCGTATAAAATGAATAATTGCAAACAGTGTGGAAGTAATGGTCATTTCTACTTTCCGGGCAACCTAGGCTTCACTCTAGGGCGTTGCTCCACCATATCGAATAGCTACGGCCTTAGAAGTCAACGGCTGAAGCATAAAATATAATATAAATACAACAGTTTTTCCATCGTATAACAGGAATAAACGCAACCAGTGTGAAAGGCATGGTCATTTCTACGTTCCGCGCAACCTAGGCTTCACTCTAGGGCGTTGCTCCACCACATCGAATAGCAACGGCCTTGGGAGTCAACGCCAGAGGCATAAAATACAAAATAAATACAACAGTTTTTCCACTGTATAACAAGAATAATTGCAACCAGTGTGAAAGTGATGGTCATTTCTACATTCCGGGCAACCTAGGCTCCACTCTAGGGCGTTGCTCCACCAGATTGAATAGTTAGGGACTTAGAATTCGACGCCAGAAGCATAAAATACAACATAAGTACAACAGTTTTCCCATCGTATAACAGGAATATGTGCAACCAGTGTGAAAGTACAGGTCATTTCTACGTTCCTGGCAACCTAGGCTTCACTCTAGGGCGTTGCTCCACCATATCGAATAGCTACGGCCTTAGAAGCCAACGCCAGGAGCATCAAATACAAAATAAATACAACAGTCTTTCCGTCGTAAAACAGGAATAATTGCGCGCAGTGTGAAAGAAATGGCTATTTCTACATCCAGCGCAACATAGGTTTCACTCTATGGCGTGCTCCACCAGATCGAATAGTTAGGGGCTTAGAAAACAAGGCCAGACGCATCAAATATAATAAAAATACAACAGGTTTTCCATTGTTCAAAACGAATAATTGCAACCAGTGTGAAAGTAATGGTCATTTCTACGTTCCGGGCAACATAGGCTTCACTCTTGGACGTTGCTCCAAGAGATCGAATAGCTAGGACCTTAGATGTCAACGCCTGAAGCATAATATACAATAAAAATACAACAGTTTATTCATCGTATAACAGGAATAATTGCAACAAGCCTGAAGGTAATGGTCATTTCTACGTTCCGGCAATCTAGGCTTCTCTCTAGGGCGTTGCACCACCAGTTCGAATAGTTAGGGCCTAACAAGTCAACGCCAGAAGCATAAAATACATTAGAAATACAACAGCTTATCCATCGTATAAATCGAATAATTGCAATCAGTATGAAAGTTATGGTCATTTATACGTTCCGGGCAACCAAGGGTTCACTCTAGGACGTTGGTCCACCAGATCCAATAGCTAGTGCCTAAGAAGTCAACGACAGAAGCACCAAACACAAAATAAATACAACAGCTTTTCCATCGTATAAAACGAGTAATTGCAACCAGTGTGAAAGTAATGGGCATTTCTGCGTTCCGGGCAACCTAGGCTTCACTCTAGGGCGTTGCCCCACCACATCGAATAGCTACGGCCTTGGAAGTCAACGCCTGAAGCATAAAATACAATAAAAATACAACAGTTTTTTCATCGTATATGATGTATATTTGCAAACAGTGTGAAAGTAAAGGTCATTTCTACGTTCTGGGCAACCTAGGCTTAACTGTAGGGCGTTGCTCCACCAGATCGAATAGCTAGGGACTTAGAAGTCAGCGCCAGAAGCATAAAATACAAAATAAATAGAACCGTTTTTCCATCGTATAAAACGAATAATTGCAACCAGTGTGAAAGTTATGGCCATTTCTACGTTCCGGGCAACCTAGGCTTCACTCTAGGTCGTTGTTCCACCACATCGAATAGCTACGGCCTTAGGAGTCAACGCCAGAAGCATAAAATACAATATAAATACAACAGTTTTCCCATCGTATAAAACGAATAATTGCAACCAGTATGAAAGTTATGGTCATTTCTACGTTCCGGCCAAACTAGGCTTCACCCTAGGGCGTTGTTCCACCAGATCGAATAGTTAGGGCCTAAGAAGTCAACGCCAGAAGCATAAAATACAATATAAATACAACAGCTTTTCGATCGTATATGATGTATATTTGCAAACAGTGTGAAAGTAAAGGTCATTTCTATGTTCCGGGCAACCTAGGCTTCAGTTTAGGGCGTTGCTCCACCAGATCGAATAGTTAGGTACTTAGAATTCGACGCAGGAAGCATAAAATACAACATAAGTACAACAGTTTTTCCATCGTATTAAAGGAATAATTGCAACCAGTGTGAATGTACAGGTCATTTTTACGTTCCGGGCAACCTAGGCTTCACTCTAAGGCGTTGCTCCACCAGATCGAATAGTTAGTTCCTAAGAAGTCTACGCCAGAAGCATAAAATACAATAAAAATACAACAGCATTTCCATCGTATAGAATGAATGATTGCAAACAGTCGGAAAGTTATGGTCATTTCTACGTTCCGGGCAACCTAGGCTTCACTCTAGGGCGTTGTTCCGCCATATCGAATAGCTACGGCCTTAGAAGTCAACGCCAGAAACATAAAACACAATATAAATACAACAGCTTTTCCATCGTATAAAACGAATAATTGCAATCAGTGTGAAAGTAATGGCCATTTCTACGTTCAGGGCATCCAAGACCTAACTCTGAGGCATTGCTCCACCAGATCTAATACATAGGGCCATAGAAGTCAACGCCAGAAGAATAAAGCACAATCAAAATCCAACAGTTTGTCTATCGTATAACAGGAATAATTGCAACAAGCGTGAAGGTAATGGTCATTTCTACGATCCGGGCAACCTAGGTTTTGCTCTAGGGCGTTGCTCCACCAGATCGAATAGTTAGGGCCTTAAAAGTCAACGCCCGAAGCATAAAATACAAAATAAATACAACAGTTTTTCCATTGTATAACAGGAATAACTGCAACCAGTATGAAAGTTATGGTCATTTCTACGTTCCGGCCAAACTAGGCTTCACTCTAGGGCGTTGCCCCACCACATCGAATAGCTACGGCCTTAGGAGTCAACGCCAGAAGCATAAAATGCAATATAAATACAACAGCTTTTCCATCGTATAACAGGAATAATTGCAACCAGTGTGAAAGTACAGGTCATTTCTACGTTCCGGGCAACCTAGGTTTCGCTCTAGGACGCTGCTCCACCTGATCGAATAGTTAGGGCCTAAGAAGTCAACGTCAGAAGCATAAAATACGATGTATGTACAACAGTTTTACCATCGTATAAAGTGAATAATCGCAAACAGTGTGAAGGTAATGGTCATTTCTACGTTCCGGGCAACCTAGGCATCACTCTAGGGCGTTGCTCCACCAGATCGAATAGCTAGGGACTTAGAATTCAACGCCCGAAGAATAAAATACAACATAAGCACAACAGTTTTACCATCGTATAAAATGAATAATCGCAAGCAGTGTGAAGGTAATGGTCATTTCCACGTTCCGGGCAACCTAGGCTTCACTCTAGGGCGTTGCTCCACCAGATCGAATAGTTAGGGCCTAAGAAGTCAACGCCAGAAGGATAAAATACAACATAAGTATAACAGTTTTTCCATCGTATAAAATGTATATTTGCAAACAGTGTGAAAGTAAAGGTCATTTCTACGTTCCGGGCAACCTGGGCCTCACTCTAGGGCGTTGTTACACCAGATAGAATAGCAACGGCCTTGGGAGTCAACGCCAGAGGCATAAAATACAAAATAAATACAACAGTTTTTCCACTGTATAACAAGAATAATTGCAACCAGTGTGAAAGTGATGGTCATTTCTACATTCCGGGCAACCTAGGCTCCACTCTAGGGCGTTGCTCCACCAGATTGAATAGTTAGGGACTTAGAATTCGACGCCAGAAGCATAAAATACAACATAAGTACAACAGTTTTCCCATCGTATAACAGGAATAAGTGCAACCAGTGTGAAAGTACAGGTCATTTCTACGTTCCGGGCAACCTAGGCTTCACTCTAGGGCGTTGCTCCACCATATCGAATAGCTACGGCCTTAGAAGCCAACGCCAGGAGCATCAAATACAAAATAAATACAACAGTCTTTCCGTCGTAAAACAGGAATAATTGCGCGCAGTGTGAAAGAAATGGCTATTTCTACATCCAGCGCAACATAGGTTTCACTCTATGGCGTGCTCCACCAGATCGAATAGTTAGGGGCTTAGAAAACAAGGCCAGACGCATCAAATATAATAAAAATACAACAGGTTTTCCATTGTTCAAAACGAATAATTGCAACCAGTGTGAAAGTAATGGTCATTTCTACGTTCCGGGCAACATAGGCTTCACTCTTGGACGTTGCTCCAAGAGATCGAATAGCTAGGACCTTAGATGTCAACGCCTGAAGCATAATATACAATAAAAATACAACAGTTTATTCATCGTATAACAGGAATAATTGCAACAAGCCTGAAGGTAATGGTCATTTCTACGTTCCGGCAATCTAGGCTTCTCTCTAGGGCGTTGCACCACCAGTTCGAATAGTTAGGGCCTAACAAGTCAACGCCAGAAGCATAAAATACATTAGAAATACAACAGCTTATCCATCGTATAAATCGAATAATTGCAATCAGTATGAAAGTTATGGTCATTTATACGTTCCGGGCAACCAAGGGTTCACTCTAGGACGTTGGTCCACCAGATCCAATAGCTAGTGCCTAAGAAGTCAACGACAGAAGCACCAAACACAAAATAAATACAACAGCTTTTCCATCGTATAAAACGAGTAATTGCAACCAGTGTGAAAGTAATGGTCATTTCTACGTTCCGGCCAAACTAGGCTTCACCCTAGGGCGTTGTTCCACCAGATCGAATAGTTAGGGCCTAAGAAGTCAACGCCAGAAGCATAAAATACAATATAAATACAACAGCTTTTCGATCGTATATGATGTATATTTGCAAACAGTGTGAAAGTAAAGGTCATTTCTATGTTCCGGGCAACCTAGGCTTCAGTTTAGGGCGTTGCTCTACCAGATCGAATAGTTAGGTACTTAGAATTCGACGCAGGAAGCATAAAATACAACATAGGTACAACAGTTTTTCCATCGTATTACAGGAATAATTGCAACCAGTGTGAATGTACAGGTCATTTTTACGTTCCGGGCAACCTAGGCTTCACTCTAGGGCGTTGCTCCACCAGATCGAATAGTTAGTTCCTAAGAAGTCTACGCCAGAAGCATAAAATACAATAAAAATACAACAGCTTTTCCATCGTATAGAATGAATGATTGCAAACAGTCGGAAAGTTATGGTCATTTCTACGTTCCGGGCAACCTAGGCTTCACTCTAGGGCGTTGTTCCGCCACATCGAATAGCTACGGCCTTAGAAGTCAACGCCAGAAACATAAAACACAATATAAATACAACAGCTTTTCCATCGTATAAAACGAATAATTGCAATCAGTGTGAAAGTAATGGCCATTTCTACGTTCAGGGCATCCTAGACCTAACTCTGAGGCATTGCTCCACCAGATCTAATACATAGGGCCATAGAAGTCAACGCCAGAAGAATAAAGCACAATCAAAATCCAACAGTTTGTCTATCGTATAACAGGAATAATTGCAACAAGCGTGAAGGTAATGGTCATTTCTACGATCCGGGCAACCTAGGTTTTGCTCTAGGGCGTTGCTCCACCAGATCGAATAGTTAGGGCCTTAAAAGTCAACGCCCGAAGCATAAAATACAAAATAAATACAACAGTTTTTCCATTGTATAACAGGAATAACTGCAACCAGTATGAAAGTTATGGTCATTTCTACGTTCCGGCCAAACTAGGCTTCACTCTAGGGCGTTGCCCCACCACATCGAATAGCTACGGCCTTAGGAGTCAACGCCAGAAGCATAAAATGCAATATAAATACAACAGTTTTCCCATCGTATAAAACGAATAATTGCAACCAGTATGAAAGTTATGGTCATTTCTACGTTCCGGCCAAACTAGGCTTCACCCTAGGGCGTTGTTCCACCAGATCGAATAGTTAGGGCCTAAGAAGTCAACGCCAGAAGCATAAAATACAATATAAATACAACAGCTTTTCGATCGTATATGATGTATATTTGCAAACAGTGTGAAAGTAAAGGCCATTTCTATGTTCCGGGCAACCTAGGCTTCAGTTTAGGGCGTTGCTCTACCAGATCGAATAGTTAGGTACTTAGAATTCGACGCAGGAAGCATAAAATACAACATAGGTACAACAGTTTTTCCATCGTATTACAGGAATAATTGCAACCAGTGTGAATGTACAGGTCATTTTTACGTTCCGGGCAACCTAGGCTTCACTCTAGGGCGTTGCTCCACCAGATCGAATAGTTAGGGCCTAAGAAGTGTACGCCAGAAGCATAAAATACAATATAAATACAACAGCTTTTCCATCGTATAAAATGAATGATTGCAAACAGTGTGAAAGTTATGGTCATTTCTACGTTCCGGGCAACCTAGGCTTAACTGTAGGGCGCTGCTCCACCACATCGAATAGCTACGGCCAGAGAAGTCAACTCCAGAAGCATAAAATACAATATAAATACAACAGCTTTTCCATCGTATAAAATGAATGATTGCAAACAGTGTGAAAGTTACGGTCATTTCTACGTTCCGGGCAACCTATCCTTAACTCCAGGGCGTTGCTGCACCAGATCGAATAGTTAGGGGCTTTGAATACAACGCCAGGAGCATAAAACACAATAAAAATGCAACAGTTTTTCCATCGTATAACAGGAAAGCTGCAATCAGTGTGAATGTACTGGACATTTCTATGTTCCACGTATCCTAGGCTTCACTCTAGGGCGTTGCTCCGCTAGATCGAGTAGCTAGGGACTTAGAATTCAACGCCAGAAGAATAAGATACAACACAAGTACAACAGTTTTTCCATCGTATAAAATGTATAATTGCAAGCAGTGTGAAGGTAACGGTCATTTCTACGTTCCGGGTAACCTAGGCTTCACTCAAGAGCGTTGCTCCACCAGTTCGAATAGTTAGCGCCTTAGAAGTCAACGCCCGAAGCTTAAAATACAATAAAAATACAACAGTCTTCCATCGTACAAAATGTATAATTGCAAGCAATGTGAAGGTAATGGTCATTTCTACGTTCCGGGCAACCTAGGCTTCACTCTAGAGCGTTGCTCCACCAGATCGAATAGTTAGGGCCTAAGAAGTGTACGCCAGAAGCATAAAATACAATATAAATACAACAGCTTTTCCATCGTATAAAATGAATGATTGCAAACAGTGTGAAAGTTATGGTCATTTCTACGTTCCGGGCAACCTAGGCTTAACTGTAGGGCGCTGCTCCACCACATCGAATAGCTACGGCCAGAGAAGTCAACTCCAGAAGCATAAAATACAATATAAATACAACAGCTTTTCCATCGTATAAAATGAATGATTGCAAACAGTGTGAAAGTTACGGTCATTTCTACGTTCCGGGCAACCTATCCTTAACTCCAGGGCGTTGCTGCACCAGATCGAATAGTTAGGGGCTTTGAATACAACGCCAGGAGCATAAAACACAATAAAAATGCAACAGTTTTTCCATCGTATAACAGGAAAGCTGCAATCAGTGTGAATGTACTGGACATTTCTATGTTCCACGTATCCTAGGCTTCACTCTAGGGCGTTGCTCCGCTAGATCGAGTAGCTAGGGACTTAGAATTCAACGCCAGAAGAATAAGATACAACACAAGTACAACAGTTTTTCCATCGTATTAAAGGAATAATTGCAACCAGTGTGAATGTACAGGTCATTTTTACGTTCCGGGCAACCTAGGCTTCACTCTAAGGCGTTGCTCCACCAGATCGAATAGTTAGTTCCTAAGAAGTCTACGCCAGAAGCATAAAATACAATAAAAATACAACAGCATTTCCATCGTATAGAATGAATGATTGCAAACAGTCGGAAAGTTATGGTCATTTCTACGTTCCGGGCAACCTAGGCTTCACTCTAGGGCGTTGTTCCGCCATATCGAATAGCTACGGCCTTAGAAGTCAACGCCAGAAACATAAAACACAATATAAATACAACAGCTTTTCCATCGTATAAAACGAATAATTGCAATCAGTGTGAAAGTAATGGCCATTTCTACGTTCAGGGCATCCTAGACCTAACTCTGAGGCATTGCTCCACCAGATCTAATACATAGGGCCATAGAAGTCAACGCCAGAAGAATAAAGCACAATCAAAATCCAACAGTTTGTCTATCGTATAACAGGAATAATTGCAACAAGCGTGAAGGTAATGGTCATTTCTACGATCCGGGCAACCTAGGTTTTGCTCTAGGGCGTTGCTCCACCAGATCGAATAGTTAGGGCCTTAAAAGTCAACGCCCGAAGCATAAAATACAAAATAAATACAACAGTTTTTCCATTGTATAACAGGAATAACTGCAACCAGTATGAAAGTTATGGTCATTTCTACGTTCCGGCCAAACTAGGCTTCACTCTAGGGCGTTGCCCCACCACATCGAATAGCTACGGCCTTAGGAGTCAACGCCAGAAGCATAAAATGCAATATAAATACAACAGCTTTTCCATCGTATAACAGGAATAATTGCAACCAGTGTGAAAGTACAGGTCATTTCTACGTTCCGGGCAACCTAGGTTTCGCTCTAGGACGCTGCTCCACCTGATCGAATAGTTAGGGCCTAAGAAGTCAACGTCAGAAGCATAAAATACGATGTATGTACAACAGTTTTACCATCGTATAAAGTGAATAATCGCAAACAGTGTGAAGGTAATGGTCATTTCTACGTTCCGGGCAACCTAGGCATCACTCTAGGGCGTTGCTCCACCAGATCGAATAGCTAGGGACTTAGAATTCAACGCCCGAAGAATAAAATACAACATAAGCACAACAGTTTTACCATCGTATAAAATGAATAATCGCAAGCAGTGTGAAGGTAATGGTCATTTCCACGTTCCGGGCAACCTAGGCTTCACTCTAGGGCGTTGCTCCACCAGATCGAATAGTTAGGGCCTAAGAAGTCAACGCCAGAAGGATAAAATACAACATAAGTATAACAGTTTTTCCATCGTATAAAATGTATATTTGCAAACAGTGTGAAAGTAAAGGTCATTTCTACGTTCCGGGCAACCTGGGCCTCACTCTAGGGCGTTGTTACACCAGATAGAATAGCAACGGCCTTGGGAGTCAACGCCAGAGGCATAAAATACAAAATAAATACAACAGTTTTTCCACTGTATAACAAGAATAATTGCAACCAGTGTGAAAGTGATGGTCATTTCTACATTCCGGGCAACCTAGGCTCCACTCTAGGGCGTTGCTCCACCAGATTGAATAGTTAGGGACTTAGAATTCGACGCCAGAAGCATAAAATACAACATAAGTACAACAGTTTTCCCATCGTATAACAGGAATAAGTGCAACCAGTGTGAAAGTACAGGTCATTTCTACGTTCCGGGCAACCTAGGCTTCACTCTAGGGCGTTGCTCCACCATATCGAATAGCTACGGCCTTAGAAGCCAACGCCAGGAGCATCAAATACAAAATAAATACAACAGTCTTTCCGTCGTAAAACAGGAATAATTGCGCGCAGTGTGAAAGAAATGGCTATTTCTACATCCAGCGCAACATAGGTTTCACTCTATGGCGTGCTCCACCAGATCGAATAGTTAGGGGCTTAGAAAACAAGGCCAGACGCATCAAATATAATAAAAATACAACAGGTTTTCCATTGTTCAAAACGAATAATTGCAACCAGTGTGAAAGTAATGGTCATTTCTACGTTCCGGGCAACATAGGCTTCACTCTTGGACGTTGCTCCAAGAGATCGAATAGCTAGGACCTTAGATGTCAACGCCTGAAGCATAATATACAATAAAAATACAACAGTTTATTCATCGTATAACAGGAATAATTGCAACAAGCCTGAAGGTAATGGTCATTTCTACGTTCCGGCAATCTAGGCTTCTCTCTAGGGCGTTGCACCACCAGTTCGAATAGTTAGGGCCTAACAAGTCAACGCCAGAAGCATAAAATACATTAGAAATACAACAGCTTATCCATCGTATAAATCGAATAATTGCAATCAGTATGAAAGTTATGGTCATTTATACGTTCCGGGCAACCAAGGGTTCACTCTAGGACGTTGGTCCACCAGATCCAATAGCTAGTGCCTAAGAAGTCAACGACAGAAGCACCAAACACAAAATAAATACAACAGCTTTTCCATCGTATAAAACGAGTAATTGCAACCAGTGTGAAAGTAATGGTCATTTCTACGTTCCGGCCAAACTAGGCTTCACCCTAGGGCGTTGTTCCACCAGATCGAATAGTTAGGGCCTAAGAAGTCAACGCCAGAAGCATAAAATACAATATAAATACAACAGCTTTTCGATCGTATATGATGTATATTTGCAAACAGTGTGAAAGTAAAGGTCATTTCTATGTTCCGGGCAACCTAGGCTTCAGTTTAGGGCGTTGCTCTACCAGATCGAATAGTTAGGTACTTAGAATTCGACGCAGGAAGCATAAAATACAACATAGGTACAACAGTTTTTCCATCGTATTACAGGAATAATTGCAACCAGTGTGAATGTACAGGTCATTTTTACGTTCCGGGCAACCTAGGCTTCACTCTAGGGCGTTGCTCCACCAGATCGAATAGTTAGTTCCTAAGAAGTCTACGCCAGAAGCATAAAATACAATAAAAATACAACAGCTTTTCCATCGTATAGAATGAATGATTGCAAACAGTCGGAAAGTTATGGTCATTTCTACGTTCCGGGCAACCTAGGCTTCACTCTAGGGCGTTGTTCCGCCACATCGAATAGCTACGGCCTTAGAAGTCAACGCCAGAAACATAAAACACAATATAAATACAACAGCTTTTCCATCGTATAAAACGAATAATTGCAATCAGTGTGAAAGTAATGGCCATTTCTACGTTCAGGGCATCCTAGACCTAACTCTGAGGCATTGCTCCACCAGATCTAATACATAGGGCCATAGAAGTCAACGCCAGAAGAATAAAGCACAATCAAAATCCAACAGTTTGTCTATCGTATAACAGGAATAATTGCAACAAGCGTGAAGGTAATGGTCATTTCTACGATCCGGGCAACCTAGGTTTTGCTCTAGGGCGTTGCTCCACCAGATCGAATAGTTAGGGCCTTAAAAGTCAACGCCCGAAGCATAAAATACAAAATAAATACAACAGTTTTTCCATTGTATAACAGGAATAACTGCAACCAGTATGAAAGTTATGGTCATTTCTACGTTCCGGCCAAACTAGGCTTCACTCTAGGGCGTTGCCCCACCACATCGAATAGCTACGGCCTTAGGAGTCAACGCCAGAAGCATAAAATGCAATATAAATACAACAGTTTTCCCATCGTATAAAACGAATAATTGCAACCAGTATGAAAGTTATGGTCATTTCTACGTTCCGGCCAAACTAGGCTTCACCCTAGGGCGTTGTTCCACCAGATCGAATAGTTAGGGCCTAAGAAGTCAACGCCAGAAGCATAAAATACAATATAAATACAACAGCTTTTCGATCGTATATGATGTATATTTGCAAACAGTGTGAAAGTAAAGGCCATTTCTATGTTCCGGGCAACCTAGGCTTCAGTTTAGGGCGTTGCTCTACCAGATCGAATAGTTAGGTACTTAGAATTCGACGCAGGAAGCATAAAATACAACATAGGTACAACAGTTTTTCCATCGTATTACAGGAATAATTGCAACCAGTGTGAATGTACAGGTCATTTTTACGTTCCGGGCAACCTAGGCTTCACTCTAGGGCGTTGCTCCACCAGATCGAATAGTTAGGGCCTAAGAAGTGTACGCCAGAAGCATAAAATACAATATAAATACAACAGCTTTTCCATCGTATAAAATGAATGATTGCAAACAGTGTGAAAGTTATGGTCATTTCTACGTTCCGGGCAACCTAGGCTTAACTGTAGGGCGCTGCTCCACCACATCGAATAGCTACGGCCAGAGAAGTCAACTCCAGAAGCATAAAATACAATATAAATACAACAGCTTTTCCATCGTATAAAATGAATGATTGCAAACAGTGTGAAAGTTACGGTCATTTCTACGTTCCGGGCAACCTATCCTTAACTCCAGGGCGTTGCTGCACCAGATCGAATAGTTAGGGGCTTTGAATACAACGCCAGGAGCATAAAACACAATAAAAATGCAACAGTTTTTCCATCGTATAACAGGAAAGCTGCAATCAGTGTGAATGTACTGGACATTTCTATGTTCCACGTATCCTAGGCTTCACTCTAGGGCGTTGCTCCGCTAGATCGAGTAGCTAGGGACTTAGAATTCAACGCCAGAAGAATAAGATACAACACAAGTACAACAGTTTTTCCATCGTATAAAATGTATAATTGCAAGCAGTGTGAAGGTAACGGTCATTTCTACGTTCCGGGTAACCTAGGCTTCACTCAAGAGCGTTGCTCCACCAGTTCGAATAGTTAGCGCCTTAGAAGTCAACGCCCGAAGCTTAAAATACAATAAAAATACAACAGTCTTCCATCGTACAAAATGTATAATTGCAAGCAATGTGAAGGTAATGGTCATTTCTACGTTCCGGGCAACCTAGGCTTCACTCTAGAGCGTTGCGCCACCGGATCGAACAGTTAGGGCTTTAGAAGTCAACGCCCGAAGCATAAAATACAAAATAAATAGAACAGTTTTTCCATTGTATAAATCGTATAATTGCAACCAGTGTGAATGTTGTGGTCATTTCTACGTACCGGGCAACCTAGGCTTAACACTAGGGCGTTGCTCCACCAGGTCGAATAGTTCGGGACTTAGAATTTAACGCCAGAAGCATAAAATACAATAAAAACGCAACAGTTTTTCCATCGTATAACAGGAATAATTGCAACCAGTGTGAAAGTACAGGTCATTTCTACGTTCCGGGCAACCTAGGTTTCGCTCTAGGACGCTGCTCCACCTGATCGAATAGTTAGGGCCTAAGAAGTCAACGTCAGAAGCATAAAATACGATGTATGTACAACAGTTTTACCATCGTATAAAGTGAATAATCGCAAACAGTGTGAAGGTAATGGTCATTTCTACGTTCCGGGCAACCTAGGCATCACTCTAGGGCGTTGCTCCACCAGATCGAATAGCTAGGGACTTAGAATTCAACGCCCGAAGAATAAAATACAACATAAGCACAACAGTTTTACCATCGTATAAAATGAATAATCGCAAGCAGTGTGAAGGTAATGGTCATTTCCACGTTCCGGGCAACCTAGGCTTCACTCTAGGACGTTGCTCCACCAGATCGAATAGTTAGGGCCTAAGAAGTCAACGCCAGAAGGATAAAATACAACATAAGTATAACAGTTTTTCCATCGTATAAAATGTATATTTGCAAACAGTGTGAAAGTAAAGGTCATTTCTACGTTCCGGGCAACCTGGGCCTCACTCTAGGGCGTTGTTACACCAGATAGAATAGTTAGGGCCTAAGAAGTCAACGCCAGAAGCATAAATACAATATAAATACAACAGTCTTTCCATCGTATAAAACGAATAATTGCAACCAGTATGAAAGTTACTGTCATCTCTACGTTCCAGGCAACCCAGACTTCACCCTAGGGCGTTGGTCCACCAGATCGAATAGTTAGGGCCTTAGAAGCCAACGCCAGGAGCATCAAATACAAAATAAATACAACAGTCTTTCCGTCGTAAAACAGGAATAATTGCGCACAGTGTGAAAGAAATGGCTATTTCTACATCCAGCGCAACATAGGTTTCACTCTAGGGCGTGTTCCACCAGATCGAATAGTTAGGGGCTTAGAAAACAAGGCCAGACGCATCAAATATAATAAAAATACAACAGGTTTTCCATTGTTCAAAACGAATAATTGCAACCAGTGTGAAAGTAATGGTCATTTCTACGTTCCGGGCAACATAGGCTTCACTCTTGGACGTTGCTCCAAGAGATCGAATAGCTAGGACCTTAGATGTCAACGCCTGAAGCATAATATACAATAAAAATACAACAGTTTATTCATCGTATAACAGGAATAATTGCAACAAGCCTGAAGGTAATGGTCATTTCTACGTTCCGGGCAATCTAGGCTTCTCTCTAGGGCGTTGCTCCACCAGTTCGAATAGTTAGGGCCTAACAAGTCAACGCCAGAAGCATAAAATACAGTAGAAATACAACAGCTTATCCATCGTATAAATCGAATAATTGCAATCAGTATGAAAGTTATGGTCATTTATACGTTCCGGGCGACCCAGGGTTCACTCTAGGACGTTGGTCCACCAGATCCAATAGCTAGTGCCTAAGAAGTCAACGACAGAAGCACCAAACACAAAATAAATACAACAGCTTTTCCATCGTATAAAACGAGTAATTGCAACCAGCGTGAAAGTAATGGGCATTTCTGCGTTCCGGGCAACCTAGGCTTCACTCTAGGGCGTTGCCCCACCACATCGAATAGCTACGGCCTTGGAAGTCAACGCCTGAAGCATTAAATACAATAAAAATACAACAGTTTTTTCATCGTATATGATGTATATTTGCAAACAATGTGAAAGTAAAGGTCATTTCTACGTTCCGGGCAACCTAGTCTTCACTCTAGGGCGTTGCCCCACCACATCGATATGCTACGGCCTTAGAAGTCACCGCCTTAAGCATAAAATACAATAAAAATAGAACAGTTTTTTCATCGTATCAAAGGAATAATTGCAACCAGAGTGAATGTAATGTTCCTTTCTACGTTTCGGGCGACCTAGGCTTCACTCTAGGGCGTTGCTCCACCAGATCGAATAGCTAGGGCCTTAGATGTCAACGCCCGAAGCATAAAGTACAATAAAAGTACAACAGTTTTTCCATCGTATAACGGGAACAATTGCAACCAGTGTGAAGGTGATGGTCTAAACCACGTTCCGGGCAACCTAGGGTTCACTCTAGGGCGTTGCTCCACCAGATCGAATAGTTAGGGCCTAAGAAGTCTACGCCAGAAGCATAAAATACAATAAAAATACAACAGCATTTCCATCGTATAAAATGAATGATTGCAAACAGTCGGAAAGTTATGGTCATTTCTACGTTCCGGGCAACCTAGGCTTCACTCTAGGGCGTTGTTCCGCCACATCGAATAGCTACGGCCTTAGAAGTCAACGCCAGAAACATAAAATACAATATAAATACTACAGATTTTCCATCGTATAAAATGAATAATTGCAACCAGTGTGAAAGTAATGGCCATTTCTACGTTCCGGGCATCCTAGACCCAACTCTGAGGCATTGCTCCACCAGATCTAATACATAGGGCCTTAGAAGTCAACGCCAGAAGAATAAAGCACAATCAAAATCCAACAGTTTGTCTATCGTATAACAGGAATAATTGCAACAAGCGTGAAGGTAATGGTCATTTCTACGATCCGGGCAACCTAGGTTTTGCTCTAGGGCGTTGCTCCACCAGATCGAATAGTTAGGGCCTTAAAAGTCAACGCCCGAAGCATAAAATACAAAATAAATACAACAGTTTTTCCATTGTATAACAGGAATAACTGCAACCGGTATGAAAGTTATGGTCATTTCTACGTTCCGGCCAAACTAGGCTTCACTCTAGGGCGTTGCCCCACCACATCGAATAGCTACGGCCTTAGGAGTCAACGCCAGAAGCATAAAATGCAATATAAATACAACAGTTTTCCCATCGTATAAAACGAATAATTGCAACCAGTATGAAAGTTATGGTCATTTCTACGTTCCGGCCAAACTAGGCTTCACCCTAGGGCGTTGTTCCACCAGATCGAATAGTTAGGGCCTAAGAAGTCAACGCCAGAAGCATAAAATACAATATAAATACAACAGCTTTTCGATCGTATATGATGTATATTTACAAACAGTGTGAAAGTAAAGGTCATTTCTATGTTCCGGGTAACCTAGGCTTCAGTTTAGGGCGTTGCTCTACCAGATCGAATAGTTAGGTACTTAAAATTCGACGCAGGAAGCATAAAATACAACATAAGTACAACAGTTTTTCCATCGTATTACAGGAATAATTGCAACCAGTGTGAATGTACAGGTCATTTTTACGTTCCGGGCAACCTAGGCTTCACTCTAGGGCGTTGCTCCACCAGATCGAATAGTTAGGGCCTTAAAAGTCAACGCCCGAAGCATAAAATACAAAATAAATACTACAGTTTTTCCATTGTATAACAGGAATAACTGCAACCAGTGTGAAGGTATTGGTCATTTCTACGTTCCGGGTAACCTAGGCTTCACTCTAGGGCGTTGCTCCACCAGATCGAATAGCTAGGGACTTAGAATTCAACGCCCGAAGAATAAAATACAACATAAGTACAACAGTTTTACCATCGTGTAAAATGAATAATCGCAAGCAGTGTGAAGGTAATGGTCATTTCCACGTTCCGGGCAACCTACGCTTCACTCTAGGGCGTTGTTCCACCACATCGAATAGCTACGCCCTTAGAAGTCAACGCCCGAAACATAAAATACAAAATAAATAGAACAGTTTTTCCATTGTATAAAACGAATAATTGCAACCAGTGTGAAGGTACAGGTCATTTCTACGTTTCGGGCGACCTAGGCTTCACTCTAGGGCGTTGCCCCACCAGATCGAATAGCTAGGGCCTTAGAAGTCAACGCCAGGAACATAAAATACAATATAAATACAACAGCTTTTCCATCGTATAAAACGAATACTTGCAACCAGTGTGAAAGTAATGGCCATTTCTACGTTCCGGGCATCCTAGACTTAACTCTGAGGCATTGCTCCACCAGATGTAATACATAGGGCCTTAGAAGTCAACGCCAGAAGAATAAAGTACAATCAAAATCCAACAGTTTGTCCATCGTATAACAGGCATAATTGCAACAAGCCTGAAGGTAATGGTCATTTCTACGTTCCGGGCAACCTAGGTTTTGCTCTAGGGCGTTGCTCCACCAGATCGAATAGTTAGGGCCTTAAAAGTCAACGCCCGAAGCATAAAATACAAAATAAATACAACAGTTTTACCATTGTATAACAGGAATAACTGCAACCAGTCTGAAAGTACTGGTCATTTCTACGTTCCGGGTAACCTAGGCTTCACTCTAGGGCGTTGCTCCTCCAGACCGAATAGCTAGGGACTTAGAATTCAACGCCCGAAGCATAAAATACAAAATAAATACAACAGTTTTACCATCGTATCAAGTGAATAATCGCAAACAGTGTGAAGGTAATGGTCATTTCCACGTTCCGGGCAACCTAGGCTTCACTCTAGGGCGTTGCTCCACCAGATCGAAGAGTTAGGGCCTAAGAAGTCAACGCCAGGAGCATAAAATACGATATATGTACAACAGTTTTTCCATGTATAAAATGAATAATTGCAAACAGTGAGGAAGTAATGGTCATTTCTACGTTCCGGGCAACCTAGGCTTCACTCTAGGGCGTTGCTCCACCTCATCGAATAGCTACGGCCTTAGAAGTCAACGCCTGAAGCATAAAATACGATAAAAATACAACAGTTTTTTCATCGTATATGATGTATATTTGCAAACAGTGTGAAAGTAAAGGTCATTTCTACGTTCCGCGCTACCTAGGCTTAACTGTAGGGCGTTGCTCCACCAGATCGAATAGCTAGGGTCTTCGAAGTCAACGCCAGAAGCATAAAATACAATAAAAATACAACAGTTTTTCCATCGTATAAAAGGAATAATTGCAACCAGTGTGAAAGTAATGGCCATTTCTGCGTTCCGGGCAACCTAGGCTTAACTCTAGGGCGTTGCCCCTCCACATCGATTAGCTACGGCCTTAGAAGTCACCGCCTTAAGCTTAAAATACAATAAAAATAGAACAGTTTTTTCATCGTATAACTGGAATAATTGCCACCAGAGTGAAAGTAATGGACATTTCTACGTTTCGGGCGACCTAGGCTTCACTCTAGGGCGTTGCTCCACCAGATCGAATAGCTAGGGACTTCGAAATCAACGCCAGAAGCATAAAATACAATAAAAATACAACAGTTTTTCCATCGTATAAAAGGAATAATTGCAACCAGTGTGAAAGTAATGGCCATTCCTGCGTTCCGGGCAACCTAGTCTTCACTCTAGGGCGTTGCCCCACCACATCGATTAGCTGCGGCCTTAGAAGTCACCGCGTTAAGCATAAAATACAATAATAATAGAACAGTTTTTTCATCGTATCAAAGGAATAATGGTAACCAGAGTGAAAGTAATGGTCATTTCTACGTTTCAGGCGACCTAGGCTTCACTCTAGGGCGTTGCTCCACCAGATCGCATAGCTAGGGCCTTAGAAGTCAACGCCCGAAACCTAAAGTACAATAAAGGTACAACAGTTTTTCCATCGTAAAGCGGGAATAATTGCAACCAGTGTGAAGGTGATGGTCTAAACCACGTTCCGGGCAACCTAGGGTTCACTCTAGGGCGTTGGTCCACCAGATCCAATAGCTAGGGCCTAAGAAGTCAACGCCAGGAGCACCAAATACAAAATAAATGCAACAGTTTTTCCATCGTATAAAACTAATAATTGCAACCAGTATGAAAACTATGGTCATTTCTACGGTCCGGGCAACCTAGGCTTCACTCTAGGGCGTTGCTCAACCACCTCGAATAGCTACGGCCCTAGAAGACAACGCCATAACTATAAAATACAATATAAATACAACAGTCTTTCCATCGTATAAAACGAATAATTGCAACCAGTCTGATAGTTATGGTCATTTCTACGTTCCGGGCAACCTAGTCTTCACCCTAGGGCGTTGCTCCACCAGATCGAAGAGTTAGGGCCTAAGAAGTCAACGCCAGGAGCATAAAATACGATATATGTACAACAGCTTTTCCATGTATAAAATGACTAATTGCATACAGTGAGGAAGTAATGGTTATTTCTACGTTCCGGGCAACCTAGGTTTCACTCTAGGGCGTTGCTCCACCACATCGAATAGCTACGGCCTTAGAAGTCAACGCCTGAAGCATAGAATACGATAAAAATACAACAGTTCTTTCATCGTATATGATGTATATTTGCAAACAGTGTGAAAGTAAAGGTCATTTCTACGCTCTGGGCTACCTAGGCTTAACTGTAGGGCGTTGCTCCACCAGATCGAATAGCTAGGGACTTCGAAGTCAACGCCAGAAGCATAAAATACAATAAAAATACAACAGTTTTTCCATCGTATAAAAGGAATAATTGCAACCAGTGTGAAAGTAATGGCCATTTCTGCGTTCCGGGCGACCTAGGATTAACTCTAGGGCGTTGCCCCTCCACATCGATTAGCTACGGCCTTAGAAGTCACCGCCTTAAGTATTAAATTCAATAAAAATAGAACAGTTTTTTCATCGTGTAACAGGAATAATTGCCACCAGAGTGAAAGTAATGGTCATTTCTAGGTTTCGGGCGACCTAGGCTTCACTCTAGGGCGTTGCTCCACCAGATCGAATAGCTAGGGACTTAGAATTCAACGCCCGAAGAATAAAATACAACATAAGTACAACAGTTTTACCATCGTGTAAAATGAATAATCGCAAGCAGTGTGAAGGTAATGGTCATTTCCACGTTCCGGGCAACCTACGCTTCACTCTAGGGCGTTGTTCCACCACATCGAATAGCTACGCCCTTAGAAGTCAACGCCCGAAACATAAAATACAAAATAAATAGAACAGTTTTTCCATTGTATAAAACGAATAATTGCAACCAGTGTGAAGGTACAGGTCATTTCTACGTTCCGGGCAACCTAGGATTCACCCTAGAGCGTTGCGCCACCATTTCGAATAGTTAGGGCCTCAGAAGTCAACGCCCGAAGCATAAAATACAAAATAAATAGAACAGTTTTTCCATCGTATAAAACGAATAATTGCAACCCGTGTGAAAGTAATGGCCATTTCTGCGTTCCGAGAAACCTAGGCTTCACTCTAGGGCGTTGCCCCACCACATCGAATAGCTACTGCCTTAGAAGTCACCGCCTTAAGCTTTAAATACAATAAAAATAGAACAGTTTTTTCATCGTATAACTGGAATAATTGCCACCAGAGTGAAAGTAATGGTCATTTCTACGTTTCGGGCGACCTAGGCTTCACTCTAGGGCGTTGCCCCACCAGATCGAATAGCTAGGGCCTTAGAAGTCAACGCCAGAAACATAAAATACAATATAAATACAACAGCTTTTCCATCGTATAAAACGAATACTTGCAACCAGTGTGAAAGTAATGGCCATTTCTACGTTCCGGGCATCCTAGACTTAACTCTGAGGCATTGCTCCACCAGATGTAATACATAGGGCCTTAGAAGTCAACGCCAGAAGAATAAAGTACAATCAAAATCCAACAGTTTGTCCATCGTATAACAGGAATAATTGCAACAAGCCTGAAGGTAATGGTCATTTCTACGTTCCGGGCAACCTAGGTTTTGCTCTAGGGCGTTGCTCCACCAGATCGAATAGTTAGGGCCTTAAAAGTCAACGCCCGAAGCATAAAATACAAAATAAATACAACAGTTTTACCATTGTATAACAGGAATAACTGCAACCAGTCTGAAAGTACTGGTCATTTCTACGTTCCGGGTAACCTAGGCTTCACTCTAGGGCGTTGCTCCTCCAGACCGAATAGCTAGGGACTTAGAATTCAACGCCCGAAGCATAAAATACAAAATAAATACAACAGTTTTACCATCGTATCAAGTGAATAATCGCAAACAGTGTGAAGGTAATGGTCATTTCCACGTTCCGGGCAACCTAGGCTTCACTCTAGGGCGTTGCTCCACCAGATCGAAGAGTTAGGGCCTAAGAAGTCAACGCCAGGAGCATAAAATACGATATATGTACAACAGTTTTTCCATGTATAAAATGAATAATTGCAAACAGTGAGGAAGTAATGGTCATTTCTACGTTCCGGGCAACCTAGGCTTCACTCTAGGGCGTTGCTCCACCTCATCGAATAGCTACGGCCTTAGAAGTCAACGCCTGAAGCATAAAATACGATAAAAATACAACAGTTTTTTCATCGTATATGATGTATATTTGCAAACAGTGTGAAAGTAAAGGTCATTTCTACGTTCCGCGCTACCTAGGCTTAACTGTAGGGCGTTGCTCCACCAGATCGAATAGCTAGGGTCTTCGAAGTCAACGCCAGAAGCATAAAATACAATAAAAATACAACAGTTTTTCCATCGTATAAAAGGAATAATTGCAACCAGTGTGAAAGTAATGGCCATTTCTGCGTTCCGGGCAACCTAGGCTTAACTCTAGGGCGTTGCCCCTCCACATCGATTAGCTACGGCCTTAGAAGTCACCGCCTTAAGCTTAAAATACAATAAAAATAGAACAGTTTTTTCATCGTATAACTGGAATAATTGCCACCAGAGTGAAAGTAATGGACATTTCTACGTTTCGGGCGACCTAGGCTTCACTCTAGGGCGTTGCTCCACCAGATCGAATAGCTAGGGACTTCGAAATCAACGCCAGAAGCATAAAATACAATAAAAATACAACAGTTTTTCCATCGTATAAAAGGAATAATTGCAACCAGTGTGAAAGTAATGGCCATTCCTGCGTTCCGGGCAACCTAGTCTTCACTCTAGGGCGTTGCCCCACCACATCGATTAGCTGCGGCCTTAGAAGTCACCGCGTTAAGCATAAAATACAATAATAATAGAACAGTTTTTTCATCGTATCAAAGGAATAATGGTAACCAGAGTGAAAGTAATGGTCATTTCTACGTTTCAGGCGACCTAGGCTTCACTCTAGGGCGTTGCTCCACCAGATCGCATAGCTAGGGCCTTAGAAGTCAACGCCCGAAACCTAAAGTACAATAAAGGTACAACAGTTTTTCCATCGTAAAGCGGGAATAATTGCAACCAGTGTGAAGGTGATGGTCTAAACCACGTTCCGGGCAACCTAGGGTTCACTCTAGGGCGTTGGTCCACCAGATCCAATAGCTAGGGCCTAAGAAGTCAACGCCAGGAGCACCAAATACAAAATAAATGCAACAGTTTTTCCATCGTATAAAACTAATAATTGCAACCAGTATGAAAACTATGGTCATTTCTACGGTCCGGGCAACCTAGGCTTCACTCTAGGGCGTTGCTCAACCACCTCGAATAGCTACGGCCCTAGAAGACAACGCCATAACTATAAAATACAATATAAATACAACAGTCTTTCCATCGTATAAAACGAATAATTGCAACCAGTCTGATAGTTATGGTCATTTCTACGTTCCGGGCAACCTAGTCTTCACCCTAGGGCGTTGCTCCACCAGATCGAAAAGCAAGGGACTTAGAAGTCAACGCCAGAAGCATAGAATACAATATAAATACAACAGATTTTCCATCGTCTATAATGTATATTTGCAAACAGTGTGAAAGTAAAGGTCATTTCTACGTTCCGGGAAACCTAGACTTAACTGTAGGGCGTTACTCCACCAGATCGCATAGTTAGGGACCTAGATGTCAACGCCAGAAGCATAAAATACAAAAAAATGCAACAGTTTTTCCATCGTATAAGAGGAATGACTGCAACCAGTGTGAAAGTACTGGTCATTTCTACGTTCCGGGTAACCTAGGCTTCGCTCAATGGCGTTGCTCCACCAGATCGAAAAGCAAGGGACTTAGAAGTCAACGCCAGAAGCATAAAATACAATAAAAATACAACAGTTTTTCCATCGTATAAAACGAATAATTGCAAACAGTGTGGAAGTAATGGTCATTTCTACTTTCCGGGCAACCTGGGCTTCACTCTAGGGCGTTGCTCCACCATATCGAATAGCTACGGCCTTAGAAGTCAACGGCTGAAGCATAAAATATAATATAAATACAACAGTTTTTCCATCGTATAACAGGAATAAATGCAACCAGTGTGAAAGGCATGGTCATTTCTACGTTCCGCGCAACCTAGGCTTCACTCTAGGGCGTTGCTCCACCATATCGAACAGCTACGGCCTTAGAAGTCAACGTCTGGAGCATAAAATACATCATAAATACAACAGTTTTCCCACTGTATAACAGGAATAATTGCAACCAGTGTGAAAGTACATGTCATTTCTACGTTCCGGGCAACCTAGGCTTCGCTCAAGGGCGTTGCCCCAACAGATCGAAAAGCAAGGGACTTAGAAGTCAACTACGGAAGCATAAAATACAATAAGAATACAACAGTTTTACCATCGTATAAAATGAATAATGGCAAACAGTGTGAAGGTAATGGTCATTTCTACTTTCCGGGCAACCTAGGCTTCAATCTAGGGCGTTGTTCCACCACATCGAATAGCTGCGGCCTTAGAAGTCAACGCGAGAAACATAAAATACAATACAAATACAACAGTTTTTCCATCGTATAAATCGAATAATTCCAACCAGTAGGAGAGTAATGGCCATTTCTACGTTCCGGGCGTCCTAGACTTAACTCTGAGGCATTGCTCCACCAGATCGAATAGCTACGGCCTTAGAAGTCAACGCCAGAAGCACCAAATACAAAATAAATACAACAGTTTTTCCATCGTATAAAACGAATAATTGCAACCAGTATGAAAGTTATGGTCATTTCTACGTTCCGGGCAACCTAGGCTTCACCCTAGGGCGATGCTCCACCTGACCGAATAGCTAGTGACTAAGAAGTCAACGCCAGAAGCATAAAACACGATATTTGTACAACAGTTTTACCATCGTATAAAATGAATAATCGCAAACAGTGTGAGGTAATGGTCATTTCTACGTTCCGGGCAACCTAGGCTTCACTCTAGGGTATTGCTCCACCAGATCGAATAGTTAGGGCCTAAGAAGTCAACGCCAGAAGCATAAAATACAATAAAAATGCAACAGTTTTTCCGTCGTATAAAACGAATAATTGAAACCAGTGTGAAAGTTATGGTCTTTCTACGTTCCGCGCAACCTAGGCTTCACACCTGGGCGTTGCTCCACCAGATCCAATAGTTAGGACCTAAGAAGTCAGCGCCAGAAGCATAAAATACAAAATAGATACAACAGCTTTTCCATGGTAAATATAATGTATATTTGCAAACAGTGTGAAGGTAATGGTCATTTCTACGTTCCGGGCAAGCTAGGCTTCACTGCAGGGCGTTGCTCCACCATATCGAATATTTAGGGACTTTGAATACAACGCCAGAAGCATAAAATGCAATACAAATGCAACAGTTTTTCCATCGTATAACAGGAAAGCTGCAAGCAGTGTGAAAGTACGGGACATTTCTATGTTCCGGGTAACCTAGACTCCACTCTAGGGCGTTGCTCCACCTGGTCGAATAGGTAGGGACTTAGAATTCAACGCCAGTAGAATAAACTACAACATAAGTACAGCAGTTTTTCCGTCGTATAAAATGTATAATTGCAACAGCGTGAATGTAATGGTCATTTCTACGTTCCGGGCAACCTAGGCTTCACTCTAGGGCGTCGTTCCAACAGATCGAATAGTTAGGGCCTAAGAAGTCGACGCCAGAAGCATAAAATACAATATAAATACAACAGCTTTTCCATCGACTATGATGTATATTTGCAAAGAGCGTGAAAGTAAAGGTCATTTCTACGTTCCGGGCAACCTAGGCTTAACTGCAGGGCGTTGCTCCACCAGATCGCATAGTTAGGGACTTTGAATACAACGCCAGAAGCATAAAATACAATAAAAATGCAAGAGTTTTTCCATTGTATAACAGGAATAAATGCAACCAGTGTGAAAGTACAGGTCATTTCTACGTTCCGGGCAACCTAGGCTTCGCTCAAGGGCGTTGCTCCACCAGATCGAAAAGCAAGGGACTTAGAAGACAACGCCAGAACCATAAAAAACAATAAAAAGACAACAGTTCTTCCATCGTATAAAATGAATAATTGCAAACAGTGTGGAAGTAATGGTCATTTCTACTTTCCGGGCAACCTAGGCTTCACTCTAGGGCGTTGCTCCACCATATCGAATAGCTACGGCCTTAGAAGTCAACGGCTGAAGCATAAAATATAATATAAATACAACAGTTTTTCCATCGTATAACAGGAATAAACGCAACCAGTGTGAAAGGCATGGTCATTTCTACGTTCCGCGCAACCTAGGCTTCACTCTAGGGCGTTGCTCCACCACATCGAATAGCAACGGCCTTGGGAGTCAACGCCAGAGGCATAAAATACAAAATAAATACAACAGTTTTTCCACTGTATAACAAGAATAATTGCAACCAGTGTGAAAGTGATGGTCATTTCTACATTCCGGGCAACCTAGGCTCCACTCTAGGGCGTTGCTCCACCAGATTGAATAGTTAGGGACTTAGAATTCGACGCCAGAAGCATAAAATACAACATAAGTACAACAGTTTTCCCATCGTATAACAGGAATAAGTGCAACCAGTGTGAAAGTACAGGTCATTTCTACGTTCCTGGCAACCTAGGCTTCACTCTAGGGCGTTGCTCCACCATATCGAATAGCTACGGCCTTAGAAGCCAACGCCAGGAGCATCAAATACAAAATAAATACAACAGTCTTTCCGTCGTAAAACAGGAATAATTGCGCGCAGTGTGAAAGAAATGGCTATTTCTACATCCAGCGCAACATAGGTTTCACTCTATGGCGTGCTCCACCAGATCGAATAGTTAGGGGCTTAGAAAACAAGGCCAGACGCATCAAATATAATAAAAATACAACAGGTTTTCCATTGTTCAAAACGAATAATTGCAACCAGTGTGAAAGTAATGGTCATTTCTACGTTCCGGGCAACATAGGCTTCACTCTTGGACGTTGCTCCAAGAGATCGAATAGCTAGGACCTTAGATGTCAACGCCTGAAGCATAATATACAATAAAAATACAACAGTTTATTCATCGTATAACAGGAATAATTGCAACAAGCCTGAAGGTAATGGTCATTTCTACGTTCCGGCAATCTAGGCTTCTCTCTAGGGCGTTGCACCACCAGTTCGAATAGTTAGGGCCTAACAAGTCAACGCCAGAAGCATAAAATACATTAGAAATACAACAGCTTATCCATCGTATAAATCGAATAATTGCAATCAGTATGAAAGTTATGGTCATTTATACGTTCCGGGCAACCAAGGGTTCACTCTAGGACGTTGGTCCACCAGATCCAATAGCTAGTGCCTAAGAAGTCAACGACAGAAGCACCAAACACAAAATAAATACAACAGCTTTTCCATCGTATAAAACGAGTAATTGCAACCAGTGTGAAAGTAATGGGCATTTCTGCGTTCCGGGCAACCTAGGCTTCACTCTAGGGCGTTGCCCCACCACATCGAATAGCTACGGCCTTGGAAGTCAACGCCTGAAGCATAAAATACAATAAAAATACAACAGTTTTTTCATCGTATATGATGTATATTTGCAAACAGTGTGAAAGTAAAGGTCATTTCTACGTTCTGGGCAACCTAGGCTTAACTGTAGGGCGTTGCTCCACCAGATCGAATAGCTAGGGACTTCGAAGTCAACGCCAGAAGCATAAAATACAATAAAAATACAACAGTTTTTCCATCGTATAAAAGGAATAATTGCAACCAGTGTGAAAGTAATGGCCATTTCTGCGTTCCGGGCGACCTAGGATTAACTCTAGGGCGTTGCCCCTCCACATCGATTAGCTACGGCCTTAGAAGTCACCGCCTTAAGTATTAAATTCAATAAAAATAGAACAGTTTTTTCATCGTGTAACAGGAATAATTGCCACCAGAGTGAAAGTAATGGTCATTTCTAGGTTTCGGGCGACCTAGGCTTCACTCTAGGGCGTTGCTCCACCAGATCGAATAGCTAGGGACTTAGAATTCAACGCCCGAAGAATAAAATACAACATAAGTACAACAGTTTTACCATCGTGTAAAATGAATAATCGCAAGCAGTGTGAAGGTAATGGTCATTTCCACGTTCCGGGCAACCTACGCTTCACTCTAGGGCGTTGTTCCACCACATCGAATAGCTACGCCCTTAGAAGTCAACGCCCGAAACATAAAATACAAAATAAATAGAACAGTTTTTCCATTGTATAAAACGAATAATTGCAACCAGTGTGAAGGTACAGGTCATTTCTACGTTCCGGGCAACCTAGGATTCACCCTAGAGCGTTGCGCCACCATTTCGAATAGTTAGGGCCTCAGAAGTCAACGCCCGAAGCATAAAATACAAAATAAATAGAACAGTTTTTCCATCGTATAAAACGAATAATTGCAACCCGTGTGAAAGTAATGGCCATTTCTGCGTTCCGAGAAACCTAGGCTTCACTCTAGGGCGTTGCCCCACCACATCGAATAGCTACTGCCTTAGAAGTCACCGCCTTAAGCTTTAAATACAATAAAAATAGAACAGTTTTTTCATCGTATAACTGGAATAATTGCCACCAGAGTGAAAGTAATGGTCATTTCTACGTTTCGGGCGACCTAGGCTTCACTCTAGGGCGTTGCCCCACCAGATCGAATAGCTAGGGCCTTAGAAGTCAACGCCAGAAACATAAAATACAATATAAATACAACAGCTTTTCCATCGTATAAAACGAATACTTGCAACCAGTGTGAAAGTAATGGCCATTTCTACGTTCCGGGCATCCTAGACTTAACTCTGAGGCATTGCTCCACCAGATGTAATACATAGGGCCTTAGAAGTCAACGCCAGAAGAATAAAGTACAATCAAAATCCAACAGTTTGTCCATCGTATAACAGGAATAATTGCAACAAGCCTGAAGGTAATGGTCATTTCTACGTTCCGGGCAACCTAGGTTTTGCTCTAGGGCGTTGCTCCACCAGATCGAATAGTTAGGGCCTTAAAAGTCAACGCCCGAAGCATAAAATACAAAATAAATACAACAGTTTTACCATTGTATAACAGGAATAACTGCAACCAGTCTGAAAGTACTGGTCATTTCTACGTTCCGGGTAACCTAGGCTTCACTCTAGGGCGTTGCTCCTCCAGACCGAATAGCTAGGGACTTAGAATTCAACGCCCGAAGCATAAAATACAAAATAAATACAACAGTTTTACCATCGTATCAAGTGAATAATCGCAAACAGTGTGAAGGTAATGGTCATTTCCACGTTCCGGGCAACCTAGGCTTCACTCTAGGGCGTTGCTCCACCAGATCGAAGAGTTAGGGCCTAAGAAGTCAACGCCAGGAGCATAAAATACGATATATGTACAACAGTTTTTCCATGTATAAAATGAATAATTGCAAACAGTGAGGAAGTAATGGTCATTTCTACGTTCCGGGCAACCTAGGCTTCACTCTAGGGCGTTGCTCCACCTCATCGAATAGCTACGGCCTTAGAAGTCAACGCCTGAAGCATAAAATACGATAAAAATACAACAGTTTTTTCATCGTATATGATGTATATTTGCAAACAGTGTGAAAGTAAAGGTCATTTCTACGTTCCGCGCTACCTAGGCTTAACTGTAGGGCGTTGCTCCACCAGATCGAATAGCTAGGGTCTTCGAAGTCAACGCCAGAAGCATAAAATACAATAAAAATACAACAGTTTTTCCATCGTATAAAAGGAATAATTGCAACCAGTGTGAAAGTAATGGCCATTTCTGCGTTCCGGGCAACCTAGGCTTAACTCTAGGGCGTTGCCCCTCCACATCGATTAGCTACGGCCTTAGAAGTCACCGCCTTAAGCTTAAAATACAATAAAAATAGAACAGTTTTTTCATCGTATAACTGGAATAATTGCCACCAGAGTGAAAGTAATGGACATTTCTACGTTTCGGGCGACCTAGGCTTCACTCTAGGGCGTTGCTCCACCAGATCGAATAGCTAGGGACTTCGAAATCAACGCCAGAAGCATAAAATACAATAAAAATACAACAGTTTTTCCATCGTATAAAAGGAATAATTGCAACCAGTGTGAAAGTAATGGCCATTCCTGCGTTCCGGGCAACCTAGTCTTCACTCTAGGGCGTTGCCCCACCACATCGATTAGCTGCGGCCTTAGAAGTCACCGCGTTAAGCATAAAATACAATAATAATAGAACAGTTTTTTCATCGTATCAAAGGAATAATGGTAACCAGAGTGAAAGTAATGGTCATTTCTACGTTTCAGGCGACCTAGGCTTCACTCTAGGGCGTTGCTCCACCAGATCGCATAGCTAGGGCCTTAGAAGTCAACGCCCGAAACCTAAAGTACAATAAAGGTACAACAGTTTTTCCATCGTAAAGCGGGAATAATTGCAACCAGTGTGAAGGTGATGGTCTAAACCACGTTCCGGGCAACCTAGGGTTCACTCTAGGGCGTTGGTCCACCAGATCCAATAGCTAGGGCCTAAGAAGTCAACGCCAGGAGCACCAAATACAAAATAAATGCAACAGTTTTTCCATCGTGTAAAACTAATAATTGCAACCAGTATGAAAACTATGGTCATTTCTACGGTCCGGGCAACCTAGGCTTCACTCTAGGGCGTTGCTCAACCACCTCGAATAGCTACGGCCCTAGAAGACAACGCCATAACTATAAAATACAATATAAATACAACAGTCTTTCCATCGTATAAAACGAATAATTGCAACCAGTCTGATAGTTATGGTCATTTCTACGTTCCGGGCAACCTAGTCTTCACCCTAGGGCGTTGCTCCACCAGATCGAAAAGCAAGGGACTTAGAAGTCAACGCCAGAAGCATAGAATACAATATAAATACAACAGATTTTCCATCGTCTATAATGTATATTTGCAAACAGTGTGAAAGTAAAGGTCATTTCTACGTTCCGGGAAACCTAGACTTAACTGTAGGGCGTTACTCCACCAGATCGCATAGTTAGGGACCTAGATGTCAACGCCAGAAGCATAAAATACAAAAAAATGCAACAGTTTTTCCATCGTATAAGAGGAATGACTGCAACCAGTGTGAAAGTACTGGTCATTTCTACGTTCCGGGTAACCTAGGCTTCGCTCAATGGCGTTGCTCCACCAGATCGAAAAGCAAGGGACTTAGAAGTCAACGCCAGAAGCATAAAATACAATAAAAATACAACAGTTTTTCCATCGTATAAAACGAATAATTGCAAACAGTGTGGAAGTAATGGTCATTTCTACTTTCCGGGCAACCTGGGCTTCACTCTAGGGCGTTGCTCCACCATATCGAATAGCTACGGCCTTAGAAGTCAACGGCTGAAGCATAAAATATAATATAAATACAACAGTTTTTCCATCGTATAACAGGAATAAATGCAACCAGTGTGAAAGGCATGGTCATTTCTACGTTCCGCGCAACCTAGGCTTCACTCTAGGGCGTTGCTCCACCATATCGAACAGCTACGGCCTTAGAAGTCAACGTCTGGAGCATAAAATACATCATAAATACAACAGTTTTCCCACTGTATAACAGGAATAATTGCAACCAGTGTGAAAGTACATGTCATTTCTACGTTCCGGGCAACCTAGGCTTCGCTCAAGGGCGTTGCCCCAACAGATCGAAAAGCAAGGGACTTAGAAGTCAACTACGGAAGCATAAAATACAATAAGAATACAACAGTTTTACCATCGTATAAAATGAATAATGGCAAACAGTGTGAAGGTAATGGTCATTTCTACTTTCCGGGCAACCTAGGCTTCAATCTAGGGCGTTGTTCCACCACATCGAATAGCTGCGGCCTTAGAAGTCAACGCGAGAAACATAAAATACAATACAAATACAACAGTTTTTCCATCGTATAAATCGAATAATTCCAACCAGTAGGAGAGTAATGGCCATTTCTACGTTCCGGGCGTCCTAGACTTAACTCTGAGGCATTGCTCCACCAGATCGAATAGCTACGGCCTTAGAAGTCAACGCCAGAAGCACCAAATACAAAATAAATACAACAGTTTTTCCATCGTATAAAACGAATAATTGCAACCAGTATGAAAGTTATGGTCATTTCTACGTTCCGGGCAACCTAGGCTTCACCCTAGGGCGATGCTCCACCTGACCGAATAGCTAGTGACTAAGAAGTCAACGCCAGAAGCATAAAACACGATATTTGTACAACAGTTTTACCATCGTATAAAATGAATAATCGCAAACAGTGTGAGGTAATGGTCATTTCTACGTTCCGGGCAACCTAGGCTTCACTCTAGGGTATTGCTCCACCAGATCGAATAGTTAGGGCCTAAGAAGTCAACGCCAGAAGCATAAAATACAATAAAAATGCAACAGTTTTTCCGTCGTATAAAACGAATAATTGAAACCAGTGTGAAAGTTATGGTCTTTCTACGTTCCGCGCAACCTAGGCTTCACACCTGGGCGTTGCTCCACCAGATCCAATAGTTAGGACCTAAGAAGTCAGCGCCAGAAGCATAAAATACAAAATAGATACAACAGCTTTTCCATGGTAAATATAATGTATATTTGCAAACAGTGTGAAGGTAATGGTCATTTCTACGTTCCGGGCAAGCTAGGCTTCACTGCAGGGCGTTGCTCCACCATATCGAATATTTAGGGACTTTGAATACAACGCCAGAAGCATAAAATGCAATACAAATGCAACAGTTTTTCCATCGTATAACAGGAAAGCTGCAAGCAGTGTGAAAGTACGGGACATTTCTATGTTCCGGGTAACCTAGACTCCACTCTAGGGCGTTGCTCCACCTGGTCGAATAGGTAGGGACTTAGAATTCAACGCCAGTAGAATAAACTACAACATAAGTACAGCAGTTTTTCCGTCGTATAAAATGTATAATTGCAACAGCGTGAATGTAATGGTCATTTCTACGTTCCGGGCAACCTAGGCTTCACTCTAGGGCGTCGTTCCAACAGATCGAATAGTTAGGGCCTAAGAAGTCGACGCCAGAAGCATAAAATACAATATAAATACAACAGCTTTTCCATCGACTATGATGTATATTTGCAAAGAGCGTGAAAGTAAAGGTCATTTCTACGTTCCGGGCAACCTAGGCTTAACTGCAGGGCGTTTCTCCACCAGATCGCATAGTTAGGGACTTTGAATACAACGCCAGAAGCATAAAATACAATAAAAATGCAAGAGTTTTTCCATTGTATAACAGGAATAAATGCAACCAGTGTGAAAGTACTGGTCATTTCTACGTTTCGGGTAACCTAGGCTTCTTTCTAGGGCTTCGCTCCACCAGATCGAATAGCTCGGGACTTAGAATTCAAAGCCAGAAGTATAAAATACAACATAAGTACAACAGTTTTACCATCGTATAAAATGAATAATCACAAACAGTGTGAAGGTAATGGTCATTTCTACGTTCCGGGCAACCTAGGCATCACTCTTGGGCGTTGCTCCACCAGATCGAATAGTTAGGGCCTTAGAAGTCAGCGCCCGAAACATAAAATACAATAAAAATACAACAGCTTTTATATCGTATATAATGTATATTTGCAAACAGTGTGAAAGTAAAGGTCATTTCTACGTTCCGGGCAACCTAGGCTTCACTCTATGGCGGTGCTCCACCAGATCGAAAAGTTAGGGCCTAAGAAGTCAACGCCAGAAGCATGAAATACAATATAAATACAACAGCTTTTCCATCGTCTATAATGTATATTTGGAAACAGTGTGAAAGCAACGGTCATTTCTACGTTCCGGGCAAACTAGGCTTCACTCTAGGGCGTTGCTCCACCAGATCGAATAGTTAGGGACTTAGAATTCGACTCCAGAATCATAAAATACAACATAAGTACAACAGTTTTCCCATCATATAACAGGAATAATTGCAACCAGTGTGAAAGTACAGGTCATTTCTACGTTCCGGGCAACCTAGGCTTCGCTCAAGGGCGTTGCTCCACCAGATCGAAAAGCAAGGGACTTAGAAGACAACGCCAGAACCATAAAAAACAATAAAAAGACAACAGTTCTTCCATCGTATAAAATGAATAATTGCAAACAGTGTGGAAGTAATGGTCATTTCTACTTTCCGGGCAACCTAGGCTTCACTCTAGGGCGTTGCTCCACCATATCGAATAGCTACGGCCTTAGAAGTCAACGGCTGAAGCATAAAATATAATATAAATACAACAGTTTTTCCATCGTATAACAGGAATAAACGCAACCAGTGTGAAAGGCATGGTCATTTCTACGTTCCGCGCAACCTAGGCTTCACTCTAGGGCGTTGCTCCACCACATCGAATAGCAACGGCCTTGGGAGTCAACGCCAGAGGCATAAAATACAAAATAAATACAACAGTTTTTCCACTGTATAACAAGAATAATTGCAACCAGTGTGAAAGTGATGGTCATTTCTACATTCCGGGCAACCTAGGCTCCACTCTAGGGCGTTGCTCCACCAGATTGAATAGTTAGGGACTTAGAATTCGACGCCAGAAGCATAAAATACAACATAAGTACAACAGTTTTCCCATCGTATAACAGGAATAAGTGCAACCAGTGTGAAAGTACAGGTCATTTCTACGTTCCTGGCAACCTAGGCTTCACTCTAGGGCGTTGCTCCACCATATCGAATAGCTACGGCCTTAGAAGCCAACGCCAGGAGCATCAAATACAAAATAAATACAACAGTCTTTCCGTCGTAAAACAGGAATAATTGCGCGCAGTGTGAAAGAAATGGCTATTTCTACATCCAGCGCAACATAGGTTTCACTCTATGGCGTGCTCCACCAGATCGAATAGTTAGGGGCTTAGAAAACAAGGCCAGACGCATCAAATATAATAAAAATACAACAGGTTTTCCATTGTTCAAAACGAATAATTGCAACCAGTGTGAAAGTAATGGTCATTTCTACGTTCCGGGCAACATAGGCTTCACTCTTGGACGTTGCTCCAAGAGATCGAATAGCTAGGACCTTAGATGTCAACGCCTGAAGCATAATATACAATAAAAATACAACAGTTTATTCATCGTATAACAGGAATAATTGCAACAAGCCTGAAGGTAATGGTCATTTCTACGTTCCGGCAATCTAGGCTTCTCTCTAGGGCGTTGCACCACCAGTTCGAATAGTTAGGGCCTAACAAGTCAACGCCAGAAGCATAAAATACATTAGAAATACAACAGCTTATCCATCGTATAAATCGAATAATTGCAATCAGTATGAAAGTTATGGTCATTTATACGTTCCGGGCAACCAAGGGTTCACTCTAGGACGTTGGTCCACCAGATCCAATAGCTAGTGCCTAAGAAGTCAACGACAGAAGCACCAAACACAAAATAAATACAACAGCTTTTCCATCGTATAAAACGAGTAATTGCAACCAGTGTGAAAGTAATGGGCATTTCTGCGTTCCGGGCAACCTAGGCTTCACTCTAGGGCGTTGCCCCACCACATCGAATAGCTACGGCCTTGGAAGTCAACGCCTGAAGCATAAAATACAATAAAAATACAACAGTTTTTTCATCGTATATGATGTATATTTGCAAACAGTGTGAAAGTAAAGGTCATTTCTACGTTCTGGGCAACCTAGGCTTAACTGTAGGGCGTTGCTCCACCAGATCGAATAGCTAGGGACTTAGAAGTCAGCGCCAGAAGCATAAAATACAAAATAAATAGAACCGTTTTTCCATCGTATAAAACGAATAATTGCAACCAGTGTGAAAGTTATGGCCATTTCTACGTTCCGGGCAACCTAGGCTTCACTCTAGGTCGTTGTTCCACCACATCGAATAGCTACGGCCTTAGGAGTCAACGCCAGAAGCATAAAATACAATATAAATACAACAGTTTTCCCATCGTATAAAACGAATAATTGCAACCAGTATGAAAGTTATGGTCATTTCTACGTTCCGGCCAAACTAGGCTTCACCCTAGGGCGTTGTTCCACCAGATCGAATAGTTAGGGCCTAAGAAGTCAACGCCAGAAGCATAAAATACAATATAAATACAACAGCTTTTCGATCGTATATGATGTATATTTGCAAACAGTGTGAAAGTAAAGGTCATTTCTATGTTCCGGGCAACCTAGGCTTCAGTTTAGGGCGTTGCTCCACCAGATCGAATAGTTAGGTACTTAGAATTCGACGCAGGAAGCATAAAATACAACATAAGTACAACAGTTTTTCCATCGTATTAAAGGAATAATTGCAACCAGTGTGAATGTACAGGTCATTTTTACGTTCCGGGCAACCTAGGCTTCACTCTAAGGCGTTGCTCCACCAGATCGAATAGTTAGTTCCTAAGAAGTCTACGCCAGAAGCATAAAATACAATAAAAATACAACAGCATTTCCATCGTATAGAATGAATGATTGCAAACAGTCGGAAAGTTATGGTCATTTCTACGTTCCGGGCAACCTAGGCTTCACTCTAGGGCGTTGTTCCGCCACATCGAATAGCTACGGCCTTAGAAGTCAACGCCAGAAACATAAAACACAATATAAATACAACAGCTTTTCCATCGTATAAAACGAATAATTGCAATCAGTGTGAAAGTAATGGCCATTTCTACGTTCAGGGCATCCTAGACCTAACTCTGAGGCATTGCTCCACCAGATCTAATACATAGGGCCATAGAAGTCAACGCCAGAAGAATAAAGCACAATCAAAATCCAACAGTTTGTCTATCGTATAACAGGAATAATTGCAACAAGCGTGAAGGTAATGGTCATTTCTACGATCCGGGCAACCTAGGTTTTGCTCTAGGGCGTTGCTCCACCAGATCGAATAGTTAGGGCCTTAAAAGTCAACGCCCGAAGCATAAAATACAAAATAAATACAACAGTTTTTCCATTGTATAACAGGAATAACTGCAACCAGTATGAAAGTTATGGTCATTTCTACGTTCCGGCCAAACTAGGCTTCACTCTAGGGCGTTGCCCCACCACATCGAATAGCTACGGCCTTAGGAGTCAACGCCAGAAGCATAAAATGCAATATAAATACAACAGCTTTTCCATCGTATAACAGGAATAATTGCAACCAGTGTGAAAGTACAGGTCATTTCTACGTTCCGGGCAACCTAGGTTTCGCTCTAGGACGCTGCTCCACCTGATCGAATAGTTAGGGCCTAAGAAGTCAACGTCAGAAGCATAAAATACGATGTATGTACAACAGTTTTACCATCGTATAAAGTGAATAATCGCAAACAGTGTGAAGGTAATGGTCATTTCTACGTTCCGGGCAACCTAGGCATCACTCTAGGGCGTTGCTCCACCAGATCGAATAGCTAGGGACTTAGAATTCAACGCCCGAAGAATAAAATACAACATAAGCACAACAGTTTTACCATCGTATAAAATGAATAATCGCAAGCAGTGTGAAGGTAATGGTCATTTCCACGTTCCGGGCAACCTAGGCTTCACTCTAGGGCGTTGCTCCACCAGATCGAATAGTTAGGGCCTAAGAAGTCAACGCCAGAAGGATAAAATACAACATAAGTATAACAGTTTTTCCATCGTATAAAATGTATATTTGCAAACAGTGTGAAAGTAAAGGTCATTTCTACGTTCCGGGCAACCTGGGCCTCACTCTAGGGCGTTGTTACACCAGATAGAATAGCAACGGCCTTGGGAGTCAACGCCAGAGGCATAAAATACAAAATAAATACAACAGTTTTTCCACTGTATAACAAGAATAATTGCAACCAGTGTGAAAGTGATGGTCATTTCTACATTCCGGGCAACCTAGGCTCCACTCTAGGGCGTTGCTCCACCAGATTGAATAGTTAGGGACTTAGAATTCGACGCCAGAAGCATAAAATACAACATAAGTACAACAGTTTTCCCATCGTATAACAGGAATAAGTGCAACCAGTGTGAAAGTACAGGTCATTTCTACGTTCCGGGCAACCTAGGCTTCACTCTAGGGCGTTGCTCCACCATATCGAATAGCTACGGCCTTAGAAGCCAACGCCAGGAGCATCAAATACAAAATAAATACAACAGTCTTTCCGTCGTAAAACAGGAATAATTGCGCGCAGTGTGAAAGAAATGGCTATTTCTACATCCAGCGCAACATAGGTTTCACTCTATGGCGTGCTCCACCAGATCGAATAGTTAGGGGCTTAGAAAACAAGGCCAGACGCATCAAATATAATAAAAATACAACAGGTTTTCCATTGTTCAAAACGAATAATTGCAACCAGTGTGAAAGTAATGGTCATTTCTACGTTCCGGGCAACATAGGCTTCACTCTTGGACGTTGCTCCAAGAGATCGAATAGCTAGGACCTTAGATGTCAACGCCTGAAGCATAATATACAATAAAAATACAACAGTTTATTCATCGTATAACAGGAATAATTGCAACAAGCCTGAAGGTAATGGTCATTTCTACGTTCCGGCAATCTAGGCTTCTCTCTAGGGCGTTGCACCACCAGTTCGAATAGTTAGGGCCTAACAAGTCAACGCCAGAAGCATAAAATACATTAGAAATACAACAGCTTATCCATCGTATAAATCGAATAATTGCAATCAGTATGAAAGTTATGGTCATTTATACGTTCCGGGCAACCAAGGGTTCACTCTAGGACGTTGGTCCACCAGATCCAATAGCTAGTGCCTAAGAAGTCAACGACAGAAGCACCAAACACAAAATAAATACAACAGCTTTTCCATCGTATAAAACGAGTAATTGCAACCAGTGTGAAAGTAATGGTCATTTCTAGGTTCCGGCCAAACTAGGCTTCACCCTAGGGCGTTGTTCCACCAGATCGAATAGTTAGGGCCTAAGAAGTCAACGCCAGAAGCATAAAATACAATATAAATACAACAGCTTTTCGATCGTATATGATGTATATTTGCAAACAGTGTGAAAGTAAAGGTCATTTCTATGTTCCGGGCAACCTAGGCTTCAGTTTAGGGCGTTGCTCTACCAGATCGAATAGTTAGGTACTTAGAATTCGACGCAGGAAGCATAAAATACAACATAGGTACAACAGTTTTTCCATCGTATTACAGGAATAATTGCAACCAGTGTGAATGTACAGGTCATTTTTACGTTCCGGGCAACCTAGGCTTCACTCTAGGGCGTTGCTCCACCAGATCGAATAGTTAGTTCCTAAGAAGTCTACGCCAGAAGCATAAAATACAATAAAAATACAACAGCTTTTCCATCGTATAGAATGAATGATTGCAAACAGTCGGAAAGTTATGGTCATTTCTACGTTCCGGGCAACCTAGGCTTCACTCTAGGGCGTTGTTCCGCCACATCGAATAGCTACGGCCTTAGAAGTCAACGCCAGAAACATAAAACACAATATAAATACAACAGCTTTTCCATCGTATAAAACGAATAATTGCAATCAGTGTGAAAGTAATGGCCATTTCTACGTTCAGGGCATCCTAGACCTAACTCTGAGGCATTGCTCCACCAGATCTAATACATAGGGCCATAGAAGTCAACGCCAGAAGAATAAAGCACAATCAAAATCCAACAGTTTGTCTATCGTATAACAGGAATAATTGCAACAAGCGTGAAGGTAATGGTCATTTCTACGATCCGGGCAACCTAGGTTTTGCTCTAGGGCGTTGCTCCACCAGATCGAATAGTTAGGGCCTTAAAAGTCAACGCCCGAAGCATAAAATACAAAATAAATACAACAGTTTTTCCATTGTATAACAGGAATAACTGCAACCAGTATGAAAGTTATGGTCATTTCTACGTTCCGGCCAAACTAGGCTTCACTCTAGGGCGTTGCCCCACCACATCGAATAGCTACGGCCTTAGGAGTCAACGCCAGAAGCATAAAATGCAATATAAATACAACAGTTTTCCCATCGTATAAAACGAATAATTGCAACCAGTATGAAAGTTATGGTCATTTCTACGTTCCGGCCAAACTAGGCTTCACCCTAGGGCGTTGTTCCACCAGATCGAATAGTTAGGGCCTAAGAAGTCAACGCCAGAAGCATAAAATACAATATAAATACAACAGCTTTTCGATCGTATATGATGTATATTTGCAAACAGTGTGAAAGTAAAGGCCATTTCTATGTTCCGGGCAACCTAGGCTTCAGTTTAGGGCGTTGCTCTACCAGATCGAATAGTTAGGTACTTAGAATTCGACGCAGGAAGCATAAAATACAACATAGGTACAACAGTTTTTCCATCGTATTACAGGAATAATTGCAACCAGTGTGAATGTACAGGTCATTTTTACGTTCCGGGCAACCTAGGCTTCACTCTAGGGCGTTGCTCCACCAGATCGAATAGTTAGGGCCTAAGAAGTGTACGCCAGAAGCATAAAATACAATATAAATACAACAGCTTTTCCATCGTATAAAATGAATGATTGCAAACAGTGTGAAAGTTATGGTCATTTCTACGTTCCGGGCAACCTAGGCTTAACTGTAGGGCGCTGCTCCACCACATCGAATAGCTACGGCCAGAGAAGTCAACTCCAGAAGCATAAAATACAATATAAATACAACAGCTTTTCCATCGTATAAAATGAATGATTGCAAACAGTGTGAAAGTTACGGTCATTTCTACGTTCCGGGCAACCTATCCTTAACTCCAGGGCGTTGCTGCACCAGATCGAATAGTTAGGGGCTTTGAATACAACGCCAGGAGCATAAAACACAATAAAAATGCAACAGTTTTTCCATCGTATAACAGGAAAGCTGCAATCAGTGTGAATGTACTGGACATTTCTATGTTCCACGTATCCTAGGCTTCACTCTAGGGCGTTGCTCCGCTAGATCGAGTAGCTAGGGACTTAGAATTCAACGCCAGAAGAATAAGATACAACACAAGTACAACAGTTTTTCCATCGTATAAAATGTATAATTGCAAGCAGTGTGAAGGTAACGGTCATTTCTACGTTCCGGGTAACCTAGGCTTCACTCAAGAGCGTTGCTCCACCAGTTCGAATAGTTAGCGCCTTAGAAGTCAACGCCCGAAGCTTAAAATACAATAAAAATACAACAGTCTTCCATCGTACAAAATGTATAATTGCAAGCAATGTGAAGGTAATGGTCATTTCTACGTTCCGGGCAACCTAGGCTTCACTCTAGAGCGTTGCGCCACCGGATCGAACAGTTAGGGCTTTAGAAGTCAACGCCCGAAGCATAAAATACAAAATAAATAGAACAGTTTTTCCATTGTATAAATCGTATAATTGCAACCAGTGTGAATGTTGTGGTCATTTCTACGTACCGGGCAACCTAGGCTTAACACTAGGGCGTTGCTCCACCAGGTCGAATAGTTCGGGACTTAGAATTTAACGCCAGAAGCATAAAATACAATAAAAACGCAACAGTTTTTCCATCGTATAACAGGAATAATTGCAACCAGTGTGAAAGTACAGGTCATTTCTACGTTCCGGGCAACCTAGGTTTCGCTCTAGGACGCTGCTCCACCTGATCGAATAGTTAGGGCCTAAGAAGTCAACGTCAGAAGCATAAAATACGATGTATGTACAACAGTTTTACCATCGTATAAAGTGAATAATCGCAAACAGTGTGAAGGTAATGGTCATTTCTACGTTCCGGGCAACCTAGGCATCACTCTAGGGCGTTGCTCCACCAGATCGAATAGCTAGGGACTTAGAATTCAACGCCCGAAGAATAAAATACAACATAAGCACAACAGTTTTACCATCGTATAAAATGAATAATCGCAAGCAGTGTGAAGGTAATGGTCATTTCCACGTTCCGGGCAACCTAGGCTTCACTCTAGGACGTTGCTCCACCAGATCGAATAGTTAGGGCCTAAGAAGTCAACGCCAGAAGGATAAAATACAACATAAGTATAACAGTTTTTCCATCGTATAAAATGTATATTTGCAAACAGTGTGAAAGTAAAGGTCATTTCTACGTTCCGGGCAACCTGGGCCTCACTCTAGGGCGTTGTTACACCAGATAGAATAGTTAGGGCCTAAGAAGTCAACGCCAGAAGCATAAATACAATATAAATACAACAGTCTTTCCATCGTATAAAACGAATAATTGCAACCAGTATGAAAGTTACTGTCATCTCTACGTTCCAGGCAACCCAGACTTCACCCTAGGGCGTTGGTCCACCAGATCGAATAGTTAGGGCCTTAGAAGCCAACGCCAGGAGCATCAAATACAAAATAAATACAACAGTCTTTCCGTCGTAAAACAGGAATAATTGCGCACAGTGTGAAAGAAATGGCTATTTCTACATCCAGCGCAACATAGGTTTCACTCTAGGGCGTGTTCCACCAGATCGAATAGTTAGGGGCTTAGAAAACAAGGCCAGACGCATCAAATATAATAAAAATACAACAGGTTTTCCATTGTTCAAAACGAATAATTGCAACCAGTGTGAAAGTAATGGTCATTTCTACGTTCCGGGCAACATAGGCTTCACTCTTGGACGTTGCTCCAAGAGATCGAATAGCTAGGACCTTAGATGTCAACGCCTGAAGCATAATATACAATAAAAATACAACAGTTTATTCATCGTATAACAGGAATAATTGCAACAAGCCTGAAGGTAATGGTCATTTCTACGTTCCGGGCAATCGAGGCTTCTCTCTAGGGCGTTGCTCCACCAGTTCGAATAGTTAGGGCCTAACAAGTCAACGCCAGAAGCATAAAATACAGTAGAAATACAACAGCTTATCCATCGTATAAATCGAATAATTGCAATCAGTATGAAAGTTATGGTCATTTATACGTTCCGGGCGACCCAGGGTTCACTCTAGGACGTTGGTCCACCAGATCCAATAGCTAGTGCCTAAGAAGTCAACGACAGAAGCACCAAACACAAAATAAATACAACAGCTTTTCCATCGTATAAAACGAGTAATTGCAACCAGCGTGAAAGTAATGGGCATTTCTGCGTTCCGGGCAACCTAGGCTTCACTCTAGGGCGTTGCCCCACCACATCGAATAGCTACGGCCTTGGAAGTCAACGCCTGAAGCATTAAATACAATAAAAATACAACAGTTTTTTCATCGTATATGATGTATATTTGCAAACAATGTGAAAGTAAAGGTCATTTCTACGTTCCGGGCAACCTAGTCTTCACTCTAGGGCGTTGCCCCACCACATCGATATGCTACGGCCTTAGAAGTCACCGCCTTAAGCATAAAATACAATAAAAATAGAACAGTTTTTTCATCGTATCAAAGGAATAATTGCAACCAGAGTGAATGTAATGTTCCTTTCTACGTTTCGGGCGACCTAGGCTTCACTCTAGGGCGTTGCTCCACCAGATCGAATAGCTAGGGCCTTAGATGTCAACGCCCGAAGCATAAAGTACAATAAAAGTACAACAGTTTTTCCATCGTATAACGGGAACAATTGCAACCAGTGTGAAGGTGATGGTCTAAACCACGTTCCGGGCAACCTAGGGTTCACTCTAGGGCGTTGCTCCACCAGATCGAATAGTTAGGGCCTAAGAAGTCTACGCCAGAAGCATAAAATACAATAAAAATACAACAGCATTTCCATCGTATAAAATGAATGATTGCAAACAGTCGGAAAGTTATGGTCATTTCTACGTTCCGGGCAACCTAGGCTTCACTCTAGGGCGTTGTTCCGCCACATCGAATAGCTACGGCCTTAGAAGTCAACGCCAGAAACATAAAATACAATATAAATACTACAGATTTTCCATCGTATAAAATGAATAATTGCAACCAGTGTGAAAGTAATGGCCATTTCTACGTTCCGGGCATCCTAGACCCAACTCTGAGGCATTGCTCCACCAGATCTAATACATAGGGCCTTAGAAGTCAACGCCAGAAGAATAAAGCACAATCAAAATCCAACAGTTTGTCTATCGTATAACAGGAATAATTGCAACAAGCGTGAAGGTAATGGTCATTTCTACGATCCGGGCAACCTAGGTTTTGCTCTAGGGCGTTGCTCCACCAGATCGAATAGTTAGGGCCTTAAAAGTCAACGCCCGAAGCATAAAATACAAAATAAATACAACAGTTTTTCCATTGTATAACAGGAATAACTGCAACCGGTATGAAAGTTATGGTCATTTCTACGTTCCGGCCAAACTAGGCTTCACTCTAGGGCGTTGCCCCACCACATCGAATAGCTACGGCCTTAGGAGTCAACGCCAGAAGCATAAAATGCAATATAAATACAACAGTTTTCCCATCGTATAAAACGAATAATTGCAACCAGTATGAAAGTTATGGTCATTTCTACGTTCCGGCCAAACTAGGCTTCACCCTAGGGCGTTGTTCCACCAGATCGAATAGTTAGGGCCTAAGAAGTCAACGCCAGAAGCATAAAATACAATATAAATACAACAGCTTTTCGATCGTATATGATGTATATTTACAAACAGTGTGAAAGTAAAGGTCATTTCTATGTTCCGGGTAACCTAGGCTTCAGTTTAGGGCGTTGCTCTACCAGATCGAATAGTTAGGTACTTAAAATTCGACGCAGGAAGCATAAAATACAACATAAGTACAACAGTTTTTCCATCGTATTACAGGAATAATTGCAACCAGTGTGAATGTACAGGTCATTTTTACGTTCCGGGCAACCTAGGCTTCACTCTAGGGCGTTGCTCCACCAGATCGAATAGTTAGGGCCTTAAAAGTCAACGCCCGAAGCATAAAATACAAAATAAATACTACAGTTTTTCCATTGTATAACAGGAATAACTGCAACCAGTGTGAAGGTATTGGTCATTTCTACGTTCCGGGTAACCTAGGCTTCACTCTAGGGCGTTGCTCCACCAGATCGAATAGCTAGGGACTTAGAATTCAACGCCCGAAGAATAAAATACAACATAAGTACAACAGTTTTACCATCGTGTAAAATGAATAATCGCAAGCAGTGTGAAGGTAATGGTCATTTCCACGTTCCGGGCAACCTACGCTTCACTCTAGGGCGTTGTTCCACCACATCGAATAGCTACGCCCTTACAAGTCAACGCCCGAAACATAAAATACAAAATAAATAGAACAGTTTTTCCATTGTATAAAACGAATAATTGCAACCAGTGTGAAGGTACAGGTCATTTCTACGTTTCGGGCGACCTAGGCTTCACTCTAGGGCGTTGCCCCACCAGATCGAATAGCTAGGGCCTTAGAAGTCAACGCCAGGAACATAAAATACAATATAAATACAACAGCTTTTCCATCGTATAAAACGAATACTTGCAACCAGTGTGAAAGTAATGGCCATTTCTACGTTCCGGGCATCCTAGACTTAACTCTGAGGCATTGCTCCACCAGATGTAATACATAGGGCCTTAGAAGTCAACGCCAGAAGAATAAAGTACAATCAAAATCCAACAGTTTGTCCATCGTATAACAGGCATAATTGCAACAAGCCTGAAGGTAATGGTCATTTCTACGTTCCGGGCAACCTAGGTTTTGCTCTAGGGCGTTGCTCCACCAGATCGAATAGTTAGGGCCTTAAAAGTCAACGCCCGAAGCATAAAATACAAAATAAATACAACAGTTTTACCATTGTATAACAGGAATAACTGCAACCAGTCTGAAAGTACTGGTCATTTCTACGTTCCGGGTAACCTAGGCTTCACTCTAGGGCGTTGCTCCTCCAGACCGAATAGCTAGGGACTTAGAATTCAACGCCCGAAGCATAAAATACAAAATAAATACAACAGTTTTACCATCGTATCAAGTGAATAATCGCAAACAGTGTGAAGGTAATGGTCATTTCCACGTTCCGGGCAACCTAGGCTTCACTCTAGGGCGTTGCTCCACCAGATCGAAGAGTTAGGGCCTAAGAAGTCAACGCCAGGAGCATAAAATACGATATATGTACAACAGTTTTTCCATGTATAAAATGAATAATTGCAAACAGTGAGGAAGTAATGGTCATTTCTACGTTCCGGGCAACCTAGGCTTCACTCTAGGGCGTTGCTCCACCTCATCGAATAGCTACGGCCTTAGAAGTCAACGCCTGAAGCATAAAATACGATAAAAATACAACAGTTTTTTCATCGTATATGATGTATATTTGCAAACAGTGTGAAAGTAAAGGTCATTTCTACGTTCCGCGCTACCTAGGCTTAACTGTAGGGCGTTGCTCCACCAGATCGAATAGCTAGGGTCTTCGAAGTCAACGCCAGAAGCATAAAATACAATAAAAATACAACAGTTTTTCCATCGTATAAAAGGAATAATTGCAACCAGTGTGAAAGTAATGGCCATTTCTGCGTTCCGGGCAACCTAGGCTTAACTCTAGGGCGTTGCCCCTCCACATCGATTAGCTACGGCCTTAGAAGTCACCGCCTTAAGCTTAAAATACAATAAAAATAGAACAGTTTTTTCATCGTATAACTGGAATAATTGCCACCAGAGTGAAAGTAATGGACATTTCTACGTTTCGGGCGACCTAGGCTTCACTCTAGGGCGTTGCTCCACCAGATCGAATAGCTAGGGACTTCGAAATCAACGCCAGAAGCATAAAATACAATAAAAATACAACAGTTTTTCCATCGTATAAAAGGAATAATTGCAACCAGTGTGAAAGTAATGGCCATTCCTGCGTTCCGGGCAACCTAGTCTTCACTCTAGGGCGTTGCCCCACCACATCGATTAGCTGCGGCCTTAGAAGTCACCGCGTTAAGCATAAAATACAATAATAATAGAACAGTTTTTTCATCGTATCAAAGGAATAATGGTAACCAGAGTGAAAGTAATGGTCATTTCTACGTTTCAGGCGACCTAGGCTTCACTCTAGGGCGTTGCTCCACCAGATCGCATAGCTAGGGCCTTAGAAGTCAACGCCCGAAACCTAAAGTACAATAAAGGTACAACAGTTTTTCCATCGTAAAGCGGGAATAATTGCAACCAGTGTGAAGGTGATGGTCTAAACCACGTTCCGGGCAACCTAGGGTTCACTCTAGGGCGTTGGTCCACCAGATCCAATAGCTAGGGCCTAAGAAGTCAACGCCAGGAGCACCAAATACAAAATAAATGCAACAGTTTTTCCATCGTATAAAACTAATAATTGCAACCAGTATGAAAACTATGGTCATTTCTACGGTCCGGGCAACCTAGGCTTCACTCTAGGGCGTTGCTCAACCACCTCGAATAGCTACGGCCCTAGAAGACAACGCCATAACTATAAAATACAATATAAATACAACAGTCTTTCCATCGTATAAAACGAATAATTGCAACCAGTCTGAGAGTTATGGTCATTTCTACGTTCCGGGCAACCTAGTCTTCACCCTAGGGCGTTGCTCCACCAGATCGAAGAGTTAGGGCCTAAGAAGTCAACGCCAGGAGCATAAAATACGATATATGTACAACAGCTTTTCCATGTATAAAATGACTAATTGCATACAGTGAGGAAGTAATGGTTATTTCTACGTTCCGGGCAACCTAGGTTTCACTCTAGGGCGTTGCTCCACCACATCGAATAGCTACGGCCTTAGAAGTCAACGCCTGAAGCATAGAATACGATAAAAATACAACAGTTCTTTCATCGTATATGATGTATATTTGCAAACAGTGTGAAAGTAAAGGTCATTTCTACGCTCTGGGCTACCTAGGCTTAACTGTAGGGCGTTGCTCCACCAGATCGAATAGCTAGGGACTTCGAAGTCAACGCCAGAAGCATAAAATACAATAAAAATACAACAGTTTTTCCATCGTATAAAAGGAATAATTGCAACCAGTGTGAAAGTAATGGCCATTTCTGCGTTCCGGGCGACCTAGGATTAACTCTAGGGCGTTGCCCCTCCACATCGATTAGCTACGGCCTTAGAAGTCACCGCCTTAAGTATTAAATTCAATAAAAATAGAACAGTTTTTTCATCGTGTAACAGGAATAATTGCCACCAGAGTGAAAGTAATGGTCATTTCTAGGTTTCGGGCGACCTAGGCTTCACTCTAGGGCGTTGCTCCACCAGATCGAATAGCTAGGGACTTAGAATTCAACGCCCGAAGAATAAAATACAACATAAGTACAACAGTTTTACCATCGTGTAAAATGAATAATCGCAAGCAGTGTGAAGGTAATGGTCATTTCCACGTTCCGGGCAACCTACGCTTCACTCTAGGGCGTTGTTCCACCACATCGAATAGCTACGCCCTTAGAAGTCAACGCCCGAAACATAAAATACAAAATAAATAGAACAGTTTTTCCATTGTATAAAACGAATAATTGCAACCAGTGTGAAGGTACAGGTCATTTCTACGTTCCGGGCAACCTAGGATTCACCCTAGAGCGTTGCGCCACCATTTCGAATAGTTAGGGCCTCAGAAGTCAACGCCCGAAGCATAAAATACAAAATAAATAGAACAGTTTTTCCATCGTATAAAACGAATAATTGCAACCCGTGTGAAAGTAATGGCCATTTCTGCGTTCCGAGAAACCTAGGCTTCACTCTAGGGCGTTGCCCCACCACATCGAATAGCTACTGCCTTAGAAGTCACCGCCTTAAGCTTTAAATACAATAAAAATAGAACAGTTTTTTCATCGTATAACTGGAATAATTGCCACCAGAGTGAAAGTAATGGTCATTTCTACGTTTCGGGCGACCTAGGCTTCACTCTAGGGCGTTGCCCCACCAGATCGAATAGCTAGGGCCTTAGAAGTCAACGCCAGAAACATAAAATACAATATAAATACAACAGCTTTTCCATCGTATAAAACGAATACTTGCAACCAGTGTGAAAGTAATGGCCATTTCTACGTTCCGGGCATCCTAGACTTAACTCTGAGGCATTGCTCCACCAGATGTAATACATAGGGCCTTAGAAGTCAACGCCAGAAGAATAAAGTACAATCAAAATCCAACAGTTTGTCCATCGTATAACAGGAATAATTGCAACAAGCCTGAAGGTAATGGTCATTTCTACGTTCCGGGCAACCTAGGTTTTGCTCTAGGGCGTTGCTCCACCAGATCGAATAGTTAGGGCCTTAAAAGTCAACGCCCGAAGCATAAAATACAAAATAAATACAACAGTTTTACCATTGTATAACAGGAATAACTGCAACCAGTCTGAAAGTACTGGTCATTTCTACGTTCCGGGTAACCTAGGCTTCACTCTAGGGCGTTGCTCCTCCAGACCGAATAGCTAGGGACTTAGAATTCAACGCCCGAAGCATAAAATACAAAATAAATACAACAGTTTTACCATCGTATCAAGTGAATAATCGCAAACAGTGTGAAGGTAATGGTCATTTCCACGTTCCGGGCAACCTAGGCTTCACTCTAGGGCGTTGCTCCACCAGATCGAAGAGTTAGGGCCTAAGAAGTCAACGCCAGGAGCATAAAATACGATATATGTACAACAGTTTTTCCATGTATAAAATGAATAATTGCAAACAGTGAGGAAGTAATGGTCATTTCTACGTTCCGGGCAACCTAGGCTTCACTCTAGGGCGTTGCTCCACCTCATAGAATAGCTACGGCCTTAGAAGTCAACGCCTGAAGCATAAAATACGATAAAAATACAACAGTTTTTTCATCGTATATGATGTATATTTGCAAACAGTGTGAAAGTAAAGGTCATTTCTACGTTCCGCGCTACCTAGGCTTAACTGTAGGGCGTTGCTCCACCAGATCGAATAGCTAGGGTCTTCGAAGTCAACGCCAGAAGCATAAAATACAATAAAAATACAACAGTTTTTCCATCGTATAAAAGGAATAATTGCAACCAGTGTGAAAGTAATGGCCATTTCTGCGTTCCGGGCAACCTAGGCTTAACTCTAGGGCGTTGCCCCTCCACATCGATTAGCTACGGCCTTAGAAGTCACCGCCTTAAGCTTAAAATACAATAAAAATAGAACAGTTTTTTCATCGTATAACTGGAATAATTGCCACCAGAGTGAAAGTAATGGACATTTCTACGTTTCGGGCGACCTAGGCTTCACTCTAGGGCGTTGCTCCACCAGATCGAATAGCTAGGGACTTCGAAATCAACGCCAGAAGCATAAAATACAATAAAAATACAACAGTTTTTCCATCGTATAAAAGGAATAATTGCAACCAGTGTGAAAGTAATGGCCATTCCTGCGTTCCGGGCAACCTAGTCTTCACTCTAGGGCGTTGCCCCACCACATCGATTAGCTGCGGCCTTAGAAGTCACCGCGTTAAGCATAAAATACAATAATAATAGAACAGTTTTTTCATCGTATCAAAGGAATAATGGTAACCAGAGTGAAAGTAATGGTCATTTCTACGTTTCAGGCGACCTAGGCTTCACTCTAGGGCGTTGCTCCACCAGATCGCATAGCTAGGGCCTTAGAAGTCAACGCCCGAAACCTAAAGTACAATAAAGGTACAACAGTTTTTCCATCGTAAAGCGGGAATAATTGCAACCAGTGTGAAGGTGATGGTCTAAACCACGTTCCGGGCAACCTAGGGTTCACTCTAGGGCGTTGGTCCACCAGATCCAATAGCTAGGGCCTAAGAAGTCAACGCCAGGAGCACCAAATACAAAATAAATGCAACAGTTTTTCCATCGTATAAAACTAATAATTGCAACCAGTATGAAAACTATGGTCATTTCTACGGTCCGGGCAACCTAGGCTTCACTCTAGGGCGTTGCTCAACCACCTCGAATAGCTACGGCCCTAGAAGACAACGCCATAACTATAAAATACAATATAAATACAACAGTCTTTCCATCGTATAAAACGAATAATTGCAACCAGTCTGATAGTTATGGTCATTTCTACGTTCCGGGCAACCTAGTCTTCACCCTAGGGCGTTGCTCCACCAGATCGAAGAGTTAGGGCCTAAGAAGTCAACGCCAGGAGCATAAAATACGATATATGTACAACAGCTTTTCCATGTATAAAATGACTAATTGCATACAGTGAGGAAGTAATGGTTATTTCTACGTTCCGGGCAACCTAGGTTTCACTCTAGGGCGTTGCTCCACCACATCGAATAGCTACGGCCTTAGAAGTCAACGCCTGAAGCATAGAATACGATAAAAATACAACAGTTCTTTCATCGTATATGATGTATATTTGCAAACAGTGTGAAAGTAAAGGTCATTTCTACGCTCTGGGCTACCTAGGCGTAACTGTGGGGCGTTGCTCCACCAGATCGAATAGCTAGGGACTTCGAAGTCAACGCCAGAAGCATAAAATACAATAAAAATACAACAGTTTTTCCATCGTATAAAAGGAATAATTGCAACCAGTGTGAAAGTAATGGCCATTTCTGCGTTCCGGGCGACCTAGGATTAACTCTAGGGCGTTGCCCCTCCACATCGATTAGCTACGGCCTTAGAAGTCACCGCCTTAAGTATTAAATTCAATAAAAATAGAACAGTTTTTTCATCGTGTAACAGGAATAATTGCCACCAGAGTGAAAGTAATGGTCATTTCTAGGTTTCGGGCGACCTAGGCTTCACTCTAGGGCGTTGCTCCACCAGATCGAATAGTTAGGGCCTTAAAAGTCAACGCCCGAAGCATAAAATACAAAATAAATACAACAGTTTTTCCATTGTATAACAGGAATAACTGCAACCAGTCTGAAAGTACTGGTCATTTCTACGTTCCGGGTAACCTAGGCTTCACTCTAGGGCGTTGCTCCACCAGATCGAATAGCTAGGGACTTAGAATTCAACGCCCGAAGCATAAAATACAAAATAAATACAACAGTTTTACCATCGTATCAAATGTATAATCGCAAACAGTGTGAAGGTAATGGTCATTTCCACGTTCCGGGCAACCTAGGTTTCGATCTAGGGCGTTGCTCCACCAGATCGAATAGCTAGGGACTTACAAGTCAACGCCAGAAGCATAAAATACAATAAAAATACAACAGTTTTTCCATCGTATAAAAGGAATAATTGCAACCAGTGTGAAAGTAATGGCCATTCCTGCGTTCCGGGCAACCTAGTCTTCACTCTAGGGCGTTGCCCCACCACATCGATTAGCTGCGGCCTTAGAAGTCACCGCCTTAAGCATAAAATACAATAAAAATAGAACAGTTGTTTCATCGTATCAAAGGAATAAAGGCAACCAGAGTGAAAGTAATGGTCATTTCTACGTTTCAGGCGACCTAGGCTTCACTCTAGGGCGTTGCTCCACCAGATCGCATAGCTAGGGCCTTAGAAGTCAACGCCCGAAACCTAAAGTACTATAAAAGTACAACAGTTTTTCCATCGTATAACGGGAATAATTGCAACCAGTGTGAAGGTGATGGTCTAAACCACGTTCCGGGCAACCTAGGGTTCACTCTAGGGCGTTGGTCCACCAGATCCAATAATTAGGGCCCAAGAAGTCAACGACAGAAACACCAAATACAAAATAAATACAACAGCTTTTCCATCGTATAAAACGAATAATTGCAACCAGTAAGAAAGTAATGGCCACTTCTGCGTTCCGGGCAACCTATGCTTCAGTCTAGGGCGTTGCCCCACCACATCGAATAGCTATGGCCTAAGAAGTCAACGCCAGAAGCATAAAATAAAATAAAAATGCAAAAGCTTTTCAAACGTATAACAGGAGTAACTGCAACCAGTGTGAGAGTACTGGTCATTTCTACATTCCGGGCAACCTGGGCCTCACTATAGGGCGTTGCTCCACCAGATCGAATAGCTACGGCCTTAGAAGTCAACGCCAGAAGCATAAAATACAATATAAATACAACAGTTTTCCCATCATATAAAACGAATAATTGCAACCAGTATGAAAGTTATGGTGATTTCTACGTTCCGGCCAACCTAGGCTTCACCCTAGGGCGTTGTTCCACCAGATCGAATAGTTAGGGCCTAACAAGTCAACGCCAGAAGCATAAAATACAATATAAATACAACAGCTTTTCCATCGTATATGTTGTATATTTGCAAACAGTGTGAAAGTAAAGGTCATTTCTACGTTCCGGGCAACCTAGGCATAACTGTAGGGCGCTGCTCCACCACATCGAATAGCTACGGCCTGAGAAGTCACCTCCAGAAGCATAAAATACAATATAAATACAACAGCTTTTCCATCGTATAAAATGTATAATTGCAAGCAATGTGAAGGTAATGGTCATTTCTACGTTCCGGGCAACCTAGGCTTAACTGTAGGGCGTTGCTCCACCAGGTCGCATAGTTAGGGACTTAGAAGTAAACGCAGGAAGCATAAAATACAATAAAAATACAACAGTTTTTCCATCGAATAAAAGGAATAATTGCAACCAGTGTGAAAGAAATGGTCATTTCTGCTTTCCGGGCAACCTAGGTTTCACTCTAGGGCGTTGCTCCACCAGATCGAATAGCGAGGGACTTAGAAGTAAACGCCAGAAGCATAAAATACAATATAAATACAACAGCTTTTCCATAGTATATGATGTATATTTGCTAACAGTGTGAAAGTAAAGTCCATTTCTACGTTCCGGGCAACCTAGGCTTAATTGTAGGGCGTTGCTCCACCAGATCGCATAGTTACGGACTTAGAAGTAAACGCAAGAAGCATACAATACAATAAAAATACAACAGTTTTTCCATCGAATAAAAGGAATAATTGCAACCAGTGTGAAAGAAATGGTCATTTCTACATTCCGGGCAACCTAGGTTTCACTCTAGGGCGTTGCTCCACCAGATCGAATATCAAGGGACTTAGATGTCAACGCCAGAAGCATAAAATACAATATAGATACAACAGTTTTCCCATCGTATAAAACGAATAATTGCAACCAGTATGAAAGTTATGGTCATTTCTACGTTCCGGCCAACCTAGGCTTCACCATAGGGCGTTGTTCCACCAGATCGCATAGTTAGGGCCTAAGAAGACAACGCCAGAAGCATAAAATACAATATAAATACAACAGCTTTTCCATAGTATACGATGTATATTTGCAAACAGTGTGAAAGAAAAGGACATTTCTACGTTCCGGGCAACCTAGGCTTAACTGTAGGGCGTTGCTCCACCAGATCGCATAGTTAGGGACTTAGAAGTAATCGCAAGAAGCATAAAATACAATAAAAATACAACAGTTTTTCCATCGTATAAAAGGAATAATTGCAACCAGTGTGAAAGTAATGGTCATTTCTACTTTCCGGGCTACCTAGGTTTCACTCTAGGGCGTTGCTCCACCAGATCGAATAGCGAGGGACTTAGAAGTAAACGCCAGAAGCATAAAATACAATAAAAATACAACAGTTTTTCCATCGTATAAAAGGAATAATTGCAACCAGTGTGAAAGTAATGGTCATTTCTACTTTCCGGGCAACCTAGGTTTCACTCATGGGCGTTGCTCCACCACATCGAATAGCTACGGCCTTAGAAGTCAACTCCGGAAGCATAAAATACAATATAAATACAACAGCTTTTCCATCGTATAAAATGAATGATTGCAAACAGTGTGAAAGTTATGGTCATTTCTACGTTCCGGGCAACCTAGGCTTCACCCTAGGGCGTTGCTCCTCCTGATCGAATAGTTAGGGACTTAGAATTCGACGCCACAAGCATAAAATACAACATAAGTGCAGCAGTTTTTCCGTCGTATTACAGGAATAATTGCAACCAGTGTGAATGTACAGCTCATTTTTACGTTCCGGGCAACCTAGGCTTCGCTCAAGGGCGTTGCTCCACCAGACCGAATAGCAAGGGATTTAGAAGTCAATGCCAGAAGCATAAAATACAATAAAAATACAACAGTTTTTCCATCGTATAACAGGAAAGCTGCAACCAGTATGAAAGTACTGGTCATTTCTATGTACCGGGCTACCTAGGCTTAACTGTAGGGCGTTGCTCCACCAGATCGAATAGCTACGGCCTTAGAAGTCAACGCCAGAAGCATAAAATACAATATAAATACAGCAGTTTTCCCATCATATAAAACGAATAATTGCAACCAGTATGAAAGTTATGGTGATTTCTACGTTCCGGCCAACCTAGGCTTCACCCTAGGGCGTTGTTCCACCAGATCGAATAGTTAGGGCCTAACAAGTCAACGCCAGAAGCATAAAATACAATATAAATACAACAGCTTTTCCATCGTATAAAATGTATAATTGCAAGCAATGTGAAGGTAATGGTCATGTCTACGTTCCGGGCAACCTAGGCTTAACTGTAGGGCGTTGCTCCACCAGGTCGCATAGTTAGGGACTTAGAAGTAAACGCAGGAAGCATAAAATACAATAAAAATACAACAGTTTTTCCATCGAATAAAAGGAATAATTGCAACCAGTGTGAAAGTAATGGTCATTTCTATTTTCCGGGCAACCTAGGTTTCACTCTTTGGCGTTGCTCCACCACATCGAATACCTACGGCCTTAGTAGTCAACTCCAGAAGCATAAAATACAATATAAATACAACAGCCTTTCCATCGTATAAAATGAATGATTGCAAACAGTGTGAATGTTATGGTCATTTCTACGTTCCGGGCAACCTAGGCTTCACTTTAGGGCGTTGCTCCACCAGATCGAATAGTTAGGGACTTAGAATTCGACGCCAGAAGCATAAAATACAACATAAGTACAACAGTTTTTCCATCGTATTACAGGAATAATTGCAACCAGTGTGAATGTACAGCTCATTTTTACGTTCCGGGCAACCTAGGCTTCGCTCAAGGGCGTTGCTCCACCAGATCGAACAGTTAGGGCCTTAGAAGTCGACGCCCGGAGCATAAAATACAAAATAAATAGAACAGTTTTTCCATTGTATAAAACGAATAATTGCAACCACTGTGAAAGTTATGGTTATTTCTACGTTCCGGCCAATCTAGGCTCCACCCTAGGGCGTTGTTCCACCAGATCGAATAGTTAGGGCCTAAGAACTCAACGCCAGAAGCATAAAATACAATATAAATACAACAGCTTTTCCATAGTATATGATGTATATTTGCAAACAGTGTGAAAGTAAAGTCCATTTCTACGTTCCGGACAACCTAGGCTTAATTGTAGGGCGTTGCTCCACCAGATCGCATAGTTACGGACTTAGAAGTAAACGCAAGAAGCATACAATACAATAAAAATACAACAGTTTTTCCATCGAATAAAAGGAATAATTGCAACCAGTGTGAAAGAAATGGTCATTTCCACTTTCCGGGCAACCTAGGTTTCACTCTAGGGCGTTGCTCCACCAGATCGAATATCGAGGGACTTAGATGTCAACGCCAGAAGCATAAAATACAATATAAATACAACAGTTTTCCCATCGTATAAAACGAATAATTGCAACCAGTATGAAAGTTATGGTCATTTCTACGTTCCGGCCAACCTAGGCTTCACCATAGGGCGTTGTTCCACTAGATCGCATAGTTAGGGCCTATGATGGCAACGCCAGAAGCATAAAATACAATATAAATACAACAGCTTTTCCATAGTATACGATGTATATTTGCAAACAGTGTGAAAGAAAAGGACATTTCTACGTTCCGGGCAACCTAGGCTTAACTGTAGGGCGTTGCTCCACCAGATCGCATAGTTAGGGACTTAGAAGTAATCGCAAGAAGCATAAAATACAATAAAAATACAACAGTTTTTCCATCGTATAAAAGGAATAATTGCAACCAGTGTGAAAGTAATGGTCATTTCTACTTTCCGGGCAACCTAGGTTTCACTCTAGGGCGTTGCTCCACCAGATCGAATAGCGAGGGACTTAGAAGTAAACGCCAGAAGCATAAAATACAATAAAAATACAACAGTTTTTCCATCGTATAACAGGAAAGCTGTAATCAGTATGAAACTACTGGTCATTTCTATGTACCGGGCAACCTAGGCTTAACTGTAGGACGTTGCTCCACCAGATCGCATAGTTAGGGACTTAGAAGTAAACGCAAGAAGCATAAAATACAATAAAAATACAACAGTTTTTCCATCGTATAAAAGGAATAATTGCAAGCAGTGTGAAGGTAATGGTCATTTCTACGTTCCGTGCAATCTAGGCTTCACTCTAGAGCGTTGCTCCACCAGATCGAACCGTTAGGGCATTAGAAGTCGACGCCCGAAGCATAAAATACAAATTAAATAGAACAGTTTTTCCATTGTATAAAACGAATAATAGCAACCACTGTGAAAGTTATGGTCATTTCTACGTTCCGGGCAACCTAGGTTTCACTCTTGGGCATTGTTCCACCACATCGGATAGCTACGCCCTTAGAATTCAACGACAGAAGCATAAAATACAATATAAATAGAACAGCTTTTCCATCGTATAAAACGAATAATTGCAACCAGTGCGAAAGTTATGGTCATTTCTACGTTCCGGCCAATCCAGGCTCCACCCTAGGGCGTTGTTCCACCAGACCGAATAGTTAGGGCCTAAGAAGTCAACGCCAGAAGCATAAAATACAATATAAATACAACAGCTTTTCCATAGTATATGATGTATATTTGCAAACAGTGTGAAAGTAAAGGCCATTTCTACGTTCCGGGCAACCTATGCTTAACTGTAGGGCGTTGCTCCACCAGATCGCATAGTTAGGGACTTAGAAGTAAACGCAAGAAGCATAAAATACAATAAAAATATAACAGTTTTTCCATCGAATAAAAGGAATAATTGCAACCAGTGTGAAAGGAATGGTCATTTCTACTTTCCGGGCAACCTAGGTTTCACTCTAGGGCGTTGCTCCACCAGATCGAATAGCGAGAGACTTAGAAGTAAACGCCAGAAGCATAAAATACAATAAAAATACTACAGTTTTTCCATCGTATAAAAGGAATAATTGCAACCAGTGTGAAAGCAATGGTCATTTCTATTTTCCGGGCAACCTAGGTTTCACTCTTGGGCGTTGCTCCACCACATCGAATAGCTACGGCCTTAGAAGTCAACTCCGGAAGCATAAAATACAATATAAATACAACAGCTTTTCCATCGTATAAAATGAATGATTGCAAACAGTGTGAAAGTTATGGTCATTTCTACGTTCCTGGCAACCTAGGCTTCACCCTAGGGCATTGCTCCTCCTGATCGAATAGTTAGGGACTTAGAATTCGACGCCACAAGCATAAAATACAACATAAGTGCAACAGTTTTTTCGTCGTATTACAGGCATAATTGCAACCAGTGTGAATGTACAGCTCATTTTTACGTTCCGGGCAATCTAGGCTTCGCTCAAGGGCGTTGCTCCACCAGACCGAATAGCAAGGGATTTAGAAGTCAATGCCAGAAGCATAAAATACAATAAAAATACAACAGTTTTTCCATCGCATAACAGGAAAGCTGTAATCAGTATGAAACTACTGGTCATTTCTATGTACCGGGCAACCTAGGCTTAACTGTAGGACGTTGCTCCACCAGATCGCATAGTTAGGGACTTAGAAGTAAACGCAAGAAGCATAAAATACAATAAAATTACAACAGTTTTTCCATCGTATAAAAGGAATAATTGCAAGCAGTGTGAAGGTAATGGTCATTTCTACGTTCCGTGCAATCTAGGCTTCACTCTAGAGCGTTGCTCCACCAGATCGAACCGTTAGGGCATTAGAAGTCGACGCCCGAAGCATAAAATACAAATTAAATAGAACAGTTTTTCCATTGTATAAAACGAATAATAGCAACCACTGTGAAAGTTATGGTCATTTCTACGTTCCGGGCAACCTAGGTTTCACTCTTGGGCATTGTTCCACCACATCGGATAGCTACGCCCTTAGAATTCAACGACAGAAGCATAAAATACAATATAAATAGAACAGCTTTTCCATCGTATAAAACGAATAATTGCAACCAGTGCGAAAGTTATGGTCATTTCTACGTTCCGGCCAATCCAGGCTCCACCCTAGGGCGTTGTTCCACCAGACCGAATAGTTAGGGCCTAAGAAGTCAACGCCAGAAGCATAAAATACAATATAAATACAACAGCTTTTCCATAGTATATGATGTATATTTGCAAACAGTGTGAAAGTAAAGGCCATTTCTACGTTCCGGGCAACCTATGCTTAACTGTAGGGCGTTGCTCCACCAGATCGCATAGTTAGGGACTTAGAAGTAAACGCAAGAAGCATAAAATACAATAAAAATATAACAGTTTTTCCATCGAATAAAAGGAATAATTGCAACCAGTGTGAAAGGAATGGTCATTTCTACTTTCCGGGCAACCTAGGTTTCACTCTAGGGCGTTGCTCCACCAGATCGAATAGCGAGAGACTTAGAAGTAAACGCCAGAAGCATAAAATACAATAAAAATACTACAGTTTTTCCATCGTATAAAAGGAATAATTGCAACCAGTGTGAAAGCAATGGTCATTTCTATTTTCCGGGCAACCTAGGTTTCACTCTTGGGCGTTGCTCCACCACATCGAATAGCTACGGCCTTAGAAGTCAACTCCGGAAGCATAAAATACAATATAAATACAACAGCTTTTCCATCGTATAAAATGAATGATTGCAAACAGTGTGAAAGTTATGGTCATTTCTACGTTCCGGGCAACCTAGGCTTCACCCTAGGGCGTTGCTCCTCCTGATCGAATAGTTAGGGACTTAGAATTCGACGCCACAAGCATAAAATACAACATAAGTGCAACAGTTTTTCCGTCGTATTACAGGAATAATTGCAACCAGTGTGAATGTACAGCTCATTTTTACGTTCCGGGCAACCTAGGCTTCGCTCAAGGGCGTTGCTCCACCAGACCGAATAGCAAGGGATTTAGAAGTCAATGCCAGAAGCATAAAATACAATAAAAATACAACAGTTTTTCCATCGTATAACAGGAAAGCTGCTACCAGTATGAAAGTACTGGTCATTTCTATGTACCGGGCAACCTAGGCTTAACTGTAGGGCGTTGCTCCACCAGATCGAATAGCTACGGCCTTAGAAGTCAACGCCAGAAGCATAAAATACAATATAAATACAACAGTTTTCCCATCATATAAAACGAATAATTGCAACCAGTATGAAAGTTATGGTGATTTCTACGTTCCGGCCAACCTAGGCTTCACCCTAGGTCGTTGTTCCACCAGATCGAATAGTTAGGGCCTAACAAGTCAACGCCAGAAGCATAAAATACAATATAAATACAACAGCTTTTCCATCGTATATGTTGTATATTTGCACACAGTGTGAAAGTAAAGGTCATTTCTACGTTCCGGGCAACCTAGGCTTAACTGTAGGGCGCTGCTCCACCACATCGAGAGCTACGGCCTGAGAAGTCAACTCCAGAAGCATAAAATACAATATAAATACAACAGCTTTTCCATCGTATAAAATGTATAATTGCAAGCAATGTGAAGGTAATGGTCATTTCTACGTTCCGGGCAACCTAGGCTTAACTGTAGGGCGTTGCTCCACCAGGTCGCATAGTTAGGGACTTAGAAGTAAACGCAGGAAGCATAAAATACAATAAAAATACAACAGTTTTTCCATCGAATAAAAGGAATAATTGCAACCAGTGTGAAAGAAATGGTCATTTCTGCTTTCCGGGCAACCTAGGTTTCACTCTAGGGCGTTGCTCCACCAGATCGAATGGCGAGGGACTTAGAAGTAAACGCCAGAAGCATAAAATACAATAAAAATACAACAGTTTTTCCATCGTGTAAAAGGAATAATTGCAACCAGTGTGAAAGTAATGGTCATTTCTATTTTCCGGGCAACCTAGGTTTCACTCTTTGGCGTTGCTCCACCACATCGAATAGCTACGGCCTTAGTAGTCAACTCCAGAAGCATAAAATACAATATAAATACAACAGCCTTTCCATCGTATAAAATGAATGATTGCAAACAGTGTGAATGTTATGGTCATTTCTACGTTCCGGGCAACCTAGGCTTCACTTTAGGGCGTTGCTCCACCAGATCGAATAGTTAGGGACTTAGAATTCGACGCCAGAAGCATAAAATACAACATAAGTACAACAGTTTTTCCATCGTATTACAGGAATAATTGCAACCAGTGTGAATGTACAGCTCATTTTTACGTTCCGGGCAACCTAGGCTTCGCTCAAGGGCGTTGCTCCACCAGATCGAACAGTTAGGGCCTTAGAAGTCGACGCCCGGAGCATAAAATACAAAATAAATAGAACAGTTTTTCCATTGTATAAAACGAATAATTGCAACCACTGTGAAAGTTATGGTTATTTCTACGTTCCGGCCAATCTAGGCTCCACCCTAGGGCGTTGTTCCACCAGATCGAATAGTTAGGGCCTAAGAACTCAACGCCAGAAGCATAAAATACAATATAAATACAACAGCTTTTCCATAGTATATGATGTATATTTGCAAACAGTGTGAAAGTAAAGTCCATTTCTACGTTCCGGACAACCTAGGCTTAATTGTAGGGCGTTGCTCCACCAGATCGCATAGTTACGGACTTAGAAGTAAACGCAAGAAGCATACAATACAATAAAAATACAACAGTTTTTCCATCGAATAAAAGGAATAATTGCAACCAGTGTGAAAGAAATGGTCATTTCCACTTTCCGGGCAACCTAGGTTTCACTCTAGGGCGTTGCTCCACCAGATCGAATATCGAGGGACTTAGATGTCAACGCCAGAAGCATAAAATACAATATAAATACAACAGTTTTCCCATCGTATAAAACGAATAATTGCAACCAGTATGAAAGTTATGGTCATTTCTACGTTCCGGCCAACCTAGGCTTCACCATAGGGCGTTGTTCCACTAGATCGCATAGTTAGGGCCTATGATGGCAACGCCAGAAGCATAAAATACAATATAAATACAACAGCTTTTCCATAGTATACGATGTATATTTGCAAACAGTGTGAAAGAAAAGGACATTTCTACGTTCCGGGCAACCTAGGCTTAACTGTAGGGCGTTGCTCCACCAGATCGCATAGTTAGGGACTTAGAAGTAATCGCAAGAAGCATAAAATACAATAAAAATACAACAGTTTTTCCATCGTATAAAAGGAATAATTGCAACCAGTGTGAAAGTAATGGTCATTTCTACTTTCCGGGCAACCTAGGTTTCACTCTAGGGCGTTGCTCCACCAGATCGAATAGCGAGGGACTTAGAAGTAAACGCCAGAAGCATAAAATACAATAAAAATACAACAGTTTTTCCATCGTATAACAGGAAAGCTGTAATCAGTATGAAACTACTGGTCATTTCTATGTACCGGGCAACCTAGGCTTAACTGTAGGACGTTGCTCCACCAGATCGCATAGTTAGGGACTTAGAAGTAAACGCAAGAAGCATAAAATACAATAAAAATACAACAGTTTTTCCATCGTATAAAAGGAATAATTGCAAGCAGTGTGAAGGTAATGGTCATTTCTACGTTCCGTGCAATCTAGGCTTCACTCTAGAGCGTTGCTCCACCAGATCGAACCGTTAGGGCATTAGAAGTCGACGCCCGAAGCATAAAATACAAATTAAATAGAACAGTTTTTCCATTGTATAAAACGAATAATAGCAACCACTGTGAAAGTTATGGTCATTTCTACGTTCCGGGCAACCTAGGTTTCACTCTTGGGCATTGTTCCACCACATCGGATAGCTACGCCCTTAGAATTCAACGACAGAAGCATAAAATACAATATAAATAGAACAGCTTTTCCATCGTATAAAACGAATAATTGCAACCAGTGCGAAAGTTATGGTCATTTCTACGTTCCGGCCAATCCAGGCTCCACCCTAGGGCGTTGTTCCACCAGACCGAATAGTTAGGGCCTAAGAAGTCAACGCCAGAAGCATAAAATACAATATAAATACAACAGCTTTTCCATAGTATATGATGTATATTTGCAAACAGTGTGAAAGTAAAGGCCATTTCTACGTTCCGGGCAACCTATGCTTAACTGTAGGGCGTTGCTCCACCAGATCGCATAGTTAGGGACTTAGAAGTAAACGCAAGAAGCATAAAATACAATAAAAATATAACAGTTTTTCCATCGAATAAAAGGAATAATTGCAACCAGTGTGAAAGGAATGGTCATTTCTACTTTCCGGGCAACCTAGGTTTCACTCTAGGGCGTTGCTCCACCAGATCGAATAGCGAGAGACTTAGAAGTAAACGCCAGAAGCATAAAATACAATAAAAATACTACAGTTTTTCCATCGTATAAAAGGAATAATTGCAACCAGTGTGAAAGCAATGGTCATTTCTATTTTCCGGGCAACCTAGGTTTCACTCTTGGGCGTTGCTCCACCACATCGAATAGCTACGGCCTTAGAAGTCAACTCCGGAAGCATAAAATACAATATAAATACAACAGCTTTTCCATCGTATAAAATGAATGATTGCAAACAGTGTGAAAGTTATGGTCATTTCTACGTTCCTGGCAACCTAGGCTTCACCCTAGGGCATTGCTCCTCCTGATCGAATAGTTAGGGACTTAGAATTCGACGCCACAAGCATAAAATACAACATAAGTGCAACAGTTTTTTCGTCGTATTACAGGCATAATTGCAACCAGTGTGAATGTACAGCTCATTTTTACGTTCCGGGCAATCTAGGCTTCGCTCAAGGGCGTTGCTCCACCAGACCGAATAGCAAGGGATTTAGAAGTCAATGCCAGAAGCATAAAATACAATAAAAATACAACAGTTTTTCCATCGCATAACAGGAAAGCTGTAATCAGTATGAAACTACTGGTCATTTCTATGTACCGGGCAACCTAGGCTTAACTGTAGGACGTTGCTCCACCAGATCGCATAGTTAGGGACTTAGAAGTAAACGCAAGAAGCATAAAATACAATAAAATTACAACAGTTTTTCCATCGTATAAAAGGAATAATTGCAAGCAGTGTGAAGGTAATGGTCATTTCTACGTTCCGTGCAATCTAGGCTTCACTCTAGAGCGTTGCTCCACCAGATCGAACCGTTAGGGCATTAGAAGTCGACGCCCGAAGCATAAAATACAAATTAAATAGAACAGTTTTTCCATTGTATAAAACGAATAATAGCAACCACTGTGAAAGTTATGGTCATTTCTACGTTCCGGGCAACCTAGGTTTCACTCTTGGGCATTGTTCCACCACATCGGATAGCTACGCCCTTAGAATTCAACGACAGAAGCATAAAATACAATATAAATAGAACAGCTTTTCCATCGTATAAAACGAATAATTGCAACCAGTGCGAAAGTTATGGTCATTTCTACGTTCCGGCCAATCCAGGCTCCACCCTAGGGCGTTGTTCCACCAGACCGAATAGTTAGGGCCTAAGAAGTCAACGCCAGAAGCATAAAATACAATATAAATACAACAGCTTTTCCATAGTATATGATGTATATTTGCAAACAGTGTGAAAGTAAAGGCCATTTCTACGTTCCGGGCAACCTATGCTTAACTGTAGGGCGTTGCTCCACCAGATCGCATAGTTAGGGACTTAGAAGTAAACGCAAGAAGCATAAAATACAATAAAAATATAACAGTTTTTCCATCGAATAAAAGGAATAATTGCAACCAGTGTGAAAGGAATGGTCATTTCTACTTTCCGGGCAACCTAGGTTTCACTCTAGGGCGTTGCTCCACCAGATCGAATAGCGAGAGACTTAGAAGTAAACGCCAGAAGCATAAAATACAATAAAAATACTACAGTTTTTCCATCGTATAAAAGGAATAATTGCAACCAGTGTGAAAGCAATGGTCATTTCTATTTTCCGGGCAACCTAGGTTTCACTCTTGGGCGTTGCTCCACCACATCGAATAGCTACGGCCTTAGAAGTCAACTCCGGAAGCATAAAATACAATATAAATACAACAGCTTTTCCATCGTATAAAATGAATGATTGCAAACAGTGTGAAAGTTATGGTCATTTCTACGTTCCGGGCAACCTAGGCTTCACCCTAGGGCGTTGCTCCTCCTGATCGAATAGTTAGGGACTTAGAATTCGACGCCACAAGCATAAAATACAACATAAGTGCAACAGTTTTTCCGTCGTATTACAGGAATAATTGCAACCAGTGTGAATGTACAGCTCATTTTTACGTTCCGGGCAACCTAGGCTTCGCTCAAGGGCGTTGCTCCACCAGACCGAATAGCAAGGGATTTAGAAGTCAATGCCAGAAGCATAAAATACAATAAAAATACAACAGTTTTTCCATCGTATAACAGGAAAGCTGCTACCAGTATGAAAGTACTGGTCATTTCTATGTACCGGGCAACCTAGGCTTAACTGTAGGGCGTTGCTCCACCAGATCGAATAGCTACGGCCTTAGAAGTCAACGCCAGAAGCATAAAATACAATATAAATACAACAGTTTTCCCATCATATAAAACGAATAATTGCAACCAGTATGAAAGTTATGGTGATTTCTACGTTCCGGCCAACCTAGGCTTCACCCTAGGTCGTTGTTCCACCAGATCGAATAGTTAGGGCCTAACAAGTCAACGCCAGAAGCATAAAATACAATATAAATACAACAGCTTTTCCATCGTATATGTTGTATATTTGCACACAGTGTGAAAGTAAAGGTCATTTCTACGTTCCGGGCAACCTAGGCTTAACTGTAGGGCGCTTCTCCACCACATCGAGAGCTACGGCCTGAGAAGTCAACTCCAGAAGCATAAAATACAATATAAATACAACAGCTTTTCCATCGTATAAAATGTATAATTGCAAGCAATGTGAAGGTAATGGTCATTTCTACGTTCCGGGCAACCTAGGCTTAACTGTAGGGCGTTGCTCCACCAGGTCGCATAGTTAGGGACTTAGAAGTAAACGCAGGAAGCATAAAATACAATAAAAATACAACAGTTTTTCCATCGAATAAAAGGAATAATTGCAACCAGTGTGAAAGAAATGGTCATTTCTGCTTTCCGGGCAACCTAGGTTTCACTCTAGGGCGTTGCTCCACCAGATCGAATGGCGAGGGACTTAGAAGTAAACGCCAGAAGCATAAAATACAATAAAAATACAACAGTTTTTCCATCGTGTAAAAGGAATAATTGCAACCAGTGTGAAAGTAATGGTCATTTCTATTTTCCGGGCAACCTAGGTTTCACTCTTTGGCGTTGCTCCACCACATCGAATAGCTACGGCCTTAGTAGTCAACTCCAGAAGCATAAAATACAATATAAATACAACAGCCTTTCCATCGTATAAAATGAATGATTGCAAACAGTGTGAATGTTATGGTCATTTCTACGTTCCGGGCAACCTAGGCTTCACTTTAGGGCGTTGCTCCACCAGATCGAATAGTTAGGGATTTAGAATTCGACGCCAGAAGCATAAAATACAACATAAGTACAACAGTTTTTCCATCGTATTACAGGAATAATTGCAACCAGTGTGAATGTACAGCTCATTTTTACGTTCCGGGCAACCTAGGCTTCGCTCAAGGGCGTTGCTCCACCAGATCGAACAGTTAGGGCCTTAGCAGTCGACGCCCGGAGCATAAAATACAAAATAAATAGAACAGTTTTTCCATTGTATAAAACGAATAATTGCAACCACTGTGAAAGTTATGGTTATTTCTACGTTCCGGCCAATCTAGGCTCCACCCTAGGGCGTTGTTCCACCAGATCGAATAGTTAGGGCCTAAGAAGTCAACGCCAGAAGAATAAAATACAATATAAATACAACAGCTTTTCCATAGTATATGATGTATATTTGCAAACAGTGTGAAAGTAAAGTCCATTTCTACGTTCCGGGCAACCTAGGCTTAATTGTAGGGCGTTGCTCCACCAGATCGCATAGTTACGGACTTAGAAGTAAACGCAAGAAGCATACAATACAATAAAAATACAACAGTTTTTCCATCGAATAAAAGGAATAATTGCAACCAGTGTGAAAGAAATGGTCATTTCTACTTTCCGGGCAACCTAGGTTTCACTCTAGGGCGTTGCTCCACCAGATCGAATATCGAGGGACTTAGATGTCAACGCCAGAAGCATAAAATACAATATAAATACAACAGTTTTCCCATCGTATAAAACGAATAATTGCAACCAGTATGAAAGTTATGGTCAGTTCTACGTTCCGGCCAACCTAGGCTTCACCATAGGGCGTTGTTCCACCAGATCGCATAGTTAGGGCCTATGAAGACAACGCCAGAAGCATAAAATACAATATAAATACAACAGCTTTTCCATAGTATACGATGTATATTTGCAAACAGTGTGAAAGAAAAGGACATTTCTACGTTCCGGGCAACCTAGGCTTAACTGTAGGGCGTTGCTCCACCAGATCGCATAGTTAGGGACTTAGAAGTAATCGCAAGAAGCATAAAAAACAATAAAAATACAACAGTTTTTCCATCGTATAAAAGGAATAATTGCAACCAGTGTGAAAGTAATGGTCATTTCTACTTTCCGGGCAACCTAGGTTTCACTCTAGGGCGTTGCTCCACCAGATCGAATAGCGAGGGACTGAGAAGTAAACGCCAGAAGCATAAAATACAATAAAAATACAACAGTTTTTCCATCGTATAAAAGGAATAATTGCAACCAGTGTGAAAGTAATGGTCATTTCTACTTTCCGGGCAACCTAGGTTTCACTCATGGGCGTTGCTCCACCACATCGAATAGCTACGGCCTTAGAAGTCAACTCCGGAAGCATAAAATACAACAGCTTTTCCATCGTATAAAATGAATGATTGCAAACAGTGTGAAAGTTATGGTCATTTCTACGTTCCGGGCAACCTAGGCTTCACCCTAGGGCGTTGCTCCTCCTGATCGAATAGTTAGGGACTTAGAATTCGACGCCACAAGCATAAAATACAACATAAGTGCAACAGTTTTTCCGTCGTATTACAGGAATAATTGCAACCAGTGTGAATGTACAGCACATTTTTACGTTCCGGGCAATCTAGGCTTCGCTCAAGGGCGTTGCTCCACCAGACCGAATAGCAGGGGATTTAGAAGTCAATGCCAGAAGCATAAAATACAATAAAAATACAACAGTTTTTCCATCGTATAACAGGAAAGCTGCAACCAGTATGAAACTACTGGTCATTTCTATGTACCGGGCAACCTAGGCTTAACTGTAGGGCGTTGCTCCACCAGATCGCATAGTTAGGGACTTAGAAGTAAACGCAAGAAGCATAAAATACAATAAAAATATAACAGTTTTTCCATCGAATAAAAGGAATAATAGCAACCAGTGTGAAAGGAATGGTCATTTCTACTTTCCGGGCAACCTAGGTTTCACTCTAGGGCGTTGCTCCACCACATCGAATAGCGAGAGACTTAGAAGTAAACGCCAGAAGCATAAAATACAATAAAAATACTACAGTTTTTCCATCGTATAACAGGAGTAACTGCAACCAGTGTGAGAGTACTGGTCATTTCAACATTCCGGGCAACCTAGGCTTCACTCTAGGGCGTTGTTCCACCACATCGAATAGCTACGGCCTTAGATGTCAACGCCAGAAGCATAAAACACGATATAAATACAACAGTTTTACCATCGTATATCACGAATAATTGCAACCAGTGTGAAAGTAATGGTCACTTCTACGTTCCGGGCATCCTAGACTTAACCCTGAGGCATCGCTCCACCAGATCGAATAGATAGGGCCTTAGAAGTCAACGCTAGAAGCATAAAGTACAATAAAAATCCAACAGTCTGTTCATCGTATAACAGGAATAATTGCAACCAGTATGAAAGTTATGGTCATTACTACGTTCGGAGCAACCTAGGCTTCACTCTAGGGCGTTGCTCCACCAGTTCGAATAGTTAGGGCCTAAGAAGTCAACGCCCGAAGCATAAAATGCAATATATATACAACAGTTCTTCCATCGTATAACAGGAATAATTGAAAACAGTGTGAAAGTGATGGTCATTTCTACGTTTCTGGCAACCTACGCTGCAGTCTAGGGCGGTGTTCCACCAGATCCAATAGTTAGGGCCTTAGAAGTCAACGCCCGACGCATAACATACAATAAAAATACGACAGTTTTTCCATCGTACAACAGGAATAATTGCAACCAGAGTGAAGGTGATGGACATTTCTACGTTCCGGGCAACCTAGGATTCACTTTAGGGCGTTGCTCCACCAGATCGAATAGTTAGGGCCTAAGAAGTCTACGCCAGAAGCATAAAATACAATAAAAATACAACAGTTTTTCCATCGTACAGCATGAATAATTGCAGCCAGAGTGAAAGTAATGGACATGTCTACGTTTCGGGCATCCTAGGCTTCACACTAGGGCGTTGCTCAACCAGATCGTATAGCTAGGGCCTTAGAAGTCAACGCCCGACGCATAAGATACAATAAAAATACGACAGTTTTTCCATCGTACAGCAGGAATAATTGCAACCAGAGTGAAGGTGATGGACATTTCTACGTTCCGGGCAACCTAGGGTTCACTCTAGGGCGTTGGTCCACCATATCCAATAGGGCCGAAGAAGTCAACGACAGAAGCACCAAATACAAGATAAATACAACAGTTTTTCCATCGTATAAAACGAATAATTGCAACCAGTGTGAAAGTAATGGTCATTTCTACGTTCCGGGTAACCTAGGCTTCACTCTAGGGCGTTGCTCCACCAGATCGAATAGCTAGGGACTTAGAATTCAACGCCCGAAGAATAAAATACAACATAAGTACAACAGTTTTACCATCGTGTAAAATGAATAATCGCAAGCAGTGTGAAGGTAATGGTCATTTCCACGTTCCGGGCAACCTACGCTTCACTCTAGGGCGTTGCTCCACCACATCGAATAGCTACGCCCTTAGAAGTCAACGCCCGAAACATAAAATACAAAATAAATAGAACAGTTTTTCCATTGTATAAAACGAATAATTGCAACCAGTGTGAAGGTACAGGTCATTTCTACGTTCCGGGCAACCTAGGATTCACCCTAGAGCGTTGCGCCACCAGATCGAATAGTTAGGGCCTCAGAAGTCAACGCCCGAAGCATAAAATACAAAATAAATAGAACAGTTTTTCCATTTTATAAAACGAATAATTGCAACCAGTGTGAAAGTACAGGTCATTTCCACGTTCCGGGCAACCTAGGCTTCACTACAGGGCGGTGCTCCACCAGATCGAATAGTTAGTGCCTTAGAAGTCAGCGCCCGAAACATAAAATACAATAAAGATGCAACAGTTTTTCCATCGTATAACAGGAATAATTGCAACCAGTGTGAATGTGATGGTCTAAACCACGTTCCCGGCAATCTAGGGTTCACTCTAGGGCGTTGGTCCACCAGATCCAATAGGGCCGAAGAAGTCAACGACAGAAGCACCAAATACAAGATAAATGCAACAGTTTTTCCATCGTATAAAACGAATAATTGCAACCAGTGTGAAAGTAATGGGCATTTCTGCGTTCCGGGCAACCTAGGCTTCACTCTAGGGCGTTGCCCCACCACATCGAATAGCTACGGCCTAAGAAGTCAACGCCTGAAGCATAAAATGCAATAAAAATACAACAGTTTTTTCATCGTATATGATGTATATTTGCAAACAGTGTGAAAGTAAAGGTCATTTCTACGCTCCGGGCTACCTAGGCTTAACTGTAGGGCGTTGCTCCACCAGATCGAATAGCTAGGGACTTCGAAGTCAACGCCAGAAGCATAAAATACACTAAAAATACAACAGTTTTTCCATCGTATAAAAGGAATAATTGCAACCAGTGTGAAAGTAATGGCCATTTCTGCGTTCCGGGCACCCTAGGCTTAACTCTAGGGCGTTGCCCCTCCACATCGATTAGCTACGGCCTTAGAAGTCACCGCCTTAAGCTTAAAATACAATAAAAATAGAACAGTTTTTTCATCGTATAACAGGAATAATTGCCACCAGAGTGAAAGTAATGGTCATTTCTAGGTTTCGGGCGACCTTGGCTTCACTCTAGGGCGTTGCTCCACCAGATAGAAAAGCTAGGGCCTTAGATGTCAACGCCCGAAGCCTAAAATACAATAAAAGTACAACAGTTTTTCCATCGTATAACGCAATGATTGCAACAAATGTGAAGGTGATGGTCATTACCACGTTCCGGGCAACCTAGGGTTCACTCTAGGACGTTGGTCCTCCAGATCCAATAGCTAGGGCCTAAGAAGTCAACGACAGAAGCACCAAACACAAAATAAATACAACAGCTTTTCCATCGTATAAAACGAATAATTGCAACCAGTGTGAAAGTAATGGCCATTTCTACGTTCCGGGCATCCTAGACTTAACTCTGAGGCATTGCTCCACCAGATGTAATACATAGGGCCTTAGAAGTCAACGCCAGATGAATAAAGTACAATCAAAATCCAACAGTTTGTCCATCGTATAGCAGTAATACTTGCAACAAGCCTGAAGGTAATGGTCATTTCTACGTTCTGGGCAACCTAGGTTTTGCTCTAGGGCGTTGCTCCACCAGATCGAATAGCTAGGGACTTACAAGTAAACGCCAGAAGCATAAAATACAATAAAAATACAACAGTTTTTCCATTGTATAACAGGAATAACTGCAACCAGTCTGAAAGTACTGGTCATTTCTACGTTCCGGGTAACCTAGGCTTCACTCTAGGGCGTTGCTCCGCCAGATCGAATAGCTAGGGACTTAGAATTCAACGCCCGAAGCATAAAATACAAAATAAATACAACAGTTTTACCATCGTATCAAATGAATAATTGCAAACAGTGTGAAGGTAATGGTCATTTCCACGTTCCGGGCAACCTAGGTTTCGCTCTAGGGCGTTGCTCCACCAGATCGAATAGCTAGGGACTTACAAGTAAACGCCAGAAGCATAAAATACAATAAAAATACAACAGTTTTTCCATCGTATAAAAGGAATAATTGCAACCAGTGTGAAAGTAATGGCCATTCCTGCGTTCCGGGCAACCTAGTCTTCACTCTAGGGCGTTGCCCCACCACATCGATTAGCTGCGGCCTTAGAAGTCACCGCCTTAAGCATAAAATACAATAAAAATAGAACAGTTGTTTCATCGTATCAAAGGAATAATGGCAACCAGAGTGAAAGTAATGGTCATTTCTACGTCTCAGGCGACCTAGGCTTCACTCTAGGGCGTTGCTCCACCAGATCGCATAGCTAGGGCCTTAGAAGTCAACGCCCGAAACCTAAAGTACTATAAAAGTACAACAGTTTTTCCATCGTATAACGGGAATAATTGCAACCAGTGTGAAGGTGATGGTCTAAACCACGTTCCGGGCAACCTAGGCCTCACTATAGGGCGTTGCTCCACCAGATCGAATAGCTACGGCCTTAGAAGTCAACGCCAGAAGCATAAAATACAATATAAATACAACAGTTTTCCCATCGTATAAAACGAATAATTGCAACCAGTATGAAAGTTATGGTGATTTCTACGTTCCGGCCAACCTAGGCTTCACCCTAGGGCGTTGTTCCACCAGATCGAATAGTTAGGGCCTAAGAAGTCAACGCCAGAAGCATAAAATACAATATAAATACAACAGCTTTTCCATCGTATATGTTGTATATTTGCAAACAGTGTGAAAGTAAAGGTCATTTCTACGTTCCAGGCAACCTAGGCTTAACTGTAGGGCGCTGCTCCACCACATCGAATAGCTACGGCCTGAGAAGTCAACTCCAGAAGCATAAAATACAATATAAATACAACAGCTTTTCCATCGTATAAAATGTATAATTGAAAGCAATGTGAAGGTAATGGTCATTTCTACGTTCCGGGCAACCTAGGCTTAACTGTAGGGCGTTGCTCCACCAGGTCGCATAGTTAGGGACTTAGAAGTAAACGCAGGAAGCATAAAATACAATAAAAATACAACAGTTTTTCCATCGAATAAAAGGAATAATTGCAACCAGTGTGAAAGAAATGGTCATTTCTGCTTTCCGGGCAACCTAGGTTTCACTCTAGGGCGTTGCTCCACCAGATCGAATAGCGAGGGACTTAGAAGTAAACGCCAGAAGCATAAAATACAATAAAAATACAACAGTTTTTCCATCGTGTAAAAGGAATAATTGCAACCAGTGTGAAAGTAATGGTTATTTCTATTTTCCGGGCAACCTAGGTTTCACTCTTTGGCGTTGCTCCACCACATCGAATAGCTACGGCCTTAGTAGTCAACTCCAGAAGCATAAAATACAATAAAAATACAACAGTTTTCCCATCGTATAAAACGAATAATTGCAACCAGTATGAAAGTTATGGTCATTTCTACGTTCCGGCCAACCTAGGCTTCACCATAGGGCGTTGTTCCACCAGATCGCATAGTTAGGGCCTAAGAAGACAACGCCAGAAGCATAAAATACAATATAAATACAACAGCTTTTCCATAGTATACGATGTATATTTGCAAACAGTGTGAAAGAAAAGGACATTTCTACGTTCCGGGCAACCTAGGTTTCACTCTAGGGCGTTGCTCCACCAGATCGAATAGTTAGGGCCTAAGAAGTCTACGCCAGAAGCATAAAATACAATAAAAATACAACAGTTTTTCCATCGTACAGCATGAATAATTGCAGCCAGAGTGAAAGTAATGGACATGTCTACGTTTCGGGCATCCTAGGCTTCACACTAAGGCGTTGCTCAACCAGATCGAATAGCTAGGGCCTTAGAAGTCAACGCCCGACGCATAAGATACAATAAAAATACGACAGTTTTTCCATTGTACAACAGGAATAATTGCAACCAGGGTGAAGGTGATGGACATTTCTACGTTCCGGGCAACCTAGGATTCACTCTAGGGCGTTGCTCCACCAGATCGAATAGTTAGGGCCTTAGAAGTCAACGCCCGAAGCATAAAATACAAAATCAATAAAACAGCTTTCCCATTGTATAAAACGAATAATTGCAACCAGTGTGAATGTTGTGGTCATTTCTACGTGCCGTGCAACCTAGGTTTTGCTCCAGGGCGTTGCTCCACCACATCGAATATTTAGGGCCTTAGAAGTCAACGCCAGACGCATAAAGTACAGTATAAATACAACAGTTTTTCCATCGTATAAAACGAATATTTGCAACCAGTATGAAAGTTAGGGTCATTTGTACGTTCGGAGCAATCTAGGCTTCACTCTAGGGTGTTGCTCCACCAGATCGAATAGTTAGGGCCGAAGAAGTCTACGCCAGAAGCATAAAATACAATAAAAATACAACTATTTTTCCATCGTATAGCATGAATAATTGCAGCCAGAGTGAAAGTAATGGTCATGTCTACGTTTCGGGCAACCTAGGCTTCGCTCCAGGGCGTTGCTCCAACGGATCGAATAGCTAGGGCCTCAGACGTCAGCGCCCGAAGCATAAAATACAACAAAGATGCAACGGCTTTTACATCGTATAACAGGAGTAATTGCAACCAGTGTGAAGGTAATGGTCTTTTCCATGTTCCGCGCATCCTAGGCTTCACTCTAGGGCGGTGCTCCGCCAGATCGAAAATTTAGGGTCTTAGAAGTCAGCGCGCGAAGCATAAAATACAATGAAGATACAACTGTTTTTCCACCGTATGGCAGGAATAATTGCAACCAGTGTGAAGGTAATGGTCATTTCTACGTTCCGGGCGACCTAGACTTAGCTCAGAGGCTTTGCTACACCAGATCGAAGAGTTAGGGCCTTAGAAGTCAACGCCCGAAGAATAAAATACTATATAAATACAACAGCTTTTCCATCGTATACAATGAATAATTGCAAACATTGTGATAGTAACGGTCATTTCTGCGTTCCGCGAAACCTAGGCTTGACTCTAGGGCGTTGCTCCACCAGATCGAATAGTTAGCGCCTTAGAAGTCAACGCCCGAAGCATAAAATACAATATAAATACAACAATTCTTCCATCGTATAGCAGGAATAATTGCAAACAGTGTGAAAGTGATGGTCATTTCTACGTTCCTGCCAACCTACGATTCAGTCTAGGGCGTTGGTCCACCAGAACCAATAGTTAGGGCCTTAGAAGTCAACGCCCGAAGCATAAAATACAAATTTAATAAAACAGCTTTGCCATTGTATAAAATGAATAATTGCAACCAGTATGAAAGTTATGGTCATTTCAACGTACGGGGAAACCTAGGCTTCACTCTAGGGCGTTGCTCCACCAGATCGAAGAGGTAGGGCCATAGAAGTCAATGCCCGAAGCATAAAATACGATAAAGATATAACAGTTTTTCCATCGTATAAAATGAATAATTTGAACCAGTGTGAAAGTAATGGCCACTTCTACGTTCCGGGCAACCTAGGCTTCAGTCTAGGGCGTTGGTCCAGCAGATCCAATCGTTAGGGCCTAAGAAGTCAACGCCAGTAGCACCAAATACAAAATAAATACAACAGTTTTTCCATCGTATAAAACGAATAATTGTAACCAGCGTGAAAGTAGTGGTCATTGCTACGTTCCGTGCATCCCAGGCTCCACTCTAGGGCGTTGCTCCACCAAACCGAATAGCTAGGGCCTTAGAGGTCAACGCCCGAAGCATAAAACGCAATATGAATACAACAGTTTTGCCATCATATAAAACGAATAATAGCAACCAGTGTGAAAGTGATGGTCTTTTCTACGTTCCGGGAAACCTAGGCATCACTCTAGGGCGTTGGAACAGCAGATCCAGTAGTTAGGGCCTTAGAATTCAGCGCCCGAGGCATAAAACGCAATATAAATACAACAGTTTTTCCATCATATAAAACGAATAATAGCAGCCAGTGTGAAAGTGATGGTCATTTCTACGTTCCGGGAAACCTAGGCCTCACTCTAGGGCGTCGTTCCACCAGATCGAATAGTTGGGGCCTAAGAAGTCAACGCCAGAAGCATAAAATACGATATAAGTACAACAGTTTTTCCATCGTATAAAACAAACAATTGCAACCAGTGTGAAAGTAATGGTCATTTCTACGTTCCGCACAATCTAGGCTTCACTTTAGGGCTTTGCAGAACCACATCGAATAGCCACGGACTTAGAAGTCTACGCCTGAAGCATAAACTACAATAAACATACAACAGCTTTTCCATCGTATAACAGGAATAATTCCAACCAGTGTGAATGTAATGGTCATTTCTACGTTCCGCGCAACCAAGGCCTCACTCTAGGGCGTTGTTCCACCAGATCGAATAGTTAGGGCCTAAGAAGTCAACGCCAGAAGCATAAAATACGATATAAGTACAACAGTTTTTCCATCATATAAAGCGGATAATTGCAACCAGTGTGAAAGTGATGGACATTTCCACGTTCCGGGCAACCTAGGCTTCACTCTAGGGCGTTGGTCCACCAGATCCGATAGTTAGGGCCTAAGAAGTCAACGCCAGAAGCACAAAATACAGTATAAATACAACAGTTTTTCCATCATATAAAACGAATAATTTCAACCAGTGTGAAACTGATGGTCATTTCCATGTTCCGGGCAACCTAGGCTTCACTCTAGGGCGTTGGTCCACCATATCCAATAGTTAGGGCCTAAGAAGTCAACTCCAGAAGCACCAAATACAAAATAAATACAACAGTATTTCCATCATATAAAACGAATAATAGCAACCAGTGTGAAAGTAATGGTCATTTCTACGTTTTCAGGAACCTAGGCTTCACTCTAGGGCGTTGCTCCGCCAGATCGAATAGTTAGGGCCTTAGAAGTCAACGCCCGAAGCATAAAATACAAAATTAATAGAACAGCTTTTCCATTGTATAAAACGAATAATTGCAATCAGTGTGAAAATAATGGTCATATCTACGTTCCAGGCAACATAGGCTTGACCCTAGGGCGCTGCTCCACAAGATCGAATAGTTAGGGCCTAAGAAGTCAACGCCAGAATCATAAAATACAAATTAAATACAATAGCTTTTCCATCGTCTAAAACGAATAATTGCACGAGTGTGAAAGTAATGGTCATTTCTACGTTCCGGTCAACCTAGGCTTCATTCTAGGGCGTTGTTCCAAAAGATCGAACAGTCTGGGCCTAAGAAGTCAACGCCAGAAGCATAAAATACAGTATAAATACAACAGTTTTTCCATCATATAAAGCGGATAATTGCAACCAGTGTGAAAGTGATGGACATTTCTACGTTTCAGGCAACCTAGGCTCCACTCTAGGGCGTTGCTCCACCAGATCGAATAGTTAGGGCCTTAGAAGTCACCGCCTTAAGCTTTAAATACAGTAAAAATAGAACAGTTTTTTCATCGTATAACTGGAATAATTGCCACCAGAGTGAAAGTAATGGTCATTTCTACGTTTCGGGCGACCTAGGCTTCACTCTACGGCGTTGCTCCACCAGATCGAATAGCTAGGGCCTTAGAAGTCAACGCCAGTAGCACCAAATACAAAATAAATACAACAGTTTTTCCATCGTATAAAACGAATAATAGCAAACATTGTGAAAGTAACGGTCACTTGTACGTTCCGTGCAACCTAGGCTTCACTCTAGGGCGTTGCCCCACCAGATCGAATAGCTAGGGCCTAAGAAGTCAACGCCAGAAGCATAAAATACAAAATCAATAGAACAGCTTTTCCATTGTAAAACGAATAATTGCAACCAGTGTGAAAGTTATGGTCATTTCTACGTTCCGTGCAACCTAGGCTCCACTGTAGGGCGTTGCTCCACCACACCAAATACCTACGGCCTTAGAAGTCAACGCCAGAAGCTTATAATGCAATATAAATACAACAGTTATTCCATCGTATAAAATGAATAATAGCAAACATTGTGAAAGTAGCGGTCACTTCTACGTTCCGGGCAACCTAGGCTTCACTCTAGGTCGTTGCTCCACCAGATCGAATAGTTAGGGCCTAAGAAGTCAACGCCAGAACCATAAAATACAAAATTAATAGAACAGCTTTTCCATTCTATAAAACGAATAATTGCAACCAGAGTGAAAGAGATGGTCATTTCTACGTTCCGGGCGACGAAGGCTTCACTCTGGGACGTTGGTCCTACAGATCGAATAGTTAATGCCTAAGAAGTCAACGCTAGAATCATAAAATACGAAATAAATACAATAGTTCTGCCATCGTCTAAAACAAATAATTGCTCGAGTGTGAAAGGTATGGTCATTTCTACGTTCCGGGCGACCTAGGCTTCACTCTTGGACGCTGTCCCAACAGATCGAATAGCTAGGACCTAAGAAGTCACAGCCAGAAGCAGAAAATACAATTAAAATGCAAGAGTTTTTCCAACGTATAGCATGAATAATTGGAACCAGTGTGAAAGTAATGGTCATGTCTACGTTCCGGTCAACGTAGGCTTCATTCTAGGGCGTTGATCCACCAGATCGAATAGTTAGGGCCTAAGAAGTCAACGCCAGAAGCATAAAATACAAAATAAATACAATAGTTTTTCCATCGTATAACAGGAATAATTGCAAACAGTGTGAAAGTGATGGTCATTTCTACGTTCCTGGCATCCTACGCTTCAGTCTAGGGCGTTGGTCCACCTGATCCAATAGTTAAGGCCTTAGATGTCAACGCCCGACGCATAAAATACAATAAAAATTCAAAAGTTTTTTCGTCGCATAACTGAAATAATTGCAACAAGAGTGAACGTGATGGTCATTTCTACGTTCTGGGCAACATAAGCTTCACTCTTGGACGTAGCCCCACGAGATCGAATAGCTAGGACCTTAGAAGTCAACGCCCGAAGCATAAAATACTATATAAATACAACAGTTTTTCCATCGTATACAATGAATAATTGCAAACATTGTGACAGTAACGGTCATTTCTGCGTTCCGGGCAACCTAGGCTTGATTCTAGGGCGTTGCTCCACCAGATCGAATAGTTAGGGCCTTAGAAGTCAACGCCCGAAGCATAAAATACAATATAAATACAACTGTTCTTCCATCGTATAACAGGAATAATTGCAAACAGTGTGAAAGTGATGGTCATTTCTACGTTCCTGGCAACCTACACTTCAGTCTATGGCGTCGGTCCACCTGATCCAATAGTTAGGGCCTTAGAAGTCAACGCCCGACGCATAAAACACAATAAAAATACAACAGTTTTTCCATCGTACAACAGGAATAATTGCAACCAGAGTGAAGGTGATGGATATTTCTACGTTCCGGGCAACCTAGGATTCACTCTAGGGCGTTGCTCCACCAGATCGAACAGTTAGGGCCTTAGAAGTCAACGCCCGAAGCATAAAATACAAAATTAATGGAACAGCTTTTCCATTGTATAAAACGAATAATTGCAACCAGTGTGAATGTTATGGTCATTTCTACGTACCGTGCAAGCTAGGGTTCACTCCAGGGCGTTGCTCCACCGCATCGAATAGTTAGGGCCTTAGAAGTCAACTCCAGAAGCATAAAATACAGTTTAAATACAACAGCTTTTCCATCCTATAAAACGAATAATAGCAACCAGTATGAAAGTTATGGTCATTTCAACGTACGGGGCAACCTAGGCTTCACTCTAGGGCGTTGCTCCACCAGATCGAAGAGGTAGGGCCATAGAAGTCAATGCCCGAAGCATAAAGTACAATAAAAATCCAACAGTTTGTTCATCGTATAATAGGAATAATTGCAACAAGAGTGAACGTAATGGTCATTTCTACGTTCCGGGCAGCATAGGCTTCACTCTTGGACGTAGCCCCACGAGATCGAATAGCTAGGAACTTAGAAGTCAACGCAAGAAGCATAAAATACAATAAAAATACAACATCTTTTCCATCGTATAGCATGAATAATTGCAACCACTGTGAAAGTAATGGACATTTCTACGTTTCAGGCAACCTAGGCTCCACTCTAGGGCGTTGCTCCACCAGATCGAATAGTTAGGGCCTTAGAAGTCAACGCCCGAAGCATAAAATACAATATAAATACAACAGTTCTTCGTCGTATAACAGGAATAATTGCAAACAGTGTGAAAGTGATGGTCATTTCTACGTTCCTGGCAACCTACGCTTCAGTCTATGGCGTCGGTCCACCTGATCCAATAGTTAGGGCCTTAGAAGTCAACGCCCGACGCATAAAACACAATAAAAATACAACAGTTTTTCCATCGTACAACAGGAATAATTGCAACCAGAGTGAAGGTGATGGATATTTCTACGTTCCGGGCAACCTAGGCTTCACTCTAGGGCGTTCCTCCACCAGATCGAATAGCTAGGCCCTTGGAAGTCAACGCCCGAAACGTAAAATACAATAAAAATAAAATAGTTTTTCAATCGTATAACGAGAATAATTGCAACCAGTGTGAAAGTGATGGTAATTTCCACGTTCCGGGCAACCTAGGCTTCAGTCTAGGGCGTTGGTCCAGCAGATCCAATAGTTAGGGCCTAAGAAGTCAACGCCAGTAGCACCAAATACAAAATAAATAAAACAGTTTTTCCATCGTATAAAACGAATAATTGTAACCAGTGTGAAAGTAGTGGTCATTGCTACGTTCCGTGCATCCCAGGCTCCACTCTAGGGCGTTGCTCCACCACATCGAATAGCCACGGACTTAGAAGTCTACGCCTGAAGCATAAACTACAATAAACATACAACAGCTTTTCCATCGTATAACAGGAATAATTCCAACCAGTGTGAATGTAATGGTCATTTCTACGTTCCGCGCAACCAAGGCCTCACTCTAGGGCGTTGTTCCACCAGATCGAATAGTTAGGGCCTAAGAAGTCAACGCCAGAAGCATAAAATACGATATAAGTACAACAGTTTTTCCATCATATAAAGCGGATAATTGCAACCAGTGTGAAAGTGATGGACATTTCCACGTTTCGGGCAACCTAGGCTTCACTCTAGGGCGTTGGTCCACCAGATCCGATAGTTAGGGCCTAAGAAGTCAACGCCAGAAGCACAAAATACAGTATAAATACAACGGTTTTTCCATCATATAAAACGAATAATTGCAACCAGTGTGAAACTGATGGTCATTTCCATGTTCCGGGCAACCTAGGCTTCACTCTAGGGCGTTGGTCCACCATATCCAATAGTTAGGGCCTAAGAAGTCAACTCCAGAAGCATAAAATACAAAATTTATAGATCAGTTTTTCCAATGTATAAAACGAATAATTGCAACCAGTGTGAAAGTGTTTGTCATTTCCACGTTCCGGGCAACCTAGGCTTCACTCTAGGGCGTTGGTCCACCACATCGAATAGCTACGGTCTAAGAAGTCAACGCCAGAAGCACCGAAAACAAAATAGATACTACATTTTTTCCATCGTATAAAACGAATAATTGCAACCAGTGTGAAGGTTATGGTCGTTTCTACTTTCCAGGGAACATAGGCTTCACTCTTGGACGTTGCTCCACCAGATCGAATACATAGGGCCTCAGAAGTCAACGCCAGAAGCATAAAATACAATATAAATACAACAGTTTTTCCATCATATAAAACGAATAATTGCAACCAGTGTGAAAGTGATGGTCATTTCTAGGTTCCGTGCAACCTAGGCTCCACTGTAGGGCGTTGCTCCACCACACCAAATACCTACGGCCTTAGAAGTCAACGCCAGAAGCTTATAATGCAATATAAATACAACAGTTATTCCATCGTATAAAATGAATAATAGCAAACATTGTGAAAGTAACGGTCACTTCTACGTTCCGGGCAACCTAGGCTTCACTCTAGGGCGTTGCTCCACCAGATCGAATAGCTAGGGCCTAAGAAGTCAACGCCAGAACCATAAAATACAAAATTAATAGAACAGCTTTTCCATTCTATAAAACGAATAATTGCAACCAGAGTGAAAGAGATGGTCATTTCTACGTTCCGGGCGACGAAGGCTTCACTCTGGGACGTTGGTCCTACAGATCGAATAGTTAATGCCTAAGAAGTCAACGCTAGAATCATAAAATACAAAATAAATACAATAGTTCTGCCATCGTCTAAAACAAATAATTGCTCGAGTGTGAAAGGTATGGTCATTTCTACGTTCCGGGCGACCTAGGCTTCACTCTTGGACGCTGTCCCAACAGATCGAATAGCTAGGACCTAAGAAGTCATAGCCAGAAGAAGAAAATACAATTAAAATGCAAGAGTTTTTCCAACGTATAGCATGAATAATTGGAACCAGTGTGAAAGTAATGGTCATGTCTACGTTCCGGTCAACGTAGGCTTCATTCTAGGGCGTTGATCCACCAGATCGAACAGTTAGGGCCTAAGAAGTCAACGCCAGAAGCATAAAATACAAAATTTATAGATCAGTTTTTCCAGTGTATAAAACGAATAATTGCAATCAGTGTGAAAATAATGGTCATATCTACGCTCCAGGCAACCTAGGCTTGACTCTAGGGCGTTGCTCCACAAGATCGAATAGTTAGGGCCTAAGAAGTCAACGCCAGAAGCATAAAATGCAAAATAAATACAATAGTTTTTCCATCGTCTAAAGCGACTAATTGCACGAGTGTGAAAGTAATGGTCATTTCTACGTTCCGGGCAACCTAGGCTTCATTCTAGGGCGTTGTTCCACTAGATCGAACAGTCTGGGCCTAAGAAGTCAACGCCAGAAGCATAAAATACAGTATAAATACAACAGTTTTTCCATCATATAAAGCGGATAATTTCAACCAGTGTGAAAGTGATGGACATTTCCTCGTTCCGGGTAACCTAGGCTTCACTCTCGGGCGTTGGTCCACCAGATCTAATAGTTAGGGCCTAAGAAGTCAACGCCAGAAGCACCAAATACAGTATAAATACAACAGTTTTTCCATCATATAAAACGAATAATTGCAACCAGTGTGAAAGTGTTTGTCATTTCCACGTTCCGGGCAACCTAGGCTTCACTCTAGGGCGTTGGTCCACCAGATCCAATAGTTAGGGCCTAAGAAGTCAACGCCAGAAGCACCAATTACAAAATAAATACAACAGTTTTTCCATCGTATAAAACGAATACTTGCAACCGGTATGAAAGTTATGGTCATTTGTACGTTCCGGGCAACCTAGGCTTCACCCTAGGGCGTTGCTCCACCTGATCGAATGGTTAGGGCCTTAGAAGTCAACGCCCGAAGCATAAAATACAAAATAAATACAACAGTTTTTCCATTGCATAAAACGAATAATTGCAACCAGTGCGAAAGTTATGGTCATTTCTACGTTCCCTGCCACCTAGGCTTAACTCCAGGGCGTTGCTCCACCGGATCGAATAGTTAGGGCCTAAGAAGACAACGCCAGAAGCATAAAGTACAATAAAAATCCAACAGTATGTAGATCGTATAACAGGAATAATTGCAACCAGTGTGAAAGTAATGGTCATTTCCAGGTTCCGGGCAACCTAGTCTTCGCTCTAGGGCGTTGCTCCACCACGTCAAAAAGTTAGGGGCTTAGGAGACAACGCCAGAAGCATAAAATACAATATAAATATAATAAGTTTTTCCGTTGTATAAAATGATTAATTGCAAACAGTGTGAAAGTAATGGTCATTTCAACTCTCTGGGCTACCCAGGCATCACTCTAATGCGTTGTTCCACCAGATCGTATAGCTAGGGACCTAGAATTCAACGCCAGAAGCATAAAATACAATAAAAATCCAACATTTTGTCCATGGTATAAAATGAATAATTGCAAACAGTGTGAAAGTAATGGTCATTTCTACGTTCCGGGCAACCTAGGCTTTATTCTAGGGCGTTGTACCACCAGATCGAACAGTTAGGGCCTTAAAAGTCAATGCCAGAAGAATAAAATAAAATATAAATACAACAGTTTTTCCATCGTATAAAATGAATAATTGCAAACAGTGTGAAAGTAATGGTCATTTCAACGTTTCGGGCAACCTAGGATTCACGCTAGGTCGTTTCTCCACCAGATCGTATAGCAAGGGCCTTAGAAGTCAACGCCCAAAGAATAAAATACAATGCAAATAAAACAGTTTTTCCATTATATAACAGGATTAATTGCAACCAGTGTGAAAGTTATGGACATTTCTACGTTCCGGGAAGCCTAGGCATCACCCTAGGATGTTGTTCCACCAGATCCAATAGTTAGGGCCTAAGAAGTCAACGCCAGAAGCATAAAATACGATATATGTACAACAGTTTTTCCATCGTATAACAGGAATAATTGCAACCAGTATGAAAGCTATGGTCATTTCTACGCTCGGAGCAACCTAGGCTTCACCCTAGGGCGTTGCTCCACCAGATCGAATAGTTAGGGCCTAAGAATTCGGCGCTAGAAGCAGGAAATACAGTAAAAATACAACAGTTTTTCCATCATATAGCATGAATAATTGCAACCAGTGTGGAAGTAATGGTCATTTCTACGTTCCGGGCAACCTAGGTTTCAGTCTAGGGCGTTACTCCCCCAGATCGAAGAGTTAGGGACTTAGAATTCCACGCCAGAAGCATAAAATGCCATAAAAATGCAAAAGTTTTTCCATTGTATAACAGGAGTAACTGCAACCAGTGTGAAAGTACTGATCATTTCTACATTCCGGGCAACCTAGGCATCACTCTATAGCGTTGTGCCACCAGATCGAATAGTTAGGGCCTAAGATGTCAACGCCTGAAGCATAAAATACGGTATAAATACAACAGTGTTTCCATCGTATAAAACGAATATTTGCAACCAGTATGCAAGTTATGGTCATTTCTACGTTCCGGGCAACCTAGGCTTCAGCCTAGGTCGTTGCTCTACCAGATCGAATAGTGAGGGCCTAAGAAGTCAACGCCAGAAGCATAAAATACGATATATGTACAACAGTTTTTCCATCGTATATCACGAATAATTGCAACCAGTGTGAAAGTGATGGTCATTTCCACGTTCCGGGCAACCAAGGCTTCACTCTATGGCGTTGGTCCACCAGAACCAATAGTTAGGGCCTTCGAAGTCAACGCCAGAAGCATAAAATACAATATAAATACAACAGATTTTCCATCGTATAAAAGGATTAATTGTAACCAGAGAGAAGATGATGGTCATTTCTACGTTCCGGGCGACCTAGGCTACACTCTGGGGCGTTGCTCCACCAGATCGAATAGCTAGGTCCTTAGAAGTCAACGCCCGAAGCTCAAAATACAAAATTAATAGAACAGTTTTTCCATTGTATAAAACGAATGATTGCAACCAGAGTGAAACTTATGGTCATTTCTATGTTCCGTGCAACATAGGATGAACTCTAGGGCGTTGCTCCACCACATCGATTAGCTACGGCCTTAGAAGTCAACGCCAGAAGCATAAAATAAAATATAAATATAACAGATTTTCCATCGTCTAAAACGAATAATTGCAACCAGTGTGAAAGTAATGGCCATTTCAACGTTACTAGCATCCTAGGCTTAACTCTGAGGCATTGCTCCACCAGATCGAATAGATAGTGCCTTAGAAGTCAACGCCAGAAGCATACAGTACAATAAAAATCCAACAGTTTTTCCATCGTATAACAGGAATAATTGCAAACAGTGTGAAGGTAATAGTCATTTCTACGTTCCGGGCAACCTAGACTTAACTCTGAGGCATTGCTCCACCAGATCGAATAGATTGGGCCTTAGAAGTCAACGCGAGAAGCATTAAATACAACATAAATACAACAGCTTTTCCACCGTATAACAGGAATAATTGCAAACAGTGTGAAGATAATAGTCATTTCTACGCTCCGGTAAAGCTAGGCTTCACTCTAGGGCGTTGCTCCACCAGATCGAGTAGTTAGGGCCTTAGACGTCAACGCCAGAAGCATAAAATAAAATAAAAATACAACACTTTTTCCATCGCATACAATTAATGATTGCAAACATTGTGAAAGTAACGGTCATTTCTACGTTCCGGGCATCCTAGACTTAACTCTGAGGCATTGCTCCACCAGATCGAATAGATAGGGCCTTAGAAGTCAACGCCAGAGGCATTATATACAATATAAATACAACAGCTTTTCCACCGTATAACAGGAATAATAGCAAACAGTGTGAAAGATATGGTCATTTCTACGTTCCTGGCAACCTAGGTTTCACTCTAGGCCGTTGCTCGACCACATCGAATAGCTATGGCCTTAGAAGTCAACGCCAGAAGCATTAAATACAATATAAATACAACAGCTTTCCCACCGTATAAGAGGAATAATTGCAAACAGTGTGAAGGTAATAGTCATTTCTACGCTCCGGTAAACCTAGGCTTCACTCTAGGGCGTTGCTCCACCAGATCGAGTAGATAGGGCCTTAGACGTCAACGCCAGAGGCATAAAATAAAATAAAAATACAACACTTTTTCCATCCCATACAATTAATGATTGCAAACATTGTGAATGTAACGGTCATTTCTACGTTCCGGGCAACCTAGGCTTCTCTCTAGGGCGATGCTCCACCGGATCGAATATTTAGGGCCTAAGAAGTCAACGCCAGAGGCATAAAATACAATAAAAATACAACAGTTTTTCCATAGTATAACAGGAATAATTGCAAACAGTGTGAAAGTAATGGTCTTTTCTACGTTCCGGGCAATCTAGACTTCACTCTAGGGCGTTGCTCCACCGGATCGAATAGTTAGGGCCTTAGAAGTCAACGCCCGAAGCATAAAATATAAAATTAATAGAACAGTTTTTCCATTGTATAAAACGAATGATTGCAACCAGAGTGAAACTTATGGTCATTTCAACGTTCCGTGCAACGTAGGCTGCACTCTAGGGCGTTGGTCCACCACATCGATTAGCTACGGCCTTAGAAGTCAACGCCAGAAGCATAAAATACAATATATATACAATAGTTTTTCCATCGTATACTATTAATGATTGCAAACATTGTGAAAGTAACGGTCATTTCTACGTTCCGGGCAACCTAGGCTTCACTCTAGGGCGACGCTCCACCGGATCGAATATTTAGGGCCTAAGAAGTCAACGCCAGAAGCATAGAATACAATATAGATACAACAGTTTTTCCATCGTATAAAACGAATAATTGCAACCAGTGTGAAACTAATGGTCATTTCTACGTTCCGGGCAACCTAGGCTACACTCTAGGGCGTTGCTCCACCAGATCGAATAGTTAGGGCCTTAAAAGTCAATGCCAGAAGAATAAAATATAATATCAATACAACAGATCTTCCATCGTATAAAATGAATAATTGCAAACAGTGTGAAAGTAATGGTCATTTCTACGTTCCGGGCAATCTAGACTTCACTCTAGGGAGTTGCTCCACCAGATGGAATAGTTAGGTCCTAAGAAGACAACGCCAGAAGCATAAAATACAATATAAATACAACAGTTTTTCCATCGTATAAAATCAATAATTGCAACCAGTGTGAAACTAATGGCCATTTCAACGTTACGTGCGTCCTAGACTTAACTCTGAGGCATTGCTCCACCAGATCGAATAGATAGGGCCTTAGAAGTCAACGCCAGAGGCATAAAGTACAATAAAAATCCACCAGTTTTTCGATCGTATAACAGGAATAATTGCAACCAGAGTGAAAGTGATGGTCACTTCTACGTTCCGGACGACCTAGGCTACACTCTAGGGCGTTGCTCCACCAGATCGGATAGCTAGGGCCTTAGAAGTCAACGCCAGAGGCTTAAAATACAAAATTAGTAGAACAGATTTTCCATCGTATAAAATGACTAATTGCAAACAGTGTGAAAGTAATGGTCATTTCTACGTTCCGGGCAATCTAGACTTCACTCTAGGTCGTTGCTCCACCGGATCGAACAGTTAGGGCCTTAGAAGTCAACGCCAGAAGCATAAAATACAATAAAAATACAACAGCTTTTCCATCGTCTAAAACGAATAATTGCAGCCAGTGTGAAAGTAATGGCCATTTCAACGTTACGGGCATCCTAGACTTATCTCTCAGGCGTTGTTCCACCAGATCGAGTAGTTAGGGCCTTAGACGTCAACGCCAGAAGCATAAAATAAAATAAAAAAAAAACAGTTTTTCCATCGCATAGAATTAATGATTACAAACATTGTGAAAGTAACGGTCATTTCTACGCTCCGGGCAACCTAGGCTTCACTCTAGGGCGACGCTCCACCGGATCGAATATTTAGGGCCTAAGAAGTCAACGCCAGAAGCATAGAATACAATATAAATACAACAGTTTTTCCATCGTATAAAACGAATATTTGCAACCAGTGCGAAACTAATGGTCATTTCTACGTTCCGGGCAACCTAGGCTACACTCTAGGGCGTTGCTCCACCAGATCGAATAGTTAGGGCCTTAAAAGTCAATGCCAGAAGAATAAAATACAATATAAATACAACAGATTTTCCATCGTATAAAATGAATAATTGCAAACAATGTGAAAGTAATGGTCATTTCTACGTTCCGGGCAATCTAGACTTCACTCTAGGGCGTTGCTCCGCCAGATGGAATAGTTAGGTCCTAAGAAGACAACGCCAGAAGCATAAAATACAATATAAATACAACAGTTTTTCCATCGTATAAAATCAATAATTGCAACCAGTGTGAAACTAATGGCCACTTCAACGTTACGTGCGTCCTAGACTTAACTATGAGGCATTGCTCCACCAGGTCGAATAGATAGGGCCTTAGAAGTCAACGCCAGAAGCATAAAGTACAATAAAAATCCACCAGTTTTTCTATCTAATAACAGGAATAATTGCAACCAGAGTGAAAGTGATGGTCATTTCTACGTTCCGGGCGACCTAGGCTACACTCTAGGGCGTTGCTCCACCAGATCGGATAGCTAGGGCCTTAGAAGTCAACGCCAGAGGCTTAAAATACAAAATTAGTAGAACAGTTTTTCCATTGCATAAAACGAATGATTGCAACCAGAGTGAAACTTATGGTCATTTCTACGTTCCGTGCAACATAGGCTGCACTCTAGGGCGTTGCTCCACCACATCGCATAGTCAGGGCCTTAAAAGTCAATGCCAGAAGCATAAAATACAGTAAAAATACAACAGTTTTTCCATCGTATAGCATGAATAATTGCAACCGGAGTGAAAGTAATGGTCATTTCTACGTTTCGGGCAACCTAGGCTTCTCTCTAGGGCGTTGCTCCACCAGATCGAATAGCTAGGGCCTTAGAAGTCAACGCCCGAAACATAAAATACAATATAAATACAACAGTTTTTCCATTGTATAACAGGAATAGTTACAAACTGTGTGAAAGTGATGGCCATCTCTACGTTCCGGGCAACCTTGGCTTCATTCTACGGCGTTGTTCCACCAGATCGAACAGCTAGGGCCTAAGAAGTCAACGCCAGAAGCATAAAATTTAATATAAATACAACAGTTTTTCCATCATATAAAACGAATAATAGCAACCAGTGTAAAAGTAATGGTCATTTCTACGTTCCGGGCAACCTAGGCTTCACTCTAGGGCGTTGCTCCACCACATCGAATAGCTAGGGCCTAAGAAGTCAACGCCAGAAGCATAAAATACAAAATAAATACAACAGTTTTTCCATCGTATAACAGGAATAATTGCAACCTGTGTGAAGGTAATGGTCATTTCTACGTTCCGGTCAACCTAGGTTTCGCTCTAGGGCGTTGCTCCACCACATCGAATACTGAGTGCCTTGGAAGTCATCGCCAGAAGCATAAAATACAGTATAAATACAACAGCTTTTCCATTGTATAAAATGAATAATTACTAACAGTGTGGAAGTAATGGTCATTTCTACGTTCCGGGCAACCCAGGCTTCACCCTAGGGCGTTGCTCCATCACATAGAAAAGCTACGGCCTTAGAAGCTCACGCCAGTGGCATAAAATACAATATAAATACAACAGTTTTTCCATAGTATAAAACGAATAATTGCAACCAGTATGAAAGTTATGGTCTTTTCTACGTTCCGGGCAACCTAGGCTTCACCCTAGGGCGTTGCTCCACCAGATCCACTAGTTAGGGCCTAAGAAGTCAACGCCAGAAGCATAAAATACAAAATAAATACAACAGTTTTTCCATCGCATAACAGGAATAATTGCAACCTGTGTGAAAGTAATGGTCATTTCTACGTTCCGGTCAACCTAGGTTTCGCTCTAGGGCGTTGCTCCACCACATCGAATACTGAGTGCCTTGGAAGTCATCGCCAGAAGCATAAAATACAGTATAAATACAACAGCTTTTCCATTGTATAAAATGAATAATTACTAACAGTGTGGAAGTAATGGTCATTTCTACGTTCCGGGCAACCTAGGCTTCACTCTATTGCGTTGCTCCACCACATCGAATAGCTACGGCCTTAGAAGTCACCGCCTGAAGCATAAATTACAATAAAAGTACAACAGTTTTTTCATCGCGTAACAGGAATAATTGCAACAAGCGTAAAGGTAATGGTCATTTCTACGTTCCGGGCAATCTAGGCTACACTCTATGGTGTTGCTCTACCAGATCGAATAGTTAGGGCCTAAGAAGTCAACGCCAGAAGCATAAAATACAATATAAATACAACAGCTTTTCCATAGTATAAGACGAGTAATTGCAACCAGTGTAAAAGATGTGGTCATTTCAACGTTCCGGGCAACATAGGCTTCACTCTAGGGCGTTGCTGCACCACATCGAATAGCTACGGCCTTAGAAGTCAACGCCAGAAGCATAAAATACAATATAAATACAACAGTTTTTACATTGTACGAAATGAATAATTGCAAACATTGTGAAAGTGATGGTCATTTCTACATTCCGGGCAACCTAGGCTTCACTCTAGGGCGTTGCTCCACCAGATCGAATAGTTAGGGCCTAAGAAGTCAACGCCAGAAGCATAAAACACAATATAAATGCAACAGTTTTTCAATCGTATAACAGGAATAATTGCAAACAGTGTGAAAGATATGGTCATTTCTACGTTGCGGGCATCCTAGGCTTCACTGTAGGGCATTGCTCCACCACATCGAATAGTTACGGCCTTAGAAGTCACCGCCATAACTATAAAAAACAATATAAATACAACAGTTTTTCCATCGTATAACAAGAATAATTGCAACCAGTGTGAAAGTGATAGTCATTTCTGCATTCCGGGCAACCTAGGCTTCACTCTAGGGCATTGCTCCACCAGATCGAATAGTTAGGGCCTAAGAAGTCAACGCCAGAAGCATAAAATACAATATAAGTACAACAGTTTTTCCCTTGAATAACAGGAGTAATTCCAACCAGTGTGAAAGCTATGGTCATTTCTACGTTCCGGGCAACCTAGGCTTCACTCTAGGGCGTTGCTCCACCACATCGAATAGTTAGGGCCATAGAAGTCAACGCCAGAAGCATAAAATACAATATAAATACAACATTTTTTCAATCGTATAATAGGAATAATTGCAAACAGTGTGAAAGATATGGTCATTTCTACGTTGCGGGCATCCTAGGCTTCACTCTAGGCCATTGCTCCACCACATCGAATAGTTACGCCCTTAGATGTCAACGCCATAACTATAAAAAACAATATAAATACAACAGTTTTTCCATTGTATAAAATGAATAACTGCAAACAGTGTGGAGGTAATGGTCATTTCTACTTTCCGGGCAACCTAGGCTTCACTCTAGGTCGTTTCTCCACCACATCGAATAGCTACGGCCCTAGAAGTCAACGCCTGAAGCATAAAATATAATATAAGTACAACAGTTTTTCCATCGTATAACAAGAATAATTGCAACCAGTGTGAAAGTGATGGTCATTTCTACATTCCGGGCAACCTAGGCTTCAGTCTAGGGCGTTGCTCCACCAGATCGAATAGTTAGGGCCTAAGAAGTCAACGCCAGAAGCATAAAATACAAAATAGATACAACAGTTTTCCCATCGTATAATACGAATAATTGCAATCAGTATGAAAGTTACGGTCATTTCTTCGTTCCGGGCAACCTAGGCTTCACTATAGAGCGTTGTTCCTCCAGATCGAATAGCTAGGGCCTAAGAAGTCTACAGCAGAAGCATAAAATACAATGTAAATACAACAGCTTTTCCATCGTATAACAGGAATAATTGCAACCAGTGTGAAGGTGATGATCATTTCTACGTTCCGGGCAACCTAGGCTTCACTCTAGGGCGCTGTCCCTCCAGATCGAATAGCTAGGGCCTAAGAAGACTACAGCAGAAGCATAAAATACAATGTAAATACAACAGTTTTTCCATTATATAACAGGAATAATTGCAACCAGTGTGAAAATGATGGTCATTTCTACGTTCCGGGCAACCTAGGCTTCACTCAAGGGCGTTGTTCCTCCAGACCGAATAGCTAGGGCCTAAGAAGTCAACGCCAGAAGCATAAAATAATATGAAAATACAACAGTTGTTCCGTCGTGTAACAGGAGTAATTGCAACATGCCTGAAGGTAATGGTCATTTCTACGTTCCGGGAAATCTAGGCTTCTCTCTAGGGCGTTGCTCCACCAGATCGAATAGTTAGGGCCTAAGAAGTCAACGCCAGAACCATAAAATACAATACAAATACAACTGTTTTTCCATTGTATAAAACGAATAATTGCAACCAGTCTGATAGTTATGGTCATTTCTACATTCCGGGCAATCTAGGCTTCTCTCTAGGCCGTTGCTCCACCAGATCGAATAGTTAGGGCCTAACAAGTCAACGCCAGAAGCATAAAATGCAATAGAAATACAACAGTTTTGCCATCGTATAACAGGAATAATTGCAACCAGTGTGAAAGATATGGTCATTTCTACGATACTGGCAACCTAGGCTGCACTCTAGGGCGTCGTTCCACCAGATCGAATAGCTGCGGCCTTAGAAGTCAACGCCAGAAATATAAAATACAATATAAATAAAACAGTTTTTCTATCGTATAACAGGAATAATTGCAAACAGTGTGAAAGATATGGTCATTTCTACGTTGCGGGCATCCTAGGCTTCACTCTAGGGCATTGCTCCACCACATCGAATAGCTACGGCCTGAGAAGTCAACGCCATATCTATAAAAAACTATATAAATACAACAGTTTCTCCATTGTATAAAATGAATAATTGCAAACAGTGTGGAGGTAATGGTCATTTCTACTTTCCGGGCAATCTAGGCTTCACTCTAGTTCATTTCTCCACCACATCGAATAGCTGCGGTCTTAGGAGTCAACGCCAGAAGCATAAAATACAGTATAAATACAACAGTTTTTGAATCGTATAACAGGAATAATTGCAAACAGTGTGAAAGATATGGTCATTTCTACGTTGCGGGCATCCTAGGCTTCACTCTAGGGCATTGCTCCACCACATCGAATAGCTACGGCCTTAGAGGTCAGCGCCATAACTATAAAATACAGTATAAATACAACATTCTATCCATCGTATAAAACGAATAATTGCAACCAGTCTGATAGTTATGGTCATTTCTACGTTCCGGGCAACCTAGGCTTCACCCTAGGACGTTGCTCCACCAGATCGAATAGTTAGAGCCTAAGGAGTCAATGCCAGAAGCATAAAATACGATACATGTACAACAGTTTTTCCATCGCATAAAATGAGTAATTGCAACCAGTGTGAAAGGTATGGTCATTTCTACGTTCCGGGCAACCTAGGCTACACTCTAGGGCGTTGCTCCACCAGATCGAATAGTTAGGGCCTAAGAAGTCAACGCCAAAAGCATAAAATACAATATAAACACAACAGTTTTTCCCTTGTATAACAGAAATAATTGCAACCAGTGTGAAAGAAATGGTCATTTCTATGTTGCGGGCATCCTAGGCTTCACTCTAGGGCATTGCTCCACCACATCGAATAGCTACGGCCTTAGAAGTCAACGCCATAACTATAAAAAACAATATAAATACAACAGTCTTTCCATTGTATAAAATGAATGATTGCAACCAGAGTGAAGGTGATGGTCATTCCTACGTCCCGGGCAACCTAGGCTTCACTCTAGGCCGTTGCTCCACCAGATCGAATAGCTAGGGACTTAGAAGTCAACGCTAGATGCATAAAATAAAATAAAAATACAACAGTTTTTCCATCGCATAAAATGAGTAATTGCAACCAGTGTGAAAGGTATGGTCATTTCTACGTTCCGGGCAACCTAGGCTACACTCTAGGGCGTTGCTCCACCAGATCGAATAGTTAGGGCCTAAGAAGTCAACGCCAAAAGCTTAAAATACAATATAAACACAACAGTTTTTCCCTTGTATAACAGAAATAATTGCAACCAGTGTGAAAGAAATGGTCATTTCTACGTTCCGGGCAACCTAGGCTTCACTCTATGGCGTTGTTCCACCACATCGAATATCTACGGCCTTAGGAGTCAACGTCAGAGGCATAAAATGCAAAATAAATACAACAGTTTTTCCATCGTATAACAAGAATAATTGAAACCAGTGTGAAAGTGATGGTCATTTCTACATTCGGGGCATCCTAGTCCTCACTCTAGGGCGTTGCTCAATCACATCGAATAGCTACGGCCTTAGAAGTCAACGCCAGAAGCATAAAATACAATATAAATACAACAGTTTTTACATTGTACGAAATGAATAATTGCAAACATTGTGAAAGTGATGGTCATTTCTACATTCCGGGCAACCTAGGCTTCACTCTAGGGCGTTGCTCCACCAGATCGAATAGTTAGGGCCTAAGAAGTCAACGCCAGAAGCATAAAACACAATATAAATGCAACAGTTTTTCAATCGTATAACAGGAATAATTGCAAACAGTGTGAAAGATATGGTCATTTCTACGTTGCGGGCATCCTAGGCTTCACTGTAGGGCATTGCTCCACCACATCGAATAGTTACGGCCTTAGAAGTCACCGCCATAACTATAAAAAACAATATAAATACAACAGTTTTTCCATCGTATAACAAGAATAATTGCAACCAGTGTGAAAGTGATAGTCATTTCTGCATTCCGGGCAACCTAGGCTTCACTCTAGGGCATTGCTCCACCAGATCGAATAGTTAGGGCCTAAGAAGTCAACGCCAGAAGCATAAAATACAATATAAGTACAACAGTTTTTCCCTTGAATAACAGGAGTAATTCCAACCAGTGTGAAAGCTATGGTCATTTCTACGTTCCGGGCAACCTAGGCTTCACTCTAGGGCGTTGCTCCACCACATCGAATAGTTAGGGCCATAGAAGTCAACGCCAGAAGCATAAAATACAATATAAATACAACATTTTTTCAATCGTATAATAGGAATAATTGCAAACAGTGTGAAAGATATGGTCATTTCTACGTTGCGGGCATCCTAGGCTTCACTCTAGGCCATTGCTCCACCACATCGAATAGTTACGCCCTTAGATGTCAACGCCATAACTATAAAAAACAATATAAATACAACAGTTTTTCCATTGTATAAAATGAATAACTGCAAACAGTGTGGAGGTAATGGTCATTTCTACTTTCCGGGCAACCTAGGCTTCACTCTAGGTCGTTTCTCCACCACATCGAATAGCTACGGCCCTAGAAGTCAACGCCTGAAGCATAAAATATAATATAAGTACAACAGTTTTTCCATCGTATAACAAGAATAATTGCAACCAGTGTGAAAGTGATGGTCATTTCTACATTCCGGGCAACCTAGGCTTCAGTCTAGGGCGTTGCTCCACCAGATCGAATAGTTAGGGCCTAAGAAGTCAACGCCAGAAGCATAAAATACAAAATAGATACAACAGTTTTCCCATCGTATAATACGAATAATTGCAATCAGTATGAAAGTTACGGTCATTTCTTCGTTCCGGGCAACCTAGGCTTCACTATAGAGCGTTGTTCCTCCAGATCGAATAGCTAGGGCCTAAGAAGTCTACAGCAGAAGCATAAAATACAATGTAAATACAACAGCTTTTCCATCGTATAACAGGAATAATTGCAACCAGTGTGAAGGTGATGATCATTTCTACGTTCCGGGCAACCTAGGCTTCACTCTAGGGCGCTGTCCCTCCAGATCGAATAGCTAGGGCCTAAGAAGACTACAGCAGAAGCATAAAATACAATGTAAATACAACAGTTTTTCCATTATATAACAGGAATAATTGCAACCAGTGTGAAAATGATGGTCATTTCTACGTTCCGGGCAACCTAGGCTTCACTCAAGGGCGTTGTTCCTCCAGACCGAATAGCTAGGGCCTAAGAAGTCAACGCCAGAAGCATAAAATAATATGAAAATACAACAGTTGTTCCGTCGTGTAACAGGAGTAATTGCAACATGCCTGAAGGTAATGGTCATTTCTACGTTCCGGGAAATCTAGGCTTCTCTCTAGGGCGTTGCTCCACCAGATCGAATAGTTAGGGCCTAAGAAGTCAACGCCAGAACCATAAAATACAATACAAATACAACTGTTTTTCCATTGTATAAAACGAATAATTGCAACCAGTCTGATAGTTATGGTCATTTCTACATTCCGGGCAATCTAGGCTTCTCTCTAGGCCGTTGCTCCACCAGATCGAATAGTTAGGGCCTAACAAGTCAACGCCAGAAGCATAAAATGCAATAGAAATACAACAGTTTTGCCATCGTATAACAGGGATAATTGCAACCAGTGTGAAAGATATGGTCATTTCTACGATACTGGCAACCTAGGCTGCACTCTAGGGCGTCGTTCCACCAGATCGAATAGCTGCGGCCTTAGAAGTCAACGCCAGAAATATAAAATACAATATAAATAAAACAGTTTTTCTATCGTATAACAGGAATAATTGCAAACAGTGTGAAAGATATGGTCATTTCTACGTTGCGGGCATCCTAGGCTTCACTCTAGGGCATTGCTCCACCACATCGAATAGCTACGGCCTGAGAAGTCAACGCCATATCTATAAAAAACTATATAAATACAACAGTTTCTCCATTGTATAAAATGAATAATTGCAAACAGTGTGGAGGTAATGGTCATTTCTACTTTCCGGGCAATCTAGGCTTCACTCTAGTTCATTTCTCCACCACATCGAATAGCTGCGGTCTTAGGAGTCAACGCCAGAAGCATAAAATACAGTATAAATACAACAGTTTTTGAATCGTATAACAGGAATAATTGCAAACAGTGTGAAAGATATGGTCATTTCTACGTTGCGGGCATCCTAGGCTTCACTCTAGGGCATTGCTCCACCACATCGAATAGCTACGGCCTTAGAAGTCAGCGCCATAACTATAAAATACAGTATAAATACAACATTCTATCCATCGTATAAAACGAATAATTGCAACCAGTCTGATAGTTATGGTCATTTCTACGTTCCGGGCAACCTAGGCTTCACCCTAGGACGTTGCTCCACCAGATCGAATAGTTAGAGCCTAAGGAGTCAATGCCAGAAGCATAAAATACGATACATGTACAACAGTTTTTCCATCGCATAAAATGAGTAATTGCAACCAGTGTGAAAGGTATGGTCATTTCTACGTTCCGGGCAACCTAGGCTACACTCTAGGGCGTTGCTCCACCAGATCGAATAGTTAGGGCCTAAGAAGTCAACGCCAAAAGCATAAAATACAATATAAACACAACAGTTTTTCCCTTGTATAACAGAAATAATTGCAACCAGTGTGAAAGAAATGGTCATTTCTATGTTGCGGGCATCCTAGGCTTCACTCTAGGGCATTGCTCCACCACATCGAATAGCTACGGCCTTAGAAGTCAACGCCATAACTATAAAAAACAATATAAATACAACAGTCTTTCCATTGTATAAAATGAATGATTGCAACCAGAGTGAAGGTGATGGTCATTCCTACGTCCCGGGCAACCTAGGCTTCACTCTAGGCCGTTGCTCCACCAGATCGAATAGCTAGGGACTTAGAAGTCAACGCTAGATGCATAAAATAAAATAAAAATACAACAGTTTTTCCATCGCATAAAATGAGTAATTGCAACCAGTGTGAAAGGTATGGTCATTTCTACGTTCCGGGCAACCTAGGCTACACTCTAGGGCGTTGCTCCACCAGATCGAATAGTTAGGGCCTAAGAAGTCAACGCCAAAAGCTTAAAATACAATATAAACACAACAGTTTTTCCCTTGTATAACAGAAATAATTGCAACCAGTGTGAAAGAAATGGTCATTTCTACGTTCCGGGCAACCTAGGCTTCACTCTATGGCGTTGTTCCACCACATCGAATATCTACGGCCTTAGGAGTCAACGTCAGAGGCATAAAATGCAAAATAAATACAACAGTTTTTCCATCGTATAACAAGAATAATTGAAACCAGTGTGAAAGTGATGGTCATTTCTACATTCGGGGCATCCTAGTCCTCACTCTAGGGCGTTGCTCAATCACATCGAATAGCTACGGCCTTAGAAGTCACCGCCATAACTATAAAAAACAATATAAATACAACAGTTTTTCCATCGTATAACAAGAATAATTGCAACCAGTGTGGAAGTGATAGTCATTTCTGCATTCCGGGCAACCTAGGCTTCACTCTAGGGCATTGCTCCACCAGATCGAATAGTTAGGGCCTAAGAAGTCAACGCCAGAAGCATAAAATACAATATAAGTACAACAGTTTTTCCCTTGTATAACAGGAGTAATTCCAACCAGTGTGAAAGCTATGGTCATTTCTACGTTCCGGGCAACCTAGGCTTCACTCTAGGGCGTTGCTCCACCACATCGAATAGTTAGGGCCATAGAAGTCAATGCCAGAAGCATAAAATACAAAATAGATACAACAGCTTGTCCATCGTATATGATGTATATTTTGAAACAGTGTGAAAGTAAAGGCCATTTCTACGTTCCGGCAGCCTAGACTTCACGCTAGGGCGTTGCTCCACCAGATCGAATAGTTAGGGCCTTAGAAGTCAACGCCAGAAGCATAAAATACAATATAAATACAACATTTTTTCAATCGTATAATAGGAATAATTGCAAACAGTGTGAAAGATATGGTCATTTCTACGTTGCGGGCATCCTAGGCTTCACTCTAGGGCATTGCTCCACCACATCGAATAGTTACGCCCTTAGATGTCAACGCCATAACTATAAAAAACAATATAAATACAACAGTTTTTCCATTGTATAAAATGAATAACTGCAAACAGTGTGGAGGTAATGGTCATTTCTACTTTCCGGGCAACCTAGGCTTCACTCTAGGGCGTTTCTCCACCACATCGAATAGCTACGGCCCTAGAAGTCAACGCCTGAAGCATAAAATATAATATAAATACAACAGTTTTTCCATCGTATAACAAGAATAATTGCAACCAGTGTGAAAGTGATGGTCATTTCTACATTCCGGGCAACCTAGGCTTCAGTCTAGGGCGTTGCTCCACCAGATCGAATAGTTAGGGCCTAAGAAGTCAACGCCAGAAGCATAAAATACAAAATAGATACAACAGTTTTCCCATCGTATAATACGAATAATTGCAATCAGTATGAAAGTTACGGTCATTTCTTCGTTCCGGGCAATCTAGGCTTCACTATAGGGCGTTGTTCCTCCAGATCGAATAGCTAGGGCCTAAGAAGTCTACAGCAGAAGCATAAAATACAATGTAAATACAACAGCTTTTCCATCGTATAACAGGAATAATTGCAACCAGTGTGAAGGTGATGATCATTTCTACGTTGCGGGCAACCTAGGCTTCACTCTAGGGCGCTGTCCCTCCAGATCGAATAGCTAGGGCCTAAGAAGACTACAGCAGAAGCATAAAATACAATGTAAATACAGCAGTTTTTCCATTATATAACAGGAATAATTGCAACCAGTGTGAAAATGATGGTCATTTCTACGTTCCGGGCAACCTAGGCTTCACTCAAGGGCGCTGTTCCTCCAGACCGAATAGCTAGGGCCTAAGAAGTCAACGCCAGAAGCATAAAATAATATGAAAATAAAACAGTTGTTCCGTCGTGTAACAGGAGTAATTGCAACATGCCTGAAGGTAATGGTCATTTCTACGTTCCGGGAAATCTAGGCTTCTCTCTAGGGCGTTGCTCCACCAGATCGAATAGTTAGGGCCTAAGAAGTCAACGCCAGAACCATAAAATACAATACAAATACAACTGTTTTTCCATTGTATAAAACGAATAATTGCAACCAGTCTGATAGTTATGGTCATTTCTACATTCCGGGCAATCTAGGCTTCTCTCTAGGCCGTTGCTCCACCAGATCGAATAGTTAGGGCCTAACAAGTCAACGCCAGAAGCATAAAATGCAATAGAAATACAACAGTTTTGCCATCGTATAACAGGAATAATTGCAACCAGTGTGAAAGATATGGTCATTTCTACGATACTGGCAACCAAGGCTGCACTCTAGGGCGTCGTTCCACCAGATCGAATAGCTGCGGCCTTAGAAGTCAACGCCAGAAGTATAAAATACAATATAAATAAAACAGTTTTTCTATCGTATAACAGGAATAATTGCAAACAGTGTGAAAGATATGGTCATTTCTACGTTGCGGGCATCCTAGGCTTCACTCTAGGGCATTGCTCCACCACATCGAATAGCTACGGCCTGAGAAGTCAACGCCATATCTATAAAAAACTATATAAATACAACAGTTTCTCCATTGTATAAAATGAATAATTGCAAACAGTGTGGAGGTAATGGTCATTTCTACTTTCCGGGCAATCTAGGCTTCACTCTAGTTCATTTCTCCACCACATCGAATAGCTGCGGTCTTAGGAGTCAACGCCAGAAGCATAAAATACAGTATAAATACAACAGTTTTTGAATCGTATAACAGGAATAATTGCAAACAGTGTGAAAGATATGGTCATTTCTACGTTGCGGGCATCCTAGGCTTCACTCTAGGGCATTGCTCCACCACATCGAATAGCTACGGCCTTAGAAGTCAGCGCCATAACTATAAAATACACTATAAATACAACATTCTATCCATCGTATAAAACGAATAATTGCATCCAGTCTGATAGTTATGGTCATTTCTACGTTCCGGGCAACCTAGGCTTCACCCTAGGACGTTGCTCCACCAGATCGAATAGTTAGAGCCTAAGGAGTCAATGCCAGAAGCATAAAATACGATACATGTACAACAGTTTTTCCATCGCATAAAATGAGTAATTGCAACCAGTGTGAAAGGTATGGTCATTTCTACGTTCCGGGCAACCTAGGCTACACTCTAGGGCGTTGCTCCACCAGATCGAATAGTTAGGGCCTAAGAAGTCAACGCCAAAAGCATAAAATACAATATAAATACAACAGTTTTTCCCTTGTATGACAGAAATAATTGCAACCAGTGTGAAAGAAATGGTCATTTCTATGTTGCGGGCATCCTAGGCTTCACTCTAGGGCATTGCTCCACCACATCGAATAGCTACGGCCTTAGAAGTCAACGCCATAACTATAAAAAACAATATAAATACAACAGTCTTTCCATTGTATAAAATGAATGATTGCAACCAGAGTGAAGGTGATGGTCATTCCTACGTCCCGGGCAACCTAGGCTTCACTCTAGGCCGTTGCTCCACCAGATCGAATAGCTAGGGACTTAGAAGTCAACGCTAGATGCATAAAATAAAATAAAAATACAACAGTCTTTCCATCGTATAAAACGAATAATTGCAACCAGTATGAATGTGATGGTCATTTCTACGTTCCGGGCAACCTAGGCTTCACTCTAGGGCGTTTCTCCACCACATCGAATAGCTACGGCCTTAGAAGTCAGCGTCTGAAGCATAAAATATAATATAAATACAACAGTTTTTCCATCGTATAACAGGAATAATTGCAACAAGTGTGAAAGGCATGGTCATTTCTACGTTGCGGGCATCCCAGGCTTCACTCTAGGGCATTGCTCCACCACATCGAATAGCTACGGCCTTAGAAGTCAACGCCATAACTATAAAAAACCAATATAAATACAACAGTCTTTCCATTGTATAAAATGAATGATTGCAACCAGAGTGAAGGTGATGGTCATTCTTACGTCCCGGGCAACCTAGGCTTCACTCTACGCCGTTGCTCCACCAGATCGAATAGCTTGAGACTTAGAAGTCAACGGTAGAAGCATAAAATAAAATAAAAATACAACAGTTTTTCCATCGTATAAAACGAATAATTGCATCCAGTATGAATGTTATGGTCATTTCTACGTTCCGGGCAACCTAGGCTTCACTCTAGGGCGTTTCTCCACCACATCGAATAGCTACGGCCTTAGAAGTCAACGTCTGAAGCATAAAATATAATATAAATACAACAGTTTTTCCATCGTATAACAGGAATAATTGCAACCAGTGTGAAAGACATGGTCATTTCTAAGTTCCCGGCAACCTAGGCTTCACTCTAGGGCGTTGCTCCACCACTTCGAATAGCTACGGCCTTAGGAGTCAACGACAGCGGCATAAAATACAAAATAAATACAACAGTTTCTCCATCGTATAACAGGAATAATTGCAACCAGTGTGAAAGCGATGGTCATTTCTACATTCCGGGCAAACTAGGCTACACTCTAGGGCGGTGATCCACCAGATCGAATAGTTAGGGCCTAAGAAGTCAACGCCAAAAGCATAAAATACAATATACACAACAGTTTTTCCCTTGTATAACAGAAATAATTGCAACCAGAGTGAAGGTGAGGATCACTCCTACGTCCCGGGCAACCTAGGCTTCACTCTAGGCCGTTGCTCCACCAGATCGAATAGCTATGGACTTAGAAGTCAACGCTAGAAGCATAAAATAAAATAAAAATACAACAGTGTTTCCATCGTATAAAACGAATAATTGCAACCAGTATGAATGTTACGGACATTTCTACGTTCCGGGCAACCTAGGCTTCACTCTAGGGCGTTTCTCCACCACATCGAATAGCTACGGCCTTAGAAGTCAACGTCTGAAGCATAAAATATAATATAAATACAACAGTTTTTCCATCATATAACAGGAATAATTGCAACCAGTGTGAAAGACATGGTCATTTCTACGTTCCGGGCAACCTAGGCTTCACTCTAGGGCGTTTCTCCACCACATCGAATAGCTACGGCCTTAGAAGTCAACGTCTGAAGCATAAAATATAATATAAATACAACCGTTTTTCCATCGTATAACAGGAATAATTGCAACCAGTGTGAAAGACATGGTCATTTCTACGTTCCGTGCAACCTAGGCTTCACTCTAGGGCGATGGTCCACCAGGTCGAATAGTTAGGGCCTTAGAAAACAACTCCAGACGCATAAAATACAATATAAATACAACAGTTTTTCCACGGTATAAAACGAATAATTGCAACCGGTATGAGAGTTATGGTCAGTTCTACGTTCCGGGCAACCTAGGCTTCACCCTAGGGCGTTGCTCCACCAGATCGATTAGTTAGGGCCTAAGAAGTCAACGCCAGAAGCATAAAATACACAATAAATACAACAGTTTTTCCCTTGTATAACAGGAATAATTGCAACCAGTGTGAAAGCTATGGTCATTTCAACGTTCCGGGCATCCTAGGCTTCACTCTAGGGCATTGCTCCACCATATCGATTAGCTACGGCCTTAGAAGTCAACCCCATAACTATAAAAAACAATATAAATACAACCGTTTTTCCATTGTATAAAATGAATAATTGCAAACAGTGTGGAGGTAATGTTAATTTCTACTTTCCCGGCAACCTAGGCTTCACTCTAGGGCGTTTCTCCACCACATCGAATAGCTACGGCCCTAGAAGTCAACGCCTGAAGCATAAAATATAATATAAGTACAACAGTTTTTCCATCGTATAACAAGAATAATTGCAACCAGTGTGAAAGTGATGGTCATTTCTACATTCCGGGCAACCTAGGCTTCAGTCTAGGGCGTTGCTCCACCAGATCGAATAGTTAGGGCCTAAGAAGTCAACGCCAGAAGCATAAAATACAAAATAGATACAACAGTTTTCCCATCGTATAATACGAATAATTGCAATCAGTATGAAAGTTACGGTCATTTCTTCGTTCCGGGCAACCTAGGCTTCACTATAGAGCGTTGTTCCTCCAGATCGAATAGCTAGGGCCTAAGAAGTCTACAGCAGAAGCATAAAATACAATGTAAATACAACAGCTTTTCCATCGTATAACAGGAATAATTGCAACCAGTGTGAAGGTGATGATCATTTCTACGTTCCGGGCAACCTAGGCTTCACTCTAGGGCGCTGTCCCTCCAGATCGAATAGCTAGGGCCTAAGAAGACTACAGCAGAAGCATAAAATACAATGTAAATACAACAGTTTTTCCATTATATAACAGGAATAATTGCAACCAGTGTGAAAATGATGGTCATTTCTACGTTCCGGGCAACCTAGGCTTCACTCAAGGGCGTTGTTCCTCCAGACCGAATAGCTAGGGCCTAAGAAGTCAACGCCAGAAGCATAAAATAATATGAAAATACAACAGTTGTTCCGTCGTGTAACAGGAGTAATTGCAACATGCCTGAAGGTAATGGTCATTTCTACGTTCCGGGAAATCTAGGCTTCTCTCTAGGGCGTTGCTCCACCAGATCGAATAGTTAGGGCCTAAGAAGTCAACGCCAGAACCATAAAATACAATACAAATACAACTGTTTTTCCATTGTATAAAACGAATAATTGCAACCAGTCTGATAGTTATGGTCATTTCTACATTCCGGGCAATCTAGGCTTCTCTCTAGGCCGTTGCTCCACCAGATCGAATAGTTAGGGCCTAACAAGTCAACGCCAGAAGCATAAAATGCAATAGAAATACAACAGTTTTGCCATCGTATAACAGGGATAATTGCAACCAGTGTGAAAGATATGGTCATTTCTACGATACTGGCAACCTAGGCTGCACTCTAGGGCGTCGTTCCACCAGATCGAATAGCTGCGGCCTTAGAAGTCAACGCCAGAAATATAAAATACAATATAAATAAAACAGTTTTTCTATCGTATAACAGGAATAATTGCAAACAGTGTGAAAGATATGGTCATTTCTACGTTGCGGGCATCCTAGGCTTCACTCTAGGGCATTGCTCCACCACATCGAATAGCTACGGCCTGAGAAGTCAACGCCATATCTATAAAAAACTATATAAATACAACAGTTTCTCCATTGTATAAAATGAATAATTGCAAACAGTGTGGAGGTAATGGTCATTTCTACTTTCCGGGCAATCTAGGCTTCACTCTAGTTCATTTCTCCACCACATCGAATAGCTGCGGTCTTAGGAGTCAACGCCAGAAGCATAAAATACAGTATAAATACAACAGTTTTTGAATCGTATAACAGGAATAATTGCAAACAGTGTGAAAGATATGGTCATTTCTACGTTGCGGGCATCCTAGGCTTCACTCTAGGGCATTGCTCCACCACATCGAATAGCTACGGCCTTAGAAGTCAGCGCCATAACTATAAAATACAGTATAAATACAACATTCTATCCATCGTATAAAACGAATAATTGCAACCAGTCTGATAGTTATGGTCATTTCTACGTTCCGGGCAACCTAGGCTTCACCCTAGGACGTTGCTCCACCAGATCGAATAGTTAGAGCCTAAGGAGTCAATGCCAGAAGCATAAAATACGATACATGTACAACAGTTTTTCCATCGCATAAAATGAGTAATTGCAACCAGTGTGAAAGGTATGGTCATTTCTACGTTCCGGGCAACCTAGGCTACACTCTAGGGCGTTGCTCCACCAGATCGAATAGTTAGGGCCTAAGAAGTCAACGCCAAAAGCATAAAATACAATATAAACACAACAGTTTTTCCCTTGTATAACAGAAATAATTGCAACCAGTGTGAAAGAAATGGTCATTTCTATGTTGCGGGCATCCTAGGCTTCACTCTAGGGCATTGCTCCACCACATCGAATAGCTACGGCCTTAGAAGTCAACGCCATAACTATAAAAAACAATATAAATACAACAGTCTTTCCATTGTATAAAATGAATGATTGCAACCAGAGTGAAGGTGATGGTCATTCCTACGTCCCGGGCAACCTAGGCTTCACTCTAGGCCGTTGCTCCACCAGATCGAATAGCTAGGGACTTAGAAGTCAACGCTAGATGCATAAAATAAAATAAAAATACAACAGTTTTTCCATCGCATAAAATGAGTAATTGCAACCAGTGTGAAAGGTATGGTCATTTCTACGTTCCGGGCAACCTAGGCTACACTCTAGGGCGTTGCTCCACCAGATCGAATAGTTAGGGCCTAAGAAGTCAACGCCAAAAGCTTAAAATACAATATAAACACAACAGTTTTTCCCTTGTATAACAGAAATAATTGCAACCAGTGTGAAAGAAATGGTCATTTCTACGTTCCGGGCAACCTAGGCTTCACTCTATGGCGTTGTTCCACCACATCGAATATCTACGGCCTTAGGAGTCAACGTCAGAGGCATAAAATGCAAAATAAATACAACAGTTTTTCCATCGTATAACAAGAATAATTGAAACCAGTGTGAAAGTGATGGTCATTTCTACATTCGGGGCATCCTAGTCCTCACTCTAGGGCGTTGCTCAATCACATCGAATAGCTACGGCCTTAGAAGTCAACGCCATAACTATAAAATACAATATAAATACAACAGTTTTTCCATCGTATAACAAGAATAATTGCAACCAGTGTGCAAGTGATGGCCATTTCTACATTCCGGGCAACCTAGCCTTCACTCTAGGGCGTTGCTCCACCAGATCGAATAGTTAGGGCCTTAAAAGTCAATGCCAGAAGAATAAAATATAATATCAATACAACAGATTTTCCATCGTATAAAATGAATAATTGCAAACAGTGTGAAAGTAATGGTCATTTCTACGTTCCGGGCAATCTAGACTTCACTCTAGGGCGTTGCTCCACCAGATGGAATAGTTAGGTCCTAAGAAGACAACGCCAGAAGCATAAAATACAATATAAATACAACAGTTTTTCCATCGTGTAAAATCAATAATTGCAACCAGTGTGAAACTAATGTCCATTTCAACGTTACGTGCGTCCTAGACTTAACTCTGAGGCATTGCTCCACCAGATCGAATAGATAGGGCCTTAGAAGTCAACGCCAGAAGCATAAAGTACAATAAAAATCCACCAGTTTTTCGATCGTATAACAGGAATAATTGCAACCAGAGTGAAAGTGATGGTCATTTCTACGATCCGGGCGACCTAGGCTACACTCTAGGGCGTTGCTCCACCAGATGGGATAGCTGGGGCCTTAGAAGTCAACGCTAGAGGCTTAAAATACAAAATTAGTAGAACAGATTTTCCATCGTATAAAATGAATAATTGCAAACAGTGTGAAAGTAATGGTCATTTCTACGTTCCGGGCAATCTAGACTTCACTCTAGGTCGTTGCTCCACCGGATCGAATAGTTAGGGCCTTAGAAGTCAACGCCAGAGGCTTAAAATACAAAATTAGTAGAACAGATTTTCCATCGTATAAAACGAATAATTGCAACCAGTGTGAAACTAATGGTCATTTCTACGTTCCGGGCAACCTAGGCTACACTCTAGGGCGTTGCTCCACCAGATCGAATAGTTAGGGCCTTAAAAGTCAATGCCAGAAGAATAAAATACAATATAAATACAACAGATTTTCCATCGTATAAAATGAATAATTGCAAACAATGTGAAAGTAATGGTCATTTCTACGTTCCGGGCAATCTAGACTTCACTCTAGGGCGTTGCTCCACCAGATGGAATAGTTAGGTCCTATGAAGACAACGTCAGAAGCATAAAATACAATATAAATACAACAGTTTTTCCATCGTATAAAATCAATAATTGCAACCAGTGTGAAACTAATGGCCATTTCAACGTTACGTGCGTCCTAGACTTAACTATGAGGCATTGCTCCACCAGGTCGAATAGATAGGGCCTTAGAAGTCAACGCCAGATGCATAAAGTACAATAAAAATCCACCAGTTTTTCTATCTAATAACAGGAATAATTGCAACCAGAGTGAAAGTGATGGTCATTTCTACGTTTCGGGCAACCTAGGCTTCTCTCTAGGGCGTTGCTCCACCAGATCGAATATCTAGGGCCTTAGAAGTCAACGCCCGAAACATAAAATACAATATAAATACAACAGTTTTTCCATCGTATAACAGGAATAGTTACAAACTGTGTGAAAGTGATGGGCATCTCTACGTTCCGGGCAACCTTGGCTTCATTCTACGGCGTTGTTCCACCAGATCGAACAGCTAGGGCCTAAGAAGTCAACGCCAGAAGCATAAAATTTAGTATAAATACAACAGTTTTTCCATCATATAAAACGAATAATAGCAACCAGTGTAAAAGTAATGGTCATTTCTACGTTCCGGGCAACCTAGGCTTCACTCTAGGTCGTTGCTCCACCACATCGAATAGCTAGGGCGTAAGAAGTCAACGCCAGAAGCATAAAATACAATATAAATACAACAGCTTTTCCGTGGTATATAATGTACATTTGCAAACAGTGTGAAAGTAACGGTCATTTCTACGTTCCGGGCAACCTAGGCTTCACTCTAGGGCTTTGGTCCACCACATCCAACAGTTAGGGCCTAAGAAGTCAACGCCAGAAGCACCAAATACAAAATAAACACAACAGTTTTTCCATCGTATAAAACGAATAATTGCAACCAGTATGAAAGTTGTGGTCATTTCTACGTTCCGGGCAATCTAGGCTTCACTCTAGGGTGTTGCTCACCCACATCGAACAGTTAGGGCCTTAGAAGCCAATGCCAGAAGCATAAAATACAATATAAATACAACAGTTTTTCCACTCTATAATATGAATAATTGCAAACAGTGTGAAAGTTATGGTCATTTCTACGATCCGCGCAACCTAGGCTTCACCCTTGGGCGTTGCTCCACCTGATCGAATAGTTAGGGCCTAAGAAGTCAACGCCAGAAGCATAAAATACGATATATGTACAACAGTTTTTCCATCGTATAAATCTAATAATTGCAACCAGTGTGAAACTAATAGCCATTTCTACGTTGCGGGCATCCTAGACTTAACTCTGAGGCATTGCTACGCCAGACCGAATACATAGGGCCTTAGAAGTCAACGCCAGAAGTAAAAAGTACAATCAAAATCCAACAGTTTGTCCACCGTATAGCTGGAATAATTGCAACCAGTATGAAAGTTATGGTCATTTCTACGTTCCGGGCAACCTAGGCTTCACCCTAGGGCGTTGCTCCACCTGATCGAATAGTTACGGCCTAAGAAGTCAACGCCAGAAGCATAAAATGCGATATATGTACAACAGTTTTACCATCGTATAAAATGAATAATCGCAAACAGTGTGAAGGTAATGGTCATTTCTACGTTCCGGGCAACCTAGGCTTCACTCTAGGGCGTTGCTCCACCAGATCGAATAGTTAGGGCCATAGAAGTCAACGCCCGAAGCATAAAATACAAAATAAATAGAACAGCTTTTCCATTGTATAAAACGAATAAATGTAACCAGTGTGAAAGTTATGGTCATTTCCACGTTCCGGGCAACCTAGGCTTCACTACAGGGCGGTGCTCCAGCGGATCAAATAGTTAGGGCCTAAGAAGTCAACGCCAGAAGCATAAAATACAATATAAATACAACAGCTTTTCCGTGGTATATAATGTACATTTGCAAACAGTGTGAAAGTAACGTTCATTTCTACGTTCCGGGCAACCTAGGCTTCACTCTAGGGCTTTCGTCCACCACATCGAATACTGAGTGCCTTGGAAGTCATCGCCAGAAGCATAAAATACAGTATAAATACAACAGCTTTTCCATTGTATAAAATGAATAATTACTAACAGTGTGGAAGTAATGGTCATTTCTACGTTCCGGGCAACCTAGGCTTCACTCTATTGCGTTGCTCCACCACATCGAATAGCTACGGCCTTAGAAGTCACCGCCTGAAGCATAAATTACAATAAAAGTACAACAGTTTTTTCATCGCATAACAGGAATAATTGCAACAAGCGTAAAGGTAATGGTCATTTCTACGTTCCGGGCAATCTAGGCTACACTCTATGGTGTTGCTCTACCAGATCGAATAGTTAGGGCCTAAGAAGTCAACGCCAGAAGCATAAAATACAATATAAATACAACAGCTTTTCCATAGTATAAGACGAGTAATTGCAACCAGTGTAAAAGATGTGGTCATTTCAACGTTCCGGGCAACATAGGCTTCACTCTAGGGCGTTGCTGCACCACATCGAATAGCTACGGCCTTAGAAGTCAACGCCAGAAGCATAAAATACAGTATAAATACAACAGTTTTTACATTGTACGAAATGAATAATTGCAAACATTGTGAAAGTGATGGTCATTTCTACATTCCGGGCAACCTAGGCTTCACTCTAGGGCGTTGCTCCACCAGATCGAATAGTTAGGGCCTAAGAAGTCAACGCCAGAAGCATAAAATACAATATAAATGCAACAGTTTTTCAATCGTATAACAGGAATAATTGCAAACAGTGTGAAAGATATGGTCATTTCTAGGTTGCGGGCATCCTAGGCTTCACTGTAGGGCATTGCTCCACCACATCGAATAGTTACGGCCTTAGAAGTCACCGCCATAACTATAAAAAACAATATAAATACAACAGTTTTTCCATCGTATAACAAGAATAATTGCAACCAGTGTGGAAGTGATAGTCATTTCTGCATTCCGGGCAACCTAGGCTTCACTCTAGGGCATTGCTCCACCAGATCGAATAGTTAGGGCCTAAGAAGTCAACGCCAGAAGCATAAAATACAATATAAGTACAACAGTTTTTCCCTTGTATAACAGGAGTAATTCCAACCAGTGTGAAAGCTATGGTCATTTCTACGTTCCGGGCAACCTAGGCTTCACTCTAGGGCGTTGCTCCACCACATCGAATAGTTAGGGCCATAGAAGTCAATGCCAGAAGCATAAAATACAAAATAGATACAACAGCTTGTCCATCGTATATGATGTATATTTTGAAACAGTGTGAAAGTAAAGGCCATTTCTACGTTCCGGCAGCCTAGACTTCACGCTAGGGCGTTGCTCCACCAGATCGAATAGTTAGGGCCTTAGAAGTCAACGCCAGAAGCATAAAATACAATATAAATACAACATTTTTTCAATCGTATAATAGGAATAATTGCAAACAGTGTGAAAGATATGGTCATTTCTACGTTGCGGGCATCCTAGGCTTCACTCTAGGGCATTGCTCCACCACATCGAATAGTTACGCCCTTAGATGTCAACGCCATAACTATAAAAAACAATATAAATACAACAGTTTTTCCATTGTATAAAATGAATAACTGCAAACAGTGTGGAGGTAATGGTCATTTCTACTTTCCGGGCAACCTAGGCTTCACTCTAGGGCGTTTCTCCACCACATCGAATAGCTACGGCCCTAGAAGTCAACGCCTGAAGCATAAAATATGATATAAATACAACAGTTTTTCCATCGTATAACAAGAATAATTGCAACCAGTGTGAAAGTGATGGTCATTTCTACATTCCGGGCAACCTAGGCTTCAGTCTAGGGCGTTGCTCCACCAGATCGAATAGTTAGGGCCTAAGAAGTCAACGCCAGAAGCATAAAATACAAAATAGATACAACAGTTTTCCCATCGTATAATACGAATAATTGCAATCAGTATGAAAGTTACGGTCATTTCTTCGTTCCGGGCAATCTAGGCTTCACTATAGGGCGTTGTTCCTCCAGATCGAATAGCTAGGGCCTAAGAAGTCTACAGCAGAAGCATAAAATACAATGTAAATACAACAGCTTTTCCATCGTATAACAGGAATAATTGCAACCAGTGTGAAGGTGATGATCATTTCTACGTTGCGGGCAACCTAGGCTTCACTCTAGGGCGCTGTCCCTCCAGATCGAATAGCTAGGGCCTAAGAAGACTACAGCAGAAGCATAAAATACAATGTAAATACAGCAGTTTTTCCATTATATAACAGGAATAATTGCAACCAGTGTGAAAATGATGGTCATTTCTACGTTCCGGGCAACCTAGGCTTCACTCAAGGGCGCTGTTCCTCCAGACCGAATAGCTAGGGCCTAAGAAGTCAACGCCAGAAGCATAAAATAATATGAAAATAAAACAGTTGTTCCGTCGTGTAACAGGAGTAATTGCAACATGCCTGAAGGTAATGGTCATTTCTACGTTCCGGGAAATCTAGGCTTCTCTCTAGGGCGTTGCTCCACCAGATCGAATAGTTAGGGCCTAAGAAGTCAACGCCAGAACCATAAAATACAATACAAATACAACTGTTTTTCCATTGTATAAAACGAATAATTGCAACCAGTCTGATAGTTATGGTCATTTCTACATTCCGGGCAATCTAGGCTTCTCTCTAGGCCGTTGCTCCACCAGATCGAATAGTTAGGGCCTAACAAGTCAACGCCAGAAGCATAAAATGCAATAGAAATACAACAGTTTTGCCATCGTATAACAGGAATAATTGCAACCAGTGTGAAAGATATGGTCATTTCTACGATACTGGCAACCAAGGCTGCACTCTAGGGCGTCGTTCCACCAGATCGAATAGCTGCGGCCTTAGAAGTCAACGCCAGAAGTATAAAATACAATATAAATAAAACAGTTTTTCTATCGTATAACAGGAATAATTGCAAACAGTGTGAAAGATATGGTCATTTCTACGTTGCGGGCATCCTAGGCTTCACTCTAGGGCATTGCTCCACCACATCGAATAGCTACGGCCTGAGAAGTCAACGCCATATCTATAAAAAACTATATAAATACAACAGTTTCTCCATTGTATAAAATGAATAATTGCAAACAGTGTGGAGGTAATGGTCATTTCTACTTTCCGGGCAATCTAGGCTTCACTCTAGTTCATTTCTCCACCACATCGAATAGCTGCGGTCTTAGGAGTCAACGCCAGAAGCATAAAATACAGTATAAATACAACAGTTTTTGAATCGTATAACAGGAATAATTGCAAACAGTGTGAAAGATATGGTCATTTCTACGTTGCGGGCATCCTAGGCTTCACTCTAGGGCATTGCTCCACCACATCGAATAGCTACAGCCTTAGAAGTCAGCGCCATAACTATAAAATACACTATAAATACAACATTCTATCCATCGTATAAAACGAATAATTGCATCCAGTCTGATAGTTATGGTCATTTCTACGTTCCGGGCAACCTAGGCTTCACCCTAGGACGTTGCTCCACCAGATCGAATAGTTAGAGCCTAAGGAGTCAATGCCAGAAGCATAAAATACGATACATGTACAACAGTTTTTCCATCGCATAAAATGAGTAATTGCAACCAGTGTGAAAGGTATGGTCATTTCTACGTTCCGGGCAACCTAGGCTACACTCTAGGGCGTTGCTCCACCAGATCGAATAGTTAGGGCCTAAGAAGTCAACGCCAAAAGCATAAAATACAATATAAACACAACAGTTTTTCCCTTGTATGACAGAAATAATTGCAACCAGTGTGAAAGAAATGGTCATTTCTATGTTGCGGGCATCCTAGGCTTCACTCTAGGGCATTGCTCCACCACATCGAATAGCTACGGCCTTAGAAGTCAACGCCATAACTATAAAAAACAATATAAATACAACAGTCTTTCCATTGTATAAAATGAATGATTGCAACCAGAGTGAAGGTGATGGTCATTCCTACGTCCCGGGCAACCTAGGCTTCACTCTAGGCCGTTGCTCCACCAGATCGAATAGCTAGGGACTTAGAAGTCAACGCTAGATGCATAAAATAAAATAAAAATACAACAGTCTTTCCATCGTATAAAACGAATAATTGCAACCAGTATGAATGTGATGGTCATTTCTACGTTCCGGGCAACCTAGGCTTCACTCTAGGGCGTTTCTCCACCACATCGAATAGCTACGGCCTTAGAAGTCAGCGTCTGAAGCATAAAATATAATATAAATACAACAGTTTTTCCATCGTATAACAGGAATAATTGCAACAAGTGTGAAAGGCATGGTCATTTCTACGTTGCGGGCATCCCAGGCTTCACTCTAGGGCATTGCTCCACCACATCGAATAGCTACGGCCTTAGAAGTCAACGCCATAACTATAAAAAACCAATATAAATACAACAGTCTTTCCATTGTATAAAATGAATGATTGCAACCAGAGTGAAGGTGATGGTCATTCTTACGTCCCGGGCAACCTAGGCTTCACTCTACGCCGTTGCTCCACCAGATCGAATAGCTTGAGACTTAGAAGTCAACGGTAGAAGCATAAAATAAAATAAAAATACAACAGTTTTTCCATCGTATAAAACGAATAATTGCATCCAGTATGAATGTTATGGTCATTTCTACGTTCCGGGCAACCTAGGCTTCACTCTAGGGCGTTTCTCCACCACATCGAATAGCTACGGCCTTAGAAGTCAACGTCTGAAGCATAAAATATAATATAAATACAACAGTTTTTCCATCGTATAACAGGAATAATTGCAACCAGTGTGAAAGACATGGTCATTTCTAAGTTCCCGGCAACCTAGGCTTCACTCTAGGGCGTTGCTCCACCACTTCGAATAGCTACGGCCTTAGGAGTCAACGACAGCGGCATAAAATACAAAATAAATACAACAGTTTCTCCATCGTATAACAGGAATAATTGCAACCAGTGTGAAAGCGATGGTCATTTCTACATTCCGGGCAAACTAGGCTACACTCTAGGGCGGTGATCCACCAGATCGAATAGTTAGGGCCTAAGAAGTCAACGCCAAAAGCATAAAATACAATATACACAACAGTTTTTCCCTTGTATAACAGAAATAATTGCAACCAGAGTGAAGGTGAGGATCACTCCTACGTCCCGGGCAACCTAGGCTTCACTCTAGGCCGTTGCTCCACCAGATCGAATAGCTATGGACTTAGAAGTCAACGCTAGAAGCATAAAATAAAATAAAAATACAACAGTGTTTCCATCGTATAAAACGAATAATTGCAACCAGTATGAATGTTACGGACATTTCTACGTTCCGGGCAACCTAGGCTTCACTCTAGGGCGTTTCTCCACCACATCGAATAGCTACGGCCTTAGAAGTCAACGTCTGAAGCATAAAATATAATATAAATACAACAGTTTTTCCATCATATAACAGGAATAATTGCAACCAGTGTGAAAGACATGGTCATTTCTACGTTCCGGGCAACCTAGGCTTCACTCTAGGGCGTTTCTCCACCACATCGAATAGCTACGGCCTTAGAAGTCAACGTCTGAAGCATAAAATATAATATAAATACAACCGTTTTTCCATCGTATAACAGGAATAATTGCAACCAGTGTGAAAGACATGGTCATTTCTACGTTCCGTGCAACCTAGGCTTCACTCTAGGGCGATGGTCCACCAGGTCGAATAGTTAGGGCCTTAGAAAACAACTCCAGACGCATAAAATACAATATAAATACAACAGTTTTTCCACGGTATAAAACGAATAATTGCAACCGGTATGAGAGTTATGGTCAGTTCTACGTTCCGGGCAACCTAGGCTTCACCCTAGGGCGTTGCTCCACCAGATCGATTAGTTAGGGCCTAAGAAGTCAACGCCAGAAGCATAAAATACACAATAAATACAACAGTTTTTCCCTTGTATAACAGGAATAATTGCAACCAGTGTGAAAGCTATGGTCATTTCAACGTTCCGGGCATCCTAGGCTTCACTCTAGGGCATTGCTCCACCATATCGATTAGCTACGGCCTTAGAAGTCAACCCCATAACTATAAAAAACAATATAAATACAACCGTTTTTCCATTGTATAAAATGAATAATTGCAAACAGTGTGGAGGTAATGTTAATTTCTACTTTCCCGGCAACCTAGGCTTCACTCTAGGGCGTTTCTCCACCACATCGAATAGCTACGGCCTTAGAAGTCAACGCCATAACTATAAAATACAATATAAATACAACAGTTTTTCCATTGTATAAAATGAATAATTGCAAACAGTGTGGAAGTAATGGTTATTTCTACGTTCCCGGCAACCTAGGCTTCACGCTATGGCGTTGCTCCACCACATCGAATAGCTACGACCTTAGGAGTCAACGCCAGAGGCATAACATACAATATAAGTAAAACAGTTTTTCCAACGTATAAAACGAATAATAGCAATCAGTATGAAGGTTATGGTCATTTCTACGTTCCGGGCAACCTAGGCTTCACTCTATGGCGTTGTTCCACCACATCGAATAGCTACGGCCTTAGGAGTCAACGTCAGAGGCATAAAATGCAAAATAAATACAACAGTTTTTCCAACGTATAACAAGAATAATTGAAACCAGTGTGAAAGTGATGGTCATTTCTACATTCGGGGCATCCTAGTCCTCACTCTAGGGCGTTGCTCAATCACATCGAATAGCTACGGCCTTAGAAGTCAATGCCATAACTATAAAATACAATATAAATACAACAGTTTTTCCATCGTATAACAAGAATAATTGCAACCAGTGTGAAAGTGATGGCCATTTCTACATTCCGGGCAACCTAGTCTTCACTCTAGGTCGTTGGTCCACCAGGTCGAATAGTTAGGACCTCAGAAAACAACTCCAGACGCAAAAAATACAATATAAGTACAACAGTTTTTCCACGGTATAAAACGAATAATTGCAACCAGTATGAGAGTTATGGTCAGTTCTACGTTCCGGGCAACCTAGGCTTCTCCCTAGGGCGTTGCTCCACCAGATCGAATAGTTAGGGCCTAAGAAGACAACGCCAGAAGCATAAAATACAATACAAATACAACAGTTTTTCCATCGTACAACAGGAGTAATTGTAATCAGTGTGAAAGGTATGGTCATTTCTACGTTCCGTGCAACCTAGGCTTCACTCTAGGGCGATGGTCCACCAGGTCGAATAGTTAGGGCCTTAGAAAACAACTCCAGACGCATAAAATACAATATAAATACAACAGTTTTTCCACGGTATAAAACGAATAATTGCAACCGGTATGAGAGTTATGGTCAGTTCTACGTTCCGGGCAACCTAGGCTTCACCCTAGGGCGTTGCTCCACCAGATCGATTAGTTAGGGCCTAAGAAGTCAACGCCAGAAGCATAAAATACACAATAAATACAACAGTTTTTCCCTTGAATAACAGGAATAATTGCAACCAGTGTGAAAGCTATGGTCATTTCAACGTTCCGGGCATCCTAGGCTTCACTCTAGGGCATTGCTCCACCATATCGATTAGCTACGGCCTTAGAAGTCAACGCCATAACTATAAAATACAATATAAATGCAACAGTTTTTCCATTGTATAAAATGAATAATTGAAAACAGTGTGGAAGTAATGGTTATTTCTACGTTCCCGGCAACCTAGGCTTCACGCTATGGCGTTGCTCCACCACATCGAATAGCTACGACCTTAGGAGTCAACGCCAGAGGCATAACATACAATATAAGTAAAACAGTTTTTCCAACGTATAAAACGAATAATTGCAATCAGTATGAAGGTTATGGTCATTTCTACGTTCCGGGCAACCTAGGCTTCACTCTATGGCGTTGTTCCACTACATCGAATAGCTACGGCCTTAGGAGTCAACGTCAGAGGCATAAAATGCAAAATAAATACAACAGTTTTTCCAACGTATAACAAGAATAATTGAAACCAGTGTGAAAGTGATGGTCATTTCTACATTCGGGGCATCCTAGTCCTCACTCTAGGGCGTTGCTCAATCACATCGAATAGCTACAGCCTTAGAAGTCAATGCCATAACTATAAAATACAATATAAATACAACAGTTTTTCCATCGTATAACAAGAATAATTGCAACCAGTGTGAAAGTGATGGCCATTTCTACATTCCGGGCAACCTAGTCTTCACTCTAGGTCGTTGGTCCACCAGGTCGAATAGTTAGGACCTCAGAAAACAACTCCAGACGCAAAAAATACAATATAAGTACAACAGTTTTTCCACGGTATAAAACGAATAATTGCAACCAGTATGAGAGTTATGGTCAGTTCTACGTTCCGGGCAACCTAGGCTTCACCCTAGGGCGTTGCTCCACCAGATCGAATAGTTAGGGCCTAAGAAGACAACGCCAGAAGCATAAAATACAATACAAATACAACAGTTTTTCCATCGTACAACAGGAGTAATTGTAATCAGTGTGAAAGGTATGGTCATTTCTACGTTCCGGGCAACCTAGGCTTCACTCTAGGGCTTTGGTCCACCACATCCAACAGTTAGGCCCTAAGAAGTCAACGCCAGAAGCACCAAATACAAAATAAACACAACAGTTTTTCCATCGTATAAAACGAATAATTGCAACCAGTATGAAAGTTCTGGTCATTTCTACGTTCCGGGCAATCTAGGCTTCACTCTAGGGCGTTGCTCAACCACATCGAATAGTTAGGGCCTAAGAAGTCAACGCCAGAAGCACCAAATACAAAATAAATACAACAGTTTTTCCATCGTATAAAACGAATAATTGCAACCAGTATGAAAGTTATGGTCATTTCTACGTTCTGGGCAACCTAGGCTTCACCCTAGGGCGTTGCTCCACCTGATCGAATAGTTAGGGCCTAAGAAGTCAGCGCCAGAAGCATAAAATACGATATATGTACAACAGTTTTTCGATCGTATAAAACGAATAATTGCAACCAGTGTGAAAGTAATAGACATTTCTACGTTGCGGGCATCCTAGACTTAACTCTGAGGCATTGCTACACCAGATCGAATACATAGGGCCTTAGAAGTCAACGCCAGAAGTATAAAGTACCATCAAAATCCAACAGTTTGTCCATCGTATAGCTGGAATAATTGCAACCAGAGTGAAAGTAATGGTCATTTCCACGTTTCGGGCAACCTAGGTTTCACGCTAGGGCGTTACTCCAGCTGATCGAATAGTTAGGGCCTAAGAAGTCAACGCCAGAAGCATAAAATACGATATATGTACAACAGTTTTACCATCGTATAAAACCAATAATCGCAAGCAGTGTGAAGGTAATGGTCATTTCTACGTTCCGGGCAACCTAGGCTTCACCCTGGGGCGTTGTTCCACCAGAGCGAATACATAGGGCCTTAGAAGTCAACGCCAGAAGTATAAAGTACAATCAAAACCCAACAGTTGGTCCATCGTATAGCTGGAATAATTGCAACCAGAGTGAATGTAATGGTCATTTCTACGTTTCGGGCGACCTAGGCTCCACTCTAGGGCGTTGCTCCAACAGATGGAATAGCTAGGACCTTAGAAGTCAATGTCAGAAGCATAAAATACAAAATAAATACAACAGTTTTTCCATCGTATAACAAGAATAATTGCAACCAGTGTGAAAGTGATGGTCATTTCTACATTCCGGGCAACCTAGGCTTGACTCTAGGGCGTTGCTCCACCGGATCGAATAGTTAGGGCCTAAGAAGTCAGCGCCAGAAGCATAAAATACGATATATGTACAACAGTTTTTCCATCGTATAAAACGAATAATTGCAACCAGTGTGAAAGTAATAGACATTTCTACGTTGCGGGCATCCTAGACTTAACTCTGAGGCATTGCTACACCAGATCGAATACATAGGGCCTTAGAAGTCAACGCCAGAAGTATAAAGTACGATATATGTACAACAGTTTTTCCATCGTATAAAACGAATAATTGCAACCAGTGTGAAAGTAATAGACATTTCTACGTTGCGGGCATCCTAGACTTAACTCTGAGGCATTGCTACACCAAATCGAATACATAGGGCCTTAGAAGTCAACGCCAGAAGTATAAAGTACCATCAAAATCCAACAGTTTGTCCATCGTATAGCTGGAATAATTGCAACCAGAGTGAAAGTAATGGTCATTTCCACGTTTCGGGCAACCTAGGTTTCACCCTAGGGCGTTACTCCAGCTGATCGAATAGTTAGGGCCTAAGAAGTCAACGCCAGAAGCATAAAATACGATATATGTACAACAGTTTTACCATCGTATAAAACCAATAATCGCAAGCAGTGTGAAGGTAATGGTCATTTCTACGTTCCGGGCAACCTAGGCTTCACCCTGGGGCGTTGTTCCACCAGAGCGAATAGTTAGGGCCTAAGAAGTCAACGCCAGAAGCATAAAATACGATATATGTACAACAGTTTTACCATCGTATAAAACCAATAATCGCAAACAGTGTGAAGGTAATGGTCATTTCTACGTTCCGGGCAACCTAGGCTTCACCCTGGGGCGTTGTTCCACCAGAGCGAATAGTTAGGGCCTAAGAAGTCAACGCCAGAAGCATAAAATACAAAATAAATACAACAGTTTCACCATCGTATAAAATGAATAATCGCAAACAGTGTGAAGGTAATGGTCATTACTACGTTCCGGGCAATCTAGGCTGCACTCTAGGGCGTTGCTCAACCACATCGAATAGTTAGGGCCTAAGAAGTCAACGCCAGAAGCACCAAATACAAAATTAATACAACAGTCTTTCCATCGTATAAAACGAATAACTGCAACGAGTATGAAAATTATGGTCATTTCTACGTTCCGGGCAATCTAGGCTTCACTCTAGGGCGTTGCTCAACCACATCGAATAGTTAGGGCCTAAGAAGTCAACGCCAGAAACATAAAATACGATATATGTACAACAGTTTTACCATCGTATAAAATGAATAATCACAAGCAGTGTGAAGGTAATGGTCATTTCTACGTTGCGGGCAACCTAGGCTTCACTCTAGGGCTTTGGTCCACCACATCCAACAGTTAGGCCCCAAGAAGTCAACGCCAGAAGCACCAAATACAAAATAAACACAACAGTTTTTCCATCGTATAAAACGAATAATTGCAACCAGTATGAAAGTTCTGGTCATTTCTACGTTCCGGGCAATCTAGGCTTCACTCTAGGGCGTTGCTCAACCACATCGAATAGTTAGGGCCTAAGAAGTCAACGCCAGAAGCACCAAATACAAAATAAATACAACAGTTTTTCCATCGTATAAAACGAATAATTGCAACCACTATGAAAGTTATGGTCATTTCTACGTTCCGGGCAACCTAGGCTTCACCCTAGGGCGTTGCTCCACCTGATCGAATAGTTAGGGCCTAAGAAGTCAGCGCCAGAAGCATAAAATACGATATATGTACAACAGTTTTTCCATCGTATAAAACGAATAATTGCAACCAGTGTGAAAGTAATAGACATTTCTACGTTGCGGGCATCCTAGACTTAACTCTGAGGCATTGCTACACCAGATCGAATACATAGGGCCTTAGAAGTCAACGCCAGAAGTATAAAGTACCATCAAAATCCAACAGTTTGTCCATCGTATAGCTGGAATAATTGCAACCAGAGTGAAAGTAATGGTCATTTCCACGTTTCGGGCAACCTAGGTTTCACGCTAGGGCGTTACTCCAGCTGATCGAATAGTTAGGGCCTAAGAAGTCAACGCCAGAAGCATAAAATACGATATATGTACAACAGTTTTACCATCGTATAAAACCAATAATCGCAAGCAGTGTGAAGGTAATGGTCATTTCTACGTTCCGGGCAACCTAGGCTTCACCCTGGGGCGTTGTTCCACCAGAGCGAATACATAGGGCCTTAGAAGTCAACGCCAGAAGTATAAAGTACAATCAAAACCCAACAGTTGGTCCATCGTATAGCTGGAATAATTGCAACCAGAGTGAATGTAATGGTCATTTCTACGTTTCGGGCGACCTAGGCTCCACTCTAGGGCGTTGCTCCAACAGATGGAATAGCTAGGGCCTTAGAAGTCAATGCCAGAAGCATAAAATACAAAATAAATACAACAGTTTTTCCATCGTATAACAAGAATAATTGCAACCAGTGTGAAAGTGATGGTCATTTCTACATTCCGGGCAACCTAGGCTTGACTCTAGGGCGTTGCTCCACCGGATCGAATAGTTAGGGCCTAAGAAGTCAGCGCCAGAAGCATAAAATACGATATATGTACAACAGTTTTTCCATCGTATAAAACGAATAATTGCAACCAGTGTGAAAGTAATAGACATTTCTACGTTGCGGGCATCCTAGACTTAACTCTGAGGCATTGCTACACCAGATCGAATACATAGGGCCTTAGAAGTCAACGCCAGAAGTATAAAGTACGATATATGTACAACAGTTTTTCCATCGTATAAAACGAATAATTGCAACCAGTGTGAAAGTAATAGACATTTCTACGTTGCGGGCATCCTAGACTTAACTCTGAGGCATTGCTACACCAAATCGAATACATAGGGCCTTAGAAGTCAACGCCAGAAGTATAAAGTACCATCAAAATCCAACAGTTTGTCCATCGTATAGCTGGAATAATTGCAACCAGAGTGAAAGTAATGGTCATTTCCACGTTTCGGGCAACCTAGGTTTCACCCTAGGGCGTTACTCCAGCTGATCGAATAGTTAGGGCCTAAGAAGTCAACGCCAGAAGCATAAAATACGATATATGTACAACAGTTTTACCATCGTATAAAACCAATAATCGCAAGCAGTGTGAAGGTAATGGTCATTTCTACGTTCCGGGCAACCTAGGCTTCACACTGGGGCGTTGTTCCACCAGAGCGAATAGTTAGGGCCTAAGAAGTCAACGCCAGAAGCATAAAATACGATATATGTACAACAGTTTTACCATCGTATAAAACCAATTATCGCAAACAGTGTGAAGGTAATGGTCATTTCTACGTTCCGGGCAACCTAGGCTTCACCCTGGGGCGTTGTTCCACCAGAGCGAATAGTTAGGGCCTAAGAAGTCAACGCCAGAAGCATAAAATACAAAATAAATACAACAGTTTTACCATCGTATAAAATGAATAATCGCAAACAGTGTGAAGGTAATGGTCATTACTACGTTCCGGGCAATCTAGGCTGCACTCTAGGGCGTTGCTCAACCACATCGAATAGTTAGGGCCTAAGAAGTCAACGCCAGAAGCACCAAATACAAAATTAATACAACAGTCTTTCCATCGTATAAAACGAATAACTGCAACGAGTATGAAAATTATGGTCATTTCTACGTTCCGGGCAATCTAGGCTTCACTCTAGGGCGTTGCTCCACCGGATCGAATAGTTAGGGCCTAAGAAGTCAACGCCAGAAGCACCAAATACAAAATTAATACAACAGTTTTTCCATCGTATAAAACGAATAATTGCAACCAGTGTGAAAGTACAGGTCATTTTTACGTTCCGGGCAACCTAGGCTTCGCCCAAGGGCGTTGCTCCAACACATCGAATAGTTAGGGCCTTAGAAGTCAACGCCTGAGGCATAAAATACAATAAAAATACAACATTTATTTCATCGTATAACAGGAATAATTGCAACCAGTCTGAAAGATATGGTCATTTCTACGTTCCGGGCAACCTAGACTTCACTCTAGGGCGTTGGCCCTCCACATCTAACAGTTAGGGCCTAAGAAGTCAACGCCAGAAGCACCAAATACAAAATAAATACAACAGTTTTTCCATCGTATAAAACGAATAATTGCAACCAGTATGAAAGTTATGGTCATTTCTACGTTCCGGGCAACCTAGGCTTCACCCTAGGGCGTTGCTCCACCTGATCGAATAGTTAGGGCCTAAGAAGTCAGCGCCAGAAGCATAAAATACGATATATGTACAACAGTTTTTCCATCGTATAAAACGAATAATTGCAACCAGTGTGAAAGTAATAGACATTTCTACGTTGCGGGCATCCTAGACTTAACTCTGAGGCATTGCTACACCAGATCGAATACATAGGGCCTTAGAAGTCAACGCCAGAAGTATAAAGTACCATCAAAATCCAACAGTTTGTCCATCGTATAGCTGGAATAATTGCAACCAGAGTGAAAGTAATGGTCATTTCCACGTTTCGGGCAACCTAGGTTTCTCCCTAGGGCGTTACTCCAGCTGATCGAATAGTTAGGGCCTAAGAAGTCAACGCCAGAAGCATAAAATACGATATATGTACAACAGTTTTACCATCGTATAAAACCAATAATCGCAAGCAGTGTGAAGGTAATGGTCATTTCTACGTTCCGGGCAACCTAGGCTTCACCCTGGGGCGTTGTTCCACCAGAGCGAATAGTTAGGGCCTAAGAAGTCAACGCCAGAAGCATAAAATACGATATATGTACAACAGTTTTACCATCGTATAAAACCAATAATCGCAAACAGTGTGAAGGTAATGGTCATTTCTACGTTCCGGGCAACCTAGGCTTCACCCTGGGGCGTTGTTCCACCAGAGCGAATTGTTAGGGCCTAAGAAGTCAACGCCAGAAGCATAAAATACAAAATAAATACAACAGTTTTACCATCGTATAAAATGAATAATCGCAAACAGTGTGAAGGTAATGGTCATTTCTACGTTCCGGGCAATCTAGGCTGCACTCTAGGGCGTTGCTCAACCACATCGAATAGTTAGGGCCTAAGAAGTCAACGCCAGAAGCACCAAATACAAAATTAATACAACAGTCTTTCCATCGTATAAAACGAATAACTGCAACGAGTATGAAAGTTATGGTCATTTCTACGTTCCGGGCAATCTAGGCTTCACTCTAGGGCGTTGCTCAACCACATCGAATAGTTAGGGCCTAAGAAGTCAACGCCAGAAACATAAAATACGATATATGTACAACAGTTTTACCATCGCATAAAATGAATAATCACAAGCAGTGTGAAGGTAATGGTCATTTCTACGTTCCGGGCAACCTAGGCTTCACCCTAGGGCGTTGTTCCACCAGAGCGAATAGTTAGGGCCTAAGAAGTCAACGCCAGAAGCACCAAATACAAAATAAACACAACAGTTCTTCCATCGTATAAAACGAATAATTGCAACCAGTATGAAAGTTCTGGTCATTTCTACGTTCCGGGCAATCTAGGCTTCACTCTAGGAAGTTGCTCAACCACATCGAATAGTTAGGGCCTAAGAAGTCAACGCCAGAAGCACCAAATACAATATAAATACAACAGTTTTTCCATCGTATAAAACGAATAATTGCAACCAGTATGAAAGTTATGGTCATTTCGACGTTCCGGGCATCCTAGGCTTCACCCTAGGGCGTTGCTCCACCTGATCGAATAGTTAGGGCCTAAGAAGTCAACGCCAGAAGCATAAAATACGATATATGTACAACAGTTTTTCCATCGTATAAAACGAATAATTGCAACCAGTGTGAAAGTAATAGACATTTCTACGTTGCGGGCAACCTAGGCTTCACTCTAGGGCTTTGGTCCACCACATCCAACAGTTAGGCCCTAAGAAGTCAACGCCAGAAGCACCAAATACAAAATAAACACAACAGTTTTTCCATCGTATAAAACGAATAATTGCAACCAGTATGAAAGTTCTGGTCATTTCTACGTTCCGGGCAATCTAGGCTTCACTCTAGGGCGTTGCTCAACCACATCGAATAGTTAGGGCCTAAGAAGTCAACGCCAGAAGCACCAAATACAAAATAAATACAACAGTTTTTCCATCGTATAAAACGAATAATTGCAACCAGTATGACAGTTTTGGTCATTTCTACGTTCCGGGCAACCTAGGCTTCACCCGAGGGCGTTGCTCCACCTGATCGAATAGTTAGGGCCTAAGAAGTCAACGCCAGAAGCATAAAATACGGCATATGTACAACAGTTTTTCCATCGTATAAAACGAATAATTGCAACCAGTGTGAAAGTAATAGCCATTTCTACGTTGCGGGCACCCTAGACTTAACTCTGAGGCATTGCTACACCAGATCGAATACATAGGGCCTTAGAAGTCAACGCCAGAAGTATAAAGTACAATCAAAACCCAACAGTTGGTCCATCGTATAGCTGGAATAATTGCAACCAGAGTGAATGTAATGGTCATTTCTACGTTTCGGGCGACCTAGGCTCCACTCTAGGGCGTTGCTCCAACAGATGGAATAGCTAGGGCCTTAGAAGTCAATGCCAGAAGCATAAAATACAAAATAAATACAACAGTTTTTCCATCGTATAACAAGAATAATTGCAACCAGTGTGAAAGTGATGGTCATTTCTACATTCCGGGCAACCTAGGCTTGACTCTAGGGCGTTGCTCCACCGGATCGAATAGTTAGGGCCTAAGAAGTCAACGCCAGAAGCACCAAATACAAAATTAATACAACAGTTTTTCCATCGTATAAAACGAATAATTGCAACCAGTGTGAAAGTACAGGTCATTTTTACGTTCCGGGCAACCTAGGCTTCGCCCAAGATCGTTGCTCCAACACATCGAATAGTTAGGGCCTAAGAAGTCAACGCCAGAAGCACCAAATACAAAATAAATACAACAGTTTTTCCATCGTATAAAACGAATAATTGCAACCAGTATGAAAGTTATGGTCATTTCTACGTTCCGGGCAACCTAGGCTTCACCCTAGGGCGTTGCTCCACCTGATCGAATAGTTAGGGCCTAAGAAGTCAGCGCCAGAAGCATAAAATACGATATATGTACAACAGTTTTTCCATCGTATAAAACGAATAATTGCAACCAGTGTGAAAGTAATAGACATTTCTACGTTGCGGGCATCCTAGACTTAACTCTGAGGCATTGCTACACCAGATCGAATACATAGGGCCTTAGAAGTCAACGCCAGAAGTATAAAGTACCATCAAAATCCAACAGTTTGTCCATCGTATAGCTGGAATAATTGCAACCAGAGTGAAAGTAATGGTCATTTCCACGTTTCGGGCAACCTAGGTTTCACCCTAGGGCGTTACTCCAGCTGATCGAATAGTTAGGGCCTAAGAAGTCAACGCCAGAAGCATAAAATACGATATATGTACAACAGTTTTACCATCGTATAAAACCAATAATCGCAAGCAGTGTGAAGGTAATGGTCATTTCTACGTTCCGGGCAACCTAGGCTTCACCCTGGGGCGTTGTTCCACCAGAGCGAATAGTTAGGGCCTAAGAAGTCAACGCCAGAAGCATAAAATACGATATATGTACAACAGTTTTACCATCGTATAAAACCAATAATCGCAAACAGTGTGAAGGTAATGGTCATTTCTACGTTCCGGGCAACCTAGGCTTCACCCTGGGGCGTTGTTCCACCAGAGCGAATTGTTAGGGCCTAAGAAGTCAACGCCAGAAGCATAAAATACAAAATAAATACAACAGTTTTACCATCGTATAAAATGAATAATCGCAAACAGTGTGAAGGTAATGGTCATTTCTACGTTCCGGGCAATCTAGGCTGCACTCTAGGGCGTTGCTCAACCACATCGAATAGTTAGGGCCTAAGAAGTCAACGCCAGAAGCACCAAATACAAAATTAATACAACAGTCTTTCCATCGTATAAAACGAGTAACTGCAACGAGTATGAAAGTTATGGTCATTTCTACGTTCCGGGCAATCTAGGCTTCACTCTAGGGCATTGCTCAACCACATCGAATAGTTAGGGCCTAAGAAGTCAACGCCAGAAACATAAAATACGATATATGTACAACAGTTTTACCATCGCATAAAATGAATAATCACAAGCAGTGTGAAGGTAATGGTCATTTCTACGTTCCGGGCAACCTAGGCTTCACTCTAGGAAGTTGCTCAACCACATCGAATAGTTAGGGCCTAAGAAGTCAACGCCAGAAGCACCAAATACAATATAAATACAACAGTTTTTCCATCGTATAAAACGAATAATTGCAACCAGTATGAAAGTTATGGTCATTTCGACGTTCCGGGCATCCTAGGCTTCACCATAGGGCGTTGCTCCACCTGATCGAATAGTTAGGGCCTAAGAAGTCAACGCCAGAAGCATAAAATACGATATATGTACAACAGTTTTTCCATCGTATAAAACGAATAATTGCAACCAGTGTGAAAGTAATAGACATTTCTACGTTGCGGGCAACCTAGGCTTCACTCTAGGGCTTTGGTCCACCACATCCAACAGTTAGGCCCTAAGAAGTCAACGCCAGAAGCACCAAATACAAAATAAACACAACAGTTTTTCCATCGTATAAAACGAATAATTGCAACCAGTATGAAAGTTCTGGTCATTTCTACGTTCCGGGCAATCTAGGCTTCACTCTAGGGCGTTGCTCAACCACATCGAATAGTTAGGGCCTAAGAAGTCAACGCCAGAAGCACCAAATACAAAATAAATACAACAGTTTTTCCATCGTATAAAACGAATAATTGCAACCAGTATGAAAGTTATGGTCATTTCTACGTTCCGGGCAACCTAGGCTTCACCCTAGGGCGTTGCTCCACCTGATCGAATAGTTAGGGCCTAAGAAGTCAACGCTTGAAGCATAAAATACAATATAAATACAACAGTTTTTCCATCGTATATAACGAATAATTGCTACCAGTATGAAAGTTATAGTCATTTCTACGTTCCGGGCAACCTAGGCTTCACTCTAGGGCGTTGCTCAACCACATCGAATAGTTAGGGCCTAAGAAGTCAACGCCTGAAGCATAAAATACAATATAAATACAACAGTTTTTCCATCGTATAAAACGAATAATTGCAACCAGTATGAAAGTTATGGTCATTTCTACGTTCCGGGCAGTCTAGGCTTCACCCTAGGGCGTTGCTCCACCTGATCGAATAGTTAGGGCCTAAGAAGTCAGCGCCAGAAGCATAAAATACGATATATGTACAACAGTTTTTCCATCGTATAAAACGAATAATATCAACCAGTGTGAAAGTAATAGACATTTCTACGTTGCGGGCATCCTAGACTTAACTCTGAGGAATTGCTACACCAGATCGAATACATAGGGCCTTAGCAGTCAACGCCAGAAGTATAAAGTACAATCAAAATCCAACAGTTTGTCCATCGTATAGCTGGAGTAATTGCAACCAGAGTGAAAGTAATGGTCATTTCCACGTTTCGGGCGACCTAGGCTCCACTGTAGGGCGTTGCTCCACCAGATGGAATAGCTAGGGCCTTAGAAGTCAATGCCAGAAGCATAAAATACAAAATAAATACAGCAGTTTTACCATCGTATAACAAGAATAATTGCAACCAGTGTGAAAGTTATGGTCATTTCTACGTTCCGGGCAACCTAGGCTTCAGTCTAGGGCGTTGCTCCACCAGATCGAATAGTTAGGGCCATAGAAGTCAACGCCCGAAGCATAAAATACAAAATAAATAGAACAGTTTTTCCATTGTATAAAACGAATAATTGAAACCAGTGTGAAAGTTATGGTCATTTCTACGTTCCGTGCAACCTAGGCTTCACTACAGGGCGGTGCTCCACCAGATCAAATAGTTAGGGCCTAAGAAGTCAACGCCGGAAGCATAAAATGCAATATAAGTACAACAGCTTTTCCATCGTATATAATGTACATTTGCAAACAGTGTGAAAGTAACGGTCATTTCTACGTTCCGGGCAACCTAGGCTTCACTCTATGGCGTTGCTCCACCAGATCGAATAGTTAGGGACTTGGAATTCGACGCCAGTAGCATAAAATACAACATAAGTACAACAGTTTTTCCATCGTATAACAGGAATAATTGCAACCAGTGTGAAAGTACAGGTCATTTTTACGTTCCGGGCAACCTAGGCTTCGCTCAAGGGCGTTCTTCCACCACATCGAATAGTTAGGGCCTTAGAAGTCAACGCCTGAAGCATAAAATACAATAAAAATACAACATTTTTTTCATCGTATAACAGGAATAATTGCAACCAGTCTGAAAGATATGGTCATTTCTACGTTCCGGGCAACCTAAGCTTCACTATGGGGCGTTGGTCCTCCACATCTAACAGTTAGGGCCTAAGAAGTCAACGCCAGAAGCACCAAATACAAAATAAATACAACAGTTTTTCCATCGTATAAAACGAATAATTGCAACCAGTATGAAAGTTATGGTCATTTCTACGTTCCGGGCAACCGAGGCTTCACCCTAGGGCGTTGCTCCACCTGATCGAATAGTTAGGGCCTAAGAAGTCAACGCCAGAAGCACAAAATACAAAATAAATACAACAGTTTTTCCATCGTATAACAAGAATAATTGCAACCAGTGTGAAAGTGATGGTCATTTCTACATTCCGGGCAACCTAGGCTTCACTCTAGGGCGTTGCTCCACCGGATCGAATAGTTAGGGCCTAAGAAGTCAACGCCAGAAGCAGCAAATACAAAATTAATACAACAGTTTTTCCATCGTATAAAACGAATAATTGCAACCAGTATGAAAGTTACGGTCATTTCTACGTTCCGGAAAACCTAGGCTTCACATTAGGGCGTTGCTCCACCTGATCGAATAGATAGGGCCTAAGAAGTCAACGCCAGAAACATAAAATACGATATATGTACAACAGTTTTACCATCGTATAAAATGAATAATCGCAAGCAGTCTGAAGGTAATGGTCATTTCTACGTTCCGGGCAACCTAGGCTTCACCCTAGGGCGTTGCTCCACCTGATCGAATAGTTAGGGCCTAAGAAGTCAACGCCAGAAGCATAAAATACGATATATGTACAACAGTTTTACCATCGTATAAAACCAATAATCGCAAGCAGTGTGAAGGTAATGGTCATTTCTACGTTCCGGGCAACCTAGGCTTCACCCTGGGGCGTTGTTCCACCAGAGCGAATAGTTAGGGCCTAAGAAGTCAACGCCAGAAGCATAAAATACGATATATGTACAACAGTTTTACCATCGTATAAAACCAATAATCGCAAACAGTGTGAAGGTAATGGTCATTTCTACGTTCCGGGCAACCTAGGCTTCACCCTGGGGCGTTGTTCCACCAGAGCGAATAGTTAGGGCCTAAGAAGTCAACGCCAGAAGCATAAAATACAAAATAAATACAACAGTTTTACCATCGTATAAAATGAATAATCGCAAACAGTGTGAAGGTAATGGTCATTTCTACGTTCCGGGCAATCTAGGCTGCACTCTAGGGCGTTGCTCAACCACATCGAATAGTTAGGGCCTAAGAAGTCAACGCCAGAAGCATAAAATACGATATATGTACAACAGTTTTTCCATCGTATAACAGGAATAATTGCAACCAGTCTGAAAGATATGGTCATTTCTACGTTCCGGGCAACCTAGACTTCACTCTAGGGCGTTGGCCCTCCACATCAAACAGTTAGGGCCTAAGAAGTCAACGCCAGAAGCACCAAATACAAAATAAATACAACAGTTTTTCCATCGTATAAAACGAATAATTGCAACCAGTATGAAAGTTATGGTCATTTCTACGTTCCGGGCAACCTAGGCTTCACCCTAGGGCGTTGCTCCACCTGATCGAATAGTTAGGGCCTAAGAAGTCAACGCCAGAAGCATAAAATACGATATATGTACAACAGTTTTTCCATCGTATAAAACGAATAATTGCAACCAGTGTGAAAGTAATAGACATTTCTACGTTGCGGGCATCCTAGACTTAACTCTGAGGCATTGCTACACCAGATCGAATACATAGGGCCTTAGAAGTCAACGCCAGAAGTATAAAGTACCATCAAAATCCAACAGTTTGTCCATCGTATAGCTGGAATAATTGCAACCAGAGTGAAAGTAATGGTCATTTCCACGTTTCGGGCAACCTAGGTTTCACCCTAGGGCGTTACTCCAGCTGATCGAATAGTTAGGGCCTAAGAAGTCAACGCCAGAAGCATAAAATACGATATATGTACAACAGTTTTACCATCGTATAAAACCAATAATCGCAAGCAGTGTGAAGGTAATGGTCATTTCTACGTTCCGGGCAACCTAGGCTTCACCCTGGGGCGTTGTTCCACCAGAGCGAATAGTTAGGGCCTAAGAAGTCAACGACAGAAGCATAAAATACGATATATGTACAACAGTTTTACCATCGTATAAAACCAATAATCGCAAACAGTGTGAAGGTAATGGTCATTTCTACGTTCCGGGCAACCTAGGCTTCACCCTGGGGCGTTGTTCCACCAGAGCGAATAGTTAGGGCCTAAGAAGTCAACGCCAGAAGCATAAAATACAAAATAAATTCAACAGTTTTACCATCGTATAAAATGAATAATCGCAAACAGTGTGAAGGTAATGGTCATTTCTACGTTCCGGGCAATCTAGGCTGCACTCTAGGGCGTTGCTCAACCACATCGAATAGTTAGGGCCTAAGAAGTCAACGCCAGAAGCACCAAATACAAAATTAATACAACAGTCTTTCCATCGTATAAAACGAATAACTGCAACGAGTATGAAAGTTATGGTCATTTCTACGTTCCGGGCAATCTAGGCTTCACTCTAGGGCGTTGCTCAACCACATCGAATAGTTAGGGCCTAAGAAGTCAACGCCAGAAACATAAAATACGATATATGTACAACAGTTTTACCATCGTATAAAATGAATAATCACAAGCAGTGTGAAGGTAATGGTCATTTCTACGTTCCGGGCAACCTAGGCTTCACCCTAGGGCGTTGTTCCACCAGAGCGAATAGTTAGGGCCTAAGAAGTCAACGCCAGAAGCACCAAATACAAAATAAACACAACAGTTTTTCCATCGTATAAAACGAATAATTGCAACCAGTATGAAAGTTCTGGTCATTTCTACGTTCCGGGCAATCTAGGCTTCACTCTAGGAAGTTGCTCAACCACATCGAATAGTTAGGGCCTAAGAAGTCAACGCCAGAAGCACCAAATACAATATAAATACAACAGTTTTTCCATCGTATAAAACGAATAATTGCAACCAGTGTGAAAGTACAGGTCATTTTTACGTTCCGGGCAACCTAGGCTTCGCCCAAGGGCGTTGCTCCAACACATCGAATAGTTAGGGCCTTCGAAGTCAACGCCTGAGGCATAAAATACAATAAAAATACAACATTTTTTTCATCGTATAACAGGAATAATTGCAACCAGTCTGAAAGATATGGTCATTTCTACGTTCCGGGCAACCTAGACTTCACTCTAGGGCGTTGGCCCTCCACATCTAACAGTTAGGGCCTAAGAAGTCAACGCCAGAAGCACCAAATACAAAATAAATACAACAGTTTTTCCATCGTATAAAACGAATAATTGCAACCAGTATGAAAGTTATGGTCATTTCTACGTTCCGGGCAACCTAGGCTTCACCCTAGGGCGTTGCTCCACCTGATCGAATAGTTAGGGCCTAAGAAGTCAACGCCAGAAGCATAAAATACGATATATGTACAACAGTTTTTCCATCGTATAAAACGAATAATTGCAACCAGTGTGAAAGTAATAGACATTTCTACGTTGCGGGCATCCTAGACTTACCTCTGAGGCATTGCTACACCAGATCGAATACATAGGGCCTTAGAAGTCAACGCCAGAAGTATAAAGTACCATCAAAATCCAACAGTTTGTCCATCGTATAGCTGGAATAATTGCAACCAGAGTGAAAGTAATGGTCATTTCCACGTTTCGGGCAACCTAGGTTTCACCCTAGGGCGTTACTCCAGCTGATCGAATAGTTAGGGCCTAAGAAGTCAACGCCAGAAGCATAAAATACGATATATGTACAACAGTTTTACCATCGTATAAAACCAATAATCGCAAGCAGTGTGAAGGTAATGGTCATTTCTACGTTCCGGGCAACCTAGGCTTCACCCTGGGGCGTTGTTCCACCAGAGCGAATAGTTAGGGCCTAAGAAGTCAACGACAGAAGCATAAAATACGATATATGTACAACAGTTTTACCATCGTATAAAACCAATAATCGCAAACAGTGTGAAGGTAATGGTCATTTCTACGTTCCTGGCAACCTAGGCTTCACCCTGGGGCGTTGTTCCACCAGAGCGAATAGTTAGGGCCTAAGAAGTCAACGCCAGAAGCATAAAATACAAAATAAATACAACAGTTTTACCATCGTATAAAATGAATAATCGCAAACAGTGTGAAGGTAATGGTCATTTCTACGTTCCGGGAAATCTAGGCTGCACTCTAGGGCGTTGCTCAACCACATCGAATAGTTAGGGCCTAAGAAGTCAACGCCAGAAGCATAAAATACAAAATAAATACAACAGTTTTACCATCGTATAAAATGAATAATCGCAAACAGTGTGAAGGTAATGGTCATTTCTACGTTCCGGGAAATCTAGGCTGCACTCTAGGGCGTTGCTCAGCCACATCGAATAGTTAGGGCCTAAGAAGTCAACGCCAGAAGCACCAAATACAAAATTAATACAACAGTCTTTCCATCGTATAAAACGAATAACTGCAACGAGTATGAAAGTTATGGTCATTTCTACGTTCCGGGCAATCTAGGCTTCACTCTAGGGCGTTGCTCAACCACATCGAATAGTTAGGGCCTAAGAAGTCAACGCCAGAAACATAAAATACGATATATGTACAACAGTTTTACCTTCGTATAAAATGAATAATCACAAGCAGTGTGAAGGTAATGGTCATTTCTACGTTCCGGGCAACCTAGGCTTCACCCTAGGGAGTTGTTCCACCAGAGCGAATAGTTAGGGCCTAAGAAGTCAACGCCAGAAGCACCAAATACAAAATAAACACAACAGTTTTTCCATCGTATAAAACGAATAATTGCAACCAGTATGAAAGTTCTGGTCATTTCTACGTTCCGGGCAATCTAGGCTTCACTCTAGGAAGTTGCTCAACCACATCGAATAGTTGGGGCCTAAGAAGTCAACGCCAGAAGCATAAAATACGATATATGTACAACAGTTTTTCCATCGTATAAAACGAATAATTGCAACCAGTGTGAAAGTAATAGACATTTCTACGTTGCGGGCAACCTAGGCTTCACTCTAGGGCTTTGGTCCACCACATCCAACAGTTAGGCCCTAAGAAGTCAACGCCAGAAGCACCAAATACAAAATAAACACAACAGTTTTTCCATCGTATAAAACGAATAATTGCAACCAGTATGAAAGTTCTGGTCATTTCTACGTTCCGGGCAATCTAGGCTTCACTGTAGGGCGTTGCTCAACCACATCGAATGGTTAGGGCCTAAGAAGTCAACGCCAGAAGCACCAAATACAAAATAAATACAACAGTTTTTCCATCGTATAAAACGAATAATTGCAACCAGTATGAAAGTTATGGTCATTTCTACGTTCCGGGCAACCTAGGCTTCACCCTAGGGCGTTGCTCCACCTGATCGAATAGTTAGGGCCTAAGAAGTCAACGCCTGAAGCATAAAATACAATATAAATACAACAGTTTTTCCATCGTATATAACGAATAATTGCTACCAGTATGAAAGTTATGGTCATTTCTACGTTCCGGGCAACCTAGGCTTCACTCTAGGGCGTTGCTCAACCACATCGAATAGTTAGGGCCTAAGAAGTCAACGCCTGAAGCATAAAATACAATATAAATACAACAGTTTTTCCATCGTATAAAACGAATAATTGCAACCAGTATGAAAGTTATGGTCATTTCTACGTTCCGGGCAACCTAGGCTTCACCCTAGGGCGTTGCTCCACCTGATCGAATAGTTAGGGCCTAAGAAGTCAGCGCCAGAAGCATAAAATACGATATATGTAAAACAGTTTTTCCATCGTATAAAACGAATAATATCAACCAGTGTGAAAGTAATAGACATTTCTACGTTGCGGGCAACCTAGACTTAACTCTGAGGAATTGCTACACCAGATCGAATACATAGGGCCTTAGAAGTCAACGCCAGAAGTATAAAGTACAATCAAAATCCAACAGTTTGTCCATCGTATAGCTGGAATAATTGCAACCAGAGTGAAAGTAATGGTCATTTCCACGTTTCGGGCGACCTAGGCTCCACTCTAGGGCGTTGCTCCACCAGATGGAATAGCTAGGGCCTTAGAAGTCAATGCCAGAAGCATAAAATACAAAATAAATACAGCAGTTTTACCATCGTATAACAAGAATAATTGCAACCAGTGTGAAAGTTATGGTCATTTCTACGTTCCGGGCAACCTAGGCTTCAGTCTAGGGTGTTGCTCCACCAGATCGAATAGTTAGGGCCATAGAAGTCAACGCCCGAAGCATAAAATACAAAATAAATAGAACAGTTTTTCCATTGTATAAAACGAATAATTGAAACCAGTGTGAAAGTTATGGTCATTTCTACGTTCCGTGCAACCTAGGCTTCACTACAGGGCGGTGCTCCACCAGATCAAATAGTTAGGGCCTAAGAAGTCAACGCCAGAAGCATAAAATGCAATATAAATACAACAGCTTTTCCATCGTATATAATGTACATTTGCAAACAGTGTGAAAGTAACGGACATTTCTACGTTCCGGGCAACCTAGGCTTCACTCTATGGCGTTGCTCCACCAGATCGAATAGTTAGGGACTTGGAATTCGACGCCAGTAGCATAAAATACAACATAAGTACAACAGTTTTTCCATCGTATGAGAGGAATAATTGCAACCAGTGTGAAAGTACAGGTCATTTTTACGTTCCGGGCAACCTAGGCTTCGCTCAAGGGCGTTCCTCCACCACATCGAATAGTTAGGGCCTTAGAAGTCAACGCCTGAAGCATAAAATACAATAAAAATACAACATTTTTTTCATCGTATAACAGGAATAATTGCAACCAGTCTGAAAGATATGGTCATTTCTACGTTCCGGGCAACCTAGGCTTCACTCTAGGGCGTTGGTCCTCCACATCTAACAGTTAGGGCCTAAGAAGTCAACGCCAGAAGCACCAAATACAAAATAAATACAACAGTTTTTCCATCGTATAAAACGAATAATTGCAACCAGTATGAAAGTTATGGTCATTTCTACGTTCCGGGCAACCTAGGCTTCACCCTAGGGCGATGCTCCACCTGATCGAATAGCTAGGGCCTAAGAAGTCAACGCCAGAAGCATAAAATACGATATATGTACAACAGTTTTTCCATCGTATAAAACGAATAATTGCAACCAGTGTGAAAGTAATAGACATTTCTACGTTGCGGGCATCCTAGACTTAACTCTGAGGCATTGCTACACTAGATCGAATACATAGGGCCTTAGAAGTCAACGCCAGAAGTATAAAGTACCATCAAAATCCAACAGTTTGTCCATCGTATAGCTGGAATAATTGCAACCAGAGTGAAAGTAATGGTCATTTCCACGTTTCGGGCAACCTAGGTTTCACCCTAGGGCGTCACTCCAGCTGATCGAATAGTTAGGGCCTAAGAAGTCAACGCCAGAAGCATAAAATACGATATATGTACAACAGTTTTACCATCGTATAAAACCAATAATCGCAAGCAGTGTGAAGGTAATGATAATTTCTACGTTCCGGGCAACCTAGGCTTCACCCTGGGGCGTTGTTCCACCAGAGCGAATAGTTAGGGCCTAAGAAGTCAACGCCAGAAGCATAAAATACGATATATGTACAACAGTTTTACCATCGTATAAAACCAATAATCGCAAACAGTGTGAAGGTAATGGTCATTTCTACGTTCCGGGCAACCTAGGCTTCACCCTGGGGCGTTGTTCCACCAGAGCGAATAGTTAGGGCCTAAGAAGTCAACGCCAGAAGCATAAAATACAAAATAAATACAACAGTTTTACCATCGTATAAAATGAATAATCGCAAACAGTGTGAAGGTAATGGTCATTTCTACGTTCCGGGCAATCTAGGCTGCACTCTAGGGCGTTGCTCAACCACATCGAATAGTTAGGGCCTAAGAAGTCAACGCCAGAAGCACCAAATACAAAATTAATACAACAGTCTTTCCATCGTATAAAACGAATAACTGCAACGAGTATGAAAGTTATGGTCATTTCTACGTTCCGGGCAATCTAGGCTTCACTCTAGGGCGTTGCTCAACCACATCGAATAGTTAGGGCCTAAGAAGTCAACGCCAGAAACATAAAATACGTTATATGTACAACAGTTTTACCATCGTATAAAATGAATAATCACAAGCAGTGTGAAGGTAATGGTCATTTCTACGTTCCGGGCAACCTAGGCTTCACCCTAGGGCGTTGTACCACCAGAGCGAATAGTTAGGGCCTAAGAAGTCAACGCCAGAAGCACCAAATACAAAATAAACACAACAGTTTTTCCATCGTATAAAACGAATAATTGCAACCAGTATGAAAGTTCTGGTCATTTCTACGTTCCGGGCAATCTAGGCTTCACTCTAGGAAGTTGCTCAACCACATCGAATAGTTAGGGCCTGAGAAGTCAACGCCAGAAGCACCAAATACAATATAAATACAACAGTTTTTCCATCGTATAAAACGAATAATTGCAACCAGTATGAAAGTTATGGTCATTTCTACGTTCCGGGCATCCTAGGCTTCACCCTAGGGCGTTGCTCCACCTGATCGAATAGTTAGGGCCTGAGAAGTCAACGCCAGAAGCATAAAATACGATATATGTACAACAGTTTTTCCATCGTATAAAACGAATAATTGCAACCAGTGTGAAAGTAATAGACATTTCTACGTTGCGGGCAACCTAGGCTTCACTCTAGGGCTTTGGTCCACCACATCCAACAGTTAGGCCCTAAGAAGTCAACGCCAGAAGCACCAAATACAAAATAAACACAACAGTTTTTCCATCGTATAAAACGAATAATTGCAACCAGTATGAAAGTTCTGGTCATTTCTACGTTCCGGGCAATCTAGGCTTCACTCTAGGGCGTTGCTCAACCACATCGAATAGTTAGGGCCTAAGAAGTCAACGCCAGAAGCACCAAATACAAAATTAATACAACAGTTTTTCCATCGTATAAAACGAATAATTGCAACCAGTATGAAAGTTACGGTCATTTCTACGTTCCGGGAAATCTAGGCTTCACATTAGGGCGTTGCTCCACCTGATCGAATAGTTAGGGCCTAAGAAGTCAACGCCAGAAACATAAAATACGATATATGTACAACAGTTTTACCATCGTATAAAATGAATAATCGCAAGCAGTGTGAAGGTAATGGTCATTTCTACGTTCCGGGCAACCTAGGCTTCACACTAGGGCGTTGTTCCACCAGAGCGAATAGTTAGGGCCTAAGAAGTCAACGCCAGAAGCACCAAATACAAAATAAACACAACAGTTTTTCCATCGTATAAAACGAATAATTGCAACCAGTATGAAAGTTCTGGTCATTTCTACGTTCCGGGCAATCTAGGCTTCACTCTAGGAAGTTGCTTAACCACATCGAATAGTTAGGGCCTAAGAAGTCAACGCCAGAAGCACCAAATACAATATAAATACAACAGTTTTTCCATCGTATAAAACGAATAATTCCAACCAGTATGAAAGTTATGGTCATTTCTACGTTCCGGGCAACCTAGGCTTCACCCTAGGGCGTTGCTCCACCTGATCGAATAGTTAGGGCCTAAAAAGTCAACGCCAAAAGCGTAAAATACGATATATGTACAACAGTTTTACCATCGTATAAAACCAATAATCGCAAGCAGTGTGAAGGTAATGGTCATTTCTACGTTCCGGGCAACCTAGGCTTCACCCTGGGGCGTTGTTCCACCAGAGCGAATAGTTAGGGCCTAAGAAGTCAACGCCAGAAGCATAAAATACGATATATGTACAACAGTTTTACCATCGTATAAAACCAATAATCGCAAACAGTGTGAAGGTAATGGTCATTTCTACGTTCCGGGCAACCTAGGCTTCACCCTGGGGCGTCGTTCCACCAGAGCGAATAGTTAGGGCCTAAGAAGTCAACGCCAGAAGCATAAAATATAAAATAAATACAACAGTTTTACCATCGTATAAAATGAATAATCGCAAACAGTGTGAAGGTAATGGTCATTTCTACGTTCCGGGCAATCTAGGCTGCACTCTAGGGCGTTGCTCAACCACATCGAATAGTTAGGGCCTAAGAAGTCAACGCCAGAAACACCAAATACAAAATTAATACAACAGTCTTTCCATCGTATAAAACGAATAACTGCAACGAGTATGAAAGTTATGGTCATTTCTACGTTCCGGGCAATCTAGGATTCACTCTAGGGCGTTGCTCCACCTGATCGAATAGCTAGGGCCTAAGAAGTCAACGCCAGAAGCATAAAATACGATATATGTACAACAGTTTTTCCATCGTATAAAACGAATAATTGCAACCAGTGTGAAAGTAATAGACATTTCTACGTTGCGGGCAACCTAGGCTTCACTCTAGGGCTTTGGTCCACCACATCCAACAGTTAGGCCCTAAGAAGTCAACGCCAGAAGCACCAAATACAAAATAAACACAACAGTTTTTCCATCGTATAAAACGAATAATTGCAACCAGTATGAAACTTCTGGTCATTTCTACGTTCCGGGCAATCTAGGCTTCACTCTAGGGCGTTGCTCAATCACATCGAATAGTTAGGGCCTAAGAAGTCAACGCCAGAAGCACCAAATACAAAATAAATACAACAGTTTTTCCATCGTATAAAACGAATAATTGCAACCAGTATGAAAGTTATGGTCATTTCTACGTTCCGGGCAACCTAGGCTTCACCCTAAGGGGTTGCTCCACCTGATCGAATAGTTAGGGCCTAAGAAGTCAACGCCTGAAGCATAAAATACAATATAAATACAACAGTTTTTCCATCGTATATAACGAATAATATCAACCAGTGTGAAAGTAATAGACATTTCTACGTTGCGGGCATCCTAGACTTAACTCTGAGGAATTGCTACACCAGATCGAATACATAGGGCCTTAGAAGTCAACGCCAGAAGTATAAAGTACAATCAAAATCCAACAGTTTGTCCATCGTATAGCTGGAATAATTGCAACCAGAGTGAAAGTAATGGTCATTTCCACGTTTCGGGCGACCTAGGCTCCACTCTAGGGCGTTGCTCCACCAGATGGAATAGCTAGGTCCTTAGAAGTCAATGCCAGAAGCATAAAATACAAAATAAATACAGCAGTTTTACCATCGTATAACAAGAATAATTGCAACCAGTGTGAAAGTTATGGTCATTTCTACGTTCCGGGCAACCTAGGCTTCAGTCGAGGGCGTTGCTCCACCAGATCGAATAGTTAGGGCCATAGAAGTCAACGCCCGAAGCATAAAATACAAAATAAATAGAACAGTTTTTCCATTGTATAAAACGAATAATTGAAACCAGTGTGAAAGTTATGGTCATTTCTACGTTCCGTGCAACCTAGGCTTCACTACAGGGCGGTGCTCCACCAGATCAAATAGTTAGGGCCTAAGAAGTCAACGCCAGAAGCATAAAATGCAATATAAATACAACAGCTTTTCCATCGTATATAATGTACATTTGCAAACAGTGTGAAAGTAACGGTCATTTCTACGTTCCGGGCAACCTAGGCTTCACTCTAGGGCGTTGCTCAACCACATCGAATAGTTAGGGCCTAAGAAGTCAACGCCAGAAGCACCAAATACAAAATAAATACAACAGTTTTTCCATCGTATAAAATGAATAATTGCAACCAGTATGAAAGTTATGGTCATTTCTACGTTCCGGGCAACCTAGGCTTCACCCTAGGGCGTTGCTCCACCTGATCGAATAGTTAGGGCCTAAGAAGTCAACGCCAGAAGCATAAAATACAAAATAAATACAACAGTTTTTCCATCGTATAACAAGAATAATTGCAACCAGTGTGAAAGTGATGGTCATTTCTACATTCCGGGCAACCTAGGCTTCACTCTAGGGCTTTGGTCCACCACATCCAACAGTTAGGCCCTAAGAAGTCAACGCCAGAAGCACCAAATACAAAATAAACACAACAGTTTTTCCATCGTATAAAACGAATAATTGCAACCAGTATGAAAGTTCTGGTCATTTCTACGTTCCGGGCAATCTAGGCTTCACTCTAGGGCGTTGCTCAACCACATCGAATAGTTAGGGCCTAAGAAGTCAACGCCAGAAGCACCAAATACAAAATTAATACAACAGTTTTTCCATCGTATAAAACGAATAATTGCAACCAGTATGAAAGTTACGGTCATTTCTACGTTCCGGGAAACCTAGGCTTCACATTAGGGCGTTGCTCCACCTGATCGAATAGTTAGGGCCTAAGAAGTCAACGCCAGAAACATAAAATACGATATATGTACAACAGTTTTACCATCGTATAAAATGAATAATCGCAAGCAGTGTGAAGGTAATGGTCATTTCTACGTTCCGGGCAACCTAGGCTTCACACTAGGGCGTTGTTCCACCAGAGCGAATAGTTAGGGCCTAAGAAGTCAACGCCAGAAGCACCAAATACAAAATAAACACAACAGTTTTTCCATCGTATAAAACGAATAATTGCAACCAGTATGAAAGTTCTGGTCATTTCTACGTTCCGGGCAATCTAGGCTTCACTCTAGGAAGTTGCTTAACCACATCGAATAGTTAGGGCCTAAGAAGTCAACGCCAGAAGCACCAAATACAATATAAATACAACAGTTTTTCCATCGTATAAAACGAATAATTCCAACCAGTATGAAAGTTATGGTCATTTCTACGTTCCGGGCAACCTAGGCTTCACCCTAGGGCGTTGCTCCACCTGATCGAATAGTTAGGGCCTAAAAAGTCAACGCCAAAAGCGTAAAATACGATATATGTACAACAGTTTTACCATCGTATAAAACCAATAATCGCAAGCAGTGTGAAGGTAATGGTCATTTCTACGTTACGGGCAACCTAGGCTTCACCCTGGGGCGTTGTTCCACCAGAGCGAATAGTTAGGGCCTAAGAAGTCAACGCCAGAAGCATAAAATACGATATATGTACAACAGTTTTACCATCGTATAAAACCAATAATCGCAAACAGTGTGAAGGTAATGGTCATTTCTACGTTCCGGGCAACCTAGGCTTCACCCTGGGGCGTCGTTCCACCAGAGCGAATAGTTAGGGCCTAAGAAGTCAACGCCAGAAGCATAAAATATAAAATAAATACAACAGTTTTACCATCGTATAAAATGAATAATCGCAAACAGTGTGAAGGTAATGGTCATTTCTACGTTCCGGGCAATCTAGGCTGCACTCTAGGGCGTTGCTCAACCACATCGAATAGTTAGGGCCTAAGAAGTCAACGCCAGAAACACCAAATACAAAATTAATACAACAGTCTTTCCATCGTATAAAACGAATAACTGCAACGAGTATGAAAGTTATGGTCATTTCTACGTTCCGGGCAATCTAGGATTCACTCTAGGGCGTTGCTCCACCTGATCGAATAGCTAGCGCCTAAGAAGTCAACGCCAGAAGCATAAAATACGATATATGTACAACAGTTTTTCCATCGTATAAAACGAATAATTGCAACCAGTGTGAAAGTAATAGACATTTCTACGTTGCGGGCAACCTAGGCTTCACTCTAGGGCTTTGGTCCACCACATCCAACAGTTAGGCCCTAAGAAGTCAACGCCAGAAGCACCAAATACAAAATAAACACAACAGTTTTTCCATCGTATAAAACGAATAATTGCAACCAGTATGAAACTTCTGGTCATTTCTACGTTCCGGGCAATCTAGGCTTCACTCTAGGGCGTTGCTCAATCACATCGAATAGTTAGGGCCTAAGAAGTCAACGCCAGAAGCACCAAATACAAAATAAATACAACAGTTTTTCCATCGTATAAAACGAATAATTGCAACCAGTATGAAAGTTATGGTCATTTCTACGTTCCGGGCAACCTAGGCTTCACCCTAAGGGGTTGCTCCACCTGATCGAATAGTTAGGGCCTAAGAAGTCAACGCCTGAAGCATAAAATACAATATAAATACAACAGTTTTTCCATCGTATATAACGAATAATATCAACCAGTGTGAAAGTAATAGACATTTCTACGTTGCGGGCATCCTAGACTTAACTCTGAGGAATTGCTACACCAGATCGAATACATAGGGCCTTAGAAGTCAACGCCAGAAGTATAAAGTACAATCAAAATCCAACAGTTTGTCCATCGTATAGCTGGAATAATTGCAACCAGAGTGAAAGTAATGGTCATTTCCACGTTTCGGGCGACCTAGGCTCCACTCTAGGGCGTTGCTCCACCAGATGGAATAGCTAGGGCCTTAGAAGTCAATGCCAGAAGCATAAAATACAAAATAAATACAGCAGTTTTACCATCGTATAACAAGAATAATTGCAACCAGTGTGTAAGTTATGGTCATTTCTACGTTCCGGGCAACCTAGGCTTCAGTCTAGGGCGTTGGTCCACCAGATCGAATAGTTAGGGCCTAAGAAGTCAACGCCAGAAACATAAAATACGATATATGTACAACAGTTTTACCATCGTATAAAATGAATAATCGCAAGCAGTGTTAAGGTAATGGTCATTTCTACGTTCCGGGCAATCTAGGCTTCACTCTAGGAAGTTGCTCAACCACATCGAATAGTTAGGGCCTAAGAAGTCAACGCCAGAACCACCAAATACAATATAAATACAACAGTTTTTCCATCGTATAAAACGAATAATTGCAACCAGTATGAAAGTTATGGTCATTTCTACGTTCCGGGCAACCTAGGCTTCACCCTAGGGCGTTGCTCCACCTGATCGAATAGTTAGGGCCTAAGAAGTCAACGCCAGAAGCATAAAATACGATATATGTACAACAGTTTTACCATCGTATAAAACCAATAATCGCAAGCAGTGTGAAGGTAATGGTCATTTCTACGTTCCGGGCAACCTAGGCTTCACCCTGGGGCGTTGTTCCACCAGAGCGAATAGTTAGGGCCTAAGAAGTCAACGCCAGAAGCATAAAATACGATATATGTACAACAGTTTTACCATCGTATAAAACCAATAATCGCAAACAATGTGAAGGTAATGGTCATTTCTACGTTCCGGGCAACCTAGGCTTCACCCTGGGGCGTCGTTCCACCAGAGCGAATAGTTAGGGCCTAAGAAGTCAACGCCAGAAGCATAAAATACAAAATAAATACAACAGTTTTACCATCGTATAAAATGAATAATCGCAAACAGTGTGAAGGTAATGGTCATTTCTACGTTCCGGGCAATCTAGGCTGCACTCTAGGGCGTTGCTCAACCACATCGAATAGTTAGGGCCTAAGAAGTCAACGCCAGAAGCACCAAATACAAAATTAATACAACAGTCTTTCCATCGTATAAAACGAATAACTGCAACGAGTATGAAAGTTATGGTCATTTCTACGTTCCGGGCAATCTAGGATTCACTCTAGGGCGTTGCTCCACCTGATCGAATAGCTAGGGCCTAAGAAGTCAACGCCAGAAGCATAAAATACAATATAAATACAACAGTTTTTCCATCGTATATAACGAATAATTGCTACCAGTATGAAAGTTATGGTCATTTCTACGTTCCGGGCAATCTAGGCTTCACTCTAGGAAGTTGCTCAACCACATCGAATAGTTAGGGCCTAAGAAGTCAACGCCAGAAGCACCAAATACAATATAAATACAACAGTTTTTCCATCGTATAAAACGAATAATTGCAACCAGTATGAAAGTTATGGTCATTTCTACGTTCCGGGCAACCTAGGCTTCACCCTAGGGCGTTGCTCCACCTGATCGAATAGTTAGGGCCTAAGAAGTCAGCGCCAGAAGCATAAAATACGATATATGTACAACAGTTTTTCCATCGTATAAAACGAATAATATCAACCAGTGTGAAAGTAATAGACATTTCTACGTTGCGGGCATCCTAGACTTAACTCTGAGGAATTGCTACACCAGATCGAATACATAGGGCCTTAGAAGTCAACGCCAGAAGTATAAAGTACAATCAAAATCCAACAGTTTGTCCATCGTATAGCTGGAATAATTGCAACCAGAGTGAAAGTAATGGTCATTTCCACGTTTCGGGCGACCTAGGCTCCACTCTAGGGCGTTGCTCCACCAGATGGAATAGCTAGGGCCTTAGAAGTCAATGCCAGAAGCATAAAATACAAAATAAATACAGCAGTTTTACCATCGTATAACAAGAATAATTGCAACCAGTGTGAAAGTTATGGTCATTTCTACGTTCCGGGCAACCTAGGCTTCAGTCTAGGGCGTTGCTCCACCAGATCGAATAGTTAGGGCCATAGAAGTCAACGCCCGAAGCATAAAATACAAAATAAATAGAACAGTTTTTCCATTGTATAAAACGAATAATTGAAACCAGTGTGAAAGTTATGGTCATTTCTACGTTCCGTGCAACCTAGGCTTCACTACAGGGCGGTGCTCCACCAGATCAAATAGTTAGGGCCTAAGAAGTCAACGCCAGAAGCATAAAATGCAATATAAATACAACAGCTTTTCCATCGTATATAATGTACATTTGCAAACAGTGTGAAAGTAACGGTCATTTCTACGTTCCGGGCAACCTAGGCTTCACTCTATGGCGTTGCTCCACCAGATCGAATAGTTAGGGACTTGGAATTCGACGCCAGTAGCATAAAATACAACATAAGTACAACAGTCTTTCCATCGTATAACAGGAATAATTGCAACCAGTGTGAAAGTACAGGTCATTTTTACGTTCCGGGCAACCTAGGCTTCGCTCAAGGGCGTTCCTCCACCACATCGAATAGTTAGGGCCTTAGAAGTCAACGCCTGAAGCATAAAATACAATAAAAATACAACATTTTTTTCATCGTATAACAGGAATAATTGCAACCAGTCTGAAAGATATGGTCATTTCTACGTTCCGGGCAACCTAGGCTTCACTCTGGGGCGTTGGTCCTCCACATCTAACAGTTAGGGCCTAAGAAGTCAACGCCAGAAGCACCAAATACAAAATAAATACAACAGTTTTTCCATCGTATAAAACGAATAATTGCAACCAGTATGAAAGTTATGGTCATTTCTACGTTGCGGGCAACCTAGGCTTCACCCTAGGGCGTTGCTCCACCCGATCGAATAGTTAGGGCCTAAGAAGTCAACGCCAGAAGCATAAAATACAAAATTAATGCAACAGTTTTTCCATCGTATAAAACGAATAATTGCAACCAGTATGAAAGTTACGGTCATTTCTACGTTCCGGGAAACCTAGGCTTCACATTAGGGCGTTTCTCCACCTGATCGAATAGTTAGGGCCTAAGAAGTCAACGCCAGAAACATAAAATACGATATATGTACAACAGTTTTACCATCGTATAAAATGAATAATCGCAAGCAGTGTGAAGGTAATGGTCATTTCTACGTTCCGGGCAACCTAGGCTTCACCCTAGGGCGTTGTTCCACCAGAGCGAATAGTTAGGGCCTAAGAAGTCAACGCCAGAAGCACCAAATACAAAATAAACACAACAGTTTTTCCATCGTATAGAACGAATAATTGCAACCAGTATGAAAGTTATGGTCATTTCTACGTTGCGGGCAACCTAGGCTTCACCCTAGGGCGTTGCTCCACCCGATCGAATAGTTAGGGCCTAAGAAGTCAACGCCAGAAGCATAAAATACAAAATAAATACAGCAGTTTTTCCATCGTATAACAAGAATAATTGCAACCAGTGTGAAAGTGATGGTCATTTCTACAATCCGGGCAACCTAGGCTTCACTCTAGGGCATTGCTCCACCGGATCGAATAGTTAGGGCCTAAGAAGTCAACGCCAGAAGCACCAAATACAAAATTAATACAACAGTTTTTCCACCGTATAAAACGAATAATTCCAACCAGTATGAAAGTTATGGCCATTTCTACGTTCCGGGCAACCTAGGCTTCACTCTAGGGCTTTGGTCCACCACATCCAACAGTTAGGGCCTAAGAAGTCAACGCCAGAAGCACCAAATACAAAATAAACACAACAGTTTTTCCATCGTATAAAACGAATAATTGCAACCAGTGTGAAAGTTGTGGTCATTTCTACGTTCCGGGAAACCTAGGCTTCACTCTAGGGCGTTGGTCCACCAGATCGAATAGTTAGGGCCATAGAAGTCAACGCCCGAAGCATAAAATACAAAATAAATAGAACAGCTTTTCCATTGTATAAAACGAATAATTGAAACCAGAGTGAAAGTTGTGGTCATTTCTACGTTCCGGGCAATCTAGGCTTCACTCTAGGGCGTTGCTCAACCACATCGAATAGTTAGGGCCTTAGAAGTCAACGCCATAACTATAAAAAACAATATAAATACAACAGTTTCTCCACTGTATAAAATGAATAATTGCAAACAGTGTGGAGGTAATGGTCATTTCTACTTTCCGGGCAACCTAGGCTTCACTCTAGGGCGTTGCTCCACCACATCGAATAGCTACGGCCTTAGGAGTCAACGCCAGAGGCATAAAATACAAAATAAATACAACAGTTTTTCGATCGTATAACAAGAATAATTGCAACCAGTGTGAAAGTGATGATCATTTCTACATTCCGGGCAACCTAGGCTACACTCTAGGGCGTTGCTCCGCCAGATCGAATAGATAGGGCCTAAGAAGTCAACGCCAGAAGCATAAAATACAATATAAATACTACAGTTTTTCCATTTTATAAAACGAATAATTGAACCCAGTGTGAAAGTTATGGTCATTTCCACGTTCCGGGCAACCTACGCTTCACCCTAGGGCGTTGCTCCACCTGATCGAATAGTTAGGGCCTTAGAAGTCATCGCACGAAGCATAAAATACAAAATAAATAGAAAAGTTTTTCCATTGTATAAAACGAATAATTGAAACCACTGTGAAAGTTATGGTCATTTCTACCTTCCGCGCAACCTAGGCTTCACCCCTGGGCATTGCTCCACCAGATCCAATAGCTAGGACCTAAGAAGTCAGCGCCAGAAGCATAAACTACAAAATAGATACAACAGCTTTTCCATCGAATATAATGTATATTTGCAAACAGTGTGAAGGCAATGGTCATTTCTACGTTCCGGGCAACCTAGGCTTCACCCTAGGGCGTTGCTCCACCTGATCGAATAGTTAGGGCCTAAGAAGTCAACGCCAGAAGCATAAAATACGATATATGAACAACAGTTTTACCTTCGCATAAAATGAATAATCGCAAACAGTGTGAAGGTAATGGTCAATTCTACATTCCCGGCAACCTAGGCTTCACTCTAGGGCGTTGGTCCACCAGATCGAATAGTTAGGGCCTTACAAGTGAACGCCAGAAGCATAAAATACAAAATAAATAGAACAGCTTTTCCTATGTATAAAACGAATTATTGAAACCAGTGTGAAAGTTATGGTCATTTCTACGTTCCGGGCAACCTAGGCTTCACTCTAGGGCGTTGCTCAACCACATCGAATAGCTACGGCCCTAGAAGACAACGCCATAACTATAAAATACAATATAAATACAACAGTCTTTCCATCGTATAAAACGAGCAATTGCAACCAGTTTGATAGTTATGGTCATTTCTACGTTCCGGGCAATCTAGGCTTCTCTCTAGGGCGTTGCTCCACCACATCGAATAGTTAGGGCCTAACAAGTCAACGCCAGAAGCATAAAATACAATAGAAATACAACAGTTTTACCATCGTATAACAGGAATAATTGCAACCAGTGTGAAAGATATGGTCATTTCTACGATACGGGCAACCTAGGCTGCACTCTAGGGCGTCGTTCCACCACATCGAATAGCTGCGGCCTTAGAAGTCAACGCCAGAAGCATAAAATACAATATAAACACAACAGTTTTTCTCTTGTATAACAGAAATAATTGCAACCAGTGTGAAAGATATGGTCATTTCTACGTTGCGGGCATCCTAGGCTTCACTCTAGGGCATTGCTCCACCACATCGAATAGCTACGCCCTTAGAAGTCAACGCCTGAAGCTTAAGATATAATATAAATACAACAGTTTTTCCACTGTATAATATGAATAATTCCAAACGGTGTGAAAGATATGGTCATTTCTACGCTGCGGGCACCCTAGGCTTCACTCTAGGGCGTTGCTCAACCACATCGAATAGCTACGGCCCTAGAACACAACGCCATAACTATAAAATACTATATAAATACAACAGTCTTTCCATCGTATAAAACGAGTAATTGCAACCAGGCTGATAGTTATGGTCATTTCCACGTTCCGGGCAACCTAGGCTTCACCCTAGGGCGCTGCTCCACCAGATCCAATAGCTAGGGCCTAAGAAGTCAACGCCAGGAGCACCAAATACAAAATAAATACAACAGTTTTTCCATCGTATAAAACGAATAATTGCAACCATGATGAAAGCTATGGTCATTTCTACGTTCCGGGCAATCTAGGCATCACTCTAGGGCGTTGCTCAACCACATCGAATAGTTAGGGTCTTAGAAGTCAATGCCAGAAGCATAAAATACAATATAAATACAACAGTTTTTCATCTGTATAATATGAATAATTGCAAACAGTGTGGATGTAATGGTCATTTCTACGTTCCGGGCAACCTAGGCTTCACTCTAGGGCGTTGGTCCACCAGATCCATTAGTTAGGGCCTAAGAAGTCAACGCCAGGAGCGCCAAATACAAAATAAATACAACAGTTTTTCCATCGTATAAAACGAATAATTGCAACCAGTGAGCAAGTAATGGTCATTTCTACGATCCGGGCAACCTAGGCATCACCCTAGGGCGTTGTTCCACCAGAGCGAATAGTTAGGGCCTAAGAAGTCAACGCCTGAAGCATAAAATACAATATAAATACAACAGTTTTTCCATCGTATAAAACGAATAATTGCAACCAGTATGAAAGTTATGGTCATTTCTACGTTCCGGGCAATCTAGGCTTCACTCTAGGGCGTTGCTCAACCACATCGAATGGTTCGGGCCTAAGAAGGCAACGCCAGAAGCACCAAATACAAAATTAATACAACAGTTTTTCCATCGTATAAAACGAATAATTGCAACCAGTATGAAAGTTATGGTCATTTCTACGTTCCGGGCAACCTAGGCTTCACTACAGGGCGGTGTTCCACCAGATCAAATAGTTAGGGCATAAGTAGTCAGCACCAGAAGCATAAAATACGATATATGTACAACAGTTTTACAATCGTATAAAACGAATAATCGCAAACCGTGTGAAGGTGATGGTCATTTCTATATTCCGAGCAACCTAGGCTTCGCTCTAGGGCGTTGCTCCACCAGATCGTATAGTTGGCGCCTTAGGAGTCAACGGTCGAAGCATAAAATACGATATATGTAAAACAGTTTTTCCATCGTATAAAACGAATAATTGCAACCAGTGTGAAAGTAATAGACATTTCTACGTTGCGGGCATCCTAGACTTAACTCTGAGGCATTGCTACACCAGATCGAATACATAGGGCCTTAGAAGTCAACGCCAGAAGTATAAAGTGCAATCAAAATCCAACAGTTTGTCCATCGTATAGCTGGAATAATTGCAACCAGAGTGAAAGTACAGGTCATATTTACGTTCCGGGCAACCTAGGCTTCGCTCAAGGGCGTTGCTCCACCACATCGAATAGTTAGGGCCTTAGAAGTCAATGCCAGAAGCATAAAATACAAAATAAATACAACAGTTTTACCATCGTATAAAATGAATAATCGCAAACACTGTGAAGGTAATGGTCATTTCTACGTTCCGGGCAACCTAGGCTTCACTCTAGGGCGTTGCTCCACCAGATGGAATAGTTAGGGCCATAGAAGTCAACGCCCGAAGCATAAAATACAAAATGAATAGAACAGTTTTTCCATTGTATAAAACTAATAATTGAAACCAGTGTGAAAGTTATGGTCATTTCTACGTTCCGGGCAACCTAGGCTTCACTACAGGGCGGTGCTCCACCAGATCAAATAGTTAGGGCCTAAGAAGTCAGCGCCAGAAGCAAAAAATACAATATAAATACAACAGCTTTTCCATCGTATATAATGTACATTTGCAAACAGTGTGAAAGTAACGGTCATTTCTATGTTCCGGGCAACCTAGGCTTCACCCTAGGGCGTTGCTCCACCTGATCGAATAGTTAGGGCCTAAGAAGTCAACGCCAGAAGCACCAAATACAAAATTAATACAACAGTTTTTCCATCGTATAAAACGAATAATTGCAACAAGTATGAAAGTTACGGTCATTTCTACGTTCCGGCCAGCCTAGGCTTCACCCTAGGGCGTTACTCCAGCTGATCGAATAGTTAGGGCCTAAGAAGTCAACGTCAGAAGCATAAAATACGATATATGTACAACAGTTTTACCATCATATAAAATCAATAATCGCAAACAGTGTGAAGGTAATGGTCATTTCTACGTTCCGGGCAACCTAAGCTTCACCCTGGGGCGTTGGTCCACCAGAGCGAATAGTTAGGGCCTAAGAAGTCAACGCCTGAAGCATAAAGTACAATCAAAATCCAACAGTTTGTCTATCGTACAGCTGGAATAATTGCAACCAGAGTGAAAGTTCTGGTCATTTCTACGTTCCGGGCAATCTAGGCTTCACTCTAGGGCGTTGCTCAGCCACATCGAATAGCTAGGGCCTAAGAAGTCAATGCCAGAAGCATAAAATACAATATAAATACAACAGCTTTTCCATCGTATATAATGTACATTTGCAAACAGTGTGAAAGTAACGGTCATTTTTACGTTCCGGGCAACCTAGGCTTCGCTCAAGGGCGTTGCTCCACCACATCGAATAGTTAGGGCCTTAGAAGTCAACGCCTGAAGCAAAAATACAATAAAGATACAACATTTTTTTCATCGTATAACAGGAATAATTGCAACCAGTCTGAAAGATATGGTCATTTCTACGTTCCGGGCAACCTAGGCTTCACTCTAGGGCGTTGGTCCTCCACATCTAACAGTTAGGGCCTAAGAAGTCAACGCCAGAAGCACCAAATACAAAATTAATACAACAGCTTTTCCATCGTATAAAACGAATAATTGCAACCAGTATGAAAGTTATGGTCATTTCTACGTTGCGGGCAACCTAGGCTTCACCCTAGGGCGTTGCTCCACCTGATCGAATAGTTAGGGCCTAAGAAGTCAACGCCAGAAGCATAAAATACGATATATGTAAAACAGTTTTTCCATCGTATAAAACGAATAATTGCAACCAGTGTGAAAGTAATAGCCATTTCTACGTTGCGGGCGTCCTAGACTTAACTCTGAGGCATTGCTACGCCAGATCGAATACATAGGGCCTTAGAAGTCAACGCCAGAAGTATAAAGTACAATCAAAATCCAACAGTTTGTCCACCGTATAGCTGGAATAATTGCAACCAGAGTGAAAGTAATGGTCATTTCTACGTTTCGGGGACCTAGGCTCCACTCTAGGGCGTTGCTCCTCCAGATGGAATAGCTAGGGCCTTAGAAGTCAATGCCGGAAGCATAAAATACAAAATAAGTACAACAGTTTTTCCATCGTATAACGAGAATAATTGCAACCAGTGTGAAAGTGATGGTCATTTCTACGACCCGGGCAACCTAGGCATCACGCTAGGGCGTTGTTCCACCAGAGCGAATAGTTAGGGCCTAAGAAGTCAACGCCAGAAGCATAAAATACGATGTATGTACAACAGTTTTACCATCGTATAAAATGGATAATCGCAAACAGTGTGAAGGTAATGGTCATTTCTACGTTCCGGGCAACCTAGGCTTCACTACAGGGCGATGCTCCACCAGATCAAATAGTTAGGGCCTAAGAAGTCAACGCCAGAAGCATAAAATACAATATAAATACAACAGCTTTTCCATCGTATAAAACGAGTAATTGCAACCAGTGAGCAAGTAATGGTCAATTCTACGTTCCGGGCAATCTAGGCTTCACTCTAGGGCGTTGCTCAACCACATCGAATAGTTAGGGCCTTAGAAGTCAATGCCAGAAGCATAAAATACAATAGAAATACAACAGTTTTTCATCTGTATAATATGAATAATTGCAAACAGTGTGGATGTAATGGTCATTTCTAGGTTCCGGGCAACCTAGGCTTCACCCTGGGTCGTTGTTCCACCAGAGCGAATAGTTAGGGCCTAAGAAGTCAACGCCAGGAGCGCCAAATACAAAATGAATACAACAGTTTTTCCATCGTATAAAACGAATAATTGCAACCAGTATGAAAGTTATGGTCATTTATACTTTCCGGGCAACCTAGGCTTCACCCTAGGGCGTTGCTCCACCACATCGAATAGTTAGGGCCTAAGAAGTCAACGCCAGAAGCATAAAATACAAAATAAATACAACAGTTTTACCATCGTATAAAATGAATAATCGCAAACAGTGTGAAGGTAATGGTCATTTCTACGTTCCGGGCAACCTAGGCTTCACTCTAGGGCGTTGCTCCACCAGATGGAATAGTTAGGGCCATAGAAGTCAACGCCCGAAGCATAAAATACAAAATGAATAGAACAGTTTTTCCATTGTATAAAACTAATAATTGAAACCAGTGTGAAAGTTATGGTCATTTCTACGTTCCGGGCAACCTAGGCTTCACTACAGGGCGGTGCTCCACCAGATCAAATAGTTAGGGCCTAAGAAGTCAGCGCCAGAAGCAAAAAATACAATATAAATACAACAGCTTTTCCATCGTATATAATGTACATTTGCAAACAGTGTGAAAGTAACGGTCATTTCTATGTTCCGGGCAACCTAGGCTTCACCCTAGGGCGTTGCTCCACCTGATCGAATAGTTAGGGCCTAAGAAGTCAACGCCAGAAGCACCAAATACAAAATTAATACAACAGTTTTTCCATCGTATAAAACGAATAATTGCAACAAGTATGAAAGTTACGGTCATTTCTACGTTCCGGCCAGCCTAGGCTTCACCCTAGGGCGTTACTCCAGCTGATCGAATAGTTAGGGCCTAAGAAGTCAACGTCAGAAGCATAAAATACGATATATGTACAACAGTTTTACCATCATATAAAATCAATAATCGCAAACAGTGTGAAGGTAATGGTCATTTCTACGTTCCGGGCAACCTAAGCTTCACCCTGGGGCGTTGGTCCACCAGAGCGAATAGTTAGGGCCTAAGAAGTCAACGCCTGAAGCATAAAGTACAATCAAAATCCAACAGTTTGTCTATCGTACAGCTGGAATAATTGCAACCAGAGTGAAAGTTCTGGTCATTTCTACGTTCCGGGCAATCTAGGCTTCACTCTAGGGCGTTGCTCAGCCACATCGAATAGCTAGGGCCTAAGAAGTCAATGCCAGAAGCATAAAATACAATATAAATACAACAGCTTTTCCATCGTATATAATGTACATTTGCAAACAGTGTGAAAGTAACGGTCATTTTTACGTTCCGGGCAACCTAGGCTTCGCTCAAGGGCGTTGCTCCACCACATCGAATAGTTAGGGCCTTAGAAGTCAACGCCTGAAGCAAAAATACAATAAAGATACAACATTTTTTTCATCGTATAACAGGAATAATTGCAACCAGTCTGAAAGATATGGTCATTTCTACGTTCCGGGCAACCTAGGCTTCACTCTAGGGCGTTGGTCCTCCACATCTAACAGTTAGGGCCTAAGAAGTCAACGCCAGAAGCACCAAATACAAAATTAATACAACAGCTTTTCCATCGTATAAAACGAATAATTGCAACCAGTATGAAAGTTATGGTCATTTCTACGTTGCGGGCAACCTAGGCTTCACCCTAGGGCGTTGCTCCACCTGATCGAATAGTTAGGGCCTAAGAAGTCAACGCCAGAAGCATAAAATACGATATATGTAAAACAGTTTTTCCATCGTATAAAACGAATAATTGCAACCAGTGTGAAAGTAATAGCCATTTCTACGTTGCGGGCGTCCTAGACTTAACTCTGAGGCATTGCTACGCCAGATCGAATACATAGGGCCTTAGAAGTCAACGCCAGAAGTATAAAGTACAATCAAAATCCAACAGTTTGTCCACCGTATAGCTGGAATAATTGCAACCAGAGTGAAAGTAATGGTCATTTCTACGTTTCGGGGACCTAGGCTCCACTCTAGGGCGTTGCTCCTCCAGATGGAATAGCTAGGGCCTTAGAAGTCAATGCCGGAAGCATAAAATACAAAATAAGTACAACAGTTTTTCCATCGTATAACGAGAATAATTGCAACCAGTGTGAAAGTGATGGTCATTTCTACGACCCGGGCAACCTAGGCATCACGCTAGGGCGTTGTTCCACCAGAGCGAATAGTTAGGGCCTAAGAAGTCAACGCCAGAAGCATAAAATACGATGTATGTACAACAGTTTTACCATCGTATAAAATGGATAATCGCAAACAGTGTGAAGGTAATGGTCATTTCTACGTTCCGGGCAACCTAGGCTTCACTACAGGGCGATGCTCCACCAGATCAAATAGTTAGGGCCTAAGAAGTCAACGCCAGAAGCATAAAATACAATATAAATACAACAGCTTTTCCATCGTATAAAACGAGTAATTGCAACCAGTGAGCAAGTAATGGTCAATTCTACGTTCCGGGCAATCTAGGCTTCACTCTAGGGCGTTGCTCAACCACATCGAATAGTTAGGGCCTTAGAAGTCAATGCCAGAAGCATAAAATACAATAGAAATACAACAGTTTTTCATCTGTATAATATGAATAATTGCAAACAGTGTGGATGTAATGGTCATTTCTAGGTTCCGGGCAACCTAGGCTTCACCCTGGGTCGTTGTTCCACCAGAGCGAATAGTTAGGGCCTAAGAAGTCAACGCCAGGAGCGCCAAATACAAAATGAATACAACAGTTTTTCCATCGTATAAAACGAATAATTGCAACCAGTATGAAAGTTATGGTCATTTATACTTTCCGGGCAACCTAGGCTTCACCCTAGGGCGTTGCTCCACCACATCGAATAGTTAGGGCCTAAGAAGTCAACGCCAGAAGCATAAAATACGATATATGTACAACAGTTTTACCATCGTATAAAATGAATAATCGCAAACAGTGTGAAGGTAATGGTCATTTCTACGTTCCGGGCAACCTAGGCTTCACCCTAGGGCGTTGTTCCACCAGAGCGAATAGTTAGGGCCTAAGAAGTCAACGCCTGAAGCATAAAGTACAATCAAAATGCAACAGTTTGTCCATCGTATAGCTGGAATAATTGCAACCAGAGTGAAAGTAACGGTCATTTCCACGTTTCGGGCGACCTAGGCTCCACTCTAGGGCGTTGCTCCACCAGATGGAATAGCTAGGGCCTTAGAAGTCAATGCCAGAAGCATAAAATACAAAATAAATACAACAGTTTTTCCATCGTATAAAATGAATAATCGCAAAGAGTGTGAAGGTAATGGTCATTTCTACGTTCCGGGCAACATAGGCTTCACTCTAGGGCGTTGCGCCACCAGATCGAATAGTTAGGGCCACAGAAGTCAACGCCCGAAGCATAAAATACAAAATAAATAGAACAGTTTTTCCAATGTATAAAACGAATAATTGAAACCAGTGTGAAAGTTATGGTCATTTCTACGTTCCGGGCAACCTAGGCTTCACTACAGGGCGTGCTCCACCGGATCAAATAGTTAGGGCCTAAGAAGTCAACGCCAGAAGCATAAAATACAATATAAATACAGCAGCTTTTCCATCGTATATAATGTACATTTGCAAACAGTGTGAAAGTAACGGTCATTTCTACGTTCCGGGCAACCTAGGCTTCACTCTAGGGCGTTGCTCCACCAGATCGAATAGTTAGGGACTTAGAATTCGACGCCAGAAGCATAAAATACAACATAAGTACAACAGTTTTTCCATCGTATAACAGGAATAATTGCAACCAGTGTGAAAGTACAGGTCATTTATACGTTCCGGGCAACCTAGGCTTCGCTCAAGGGCGTTGCTCCACCACATCGAATAGTTAGGGCCTTAGAAGTCAACGCCTGAAGCATAAAATACAATAAAAATACAACATTTTTTTCATCGTATAACAGGAATAATTGCAACCAGTCTGAAAGGTATGGTCATTTCTACGTTCCGGGCAACCTAGGCTTCACTCTAGGGCGTTGGTCCTCCACATCTAACAGTTAGGGCCTAAGAAGTCAACGCCAGAAGCACCAAATACAAAATTAGTACAACAGTTTTTCCATCGTATAAAACGAATAATTGCAACCAGTATGAAAGTTATGGTCATTTCTACGGTCCGGGCAACCTAGGCCTCACCCTAGGGCGTTGCTCCACCTGATCGAATAGTTAGGGCCTAAGAAGTCAACGCCAGAAGCATAAAATACGATATATGTACAACAGTTTTACCATCGTATAAAATGAATAATCGCAAACCGTGTGAAGGTGATGGCCATTTCTATATTCCGGGCAACCTAGGCTTCACTCTAGGGCGTTTCTGCGCCACATCGAATAGCTACGCCCTTAGAAGTCAACGCCTGAAGCTTAAGATATAATATAAGTACAACAGTTTTTCCATCGTATAACAGGAATAATTGCAACCAGTGTGAAAGACATGGTCATTTCTACGTTCCGGGCTACCTAGGCTTCACTCTAGGGCGTTGCTCCACCACATCGAATAGTTAGGGCCTAAGAAGTCAACGCCTGAAGCATAAAGTACAATCAAAATGCAACAGTTTGTCCATCGTATAGCTGGAATAATTGCAACCAGAGTGAAAGTAATGGTCATTTCCACGTTTCGGGCGACCTAGGCTCCACTCTAGGGCGTTGCTCCACCAGATGGAATAGCTAGGGCCTTAGAAGTCAATGCCAGAAGCATAAAATACAAAATAAATACAACAGTTTTACCATCGTATAAAATGAATAATCGCAAACAGTGTGAAGGTAATGGTCATTTCTACGTTCCGGGCAACCTAGGCTTCACTCTAGGGCGTTGCTCCACCAGATCGATAGTTAGGGCCATAGAAGTCAACGCCCGAAGCATAAAATACAAAATACATAGAATAGTTTTTCCATTGTATTAAACGAATAATTGAAACCAGTGTGAAAGTTATGGTCATTTCTACGTTCCGGACAACCTAGGCTTCACTACAGGGCGTGCTCCACCGGATCAAATAGTTAGGGCCTAAGAAGTCAACGCCAGAAGCATAAAATACAATATAAATACAGCAGCTTTTCCATCGTATATAATGTACATTTGCAAACAGTGTTAAAGTAACGGTCATTTCTACGTTCCGGGCAACCTAGGCTTCACTCTAGGGCGTTGCTCCACCAGATCGAATAGTTAGGGCCTAAGAAGTCAACGCCAGAAGCATAAAATACAATATAAATACAACAGCATTTCCATCGTATATAATGTACATTTGCAAACAGTGTGAAAGTAACGGTCATTTCTACGTTCCGGGCAACCTAATCTTCACTCTAGGGCGTTGGTCCACCAGATCGAATAGTTAGGGACTGAGAATTCGACGCCAGAAGTATAAAATACAAGATAAGTACAACAGTTTTTCCATCGTATATAATGTACATTTGCAAACAGTGTGAAAGTACCGGTCATTTCTACGTTCCGGGCATCCTAGGCTTCACTCTAGCGCGTTGCTCCACCAGATCGGATAGTTAGGGACTCAGAATTCGACGCCAGAAGCATAAAATACAACATAAGTACAACAGTTTTTCCATCGTATAACAGGAATAATTGCAACCAGTGTGAAAGTACAGGTCATTTTTACGGTCCGGGCAACCTAGGCTTCCCTCAAGGGCGTTGCTCCACCACATCGAATAGTTAGGGCCTTAGAAGTCAACGCCTGAAGCATAAAATACAATAAAAATACAACATTTTTTTCATCGTATAACAGGAATAATTGCAACCAGTCTGAAAGGTATGGTCATTTCTACGTTCCGGGCAACCTAGGCTTCACTCTAGGGCGTTGGTCCTCCACATCTAACAGTTAGGGCCTAAGAAGTCAACGCCAGAAGCATAAAATACGATGTATGTACAACAGTTTTACCATCGTATGAAATGGATAATCGCAAACAGTGTGAAGGTAATGGTCATTTCTACGTTCCGGGCAACCTAGGCTTCACTACAGGGCGATGCTCCACCAGATCAAATAGTTAGGGCCTAAGAAGTCAACGCCAGAAGCATAAAATACAATATAAATACAACAGCTTTTCCATCGTATAAAACGAGTAATTGCAACCAGTGAGCAAGTAATGGTCAATTCTACGTTCCGGGCAATCTAGGCTTCACCCTAGGGCGTTGCTCCACCACATCGAATAGTTAGGGCCTAAGAAGTCAACGCCAGAAGCATAAAATACGATATATGTACAACAGTTTTACCATCGTATAAAATGAATAATCGCAAACAGTGTGAAGGTAATGGTCATTTCTACGTTCCGGGCAACCTAGGCTTCACCCTAGGGCGTTGTTCCACCAGAGCGAATAGTTAGGGCCTAAGAAGTCAACGCCTGAAGCATAAAGTACAATCAAAATGCAACAGTTTGTCCATCGTATAGCTGGAATAATTGCAACCAGAGTGAAAGTAACGGTCATTTCCACGTTTCGGGCGACCTAGGCTCCACTCTAGGGCGTTGCTCCACCAGATGGAATAGCTAGGGCCTTAGAAGTCAATGCCAGAAGCATAAAATACAAAATAAATACAACAGTTTTTCCATCGTATAAAATGAATAATCGCAAAGAGTGTGAAGGTAATGGTCATTTCTACGTTCCGGGCAACATAGGCTTCACTCTAGGGCGTTGCGCCACCAGATCGAATAGTTAGGGCCACAGAAGTCAACGCCCGAAGCATAAAATACAAAATAAATAGAACAGTTTTTCCAATGTATAAAACGAATAATTGAAACCAGTGTGAAAGTTATGGTCATTTCTACGTTCCGGGCAACGTAGGCTTCACTACAGGGCGTGCTCCACCGGATCAAATAGTTAGGGCCTAAGAAGTCAACGCCAGAAGCATAAAATACAATATAAATACAGCAGCTTTTCCATCGTATATAATGTACATTTGCAAACAGTGTGAAAGTAACGGTCATTTCTACGTTCCGGGCAACCTAGGCTTCACTCTAGGGCGTTGCTCCACCAGATCGAATAGTTAGGGACTTAGAATTCGACGCCAGAAGCATAAAATACAACATAAGTACAACAGTTTTTCCATCGTATAACAGGAATAATTGCAACCAGTGTGAAAGTACAGGTCATTTATACGTTCCGGGCAACCTAGGCTTCGCTCAAGGGCGTTGCTCCACCACATCGAATAGTTAGGGCCTTAGAAGTCAACGCCTGAAGCATAAAATACAATAAAAATACAACATTTTTTTCATCGTATAACAGGAATAATTGCAACCAGTCTGAAAGGTATGGTCATTTCTACGTTCCGGGCAACCTAGGCTTCACTCTAGGGCGTTGGTCCTCCACATCTAACAGTTAGGGCCTAAGAAGTCAACGCCAGAAGCACCAAATACAAAATTAGTACAACAGTTTTTCCATCGTATAAAACGAATAATTGCAACCAGTATGAAAGTTATGGTCATTTCTACGGTCCGGGCAACCTAGGCCTCACCCTAGGGCGTTGCTCCACCTGATCGAATAGTTAGGGCCTAAGAAGTCAACGCCAGAAGCATAAAATACGATATATGTACAACAGTTTTACCATCGTATAAAATGAATAATCGCAAACCGTGTGAAGGTGATGGCCATTTCTATATTCCGGGCAACCTAGGCTTCACTCTAGGGCGTTTCTGCGCCACATCGAATAGCTACGCCCTTAGAAGTCAACGCCTGAAGCTTAAGATATAATATAAGTACAACAGTTTTTCCATCGTATAACAGGAATAATTGCAACCAGTTTGAAAGACATGGTCATTTCTACGTTCCGGGCTACCTAGGCTTCACTCTAGGGCGTTGCTCCACCACATCGAATAGTTAGGGCCTAAGAAGTCAACGCCTGAAGCATAAAGTACAATCAAAATGCAACAGTTTGTCCATCGTATAGCTGGAATAGTTGCAACCAGAGTGAAAGTAATGGTCATTTCCACGTTTCTGGCGACCTAGGCTCCACTCTAGGGCGTTGCTCCACCAGATGGAATAGCTAGGGCCTTAGAAGTCAATGCCAGAAGCTTAAAATACAAAATAAATACAACAGTTTTACCATCGTATAAAATGAATAATCGCAAACAGTGTGAAGGTAATGGTCATTTCTACGTTCCGGGCAACCTAGGCTTCACTCTAGGGCGTTGCTACACCAGATCGATAGTTAGGGCCATAGAAGTCAACGCCCGAAGCATAAAATACAAAATAAATAGAATAGTTTTTCCATTGTATAAAACGAATAATTGAAACCAGTGTGAAAGTTATGGTCATTTCTACGTTCCGGACAACCTAGGCTTCACTACAGGGCGTGCTCCACCGGATCGAATAGTTAGGGCCTAAGAAGTCAACGCCAGAAGCAAAAAATACAATATATATACAACAGTTTTTCACATGTATAACAGGAATAATTGCAACCAGTGTGAAAGCTATGGTCATTTCTACGTTCCGCGCAACCTAGGCTTCACTCTAGGACGTTGCTCCACCACATCGAATAGTTAGGGCCTAAGAAGTCAACGCCTGAAGCATAAAGTACAATCAAAATGCAACAGTTTGTCCATCGTATAGCTGGAATAATTGCAACCAGAGTGAAAGTAATGGTCATTTCCACGTTTCGGCCGACCTAGGCTCCACTCTAGGGCGTTGCTCCACCAGATGGAATAGCTAGGGCCTTAGAAGTCAATGCCAGAAGCATAAAATACAAAATAAATACAACAGTTTTACCATCGTATAAAATGAATAATCGCAAACAGTGTGAAGGTAATGGTCATTTCTACGTTCCGGGCAACCTAGGCTTCACTCTAGGGCGTTGCTCCACCAGATCGAATAGTTAGGGACTTAGAATTCGACGCCAGAAGCATAAAATACAACATAAGTACAACAGTTTTTCCATCGTATAACAGGAATAATTGCAACCAGTGTGAAAGTTATGGTCATTTCTACGTTCCGGGCAACCTAGGCTTCACTACAGGGCGGTGCTCCACCAGATCAAATAGTTAGGGCCTAAGAAGTCAGCGCCAGAAGCAAAAAATACAATATATATACAACAGCTTTTCCATCGTATATAATGTACATTTCCAAACAGTGTGAAAGTAACGGTCATTTCTACGTTCCGGGCAACCTAGGCTTCACCCTAGGGCGTTGCTCCACCTGATCGAATAGTTAGGGCCTAAGAAGTCAACGCCAGAAGCATAAATTACGATATATGTACAACAGTTTTACAATCGTATAAAACGAATAATCGCAAACCGTGTGAAGGTGATGGTCATTTCTATATTCCGAGCAACCTAGGCTTCGCTCTAGGGCGTTGCTCCACCAGGTCGTATAGTTGGGGCCTTAGGAGTCAACGGTCGAAGCATAAAATACAAAATAAGTAGAACAGTTTTTCCATTGTATAAAACGAATAATGGAAACCAGTGTGAAAGTTATGGTCATTTCTACGTTCCGCGCAACCTAGGCTTCACCCTATGGCGTTATTCCACCTGAGCGAATAGTTAGGGCCTAAGAAGTGAACGCCAGAAGCACCAAATACAAAATTAATACAACAGTTTTTCCATCGTATAAAACGAATAATTGCAACAAGTATGAAAGTTACGGTCCTTTCTACGTTCCGGGCAACCTAGGCTTCACCCTAGGGCGTTGCTCCACCTGATCGAATAGTTAGGGCGTAAGAAGTCAACGCCAGAAGCATAAAATACGATATATGTACAACAGTTTTACCATCGTATAAAATGAATAATCGCAAACAGTGTGAAGGTAATGGTCATTTCTACGTTCCGGGCAACCTAGGCTTCACCCTAGGGCGTTGTTCCACCAGGGCGAATAGTTAGGGCCTAAGAAGTCAACGCCTGAAGCACCAAACACAAAATTAATACAACAGTTTTTCCATCGTATAAAACGAATAATTGCAACCCGTATGAAAGTTATGGTCATTTCTACGTTCCGGGCAACCTAGGCTTCACCCTACGGCGTTACTCCAGCTGATCGAATAGTTAGGGCCTAAGAAGTCAACGCCAGAAGCATAAAATACGATATATGTACAACAGTTTTACCATCGTATAAAATCAATAATCGCAAACAGTGTGAAGGTAATGGTCATTTCTACGTTCCGGGCAACCTAAGCTTCACCCTGGGGCGTTGGTCCACCAGAGCGAATAGTTAGGGCCTAAGAAGTCAACGCCTGAAGCATAAAGTACAATCAAAATCCAACAGTTTGTCCATCGTACAGCTGGAATAATTGCAACCAGAGTGAAAGTAATGGTCATTTCCACGTTTCGGGCGACCTAGGCTCCACTGTAGGGCGTTGCTCCACCAGATGGAATAGCTAGGGCCTTAGAAGTCAATGCCAGAAGCATAAAATACACAATTAATACAACAGTTTTACCATCGTATAAAATGAATAATCGCAAACAGTGTGAAGGTAATGGTCATTTCTACGTTCCGGGCAACCTAGGCTTCACTCTAGGGCGTTGCTCCACCAGATCGAATAGTTAGGGCCATAGAAGTCAACGCCCGAAGCATAAAATACAAAATAAATAGAACAGTTTTTCCATTGTATAAAACGAATAATTGAAACCAGTGTGAAAGTTATGGTCATTTCCACGTTCCGGGCAACCTAGGCTTCACTACAGGGCGGTGCTCCACCGGATCAAATAGTTAGGGCCTAAGAAGTCAACGCCAGAAGCATAAAATACAATATAAATACAACAGCTTTTCCATGGTATATAATGTACATTTGCAAACAGTGTAAATGTAACGGTCATTTCTACGTTCCGGGCAACCTAGGCTTCACTCTAGGGCTTTGGTCCACCACATCCAACAGTTAGGGCCTAAGAAGTCAACGCCAGAAGCACCAAATACAAAATAAGCACAACAGTTTTTCCATCGTATAAAACGAATAATTGCATCCAGTATGAAAGTTCTGGTCATTTCTACGTTCCGGGCAATCTAGGCTTCACTCTAGGGCGTTGCTCAGCCACATCGAATAGCTAGGGCCTAAGAAGTCAATGCCAGAAGCATAAAATACAATATAAATACAACAGCTTTTCCATCGTATATAATGTACATTTGCAAACAGTGTGAAAGTAACGGTCATTTCTACGTTCCGGGCAACCTAGGCTTCACTACAGGGCGGTGCTCCACCAGATCAAATAGTTAGGGCCTAAGAAGTCAACGCCAGAAGCATAAAATACAATATAAATACAACAGCTTTTCCATCGTATATAATGTACATTTGCAAACAGTGCGAAAGTAACGGTCATTTCTACGTTCCGGGCAACCTAGGCTTCACTCTAGGGCGTTGCTCCACCAGATCGAATAGTTAGGGCCTAAGAAGTCAACGCCAGAAGCATAAAATACAATATAAATACAACAGCTTTTCCATCGTATATAATGTACATTTGCAAACAGTGTAAGTAACGGTCATTTCTACGTTCCGGGCAACCTAGGCTTCACTCTAGGGCGTTGCTCCACCAGATCGAATAGTTAGGGACTTAGAATTCGACGCCAGAAGCATAAAATACAACATAAGTACAACAGTTTTTCCATCGTATAGCAGGAATAATTGCAACCAGTGTGAAAGTACAGGTCATTTTTACGTTCCGGGCAACCTAGGCTTCGCTCAAAGGCGTTGCTCCAACACATCGAATAGTTTGGGCCTTAGAAGTCAACGCCTGAGGCATAAAATACAATAAACATACAACATTTTTTTCATCGTATAACAGGAATAATTGCAACCAGTCTGAAAGATATGGTCATTTCTACGTTCCGGGCAACCTGGGCTTCACTCTAGGGCGTTGGCCCTCCACATCTAACAGTTAGGGCATAAGAAGTCAACGCCAGAAGCACCAAATACAAAATAAATACAACAGTTTTTCCATCGTATAAAACGAATAATTGCAACCAGTATGAAAGTTTTGGTCATTTCTACGTTCCGGGCAACCTACGCTTCACCCTAGGGCGTGGCTCCACCTGATCGAATAGTTAGCTCCTAAGAAGTCAACGCCAGAAGCATAAAATACGATATATGTACAACAGTTTTACCATCGTATAAAATGAATAATCGCAAACCGTGTGAAGGTGATGGCCATTTCTATATTCCGGGCAACCTAGGCTTCACTCTAGGGCGTTTCTGCGCCACATCGAATAGCTACGCCCTTAGAAGTCAACGCCTGAAGCTTAAGATATAATATAAGTACAACAGTTTTTCCATCGTATAACAGGAATAATTGCAACCAGTGTGAAAGACATGGTCATTTCTACGTTCCGGGCTACCTAGGCTTCACTCTAGGGCGTTGCTCCACCACATCGAATAGTTAGGGCCTAAGAAGTCAACGCCTGAAGCATAAAGTACAATCAAAATGCAACAGTTTGTCCATCGTATAGCTGGAATAGTTGCAACCAGAGTGAAAGTAATGGTCATTTCCACGTTTCTGGCGACCTAGGCTCCACTCTAGGGCGTTGCTCCACCAGATGGAATAGCTAGGGCCTTAGAAGTCAATGCCAGAAGCATAAAATACAAAATAAATACAACAGTTTTACCATCGTATAAAATGAATAATCGCAAACAGTGTGAAGGTAATGGTCATTTCTACGTTCCGGGCAACCTAGGCTTCACTCTAGGGCGTTGCTACACCAGATCGATAGTTAGGGCCATAGAAGTCAACGCCCGAAGCATAAAATACAAAATAAATAGAATAGTTTTTCCATTGTATAAAACGAATAATTGAAACCAGTGTGAAAGTTATGGTCATTTCTACGTTCCGGACAACCTAGGCTTCACTACAGGGCGTGCTCCACCGGATCGAATAGTTAGGGCCTAAGAAGTCAACGCCAGAAGCAAAAAATACAATATATATACAACAGTCTTTCACATGTATAACAGGAATAATTGCAACCAGTGTGAAAGCTATGGTCATTTCTACGTTCCGGGCAACCTAGACTTCACTCTAGGACGTTGCTCCACCACATCGAAAAGTTAGGGCCTTAGAAGTCAATGCCAGAAGCAAAAAATACAATATACATACAACAGTTTTTCACATGTATAACAGGAATAATTGCAACCAGTGTGAAAGCTATGGTCATTTCTACGTTCCGCGCAACCTAGGCTTCACTCTAGGACGTTGCTCCACCACATCGAATAGTTAGGGCCTAAGAAGTCAACGCCTGAAGCATAAAGTACAATCAAAATGCAACAGTTTGTCCATCGTATAGCTGGAATAATTGCAACCAGAGTGAAAGTAATGGTCATTTCCACGTTTCGGGCGACCTAGGCTCCACTCTAGGGCGTTGCTCCACCAGATGGAATAGCTAGGGCCTTAGAAGTAAATGCCAGAAGCATAAAATACAAAATAAATACAACAGTTTTACCATCGTATAAAATGAATAATCGCAAACAGTGTGAAGGTAATGGTCATTTCTACGTTCCGGGCAACCTAGGCTTCACTCTAGGGCGTTGCTCCACCAGATCGAATAGTTAGGGACTTAGAATTCGACGCCAGAAGCATAAAATACAACATAAGTACGACAGTTTTTCCATCGTATAACAGGAATAATTGCAACCAGTGTGAAAGTACAGGTCATTTATACGTTCCGGGCAACCTAGGCTTCGCTCAAGGGCGTTGCTCCACCACATCGAATAGTTAGGACCTTAGAAGTCAACGCCTGAAGCATAAAATACAATAAAAATACAACATTTTTTTCATCGTATAACAGGAATAATTGCAACCAGTCTGAAAGGTATGATCATTTCTACGTTCCGGGCAATCTAGGCTTCACTCTAGGGCGTTGGTCCTCCACATCTAACAGTTAGGGCCTAAGAAGTCAACGCCAGAAGCACCAAATACAAAATAAGTACAACAGTTTTTCCATCGTATAAAACGAATAATTGCAACCAGTATGAAAGTTATGGTCATTTCTACGGTCCGGGCAACCTAGGCCTCACCCTAGGGCGTTGCTCCACCTGATCGAATAGTTAGGGCCTAAGAAGTCAACGCCAGAAGCATAAAATACGATATATGTACAACAGTTTTACCATCGTATAAAATGAATAATCGCAAACCGTGTGAAGGTGATGGCCATTTCTATATTCCGGGCAACCTAGGCTTCACTCTAGGGCGTTTCTGCGCCACATCGAATAGCTACGCCCTTAGAAGTCAACGCCTGAAGCTTAAGATATAATATAAGTACAACAGTTTTTCCATCGTATAACAGGAATAATTGCAACCAGTGTGAAAGACATGGTCATTTCTACGTTCCGGGCAACCTAGACTTCACTCTAGGACGTTGCTCCACCACATCGAATAGTTAGGGCCTTAGAAGTCAATGCCAGAAGCAAAAAATACAATATACATACAACAGTTTTTCACATGTATAACAGGAATAATTGCAACCAGTGTGAAAGCTATGGTCATTTCTACGTTCCGCGCAACCTAGGCTTCACTCTAGGACGTTGCTCCACCACATCGAATAGCTACGGCCTTAGGAGTCAACGCCAGAGACATAAATTACAAAATAAATACAACAGTTTTTCCATCGTATAACAGGAATAATTGCAACCAGTGTGAAAGACATGGTCATTTCTACGTTCCGGGCAACCTAGGCTTCACTCTAGGGCGTTGCTCCACCACATCGAATAGTTAGGGCCTAAGAAGTCAACGCCTGAAGCATAAAGTACAATCAAAATGCAACAGTTTGTCCATCGTATAGCTTGAATAATTGCAACCAGAGTGAAAGTAATGGTCATTTCCACGTTTCGGGCGACCTAGGCTCCACTCTAGGGCGTTGCTCCACCAGATGGAATAGCTAGGGCCTTAGAAGTCAATGCCAGAAGCATAAAATACAAAATAAATACAACAGTTTTACCATCGTATAAAATGAATAATCGCAAACAGTGTGAAGGTAATGGTCATTTCTACGTTCCGGGCAACCTAGGCTTCACTCTAGGGCGTTGCTCCACCAGATCGATAGTTAGGGCCATAGAAGTCAACGCCCGAAGCATAAAATACAAAATACATAGAATAGTTTTTCCATTGTATTAAACGAATAATTGAAACCAGTGTGAAAGTTATGGTCATTTCTACGTTCCGGACAACCTAGGCTTCACTACAGGGCGTGCTCCACCGGATCAAATAGTTAGGGCCTAAGAAGTCAACGCCATTAGCATAAAATACAATATAAATGCAGCAGCTTTTCCATCGTATATAATGTACATTTGCAAACAGTGTTAAAGTAACGGTCATTTCTACGTTCCGGGCAACCTAGGCTTCACTCTAGGGCGTTGCTCCACCAGATCGAATAGTTAGGGCCTAAGAAGTCAACGCCAGAAGCATAAAATACAATATAAATACAACAGCATTTCCATCGTATATAATGTACATTTGCAAACAGTGTGAAAGTAACGGTCATTTCTACGTTCCGGGCAACCTAATCTTCACTCTAGGGCGTTGGTCCACCAGATCGAATAGTTAGGGACTGAGAATTCGACGCCAGAAGCATAAAATACAAGATAAGTACAACAGTTTTTCCATCGTATATAATGTACATTTGCAAACAGTGTGAAAGTACCGGTCATTTCTACGTTCCGGGCATCCTAGGCTTCACTCTAGCGCGTTGCTCCACCAGATCGGATAGTTAGGGACTCAGAATTCGACGCCAGAAGCATAAAATACAACATAAGTACAACAGTTTTTCCATCGTATAACAGGAATAATTGCAACCAGTGTGAAAGTACAGGTCATTTTTACGGTCCGGGCAACCTAGGCTTCCCTCAAGGGCGTTGCTCCACCACATCGAATAGTTAGGGCCTTAGAAGTCAACGCCTGAAGCATAAAATACAATAAAAATACAACATTTTTTTCATCGTATAACAGGAATAATTGCAACCAGTCTGAAAGGTATGGTCATTTCTACGTTCCGGGCAACCTAGGCTTCACTCTAGGGCGTTGGTCCTCCACATCTAACAGTTAGGGCCTAAGAAGTCAACGCCAGAAGCATAAAATACGATGTATGTACAACAGTTTTACCATCGTATAAAATGGATAATCGCAAACAGTGTGAAGGTAATGGTCATTTCTACGTTCCGGGCAACCTAGGCTTCACTACAGGGCGATGCTCCACCAGATCAAATAGTTAGGGCCTAAGAAGTCAACGCCAGAAGCATAAAATACAATATAAATACAACAGCTTTTCCATCGTATAAAACGAGTAATTGCAACCAGTGAGCAAGTAATGGTCAATTCTACGCTCCGGGCAATCTAGGCTTCACCCTAGGGCGTTGCTCCACCACATCGAATAGTTAGGGCCTAAGAAGTCAACGCCAGAAGCATAAAATACGATATATGTACAACAGTTTTACCATCGTATAAAATGAATAATCGCAAACAGTGTGAAGGTAATGGTCATTTCTACGTTCCGGGCAACCTAGGCTTCACCCTAGGGCGTTGTTCCACCAGGGCGAATAGTTAGGGCCTAAGAAGTCAACGCCTGAAGCACCAAACACAAAATTAATACAACAGTTTTTCCATCGTATAAAACGAATAATTGCAACCCGTATGAAAGTTATGGTCATTTCTACGTTCCGGGCAACCTAGGCTTCACCCTACGGCGTTACTCCAGCTGATCGAATAGTTAGGGCCTAAGAAGTCAACGCCAGAAGCATAAAATACGATATATGTACAACAGTTTTACCATCGTATAAAATCAATAATCGCAAACAGTGTGAAGGTAATGGTCATTTCTACGTTCCGGGCAACCTAAGCTTCACCCTGGGGCGTTGGTCCACCAGAGCGAATAGTTAGGGCCTAAGAAGTCAACGCCTGAAGCATAAAGTACAATCAAAATCCAACAGTTTGTCCATCGTACAGCTGGAATAATTGCAACCAGAGTGAAAGTAATGGTCATTTCCACGTTTCGGGCGACCTAGGCTCCACTGTAGGGCGTTGCTCCACCAGATGGAATAGCTAGGGCCTTAGAAGTCAATGCCAGAAGCATAAAATACACAATAAATACAACAGTTTTACCATCGTATAAAATGAATAATCGCAAACAGTGTGAAGGTAATGGTCATTTCTACGTTCCGGGCAACCTAGGCTTCACTCTAGGGCGTTGCTCCACCAGATCGAATAGTTAGGGCCATAGAAGTCAACGCCCGAAGCATAAAATACAAAATAAATAGAACAGTTTTTCCATTGTATAAAACGAATAATTGAAACCAGTGTGAAAGTTATGGTCATTTCCACGTTCCGGGCAACCTAGGCTTCACTACAGGGCGGTGCTCCACCGGATCAAATAGTTAGGGCCTAAGAAGTCAACGCCAGAAGCATAAAATACAATATAAGTACAACAGCTTTTCCATGGTATATAATGTACATTTGCAAACAGTGTAAATGTAACGGTCATTTCTACGTTCCGGGCAACCTAGGCTTCACTCTAGGGCTTTGGTCCACCACATCCAACAGTTAGGGCCTAAGAAGTCAACGCCAGAAGCACCAAATACAAAATAAGCACAACAGTTTTTCCATCGTATAAAACGAATAATTGCATCCAGTATGAAAGTTCTGGTCATTTCTACGTTCCGGGCAATCTAGGCTTCACTCTAGGGCGTTGCTCAGCCACATCGAATAGCTAGGGCCTAAGAAGTCAATGCCAGAAGCATAAAATACAATATAAATACAACAGCTTTTCCATCGTATATAATGTACATTTGCAAACAGTGTGAAAGTAACGGTCATTTCTACGTTCCGGGCAACCTAGGCTTCACTACAGGGCGGTGCTCCACCAGATCAAATAGTTAGGGCCTAAGAAGTCAACGCCAGAAGCATAAAATACAATATAAATACAACAGCTTTTCCATCGTATATAATGTACATTTGCAAACAGTGCGAAAGTAACGGTCATTTCTACGTTCCGGGCAACCTAGGCTTCACTCTAGGGCGTTGCTCCACCAGATCGAATAGTTAGGGCCTAAGAAGTCAACGCCAGAAGCATAAAATACAATATAAATACAACAGCTTTTCCATCGTATATAATGTACATTTGCAAACAGTGTAAGTAACGGTCATTTCTACGTTCCGGGCAACCTAGGCTTCACTCTAGGGCGTTGCTCCACCAGATCGAATAGTTAGGGACTTAGAATTCGACGCCAGAAGCATAAAATACAACATAAGTACAACAGTTTTTCCATCGTATAGCAGGAATAATTGCAACCAGTGTGAAAGTACAGGTCATTTTTACGTTCCGGGCAACCTAGGCTTCGCTCAAAGGCGTTGCTCCAACACATCGAATAGTTTGGGCCTTAGAAGTCAACGCCTGAGGCATAAAATACAATAAACATACAACATTTTTTTCATCGTATAACAGGAATAATTGCAACCAGTCTGAAAGATATGGTCATTTCTACGTTCCGGGCAACCTGGGCTTCACTCTAGGGCGTTGGCCCTCCACATCTAACAGTTAGGGCATAAGAAGTCAACGCCAGAAGCACCAAATACAAAATAAATACAACAGTTTTTCCATCGTATAAAACGAATAATTGCAACCAGTATGAAAGTTTTGGTCATTTCTACGTTCCGGGCAACCTACGCTTCACCCTAGGGCGTGGCTCCACCTGATCGAATAGTTAGCTCCTAAGAAGTCAACGCCAGAAGCATAAAATACGATATATGTACAACAGTTTTACCATCGTATAAAATGAATAATCGCAAACCGTGTGAAGGTGATGTTCATTTCTATATTCCGGGCAACCTAGGCTTCACTCTAGGGCGTTGCTCCACCAGATCGAATAGTTAGGGCCATAGAAGTCAACGCCCGAAGCATAAAAAACAAAATAAATAGAACAGTTTTTCCATTGTATAAAACGAATAATTGAAACCAGTGTGAAAGTTATGGTCATTTCTACGTTCCGGGCAACCTAGGCTTCACTACAGGGCGGTGCTCCACCAGATCGAATAGTTAGGGCCTAAGAAGTCAACGCCAGAAGCATAAAATACGATATATGAACAACAGTTTTACCGTCGTATAAAATGAATAATCGCAAACAGTGTGAAGGTAATGGTCAATTATACATTCCCGGCAACATAGGCTTCACTCTAGCGCGCTGCTCCACCAGATCGAATTGTTGGGGCCTTAGGAGTCAACGCCCGAAGCATAAAATACAAAAGAAATAGAACAGTTTTTCCATCGTATAAAACGAATAATTGCTACCAGTATGAAAGTTATGGTCATTTCTACGTTCCGGGCAACCTAGGCTTCACCCTAAGGCGTCGCTCCACCTGATCGAATAGTTAGGGCCTAAGAAGTCAACGCCAGAAGCATAAAATACGATATATGTACAACAGTTTTTCCATCGTATAAAACGAATAATTGCAACCAGTCTGAAAGTAATAGCCATTTCTACGTTGCGGGCATCCTAGACTTAACGCTGAGGCACTTCTACACCAGATCGAATACATAGGGCCTTAGAAGTCAACGCCAGAAGTATAAAGTACAATCAAAATCCAACAGTTTGTCCATCGTATAACAGGAATAACTGCAACCAGTGTGAAAGTACAGGTCCTTTCTACGTTCCGGGCAACTTACGCTTCACAACAGGGCGGTGCTCCACCAGATCCAATAGTTAGGGCCTAAGAAGTCAACGACAGAAGCACCAAATACAAAATAAATACAACAGTTTTTCCACTGTATAAAACGAATAATTGAAGCCAGTGTAAAATTTATGGTCATTTCTACGTTCCGCGCAACCTAGACTTCACCCGTGGGCGTTGCTCCACCAGATCCAATAGTTAGGACCTAAGAAGTCAGCGCCAGAAGCATAAAATACAAAATAGATACAACAGCTTTTCCATCGTATATACTGTATATTTGCAAGCAGTGTGAAGGTAATGGTCATTTCTACGTTCCGCGCAACCTAGGCTTCACTCCAGGGCGTTGCTCCACCAGATCGAATAGTTAGGGCCTTAGGAGTCAACGCCAGAAGCATAAAATACAATAAAAATACAATAGTTTTTCCATCGTATAAGACGAGTAATTGCAACCACTGTTAAAGTTATGGTCATTTCTACGTTCCGGGCATCCTAGCCTTCACCCTTGGGCGTTGCTCCACCTGATCGAATAGTTAGGGCCTAAGAAGTCAGCGCCAGAAGCATAAAATACGATATATGTACAACAGTTTTACCATCGTATAAAATGGATAATCGCAAACAGTGTGAAGGTAATGGTCATTTCTACTTTCTGGGCAACCTAGGCTTCACCCTGGGTCGTTGTCCCACCAGAGCGAATAGTTAGGGCCTAAGAAGTCAACGCCTGAAGCATAAAGTACAATCAAAATCCAACAGTTTGTCCATCGTACAGCTGGAATAATTGCAACCAGAGTGAAAGTAATGGTCATTTCCACGTTTCGGGCGACCTAGGCTCCACTCTAGGGCGTTGCTCCGCCAGATGGAATAGCTAGGGCCTTAGAAGTCAATGCCAGAAGCATAAAATACAAAATAAATACAACAGTTTTACCATCGTATAAAATGAATAATCGCAAACAGTGTGAAGGTAATGGTCATTTCTACGTTCCGCGCAACCTAGGCTTCACTCCAGGGCGTTGCTCCACCAGATCGAATAGTTAGGGCCTTAGAAGTCAACGCCAGAAGCATAAAATACGATATATGTACAACAGTTTTACCATCGTATAAAATGGATAATCGCAAACAGTGTGAAGGTAATGGTCATTTCTACGTTCCGGGCAAACTAGGCTTCACCCTAGGTCGTTGCTCCACCTAATCGAATAGTTAGGGCCTAAGAAGTCAACGCCAGAAGCATAAAATACGATATATGTACAACAGTTTTACCGTCGTATAAAATGAATAATCGCAAACAGTGTGAAGGTAATGGTCAATTCTACATTCCGGGCAACCTAGGCTTCACTCTAGGGCGTTGCTCCACCAGATCGGATAGTTGGGGCCTTAGAAGTCAACGCCCGAAGCATAAAATACAAAATAAATACAACAGTTTTTCCATTGTATAAAACGAACAATTGAAACCAGTGTGAAAGTTATGGTCATTTCTACGTTCCGCGCAACCTAGGCTTGACGCATGGGCGTTGCTCCACCAGATCGAATAGTTAGGGCCTAAGAAGTCAATGCCAGAAGCATAAAATACGATATATGTACAACAGTTTTTCCATCGCATAAAATGAGTAATTGCAACCAGTGTGAAAGGAACGGACATTTCTACGTTCCGGGCATCCTAGACTTAACACTGAGGCATTGCTCCACCAGATCGAATACATAGGGCCTTAGAAGTCAACGCCAGAAGCATAAAGTACATTAAAAATCCAAAAGTTTGTCCATCGTATAACAGGAATAATTGCCACCAGTGTGAAAGTGATGGTCATTTCTGCATTCCGGGCAACCTATGCTTCACTCTAGGGCATTGCTCCTCCAGATAGAATAGTTAGGGCCCAGGAAGTCAACGCCAGAAGCATAAAATACAATATAAATACAACAGTTTTTCACTTGTATAACAGGAATAATTGCAACCAGTGTGAAAGCTATGGTCATTTCTACGTTCCGGGCAACCTAGGCTTCACTCTAAGGCGTTGCTCCACCACAACGAATAGCTGCGGCCTTAGAAGTCAACGCCAGAAGCATAAAATACAATATAAATACAACAGTTTTTCCATCGTATAAAATGAATAATTGCAAACAGTGTGAAACTAATGGTCATTTCTACGTCCCGGGCAACCTAGGCTTCACTCTAGGGCGTTGCGCCACCACATCGAATAGTTAGGGCCTTAAAAGTCAATGCCAGAGGAATAAAATACAATATAAATACAACAGTTTTTCCATCGTATAAAATGAATAATTGCAAACAGTGTGAAAGTAATGGCCATTTCTACGTTCCGGGCAATCTCGACTTCACTCTAGGGCGTTGCTCCACTGGATGGAATAGTTAGGGCCTAAGAAGTCAACGCCAGATGCATAAAATACAATATAAATGCAACAGCTTTTCCATGGTCTAAAACGAATAATTGCAACCAGTGTGAAAGTAATGGCCATTTCAGCGTTACGGGCATCCTAGACTTAACTCTAAGGCATTGCTCCACCAGATCGAATAGATAGGGCCTTAGAAGTCAACGCCAGAAGCATAAAGAACAATAAAAATCCAACAGTTTTTCCATCGCATAACAGGAATAATTGCAAACAGTGTGAAGGTAGTAGTCATGTCTACGCTCCGGTAAACCTAGGCTTCACTCTAGGGCGTTGCTCCACCAGATCGAGTAGTTAGGGCCTTAGACGTCAACGCCAGAAGCATAAAATAAAATAGAAATACAACACTTTTTCCATCGCACTCAATTAATGATTGCAAACATTGTGAAAGTAACGGTCATTTCTACGTTCCGGGCAACCTAGGCTTCACTCTACGGCGATGCTCCACCGGACCGAATATTTAGGGCCTTAGAAAACAACTCCAGACGCATAAAATACAGTAAAAGTACATCAGTTTTTCCATCGTATAACAGGAATAATTGCAACCAGAGTGAAAGTGATGGTCATTTCTACGTTCCGGGCGACCTAGGCTACACACTAGGGCGTTGCTCCACCAGATCGGATAGCTAGGGCCTTAGAAGTCAACGCCCGAAGCATAAAATACAATAAAAATACAACAGTTTTTCCATCGTATAAAAGGAATAATTGCAACCAGTGTGAAAGTAACGGCCATTTCTACGTTCCGGGCATCCTAGACTTAACACTGAGGCATTTCTCCACTAGATCGAATACATAGGGCCTTAGAAGTCAACGCCAGAAGCATAAAGTACATTAAAAATCCAACAGTTTGTCCATCGTATAACAGGAATAATTGCCACCAGTGTGAAACTGATGGTCATTTCTGCATTCCGGTCAACCTAGGCTTCACTCTAGGGCGTTGCTCCTCCAGATAGAGTAGCTAGGGCCCAGGAAGTCAACGCCAGAAGCATAAGATACAATATAAATACAACAGTTTTTCCCTTGTATATCAGGAATAATTGCAACCAGTGTGAAAGGTATGGTCATTTCTACGTTCCGGGCAACCTAGGCTTCACTCTAGGGCGTTGCTCCACCACATCGGATAGCTGCGGCCATAGAAGTCAACGCCAGAAGTATAAAATACAATATAAATACAACAGTTTTTCAATCGTATAACAGGAATAATTGCAAACAGTGTGAAAGATATGGTCATTTCTACGTTGCGGGCATCCTAGGCTTCACTCTAGGGCATTGCTCCACCACATCGAATAGCTACGGCCTTAGAAGTCAACGACATAACTATAAAAAGCAATATAAATACAACAGTTTTTCCATTGTATAACAGGAATAATTGCAACCAGTGTGAAAGTGATAGTCATTTCTACGTTCCGGGCGACCTAGGCTTCACTCTGGGGCGTGGTTCCCCCAGATCGAATAGTTAGGGCCTAAGAAGCCTACGCCAGAAGCATAAAATACAATATAAATGCCACAGTTTTTCCATCGTATAACAGGAATAATTGCAACCAGAGTGAAGGTGATGGATAGTTCTAAGTTCCGGGCAACCTAGGCTTCACTCTAGAGCGTTGCTCCACCAGATCGAATAGCTAGGACCTTAGAAGTCAACGCCAGAAGCACAAAATAAAATAAAAATACAAGAGTTATTCCATCGTATAACAGGAATAATTGCAAACAGTGTGAAAGTAATGGTCATTTCTACGTTCCGGGCAATCTAGACTACACTCTAGGGCGTTGCTCCACCGGATCGAATAGTTAGGGCCTTAGAAGTCAACGGCCGAACCATAAAATACAAAATTAATACAACAGTTTTACCATTGTATAAAACGAGTGATTGCAACCCGAGTGAAACTTATGGTCATTTCTACGATCCGTGCAACATAGGATGCACTCTAGGGCGTTGCTCCACCACATCGATTAGCTACGGCCTTAGAAGTCAACGCCAGAAGCGTAAAATACAATATAAATACAACAGCTTTTCCATCGTCTAAAACGAATAACTGGAACCAGTGTGAAAGTAATGGCCATTTCAACGTTACGGGCATCCTAGACTTAACTCTGAGGCATTGCTCCGCCAGATCGAATAGATAGGGCCTTAGAAGTCAACGCCAGAATCATACAGTACAATAAGAATCCAACAGTTTTTCCATCGTATAACAGGAAAAATTGCAAACAGTGTGTAGGTAATAGTCAGTTCTACGCTCCGGTCAACCTAGGCTTCACTCTAGGGCGTTGCTCCACCAGATCGAATAGTTAGGGCCTTAGAAGTCAACGCCAGAAGCATAAAATAAAATAAAAATACAACAGTTGTTCCATCGTATAACAGGAATAATTACAACCTGTGTGAAATTAATGGGCATTTCTACGTTCCGTGCAACCTAGGCTTCACTCTAGGGCGTTGCTCCACCAGGTCGGATAGTTAGAGCCTTAGAAAACAACTCCAGACGCATAAAATACAATAAAAATACATCAGTTTTTCCATCGTATAACAGGAATAATTGCAACCAGAGTGAAAGTGATGGTCATTTCTACGTTCCTTGCGACCTAGGCTACACTCTAGGGCGTTGCTCCACCAGATCGGATAGCTAGGGCCTTAGAAGTCAACGCCCGAAGCATAAAATGCAAAATTAATCGAACAGTTTTTCCATTGTATAAAACGAATGATTGTAACCAGAGTGAAACTTATGGTCATTTCTACGTTCTGGGCAAGCTAGGCCTCACTCTAGGGCGATGCTCCACCGGATCGAATATTTAGGGCCTAAGAAGTCAACGCCAAAAGCATAAAATACAATAAAAATACAACAGTTTTTCCATCGTATAGCATGAATAATTGCAACCAGAGTGAAAGTAATGGTCATTTCTACGTTCCGGGCAACCTAGGCTTCACTCTAGGGCGTTGCACAACCACATCGAATAGTTAGGGCCTTAAAAGTCAACGCCAGAAGCATAAAGTACAATAAAAATCCAACAGTTTTTCCATCGCATAACAGGAGTAATTGCAAACAGTGTGAAGGTAATAGTCATTTCTACGCTCCGGTAAACCTAGGCTTCACTCTAGGGCGTTGCTCCACCAGATCGAATAGTTAGGGCCATAGAAGTCAACGCCCGAAGCATAAAATACAAAATAAATAGAACAGTTTTTCCATTGTGTAAAACGAATAATTGCAACCAGTCTGATAGTTATGGTCATTTCCACGTTTCGGGCAACCTAGGCTTCACTCTAGGGCGTTTCTCCACCACATCGAATAGCTACGCCCTTAGAAGTCAACGCCTGAAGTATAAAATATAATATAAGTACAACAGTTTTTCCATCGTATAACAGGAATAATTGCAACCAGTGTGAAAGACATGGTCATTTCTACGTTCCGGGCAACCTAGGCTTCACTCTAGGGCGTTGCTCCACCACATCGAATAGCTATGGCCTTAGGAGTCAACGCCAGAGGCATAAAATACAAAATAAATACAACAGTTTTTCGATCGTATAACAAGAATAATTGCAACCAGTGTGAAAGTGATGGTCATTTCTACATTCCGGGCAACCTAGGCTACACTCTAGGGCGTTGCTCCGCCAGATCGAATAGATAGGGCCTAAGAAGTCAACGCCAGAAGCATAAAATACAATATAAATACAACAGTTTTTCACTTGTATAACAGGAATAATTGCAACCTGTGTGAAAGCTATGGTCATTTCTACGTACCGGGCAGTCTAGGCTTCACTCTAGGGCGTTGCTCCACCACATCGAATAGCTGCGGCCTTAGAAGTCAACGCCAGAAGCATAAAATACAATATAAATACAACAGCTTTTCAATCGTATAACAGGAATAATTGCTAACAGTGTGAAAAATATGGTCATTTCTACGTTCCAGGCGACCTAGGCTCCACTCTAGGGCGTTGCTCCACCAGATGGAATAGCTAGGGCCTTAGAAGTCAATGCCAGAAGCATAAAATACAAAATAAATACAACAGTTTTACCATCGTATAAAATGAATAATCGCAAACAGTGTGAAGGTAATGGTCATTTCTACGTTCCGCGCAACCTAGGCTTCAGTCCAGGGCGTTGCTCCACCAGATCGAATAGTTAGGGCCTTAGAAGTCAACGCCAGCAGCATAAAATACGATATATGTACAACAGTTTTACCATCGTATAAAATGAATAATCGCAAACAGTGTGAAGGTAATGGTCATTTCTACGTTCCGGGCAACCTAGGCTTCACTCTAGGACGTTGCTCCACCACATCGAATAGTTAGGGCATCAGAAGTCAATGCCAAAAGCATAAAATACAAAATAAATAGAACAGCTTTTCCATTGTATAGAACGAATAATAGAAACCAGTGTGAAAGTTATGGTCATTTCCACGTTCCGGTCAACCCAGGCTTCACTCTAGGGCGTTGCTACACCAGGTCGGATAGTTAGGGCCTAAGAAGTCAACGCCAGAAGCATAAAATACAATAAAAGTACATCAGTTTTTCCATCGTATAACAGGAATAATTGCAACCAGAGTGAAAGTGATGGTCATTTCTACGTTCCGGGCGACCTAGGCTACACTCTAGGGCGTTGCTCCACCAGATCGGATAGCTAGGGCCTTAGAAGTCAACGCCCGAAGCATAAAATACAATAAAAATACAACAGTTTTTCCATCGTATAAAAGGAATAATTGCAACCAGTGTGAAAGTAATGGACATTTCTACGTTCCCAGCCACCTAGGCTTCACTCTAGGGCGTTGTTCCTCCAGATCGAATAGCTAGGGCCTAAGAAGTCTACAGCAGAAGGATAAAATACAATATAAATACAACAGTTTTTCCATCGTATAACAGGAATAATTGCAACCAGAGTGAAGGTGTTGGTCATTTCTAAGGTCCGGGCAACCTAGGCTTCACTCTAGAGCGTTGCTCCACCAGATCGAATAGCTAGGACCTTAGAAGTCAACGCCAGAAGCACAAAATAAAATAAAAATACAAGAGTTATTCCATCGTATAACAGGAATAACTGCAAACAGTGTGAAAGATATGGTCATTTCTACGTTGCGGGCATCCTAGGCTTCACTCTAGGGCATTGCTCCACCACATCGAATAGCCACGGCCTTAGAAGTCAACGCCATAACTATAAAAAACGATATAAATACAACAGTTTTTCCATTGTATAACAGGAATAATTGCAACCAGTGTGAAAGTGATGGTCATTTCTACGTTCCGGGCAACCTAGGCTTCAGTCTAGGGCATGGTTCCCCCAGATCGAATAGTTAGGGCCTAAGAAGCCTACGCCAGAAGCATAAAATACAATATAAACACCACAGTTTTTCCATCGTATAACGGGAATAATTGCAACCAGAGTGAAGGTGATGGTCATTTCTGCATTCCGGGCAACCTAGGCTTCACTCTAGAGCGTTGCTCCACCAGATCGAATAGCTAGGACCTTAGAAGTCAACGCCAGAAGCACAAAATAAAATAAAAATACAAGAGTTATTCCATCGTATAACAGGAATAATTACAACCTGTGTGAAAGTAATGGGCACTTCTACGCTCCGTGCAACCTAGGCTTCACTCTAGGGCGTTGGTCCACCCGGCCGAATAGTTAGGGCCTTAGAAAACAACTCCAGACTCATCAAATACAATATAAATACAACAGTTTTTCCACGGTATAAAACGAATAATTGCAACCAGTATGAAAGTTATGGTCATTTCTACGTTACGGGCAACCTAGGCTTCACCCTAGGGCGTTACTCCACCAAATCGAATAGTTAGGGCCTAAGAAGTCAACGCCAGAAGCATAAAATACAAAATAAATACAACAGTTTTTCCATCGTATAACAAGAATAATTGCAACCAGTGTGAGAGTGATGGTCATTTCTACATTCCGGGAAACCTAGGCTTCACTCTAGGGCGTTGCTCCACCAGATCGAATACATAGTGCCATAGAAGACAACGCCAGAAGCATAAAGTACATTAAAAATCCAACAGTTTTTCCATCGTATAACAGGAGTAATTGCCACCAGTGTGAAAGTGATGGTCATTTCTGCATTCCGGGCAACCTCGGCTTCACTCTAGGGTGTTGCTCCACCGGATCCAATATTTAGGGCCTAAGAAGTCAACGCCAGAAGCATAAAATACAATAAAAATACAACAGTTTTTCCATCGTATAGCATGAATAATTGAAACCAGTGTGAAAGTGATGGCCATTTCTAAATTCCGGGTAACCTTGGCTTCATTCTAGGTGGTTGTTCTACCAGATCGTACAGTTAGGGCCTAGGAAGTCAACGCCAGAAACATAAAATACAATATAAATACAACAGTTTTTCCATCGTATAAAATGAATAATTGCAAACAGTGTGAAAGTAATGGTCATTTCTACGTTCCGGGCAATCTAGACTTCACTCTAGGGCGTTGCTCCACTGGATCGAATAGTTAGGGCCTCAGAAGTCAACGCCAGATGCATAAAATACAATATAAATACAACAGCTTTTCCATCGTCTAAAACGAATAATTGCAAACAGTGTGAAACTAATGGTCATTTCTACGTTCCGGGAAACCTAGGCTTCACTCTAGGGCGTCGTTCCACCACATCGAATAGCTGCGGCCTTAGAAGTCAACGCCAGAAGCATAAAATACAATATAAATACAAGAGTTTTTCCATCGTATACAATTAATGATTGCAAACATTGTGAAAGTAACGGTCATTTCTACGTTCCGGGCAACTTAGGCCTCACTCTAGGGCGATGCTCCACCGGAACGAATATTTAGGGCCTAAGAAGTCAACACCAGAAGCATAAAATACAATAAAAATACAACAGTTTTTCCATCGTACAGCATGAATAATTGAAACCAGAGTGAAACTGATGGCCATTTCTACTTTCCGGGCAACCTTGGCTTCATTCTAGGTCGTTGTTCCACCAGGTCGAACAGTTAGGGCCTAAGAAGTCAACGCCAGAAGCATAAAATACAATAAAAATACAACAGTATTTCCATCGTATAGCATGAATAATTGAAACCAGTGTGAAAGTGATGGCCATTTCTAAATTCCGGGTAACCTTGGCTTCATTCTAGGTGGTTGTTCTACCAGATCGTTCAGTTAGGGCCTAGGAAGTCAACGCCAGAAGCATAAAATACAATATAAATACAACAGTTTTTCCATCGTATAAAATGAATAATTGCAAACAGTGTGAAACTAATGGTCATTTCTACGTTCCGGGAAACCTAGGCTTCACTCTAGGGCGTTGCGCCACCACATCGAATAGTTAGGGCCTTAAAAGCCAACGCCAGAAGAATAAAATACAATATAAATACAACAGTATTTCCATCGTATAAAATGAATAATTGCAAACAGTGTGAAAGTAATGGACATTTCTACGTTCCGGGCAATCTAGACTTCACTCTAGGGCGTTGCTCCACTGGATCGAATAGTTAGGGCCTAAGAAATCAACGCCAGATGCATAAAATACAATATAAATACAACAGCTTTTCCATCGTCTAAAACGAATAATTGCAACCAGTGTGGAAGTAATGGCCATTTCAGCGTTACGGGCATCCTAGACTTAACTCTGAGGCATTGCTCCACCAGATCGAATAGATAGGGCCTTAGAAGTCAACGCCAGAAGCATAAAGTACAATAAAAATCCAACAGTTTTTCCATCGCATAACAGGAATAATTGCAAACAGTGTGAAGGTAATAGTCATTTCTACGCTCCGGTAAACCTAGGCTTCACTCTAGGGCGTCGTTCCACCACATCCAATAGCTGCGGCCTTAGAAGTCAACGCCAGAAGCATAAAATACAATATAAATACAACAGTTTTTGAATCGTATAACAGGAATAATTGCAAACAGTGTGAAAGATATGGTCATTTCTACGTTTCGGGCAACCTAGGCCTCTCTCTAGGGCGATGCTCCACCGGATCGAATATTTAGGGCCTAAGAAGTCAACGCCAGAAGCATAAAATACAATAAAAATACAACAGTTTTCCCATCGTATAACAGGAATAATTGCAAACAGTGTGAAAGTGATGGCCATTTCTACGTTCCGGGCAACCTTGGCTTCATTCTAGGTCGTCGTTCCACCAGATCGAATAGCTACGTCCTTAGAAGTCAACGCCAGAAGCATAAAATACAATATAAATGCGACAGATCTTCCATCGTATAAAATGAATAGTGCAATCAGTGCGAAAATAATGTATCTCTTCTACGTTCCGTGCAACCTAGGCTTGACTCTGGGGCGTTGCTCCACCAGATCGAATAGGTAGGGCCATAGAAGTCAATGCCCGAATAAAAGAATACAATATAAATACAACAGTTTTTCTATCGTATAAAATGAATAATTGCAAACAGTGTGAAAGTAATGGTCACTTCTACTGCTCGGGCAACTGAGGCTTCACTCTATGGCGTTGTTCTACCAGATCGAATAGCTACGGCCTTAGAAGTCAACGCCAGAAGCATAAAATACAATATAAATACAACAGTTTTTCCATCGTATACAATTAATGATTGCAAACATTGTGAAAGTAACGGTCATTTCTACGTTCCGGGCAACTTAGGCCACACTCTAGGGCGATGCTCCACCGGATCGAATATTTAGGGCCTAAGAAGTCAACGTCAGAAGCATAAAATACAATAAAAATACAACAGGTTTTCCATCGTATAGCATGAATAATTGAAAGCAGTGTGAAAGTGATGGCCATTTCTAAATTCCGGGTAACCTTGGCTTCATTCTAGGTCGTTGTTCTACCAGATCGTACAGTTAGGGCCTAGGAAGTCAACGCCAGAAGCTTAAAATACAATATAAATACAACAGTTTTTCCATCGTATAAAATGAATAATTGCAAACGGTGTGAAACTAATGGTCATTTATACGTTCCGGGAAACCTAGGCTTCACTCTAGGGCGTTGCGCCACCACATCGAATAGTTAGGGCCTTAAAAGCCAACGCCAGAAGAATAAAATACAATATAAATACAACAGTATTTCCATCGTATAAAATGAATAATTGCAAACAGTGTGAAAGTAATGGTCATTTCTACGTTCCGGGCAATCTAGACTTCACTCTAGGGCGTTGCTCCACTGGATCGAATAGTTAGGGCCTAAGAAATCAACGCCAGATGCATAAAATACAATATAAATACAACAGCTTTTCCATCGTCTAAAACGAATAATTGCAACCAGTGTGGAAGTAATGGCCATTTCAGCGTTACGGACATCCTAGACTTAACTCTGAGGCATTGCTCCACCAGATCGAATAGATAGGGCCTTAGAAGTCAACGCCAGAAGCATAAAGTACAATAAAAATCCAACAGTTTTTCCATCGCATAACAGGAATAATTGCAAACAGTGTGAAGGTAATAGTCATTTCTACGTTCCGGTAAACCTAGGCTTCACTCTAGGGCGTCGTTCCACCACATCGAATAGCTGCGGCCTTAGAAGTCAACGCCAGAAGCATAAAATACAATATAAATACAACAGTTTTTGAATCGTATAACAGGAATAATTGCAAACAGTGTGAAATATATGGTCATTTCTACGTTTCGGGCAACCTAGGCCTCACTCTAGGGCGATGCTCCACCGGATCGAATATTTAGGGCCTAAGAAGTCAACGCCAGAAGCATAAAATACAATAAAAATACAACAGTTTTTCCATCGTATAACAGGAATAATTGCAAACAGTGTGAAAGTGATGGCCATTTCTACGTTCCGGGCAACCTTGGCTTCATTCTAGGTCGTCGTTCCACCAGATCGAATAGCTACGTCGTTAGAAGTCAACGCCAGAAGCATAAAATACAATATAAATGCGACAGATCTTCCATCGTATAAAATGAATAGTTGCAATCAGTGCGAAAATAATGTATCTTTTCTACGTTCCGTGCAACCTAGGCTTGACTCTAGGGCGTTGCTCCACCAGATCGAATAGGTAGGGCCATAGAAGTCAATGCCCGAATAAAAGAATACAATATAAATACAACAGTTTTTCTGTCGTATAAAATGAATAATTGCAAACAGTGTGAAAGTAATGGTCACTTCTACTGCTCGGGCAACTGAGGCTTCACTCTATGGCGTTGTTCTACCAGATCGAATAGCTACGGCCTTGGAAGTCAACGCCAGAAGCATAAAATACAATATAAATACAACAGTTTTTCCATCGTATAAAATGAATAATTGCAAACAGTGTGAAACTAATGGTCATTTCTACGTTCCGGGCAACCTAGGCTTCACTCTAGGGCGTTGGACCACCACATCGAATAGTTAGGGCCTTAAAAGTCAACGCCAGAAGCATAAAGTACAATAAAAATCCAACAGTTTTTCCATCGCATAACAGGAATAATTGCAAACAGTGTGAAGGTAATAGTCATTTCTACGCTCCGGTAAACCTAGGCTTCACTCTAGGGCGTTGCTCCACCAGATCGAGTAGTTAGGGCCTTAGACGTCAACGCCAGAAGCATAAAATAAAATAAAAATACAACACTTTTTCCATCGCACTCAATTAATGATTGCAAACATTGTGATGGTAACGGTCATTTCTACGTTCCGGGCAACCTATTCTTCACTCTAGGGCGATGCTCCACCGGACCGAATATTTAGGGCCTAAGAAGTCAACGCCAGAAGCATAAAATACAATAAAAATACTACAGTTTTTCCATAGTATTACAGGAATAATTGCAAACAGTGTGAAAGTAATGGTCATTTCTACGTTCCGGGCAATCTAGACTTCACTCTAGGGCTTTGCTCCACCGGATCGAATAGTTAGGGCCTTAGAAGTCAACGCCCGAAGCATAAATTATAAAATTAATAGAACAGTTTTTCCATTGTATAAAACGAATGATTGAAACCAGAGTGAAACTTATGGTCATTTCTACGTTACGGGCATCCTAGACTTAACTCTGAGGCATTGCTCCACCAGATGGGATAGATAGGGCCTTAGAAGTCAACGCCAGAAGCATACAGTACAATAAAAATCCAACATTTTTTCCATCGTATAACAGGAATAATTGCAAACAGTGTGAAGGTGATGGTCATTTCTACGCTCCGGTCAACCCAGGCTTCACTCTAGGGCGTTGCTCCACCAGATCGAATAGTTAGGGCCTTAGACGTCAACGCCAGAAGCATAAAATAAAATAAAAATACAACAGTTGTTCCATCGTATATCAGGAATAATTACAACCTGTGTGAAAGTAATAGGCATTTCTACGTTCCGTGGAACCTAGGCTTCCCTCTAGGGCGTTGCTACACCAGGTCGGATAGTTAGGGCCTTAGAAAACAACTCCAGACGCATAAAATACAATAAAAGTACATCAGTTTTTCCATCGTATAACAGGAATAATTGCAACCAGAGTGAAAGTGATGGTCATTTCTACGTTCCGGGCGACCTAGGCTACACTCTAGGGCGTTGCTCCACCAGATCGGATAGCTAGGGCCTTAGAAGTCAACGCCCGAAGCATAAAATACAATAAAAATACAACAGTTTTTCCATCGTATAAAAGGAATAATTGCAACCAGTGTGAAAGTAATGGACATTTCTACGTTCCCAGCCACCTAGGCTTCACTCTAGGGCGTTGTTCCTCCAGATCGAATAGCTAGGGCCTAAGAAGTCTACAGCAGAAGGATAAAATACAATATAAATACAACAGTTTTTCCATCGTATAACAGGAATAATTGCAACCAGAGTGAAGGTGTTGGTCATTTCTAAGTTCCGGGCAACCTAGGCTTCACTCTAGAGCGTTGCTCCACCAGATCGAATAGCTAGGACCTTAGAAGTCAACGCCAGAAGCACAAAATAAAATAAAAATACAAGAGTTATTCCATCGTATAACAGGAATAATTGCAAACAGTGTGAAAGATATGGTCATTTCTACGTTGCGGGCAGCCTAGGCTTCACTCTAGGGCATTGCTCCACCACATCGAGTAGCTACGGCCTTAGAAGTCAACGCCATAACTATAAAAAACGATATAAATACAACAGTTTTTCCATTGTATAACAGGAATAACTGCAACCAGTGTGAAAGTGATGGTCATTTCTACGTTCCGGGCAACCTAGGCTTCAGTCTAGGGCATGGTTCCCCCAGATCGAATAGTTAGGGCCTAAGAAGCCTACGCCAGAAGCATAAAATACAATATAAACACCACAGTTTTTCCATCGTATAACGGGAATAATTGCAACCAGAGTGAAGGTGATGGTCATTTCTGCATTCCGGGCAACCTAGGCTTCACTCTAGAGCGTTGCTCCACCAGATCGAATAGCTAGGACCTTAGAAGTCAACGCCAGAAGCACAAAATAAAATAAAAATACAAGAGTTATTCCATCGTATAACAGGAATAATTACAACCTGTGTGAAAGTAATGGGCACTTCTACGCTCCGTGCAACCTAGGCTTCACTCTAGGGCGTTGGTCCACCCGGCCGAATAGTTAGGGCCTTAGAAGACAACTCCAGACTCATCAAATACAATATAAATACAACAGTTTTTCCACGGTATAAAACGAATAATTGCAACCAGTATGAAAGTTATGGTCATTTCTACGTTACGGGCAACCTAGGCTTCACCCTAGGGCGTTACTCCACCAAATCGAATAGTTAGGGCCTAAGAAGTCAACGCCAGAAGCATAAAATACAAAATAAATACAACAGTTTTTCCATCGTATAACAAGAATAATTGCAACCAGTGTGAGAGTGATGGTCATTTCTACATTCCGGGAAACCTAGGCTTCACTCTAGGGCGTTGCTCCACCAGATCGAATACATAGTGCCATAGAAGTCAACGCCAGAAGCATAAAGTACATTAAAAATCCAACAGTTTGTCCATCGTATAACAGGAGTAATTGCCACCAGTGTGAAACTGATGGTCATTTCTGCATTCCGGGCAACCTCGGCTTCACTCTAGGGCGTTGCTCCTCCAGATAGAGTAGTTAGGGCCCAGGAAGTCAACGCCAGAAGCATAAAATAAAATATAAATACAACAGTTTTTCCCTTGTATAACAGGAACAATTGCAACCAGTGTGAAAGGTATGGTCATTTCTACGTTCCGGGCAACCTAGGCTTCACTCTAGGGCGTTGCTCCACCTCATCGGATAGCTGCGGCCTTAGAAGTCAACGCCAGAAGCATAAAATACAATAAAAGTACATCAGTTTTTCAATCGTATAACAGGAATAATTGCAACCAGTGTGAAAGGTATGGTCATTTCTACGTTCCGGGCAACCTAGGCTTCACTCTAGGGCGTTGCTCCTCCAGATAGAGTAGTTAGGGCCCAGGAAGTCAACGCCAGAAGCATAAAATAAAATATAAATACAACAGTTTTTCCCTTGTATATCAGGAATAATTGCAACCAGTGTGAAAGGTATGGTCATTTCTACGTTCCGGGCAACCTAGGCTTCACTCTAGGGCGTTGCTCCACCACATCGGATAGCTGCGGCCTTAGAAGTCAACGCCAGAAGCATAAAACACAATATAAATACAACAGTTTTTCAATCGTATAACAGGAATAATTGCAAACAGTGTGAAAGATATGGTCATTTCTACGTTGCGGGCATCCTAGGCTTCACTCTAGGGCATTGCCCCACCACATCGAATAGCTACGGCCTTATAAGTCAACGCCATAACTATTAAAAGCAATATAAATACAACGGTTTTTCCATTGTATAACAGGAATAATTGCAACCAGTGTGAAAGTGATGGTCATTTCTGCGTTCCGGGCAACCTAGGCTTCACTCTGGGGCGTGGTTCCCCCAGATCGAATAGTTAGGGCCTAAGAAGCCTACGCCAGAAGCATAAAATACAATATAAATGCCACAGTTTTTCCATCGTATAACAGGAATAATTGCAACCAGAGTGAAGGTGATGGCCATTTCTAAGCTCCGGGCAACCTAGGCTTCACTCTAGAGCGTTGCTCCACCAGATCGAATAGCTAGGACCTTAGAAGTCAACGCCAGAAGCACAAAATAAAATAAAAATACAAGAGTTATTCCATCGTATAACAGGAATAATTGCAAACAGTGTGAAAGATATGGTCATTTCTACGTTGCGGGCATCCTAGGCTTCACTCTAGGGCATTGCTCCACCACATCGAATAGCTACGGCCTTAGAAGTCAACGCCATAACTATAAAAAACGATATAAATACAACAGTTTTCCCATTGTATAACAGGAATAATTGCAACCAGTGTGAAAGTGATGGTCATTTCTACGTTCCGGGCAACCTAGGCATCAGTCTAGGGCATGGTTCCCCCAGATCGAATAGTTAGGGCCTAAGAAGCCTACGCCAGAAGCATAAAATACAATATAAACACCACAGTTTTTCCATCGTATAACGGGAATAATTGCAACCAGAGTGAAGGTGATGGTCATTTCTAAGTTCTGGGCAACCTAGGCTTCACTCTAGAGCGTTGCTCCACCAGATCGAATAGCTAGGACCTTAGAAGTCAACGCCAGAAGCACAAAATAAAATAAAAATACAAGAGTTATTCCATCGTATGACAGGAATAATTACAACCAGTGTGAAAGTAATGGGCATTTCTACGCTCCGTGCAAACTACGCTTCACTCTAGGGCGTTGGTCCACCCGGCCGAATAGTTAGGGCCTTCGAAAACAACTCCAGACTCATAAAATACAATATAAATACAACAGTTTTTCCACGGTATAAAACGAATAATTGCAACCAGTATGAAAGTTATGGTCATTTCTACGTTACGGGCAACCTAGGCTTCACCCTAGGGCGTTACTCCACCAAATCGAATAGTTAGGGCCTAAGAAGTCAACGCCAGAAGCATAAAATACAAAATAAATACAACAGTTTTTCCATCGTATAACAAGAATAATTGCAACCAGCGTGAGAGTGATGGTCATTTCTACATTCCGGGAAACCTAGGCTTCACTCTAGGGCGTTGCTCCACCAGATCGAATACATAGTGCCATAGAAGTCAACGCCAGAAGCATAAAGTACATTAAAAATCCAACAGTTTGTCCATCGTATAACAGGAGTAATTGCCACCAGTGTGAAAGTGATGGTCATTTCTGCATTCCGGGCAACCTAGGCTTCACTCTAGGGCGTTGCTCCTCCAGATAGAATAGTTAGGGCCCAGGAAGTCAACGCCAGAAGCATAAAATAAAACATAAATACAACAGTTTTTCCCTTGTATAACAGGAATAATTGCAACCAGTGTGAAAGGTATGGTCATTTCTACGTTCCGGGCAACCTAGGCTTCACTCTAGGGCGTTGCTCCACCACATAGGATAGCTGCGGCCTTAGAAGTCAACGCCAGAAGAATAAAATACAATATAAATACAACAGTATTTCCATCGTATAAAATGAATAATTGCAAACAGTGTGAAAGTAATGGTCATTTCTACGTTCCGGGCAATCTAGACTTCACTCTAGGGCGTTGCTCCACTGGATCGCATAGTTAGGGCCTAAGAAGTCAACGCCAGAAGCATAAAATAAAATAAAAATACAACACTTTTTCCATCGCACTAAATTAATGATTGCAAACATTGTGAAAGTAACGGTCATTTCTACGTTCCGGGCAACCTAGGCTTCACGCTAGAGCGTCGTTCCACCAGATCGAATAGTTAGGGCCTAAGAAGTCTACGCCAGAAGCATAAAATACAATACAGATACAACAGTTTTTCAATCTTATAACAGGAATAATTGCAAACAGTCTGAAAGATATGGTCATTTCTACGTTGCGAGCATCCTAGGCTTCACTCTAGGGCATTGCTCCACCACATCGAATAGCTACGGCCTTAGAAGTCAACGCGATGACTATAAAAAACAATATAAATACAACAGTTTTTCTACTGTATAAAATGAATAATTGCAAACAGTGTGGAGGTAATGGTCATTTCTACCTTCCGGGCAACCTAGGCTTCACTCTAGGGCGTTTCTCCACCACATCGAATAGCTACTGCCTTAGAAGTCAACGTCTGAAGCATAAAATATAATATAAATACAACAGTTTTTCCATCGTATAGAACGTATAATTGCAACCAGTATGAATGTTATGGTCATTCCTACGTTCCGGGCAAAACAGGCTCCACTCTAGGGCGTTGGTCCACCAGATCCAATAGCTAGGGCCTAAGAAGTCAACGCCTGGAGCACCAAATGCAAAATAAATACAACAGCTTTTCCATCGTATAAAACGAATAATTGCAGCAAGTATGAAAGCTATGGTCATTTCTACGTTCCGCGCAACCTAGGCTTCACTCTAGGGCGTTGCTCCACCACATCGAATAGCTCCGGCCTTAGAAGTCAACGCCAGAAGCATAAATTACAATATAAATACAACAGTTTTTGAATCGTATATCAGGAATAATTGCAAACAGTGTGAAAAATATGGTCATTTCTACGTTGCGGGCATCCTAGGCTTCACTCTAGGGCATTGCTCCACCACATCGAATAGCTAAGGCCTCAGAAGCCAACGCCATAACTATAAAAAACAATATAAATACAACAGTTTTTCCATTGTATAAAATGAATAATTGCAACCAGAGTGAAGGTGATGGTCATTTCTACGTCCCGGGCAACCTAGGCTTCACTTAGGGCCGTTGCTCCACCAGATCGAATAGCTAGGGGCTTAGAAGTGAAAGCTAGAAGCATAAAATAAAATAAAAATACAACAGCTTTTCCATCGTATAGAACGTATAATTGCAACCAGTATGAATGTTATGGTCATTCCTACGTTCCGGGCAACCTAGGCTTCACTCTAGGGTGTTGGCCCACGAGATCCAATAGCTAGGGCTCAAGAAGTCAACGCCAGGAGCACCAAATACAAAATAAATACAACAGCTTTTCCATCGTATAAAACGAATAATTGCAACCAGTATGAAAGCTATGGTCATTTATACGTTCCAGGCAACCTAGGAATCACGCTAGGGCGTTGCTCCACCAGATCGAATAGTTAGGGCCTAACAAGTCAACGCCAGAAGCATAAAATACATTAGAAATACAACAGTTTTACCATCGTATAGCAGGAATAATTGCAACCGGTTTGAAAGATATGGTCATTTCTACGATACGGGCAACCTAGGCTGCACTCTAGGGCGTCGTTCCACCACATCGAATAGCAGCGGCCTTAGAAGTCAACGCCAGAAGCATAAAATACAATATAAATACAACAGTTTTTGAATCGTATAACAGGAATAATTGCAAACAGTGTGAAAGATATGGTCATTTCTACGTTTCGGGCAACCTAGGCCTCACTCTACGGCGATGCTCCACCGGATCGAATATTTAGGGCCTAAGAAGTCAACGCCAGAAGCATAAAATACAATAAAAATACAACAGTTTTTCCATCGTATAACAGGAATAATTGCAAACAGTGTGAAAGTGATGGCCATTTCTACGTTCCGGGCAACCTTGGCTTCATTCTAGGTCGTCGTTCCACCAGATCGAATAGCTACGTCCTTAGAAGTCAACGCCAGAAGCATAAAATACAATATAAATGCGACAGATCTTCCATCGTATAAAATGAATAGTTGCAATCAGTGCGAAAATAATGTATCTTGTCTACGTTCCGTGCAACCTAGGCTTGACTCTCGGGCGTTGCTCCACCAGATCGAATAGGTAGGGCCATAGATGTCAATGCCCGAATAAAAGAATACAATATAAATACAACAGTTTTTCTATCGTATAAAATGAATAATTGCAAACAGTGTGAAAGTAATGGTCACTTCTACTGCTCGGGCAACTGAGGCTTCACTCTATGGCGTTGTTCTACCAGATCGAATAGCTACGGCCTTAGAAGTCAACGCCAGAAGCATAAAATACAATATAAATACAACAGCTTTTCCATCGTATAAAATGAATAATTGCAAACAGTGTGAAACTAATGGTCATTTCTACGTCCCGGGCAACCTAGGCTTCACTCTAGGGCGTTGCGCCACCACATCGAATAGTTAGGGCCTTAAAAGTCAATGCCAGAGGAATAAAATACAATATAAATACAACAGTTTTTCCATCGTATAAAATGAATAATTGCAAACAGTGTGAAAGTAATGGTCATTTCTACGTTCCGGGCAATCTCGACTTCACTCTAGGGCGTTGCTCCACTGGATGGAATAGTTAGGTCCTAAGAAGTCAACGCCAGATGCATAAAATACAATATAAATGCAACAGCTTTCCATCGTCTAAAACGAATAATTGCAACCAGTGTGAAAGTAATGGCCATTTCAGCGTTACGGGCATCCTAGACTTAACCCTAAGGCATTGCTCCACCAGATCGAATAGATAGGGCCTTAGAAGTCAACGCCAGAAGCATAAAGAACAATAAAAATCCAACAGTTTTTCCATCGCGTAACAGGAATAATTGCAAACAGTGTGAAGGTAATAGTCATGTCTACGCTCCGGTAAACCTTGGCTTCACTCTAGGGCGTTGCTCCACCAGATCGAGTAGTTAGGGCCTTAGACGTCAACGCCAGAAGCATAAAATAAAATAAAAATACAACACTTTTTCCATCGCACTCAATTAATGATTGCAAACATTGTGAAAGTAACGGTCATTTCTACGTTCCGGGCAACCTAGGCTTCACTCTAGGGCGATGCTCCACCGGACCGAATATTTAGGGCCTTAGAAAACAACTCCAGACGCATAAAATACAATAAAAGTACATCAGTTTTTCCATCGTATAACAGGAATAATTGCAACCAGAGTGAAAGTGATGGTCATTTCTACGTTCCGGGCGACCTAGGCTACACTCTAGGGCGTTGCTCCACCAGATCGGATAGCTAGGCCTTAGAAGTCAACGCCCGAAGCATAAAATACAATAAAAATACAACAGTTTTTCCATCGTATAAAAGGAATAATTGCAACCAGTTCGAAAGTAACGGCCATTTCTACGTTCCGGGCATCCTAGACTTAACACTGAGGCATTGCTCCACTAGATCGAATACATAGGGTCTTAGAAGTCAACGCCAGAAGCATAAAGTACATTAAAAATCCAACAGTTTGTCCATCGTATAACAGGAATAATTGCCACTAGTGTGAAAGTGATGGTCATTTCTGCATTCCGGTCAACCTAGGCTTCACTCTAGGTCGTTGCTCCTCCAGATAGAGTAGCTAGGGCCCAGGAAGTCAACGCCAGAAGCATAAGATACAATATAAATACAACAGTTTTTCCCTTGTATATCAGGAATAATTGCAACCAGTGTGAAAGGTATGGTCATTTCTACGTTCCGGGCAACCTAGGCTTCACTCTAGGGCGTTGCTCCACCACATCGGATGGCTGCGGCCTTAGAAGTCAACGCCAGAAGCATAAAATACAATATAAATACAACAGTTTTTCAATCGTATAACAGGAATAATTGCAAACAGTGTGAAAGATATGGTCATTTCTACGTTGCGGGCATCCTAGGCTTCACTCTAGGGCATTGCTCCACCACATCGAATAGCTACGGCCTTAGAAGTCAACGCCATAACTATAAAAAGCAATATAAATATAACAGTTTTTCCATTGTATAACAGGAATAATTGCAACCAGTGTGAAAGATATAGTCATTTCTACGTTCCGGGCAACCTAGGCTTCACTCTGGGGCGTGGTTCCCCCAGATCGAATAGTTAGGGCCTAAGAAGCCTACGCCAGAAGCATAAAATACAATATAAATGCCACAGTTTTTCCATCGTATAACAGGAATAATTGCAACCAGAGTGAAGGTGATGGCCAGTTCTAAGTTCCGGGCAACCTAGGCTTCACTCTAGAGCGTTTTTCCACCAGATCGAATAGCTAGGACCTTAGAAGTCAACGCCAGAAGCACAAAATAAAATAAAAATACAAGAGTTATTCCATCGTATAACAGGAATAATTGCAAACAGTGTGAAAGTAATGGTCATTTCTACGTTCCGGGCAATCTAGACTTCACTCTAGGGCGTTGCTCCACCGGATCGAATAGTTAGGGCCTTAGAAGTCAACGCCCGAACCATAAAATACAAAATTAATACAACAGTTTTACCATTGTATAAAACGAGTGATTGCAACCCGAGTGAAACTTATGGTCATTTCTACGATCCGTGCAACATAGGATGCACTCTAGGTCGTTGCTCCACCACATCGATTAGCTACGGCCTTAGAAGTCAACGCCAGAAGCATAAAATACAATATAAATACAACAGCTTTTCCATCGTCTAAAACGAAGAACTGCAACCAGTGTGAAAGTAATGGCCATTTCAACGTTACGGGCATCCTAGACTTAACTCTGAGGCATTGCTCCGCCAGATCGAATAGATAGGGCCTTAGAAGTCAACGCCAGAATCATACAGTACAATAAGAATCCAACAGTTTTTCCATCGTATAACAGGAAAAATTGCAAACAGTGTGAAGGTAATAGTCAGTTCTACGCTCCGGTCAACCTAGGCTTCACTCTAGGGCGTTGCTCCACCAGATCGAATAGGTAGGTCCTTAGAAGTCAACGCCGGAAGCATAAAATAAAATAAAAATACAACAGTTGTTCCATCGTATAACAGGAATAATTACAACCTGTGTGAAATTAATGGGCATTTCTACGTTCCGTGCAACCTAGGCTTCACTCTAGGGCGTCGCTCCACCAGGTCGGATAGTTAGAGCCTTAGAAAACAACTCCAGACGCATAAAATGCAAAATTAATAGAACAGTTTTTCCATTGTATAAAACGAATGATTGCAACCAGAGTGAAACTTATGGTCATTTCTACGTTCTGGGCAACCTAGGCCTCACTCTAGGGCGATGCTCCACCGGATCGAATATTTAGGGCCTAAGAAGTCAACGCCAAAAGCATAAAATACAATAAAAATACAACAGTTTTTCCATCGTATAGCATGAATAATTGCAACCAGAGTGAAAGTAATTCTCATTTCTACGCTCCGGTCAACCCAGGCTTCACTCTAGGGCGTTGCTCCACCAGATCGAATAGTTAGGGCCTTAGACGTCAACGCCAGAAGCATAAAATAAAATAAAAATACAACAGTTGTTCCATCGTATATCAGGAATAATTACAACCGGTGTGAAAGTAATAGGCATTTCTACGTTCCGTGCAACCTAGGCTTCCCTCTAGGGCGTTGCTACACCAGGTCGGATAGTTAGGGCCTTAGAAAACAACTCCAGACGCATAAAATACAATAAAAGTACATCAGTTTTTCCATCGTATAACAGGAATAATTGCAACCAGAGTGAAAGTGATGGTCATTTCGACGTTCCGGGCGACCTAGGCTACACTCTAGGGCGTTGCTCCACCAGATCGGATAGCTAGGGCCTTAGAAGTCAACGACCGAAGCATAAAATACAATAAAAATACAACAGTTTTTCCATCGTATAAAAGGAATAATTTCAACCAGTGTGAAAGTAATGGTCATTTCTACGTTCCCAGCCACCTAGGCTTCACTCTAGGGCGTTGTTCCTCCAGATCGAATAGCTAGGGCCTAAGAAGTCTACAGCAGAAGCATAAAATACAATATAAATACAACAGTTTTTCCATCGTATAACAGGAATAATTGCAACCAGAGTGAAGGTGTTGGTCATTTCTAAGTTCCGGGCAACCTAGGCTTCACTCTAGAGCGTTGCTCCACCAGATCGAATAGCTAGGGCCTTAGAAGTCAACGCCCGAAGCATAAAATGCTAAATTAATAGAACAGTTTTTCCATTGTATAAAACGAATGATTGCAACCAGAGTGAAACTAATGGTCATTTCTACGTTCTGGGCAACCTAGGCCTCACTCTAGGGCGATGCTCCACCGGATCGAATATTTAGGGCCTAAGAAGTCAACGCCAGAAGCATAAAATACAATAAAAATACAACAGTTTTTCCATCGTATAACAGGAATAATTGCAAACAGTGTGAAAGTGTTGGCCATTTCTACGTTCCGGGCAACCTTGGCTTCACTCTAGGTCGTCGTTCCACCAGATCGAATAGCTACGTCCTTAGAAGTCAACGCCAGAAGCATAAAATACAATATAAATGCGACAGATCTTCCATCGTATAAAATGAATAGTTGCAATCAGTGCGAAAATAATGTATCTTTTCTACGTTCCGTGCAACCTAGGCTTGACTCTAGGTCGTTGCTCCACCAGATCGAATAGGTAGGGCCATAGAAGTCAATGCCCGAATAAAAGAATACAATATAAATACAACAGTTTTTCTATCGTATAAAATGAATAATTGCTAACAGTGTGAAAGTAATGGTCACTTCTACGGCTCGGGCAACTGAGCCTTCACTCTATGGCGTTGTTCTACCAGATCGAATAGCTACAGCCTTAGAAGTCAACGCCAGAAGCATAAAATACAATATAAATACAACAGTTTTTCCATCGTATACAATTAATGATTGCAAACATTGTGAAAGTAACGGTCACTTCTACGTTCCGTGCAACCTAGGCTTCCCTCTAGGGCGTTGCTACACCAGGTCGGATAGTTAGGGCCTTAGAAAACAACTCCAGACGCATAAAATACAATATAAATACAACAGTTTTTCCACGGTATAAAACGAATAATTGCAACCAGTATGAAAGTTATGGTCATTTCTACGTTCCGGGCAACCTAGGCTTCACCCTAGGGCGTTGCTCCACCAGATCGGATAGCTAGGGCCTTAGAAGTCAACGCCCGAAGCATAAAATACAATAAAAATACAACAGTTTTTCCATCGTATAAAAGGAATAATTGCAACCAGTGTGAAAGTAATGGTCATTTCTACGTTCCCAGCCACCTAGGCTTCACTCTAGGGCGTTGTTCCTCCAGATCGAATAGCTAGGGCCTAAGAAGTCTACAGCAGAAGCATAAAATACAATATAAATACAACAGTTTTTCCATCGTATAACAGGAATAATTGCAACCAGAGTGAAGGTGTTGGTCATTTCTAAGTTCCGGGCAACCTAGGCTTCACTCTAGAGCGTTGCTCCACCAGATCGAATAGCTAGGGCCTTACAAGTCAAGCCAGAAGCACAAAATAAAATAAAAATACAACAGTTATTCCATCGTATAACAGGAATAATTACAACCAGTGTGAAAGTAATGGTCATTTCTACGTTCCCAGCCACCTAGGCTTCACTCTAGGGCGTTGTTCCTCCAGATCGAATAGCTAGGGCCTTAGAAGTCTACAGCAGAAGCATAAAATACAATATAAATACAACAGTTTTTCCCTTGTATAACAGGAATACTTGCAACCAGAGTGAAGGTGCTGGTCATTTCTAAGTTCCGGGCAACCTAGGCTTCACTCGAGGGCGTCGCTCCACCACATCGAATAGCTACGGCCCTAGAAGACAACGCCATAACCATAAAATACAATATAAATACAACAGTCTTTCCATCGTATAAAACGAATAATTGCAACCAGTCTGATAGCTATGGTCATTTCTACGTTCCGGGCAACCTAGGCTTCACCCTAGGGCGTAGCTCCACCAGATCGAATAGTTAGGGCCTAAGAAGTCAATGCCAGAAGCATGAAATACGATATATGTACAACAGTTTTTCCATCGTATAAAATAAGTAATTGCAACCAGTGTGAAAGTAACGGCCATTTCTACGTTCCGGGCATCCTAGACTTAACACTGAGGCATTGCTCCACCAGATCGAATACATAGGGCCTTAGAAGTCAACCCCAGAAGCATAAAATACAATATAAATACAACAGTTTTTCAATCGTATAACAGGAGTAATTGCCACCAGTGTGAAAGTTATGGTCATTTCTGCATTCCGGGCAACCTAGGCTTCACTCTAGGGCGTTGCTCCTCCAGATAGAATAGTTAGGGCCCAGGAAGTCAACGCCAGAAGCATAAAATAAAATATAAATGCAACAGCTTTTCCCTTGTATAACAGGAATAATTGCAACCAGTGTGAAAGGTATGGCTATTTCTACGTTCCGGGCAACCTAGGCTTCACTCTAGGGCGTTGCTCCACCACATCGGATAGCTGCGGCCTTAGAAGTCAACGCCAGAAGCATAAAATACAATATAAATACAACAGTTTTTCAATCGTATAACAGGAGTAATTGCAAACAGTGTGAAAGATATGGTCATTTCTACATTCCGAGCAGCCTAGGCTTCAGTCTAGGGCGTGGTTCCCCCAGATCGAATAATTAGGGCCTAAGAAGCCTACGCCAGAAGCATAAAATACAATATAAATACCACAGTATTTCCATCGTATAACAGGTATAATTGCAACCAGAGTGAAGGTGACGGTCATTTCTAAGTTCCGGGCAACCTAGGCTTCACTCTAGAGCGTTGCTCCGCCAGATCGAATAGCTAGGACCTTAGAAGTCAACGCCAGAAGCATAAAGTACATTAAAAATCCAACAGTTTGTCCATCGTATAACAGGAGTAATTGCCACCAGTGTGAAAGTTATGGTCATTTCTGCATTCCGGGCAACCTAGGCTTCACTCTAGGGCGTTGCTCCTCCAGCTAGAATAGCTAGGGCCCAGGAAGTCAACGCCAGAAGCATAAAATAAAATATAAATGCAACAGTTTTTCCCTTGTATAACAGGAATAATTGCAACCAGTGTGAAAGATATGGTTATTTCTACGTTCCGGGTAACCTAGGCTTCACTCTAGGGCGTTGCTCCACCACATCGGATAGCTGCGGCCTTAGAAGTCAACGCCAGAAGCATAACATACAATATAAATACAACGGTTTTTCCATCGTATAACAAGAATAATTGCAGCCATTGTGAAAGTGATGGTCATTTCTACATTCCGAGCAGCCTAGGCTTCACTCTAGGGCGTTGTTCCTCCAGATCGAATTGCTAGGGCCTAAGAAGTCTACACCAGAAGCATAAAATACAACATAAATACAACAGTTTTTCCATCGTAAAGCAGGAATAAATGCAACCAGTGTGAAAGTGATGGTCATTTCTACGTTCCGGGCAACCTAGGCTTCAGTCTAGGGCGTGGTTCCCCCAGATCGAATAATTAGGGCCTAAGAAGCCTACGCCAGGAGCATAAAATACAATATAAATGCCACAGTATTTCCGTCGTATAACAGGTATAATTGCAACCAGAGTGAAGGTGACGGTCATTTCTAAGTTCCGGGCAACCTAGGCTTCACTCTAGAGCGTTGCTCCACCAGATCGAATAGCTAGGACCTTAGAAGTCAACGCCAGAAGCATAAAGTACATTAAAAATCCAACAGTTTGTCCATCGTATAACAGGAGTAATTGCCACCAGTGTGAAAGTTATGGTCATTTCTGCATTCCGGGCAACCTAGGCTTCACTCTAGGGCGTTGCCCCTCCAGATAGAATAGTTAGGTCCCAGGAAGTCAACGCCAGAAGCATAAAATAAAATATAAATGCAACAGTTTTTCCCTTGTATAACAGGAATAATTGCAACCAGTGTGAAACGTATGGTCATTTCTACGTTCCGGGCAACCTAGGCTTCACTCTAGGGCATTGCTCCACCACATGGGATAGCTGCGGCCTTAGAAGTCAACGCCAGAAGCATAAAATACAATATAAATACAACAGCTTTTCAATCGTATAACAGGAGTAATTGCAAACAGTGTGAAAGATATGGTCATTTCTACGTTGCGGGCATCCTGGGCTTCACTCTAGGGCATTGCTCCACCACATCGAATAGCTACGGCCTTAGAAGTCAACGCCATAACTATAAAGAACAATATAAATACAACAGTTTTTCCATTGTATAAAATGAATAATTGCAAACAGTGTGGAGTAGTGGTCATTTCTACTTTCCGGGCAACCTAGGCTTCACTCTAGGCCGTTTCTCCACCACATCGAAGAGCTACTGCCTTAGAAGTCAACGTCTGAAGCATAAAATATAATATAAATACAACAGTTTTTCCATCATATAACACGAATAATTGCAACCAGTGTGAAAGACATGGTCATTTCTACGGTCCGGGTAACCTCGGCTTCACTCTAGGGCGTTGCTCCAACACATCGAATAGCTACGGCCTTAGGAGTCAACGCCAGAGGCATAAAATACAAAATAAATACAACAGTTTTTCCATCGTATAACAAGAATAATTGCAGCCATTGTGAAAGTGATGGTCATTTCTACATTCCGAGCAGCCTAGGCTTCACTCTAGGGCGTTGTTCCTCCAGATCGATTTGCTAGGGCCTAAGAAGTCTACACCAGAAGCATAAAATACAACATAAATCCAACAGTTTTTCCATCGTATAACAGGAATAATTGCAACCAGTGTGAAAGTGATGGTCATTTCTACGTTCCGGGCAACCTAGGCTTCAGTCTAGGGCGTGGTTCCCCCAGATCGAATAATTAGGGCCTAAGAAGCCTACGCCAGAAGCATAAAATACAATTAAATACCACAGTATTTCCATCGTATAACAGGTATAATTGCAACCAGACTGAAGGTGATGGTCATTTCTAAGTTCCGGGCAACCTAGGCTTCACTCTAGAGCGTTGCTCCACCAGATCGAATAGCTAGGACCTTAGAAGTCAACGCCAGAAGCACAAAATAAAATAAAAATACAACAGTTATTACATCGTATAAAAGGAATAATTACAACCAGTGTGAAAGTAATGGGCATTTCTACGTTCCGTGCAACCTAGGCTTCACTCCAGGGCGTTGGTCCACCAGGTCGAATAGTTAGGGCCTTAGAAAACAACTCCAGACGCATAAAATACAATATAAATGCAACAGTTTTTCCACGGTATAAAACGAATAATTGCAACCAGTATGAAAGTTATGGTCATCTCTACGTTCCGGGCAACCTAGGCTTCACCCTAGGGCGTTGCTGCACCAGATCGCATAGTTAGGGCCTAAGAAGTCAATGCCAGAAGCATAAAATACGAAATATGTACAACAGTTTTTCCATCGTATAAAATGAGTAATTGCAACTAGTGTGAAGGTAACGGCCATTTCTACGTTCCGGGCATCCTAGACTTAACACTGAGGCATTGCTCCACCAGATCTAATACATAGGGCCTTAGAAGTCAACGCCAGAAGCATAAAGTACATTAAAAATCCAACAGTTTGTCCATCGTATAACAGGAGTAATTGCCACCAGTGTGAAAGTTATGGTCATTTCTGCATTCCGGCAACCTAGGCTTCACTCTAGGGCGTTGCTCCTCCAGATAGAATAGTTAGGGCCCAGGAAGTCAACGCCAGAAGCATAAAATAAAATATAAATGCAACAGTTTTTCCCTTGTATAACAGGAATAATTGCAACCAGTGTGAAACGTATGGTCATTTCTACGTTCCGGGCAACCTAGGCTTCACTCTAGGGCGTTGCTCCACCACATCGGATAGCTGCGGCCTTAGAAGTCAACGCCAGAAGCATAAAATACAATATAAATACAACAGTTTTTCAATCGTATAACAGGAGTAATTGCAAACAGTGTGAAAGATATGGTCATTTCTACGTTGCGGGCATCCTGGGCTTCACTCTAGGGCATTGCTCCACCACAGCGAATAGCTACGGCCTTAGAAGTCAACGCCATAACTATAAAGAGCAATATAAATACAACAGTTTTTCCATTGTATAAAATGAATAATTGCAAACAGTGTGGAGGTAGTGGTCATTTCTACTTTCCGGGCAACCTAGGCTTCACTCTAGGCCGTTTCTCCACCACATCGAATAGCTACTGCCTTAGAAGGCAACGTCTGAAGCATAAAATATAATATAAATACAACAGTTTTTCCATCGTATAACACGAATAATTGCAACCAGTGTGAAAGTGATGGTCATTTCTACGTTCCGGGCAACCTAGGCTTCAGTCTAGGGCGTGGTTCCCCCAGATCGAATAATTAGGGCCTAAGACGCCTACGCCAGAAGCATAAAATACAATATAAATACCACAGTATTTCCATCGTATAACAGGTATAATTGCAACCAGAGTAAAGGTGATGGTCATTTCTAAGTTCCGGGTAACCTAGGCTTCACTCTAGAGCGTTGCTCCACCAGATCGAATAGCTAGGACCTTAGAAGTCAACGCCAGAAGCACAAAATGAAATAAAAATACAACAGTTATTACATCGTATAAAAGGAATAATTACAACCAGCGTGAAAGTAATGGGCATTTCTACGTTCCGTGCAACCTAGGCTTCACTCCAGGGCGTTGGTCCACCAGGTCGAATAGTTAGGGCCTTAGAAAACAACTTCAGACGCATAAAATACAATATAAATACAACAGTTTTTCCACGGTATAAAATGAATAATTGCAACCAGTATGAAAGTTATGGTCATCTCTACGTTCCGGGCAACCTAGGCCTCACCCTAGGGCGTTGCTCCACCAGATCGAATAGTTAGGGCCTAAGAAGTCAATGCCAGAAGCATAAAATACGATATATGTACAACAGTTTTTCCATCGTATAAAACGAGTAATTGCAACCAGTGTGAAGGTAACGGCCATTTCTACGTTCCGGGCATCCTAGACTTAACACTGAGGCATTGCTCCACCAGATCGAATACATAGGGCCTTAGAAGTCAACGCCAGAAACATAAAGTACATTAAAAATCCAACAGTTTGTCCATCGTATAACAGGAGTAATTGCCACCAGTGTGAAAGTTATGGTCATTTCTGCATTCCGGGCAACCTAGGCTTCACTCTAGGGCGTTGCTCCTCCAGATAGAATAGTTAGGGCCCAGGAAGTCAACGCCAGAAGCATAAAATAAAATATAAATACAACAGTATTTCCCTCGTATAACAGTAATAATTGCAACCAGTGTGAAAGGTATAGTCATTTCTACGTTCCGGGCAACCTCGGCTTCACTCTAGGGCGTTGCTGCACCATATCGAATAGCTACGGCCTTCGGAGTCAACGCCAGAGTCATAAAATACAAAATAAATACAACAGTTTTTCCATCGTATAACAGGAATAATTGCAACCAGAGTGAAAGTGATGGTCATTTCTACGTTCCGGGCGACCTAGGCTACACTCTAGGGCGTTGCTCCACCAGATCGGATAGCTAGGGCCTTAGAAGTCAACGCCCGAAGCATAAAATACAATAAAAATACAACAGTTTTTCCATCGTATAAAAGGAATAATTGCAACCAGTGTGAAAGTAATGGACATTTCTACGTTCCCAGCCACCTAGGCTTCACTCTAGGGCGTTGTTCCTCCAGATCGAATAGCTAGGGCCTAAGAAGTCTACAGCAGAAGGATAAAATACAATATAAATACAACAGTTTTTCCATCGTATAACAGGAATAATTGCAACCAGAGTGAAGGTGTTGGTCATTTCTAAGTTCCGGGCAACCTAGGCTTCAGTCTAGGGCATGGTTCCCCCAGATCGAATAGTTAGGGCCTAAGAAGCCTACGCCAGAAGCATAAAATACAATATAAACACCACAGTTTTTCCATCGTATAACGGGAATAATTGCAACCAGAGTGAAGGTGATGGTCATTTCTGCATTCTGGGCAACCTAGGCTTCACTCTAGAGCGTTGCTCCACCAGATCGAATAGCTAGGACCTTAGAAGTCAACGCCAGAAGCACAAAATAAAATAAAAATACAAGAGTTATTCCATCGTATAACAGGAATAATTACAACCTGTGTGAAAGTAATGGGCACTTCTACGCTCCGTGCAACCTAGGCTTCACTCTAGGGCGTTGGTCCACCCGGCCGAATAGTTAGGGCCTTAGAAGACAACTCCAGACTCATCAAATACAATATAAATACAACAGTTTTTCCACGGTATAAAACGAATAATTGCAACCAGTATGAAAGTTATGGTCATTTCTACGTTACGGGCAACCTAGGCTTCACCCTAGGGCGTTACTCCACCAAATCGAATAGTTAGGGCCTAAGAAGTCAACGCCAGAAGCATAAAATACAAAATAAATACAACAGTTTTTCCATCGTATAACAAGAATAATTGCAACCAGTGTGAGAGTGATGGTCATTTCTACATTCCGGGAAACCTAGGCTTCACTCTAGGGCGTTGCTCCACCAGATCGAATACATAGTGCCATAGAAGTCAACGCCAGAAGCATAAAGTACATTAAAAATCCAACAGTTTGTCCATCGTATAACAGGAGTAATTGCCACCAGTGTGAAAGTGATGGTCATTTCTGCATTCCGGGCAACCTCGGCTTCACTCTAGGGCGTTGCTCCTCCAGATAGAATAGTTAGGGCCCAGGAAGTCAACGCCAGAAGCATAAAATAAAATATAAATACAACAGTTTTTCCCTTGTATAACAGGAATAATTGCAACCAGTGTGAAAGGTATGGTCATTTCTACGTTCCGGGCAACCTAGGCTTCACTCTAGGGCGTTGCTCCACCTCATCGGATAGCTGCGGCCTTAGAAGTCAACGCCAGAAGCATAAAATACAATAAAAGTACATCAGTTTTTCAATCGTATAACAGGAATAATTGCAACCAGTGTGAAAGGTATGGTCATTTCTACGTTCCGGGCAACCTAGGCTTCACTCTAGGGCGTTGCTCCTCCAGATAGAGTAGTTAGGGCCCAGGAAGTCAACGCCAGAAGCATAAAATAAAATATAAATACAACAGTTTTTCCCTTGTATATCAGGAATAATTGCAACCAGTGTGAAAGGTATGGTCATTTCTACGTTCCGGGCAACCTAGGCTTCACTCTAGGGCGTTGCTCCACCACATCGGATAGCTGCGGCCTTAGAAGTCAACGCCAGAAGCATAAAACACAATATAAATACAACAGTTTTTCAATCGTATAACAGGAATAATTGCAAACAGTGTGAAAGATATGGTCATTTCTACGTTGCGGGCATCCTAGGCTTCACTCTAGGGCATTGCCCCACCACATCGAATAGCTACGGCCTTATAAGTCAACGCCATAACTATTAAAAGCAATATAAATACAACGGTTTTTCCATTGTATAACAGGAATAATTGCAACCAGTGTGAAAGTGATGGTCATTTCTGCGTTCCGGGCAACCTAGGCTTCACTCTGGGGCGTGGTTCCCCCAGATCGAATAGTTAGGGCCTAAGAAGCCTACGCCAGAAGCATAAAATACAATATAAATGCCACAGTTTTTCCATCGTATAACAGGAATAATTGCAACCAGAGTGAAGGTGATGGCCATTTCTAAGCTCCGGGCAACCTAGGCTTCACTCTAGAGCGTTGCTCCACCAGATCGAATAGCTAGGACCTTAGAAGTCAACGCCAGAAGCACAAAATAAAATAAAAATACAAGAGTTATTCCATCGTATAACAGGAATAATTGCAAACAGTGTGAAAGATATGGTCATTTCTACGTTGCGGGCATCCTAGGCTTCACTCTAGGGCATTGCTCCACCACATCGAATAGCTACGGCCTTAGAAGTCAACGCCATAACTATAAAAAACGATATAAATACAACAGTTTTCCCATTGTATAACAGGAATAATTGCAACCAGTGTGAAAGTGATGGTCATTTCTACGTTCCGGGCAACCTAGGCTTCAGTCTAGGGCATGGTTCCCCCAGATCGAATAGTTAGGGCCTAAGAAGCCTACGCCAGAAGCATAAAATACAATATAAACACCACAGTTTTTCCATCGTATAACGGGAATAATTGCAACCAGAGTGAAGGTGATGGTCATTTCTAAGTTCTGGGCAACCTAGGCTTCACTCTAGAGCGTTGCTCCACCAGATCGAATAGCTAGGACCTTAGAAGTCAACGCCAGAAGCACAAAATAAAATAAAAATACAAGAGTTATTCCATCGTATGACAGGAATAATTACAACCAGTGTGAAAGTAATGGGCATTTCTACGCTCCGTGCAAACTAGGCTTCACTCTAGGGCGTTGGTCCACCCGGCCGAATAGTTAGGGCCTTCGAAAACAACTCCAGACTCATAAAATACAATATAAATACAACAGTTTTTCCACGGTATAAAACGAATAATTGCAACCAGTATGAAAGTTATGGTCATTTCTACGTTACGGGCAACCTAGGCTTCACCCTAGGGCGTTACTCCACCAAATCGAATAGTTAGGGCCTAAGAAGTCAACGCCAGAAGCATAAAATACAAAATAAATACAACAGTTTTTGCATCGTATAACAAGAATAATTGCAACCAGCGTGAGAGTGATGGTCATTTCTACATTCCGGGAAACCTAGGCTTCACTCTAGGGCGTTGCTCCACCAGATCGAATACATAGTGCCATAGAAGTCAACGCCAGAAGCATAAAGTACATTAAAAATCCAACAGTTTGTCCATCGTATAACAGGAGTAATTGCCACCAGTGTGAAAGTGATGGTCATTTCTGCATTCCGGGCAACCTAGGCTTCACTCTAGGGCGTTGCTCCTCCAGATAGAATAGTTAGGGCCCAGGAAGTCAACGCCAGAAGCATAAAATAAAACATAAATACAACAGTTTTTCCCTTGTATAACAGGAATAATTGCAACCAGTGTGAAAGGTATGGTCATTTCTACGTTCCGGGCAACCTAGGCTTCACTCTAGGGCGTTGCTCCACCACATAGGATAGCTGCGGCCTTAGAAGTCAGCGCCAGAAAAATAAAATACAATATAAATACAACAGTATTTCCATCGTATAAAATGAATAATTGCAAACAGTGTGAAAGTAATGGTCATTTCTACGTTCCGGGCAATCTAGACTTCACTCTAGGGCGTTGCTCCACTGGATCGCATAGTTAGGGCCTAAGAAGTCAACGCCAGAAGCATAAAATAAAATAAAAATACAACACTTTTTCCATCGCACTAAATTAATGATTGCAAACATTGTGAAAGTAACGGTCATTTCTACGTTCCGGGCAACCTAGGCTTCACGCTAGAGCGTCGTTCCACCAGATCGAATAGTTAGGGCCTAAGAAGTCTACGCCAGAAGCATAAAATACAATACAGATACAACAGTTTTTCAATCTTATAACAGGAATAATTGCAAACAGTCTGAAAGATATGGTCATTTCTACGTTGCGAGCATCCTAGGCTTCACTCTAGGGCATTGCTCCACCACATCGAATAGCTACGGCCTTAGAAGTCAACGCGATGACTATAAAAAACAATATAAATACAACAGTTTTTCTACTGTATAAAATGAATAATTGCAAACAGTGTGGAGGTAATGGTCATTTCTACCTTCCGGGCAACCTAGGCTTCACTCTAGGGCGTTTCTCCACCACATCGAATAGCTACTGCCTTAGAAGTCAACGTCTGAAGCATAAAATATAATATAAATACAACAGTTTTTCCATCGTATAGAACGTATAATTGCAACCAGTATGAATGTTATGGTCATTCCTACGTTCCGGGCAAAACAGGCTCCACTCTAGGGCGTTGGTCCACCAGATCCAATAGCTAGGGCCTAAGAAGTCAACGCCTCGAGCACCAAATGCAAAATAAATACAACAGCTTTTCCATCGTATAAAACGAATAATTGCAGCAAGTATGAAAGCTATGGTCATTTCTACGTTCCGCGCAACCTAGGCTTCACTCTAGGGCGTTGCTCCACCACATCGAATAGCTCCGGCCTTAGAAGTCAACGCCAGAAGCATAAAATACAATATAAATACAACAGTTTTTGAATCGTATATCAGGAATAATTGCAAACAGTGTGAAAGATAAGGTCATTTCTACGTTGCGGGCATCCTAGGCTTCACTCTAGGGCATTGCTCCACCACATCGAATAGCTAAGGCCTCAGAAGCCAACGCCATAACTATAAAAAACAATATAAATACAACAGTTTTTCCATTGTATAAAATGAATAATTGCAACCAGAGTGAAGGTGATGGTCATTTCTACGTCCCGGGCAACCTAGGCTTCACTCAGGGCCGTTGCTCCACCAGATCGAATAGCTAGGGGCTTAGAAGTGAAAGCTAGAAGCATAAAATAAAATAAAAATACAACAGCTTTTCCATCGTATAGAACGTATAATTGCAACCAGTATGAATGTTATGGTCATTCCTACGTTCCGGGCAACCTAGGCTTCACTCTAGGGTGTTGGCCCACGAGATCCAATAGCTAGGGCTCAAGAAGTCAACGCCAGGAGCACCAAATACAAAATAAATACAACAGCTTTTCCATCGTATAAAACGAATAATTGCAACCAGTATGAAAGCTATGGTCATTTATACGTTCCAGGCAACCTAGGAATCACGCTAGGGCGTTGCTCCACCAGATCGAATAGTTAGGGCCTAACAAGTCAACGCCAGAAGCATAAAATACATTAGAAATACAACAGTTTTACCATCGTATAGCAGGAATAATTGCAACCGGTTTGAAAGATATGGTCATTTCTACGATACGGGCAACCTAGGCTGCACTCTAGGGCGTCGTTCCACCACATCGAATAGCAGCGGCCTTAGAAGTCAACGCCAGAAGCATAAAATACAATATAAATACAACAGTTTTTGAATCGTATAACAGGAATAATTGCAAACAGTGTGAAAGATATGGTCATTTCTACGTTTCGGGCAACCTAGGCCTCACTCTACGGCGATGCTCCATCGGATCGAATATTTAGGGCCTAAGAAGTCAACGCCAGAAGCATAAAATACAATAAAAATACAACAGTTTTTCCATCGTATAACAGGAATAATTGCAAACAGTGTGAAAGTGATGGCCATTTCTACGTTCCGGGCAACCTTGGCTTCATTCTAGGTCGTCGTTCCACCAGATCGAATAGCTACGTCCTTAGAAGTCAACGCCAGAAGCATAAAATACAATATAAATGCGACAGATCTTCCATCGTATAAAATGAATAGTTGCAATCAGTGCGAAAATAATGTATCTTGTCCACGTTCCGTGCAACCTAGGCTTGACTCTCGGGCGTTGCTCCACCAGATCGAATAGGTAGGGCCATAGAAGTCAATGCCCGAATAAAAGAATACAATATAAATACAACAGTTTTTCTATCGTATAAAATGAATAATTGCAAACAGTGTGAAAGTAATGGTCACTTCTACTGCTCGGGCAACTGAGGCTTCACTCTATGGCGTTGTTCTACCAGATCGAATAGCTACGGCCTTAGAAGTCAACGCCAGAAGCATAAAATACAATATAAATACAACAGCTTTTCCATCGTATAAAATGAATAATTGCAAACAGTGTGAAACTAATGGTCATTTCTACGTCCCGGGCAACCTAGGCTTCACTCTAGGGCGTTGCGCCACCACATCGTATAGTTAGGGCCTTAAAAGTCAATGCCAGAGGAATAAAATACAATATAAATACAACAGTTTTTCCATCGTATAAAATGAATAATTGCAAACAGTGTGAAAGTAATGGTCATTTCTACGTTCCGGGCAATCTCGACTTCACTCTAGGGCGTTGCTCCACTGGATGGAATAGTTAGGTCCTAAGAAGTCAACGCCAGATGCATAAAATACAATATAAATGCAACAGCTTTCCATCGTCTAAAACGAATAATTGCAACCAGTGTGAAAGTAATGGCCATTTCAGCGTTACGGGCATCCTAGACTTAACCCTAAGGCATTGCTCCACCAGATCGAATAGATAGGGCCTTAGAAGTCAACGCCAGAAGCATAAAGAACAATAAAAATCCAACAGTTTTTCCATCGCGTAACAGGAATAATTGCAAACAGTGTGAAGGTAATAGTCATGTCTACGCTCCGGTAAACCTTGGCTTCACTCTAGGGCGTTGCTCCACCAGATCGAGTAGTTAGGGCCTTAGACGTCAACGCCAGAAGCATAAAATAAAATAAAAATACAACACTTTTTCCATCGCACTCAATTAATGATTGCAAACATTGTGAAAGTAACTGTCATTTCTACGTTCCGGGCAACCTAGGCTTCACTCTAGGGCGATGCTCCACCGGACCGAATATTTAGGGCCTTAGAAAACAACTCCAGACGCATAAAATACAATAAAAGTACATCAGTTTTTCCATCGTATAACAGGAATAATTGCAACCAGAGTGAAAGTGATGGTCATTTCTACGTTCCGGGCGACCTAGGCTACACTCTAGGGCGTTGCTCCACCAGATCGGATAGCTAGGGCCTTAGAAGTCAACGCCCGAAGCATAAAATACAATAAAAATACAACAGTTTTTCCATCGTATAAAAGGAATAATTGCAACCAGTTCGAAAGTAACGGCCATTTCTACGTTCCGGGCATCCTAGACTTAACACTGAGGCATTGCTCCACTAGATCGAATACATAGGGTCTTAGAAGTCAACGCCAGAAGCATAAAGTACATTAAAAATCCAACAGTTTGTCCATCGTATAACAGGAATAATTGCCACTAGTGTGAAAGTGATGGTCATTTCTGCATTCCGGTCAACCTAGGCTTCACTCTAGGTCGTTGCTCCTCCAGATAGAGTAGCTAGGGCCCAGGAAGTCAACGCCAGAAGCATAAGATACAATATAAATACAACAGTTTTTCCCTTGTATATCAGGAATAATTGCAACCAGTGTGAAAGGTATGGTCATTTCTACGTTCCGGGCAACCTAGGCTTCACTCTAGGGCGTTGCTCCACCACATCGGATGGCTGCGGCCTTAGAAGTCAACGCCAGAAGCATAAAATACAATATAAATACAACAGTTTTTCAATCGTATAACAGGAATAATTGCAAACAGTGTGAAAGATATGGTCATTTCTACGTTGCGGGCATCCTAGGCTTCACTCTAGGGCATTGCTCCACCACATCGAATAGCTACGGCCTTAGAAGTCAACGCCATAACTATAAAAAGCAATATAAATATAACAGTTTTTCCATTGTATAACAGGAATAATTGCAACCAGTGTGAAAGATATAGTCATTTCTACGTTCCGGGCAACCTAGGCTTCACTCTGGGGCGTGGTTCCCCCAGATCGAATAGTTAGGGCCTAAGAAGCCTACGCCAGAAGCATAAAATACAATATAAATGCCACAGTTTTTCCATCGTATAACAGGAATAATTGCAACCAGAGTGAAGGTGATGGCCAGTTCTAAGTTCCGGGCAACCTAGGCTTCACTCTAGAGCGTTTTTCCACCAGATCGAATAGCTAGGACCTTAGAAGTCAACGCCAGAAGCACAAAATAAAATAAAAATACAAGAGTTATTCCATCGTATAACAGGAATAATTGCAAACAGTGTGAAAGTAATGGTCATTTCTACGTTCCGGGCAATCTAGACTTCACTCTAGGGCGTTGCTCCACCGGATCGAATAGTTAGGGCCTTAGAAGTCAACGCCCGAACCATAAAATACAAAATTAATACAACAGTTTTACCATTGTATAAAACGAGTGATTGCAACCCGAGTGAAACTTATGGTCATTTCTACGATCCGTGCAACATAGGATGCACTCTAGGGCGTTGCTCCACCACATCGATTAGCTACGGCCTTAGAAGTCAACGCCAGAAGCATAAAATACAATATAAATACAACAGCTTTTCCATCGTCTAAAACGAAGAACTGCAACCAGTGTGAAAGTAATGGCCATTTCAACGTTACGGGCATCCTAGACTTAACTCTGAGGCATTGCTCCGCCAGATCGAATAGATAGGGCCTTAGAAGTCAACGCCAGAATCATACAGTACAATAAGAATCCAACAGTTTTTCCATCGTATAACAGGAAAAATTGCAAACAGTGTGAAGGTAATAGTCAGTTCTACGCTCCGGTCAACCTAGGCTTCACTCTAGGGCGTTGCTCCACCAGATCGAATAGGTAGGGCCTTAGAAGTCAACGCCAGAAGCATAAAATAAAATAAAAATACAACAGTTGTTCCATCGTATAACAGGAATAATTACAACCTGTGTGAAATTAATGGGCATTTCTACGTTCCGTGCAACCTAGGCTTCACTCTAGGGCGTCGCTCCACCAGGTCGGATAGTTAGAGCCTTAGAAAACAACTCCAGACGCATAAAATGCAAAATTAATAGAACAGTTTTTCCATTGTATAAAACGAATGATTGCAACCAGAGTGAAACTTATGGTCATTTCTACGTTCTGGGCAACCTAGGCCTCACTCTAGGGCGATGCTCCACCGGATCGAATATTTAGGGCCTAAGAAGTCAACGCCAAAAGCATAAAATACAATAAAAATACAACAGTTTTTCCATCGTATAGCATGAATAATTGCAACCAGAGTGAAAGTAATTCTCATTTCTACGTTCCGGGCAACCTAGGCTTCACTCTAGGGCGTTGCACCACCACATCGAATAGTTAGGGCCTTAAAAGTCAACGCCAGAAGCATACAGTACAATAAAAATCCAACAGTTTTTCCATCGTATAACAGGAATAATTGCAAACAGTGTGAAGGTGATAGTAATTTCTACGCTCCGGTCAACCCAGGCTTCACTCTAGGGCGTTGCTCCACCAGATCGAATAGTTAGGGCCTTAGACGTCAACGCCAGAAGCATAAAATAAAATAAAAATACAACAGTTGTTCCATCGTATATCAGGAATAATTACAACCGGTGTGAAAGTAATAGGCATTTCTACGTTCCGTGCAACCTAGGCTTCCCTCTAGGGCGTTGCTACACCAGGTCGGATAGTTAGGGCCTTAGAAAACAACTCCAGACGCATAAAATACAATAAAAGTACATCAGTTTTTCCATCGTATAACAGGAATAATTGCAACCAGAGTGAAAGTGATGGTCATTTCGACGTCCCGGGCGACCTAGGCTACACTCTAGGGCGTTGCTCCACCAGATCGGATAGCTAGGGCCTTAGAAGTCAACGACCGAAGCATAAAATACAATAAAAATACAACAGTTTTTCCATCGTATAAAAGGAATAATTGCAACCAGTGTGAAAGTAATGGTCATTTCTACGTTCCCAGCCACCTAGGCTTCACTCTAGGGCGTTGTTCCTCCAGATCGAATAGCTAGGGCCTAAGAAGTCTACAGCAGAAGCATAAAATACAATATAAATACAACAGTTTTTCCATCGTATAACAGGAATAATTGCAACCAGAGTGAAGGTGTTGGTCATTTCTAAGTTCCGGGCAACCTAGGCTTCACTCTAGAGCGTTGCTCCACCAGATCGAATAGCTAGGGCCTTAGAAGTCAACGCCCGAAGCATAAAATGCTAAATTAATAGAACAGTTTTTCCATTGTATAAAACGAATGATTGCAACCAGAGTGAAACTAATGGTCATTTCTACGTTCTGGGCAACCTAGGCCTCACTCTAGGGCGATGCTCCACCGGATCGAATATTTAGGGCCTAAGAAGTCAACGCCAGAAGCATAAAATACAATAAAAATACAACAGTTTTTCCATCGTATAACAGGAATAATTGCAAACAGTGTGAAAGTGTTGGCCATTTCTACGTTCCGGGCAACCTTGGCTTCATTCTAGGTCGTCGTTCCACCAGATCGAATAGCTACGTCCTTAGAAGTCAACGCCAGAAGCATAAAATACAATATAAATGCGACAGATCTTCCATCGTATAAAATGAATAGTTGCAATCAGTGCGAAAATAATGTATCTTTTCTACGTTCCGTGCAACCTAGGCTTGACTCTAGGTCGTTGCTCCACCAGATCGAATAGGTAGGGCCATAGAAGTCAATGCCCGAATAAAAGAATACAATATAAATACAACAGTTTTTCTATCGTATAAAATGAATAATTGCTAACAGTGTGAAAGTAATGGTCACTTCTACGGCTCGGGCAACTGAGCCTTCACTCTATGGCGTTGTTCTACCAGATCGAATAGCTACAGCCTTAGAAGTCAACGCCAGAAGCATAAAATACAATATAAATACAACAGTTTTTCCATCGTATACAATTAATGATTGCAAACATTGTGAAAGTAACGGTCACTTCTACGTTCCGTGCAACCTAGGCTTCCCTCTAGGGCGTTGCTACACCAGGTCGGATAGTTAGGGCCTTAGAAAACAACTCCAGACGCATAAAATACAATATAAATACAACAGTTTTTCCACGGTATAAAACGAATAATTGCAACCAGTATGAAAGTTATGGTCATTTCTACGTTCCGGGCAACCTAGGCTTCACCCTAGGGCGTTGCTCCACCAGATCGGATAGCTAGGGCCTTAGAAGTCAACGCCCGAAGCATAAAATACAATAAAAATACAACAGTTTTTCCATCGTATAAAAGGAATAATTGCAACCAGTGTGAAAGTAATGGTCATTTCTACGTTCCCAGCCACCTAGGCTTCACTCTAGGGCGTTGTTCCTCCAGATCGAATAGCTAGGGCCTAAGAAGTCTACAGCAGAAGCATAAAATACAATATAAATACAACAGTTTTTCCATCGTATAACAGGAATAATTGCAACCAGAGTGAAGGTGTTGGTCATTTCTAAGTTCCGGGCAACCTAGGCTTCACTCTAGAGCGTTGCTCCACCAGATCGAATAGCTAGGGCCTTAGAAGTCAAGCCAGAAGCACAAAATAAAATAAAAATACAACAGTTATTCCATCGTATAACAGGAATAATTACAACCAGTGTGAAAGTAATGGTCATTTCTACGTTCCCAGCCACCTAGGCTTCACTCGAGGGCGTCGCTCCACCACATCGAATAGCTACGGCCCTAGAAGACAACGCCATAACCATAAAATACAATATAAATACAACAGTCTTTCCATCGTATAAAACGAATAATTGCAACCAGTCTGATAGCTATGGTCATTTCTACGTTCCGGGCAACCTAGGCTTCACCCTAGGGCGTAGCTCCACCAGATCGAATAGTTAGGGCCTAAGAAGTCAATGCCAGAAGCATGAAATACGATATATGTACAACAGTTTTTCCATCGTATAAAATAAGTAATTGCAACCAGTGTGAAAGTAACGGCCATTTCTACGTTCCGGGCATCCTAGACTTAACACTGAGGCATTGCTCCACCAGATCGAATACATAGGGCCTTAGAAGTCAACCCCAGAAGCATAAAATACAATATAAATACAACAGTTTTTCAATCGTATAACAGGAGTAATTGCCACCAGTGTGAAAGTTATGGTCATTTCTGCATTCCGGGCAACCTAGGCTTCACTCTAGGGCGTTGCTCCTCCAGATAGAATAGTTAGGGCCCAGGAAGTCAACGCCAGAAGCATAAAATAAAATATAAATGCAACAGCTTTTCCCTTGTATAACAGGAATAATTGCAACCAGTGTGAAAGGTATGGCTATTTCTACGTTCCGGGCAACCTAGGCTTCACTCTAGGGCGTTGCTCCACCACATCGGATAGCTGCGGCCTTAGAAGTCAACGCCAGAAGCATAAAATACAATATAAATACAACAGTTTTTCAATCGTATAACAGGAGTAATTGCAAACAGTGTGAAAGATATGGTCATTTCTACATTCCGAGCAGCCTAGGCTTCAGTCTAGGGCGTGGTTCCCCCAGATCGAATAATTAGGGCCTAAGAAGCCTACGCCAGAAGCATAAAATACAATATAAATACCACAGTATTTCCATCGTATAACAGGTATAATTGCAACCAGAGTGAAGGTGACGGTCATTTCTAAGTTCCGGGCAACCTAGGCTTCACTCTAGAGCGTTGCTCCGCCAGATCGAATAGCTAGGACCTTAGAAGTCAACGCCAGAAGCATAAAGTACATTAAAAATCCAACAGTTTGTCCATCGTATAACAGGAGTAATTGCCACCAGTGTGAAAGTTATGGTCATTTCTGCATTCCGGGCAACCTAGGCTTCACTCTAGGGCGTTGCTCCTCCAGATAGAATAGCTAGGGCCCAGGAAGTCAACGCCAGAAGCATAAAATAAAATATAAATGCAACAGTTTTTCCCTTGTATAACAGGAATAATTGCAACCAGTGTGAAAGATATGGTTATTTCTACGTTCCGGGCAACCTAGGCTTCACTCTAGGGCGTTGCTCCACCACATCGGATAGCTGCGGTCTTAGAAGTCAACGCCAGAAGCATAACATACAATATAAATACAACAGTTTTTCAATCGTATAACAGGAGTAATTGCAAACAGTGTGAAAGATATGGTCATTTCTACGTTGCGGGCATCCTGGGCTTCACTCTAGGGCGTTGCTCCAACACATCGAATAGCTACGGCCTTAGGAGTCAACGCCAGAGGCATAAAATGCAAAATAAATACAACGGTTTTTCCATCGTATAACAAGAATAATTGCAGCCATTGTGAAAGTGATGGTCATTTCTACATTCCGAGCAGCCTAGGCTTCACTCTAGGGCGTTGTTCCTCCAGATCGAATTGCTAGGGCCTAAGAAGTCTACACCAGAAGCATAAAATACAACATAAATACAACAGTTTTTCCATCGTAAAGCAGGAATAAATGCAACCAGTGTGAAAGTGATGGTCATTTCTACGTTCCGGGCAACCTAGGCTTCAGTCTAGGGCGTGGTTCCCCCAGATCGAATAATTAGGGCCTAAGAAGCCTACGCCAGGAGCATAAAATACAATATAAATGCCACAGTATTTCCGTCGTATAACAGGTATAATTGCAACCAGAGTGAAGGTGACGGTCATTTCTAAGTTCCGGGCAACCTAGGCTTCACTCTAGAGCGTTGCTCCACCAGATCGAATAGCTAGGATCTTAGAAGTCAACGCCAGAAGCATAAAGTACATTAAAAATCCAACAGTTTGTCCATCGTATAACAGGAGTAATTGCCACCAGTGTGAAAGTTATGGTCATTTCTGCATTCCGGGCAACCTAGGCTTCACTCTAGGGCGTTGCCCCTCCAGATAGAATAGTTAGGTCCCAGGAAGTCAACGCCAGAAGCATAAAATAAAATATAAATGCAACAGTTTTTCCCTTGTATAACAGGAATAATTGCAACCAGTGTGAAACGTATGGTCATTTCTACGTTCCGGGCAACCTAGGCTTCACTCTAGGGCATTGCTCCACCACATGGGATAGCTGCGGCCTTAGAAGTCAACGCCAGAAGCATAAAATACAATATAAATACAACAGCTTTTCAATCGTATAACAGGAGTAATTGCAAACAGTGTGAAAGATATGGTCATTTCTACGTTGCGGGCATCCTGGGCTTCACTCTAGGGCATTGCTCCACCACATCGAATAGCTACGGCCTTAGAAGTCAACGCCATAACTATAAAGAACAATATAAATACAACAGTTTTTCCATTGTATAAAATGAATAATTGCAAACAGTGTGGAGTAGTGGTCATTTCTACTTTCCGGGCAACCTAGGCTTCACTCTAGGCCGTTTCTCCACCACATCGAAGAGCTACTGCCTTAGAAGTCAACGTCTGAAGCATAAAATATAATATAAATACAACAGTTTTTCCATCGTATAACACGAATAATTGCAACCAGTGTGAAAGACATGGTCATTTCTACGGTCCGGGTAACCTCGGCTTCACTCTAGGGCGTTGCTCCAACACATCGAATAGCTACGGCCTTAGGAGTCAACGCCAGAGGCATAAAATACAAAATAAATACAACAGTTTTTCCATCGTATAACAAGAATAATTGCAGCCATTGTGAAAGTGATGGTCATTTCTACATTCCGAGCAGCCTAGGCTTCACTCTAGGGCGTTGTTCCTCCAGATCGATTTGCTAGGGCCTAAGAAGTCTACACCAGAAGCATAAAATACAACATAAATCCAACAGTTTTTCCATCGTATAACAGGAATAATTGCAACCAGTGTGAAAGTGATGGTCATTTCTACGTTCCGGGCAACCTAGGCTTCAGTCTAGGGCGTGGTTCCCCCAGATCGAATAATTAGGGCCTAAGAAGCCTACGCCAGAAGCATAAAATACAATTAAATACCACAGTATTTCCATCGTATAACAGGTATAATTGCAACCAGAGTGAAGGTGATGGTCATTTCTAAGTTCCGGGCAACCTAGGCTTCACTCTAGAGCGTTGCTCCACCAGATCGAATAGCTAGGACCTTAGAAGTCAACGCCAGAAGCACAAAATGAAATAAAAATACAACAGTTATTACATCGTATAAAAGGAATAATTACAACCAGCGTGAAAGTAATGGGCATTTCTACGTTCCGTGCAACCTAGGCTTCACTCCAGGGCGTTGGTCCACCAGGTCGAATAGTTAGGGCCTTAGAAAACAACTTCAGACGCATAAAATACAATATAAATACAACAGTTTTTCCACGGTATAAAACGAATAATTGCAACCAGTATGAAAGTTATGGTCATCTCTACGTTCCGGGCAACCTAGGCCTCACCCTAGGGCGTTGCTCCACCAGATCGAATAGTTAGGGCCTAAGAAGTCAATGCCAGAAGCATAAAATACGATATATGTACAACAGTTTTTCCATCGTATAAAACGAGTAATTGCAACCAGTGTGAAGGTAACGGCCATTTCTACGTTCCGGGCATCCTAGACTTAACACTGAGGCATTGCTCCACCAGATCGAATACATAGGGCCTTAGAAGTCAACGCCAGAAACATAAAGTACATTAAAAATCCAACAGTTTGTCCATCGTATAACAGGAGTAATTGCCACCAGTGTGAAAGTTATGGTCATTTCTGCATTCCGGGCAACCTAGGCTTCACTCTAGGGCGTTGCTCCTCCAGATAGAATAGTTAGGGCCCAGGAAGTCAACGCCAGAAGCATAAAATAAAATATAAATACAACAGTATTTCCCTCGTATAACAGGAATAATTGCAACCAGTGTGAAAGGTATAGTCATTTCTACGTTCCGGGCAACCTCGGCTTCACTCTAGGGCGTTGCTGCACCATATCGAATAGCTACGGCCTTCGGAGTCAACGCCAGAGTCATAAAATACAAAATAAATACAACAGTTTTTCCATCGTATAACAAGAATAATTGCAACCAGTGTGAAAGTGATGGTCATTTCTACGTTCCGGGCAACCTAGGCTTCACTCTAGGGCGTTGTTCATCCAGATCGAATAGCTAGGGCCTAAGAAGTCTACACCAGAAGCATAAAACACAACATAAATACAACAGTTTTTTCATCGTATAACAGGAATAATTGCAACCAGTGTGAAAGTGATGGTCATTTCTACGTTCCGGGCAACCTAGGCTTCAGTCTAGGGCGTGGTTCCCCCAGATCGAATAGTTAGGGCCTAAGAAACCTACGCCAGAAGCATAAAATACAATATAAATACCACAGTTTTTCCATCGTATAACAGGCATAATTGCTACCAGAGTGAAGGTGATGGTCATTTCTAAGTTCCGGGCAACCTAGGCTTCACCCTAGGGCGTTGCTCCACCAGATCGAATAGTTAGCGCCTAAGAAGTCAACGCCAGAAGCACAAAACACAATAGAAATACAACAGTTTTTCCATCGTATAACAGGAATAATTGCAACCAGTGTGAAAGCTAGGGTCATTTCTCCGTTCCGGGCAACCTAGGCTTCACTCGAGGGCGTTGCTCCACCACATCGAATAACTACGGCCCTAGAAGACAACGCCATAACTATAAAATACAATATAAATACAACAGTCTTTCCATCGTATAAAACGAATTATTGCAACCAGTCTGATAGTTATGGTCATTTCTACTTTCCGGGAAACCTAGGCTTCACCCTAGGGCGTTGCTCCACCAGATCGAATAGTTAGGGCCTAAGAAGTTTTCCATCGTATAAAATGAGTAATTGCAACCAGTGTGAAAGTAACGGCCATTTCTACGTTCCGGGCATCCTAGACTTAACACTGAGGCATTGCTCCACCAGATCGAATACATAGGGCCTTAGGAGTCAACGCCAGAAGCATAAAGTACATTAAAAATCCAACAGTTTGTCCATCGTATAACAGGAATAATTGCCACCAGTGTGAAAGTTATGGTCATTTCTGCACTCCGGGCAACCTAGGCTTCACTCTAGGGCGTTGCTCCTCCAGATAAAATAGGTGGGGCCCAGGTAGTCAACGCCAGAAGCATAAAATACAATATAAATACATCAGTTTTTCCATCGTATAACAAGAATAATTGCAACCAGTGTGAAAGACACGGTCATTTCTACGATCCGGGCAACCTAGGCTTCACTCTAGGGCGTTGCTCCACCACATGGAATTGCTACGGCCTTAGGAGTCAACGCCAGAGGCATAAAATACAAAATAAATACAACAGTTTTTCCATCGTATAACAAGAATAATTGCAACCATTGTGAAAGTGATGGTCATTTCTACATTCCCGGCAACCTAGGCTTCACTCTAGGGCGTTGCTCCACCAGATCGTATAGTTAGAGCCTAAGAAGTCAACGCCAGAAGCATAAAATACAATATAAGTACAACAGTTTTTCCCTTGTATAACAGGAATAATTGCAACCAGTGTGAAAGTGATGGTCATTTCTACGTTCCGGGCAACCTAGGCTTCAGTCTAGGGCGTGGTTCCCCCAGATCGAATAGTTAGGGCCTAAGAAGACTACGCCAGAAGCATAAAATACAATATAAATACCACAGTTTTTCCATCGTATAACAGGAATGATTGCAACCAGAGTGAAGGTGATGGTCTTTTCTAAATTCCGGGCAACCTAGGCTTCACTCTAGAGCGTTGCTCCACCAGATCGAATAGCTAGGACCTTAGTAGTCAATGCCAGAAGCATAAAATACAATAGAAATACAACAGTTTTTCCATCGTGTAACAGGAATAATTGCAACCAGTGTGAAAGATATGGTCATTTCTACGGTACGGGCAACCTAGGCTTCACTCTAGGGCGTCATTCCACTTGATCGAATAGTTAGGGCCTAAGAAGTCTACGCCAGAAGCATATAATACAATACAACTACAACAGCTTTTCCATCGTATAACAGGGATAATTGCAACCAGTGTGAAAGGTATGGTCATTTCTACGTTCCGGGCAACCTAGGCTTCACTCTAGGGCGTTGCTCCACCACATCGAATAGCTGCGGCCTTAGAAGTCAACGCCAGAAGCATAAAATACAATATAAATACAACAGTTTTTCAATCGTATAACAGGAATAATTGCAAAGAGTGTGAAAGCTATGGCCATTTCTACGTTCCGGGCAACCTAGGCTTCACTCTAGGGCGTTGTTCCTCCAGATCGAATAGCTAGGGCCTAAGAAGTCTCCACCAGAAGCATAAAATACAATATAAATACAACAGTTTTTCCATCGTATAACAGGAATAATTGCAACCAGTGTGAAAGTGATGATCATTTCTACGTTCCGTGCAACCTAGGCTTCACTCTAGGGCGTTGCTCCTCCAGATAGAATAGTTAGGGCCTTAGAAGTCAACGCCCGAAGCATAAAATACAAAATCAATAAAACAGCTTTTCCATTGTATAAAACGAATAATTGCAACCAGTGTGAATGTTGTGGTCATTTCTACGTGCCGTGCAACCTAGGTTTTGCTCCAGGGCGTTGCTCCACCACATCGAATAGTTAGGGCCTTATAAGTCAACGCCAGACGCATAAAGTACAGTATAAATACAACAGTTTCTCCATCGTATAAAACGAATATTTGCAACCAGTATGAATGTTAGGGTCATTTGTACGTTCGGAGCAACCTAGGCTTCACTCTAGGGCGTTGCTCCACCAGATCGAATAGTTAGGGCCTAAGAAGTCTACGCCAGAAGCATAAAGTACAATAAAAATACAACAGTTTTTCTATCGTATAGCACGAATAATTGCAGCCAGAGTGAAAGTAATGGTCATGTCTACGTTTCGGGCATCCTGGGCTTCACTCTAGGGCGTTGCTCAACCAGATCGAATAGCTAGGGCCTTAGAAGTCGACGCCCGAAACATAAAATACAGTAAAAACACAACAGTTTGTCCATCGTATAACAGGAATAATTACAACCAGAGAGAAGGTGATGGACATTTCTACGCTCCGGGCAACCTAGAATTCACACTAGGGCGTTGCTCCACCTGGTCGAATGATTGGGGCCTTAGAAGTCAACGCCCGAAGCATAAAATACAAAATAAATAGAACAGTTTTTCCATTGTATAAAACGAACAATTGAAACCAGTGTGAAAGTTATGGTCATTTCTACGTTCCACGCAACCTAGGCTTCACCCCTGGTTGTTGCTCCACCAGATCGAATAGTTAGGGCCTAAGAAGTCAACGCCAGAAGCTTAAAATACAATATAAATACAACAGTTTTTCCATCATATAAAACGAATAATAGCAACCAGGGTGAAAGTTGTGATCATTTCTATGTTCCGCGCAAACTATGCTTCACTCTAGGGCGTTGCTCCACCAGATCGAATAGTTAGGGCCTTAGAAGTCAACGCCCGAAACATAAAATACAAAATTAATAGAACAGTTTTTCCGTTGTATAAAACGAATAATTGCAACCAGTGTGAAAGTGATGGTCATTTCTACGGTCCGGGCAACCCCGGCTTCACTCTAGGGCGCTGTTCCACCAGATCGAATAGTTAGGGCCTTAGAAGTCAACGCCAGAAGCATAAAATACAGTATAAATACAACAGTTTTTCCATCGTATGAAACGAATAATTGCAACCAGTATGAAAGCTATGGTCATTTCTACGTTCGGAGCAACCTAGGCTTCACTCTAGGGCGTTGCTCCACCAGATCGAATGGTTAGGGCCTAAGAAGTCAACGCCAGAAGCATAAAATACAATATAAATACAACAGTTTTTCCATCGTATAGAATGAATAATTACAAACAGTGTGAAAGTAATGGTCATTTCTACGTTCCGGGTAATCTAGGCTTCACTCTAGGGCGTTGCTCCACCAGATCAAATAGTTAGGGCCTCAGAAGTCAACGCCCGACGCATAAAATACAATAAAAATACGACAGTTTTTCCATCGTACAACAGGAATAATTACAACCAGAGTGAAGGTGATGGACATTTCTACGCTCCGGGCAACCTAGGATTCACACTAGGGCGTTGCTCCACCAGATCGAATAGTTAGGGCCTTAGAAGTCAACGCCCGAAGCATAAAATACAAATTCAATAAAACAGATTTTCAATTGTATAAAACGAATAATTGCAACCAGTGTGAATGTTGTGGTCATTTCTACGTGCCGTGCAACCTAGGTTTTGCTCCAGGGCGTTGCTCCACCACATCGAATAGTTAGGGCCTTATAAGTCAACGCCAGACGCATAAAGTACAGTATAAATACAACAGTTTCTCCATCGTATAAAACGAATATTTGCAACCAGTATGTATGTTAGGGTCATTTGTACGTTCGGAGCAACCTAGGCTTCACTCTAGGGCGTTGCTCCACCAGATCGAATAGTTAGGGCCTAAGAAGTCTGCGCCAGAAGCATAAAATACAATAAAAATACAACAGTTTTTCTATCGTATAGCATGAATAATTGCAGCCAGAGTGAAAGTAATGGTCATGTCTACGTTTCGGGCATCCTAGGCTTCACTCTAGGGCGTTGCTCAACCAGATCGAATAGCTAGGGCCTTAGAAGTCGACGCCCGAAACATAAAATACAGTAAAAATACAACAGTTTTTCCATCGTATAAAACGAATAATTGCAGCCAGTGTGAAAGTAATGGTCATATCTACGTTCCGGGCAACCTAGGCTTGACACTAGGGCCTTGCTCCAACAGATCGAATTGTTGGGGCCTTAGAAGTCAACGCCCGAAGCATTAAATACAAAATTAATAGAACAGTTTTTCCATTGCAAGAAACGAATAATTGCAACCAGTGTGAAAGTTATGGTCATATCTACGTTCCGTGCAACCTTGGCTTCACTCTAGGCCGTTGCTCCACCAAATCGAATAGCTACGGCCATAGAAGTCAACGCCAGAAGCATAAAAAGCAATATAAATACAACAGTCTTTCCATCGTGTAAAATGAATAATTGCAAACATTGTGAAAGTAACGGTCATTTCTGCGTTCCAGGCAACCTTGGCTGCACTCTAGGGCGTTGCTCCACCAGATCGAATAGTTAGGGCCTTCGAAGTCAACGCCAGATGCATAAAATACAATGTACATACAACAGTTTTTCCAGCGTATAACGGGAATAATTGCAACCAGAGTGAAAGTAATGGTCATTTCTACGTTCGGAGCAGCCTAGGCTTCATTCTAGGGCGTTGGTCCACCAGATCCAATAGTTAGGGCCTAAGAAGTCAACGCCAGAAGCACCAAATACAAAATAAATGCAACAGTTTTTCCATCGTATAAAACGAATAATTGCAACCAGTGTGAAAGTAATGGTCATATCTACGTTCCGGGCAACATAGGCTTGACACTATGGCGTTGCTCAACCAGATCGAATAGTCGGAGCCTTGGCTGACAACGCCCGAAGCATTAAATACAAAATTAATAGAACAGTTCTTCCATTGCATGAAACGAATAATTGCAACCAGTGTGAAAGTTATGGTCATATCTACGTTCCGTGCAACCTTGGCTTCACTCTAGGGCGCTGCTCCACCAAATCGAATAGCTACGGCCATAGGAGTCAGCGTCAGAAGCATAAAAAGCAATATAAGTATAACAGCTTTCCATCGTATAAAATGAATAATTGCAAACATTGTGAAAGTAACGGTCATTTCTACGTTCCGGGAACCTTGGCTTCACTCTAGGGCGTTGCTACACCAGATCGAACTGTTAGGGTCTAAGAAGTCAACGCCAGAAGCTTAAAATACAATATAAATACAACAGTTTTTCCATCATATAGAACGAATAATAGCAACCAGGGTGAAAGTTGTGATCATTTCTATGTTCCGCGCAACCTATGCTTCACTCAAGGGCGTTGCTCCACCAGATCGAATAGTTAGGGCCTAAGAAGTCTACGCCAGCAGCATAAAATACAATAAAAATACAACAGTTTTTCTATCGTATAGCACGAATAATTGCAGCCAGAGTGAAAGTAATGGTCATGTCTACGTTTCGGGCATCCTGGGCTTCACTCTAGGGCGTTGCTCAACCAGATCGAATAGCTAGGGCCTTAGAAGTCGACGCCCGAAACATAAAATACAGTAAAAACACAACGGTTTGTCCATCGTATAACAGGAATAATTACAATCAGAGTGAAGGTGATGGACATTTCTACGCTCCGGGCAACCTAGAATTCACACTAGGGCGTTGCTCCACCTGGTCGAATAGTTGGGGCCCTAGAAGTCAACGCCCGAAGCATAAAACACAAAATAAATAGAACAGTTTTTCCATTGTATAAAACGAACAATTGAAACCAGTGTGAAAGTTATGGTCATTTCTACGTTCCACGCAACCTAGGCTTCACCCCTGGGCGTTGCTCCACCAGATCGAATAGTTAGGGCCTAAGAAGTCAATGCCAGAAGCATAAAATACGATATATGTACAACAGCTTTCCATCGCATAAAATGAGTAATTGCAACCAGTGTGAAAGTAACGGACATTTCTACGTTCCGGGCATCCTAGACTTAACACTGAGGCATTGCTCCAACAGATCTAATACATAGGGCCTTAGAAGTCAACGTCAGAAGCATAAAGTACATTAAAAATCCAACAGTTTGTCCATCGTATAACAGGAATAATTGCCACCAGTGTGAAAGTGATGGTCATTTCTGCATTCCGGGCAACCTAGGCTTCACTCTAGGGCGTTGCCCCTCCAGATGGAATAGTTAGGGCCTGAGAAGTCAACTCCAGAAGCATAAAATACAACATAAGTACAACAGTTTTTCCATCGTATAAAATGAATAATTGCAAACATTGTGAAAGTAACGGTCATTTCTACGTTCCGGGCAACCTTGGCTTCACTCTAGGGCGTTGCTACACCAGATCGAACTGTTAGGGCCTAAGAAGTCAACGCCAGAAGCTTAAAATACAATATGAATGCAACAGTTTTTCCATCATATAAAACGAATAATAGCAACCAGGGTGAAAGTTGTGATCATTTCTATGTTCCGCGCAAACTATGCTTCACTCTAGGGCGTTGCTCCACCAGATCGAATAGTTAGGGCCTTAGAAGTCAACGCCCGAAACATAAAATACAAAATTAATAGAACAGTTTATCCTTTGTATAAAACGAATAATTGCAACCAGTGTGAAAGTGATGGTCATTTCTACGGTCCGGGCAACCCCGGCTTCACTCTAGGGCGCTGTTCCACCAGATCGAATAGTTAGGGCCTTAGAAGTCAACGCCAGAAGCATAAAATACAAAATTAGTACAACAGTTTTTCCATTGTATAAAACGAATAATTGCAACCAGTATGAAAGCTATGGTGATTTCTACGTTCGGAGCAACCTAGGCCTCACTCTAGGGCGTTGCTCCACCAGATCGAATGGTTAGTGCCTAAGAAGTCAACGCCAGAAGCATAAAATACAATAAAAATACAACAGTTTTTCCATCGTATAGCATGAATAATTGCAAGCAGAGTGAAAGTAATGGTCATGTCTACGTTTCGGGCATCCTAGGCTTCACTCTAGTGCGTTGCTCCACCAGATCGAATGGATAGGGCCTATGAAGTCAACGCTAGAAGCATAAAATACAATATAAATACAACAGTTTTTTCATCGTATAAAAAGAATAATTGCAACCAGTGTGAAAGTAATGGTCATATCTACGTTCCGGGCAACCTAGGCTTGACACTATGGCGTTGCTCCACCAGATCGAATAGTCGGGGCCTTGGCAGTCAACGCCCGAAGCATTAAATACAAAATTAATAGAACAGTTTTTCCATTGCATGAAACTAATAATTGCAACCAGTGTGAAAGTTATGGTTATATCTACGTTTCGTGCAACCTTGGCTTCACTCTAGGGCGCTGCTCCACCAAATCGAATAGCTACGGCCATAGGAGTCAGCGTCAGAAGCATAAAAAGCAATATAAGTATAACAGCTTTCCATCGTATAAAATGAATAATTGCAAACATTGTGAAAGTAACGGTCATTTCTACGTTCCGGGCAACCTTGGCTTCACTCTAGGGCGTTGCTACACCAGATCGAACTGTTAGGGTCTAAGAAGTCAACGCCAGAAGCTTAAAATACAATATAAATACAACAGTTTTTCCATCATATAAAACGAATAATAGCAACCAGGGTGAAAGTTGTGATCATTTCTATGTTCCGCGCAACCTATGCTTCACTCTAGGGCGTTGCTCCACCAGATCGAATAGTTAGGGCCTAAGAAGTCTACGCCAGAAGCATAAAATACAATAAAAATACAACAGTTTTTCTATCGTATAGCACGAATAATTGCTGCCAGAGTGAAAGTAATGGTCATGTCTACGTTTCGGGCATCCTGGGCTTCACTCTAGGGCGTTGCTCAACCAGATCGAATAGCTAGGGCCTTAGAAGTCGACGCCGAAACATAAAATACAGTAAAAACACAACAGTTTGTCCATCGTATAACAGGAATAATTACAATCAGAGTGAAGGTGATGGACATTTCTACGCTCCGGGCAACCTAGAATTCACACTAGGCCGTTGCTCCACCTGGTCGAATAGTTGGGGCCCTAGAAGTCAACGCCCGAAGCATAAAACACAAAATAAATAGAACAGTTTTTCCATTGTATAAAACGAACAATTGAAACCAGTGTGAAAGTTATGGTCATTTCTACGTTCCACGCAACCTAGGCTTCACCCCTGGGCGTTGCTCCACCAGATCGAATAGTTAGGGCCTAAGAAGTCAATGCCAGAAGCATAAAATACGATATATGTACAACAGCTTTCCATCGCATAAAATGAGTAATTGCAACCAGTGTGAAAGTAACGGACATTTCTACGTTCCGGGCATCCTAGACTTAACACTGAGGCATTGCTCCACCAGATCTAATACATAGGGCCTTAGAAGTCAACGCCAGAAGCATAAAGTACATTAAAAATCCAACAGTTTGTCCATCGTATAACAGGAATAATTGCCACCAGTGTGAAAGTGATGGTCATTTCTGCATTCCGCGCAACCTAGGCTTCACTCTAGGTCGTTGCCCCTCCAGATGGAATAGTTAGGGCCTAAGAAGTCAACTCCAGAAGCATAAAATACAACATAAGTACAACAGTTTTTCCATCGTATAAAATGAATAATTGCAAACATTGTGAAAGAAACGGTCATTTCTACGTTCCGGGCAACCTTGGCATCACTCTAGGGCGTTGCTACACCAGATCGAACTGTTAGGGCCTAAGAAGTCAACGCCAGAAGCTTAAAATACAATATAAATACAACAGTTTTTCCATCATATAAAACGAATAATAGCAACCAGGGTGAAAGTTGTGATCATTTCTATGTTCCGCGCAAACTATGCTTCACTCTAGGGCGTTGCTCCACCAGATCGAATAGTTAGGGCCTTAGAAGTCAACGCACGCAACATAAAATACAAAATTAATAGAACAGTTTTTCCGTTGTATAAAACGAATAATTGCAACCAGTGTGAAAGTGATGGTCATTTCTACGGTCCGGGCAACCCCGGCTTCACTCTAGGGCGCTGTTCCACCAGATCGAATAGTTAGGGCCTTAGAAGTCAACGCCAGAAGCATAAAATACAAAATTAGTACAACAGTTTTTCCATTGTATAAAACGAATAATTGCAACCAGTGTGAAAGTGATGGCCATTTCTACGTTCCGGGCAACCCAGGCTTCACTCTAGGGCGCTGTTCCACCAGATCGAATAGTTAGGTCCTTAGAAGTCAACGCCAGAAGCATAAAATACAGTATAAATACAACAGTTTTTCCATCGTATGAAACGAATAATTGCAACCAGTATGAAAGCTATGGTCATTTCTACGTTCGGAGCAACCTAGGCTTCACTCTAGGGCGTTGCTCCACCAGATCGAATGGTTAGGGCCTAAGAAGTCAACGCCAGAAGCACAAAATACAATATAAATACAACAGTTTTTCCATCATATAAAACGAATAATAGCAACCAGTGTGAATGTTATGATCATTTCTACGTTCCGCGCAACCTATGCTTCACTCTAGGGCGTTGCTCCACCAGATCGAATAGTTAGGGCCTTAGAAGTCAACGCCCGAAGCATAAAATACAAAATTAATAGAACAGTTTTTCCATTGTATAAGACGAATAATTGCCACCAGTGTGAAAGTGATGGTCATTTCTGCATTCCGGGCAACCTAGGCTTCACTCTAGGGCGTTGCTCCTCCAGATGGAATAGTTAGGGCCTAAGAAGTCAACTCCAGAAGCATAAAATACAACATAAGTACAACAGTTTTTCCATCGTATAAAATGAATAATTGCAAACATTGTAAAGTAACGGTCATTTCTACGTTCCGGGCAACCTTGGCTTTACTCTAGGGCGTTGCTACACCAGATCGAACTGTTAGGGCCTAAGAAGTCAACGCCAGAAGCTTAAAATACAATATAAATACAACAGTTTTTCCATCATGTAAAACGAATAATAGCAACCAGGGTGAAAGTTCTGATCATTTCTATGTTCCGCGCAACCTATGCTTCACTCTAGGGCGTTGCTCCACCAGATCGAATAGTTAGGGCCTTAGAAGTCAACGCCCGAAACATAAAATACAAAATTAATAGAACAGTTTTTCCGTTGTATAAAACGAATAATTGCAACCAGTGTGAAAGTGATGGTCATTTCTACAGTCCGGGCAACCCCGGCTTCACTCTAGGGCGCAGTTCCACCAGATCGAATAGTTAGGGCCTTAGAAGTCAACGCCAGAAGCATAAAATACAGTATAAATACAACAGTTTTTCCATCGTATGAAACGAATAATTGCAACCAGTATGAAAGCTATGGTCATTTCTACGTTCAGAGCAACCTAGGCTTCACTCTAGGGCGTTGCTCCACCAGATCGAATAGTTAGGGCCTTAGAAGTCAACGCCCGAAGCATAAAATACAAAATTAATAGAACAGTTTTTCCATTGTATAAGACGAATAATTGCAACCAGTGTGAAAGTGATGGTCATTTCTACGTTCCGGGCAACCCAGGCTTCACTCTAGGGCGCTGTTCCACCAGATCGAATAGTTAGGGCCTTGGAAGTCAACACCAGAAGCCTAAAATACAGTATAAATACAACAGTTTTTTCATCGTGTGAAACGAATAATTGCAACCAGTATGAAAGCTATGGTCATTTCTACGTTCGGAGCAACCTTGGCCTCACTCTAGGGCGTTGCTCCACCAGATCGGATGGTTAGTGCCTAAGAAGTCAACGCCAGAAGCATAAAATACAATAAAAATACAACAGTTTTTCCATCGTATAGCATGAATTATTGCAACCAGAGTGAAAGTAATGGTCATGTCTACGTTTCGGGCATCCTAGGCTTCACTCTAGGGCGTTGCTCCACCAGATCGAATGCATAGGGCCTATGAAGTCAACGCTAGAAGCATAAAATAGAATATAAATACAACAGTTTTTCCATCGTATAAAAAGAATAATTGCAACCAGTGTGAAAGTAATGGTCATATCTACGTTCCGGGCAACCTAGGCTTGACACTATGGCGTTGCTCCACCAGATCGAATAGTCGGGGCCTTGGCAGTCAACGCCCGAAGCATTAAATACAAAATTAATAGAACAGTTTTTCCATTGCATGAAACTAATAATTGCAACCAGTGTGAAAGTTATGGTCATATCTACGTTCCGTGCAACCTTGGCTTCACTCTAGGGCGCTGCTCCACCAAATCGAATAGCTACGGCCATAGGAGTCAACGCCAGAAGCATAAAAAGCAATATACGTACAACAGTTTTTCCATCGTATAAAATGAATAATTGCAAACATTGTGAAAGTAACGGTCATTTCTACGTTCCGGGAAACCTTGGCTTCACTCTAGGGCGTTGCTACACCAGATCGAACTGTTAGGGCCTAAGAAGTCAACTCCAGAAGCATAAAATACAAAATAGATACAACAGCTTTTCCACCGTATATAATGTATATTTGCAAACAGTGTGAAGGCAATGGTCATTTCTACGTTCCGGGCAACCTAGGCTTCACCCTAGGGCGTTGCTCCACCTGATCGAATAGCTACGCCCTTAGAAGTCAACGCCTGAAGTATAATATATAATATAAGTACAACAGTTTTTCCATCGTATAACAGGAATAATTGCAACCAGTGTGAAAGACATGGTCATTTCTACGTTCCGGGCAACCTAGGCTTCACTCTAGGGCGTTGCTCCACCACATCGAATAGCGACGGCCTTAGGAGTCAACGCCAGAGGCATAAAATACAAAATAAGTACAACAGTTTTTCGATCGTATAATAAGAATAATTGCAACCAGTGTGAAAGTGATGGTCATTTCTACATTCCGGGCAACCTAGGCTACACTCTAGGGCGTTGCTCCGCCAGATCGAATAGATAGGGCCTAAGAAGTCAACGCCAGAAGCATAAAATACAATATAAATACAACAGTTTTTCACTTGTATAACAGGAATAATTGCAACCAGTGTGAAAGCTATGGTCATTTCTACGTACCGGGCAATCTAGGCTTCACTCTAGGACGTTGCTCCACCACATCGAATAGTTAGGGCATCAGAAGTCAATGCCAGAAGCATAAAATGCAATATAAATACAACTGTTTTTCCACTGTATAATATGAATAATTGCAAACAGTGTGAAAGATATGGTCATTTCTACGTTCCGCGCAACCTAGGCTTCACCCTAGGGCGTTGCTCCACCTGAACGAATAGTTAGGGCCTAAGAAGTCAACGCCAGAAGCATAAAATACGATATATGTACAACAGTTTTTCCATCGTATAAAACGAATAATTGCAACCAGTGTGAAAGTAATAGCCATTTCTACGTTGCGGGCATCCTAGACTTAACTCTGAGGCATTGCTACACCAGATCGAATACATAGGGCCTTAGAAGCCAACGCCAGAAGTATAATGTACATTAAAAATTCAACAGTTTGTCCATCGTATAACAGGAATAATTGCCTCCAGTGTGAAAGTGATGGTCATTTCTGCATTCCGCGCAACCTAGACTTCACTCTAGGGCGTTGCTCCTCCAGATAGAATAGTTAGGGCCCAGGAAGTCAACGCCAGAAGCATAAAATACAATATAAATACAACAGTTTGCTACTTGTATAACAGGAATAATTGCAACCAGTGTGAAAGCTATGGTCATTACTACGTTCGGGGCAACCTAGGCTTCACTCTAGGGCGTTGCTCCACCACATCGAATAGCTGCGGCCTTAGAAGTCAACGCCAGAAGCATAAAATACAATATAAATACAACAGTTTTTCAATCGTATAACAGGAATAATTGCAAACAGTGTGAAAAATATGGTCATTTGTACGTTGCGGACATCCTAGGCTTCACTCTAGGGCATTGCTCCACCACATCGAATAGCTACTGCCTTAGAAGTCAACGCCATAACTATAAAAAACAATATAAATACAACAGTTTCTCCATTGTATAAAATGAATAATTGCAAACAGTGTGGAGGTAATGGTCATTTCTTCTTTCCGGGCAACCTAGGCTTCAATCTAGGGCGTTTCTCCACCACATCGAATAACTACGCACTTAGAAGTCAACGCCTGAAGCATAAAATATTATATAAGTACAACAGTTTTTCCGTCGTATAACAGGAATAATTGCAACCAGTGTGAAAGGCATGGTCATTTCTACGTTCCAGGCAACCTAGGCTTCACTCTAGGGCGTTGCTCCACCACATCGAATAGTTAGGGCCCAAGAACTTAACGCCAGAAGCGTAAAGTACAATAAAAATACAACAGCTTTTCCATCGTATGAAACGGATAATTGCAACCAGTGTGAAAGTTATGGTCATTTCTACGTTCCGGGCAACCTCGGCTTGACTCCAGGTCGTTGCTCCACCAGGTCGAATAGTTAGGGCCTTAGAAGTCACCGCCCGAAGCATAAAATACAATAAAGGTACAATAGTTTTTCCATCGCATAAAATGAATAATTGCAAACACTGTGAAGGTACTGGTCATTTCTACATTCCGGGTAACCTAGGCTTCACTTTACGGCGTTGCTCCGCCAGATCGAATAGTTAGGGCCTTAGAAGTCAACGCCCGAAGCATAAAAGACAAAATAAATAGAACAGTTTTTCCATTGTATAAAACGAATAATTGCAACCAGTGTGAAAGTACTGGTCATTTCTACATTCCAGGCAACCTAGGCCTCACTCTAGGGCGTTGCTCCACCAGATCGAATAGCTAGGGACTTAGAAGTCAACGCCAGAAGCATAAAATACAATATAAGTACAACAGTTTTTCCATCGTATAAAATGAATAATTGCAAACAGTGTGAAAGTAATGGTCATTTCTACGTTCCGGGTAATCTAGGCTTCACTCTAGGGAGTTGCTCCACCAGATCGAATAGTTAGGGCCTAAGAAGTTAACGCCAGAAGCATATAATACGATATATGTACAACAGCTTTTCCATCGTATAAAACGAATAATTGCAACCTGTGTGAAAGTAATGGTCATTACTACGTTCCGGGCAACCTAGGCATCACTCTAGGGCGTTGTGCCACCAGATCGAATAGTTAGGGCCTAAGAAGTCAACGCCGGAAGCATAAAATACGATATAAATACAACAGTTTTTCCACCGTATAAAACGAATAATTGCAACCAGTATGCAAGTTATGGGCATTTCTACGTTCCGGGCAACCTAGGCTTCACACTAGGGCGTTGCTCCACCAGATCGAATAGTTAGGGCCTTAGACGTCAACGCCAGAAGCATAAAATACAATATAGATACAACAGTCTTTCCATCGTATAAAACGATTAATTGCAACCAGTGTGAAAGTTATGGTCATACCTACGTTCCGGGCAAACTAGGCTTCACTCTAGGGCGTAGCTCCGCCAGATAGAATAGCTAGGGCCTTAGAAGTCAACGCCATAAGCGTAAAATACAATATAAATGCAACAGCTTTTCCATCGTATAACAGGAGTAATTGCAAATAGTGTGAAAGTTATTATCATTTCTACGTTCCGGGCACCCTGGGCTTCACTCTAGGGCGTTTGTGCACCAGATCGAATAGCTAGGACCTTAGAAGTCAACGCCAGAAGCATAAAATACAATAAAAATACAACAGGTTTTCAATCGTATAGCATGCATAATTGCCACCAGTGTGAAGGCAATGGTCATTTGTACATTCCGGACAACCTAGGCTTCACTCTAGGGCGTTGGTCCACCAGATCCAATAGTTAGGGCCTAAGAAGTCAACGCCAGAAGCATAAAATACAATAAAAATACTATAGATTTTCAATCGTATAGCATGAAGGATTGCAACCAGTGTGAAAGTAATGGTCATTTCTACGTTCCGGGCAACCTAGGCCTCGCTCTAGGGCGTTGCTCCACCAGATCGAATAGCTAGGGACTTAGAAATCAACTCCAGAAGCATAAAATACGATATACGTAAAACATCTTTTCCATCGTATAACAGGAATAATTGCAAACAGTGTGAAGGTAATGGTCATTTCTACGCTCCGGTCAACCTAGGCTTCACTCTAGGGCGTTGCTCCCCCACATCGAATAGTTAGGGCCTTAAAAGAAAATGCCAGAAGAACAAAATACAATATAAATACAACAGTTTTTCCATCGTATAAAATGAATAATTGCAAACAGTGTGAAAGTAATGGTCATTTCTACGTTCCGGGAAACCTAGGCTTCACTCTAGGGCGTTGCCCCACCACATCGAATAGTTAGGGCCTTAAAAGTCAATGCCAGAAGAATAAAATACAATATAAATGCAACAGCTTTTCCATCGTCTAAAACGAGTAATTGTAACCAGTGTGAAAGTAATGGCCATTTCAACGTTACGGGCATCCTAGACTTAACCATGAGGCATTGCCCCACCAGATCGAATAGATAGGGCCTTAGAAGACAACGCCAGAAGCATAAAGTACAATAAAAATCCATCAGTTTTTCCATCGTATAACAGGATTAATTGCAAACAGTGTGAAGGTAATGGTCATTTCTACGCTCCGGTCAACCTAGGCTACGCTCTAGGGCGTTGGTCCACCACATCGAATAGTTAGGGACTTAAGAGTCAATGTCAGAAGAATAAAATACAATATAAATGCAACAGTTTTTCCACCGTATAAAATAAATAATTGCATACAGTGTGAAATTAATGATCATTTCTACGTTCCGGGCAACCTAGGCTTCACTCTAGGGCATTGCTCCAACAGACCGAATAGCTAGGGACTTAGAATTCAACGCAAGAAGCATATAATACAGTATAAATACAACAGTTTTTCCATCGTATAAAACGAATAATAGCACCAGTGTGAAAGTTATGGTCATTTCTACGTTCCGGGCAACCTAGGCTACACTCTACGGCGTTGCTCCACCAGATCGAATAGTTAGGGCCTAAGAAGTCAACACCAGAAGCATAAAATACAATAAAAATACAACAGTTTTTCCATCGTATAGCATGAATAATTAAACCAGAGTGAAAGTGATGGCCCTTTCTACCTTCCGGGCAACCTTGGCTTCATTCTAGGTCGTTGTTCTACCAGATCGAACAGTTAGGGCCTAAGAAGTCAACGCCAGAAGCATAAAATACAATATAAATACAACAGTTTTTCCATCGTATAAAATGAATAATTGCAAACAGTGTGAAACTAATGGTCATTTCTACGTTCCGGGCAACCTAGGCTTCACTCTAGGGCGTTGGACCACCACATCGAATAGTTAGGGCCTTAAAAGTCAACGCCAGAAGCATAAAGTACAATAAAAATCCAACAGTTTCTCCATCGCATAACAGGAATAATTGCAAACAGTGTGAAGGTAATAGTCATTTCTACGCTCCGGTAAACCTAGGCTTCACTCTAGGGCGTTGCTCCACCAGATCGAGTAGTTAGGGCCTTAGACGTCAACGCCAGAAGCATAAAATAAAATAAAAATACAACACTTTTTCCATCGCACTCAATTAATGATTGCAAACATTGTGAAGGTAACGGTCATTTCTACGTTCCGGGCAACCTATTCTTCACTCTAGGGTGATGCTCCACCGGACCGAATATTTAGGGCCTAAGAAGTCAACGCCAGAAGCATAAAATACAATAAAAATACAACAGTTTTTCCATAGTATTACAGGAATAATTGCAAACAGTGTGAAACTTATGGTCATTTCTACGTTCCGTGCAACATAGGATGCACTCTAGGGCGTTGCTCCACCACATCGATTAGCTACGGCCTTAGAAGTCAACGCCAGAAGCATAAAATACAATATAAATACAACAGCTTTTACATCGTCTAAAACGAATAATTGCAACCAGTGTGAAAGTAATGGCCATTTCAACGTTACGGGCATCCTAGACTTAACACTGAGGCATTGCTCCACCAGATGGGATAGATAGGGCCTTAGAAGTCAACGCCAGAAGCATACAGTACAATAAAAATACAACATTTTTTCCATCGTATAACAGGAATAATTGCAAACAGTGTGAAGGTGATGGTCATTTCTACGCTCCGGTCAACCCAGGCTTCACTCTAGGGCGTTGCTCCACCAGATGGAATAGTTAGGGCCTTAGACGTCAACGCCAGAAGCATAAAATAAAATAAAAATACATCAGTTGTTCCATCGTATATCAGGAATAATTACAATCTGTGTGAAAGTAATAGGCATTTCTACGTTCCGTGCAACCTAGGCTTCCCTCTACGGCGTTGCTACACCCGGTCGGATAGTTAGGGCCTTAGAAAACAACTCCAGACGCATAAAATACAATAAAAGTACATCAGTTTTTCCATCGTATAACAGGAATAATTGCAACCAGAGTGAAAGTGATGGTCATTTCTACGTTCCGGGCGACCTAGGCTACACTCTAGGGCGTTGCTCCACCAGATCGGATAGCTAGGACCTTAGAAGTCAACGCCAGAAGCACAAAATAAAATAAAAATACAAGAGTTATTCCATCGTATAACAGGAATAATTACAACCTGTGTGAAAGTAATGGGCATTTCTACGCTCCGTGCAACCTAGGCTTCACTCTAGGGCGTTGGTCCACCCGGCCGAATAGTAAGGGCCTTAGAAAACAACTCCAGACTCATCAAATACAATATAAATACAACAGTTTTTCCACGGTATAAAACGAATAATTGCAACCAGTATGAAAGTTATGGTCATTTCTACGTTACGGGCAACCTAGGCTTCACCCTAGGGCGTCACTCCACCAAATCGAATAGTTAGGGCCTAAGAAGTCAACGCCAGAAGCATAAAATACAAAATAAATACAACAGTTTTTCCATCGTATAACAAGAATAATTGCAACCAGTGTGAGAGTGATGGTCATTTCTACATTCCGGGAAACCTAGGCTTCACTCTAGGGCGTTGCTCCACCAGATCGAATACATAGTGCCATAGAAGTCAACGCCAGAAGCATAAAGTACATTAAAAATCCAACAGTTTGTCCATCGTATAACAGGAGTAATTGCCACCAGTGTGAAAGTGATGGTCATTTCTGCATTCCGGGCAACCTCGGCTTCACTCTAGGGCGTTGCTCCTCCAGATAGAATAGTTAGGGCCCAGGAAGTCAACGCCAGAAGCATAAAATAAAATATAAATACAACAGTTTTTCCCTTGTATAACAGGAATAATTGCAACCAGTGTGAAAGGTATGGTCATTTCTACGTTCCGGGCAACCTAGGCTTCACTCTAGGGCGTTGCTCCACCTCATCGGATAGCTGCGGCCTTAGAAGTCAACGCCAGAAGCATAAAATACGATAAAAGTACATCAGTTTTTCCATCGTATAACAGGAATAATTGCAACCAGTGTGAAAGGTATGGTCATTTCTACGTTCCGGGCAACCTAGGCTTCACTCTAGGGAGTTGCTCCACCAGATCGAATAGTTAGGGCCTAAGAAGTTAACGCCAGAAGCATATAATACGATATATGTACAACAGCTTTTCCATCGTATAAAACGAATAATTGCAACCTGTGTGAAAGTAATGGTCATTACTACGTTCCGGGCAACCTAGGCATCACTCTAGGGCGTTGTGCCACCAGATCGAATAGTTAGGGCCTAAGAAGTCAACGCCGGAAGCATAAAATACGATATAAATACAACAGTTTTTCCACCGTATAAAACGAATAATTGCAACCAGTATGCAAGTTATGGGCATTTCTACGTTCCGGGCAACCTAGGCTTCACACTAGGGCGTTGCTCCACCAGATCGAATAGTTAGGGCCTTAGACGTCAACGCCAGAAGCATAAAATACAATATAGATACAACAGTCTTTCCATCGTATAAAACGATTAATTGCAACCAGTGTGAAAGTTATGGTCATACCTACGTTCCGGGCAACCTAGGCTTCACTCTAGGGCGTAGCTCCGCCAGATAGAATAGCTAGGGCCTTAGAAGTCAACGCCATAAGCGTAAAATACAATATAAATGCAACAGCTTTTCCATCGTATAACAGGAGTAATTGCAAATAGTGTGAAAGTTATTATCATTTCTACGTTCCGGGCACCCTGGGCTTCACTCTAGGGCGTTTGTGCACCAGATCGAATAGCTAGGACCTTAGAAGTCAACGCCAGAAGCATAAAATACAATAAAAATACAACAGGTTTTCAATCGTATAGCATGCATAATTGCCACCAGTGTGAAGGCAATGGTCATTTGTACATTCCGGACAACCTAGGCTTCACTCTAGGGCGTTGGTCCACCAGATCCAATAGTTAGGGCCTAAGAAGTCAACGCCAGAAGCATAAAATACAATAAAAATACTATAGATTTTCAATCGTATAGCATGAAGGATTGCAACCAGTGTGAAAGTAATGGTCATTTCTACGTTCTGGGCAACCTAGGCCTCGCTCTAGGGCGTTGCTCCACCAGATCGAATAGCTAGGGACTTAGAAATCAACTCCAGAAGCATAAAATACGATATACGTAAAACATCTTTTCCATCGTATAACAGGAATAATTGCAAACAGTGTGAAGGTAATGGTCATTTCTACGCTCCGGTCAACCTAGGCTTCACTCTAGGGCGTTGCTCCCCCACATCGAATAGTTAGGGCCTTAAAAGAAAATGCCAGAAGAACAAAATACAATATAAATACAACAGTTTTTCCATCGTATAAAATGAATAATTGCAAACAGTGTGAAAGTAATGGTCATTTCTACGTTCCGGGAAACCTAGGCTTCACTCTAGGGCGTTGCCCCACCACATCGAATAGTTAGGGCCTTAAAAGTCAATGCCAGAAGAATAAAATACAATATAAATGCAACAGCTTTTCCATCGTCTAAAACGAGTAATTGTAACCAGTGTGAAAGTAATGGCCATTTCAACGTTACGGGCATCCTAGACTTAACCATGAGGCATTGCCCCACCAGATCGAATAGATAGGGCCTTAGAAGACAACGCCAGAAGCATAAAGTACAATAAAAATCCATCAGTTTTTCCATCGTATAACAGGATTAATTGCAAACAGTGTGAAGGTAATGGTCATTTCTACGCTCCGGTCAACCTAGGCTACGCTCTAGGGCGTTGGTCCACCACATCGAATAGTTAGGGACTTAAGAGTCAATGTCAGAAGAATAAAATACAATATAAATGCAACAGTTTTTCCACCGTATAAAATAAATAATTGCATACAGTGTGAAATTAATGATCATTTCTACGTTCCGGGCAACCTAGGCTTCACTCTAGGGCATTGCTCCAACAGACCGAATAGCTAGGGACTTAGAATTCAACGCAAGAAGCATATAATACAGTATAAATACAACAGTTTTTCCATCGTATAAAACGAATAATAGCACCAGTGTGAAAGTTATGGTCATTTCTACGTTCCGGGCAACCTAGGCTACACTCTACGGCGTTGCTCCACCAGATCGAATAGTTAGGGCCTAAGAAGTCAACACCAGAAGCATAAAATACAATAAAAATACAACAGTTTTTCCATCGTATAGCATGAATAATTAAACCAGAGTGAAAGTGATGGCCCTTTCTACCTTCCGGGCAACCTTGGCTTCATTCTAGGTCGTTGTTCTACCAGATCGAACAGTTAGGGCCTAAGAAGTCAACGCCAGAAGCATAAAATACAATATAAATACAACAGTTTTTCCATCGTATAAAATGAATAATTGCAAACAGTGTGAAACTAATGGTCATTTCTACGTTCCGGGCAACCTAGGCTTCACTCTAGGGCGTTGGACCACCACATCGAATAGTTAGGGCCTTAAAAGTCAACGCCAGAAGCATAAAGTACAATAAAAATCCAACAGTTTCTCCATCGCATAACAGGAATAATTGCAAACAGTGTGAAGGTAATAGTCATTTCTACGCTCCGGTAAACCTAGGCTTCACTCTAGGGCGTTGCTCCACCAGATCGAGTAGTTAGGGCCTTAGACGTCAACGCCAGAAGCATAAAATAAAATAAAAATACAACACTTTTTCCATCGCACTCAATTAATGATTGCAAACATTGTGAAGGTAACGGTCATTTCTACGTTCCGGGCAACCTATTCTTCACTCTAGGGTGATGCTCCACCGGACCGAATATTTAGGGCCTAAGAAGTCAACGCCAGAAGCATAAAATACAATAAAAATACAACAGTTTTTCCATAGTATTACAGGAATAATTGCAAACAGTGTGAAACTTATGGTCATTTCTACGTTCCGTGCAACATAGGATGCACTCTAGGGCGTTGCTCCACCACATCGATTAGCTACGGCCTTAGAAGTCAACGCCAGAAGCATAAAATACAATATAAATACAACAGCTTTTACATCGTCTAAAACGAATAATTGCAACCAGTGTGAAAGTAATGGCCATTTCAACGTTACGGGCATCCTAGACTTAACACTGAGGCATTGCTCCACCAGATGGGATAGATAGGGCCTTAGAAGTCAACGCCAGAAGCATACAGTACAATAAAAATACAACATTTTTTCCATCGTATAACAGGAATAATTGCAAACAGTGTGAAGGTGATGGTCATTTCTACGCTCCGGTCAACCCAGGCTTCACTCTAGGGCGTTGCTCCACCAGATGGAATAGTTAGGGCCTTAGACGTCAACGCCAGAAGCATAAAATAAAATAAAAATACATCAGTTGTTCCATCGTATATCAGGAATAATTACAATCTGTGTGAAAGTAATAGGCATTTCTACGTTCCGTGCAACCTAGGCTTCCCTCTACGGCGTTGCTACACCCGGTCGGATAGTTAGGGCCTTAGAAAACAACTCCAGACGCATAAAATACAATAAAAGTACATCAGTTTTTCCATCGTATAACAGGAATAATTGCAACCAGAGTGAAAGTGATGGTCATTTCTACGTTCCGGGCGACCTAGGCTACACTCTAGGGCGTTGCTCCACCAGATCGGATAGCTAGGACCTTAGAAGTCAACGCCAGAAGCACAAAATAAAATAAAAATACAAGAGTTATTCCATCGTATAACAGGAATAATTACAACCTGTGTGAAAGTAATGGGCATTTCTACGCTCCGTGCAACCTAGGCTTCACTCTAGGGCGTTGGTCCACCCGGCCGAATAGTAAGGGCCTTAGAAAACAACTCCAGACTCATCAAATACAATATAAATACAACAGTTTTTCCACGGTATAAAACGAATAATTGCAACCAGTATGAAAGTTATGGTCATTTCTACGTTACGGGCAACCTAGGCTTCACCCTAGGGCGTCACTCCACCAAATCGAATAGTTAGGGCCTAAGAAGTCAACGCCAGAAGCATAAAATACAAAATAAATACAACAGTTTTTCCATCGTATAACAAGAATAATTGCAACCAGTGTGAGAGTGATGGTCATTTCTACATTCCGGGAAACCTAGGCTTCACTCTAGGGCGTTGCTCCACCAGATCGAATACATAGTGCCATAGAAGTCAACGCCAGAAGCATAAAGTACATTAAAAATCCAACAGTTTGTCCATCGTATAACAGGAGTAATTGCCACCAGTGTGAAAGTGATGGTCATTTCTGCATTCCGGGCAACCTCGGCTTCACTCTAGGGCGTTGCTCCTCCAGATAGAATAGTTAGGGCCCAGGAAGTCAACGCCAGAAGCATAAAATAAAATATAAATACAACAGTTTTTCCCTTGTATAACAGGAATAATTGCAACCAGTGTGAAAGGTATGGTCATTTCTACGTTCCGGGCAACCTAGGCTTCACTCTAGGGCGTTGCTCCACCTCATCGGATAGCTGCGGCCTTAGAAGTCAACGCCAGAAGCATAAAATACGATAAAAGTACATCAGTTTTTCCATCGTATAACAGGAATAATTGCAACCAGTGTGAAAGGTATGGTCATTTCTACGTTCCGGGCAACCTAGGCTTCACTCTAGGGCGTTGCTCCTCCAGATAGAATAGTTAGGGCCCAGGATGTCAACGCCAGAAGCATAAAATAAAATATAAATACAACAGTTTTTCCCTTGTATATCAGGAATAATTGCAACCAGTGTGAAAGGTATGGTCATTTCTACGTTCCGAGCAACCTAGGCTTCACTCTAGGGCGTTGCTCCACCACATCGGATAGCTGCGGCCTTAGAAGTCAACGCCAGAAGCATAAAATACAATATAAATACAACAGTTTTTCAATCGTATAACAGGAATAATTGCAAACAGTGTGAAAGATATGGTCATTTCTACGTTGCGGGCATCCTAGGCTTCACTCTAGGGCATTGCTCCACCACATCGAATAGCTACGGCCTTATAAGTCAACGCTATAACTATAAAAAGCAATATAAATACAACAGTTTTTCCATTGTATAACAGGAATAATTGCAACCAGTGTGAAAGTGATGGTCATTTCTACGTTCCGGGCAACCTAGGCTTCACTCTGGGGCGTGGTTCCCCCAGATCGAATAGATAGGGCCTTAGAAGTCAACGCCAGAAGCATAAAGTACAATAAAAATCCAACAGTTTTTCCATCGCATAACAGGAATAATTGCAAACAGTGTGAAGGTAATAGTCATTTCTACGCTCCGGTAAACCTAGGCTTCACTCTAGGTCGTCGTTCCACCAGATCGAATAGCTACGTCCTTAGAAGTCAACGCCAGAAGCATAAGATACAATATAAATGCGACAGATCTTCCATCGTATAAAATGAATAGTTGCAATCAGTGCGAAAATAATGTATCTTTTCTACGTTCCGTGCAACCTAGGCTTGACTCTAGGGCGTTGCTCCACCAGATCGAATAGGTAGGGCCATAGAAGTCAATGCCCGAATAAAAGAATACAATATAAATACAACAGTTTTTCTATCGTATAAAATGAATAATTGCAAACAGTGTGAAAGTAATGGTCACTTCTACTGCTCGGGCAACTGAGGCTTCACTCTATGGCGTTGTTCTACCAGATCGAATAGCTACGGCCTTAGAAGTCAACGCCAGAAGCATAAAATACAATATAAATACAACAGTTTTTCCATCGTATAAAATGAATAATTGCAAACAGTGTGAAACTAATGGTCATTTCTACGTTCCGGGCAACCTAGGCCTCACTCTAGGGCGATGCTCCACCGGATCGAATATTTAGGGCCTAAGAAGTCAACACCAGAAGCATAAAATACAATAAAAATACAACAGTTTTTCCATCGTATAGCATGAATAATTAAACCAGAGTGAAAGTGATGGCCCTTTCTACCTTCCGGGCAACCTTGGCTTCATTCTAGGTCGTTGTTCTACCAGATCGAACAGTTAGGGCCTAAGAAGTCAACGCCAGAAGCATAAAATACAATATAAATACAACAGTCTTTCCATCGTATAAAATGAATAATTGCAAACAGTGTGAAACTAATGGTCATTTCTACGTTCCGGGCAACCTAGGCTTTACTCTAGGGCGTTGGACCACCACATCGAATAGTTAGGGTCTTAAAAGTCAACGCCAGAAGCATAAAGTACAATAAAAATCCTACAGTTTTTCCATCGCATAACAGGAATAATTGCAAACAGTGTGAAGGTAATAGTCATTTCTACGCTCCGGTAAACCTAGGCTTCACTCTAGGGCGTTGCTCCACGAGATCGAGTAGTTAGGGCCTTAGACGTCAACGCCAGAAGCATAAAATAAAATAAAAATACAACACTTTTTCCATCGCACTCAATTAATGATTGCAAACATTGTGAAGGTAACGGTCATTTCTACGTTCCGGGCAACCTATTCTTCACTCTAGGGCGATGCTCCACCGGACCGAATATTTAGGGCCTAAGAAGTCAACGCCAGAAGCATAAAATACAATAAAAATACAACAGTTTTTCCATAGTATTACAGGAATAATTGCAAACAGTGTGAAAGTAATGCTCATTTCTACGTTTCGGGCAACCTAGGCCTCACTCTAGGGCGTTGCTCCACTGGATCGCATAGTTAGGGCCTAAGAAGTCAACGCCAGAAGCATAAAATAAAATAAAAATACAACACTTTTTCCATCGCACTAAATTAATGATTGCAAACATTGTGAAAGTAACGGTCATTTCTACGTTCCGGGCAACCTAGGCTTCACGCTAGAGCGTCGTACCACCAGATCGAATGGTTAGGGCCTAAGAAGTCTACGCCAGAAGCATAAAATACAATACAAATACAACAGTTTTTCAATCTTATAACAGGAATAATTGCAAACAGTCTGAAAGATATGGTCATTTTTACGTTGCGAGCATCCTAGGCTTCACTCTAGGGCGTTGCTCCACCACATCGAATAGCTCCGGCCTTAGAAGTCAACGCCAGAAGCATAAAATACAATATAAATACAACAGTTTTTGAATCGTATATCAGGAATAATTGCAAACAGTGTGAAAGATATGGTCATTTCTACGTTTCGGGCAACCTAGGCCTCACTCTAGGTCGATGCTCCACCGGATCGAATATTTAGGGCCTAAGAAGTCAACGCCAGAAGCATAAAATACAATAAAAATACAACAGTTTTTCCATCGTATAACAGGAATAATTGCAAACAGTGTGAAAGTGATGGCCATTTCTACGTTCCGGGCAACCTTGGCTTCATTCTAGGTCGTCGATCCACCAGATCGAATAGCTACGTCCTTAGAAGTCAACGCCAGAAGCATAAAATACAATATAAATGCGACAGATCTTCCATCGTATAAAATGAATAGTTGCAATCAGTGCGAAAATAATGTATCTTTTCTACGTTCCGTGCAACCTAGGCTTGACTCTCGGGCGTTGCTCCACCAGATCGAATAGGTAGGGCCATAGAAGTCAATGCCCGAATAAAAGAATACAATATAAATACAACAGTTCTTCTATCGTATAAAATGAATAATTGCAAACAGTGTGAAAGTAATGGTCACTTCTACTGCTCGGGCAACTGAGGCTTCACTCTATGGCGTTGTTCTACCAGATCGAATAGCTACGGCCTTAGAAGTCAACGCCAGAAGCATAAAATACAATATAAATACAACAGTTTTTCCATCGTATAAAATGAATAATTGCAAACAGTGTGAAACTAATGGTCATTTCTACGTCCCGGGCAACCTAGGCTTCACTCTAGGGCGTTGCGCCACCACATCGAATAGTTAGGGCCTTAAAAGTCAATGCCAGAGGAATAAAATACAATATAAATACAACAGTTTTTCCATCGTATAAAATGAATAATTGCAAACAGTGTGAAAGTAATGGCCATTTCTACGCTCCGGGCAATCTCGACTTCACTCTAGGGCGTTGCTCCACTGGATGGAATAGTTAGGGCCTAAGAAGTCAACGCCAGATGCATAAAATACAATATAAATGCAACAGCTTTTCCATCGTCTAAAACGAATAATTGCAACCAGTGTGAAAGTAATGGCCATTTCAGCGTTACGGGCATCCTAGACTTAACTCTAAGGCATTGCTCCACCAGATCGAATAGATAGGGCCTTAGAAGTCAACGCCAGAAGCATAAAGAACAATAAAAATCCAACAGTTTTTCCATCGCATAACAGGAATAATTGCAAACAGTGTGAAGGTAATAGTCATGTCTACGCTCCGGTAAACCTAGGCTTCACTCTAGGGCGTTGCTCCACCAGATCGAGTAGTTAGGGCCTTAGACGTCAACGTCAGAAGCATAAAATAAAATAAAAATACAACACTTTTTCCATCGCACTCAATTAATGATTGCAAACATTGTGAAAGTAACGGTCATTTCTACGTTCCGGGCAACCTAGGCTTCACTCTAGGGCGATGCTCCACCGGACCGAATATTTAGGGCCTTAGAAAACAACTCCAGACGCATAAAATACAATAAAAGTACATCAGTTTTTCCATCGTATAACAGGAATAATTGCCACCAGTGTGAAAGTGATGGTCATTTCTGCATTCCGGTCAACCTAGGCTTCACTCTAGGGCGTTGCTCCTCCAGATAGAGTAGCTAGGGCCCAGGAAGTCAACGCCAGAAGCATAAGATACAATATAAATACAACAGTTTTTCCCTTGTATATCAGGAATAATTGCAACCAGTGTGAAAGGTATGGTCATTTCTACGTTCCGGGCAACCTAGGCTTCACTCTAGGGCGTTGCTCCACCACATCGGATAGCTGCGGCCATAGAAGTCAACGCCAGAAGCATAAAATACAATATAAATACAACAGTTTTTCAATCGTATAACAGGAATAATTGCAAACAGTGTGAAAGATATGGTCATTTCTACGTTGCGGGCATCCTAGGCTTCACTCTAGGGCATTGCTCCACCACATCGAATAGCTACGGCCTTAGAAGTCAACGCCATAACTATAAAAAGCAATATAAATACAACAGTTTTTCCATTGTATAACAGGAATAATTGCAACCAGTGTGAAAGTGATAGTCATTTCTACGTTCCGGGCAACCTAGGCTTCACTCTGGGGCGTGGTTCCCCCAGATCGAATAGTTAGGGCCTAAGAAGCCTACGCCAGAAGCATAAAATACAATATAAATGCCACAGTTTTTCCATCGTATAACAGGAATAATTGCAACCAGAGTGAAGGTGATGGACAGTTCTAAGTTCCGGGCAACCTAGGCTTCACTCTAGAGCGTTGCTCCACCAGATCGAATAGCAAGGACCTTAGAAGTCAACGCCAGAAGCACAAAATAAAATAAAAATACAAGAGTTATTCCATCGTATAACAGGAATAATTGCAAACAGTGTGAAAGTAATGGTCATTTCTACGTTCCGGGCAATCTAGACTTCACTCTAGGGCGTTGCTCCACCGGATCGAATAGTTAGGGCCTTAGAAGTCAACGCCCGAACCATAAAATACAAAATTAATACAACAGTTTTACCATTGTATAAAACGAGTGATTGCAACCCGAGTGAAACTTATGGTCATTTCTACGATCCGTGCAACATAGGATGCACTCTAGGGCGTTGCTCCACCACATCGATTAGCTACGGCCTTAGAAGTCAACGCCAGAAGCATAAAATACAATATAAATACAACAGCTTTTCCATCGTCTAAAACGAATAACTGCAACCAGTGTGAAAGTAATGACCATTTCAACGTTACGGGCATCCTAGACTTAACTCTGAGGCATTGCTCCGCCAGATCGAATAGATAGGGCCTTAGAAGTCAACGCCAGAATCATACAGTACAATAAGAATCCAACAGTTTTTCCATCGTATAACAGGAAAAATTGCAAACAGTGTGAAGGTAATAGTCAGTTCTACGCTCCGGTCAACCTAGGCTTCACTCTAGGGCGTTGCTCCACCAGATCGAATAGTTAGGGCGTTAGAAGTCAACGCCAGAAGCATAAAATAAAATAAAAATACAACAGTTGTTCCATCGTATAACAGGAATAATTACAACCTGTGTGAAATTAATGGGCATTTCTACGTTCCGTGCAAACTAGGCTTCACTCTAGGGCGTTGCTCCACCAGGTCGGATAGTTAGAGCCTTAGAAAACAACTCCAGACGCATAAAATACAATAAAAATACATCAGTTTTTCCATCGTATAACAGGAATAATTGCAACCAGAGTGAAAGTGATGGTCATTTCTACGTTCCTTGCGACCTAGGCTACACTCTAGGGCGTTGCTCCACCAGATCGGATAGCTAGGTCCTTAGAAGTCAACGCCCGAAGCATAAAATGCAAAATTAATAGAACAGTTTTTCCATTGTATAAAACGAATGATTGCAACCAGAGTGAAACTTATGGTCATTTCTACGTTATGGGCAAGCTAGGCCTCACTCTAGGGCGATGCTCCACCGGATCGAATATTTAGGGCCTAAGAAGTCAACGCCAAAAGCATAAAATACAATAAAAATACAACAGTTTTTCCATCGTATAGCATGAATAATTGCAACCAGAGTGAAAGTAATGCTCATTTCTACGTTTCGGGCAACCTAGGCTTCACTCTAGGGCGTTGCACCACCACATCGAATAGTTAGGGCCTTAAAAGTCAACGCCAGAAGCATAAAGTACAATAAAAATCCAACAGTTTTTCCATCGCATAACAGGAATAATTGCAAACAGTGTGAAGGTAATAGTCATTTCTACGCTCCGGTAAACCTAGGCTTCACTCTAGGGCGTTGCTCCACCAGATCGAGTAGCTAGGGCCTTAGAAGTCAAAGCTAGAAGCATAAAATAAAATAAAAATACAACAGCTTCTCCATCGTATAGAACGTATAATTGCAACCAGTATGAATGTTATGGTCATTGCTACGTTCCGGGCAACCTAGGCTTCACTCTAGGGTGTTGGTCCACGAGATCCAATAGCTAGGGCTCAAGAAGTCAACGCCAGGAGCACCAAATACAAAATAAATACAACAGCTTTTCCATCGTATAAAACGAATAATTGCAACCAGTATGAAAGCTATGGTCATTTATACGTTCCAGGCATCCTAGGAATCACGCTAGGGCGTTGCTCCACCAGATCGAATAGTTAGGGCCTAACAAGTCAACGCCAGAAGCATAAAATACATTAGAAATACAGCAGTTTTACCATCGTATAACAGGAATAATTGCAAACAGTGTGAAAGATATGGTCATTTCTACGTTTCGGGCAACCTAGGCCTCACTCTAGGGCGATGCTCCACCGGATCGAATATTTAGGGCCTAAGAAGTCAACGCCAGAAGCATAAAATACAATAAAAATACAACAGTTTTTCCATCGTATAACAGGAATAATTGCAAACAGTGTGAAAATGATGGCCATTTCTACGTTCCGGGCAACCTTGGCTTCATTCTAGGTCGTCGTTCCACCAGATCGAATAGCTACGTCCTTAGAAGTCAACGCCAGAAGCATAAAATACAATATAAATGCGACAGATCTTCCATCGTATAAAATGAATAGTTGCAATCAGTGCGAAAATAATGTATCTTGTCTACGTTCCGTGCAACCTAGGCTTGACTCTCGGGCGTTGCTCCACCAGATCGAATAGGTAGGGCCATAGAAGTCAATGCCCGAATAAAAGAATACAATATAAATACAACAGTTTTTCTATCGTATAAAATGAATAATTGCAAACAGTGTGAAAGTAATGGTCACTTCTACTGCTCGGGCAACTGAGGCTTCACTCTATGGCGTTGTTCTACCAGATCGAATAGCTACGGCCTTAGAAGTCAACGCCAGAAGCATAAAATACAATATAAATACAACAGCTTTTCCATCGTATAAAATGAATAATTGCAAACAGTGTGAAACTAATGGTCATTTCTACGTCCCGGGCAACCTAGGCTTCACTCTAGGGCGTTGCGCCACCACATCGAATAGTTAGGGCCTTAAAAGTCAATGCCAGAGGAATAAAATACAATATAAATACAACAGTTTTTCCATCGTATAAAATGAATAATTGCAAACAGTGTGAAAGTAATGGTCATTTCTACGTTCCGGGCAATCTCGACTTCACTCTAGGGCGTTGCTCCACTGGATGGAATAGTTAGGGCCTAAGAAGTCAACTCCAGATGCATAAAATACCATATAAATGCAAAACAGCTTTTCCATCGTCTAAAACGAATAATTGCAACCAGTGTGAAAGTAATGGCCATTTCAGCGTTACGGGCATCCTAGACTTAACTCTAAGGCATTGCTCCACCAGATCGAATAGATAGGGCCTTAGAAGTCAACGCCAGAAGCATAAAGAACAATAAAAATCCAACAGTTTTTCCATCGCGTAACAGGAATAATTGCAAACAGTGTGAAGGTAATAGTCATGTCTACGCTCCGGTAATCCTTGGCTTCACTCTAGGGCGTTGCTCCACCAGATCGAGTAGTTAGGGCCTTAGACGTCAATGCCAGAAGCATAAAATAAAATAAAAATACAACACTTTTTCCATCGCACTCAATTAATGATTGCAAACATTGTGAAGGTAACGGTCATTTCTACGTTCCGGGCAACCTATTCTTCACTCTAGGGCGATGCTCCACCGGGCCGAATATTTAGGGCCTAAGAAGTCAACGCCAGAAGCATAAAATACAATAAAAATACAACAGTTTTTCCATAGTATAACAGGAATAATTGCAAACAGTGTGAAAGTAATGGTCATTTCTACGTTCCGGGCAATCTAGACTTCACTCTAGGGCGTTGCTCCACCGGATCGAATAGTTAGGGCCTTAGAAGTCAACGCCCGAAGCATAAAATATAAAATTAATAGAACAGTTTTTCCATTGTATAAAACGAATGATTGCAACCAGAGTGAAACTTATGGTCATTTCTACGTTCCGTGCAACACAGGATGCACTCTAGGGCGTTGCTCCACCACATCGATTAGCTACGGCCTTAGAAGTCAACGCCAGAAGCATAAAATACAATATAAATACAACAGCTTTTCCATCGTCTAAAACGAATAATTGCAACCAGTGTGAAAGTAATGGCCATTTCAACGTTACGGGCATCCTAGACTTAACTCTGAGGCATTGCTCCACCAGATGGGATAGATAGGGCCTTAGAAGTCAACGCCAGAAGCATACAGTACAATAAAAATCCAACAGTTTTTCCATCGTATAACAGGAATAATTGCAAACAGTGTGAAGGTGATAGTCATTTCTACGCTCCGGTCAACCCAGGCTTCACTCTAGGGCGTTGCTCCACCAGATCGAATAGTTAGGGCCTTAGACGTCAACGCCAGAAGCATAAAATAAAATAAAAATACAACAGTTGTTCCATCGTATATCAGGAATAATTACAACCGGTGTGAAAGTAATAGGCATTTCTACGTTCCGTGCAACCTAGGCTTCCCTCTAGGGCGTTGCTACACCAGGTCGGATAGTTAGGGCCTTAGAAAACAACTCCAGACGCATAAAATACAATAAAAGTACATCAGTTTTTCCATCGTATAACAGGAATAATTGCAACCAGAGTGAAAGTGATGGTCATTTCGACGTTCCGGGCGACCTAGGCTACACTCTAGGGCGTTGCTCCACCAGATCGGATAGCTAGGGCCTTAGAAGTCAACGCCCGAAGCATAAAATACAATAAAAATACAACAGTTCTTCCATCGTATAAAAGGAATAATTGCAACCAGTGTGAAAGTAATGGTCATTTCTACGTTCCCAGCCACCTAGGCTTCACTCTAGGGCGTTGTTCCTCCAGATCGAATAGCTAGGGCCTAAGAGGTCTACAGAAGAAGCATAAAATACAATATAAATACCACAGTTTTTCCATCGTATAACAGGAATAATTGCAACCAGAGTGAAGGTGTTGGTCATTTCTAAGTTCCGGGCAACCTAGGCTTCACTCTAGAGCGTTGCTCCACCAGATCGAATAGATAGGGCCTTAGAAGTCAACGCCAGAATCATACAGTAAATAAGAATCCAACAGTTTTTCCATCGTATAACAGGAAAAATTGCAAACATTGTGAAGGTAATAGTCAGTTCTACGCTCCGGTCAACCTAGGCTTCACTCTAGGGCGTTGCTCCACCAGATCGAATAGTTAGGGCCTTAGAAGTCAACGCCAGAAGCATAAAATAAAATAAAAATACCACAGTTGTTCCATCGTATAACAGGAATAATTACAACCTGTGTGAAATTAATGGGCATTTCTACATTCCGTGCAACCTAGGCTTCACTCTAGGGCGTTGCTCCACCAGGTCGGATAGTTAGAGCCTTAGAAAACAACTCCAGACGCATAAAATACAATAAAAATACATCAGTTTTTCCATCGTATAACAGGAATAATTGCAACCAGAGTGAAAGTGATGGTCATTTCTACGTTCCTTGCGACCTAGGCTACACTCTAGGGCGTTGCTCCACCAGATCGGACAGCTAGGGCCTTAGAAGTCAACGCCCGAAGCATAAAATGCTAAATTAATAGAACAGTTTTTCCATTGTATAAAACGAATGATTGCAACCAGAGTGAAACTTATGGTCATTTCTACGTTCTGGGCAACCTAGGCCTCACTCTAGGGCGATGCTCCTCCGGATCGAATATTTAGGGCCTAAGAAGTCAACGCCAGAAGCATAAAATACAATAAAAATACAACAGTTTTTCCATCGTATAGCATGAATAATTGCAACCAGAGTGAAAGTAATGGTCATTTATACATTTCGGGCAACCTAGGCTTCTCTCTAGGGCGCTGCTCCACGAGATCGAACAGCTAGGATCTTAGAAGTCAACGCCCGAAACATAAAATACAATATAAATACAACAGTTTTTCCATAGTATAACAGGAATAATTGCAAACAGTGTGAAAGTAATGGTCATTTCTACGTTCCGGGCAATCTAGACTTCACTCTAGGGCGTTGCTCCACCGGACCGAATAGTTAGGGCCTTAGAAGTCAACGCCCGAAGCATAAAATATAAAATTAATAGAACAGTTTTTCCATTGTATAAAACGAATGATTGCAACCAGAGTGAAACTTATGGTCATTTCTACGTTCCGTGCAACATAGGATGCACTCTAGGGCGTTGCTCCACCACATCGATTAGCTACGGCCTTAGAAGTCAACGCCAGAAGCATAAAATACAATATAAATACAACAGCTTTTCCATCGTCTAAAACGAATAATTGCAACCAGTGTGAAAGTAATGGCCATTTCAACGTTACGGGAATCCTAGACTTAACTCTGAGGCATTGCTCCACCAGATGGGATAGATAGGGCCTTAGAAGTCAACGCCAGAAGCATAAAGTACATTAAAAATCCAACAGTTTGTCCATCGTATAACAGGAGTAATTGCCACCAGTGTGAAAGTTATGGTCATTTCTGCATTCCGGGCTACCTAGGCTTCACTCTAGGGCGTTGCTCCTCCAGATAGAATAGTTAGGGCCCAGGAAGTCAACGCCAGAAGCATAAAATAAAATATAAATGCAACAGTTTTTCCCTTGTATAACAGGAATAATTGCAACCAGTGTGAAAGGTATGGTTATTTCTACGTTCCGGGCAATCTAGGCTTCACTCTAGGGCGTTGCTCCACCAGATCGAATAGCTAGGTCCTTAGAAGTCAACGCCAGAAGCACAAAATAAAATAAAAATACAAGAGTTATTCCATCGTATAACAGGAATAATTGCAACCAGTGTGAAAGGTATGGTCATTTCTACGTTCCGGGCAACCTAGGCTTCACTCTAGGGCGTGGCTCCACCACATCGAATATCTGCGGCCTTAGAAGTCAACGCCAGAAGCATAAAATACAATATAAATACAACAGTTTTTCAATCGTATAACAGGAATAATTGCAAACAGTGTGAAAGATATAGACACTTCTACGTTGCGAGCATCCTAGGCTTCACTCTAGGGCATTGCTCCACCACATCGAATAGCTACAGCCTTAGAAGTCAATGCCATAACTATAAAGAACAATATAAATACAACAGTTCTTCCATTGTATAAAATGAATAATTGCAACCAGTGCGAAAGACATGGTCATTTCTACGTTCCGGGCTACCTAGGCTTCACTCTAGGGCGTTGCTCCAACACATCGAATAGCTACGGCCTTAGGAGTCAACACCAGAGGCATAAAATACAAAATAAATACAACAGTTTTTCCATCGTATAAAACGAATGATCGCAACCAGTCTGAAAGTTATGGTCATTTCTACGTTCCGGGCAACCTAGGCTTCACCCTAGGGCATTGCTCCACCAGATCGAATAGCTAGGGTCTTAGAAGTCAACGCCAGAAGCATAAAATACAATATAAATACCACAGTATTTCCATCGTATAACAGGTATACTTGCAACCAGAGTGAAGGTGCTGGTCATTTCTAAGTTCCGGGCAACCTAGGCTTCACTCGAGGGCGTCGCTCCACCACATCGAATAGCTACGGCCCTAGAAGGCAACGCCATAACTATAAAATACAATATAAATACAACAGTCTTTCCATCGTATAAAACGAATAATTGCAACCAGTCTGATAGCTATGGTCATTTCTACGTTCCGGGCAACCTAGGCTTCACCCTAGGGCGTAGCTCCACCAGATCGAATAGTTAGGGCCTAAGAAGTCAATGCCAGAAGCATGAAATACGATATATGTACAACAGTTTTTCCATCGTATAAAATGAGTAATTGCAACCAGTTTGAAAGTAACGGCCATTTCTACGTTCCGGGCATCCTAGACTTAACACTGAGGCATTGCTCCACCAGATCGAATACATAGGGCCTTAGAAGTCAACGCCAGAAGCATAAAGTACATTAAAAATCCAACAGTTTGTCCATCGTATAACAGGAGTAATTGCCACCAGTGTGAAAGTTATGGTCATTTCTGCATTCCGGGCAACCTAGGCTTCACTCTAGGGCGTTGCTCCTCCATATAGAATAGTTAGGGCCCAGGAAGTCAACGCCAGAAGCATAAAATAAAATATAAATGCAACAGTTTTTCCCTTGTATAACAGGAGTAATTGCAACCAGTGTGAAAGGTATGGTCATTTCTACGTCCCGGGCAACCTAGGCTTCACTCTAGGGCGTTGCTCCACCACATCGGATAGCGGCGGCCTTAGAAGTCAACGCCAGAAGCATAAAATACAATATAAATACAACAGTTTTTCCATCGTATAACAGGAATAATTGCAAACAGTGTGAAAGATATGGACACTTCTACGTTGCGAGCATCCTAGGCTTCACTCTAGGGCATTGCTCCACCACATCGAATAGCTACGGCCTTAGAAGTCAACGCCATAACTATAAAGAACAATATAAATACAACAGTTCTTCCTTTGTATAAAATGAATAATTGCAACCAGTGCGAAAGACATGGTCATTTCTACGTTGCGGGCTACCTAGGCTTCACTCTAGGGCGTTGCTCCAACACATCGAATAGCTACGGCCTTAGGAGTCAACACCAGAGGCATAAAATACAAAATAAATACAACAGTTTTTCCATCGTATAAAACGAATAATCGCAACCAGTATGAAAGTTATGGTCATTTCTACGTTCCGGGCAACCTAGGCTTCACCCTAGGGCGTTGCTCCACCAGATCGAATAGCTAGGGAATTAGAAGTCAACGCCAGAAGCATAAAATACAATATAAATACCACAGTATTTCCATCGTGTAACAGGTATACTTGCAACCAGAGTGAAGGTGCTGGTCATTTCTAAGTTCCGGGCAACCTAGGCTTCACTCGAGGGCGTCGCTCCACCACATCGAATAGCTACGGCCCTAGAAGACAACGCCATAACCATAAAATACAATATAAATACAACAGTCTTTCCATCGTATAAAATAAGTAATTGCAACCAGTGTGAAAGTAACGGCCATTTGTACGTTCCGGGCATCCTAGACTTAACACTGAGGCATTGCTCCACCAGATCGAATACATAGGGCCTTAGAAGTCAACGCCAGAAGCATAAAGTACATTAAAAATCCAACAGTTTGTCCATCGTATAACAGGACTAATTGCCACCAGTGTGAAAGTTATGGTCATTTCTGCATTCCGGGCAACCTAGGCTTCACTCTAGGGCGTTGCTCCTCCAGATAGAATAGTTAGGGCCCAGGAAGTCAACGCCAGAAGCATAAAATAAAATATAAATGCAACAGCTTTTCCCTTGTATAACAGGAATAATTGCAACCAGTGTGAAAGGTATGGCTATCTCTACGTTCCGGGCAACCTAGGCTTCACTCTAGGGCGTTAATCCACCACATCGGATAGCTGCGGCCTTAGAAGTCAACGCCAGAAGCATAAAATACAATATAAATACAACAGTTTTTCCATCGTATAACAGGAATAATTGCAACCAGACTGAAGGTGATGGTCATTTCTAAGTTCCGGGCAACCTAGGCTTCACTCTAGGGCATTGCTCCACCACATCGAATAGCTACGGCCTTAGAAGTCAACGCCATAACTATAAAGAACAATATAAATACAACAGTTTTTCCATCGTATAAAATGAATAATTGCAAACAGTGTGGAGGTAGTGGTCATTTCTACTTTCCGGGCAACCTAGGCTTCACTCTAGGCCGTTTCTCCACCACATCGAATAGCTACTGCCTTAGAAGTCAACGTCTGAAGCATAAAATATAATATAAATACAACAGTTTTTCCATCGTATAACACGAATAATTGCATCCAGTGTGAAAGACATGGTCAATTCTACGTTCCGGGTAACCTCGGCTTCACTCTAGGGCGTTGCTCCAACACATCGAATAGCTACGGCCTTAGGAGTCAACGCCAGAGGCATAAAATACAAAATAAATACAACAGTTTTTCCATCGTATAACAAGAATAATTGCAGCCATTGTGAAAGTGATGGTCATTTCTAAATTCCGAGCAGCCTAGGCTTCACTCTAGGGCGTTGTTCCTCCAGATCGAATTGCTAGGGCCTAAGAAGTCTACACCAGAAGCATAAAATACAGCATAAATACAACAGTTTTTCCATCGTATAACAGGAATAATTGCAACCAGTGTGAAAGTGATGGTCATTTCTACGTTCCGGGCAACCTAGGCTTTAGTCTAGGGCGTGGTTCCCCCAGATCGAATAACTAGGGCCTAAGAAGCCTACGCCAGAAGCATAAAATACAATATAAATACCACAGTATTTCCATCGTATAACAGGTATAATTGCAACCAGAGTGAAGGTGACGGTCATTTCTAAGTTCCGGGCAACCTAGGCTTCACTCTAGAGCGTTGCTCCGCCAGATCGAATAGCTAGGACCTTAGAAGTCAACGCCAGAAGCATAAAGTACATTAAAAATCCAACAGTTTGTCCATCGTATAACAGGAGTAATTGCCACCAGTGTGAAAGTTATGGTCATTTCTGCATTCCGGGCAACCTAGGCTTCACTCTAGGGCGTTGCTCTTCCAGATAGAATAGTTAGGGCCCAGGAAGTCAACGCCAGAAGCATAAAATAAAATATAAATGCAACAGTTTTTCCCTTGTATAACAGGAATAATTGCAACCAGTGTGAAAGGTATGGTTATTTCTACGTTCCGGGCAACCTAGGCTTCACTCTAGGGCGTTGCTCCACCACATCGGATAGCTGCGGCCTTAGAAGTCAACGCCAGAAGCATAAAATACAATATAAATACAACAGTTTTTCAATCGTATAACAGGAATAATTGCAAACAGTGTGAAAGATATGGTCATTTCTACGTTGCGGGCATCCTAGGCTTCACTCTAGGGCATTGCTCCACCACATCGAATAGCTACGGCCTTAGAAGTCAACGCCATAACTATAGAGAACAATATAAATACAACAGTTTTTCCATTGTATAAAATGAATAATTGCAAACAGTGTGGAGGTAGTGGCCATTTCTACTTTCCGGGCAACCTAGGCTCCACTCTAGGCCGTTTCTCCACCACATCGAATAGCTACTGCCTTAGAAGTCAACGTCTGAAGCATAAAATATAATATAAATACAACAGTTTTTCCATCGTATAACACGAATAATTGCAACCAGTGTGAAAGGTATGGTCATTTCTACGTTCCGGGCAACCTAGGCTTCACTCTAGGGCGTTGCTCCACCACATCGAATAGCTACGGCCTTAGGAGTCAACGCCAGAGGCATAAAATACAAAATAAATACAACAGTTTTTCCATCGTATAACAAGAATAATTGCAGCCATTGTGAAAGTGATGGTCATTTCTACATTCCGAGCAGCCTAGGCTTCTCTCTAGGGCGTTGTTCCTCCAGATCGAATTGCTAGGGCCTAAGAAGTCTACACCAGAAGCATAAAATACAACATAAATACAACAGTTTTTCCATCGTATAACAGGAATAAATGCAACCAGTGTGAAAGTGATGGTCATTTCTACGTTCCGGGCAGCCTAGGCTTCAGTCTAGGGCGTGGTTCCCCCAGATCGAATAATTAGGGCCTTAGAAGTCAACGCCAGAAGCATAAAGTACATTAAAAATCCAACAGTTTGTCCATCGTATAACAGGAGTAATTGCCACCAGTGTGAAAGTTATGGTCATTTCTGCATTCCGGGCAACCTAGGCTTCACTCTAGGGCGTTGCTCCTCCAGATAGAATAGTTAGGGCCCAGGATGTCAACGCCAGAAGCATAAAATAAAATATAAATGCAACAGTTTTTCCCTTGTATAACAGGAATAATTGCAACCAGTGTGAAACGTATGGTCATTTCTACGTTCCGGGCAACCTAGGCTTCACTCTAGGGCGTTGCTCCACCACATCGGATAGCTGCGGCCTTAGAAGTCAACGCCAGAAGCATAAAATACAATATAAATACAACAGTTTTTCCATCGTATAACAGGAATAATTGCAACCAGACTGAAGGTGATGGTCATTTCTAAGTTCCGGGCAACCTAGGCTTCACTCTAGGGCATTGCTCCACCACATCGAATAGCTACGGCCTTAGAAGTCAACGCCATAACTATAAAGAACAATATAAATACAACAGTTTTTCCATCGTATAAAATGAATAATTGCAAACAGTGTGGAGGTAGTGGTCATTTCTACTTTCCGGGCAACCTAGGCTTCACTCTAGGCCGTTTCTCCACCACATCGAATAGCTACTGCCTTAGAAGTCAACGTCTGAAGCATAAAATATAATATAAATACAACAGTTTTTCCATCGTATAACACGAATAATTGCATCCAGTGTGAAAGACATGGTCAATTCTACGTTCCGGGTAACCTCGGCTTCACTCTAGGGCGTTGCTCCAACACATCGAATAGCTACGGCCTTAGGAGTCAACGCCAGAGGCATAAAATACAAAATAAATACAACAGTTTTTCCATCGTATAACAAGAATAATTGCAGCCATTGTGAAAGTGATGGTCATTTCTAAATTCCGAGCAGCCTAGGCTTCACTCTAGGGCGTTGTTCCTCCAGATCGAATTGCTAGGGCCTAAGAAGTCTACACCAGAAGCATAAAATACAGCATAAATACAACAGTTTTTCCATCGTATAACAGGAATAATTGCAACCAGTGTGAAAGTGATGGTCATTTCTACGTTCCGGGCAACCTAGGCTTTAGTCTAGGGCGTGGTTCCCCCAGATCGAATAACTAGGGCCTAAGAAGCCTACGCCAGAAGCATAAAATACAATATAAATACCACAGTATTTCCATCGTATAACAGGTATAATTGCAACCAGAGTGAAGGTGACGGTCATTTCTAAGTTCCGGGCAACCTAGGCTTCACTCTAGAGCGTTGCTCCGCCAGATCGAATAGCTAGGACCTTAGAAGTCAACGCCAGAAGCATAAAGTACATTAAAAATCCAACAGTTTGTCCATCGTATAACAGGAGTAATTGCCACCAGTGTGAAAGTTATGGTCATTTCTGCATTCCGGGCAACCTAGGCTTCACTCTAGGGCGTTGCTCTTCCAGATAGAATAGTTAGGGCCCAGGAAGTCAACGCCAGAAGCATAAAATAAAATATAAATGCAACAGTTTTTCCCTTGTATAACAGGAATAATTGCAACCAGTGTGAAAGGTATGGTTATTTCTACGTTCCGGGCAACCTAGGCTTCACTCTAGGGCGTTGCTCCACCACATCGGATAGCTGCGGCCTTAGAAGTCAACGCCAGAAGCATAAAATACAATATAAATACAACAGTTTTTCAATCGTATAACAGGAATAATTGCAAACAGTGTGAAAGATATGGTCATTTCTACGTTGCGGGCATCCTAGGCTTCACTCTAGGGCATTGCTCCACCACATCGAATAGCTACGGCCTTAGAAGTCAACGCCATAACTATAGAGAACAATATAAATACAACAGTTTTTCCATTGTATAAAATGAATAATTGCAAACAGTGTGGAGGTAGTGGCCATTTCTACTTTCCGGGCAACCTAGGCTCCACTCTAGGCCGTTTCTCCACCACATCGAATAGCTACTGCCTTAGAAGTCAACGTCTGAAGCATAAAATATAATATAAATACAACAGTTTTTCGATCGTATAACACGAATAATTGCAACCAGTGTGAAAGGTATGGTCATTTCTACGTTCCGGGCAACCTAGGCTTCACTCTAGGGCGTTGCTCCACCACATCGAATAGCTACGGCCTTAGGAGTCAACGCCAGAGGCATAAAATACAAAATAAATACAACAGTTTTTCCATCGTATAACAAGAATAATTGCAGCCATTGTGAAAGTGATGGTCATTTCTACATTCCGAGCAGCCTAGGCTTCTCTCTAGGGCGTTGTTCCTCCAGATCGAATTGCTAGGGCCTAAGAAGTCTACACCAGAAGCATAAAATACAACATAAATACAACAGTTTTTCCATCGTATAACAGGAATAAATGCAACCAGTGTGAAAGTGATGGTCATTTCTACGTTCCGGGCAGCCTAGGCTTCAGTCTAGGGCGTGGTTCCCCCAGATCGAATAATTAGGGCCTTAGAAGTCAACGCCAGAAGCATAAAGTACATTAAAAATCCAACAGTTTGTCCATCGTATAACAGGAGTAATTGCCACCAGTGTGAAAGTTATGGTCATTTCTGCATTCCGGGCAACCTAGGCTTCACTCTAGGGCGTTGCTCCTCCAGATAGAATAGTTAGGGCCCAGGATGTCAACGCCAGAAGCATAAAATAAAATATAAATGCAACAGTTTTTCCCTTGTATAACAGGAATAATTGCAACCAGTGTGAAACGTATGGTCATTTCTACGTTCCGGGCAACCTAGGCTTCACTCTAGGGCGTTGCTCCACCACATCGGATAGCTGCGGCCTTAGAAGTCAACGCCAGAAGCATAAAATACAATATAAATACAACAGTTTTTCAATCGTATAACAGGAGTAATTGCAAACAGTGTGAAAGATATGGTCATTTCTACGTTGCGGGCATCCTGGGCTTCACTCTAGGGCATTGCTCCACCACATCGAATAGCTACGGCCTTAGAAGTCAACGCCATAACTATAAAGAGCAATATAAATACAACAGTTTTTCCATTGTATAAAATGAATAATTGCAAACAGTGTGGAGGTAGTGGTCATTTCTACTTTCCGGGCAACCTAGGCTTCACTCTAGGCCGCTTCTCCACCACATCGAATAGCTACTGCCTTAGAAGGCAACGTCTGAAGCATAAAATATAATATAAATACAACAGTTTTTCCATCGTATAACACGAATAATTGCAACCAGTGTGAAAGTGATGGTCATTTCTACGTTCCGGGCAACCTAGGCTTCAGTCTAGGGCGTGGTTCCCCCAGATCGAATAATTAGGGCCTAAGACGCGTACGCCAGAAGCATAAAATACAATATAAATACCACAGTATTTCCATCGTATAACAGGTATAATTGCAACCAGAGTGAAGGTGATGGTCATTTCTAAGTTCCGGGTAACCTACGCTTCACTCTAGAGCGTTGATCCACCAGATCGAATAGCTAGGACCTTAGAAGTCAACGCCAGAAGCACAAAATAAAATAAAAATACAACAGTTATTACATCGTATAAAAGGAATAATTACAACCAGCGTGAAAGTAATGGGCATTTCTACGTTCCGTGCAACCTAGGCTTCACTCCAGGGCGTTGGTCCACCAGGTCGAATAGTTAGGGCCTTAGAAAACAACTTCAGACGCATAAAATACAATATAAATACAACAGTTTTTCCACGGTATAAAACGAATAATTGCAACCAGTATGAAAGTTATGGTCATCTCTACGTTCCGGGCAACCTAGGCTTCACCCTAGGGCGTTGCTCCACCAGATCGAATAGTTAGGGCCTAAGAAGTCAATGCCAGAAGCATAAAATACGATATATGTACAACAGTTTTTCCATCGTATAAAACGAGTAATTGCAACCAGTGTGAAGGTAACGGCCATTTCTACGTTCCGGGCATCCTAGACTTAACACTGAGGCATTGCTCCACCAGATCGAATACATAGGGCCTTAGAAGTCAACGCCAGAAGCATAAAGTACATTAAAAATCCAACAGTTTGTCCATCGTATAACAGGAGTAATTGCCACCAGTGTGAAAGTTATGGTCATTTCTGCATTCCGGGCAACCTAGGCTTCACTCTAGGGCGTTGCTCCTCCAGATAGAATAGTTAGGGCCCAGGAAGTCAACGCCAGAAGCATAAAATAAAATATAAATGCAACAGCTTTTCCCTTGTATAACAGGAATAATTGCAACCAGTGTGAAAGGTATGGCTATCTCTACGTTCCGGGCAACCTAGGCTTCACTCTAGGGCGTTGCTCCACCACATCGGATAGCTGCGGCCTTAGAAGTCAACGCCAGAAGCATAAAATACAATATAAATACAACAGTTTTTCCATCGTATAACAGGAATAATTGCAACCAGAGTGAAGGTGATGGTCATTTCTAAGTTCCGGGCAACCTAGGCTTCACTCTAGGGCATTGCTCCACCACATCGAATAGCTACGGCCTTAGAAGTCAACGCCATAACTATAAAGAACAATATAAATACAACAGTTTTTCCATCGTATAAAATGAATAATTGCAAACAGTGTGGAGGTAGTGGTCATTTCTACTTTCCGGGCAACCTAGGCTTCACTCTAGGCCGTTTCTCCACCACATCGAATAGCTACTGCCTTAGAAGTCAACGTCTGAAGCATAAAATAAAATATAAATGCAACAGTTTTTCCCTTGTATAACAGGAATAATTGCAACCAGTGTGAAAGGTATGGTTATTTCTACGTTCCGGGCAACCTAGGCTTCACTCTAGGGCGTTGCTCCACCACATCGGATAGCTGCGGCCTTAGAAGTCAACGCCAGAAGCATAAAATACAATATAAATACAACAGTTTTTCAATCGTATAACAGGAATAATTGCAAACAGTGTGAAAGATATGGTCATTTCTACGTTGCGGGCATCCTAGGCTTCACTCTAGGGCATTGCTCCACCACATCGAATAGCTACGGCCTTAGAAGTCAACGCCATAACTATAGAGAACAATATAAATACAACAGTTTTTCCATTGTATAAAATGAATAATTGCAAACAGTGTGGAGGTAGTGGCCATTTCTACTTTCCGGGCAACCTAGGCTCCACTCTAGGCCGTTTCTCCACCACATCGAATAGCTACTGCCTTAGAAGTCAACGTCTGAAGCATAAAATATAATATAAATACAACAGTTTTTCCATCGTATAACACGAATAATTGCAACCAGTGTGATAGACATGGTCATTTCTACGTTCCGGGTAACCTAGGCTTCACTCTAGGACGTTGCTCCAACACATCGAATAGCTACGGCCTTAGGAGTCAACGCCAGAGGCATAAAATACAAAATAAATACAACAGTTTTTCCATCGTATAACAAGAATAATTGCAGCCATTGTGAAAGTGATGGTCATTTCTACGTTCCGGGCAACCTAGGCTTCACTCTAGGGCGTTGTTCATCCAGATCGAATAGCTAGGGCCTAAGAAGTCTACACCAGAAGCATAAAACACAACATAAATACAACAGTTTTTTCATCGTATAACAGGAATAATTGCAACCAGTGTGAAAGTGATGGTCATTTCTACGTTCCGGGCAACCTAGGCTTCAGTCTAGGGCGTGGTTCCCCCAGATCGAATAGTTAGGGCCTAAGAAACCTACGCCAGAAGCATAAAATACAATATAAAAACTACAGTTTTTCCATCGTATAACAGGAATAATTGCTACCAGAGTGAAGGTGATGGTCATTTCTAAGTTCCGGGCAACCTAGGCTTCACCCTAGGGCGTTGCTCCACCAGATCGAATAGCTACGGCCTTAGGAGTCAACGCCAGAGGCATAAAATACAAAATAAATACAACAGTTTTTCCATCGTATAACAAGAATAATTGCAGCCATTGTGAAAGTGATGGTCATTTCTACATTCCGAGCAGCCTAGGCTTCTCTCTAGGGCGTTGTTCCTCCAGATCGAATTGCTAGGGCCTAAGAAGTCTACACCAGAAGCATAAAATACAACATAAATACAACAGTTTGTCCATCGTATAACAGGAGTAACTGCCACCAGTGTGAAAGTTATGGTCATTTCTGCATTCCGGGCAACCTAGGCTTCACTCTAGGGCGTTGCTCCTCCAGATAGAATAGCTAGGGCCCAGGAAGTCAACGCCAGAAGCATAAAATAAAATATAAATGCAACAGCTTTTCCCTTGTATAACAGGAATAATTGCAACCAGTGTGAAAGATATGGTTATTTCTACGTTCCGGGCAACCTAGGCTTCACTCTAGGGCGCTGCTCCACCACATCGGATAGCTGCGGCCTTAGAAGTCAACGCCAGAAGCATAACATACAATATAAATACAACAGTTTTTCAATCGTATAACAGGAGTAATTGCAAACAGTGTGAAAGATATGGTCATTTCTACGTTGCGGGCATCCTGGGCTTCACTCTAGGGCATTGCTCCACCACATCGAATAGCTACGGCCTTAGAAGTCAACGCCATAACTATAAAGAGCAATATAAATACAACAGTTTTTCCATTGTATAAAATGAATAATTGCAAACAGTGTGGAGGTAGTGGTCATTTCTACTTTCCGGGCAACCTAGGCTTCACTCTAGGCCGTTTCTCCACCACATGGAATAGCTACTGCCTTAGAAGGCAACGTCTGAAGCATAAAATATAATATAAATACAACAGTTTTTCCATCGTATAACACGAATAATTGCAACCAGTGTGAAAGTGATGGTCATTTCTACGTTCCGGGCAACCTAGGCTTCAGTCTAGGGCGTGGTTCCCCCAGATCGAATAATTAGGGCCTAAGACGCGTACGCCAGAAGCATAAAATACAATATAAATACCACAGTATTTCCATCGTATAACAGGTATAATTGCAACCAGAGTGAAGGTGATGGTCATTTCTAAGTTCCGGGTAACCTAGGCTTCACTCTAGAGCGTTGATCCACCAGATCGAATAGCTAGGACCTTAGAAGTCAACGCCAGAAGCACAAAATAAAATAAAAATACAACAGTTATTACATCGTATAAAAGGAATAATTACAACCAGCGTGAAAGTAATGGGCATTTCTACGTTCCGTGCAACCTAGGCTTCACTCCAGGGCGTTGGTCCACCAGGTCGAATAGTTAGGGCCTTAGAAAACAACTTCAGACGCAAAAAATACAATATAAATACAACAGTTTTTCCTCGGTATAAAACGAATAATTGCAACCAGTATGAAAGTTATGGTCATCTCTACGTTCCGGGCAACCTAGGCTTCACCCTAGGGCGTTGCTCCACCAGATCGAATAGTTAGGGTCTAAGAAGTCAATGCCAGAAGCATAAAATACGATATATGTACAACAGTCTTTCCATCGTATAAAACGAGTAATTGCAACCAGTGTGAAGGTAACGGCCATTTCTACGTTCCGGGCATCCTAGACTTAACACTGAGGCATTGCTCCACCAGATCGAATACATAGGGCCTTAGAAGTCAACGCCAGAAGCATAAAGTACATTAAAAATCCAACAGTTTGTCCATCGTATAACAGGAGTAATTGCCACCAGTGTGAAAGTTATGGTCATTTCTGCATTCCGGGCAACCTAGGCTTCACTCTGGGGCGTTGCTCCTCCAGATAGAATAGTTAGGGCCCAGGAAGTCAACGCCAGAAGCATAAAATAAAATATAAATACAACAGTATTTCCCTCGTATAACAGGAATAATTGCAACCAGTGTGAAAGGTATGGTCATTTCTACGTTCCGGGCAACCTAGGCTTCACTGTAGGGCGTTGCTCCACCACATCGAATAGCTACGGCCTTCGGAGTCAACGCCAGAGTCATAAAATACAAAATAAATACAACAGTTTTTCCATCGTATAACAAGAATAATTGCAACCAGTGTGAAAGTGATGGTCATTTCTACGTTCCGGGCAACCTAGGCTTCACTCTAGGGCGTTGTTCATCCAGATCGAATAGCTAGGGCCTAAGAAGTCTACACCAGAAGCATAAAATACAACATAAATACAACAGTTTTTCCATCGTATAACAGGAATAAATGCAACCAGTGTGAAAGTGATGGTCATTGCTACGTTCCGGGCAACCCAGGCTTCAGTCTAGGGCGTGGTTCCCCCAGATCGAATAATTAGGGCCTAAGAAGCCTACGCCAGAAGCATAAAATACAATATAAATACCACAGTATTTCCATCGTATAACAGGTATAATTGCAACCAGAGTGAAGGTGACGGTCATTTCTAAGTTCCGGGCAACCTAGGCTTCACTCTAGAGCGTTGCTCCACCAGATCGAATAGCTAGGACCTTAGAAGTCAACGCCAGAAGCATAAAGTACATTAAAAATCCAACAGTTTGTCCATCGTATAACAGGAGTAATTGCCACCAGTGTGAAAGTTATGGTCATTTCTGCATTCCGGGCAACCTAGGCTTCACTCTAGGGCGTTGCTCCTCCAGATAGAATAGTTAGGGCCCAGGATGTCAACGCCAGAAGCATAAAATAAAATATAAATGCAACAGTTTTTCCCTTGTATAACAGGAATAATTGCAACCAGTGTGAAACGTATGGTCATTTCTACGTTCCGGGCAACCTAGGCTTCACTCTAGGGCGTTGCTCCACCACATCGGATAGCTGCGGCCTTAGAAGTCAACGCCAGAAGCATAAAATACAATATAAATACAACAGTTTTTCAATCGTATAACAGGAGTAATTGCAAACAGTGTGAAAGATATGGTCATTTCTACGTTGCGGGCATCCTGGGCTTCACTCTAGGGCATTGCTCCACCACATCGAATAGCTACGGCCTTAGAAGTCAACGCCATAACTATAAAGAGCAATATAAATACAACAGTTTTTCCATTGTATAAAATGAATAATTGCAAACAGTGTGGAGGTAGTGGTCATTTCTACTTTCCGGGCAACCTAGGCTTCACTCTAGGCCGCTTCTCCACCACATCGAATAGCTACTGCCTTAGAAGGCAACGTCTGAAGCATAAAATATAATATAAATACAACAGTTTTTCCATCGTATAACACGAATAATTGCAACCAGTGTGAAAGTGATGGTCATTGCTACGTTCCGGGCAACCCAGGCTTCAGTCTAGGGCGTGGTTCCCCCAGATCGAATAATTAGGGCCTAAGAAGCCTACGCCAGAAGCATAAAATACAATATAAATACCACAGTATTTCCATCGTATAACAGGTATAATTGCAACCAGAGTGAAGGTGACGGTCATTTCTAAGTTCCGGGCAACCTAGGCTTCACTCTAGAGCGTTGCTCCACCAGATCGAATAGCTAGGACCTTAGAAGTCAACGCCAGAAGCATAAAGTACATTAAAAATCCAACAGTTTGTCCATCGTATAACAGGAGTAATTGCCACCAGTGTGAAAGTTATGGTCATTTCTGCATTCCGGGCAACCTAGGCTTCACTCTAGGGCGTTGCTCCTCCAGATAGAATAGTTAGGGCCCAGGATGTCAACGCCAGAAGCATAAAATAAAATATAAATGCAACAGTTTTTCCCTTGTATAACAGGAATAATTGCAACCAGTGTGAAACGTATGGTCATTTCTACGTTCCGGGCAACCTAGGCTTCACTCTAGGGCGTTGCTCCACCACATCGGATAGCTGCGGCCTTAGAAGTCAACGCCAGAAGCATAAAATACAATATAAATACAACAGTTTTTCCATTGTATAAAATGAATAATTGCAAACAGTGTGGAGGTAGTGGTCATTTCTACTTTCCGGGCAACCTAGGCTTCACTCTAGGCCGCTTCTCCACCACATCGAATAGCTACTGCCTTAGAAGGCAACGTCTGAAGCATAAAATATAATATAAATACAACAGTTTTTCCATCGTATAACACGAATAATTGCAACCAGTGTGAAAGTGATGGTCATTTCTACGTTCCGGGCAACCTAGGCTTCAGTCTAGGGCGTGGTTCCCCCAGATCGAATAATTAGGGCCTAAGACGCGTACGCCAGAAGCATAAAATACAATATAAATACCACAGTATTTCCATCGTATAACAGGTATAATTGCAACCAGAGTGAAGGTGATGGTCATTTCTAAGTTCCGGGTAACCTAGGCTTCACTCTAGAGCGTTGATCCACCAGATCGAATAGCTAGGACCTTAGAAGTCAACGCCAGAAGCACAAAATAAAATAAAAATACAACAGTTATTACATCGTATAAAAGGAATAATTGCAACCAGTGTGAAAGTGATGGTCATTTCTACGTTCCGGGCAACCTAGGCTTTAGTCTAGGGCGTGGTTCCCCCAGATCGAATAACTAGGGCCTAAGAAGCCTACGCCAGAAGCATAAAATACAATATAAATACCACAGTATTTCCATCGTATAACAGGTATAATTGCAACCAGAGTGAAGGTGACGGTCATTTCTAAGTTCCGGGCAACCTAGGCTTCACTCTAGAGCGTTGCTCCGCCAGATCGAATAGCTAGGACCTTAGAAGTCAACGCCAGAAGCATAAAGTACATTAAAAATCCAACAGTTTGTCCATCGTATAACAGGAGTAATTGCCACCAGTGTGAAAGTTATGGTCATTTCTGCATTCCGGGCAACCTAGGCTTCACTCTAGGGCGTTGCTCCTCCAGATAGAATAGTTAGGGCCCAGGAAGTCAACGCCAGAAGCATAAAATAAAATATAAATGCAACAGTTTTTCCCTTGTATAACAGGAATAATTGCAACCAGTGTGAAAGGTATGGTTATTTCTACGTTCCGGGCAACCTAGGCTTCACTCTAGGGCGTTGCTCCACCACATCGGATAGCTGCGGCCTTAGAAGTCAACGCCAGAAGCATAAAATACAATATAAATACAACAGTTTTTCAATCGTATAACAGGAATAATTGCAAACAGTGTGAAAGATATGGTCATTTCTACGTTGCGGGCATCCTAGGCTTCACTCTAGGGCATTGCTCCACCACATCGAATGGCTACGGCCTTAGAAGTCAACGCCATAACTATAGAGAACAATATAAATACAACAGTTTTTCCATTGTATAAAATGAATAATTGCAAACAGTGTGGAGGTAGTGGCCATTTCTACTTTCCGGGCAACCTAGGCTCCACTCTAGGCCGTTTCTCCACCACATCGAATAGCTACTGCCTTAGAAGTCAACGTCTGAAGCATAAAATATAATATAAATACAACAGTTTTTCCATCGTATAACACGAATAATTGCAACCAGTGTGATAGACATGGTCATTTCTACGTTCCGGGTAACCTAGGCTTCACTCTAGGACGTTGCTCCAACACATCGAATAGCTACGGCCTTAGGAGTCAACGCCAGAGGCATAAAATACAAAATAAATACAACAGTTTTTCCATCGTATAACAAGAATAATTGCAGCCATTGTGAAAGTGATGGTCATTTCTACGTTCCGGGCAACCTAGGCTTCACTCTAGGGCGTTGTTCATCAAGATCGAATAGCTAGGGCCTAAGAAGTCTACACCAGAAGCATAAAACACAACATAAATACAACAGTTTTTTCATCGTATAACAGGAATAATTGCAACCAGTGTGAAAGTGATGGTCATTTCTACGTTCCGGGCAACCTAGGCTTCACTCTAGGGCGTTGTTCATCCAGATCGAATAGCTAGGGCCTAAGAAGTCTACACCAGAAGCATAAAACACAACATAAATACAACAGTTTTTTCATCGTATAACAGGAATAATTGCAACCAGTGTGAAAGTAATGGTCATTTCTACGTTCCGGGCAACCTAGGCTTCAGTCTAGGGCGTGGTTCCCCCAGATCGAATAGTTAGGGCCTAAGAAACCTACGCCAGAAGCATAAAATACAATATAAATACCACAGTTTTTCCATCGTATAACAGGAATAATTGCTACCAGAGTGAAGGTGATGGTCATTTCTAAGTTCCGGGCAACCTAGGCTTCACCCTAGGGCGTTGCTCCACCAGATCGAATAGTTAGCGCCTAAGAAGTCAACGCCAGAAGCACAAAATACAATAGAAATACAACAGTTTTTCCATCGTATAACAGGAATAATTGCAACCAGTGTGAAAGCTAGGGTCATTTCTCCGTTCCGGGCAACCTAGGCTTCACTCGAGGGCGTTGCTCCACCACATCGAATAGCTACGGCCTTAGGAGTCAACGCCAGAGGCATAAAATACAAAATAAATACAACAGTTTTTCCATCGTATAACAAGAATAATTGCAGCCATTGTGAAAGTGATGGTCATTTCTACATTCCGAGCAGCCTAGGCTTCTCTCTAGGGCGTTGTTCCTCCAGATCGAATTGCTAGGGCCTAAGAAGTCTACACCAGAAGCATAAAATGCAACATAAATACAACAGTTTGTCCATCGTATAACAGGAGTAACTGCCACCAGTGTGAAAGTTATGGTCATTTCTGCATTCCGGGCAACCTAGGCTTCACTCTAGGGCGTTGCTCCTCCAGATAGAATAGCTAGGGCCCAGGAAGTCAACGCCAGAAGCATAAAATAAAATATAAATGCAACAGTTTTTCCCTTGTATAACAGGAATAATTGCAACCAGTGTGAAAGATATGGTTATTTCTACGTTCCGGGCAACCTAGGCTTCACTCTAGGGCGCTGCTCCACCACATCGGATAGCTGCGGCCTTAGAAGTCAACGCCAGAAGCATAACATACAATATAAATACAACAGTTTTTCAATCGTATAACAGGAGTAATTGCAAACAGTGTGAAAGATATGGTCATTTCTACGTTGCGGGCATCCTGGGCTTCACTCTAGGGCATTGCTCCACCACATCGAATAGCTACGGCCTTAGAAGTCAACGCCATAACTATAAAGAACAATATAAATACAACAGTTTTTTCATTGTATAAAATGAATAATTGCAAACAGTGTGGAGGTAGTGGTCATTTCTACTTTCCGGGCAACCTAGGCTTCACTCTAGGCCGTTTCTCCACCACATCGAATAGCTACTGCCTTAGAAGTCAACGTCTGAAGCATAAAATATAATATAAATACAACAGTTTTTCCATCGTGTAACACGAATAATTGCAACCAGTGTGAAAGTTATGGTCATCTCTACGTTCCGGGCAACCTAGGCTTCACCCTAGGGCGTTGCTGCACCAGATCGCATAGTTAGGGCCTAAGAAGTCAATGCCAGAAGCATAAAATACGAAATATGTACAACAGTTTTTCCATCGTCTAAAATGAGTAATTGCAACTAGTGTGAAGGTAACGGCCATTTCTACGTTCCGGGCATCCTAGACTTAACACTGAGGCATTGCTCCACCAGATCTAATACATAGGGCCTTAGAAGTCAACGCCAGAAGCATAAAGTACATTAAAAATCCAACAGTTTGTCCATCGTATAACAGGAGTAATTGCCACCAGTGTGAAAGTTATGGTCACTTCAGCATTCCGGGCAACCTAGGCTTCACTCTAGGGCGTTGCTCCTCCAGATAGAATAGTTAGGGCCCAGGAAGTCAACGCCAGAAGCATAAAATAAAATATAAATACAACAGTATTTCCCTCGTATAACAGGAATAATTGCAACCAGTGTGAAAGGTATAGTCATTTCTACGTTCCGGGCAACCTAGGCTTCACTCTAGGGCGTTGCTCCACCACATCGAATAGCTACGGCCTTCGGAGTCAACGCCAGAGTCATAAAATACAAAATAAATACAACAGTTTTTCCATCGTATAACAAGAATAATTGCAACCAGTGTGAAAGTGATGGACATTTCTACGTTCCGGGCAACCTAGGCTTCACTCTAGGGCGTTGTTCATCCAGATCGAATAGCTAGGGCCTAAGAAGTCTACACCAGAAGCATAAAACACAACATAAATACAACAGTTTTTTCATCGTATAACAGGAATAATTGCAACCAGTGTGAAAGTGATGGTCATTTCTACGTTCCGGGCAACCTAGGCTTCAGTCTAGGGCGTGGTTCCCCCAGATCGAATAGTTAGGGCCTAAGAAACCTACGCCAGAAGCATAAAATACAATATAAATACCACAGTTTTTCCATCGTATAACAGGAATAATTGCTACGAGAGTGAAGGTGATGGTCATTTCTAAGTTCCGGGCAACCTAGGCTTCACCCTAGGGCGTTGCTCCACCAGATCGAATAGTTAGCGTCTAAGAAGTCAACGCCAGAAGCACAAAATACAATAGAAATACAACAGTTTTTCCATCGTATAACAGGAATAATTGCAACCAGTGTGAAAGCTAGGGTCATTTCTCCGTTCCGGGCAACCTAGGCTTCACTCGAGGGCGTTGCTCCACCACATCGAATAGCTACGGCCCTAGAAGACAACGCCATAACTATAAAATACAATATAAATACAACAGTCTTTCCATCGTATAAAACGAATTATTGCAACCAGTCTGATAGTTATGGTCATTTCTACTTTCCGGGAAACCTAGGCTTCACCCTAGGGCGTTGCTCCACCAGATCGGATAGTTAGGGCCTAAGAAGTTTTCCATCGTATAAAATGAGTAATTGCAACCAGTGTGAAAGTAACGGCCATTTCTACGTTCCGGGCATCCTAGACTTAACACTGAGGCATTGCTCCACCAGATCGAATACATAGGGCCTTAGGAGTCAACGCCAGAAGCATAAAGTACATTAAAAATCCAACAGTTTGTCCATCGTATAACAGGAATAATTGCCACCAGTGTGAAAGTTATGGTCATTTCTGCACTCCGGGCAACCTAGGCTTCACTCTAGGGCGTTGCTCCTCCAGATAAAATAGGTGGGGCCCAGGTAGTCAACGCCAGAAGCATAAAATACAATATAAATACATCAGTTTTTCCATCGTATAACAAGAATAATTGCAACCAGTGTGAAAGACATGGTCATTTCTACGATCCGGGCAACCTAGGCTTCACTCTAGGGCGTTGCTCCACCACATGGAATTGCTACGGCCTTAGGAGTCAACGCCAGAGGCATAAAATACAAAATAAATACAACAGTTTTTCCATCGTATAACAAGAATAATTGCAACCATTGTGAAAGTGATGGTCATTTCTACATTCCGGGCAACCTAGGCTTCACTCTAGGGCGTTGCTCCACCAGATCGTATAGTTAGAGCCTAAGAAGTCAACGCCAGAAGCATGAAATGCAATATAAGTACAACAGTTTTTCCCTTGTATAACAGGAATAATTGCAACCAGTGTGAAAGTGATGGTCATTTCTACGTTCCGGGCAACCTAGGCTTCAGTCTAGGGCGTGGTTCCCCCAGATCGAATAGTTAGGGCCTAAGAAGACTACGCCAGAAGCATAAAATACAATATAAATACCACAGTTTTTCCATCGTATAACAGGAATGATTGCAACCAGAGTGAAGGTGATGGTCTTTTCTAAACTCCGGGCAACCTAGGCTTCACTCTAGAGCGTTGCTCCACCAGATCGAATAGCTAGGACCTTAGTAGTCAATTCCAGAAGCATAAAATACAATAGAAATACAACAGTTTTTCCATCGTGTAACAGGAATAATTGCAACCAGTGTGAAAGATATGGTCATTTCTACGGTACGGGCAACCTAGGCTTCACTCTAGGGCGTCATTCCACTTGATCGAATAGTTAGGGCCTAAGAAGTCTAGGCCAGAAGCGTATAATACAATACAACTACAACAGCTTTTCCATCGTATAACAGGAATAATTGCAACCAGTGTGAAAGGTATGGTCATTTCTACGTTCCGGGCAACCTAGGCTTCACTCTAGGGCGTTGCTCCACCACATCGAATAGCTGCGGCCTTAGAAGTCAACGCCAGAAGCATAAAATACAATATAAATACAACAGTTTTTCAATCGTATAACAGGAATAATTGCAAACAGTGTGAAAGCTATGGTCATTTCTCCGTTCCGGGCAACCTAGGCTTCACTCTAGGGCGTTGTTCCTCCAGATCGAATAGCTAGGGCCTAAGAAGTCTCCACCAGAAGCATAAAATACAATATAAATACAACAGTTTTTCCATCGTATAACAGGAATAATTGCAACCAGTGTGAAAGTGATGGTCATTTCTACGTTCCGTGCAACCTAGGCTTCACTCTAGGGCCTTGCTCCTCCAGATAGAATAGTTAGGGCCCAGGAAGTCAACGCCAGAAGCATAAAATACAATATAAATACAACAGTTTTTCCATCGTATAAAAGGAATAATTGCAAACAGTGTGAAAGATATGGTCATTCCTACGATACGGGCAACCTAGGCTTCACTCTAGGGCGTTGCTCCACCACATCGAATAGCTGCGGCCTTAGAAGTCAACGCCAGAAGCATAAAATACAATATAAATACAACAGTTTTTGAATCGTATAACAGGAATAATTGCAAACAGTGTGAAAGATATGGTCATTTCTACGTTCCGGGCAACCTAGGCTACACTCTAGGGCGTGGCTCCACCACATCGAATAACTAGGGCCTTAGAAGTCAATGACAGAAGCATAAAATGCCATATAAATACAACAGTTGTTCCACTGTATAATATGAATAATTGCAACCAGTGTGAAAGTGATGGTCATTTCTACGTTCCGGGCAACCTAGGCTTCAGTCTAGGGCGTGGTTCCCCCAGATCGAATAATTAGGGCCTAAGACGCGTACGCCAGAAGCATAAAATACAATATAAATACCACAGTATTTCCATCGTATAACAGGTATAATTGCAACCAGAGTGAAGGTGATGGTCATTTCTAAGTTCCGGGTAACCTAGGCTTCACTCTAGAGCGTTGATCCACCAGATCGAATAGCTAGGACCTTAGAAGTCAACGCCAGAAGCACAAAATAAAATAAAAATACAACAGTTATTACATCGTATAAAAGGAATAATTACAACCAGCGTGAAAGTAATGGGCATTTCTACGTTCCGTGCAACCTAGGCTTCACTCCAGGGCGTTGGTCCACCAGGTCGAATAGTTAGGGCCTTAGAAAACAACTTCAGACGCATAAAATACAATATAAATACAACAGTTTTTCCACGGTATAAAACGACTAATTGCAACCAGTATGAAAGTTATGGTCATCTCTACGTTCCGGGCAACCTAGGCTTCACCCTAGGGCGTTGCTCCACCACATCGAATAGTTAGGGCCTAAGAAGTCAATGCCAGAAGCATAAAATACGATATATGTACAACAGTTTTTCCATCGTATAAAACGAGTAATTGCAACCAGTGTGAAGGTAACGGCCATTTCTACGTTCCGGGCATCCTAGACTTAACACTGAGGCATTGCTACACCAGATCGAATACATAGGGCCTTAGAAGTCAACGCCAGAAGCATAAAGTACATTAAAAATCCAACAGTTTGTCCATCGTATAACAGGAGTAATTGCCACCAGTGTGAAAGTTATGGTCATTTCTGCATTCCGGGCAACCTAGGCTTCACTCTAGGGCGTTGCTCCTCCAGATAGAATAGTTAGGGCCCAGGAAGTCAACGCCAGAAGCATAAAATAAAATATAAATACAACAGTATTTCCCTCGTATAACAGGAATAATTGCAACCAGTGTGAAAGGTATGGTCATTTCTACGTTCCGGGCAACCTAGGCTTCACTGTAGGGCGTTGCTCCACCACATCGAATAGCTACGGCCTTCGGAGTCAACGCCAGAGTCATAAAATACAAAATAAATACAACAGTTTTTCCATCGTATAACAAGAATAATTGCAACCAGTGTGAAAGTGATGGTCATTTCTACGTTCCGGGCAACCTAGGCTTCACTCTAGGGCGTTGTTCATCCAGATCGAATAGCTAGGGCCTAAGAAGTCTACACCAGAAGCATAAAACACAACATAAATACAACAGTTTTTTCATCGTATAACAGGAATAATTGCAACCAGTGTGAAAGTAATGGTCATTTCTACGTTCCGGGCAACCTAGGCTTCAGTCTAGGGCGTGGTTCCCCCAGATCGAATAGTTAGGGCCTAAGAAACCTACGCCAGAAGCATAAAATACAATATAAATACCACAGTTTTTCCATCGTATAACAGGAATAATTGCTACCAGAGTGAAGGTGATGGTCATTTCTAAGTTCCGGGCAACCTAGGCTTCACCCTAGGGCGTTGCTCCACCAGATCGAATAGTTAGCGCCTAAGAAGTCAACGCCAGAAGCACAAAATACAATAGAAATACAACAGTTTTTCCATCGTATAACAGGAATAATTGCAACCAGTGTGAAAGCTAGGGTCATTTCTCCGTTCCGGGCAACCTAGGCTTCACTCGAGGGCGTTGCTCCACCACATCGAATAGCTACGGCCTTAGGAGTCAACGCCAGAGGCATAAAATACAAAATAAATACAGCAGTTTTTCCATCGTATAACAAGAATAATTGCAGCCATTGTGAAAGTGATGGTCATTTCTACATTCCGAGCAGCCTAGGCTTCTCTCTAGGGCGTTGTTCCTCCAGATCGAATTGCTAGGGCCTAAGAAGTCTACACCAGAAGCATAAAATGCAACATAAATACAACAGTTTGTCCATCGTATAACAGGAGTAACTGCCACCAGTGTGAAAGTTATGGTCATTTCTGCATTCCGGGCAACCTAGGCTTCACTCTAGGGCGTTGCTCCTCCAGATAGAATAGCTAGGGCCCAGGAAGTCAACGCCAGAAGCATAAAATAAAATATAAATGCAACAGTTTTTCCCTTGTATAACAGGAATAATTGCAACCAGTGTGAAATATATGGTTATTTCTACGTTCCGGGCAACCTAGGCTTCACTCTAGGGCGCTGCTCCACCACATCGGATAGCTGCGGCCTTAGAAGTCAACGCCAGAAGCATAACATACAATATAAATACAACAGTTTTTCAATCGTATAACAGGAGTAATTGCAAACAGTGTGAAAGATATGGTCATTTCTACGTTGCGGGCATCCTGGGCTTCACTCTAGGGCATTGCTCCACCACATCGAATAGCTACGGCCTTAGAAGTCAACGCCATAACTATAAAGAGCAATATAAATACAACAGTTTTTCCATTGTATAAAATGAATAATTGCAAACAGTGTGGAGGTAGTGGTCATTTCTACTTTCCGGGCAACCTAGGCTTCACTCTAGGCCGTTTCTCCACCACATCGAATAGCTACTGCCTTAGAAGGCAACGTCTGAAGCATAAAATATAATATAAATACAACAGTTTTTCCATCGTATAACACGAATAATTGCAACCAGTGTGAAAGTGATGGTCATTTCTACGTTCCGGGCAACCTAGGCTTCAGTCTAGGGCGTGGTTCCCCCAGATCGAATAATTAGGGCCTAAGACGCGTACGCCAGAAGCATAAAATACAATATAAATACCACAGTATTTCCATCGTATAACAGGTATAATTGCAACCAGAGTGAAGGTGATGGTCATTTCTAAGTTCCGGGTAACCTAGGCTTCACTCTAGAGCGTTGATCCACCAGATCGAATAGCTAGGACCTTAGAAGTCAACGCCAGAAGCACAAAATAAAATAAAAATACAACAGTTATTACATCGTATAAAAGGAATAATTGCAACCAGTGTGAAAGTGATGGTCATTTCTACGTTCCGGGCAACCTAGGCTTTAGTCTAGGGCGTGGTTCCCCCAGATCGAATAACTAGGGCCTAAGAAGCCTACGCCAGAAGCATAAAATACAATATAAATACCACAGTATTTCCATCGTATAACAGGTATAATTGCAACCAGAGTGAAGGTGACGGTCATTTCTAAGTTCCGGGCAACCTAGGCTTCACTCTAGAGCGTTGCTCCGCCAGATCGAATAGCTAGGACCTTAGAAGTCAACGCCAGAAGCATAAAGTACATTAAAAATCCAACAGTTTGTCCATCGTATAACAGGAGTAATTGCCACCAGTGTGAAAGTTATGGTCATTTCTGCATTCCGGGCAACCTAGGCTTCACTCTAGGGCGTTGCTCCTCCAGATAGAATAGTTAGGGCCCAGGAAGTCAACGCCAGAAGCATAAAATAAAATATAAATGCAACAGTTTTTCCCTTGTATAACAGGAATAATTGCAACCAGTGTGAAAGGTATGGTTATTTCTACGTTCCGGGCAACCTAGGCTTCACTCTAGGGCGTTGCTCCACCACATCGGATAGCTGCGGCCTTAGAAGTCAACGCCAGAAGCATAAAATACAATATAAATACAACAGTTTTTCAATCGTATAACAGGAATAATTGCAAACAGTGTGAAAGATATGGTCATTTCTACGTTGCGGGCATCCTAGGCTTCACTCTAGGGCATTGCTCCACCACATCGAATGGCTACGGCCTTAGAAGTCAACGCCATAACTATAGAGAACAATATAAATACAACAGTTTTTCCATTGTATAAAATGAATAATTGCAAACAGTGTGGAGGTAGTGGCCATTTCTACTTTCCGGGCAACCTAGGCTCCACTCTAGGCCGTTTCTCCACCACATCGAATAGCTACTGCCTTAGAAGTCAACGTCTGAAGCATAAAATATAATATAAATACAACAGTTTTTCCATCGTATAACACGAATAATTGCAACCAGTGTGATAGACATGGTCATTTCTACGTTCCGGGTAACCTAGGCTTCACTCTAGGACGTTGCTCCAACACATCGAATAGCTACGGCCTTAGGAGTCAACGCCAGAGGCATAAAATACAAAATAAATACAACAGTTTTTCCATCGTATAACAAGAATAATTGCAGCCATTGTGAAAGTGATGGTCATTTCTACGTTCCGGGCAACCTAGGCTTCACTCTAGGGCGTTGTTCATCCAGATCGAATAGCTAGGGCCTAAGAAGTCTACACCAGAAGCATAAAACACAACATAAATACAACAGTTTTTTCATCGTATAACAGGAATAATTGCAACCAGTGTGAAAGTGATGGTCATTTCTACGTTCCGGGCAACCTAGGCTTCACTCTAGGGCGTTGTTCATCCAGATCGAATAGCTAGGGCCTAAGAAGTCTACACCAGAAGCATAAAACACAACATAAATACAACAGTTTTTTCATCGTATAACAGGAATAATTGCAACCAGTGTGAAAGTAATGGTCATTTCTACGTTCCGGGCAACCTAGGCTTCAGTCTAGGGCGTGGTTCCCCCAGATCGAATAGTTAGGGCCTAAGAAACCTACGCCAGAAGCATAAAATACAATATAAATACCACAGTTTTTCCATCGTATAACAGGAATAATTGCTACCAGAGTGAAGGTGATGGTCATTTCTAAGTTCCGGGCAACCTAGGCTTCACCCTAGGGCGTTGCTCCACCAGATCGAATAGTTAGCGCCTAAGAAGTCAACGCCAGAAGCACAAAATACAATAGAAATACAACAGTTTTTCCATCGTATAACAGGAATAATTGCAACCAGTGTGAAAGCTAGGGTCATTTCTCCGTTCCGGGCAACCTAGGCTTCACTCGAGGGCGTTGCTCCACCACATCGAATAGCTACGGCCTTAGGAGTCAACGCCAGAGGCATAAAATACAAAATAAATACAACAGTTTTTCCATCGTATAACAAGAATAATTGCAGCCATTGTGAAAGTGATGGTCATTTCTACATTCCGAGCAGCCTAGGCTTCTCTCTAGGGCGTTGTTCCTCCAGATCGAATTGCTAGGGCCTAAGAAGTCTACACCAGAAGCATAAAATGCAACATAAATACAACAGTTTGTCCATCGTATAACAGGAGTAACTGCCACCAGTGTGAAAGTTATGGTCATTTCTGCATTCCGGGCAACCTAGGCTTCACTCTAGGGCGTTGCTCCTCCAGATCGAATAGCTAGGGCCCAGGAAGTCAACGCCAGAAGCATAAAATAAAATATAAATGCAACAGTTTTTCCCTTGTATAACAGGAATAATTGCAACCAGTGTGAAAGATATGGTTATTTCTACGTTCCGGGCAACCTAGGCTTCACTCTAGGGCGCTGCTCCACCACATCGGATAGCTGCGGCCTTAGAAGTCAACGCCAGAAGCATAACATACAATATAAATACAACAGTTTTTCAATCGTATAACAGGAGTAATTGCAAACAGTGTGAAAGATATGGTCATTTCTACGTTGCGGGCATCCTGGGCTTCACTCTAGGGCATTGCTCCACCACATCGAATAGCTACGGCCTTAGAAGTCAACGCCATAACTATAAAGAACAATATAAATACAACAGTTTTTCCATTGTATAAAATGAATAATTGCAAACAGTGTGGAGGTAGTGGTCATTTCTACTTTCCGGGCAACCTAGGCTTCACTCTAGGCCGTTTCTCCACCACATCGAATAGCTACTGCCTTAGAAGTCAACGTCTGAAGCATAAAATATAATATAAATACAACAGTTTTTCCATCGTATAACACGAATAATTGCAACCAGTGTGAAAGTTATGGTCATCTCTACGTTCCGGGCAACCTAGGCTTCACCCTAGGGCGTTGCTGCACCAGATCGCATAGTTAGGGCCTAAGAAGTCAATGCCAGAAGCATAAAATACGAAATATGTACAACAGTTTTTCCATCGTCTAAAATGAGTAATTGCAACTAGTGTGAAGGTAACGGCCATTTCTACGTTCCGGGCATCCTAGACTTAACACTGAGGCATTGCTCCACCAGATCTAATACATAGGGCCTTAGAAGTCAACGCCAGAAGCATAAAGTACATTAAAAATCCAACAGTTTGTCCATCGTATAACAGGAGTAATTGCCACCAGTGTGAAAGTTATGGTCACTTCAGCATTCCGGGCAACCTAGGCTTCACTCTAGGGCGTTGCTCCTCCAGATAGAATAGTTAGGGCCCAGGAAGTCAACGCCAGAAGCATAAAATAAAATATAAATACAACAGTATTTCCCTCTTATAACAGGAATAATTGCAACCAGTGTGAAAGGTATAGTCATTTCTACGTTCCGGGCAACCTAGGCTTCACTCTAGGGCGTTGCTCCACCACATCGAATAGCTACGGCCTTCGGAGTCAACGCCAGAGTCATAAAATACAAAATAAATACCACAGTTTTTCCATCGTATAACAAGAATAATTGCAACCAGTGTGAAAGTGATGGTCATTTCTACATTCCGAGCAGCCTAGGCTTCACTCTAGGGCGTTGTTCCTCCAGATCGAATTGCTAGGGCCTAAGAAGTCTACACCAGAAGCATAAAATACAACATAAATACAACAGTTTTTCCATCGTAAAGCAGGAATAAATGCAACCAGTGTGAAAGTGATGGTCATTTCTACGTTCCGGGCAACCTAGGCTTCAGTCTAGGGCGTGGTTCCCCCAGATCGAATAATTAGGGCCTAAGAAGCCTACGCCAGGAGCATAAAATACAATATAAATCCCACAGTATTTCCGTCGTATAACAGGTATAATTGCAACCAGAGTGAAGGTGACGGTCATTTCTAAGTTCCGGGCAACCTAGGCTTCACTCTAGAGCGTTGCTCCACCAGATCGAATAGCTAGGACCTTAGAAGTCAACGCCAGAAGCATAAAGTACATTAAAAATCCAACAGTTTGTCCATCGTATAACAGGAGTAATTGCCACCAGTATGAAAGTTATGGTCATTTCTGCATTCCGGGCAACCTAGGCTTCACTCTAGGGCGTTGCCCCTCCAGAAAGAATAGTTAGGTCCCAGGAAGTCAACGCCAGAAGCATAAAATAAAATATAAATGCAACAGTTTTGCCCTTGTATAACAGGAATAATTGCAACCAGTATGAAAGTTATGGTCATCTCTACGTTCCGGGCAACCTAGGCTTCACCCTAGGGCGTTGCTGCACCAGATCGCATAGTTAGGGCCTAAGAAGTCAATGCCAGAAGCATAAAATACGAAATATGTACAACAGTTTTTCCATCGTATAAAATGAGTAATTGCAACTAGTGTGAAGGTAACGGCCATTTCTACGTTCCGGGCATCCTAGACTTAAGACTGAGGCATTGCTCCACCAGATCTAATACATAGGGCCTTAGAAGTCAACGCCAGAAGCATAAAGTACATTAAAAATCCAACAGTTTGTCCATCGTATAACAGGAGTAATTGCCACCAGTGTGAAAGTTATGGTCACTTCAGCATTCCGGGCAACCTAGGCTTCACTCTAGGGCGTTGCTCCTCCAGATAGAATAGTTAGGGCCCAGGAAGTCAACGCCAGAAGCATAAAATAAAATATAAATACAACAGTATTTCCCTCGTATAACAGGAATAATTGCAACCAGTGTGAAAGGTATAGTCATTTCTACGTTCCGGGCAACCTAGGCTTCACTCTAGGGCGTTGCTCCACCACATCGAATAGCTAGGGCCTTCGGAGTCAACGCCAGAGTCATAAAATACAAAATAAATACAACAGTTTTTCCATCGTATAACAAGAATAATTGCAACCAGTGTGAAAGTGATGGACATTTCTACGTTCCGGGCAACCTAGGCTTCACTCTAGGGCGTTGTTCATCCAGATCGAATAGCTAGGGCCTAAGAAGTCTACACCAGAAGCATAAAACACAACATAAATACAACAGTTTTTTCATCGTATAACAGGAATAATTGCAACCAGTGTGAAAGTGATGGTCATTTCTACGTTCCGGGCAACCTAGGCTTCAGTCTAGGGCGTGGTTCCCCCAGATCGAATAGTTAGGGCCTAAGAAACCTACGCCAGAAGCATAAAATACAATATAAATACCACAGTTTTTCCATCGTATAACAGGAATAATTGCTACGAGAGTGAAGGTGATGGTCATTTCTAAGTTCCGGGCAACCTAGGCTTCACCCTAGGGCGTTGCTCCACCAGATCGAATAGTTAGCGTCTAAGAAGTCAACGCCAGAAGCACAAAATACAATAGAAATACAACAGTTTTTCCATCGTATAACAGGAATAATTGCAACCAGTGTGAAAGCTAGGGTCATTTCTCCGTTCCGGGCAACCTAGGCTTCACTCGAGGGCGTTGCTCCACCACATCGAATAGCTACGGCCCTAGAAGACAACGCCATAACTATAAAATACAATATAAATACAACAGTCTTTCCATCGTATAAAACGAATTATTGCAACCAGTCTGATAGTTATGGTCATTTCTACTTTCCGGGAAACCTAGGCTTCACCCTAGGGCGTTGCTCCACCAGATCGGATAGTTAGGGCCTAAGAAGTTTTCCATCGTATAAAATGAGTAATTGCAACCAGTGTGAAAGTAACGGCCATTTCTACGTTCCGGGCATCCTAGACTTAACACTGAGGCATTGCTCCACCAGATCGAATACATAGGGCCTTAGGAGTCAACGCCAGAAGCATAAAGTACATTAAAAATCCAACAGTTTGTCCATCGTATAACAGGAATAATTGCCACCAGTGTGAAAGTTATGGTCATTTCTGCACTCCGGGCAACCTAGGCTTCACTCTAGGGCGTTGCTCCTCCAGATAAAATAGGTGGGGCCCAGGTAGTCAACGCCAGAAGCATAAAATACAATATAAATACATCAGTTTTTCCATCGTATAACAAGAATAATTGCAACCAGTGTGAAAGACATGGTCATTTCTGCGATCCGGGCAACCTAGGCTTCACTCTAGGGCGTTGCTCCACCACATGGAATTGCTACGGCCTTAGGAGTCAACGCCAGAGGCATAAAATACAAAATAAATACAACAGTTTTTCCATCGTATAACAAGAATAATTGCAACCATTGTGAAAGTGATGGTCATTTCTACATTCCGGGCAACCTAGGCTTCACTCTAGGGCGTTGCTCCACCAGATCGTATAGTTAGAGCCTAAGAAGTCAACGCCAGAAGCATGAAATGCAATATAAGTACAACAGTTTTTCCCTTGTATAACAGGAATAATTGCAACCAGTGTGAAAGTGATGGTCATTTCTACGTTCCGGGCAACCTAGGCTTCAGTCTAGGGCGTGGTTCCCCCAGATCGAATAGTTAGGGCCTAAGAAGACTACGCCAGAAGCATAAAATACAATATAAATACCACAGTTTTTCCATCGTATAACAGGAATGATTGCAACCAGAGTGAAGGTGATGGTCTTTTCTAAACTCCGGGCAACCTAGGCTTCACTCTAGAGCGTTGCTCCACCAGATCGAATAGCTAGGACCTTAGTAGTCAATGCCAGAAGCATAAAATACAATAGAAATACAACAGTTTTTCCATCGTGTAACAGGAATAATTGCAACCAGTGTGAAAGATATGGTCATTTCTACGGTACGGGCAACCTAGGCTTCACTCTAGGGCGTCATTCCACTTGATCGAATAGTTAGGGCCTAAGAAGTCTAGGCCAGAAGCGTATAATACAATACAACTACAACAGCTTTTCCATCGTATAACAGGAATAATTGCAACCAGTGTGAAAGGTATGGTCATTTCTACGTTCCGGGCAACCTAGGCTTCACTCTAGGGCGTTGCTCCACCACATCGAATAGCTGCGGCCTTAGAAGTCAACGCCAGAAGCATAAAATACAATATAAATACAACAGTTTTTCAATCGTATAACAGGAATAATTGCAAACAGTGTGAAAGCTATGGTCATTTCTACGTTCCGGGCAACCTAGGCTTCACTCTAGGGCGTTGTTCCTCCAGATCGAATAGCTAGGGCCTAAGAAGTCTCCACCAGAAGCATAAAATACAATATAAATACAACAGTTTTTCCATCGTATAACAGGAATAATTGCAACCAGTGTGAAAGTGATGGTCATTTCTACGTTCCGTGCAACCTAGGCTTCACTCTAGGGCCTTGCTCCTCCAGATAGAATAGTTAGGGCCCAGGAAGTCAACGCCAGAAGCATAAAATACAATATAAATACAACAGTTTTTCCATCGTATAAAAGGAATAATTGCAAACAGTGTGAAAGATATGGTCATTCCTACGATACGGGCAACCTAGGCTTCACTCTAGGGCGTTGCTCCACCACATCGAATAGCTGCGGCCTTAGAAGTCAACGCCAGAAGCATAAAATACAATATAAATACAACAGTTTTTGAATCGTATAACAGGAATAATTGCAAACAGTGTGAAAGATATGGTCATTTCTACGTTCCGGGCAACCTAGGCTACACTCTAGGGCGTGGCTCCACCACATCGAATAACTAGGGCCTTAGAAGTCAATGACAGAAGCATAAAATGCCATATAAATACAACAGTTGTTCCACTGTATAATATGAATAATTGCAACCAGTGTGAAAGTGATGGTCATTTCTACGTTCCGGGCAACCTAGGCTTCAGTCTAGGGCGTGGTTCCCCCAGATCGAATAGTTAGGGCCTAAGAAGACTACGCCAGAAGCATAAAATACGATATATGCACAACAGTTTTTCCATCGTATAAAACGGATAATTGCAACCAGTGTGAAAGTAATAGACATTTCTACGTTGCCGGCATCCTAGACTTAACTCTGAGGCATTGCTACACCAGATCGAATACATAGGGCCTTAGAAGTCAACGCCAGAAGTATAAAGTACAATCAAAATCCAACAGTTTGTCCATCGTATAGCTGGAATAATTGCAACCAGAGTGAAGGTAATGGTCATTTCAACGTTTCGGGCGACCTAGGCTCCACTCTAGGGCGTTGCTACCCCAGATGGAATAGCTAAGGCCTTAGAAGTCAATGCCAGAAACATAAAATACAAAATAAATACAACAGTTTTACCATCGTATAAAATGAATAATCGCAAACAGTGTGAAGGTAATGGTCATTTTTACGTTCCGGGCAACCTAGGCTTCACTCCAGGGCGTTGCTCCACCAGATCGAAAAGTTAGGGCCTAAGAAGTCAACGCCAGAAGCACCAAACACAAAATAAATACAACAGTTTTTCCATCGGATAAAACGAATAATTGCAACCAGTGTGAAAGTAAAGGTCATTTCTACGGTCCGGGCAACCTAGGCTTCACTCTAGGGAGTTGTTCCACCCGATCGAATAGGTAGGGCCTAAGAAGTCAACTCCAGAAGCATAAAATACAATATAAATACAACAGTTTTTCAATCGTATAACAGGAAGAATTGCAAACAGTGTGAAAAATATGGTCATTTCTACGTTGCGGGCATCCTAGGCTTCACTCTAGGGCATTGCTCCACCACATCGAATAGCTACGGCCTTATAAGTCAACGTCATAACTATAAAAAACAATATAAATACAACAGTTTCTCCATTGTGTAAAATGAATAATTGCAAACAGTGTGGAGGTAAGGGTCATTTCTACTTTCCGGGCAACCTAGGCTTCACTCTAGGGCGTTTCTCCACCACATCGAACAGCTACGCCCTTAGAAGTCAACGCCTGAAGCATAAAATATAATATAAGTACAACAGTTTTTCCATCGTATAACAGGAATAATTGCAACCAGTGTGAAAGTGATGGTCATTTCTACATTCCGGGCTACCTAGGCTTGACTCTAGGGCGTTGCTCCACCAGATCGAATAGTTAGGGACTTAGAATTCGACGCCAGAAGCATAAAATACAACATAAGTACAATAGTTTTTCCATCGTATAACAGGAATAATTGCAACCAGTGTGAAAGTACAGGTCATTTTTACGTTCCGGGCAACCTAGGCTTCACTCTAGGGCGTTGGCCCTCCACATCTAACAGTTAGGGCATAAGAAGTAAACGCCAGAAGCACCAAATACAAAATAAATACATCAGTTTTTAAATCGTATAAAGCGAATAATTGCAACCAGTATGAAAGCTATGGTCATTTCTACGTTCCGGGCAATCTAGGCTTCACTCTAGGGCGTTGCTCAACCACATCGAATAGTTAGGGCCTAAGAAGTCAACGCCAGAAGCACCAAATACAAAATTAATACAACAGTTTTTCCTTCGTATAAAACGAATAATTGCAACCAGTATGAAAGTTATGGTCATTTCTACGCTCCGGGCTACCTGGGCTTCACCCTAGGGCGTTGCTCCACCACATCGAATAGCTGCGGCCTTAGAAGTCAACGCCAGAAGCATGAAATACAATATAAATACAACAGTTTTTCAATCGTATAACAGGAAGAATTGCAAACAGTGTGAAAAATATGGTCATTTCTACGTTACGGGCATCCTAGGCTTCACTCTAGGGCATTGCGCCACCACATCGAATAGCTACGGCCTTAGAAGTCAACGCCATAACTATAAAAAACAATATAAATACAACAGTTTCTCCATTTTGTAAAATGAATAATTGCAAACAGTGTGGAGGTAAGGGTCATTTCTACTTTCCGGGCAACCTAGGCTTCGCTCTAGGGCGTTTCTCCACCACATCGAATAGCTACGCCCTTAGAAGTCAACGCCTGAAGCATAAAATATAATATAAGTACAACAGTTTTTCCATCGTATAACAGGAATAATTGCAGCCAGTATGAAAGCTATGGACATTTCTACGTTCCGGGCAACCTAGGCTTCACCCTAGGGCGTTGCTCCACCACATCGAATAGCTACGGCCTTAGAAGTCAACGCCAGAACTATAAAAACCAATATAAATACAACAGTTTCTCCATTGTATAAAATGAATAATTGCAAACAGTGTGGAGGTAATGGTCATTTCTACTTTCCGGGCAACCTAGGCTTCACTCTAGGGCGTTTCTCCACCACATCGAATAGCTACGCCCTTAGAAGTCAACGCCTGAAGCATAAAATATAATATAAGTACAACAGTTTTTCCATCGTATAACAGGAATAATTTCAACCAGTGTGAAGATAATGGTCAATTCTACATTCCGGGCAACCTAGGCTTCGCTCTAGGGCGTTACTCCACCAGATCGAATAGTTGGGGCCTTAGAAGTCAACGCCCGAAGCATAAAATACAAAATAAATAGAACAGTTTTTCCATTGTATAAAACGAACAATTGAAACCAGTGTGAAAGTTATGGTCATTTCTACGTTCCGCGCAACCTAGGCTTCACCCCTGGGCGTTGCTCCACCAGATCGAATAGTTAGGGCCTAAGAAGTCAATGCCAGAAGCATAAAATACGATATATGTACAACAGCTTTTCCATCGCATAAAATGAGTAATTGCAACCAGTGTGAAAGTAACGGACATTTCTACGTTCCGGGCATCCTAGACTTAACACTGAGGCATTGCTCCACCAGATCGAATACATAGGGCCTTAGAAGTCAACGCCAGAAGCATAAAGTACATTAAAAATCCAACAGTTTGTCCATCGTATAACAGGAATAATTGCCTCCAGTGTGAAAGTGATGGTCATTTCTGCATTCCGGGCAACCTAGGCTTCACTCTAGGGCGTTGCTCCTCCAGATAGAATAGTTAGGGCCCAGGAAGTCAACGCCAGAAGCATAAAATACAATATAAATACAACAGTTTTTCAATCGTATGAAACGAATAATTGCAACCAGTATGAAAGCTATGGTCATTTCTACGTTCGGAGCAACCTAGGCTTCACTCTAGGGCGATGCTCCACCAGATCGAATGGTTAGGGCCTAAGAAGTCAACGCCAGAAGCATAAAATACAATATAAATACAACAGTTTTTCCATCATATAAAACGAATAATAGCAACCAGTGTGAAAGTTATGATCATTTCTACGTTCCGCGCAACCTATGCTTCACTCTAGGGCGTTGCTCCACCAGATCGAATAGTTAGGGCCTTAGAAGTCAACGCCCGAAGCATAAAATACAAAATTAATAGAACAGTTTTTCCATTGTATAAGACGAATAATTGCAACCAGTGTGAAAGTAATGGTCAATTCTACGTTCCGGGCAACCCAGGCTTCACTCTAGGGCGCTGTTCCACCAGATCGAATAGTTAGGGCCTTAGAAGTCAACGCCAGAAGCCTAAAATACAGTATAAATACAACAGATTTTCATCGTGTGAAACGAATAATTGCAACCAGTATGAAAGCTATGGTGATTTCTACGTTCGGAGCAACCTAGGCCTCACTCTAGGGCGTTGCTCCACCAGATCGGATGGTTAGTGCCTAAGAAGTCAACGCCAGAAGCATAAAATACAATAAAAATACAACAGTTTTTCCATCGTATAGCATGAATAATTGCAACCAGAGTGAAAGTAATGGTCATGTCTACGTTTCGGGCATCCTAGGCTTCACTCTAGTGCGTTGCTCCACCACATCGAATGGATAGGGCCTATGAAGTCAACGCTAGAAGCATAAAATACAATATAAATACAACAGTTTTTCCATCGTATAAAAAGAATAATTGCAACCAGTGTGAAAGTAATGGTCATATCTACGTTCCGGGCAACCTAGGCTTGTCACTATGGCGTTGCTCCACCAGATCGAATAGTCGGGGCCTTGGCAGTCAACGCCCGAAGCATTAAATACAAAATTAATAGAACAGTTTTTCCATTGCATGAAACTAATAATTGCAACCAGTGTGAAAGTTATGGTTATATCTACGTTTCGTGCAACCTTGGCTTCACTCTAGGGCGCTGCTCCACCAAATCGAATAGCTACGGCCATAGGAGTCAACGCCAAAAGCATAAAAAGCAATATACGTACAACAGTTTTTCCATCGTATAAAATGAATAATTGCAAACATTGTGAAGGCAATGGTCATTTCTACGTTCCGGGCAACCTAGGCTTCACCCTAGGGCGTTGCTCCACCTGATCGAATGGTTAGTGCCTTAGAAGTCAACGCCAGAACTATAAAAACCAATATAAATACAACAGTTTCTCCATTGTATAAAATGAATAATTGCAAACAGTGTGGAGGTAATGGTCATTTCTACTTTCCGGGCAACCTAGGCTTCACTCTAGGGCGCTGTTCCACCAGATCGAACTGTTAGGGCCTAAGAAGTCAACTCCAGAAGCATAAAATACAAAATAGATAAAACAGCTTTTCCACCGTATATAATGTATATTTGCAAACAGTGTGAAGGCAATGGTCATTTCTACGTTCCGGGCAACCTAGGCTTCACCCTAGGGCGTTGCTCCACCTGATCGAATAGTTAGGGCCTAGAAGTCAACGCCAGAAGCATAAAATACAATAAAAATACGACAGTTTTTCCATCGTACAACAGGAATAATTACAACCAGAGTGAAGGTGATGGACATTTCTACGCTCCGGGCAACCTAGGATTCACACTAGGGCATTCCTCCACCAGACCGAATACATAGGGCCTTAAAAGTCAACGCCAGAAGCATAAAGTACATTAAAAATCCAACAGTTTGTCCATCGTATAACAGGAATAATTGCCTCCAGTGTGAAAGTAATGGACATTTCCTCGTTTCGGGCAACCTAGGCTTCACTCTAGGGCGTTGCTCCACCAGATGGAATAGTTAGGGCCCAGGAAGTCAACGCCAGAAGCATAAAATACAATATAAATACAACAGTTTTTCACTTGTATAACAGGAATAATTGCAACCAGTGTGAAAGCTATGGTCATTTCTACGTTCCGGGCAACCTAGGCTTCACTCTAGGGCGTTGCTCCACCACATCGAATAGCTACGGCCTTAGAAGTCAACGCCATAACTATAAAAAGCAATATAAATACAACAGATTCTCCATTGTATAAATTGTATATTTGCAAACAATGTGAAGGCAATTGTCATTTCTACGTTCTGGGCAACCTAGGCTTCACCCTAGGGCGTTGCTCCACCACATCGAATAGCTACGGCCTTAGAAGTCAACGCCATAACTATAAAAAGCAATATAAATACAACAGATTCTCCATTGTATAAAATGTATATTTGCAAACAATGTGAAGGCAATTGTCATTTCTACGTTCCGGGCAACCTAGGCTTCACCCTAGGGCGTTGCTCCACCAGATCGAATAGTTGGGGCCTTAGAAGTCAACGCCCGAAGCATAAAATACAAAATAAATAGAAGAGTTTTTCCATTGTATAAACCGAAAAATTGAAACCAGTGTGAAAGTTATGGTCATTTCTACGTTCCGCGCAACCTAGGCTTCACCCCTGGGCGTTGCTCCACCAGATCGAATAGTTAGGGCCTAAGAAGTCAATGCCAGAAGCATAAAATACGATATATGTACAACAGTTTTTCCATCGCATAAAATGAGTAATTGCAACCAGTGTGAAAGTAACGGACATTTCTACGTTCCGGGCATCCTAGACTTAACACTGAGGCATTGCTCCACCAGATCGAATACATAGGGCCTTAGAAGTCAACGCCAGAAGCATAAAGTACATTAAAAATCCAACAGTTTGTCCATCGTATAACAGGAATAATTGCCACCAGTGTGAAAGTGATGGTCAGTTCTGCATTCCGGGCAACCTAGGCTTCACTCTAGGGCGTTGCTCCTCCAGATAGAATAGTTAGGGCCCAGGAAGTCAATGCCAGAAGCATAAAATACAATATAAATACAGCAGTTTTTCACTTGTATAACAGGAATTATTGCAACCAGTGTGAAAGCTATGGTCATTTCTACTTTCCGGGCAACCTAGGCTTCACTCTAGGGCGTTGCTCCACCACATCGAATAGCTGCGGCCTTAGAAGTCAACGCCAGAAGCATAAAATACAATATAAATACAACAGTTTTTCAATCGTATAACAGGAATAATTGCAAACAGTGTGAAAAATATGGTCATTTCTACGTTGCGGGCATCCTAGGCTTCACTCTAGGGCATTGCTCCACCACATCGAATAGCTACGGCCTTAGAAGTCAACGCCAGAACTATAAAAAACAATATAAATACAACAGTTTCTCCATTGTATAAAATGAATAATTGCAAACAGTGTGGAGGTAATGGTCATTTCTACTTTCCGGGCAACCTAGGCTTCACTCTAGGGCGTTTCTCCACCACATCGAATAGCTACGCCCTTAGAAGTCAACGCCTGAAGCATAAAATATAATATAAGTACAACAGTTTTTCCATCGTATAACAGGAATAATTTCAACCAGTGTGAAGATAATGGTCAATTCTACATTCCGGGCAACCTAGGCTTCGCTCTAGGGCGTTACTCCACCAGATCGAATAGTTGGGGCCTTAGAAGTCAACGCCCGAAGCATAAAATACAAAATAAATAGAACAGTTTTTCCATTGTATAAAACGAACAATTGAAACCAGTGTGAAAGTTATGGTCATTTCTACGTTCCGCGCAACCTAGGCTTCACCCCTGGGCGTTGCTCCACCAGATCGAATAGTTAGGGCCTAAGAAGTCAATGCCAGAAGCATAAAATACGATATATGTACAACAGCTTTTCCATCGCATAAAATGAGTAATTGCAACCAGTGTGAAAGTAACGGACATTTCTACGTTCCGGGCATCCTAGACTTAACACTGAGGCATTGCTCCACCAGATCGAATACATAGGGCCTTAGAAGTCAACGCCAGAAGCATAAAGTACATTAAAAATCCAACAGTTTGTCCATCGTATAACAGGAATAATTGCCTCCAGTGTGAAAGTGATGGTCATTTCTGCATTCCGGGCAACCTAGGCTTCACTCTAGGGCGTTGCTCCTCCAGATAGAATAGTTAGGGCCCAGGAAGTCAACGCCAGAAGCATAAAATACAATATAAATACAACAGTTTTTCAATCGTATGAAACGAATAATTGCAAGCAGTATGAAAGCTATGGTCATTTCTACGTTCGGAGCAACCTAGGCTTCACTCTAGGGCGATGCTCCACCAGATCGAATGGTTAGGGCCTAAGAAGTCAACGCCAGAAGCATAAAATACAATATAAATACAACAGTTTTTCAATCGTATGAAACGAATAATTGCAAGCAGTATGAAAGCTATGGTCATTTCTACGTTCGGAGCAACCTAGGCTTCACTCTAGGGCGATGCTCCACCAGATCGAATGGTTAGGGCCTAAGAAGTCAACGCCAGAAGCATAAAATACAATATAAATACAACAGTTTTTCCATCATATAAAACGAATAATAGCAACCAGTCTGAAAGTAATGGTCATTTCTACGTTCCGGGCAACCCAGGCTTCACTCTAGGGCGCTGTTCCACCAGATCGAATAGTTAGGGCCTTAGAAGTCAACGCCAGAAGCCTAAAATACAGTATAAATACAACAGATTTTCATCGTGTGAAACGAATAATTGCAACCAGTATGAAAGCTATGGTGATTTCTACGTTCGGAGCAACCTTGGCCTCACTCTAGGGCGTTGCTCCACCAGATCGGATGGTTAGTGCCTAAGAAGTCAACGCCAGAAGCATAAAATACAATAAAAATACAACAGTTTTTCCATCGTATAGCATGAATAATTGCAACCAGAGTGAAAGTAATGGTCATGTCTACGTTTCGGGCATCCTAGGCTTCACTCTAGTGCGTTGCTCCACCAGATCGAATGGATAGGGCCTATGAAGTCAACGCTAGAAGCATAAAATACAATATAAATACAACAGTTTTTTCATCGTATAAAAAGAATAATTGCAACCAGTGTGAAAGTAATGGTCATATCTACGTTCCGGGCAACCTAGGCTTGTCACTATGGCGTTGCTCCACCAGATCGAATAGTCGGGGCCTTGGCAGTCAACGCCCGAAGCATTAAATACAAAATTAATAGAACAGTTTTTCCATTGCATGAAACTAATAATTGCAACCAGTGTGAAAGTTATGGTTATATCTACGTTTCGTGCAACCTTGGCTTCACTCTAGGGCGCTGCTCCACCAAATCGAATAGCTACGGCCATAGGAGTCAACGCCAGAAGCATAAAAAGCAATATACGTACAACAGTTTTTCCATCGTATAAAATGAATAATTGCAAACATTGTGAAAGTAACGGTCATTTCTACGTTCCGGGATACCTTGGCTTCACTCTAGGGCATTGCTACACCAGATCGAACTGTTAGGGCCTAAGAAGTCAACTCCAGAAGCATAAAATACAAAATAGATACAACAGCTTTTCCACCGTATATAATGTATATTTGCAAACAGTGTGAAGGCAATGGTCATTTCTACGTTCCGGGCAACCTAGGCTTCACCCTAGGGCGTTGCTCCACCTGATCGAATAGTTAGGGCCTAGAAGTCAACGCCAGAAGCATAAAATACAATAAAAATACGACAGTTTTTCCATCGTACAACAGGAATAATTACAACCAGAGTGAAGGTGATGGACATTTCTACGCTCCGGGCAACCTAGGATTCACACTAGGGCGTTGCTCCACCAGATCGAATAGTTAGGGCCTTAGAAGTCAACGCCCGAAGCATAAAATACAAAATCAATAAAACAGCTTTTCCATTGTATAAAACGAATAATTGCAACCAGTGTGAATGTTGTGGTCATTTCTACGTGCCGTGCAACCTAGGTTTTGCTCCAGGGCGTTGCTCCACCACATCGAATAGTTAGGGCCTTATAAGTCAACGCCAGACGCATAAAGTACAGTATAAATACAACAGTTTCTCCATCGTATAAAACGAATATTTGCAACCAGTATGAATGTTAGGGTCATTTGTACGTTCGGAGCAACCTAGGCTTCACTCTAGGGCGTTGCTCCACCAGATCGAATAGTTAGGGCCTAAGAAGTCTACGCCAGAAGCATAAAATACAATAAAAATACAGCAGTTTTTCTATCGTATAGCACGACTAATTGCAGCGAGAGTGAAAGTAATGGTCATGTCTACGTTTCGGGCATCCTGGGCTTCACTCTAGGGCGTTGCTCAACCAGATCGAATAGCTAGGGCCTTAGAAGTCGACGCCCGAAACATAAAACACAGTAAAAACACAACAGTTTGTCCATCGTATAACAGGAATAATTACAACCAGAGTGAAGGTGATGGACATTTCTACGCTCCGGGCAACCTAGAATTCACACTAGGGCGTTGCTCCACCTGGTCGAATAGTTGGGGCCTTAGAAGTCAACGCCCGAAGCATAAAATACAAAATAAATAGAACAGTTTTTCCATTGTATAAAACGAACAATTGAAACCAGTGTGAAAGTTATGGTCATTTCTACGTTCCACGCAACCTAGGCTTCACCCCTGGGCGTTGCTCCACCAGATCGAATAGTTAGGGCCTAAGAAGTCAATGCCAGAAGCATAAAATACGATATATGTACAACAGCTTTCCATCGCATAAAATGAGTAATTGCAACCAGTGTGAAAGTAACGGACATTTCTACGTTCCGGGCATCCTAGACTTAACACTGAGGCATTGCTCCACCAGATCTAATACATAGGGCCTTAGAAGTCAACGCCAGAAGCATAAAGTACATTAAAAATCCAACAGTTTGTCCATCGTATAACAGGAATAATTGCCACCAGTGTGAAAGTGATGGTCATTTCTGCATTCCGGGCAACCTAGGCTTCACTCTAGGGCGTTGCCCCTCCAGATGGAATAGTTAGGGCCTAAGAAGTCAACTCCAGAAGCATAAAATACAACATAAGTACAACAGTTTTTCCGTCGTATAAAATGAATAATTGCAAACATTGTGAAGGTAACGGTCATTTCTACGTTCCGGGCAACCTTGGCTTCACTCTAGGGCGTTGCTACACCAGATCGAACTGTTAGGGCCTAAGAAGTCAACGCCAGAAGCTTAAAATACAATATCAATACAACAGTTTTTCCATCATATAAAACGAATAATAGCAACCAGGGTGAAAGTTGTGATCATTTCTATGTTCCGCGCAAACTATGCTTCACTCTAGGGCGTTGCTCCACCAGATCGAATAGTTAGGGCCTTAGAAGTCAACGCCCGAAACATAAAATACAAAATTAATAGAACAGTTTTTCCGTTGTATAAAACGAATAATTGCAACCAGTGTGAAAGTGATGGTCATTTCTACGGTCCGGGCAACCCCGGCTTCACTCTAGGGCGCTGTTCCACCAGATCGAATAGTTAGGGCCTTAGAAGTCAACGCCAGAAGCATAAAATACAAAATTAATACAACAGTTTTTCCATTGTATAAAACGAATAATTGCAACCAGTGTGAAAGTGATGGTCATTTCTACGTTCCGGGCAACCCAGGCTTCACTCTAGGGCGCTGTTCCACCAGATCGAATAGTTAGGGCCTTAGAAGTCAACGCCAGAAGCATAAAATACAGTATAAATACAACAGTTTTTCCATCGTATGAAACGAATAATTGCAACCAGTATGAAAGCTATGGTCATTTCTACGTTCCGGGCAACCTTGGCTTCACCCTAGGGCGTTGCTACACCAGATCGAACTGTTAGGGCCTAAGAAGTCAACGCCAGAAGCTTAAAATACAATATAAATACAACAGTTTTTCCATCATATAAAACGAATAATAGCAACCAGGGTGAAAGTTGTGATCATTTCTATGTTCCGCGCAACCTATGCTTCACTCTAGGGCGTTGCTCCACCAGATCGAATAGTTAGGGCCTTAGAAGTCAACGCCCGAAACATAAAATACAAAATTAATAGAACAGTTTTTCCGTTGTATAAAACGAATAATTGCAACCAGTGTGAAAGTGATGGTCATTTCTACGGTCCGGGCAACCCCGGCTTCACTCTAGGGCGCTGTTCCACCAGATCGAATAGTTAGGGCCTTAGAAGTCAACGCCAGAAGCATAAAATACAGTATAAATACAACAGTTTTTCCATCGTATGAAACGAATAATTGCAACCAGTATGAAAGCTATGGTCATTTCTACGTTCGGAGCAACCTAGGCTTCACTCTAGGGCGTTGCTCCACCAGATCGAATAGTTAGGGCCTTAGAAGTCAACGCCCGAAGCATAAAATACAAAATTAATTGAACAGTTTTTCCATTGTATAAGACGAATAATTGCAACCAGTGTGAAAGTGATGGTCATTTCTACGTTCCGGGCAACCCAGGCTTCACTCTAGGGCGCTGTTCCACCAGATCGAATAGTTAGGGCCTTAGAAGTCAACACCAGAAGCCTAAAATACAGTATAAATACAACAGTTTTTTCATCGTGTGAAACGAATAATTGCAACCAGTATGAAAGCTATGGTCATTTCTACGTTCGGAGCAACCTAGGCCTCACTCTAGGGCGTTGCTCCACCAGATCGGATGGTTAGTGCCTAAGAAGTCAACGCCAGAAGCATAAAATACAATAAAAATACAACAGTTTTTCCATCGTATAGCATGAATTATTGCAACCAGAGTGAAAGTAATGGTCATGTCTACGTTACGGGCATCCTAGGCTTCACTCTAGTGCGTTGCTCCACCAGATCGAATGGATAGGGCCTATGAAGTCAACGCTAGAAGCATAAAATACAATATAAATACAACAGTTTTTCCATCGTATAAAAAGAATAATTGCAACCAGTGTGAAAGTAATGGTCATATCTACGTTCCGGGCAACCTAGGCTTGACACTATGGCGTTGCTCCACCAGATCGAATAGTCGGGGCCATGGCAGTCAACGCCCGAAGCATTAAATACAAAATTAATAGAACAGTTTTTCCATTGCAAGAAACGAATAATTGCAACCAGTGTGAAAGTTATGGTTATATCTACGTTTCGTGCAACCTTGGCTTCACTCTAGGGCGCTGCTCCACCAAATCGAATAGCTACGGCCATAGGAGTCAACGCCAGAAGCATAAAAAGCAATATACGTACAACAGTTTTTCCATCGTATAAAATGAATAATTGCAAACATTGTGAAACTAACGGTCATTTCTACGTTCCGGGATACCTTGGCTTCACTCTAGGGCATTGCTACACCAGATCGAACTGTTAGGGCCTAAGAAGTCAACTCCAGAAGCATAAAATACAAAATAGATACAACAGCTTTTCCACCGTATATAATGTATATTTGCAAACAGTGTGAAGGCAATGGTCATTTCTACGTTCCGGGCAACCTAGGCTTCACCCTAGGGCGTTGCTCCACCTGATCGAATAGTTAGGGCCTAGAAGTCAACGCCAGAAGCATAAAATACAATAAAAATACGACAGTTTTTCCATCGTACAACAGGAATAATTACAACCAGAGTGAAGGTGATGGACATTTCTACGCTCCGGGCAACCTAGGATTCACACTAGGGCGTTGCTCCACCAGATCGAATAGTTAGGGCCTTAGAAGTCAACGCCCGAAGCATAAAATACAAAATCAATAAAACAGCTTTTCCATTGTATAAAACGAATAATTGCAACCAGTGTGAATGTTGTGGTCATTTCTACGTGCCGTGCAACCTAGGTTTTGCTCCAGGGCGTTGCTCCACCACATCGAATAGTTAGGGCCTTATAAGTCAACGCCAGACGCATAAAGTACAGTATAAATACAACAGTTTCTCCATCGTATAAAACGAATATTTGCAACCAGTATGAATGTTAGGGTCATTTGTACGTTCGGAGCAACCTAGGCTTCACTCTAGGGCGTTGCTCCACCAGATCGAATAGTTAGGGCCTAAGAAGTCTACGCCAGAAGCATAAAATACAATAAAAATACAGCAGTTTTTCTATCGTATAGCACGACTAATTGCAGCGAGAGTGAAAGTAATGGTCATGTCTACGTTTCGGGCATCCTGGGCTTCACTCTAGGGCGTTGCACAACCAGATCGAATAGCTAGGGCCTAAGAAGTCAATGCCAGAAGCATAAAATACGATATATGTACAACAGCTTTCCATCGCATAAAATGAGTAATTGCAACCAGTGTGAAAGTAACGGACATTTCTATGTTCCGGGCATCCTAGACTTAACACTGAGGCATTGCTCCACCAGATCTAATACATAGGGCCTTAGAAGTCAACGCCAGAAGCATAAAGTACATTAAAAATCCAACAGTTTGTCCATCGTATAACAGGAATAATTGCCACCAGTGTGAAAGTGATGGTCATTTCTGCATTCCGGGCAACCTAGGCTTCACTCTAGGGCGTTGCCCCTCCAGATGGAATAGTTAGGGCCTAAGAAGTCAACTCCAGAAGCATAAAATACAACATAAGTACAACAGTTTTTCCATCGTATAAAATGAATAATTGCAAACATTGTGAAGGTAACGGTCATTTCTACGTTCCGGGCAACCTTGGCTTCACTCTAGGGCGTTGCTACACCAGATCGAACTGTTAGGGCCTAAGAAGTCAATGCCAGAAGCTTAAAATACAATATCAATACAACAGTTTTTCCATCATATAAAACGAATAATAGCAACCAGGGTGAAAGTTGTGATCATTTCTATGTTCCGCGCAAACTATGCTTCACTCTAGGGCGTTGCTCCACCAGATCGAATAGTTAGGGCCTTAGAAGTCAACGCCCGAATCATAAAATACAAAATTAATAGAACAGTTTTTCCGTTGTATAAAACGAATAATTGCAACCAGTGTGAAAGTGATGGTCATTTCTACGGTCCGGGCAACCCCGGCTTCACTCTAGGGCGCTGTTCCACCAGATCGAATAGTTAGGGCCTTAGAAGTCAACGCCAGAAGCATAAAATACAAAATTAATACAACAGTTTTTCCATTGTATAAAACGAATAATTGCAACCAGTGTGAAAGTGATGGTCATTTCTACGTTCCGGGCAACCCAGGCTTCACTCTAGGGCGCTGTTCCACCAGATCGAATAGTTAGGGCCTTAGAAGTCAACGCCAGAAGCATAAAATACAGTATAAATACAACAGTTTTTCCATCGTATGAAACGAATAATTGCAACCAGTATGAAAGCTATGGTCATTTCTACGTTCGGAGCAACCTAGGCTTCACTCTAGGGCGTTGCTCCACCAGATCGAATGGTTAGGGCCTAAGAAGTCGACGCCAGAAGCATAAAATACAATATAAATACAACAGTTTTTCCATCATATAAAACGAATAATAGCAACCAGTGTGAATGTTATGATCATTTCTACGTTCCGCGCAACCTATGCTTCACTCTAGGGCGTTGCTCCACCAGATCGAATAGTTAGGGCCTTAGAAGTCAACGCCCGAAGCATAAAATACAAAATTAATAGAACAGTTTTTCCATTGTATAAGACGAATAATTGCCACCAGTGTGAAAGTGATGGTCATTTCTGCATTCCGGGCAACCTAGGCATCACTCTAGGGCGTTGCTCCTCCAGATGGAATAGTTAGGGCCTAAGAAGTCAACTCCAGAAGCATAAAATACAACATAAGTACAACAGTTTTTCCATCGTATAAAATGAATAATTGCAAACATTGTGAAAGTAACGGTCATTTCTACGTTCCGGGCAACCTTGGCTTCACCCTAGGGCGTTGCTACACCAGATCGAACTGTTAGGGCCTAAGAAGTCAACGCCAGAAGCTTAAAATACAATATAAATACAACAGTTTTTCCATCATATAAAACGAATAATAGCAACCAGGGTGAAAGTTGTGATCATTTCTATGTTCCGCGCAACCTATGCTTCACTCTAGGGCGTTGCTCCACCAGATCGAATAGTTAGGGCCTTAGAAGTCAACGCCCGAAACATAAAATACAAAATTAATAGAACAGTTTTTCCGTTGTATAAAACGAATAATTGCAACCAGTGTGAAAGTGATGGTCATTTCTACGGTCCGGGCAACCCCGGCTTCACTCTAGGGCGCTGTTCCACCAGATCGAATAGTTAGGGCCTTAGAAGTCAACGCCAGAAGCATAAAATACAGTATAAATACAACAGTTTTTCCATCGTATGAAACGAATAATTGCAACCAGTATGAAAGCTATGGTCATTTCTACGTTCGGAACAACCTAGGCTTCACTCTAGGGCGTTGCTCCACCAGATCGAATAGTTAGGGCCTTAGAAGTCAACGCCCGAAGCATAAAATACAAAATTAATAGAACAGTTTTTCCATTGTATAAGACGAATAATTGCAACCAGTGTGAAAGTGATGGTCATTTCTACGTTCCGGGCAACCCAGGCTTCACTCTAGGGCGCTGTTCCACCAGATCGAATAGTTAGGGCCTTAGAAGTCAACACCAGAAGCATAAAATACAATAAAAATACAACAGTTTTTCCATCGTATAGCATGAATTATTGCAACCAGAGTGAAAGTAATGGTCATGTCTACGTTACGGGCATCCTAGGCTTCACTCTAGTGCGTTGCTCCACCAGATCGAATGGATAGGGCCTATGAAGTCAACGCTAGAAGCATAAAATACAATATAAATACAACAATTTTTCCATCGTATAAAAAGAATAATTGCAACCAGTGTGAAAGTAATGGTCATATCTACGTTCCGGGCAACCTAGGCTTGACACTATGGCGTTGCTCCACCAGATCGAATAGTCGGGGCCATGGCAGTCAACGCCCGAAGCATTAAATACAAAATTAATAGAACAGTTTTTCCATTGCAAGAAACGAATAATTGCAACCAGTGTGAAAGTTATGGTCATATCTACCTTCCGTGCAACCTTGGCTTCACTCTAGGGCGTTGCTCCACCAAATCGAATGGCTACGGCCATAGGAGTCAACGCCAGAAGCATAAAAAGCAATATACGTACAACAGTTTTTCCATCGTATAAAATGAATAATTGCAAACATTGTGAAAGTAACGGTCATTTCTACGTTCCGGGATACCTTGGCTTCACTCTAGGGCATTGCTACACCAGATCGAACTGTTAGGGCCTAAGAAGTCAACTCCAGAAGCATAAAATACAAAATAGATACAACAGCTTTTCCACCGTATATAATGTATATTTGCAAACAGTGTGAAGGCAATGGTCATTTCTACGTTCCGGGCAACCTAGGCTTCACCCTAGGGCGTTGCTCCACCTGATCGAATAGTTAGGGCCTAGAAGTCAACGCCAGAAGCATAAAATACAATAAAAATACGACAGTTTTTCCATCGTACAACAGGAATAATTACAACCAGAGTGAAGGTGATGGACATTTCTACGCTCCGGGCAACCTAGGATTCACACTAGGGCGTTGCTCCACCAGATCGAATAGTTAGGGCCTTAGAAGTCAACGCCCGAAGCATAAAATACAAAATCAATAAAACAGCTTTTCCATTGTATAAAACGAATAATTGCAACCAGTGTGAATGTTGTGGTCATTTCTACGTGCCGTGCAACCTAGGTTTTGCTCCAGGGCGTTGCTCCACCACATCGAATAGTTAGGGCCTTATAAGTCAACGCCAGACGCATAAAGTACAGTATAAATACAACAGTTTCTCCATCGTATAAAACGAATATTTGCAACCAGTATGAATGTTAGGGTCATTTGTACGTTCGGAGCAACCTAGGCTTCACTCTAGGGCGTTGCTCCACCAGATCGAATAGTTAGGGCCTAAGAAGTCTACGCCAGAAGCATAAAATACAATAAAAATACAGCAGTTTTTCTATCGTATAGCACGACTAATTGCAGCGAGAGTGAAAGTAATGGTCATGTCTACGTTTCGGGCATCCTGGGCTTCACTCTAGGGCGTTGCACAACCAGATCGAATAGCTAGGGCCTTAGAAGTCGACGCCCGAAACATAAGACACAGTAAAAACACAACAGTTTGTCCATCGTATAACAGGAATAATTACAACCAGAGTGAAGGTGATGGACATTTCTACGCTCCGGGCAACCTAGAATTCACACTAGGGCGTTGCTCCACCTGGTCGAATAGTTGGGGCCTTAGAAGTCAACGCCCGAAGCATAAAATACAAAATAAATAGAACAGTTTTTCCATTGTATAAAACGAACAATTGAAACCAGTGTGAAAGTTATGGTCATTTCTACGTTCCACGCAACCTAGGCTTCACCCCTGGGCGTTGCTCCACCAGATCGAATAGTTAGGGCCTAAGAAGTCAATGCCAGAAGCATAAAATACGATATATGTACAACAGCTTTCCATCGCATAAAATGAGTAATTGCAACCAGTGTGAAAGTAACGGACATTTCTATGTTCCGGGCATCCTAGACTTAACACTGAGGCATTGCTCCACCAGATCTAATACATAGGGCCTTAGAAGTCAACGCCAGAAGCATAAAGTACATTAAAAATCCAACAGTTTGTCCATCGTATAACAGGAATAATTGCCACCAGTGTGAAAGTGATGGTCATTTCTGCATTCCGGGCAACCTAGGCTTCACTCTAGGGCGTTGCCCCTCCAGATGGAATAGTTAGGGCCTAAGAAGTCAACTCCAGAAGCATAAAATACAACATAAGTACAACAGTTTTTCCATCGTATAAAATGAATAATTGCAAACATTGTGAAGGTAACGGTCATTTCTACGTTCCGGGCAACCTTGGCTTCACTCTAGGGCGTTGCTACACCAGATCGAACTGTTAGGGCCTAAGAAGTCAACGCCAGAAGCTTAAAATACAATATCAATACAACAGTTTTTCCATCATATAAAACGAATAATAGCAACCAGGGTGAAAGTTGTGATCATTTCTATGTTCCGCGCAAACTATGCTTCACTCTAGGGCGTTGCTCCACCAGATCGAATAGTTAGGGCCTTAGAAGTCAACGCCCGAAACATAAAATACAAAATTAATAGAACAGTTTTTCCGTTGTATAAAACGAATAATTGCAACCAGTGTGAAAGTGATGGTCATTTCTACGGTCCGGGCAACCCCGGCTTCACTCTAGGGCGCTGTTCCACCAGATCGAATAGTTAGGGCCTTAGAAGTCAACGCCAGAAGCATAAAATACAAAATTAATACAACAGTTTTTCCATTGTATAAAACGAATAATTGCAACCAGTGTGAAAGTGATGGTCATTTCTACGTTCCGGGCAACCCAGGCTTCACTCTAGGGCGCTGTTCCACCAGATCGAATAGTTAGGGCCTTAGAAGTCAACGCCAGAAGCATAAAATACAGTATAAATACAACAGTTTTTCCATCGTATGAAACGAATAATTGCAACCAGTATGAAAGCTATGGTCATTTCTACGTTCGGAGCAACCTAGGCTTCACTCTAGGGCGTTGCTCCACCAGATCGAATGGTTAGGGCCTAAGAAGTCGACGCCAGAAGCATAAAATACAATATAAATACAACAGTTTTTCCATCATATAAAACGAATAATAGCAACCAGTGTGAATGTTATGATCATTTCTACGTTCCGCGCAACCTATGCTTCACTCTAGGGCGTTGCTCCACCAGATCGAATAGTTAGGGCCTTAGAAGTCAACGCCCGAAGCATAAAATACAAAATTAATAGAACAGTTTTTCCATTGTATAAGACGAATAATTGCCACCAGTGTGAAAGTGATGGTCATTTCTGCATTCCGGGCAACCTAGGCATCACTCTAGGGCGTTGCTCCTCCAGATGGAATAGTTAGGGCCTAAGAAGTCAACTCCAGAAGCATAAAATACAACATAAGTACAACAGTTTTTCCATCGTATAAAATGAATAATTGCAAACATTGTGAAAGTAACGGTCATTTCTACGTTCCGGGCAACCTTGGCTTCACCCTAGGGCGTTGCTACACCAGATCGAACTGTTAGGGCCTAAGAAGTCAACGCCAGAAGCTTAAAATACAATATAAATACAACAGTTTTTCCATCATATAAAACGAATAATAGCAACCAGGGTGAAAGTTGTGATCATTTCTATGTTCCGCGCAACCTATGCTTCACTCTAGGGCGTTGCTCCACCAGATCGAATAGTTAGGGCCTTAGAAGTCAACGCCCGAAACATAAAATACAAAATTAAGAGAACAGTTTTTCCGTTGTATAAAACGAATAATTGCAACCAGTGTGAAAGTGATGGTCATTTCTACGGTCCGGGCAACCCCGGCTTCACTCTAGGGCGCTGTTCCACCAGATCGAATAGTTAGGGCCTTAGAAGTCAACGCCAGAAGCATAAAATACAGTATAAATACAACAGTTTTTCCATCGTATGAAACGAATAATTGCAACCAGTATGAAAGCTATGGTCATTTCTACGTTCGGAGCAACCTAGGCTTCACTCTAGGGCGTTGCTCCACCAGATCGAATAGTTAGGGCCTTAGAAGTCAACGCCCGAAGCATAAAATACAAAATTAATAGAACAGTTTTTCCATTGTATAAGACGAATAATTGCAACCAGTGTGAAAGTGATGGTCATTTCTACGTTCCGGGCAACCCAGGCTTCACTCTAGGGCGCTGTTCCACCAGATCGAATAGTTAGGGCCTTAGAAGTCAACACCAGAAGCCTAAAATACAGTATAAATACAACAGTTTTTTCATCGTGTGAAACGAATAATTGCAACCAGTATGAAAGCTATGGTCATTTCTACGTTCGGAGCAACCTAGGCCTCACTCTAGGGCGTTGCTCCACCAGATCGGATGGTTAGTGCCTAAGAAGTCAACGCCAGAAGCATAAAATACAATAAAAATACAACAGTTTTTCCATCGTATAGCATGAATTATTGCAACCAGAGTGAAAGTAATGGTCATGTCTACGTTACGGGCATCCTAGGCTTCACTCTAGTGCGTTGCTCCACCAGATCGAATGGATAGGGCCTATGAAGTCAACGCTAGAAGCATAAAATACAATATAAATACAACAGTTTTTCCATCGTATAAAAAGAATAATTGCAACCAGTGTGAAAGTAATGGTCATATCTACGTTCCGGGCAACCTAGGCTTGACACTATGGCGTTGCTCCACCAGATCGAATAGTCGGGGCCATGGCAGTCAACGCCCGAAGCATTAAATACAAAATTAATAGAACAGTTTTTCCATTGCAAGAAACGAATAATTGCAACCAGTGTGAAAGTTATGGTCATATCTACCTTCCGTGCAACCTTGGCTTCACTCTAGGGCGTTGCTCCACCAAATCGAATGGCTACGGCCATAGAAGTCAACGCCAGATGCATAAAAAGCAATATAAATACAACAGTCTTTCCATCGTGTAAAATGAATAATTGCAAACATTGTGAAAGTAACGGTCATTTCTGCGTTCCAGGCAACCTTGGCTGCACTCTAGGGCGTTGCTCCACCAGATCGAATAGTTAGGGCCTTCGAAGTCAACGCCAGATGCATAAAATACAATGTACATACAACAGTTTTTCCAGCGTATAACGGGAATAATTGCAACCAGAGTGAAAGTAATTGTCATTTCTACGTTCGGAGCAGCCTAGGCTTCATTCTAGGGCGTTGGTCCACCAGATCCAATAGTTAGGGCCTAAGAAGTCAACGCCAGAAGCACCAAATACAAAATAAATGCAACAGTTTTTCCATCGTATAAAACGAATAATTGCAACCAGTGTGAAAGTAATGGTCATATCTACGTTCCGGGCAACATAGGCTTGACACTATGGCGTTGCTCAACCAGATCGAATAGTCGGAGCCTTGGCAGACAACGCCCGAAGCATTAAATACAAAATTAATAGAACAGTTCTTCCATTGCATGAAACGAATAATTGCAACCAGTGTGAAAGTTATGGTCATATCTACGTTCCGTGCAACCTTGGCTTCACTCTAGGGCGCTGCTCCACCAAATCGAATAGCTACGGCCATAGGAGTCAGCGTCAGAAGCATAAAAAGCAATATAAGTATAACAGCTTTCCATCGTATAAAATGAATAATTGCAAACATTGTGAAAGTAACGGTCATTTCTACGTTCCGGGCAACCTTGGCTTCACCCTAGGGCGTTGCTACACCAGATCGAACTGTTAGGGCCTAAGAAGTCAACGCCAGAAGCTTAAAATACAATATAAATACAACAGTTTTTCCATCATATAAAACGAATAATAGCAACCATGGTGAAAGTTGTGATCATTTCTATGTTCCGCGCAACCTATGCTTCACTCTAGGGCGTTGCTCCACCAGATCGAATAGTTAGGGCCTTAGAAGTCAACGCCCGAAACATAAAATACAAAATTAATAGAACAGTTTTTCCGTTGTATAAAACGAATAATTGCAACCAGTGTGAAAGTGATGGTCATTTCTACGGTCCGGGCAACCCCGGCTTCACTCTAGGGCGCTGTTCCACCAGATCGAATAGTTAGGGCCTTAGAAGTCAACGCCAGAAGCATAAAATACAGTATAAATACAACAGTTTTTCCATCGTATGAAACGAATAATTGCAACCAGTATGAAAGCTATGGTCATTTCTACGTTCGGAGCAACCTAGGCTTCACTCTAGGGCGTTGCTCCACCAGATCGAATAGTTAGGGCCTTAGAAGTCAACGCCCGAAGCATAAAATACAAAATTAATAGAACAGTTTTTCCATTGTATAAGACGAATAATTGCAACCAGTGTGAAAGTGATGGTCATTTCTACGTTCCGGGCAACCCAGGCTTCACTCTAGGGCGCTGTTCCACCAGATCGAATAGTTAGGGCCTTGGAAGTCAACACCAGAAGCCTAAAATACAGTATAAATACAACAGTTTTTTCATCGTGTGAAACGAATAATTGCAACCAGTATGAAAGCTATGGTCATTTCTACGTTCGGAGCAACCTAGGCCTCACTCTAGGGCGTTGCTCCACCAGATCGGATGGTTAGTGCCTAAGAAGTCAACGCCAGAAGCATAAAATACAATAAAAATACAACAGTTTTTCCATCGTATAGCATGAATTATTGCAACCAGAGTGAAAGTAATGGTCATGTCTACGTTACGGGCATCCTAGGCTTCACTCTAGTGCGTTGCTCCACCAGATCGAATGGATAGGGCCTATGAAGTCAACGCTAGAAGCATAAAATACAATATAAATACAACAGTTTTTCCATCGTATAAAAAGAATAATTGCAACCAGTGTGAAAGTAATGGTCATATCTACGTTCCGGGCAACCTAGGCTTGACACTATGGCGTTGCTCCACCAGATCGAATAGTCGGGGCCATGGCAGTCAACGCCCGAAGCATTAAATACAAAATTAATAGAACAGTTTTTCCATTGCAAGAAACGAATAATTGCAACCAGTGTGAAAGTTATGGTCATATCTACCTTCCGTGCAACCTTGGCTTCACTCTAGGGCGTTGCTCCACCAAATCGAATGGCTACGGCCATAGAAGTCAACGCCAGATGCATAAAAAGCAATATAAATACAACAGTCTTTCCATCGTGTAAAATGAATAATTGCAAACATTGTGAAAGTAACGGTCATTTCTGCGTTCCAGGCAACCTTGGCTGCACTCTAGGGCGTTGCTCCACCAGATCGAATAGTTAGGGCCTTCGAAGTCAACGCCAGATGCATAAAATACAATGTACATACAACAGTTTTTCCAGCGTATAACGGGAATAATTGCAACCAGAGTGAAAGTAATTGTCATTTCTACGTTCGGAGCAGCCTAGGCTTCATTCTAGGGCGTTGGTCCACCAGATCCAATAGTTAGGGCCTAAGAAGTCAACGCCAGAAGCACCAAATACAAAATAAATGCAACAGTTTTTCCATCGTATAAAACGAATAATTGCAACCAGTGTGAAAGTAATGGTCATATCTACGTTCCGGGCAACATAGGCTTGACACTATGGCGTTGCTCAACCAGATCGAATAGTCGGAGCCTTGGCAGACAACGCCCGAAGCATTAAATACAAAATTAATAGAACAGTTCTTCCATTGCATGAAACGAATAATTGCAACCAGTGTGAAAGTTATGGTCATATCTACGTTCCGTGCAACCTTGGCTTCACTCTAGGGCGCTGCTCCACCAAATCGAATAGCTACGGCCATAGGAGTCAGCGTCAGAAGCATAAAAAGCAATATAAGTATAACAGCTTTCCATCGTATAAAATGAATAATTGCAAACATTGTGAAAGTAACGGTCATTTCTACGTTCCGGGCAACCTTGGCTTCACTCTAGGGCGTTGCTACACCAGATCGAACTGTTAGGGTCTAAGAAGTCAACGCCAGAAGCTTAAAATACAATATAAATACAACAGTTTTTCCATCATATAAAACGAATAATAGCAACCAGGGTGAAAGTTGTGATCATTTCTATGTTCCGCGCAACCTATGCTTCACTCTAGGGCGTTGCTCCACCAGATCGAATAGTTAGGGCCTAAGAAGTCTACGCCAGAAGCATAAAATACAATAAAAATACAACAGTTTTTCTATCGTATAGCACGAATAATTGCAGCCAGAGTGAAAGTAATGGTCATGTCTACGTTTCGGGCATCCTGGGCTTCACTCTAGGGCGTTGCTCAACCAGATCGAATAGCTAGGGCCTTAGAAGTCGACGCCCGAAACATAAAATACAGTAAAAACGCAACAGTTTGTCCATCGTATAACAGGAATAATTACAATCAGAGTGAAGGTGATGGACATTTCTACGCTCCGGGCAACCTAGAATTCACACTAGGGCGTTGCTCCACCTGGTCGAATAGTTGGGGCCTTAGAAGTCAACGCCCGAAGCATAAAATACAAAATAAATAGAACAGTTTTTCCATTGTATAAAACGAACAATTGAAACCAGTGTGAAAGTTATGGTCATTTCTACGTTCCACGCAACCTAGGCTTCACCCCTGGGCGTTGCTCCACCAGATCGAATAGTTAGGGCCTAAGAAGTCAATGCCAGAAGCATAAAATACGATATATGTACAACAGCTTTCCATCGCATAAAATGAGTAATTGCAACCAGTGTGAAAGTAACGGACATTTCTACGTTCCGGGCATCCTAGACTTAACACTGAGGCATTGCTCCACCAGATCTAATACATAGGGCCTTAGAAGTCAACGCCAGAAGCATAAGGTACATTAAAAATCCAACAGTTTGTCCATCGTATAACAGGAATAATTGCCACCAGTGTGAAAGTGATGGTCATTTCTGCATTCCGGGCAACCTAGGCTTCACTCTAGGGCGTTGCCCCCCCAGATGGAATAGTTAGGGCCTAAGAAGTCAACTCCAGAAGCATAAAATACAACATAAGTACAACAGTTTTTCCATCGTATAAAATGAATAATTGCAAACATTGTGAAAGTAACGGTCATTTCTACGTTCCGGGCAACCTTGGCTTCACTCTAGGGCGTTGCTACACCAGATCGAACTGTTAGGGCCTAAGAAGCCAACGCCAGAAGCTTAAAATACAATATAAATACAACAGTTTTTCCATCATATAAAACGAATAATAGCAACCAGTGTGAATGTTATGATCATTTCTATGTTCCGCGCAACCTATGCTTCACTCTAGGGCGTTGCTCCACCAGATCGAATAGTTAGGGCCTTAGAAGTCAACGCCCGAAACATAAAATACAAAATTAATAGAACAGTTTTTCCGTTGTATAAAACGAATAATTGCAACCAGTGTGAAAGTGATGGTCATTTCTACGGTCCGGGCAACCCCGGCTTCACTCTAGGGCGCTGTTCCACCAGATCGAAAGTTAGGGCCTTAGAAGTCAACGCCAGAAGCATAAAATACACTATAAATACAACAGTTTTTCCATCGTATGAAACGAATAATTGCAACCAGTATGAAAGCTATGGTCATTTCTACGTTCGGAGCAACCTAGGCTTCACTCTAGGGCGTTGCTCCACCAGATCGAATAGTTAGGGCATTAGAAGTCAACGCCCGAAGCATAAAATACAAAATTAATAGAACAGTTTTTCCATTGTATAAGACGAATAATTGCAACCAGTGTGAAAGTGATGGTCATTTCTACGTTCCGGGCAACCCAGGCTTCACTCTAGGGCGCTGTTCCACCAGATCGAATAGTTAGGGCCTTAGAAGTCAACACCAGAAGCCTAAAATACAGTATAAATACAACAGTTTTTTCATCGTGTGAAACGAATAATTGCAACCAGTATGAAAGCTATGGTCATTTCTACGTTCGGAGCAACCTAGGCCTCACTCTAGGGCGTTGCTCCACCAGATCGGATGGTTAGTGCCTAAGAAGTCAACGCCAGAAGCATAAAATACAATAAAAATACAACAGTTTTTCCATCGTATAGCATGAATTATTGCAACCAGAGTGAAAGTAATGGTCATGTCTACGTTTCGGGCATCCTAGGCTTCACTCTAGGGCGTTGCTCCACCAGATCGAATGCATAGGGCCTATGAAGTCAACGCTAGAAGCATAAAATAGAATATAAATACAACAGTTTTTCCATCGTATAAAAAGAATAATTGCAACCAGTGTGAAAGTTATAGTCATATCTACGTTCCGGGCAACCTTGGCTTCACTCTAGGGCGCTGCTCCACCAAATCGAATAGCTACGGCCATAGGAGTCAACGCCAGAAGCATAAAAAGCAATATACGTACAACAGTTATTCCATCGTATAAAATGAATAATTGCAAACATTGTGAAAGTAACGGTCATTTCTACGTTCCGGGAAACCTTGGCTTCACTCTAGGGCGTTGCTACACCAGATCGAACTGTTAGGGCCTAAGAAGTCAACTCCAGAAGCATAAAATACAATATAAGTACAACAGATTTTCCATCGTATAGAATGAATAATTACAAACAGTGTGAAAGTAATGGTCATTTCTACGTCCCGGGTAATCTAGGCTTCACTCTAGGGCGTTGCTCCACCAGATCAAATAGTTAGGGCCTTAGAAGTCAACGCCCGACGCATAAAATACAATAAAAATACGACAGTTTTTCCATCGTAAAACAGGAATAATTACAACCAGAGTGAAGGTGATGGACATTTCTACGCTCCGGGCAACCTAGGATTCACACTAGGGCGTTGCTCCACCAGATCGAATAGTTAGGGCCTTAGAAGTCAACGCCCGAAGCATAAAATACAAAATCAATAAAACAGCTTTTCAATTGTATAAAACGAATAATTGCAACCAGTGTGAATGTTGTGGTCATTTCTACGTGCCGTGCAACCTAGGTTTTGCTCCAGGGCGTTGCTCCACCACATCGAATAGTTAGGGCCTTATAAGTCAACGCCAGACGCATAAAGTACAGTATAAATACAACAGTTTCTCCATCGTATAAAACGAATATTTGCAACCAGTATGTATGTTAGGGTCATTTGTACGTTCGGAGCAACCTAGGCTTCACTCTAGGGCGTTGCTCCACCAGATCGAATAGCTAGGGCCTTAGAAGTCGACGCCCGAAACATAAAATACAGTAAAAATACAACAGTTTTTCCAGCGTATAACGGGAATAATTGCAACCAGTGTCAAAGAGATGGTCATTCCTACGTTCTGGGCAACCAAGGCTTCACTCTAGGGCGTTGGTCCACCAGTTCCAATACTTAGGGCCTAAGATGTCAACGCCAGAAGCACCAAATTCAAAATAAATGCAACACTTTTTCCATCGTATAAAACAAATAATTGCAGCCAGTGTGAAAGTAATGGTCATATCTACGTTCCGGGCAACCTAGGCTTGACACTATGGCGTTGCTCCACCAGATCGAATAGTCGGGGCCATGGCAGTCAACGCCCGAAGCATTAAATACAAAATTAATAGAACAGTTTTTCCATTGCAAGAAACGAATAATTGCAACCAGTGTGAAAGTTATGGTCATATCTACGTTCCGTGCAACCTTGGCTTCACTCTAGGGCGTTGCTCCACCAAATCGAATAGCTACGGCCATAGAAGTCAACGCCAGAAGCATAAAAAGCAATATAAATACAACAGTCTTTCCATCGTGTAAAATGAATAATTGCAAACATTGTGAAAGTAACGGTCATTTCTGCGTTCCAGGCAACCTTGGCTGCACTCTAGGGCGTTGCTCCACCAGATCGAATAGTTAGGGCCTTCGAAGTCAACGCCAGATGCATAAAATACAATGTACATACAACAGTTTTTCCAGCGTATAACGGGAATAATTGCAACCAGAGTGAAAATAATGGTCATTTCTACGTTCGGAGCAGCCTAGGCTTCATTCTAGGGCGTTGGTCCACCAGATCCAATAGTTAGGGCCTAAGAAGTCAACGCCAGAAGCACCAAATACAAAATAAATGCAACAGTTTTTCCATCGTATAAAACGAATAATTGCAACCAGTGTGAAAGTAATGGTCATATCTACGTTCCGGGCAACATAGGCTTGACACTATGGCGTTGCTCAACCAGATCGAATAGTCGGAGCCTTGGCAGACAACGCCCGAAGCATTAAATACAAAATTAATAGAACAGTTCTTCCATTGCATGAAACGAATAATTGCAACCAGTGTGAAAGTTATGGTCATATCTACGTTCCGTGCAACCTTGGCTTCACTCTAGGGCGCTGCTCCACCAAATCGAATAGCTACGGCCATAGGAGTCAGCGTCAGAAGCATAAAAAGCAATATAAGTATAACAGCTTTCCATCGTATAAAATGAATAATTGCAAACATTGTGAAAGTAACGGTCATTTCTACGTTCCGGGCAACCTTGGCTTCACTCTAGGGCGTTGCTACACCAGATCGAACTGTTAGGGTCTAAGAAGTCAACGCCAGAAGCTTAAAATACAATATAAATACAACAGTTTTTCCATCATATAAAACGAATAATAGCAACCAGGGTGAAAGTTGTGATCATTTCTATGTTCCGCGCAACCTATGCTTCACTCTAGGGCGTTGCTCCACCAGATCGAATAGTTAGGGCCTAAGAAGTCTACGCCAGAAGCATAAAATACAATAAAAATACAACAGTTTTTCTATCGTATAGCACGAATAATTGCAGCCAGAGTGAAAGTAATGGTCATGTCTACGTTTCGGGCATCCTGGGCTTCACTCTAGGGCGTTGCTCAACCAGATCGAATAGCTAGGGCCTTAGAAGTCGACGCCCGAAACATAAAATACAGTAAAAACACAACAGTTTGTCCATCGTATAACAGGAATAATTACAATCAGAGTGAAGGTGATGGACATTTCTACGCTCCGGGCAACCTAGAATTCACACTAGGGCGTTGCTCCACCTGGTCGAATAGTTGGGGCCTTAGAAGTCAACGCCCGAAGCATAAAATACAAAATAAATAGAACAGTTTTTCCATTGTATAAAACGAACAATTGAAACCAGTGTGAAAGTTATGGTCATTTCTACGTTCCACGCAACCTAGGCTTCACCCCTGGGCGTTGCTCCACCAGATCGAATAGTTAGGGCCTAAGAAGTCAATGCCAGAAGCATAAAATACGATATATGTACAACAGCTTTCCATCGCATAAAATGAGTAATTGCAACCAGTGTGAAAGTAACGGACATTTCTACGTTCCGGGCATCCTAGACTTAACACTGAGGCATTGCTCCACCAGATCTAATACATAGGGCCTTAGAAGTCAACGCCAGAAGCATAAAGTACATTAAAAATCCAACCGTTTGTCCATCGTATAACAGGAATAATTGCCACCAGTGTGAAAGTGATGGTCATTTCTGCATTCCGGGCAACCTAGGCTTCACTCTAGGGCGTTGCCCCCCCAGATGGAATAGTTAGGGCCTAAGAAGTCAACTCCAGAAGCATAAAATACAACATAAGTACAACAGTTTTTCCATCGTATAAAATGAATAATTGCAAACATTGTGAAAGTAACGGTCATTTCTACGTTCCGGGCAACCTTGGCTTCACTCTAGGGCGTTGCTACACCAGATCGAACTGTTAGGGCCTAAGAAGCCAACGCCAGAAGCTTAAAATACAATATAAATACAACAGTTTTTCCATCATATAAAACGAATAATAGCAACCAGGGTGAAAGTTGTGATCATTTCTATGTTCCGCGCAAACTATGCTTCACTCTAGGGCGTTGCTCCACCAGATCGAATAGTTAGGGCCTTACAAGTCAACGCCCGAAACATAAAATACAAAATTAATAGAACAGTTTTTCCGTTGTATAAAACGAATAATTGCAACCAGTGTGAAAGTGATGGTCATTTCTACGTTCCGGGCAACCCAGGCTTCACTCTAGGGCGCTGTTCCACCAGATCGAATAGTTAGGGCCTTAGAAGTCAACGCCAGAAGCATAAAATACAGTATAAATACAACAGTTTTTCCATCGTATGAAACGAATAATTGCAACCAGTATGAAAGCTATGGTCATTTCTACGTTCGGAGCAACCTAGGCTTCACTCTAGGGCGTTGCTCCACCAGATCGAATGGTTAGGGCCTAAGAAGTCGACGCCAGAAGCATAAAATACAATATAAATACAACAGTTTTTCCATCATATAAAACGAATAATAGCAACCAGTGTGAATGTTATGATCATTTCTACGTTCCGCGCAACCTATGCTTCACTCTAGGGCGTTGCTCCACCAGATCGAATAGTTAGGGCCTTAGAAGTCAACGCCCGAAGCATAAAATACAAAATTAATAGAACAGTTTTTCCATTGTATAAGACGAATAATTGCCACCAGTGTGAAAGTGATGGTCATTTCTGCATTCCGGGCAACCTAGGCATCACTCTAGGGCGTTGCTCCTCCAGATGGAATAGTTAGGGCCTAAGAAGTCAACTCCAGAAGCATAAAATACAACATAAGTACAACAGTTTTTCCATCGTATAAAATGAATAATTGCAAACATTGTGAAAGTAACGGTCATTTCTACGTTCCGGGCAACCTTGGCTTCACCCTAGGGCGTTGCTACACCAGATCGAACTGTTAGGGCCTAAGAAGTCAACGCCAGAAGCTTAAAATACAATATAAATACAACAGTTTTTCCATCATATAAAACGAATAATAGCAACCAGGGTGAAAGTTGTGATCATTTCTATGTTCCGCGCAACCTATGCTTCACTCTAGGGCGTTGCTCCACCAGATCGAATAGTTAGGGCCTTAGAAGTCAACGCCCGAAACATAAAATACAAAATTAATAGAACAGTTTTTCCGTTGTATAAAACGAATAATTGCAACCAGTGTGAAAGTGATGGTCATTTCTACGGTCCGGGCAACCCCGGCTTCACTCTAGGGCGCTGTTCCACCAGATCGAATAGTTAGGGCCTTAGAAGTCAACGCCAGAAGCATAAAATACAGTATAAATACAACAGTTTTTCCATCGTATGAAACGAATAATTGCAACCAGTATGAAAGCTATGGTCATTTCTACGTTCGGAGCAACCTAGGCTTCACTCTAGGGCGTTGCTCCACCAGATCGAATAGTTAGGGCCTTAGAAGTCAACGCCCGAAGCATAAAATACAAAATTAATAGAACAGTTTTTCCATTGTATAAGACGAATAATTGCAACCAGTGTGAAAGTGATGGTCATTTCTACGTTCCGGGCAACCCAGGCTTCACTCTAGGGCGCTGTTCCACCAGATCGAATAGTTAGGGCCTTAGAAGTCAACACCAGAAGCCTAAAATACAGTATAAATACAACAGTTTTTTCATCGTGTGAAACGAATAATTGCAACCAGTATGAAAGCTATGGTCATTTCTACGTTCGGAGCAACCTAGGCCTCACTCTAGGGCGTTGCTCCACCAGATCGGATGGTTAGTGCCTAAGAAGTCAACGCCAGAAGCATAAAATACAATAAAAATACAACAGTTTTTCCATCGTATAGCATGAATTATTGCAACCAGAGTGAAAGTAATGGTCATGTCTACGTTACGGGCATCCTAGGCTTCACTCTAGTGCGTTGCTCCACCAGATCGAATGGATAGGGCCTATGAAGTCAACGCTAGAAGCATAAAATACAATATAAATACAACAGTTTTTCCATCGTATAAAAAGAATAATTGCAACCAGTGTGAAAGTAATGGTCATATCTACGTTCCGGGCAACCTAGGCTTGACACTATGGCGTTGCTCCACCAGATCGAATAGTCGGGGCCATGGCAGTCAACGCCCGAAGCATTAAATACAAAATTAATAGAACAGTTTTTCCATTGCAAGAAACGAATAATTGCAACCAGTGTGAAAGTTATGGTCATATCTACCTTCCGTGCAACCTTGGCTTCACTCTAGGGCGTTGCTCCACCAAATCGAATGGCTACGGCCATAGAAGTCAACGCCAGATGCATAAAAAGCAATATAAATACAACAGTCTTTCCATCGTGTAAAATGAATGATTGCAAACATTGTGAAAGTAACGGTCATTTCTGCGTTCCAGGCAACCTTGGCTGCACTCTAGGGCGTTGCTCCACCAGATCGAATAGTTAGGGCCTTCGAAGTCAACGCCAGATGCATAAAATACAATGTACATACAACAGTTTTTCCAGCGTATAACGGGAATAATTGCAACCAGAGTGAAAGTAATGGTCATTTCTACGTTCGGAGCAGCCTAGGCTTCATTCTAGGGCGTTGGTCCACCAGATCCAATAGTTAGGGCCTAAGAAGTCAACGCCAGAAGCACCAAATACAAAATAAATGCAACAGTTTTTCCATCGTATAAAACGAATAATTGCAACCAGTGTGAAAGTAATGGTCATATCTACGTTCCGGGCAACATAGGCTTGACACTATGGCGTTGCTCAACCAGATCGAATAGTCGGAGCCTTGGCAGACAACGCCCGAAGCATTAAATACAAAATTAATAGAACAGTTCTTCCATTGCATGAAACGAATAATTGCAACCAGTGTGAAAGTTATGGTCATATCTACGTTCCGTGCAACCTTGGCTTCACTCTAGGGCGCTGCTCCACCAAATCGAATAGCTACGGCCATAGGAGTCCGCGTCAGAAGCATAAAAAGCAATATAAGTATAACAGCTTTCCATCGTATAAAATGAATAATTGCAAACATTGTGAAAGTAACGGTCATTTCTACGTTCCGGGCAACCTTGGCTTCACTCTAGGGCGTTGCTACACCAGATCGAACTGTTAGGGTCTAAGAAGTCAACGCCAGAAGCTTAAAATACAATATAAATACAACAGTTTTTCCATCATATAAAACGAATAATAGCAACCAGGGTGAAAGTTGTGATCATTTCTATGTTCCGCGCAACCTATGCTTCACTCTAGGGCGTTGCTCCACCAGATCGAATAGTTAGGGCCTAAGAAGTCTACGCCAGAAGCATAAAATACAATAAAAATACAACAGTTTTTCTATCGTATAGCACGAATAATTGCAGCCAGAGTGAAAGTAATGGTCATGTCTACGTTTCGGGCATCCTGGGCTTCACTCTAGGGCGTTGCTCAACCAGATCGAATAGCTAGGGCCTTAGAAGTCGACGCCCGAAACATAAAATACAGTAAAAACGCAACAGTTTGTCCATCGTATAACAGGAATAATTACAATCAGAGTGAAGGTGATGGACATTTCTACGCTCCGGGCAACCTAGAATTCACACTAGGGCGTTGCTCCACCTGGTCGAATAGTTGGGGCCTTAGAAGTCAACGCCCGAAGCATAAAATACAAAATAAATAGAACAGTTTTTCCATTGTATAAAACGAACAATTGAAACCAGTGTGAAAGTTATGGTCATTTCTACGTTCCACGCAACCTAGGCTTCACCCCTGGGCGTTGCTCCACCAGATCGAATAGTTAGGGCCTAAGAAGTCAATGCCAGAAGCATAAAATACGATATATGTACAACAGCTTTCCATCGCATAAAATGAGTAATTGCAACCAGTGTGAAAGTAACGGACATTTCTACGTTCCGGGCATCCTAGACTTAACACTGAGGCATTGCTCCACCAGATCTAATACATAGGGCCTTAGAAGTCAACGCCAGAAGCATAAGGTACATTAAAAATCCAACAGTTTGTCCATCGTATAACAGGAATAATTGCCACCAGTGTGAAAGTGATGGTCATTTCTGCATTCCGGGCAACCTAGGCTTCACTCTAGGGCGTTGCCCCCCCAGATGGAATAGTTAGGGCCTAAGAAGTCAACTCCAGAAGCATAAAATACAACATAAGTACAACAGTTTTTCCATCGTATAAAATGAATAATTGCAAACATTGTGAAAGTAACGGTCATTTCTACGTTCCGGGCAACCTTGGCTTCACTCTAGGGCGTTGCTACACCAGATCGAACTGTTAGGGCCTAAGAAGCCAACGCCAGAAGCTTAAAATACAATATAAATACAACAGTTTTTCCATCATATAAAACGAATAATAGCAACCAGGGTGAAAGTTGTGATCATTTCTATGTTCCGCGCAAACTATGCTTCACTCTAGGGCGTTGCTCCACCAGATCGAATAGTTAGGGCCTTAGAAGTCAACGCCCGAAACATAAAATACAAAATTAATAGAACAGTTTTTCCGTTGTATAAAACGAATAATTGCAACCAGTGTGAAAGTGATGGCCATTTCAACGGTTCGGGCAACCCCGGCTTCACTCTAGGGCGTTGCTCCACCAGATCGAAGGGTTAGGGCCTAAGAAGTCAACGCCAGAAGCATAAAATACAATATAAATACAACAGTTTTTCCATCATATAAAACGAATAATAGCAACCAGTGTGAATGTTATGATCATTTCTACGTTCCGCGCAACCTATGCTTCATTCTAGGGCGTTGCTCCACCAGATCGAATAGTTAGGGCCTTAGAAGTCAACGCCCGAAGCATAAAATACAAAATTAATAGAACAGTTTTTCCATTGTATAAGACGAATAATTGCCACCAGTGTGAAAGTGATGGTCATTTCTGCATTCCGGGCAACCTAGGCTTCACTCTAGGGCGTTGCTCCTCCAGATGGAATAGTTAGGGCCTAAGAAGTCAACTCCAGAAGCATAAAATACAACATAAGTACAACAGTTTTTCCATCGTATAAAATGAATAATTGCAAACATTGTGAAAGTAACGGTCATTTCTACGTTCCGGGCAACCTTGGCTTCACTCTAGGGCGTTGCTACACCAGATCGAACTGTTAGGGCCTAAGAAGTCAACGCCAGAAGCTTAAAATACAATATAAATACAACAGTTTTTCCATCATATAAAACGAATAATAGCAACCAGGGTGAAAGTTGTGATCATTTCTATGTTCCGCGCAACCTATGCTTCACTCTAGGGCGTTGCTCCACCAGATCGAATAGTTAGGGCCTTAGAAGTCAACGCCCGAAACATAAAATACAAAATTAATAGAACAGTTTTTCCGTTGTATAAAACGAATAATTGCAACCAGTGTGAAAGTGATGGTCATTTCTACGGTCCGGGCAACCCCGGCTTCACTCTAGGGCGCTGTTCCACCAGATCGAAAGTTAGGGCCTTAGAAGTCAACGCCAGAAGCATAAAATACACTATAAATACAACAGTTTTTCCATCGTATGAAACGAATAATTGCAACCAGTATGAAAGCTATGGTCATTTCTACGTTCGGAGCAACCTAGGCTTCACTCTAGGGCGTTGCTCCACCAGATCGAATAGTTAGGGCATTAGAAGTCAACGCCCGAAGCATAAAATACAAAATTAATAGAACAGTTTTTCCATTGTATAAGACGAATAATTGCAACCAGTGTGAAAGTGATGGTCATTTCTACGTTCCGGGCAACCCAGGCTTCACTCTAGGGCGCTGTTCCACCAGATCGAATAGTTAGGGCCTTAGAAGTCAACACCAGAAGCCTAAAATACAGTATAAATACAACAGTTTTTTCATCGTGTGAAACGAATAATTGCAACCAGTATGAAAGCTATGGTCATTTCTACGTTCGGAGCAACCTAGGCCTCACTCTAGGGCGTTGCTCCACCAGATCGGATGGTTAGTGCCTAAGAAGTCAACGCCAGAAGCATAAAATACAATAAAAATACAACAGTTTTTCCATCGTATAGCATGAATTATTGCAACCAGAGTGAAAGTAATGGTCATGTCTACGTTTCGGGCATCCTAGGCTTCACTCTAGGGCGTTGCTCCACCAGATCGAATGCATAGGGCCTATGAAGTCAACGCTAGAAGCATAAAATAGAATATAAATACAACAGTTTTTCCATCGTATAAAAAGAATAATTGCAACCAGTGTGAAAGTTATAGTCATATCTACGTTCCGGGCAACCTTGGCTTCACTCTAGGGCGCTGCTCCACCAAATCGAATAGCTACGGCCATAGGAGTCAACGCCAGAAGCATAAAAAGCAATATACGTACAACACTTATTCCATCGTATAAAATGAATAATTGCAAACATTGTGAAAGTAACGGTCATTTCTACGTTCCGGGAAACCTTGGCTTCACTCTAGGGCGTTGCTACACGAGATCGAACTGTTAGGGCCTAAGAAGTCAACTCCAGAAGCATAAAATACAATATAAGTACAACAGATTTTCCATCGTATAGAATGAATAATTACAAACAGTGTGAAAGTAATGGTCATTTCTACGTCCCGGGTAATCTAGGCTTCACTCTAGGGCGTTGCTCCACCAGATCAAATAGTTAGGGCCTTAGAAGTCAACGCCCGACGCATAAAATACAATAAAAATACGACAGTTTTTCCATCGTACAACAGGAATAATTACAACCAGAGTGAAGGTGATGGACATTTCTACGCTCCGGGCAACCTAGGATTCACACTAGGGCGTTGCTCCACCAGATCGAATAGTTAGGGCCTTAGAAGTCAACGCCCGTAGCATAAAATACAAAATCAATAAAACAGCTTTTCCATTGTATAAAACGAATAATTGCAACCAGTGTGAATGTTGTGGTCATTTCTACGTGCCGTGCAACCTAGGTTTTGCTCCAGGGCGTTGCTCCACCACATCGAATAGTTAGGGCCTTATAAGTCAACGCCAGACGCATAAAGTACAGTATAAATACAACAGTTTCTCCATCGTATAAAACGAATATTTGCAACCAGTATGAATGTTAGGGTCATTTGTACGTTCGGAGCAACCTAGGCTTCACTCTAGGGCGTTGCTCCACCAGATCGAATAGTTAGGGCCTAAGAAGTCTACGCCAGAAGCATAAAATACAATAAAAATACAACAGTTTTTCTATCGTATAGCACGAATAATTGCAGCCAGAGTGAAAGTAATGGTCATGTCTACGTTTCGGGGATCCTGGGCTTCACTCTAGGGCGTTGCTCAACCAGATCGAATAGCTAGGGCCTTAGAAGTCGACGCCCGAAACATAAAATACAGTAAAAACACAACAGTTTGTCCATCGTATAACAGGAATAATTACAACCAGAGTGAAGGTGATGGACATTTCTACGCTCCGGGCAACCTAGAATTCACACTAGGGCGTTGCTCCACCTGGTCGAATAGTTGGGGCCTTAGAAGTCAACGCCCGAAGCATAAAATACAAAATAAATAGAACAGTTTTTCCATTGTATAAAACGAACAATTGAAACCAGTGTGAAAGTTATGGTCATTTCACCGTTCCACGCAACCTAGGCTTCACCCCTGGGCGTTGCTCCACCAGATCGAATAGTTAGGGCCTAAGAAGTCAATGCCAGAAGCATAAAATACGATATATGTACAACAGCTTTCCATCGCATAAAATGAGTAATTGCAACCAGTGTGAAAGTAACGGACATTTCTACGTTCCGGGCATCCTAGACTTAACACTGAGGCATTGCTCCACCAGATCTAATACATAGGGCCTTAGAAGTCAACGCCAGACGCATAAAGTACATTAAAAATCCAACAGTTTGTCCATCGTATAACAGGAATAATTGCCACCAGTGTGAAAGTGATGCTCATTTCTGCATTCCGGGCAACCTAGGCTTCACTCTAGGGCGTTGCCCCTCCAGATGGAATAGTTAGGGCCTAAGAAGTCAACTCCAGAAGCATAAAATACAACATAAGTACAACAGTTTTTCCATCGTATAAAATGAATAATTGCAAACATTGTGAAAGTAACGGTCATTTCTGCGATCGGGGCAACCTTGGCTTCACTCTAGGGCGTTGCTACACCAGATCGAACTGTTAGGGCCTAAGAAGTCAACGCCAGAAGCTTAAAATACAATATAAATACAACAGTTTTTCCATCATATAAAACGAATAATAGCAACCAGGGTGAAAGTTGTGATCATTTCTATGTTCCGCGCAAACTATGCTTCACTCTAGGGCGTTGCTCCACCAGATCGAATTGTTAGGGCCTTAGAAGTCAACGCACGAAACATAAAATACAAAATTAATAGAACAGTTTTTCCGTTGTATAAAACGAATAATTGCAACCAGTGTGAAAGTGATGGTCATTTCTACGGTCCGGGCAACCCCGGCTTCACTCTAGGGCGCTGATCCACCAGATCGAATAGTTAGGGCCTTAGAAGTCAACGCCAGAAGCATAATATACAAAATTAATACAACAGTTTTTCCATTGTATAAAACGAATAATTGCAACCAGTGTGAAAGTGATGGTCATTTCTACGTTCCGGGCAACCCAGGCTTCACTCTAGGGCGCTGTTCCACCAGATCGAATAGTTAGGGCCTTAGAAGTCAACGCCAGAAGCATAAAATACAGTATAAATACAACAGTTTTTCCATCGTATGAAACGAATAATTGCAACCAGTATGAAAGCTATGGTCATTTCTACGTTCGGAGCAACCTAGGCTTCACTCTAGGGCGTTGCTCCACCAGATCGAATGGTTAGGGCCTAAGAAGTCAACGCCAGAAGCATAAAATACAATATAAATACAACAGTTTTTCCATCATATAAAACGAATAATAGCAACCAGTGTGAATGTTATGATCATTTCTACGTTCCGCGCAACCTATGCTTCACTCTAGGGCGTTGCTCCACCAGATCGAATAGTTAGGGCCTTAGAAGTCAACGCCCGAAGCATAAAATACAAAATTAATAGAACAGTTTTTCCATTGTATAAAACGAATAATTGCAACCAGTGTGAAAGTGATGGTCATTTCTACGTTCCGGGCAACCCAGGCTTCACTCTAGGGCGCTGTTCCACCAGATCGAATAGTTAGGGCCTTAGAAGTCAACACCAGAAGCCTAAAATACAGTATAAATACAACAGTTTTTTCATCGTGTGAAACGAATAATTGCAACCAGTATGAAAGCTATGGTCATTTCTACGTTCGGAGCAACCTAGGCCTCACTCTAGGGCGTTGCTCCACCAGATCGGATGGTTAGTGCCTAAGAAGTCAACGCCAGAAGCATAAAATACAATAAAAATACAACAGTTTTTCCATCGTATAGCATGAATTATTGCAACCAGAGTGAAAGTAATGGTCATGTCTACGTTTCGGGCATCCTAGGCTTCACTCTAGGGCGTTGCTCCACCAGATCGAATGCATAGGGCCTATGAAGTCAACGCTAGAAGCATAAAATACAATATAAATACAACAGTTTTTCCATCGTATAAAAAGATTAATTGCAACCAGTGTGAAAGTAATGGTCATACCTACGTTCCGGGCAACCTAGGCTTGACACTATGGCGTTGCTCCACCAGATCGAATAGTCGGGGCCTTGGCAGTCAACGCCCGAAGCACTAAATACAAAATTAATAGAACAGTTTTTCCATTGCATGAAACTAATAATTGCAACCAGTGTGAAAGTTATGGTCATATCTACGTTCCGTGCAAACTTGGCTTCACTCTAGGGCGCTGCTCCACCAAATCGAATAGCTACGGCCATAGGAGTCAACGCCAGAAGCATAAAAAGCAATATACGTACAACAGTTTTTCCATCGTATAAAATGAATAATTGCAAACATTGTGAAAGTAACGGTCATTTCTACGTTCCGGGAAACCTTGGCTTCACTCTAGGGCGTTGCTACACCAGATCGAACTGTTAGGGCCTAAGAAGTCAACTCCAGAAGCATAAAATACAATATAAGTACAACAGATTTTCCATCGTATAGAATGAATAATTACAAACAGTGTGAAAGTAATGGTCATTTCTACGTTCCGGGTAATCTAGGCTTCACTCTAGGGCGTTGCTCCACCAGATCAAATAGTTAGGGCCTTAGAAGTCAACGCCCGACGCATAAAATACAATAAAAATACGACAGTTTTTCCATCGTACAACAGGAATAATTACAACCAGAGTGAAGGTGATGGACATTTCTACGCTCCGGGCAACCTAGGAGTCACACTAGGGCGTTGCTCCACCAGATCGAATAGTTAGGGCCTTAGAAGTCAACGCCCTAAGCATAAAATACAAAATCAATAAAACAGCTTTTCAATTGTATAAAACGAATAATTGCAACCAGTGTGAATGTTGTGGTCATTTCTACGTGCCGTGCAACCTAGGTTTTGCTCCAGGGCGTTGCTCCACCACATCGAATAGTTAGGGCCTTATAAGTCAACGCCAGACGCATAAAGTACAGTATAAATACAACAGTTTCTCCATCGTATAAAACGAATATTTGCAACCAGTATGTATGTTAGTGTCATTTGTACGTTCGGAGCAACCTAGGCTTCACTCTAGGGCGTTGCTCCACCAGATCGAATAGTTAGGGCCTAAGAAGTCTACGCCAGCAGCATAAAATACAATAATAATACAACAGTTTTTCTATCGTACAGCATGAATAATTGCAGCCAGAGTGAAAGTAATGGTCATGTCTACGTTTCGGGCATCCTAGGCTTCACTCTAGGGCGTTGCTCAACCAGATCGAATAGCTAGGGCCTTAGAAGTCGACGCCCGAAACATATAATACAGTAAAAATACAACAGTTTTTCCAGCGTATAACGGGAATAATTGCAACCAGTGTCAAAGAGATGGTCATTTCTACGTTCTGGGCAACCAAGGCTTCACTCTAGGGCGTTGGTCCACCAGTTCCAATAGTTAGGGCCTAAGATGTCAACGCCAGAAGCACCAAATTCAAAATAAATGCAACAGTTTTTCCATCGTATAAAACGAATAATTGCAGCCAGTGTGAAAGTAATGGTCATATCTACGTTCCGGGCAACCTAGGTTTGACACTAGGGCCTTGCTCCAACAGATCGAATTGTTGGGGCCTTAGAAGTCAACGCCCGAAGCATTAAATACAAAATTAATAGAACAGTTTTTCCATTGCAAGAAACGAATAATTGCAACCAGTGTGAAAGTTATGGTCATATCTACGTTCCGTGCAACCTTGGCTTCACTCTAGGGCGTTGCTCCACCAAATCGAATAGCTACGGCCATAGAAGTCAACGCCAGAAGCATAAAAAGCAATATAAATACAACAGTCTTTCCGTCGTGTAAAATGAATAATTGCAAATATTGTGAAAGTAACGGTCATTTCTGCGTTCCAGGCAACCTTGGCTGCACTCTAGGGCGTTGCTCCACCAGATCGAATAGTTAGGGCCTTCGAAGTCAACGCCAGATGCATAAAATACAATGTACATACAACAGTTTTTCCAGCGTATAACGGGAATAATTGCAACCAGAGTGAAAGTAATGGTCATTTCTACGTTCGGAGCAGCCTAGGCTTCATTCTAGGGCGTTGGTCCACCAGATCCAATAGTTAGCGCCTAAGATGTCAACGCCAGAAGCACCAAATACAAAGTAAATGCAACAGTTTTTCCATCGTATAAAACGAATAATTGCAACCAGTGTGAAAGTAATGGTCATATCTACGTTCCGGGCAACATAGGCTTGACACTATGGCGTTGCTCAACCAGATCGAATAGTCGGAGCCTTGGCAGACAACGCCCGAAGCATTAAATACAAAATTAATAGAACAGTTCTTCCATTGTATAAAACGAATAATTGCAACCAGTGTGAAAGTGATGGTCATTTCTACGTTCCGGGCAACCAAGGCTTCACTCTAGGGCGCTGTTCCACCAGATCGAATAGTTAGGGTCTTACAAGTCAACGCCAGAAGCATAAAATACATTATAAATACAACAGTTTTTCCATCGTATGAAACGAATAATTGCAACCAGTATGAAAGCTATGGTCATTTCTACGTTCCGGGCAACCCAGGCTTCACTCTAGGGCGCTGTTCCACCAGATCGAATAGTTAGGGCCTTAGAAGTCAACGCCAGAAGCCTAAAATACAGTATAAATACAACAGTTTTTTCATCGTATGAAACGAATAATTGCAACCAGTATGAAAGCTATGGTCATTTCTACGTTCGGAGCAACCTAGTCCTCACTCTAGGGCGTTGCTCCACCAGATCGGATGGTTAGTGCCTAAGAAGTCAACGCCAGAAGCATAAAATACAATAAAAATACAACAGTCTTTCCATCGTATAGCATGAATAATTGCAACCAGAGTGAAAGTAATGGTCATGTCTACGTTTCGGGCATCCTAGGCTTCACTCTAGGGCGTTGCTCCACCAGATCGAGTGGATAGGGCCTATGAAGTCAACGCTAGAAGCATAAAATACAATATAAATACAACAGTTTTTCCATCGTATAAAATGAATAATTACAAACAGTGTGAAAGTAATGGTCATTTCTACGTTCCGGGCAATCTAGGCTTCACTCTAGGGCGCTGCTCCACCAGATCAAATAGTCAGGGCCTTAGAAGTCAACGCCCGAAACATAAAATACAGTAAAAATACAACAGTTTTTCCAGCGTATAACGGGAATAATTGCAACCAGTGTCAAAGTGATGGTCATTTCTACGTTCTGGGCAACCAAGGCTTCACTCTAGGGCGTTGGTCCACCAGTTCCAATAGTTAGGGCCTAAGATGTCAACGCCAGAAGCACCAAATTCAAAATAAATGCAATAGTTTTTCCATCGTATAAAACGAATAATTCCAGCCAGTGTGAAAGTAATGGTCATATCTACGGTCCGGGCAACCTAGGCTTGACACTAGGGCCTTGCTCCACCAGACCGAATTGTAGGGGCCTTAGAAGTCAACGCCCGAAGCATTAAATACAAAATTAATAGAACAGTTTTTCCATTGTAAGAAACGAATAATTGCAACCAGTGTGAAAGTTATGGTCATATCTACGTTCCGTGCAACCTTGGCTTCACTCTAGGGCGTTGCTCCACCAAATCGAATAGCTACGGCGATAGAAGTCAACGCCAGTAGCATAAAAAGCAATATAAATACAACAGTCTTTCCATCGTGTAAAATGAATAATTGCAAACATTGTGAAAGTAACGGTCATTTCTGCGTTCCAGGTAACCTTGGCTGCACTCTAGGGCGTTGCTCCACCAGATCGAATAGTTAGGGCCTTCGAAGTCAACGCCAGATGCATAAAATACAATGTACATACAACAGTTTTTCCAGCGTATAACGGGAATAATTGCAACCAGAGTGAAAGTAATGGTCATTTCTACGTTCGGAGCAGCCTAGGCTTCATTCTAGGGCGCTATTCCACCAGATCGAATAGTTAGGGCCTTAGAAGTCAACGCCAGAAGCATAAAATACAGTATAAATACAACAGTTTTTCCATCGTATGAAACGAATAATTGCAACCAGTATGAAAGCTATGGTCATTTCTACGTTCCGGGCAACCCAGGCTTCACTCTAGGGCGCTGTTCCACCAGATCGAATAGTTAGGGCCTTAGAAGTCAACGCCAGAAGCCTAAAATACAGTATAAATACAACAGTTTTTTCATCGTATGAAACGAATAATTGCAACCAGTATGAAAGCTATGGTCATTTCAACGTTCGGAGCAACCTAGGCCTCGCTCTAGGGCGTTGCTCCACCAGATCGGATGGTTAGTGCCTAAGAAGTCAACGCCAGAAGCATAAAATACAATAAAAATACAACAGTTTTTCCATCGTATAGCATGAATAATTGCAACCAGAGTGAAAGTAATGGTCATGTCTACGTTTCGGGCATACTAGGCTTCACTCTAGGGCGTTGCTCCACCAGATCGAGTGGATAGGGCCTATGAAGTCAACGCTAGAAGCATAAAAAACAATATAAATACAACAGTTTTTCCATCGTATAAAAAGAATAATTGCAACCAGTGTGAAAGTAATGGTCATATCTACGTTCCGGGCAACCTAGGCTTGACACTATGGCGTTGCTCCACCAGATCGAATAGTCGGGGCCTTGGCAGTCAACGCCCGAAGCATTAAATACAAAATTAATAGAACAGTTTTTCCATTGCATGAAACTAATAATTGCAACCAGTGTGAAAGTTATGGTCATATCTACGTTCCTCGCAACCTTGGCTTCACTCTAGGGCGCTGCTCCACCAAATCGAATAGCTACGGCCATAGGAGTCAACGCCAGAAGCATAAAAAGCAATATACGTACAACAGTTTTTCCATCGTATAAAATGAATAATTGCAAACATTGTGAAAGTAACGGTCATTTCCACGTTCCGGGAAACCTTGGCTTCACTCTAGGGCGTTGCTATACCAGATCGAACTGTTAGGGCCTAAGAAGTCAACGCCAGAAGCATAAAATACAATATAAATACAACAGTTTTTCCATCGTATAAAACGAATAATAGCAACCAGTGTGAAAGTTATGATCATTTCTACGTTCCGCGCAACCTATGCTTCACTCTAGGGCGTTGCTCCACCAGATCGAATAGTTAGGGCCTTAGAAGTCAACGCCCGAAGCATAAAATACAAAATTAATAGAACAGTTTTTCCATTGTATAAAACGAATAATTGCAACCAGTGTGAAAGTTATGGTCATTTCTACGTTCCGGGCACCCTAGGCTTCACTCTAGGGCGTTGCTCCACCAGATCGAATAGCTAGGACCTTAGAAGTCAACGCCACAAGCATAAGATACAATATAAATACAACAGTTTTTCTACCTTATAACAGGAATAATTGCAACCAGTGTGAAAGATATGGTAATTTCTACGTCCGCGGCGACCTAGGCTTTATTCTAGGGCGTTGGGCCACCAGATCGAATTGTTAGGGCCTAAGAAGTTAACGCCAGAAGCATAAAATACGATATATGTACAACAGTTTTTCCATCGTATAAAACGAATAATTGCAACCTGTGTGAAAGTAATGGCCACTTCTACGTTCCGGACAACCTAGACTTCACTCTAGGGCGTTGCTCCACCACATCGAATAGCTACGGCCTTAGAAGTCAACGCCTGAAGCATAAAATATAACATAAATACAACAGTTTTTCCATCGTATAACAGGAGTAATTGCAACCAGTCTGAAAGTAATGGTCATTTCTACGTCCCGGGCAACCTAGGCATCACTCTAGGGCGTTGCACCACCACATCGAATAGTTAGGGCCTTAGAAGTGAATGCCAGATGCATAAAATACAATATAGATAGAACAGTTTTTCCATTGTATAAAACGAATAATTGCAACCAGTGTGATAGTTATGGTCATTTCTACGTTCCGGGCAACCCAGGCTGCACTCTAGCGCGTTGCTCGTCCAGATCGAATAGTTAGTGCCTTAGAAGTCAACGCCCGAAGCATAAAATAGAAAATATATAGAACAGTTTTTCCATTGTATAAAACGAATAATTGCAACCAGTGTGAAAGTTATCGTCATTTCTACGTTCCGGGCAACTTAGGCTTCACTCTAGGTCGTTGCTCCACCACATCGAATAGTTAGGGGTTTAGAAGTCAACGCCAGAAGCATAAAATATAATATAAATACAACAGTTTTTCCAACGTATAACAGGAATAATTGCAACCAGTGTGAAAGATATGGTCATTTCGACGTTCCGGGCAACCTAGGCTTTATTCTAGGGCGTTGGCCCACCAGATCCAATAGCTAGGGCCTACGAAGTCAACGGCAGAAGCTCCAAATGCAAAATAAATACATCAGTTTTTGCATCGTATAAAACGTATAATTGCAGCCAGTGTGAAAGTAATGGTCATTTCTACGTTCCGGGTAACCTAGGCTTCTTCCTAGGGCGTTGGTCCACCAGATTCAATAGTTAGGGCCTTAGAAGTCAACGCCCGAAGCATAAAATACAAAATAAATACAACAGTTTTTCCATTGTATAGAACGAATAATTGCAACCAGTGTGAAAATTATCGTCATTTCTGTGTTCCGGGCAATCTAGGCTTCACTCTAGGTCGTTGCTCCACCAGATCGAATAGTTAGGGCCTAAGAAGTCAACACCAGATGCCTGAAATACAGTATAGATACAACAGGTTTTCCTTGGTATAGCATGAATAATTGCAAACAGTGTGAAAGTAATGGTCATTTCTACGATCCGGGCAACCTAGGCATCACCCTAGGGCGTTGTTCCACCAGAGCGAATAGTTAGGGCCTAAGAAGACAACGCCTGAAGCATAAAATACAATATAAATACAACAGTTTTTCCATCGTATAAACCTAATAATTGCAACCAGTATGAAAGTTATGGTCATTTCTACGTTCCGGGCAATCTAGGCTTCACTCTAGGGCGTTGCTCAACCACATCGAATAGTTAGGGCCTAAGCAGTCAACGCCAGAACCACGAAATACAAAATTAATACAACAGTTCTTCCATCGTATAAAAGGAATAATTGCAACCAGTATGAAAGTTATGGTCATTTCTACGTTCCGGACAACCTAGGCTTCACCCTAGGGCGTTGCTCCACCTGATCGAATAGTTAGGGCCTAAGAAGTCAACGCCAGAAGCATAAAATACGATGTATGTACAACAGTTTTACCATCGCATAAAATGGATAATCGCAAACAGTGTGAAGGTAATGGTCATTTCTACGTTCCGGGCAACCTAGGCTTCACTACAGGGCGGTGCTCCACCAGATCAAATAGTTAGGGCCTAAGAAGTCAACGCGAGAAGCATAAAATACAATATAAGTACAACAGCTTTTCCATCGTATAAAATGAATAATTGCAAACAGTGTGAAAGTAATGGTCATTTCTACGCTCCGGTAATCCTAGGCTTCACACTAGGGCGTTGCTCCACCAGATCGAATAGCTAGGACCTTAGAAATCAACGCCAGAAGCATAAAATACGATAAAGGTATAACAGTTTTTCCATCGTATAACAGGAATAATTGCAAACAGTGTGAAAGTAATGGACATTTCTACGTTTCAGGCAACCTAGGCTCCACCCTAGGGCGTTGCTCCACCATATCGAACAGTTAGGGCCCAAGAACTTAACGCCCGAATCGTAAAGTACAATAAAAATACAACAGATTTTCCATCGTATAAAACGGATAATTGCAACCAGTGTGAAAGTTATGGTCATTTCTACGTTCCGAGCAACCTCAGCTTGACTCCAGGTCGTTGCTCCACCAGATCGAATAGTTAGGGCCTTAGAAGTCAACGCCAGAAGCATAAAATACAATATAAATACAACAGTTTTTCAATCGTATAACAGGAATTATTGCAACCAGTGTGAAAGGTATGGTCATTTCTAAGTTGCGGGCATCCTAGGCTTCACTCTAGGGCATTGCTCCACCACATCGAATAGTTCGGGCCTTAGAAAACAACTCCAGACGCATGAAATACAATAAAAATACAACAGTTTTTTCATCGTATAACAGGAATAATTGCAACAAGCCAGAAGGTAATGGTCATTTCTACGTTCCGGGCAATCTACGCTTCTCTCTAGGGCGTTGCTCCACCAGATCGAATAGTTAGGGCCTAAGAAGTCAACGCCAGAAGCATAAAATACATTATAAATACAACAGTTTTTCCATTGTATAAAATGAGTAATTGCAAACAGTGTGGAAGTGATGGTTATTCCTACGTTCCGTGCAACCTAGTCTTCACGCTAGGGCGTTGCTCCACCATATCGAATAGCTGCGGCCTTAGGAGTCAACTCCAGAGGCATAACATACAATATAAGTAAAACAGTTTTTCCATCGTATAAAACGAGTAGTTGCAATCAGTATGAAGGTTATGGTCATTTCTACGTTCCGGGAAACCTAGGCTTCACCCTAGGCGTTGCTCCAGCAGATCCAATAGTTAGGGCCTAAGAAGTCAACGCCAGAAGCATAAAGTACAATAAAAATCCAACAGTTTGTCCATCGTATAACAGGAAGAATTGCAACCAGTGTGAAATATATGGTCATTTCTACGATACGGGCAACCTAGGCTTCACTCTAGGGCGTCGTTCCACCAGATCGAATAGTTAGCGCCTAAGAAGTCTACGCCAGAAGCATAAAATACAATACAAATACAACAGCTTTTCCATCGTATAACAGGAATAATTGCAACCAGTGTGAAAGGTATGGTCATTTCTACATTCCGGGCAACCTAGGCTTCACTCTAGGGCGTTGCTCTACCAGATCGAATAGTTAGGGCCTGAGAAGTCAACGGCAGAAGCATAAAATACAATATAAATACAACAGTTTTTCCCTTGTATAAGAGGAATAATTGCAACCAGTGTGAAAGCTATGGTCATTTCTACGTTCCGGGCAACCTAGGCTTCACTCTAGTGCGTTGCTCCACCAGATCGAATAGTTAGGGCCTAAGAAGTCAACGCCAGAAGCATAAAATACAATATAAATACAACAGTTTTTCCCTTGTATAACAGGAATAATTGCAACCACTGTGATAGCTATGGTCATTTCTACGTTCCGGGCAACCTGGGCGACACCAGAGGGCGTTGCGCCACCAGATCCAATAGTTAGGACCTAAGAAGTCAACGCCAGAAGCATAAAATACAAAATAGATACAACAGTTTTTCCATCGTATAACAGGAATAATTGCAACCAGTGTGAAAGTGATGGTCATTTCTACGTTCCGGGCAACCTAGGGTTCAGTCTAGGGCGTGGTGCCCCCAGATCGAATAGTTAGGGCCTAAGAAGTCAAAGCCAGAAGCATAAACTGCAATATAAATACAACAGTTTTTTCCTTGTATAACAGGAATAATTGCAACCACTGTGATAGCTATGGTCATTTCTACGTTCCGGGCAACCTAGGCTTCACTCTAGGGCGTTGCTCCACCACAACGAATAGTTAGGTAATTAGAAGTCAATGCCAGAGCATAAAATGCAATATAAATACAACAGTTTTTCCACTGTATAATATGAATAATTGCAAACAGTGTGGAAGTAATGGTCATTTCTACGTTCCGGGCAACCCAGGCTTCACTCTAGGGCGCTGCTCAACCACATCGAATAGCTACGGCCCTAGAAGACAACGCCACAACTATAAAATACAATATAAATACAACAGCTTTTCCATCGTATATGATGTATATTTGGAAACAGTGTGAAAGTAAGGGTCATTTCTACTTTCCGGGCAACCTAGGCTTCACTCTAGGGCGTTTCTCCACCACATCGAATAGCTGTGGCCTTAGAAGTCAACGCCAGAAGCATAAAATACAATATAAATACATCAGTTTTGCAATCGTATAACAGGAATAATTGCAAACAGTGTGAAAGGTATGGTCATTTCTACGTTGCTGGCAACCTAGGCTTCACTCTAGGGCGTTGCTCCACGACATCGAATAGCTACGGCCTTAGGAGTCAACGCCAGAGGCATAAAATACAAGATAAATGTAACTGTTTTTCCATCGTATAACAAGAATAATTGCAATCAGTATGAAGGTCATGGTCATTTCTACGTTCCGGGAAACCTAGGCTTCACCCTAGGCGTTGCTCCACCAGATCCAATAGTTAGGGCCTAAGAAGTGAACGCCAGAAGCATAAAGTACAATAAAAATCCAACAGATAGTCCATCGTATAACAGGAACAATTGCAACCAGTGTGAAAGTAATGGTCATTTCTACGTTCCGGGCAACCTAGGTTTCGCTCTAGGGCGTTGCTCCACCACATCGAATAGTTCGGGCCTTAGAAAACAACTCCAGACGCATGAACTACAATAAAAATACAACAGTTTTTTCATCGTATAACAGGAATAATTGCAACAAGCCAGAAGGTAATGGTCATTTCTACGTTCCGGGCAATCTAGGCTTCTCTCTAGGGCGTTGCTCCACCAGATCGAATAGTTAGGGCCTAAGAAGTCAACGCCAGAAGCATAAAATACATTATAAATACAACAGTTTTTCCATTGTATAAAATGAGTAATTGCAAACAGTGTGGAAGTGATGGTTATTCCTACGTTCCGTGCAACCTAGGCTTCACGCTAGGGCGTTGCTCCACCATATCGAATAGCTGCGGCCTTAGGAGTCAACTCCAGAGGCATAACATACAATATAAGTAAAACAGTTTTTCCATCGTATAAAACGAATAGTTGCAATCAGTATGAAGGTTATGGTCATTTCTACGTTCCGGGAAACCTAGGCTTCACCCTAGGCGTTGCTCCACCAGATCCAATAGTTAGGGCCTAAGAAGTCAACGCCAGAAGCATAAAGTACAATAAAAATCCAACAGTTTGTCCATCGTATAACAGGAAGAATTGCAACCAGTGTGAAATATATGGTCATTTCTACGATACGGGCAACCTAGGCTTCACTCTAGGGCGTCGTTCCACCAGATCGAATAGTTAGCGCCTAAGAAGTCTACGCCAGAAGCATAAAATACAATACAAATACAACAGCTTTTCCATCGTATAACAGGAATAATTGCAACCAGTGTGAAAGGTATGGTCATTTCTACATTCCGGGCAACCTAGGCTTCACTCTAGGGCGTTGCTCTACCAGATCGAATAGTTAGGGCCTAAGAAGTCAACGGCAGAAGCATAAAATACAATATAAATACAACAGTTTTTCCCTTGTATAAGAGGAATAATTGCAACCAGTGTGAAAGCTATGGTCATTTCTACGTTCCGGGCAACCTAGGCTTCACTCTAGTGCGTTGCTCCACCAGATCGAATAGTTAGGGCCTAAGAAGTCAACGCCAGAAGCATAAAATACAATATAAATACAACAGTTTTTCCCTTGTATAACAGGAATAATTGCAACCACTGTGATAGCTGTGGTCATTTCTACGTTCCGGGCAACCTGGGCGACACCAGAGGGCGTTGCGCCACCAGATCCAATAGTTAGGACCTAAGAAGTCAACGCCAGAAGCATAAAATACAAAATAGATACAACAGTTTTTCCATCGTATAACAGGAATAATTGCAACCAGTGTGAAAGTGATGGTCATTTCTACGTTCCGGGCAACCTAGGGTTCAGTCTAGGGCGTGGTGCCCCCAGATCGAATAGTTAGGGCCTAAGAAGTCAACGCCAGAAGCATAAACTGCAATATAAATACAACAGTTATTCCCTTGTATAACAGGAATAATTGCAACCAGTGTGAAGGGTATGGTCAATTCTACGTTGCGGGCAACCTAGACTTCACTCTAGGGCATTGCTCCACCCCATCGAATAGCTACGTCCTTAGACGTCAACGCCATAACTATAAAATACATTATAAATACAACAGTTTTTCCATTGTATAAAATGATTAATTGCAAACAGTGTGGAAGTAATGGTTATTTCTACGTTCCGGGCAACCTAGGCTTCACGCTAGGGCGTTGCTCCACCAGATCGAATAGTTAGGGCCTTAGAAGTTAACGACAGAAGCATAAAGTACAATATAAATACAACAGTTTTTCAATCGTATAACAGGAATAATTGCAAACAGTGTGAAAGATATGGTCATTTCTACGTTGCGGGCATCCTAGGCTTCACTGTAGGGCATTGCTCCACCACATCGAATAGTTACGGCCTTAGAAGTCAACGCCATAACTATAAAAAACAATATAAATACAACAGTTTTTCCATCGTGTAACAAGAATAATTGCAACCAGTGTGAAAGTGACGGTCATTTCTACATTCCGGGCAACCTAGGCTTCACTCTAGGGCGTTGCTCCACCAGATCGAATAGTTAGGGCCTAAGAAGTCAACGTCAGAAGCATAAAATAAAATAAAAATAGAGCAGTTATTCCATCGTATAACTGGAATAATTGCAAACAGTGTGGAAGTAATGGTCATTTCTACATTCCGGGCAACCTAGGCTTCACTCTAGGGCGTTGCTCCACCACATCGAATAGTTAGGGCCTCAGAAGTCAATGCCAGAAGCATAAAATACAAAATAGACACAGCAGCTTGTCCATCGTATATGATGTATATTTGGAAGCAGTGTGAAAGTAAAGGTCATTTCTGCGTTCCGGGCAGCCTAGGCTTCACTACAAGGCAGTGCTCCACCAGATCAAATAGTTAGGGCCTAAGAAGTCAACGCCAGAAGCATAAAATACAATATAAATACAACAGCTTTTCCGTCGTATATAATGTATATTTGCAAACAGTGTGAAAGTAACGGTCATTTCTACGTTCCGGGCAACCTAGGCTTCACTCTAGGGCGTTGCTCCACCAGATCGAATGGTTAGACTTAGAATTCGACGCCACAAGCATAAAATGCAACATAAGTACAACAGTTTTTCCATCGTATAACAGGAATAGTTGCAACCAGTGTAAAAGTACAGGTCATTTCTACGTTCCGGGCAACCTAGGCTTCGCTCAAGGGAGTTGCTCCACCAGATCGAATAACTAGGGCCTTAGAAGTCAACGCCCGAAGCATAAAATACAATAAAGATACAACAGCTTTGCCATCGTATAACAGGAATAATTGCAACTAGAGTGAAGGTGATTGTCATTTCTACGTTCCGGGCAACCTAGGCTTCACCCTAGGGCGTTGCTCCACTAGATCGAATAGCTAGGGCCTTAGAAGTCAACGCCAGAAGCATAAAATAAAATAAAAATAGAGCAGTTATTCCATCGTATAACTGGAATAATTGCAAACAGTGTGAAAGATATGGTCATTTCTACGTTGCGGGCATCCTAGGCTTCACTGTAGGGCATTGCTCCACCACATCGAATAGTTACGGCCTTAGAAGTCAACGCCATAACTATAAAAAACAATATAAATATAACAGTTTTTCCATCGTATAACAAGAATAATTGCAACCAGTGTGAAAGATATGGTCATTTCTACGTTCCGTGCAACCTAGGCTTAACTCTAGGGCGTTGCTCCACAAGATCCAATAGCTAGGACCTTAGAAGTCAACGCCAGAAGCATAAAATACAATATAAATACAAAAGTTTTTCTATCGTATAACAGGAATAATTGCCACCAGTGTGAAAGTGATAGTCATTTCTGCATTCCGGGCAACCTAGGCTTCACTCTAGGGCGTTGCTCCACCAGATCGAATAGTTAGGGCCTAAGGAGTGAACGCCAGGAGCATAAAATACAATATAAATACAACAGTTTTTCCCTTGTATAACAGGAATAATTGCAACCAGTGTGAAATATATGGTCATTTCTACGATACGGGCAACCTAGGCTTCACTCTAGGTCGTCGTTCCACCAGATCGAATAGTTTGGGCCTAAGAAGTCTACGCCAGAAGCATAAAATACAATACAAATACAACAGCTTTTCCATCGTATTACAGGAATAATTGCAACCAGTGTGAAAGGTATGGTCATTTCTACGTTCCGGGCAACCTAGGCTTCACTCTAGGGCGTTGCTCCACCACATCGAATAGCTGCGGCCTTAGAAGTCAACGCCACAAGCATAAAATACAATATAAATACAACAGTTTTTCCATCGTACAACAGGAATATTTGCAACCAGTGTGAAAGACATGGTCATTTCTACGCTCCGGGCAACCTAAGCTTCACTCTAGGGCGTTGCTCCACCACATCGAATAGCTACGGCCTTAGGAGTCAACGCGAGAGGCATAAAATACAAAATAAATACAAAAGTTTTTCCATCGTATAACAGGAGTAATTGCCACCAGTGTGAAAGTGATAGTCATTTCTGCATTCCGGGCAACCTAGGCTTCACTCTAGGGCGTTGCTCCACCAGATCGAATAGTTAGGGCCTAAGAAGTCAACGCCAGGAGCATAAAATACAATATAAATACAACAGCTTTTCCCTTGTATAACAGGAATAATTGCAACCAGTGTGAAATATATGGTCATTTCTACGATACGGGCAACCTAGGCTTCACTCTAGGTCGTCGTTCCTACCAGATCGAATAGTTTGGGCCTAAGAAGTCTACGCCAGAAGCATAAAATACAATACAAATACAACAGCTTTTCCATCGTATTACAGGAATAATTGCAACCAGTGTGAAAGGTATGGTCATTTCTACGTTCCGGGCAACCTAGGCTTCACTCTAGGGCGTTGCTCCACCACATCGAATAGCTGCGGCCTTAGAAGTCAACGCCAGAAGCATAAAATACAATATAAATACAACACCTTTCCATCACATAACAAGAATAATTGCAACCAGTGTGAAAGTTATGGTCATTTCTACGTTCCGGGCAACCTAGGCTTCACCCATGGGCGTTGCTCCAACAGATCCAATAGTTAGGACCTTAGAAGTCAACGCCAGAAGCATAAAATACAATATAAATACAACAGGTTTTCAATCGTATAACAGGAATAATTGCAAACAGTGTGAAAGATATGGTCATTTCTACGTTCCGGGCAACCTAGGCTTCACTCTAGGGCGTTGCTCCACCAGATCGAATAGTTAGACCTAGAATTCGACGCCACAAGCATAAAATGCAACATAAGTACAACAGTTTTTCCATCGTATAACAGGAATAGTTGCAACCAGTGTAAAAGTACAGGTCATTTCTAAGTTCCGGGCAACCTAGGCTTCACTCTAGGGCGTTGGTCTACCAGATCCAATAGTTAGGGCCTAAGAAGTCAACGACAGAAGCATAAAATACGATAAGTATACAACAGCTTTGCCATCGTATAACAGGAATAATTGCAACTAGAGTGAAGGTGATTGTCATTTCTACGTTCCGGGCAACCTAGGCTTCACCCTAGGGCGTTGCTCCACTAGATCGAATAGCTAGGGCCTTAGAAGTCAACGCCAGAAGCATAAAATAAAATAAAAATAGAGCAGTTATTCCATCGTATAACTGGAATAATTGCAAACAGTGTGAAAGATATGGTCATTTCTACGTTGCGGGCATCCTAGGCTTCACTCTAGGGCATTGCTCCACCACATCGAATAGCTACGGCCTTAGAAGTCAACGCCAGAAGCATAAAATACAATATAAATACAACAGCTTTTCCATCGTATATAATGTATACTTGCAAACAGTGTGAAAGTAACGGTCATTTCTACGTTCCGGGCAACCTAGGCTTCACTCTAGGGCGTTGCTCCACCAGATCGAATAGTTAGACTTAGAATTCGACGCCACAAGCATAAAATGCAACATAAGTACAACAGTTTTTCCATCGTATAACAGGAATAGTTGCAACCAGTGTGAAAGACATGGTCATTTCTACGCTCCGGGCAACCTAAGCTTCACTCTAGGGCGTTGCTCCACCACATCGAATAGCTACGGCCTTAGGAGTCAACGCGAGAGGCATAAAATACAAAATAAATACAACAGTTTTTCCATCATATAACAAGAATAATTGCAACCAGTGTGAAAGTTATGGTCATTTCTACGTTCCGGGCAACCTAGGCTTCACCCTAGGGCGTTGCTCCAACAGATCCAATAGTTAGGACCTTAGAAGTCAACGCCAGAAGCATAAAATACAATATAAATACAACAGGTTTTCAATCGTATAACAGGAATAATTGCAAACAGTGTGAAAGATATGGTCATATCTACGTTGCGGGCATCCTAGGCTTCACTCTAGGGCATTGCTCCACCACATCGAATAGCTACGGCCTTAGAAGTCAACGCCATAACTATAAAAAACAATATAAATACAACAGTTTTCCATTGTATAAAATGAATGATTGCAAACAGTGTGGAAGTAATGGTCATTTCTACTTTCCGGGAAACCTAGGCTTCACTCTAGGGCGTTGCTCCACCACATCGAATAGCTACGGCATTAGAAGTCAACGCCTGAAGCATAAAATATAATATAAATACAACAGTTTCTCCATCGTATAACAAGAATAATTGCAACCAGTGTGAAAGGTATGGTCTTTTCTGCGTTCCGGGCAACCTAGGCTTCACTCTAGGTCGTTGCTCCACCACATCGAATAGCTGCGGCCTTAGGAGTCAACGCCAGAGGCATAAAATACAGAATAAATACAGCAGTTTTTCCATCGTATAACAAGAATAATAAACCAGTGTGAAACTGATGGTCATTTCTACATTCCGGGCAACCTAGGCTTCACTCTAGGGCGTTGCTCCACCAGATCGAATAGTTAGGGTCTAAGAAGTCAACTCAAGAAGCATAAAATACAATATAAGTACAACAGTTTTTCCCTTGTATAACAGGAGTAAATGCAACCAGTGTGAAAGCTATGGTCATTTCTACGTTCCGGCAACCTAGGCTTCACTCTAGGGCGTTGCTCCACCACATCGCATAGTTAGGGCCTTAGAAGTCAATGCCACAAGCATATAATACAAAATAGATACAACAGCTTGTCCATCGTATATGATGCATATTTGGAAGCAGTGTGCAAGTAAAGGTCATTTCTACGTTCCGGGCAGCCTAGGCTTCACTACACGGCAGTGCTCCACCAGATCAAATAGTTAGGGCCTAAGAAGTCAACGACAGAAGCATAAAATACGATAAGTATACAACAGCTTTTCCATCGTATATCAGGAATAATTGCGACCAGAGTGAAGGTGATTGTCATTTCTACGTTCCGGGCAACCTAGGCTTCACCCTAGGGCGTTGCTCCACTAGATCGAATACGTAGGGCCTTAGAAGTCAACGCCAGATGCATAAAATAAAATAAAAATAGAGCAGTTATTCCAACGTATAACTGGAATAATTACAATCAGTGTGAAAGAAATGGACATTTCTACGTTCCGTGCAACCTAGACTTCACTCTAGGCCGTTGCTCCACCAGGTCGAATAGTAGGGGCCTTAGAAAACAACTCCAGGCGCATAAAATACAATAAATATGCAACAGTTTTACCATCGTATAACTGGCATAATTGCAAGCAGTGTGAAAGATATGGTCATTTCTAGGTTCCGTGCAACCTAGGCTTAACTCTAGGGCGTTGCTCCACAAGATCCAATAGCTAGGACCTTAGAAGTCAACGCCAGAAGCATAAAATACAATATAAATACAAAAGTTTTTCCATCGTATAACAGGAATAATTGCCACCATTGTGAAAGTGATAGTCATTTCTGCATTCCGGGCAACCTAGGCTTCACTCTAGGGCGTTGCTCCACCAGATCGAATAGTTAGGGCCTAAGAAGTCAACGCCAGGAGCATAAAATACAATATAAATACAACAGTTTTTCCCTTGTATAACAGGAATAATTGCAACCAGTGTGAAATATATGGTCATTTCTACGAAACGGGCAACCTAGGCTTCACTCAAGGTCGTCGTTCCACCAGATCGAATAGTTTGGGCCTAAGAAGACTACGCCAGAAGCATAAAATACAATACAAATACAACAGCTTTTCCATCGTATTACAGGAATAATTGCAACCAGTGTGAAAGGTATGGTCATTTCTACGTTCCGGGCAACCTAGGCTTCACTCTAGGGCGTTGCTCCACCACATCGAATAGCTGCGGCCTTAGAAGTCATCGCCAGAAGCATAAAATACAATATAAATACAACAGTTTTTCCATCGTATAACAGGAATATTTGCAACCAGTGTGAAAGACATGGTCATTTCTACGCTCCGGGCAACCTAAGCTTCACTCTAGGGCGTTGCTCCACCACATCGAATAGCTACGGCCTTAGGAGTCAACGCAAGAGGCATAAAATACAAAATAAAGACAAGAGTTTTTCCATCATATAACAAGAATAATTGCAACCAGTGTGAAAGTTATGGTCATTTCTACGTTCCGGGCAACCTAGGCTTCACCCTAGGGCGTTGCTCCAACAGATCCAATAGTTAGGACCTTAGAAGTCAACGCCAGAAGCATAAAATACAATATAAATACAACAGTTTTTCCATCGTATAACAGGAATAGTTGCAACCAGTGTAAAAGTACAGGTCATTTCTAAGTTCCGGGCAACCTAGGCTTCGCTCAAGGGAGTTGTCCACCACATCGCATAGTTAGGGCCTTAGTAGTCAATGCCACAAGCATAAAATACAAAATAGATACAACAGCTTGTCCATCGTATATGATGTATATTTGGAAGCAGTGTGCAAGTAAAGGTCATTTCTACTTTCCGGGCAACCTAGGCTTCACTCTAGGGCGTTGCTCCAACACATCGAATAGCTACGGCCTTAGAAGTCAACGCCTGAAGCATAAAATATAATATAAATACAACAGTTTTTCCATCGTATAACAAGAATAATTGCAACCAGTGTGAAAGGTATGGTCTTTTCTGCGTTCCGGGCAACCTAGGCTTCACTCTAGGTCGTTGCTCCACCACATCGAATAGCTGCGGCCTTAGGAGTCAACGCCAGAGGCATAAAATACAGAATAAATACAGCAGTTTTTCCATCGTATAACAAGAATAATAAACCAGTGTGAAACTGATGGTCATTTCTACATTCCGGGCAACCTAGGCTTCACTCTAGGGCGTTGCTCCACCAGATCGATTAGTTAGGGTCTAAGAAGTCAACGCAAGAAGCATAAAATACAATATAAGTACAACAGTTTTTCCATTGTATAACAGGAGTAAATGCAACCAGTGTGAAAGCTATGGTCATTTCTACGTTCCGGGCAACCTAGGCTTCACTCTAGGGCGTTGCTCCACCACATCGCATAGTTAGGGCCTTAGAAGTCAATGCCAGAAGCATAAAATACAAAATAGATACAACAGCTTGTCCACCGTATATGATGTATATTTGGAAGCAGTGTGCAAGTAAAGGTCATTTCTACGTTCCGGGCAGCCTAGGCTTCACAACACGGCAGTGCTCCACCAGATCAAATAGTTAGGGCCTAAGAAGTCAACGCCAGAAGCATAAAATACAATATAAATACAACAGCTTTTCCATCGTATATAATGTATACTTGCAAACAGTTTGAAAGTAACGGTCATTTCTACGTTCCGGGCAACCTAGGCTTCACTCTAGGGCGTTGCTCCACCAGATCGAATAGTTAGACTTAGAATTCGACGCCACAAGCATAAAATGCAACATAAGTACAACAGTTTTTCCATCGTATAACAGGAATAGTTGCAACCAGTGTGAAAGACATGGTCATTTCTACGCTCCGGGCAACCTAAGCTTCACACTAGGGCGTTGCTCCACCACATCGAATAGCTACGGCCTTAGGAGTCAACGCGAGAGGCATAAAATACAAAATAAATACAACAGTTTTTCCATCATATAACAAGAATAATTGCAACCAGTGTGAAAGTTATGGTCATTTCTACGTTCCGGGCAACCTAGGCTTCACCCTAGGGCGTTGCTCCAACAGATCCAATAGTTAGGACCTTAGAAGTCAACGCCAGAAGCATAAAATACAATATAAATACAACAGGTTTTCAATCGTATAACAGGAATAATTGCAAACAGTGTGAAAGATATGGTCATTTCTACGTTGCGGGCATCCTAGGCTTCACTCTAGGGCATTGCTCCACCACATCGAATAGCTACGGCCTTAGAAGTCAACGCCATAACTATAAAAAACAATATAAATACAACAGTTTTCCATTGTATAAAATGAATGATTGCAAACAGTGTGGAAGTAATGGTCATTTCTACTTTCCGGGAAACCTAGGCTTCACTCTAGGGCGTTGCTCCACCACATCGAATAGCTACGGCCTTAGAAGTCAACGCCTGAAGCATAAAATATAATATAAATACAACAGTTTCTCCATCGTATAACAAGAATAATTGCAACCAGTGTGAAAGGTATGGTCTTTTCTGCGTTCCGGGCAACCTAGGCTTCACTCTAGGTCGTTGCTCCACCACATCGAATAGCTGCGGCCTTAGGAGTCAACGCCAGAGGCATAAAATACAGAATAAATACAGCAGTTTTTCCATCGTATAACAAGAATAATAAACCAGTGTGAAACTGATGGTCATTTCTACATTCCGGGCAACCTAGGCTTCACTCTAGGGCGTTGCTCCACCAGATCGAATAGTTAGGGTCTAAGAAGTCAACTCAAGAAGCATAAAATACAATATAAGTACAACAGTTTTTCCCTTGTATAACAGGAGTAAATGCAACCAGTGTGAAAGCTATGGTCATTTCTACGTTCCGGCAACCTAGGCTTCACTCTAGGGCGTTGCTCCACCACATCGCATAGTTAGGGCCTTAGAAGTCAATGCCACAAGCATATAATACAAAATAGATACAACAGCTTGTCCATCGTATATGATGCATATTTGGAAGCAGTGTGCAAGTAAAGGTCATTTCTACGTTCCGGGCAGCCTAGGCTTCACTACACGGCAGTGCTCCACCAGATCAAATAGTTAGGGCCTAAGAAGTCAACGACAGAAGCATAAAATACGATAAGTATACAACAGCTTTTCCATCGTATAACAGGAATAATTGCGACCAGAGTGAAGGTGATTGTCATTTCTACGTTCCGGGCAACCTAGGCTTCACCCTAGGGCGTTGCTCCACTAGATCGAATACGTAGGGCCTTAGAAGTCAACGCCAGATGCATAAAATAAAATAAAAATAGAGCAGTTATTCCAACGTATAACTGGAATAATTACAATCAGTGTGAAAGAAATGGACATTTCTACGTTCCGTGCAACCTAGACTTCACTCTAGGCCGTTGCTCCACCAGGTCGAATAGTAGGGGCCTTAGAAAACAACTCCAGGCGCATAAAATACAATAAATATGCAACAGTTTTACCATCGTATAACTGGCATAATTGCAAGCAGTGTGAAAGATATGGTCATTTCTAGGTTCCGTGCAACCTAGGCTTAACTCTAGGGCGTTGCTCCACAAGATCCAATAGCTAGGACCTTAGAAGTCAACGCCAGAAGCATAAAATACAATATAAATACAAAAGTTTTTCCATCGTATAACAGGAATAATTGCCACCATTGTGAAAGTGATAGTCATTTCTGCATTCCGGGCAACCTAGGCTTCACTCTAGGGCGTTGCTCCACCAGATCGAATAGTTAGGGCCTAAGAAGTCAACGCCAGGAGCATAAAATACAATATAAATACAACAGTTTTTCCCTTGTATAACAGGAATAATTGCAACCAGTGTGAAATATATGGTCATTTCTACGATACGGGCAACCTAGGCTTCACTCAAGGTCGTCGTTCCACCAGATCGAATAGTTTGGGCCTAAGAAGACTACGCCAGAAGCATAAAATACAATACAAATACAACAGCTTTTCCATCGTATTACAGGAATAATTGCAACCAGTGAGAAAGGTATGGTCATTTCTACGTTCCGGGCAACCTAGGCTTCACTCTAGGGCGTTGCTCCACCACATCGAATAGCTGCGGCCTTAGAAGTCATCGCCAGAAGCATAAAATACAATATAAATACAACAGTTTTTCCATCGTATAACAGGAATATTTGCAACCAGTGTGAAAGACATGGTCATTTCTACGCTCCGGGCAACCTAAGCTTCACTCTAGGGCGTTGCTCAACCACATCGAATAGCTACGGCCTTAGGAGTCAACGCAAGAGGCATAAAATACAAAATAAAGACAAGAGTTTTTCCATCATATAACAAGAATAATTGCAACCAGTGTGAAAGTTATGGTCATTTCTACGTTCCGGGCAACCTAGGCTTCACCCTAGGGCGTTGCTCCAACAGATCCAATAGTTAGGACCTTAGAAGTCAACGCCAGAAGCATAAAATACAATATAAATACAACAGTTTTTCCATCGTATAACAGGAATAGTTGCAACCAGTGTAAAAGTACAGGTCATTTCTAAGTTCCGGGCAACCTAGGCTTCGCTCAAGGGAGTTGCTCCACCACATCGCATAGTTAGGGCCTTAGTAGTCAATGCCACAAGCATAAAATACAAAATAGATACAACAGCTTGTCCATCGTATATGATGTATATTTGGAAGCAGTGTGCAAGTAAAGGTCATTTCTACGTTCCGGGCAGCCTAGGCTTCATTACACGGCAGTGCTCCACCAGATCAAATAGTTAGGGCCTAAGAAGTCAACGCCAGAAGCATAAAATACAATATAAATACAACAGCTTTTCCATCGTATATAATGTATACTTGCAAACAGTGTGAAAGTAACGGTCATTTCTACGTTCCGGGCAACCTAGGCTTCACTCTAGGGCGTTGCTCCACCAGATCGAATAGTTAGACTTAGAATTCGACGCCACAAGTATAAAATGCAACATAAGTACAACAGTTTTTCCATCGCATAAAACGAATAATTGCAGCCAGTGTGAAAGTAATGGTCATTTCTACGTTCCGGGCAACCTAGGCTTCACCCTAGGGCGTTGCTCCAACAGATCCAATAGTTAGGACCTTAGAAGTCAACGCCAGAAGCATAAAATACAAAATAAATACAACAGTTTTTACATCGTATAACAAGAATAATTGCAACCAGTGTGAAAGATATGGTCATTTCTACGTTCCGGGCAACCTAGGCTTCACCCTAGGGCGTTGCTCCAACAGATCCAATAGTTAGGACCTTAGAAGTCAACGCCAGAAGCATAAAATACAATATAAATACAACAGTTTTTCAATCGTATAACTGGAATAATTACAACCAGTGTGAAAGAAATGGACATTTCTACGTTCCGTGCAACCTAGAGGTCACTATAGGGCTTTGCTCCACCAGGTCGAATAGTTGGGACCTTAGAAAACAACTCCAGACGCATAAAATACAATTAAAATACAACAGTTTTACCATCGTATAACTGGCATAATTGCAACCAGTGTGAACGATATGGTCATTTCTACGTTCCGGGCAACCTAGGCTTCACCCTAGGGCGTTGCTCCACCAGATCGAATAGCTAAGGCCTTAGAAGTCAACGCCCGAAACATAAAATACAATAAAAATACAACAGTTTTTCCATCGTATAACGGGAATAATTCCAACAAATGTGAACGTGATGGTCATTTCCACGTTCCGGGCAACCTAGGCTTCACTCTAGAGCGTTCCTCCACCAGATCCAATAGTTAGGGCCTAAGAAGTCAACGCCAGAAGCATAAAATAAAATAATAATAGAGCAGTTATTCCATCGTATAACAGGAATAATTACAACCAGTGTGAAAGAAATGGGCATTCCTACGTTCCGTGCAACCTAGGCTTCACTCTAGGGCGTTGGACCACCAGGTCGAATAGTTAGGGCCTTAGAAAACAACTCCAGACTCATAAAATACAATATAAATACAACAGTTTTTCCACGGTATAAAACGAATAATTGCAACCAGTATGAAAATTACGGTCATATCTACGTTCCGGGCAACCTAGGCTTCACCCTAGGGCGTTGCTCCACCAGATCCAATAGTTAGGACCTAAGAAGTCAACGCCAGAAGCATAAAATACAAAATAGATACAGCAGTTTTTCCATCATATAACAGGAATAACTGCAACCAGTGTGAAAGTGATGGTCATTTCTACGTTCCGGGCAACCTCGGCTTCAGTCTAGGCCGTGGTTCCCCCTTATCGAATAGTTAGGGCCTAAGAAGCCTACGCCAGAAGCATAAAATACAATATAAATACCACAGTTTTTCCAGCGTATAACTGGAATAATTGCAACCAGAGTGAAGGTGATGGTCTTTTCTAAGTTCCGGGCAACCTATGCTTCACTCTAGACCGTTGCACCACCAGGTCGAATAGCTGGGGCCTTAGAAGTCAACGCCAGAAGCATTAAATACAATATAAATACAATAGTTTTTCCATCGTATTAAACGAATAATTGCAACCAGTATGAAAGTTATGGTCATTTCTACGTTCGGGGCATCCTAGACTTAACTCTAGGGCGTTGCTATACCAGATCGAATTGCTACGGCCTTAGAAGTCAACGCCCGAAGCATAAAATACAATAAAAATACCACAGCTTTTCCATCGTATAACAGGAATAATAACAACCAGTGTGAAAGATATGGTCATTTCTACGATCAGGGCAACCTAGGCTTCACTCCAGGGCGTTGCTGCACCACATCGAATAGCTACGGCCTTAGAAGTCAACGCCAGAAGGTTAAAATGCAATATAAATACAACAGATTTTCCATCGTATAACAGGAACAATTGCAAAATGCCTGAAGGTAATGGTGATTTCTACGTTCCGGGAAATCTAGGCTTCTCTCTAGGGCGTTGCTCCACCAGATCGAATAGTTAGGGCCTAAGAAGTCAACGCCAGAAGCATAAAATACAATAGAGATACAACAGTTTGACCATCGATTAACAGGAATAATTGCAACCAGTGTGAAAGATATGGTCATTTCTACGATCAGGGCACCCAAGGCTTCACTCCAGGGCGTTGCTGCACCACATCGAATAGCTACGGCCTTAGAAGTCAACGCCAGAAGGTTAAAATACAATATAAATACAACAGATTTTCCATCGCATAATACGAGTAATTGCAATCAGTATGAAGGTTATGGTCATTTCTACGTTCCGGGCATCCTAGGCTTCACCATAGGGCGTTGCCCCACCAGATCCAATAGTTAGGACCTTAGAAGTCAGCGCCCGATGCTTAAAATACATTAAAAATACAAAAGCTTTTCCATCGTATAACAGGAATAATTGCCACCAGTGTGAAAGTGATGGTCATTTCTTCATTCCGGGCAACCTAGGCTTCACTCTAGCGCGTTTTTCCACCAGATCGCTTAGTTACGGACTTAGAATTTAACGCCAGAAGCATAAAATACCATAAAAATGCAACAGTTTTTCCATCGTATGACAGGAATAATTGCAACCAGTGTGAAGGTGATGGTCATTTCTACGTCCCGGGCAACCTAGGCTTCACTCTAGGGCGTTGCTACACCAGACCGAATAGGTAGAGCCTTAGAAGTCAACGCCCGAAGCATAAAATACAAAATTAATACAACAGTTATTCCATCGTATAACAGGAATAATTACAACCAGTGTGAAGGTGATGGTCATTTCTACGTCCCGGGCAACCTAGTCTTAAGTGTAGGGCGCTACTCCACCAGATCGCTTAGTTACGGACTTAGAATTTAACGCCAAAAGCATAAAATACCATAAAAATGCAACAGTTTTTCCACTGTATAAAATGAATAATTGCAAACAGAGTGGAAGTAATGGTCCTTTCTACGTTCCGGGCAACCTAGGCTTCACTCTAGGGCGCTGCTCAACCAGATCGAATAGCTAGGGACTCAGAATTCAACGCCAGAAGAATAAAATACAACATGGGTACCACAGTTTTTCCATCTTATAAAATGTATAATTGCAAGCAGTGTGAAGGTAATGGTCATTTCCACGTTACGGGCAACCTAGGCTTCACTCTAGAGCGTTCCTCCTCCAGACCGAATAGTTAGGGCCTTAGATGTCAACGCCCGAAGCATAAAATACAAAATAAATAGAACAGCTTTTCCATTGTATAAAACGAATAATTGCAACCAGTGTGAAAGTTATGGTCATTTCTACTCTCTGGGCAACCTAGGCTTAACTCCAGGGCGTTGCTCCTCCAGATCGAATAGCTAGGGACTTTGAATACAACGCCAGAAGCATAAAATACAGTAAAAATGCAACAGCTTTTCCATCGTGTAACAGGAAAGCTGCAACCAGTGTGAAAGTACTGGTCATTTCTATGTTCCGGGTGACCTAGGATTCACTCTAGGGCATTGCTCCACCAGATGGAATAGCTAGGGACTTAGAATTCAACGCCAGAAGAACAAAATACAACATAAGTACAACAGTTTTTCCATCGTATAAAATGTATAATTGCAAGAAGTGTGAAGGTAATGGTCATTTCTACGTTCCGGGCAACCTAGGCTTCACTCTAGCGCATTGTTCCACCACATCGAATAGCAACGGCCTTAGAAGTCAACGCCATAACTATAAAAAACGATATAAATGCTACAGTTTTTCCATTGTATAAAATGAATAATTGCAACCAGAGTGGAGGTAATGGTCATTTGTACTTTCCGGGCAACCTAGGCTTCACTCTAGGGCGTTTCTCCACCACATCGAATAGCTACGGCCTTAGAAGTCAACGTCTTAAGCATAAAATATAATATAAATACTACAGTTTTTCCATCGTATAACAGGAATAATTGCAACCAGTGTGAAAGACATGGTCATTTCTACGTTCCCGCCAACCTAGGCTTCACTCTAGGGCGTTGCTCCACCACATCGAATAGCTCCGGCCTTAGGAGTCAACGCCAGAGGCATAAAATACAAAACAAATACAACAGTTCTTCCATCGTATAACAAGAATAATTGAAACCAGTGTGAAAGTGATGGTCATTTCTAAATTCCGGGCAACCTAGTCTTCACTCTAGGGCGTTGCTCCACCAGATCGAATAGTTAGGGCCTAAGAAGTCAACGCCAGAAGCATAAAATACACAATAAATACAACAGTTTTTCCCTTGTATAACAGGAATAATTGCAACCAGTGTGCAAGCTGTGGTCATTTATACGTTCCGGGCAACCTGGGCTTCACTCTAGGGCGGTGCTCCACCACATCAAATAGTTAGGGCCTTAGAAGTCAATGCCAGAAGCATAAAATGCCATATAAATACAACAGTTTTTGCACTGTATATAATGAATAATTGCAAACAGTGTGGAAGTAATGGTCATTTCTACGTTCCGGGCAACCTAGGCTTCACTCTAGCTCATTGTTCCACCACATCGAATAGCAACGGCCTTAGAAGTCAACGCCATAACTATAAAAAACGATATAAATGCTACAGTTTTTCCATTGTATAAAATGAATAATTGCAACCAGAGTGGAGGTAATGGTCATTTGTACTTTCCGGGCAACCTAGGCTTCACTCTAGGGCGTTTCTCCACCACATCGAATAGCTACGGCCTTAGAAGTCAACGTCTGAAGCATAAAATATAATATAAATACTACAGTTTTTCCATCGTATAACAGGAATAATTGCAACCAGTGTGAAAGACATGGTCATTTCTACGTTCCCGCCAACCTAGGCTTCACTCTAGGGCGTTGCTCCACCACATCGAATAGCTCCGGCCTTAGGAGTCAACGCCAGAGGCATAAAATACAAAACAAGTACAACAGTTCTTCCATCGTATAACAAGAATAATTGAAACCAGTGTGAAAGTGATGGTCATTTCTAAATTCCGGGCAACCTAGTCTTCACTCTAGGGCGTTGCTCCACCAGATCGAATAGTTAGGGCCTAAGAAGTCAACGCCAGAAGCATAAAATACACAATAAATACAACAGTTTTTCCCTTGTATAACAGGAATAATTGCAACCAGTGTGCAAGCTGTGGTCATTTATACGTTCCGGGCAACCTGGGCTTCACTCTAGGGCCGTGCTCCACCACATCAAATAGTTAGGGCCTTAGAAGTCAATGCCAGAAGCATAAAATACAATATAAATACAACAGTTTTCCATCGTATAACAGGAATATTTGCAACCAGTGTGAAAGACATGGTCATTTCTACGCTCCGGGCAACCTAAGCTTCACTCTAGGGCGTTGCTACACCACATCGAATAGCTACGGCCTTAGGAGTCAACGCGAGAAGCATAAAATACAAAATAAAGACAACAGTTTTTCCATCATATAACAAGAATAATTGCAACCAGTGTGAAAGTTATGGTCATTTCTACGTTCCGGGCAACCTAGGCTTCACCCTAGGGCGTTGCTCCAACAGATCCAATAGTTAGGACCTTAGAAGTCAACGCCAGAAGCATAAAATACAATATAAATACAACAGTTTTTCCATCGTATAACAGGAATAGTTGCAACCAGTGTAAAAGTACAGGTCATTTCTAAGTTCCGGGCAACCTAGGCTTCGCTCAAGGGAGTTGCTCCACCAGATCGAATAGTTAGACTTAGAATTCGACGCCACAAGCATAATATGCAACATAAGGACAACAGTTTTTCCATCGTATAACAGGAATAGTTGCAACCAGTGTAAAAGTACAGGTCATTTCTAGGTTCCGGGCAACCTAGGCTTCGCTCAAGGGAGTTGCTCCACCAGATCGAATAGCTAGGGCCTTAGAAGTCAACGCCCGAAACATAAAATACAATAAAAATACAACAGATTTCCATCGTATAACGGGAATAATTTCAACAAATGTGAACGTGAAGGTCATTTCCACGTTCCGGGCAACCTAGGCTTCACTCCAGGGCGTTGGTCTACCAGATCCAATAGTTAGGGCCTAAGAAGTCAACGACATAAGCATAAAATACGATAAGTATGCAACAGCTTTTCCATCGTATAACAGGAATAATTGCGACTAGAGTGAAGGTGATTGTCATTTCTACGTTCCGGGCAACCTAGGCTTCACCCTAGGGCGTTGCTCCACTAGATCGAATACCTAGGGCCTTAGAAGTCAACGCCAGATGCATAAAATAAAATAAAAATAGAGCAGTTATTCCAACGTATAACTGGAATAATTACAACCAGTGTGAAAGAAATGGGCATTTCTACGTTCCGTGCAACCTAGACTTCACTCTAGGCCGTTGCTCCACCAGGTCGAATAGTTGGGGCCTTAGAAAACAACTCCAGGCGCATAAAATGCAATAAATATGCAACAGTTTTACCATCGTATAACTGGCATAATTGCAAGCAGTGTGAAAGATATGGTCATTTCTACGTTCCGTGCAACCTATGCTTAACTCTAGGGCGTTGGTCCACCACAACCAATAGTTAGGGCTTAAGAAGTCAATACCAGAATCACCAAATACAAAATAAATACAACAGTTTTTCCATCGCATAAAACGAATAATTGCAGCCAGTGTGAAAGTAATGGTCATTTCTACGTTCCGGGCAACCTAGGCTTCACCCTAGGGCGTTGCTCCAACAGATCCAATAGTTAGGACCTTAGAAGTCAACGCCAGAAGCATAAAATACAAAATAAATACAACAGTTTTTACATCGTATAACAAGAATAATTGCAACCAGTGTGAAAGATATGGTCATTTCTACGTTCCGGGCAACCTAGGCTTCACCCTAGGGCGTTGCTCCAACAGATCCAATAGTTAGGACCTTAGAAGTCAACGCCAGAAGCATAAAATACAATATAAATACAACAGTTTTTCAATCGTATAACTGGAATAATTACAACCAGTGTGAAAGAAATGGACATTTCTACGTTCCGTGCAACCTAGAGGTCACTATAGGGCTTTGCTCCACCAGGTCGAATAGTTGGGACCTTAGAAAACAACTCCAGACGCATAAAATACAATTAAAATACAACAGTTTTACCATCGTATAACTGGCATAATTGCAACCAGTGTGAACGATATGGTCATTTCTACGTTCCGGGCAACCTAGGCTTCACCCTAGGGCGTTGCTCCACCAGATCGAATAGCTAAGGCCTTAGAAGTCAACGTCCGAAACATAAAATACAATAAAAATACAACAGTTTTTCCATCGTATAACGGGAATAATTCCAACAAATGTGAACGTGATGGTCATTTCCACGTTCCGGGCAACCTAGGCTTCACTCTAGAGCGTTCCTCCACCAGATCCAATAGTTAGGGCCTAAGAAGTCAACGCCAGAAGCATAAAATAAAATAATAATAGAGCAGTTATTCCATCGTATAACAGGAATAATTACAACCAGTGTGAAAGAAATGGGCATTCCTACGTTCCGTGCAACCTAGGCTTCACTCTAGGGCGTTGGACCACCAGGTCGAATAGTTTGGGCCTTAGAAAACAACTCCAGACTCATAAAATACAATATAAATACAACAGTTTTTCCACGGTATAAAACGAATAATTGCAACCAGTATGAAAATTACGGTCATATCTACGTTCCGGGCAACCTAGGCTTCACCCTAGGGCGTTGCTCCACCAGATCCAATAGTTAGGACCTAAGAAGTCAACGCCAGAAGCATAAAATACAAAATAGATACAGCAGTTTTTCCATCATATAACAGGAATAACTGCAACCAGTGTGAAAGTGATGGTCATTTCTACGTTCCGGGCAACCTCGGCTTCAGTCTAGGCCGTGGTTCCCCCTTATCGAATAGTTAGGGCCTAAGAAGCCTACGCCAGAAGCATAAAATACAATATAAATACCACAGTTTTTCCAGCGTATAACTGGAATAATTGCAACCAGAGTGAAGGTGATGGTCTTTTCTAAGTTCCGGGCAACCTATGCTTCACTCTAGACCGTTGCACCACCAGGTCGAATAGCTGGGGCCTTAGAAGTCAACGCCAGAAGCATTAAATACAATATAAATACAATAGTTTTTCCATCGTATTAAACGAATAATTGCAACCAGTATGAAAGTTATGGTCATTTCTACGTTCGGGGCATCCTAGACTTAACTCTAGGGCGTTGCTATACCAGATCGAATTGCTACGGCCTTAGAAGTCAACGCCCGAAGCATAAAATACAATAAAAATACCACAGCTTTTCCATCGTATAACAGGAATAATAACAACCAGTGTGAAACATATGGTCATTTCTACGATCAGGGCAACCTAGGCTTCACTCCAGGGCGTTGCTGCACCACATCGAATAGCTACGGCCTTAGAAGTCAACGCCAGAAGGTTAAAATGCAATATAAATACAACAGATTTTCCATCGTATAACAGGAACAATTGCAAAATGCCTGAAGGTAATGGTGATTTCTACGTTCCGGGAAATCTAGGCTTCTCTCTAGGGCGTTGCTCCACCAGATCGAATAGTTAGGGCCTAAGAAGTCAACGCCAGAAGCATAAAATACAATAGAGATACAACAGTTTGACCATCGATTAACAGGAATAATTGCAACCAGTGTGAAAGATATGGTCATTTCTACGATCAGTGCACCCAAGGCTTCACTCCAGGGCGTTGCTGCACCACATCGAATAGCTACGGCCTTAGAAGTCAACGCCAGAAGGTTAAAATACAATATAAATACAACAGATTTTCCATCGCATAATACGAGTAATTGCAATCAGTATGAAGGTTATGGTCATTTCTACGTTCCGGGCATCCTAGGCTTCACCATAGGGCGTTGCCCCACCAGATCCAATAGTTAGGACCTTAGAAGTCAGCGCCCGATGCTTAAAATACATTAAAAATACAAAAGCTTTTCCATCGTATAACAGGAATAATTGCCACCAGTGTGAAAGTGATGGTCATTTCTTCATTCCGGGCAACCTAGGCTTCACTCTAGCGCGTTTTTCCACCAGATCGCTTAGTTACGGACTTAGAATTTAACGCCAGAAGCATAAAATACCATAAAAATGCAACAGTTTTTCCATCGTATGACAGGAATAATTGCAACCAGTGTGAAGGTGATGGTCATTTCTACGTCCCGGGCAACCTAGGCTTCACTCTAGGGCGTTGCTACACCAGACCGAATAGGTAGAGCCTTAGAAGTCAACGCCCGAAGCATAAAATACAAAATTAATACAACAGTTATTCCATCGTATAACAGGAATAATTACAACCAGTGTGAAGGTGATGGTCATTTCTACGTCCCGGGCAACCTAGTCTTAAGTGTAGGGCGCTACTCCACCAGATCGCTTAGTTACGGACTTAGAATTTAACGCCAAAAGCATAAAATACCATAAAAATGCAACAGTTTTTCCATAGTATAACAGGAATAATTGCAACCAGTCTGAAAGTCCAGGTCATTTCTACGTTCTGGGCAACCTAGGCTTCGCTCTAGGGCGTTGCTCCACCACATCGAATAGTTAGGTCCTTAGAAGTCAATGCCAGAAGCATAAAATGCAATATAAATACAACAGTTTTTCCACTGTATAAAATGAATAATTGCAAACAGAGTGGAAGTAATGGTCCTTTCTACGTTCCGGGCAACCTAGGCTTCACTCTAGGGCGCTGCTCAACCAGATCGAATAGCTAGGGACTCAGAATTCATCGCCAGAAGAATAAAATACAACATGGGTACCACAGTTTTTCCATCTTATAAAATGTATAATTGCAAGCAGTGTGAAGGTAATGGTCATTTCCACGTTACGGGCAACCTAGGCTTCACTCTAGAGCGTTCCTCCTCCAGACCGAATAGTTAGGGCCTTAGATGTCAACGCCCGAAGCATAAAATACAAAATAAATAGAACAGCTTTTCCATTGTATAAAACGAATAATTGCAACCAGTGTGAAAGTTATGGTCATTTCTACTCTCTGGGCAACCTAGGCTTAACTCCAGGGCGTTGCTCCTCCAGATCGAATAGCTAGGGACTTTGAATACAACGCCAGAAGCATAAAATACAGTAAAAATGCAACAGCTTTTCCATCGTGTAACAGGAAAGCTGCAACCAGTGTGAAAGTACTGGTCATTTCTATGTTCCGGGTGACCTAGGATTCACTCTAGGGCATTGCTCCACCAGATGGAATAGCTAGGGACTTAGAATTCAACGCCAGAAGAACAAAATACAACATAAGTACAACAGTTTTTCCATCGTATAAAATGTATAATTGCAAGAAGTGTGAAGGTAATGGTCATTTCTACGTTCCGGGCAACCTAGGCTTCACTCTAGCGCATTGTTCCACCACATCGAATAGCAACGGCCTTAGAAGTCAACGCCATAACTATAAAAAACGATATAAATGCTACAGTTTTTCCATTGTATAAAATGAATAATTGCAACCAGAGTGGAGGTAATGGTCATTTGTACTTTCCGGGCAACCTAGGCTTCACTCTAGGGCGTTTCTCCACCACATCGAATAGCTACGGCCTTAGAAGTCAACGTCTTAAGCATAAAATATAATATAAATACTACAGTTTTTCCATCGTATAACAGGAATAATTGCAACCAGTGTGAAAGACATGGTCATTTCTACGTTCCCGCCAACCTAGGCTTCACTCTAGGGCGTTGCTCCACCACATCGAATAGCTCCTGCCTTAGGAGTCAACGCCAGAGGCATAAAATACAAAACAAATACAACAGTTCTTCCATCGTATAACAAGAATAATTGAAACCAGTGTGAAAGTGATGGTCATTTCTAAATTCCGGGCAACCTAGTCTTCACTCTAGGGCGTTGCTCCACCAGATCGAATAGTTAGGGCCTAAGAAGTCAACGCCAGAAGCATAAAATACACAATAAATACAACAGTTTTTCCCTTGTATAACAGGAATAATTGCAACCAGTGTGCAAGCTGTGGTCATTTATACGTTCCGGGCAACCTGGGCTTCACTCTAGGGCGGTGCTCCACCACATCAAATAGTTAGGGCCTTAGAAGTCAATGCCAGAAGCATAAAATGCCATATAAATACAACAGTTTTTGCACTGTATATAATGAATAATTGCAAACAGTGTGGAAGTAATGGTCATTTCTACGTTCCGGGCAACCTAGGCTTCACTCTAGCTCATTGTTCCACCACATCGAATAGCAACGGCCTTAGAAGTCAACGCCATAACTATAAAAAACGATATAAATGCTACAGTTTTTCCATTGTATAAAATGAATAATTGCAACCAGAGTGGAGGTAATGGTCATTTGTACTTTCCGGGCAACCTAGGCTTCACTCTAGGGCGTTTCTCCACCACATCGAATAGCTACGGCCTTAGAAGTCAACGTCTGAAGCATAAAATATAATATAAATACTACAGTTTTTCCATCGTATAACAGGAATAATTGCAACCAGTGTGAAAGACATGGTCATTTATACGTTCCCGCCAACCTAGGCTTCACTCTAGGGCGTTGCTCCACCACATCGAATAGCTCCGGCCTTAGGAGTCAACGCCAGAGGCATAAAATACAAAACAAGTACAACAGTTCTTCCATCGTATAACAAGAATAATTGAAACCAGTGTGAAAGTGATGGTCATTTCTAAATTCCGGGCAACCTAGTCTTCACTCTAGGGCGTTGCTCCACCAGATCGAATAGTTAGGGCCTAAGAAGTCAACGCCAGAAGCATAAAATACACAATAAATACAACAGTTTTTCCCTTGTATAACAGGAATAATTGCAACCAGTGTGCAAGCTGTGGTCATTTATACGTTCCGGGCAACCTGGGCTTCACTCTAGGGCCGTGCTCCACCACATCAAATAGTTAGGGCCTTAGAAGTCAATGCCAGAAGCATAAGATACAATATAAGCACAACAATATTTCCATCGTATAAAATGTATAATTGCAAGCAGTGTGAAAGGTATGGTCATTTCTACGTTCCGGGCAACCTAGGCTTCACTCTAGGGCGTTGCTCCACCAGATCGAATAGTTAGACTTAGAATTCGACGCCACAAGCATAAAATGCAACATAAGTACAACAGTTTCTCCATCGTATAACAGGAATAGTTGCAACCAGTGTAAAAGTACAGGTCATTTCTAGGTTCCGGGCAACCTAGGCTTCGCTCAAGGGAGTTGCTCCACCAGATCGAATAGCTAGGGCCTTAGAAGTCAACGCCCGAAACATAAAATACAAAATAAATACAACAGTTTTTACATCGTATAACAAGAATAATTGAAACCAGTGTGAAAGATATGTTCATTTCTACGTTCCGGGCAACCTAGGCTTCACCCTAGGGCGTTGCTCCAACAGATCCAATAGTTAGGACCTTAGAAGTCAACGCCAGAAGCATAAAATACAATATAAATACAACAGTTTTTCAATCGTATAACTGGAATAATTACAACCAGTGTGAAAGGAATGGACATTTCTACGTTCCGTGCAACCTAGAGGTCACTATAGGGCTTTGCTCCACCAGGTCGAATAGTTGGGACCTTAGAAAACAACTCCAGACGCATAAAATACAATTAAAATACAACAGTTTTACCATCGTATAACTGGCATAATTGCAACCAGTGTGAACGATATGGTCATTTCTACGTTCCGGGCAACCTAGGCTTCACCCCAGGGCGTTGCTCCACCAGATCGAATAGCTAAGGCCTTAGAAGTCAACGCCCGAAACATAAAATACAATAAAAATACAACAGTTTTTCCTTCGTATAACGGGAATAATTCCAACAAATGTGAACGTGATGGTCATTTCCACGTTCCGGGCAACCTAGGCTTCACTCTAGAGCGTTCCTCCACCAGATCCAATAGTTAGGGCCTAAGAAGTCAACGCCAGAAGCATAAAATAAAATAATAATAGAGCAGTTATTCCATCGTATAACAGGAATAATTACAACCAGTGTGAAAGAAATGGGCATTCCTACGTTCCGTGCAACCTAGGCTTCACTCTAGGGCGTTGGACCACCAGGTCGAATAGTTAGGGCCTTAGAAAACAACTCCAGACTCATAAAATACAATATAAATACAACAGTTTTTCCACGGTATAAAACGAATAATTGCAACCAGTATGAAAATTACGGTCATATCTACGTTCCGGGCAACCTAGGCTTCACCCTAGGGCGTTGCTCCACCAGATCCAATAGTTAGGACCTAAGAAGTCAACGCCAGAAGCATAAAATACAAAATAGATACAGCAGTTTTTCCATCATATAACAGGAATAACTGCAACCAGTGTGAAAGTGATGGTCATTTCTACGTTCCGGGCAACCTCGGCTTCAGTCTAGGCCGTGGTTCCCCCTTATCGAATAGTTAGGGCCTAAGAAGCCTACGCCAGAAGCATAAAATACAATATAAATACCACAGTTTTTCCAGCGTATAACTGGAATAATTGCAACCAGAGTGAAGGTGATGGTCTTTTCTAAGTTCCGGGCAACCTATGCTTCACTCTAGACCGTTGCACCACCAGGTCGAATAGCTGGGGCCTTAGAAGTCAACGCCAGAAGCATTAAATACAATATAAATACAATAGTTTTTCCATCGTATTAAACGAATAATTGCAACCAGTATGAAAGTTATGGTCATTTCTACGTTCGGGGCATCCTAGACTTAACTCTAGGGCGTTGCTATACCAGATCGAATTGCTACGGCCTTAGAAGTCAACGCCCGAAGCATAAAATACAATAAAAATACCACAGCTTTTCCATCGTATAACAGGAATAATAACAACCAGTGTGAAAGATATGGTCATTTCTACGATCAGGGCAACCTAGGCTTCACTCCAGGGCGTTGCTGCACCACATCGAATAGCTACGGCCTTAGAAGTCAACGCCAGAAGGTTAAAATGCAATATAAATACAACAGATTTTCCATCGTATAACAGGAACAATTGCAAAATGCCTGAAGGTAATGGTGATTTCTACGTTCCGGGAAATCTAGGCTTCTCTCTAGGGCGTTGCTCCACCAGATCGAATAGTTAGGGCCTAAGAAGTCAACGCCAGAAGCATAAAATACAATAGAGATACAACAGTTTGACCATCGATTAACAGGAATAATTGCAACCAGTGTGAAAGATATGGTCATTTCTACGATCAGGGCACCCAAGGCTTCACTCCAGGGCGTTGCTGCACCACATCGAATAGCTACGGCCTTAGAAGTCAACGCCAGAAGGTTAAAATACAATATAAATACAACAGATTTTCCATCGCATAATACGAGTAATTGCAATCAGTATGAAGGTTATGGTCATTTCTACGTTCCGGGCATCCTAGGCTTCACCATAGGGCGTTGCCCCACCAGATCCAATAGTTAGGACCTTAGAAGTCAGCGCCCGATGCTTAAAATACATTAAAAATACAAAAGCTTTTCCATCGTATAACAGGAATAATTGCCACCAGTGTGAAAGTGATGGTCATTTCTTCATTCCGGGCAACCTAGGCTTCACTCTAGCGCGTTTTTCCACCAGATCGCTTAGTTACGGACTTAGAATTTAACGCCAGAAGCATAAAATACCATAAAAATGCAACAGTTTTTCCATCGTATGACAGGAATAATTGCAACCAGTGTGAAGGTGATGGTCATTTCTACGTCCCGGGCAACCTAGGCTTCACTCTAGGGCGTTGCTACACCAGACCGAATAGGTAGAGCCTTAGAAGTCAACGCCCGAAGCATAAAATACAAAATTAATACAACAGTTATTCCATCGTATAACAGGAATAATTACAACCAGTGTGAAGGTGATGGTCATTTCTACGTCCCGGGCAACCTAGTCTTAAGTGTAGGGCGCTACTCCACCAGATCGCTTAGTTACGGACTTAGAATTTAACGCCAAAAGCATAAAATACCATAAAAATGCAACAGTTTTTCCATAGTATAACAGGAATAATTGCAACTAGTCTGAAAGTCCAGGTCATTTCTACGTTCTGGGCAACCTAGGCTTCGCTCTAGGGCGTTGCTCCACCACATCGAATAGTTAGGTCCTTAGAAGTCAATGCCAGAAGCATAAAATGCAATATAAATACAACAGTTTTTCCACTGTATAAAATGAATAATTGCAAACAGAGTGGAAGTAATGGTCCTTTCTACGTTCCGGGCAACCTAGGCTTCACTCTAGGGCGCTGCTCAACCAGATCGAATAGCTAGGGACTCACTATTCAACGCCAGAAGAATAAAATACAACATGGGTACCACAGTTTTTCCATCTTATAAAATGTATAATTGCAAGCAGTGTGAAGGTAATGGTCATTTCCACGTTACGGGCAACCTAGGCTTCACTCTAGAGCGTTCCTCCTCCAGACCGAATAGTTAGGGCCTTAGATGTCAACGCCCGAAGCATAAAATACAAAATAAATAGAACAGCTTTTCCATTGTATAAAACGAATAATTGCAACCAGTGTGAAAGTTATGGTCATTTCTACTCTCTGGGCAACCTAGGCTTAACTCCAGGGCGTTGCTCCTCCAGATCGAATAGCTAGGGACTTTGAATACAACGCCAGAAGCATAAAATACAGTAAAAATGCAACAGCTTTTCCATCGTGTAACAGGAAAGCTGCAACCAGTGTGAAAGTACTGGCCATTTCTATGTTCCGGGTGACCTAGGATTCACTCTAGGGCATTGCTCCACCAGATGGAATAGCTAGGGACTTAGAATTCAACGCCAGAAGAACAAAATACAACATAAGTACAACAGTTTTTCCATCGTATAAAATGTATAATTGCAAGAAGTGTGAAGGTAATGGTCATTTCTACGTTCCGGGCAACCTAGGCTTCACTCTAGCTCATTGTTCCACCACATCGAATAGCAACGGCCTTAGAAGTCAACGCCATAACTATAAAAAACGATATAAATGCTACAGTTTTTCCATCGTATAACAGGAATAATTGCAACCAGTGTGAAAGACATGGTCATTTCTACGTTCCCGCCAACCTAGGCTTCACTCTAGGGCGTTGCTCCACCACATCGAATAGCTCCGGCCTTAGGAGTCAACGCCAGAGGCATAAAATACAAAACAAATACAACAGTTCTTCCATCGTATAACAAGAATAATTGAAACCAGTGTGAAAGTGATGGTCATTTCTAAATTCCGGGCAACCTAGTCTTCACTCTAGGGCGTTGCTCCACCAGATCGAATAGTTAGGGCCTAAGAAGTCAACGCCAGAAGCATAAAATACACAATAAATACAACAGTTTTTCCCTTGTATAACAGGAATAATTGCAACCAGTGTGCAAGCTGTGGTCATTTATACGTTCCGGGCAACCTGGGCTTCACTCTAGGGCGGTGCTCCACCACATCAAATAGTTAGGGCCTTAGATGTCAATGCCAGAAGCATAAAATGCCATATAAATACAACAGTTTTTGCACTGTATATAATGAATAATTGCAAACAGTGTGGAAGTAATGGTCATTTCTACGTTCCGGGCAACCTAGGCTTCACTCTAGCTCATTGTTCCACCACATCGAATAGCAACGGCCTTAGAAGTCAACGCCATAACTATAAAAAACGATATAAATGCTACAGTTTTTCCATTGTATAAAATGAATAATTGCAACCAGAGTGGAGGTAATGGTCATTTGTACTTTCCGGGCAACCTAGGCTTCACTCTAGGGCGTTGCTCCACCACATCGAATAGCTACGGCCTTAGGAGTCAACGCGAGAGGCATAAAATACAAAATAAAGACAACAGTTTTTCCATCATATAACAAGAATAATTGCAACCAGTGTGAAAGTTATGGTCATTTCTACGTTCCGGGCAACCTAGGCTTCACCCTAGGGCGTTGCTCCAACAGATCCAATAGTTAGGACCTTAGAAGTCAACGCCAGAAGCATAAAATACAATATAAATACAACAGTTTTTCCATCGTATAACAGGAATAGTTGCAACCAGTGTAAAAGTACAGGTCATTTCTAAGTTCCGGGCAACCTAGGCTTCGCTCAAGGGAGTTGCTCCACCAGATCGAATAGCTAGGGCGTTAGAAGTCAACGCCCGAAACATAAAATACAATAAAAATACAACAGTTTTTCCCTTGTATAACAGGAGTAAATGCAACCAGTGTGAAAGCTATGGTAATTTCTACGTTCCGGGCAACCTAGGCTTCACTCTAGGGCGTTGCTCCACCACATCGCATAGTTAGGGCCTTAGAAGTCAATGCCAGAAGCATAAAATACAAAATAGATACAACAGCTTGTCCACCGTATATGATGTATATTTGGAAGCAGTGTGCAAGTAAAGGTCATTTCTACGTTCCGGGCAGCCTAGGCTTCACTACACGGCAGTGCTCCACCAGATCAAATAGTTAGGGCCTAAGAAGTCAACGCCAGAAGCATAAAATACAAAATAGATACAACAGCTTTTCCATCGTATATAATGTATATTTGCAAACAGTGTGAAGGCAATGGTCATTTCTACGTTCCGAGCAACCTAGGCTTCACCCAAGGGCGTTGCTCCACCTGATCGAATAGTTAGGGCCTAAGAAGTCAACGCCAGAAGCATAAAATACGATATATGTACAACAGTTTTACCATCGTATAAAATGAATAATCGCGAACCGTGTGAAGGTGATGGTCATTTCTATATTCCGGGCAACCTAGGCTTGACTCTAGGGCGATGATCCACCAGATCGAATAGTTGGGGCCTTAGGAGTCAACGGCCGAAGCATAAAATACAAAATAAGTAGAACAGTTTTTCCATTGTATAAAACGAATAATTGAAACCAGTGTGAAAGTTATGGTCATTTCTACGTTCCGCGCAACCTAGGCTTCACCCCTGGGCGTTGCTCCACCAGATCCAATAGTTAGGACCTAAGGAGTCAGCGCCAGAAGCATAAAATACAAAACAGATACAACAGTTTGTCCATCGTATATAATGTATATTTGCAAACAGTGTGAAAATACAGGTCATTTCTACGTTCCGGGCAACCTAGGCTTAACTGTCGGGCGTTTCTCCACCAGATCGCATAGTTAGGGACTTAGAATTCAACGCCAGAGGCATAAAGTACAATAAAAATGCAACAGTCTTTCCATCGGATGACAGGAATAACTGCAACCAGTCTGAAAGTACAGGTCATTTCTACGTTCCGGGCAACCTAGGCTTCACTCCAGGCCGGTGCTCCACCAGATCAAATAGTTAGGACCTAAGAAGTCAACGCCAGAAGCATAAAATACAATATAAATACAATAGCTTTTCCATCGTATATAATGTATATTTGCAAACAGTGTGAAAGCAACGGTCCTTTCTACGTTCCGGGCAACCTAGGCTTAACTCTAGGGCGTTGCTCCACCAGGTCGAATAGTTAAGGACTTAGAATTCAACGCCAGAAGCATAAAATACAATAAAAATGCAACAGTTTTTCCATAGTATAACAGGAATAACTGCAACCTGTGTGAAAGTACTGGTCATTTCTACGTTCCGGATAACCTAGGCTTCACTCTAGGGCGTTGCTCCACCAGATCGAATAGTGAGTGCCTTAGAAGTCAGCGCCCGAAGCTTAAAATACAGTAAAGATGCAACAGTTTTTCCATCGTATAAAACGAATAATTGCAACCAGTATGAAAGTTATGGTCATTTCTACGTTCCTGGCAACCTAGGCTTCACCCTAGGGCGTTGCTCCACCAGATCCAACAGTTAGGACCTAAGAAGTCAACTCCAGAAGCATAAAATACAAAATAGATACATCAGTTTTTCCATCGTATAACAGGAATAATTGCAACCAGTGTGAAAGTGATGGTCATTTCTACGATCCGGGCAACCTAGGCTTCACTCTAGGGCGTTGTTCCACCAGATCGAATAGTCAGGGCCTAAGAAGACTACGCCAGAAGCATAAAATACAATATAAATACAACAGCTATTCCATCTTATAACAGGAATAATTGCAACCAGTTTGTAAGATATGGTCATTTATACGTTCCGGGCTACCTAGGCTTCACTCTAGGGCGTTGCTCGACCACGTCGAATAGCTATGGCCTTAGAAGTCAACGCCAGAAGCATTAAATACAATATAAATACAACAGCTTTTCCACCGTATAACAGGAATAATTGCAAACCGTGTGAAAGATATGGTCACTTCTACGTTACTGGCAACCTACGCTTCACTCTAGAGAGTTGCTCCAACACATCGAACAGCTACGGCCTTAGAAGTCAACGCCAGAAGCATAAAATACAATATAAATACAATAGTGTTTCCATCGTATAAAACGAATAATTGCAACCAGTATGAAAGTTATGGTCATTTCTACGTTCCGCGCAACCTAGGCTTCACCCCTGGGCGTTGCTCCACCAGATCCAATAGTTAGGACCTAAGAAGGCAGCGCCAGAAGCATAAAATACAAAACAGATACAACAGTTTTTCCATCGTATATAATGTATATTTGCAAACAGTGTGAAAGCAAAGGTCATTTCTACGTTCCGGGCAACCTAGGCTTAACTGTCGGGCGTTTCTCCACCAGATCGCATAGATAGGGACTTAGAATTCAACGCCAGAGGCATAAACTACAATAAAAATGCAACAGTCTTTCCATCGTATGTCAGGAATAACTGCAACCATTGTGAAAGTACAGGTCATTTCTACGTTCCGGGCAACCTAGGCTTCACTCTAGGCCGGTGCTCCACCAGATCAAATAGCTAGGGCCTAAGAAGTCAACGCCAGAAGCAAAAAATACAATATAAATACAACAGTTTTTCAATCGTATATAATGTATATTTGCAAACAGTGTGAAAGTAACGCTCATTTTTACGTTCCGGGCAGCCTAGGCTTCACTCTAGGGCGTTGCTGCACTAGATCTAATAGTTAGGGCCATAGAAGTCAACGCCCGAAGCATAAAATACAAAATAAATAGAACAGTTTTTCCATTGTATAAAACGAATAATTGAAACCAGTGTGAAAGTTATGGTCATTTCTACGTTCCGCGCAACCTAGGCTTCACCCCTGGGCGTTGCTCCACCAGATCCAATAGTTAGGACCTAAGAAGGCAGCGCCAGAAGCATAAAATACAAAACAGATACAACAGTTTTTCCATCGTATATAATGTATATTTGCACACAGTGTGAAAGTAACGGTGATTTCTACGTTCCGGGCAGCCTAGGCTTCACTACGGGGCGGTGCTCCACCAGATCAAATAGTCAGGGCCTAAGGAGTGAACGCCAGAAGCATAAAATACAATATAAATACAATAGCTTTTCCATCGTATATAATGTATATTTGCAAACAGTGTGAAGTAACGGTCATTTCTACGTTCCGGGCAACCTAGGTTTCACTCTTGGGCGTTGCTCCACCAGATCGTATAGTTAGGGACTTTGAATACAACTCCAGACGCATAAAATACAATAAAAATACAACAGTTTTACCATCCTATAACTGGCATAATTGCAACCAGTGTGAAAGATATGGTCATTTCTACGTTCCGGGCAACCTAGACTTCACTCTAGGGCTTTGGTCCACCACATCCAACAGTTAGGGCCTAAGAAGTCATCGCCAGAAGCACCAAATGCAAAATAAATACAACAGTTTTTCCATCGTATAAAACGAATAATTGCAACCAGTATGAAAGTTATGGTCATTTCTACGTTCCGGGCAACCTAGGCTTCACCCTAGGGCGTTGCTCCACCAGATCGAATAGGTAGGGCCTAAGAAGTCAACGCCAGAAGCATAAAATACAATATAAATACAACAGCTTTTCCATCATATATAATGTATATTTGCAAACAGTGTGAAAGTAAAGGTCATTTCTACGTTCCGGGCAACCTAGGTTTCGCTGGAGAGCGCTGCTCCACCTGATCGAATAGCTAGGGACTTAGAAGTCAACGCCAGAAGCATAAAATACAATAAAAATACAACAGTTTTTCCATCGTATAGCATGAATAATTGCAACCAGTGTGAAAGTAATGGTCACTTCTACGTTCCGGGCAACCTAGGTTTCACTCTTGGGCGTTGCTCCACCACACCGAATAGCTACGGCATTAGATGTCGACACCCGAAGCATAAAATATAAAATAAATAGTACAGTTTTTCCATTGTATAAAACGAATAACTGCAACCAGTGTGAAAGTTATGGTCATTTCTACGTTCAGGGCATCCTAGGCTTAACTCCAGGGCGTTGCTCCACCAGATCGAATAGCTAGGGACTTAGAAGTCAACGCCAGAAGCATAAAATACAATAAAAATACAACAGTTTTTCCATCGTATAGCATGAATAATTGCAACCAGTGAGAAAGTAATGGTCACTTCTACGTTCCGGGCAACCTAGGTTTCACTCTTGGGCGTTGCTCCACCACACCGAATAGCTACGGCCTTAGATGTCGATTCCCGAAGCATAAAATATAAAATAAATAGTACAGTTTTTCCATTGTATAAAACGAATAATTGCAACCAGTGTGAAAGTTATGGTCATTTCTACGTTCCGGGCAACAAAGGCTTCACTCTAGGGCATTGTTCCACCAGATCGAATAGGTAGGGCCTAAGAAGTCAACGCCAGAAGCATAAAATACAATATAAATACAACAGCTTTTCCATCATATATAATGTATATTTGCAAACAGTGTGAAAGTAAAGGTCATTTCTACGTTCCGGGCAACCTAGGTTTCGCTGGAGAGCGCTGCTCCACCTGAACGAATAGCTAGGGACTTAGAAGTCAACGCCAGAAGCATAAAATACAATAAAAATACAACAGTTTTTCCATCGTATAGCATGAATAATTGCAACCAGTGTGAAAGTAATGGTCACTTCTACGTTCCGGGCAACCTAGGTTTCACTCTTGGGCGTTGCTCCACCACACCGAATAGCTACGGCATTAGATGTCGACACCCGAAGCATAAAATATAAAATAAATAGTACAGTTTTTCCATTGTATAAAACGAATAACTGCAACCAGTGTGAAAGTTATGGTCATTTCTACGTTCAGGGCATCCTAGGCTTAACTCCAGGGCGTTGCTCCACCAGATCGAATAGCTAGGGACTTAGAAGTCAACGCCAGAAGCATAAAATACAATAAAAATACAACAGTTTTTCCATCGTATAGCATGAATAATTGCAACCAGTGTGAAAGTAATGGTCACTTCTACGTTCCGGGCAACCTAGGTTTCACTCTTGGGCGTTGCTCCACCACACCGAATAGCTACGGCCTTAGATGTCGATTCCCGAAGCATAAAATATAAAGTAAATAGTACAGTTTTTCCATTGTATAAAACGAATAACTGCAACCAGTGTGAAAGTTATGGTCATTTCTACGTTCCGGGCATCCTAGGCTTAACTCTAGGGCGTTGCTCCACCAGGTCGAATAGTTAAGGACTTAGAATTCAACGCCAGAAGCATAAAATACAATAAAAATGCAACAGTTTTTCCATAGTATAACAGGAATAACTGCAACCTGTGTGAAAGTACTGGTCATTTCTACGTTCCGGATAACCTAGGCTTCACTCTAGGGCGTTGCTCCACCAGATCGAATAGTGAGTGCCTTAGAAGTCAGCGCCCGAAGCTTAAAATACAGTAAAGATGCAACAGTTTTTCCATCGTATAAAACGAATAATTGCAACCAGTATGAAAGTTATGGTCATTTCTACGTTCCTGGCAACCTAGGCTTCACCCTAGGGCGTTGCTCCACCAGATCCAACAGTTAGGACCTAAGAAGTCAACTCCAGAAGCATAAAATACAAAATAGATACATCAGTTTTTCCATCGTATAACAGGAATAATTGCAACCAGTGTGAAAGTGATGGTCATTTCTACGATCCGGGCAACCTAGGCTTCACTCTAGGGCGTTGTTCCACCAGATCGAATAGTCAGGGCCTAAGAAGACTACGCCAGAAGCATAAAATACAATATAAATACAACAGCTATTCCATCTTATAACAGGAATAATTGCAACCAGTTTGTAAGATATGGTCATTTATACGTTCCGGGCTACCTAGGCTTCACTCTAGGGCGTTGCTCGACCACGTCGAATAGCTATGGCCTTAGAAGTCAACGCCAGAAGCATTAAATACAATATAAATACAACAGCTTTTCCACCGTATAACAGGAATAATTGCAAACCGTGTGAAAGATATGGTCACTTCTACGTTACTGGCAACCTACGCTTCACTCTAGAGAGTTGCTCCAACACATCGAACAGCTACGGCCTTAGAAGTCAACGCCAGAAGCATAAAATACAATATAAATACAATAGTGTTTCCATCGTATAAAACGAATAATTGCAACCAGTATGAAAGTTATGGTCATTTCTACGTTCCGCGCAACCTAGGCTTCACCCCTGGGCGTTGCTCCACCAGATCCAATAGTTAGGACCTAAGAAGGCAGCGCCAGAAGCATAAAATACAAAACAGATACAACAGTTTTTCCATCGTATATAATGTATATTTGCAAACAGTGTGAAAGCAAAGGTCATTTCTACGTTCCGGGCAACCTAGGCTTAACTGTCGGGCGTTTCTCCACCAGATCGCATAGATAGGGACTTAGAATTCAACGCCAGAGGCATAAACTACAATAAAAATGCAACAGTCTTTCCATCGTATGTCAGGAATAACTGCAACCATTGTGAAAGTACAGGTCATTTCTACGTTCCGGGCAACCTAGGCTTCACTCTAGGCCGGTGCTCCACCAGATCAAATAGCTAGGGCCTAAGAAGTCAACGCCAGAAGCAAAAAATACAATATAAATACAACAGTTTTTCAATCGTATATAATGTATATTTGCAAACAGTGTGAAAGTAACGCTCATTTTTACGTTCCGGGCAGCCTAGGCTTCACTCTAGGGCGTTGCTGCACTAGATCTAATAGTTAGGGCCATAGAAGTCAACGCCCGAAGCATAAAATACAAAATAAATAGAACAGTTTTTCCATTGTATAAAACGAATAATTGAAACCAGTGTGAAAGTTATGGTCATTTCTACGTTCCGCGCAACCTAGGCTTCACCCCTGGGCGTTGCTCCACCAGATCCAATAGTTAGGACCTAAGAAGGCAGCGCCAGAAGCATAAAATACAAAACAGATACAACAGTTTTTCCATCGTATATAATGTATATTTGCACACAGTGTGAAAGTAACGGTGATTTCTACGTTCCGAGCAGCCTAGGCTTCACTACGGGGCGGTGCTCCACCAGATCAAATAGTCAGGGCCTAAGGAGTGAACGCCAGAAGCATAAAATACAATATAAATACAATAGCTTTTCCATCGTATATAATGTATATTTGCAAACAGTGTGAAGTAACGGTCATTTCTACGTTCCGGGCAACCTAGGTTTCACTCTTGGGCGTTGCTCCACCAGATCGTATAGTTAGGGACTTTGAATACAACTCCAGACGCATAAAATACAATAAAAATACAACAGTTTTACCATCCTATAACTGGCATAATTGCAACCAGTGTGAAAGATATGGTCATTTCTACGTTCCGGGCAACCTAGACTTCACTCTAGGGCTTTGGTCCACCACATCCAACAGTTAGGGCCTAAGAAGTCATCGCCAGAAGCACCAAATGCAAAATAAATACAACAGTTTTTCCATCGTATAAAACGAATAATTGCAACCAGTATGAAAGTTATGGTCATTTCTACGTTCCGGGCAACCTAGGCTTCACCCTAGGGCGTTGCTCCACCAGATCGAATAGGTAGGGCCTAAGAAGTCAACGCCAGAAGCATAAAATACAATATAAATACAACAGCTTTTCCATCATATATAATGTATATTTGCAAACAGTGTGAAAGTAAAGGTCATTTCTACGTTCCGGGCAACCTAGGTTTCGCTGGAGAGCGCTGCTCCACCTGATCGAATAGCTAGGGACTTAGAAGTCAACGCCAGAAGCATAAAATACAATAAAAATACAACAGTTTTTCCATCGTATAGCATGAATAATTGCAACCAGTGTGAAAGTAATGGTCACTTCTACGTTCCGGGCAACCTAGGTTTCACTCTTGGGCGTTGCTCCACCACACCGAATAGCTACGGCATTAGATGTCGACACCCGAAGCATAAAATATAAAATAAATAGTACAGTTTTTCCATTGTATAAAACGAATAACTGCAACCAGTGTGAAAGTTATGGTCATTTCTACGTTCAGGGCATCCTAGGCTTAACTCCAGGGCGTTGCTCCACCAGATCGAATAGCTAGGGACTTAGAAGTCAACGCCAGAAGCATAAAATACAATAAAAATACAACAGTTTTTCCATCGTATAGCATGAATAATTGCAACCAGTGAGAAAGTAATGGTCACTTCTACGTTCCGGGCAACCTAGGTTTCACTCTTGGGCGTTGCTCCACCACACCGAATAGCTACGGCCTTAGATGTCGATTCCCGAAGCATAAAATATAAAATAAATAGTACAGTTTTTCCATTGTATAAAACGAATAATTGCAACCAGTGTGAAAGTTATGGTCATTTCTACGTTCCGGGCAACAAAGGCTTCACTCTAGGGCATTGTTCCACCAGATCGAATAGGTAGGGCCTAAGAAGTCAACGCCAGAAGCATAAAATACAATATAAATACAACAGCTTTTCCATCATATATAATGTATATTTGCAAACAGTGTGAAAGTAAAGGTCATTTCTACGTTCCGGGCAACCTAGGTTTCGCTGGAGAGCGCTGCTCCACCTGAACGAATAGCTAGGGACTTAGAAGTCAACGCCAGAAGCATAAAATACAATAAAAATACAACAGTTTTTCCATCGTATAGCATGAATAATTGCAACCAGTGTGAAAGTAATGGTCACTTCTACGTTCCGGGCAACCTAGGTTTCACTCTTGGGCGTTGCTCCACCACACCGAATAGCTACGGCATTAGATGTCGACACCCGAAGCATAAAATATAAAATAAATAGTACAGTTTTTCCATTGTATAAAACGAATAACTGCAACCAGTGTGAAAGTTATGGTCATTTCTACGTTCAGGGCATCCTAGGCTTAACTCCAGGGCGTTGCTCCACCAGATCGAATAGCTAGGGACTTAGAAGTCAACGCCAGAAGCATAAAATACAATAAAAATACAACAGTTTTTCCATCGTATAGCATGAATAATTGCAACCAGTGTGAAAGTAATGGTCACTTCTACGTTCCGGGCAACCTAGGTTTCACTCTTGGGCGTTGCTCCACCACACCGAATAGCTACGGCCTTAGATGTCGATTCCCGAAGCATAAAATATAAAGTAAATAGTACAGTTTTTCCATTGTATAAAACGAATAACTGCAACCAGTGTGAAAGTTATGGTCATTTCTACGTTCCGGGCATCCTAGGCTTAACTCTAGGGCGTTGCTCCACCAGGTCGAATAGTTAAGGACTTAGAATTCAACGCCAGAAGCATAAAATACAATAAAAATGCAACAGTTTTTCCATAGTATAACAGGAATAACTGCAACCTGTGTGAAAGTACTGGTCATTTCTACGTTCCGGATAACCTAGGCTTCACTCTAGGGCGTTGCTCCACCAGATCGAATAGTGAGTGCCTTAGAAGTCAGCGCCCGAAGCTTAAAATACAGTAAAGATGCAACAGTTTTTCCATCGTATAAAACGAATAATTGCAACCAGTATGAAAGTTATGGTCATTTCTACGTTCCTGGCAACCTAGGCTTCACCCTAGGGCGTTGCTCCACCAGATCCAACAGTTAGGACCTAAGAAGTCAACTCCAGAAGCATAAAATACAAAATAGATACATCAGTTTTTCCATCGTATAACAGGAATAATTGCAACCAGTGTGAAAGTGATGGTCATTTCTACGTTCCGGGCAACCTAGGCTTCACTCTAGGGCGTTGTTCCACCAGATCGAATAGTCAGGGCCAAAGAAGACTACGCCAGAAGCATAAAATACAATATAAATACAACAGCTATTCCATCATATAACAGGAATAATTGCAACCAGTTTGTAAGATATGGTCATTTATACGTTCCGGGCCACCTAGGCTTCACCCTAGGGCGTTGCTCGACCACGTCGAATAGCTATGGCCTTAGAAGTCAACGCCAGAAGCATTAAATACAATATAAATACAACAGCTTTTCCACCGTATAACAGGAATAATTGCAAACCGTGTGAAAGATATGGTCACTTCTACGTTACTGGCAACCTACGCTTCACTCTAGAGAGTTGCTCCAACACATCGAACAGCTACGGCCTTAGAAGTCAACGCCAGAAGCATAAAATACAATATAAATACAATAGTGTTTCCATCGTATAAAACGAATAATTGCAACCAGTATGAACGTTATGGTCATTTCTACGTTCCGCGCAACCTAGGCTTCACCCCTGGGCGTTGCTCCACCAGATCCAATAGTTAGGACCTAAGAAGGCAGCGCCAGAAGCATAAAATACAAAACAGATACAACAGTTTTTCCATCGTATATAATGTATATTTGCAAACAGTGTGAAAGCAAAGGTCATTTCTACGTTCCGGGCAACCTAGGCTTAACTGTCGGGCGTTTCTCCACCAGATCGCATAGATAGGGACTTAGAATTCAACGCCAGAGGCATAAACTACAATAAAAATGCAACAGTCTTTCCATCGTATGTCAGGAATAACTGCAACCATTGTGAAAGTACAGGTCATTTCTACGTTCCGGGCAACCTAGGCTTCACTCTAGGCCGGTGCTCCACCAGATCAAATAGCTAGGGCCTAAGAAGTCAACGCCAGAAGCAAAAAATACAATATAAATACAACAGTTTTTCAATCGTATATAATGTATATTTGCAAACAGTGTGAAAGTAACGGTCATTTTTACGTTCCGGGCAGCCTAGGCTTCACTCTAGGGCGTTGCTGCACCAGATCTAATAGTTAGGGCCATAGAAGTCAACGCCCGAAGCATAAAATACAAAATAAATAGAACAGTTTTTCCATTGTATAAAACGAATAATTGAAACCAGTGTGAAAGTTATGGTCATTTCTACGTTTCGCGCAACCTAGGCTTCACCCCTGGGCGTTGCTCCACCAGATCCAATAGTTCGGGCCTAAGAAGTCAACGCCTGAGGCATAAAATACGATACATGTACAGCAGTTTTTCCATCGTATAAAACGAATAATTGCAACCAGTGTGAAAGTAATGGCCATTTCTACGTTGCGGGCATCCTAGACTTAACTCTGAGGCATTGCTACACCAGATCGAATACATAGAGCCTTAGAAGTCAACGCCAGAAGTATAAAGTACAACCAAAATCCAACAGTTTGTCCATCGTATAGCTGGAATGATTGCAACCAGAGTGAAAGTAATGGTCATTTCTACGTTTCGGGCGACGTAGGCTCTACTCTAGGGCGTTGCTCCACCAGATGGAATAGTTAGGGCCTTAGAAGTCAATGCCAGAAGCATAAAACACAAAATAAATACAACAGTTTTTCCATCTCATAACAAGAATAATTGCAACCAGTGTTAAAGTGATGGTCATTTCTACATTCCCGGCAACCTAGGCTTCACTCTAGGGCGTTGCTCCACCAGATCGAATAGTTAGGGCCTAAGAAGTCAACGCCAGAAGCACCAAATACAAAATTAATACAACAGTTTTTCCATCCTATAAAACGAATAATTGCAACCAGGATGAAATTTATGGTCATTTCTAAGTTCCGGGCAACCTAGGCTTCACCCTAGGGCGTTGCTCCACCTGATCGAATAGTTAGGGCCTAAGAAGTCAACGCCAGAAGCATAAAATACAAAATAAATAGAACAGCTTTTCCATTGTATAAAACGAATAATTGAAACCAGTGTGAAAGTTATGGTCATTTCTACGTTCCGCGCAACCTAGGCTTCACGCCTGGGCGTTGCTCCACCATATCCAATAGTTAGGACATAGGAAGTCAGCGCCAGAAGCATAAAATACAAAATAGATACAACAGCTTTTCCATCGTATATAATGTATACTTGCAGACAGTGTGAAGGCAATCGTCATTTCTACGTTCCGGGCAACCTAGGCTTCACCCTAGGGCGTTGCTCCACCTGATCGAATAGTCAGGGCCTAAGAAGTCAACGCCAGAAGCATAAAATACGATATATGTACAACAGTTTTACCATCGTATAAAATGAATAATCGCAAACAGTGTAAAGGTAATGGTCATTTCTACGTTCCGGGCATCCTAGGCTTCACTCTAGGGCGTGGCTCCACCAGATCTAATAGTTAGGGCCATAGAAGTCAACGCCCGAAGCATAAAATACAAAATAAATAGAACAGCTTTTCCATTGTATAAAACGAATAATTGAAACCAGTGTGAAAGTTATGGTCATTTCTACGTTCCGCGCAACCTAGGCTTCACGCCTGGGCGTTGCTCCACCATATCCACTAGTTAGGACATAGGAAGTCAGCGCCAGAAGCATAAAATACAAAATAGATACAACAGCTTTTCCATCGTATATAATGCATACTTGCAGACAGTGTGAAGGCAATCGTCATTTCTACGTTCCGGGCAACCTAGGCTTCACCCTAGGGCGTTGCTCCACCTGATCGAATAGTCAGGGCCTAAGAAGTCAACGCCAGAAGCATAAAATACGATATATGTACAACAGTTTTACCATCGTATAAAATGAATAATCGCAAACAGTGTAAAGGTAATGGTCATTTCTACGTTCCGGGCATCCTAGGCTTCACTCTAGGGCGTGCCTCCACCAGATCTAATAGTTAGGGCCATAGAAGTCAACGCCCGAAGCATAAAATACAAAATAAATAGAACAGTTTTTCCATTGTATAAAACGAATAATTGAAACCAGTGTGAAAGTTATGGTCATTTCTACGTTCCGCGCAACCTAGGCTTCACCCGTGGGCGTTGCTCCACCAGATCCAATAGATAGGACCTAAGAAGTCAGCGCCAGAAGCACAAAATACAAAATAGATACAACAGCTATTCCATCGTATATAATGTATATTTGCAAACAGTGTGAAGGCAATGGTCATTTCTACGTTCCGGGCAACCTAGGCTTCACCCTAGGGCGTTGGTCCACCAGATCCAATAGTTAGGGCCAAAGAAGTCAACGCCAGAACCATGAAATACAATATAAATACAACAGCTTTTCAATCGTATATAATGTATATTTGCAAACAGTGTGAAGGTAATGGTCATTTCTACGTTCCGGGCAACCTAGGCTTCACTCCAGGGCGTTGCTCCACCAGATCGAATAGTTAGGGCCTAAGAAGTCAACGCCAGAAGCATAAAATACAATAAAAATACAACAGTTTTTCCATCGTATAGCATGAATAATTGCAACCAGAGTGAAAGTAATGGTCATTTCTACGTTTCGGGCGATCTAGGCTTCACTCTAGGTCGTTGTTCCACCATATCGAATAGCTAGCGCCTTAGAAGTCAACGCCCGAAACATAAAATACAATAAAAATACAACAGTTTTTCCATCGTATAACGGGAATAATTGCAACAAATGTGAACGTGATGGTCATCTCCACGTTCCGGGCAACCTAGGCTTCACTCTAGGGCGTTGGTCCACCAGATCCAATAGTTAGGGCCTAAGAAGTCAACGACAGAAGCATAAAATACAATAAGGATACAACAGCTTTTCCATCGTATAACAGGAATAATTGCAACCAGAGTGAATGTGATGGTCATTTCTACGTTCCGGGCAACCTAGGTTTTGCTCTAGGGCGTTTCTCAACCACATCGACTAGTTGGGGATTTAGAAGTCAACGCCTGAAGCATAAAATACAATAAAAATACAACATTTTTTTCATCGTATAACAGGAATAGTTGCAACAAGCCTGAAGGTAATGGTCACTTCTACGTTCCGGGCAATCTAGGCTTCTCTCTAGGGCGTTGCTCCACCAGTTCGAATAGCTAGGGCCTAACAAGTCAACGCCAGAAGCATAAAATACAATAGAAATACAACAGCTTTTCCATCGTATAAAACACATAATTGCAATCAGTATGAAAGTTATGGTCATTTATACGTTCCGGGCAACCTAGGCTTCACTCTAGGTCGTTGCTCAACCACATCGAATAAAGCGACGGCCGTAGAAGACAGCGCCATAACTATAAAATACAATATAAATACAACAGCCTTTCCATCCTATAAAACGAATAATTACAACCAGGCTAATTGCTATGGTCATTTCTACGTTCCGGGCAACCTAGGCTTTACTCTAGAGCATTCCTCCACCAGATCGAATAGTTAGTGCCTAGGAAGTCAACGCCAGAAGCATAAAATACAATAAAAATATAACAGTTTTTCCATCGTATAACAGGAATAATCGCAAACAGTGTGAAGGTAATGGTCATTTCTACGTTCCCGGCAACCTCGGCTTCACTCCAGGGCGTTGCCCCACATGATCCAAAAGTTAGGGCCTAAGAAGTCAACGCCAGAAGCATAAAATGAAATAATAATAGCGCAGTTATTCCATATTATAACAGGAATAATTACAACCAGTGTGAAAGAAATGGGCATTTCTACGTTCCGTGCAACCTAGACTTCACTCTAGGGCGTTGCTCCACCAGATCGAAGAGTTAGGGCCTAAGAAGTCAACGCCAGAAGCATAAAATACAATAAAAATATAACAGTTTTTCTATCGTATAGCATGATTAATTGCAACCAGAGTGAAAGTAATGGTCAATTCTACGTTCCGGGCAATCTAGGCTTCCCTCGAGGGCGTTGCTCCACCAGTTCGAATAGCTAGGACCTAACAAGTCAACGCCAGCAGCACAAAAGACAATAAAAATACAACAGCTTTTCCATCGTATAAAACGAACAAGTGCAATCAGTATGAAAGTTATGGTCATTTATACGTTCCGGGCAACCTAGGCTTTACTCTGGAGCATTCCTCCATCAGATCGAATAGTTAGTGCCTAAGAAGACAACGCCAGAAGCATAAAATACAATATAAATACAACAGCTTTTCCATCGTATATAATGTATATTTGCAAACAGTGTGAAAGTAATGATCATTTCTACGTTCCGGGCAACCTAGGTTTCGCTGTAGAGCGCTGCTCCACCAGATCGAATAGCTAGGGACTTAGAAGTCAACGCCAGAAGCATAAAATACAATAAAAATACAACACTTTTTCCATCGTATAAATGAATAATTGCAACCAGTGTGAAAGTAATGGTCATTTCTACGTTCCGGGCAACCTAGGTTTCACTCTTGGGCGTTGCTCCACCACACCGAATAGTTAGGGACTTAGAAGTCAACGCCAGAAGCATAAAATACAAAATAAATACAACAGTCTTTCCATCCTATAAAACGAATAATTGCAACCAGTCTGATAGTTATGGTCATTGCTACGTTCCGGGCAACCTAGGCTTCACACTAGGGCGTTGCTCAACCAGATCGAATAGTGAGGGCCTAAGAAGTCAACGCCAACAGCATAAAATACGATATATGTACAACAGTTTTTCCATCGTATAAAATGTATAATTGGAACCAGTGTGAAAGTAATGGTCATTTCTACGTTCCGAGCAACCTAGGTTTTGCTCTATGGCGTTGCTCCACCAGATGGAATAGTTAGGGACTTAGAATTCAACGCCAGAAGCATAAAATACAACATAAGTACAACAGTTTTTCCATCGTGTAACAGGAATAATTGCAACCAGTGTGAAAGTACAGGTCATTTCTATGTTCCGGGCAACCTAGGCTTCACTCTTGGGCGTTGCTCCACCAGATCGAATAGTCAGGGACTTTGAATACAACGCCAGAAGCATAAAATACAATAAAAATGCAACAGATTTTGCATTGTATAACAGGAATAACTGCAACCAGTTTGAAAGTACTGGTCATTTCTACGTTCCGGGTAGCCTAGGCTTCACTCCAGGGTGCTGCTCCACCAGATCGAATAGCTAGGGACTTAGAATTCAACGCCAGAAGAATAAAATACAACATAAGTACAACAGTTTTACCATCGTATAAAATGAATAACCGCAAACAGTGTGAAGGTAATGGTCATTTTTACGCTCCGGGCAGCCTAGCCTTCACCCCAGGGCGTTGCTCCACCAGATCGAAAAGTTAGGGCCTAAGAAGTCAACGCCAGAAGCACCAAACACAAAATAAATACAACAGTTTTTCCATCGGATAAAGCGAATAATTGCAACCAGTGTGAAAGTAAAGGTCATTTCTACGGTCCGGGCAACCTAGGCTTCACTCTAGGGAGTTGTTCCACCCGATCGAATAGGTAGGGCCTAAGAAGTCAACTCCAGAAGCATAAAATACAATATAAATACAACAGCTTTTCCATCGTATATAATGTATATTTGCAAACAGTGTGAAAGTAAAGGCCATTTCTACGTTCCGGGCAACCTAGGCTTCACTCTAGGGCGTTGTTCCACCAGGTCGAATAGTTAGGGCCTTAGAAGTCAACGCCCGAAGCATAAAATACAAAATAAGTAGAACGGTTTTTCCATTGTATAAAACGAATAACTGCAACCAGTGTGAAAGTAATGGTCACTTCTACGTTCCGGGCAACCTAGGTTTCACTCTTGGGCGTTGCTCCACCACACCGAATAGCTACGGCCTTAGATGTCGACTCCCGAAGCATAAAATATAAAATAAATAGTACAGTTTTTCCATTGTATAAAACGAATAACTGCAACCAGTGTGAAAGTTATGGTCATTTCTACGTTCCGGGCATTCTAGGCTTAACTCCAGGGCATTGCTCCACCAGATCGAATAGCTAGGGACTTAGAAGTCAACGCCAGAAGCATAAAATACAATAAAAATACAACAGTTTTTCCATCGTATAACGGGAATAATTGCAACAAATGTGAACGTGATGGTCATTTCCACGCTCCGGGCAACCTAGGCTTCACTCTAGGGCGTTGGTCCACCAGATCCAATCGTTAGGGCCAAAGAAGTCAACGCCCGAAACATAAAATACAATAAAAATACAACAGTTTTTCCATCGTATAACGGGAATAATTGCAACAAATGTGAAACTAATGGTCATTTCTACGTTCCGGGCAACCTAGGCTTCACCCAAGGGCGTTGGTCCACCAGATCCAATAGTTAGGGCCAAAGAAGTCAACGCCAGAAGCATGAAATACAATATAAATACAACAGCTTTTCCATCGTATATAATGTATATTTGCAAACAGTGTGAAGGTAATGGTCATTTCTACGTTCCGGGCAACCTAGGCTTCGCTCCAGGGCGTTGCTCCACCAGATCGAATAGTTAGGGCCTAAGAAGTCAACGCCAGAAGCATAAAATACAATAAAAATACAACAGTTTTTCCATCGTATAGCATGAATAATTGCAACCAGAGTGAAAGTAATGGTCATTTCTACGTTTCGGGCGATCTAGGCTTCACTCTAGGTCGTTGTTCCACCATATCGAATAGCTAGCGCCTTAGAAGTCAACGCCCGAAACATAAAATACAATAAAAATACAACAGTTTTTCCATCGTATAACGGGAATAATTGCAACAAATGTGAACGTGATGGTCATTTCCACGTTCCGGGCAACCTAGGCTTCACTCTAGGGCGTTGGTCCACCAGATCCAATAGTTAGGGCCCAAGAAGTCAACGACAGAAGCATAAAATACAATAAGGATACAACAGCTTTTCCATCGTATAACAGGAATAATTGCAACCAGAGTGAATGTGATGGTCATTTCTACGTTCCGGGCAACCTAGGTTTTGCTCTAGGGCGTTTCTCAACCACATCGACTAGTTGGGGATTTAGAAGTCAACGCCTGAAGCATAAAATACAATAAAAATACAACATTTTTTTCATCGTATAACAGGAATAGTTGCAACAAGCCTGAAGGTAATGGTCATTTCCACGTTCCGGGCAATCTAGGCTTCTCTCTAGGGCGTTGCTCCACCAGTTCGAATAGCTAGGGCCTAACAAGTCAACGCCAGAAGCATAAAATACAATAGAAATACAACAGCTTTTCCATCGTATAAAACGCATAATTGCAATCAGTATGAAAGTTATGGTCATTTATACGTTCCGGGCAACCTAGGCTTCACTCTAGGTCGTTGCTCAACCACATCGAATAAAGCGACGGCCGTAGAAGACAGCGCCATAACTATAAAATACAATATAAATACAACAGCCTTTCCATCCTATAAAACGAATAATTACAACCAGGCTAATTGTTATGGTCATTTCTGCGTTCCGGGCAACCTAGGCTTTACTCTAGAGCATTCCTCCACCAGATCGAATAGTTAGTGCCTAGGAAGTCAACGCCAGAAGCATAAAATACAATAAAAGTATAACAGTTTTTCCATCGTATAACAGGAATAATCGCAAACAGTGTGAAGGTAATGGTCATTTCTACGTTACCGGCAACCTCGGCTTCACTCCAGGGCGTTGCCCCACCAGATCCAAAAGTTAGGGCCTAAGAAGTCAACGCCAGAAGCATAAAATACAACATAAGTACAACAGTTTTTCCATCGTGTAACAGGAATAATTGCAACCAGTGTGAAAGTACAGGTCATTTCTATGTTCCGGGCAACCTAGGCTTCACTCTTGGGCGTTGCTCCACCAGATCGAATAGTGAGGGACTTTGAATACAACGCCAGAAACATAAAATACAATAAAAATGCAACAGTTTTTGCATTGTATAACAGGAATAACTGCAACCAGTTTGAAAGTACTGGTCATTTCTACGTTCCGGGTAGCCTAGGCTTCACTCCAGGGTGCTGCTCCACCAGATCGAATAGCTAGGGACTTAGAATTCAACGCCAGAAGAATAAAATACAACATAAGTACAACAGTTTTACCATCGTATAAAATGAATAACCGCAAACAGTGTGAAGGTAATGGTCATTTTTACGTTCCGGGCAACCTAGGCTTCACTCCAGGGCGTTGCTCCACCAGATCGAAAAGTTAGGGCCTAAGAAGTCAACGCCAGAAGCACCAAACACAAAACAAATACAACAGTTTATCCATCGGATAAAACGAATAATTGCAACCAGTGTGAAAGTAAAGGTCATTTCTACGGTCCGGGCAACCTAGGCTTCACTCTAGGGAGTTGTTCCACCCGATCGAATAGGTAGGGCCTAAGAAGTCAACTCCAGAAGCATAAAATACAATATAAATACAACAGCTTTTCCATCGTATATAATGTATATTTGCAATCAGTGTGAAAGTAAAGGCCATTTCCACGTTCCGGGCAACCTAGGCTTCACTCTAGGGCGTTGTTCCACCAGGTCGAATAGTTAGGGCCTTAGAAGTCAACGCCCGAAGCATAAAATACAAAATAAGTAGAACGGTTTTTCCATTGTATAAAACGAATAATTGCAACCAGTGTGAAAGTAATGGTCACTTCTACGTTCCGGGCAACCTAGGTTTCACTCTTGGGCGTTGCTCCACCGCACCGAATAGCTACGGCCTTAGATGTCGACTCCCGAAGCATAAAATATAAAATAAATAGTACAGTTTTTCCATTGTATAAAACGAATAACTGCAACCAGTGTGAAAGTTATGGTCATTTCTACGTTCCGGGCAACCTAGGCTTCACTCTAGGTCGTTGTTCCACCACATCGATTAGCTACGGCCTTAGAGGTCACCGCCTGAACCATAAAATACAATAAAAATAGAACAGTTTTTTCATCGTATAACAGGAATAATTACAACCAGAGTGAAAGTATTGGTCATTTCTACGTTTCGGGCGACCTAGGCTTCACTCTAGGGCGTTGCTCCACCAGGTCGAATAGTTGGGGCCTTAGAAAACAGCTCCAGACGCATACAATACAATAAAAATACAACAGTTTTACCAACGTAGAAATGGTATAATTGCAACCAGTGTGATAGTAATGGTCATTTCTACGTTCCGGGCAACCTAAGGCTTCACTCTAGGGCGTTGTTCCACCACATCGAATAGCTACGGCCTTAGAAGTCAACCCCAGAAGCATAAAATACAAAATAGATACAACTGTTTTTCCATCGTATATACTGTATATTTGCAAACAGTGTGAAGGTAATGGTCATTTCTAAGTTCCGCGCAACCCAGTCTTCACTCCAGGGCGTTGCTCCACCAGATCGAATAGTTAGGGCCTAAGAAGTCAACGCCAGAAGCATAAAATACTATAAAAATACAACAGTTTTTCCATCGTATAGCATGAATAATTGCAACCAGAGTGAAAGTAATGGTCATTTCTACGTTTCGGGCGATCTAGGCTTCACTCTAGGTCGTTGTTCCACCATATCGAATAGCTAGCGCCTTAGAAGTCAACGCCCGAAACATAAAATACAATAAAAATACAACAGTTTTTCCATCGTATAACGGGAATAATTGCAACAAATGTGAACGTGATGGTCATTTCCACGTTCCGGGCAACCTAGGCTTCACTCTAGGGCGTTGGTCCACCAGATCCAATAGTTAGGGCCTAAGAAGTCAACGACAGAAGCATAAAATACAATAAGGATACAACAGCTTTTCCATCGTATAACAGGAATAATTGCAACCAGAGTGAATGTGATGGTCATTTCTACGTTCCGGGCAACCTAGGTTTTGCTCTAGGGCGTTTCTCAACCACATCGACTAGTTGGGGATTTAGAAGTCAACGCCTGAAGCATAAAATACAATAAAAATACAACATTTTTTTCATCGTTTAACAGGAATAGTTGCAACAAGCCTGAAGGTAATGGTCATTTCTACGTTCCGGGCAATCTAGGCTTCTCTCTAGGGCGTTGCTCCACCAGTTCGAATAGCTAGGGCCTAACAAGTCAACGCCAGCAGCATAAAATACAATAGAAATACAACAGCTTTTCCATCGTATAAAACGCATAATTGCAATCAGTATGAAAGTTATGGTCATTTATACGTTCCGGGCAACCTAGGCTTCACTCTAGGTCGTTGCTCAACCACATGGAATAAAGCGACGGCCGTAGAAGACAGCGCTATAACTATAAAATACAATATAAATACAACAGCCTTTCCATCCTATAAAACGAATAATTACAACCAGGCTAATTGTTATGGTCATTTCTACGTTCCGGGCAACCTAGGCTTTACTCTAGAGCATTCCTCCACCAGATCGAATAGTTAGTGCCTAGGAAGTCAACGCCAGAAGCATAAAATACAATAAAAATATAACAGTTTTTCCATCGTATATCAGGAATAATCGCAAACAGTGTGAAGGTAATGGTCATTTCTACGTTACCGGCAACCTCGGCTTCACTCCAGGGCGTTGCCCCACCAGATCCAAAAGTTAGGGCCTAAGAAGTCAACGCCAGAAGCATAAAATGAAATAATAATAGCGCAGTTATTCCATATTATAACAGGAATAATTACAACCAGTGTGAAAGAAATGGGCATTTCTACGTTCCGTGCAACCTAGACTTCACTCTAGGGCGTTGCTCCACCACACCGAATAGTTAGGGACTTAGAAGTCAACGCCAGAAGCATAAAATACAAAATAAATACAACAGTCTTTCCATCCTATAAAACGAATAATTGCAACCAGTCTGATAGTTATGGTCATTGCTACGTTCCGGGCAACCTAGGCTTCACACTAGGGCGTTGCTCAACCAGATCGAATAGTGAGGGCCTAAGAAGTCAACGCCAACAGCATAAAATACGATATATGTACAACAGTTTTTCCATCGTATAAAATGTATAATTGGAACCAGTGTGAAAGTAATGGTCATTTCTACGTTCCGAGCAACCTAGGTTTTGCTCTATGGCGTTGCTCCACCAGATGGAATAGTTAGGGACTTAGAATTCAACGCCAGAAGCATAAAAGACAACATAAGTACAACAGTTTTTCCATCGTGTAACAGGAATAATTGCAACCAGTGTGAAAGTACAGGTCATTTCTATGTTCCGGGCAACCTAGGCTTCACTCTTGGGCGTTGCTCCACCAGATCGAATAGTGAGGGACTTTGAATACAACGCCAGAAGCATAAAATACAATAAAAATGCAACAGTTTTTGCATTGTATAACAGGAATAACTGCAACCAGTTTGAAAGTACTGGTCATTTCTACGTTCCGGGTAGCCTAGGCTTCACTCCAGGGTGCTGCTCCACCAGATCGAATAGCTAGGGACTTAGAATTCAACGCCAGAAGAATAAAATACAACATAAGTACAACAGTTTTACCATCGTATAAAATGAATAACCGCAAACAGTGTGAAGGTAATGGTCATTTTTACGTTCCGGGCAACCTAGGCTTCACTCCAGGGCGTTGCTCCACCAGATCGAAAAGTTAGGGCCTAAGAAGTCAACGCCAGAAGCACCAAACACAAAACAAATACAACAGTTTTTCCATCGTATAAAACGAATAATTGCAACCAGTATGTATGTCATGGTCATTTCTACGTCCCCGGCAACCTAGGCTTCACTCTAGGGCGTTGGACCACCAAATCCAATAGCTAGGGCCTAAGAAGTCAACGCCAGGAGCAACAAATACAAAATAAATACAACAGCCTTTCCATCGTATAAAACGAATAGTTGCAACCAGTATGAAAGCTATGGTCACTTCTACGTTCCGTTCAACCTAGGCTTCACTCTTGGGCGTTGCTCAACCACATCGAATAGCTACGGCCCTAGAAGACAACGCCATAACTATAAAATACAATATAAATACAATGGTCTTTCCATCGTATAAAACGAATAATTGCAACCAGTCTGATAGTTATGGTCATTTCTACGTTCCGGGCAACCTAGGCTTCACCCTAGGGCGTTGCTCCACCAGACCGAATAGTTAGGGCCTAAGAAGACAACGCCAGATGCACAAAATACAATATAAATACAACAGCTTGTCCATCGTATATAATGTATATATGCAAACAGTATGAAAGTAAAGGTCATTTCTACGTTCCGGGCAGCCTAAGCTTCACTGTAGGGTATTGTTCCACCAGATCGAGTAGGTAGGGCCTGAGAAGTCAACGCCAGAAGCATAAAATACACAATAAATACAACATGTTTTCCACCGTATACAATGTCTATTTGCAAACAGAGTGAAAGTAAAGGTCATTTCTACGTTCCGGGCAACCTAGGCTTAACTGTAGGGCGTTGCTCCATCAGATCGAATAGTTAGAGACTTAGAAGTCAACGCCCGAAGCATGAAATACAAAATAGATGGAACAGTTTTTCCATCGTATAACGGGAGTAATTGCAACAAATGTGAAAGTGATGGTCGTTACCAGGTTCCGGGCAACCTAGCGTTCACTCGAGGGCGTTGGTCCACCGGATCCAATAGTTAGGGCCTAAGAAGTCAACGACAGAAGCACCACCTACAAAATAAATACAACAGTTTTTCCATTATATAAAACGAATAATTGAAACCAGTGTGAATATCATGGTCATTTCTACGTTCCGCGCAACCTAGACTTCACCACTGGGCGTTGCTCCACCAGGTCCAATAGTTAGGACCTAAGAAGTCAGCGCCAGAAGCATAAAATACAAAATAGATACAGCAGCTTTTCCATCGTATAGCATGAATAATTGCAACCAGAGTGAAAGTAATGGTCATTTCTACGTTTCGGGCGACCTAGGCTTCACTCTAGGGCGTTGATCCACCATATCGAATAGCTAGGGCCTTAGAAGTCAACGCCCGAAACATAAAATACAATAAAAATACAACTGTTTTTTCATCGTATAACGGGAATAACTGCAACAAATGTGAACGTGATGATCATTTCCACGTTCCGGGCAACCTAGGCTTCACTCTAGGTCGCTGGGCCACCACATCCAATTGTTAGGGCCTAAGAAGTCAACGCCGGAAGCACCAAATACAAAATAAATACAACAGTTTTTCCATCGTATAAAACGGATAATTGCAACCAGTGTGAAAGTAATGGTCATTTCTACGTTCCGGGCAACCTAGGCTTCACTCTAGGTCGTTGTTCCACCACATCGATTAGCTACGGCCTTAGAGGTCACCGCCTGAACCATAAAATACAATAAAAATAGAACAGTTTTTTCATCGTATAACAGGAATAATTACAACCAGAGTGAAAGTATTGGTCATTTCTACGTTTCGGGCGACCTAGGCTTCACTCTAGGGCGTTGCTCCACCAGGTCGAAGAGTTGGGGCCTTAGAAAACAGCTCCAGACGCATACAATACAATAAAAATACAACAGTTTTACCAACGTATAACTGGCATAATTGCAACCAGTGTGAAAGTAATGGTCATTTCTATGTTCCGGGCAACCTAGGCTTCACTCTAGGGCGTTGTTCCACCACATCGAATAGCTACGGCCTTAGAAGTCAACGCCAGAACCATAAAATACAATATAAATACAACAGTCTTTCCACCGTATAAAACGAGTAATTGCAACCAGTGTGAAAGTAATGGCCATTTCTACGTTCCGGGCATACTAGACTTAACTCTGAGGCATTGCTCCACCAGATCGAATACATAGCGCCTTAGAAGTCAACGCTAGAAGCATAAAATACAATGTAAATAGAACAGTTTTTCCATCGTATAACAGGAATAACTGCAACCAGTGTGAAGGTAATGGTCATTTCTACGTTCCGGGCAACCTATGCTTCGCTCTAGGGCGTTGCTCAACCAGATCGATTAGCTAGGGCCTTAGAAGTCAACGCCCGAAGCATAAAATACAAAATAAATACAACAGTTTTTCCATCGTATAAAACGAATAATTGCAACCAGTGTGAAAGTTATGGTCATTTCTACGTTCCGGGCAACCTAGGCTTCACTCTAGGGCGTTGTTCCGACAGAACGAATTGTTAGTTCCTTAGAAGTCATCGCCAGAAGCGTAAAATACAAAACAAATGCAACAGTTTTTCCATCGTATGAAACGAATAATTGCAACCGATGTGAAAGTTATGGTCATTTCTACGCTCCGGGCAACCTAGGCTTCACTCTAGGGCGTTGCCGCACCAGATGGAAGAGTTAGGGCCTTAGAAGTCAACGCCCGAAGCATAAAATGCAATGAAAATGCAACGGTTTTTCCATCGTATAACACGAATAATTGCAACCAGTGTGAAAGTGATAGTCACTTCTAGGTTCCGGGCAACCTAGGCTTCACTCTAGGGTGTTGCTCCACCAGATCGAATAGCTAGGGCCTAAGAAGTCATCGCCAGAAGCATAAAACACAATATAAGTACAACAGCTGTTCCATCGTATAATGCGAATAATTGCAACCAGTGTGAAAGTGACGGCCATTTCTACGTTCCGGCCATTCTAGATATAACTCTGAGGCGTTGCTCCACCAGATCGAATAGTTAGGGCCTAGGAAGTCAACACCAGGTGCATAAAATACAATAAGAATACAACAGTTTTTCCATCGTATTACAGGAATAATTACAACCAGTGTGAAAGTAGTGGGCATTTCTACGTTCCTGGCAATCTAGGCTTCACTCTAGGGCATCGCTCCGCCAGATCCAATAGCTAGGGCCTTAGAAGTCAACGCCAGAAGCATAAAATAAAATAAAGATACAACAGTTTTTCCATCGTATTACAGGAATAATTACAACTAGTGTGAAGGTAATGTGCATTTCAACGTTCCGTGCAACCTAGGCTTCACTCTAGTGCGTTGCTCCACCAGGTCGGATAGTTAGGGCCTCAGAAAACAACTCCAGTCGCATAAAGTAGAATAAAAATACAACAGCTTTTCCATCGTATGAAAAGAATAATTGCAACCAGTGTGAAAGTAATGGCCATTTCTACGTTTCGGGCAAGATAGGCTTCACTCTTGGACGTTGCCTCACGAGATCGAATACCTAGGACCTTAGATGTCAACGCCAGAAGCATAAAATACAATAAAAATACAACAGCTTTTCCATTGTATAGCATGAATAATTGCAACCAGAGTGAAAGTAATGGTCATTTCTACGTTTTGGGCAAGCTAGGCTTCACTCTAGGGCGTTGATCCACCAGATCGAATAGCTAGGGATTTAGAATTCAACGCCAGTAGAATAAAATAAAATATAAGTACAACAGTTTTTCCATCGTATAAAACGAATAATAGCAACCAGTGTGAAAGTTATGGTCATTTCTATTTTCCGTGCTACATAGGCTTCACTCTAGGGCGTTGCTCCACAACATCGAATAGCTACGGCTTTAGAAGTCAACGCCAGAAGCATAAAATACAATATAAATACAAGAGTTTTTCCATCGTATACAATGAATGATTGCAAACATTGTGAAAGTAACGGTCATTTCTACGTTCCGGGCAACCTAGGCTTCACTCTAGGGCGTTGCTCCACCAGATCGAATAGCTAGGCCCTTAGAAGTCAACGCCCGAAACATGAAATACAATAAAAATACAATTGTTTTTCCATTGTATAACGAGAATAATTGCAACCAGTGCGAAAGTGATGGTCATTTCCACGTTCCGGGCAACTTAGGCTTCACTCTAGGGCGCTGTTCCACCAGATCGAATTGTTTGGGCCTTGGAAGTCAACGCCCGAAGCGTAAAATACAAAATTAATAGAACAGTTTTTCCATTGTATAAAACGAATAATTGCAACCAGTGTGAAGATTATGGTCATTTCTACGTTCCGTGCAACATAGGCTTCACTCTAGGGCGTTGCTCCACAACATCGAATAGCTACGGCTTTAGAAGTCAACGCCAGAAGCATAAAATACAATATAAATACAAGAGTTTTTCCATCATATACAATGAATGATTGCAAACGTTGTGAAAGTATCGGTCATTTCTACGTTCCGGGCAACCTAGGCTTCACTCTAGGGCGTTGCTCCACCAGATCGAATAGCTAAGCCCTTAGAAGTCAACGCCCGAAACATGAAATACAATAAAAATACAATAGTTTTTCCATTGTATAACGAGAATAATTGCAACCAGTGCGAAACTGATGGTCATTTCCTCGTTCCGGGCAACTTAGGCTTCACTCTAGGGCGTTGTTCCACCAGATCGAACTGTTAGGGCCTGCGAAGTCAACGCCAGAAGCATAAAATACAATATAAATGCAACAGTTTTTCCATCGTATATAACGAATAATTGCAACCAGTGTGAGAGTAATGGCCATTTCTACGTTGCGTGCAACATAGGCTTCACTCTAGGGCGTTGCTCCACCAGATCGAATAGTTAGGGCCTTAGAAGTCAACGCCAGAAGCATAAAATACAAAACAAATCGAACAGTTCTTCCATTGCATAAAACGAATAATTGCAGCCAGTGTGAAAGGTATGGTCACATCTGCGTTCCGTGCAACCTCGGCTTCACTCTAGGGCGTTGGTCCACCAGACCGAATAGTTTGGGCCTAAGAAATCAACGCCAGAAGCATAAAATACAATATAAATACAACACCTTTTCCATCGCATAAAACCAATAATTTCAACCAGTGTGAAAGTTATGGTCATTTCTACGTTCCGTGCAACCTTGTCTTTACTCTAGGGCGTTGCTCCACCAGATCGAATTGTTAGGTCCTAAGAAGTCAACGGCAGAAGCATAAAATACAATATAAGTACAGCAGTTTTTCCATCGAATAAAACGAATAATAGCAACCTGTATGAAAGTTATGGTCATTTCTACGTTCCGGGCAACCTAGGCTTCACTCTAGGGCGTTCTTTCACCAGATGGTATAGTTAGGGCCTTAGAAGCCAACGCCCGAAGCATAAAATACAATAAAAATACATCAGTTTTTTCATCGTATAACAGGAATAATTGCATCCAGTGTGAAAGTAATGGCCATTTCTACGTTCCGGGAGACCTAGGCTTCACTCTGGAGCGTTGGTCCACCAGATCGAATAGTTAGGGCCTAAGAAGGCAACGCCAGAGGCATAAAATACAAAATAAATACAATAGCTTTTGCATCGTCTAAAACGAATAATTGCACGAGCGTGAAAGGTATGGTCATTTCTACGTTCCGGGCGACCTAGGCTTCACTGTAGGGAGTTGCTCCACCAGATCGAATAGCTAGGGCCTTAGAAGTCAACGCCAGAAGCATAAAATACAATAAAAATACAACAGTCTTTCCATCGTATAACAGGAATAATTGCAACCAGTATGAAGGTAATGGTCATTTCTACGTTTCGGGCAACATAGGCTTCACTCTTGGACGTTGCCTCACGAGACCGAATAGTTAGGTCCTTAGAAGTTAACGCCAGACGCATTAAATACAATAAAAATACAACAGTTATTCCATCGTATAAGAGGAATAGTTGCAACCAGAGTGAAGGTGATGGACATTTCTACGTTCCGGGCAACCTAGGCTTCACCCTAGGGCGTTCTTCCATCAGATCGAATAGTTAGGGCCTAAGAAGTCAACGCCAGAAGTATAAAATACAATATAAGTACAGCAGTTTTTCCATCGTATAAAACGAATAATAGCAACCAGTGTGAGAGTTATGGTCATTTCTACTTTCCGGCAACGTAGGCTCCACTCTTGGACGTTGCCACACGAGATCGAATAGCGAGGACCTTAGAAGTCAACGCCAGGCGCATAAAATACAATATAGATGCAACAGTTTCTGCATCGCATAAAACGAATAAGTGCTACCAGTGTGAAAGTAATGATCATTTTTACATTCCGGTCAACCTAGGCTTCACTCTAGGGCGTTGTTCAACCAGATCGAATAGCTAGGGCCTAAGAAGTCAACTTTAGAAGCATAGAATACAAAATAAATACAACATTTTTTCCATCGTATATAATGTATATTTGCAAACAGTGTGAAAGCAATGGTCATTTCTAGGTTCCGGGCAACCTAGTCTTCACTCTAGGGCGTTGCTTCACGAGATCGAATAGGTAGGGACTTAGAATTCAACGCCAGGAGAATAAAATACTATATAAGTACAACAGTTTTTCCATCGTTTAAATAAATAATTGCAAACAGTGTGAAAGTAATGGTCATTTCTACGTTACGGGCAACCTAGGCTTCACTCTAGAGCGTTGCACCACGAGATCGGATAGTTAGGGCCTTAGGTGTCAACGCCAGAACAATAAAATGCAATATAAATATAACAGTTTTTCCATCGTATAACAGGAATAATTGCAACGAGTGTGAAAGTGATGGTCATTTGTACGTCCCTAGGAACCTAGGCTTCACCTTAGGGCGTGGCTCCACCAGATCCAATAGTTAGGGCCTAAGAAGTCAACGCCAGAAGCATAAAATACAAAATAAATACAACGGTTTTTCCACCGTATAACAGGAATAATTGCTACCAGTGTGAAAGTGAGGGTCATTTCTTCGTGCCGGGCAACCTAGGCTCACTCTAGGGCGTTGGACAACCAGATCGAATAGCTAGGGCCTAAGAAGTCAACGCCAGAAGCATAGAATACAAAACAAATACAACAGTTTTTCCATCGTATAAAAAGGATAATTGCAACGAGTGTGAAGGTTATGGTCATTTCTACGTTCCGGGCAACCTAGGCTTCACTCTAGGGCGTTGCTCCACCAGATCGAATATTTAGGGCCTTATAAGTCAGCGCCCGAAGCATAAAATACAATAAAGATACAACAGTTTTTCCATCGTATAACAGGAATAATTGCAACCAGAGTGAACGTCATGGACATTTCTACGTTCCGGGCAACCCAGGCTTCACTCTAGGGCGTTGCTCCACGGGATCGAAAAGTTAGGACCATAGAAATCAACGCCAGAATCATAAAGTACAAATAAATACAACAGTTTTTCCTCCGTATAAAAAGAATAATTGCAACCAGTGTAAAAGTAATGGTCATTTCTACGTTCCGGGAAACCTAGTCTTCACTCCTGGGCGTTGCTCCACGAGATCGAATAGGTAGGGACTTAGAATTCAACGACAGAAGAATAAAATACAATATAAGTACAACAGTCTTTCCATCGTTTAAATAAATAATTGCAAACAGTGGGAAAGTAATGGTCATTTCTACGTTCCGGGCAACCTAGGCTTCACCCTAGAGCGTTGATCCACGAGATCGGATAGTTAGGGCCTTAGGAGTCAACGCCAGAAGCATAAAATACAATATAAATACAACAGTTTTTCCATCGTATAACAGGAATAATTAAAACCAGTGTGAAAGTTATGGTCATTTCTACGTCCCTAGCCACCTAGGCTTCACCTTAGGGCGTGGCTCCACCAGATCCAATAGTTAGGGCCTAAGAAGTCAACGCCAGAAGCATAAAATACAAAATAAATACAACAGTTTTTCCACCGTATAACAGGAATAATTGCAACCAGTGTGAAAGTGATGGTCACTTCTACGTGCCGCGCAACCTAGGCTTCACTCTAGGGCGTTGGTCAACCAGATCGAATAGCTAGGACCTTAGAAGTCAACGCCAGAAGCATAAAATACCATATAAATACAACAGTTTTTCGATCGTATAACAGGAATAATTGCAACCAGAGTGAAGGTGATGAACATTTCTACGTTCCGGGCAACCTAGGCTTCACTCTAGAGCGTTGGGCCACCAGATCGAATAGCTGGGGCCTTAGAAGTCAACGCCGGAAGCATAAAATACTATAACAATACAACAGTCTTTCCATCGTATATCAGGAATAATTGCAACCAGTGTGAACGTAATGGTCATTTCTACGTTCCTATCAACCTACGCTACGCTGTAGTGCGTTGGTCCACCAGATCCAATAGTTCGGGCCTTAGAAGTTAACGCCAGACGCATTAAATACAATAAAAATACAACAGTTATTCCATCGTATAACAGGAATGGTGGCAACCAGAGTGAAGGTGATGGACATTTGTACGTTCAAGGCAACCTAGGCTTCACTCTAGAGCGTTGGTCCACCAGATCGGATAGCTAAGGCCTTTGAAGTCAACGCCAGAAGCATAAAATACAATACAGGTACAGCAGTTTCTCCATCGTATGAAACGAATAATAGCAACCAGTGTGAAAGTTATGGTCATTTCTACTTTCCGGCAACGTAGGCTCCACTCTTGGACGTTGCCACACGAGATCGAATAGCTAGGACCTTAGAAGTCAACGCCAGGCGCAGAAAATACAAAATAAATACAATAGTTTTTCCACCGTAGAAAAAGAATAATTACAACCAGTGTGAAAGTAATGGTCATTTCTACGTTCCGGTCGATCTAGGCTTCACTCTGGGGCGTTGGTCCACCTGATCGAATAGTTAGGGCCTAAGGAGTCAACTACAGAGGCATAAAATACAAAATAAATACAATAGTTTTTCCATCGTCTAAAACGAATAATTGCACGAGCGTGAAAGGTATGGTCATTTCTACGTTCCGGGCGACCTAGGCTTCACTGTAGGGAGTTGCTCCACCAGATCGAATAGCTAGGGCCTTAGAAGCCAACGCCAGAAGCATAAAATACAATAAAAATACAACAGTCTTTCCATCGTATAACAGGAATAATTGCAACCAGTATGAAGGTAATGGTCATTTATACGTTTCGGGCAACATAGGCTTCACTCTTGGACGTTGCCTCACGAGACCGAATAGTTAGGTCCTTAGAAGTTAACGCCAGACGCATTAAATACAATAAAAATACAACAGTTATTCCATCGTATAAGAGGAATAGTTGCAACCAGAGAGAAGGTGATGGACATTTCTACGTTCCGGACAACCTAGGCTTCACTCTAGGGCGCTGCTCCACCAGATCCAGTAGCTAGGACCTTAGAAGTCAACTACAGAAGCATAGAATACAATATAAATACAACAGTCTTTCCATTGTATAAAATGAATAATTGCAAACAGTGTGAAAGTAATGATCATTTCTACGTTCCGGGCAACCTAGGCTTCACTCTAGGGCGTTGCTCCACCAGGTCGAATAGTTAGGGCCTAAGAAAACAACGCCAGACGCATAAAATACAATAAAATTACAACAGTTTTTCCATCGTATAACAGGAATAATTGCAACCAGTGTGAATGTGATGGTCATTTCAACGCTCTGTGCTACCTAGGCATCACTCTAAGGCGTTGCTCCACCAGATCGAATAGCTAGGGACTTAGAATTCCACGCCAGAAGCATAAAAAACAATAAAAATCCAACAGTTTGACCATGGTATAACAGGAATAATTGCAACCAGTGTCAAAGTGATGGTCATTTCTACGTTCCTTGCAGCCTAGGCTTCACTCTGGGGCGTTGCTCCACCAGATCCAATAGTTAGGGCCAAAGAAGTCAACGCCAGAAGCATAAAATAAAATAGAAGTACAACAGTTTTTCCATCGTATAAAACGAATAATTGCAACCAGTGTGAAAGTAATGGTCATTTCTACGTTCCGGGCAACCTAGGCTTCACTCTAGGGCGTTGCTCCACCACACCGAATAGCTACGGCCTTAGGAGTAAACGCCAGAGGCATAAAATACAAAATAAATACAACAGCTTTCCATCGTATAACAAGAATTATTGCAACCAGTGTGAAAGTGATGGTCATTTCTACGTTCCGGGCAACCCAGGCTTCACTCTAGGGCGTTGTTCCTCCAGATCGAATAGCTAGGGCCTAAGAAGTGTACACCAGAAGCATAAAATACAATATAAATACAACAGTTTTTCCATCGTATAACAAGAATAACTGCAACCATTGTGAAAGTGATGGTCCTTTCTACGTTCCGGGCAACCTAGGCTACACCCTAGGGCGTTGCTCCACCTGATCGAATAGTTAGGGCCTAAGAAGTGAACGCCAGAAGCATAAAATACGATATATGTACAACAGTTTTTCCACTGTATAATATGAATAATTGCAAACAGTGTGAAAGTAATAGCCATTTCTACGTTGCGGGCATCCTAGACTTAACTCTGAGGCATTGCTACCCCAGATCGAATACATAGGGCCTTAGAAGTCAATGCCAGAAGCATAAAATACAATATAAATACAACAGTTTTTCCACTGTATAATATGAATAATTGCAAACAGTGTGGAAGTAATGGTCATTTCGACGTTCCGGCAACATAGGCTTTACTCTAGGGCGTTGGTCCACCAGATCCAATAGTTAGGGCCTAAGAAGTCAACGCCATAACTATAAAAAACTATATAAATACAACAGTTTCTCCATCGCATAAAATGAGTAATTGCAACCAGTGTGAAAGTAACGGACATTTCTACGTTCCGGGCATCCTAGACTTAAGACTGAGGCATTGCTCCACCAGATCGAATACATAGGGCCTTAGAAGTCAACGCCAGAAGCATAAAGTACATTAAAAATCCAACAGTTTGTGCATCGTATAACAGGAATAATTGCCTCCAGTGTGAAAGTGATGGTCATTTCTGCATTCCGGGCAACCTAGGCTTCACTCTAGGGCGTTGCTCCTCCAGATAGAATAGTTAGGGCCCAGGAAGTCAACGCCAGAAGCATAAAATACAATATAAATACAACAGTTTTTCAATCGTATAACAGGAATAATTGCAAACAGTGTGAAAAATATGGTCATTTCTACGTTGCGGGCATCCTAGGCTTCACTCTAGGGCATTGCTCCACCACATCGAATAGCTACGGCCTTAGAAGTCAACGCCATAACTATAAAAAACAATATAAATACAACAGTTTCTCCATTGTATAAAATGAATGATTGCAAACAGTGTGGAGGTAATGGTCATTTCTACTTTCCGGGCGACCTAGGCTTCACTCTAGGGCGTTTCTCCACCACATCGAATAGCTGCGCCCTTAGAAGTCAACGCCTGAAGCATAAAATATTATATAAGTACAACAGTTTTTCCATCGTATAACAGGAATAATTGCAACCAGTGTGAAAGACATGGTCATTTCTACGTTCCAGGCAACCTAGGCTTCACTCTACGGCGTTGCTCCACCACATCGAATAGCTACGGCCTTAGGAGTCAACGCCAGAGGCATAAAATGCAAAATAAATACAACAGTTTTTCGATCGTATAACAAGAATAATTGCAGCCAGTGTGAAAGTGATGGTCGTTTCTACTTTCCCGGCAAGCTAGGCTACACTCTAGGGCGTTGCTCCTCCAGATCGAATAGTTAGGGCCTAAGAAGTCAACGCCAGAAGCATAAAATACAATAGAAATACACCAGTTTTTCCATCGTATAACAGGAATAATTGCAACCAGTGTGAAAGATATGGTCATTTCTACGATACGGGCAACCTAGGCTTCACTCTAGGGCGTCATTCCACTTGATCGAATAGCTAGGGCCTAAGAAGTCTACGCCAGAAGCATAAAATACAATACAAATACAACAGCTTTTCCATCGTATAACAAGAATAATTGCAACCAGTGTGAAAGGTATGGTCATTTGTACGTTCCGGGAAACCTAGGCTTCACTCTAGGGCGTTGCTCCACCACATCGAATAGCTGCGGCCTTAGAAGTCACTGCCAGAAGCATAAAATACAATATAAATACAACAGTTTTTCAATCGTATAACAGGAATAATTGCAAACAGTGTGAAAGCTATGGTCACTTCTACGTTCCGGGTAACCTAGGCTTCACTCTAGGGCGTTGCTCCTCCAGATAGAATAGTTAGGGCCCAGGAAGTCAACGCCAGAAGCATAAAATACACTATAAATACAACAGTTTTTCCCTTGTATAACAGGAATAATTGCAACCAGTGTGAAAGGTATGGTTATTTCTACGTTCCAGGCAACCTAGGCTTCACTCTAGGGCGTTGCTCCACCACATCGAATAGCTGCGGCCTTAGAAGTCAACGTTAGAAGCATAAAATACAATATAAATACAACACTTTTTCCATCGTATAACAGGAATAATTGCAACCAGAGTGAAGGTGATGGTCATTTCTAAGTTCCGGGCAACCTAGGCTTCACTCCAGAGCGTTGCTCCACCACATCGAATAGCTAGGACGTGAGAAGTCAACGCCAGAAGCACAAAATAAAATAAAAATACAACAGTTATTCCATCGTATAACAGGAATAATTACAACCAGTGTGAAAGTAATGGGCATTTCTACGTTTCGTGCAACCTAGGCGTCACTCTAGGCCGTTGGTCCACCAGGCCGAATAGTTAGGGCCTTAGAAAACAACTCCAGACGCATAAAATACAATATAAATACAACAGTTTTTCCACGGTATAAAACGAATAATTGCAACAGGTATGAAAGTTATGGTCATTTCTACGTTCCGAGCAACCTAGGCTTCACTCTAGGGCGTTGCGCAACCACATCGAATAGCTACGGCCCTAGAAGACAACGCCATAACTATAAAATACAATATAAATAGAACAGTCTTTCCATCGTATGAAACGAATAATTGCAACCAGTATGAAAGTTATGCTCATTTCTACGTTCCGGGCAACCTAGGCTTCACTCTAGGGCGATGTTCCTCCAGATCGAATAGCTAGGGCCTAAGAAGTGTACACCAGAAGCATAAAATACAATATAAATACAACAGTTTTTCCATCGTATAACAGGAATAATTGCCACCAGTGTGAAAAGTATGGTCATTTCTACGTTCCGGGCAACCTAGGCTTCACCCTAGGGCGTTGCTCCACCAGATCGAATAGTTAGGGCCTAAGAAGTCAACGCCAGAAGCATAAAATACAATAGAAATAAAACAGTTTTTCCATTGTATAAAATGAATAATTGCAAACAGTGTGGAGGTAATGGTCATTTCTACGTTTCGGGCAACATAGGCTTCACTCTAGGGCGTTGCTCCACCACATCGAATAGCTACGGCCTTAGAAGTCAACGTTAGAAGCATAAAATACAATATATATACAACACTTTTTCCATCGTATATCAGGAATAATTGCAACCAGTGTGAAAGTGATGGTCATTTCTACGTTCCGGGCAATCTAGGCTTCAGTCTAGGGCGTGGTTCCTCCAGATCGAATAGTTAGGGCCTAAGAAGCCTACGCCAGAAGCATAAAATACAATATAAATACCACAGCTTTTCCATCGTATAACAGGAATAATTGCAACCAGAGTGAAGGTGATGGTCATTTCTAAGTTCCGGGCAACCTAGGCTTCACTCTACGGCGTTGGTCCACCTGATCCAATAGTTAGGGCCTAAGAAGTCAACGACAGGAGCACCAAATACAAAATAAATACAACAGCTTTTCCATAGTATAAAACGAATAATTGCAACCAGTGTGCAAGTAATAGTCATTTCTACGATCCGGGCAACCTAGGCATCACCCTAGGGCGTTGTTCCACCAGAGCGAATAGTTAGGGCCTAGGAAGTGAACGCTGAAGCATAAAATACAATATAAATACAACAGTTTTTCCATCGTATAAAACGAATAATTGCTACCAGTATGAAAGTTATGGTCATTTCAACGTTCCGGGCAATCTAGGCTTCACTCTAGGGCGTTGCTCAACCACATCGAATAGTTAGGGCCTAAGAAGTCAACGCCAGAAGCACCAAATACAAAATTAATACAACAGTTTTTCCATCGTATAAAACGAATAATTGCAACCCGTATGAAAGTTCTGGTCATTTCTACGTTGCGGCAACCTAGGCTTCACCCTAGGGCGTTGCTCCACCTGATCGAATAGTTAGGGTCTAAGAAGTCAACGCCAGAAACATAAAATACGATATATGTGCAACATTTTTACCATCGTATAAAATGAATAATCGCAAGCAGTGTGAAGGTAATGGTCATTTCTACGTTCCGGGCAACCTAGGCTTCACCCTAGGGCGTTGTTCCACCAGAGCGAATAGTTAGGGCCAAAGAAGTCAACGCCTGAAGCATAAAATACAATACAAATACAACAGTTTTTCCATCGTATAAAACGAATAATTGCAACCAGTATGAAAGTTATGGTCATTTCTACGTTCCGGGCAACCTAGGCTTCACCCTAGGGCGTTGCTCCACCTGATCGAATAGTTAGGGCCTAGGAAGTGAACGCCAGAAGCATAAAATACGATATATGTACAACAGTTTATCCACTGTATAATATGAATAATTGCAAACAGTGTGAAAGTAATAGCCATTTCTACGTTGCGGGCATCCTAGACTTAACTCTGAGGCATTGCTACACCAGATCGAATACATAGGGCCTTAGAAGTCAATGCCAGAAGCATAAAATACAATATAAATACAACAGTTTTTCCACTGTATAATATGTATAATTGCAAACAGTGTGGAAGTAATGGTCATTTCTACGTTCCAGCAACATAGGCTTCACTCTAGGGCGTTGGTCCACCAGATCCAATAGTTAGGGCCTAAGAAGTCAACGCCATAACTATAAAAAACTATATAAATACAACAGTTTCTCCATCGCATAAAATGAGTAATTGCAACCAGTGTGAAAGTAACGGACATTTCTACGTTCCGGGCATCCTAGACTTAACACTGAGGCATTGCTCCACCAGATCGAATACATAGGGCCTTAGAAGTCAACGCCAGAAGCATAAAGTACATTAAAAATCCAACAGTTTGTCCATCGTATAACAGGAATAATTGCCTCCAGTGTGAAAGTGATGGTCATTTCTGCATTCCGGGCAACCTAGGCTTCACTCTAGGGCGTTGCTCCTCCAGATAGAATAGTTAGGGCCCAGGAAGTCAACGCCAGAAGCATAAAATACAATATAAATACAACAGTTTTTCAATCGTATAACAGGAATAATTGCAAACAGTGTGAAAAATATGGTCATTTCTACGTTAGGGGCATCCTAGGCTTCACTCTAGGGCATTGCTCCACCACATCGAATAGCTACGGCCTTAGAAGTCAACGCCATAGCTATAAAAAACAATATAAATACAACAGTTTCTCCATTGTATAAAATGAATGATTGCAAACAGTGTGGAGGTAATGGTCATTTCTACTTTCCGGGCGACCTAGGCTTCACTCTAGGGCGTTTCTCCACCACATCGAATAGCTACGCCCTTAGAAGTCAACGCCTGAAGCATAAAATATTATATAAGTACAACAGTTTTTCCATCGTATAACAGCAATAATTGCAACCAGTGTGAAAGACATGGTCATTTCTACGTTCCAGGCAACCTAGGCTTCACTCTATGGCGTTGCTCCACCACATCGAATAGCTACGGCCTTAGGAGTCAACGCCAGAGGCATAAAATGCAAAATAAATACAACAGTTTTTCGATCGTATAACAAGAATAATTGCAGCCAGTGTGAAAGTGATGGTCATTTCCACTTTCCCGGCAAGCTAGGCTACACTCTAGGGCGTTGCTCCGCCAGATCGAATACATAGGGCCTAAGAAGTCAACGCCAGAAGCATAAAATGCAATATAAATAAAACAGTTTTTCACTTGTATAACAGGAATAATTGCAACCAGTGCGAAAGCTATGGTCATTTCTACGTTCCGGGCAACCTAGGCTTCACACTAGGACGTTGCTCCACCACAACGAATAGTTAGGGCCTTAGAAGTCAATGCCAGAAGCATAAGATGCAATATAAAAACAACTGTTTTTCCACTGTATAATATGAATAATTGCAAACAGTGTGAAAGATATGGTCATTTCTACGTTCCGGGCAACCTAGGCATCCCTCTAGGGCGTTGCTCCACCACATCGAATAGCTACGGCCTTAGGAGTAAACGCCAGAGGCATAAAATACAATATAAATACAACAGTTTTTCCATTGTATAAAACGAATAATTGCAACCAGTCTGATAGTTATGGTCATTTCTACATTCCGCGCAATCTAGGCTTCTCTCTAGGGCGTTGCTCCTCCAGATCGAATAGTTAGGGCCTTAGAAGTCAACGCCAGAAGCATAAAATACAATATAAATACAATAGTTTTTCCATCGTATAAAACGAGTAATTGCAACCAGTGTGAAGGTTATGGTCATTTCTACGTTTCGGGCATCCTAGGCTTCACTCTAGGGCGTTGCTCCACCTGATCGAATAGTTAGGGCCTAAGAAGTCAGCGCCAGAAGCATAAAATACGATATATGTACAACAGTTTTACCATCGTATAAAATGAATAATCGCAAACAGTGTGAAGGTAATGGTCATTTCTACGTTCCGGGCAACCTCGGCTTCACTCTAGGGCGTTGCTCGACCAGATCGAATAGATAGGGCCATAGAAGTCAACGCCCGAAGCATAAAATACAAAATAAATGGAACAGTTTTTCCATTGTATAAAACGAATAATTGAAACCAGTGTGAAAGTTATGGTCATTTCCACGTTCCGGGCAACCTACGCTTCACCCTAGGGCGTTGCTCCACCTGATCGAATAGTTAGGGTCTAAGAAGTCAACGCCAGAAACATAAAATACGGTATATGTACAACAGTTTTACCATCGTATAAAATGAATAATCGCAAGCAGTGTGAAGGTAATGGTCATTTCTACGTTCCGGGCAACCTAGGCTTCACGCTAGGGCGTCGCTCCACCAGATCGAATAGTTGGGGCCTTAGAAGTCAACGCCCGAAGCATAAAATACAAAATAAATAGAACAGTTTTTCCATTGTATAAAACGAACAATTGAAACCAGTGTGAAAGTTATGGTCATTTCTACGTTCCGCGCAACCTAGGCTTCACCCCTGGGCGTTGCTCCACCAGATCGAATAGTTAGGGCCTAAGAAGTCAATGCCAGAAGCATAAAATACGATATATGTCCAACAGCTTTTCCATCGCATAAAATGAGTAATTGCAACCAGTGTGAAAGTAACGGACATTTCTACGTTCCGGGCATCCTAGACTTAACACTGAGGCATTGCTCCACCAGATCGAATACATAGGGCCTTAGAAGTCAACGCCAGAAGCATAAAGTACATTAAAAATCCTACTGTTTGTCCAGCGTATAACAGGAATAATTGCCTGCAGAGTGAAAGTGATGGTCATTTCTGCATTCCGGGCAACCTAGGCTTCACTCTAGGGCGCTGCTCCTCCAGATAGAATAGTTAGGGCCCAGGAAGTCAACGCCAGAAGCATAAAGTACAATATAAATACAACAGTTTTTCAATCGTATAACAGGAATAATTGCAAACAGTGTGAAAAATATGGTCATTTCTACGTTGCGGGCATCCTAGGCTTCACTCTAGGGCATTGCTCCACCACATCGAATAGCTGCGGCCTTAGAAGTCAACGCCATAACTATAAAAAACAATATAAATACAACATTTTCTCCATTGTATAAAATGAATGATTGCAAACAGTGTGGAGGTAATGGTCATTTCTACTTTCCGGGCAACCTAGGCTTCACTCTAGGGCGTTTCTCCACCACATCGAATAGCTACGCCCTTAGAAGTCAACGCCTGAAGCATAAAATATTATATAAGTACAACAGTTTTTCCATCGTATAACAGGAATAATTGCAACCAGTGTGAAAGACATGGTCATTTGTACGTTCCAGGCAACCTGGGCTTCACTCGAGGGCGCTGCTCCACCAGATCGAATAGTTAGGGCCTTAGAAGTCAACGCCAGAAGCATAAAATACGATATATGTACAACAGCTTTGCCATCGTATAAAATTCATAATCGCAAACAGTGTGAAGGTAATGGTCATTTCTATGTTCCGGGCAACCTAGGCTTCACTCTAGGGCGTTACTCCACCAGATCGAATAGTTAGGGCCTTAGAAGTCAACGCCCGAAGCATAAAATACAAAATAAATAGATCAGTTTTTCCATTGTATAAAACGAATAATTGAAACCAGTGTGAAAGTTATGGTCATTTCTACGTTCCGCGCAACCTAGGCTTCACCCCTGGGCGTTGCTCCACCAGATCCAATAGTTAGGACCTAAGAAGTCTGCGCCAGAAGCATAAAATACAAAATAGATACAACATCTTTTCCGTCGTGTATAATGTATATTTGCAAACAGTGTGAAGGCAATGGTCATTTCTACGTTCCGGGCAACCTAGGCTTCACCCTAGGGCGTTGCTCCACCTGATCGAATAGTTAGGGCCTAGAAGTCAACGCCAGAAGCATAAAATACGATATAAATTCAACATTTTTTCACTTGTATAACAGGAATAATTGCAACCAGTGTGAAAGCTATGATCATTTCTACGTTCCGGGCAACCTAGGCTTCACTCCAGGGCGTTGCTCCACCACATCGAATAGCTGCGGCCTTAGAAGTCAACGCCAGAAGCATAAAATACAATATAAATACAACAGTTTTACAACCGTATAACAGGAATAATTGCAAACAGTGTGAAAAATATGGTCATTTCTACGTTGCGGGCATCCTAGGCTTCACTCTAGGGCATTGCTCCACCACATCGAATAGCTACGGCCTTAGAAGTCAACGCCATAACTATAAAAAACAATATAAATACAACAGTTTCTCCATTGTATAAAATGAATAATTGCAAACAGTGTGGAGGTAATGGTCATTTCTACTTTCCGGGCAACCTAGGCTTCACTCTAGGGCGTTTCTCCACCACATCGAATAGCAACGCCCTTAGAAGTCAACGCCTGAAGCATAAAATATTATATAAGTACAACAGTTTTTCCATCGTATAACAGGAATAATAGCAACCAGTGTGAAAGACATGGTCATTTCTACGTTCCAGGCAACCTAGGCTTCACTCTAGGGCGTTGCTCCACCACATCGAATAGCTACGGCCTTAGGAGTCAACGCCAGAGGCATAAAATGCAAAATAAATACAACAGTTTTTCGATCGTATAACAAGAATAATTGCAACCAGTGTGAAAGTGATGGTCATTTCTACATTCCGGGCAACCTAGGCTACACTCTAGGGCGTTGCTCCGCCAGATCGAATAGATAGGGCCTAAGAAGTCAACTCCAGAAGCATAAAATACAATATAAATACAACAGTTTTTCACTTGTATAACAGGAATAATTGCAACCAGTGTGAAAGCTATGGTCATTTCTACGTTCCGGGCAACCTAGGCTTCACTCTAGGACGTTGCTCCACCACATTGAATAGTTAGGGCCTTAGAAGTCAATGCCAGAAGCATAAGATGCAATATAAATACAACTGTTTTTCCACTGTATAATATGAGTAATTGCAAACAGTGTGAAAGATATGGTCATTTCTACGCTGCGGGCATCCTAGGCTTCACTCTAGGGCGTTGCTCAACCACATCCAATAGCTACGGCCCTAGAACACAACGCCATAACTATAAAATACAATATAAATAATACAGTCGTTCCATCGTATAAAACGAGTAATTGCAACCAGTCTGATAGTTATGGTCATTTCCACGTTCCGGGCAACCTAGGCTTCACCCTAGGGCGCTGCTCCACCAGATCCAATAGCTAGGGCCTAAGAAGTCAACGCCAGGAGCACCAAATACAAAATAAATACAACAGTTTTTCCATCGTATAAAACGAATAATTGCAACCAGTATGAAAGCTATGGTCATTTTTACGTTCCGGGCAATCTAGGCTTCACTCTAGGGCGTTGCTCAACCACATCGAATAGTTAGGGCCTAAGAAGTCAACGCCAGAAGCACCAAATACAAAATTAATACAACAGTTTTTCCATCGTATAAAACGAATAATTGCAACCAGAATGAAAGTTATGGTCATTTCTACGTACCGGGAAACCTAGGCTTCACACTAGGGCGTTGCTCCACCTGATCGAATAGTTAGGGCCTAAGAAGTCAACGCCAGAAGCATAAAATACGATGTAAGTACAACAGTTTTACCATCGTATAAAATGAATAATCGCAAACAGTGTGAAGTTAATGGTCATTTCTACGTTCCGGGCAACCTAGGCGTCACTCTAGGGCGGTGCTCCACCAGACCGAATAGTTAGGGCCATTGAAGTCAACGCCCGAAGCATAAAATATAAAATAAATAGAACAGTTTTTCCATTGTATAAATCGAATAATTGAAACCAGTGTGAAAGTTATGGTCATTTCTACGTTCCGGGCAACCTAGGCTTCACTACAGGGCGGTGCTCCACCAGATCAAATAGTTCGGGCCTAAGAAGTCAACGCCAGAAGCATAAAATACAATATAAATACAACAGCTTTTCCATCGTATGTAATGTACATTTGCAAACAGTGTGAAAGTAACGGTCATTTCTACGTTCCGGGCAACCAAGGCCTCACTCTAGGACGTTGGCCCTCCACATCTAACAGTTAGGGCCTAAGTCAACGCCAGAAGCACCAAATACAAAATAAATACAACAGTTTTACCATCGTATAAAACGAGTAATTGCAACCAGTATGAAAGTTTTGGTCATTTCTACGTTCCGGGCAACCTAGGCTTCACCCTATGGCGTTGCTCCACCTGATCGAATAGTTAGGGCCTTAGAAGTCAACGCCCGAAGCATAAAATACAAAATAAATAGAAAAGTTTTTCCATTGTATAAAACGAATAATTGAAACCACTGTGAAAGTTATGGTCATTTCTACGTTCCGCGCAACCTAGGCTTCACCGCTGGGCGTTGCTCCACCAGATCCAATAGTTAGGACCTAAGAAGTCAGCGCCAGAAGCACAAAATACAAAATAGATACAACAGCTTTTCCATCGTATATAATGTATATTTGCGAACAGTGTGAAGGAAATGGTCATTTCTACGTTCCGGGCAACCTAGGCTTCACCCTAGGGCGTTGCTCCACCTGATCGAATAGTTAGGCCCTAAGAAGTCAACGCCAGAAGCATAAAATACGATATATGTACAACAGTTTTACCATCGTATAAAATGAATAATCGCAAACCGTGTGAAGGTAATGGTCATTTCTACGTTCCGGGCAACCTAGGCTTCACTCTGGGGCGTTGCTCCACCAGATCGAATAGTTAGGGCACGAGAACTTAACGCCAGAAGCGTAAAGTACAATAAAAATACAACAGCTTTTCCATCGTATAAAACGGATAATTGCAACCAGTGTGAAAGTTATGGTCATTTCTACGTTCCGGGCAACCTCGGCTTGACTCCAGGTCGTTGCTCCACCAGATCGAATAGTTACGGCCTTAGAAGTCAACGCCCGAAGCATAAAATACAATAAAGGTACAATAGTTTTTCCATCGTATAAAATGAATAATTGCATACAGTGTGAAGGTACTGGTCATTTCTACATTCCGGGTAACCTAGGCTTCACTCTAGGGCGTTGCTCCGCCAGAGCGAATAGTTAGGTCCTTAGAAGTCAACGCCCGAAGCATAAAAGACAAAATAAATAGAACAGTTTTTCCATTGTATAAAACGAATAATTGCAACCAGTGTGAAAGTACTGGTCATTTCTACATTCCAGGCAACCTAGGCCTCACTCTAGGGCGTTGCTCCACCAGATCGAATAGCTAGGGACTTAGAAGTCAACGCCAGAAGCATAAAATACAATATAAGTACAACAGTTTTTCCATCGTATAAAATGAATAATTGCAAACAGTGTGAAAGTAATGGTCATTCCTACGTTCCGGGCAACCTAGGCTTCACTCTGGGGCGTTGGTCCAGCAGATCGAATAGTTAGGGCCTAAGAAGTCAACGCCCGAATCATAAAATACGATATATGTACAACAGTTTTTCCACCGTATAAAACGAATAATTGCAACCAGTGTGAAAGTAATGGCCATTTCTACGTTCCGGGCAACCTAGGCTTCACTCTAGGGCGTTGCTCCACCACATCGAATAGCTACGGCCTTAGAGGTCAACGCCTGAAGCATAAAATACAATAAAAATACCACAGTTTTTCCATCGTATAAAATGAATAATTGCAAACAGTGTGGAAGTAATGGTCATTTCTACGTTCCGGGCAACCTAGGCTTCACTCTAGGGCGTTGCTCGGCCAAATCGAATAGCTAGGGCCTTAGAAGTCAACGCCAGAAGCATAAAATACAATATAAATACAACAGCTTTTCCATCGTATAAAATGAATAATTGCAAACAGTGTGAAAGTAATGGTCATTTCTACGTTCCGGGCAACCTAGGCTTCACTCTAGGGCGTTGCTCCACCAGATCAAATAGTTAGGGCACGGGAAGTCAACGCCCGAAGCATAAAATACAAAATAAATACAACAGTTTTTCCATTGTATAAAACGAACAATTGAAACCAGTGTGAAAGTTATGGTCATTTCTACGTTCCGCGCAACCTAGGCTTCATCCCTGGGCGTTGCTCCACCAGATCGAATAGTTAGGGCCTAAGAAGTCAATGCCAGAAGCATAAAATACGATATATGTACAACAGTTTTTCCATCGCATAAAATGAGTAATTGCAACCAGTGTGAAAGTAACGGACATTTCTACGTTCCGGGCATCCTAGACTTAACACTGAGGCATTGCTCCACCAGATCGAATACATAGGGCCTTAGAAGTCAACGCCAGAAGCATAAAGTACATTAAAAATCCAACAGTTTGTCCATCGTATAACAGGAATAATTGCCACCACTGTGAAAGTGATGGTTATTTCTGCATTCCGGGCAACCTAGGATTGACTCTAGGGCGCTGCTCCTCCAGATAGAATAGTTAGGGCCCAGGAAGTCAACGCCAGAAGCATAAAATACAATATAAATACAACAGTCTTTCAATCGTATAACAGGAATAATTGCAAACAGTGTGAAAAATTTGGTCATTTCTACGCTGCGAGCATCCTAGGCTTCACTCTAGGGCATTGCTCCACCACATCGAATAGCTACGGCCTTAGAAGTCAACGCCATAACTATAAAAAACAATATAAATACAACAGTTTCTCCATTGTATAAAATGAATAATTGCAAACAGTGTGGAGGTAATGGTCATTTCTACTTTCCGGGCAGCCTAGGCTTCACTCTAGGGCGTTGCTCCACCAGATCGAATAGTTAGGGCCATAGAAGTCAACGCCCGAAGCATAAAATACAAAATAAATAGAACAGTTTTTCCATTGTATAAAACGAATAATTGAAACCAGTGTGAAAGTTATGGTCATTTCCACGTTCCGGGCAACCTACGTTTCACCCTAGGGCGTTGCTCCACCGTATCGAATAGTTAGGGCCTTAGAAGTCAACGCCCGAAGCATAAAATACAAAATAAATAGATCAGTTTTTCCATTGTATAAAACGAATAATCGAAACCAGTGTGAAAGTTATGGTCATTTCTACGTTCCGCGCAACATAGGCTTCACCCCTGGGCGTTGCTCCACCAGATCCAATAGTTAGGACCTAAGAAGTCAGCGCCAGAAGCACAAAATACAAAATAGATACAACAGCTTTTCCATCGTATATAATGCATATTTGCAAACAGTGTGAAGGCAATGGTCATTTCTACGTTCCGGGCAACCTAGGCTTCACCCTAGTGTGTTGCTCCACCACATCGAATAGCTACGCCCTTAGAAGTCAACGCCTGAAGCATAAAATATTATATAAGTACAACAGTTTTTCCATCGTATAACAGGAATAATTGCAACCAGTGTGAAAGACATGGTCATTTCTACGTTCCGTGCAACCTAGGCTTCACTCTAGGACGTTGCTCCACCACATCGAATAGTTAGGGCCTAGAAGTCAACCCCAGAAGCATAAAATACAAAATAGATACAACAGCTGTTCCATCGTATATAATGTATATTTGCAAACAGTGTGAAGGCAATGGTCATTTCTACGTTCCGCGCAACCTAGGCTTCACCCCTGGTCGTTGCTCCACCAGATCGAATAGTTAGGGCCTAAGAAGTCAATGCCAGAAGCATAAAATACGATATATGTACAACAGTTTTTCCATCGCATAAAATGAGTAATTGCAACCAGTGTGTAAGTAACGGACATTTCTACGTTCCGGGCATCCTAGACTTAACACTGAGGCATTGCTCCACCACATCGAATACATAGGGCCTTAGAGGTCAACGCCAGGAGCATAAAGTACATTAAAAATCCAACAGTTTTTCACTTGTATAACAGGAATAATTGCAACCAGTGTGAAAGACATGTTCATTTCTACGTTCCAGGCAACCTAGGCTTCACTCTAGGGCGTTGCTCCAACACATCGAATAGCTACGGCCTTAGGAGTCAACGCCAGAGGCATAAAATGCAAAATAAATACAACAGTTTTTCGATCGTATAACAAGAATAATTGCAACCAGTGTGAAAGCTATGGTCATTTCTACATTCCGGGCAACCTAGGCTTCACACTAGGACGTTGGTCCACCTGATCGAATAGTTAGGGCATAAGAAGTCAACGACAGAAGCATAAAATACGATGTATATACAACAGTTTTACCATCGTATAAAATGAATAATCGCAAACAGTGTGAAGGTAATGGTCATTTCAACGTTCCCGGCAACCTAGGCTTAACTGTAGGGCGTTGCTCCACCAGATCGCATAGTTAGGGACTTAGAAGTAAACGCAAGAAGCATAAAATACAATAAAAATACAACAGTTTTTCCATCGCATAAAAGGAATAATTGCAACCAGTATGAAAGTAATGGTCATTTCTACTTTCCGGGCAACCTAGGTTTCACTCTAGGGCGTTGCTCCACCAGATCGAATAGTTAGGGTCTTAGAAGTCAGCGCCCGAAGCATAAAATACAAAATAAATAGAACAGTTTTTCCATTGTATAACACGAATAATTGAAAGCAGTGTGAAAGCTATGATCTTTCCTGCGTTCCTCGCAACCTATGTTTCACACCAGGGCGTTGCTCCACCTGATCCAATAGTTAGGGACTTAGAATTCAACGCCAGAAGCATAAAATACAACATAAGTACAACAGTTTTTCCATCGTATAAAACGAATAATTGCAACCAGTGTGAAGGTAATGGTCATTTCTACGTTCCAGGCAACCTCGGCTTCACTCTAGGGCGGTGCTCCATCAGGTCGAATAGTTAGGGCCTAAGTAGTGAACGCAAGAAGCATAAAATACAATATAAATACAACAGATTTTCCATTGTATAACTGGAGTAATTGCAACCAGTGTGAAAGTAATGGTCATTTCTACGTTCCGGGCAACCTAGGCTTCACGCTAGGGCGTTGCTCCACCAGATCGAATAGTTAGGGCCTAAGAAGTCAACGCCAGATGCATGAAATACAATATAAATAGAACAGTTTTTCCATTGTATAAAACGAATAATTGCAACCAGTGTGATAGTTATGGTCATTTCTACGTTCCGGGCAACCCAGGCTTCACTCTTGGGCGTTACTCCACCACATCGGATAGCTACGGCCTTAGATGTCAACTCCAGAAGCATAAAGCACAATAAAAATACAACAGCTTTTCCATCGTATAAAATGCATGATTGCAAACAGTGTGAAAGTTATGGTCATTTCTACGTTCCAGGCAACCTAGGCTTAACTCCAGGGCGTTGCTCCACCAGATCGAATAGCTAGGGACTTAGAAGTCAACGCCAGAAGCATAAAATACAATATAAGTACAACAGTTTTTCCATCGTATAAAATGAATAATTGCAAACAGTGTGAAAGTAATGGTCATTCCTACGTTCCGGGCAACCTAGGCTTCACTCTGGGGCGTTGGTCCAGCAGATCGAATAGTTAGGGCCCAAGAAGTCAACGCCCGAATCATAAAATACGATATATGTACAACAGTTTTTCCACCGTATAAAACGAATAATTGCAACCAGTGTGAAAGTAATGGCCATTTCTACGTTCCGGGCAACCTAGGCTTCACTCTAGGGCGTTGCTCCACCACATCGAATAGCTACGGCCTTAGAGGTCAACGCCTGAAGCATAAAATACAATAAAAATACCACAGTTTTTCCATCGTATAAAATGAATAATTGCAAACAGTGTGGAAGTAATGGTCATTTCTACGTTCCGGGCAACCTAGGCTTCACTCTAGGGCGTTGCTCGGCCAAATCGAATAGCTAGGGCCTTAGAAGTCAACGCCAGAAGCATAAAATACAATATAAATACAACAGCTTTTCCATCGTATAAAATGAATAATTGCAAACAGTGTGAAAGTAATGGTCATTTCTACGTTCCGGGCAACCTAGGCTTCACTCTAGGGCGTTGCTCCACCAGATCAAATAGTTAGGGCACGGGAAGTCAACGCCCGAAGCATAAAATACAAAATAAATACAACAGTTTTTCCATTGTATAAAACGAACAATTGAAACCAGTGTGAAAGTTATGGTCATTTCTACGTTCCGCGCAACCTAGGCTTCATCCCTGGGCGTTGCTCCACCAGATCGAATAGTTAGGGCCTAAGAAGTCAATGCCAGAAGCATAAAATACGATATATGTACAACAGTTTTTCCATCGCATAAAATGAGTAATTGCAACCAGTGTGAAAGTAACGGACATTTCTACGTTCCGGGCATCCTAGACTTAACACTGAGGCATTGCTCCACCAGATCGAATACATAGGGCCTTAGAAGTCAACGCCAGAAGCATAAAGTACATTAAAAATCCAACAGTTTGTCCATCGTATAACAGGAATAATTGCCACCACTGTGAAAGTGATGGTCATTTCTGCATTCCGGGCAACCTAGGATTGACTCTAGGGCGCTGCTCCTCCAGATAGAATAGTTAGGGCCCAGGAAGTCAACGCCAGAAGCATAAAATACAATATAAATACAACAGTCTTTCAATCGTATAACAGGAATAATTGCAAACAGTGTGAAAAATTTGGTCATTTCTACGCTGCGGGCATCCTAGGCTTCACTCTAGGGCATTGCTCCACCACATCGAATAGCTACGGCCTTAGAAGTCAACGCCATAACTATAAAAAACAATATAAATACAACAGTTTCTCCATTGTATAAAATGAATAATTGCAAACAGTGTGGAGGTAATGGTCATTTCTACTTTCCGGGCAGCCTAGGCTTCACTCTAGGGCGTTGCTCCACCAGATCGAATAGTTAGGGCCATAGAAGTCAACGCCCGAAGCATAAAATACAAAATAAATAGAACAGTTTTTCCATTGTATAAAACGAATAATTGAAACCAGTGTGAAAGTTATGGTCATTTCCACGTTCCGGGCAACCTACGTTTCACCCTAGGACGTTGCTCCACCGGATCGAATAGTTAGGGCCTTAGAAGTCAACGCCCGAAGCATAAAATACAAAATAAATAGATCAGTTTTTCCATTGTATAAAACGAATAATCGAAACCAGTGTGAAAGTTATGGTCATTTCTACGTTCCGCGCAACATAGGCTTCACCCCTGGGCGTTGCTCCACCAGATCCAATAGTTAGGACCTAAGAAGTCAGCGCCAGAAGCACAAAATACAAAATAGATACAACAGCTTTTCCATCGTATATAATGCATATTTGCAAACAGTGTGAAGGCAATGGTCATTTCTACGTTCCGGGCAACCTAGGCTTCACCCTAGTGTGTTGCTCCACCACATCGAATAGCTACGCCCTTAGAAGTCAACGCCTGAAGCATAAAATATTATATAAGTACAACAGTTTTTCCATTGTATAACAGGAATAATTGCAACCAGTGTGAAAGACATGGTCATTTCTACGTTCCGTGCAACCTAGGCTTCACTCTAGGACGTTGCTCCACCACATCGAATAGTTAGGGCCTAGAAGTCAACCCCAGAAGCATAAAATACAAAATAGATACAACAGCTGTTCCATCGTATATAATGTATATTTGCAAACAGTGTGAAGGCAATGGTCATTTCTACGTTCCGCGCAACCTAGGCTTCACCCCTGGTCGTTGCTCCACCAGATCGAATAGTTAGGGCCTAAGAAGTCAATGCCAGAAGCATAAAATACGATATATGTACAACAGTTTTTCCATCGCATAAAATGAGTAATTGCAACCAGTGTGTAAGTAACGGACATTTCTACGTTCCGGGCATCCTAGACTTAACACTGAGGCATTGCTCCACCACATCGAATACATAGGGCCTTAGAGGTCAACGCCAGGAGCATAAAGTACATTAAAAATCCAACAGTTTTTCACTTGTATAACAGGAATAATTGCAACCAGTGTGAAAGACATGTTCATTTCTACGTTCCAGGCAACCTAGGCTTCACTCTAGGGCGTTGCTCCAACACATCGAATAGCTACGGCCTTAGGAGTCAACGCCAGAGGCATAAAATGCAAAATAAATACAACAGTTTTTCGATCGTATAACAAGAATAATTGCAACCAGTGTGAAAGCTATGGTCATTTCTACATTCCGGGCAACCTAGGCTTCACACTAGGACGTTGGTCCACCTGATCGAATAGTTAGGGCATAAGAAGTCAACGACAGAAGCATAAAATACGATGTATATACAACAGTTTTACCATCGTATAAAATGAATAATCGCAAACAGTGTGAAGGTAATGGTCATTTCAACGTTCCCGGCAACCTAGGCTTAACTGTAGGGCGTTGCTCCACCAGATCGCATAGTTAGGGACTTAGAAGTAAACGCAAGAAGCATAAAATACAATAAAAATACAACAGTTTTTCCATCGCATAAAAGGAATAATTGCAACCAGTGTGAAAGTAATGGTCATTTCTACTTTCCGGGCAACCTAGGTTTCACTCTAGGGCGTTGCTCCACCAGATCGAATAGTTAGGGTCTTAGAAGTCAGCGCCCGAAGCATAAAATACAAAATAAATAGAACAGTTTTTCCATTGTATAACACGAATAATTGAAAGCAGTGTGAAAGCTATGATCTTTCCTGCGTTCCTCGCAACCTATGTTTCACACCAGGGCGTTGCTCCACCTGATCCAATAGTTAGGGACTTAGAATTCAACGCCAGAAGCATAAAATACAACGTAAGTACAACAGTTTTTCCATCGTATAAAACGAATAATTGCAACCAGTGTGAAGGTAATGGTCATTTCTACGTTCCAGGCAACCTCGGCTTCACTCTAGGGCGGTGCTCCATCAGGTCGAATAGTTAGGGCCTAAGTAGTGAACGCAAGAAGCATAAAATACAATATAAATACAACAGATTTTCCATTGTATAACTGGAGTAATTGCAACCAGTGTGAAAGTAATGGTCATTTCTACGTTCCGGGCAACCTAGGCTTCACGCTAGGGCGTTGCTCCACCAGATCGAATAGTTAGGGCCTAAGAAGTCAACGCCAGATGCATGAAATACAATATAAATAGAACAGTTTTTCCATTGTATAAAACGAATAATTGCAACCAGTGTGATAGTTATGGTCATTTCTACGTTCCGGGCAACCCAGGCTTCTTCCTAGGGCGTTGGTCAACCAGATTCAATAGTTAGGGCCTTAGAAGTCAACGCCAGAAGCATAAAATACAATATAAATACAACAGCTTTTCCATCGTATAAAATGGATAATTGCAAACAGTATGAAAGTAATGGCCATTTCTACGTTGCGCGCAGCCTAGGGATCACTGTAGGTCGTTGCTCCAGCAGATCCAATAGTTAGGGCCTTCGAAGTCAACGCCAGAAGCATAAAACACAATATAAATACAACAGTTTTTCCATCGTATAAAAGGATTAATTGTAACCAGAGAGAAGATGATGGTCATTTCTACGTTCCGGGCAACCTAGGCTTCACTCTAGGGGGTTGCTCCACCAGATCGAACAGTTAGGGACTTAGAATTCGACGCCACAAGCATAAACTACAACATAAGTACAACAGTTTTTCCATCGTATTACAGGAATAATTGCAACGAGTGTGAAAGTTATGGCCATTTCTACGTTCCGGGCAACCTCGGCTACACTCTAGGGCATTGCTCCACCAGATCGAATATTTAGGTTCATATAAGTCAGCGCCCGAACCATAAAATACAATAAAGATGCAATAGTTTTTCCATCGTATAACATGAATAATTGCAACCAGTGTGAAGGTAATTTTCTTTTCTATGTTCCGGGCAACCTAGACTTCACTCTAGGTCATTGCTCCACCACATCGAATAGCTACGGCCATATAAGTCAACGCGAGAAGCATAAAATACGATATAAATACAATAGTTTTTCCATCGTATAACAGGAAAGCTGCAACCAGTATGAAAGTAATGGTCACTTCTACGTTCCGGGCAATCTAGGCTTCACTCTAGAGCGTTGCTCCACCAGATCGAACAGTTAGGGCCTTAGAAGTCAACGCCCGAAGCATAAAATACAAAATAAATAGAACAGTTTTTCCATTGTATAAAACGAATAATTGCAACCACTGTGAAAGTTATGGTCATTTCTACGTTCTGGGCAACCTAGGTTTCACTCTTGGGCGTTACTCCACCACATCGGATAGCTACGGCCTTAGATGTCAACTCCAGAAGCATAAAGCACAATAAAAATACAACAGCCTTTCCATCGTATAAAATGCATGATTGCAAACAGTGTGAAAGTTATGGTCATTTCTACGTTCCAGGCAACCTAGGCTTAACTCCAGGGCGTTGCTCCACCAGATCGAATAGTTAGGGACATTGAATACAACGCCAGAAGCATAAAATACAATAAAAATGCAACAGTTTTTCCATCGTATAACGGGAAAGCTGCAACGAGTGTGAAAGTACTAGTCATTTCCATGTTCCGGGTAACCTAGGCTTCACCATAGGGCGTTGCTCCATCAGATCAAATAGCTAGGGAGTTAGAATTCAACGCCAGAAGAATAAAATACAACATAAGTGCAACAGTTTTTCCATCGTATAAAATGTATAATTGCAAGCAGTGTGAAAGTAATAGCCATTTCTACGTTGCGGGCATCCTAGACTTAACTCTGAGGCATTGCTACACCAGATCGAATACATAGGGCCTTAGAAGTCAATGCCAGTGGCATAAAATACAAAATAAATACAACAGTTTTTCCCTTGTATAACAGGAATAATTGCAAACAGTGTGAAAGGTATGGTCATTTCTACGTTGCGGGCATCCAAGGCTTCACTCTAGGGCATTGCTCCACCACATCGAATAGCTACGGCCTTAGAAGTCAACGCCATAACTATAAAAAACAATATAAATACAACAGTTTTTCCATTGTATAAAATGAATAATTGCAAACAGTGTGGAGGTAATGGTCATTTCTACTTTCCGGGCAACCTAGGCTTCACTCTAGAGCGCTTCTCCACCACATCGAATAGCTACGCCCTTAGAAGTCAACGCCTGAAGCATAAAATATAATATAAGTACAACAGTTTTTCCATCGTATAAAACGAATAATTGCAACCAGTGTGAAAGTAATGGTCATATCTACGTTCCGGGCAATCTAGGCTTGAATCTAGGGCGTTACTCCACCAGATCGAAGAGGTAGGGCCATAGAAGTCAATGCCCGAAGCATAAAATACGTTAAAGATATAACAGTATTTCCATCGTATAACAGGAGTAATTGCAACCAGTATGAAGGTTATGGTAATTTCAACGTACGGGGCAACCTAGGCTTCACTCGAGGGCGTTGCTCCACCAGATCGAAGAGGTAGGGCCATAGAAGTCAATGCCCGAAGCATAAAATACGATATAAATACAACAGTTTTTCCATCGTATACCGGGAATCATTGCAACCAGTGTGAAAGTGATGGTCATTTCCACGTTCCGGGCCACCTAGGCTTCACTCTATGGCGTTGGTCCACCAGATCCAATAGTTAGGGCCTAAGAACTCAACGCCAGAAGCATAAAATACGATAAAGATATAACAGTTTTTCCATCGTATAACAGGAGTGATTGCAACAAGTGTGAAAGTGATGGTCATTTCTACCTTCCAAGCAACCTAGGCTTCACTCTAGGGCGTTGCTCCACCAGATCGGATAGTTAGGGCCTTAGAAGTCAACGCCCGAAGCATAAAATACAATATAAATACAACAGTTTTTCCACCGTGTATCAGGAGTAACTGCAAACAGTGTGAATGTTATGGCCATTTCTACGTTTCGTGCAACATAGGCTTCACTCTAGGACGTTGCTCCACCACATCGAATAGCTACGGCCTTAGAAGTCAACGCCAGAAGCATAAAATACAATAAAAATCCAACAGTTTTTCCATCGTATAACAGGAATAATTCCAAACACTGTGAAGGTAATGGTCATTTCTACGATCCCGTCAACCTAGGCTTCACTCTAGGGCGTTGCTCGACCACATCGAATAGTTAGGGCCTTAAAAGTCAATGCCAGAAGCATAAAATACAATATAAATACAACAGTTCTTCCATCGTATAGCATGAATAATTGCAACCACTGTGAAAGTAATGGACATTTCTACGTTTCAGGCAGCCTAGGCTCCACTCTAGGGCGTTGCTCCACCAAATCGAATAGCTAGGGCCTTAGAAGTCAACGCCCGAAGCATAAAATACTATATAAATACAACAGCTTTTCCATTGTATAAAACGAATAATTGCAACCAGTGTGAATGTTATGGTCATTTCTACGTTCCGTGCAACCTAGGCTTCACTCCAGGGCGTTGCTCCACCACATCGAATAGTTAGGGCCTTAGAAGTCAACGCCAGAAACATAAAATACGATATATGTACAACAGTTTTTCCACCATATAAAACGAATAATTGCAACCAGTATGAAGGTAATGGTCATTTCTACGTTCCGGGCAACCTCGGCTTCACTCTAGGGCGGTGCTCCAACAGGTCGAATAGTTAGGGCCTTAGAAGTGAACGCAAGAAGCATAAAATACAAAATAAATACAACAGTTTTTCCATCGTATAACTGGAGTAATTGCAACCAGTGTGAAAGTAATGGTCATTTCTACGTTCCGGGCAACCTAGGCTTCACTCTAGGGCGTTGGTCCACCAGATCCAATAGTTAGGGCCTAAGAAGTCAACGCCAGGAGCACCAAGTACAAAATAAATACAACAGTTTTTCCATCGTATAAAACGAATAATTGCAACCAGTGTGAAAGTAATGGTCACTTCTACGTTCCGGGCAACCTAGGCTTCACTCTAGGGCGCTGTTCCACAAGATCGAATAGTTAGGGCCTAAAAAGTTAACGCCAGAAGCATAAAATACGATATTTGTACAAAAGTTTTTCCATCGTATATCACGAATAATTGCAACCAGTGTGAAAGTAATGGTCACTTCTACGTTCCGGGCAACCTAGGCTTCACTCTAGGGCGTTGCTCCACCAGATCGAATAGTTAGGGCCCAAGAAGTTAACGCCCGAAGCATAAAATACTATATAAATACAACAGTTTTTCCATCGTATACAATGAATAATTGCAAACATTGTGGTAGTAACGGTCATTTCTGCGTTCCGGGCAACCTAGTCTTGACTCTAGGGCGTTGCTCCACCAGATCGAATAGTAAGGGCCTTAGAAGTCAATGCCCGAACCATAAAATACGATAAAGATATAACAGTTTTTCCATCGTATAAAAGGAGTAATTGCAACAAGTGTGAAAGTGATGGTCATTTCCACGTTCCGGGCCACATAGGCTTCACTCTAGGGCGTTGGTCCACCTGATCGAACAGTTAGGGCCTAAGAAGTCAACGCCAGAAGCACCAAATACAAAATAAATACAACAGTTTTTCCATCGTATAAAACGAATAATTGCAATCAGTGTGAAAGTTATGGTCATATCTACGTTCCGGGCAATCTAGGCTTGAAACTAGGGCGTTGCTCCACCAGATCGAAGAGGTAGGGCCATAGAAGTCAATGCCCGCAGCATAAAATACAATATAAATACAACAGTTCTTCCATCGTATAACAGGAAAAATTGCAAACAGTGTGAAAGTTATGGTCATTTCTACGTTCCCGGCAACTTAGGCTTCACTCTAGGTCGTTGCTCCACCACATCGAATTGTTAGGGATTTAGAAGTCAACGCCAGAAGCATAAAATATAACATAAATACAACAGTTTTTCCACCGTATAACAGGAATAATTGCAACCAGTGTGAAAGATATGGTCATTTCACGTTCCGGGCAACCTAGGCTTCATTCTAGGGCGTTGGTCCGCCAGATCCAATAGTTAGGGCCTTAGAAGTCAACGCCCGCAGCATAAAATACAAAATAAATAGAACAGTTTTTCCATTGTATAGAACGAATAATTGCAACCAGTGTGAAAGTAATGGTCATTTCTGCGTTCCGGGCAACCTAGGCTTGACTCTAGGGCGGTGCTCCACCAGATTGAATAGTTAGGGCCTTAGAAGTCAACCCCCGAAGCATAAAATACAATATAAATACAACAGTTCTTCCATCGTATAACAGGAATAATTGCAAACAGTGTGAAAGTGATGGTCATTTCTACGTTCCTGGCAACCTACGCTTCAGTCTAGGGCGTTGGTCCACCAGATCCAATAGTGAGGGCCTTAGAAGTCAACGCCCGAAGCATAAAATACAAAATTAATAGAACAGCTTTTCCATTGTATAAAATGAATAATTGCAACCAGTGTGAAAGTTATGGTCATTTCTACGGTCCGTGCAACCTAGGTTTTGCTCCTGGGCGTTGTTCCACCACATCGAATAATTAGGGCCTTAGAAGTCAACCCCAGAAGCATAAAATACGGTTTAAATACAACAGTTTTTCCATCGTATAAAACGAATAATTGCAACCAGTATGAAAGTTATGGTCATTTCAACGTACGGGGCAACCTAGGGTTCACTCTAGGGCGTTGCAACACCAGATCGCAGAGGTAGGGCCATAGAAGTCAATGCCCGAAGCATAAAATACGATAAAGATATAACAGTTTTTCCATCGTATAACAGGAGTAATTGCAACAAGTGTGAAAATGATGGTCATTTCTACGTTCCGGGCAACCTTGGCTTCACTATAGGGCGTTGTTCCACCAGATCCAGTAGTTAGGGCCTAAGAAGTCACCGCCAGAAGCACCAAACACGAAATAAATACAACAGTTTTTCCATCGTATAAAACGAATAATTGCAACCAGTGTGAAAGTAATGGCCACTTCTACGTTCCGGGCAACCTAGGCTTCACCCTAGGGCGTTGCTCTACCAGATCGAATAGTTAGGGCCTAAGAAGTCAACGCCAGAAGCATAAAATACGATATATGTACAACAGTTTTTCCATCGTATATCACGAATAATTGCAACCAGTGTGAAAGTAATGGCCACTTCTACGTTCCGGCCATCCTAGACTTAACTCTGAGGTATCGCTCCACCAGATCGAATACATAGGGCCTTAGAAGTCAACGCCAGAAGCATAAAGTACAATAAAAATCCAACAGTTTGTTCATCTTATAACAGGAATAATTGCAACCAGTGTGAAAGTAATGGTCACTTCTACGTTCCGGGCAACCTAGGCTTCACTCTAGGGCGCTGTTCCACAAGATCGAACAGTTAGGGCCTAAAAAGTTAACGCCAGAAGCATAAAATACGATATATGTACAACAGTTTTTCCATCGTATATCACGAATAATTGCAACCAGTGTGAAAGTAATGGTCACTTCTACGTTCCGGGCAACCTAGGCTTCACTCTAGGGCGTTGCTCCACCAGATCGAATAGTTAGGGCCCAAGAAGTTAATGCCCGAAGCATAAAATACTATATAAATACAACAGTTTTTCCATCGTATACAATGAATAATTGCAAACATTGTGATAGTAACGGTCATTTCTGCGTTCCGGGCAACCTAGTCTTGACTCTAGGGCGTTGCTCCACCAGATCGAATAGTTAGGGCCTTAGAAGTCAATGCCCGAACCATAAAATACGATAAAGATATAACTGTTTTTCCATAGTATAAAAGGAGTAATTGCAACAAGTGTGAAAGTGATGGTCATTTCCACGTTCCGGGCCACCTAGGCTTCACTCTAGGGCGTTGGTCCACCTGATCGAACAGTTAGGGTCTAAGAAGTCAACGCCAGAAGCACCAAATACAAAATAAATACAACAGTTTTTCCATCGTATAAAACGAATAATTGCAATCAGTGTGAAAGATATGGTCATATCTACGTTCCGGGCAATCTAGGCTTGAAATTAGGGCGTTGCTCCACCAGGTCGAAGAGGTAGGGCCATAGAAGTCAATGCCCGAAGCATAAAATACGTTAAAGATATAACAGTATTTCCATCGTATAACAGGAGTAATTGCAACCAGTATGAAAGTTATGGTCATTTCAACGTACGGGGCAATCTAGGCTTCACTCTAGGGCGTTGCTCCACCAGATCGAAGAGGTAGGGCCATAGAAGTCAATGCCCGAAGCATAAAATACGTTAAAGATATAACAGTTTTTCCATCGTATAACAGGAGTAATTGCAACAAGTGTGTTAGTGATGGTCATTTCTACGTACGGAGCAATCTAGGCTTCACTCTAGGGCGTTGCTCCACCAGATCGAAGAGGTAGGGCCATAGAAGTCAATGCCCGAATCATAAAATACGTTAAAGATATAACAGTTTTTCCATCGTATAACAGGAGTAATTGCAACAAGTGTGTTAGTGATGGTCATTTCTACGTTCCGTGCAACCTAGGCTTCGCTCTAGGGCGTTGCTCCACCAAATCGAAAAGCTAGGGCCTTAGAAGTCAACGCCCGACGCATGAAATACAATAAAGATACATCTGTTTTTCCATCGTATAACAGGAATAATTGCAACCAGGTTGAAAGTGAGAGTCATTTCTACGTTCCGGGCGACCTAGGCTTCACACTGGGGCGTTGGTCCACCTGATCGAATAGTTAGGGCCTAAGAAGTCAACGCCAGAGGCATAAAATACAAAATAAATACAACAGTTTTTCCATCGTATAAAACGAATAATTGCAACCAGTGTGAAGGTAATGGTCATATCTACGTTCAGGGCAATCTAGGCTTGACTCTAGGACGTTACTCCACCAGATCGAAGAGGTAGGGCCATAGAAGTCAACGCCAGAAACATAAAATACAATAAAAATCCAAAAGTTTTTCTATTGTATAACAGGAATAATTCCAAACACTGTGAAGGTAATGGTTATTTCTACGCTCCCGTCAACCTAGGCTTCAGTCTAGGGCGTTGCTCCACCACATCGAATAGTTAGGGCCTTAAAAGTCAACGCCAGAAGCATAAAATACAATATAAATGCAACAATTTTTCCATCGTATACCGGGAATAATTGCAACCAGTGTGAAAGTGATGGTCATTTCCACGTTCCGGGCCACCTAGGCTTCACTCTAGGGCGTTGGTCCACCAGATCCAATAGTTAGGGCCTAAGAAGTCAACGCCAGAAGCACCAAATACAAAATAAATACAACAGCTTTTCCATCGTATAAAACGAATAATTTCAACCAGTGTGAAAGTAATGGTCACATCTACGTTCCGGGTAATCTAGGCTTCACTCGAGGGCGTTGCTCCACCAGATCGAAGAGGTAGGGCCATAGAAGTCAATGCCCGAAGCATAAAATACGTTAAAGATATAACAGTTTTTCCATCGTATAACAGGAGTAATTGCAACCAGTGTGAAAGTAATGGTCACTTCTACGTTACGGGCAACCTAGGCTTCACTCTAGGGCGTTGTTCCACCAGATCGAAGAGGTAGGGCCATAGAAGTCAATGCCCGAAGCATAAAATACGATAAAGATATAACAGTTTTTCCATCGTATAACAGGAGTAATTGCAACAAGTGTGGTAGTGATGGTCATTTCTACGTTCCGTGCAACCTAGGCTTCAGTCTAGGGCGTTGCTCCACCACATCGAATAGTTAGGGCCTTAAAAGTCAACGCCAGAAGCATAAAATACAATATAAATGCAACAATTTTTCCATCGTATACCGGGAATAATTGCAACCAGTGTGAAAGTGATGGTCATTTCCACGTTCCGCGCCACCTAGGCTTCACTCTAGGGCGTTGGTCCACCAGATCCAATAGTTAGGGCCTAAGAAGTCAACGCCAGAAGCACCAAATACAAAATAAATACAACAGTTTTTCCATCGTATAAAACGAATAATTTCAACCAGTGTGAAAGTAATGGTCACATCTACGTTCCGGGCAACCTAGGCTTCACTCTAGGGCGTTGTTCCACCAGATCGAAGAGGTAGGGCCATAGAAGTCAATGCCCGAAGCATAAAATACGATAAAGATATAACAGTTTTTCCATCGTATAACAGGAGTAATTGCAACAAGTGTGAAAGTGATGGTCATTTCTACGTTCCAAGCAACCTAGGCTTCACTCTAGGGCGTTGCTCCACCAGATCGAATAGTTAGGGCCTTAGAAGTCAACGCCCGAAGCATAAAATACAAAATAAATACAACAGTTTTTCCATTGTATAAAACGAATAATAGCAACCAGTGTCAAAGTAATGGTCATATCTACGTTCCGGGCAATCTAGGCTTGACGCTAGGGCGTTGCTCCACCAGATCGAAGAGGTAGGGCCATAGAAGTCAACGCCCGAAACATAAAATTCGATAAAGATATAACAGTTTTTCCATCGTATAAAATGAGTAATTGCAACAAGTGTGAAGGTAATGGTCATTTCTACGCTCCCGTCAACCTAGGCTTCACTCTAGGGTGTTGCTGCACCACATCCAATAGTTAGGGCCTTAAAAGTCAATGCCAGATGCATAAAATACAATATAAATGCAACAATTTTTAAGTCGTATCCCGGGAATAATTGCAACCAGTGTGAAAGTGATGGTCATTTCCACGTTCCGGGCCACCTAGGCTTCACTCTAGGGCGTTGGTCCACCAGATCCAATGGTTAGGGCCTAAGAAGTCAACGCCAGAAGCACTAAATACAAAATAAATACAACAGCTTTTCCATCGTATAAAACGAATAATTGCAACCAGTGTGAAAGTAATGGTCACATCTACGTTCCGGGCAATCTAGGCTTGAATCTAGGGCGTTGCTCCACCAGATCGAAGATGTACGGCCATAGAAGTCAACGCCCAAAGCATAAAATACGATAAATGTATAACAGTTTTTCCATCGTATAACAGGAGTAATTGCAACAAGTGTGATAGTGATGGTCATTTCTACGTTCCGGGCTACCTAGGCTTCACTATAGGGAGTTGCTCCACCAGATCGAATAGTTAGGGCCTTAGAAGTCAACGCCCGAAGCATAAAATACAATGAAGATACAACTGTTTTTCCACCGTATAGCAGGAATAATTGCAACCAGTGTGATGGTAATGGCCATTTCTACGTTCCGGGCGACCTAGACTTAGCTCTGAGGCTTCGCTCCACCAGATCGAAGAGTTAGGACCTTAGAAATCATCGCCAGAAGCTTAAAGTACAAAATAAATACAACAGTCTTTCCATCGTATAAAAAGTATAATTCCAACCAGTGTGAAAGTTATGGTCATATCTACGTTCCGTGCAACCTAGGCTACACTCAGGGGCGTTGGTCCACCTGATCGAATAGTTATGGCCTAAGAAGTCAACGCCAGAGGCATAAAATACAAAATAAATACAATAGTTTTTCCATCGTCTAAAACGAATAATTGCAACCAGTGCGAAAGTGGTCGCCATTTCTACGTTCCGGGCTACCTAGGCTTCACTATAGGGCGTTTCTCCACCAGATCGAATAGTTAGGGCCTTAGAAGTCAACGCCCGAAGCATAAAATACTATATAAGTACAACAGCTTTTCCATCGTATACAATGAATAATTGCAAACATTGTGATAGTAACGGTCATTTCTGCGTTCCGGGCAACCTAGGCTTGACTCTAGGGCGTTGCTCCACCAGATCGAATAGTTAGGGCCTTAGAAGTCAACGCCCGAAGCATAAAATACAAAATTAATAGAACAGCTTTTCCATTGTATAAAACGAATAATTGCAACCAGTGTGAAAGTTATGGTCATTTCTACGTTCCGTGCAACCTAGGCTTCACTCCAGGGCGTTGCTCCACCACATCGAATAGTTAGGGCCTTAGAAGGCAACGCCAGAAGCATAAAATACAGTTTAAATACAACAGTTTTTCCATCGTATAAAACGAATAATTGCAACCAGTACGAAAGTTATGGTCATTTCAACGTTCGGGGCAACCTAGGCTTCACTCTAGGGCGTTGCTCCACCAGATCGAAGAGGTAGGGCCATAGAAGTCAATGCCCGAAGCATAAAATACGATAAAGATATAACAGTTTTTCCATCGTATAACAGGAGTAATTGCAACAAGTGTGAAAGTGATGGTCATTTCCACGTTCCGGGCCACCTAGGCTTCACTCTAGGGCGTTGGTCCACCTGATCGAACAGTTAGGGCCTAAGAAGTCAACGCCAGAAGCACCAAATACAAAATAAATACAACAGTTTTTCCATCGTATAAAACGAAGAATTGCAATCAGTGTGAAAGATATGGTCATATCTACGTTCCGGGCAATCTAGGCTTGAAACTAGGGCGTTGCTCCACCAGGTCGAAGAGGTAGGGCCATAGAAGTCAATGCCCGAAGCATAAAATACGTTAAAGATATAACAGTATTTCCATCGTATAACAGGAGTAATTGCAACCAGTATGAAAGTTATGGTCATTTCAACGTACGGGGCAATCTAGGCATCACTCTAGGGCGTTGCTCCACCAGATCGAAGAGGTAGGGCCATAGAAGTCAATGCCCGAAGCATAAAATACGTTAAAGATATAACAGTTTTTCCATCGTATAACAGGAGTAATTGCAACAAGTGTGTTAGTGATGGTCATTTCTACGTACGGAGCAATCTAGGCTTCACTCTAGGGCGTTGCTCCACCAGATCGAAGAGGTAGGGCCATAGAAGTCAATGCCCGAAGCATAAAATACGTTAAAGATATAACAGTTTTTCCATCGTATAACAGGAGTAATTGCAACAAGTGTGTTAGTGATGGTCATTTCTACGTTCCGTGCAACCTAGGCTTCGCTCTAGGGCGTTGCTCCACCAAATCGAAAAGCTAGGGCCTTAGAAGTCAACGCCCGACGCATGAAATACAACAAAGATACATCTGTTTTTCCATCGTATAACAGGAATAATTGCAACCAGGTTGAAAGTGAGAGTCATTTCTACGTTCCGGGCGACCTAGGCTTCACACTGGGGCGTTGGTCCACCTGATCGAATAGTTAGGGCCTAAGAAGTCAACGCCAGAGGCATAAAATACAAAATAAATACAACAGTTTTTCCATCGTATAAAACGAATAATTGCAACCAGTGTGAAGGTAATGGTCATATCTACGTTCCGGGCAATCTAGGCTTGACTCTAGGACGTTACTCCACCAGATCGAAGAGGTAGGGCCATAGAAGTCAACGCCAGAAACATAAAATACAATAAAAATCCAACAGTTTTTCTATTGTATAACAGGAATAATTCCAAACACTGTGAAGGTAATGGTTATTTCTACGCTCCCGTCAACCTAGGCTTCAGTCTAGGGCGTTGCTCCACCACATCGAATAGTTAGGGCCTTAAAAGTCAACGCCAGAAGCATAAAATACAATATAAATGCAACAATTTTTCCATCGTATACCGGGAATAATTGCAACCAGTGTGAAAGTGATGGTCATTTCCACGTTCCGGGCCACCTAGGCTTCACTCTAGGGCGTTGGTCCACCAGATCCAATAGTTGGGGCCTAAGAAGTCAACGCCAGAAGCACCAAATACAAAATAAATACAACAGTTTTTCCATCGTATAAAACGAATAATTTCAACCAGTGTGAAAGTAATGGTCACATCTACGTTCCGGGCAATCTAGGCTTCACTCGAGGGCGTTGCTCCACCAGATCGAAGAGGTAGGGCCATAGAAGTCAATGCCCGAAGCATAAAATACGTTAAAGATATAACAGTTTTTCCATCGTATAACAGGAGTAATTGCAACCAGTGTGAAAGTAATGGTCACTTCTACGTTACGGGCAACCTAGGCTTCACTCTAGGGCGTTGTTCCACCAGATCGAAGAGGTAGGGCCATAGAAGTCAATGCCCGAAGCATAAAATACGATAAAGATATAACAGTTTTTCCATCGTATAACAGGAGTAATTGCAACAAGTGTGTTAGTGATGGTCATTTCTACGTTCCGTGCAACCTAGGCTTCGCTCTAGGGCGTTGCTCCACCAAATCGAAATGCTAGGGCCTTAGAAGTCAACGCCCGACGCATGAAATACAATAAAGATACATCTGTTTTTCCATCGTATAACAGGAATAATTGCAACAAGGTTGAAAGTGAGAGTCATTTCTACGTTCCGGGCGACCTAGGCTTCACACTGGGGCGTTGGTCCACCTGATCGAATAGTTAGGGCCTAAGAAGTCAACGCCAGAGGCATAAAATACAAAATAAATACAACAGTTTTTCCATCGTATAAAACGAATAATTGCAACCAGTGTGAAGGTAATGGTCATATCTACGTTCCGGGCAATCTAGGCTTGACTCTAGGACGTTACTCCACCAGATCGAAGAGGTAGGGCCATAGAAGTCAACGCCAGAAACATAAAATACAATAAAAATCCAACAGTTTTTCTATTGTATAACAGGAATAATTCCAAACACTGTGAAGGTAATGGTTATTTCTACGCTCCCGTCAACCTAGGCTTCAGTCTAGGGCGTTGCTCCACCACATCGAATAGTTAGGGCCTTAAAAGTCAACGCCAGAAGCATAAAATACAATATAAATGCAACAATTTTTCCATCGTATACCGGGAATAATTGCAACCAGTGTGAAAGTGATGGTCATTTCCACGTTCCGCGCCACCTAGGCTTCACTCTAGGGCGTTGGTCCACCAGATCCAATAGTTAGGGCCTAAGAAGTCAACGCCAGAAGCACCAAATACAAAATAAATACAACAGTTTTTCCATCGTATAAAACGAATAATTTCAACCAGTGTGAAAGTAATGGTCACATCTACGTTCCGGGCAACCTAGGCTTCACTCTAGGGCGTTGTTCCACCAGATCGAAGAGGTAGGGCCATAGAAGTCAATGCCCGAAGCATAAAATACGATAAAGATATAACAGTTTTTCCATCGTATAACAGGAGTAATTGCAACAAGTGTGAAACTGATGGTCATTTCTACGTTCCAAGCAACCTAGGCTTCACTCTAGGGCGTTGCTCCACCAGATCGAATAGTTAGGGCCTTAGAAGTCAACGCCCGAAGCATAAAATACAAAATAAATACAACAGTTTTTCCATTGTATAAAACGAATAATTGCAACCAGTGTCAAAGTAATGGTCATATCTACGTTCCGGGCAATCTAGGCTTGACGCTAGGGCGTTGCTCCACCAGATCGAAGAGGTAGGGCCATAGAAGTCAACGCCCGAAACATAAAATTCGATAAAGATATAACAGTTTTTCCATCGTATAAAATGAGTAATTGCAACAAGTGTGAAGGTAATGGTCATTTCTACGCTCCCGTCAACCTAGGCTTCACTCTAGGGTGTTGCTGCACCACATCCAATAGTTAGGGCCTTAAAAGTCAATGCCAGATGCATAAAATACAATATAAATGCAACAATTTTTAACTCGTATCCCGGGAATAATTGCAACCAGTGTGAAAGTGATGGTCATTTCCACGTTCCGGGCCACCTAGGCATCACTCTAGGGCGTTGGTCCACCAGATCCAATAGTTAGGGCCTAAGAAGTCAACGCCAGAAGCACTAAATACAAAATAAATACAACAGCTTTTCCATCGTATAAAACGAATAATTGCAACCAGTGTGAAAGTAATGGTCACATCTACGTTCCGGGCAATCTAGGCCTGAATCTAGGGCGTTGCTCCACCAGATCGAAGATGTACGGCCATAGAAGTCAACGCCCAAAGCATAAAATACGATAAATGTATAACAGTTTTTCCATCGTATAACAGGAGTAATTGCAACAAGTGTGATAGTGATGGTCATTTCTACGTTCCGTGCAACCTAGGCTTCACTCTAGGGCGTTGTTCCACCAAATCGAATAGCTAGGGCCTTAGAAGTCAACGCCCGACGCATAAAATACAATAAAGATAAATCTGTTTTTCCATCGGATAACAGGAATAATTGCAACCAGATTGATAGTGATGGTCATTTCTACGTTCCGGGCTACCTAGGCTTCACTATAGGGAGTTGCTCCACCAGATCGAATAGTTAGGGCCTTAGAAGTCAACGCCCGAAGCATAAAATACAATGAAGATACAACTGTTTTTCCACCGTATAGCAGGAATAATTGCAACCAGTGTGATGGTAATGGTCATTTCTACGTTCCGGGCGACCTAGACTTAGCTCTGAGGCTTCGCTCCACCAGATCGAAGAGTTAGGACCTTAGAAATCATCGCCAGAAGCTTAAAGTACAAAATAAATACAACAGTCTTTCCATCGTATAAAAAGTATAATTGCAACCAGTGTGAAAGTTATGGTCATATCTACGTTCCGTGCAACCTAGGCTACACTCAGGGGCGTTGGTCCACCTGATCGAATAGTTAGGGCCTAAGAAGTCAACGCCAGAGGCATAAAATACAAAATAAATACAATAGTTTTTCCATCGTCTAAAACGAATAATTGCAACCAGTGCGAAAGTGGTCGCCATTTCTACGTTCCGGGCTACCTAGGCTTCACTATAGGGCGTTTCTCCACCAGATCGAATAGTTAGCGCCTTAGAAGTCAACGCCCGAAGCATTAAATACAAAATTAATAGAACAGTTTTTCCATTGCATAAAACGAATAATTGCAACCAGTGTGAAAGTTATGGTCATATCTACGTTCCGGGCAACCTAGGCTACACTCTAGGGCGTTGCTCCACCAAATCGAATAGCTAGGGCCTTAGAAGTCAACGCCCGAAGCATAAAATACTATATAAATACAACAGCTTTTCCATCGTATACAATGAATAATTGCAAACATTGTGATAGTAACGGTCATTTCTGCGTTCCGGGCAACCTAGGCTTGACTCTAGGGCGTTGCTCCACCAGATCGAATAGTTAGGGCCTTAGAAGTCAACGCCCGAAGCATAAAATACAAAATTAATAGAACAGCTTTTCCATTGTATAAAACGAATAATTGCAACCAGTGTGAAAGTTATGGTCATTTCTACGTTCCGTGCAACCTAGGCTTCACTCCAGGGCGTTGCTCCACCACATCGAAAAGCTAGGGCCTTAGAAGTCAACGCCCGACGCATGAAATACAACAAAGATACATCTGTTTTTCCATCGTATAACAGGAATAATTGCAACCAGGTTGAAAGTGAGAGTCATTTCTACGTTCCGGGCGACCTAGGCTTCACACTGGGGCGTTGGTCCACCTGATCGAATAGTTAGGGCCTAAGAAGTCAACGCCAGAGGCATAAAATACAAAATAAATACAACAGTTTTTCCATCGTATAAAACGAATAATTGCAACCAGTGTGAAGGTAATGGTCATATCTACGTTCCGGGCAATCTAGGCTTGACTCTAGGACGTTACTCCACCAGATCGAAGAGGTAGGGCCATAGAAGTCAACGCCAGAAACATAAAATACAATAAAAATCCAACAGTTTTTCTATTGTATAACAGGAATAATTCCAAACACTGTGAAGGTAATGGTTATTTCTACGCTCCCGTCAACCTAGGCTTCAGTCTAGGGCGTTGCTCCACCACATCGAATAGTTAGGGCCTTAAAAGTCAACGCCAGAAGCATAAAATACAATATAAATGCAACAATTTTTCCATCGTATACCGGGAATAATTGCAACCAGTGTGAAAGTGATGGTCATTTCCACGTTCCGCGCCACCTAGGCTTCACTCTAGGGCGTTGGTCCACCAGATCCAATAGTTAGGGCCTAAGAAGTCAACGCCAGAAGCACCAAATACAAAATAAATACAACAGTTTTTCCATCGTATAAAACGAATAATTTCAACCAGTGTGAAAGTAATGGTCACATCTACGTTCCGGGCAACCTAGGCTTCACTCTAGGGCGTTGTTCCACCAGATCGAATAGTTAGGGCCTAAGAAGTCAACGCCAGAAGCATAAAATACGATATATGTACCACAGTTTCTCTATCGTATATCACGAATAATTGCAACCAGTGTGAAAGTAGTGGTCACTGCTACGTTCCGGGCATCCTAGACTCAACTCTGAGGAATCGCTCCACCAGATCGAATACATAGGGCCTTAGAAGTCAACGCCCGAAGCATAAAATACTATATAAATACAACAGTTTTTCCATCCTATACAATGAATAATTGCAAGCATTGTGATAGTAACGGTCATTTCTGCGTTCCGGGCAACCTCGTCTTGACTCTAGGGCGTTGCTCCACCAGATCGAATAGTTAGGGCCTTAGAAGTCAACGCCCGATGCATAAAATACAATATAAATACAACAGGTCTTCCGTCGTATAACAGGAATAATTGCAAACAGTGTGAAAGTGATGGTCATTTCTACGGTCCGTGCAACCTAGGTTTCGCTCCAGGGCGTTGCTCCACCACATCGAATAGTTAGGGCCTTAGAAGTCAACGCCAGAAGCATAAAATACAGTTTAAATACAAGAGTTTTTCCATCGTATAAAACGAATAATTGCAACCAGTATGAGAGTTATGGTCATTTCAACGTACGGAGCAACCTAGGCTTCACTCTAGGGCAATGCTCCACCAGATCGAAGAGGTAGGGCCATAGAAGTCAATGCCCGAAGCATAATATACGATAAAGATATAACAGTTTTTCCATCGTATAACAGGAGTCATTACAACAAGTGTGAAAATGATGGTCATTTCTACGTTCCGGGCAACCTAGGCTTCACTCTAGGGCGTTGTTCCACCAAATCGAATAGCTAGGGCCTTAGAAGTCAACGCCCGACGCATAAAATACAATAAAGATAAATCTGTTTTTCCATCGGATAACAGGAATAATTGCAACCAGATTGATAGTGATGGTCATTTCTACGTTCCGGGCTACCTAGGCTTCACTATAGGGAGTTGCTCCACCAGATCGAATAGTTAGGGCCTTAGAAGTCAACGCCCGAAGCATAAAATACTATATAAATACAACAGTTTTTCCATCCTATACAATGAATAATTGCAAGCATTGTGATAGTAACGGTCATTTCTGCGTTCCGGGCAACCTCGTCTTGACTCTAGGGCGTTGCTCCACCAGATCGAATAGTTAGGGCCTTAGAAGTCAACGCCCGATGCATAAAATACAATATAAATACAACAGGTCTTCCGTCGTATAACAGGAATAATTGCTAACAGTGTGAAAGTGATGGTCATTTCTACGTTCCGTGCAACCTAGGCTTCACTCCAGGGCGTTGCTCCACCACATCGAATAGTTAGGGCCTTAGAAGTCAACGCCAGAAGCATAAATTACAGTTTAAATACAACAGTTCTTCCATCGTATAACAGGAATAATTGCAACCAGTGTGAAGGATATGGTCTTGTCTATGTTCCGGGCAACCTAGGCTTCACTCTAGTGCGTTGCTCGTCCAGATCGAATAGTTAGTGCCTTAGAAGTCAACGCCCGAAGCATAAAATAGAAAATATAGAGAACAGTTTTTCCATCGTATAACAGGAATAATTGCAACCAGTGTGAAAGATATGGTCATTTCACGTTCCGTGCTACCTAGGCTTCACTCTAGGGCGTTGGTCCACCAGATCCAATAGTCAGGGCCTAAGAAGTCAACGCCAGGAGCACCAAATACAAAATAAATACAACAGTTTTTCCATCGTATAAAACGAATAATTGCAACCAGTGTGAAAGTAATGGTCACTTCTACGTTCCGGGCAACCTAGGCTTCACTCTAGGGCGTTGTTCCACCAGATCGAAGAGGTAGGGCCATAGAAGTCAATGCCCGAAGCATAAAATACGATAAAGATATAACAGTTTTTCCATCGTATAACAGGAGTAATTGCAACAAGTGTGAAAGTGATGGTCATTTCTACGTTCCAAGCAACCTAGGCTTCACTCTAGGGCGTTGCTCCACCAGATCGAATAGTTAGGGCCTTAGAAGTCAACGCCCGAAGCATAAAATACAAAATAAATACAACAGTTTTTCCATTGTATAAAACGAATAATTGCAACCAGTGTCAAAGTAATAGTCATATCTACGTTCCGGGCAATCTAGGCTTGACGCTAGGGCGTTGCTCCACCAGATCGAAGAGGTAGGGCCATAGAAGTCAACGCTCAAAGCATAAAATACGATAAAAGTATAACAGTTTTTCCATCGTATAACAGGAGTAATTGCAACAAGTGTGAAAGTGATGATCATTTCTACGTTCCGGGTAACCTAGGCTTCACTCTAGGGAGTTGCTCCGCCAGATAGAATAGCTAGGGCCTTAGAAGTCAACGCCAGAAGCATAAAGGACAATAAAAATGCAACAGCTTTTCCATCGTATAAAAGGGATAATTGCAACCAGTGTGAAGGTAATGGTCATTTCTACGCTCCCGTCAACCTAGGCTTCACTCTAGGGCGTTGCTCCACCACATCGAATAGTTAGGGCCTTAAAAGTCAACGCCAGAAGCATAAAATACAATATAAATACAACAATTTTTAACTCGTATCCCGGGAATAATTGCAACCAGTGTGAAAGTGATGGTCATTTCCACGTTCCGGGCCACCTAGGCTTCACTCTAGGGCGTTGGTCCACCAGATCCAATAGTTAGGGCCTAAGAAGTCAACGCCAGAAGCACTAAATACAAAATAAATACAACAGCTTTTCCATCGTATAAAACGAATAATTGCAACCAGTGTGAAAGTAATGGTCACATCTACGTTCCGGGCAATCTAGGCTTGAATCTAGGGCGTTGCTCCACCAGATCGAAGAGGTACGGCCATAGAAGTCAACGCCCAAAGCATAAAATACGATAAAAGTATAACAGTTTTTCTATCGTATAACAGGAGTAATTGCAACAAGTGTGTTAGTGATGGTCATTTCTACGTTCCGTGCAACCTAGGCTTCGCTCTAGGGCGTTGCTCCACCAAATCGAAAAGCTAGGGCCTTAGAAGTCAACGCCCGACGCATGAAATACAACAAAGATACATCTGTTTTTCCATCGTATAACAGGAATAATTGCAACCAGGTTGAAAGTGAGAGTCATTTCTACGTTCCGGGCGACCTAGGCTTCACACTGGGGCGTTGGTCCACCTGATCGAATAGTTAGGGCCTAAGAAGTCAACGCCAGAGGCATAAAATACAAAATAAATACAACAGTTTTTCCATCGTATAAAACGAATAATTGCAACCAGTGTGAAGGTAATGGTCATATCTACGTTCCGGGCAATCTAGGCTTGACTCTAGGACGTTACTCCATCAGATCGAAGAGGTAGGGCCATAGAAGTCAACGCCAGAAACATAAAATACAATAAAAATCCAACAGTTTTTCTATTGTATAACAGGAATAATTCCAAACACTGTGAAGGTAATGGTTATTTCTACGCTCCCGTCAACCTAGGCTTCAGTCTAGGGCGTTGCTCCACCACATCGAATAGTTAGGGCCTTAAAAGTCAACGCCAGAAGCATAAAATACAATATAAATGCAACAATTTTTCCATCGTATACCGGGAATAATTGCAACCAGTGTGAAAGTGATGGTCATTTCCACGTTCCGGGCCACCTAGGCTTCACTCTAGGGCGTTGGTCCACCAGATCCAATAGTTGGGGCCTAAGAAGTCAACGCCAGAAGCACCAAATACAAAATAAATACAACAGTTTTTCCATCGTATAAAACGAATAATTTCAACCAGTGTGAAAGTAATGGTCACATCTACGTTCCGGGCAATCTAGGCTTCACTCGAGGGCGTTGCTCCACCAGATCGAAGAGGTAGGGCCATAGAAGTCAATGCCCGAAGCATAAAATACGTTAAAGATATAACAGTTTTTCCATCGTATAACAGGAGTAATTGCAACCAGTGTGAAAGTAATGGTCACTTCTACGTTACGGGCAACCTAGGCTTCACTCTAGGGCGTTGTTCCACCAGATCGAAGAGGTAGGGCCATAGAAGTCAATGCCCGAAGCATAAAATACGATAAAGATATAACAGTTTTTCCATCGTATAACAGGAGTAATTGCAACAAGTGTGTTAGTGATGGTCATTTCTACGTTCCGTGCAACCTAGGCTTCGCTCTAGGGCGTTGCTCCACCAAATCGAAATGCTAGGGCCTTAGAAGTCAACGCCCGACGCATGAAATACAATAAAGATACATCTGTTTTTCCATCGTATAACAGGAATAATTGCAACCAGGTTGAAAGTGAGAGTCATTTCTACGTTCCGGGCGACCTAGGCTTCACACTGGGGCGTTGGTCCACCTGATCGAATAGTTAGGGCCTAAGAAGTCAACGCCAGAGGCATAAAATACAAAATAAATACAACAGTTTTTCCATCGTATAAAACGAATAATTGCAACCAGTGTGAAGGTAATGGTCATATCTACGTTCCGGGCAATCTAGGCTTGACTCTAGGACGTTACTCCACCAGATCGAAGAGGTAGGGCCATAGAAGTCAACGCCAGAAACATAAAATACAATAAAAATCCAACAGTTTTTCTATTGTATAACAGGAATAATTCCAAACACTGTGAAGGTAATGGTTATTTCTACGCTCCCGTCAACCTAGGCTTCAGTCTAGGGCGTTGCTCCACCACATCGAATAGTTAGGGCCTTAAAAGTCAACGCCAGAAGCATAAAATACAATATAAATGCAACAATTTTTCCATCGTATACCGGGAATAATTGCAACCAGTGTGAAAGTGATGGTCATTTCCACGTTCCGCGCCACCTAGGCTTCACTCTAGGGCGTTGGTCCACCAGATCCAATAGTTAGGGCCTAAGAAGTCAACGCCAGAAGCACCAAATACAAAATAAATACAACAGTTTTTCCATCGTATAAAACGAATAATTTCAACCAGTGTGAAAGTAATGGTCACATCTACGTTCCGGGCAACCTAGGCTTCACTCTAGGGCGTTGTTCCACCAGATCGAAGAGGTAGGGCCATAGAAGTCAATGCCCGAAGCATAAAATACGATAAAGATATAACAGTTTTTCCATCGTATAACAGGAGTAATTGCAACAAGTGTGAAACTGATGGTCATTTCTACGTTCCAAGCAACCTAGGCTTCACTCTAGGGCGTTGCTCCACCAGATCGAATAGTTAGGGCCTTAGAAGTCAACGCCCGAAGCATAAAATACAAAATAAATACAACAGTTTTTCCATTGTATAAAACGAATAATTGCAACCAGTGTCAAAGTAATGGTCATATCTACGTTCCGGGCAATCTAGGCTTGACGCTAGGGCGTTGCTCCACCAGATCGAAGAGGTAGGGCCATAGAAGTCAACGCCCGAAACATAAAATTCGATAAAGATATAACAGTTTTTCCATCGTATAAAATGAGTAATTGCAACAAGTGTGAAGGTAATGGTCATTTCTACGCTCCCGTCAACCTAGGCTTCACTCTAGGGTGTTGCTGCACCACATCCAATAGTTAGGGCCTTAAAAGTCAATGCCAGATGCATAAAATACAATATAAATGCAACAATTTTTAACTCGTATCCCGGGAATAATTGCAACCAGTGTGAAAGTGATGGTCATTTCCACGTTCCGGGCCACCTAGGCATCACTCTAGGGCGTTGGTCCACCAGATCCAATAGTTAGGGCCTAAGAAGTCAACGCCAGAAGCACTAAATACAAAATAAATACAACAGCTTTTCCATCGTATAAAACGAATAATTGCAACCAGTGTGAAAGTAATGGTCACATCTACGTTCCGGGCAATCTAGGCCTGAATCTAGGGCGTTGCTCCACCAGATCGAAGATGTACGGCCATAGAAGTCAACGCCCAAAGCATAAAATACGATAAATGTATAACAGTTTTTCCATCGTATAACAGGAGTAATTGCAACAAGTGTGATAGTGATGGTCATTTCTACGTTCCGTGCAACCTAGGCTTCACTCTAGGGCGTTGTTCCACCAAATCGAATAGCTAGGGCCTTAGAAGTCAACGCCCGACGCATAAAATACAATAAAGATAAATCTGTTTTTCCATCGGATAACAGGAATAATTGCAACCAGATTGATAGTGATGGTCATTTCTACGTTCCGGGCTACCTAGGCTTCACTATAGGGAGTTGCTCCACCAGATCGAATAGTTAGGGCCTTAGAAGTCAACGCCAGAAGCATAAAATACAGTTTAAATACAAGAGTTTTTCCATCGTATAAAACGAATAATTGCAACCAGTATGAGAGTTATGGTCATTTCAACGTACGGAGCAACCTAGGCTTCACTCTAGGGCAATGCTCCACCAGATCGAAGAGGTAGGGCCATAGAAGTCAATGCCCGAAGCATAATATACGATAAAGATATAACAGTTTTTCCATCGTATAACAGGAGTCATTACAACAAGTGTGAAAATGATGGTCATTTCTACGTTCCGGGCAACCTAGGCTTCACTCTATGGCGTTGTTCCACCAGATCCAATAGTTAGGGCCTAAGAAGTCACCGCCAGAAGCACCAAATACAAAATAAATACAACAGTTTTTCCATCGTATAAAACGAATAATTGCATCCAGTGTGAAAGTAATGGCCACTTCTACATCCCGGGCAACCTAGGCTTCACCCTAGGGCGTTGCGCTACCAGATCGAATAGTTAGGGCCTAAGAAGTCAACGCCAGAAGCATAAAATACGATATATGTACCACAGTTTCTCTATCGTATATCACGAATAATTGCAACCAGTGTGAAAGTAGTGGTCACTGCTACGTTCCGGGCATCCTAGACTCAACTCTGAGGAATCGCTCCACCAGATCGAATACATAGGGCCTTAGAAGTCAACGCCCGAAGCATAAAATACTATATAAATACAACAGTTTTTCCATCCTATACAATGAATAATTGCAAGCATTGTGATAGTAACGGTCATTTCTGCGTTCCGGGCAACCTCGTCTTGACTCTAGGGCGTTGCTCCACCAGATCGAATAGTTAGGGCCTTAGAAGTCAACGCCCGATGCATAAAATACAATATAAATACAACAGGTCTTCCGTCGTATAACAGGAATAATTGCAAACAGTGTGAAAGTGATGGTCATTTCTACGGTCCGTGCAACCTAGGTTTCGCTCCAGGGCGTTGCTCCACCACATCGAATAGTTAGGGCCTTAGAAGTCAACGCCAGAAGCATAAAATACAGTTTAAATACAAGAGTTTTTCCATCGTATAAAACGAATAATTGCAACCAGTATGAGAGTTATGGTCATTTCAACGTACGGAGCAACCTAGGCTTCACTCTAGGGCAATGCTCCACCAGATCGAAGAGGTAGGGCCATAGAAGTCAATGCCCGAAGCATAATATACGATAAAGATATAACAGTTTTTCCATCGTATAACAGGAGTCATTACAACAAGTGTGAAAATGATGGTCATTTCTACGTTCCGGGCAACCTAGGCTTCACTCTAGGGCGTTGTTCCACCAAATCGAATAGCTAGGGCCTTAGAAGTCAACGCCCGACGCATAAAATACAATAAAGATAAATCTGTTTTTCCATCGGATAACAGGAATAATTGCAACCAGATTGATAGTGATGGTCATTTCTACGTTCCGGGCTACCTAGGCTTCACTATAGGGAGTTGCTCCACCAGATCGAATAGTTAGGGCCTTAGAAGTCAACGCCCGAAGCATAAAATACTATATAAATACAACAGTTTTTCCATCCTATACAATGAATAATTGCAAGCATTGTGATAGTAACGGTCATTTCTGCGTTCCGGGCAACCTCGTCTTGACTCTAGGGCGTTGCTCCACCAGATCGAATAGTTAGGGCCTAAGAAGTCAACGCCAGAGGCATAAAATACAAAATAAATACAACAGTTTTTCCATCGTATAAAACGAATAATTGCAACCAGTGTGAAGGTAATGGTCATATCTACGTTCCGGGCAATCTAGGCTTGACTCTAGGACGTTACTCCACCAGATCGAAGAGGTAGGGCCATAGAAGTCAACGCCAGAAACATAAAATACAATAAAAATCCAACAGTTTTTCTATTGTATAACAGGAATAATTCCAAACACTGTGAAGGTAATGGTTATTTCTACGCTCCCGTCAACCTAGGCTTCAGTCTAGGGCGTTGCTCCACCACATCGAATAGTTAGGGCCTTAAAAGTCAACGCCAGAAGCATAAAATACAATATAAATGCAACAATTTTTCCATCGTATACCGGGAATAATTGCAACCAGTGTGAAAGTGATGGTCATTTCCACGTTCCGCGCCACCTAGGCTTCACTCTAGGGCGTTGGTCCACCAGATCCAATAGTTAGGGCCTAAGAAGTCAACGCCAGAAGCACCAAATACAAAATAAATACAACAGTTTTTCCATCGTATAAAACGAATAATTTCAACCAGTGTGAAAGTAATGGTCACATCTACGTTCCGGGCAACCTAGGCTTCACTCTAGGGCGTTGTTCCACCAGATCGAAGAGGTAGGGCCATAGAAGTCAATGCCCGAAGCATAAAATACGATAAAGATATAACAGTTTTTCCATCGTATAACAGGAGTAATTGCAACAAGTGTGAAAGTGATGGTCATTTCTACGTTCCAAGCAACCTAGGCTTCACTCTAGGGCGTTGCTCCACCAGATCGAATAGTTAGGGCCTTAGAAGTCAACGCCCGAAGCATAAAATACAAAATAAATACAACAGTTTTTCCATTGTATAAAACGAATAATTGCAACCAGTGTCAAAGTAATGGTCATATCTACGTTCCGGGCAATCTAGGCTTGACGCTAGGGCGTTGCTCCACCAGATCGAAGAGGTAGGGCCATAGAAGTCAACGCCCGAAACATAAAATTCGATAAAGATATAACAGTTTTTCCATCGTATAAAATGAGTAATTGCAACAAGTGTGAAGGTAATGGTCATTTCTACGCTCCCGTCAACCTAGGCTTCACTCTAGGGTGTTGCTGCACCACATCCAATAGTTAGGGCCTTAAAAGTCAATGCCAGATGCATAAAATACAATATAAATGCAACAATTTTTAACTCGTATCCCGGGAATAATTGCAACCAGTGTGAAAGTGATGGTCATTTCCACGTTCCGGGCCACCTAGGCATCACTCTAGGGCGTTGGTCCACCAGATCCAATAGTTAGGGCCTAAGAAGTCAACGCCAGAAGCACTAAATACAAAATAAATACAACAGCTTTTCCATCGTATAAAACGAATAATTGCAACCAGTGTGAAAGTAATGGTCACATCTACGTTCCGGGCAATCTAGGCCTGAATCTAGGGCGTTGCTCCACCAGATCGAAGATGTACGGCCATAGAAGTCAACGCCCAAAGCATAAAATACGATAAATGTATAACAGTTTTTCCATCGTATAACAGGAGTAATTGCAACAAGTGTGATAGTGATGGTCATTTCTACGTTCCGTGCAACCTAGGCTTCACTCTAGGGCGTTGTTCCACCAAATCGAATAGCTAGGGCCTTAGAAGTCAACGCCCGACGCATAAAATACAATAAAGATAAATCTGTTTTTCCATCGGATAACAGGAATAATTGCAACCAGATTGATAGTGATGGTCATTTCTACGTTCCGGGCTACCTAGGCTTCACTATAGGGAGTTGCTCCACCAGATCGAATAGTTAGGGCCTTAGAAGTCAACGCCAGAAGCATAAAATACAGTTTAAATACAAGAGTTTTTCCATCGTATAAAACGAATAATTGCAACCAGTATGAGAGTTATGGTCATTTCAACGTACGGAGCAACCTAGGCTTCACTCTAGGGCAATGCTCCACCAGATCGAAGAGGTAGGGCCATAGAAGTCAATGCCCGAAGCATAATATACGATAAAGATATAACAGTTTTTCCATCGTATAACAGGAGTCATTACAACAAGTGTGAAAATGATGGTCATTTCTACGTTCCGGGCAACCTAGGCTTCACTCTATGGCGTTGTTCCACCAGATCCAATAGTTAGGGCCTAAGAAGTCACCGCCAGAAGCACCAAATACAAAATAAATACAACAGTTTTTCCATCGTATAAAACGAATAATTGCATCCAGTGTGAAAGTAATGGCCACTTCTACATCCCGGGCAACCTAGGCTTCACCCTAGGGCGTTGCGCTACCAGATCGAATAGTTAGGGCCTAAGAAGTCAACGCCAGAAGCATAAAATACGATATATGTACCACAGTTTCTCTATCGTATATCACGAATAATTGCAACCAGTGTGAAAGTAGTGGTCACTGCTACGTTCCGGGCATCCTAGACTCAACTCTGAGGAATCGCTCCACCAGATCGAATACATAGGGCCTTAGAAGTCAACGCCCGAAGCATAAAATACTATATAAATACAACAGTTTTTCCATCCTATACAATGAATAATTGCAAGCATTGTGATAGTAACGGTCATTTCTGCGTTCCGGGCAACCTCGTCTTGACTCTAGGGCGTTGCTCCACCAGATCGAATAGTTAGGGCCTTAGAAGTCAACGCCCGATGCATAAAATACAATATAAATACAACAGGTCTTCCGTCGTATAACAGGAATAATTGCAAACAGTGTGAAAGTGATGGTCATTTCTACGGTCCGTGCAACCTAGGTTTCGCTCCAGGGCGTTGCTCCACCACATCGAATAGTTAGGGCCTTAGAAGTCAACGCCAGAAGCATAAAATACAGTTTAAATACAAGAGTTTTTCCATCGTATAAAACGAATAATTGCAACCAGTATGAGAGTTATGGTCATTTCAACGTACGGAGCAACCTAGGCTTCACTCTAGGGCAATGCTCCACCAGATCGAAGAGGTAGGGCCATAGAAGTCAATGCCCGAAGCATAATATACGATAAAGATATAACAGTTTTTCCATCGTATAACAGGAGTCATTACAACAAGTGTGAAAATGATGGTCATTTCTACGTTCCGGGCAACCTAGGCTTCACTCTAGGGCGTTGTTCCACCAAATCGAATAGCTAGGGCCTTAGAAGTCAACGCCCGACGCATAAAATACAATAAAGATAAATCTGTTTTTCCATCGGATAACAGGAATAATTGCAACCAGATTGATAGTGATGGTCATTTCTACGTTCCGGGCTACCTAGGCTTCACTATAGGGAGTTGCTCCACCAGATCGAATAGTTAGGGCCTTAGAAGTCAACGCCCGAAGCATAAAATACTATATAAATACAACAGTTTTTCCATCCTATACAATGAATAATTGCAAGCATTGTGATAGTAACGGTCATTTCTGCGTTCCGGGCAACCTCGTCTTGACTCTAGGGCGTTGCTCCACCAGATCGAATAGTTAGGGCCTTAGAAGTCAACGCCCGATGCATAAAATACAATATAAATACAACAGGTCTTCCGTCGTATAACAGGAATAATTGCTAACAGTGTGAAAGTGATGGTCATTTCTACGTTCCGTGCAACCTAGGCTTCACTCCAGGGCGTTGCTCCACCACATCGAATAGTTAGGGCCTTAGAAGTCAACGCCAGAAGCATAAATTACAGTTTAAATACAACAGTTCTTCCATCGTATAACAGGAATAATTGCAACCAGTGTGAAGGATATGGTCTTGTCTATGTTCCGGGCAACCTAGGCTTCACTCTAGTGCGTTGCTCGTCCAGATCGAATAGTTAGTGCCTTAGAAGTCAACGCCCGAAGCATAAAATAGAAAATATAGAGAACAGTTTTTCCATCGTATAACAGGAATAATTGCAACCAGTGTGAAAGATATGGTCATTTCACGTTCCGTGCTACCTAGGCTTCACTCTAGGGCGTTGGTCCACCAGATCCAATAGTCAGGGCCTAAGAAGTCAACGCCAGGAGCACCAAATACAAAATAAATACAACAGTTTTTCCATCGTATAAAACGAATAATTGCAACCAGTGTGAAAGTAATGGTCACTTCTACGTTCCGGGCAACCTAGGCTTCACTCTAGGGCGTTGTTCCACCAGATCGAAGAGGTAGGGCCATAGAAGTCAATGCCCGAAGCATAAAATACGATAAAGATATAACAGTTTTTCCATCGTATAACAGGAGTAATTGCAACAAGTGTGAAAGTGATGGTCATTTCTACGTTCCAAGCAACCTAGGCTTCACTCTAGGGCGTTGCTCCACCAGATCGAATAGTTAGGGCCTTAGAAGTCAACGCCCGAAGCATAAAATACAAAATAAATACAACAGTTTTTCCATTGTATAAAACGAATAATTGCAACCAGTGTCAAAGTAATAGTCATATCTACGTTCCGGGCAATCTAGGCTTGACGCTAGGGCGTTGCTCCACCAGATCGAAGAGGTAGGGCCATAGAAGTCAACGCTCAAAGCATAAAATACGATAAAAGTATAACAGTTTTTCCATCGTATAACAGGAGTAATTGCAACAAGTGTGAAAGTGATGATCATTTCTACGTTCCGGGTAACCTAGGCTTCACTCTAGGGAGTTGCTCCGCCAGATAGAATAGCTAGGGCCTTAGAAGTCAACGCCAGAAGCATAAAGGACAATAAAAATGCAACAGCTTTTCCATCGTATAAAAGGGATAATTGCAACCAGTGTGAAGGTAATGGTCATTTCTACGCTCCCGTCAACCTAGGCTTCACTCTAGGGCGTTGCTCCACCACATCGAATAGTTAGGGCCTTAAAAGTCAACGCCAGAAGCATAAAATACAATATAAATACAACAATTTTTAACTCGTATCCCGGGAATAATTGCAACCAGTGTGAAAGTGATGGTCATTTCCACGTTCCGGGCCACCTAGGCTTCACTCTAGGGCGTTGGTCCACCAGATCCAATAGTTAGGGCCTAAGAAGTCAACGCCAGAAGCACTAAATACAAAATAAATACAACAGCTTTTCCATCGTATAAAACGAATAATTGCAACCAGTGTGAAAGTAATGGTCACATCTACGTTCCGGGCAATCTAGGCTTGAATCTAGGGCGTTGCTCCACCAGATCGAAGAGGTACGGCCATAGAAGTCAACGCCCAAAGCATAAAATACGATAAAAGTATAACAGTTTTTCTATCGTATAACAGGAGTAATTGCAACAAGTGTGAAAGTCATGGTCATTTCTACGTTGCGGGCAACCTAGGCTTCACTCTTGGACGTAGCCCCACGAGATCGAATAGCTAGGAACTTAGAAGTCAACGCCAGAAGCATAAAATACAATAAAAATACAACATCTTTTCCATCGTATAGCATGAATAATTGCAACCACTGTGAAAGTAATGGACATTTCTACGTTTCAGGCAACCTAGGCTCCACTCTAGGGCGTTGCTCCACCAAATCGAATAGCTAGGGCCTTAGAAGTCAACGCCCGAAGCATAAAATACTATATAAATACAACAGTTTTTCCATCGTATACAATGAATAATTGCAAACATTGTGATAGTAACGGTCATTTCTGCGTTCCGGGCAACCTAGTCTTGACTCTAGGGCGTTGCTCCACCAGATCGAATAGTTAGGGCCTTAGAAGTCAGCGCCCGAAATATAAAATACAATATAAATACAACAGTTCTTCCATCGTATAAGACGAATAATTGCAACCAGTGTGAAAGTAATGGTCATATCTACGTTACGGGCAACCTAGGCTACACTCTAGGGCGTTGCTCCACCAAATCGAATAGCTAGGGCCTTAGAAGTCAACGCCCGAAGCATAAAATACTATATAAATACAACAGCTTTTCCATCGTATACAATGAATAATTGCAAACATTGTGATAGTAACGGTCATTTCTGCGTTCCGGGCAACCTAGGCTTGACTCTAGGGCGTTGCTCCACCAGATCGAATAGTTAGGGCCTTAGAAGTCAACGCCCGAAGCATAAAATACAAAATTAATACAACAGCTTTTCCATTGTATAAAACGAATAATTGCAACCAGTGTGAAAGTTATGGTCATTTCTACGTTCCGTGCAACCTAGGCTTCACTCCAGGGCGTTGCTCCACCACATCGAATAGTTAGGGCCTTAGAAGTCAACGCCAGAAGCATAAAATACAGTTTAAATACAACAGTTCTTCCATCGTATAAAACGAATAATTGCAACCAGTACGAAAGTTATGGTCATTTCAACGTTCGGGGCAACCTAGGCTTCACTCTAGGGCGTTGCTCCACCAGATCGAAGAGGCAGGGCCATAGAAGTCAATGCCCGAAGCATAAAATGCGATAAAGATATAACAGTTTTTCCACCGTATAACAGGAGTAATTGCATCAAGTGTGAAAGTGATGGTCATTTCTACGTTCCGGGCAACCCAGGCTTCACTCTAGGTCGTTGTTCCACCAGATCCAATAGTGAGGGCCTAAGAAGTCAACGCCAGAAGCACCAAATACAAAATAAATACAACAGTTTTTCCATCGTATAAGACGAATAATTGCAACCAGTGTGAAAGTAATGGTCATATCTACGTTACGGGCAATCTAGGCTTGAATCTAGGGCGTTGCTCCACCAGATCGAAGAGGTAGGGCCATAGAAGTCAATGCCCGAAGCATAAAATACGTTAAAGATATAACAGTATTTCCATCGTATAACAGGAGTAATTGCAACCAGTATGAAAGTTATGGTTATTTCAACGTACGGGGCAACCTAGGCTTCACTCTAGGGCGTTGCTCCACCAGATCGAAGAGGTAGGGCCATAGAAGTCAATGCCCGAAGCATTAAACACGTTAAAGATATAACAGTTTTTCCATCGTATAACAGGAGTAATTGCAACAAGTGTGATAGTGATGGTCATTTCTACGTTCCGTGCAACCTAGGCTTCACTCTAGGGCGTTGCTCCACCAAATCGAATAGCTAGGGCCTTAGAAGTCAACGCCCGACGCATAAAATACAATAAAGATAAATCTGTTTTTCCATCGTATAACAGGAATAATTGCAACCAGAGTGAAAGTGATGGTCATTTCTACGTTCCGGGCGACCTAGGCTACACTCTAGCGCGTTGCTGCACCTGATCGGATAGCTAGGGCCTTAGAAGTCAACGCCCGAAGCATAAAATACAAAATTAATAGAACAGTTTTTCCATTGTATAAAACGAATGATTGCAACCAGAGTGAAACTTATGGTCATTTCTGCGTTCCGGTCAGCCTAGGCCTCACTCTAGGGCGTTGCTCCACCACATCGAATAGTTAGGGCCTTAAAAGTGAATGCCAGACGGATAAAATACAATATCAGTACAACAGTTTTTCCATCGTATAAAATGAATAAATGCAAGCAGTGTGTAAGTAATGGTCCTTTCTACGTTCCGGGCAACCTAGGCATCACTGTAGGGCGTTGGTCCACCAGATCCAATAGTTGGGGCCTAAGAAGTCCACGCGAGAAGCACCAAATACAAAATAAATACAACAGTTTTTCCATCGTAAAAAACGAATAATTGCAACCAGTGTGATAGTAATGGGCATTTCTATGTTCCGTGCAACCTAGGCTTCACTCTAGGGCGTTGCTCCACCAGATCGGATAGCTAGGGCCTTAGAAGTCAACGCCAGAAGCATAAAATACAATATAAATACAACAGTTTTTCCATCGTATAGAATGAATAATTGCAAACATTGTGAAAGTAACGGTCATTTCTACTTTCCGGGCAACCTCGGCTTCACTCTAGGGCGTTGCTCCACCAGATCGAATAGTTAGGGCGTTAGAAGTCAACGCCAGATGCATAAAATACCATATAAATACAACAGTTTTTCCATAGTATAACAGGAATGATTGCAAACAGTGTGAAAGTGATGGTCATTTCTAAGTTCCTGGAAACCTAGGCTTCACTCTAGGGCGATGCTCCACCGGATCGAATATTTAGGGCCTAAGAAGTCAACGCCAGAAGCATAAAATACAATAAAAATACAACCGTTTTTCCATCGTATAGCATGAATAATTGAAACCAGAGTGAAAGTGATGGCCATTTCTACGTTCCGGGCGACCTAGGCTACACTCTAGGGCGTTGCTCCACCAGATCGGATAGCTAGGGCCTTAGAAGTCAACGCCCGAACCATAAAATACAAAATTAACAGAACAGCTTTTCCATTGTATAAAACGAATGATTGCAACCAGAGTGAAACTTATGGTCATTTCTACGATCCGTGCAACATAGGATGCACTCTAGGGCGTTGCTCCACCACATCGAATAGTTATGGCTTTAAAAGTCAATGCCAGAAGAATAAAATACAATATAAATACAGCAGTTTTTTCATCGTATATCAGGAATAATTGCAACAAGCGTAAAGGTAATGGTCACTTCTACGTTTCGGGCAATCTAGGCATCACTCCAGGGCGTTGCCCTACCAGATCGAATTGTTAGGGCCTTAGAAGTCAACGCCAGAAGCGTAAAATACAATATAAATACTACAGCTTTTCCATCGTATAAAACGGATAATTGCAACCAGTGTGAGAGTTATGGTCATTTCTACGTTCCGGGCAACCTAGGCTTTACTCTACGGCGTTGCTACACCAGATCGAATAGTTACGGCCTTAGAAGTCAATGCCAGAAGCATAAAATACAATAAAAATACAACAGTTTTTCCATCGTATAAAATGAATAATTGCAACCAGTGTGAAGCTAATGGTCATTTCTACGTTCCGGGCAGTCTAGACTTATCTCTAGGGCGTTGCTCCACCAGATGGAATAGTTAGGTCCTAAGAAGACAACGCCAGAAGCATAAAATACAATATAAATACAACAGCTTTTCCATCGTATAAAATCAATAATTGCAACCAGTGTGAAACTAATGGCCATTTCAACGTTACGTGCATCCTAGACTTAACCCTGAGGCATTGCTCCACCAGATCGAATAGATAGGGCCTTAGAAGTCAACGCCAGAAGCATAAAGTACAATAAAAATCCATCAGTTTTTCTATCGTATAACAGGAATAATTGCAAACAGTGTGAAGGTAATGGTCATTTCTACGTTCCGTGCAACATAGGCTGCACTCTAGGGCGTTGCTCCACCACATCGAATAGTCAGGGCCTTAAGAGTCAATGCCAGAAGAATAAAATACAGTATAAATACAACCGTTTTTCCATCGTATAGAATGAATAATTGCAAACATTGTGAAAGTAACGGCCATTTCTACGTTCCGGGCAACCTAGGCTTCACTCTAGGGCGATGCTCCACCGGATCGAACATATATAGGGCCTAAGAAGTCAACGCCAGAAGCATAAAATACAATAAAGATACGACAGTTTTTCCATCGTATAGCATGAATAATTGCAACCGGAGTGAAAGTAATGGTCATTTCTACGTTTCGGGCAACCTAGGCTTCTCTCTATGGCGTTGCTCCAGCAGACCGAATAGCTAGGGTCTTAGAAGTCAACGCCCGAAACATAAAATACAATATAAATACAACAGTTTTTCCACCGTATAACAGGAATAGTTGCAAACAGTGTGAAAGTGATGGCCATTTGTACGTTCCGGGCAACCTTGGCTTCATTCTAGGTCGTTGTTCTACCAGATGGAACAGTTAGGGCCTAAGAAGTCAACGCCAGAAGAATAAAATACAATATAAATACAACAGTTTTTCCATCGTTTACAATTAATGATTGCAGACATTGTGAAAGTAACGGTCATTTCTACGTTCCGGGCAACCTAGGCCTCACTCTAGGGCGATGCTCCACCGGATCGAATATTTAGGGCCTAAGAAGTCAACGCCAGATGCATAAAATACAATAAATATACAACAGTTTTTCCATAGTATAACAGGAATAATTGCAAACAGTGTGAGAGTAATGGTCATGTCTACGTTCCGGGCAATCTAGACTTCACTCTAGGGCGTTGCTCCACCAAATCAAATATTTAGGGCCTAAGAAGTCAACGCCACAAGCATAAAGTACAATAAAAATACAGCAGTTTTTTCATCGTATATCAGGAATAATTGCAACAAGCGTAAAGGTAATGGTCATTTCTACGTTCCGGGCAATCTGGGCATCACTCGCGGGCGTGGCCCTACCAGATCGAATTTTTAGGGCCTTAGAAGTCAACGCCAGGAGCATAAAATGCAATATAAATACTACAGTTTTTCCATCGTATAAAACGGATAATTGCAACCAGTGTGAGAGTTATGGTCATTTCTACGTTCCGGGCAACCTAGGCTTTACTCTAGGGCGTTGCTCCACCGAATCGAATATTTAGGGCCTAAGAAGTCAACGCCAGAAGCATAAAATACAATAAAAATACAACAGTTTTTCCATCGTATAACAGGAATAGTTGCAAACAGTGTGAAAGTGATGGCCATTTCTACGTTCCGGGCAACCTTGGCTCCATTCTAGGGCGTTCTTCCACCAGATCGAACAGCTAGGGCCTTAAAACTCAATGCCAGAAGAATAAAATAATATATAAATACAACAGTTTTTCCATCGTATAAAATGAATAATTGCAAACAGTGTGAAAGTATTAGTCATTACTACGTTCCGGGCAACCTAGGCTTCACTCTAGGGCGTTGCTCCACCACATCGAATATTTAGGGCCTAAGAAGTCAACGCCAGAAGCATAAAATACAATAAAAATCCAACAGTTTTTCCATCGCATAACAGGAATAATTGCAAACAGTGTGAAGGTAATAGTCATTTCTACGCTCCGGTAAACCTTGGCTTCACTCTAGGGCGTTGCTCTACCAGATCGAGTAGTTAGGGCCTTAGACGTCAACGCCAGAAGCATAAAATACAATAAAAATACAACAGTTTTTCCATCGTATAACAGGAATAGTTGCAAACAGTGTGAAAGTGATGGCCATTTCTACGTTCCGGGCAACCTAGGCCTCACGCTAGGGCGATGCACCACCGGATCGAATATTTAGAGCCTAAGAAGTCAACGCCAGGGGCATAAAATACAATAAAAATACAACAGTTTTTCCTTAGTATAACAGGAATAATTGCAAACAGTGTGAAAGTAATGGTCATTTCTACGTTCCGGGCAATCTAGACTTCACTCTAGGGCGTTGCTCCACCGAATCGAATATTTAGGGCCTAAGAAGTCAACGCCAGAAGCATAAAATACAATAAAAATACAACAGTTTTTCCATCGTATAGCATGAATAATTGAAACCAGTGTGAAAGTGATGGCCATTTCTACACTCCGGGCAACCTTGGCTTCATTCTAGGTCGTTGTTCTACCAGATGGAACAGTTAGGGCCTAAGAAGTCAACGCCAGAAGCATAAAATACAATATAAATACAACAGTTTTTCCATCGTATGAAATGAATAACTGCAAACATTGTGAAAGTAACGGCCATTTCTACGTTCCGGGCAACCTAGGCTTCACTCTAGGGCGATGCTCCACCGGATCGAATATATAGGGCCTAAGAAGTCAACGCCAGAACCATAAAATACAATAAAAATGCAACAGTTTTTCCATCGTATAGCATGAATAATTGCAACCGGAGTGAAAGTAATGGTCCTTTCTACGTTTCGGGCAACCTAGGATTCTCTCTAGGGCGTTGCTCCACCAGACCGAATAGCTAGGGTCTTAGAAGTCATCGCCCGAAACATAAAATACAATATAAATACAACAGTTTTTCCATCGTATAACAGGAATAGTTGCAAACAGTGTGAAAGTGATGGCCATTTCTACGTTCCGGGCAACCTTGGCTTCATTCGAGGGCGTTCTTCCACCAGATCGAACAGCTAGGGCCTAAGAAGTCAACGCCAGAAGCATAAAATACAATATAAATACAACAGTGTTTCCATCATATAAAACGAATAATAGCAACCAGTGTAAAGGTAATGGTCATTTCTACGTTGCGGGCAACCTAGGCTTCATTCTAGGGCGTTGTTCCACCAGATCGAACAGTTAGGGCCTTAAAAGTCAATGCCAGAAGAATAAAATAAAATATAAATACAACAGTTTTTCCATCGTATAAAATGAATAATTGCAAACAGTGTGAAAGTATTAGTCATTACTACGTTCCGGGCAACCTAGGCTTCACTCTAGGGCGTTGCTCCACCACATCGAATAGCTAGGGCCTTAAAAGTCAATGCCAGAAGAATAAAATACAATATAAATACAACAGTTTTTCGATCGTATAAAATGAATAATTGCAAACAGTGTGAAAGTAATGGTCATTTCTACGTTCCGGGCAATCTAGACTTCACTCTAGGGCGTTGCTCCACCGAATCGAATATTTAGGGCCTAAGATGTCAACGCCAGAAGCATAAAATACAATATAAATACAACAGTTTTTCCATCGTATAAAATGAATAATTGCAAACATTGTGAAAGTAACGGCCATTTCTACGTTCCGGGCAACCTAGGCTTCACTCTAGGGCGATGCTTCACCGGATCGAATATATAGGGCCTAAGAAGTCAACGCCAGAAGCATAAAATACAATAAAAATACAACAGTTTTTCCATCGTATAGCATGAATAATTGCAACCGGAGTGAAAGTAATGGTCATTTCTACGCTTCGGGCAACCCAGGATTCTCTCTAGGGCGATGCTCCACCGGATCGAATATATAGGGCCTAAGAAGTCAACGCCAGAAGCATAAAATACAATAAAAATTCAACAGTTTTTCCATCGTATAGCATGAATAATTGCAACCGGAGTGAAAGTAATGGTCATTTATACGTTTCGGGCAACCTAGGCTGCTCTCTAGGGCGCTGCTCCACCAGATCAAACAGCTAGGGCCTTAGAAGTCAACGCCCGAAACATAAAATACAATATAAATACAACCGTTTTTCCATCGTATAAAACGAATAATTGCAAACAGTGTGAAAGTGATGGTCATTTCTACGTTCCGGGCGATCTAGACTTCACTCTAGGGCGTTGCTCCACCGAATCGAATATTTAGGGCCTAAGAAGTCAACGCCAGAAGCATAAAATACAATAAAAATACAACAGTTTTTCCATCGTATAGCATGAATAATTGAAACCAGTGTGAAAGTGATGGCCATTTCTACACTCCGGGCAACCTTGGCTTCATTCTAGGTCGTTGTTCTACCAGATGGAACAGTTAGGGCCTAAGAAGTCAACGCCAGAAGCATAAAATACAATATAAATACAACAGTTTTTCCATCGTATGAAATGAATAACTGCAAACATTGTGAAAGTAACGGCCATTTCTACGTTCCGGGCAACCTAGGCTTCACTCTAGGGCGATGCTCCACCGGATCGAATATATAGGGTCTAAGAAGTCAACGCCAGAACCATAAAGTACAATAAAAATGCAACAGTTTTTCCATCGTATAGCATGAATAATTGCAACCGGAGTGAAAGTAATGGTCCTTTCTACGTTTCGGGCAACCTAGGATTCTCTCTAGGGCGTTGCGCCACCAGACCGAATAGCTAGGTTCTTAGAAGGCATCGCCCGAAACATAAAATACAATATAAATACAACAGTTTTTCCATTGTATAACAGGAATAGTTGCAAACAGTGTGAAAGTGATGGCCATTTCTACGTTCCGGGCAACCTTTGCTTCATTCGAGGGCGCTCTTCCACCAGATCGAACAGCTAGGGCCTAAGAAGTCAACGCCAGAAGCATAAAATACAATATAAATACAACAGTTTTTCCATGATATAAAACGAATAATAGCAACCAGTGTAAAGGTAATGGTCATTTCTACGTTCCGGGCAGCCTAGGCTTCATTCTAGGGCGTTGTTCCACCAGATCGAACAGTTAGGGCCTTAAAAGTCAATGCCCGAAGAATAAAATAAAATATAAATACAACAGTTTTTCCATCGTATAAAATGAATAATTGCAAACAGTGTGAAAGTATTAGTCATTACTACGTTCCGGGCAACCTAGGCTTCACTCTAGGGCGTTGCTCCACCACATCGAATAGCTAGGGCCTCAAAAGTCAATGCCAGAAGAATAAAATACAATATAAATACAACAGTTTTTCGATCGTATAAAATGAATAATTGCAAACAGTGTGAAAGTAATGGTCATTTCTACGTTCCGGGCAATCTAGACTTCACTCTAGGGCGTTGCTCCACCGAATCGAATATTTAGGGCCTAAGATGTCAACGCCAGAAGCATAAAATACAATATAAATACAACAGTTTTTCCATCGTATAAAATGAATAATTGCAAACATTGTGAAAGTAACGGCCATTTCTACGTTCCGGGCAACCTAGGCTTCACTCTAGGGCGATGCTCTACCGGATCGAATATATAGGGCCTAAGAAGTCAACGCCAGAAGCATAAAATACAATAAAAATACAACAGTTTTTCCATCGTATAGCATGAATAATTGCAACCGGAGTGAAAGTAATGGTCATTTCTTCGCTTCGGGCAACCTAGGATTCTCTCTAGGGCGATGCTCCACCGGATCGAATATATAGGGCCTAAGAAGTCAACGCCAGAAGCATAAAATACAATAAAAATTCAACAGTTTTTCCATCGTATAGCATGAATAATTGCAACCGGAGTGAAAGTAATGGTCATTTCTACGTTTCGGGCAACCTAGGATTCTCTCTAGGGCGTTGCTCCACCAGACCGAATAGCTAGGGTCTTAGAAGTCAACGGCCGAAACATAAAATACAATATAAATACAACAGTTTTTCCATCGTATAACAGGAATAGTTGCAAACAGTGTGAAAGTGATGGCCATTTCTACGTTCCCGGCAACCTTGGCTTCATTCTAGGGCGTTCTTCCACCAGATCGAACAGCTAGGGCCTTAAAAGTCAATGCCAGAAGAATAAAATAATATATAAATACAACAGTTTTTCCATCGTATAAAATGAATAATTGCAAACAGTGTGAAAGTATTAGTCATTACTACGTTCCGGGCAACCTAGGCTTCACTCTAGGGCGTTGCTCCACCACATCGAATATTTAGGGCCTAAGAAGTCAACGCCAGAAGCATAAAATACAATAAAAATCCAACAGTTTTTCCATCGCATAACAGGAATAATTGCAAACAGTGTGAAGGTAATAGTCATTTCTACACTCCGGTAAACCTTGGCTTCACTCTAGGGCGTTGCTCTACCAGATCGAGTAGTTAGGGCCTTAGACGTCAACGCCAGAAGCATAAAATAAAATAAAAATACAACACTTTTTCCATCGCATACAATTAATGATTGCAAACATTGTGAAAGTAACGGTCATTTCTACGTTCCGGGCAACCTAGGCTTCACTCTAGGGCGATGCTCCACCGGACCGAATATTTAGGGCCTAAGAAGTCAACGCCAGAAGCATAAAATACAATAAAAATACAACAGTTTTTCCATCGTATAGCATGAATAATTGAAACCAGTGTGAAAGTGATGGCCATTTCTACATTCCGGGCAACCTTGGCTTCATTCTAGGTCGTTGTTCTACCAGATCGAACAGTTAGGGCCTAAGAAGTCAACGCCAGAAGCATAAAATACAATATAAATACAACAGTTTTTCTATCGTATACAATTAACGATTGCAAACATTGTGAAAGTAATGGTCATTTCTACGTTCGGGGCAACCTAGGCTTCACTCTTGGGCGACGCTCCACCGGATCAAAATATTTAGGGCCTAAGAAGTCAAGGCCAGAAGCATAAAATACAATAAAAATACAACAGTTTTTTCATCGTATAGCATGAATAATTGCAACCAGAGTGAAAGTAATGGTCATTTATACGTTTCGGGCAACCTGGGCTTCTCTCTAGGGCGTTGCTCCACCAGATCGAACAGCCAGGGCCTTAGAAGTCAACGCCCGAAATATAAAATACAATATAAATACAACAGTTTTTCCATCGTGTAACAGGAACAATTGCAAACAGTGTGAAAGTGATGGTCATTTCTACGTTCCGGGCAACCTTTTCTTCAGTCTAGGTCATCGTTCCGCCAGATCGAATAGCTATGTCCTTAGAAGTCAACGCCAGAAGCATAAAATACAATATAAATGCGACAGATCTTCCATCCTATAAAATGAATAGTTGCAATCAGTGCGAAAGGAATGTATCTTTTCTACGTTCCGTGCAACATAGGCTTGACTCTAGGGCGTTGCTCCACCAGATCCAATAGGTAGGGCCATAGAAGTCAATGCCCGAATAAAAGAATACAATATAAATACAACAGTTTTTCTATCGTATACAATTAATGATTGCAAACATTGTGAAAGTGATGGTCATTTCTACGTTCCGGGCGACCTAGGCTACACTCTAGGGCGTTGCTCCACCAGATCGGATAGCTAGGGCCTTAGAAGTCAACGCCAGAAGCATAAAATACAATAAAAATACAACAGTTTTTCCATCGTATAGCATGAATAATTGCAACCAGAGTGAAAGTAATGGTCATTTATACGTTTCGGGCAGCCTAGGCTGCTCTCTAGGGCGCTGCTCCACCAGATCAAACAGCTAGGGCCTTAGAAGTCAACGCCCGAAACATAAAATACAATATAAATACAACCGTTTTTCCATCGTATAAAACGAATAATTGCAAACAGTGTGAAAGTAATGGTCATTTCTACGTTCCGGGCAATCTAGACTTCACTCTAGGGCGTTGCTCCACTGGATCGAATAGTTAGGGCCTAAGAAGTCAACGCCAGATGCATAAAATACAATATAAATACAACAGTCTTTCCATCGTATAAAGTGAATAATTGCAAACAGTGTGAGACTAATGGTCATTTCTACATTACGGGCATCCTAGACTTAACTCTGAGGCATTGCTCCACCAGATCGAATAGATAGGGCCTTAGAAGTCAACGCCAGAAACAGAAAGTACAATAAAAATCCAACAGTTTTTCCATCGCATAACAGGAATAATTGCAAACAGTGTGAAGGCAATAGTCATTTCTACGCTCCGGTAAACATGGGCTTCACTCTAGGGCGTTGCTCCACCAGATCGAGTAGTTAGGGCCTTAGACGTCAACGCCAGAAGCATAAAATAAAATAAAAATACAACACTTTTTCCATCGCATACAATTAATGATTGCAAACATTGAGAAAGTAACGGTCATTTCTACGTTCCGGGCAACCTAGGCTTCACTCTAGGGCGTTGCTCCACCAGATCGAATAGTTAGGGCCTTAGAAGTCAACGCCCGAAGCATAAAATACAAAATAAATAGAACAGTTTTTCCATTGTATAAAACGAATAATTGAAACCAGTGTGAAAGTTATGGTCATTTCTACGTTCCGCGCAACCTAGGCTTCACTCTAGGGCGTTGCTCCACCAGGTCGGATAGTTAGAGCCTTAGAAAACAACTCCAGACGCATAAAATACAATAAAAATACAACAGTTTTTCCATCGTATAACAGGAATAATTGCAACCAGAGTGAAAGTGATGGTCATTTCTACGTTCCGGGCGATCTAGACTTCACTCTAGGGCGTTGCTCCACCGAATCGAATATTTAGGGCCTAAGAAGTCAACGCCAGAAGCATAAAATACAATAAAAATGCAACAGTTTTTCCATCGTATAGCATGAATAATTGCAACCGGAGTGAAAGTAATGGTCCTTTCTACGTTTCGGGCAACCTAGGATTCTCTCTAGGGCGTTGCGCCACCAGACCGAATAGCTAGGGTCTTAGAAGGCATCGCCCGAAACATAAAATACAATATAAATACAACAGTTTTTCCATCGTATAACAGGAATAGTTGCAAACAGTGTGAAAGTGATGGCCATTTCTACGTTCCGGGCAACCTTTGCTTCATTCGAGGGCGTTCTTCCACCAGATCGAACAGCTAGGGCCTAAGAAGTCAACGCCAGAAGCATAAAATACAATATAAATACAACAGTTTTTCCATGATATAAAACGAATAATAGCAACCAGTGTAAAGGTAATGGTCATTTCTACGTTCCGGGCAGCCTAGGCTTCATTCTAGGGCGTTGTTCCACCAGATCGAACAGTTAGGGCCTTAAAAGTCAATGCCAGAAGAATAAAATAAAATATAAATACAACAGTTTTTCCATCGTATAAAATGAATAATTGCAAACAGTGTGAAAGTATTAGTCATTACTACGTTCCGGGCAACCTAGGCTTCACTCTAGGGTGTTGCTCCACCACATCGAATAGCTAGGGCCTTAAAAGTCAATGCCAGAAGAATAAAATACAATATAAATACAACAGTTTTTCGATCGTATAAAATGAATAATTGCAAACAGTGTGAAAGTAATGGTCATTTCTACGTTCCGGGCAATCTAGACTTCACTCTAGGGCGTTGCTCCACCGAATCGAATATTTAGGGCCTAAGATGTCAACGCCAGAAGCATAAAATCCAATATAAATACAACAGTTTTTCCATCGTATAAAATGAATAATTGCAAACATTGTGAAAGTAACGGCCATTTCTACGTTCCGGGCAACCTAGGCTTCACTCTAGGGCGATGCTCCACCGGATCGAATATATAGGGCCTAAGAAGTCAACGCCAGAAGCATAAAATACAATAAAAATACAACAGTTTTTCCATCGTATAGCATGAATAATTGCAACCGGAGTGAAAGTAATGGTCATTTCTACGCTTCGGGCAACCTAGGATTCTCTCTAGGGCGATGCTCCACCGGATCGAATATATAGGGCCTAAGAAGTCAACGCCAGAAGCATAAAATACAATAAAAATTCAACAGTTTTTCCATCGTATAGCATGAATAATTGCAACCGGAGTGAAAGTAATGGTCATTTCTACGTTTCGGGCAACCTAGGATTCTCTCTAGGGCGTTGCTCCACCAGACCGAATAGCTAGGGTCTTAGAAGTCAACGGCCGAAACATAAAATACAATATAAATACAACAGTTTTTCCATCGTATAACAGGAATAGTTGCAAACAGTGTGAAAGTGATGGCCATTTCTACGTTCCCGGCAACCTTGGCTTCATTCTAGGGCGTTCTTCCACCAGATCGAACAGCTAGGGCCTTAAAAGTCAATGCCAGAAGAATAAAATAATATATAAATACAACAGTTTTTCCATCGTATAAAATGAATAATTGCAAACAGTGTGAAAGTATTAGTCATTACTACGTTCCGGGCAACCTAGGCTTCACTCTAGGGCGTTGCTCCACCACATCGAATATTTAGGGCCTAAGAAGTCAACGCCAGAAGCATAAAATACAATAAAAATCCAACAGTTTTTCCATCGCATAACAGGAATAATTGCAAACAGTGTGAAGGTAATAGTCATTTCTACGCTCCGGTAAAACCTTGGCTTCACTCTAGGGCGTTGCTCTACCAGATCGAGTAGTTAGGGCCTTAGACGTCAACGCCAGAAGCATAAAATAAAATAAAAATACAACACTTTTTCCATCGCATACAATTAATGATTGCAAACATTGTGAAAGTAACGGTCATTTCTACGTTCCGGGAAACCTAGGCTTCACTCTAGGGCGATGCTCCACCGGACCGAATATTTAGGGCCTAAGAAGTCAACGCCAGAAGCATAAAATACAATAAAAATACAACAGTATTTCTATAGCATAACAGGAATAATTGCAAACAGTGTGAAAGTAATGGTCATTTCTACGTTCCGGGCAATCTAGACTTCACTCTAGGGCGTTGCTCCACCGGATCGAATAGTTAGGGCCTTAGAAGTCAACGCCCGAAGCATAAAATGTAAAATTAATAGAACAGTTTTTCCATTGTATAAAACGAATGATTGCAACCAGAGTGAAACTTATGGTTATTTCAACGTTCCGTGCCACATAGGCTGCTCTCTAGTGCGTTGCTCCACCACATCGATTAGCTACGGCCTTAGAAGTCAACGCCAGAAGCATAAAATACAATATAAATACAACAGTTTTTCCATCGTATACTATTAATGATTGCAAACATTGTGAAAGTAACGGTCATTTCTACGTTCCGGGCAACCTAGGCTTCACTCTTGGGCGACGCTCCACCGGATCGAATATTCAGGGCCTAAGAAGTCAACGCCAGAAGGATAAAATACAATAAAAATACAACAGTTTTTCGATCGTATAAAATGAATAATTGCAAACAGTGTGAAAGTAATGGTCATTTCTACGTTTCGGGCAACCTAGGATTCTCTCTAGGGCGTTGCTCCACCAGACCGAATAGCTAGGGTCTTAGAAGTCTACGGCCGAAACATAAAATACAATATAAATACAACAGTTTTTCCATCGTATAACAGGAATAGTTGCAAACAGTGTGAAAGTGATGGCCATTTCTACGTTCCCGGCAACCTTGGCTTCATTCTAGGGCGTTCTTCCACCAGATCGAACAGCTAGGGCCTTAAAAGTCAATGCCAGAAGAATAAAATAATATATAAATACAACAGTTTTTCCATCGTATAAAATGAATAATTGCAAACAGTGTGAAAGTATTAGTCATTTCTACGTTCCGGGCAACCTAAGCTTCACTCTAGGGCGATGCTCCACCGAATCGAATATTTAGGGCCTAAGAAGTCAACGCCAGAAGCATAAAATACAATAAAAATACAACAGTTTTTCCATCGTATAGCATGAATAATTGAAACCAGTGTGAAAGTGATGGCCATTTCTACATTCCGGGCAATCTAGGCATCACTCGAGGGCGTTGCTCTACCAGATCGAATAGTTAGGGCCTTAGAAGTCAACGCCAGAAGCATAAAATACAATATAAATACTACAGCTTTTCCATCGTATAAAACGGATAATTGCAACCAGTGTGAGAGTTATGGTCATTTCTACGTTCCGGGCAACCTAGGCATTACTCTAGGGCGTTGCTACACCAGATCGAATAGTTACGGCCTTAGAAGTCAACGCCAGAAGCATAAAATACAATATAAATACAACAGTTTTTCCATCGTATAACAGGAATAGTTGCAAACAGTGTGAAAGTGATGGCCATTTCTACGTTCCGGGCAACCTTTGCTTCATTCGAGGGCGTTCTTCCACCAGATCGAACAGCTAGGGCCTAAGAAGTCAACGCCAGAAGCATAAAATACAATATAAATACAACAGTTTTTCCATGATATAAAACGAATAATAGCAACCAGTGTAAAGGTAATGGTCATTTCTACGTTCCGGGCAGCCTAGGCTTCATTCTAGGGCGTTGTTCCACCAGATCGAACAGTTAGGGCCTTAAAAGTCAATGCCAGAAGAATAAAATAAAATATAAATACAACAGTTTTTCCATCGTATAAAATGAATAATTGCAAACAGTGTGGAAGTATTAGTCATTACTACGTTCCGGGCAACCTAGGCTTCACTCTAGGGTGTTGCTCCACCACATCGAATAGCTAGGGCCTAAAAAGTCAATGCCAGAAGAATAAAATACAATATAAATACAACAGTTTTTCGATCGTATAAAATGAATAATTGCAAACAGTGTGAAAGTAATGGTCATTTCTACGTTCCGGGCAATCTAGACTTCACTCTAGGGCGTTGCTCCACCGAATCGAATATTTAGGGCCTAAGATGTCAACGCCAGAAGCATAAAATCCAATATAAATACAACAGTTTTTCCATCGTATAAAATGAATAATTGCAAACATTGTGAAAGTAACGGCCATTTCTACGTTCCGGGCAACCTAGGCTTCACTCTAGGGCGATGCTCCACCGGATCGAATATATAGGGCCTAAGAAGTCAACGCCAGAAGCATAAAATACAATAAAAATACAACAGTTTTTCCATCGTATAGCATGAATAATTGCAACCGGAGTGAAAGTAATGGTCATTTCTACGCTTCGGGCAACCTAGGATTCTCTCTAGGGCGATGCTCCACCGGATCGAATATATAGGGCCTAAGAAGTCAACGCCAGAAGCATAAAATACAATAAAAATTCAACAGTTTTTCCATCGTATAGCATGAATAATTGCAACCGGAGTGAAAGTAATGGTCATTTCTACGTTTCGGGCAACCTAGGATTCTCTCTAGGGCGTTGCTCCACCAGACCGAATAGCTAGGGTCTTAGAAGTCAACGGCCGAAACATAAAATACAATATAAATACAACAGTTTTTCCATCGTATAACAGGAATAGTTGCAAACAGTGTGAAAGTGATGGCCATTTCTACGTTCCCGGCAACCTTGGCTTCATTCTAGGGCGTTCTTCCACCAGATCGAACAGCTAGGGCCTTAAAAGTCAATGCCAGAAGAATAAAATAATATATAAATACAACAGTTTTTCCATCGTATAAAATGAATAATTGCAAACAGTGTGAAAGTATTAGTCATTACTACGTTCCGGGCAACCTAGGCTTCACTCTAGGGCGTTGCTCCACCACATCGAATATTTAGGGCCTAAGAAGTCAACGCCAGAAGCATAAAATACAATAAAAATCCAACAGTTTTTCCATCGCATAACAGGAATAATTGCAAACAGTGTGAAGGTAATAGTCATTTCTACGCTCCGGTAAAACCTTGGCTTCACTCTAGGGCGTTGCTCTACCAGATCGAGTAGTTAGGGCCTTAGACGTCAACGCCAGAAGCATAAAATAAAATAAAAATACAACACTTTTTCCATCGCATACAATTAATGATTGCAAACATTGTGAAAGTAACGGTCATTTCTACGTTCCGGGAAACCTAGGCTTCACTCTAGGGCGATGCTCCACCGGACCGAATATTTAGGGCCTAAGAAGTCAACGCCAGAAGCATAAAATACAATAAAAATACAACAGTTTTTCTATAGCATAACAGGAATAATTGCAAACAGTGTGAAAGTAATGGTCATTTCTACGTTCCGGGCAATCTAGACTTCACTCTAGGGCGTTGCTCCACCGGATCGAATAGTTAGGGCCTTAGAAGTCAACGCCCGAAGCATAAAATGTAAAATTAATAGAACAGTTTTTCCATTGTATAAAACGAATGATTGCAACCAGAGTGAAACTTATGGTTATTTCAACGTTCCGTGCCACATAGGCTGCTCTCTAGTGCGTTGCTCCACCACATCGATTAGCTACGGCCTTAGAAGTCAACGCCAGAAGCATAAAATACAATATAAATACAACAGTTTTTCCATCGTATACTATTAATGATTGCAAACATTGTGAAAGTAACGGTCATTTCTACGTTCCGGGCAACCTAGGCTTCACTCTTGGGCGACGCTCCACCGGATCGAATATTCAGGGCCTAAGAAGTCAACGCCAGAAGGATAAAATACAATAAAAATACAACAGTTTTTCGATCGTATAAAATGAATAATTGCAAACAGTGTGAAAGTAATGGTCATTTCTACGTTTCGGGCAACCTAGGATTCTCTCTAGGGCGTTGCTCCACCAGACCGAATAGCTAGGGTCTTAGAAGTCTACGGCCGAAACATAAAATACAATATAAATACAACAGTTTTTCCATCGTATAACAGGAATAGTTGCAAACAGTGTGAAAGTGATGGCCATTTCTACGTTCCCGGCAACCTTGGCTTCATTCTAGGGCGTTCTTCCACCAGATCGAACAGCTAGGGCCTTAAAAGTCAATGCCAGAAGAATAAAATAATATATAAATACAACAGTTTTTCCATCGTATAAAATGAATAATTGCAAACAGTGTGAAAGTATTAGTCATTTCTACGTTCCGGGCAACCTAAGCTTCACTCTAGGGCGATGCTCCACCGAATCGAATATTTAGGGCCTAAGAAGTCAACGCCAGAAGCATAAAATACAATAAAAATACAACAGTTTTTCCATCGTATAGCATGAATAATTGAAACCAGTGTGAAAGTGATGGCCATTTCTACATTCCGGGCAATCTAGGCATCACTCGAGGGCGTTGCTCTACCAGATCGAATAGTTAGGGCCTTAGAAGTCAACGCCAGAAGCATAAAATACAATATAAATACTACAGCTTTTCCATCGTATAAAACGGATAATTGCAACCAGTGTGAGAGTTATGGTCATTTCTACGTTCCGGGCAACCTAGGCATTACTCTAGGGCGTTGCTACACCAGATCGAATAGTTACGGCCTTAGAAGTCAACGCCAGAAGCATAAAATACAATATAAATACAGCAGTATTTCCATCGTATAAAACGAATAATTACTAACAGTGTGGAAGTAATGGTCATTTCTACGTTCCGGGCAACCTAGGCATCACTCTAGGGCGTTGCTACACCGCATCGAATAGCTACGGCCTTAGAAGTCAACGCAAGAAGCATAAAATACAATATAAATACAACAGTTTTTCCATCGTATAACAGGAATAATTGCAAACAGTGTGAAAGTGATGGGCATTTCTACGTTCCTGGCAACCTACACTTCACTCTAGAGCTTTGGTCCACCAGATCCAATAGTTAGGGCCTGAGAAGTCAACGCCCGAAGCATAAAATATAATAAATATACAACAGTTTTTCCATCGCATAGAACGAATAATTGCAACCACTGTGAAGGTTACGGTCATTTCTACGTTCCGGACAACCGAGGCTTCACCCTAGGGCCTTGCTCCACCAGGTCGAATAGCTAGGGCCTTAGAAGGCAACGCCCGAGGCATAAAATGCAATATAAATACGACAGTTTTTCCATCGTATAAAACGAATAATTGCAAACATTGTGAAAGTAACGGCCATTTCTACGTTCCGGGCAACCTAGGCTTCACTCTAGGGCGATGCTCCACCGAATCGAATATTTAGGGCCTAAGAAGTCAACGCCAGAAGCATAAAATACAATACAAATACAACAGTTTTTCCATCGTATAGCATGAATAATTGAAACCAGTGTGAAAGTGATGGCCATTTCTACATTCCGGGCAACCTTGGCTTTATTCTAGTTCGTTGTTCTACCAGATAGAACAGTTAGGGCCTAAGAGGTCAACGTCAGAAGCATAAAATACAATATAAATACAACAGTTTTTCCATCGTATAAAATGAATAATTGCAAACATTGTGAAAGTAACGGCCATCTCTACGTTCCGGGCAACCTAGGCTTCACTCTAGGGCGATGCTCCACCGGATCGAATATATAGGGCCTAAGAAGTTAACGCCAGAAGCATAAAATCCAATAAAAATACAACAGTTTTTCCATCGTATAGCATGAATAATTGCAACCGCAGTGAAAGTAATGGTCATTTCTACGCTTCGGGCAACCTAGGATTCTCTCTAGGGCGATGCTCCACCGGATCGAATATATAGGGCCTAAGAAGTCAACGCCAGAAGCATAAAATACAATAAAAATTCAACAGTTTTTCCATCGTATAGCATGAATGATTGCAAGCGGAGTGAAAGTAATGGTCATTTCTACGTTTCGGGCAACCTAGGACTCTCTCTAGGGCGTTGCTCCACCAGAGCGAATAGCTAGGGTCTTAGAAGTCAACGCCCGAAACATAAAATACAATATAAATACAACAGTTTTTCCATCGTATAACAGGAATAGTTGCAAACAGTGTGAAAGTGCTGGCCATTTCTACGTTCCGGGCAACCTTGGCTTCATTCTAGGGCGTTCTTGCACCAGATCGAACAGCTAGGGCCTTAAAAGTCAATGCCAGAAGAATAAAATAATATATAAATACAACAGTTTTTCCATCGTATAGAATGAATAATTGCAAACAGTGTGAAAGTATTAGTCATTACTACGTTCCGGGCAACCTAGGCTTCACTATAGGGCGTTGCTCCACCACATCGAATATTTAGGGCCTAAGAAGTCAACGCCAGAAGCATAAAATACAATAAAAATCCAACAGTTTTTCCATCGCATAACAGGAATAATTGCAAACAGTGTGAAGGTAATAGTCATTTCTACGCTCCGGAAAACCTTGGCTTCACTCTAGGGTGTTGCTCTACCAGATCGAGTAGTTAGGGCCTTAGACGTCAACGCCAGAAGCATAAAATAAAATAAAAATACAACACTTTTTCCATCGCATACAATTAATGATTGCAAACATTGTGAAAGTAACGGTCATTTCTACGTTCCGGGCAACCTAGGCTTCACTCTAGGGCGATGCTCCACCGGACCGAATATTTAGGGCCTAAGAAGTCAACGCCTGAAGCATAAAATACAATAAAAATACAACAGTTTTTCTATAGTATAACAGGAATAATTGCGAACAGTGTGAAAGTAATGGTCATTTCTACGTTCCGGGCAATCTAGACTTCACTCTAGGGCGTTGCTCCACCGGATCGAATAGTTAGGGCCTTAGAAGTCAACGCCCGAAGCATAAAATGTAAAATTAATAGAACAGTTTTTCCATTGTATAAAACGAATGATTGCAACCAGAGTGAAACTTATGGTCATTTCAACGTTCCGTGCCACATAGGCTGCTCTCTAGTGCGTTGCTCCACCACATCGATTAGCTACGGCCTTAGAAGTCAACGCCAGAAGCATAAAATACAATATAAATACAACAGTTTTTCCATCGTATACTATTAATGATTGCAAACATTGTGAAAGTAACGGTCATTTCTACGTTCCGGGCAACCTAGGCTTCACTCTTGGGCGACGCTCCACCGGATCGAATATTCAGGGCCTAAGAAGTCAACGCCAGAAGCATAAAATACAATAAAAATACAACAGTTTTTCGATCGTATAAAATGAATAATTGCAAACAGTGTGAAAGTAATGGTCATTTCTACGTTCCGGGCAATCTAGACTTCACCCTAGGGCGTTGCTCCACCGGATCGAATAGTTAGGGCCTAAGAAGTCAACGCCACAAGCATAAAATACAATAAAAATACAGCAGTTTTTTCATCGTATATCAGGAATAATTGCAACACGCGTAAAGGTAATGGTCATTTCTACGTTCCGGGCAATCTAGGCATCACTCGAGGGCGTTGCTCTACCAGATCGAATAGTTAGGGCCTTAGAAGTCAACGCCAGAAGCATAAAATACAATATAAATACTACAGCTTTTCCATCGTATAAAACGGATAATTGCAACCAGTGTGAGAGTTATGGTCATTTCTACGTTCCGGGCAACCTAGGCATTACTCTAGGGCGTTGCTACACCAGATCGAATAGTTACGGCCTTAGAAGTCAACGCCAGATGTATAAAATACAATATAAATACAGCAGTTTTTCCATCGTATAAAGCGAATAATTACTAACAGTGTGGAAGTAATGGTCATTTCTACGTTCCGGGCAACCTAGGCATCCCTCTAGGGCGTTGCTACACCGCATCGAATAGCTACGGCCTTAGAAGTCAACGCAAGAAGCATAAAATACAATATAAATACAACAGTTTTTCCATCGTATAACAGGAATAATTGCAAACAGTGTGAAAGTGATGGGCATTTCTACGTTCCTGGCAACCTACACTTCACTCTAGAGCTTTGGTCCACCAGATCCAATAGTTAGGGCCTGAGAAGTCAACGCACGAAGCATAAAATATAATAAATATACAACAGTTTTTCCATCGCATAGAACGAATAATTGCAACCACTGTGAAGGTTACGGTCATTTCTACGTTCCGGACAACCTAGGCTTCACCCTAGGGCGTTGCTCCACCAGGTCGAATAGCTAGGGCCTTAGAAGGCAACGCCCGAGGCATAAAATACAATATAAATACGACAGTTTTTCCATCGTATAAAACGAATAATTGCAACCAGTATGAAAGTTATGGTCTTTTCTACGTTCCGGGCAAACCTAGGCTTCACCCTAGGGCGTTGCTCCGCCAGATCCACTAGTTAGGGCCTAAGAAGTCAACGCTAGAAGCGTAAAATACAAAATAAATACAACAGTTTTTCCATCGTATAAAATGAATAATTGCAACCAGTGTGAAACTAATGGTCATTTCAACGTTCCGTGCCACATAGGCTGCTCTCTAGTGCGTTGCTCCACCACATGGATTAGCTACGGCCTTAGAAGTCAACGCCAGAAGCATAAAATACAATATAAATACAACAGTTTTTCCATCGTATACTATTAATGATTGCAAACATTGTGAAAGTAAGGGTCATTTCTACGTTCCGGGCAACCTAGGCTTCACTCTTGGGCGACGTTCCACCGGATCGAATATTCAGGGCCTAAGAAGTCAACGCCAGAAGGATAAAATACAATAAAAATACAACAGTTTTTCGATCGTATAAAATGAATAATTGCAAACAGTGTGAAAGTAATGGTCATTTCTACGTTCCGGGCAATCTAGACTTCACTCTAGGGCGTTGCTCCACCGGATCGAATAGTTAGGGCCTAAGAAGTCAACGCCAGGAGCATAAAATGCAATATAAATACTGCAGTTTTTCCATCGTATGAAATGAATAACTGCAAACATTGTGAAAGTAACGGCCATTTCTACGTTCCGGGCAACCTAAGCTTCACTCTAGGGCGATGCTCCACCGAATCGAATATTTAGGGCCTAAGAAGTCAACGCCAGAAGCATAAAATACAATAAAAATACAACAGTTTTTCCATCGTATAGCATGAATAATTGAAACCAGTGTGAAAGTGATGGCCATTTCTACATTCCGGGCAACCTTGGCTTTATTCTAGTTCGTTGTTCTACCAGATAGAACAGTTATGGCCTAAGAGGTCAACGTCAGAAGCATAAAATACAATATAAATACAACAGTTTTTCCATCGTATAAAATGAATAATTGCAAACATTGTGAAAGTAACGGCCATCTCTACGTTCCGGGCAACCTAGGCTTCACTCTAGGGCGATGCTCCACCGGATCGAATATATAGGGCCTAAGAAGTTAACACCAGAAGCATAAAATACAATAAAAATACAGCAGTTTTTTCATCGTATATCAGGAATAATTGCAACACGCGTAAAGGTAATGGTCATTTCTACGTTCCGGGCAATCTAGGCATCACTCGAGGGCGTTGCTCTACCAGATCGAATAGTTAGGGCCTTAGAAGTCAACGCCAGAAGCATAAAATACAATATAAATACTACAGCTTTTCCATCGTATAAAACGGATAATTGCAACCAGTGTGAGAGTTATGGTCATTTCTACGTTCCGGGCAACCTAGGCATTACTCTAGGGCGTTGCTACACCAGATCGAATAGTTACGGCCTTAGAAGTCAACGCCAGAAGCATAAAATACAATATAAATACAGCAGTTTTTCCATCGTATAAAACGAATAATTACTAACAGTGTGGAAGTAATGGTCATTTCTACGTTCCGGGCAACCTAGGCATCACTCTAGGGCGTTGCTACACCGCATCGAATAGCTACGGCCTTAGAAGTCAACGCAAGAAGCATAAAATACAATATAAATACAACAGTTTTTCCATCGTATAACAGGAATAATTGCAAACAGTGTGAAAGTGATGGGCATTTCTACGTTCCTGGCAACCTACACTTCACTCTAGAGCTTTGGTCCACCAGATCCAATAGTTAGGGCCTGAGAAGTCAACGCCCGAAGCATAAAATATAATAAATATACAACAGTTTTTCCATCGCATAGAACGAATAATTGCAACCACTGTGAAGGTTACGGTCATTTCTACGTTCCGGACAACCTAGGCTTCACACAAGGGCGTTGCTCCACCAGGTCGAATAGCTAGGGCCTTAGAAGACAACGCCCGAGGCATAAAATACAATATAAATACGACAGTTTTTCCATCGTATAAAACGAATAATTGCAACCAGTATGAAAGTTATGGTCTTTTCTACGTTCCGGGCAAACCTAGGCTTCACCCTAGGGCGTTGCTCCGCCAGATCCACTAGTTAGGGCCTAAGAAGTCAACGCTAGAAGCATAAAATACAAAATAAATACAACAGTTTTTCCATCGTATAACAGGAATAATTGCAAACACTGTGAAAGTAACGGTCATTTCTACGTTCCGGTCAACCTAGGCTTCACTCTAGGGCGATGCTCCACCGGACCGAATATTTAGGGCCTAAGAAGTCAACGCCTGAAGCATAAAATACAATAAAAATACAACAGTTTTTCTATAGTATAACAGGAATAATTGCAAACAGTGTGAAAGTAATGGTCATTTCTACGTTCCGGGCAATCTAGACTTCACTCTAGGGCGTTGTTCCACCAGATCGAACAGTTAGGGCCTAAGAATACAACGCCAGAAGCATAAAATACAATACAAATACAACAGTTTTTCCATCGTATAAAATGAATAATTGCAAACTGTGTGAAAGTAATGGTCATTTCTACGTTCCGGGCAACCTAGCCTTCACTCTAGGACGTTGCTCCACCAGATGGAATAGTTAGGTCCTAAGAAGACAACGCCAGAAGCATGAAATACAACATAAATACAACAGTTTTTCCATCGTATAAAATGAATAATTGCAACCAGTGTGAAACTAATGGTCATTTCTACGTTCCGGGCAACCTAGGCTTCGCTCTAGGGCGTTGCTCCACCAGATCGAATAGTTAGGGCCTTAAAAGTCAATGCAAGAAGAATAAAATACAATATAAATACAACAGATTTTCCATCGTATAAAACGAATAATTGCAAACAGTGTGAAAGTAATGGTCATTTCTACGTTCCGGGCAATCTAGACTTCACTCTAGGTCGTAGCTCCACCGGATCGAATGGTAATGGCCTTAGAAGTCAACGCCCGAAGCATAAAATATAAAATTAATAGAACAGTTTTTCCATTGTATAAAACGAATGATTGCAACCAGAGTGAAACTTATGGTCATTTCAACGTTCCGTGCAACATAGGCTGCACTCTAGTGCGTCGCTCCACCACATCGATTAGCTACGGCCTTAGAAGTCAACGCCAGGAGCATAAAATGCAATATAAATACTGCAGTTTTTCCATCGTATGAAATGAATAACTGCAAACATTGTGAAAGTAACGGCCATTTCTACGTTCCGGGCAACCTAGGCTTCACTCTAGGGCGATGCTCCACCGAATCGAATATTTAGGGCCTAAGAAGTCGACGCCAGAAGCATAAAATACAATACAAATACAACAGTTTTTCCATCGTATAGCATGAATAATTGAAACCAGTGTGAAAGTGATGGCCATTTCTACATTCCGGGCAACCTTGGCTTTATTCTAGTTCGTTGTTCTACCAGATAGAACAGTTAGGGCCTAAGAGGTCAACGTCAGAAGCATAAAATACAATATAAATACAACAGTTTTTCCATCGTATAAAATGAATAATTGCAAACATTGTGAAAGTAACGGCCATCTCTACGTTCCGGGCAACCTAGGCTTCACTCTAGGGCGATGCTCCACCGGACCGAATATATAGGGCCTAAGAAGTTAACGCCAGAAGCATAAAATGTAAAATTAATAGAACAGTTTTTCCATTGTATAAAACGAATGATTGCAACCAGAGTGAAACTTATGGTCATTTCAACGTTCCGTGCCACATAGGCTGCTCTCTAGTGCGTTGCTCCACCACATCGATTAGCTACGGCCTTAGAAGTCAACGCCAGAAGCATAAAATACAATATAAATACAACAGTTTTTCCATCGTATACTATTAATGATTGCAAACATTGTGAAAGTAACGGTCATTTCTACGTTCCGGGCAACCTAGGCTTCACTCTTGGGCGACGCTCCACCGGATCGAATATTCAGGGCCTAAGAAGTCAACGCCAGAAGCATAAAATACAATAAAAATACAACAGTTTTTCGATCGTATAAAATGAATAATTGCAAACAGTGTGAAAGTAATGGTCATTTCTACGTTCCGGGCAATCTAGACTTCACTCTAGGGCGTTGCTCCACCGGATCGAATAGTTAGGGCCTAAGAAGTCAACGCCACAAGCATAAAATACAATAAAAATACAGCAGTTTTTTCATCGTATATCAGGAATAATTGCAACACGCGTAAAGGTAATGGTCATTTCTACGTTCCGGGCAATCTAGGCATCACTCGAGGGCGTTGCTCTACCAGATCGAATAGTTAGGGCCTTAGAAGTCAACGCCAGAAGCATAAAATACAATATAAATACTACAGCTTTTCCATCGTATAAAACGGATAATTGCAACCAGTGTGAGAGTTATGGTCATTTCTACGTTCCGGGCAACCTAGGCATTACTCTAGGGCGTTGCTACACCAGATCGAATAGTTACGGCCTTAGAAGTCAACGCCAGAAGTATAAAATACAATATAAATACAGCAGTTTTTCCATCGTATAAAGCGAATAATTACTAACAGTGTGGAAGTAATGGTCATTTCTACGTTCCGGGCAACCTAGGCATCCCTCTAGGGCGTTGCTACACCGCATCGAATAGCTACGGCCTTAGAAGTCAACGCAAGAAGCATAAAATACAATATAAATACAACAGTTTTTCCATCGTATAACAGGAATAATTGCAAACAGTGTGAAAGTGATGGGCATTTCTACGTTCCTGGCAACCTACACTTCACTCTAGAGCTTTGGTCCACCAGATCCAATAGTTAGGGCCTGAGAAGTCAACGCACGAAGCATAAAATATAATAAATATACAACAGTTTTTCCATCGCATAGAACGAATAATTGCAACCACTGTGAAGGTTACGGTCATTTCTACGTTCCGGACAACCTAGGCTTCACCCTAGGGCGTTGCTCCACCAGGTCGAATAGCTAGGGCCTTAGAAGGCAACGCCCGAGGCATAAAATGCAATATAAATACGACAGTTTTTCCATCGTATAAAACGAATAATTGCAACCAGTATGAAAGTTATGGTCTTTTCTACGTTCCGGGCAAACCTAGGCTTCACCCTAGGGCGTTGCTCCGCCAGATCCACTAGTTAGGGCCTAAGAAGTCAACGCTAGAAGCATAAAATACAAAATAAATACAACTGTTTTTCCATCGTATAAAATGAATAATTGCAACCAGTGTGAAACTAATGGTCATTTCAACGTTCCGTGCCACATAGGCTGCTCTCTAGTGCGTTGCTCCACCACATCGATTAGCTACGGCCTTAGAAGTCAACGCCAGAAGCATAAAATACAATATAAATACAACAGTTTTTCCATCGTATACTATTAATGATTGCAAACATTCTGAAAGTAAGGGTCATTTCTACGTTCCGGGCAACCTAGGCTTCACTCTTGGGCGACGTTCCACCGGATCGAATATTCAGGGCCTAAGAAGTCAACGCCAGAAGGATAAAATACAATAAAAATACAACAGTTTTTCGATCGTATAAAATGAATAATTGCAAACAGTGTGAAAGTAATGGTCATTTCTACGTTCCGGGCAATCTAGACTTCACTCTAGGGCGTTGCTCCACCGGATCGAATAGTTAGGGCCTAAGAAGTCAACGCCAGGAGCATAAAATGCAATATAAATACTGCAGTTTTTCCATCGTATGAAATGAATAACTGCAAACATTGTGAAAGTAACGGCCATTTCTACGTTCCGGGCAACCTAGGCTTCACTCTAGGGCGATGCTCCACCGAATCGAATATATAGGGCCTAAGAAGTTAACACCAGAAGCATAAAATACAATAAAAATACAGCAGTTTTTTCATCGTATATCAGGAATAATTGCAACACGCGTAAAGGTAATGGTCATTTCTACGTTCCGGGCAATCTAGGCTTCACACAAGGGCGTTGCTCCACCAGGTCGAATAGCTAGGGCCTTAGAAGACAACGCCCGAGGCATAAAATACAATATAAATACGACAGTTTTTCCATCGTATAAAACGAATAATTGCAACCAGTATGAAAGTTATGGTCTTTTCTACGTTCCGGGCAAACCTAGGCTTCACCCTAGGGCGTTGCTCCGCCAGATCCACTAGTTAGGGCCTAAGAAGTCAACGCTAGAAGCATAAAATACAAAATAAATACAACAGTTTTTCCATCGTATAACAGGAATAATTGCAAACATTGTGAAAGTAACGGTCATTTCTACGTTCCGGTCAACCTAGGCTTCACTCTAGGGCGATGCTCCACCGGACCGAATATTTAGGGCCTAAGAAGTCAACGCCTGAAGCATAAAATACAATAAAAATACAACAGTTTTTCTATAGTATAACAGGAATAATTGCAAACAGTGAGAAAGTAATGGTCATTTCTACGTTCCGGGCAATCTAGACTTCACTCTAGGGCGTTGTTCCACCAGATCGAACAGTTAGGGCCTAAGAATACAACGCCAGAAGCATAAAATACAATACAAATACAACAGTTTTTCCATCGCATAGAACGAATAATTGCAACCACTGTGAAGGTTACGGTCATTTCTACGTTCCGGACAACCTAGGCTTCACACTAGGGCGTTGCTCCACCAGGTCGAATAGCTAGGGCCTTAGAAGGCAACGCCCGAGGCATAAAATACAATATAAATACGACAGTTTTTCCATCGTATAAAACGAATAATTGCAACCAGTATGAAAGTTATGGTCTTTTCTACGTTCCGGGCAAACCTAGGCTTCACCCTAGGGCGTTGCTCCGCCAGATCCACTAGTTAGGGCCTAAGAAGTCAACGCTAGAAGCATAAAATACAAAATAAATACAACAGTTTTTCCATCGTATAACAGGAATAATTGCAAACATTGTGAAAGTAACGGTCATTTCTACGTTCCGGTCAACCTAGGCTTCACTCTAGGGCGATGCTCCACCGGATCGAATATATAGGGCCTAAGAAGTTAACGCCAGAAGCATAAAATCCAATAAAAATACAACAGTTTTTCCATCGTATAGCATGAATAATTGCAACCGGAGTGAAAGTAATGGTCATTTCTACGCTTCGGGCAACCTAGGATTCTCTCTAGGGCGATGCTCCACCGGATCGAATATATAGGGCCTAAGAAGTCAACGCCAGAAGCATAAAATACAATAAAAATTCAACAGTTTTTCCATCGTATAGCATGAATAATTGCAAGCGGAGTGAAAGTAATGGTCATTTATACGTTTCGGGCAACCTAGGACTCTCTCTAGGGCGTTGCTCCACCAGAGCGAATAGCTAGGGTCTTAGAAGTCAACGCCCGAAACATAAAATACAATATAAATACAACAGTTTTTCCATCGTATAACAGGAATAGTTGCAAACAGTGTGAAAGTGATGGCCATTTCTACGTTCCGGGCAACCTTGGCTTCATTCTAGGGCGTTCTTCCACCAGATCGAACAGCTAGGGCCTTAAAAGTCAATGCCAGAAGAATAAAATAATATATAAATACAACAGTTTTTCCATCGTATAGAATGAATAATTGCAAACAGTGTGAAAGTATTAGTCATTACTACGTTCCGGGCAACCTAGGCTTCACTATAGGGCGTTGCTCCACCACATCGAATATTTAGGGCCTAAGAAGTCAACGCCAGAAGCATAAAATACAATAAAAATCCAACAGTTTTTCCATCGCATAACAGGAATAATTGCAAACAGTGTGAAGGTAATAGTCATTTCTACGCTCCGGTAAACCTTGGCTTCACTCTAGTGCGTTGCTCCACCACATCGATTAGCTACGGCCTTAGAAGTCAACGCCAGAAGCATAAAATACAATATAAATACAACAGTTTTTCCATCGTATACTATTAATGATTGCAAACATTGTGAAAGTAACGGTCATTTCTACGTTCCGGGCAACCTAGGCTTCACTCTTGGGCGACGCTCCACCGGATCGAATATTCAGGGCCAAAGAAGTCAACGCCAGAAGCATAAAATACAATAAAAATACAACAGTTTTTCGATCGTATAAAATGAATAATTGCAAACAGTGTGAAAGTAATGGTCATTTCTACGTTCCGGGCAATCTAGACTTCACTCTAGGGCGTTGCTCCACCGGTTCAAATAGTTAGGGCCTAAGAAGTCAACGCCACAAGCATAAAATACAATAAAAATACAGCAGTTTTTTCATCGTATATCAGGATTAATTGCAACACGCGTAAAGGTAATGGTCATTTCTACGTTCCGGGCAATCTAGGCATCACTCGAGGGCGTTGCTCTACCAGATCGAATAGTTAGGGCCTTAGAAGTCAACGCCAGAAGCATAAAATACAATATAAATACTACAGCTTTTCCATCGTATAAAACGGATAATTGCAACCAGTGTGAGAGTTATGGTCATTTCTACGTTCCGGGCAACCTAGGCATTACTCTAGGGCGTTGCTACACCAGATCGAATAGTTACGGCCTTAGAAGTCAACGCCAGAAGTATAAAATACAATATAAATACAGCAGTTTTTCCATCGTATAAAATGAATAATCGCAAGCAGTGTGTAGGTAATGGTGATTTCTACGTTCCGGGCAGCCTAGGCTTCACTCTAGGGCGTTGCTCCACCAGATGGAATAGTTAGTGCCTTAGAAGTCAACGCCCGAAGCATAAAATACAATATAAATACAACAGCTTTTATATCGTATATAATGTATATTTCCAAACAGTGTGAAAGTAAAGGTCATTTCTACGTTCCGGGCAACCTAGACTTCACTCTAGGGCGTTGGTCCACCAGATTCAATAGCTAGGGCCTAAGAAGTCAACGCCAGGAGCACCAAATACAATATAAATACAACAGTTTTTCCACTGTATAATATGAATAATTGCAAACAGTGTGGAAGTAATGGTCATTTCTACGTTCCGGACAACATAGGCTTCACTCTAGGTCATTGCTCCACCAGATCGAATAGCAAGGGCCTAAGAAGCCAACGCCTGAAGCATAAAATATAATATAAATACAACAGTTTTTCCATCGTATAACAGGAATAATTGCAACCAGAGTGAAGGTGATGGTCATTTCTACGTTCCGGGCAGCCTAGGCTTCAATCTAGGGCGTTGCTCCACCAGATCGAACAGCTAGGGACGTAGAAGTCAACGCCAGAAGCATGATATGCAATATAAATACAACTGCTTTTCCATCGTATATAATGTATATTTGCAAACAGTGTGAAAGTAACGGTCATTTCTACGTTCCGGGCAAGCTAGACTTCACTCTAGGGCGTTGCTCCACCAGATCGAATCGTTAGGGACTTAGAATTCGACGGCAGAAGCATAAAATACAACATAAGTACAACAGTTTTCCCATCGTATAACAGGAATAATTGCAACCAGTGTGAAAGTACAGGTCATTTCTACGTTCCGGGCAACCTAGGCTTCACCCTAGGGCGTTGCTCCACCAGTTCGAATATTTAGGTCCTTAGAAAACAACGCCAGACGCATAAAATACAATAAAAATGCAACAGCTTTTCCATCGTATAACAGGAGCAACTGCAACCAGTGTGAACGTGATAGTCATTTCTACGTTCCTGCAACCTAGGCCTCACTCTAGGACGTTGCTCCACCAGATCGAATAGTTAGGGCCTAAGAAATCAACGCCAGAACCATAAAATATAATATAAATACAACAGTTTTTCCATCGTATAACAGGAATAATTGCAACCAGAGTGAAGGTGATGGTCGTTTCTACGTTCCGGGCAACCTAGGCTTCACTCTAGGGCGTTGCTCCACCAGGTCGAATAGTTAGGGCCTTAGAAAACAACGGCAGACGCATAAAATACAATACAAATACAACAGCTTTTCCATCGTATAAAAGGTATAATTGCAACCAGTGTGAAGGCTATGGTCATTTCTACGTTCCGGGCAACCTAGGCTTCACTCTAGGGCGATGCTCCACCACATCGAATAGTTAGGACCTTAGAAGTCAATGCCAGAAGGATAAAATACAATAACAATGCAACAGTTTTTCCACCGTATAACAGGAAAGCTGCAACCAGTGTGAAAGGACGGAACATTTCTATGTCCCGGGTAACCTAGGCTCCACTCTAGGGCGTTGCTCCACCAGATCGAATAGCTTGGGACTTAGAATTCAACGCCAGAAGAATAAACTACAACATAAGTACAACAGTTTTTCCATCGTATAAAATGTATAATTGCAAGCAGCGTGAAGGTAATGGCCATATCTACGTTCCGGGAAACCTAGGCTACACTCTAGCGCGTGCTCCACCAGATCGAATAGTTAGGGGCTTAGAAAAGAAGGCCAGACGCATAAAATACAGGAAAAATACAACAGGTCTTCCATTGTACAAAACGAATAATTGCAACCAGTGTGATGGTAATGGTCATTTCTACGTTCCGGGCAACATAGGCTTCACTCTTGGACGTTGCTCCAAGAGATCGAATAGCTAGGACCTTAGAAGTCAACGCCAGAAGCATAGAATACAATATAAATACAGCAGTTTTTCCATTGTACAAAATGAATAATTGCAAACAGTGTGAAAGTAATGGTCATTTCTACGTTCCGGGCAACCTAGGCTTCACTCTAGGGCGTTGCTCCACCAGGTCGGATAGTTAGGGCCTTAGAGAGCAACGCCAGACGCATATAATAAAATTAAAATGCAACAGTTTTTCCACCGTATAACAGGAGTAACTGCAACCACTGTGAAAGTACTGGTCATTTCTACGTTCCGGGCTACCTAGGCTTCACTCTTGGGCGTTGCTCCATCACATCGAATAGCTACGGCCTTAGAAGTCAACGGCTGAAGCATAAAATATAATATAAATACAACAGTTTTTCCATCGTATAAAAGGAATAATTGCCACCAGTGTGAAGGTGATGGTCATTTCTGCATTCCGGGCAACCTAGGCTTCACTCTACGGCGTTGCTCCTCCAGATAGAATAGCTACGGCCACAGAAGTCAACGCCATAACTATAAAAAACAATATAAATACAACAGTTTTTCCATTGTATAAAATGAATAACTGCAAACAGTGTGGAAGTAATGGTCATTTCTACTTTCTGGGGAACCTAGGCTTCACTCTAGGCCGTTGCTCCACCACATCGAATAGCTACGGCCTTAGAAGTCAACGGCTGAAGCATAAAATATAATATAAATACAACAGTTTTTTCATCGTATAACAAGAATAATTGCAACCAGTCTGAAAGTGATGGTCATTTCTACATTCCGGGCAACCTAGCCTTCACTCTTGGTCGTTGGTCCACCACATCCATCAGTTAGGGCCTAAGAAGTCAATGCCGCAAGCACCAAATACAAAATAAATACAACAGTTTTTCCATCGTATAAAACGAATAATTGCAACCAGTATGAAAGTTATGGTCATTTCTACGTTCCTGGCAACTTAGGCTTCACTCTAGGGAGGTGCTCCACCAGATCGAATAGTTAGGGCCTAAGAAGTCAACGCCAGAAGCATAAAATACAATAAAAATGCAACAGTTTTTCCATCGTATAAAACGAATAATTGAAACCAGTGTGAAAGTTATGGTCATTTCTACGTTCCGCGCAACCTAGGCTTCACACCTGGGCGTTGCTCCACCAGATCCAATAGTTAGGACCTAAGAAGTCAGCGCCAGAAGCATAAAATACAGAATAGATACAACAGCTTTTCCATGGTATATAATGTATATTTGCAAACAGTGTGAAGGTAATGGTCATTTCTACGTTCCGGACAACCTAGGCTTCACTGCAGGGCGTTGCTCCACCAGATCCAGTAGTTAGGACCTAAGAAGTCAGCGCCAGAAGCATAAAATACAAAATAGATACAACAGCTTTTCCATGGTATATAATGTATATTTGCAAACAGTGCGAGGTAATGGTCATTTCTACGTTCCGGGCAACCTAGGCTTCACCCTAGGGCGTTGCTCCACCAGGTCGGATAGTTAGGGCCTTAGAGAGCAACGCCAGACGCATATAATAAAATTAAAATGCAACAGTTTTTCCACCGTATAACAGGAGTAACTGCAACCACTGTGAAAGTACTGGTCATTTCTACGTTCCGGGCTACCTAGGCTTCACTCTTGGGCGTTGCTCCATCACATCGAATAGCTACGGCCTTAGAAGTCAACGGCTGAAGCATAAAATATAATATAAATACAACAGTTTTTCCATCGTATAAAAGGAATAATTGCCACCAGTGTGAAGGTGATGGTCATTTCTGCATTCCGGGCAACCTAGGCTTCACTCTACGGCGTTGCTCCTCCAGATAGAATAGCTACGGCCATAGAAGTCAACGCCATAACTATAAAAAACAATATAAATACAACAGTTTTTCCATTGTATAAAATGAATAACTGCAAACAGTGTGGAAGTAATGGTCATTTCTACTTTCTGGGGAACCTAGGCTTCACTCTAGGCCGTTGCTCCACCACATCGAATAGCTACGGCCTTAGAAGTCAACGGCTGAAGCATAAAATATAATATAAATACAACAGTTTTTCCATCGTATAACAAGAATAATTGCAACCAGTCTGAAAGTGATGGTCATTTCTACATTCCGGGCAACCTAGCCTTCACTCTTGGTCGTTGGTCCACCACATCCATCAGTTAGGGCCTAAGAAGTCAATGCCGCAAGCACCAAATACAAAATAAATACAACAGTTTTTCCATCGTATAAAACGAATAATTGCAACCAGTATGAAAGTTATGGTCATTTCTACGTTCCTGCCAACTTAGGCTTCACCCTAGGGCGTTGCTCCACCAGATCGAATAGTTAGGGCCTAAGAAGTCAACGCCAGAAGCATAAAATACAATAAAAATGCAACATTTTTTCCACCGTATAAAACGAATAATTGAAACCAGTGTGAAAGTTATGGTCATTTCTACGTTCCGCGCAACCTAGGCTTCACACCTGGGCGTTGCTCCACCAGATCCAATAGTTAGGACCTAAGAAGTCAGCGCCAGAAGCATAAAATACAAAATATATACAACAGCTTTTCCATGGTATATAATGTATATTTGCAAACAGTGTGAAGGTAATGGTCATTTCTACGTTCCGGGCAACCTAGGCTTCACTGCAGGGCGTTGCTCCACCAGATCCAATAGTTAGGACCTAGGAAGTCAGCGCCAGAAGCATAAAATACAAACTAGATACAACAGCTTTTCCATGGTATATAATGTATATTTGCAAACAGTGTGAAGGTAATGGTCATTTCTACGTTCCGGGCAACCTAGGCTTCACTTCAGGGCGTTGCTCCACCAGATCCAATAGTTAGGACCTAAAAAGTCAGCGCCAGAAGCATAAAATACAAAATAGATACAACAGCTTTTCCATGGTATATAATGTATATTTGCAAACAGTGCGAGGTAATGGCCATTTCTACGTTCCGGTCAACCTAGGCTTCACTCTATTGAGGTGCTCCACCAGATCGAATAGTTAGGACCTAAGAAGTCAACGCCAGAAGCATAATATACAATAAAAATGCAACAGCTTTTCCATCGTATAAAACGAATAATTGAAACCATTCTGAAGGTAATGGTCATTTCTACGTTCCGGGCAACCTAGCCTTAACTGTAGGGCGCTGTTCCACCAAATCGCATAGTTAGGGACTTTGAATACTACACCAGAAGCATAAAATACAATAAAAATGCAACAGTTATTCCATTGTATTACAGGAATAACTGCAACCAGTGTGAAAGTACTGGTCATTTCTACGTTCCGGGCAACCTAGGCTTCACTCTAGGGCGTTACTCCACCAGATCCAATAGATAGGACCTAAGAATTCAGCGCCAGAAGCTTAAAATACAATAAAAATACAAAAGTTTTTCCATCGTATAACAGGAATGATTGCAACGAGAGTGAAAGTAATGGTCATTTCTACGCTTCCGGCAACCTGGGCATCACTCTAGGGCGTTGCTCCACCAGATGGAATAGCTAGGGCCTTAGAAGTGAACGCCCGAAACCTAAAATACAATAAAAATACAACAGTTTATCCATCGTATAAAACGAATAATTGAAACCAGTGTGAAAGTTATGGTCATTTCTACGTTCCGAGCAACCTAGGCTTCACCACTGGGCGTTGCTCCACCAGATCCAATAGATAGGACCTAAGAAGTCAGCGCCAGAAGCTTAAAATACAATAAAAATACAAAAGTTTTTCCATCGTATAACAGGAATAATTGCAACTAGAGTGAAAGTAATGGTCATTTCTACGCTTCCGGCAACCTGGGCATAACTCTAGCGCGTTGCTCCACCAGATGGAATAGCTAGGGCCTTAGAAGTGAACGCCCGAAACCTAAAATACAATAAAAATACAACAGTTTATCCATCGTATAACTAGAATAATTGCAACAAATGTGAAAGTGATGGTCATTACCACGTTCCGGTCAATCTAGGCTTCGCTCTAGGGCATTGCTCCACCACATCGAATAGTTAGGGCCTTAGAAGTCAATGCCAGGAGCATAAAATACAACATACATACAACAGTCTTTCCACTGTATAATGTGAATAATTGCAAACAGTGTGGAAGTAATGGTCATTTCTACGTTCCGGGCAACCTAGGCTTCACTCAAGGGCGTCTTTCCACCACATCGAATAGCTGTGGCCTTAGAAGTCAACTCCAGAAGCATAAAATACAATATAAATACAACAGCATTTCCATCGTATAAAATGAATGATTGCAAACAGTGCGAGGTAATGGTCATTTCTACGTTCCGGGCAACCTAGGCTTCACTCTAGGGAGGTGCTCCACCAGATCGAATAGTTAGGGCCTAAGAAGTCAACGCCAGAAGCATAAAATACAATAAAAATGCAACAGTTTTTCCATCGTATAAAACGAATAATTGAAACCAGTGTGAAAGTTATGGTCATTTCTACGTTCCGCGCAACCTAGGCTTCACACCTGGGCGTTGCTCCACCAGATCCAATAGTTAGGACCTAAGAAGTCAGCGCCAGAAGCATAAAATACAGAATAGATACAACAGCTTTTCCATGGTATATAATGTATATTTGCAAACAGTGTGAAGGTAATGGTCATTTCTACGTTCCGGACAACCTAGGCTTCACTGCAGGGCGTTGCTCCACCAGATCCAGTAGTTAGGACCTAAGAAGTCAGCGCCAGAAGCATAAAATACAAAATAGATACAACAGCTTTTCCATGGTATATAATGTATATTTGCAAACAGTGCGAGGTAATGGTCATTTCTACGTTCCGGGCAACCTAGGCTTCACCCTAGGGCGATGCTCCACCTGACAGAATAGCTAGGGACTAAGAAGTCAATGCCAGAAGCATAAAACACGATATTTGTACAACAGTTTTACCATCGTATAAAATGAATAATCGCAAACAGTGCGAGATAATGGTCATTTCTACGATCACGGCAACCTAGGCTTCAACCTAGGGCGTTGTCCCACCACATCGAATAGCTACGGCCTTAGAAGTCAACGCCAGAAGCACCAAATACAAAATAAATACAACAGTTTTTCCATCGTATAAAACGAATAATTGCAACCAGTATGAAAGTTATGGTCATTTCTACGTTCCGGGCAACCTAGGCTTCACCCTAGGGCGATGCTCCACCTGTCCGAATAGCTAGGGACTAAGAAGTCAACGCCAGAAGCATAAAACACGATATTTGTACAACAGTTTTACCATCGTATAAAATGAATAATCGCAAACAGTGTGAGGTAATGGTCATTTCTACGTTCCGGGCAACCTAGGCTTCACTCTAGGGTGTTGCTCCACCAGATCGAATAGTTAGGGCCTAAGAAGTCAGCGCCAGAAGCATAAAATACAAAATAGATACAACAGCTTTTCCATGGTATATAATGTATATTTGCAAACAGTGTCATGGTAATGGTCATTTCTACGTTCCGGGCAACCTAGGCTTCACTGCAGGGCGTTGCTCCGCCAGATCGAATATTTAGGGACTTTGAATACAACGCCAGAAGCATAAAATACAATAAAAATGCAACAGTTTTTCCATCGTATAACAGGAAAGCTGCCACCAGTGTGAAAGTACGGCACATTTCTATGTTCCGGGTAACCTAGACTCCACTCTAGGGCGTTGCTCCACCTGATCGAATAGGTAGGGACTTAGAATTCAACGCCAGTAGAATAAACTACAACATAAGTAAAGCAGTTTTTCCATCGTATAAAATGTATAATTGCAACAGCGTGAATGTAATGGTCATTTCTACGTTCCGGGCAACCTAGGCTTCACTCTAGGGCGTTGCTCCTCCAGATCGAACAGTTAGGGCCTTAGAAGTCAGCGACCGGAGCATAAAATACAGTAAAGATGCAACAGATTTTCCATCGCAAAACAGGAATAATTGCAACCAGTGTGAATGTAATGATCTTTTCTACGTACCGGGCAACCTAGGCTTCACTCTAGGGCGGTGCTCCACCAGATCAAATAGTCAGGGCCTAATTAGTCGACGCCAGAAGCATTAAATACAATATATATACTACAGCTTTTCCATCGTATACAATGTATATTTGCAAACAGTGTGAAAGTAATGGTCATTTCTACGTTCCGGGCAACCTAGTCTTCACTCTAGGGCGTTGGTCCACGAGATCGAACAGTTAGGGCCCAAGCAGTCAACGACAGAATCATAAAATACAATATAAATGTAACAGCTTTTCCATCGTATAAAATGAATAATTGCAACCAGTGTGAAAGTAATGGTCATTTCTACATTCCGGGCAACCTAGGCTTCGCTCTAGGTCTTTGCTCCGCCAGATCATGTAGCTAGGGACTTGGAGTTCAACGCCAGAAGCATATAATACAATAAAAATGCAACAGTTTTTCCATTGTATAAAATGAATAATTGCAAACAGTGTGAAAGTAATGGCCATTTCTACGTTCCAGGCAACCTAGGCTTCACTCTAGGGCGTTGCTCGACCAGATCGAATAGCTAGGGACTTAGAATTCAACGCCCGAAGAATAAAATACAACATAAGTACAACAGTTTTTCCATCGTATAAAACGAATAATTGCAACCAGTGTGAAAGTTATGGCCATTTCTACGTTCCGGGCAGCCTAGGCTTCACTCTAGGTCGTTGTTCCACCACATCGAATAGCTACGGCCTTAGGAGTCAACGCCAGAAGCATAAAATACAATATAAATACAACAGTTTTCCCATCGCATAAAACGAATAATTGGAACCAGTATGAAAGTTATGGTCATGTCTACGTTCCGGCCAAACTAGGCTTCACCCTAGGGCGTTGTTCCACCAGATCGAATAGTTAGGGCCTAAGAAGTCAACGCCAGAAGCATAAAATACAATATAAATACAACAGCTTTTCGATCGTATATGATGTATATTTGCAAACAGTGTGAAAGTAAAGGTCATTTCTATGTTCCGGGCAACCTAGGCTTCAGTTTAGGGCGTTGCTCCACCAGATCGAATAGTTAGGTACTTAGAATTCGACGCAGGAAGCATAAAATACAACATAAGTACAACAGTTTTTCCATCGTATTACAGGAATAATTGCAACCAGTGTGAATGTACAGGTCATTCTTACGTTCCGGGCAACCTAGGCTTCACTCTAGGGCGTTGCTCCACCAGATCGAATAGTTAGGGCCTAAGAAGTCTACGCCAGAAGCATAAAATACAATAAAAATACAACAGCATTTCCATCGTATAAAATGAATGATTGCAAACAGTCGGAAAGTTATGGTCATTTCTACGTTCCGGGCAACCTAGGCTTCACTCTAGGGCGTTGTTCCGCCACACCGAATAGCTACGGCCTTAGAAGTCAACGCCAGAAACATAAAATACAATATAAATACAACAGTCTTTCTATCGTATAAAATGAATAATTGCAACCAGTCTGAAAGCAATGGCCATTTCTACGTTCCGGGCATCCTAGACCTAACTCTGAGGCATTGCTCCACCAGATCTAATACATAGGGCCTTAGAAGTCAACGCCAGAAGAATAAAGTACAATCAAAATCCAACAGTTTGTCTATCGTATGACAGGAATAATTGCAACAAGCGTGAAGGTAATGGTCATTTCTACGATCCGGGCAACCTAGGTTTTGCTCTAGGGCGTTGCTCCACCAGATCGAATAGTTAGGGACTTAGAATTCAACACCCGAAGAATAAAATACAACATAAGTACAACAGTTTTACCATCGTATCAAATGAATAATCGCAAGCAGTGTGAAGGTAATGGTCATTTCCACGTTCCGGGCAACCTAGGCTTCACTCTAGGGCGTTGCTCCACCAGATCGAATAGTTAGGGCCTAAGAAGTTAAAGCCAGAAGCATAAAATGCAATATAAATACAACAGTTTTTCCCTTGTATAACAGGAATAATTGCGACCAGTGTGAAAGCTATGGTCACTTCTACGTTCCGGGCAACCTAGGCTTCACTCCAGGGCATTGCTCCACCAGGTCGAATAGTTAGGGCCTAAGAAGTCAACGCCAGAATCATAAAATACAATATAAATACAACAGCTTTTCCACTGTATAAAATGAATATTTGCAAACAGTGGTAAAGTAATGGTCAATTCTACATTCCGGGCAACCTAGGCTTCACTCTAGGGCGTTGCTCCGCCCCGTCGAATAGATACGACCATAGAAGACAACGCTTGAAGCATAAAATACAATAAAAATACAACAGTTTTTCCATCGTATAACAGGAATAATTGCAACCAGCGTGAAAGTTATGGTCATTTCTACGTTTCGGGCATCCTAGGCTTCACTCTAGGGCGTTGCTCCACCAGATCGAATAGTCAGGGCCTTGGAAGTCAACGCACGAAGCATAAAACACAATATAAATACAACAGTTTTTCCTTCGTATAGCAGGAATAATTGCAACCAATGTGAAAGTAATGGCCATTTCTACGTACCGGGCAACCTAGGCTTCACTCTAGGGCGTTGCTGCACCACATCGAATAGATATGGCCTTAGAAGTCAACGCCAGAAGCATAAAATACAATACAATTAAACAGTTTTTCCATCGTATATACTGAATAATTGCAAACAATGTGAAAGTAACGGTAATTTCTACGTTCCTGGCAACCTAGGCTTCACTCTAGGGCATTGCTCCACCAGGTCGAATAGTTAGGGCCTAAGAAGTCAACGCCAGAGTCATAAAATACAATATAAATACTACAGCTTTTCCACTGTAAAGAATGAATATTTGCAAACAGTGTGAAAGTAATGGTCAATTCTACATTTCGGGCAACCTAGGCTTCACTCTAGGGCGTTGCTCCACCCCGTCGAATAGATACGACCTTAGAAGACAACGCTTGAAGCATAAAATACAATAAAAATACAACAGCTTTTCCATCGTATAACAGGAATAATTGCAACCAGCGTGAAAGTTATCGTCATTTCTACGTTTCGGGCATCCTAGGCTTCACTCTAGGGCGTTGCTCCACCAGATCGAATAGTTAGGGCCTTGGAAGTCAACGCACGAAGCATAAAACGCAATATAAATACAACAGCTTTTCCATCGTATAAAACGAATAATTGCAACCAATGTGAAGGTACTGGTCATTTCTACGTTCCAGGCAACCTAGGCTTCACTCTAGGGCGTTGCTCCACCACATCGAATAGATACGGCCTTAGAAGTCAACGCCATAAGCATAAAATACAATATAAATAAAACAGTTTTTCAATCGTATAAAATGAATAATTGCAAACAGTGTGAAAGTAACGGTCATTCCTATGTTCCGGGCTAGCCAGGCTTCACTCTAGTGCGTTGCTACACCAGCTCGAATAGTTCCGGCCTTAGAAGTCAACGCCAGAAGCATATAATACAATATAAATATAACAGTTTTTCGTTCGTATAGCAGGAATAATTGCAACCAATGTGAAAGTAATGGTCATTTCTACGTACTGGGCAACCTAGGCTTCACTCTGGGGCGTTGCTACACCACATCGAATAGATATGGCCTTAGAAGTCAACGCCAGAAGCATAAAATACAATATAAATACAACAGTTTTTCCTTCCTATGGCAGGAATAATTGCAACCTATGCGGAAGTAATGGTCACTCCTACGTACCGGGCAACCTAGGCTTCACTGTAGGGCGTTGCTACACCACATCGAATAGATATGGCCTTAGAAGTCAACGCCAGAAGCATAAAATACAATATAAATAAAACAGTTTTTCCATCGTATAAAATGAATAATTGCAAACAATGTGAAAGTAACGGTCATTCCTACGTCCCGGGCAAGCCAGGCTTCACTCCAGGGCCTTACTCCACCAGATCCAATAGCTAGGGCCTCAGAAGTCAACGTCAGAAGCATAAAATACAGTAAAAATAGAACAGTTTTTCCATCGTATAGCATGAATAATTATAAGCAGTGTGAAGGCAATGTTCATTTCTACGTTCCGGGCAACCTAGGCTTCACGCTTGGGCGTTGCTCCACCACGTCGAATAGCTGCGACCTTAGAAGACAACGCCTGAAGCATAAAATGCAATAAAAATACAACAGTTTTTCCATCGTATAACAGGAATAATTGCAACCAGCGTGAAAGACATTGTCATTTCTACGTTCCGGGCAACCTAGGCTTCACCCTAGGGAGTTGCTACACCAAACCGAATAGTTAGGTCCGAAGAAGTTATCGCCAGAAGCATAAAATACAATATAAATACAACAGTTTTTCCATCGCATAAAACAAATAATTGCATTCAGTATGAAAGCTAAGGTCATTTCTACGTTCCGGGCAACCTATGCTTCGCTCTAGGCCGTTGCTCCACCAGACCGAATAGTTAGGGCCTAAGAAGTCAACGCCAGAAGCATAAAATACAATATAAATACAACAGTTTTTCCTTCGTATAGCAGGAATAATTGCAACCAATGTGAAAGTAATGGTCATTTCTACGTTCCGGGCAACCTAGGCTTCACACTTGGGCGTTGCTCCACCACGTCGAATAGCTGCGACTTTAGAAGACAACGCCTGAAGCATAAAATACAATAAAAATACAACAGTTTTTCCATCGTAGAACAGGAATAATTGCAACCAGCGTGAAAGACATTGCCATTTCTACATTCGGGGCAACCTAGGCTTCACCCTAGGGCGTTGCTACACCAAACCGAATAGTTAGGGCCTAAGAAGTCATCGCCACAAGCATAAAATACAATATAATTACAACAGTTTTTCCATCGCATAAAACAAATAATTGCATCCAGTATGAAAGCTAAGGTCATTTCTACGTTCCGGGCAACCTAGGCTTCACTCTAGGCCGTTGCTCCACCAGACCGAATAGTTAGGGCCTGAGAAGTCAACGCCAGAAGCATAAAATACAATAACAATGCAACAGTCCTTCCATCGTATAACAGGAATAATTGCAACCAGCGTGAAAGTTATGGCCATTTCTACGTACCGGGCAACCTAGGGTTCACACTAGGGCGTTGCTACACCACATCGAATAGATATGGCCTTAGAAGTCAACGCCAGAAGCATAAAATACAATACAATTAAACAGTTTTTCCATCGTATATACTGAATAATTGCAAACAATGTGAAAGTAACGGTCATTTCTACGTTCCCGGCAACCTAGGCTTCACTCTAGGGCATTGCTCCACCAGGTCGAATAGTTAGGGCCTAAGAAGTCAACGCCAGAATCATAAAATACAATATAAATACAACAGTTTTCCCATCGTATAGAACGCATAATTGCATCCAATGTGAACGTAATGGCCACTTCTACGTTCCGGGCAACCTTGGCTTCACTCCAGGGCGCTGCTCCACCAGATCGAATAGTTAGGGCCTTAGAAGTCAAAGCTCGAAACATAAAGTACAATAAAGATACAACAGTTTTTCCATCATATAACCGGAATAATTGCAACCAGTTTGAAAGTGATTGTCATTTCTACGTTCCGGGCAAGCTAGGCTTCACTCTAGGGCGTTGCTCCACCAGATCGAGTAGTTAGGCACTATGAATTCAACGCCAGAAGCATAAAATACAATAAAAATGCACCAGCTTTTCAATCGTATAACAGGAATAACAGCAACCAGTGTGAAAGTACTGGTCATTTCTACGTTCCGGTTAACCCTGGCTTGACTCTCGGGCGTTGCTCCACCAGATCGAACAGCTAGGGACTTAGAACTCAACGCCAGAAGAATAAAATACAACATAAGTACAACAGTTTTACCATCGTACAAAATGAATAATCGCAAGCAGTGTGTAGGTAATGGTGATTTCTACGTTGCGGGCAGCCTAGGCTTCACTCTGGGACGTTGCTCCACCAGATGGAATAGTTAGGGCCTTAGAAGTCAACGCCCGAAGCATAAAATACAATATAAATACAACAGCTTTTATATCGTAAATAATGTATATTTCCAAACAGTGTGAAAGTAACGGTCATTTCTACGTTCCGGGCAAGCTAGGCTTCACTCTAGGGCGTTGCTCCACCAGATCGAATAGTTAGGGACTTAGAATTCGACGCCAGAAGCACAAGATACAACATAAGTACAACAGTTTTCCCATCGTATAACAGGAATAATTGCAACCAGTGTGAAAGTACAGGTCATTTCTACGTTCCGGGCAACCTAGGCTTCACCCTAGGGCGTTGCTCCACCTGTTCGAATAGTTAGGGCCTATGAAGTCAACGCCAGAAGCATAAAATACGATATACGTACAACAGTTATACCATCGTGTAAAATGAATAATCGCAAACAGTGTGAACGTAATGGTCAGTTCTTCGTTCCGGGCAACCTAGGCTTCACTCTAGGGCGTTGCACCACCAGATCGAATAGTTAGGGCCTTAGAAGTCAACGCCCGAAGCATAAAATACAAAATAAATAGTACAGTTTTTCCATGGTATAAAACGAATAATTGAAACCAGTGTGAAAGTTATGGTCATTTCTACGTTCCGAGCAACCTAGGCTTCACCACTGGGCGTTGCTCCACCAGATCCAATAGCTAGTACCTAAGAAGTCAGCGCCAGAAGCTTAAAATACAATAAAAATACAAAAGTTTTTCCATCGTATAACGAGAATAATTGCAACAAATGTGAAAGTGATGGTCATTACCACGTTCCGGGCAACCTAGGCTTCACTCTAGGGCGTTGGTCCACCAGATCAAATAGTTAGGACCTAAGAAGTGAACGGCAGAAGCATGATATACAATACAAATACAACAGCTTTTCCATCGTATGTAATGTATATCTGCAAACAGTCTGAAAGTAAAGGTCATTTCTACGTTCCGGGCAACCTAGGGTTAACTGTAGGGCGTTGCTCCACCAGACCGCATAGTTAGGGACTTAGAATTCAACGCCAGAAGCATAAAACACAATAAAAATGCAGCAGTTTTTCCATCGTATAACAGGAATAATTGCAATCACTGTGAGAGTACAGGTCATTTCTACGTTCCGGGCAACCTAGGCTTCGTGCAATGGCGTTGCTCCACCAGATCGAAAAGCAAGGGACTTAGAAGTCAACGCCAGAAGCATAAAATACAATAAAAATAGAACAGTTTTTCCATCGTATAAAATGAATAATTGCAAACAGTGTGGAAGTAATGGTCATTTCTACTTTCCGGGCAAACGAGGCTTCACTCTAGGGCGTTGCTCCACCATATCGAATAGCTACGGCCTTAGAAGTCAACGGCTGAAGCATAAAATATAATATAAATACAACAGTTTTTCCATCGTATAAAAGGAATAATTGCCACCAGTGTGAAGGTGATGGTCATGTCTGCATTCCGGGCAACCTAGGCTACACTCTAGGGCGTTGCTACTCCAGATAGAATAGCTACGGCCTTATAAGTCAACGCCATAACTATAAAAAACGATATAAATACAACAGTTTTTCCATTGTATAAAATGAATAACTGCAAACAGTGTGGAAGTAATGGTCATTTCTACTTTCTGGGGAACCTAGGCTTCACTCTAGGGCGTTGCTCCACCACATCGAATAGCTACGGCCTTAGAAGTCAACGGCTGAAGCATAAAATATAATATAAATACAACAGTTTTTCCATCGTATAACAAGAATAATTGCAACCAGTCTGAAAGCGATGGTCATGTCTGCATTCCGGGCAACCTAGGCTACACTCTAGGGCGTTGCTACTCCAGATAGAATAGCTACGGCCTTATAAGTCAACGCCATAACTATAAAAAACGATATAAATACAACAGTTTTTCCATCGTATAAAATGAATAACTGCAAACAGTGTGGAAGTAATGGTCATTTCTACTTTCTGGGGAACCTAGGCTTCACTCTAGGGCGTTGCTCCACCACATCGAATAGCTACGGCCTTAGAAGTCAACGGCTGAAGCATAAAATATAATATAAATACAACAGTTTTTCCATCGTATAACAAGAATAATTGCAACCAGTCTGAAAGTGATGGTCATTTCTACATTCCGGGCAACCTAGGCTTCACTCTATGGCGTTGTTCCACCAGATCGAATTGTTAGGGCCTAAGAAGTCAGCGCCAGAAGCATAAGATACAGTATAAATATAACAGTTTTTCCATCGTATAGAACGAATAATAGCAACCAGTGTGAAAGTTATGGTCATTTCTACGTTCCGGGCAACCTAGGCTTCACTCTATGGCGTTGTTCCACCAGATCGAATTGTTAGGGCCTAAGAAGGCAACGCCAGAAGCATAAAATACAATATAAATATAACAGTTTCTCCATCGTATAAAACGAATAATAGCGACCAGTGTGAAAGTTAAGGTCATTTCTACGTTCCCGGCAACCTAGGCTTCACCCCAGGGCGTTGTTCCACCAGATCGAATAGTTAGGGCCTAAGAAGTGAACGCCAGCTGCATAAAATACAATATAAATACAATAGCATTTCCATCGTATAAAACGAATAATTTCACCAGTGTGAATGTTATGGTCATTTCTACATTCCGAGCAACCTAGGCTTCACTCTAGGGCGTTGATCCAACAGATTGAATAGTTAGGGCCTTAGAAGTCAACGCCCGAAGTATAAGATACAATATAAATACAACAGTTTTTCCATCGAATAAAACGAATAATTGCAAGCTGTATGAAAGTTATGGTCATTTCTACTTTCCGTTCAACCTAGGCTTCACCCTAGGGCGTTGCTTCAACAGATTGAATAGTTAGGGCCTTAGAAGTCAACGGCCGTAGCATAAAATACAAAATAAATAGAACTGTTTTTCTATCGTATAAAACGAATAATTGCGACCGGTGTGAAAGTTATTTCCATTTCTACGTTGCGAGCAACCTAGGCTTCACCCTAGGGCGTTGTTCCACCAGATGGAATTGTTAGGGCATAAGAAGTCAACGCTAGAAGCATAAAATACAATATAAGTACAACAGTTTTTCCATCGTATAAAATGAATAATTGCAAACATTGCGAAAGTAATGGTCATTCCACGTTCCGGGCAACCTAGGCGTCACTCTAGTGCGTTGCTCCACCACATCTAATAGCTACGGCCTTAGACGTCAACGACAGAAGCATAAAATACGATAAAGATGAAACAGTTTTTCCATCGTATAAAAAGAATAATAGCAACCAGTGTGAAAGTTATGGTCATTTCTCCGTTCCCGGCAACCTAGGCTTCACCCCAGGGCGTTGTTCCACCAGATCGAATAGTTAGGGCCTAAGAAGTGAACGCCAGCAGCATAAAATACAATATAAATACAACAGTTTTTCCATCGTATAAAATGAATAATTGCAACCAGTGTGAAAGTTATTGTCACTTCTACATTCCGGGCAACCTAGGCTTCACCCTAGGGCGTTGCTCCAACAGATTGAATAGTTAGAACCTTATAAGTCAGTGCCCGAAGCATAAAATGCAATAAAAATACAACAGTTTTTCCATCGTATAAAACGAATAATTGCTACCAGGATGGAAGTGATGGTCATTTCTACGTTCCGGGCAACCTAGGCCTCACTCTAGGGTGTTCTTCCACCGGGTTGAATAGTTAGGGCCTAAGAAATCAACGCCAGAAGCATAAAATACAATTTAAATACAACAGCTTTTCCATCGTATAAAACGAATAATTTCAACCAGTGTGAATGTTATGGTCATTTTTACATTCCGAGCAACCTAGGCTTCACTCTAGGGCGTTGATACACCAGATAGAATAGTTAGGGCCTTAGAAGTAAACGCCAGAAGCATAAAATTCAATAAAGATGCAACAGTTTTTCCATCGTATAACAGGAGTCACTGCAAACAGTGTGAAAGTACTGGTCGTTTCTACCTTCCGGGTAACCTAGGCTTCACTCTAGGGCGTTGTTCCACCAGATCGAACAGTTAGGGCCTAAGAAGGCAACGCCAGAAGCATAAAGTACAATATAAATATAACAGTTTTTCCATCGCATAAAACGAATAATAGCAACCAGTGTGAAAGTTATGGTCATTTCTACGTTCCGGGCAACCCAGGCTTCACCCCTGGGCGTTGTTCCACCACATCGAATTGTTAGGGGCTAAGAAGTCAACGCCAGACGCATAAGATACAATATAAATATTACAGTTTTTCCATCGTATAGAACGAATAATAGCAACCAGTGTGAAAGTTATGGTCATTTCTACGTTCCGGGCAACCTAGGCTTCACCCCAGGGCGTTGTTCCACCACATTGAATAGTTAGGGCCTAAGAAGTGAACGCCAGCAGCATAAAATACAATATAAATACAACAGTCTTTCCATCCTATAATAGGAATAATTGCAACCCGTGTGAAAGTGCTGGTCATTTGTACGTTCCAGGCAACCTAGGCTTCACTCTAGGGCGTTGTTCCACCAGATCGAATTGTTAGGGCCTAAGAAGTCAACGCCAGAAGCATAAGATACAATATAAATATAACAGTTTTTATATCGTATAGAAGGAATAGTAGCAACCAGAGTGAAAGTTATGGTCATTTGTACGTTCCGGGCAACCTAGGCTTCACCCTAGGGCGTTGCTCCAACAGATTGAATAGTTAGAACCTTATAAGTCAGTGCCCGAAGCATAAAATGCAATAAAAATACAACAGTTTTTCCATCGTATAAAACGAATAATTGCTACCAGGATGGATGTGATGGTCATTTCTACGTTCCGGGCAACCTAGGCCTCACTCTAGGGTGTTCTTCCACCGGGTTGAATAGTTAGGGCCTAAGAAATCAACGCCAGAAGCATAAAACACAATTTAAATACAACAGCTTTTCCATCGTATAAAACGAATAATTTCAACCAGTGTGAATGTTATGGTCATTTTTACATTCCGAGCAACCTAGGCTTCACTCTAGGGCGTTGATACACCAGATAGAATAGTTAGGGCCTTAGAAGTAAACGCCAGAAGCATAAAATTCAATAAAGATGCAACAGTTTTTCCATCGTATAACAGGAGTCACTGCAAACAGTGTGAAAGTACTGGTCGTTTCTACCTTCCGGGTAACCTAGGCTTCACTCTAGGGCGTTGTTCCACCAGATCGAACAGTTAGGGCCTAAGAAGGCAACGCCAGAAGCATAAAGTACAATATAAATATAACAGTTTTTCCATCGCATAAAACGAATAATAGCAACCAGTGTGAAAGTTATGGTCATTTCTACGTTCCGGGCAACCCAGGCTTCACCCCTGGGCGTTGTTCCACCACATCGAATTGTTAGGGGCTAAGAAGTCAACGCCAGACGCATAAGATACAATATAAATATTACAGTTTTTCCATCGTATAGAACGAATAATAGCAACCAGTGTGAAAGTTATGGTCATTTCTACGTTCCGGGCAACCTAGGCTTCACCCCAGGGCGTTGTTCCACCACATTGAATAGTTAGGGCCTAAGAAGTGAACGCCAGCAGCATAAAATACAATATAAATACAACAGTCTTTCCATCCTATAATAGGAATAATTGCAACCCGTGTGAAAGTGCTGGTCATTTGTACGTTCCAGGCAACCTAGGCTTCACTCTAGGGCGTTGTTCCACCAGATCGAATTGTTAGGGCCTTAGAAGTCAACGGCCGAAGCATAAAATACAAAATAAATAGAACTGTTTTTCCATCGTATAAAACGAATAATTGCTACCGGTGTGAAAGTTATTTCCATTTCTACGTTCCGGGCAACCTAGGCTTCACCCTAGGGCGTTGTTCCTCCAGATGGAATAGTTGTGGCATACGAGGTCAACGCCAGAAGCATAAAATACAATATAAGTACAACAGTTTTTCCAACGTATAAAATGAATAATTGCAAACATTGCGAAAGTAATGGTCATTTCTACGTTCCGCGCAGCCTAGGCTTCACACCTGGGCGTTGCTCCACCAGATCCAATAGTTAGGACCTAAGAAGTCAGCGCCAGAAGCATAAAATACAAATTAGATACAACAGCTTTTCCATGGTATATAATGTATATTTGCAAACAGTGTGAAGGTAATGGTCATTTCTACGTTCCGGGCAAGCTAGGCTTCACTGCAGTGCGTTGCTCCACCAGATCGAATATTTAGGGACTTTGAATACAACGCCAGAAGCTTAAAATACAATAAAAATGCAACAGTTTTTCCATCGTATAACAGGAAAGCTGCCACCAGTGTGAAAGTACGGGACATTTCTATGTTCCGGGTAACCTAGACTCCACCCTAGGGCGTTGCTCCACCTGATCCAATAGGTAGGGACTTAGAATTCAACGCCAGTAGAATAAACTACAACATAAGTACAGCAGTTTCTCCATCGTATAAAATGTATAATTGCAACAGCGTGAATGTAATGGTCATTTCTACGTTCCGGGCAACCTAGGCTTCACTCTAGGGCGTTGTTCCAACAGATCGAATAGTTAGGGCCTAAGAAGTAGACGCCAGAAGCATAAAATACCATATAAATACAACAGCTTTTCCATCGACTATGATGTATATTTGCAAAGAGCGTGAAAGTAAAGGTCATTTCTACGTTCCGGGCAACCTAGGCTTAACTGTAGGGCGTTGCTCCACCAGATCGCATTGTTAGGGACTTTGAATACAACGCCAGAAGCATAAAATACAATAAAAATGCAAGAGTTTTTCCATTGTATAACAGGAATAACTGCAACCAGTGTGAAAGTACTGGTCATTTCTACGTTTCGGGTAACCTAGGCTTCATTCTAGGGCTTCGCTCCACCAGATCGAATAGCTCGGGACTTAGAATTCAACGCCAGAAGAATAAAATACAACATAAGTACAACAGTTTTACCATCGTATAAAATGAATAATCACAAACAGTGTGAAGGTAATGGTCATTTCTACGTTCCGCGCAACCTAGGCATCACTCTTGGGCGTTGCTCCACCAGATCGAATAGTTAGGGCCTTAGAAGTCAGCGCCCGAAACATAAAATACAATATAAATACAACAGCTTTTATATCGTATATAATGTATATTTGCAAACAGTGTGAAAGTAAAGGTCATTTCTACGTTCCGGGCAACCTAGGCATCACTCTAGGGCGTCGATCCACCAGATCGAATAGTTAGGGCCTAAGAAGTCAACGCCAGAAGCATAAAATACAATATAAATACAACAGATTTTCCATCGTATATAATGTAAATTTGCAAACAGTGTGAAAGTAAAGGTCATTTCTACTTTCCGGGCATCCTAGGCTTAACTCTAGGGCATGTTCCACCAGATCGAGTAGTTAGGGACTTAGAATTCAACGCCTGAAACATAAAATATAATAAAAGTACAACAGTTTTTCCATCGTATAACAGGGATAATTGCAACCAGTGTGAAAGACATGGTCATTTCTACATTCCGGGCAACCTAGGCTTCACTCTAGGGCGTTGTTCCACCACTTCGAATAGCTGCGGCCTTAGGAGTCAACGCCAGCGGCATAAAATACAAAATAAATACAACAGTTTTTCCATCGTATAACAAGAATAATTGCAACCAGTGTGAAAGTGATGGTCATTTCTACATTCCGGGCAACCTAGGCTTCTCTCTAGGGCGTCGTTCCACCAGATCGAATAGTTAGGGCCTAAGAAGTCTACGCCAGAAGCATAAAATACAACACAAATACAACAGCTTTTCCATCGTATAACAGGAATAATTGCAACCAGTGTGAAAGGTATGGTCATTTCTCCTTTCCGGGCAATCTAGGCTTCACTCTAGGGCGTTTCTCCACCACATCGAATAGCTACGGCCTTAGGAGTAAACGCCAGAGGTATAAAATACAAAATAAATACAACAGTTTTTCCATCGTATAACCAGAATAATTGCAACCAGTGTGAAAGTCATGGTCATTTCTACGTTCCGGGCAACCTAGGCTTCACTCTAGGGCGTTGTTCCTCCAGATCGAATAGCTAGGGCCTAAGAAGTGTACACCAGAAGCATAAAATACAATATAAATACAACAGCTTTTCCATCGTATAACAGGAATAATTGCAACCAGTGTGAAAGTGATGGTCATTTCTACGTTCCGGGCAACCTAGGCTTCAGTCTAGGGCGTGGTTCCCCCAGATCGAATAGTTAGGGCCTAAGAAGCCTACGCCAGAAGCATAAAATACAATATAAATACAACAGTTTTTCCATCGTATAACAAGAATAACTGCAACCATTGTGAAAGTGATGGCTATTTCTACGTTCCGGGCAACCTAGGCTTCACACGAGGGCGTTGCTCCACCACATCGAATAGCTACGGCCCTAGAAGACAGCGCCATAGCTATAAAATACAGTATAAATAAAACAGTCTTTCCATCGTATAAAACGAATAATTGCAACCAGTCTGATAGTTATGGTCATTTCTACGTTCCGGGCAACCTAGGCTTCACCCGAGGGCGTTGCTCCACCAGATCGAATAGTTAGGGCCTAAGAAGTCAATGCCAGAAGCATAAAATACGATATATGTACAACAGCTTTTCCATCGTATAAAATGAGTAATTGCAACCAGTGTGAAAGTAACGGCCATTTCTACGTTCCGGGCATCCTAGACTTAACACTGAGGCATTGCTCCACCAGATCGAATACATAGGGCCTTAGAAGTCAACGCCAGAAGCATAAAGTACATTAAAAATACAACAGTCTCCATCGTATAACAGGAATAATTGCCACCAGTGTGAAGGTAATGGTCATTTCTACGTTCCGGGCAACCTAGGCTTCACTCTAGGGCGTTGCTCCACCAGATCGAATAGTTAGGGCCATAGAAGTCAACGCCCGAAGCATAAAATACAAAATAAATAGAACAGTTTTTCCATTGTATAAAACGAGTAATTGAGATCAGTGTGAAAGTTATGGTCATTTCCACGTTCCGCGCAACCTAGGCTTCACACCTGGGCGTTGCTCCACCAGATCCAATAGTTAGGACCTAAGAAGTCAGCGCCAGAAGCATAAAATACAAAATAGATACAACAGCTTTTCCATTGTATATAATGTATATTTGCAAACAGCGTGAAGGCAATGGTCATTTCTACGTTCCGGGCACCCTAGGCTTCACCCTAGGGCGTTGCTCCAGCTGATCGAATAGTTAGGGCCTAAGAAGTCAACGCAAGAAGCATAAATTACGATATATGTACAACAGTTTTACCGTCGCATAAAATGAATAATCGCAAACAGTGTGAAGGTAATGGTCAATTCTACATTCCGGGCAACCTAGGCTTCACTCTAGGGCGTTGCTCCTCCAGATCGAATAGTTGGGGCCTTAGAAGTCAGCGCTCGAAGCATAAAATACAAAATAAATAGAACAGTTTTTCCATTGTATAAAACGAATAATTGAAACCAGTGTGAAAGTTATGGTCATTTCTACGTTCCGCGCAACCTAGGCTTCACACCTGGGCGTTGCTCCACCTGATCGAATAGTTAGGGCCTAAGAAGTCAACGCCAGAAGCATAAAATACGATATATGCACAACAGTTTTGCCATCGTATAAAATGAATAATCGCAAACAGTGTGAAGGTAATGGTCATTTCTATGTTCCGGACAACCTAGGCTTCACTCTAGGGCGTTGCTCCACCAGATCGAATAGTTAGGGCCTTAGAACTCAACGCCCGAAGCATAAAATACAAAATAAATAGAACAGTTTTTCCATTGTATAAAACGAATAATTGAAACCAGTGTGAAAGTTATGGTCATTTCTACGTTCCGCGCAACCTAGGCTTCACACCTGGGCGTTGCTCCACCAGATCCAATAGTTAGGACCTAAGAAGTCAGCGCCAGAAGTATAAAATACAAAATAGATACAACAGCTTTTCCATCGTATATAATGTATATTTGCAAACAGTGTGAAGGCAATGGTCATTTCTACGTTCCGGGCAACCTAGGCTTCACCCTAGGGCGTTGCTCCAGCTGATCGAATAGTTAGGGCTTAAGAAGTCAACGCCAGAAGCATAAAATACGATATATGTACAACAGTTTTACCGTCGTATAAAATGAATAATCGCAAACAGTGTGAAGGTAATGGTCAATTCTACATTCCGGGCAACCTAGGCTTCACTCTAGGGCGTTGCTCCTCCAGATCGAATAGTTGGGGCCTTAGAAGTCTGCGCCCGAAGCATAAAATACAAAATAAATAGAACAGTTTTTCCATTGTATAAAACGAACAATTGAAACCAGTGTGAAAGTTATGGTCATTTCTACGTTCCGCGCAACCTAGGCTTCACCCCTGGGAGTTGCTCCACCAGATCGAATAGTTAGGGCCTAAGAAGTCAATGCCAGAAGCATAAAATACGATATATGTACAACAGTTTTTCCTTCGCATGAAATGAGTAATTCAACCAGTGTGAAAGTAACGGACATTTCTACGTTCCGGGTATCCTAGACTTAACACTGAGGCATTGCTCCACCAGATCGAATACATAGGGCCTTAGAAGTCAACGCCAGAAGCATAAAGTACATTAAAAATCCAACAGTTTGTCCATCGTATAACAGGAATAATTGCCACCTGTGTGAAAGTGATGGTCATTTCTGCATTCCGGGCAACCTAGGCTTCACTCTAGGGCGTTGCTCCTCCAGATAGAATAGTTAGGGCCCAGGAAGTCAACGCCAGAAGCATAAAATACAATATAAATACAACAGTTTTTCACTTGTATAAAACGAATAATTGCAACCAGTATGAAAGTTATGGTCATTTCTACGTTCCGGACAACCTAGGCTTCTCCCTAGGGTGTTGCTCCACCTGATCGAATAGTTAGGGCCTAAGAAGTCAACGCCAGAAGCATAAAATACAATAAAAATACAACATTTTTTTCATCGTATAACAGGAATAATTGCAACCAGTCTGTAAGATATGGTCATTTCTACGTTCCGGGCAACCTAGGCTTCACTCTAGGGCGTTGGCTCTCCACATCTAGCAGTTAGGGCCTAAGAAGTCAACGCCAGAAGCACCAAATACAAAATAAATACAACAGTTTTTCCATCGTATAAAACGAATAATTGCAACCAGTATGAAAGTTATGGTCATTTCTACGTTCCGGGCAACCTAGGCTTCACCCAAGGTGTTGCTCCACCTGATCGAATAGTTAGGGCCTAAGAAGTCAACGCCAGAAGCATAAAATACGATATATGTACAACAGTTTTTCCATCGTATAAAACGAATAATTGCAACCAGTGTGAAAGTAATAGCCATTTCTACGTTGCGGGCATCCTAGACTTAACTCTCAGGCATTGCTACACCAGATCGAATGCATAGGGCCTTAGAAGTCAACTCCAGAAGTATAAAGTACAATCAAAATCCAACAGTTTGTCCATCGTATAGCTGGAATAATTGCAACCAGAGTGAAAGCAATGGTCATTTCTACGTTTCGGGCGACCTAGGCTCCACTATAGGGCGTTGCTCCACCAGATGGAATAGCTAGGGCCTTAGAAGTCAATGCCAGAAGCATAAAATACAAAATAAATACAACAGTTTTTCCATTGTATAACACGAATAATTGCAACCAGTATGAAAGTTATGGTCATTTCTACGTTCCGGACAACCTAGGCTTCACCCTAGGGCGTTGCTCCACCCGATCCAATAGATAGGGCCTAAGAAGTCAACGCCAGAAGCATAAAATACAAAATAAATACAACAGTTTTTCCATCGTATAACAAGAATAATTGCAACCAGTGTGAAAGTGATGGTCATTTCTACATTCCGGGCAACCCAGGCTTCACTCTAGGGCATTGCTCCACCGGATCGAATAGTTAGGGCCTAAGAAGTCAACGCCAGAAGCACCAAATACAAAATTAATACAACAGTTTTTCCATCGTATAAAATGAATAATCGCAAACAGTGTGAAGGTAATGGTCATTTCTACGTTCCGGGCAACCTAGGCTTCACCCTAGGGCGTTGTTCCACCAGAGCGAATAGTTAGGGCCTAAGAAGTCAACGCCAGAAGCACCAAATACAAAATTAATACAACAGTTTTTCCATCGTATAAAACGAGTAATTGCAACCAGTGTGAAAGTTATGGTCATTTCTACGTTCCGGGCATCCTAGCCTTCACCATAGGGCGTTGCACCACCTGATCGAATAGTTAGGGCCTAAGAAGTCAGCGCCAGAATCATAAAATACGATATATGTACAACAGTTTTTCCATCGTATAACAGGAATAATTGCAACCGGTGTGAAAGACATGGTCATTTCTACGTTCCGGGCAACCTAGGCTTCACTCTAGGGCGTTGCTCCACCACATCGAATAGCTACGTCCTTAGGAGTCAACGCCAGAGGCATAAAATACAAAATAAATACAACAGTTTTTCGATCGTATAACAAGAATAATTGCAACCAGTGTGAAGGTGATGGTCATTTCTACATTCCGGGCAACCTAGGCTACACTCTAGGGCGTTGCTCCGCCATATCGAATAGATAGGGCCTAAGATGTCAACGCCAGAAGCATAAAATACAATATAAATACAACAGTTTTTCACTTGTATAACAGGAATTATTGCAACCAGTGTGAAAGCTATGGTCATTTCCACGTTTCGGGCGACCTAGGCTCCACTCTAGGGCGTTGCTGCACCAGATGGAATAGCTAGGGCCTTAGAAGTCAATGCCAGAAGCATAAAATACAAAATAAATACAACAGTTTTACCATTGTATAAAATGAATAATCGCAAACAGTGTGAAGGTAATGGTCATTTCTACGTTCCGGGCAACCTAGGCTTCACTCTAGGGCGTTGCTCCACCAGATCGAATAGTTAGGGCCATAGAAGTCAACGCCCGAAGCATAAAATACAAAATAAATAGAACAGTTTTTCCATTGTATAAAACGAATAATTGAAACCAGTGTGAAAGTTATGGTCATTTCCACGTTCCGGGCAACCTACGCTTCAACCTAGGGCGTTGCTCCACCTGATCGAATAGTTAGGGCCTAAGAAGTCAACGCCAGAAGCATAAAATACGATGTATGTACAACAGTTTTGCCATCGTATAAAATGAATAATCGCAAACAGTGTGAAGGTAATGGTCATTTCTATGTTCCGGGCAACCTAGGCTTCACTATAGGGCGTTGCTCCACCAGATCGAATAGTTAGGGCCTTAGAAGTCAACGACCGAAGCTTAAAATACAAAATAAATAGAACAGTTTTTCCATTGTATAAAACGAGTAATTGAAACCAGTGTGAAAGTTATGGTCATTTCTACGTTCCGCGCAACCTAGACTTCACCCCTGGGCGTTGCTCCACCAGATCCAATGGTTAGGACCTAAGAAGTCAGCGCCAGATGCATAAAATACAAAATTGATACATCAGCTTTTCCATCGTATATAACGTATATTTGCAAGCAGTGTGAAGGTAATGGTCATTTCTACGTTCGGCGCAACCTAGGCTTCACTCCAGGGCTTTGCTCCACCAGATCGAATAGTTAGGGCCTTAGAAGTCAACGCCAGAAGCATAAAATACAATATAAATACAATAGTTTTTCCATCGTATAAAACGTGTAATTGCAACCAGTGTGAAGGTTATGGTCATTTCTACGTTCCGGGCATCCTAGGCTTCACCCTAGGGCGTTGCTCCACCTGATCCAATAGTTAGGGCCTAAGAAGTCAGCGCCAGAAGCATAAAATACGATATATGTACAGCAGTTTTACCATCGTATAAAATGAATAATCGCAAACAGTTTGAAGGTAATGGTCATTTCTACGTTCCGGGCAACCTGGGCTTCACCCTAGGACGTTGTTCCACCAGAGCGAATAGTTAGGGCCTACGAAGTCAACGCCTGAAGCATAAAGTACAATCAAAATCCAACAGTTTGTCCATCGTATAGCTGGAACAATTGCAACCAGAGTGAAAGTAATGGTCATTTCCACGTTTCGGGCGACCTAGGCTCCACTCTAGGACGTTGCTCCACCAGATCGAATAGTTAGTGCCTTAGAAGTCAACGCCAGAAGCATAAAATATAATATAAATACAACAGTTTTTCCATCGTATAAAAGGAATAATTGCCACCAGTGTGAAGGTGATGGTCATGTCTGCATTCCGGGCAACCTAGGCTACACTCTAGGGCGTTGCTACTCCAGATAGAATAGCTACGGCCTTATAAGTCAACGCCATAACTATAAAAAACGATATAAATACAACAGTTTTTCCATTGTATAAAATGAATAACTGCAAGCAGTGTAGAAGTAATGGTCATTTCTACTTTCTGGGGAACCTAGGCTTCACTCTAGGGCGTTGCTCCACCACATCGAATAGCTACGGCCTTAGAAGTCAACGGCTGAAGCATAAAATATAATATAAATACAACAGTTTTTCCATCGTATAACAAGAATAATTGCAACCAGTCTGAAAGTGATGGTCATTTCTACATTCCGGGCAACCTAGGCTTCACTCTATGGCGTTGTTCCACCAGATCGAATTGTTAGGGCCTAAGAAGTCAGCGCCAGAAGCATAAGATACAGTATAAATATAACAGTTTTTCCATCGTATAGAACGAATAATAGCAACCAGTGTGAAAGTTATGGTCATTTCTACGTTCCGGGCAACCTAGGCTTCACTCTAGGACGTTGCTCCACCAGATCGAATAGTTAGTGCCTTAGAAGTCAACGCCAGAAGCATAAAATACAATATAAATACAACAGTTTTTCCATTGTATAAAACGAATAATTGCTACCAGTGTAAAAGTTATGGTCAGTTCTACGTTCCGGACAACCTAGGCCTCACTCTAGGTCGTTGTTCCACCAGATCGAATTGTTAGGGCCTAAGAAGTCAACGCGAGAAGCATAAGATACAATATAAATATAACAGTTTTTCCGTCGTGTAAAACGAATAATTGCAACTGGTGTGAAAGTTAACGTCATTTCTACCTTCCGGGCAACCTAGGCCTCACCCTAGGGCGTTGCTCCAACAGATTGAATAGTTAGGGCCTTAGAAGTCAACGCCCGATGCATAAAATACAATATAAATACAACACTTCTTCCATCATATAAAACGAATAATTGCAACCAGTATGAAAGTTATGGTCATTTCTACGTTCCCGGCGACCTAGGCTTCACTCTATGGCGTTCTTCCACCACATCGAATAGCTACGGCCTCAGAAGTCAACGCCTGAAGCATAAAATACAATAAAAATACAACAGCCTTTCCATCCTATAACTGGAATAATTGAACCCGTGTGAAAGTGATGGTCATTTGTATGTTCCAGGCAACCTAGGCTTCACTCTAGGGCGTTGTTCCACGAGATCGAATTGTTAGGGCCTAAGAAGTCATCGCCAGAAGCATAAGATACAATATAAATATAACAGTTTTTCCATCGTATAGAACGAATAATAGCATCCAGTCTGAAAGTTAAGGTCATTTCTACGTTCCGGGCAACCTAGACTTCACTCTAGGGCGTTTCTTCACCAGATCAAACAGTTAGGGCCTTAGAAGTCAACGCCCGAAGCATAAAATACAAAATTAATAGAACAGTTTTTCCATCGTATAAAACGAATAATAGCAACCAGTGTCAAAGTTATGGTCATTTCTACGTTCCGGGCAACCTAGGCTTCACCCCAGGGCGTTGTTCCACCAGATCGAATAGTTAGGGCCTAAGAAGTGAACGCCAGCAGCATAAAATACAATATAAATACAACAGCTTTTCCATCATATAAAACGAATAATTTCAACCAGTGTGAATGTTATGGTCATTTTTACATTCCGAGCAACCTAGGCTTCACTCTAGGGCGTTGATACACCAGATAGAATAGTTAGGGCCTTAGAAGTAAACGCCAGAAGCATAAAATTCAATAAAGATGCAACAGTTTTTCCATGGTATAACAGGAGTCACTGCAAACAGTGTGAAAATACTGGTCGTTTCTACCTTCCGGGTAACCTAGGCTTCACTCTAGGGCGTTGTTCCACCAGATCGAACAGTTAGGGCCGAAGAAGGCAACGCCGGAAGCATAAAGTACAATATAAATATAACAGTCTTTCCATCCTATAACTGGAATAATTGAACCCGTGTGAAAGTGATGGTCATTTGTATGTTCCAGGCAACCTAGGCTTCACTCTAGGGCGTTGTTCCACCAGATCGAATAGTTAGGGCCTAAGAAGTGAACGCCAGCTGCATAAAATACAATATAAATACAATAGCATTTCCATCGTATAAAACGAATAATTTCACCAGTGTGAATGTTATGGTCATTTCTACATTCCGAGCAACCTAGGCTTCACTCTAGGGCGTTGATCCAACAGATTGAATAGTTAGGGCCTTAGAAGTCAACGCCCGAAGTATAAGATACAATATAAATACAACAGTTTTTCCATCGAATAAAACGAATAATTGCAAGCTGTATGAAAGTTATGGTCATTTCTACTTTCCGTTCAACCTAGGCTTCACCCTAGGGCGTTGCTTCAACAGATTGAATAGTTAGGGCCTTAGAAGTCAACGGCCGTAGCATAAAATACAAAATAAATAGAACTGTTTTTCTATCGTATAAAACGAATAATTGCGACCGGTGTGAAAGTTATTTCCATTTCTACGTTGCGGGCAACCTAGGCTTCACCCTAGGGCGTTGTTCCACCAGATGGAATTGTTAGGGCATAAGAAGTCAACGCTAGAAGCATAAAATACAATATAAGTACAACAGTTTTTCCATCGTATAAAATGAATAATTGCAACCAGTGTGAAAGTTATTGTCACTTCTACATTCCGGGCAACCTAGGCTTCACCCTAGGGCGTTGCTCCAACAGATTGAATAGTTAGAACCTTATAAGTCAGTGCCCGAAGCATAAAATGCAATAAAAATACAACAGTTTTTCCATCGTATAAAACGAATAATTGCTACCAGGATGGAAGTGATGGTCATTTCTACGTTCCGGGCAACCTAGGCCTCACTCTAGGGTGTTCTTCCACCAGGTTGAATAGTTAGGGCCTAAGAAATCAACGCCAGAAGCATAAAATACAATTTAAATACAACAGCTTTTCCATCGTATAAAACGAATAATTTCAACCAGTGTGAATGTTATGGTCATTTTTACATTCCGAGCAACCTAGGCTTCACTCTAGGGCGTTGATACACCAGATAGAATAGTTAGGGCCTTAGAAGTAAACGCCAGAAGCATAAAATTCAATAAAGATGCAACAGTTTTTCCATCGTATAACAGGAGTCACTGCAAACAGTGTGAAAGTACTGGTCGTTTCTACCTTCCGGGTAACCTAGGCTTCACTCTAGGGCGTTGTTCCACCAGATCGAATAGTTAGGGCCTAAGAAGTCAACGCCAGAAGCACCAAATACAAAATTAATACAACAGTTTTTCCATCGTATAAAATGAATAATCGCAAACAGTGTGAAGGTAATGGTCATTTCTACGTTCCGGGCAACCTAGGCTTCACCCTAGGGCGTTGTTCCACCAGAGCGAATAGTTAGGGCCTAAGAAGTCAACGCCAGAAGCACCAAATACAAAATTAATACAACAGTTTTTCCATCGTATAAAACGAGTAATTGCAACCAGTGTGAAAGTTATGGTCATTTCTACGTTCCGGGCATCCTAGCCTTCACCATAGGGCGTTGCACCACCTGATCGAATAGTTAGGGCCTAAGAAGTCAGCGCCAGAATCATAAAATACGATATATGTACAACAGTTTTTCCATCGTATAACAGGAATAATTGCAACCGGTGTGAAAGACATGGTCATTTCTACGTTCCGGGCAACCTAGGCTTCACTCTAGGGCGTTGCTCCACCACATCGAATAGCTACGTCCTTAGGAGTCAACGCCAGAGGCATAAAATACAAAATAAATACAACAGTTTTTCGATCGTATAACAAGAATAATTGCAACCAGTGTGAAGGTGATGGTCATTTCTACATTCCGGGCAACCTAGGCTACACTCTAGGGCGTTGCTCCGCCATATCGAATAGATAGGGCCTAAGATGTCAACGCCAGAAGCATAAAATACAATATAAATACAACAGTTTTTCACTTGTATAACAGGAATAATTGCAACCAGTGTGAAAGCTATGGTCATTTCCACGTTTCGGGCGACCTAGGCTCCACTCTAGGGCGTTGCTGCACCAGATGGAATAGCTAGGGCCTTAGAAGTCAATGCCAGAAGCATAAAATACAAAATAAATACAACAGTTTTACCATTGTATAAAATGAATAATCGCAAACAGTGTGAAGGTAATGGTCATTTCTACGTTCCGGGCAACCTAGGCTTCACTCTAGGGCGTTGCTCCACCAGATCGAATAGTTAGGGCCTTAGAAGTCAACGACCGATGCTTAAAATACAAAATAAATAGAACAGTTTTTCCATTGTATAAAACGAGTAATTGAAACCAGTGTGAAAGTTATGGTCATTTCTACGTTCCGCGCAACCTAGACTTTACCCCTGGGCGTTGCTCCACCAGATCCAATGGTTAGGACCTAAGAAGTCAGCGCCAGATGCATAAAATACAAAATAGATACATCAGCTTTTCCATCGTATATAACGTATATTTGCAAGCAGTGTGAAGGTAATGGTCATTTCTACGTTCGGCGCAACCTAGGCTTCACTCCAGGGCTTTGCTCCACCAGATCGAATAGTTAGGGCCTTAGAAGTCAACGCCAGAAGCATAAAATACAATATAAATACAATAGTTTTTCCATCGTATAAAACGTGTAATTGCAACCAGTGTGAAGGTTATGGTCATTTCTACGTTCCGGGCATCCTAGGCTTCACCCTAGGGCGTTGCTCCACCTGATCGAATAGTTAGGGCCTAAGAAGTCAGCGCCAGAAGCATAAAATACGATATATGTACAGCAGTTTTACCATCGTATAAAATGAATAATCGCAAACAGTTTGAAGGTAATGGTCATTTCTACGTTCCGGGCAACCTGGGCTTCACCCTAGGACGTTGTTCCACCAGAGCGAATAGTTAGGGCCTACGAAGTCAACGCCTGAAGCATAAAGTACAATCAAAATCCAACAGTTTGTCCATCGTATAGCTGGAACAATTGCAACCAGAGTGAAAGTAATGGTCATTTCCACGTTTCGGGCGACCTAGGCTCCACTCTAGGACGTTGCTCCACCAGATCGAATAGTTAGTGCCTTAGAAGTCAACGCCAGAAGCATAAAATATAATATAAATACAACAGTTTTTCCATCGTATAAAAGGAATAATTGCCACCAGTGTGAAGGTGATGGTCATGTCTGCATTCCGGGCAACCTAGGCTACACTCTAGGGCGTTGCTACTCCAGATAGAATAGCTACGGCCTTATAAGTCAACGCCATAACTATAAAAAACGATATAAATACAACAGTTTTTCCATTGTATAAAATGAATAACTGCAAGCAGTGTGGAAGTAATGGTCATTTCTACTTTCTGGGGAACCTAGGCTTCACTCTAGGGCGTTGCTCCACCACATCGAATAGCTACGGCCTTAGAAGTCAACGGCTGAAGCATAAAATATAATATAAATACAACAGTTTTTCCATCGTATAACAAGAATAATTGCAACCAGTCTGAAAGTGATGGTCATTTCTACATTCCGGGCAACCGAGGCTTCACTCTATGGCGTTGTTCCACCAGATCGAATTGTTAGGGCCTAAGAAGTCAGCGCCAGAAGCATAAGATACAGTATAAATATAACAGTTTTTCCATCGTATAGAACGAATAATAGCAACCAGTGTGAAAGTTATGGTCATTTCTACGTTCCGGGCAACCTAGGCTTCACTCTAGGACGTTGCTCCACCAGATCGAATAGTTAGTGCCTTAGAAGTCAACGCCAGAAGCATAAAATACAATATAAATACAACAGTTTTTCCATTGTATAAAACGAATAATTGCTACCAGTGTAAAAGTTATGGTCAGTTCTACGTTCCGGACAACCTAGGCCTCACTCTAGGTCGTTGTTCCACCAGATCGAATTGTTAGGGCCTAAGAAGTCAACGCGAGAAGCATAAGATACAATATAAATATAACAGTTTTTCCGTCGTGTAAAACGAATAATTGCAACTGGTGTGAAAGTTAACGTCATTTCTACCTTCCGGGCAACCTAGGTCTCACACTAGGGCGTTGCTCCAACAGATTGAATAGTTAGGGCCTTAGAAGTCAACGCCCGATGCATAAAATACAATATAAATACAACACTTCTTCCATCATATAAAACGAATAATTGCAACCAGTATGAAAGTTATGGTCATTTCTACGTTCCCGGCGACCTAGGCTTCACTCTATGGCGTTCTTCCACCACATCGAATAGCTACGGCCTCAGAAGTCAACGCCTGAAGCATAAAATACAATAAAAATACAACAGCCTTTCCATCCTATAACTGGAATAATTGAACCCGTGTGAAAGTGATGGTCATTTGTATGTTCCAGGCAACCTAGGCTTCACTCTAGGGCGTTGTTCCACCAGATCGAACAGTTAGGGCCTAAGAAGGCAACGCCAGAAGCATAAAGTACAATATAAATATAACAGTTTTTCCATCGCATAAAACGAATAATAGCAACCAGTGTGAAAGTTATGGTCATTTCTACGTTCCGGGCAACCCAGGCTTCACCCCTGGGCGTTGTTCCACCACATCGAATTGTTAGGGGCTAAGAAGTCAACGCCAGACGCATAAGATACAATATAAATATTACAGTTTTTCCATCGTATAGAACGAATAATAGCAACCAGTGTGAAAGTTATGGTCATTTCTACGTTCCGGGCAACCTAGGCTTCACCCCAGGGCGTTGTTCCACCACATTGAATAGTTAGGGCCTAAGAAGTGAACGCCAGCAGCATAAAATACAATATAAATACAACAGTCTTTCCATCCTATAATAGGAATAATTGCAACCCGTGTGAAAGTGCTGGTCATTTGTACGTTCCAGGCAACCTAGGCTTCACTCTAGGGCGTTGTTCCACCAGATCGAATTGTTAGGGCCTAAGAAGTCAACGCCAGAAGCATAAGATACAATATAAATATAACAGTTTTTATATCGTATAGAAGGAATAGTAGCAACCAGAGTGAAAGTTATGGTCATTTGTACGTTCCGGGCAACCTAGGCTTCACTCTAGGGCGTTGCTCCACCAGATCGAACAGCTATGGCCTAAGAAGGCAACGCCAAAAGCATAAAATACAATATAAATATAACAGTTTCTCCATCGTATAAAACGAATAATAGCGACTAGTGTGAAAGTTATGGTCATTTCTACGTTCGGGGCAACCTAGGCTTCACCCCAGGGCGTTGTTCCACCAGATCGAATAGTTAGGGCCTAAGAAGTCAACGCCAGAAGCATAAAATACAATATAAATACAACAGATTTTCCATCGTATATAATGTATATTTGCAAACAGTGTGAAAGTAAAGGTCATTTCTACGTTCCGGGCAACCTAGACTTAACTGTAGGGCGTTGCTCCACCAGATCGAATAGTTAGGGACTTAGAATTCGGCGCCAGAAGCATAAAATACAACATAAGTACAACAGTTTTCCCATCGTATAACAGGAATAATTGCAACCAGTGTGAAAGTACAGGTCATTTCTACGTTCCGGGCAACCTAGGCTTCGCTCGAGGGCGTTGCTGCACCAGATCGAAAAGCAAGGGACATAGAAGACAACGCCAGAAGCATAAAATACAATAAAAATACAACAGTTCTTCCATCGTATAAAATGAATAATTGCAAACAGTGTGGAAGTAATGGTCATTTCTACTTGCCGGGCAACCTAGGCTTCACTCTAGGGCGTTGCTCCACCATATCGAATAGCTAAGGCCTTAGAAGTCAACGGCTGAAGCATAAAATATAATATGAATACAACAGTTTTTCCATCGTATAACAGGAATAAGCGCAACCAGTGTGAAAGGCATGGTCATTTCTACGTTCCGCGCAACCTAGGCTTCTCTCTAGGGCGTTGCTCCACCACATCGAATAGCTACGGCCTTGGGAGTCAACGCCAGAGGCATAAAATACAAAATAAATACAACAGTTTTTCCACCGTATAACAAGAATAAATGCAACCAGTGTGAAAGTGATGGTCATTTCTACATTCCGGGCAACCTAGGCTCCACTCTAGGGCGTTGCTCCACCAGATTGAATAGATAGGGACTTAGAATTCGACGCCAGAAGCATAAAATACAACATAAGTACAACAGTTTTCCCATCGTATAACAGGAATAAGTGCAACCAGTGTGAAAGTACAGGTCATTTCTACGTTCCGGGCAACCTAGGCTTCGCTCAAGGGCGTTGCTCCACCAGATCGAAAAGCAAGGGACTTAGGTGTCAACGCCAGAAGCATAAAATACAATATAAATACAACAGATTTTCCATCGTATATAATGTATATTTGCAAACAGTGTGAAAGTAAAGGTCATTTCTACGTTTCGGGTAACCTAGGCTTCATTCTAGGGCTTCGCTCCACCAGATCGAATAGCTCGGGACTTAGAATTCAACGCCAGAAGAATAAAATACAACATAAGTACAACAGTTTTACCATCGTATAAAATGAATAATCACAAACAGTGTGAAGGTAATGGTCATTTCTACGTTCCGCGCAACCTAGGCATCACTCTTGGGCGTTGCTCCACCAGATCGAATAGTTAGGGCCTTAGAAGTCAGCGCCCGAAACATAAAATACAATATAAATACAACAGCTTTTATATCGTATATAATGTATATTTGCAAACAGTGTGAAAGTAAAGGTCACTTCTACGTTCGGGGCAACCTAGGCTTCACTCTAGGCTGTTGTTCCACCAGATCGAATAGTTAGGGCCTAAGAAGTCAACGCCAGAAGCATAAAATACAATATAAATACAACAGATTTTCCATCGTATATAATGTATATTTGCAAACAGTGTGAAAGTAAAGGTCATTTCTACGTTCCGGGCAACCTAGACTTAACTGTAGGGCGTTGCTCCACCAGATCGAATAGTTAGGGACTTAGAATTCGACGCCAGAAGCATAAAATACAACATAAGTACAACAGTTTTCCCATCGTATAACAGGAATAAGTGCAACCAGTGTGAAAGTACAGGTCATTTCTACGTTCCGGGCAACCTAGGCTTCGCTCAAGGGCGTTGCTCCACCAGATCGAAAAGCAAGGGACTTAGGTGTCAACGCCAGAAGCATAAAATACAATATAAATACAACAGATTTTTCATCGTATATAATGTATATTTGCAAACAGTGTGAAAGTAAAGGTCATTTCTACGTTCCGGGCAACCTAGGCTTCACTCTAGGGCGTCGTTCCACCAGATCGAATAGTTAGGGCCTAAGAAGTCAACGCCAGAAGCATAAAATACAATATAAATACAACAGATTTTCCATCGTATATAATGTAAATTTGCAAACAGTGTGAAAGTAAAGGTCATTTCTACGTTCCGGGCAACCTAGACTTAACTGTAGGGCGTTGCTCCACCAGAACGCATAGTTATGGACATAGAATCCAACGCCATAAGCATAAAATACAATAAAAATGCAACAGTTTTTCCATCGTATAAGAGGAATAACTGCAACCAGTGTGAAAGTATTGGTCATTTCTACGTTCCGGGTAACCTAGGCTTCACTCTAGGGCGTTGTTCCACCACATCGAATAGCTGCGGCCTTAGAAGTCAACGCCAGAAACATAAAATACAATATAAATACAACAGTTTTTCCATCGTATAAAACGAATAATTGCAACCAGTGTGAAAGTAATGGCCATTTCTACGTTCCGGGCATCCTAGACTTAACTCTGAGACATTGCTCCACGAGATCGAATACACAGGGCCTTAGAAGTAAGCGCCAGAAGCATAAAGTACAATCAAAATCCAACAGTTTGTCCATCGTATAACAGGAATAATTGCAACCAGTGTGAAAGTGATGGTTATTTCTGCATTCCAGGCAACCTAGGAATCACTCTAGGGCGTTGCTCCTCCAGATAGAATAGTTAGGGCCCAGGAAGTCAACGCTAGAAGCATAAAATAAAATAAAAATACAACAGTTTTTCCATCGTATAAAACGTATAATTGAAACCAGTATGAATGTTATGGTCATTCCTACGTTCCGGGCAACCTAGGCTTCTCTCTAGGGCGTTGTTCCACGAGATCCAATAGCTAGGGCCTAAGAAGTCAACGCCAGGAGCACCGAATACAAAATAAATACAACAGCTTTTCCATCGTATAAAACGAATAATTGCAACCAGTATGAAAGCTATGGTCATTTATACGTTCCGGGCAACCTAGGCTTCACTCTAGGGCGTTGCTCCACCACATCGAATAGTTAGGGCCTTGGAAGTCAATGCCAGAAGCATAAAATGCCATATAAATACAACAGTTTTTCTACTGTATGATATGGATAATTGCAAACAGTGTGGAAGTAATGGTCATTTCTACGTTCCGGGCAACCTAGGCTTCACTCTAGGGCGTTGCGCAACCACATCGAATAGCTACGGCCTTAGAAGTGAACGCCATAACTATAAAAAACAATATAACTACAACAGTTTTTCCATTGTATAAAATGAATAATTGCAAACAGTGAGGAAGTAATGGTCATTTCTACGTTCCGTGCAACCTAGGCTTCACTCTAGGGCGTTGCTCCACCAGATCGAATGGTTAGGGCCTAAGAAGTCAACGCCAGAAGCATAAAATACAATAAAAATACAACAGTTTTTCCCTTGTATAACAGACATAATTGCAACCAGTATGAATGTTATGGTCATTTCTACGTTCCGGGCAACCTAGGCTTCACTCTAGGGCGTTGGTCCGCCAGATCCAATAGCTACGGCCCTAGAAGACAACGCCATAACTATAAAATACTATATAAATACAACAGTTTTTCCATTGTATAAAATGAATAATTGCAACCAGTGTGAAAGTGATAGTCATTTCTACGTTCAGGGCAACCTAGGCTTCAGTCTAGGGCGCGGTTCCCCCAGATCGAATAGTTAGGGCCTAAGAAGCCTACGCCAGAAGCATAAAATACAATATAAATAACACAGTTTTTCCATCGTATAACAGGAATAATTGCAACCAGAGTGAAGGTGATGGTCATTTCTCAGTTCCGGGCAACCTAGGCTTCACTATCGAGCGTTGCTCCACCAGATCGAATAGCTAGGACCTTAGAAGTCAACGCCAGAAGCACAAAATAAAATAAAAATACAACGGTTATTCCATCGTATAACAGGAATAATTGCCACCAGTGTGAAAGTGATGGTCATTTCTGCATTCCGGGCAACCTAGGCTTCACTCTAGGGCGTTGCTCCTCCAGATAGAATAGTTAGGTCCCAGGAAGTCAACGCCATAACTATAAAAAACAGTATAAATACAACAGTATTTCCATTGTATAAAATGAATAATTGCAAACAGTGTGGAGGTAATGGTCGTTTCTACTTTCCGGGCAACCTAGGCTTCACTCTAGGCCGTTTCTCCACCACATCGAATAGCTACGGCCTTCGAAGTCAACGTCTGAAGCATAAAATATAATATAAATACAACAGTTTTTCCATCGTATAACAGGAATAACTGCAACCAGTGTGAAAGACATGGTCATTTCTACGTTCCGGGCAACCTAGGCTTCACTCTAGGGCTTTGCTCCACCACATCGAATAGCTACGGCCTTAGGAGTCAACGCCAGAGGCATAAAATACAAAATAAATACAACAGTTTTTCCATCGTATAACAAGAATAATTGCAACGAATGTGAAAGTGATGGTCATTTCAACATTCCGGGCAACCTAGGCTTCACTCTAGGGCCATGCTCCACCAGATCGAATAGTTAGGGCGTAAGAAGTCAACGCCAGAAGCACAAAATACAATATAAATACAACAGTTTTTCCCTTGTATAACAGGAATAATTGCAACCAGTGTGAAAGCTATGGTCATTTCTACGGTCCGGGCAAACTAGCCTTCACTCTAGGGCGTTGCTCCACCACATCGAATAGCTGCGGCATTAGAAGTCAACGTCAGAAGCATAAAATACAATATAAATACAACACTTTTTCCATCGTATAACAGGAATAATTGCAACCAGTGTGAAAGACATGGTCATTTCTACGTTCCGGGCAAACTAGGCTTCCCTCCAGGGCGTTGCTCCACCACATCGAATAGCTACGGCCTTAGGAGTAAACGACAGAGGCATAAAATACAATATAAATACCACAGTATTTCCATCGTATAACAGGAATAATTGCAACCAGAGTGAAGGTGATGGTCATTTCTAAGTTCCGGGCAACCTATGCTTCACTCCAGAGCGTTGCTCCACCAGATCGAATAGCTAGGACCTGAGAAGTCAACGCCAGAAGCACAAAATAAAATAAAAATACCACAGTTATTCCATCGTATAACAGGAATAATTACCACCAGTGTGAAAGTAATGGGCATTTCTACGTTCCGTGCAACCTAGGCTTCACTCTAGGGCGTCGGTCCACCAGGCCGAATAGTTAGGGCCTTAGAAAACAACTCCAGACGCATAAAATACAATATAAATACAACAGTCTTTCCACGGTATAAAACGAATAATTGCAACCAGTATGAAAGTTACGGTCATTTCTACGTTCCGGGCAACCTAGGCTTCACTCTAGGGCATTGCTCCACCACATCGAATACCTACGGGCTTTGAAGTCAACGCCTGAAACATAAAATATAATAAAAGTACAACAGTTTTTCCATCGTATAACAGGAATAATTGCAACCAGTGTGAAAGACATGGTCATTTCTACATTCCGGGCAACCTAGGCTTCACTCTAGGGCGTTGTTCCACCACTTCGAATAGCTGCGGCCTTAGGAGTCAACGCCAGCGGCATAAAATACAAAATAAATACAACAGTTTTTCCATCGTATAACAAGAATAATTGCAACCAGTATGAAAGTTATGGTCATTTCTACGTTCCGGGCAACCTAGGCTTCACCCAAGGTGTTGCTCCACCTGATCGAATAGTTAGGGCCTAAGAAGTCAACGCCTGAAGCATAAAATACAATATAAATACAAAAGTTTTTCACTTGTATAAAACGAATAATTGCAACCAGTATGAAAGTTATGGTCATTTCTACGTTCCGGGCAACCTAGGCATCTCCCTAGGGTGTTGCTCCACCTGATCGAATAGTTAGGGCCTAAGAAGTCAACGCCAGGAGCATAAAATACAATTAAAATACAACATTTTTTTCATCGTATAACAGGAATAATTGCAACCAGTCTGTAAGATATGGTCATTTCTACGTTCCGGGCAACCTAGGCTTCACTCTAGGGCGTTGGTTCTCCACATCTAGCAGTTAGGGCCTAAGAAGTCAACGCCAGAAGCACCAAATACAAAATAAATACAACAGTTTTTCTATCGTATAAAACGAATAATTGCAACCAGTATGAAAGTTATGGTCATTTCTACGTTCCGGGCAACCTAGGCTTCACCCAAGGTGTTGCTCCACCTGATCGAATAGTTAGGGCCTAAGAAGTCAACGCCAGAAGCATAAAATACGATATATGTACAACAGTTTTACAATCGTATATAACGAATAATCGCAGACCGTGTGAAGGTGATGGTCATTTCTATATTCCGAGCAACCTAGGCTTCACTCTAGAGCGTTGCTCCACCAGATCGAATAGTTGGGGCCTTAGGAGTCAACGGTCGAAGCATAAAATACAAAATAAGTAGAACAGTTTTTCCATTGTATAAAACGAATAATTGAAACCAGTGTGAAAGTTATGTTCATTTCTACGTTCCGCGCAACCTAGGCTTCACCCTATGGCGTTATTCCACCTGATCGAATAGTTAGGGCCGAAGAAGTCAACGCCTGAAGCATAAAATACAATATAAATACAACAGTTTTTCCATCGTATAAAACGAATAATTGCTACCAGTATGAAAGTTATGGTCATTTCAACGTTCCGGGCAATCTAGGCTTCACTCTAGGGCGTTGCTCAACCACTTCGAATAGCTAGGGCCTAAGAAGTCAACGCCAGAAGCACCAAACACAAAATTAATACAACAGCTTTACCATCGTATAAAATGAATAATCGCAAGCAGTGTGAAAGTAATGGTCATTTCTACGTTCCGGGCAACCTAGGCTTCACCCTAGAGCGTTGTTCCACCAGAGCGAATAGTTAGGGCCTAAGAAGTCAACGCCTGAAGCAAAAAATACAATATAAATACAACAGTTTTTCCATCGTATAAAACGAATAATTGCAACCAGTATGAAAGTTATGGTCATTTCTACGTTCCGGGCAACCTAGGCTTCACTCGAGGGCGTTGCTCAACCACATCGAATAGTTAGGGCCTAAGAAGTCAACGCCTGAAGCATAAAATACAATATAAATACAACAGTTTTTCCATCGTATAAAACGAATAATTGAAACCAGTATGAAAGATATGGTCTTTTCTACGTTCCGGGCAACCTAGGCTTCACTCTAGGGCGTTGGCCCTCCACATCTAACAGTTAGGGCATAAGAAGTCAACGCCAGAAGCACCAAATACAAAATAAATACAACAGTTTTTCCATCGTATAAAACGAATAATTGCAACCAGTATGAAAGCTTTGGTCATTTCTACGTTCCGGGCAACCTACGCTTCACCCTAGGGCGTTGCTCCACCTGATCGAATAGTTAGGGCCTAAGAAGTCAACGCCAGAAGCATAAAATACGATATATGTACAACAGTTTTTCCATCGTATAAAACGAATCATTGCAACCAGTGTGAAAGTAATAGCCATTTCTACGTTGCGGGCATCCTAGACTTAACTCTCAGGCATTGCTACACCAGATCGAATGCATAGGGCCTTAGAAGTCAACTCCAGAAGTATAAAGTACAATCAAAATCCAACAGTTTGTCCATCGTATAGCTGGAATAATTGCAACCAGAGTGAAAGCAATGGTCATTTCTACGTTTCGGGCGACCTAGGCTCCACTATAGGGCGTTGCTCCACCAGATGGAATAGCTACGGCCTTAGAAGTCAATGCCAGAAGCATAAAATACAAAATAAATACAACAGTTTTTCCATTGTATAACACGAATAATTGCAACCAGTATGAAAGTTATGGTCATTTCTACGTTCCGGGCAACATAGGCTTCACCCTAGGGCGTTGCTCCACCCGATCCAATAGATAGGGCCTAAGAAGTCAACGCCAGAAGCATAAAATACAAAATAAATACAACAGTTTTTCCATCGTATAACAAGAATAATTGCAACCAGTGTGAAAGTGATGGTCATTTCTACATTCCGGGCAACCCAGGCTTCACTCTAGGGCGTTGCTCCACCGGATCGAATAGTTAGGGCCTAAGAAGTCAACGCCAGAAGCACCAAATACAAAATTAATACAACAGTTTTTCCATCGTATAAAATGAATAATCGCAAACAGTGTGAAGGTAATGGTCATTTCTACGTTCCGGGCAACCTAGGCTTCACCCTAGGGCGTTGTTCCACCAGAGCGAATAGTTAGGGCCTAAGAAGTCAACGCCAGAAGCACCAAATACAAAATTAATACAACAGTTTTTCCATCGTATAAAACGAGTAATTGCAACCAGTGTGAAAGTTATGGTCATTTCTACGTTCCGGGCATCCTAGCCTTCACCATAGGGCGTTGCACCACCTGATCGAATAGTTAGGGCCTAAGAAGTCAGCGCCAGAATCATAAAATACGATATATGTACAACAGTTTTTCCATCGTATAACAGGAATAATTGCAACCGGTGTGAAAGACATGGTCATTTCTACGTTCCGGGCAACCTAGGCTTCACTCTAGGGCGTTGCTCCACCATATCGAATAGCTAAGGCCTTAGAAGTCAACGGCTGAAGCATAAAATATAATATAAATACAACAGTTTTTCCATCGTATAACAGGAATAAGCGCAACCAGTGTGAAAGGCATGGTCATTTCTACGTTCCGCGCAACCTAGGCTTCACTCTAGGGCGTTGCTCCACCACATCGAATAGCTACGGCCTTGGGAGTCAACGCCAGAGGCATAAAATACAAAATAAATACAACAGTTTTTCCACCGTATAACAAGAATAAATGCAACCAGTGTGAAAGTGATGGTCATTTCTACATTCCGGGCAACCTAGGCTCCACTCTAGGGCGTTGCTCCACCAGATTGAATAGATAGGGACTTAGAATTCGACGCCAGAAGCATAAAATACAACATAAGTACAACAGTTTTCCCATCGTATAACAGGAATAAGTGCAACCAGTGTGAAAGTACAGGTCATTTCTACGTTCCGGGCAACCTAGGCTTCGCTCAAGGGCGTTGCTCCACCAGATCGAAAAGCAAGGGACTTAGGTGTCAACGCCAGAAGCATAAAATACAATATAAATACAACAGATTTTCCATCGTATATAATGTATATTTGCAAACAGTGTGAAAGTAAAGGTCATTTCTACGTTTCGGGTAACCTAGGCTTCATTCTAGGGCTTCGCTCCACCAGATCGAATAGCTCGGGACTTAGAATTCAACGCCAGAAGAATAAAATACAACATAAGTACAACAGTTTTACCATCGTATAAAATGAATAATCACAAACAGTGTGAAGGTAATGGTCATTTCTACGTTCCGCGCAACCTAGGCATCACTCTTGGGCGTTGCTCCACCAGATCGAATAGTTAGGGCCTTAGAAGTCAGCGCCCGAAACATAAAATACAATATAAATACAACAGCTTTTATATCGTATATAATGTATATTTGCAAACAGTGTGAAAGTAAAGGTCACTTCTACGTTCGGGGCAACCTAGGCTTCACTCTAGGGTGTTGTTCCACCAGATCGAATAGTTAGGGCCTAAGAAGTCAACGCCAGAAGCATAAAATACAATATAAATACAACAGATTTTCCATCGTATATAATGTATATTTGCAAACAGTGTGAAAGTAAAGGTCATTTCTACGTTCCGGGCAACCTAGACTTAACTGTAGGGCGTTGCTCCACCAGATCGAATAGTTAGGGACTTAGAATTCGACGCCAGAAGCATAAAATACAACATAAGTACAACAGTTTTCCCATCGTATAACAGGAATAAGTGCAACCAGTGTGAAAGTACAGGTCATTTCTACGTTCCGGGCAACCTAGGCTTCGCTCAAGGGCGTTGCTCCACCAGATCGAAAAGCAAGGGACTTAGGTGTCAACGCCAGAAGCATAAAATACAATATAAATACAACAGATTTTTCATCGTATATAATGTATATTTGCAAACAGTGTGAAAGTAAAGGTCATTTCTACGTTCCGGGCAACCTAGGCTTCACTCTAGGGCGTCGTTCCACCAGATCGAATAGTTAGGGCCTAAGAAGTCAACGCCAGAAGCATAAAATACAATATAAATACAACAGATTTTCCATCGTATATAATGTAAATTTGCAAACAGTGTGAAAGTAAAGGTCATTTCTACGTTCCGGGCAACCTAGACTTAACTGTAGGGCGTTGCTCCACCAGAACGCATAGTTATGGACATAGAATTCAACGCCATAAGCATAAAATACAATAAAAATGCAACAGTTTTTCCATCGTATAAGAGGAATAACTGCAACCAGTGTGAAAGTATTGGTCATTTCTACGTTCCGGGTAACGTAGGCTTCACTCTAGGGCGTTGTTCCACCACATCGAATAGCTGCGGCCTTAGAAGTCAACGCCAGAAACATAAAATACAATATAAATACAACAGTTTTTCCATCGTATAAAACGAATAATTGCAACCAGTGTGAAAGACATGGTCATTTCTACGTTCCGGGCAAACTAGGCTTCCCTCCAGGGCGTAGCTCCACCACATCGAATAGCTACGGCCTTAGGAGTAAACGACAGAGGCATAAAATACAATATAAATACCACAGTATTTCCATCGTATAACAGGAATAATTGCAACCAGAGTGAAGGTGATGGTCATTTCTAAGTTCCGGGCAACCTATGCTTCACTCCAGAGCGTTGCTCCACCAGATCGAATAGCTAGGACCTGAGAAGTCAACGCCAGAAGCACAAAATAAAATAAAAATACCACAGTTATTCCATCGTATAACAGGAATAATTACCACCAGTGTGAAAGTAATGGGCATTTCTACGTTCCGTGCAACCTAGGCTTCACTCTAGGGCGTCGGTCCACCAGGCCGAATAGTTAGGGCCTTAGAAAACAACTCCAGACGCATAAAATACAATATAAATACAACAGTCTTTCCACGGTATAAAACGAATAATTGCAACCAGTATGAAAGTTACGGTCATTTCTACGTTCCGGGCAACCTAGGCTTCACTCTAGGGCATTGCTCCACCACATCGAATACCTACGGGCTTTGAAGTCAACGCCTGAAACATAAAATATAATAAAAGTACAACAGTTTTTCCATCGTATAACAGGAATAATTGCAACCAGTGTGAAAGACATGGTCATTTCTACATTCCGGGCAACCTAGGCTTCACTCTAGGGCGTTGTTCCACCACTTCGAATAGCTGCGGCCTTAGGAGTCAACGCCAGCGGCATAAAATACAAAATAAGTACAACAGTTTTTCCATCGTATAACAAGAATAATTGCAACCAGTGTGAAAGTGATGGTCATTTCTACATTCCGGGCAACCTAGGCTACACTCTAGGGCGTTGCTCCACCAGATCGAATAGTTAGGGCCTAAGAAGTCAACGCCAGAAGCATAAAATACAATATAAATACAACAGTTTTTCCCTTGTATAACAGAAATAATTGCAACCAGTGTGAAAGCTATGGTCATTTCTGCGTTCCGAGCAACGCAGGTTTCGCTCTATGGCCTAGCTCCACCACATCGAATAGTTAGGGCCTTAGAAGTCAATGCCAGGAGCATAAAATACAATATAAATACAACAGTTTTTCCATTGTATAAAATGAATAATTGCAAACAGTGAGGAAGTAATGGTCACTTCTACGTTCCGTGCAACCTAGGCTTCACTCTAGGGCGTTGCTCAACCAGATCGAATAGTTAGGGCCTAAGAAGTCAACGCCAGCAGCATAAAATACAATATAAATACTACAGTTTTTCCCTTGTATAACAGAAATAATTGCAACCAGTGTGAAAACTATGGTCATATCTACGTTCCGGGCAACCTAGGCTTCACTCTAGGGCGTTGCTCCACCACAGCGAATAGTTAGGGCCTTAGAAGTCAATGCCAGAAGCATAAAATACAATATAAATACAACAGTTTTTCCATCGTATAAAATGAATAATCGCAAACAGTGTGAAGGTAATGGTCATTTCTACGTTCCGGGCAAGCTAGGCTTCATTCTAGGGCGTTGGTCCACCAGATCCAATAGTTAGCGCCTAAGAAGTCAACGCCAGGAGCACCAAATACAAAATAAATACAACAGTTTTTCCATCCTATAAAACGAATAATTGCATCCAGTGTGCAAGTAATGGTCATTTCTACGATCCGGGCAACCTAGGCTTCACCCTAGGGCGTTGCTCCAGCAGATCGAATAGTTAGGGCCTATGAAGTCAACGCCAGAAGCATACAATACGATATATGTACAACAGTCTTTCCATCGTATAAAACGAATAATTGCAACCAGTCTGATAGTTATGGTCATTTCTACGTTCCAGGCAATCTAGGCTTCTCTCTAGGGCGTCGTTCCACCAGATCGAATAGTTAGGGCCTAAGAAGTCTACGCCAGAAGCATAAAATACGATATATGTACAACAGTTTTTCCTTCGCATAAAATGAGTAATTCAACCAGTGTGAAAGTAACGGACATTTCAACGTTCCGGGTATCCTAGACTTAACACTGAGGCATTGCTCCACCAGATCGAATACATAGGGCCTTAGAAGTCAACGCCAGAAGCATAAAGTACATTAAAGATCCAACAGTTTGTCCATCGTATAACAGGAATAATTGCCACCTGTGTGAAAGTGATGGTCATTTCTGCATTCCGGGCAACCTAGGCTTCACTCTAGGGCGTTGCTCCTCCAGATAGAATAGTTAGGGCCCAGGAAGTCAACGCCAGAAGCATAAAATACAATATAAATACAACAGTTTTTCACTAGTATAAAACGAATAATTGCAACCAGTATGAAAGTTATGGTCATTTCTACGTTCCGGGCAACCTAGGCATCTCCCTAGGGTGTTGCTCCACCTGATCGAATAGTTAGGGCCTAAGAAGTCAACGCCAGGAGCATAAAATACAATTAAAATACAACATTTTTTTCATCGTATAACAGGAATAATTGCAACCAGTCTGTAAGATATGGTCATTTCTACGTTCCGGGCAACCTAGGCTTCACTCTAGGGCGTTGGTTCTCCACATCTAGCAGTTAGGGCCTAAGAAGTCAACGCCAGAAGCACCAAATACAAAATAAATACAACAGTTTTTCTATCGTATAAAACGAATAATTGCAACCAGTATGAAAGTTATGGTCATTTCTACGTTCCGGGCAACCTAGGCTTCACCCAAGGTGTTGCTCCACCTGATCGAATAGTTAGGGCCTAAGAAGTCAACGCCAGAAGCATAAAATACGATATATGTACAACAGTTTTACAATCGTATATAACGAATAATCGCAGACCGTGTGAAGGTGATGGTCATTTCTATATTCCGAGCAACCTAGGCTTCACTCTAGAGCGTTGCTCCACCAGATCGAATAGTTGGGGCCTTAGGAGTCAACGGTCGAAGCATAAAATACAAAATAAGTAGAACAGTTTTTCCATTGTATAAAACGAATAATTGAAACCAGTGTGAAAGTTATGTTCATTTCTACGTTCCGCGCAACCTAGGCTTCACCCTATGGCGTTATTCCACCTGATCGAATAGTTAGGGCCGAAGAAGTCAACGCCTGAAGCATAAAATACAATATAAATACAACAGTTTTTCCATCGTATAAAACGAATAATTGCTACCAGTATGAAAGTTATGGTCATTTCAACGTTCCGGGCAATCTAGGCTTCACTCTAGGTCGTTGCTCAACCACTTCGAATAGCTAGGGCCTAAGAAGTCAACGCCAGAAGCACCAAACACAAAATTAATACAACAGCTTTACCATCGTATAAAATGAATAATCGCAAGCAGTGTGAAAGTAATGGTCATTTCTACGTTCCGGGCAACCTAGGCTTCACCCTAGAGCGTTGTTCCACCAGAGCGAATAGTTAGGGCCTAAGAAGTCAACGCCTGAAGCAAAAAATACAATATAAATACAACAGTTTTTCCATCGTATAAAACGAATAATTGCAACCAGTATGAAAGTTATGGTCATTTCTACGTTCCGGGCAACCTAGGCTTCACTCGAGGGCGTTGCTCAACCACATCGAATAGTTAGGGCCTAAGAAGTCAACGCCTGAAGCATAAAATACAATATAAATACAACAGTTTTTCCATCGTATAAAACGAATAATTGAAACCAGTATGAAAGATATGGTCTTTTCTACGTTCCGGGCAACCTAGGCTTCACTCTAGGGCGTTGGCCCTCCACATCTAACAGTTAGGGCATAAGAAGTCAACGCCAGAAGCACCAAATACAAAATAAATACAACAGTTTTTCCATCGTATAAAACGAATAATTGCAACCAGTATGAAAGCTTTGGTCATTTCTACGTTCCGGGCAACCTACGCTTCACCCTAGGGCGTTGCTCCACCTGATCGAATAGTTAGGGCCTAAGAAGTCAACGCCAGAAGCATAAAATACGATATATGTACAACAGTTTTTCCATCGTATAAAACGAATCATTGCAACCAGTGTGAAAGTAATAGCCATTTCTACGTTGCGGGCATCCTAGACTTAACTCTCAGGCATTGCTACACCAGATCGAATGCATAGGGCCTTAGAAGTCAACTCCAGAAGTATAAAGTACAATCAAAATCCAACAGTTTGTCCATCGTATAGCTGGAATAATTGCAACCAGAGTGAAAGCAATGGTCATTTCTACGTTTCGGGCGACCTAGGCTCCACTATAGGGCGTTGCTCCACCAGATGGAATAGCTACGGCCTTAGAAGTCAATGCCAGAAGCATAAAATACAAAATAAATACAACAGTTTTTCCATTGTATAACACGAATAATTGCAACCAGTATGAAAGTTATGGTCATTTCTACGTTCCGGGCAACATAGGCTTCACCCTAGGGCGTTGCTCCACCCGATCCAATAGATAGGGCCTAAGAAGTCAACGCCAGAAGCATAAAATACAAAATAAATACAACAGTTTTTCCATCGTATAACAAGAATAATTGCAACCAGTGTGAAAGTGATGGTCATTTCTACATTCCGGGCAACCCAGGCTTCACTCTAGGGCGTTGCTCCACCGGATCGAATAGTTAGGGCCTAAGAAGTCAACGCCAGAAGCACCAAATACAAAATTAATACAACAGTTTTTCCATCGTATAAAATGAATAATCGCAAACAGTGTGAAGGTAATGGTCATTTCTACGTTCCGGGCAACCTAGGCTTCACCCTAGGGCGTTGTTCCACCAGAGCGAATAGTTAGGGCCTAAGAAGTCAACGCCAGAAGCACCAAATACAAAATTAATACAACAGTTTTTCCATCGTATAAAACGAGTAATTGCAACCAGTGTGAAAGTTATGGTCATTTCTACGTTCCGGGCATCCTAGCCTTCACCATAGGGCGTTGCACCACCTGATCGAATAGTTAGGGCCTAAGAAGTCAGCGCCAGAATCATAAAATACGATATATGTACAACAGTTTTTCCATCGTATAACAGGAATAATTGCAACCGGTGTGAAAGACATGGTCATTTCTACGTTCCGGGCAACCTAGGCTTCACTCTAGGGCGTTGCTCCACCATATCGAATAGCTAAGGCCTTAGAAGTCAACGGCTGAAGCATAAAATATAATATAAATACAACAGTTTTTCCATCGTATAACAGGAATAAGCGCAACCAGTGTGAAAGGCATGGTCATTTCTACGTTCCGCGCAACCTAGGCTTCACTCTAGGGCGTTGCTCCACCACATCGAATAGCTACGGCCTTGGGAGTCAACGCCAGAGGCATAAAATACAAAATAAATACAACAGTTTTTCCACCGTATAACAAGAATAAATGCAACCAGTGTGAAAGTGATGGTCATTTCTACATTCCGGGCAACCTAGGCTCCACTCTAGGGCGTTGCTCCACCAGATTGAATAGATAGGGACTTAGAATTCGACGCCAGAAGCATAAAATACAACATAAGTACAACAGTTTTCCCATCGTATAACAGGAATAAGTGCAACCAGTGTGAAAGTACAGGTCATTTCTACGTTCCGGGCAACCTAGGCTTCGCTCAAGGGCGTTGCTCCACCAGATCGAAAAGCAAGGGACTTAGGTGTCAACGCCAGAAGCATAAAATACAATATAAATACAACAGATTTTCCATCGTATATAATGTATATTTGCAAACAGTGTGAAAGTAAAGGTCATTTCTACGTTTCGGGTAACCTAGGCTTCATTCTAGGGCTTTGCTCCACCAGATCGAATAGCTCGGGACTTAGAATTCAACGCCAGAAGAATAAAATACAACATAAGTACAACAGTTTTACCATCGTATAAAATGAATAATCACAAACAGTGTGAAGGTAATGGTCATTTCTACGTTCCGCGCAACCTAGGCATCACTCTTGGGCGTTGCTCCACCAGATCGAATAGTTAGGGCCTTAGAAGTCAGCGCCCGAAACATAAAATACAATATAAATACAACAGCTTTTATATCGTATATAATGTATATTTGCAAACAGTGTGAAAGTAAAGGTCACTTCTACGTTCGGGGCAACCTAGGCTTCACTCTAGGGTGTTGTTCCACCAGATCGAATAGTTAGGGCCTAAGAAGTCAACGCCAGAAGCATAAAATACAATATAAATACAACAGATTTTCCATCGTATATAATGTATATTTGCAAACAGTGTGAAAGTAAAGGTCATTTCTACGTTCCGGGCAACCTAGACTTAACTGTAGGGCGTTGCTCCACCAGATCGAATAGTTAGGGACTTAGAATTCGACGCCAGAAGCATAAAATACAACATAAGTACAACAGTTTTCCCATCGTATAACAGGAATAAGTGCAACCAGTGTGAAAGTACAGGTCATTTCTACGTTCCGGGCAACCTAGGCTTCGCTCAAGGGCGTTGCTCCACCAGATCGAAAAGCAAGGGACTTAGGTGTCAACGCCAGAAGCATAAAATACAATATAAATACAACAGATTTTTCATCGTATATAATGTATATTTGCAAACAGTGTGAAAGTAAAGGTCATTTCTACGTTCCGGGCAACCTAGGCTTCACTCTAGGGCGTCGTTCCACCAGATCGAATAGTTAGGGCCTAAGAAGTCAACGCCAGAAGCATAAAATACAATATAAATACAACAGATTTTCCATCGTATATAATGTAAATTTGCAAACAGTGTGAAAGTAAAGGTCATTTCTACGTTCCGGGCAACCTAGACTTAACTGTAGGGCGTTGCTCCACCAGAACGCATAGTTATGGACATAGAATTCAACGCCATAAGCATAAAATACAATAAAAATATAACAGTTTTTCCATCGTATAAGAGGAATAACTGCAACCAGTGTGAAAGTATTGGTCATTTCTACGTTCCGGGTAACCTAGGCTTCACTCTAGGGCGTTGTTCCACCACATCGAATAGCTGCGGCCTTAGAAGTCAACGCCAGAAACATAAAATACAATATAAATACAACAGTTTTTCCATCGTATAAAACGAATAATTGCAACCAGTGTGAAAGTAATGGCCATTTCTACGTTCCGGGCATCCTAGACTTAACTCTGAGACATTGCTCCACGAGATCGAATACACAGGGCCTTAGAAGTAAGCGCCAGAAGCATAAAGTACAATCAAAATCCAACAGTTTGTCCATCGTATAACAGGAATAATTGCAACCAGTGTGACAGTGATGGTTATTTCTAGATTCCAGGCAACCTAGGAATCACTCTAGGGCGTTGCTCCTCCAGATAGAATAGTTAGGGCCCAGGAAGTCAACGCTAGAAGCATAAAATAAAATAAAAATACAACAGTTTTTCCATCGTATAAAACGTATAATTGAAACCAGTATGAATGTTATGGTCATTCCTACGTTCCGGGCAACCTAGGCTTCTCTCTAGGGCGTTGTTCCACGACATCCAATAGCTAGGGCCTAAGAAGTCAACGCCAGGAGCACCGAATACAAAATAAATACAACAGCTTTTCCATCGTATAAAACGAATAATTGCAACCAGTATGAAAGCTATGGTTATTTATACGTTCCGGGCAACCTAGGCTTCACTCTAGGGCGTTGCTCCACCACATCGAATAGTTAGGGCCTTGGAAGTCAATGCCAGAAGCATAAAATGCCATATAAATACAACAGTTTTTCTACTGTATGATATGGATAATTGCAAACAGTGTGGAAGTAATGGTCATTTCTACGTTCCGGGCAACCTAGGCTTCACTCTAGGGCGTTGCGCAACCACATCGAATAGCTACGGCCTTAGAAGTGAACGCCATAACTATAAAAAACAATATAAATACAACAGTTTTTCCATTGTATAAAATGAATAATTGCAAACAGTGAGGAAGTAATGGTCATTTCTACGTTCCGTGCAACCTAGGCTTCACTCTAGGGCGTTGCTCCACCAGATCGAATGGTTAGGGCCTAAGAAGTCAACGCCACAAGCATAAAATACAATAAAAATACAACAGTTTTTCCCTTGTATAACAGACATAATTGCAACCAGTATGAATGTTATGGTCATTTCTACGTTCCGGGCAACCTAGGCTTCACTCTAGGGCGTTGGTCCGCCTGATCCAATAGCTACGGCCCTAGAAGACAACGCCATAACTATAAAATACTATATAAATACAACAGTTTTTCCATTGTATAAAATGAATAATTGCAACCAGTGTGAAAGTGATAGTCATTTCTACGTTCAGGGCAACCTAGGCTTCAGTCTAGGGCGCGGTTCCCCCAGATCGAATAGTTAGGGCCTAAGAAGCCTACGCCAGAAGCATAAAATACAATATAAATAACACGGTTTTTCCATCGTATAACAGGAATAATTGCAACCAGAGTGAAGGTGATGGTCATTTCTCAGTTCCGGGCAACCTAGGCTTCACTATCGAGCGTTGCTCCACCAGATCGAATAGCTAGGACCTTAGAAGTCAACGCCAGAAGCACAAAATAAAATAAAAATACAACGGTTATTCCATCGTATAACAGGAATAATTGCCACCAGTGTGAAAGACATGGTCATTTCTGCATTCCGGGCAACCTAGGCTTCACTCTAGGGCGTTGCTCCTCCAGATAGAATAGTTAGGTCCCAGGAAGTCAACGCCATAACTATAAAAAACAGTATAAATACAACAGTATTTCCATTGTATAAAATGAATAATTGCAAACAGTGTGGAGGTAATGGTCGTTTCTACTTTCCGGGCAACCTAGGCTTCACTCTAGGCCGTTTCTCCACCACATCGAATAGCTACGGCCTTCGAAGTCAACGTCTGAAGCATAAAATATAATATAAATACAACAGTTTTTCCATCGTATAACAGGAATAATTGGAACCAGTGTGAAAGACATGGTCATTTCTACGTTCCGGGCAACCTAGGCTTCACTCTAGGGCGTTGCTCCACCACATCGAATAGCTACGGCCTTAGGAGTCAACGCCAGAGGCATAAAATACAAAATAAATACAACAGTTTTTCCATCGTATAACAAGAATAATTGCAACGAATGTGAAAGTGATGGTCATTTCAACATTCCGGGCAACCTAGGCTTCACTCTAGGGCCATGCTCCACCAGATCGAATAGTTAGGGCCTAAGAAGTCAACGCCAGAAGCACAAAATACAATATAAATACAACAGTTTTTCCCTTGTATAACAGGAATAATTGCAACCAGTGTGAAAGCTATGGTCATTTCTACGGTCCGGGCAAACTAGCCTTCACTCTAGGGCGTTGCTCCACCACATCGAATAGCTGCGGCATTAGAAGTCAACGTCAGAAGCATAAAATACAATATAAATACAACACTTTTTCCAACGTATAACAGGAATAATTGCAACCAGTGTGAAAGACATGGTCATTTCTACGTTCCGGGCAAACTAGGCTTCCCTCCAGGGCGTTGCTCCACCACATCGAATAGCTACGGCCTTAGGAGTAAACGACAGAGGCATAAAATACAATATAAATACCACAGTATTTCCATCGTATAACAGGAATAATTGCAACCAGAGTGAAGGTGATGGTCATTTCTAAGTTCCGGGCAACCTATGCTTCACTCCAGAGCGTTGCTCCACCAGATCGAATAGCTAGGACCTGAGAAGTCAACGCCAGAAGCACAAAATAAAATAAAAATACCACAGTTATTCCATCGTATAACAGGAATAATTACCACCAGTGTGAAAGTAATGGGCATTTCTACGTTCCGTGCAACCTAGGCTTCACTCTAGGGCGTCGGTCCACCAGGCCGAATAGTTAGGGCCTTAGAAAACAACTCCAGACGCATAAAATACAATATAAATACAACAGTCTTTCCACGGTATAAAACGAATAATTGCAACCAGTATGAAAGTTACGGTCATTTCTACGTTCCGGGCAACCTAGGCTTCACTCTAGGGCATTGCTCCACCACATCGAATACCTACGGGCTTTGAAGTCAACGCCTGAAACATAAAATATAATAAAAGTACAACAGTTTTTCCATCGTATAACAGGAATAATTGCAACCAGTGTGAAAGACATGGTCATTTCTACATTCCGGGCAACCTAGGCTTCACTCTAGGGCGTTGTTCCACCACTTCGAATAGCTGCGGCCTTAGGAGTCAACGCCAGCGGCATAAAATACAAAATAAATACAACAGTTTTTCCATCGTATAACAAGAATAATTGCAACCAGTGTGAAAGTGATGGTTATTTCTACATTCCGGGCAACCTAGGCTACACTCTAGGGCGTTGCTCCACCAGATCGAATAGTTAGGGCCTAAGAAGTCAACGCCAGAAGCATAAAATACAATATAAATACAACAGTTTTTCCCTTGTATAACAGAAATAATTGCAACCAGTGTGAAAGCTATGGTCATTTCTGCGTTCCGAGCAACGCAGGTTTCGCTCTATGGCCTAGCTCCACCACATCGAATAGTTAGGGCCTTAGAAGTCAATGCCAGGAGCATAAAATACAATATAAATACAACAGTTTTTCCATTGTATAAAATGAATAATTGCAAACAGTGAGGAAGTAATGGTCACTTCTACGTTCCGTGCAACCTAGGCTTCACTCTAGGGCGTTGCTCCACCAGATCGAATAGTTAGGGCCTAAGAAGTCAACGCCAGCAGCATAAAATACAATATAAATACTACAGTTTTTCCCTTGTATAACAGAAATAATTGCAACCAGTGTGAAAACTATGGTCATATCTACGTTCCGGGCAACCTAGGCTTCACTCTAGGGCGTTGCTCCACCACAGCGAATAGTTAGGGCCTTAGAAGTCAATGCCAGAAGCATAAAATACAATATAAATACAACAGTTTTTCCACTGTATAATATGAGTAATTGCAAACAGTGTGGAAGTAATGGTCATTTCTACGTTCCGGGCAAGCTAGGCTTCATTCTAGGGCGTTGGTCCACCAGATCCAATAGTTAGCGCCTAAGAAGTCAACGCCAGGAGCACCAAATACAAAATAAATACAACAGTTTTTCCATCCTATAAAACGAATAATTGCATCCAGTGTGCAAGTAATGGTCATTTCTACGATCCGGGCAACCTAGGCTTCACCCTAGGGCGTTGCTCCAGCAGATCGAATAGTTAGGGCCTATGAAGTCAACGCCAGAAGCATACAATACGATATATGTACAACAGTCTTTCCATCGTATAAAACGAATAATTGCAACCAGTCTGATAGTTATGGTCATTTCTACGTTCCAGGCAATCTAGGCTTCTCTCTAGGGCGTCGTTCCACCAGATCGAATAGTTAGGGCCTAAGAAGTCTACGCCAGAAGCATAAAATACGATATATGTACAACAGTTTTTCCTTCGCATAAAATGAGTAATTCAACCAGTGTGAAAGTAACGGACATTTCTACGTTCCGGGTATCCTAGACTTAACACTGAGGCATTGCTCCACCAGATCGAATACATAGGGCCTTAGAAGTCAACGCCAGAAGCATAAAGTACATTAAAAATCCAACAGTTTGTCCATCGTATAACAGGAATAATTGTCACCTGTGTGAAAGTGATGGTCATTTCTGCATTCCGGGCAACCTAGGCTTCACTCTAGGGCGTTGCTCCTCCAGATAGAATAGTTAGGGCCCAGGAAGTCAACGCCAGAAGCATAAAATACAATATAAATACAACAGTTTTTCACTTGTATAAAACGAATAATTGCAACCAGTATGAAAGTTATGGTCATTTCTACGTTCCGGGCAACCTAGGCATCTCCCTAGGGTGTTGCTCCACCTGATCGAATAGTTAGGGCCTAAGAAGTCAACGCCAGGAGCATAAAATACAATTAAAATACAACATTTTTTTCATCGTATAACAGGAATAATTGCAACCAGTCTGTAAGATATGGTCATTTCTACGTTCCGGGCAACCTAGGCTTCACTCTAGGGCGTTGGTTCTCCACATCTAGCAGTTAGGGCCTAAGAAGTCAACGCCAGAAGCACCAAATACAAAATAAATACAACAGTTTTTCTATCGTATAAAACGAATAATTGCAACCAGTATGAAAGTTATGGTCATTTCTACGTTCCGGGCAACCTAGGCTTCACCCTAGGGCGTTGCTCCACCTGATCGAATAGTTAGGGCCTAAGAAGTCAACGCCAGAAACATAAAATACGATATATGTACAACAGTTTTTCTATCGTATAAAATCAATAATCGCAAGCAGTGTGAAGGTAATGGTCATTTCTACGTTCCGGGCAACCTAGGCTTCAGCCTAGGGCGTTGTTCCACCAGAGCGAATAGTTAGGGCCTAAGAAGTCAACGCCTGAAGCATAAAGTACAATCAAAATCCAACAGTTTTTCCATCGTATAAAACGAATAATTGCAACCAGTATGAAAGTTATGGTCATTTCTACGTTCCGGGCAACCTAGGCTTCACTCTAGGGCGTTGCTCAACCACATCGAATAGTTAGAGCCTAAGAAGTCAACGCCAGAAGCACCAAATACAAAATTAATACAACAGTTTTTCCATCGTATAAAACGAATTATTGCAACCAGTATGAAAGTTATGGCCATTTCTACGTTCCGGGCAACCTAGGCTTCACCCTAGGGCGTTGCTCCACCTGATCGAATAGTTAGGGCCTAAGAAGTCAACGCCAGAAGCGTAAAATACGATATATGTACAACAGTTTTACCATCGTATAAAATGAATAATCGCAAACAGTGTGAAGGTAATGGTCATTTCTACGTTCCGGGCAACCTACGCTTCACCCTAGGGCGTTGTTCCTCCAGAGCGAATAGTTTGGGACTAAGAAGTCAACGTCTGAAGCATAAAGTACAATCAAAATCCAACAGTTTGTCCATCGTATAGCTGGAATAATTGCAACCAGAGTGAAAGTAATGGTCATTTCCACGTTTCGGGCGACCTAGGCTCCACTCTAGGGCGTTGCTCCACCAGATGGGATAGCTAGGGCCGTAGAAGTCAACGCCCGAAGCATAAAATACAAAATAAATAGAACAACTTTTCCATTGTATAAAACGAATAATTGAAACCAGTGTGAAAGTTATGGTCATTTCCACGTTCCGGGCAACCTAGGCTTCACTACAGGGCGGTGCTCCACCGGATCAAATAGTTAGGGCCTCAGACGTCAACGCCAGAAGCATAAAATAAAACAAAAATACAACAGTTGTTCCATCGTATATCAGGAATAATTACAACCTGTGTGAAAGTAATAGGCAATTCTACGTTCCGGGCAACCTAGGCTTCACTCTAGGGCGTTGCTCCACCAGATCGAATAGTTAGGGCCTTAAAAGTCAATGCCAGAAGAATAAAATACAATAAATATACAACAGTTTTTCCATCGTATACTATTAATGATTGCAAACATTGTGAAAGTAACGGTCATTTCTACGTTCCGGGCAACCTAGGCTTCACTCTAGGGCGACGCTCCACCGGATCGAATATTTAGGGCCTAGGAAGTCAACGCCAGAAACATAATATACAATAAAAATACAACAGTTTTTAAACCATATAAAACGAATAATAGCAACCAGTGTAAAAGTAATGGTCATTTCTACGTTCCGGGCAACCTAGGCTTCATTCTAGGGCGTTGTTCCACCAGATCGAGCAGTTAGGGCCTAAGAAGACAACGCCAGAAGCAAAAATACAATACAAATACAACAGTTTTTCCATCGTATAAAATGAATAATTGCAACCAGTGTGAAACTAATGGTCATTTCTACGTTCCGGGCAATCCAGACTTCACTCTAGGGTGGTGCTGCACCAGATCGGATAGCTAGGGCCTTAGAAGTCAACGCCAGAGGCATAAAATACAAAGTTAATAGAACAGTTTTTCCATTGTATAAAACGAATGATTGCAACCAGAGTGAAACTTATGGTCATTTCTACGTTCCGTGCAACATAGGCTGCACTCTAGGGCGTTGCTCCACCACATCGAATAGTCAGGGCCTTAAGAGTCAATGCCAGAAGCTTAAAATACAATATAAATACAACAGTTTTTCCATCGTATAAAATGAATAATTGCAACCAGTGTGAAACTAATGGTCATTTCTACGTTCCGGGCAACCTAGGCTTCACTCTAGGGCGTTGCTCCACCAGATCGAATAGTTGGGGCCTTAAAAGTCAATGCCGGAAGAATAAAATACATTATAAATACAACAGATTTTCCATCGTATAAAATGAATAATTGTAAACAGTGTGAAAGTAATGGTCAGTTCTACGTTCCGGGCAATCTAGACTTCACTCTAGGTCGTTGCTCCACCGGATCGAATAGTAAGTGCCTTAGAAGTCAACGCCCGAAGCATAAAATATAAAATTAATAGAACAGTTTTTCCATTGTATAAAACGAATGATTGCAACCAGAGTGAAACTTATGGTCATTTCAACGTTCCGTGCAACATAGGCTGCACCCTAGGGCGTTGCTCCACCACATCGATTAGCTACGGCCTTAGAAGTCATCGCCAGAAGCATAAAATACAATAAAAATACAACAGTTTTTCCATCGTATACTGTTAATGATTGCAAACATTGTGAAAGTAACGGTCATTTCTACGTTCCGGGCAACCTAGGCTTCACTGTAGGGCGACGCTCCACCGGATCGAATATTTAGATCCTAAGAAGTCAACGCCAGAAGCATAAAATACAATAAAAATACAACAGTTTTTAAATCATATAAAACGAATAATAGCAACCAGTGTAAAAGTAATGGTCATTTCTACGTTTGGGGCAACCTAGGCTTCATTCTAGGGCGTTGTTCCACCAGATCGAACAGTTAGGGCCTAAGAAGACAACGCCAGAAGCATAAAGTACAAAATAAATACAACAGATTTTCCATTGTATAACACGAATAATTGCAACCAGTATGAAAGTTATGGTCATTTCTACGTTCCGGGCAACCTAGGCTTCACCCTAGGGCGTTGCTCCACCTGATCCAATAGATAGGGCCTAAGAAGTCAACGCCAGAAGCATAAAATACAAAATAAATACAACAGTTTTTCCATCGTATAACAAGAATAATTGCAACCAGTGTGAAAGTGATGGTCATTTCTACATTCCGGGCAACCTAGGCTTCACTCTAGGGCGTTGCTCCACCGGATCGAATAGTTAGGGCCTAAGAAGTCAACGCCAGAAGCACCAAATACAAAATTAATACAACAGTTTTTCCATCGTATAAAACGAATTATTGCAACCAGTATGAAAGTTATGGCCATTTCTACGTTCCGGGCAACCTAGGCTTCACCCTAGGGCGTTGCTCCACCTGATCGAATAGCTAGGGCCTAAGAAGTCAACGCCAGAAGCGTAAAATACGATATATGTACAACAGTTTTACCATCGTATAAAATGAATAATCGCAAACAGTGTGAAGGTAATGGTCATTTCTACGTTCCGGGCAACCTACGCTTCACCCTAGGGCGTTGTTCCTCCAGAGCGAATAGTTTGGGCCTAAGAAGTCAACGCCTGAAGCATAAAGTACAATCAAAATCCAACAGTTTGTCCATCGTATAGCTGGAATAATTGCAACCAGAGTGAAAGTAATGGTCATTTCCACGTTTCGGGCGACCTAGGCTACACTCTAGGGCGTTGTTCCACCAGATGGAATAGCTAGGGCCATAGAAGTCAACGCCCGAAGCATAAAATACAAAATAAATAGAACAACTTTTCCATTGTGTAAAACGAATAATTGAAACCAGTGTGAAAGTTATGGTCATTTCCACGTTCCGGGCAACCTAGGCTTCACTACAGGGCGGTGCTCCACCGGATCAAATAGTTAGGGCCTCAGAAGTCAACGCCAGAAGCATAAAATACAATATAAATACAACAGCTTTTCCATGGTATATAATGTACATTTGCAAACAGTGTGAAAGTAACGGTCATTTCTACGTTCCGGGCAACCTAGGCTTCACTCTAGGGCTTTGGTCCAACACATCCGACAGTTAGGGCTTAAGAAGTCAACGCCAGAAGCACCAAATACAAAATAAACACAACAGTTTTTCCATCGTATAAAACGAATAATTGCAACCAGTATGAAAGTTGTGGTCATTTCTACGTTCCGTACAATCTAGGCTTCACTCTAGGGCGTTGCTCAACCACATGGGATAGCTACGGCCCTAGAAGACAACGCCATAACTATAAAATACAATATAAATACAACAGTCTATCCATCGTATAAAACGAGTAATTGCAACCAGTGTGAAAGTTATGGTCATTTCTACGTTCCGGGCATCCTAGGCTTCACCCTAGGGCGTTGCTCCACCTGATCGAATAGTTAGGGCCTAAGAAGTCAGCGCCAGAAGCATAAAATTCGATATATGTACAAGAGTTTTACCATCGTATAAAATGAATAATCGCAAACAGTGTGAAGATAATGGTCATTTCTACGTTCCGGGCAACCTAGGCTTCACCCTAGGGCGTTGTTCCACCAGAGCGAATAGTTAGGGCCTAAGAAGTCAACGCCTGAAGCATAAAGTACAATCAAAATCCAACAGTTTGTCCATCGTATAGCTGGAATAATTGCAACCAGAGTGAAAGTAATGGTCATTTCCACGTTTCGGGCGACCTAGGCTCCACTCTAGGGCGTTGCTCCACCAGATGGAATAGCTAGGGCCTTAGAAGTCAATGCCAGAAGCACAAAATACAAAATAAATACAACAGTTTTTCCATTGTATAAAACGAATAATTGAAACCAGTGTAAAAGTTATGGTCATTTCCATGTTCCCGGCAACCTACGCTTCACCCTAGGGCGTTGCTCCACCTGATCGAATAATTAGGGCCTAAGAAGTCAACGCCAGAAGCATAAAATACGATATATGTACAACAGTTTTTCCATCGTATAAAATGAGTAATTGCAACAAGTGTGATAGTGATGGTCATTTCTACGTTCCGTGCAACCTAGGCTTCACTCTAGGGCGTCGCCCCACCAGGTCGGATAGTTAAGGCCTTAGAAAACAACTCTAGACACATAAAATACAATAAATATACAACAGTTTTTCCATCGTATGAAAAGAATAATTGCAACCAGTGTGAAAGTAATGGTCATTTCAACGTACGGGGCAACCTAGGCTTCACTCTAGGGCGCTGCTCCACCAGATCGAAGAGGTAGGGCCATAGAAGTCAGTGCCCGAAGCATAAAATACGTTAAAGATATAACAGTTTATCCATCGTATAACAGGAGTAATTGCAACCAGTGTGAAAGTAATGGTCATGTCTACGTTCCGGGCAATCTAGGCTTGACTCTAGGGCGTTGCTCCACCAGATCGAAGAGGTAGGGCCATAGAAGTCGATGCCCGAAGCATAAAATACAATAAAGATATAACAGTTTTTCCATAGTATAAAATGAGTAATTGCAACAAGTGTGATAGTGATGGTCATTACTACGTTCCGTGCAACCTAGGCTTCACTCTAGGGCGTCACCCCAACAGGTCGGATAGCTAACGCCTTAGAAAACAACTCAAGACGCATAAAATATAATAAAGATACAACAGTTTTTCCATCGTATGAAAAGAATAATTGCAACCAGTGTGAAAGTAATGGTCATTTCTACGTTTCGGGCAACATAGGCTTCACTCTTGGACGTTGCCTCACGAGATCGAATAGTTAGGGCCTTAGAAGTCAACGCCCGAAGCATTAAATACAAAATTAATAGAACAGTTTTTCCATTGCATAAAGCGAATAATTGCAACCAGTGTGAAAGTGATGGCCATTTCCACGTCCCGGGCGAACTAGGCACCTCTCTAGGGCGTTGCTCCACCAGATCGAATAGCTAGGGACTTAGATTTCAACGCCCGAAGAACAAAATACAATATAAGTACAACAGTTTTTCCATCGTATAAAATGAATAATAGCATACAGTGTGAAAGTAATGGTCATTTCTACGTTTCGGGCAATCTAGGCTTGACGCTAGGGCGTTGCTCCGCCAGACCGAAGAGGTAGGGCCATAGCAGTCAATGCCCGAAGCATAAAATACGATAAAGTATAACAGTTTTTCCATCGTATAACAGGAATAATTGCAAACAGTGTGAAAGTAATGGACATTTCTACGTTTCAGGCAACCTAGGCCCCACTCTAGGGCGTTGCTCCACCATATCGAACAGTTAGGGCCCAAGAACTTAACGCCCGAATCGTAAAGTACAATAAAAATACAACAGCTTTTCCATCGTATAAAACGGATAATTGCAACCAGTGTGAAAGTTATGGTCATTTCTACGTTCCGAGCAACCTCAGCTTGACTCCAGGTCGTTGCTCCACCAGATCGAATAGTTAGGGCCTTAGAAGTCAACGCCCAGAGCATAAAATACAATAGAGATACAATAGTTTTTCCATCGTATAAAATGAATAATTGCAAACAGTGTGAAGGTAATAGTCATTTCTACGCTCCGGTAAACCTAGGCTTCACTCTAGGGCGTTGCTCCACCAGATCGAGTAGTTAGGGCCTTAGACGTCAACGCCAGAAGCATAAAATGCAATATAAATACAACACTTTTTCCATCGCATACAATTAACGATTGCAAACATTGTGAAAGTAACGGTCATTTCTACGTTCCGGGCAACCTAGGCTTCACTCTAGGGCGATGCTCCACCGGACCGAATATTTAGGGCCTAAGAAGTCAACGCCAGAGGCATAAAATACAATAAAAATACAACAGTTCTTCCATAGTATAACAGGAATAATTGCAAACAGTGTGAAAGTAATGGTCATTTCTACGTTCTTGGCAATCTAGACTTCACTCTAGGGCGTTGCTCCACCGGATCGAATAGTTAGGGCCTTAGAAGTCAACGCCCGAAGCATAAAATATAAAATTAATAGAACAGTTTTTCCATTGTATAAAACGAATGATTGCAACCAGAGTGAAACTTATGGTCATTTCAACGTTCCGTGCAACATAGGCTGCACTCTAGGGCGTTACTCCACAACATCGATTAGCTACGGCCTTAGAAGTCAACGCCAGAAGCATAAAATACAATAAAAATACAACAGTTTTTCCATCGTATACTATTAATGATTGCAGACATTGTGAAAGTAACGGTCATTTCTACGTTCCGGGCAACCTAGGCTTCACTCTAGGGCGACGCTCCACCGGATCGAATATTTAGGGCCTAAGAAGTCAACGCCAGAAGCATAAAATACAATAAAAATACAACAGTTTTTCCATCATATAAAACGAATAATAGCAACCAGTGTAAAAGTAATGGTCATTTCTACGTTCCGGGCAACAAAGGCTTCATTCTAGGGCGTTGTTCCACCAGATCGAACATTTAGGGCCTTAGAAGTCAACGCCAGAAGCATAAAATACAATACAAATACAACAGTTTTTCCATCGTATAAAATGAATAATTGCAACCAGTGTGAAACTAATGGTCATTTCTACGTTCCGGGCAATCTAGACTTCACTCTAGGGCGTTGCTCCACCAGATGGAATCGTTAGGTCCTAAGAAGACAACGCCAGAAGCATAAAATACAATATAAATACAACAGCTTTTCCATCGTATAAAATCAATAATTGCAACCAGTGTGAAACTAATGGCCACTTCAACGTTACGTGCATCCTAGACTTAACTCTGAGGCATTACTCCACCAGATCGAATAGATAGGGCCTTAGAAGTCAACGCCAGAAGCATAAAGTACAATAAAAATCGATCAGTTTTTCTATAGTATAACAGGAATAATTGCAACCAGAGTGAAAGTGATGGTCATTTCTACGTTCCGGGCGACCTAGGCTACACTCTAGGGTGTGGCTCCACCAGATCGGATAGCTAGGGCCTTAGAAGTCAACGCCAGAGGCATAAAATACAAAATTAATAGAACAGTTTTTCCATTGCATAAAACGAATGATTGCAACCAGAGTGAAACTTATGGTCATTTCTACGTTCCGTGCAACATAGGCTGCACTCTAGGGCGTTGCTCCACCACATCGAACAGTCAGGGCCTTAAGAGTCAATGCCAGAAGCATAAAATACAATATAAATACAACAGTTTTTCCATCGTATACAATTAATGATTGCAAACATAGTGAAAGTAACGGCCATTTCTACGTTCCGGGCAACCTAGGCTTCACTCTAGGGCGATGGTCCACCGAATCGAATATATAGGGCCTAAGAAGTCAACGCCAGAAGCATAAAATACAATAAAAATACAACAGCTTTTCCATCGTATAGCACGAATAATTGCAACCAGTGTGAAAGTAATGGTCATTTCTACGTTCCGGGCAATCTAGACTTCACTCTAGGGCGTTGCTCCACTGGATCGAATAGTTAGGGCCTAAGAAGTCAACGCCAGATGCATAAAATACAATATAAATACAACAGCTTTTCCATCGTCTAAAACGAATAATTGCAACCAGTGTGAAAGTAATGGCCATTTCAGCGTTACGGGCATCCTAGACTTAACTCTGAGGCATTGCTCCACCAGATCGAATAGATAGGGCCTTAGAAGTCAACGCCAGAAGCATAAAGTACAATAAAAATCCAACAGTTTTTCCATCGCATAACAGGAATAATTGCAAACAGTGTGAAGGTAATAATCATTTCTACGCGCCGGTAAACCTAGGCTTCACTCTAGGGCGTTGCTCTACCAGATCGAGTAGTTAGGCCCTAAGAAGTCAACGCCAGAAGCATAAAATGCAATATAAATACAACACTTTTTCCATCGCATACAATTAACGATTGCAAACATTGTGAAAGTAACGGTCATTTCTACGTTCCGGGCAACCTAGGCTTCACTCTAGGGCGACGCTCCACCGGACCGAATATTTAGGGCCTAAGAAGTCAACGCCAGAAGCATAAAATACAATAAAAATACAACAGTTTTTCCATAGTATAACAGGAATAATTGCAAACAGTGTGTAAGTAATGGTCATTTCTACGTTCCGGGCAATCTAGGCTTCACTCTAGGGCGTTGGTCCACCGGATCGAATAGTTAGGGCCTTAGAAGTCAACGCCCGAAGCATAAAATATAAAATTAATAGAACAGTTTTTCCATTGTATAAAACGAATGATTGCAACCAGAGTGAAACTTATGGTCATTTCAACGTTCCGTGCAACATAGGCTGCACTCTAGGGCGTTACTCCACCACATCGATTAGCTACGGCCTTAGAAGTCAACGCCAGAAGCATAAAATACAATAAAAATACAACAGTTTTTCCATCGTATACTATTAATGATTGCAGACATTGTGAAAGTAACGGTCATTTCTACGTTCCGGGCAACCTAGGCTTCACTCTAGGGCGACGCACCACCGGATCGAATATTTAGGGCCTAAGAAGTCAACGCCAGAAGCATAAAATTCAATAAAAATACAACAGTTTTTCCATCATATAAAACGAATAATAGCAACCAGTGTAAAAGTAATGGTCATTTCTACGTTCCGGTCAACAAAGGCTTCATTCTAGGGCGTTGTTCCACCAGATCGAACAGTTAGGGCCTAAGAAGACAACGCCAGAAGCATAAAATACAATACAAATACAACAGTTTTTCCATCGTATAAAATGAATAATTGCAACCAGTGTGAAACTAATGGTCATTTCTACGTTCCGGGCAATCTAGACTTCACTCTAGGGCGTTGCTCCACCAGATGGAATCGTTAGGTCCTAAGAAGACAACGCCAGAAGCATAAAATACAATATAAATACGCAGCTTTTCCATCGTATAAAATCAATAATTGCAACCAGTGTGAAACTAATGGCCATTTCAACGTTACGTGCATCCTAGACTTAACTCTGAGGCATTGCTCCACCAGATCGAATAGATAGGGCCTTAGAAGTCAACGCCAGAAGCATAAAGTACAATAAAAATCGATCAGTTTTTCTATCGCATAACAGGAATAATTGCAACCAGAGTGAAAGTGATGGTCATTTCTACGTTCCGGGCGACCTAGGCTACACTCTAGGGTGGTGCTGCACCAGATCGGATAGCTAGGGCCTTAGAAGTCAACGCCAGAGGCATAAAATACAAAATTAATAGAACAGTTTTTCCATTGTATAAAACGAATGATTGCAACCAGAGTGAAACTTATGGTCATTTCTACGTTCCGTGCAACATAGGCTGCACTCTAGGGCGTTGCTCCACCACATCGAATAGTCAGGGCCTTAAGAGTCAATGCCAGAAGCTTAAAATACAATATAAATACAACAGTTTTTCCATCGTATAAAATGAATAATTGCAACCAGTGTGAAACTAATGGTCATTTCTACGTTCCGGGCAACCTAGGGTTCACTCTAGGGCGTTGCTCCACCAGATCGAATAGTTGGGGCCTTGAAAGTCAATGCCGGAAGAATAAAATACATTATAAATACAACAGATTATCCATCGTATAAAATGAATAATTGCAAACAGTGTGATAGTAATGGTCAGTTCTACGTTCCGGGCAATCTGGACTTCACTCTAGGTCGTTGCTCCACCGGATCGAATAGTAAGTGCCTTAGAAGTGAACGCCCGAAGCATAAAATATAAAATTAATAGAACAGTTTTTCCATTGTATAAAACGAATGATTGCAACCAGAGTGAAACTTATGGTCATTTCAACGTTCCGTGCAACATAGGCTGCACCCTAGGGCGTTGCTCCACCACATCGATTAGCTACGGCCTTAGAAGTCAACGCCAGAAGCATAAAATACAATAAAAATACAACAGTTTTTCCATCGTATACTGTTAATGATTGCAAACATTGTGAAAGTAACGGTCATTTCTACGTTCCTGGCAACCTAGGCTTCACTCTAGGGCGACGCTCCACCGGATCGAATGTTCAGGGCCTAAGAAGTCAACGCCAGAAGCATAAAATACAATAAAATCACAACAGTTTTTCCATCATATAAAACGAATAATAGCAACCAGTGTAAAAGTAATGGTCATTTCTACGTTCCGGGCAACAAAGGCTTTATTCTAGGGCGTTGTTCCACCAGATCGAACAGTTAGGGCCTAAGAAGACAACGGCAGAAGCATAAAATACAATACAAATACAACAGTTTTTCCATCGTATAAAATGATTAATTGCAAACTGTGTGAAAGTAATTGTCATTTCTACGTTCCGGGCAACCTAGGATTCACTCTAGGACGTAGCTCCACCAGATGGAATAGTTAGGTCCTAAGAAGACAACGCCAGAAGCATAAAATACAATATAAATCCAACAGTTTTTCCATCGTATAAAATGAATAATTGCAACCAGTGTGAAACTAATGGTCATTTCTACGTTCCGTGCAACCTAGGCTTCATTCTAGGGCGTTGCTCCACCAGATCGAATAGTTGGGGCCTTAAAAGTCAATGCGAGAAGAATAAAATACAATATAAATACAACAGATTTTCCATCGTATAAAATGAATAATTGCAACCAGTGTGAAACTAATGGTCATTTCTACGTTCCGTGCAACCTAGGCTTCACTCTAGGGCGTTGCTCCACCAGATCGAATAGTTGGGGCCTTAAAAGTCAATGCGAGAAGAATAAAATACAATATAAATACAACAGATTTTCCACCGTATAAAATGAATAATTGCAAACAGTGTGAAAGTAATGGTCATTTCTACGTTCCGGGCAATCTAGACTTCACTCTAGGTCGTTGCTCCACCGGATCGAATAGTAAGGGCCTTAGAAGTCAACGCCCGAAGCATAAAATATAAAATTAATAGAACAGTCTTTCCATTGTATAAAACGAATGATTGCAACCAGAGTGAAACTTATGGTCATTTCAACGTTCCGTGCAACATAGGCTGCACCCCAGGGCGTTGCTCCACCACATCGATTAGCTACAGCCTTAGAAGTCAACGCCAGAAGCATAAAATACAATAAAAATACAACAGTTTTTCCATCGTATACTGTTAATGATTGCAAACATTGAGAAAGTAACGGTCATTTCTACGTTCCGGGCAACCTAGGCTTCACTCTAGGGCGACGCTCCACCGGATCGAATATTTAGGTCCTAAGAAGTCAACGCCAGTAGCATAAAATACAATAAAAATACAACAGTTTTTCCATCGTATAGCATGAATAATTGAAACCAGTGTGAAAGTGATGGCCATTTCTACATTCCGGGCAACCTTGGCTTCATTCCAGGTCGTTTTTCTACCAGAGCGAACAGTTAGGGCATAAGAAGTCAACGCCAGAAGCATAAAATACAATATAAATACAGCAGTTTTTCCATCGTATACAATTAATGATTGCAAACATTGTGAAAGTAACGGTCATTTCTACGTTCCGGGCAACCTAGGCCTCACTCTAGGGCGATGCTCCACCAGATCGAATATCTAGGGCCTAAGAAGTCAACGCCAGAAGCATAAAATACAATAAAAATACAACAGCTTTTCGATAGTATAACAGGAATAATTGCAAACAGTGTGAAAGTAATGGTCATTTCTACGTTCCGGGCAATCTAGACTTCACTCTAGGGCGTTGCTCCACCGAATCGAATGTTTAGGGCCTAAGAAGTCAACACCAGAAGCATAAAGTACAATAAAAATACAACAGTTTTTCCATCGTATAGCATGAATAATTGAAACCAGTGTGAAAGTGATGGCCATTTCCACGTTCCGGGCAACCTAGGCTTCACTCTAGGGCGTTGCGCCACCACATCGAATAGTTAGGGCCTTAAAAGTCAATGCCAGAAGAATAAAATACAATATAAATACAACAGTTTTTCCATCGTATAACAGGAATAATTGCAACCAGAGTGAAAGTGATGGTCATTTCTACGTTCCGGGCGCCCTAGGCTACACTCTAGGGCGTTGCTCCACCAGGTCAAATAACTAGGACCTTAGAAGTCAACGCCCGAAGCATAAAATACAAAATTAATAGAACAGTTTTTCCATTTTATAAAACGAATGATTGCAACCAGAGTGAAACTTATGGTCATTTATAGGTTCCGTGCAACACAGGCTGCACTCTTGGGCATTGCTCCACCACATCGACTAGCTACGGCCACAGCAGTCAACGCCAGAAGCATAAAATACAATATAAATCCAACAGTTTTTCCATCGTATACAATTAATGATTGCAAACATTGTGAAAGTAACGGTCATTTCTACGTTCCGGGCAACCTAGGCCTCACTCTAGGGCAATGCTCCACCGGATCGAATATTTAGGGCCTAAGAAGTCAACGCCAGAAGCATAAAATACAATAAAAATACAACAGTTTTTCCATAGTATAACAGGAATAATTGCAAACAGTGTGAAAGTAATGGTCATTTCTACGTTCCGGGCAATCTAGACTTCACTCTAGGGCGTTGCTCCACCGGATCGAATAGTTAGGGCCTTAGAAGTCAACGCCCGAAGCATAAAATAGAAAATTAATAGAACAGTTTTTCCATTGTATAAAACGAATGATTGCAACCAGAGTGAAACTTATGGTCATTTCAACGTTCCGTGCCACATAGGCTGCACTCTAGTGCGTTGCTCCACCACATCGATTAGCTACGGCCTTAGGAGTCAACGCCAGAAGCATAAAATACAATATAAATACAACAGGTCTTCCATCGTATACTATTAATGATTGCAAACATTGTGAAAGTAACGGTCATTTCTACGTTCCGGGCAACCTAGTCTTCACTCTAGGGCGACGCTCCACCGGATCGAATATTCAGGGCCTAAGAAGTCAACGCCAGAAGCATAAAATACAATAAAAATACAACAGTTTTTCCATCATATAAAACGAATAATAGCAACCAGTGTAAAAGTAATGGTCATTTCTACGTTCCGGGCAACCAAGGCTTCATTCTAGGGCGTTGTTCCACCAGATCGAACAGTTAGGGCCTAAGAAGACAACGCCAGAAGCATAAAATACAATACAAATACAACAGTTTTTCCATCGTATAAAATGAATAATTGCAAACTGTGTGAAAGTAATGGTCACTTCTACGTTCCGGGCAACCTAGGCTTCACTCTAGGACGTTGCTCTACCAGATGGAATAGTTAGGTCCTAAGAAGACAACGCCAGAAGCATAAAATACAATAAAAATACAACAGTTTTTAAATCATATAAAACGAATAATAGCAACCAGTGTAAAAGTAATGGTCATTTCTACGTTCCGGGCAACCTAGGCCTCATTCTAGGGCGTTGTTCCACCAGATCGAACAGTTAGGGCCTAAGAAGACAACGCCAGAAGCATAAAATACTATATAAATACAACAGTTTTTCCCTTGTATAACAGGAATAATTGCAACCAGTGTGAAAGCTATGGCCATTTCTACGTTCCGGGCAACCTAGGCTTCACCCTGGGGCTATGCTCCACCACATCGAATAGCTGCTGCCTTAGAAGTCAACGCCAGAAGCATAAAATACAGTATAAATACAACACTTTTTCCATCGTATAACAGGAATAATTGAAACCAGTGTGAAAGTGATGGCCATTTCTACATTCCGGGCAACCTTGGCTTCATTCTAGGTCCTTGTTCTACCAGATCGAAAAGTTAGGGCCTAAGAAGTCAACGCCAGAAGCATAAAATACAATATAGGTACAACAGTTTTTCCATCGTATAAAATGAATAATTGCAACCAGTGTGAAAGTAATGGCCATTTCAACGTTACGGGCACCCTAGACTTAACTCTGAGGCATTGCTCCACCAGATCGAATAGATAGGGCCTTAGAAGTCAACGCCAGAAGCATAAAGTACAATAAAAATCCAACAGTTTTTCCATCACATAACAGGAATAATTGCAAACAGTGTGAAGGTAATAGCCATTTCTACGCTCCGGTAAACCTAGGCTTGACTCTAGGGCGTTGCTCTACCAGATCGAGTAGTTAGGGCCTTAGACGTCAACGCCAGCAGCATAAAATAAAATATAAATACAACACTTTTTCCATCGCATACAATTAATGATTGCAAACATTGTGAAAGTAACGGTCATATCTACGTTCCGGGCAACCTAGGCTTGACTCTATGGCGTTGCTCCACCAGATCGAATAGGTAGGGCCATAGAAGTCAACGCCCGAAGAATAAAATTCAATACAGATACAACAGTTTTTCCATCGTATAACAGGAACAACTGCAACCAGTGTGAAAGTAATGGTCATTTCTACGTTCCGGGCAACCTAGGCTTCGCCCTAGAGCGTTGCTCCACCACATGGAATAGCTACAGCCTTAGAAGCGAACGCCAGAAGCATAATATAAAATATAAATACAACAGCTTTTCCATCGTACAACAGGAGTAATTGCAACCAATGTGAAAGTAATGGTCATTTCTACGTTCCGGGCAACCTAGGCCTCACTCTAGGGCGTTACTCCGCCACATCGAATAGCTACGGCCTTAGAAGTCGACGCCAGAAGCATAAAATACAATATAAATAAAACAGCTTTTCAATCGTACAAAATGAGTAATTGCAAACTTTTTGAAAGTAACGGTCATTTCTACGTTCCGGGCAACCTTGGCTTCACTCTAGGTCGTTGCTCCACCAGATCGAATAGATAGGGCCTAAGTAGTCAACGCCAGAAACATAAAATATAATAAAAATACAACAGCCTTTCCATCGTATAACAGGAGTAATTGCAACCAGTGTGAAGGTAATGGTCATTTCTACGTTCCGGGCAACCTAGGCTTCACTCTGGGGCGTTACTCCACCACGTTGAATAGCTACGGCCTTAGAAGTCAACGCCAGAAGCATAAAATACAATATAAATAAAACAGCTTTTTCCATCGTATAGCATGAATAATTGAAACCAGTGTGAAAGTGATGGCCATTTCTACATTCCGGGCAACCTTGGCTTCATTCTAGGTCGTTGTTCTACCAGATCGAAGAGTTAGGGCCTAAGAAGTCTACGCCAGAAGCATAAAATACAATATAAATACAACAGTTTTTCCATCGTATAAAATGAATAATTGCAAACAGTGTGAAACTAATGGTCATTTCTACGTTCCGGGCAACCTAGGCTTCACTCTAGGGCGACGCTCCACCGTATCGAATATTCAGGGCCTAAGAAGTCAACGCCTGAAGCATAAAATACAATAAAAATACAACAGTTTTTCCATCATATAAAACGAATAATAGCAACCAGTGTCAAAGTAATGGTCATTTCTACGTTCCGGGCAACCTAGGCTTCATTCTAGGGCGTTGTTCCACCAGATCGAACAGTTAGGGCCTAAGAAGACAACGCCAGAAGCATAAAATATAATACAAATACAACAGTTTTTCCATCGTATAAAATGAATAATTGCAAACATTGTGAAAGTAACGGTCATTTCTACGTTCCGGGCAACCTAGGCCTCACTCTAGGGCGATGCTCCACCGGATCGAATATTTAGGGCCTAAGAAGTCAACACCAGAAGCATGAAATACAATAAAAATACAACAGTTTTTCAATCGTATAGCATGAATAATTGAAACCAGAGTGAAAGTGATGGCCATTTCTACATTCCGGGCAACCTTGGCTTCATTCTAGGTCGTTGCTCTACCAGATCGAATAGTTAGGGCCTTAGAAGTCAACGCCAGAAGCATAAAATACAATATAAATACAACAGTTTTTCCATCATATAAAACGAATAATAGCAACCAGTGTAAAGGTAATGGTCATTTCTACGTTCCGGGCAACATAGGCTTCACTCTAGGGCGTTGCTGCACCAGGTCGGATAGCTAGGGCCTTAGAAGTCAACGCCAGAAGCATAAAGTACAATAAAAATCGATCAGTTTTTCTATCGTATAACAGGAATAATTGCAACCAGAGCGAAAGTGATGGTCATTTCAACGTTCCGGGCAACCTAGGCTTCACTCTAGGGCGACGCTCCACCGGATCGAATATTCAGGGCCTAAGAAGTCAACGCTAGAAGCATAAAATACAATAAAAATACAACAGTTTTTCCATCATATAAAACGAATAATAGCAACCAGTGTAAAAGTAATGGTCATTTCTACGTTCCGGGCAACCTAGGCTTCATTCTAGGGCGTTGTTCCACCAGATCGAACAGTTAGGGCCTAAGAAGACAACGCCAGAAGCATAAAATATAATACAAATACAACAGTTTTTCCATCGTATAAAATGAATAATTGCAAACTGTGCGAAAGTAATGGTCAATTCTACGTTCCGAGCAACCTAGGCTTCATTCTAGGACGTTGCTCCACCAGATGGAATACTTAGGTCCTAAGAAGACAACGCCAGAGGCATAAAATACAATATAAATACAACAGTTTTTCCATCGTATAAAATGAATAATTGCAACCAGTGTGAAACTAATGGTCATTTCTACGTTCCGGGCAATCTAGACTTCACTCTAGGGCGTTGCTCCACCAGATGGAATAGTTAGGTCCTAAGAAGACAACGCCAGAAGCATAAAATACAATATAAATACGCAGCTTTTCCATCGTATAAAATCAATAATTGCAACCAGTGTGAAACTAATGGCCATTTCAAAGTTACGTGCATCCTAGACTTAACTCTGAGGCATTGCTCCACCAGATCGAATAGATAGGGCCTTAGAAGTCAACGCCAGAAGCATAAAGTACAATAAAAATCGATCAGTTTTTCTATCGTATAACAGGAATAATTGCAACCAGAGTGAAAGTGATGGTCATTTCTACGTTCCGGGCGACCTAGGCTACACTCTAGGGTGGTGCTGCACCAGATCGGATAGCTAGGGCCTTAGAAGTCAACGCCAGAGGCATAAAATACAAAATTAATAGAACAGTTTTTCCATTGTATAAAACGAATGATTGCAACCAGAGTGAAACTTATGGTCATTTCTACGTTCCGTGCAACATAGGCTGCACTGTAGGGCGTTGCTCCACCACATCGAATAGTCAGGGCCTTAAGAGTCAATGCCAGAAGCTTAAAATACAATATAAATACAACAGTTTTTCCATCGTATAAAATGAATAATTGCAACCAGTGTGAAACTAATGGTCATTTCTACGTTCCGTGCAACCTAGGCTTCACTCTAGGGCGTTGCTCCACCAGATCGAATAGTTGGGGCCTTAAAAGTCAATGCGAGAAGAATAAAATACAATATAAATACAACAGATTTTCCACCGTATAAAATGAATAATTGCAAACAGTGGGAAAGTAATGGTCATTTCTACGTTCCGGGCAATGTAGACTTCACTCTAGGTCGTTGCTCCACCGGATCGAATAGTAAGGGCCTTAGAAGTCAACGCCCGAAGCATAAAATATAAAATTAATAGAACAGTTTTTCCATTGTATAAAACGAATGATTGCAACCAGAGTGAAACTTATGGTCATTTCAACGTTCCGTGCAACATAGGCTGCACCCCAGGGCGTTGCTCCACCACATCGACTAGCTACGGCCACAGCAGTCAACGCCAGAAGCATAAAATACAATATAAATACAACAGTTTTTCCATCGTATACAATTAATGATTGCAAACATTGTGAAAGTAACGGTCATTTCTACGTTCCGGGCAACCTAGGCCTCACTCTAGGGCAATGCTCCACCGGGTCGAATATTTAGGGCCTAAGAAGTCAACGCCAGAAGCATAAAATACAATAAAAATACAACAGTTTTTCCATAGTATAACAGGAATAATTGCAAACAGTGTGAAAGTAATGGTCATTTCTACGTTCCGGGCAATCTAGACTTCACTCTAGGGCGTTGCTCCACCGGATCGAATAGTTAGGGCCTTAGAAGTCAACGCCCGAAGCATAAAATAGAAAATTAATAGAACAGTTTTTCCATTGTATAAAACGAATGATTGCAACCAGAGTGAAACTTATGGTCATTTCAACGTTCCGTGCCACATAGGCTGCACTCTAGTGCGTTGCTCCACCACATCGATTAGCTACGGCCTTAGGAGTCAACGCCAGAAGCATAAAATACAATATAAATACAACAGGTCTTCCATCGTATACTATTAATGATTGCAAACATTGTGAAAGTAACGGTCATTTCTACGTTCCGGGCAACCTAGTCTTCACTCTAGGGCGACGCTCCACCGGATCGAATATTCAGGGCCTAAGAAGTCAACGCCAGAAGCATAAAATACAATAAAAATACACCAGTTTTTCCATCATATAAAACGAATAATAGCAACCAGTGTAAAAGTAATGGTCATTTCTACGTTCCGGGCAACCAAGGCTTCATTCTAGGGCGTTGTTTCACCAGATCGAACAGTTAGGGCCTAAGAAGACAACGCCAGAAGCATAAAATACAATACAAATACAACAGTTTTTCCATCGTATAAAATGAATAATTGCAAACTGTGTGAAAGTAATGGTCACTTCTACGTTCCGGGCAACCTAGGCTTCACTCTAGGACGTTGCTCTACCAGATGGAATAGTTAGGTCCTAAGAAGACAACGCCAGAAGCATAAAATACAATAAAAATACAACAGTTTTTAAATCATATAAAACGAATAATAGCAACCAGTGTAAAAGTAATGGTCATTTCTACGTTCCGGGCAACCTAGGCCTCATTCTAGGGCGTTGTTCCACCAGATCGAACAGTTAGGGCCTAAGAAGACAACGCCAGAAGCATAAAATACAATACAAATACAACAGTTTTTCCATCGTATAAAATGAATAATTGCATCCAGTGTGAAACTAATGGTCATTTCTACGTTCCGGGCAATCTAGACTTCACTCTAGGGCGTTGCTCCACCAGATGGAATAGTTAGGTCCTAAGAAGACAACGCCAGAAGCATAAAATACAATATAAATACAACAGCTTTTCCATCGTATAAAATCAATAATTGCAACCAGTGTGAAACTAATGGCCATTTCAACGTTACGTGCATCCTAGACTTAACTCTGAGGCATTGCTCCACCAGATCGAATAGATAGGGCCTTAGAAGTCAACGCCAGAAGCATAAAGTACAATAAAAATCGATCAGTTTTTCTATCGTATAACAGGAATAATTGCAACCAGAGTGAAAGTGATGGTCATTTCTACGTTCCGGGCGACCTAGGCTACACTCTAGGGTGTTGCTCCACCAGATCGGATAGCTAGGGCCTTAGAAGTCAACGCCAGAGGCATAAAATACAAAATTAATAGAACAGTTTTTCCATTGTATAAAACGAATGATTGCAACCAGAGTGAAACTTATAGTCATTTCTACGTTCCGTGCAACATAGGCTGCACTCTAGGGCGTTGCTCCACCACATCGAATAGTCAGGGCCTTAAGAGTCTATGCCAGAAGCATAAAATACAAAATAAATACAACAGTTTTTCCATCGTACACAATTAATGATTGCAAACATTGTGAAAGTAACGGCCATTTCTACGTTCCGGGCAACCTAGGCTTCACTCTAGGGCGATGCTCCACCGGATCGAATATATAGGGCCTAAGAAGTCAACGCCAGAAGCATAAAATACAATATAAATACAACAGTTTTTCCATCGTATAACAGGAATAGTTGCAAACAGTGTGAAAGTGATGGCCATTTCTACGTTCCGGGCAACCTTGGCTTCATTCTAGGGCGTTCTTCCACCAGATCGAACAGCTAGGGCCTAAGAAGTCAACGCCAGAAGCATAAAATACAATATAAATACAACAGTTTTTCCATCGTATACAATTAATGATTGCAAACATTGTGAAAGTAACGGTCATTTCTACGTTCCGGGCAACCTAGGCCTCACTCTAGGGCAATGCTCCACCGGATCGAATATTTAGGGGCTAAGAAGTCAGCGCCAGAAGCATAAAATACAATAAAGATACAACAGTTTTTCCATAGTATAACAGGAATAATTGCAAACAGTGTGAAAGTAATGGTCATTTCTACGTTCCGGGCAATCTAGACTTCACTCTAGGGCGTTGCTCCACCGAATCGAATATTTAGGGCCTAAGAAGTCAACGCCAGAAGCATAAAATACAATAAAAATACAACAGTTTTTCCATCGTATAGCATGAATAATTGAAACCAGTGTGAAAGTGATGGCCATTTCTACATTCCGGGCAACCTTGGCTTCATTCTAGGTCCTTGTTCTACCAGATCGAACAGTTAGGGCCTAAGAAGTCAACGCCAGAAGCATAAAATACAATATAAATACAACAGTTTTTCCATCGTATAAAATGAATAATTGCAACCAGTGTGAAAGTAATGGCCATTTCAACGTTACGGGCACCCTAGACTTAACTCTGAGGCATTGCTCCACCAGATCGAATAGATAGGGCCTTAGACGTCAACGCCAGAAGCATAAAGTACAATAAAAATCCAACAGTTTTTCCATCACATAACAGGAATAATTGCAAACAGTGTGAAGGTAATAGCCATTTCTACGCTCCGGTAAACCTAGGCTTGACTCTAGGGCGTTGCTCTACCAGATCGAGTAGTTAGGGCCTTAGACGTCAACGCCAGAAGCATAAAATAAAATATAAATACAACACTTTTTCCATCGCATACAATTAATGATTGCAAACATTGTGAAAGTAACGGTCATATCTACGTTCCGGGCAACCTAGGCTTGACTCTATGGCGTTGCTCCACCAGATCGAATAGGTAGGGCCATAGAAGTCAACGCCCGAAGAATAAAATTCAATACAGATACAACAGTTTTTCCATCGTATAACAGGAACAACTGCAACCAGTGTGAAAGTAATGGTCATTTCTACGTTCCGGGCAACCTAGGCTTCGCCCTAGAGCGTTGCTCCACCACATGGAATAGATACAGCCTTAGAAGCGAACGCCAGAAGCATAATATAAAATATAAATACAACAGCTTTTCCATCGTACAACAGGAGTAATTGCAACCAATGTGAAAGTAATGGTCATTTCTACGTTCCGGGCAACCTAGGCCTCACTCTAGGGCGTTACTCCGCCACATCGAATAGCTACGGCCTTAGAAGTCGACGCCAGAAGCATAAAATACAATATAAATAAAACAGCTTTTCAATCGTACAAAATGAGTAATTGCAAACTTTTTGAAAGTAACGGTCATTTCTACGTTCCGGGCAACCTTGGCTTCACTCTAGGTCGTTGCTCCACCAGATCGAATAGATAGGGCCTAAGTAGTCAACGCCAGAAACATAAAATATAATAAAAATACAACAGCCTTTCCATCGTATAACAGGAGTAATTGCAACCAGTGTGAAGGTAATGGTCATTTCTACGTTCCGGGCAACCTAGGCTTCACTCTGGGGCGTTACTCCACCACGTTGAATAGCTACGGCCTTAGAAGTCAACGCCAGAAGCATAAAATACAATATAAATAAAACAGCTTTTCCATCGTATAACAGGAATAATTGCAACCAGTGTGAAAGACATGGTCTTTTCTACGTTCCGGGCAATCTAGGCTTCACTCTAGGGCGTTGCTCCACCACATCGAATGGCTACGGCCTTAGGAGTCAACGCCAGAGGCATAAAATACATAATAAATACAACAGTTTTTCCATCGTATAACAAGAATAACTGCAACCATTGTGAAAGTGATGGTCATTTCTACATTCCGGGCAACCTAGGCTTCACTCAAGCGCGTTGCTCCACCAGATCGTATAGTTAGGGCCTAACAAGTCAACGCCAGAAGCATAAAATACAATATAAATACAACAGTTTTTCCCTTGTATAACAGGAATAATTGCAACCAGTGTGAAAGCTATGGTCATTTCTACGTTCCGGGCAACCTAGGCTTCACCCTAGGGCGTTGGTCCACCAGATCCAATAGCTAGGGCCCAAAAAGTCAACGCCAGGAGCACCAAATACAAAATAAATACAACAGCTATTCCGTCGTATAAAACGAATAATTGCAACATGTATGAAAGCTATGGTCATTTATACGTTCCGGGCAACCTAGGCTTCACTCTAGGGCGTTGCTCAACCACATCGAATAGCTACGGCCCTAGAAGACAACGCCATAACTATAAAATACAATATAAATACAACAGTCTTTCCATCGTATAAAACGAATAATTGCAACCAGTCTGATAGTTATGGTCATTTCTACGTTCCGGGCAATCTAGGCTTCTCTCTAGGGCGTTGCTCCACCAGATCGAATAGCTAGGGCCTAACAAGTCAACGCCAGAAGCATAAAATGCCATATAAATACAACAGTTTTTTCACTGTATGATATGAATAATTGCAAACAGTGTGGAAGTAATGGTCATTTCTACGTTCCGTGCAACCTAGGCTTCACTCTAGGACGTTGCTCCACCAGATCGAATAGTTAGGGCCTAAGAAATCAACGCCAGAAGCATAAAATAGGATATATGTACAACAGTCTTCCCATCGTATAAAACGAATAATTGCAACCAGTCTGATAATTATGGTCATTTCTACGTTCCGGGCAATCTAGGCTTCACTCTAGGGCGTTGCTCCACCACATCGAATAGATAGGGCATTAGAAGTCAATGCCAGAAGCATAAAATGCCATATAAATACAACAGTTTTTCCACTGTATAGTATGAATAATTGCAAACAGTGTGGAAGTAATTGTCATTTCTACGTTCCGGGCAAGCTAGGCTTCACTCTAGGGCGTTGGTCCACCAGATCCAATAGTTAGGGCCTAAGAAGTCAACGCCAGGAGCACCAAATACAAAATAAATACAACAGTTTTTCCATCGTATAAAACGAATAATTGCATCCAGTGTGCAAGTAATGGTCATTTCTACGATCCGGGTAACCTAGGCATCACTCTAGGGCGTTGTTCAACCAGAGCGAATAGTTAGGGCCTAAGAATTCAACGCCTGAAGCATAAAATACAATATAAATACAACAGTTTTTCCATTGTATAAAACGAATAAATGCAACCAGTACGAAAGTTATGGTTATTTCTACGTTCAGGGCAACCTAGGCTTCACCCTAGGGCGTTGCTCCACCAGATCGAATAGTTAGGGCCTATGAAGTCAACGCCAAAAGCATAAAATACGATATATGTACAACAGCCTTCCCATCGTATAAAACGAATAATTGCAACCAGTCTGATAGTTATGGACATTTCTACGTTCCGGGCAATCTAGGCTTCTCTCTAGGGTGTCGTTCCACCAGATTGAATAGTTAGGGTCTAAGAAGTCTACGCCAGAAGCATAAAATACAATACAAATACAACTGCTTTTCCATCGTATAACAGGAATAATTGCAACCAGTGTGAAAGATATGGTCATTTCTACGATACGGGCAACCTAGGTTGCACTCTAGGGCGTCGTTCCACCACATCGAATAGCTGCGGCCTTAGAAGTCAACGCCAGAAGCATAAAATGCCATATAAATACAACAGTTGTTCCACTGTACAATATGAATAATTGCAAACAGTGTGGAAGTAATGGTCATTTCTACGTACCGGGCAACCTAGGCTTCACACTAGGGCGTTGCTCAACCACATGGGATAGCTACGTCCCTAGAAGACAACGCCATAACTATAAAATACAATATAAATACAACAGTCTATCCATCGTATAAAACGAATAATTGCAACCAGTCTGATAGTTATGGTCATTTCTACGTTCCGGGCAACCTAGGCTTCACTCTAGGGCGTTGCTCCACCAGATCGTATAGTTAGGGCCTAACAAGTCAACGCCAGAAGCATAAAATACAATATAAATACAACAGTTTTTCCATCGTATAACAGGAATAATTGCAACCAGTGTGAAAGACATGGTCTTTTCTACGTTCCGGGCAATCTAGGCTTCACTCTAGGGCGTTGCACCACCACATCGAATGGCTACGGCCTTAGGAGTCAACGCCAGAGGCATAAAATACATAATAAATACAACAGTTTTTCCATCGTATAACAAGAATAACTGCAACCATTGTGAAAGTGATGGTCATTTCTACATTCCGGGCAACCTAGGCTTCACTCTAGGGCGTTGCTCCACCAGATCGTATAGTTAGGGCCTAACAAGTCAACGCCAGAAGCATAAAATACAATATAAATACAACAGTTTTTCCCTTGTATAACAGGAATAATTGCAACCAGTGTGAAAGCTATGGTCATTTCTACGTTCCGGGCAACCTAGGCTTCACTCTAGGGCGTTGCTCCACCACATCGAATAGTTAGGGCCTTAGAAGTCAATGCCAGAAGCATAAAATGCCATATAAATACAACAGTTTTTCCACTGTATGATATGAATAATTGCAAACAGTGTGGAAGTAATGGTCATTTCTACGTTCCGTGCAACCTAGGCTTCACTCTAGGGCGTTGCTCCACCAGATCGAATAGTTAGGGCCTAAGAAATCAACGCCAGAAGCATAAAATACGATATATGTACAACAGTCTTCCCATCGTATAAAACGAATAATTGCAACCAGTCTGATAGTTATGGTCATTTCTACGTAGCGGGCAACCTAGGCTTCACCCTAGGGCGTTGCCCCGCCATATCGAATAGTTAGGGCCTAAGAAGTCAATGCCAGAAGCAGAAAATACGATATATATACAACAGTCTTTCCATCGTATAAAATGTGTAATTGCATCCAGTGTGAAAATAACGGCCAATCCTACGTTCCGGGCTTCCTAGACTTAACACTGAGGCATTGCTCCACCAGATCGAATACATAGGGCCTTAGAAGTCAACGCCAGAAGCATAAAGTACATTAAAACTCCAACAGTTTTTCCATCGTATAACAGGAATAATTGCCACCAATGTGAAAGTGATGGTCATTTCTGCATTCCGGGCAACCTAGGCTTCACTCTAGGGCGTTGCTCCTCCAGATAGAATAGTTAGGGCCCAGGCAGTCAACGCCAGAAGCATAAAAAACAATATAAATACAACAGTTTTTCCCGTGTATAACAGGAATAATTGCAACCAGTGTGAATGGTATGGTCATTTCTACGTTCCGGGCAACCTAGGCTTCACTCTAGGGCATTGCTCCACCACATCGAATAGCTACGGCCTTAGAAGTCAACGCCAGAAGCACAAAATAAAATAAAAATACAAGAGTTATTCCATCGTCTAACAGGAATAATTACAACCAGTGTGAAAGTAATGGGCATTTCTACGTTCCGTGTAACCTAGGCTTCACTCTAGGGCGTTGGTCCACCAGGCCAAATAGTTAGGGCCTTAGAAAACAACACCAGACGCATAAAATACAATATAAATACAACAGCTTTTCCACGGTATAAAACGAATAATTGCAACCAGTATGAAAGTTATGCTCATTTCTACGTTCCGGGCAAGCTAGGCTTCACCCTAGGGCGTTGCTCCACTAGATCGAATAGTTAGGGCCTAAGAAGTCAACGCCAGAAGCATAAAATACAATACAAATACAACAGTTTTTCCATCGTATACCAAGAATAACTGCAACCATTGTGAAAGTGATGGTCATTTCTACATTCCGGGCAGCCTAGGCTTCACTCTAGGGCGTTGCTCCACCAGATCGTATAGTTAGGGCCTAACAAGTCAACGCCAGAAGCATAAAATACAATATAAATACAACAGTTTTTCCCTTGTATAACAGGAATAATTGCAACCAGTGTGAAAGCTATGGTCATTTCTACGTTCCGGGCAACCTAGGCTTCACTCTAGGGCGTTGCTCCACCACATCGAATAGTTAGGGCCTTAGAAGTCAATGCCAGAAGCATAAAATGCCATATAAATACAACAGTCTTTCCACTGTATGATATGAATAATTGCAAACAGTGTGGAAGTAATGGTCATTTTTACGTTCCGTGCAACCTAGGCTTCACTCTAGGACGTTGCTCCACCAGATCGAATAGTTAGGGCCTAAGAAATCAACGCCAGAAGCATAAAATAGGATATATGTACAACAGTCTTCCCATCGTATAAAACGAATAATTGCAACCAGTCTGATAGCTATGGTCATTTCTACGTTCCGGGCAATCTAGGCTTCACTCTAGGGCGTTGCTCCACCACATCGAATAGTTAGGGCCTTAGAAGTCAATGCCAGAAGCATAAAATGCCATATAAATACAACAGTTTTTCCACTGTATAGTATGAATAATTGCAAACAGTGTGGAAGTAATGGTCATTTCTACGTTCCGGGCAAGCTAGGCTTCACTCTAAGGCGTTGGTCCACCAGATCCAATAGTTAGGGCCTAAGAAGTCAACGCCAGGAGCACCAAATACAAAATAAATACAACAGTTTTTCCATCGTATAAAACGAATAATTGCATCCAGTGTGCAAGTAATGGTCATTTCTACGATCCGGGTAACCTAGGCATCACTCTAGGGCGTTGTTCAACCTGAGCGAATAGTTAGGGCCTAAGAAGTCAACGCCTGAAGCATAAAATACAATATAAATACAACAGTTTTTCCATTGTATAAAACGAATAAATGCAACCAGTATGAAAGTTATGGTTATTTCTACGTTCAGGGCAACCTAGGCTTCACCCTAGGGCGTTGCTCCACCAGATCGAATAGTTAGGGCATATGAAGTCAACGCCAAAAGCATAAAATACGATATATGTACAACAGTCTTCCCATCGTATAAAACGAATAATTGCAACCAGTCTGATAGTTATGGTCATTTCTACGTTCCGGGCAATCTAGGCTTCTCTCTAGGGTGTCGTTCCGCCAGATTGAATAGTTAGGGTCTAAGAAGTCTACGCCAGAAGCATAAAATACAATACAAATACAACTGCTTTTCCATCGTATAACAGGAATAATTGCAACCAGTGTGAAAGGTATGGCCATTTCTACTTTCTGGGCAATCTAGGCTTCACTCTAGGGCGTTTCTCCACCACATCGAATAGCTGCGGCCTTAGAAGTCAACGCCAGAAGCATAAAACACAATATAGATAAAACAGTTTTTCAATCGTATAACAGGAATAATTGCAAACAGTGTGAAAGATATGGTCATTTCTACGTTGCGAGCATCCTAGGCTTCACTCTAGGGCCTTGATCCACCACATCGAATAGCTACGGCCTTAGAAGTCAACGCCATAACTATAAAAAACAATATAAATACAACAGTTTTTCCACTGTATAAAATGAATAATTGCAAACAGTGTGGAAGTAATGGTCATTTCTACGTTCCGTGCAACCTAGGCTTCACTCTAGGGCGTTGCTCCACCAGATCGAATAGTTAGGGCCTAAGAAATCAACGCCAGAAGCATAAAATACGATATATGTACAACAGTCTTCCCATCGTATAAAACGAATAATTGCAACCAGTCTGATAGTTATGGTCATTTCTACGTTCCGGGCAATCTAGGCTTCACTCTAGGCCGCTGCTCCACCACATCGAATAGTTAGGGCCTTAGAAGTCAATGCCAGAAGCATAAAATGCCATATAAATACAACAGTTTTTCCACTGTATAGTATGAATAATTGCAAACAGTGTGGAAGTAATGGTCATTTCTACGTTCCGGGCAAGCTAGGCTTCACTCTAGGGCGTTGGTCCACCAGATCCAATAGTTAGGGCCTAAGAAGTCAACGCCAGGAGCACCAAATACAAAATAAATACAACAGTTTTTCCATCGTATAAAACGAATAATTGCATCCAGTGCGCAAGTAATGGTCATTTCTACGATCCGGGTAACCTAGGCATCACTCTAGGGCGTTGTTCAACCAGAGCGAATAGTTAGGGCCTAAGAAGTCAACGCCTGAAGCATAAAATACAATATAAACACAACAGTTTTTCCATTGTATAAAACGAATAATTGCAACCAGTATGAAAGTTATGGTTATTTCTACGTTCAGGGCAACCTAGGCTTCACCCTAGGGCGTTGCTCCACCAGATCGAATAGTTAGGGCCTATGAAGTCAACGCCAAAAGCATAAAATACGATATATGTACAACAGTCTTCCCATCGTATAAAACGAATAATTGCAACCAGTCTGATAGTTATGGTCATTTCTACGTTCCGGGCAATCTAGGCTTCTCTCTAGGGTGTCGTTCCACCAGATTGAATAGTTAGGGTCTAAGAAGTCTACGCCAGAAGCATAAAATACAATACAAATACAACTGCTTTTCCATCGTATAACAGGAATAATTGCAACCAGTGTGAAAGGTATGGCCATTTCTACTTTCCGGGCAATCTAGGCTTCACTCTAGGGCGTTTCTCCACCACATCGAATAGCTGCGGCCTTAGAAGTCAACGCCAGAAGCATAAAACACAATATAGATAAAACAGTTTTTCAATCGTATAACAGGAATAGTTGCAAACAGTGTGAAAGGTATGGTCATTTCTACATTCCGGGCAACCTAGGCTTTACTCTAGGGCGTTGCTCCACCAGATCGTATAGTTAGGGCCTAACAAGTCAACGCCAGAAGCATAAAATACAATATAAATACAACAGTTTTTCCCTTGTATAACAGGAATAATTGCAACCAGTGTGAAAGCTATGGTCATTTCAACGTTCCGGGCAACCTAGGCTTCACTCTAGGGCGTTGCTCCACCACATCGAATAGTTAGGGCCTTAGAAGTCAATGTCAGAAGCATAAAATGCCATATAAATACAACAGTTTTTCCGCTGTATGATATGAGTATTTGCAAACAGTGTGGAAGTAATGGTCATTGCTACGTTCCGGGCAACCTAGGCTTCACTCTAGGGCGTTGCTCAACCACATCGAATAGCTACGGCCCTAGAAGACAACGCCATAACTATAAAATACAATATAAATGGAACAGTCTTTCCATCGTATAAAACGAATAATTGCAACCAGTCTGATAGTTATGGTCATTTCTACGTTCCGGGCAACCTAGGCTTCACCCTAGGGCGTTGCCCCGCCATATCGAATAGTTAGGGCCTAGGAAGTCAATGCCAGAAGCATAAAATACGATATATATACAACAGTCTTTCCATCGTATAAAATGTGTAATTGCAACCAGTGTGAAAATAACGGCCATTCCTACGTTCCGGGCTTCCTAGACTTAACACTGAGGCATTGTTCCACCAGATCGAATACATAGGGCCTTAGAAGTCAACGCCAGAAGCATAAAGTACATTAAAACTCCAACAGTTTGTCCATCGTATAACAGGAATAATTGCCACCAGTGTGAATGGTATGGTCATTTCTACGTTCCGGGCAATCTAGGCTTCACTCTAGGGCGTTGTTCCACCACATCGAATAGCTACGGCCTTAGGACTCAACGCCAGAGGCATAAAATACAAAATAAATACAACAGTTTTTCCATCGTATAACAAGAATAATTGCAACCAGTGTGAAAGTGATGGTCGTTTCAGCATTCCGGGCAACCTAGGCTTCACTCTAGGGCCATGCTCCACCAGATCGAATAGTTAGGGCCTAAGAATTCAACGCCAGATGCATAAAATACAATATAAATACAACAGTTTTTCCCTTGTATAACAGGAATAATTGCAACCAGTTTGAAAGCTATGGTCATTTCTACGTTCCGGGCAACCTAGGCTTCACTCTAGGGCGCTGCTCCACCACATCGAATAGCTGCTGCCTTAGGAGTCAACGCCAGAAGCATAAAATACAATATAAATACAACACTTTTTCCATCATATAACAGGAATAATTGCAACCAGTGTGAAAGTGATGGTCATTTTTACGTTCCGGGCAACCTAGGCTTCAGTCTAGGGCGTGGTTCCCCCAGATCGAATAGTTAGGGCCTAAGAAGCCTAAGCCAGAAGCATAAAATACAATATAAATACCAGAGTTTTTCCATCGTATGACAGGAATAATTGCAACCAGAGTGAATGTGATGGTCATTTCTCAGTTCCGGGCAACCTAGGCTTCACTATCGAGCGTTGCGCCACCAGATCGAATAGCTAGGACCTTAGAAGTCAACGCCAGAAGCACAAAACAAAATAAAAATACAACAGTTATTCCATCGTATAACAGGAATAATTACCACCAGTGTGAAAGTAATGGGCATTTCTACGTTCCGTGCAACCTAGGCTTCACTCTAGGGCGTTGGTCCACCAGACCGAATAGTTAGGGCCTTAGAAAACAACTCCAGACGCATAAAATACAATACAAATACAACAGTTTTTCCATCGTATAAAAGGAATAATTGCAACCAGTGTGATAGATATGGTCATTTCTACGATACGGGCAACCTAGGCTTCACGCTATAGCGTCGTTCCACCAGATCGAATAGTTAGGGCCTAAGAAGTCTACGCCAGAAGCATAAAATACAATACAAATACAACAGTTTTCCAATCTTATAACAGGAATAATTGTAAACAGTGTGAAAGATATGGTCATTTCTACGTTGCGAGCATCCTAGGCTTCACACTAGGGCATTGATCCACCACATCGAATAGCTACGGCCTTAGAAGTCAACGCCATAACTATAAAAAACAATATAAATACAACAGTTTTTCCACTGTATAAAATGAATAATTGGAAACAGTGTGGAGGTAATGGTCATTTCTACCTTCCGGGCAACCTAGGCTGCACTCTAGGGCGTTTCTCCACCACATCGAATAGCTACTGCCTTAGAAGTCAACGTCTGAAGCATAAAATATAATATAAATACAACAGTTTTTCCATCGTATAAAACGTATAATTGCAACCAGTATGAATGTTATGGTCATTTCTACGTTCCGGGCAACCTAGGCTTCACCCTAGGGCGTTGCTCCACCAGATCGAATAGTTAGGGCCTAAGAACTCAATGCCAGAAGCATAAAACACGATATATGTACAACAGTTTTTCCATCGCTTAAAATGGGTAATTGCAACCAGTGTGAAAGGTATGGTCATTTCTCCGTTCGGGCAACCTAGGCTTCACTCTAGGGCGATGCTCCACCACATCGAATAGCTGCGGCCTTCGAAGCCAACGCCAGAAGCATAAAATACAATATAAATACAACAGTTTTTCACTTGTCTAACAGGAACAATAGCAACCAGTGTTAAAGATATGGTCATTTCTACGTTGCGGGCATCCTAGGCTTCACTCTAGGGCATTGCTCCACCACATCGAATAGCTACGGCCTTAGAAGTCAACGCCTGAAGCATAAAATATAATAAAAGTACAACAGTTTTTCCAACGTATAACAGGAATAATTGCAACCAGTGTGAAAGACATGGTCATTTCTACGTTCCGGGCAACCTAGGCTTCACTCTAGGGCGTTGCTCCACCACTTGGAACAGGTACGGCCTTAGGAGTCAAGGCCAGCGGCATAAAATACAAAATAAATACAACAGTTTTTCCATCGTATAACAAGAATAATTGCAACCAGTGTGAAAGTGATGGTCATTTCTACATTCCGGGCAACCTAGGCTACACTCTAGGGCGTTGCTCCACCAGATCGAATAGTTAGGGCCTAAGAAGTCAACGCCAGAAGCATAAAATACAATATAAATACAACAGTTTTTCCCTTGTATAACAGAAATAATTGCAAACCAGTGCGAAAGCTATGGTCATTTCTACGTTCCGAGCAACGTAGGTTTCGCTCTATGGCGTAGCTCCACCACATCGAATAGTTAGGGCCTTAGAAGTCAATGCCAGAAGCATAAAATACAATATAAATACAACAGTTTTTCCATTGTATAAAATGAATAATTGCAAACAGTGAGGAAGTAATGGTCACTTCTACGTTCCGTGCAACCTAGGCTTCACTCTAGGGCGTTGCTCCACCAGATCGAATAGTTAGGGCCTAAGAAATCAACGCCAGAAGCATAAAATACAATATAAATACTACAGTTTTTCTCTTGTATAACAGAAATAATTGCAACCAGTGTGAAAGCTATGGTCATATCTACGTTCCGGGCAACCTAGGCTTCACTCTAGGGCGTTGCTCCACCACATCGAATAGTTAGGGCCTTAGAAGTCAATGCCAGAAGCATAAAATACAATATAAATACAACAGTTTTTCCACTGTATAGTATGAATAATTGCAAACAGTGTGGAAGTAATGGTCATTTCTACGTTCCGGGCAAGCTAGGCTTCTCTCTAGGGTGTCGTTCCACCAGATTGAATAGTTAGGGTTTAAGAAGTCTACGCCAGAAGCATAAAATACAATACAAATACAACTGCTTTTCCATCGTATAACAGGAATAATTACAACCAGTGTGAAAGTAATGGGCATTTCTACGTTCCGTGCAACCTAGGCTTCACTCTAGGGCGTTGTTCAACCAGAGCGAATAGTTAGGGCCTAAGAAGTCAACGCCTGAAGCATAAAATACAATATAAATACAACAGTTTTTCCATTGTATAAAACGAATAATTGCAACCAGTATGAAAGTTATGGTTATTCCTACGTTCAGGGCGACCTAGGCTTCACCCTAGGGCGTTGCTCCACCAGATCGAATAGTTAGGGCCTATGAAGTCAACGCCAGAAGCATAAAATTCGATATATGTACAACAGTCTTTCCATCGTATAAAACGAATAATTGCAACCAGTCTGATAGTTATGGTCATTTCTACGTTCCGGGCAATCTAGGCTTCTCTCTAAGGCGTCGTTCCCCCAGATCGAATAGTTAGGGCCTAAGAAGTCTACGCCAGAAGCATAAAATACAATACAAATACAACAGCTTTTCCATCGTATAACAGGAATAATTGCAACCAGTGTGAAAGGTATGGTCATTTCTACTTTTCCGGGCAATCTATGCTTCACTCTAGGGCGTTTCTCCACCACATCGATTAGCTGCGGCCTTAGAAGTTAACGCCAGAGGCATAAAACACAATATAGATAAAACAGTTTTTCAATCGTATAACAGGAATAATTGCAAACAGTGTGAAAGATATGGTCATTTCTACGTAGCGGGCATCCTAGGCTTCACTCCAGGGAATTGCTCCACCACATCGAATAGCTACGGCCTTAGAAGTCAACACCATAACTATAAAAAACAGTATAAATACAACAGTTTTTCCATTGAATAAAATGAATAATTGCTAACAGTGTGGAGGTAATGGTCATTTCTACTTTCCGGGCAACCTAGGCTTCACTCTAGGGCGTTTCTCCACAACATCGAATAGCTACTGCCTTAGAAGCCAACGTCTGAAGCATAAAATATAATATAAATACAACAGTTTTTCCATCGTATAACAGGAATAATTGCAACCAGTGTGAAAGACATGGTCTTTTCTACGTTCCGGGCAATCTAGGCTTCACTCTAGGGCGTTGCTCCACCACATCGAATGGCTACGGCCTTAGGAGTCAACGCCAGAGGCATAAAATACATAATAAATACAACAGTTTTTCCATCGTATAACAAGAATCACTGCAACCATTGTGAAAGTGATGGTCATTTCTACATTCCGGGCAACCTAGGCTTCACTCTAGGGCGTTGCTCCACCAGATCGTATAGTTAGGGCCTAACAAGTCAACGCCGGAAGCATAAAATACAATATAAATACAACAGTTTTTCCCTTGTATAACAGGAATAATTGCAACCAGTGTGAAAGCTATGGTCATTTCTACGTTCCGGGCAACCTAGGCTTCACTCTAGGGCGTTGCTCCACCACATCGAATAGTTAGGGCCTTAGAAGTCAATGCCAGAAGCATAAAATGCCATATAAATACAACAGTCTTCCCATCGTATAAAACGAATAATTGCAACCAGTCTGATAGTTATGGTCATTTCTACGTTCCGGGCAATCTAGGCTTCTCTCTAAGGCATCGTTCCACCAGATCGAATAGTTAGGGCCTAAGAAGTCTACGCCAGAAGCATAAAATACAATACAAATACAACAGCTTTTCCATCGTATAACAGGAATAATTGCAACCAGTGTGAAAGGTATGGTCATTTCTACTTTCCGGGCAATCTATGCTTCACTCTAGGGCATTGATCCACCACATCGAATAGCTACGGCCTTAGAAGTCAACGCCATAACTATAAAAAACAATATAAATACAACAGTTTTTCCACTGTATAAAATGAATAATTGCAAACAGTGTGGAGGTAATGGTCATTTCTACCTTCCGGGCAACCTAGGCTTCACTCTAGGGCGTTTCTCCACCACATCGAATAGCTACTGCCTTAGAAGTCAACGTCTGAAGCATAAAATATAATATAAATACAACAGTTTTTCCATCGTATAAAACCTATAATTGCAACCAGTATGAATGTTATGGTCATTTCTACGTTCCGGGCAATCTAGGCTTCTCTCTAGGGCGTTGCTCCACCAGATCGAATAGTTAGGGCCTAACAAGTCAACGCCAGAAGCATAAAATAGAATATAAATACAACAGCTTTACCATCGTATAACAGGAATAATTGCAACCAGTGTGAAAGATATGGTCATTTCTACGATACGGGCAACCTAGGCTGCACTCTAGGGCGTCGTTCCACCACATCGAATAGCTGCGGCCGTAGAAGTCAACGCCAGAAGCATAAAACGCCATATAAATACAACAGTTGTTCCACTGTACAATATGAATAATTGCAAACAGTGTGGAAGTAATGGTCATTTCTACGTACCAGGCAACCTAGGCTTCACACTCGGGCGTTGCTCAACCACATGGGATAGCTACGTCCCTAGAAGACAACGCCATAACTATAAAATACAATATAAATACAACAGTCTATCCATCGTATAAAACGAATAATTGCAACCCGTCTGATAGTTATGGTCATTTCTACGTTCCGGGCAACCTAGGCTTCACCCTAGGGCGTTGCTCCACCAGATCGAATAGTTAGGGCCTAAGAAGTCAATGACAGAAGCATAAAACACGATATATGTACAACAGTTTTTCCATCGCATAAAATGAGTAATTGCAACCAGTGTGAAAGATGTGGTCATTTCTACGTACCGGGCAACCTAGGCTTCACACTAGGGCGTTGCTCAACCACATGGGATAGCTACGTCCCTAGAAGACAACGCCATAACTATAAAATACAATATAAATACAACAGTCTATCCATCGTATAAAACGAATAATTGCAACCAGTCTGATAGTTAGGGTCATTTCTACGTTCCGGGCAACCTAGGCTTCACCCTAGGGCGTTGCCCCGCCATATCGAATAGTTAGGGCCTAAGAAGTCAATGCCAGAAGCATAAAATACGATATATATACAACAGTCTTTCCATCGTATAAAATGTGTAATTGCAACCAGTGTGAAAATAACAGCCATTCCTACGTTCCGGGCTTCCTAGACTTAACACTGAGGCATTGCTCCACCAGATCGAATACATAGGGCCTTAGAAGTCAACGCCAGAAGCATAAAGTACATTAAAACTCCAACAGTTTGTCCATCGTATAACAGGAATAATTGCCACCAGTGTGAAAGTGATGGTCATTTCTGCATTCCGGGCAACCTAGGCTTCACTCTAGGGCGTTGCTCCTCCAGATAGAATAGTTAGGGCCCAGGCAGTCAACGCCAGAAGCATAAAAAACAATATAAATACAACAGTTTTTCCCGTGTATAACAGGAATAATTACAACCAGTGTGAAAGTAATGGGCATTTCTACGTTCCGTGTAACCTAGGCTTCACTCTAGGTCGTTGGTCCACCAGGCCGAATAGTTAGGGCCTTAGAAAACAACACCAGACGCATAAAATACAATATAAATACAACAGCTTTTCCGCGGTATAAAACGAATAATTGCAACCAGTATGAAAGTTATGCTCATTTCTACGTTCCGGGCAAGCTAGGCTTCACCCTAGGGCGTTGCTCCACCAGATCGAATAGTTAGGGCCTAAGAAGTCAACGCCAGAAGCATAAAATACAATACAAATACAACAGTTTTTCCATCGTATACCAAGAATAACTGCAACCATTGTGAAAGTGATGGTCATTTCTACATTCCGGGCAACCTAGGCTTCACTCTAGGGCGTTGCTCCACCAGATCGTATAGTTAGGGCTTAACAAGTCAACGCCAGAAGCATAAAATACAATATAAATACAACAGTTTTTCCCTTGTATAACAGGAATAATTGCAACCAGTGTGAAAGCTATGGTCATTTCTACGTTCCGGGCAACCTAGGCTTCACTCTAGGGCGTTGCTCCACCACATCGAATAGTTAGGGCCTTAGAAGTCAATGCCAGAAGCATAAAATGCCATATAAATACAACAGTTTTTCCACTGTATGATATGAATAATTGCAAACAGTGTGGAAGTAATGGTCATTTCTACGTTCCGTGCAACCTAGGCTTCACTCTAGGGCGTTGCTCCACCAGATCGAATAGTTAGGGCCTATGAAGTCAACGCCAAAAGCATAAAATACGATATATGTACAACAGTCTTCCCATCGTATAAAACGAATAATTGCAACCAGTCTGATAGTTATGGTCATTTCTACGTTCCGGGCAATCTAGGCTTCTCTCTAGGGTGTCGTTCAACCAGATTGAATAGTTAGGGTCTAAGAAGTCTGCGCCAGAAGCATAAAATACAATACAAATACAACTGCTTTTCCATCGTATAACAGGAATAATTGCAACCAGTGTGAAAGGTATGGCCATTTCTACTTTCCGGGCAATCTAGTCATCACTCTAGGGCGTTTCTCCACCACATCGAATAGCTGCGGCCTTAGAAGTCAACGCCAGAAGCATAAAACACAATATAGATAAAACAGTTTTTCAATCGTATAACAGGAATAGTTGCAAACAGTGTGAAAGATATGGTCATTTCTACATTCCGGGCAACCTAGGCTTTACTCTAGGGCGTTGCTCCACCAGATCGTATAGTTAGGGCCTAACAAGTCAACGCCAGAAGCATAAAATACAATATAAATACAACAGTTTTTCCCTTGTATAACAGGAATAATTGCAACCAGTGTGAAAGCTATGGTCATTTCTACGTTCCGGGCAACCTGGGCTTCACTCTAGGGCGTTGCTCCACCACATCGAATAGTTAGGGCCTTAGAAGTCAATGCCAGAAGCATAAAATGCCATATAAATACAACAGTTTTTCCACTGTATGATATGAATAATTGCAAACAGTGTGGAAGTAATGGTCATTTCTACGTTCCGGGCAAGCTAGGCTTCACTCTAGGGCGTTGGTCCACCAGATCCAATAGTTAGGGCCTAAGAAGTCAACGCCAGGAGCACCAAATACAAAATAAATACAACAGTTTTTCCATCGTATAAAACGAATAATTGCTTCCAGTGCGCAAGTAATGGTCATTTCTACGATCCGGGTAACCTAGGCATCACTCTAGGGCGTTGTTCAACCAGAGCGAATAGTTAGGGCCTAAGAAGTCAACGCCTGAAGCATAAAATACAATATAAATACAACAGTTTTTCCATTGTATAAAACGAATAATTGCAACCAGTATGAAAGTTATGGTTATTTCTACGTTCAGGGCAACCTAGGCTTCACCCTAGGGCGTTGCTCCACCAGATCGAATAGTTAGGGCCTATGAAGTCAACGCCAAAAGCATAAAATACGATATATGTACAACAGTCTTCCCATCGTATAAAACGAATAATTGCAACCAGTCTGATAGTTATGGTCATTTCTACGTTCCGGGCAATCTAGGCTTCTCTCTAGGGTGTCGTTCCACCAGATTGAATAGTTAGGGTCTAAGAAGTCTACGCCAGAAGCATAAAGTACAATACAAGTACAACTGCTTTTCCATCGTATGACAGGAATAATTGCAACCGGTGTGAAAGGTATGGCCATTTCTACTTTCCGGGCAATCTAGGCTTCACTCTAGGGCGTTTCTCCACCACATCGAATAGCTGCGGCCTTAGAAGTCAACGCCAGAAGCATAAAACACATTATAGATAAAACAGTTTTTCAATCGTATAACAGGAATAATTGCAAACAGTGTGAAAGATATGGTCATTTCTACGTTGCGAGCATCCTAGGCTTCACTCTAGGGCATTGATCCACCACATCGAATAGCTACAGCCTTGGAAGTCAACGCCATAACTATAAAAAACAATATAAATACAACAGTTTTTCCACTGTATAAAATGAATAATTGCAAACAGTGTGGAGGTAATGGTCATTTCTACCTTCCGGGCAACCTAGGCTTCACTCTAGGGCGTTTCTCCACCACATCGAATAGCTACTGCCTTAGAAGTCAACGTCTGAAGCATAAAATATAATATAAATACAACAGTTTTTCCATCGTATAAAACGTATAGTTGCAACCAGTATGAATGTTATGGTCATTCCTACGTTCCGGGCAACCTAGGCTTCACCCTAGGGCGTTGGTCCACCAGATCCAATAGCTAGGGCCCAAGAAGTCAACGCCAGGAGCACCAAATACAAAATAAATACAACAGCTATTCCATCGTATAGAACGAATAATTGCAACATGTATGAAAGCTATGGTCATTTATACGTTCCGGGCAACCTAGGCTTCACTCTAGGACGTTGCTCAACCACATCGAATAGCTACGGCCCTAGAAGACAACGCCATAACTATAAAATACAATATAAATACAACAGTCTTTCCATCGTATAAAACGAATAATTGCAACCAGTCTGATAGTTATGGTCATTTCTACGTTCCGGGCAATCTAGGCTTCTCTCTAGGGCGTTGCTCCACCAGATCGAATAGTTAGGGCCTAACAAGTCAACGCCAGAAGCATAAAATACAATATAAATACAACAGCTTTACCATCGTATGACAGGAATAATTGCAACCAGTGTGAAAGATATGGTCATTTCTACGATACGGGCAACCAAGGCTGCACTCTAGGGCGTTGTTCCACCACATCGAATAGCTGCGGCCTTAGAAGTCAACGCCAGAAGCATAAAATGCCATATAAATACAACAGTTGTTCCACTGTACAATATGAATAATTGCAAACAGTGTGGAAGTAATGGCCATTTCTACGTACCGGGCAACCTAGGCTTCACACTAGGGCGTTGCTCAACCACATGGGATAGCTACGTCCCTAGAAGACAACGCCATAACTATAAAATACAATATAAATACAACAGTCTATCCATCGTATAAAACGAATAATTGCAACCAGTCTGATAGATATGGTCATTTCTACGTTCCGGGCAACCTAGGCTTCACCCTAGGGCGTTGCTCCACCAGATCGAATAGTTAGGGCCTAAGAAGTCAATGCCAGAAGCATAAAACACGATATATGTACAACAGTTTTTCCATCGCATAAAATGAGTAATTGCAACCAGTGTGAAAGATGTGGTCATTTCTACGATACGGGCAACCTAGGCTGCACTCTAGGGCGTCGTTCCACCACATCGAATAGCTGCGGCCTTAGAAGTCAAAGCCAGAAGCATAAAATGCCATATAAATACAACAGTTGTTCCACTGTATAATATGAATAATTGCAAACAGTGTGGAAGTAATGGTCATTTCTACGTACCGGGCAACCTAGGCTTCACTCTAGGGCGTTTCTCCACCACATCGAATAGCTACTGCCTTAGAAGCCTTCGTCTGAAGCATAAAATATAATATAAATACAACAGTTTTTCCATCGTATAACAGGAATAATTGCAACCAGTGTGAAAGACATGGTCTTTTCTACGTTCCGGGCAACCTAGGGTTCACGCTATAGCGTCGTTCCACCAGATCGAATAGTTAGGGCCTAAGAAGTCTACGCCAGAAGCATAAAATACAATACAAATACAACAGTTTTCCAATCTTATAACAGGAATAATTGCAAACAGTGTGAAAGATATGGTCACTTCTACGTTGCGAGCATCCTAGGCTTCACTCTAGGGCATTGATCCACCACATCGAATAGCTACGGCCTTAGAAGTCAACGCCATAACTATAAAAAACAATATAAATACAACAGTTTTTCCACTTTATAAAATGAATAATTGCAAACAGTGTGGAGGTAATGGTCATTTCTACCTTCCGGGCAACCTACGCTTCACTCTAGGGCGTTTCTCCACCACATCGAATAGCTACTGCCTTAGAAGTCAACGTCTGAAGAATAAAATATAATATAAACACAACAGTTTTTCCATCGTATAAAACGTATAATTGCAACCAGTATGAATGTTATGGTCATTTCTACGTTCCGGGCAACCTAGGCTTCACCCTAGGGCGTTGCTCCACCAGATCGAATAGTTAGGGCCTAAGAAGTCAATGCCAGAAGCATAAAACACGATATATGTACAACAGTTTTTCCATCGCTTAAAATGAGTAATTGCAACCAGTGTGAAAGGTATGGTCATTTCTCCGTTCGGACAACCTAGGCTTCACTCTAGGGCGATGCTCCACCACAACGAATAGCTGCGGCCTTCGAAGCCAACGCCAGAAGCATAAAATACAATATAAATACAACAGTTTTTCAATCGTATAACAGGAATAATTGCAAACAGTGTTAAAGATATGGTCATTTCTACGTTGCGGGCATCCTAGGCTTCACTCTAGGGCATTGCTCCACCACATCGAATAGCTATGGCCTAAGAAATCAACGCCAGAAGCATAAAATACAATATAAATACTACAGTTTTTCCCTTGTATAACAGAAATAATTGCAACCAGTGTGAAAGCTATGGTCATATCTACGTTCCGGGCAACCTAGGCTTCACTCTAGGGCGTTGCTCCACCACATCGAATAGTTAGGGCCTTAGAAGTCAATGCCAGAAGCATAAAATACAATATAAATACAACAGTTTTTCCACTGTATAGTATGAATAATTGCAAACACTGTGGAAGTAATGGTCATTTCTACGTTCCGGGCAACCTAGGCTTCACTCTAGGGCGTTGCTCAACCACATCGCATAGCTACGTCCCTAGAAAACAACGCCATAACTATAAAATACAATATAAATAGAACAGTCTTTCCATCGTATAAAACGAATAATTGCAACCAGTCTGATAGTTATGGTCATTTCTACGTTCCGGGCAACCTAGGCTTCACCCTAGGGCGTTGCCCCGCCATATCGAATAGTTAGGGCCTAAGAAGTCAATGCCAGAAGCATAAAATACGATATATATACAACAGTCTTTCCATCGTATGAAATGTGTAATTGCAACCAGTGTTAAAATAACGGCCATTCCTACGTTCCGGGCTTCCTAGACTTAACACTGAGGCATTGCTCCACCGGATCGAATACATAGGGCCTTAGAAGTCAACGCCAGAAGCATAAAGTACATTAAAACTCCAACAGTTTGTCCATCGTATAACAGGAATAATTGCCACCAGTGCGAAAGTGATGGTCATTTCTGCATTCCGGGCAACCTAGGCTTCACTCTATGGCGTTGCTCCTCCAGATAGAATAGTTAGGGCCCAGGCAGTCAACGCCAGAAGCATAAAAAACAATATAAATACAACAGTTTTTCCCGTGTATAACAGGAATAATTGCAACCAGTGTGAATGGTATGGTCATTTCTACGTTCCGGGCAACCTAGGCTTCACTCTAGGGCATTGCTCCACCACATCGAATAGCTACGGCCTTAGAAGTCAACGCCAGAAGCACAAAATAAAATAAAAATACAAGAGTTATACCATCGTCTAACAGGAATAATTACAACCAGTGTGAAAGTAATGGGCATTTCTACGTTCCGTGCAACCTAGGCTTCACTCTAGGGCGTTGGTCCACCAGGCCGAATAGTTAGGGCCTTAGAAAACAACACCAGACGCATAAAATACAATATAAATACAACAGCTTTTCCGCGGTATAAAACGAATAATTGCAACCAGTATGAAAGTTATGCTCATTTCTACGTTCCGGGCAAGCTAGGCTTCACCCTAGGGCGTTGCTCCACCAGATCGAATAGTTAGGGCCTAAGAAGTCAACGCCAGAAGCATAAAATACAATACAAATACAACAGTTTTTCCATCGTATACCAAGAATAGCTGCAACCATTGTGAAAGTGATGGTCATTTCTACATTCCGGGCAACCTAGGCTTCACTCTAGGGCGTTGCTCCACCAGATCGTATAGTTAGGGCCTAACAAGTCAACGCCAGAAGCATAAAATACAATATAAATACAACAGTTTTTCCCTTGTATAACAGGAATAATTGCAACCAGTGTGAAAGCTATGGTCATTTCTACGTTCCGGGCAACCTAGGCTTCACTCTAGGGCGTTGCTCCACCACATCGAATAGTTAGGGCCTTAGAAGTCAATGCCAGAAGCATAAAATGCCATATAAATACAACAGTTTTTCCACTGTATGATATGAATAATTGCAAACAGTGTGGAAGTAATGGTCATTTCTACGTTCCGTGCAACCTAGGCTTCACTCTAGGGCGTTGCTCCACCAGATCGGATAGTTAGGGCCTAAGAAATCAACGCCAGAAGCATAAAATACGATATATGTACAACAGTCTTCCCATCGTATAAAACGAATAATTGCAACCAGTCTGATAGTTATGGTCATTTCTACGTTCCGGGCAATCTAGGCTTCACTCTATGGCGTTGCTCCACCACATCGAATAGTTAGGGCCTTAGAAGTCAATGCCAGAAGCATAAAATGCCATATAAATACAACAGTTTTTCCACTGTATAGTATGAATAATTGCAAACAGTGTGGAAGTAATGGTCATTTCTACGTTACGGGCAAGCTAGGCTTCACTCTAGGGCGTTGGTCCACCAGATCCAATAGTTAGGGCCTAAGAAGTCAACGCCAGGAGCACCAAATACAAAATAAATACAACAGTTTTTCCATCGTATAAAACGAATAATTGCATCCAGTGCGCAAGTAATGGTCATTTCTACGATCCGGGTAACCTAGGCATCACTCTAGGGCGTTGCTCAACCAGAGCGAATAGTTAGGGCCTAAGAAGTCAACGCCTGAAGCATAAAATACAATATAAATACAACAGTTTTTCCATTGTATAAAACGAATAATTGCAACCAGTATGAAAGTTATGGTTATTTCTACGTTCAGGGCAACCTAGGCTTCACCCTAGGGCGTTGCTCCACCAGATCGAATAGTTAGGGCCTATGAAGTCAACGCCAAAAGCATAAAATACGATATATGTACAACAGTCTTCCCATCGTATAAAACGAATAATTGCAACCAGTCTGATAGTTATGGTCATTTCTACGTTCCGGGCAATCTAGGCTTCTCTCTAGGGTGTCGTTCCACCAGATTGAATAGTTAGGGTCTAAGAAGTCTACGCCAGAAGCATAAAATACAATACAAATACAACTGCTTTTCCATCGTATAACAGGAATAATTGCAACCAGTGTGAAAGGTATGGCCATTTCTACTTTCCGGGCAATCTAGGCTTCACTCTAGGGCGTTTCTCCACCACATCGAATAGCTGCGGCCTTAGAAGTCAACGCCAGAAGCATAAAACATAATATAGATAAAACAGTTTTTCAATCGTATAACAGGAATAATTGCAAACAGTGTGAAAGATATGGTCATTTCTACGTTGCGAGCATCCTAGGCTTCACTCTAGGGCGTTGATCCACCACATCGAATAGCTACGGCCTTAGAAGTCAACGCCATAGCTATAAAAAACAATATAGATACAACAGTTTTTCCACTGTATAAAATGAATAATTGCAAACAGTGTGGAGGTAATGGTCATTTCTACCTTCCGGGCAACCTAGGCTTCACTCTAGGGCGTTTCTCCACCACATCGAATAGCTACTGCCTTAGAAGTCAACGTCTGAAGCATAAAATATAATATAAATACAACAGTTTTTCCATCGTATAAAACGTATAATTGCAACCAGTATGAATGTTATGGTCATTCCTACGTTCCGGGCAACCTAGGCTTCACCCTAGGGCGTTGGTCCACCAGATCCAATAGCTAGGGCCCAAGAAGTCAACGCCAGGAGCACCAAATACAAAATAAATACAACAGATATTCCATCGTATAGAACGAATAATTGCAACATGTATGAAAGCTAATGGTCATTTATACGTTCCGGGCAACCTAGGCTTCACTCTAGGGCGTTGCTCAACCACATCGAATAGCTACGTCCCTAGAAGACAACGCCATAACTATAAAATACAATATAAATACAACAGTCTATCCATCGTATAAAACGAATAATTGCAACCAGTCTGATAGATATGGTCATTTCTACGTTCCGGGCAACCTAGGCTTCACCCTAGGGCGTTGCTCCACCAGATCGAATGGTTAGGGCCTAAGAAGTCAATGCCAGAAGCATAAAACACGATATATGTACAACAGTTTTTCCATCGCATAAAATGAGTAATTGCAACCAGTGTGAAAGATGTGGTCATTTCTACGATACGGGCAACCTAGGCTGCACTCTAGGGCGTCGTTCCACCACACCGAATAGCTGCGGCCTTAGAAGTCAAAGCCAGAAGCATAAAATGCCATATAAATACAACAGTTGTTCCACTGTATAATATGAATAATTGCAAACAGTGTGGAAGTAATGGTCATTTCTACGTACCGGGCAACCTAGGCTTCACTCTAGGGCGTTTCTCCACCACATCGAATAGCAACTGCCTTAGAAGCCAACGTCTGAAGCATAAAATATAATATAAATACAACAGTTTTTCCATCGTATAACAGGAATAATTGCAACCAGTGTGAATGGTATGGTCATTTCTACGTTCCGGGCAACCTAGGCTTCACTCTAGGGCATTGCTCCACCACATCGAATAGCTACGGCCTTAGAAGTCAACGCCAGAAGCACAAAATAAAATAAAAATACAAGAGTTATTCCATGGTCTAACAGGAATAATTACAACCAGTGTGAAAGTAATGGGCATTTCTACGTTCCGTGCAACCTAGGCTTCACTCTAGGGCGTTGGTCCACCAGGCCGAATAGTTAGGGCCTAAGAATTCAACGCCAGATGCATAAAATACAATATAAATACAACAGTTTTTCCCTTGTATAACAGGAATAATTGCAACCAGTGTGAAAGTGATGGTCATTTCTACGTTCCGGGCAACCTAGGCTTCAGTCTAGGGCGTGGTTCCCCCAGATCGAATAGTTAGGGCCTAAGAAGCCTAAGCCAGAAGCATAAAATACAATATAAATACCACAGTTTTTCCATCGTATGACAGGAATAATTGCAACCAGTGTGAAAGACATGGTCTTTTCTACGTTGCGGGCAATCTAGGCTTCACTCTAGGGCGTTGCTCCACCACATCGAATGGCCCGGCCTTAGGAGTCAACGCCAGAGGCATAAAATACAATATAAATACAACAGTTTTTCCATCGTATAACAGGAATAATTGCAAACAGTGTGAAAGATGTGGTCATTTCTACGATACGGACAACCTAGGCTGCACTCTAGGGCGTCGTTCCACCACATCGAATAGCTGCGGCCTTAGAAGTCAACGCCAGGAGCATAAAATGCCATATAAATACAACAGTTGTTCCATTTTATAATATGAATAATTGCAAACAGTGTGGAAGTAATGGTCATTTCTACGTTCCGGGCAAGCTAGGCTTCACTCTAGGGCGTTGGTCCACCAGATCCAATAGTAAGGGCCTAAGAAGTCAACGCCAGGAGCACCAAATACAAAATAAATACAACAGTTCTTCCATCGTATAAAACGAATAATTGCATCCAGTGTGCAAGTAATGGTCATTTCTACGATCCGGGCAACCTAGGCATCACTCTAGGGCGTTGTTCAACCAGAGCGAATAGTTAGGGCCTAAGAAGTCAACGCAAGAAGCATAAAATACAATAGAAATACAACAGTTTTTCCTTCGTATAACAGGAATAATTGCAAACAGTATGATAGATATGGACATTTCTACGATACGGGCAACCTAGGCTTCACTCTAGGGCGTCGTTCCACCAGATGGAATAGCTACGGCCTTAGAAGCCAACGCCATAACTATAAAAAACAGTATAAATACAACAGTTTTTCCATTGTATAAAATGAATAATTGCAAACAGTGTGGAGGTAATGGTCATTTCTACTTTCCGGGCAACCCAGGCTTCACTCTAGGGCGTTTCTCCACCACATCGGATAGCTACGGCCTTAGAAGTCAGCGTCTGAAGCATAAAATATAATATAAATACAACAGTTTTTCCATCGTATAACAGGAATAATTGCAACCAGTGTGAAAGACATGGTCATTTCTACGTTCCGGGCAACCTAGGCTTCACTCTAGGGCGTTGTTCCACCACATCGAATAGCTACGGCCTTAGGAGTCAACGCCAGAGGCATAAAATACAAAATAAATACAACAGTTTTTCCATCGTATAACAAGAATAATTGCAACCAGTGTGAAAGTGATGGTCATTTCAGCATTACGGGCAACCTAGGCTTCACTCTAGGGCGTTTCACCACCACATCGAATAGCAACTGCCTTAGAAGCCAACGTCTGAAGCATAAAATATAATATAAATACAACAGTTTTTCCATCGTATAACAGGAATAATTGCAACCAGTGTGAAAGACATGGTCTTTTCTACGTTCCGGGCAACCTAGACTTCACTCTAGGCCGTTGCTCCACCACATCGAATAGCTACGGCCTTAGGAGTCAACGTCTGAAGCATAAAATATAATATAAATACAACAGTTTTTCCATCGTATAACAGGAATAATTGCAACCAGTGTGAATGGTATGGTCATTTCTACGTTCCGGGCAACCTAGGCTTCACTCTAGGGCATTGCTCCACCACATCGAATAGCTACGGCCTTAGAAGTCAACGCCAGAAGCACAAAATAAAATAAAAATACAAGAGTTATTCCATCGTCTAACAGGAATAATTACAACCAGTGTGAAAGTAATGGGCATTTCTACGTTCCGTGCAACCTAGGCTTCACTCTAGGGCGTTGGTCCACCAGGCCGAATAGTTAGGGCCTAAGAATTCAACGCCAGATGCATAAAATACAATATAAATACAACAGTTTTTCCCTTGTATAACAGGAATAATTGCAACCAGTGTGAAAGCTATGGCCATTTCTACGTTCCGGGCAACCTAGGCTTCACCCTGGGGCTATGCTCCACCACATCGAATAGCTGCTGCCTTAGAAGTCAACGCCAGAAGCATAAAATACAATATAAATACAACACTTTTTCCATCGTATAACAGGAATAATTGCAACCAGTGTGAAAGTGATGGTCATTTCTACGTTCGGGCAACCTAGGCTTCAGTCTAGGGCGTGGTTCCCCCAGATCGAATAGTTAGGGCCTAAGAAGCCTAAGCCAGAAGCATAAAATACAATATAAATACCACAGTTTTTCCATCGTATGACAGGAATAATTGCAACCAGTGTGAAAGACATGGTCTTTTCTACGTTGCGGGCAATCTAGGCTTCACTCTAGGGCGTTGCTCCACCACATCGAATGGCCCGGCCTTAGGAGTCAACGCCAGAGGCATAAAATACAATATAAATACAACAGTTTTTCCATCGTATAACAGGAATAATTGCAAACAGTGTGAAAGATGTGGTCATTTCTACGATACGGACAACCTAGGCTGCACTCTAGGGCGTCGTTCCACCACATCGAATAGCTGCGGCCTTAGAAGTCAACGCCAGGAGCATAAAATGCCATATAAATACAACAGTTGTTCCATTTTATAATATGAATAATTGCAAACAGTGTGGAAGTAATGGTCATTTCTACGTTCCGGGCAAGCTAGGCTTCACTCTAGGGCGTTGGTCCACCAGATCCAATAGTAAGGGCCTAAGAAGTCAACGCCAGGAGCACCAAATACAAAATAAATACAACAGTTCTTCCATCGTATAAAACGAATAATTGCATCCAGTGTGCAAGTAATGGTCATTTCTACGATCCGGTTAACCTAGGCATCACTCTAGGGCGTTGTTCAACCAGAGCGAATAGTTAGGGCCTAAGAAGTCAACGCAAGAAGCATAAAATACAATAGAAATACAACAGTTTTTCCATCGTATAACAGGAATAATTGCAAACAGTATGATAGATATGGACATTTCTACGATACGGGCAACCTAGGCTTCACTCTAGGGCGTCGTTCCACCAGATGGAATAGCTACGGCCTTAGAAGCCAACGCCATAACTATAAAAAACAGTATAAATACAACAGTTTTTCCATTGTATAAAATGAATAATTGCAAACAGTGTGGAGGTAATGGTCATTTCTACTTTCCGGGCAACCCAGGCTTCACTCTAGGGCGTTTCTCCACCACATCGGATAGCTACGGCCTTAGAAGTCAGCGTCTGAAGCATAAAATATAATATAAATACAACAGTTTTTCCATCGTATAACAGGAATAATTGCAACCAGTGTGAAAGACATGGTCATTTCTACGTTCCGGGCAACCTAGGCTTCACTCTAGGGCGTTGTTCCACCACATCGAATAGCTACGGCCTTAGGAGTCAACGCCAGAGGCATAAAATACAAAATAAATACAACAGTTTTTCCATCGTATAACAAGAATAATTGCAACCAGTGTGAAAGTGATGGTCATTTCAGCATTACGGGCAACCTAGGCTTCAGTCTAGGGCGTGGTTCCCCCAGATCGAATAGTTAGGGCCTAAGAAGCCTAAGCCAGAAGCATAAAATACAATATAAATACCACAGTTTTTCCATCGTATGACAGGAATAATTGCAAACAGAGTGAAGGTGATGGTCATTTCTCAGTTCCGGGCAACCTAGGCTTCACTATCGAGCGTTGCTCCACCAGATCGAATAGCTAGGACCTTAGAAGTCAACGCCAGAAGCACAAAACAAAATAAAAATACAACAGTTATTCCATCGTATAACAGGAATAATTGCAACCAGTGTGAAAGATATGGTCATTTCTACGATACGGGCAACCTAGGCTTCACGCTAGAGAGTCGATCCACCAGATCGAATAGTTAGGGCCTAAGAAGTCTACGCCAGAAGCATAAAATACAATACAAATACAACAGTTTTTCAATCTTATAACAGGAATAATTGCAAACAGTGTGAAAGATATGGTCATTTCTACGTTGCGAGCATCCTAGGCTTCACTCTAGGGCATTGATCCACCACATCGAATAGCTACGGCCTTAGAAGTCAACGCCATAACTATAAAAAACAATATAAATACAACAGTTTTTCCACTGTATAAAATGAATAATTGCAAACAGTGTGGAGGTAATGGTCATTTCTACCTTCCGGGCAACCTAGGCTTCACTCTAGGGCGTTTCTCCACCACATCGAATAGCTACTGCCTTAGAAGTCAACGTCTGAAGCATAAAATATAATATAAATACAACAGTTTTTCCATCGTATAAAACGTATAATTGCAACCAGTATGAATGTTATGGTCATTCCTACGTTCCGGGCAACCTAGGCTTCACCTTAGGGCGTTGGTCCACCAGATCCAATAGCTAGGGCCTAAGAAGTCAACGCCAGGAGCACCAAATACAAAATAAATACAACAGCTATTCCATCGTATAAAACGAATAATTGCAACATGTATGAAAGCTATGGTCATTTATACGTTCCGGCCAACCTAGGCTTCACTCTAGGGCGTTGCTCAACCACATCGAATAGCTACGGCCCTAGAAGACAACGCCATAACTATAAAATACAATATAAATACAACAGTCTTTCCATCGTATAAAACGAGTAATTGCAACCAGTCTGATAGTTATGGTCATTTCTACGTTCCGGGCAATCTAGGCTTCTCTCTAGGGCGTTGCTCCACCAGATCGAATAGTTAGGGCCTAACAAGTCAACGCCAGAAGCATAAAATACAATATAAATACAACAGCTTTACCATCGTATAACAGGAATAATTGCAACCAGTGTGAAAGATATGGTCATTTCTACGATACGGGCAACCTAGGCTGCACTCTAGGGCGTCGTTCCACCACATCGAATAGCTGCGGCCTTAGAAGTCAACGCCAGAAGCATAAAACACAATATAGATAAAACAGTTTTTCAATCGTATAACAGGAATAATTGCAAACAGTGTGAAAGATATGGTCATTTCTACGATACGGGCAACCTAGGCTTCACTCTAGGGCGTTGCTCCTCCAGATAGAATAGTTAGGGCCCAGGCAGTCAACGCCAGAAGCATAAAAAACAATATAAATACAACAGTTTTTCCCGTGTATGACAGGAATAATTGCAACCAGTGTGAATGGTATGGTCATTTCTACGTTCCGGGCAACCTAGGCTTCACTCTAGGGCATTGCTCCACCACATCGAATAGCTACGGCCTTAGAAGTCAACGCCAGAAGCACAAAATAAAGTAAAAATACAAGAGTTAGTCCATCGTCTAACAGGAATAATTACAACCAGAGTGAAAGTAATGGGCATTTCTACGTTCCGTGCAACCTAGGCTTCACTCTAGGGCGTTGGTCCACCAGGCCGAATAGTTAGGGCCTTAGAAAACAACACCAGACGCATAAAATACAATATAAATACAACAGCTTTTCCGCGGTATAAAATGAATAATTGCAACCAGTATGAAAGTTATGCTCATTTCTACGTTCCGGGCAAGCTAGGCTTCACCCTAGGGCGTTGCTCCACCAGATCGAATAGTTAGGGCCTAAGAAGTCAACGCCAGAAGCATAAAATACAATACAAATACAACAGTTTTTCCATCGTATACCAAGAATAACTGCAACCATTGTGAAAGTGATGGTCATTTCTACATTCCGGGCAACCTAGGCTTCACTCTAGGGCGTTGCTCCACCAGATCGTATAGTTAGGGCCTAACAAGTCAACGCCAGAAGCATAAAATACAATATAAATACAACAGTTTTTCCCTTGTATAACAGGAATAATTGCAACCAGTGTGAAAGCTATGGTCATTTCTACGTTCCGGGCAACTTAGGCTTCACTCTAGGGCGTTGCTCCACCACATCGAATAGTTAGGGCCTTAGAAGTCAATGCCAGAAGCATAAAATGCCATATAAATACAACAGTTTTTCCACTGTATGATATGAATAATTGCAAACAGTGTGGAAGTAATGGTCATTTCTACGTTCCGTGCAACCTAGGCTTCACTCTAGGGCGTTGCTCCACCAGATCGAATAGTTAGGGCCTAAGAAATCAACGCCAGAAGCATAAAATTCGATATATGTACAACAGTCTTCCCATCGTATAAAACGAATAATTGCAACCAGTCTGATAGTTATGGACATTTCTACGTTCCGGGCAATCTAGGCTTCACTCTATGGCGTTGCTCCACCACATCGAATAGTTAGGGCCTTAGAAGTCAATGCCAGAAGCATAAAATGCCATATAAATACAACAGTTTTTCCACTGTATAGTATGAATAATTGCAAACAGTGTGGAAGTAATGGTCATTTCTACGTTCCGGGCAAGCTAGGCTTCACTCTAGGGCGTTGGTCCACCAGATCCAATAGTTAGGGCCTAAGAAGTCAACGCCAGGAGCACCAAATACAAAATAAATACAACAGTTTTTCCATCGTATAAAACGAATAATTGCATCCAGTGCGCAAGTAATGGTCATTTCTACGATCCGGGTAACCTAGGCATCACTCTAGGGCGTTGTTCAACCAGAGCGAATAGTTAGGGCCTAAGAAGTCAACGCCTGAAGCATAAAATACAATATAAATACAACAGTTTTTCCATTGTATAAAACGAATAATTGCAACCAGTATGAAAGTTATGGTTATTTCTACGTTCAGGGCAATCTAGGCTTCACCCTAGGGCATTGCTCCACCACATCGAATAGCTACGGCCTGAGAAGTCAACGCCAGGAGCATAAAAAACAATATAAATACAACAGTTTTTCCCGTGCATAACAGGAATAATTGCAACCAGTGTGAATGGTACGGTCATTTCTACGTTCCGGGCAACCTAGGCTTCACTCTAGGGTATTGCTCCACCACATCGAATAGCCACGGCCTTAGAAGTCAACGCCAGAAGCACAAAATAAAATAAAAATACAAGAGTTATTCCATCGTATAACAGGAATAATTACAACCAGTGTGAAAGTAATGGGCATTTCTACGTTCCGTGCAACCTAGGCTTCACTCTAGGGCGTTGGTCCACCAGGCCGAATAGTTAGGGCCTTAGAAAACAACTCCAGACGCATAAAATACAATATAAATACAACAGTTTTTCCACGGTATAAAACGAATAATTGCAACCAGTATGAAAGGTATGCTCATTTCTACGTTCCGGGCAACCTAGGCTTCACCCAAGGGCGTTGCTCCACCAGATCGAATAGTTAGGGCCTAAGAAGTCAACGCCAGATGCATAAAATACAATAGAAATACAACAGTTTTTCCATCGTATAACAGGAATAATTACAACCAGTGTGAAAGATATGGTCATTTCTACGATACGGGCAACCTAGGCTTCACTCTAGGGCGTTGCTCCTCCAGATAGAATAGTTAGGGCCCAGGCAGTCAACGCCAGAAGCATAAAAAACAATATAAATACAACAGTTTTTCCCGTGTGTAACAGGAATAATTGAAACCAGTGTCAATGGTATGGTCATTTCTACGTTCCGGGCAACCTAGGCTTCACTCTGGGGCATTGCTCCACCACATCGAATAGCTACGGCCTTAGAAGTCAACGCCAGAAGCACAAAATAAAATAAAAATACAAGAGTTATTCCATCGTCTAACAGGAATAATTACAACCAGTGTGAAAGTAATGGGCATTTCTACGTTCCGTGCAACCTAGGCTTCACTTTAGGGCGTTGGTCCACCAGGCCGAATAGTTAGGGCCTTAGAAAACAACACCAGACGCATAAAATACAATATAAATACAACAGCTTTTCCATCGTATAGAACGAGTAATTGCAACATGTATGAAAGCTATGGTCATTTATACGTTCCGGGCAACCTAGGCTTCACTCTAGGGCGTTGCTCAACCACATCGAATAGCTACGGCCCTAGAAGACAACGCCATAACTATAAAATACAATATAAATACAACAGTCTTTCCATCGTATAAAACGAATAATTGCAACCAGTCTGATAGTTATGGTCATTTCTACGTTCCGGGCAATCTAGGCTTCTCTCTAGGGCGTTGCTCCACCAGATCGAATAGTTAGGGCCTAACAAGTCAACGCCAGAAGCATAAAATACAATATAAATACAACAGCTTTTCCATCGTATAACAGGAATAATTGCAACCAGTGTGAAAGGTATGGTCATTTCTACTTTCCGGGCAATCTATGCTTCACTCTAGGGCGTTTCTCTACCACATCGATTAGCTGCGGCCTTAGAAGTTAACGCCAGAAGCATAAAACACAATATAGATAAAACAGTTTTTCAATCGTATAACAGGAATAATTGCAAACAGTGTGAAAGATATGGTCATTTCTACGTTGCGGGCATCCTAGGCTTCACTCTAGGGCATTGCTCCACCACATCGAATAGCTAGGGCCTTAGAAGTCAACGCCATAACTATAAAAAACAGTATAAATACAACAGTTTTTCCATTGTATAAAATGAATAATTGCTAACAGTGTGGAGGTAATGGTCATTTCTACTTTCGGGCAACCTAGGCTTCACTCTAGGGCGTTTCTCCACAACATCGAATAGCTACTGCCTTAGAAGCCAACGTCTGAAGCATAAAATATAATATAAATACAACAGTTTTTCCATCGTATAACAGGAATAATTGCAACCAGTGTGAAAGACATGGTCTTTTCTACGTTGCGGGCAATCTAGGCTTCACTCTAGGGCGTTGCTCCACCACATCGAATGGCTACGGCCTTAGGAGTCAACGCCAGAGGCATAAAATACATAATAAATACAACAGTTTTTCCATCGTATAACAAGAATAACTGCAACCATTGTGAAAGTGATGGTCATTTCTACATTCCGGGCAACCTAGGCTTCACTCTAGCTCGTTGCTCCACCAGATCGTATAGTTAGGGCCTAACAAGTCAACGCCAGAAGCATAAAATACAATATAAATACAACAGTTTTTCGCTTGTATAACAGGAATAATTGCAACCAGTGTGAAAGCTATGGTCATTTCTACGTTCCGGGCAACCTAGGCTTCACTCTAGGGCGTTGCTCCACCACATCGAATAGTTAGGGCCTTAGAAGTCAATGCCAGAAGCATAAAATGCCATATAAATACAACAGTTTTTCCACTGTATGATATGAATAATTGCAAACAGTGTGGAAGTAATGGTCATTTCTACGTTCCGTGCAACCTAGGCTTCACTCTAGGGCGTTGCTCCACCAGATCGAATAGTTAGGGCCTAAGAAATCAACGCCAGAAGCATAAAATACGATATATGTACAACAGTCTTCCCATCGTATAAAACGAATAATTGCAACCAGACTGATAGTTATGGTCATTTCTACGATACGGACAACCTAGGCTGCACTCTAGGGCGTCGTTCCACCACATCGAATAGCTGCGGCCTTAGAAGTCAACGCCAGGAGCATAAAATGCCATATAAATACAACAGTTGTTCCACTGTATAATATGAATAATTGCAAACAGTGTGGAAGTAATGGTCATTTCTACGTTCCGGGCAAGCTAGGCTTCACTCTAGGGCGTTCGTCCACCAGATCCAATAGTTAGGGCCTAAGAAGTCAACGCCAGGAGCACCAAATACAAAATAAATACAACAGTTTTTCCATCGTAGAGAACGAATAATTGCATCCAGTGTGCAAGTAATGGTCATTTCTACGATCCGGGCAACCTAGGCATCACTCTAGGGCGTTGTTCAACCAGAGCGAATAGTTAGGGCCTAAGAAGTCAACGCAAGAAGCATAAAATACAATAGAAATACAACAGTTTTTCCATCGTATAACAGGAATAATTGCAAACAGTATGATAGATATGGACATTTCTACGATACGGGCAACCTAGGCTTCACTCTAGGGCGTCGTTCCACCAGATGGAATAGCTACGGCCTTAGAAGCCAACGCCATAACTATAAAAAACAGTATAAATACAACAGTTTTTCCATTGTATAAAATGAATAATTGCAAACAGTGTGAAAGCTATGGTCATTTCTACGTTCCGGGCAACATAGGCTTCACTCTAGGGCGTTGCTCCACCACATCGAATAGCTGTTGCCTTAGAAGTCAACGCCAGAAGCATAAAATACAATATAAATACAACACTTTTTCCATCGTATAACAGGAATAATTGCAACCAGTGTGAAAGTGATGGTCATTTCTACGTTCCGGGCAACCTAGGCTTCAGTCTAGGGCGTGGTTCCCCCAGATCGAATAGTTAGGGCCTAAGAAGCCTAAGCCAGAAGCATAAAATACAATATAAATACCACAGTTTTTCCATCGTATGACAGGAATAATTGCAACCAGAGTGAAGGTGATGGTCGTTTCTCAGTTCCGGGCAACCTAGGCTTCACTATCGAGCGTTGCTCCACCAGATCGAATAGCTAGGACCTTAGAAGTCAACGCCAGAAGCACAAAACAAAATAAAAATACAACAGTTAATCCATCGTATAGCAGGAATAATTGCAACCAGTGTGAAAGATATGGTCATTTCTACGATACGGGCAACCTAGGCTTCACGCTAGAGCGTCGATCCACCAGATCGAATAGTTAGGGCCTAAGAAGTCTACGCCAGAAGCATAAAATACAATACAAATACAACAGTTTTTCAATCTTATAACAGGAATAATTGCAAACAGTGTGAAAGATATGGTCATTTCTACGTTGCGAGCATCCTAGGCTTCACTCTAGGGCATTGATCCACCACATCGAATAGCTACGGCCTTAGAAGTCAACGCCATAACTATAAAAAACAATATAAATACAACAGTTTTTCCACTGTATAAAATGAATAATTGCAAACAGTGTGGAGGTAATGGTCATTTCTACCTTCCGGGCAACCTAGGCTTCACTCTAGGGCGTTTCTCCACCACATCGAATAGCTATTGCCTTAGAAGTCAACGTCTGAAGCATAAAATATAATATAAATACAACAGTTTTTCCATTGTATAAAACGTATAATTGCAACCAGTATGAATGTTATGGTCATTCCTACGTTCCGGGCAACCTAGGCTTCACCCTAGGGCGTTGGTCCACCAGATCCAATAGCTAGGGCCTAAGAAGTCAACGCCAGGAGCACCAAATACAAAATAAATACAACAGCTATTCCATCGTATAAAACGAATAATTGCAACATGTATGAAAGCTATGGTCATTTATACGTTCCGGCCAACCTAGGCTTCACTCTAGGGCGTTGCTCAACAACATCGAATAGCTACGGCCCTAGAAGACAACGCCATAACTATAAAATACAATATAAATACAACAGTCTTTCCATCGTATAAAACGAGTAATTGCAACCAGTCTGATAGTTATGGTCATTTCTACGTTCCGGGCAATCTAGGCTTCTCTCTAGGGCGTTGCTCCACCAGATCGAATAGTTAGGGCCTAACAAGTCAACGCCAGAAGCATAAAATACAATAGAAATACAACAGCTTTGCCATCGTATAACAGGAATAATTGCAACCAGTGTGAAAGATATGGTCATTTCTACGATACGGGCAACCTAGGCTGCACTCTAGGGCGTCGTTCCACCACATCGAATAGCTGCGGCCTTAGAAGTCAACGCCAGAAGCATAAAACACAATATAGATAAAACAGTTTTTCAATCGTATAACAGGAATAATTGCAAACAGTGTGAAAGATATGGTCATTTCTATGTTGCGGGCATCCTAGGCTTCACTCTAGGGCATTGCTCCACCACATCGAATAGCTACGGCCTTAGAAGTCAACGCCAGGAGCATAAAAAACAATATAAATACAACAGCTATTCCATCGTATAAAACGAATAATTGCAACATGTATGAAAGCTATGGTCATTTATACGTTCCGGCCAACCTAGGCTTCACTCTACGGCGTTGCTAAACCACATCGAATAGCTACGGCCCTAGAAGACAACGCCATAACTATAAAATACAATATAAATACAACAGTCTTTCCATCGTATAAAACGAGTAATTGCATCCAGTCTGATAGTTATGGTCATTTCTACGTTCCGGGCAATCTAGGCTTCTCTCTAGGGCGTTGCTCCACCAGATCGAATAGTTAGGGCCTAACAAGTCAACGCCAGAAGCATAAAATACAATATAAATACAACAGCTTTACCATCGTATAACAGGAATAATTGCAACCAGTGTGAAAGATATGGTCATTTCTACGATACGGGCAACCTAGGCTGCACTCTAGGGCGTCGTTCCACCACATCGAATAGCTGCGGCCTTAGAAGTCAACGCCAGAAGCATAAAACACAATATAGATAAAACAGTTTTTCAATCGTATAACAGGAATAATTGCAAACAGTGTGAAAGATATGGTCATTTCTATGTTGCGGGCATCCTAGGCTTCACTCTAGGGCATTGCTCCACCACATCGAATAGCTACGGCCTTAGAAGTCAACGCCAGGAGCATAAAAAACAATATAAATACAACAGTTTTTCTCGTGTATAACAGGAATAATTGCAACCAGTGTGAATGGTATGGTCATTTCTACGTTCCGGGCAACCTAGGCTTCACTCTAGGGTATTGCTCCACCACATCGAATAGCCACGGCCTTAGAAGTCAACGCCAGAAGCACAAAATAAAATAAAAATACAAGAGTTATTCCATCGTATAACAGGAATAATTACAACCAGTGTGAAAGTAATGGGCATTTCTACGTTCCGTGCAACCTAGGCTTCACTCTAGGGCGTTGGTCCACCAGGCCGAATAGTTAGGGCCTTAGAAAACAACTCCAGACGCATAAAATACAATATAAATACAACAGTTTTTCCACGGTATAAAACGAATAATTGCAACCAGTATGAAAGGTATGCTCATTTCTACGTTCCGGGCAACCTAGGCTTCACCCTAGGGCGTTGCTCCACCAGATCGAATAGTTAGGGCCTAAGAAGTCAACGCCAGATGCATAAAATACAATAGAAATACAACAGTTTTTCCATCGTATAACAGGAATAATTACAACCAGTGTGAAAGATATGGTCATTTCTACGATACGGGCAACCTAGGCTTCACTCTAGGGCGTTGCTCCTCCAGATAGAATAGTTAGGGCCCAGGCAGTCAACGCCAGGAGCATAAAAAACAATATAAATACAACAGTCTTTCCCGTGTATAACAGGAATAATTGCAACCAGTGTGAATGGTATGGTCATTTCTACGTTCCGGGCAACCTAGGCTTCACTCTAGGGCATTGCTCCACCACATCGAATAGCTACGGCCTTAGAAGTCAACGCCAGAAGCACAAAATAAAATAAAAATACAACAGTTATTCCATCGTCTAACAGGAATAATTACAACCAGTGTGAAAGTAATGGGCATTTCTACGTTCCGTGCAACCTAGGCTTCACTCTAGGGCGTTTGTCCACCAGGCCGAATAGTTAGGGCCTTAGAAAACAACTCCAGACGCATAAAATACAATATAAATACAACAGTTTTTCCACGGTATAAAACGAATAATTGCAACCAGTATGAAGGTTATGCTCATTTCTACGTTCCGGGCAACCTAGGCTTCACCCTAGGGCGTTGCTCCACCAGATCGAATAGTTAGGGCCTAAGATGTCAACGCCAGAAACATAAAATACAATAGAAATGCACCAGTTTTTCCATCGTATAACAGGAATAATTGCAACCAGTGTGAAAGATATGGTCATTTCTACGATACGGGCAACCTAGGCTTCACTCTAGGGCGTTGTTCAACCAGAGCGAATAGTTAGGGCCTAAGAAGTCAACGCAAGAAGCATAAAATACAATAGAAATACAACAGTTTTTCCATCGTATAACAGGAATAATTGCAAACAGTATGATAGATATGGACATTTCTACGATACGGGCAACCTAGGCTTCACTCTAGGGCGTCGTTCCACCAGATGGAATAGCTACGGCCTTAGAAGCCAACGCCATAACTATAAAAAACAGTATAAATACAACAGTTTTTCCATTGTATAAAATGAATAATTGCAAACAGTGTGAAAGCTATGGTCATTTCTACGTTCCGGGCAACATAGGCTTCACTCTAGGGCGTTGCTCCACCACATCGAATAGCTGTTGCCTTAGAAGTCAACGCCAGAAGCATAAAATACAATATAAATACAACACTTTTTCCATCGTATAACAGGAATAATTGCAACCAGTGTGAAAGTGATGGTCATTTCTACGTTCCGGGCAACCTAGGCTTCAGTCTAGGGCGTGGTTCCCCCAGATCGAATAGTTAGGGCCTAAGAAGCCTAAGCCAGAAGCATAAAATACAATATAAATACCACAGTTTTTCCATCGTATGACAGGAATAATTGCAACCAGAGTGAAGGTGATGGTCGTTTCTCAGTTCCGGGCAACCTAGGCTTCACTATCGAGCGTTGCTCCACCAGATCGAATAGCTAGGACCTTAGAAGTCAACGCCAGAAGCACAAAACAAAATAAAAATACAACAGTTAATCCATCGTATAGCAGGAATAATTGCAACCAGTGTGAAAGATATGGTCATTTCTACGATACGGGCAACCTAGGCTTCACGCTAGAGCGTCGATCCACCAGATCGAATAGTTAGGGCCTAAGAAGTCTACGCCAGAAGCATAAAATACAATACAAATACAACAGTTTTTCAATCTTATAACAGGAATAATTGCAAACAGTGTGAAAGATATGGTCATTTCTACGTTGCGAGCATCCTAGGCTTCACTCTAGGGCATTGATCCACCACATCGAATAGCTACGGCCTTAGAAGTCAACGCCATAACTATAAAAAACAATATAAATACAACAGTTTTTCCACTGTATAAAATGAATAATTGCAAACAGTGTGGAGGTAATGGTCATTTCTACCTTCCGGGCAACCTAGGCTTCACTCTAGGGCGTTTCTCCACCACATCGAATAGCTATTGCCTTAGAAGTCAACGTCTGAAGCATAAAATATAATATAAATACAACAGTTTTTCCATTGTATAAAACGTATAATTGCAACCAGTATGAATGTTATGGTCATTCCTACGTTCCGGGCAACCTAGGCTTCACCCTAGGGCGTTGGTCCACCAGATCCAATAGCTAGGGCCTAAGAAGTCAACGCCAGGAGCACCAAATACAAAATAAATACAACAGCTATTCCATCGTATAAAACGAATAATTGCAACATGTATGAAAGCTATGGTCATTTATACGTTCCGGCCAACCTAGGCTTCACTCTAGGGCGTTGCTCAACAACATCGAATAGCTACGGCCCTAGAAGACAACGCCATAACTATAAAATACAATATAAATACAACAGTCTTTCCATCGTATAAAACGAGTAATTGCAACCAGTCTGATAGTTATGGTCATTTCTACGTTCCGGGCAATCTAGGCTTCTCTCTAGGGCGTTGCTCCACCAGATCGAATAGTTAGGGCCTAACAAGTCAACGCCAGAAGCATAAAATACAATAGAAATACAACAGCTTTGCCATCGTATAACAGGAATAATTGCAACCAGTGTGAAAGATATGGTCATTTCTACGATACGGGCAACCTAGGCTGCACTCTAGGGCGTCGTTCCACCACATCGAATAGCTGCGGCCTTAGAAGTCAACGCCAGAAGCATAAAACACAATATAGATAAAACAGTTTTTCAATCGTATAACAGGAATAATTGCAAACAGTGTGAAAGATATGGTCATTTCTATGTTGCGGGCATCCTAGGCTTCACTCTAGGGCATTGCTCCACCACATCGAATAGCTACGGCCTTAGAAGTCAACGCCAGGAGCATAAAAAACAATATAAATACAACAGCTATTCCATCGTATAAAACGAATAATTGCAACATGTATGAAAGCTATGGTCATTTATACGTTCCGGCCAACCTAGGCTTCACTCTACGGCGTTGCTAAACCACATCGAATAGCTACGGCCCTAGAAGACAACGCCATAACTATAAAATACAATATAAATACAACAGTCTTTCCATCGTATAAAACGAGTAATTGCATCCAGTCTGATAGTTATGGTCATTTCTACGTTCCGGGCAATCTAGGCTTCTCTCTAGGGCGTTGCTCCACCAGATCGAATAGTTAGGGCCTAACAAGTCAACGCCAGAAGCATAAAATACAATATAAATACAACAGCTTTACCATCGTATAACAGGAATAATTGCAACCAGTGTGAAAGATATGGTCATTTCTACGATACGGGCAACCTAGGCTGCACTCTAGGGCGTCGTTCCACCACATCGAATAGCTGCGGCCTTAGAAGTCAACGCCAGAAGCATAAAACACAATATAGATAAAACAGTTTTTCAATCGTATAACAGGAATAATTGCAAACAGTGTGAAAGATATGGTCATTTCTATGTTGCGGGCATCCTAGGCTTCACTCTAGGGCATTGCTCCACCACATCGAATAGCTACGGCCTTAGAAGTCAACGCCAGGAGCATAAAAAACAATATAAATACAACAGTTTTTCTCGTGTATAACAGGAATAATTGCAACCAGTGTGAATGGTATGGTCATTTCTACGTTCCGGGCAACCTAGGCTTCACTCTAGGGTATTGCTCCACCACATCGAATAGCCACGGCCTTAGAAGTCAACGCCAGAAGCACAAAATAAAATAAAAATACAAGAGTTATTCCATCGTATAACAGGAATAATTACAACCAGTGTGAAAGTAATGGGCATTTCTACGTTCCGTGCAACCTAGGCTTCACTCTAGGGCGTTGGTCCACCAGGCCGAATAGTTAGGGCCTTAGAAAACAACTCCAGACGCATAAAATACAATATAAATACAACAGTTTTTCCACGGTATAAAACGAATAATTGCAACCAGTATGAAAGGTATGCTCATTTCTACGTTCCGGGCAACCTAGGCTTCACCCTAGGGCGTTGCTCCACCAGATCGAATAGTTAGGGCCTAAGAAGTCAACGCCAGATGCATAAAATACAATAGAAATACAACAGTTTTTCCATCGTATAACAGGAATAATTACAACCAGTGTGAAAGATATGGTCATTTCTACGATACGGGCAACCTAGGCTTCACTCTAGGGCGTTGCTCCTCCAGATAGAATAGTTAGGGCCCAGGCAGTCAACGCCAGGAGCATAAAAAACAATATAAATACAACAGTCTTTCCCGTGTATAACAGGAATAATTGCAACCAGTGTGAATGGTATGGTCATTTCTACGTTCCGGGCAACCTAGGCTTCACTCTAGGGCATTGCTCCACCACATCGAATAGCTACGGCCTTAGAAGTCAACGCCAGAAGCACAAAATAAAATAAAAATACAACAGTTATTCCATCGTCTAACAGGAATAATTACAACCAGTGTGAAAGTAATGGGCATTTCTACGTTCCGTGCAACCTAGGCTTCACTCTAGGGCGTTTGTCCACCAGGCCGAATAGTTAGGGCCTTAGAAAACAACTCCAGACGCATAAAATACAATATAAATACAACAGTTTTTCCACGGTATAAAACGAATAATTGCAACCAGTATGAAGGTTATGCTCATTTCTACGTTCCGGGCAACCTAGGCTTCACCCTAGGGCGTTGCTCCACCAGATCGAATAGTTAGGGCCTAAGATGTCAACGCCAGAAACATAAAATACAATAGAAATGCACCAGTTTTTCCATCGTATAACAGGAATAATTGCAACCAGTGTGAAAGATATGGTCATTTCTACGATACGGGCAACCTAGGCTTCACTCTAGGGCGTTGCTCCACCACATCGAATAGCTGCGGCCTTAGAAGTCAACGCCAGAAGCATAAAATACAATATAAATACAACAGTTTTTCAATCGTATAACAGGAATAATTGCAAACAGTGTGAAAGCAATGGTCATTCCTACGTTCCGGGCAACCTAGGCTTCACTCTAGGGCCATGCTCCACCAGATCGAATAGTTAGGGCCTAAGAACTCAACGCCAGATGCATAAAATACAATATAAATACAACAGTTTTTCCACTGTATAGTATGAATAATTGCAAACAGTGTGGAAGTAATGATCATTTCTACGTTCCGGGCAAGCTAGGCTTCACTCTAGGGCGTTGGTCCACCAGATCCAATAGTTAGGGCCTAAGAAGTCAACGCCAGGAGCACCAAATACAAAATAAATACAACAGTTTTTCCATCGTATAAAACGAATAATTGCATCCAGTGTGCAAGTAATGGTCATTTCTACGATCCGGGCAACCTAGGCTTCACTCTAGGGCGTTGCTCCACCACATCGAATAGTTAGGGCCTTAGAAGTCAATGCCAGAAGCATAAAATGCCATATAAATACAACAGTTTTTCCACTGTATGATATGAATAATTACAAACAGTGTGGAAGTAATGGTCATTTCTACGTTCCGTGCAACCTAGGCTTCACTCTAGGGCGTTGCTCCACCAGATCGAATAGTTAGGGCCTAAGAAATCAACGCCAGAAGCATAAAATACGATATATGTACAACAGTCTTCCCATCGTATAAAACGAATAATTGCAACCAGTGTGAAAGATATGGTCATTTCTACGATACGGGCAACCTAGGCTGCACTCTAGGGCGTCGTTCCACCACATCGAATAGCTGCGGCCTTAGAAGTCAACGCCAGAAGCATAAAACACAATATAGATAAAACAGTTTTTCAATCGTATAACAGGAATAATTGCAAACAGTGTGAAAGATATGGTCATTTCTATGTTGCGGGCATCCTAGGCTTCACTCTAGGGCATTGCTCCACCACATCGAATAGCTACGGCCTTAGAAGTCAACGCCAGGAGCATAAAAAACAATATAAATACAACAGTTTTTCCCGTGTATAACAGGAATAATTGCAACCAGTGTGAATGGTATGGTCATTTCTACGTTCCGGGCAACCCAGGCTTCACCCTAGGGCGTTGGTCCACCAGATCCAATAGCTAGGGCCTAAGAAGTCAACGCCAGGAGCACCAAATACAAAATAAATACAACAGCTATTCCATCGTATAAAACGAATAATTGCAACATGTATGAAAGCTATGGTCATTTATACGTTCCGGCCAACCTAGGCTTCACTCTACGGCGTTGCTCAACCACATCGAATAGCTACGGCCCTAGAAGACAACGCCATAACTATAAAATACAATATAAATACAACAGTCTTTCCATCGTATAAAACGAGTAATTGCATCCAGTCTGATAGTTATGGTCATTTCTACGTTCCGGGCAATCTAGGCTTCTCTCTAGGGCGTTGCTCCACCAGATCGAATAGTTAGTGCCTAACAAGTCAACGCCAGAAGCATAAAATACAATATAAATACAACAGCTTTACCATCGTATAACAGGAATAATTGCAACCAGTGTGAAAGATATGGTCATTTCTACGATACGGGCAACCTAGGCTGCACTCTAGGGCGTCGTTCCACCACATCGAATAGCTGCGGCCTTAGAAGTCAACGCCAGAAGCATAAAACACAATATAGATAAAACAGTTTTTCAATCGTATAACAGGAATAATTGCAAACAGTGTGAAAGATATGGTCATTTCTATGTTGCGGGCATCCTAGGCTTCACTCTAGGGCATTGCTCCACCACATCGAATAGCTACGGCCTTAGAAGTCAACGCCAGGAGCATAAAAAACAATATAAATACAACAGTTTTTCCCGTGTATAACAGGAATAATTGCAACCAGTGTGAATGGTAAGGTCATTTCTACGTTCCGGGCAACCTAGGCTTCACTCTAGGGTATTGCTCCACCACATCGAATAGCCACGGCCTTAGAAGTCAACGCCAGAAGCACAAAATAAAATAAAAATACAAGAGTTATTCCATCGTATAACAGGAATAATTACAACCAGTGTGAAAGTAATGGGCATTTCTACGTTCCGTGCAACCTAGGCTTCACTCTAGGGCGTTGGTCCACCAGGCCGAATAGTTAGGGCCTTAGAAAACAACTCCAGACGCATAAAATACAATATAAATACAACAGTTTTTCCACGGTATAAAACGAATAATTGCAACCAGTATGAAAGGTATGCTCATTTCTACGTTCCGGGCAACCTAGGCTTCACCCTAGGGCGTTGCTCCACCAGATCGAATAGTTAGGGCCTAAGAAGTCAACGCCAGATGCATAAAATACAATAGAAATACAACAGTTTTTCCATCGTATAACAGGAATAATTACAACCAGTGTGAAAGATATGGTCATTTCTACGATACGGGCAACCTAGGCTTCACTCTAGGGCGTTGCTCCTCCAGATAGAATAGTTAGGGCCCAGGCAGTCAACGCCAGGAGCATAAAAAACAATATAAATACAACAGTCTTTCCCGTGTATAACAGGAATAATTGCAACCAGTGTGAATGGTATGGTCATTTCTACGTTCCGGGCAACCTAGGCTTCACTCTAGGGCATTGCTCCACCACATCGAATAGCTACGGCCTTAGAAGTCAACGCCAGAAGCACAAAATAAAATAAAAATACAACAGTTATTCCATCGTCTAACAGGAATAATTACAACCAGTGTGAAAGTAATGGGCATTTCTACGTTCCGTGCAACCTAGGCTTCACTCTAGGGCGTTTGTCCACCAGGCCGAATAGTTAGGGCCTTAGAAAACAACTCCAGACGCATAAAATACAATATAAATACAACAGTTTTTCCACGGTATAAAACGAATAATTGCAACCAGTATGAAGGTTATGCTCATTTCTACGTTCCGGGCAACCTAGGCTTCACCCTAGGGCGTTGCTCCACCAGATCGGATAGTTAGGGCCTAAGATGTCAACGCCAGAAACATAAAATACAATAGAAATGCACCAGTTTTTCCATCGTATAACAGGAATAATTGCAACCAGTGTGAAAGATATGGTCATTTCTACGATACGGGCAACCTAGGGTTCACTCTAGGGCGTTGCTCCACCACATCGAATAGCTGCGGCCTTAGAAGTCAACGCCAGAAGCATAAAATACAATATAAATACAACAGTTTTTCAATCGTATAACAGGAATAATTGCAAACAGTGTGAAAGCAATGGTCATTTCTACGTTCCGGGCAACCTAGGCTTCACTCTAGGGCCATGCTCCACCAGATCGAATAGTTAGGGCCTAAGAACTCAACGCCAGATGCATAAAATGCAATATAAATACAACAGTCTTTCCACTGTATAGTATGAATAATTGCAAACAGTGTGGAAGTAATGATCATTTCTACGTTCCGGGCAAGCTAGGCTTCACTCTAGGTCGTTGGTCCACCAGATCCAATAGTTAGGGCCTAAGAAGTCAACGCCAGGAGCACCAAATACAAAATAAATACAACAGTTTTTCCATCGTATAAAACGAATAATTGCATCCAGTGTGCAAGTAATGGTCATTTCTACGATCCGGGCAACCTAGGCTTCACTCTAGGGCGTTGCTCCACCACATCGAATAGTTAGGGCCTTAGAAGTCAATGCCAGAAGCATAAAATGCCATATAAATACAACAGTTTTTCCACTGTATGATATGAATAATTGCAAACAGTGTGGAAGTAATGGTCATTTCTACGTTCCGTGCAACCTAGGCTTCACTCTAGGGCGTTGCTCCACCAGATCGAATAGTTAGGGCCTAAGAAATCAACGCCAGAAGCATAAAATACGATATATGTACAACAGTCTTCCCATCGTATAAAACGAATAATTGCAACCAGTCTGATAGTTATGGTCATTTCTACGTTCCGGGCAATCAAGGCTTCACTCTAGGGCGTTGCTCCACCACATCGAATAGTTAGGGCCTTAGAAGTCAATGCCAGAAGCATAAAATGCCATATAAATACAACAGTTTTTCCACTGTATAGTATGAATAATTGCAAACAGTGTGGAAGTAATGGTCATTTCTACGTTCCGGGCAAGCTAGGCTTCACTCTAGGTCGTTGGTCCACCAGATCCAATAGTTAGGGCCTAAGAAGTCAACGCCAGGAGCACCAAATACAAAATAAATACAACAGTTTTTCCATCGTATAAAACGAATAATTGCATCCAGTTTGCAAGTAATGGTCATTACTACGATCCGGGTAACCTAGGCATCACTCTAGGGCGTTGTTCAACCAGAGCGAATAGTTAGGGCCTAAGAAGTCAACGCCTGAAGCATAAAATACAATATAAATACAACAGTTTTTCAATCGTATAACAGGAATAATTGCAAACAGTGTGAAAGGAATGGTCATTTCTACGTTCCGGGCAACCTAGGCTTCACTCTAGGGCCATGCTCCACCAGATCGAATAGTTAGGGCCTAAGAACTCAACGCCAGATGCATAAAATACAATATAAATACAACAGTTTTTCCATTGTATAAAATGAATAATTGCAAACAGTGAGGAAGTAATGGTCACTTCTACGTTCCGTGCAACCTAGGCTTCACTCTAGGGCGTTGCTCCACCAGATCGAATCGTTAGGGCCTAAGAAGTCAACGCCAGAAGCATAAAATACAATATAAATACTACAGTTCTTCCCTTGTATAACAGTAATAATTGCAACCAGTGTGAAAGCTATGGTCATATCTACGTTCCGGGCAACCTAGGCTTCACTCTAGGGCGTTGCTCCACCACATCGAATAGTTACGGCCTTAGAAGTCAATGCCAGAAGCATAAAATACAATATAAATACAACAGTTTTTCCACTGTATAATATGAATAATTGCAAACAGTGTGGAAGTAATGGTCATTTCTACGTTCCGTGCAAGCTAGGCTTCACTCTAGGGCGTTGGTCCACCAGATCCAATAGTTAGGGCCTAAGAAGTCAACGCCAGGAGCACCAAATACAAAATAAATACAACAGTTTTTCCATCGTATAAAACGAATAATTGCATCCAGTGTGCAAGAAATGGTCATTTCTACGATCCGGGGAACCTAGGCATCACTCTACGGCGTTGTTCAACCAGAGCGAATAGTTAGGGCCTAAGAAGTCAACGCCTGAAGCATAAAATACATTATAAATACAACAGTGTTTCCATCGTATAAAACGAATAATTGCAACCAGTCTGATAGTTATGGTCATTTCTACGTTCCGGGCAATCTAGGCTTCTCTCTAGGGCGTCGTTCCACCAGATCGAATAGTTAGGGTCTAAGAAGTCTACGCCAGAAGCATAAAATACAATACAAATACAACAGCTTTTCCATCGTATAACAGGAATAATTGCAACCAGTGTGAAAGGTATTGTCATTTCTACTTTCCGGGCAATCTAGGCTTCACTCTAGGGCGTTTCTCCACCACATCGAATAGTTGCGGCCTTAGAAGTCAACGCCAGAAGCATAAAATATAATAAAAGTACAACAGTTTTTCAATCGTATAACAGGAATAATTGCAAACAGTGTGAAAGATATTGTCAGTTCTACGTTGCGGGCATCCTAGGCTTCACTCTAGGGCATTGCTCCACCACATCGAATAGCTACGGCCTTAGAAGTCAACGCCATAACTATGAAAAACAATATAAATACAATAGTTTTTCCATTGTATAAAATGAATAATTGCAAACAGTGTGGAGGTAATGGTCATTTCTCCTTTCCGGGCAACCTAGGCTTCACTCTAGGGCGTTTCTCTGCCACATCGAATAGCTACGGCCTTAGAAGTCAACGTCTGAAGCATACAATATAACATAAATACAACAGTTTTTCCATCGTATAACAGGAATAATTGCAACCAGTGTGAAAGCTATGGTCATATCTACGTTCCGGGCAACCTAGGCTTCACTCTAGGGCGTTGGTCCACCAGATCCAATAGTTAGGGCCTAAGAAGTGAACGCCAGGAGCACCAAATACAAAATAAATACAACAGTTTTTCCATCGTATAAAACGAATAATTGCATCCAGTGTGCAAGTAATGGTCATTTCTACGATCCGGGCAGCCTAGGCATCACCCTAGGGCGTTGTTTAACCAGAGCGAATAGTTAGGGCCTAAGAAGCCAACGCCTGAAGCATAAAATACAATATAAATGCAACAGTTTTTCCATTGTATAAAATGAATAATTGCAAACAGTGAGGAAGTAATGGTCACTTCTACGTTCCGTGCAACCTAGGCTTCACTCTAGGGCGTTGCTCCACCAGATCGAATCGTTAGGGCCTAAGAAGTCAACGCCAGAAGCATAAAATACAATATAAATACTACAGTTCTTCCCTTGTATAACAGAAATAATTGCAACCAGTGTGAAAGCTATGGTCATATCTACGTTCCGGGCAACCTAGGCTTCACTCTAGGGCGTTGCTCCACCACATCGAATAGTTACGGCCTTAGAAGTCAATGCCAGAAGCATAAAATACAATATAAATACAACAGTTTTTCCACTGTATAATATGAATAATTGCAAACAGTGTGGAAGTAATGGTCATTTCTACGTTCCGTGCAAGCTAGGCTTCACTCTAGGGCGTTGGTCCACCAGATCCAATAGTTAGGGCCTAAGAAGTCAACGCCAGGAGCACCAAATACAAAATAAATACAACAGTTTTTCCATCGTATAAAACGAATAATTGCATCCAGTGTGCAAGAAATGGTCATTTCTACGATCCGGGGAACCTAGGCATCACTCTACGGCGTTGTTCAACCAGAGCGAATAGTTAGGGCCTAAGAAGTCAACGCCTGAAGCATAAAATACATTATAAATACAACAGTGTTTCCATCGTATAAAACGAATAATTGCAACCAGTCTGATAGTTATGGTCATTTCTACGTTCCGGGCAATCTAGGCTTCTCTCTAGGGCGTCGTTCCACCAGATCGAATAGTTAGGGTCTAAGAAGTCTACGCCAGAAGCATAAAATACAATACAAATACAACAGCTTTTCCATCGTATAACAGGAATAATTGCAACCAGTGTGAAAGGTATTGTCATTTCTACTTTCCGGGCAATCTAGGCTTCACTCTAGGGCGTTTCTCCACCACATCGAATAGTTGCGGCCTTAGAAGTCAACGCCAGAAGCATAAAATATAATAAAAGTACAACAGTTTTTCAATCGTATAACAGGAATAATTGCAAACAGTGTGAAAGATATTGTCAGTTCTACGTTGCGGGCATCCTAGGCTTCACTCTAGGGCATTGCTCCACCACATCGAATAGCTACGGCCTTAGAAGTCAACGCCATAACTATGAAAAACAATATAAATACAATAGTTTTTCCATTGTATAAAATGAATAATTGCAAACAGTGTGGAGGTAATGGTCATTTCTCCTTTCCGGGCAACCTAGGCTTCACTCTAGGGCGTTTCTCTGCCACATCGAATAGCTACGGCCTTAGAAGTCAACGTCTGAAGCATACAATATAACATAAATACAACAGTTTTTCCATCGTATAACAGGAATAATTGCAACCAGTGTGAAAGCTATGGTCATATCTACGTTCCGGGCAACCTAGGCTTCACTCTAGGGCGTTGGTCCACCAGATCCAATAGTTAGGGCCTAAGAAGTGAACGCCAGGAGCACCAAATACAAAATAAATACAACAGTTTTTCCATCGTATAAAACGAATAATTGCATCCAGTGTGCAAGTAATGGTCATTTCTACGATCCGGGCAGCCTAGGCATCACCCTAGGGCGTTGTTTAACCAGAGCGAATAGTTAGGGCCTAAGAAGCCAACGCCTGAAGCATAAAATACAATATAAATGCAACAGTTTTTCCATTGTATAAAACGAATAATTGCAACCAGTATGAAAGTTATGGTTATTCCTACGGTCAGGGCAACCTAGGCTTCACCCTAGGGCGTTGCTCCACCAGATCGAATAGTTAGGGTCTATGAAGTCAACGCCAGAAGCATAAAATACGATATATGTACAACAGTCTTTCCATCGTATAAAACGAATAATTGCAACCAGTCTGATAGTTATGGTCATTTCTACGTTCCGGGCAATCTAGGCTTCTCTCTAGGGCGTCGTTCCACCAGATCGAATAGTTATGGCCTAAGAAGTCTACGCCAGAAGCATGAAATACTATATAAATACAACAGTTTTTCCCTTGTATAACAGCAATAATAGCAACCAGTGTGAAAGCTATGGTCATATCTACGTTCCGGGCAACCTAGGCTTCACTCTAGGGCGTTGCTCCACCACATCGAATAGTTAGGGCCTTAGAAGTCAATGCCAGAAGCATAAAATACAATATAAATGCAACAGTTTTTCCACTGTATAGTATGAATAATTGCAAACAGTGTGGAAGTAATGGTCATTTCTACGTTCCGGGCAAGCTAGGCTTCACTCTAGGGCGTTGGTCCACCAGATCCAATAGTTAGGGCCTAAGAAGTCAACGCCAGGAGCACCAAATACAAAATAAATACAACAGTTTTTCCATCGTATAAAACGAATAATTGCAACATGTACGAAAGCTATGGTCATTTATACGTTCCGGCCAACCTAGGCTTCACTCTAGGGCGTTGCTCAACCACATCGAATAGCTACGGCCCTAGAAGACAACGCCATAACTATAAAATACAATATAAATACAACAGTCTTTCCATCGTATAAAACGAGTAATTGCAACCAGTCTGATAGTTATGGTCATTTCTACGTTCCGGGCAATCTAGGCTTCTCTCTAGGGCGTTGCTCCACCAGATCGAATAGTTAGGGCCTAACAAGTCAACGCCAGAAGCATAAAATACAATATAAATACAACAGCTTTACCATCGTATAACAGGAATAATTGCAACCAGTGTGAAAGATATGGTCATTTCTACGATACGGGCAACCTAGGCTGCACTCTAGGGCGTCGTTCCACCACATCGAATAGCTGCTGCCTTAGAAGTCAACGCCAGAAGCATAAAACACAATATAGATAAAACAGTTTTTCAATCGTATAACAGGAATAATTGCAAACAGTGTGAAAGATATGGTCATTTCTATGTTGCGGGCATCCTAGGCTTCACTCTAGGGCATTGCTCCACCACATCGAATAGCTACGGCCTTAGAAGTCAACGCCAGGAGCATAAAAAACAATATAAATACAACAGTTTTTCCCGTGTATAACAGGAATAATTGCAACCAGTGTGAATGGTATGGTCATTTCTACGTTCCGGGCAACCTAGGCTTCACTCTAGGGTATTGCTCCACCACATCGAATAGCCACGGCCTTAGAAGTCAACGCCAGAAGCACAAAATAAAATAAAAATACAAGAGTTATTCCATCGTATAACAGGAATAATTACAACCAGTGTGAAAGTAATGGGCATTTCTACGTTCCGTGCAACCTAGGCTTCACTCTAGGGCGTTGGTCCACCAGGCCGAATAGTTAGGGCCTTAGAAAACAACTCCAGACGCATAAAATACAATATAAATACAACAGTTTTTCCACGGTATAAAACGAATAATTGCAACCAGTATGAAAGGTATGCTCATTTCTACGTTCCGGGCAACCTAGGCTTCACCCTAGGGCGTTGCTCCACCAGATCGAATAGTTAGGGCCTAAGAAGTCAACGCCAGATGCATAAAATACAATAGAAATACAACAGTTTTTCCATCGTATAACAGGAATAATTACAACCAGTGTGAAAGATATGGTCATTTCTACGATACGGGCAACCTAGGCTTCACTCTAGGGCGTTGCTCCTCCAGATAGAATAGTTAGGGCCCAGGCAGTCAACGCCAGGAGCATAAAAAACAATATAAATACAACAGTTTTTCCCGTGTATAACAGGAATAATTGCAACCAGTGTGAATGGTATGGTCATTTCTACGTTCCGGGCAACCTAGGCTTCACTCTAGGGCATTGCTCCACCACATCGAATAGCTACGGCCTTAGAAGTCAACGCCAGAAGCACAAAATAAAATAAAAATACAACAGTTATTCCATCGTCTAACAGGAATAATTACAACCAGTGTGAAAGTAATGGGCATTTCTACGTTCCGTGCAACCTAGGCTTCACTCTAGGGCGTTTGTCCACCAGGCCGAATAGTTAGGGCCTTAGAAAACAACTCCAGACGCATAAAATACAATATAAATACAACAGTTTTTCCACGGTATAAAACGAATAATTGCAACCACTATGAAGGTTATGCTCATTTCTACGTTCCGGGCAACCTAGGCTTCACCCTAGGGCGTTGCTCCACCAGATCGCATAGTTAGGGCCTAAGAAGTCAACGCCAGAAACATAAAATACAATAGAAATGCACCAGTTTTTCCATCGTATAACAGGAATAATTGCAACCAGTGTGAAAGATATGGTCATTTCTACGATACGGGCAACCTAGGCTTCACTCTAGGGCGTTGCTCCACCAGATCGAATAGTTAGGGCCTAAGAAATCAACGCCAGAAGCATAAAATACGATATATGTACAACAGTCTTCCCATCGTATAAAACGGATAATTGCAACCAGTCTGATAGTTATGGTCATTTCTACGTTCCGGGCAATCAAGGCTTCACTCTAGGGCGTTGCTCCACCACATCGAATAGTTAGGGCCTTAGAAGTCAATGCCAGAAGCATAAAATGCCATATAAATACAACAGTTTTTCCACTGTATAGTATGAATAATTGCAAACAGTGTGGAAGTAATGGTCATTTCTACGTTCCGGGCAAGCTAGGCTTCACTCTAGGGCGTTGGTCCACCAGATCCAATAGTTAGGGCCTAAGAAGTCAACGCCAGGAGCACCCAATACAAAATAAATACAACAGTTTTTCCATCGTATAAACCGAATAATTGCATCCAGTGTGCAAGTAATGGTCATTTCTACAATCCGGGTAACCTAGGCATCACGCTAGGGCGTTGTTCAACCAGAGCGAATAGTTAGGGCCTAAGAAGTCAACGCCTGAAGCATAAAATACAATATAAATACAACAGTTTTTCCATTGTATAAAACGAATAATTGCAACCAGTCTGATAGTTATGGTCATTTCTACGTTCCGGGCAATCTAGGCTTCTCTCTAGGGCGTCGTTCAACCAGAGCGAATAGTTAGGGCCTAAGAAGTCAACGCCTGAAGCATAAAATACAATATAAATACAACAGTTTTTCCATTGTATAAAACGAATAATTGCAACCAGTATGAAAGTTATGGTTATTTCTACGTTCAGGGCAACCTAGGCTTCACCCTAGGGCGTTGCTCCACCAGATCGAATAGTTAGGGCCTATGAAGTCAACGCCAGAAGCATAAAATACGATATATGTACAACAGTCTTCCCATCGTATAAAACGAATAATTGCAACCAGTCTGATAGTTATGGTCATTTCTACGTTCCGGGCAATCTAGGCTTCTCTCTAGGGTGTCGTTCCACCAGATTGAATAGTTAGGGTCTAAGAAGTCTACGCCAGAAGCATAAAATACAATACAAATACAACTGCTTTTCCATCGTATAACAGGAATAATTGCAACCAGTGTGAAAGGTATGGTCATTTCTACTTTCCGGGCAATCTAGGCTTCACTCTAGGGCGTTTCTCCACCACATCGAATAGCTGCGGCCTTAGAAGTCAACGCCAGAAGCATAAAACACAATATAGATAAAACAGTTTTTCAATCGTATAACAGGAATAATTGCAAACAGTGTGAAAGATATGGTCATTTCTATGTTGCGGGCATCCTAGGCTTCACTCTAGGGCATTGCTCCACCACATCGAATAGCTACGGCCTTAGAAGTCAACGCCATAACTATGAAAAACAATATAAATGCAATAGTTTTTCCATTGTATAAAATGAATAATTGCAACCAGTGTGAAAGGCATGGTCATTTCTACGTTCCGGGCAACCTAGGCTTCACTCTAGGGCGTTGTTCCACCAAATCGAATAGCTACGGCCTTAGGAGTCAACGCCAGAGGCATAAAACACAAAATAAATACAACAGTTTTTCCATGCTATAACAAGAGTAATTGCAACCAGTGTGAAAGTGATGGTCATTTCTGCATTCCGGGCAACCTAGGCTTCACTCTAGGGCGTTGCTCCTCCAGATAGAATAGTTAGGGCCCAGGCAGTCAACGCAAGAAGCATAAAAAACAATATAAATACCACAGTTTTTCCCGTGTATAACAGGAATAATTGCAACCAGTTTGAAAGGTATGGTCATTTCTACGTTCCGCGCAACCTAGGCTTCACTCTAGGGCGTTGCTCTACCACATCGAATAGCTCCGGCCTTAGAAGTCAACGCCAGAAGCATAAAATACAATATAAATACAACAGTTTTTCCATCGTATAACAGGAATAATTGCAACCAGTGTGAAAGACATGGTCTTTTCTACGTTCCGGGCAGCCTAGGCTTCACTCTAGGGCGTTGCTCCACCAGATCGTATAGTTAGGGCCTAAGAAGTCAACGCCAGGAGCACCAAATACAAAATAAATACAACAGTTTTTCCATCGTATAAAACGAATAATTGCATCCAGTGTGCAAGAAATGGTCATTTCTACGATCCGGGGAACCTAGGCATCACTCTACGGCGTTGTTCAACCAGAGCGAATAGTTAGGGCCTAAGAAGTCTACGCCAGAAGCATAAAATACAATATAAATACAACAGTTTTTCAATCGTATAACAGGAATAATTGCAAACAGTGTGAAAGATATTGTCATTTCTACGTTGCGGGCATCCTAGGCTTCACTCTAGGGCATTGCTCCACCACATCGAATAGCTACGGCCTTAGAAGTCAACGCCATAACTATGAAAAACAATATAAATACAATAGTTTTTCCATTGTATAAAATGAATAATTGCAAACAGTGTGGAGGTAATGGTCATTTCTACTTTCCGGGCAACCTAGGCTTCACTCTAGGGCGTTTCTCCGCCACATCGAATAGCTACGGCCTTAGAAGTCAACGTCTGAAGCATACAATATAACATAAATACAACAGTTTTTCCATCGTATAACAGGAATAATTGCAACCAGTGTGAAGGCTATGGTCATATCTAAGTTCCGGGCAACCTAGGCTTCACTCTAGGGCGTTGCTCCACCACATCGAATAGATAGGGCCTTAGAAGTCAATGCCAGAAGCATAAAAAAGAATATAAATACAACAGTTTTTCAACTGTATAATATGAATAATTGCAAACAGTGTGCAAGTAATGGTCATTTCTACGTTCCGGGCAAGCTAGGCTTCACTCTAGGGCGTTGGTCCACCAGATCCAATAGTTAGGGCCTAAGAAGACAACGCCAGGAGCACCAAATACAAAATAAATACAACAGTTTTTCCATCGTATAAAGCGAATAATTGCATCCAGTGTGCAAGTAATGGTCATTTCTACGATCCGGGCAACCTAGGCATCACTCTAGGGCGTTGTTCAACCAGAGAGAATAGTTAGGGCCTAAGAAGTCAACGCCTGAAGCATAAAATACAATATAAATACAACAGTTTTTCCATTGTATAAAACGAATTATTGCAACCAGTACGAAAGTTATGGTTATTCCTACGTTCAGGGCAACCTAGGCTTCACCCTAGGGCGTTTCTCCACTCAGATCGAATAGTTAGGGTCTATGAAGTCAACGCCAGAAGCATAAAATACGATATATGTACAACAGTCTTTCCATCGTATAAAACGAATAATTGCAACCAGTACGAAAGTTATGGTCATTTCAACGTTCCGGGCAATCTAGGCTTCTCTCTAGGGCGTTGCTCCACCAGATCGAATAGTTACGGCCTAAGAAGTCAACGCCAGAAGCATAAAATACAATATAAATACTACAGTTTTTCCCTTGTATAACAGAAGTAATTGCAACCAGTGTGAAAGCTATGGTCATATCTACGTTCCGGGCAACCTAGGCTTCACTCTAGGGCGTTGCTCCACCACATCGAATAGTTAGGGCCTTAGAAGTCAATGCCAGAAGCATAAAATACAATATAAATACAACAGTTTTTCCACTGTATAATATGAATAATTGCAAACAGTGTGGAAGTAATGGTCATTTCTACGTTCCGGGCAAGCTAGGCTTCACTCTAGGGCGTTGGTCCACCAGATCCAATAGTTAGGGCCTAAGAAGTCAACGCCAGGAGCACCAAATACAAGATAAATACAACAGTTTTTCCATCGTATAAAACGAATAATTGCATCCAGTGTGCAAGAAATGGTCAATTCTACGATCCGGGGAACCTAGGCATCACTCTACGGCGTTGTTCAACCAGAGCGAATAGCTAGGGCCTAAGAAGTCAACGCTTGAAGCATAAAATACATTATAAATACAACAGTTTTTCCATTGTATAAAACGAATAATTGCAACCAGCATGAAAGTTACGGTCATTTCTACGTTCCGGGCAACCTAGGCTTCACCCTAGGGCGTTGCTCCACCAGATCGAATAGTTAGGGCCTAAGAAGTCAACGACAGAAGCATAACATACAATAGAAATACACCAGTTTTTCCATCGTATAACAGGAATAATTGCAACCAGTGTGAAAGATATGGTCATTTCTACGATACGGGCAAGCTAGGCTTTACTCTAGGGCGTTGCTCCACCACATCGAATAGCTGCGGCCTTAGAAGTCAACGCCAGAAGCATAAAATACAATATAAATACAACAGTTTTTCCATCGTATAACAGGAATAATTGCAACCAGTGTGAAAGGCATGGTCATTTCTACGTTCCGGGCAACCTAGGCTTCACTCTAAGGCGTTGTTCCACCAAATCGAATAGCTACGGTCTTAGGAGTCAGCGCCAGAGGCATAAAACACAAAATAAATACAACAGTTTTTCCATCGTATATCAAGAGTAATTGCAACCAGTGTGAAAGTGATGTTCATTTCAGCATTCCGGGCAACCTAGGCTTCACTCTAGGGCCATGCTCCACCAGATCGAATAGTTAGGGCCTAAGAAGTCAACGCCAGAAGCATAAAATACAATATAAATACAACAGTTTTTCGCTTGTATAACAGGAATAATAGCAACCAGTGTGAAAGGTATGGTCATTTCTACGTTCCGGGCAACCTAGGCTTCACTCTAGGGCGTTGCTCCATCACATCGAATAGCTGCGGCCTTAGAAGTCAACGCCAGAAGCATAAAATACAATATAAATACAACACTTTTTCCATCGTATAACAGGAATAATTGCAACCAGTGTGAAAGTGATGGTCATTTCTACGTTCCGGGCAACCTAGGCTTCAGTCTAGGGCGTGGTTACCCCAGATCGAATAGTTAGGGCCTAAGAAACCTACGCCAGAAGCATAAAATACAATATAAATACCACAGTTTTTCCATCGTATAACAGGAATAATTGCAACCAGAGTGAAGGTAATGGGCATTTCTACGTTCCGTGCAACCTAGGCTTCCCTCTAGGGCGTTGGTCCACCAGTCCGAATAGTTAGGGCCTGAGAAAACAACTCCAGACGCATAAAATACAATATAAATACAACAGTCTTTCCACGGTATAAAACGAATAATTGCAACCAGTATGGAAGTTACGGTCATTTCTTCGTTCCGGGCAACCTAGGCTTCACCCTAGGGCGTTGCTCCACCAGATCGAATAGTCAGGGCCTAAGAAGTCAACGTCAGAAGCATAAAATACGATATATGTACAACAGTCTTCCCATCGTATAAAACGAATAATTGCAACCAGTCTGATAGTTATGGTCATTTCTACGTTCCGGGCAATCTAGGCTTCTCTCTAGGGTGTCGTTCCACCAGATTGAATAGTTAGGGTCTAAGAAGTCTACGCCAGAAGCATAAAATACAATACAAATACAACTGCTTTTCCATCGTATAACAGGAATAATTGCAACCAGTGTGAAAGGTATGGTCATTTCTACTTTCCGGGCAATCTAGGCTTCACTCTAGGGCGTTTCTCCACCACATCGAATAGCTGCGGCCTTAGAAGTCAACGCCAGAAGCATAAAACACAATATAGATAAAACAGTTTTTCAATCGTATAACAGGAATAATTGCAACAAGTATGAAAGCTATGGTCATTTATACGTTCCGGGCAACCTAGGCTTCACTCTAGGGCGTTGCTCAAACACATCGAATAGCTACGGCCCTAGAAGACAACGCCATAACTATAAAATACAATATAAATACAACAGTCTTTCCATCGTATAAAACGAATAATTGCAACCAGTCTGATAGTTATGGTCATTTCTACGTTCCGGGCAATCTAGGCTTCTCTCTAGGGCGTTTCTCCACCACATCCAATAGCTACGGCCTTAGAAGTCAACGTGTGAAGCATAAAATATAATATAAATACAACAGTTTTTCCATCGTATAACAGGAATAATTGCAACCAGTGTGAAAGGCATGGTCATTTCTACGTTCCGGGCAACCTAGACTTAACACTGAGGCATTGCTCCACCAGATCGAATACATAGGGCCTTAGAAGTCAACGCCAGAAGCATAAAGTACATTAAAACTCCAACAGTTTGTCCATCGTATAACAGGAATAATTGAAACCAGTGTGAAAGTAATGGTCATTTCTGCATTCCGGGCAACCTAGGCTTCACTCTAGGGCGTTGCTCCTCCAGATAGAATAGTTAGGGCCCAGGCAGTCAACGCCAGAAGCATAAATAACAATATAAATACAACAGTTTTTCCCGTGTATAACAGAAATAATTGCAACCAGTGTGAATGGTATGGTCATTTCTACGTTCCGGGCAACCTAGGCTTCACTCTAGGGCATTGCTCCACCACATCGAATAGCCACGGCCTTAGAAGTCAACGCCAGAAGCACAAAATAAAATAAAAATACAAGAGTTATTCCATCGTATAACAGGAGTAATTACAACCAGTGTGAAAGTAATGGGCATTTCTACGTTCCGTGCAACCTAGGCTTCACTCTAGGGCGTTGGTCCACCAGGCCGAATAGTTAGGGCCTAAGAAGTCAACGCCAGATTCATAAAATACAATAGAAATACAACAGTTTTTCCATCGTATAACAGGAATAATTGCAAACAGTGTGAAAGCTATGGTCATTTCTACGTTCCGGGCAACCTAGGCTTCAGTCTAGGGCGTGGTTCCCCCAGATCGGATAGTTAGGGCCTAAGAAGCCTACGCCAGAAGCATAAAATACAATATAAATACCACAGTTTTTCCATCGTATAACAGGAATAATTGCAACCAGAGTGAAGGTGATGGTCATTTCTCAGTTCCGGGCAACCTAGGCATCACTATCGAGCTTGCTCCACCAGATCGAATATCTAGGACCTTAGAAGTCAACGCCAGAAGCACAAAATAAAATAAAAATACAACAGTTATTCCATCGTATAACAGGAATAATTACCACCAGTGTGAAAGTAATGGGCATTTCTACGTTCCGTGCAACCTAGGCTTCCCTCTAGGGCGTTGGTCCGCCAGTCCGAATAGTTAGGGCCTTAGAAAACAACTCCAGACGCATAAAATACAATATAAATACAACAGTCTTTCCACGGTATAAAACGAATAATTGCAACCAGTATGAAAGTTATGGTTATTCCTACGGTCAGGGCAACCTAGGCTTCACCCTAGGGCGTTGCTCCACCAGATCGAATAGTTAGGGTCTATGAAGTCAACGCCAGAAGCATAAAATACGATACAAATACAATAGTTTTTCCATCGTATAGCAGGAATAATTGCAACCAGTGTGAAAGCTATGGTCATTTCTACGTTCCGGGCAACCTAGGCTTCACCCTAGGGCGTTGCTCCGCCATATCGAATAGTTAGGGCCTAGCAAGTCAACGCCAGAAGCATAAAATACAATATAAATACAACAGTTTTTCCCTTGTATAACAGGAATAATTGCAACCAGTGTGAAAGCTATGGTCATTTCTACGTTCCGGGCAACGTAGGCTTCACTCTAGGGCGTTGCTCCACCACATCGAATAGTTAGGGCCTTAGAAGTCAATGTCAGAAGCATAAAATGCCATATTAATACAACAGTTTTTCCGCTGTATGGTATGAGTATTTGCAAACAGTGTGGAAGTAATGGTCATTTCTACGTTCCGGGCACAATAGGCTTCACTCTAGGGCGTTGCGCAACCACATCGAATAGCTACGGCCCTAGAAGACAAGGCCATAACTATAAAATACAATATAAATAGAACAGTCTTTCCATCGTATAAAACGAATAATTGCAACCAGTCTGATAGTTATGGTCATTTCTACGTTCCGGGCAACCTAGGCTTCACCCTAGGGCGTTGCTCCGCCATATCGAATAGTTAGGGCCTAAGAAGTCAATGCCAGAAGCATAAAATACGATATATGTACAACAGTTTTTCCATCGTATAAAATGAGTAATTGCAACCAGTGTGAAAATAATGGCCATTCCTACGTTCCGGGCTTCCTAGACTTAACACTGAGGCATTGCTCCACCAGATCGAATACATAGGGCCTTAGAAGTCAAAGCCAGAAGCATAAAGTACATTAAAGCTCCAACAGTTTGTCCATCGTATAACAGGAATAATTGCCACGAGTGTGAAAGTGATGGTCATTTCTGCATTCCGGGCAACCTAGGCTTCACTCTAGGGCGTTGCTCCTCCAGATCGAATAGTTAGGGCCCAGGCAGTCAACGCCAGAAGCATAAAAAACAACATAAATACAACAGTTTTTCCCGTGTATAACAGGAATAATTGCAACCAGTGTGAAAGGTATGGTCATATCTACGTTCCGGGCAACCTAGGCTTCACCCTAGGGCGTTGCTCCACCAGACCGAATAGTTAGGGCCTAAGAAGTCAACGCCAGAAGCATAAAATACAATAGAAATACAACAGTTTTTCCATCGTATAACAGGAATAATTACAACCAGTGTGAAGGATATGGTCATTTCTACGATACGGGCAACCTAGGCTTCACTCTAGGGCGTTGCTCCTCCAGATAGAATAGTTAGGGCCCAGGCAGTCAACGCCAGAAGCATAAAAAACAATATAAATACAACAGTTTTTCCCGTGTATAACAGGAATAATTGCAACCAGTGTGAATGGTATGGTCATTTCTACGTTCCGGGCAACCTAGGCTTCACTCTAGGGCATTGCTCCACCACATCGAATAGCTACGGCCTTAGAAGTCAACGCCAGAAGCACAAAATAAAATATAAATACAAGAGTTATTCCACCGTCTAACAGGAATAATTACAACCAGTGTGAAAGTAATAGGCATTTCAACGTTCCGTGCAACCTAGGCTTCACACTAGGGCGTTGGTCCACCAGGCCGAATAGTTAGGGCCTTAAAAAACGACTCCAGACGCATAAAATACAATATAAATACAACAGTTTTTCCACGGTATAAAACGAATAATTGCAACCAATATGAAAGTTATGCTCATTTCTACGTTCCGGGCAACCTAGGCTTCACCCTAGGGCGTTGCTCCACCAGATCGAATAGTTAGGGCCTAAGAAGTCAACGCCAGAAGCATAAAATACAATACAAATACAACAGTTTTTCCATCGTATAAAACGAATAATTGCAACCAGTCTGATAGTTATGGTCATTTCTACGTTCCGGGCAACCTAGGCTTCTGTCTAGGGCGTTGCTCCACCAGATCGAATAGTTAGGGCCTAACAAGTCAACGACAGAAGCATAAAATACAATATAAATACAACAGCTTTACCATCGTATAACAGGAATAATTGCAACCAGTGTGAAAGATGTGGTCATTTCTACGATACGGGCAACCTAGGCTGCACTCTAGGGCGTCGTTCCACCACATCGAACAGATGCGGCCTTAGAAGTCAACGCCAGGAGCATAAAATGCCTTATAAATACAAAAGTTGTTCCACTGTATAATATGAATAATTGCAAACAGTGTGGAAGTAATGGTCATTTCTACGTACCGGGCAACCTAGGCTTCACACTAGGGCGTTCCTCAACCACGTCGGATAGCTACGGCGCTAGAAGACAACGCCATAACTATAAAATACAATATAAATACAACAGTCTATCCATCGTATAAAACGAATAATTGCAACCAGTCTGATAGTTATGGTCATTTCTACGTTCCGGGCAACCTAGGCTTCACTCTGGGGCGTCGTTCCACCAGATGGAATAGCTACGGCCTTAGGAGTCAACGCCAGAGGCATAAAATACAAAATAAATACAACAGTTTTTCCATCGTATAACAAGAATAATTGCAACCAGTGTGAAAGTGATGGTCATTTCAGCATTCCGGGCAACCTAGGCTTCACTCTAGGGCGTTGGTCCACCAGGCCGAATAGTTAGGGCCTAAGAAGTCAACGCCAGATTCATAAAATACAATAGAAATACAACAGTTTTTCCCTTGTATAACAGGAATAATTGCAACCAGTGTGAAAGCTATGGTCATTTCTACGTTCCGGGCAACCTAGGCTTCACTCTAGGGCGTTGCTCCACCACATCGAATAGCTGCTGCCTTAGAAGTCAACGCCAGAAGCATAAAATACAATATGAATACAACACTTTTTCCATCGTATAGCAGGAATAATTGCAACCAGTGTGAAAGTGATGGTCATTTCTACGTTCCGGGCAACCTAGGCTTCAGTCTAGGGCGTGGTTCCCCCAGATCGAATAGTTAGGGCCTAAGAAGCCTACGCCAGAAGCATAAAATACAATCTAAATACCACAGTTTTTCCATCGTATGACAGGAATAATTGCAACCAGAGTGAAGGTGATGGTCATTTCTCAGTTCCGGGCAACCTAGGCCTCACTATCGAGCGTTACTCCACCAGATCGAATAGCTAGGACCTTAGAAGTCAACGCCAGAAGCTCAAAACAAAATAAAAATACAACAGTTATTCCATCGTATAACAGGAATAATTACAACCAGTGTGAAAGTAATGGGCATTTCTACGTTCCGTGCAACCTAGGCTTCACTCTAGGGCGTTGGTCCACCAGGCCGAATAGTTAGGGCCTTAGAAAACAACTCCAGACGCATAAAATACAATACAAATACAACAGTTCTTCCATCGTATAACAGGAATAATTGCAATCAGTGTGAAAGATATGGTCATTTCTACGATACGGGCAACCTAGGCTTCACGCTAGAGCGTCGTTCCACCAGATCGAATAGTTAGGGCCTAACAAGTCTACGCCAGAAGCATAAAATACAATACAAATACAACAGTTTTTCAATCTTATAACAGGAATAATTGCAAACAGTGTGAAAGATATGGTCATTTCTACGTTGCGAGCATCCTAGGCTTCACTCTAGGGCATTGCTCCACCACATCGAATAGCTACGGCCTTAGAAGTCAACGCCATAACTATAAAAAACAATATAAATACAACAGTTTTTCCGCTGTATAAAATGAATAATTGCAACCAGTATGAAAGTTACGGTCATTTCTACGTTCCGGGCAACCTAGGCTTCACCCTAGGGCGTTGCTCCACCAGATCGAATAGTTAGGGCCTAAGAAGTCAACGTCAGGAGCATAAAATACAATACAAATACAACAGTTTTTCCATCGTATAACAGGAATAATTGCAACCAGTGTGAAAGATATGGTCATTTCTACGATACGGGCAACCTAGGCTTCACGCTAGAGCGTCGTTCCACCAGATCGAATAGTTAGGCCCTAAGAAGTCTACGCCAGAAGCATAAAATACAATACAAATACAACAGTTTTTCAATCTTATAACAGGAATAATTGCAAACAGTGTGAAAGATATGGTCATTTCTACGTTGCGAGCATCCTAGGCTTCACTCTAGGGCATTGCTCCACCACATCGAATAGCTACGGCCTTAGAAGTCAACGCCATAACTATAAAAAACAATATAAATACAACAGTTTTTCCACTGTATAAAATGAATAATTGCAAACAGTGTGGAGGTAATGGTCATTTCTACCTTCCGGGCAACCTAGGCTTCACTCTAGGGCGTTTCTCCACCACATCGAATAGCTACTGCCTTAGAAGTCAACGTCTGAAGCATAAAATATAATATAAATATAACAGTTTTTCCAACGTATAAAACGTATAATTGCAACCAGTATGAATGTTATGGTCATTCCTACGTTCCGGGCAGCCTAGGCTTCACTCTAGGGCGTTGGTCCACCACATCCAATAGCTAGGGCCTAAGAAGTCAACGCCAGGAGCACCAAATACAAAATAAATACAACAGCTTTTCCATCGTATAAAACGAATAATTGCAACAAGTATGAAAGCTATGGTCATTTATACGTTCCGGGCAACCTAGGCTTCACTCTAGGGCGTTGCTCAACCACATCGAATAGCTACGGCCCTAGAAGACAACGCCATAACTATAAAATACAATATAAATACAACAGTCTTTCCATCGTTTAAAACGAATAATTGCAACCAGTCTGATAGTTATGGTCATTTCTACGTTCCGGGCAACCTAGGCTTCTCTCTAGGGCGTTGTTCCACCACATCGAATTGCTACGGCCTTAGGAGTCAACGCCAGAGGCATAAAATACAAAATAAATACAACAGTTTTTCCTTCGTATAACAAGAATAATTGCAACCAGTGTGAAAGTGATGGTCATTTCAGCATTCCGGGCAACCTAGGCTTCACTCTAGGGCCATGCTCCACCAGATCGAATATTTAGGGCCTAAGAAGTCAACGCCAGAAGCATAAAATACAATATAAATACAACAGTTTTTCCCTTGTATAACAGGAATAATTGCAACCAGTGTGAAAGCTATGGTCATTTCTACGTTCCGGGCAACCTAGGCTTCACTCTAGGGCGTTGCTCAACCACATCGAATAGCTACGGCCCTAGAAGACAACGCCATAACTATAAAATACAATATAAATACAACAGTCTTTCCATCGTTTAAAACGAATAATTGCAACCAGTCTGATAGTTATGGTCATTTCTACGTTCCGGGCAACCTAGGCTTCTCTCTAGGGCGTTGTTCCACCACATCGAATTGCTACGGCCTTAGGAGTCAACGCCAGAGGCATAAAATACAAAATAAATACAACAATTTTTCCTTCGTATAACAAGAATAATTGCAACAAGTATGAAAGCTATGGTCATTCCTACGTTCCGGGCAACCTAGGCTTCACTCTAGGGCGTTGCTCCACCACATCGAATAGTTAGGGCCGTAGAAGTCAATGCCAGAAGCATAAAATGCCATATAAATACAATAGTTTTTCCACTGTATGATATGAATAATTGCAAACAGTGTGGAAGTAATGGTCATTTCTACGTTCCGGACAACCTAGGCTTCACTCTAGGGCATTGCTCCACCACATCGAATAGCTACGGCCTTAGAAGTCAACGCCATAACTATAAAAAACAATATAAATACAACAGTTTTTCCTCTGTATAAAATGAATAATTGCAAACAGTGTGGAGGTAATGGTCATTTCTACCTTCCGGGCAACCTAGGCTTCACTCTAGGGCGTTTCTCCACCACATCGAATAGCTACTGCCTTAGAAGTCAACGTCTGAAGCATAAAATATAATATAAATACAACAGTTTTTCCATCGTATAAAACGTATAATTGCAACCAGTATGAATGGTATGGTCATTCCTACGTTCCGGGCAACCTAGGCTTCACTCTAGGGCGTTGGTCCACCAGATCCAATAGCTAGGGCCTAAGAAGTCAACGCCAGGAGCACCAAATACAAAATAAATACAACAGCTTTTCCATCGTATAAAACGAATAATTGCAACAAGTATGAAAGCTATGGTCATTTATACGTTCCGGGCAACCTAGGCTTCACTCTAGGGCGTTGCTCAACCACATCGAATAGCTACGGCCCTAGAAGACCACGCCATAACTATAAAATCCAATATAAATACAACAGTCTTTCCATCGTATAAAACGAATAATTGCAACCAGTCTGATAGTTATGGTCATTTCTACGTTCCGGGCAATCTAGGCTTCTCTCTAGGGCGTTGCTCCACCAGATCGAATAGTTAGGGCCTAACAAGTCAACGCCAGAAGCATAAAATACAATATAAATACAACTGCTTTACCATCGTATAACAGGAATAATTGCAACCAGTGTGAAAGATGTGGTCATTTCTACGATACGGGCAACCTAGGCTGCACTCTAGGGCGTCGTTCCACCACATCGAATAGCTGCGGCCTTAGAAGTCAACGCCAGAAGCATAAAATACAATACAGATACAACAGTTTTTCAACCTTATAACAGGAATAATTGCAAACAGTGTGAAACATATGGTCATTTCTACGTTGCGAGCATCCTAGGCTTCACTCTAGGGCATTGCTCCACCACATCGAATAGCTACGGCCTTAGAAGTCAACGCAATAACTATAAAAAACAATATAAATACAACAGTTTTTCCACTGTATAAAATGAATAATTGCAAACAGTGTGGAGGTAATGGTCATTTCTACCTTCCGGGCAACCTAGGCTTCACTCTAGGGCGTTGTTCCACCACATCGAATAGCCACGGCCCTAGAAGACAACGCCATAACTATAAAATACAATATAAATACAACAGTCTTTCCATCGTGTAAAACGAATAATTGCAACCAGTCTGATAGTTATGGTCATTTCTACGTTCCGGGCAATCTAGGCTTCTCTCTAGGGCCTTTCTCCACCACATCGAATAGCTACGGCCTTAGAAGTCAACGTCTGAAGCATAAAATATAATATAAATACAACAGTTTTTCCATCGTATAACAGGAATAATTGCAACCAGTGTGAAAGACATGGTCATTTCTACGTTCCGGGCAACCTAGGCTTCACTCTAGGGCGTTGTTCCACCACATCGAATAGCTACGGCCTTAGGAGTCAACGCCAGAGGCATAAAATACAAAATAAATACAACAGTTTTTCCATCGTATAACAAGAATAATTGCAACCAGTGTGAGAGTGATGGTCATTTCAGCCTTCCGGGCAACCTAGGCTTCACTCTAGGGCCATGCTCCACCAGATCGAATAGTTAGGGCCTAAGAAGTCAACGCCAGAAGCATAAATTACAATATAAATACCACAGTTTTTCCATCGTATAACAGGAATAATTGCAACCAGTGTGAGAGTGATGGTCATTTCAGCCTTCCGGGCAACCTAGGCTTCACTCTAGGGCCATGCTCCACCAGATCGAATAGTTAGGGCCTAAGAAGTCAACGCCAGAAGCATAAATTACAATATAAATACCACAGTTTTTCCATCGTATAACAGGAATAATTGCAACCAGAGTGAAGGTGATGGTCATTTCTCAGTTCCGGGCAACCTAGGCTTCACTATCGAGCGTTGCTCCACCAGATCGAATAGCTAGGACCTTAGAAGTCAACGCCAGAAGCACAAAATAAAATAAAAATACAACAGTTATTCCATCGTATAACAGGAATAATTACCACCAGTGTGAAAGTAATGGGCATTTCTACGTTCCGTGCAACCTAGGCTTCACTCTAGGGCGTTGCTCCACCAGATCGAATAGCTAGGGCCTAAGAAGTCAACGCCAGAAGCATAAAATACAATACAAATACAACAGTTTTTCAATCTTATAACAGGAATAATTGCAAACAGTGTGAAAGATATGGTCATTTCTACGTTGCGAGCATCCTAGGCTTCACTCTAGGGCATTGCTCCACCACATCGAATAGCTACGGCCTTAGAAGTCAACGCCATAACTATAAAAAACAATACAAATACAACAGTTTTTCCGCTGTATAAAATGAATAATTGCAACCAGTATGAAAGTTACGGTCATTTCTACGTTCCGGGCAACCTAGGCTTCACCCTAGGGCGTTGCTCCACCAGATCGAATAGTTAGGGCCTAAGAAGTCAACGTCAGGAGCATAAAATACAATACAAATACAACAGTTTTTCCATCGTATAACAGGAATAATTGCAACCAGTGTGAAAGATATGGTCATTTCTACGATACGGGCAACCTAGGCTTCACGCTAGAGCGTCATTCCACCAGATCGAATAGTTAGGCCCTAAGAAGTCTACGCCAGAAGCATAAAATACAATACAAATACAACAGTTTTTCAATCTTATAACAGGAATAATTGCAAACAGTGTGAAAGATATGGTCATTTCTACGTTGCGAGCATCCTAGGCTTCACTCTAGGGCATTGCTCCACCACATCGAATAGCTACGGCCTTAGAAGTCAACGCCATAACTATAAAAAACAATATAAATACAACAGTTTTTCCACTGTATAAAATGAATAATTGCAAACAGTGTGGAGGTAATGGTCATTTCTACCTTCCGGGCAACCTAGGCTTCACTCTAGGGCGTTTCTCCACCACATCGAATAGCTACTGCCTTAGAAGTCAACGTCTGAAGCATAAAATATAATATAAATATAACAGTTTTTCCAACGTATAAAACGTATAATTGCAACCAGTATGAATGTTATGGTCATTCCTACGTTCCGGGCAGCCTAGGCTTCACTCTAGGGCGTTGGTCCACCACATCCAATAGCTAGGGCCTAAGAAGTCAACGCCAGGAGCACCAAATACAAAATAAATACAACAGCTTTTCCATCGTATAAAACGAATAATTGCAACAAGTATGAAAGCTATGGTCATTTATACGTTCCGGGCAACCTAGGCTTCACTCTAGGGCGTTGCTCAACCACATCGAATAGCTACGGCCCTAGAAGACAACGCCATAACTATAAAATACAATATAAATACAACAGTCTTTCCATCGTTTAAAACGAATAATTGCAACCAGTCTGATAGTTATGGTCATTTCTACGTTCCGGGCAACCTAGGCTTCTCTCTAGGGCGTTGTTCCACCACATCGAATTGCTACGGCCTTAGGAGTCAACGCCAGAGGCATAAAATACAAAATAAATACAACAGTTTTTCCTTCGTATAACAAGAATAATTGCAACCAGTGTGAAAGTGATGGTCATTTCAGCATTCCGGGCAACCTAGGCTTCACTCTAGGGCCATGCTCCACCAGATCGAATAGTTAGGGCCTAAGAAGTCAACGCCAGAAGCATAAAATACAATATAAATACAACAGTTTTTCCCTTGTATAACAGGAATAATTGCAACCAGTGTGAAAGCTATGGTCATTTCTACGTTCCGGGCAACCTAGGCTTCACTCTAGGGCGTTGCTCAACCACATCGAATAGCTACGGCCCTAGAAGACAACGCCATAACTATAAAATACAATATAAATACAACAGTCTTTCCATCGTTTAAAACGAATAATTGCAACCAGTCTGATAGTTATGGTCATTTCTACGTTCCGGGCAACCTAGGCTTCTCTCTAGGGCGTTGTTCCACCACATCGAATTGCTACGGCCTTAGGAGTCAACGCCAGAGGCATAAAATACAAAATAAATACAACAATTTTGCCTTCGTATAACAAGAATAATTGCAACAAGTATGAAAGCTATGGTCATTCCTACGTTCCGGGCAACCTAGGCTTCACTCTAGGGCGTTGCTCCACCACATCGAATAGTTAGGGCCGTAGAAGTCAATGCCAGAAGCATAAAATGCCATATAAATACAATAGTTTTACCACTGTATGATATGAATAATTGCAAACAGTGTGGAAGTAATGGTCATTTCTACGTTCCGGACAACCTAGGCTTCACTCTAGGGCATTGCTCCACCACATCGAATAGCTACGGCCTTAGAAGTCAACGCCATAACTATAAAAAACAATATAAATACAACAGTTTTTCCTCTGTATAAAATGAATAATTGCAAACAGTGTGGAGGTAATGGTCATTTCTACCTTCCGGGCAACCTAGGCTTCACTCTAGGGCGTTTCTCCACCACATCGAATAGCTACTGCCTTAGAAGTCAACGTCTGAAGCATAAAATATAATATAAATACAACAGTTTTTCCATCGTATAAAACGTATAATTGCAACCAGTATGAATGGTATGGTCATTCCTACGTTCCGGGCAACCTAGGCTTCACTCTAGGGCGTTGGTCCACCAGATCCAATAGCTAGGGCCTAAGAAGTCAACGCCAGGAGCACCAAATACAAAATAAATACAACAGCTTTTCCATCGTATAAAACGAATAATTGCAACAAGTATGAAAGCTATGGTCATTTATACGTTCCGGGCAACCTAGGCTTCACTCTAGGGCGTTGCTCAACCACATCGAATAGCTACGGCCCTAGAAGACCACGCCATAACTATAAAATACAATATAAATACAACAGTCTTTCCATCGTATAAAACGAATAATTGCAACCAGTCTGATAGTTATGGTCATTTCTACGTTCCGGGCAATCTAGGCTTCTCTCTAGGGCGTTGCTCCACCAGATCGAATAGTTAGGGCCTAACAAGTCAACGCCAGAAGCATAAAATACAATATAAATACAACTGCTTTACCATCGTATAACAGGAATAATTGCAACCAGTGTGAAAGATGTGGTCATTTCTACGATACGGGCAACCTAGGCTGCACTCTAGGGCGTCGTTCCACCACATCGAATAGCTGCGGCCTTAGAAGTCAACGCCAGAAGCATAAAATACAATACAGATACAACAGTTTTTCAACCTTATAACAGGAATAATTGCAAACAGTGTGAACGATATGGTCATTTCTACGTTGCGAGCATCCTAGGCTTCACTCTAGGGCATTGCTCCACCACATCGAATAGCTACGGCCTTAGAAGTCAACGCAATAACTATAAAAAACAATATAAATACAACAGTTTTTCCACTGTATAAAATGAATAATTGCAAACAGTGTGGAGGTAATGGTCATTTCTACCTTCCGGGCAACCTAGGCTTCACTCTAGGGCGTTGTTCCACCACATCGAATAGCCACGGCCTTCGGAGTCAACGCCAGAGGCATAAAATACAAAATAAATACAACAGTTTTTCCATCGAATAACAAGAATAATTGCAACCAGTGTGAAAATGATGGTCATTTCAGCATTCCGGGCAACCTAGGCTTCACTCTAGGGCCATGCTCCACCAGATCGAATAGTTGGGGCCTAAGAAGTCAACGCCAGAAGCATAAAATACAATATAAATACAACAGTTTTTCCCTTGTATAACAGGAATAATTGCAACCAGTGTGAAAGCTATGGTCATTTCTACGTTCCGGGCAACCTAGGCTTCACTCTAGGGCGTTGCTCCACCACTTCGAATAGCTGCGGCCTTAGAAGTCAACGCCAGAAGCATAAAATACAATATAAATGCAACACTTTTTCCATCGTATAACAGGAATAATTGCAACCGGTGTGAAAGTGATGGTCATTTCTACGTTCCGGGCAACCTAGGCTTCACTCTAGGGCGTTTCTCCACCACATCGAATAGCTACTGCCTTAGAAGTCAACGTCTGAAGCATAAAATATAATATAAATACAACAGTTTTTCCATCGTATAAAACGTATAATTGCAACCAGTATGAATGTTATGGTCATTCCTACGTTCCGGGCAACCTAGGCTTCACTCTAGGGCGTTGGTCCACCAGATCCAATAGCTAGGGCCTAAGAAGTCAACGCCAGGAGCACCAAATACAAAATAAATACAACAGCTTGTCTATCGTATAAAACGAATTATTGCAACAAGTATGAAAGCTATGGTCATTTATACGTTCCGGGCAACCTAGGCTTCACTCTAGGGCGTTGCTCAACCACATCGAATAGCTACGGCCCTAGAAGACAACGCCATAACTATAAAATCCAATATAAATACAACTGTCTTTCCATCGTATAAAACGAATAATTGCAACCAGTCTGATAGTTATGGTCATTTCTACGTTCCGGGCAATCTAGGCTTCTCTCTAGGGCGTTGCTCCACCAGATCGAATAGCTAGGGCCTAAGAAGTCAACGCCAGGAGCACCAAATACAAAATAAATACAACAGCTTGTCTATCGTATAAAACGAATTATTGCAACAAGTATGAAAGCTATGGTCATTCCTACGTTCCGGGCAACCTAGGCTTCACTCTAGGGCGTTGCTCCACCACATCGAATAGTTAGGGCCGTAGAAGTCAATGCCAGAAGCATTAAATGCCATATAAATACAATAGTTTTTCCACTGTATGATATGAATAATTGCAAACAGTGTGGAAGTAATGGTCATTTCTACGTTCCGGGCAACCTAGGCTTCACTCTAGGGCGTTGCTCCACCACATCGAATAGCTGCGGCCTTAGAAGTCAACGCCAGAAGCATAAAATACAATATAAATACCACAGTTTTTCCATCGTATAACAGGAATAATTGCAACCAGAGTGAAGGTGATGGTCATTTCTCAGTTCCGGACAACCTAGGCTTCACTATCGAGCGTTGCTCCACCAGATCGAATAGCTAGGACCTTAGAAGTCAACGCCAGAAGCACAAAATAAAATAAAAATACAACAGTTATTCCATCGTATAACAGGAATAATTACCACCAGTGTGAAAGCAATGGGCATTTCTACGTTCCGGGTAACCTAGGCTTGACTCTAGGGCGTTGGTCCACCAGATACAATAGCTAGGGCCTAAGAAGTCAACGCCAGGAGCACCAAATACAAAATAAATACAACAGCTATTCCATCGTATAAAACGAATAATTGCAACAAGTATGAAAGCTATGGTCAGTTATACGTTCCGGGCAACCTAGGGTTCACCCTAGGGCGTTGCTCAACCACATCGAATAGATACGGCCCTAGAAGACAACGCCATAACCATAAAATACAATATAAATACAACAGTCTTTCCATCGTATAAAACGAATAATAGCAACCAGTCTGATAGTTATGGTCATTTCTACGTTCCGGGCAATCTAGGCTTCTGTCTAGGGCGTTGCTCCACCAGATCGAATAGTTAGGGCCTAACAAGTCAACGCCAGAAGCATAAAGTACAATATAAATACAACAGCTTTACCATCGTATAACAGGAATAATTGCAACCAGTGTGAAAGGTATGGTCATTTCTAGGTTCGGGCAACCTAGGCTTCACTCTAGGTCGTTGCTCCACCACACTGAATAGTTGCGGCCTTAGGAGCCAACGCCAGAAGCATAAAATACAATATAAATACAACAGTTTTTCGATCGTATAACAGGAATAATTGCAAACAGTGTTAAAGATATAGTCATTTCTACGTTGCGGGCATCCTAGGCTTCACTCTAGGGCATTGCTCCACCACATCGAATAGCTACGGCCTTAGAAGCCAACGCCTGAAGCATAAAATATAATATAAGTTCAACAGTTTTTCAATCGTATAACAGGAATAATTGCAAACAGTGTGAAAGCTATGGTCATTTCTATGTTCCGGGCAACCTAGGCTTCACTCTAGGGCGTTGCTCCACCACTTCGAATAGTTAGTCCCTTAGAAGTCAATGCCAGAAGCATAAAATGCCATGTAAATACCACAGTTTTTCCACTGTATGATATGAATAATTGCAAACAGTGTGGAAGTTATGGTCATTTCTACGTTCCGGGCAACCTAGGCTTCACTCTAGGGCGTTGTTCCACCACATCGAATAGCTACGGCCTTAGGAGTCAACGCCAGGGGCATAAAATACAAAATAAATACAACAGTTTTTCCATCGTATAACAAGAATAATTGCAACCAGTGTGAAAGTGATGGTCATTTCATCATTCCGGGCAACCTAGGCTCCACTCTAGGGCCATGCTCCACCAGATCGAATAGTTAGGGCCTAAGAAGTCAACGCCAGAAGCATAAAATACAATATAAATACAACAGTTTTTCCCTCGTATAACAGGAATAATTGCAACCAGTGTGAAAGCTATGGTCATTTCTACGTTCCGGGCAACCTAGGCTTCACTCTAGGGCGTTGCTCCACCACATCGAATAGCTGCGGCCTTAGGAGTCAACGCCAGAAGCATAAAATACAATATAAATACAACACTTTTTCCATCGTATAACAGGAATAATTGCAACCAGTGTGAAAGTGATGGTCATTTCTACGTTCCGGGCAACCTAGGCTTCAGTCTAGGGCGTGGTTCCCCCAGATCGAATAGCTAGGGCCTAAGAAGCCTAAGCCAGAAGCATAAAATACAATATAAATACCACAGTTTTTCCATCGTATAACAGGAATAATTGCAACCAGAGTGAAGGTGATGGTCATTTCTCAGTTCCGGGCAACCTAGGCTTCACTATCGAGCGTTGCTCCACCAGATCGAATAGCTAGGACCTTAGAAGTCAACGCCAGAAGCACAAAATAAAATATAAATACAACAGTTATTCCATCGTATAACAGGAATAATTACCACCAGTGTGAAAGTAATGGGCATTTCTACGTTCCGGGCAACCTAGGCTTCATTCTAGGGCGTTGGTCCACCAGATCCAATAGCTAGGGCCTAAGAAGTCAACGCCAGGAGCACCAAATACAAAATAAATACAACAGCTATTCCATCGTATAAAACGAATAATTGCAACAAGTATGAAAGCTATGGTCATTTATACGTTCCGGGCAACCTAGGCTTCACTCTAGGGCGTTGCTCAACCACATCGAATAGCTACGGCCCTAGAAGACAACGCCATAACTATAAAATACAATATAAATACAACAGTCTTTCCATCGTATAAAACGAATAATAGCAACCAGTCTGATAGTTATGGTCATTTCTACGTTCCGGGCAATCTAGGCTTCTGTCTAGGGCGTTGCTCCACCAGATCGAATAGTTAGGACCTAAGAAGTCAACGCCAGAAGCATAAAATACAATATAAATACAACAGCTTTACCATCGTATAACAGGAATAATTACCACCAGTGTGAAAGTAATGGGCATTTCTACGTTCCGTGCAACCTAGGCTTCACTCTAGGGCGTTGGTCCACCAGGCCGAATAGTTAGGGCCCTAGAAAACAACTCCAGACGCATAAAATACAATATAAATACAACAGTCTTTCCACGGTATAAAACGAATAATTGCAACCAGTATGAAAGTTACAGTCATTTCTACGTTCCGGGCAACCTAGGCTTCACCCTAGGGCGTTGCTCCACCAGATCGAATAGTTAGGGCCTAAGAAGTCAACGCCAGAAGCATAAAATACAATCCAAATACAACAGTTTTTCCATCGTATAACAGGAAAAATTGCATCCAGTGTGAAAGATATGGTCATTTCTACGATACGGGCAACCTAGGCTTCACGCTAGAGCGTCGTTCCACCAGATCGTATAGTTAGGGCCTAAGAAGTCTACGCCAGAAACATAAAATACAATACAGATAGAACAGTTTTTCAACCTTATAACAGGAATAATTGCAAACAGTGTGAAAGATATGGTCATTTCTACGTTGCGAGCATCCTAGGCTTCACTCTAGGGCATTGCTCCACCACATCGAATAGCTACGGCCTTAGAAGTCAACGCCATAACTATAAAAAACATTATAAATACAACAGTTTTTCCACTGTATAAAATGAATAATTGCAAACAGTGTGGAGGTAATGGTCATTTTTACCTTCCGGGCAACCTAGCCTTCACTCTAGGGCGTTTCTCCACCACATCGAATAGCTACTGCCTTAGAAGTCAACGTCTGAAGCATAAAATATAATATAAATACAACAGTTTTTCCATCGTTTAAAACGTATAATTGCAACCAGTATGAATGTTATGGTCATTCCTATGTTCCGGGCAACCTAGGCTTCACTCTAGGGCGTTGGTCCACCAGATCCAATAGCTAGGGCCTAAGAAGTCAACGCCAGGATCACCAAATACAAAATAAATACAACAGCTTTTCCATCGTATAACACGAATAATTGCAACATGTATGAAAGCTATGGTCATTTATACGTTCCGGGAAACCTAGGCTTCACTCTAGGGCGTTGGTCCACCAGATCCAATAGCTAGGGCCTAAGAAGTCAACGCCAGGAGCACCAAATACAAAATAAATACAACAGCTATTCCATCGTATAAAACGAATAATTGCAACAAGTATGAAAGCTATGGTCATTTATACGTTCCGGGCAACCTAGGCTTCACTCTAGGGCATTGCTCCACCACATCGAATAGCTACGGCCTTAGAAGTCAACGCCAGAAGCACAAAATAATATAAAAATACAAGAGTTATTCCATCGTATAACAGGAATAATTACAACCAGTGTGAAAGTAATGGGCATTTCTACGTTCCGTGCAACCTAGGCTTCACTCTAGGGCGTTGGTCCACCAGGCCGAATAGTTAGGGCCTAAGAAGTCAACGCCAGAAGCATAAAATACAATAGAAATACAACAGTTTTTCCATCGTATAACAGGAATAATTACAACCAGTGTGAAGGATATGGTCATTTCTACGATACGGGCAACCTAGGCTTCACTCTAGGGCTTTGATCCTCCAGATAGAATAGTTAGGGCCCAGGCAGTCAACGCCAGAAGCATAAAAAACAATATAAATACAACAGTTTTTCCATCGTTTAAAACGTATAATTGCAACCAGTATGAATGTTATGGTCATTCCTACGTTCCGGGAAACCTAGGCTTCACTCTAGGGCGTTGCTCCACCACATCGAATAGTTAGTCCCTTAGAAGTCAATGCCAGAAGCATAAAATGCCATATAAATACCACAGTTTTTCCACCGTATGATATGAATAATTGCAAACAGTGTGGAAGTAATTGTCATTTCTACGTTCCGGGCAACCTAGGCTTCACTCTAGGGCTTCGTTCCACAACATCGAATAGCTACGGCCTTAGGAGTCAACGCCAGAGGCATAAAATACAAAATAAATACAACAGTTTTTCCATCGTATAACAAGAATAATTGCAACCAGTGTGAAAGTAATGGTCATTTCAGCATTCCGGGCAACCTAGGCTTCACTCTAGGGCCATGCTCCACCAGATCGAATAGTTAGGGCCTAAGAAGTCAACGCCAGGAGCACCAAATACAAAATAAATACAACAGCTATTCCATCGTATAAAACGAATAATTGCAACAAGTATGAAAGCTATGGTCATTTATACGTTCCGGGCAACCTAGGCTTCACTCTAGGGCGTTGCTCAACTTCATCGAATAGCTACGGCCCTAGAAGACAACGCCATAACTATAAAATACAATATAAATACAACAGTCTTTCCATCGTATAAAACGAATAATTGCAACCAGTCTGATAGTTATGGTCATTTCTACGTTCAGGGCAATCTAGGCTTCTGTCTAGGGCGTTGCTCCACGAGATCGAACAGTTAGGGCCCAACAAGTCAACGCCAGAAGCATAAAATACAATATAAATACAACAGCTTTACCATCGTATAACAGGAATAATTGCAACCAGTGTGAAATATATGGTCATTCCTACGATACGGGCAACCTAGGCTGCACTCTAGGGCGTCGTTGCACCACATCGAATAGCTGCGGCCTTAGAAGTCAACGCCAGAAGCATAAAATGCCATATAAATACAACAGTTGTTCCACTGTATAATATGAGTAATTGCAAAGAGTGTGGAAGTAATGGTCATTTCTACGTACCGGGCAACCTAGGCTTCACACTAGGGCGTTGCTCAACCGCATGGGATAGCTACGGCCCTAGAAGACAACGCCATAACTATAAAATACAATATAAATACAACAGTCTATCCATCGTATAAAACGAATAATTGCAACCAGTCTGATAGTTATGGTCATTTCTACGTTCAGGGCAACCTAGGCTTCACCCTAGGGCGTTGCTCCACCAGATCGAATAGTTAGGGCCTAAGAAGTCAATGCCAGAAGCATAAAATACGATATATGTACAACAGTTTTTCCATCGCATAAAATGAGTAATTGCAACCAGTATGAAAGGTATGGTCATTTCTACGTTCGGGCAACCTAGGCTTCACTCTAGGGCGTTGCTCCACCACATCGAATAGCTGCGGCCTTAGAAGCCAACGCCAGAAGCATAAAATACATTATAAATACAACAGTTTTTCAATCGTATAACAGGAATAATTGCAAACAGTGTGAAAGCTATGGTCATTTCTATGTTCCGGGCAACCTAGGCTTCACTCTAGGGCGTTGCTCCACCACTTCGAATAGTTAGTCCCTTAGAAGTCAATGCCAGGAGCATAAAATGCCATGTAAATACCACAGTTTTTCCACTGTATGATATGAATAATTGCAAACAGTGTGGAAGTTATGGTCATTTCTACGTTCCGGGCAACCTAGGCTTCACTCTAGGGCGTTGTTCCACCACATCGAATAGCTACGGCCTTAGGAGTCAACGCCAGGGGCATAAAATACAAAATAAATACAACAGTTTTTCCATCGTATAACAAGAATAATTGCAACCAGTGTGAAAGTGATGGTCATTTCATCATTCCGGGCAACCTAGGCTCCACTCTAGGGCCATGCTCCACCAGATCGAATAGTTAGGGCCTAAGAAGTCAACGCCAGAAGCATAAAATACAATATAAATACAACAGTTTTTCCCTCGTATAACAGGAATAATTGCAACCAGTGTGAAAGCTATGGTCATTTCTACGTTCCGGGCAACCTAGGCTTCACTCTAGGGCGTTGCTCCACCACATCGAATAGCTGCGGCCTTAGGAGTCAACGCCAGAAGCATAAAATACAATATAAATACAACACTTTTTCCATCGTATAACAGGAATAATTGCAACCAGTGTGAAAGTGATGGTAATTTCTACGTTCCGGGCAACCTAGGCTTCAGTCTAGGGCGTGGTTCCCCCAGATCGAATAGCTAGGGCCTAAGAAGCCTAAGCCAGAAGCATAAAATACAATATAAATACCACAGTTTTTCCATCGTATAACAGGAATAATTGCAACCAGAGTGAAGGTGATGGTCATTTCTCAGTTCCGGGCAACCTAGGCTTCACTATCGAGCGTTGCTCCACCAGATCGAATAGCTAGGACCTTAGAAGTCAACGCCAGAAGCACAAAATAAAATATAAATACAACAGTTATTCCATCGTATAACAGGAATAATTACCACCAGTGTGAAAGTAATGGGCATTTCTACGTTCCGGGCAACCTAGGCTTCATTCTAGGGCGTTGGTCCACCAGATCCAATAGCTAGGGCCTAAGAAGTCAACGCCAGGAGCACCAAATACAAAATAAATACAACAGCTATTCCATCGTATAAAACGAATAATTGCAACAAGTATGAAAGCTATGGTCATTTATACGTTCCGGGCAACCTAGGCTTCACTCTAGGGCGTTGCTCAACCACATCGAATAGCTACGGCCCTAGAAGACAACGCCATAACTATAAAATACAATATAAATACAACAGTCTTTCCATCGTAAAAAACGAATAATAGCAACCAGTCTGATAGTTATGGTCATTTCTACGTTCCGGGCAATCTAGGCTTCTGTCTAGGGCGTTGCTCCACCAGATCGAATAGTTAGGACCTAAGAAGTCAACGCCAGAAGCATAAAATACAATATAAATACAACAGCTTTACCATTATATAACAGGAATAATTACCACCAGTGTGAAAGTAATGGGCATTTCTACGTTCCGTGCAACCTAGGCTTCACTCTAGGGCGTTGGTCCACCAGATCGAATAGTTAGGGCCTAAGAAGTCAACGCCAGAAGCATAAAATACAATCCAAATACAACAGTTTTTCCATCGTATAACAGGAAAAATTGCATCCAGTGTGAAAGATATGGTCATTTCTACGACACGGGCAACCTAGGCTTCACGCTAGAGCGTCGTTCCACCAGATCGTATAGTTAGGGCCTAAGAAGTCTACGCCAGAAACATAAAATACAATACAGATAGAACAGTTTTTCAACCTTATAACAGGAATAATTGCAAACAGTGTGAAAGATATGGTCATTTCTACGTTGCGAGCATCCTAGGCTTCACTCTAGGGCATTGCTCCACCACATCGAATAGCTACGGCCTTAGAAGTCAACGCCATAACTATAAAAAACATTATAAATACAACAGTTTTTCCACTGTATAAAATGAATAATTGCAAACAGTGTGGAGGTAATGGTCATTTTTACCTTCCGGGCAACCTAGCCTTCACTCTAGGGCGTTTCTCCACCACATCGAATAGCTACTGCCTTAGAAGTCAACGTCTGAAGCATAAAATATAATATAAATACAACAGTTTTTCCATCGTTTAAAACGTATAATTGCAACCAGTATGAATGTTATGGTCATTCCTATGTTCCGGGCAACCTAGGCTTCACTCTAGGGCGTTGGTCCACCAGATCCAATAGCTAGGGCCTAAGAAGTCAACGCCAGGATCACCAAATACAAAATAAATACAACAGCTTTTCCATCGTATAACACGAATAATTGCAACATGTATGAAAGCTATGGTCATTTATACGTTCCGGGAAACCTAGGCTTCACTCTAGGGCGTTGGTCCACCAGATCCAATAGCTAGGGCCTAAGAAGTCAACGCCAGGAGCACCAAATACAAAATAAATACAACAGCTATTCCATCGTATAAAACGAATAATTGCAACAAGTATGAAAGCTATGGTCATTTATACGTTCCGGGCAACCTAGGCTTCACTCTAGGGCATTGCTCCACCACATCGAATAGCTACGGCCTTAGAAGTCAACGCCAGAAGCACAAAATAATATAAAAATACAAGAGTTATTCCATCGTATAACAGGAATAATTACAACCAGTGTGAAAGTAATGGGCATTTCTACGTTCCGTGCAACCTAGGCTTCACTCTAGGGCGTTGGTCCACCAGGCCGAATAGTTAGGGCCTAAGAAGTCAACGCCAGAAGCATAAAATACAATAGAAATACAACAGTTTTTCCATCGTATAACAGGAATAATTACAACCAGTGTGAAGGATATGGTCATTTCTACGATACGGGCAACCTAGGCTTCACTCTAGGGCTTTGATCCTCCAGATAGAATAGTTAGGGCCCAGGCAGTCAACGCCAGAAGCATAAAAAACAATATAAATACAACAGTTTTTCCATCGTTTAAAACGTATAATTGCAACCAGTATGAATGTTATGGTCATTCCTACGTTCCGGGAAACCTAGGCTTCACTCTAGGGCGTTGCTCCACCACATCGAATAGTTAGTCCCTTAGAAGTCAATGCCAGAAGCATAAAATGCCATATAAATACCACAGTTTTTCCACCGTATGATATGAATAATTGCAAACAGTGTGGAAGTAATTGTCATTTCTACGTTCCGGGCAACCTAGGCTTCACTCTAGGGCTTCGTTCCACAACATCGAATAGCTACGGCCTTAGGAGTCAACGCCAGAGGCATAAAATACAAAATAAATACAACAGTTTTTCCATCGTATAACAAGAATAATTGCAACCAGTGTGAAAGTAATGGTCATTTCAGCATTCCGGGCAACCTAGGCTTCACTCTAGGGCCATGCTCCACCAGATCGAATAGTTAGGGCCTAAGAAGTCAACGCCAGGAGCACCAAATACAAAATAAATACAACAGCTATTCCATCGTATAAAACGAATAATTGCAACAAGTATGAAAGCTATGGTCATTTATACGTTCCGGGCAACCTAGGCTTCACTCTAGGGCGTTGCTCAACTTCATCGAATAGCTACGGCCCTAGAAGACAACGCCATAACTATAAAATACAATATAAATACAACAGTCTTTCCATCGTATAAAACGAATAATTGCAACCAGTCTGATAGTTATGGTCATTTCTACGTTCAGGGCAATCTAGGCTTCTGTCTAGGGCGTTGCTCCACGAGATCGAACAGTTAGGGCCCAACAAGTCAACGCCAGAAGCATAAAATACAATATAAATACAACAGCTTTACCATCGTATAACAGGAATAATTGCAACCAGTGTGAAATATATGGTCATTTCTACGATACGGGCAACCTAGGCAGCACTCTAGGGCGTCGTTGCACCACATCGAATAGCTGCGGCCTTAGAAGTCAACGCCAGAAGCATAAAATGCCATATAAATACAACAGTTGTTCCACTGTATAATATGAATAATTGCAAAGAGTGTGGAAGTAATGGTCATTTCTACGTACCGGGCAACCTAGGCTTCACACTAGGGCGTTGCTCAACCGCATGGGATAGCTACGGCCCTAGAAGACAACGCCATAACTATAAAATACAATATAAATACAACAGTCTATCCATCGTATAAAACGAATAATTGCAACCAGTCTGATAGTTATGGTCATTTCTACGTTCAGGGCAACCTAGGCTTCACCCTAGGGCGTTGCTCCACCAGATCGAATAGTTAGGGCCTAAGAAGTCAATGCCAGAAGCATAAAATACGATATATGTACAACAGTTTTTCCATCGCATAAAATGAGTAATTGCAACCAGTATGAAAGGTATGGTCATTTCTACGTTCGGGCAACCTAGGCTTCACTCTAGGGCGTTGCTCCACCACATCGAATAGCTGCGGCCTTAGAAGCCAACGCCAGAAGCATAAAATACATTATAAATACAACAGTTTTTCAATCGTATAACAGGAATAATTGCAAACAGTGTGAAAGCTATGGTCATTTCTATGTTCCGGGCAACCTAGGCTTCACTCTAGGGCGTTGCTCCACCACTTCGAATAGTTAGTCCCTTAGAAGTCAATGCCAGAAGCATAAAATGCCATGTAAATACCACAGTTTTTCCACTGTATGATATGAATAATTGCAAACAGTGTGGAAGTTATGGTCATTTCTACGTTCCGGGCAACCTAGGCTTCACTCTAGGGCGTTGTTCCACCACATCGAATAGCTACGGCCTTAGGAGTCAACGCCAGGGGCATAAAATACAAAATAAATACAACAGTTTTTCCATCGTATAACAAGAATAATTGCAACCAGTGTGAAAGTGATGGTCATTTCATCATTCCGGGCAACCTAGGCTCCACTCTAGGGCCATGCTCCACCAGATCGAATAGTTAGGGCCTAAGAAGTCAACGCCAGAAGCATAAAATACAATATAAATACAACAGTTTTTCCCTCGTATAACAGGAATAATTGCAACCAGTGTGAAAGCTATGGTCATTTCTACGTTCCGGGCAACCTAGGCTTCACACTAGGGCGTTGCTCCACCACATCGAATAGCTGCGGCCTTAGGAGTCAACGCCAGAAGCATAAAATACAATATAAATACAACACTTTTTCCATCGTATAACAGGAATAATTGCAACCAGTGTGAAAGTGATGGTAATTTCTACGTTCCGGGCAACCTAGGCTTCAGTCTAGGGCGTGGTTCCCCCAGATCGAATAGCTAGGGCCTAAGAAGCCTACGCCAGAAGCATAAAATACAATATAAATACCACAGTTTTTCCATCGTATAACAGGAATAATTGCAACCAGAGTGAAGGTGATGGTCATTTCTCAGTTCCGGGCAACCTAGGCTTCACTATCGAGCGTTGCTCCACCAGATCGAATAGCTAGGACCTTAGAAGTCAACGCCAGAAGCACAAAATAAAATATAAATACAACAGTTATTCCATCGTATAACAGGAATAATTACCACCAGTGTGAAAGTAATGGGCATTTCTACGTTCCGGGCAACCTAGGCTTCATTCTAGGGCGTTGGTCCACCAGATCCAATAGCTAGGGCCTAAGAAGTCAACGCCAGGAGCACCAAATACAACATAAATACAACAGCTATTCCATCGTATAAAACGAATAATTGCAACAAGTATGAAAGCTATGGTCATTTATACGTTCCGGGCAACCTAGGCTTCACTCTAGGGCGTTGCTCAACCACATCGAATAGCTACGGCCCTAGAAGACAACGCCATAACTATAAAATACAATATAAATACAACAGTCTTTCCATCGTATAAAACGAATAATAGCAACCAGTCTGATAGTTATGGTCATTTCTACGTTCCGGGCAATCTAGGCTTCTGTCTAGGGCGTTGCTCCACCAGATCGAATAGTTAGGACCTAAGAAGTCAACGCCAGAAGCATAAAATACAATATAAATACAACAGCTTTACCATCGTATAACAGGAATAATTACCACCAGTGTGAAAGTAATGGGCATTTCTACGTTCCGTGCAACCTAGGCTTCACTGTAGGGCGTTGGTCCACCAGGCCGAATAGTTAGGGCCCTAGAAAACAACTCCAGACGCATAAAATACAATATAAATACAACAGTCTTTCCACGGTATAAAACGAATAATTGCAACCAGTATGAAAGTTACAGTCATTTATACGTTCCGGGCAACCTAGGCTTCACTCTAGGGCGTTGGTCCACCAGATCCAATAGCTAGGGCCTAAGAAGTCAACGCCAGGAGCACCAAATACAAAATAAATACAACAGCTATTCCATCGTATAAAACGAATAATTGCAACAAGTATGAAAGCTATGGTCATTTATACGTTCCGGGCAACCTAGGCTTCACTCTAGGGCATTGCTCCACCACATCGAATAGCTACGGCCTTAGAAGTCAACGCCAGAAGCACAAAATAATATAAAAATACAAGAGTTATTCCATCGTATAACAGGAATAATTACAACCAGTGTGAAAGTAATGGGCATTTCTACGTTCCGTGCAACCTAGGCTTCACTCTAGGGCGTTGGTCCACCAGGCCGAATAGTTAGGGCCTAAGAAGTCAACGCCAGAAGCATAAAATACAATAGAAATACAACAGTTTTTCCATCGTATAACAGGAATAATTACAACCAGTGTGAAGGATATGGTCATTTCTACGATACGGGCAACCTAGGCTTCACTCTAGGGCTTTGATCCTCCAGATAGAATAGTTACGGCCCAGGCAGTCAACGCCAGAAGCATAAAAAACAATATAAATACAACAGTTTTTCCATCGTTTAAAACGTATAATTGCAACCAGTATGAATGTTATGGTCATTCCTACGTTCCGGGAAACCTAGGCTTCACTCTAGGGCGTTGCTCCACCACATCGAATAGTTAGTCCCTTAGAAGTCAATGCCAGAAGCATAAAATGCCATATAAATACCACAGTTTTTCCACCGTATGATATGAATAATTGCAAACAGTGTGGAAGTAATTGTCATTTCTACGTTCCGGGCAACCTAGGCTTCACTCTAGGGCTTCGTTCCACAACATCGAATAGCTACGGCCTTAGGAGTCAACGCCAGAGGCATAAAATACAAAATAAATACAACAGTTTTTCCATCGTATAACAAGAATAATTGCAACCAGTGTGAAAGTAATGGTCATTTCAGCATTCCGGGCAACCTAGGCTTCACTCTAGGGCCATGCTCCACCAGATCGAATAGTTAGGGCCTAAGAAGTCAACGCCAGGAGCACCAAATACAAAATAAATACAACAGCTATTCCATCGTATAAAACGAATAATTGCAACAAGTATGAAAGCTATGGTCATTTATACGTTCCGGGCAACCTAGGCTACACTCTAGGGCGTTGCTCAACTTCATCGAATAGCTACGGCCCTAGAAGACAACGCCATAACTATAAAATACAATATAAATACAACAGTCTTTCCATCGTATAAAACGAATAATTGCAACCAGTCTGATAGTTATGGTCATTTCTACGTTCAGGGCAATCTAGGCTTCTGTCTAGGGCGTTGCTCCACGAGATCGAACAGTTAGGGCCCAACAAGTCAACGCCAGAAGCATAAAATACAATATAAATACAACAGCTTTACCATCGTATAACAGGAATAATTGCAACCAGTGTGAAATATATGGTCATTTCTACGATACGGGCAACCTAGGCTGCACTCTAGGGCGTCGTTGCACCACATCGAATAGCTGCGGCCTTAGAAGTCAACGCCAGAAGCATAAAATGCCATATAAATACAACAGTTGTTCCACTGTATAATATGAATAATTGCAAAGAGTGTGGAAGTAATGGTCATTTCTACGTACCGGGCAACCTAGGCTTCACACTAGGGCGTTGCTCAACCGCATGGGATAGCTACGGCCCTAGAAGACAACGCCATAACAATAAAATACAATATAAATACAACAGTCTATCCATCGTATAAAACGAATAATTGCAACCAGTCTGATAGTTATGGTCACTTCTACGTTCAGGGCAACCTAGGCTTCACCCTAGGGCGTTGCTCCACCAGATCGAATAGTTAGGGCCTAAGAAGTCAATGCCAGAAGCATAAAATACGATATATGTACAACAGTTTTTCCATCGCATAAAATGAGTAATTGCAACCAGTATGAAAGGTATGGTCATTTCTACGTTCGGGCAACCTAGGCTTCACTCTAGGGCGTTGCTCCACCACATCGAATAGCTGCGGCCTTAGAAGCCAACGCCAGAAGCATAAAATACAATATAAATACAACAGTTTTTCAATCGTATAACAGGAATAATTGCAAACAGTGTTAAAGATATGGTCATTTCTACGTTGCGGGCATCCTAGGCTTCACTCTAGGGCATTGCTCCACCACATCGAATAGCTACGGCCTTAGAAGTCAACGCCTGAAGCATAAAATATAATATAAGTACAACAGTTTTTCCATCGTATAACAGGAGTAATTGCAACCAGTGTGAAAGACATGGTCTTTTCTACGATCCGGGCAACCTAGGCTTCACTCTAGGGCGTTGCTCCACCACTACGAATAGCTGCGGCCTTAGGAGTCAACGCCAGCGGCATAAAATACAAAATAAATACAACAGTTTTTCCATCGTATAACAAGAATAATTGCAACCAGTGTGAAAGTGATGGTCATTTCTACATTCCGGGCAACCTAGGCTACACTCTAGGGCGTTGCTCCACCAGGTCGAATAGTTAGGGCCTAAGAAGTCAACGCCAGAAGCATAAAATACAATATAAATACAACAGTTCTTCCATCGTATAACAGGAATAATTGCAACCAGTGTGAAAGGTATGGTCATTTCCACTTTCCGGGCAATCTAGGCTTCACTCTAGGGCGTTTCTCCACCACATCGAATAGCTGCGGCCTTAGAAGTCAACGCCAGAAGCATAAAACACAATATAGATAAAACAGTTTTTCAATCGTATAACAGGAATAATTGCAAACAGTGTGAAAGATATGGCCATTTCTAGGTTGCGGGCATCCTAGGCTTCACCCTAGGGCGTTGCTCCGCCAGATCGAATAGTTAGGGCCTATGAAGTCAACGCCAGAAGCATAAAGTACGATATATGTACAACAGTCTTCCCATCGTATAAAACGAATAATTGCAACCAGTCTGATTGTTATGGTCATTTCTACGTTCCGGGCAATCTAGGCATCTCTCTAGGGCGTCGTTCCACCAGATCGAATAGTTAGGGCCTAAGAAGTCTACGCCAGAAGCATAAAATACAATACAAATACAACAGCTTTTCCATCGTATAACAGGAGTAATTGCAACCAGTGTGAAAGGTATGGTCATTTCTACATTCCGGGCAACCTAGGCTACACTCCAGGGCGTTGCTCCACCAGATCGAATAGTTAGGGCCTAAGAAGTCAACGCCAGAAGCATAAAATACAATATAAATGCAACAGTTTTTCCCTTGTATAACAGAAATAATTGCAACCAGTGTGAAAGCTATGGTCATTTCTACGTTCCGAGCAACGTAGGTTTCGCTCTATGGCGTAGCTCCACCACATCGAATAGTTAGGGCCTGAGAAGTCAATGCCAGAATCATAAAATACAATATAAATACAACAGTTTTTCCATTGTATAAAATGAATAATTGCAAACAGTGAGGAAGTAATGGTCATTTCTACGTACCGTGCAACCTAGGCACACTCTAGGGCGTTGCTCCACCAGATCGAATGGTTAGGGCCTAAGAAGTCAACGCCAGAAGCATAAAATACAATATAAATACTACAGTTTTTCCCTTGTATAACAGAAATAATTGCAACTAGTGTGAAAGCTATGGTCATATCTACGTTCCGGGCAATCTACGCTTCACTCTAGGGCGTTGCTCAACCATATCGAATAGCTAGGGCCTTAGAAGTCAACGCCTGAAGCATAAAATATAATATAAGTCCAACAGTTTTTCCATCGTATAACAGGAGTAATTGCAACCAGTGTGAAAGACATGGTCTTTTCTGCGATCCGGGCAACCTAGGCTTCACTCTAGGGCGTTGCTCCACCACTACGAATAGCTGCGGCCTTAGGAGTCAACGCCAGCGGCATAAATACAAAATAAATACAACAGTTTTTCCATCGTATAACAAGAATAATTGCAACCAGTGTGAAAGTGATGGTCATTTCTACATTCCGGGCAACCTAGGCTACACTCTAGGGCGTTGCTCCACCAGGTCGAATAGTTAGGGCCTAAGAAGTCAACGCCAGAAGCATAAAATACAATATAAATACAACAGTTCTTCCATCGTATAACAGGAATAATTGCAACCAGTGTGAAAGGTATGGTCATTTCTACTTTCCGGGCAATCTAGGCTTCACTCTAGGGCGTTTCTCCACCACATCGAATAGCTGCGGCCTTAGAAGTCAACGCCAGAAGCATAAAACACAATATAGATAAAACAGTTTTTCAATCGTATAACAGGAATAATTGCAAACAGTGTGAAAGATATGGTCATTTCTAGGTTCCGGGCGTCCTAGGCTTCACTCTAGGGCATTGCTCCACCACATCGAATAGCTACGGCCTTAGAAGTCAACGCCATAACTATGAAAAACAATATAAATACAACAGTTTTTCCATTGTATAAAATGAATAATTGCAAACAGTGTGGAGGTAATGGTCATTTCTACGTTCCGGGCAAGCTAGGCTTCACTCTAGGGCGTTGGTCCACCAGATCCAATAGTTAGGGCCTAAGAAGTCAACGCCAGGAGCACCAAATACAAAATAAATACAACAGTTTTTCCATCGTATAAAACGAATAATTGCATCCAGTGTGCAAGTAATGGTCATTTCTACGATCCGAGGAACGTAGGCATCACTCTAGGGCGTTGTTCAACCAGAGCGAATAGTTAGGGCCTAAGAAGTCAACGCCTGAAGCATAAAATACAATATAAATACAACAGTTTTTCCATTGTATAAAACGAATAATTGCAACCAGTATGAAAGTTATGGTTATTTCTACGTTCAGGGCAACCTAGGCTTCACTCTAGGGCCATGCTCCACCAGATCGAATAGTTAGGGCCTAAGAAGTCAACGCCAGAAGCATAAAATACAATATAAATACAACAGCTTTTCCCTTGTATAACAGGAATAATTGCAACCAGTGTGAAAGCTATGGTCATTTCTACGTTCCAGGCAACCTAGGATTCACTCCAGGGCGTTGCTCCACCACATCGAATAGTTAGGGCCTAAGAAGTCAACGCCAAAAGCATAAAATACAATATAAACACAACAGTTTTTCCCTTGTATAACAGAAATAATTGCAACCAGTGTGAAAGATATGGTCATTTCTACGTTGCGGGCATCCTAGGCTTCACTCTAGGGCATTGCTCCACCACATCGAATAGCTACGGCCTTAGAAGTCAACGTCATAACTATAAAAAACAATATAAATACAACAGTTTTTCCATCGTATAAAACGAATAATTGCAACCAGTATGAAAGTTATGGTCATTTCTACATTCCGGCAACCTAGGCTTCACTCTAGGGCGTTGCTCAACCTGATCGAATCGTTAGGGCCTAAGAAGTCAACGCCTGAAGCATAAAATATAATATAAGTACAACAGTTTTTCCATCGTATAACAGGAATAATTGCATCCAGTGTGAAAGACATGGTCATTTCTACGTTCCGGGCAACCTAGGCTTCACTCTAGGGCGTTGCTCCACCACATCGAATAGCTACGGCCTTAGGAGTCAACGCCAGAGGCATAAAATACAAAATAAATACAACAGTTTTTCCATCGTATAACAAGAATAATTGCAGCCAGTGTGAAAGTGATGGTCATTTCTACATTCCGGGCAACCTAGGCTACACTCTAGGGCGTCGCTCCACCAGATCGAATAGTTAGGGACTTAGAATTCGACGCCAGAAGCATAAAATACAACATAAGTACAACAGTTTTTCACATGTATAACAGGAATAATTGCAACCAGTGTGAAAGCTATGGTCATTTCTACGTTCCGGGCAACCTAGGCCTCACCCTAGGGCGCTGCTCTACCAGATCCAATAGCTAGGGCCTAAGAAGTCAACGCCAGGAGCACCAAATACAAAATAAATACAACAGTTTTTCCATCGTATAAAACGAATAATTGCAACCAGTATGTAAGTTATGGTCATTTCAACGTTCCGGGCAATCTAGGCTTCACTCTAGGGCGTTGCTCAACCACATCGAATGGTTAGGGAATAAGAAGTCAACGCCAGAAGCATAAAATACTATATATGTACAACAGATTTACCATCGTATAAAACGAATAATCGCTAACCGTGTGAAGGTGATGGTCATTTCTACGTTTCGGGCGACCTAGGCTCCACTCTAGGGCGTTGCTCCACCAGATGGAATAGCTAGGGCCTTAGAAGTCAATGCCAGAAGCATAAAATACAAAATAAATACAACAGTTTTTCCATTGTATAACAAGAATAATTGCAACCAGTGTGAAAGTGATGGTCATTTCTACATTCCGAGCAACCTAGGCTTGTCACTAGGGCGTTGTTCAACCAGAGCGAATAGTTAGGGCCTAAGAAGTCAACGCCTGAAGCATAAAATACAATATAAATACAACAGTTTTTCCATCGTATAAAACGAATAATTGCAACCGGTATGAAAGTTATGGTCATTTCTACGTTCCGGGCAACCTAGGCTTCACCCTAGGGCGTTGCTCCACCTGATCGAATAGTTAGGGCCTAAGAAGTCAACGCCAGAAGCATAAAATACGATATATGTACAACAGTTTTTCCATCGTATAAAACGAATAATTGCAACCAGTGTGAAGGTAATGGTCATTTCTACGTTCCGGGCAACCTAGGCTTCACTCTAGGGCGTTGCACCACCAGATCGAATAGTTAGGGCCATAGAAGTCAACGCCCGAAGCATAAAATACAAAATGAATAGAACAGTTTTTCCATTGTATAAAACGAATAATTGAAACCAGTGTGAAAGTTATGGTCATTTCTATGTTCCGGGCAACCTAGGCTTCACTACAGGGCGGTGCTCCACCAGATTAAATAGTTAGGGCCTAAGAAGTCAGCGACAGAAGCATAAAATACAATATAAATACAACAGCTTTTCCATCGTATATAATGTACATTTGCAAACAGTGTGAAAGTAACGGTCATTTCTACGTTCCGGGCAACCTAGTCTTCACTCTAGGGCGTTGCTCCACCAGATCCAATAGTTAGGGACTTAGAATTCGGCGTCAGAAGCATAAAATACAACATAAGTACAACAGTTTTCCCATTGTATAACAGGAATAATTGCAACCAGTGCGAAAGTACAGGTCATTTTTACGTTCCGGGCCACCTAGGCTTCGCTCTAGGGCGTTGCTCAACCACATCGAATAGTTAGGGCCTTAGAAGTCAATGCCAGAAGCATAAAATACAATATAAATACAACAGTTTTTCCACTGTATAATATGAATAATTGCAAACAGTGTGGAAGTAATGGTCATTTCTACGTTCCGGGCAACCTAGGCTTCACTACAGGGCGGTGCTCCACCAGATCAAATAGTTAGGGCCTAAGAAGTCAACGCCAGAAGCATAAAATACAATATAAATACAACAGCTTTTCCATCGTATATAATGTACATTTGCAAACAGTGTGAAAGTAACGGTCATTTCTACGTTCCGGGCAACCTAGGCTTCACTCTAGGGCGTTGCTCCACCAGATCGAATAGTTAGGGACTTAGAATTCGACGCCAGAAGCATAAAATACAACAGAAGTACAACAGTTTTTCCATCGTATAACAGGAATAATTACAACCAGTGTGAAAGTACAGGTCATTTTTACGTTCCGTGCAACCTAGGCTTCACTATCGAGCGTTGCCCCACCAGATCGAATAGCTAGGACCTTAGAAGTCAACGCCAGAAGCACAAAATAAAATAAAAATACAACAGTTATTCCATCGTATGACAGGAATAATTACCACCAGTGTGAAAGTAATGGGCATTTCTACGTTCCGGGCAATCTAGGCTTCTGTCTAGGGCGTTGCTCCACCAGATCGAATAGTTAGGGCCTAAGAAGTCAACGCCAGAAGCATAAAATACAATATAAATACAACAGCTTTACCATCGTATAACAGGAATAATTGCAACCAGTGTGAAAGGTATGGTCATTTCTAGGTTCGGGCAACCTAGGCTTCACTCTAGGGCGTTGCTCCACCACATCGAATAGTTGCGGCCTTAGAAGCCAACGCCAGAAGCATAAAATACAATATAAATACAACAGTTTTTCAATCGTATAACAGGAATAATTGCAAACAGTGTTAAAGATATGGTCATTTCTACGTTGCGGGCATCCTAGGCTTCACTCTAGGGCATTGCTCCACCACATCGAATAGCTACGGCCTTAGAAGTCAACGCCTGAAGCATAAAATATAATATAAGTTCAACAGATTTTCCATCGTATAACAAGAATAATTGCAACCAGTGTGAAAGCGATGGTCATTTCAGCATTCCGTGCAACCTAGGCTTCACTCTAGGGCGTTGGTCCACCAGGCCGAATAGTTAGGGCCTAAGAAGTCAACGCCAGAAGCATAAAATACAATAGAAATACAACAGTTTTTCCATCGTATAACAGGAATAATTACAACCAGTGTGAAGGGTATGGTCATTTCTACGATACGGGCAACCTAGGCTTCACTCTAGGGCTTTGATCCTCCAGATAGAATAGTTAGGGCCCAGGCAGTCAACGCCAGAAGCATAAAAAACAATATAAATACAACAGTTTTTACATCGTTTAAAACGTATAATTGCAACCAGTATGAATGTTATGGTCATTCCTACGTTCCGGGAAACCTAGGCTTCACTCTAGGGCGTTGCTCCACCACATCGAATAGTTAGTCCCTTAGAAGTCAATGCCAGAAGCATAAAATGCCATATAAAAACCACAGTTTTTCCACCGTATGATATGAATAATTGCAAACAGTGTGGAAGTAATTGTCATTTCTACGTTCCGGGCAACCTAGGCTTCACTCTAGGGCTTCGTTCCACAACATCGAATAGCTACAGCCTTAGGAGTCAACGCCAGAGGCATAAAATACAAAATAAATACAACAGTTTTTCCATCGTATAACAAGAATAATTGCAACCAGTGTGAAAGTAATGGTCATTTGAGCATTCCGGGCAACCTAGGCTTCACTCTAGGGCCATGCTCCACCAGATCGAATAGTTAGGGCCTAAGAAGTCAACGCCAGGAGCACCAAATACAAAATAAATACAACAGCTATTCCATCGTATAAAACGAATAAGTGCAACAAGTATGAAAGCTATGGTCATTTATACGTTCCGGGCAACCTAGGCTTCACTCTAGGGCGTTGCTCATCTTCATCGAATAGCTACGGCCCTAGAAGACAACGCCATAACTATAAAATACAATATAAATACAACAGTCTTTCCATAGTATAAAACGAATAATTGCAACCAGTCTGATAGCTATGGTCATTTCTACGTTCAGGGCAATCTAGGCTTCTGTCTAGGGCGTTGCTCCACCAGATCGAACAGTTACGGCCCAACAAGTCAACGCCAGAAGCATAAAATACAATATAAATACAACTGCTTTACCATCGTATAACAGGAATAATTGCAACCAGTGTGAAAGATATGGTCATTTCTACGATACGGGCAACCTAGGCTGCACTCTAGGGCGTCGTTCCACCACATCGAATAGCTGCGGCCTTAGAAGTCAACGCCAGAAGCATAAAATGCCATATAAATACAACAGTTGTTCCACTGTATAATATGAATAATTGCAAAGAGTGTGGAGGTAATGGTCATTTCTACGTACCGGGCAACCTAGGCTTCACACTAGGGCGTTGCTCAACCGCATGGGATAGCTACGGCCCTAGAAGACAACGCCATAACTATAAAATACAATATAAATACAACAGTCTATCCATCGTATAAAACGAATAATTGCAACCAGTCTGATAGTTATGGTCATTTCTACGTTCAGGGCAACCTAGGCTTCACCCTAGGGCGTTGCTCCACCAGATCGAATAGTTAGGGCCTAAGAAGTCAATGCCAGAAGCATAAAATACGATATATGTACAACAGTTTTTCCATCGCATAAAATGAGTAATTGCAACCAGTATGAAAGGTATGGTCATTTCTACGTTCGGGCAACCTAGGCTTCACTCTAGGGCGTTGCTCCACCACATCGAATAGCTGCGGCCTTAGAAGCCAACGCCAGAAGCATAAAATACAATATAAATACAACAGTTTTTCAATCGTATAACAGGAATAATTGCAAACAGTGTGAAAGCTATGGTCATTTCTATGTTCCGGGCAACCTAGGCTTCACTCTAGGGCGTTGCTCCACCACTTCGAATAGTTAGTCCCTTAGAAGTCAATGCCAGAAGCATAAAATGCCATGTAAATACCACAGTTTTTCCACTGTATGATATGAATAATTGCAAACAGTGTGGAAGTTATGGTCATTTCTACGTTCCGGGCAACCTAGGCTTCACTCTAGGGCCATGCTCCACCAGATCGAATAGTTAGGGCCTAAGAAGTCAACGCCAGAAGCATAAAATACAATATAAATACAACAGTTTTTCCCTCGTATAACAGGAATAATTGCAACCAATGTGAAAGCTATGGTCATTTCTACGTTCCGGGCAACCTAGGCTTCACTCTAGGGCGTTGCTCCACCACATCGAATAGCTGCGGCCTTAGGAGTCAACGCCAGAAGCATAAAATACAATATAAATACAACACTTTTTCCATCGTATAACAGGAATAATTGCAACCAGTGTGAAAGTGATGGTCATTTCTACGTTCCGGGCAACCTAGGCTTCAGTCTAGGGCGTGGTTCCCCCAGATCGAAGAGCTAGGGCCTAAGAAGCCTACGCCAGAAGCATAAAATACAATATAAATACCACAGTTTTTCCATCGTATAACAGGAATAATTGCAACCAGAGTGAAGGTGATGGTCATTTCTCAGTTCCGGGCAACCTAGGCTTCACTATCGAGCGTTGCTCCACCAGATCGAATAGCTAGGACCTTAGAAGTCAACGCCAGAAGCACAAAATAAAATATAAATACAACAGTTATTCCATCGTATAACAGGAATAATTACCACCAGTGTGAAAGTAATGGGCATTTCTACGTTCCGGGCAACCTAGGCTTCATTCTAGGGCGTTGGTCCACCAGATCCAATAGCTAGGGCCTAAGAAGTCAACGCCAGGAGCACCAAATACAAAATAAATACAACAGCTATTCCATCGTATAAAACGAATAATTGCAACAAGTATGAAAGCTATGGTCATTTATACGTTCCGGGCAACCTAGGCTTCACTCTAGGGCGTTGCTCAACCACATCGAATAGCTACGGCCCTAGAAGACAACGCCATAACTATAAAATACAATATAAATACAACAGTCTTTCCATCGTATAAAACGAATAATAGCAACCAGTCTGATAGTTATGGTCATTTCTACGTTCCGGGCAATCTAGGCTTCTGTCTAGGGCGTTGCTCCACCAGATCGAATAGTTAGGACCTAAGAAGTCAACGCCAGAAGCATAAAATACAATATAAATACAACAGCTTTACCATCGTATAACAGGAATAATTACCACCAGTGTGAAAGTAATGGGCATTTCTACGTTCCGTGCAACCTAGGCTTCACTCTAGGGCGTTGGTCCACCAGGCCGAATAGTTAGGGCCCTAGAAAACAACTCCAGACGCATAAAATACAATATAAATACAACAGTCTTTCCACGGTATAAAACGAATAATTGCAACCAGTATGAAAGTTACAGTCATTTCTACGTTCCGGGCAACCTAGGCTTCACCCTAGGGCGTTGCTCCACCAGATCGAATAGTTAGGGCCTAAGAAGTCAACGCCAGAAGCATAAAATACAATCCAAATACAACAGTTTTTCCATCGTATAACAGGAAAAATTGCAACCAGTGTGAAAGATATGGTCATTTCTACGATACGGGCAACCTAGGCTTCACGCTAGAGCGTCGTTCCACCAGATCGTATAGTTAGGGCCTAAGAAGTCTACGCCAGAAACATAAAATACAATACAGATAGAACAGTTTTTCAACCTTATAACAGGAATAATTGCAAACAGTGTGAAAGATATGGTCATTTCTACGTTGCGAGCATCCTAGGCTTCACTCTAGGGCATTGCTCCACCACATCGAATAGCTACGGCCTTAGAAGTCAACGCCATAACTATAAAAAACATTATAAATACAACAGTTTTTCCACTGTATAAAATGAATAATTGCAAACAGTGTGGAGGTAATGGTCATTTTTACCTTCCGGGCAACCTAGCCTTCACTCTAGGGCGTTTCTCCACCACATCGAATAGCTACTGCCTTAGAAGTCAACGTCTGAAGCATAAAATATAATATAAATACAACAGTTTTTCCATCGTTTAAAACGTATAATTGCAACCAGTATGAATGTTATGGTCATTCCTATGTTCCGGGCAACCTAGGCTTCACTCTAGGGCGTTGGTCCACCAGATCCAATAGCTAGGGCCTAAGAAGTCAACGCCAGGATCACCAAATACAAAATAAATACAACAGCTTTTCCATCGTATAACACGAATAATTGCAACATGTATGAAAGCTATGGTCATTTATACGTTCCGGGCAACCTAGGCTTCACTCTAGGGCGTTGGTCCACCAGATCCAATAGCTAGGGCCTAAGAAGTCAACGCCAGGAGCACCAAATACAAAATAAATACAACAGCTATTCCATCGTATAAAACGAATAATTGCAACAAGTATGAAAGCTATGGTCATTTATACGTTCCGGGCAACCTAGGCTTCACTCTAGGGCATTGCTCCACCACATCGAATAGCTACGGCCTTAGAAGTCAACGCCAGAAGCACAAAATAATATAAAAATACAAGAGTTATTCCATCGTATAACAGGAATAATTACAACCAGTGTGAAAGTAATGGGCATTTCTACGTTCCGTGCAACCTAGGCTTCACTCTAGGGCGTTGGTCCACCAGGCCGAATAGTTAGGGCCTAAGAAGTCAACGCCAGAAGCATAAAATACAATAGAAATACAACAGTTTTTCCATCGTATAACAGGAATAATTACAACCAGTGTGAAGGATATGGTCATTTCTACGATACGGGCAACCTAGGCTTCACTCTAGGGCTTTGATCCTCCAGATAGAATAGTTAGGGCCCAGGCAGTCAACGCCAGAAGCATAAAAAACAATATAAATACAACAGTTTTTCCATCGTTTAAAACGTATAATTGCAACCAGTATGAACGTTATGGTCATTCCTACGTTCCGGGAAACCTAGGCTTCACTCTAGGGCGTTGCTCCACCACATCGAATAGTTAGTCCCTTAGAAGTCAATGCCAGAAGCATAAAATGCCATATAAATACCACAGTTTTTCCACCGTATGATATGAATAATTGCAAACAGTGTGGAAGTAATTGTCATTTCTACGTTCCGGGCAACCTAGGCTTCACTCTAGGGCTTCGTTCCACAACATCGAATAGCTACGGCCTTAGGAGTCAACGCCAGAGGCATAAAATACAAAATAAATACAACAGTTTTTCCATCGTATAACAAGAATAATTGCAACCAGTGTGAAATATATGGTCATTTCTACGATACGGGCAACCTAGGCTGCACTCTAGGGCGTCGTTGCACCACATCGAATAGCTGCGGCCTTAGAAGTCAACGCCAGAAGCATAAAATGCCATATAAATACAACAGTTGTTCCACTGTATAATATGAATAATTGCAAAGAGTGTGGAAGTAATGGTCATTTCTACGTACCGGGCAACCTAGGCTTCACACTAGGGCGTTGCTCAACCGTATGGGATAGCTACGGCCCTAGAAGACAACGCCATAACTATAAAATACAATATAAATACAACAGTCTATCCATCGTATAAAACGAATAATTGCAACCAGTCTGATAGTTATGGTCATTTCTACGTTCAGGGCAACCTAGGCTTCACCCTAGGGCGTTGCTCCACCAGATCGAATAGTTAGGGCCTAAGAAGTCAATGCCAGAAGCATAAAATACGATATATGTACAACAGTTTTTCCATCGCATAAAATGAGTAATTGCAACCAGTATGAAAGGTATGGTCATTTCTACGTTCGGGCAACCTAGGCTTCACTCTAGGGCGTTGCTCCACCACATCGAATAGCTGCGGCCTTAGAAGCCAACGCCAGAAGCATAAAATACAATATAAATACAACAGTTTTTCAATCGTATAACAGGAATAATTGCAAACAGTGTTAAAGATATGGTCATTTCTACGTTGCGGGCATCCTAGGCTTCACTCTAGGGCATTGCTCCACCACATCGAATAGCTACGGCCTTAGAAGTCAACGCCTGAAGCATAAAATATAATATAAGTACAACAGTTTTTCCATCGTATAACAGGAGTAATTGCAACCAGTGTGAAAGACATGGTCTTTTCTACGATCCGGGCAACCTAGGCTTCACTCTAGGGCGTTGCTCCACCACTACGAATAGCTGCGGCCTTAGGAGTCAACGCCAGCGGCATAAATACAAAATAAATACAACAGTTTTTCCATCGTATAACAAGAATAATTGCAACCAGTGTGAAAGTGATGGTCATTTCTACATTCCGGGCAACCTAGGCTACACTCTAGGGCGTTGCTCCACCAGGTCGAATAGTTAGGGCCTAAGAAGTCAACGCCAGAAGCATAAAATACAATATAAATACAACAGTTCTTCCATCGTATAACAGGAATAATTGCAACCAGTGTGAAAGGTATGGTCATTTCTACTTTCCGGGCAATCTAGGCTTCACTCTAGGGCGTTTCTCTACCACATCGAATAGCTGCGGCCTTAGAAGTCAACGCCAGAAGCATAAAACACAATATAGATAAAACAGTTTTTCAATCGTATAACAGGAATAATTGCAAACAGTGTGAAAGATATGGTCATTTCTAGGTTCCGGGCGTCCTAGGCTTCACTCTAGGGCATTGCTCCACCACATCGAATAGCTACGGCCTTAGAAGTCAACGCCATAACTATGAAAAACAATATAAATACAACAGTTTTTCCATTGTATAAAATGAATAATTGCAAACAGTGTGGAGGTAATGGTCATTTCTACGTTCCGGGCAAGCTAGGCTTCACTCTAGGGCGTTGGTCCACCAGATCCAATAGTTAGGGCCTAAGAAGTCAACGCCAGGAGCACCAAATACAAAATAAATACAACAGTTTTTCCATCGTATAAAACGAATAATTGCATCCAGTGTGCAAGTAATGGTCATTTCTACGATCCGGGGAACGTAGGCATCACTCTAGGGCGTTGTTCAACCAGAGCGAATAGTTAGGGCCTAAGAAGTCAACGCCTGAAGCATAAAATACAATATAAATACAACAGTTTTTCCATTGTATAAAACGAATAATTGCAACCAGTATGAAAGTTATGGTTATTTCTATGTTCAGGGCAACCTAGGCTTCACTCTAGGGCCATGCTCCACCAGATCGAATAGTTAGGGCCTAAGAAGTCAACGCCAGAAGCATAAAATACAATATAAATACAACAGCTTTTCCCTTGTATAACAGGAATAATTGCAACCAGTGTGAAAGCTATGGTCATTTCTACGTTCCAGGCAACCTAGGCTTCACTCCAGGGCGTTGCTCCACCACATCGAATAGTTAGGGCCTTAGAAGTCAATGCCAGAAGCATAAAATGCCATATAAATACAACAGTTGTTCCACTGTATAATATGAATAATTGCAAAGAGTGTGGAAGTAATGGTCATTTCTACGTTCCGGGCAACCTAGGCTTCACTCTAGGGCGTTGCTCAACCACATCGTATAGCTGCGGCCCTAGAAGACAACGCCATAACTATAAAATACAATATAAGTACAACAGTCTATCCATCGTATAAAACGAATAATTGCAACCAGTCTGATAGTTATGGTCATTTCTACGTTCCCGGCAACCTAGGCTTCACTCTAGGGCGTTGCTCCACCACTTCGAATAGCTACGGCCTTAGGAGTCAACGCCAGCGGCATTAAATACAAAATAAATTCAACAGTTTCTCCATCGTATAACAAGAATAATTGCAACCAGTGTGAAAGTGATGGTCATTTCTACATTCCGGGCAACCTAGGCTACACTCTAGGGCGTTGCTCCACCAGATCGAATAGTTAGGGCCTAAGAAGTCAACGCCAAAAGCATAAAATACAATATAAACACAACAGTTTTTCCCTTGTATAACAGAAATAATTGCAACCAGTGTGAAAGATATGGTCATTTCTACGTTGCGGGCATCCTAGGCTTCACTCTAGGGCATTGCTCCACCACATCGAATAGCTACGGCCTTAGAAGTCAACGTCATAACTATAAAAAACAATATAAATACAACAGTTTTTCCATCGTATAAAACGAATAATTGCAGCCAGTGTGAAAGTGATGGTCATTTCTACATTCCGGGCAACCTAGGCCTCACCCTAGGGCGCTGCTCTACCAGATCCAATAGCTAGGGCCTAAGAAGTCAACGCCAGGAGCACCAAATACAAAATAAATACAACAGTTTTTCCATCGTATAAAACGAATAATTGCAACCAGTATGTAAGTTATGGTCATTTCTACGTTCCGGGCAATCTAGGCTTCACTCTAGGGCGTTGCTCAACCACATCGAATGGTTAGGGCCTAAGAAGTCAACGCCAGAAGCATAAAATACTATATATGTACAACAGATTTACCATCGTATAAAACGAATAATCGGTAACCGTGTGAAGGTGATGGTCATTTCTACGTTTCGGGCGACCTAGGCTCCACTCTAGGGCGTTGCTCCACCAGATGGAATAGCTAGGGCCTTAGAAGTCAATGCCAGAAGCATAAAATACAAAATAAATACAACAGTTTTTCCATTGTATAACAAGAATAATTGCAACCAGTGTGAAAGTGATGGTCATTTCTACATTCCGAGCAACCTAGGCTTGTCACTAGGGCGTTGTTCAACCAGAGCGAATAGTTAGGGCCTAAGAAGTCAACGCCTGAAGCATAAAATACAATATAAATACAACAGTTTTTCCATCGTATCAAACGAATAATTGCAACCAGTATGAAAGTTATGGTCATTTCTACGTTCCGGGCAACCTAGGCTTCACCCTAGGGCGTTGCTCCACCTGATCGAATAGTTAGGGCCTAAGAAGTCAACGCCAGAAGCATAAAATACAAAATGAATAGAACAGTTTTTCCATTGTATAAAACGAATAATTGAAACCAGTGTGAAAGTTATGGTCATTTCTATGTTCCGGGCAACCTAGGCTTCACTACAGGGCGTTGCACCACCAGATCGAATAGTTAGGGCCATAGAAGTCAACGCCCGAAGCATAAAATACAAAATGAATAGAACAGTTTTTCCATTGTATAAAACGAATAATTGAAACCAGTGTGAAAGTTATGGTCATTTCTATGTTCCGGGCAACCTAGGCTTCACTACAGGGCGGTGCTCCACCAGATCAAATAGTTAGGGCCTAAGAAGTCAGCGACAGAAGCATAAAATACTATATAAATACAACAGCTTTTCCACCGTATATAATGTACATTTGCAAACAGTGTGAAAGTAACGGTCATTTCTACGTTCCGGGCAACCTAGGCTTCACTCTAGGGCGTTGCTCCACCAGATGGAATAGCTAGGGCCATAGAAGTCAATGCCAGAAGCATAAAATACAAAATACATACAACAGTTTTACCATCGTATAAAATGAATAATCGCAAACAGTGTGAAGGTAATGGTCATTTCTACGTTCCGGGCAACCTAGGCTTCACTCTAGGGCGTTGCTCCACCAGATCGAATAGTTAGGGCCATAGAAGTCAACGCCCGAAGCATAAAATACAAAATGAATAGAACAGTTTTTCCATTGTATAAAACGAATAATTGAAACCAGTGTGAAAGTTATGGTCATTTCTATGTTCCGGGCAACCTAGGCTTCACTACAGGGCGGTGCTCCACCAGATTAAATAGTTAGGGCCTAAGAAGTCAGCGACAGAAGCATAAAATACAATATAAATACAACAGCTTTTCCATCGTATATAATGTACATTTGCAAACAGTGTGAAAGTAACGGTCATTTCTACGTTCCGGGCAACCTAGGCTTCACTCTAGGGCGTTGCTCCACCAGATCCAATAGTTAGGGACTTAGAATTCGGCGCCAGAAGCATAAAATACAACATAAGTACAACAGTTTTCCCATTGTATAACAGGAATAATTGCAACCAGTGTGAAAGTACAGGTCATTTTTACGTTCCGGGCCACCTAGGCTTCGCTCTAGGGCGTTGCTCAACCACATCGAATAGTTAGGGCCTTAGAAGTCAATGCCAGAAGCATAAAATACAATATAAATACAACAGTTTTTCCACTGTATAATATGAATAATTGCAAACAGTGTGGAGGTAATGGTCATTTCTACGTTCCGGGCAACCTAGGCTTCACTACAGGACGGTGCTCCACCAGATCAAATAGTTAGGGCCTAAGAAGTCAACGCCAGAAACATAAAATACGATATATGTACAACAGTTTTACCATCGTATAAAATAAATAATCGCAAGCAGTGTGAAGGTAATGGTCATTTCTACGTTCCGGGCAACCTAGGCTTCACCCTAGGGCGTTGCTCCACCTGATCGAATAGTTAGGGCCTAAGAAGTCAACGCCAGAAACATAAAATACGATATATGTACAACAGTGTTCCATCGTATAAGACGAATAATTGCAACCAGTGTGAAAGTAATAGCCATTTCTACGTTGCGGGCATCCTAGACTTAACTCTGAGGCATTGCTACACCAGATAGAATACATAGGGCCTTAGAAGTCAACGCCAGAAGTATAAAGTACAATCAAAATCCAACAGTTTGTCCATCGTATAGCTGGAATAATTGCAACCATAGTGAAAGTAATGGTCACTTCTACGTTTCGGGCGACCTAGGCTCCACTCTAGGGCGTTGCTCCACCAGATGGAATAGCTAGGGCCTTAGAAGTCAATGCCAGAAGCATAAAATACAAAAAAATACAACAGTTTTTCCATCGTATAACAAGAATAATTGCAACCAGTGTGAAGGTGATGGTCATTTCTACATTCCGGGCAACCTAGGCTTGACTCTAGGGCGTTGCTCCACCTGATCGAATTGTTAGGGCCTAAGAAGTCAACGCCAGAAGCACCAAATACAAAATTTATACAACAGTTTTTCCATCGTATAAAACGAATAATTGCAACCAGTATGAAAGTTATGGTCATTTCTACGTTCCGGGCAACCTAGGCTTCACCCTAGGGCGTTGCTCCACCTGATCGAATAGTTAGGGCCTAAGAAGCCAACGCCAGAAGCATAAAATACGATATATGTACAACAGTTTTACCATCGTATAAAATGAATAATCGCAAACAGTGTGAACGTAATGGTCATTTCTACGTTCCGGGCAACCTAGGCTTCACCCTAGGGCGTTGCTCCACCAGATCGAATAGTTGGGGCCTTAGGAGCCAACGGCCGAAGCATAAAATACAAAATAAGTAGAACAGTTCTTCCATTGTATAAAACGAATAATTGAAACCAGTGTGAAAGTTATGGTCATTTCTACGTTCCGCGCAACCTAGGCTTCACCCTAGGGCGTTGCTCCACCTGATGGAATAGTTAGGGCCTATGAAGTCAACGCCAGAAGCATAAAATACGATATATGTACTACAGTTTTTCCATCGTATAAAACTAATAATTGCAACCAGTGTGAAAGTAATAGCCATTTCTACGTTGCGGGCATCCTAGACTTAACTCTGAGGCATTGCTACGCCAGATCGAATACATAGGGCCTTAGAAGTCAACGCCAGAAGTATAAAGTACAATCAAAATCCAACAGTTTGTCCACCGTATAGCTGGAATAATTGCAACCAGAGTGAAAGTAATGGTCATTTCTACGTTTCGGGGACCTAGGCTCCACTCTAGGGCGTTGCTCCACCAGATGGAATAGCTAGGGCCTTAGAAGTCAATGCCAGAAGCATAAAATACAAAATAAATACAACAGTTTTTCCATCGTATAACAAGAATAATTGCAACCAGTGTGAAAGTGATGGTCATTTCTACGATCCGGGCAACCTAGGCTTCACTACAGGGCGGTGCTCCACCAGATCAAATAGTTAGGGCCTAAGAAGTCAACGCCAGAAGCATAAAATACAATATAAATGCAGCAGCTTTTCCATCGTATATAATGTACATTTGCAAACAGTGTGAAAGTAACGGTCATTTCTACGTTCCGGGCAACCTAGGCTTCACTCTAGGGCGTTGCTCCACCAGATCGAATAGTTAGGGACTTAGAATTCCACGCCAGAAGCATAAAATACGACATAAGTACAACAGTTTTTCCATCGTATAACAGGAATAATTGCAACCAGTGTGAAAGTACAGGTCATTTTTACGTTCCGGGCAACCTAGGCTTCACTCTAGGGCGTTGCTCCACCAGATCGAATAGTTAGGGCCATAGAAGTCAACGCCCGAAGCATAAAATACAAAATAAATAGAACAGTTTTTCCAGTGCATAAAACGAATAATTGAAACCAGTGTGAAAGTTATGGTCATTCCCACGTTCCGGGCAACCTACGCTTCACCCTAGGGCGTTGCTCCACCTGATCGAATAGTTAGGGCCTAAGAAGTCGACGGCAGAAGCATAAAATACGATATATGTACAACAGTTTTGCCATCGTATAAAATGAATAATCGCAAACAGTGTGAAGGTAATGGTCATTTCTATGTTCCGGGCAACCTAGGCTTCATTCTAGGGCGTTGCTCCACCAGATCGAATAGTTAGGGCCTTAGAAGTCAACGCCCGAAGCATAAAATACAAAATAAATAGAACAGTTTTTCCATTGTATAAAACGAATAATTGAAACCAGTGTGAAAGTTATGGTCATTTCTACGTTCCGGGCAACCTAGGCTTCACTCTAGGACGTTGCTCCTGCACAGCGAATAGTCAGGTCCTTAGAAGTCAATGCCAGAAGCATGAAATGCAATATAAATACAACTGTTTTTCCACTGTATAATATGAATAGTTGCAAACAGTGTGAAAGTAATAGCCATTTCTACGTTGAGGGTATCCTAGACTTAACTCTGAGGCATTGCTACACCAGATCGAATACATTGGGCCGTAGAAGTCAATGCCAGAAGCATAAAATACAATATAAATACAACAGTTTTTCCACCGTATAATATGAATAATTGCAAACAGTGTGGAAGTAATGGTCATTTCTACGTTCCGGGCAACCTAGGCTTCACTCTAGGGCGTTGGTCCACCAGATCCAATAGTTAGGGCCTAAGAAGTCAACGCCATAACTATAAAAAACAGTATAAATACAACAGTTTCTCCATTGTATAAAATGAATAATTGCAAACAGTGTGGAGGTAATAGTCATTTGTACTTTCCTGGCAACCTCGGCTTCACTCTAGGGCGTTTCTCCACCACATCGAATAGCTACGCCCTTAGAAGTCAACGCCTGAAGCATAAAATACAACATAAGTACAACAGTTTTCCCATTGTATAACAGGAATAATTGCAACCAGTGTGAAAGTACAGGTCATTTTTACGTTCCGGGCCACCTAGGCTTCGCTCTAGGGCGTTGCTCAACCACATCGAATAGTTAGGGCCTTAGAAGTCAATGCCAGAAGCATAAAATACAATATAAATACAACAGTTTTTCCACTGTATAATATGAATAATTGCAAACAGTGTGGAGGTAATGGTCATTTCTACGTTCCGGGCAACCTAGGCTTCACTACAGGGCGGTGCTCCACCAGATCAAATAGTTAGGGCCTAAGAAGTCAACGCCAGAAACATAAAATACGATATATGTACAACAGTTTTACCATCGTATAAAATAAATAATCGCAAGCAGTGTGAAGGTAATGGTCATTTCTACGTTCCGGGCAACCTAGGCTTCACCCTAGGGCGTTGCTCCACCTGATCGAATAGTTAGGGCCTAAGAAGTCAACGCCAGAAACATAAAATACGATATATGTACAACAGTGTTCCATCGTATAAGACGAATAATTGCAACCAGTGTGAAAGTAATAGCCATTTCTACGTTGCGGGCATCCTAGACTTAACTCTGAGGCATTGCTACACCAGATAGAATACATAGGGCCTTAGAAGTCAACGCCAGAAGTATAAAGTACAATCAAAATCCAACAGTTTGTCCATCGTATAGCTGGAATAATTGCAACCATAGTGAAAGTAATGGTCACTTCTACGTTTCGGGCGACCTAGGCTCCACTCTAGGGCGTTGCTCCACCAGATGGAATAGCTAGGGCCTTAGAAGTCAATGCCAGAAGCATAAAATACAAAAAAATACAACAGTTTTTCCATCGTATAACAAGAATAATTGCAACCAGTGTGAAGGTGATGGTCATTTCTACATTCCGGGCAACCTAGGCTTGACTCTAGGGCGTTGCTCCACCTGATCGAATTGTTAGGGCCTAAGAAGTCAACGCCAGAAGCACCAAATACAAAATTTATACAACAGTTTTTCCATCGTATAAAACGAATAATTGCAACCAGTATGAAAGTTATGGTCATTTCTACGTTCCGGGCAACCTAGGCTTCACCCTAGGGCGTTGCTCCACCTGATCGAATAGTTAGGGCCTAAGAAGCCAACGCCAGAAGCATAAAATACGATATATGTACAACAGTTTTACCATCGTATAAAATGAATAATCGCAAACAGTGTGAACGTAATGGTCATTTCTACGTTCCGGGCAACCTAGGCTTCACCCTAGGGCGTTGCTCCACCAGATCGAATAGTTGGGGCCTTAGGAGCCAACGGCCGAAGCATAAAATACAAAATAAGTAGAACAGTTTTTCCATTGTATAAAACGAATAATTGAAACCAGTGTGAAAGTTATGGTCATTTCTACGTTCCGCGCAACCTAGGCTTCACCCTAGGGCGTTGCTCCACCTGATGGAATAGTTAGGGCCTATGAAGTCAACGCCAGAAGCATAAAATACGATATATGTACTACAGTTTTTCCATCGTATAAAACTAATAATTGCAACCAGTGTGAAAGTAATAGCCATTTCTACGTTGCGGGCATCCTAGACTTAACTCTGAGGCATTGCTACGCCAGATCGAATACATAGGGCCTTAGAAGTCAACGCCAGAAGTATAAAGTACAATCAAAATCCAACAGTTTGTCCACCGTATAGCTGGAATAATTGCAACCAGAGTGAAAGTAATGGTCATTTCTACGTTTCGGGGACCTAGGCTCCACTCTAGGGCGTTGCTCCACCAGATGGAATAGCTAGGGCCTTAGAAGTCAATGCCAGAAGCATAAAATACAAAATAAATACAACAGTTTTTCCATCGTATAACAAGAATAATTGCAACCAGTGTGAAAGTGATGGTCATTTCTACGATCCGGGCAACCTAGGCTTCACTACAGGGCGGTGCTCCACCAGATCAAATAGTTAGGGCCTAAGAAGTCAACGCCAGAAGCATAAAATACAATATAAATGCAGCAGCTTTTCCATCGTATATAATGTACATTTGCAAACAGTGTGAAAGTAACGGTCATTTCTACGTTCCGGGCAACCTAGGCTTCACTCTAGGGCGTTGCTCCACCAGATCGAATAGTTAGGGACTTAGAATTCCACGCCAGAAGCATAAAATACGACATAAGTACAACAGTTTTTCCATCGTATAACAGGAATAATTGCAACCAGTGTGAAAGTACAGGTCATTTTTACGTTCCGGGCAACCTAGGCTTCGCTCAAGGGCGTTGCTCCACCACATCGAATAGTTAGGACCTTAGAAGTCAACACTTGAAGCATAAAATACAATAAAAATACAACATTTTTTTCATCGTATAACAGGAATAATTGCTACCAGTCTGAAAGATATGGTCATTTCTACGTTCCGGGCAACCTAGGCTTCACTCTAGGGCGTTGGTCCTCCACATCAAACAGTTAGGGCCTAAGAAGTCAACGCCAGAAGCTCCAAATACAAAATAAATACAACAGTTTTTCCATCGTATAAAACGAATAATTGCAACCAGTATGAATGTTATGGTCATTTCTACGTTCCGGGCATCCTAGGCTTCACACTAGGGCGTTGCTCCACCTGATCGAATAGTTAGGGCCTAAGAGGTCAGCGCCAGAAGCATAAAATACGATATGTGTACAACAGTTTTACCATCGTATAAAATGAATAATCGCAAACAGTGTGAAGGTAATGGTCATTTCTACGTTCCGGGCAACCTAGGCTTCACTCTAGGGCGTTGCTCCACCAGATCGAATAGTTAGGGCCATAGAAGTCAACGCCCGAAGCATAAAATACAAAATAAATAGAACAGTTTTTCCAGTGCATAAAACGAATAATTGAAACCAGTGTGAAAGTTATGGTCATTCCCACGTTCCGGGCAACCTACGCTTCACCCTAGGGCGTTGCTCCACCTGATCGAATAGTTAGGGCCTAAGAAGTCGACGGCAGAAGCATAAAATACGATATATGTACAACAGTTTTGCCATCGTATAAAATGAATAATCGCAAACAGTGTGAAGGTAATGGTCATTTCTATGTTCCGGGCAACCTAGGCTTCATTCTAGGGCGTTGCTCCACCAGATCGAATAGTTAGGGCCTTAGAAGTCAACGCCCGAAGCATAAAATACAAAATAAATAGAACAGTTTTTCCATTGTATAAAACGAATAATTGAAACCAGTGTGAAAGTTATGGTCATTTCTACGTTCCGCGCAACCTAGGCTTCACCCCTGGGCGTTGCTCCACCAGATCCTATAGTTAGGACCTAAGAAGTCAGCGCCAGAAGCATAAAATACAAAATAGATACAACAGTTTTACCATCGTATAAAATGAATAATCACAAACAGTGTGAAGGTAATGGTCATTTCTACGTTCCGGGCAATCTAGCCTTCACTCTAGGGCGTTGCTCAACCACATCGAATAGTCAGGGCCTAAGAAGTCAATGCCAGAAGCATAAAATACAATATAAATACAACAGTTTTTCCTCTGTATAATATGAACAATTGCAAACAGTGAGGAAGTAATGGTCACTTCTACGTTCCGGGCAACCTAGGCTTCACTACAGGGCGTTGTTCCACCAGAGCGATTAGTTAGGGCCTAAGAAGTCAACGCCTGAAGCATAAAATACAATATAAATACAACAGTTTTTCCAACGTATAAAACGAATAATTGCAACCAGTATGAAAGTTATGGTCATTTCTACGTTCCGGGCAACCCAGGCTTCACCCTAGGGCGTTGCTCTACCTGATCGAATAGTTAGAGCCTAAGAACTCCACGCCAGAAGCATAAAATACGATATATGTACAACAGTTTTACCATCGTATAAAATGAATAATCGCAAACAGTGTGAAGGTAATGGTCATTTCTACGTACCGGGCAACCTAGGCTTCACTCTAGGTCGTTGCTCCACCAGATCGAATAGTTAGGGCCATAGAAGTCAACGCCCGAAGCATAAAATACATAATAAATAGAACAGTTTTTCCATTGTATAAAACGAATAAATGAAACCAGTGTGAAAGTTATGGTCATTTCTACGTTCCGGGCAACCTAGGCTTCACTACAGGGCGGTGCTCCACCAGATAAAATAGTTAGGGCTTAAGAAGTCAACGCCAGAAGCATAAAATACAATATAAATGCAGCAGCTTTTCCATCGTATATAATGTACATTTCCAAACAGTGTGAAAGTAACGGTCATTTCTACGTTCCGGGCAACCTAGGCTTCACTCTAGGGCGTTGCTCCACCAGATCGAATAGTTAGGGACTCAGAATTCCACGCCAGAAGCATAAAATACGACATAAGTACAACAGTTTTTCCATCGTATAACAGGAATAATTGCAACCAGTGTGAAAGTACAGGTCATTTTTACGTTCCGGGCAACCTAGGCTTCACTCTAGGGCGTTGCTCCACCTGATCGAATAGTTAGAGCCTAAGAACTCAACGCCAGAAGCATAAAATACGATATATGTACAACAGTTTTTCCATCGTATAAAACGAATAATTGCAACCAGTATGAAAGTTTTGGTCATTTCTACGTTCCGGGCAACCTACGCTTCGCCCTAGGGCGTTGCTCCACCTGATCGAATAGTTAGGGCCTAAGAAGTCAACGCCAGAAGCAGAAAATACGATATATGTACAACAGTTTTACCATCGTATAAAATGAATAATCGCAAACCGTGTGAAGGTGATGGTCATTTCTATATTCCGGGCAACATAGGCTTCACTCTAGGGCGTTGCTCCACCAGATCGAATAGTTGGGGCCTTAGGAGTCAACGGCCGAAGCATAAAATACAAAATAAGTAGAACAGCTTTTCCATCGTATAAAACGCATAATTGCAACCAGTATGAAAGTTATGGCCATTTCTACGTTCCGGGCAACCTAGGCTTCACCCTAGGGCGTTGCTCCACCTGATCGAATAGTTAGGGCCTAAGAAGTCATCGCCAGAAGCATAAAATACGATATATGAATAACAGTTTTACCGTCGTATAAAAGGAATAATCGCAAACAGTGTGAAGGTAATGGTCAATTCTACATTCCCAGCAACCTACGCTTCACTCTAGGGCGGTGCTCCACCAGATCGAATAGTTGGGGCCTTAGAAGTCAACGCCCGAAGCACAAAATACAAAAGAAGTAGAACAGTTTTTCAATCGTATACAACGAATAATTGCAACCAGTGTGAAAGTTGTGGACATTTCTACGTTCCGGGCAACCTAGGCTTCACCCTAGGGCGTTGCTCCACCTGATCGAATAGTTAGGGCCTAAGAAGTCAACGCCAGAAGCATAAAATACGATATATGTACAACAGTTTTACCATCGTATAAAATGAATAATCGCAAACAGTGTGATGGTAATGGTCATTTCTACGTTCCGGGCAACCTAGGCTTCACCCTAGGGCGTTGGTCCACCAGAGCGAATAGTTAGGGCATAAGAAGTCAACGCCTGAAGCATAAAGTACAATCAAAATCCAACAGTTTGTCCATCGTATAGCTGGAATAATTGCAACCAGAGTGAAAGTAATGGTCATTTCCACGTTTCGGGCGACCTAGGCTCCACTCTAGGGCGTTGCTGCACCAGATGGAATAGCTAGGGCCTTAGAAGTCAATGCCAGAAGCATAAAATACAAAATAACTACAACAGTTTTACCATCGTATAAAATGAATAATCGCAAACAGTGTGAAGGTAATGGTCATTTCTACGTTCCGGGCAACCTAGGCTTCACTCTAGGGCGTTGGTCCTCCACATCAAACAGTTAGGGCCTAAGAAGTCAACGCCAGAAGCTCCAAATACAAAATAAATACAACAGTTTTTCCATCGTATAAAACGAATAATTGCAACCAGTATGAATGTTATGGTCATTTCTACGTTCCGGGCATCCTAGGCTTCACACTAGGGCGTTGCTCCACCTGATCGAATAGTTAGGGCCTATGAGGTCAGCGCCAGAAGCATAAAATACGATATGTGTACAACAGTTTTACCATCGTATAAAATGAATAATCGCAAACAGTGTGAAGGTAATGGTCATTTCTACGTTCCGGGCAACCTAGGCTTCACTCTAGGGCGTTGCTCCACCAGATCGAATAGTTAGGGCCATAGAAGTCAACGCCCGAAGCATAAAATACAAAATAAATAGAACAGTTTTTCCAGTGCATAAAACGAATAATTGAAACCAGTGTGAAAGTTATGGTCATTCCCACGTTCCGGGCAACCTACGCTTCACCCTAGGGCGTTGCTCCACCTGATCGAATAGTTAGGGCCTAAGAAGTCGACGGCAGAAGCATAAAATACGATATATGTACAACAGTTTTGCCATCGTATAAAATGAATAATCGCAAACAGTGTGAAGGTAATGGTCATTTCTATGTTCCGGGCAACCTAGGCTTCATTCTAGGGCGTTGCTCCACCAGATCGAATAGTTAGGGCCTTAGAAGTCAACGCCCGAAGCATAAAATACAAAATAAATAGAACAGTTTTTCCATTGTATAAAACGAATAATTGAAACCAGTGTGAAAGTTATGGTCATTTCTACGTTCCGGGCAACCTAGGCTTCACTCTAGGACGTTGCTCCTGCACAGCGAATAGTCAGGTCCTTAGAAGTCAATGCCAGAAGCATGAAATGCAATATAAATACAACTGTTTTTCCACTGTATAATATGAATAGTTGCAAACAGTGTGAAAGTAATAGCCATTTCTACGTTGAGGGTATCCTAGACTTAACTCTGAGGCATTGCTACACCAGATCGAATACATTGGGCCGTAGAAGTCAATGCCAGAAGCATAAAATACAATATAAATACAACAGTTTTTCCACCGTATAATATGAATAATTGCAAACAGTGTGGAAGTAATGGTCATTTCTACGTTCCGGGCAACCTAGGCTTCACTCTAGGGCGTTGGTCCACCAGATCCAATAGTTAGGGCCTAAGAAGTCAACGCCATAACTATAAAAAACAGTATAAATACAACAGTTTCTCCATTGTATAAAATGAATAATTGCAAACAGTGTGGAGGTAATAGTCATTTGTACTTTCCTGGCAACCTCGGCTTCACTCTAGGGCGTTTCTCCACCACATCGAATAGCTACGCCCTTAGAAGTCAACGCCTGAAGCATAAAATATAATATAAGTACAACAGTTTTTCCATCGTATAACAGGAATAATTGCAACCAGTGTGAAAGACATGGTCATTTCTACGTTCCGGGCAACCTAGGCTTCACTCTAGGGCGTTGCTCCACCACATCGAATAGCTACGGCCTTAGGAGTCAACGCCAGTGGCATAAAATACAAAATAAATACAACAGTTTTTCGATCGTATAACAAGAAGAATTGCAACCAGTTTGAAAGTGATGATCATTTCTACATTCCGGGCAACCTAGGCTACACTCTAGGGCGTTGCTCCGCCAGATCGAATAGATAGGGCCTAAGAAGTCAACGCCAGAAGCATAAACTACAATATAAATACAACAGATTTTCACTTGTATAACAGGAATAATTGCAACCAGTGTGAAAGCTATGGCCATTTCTACGTTCCGGGCAACCTAGGCTTCACTCTAGGACGTTGCTCCACCACATCGAATAGTTAGGGCCTTAGAAGTCAATGCCAGAAGCATAAAATACAATATAAATACAATAGTTTTTCCATCGTATAAAACGAGTAATTGCAACCAGTGTGAAAGTTATGGTCATTTCTACGTTCCGGGCATCCTAGGCTTCACACTAGGGCGTTGCTCCACCTGATCGAATAGTTAGGGCCTAAGAGGTCAGCGCCAGAAGCATAAAATACGATATATGTACAACAGTTTTACCATCGTATAAAATGAATAATCGCAAACAGTGTGAAGGTAATGGTCATTTCTACGTTCCGGGCAACCTAGGCTTCACTCTAGGGCGTTGCTCCACCAGATCGAATAGTTAGGGCCATAGAATTCAACGCCCGAAGCATAAAATACAAAATAAATAGAACAGTTTTTCCAGTGTATAAAACGAATAATTGAAACCAGTGTGAAAGTTATGGTCATTCCCACGTTCCGGGCAACCTACGCTTCACCCTAGGGCGTTGCACCACCTGATCGAATAGTTAGGGCCTAAGAAGTCAACGGCAGAAGCATAAAATACGATATATGTACAACAGTTTTGCCATCGTATAAAATGAATAATCGCAAACAGTGTGAAGGTAATGGTCATTTCTATGTTCCGGGCAACCTAGGCTTCATTCTAGGGCGTTGCTCCACCAGATCGAATAGTTAGGGCCTTAGAAGTCAACGCCCGAAGCATAAAATACAAAATAAATAGAACAGTTTTTCCATTGTATAAAACGAATAATTGAAACCAGTGTGAAAGTTATGGTCATTTCTACGTTCCGCGCAACCTAGGCTTCACCCCTGGGCGTTGCTCCACCAGATCCTATAGTTAGGACCTAAGAAGTCAGCGCCAGAAGCATAAAATACAAAATAGATACAACAGTTTTACCATCGTATAAAATGAATAATCACAAACAGTGTGAAGGTAATGGTCATTTCTACGTTCCGGGCAATCTAGCCTTCACTCTAGGGCGTTGCTCAACCACATCGAATAGTCAGGGCCTAAGAAGTCAATGCCAGAAGCATAAAATACAATATAAATACAACAGTTTTTCCTCTGTATAATATGAACAATTGCAAACAGTGAGGAAGTAATGGTCACTTCTACGTTCCGGGCAACCTAGGCTTCACTACAGGGCGTTGTTCCACCAGAGCGATTAGTTAGGGCCTAAGAAGTCAACGCCTGAAGCATAAAATACAATATAAATACAACAGTTTTTCCAACGTATAAAACGAATAATTGCAACCAGTATGAAAGTTATGGTCATTTCTACGTTCCGGGCAACCCAGGCTTCACCCTAGGGCGTTGCTCTACCTGATCGAATAGTTAGAGCCTAAGAACTCCACGCCAGAAGCATAAAATACGATATATGTACAACAGTTTTACCATCGTATAAAATGAATAATCGCAAACAGTGTGAAGGTAATGGTCATTTCTACGTACCGGGCAACCTAGGCTTCACTCTAGGTCGTTGCTCCACCAGATCGAATAGTTAGGGCCATAGAAGTCAACGCCCGAAGCATAAAATACATAATAAATAGAACAGTTTTTCCATTGTATAAAACGAATAAATGAAACCAGTGTGAAAGTTATGGTCATTTCTACGTTCCGGGCAACCTAGGCTTCACTACAGGGCGGTGCTCCACCAGATAAAATAGTTAGGGCTTAAGAAGTCAACGCCAGAAGCATAAAATACAATATAAATGCAGCAGCTTTTCCATCGTATATAATGTACATTTCCAAACAGTGTGAAAGTAACGGTCATTTCTACGTTCCGGGCAACCTAGGCTTCACTCTAGGGCGTTGCTCCACCAGATCGAATAGTTAGGGACTCAGAATTCCACGCCAGAAGCATAAAATACGACATAAGTACAACAGTTTTTCCATCGTATAACAGGAATAATTGCAACCAGTGTGAAAGTACAGGTCATTTTTACGTTCCGGGCAACCTAGGCTTCACTCTAGGGCGTTGCTCCACCTGATCGAATAGTTAGAGCCTAAGAACTCAACGCCAGAAGCATAAAATACGATATATGTACAACAGTTTTTCCATCGTATAAAACGAATAATTGCAACCAGTATGAAAGTTTTGGTCATTTCTACGTTCCGGGCAACCCAGGCTTCACCCTAGGGCGTTGCTCTACCTGATCGAATAGTTAGAGCCTAAGAACTCAACGCCAGAAGCATAAAATACGATATATGTACAACAGTTTTACCATCGTATAAAATGAATAATCGCAAACAGTGTGAAGGTAATGGTCATTTCTACGTACCGGGCAACCTAGGCTTCACTCTAGGTCGTTGCTCCACCAGATCGAATAGTTAGGGCCATAGAAGTCAACGCCCGAAGCATAAAATACATAATAAATAGAACAGTTTTTCCATTGTATAAAACGAATAAATGAAACCAGTGTGAAAGTTATGGTCATTTCTACGTTCCGGGCAACCTAGGCTTCACTACAGGGCGGTGCTCCACTAGATAAAATAGTTAGGGCTTAAGAAGTCAACGCCAGAAGCATAAAATACAATATAAATGCAGCAGCTTTTCCATCGTATATAATGTACATTTCCAAACAGTGTGAAAGTAACGGTCATTTCTACGTTCCGGGCAACCTAGGCTTCACTCTAGGGCGTTGCTCCACCAGATCGAATGGTTAGGGACTCAGAATTCCACGCCAGAAGCATAAAATACGACATAAGTACAACAGTTTTTCCATCGTATAACAGGAATAATTGCAACCAGTGTGAAAGTACAGGTCATTTTTACGTTCCGGGCAACCTAGGCTTCACTCTAGGGCGTTGCTCCACCTGATCGAATAGTTAGAGCCTAAGAACTCAACGCCAGAAGCATAAAATACGATATATGTACAACAGTTTTTCCATCGTATAAAACGAATAATTGCAACCAGTATGAAAGTTTTGGTCATTTCTACGTTCCGGGCAACCTACGCTTCGCCCTAGGGCGTTGCTCCACCTGATCGAATAGTTAGGGCCTAAGAAGTCAACGCCAGAAGCAGAAAATACGATATATGTACAACAGTTTTACCATCGTATAAAATGAATAATCGCAAACCGTGTGAAGGTGATGGTCATTTCTATATTCCGGGCAACCTAGGCTTCACTCTAGGGCGTTGCTCCACCAGATCGAATAGTTGGGGCCTTAGGAGTCAACGGCCGAAGCATAAAATACAAAATAAGTAGAACAGCTTTTCCATCGTATAAAACGCATAATTGCAACCAGTATGAAAGTTATGGCCATTTCTACGTTCCGGGCAACCTAGGCTTCACCCTAGGGCGTTGCTCCACCTGATCGAATAGTTAGGGCCTAAGAAGTCATCGCCAGAAGCATAAAATACGATATATGAATAACAGTTTTACCGTCGTATAAAAGGAATAATCGCAAACAGTGTGAAGGTAATGGTCAATTCTACATTCCCAGCAACCTACGCTTCACTCTAGGGCGGTGCTCCACCAGATCGAATAGTTGGGGCCTTAGAAGTCAACGCCCGAAGCACAAAATACAAAAGAAGTAGAACAGTTTTTCAATCGTATACAACGAATAATTGCAACCAGTGTGAAAGTTGTGGACATTTCTACGTTCCGGGCTACCTAGGCTTCACCCTAGGGCGTTGCTCCACCTGATCGAATAGTTAGGGCCTAAGAAGTCAACGCCAGAAGCATAAAATACGATATATGTACAACAGTTTTACCATCGTATAAAATGAATAATCGCAAACAGTGTGATGGTAATGGTCATTTCTACGTTCCGGGCAACCTAGGCTTCACCCTAGGGCGTTGGTCCACCAGAGCGAATAGTTAGGGCATAAGAAGTCAACGCCTGAAGCATAAAGTACAATATAAATGCAGCAGCTTTTCCATCGTATATAATGTACATTTCCAAACAGTGTGAAAGTAACGGTCATTTCTACGTTCCGGGCAACCTAGGCTTCACTCTAGGGCGTTGCTCCACCAGATCGAATAGTTAGGGACTCAGAATTCCACGCCAGAAGCATAAAATACGACATAAGTACAACAGTTTTTCCATCGTATAACAGGAATAATTGCAACCAGTGTGAAAGTACAGGTCATTTTTACGTTCCGGGCAACCTAGGCTTCACTCTAGGGCGTTGCTCCACCTGATCGAATAGTTAGAGCCTAAGAACTCAACGCCAGAAGCATAAAATACGATATATGTACAACAGTTTTTCCATCGTATAAAACGAATAATTGCAACCAGTATGAAAGTTTTGGTCATTTCTACGTTCCGGGCAACCCAGGCTTCACCCTAGGGCGTTGCTCTACCTGATCGAATAGTTAGAGCCTAAGAACTCAACGCCAGAAGCATAAAATACGATATATGTACAACAGTTTTACCATCGTATAAAATGAATAATCGCAAACAGTGTGAAGGTAATGGTCATTTCTACGTACCGGGCAACCTAGGCTTCACTCTAGGTCGTTGCTCCACCAGATCGAATAGTTAGGGCCATAGAAGTCAACGCCCGAAGCATAAAATACATAATAAATAGAACAGTTTTTCCATTGTATAAAACGAATAAATGAAACCAGTGTGAAAGTTATGGTCATTTCTACGTTCCGGGCAACCTAGGCTTCACTACAGGGCGGTGCTCCACTAGATAAAATAGTTAGGGCTTAAGAAGTCAACGCCAGAAGCATAAAATACAATATAAATGCAGCAGCTTTTCCATCGTATATAATGTACATTTCCAAACAGTGTGAAAGTAACGGTCATTTCTACGTTCCGGGCAACCTAGGCTTCACTCTAGGGCGTTGTTCCACCAGATCGAATGGTTAGGGACTCAGAATTCCACGCCAGAAGCATAAAATACGACATAAGTACAACAGTTTTTCCATCGTATAACAGGAATAATTGCAACCAGTGTGAAAGTACAGGTCATTTTTACGTTCCGGGCAACCTAGGCTTCACTCTAGGGCGTTGCTCCACCTGATCGAATAGTTAGAGCCTAAGAACTCAACGCCAGAAGCATAAAATACGATATATGTACAACAGTTTTTCCATCGTATAAAACGAATAATTGCAACCAGTATGAAAGTTTTGGTCATTTCTACGTTCCGGGCAACCTACGCTTCGCCCTAGGGCGTTGCTCCACCTGATCGAATAGTTAGGGCCTAAGAAGTCAACGCCAGAAGCAGAAAATACGATATATGTACAACAGTTTTACCATCGTATAAAATGAATAATCGCAAACCGTGTGAAGGTGATGGTCATTTCTATATTCCGGGCAACCTAGGCTTCACTCTAGGGCGTTGCTCCACCAGATCGAATAGTTGGGGCCTTAGGAGTCAACGGCCGAAGCATAAAATACAAAATAAGTAGAACAGCTTTTCCATCGTATAAAACGCATAATTGCAACCAGTATGAAAGTTATGGCCATTTCTACGTTCCGGGCAACCTAGGCTTCACCCTAGGGCGTTGCTCCACCTGATCGAATAGTTAGGGCCTAAGAAGTCATCGCCAGAAGCATAAAATACGATATATGAATAACAGTTTTACCGTCGTATAAAAGGAATAATCGCAAACAGTGTGAAGGTAATGGTCAATTCTACATTCCCAGCAACCTACGCTTCACTCTAGGGCGGTGCTCCACCAGATCGAATAGTTGGGGCCTTAGAAGTCAACGCCCGAAGCACAAAATACAAAAGAAGTAGAACAGTTTTTCAATCGTATACAACGAATAATTGCAACCAGTGTGAAAGTTGTGGACATTTCTACGTTCCGGGCTACCTAGGCTTCACCCTAGGGCGTTGCTCCACCTGATCGAATAGTTAGGGCCTAAGAAGTCAACGCCAGAAGCATAAAATACGATATATGTACAACAGTTTTACCATCGTATAAAATGAATAATCGCAAACAGTGTGATGGTAATGGTCATTTCTACGTTCCGGGCAACCTAGGCTTCACCCTAGGGCGTTGGTCCACCAGAGCGAATAGTTAGGGCATAAGAAGTCAACGCCTGAAGCATAAAGTACAATCAAAATCCAACAGTTTGTCCATCGTATAGCTGGAATAATTGCAACCAGAGTGAAAGTAATGGTCATTTCCACGTTTCGGGCGACCTAGGCTCCACTCTAGGGCGTTGCTGCACCAGATGGAATAGCTAGGGCCTTAGAAGTCAATGCCAGAAGCATAAAATACAAAATAACTACAACAGTTTTACCATCGTATAAAATGAATAATCGCAAACAGTGTGAAGGTAATGGTCATTTCTACGTTCCGGGCAACCTAGGCTTCACTCTAGGGCGTTGCTCCACCACATCGAATAGTTAGGTCCTTAGAAGTCAATGCCAGAAGCATGAAATGCAATATAAATACAACTGTTTTTCCACTGTATAATATGAATAGTTGCAAACAGTGTGAAAGTAATAGCCATTTCTACGTTGAGGGCATCCTAGACTTAACTCTGAGGCATTGCTACACCAGATCGAATACATTGGGCCTTAGAAGTCAATGCCAGAAGCATAAAATACAATATAAATACAACAGTTTTTCCAGCGTATAATATGAATAATTGCAAACAGTGTGGAAGTAATGGTCATTTCTACGTTCCGGGCAACCTAGGCTTCACTCTAGGGCGTTGGTCCACCAGATCCAATAGTTAGGGCCTAAGAAGTCAACGCCATAACTATAAAAAACAGTATAAATACAACAGTTTCTCCATTGTATAAAATGAATAATTGCAAACAGTGTGGAGGTAATAGTCATTTGTACTTTCCTGGCAACCTCGGCTTCACTCTAGGGCGTTGCTCTACCAGATCGAATAGTTAGGGCCATAGAAGTCAACGCCCGAAGCATAAAATACAAAATAAATAGAACAGTTTTTCCAGTGCATAAAACGAATAATTGAAACCAGTGTGAAAGTTATGGTCATTCCCACGTTCCGGGCAACCTAGGCTTCACTCTAGGGCGTTGCTCCACCAGATCGAATAGTTAGGGCCATAGAAGTCAACGCCCGAAGCATAAAATACAAAATAAATAGAACAGTTTTTCCAGTGCATAAAACGAATAATTGAAACCAGTGTGAAAGTTATGGTCATTCCCACGTTCCGGGCAACCTACGCTTCACCCTAGGGCGTTGCTCCACCTGATCGAATAGTTAGGGCCTAAGAAGTCAACGGCAGACGCATAAAATACGATATATGTACAACAGTTTTGCCATCGTATAAAATGAATAATCGCAAACAGTGTGAAGGTAATGGTCATTTCTATGTTCCGGGCAACCTAGGCTTCATTCTAGGGCGTTGCTCCACCAGATCGAATAGTTAGGGCCTTAGAAGTCAACGCCCGAAGCATAAAATACAAAATAGATACAACAGCTTTTCCATCGTATATAATGTATATTTGCAAACAGTGTGAAGGCAATGGTCATTTCTACGTTCCGGGCAACCTAGGCTTCACCCTAGGGCGTTGCTCCACCTGATCGAATAGTTAGGGCCTAAGAAGTCAACGCCAGAAGCATAAAATACGATATATGTACAACAGTTTTACCGTCGTGCAAAATGAATAATCGCAAACAGTGTGAAAGCTATGGTCATTTCTACGTTCCGGGCAACCTAGGCTTCACTCTAGGGCGTTGCTCCACCACCTTGAATAGCTGCCGCCTTAGAACTCAACGCCAGAAGCATAAAATACAATATAAATACAACAGTTTTTCAATCGTATAACAGGAATAATTGCAAACAGTGTGAAAAATATGATCATTTCTACGTTGCGGGCATCCTAGGCTTCACTCTAGGGCATTGCTCCACCACATCGAATAGCTACGGCCTTAGAAGTCAGCGCCATAACTATAAAAAACAATATAAATACAACAGTTTCTCCATTGTATAAAATGAATAATTGCAAACAGTGTGGAGGTAATGGTCATTTCTACTTTCCGGGCAACCTAGGCTTTACTCTAGGGCGTTTCTCCACCACATCGAATAGCTACGCCCTTAGAAGTCAACGCCTGAAGCATAAAATATTATATAAGTACAACAGTCTTTCCATCGTATAGCTGAAATAATTGCAACCAGAGTGAAAGTAATGGTCACTTCTACGTTTCGGGCGACCTAGGCTCCACTCTAGGGCGTTGCTCCACCAGATGGAATAGCTAGGGCCAAGGAAGTCAATGCCAGAAGCATAAAATACAAAATAAATACAACAGTTTTTCCATCGTATAACAAGAATAATTGCAACCAGTGTGAAGGTGATGGTCATTTCTACATTCCGGGCAACCTAGGCTTGACTCTAGGGCGTTGCTCCACCTGATCGAATAGTTAGGGCCTAAGAAGTCAACGCCAGAAGCATAAAATACGATATATGTACAACAGTTTTGCCATCGTATAAAATGAATAATCGCAAACAGTGTGAAGGTAATGGTCATTTCTATGTTCCGGGCAACCTAGGCTTCATTCTAGGGCGTTGCTCCACCAGATCGAATAGTTGGGGCCTTAGGAGTCAACGGCCGAAGCATAAAATACAAAATAAGTAGAACAGTTTTTCCATTGTATAAAACGAATAATTGAAACCAGTGTGAAAGTTATGGTCATTTCTACGTTCCGCGCAACCTAGGCTTCACCCTAGGGCGTTGCTCCACCTGATGGAATAGTTAGGGCCTAAGAAGTCAACGCCAGAAGCATAAAATACGATATATGTACAACAGTTTTTCCATCGTATAAAACTAATAATTGCAACCAGTGTGAAAGTAATAGCCATTTCTACGTTGCGGGCATCCTAGACTTAACTCTGAGGCATTGCTACGCCAGATCGAATACATAGGGCCTTAGAAGTCAACGCCAGAAGTATAAAGTACAATCAAAATCTAACAGTTTGTCCACCGTATAGCTGGAATAATTGCAACCAGAGTGAAAGTAATGGTCATTTCTACGTTTCGGGGACCTAGGCTCCACTCTAGGGCGTTGCTCCACCAGATGGAATATCTAGGGCCTTAGAAGTCAATGCCAGATGCATAAAATACAAAATAAATACAACAGTTTTTCCATCGTATAACAAGAATAATAGCAACCAGTGTGAAAGTGATGGTCATTTCTACGATCCGGGCAACCTAGGCATCACCCTAGGGCGTTGTTCCACCAGAGCGAATAGTTAGGGCCTAAGAAGTCAACGCCTGAAGCATAAAATACAATATAAATACAACAGTTTTTCCATCGTATAAACCGAATAATTGCTACCAGTATGAAAGTTATGGTCATTTCTACGTTCCGGGCAATCTAGGCTTCACTCTAGGGCGTTGCTCAACCACATCGAATAGTTAGGGCCTAAGAAGTCAACGCCAGAAGCACCAAATACAAAATTAATACAACAGTTCTTCCATCGTATAAAACGAATAATTGCAACCAGTATGAAAGTTATGGTCATTTCTACATTCTGGGCAACCTAGGCTTCACCCTAGGGCGTTGCTCCACCTGATCGAATAGTTAGGGCCTAAGAAGTCAACGCCAGAAGCATAAAATACGATGTATGTACAACAGTTTTACCATCGTATAAAATGGATAATCGCAAACAGTGTGAAGGTAATGGTCATTTCTACGTTCCGGGCAACCTAGGCTTCACTACAGGGCGGTGCTCCACCAGATTAAATAGTTAGGGCCTAAGAAGTCAACGCCAGAAGCATAAAATACAATATAAATACAACAGCTTTTCCATCGTATATAATGTACATTTGCAAACAGTGTGAAAGTAAAGGTCATTTCTACGTTCCGGGCAACCTAGGCTACACTCTAGGGCGTTGCTCCACCAGATCGAATAGTTAGGGACTTAGAATTCGACGCCAGAAGCATACAATACAACATAAGTACAACAGTGTTTCCATCGTATAACAGGAATAGTTGCAACCAGTGTGAAAGTACAGGTTATTTTTACGTTCCGGGCAACCTAGGCTTCGCTCAAGGGCGTTGCTCCAACACATCGAATGGTTAGGGCCTAAGAAGTCAACGGCAGACGCATAAAATACGATATATGTACAACAGTTTTGCCATCGTATAAAATGAATAATCGCAAACAGTGTGAAGGTAATGGTCATTTCTATGTTCCGGGCAACCTAGGCTTCATTCTAGGGCGTTGCTCCACCAGATCGAATAGTTGGGGCCTTAGGAGTCAACGGCCGAAGCATAAAATACAAAATAAGTAGAACAGTTTTTCCATTGTATAAAACGAATAATTGAAACCAGTGTGAAAGTTATGGTCATTTCTACGTTCCGCGCAACCTAGGCTTCACCCTAGGGCGTTGCTCCACCTGATGGAATAGTTAGGGCCTAAGAAGTCAACGCCAGAAGCATAAAATACGATATATGTACAACAGTTTTTCCATCGTATAAAACTAATAATTGCAACCAGTGTGAAAGTAATAGCCATTTCTACGTTGCGGGCATCCTAGACTTAACTCTGAGGCATTGCTACGCCAGATCGAATACATAGGGCCTTAGAAGTCAACGCCAGAAGTATAAAGTACAATCAAAATCTAACAGTTTGTCCACCGTATAGCTGGAATAATTGCAACCAGAGTGAAAGTAATGGTCATTTCTACGTTTCGGGGACCTAGGCTCCACTCTAGGGCGTTGCTCCACCAGATGGAATATCTAGGGCCTTAGAAGTCAATGCCAGATGCATAAAATACAAAATAAATACAACAGTTTTTCCATCGTATAACAAGAATAATAGCAACCAGTGTGAAAGTGATGGTCATTTCTACGATCCGGGCAACCTAGGCATCACCCTAGGGCGTTGTTCCACCAGAGCGAATAGTTAGGGCCTAAGAAGTCAACGCCTGAAGCATAAAATACAATATAAATACAACAGTTTTTCCATCGTATAAACCGAATAATTGCTACCAGTATGAAAGTTATGGTCATTTCTACGTTCCGGGCAATCTAGGCTTCACTCTAGGGCGTTGCTCAACCACATCGAATAGTTAGGGCCTAAGAAGTCAACGCCAGAAGCACCAAATACAAAATTAATACAACAGTTCTTCCATCGTATAAAACGAATAATTGCAACCAGTATGAAAGTTATGGTCATTTCTACATTCCGGGCAACCTAGGCTTCACCCTAGGGCGTTGCTCCACCTGATCGAATAGTTAGGGCCTAAGAAGTCAACGCCAGAAGCATAAAATACGATGTATGTACAACAGTTTTACCATCGTATAACAGGAATAGTTGCAACCAGTGTGAAAGTACAGGTCATTTTTACGTTCCGGGCAACCTAGGCTTCGCTCAAGGGCGTTGCTCCAACACATCGAATGGTTAGGGCCTTAGAAGTCAACGCCTGAGGCATAAAATACAATAAAAATACAACATTTTTTTCATCGTATGATAGGAATAATTGCAAACAGTCTGAAAGATATGGTCATTTCTACGTTCCGGGCAACCTAGGCTTCACTCTAGGGCGTTGGCCCTCCACATCTAACAGTTAGGGCATAAGAAGTCAACGCCAGAAGCACCAAATATAAAATAAATACAACAGTTTTTCCATCGTATAAAACGAATAATTGCAACCAGTATGAAAGTTTTGGTCATTTCTACGTTCCGGGCAACCTACGCTTCACCCTAGGGCGTTGCTCCACCTGATCGAATAGTTAGGGCCTAAGAAGGCAACGCCAGAAGCAGAAAATACGATATATGTACAACAGTTTTACCATCGTATAAAATGAATAATCGCAAACCGTGTGAAGGTAACGGTCATTTCTACGTTCCGGGCAATCTAGGCTTCACTCTAGGGCGTTGCTCGACCAGATCGAATAGTTGGGGCCTTAGGAGTCAACGGCCGAAGCAGAAACTACAAAATAAGTAGAACAGTTTTTCCATTGTATATAACGAATAATTGAAACCAGTGTGAAAGTAATGGTCATTTCCACGTTTCGGGCGGCCTAGGCTCCACTCTAGGGCGTTGCTCCACCAGATGGAATAGCTAGGGCCTTAGAAGTCAATGCCAGAAGCATAAAATACAAAATAAATACAACAGTTTTACCATCGTATAAAATGAATAATCACAAACAGTGTGATGGTAATGGTCATTTCTACGTTCCGGGCAATCTAGCCTTCACTCTAGGGCGTTGCTCAACCACATCGAATAGTTAGGGCCTAAGAAGACAATGCCAGAAGCATAAAATACAATATAAATACAACAGTTTTTCCACTGTATAATATGAACAATTGCAAACAGTGTGGAAGTAACGGTCACTTCTACGTTCCGGGCAACCTAGGCTTCACTACAGGGCGTTGTTCCACCAGAGCGAATAGTTAGGGCCTAAGAAGTCAACGCCTGAAGCATAAAATACAATATAAATACAACAGTTTTTCCAACGTATAAAACGAATAATTGCAACCAGTATGAAAGTTATGGTCATTTCTACGTTCCGGGCAACCTAGGCTTCACCCTAGGGCGTTGCTCCACCTGATCGAATAGTTAGAGCCTAAGAACTCAACGCCAGAAGCATAAAATACGATATATGTACAACAGTTTTTCCATCGTATAAAACGAATAATTGCAACCAGTGTGAAAGTAATAGACATTTCTATGTTGCGGGTATCCTAGACTTAACTCTGAGGCATTGCTACACCAGATCGAATACATAGGGCCTTAGAAGTCAACGCCAGAAGTATAAAGTACAATGAAAATCCAACAGTTCGTCCATCGTATAGCTGGAATAATTGCAACTAGAGTGAAAGTAATGGTCATTTCAACGTTTCGGGCGACCGAGTCTCCACTCTAGGGCGTTGCTCCACCAGATGGAATAGCTAAGGCCTTAGAAGTCAATGCCAGAAGCATAAAATACAAAATAAATACAACAGTTTTACCACCGTATAAAATGAATAATCGCAAACAGTGTGAAGGTAATGGTCATTTCTACGTACCGGGCAACCTAGGCTTCACTCTAGGTCGTTGCTCCACCAGATCGAATAGTTAGGGCCATAGAAGTCAACGCCCGAAGCATAAAATACAAAATAAATAGAACAGTTTTTCCATTGTATAAAACGAATAATTGAAACCAGTGTGAAAGTTATGGTCATTTCTACGTTCCGGGCAACCTAGGCTTCACTACAGGGCGGTGCTCCACCAGATAAAATAGTTAGGGCTTAAGAAGTCAACGCCAGAAGCATAAAATACACTATAAATGCAGCAGCTTTTCCATCGTATATAATGTACATTTGCAAACAGTGTGAAAGTAACGGTTATTTCTACGTTCCGGGCAACCTAGGCTTCACTCTAGGGCGTTGCTCCACCAGATCGAATAGTTAGGGACTCAGAATTCCACGCCAGAAGCATAAAATACGACATAAGTACAACAGTTTTTCCATCGTATAACAGGAATAATTGCAACCAGTGTGAAAGTACAGGTCATTTTTACGTTCCGGGCAACCTAGGCTTCGCTCAAGGGCGTTGCTCCACCACATCCAATAGTTAGGGCCTTAGAAGTCAACGCCTGAAGCATAAAATACAATAAAAATACAACATTTTTTTCATCGTATATCAGGGATAATTGCAACCAGTCTGAAAGATATGGTCATTTCTACGTTCCGGGCAACCTAGGCTTCACTCTAGGGCGTTGGTCCGCCAGATCGAATAGATAGGGCCTAAGAAGTCAACGCCAGAAGCATAAAATACAATATAAATACAACAGATTTTCACTTGTATAACAGGAATAATTGCAACCAGTGTGAAAGCTATGGCCATTTCTACGTTCCGGGCAACCTAGGCTTCACTCTAGGGCGTTGCTCCACCAGATCGAATAGTTAGGGCCATAGTAGTCAACGCCCGAAGCATAAAATACAAAATAAATAGAACAGTTTTTCCAGTGCATAAAACGAATAATTGAAACCAGTGTGAAAGTTATGGTCATTCCCACGTTCCGGGCAACCTACGCTTCACCCTAGGGCGTTGCTCCACCTGATCGAATAGTTAGGGCCTAAGAAGTCAACGGCAGACGCATAAAATACGATATATGTACAACAGTTTTGCCATCGTATAAAATGAATAATCGCAAACAGTGTGAAGGTAATGGTCATTTCTATGTTCCGGGCAACCTAGGCCTCATTCTAGGGCGTTGCTCCACCAGATCGAATAGTTAGGGCCTTAGAAGTCAACGCCCGAAGCATAAAATACAAAATAGATACAACAGCTTTTCCATCGTATATAATGTATATTTGCAAACAGTGTGAAGGCAATGGTCATTTCTACGTTCCGGGCAACCTAGGCTTCACCCTAGGGCGTTGCTCCACCTGATCGAATAGTTAGGGCCTAAGAAGTCAACGCCAGAAGCATAAAATACGATATATGTACAACAGTTTTACCGTCGTGCAAAATGAATAATCGCAAACAGTGTGAAAGCTATGGTCATTTCTACATTCCGGGCAACCTAGGCTTGACTCTAGGGCGTTGCTCCACCTGATCGAATAGTCAGGCCCTAAGAAGTCAACGCCAGAAGCACCAAATACAAAATTAATACAACAGTTTTTCCATCGTATAAAACGAATAATTGCAACCAGTATGAAAGTTATGGTCATTTCTACGTTCCGGGCAACCTAGGCTTCACCCTAGGGCGTTGCTCTACCTGATCGAATAGTTAGGGCCTAAGAAGTCAACGCCAGAAGCATAAAATACGGTATATGTACAACAGTTTTACCATCGTATAAAATGAATAATCGCAAACAGTGTGAAGGTAATGGTCATTTCTACGTTCCGGGCAACCTAGGCTTCACCCTAGGGCGTTGCTCCACCAGATCGAATAGTTGGGGCCTTAGGAGTCAACGGCCGAAGCATAAAATACAAAATAAGTAGAACAGTTCTTCCATTGTATAAAACGAATAATTGAAACCAGTGTGAAAGTTATGGTCATTTCTACGTTCCGCGCAACCTAGGCTTCACCCTAGGGCGTTGCTCCACCTGATGGAATAGTTAGGGCCTAAGAAGTCAACGCCAGAAGCATAAAATACGATATATGTACAACAGTTTTTCCATCGTATAAAACTAATAATTGCAACCAGTGTGAAAGTAATAGCCATTTCTACGTTGCGGGCATCCTAGACTTAACTCTGAGGCATTGCTACGCCAGATCGAATACATAGGGCCTTAGAAGTCAACGCCAGAAGTATAAAGTACAATCAAAATCCAACAGTTTGTCCACCGTATAGCTGGAATAATTGCAACCAGAGTGAAAGTAATGGTCATTTCTACGTTTCGGGTACCTAGGCTCCACTCTAGGGCGTTGCTCCACCAGATGGAATATCTAGGGCCTTAGAAGTCAATGCCAGAAGCATAAAATACAAAATAAATACAACAGTTTTTCCATCGTATAACAAGAATAATAGCAACCAGTGTGAAAGTGATGGTCATTTCTACGATCCGGGCAACCTAGGCATCACCCTAGGGCGTTGTTCCACCGGATCGAATAGTTAGGGCCTAAGAAGTCAACGCTAGAAGCATAAAATACGATATATGTACAACAGTTTTGCCATCGTATAAAATGAAGAATCGCAAACAGTGTGAAGGTAATGGTAATTTCTATGTTCCGGGCAACCTAGGCTTCACTCTAGGGCGTTGCTCCACCAGATCGAATAGTTAGGGCCTTAGAAGTCAACGCCCGAAGCATAAAATACAAAATAGATACCACAGCTTTTCCATCGTATATAATGTATATTTGCAAACAGTGTGAAGGCAATGGTCATTTCTACGTTCCGGGCAACCTAGGATTCACCCTAGGGCGTTGCTCCACCTGATGGAATAGTTAGGGCCTAAGAAGTCAACGCCAGAAGCATAAAATACGATATATGAACAACAGTTTTACCGTCGTATAAAAGGAATAATCGCAAACAGTGTGAAGGTAATGGTCAATTCTACATTCCCAGCAACCTAGGGTTCACTCTAGGGCGGTGCTCCACCAGATCGAATAGTTGGGGCCTTAGAAGTCAACGCCCGAAGCACAAAATACAAAAGTAATAGAACAGTTTTTCAATCGTATAAAACGAATAATTGCAACCAGTATGAAAGTTATGGTCATTTCTACGTTCCGGGCAACCTAGGCTTCACCCTAGGGCGTTGCTCCACCTGATCGAATAGTTAGGGCCTAAGAAGTCAACGCCAGAAGCATCAAATACGATATATGTACAACAGTTTTACCATCGTATAAAATGAATAATCGCAAACAGTGTGATGGTAATGGTCATTTCTACGTTCCGGGCAACCTAGGCTTCACCCTAGGGCGTTGTTCCACCAGAGCGAATAGTTAGGGCCTAAGAAGTCAACGCCTGAAGCATAAAGTACAATCAAAATCCAACAGTTTGTCCATCGTATAGCTGGAATAATTGCAACCAGAGTGAAAGTAATGGTCATTTCCACGTTTCGGGCGACCTAGGCTCCACTCTAGGGCGTTGCTGCACCAGATGGAATAGCTAGGGCCTTAGAAGTCAATGCCAGAAGCATAAAATACAAAATAACTACAACAGTTTTACCATCGTATAAAATGAATAATCGCAAACAGTGTGAAGGTAATGGTCATTTCTACGTTCCGGGCAACCTAGGCTTCAGTCTACGGCGTTGCTCCACCAGATCAAATAGTTAGGGCCATAGAAGTCAACGCCCGAAGCATAAAATACAAATTAAATAGAACAGTTTTTCCATTGTATAAAACGAATAATTGAAACCAGTGTGAATGCTATGATCATTTCTACGTTCCGGGCAACCTAGGCTTCACTACAGGGCGTTGTTCCACCAGAGCGAATAGTTAGGGCCTAAGAAGTCAACGCCTGAAGGATAAAATACAATATAAATACAACAGTTTTTCCATCGTATAAAACGAATAATTGCAACCAGTATGAAAGTTATGGCCATTTCTACGTTCCGGGCAACCTAGGCTTCACTCTAGGGAGTTGCTCCACCTGATCGAATAGTAAGGGCCTAAGAAGTCAACGCCAGAAGCATAAAATACGATATATGTACAACAGTTTTACCGTCGTATAAAAGGAATAATCGCAAACAGTGTGAAGGTAATGGTCAATTCTACATTCCCAGCAACCTAGGGTTCACTCTAGGGCGGTGCTCCACCAGATCGAATAGTTGGGGCCTTAGAAGTCAACGCCCGAAGCACAAAATACAAAAGTAATAGAACAGTTTTTCAATCGTATAAAACGAATAATTGCAACCAGTATGAAAGTTATGGTCATTTCTACGTTCCGGGCAACCTAGGCTTCACCCTAGGGCGTTGCTCCACCTGATCGAATAGTTAGGGCCTAAGAAGTCAACGCCAGAAGCATCAAATACGATATATGTACAACAGTTTTACCATCGTATAAAATGAATAATCGCAAACAGTGTGATGGTAATGGTCATTTCTACGTTCCGGGCAACCTAGGCTTCACCCTAGGGCGTTGTTCCACCAGAGCGAATAGTTAGGGCCTAAGAAGTCAACGCCTGAAGCATAAAGTACAATCAAAATCCAACAGTTTGTCCATCGTATAGCTGGAATAATTGCAACCAGAGTGAAAGTAATGGTCATTTCCACGTTTCGGGCGACCTAGGCTCCACTCTAGGGCGTTGCTGCACCAGATGGAATAGCTAGGGCCTTAGAAGTCAATGCCAGAAGCATAAAATACAAAATAACTACAACAGTTTTACCATCGTATAAAATGAATAATCGCAAACAGTGTGAAGGTAATGGTCATTTCTACGTTCCGGGCAACCTAGGCTTCACTCTAGGGCGTTGCTCCACCAGATCAAATAGTTAGGGCCATAGAAGTCAACGCCCGAAGCATAAAATACAAATTAAATAGAACAGTTTTTCCATTGTATAAAACGAATAATTGAAACCAGTGTGAATGCTATGATCATTTCTACGTTCCGGGCAACCTAGGCTTCACTCTAGGACGTTGCTCCACCACATCGAATAGTTAGGGCCTAAGAAGTCAATGCCAGAAGCATGAAATGCAATATAAATACAACTGTTTTTCCACTGTATAATATGAATAATTGCAAACAGTGTGAAAGTAATAGCCATTTCTACGTTGCGGGCATCCTAGACTTAACTCTGAGGCATTGCTACACCAGATCGAATAACTAGGGCCTTAGAAGTCAACGCCAGGAGTATAAAGTACAATCAAAATCCAACAGTTTGTCCATCGTATAGCTGGAATAATTGCAACCAGAGTGAAAGTAATGGTCATTTCCACGTTTGGGGCGACCTAGGCTCCACTCTAGGGCGTTGCTGCACCAGATGGAATAGCTAGGGCCTTAGAAGTCAATGCCAGAAGCATAAAATACAAAATAACTACAACAGTTTTACCATCGTATAAAATGAATAATCGCAAACAGTGTGAAGGTAATGGTCATTTCTACGTTCCGGGCAACCTATGCTTCACTCCAGGGCGTTGCTGCAACAGATCGAATAGTTAGGGCCTAAGAAGTCAACGCCAGAAACATAAAATACGGTATATGTACAACAGTTTTACCATCGTATAAAATGAATAATCGCAAGCAGTGTGAAGGTAATGGTCATTTCTACGATCCGGGCAACATAGGCTTCACCCTAGGGCGTTGTTCCACCAGAGCGAATAGTTAGGGCCTAAGAAGTCAACGCCTGAAGCATAAAATACAATATAAATACAACAGTTTTTCCATCGTATAAAACGAATAATTGCAACCAGTATGAAAGTTATGGTCATTTCTACGTTCCGGGCAACCTAGGCTTCACTCTAGGTCGTTGCTCAACCACATCGAATAGTTAGGGCCTAAGAAGTCAACGCCTGAAGCATAAAATACAATATAAATACAACATTTTTTCCATCGTATAAAACGAATAATTGCAACCAGTATGAAAGTGATGGTCATTTCTACGTTCCGGGCAACCTAGGCTTCACCCTAGGGCGTTGCTCCACCTGATCGAATAGTTAGGGCCTAAGAACTCAGCGCCAGAAGCATAAAATACGATATATGTACAACAGTTTTACCATCGTATAAAATGAATAATCGCAAACAGTGTGAAGGTAATGGTCATTTCTACGTTCCGGGCAACCTATGCTTCACTCCAGGGCGTTGCTCCACCACATCGAATAGTTATGGCCTTAGAAGTCAACGCCTGAAGCATAAAATACAATAAAAATACAACATTTTTTTCATCGTATAACATGAATACATGCTACCAGTCTGAAAGATATGGTCATTTCTACGTTCCGCGCAACCTAGGCTTCACTCTAGGGCGTTGGTCCTCCACATCTAACAGTTAGGGCCTAAGAAGTCAACGCCAGAAGCACCAAATACAAAATAAATGCAACAGTTTTTCCGTTGTATAGAACGAATAATTGCAACCAGTGTGAAAGTACTGGTCATTTCTACGTACCTGGCAACCTAGGCTTCAGTCTTGGGCGTTGCTCCACCAGATCGAATAGTTAGGGTCTTAGAAGACAACGCCCGAAGCATAAAATACAAAATAAATGGAACAGTTTTTCCATTGTATAACACGAATAATTGAAAGCAGTGTGAAAGCTATGATCTTTCCTGCGTTCCTCGCAACCTAGGTTTCATCCTAGGGCGTTGCTCCACCTGATCCAATAGTTAGGGACTTAGAATTCAACGCCCGAAGCATAAAATACAATAAAAATACAACAGTTTTTCCATCGTATAAAAGGAATGTTTGCAACCAGTGTGAAGGTAATGGTCATTTCTACGTTCAGGGCAACCCAGGCTTCACTCCAGGGCGTTGCTCCATCACATTGAATAGCTGCGGCCTTAGAAGTCAACTCCAGAAGCATAAAATACAATATAAATACAACAGCTTTTCCATCGAATAAAATGAGTGATTGCAAACAGTGTGAAAGTTATGGTCATTTCTACATTCCGGGCAACCTAGCCTTAACCCCAGGGCATTGCTCCACCAGATCGAATAGATAGTATCTTTGAATTCAACGCCAGAAGAATAAAATACAACATAAGTACAACATTTTTACAATCGTATAAAATGAATAATAGCAAACAGTGTGAAGGTAATGGTCATTTCTACGTTCCGGGCAACCTAGGCTTCACTCTAGGGCGTTGATCCACCAGATCGAATAGTTAGGGCCTAAGATGTCAACTCCAGAAGCATAAAATACAACATAAGTACAACAGTTTTTCCATCGTATAAAATGCATAATTGCAAGCAGTGTGAAGGTAATGGTCATTTCTACGTTCCGGGCAACCTAGGCTTCACTCTACGGATTTGTTCCACCAGATCGAATAGTTAGGGCCTAAGAAGTCAACTCCAGAAGCATAAAATACAATATAAGTACAACAGATTTTCCATCGTATAAAATGAATAATTACAAACAGTGTGAAAGTAATGGTCTTTTCTAGGCATCGGACAACCTAGGCTTCACTACAGGGCGGTGCTCCACCAGATCAAATAGTTAGGGCCTAAGAAGTCAACGCCAGAAGCATAAAATACAATATAAATACACAGCTTTTCCATCGTACATAATGTATATTTGCAAACAGTGTGAAAGTAACGGTCATTTCTACGTTCCGCGCAACCTAGGCTTCACTCTAGGGCGTTGCTCCAACAGGTCGATTAGTTAGTGACTTAGAATTCAACGCCCGAAGCATAAAGTACAATATAAATACAACACCTTTTCCATCGTATAACAGGAATAATTGCAGCCAGTGTGAAAGTAAAGGTCATTTCTACGTTCCGGGCAACCTAGGTTACAGTCTAGGGCGTTGTTGCACCAGATCGAATAGTTAGGGCCTAAGAAGTCAACGCCAGAAGCATAAAATACAATGAAAATATAACAGTTATTCCATCGTATAACAGGAATAATTACAACCAGTGTGAAAGTAATGGGCATTTCTACGTTCCGTGCAACCGGGGCTTCACTCTAGGGCGTTGCTCCACCAGGTCGAATAGTTAGGACCTTAGAAAACAGCTCCAGAGGCATAAAATACATTAAAAATACAACAGTTTTTCTATCGTATAAAAATAATAATTGCAACCAATGTGAAAGTAATGGCCATTTCTACGTTGCGCGCAGCCTAGGGATCACTGTAGGGCGTTGCTCCACCAGATCCAATAGTTAGGGCCTTCGAAGTCAACGCCAGAAGCATAAAATACAATATAAATACAACAGTTTTTCCATCGTATTAAAGGATTAATTGTAACCAGAGAGAAGATGATGGTCATTTCTACGTTCCGGGCAACCTAGGCTTCACTCTAGGGGGTTGGTCAATCAGATCGAATAGTTAGGGCCTAAGAAGTGAACGCCAGAAGCATAAAATACAAAATAAATACAACAGTTTTTCCATTCTATAAAAAGGATAATTGCAACGAGTGTGAAAGTTATGGTCATTTCCATGTTCCGGGTAACCTAGGCTTCACCCTAGGGCGTTGCTCCATCAGATCAAATAGCTAGGGAGTTAGAATTCAACGCCAGAAGAATAAAATACAACATAAGTACAACAGCTTTTCCATCGTATAAAATGTATAATTGCAAGCAGTGTGAAGGTAATGGTCATTTCTACGTTCCGGGCAACCTAGGCTTCACCCTAGAGCGTTACTCCTCCAGATCGAATAGTTAGGGCCTTAGAAGACAACGTCCGAAGCATAAAATACAAAATAAATAGAACGGTTTTTCCATCGTATAACACGAATAATTGAAAGCAGTGTGAAATCTATGATCTTTCCTACGTTCCGCGCAACCTAGGTTTCACCCCAGGGCGTTGCTCCACCTGATCCAATAGTTAGGGCCTGAGCAGTCAATGCCAGAAGCATGAAATACGATATATGTACAACAGTTTTTCCATCGTATAACATGAATAATTGCAACAACCGTGAAGGTAACGGTCGATTCTACGTACCGGGCAATCTAGGCTTCACCCTAGGGCGTTGTTCCACCAGAGCGAATAGTTAGGGCCTAAGAAGTCAACGCCTGAAGCATAAAGTACAATCAAAATCCAACAGTTTGTCCATCGTATAGCTGGAATAATTGCAACCAGAGTGAAAGTAATGGTCACTTCCACGTTTCGGGCGACCTAGGCTCCACTCTAGGGCGTTGCTGCACCAGATGGAATAGCTAGGGCCTTAGAAGTCAATGCCAGAAGCATAAAATACAAAATAACTACAACAGTTTTACCATCGTATAAAATGAATAATCGCAAACAGTGTGAAGGTAATGGTCATTTCTATGTTCCGGGCAACCTATGCTTCACTCCAGGGCGTTGCTGCACCAGATCGAATAGTTAGGGCCTAAGAAGTCAACGCCAGAAACATAAAATACGGTATATGTACAACAGTTTTACCATCGTATAAAATGAATAATCGCAAGCAGTGTGAAGGTAATGGTCATTTCTACGTTCCGGGCAACCTATGCTTCACTCCAGGGCGTTGCTCCACCACATCGAATAGTTAGGGCCTTAGAAGTCAACGCCTGAAGCATAAAATACAATAAAAATACAACATTTTTTTCATCGTATAAGAGGAATAATTGCTACCAGTCTGAAAGATATGGTCATTTCTACGTTCCGCGCAACCTAGGCTTCACTCTAGGGCGTTGGTCCTCCACATCTAACAGTTAGGGCCTAAGAAGTCAACGCCAGAAGCACCAAATACAAAATAAATGGAACAGTTTTTCCGTTGTATAGAACGAATAATTGCAACCAGTGTGAAAGTACTGGTATTTTCTACGTACCGGGCAACCTAGGCTTCAGTCTTGGGCAATGCTCCACCAGATCGAATAGTTAGGGTCTTAGAAGACAACGCCCGAAGCATAAAATACAAAATAAATGGAACAGTTTTTCCATTGTATAACACGAATAATTGAAAGCAGTGTGAAAGCTATGATCTTTCCTGCGTTCCTCGCAACCTAGGTTTCACCCTAGGGCGTTGCTCCACCTGATCCAATAGTTAGGGACCTAGAATTCAACGCCAGAAGCATAAAATACAATAAAAATACAACAATTTTTCCATCGTATAAAAGGAATGATTGCAACCAGTGTGAAGGTAATGGTCATTTCTAGGTTCCGGGCAACCCAGGCTTCACTCCAGGGCGTTGCTCCACCAGATCGAATAGTTAGGGCCTAAGAAGCCAACGCCAGAAACATAAAATACGGTATATGTACAACAGTTTTACCATCGTATAAAATGAATAATCGCAAGCAGTGTGAAGGTAATGGTCATTTCTATGTTCCGGGCAACCTAGGCTTCACACTGGGGCGTTGTTCCACCAGAGCGAATAGTTAGGGCCTAAGAAGTCAACGCCTGAAGCATAAAATACAATATAAATACAACAGTTTTTCCATCGTATAAAACGAATAATTGCAACCAGTATGAAAGTTATGGTCATTTTTACGTTCCGGGCAACCTAGGCTTCACTCTAGGTCGTTGCTCAACCACATCGAATAGTTAGGGCCTAAGATGTCAACGCCTGAAGCATAAAATACATTATAAATACAACATTTTTTCCATCGTATAAAACGAATAATTGCAACCAGTATGAAAGTTATGGTCATTTCTACGTTCCGGGCAACCTAGGCTTCACCCTAGGGCGTTGCTCCACCTGATCGAATAGTTAGGGCCTAAGAAGTCAGCGCCAGAAGCATAAAATACGATATATGTACAACAGTTTTTCCATCGTATAAAACGCATAATTGCAACCAGTGTGAAAGTAATAGACATTTCTACGTTGCGGGCATCCTAGACTTAACTCTGAGGCATTGCTACACCAGACCGAATACCTAGGGCCTTAGAAGTCAACGCCAGAAGTATAAAGTACAATCAAAATCCAGCAGTTTGTCCATCGTATAGCTGGAATAATTGCAACCAGAGTGAAAGTAATGGTCATTTCCACGTTTCGGGCGACCTAGGCTCCACTCTAGGGCGTTGCTGCTCCAGATGGAATAGCTAGGGCCTTAGAAGTCAATGCCAGAAGCATAAAATACAAAATAACTACAACAGTTTTACCATCGTATAAAATGAATAATCGCAAACAGTGTGAAGGTAATGGTCATTTCTACGTTCCGGGCAACCTATGCTTCACTCCAGGGCGTTGCTCAACCAGATCGAATAGTTAGGGCCATAGAAGTCAACGCCCGAAGCATAAAATACAAAATGAATAGAACAGTTTTTCCATTGTATAAAACGAATAATTGAAACCAGTGTGAAAGTACATGTCATTTTTACGTTCCGGGCAACCTAGGCTTCGCTCAAGGGCGTTGCTCCACCACATCGAATAGTTAGGGCCTTAGAAGTCAACGCCTGAAGCATAAAATACAATATAAATACAACAGTTTTTCCATCGTATAAAAGGAATGTTTGCAACCAGTGTGAAGGTAATGGTCATTTCTACGTTCAGGGCAACCCAGGCTTCACTCCAGGGCGTTGCTCCATCACATTGAATAGCTGCGGCCTTAGAAGTCAACTCCAGAAGCATAAAATACAATATAAATACAACAGCTTTTCCATCGAATAAAATGAGTGATTGCAAACAGTGTGAAAGTTATGGTCACTTCTACATTCCGGGCAACCTAGCCTTAACTCCAGGGCATTGCTCCACCAGATCGAATAGATAGGATCTTTGAATTCAACGCCAGAAGAATAAAATACAACATAAGTACAACATTTTTACAATCGTATAAAATGAATAATAGCAAACAGTGTGAAGGTAATGGTCATTTCTACGTTCCGGGCAACGTAGGCTTCACTCTAGGGCGTTGATCCACCAGATCGAATAGTTAGGGCCTAAGATGTCAACTCCAGAAGCATAAAATACAACATAAGTACAACAGTTTTTCCATCGTATAAAATGTATAATTGCAAGCAGTGTGAAGGTAATGGTCATTTCTACGTTCCGGGCAACCTAGGCTTCACTCTACGGATTTGTTCCACCAGATCGAATAGTTAGGGCCTAAGAAGTCAACTCCAGAAGCATAAAATACAATATAAGTACAACACATTTTCCATCGTATAAAATGAATAATTACAAACAGTGTGAAAGTAATGGTCTTTTCTAGGCATCGGACAACCTAGGCTTCACTACAGGGCGGTGCTCCACCAGATCAAATAGTTAGGGCCTAAGAATTCAACGCCAGAAGCATAAAATACAATATAAATACACAGCTTTTCCATCGTACATAATGTATATTTGCAAACAGTGTGAAAGTAACGGTCATTTCTACGTTCCGCGCAACCTAGGCTTCACTCTAGGGCGTTGCTCCAACAGGTCGATTAGTTAGTGACTTAGAATTCAACGCCCGAAGCGTAAAGTACAATATAATTACAACACCTTTTCCATCGTATAACAGGAATAATTGCAGCCAGTGTGAAAGTAAAGGTCATTTCTACGTTCCGGGCAACCTAGGTTACAGTCTAGGGCGTTGTTGCACCAGATCGAATAGTTAGGGCCTAAGAAGTCAACGCCAGAAGCATAAAATACAATAAAAATATAACAGTTATTCCATCGTATAAGAGGAATAATTACAACCAGTGTGAAAGTAATGGGCATTTCTACGTTCCGTGCAACCGAGGCTTCATTCTAGGGCGTTGCTCCACCAGGTCGAATAGTTAGGACTTTAGAAAACAGCTCCAGAGGCATAAAATACATTAAAAATACAACAGTTTTTCTATCGTATAAAAAGAATAATTGCAACCAATGTGAAAGTAATGGCCATTTCTACGTTGCGCGCAGCCTAGGGATCACTGTAGGGCGTTGCTCCACCAGATCCAATAGTTAGGGCCTTCGAAGTCAACGCCAGAAGCATAAAATACAATATAAATACAACAGTTTTTCCATCGTATAAAAGGATTAATTGTAACCAGAGAGGATGATGGTCATTTCTACGTTCCGGGCAACCTAGGCTTCACTCTAGGGGGCTGGTCAATCAGATCGAATAGTTAGGGCCTAAGAAGTGAACGCCAGAAGCATAAAATACAAAATAAATACAACAGTTTTTCCATTCTATAAAAAGGGTAATTGCAACGAGTGTGAAAGTTATGGTCATTTCCATGTTCCGGGTAACCTAGGCTTCACCCTAGGGCGTTGCTCCATCAGATCAAATAGCTAGGGAGTTAGAATTCAACGCCAGAAGAATAAAATACAACATAAGTACAACAGCTTTTCCATCGTATAAAATGTATAATTGCAAGCAGTGTGAAGGTAATGGTCATTTCTACGTTCCGGGCAACCTAGGCTTCACCCTAGAGCGTTACTCCTCCAGATCGAATAGTTAGGGCCTTAGAAGACAACGTCCGAAGCATAAAATACAAAATAAATAGAACGGTTTTTCCATCGTATAACACGAATAATTGAAAGCAGTGTGAAATCTATGATCTTTCCTACGTTCCGCGCAACCTAGGTTTCACCCCAGGGCGTTGCTCCACCTGATCCAATAGTTAGGGCCTAAGCAGTCAATGCCAGAAGCATAAAATACGATATATGTACAACAGTTTTTCCATCGTATAACATGAATAATTGCAACAACCGTGAAGGTAACGGTCGTTTCTACGTTCCGGGCAATCTAGGCTTCACCATAGGGCGTTGTTCCACCAGAGCGAATAGTTAGGGCCTAAGAAGTCAACGCCTGAAGCATAAAGTACTATCAAAATCCAACAGTTTGTCCATCGTATAGCTGGAATAATTGCAACCAGAGTGAAAGTAATGGTCATTTCCACGTTTCGGGCGACCTAGGCTCCACTCTAGGGCGTTGCTGCACCAGATGGAATAGCTAGGGCCTTAGAAGTCAATGCCAGAAGCATAAAATACAAAATAACTACAACAGTTTTACCATCGTATAAAATGAATAATCGCAAACAGTGTGAAGGTAATGGTCATTTCTATGTTCCGGGCAAGCTAGGCTTCACTCTAGGGCGTTGCTCCACCAGATCCAATAGTTAGGACCTAAGAAGTCAGCGCCAGAAGCATAAAATACAAAATAGATACAGCAGCATTTCCATCGTATATAATGTATATTTGCAAACAGTGTGAAGGTAATGGTCATTTCTACGTTCCGGGCAACCAAGGCTTCACTCTAGGGCGTTTGTCCACCAGATCCAATAGTTAGGGCCTAAGATGTCAACGCCATAACTATAAAAAACAATATATATACAACAGTTTCTCCATTGTATAAAATGAATAATTGCAAACAGTGTGGAGGTAATAGTCATTTGTACTTTCCGGGCAACCTCGGCTTCACTCTAGGGCGTTTCTCCACGACATCGAATAGCTACGCCCTTAGAAGTCAACGCCTGAAGCATAAAATATAATATAAGTACAACAGTTTTTCCATCGTATAAGAGGAATAATTGCAACCAGTGTGAAAGACATGGTCATTTCTACGTTCCGGGCAACCTAGGCTTCACTCTAGGGCGTTGCTCCACCACATCGAATAGCTACGGCCTTAGGAGTCAACGCCAGTGGCATAAAATACAACATAAATACAACAGTTTTTCGATCGTATAACAAGAAGGATTGCTACCAGTTTGAAAGTGATGATCATTTCTACATTCCGGGCAACCTAGGCTACACTCTAGGGCGTTGCTCCGCCAGATCGAATAGATAGGGCCTAAGAAGTCAAAGCCAGAAGCATAAAATACAATATAAATACAACAGATTTTCACTTGTATAACAGGAATAATTGCAACCAGTGTGAAAGCTATGGACATTTCTACGTTCCGGGCAACCTAGGCTTCACTCTAGGACGTTGCTCCACCACATCGAATAGTTAGCGCCTTAGAAGTCAATGCCAGAAGCATAAAATACAATATAAATACAATAGTTTTTCCATCGTATAAAACGAGTAATTGCAACCAGTGTGAAAGTTATGGTCATTTCTACGTTCCGGGCATCCTAGGCTTCACCCTAGGGCGTTGCTCCACCTGATCGAATAGTTAGGGCCTAAGAAGTCAACGCCAGAAACATAAAATACGGTATATGTACAACAGTTTTACCATCGTATAAAATGAATAATCGCAAGCAGTGTGAAGGTAATGGTCATTTCTACGTTCCGGGCAACCTAGGCTTCACCCTAGGGCGTTGTTCCCCCAGAGCGAATAGCTAGGGCCTAAGAAGTCAACGCCTGAAGCATAAAATACAATATAAATACAACATTTTTTCCATCGTATAAAACGAATAATTGCAACCAGTGTGAAAGACATGGTCATTTCTACGTTCCGGGCAACCTAGGCTTCGATCAAGGGCGTTGCTCCACCACATCGAATAGTTAGGGCCTTAGAAGTCAACGCCTGAAGCATAAAATACAAAATAAATGGAACAGTTTTTCCATTGTATAACACGAATAATTGCAACCAGTATGAAAGTTATGGTCATTTTTACGTTCCGGGCAACCTAGGCTTCACTCTAGGTCGTTGCTCAACCACATCGAATAGTTAGGGCCTAAGATGTCAACGCCTGAAGCATAAAATACAATATAAATACAACATTTTTTCCATCGTATAAAAGGAATGATTGCAACCAGTGTGAAGGTAATGGTCTTTTCTAGGTTCCGGGTAACCCAGGCTTCACTCCAGGGCGTTGCTCCACCAGATCGAATAGTTAGGGCCTAAGAAGTCAACGCCAGAAACATAAAATACGGTATATGTACAACAGTTTTACCATCGTATAAAATGAATAATCGCAAGCAGTGTGAAGGTAATGGTCATTTCTACGTTCCGGGCAACCTAGGCTTCACCCTAGGGCGTTGTTCCACCAGAGCGAATAGTTAGGGCCTAAGAAGTCAACGCCTGAAGCATAAAATACAATATAAATACAACAGTTTTTCCATCGTATAAAACGAATAATTGCAACCAGTATGAAAGTTATGGTCATTTTTACGTTCCGGGCAACCTAGGCTTCACTCTAGGTCGTTGCTCAACCACATCGAATAGTTAGGGCCTAAGATGTCAACGCCTGAAGCATAAAATACAATATAAATACAACATTTTTTCCATCGTATAAAACGAATAATTGCAACCAGTATGAAAGTTATGGTCATTTCTACGTTCCGGGCAACCTAGGCTTCACCCTAGGGCGTTGCTCCACCTGATCGAATAGTTAGGGCCTAAGAAGTCAGCGCCAGAAGCATAAAATACGATATATGTACAACAGTTTTTCCATCGTATAAAACGATTAATTGCAACCAGTGTGAAAGTAATAGACATTTCTACGTTGCGGGCATCCTAGACTTAACTCTGAGGCATTGCTACACCAGATCGAATACCTAGGGCCTTAGAAGTCAACGCCAGAAGTATATAGTACAATCAAAATCCAGCAGTTTGTCCATCGTATAGCTGGAATAATTGCAACCAGAGTGAAAGTAATGGTCATTTCCACGTTTCGGGCGACCTAGGCTCCACTCTAGGGCGTTGCTGCTCCAGATGGAATAGCTAGGGCCTTAGAAGTCAATGCCAGAAGCATAAAATACAAAATAACTACAACAGTTTTACCATCGTATAAAATGAATAATCGCAAACAGTGTGAAGGTAATGGTCATTTCTACGTTCCGGGCAACCTATGCTTCACTCCAGGGCGTTGCTCCACCAGATCGAATAGTTAGGGCCATAGAAGTCAACGCCCGAAGCATAAAATACAAAATGAATAGAACAGTTTTTCCATTGTATAAAACTAGTAATTGAAACCAGTGTGAAAGTACAGGTCATTTTTACGTTCCGGGCAACCTAGGCTTCGCTCAAGGGCGTTGCTCCACCACATCGAATAGTTAGGGCCTTAGAAGTCAACGCCTGAAGCATAAAATACAATATAAATACAACAGTTTTTCCATCGTATAAAAGGAATGTTTGCAACCAGTGTGAAGGTAATGGTCATTTCTACGTTCAGGGCTACCCAGGCTTCACTCCAGGGCGTTGCTCCATCACATTGAATAGCTGCGGCCTTAGAAGTCAACTCCAGAAGCATAAAATACAAGATAAATACAACAGCTTTTCCATCGAATAAAATGAGTGATTGCAAACAGTGTGAAAGTTATGGTCATTTCTACATTCCGGGCAACCTAGCCTTAACTCCAGGGCATTGCTCCACCAGATCGAATAGACGGATCTTTGAATTCAACGCCAGAAGAATAAAATACAACATAAGTACAACATTTTTACAATCGTATAAAATGAATAATAGCAAACAGTGTGAAGGTAATGGTCATTTCTACGTTCCGGGCAACCTAGGCTTCACTCTAGGGCGTTGATCCACCAGATCGAATAGTTAGGGCCTAAGATGTCAACTCCAGAAGCATAAAATACAACATAAGTACAACAGTTTTTCCATCGTATAAAATGTATAATTGCAAGCAGTGTGAAGGTAATGGTCATTTCTACGTTCCGGGCAACCTAGGCTTCACTCTACGGATTTGTTCCACCAGATCGAATAGTTAGGGCCTAAGAAGTCAACTCCAGAAGCATAAAATACAATATAAGTACAACAGATTTTCCATCGTATAAAATGAATAATTACAAACAGTGTGAAAGTAATGGTCTTTTCTAGGCATCGGACAACCTAGGCTTCACTACAGGGCGGTGCTCCACCAGATCAAATAGTTAGGGCCTAACAAGTCAACGCCAGAAGCATAAAATACAATATAAATACACAGCTTTTCCATCGTACATAATGTATATTTGCAAACAGTGTGAAAGTAACGGTCATTTCTACGTTCCGCGCAACCTAGGCTTCACTCTAGGGCGTTGCTCCAACAGGTCGATTAGTTAGTGACTTAGAATTCAACGCCCGAAGCATAAAGTACAATATAAATACAACACCTTTTCCATCGTATAACAGGAATAATTGCAGCCAGTGTGAAAGTAAAGGTCATTTCTACGTTCCGGGCAACCTAGGTTACAGTCTAGGGCGTTGTTGCACCAGATCGAATAGTTAGGGCCTAAGAAGTCAACACCAGAAGCATAAAATACAATAAAAATATAACAGTTATTCCATCGCATAACAGGAATAATTACAACCAGTGTGAAAGTAATGGGCATTTCTACGTTCCGTGCAACCGAGGCTTCACTCTAGGGCGTTGCTCCACCAGGTCGAATAGTTAGGACCTTAGAAAACAGCTCCAGAGGCATAAAATACATTAAAAATACAACAGTTTTTCTATCGTATAAAAAGAATAATTGCAACCAATGTGAAAGTAATGGCCATTTCTACGTTGCGCGCAGCCTAGGGATCACTGTAGGGCGTCGCTCCACCAGATCCAATGGTTAGGGCCTTCGAAGTCAACGCCAGAAGCATAAAATACAATATAAATACAACAGTTTTTCCATCGTATAAAAGGATTAATTGTAACCAGAGTGAAGATGATGGTCATTTCTACGTTCCGGGCAACCTAGGCTTCACTCTAGGGGGTTGGTCAATCAGATCGAATAGTTAGGGCCTAAGAAGTGAACGCCAGAAGCATAAAATACAAAATAAATACAACAGTTTTTCCATTGTATAAAAAGGATAATTGCAACGAGTGTGAAAGTTATGGTCATTTCCATGTTCCGGGTAACCTAGGCTTCACCCTAGGGCGTTGCTCCATCAGATCAAATAGCTAGGGAGTTAGAATTCAACGCCAGAAGAATAAAATACAACATAAGTACAACAGCTTTTCCATCGTATAAAATGTATAATTGCAAGCAGTGTGAAGGTAATGGTCATTTCTACGTTCCGGGCAACCTAGGCTTCACCCTAGAGCGTTACTCCTCCAGATCGAATAGTTAGGGCCTTAGAAGACAACGTCCGAAGCATAAAATACAAAATAAATAGAACGGTTTTTCCATCGTATAACACGAATAATTGAAAGCAGTGTGAAATCTATGATCTTTCCTACGTTCCGCGCAACCTAGGTTTCACCCCAGGGCGTTGCTCCACCTGATCCAATAGTTAGGGCCTAAGCAGTCAATGCCAGAAGCATAAAATACGATATATGTACAACAGTTTTTCCATCGTATAACATGAATAATTGCAACAACCGTGAAGGTAACGGTCGTTTCTACGTTCCGGGCAATCTAGGCTTCACCCTAGGCCGTTGTTCCACCAGAGCGAATAGTTAGGGCCTAAGAAGTCAACGCCTGAAGCATAAAGTACAATCAAAATCCAACAGTTTGTCCATCGTATAGCTGGAATAATTGCAACCAGAGTGAAAGTAATGGTCATTTCCACGTTTCGGGCGACCTAGGCTCCACTCTAGGGCGTTGCTGCACCAGATGGAATAGCTAGGGCCTTAGACATCAATGCCAGAAGCATAAAATACAAAATAACTACAACAGTTTTACCATCGTATAAAATGAATAATCGCAAACAGTGTGAAGGTAATGCTCATTTCTACGTTCCGGGCAACATATGCTTCACTCCAGGGCGTTGCTCCACCAGATCGAATAGTTAGGGCCATAGAAGTCAACGCCCGAAGCATAAAATACAAAATGAATAGAACAGTTTTTCCATTGTATAAAACGAATAATTGAAACCAGTGTGAAAGTACGGGTCATTTTTACGTTCCGGGCAACCTAGGCTTCGCTCAAGGGCGTTGCTCCACCACATCGAATAGTTAGGGCCTTAGAAGTCAACGCCTGAAGCATAAAATACAATATAAATACAACAGTTCTTCCATCGTATAAAAGGAATGTTTGCAACCAGTGTGAAGGTAATGGTCATTTCTACGTTCAGGGCAACCCAGGCTTCACTCCAGGGCGTTGCTCCATCGCATTGAATAGCTGCGGCCTTAGATGTCAACTCCAGAAGCATAAAATACAATATAAATACAACAGCTTTTCCATCGAATAAAATGAGTGATTGCAAACAGTGTGAAAGTTATGGTCATTTCTACATTCCGGGCAACCTAGCCTTAACTCCAGGGCATTGCTCCACCAGATCGAATAGATAGGATCTTTGAATTCAACGCCAGAAGAATAAAATACAACATAAGTACAACATTTTTACAATCGTATAAAATGAATAATAGCAAACAGTGTGAAGGTAATGGTCATTTCTACGTTCCGGGCAACCTAGGCTTCACTCTAGGGCGTTGATCCACCAGATCGAATAGTTAGGGCCTAAGATGTCAACTCCAGAAGCATAAAATACAACATAAGTACAACAGTTTTTCCATCGTATAAAATGTATAATTGCAAGCAGTGTGAAGGTAATGGTCATTTCTACGTTCCGGGCAACCTAGGCTTCACTCTACGGATTTGTTCCACCAGATCGAATAGTTAGGGAACAAGAAGTCAACTCCAGAAGCATAAAATACAATATAAGTACAACAGGTTTTCCATCGTATAAAATGAATAATTACAAACAGTGTGAAAGTAATGGTCTTTTCTAGGCATCGGACAACCTAGGCTTCACTACAGGGCGGTGCTCCACCAGATCAAATAGTTAGGGCCTAAGAAGTCAACGCCAGAAGCATAAAATACAATATAAATACACAGCTTTTCCATCGTACATAATGTATATTTGCAAACAGTGTGAAAGTAACGGTCATTTCTACGTTCCGCGCAACCTAGGCTTCACTCTAGGGCGTTGCTCCAACAGGTCGATTAGTTAGTGACTTAGAATTCAACGCCCGAAGCGTAAAGTACAATATAATTACAACACCTTTTCCATCGTATAACAGGAATAATTGCAGCCAGTGTGAAAGTAAAGGTCATTTCTACGTTCCGGGCAACCTAGGTTACAGTCTAGGGCGTTGTTGCACCAGATCGAATAGTTAGGGCCTAAGAAGTCAACGCCAGAAGCATAAAATACAATAAAAATATAACAGTTATTCCATCGTATAACAGGAATAATTACAACCAGTGTGAAAGTAATGGGCATTTCTACGTTCCGTGCAACCGAGGCTTCATTCTAGGGCGTTGCTCCACCAGGTCGAATAGTTAGGACTTTAGAAAACAGCTCCAGACGCATAAAATACATTAAAAATACAACAGTTTTTCTATCGTATAAAAAGAATAATTGCAACCAATGTGAAAGTAATGGCCATTTCTACGTTGCGCGCAGCCTAGGGATCACTGTAGGGCGTTGCTCCACCAGATCCAATAGTTAGGGCCTTCGAAGTCAACGCCAGAAGCATAAAATACAATATAAATACAACAGTTTTTCCATCGTATAAAAGGATTAATTGTAACCAGAGAGGATGATGGTCATTTCTACGTTCCGGGCAACCTAGGCTTCACTCTAGGGGGCTGGTCAATCAGATCGAATAGTTAGGGCCTAAGAAGTGAACGCCAGAAGCATAAAATACAAAATAAATACAACAGTTTTTCCATTCTATAAAAAGGGTAATTGCAACGAGTGTGAAAGTTATGGTCATTTCCATGTTCCGGGTAACCTAGACTTCACCCTAGGGCGTTGCTCCATCAGATCAAATAGCTAGGGAGTTAGAATTCAACGCCAGAAGAATAAAATACAACATAAGTACAACAGCTTTTCCATCGTATAAAATGTATAATTGCAAGCAGTGTGAAGGTAATGGTCATTTCTACGTTCCGGGCAACCTAGGCTTCACCCTAGAGCGTTACTCCTCCAGATCGAATAGTTAGGGCCTTAGAAGACAACGTCCGAAGCATAAAATACAAAATAAATAGAACGGTTTTTCCATCGTATAACACGAATAATTGAAAGCAGTGTGAAATCTATGATCTTTCCTACGTTCCGCGCAACCTAGGTTTCACCCCAGGGCGTTGCTCCACCTGATCCAATAGTTAGGGCCTAAGCAGTCAATGCCAGAAGCATAAAATACGATATATGTACAACAGTTTTTCCATCGTATAACATGAATAATTGCAACAACCGTGAAGGTAACGGTCGTTTCTACGTTCCGGGCAATCTAGGCTTCACCATAGGGCGTTGTTCCACCAGAGCGAATAGTTAGGGCCTAAGAAGTCAACGCCTGAAGCATAAAGTACTATCAAAATCCAACAGTTTGTCCATCGTATAGCTGGAATAATTGCAACCAGAGTGAAAGTAATGGTCATTTCCACGTTTCGGGCGACCTAGGCTCCACTCTAGGGCGTTGCTGCACCAGATGGAATAGCTAGGGCCTTAGAAGTCAATGCCAGAAGCATAAAATACAAAATAACTACAACAGTTTTACCATCGTATAAAATGAATAATCGCAAACAGTGTGAAGGTAATGGTCATTTCTATGTTCCGGGCAAGCTAGGCTTCACTCTAGGGCGTTGCTCCACCAGATCCAATAGTTAGGACCTAAGAAGTCAGCGCCAGAAGCATAAAATACAAAATAGATACAGCAGCATTTCCATCGTATATAATGTATATTTGCAAACAGTGTGAAGGTAATGGTCATTTCTACGTTCCGGGCAACCAAGGCTTCACTCTAGGGCGTTTGTCCACCAGATCCAATAGTTAGGGCCTAAGATGTCAACGCCATAACTATAAAAAACAATATATATACAACAGTTTCTCCATTGTATAAAATGAATAATTGCAAACAGTGTGGAGGTAATAGTCATTTGTACTTTCCGGGCAACCTCGGCTTCACTCTAGGGCGTTTCTCCACGACATCGAATAGCTACGCCCTTAGAAGTCAACGCCTGAAGCATAAAATATAATATAAGTACAACAGTTTTTCCATCGTATAAGAGGAATAATTGCAACCAGTGTGAAAGACATGGTCATTTCTACGTTCCGGGCAACCTAGGCTTCACTCTAGGGCGTTGCTCCACCACATCGAATAGCTACGGCCTTAGGAGTCAACGCCAGTGGCATAAAATACAACATAAATACAACAGTTTTTCGATCGTATAACAAGAAGGATTGCTACCAGTTTGAAAGTGATGATCATTTCTACATTCCGGGCAACCTAGGCTACACTCTAGGGCGTTGCTCCGCCAGATCGAATAGATAGGGCCTAAGAAGTCAAAGCCAGAAGCATAAAATACAATATAAATACAACAGATTTTCACTTGTATAACAGGAATAATTGCAACCAGTGTGAAAGCTATGGACATTTCTACGTTCCGGGCAACCTAGGCTTCACTCTAGGACGTTGCTCCACCACATCGAATAGTTAGCGCCTTAGAAGTCAATGCCAGAAGCATAAAATACAATATAAATACAATAGTTTTTCCATCGTATAAAACGAGTAATTGCAACCAGTGTGAAAGTTATGGTCATTTCTACGTTCCGGGCATCCTAGGCTTCACCCTAGGGCGTTGCTCCACCTGATCGAATAGTTAGGGCCTAAGAAGTCAGCGCCAGAAGCATAAAATACGATATATGTACAACAGTTTTACCATCGTATAAAATGAATAATCGCAAACAGTGTGAAAGTAATGGTCATTTCTACGTTCCGGGCAACCTAGGCTTCACTCTAGGGCGTTGCTCCACCAGATCGAATAGTTAGGGCCATAGAAGTCAACGCCCGAAGCATAAAATACAAAATAAATAGAACAGTTTTTCCATTGTATAAAACGAATAATTGAAACCAGTGTGAAAGTTATGGTCATTCCCACGTTCCGGGCAACCTACGCTTCACCCTAGGGCGTTGCTCCACCTGATGGAATAGGTAGGGCCTAAGAAGTCAGCGCCAGAAGCATAAAATACAAAATAGATACAACAGCTTCTCCATCGTATATAATGTATATTTGCAAACAGTGTGAAGGCAATGGTCATTTCTACGTTCCGGGCAACCTAGGCTTCACTCTAGGGCGTTGCTCCACCTGATCGAATAGTTAGGGCCTAAGAAGTCAACGCCAGAAGCATAAAATACGATATATGTACAACAGTTTTACCGTCGTGTAAAATGAATAATCGCAAACAGTGTGAAAGCAATGGTCATTTCTACGTTCCGGGCAACCTAGGCTTCACTCTAGGGCGTTGCTCCACCACATCGAATAGCTGCCGCCTTAGAAGTCAACGCCAGAAGCATAAAATACAATATAAATACAACAGTTTTTCAATCGTATAACAGGAATAATTGCAAACAGTGTGATAAATATGGTCATTTCTACGTTCCGGGCAACCTAGGCTTCACCCTAGGGCGTTGCTCCACCTGATCGAATAGTTAGGGCCTAAGAAGTCTGCGCCAGAAGCATAAAATACGATATATGTACAACAGTTTTTCCATCGTATAAAACGAATAATTGCAACCAGTGTGAAAGTAATAGACATTTCTACGTTATGGGCATCCTAGACTTAACTCTGAGGCATTGCTACACCAGATCGAATACCTAGGGCCTTAGAAGTCAACGCCAGAAGTATAAAGTACAATCAAAATCCAACAGTTTGTCCATCCTATAGCTGGAATAATTGCAACCAGAGTGAAAGTAATGGTCATTTCCACGTTTCGGGCGACCTAGGCTCCACTCTAGGGCGTTGCTGCACCAGATGGAATAGCTAGGGCCTTAGAAGTCAATGCCAGAAGCATAAAATACAAAATAACTACAACAGTTTTACCATCGTATAAAATGAATAATCGCAAACAGTGTGATGGTAATGGTCATTTCTACGTTCCGGGCAACCTATGCTTCACTCCAGGGCGTTGCTCCACCAGATCGAATAGTTAGGGCCATAGAAGTCAACGCCCGAAGCATAAAATACAAAATGAATAGAACAGTTTTTCCATTGTATAAAACGAATAATTGAAACCAGTGTGAAAGTTATGGTCATATCTACGTTCCGCGCAACCTGGGCTTCACCCCTGGGCGTTGCTCCACCAGATCCAATAGTTAGGACCTAAGAAGTAAGCGCCAGAAGCATAAAATACAAAATAGATACAACAGCTTTTCCATCGTATATAACGTATATTTGCAAACAGTGTGAAGGCAATGGTCATTTCTACGTTCCGGGCAACCTAGGCTTCACTCTAGGGCGTTGCTCCACCTGATCGAATAGTTAGGGCCTAAGAAGTCAACGCCAGAAGCATAAAATACGATATATGTACAACAGTTTTACCGTCGTGTAAAATGAATAATCGCAAACAGTGTGAAAGCAATGGTCATTTCTACGTTCCGGGCAACCTAGGCTTCACTCTAGGGCGTTGCTCCACCACATCGAATAGCTGCCGCCTTAGAAGTCAACGCCAGAAGCATAAAATACAATATAAATACAACAGTTTTTCAATCGTATAACAGGAATAATTGCAAACAGTGTGATAAATATGGTCATTTCTACGTTGCGGGCATCCTAGGCTTCACTCTAGGGCGTTGCTCCACCTGATCGAATAGTTAGGGCCTAAGAAGTCAACGCCAGAAGCATAAAATACGATATATGTACAACAGTTTTACCGTCGTGTAAAATGAATAATCGCAAACAGTGTGAAAGCAATGGTCATTTCTACGTTCCGGGCAACCTAGGCTTCACTCTAGGGCGTTGCTCCACCACATCGAATAGCTGCCGCCTTAGAAGTCAACGCCAGAAGCATAAAATACAATATAAATACAACAGTTTTTCAATCGTATAACAGGAATAATTGCAAACAGTGTGATAAATATGGTCATTTCTACGTTGCGGGCATCCTAGGCTTCACTCTAGGGCATTGCTCCACCACATCCAATAGCTACGGCCTTAGAAGTCAACGCCTGAAGCATAAAATACAATATAAATACAACAGTTTTTCCATCGTATAAAACGAATAATTGCAACCAGTATGAAAGTTATGGTCATTTCTACATTCCGGGCAACCTAGGCTTCACTCTAGGTCGTTCCTCAACCACATCGAATAGTGAGGGCCTAAGAAGTCAACGCCTGAAGCATAAAATATTATATAAGTACAACAGTTTTTCCATCGTATAACAGGAATAATTGCAACCAGTATGAAAGTTATGGTCATTTCTACGCTCCGGGCAACCTAGGCTTCACCCAACGGCGTTGCTGCACCTGATCGAATAGTTAGGGCCTAAGAAGTCAGCGCCAGAAGCGTAAAATACGATATATGTACAACAGTTTTTCCATCGTATAAAACGAATAATTGCAACCAGTGTGAAAGTAATAGACATTTCTACGTTGCGGGCATCCTAGACTTAACTCTGAGGCATTGCTACACCAGATCGAATACCTAGGGCCTTAGAAGTCAACGCCAGAAGTATAAAGTACAATCAAAATCCAACAGTTTGTCCATCGTATAGCTGGAATAATTGCAACCAGAGTGAAAGTAATGGTCATTTCCACGTTTCGGGCGACCGAGGCTCCACTCTAGGGCGTTGCTGCACCAGATGGAATAGCTAGGGCCTTAGAAGTCAATGCCAGAAGCATAAAATACAAAATAACTACAACAGTTTTACCATCGTATAAAATGAATAATCGCAAACAGTGTGAAGGTAATGGTCATTTCTGCGTTCCGGGCAACCTATGCTTCACTCCAGGGCGTTGCTCCACCAGATCGAATAGTTAGGGCCTTCGAAGTCAACGCCAGAAGCATAAAATACAATATAAATACAACAGTTTTTCCATCGTATAAAAGGATTAATTGTAACCAGAGAGAAGATGATGGTCATTTCTACGTTCCGGGCAACCTAGGCTTCACTCTAGGGCGTTGCTCCACCAGATCGAATAGTTAGGGCCATAGAAGTCCACGCCCGAAGCATAAAATACAAAATAAATAGAACAGTTTTTCCATTGTATAAAACGAATAATTGAAAGCAGTGTGAAAGTTATGGTCATTCCCACGTTCCGGGAAACCTACGCTTCACCCTAGGGCGTTGCTCCACCTGATCGAATAGTTAGGGCCTAAGAAATCAACGCCAGAAGCATAAAATACGATATATGTACAACAGTTTCTCCATTGTATAAAATGAATAATTGCAAACAGTGTGGAGGTAATGGTCATTTCTACTTTCCGGGCTACCTAGGCTTCACTCTAGGCCGTTTCTCCACCACATCGAATAGCTACGCCCTTAGAAGTCAACGCCTGAAGCATAAAATACAATATAAATACAACATTTTTTCCATCGTATAAAACGAATAATTGCAACCAGTATGAAAGTTATGGTCATTTCTACGTTCCGGGCAACCTAGGCTTCACCCCAGGGCGTTGCTCCACCTGATCGAATAGTTAGGGCCTAAGAAGTCAGCGCCAGAAGCATAAAATACGATATATGTACAACAGTTTTTCCATCGTATAAAACGAATAATTGCAACCAGTGTGAAAGTAATAGACATTTCTACGTTGCGGGCATCCTAGACTTAACTCTGAGGCATTGCTACACCAGATCGAATACCTAGGGCCTTAGAAGTCAACGCCAGAAGCATAAAATACAAACTAACTACAACAGTTTTACCATCGTATAAAATGAATAATCGCAAACAGTGTGAAGGTAATGGTCATTTCTACGTTCCGGGCAACCTATGCTTCACTCCAGGGCGTTGCTCCACCAGATCGAATAGTTAGGGCCTTCGAAGTCAACGCCAGAAGCATAAAATACAATATAAATACAACAGTTTTTCCATCGTATAAAAGGATTAATTGTAACCAGAGAGAAGATGATGGTCATTTCTACGTTCCGGGCAACCTAGGCTTCACTCTAGGGCGTTGCTCCACCAGATCGAATAGTTAGGGCCATAGAAGTCAACGCCCGAAGCATAAAATACAAAATAAATAGAACAGTTTTTCCATTGTATAAAACGAATAATTGAAAGCAGTGTGAAAGTTATGGTCATTCCCACGTTCCGGGAAACCTACGCTTCACCCTAGGGCGTTGCTCCACCTGATCGAATAGTTAGGGCCTAAGAAGTCAACGCCAGAAGCATAAAATACGATATATGTACAACAGTTTCTCCATTGTATAAAATGAATAATTGCAAACAGTGTGGAGGTAATGGTCATTTCTACTTTCCGGGCAACCTAGGCTTCACTCTAGGGGGTTGGTCAATCAGATCGAATAGTTAGGGCCTAAGAAGTGAACGCCAGAAGCATAAAATACAAAATAAATACAACAGTTTTTCCATTGTATAAAAAGGATAATTGCAACGAGTGTGAAAGTTATGGTCATTTCCATGTTCCGGGCAACCTAGGCTTCACCCTAGAGCGTTACTCCTCCAGATCGAATAGTTAGGGCCTTAGAAGACAACGTCCGAAGCATAAAATACAAAATAATTAGAACGGTTTTTCCATCGTATAACACGAATAATTGAGAGCAGTGTGAAATCTATGATCTTTCCTACGTTCCGCGCAACCTAGGTTTCACTTCAGGGCGTTGCTCCACCTGATCCAATAGTTAGGGCCTAAGAAGTCAATGCCAGAAGCATAAAATACGATATATGTACAACAGTTTTTCCATCGTATAACATGAATAATTGCAACAACCGTGAAGGTAACGGTCGTTTCTACGTTCCGGGCAATCAAGGTTTCACTCTAGGCCGTTGCTCCACCACGTTGAATACCTACGGCCCCAGAAGTCAACTCCAGGAGCATAAAAGACAATATAAATACAGCAGTTTTTCCATCGTATGACAGGAATAATTGCAAACAGTATGAAAGTGTTGGTCATTTCTACGTTCCGGGCAACCTAGGCTTCACTCTAGGGCGTTGCTCCACCACATCGAATAGCTACGCCCTTAGAAGTCAACGCCTGAAGCATAAAATATTATATAAGTACAACAGTTTTTCCATCGTATAACAGGAATAATTGCAACCAGTATGAAAGTTATGGTCATTTCTACGCTCCGGGCAACCTAGGCTTCACCCTAGGGCGTTGCTGCACCTGATCGAATAGTTAGGGCCTAAGAAGTCAGCGCCAGAAGCGTAAAATACGATATATGTACAACAGTTTTTCCATCGTATAAAACGAATAATTGCAACCAGTGTGAAAGTAATAGACATTTCTACGTTGCGGGCATCCTAGACTTAACTCTGAGGCATTGCTACACCAGATCGAATACCTAGGGCCTTAGAAGTCAACGCCAGAAGTATAAAGTACAATCAAAATCCAACAGTTTGTCCATCGTATAGCTGGAAAAATTGCAACCAGAGTGAAAGTAATGGTCATTTCCACGTTTCGGGCGACCTAGGCTCCACTCTAGGGCGTTGCTGCACCAGATCGAATAGCTAGGGCCTTAGAAGTCAATGCCAGAAGCATAAAATACAAAATAACTACAACAGTTTTACCATCGTATAAAATGAATAATCGCAAACAGTGTGAAGGTAATGGTCATTTCTACGTTCCGGGCAACCTATGCTTCACTCCAGGGCGTTGCTCCAGCAGATCGAATAGTTAGGGCCTAAGAAGTCAACTCCAGAAGCATAAAATACAACATAAGTACAACAGTTTTTCCATCGTATAAAATGTATAATTGCAAGCAGTGTGAAGGTAATGGTCATTTCTACGTTCCGGGCAACCTAGGCTTCACTCTACGGATTTGTTCCACCAGATCGAATAGTTAGGGCCTAAGAAGTCAACTCCAGAAGCATAAAATACAATATAAGTACAACAGTTTTTCCATCGTATAAAATGAATAATTACAAACAGTGTGAAAGCTATGGTCATTTCTACGTTCCGAGCAACCTAGGCTTCACTCTAGGGCGTTGCTCCACCACATCGAATAGCTGCCGCCTTAGAAGTCAACGCCAGAAGCATAAAATACAATATAAATACAACAGTTATTCCATCGTATAACAGGAATAATTACAACCAGTGTGAAAGTAATGGGCATTTCTACGTTCCGTGCAACCGAGGCTTCACTCTAGGGCGTTGCTCCACCAGGTCGAATAGTTAGGGCCTTAGAAAACAGCTCCACAGGCATAAAATACGTTAAAAATACAACAGTTTTTCTATCGTATAAAAAGAAGAATTGCAACCAATGTGAAAGTAGTGGCCATTTCTACGTCGCGCAGCCTAGGGTTCACTGTAGGGCGTTGCTCCACCAGATCCAATAGTTAGGGCCTTCGAAGTCAACGCCAGAAGCATAAAATACAATATAAATACAACAGTTTTTCCATCGTATAAAACGAATAATTGCAACCAGTGGAAAGTAATAGACATTTCTACGTTGCGGGCATCCTAGACTTAACTCTGAGGCATTGCTACACCAGATCGAATACCTAGGGCCTTAGAAGTCAACGCCAGAAGTATAAAGTACAATCAAAATCCAACAGTTTGTCCATCGTATAGCTGGAAAAATTGCAACCAGAGTGAAAGTAATGGTCATTTCCACGTTTCGGGCGACCTAGGCTCCACTCTAGGGCGTTGCTGCACCAGATCGAATAGCTAGGGCCTTAGAAGTCAATGCCAGAAGCATAAAATACAAAATAACTACAACAGTTTTACCATCGTATAAAATGAATAATCGCAAACAGTGTGAAGGTAATGGTCATTTCTACGTTCCGGGCAACCTATGCTTCACTCCAGGGCGTTGCTCCAGCAGATCGAATAGTTAGGGCCTAAGAAGTCAACTCCAGAAGCATAAAATACAACATAAGTACAACAGTTTTTCCATCGTATAAAATGTATAATTGCAAGCAGTGTGAAGGTAATGGTCATTTCTACGTTCCGGGCAACCTAGGCTTCACTCTACGGATTTGTTCCACCAGATCGAATAGTTAGGGCCTAAGAAGTCAACTCCAGAAGCATAAAATACAATATAAGTACAACAGTTTTTCCATCGTATAAAATGAATAATTACAAACAGTGTGAAAGCTATGGTCATTTCTACGTTCCGAGCAACCTAGGCTTCACTCTAGGGCGTTGCTCCACCACATCGAATAGCTGCCGCCTTAGAAGTCAACGCCAGAAGCATAAAATACAATATAAATACAACAGTTATTCCATCGTATAACAGGAATAATTACAACCAGTGTGAAAGTAATGGGCATTTCTACGTTCCGTGCAACCGAGGCTTCACTCTAGGGCGTTGCTCCACCAGGTCGAATAGTTAGGGCCTTAGAAAACAGCTCCACAGGCATAAAATACATTAAAAATACAACAGTTTTTCTATCGTATAAAAAGAAGAATTGCAACCAATGTGAAAGTAGTGGCCATTTCTACGTCGCGCAGCCTAGGGTTCACTGTAGGGCGTTGCTCCACCAGATCCAATAGTTAGGGCCTTCGAAGTCAACGCCAGAAGCATAAAATACAATATAAATACAACAGTTTTTCCATCGTATAAAACGAATAATTGCAACCAGTGGAAAGTAATAGACATTTCTACGTTGCGGGCATCCTAGACTTAACCCTGAGGCATTGCTACACCAGATCGAATACCTAGGGCCTTAGAAGTCAACGCCAGAAGTATAAAGTACAATCAAAATCCAACAGTTTGTCCATCGTATAGCTGGAATAATAGCAACCAGAGTGAAAGTAATGGTCATTTCCACGTTTCGGGCGACCTAGGCTCCACTCTAGGGCGTTGCTGCACCAGATGGAATAGCTAGGGCCTATGAAGTCAACGCCAGAAGCATAAAATACAATAAAAATACAACAGTTATTCCATCGTATAACAGGAATAATTACAACCAGTGTGAAAGACATGGTCATTTCTACGCTCCAGGCAACCTAGGCTCCACTCTAGGGCGTTGCTGCACCAGATGGAATAGCTAGGGCCTTAGAAGTCAATGCCAGAAGCATAAAATACAAAATAACTACAACAGTTTTACCATCGTATAAAATGAATAATCGCAAACAGTGTGAAGGTAATGGTCATTTCTACGTTCCGGGCAACCTAGGCTTCACTCCAGGGCGTTGCTCCACCAGATCGAATAGTTAGGGCCATAGAAGTCAACGCCCGAAGCATAAAATACAAAATGAATAGAACAGTTTTTCCATTGTATAAAACGAATAATTGAAACCAGTGTGAAAGTACAGGTCATTTTTACGTTCCGGGCAACCTAGGCTTCACCCTAGGGCGATGCTCCACCTGACCGAATAGCTAGGGACTAAGAAGTCAACGCCAGAAGCATAAAATGCAATAAAAATGCAACAGTTTTTCCATCGTATAACAGGAAAGCTGCAAGCAGTGTGAAAGTACGGGACATTTCTATGCTCCGGGTAACCTAGACTCCACTCTAGGGCGTTGCTCCACCTGATCGAATAGCTAGGGACTTAGAATTCAACGGCAGAAGAATAAACTACAACATAAGTACAGCAGTTTTTCCATCGTATAAAATGTATCATTGCAACAGCGTGAAGGTAATGGTCATTTCTACGTTCCGGCCAACCTAGGCATCACTTTTGGGCGTTGCTCCATCACATCGAATAGCTACGGCCTTAGAAGTCAACTCCAGAAGCATAAAATACAATATAAATACAACAGCATTTCCATCGTATAAAATGAATGATTGCAAACAGTGTGAAAGCTATTGTCATTTCTACTTTCCGGGCATCCTAGGCTTAACTCTAGGGCATGTTCCACCAGATCGAGTAGTTATGGACTTAGAATTCAACGCCAGAAGAATAAAATACAACATAAGTCCAACAGTTTGACCATCGTATAAAATGAATAATCGCAAACAGTGTGAGGTAATGGTCATTTCTACGTTCCGGGCAACCTAGGCTTCACTCTAGTGCGTTGCTCCACCAGGTCGAATAGTTGGGGCCTTAGAAAGCAACTCCAGTCGCATAAAATACAATAAAGATACAATAGTTTTACCATCGTATAACTGGCATAATTGCAACCAGTGTGAAAGATATGGTCATGTCTACGTTCCGGGCAACCTAGGCTTCACACTAGGGCGTTGGTCCACCACATCCAATAGTTAGGGCCTAAGAAGTCAACGCCAGAAGCATAAAATACAATATAAATACAACAGCTTTTCCATCGACTATGATGTATATTTGCAAAGAGTGTGAAAGTACAGGTCATTTCTACGTTCCGGGCAACCTAGGCTTCGCTCAAGGGCGTTGCTCCACCAGATCGAAAAGCAAGGGACTTAGAAGTCAACGCCAGAAGCATAAAGTACCGTAAAAATACAACAGTTTTACCATCGTATAAAATGAATAATCGCAAACAGTGTGAGGTAATGGTCATTTCTACGTTCCGGGCAACCTAGGCTTCACTCTAGTGCGTTGCTCCACCAGGTCGAATAGTTGGGGCCTTAGAAAGCAACTCCAGTCGCATAAAATACAATTAAAATGCAACAGTTTTTTCATCGTATAACAGGAATAACTGCAACCAGTGTGAAAGTACAGGTCATGTCTACTTTCCGGGCAACCTAGGCTTCACTCTAGGTCGGTACTCCACCAGATCAAATAGTTAGGACCTAAGAAGTCGACGCCAGAGGCATAAAATACAAAATAAATAGAACAGTTTTTCCATCGTATAAAACGAATAATTGCAACCAGTGTGAAAGTTATGGTCATTTCTACGTTCCCGGCAATTTAGGCTTCACCCTAGGGCGTCGTCCCACCACATCGAATAGCTACGGCCTTAGAAGTCAACGCCAGAAGCACCAAATACAAAATAAATGCAACAGTTTTTCCATCGTATAAAACGAATAATTGAAACCAGTGTGAAAGTTATGGTCATTTCTACGTTCCGCGCAACCTAGGCTTCACACCTGGGCGTTGCTCCACCAGGTCGAATAGTGAGGACCTAAGAAGTCAGCGCCAGAAGCATAAAATACAATATAAATACAACAGCTTTTCCTTCGACTATGACGTATATTTGCAAAGAGTGTGAAAGTACAGGTCATTTCTACGTTCCGGGCAACCTAGGCTTCGCTCAAGGGCGTTGCTCCACCAGATCGAAAAGCAAGGGACTTAGAAGTCAACGCCAGAAGCATAAAATACCATAAAAATACAACAGTTTTACCTTCGTATAAAATGGATAATGGCAACCAGTATGAAAGTTATGGTCATTTCTACGTTCCGGGCAACCTAGGCTTCACCCTAGGGCGATGCTCCACCTGACCGAATAGCTAGGGACTATGAAGTCCACGCCAGAAGCATAAAACACGATATTTGTACAACAGTTTTACCATCGTATAAAATGAATAATCGCAAACAGTGTGAGGTAATGGTCATTTCTACGTTCCGGGCAACCTAGGCTTCACTCTAGGGCGTTGCTCCACCAGGTCGAATAGTTGGGGCCTTAGAAAGCAACTCCAGTCGCATAAAGTACAATAAAGATACAACAGTTTTACCATCGTATAACTGGCAGAATTGCAACCAGTGTGATAGATATGGTCATTTCTACGTTCCGGGCAACGTAGGCTTCGCTCAAGGGCGTTGCTCCACCAGATCGAAAAGTAAGGGACTTAGAAGTCAACGCCAGAAGCATAAAATACCGTAAAAATACAACAGTTTTACCATCGTATAAAATGAATAATCGCAAACAGTGTGAGGTAATGGTCATTTCTACGTTCCGGGCAACCTAGGCTTCACTCTAGTGCGTTGCTCCACCAGGTCGAATAGTTGGGGCCTTAGAAAGCAACTCCAGTCGCATAAAATACAATAAAGATACAATAGTTTTACCATCGTATAACTGGCATAATTGCAACCAGTGTGAAAGATATGGTCATTTCAACGTTCCGGGCAACCTAGGCTTCACACTAGGGCGTTGGTCCACCACATCCAATAGTTAGGACCTAAGAAGTCAGCGCCAGAAGCATAAAATACGAACTAGATACAACAGCCTTTCCATGCTATATAATGTATATTTGCAAACAGTGCGAGGTAATGGTCATTGCTACGTTCCGGGCAACCTAGGCTTCACCCTAGGGCGATGCTCCACCTGACCGAATAGCTAGGGACTAAGAAGTCAACGCCAGAAGCATAAAATGCAATAAAAATGCAACAGTTTTTCCATCGTATAACAGGAAAGCTGCAAGCAGTGTGAAAGTACGGGACATTTCTATGCTCCGGGTAACCTAGACTCCACTCTAGGGCGTTGCTCCACCTGATCGAATAGCTAGGGACTTAGAATTCAACGGCAGAAGAATAAACTACAACATAAGTACAGCAGTTTTTCCATCGTATAAAATGTATCATTGCAACAGCGTGAAGGTAATGGTCATTTCTACGTTCCGGCCATCCTAGGCATCACTCTTGGGCGTTGCTCCATCACATCGAATAGCTACGGCCTTAGAAGTCGACTCCAGAAGCATAAAATACAATATAAATACAACAGCATTTCCATCGTATAAAATGAATGATTGCAAACAGTGTGAAAGCTATCGTCATTTCTACTTTCCGGGCATCCTAGGCTTAACTCTTGGGCATGTTCCACCAGATCGAGTAGTTAGGGACTTAGAATTCAACGCCAGAAGAATAAAATACAACATAAGTCCAACAGTTTTACCATCGTATAAAATGAATAATCGCAAGCAGTGTGTAGGTAATGGTCATTTCTACGTCCGGGGCAACCTAGGCTTCACTCTAGGGCGTTGCTCCACCAGATCGAATAGTTAGGGCCTTAGAAGTCAACGCCCGAAACATAAAATACAATATAAATACAACAGATTTTATATCGTATATAATGTATATTTGCAAAGTGTGTGAAAGTAAAGGTCATTTCTACGTTCCGGGCAACCTAGGCTTCACTATAGGGCGTTGTTCCACCAGATCGAATAGTTAGGGCCTAAGAAGTCCACGCCAGAAGCATAAAATACAACATAAATACAACAGGTTTTCCATCGTATATAATGTATATTTGCAAACAGTGTGAAAGTAAAGGTCATTTCTACGTTCCGGGCAACCTAGACCTAACTGTAGGGCGTTACTCCACCAGATCACATAGTTAGGGACTTAGAATTCAACGCCAGAAGCATAAAATACAATAAAAATGCAACAGTTTTTCCATCGTATAAGAGGAGTAACTGCAACCAGTGTGAAGGTACTGGTCATTTCTACGTTCCGGGTAACCTAGGCTTCGCTCAATGGCGTTGCTCCACTAGATCGAAAAGCAAGGGACTTAGAAGTCAATGCCAGAAGCATAAAATACAATAAAAATACAACAATCTTTCCATCGTATAAAATGAATAATTGCAAACAGTGTGGAAGCAATGGTCATTTCCACTTTCCGGGCAACCTAGGCTTCAGTCTAGGGCGTTGGTCCACCACATCGACTAGGTACGGCCTTAGAAGTCAACGCCTGAAGCATAAAATACAATAAAAATAGAACAGTTTTTTCATCGTATAACAGGAATAATTGCAACGAGAGTGAAAGTAATGGTCATTTCTACGCTTCCGGCAACCTGGGCATCACTCTAGGGCGTTGCTCCACCAGATGGAATAGCTAGGGCCTTAGAAGTGAACGCCCGAAACCTAAAACACAATAAAAATACAACAGTTTATCCATCGTATAACGGGAATAATTGCAACAAATGTGAAAGTGATGGTCATTACCACGTTCCGGGCAACCTAGGCTTCACTCTAGGCCGTTGGTCCACCAGATCAAATAGTTAGGACCTAAGAAGTGAACGGCAGAAGCACCAAATACAAAATAAGTACAACAGTTTTTCCATCGTATAAAACGAATAATTGCAACCAGTGTGAAAGTAATGACCATTTCTACGTTCCGGGCGTCCTAGACTTAACTCTGAGGCATTGCTCCACCAGATCCAATACATAGGGCCTTAGAAGTGAACGCCAGAAGCATAAAATACAAAATAGATACTACAGTTTTTCCATCGCATATAATGTATATTTGCAAACAGTGTGAAAGTAAAGGTCATTTCTACGTTTCGGGCAACCTAGGCTTCACTGTAGGACGTTTCTCCACCAGATCGCATAGTTAGGGACTTAGAATTCAGCGCCAGAAGCATAAAATACAATTAAAATGCAACAGTTTTTTCATCGTATACCAGGAATAACTGCAACCAGTGTGACAGTACAGGTCATTTATACTTTCCGGGCAACCTAGGCTTCACTCTAGCGCGTTGCTCCACCAGATCGAATAGCTAGGGACTTAGAAGTCAGCGCCAGAAGCATAAAATACAAAATAAATAGAACAGTTTTTCCATCGTATAAAACGAATAATTGAAACCAGTGTGAAAGTTATGGTCATTTCTACGTTCCGGGCAACCTAGGCTTCGCTCAAGGGCGTTGCTCCACCAGATCGAAAAGCAAGGGAGTTAGAAGTCATCGCCAGAAGCATAAAATACCATAAAAATACAACAGTTTTACCATCGTATGAAATGAATAATGGCAACCAGTATGAAAGTTATGGTCATTTCTACGTTCCGGGCATCCTAGGCTTCACCATAGGGCGATGCTCCACCTGACCGAATAGCTAGGGACTAAGAAGTCCACGCCAGAAGCATAAAACACGATATTTGTACAACAGTTTTACCATCGTATAAAATGAATAATCGCAAACAGTGTGAGGTACTGGTCATTTCTACGTTCCGGGCAACCTAGGCTTCACTGCAGGGCGTTGCTCCACCTGATCCAATAGTTAGGACCTAAGAAGTCAGCGCCAGAAGCATAAAATACAAAATAGATACAACAGCTTTTCCATGTTATATAATGTATATTTGCAAACAGTGCGAGGTAATGGTCATTTCTACGTTCCGGGCAACCTAGGCTTCACCCTAGGGCGATGCTCCACCTGACCGAATAGATAGGGACTAAGAAGTCAACGCCAGAAGCATAAAATGCAATAAAAATGCAACAGTTTTTCCATCGTATAACAGGAAAGCTGCAAGCAGTGTGAAAGTACGCGACATTTCTATGCTCCGGGTAACCTAGACTCCACTCTAGGGCGTTGCTCCACCTGATCGAATAGCTAGGTACTTAGAATTCAACGGCAGAAGAATAAACTACAACATAAGTACAGCAGTTTTTCCATCGTATAAAATGTATAATAGCAACAGCCTGAAGGTAATGGTCATTTCTGCGTTCCGGGCAACCTAGGCTTCACTCTAGAGCGTTGCTAAACCAGATCGAATATTTAGGGCCTTAAAAGTCAACGCCCGAAGCATAAAATACAAAATAAATAGAACAGTTTTTCCATTGTATAACAGGAACATTTGCAACCAGTGTGAAAGTTATGGTCATTTCTACGTTCCGGGCAACCTAGGCTTCACTCTAGGGCGTTGCTCCACCAGATCGATTAGCTAGGGACTTAGAAGTCAGCGCCAGAAGCATAAAATACAAAATCAATACAACAGTTTTTCCATCGTATAAAACGAATAATTGAAACCAGTGTGAAAGTTATGGTCATTTCTACGTTCCGCGCAACCTAGGCTTCACCCTAGGGCGATGCTCCACCTGACCGAATAGCTAGGGACTAAGAAGTCCACGCCAGAAGCATAAAACACGATATTTGTACAACAGTTTTACCATCGTATAAAATGAAAAATCGCAAACAGTGTGAGGTAATGGTCATTTCTACGTTCCGGGCAACCTAGGCTTCACTCTAGGGCGTTGCTCCACCAGGTCGAATAGTTGGGGCCTTAGAAAGCAACTCCAGTCGCATAAAATACAATAAAGATACAACAGTTTTACCATCGTATAACTGGCAGAATTGCAACCAGTGTGAAAGATATGATCATTTCTACGTTCCGGGCAACCTAGGCTTCACCTTAGGGCGATGCTCCACCTGACCGAATAGCTAGGGACTAAGAAGTCAACGCCAGAAGCATAAAATACAGTAAAAATACAACAGTTTTTCCATCGTATAACAGGAAAGCTGCAAGCAGTGTGAAAGTACGCGACATTTCTATGCTCCGGGTAACCTAGACTCCACTCTAGGGCGTTGCTCAACCAGATCGAATAGCTAGGGACTTAGAAGTCAGCGCCAGAAGCATAAAATACAACATAAGTACAACAGTTTTACCATCGTATAAAATGAATAATCACAAACTGTGTGAAGGTAATGGTCATTTCTACGTTCCGGGCAACCTAGGCATCACTCTTGGGCGTTGCTCCATCACATCGAATAGCTACGGCCTTAGAAGTCAACTCCAGAAGCATAAAATACAATATAAATACAACAGCATTTCCATCGTATAAAATGAATGATTGCAAACAGTGTGAAAGCTATTGTCATTTCTACTTTCCGGGCATCCTAGGCTTAACTCTAGGGCATGTACCACCAGATCGAGTAGTTAGGGACTTAGAATTCAACGCCAGAAGAATAAAATACAACATAAGTCCAACAGTTTTACCATCGTACAAAATGAATGATCGCAAGCAGTGTGTAGGTAATGGTCATTTCTACGTTCGGTGCAACCTAGGCTTCAGTCTAGGGCGCTGCTCCACCAGATCGAATAGTTAGGGCCTTAGAAGTCAACGCCCGAAACATAAAATACAATATAAATACAACAGATTTTATATCGTATATAATGTATATTTGCAAACAGTGTGAAAGTAAAGGTCAGTTCTACGTTCTGGGCAACCTAGGCTTCACTATAGGGCGTTGTTCCAGCAGATCGAATAGTTAGGGCCTAAGAAGTCAACGCCAGAAACATAAAATACAATATAAATACAACAGATTTTCCATCGTATATAATGTATATTTGCAAACAGTGTGAAAGTAAAGGTCATTTCTACGTTCCGGGCAACCTAGACTTAACTCTAGGGCGTTACTCCATCAGATCGCATAGTTCGGGACTTAGAATTCAACGCCAGAAGCATAAAATACAATAAAAATGCAACATTTTTTCCATCGTATAAGAGGAATAACTGCAACCAGTGTGAAGGTACTGGTCATTTCTACGTTCCGCGTAACCTAGGCTTCGCTCAATGGCGTTGCTCCACTAGATCGAAAAGCAAGGGACTTAGAAGTCAACGCCAGAAGCATAAAATACAAAAAAATACAACAGTTTTTCCATCGTATAAAATGAATAATTGCAAACAGTGTGGAAGTAATGGTCATTTCCACTTTCCGGGCAACCTAGGCTTCACTCTAGGGCGTTGGTCCACCACATCGATTAGCTACGGCCTTAGAAGTCAACGCCTGAAGCATAAAATACAATAAAAATAGAACAGTTTTTTCATCGTATAACAGGACTAATTGCAACGAGAGTGAAAGTAATGGTCATTTCTACGCTTCCGGCAACCTGGGCATCACTCTAGGGCGTTGCTCCACCAGATGGAATAGCTAGGGCCTTAGAAGTGAACGCCCGAAACCTAAAATACAATAAAAATACAACAGTTTATCCATCGTATAACGGGAATAATTGCAAGAAATGTGAAAGTGATGGTCATTACCACGTTTCGGGCAACCTAGGCTTCACTCTAGGCCGTTGGTCCACCAGATCAAATAGTTAGGACCTAAGAAGTGAACGGCAGAAGCACCAAATACAAAATAAATACAACAGTTTTTCCATCGTATAAAACGAATAATTGCAACCAGTGTGAAAGTAATGGCCATTTCTACGTTCCGGGCATCCTAGACTTAACTCTGAGGCATTGCTCCACCAGATCCAATACATACGGCCTTAGAAGTGAACGCCAGAAGCATAAAATACAAAATAGATACTACAGTTTTTCCATCGCATATAATGTATATTTGCAAACAGTGTGAAAGTAAAGGTCATTTCTACGTTTCAGGCAACCTAGGCTTCACTGTAGGACGTTTCTCCACCAGATCGCATAGTTAGGGACTTAGAATTCAGCGCCAGAAGCATAAAATACAATTAAAATGCAACAGTTTTTTCATCGTATAAAAGGAATAACTGCAACCAGTGTGAAAGTACAGGTCATTTCTACTTTCCGGGCAACCTAGGCTTCACTCTAGGCCGGTACCCCACCAGATCAAATAGTTAGGACCTAAGAAGTCAACGCCATAGGCATAAAATACAATATAGATACAACAGCATTTCCATCGCATATAATGTATATTTGCAAACAGTGTGAAAGGAAAGGTCATTTCTACGTTTCGGGCAACCTAGGCTTCACTGTAGGACGTTTCTCCACCAGATCGCATAGTTAGGGACTTAGAATTCAGCGCCAGAAGCATAAAATACAATTAAAATGCAACAGTTTTTTCATCGTATAAAAGGAATAACTGCAACCAGTGTGAAAGTACAGCTCATTTCTACGTTCCGGGCAACCTAGGCTTCACTCTAGGGCGTTGCTCCACCAGATCGAATAGTTAGGGCCTTAGAAGTCAACGCCCGAAGCTTAAAATACAAAATAAATAGAACAGTTTTTCCATTGTATAAAACGAATGATTGAAACCAGTGTGAATGTTATGGTCATTTCTACGTTCCGCTCAACCTAGTCTTCACCGCTGGGCGTTGCTCCACCAGATCCAATAGTTAGGACCTAAGAAGTCAGCGCCAGAAGCATAAAATACAAAATAGATACAACAGTTTTTCCATCGTATATAATGTATATTTGCAAACTGTATGAAAGTAACGGATATTTCTACGTTCCGGGCAACCGAGGCGTCACTCTAGGGCGTTGCTCCTCCACATCGAATAGGTAGGGCCTTAGAAGTCAATGCCAGAAGCATAAAATGCCATATAAATACAACAGTCTTTCCACTGTATAATATGAGTAATTGCAACCAGTGTGAAAGTAACGGCCATTTCTACGTTCCGGGCATCCTAGACTTAACACTGAGGCATTGCTCCACCATATCGTATACATAGGGCCTTAGAAGTCAACGCCAGAAGCATAAAGTACATTAAAAATCCAACAGATTGTCCATCGTATAACAGAAATAATTACCACCAGTGTGAATGTGATGGTCATTTCTACGTTCCGGTCAACCTAGGCTTCACCCTAGGGCGTTGTTCCTCCAGATCGAATAGCTAGGGCCTAAGAAGTCTACACCAGAAGCATAAAATACAATATAAATACAACAGTTTTTCCATCGTATGACAGGAATAATTGCAACCAGTGTGACAGCTATGGTCATTTCTACGTTCCGGGCAACCTAGGCTTCACTCTAGGGCGTTGCTCCACCACATCGAATAGTTAGGGCCTTAGAAGCCAATGCCAGAAGCTTAAAATGCCATATAAATAAAACAGTTTTTCCACTGTATAATATGAATAATTGCAAACAGTGTGGATGTAGTGGTCATTTCTACGTTCCGGGCAATCTAGGCTTCACTCTAGGGCGTTGCGCCACCAGATCGAATAGCTAGGGACTTAGAAGTCAACGCTAGGAGCGTAAAATAAAATAAAAATACAACGGTTTTTCCATCGTATAAAACGAATAATTGCAACCAGTATGCATGTTATGGTCATTTCTACGTTGCGGGCAACCTAGGCTTCACTCTAGGGCGTTGGTCCACCAGATCCAATAGCTAGGGCCTAAGAAGTCAAAGCCAGGAGCACCAAATACAAAATAAATTCAACAGTTTTTCCATCGTATAAAACGAATAATTGCAACCAGTATGAAAGCTGTGGTCATTTCTACGTTCAGGGCAACCTAGGCTTCACTCTAGGACGCTGCTCAGCCACATCGAATAGCTACGGCCCTAGAAGACAACGCCATAACTATAACATACAATATAAGTACAACAGTCTTTCCATCGTATAAAACGAATAATTGCAACCAGTCTGATGGTTATGTTCATTTCTACGGTCCGGGCAATCTAGGCTTCTCTCTAGGGCGTTGCTCCACCAGATCAAATAGTTAGGGCCTAAGAAGTCAACGCCAGAAGCATAAAATACAATATAAATACAACAGTTTTTCCATTGTATAACAGGAATAATTGCAACCAGTGAGAAAGCGATGGCCATTTCTACGTTTCGTGCAACCTAGGCTTCACTCTAGGGCGTTGCTCTACCAGGTCGAATAGTTGGGGCCTTAGAAACCAACTCCAGACGCATGAAATACAATAAAAATACAACAGTTTTACCATCGTATAACTGGCATAATTGCAACCAGTGTGAAAGATATGGTCATTTCTACGTTCCGGGCAACCTAGGCTTCACTCTAGGGCGTTGGTCCACCACATCCAATAGTTAGGGCTTAAGAAGTCAACGCCAGAAGCACCAAATACAAAATAAATACAACAGTTTTTCCATTGTATAACAGGAATAATTGCAACCAGTGAGAAAGCGATGGCCATTTCTACGTTTCGTGCAACCTAGGCTTCACTCTAGGGCGTTGCTCCACCACATCGAATAGCTACGGCCTTAGGAGTCAACGCCAGAGGCATAAAATACAAAATAAATACAACAGTTTTTCCATCGTATAACAAGAATAATTGCAACCAGTGTGCAAGTGATGGCCATTTCTACATTCCGGGCAACCTAGCCTTCACTCTATGGCGTTGCTCCACCAGATCGAATAGTTAGGGCCTAAGAAGTCAACGCCAGAAGCATAAAATACAATATAAATACAACAGCTTTTCCATCGTATATGATGTATATTTGCAAACAGTGTGAAAGTAAAGGTCACTTCTACGTTCCGTGCAACGTAGGCTTAACTGTAGGGCGTTGCTCCACCAGATCGCATAGTTAGGGACTTAGAAATCAACGCCAGAAGCATAAAATACAATAAAAATACAACAGTTTTTCCATCGTATAAAAGGAATAATTGCAACCAGCGTGAAGGTAATGGTCATTTCTGCGTTCCGGGCACCATACGCTTCACTCTTGGACGTTCCCCACCAGATCGAATAGCTAGGACCTTAGAAGTCAAAGCCAGAAGCAGAAAATACAACATAAATACAACAGTTTTTCCATCGTATGAAACGAATAATTGCAACCAGTGTGGCAGATATGGTCATTTCTACGTTCCGGGCAACCTAGGCTTCACTCTAGAGAGTTGCTCCACCACATCGAATTGCTACGGCCTTAGAAGTCAACGCCAGAAGCATTAAATACAGTATAAATACTACAGCTTTTCCATCGTATAAAACGAATAATTGCAACCAGTGTGAAAGTACTGGTCATCTCTATGTTCCCGGTAACCTAGGCTTCACTCTAGGGCGTTGCTCCACCAGATCGAATAGCTAGGGACTTAGAATTCAGTGCCAGAAGCATAAAATACAAAATAAATAGAACAGTTTTTCCATTGTATAAAACGAATAATTGCAACCAGTGTGAAAGTTATGGTCATTTCTACGTTCCGGGCAATCTAGGCTTCACTCTAGGGCGTTGTTCCAACAGATCGAATAGTTAGGGCCCAAGAAGTCAACGCCAGAAGCATAAAATACAATATAAATACAACAGCTTTTCCATCCTATATGATGTATATATGCAAAGAGCGTGAAAGTAAAGGGTATTTCCACGTTCCGTGCAACCTAGGCTTAACTTCAGGGCGTTGCTCCACCAGATCGAGTAGTTAGGGACTTTGAATACAACGCCAGAAGCATAAAATACTGTAAAAGTGCAACAGTTTTTCCATCGTATAACAGGAAAGCTACAACCAGTGTGAAAGTACTGGTCATTTCTATGTTCCGGGTAACCTCGGCTTCACTCTAGGTCGTTGCTCCACCAGATCGAATAGCTAGGGACTTAGAATTCAACGCCAGAAGAATAAAATACAACATAAGTACAACAGTTTTACCATCGTATAAAATGAATAATCGCAAGCAGTGTGAAGGTAATGGTCATTTCTACGTTCTGCGCAAACTAGCCTTAACTCCAGGGCGTTGCTCCACCAGATCGAATAGCTAGGGACTTAGAAGTCAACGCAAGAGGCATAAAATACAACATAAATACAACAGTTTTTCCATTGTATGAAACGAATAATTGCAACCAGTGTGGCAGATATGGTCATTTCTACGTTCCGGGCAACCTAGGCTTCACTCTAGAGAGTTGCTCCACCACATCGAATTGCTACGGCCTTAGAAGTCAACGCCAGAGGCATAAAATGCAATATAAATACAACAGTTTTTCCACTGTATAATATGAATGATTGCAAACAGTGTGGAAGTAATGGTCATTTCTGCGTTCCGGGCAACCTAGGCTTCACTATAGGGCGTTGCCCCACCACATCGATTAGCTACGGCCTTAGAAGTCAACGGCTGAAGCATAAAATACAATAAAAATGGAACAGATTTCCCATCGTATAAAACGAATAATTGCAACCAGTATGAAAGTTATGGTCATTCCTACGTTCCGGGCAACCTAGGCTTCACCCTAGGGCGTTGATCCACCAGGTCGAATAGTTAGGGCCTAAGAAGTCAACGCCAGAAGCATAAAATACAATATAAATACAACAGCTTTTCCATCGTATCTGATGTATATTTGCAAACAGTGTGAAAGTAAAGGTCATTTCTACGTTCCGGGCAACGTAGGCTTAACTGTAGGGCGTTGCTCCACCAGATCGCATAGTTAGGGAATTAGAAATCAACGCCAGAAGCATAAAATACAATAAAAATACAACAGTTTTTCCACTGTATAATATGAATAATTGCAACCAATGTGGAAGTAATGGTCATTTCTGCGTTCCGGGCAACCTAGGCTTCACACTAGGGCGTTGCCCCACCACATCGATTAGCTACAGCCTTAGAAGTCAACGGCTGAAGCATAAAATACAATAAAAATGGAACAGTTTTTTCATCGTATAACGGGAATAATTGCAACAAATGTGAAAGTGATGGTCATTACCACGTTCCTGGCAACCCAGGGTTCACTCTAGGGCGTTGTTCCACCAGATCGAATAGCTAGGGCCTTAGAAGTCAACGCCCGAAACCTAAAATACAATAAAGATACAACAGTTTTTCCATCGTATAACGGGAATAATTGCAAGAAATGTGAAAGTGATGGTCATTACCACGTTCCTGGCAACCCAGGGTTCACTCTAGGGCGTTGGTCCACCACATCCAATCGCTACGGCCTTAGTAGTCAACGCCAGAAGCAAAAAATACAACATAACTACAACAGTTTTTCCATCGTATGAAACGAATAATTGCAACCAGTGTGGCAGATACGGTCATTTCTACGTTCCGGGCAACCTAGGCTTCACTCTAGAGAGTGGCTCCACCAGATCGAATAGTTAGGAACTTTGAATACAACGCCAGAAGCATAAAATACAGTAAAAATGCAACAGTTTTTCCATCGTATAACAGGAAAGCTACAACCAGTGTGAAAGTACTGGTCATTTCTATGTTCCGGGTAACCTCGGCTTCACTCTAGGGCGTTGCTCAACCAGATCCAATAGCTAGGGACTTAGAATTCAACGCCAGAAGAATAAAATACAACATAAGTACAACAGTTTTACCATCGTATAAAATGAATAATCGCAAACAGTGTGAAGGTAATGGTCATTTCTACGTTCTGCGCAACCTAGGCTACAGTCTAGGGCGTGGTTCCCCCATATCGAATAGTTAGGGCCTAAGAAGCCTACGCCAGAAGCATAAAATACAATATAAATACCACAGTTTTTCCGTCGTACAACAGGAATAATTGCAACCAGAGTGAAGGTGACGGTCATTTCTACGTTCCGGGCAACCTAGGCTTCACTCTAGGGCGTTGCTCCACCACATCGGATAGCTGCGGCCTTAGAAGTCAACGCCAGAAGCATAAAATACAATATAAATACAACAGTTTTTCCATCGTATAACAGGAATAATGGCAACCAGTGTGAAAGACATGGTCATTTCTACGTTCCGGGCAACCTAGCCTTCAGTCTAGGGCGTTGCTCTACCACATCGAATAGCTACGGCCTTAGGACTCAACGACAGAGGCATAAAATACAAAATAAATACAACAGTTTTTCCATCGTATAACAAGAATAATTGCAACCAGTGTGAAAGTTATGGTCATTTCTACGTTCCGGGCAACCTAGGCTTCACTCTAGGGCGTTGCTCCACCACATCGAATAGCTACGGCCTTAGGAGTCAACGACAGAGGCATAAAATACAAAATAAATACAACAGTTTTTCCATCGTATAACAAGAATAATTGCAACCAGTGTGAAAGTGATGGTCATTTCTACGTTCCGGGCAACCTAGGCTTCACTCTAGGGCGTTGTTCCTCCAGATCGAATAGCTAGGGCCGAAGAAGTTTACACCAGAAGCATAAAATACAATATAAATACAAAAGTTTTTCCATCGTATAACTGGAATAATTGCAACCAGTCTGATACTTATGGTCATTTCTACGTTCCGGGCAACCTAGGCTTCACCCTAGGGCGTTGCTCCACCACATCGAAAGCTACGGCCTTAGGACTCAACGCCAGAGGCATAAAAAACAAAATAAATACAACAGTTTTTCCATCGTATAACAGAAATAATTGCAACCAGTGTGAAAGGTATGGTCATTTCTACGTTCCGGGCAACCTAGGCTTCACTCTAGGGCGTTGCTCCACCACATCGAATAGTTAGGGCCTTACAAGTCAATGCCAGAAGCATAAAATACAAAATAGATACAACAGTTTTTCCATCGTATAACAGAAATAATTGCAACCAGTGTGAAAGGTATGGTCATTTCTACGTTCCGGGCAACCTAGGTTTCGCTCTAGGGCGTTGCTCCACCACATCCAATAGTTAGGGCCTTCGAAAACAATTCCAGACGCATAAAATACAATAAAAATACAGCAGTTTTTTCATCGTATAACAGGAATAATTGCAACAAGCCAGAAGGTAATGGTCACTTCTACGTTCCGTGCAATATAGGCTTCTCTCTAGGGCGTTGCTCCACCAGATCCAATAGCTAGGGCCTAAGAAGTCAACGCCAGGAGCACCAAATACAAAATAAATACAACAGTTTTTCCATCGTTTAAAACGAATAATTGCAACCAGTATGAAAACTATGGTCATTTCTACGTTCCGGGCAACCTAGGCTTCACTCTAGGGCGTTGCTCAACCACATCGAATAGCTACGTCCCTGGAAGACCACGCCATAACTATAAAATACAATATAAATACAACAGTCTTTCCATCGTATAAAACGAATAATTGCAACCAGTGTGAAAGCTATGGTAATTTCTACGTTCCGGGCAACCTAGGCTTCACTCTAGGGCGTTGCTCCACCACATCGAATAGTTAGGGCCTTGCAAGTCAATGCCAGAAGCATAAAATACAAAATAGATACAACAGTTTTTCCATCGTATAAAACGAATAATTACAAACAGTGTGAAAGTAATGGGAATTTCTACGTTCCGGGCACCATAGGCTTCACTCTTGGACATTCCCCACCAGATCGAATAGCTAGGACCTTAGAAGTCAAAGCCAGAAGCAGAAAATACAATAAAAATCCAACAGTCTTTCCATCGTATAACATGAATAATTGCAACCAGTGTGAAATTAATGGTCATTTCTACGTTTCTGGCGACCTAGGCTTCACTCTAGGGCGTTGTTCCACCAGATCGAATAGCTAGGGCCTTAGAAGTCAACGCCCGAAACCTAAAATACAATAAAAATACAACAGTTTTTCCATTGTATAAAACGAACAATTGCTACCAGTGTGAAAGTTATGGTCATTTCTGCGTTCCGGGCACCATAGGCTTCACTCTTGGACATTCCCCACCAGATGGAATAGCTAGGACCTTAGAAGTCAAAGACAGAAGCAGAAAATACAATAAAAATGCTACAGTTTTTCCAGCGTATAACAGGAATTATTGCAACCAGTGTGGAAGATATGGTCATTTCTACGTTCGGGGCAACATAGGCTTCACTCTAGGGCGTTGCTGCACCACATCGAATAGGTACGGCCTTAGGAGTCAACGCCAGAAAGTTAAAATACAATATAAGTACAACAGTTTATCCATCGTATAGAACGGATAATTGCAATCCGTATGAAAATTATGGTCATTTCTACGTTCCGGGCAACCTAGGCTTCACCCTATGGCGTTGCTCCACCAGATCCAATAGTTAGGACATAAGAAGTCAACGTCAGAAGCATAAATTACAAAATAGATGAACAGCTTTTCAATCATATAACAGGAATAATTGCAACCAGTGTGAAAGTAATGGTCATTTCTACGTTCCGGGCAACCTAGGCTTCAGTCTAGGGCGTGGTTCCGCCATATCGAATAGTTAGGGCCTAAGAAGCCTACGCCAGAAGCATAAAATACAATATAAATACCACAATTTTTCCATCGTACAACAGGAATAATTGCAACCAGAGCGAAGGTGATGGTCATTTCTACGTTCCGGGCAACCTAGGCTTCACTCTAGAGCGTTGCTCCACCAGATCGAATAGCAAGGGCCTTAGAAGTTAACGCCAGAAGCATTAAATAAAATATAAATACAACAGTTATACCATCGTATAACAGGAATAATTACAACCAGTGTGAAAGTAATGGGCATTTCTACGTTCCGTGCAACCTGGGCTTCACCCTAGGGCGTTGCTCCACCACATCGAATAGTTAGGGCCTTGCAAGTCAATGCCAGAAGCATAAAATACAAAATAGATACAACAGTTTTTCCATCGTATAAAACGAATAATTACAAACAGTGTGAAAGTAATGGTAATTTCTACGTTCCGGGCACCATAGGCTTCACTCTTGGACATTCCCCACCAGATCGAATAGCTAGGACCTTAGAAGTCAAAGCCAGAAGCAGAAAATACAATAAAAATCCAACAGTCTTTCCATCGTATAACATGAATAATTGCAACCAGTGTGAAAGTAATGGTCATTTCTACGTTTCTGGCGACCTAGGCTTCACTCTAGGGCGTTGTTCCACCAGATCGAATAGTTAGGGCCTTAGAAGTCAACGCCCGAAACCTAAAATACAATAAAAATACAACAGTTTTTCCATTGTATAAAACGAACAATTGCTACCAGTGTGAAAGTTATGGTCATTTCTGCGTTCCGGGCACCATAGGCTTCACTCTTGGACATTCCCCACCAGATCGAATAGCTAGGACCTTAGAAGTCAGAGACAGAAGCAGAAAATACAATAAAAATGCTACAGTTTTTCCATCGTATAACAGGAATTATTGCAACCAGTGTGGAAGATATGGTCATTTCTACGTTCGGGGCAACATAGGCTTCACTCTAGGGCGTTGCTGCACCACATCGAATAGGTACGGCCTTAGGAGTCAACGCCAGAAAGTTAAAATACAATATAAGTACAACAGTTTTTCCATCGTATAGAACGAATAATTGCAATCCGTATGAAAATTATGGTCATTTCTACGTTCCGGGCAACCTAGGCTTCACTCTAGAGCGTTGCTCCACCAGATCGAATAGCAAGGGCCTTAGAAGTTAACGCCAGAAGCACTAAATAATATATAAATACAACAGTTATTCCATCGTATAACAGAAATAATTACAACCAGTGTGAAAGTAATGGGCATTTCTACGTTCCGTGCAACCTAGGCTTCACTCTAGGGCGTTGGTCCACCAGGTCGAATAGTTAGGGCCTAAGAAAACAACTCCAGACGCATAAAGTACAATATAAATACAACAGATTTTCCATCGAATAATACGAATAATTGCAATCAGTATGAAAGTTATGGTCGTTTCTACGTTCCGGGCAACCTAGGCTTCACTCTAGAGCGTTGCTCCACCAGATCGAATAGTTAGGGCCTTAGAAGTCAACGCCCGAAGCATAAAATACAAAATAAATAGAACAGTTTTTCCATCGTATACCAGGAATAATTGCAACCAGTGTGAAAGTGATGGTCATTTCTACGTTCCGGGCATCCTAGGCTTCACTCTAGGGCGTTGTTCCACCAGATCGAATAGCTAGGGCCTAAGAAGTCAACGCCAGAAGCATAAACTGCAATATAAATACAACAGTTATTCCCTTGTATAACAGGAATAATTGCAACCAGTGTGAAAGTGATGGTCATTTGTACGTTCCGGGCAACCTAGGCTTCACCCTAGGGCGTTGTTCCTCCAGATCGAATAGCTAGCGCCTAAGAAGTCTACACCACAAGCATAAAATACAATATAATTACAACAGTTTTTCCATCGTATAACAGTAATAATTGCAACCAGTCTGATAGTTATGGACATTTCTACGTTCCGGGCAACCTAGGCTTCACCCTAGGGCGTTGCTCCACCACATCGAAAGCTACGGCCTTAGGAGTCAGCGCCAGAGGCATAAAATACAAAATAAATACAACAGTTTTTCCATCGTATAACAAGAATAATTGCAACCAGTGTGAAAGTGATGGTCATTTCTACATTCCGGGCAACCTAGGCTTCACTCTAGGGCGTTGCTCCACCAGATCGAATAGTTAGGGCCTAAGAAGTCAACGCCAGAAGCATAAAATACAATATAAATACAACAGTTTTTCCCTTGTATAACAGGAATAATTGCAACCATTGTTAAAGCTATGGTCATTTCTACGATCCGGGCAACCTAGGCTTCACTCTAGGGCGTTGCTCCACCACATCGAATAGTTAGGGCCTTACAAGTCAATGCCAGAAGCATAAAATACAAAATAGATACAACAGTTTTTCCATCGTATAACAGAAATAATTGCAACCAGTGTGAAAGGTATGGTCATTTCTACGTTCCGGGCAACCTAGGCTTCACTCTAGGGCATTGCTCCACCACATCGAATAGCTACGGCCTTAGAAGTCAACGCCATAACTATAAAATACAATATAAATACAACAGTTTTTCCATTGTATAAAATGAATAATTGCAAACAGTGTGGAAGTAATGGTTATTTCTACGTTCCGGGCAACCTAGGGTTCACGCTAGGGCGCTGCTCCACGACATCGAATAGCTACGGCCTTAGGAGCCAGCGCCAGAGGCATAACATGCAATATCAGTACAACAGTTTTTCCATCGTATAAAACGAATAATTGCAATCAGTATGAAGGTTATGGTCATTTCTACGTTCCGGGCAACCTAGGCTTCACTCTAGGGCGTAGCTCCACCAGATGGAATAGTTAGAGCCTAGGAAGTCAACGCCAGAAGCATAAAATGCAATATAAATACAACAGTTTTTCCACTGTATAATATGAATAATTGCAAACAGTGTGGAACTAATGGTCATTTTTACGTTCCGGGCATCCTAGGCTTCACTCTAGGGCGTTGCTCCACCACATCGAATATCAACGGCCTTAGAAGTCAACGCCTGAAGCATAAAATACAAAATAGATACAACAGTTTTTCCTATAGTATAACATGAATAATTGCAACCAGTGTGAAAGTAATGGTCATTTCTACGTTTCTGGCGACCTAGGCTTCACTCTAGGGCGTTGCTTCACCAGATCGAATAGTTAGGGCCTAAGAAGTCAACGCCAGAAGCATAAAATACAATAGAAATACAACAGTTTTTCCATCGTATAACAGGAATAATTGCAACCAGTGTGAAAGGTATGGTCATTTCTACGTTCCGGGCAACCTAGGCTTCACTCTAGGGCGTCGTTCCACCAGATCGAATAGTTAGGGCCTAAGAAGTCTACGCCCGAAGCATGTAATACAATACAAATACAACAGCTTTTCCTTCGTATAACAGGGATAATTGCAACCAGTGTGGAAGGTATGGTCATTTCTACGTTCCGGGCATCCTAGGCTTCACTCTAGGGCATTGCTCCACCACATCGAACAGCTACGGCCTTAGCAGTCAACGCCATAACCATAAAAAACTATATAAATACAACAGTTTTTCCATTGTATAAAATGAGTAATTGCAAACAGTGTGGAGGTAATGGTCATTTCTACATTCCGGGCAACCTAGGCTTGAGTCTATCGCGTTTCTCCACCACATCGAATAGCTACGGCCTTAGAAGTCAACGTCTGAAGCATAAAATATAATATAAATACAACGGTTTTTCCATCGTATAACAGGAATAATTGCAACCAGTGTGGAAGTAATGGTCACTTCTACGTTCCGGGCAACCTAGGCTTCACTCTAGGGCGTTGCTCCACCACAACGAATAGTTAGGGCCTTAGAAGTCAATGCCAGAAGCATAAAATACAATATAAATACAACAGTTTTTCCACTGTATAGTATGAATAATTGCAAACACTGTGGAAGTAATGGTCATTTCTACGTTCCTGGCAACCTAGGCTTCACTCTAGGGCGTTGCTGCACCACATCGAATAGGTACGGCCTTAGGAGTCAACGCCAGAAAGTTAAAATACAATATAGGTACAACAGTTTTTCCATCGTATAGAACGAATAATTGCAATCCGTATGAAAAATATGGTCATTTCTACGTTCCGGGCAACCTAGGCTTCACCCTAGGGCGTTGCTCCACCAGATCCAATAGTTAGGACATAAGAAGTCAACGTCAGAAGCATAAATTACAAAATAGATACAACAGCTTTTCAATCATATAACAGGAATAATTGCAACCAGTGTGAAAGTAATGGTCATTTCTACGTTCCGGGCAACCTAGGCTTCAGTCTAGGGCGTGGTTCCCCCATATCGAATAGTTAGGGCCTAAGATGCCTACGCCAGAAGCATAAAATACAATATAAATACCACAATTTTTCCATCGTACAACAGGAATAATTGCAACCAGAGCGAAGGTGATGGTCATTTCTACGTTCCGGGCAACCTAGGCTTCACTCTAGAGCGTTGCTCCACCAGATCGAATAGCAAGGGCCTTAGAAGTTAACGCCAGAAGCATTAAATAAAATATAAATACAACAGTTATTCCATCGTATAACAGGGATAATTACAACCAGTGTGAAAGTAATGGGCATTTCTACGTTCCGTGCAACCTAGGCTTCACCCTAGGGTGTTGGTCCACCAGGTCGAATAGTTAGGGCCTAAGAAAACAACTCCAGACGCATAAAGTACAATATAAATACAACAGATTTTCCATCGAATAATACGAATAATTGCAATCGGTATGAAAGTTATGGTCGTTTCTACGTTCCGGGCAACCTGGGCTTCACCTGAGGGCGTTGCTCCACCAGATCCAATAGTTAGGACCTAAGAAGTCAACGCCAGAAGCATAAAATACAAATTAGATACAACAGTTTTTCCATCGTATAACAAGAATAATTGCAACCAGTGTGAGAGTGATGGTCATTTCTACATTCCGGGCAACCTAGGCTTCGCTCTAGGGCGTTGCTCCACCAGATCGAATAGCTAGGGTCTTAGCAGTCAGCGCCAGAAGCATAAAATAAAACAAAAATACAACAGATTTTCCATCGTATAAAACGAATAATTCCAACCAGTATGAGTGTTATGGTCATTTCTACGTTCCGGGAAACCTAGGCTTCACTCTAGAGCGTTGCTCCACCAGATCGAATAGCAAGGGCCTTAGAAGTTAACGCCAGAAGCATTAAATAAAATAAAATACAAAAGTTATTCCATCGTATAACAGGAATAATTACAACCAGTGTGAAAGTAATGGGCATTTCTACGTTCCGTGCAACCTAGGCTTCACTCTAGGGCGTTGGTCCACCAGGTCGAATAGTTAGGGCCTAAGAAAACAACTCCAGACGCATAAAGTACAATATAAATACAACAGTTTTTCCATCGTATAACAGGAATAATTGCAACCAGTGTGAAAGTGATGGTCATTCCTACGTTCCGGGCAACCTAGGCTTCACTCTAGGGCGTTGCTCCACCACATCGGATAGCTGCGGCCTTAGAAGTCAGCGCCAGAAGCATAAAATACAATATAAATACAACAGTTTTTCCATTGTATAAAATGAATAATTGCAAACAGTGTGGAAGTAATGGTAATTTCTACGTTCCGGGCAACCTAGGCTTCACCCTAGGGCGTTGCTCCACCACAACGAATAGCTACGGCCTTAGGAGTCAACGCCAGAGGCATAAAATACATAATAAATACAACAGTTTTTCCATCGTATAGCAAGAATAATTGCAACCAGTGTGAAAGTGATGGTCATTTCTACATTCCGGGCAACCTAGGCTTCACTCTAGGGCGTAGCTCCACCAGATGGAATAGTTAGAGCCTAGGAAGTTAACGCCAGAAGCATAAAATACAATATAAATACAACAGTTTTTCCCTTGTATAACAGGAATAATTGCAACCAGTGTGAAAGCTATGGTCATTTCTACGTTCCGGGCACTCTAGGCTTCACTCTAGGGCGTTGCTCCACCACATCGAATAGCTGCGGCCTTAGTAGTCAACGCCAGAAGCATAAAATACAATATAAATACAGCAGTTTTTCAATCGTATAACAGGAATAATTGCAAACAGTGTGAAAGATATGGTCATTTCTACGTTGCGGGCATCTGAGGCTTCAATCTAGGGCATTGCTCCACCACATCGAATAGCTACGGCCTTAGAAGTCAACGCCATAACTATAAAAAACTATATAAATACAACAGTTTTTCCATTGTATAAAATGAGTAATTGCAAACAGTGTGGAGGTAATGGTCATTTCTACATTCCGGGCAACCTAGGCTTGAGTCTATGGCGTTTCTCCACCACATCGAATAGCTACGGCCTTAGAAGTCAACGTCTGAAGCATAAAATATAATATAAATACAACAGTTTTTCCATCGTATAACAGGAATAATTGCAACCAGTGTGGAAGTAATGGTCACTTCTACGTTCCGGGCAACCTAGGCTTCACTCTAGGGCGTTACTCCACCACAACGAATAGTTAGGGCCTTAGAAGTCAATGCCAGAAGCATAAAATACAATATAAATACAACAGTTTTTCCACTGTATAGTATGAATAATTGCAAACACTGTGGAAGTAATGGTCATTTCTACGTTCCTGGCAACCTAGGCTTCACTCTAGGGCGTTGCTCCACCACATCGAATAGCTACGGCCTTAGGAGTCAACGCCAGAGGAATAAAATACAAAATAAATACAACAGCTTTTCCATCGTATATTAAGAGTAATTGCAACCAGTGTGAAAGTGATGGTCATTTCTACATTCCGGGCAACCTAGGCTTCACTCTAGGGCGTTGCTCCACCACATCGAATAGTTAGGGCCTTCGGAAACAATTCCAGACGCATAAAATACAATAAAAATACAGCAGTTTTTTCATCGTATAACAGGAATAATTGCAACAAGCCAGAAGGTAATGGTCACTTCTACGTTCCGGGCAATATAGGCTTCTCTCTAGGGCGTTGCTCCACCAGATCGAATAGTTAGGGCCTAAGAAGTCAACGCCATAACTATAAAATACATTATAAATACAACAGTTTTTCCATTGTATAAAATGAATAATTGCAAACAGTGTGGAAGTAATGGTAATTTCTACGTTCCGGGCAACCTAGGCTTCACCCTAGGGCGTTGCTCCACCACATCGAATAGCTACGGCCTTAGGAGTCAACGCCAGAGGCATAAAATACATAATAAATACAACAGTTTTTCCATCGTATAGCAAGAGTAATTGCAACCAGTGTGAAAGTGATGGTCATTTCTACATTCCGGGCAACCTAGGCTTCACTCTAGGGCGTAGCTCCACCAGATGGAATAGTTAGAGCCTAGGAAGTCAACGCCAGAAGCATAAAATACAATATAAATACAACAGTTTTTCCCTTGTATAACAGGAATAATTGCAACCAGTGAGAAAGCTATGGTCATTTCTACGTTCCGGGCAACCTAGGCTTCACTCTAGGGCGTTGCTCCACCACATCGAATAGTTAGGGCCTTAGAAGTCAATGCCAGAAGCATAAAATGCAATATAAATACAACAGTTTATCCACTGTATAATATGAATAATTGCAAACAGTGTGGAACTAATGGTCATTTTTACGTTCCGGGCAACATAGGCTTCACTCTAGGGCGTTGCTCCACCACATCGAATATCTACGGCCTTAGAAGTCAACGCCTGAAGCATAAAATACAAAATAGATACAACAGTTTTTCCATCGTATAACATGAATAATTGCAACCAGTGTGAAAGTAATGGTCATTTCTACGTTTCTGGCGACCTAGGCTTCACTCTAGGGCGTTGGTCCACCAGATCCAATAGCTAGGGCCTAAGAAGTCAACGCCAGGAGCACCAAATACAAAATAAATACAACAGTTTTTCCATCGTTTAAAACGAATAATTGCGACCAGTATTAAAACTATGGTCATTTCTACGTTCCGGGCATCCTAGGCTTCTCTCTAGGGCGTTGCTCCACCACATCGGATAGCTGCGGCCTTAGAAGTCAGCGCCAGAAGCATAAAATACAATATAAATACAACAGTTTTTCCATTGTATAAAATGAATAATTGCAAACAGTGTGGAAGTAATGGTAATTTCTACGTTCCGGGCAACCTAGGCTTCACCCTAGGGCGTTGCTCCACCACAACGAATAGCTACGGCCTTAGGAGTCAACGCCAGAGGCATAAAATACATAATAAATACAACAGTTTTTCCATCGTATAGCAAGAATAATTGCAACCAGTGTGAAAGTGATGGTCATTTCTACATTCCGGGCAACCTAGGCTTCACTCTAGGGCGTAGCTCCACCAGATGGAATAGTTAGAGCCTAGGAAGTCAAACGCCAGAAGCATAAAATACAATATAAATACAACAGTTTTTCCCTTGTATAACAGGAATAATTGCAAACAGTGTGAAAGATATGGTCATTTCTACGTTGCGGCATCTGAGGCTTCAATCTAGGGCATTGCTCCACCACATCGAATAGCTACGGCCTTAGAAGTCAACGCCATAACTATAAAAAACTATATAAATACAACAGTTTTTCCATTGTATAAAATGAGTAATTGCAAACAGTGTGGAGGTAATGGTCATTTCTACATTCCGGGCAACCTAGGCTTGAGTCTATGGCGTTTCTCCACCACATCGAATAGCTACGGCCTTAGAAGTCAACGTCTGAAGCATAAAACATAATATAAATACAACAGTTTTTCCATCGTATAACAGGAATAATTGCAACCAGTGTGGAAGTAATGGTCACTTCTACGTTCCGGGCAACCTAGGCTTCACTCTAGGGCGTTGCTCCACCACATCGAATAGTTAGGGCCTTAGAAGTCAATGCCAGAAGCATAAAATGCAATATAAATACAACAGTTTATCCACTGTATAATATGAATAATTGCAAACAGTGTGGAACTAATGGTCATTTTTACGTTCCGGGCAACCTAGGCTTCACTCTAGGGCGTTGCTCCACCACATCGAATATCTACGGCCTTAGAAGTCAACGCCTGAAGCATAAAATACAAAATAGATACAACAGTTTTTCCATCGTATAAAATGAATAATTGCAACCAGTGTGGAAGTAATGGTCATTTCTTCGTTTCTGGCGACCTAGGCTTCACTCTAGGGCGTTGGTCCACCAGATCCAATAGCTAGGGCCTAAGAAGTCAACGCCAGGAGCACCAAATACAAAATAAATACAACAGTTTTTCCATCGTTTAAAACGAATAATTGCGACCAGTATGAAAACTATGGTCATTTCTACGTTCCGGGCATCCTAGGCTTCTCTCTAGGGCGTTGCTTCACCAGATCGAATAGTTAGGGCCTAAGAAGTCAACGCCAGAAGCATAAAATACAATAGAAATACAACAGTTTTTCCATCGTATAACAGGAATAATTGCAACCAGTGTGAAAGGTATGGTCATTTCTACGATACGGGCAACCTAGGCTTCACTCTAGGGCGTCGTTCCACCAGATCGAATAGTTAGGGCCTAAGAAGTCTACGCCAGAAGCATGTAATACAATACAAATACAACAGCTTTTCCTTCGTATAACAGGGATAATTGCAACCAGTGTGAAAGGTATGGTCATTTCTACGTTCCGGGCATCCTAGGCTTCACTCTAGGGCATTGCTCCACCACATCGAATAGCTGCGGCCTTAGAAGTCAACGCCAGAAGCATAAAATACAATATAAATACAGCAGTTTTTCAATCGTATAACAGGAATAATTGCAAACACTGTGAAAGATATGGTCATTTCTACGTTGCGGGCATCTGAGGCTTCACTCTAGGGCATTGCTCCACCACATCGAATAGCTACGGCCTTTGCAGTCAACGCCATAACCATAAAAAACTATATAAATACAACAGTTTTTCCATTGTATAAAATGAGTAATTGCAAACAGTGTGGAGGTAATGGTCATTTCTACATTCCGGGCAACCTAGGCTTGAGTCTATGGCGTTTCTCCACCACATCGAATAGCTACGGCCTTAGAAGTCAACGTCTGAAGCATAAAATATAATATAAATACAACAGTTTTTCCATCGTATAACAGGAATAATTGCAACCAGTGTGGAAGTAATGGTCACTTCTACGTTCCGGGCAACCTAGGCTTCACTCTAGGGCGTTGCTCCACCACAACGAATAGTTAGGGCCTTAGAAGTCAATGCCAGAAGCATAAAATACAATATAAATACAACAGTTTTTCCACTGTATAGTATGAATAATTGCAAACACTGTTGAAGTAATGGTCATTTCTACGTTCCGGGCAACCTAGGCTTCAGTCTAGGGCGTGGTTCCCCCATATCGAATAGTTAGGGCCTAAGAAGCCTACGCCAAAAGCATAAAATACAATATAAATACCACAATTTTTCCATCGTACAACAGGAATAATTGCAACCAGAGCGAATGTGATGGTCATTTCTACGTTCCGGGCAACCTAGGCTTCACTCTAGAGCGTTGCTCCACCAGATCGAATAGCAAGGGCCTTAGAAGTTAACGCCAGAGGCATTAAATAAAATATAAATACAACAGTTATTCAATCGTATAACAGGAATAATTACAACCAGTGTGAAAGTAATGGGCATTTCTACGTTCCGTGCAAACTAGGCTTCACCCTAGGGTGTTGGTCCACCAGGTCGAATAGTTAGGGCCTAAGAAAACAACTCCAGACGCATAAAGTACAATATAAATACAACAGATTTTCCATCGAATAATACGAATAATTGCAATCAGTATGAAAGTTATGGTCGCTTCTACGTTCCGGGCAACCTGGGCTTCACCTGAGGGCGTTGCTCCACCAGATCCAATAGTTAGGACCTAAGAAGTCAACGCCAGAAGCATAAAATACAAAATAGATTCAACAGTTTTTCCAACGTATACCAGGAATAATTGCAACCAGTGTGAAAGTGATGGTCATTTCTACGTTCCGGGCATCCTAGGCTTCACTCTAGGGCGTTGTTCCACCAGATCGAATAGCTAGGGCCTAAGAAGTCAACGCCAGCAGCATAAACTGCAATATAAATACAACAGTTATTCCCTTGTATAACAGGAATAATTGCAACCAGTGTGAAAGTGATGGTCATTTCTACGTTCCGGGCAACCTAGGCTTCACCCTAGGGCGTTGTTCCTCCAGATCGAATAGCTAGGGCCTAAGAAGTCTACACCAGAAGCATAAAATACAATATAATTACAACAGTTTTTCCATCGTATAACAGTAATAATTGCAACCAGTCTGATAGTTATGGACATTTCTACGTTCCGGGCAACCTAGGCTTCACCCTAGGGCGTTGCTCCACCACATCCAATAGTTAGGGCCTTCGAAAACAATTCCAGACGCATAAAATACAATAAAAACACAGCAGTTTTTTCATCGTATAACAGGAATAATTGCAACAAGCCAGAAGGTAATGGTCACTTCTACGTTCCGGGCAATATAGGCTTCTCTCTAGGGCGTTGCTCCACCAGATCGAATAGTTAGGGCCTAAGAAGTCAACGCCATAACTATAAAATACAATTTAAATACAACAGTGTTTCCATTGAATAAAATGAATAATTGCAAACAGTGTGGAAGTAATGGTAATTTCTACGTTCCGGGCAACCTAGGCTTCACCCTAGGGCGTTGCTCCACCACAACGAATAGCTACGGCCTTAGGAGTCAACGCCAGAGGCATAAAATACATAATAAATACAACAGTTTTTCCATCGTATAGCAAGAATAATTGCAACCAGTGTGAAAGTGATGGTCATTTCTACATTCCGGGCAACCTAGGCTTCACTCTAGGGCGTAGCTCCACCAGATGGAATAGTTAGAGCCTAGGAAGTCAACGCCAGAAGCATAAAATGCAATATAAATACAACAGTTTTTCCACTGTATAATATGAATAATTGCAAACAGTGTGGAACTAATGGTCATTTTTACGTTCCGGGCAACCTAGGCTTCACTCTAGGGCATTGTTCCACCACATCGAATAGCTGCAGCCTTAGAAGTCAACGCCAGAAGCGTAAAATACAATATAAGTACAGCAGTTTTTCAATCGTATAACAGGAATAATTGCAAACAGTGTGAAAGATATGGTCATTTCTACGTTGCGGGCATCTGAGGCTTCACTCTAGGGCATTGCTCCACCACATCGAATAGCTACGGCCTTAGAAGTCAACGCCATAACTATAAAAAACTATATAAATACAACAGTTTTTCCATTGTATAAAATGAGTAATTGCAAACAGTGTGGAGGTAATGGTCATTTCTACATTCCGGGCCACCTAGGCTTGAGTCTATGGCGTTTCTCCATCACATCGAATAGCTACGGCCTTAGAAGTCAACGTCTGAAGCATAAAATATAATATAAATGCAACAGTTTTTCCATCGTATAACAGGAATAATTGCAACCAGTTTGGAACTAATGGTCATTTTTACGTTCCGGGCAACCTAGGCTTCACTCTAGGGCGTTGCTCCACCACATCGAATATGTACGGCCTTAGAAGTCAATGCCTGAAGCATAAAATATAATATAAATACAACAGTTTTTCCATCGTCTAACAGGAATAATTGCAACCAGAGTGAAGGTGATGGTCATTTCTACGTCCCGGGCAACCTAGGCTTCACTCTAGGGCGTTGCTCCACCAGATCCAATAGTTAGGACCTAAGAAGTCAACGCCAGAAGCATAAAATACAAAATAGATACAACAGTTTTTCCATCGTATAACATGAATAATTGCAACCAGTGTGAAAGTAATGGTCATTTCTACGTTTCTGGCGACCTAGGCTTCACTCTAGGGCGTCGTTCCACCAGATCGAATAGTTAGGGCCTAAGAAGTCTACGTCAGAAGCATGTAATACAATACAAATACAACAGCTTTTCCTTCGTATAACAGGGATAATTGCAACCAGTGTGAAAGGTATGGTCATTTCTACGTTCCGGGCATCCTAGGCTTCACTCTAGGGCATTGGTCCACCACATCGAATAGCTGCAGCCTTAGAAGTCAACGCCAGAAGCGTAAAATACAATATAAGTACAGCAGTTTTTCAATCGTATAACAGGAATAATTGCAAACAGTGTGAAAGATATGGTCATTTCTACGTTGCGGGCATCTGAGGCTTCACTCTAGGGCATTGCTCCACAACATCGAATAGCTACGGCCTTAGAAGTCAACGCCATAACTATAAAAAACTATATAAATACAACAGTTTTTCCATTGTATAAAATGAGTAATTGCAAACAGTGTGGAGGTAATGGTCATTTCTACATTCCGGGCCACCTAGGCTTGAGTCTATGGCGTTTCTCCACCACATCGAATAGCTACGGTCTTAGAAGTCAACGTCTGAAGCATAAAATATAATATAAATACAACAGTTTTTCCATCGTATAACAGGAATAATTGCAACCAGTTTGGAACTAATGGTCATTTTTACGTTCCGGGCAACCTAGGCTTCACCCTAGGGCGTTGCTCCACCAGATCGAATAGCTAGGGTCTTAGAAGTCAGCGCCAGAAGCATAAAATAAGAGAAAATTACAACAGTTTTTCCATCGTATAACAGGAATAATTGCAACCAGTGTGAAAGTAATGGTCATTTCTACGTTCCGTGCAACCTAGGCTTCACTCTAGGGCGTCGCTCCACCAGACCGTATAGCTAGGGTCTTAGAACTCAACGCCAGAAGCATCAAATACAGAATAAATACAACAGTTTTTTCACCGTGAAACAAGAATAATTGCAACCAGAGTGAAAGAAATGGCTATTCCTACATTCCGCGCAACCTAGGCTTCAATCTAGGGCGTGCTCCACCAGATCGAATAGTTAGGCGCTTAGAAAACAAGGCGTGACGCATAAAATACGATAAAAATACAACAGGTTTTCCATTGTACAAAACGAATAATTGCAACCAGTGTGAAGGGAATGGTCACTTCTACGTTCCGGGCAACATAGTCTGCACTCTAGGGCGTTGCTCCCCCACATCGAATAGCTACGGACTTAGAAGTCAACGCCTGAAGCATAAAATACAATAAAAATACAACAGTTTTTTCATCGTATAACAGGAATAATTGCAACAAGCCTGAAGGCAATGGTCATTTCTACGTTCCGGGCAATCTAGGCTTCTCTCTAGGGCGTTGCTCCACCAGTTCGAATAGTCAGGGCCTAACAATTCATCGCCAGAAGCATAAAATACAATAGAAATACAACAGCGTTTCCTTCGTATAAAACGAATAATTGCAACCAGTATGAAAGTTATGCTCATTTCTACGTTCCGGGCAACATAGGCTTCACCCTAGGGCGTTGCTCCACCAGATCGAATAGTTAGGGCCTAAGAAGTCAACGCCAGAAGCATAAAATACAATAGAAATACACTAGTTTTTCCATCGTATAAGAGGAATAATTGCAACCAGTGTGAAAGATATGGTCATTTCTACGATACGGGCAACCTAGGCTTCACTCTAGGGCGTCATTCCACTTGATCGAATAGCTAGGGCCTAAGAAGTCTACGCCAGAAGCATAAAATACAATACAAATACAACAGCTTTTCCATCGTATAACAGGAATAATTGCAACCAGTGTGAAAGGTATGGTCATTTCTACGTTCCGGGCAACCTAGGCTTCACTCTAGGGCGTTGCTCCACCACATCGAATAGCTGCGGCCTTAGAAGTCAACGCCAGAAGCATAAAATACAATATAAATACAACAGTTTTTCAATCGTATAACAGGAATAATTGCGAACAGTGTGAAATCTATGGTCATTTCTACGTTCCGGGCAACCTAGGCTTCACTCTAGGGCGTTGCTCCACCACATCGAATAGTTGGGGCCTTAGAAGTCGTTGCCAGAAGCATAAAATGCCATATAAATACAACAGTTTTTCCACTGTATGATATGAATAATTGCAAACAGTGTGGAAGTAATGGTCATTTCTACGTTCCGGGCAACCTAGGCTTCACTCTAGGGCGTTGCTCCACCTGATCGAATAGCTAGGGACTTAGAAGTCAACGCCAGAAGCATAAAATACGATATATGTACAACAGTTTTTCCATCGTATAAAATGAATAATTGAAACCAGTGTGAAAGTAACGGCCATTTCTACGTTCCCGGCATCCTACGCTTCGCTCTAGGGCGTTGCTCCACCAGATCGAATAGTTAGGGCCTAAGAAGTCAACGCCAGAAGCATAAAATACAATATAAATACAACAGTTTTTCCCTTGCATAACAGGAATAATTGGAACCAGTGTGAAAGAGATGGTCATATCTACGTTCCGGGCAACCTAGGCTTCACTCTAGGGCGTTGCTCGACCACAACGAATAGTTAGGGCCTTAGAAGTCAATGCCAGAAGCATAAAATACAATATAAATACAAGAGTTTTTCCACTGTATAGTATGAATAATTGCAAACACTGTGGAAGTAATGGTCATTTCTACGTTCCGGGCATCCTAGGCTTCACTCTAGGGCGTTGGTCCACCAGATCCAATAGTTAGAGCCTAAGAAGTCAACGACAGAAGCATAAAATACAATAAAAATGCAACAGTTTTCCATCGTATAACGGGAATAATTGCAACAAATGTGAACGTGATAGTCATTTCCGCGTTCCGGGCAACCTAGGTTTTGCTCTAGGGCGTTGCTTCACAACATCGAATAGTTAGGGCCTTAGAAGACAACGCCTGAAGGATAAAATACAATAAAAATACATCATTTTTTTCATCGTATAGAAGGAATAATTGCAACCAGTCTGAAAGATATGGTCATTTCTACGTTCCGGGCAACCTAGTCTTCACCCTAGGGGGTTGCTCCACCAGATCGAATAGCTAGGGCCTTAGAAGTCAACGCCAGAAGCATAAAATAAAATAAAAATAGAGCAGTTATTCCATCGTATAACAGGAATAATTACAACCAGTGTGAAAGAAATGGGCATTTCTACGTTCCGTGCAACCTAGACTTCACTCTAGGGCGTTGCTCCACCAGATCGAATAGTTAGGGACTTAGAATTCAACGCCAGAAGAATAAAATACAACATAAGGACAACAGTTTTACCATCGTATAAAATGAATAATCGCAAACAGTGTGAAGGTAATGGTCATTTCTACGTTCCGGGCAACCTAGGTTTCACTCTTGGGCGTTGCTCGACCACATCGAATAGCTACGGCCTTAGAAGTCAGCTCCAGAAGCATGAAATACAATATAAATACAACAGCTTTTCCATCGTATAAAGTGAATGATTGCAAACAGTGTGAAAGTTATGATCATTTCTACGTTCCGGTCAACCTAGGCTTAACGCCAGGGCGTTGCTCCACCAGATCGAATAGTTATGGACTTTGAATACAACGCCAGAAGCACAAAATACAGTAAAAATGCAACAGTTTTACCATCGCATAACAGGAAAGCTACAACCAGTGTGAAAGTACTGGTCATTTCTATGTTCCGGATAACCTAGGCATCACTCTAGGGCGCTGCTCCACAAGATCGAATAGCTCGGGACTTAGAATTCAACGCCCGAAGCATAAAATACAAAACAAATAGAACAGTTTTTCCAGTGTATAAAACGAATAATTGCAACCAGTGTGAATGTTATGGTCATTTCTACGTTCCGGGCGACATAGGCTTCACCCTAGGGCGTTGTTGACCAAGATCGAATAGTTAGGGTCTAAGTAGCCAACGCCAGATGCATAAAATACAATATAAATACAACAGCATTTCCATCGTATATAATGTATATTTGCAAAGAGTGTGAAAGCAAAGGTCATTTCTACGTTCCGGGCAACCTTTGCTTAACTGTAGGGCGTTGCTCCACCAGATCGCATAGTTAGGGACTTAGAATTTAACGCCAGAAGCATAAAATACTATAAAAATGCAACAGCTTTTCTATAGTATAACAGGAATAATTGCAACCAGTGTCAAAGTTATGGTCATTTCTACGTTCCGGGCAACCTAGGCTTAACTCCAGGGCGTTGCTCCACCAGATCGAATAGATAGGGACTTTGAATACGACGCCAGAAGCACAAAATACAACAAAAATGAAACAGTTTTTCCATCGTATAACAGGAAAGCTGCAACCAGTGTGAAAGTACTGGTCATTTCTATGTTCCGGGTAACCTAGGCTTCACTCTAGGGCGTAGCTCCACCAGATCGAATAGCTAGGGACTTAGAAGTCAACGCCAGAAGCATAAAATCCATATAAATACAACAGCTTTTCCATCGCATAAAATGAATGATTGCAAACAGTGTGAAAGTTATGGTCATTTCTACTTTCCGGACAACCTAGCCTTAACTCGAGGCCGTTGTTCCACCAGATCGAATTCTTAGGGACTTTGAATACAACGCCAGAAGCATAAAATACAATAAAAATGCAACAGTTTTTCCATCGTATAACAGGAAAGCTGTAACCAGTGTGAAAGTACTGGTCATTTCTATGTTCCGGGGAACCTAGGCTTCACTCTAGAGCGTTGCTCCACCAGATCGAATTGCTAGGGACTTAGAATTCAACGCCAGAAGAATAAAATACAACATAAGTACAACAGTTTTACCATCGTATAAAATGAATAATCGCAAACAGTGTGAAGGTAATGATCATTTCTGCGTTCTGGGCAACCGAGGCTTAACTCCAGGTCGTTGCTCTACCAGATCGAATAGCTAGGGACTTAAAAGTCAACACAAGAGGCTTAAAATACAATAAAAATGCAACAGTTTTTCCATCGTATAACAGGAATAACTGCAACCAGTGTGAAAGTACAGGTCATTTCTATGTTCCCGGTAACCTAGGCTTCACTCTAGGGCGTTGCTCCACCAGATCGAATAGCTAGGGACTTAGAATTCAGCGCCAGAAGAATATAATACAACATATGTACAACAGTTTTTCCATCGTATAAAATGTATAACAGCAAGCAGTGTGAAGGTAATGGTCATTTCTACGTTCCGGGCAACCTAGGCTTAAGTCCAGGGCGTTGCTCCACCAGATCGAATAGATAGGGACTTTGAATACGACGCCAGAAGCATAAAATACAATAAAAATGCAACAGTTTTTCCATCGTATAACAGGAAACCTGCAACCAGTGTGAAAGTACTGGTCATTTCTATGTTCCGGGTAACCTAGGCTTCACTCTAGGGCGTAGCTCCACCAGATCGAATAGCTATGGACTTAGAATTCAACGCCAGAAGAATAAAATACAACATAAGTACCACAGTTTTTCCATTGTATAGAATGTATAATTGCAAGCAGTGTGAAGGTAATGGTCATTTCTACGTTCCGCGCAACCTAGGCTTAACTACAGGGCGTTGCTCCACCAGATCGCATAGTTAGGGACTTAGAATTTAACGCCAGAAGCATAAAATACAATAACGATGCAACAGTTTTTCCATCGGATAAAAGGAGTAATTGCAACCAGTGTGAAAGTACTGGTCATTTCTATGTACCGGGTAACCTAGGCTTCACTCTAGGGCGTAGCTCCACCAGATCGAATAGCTATGGACTTAGAATTCAACGCCAGAAGAATAAAATACAACATAAGTACCACAGTTTTTCCATTGTATAGAATGTATAATTGCAAGCAGTGTGAAGGTAATTGTCATTTCTACGTTCCGGGCAACCTAGGCTTCACTTTAGAGCGTTGCTGCACCAGATCGAGTAGTTAGGGCCTTATATGAAAACGCCCGAAGCATAAAATACAAAATAAATAGAATAGTTTTTCCATTGTATAAAACGAATAATTGCAACCAGTGTGAAAGTTATGGTCATTTCTACGTTCCGGGCAACCTAGGCTTAACTCCAGGGCGCTGCTCCACCAGATCGAATAGTTAGGGACTTTGATTACAACGCCAGAAGCATAAAATACAATAAAAATGCAACAGTTTTTCCATCGTATAACAGGAAAGCTGCAACCAGTGTGAAAGTACTGGTCATTTCTATGTTCCGGGTTACCTAGGCTTCACTCTAGGGCGTAACTCCACCAGATCGAATAGCTATGGACTTAGAATTCAACGCCAGAAGAATAAAATACAACATAAGTACCACAGTTTTTCCATCGTATAAAATTTATAATTGCAAGCAGTGTGAAGGTACTGGTCATTTCTACGTTCCGGGCAACCTAGGCTTCACTCTAGGGCGTTGCTCCACCACATCGAATAGCTGCGGCCTTAGAAGTCAACGCCAGAAGCATAAAATACAATATAAATACAACAGTTTTTCAATCGTATAACAGGAATAATTGCGAACAGTGTGAAATCTATGGTCATTTCTACGTTCCGGGCAACCTAGGCTTCACTCTAGGGCGTTGCTCCACCACATCGAATAGTTGGGGCCTTAGAAGTCGTTGCCAGAAGCATAAAATGCCATATAAATACAACAGTTTTTCCACTGTATGATATGAATAATTGCAAACAGTGTGGAAGTAATGGTCATTTCTACGTTCCGGGCAACCTAGGCTTCACTCTAGGGCGTTGCTCCACCTGATCGAATAGCTAGGGACTTAGAAGTCAACGCCAGAAGCATAAAATACGATATATGTACAACAGTTTTTCCATCGTATAAAATGAATAATTGAAACCAGTGTGAAAGTAACGGCCATTTCTACGTTCCCGGCATCCTACGCTTCGCTCTAGGGCGTTGCTCCACCAGATCGAATAGTTAGGGCCTAAGAAGTCAACGCCAGAAGCATAAAATACAATATAAATACAACAGTTTTTCCCTTGCATAACAGGAATAATTGGAACCAGTGTGAAAGAGATGGTCATATCTACGTTCCGGGCAACCTAGGCTTCACTCTAGGGCGTTGCTCGACCACAACGAATAGTTAGGGCCTTAGAAGTCAATGCCAGAAGCATAAAATACAATATAAATACAAGAGTTTTTCCACTGTATAGTATGAATAATTGCAAACACTGTGGAAGTAATGGTCATTTCTACGTTCCGGGCATCCTAGGCTTCACTCTAGGGCGTTGGTCCACCAGATCCAATAGTTAGAGCCTAAGAAGTCAACGACAGAAGCATAAAATACAATAAAAATGCAACAGTTTTCCATCGTATAACGGGAATAATTGCAACAAATGTGAACGTGATAGTCATTTCCGCGTTCCGGGCAACCTAGGTTTTGCTCTAGGGCGTTGCTTCACAACATCGAATAGTTAGGGCCTTAGAAGACAACGCCTGAAGGATAAAATACAATAAAAATACATCATTTTTTTCATCGTATAGAAGGAATAATTGCAACCAGTCTGAAAGATATGGTCATTTCTACGTTCCGGGCAACCTAGTCTTCACCCTAGGGGGTTGCTCCACCAGATCGAATAGCTAGGGCCTTAGAAGTCAACGCCAGAAGCATAAAATAAAATAAAAATAGAGCAGTTATTCCATTTGTATAACAGGAATAATTACAACCAGTGTGAAAGAAATGGGCATTTCTACGTTCCGTGCAACCTAGACTTCACTCTAGGGCGTTGCTCCACCAGATCGAATAGTTAGGGACTTAGAATTCAACGCCAGAAGAATAAAATACAACATAAGGACAACAGTTTTACCATCGTATAAAATGAATAATCGCAAACAGTGTGAAGGTAATGGTCATTTCTACGTTCCGGGCAACCTAGGTTTCACTCTTGGGCGTTGCTCGACCACATCGAATAGCTACGGCCTTAGAAGTCAGCTCCAGAAGCATGAAATACAATATAAATACAACAGCTTTTCCATCGTATAAAGTGAATGATTGCAAACAGTGTGAAAGTTATGATCATTTCTACGTTCCGGTCAACCTAGGCTTAACGCCAGGGCGTTGCTCCACCAGATCGAATAGTTATGGACTTTGAATACAACGCCAGAAGCACAAAATACAGTAAAAATGCAACAGTTTTACCATCGCATAACAGGAAAGCTACAACCAGTGTGAAAGTACTGGTCATTTCTATGTTCCGGATAACCTAGGCATCACTCTAGGGCGCTGCTCCACAAGATCGAATAGCTCGGGACTTAGAATTCAACGCCCGAAGCATAAAATACAAAACAAATAGAACAGTTTTTCCAGTGTATAAAACGAATAATTGCAACCAGTGTGAATGTTATGGTCATTTCTACGTTCCGGGCGACATAGGCTTCACCCTAGGGCGTTGTTGACCAAGATCGAATAGTTAGGGTCTAAGTAGCCAACGCCAGATGCATAAAATACAATATAAATACAACAGCATTTCCATCGTATATAATGTATATTTGCAAAGAGTGTGAAAGCAAAGGTCATTTCTACGTTCCGGGCAACCTTTGCTTAACTGTAGGGCGTTGCTCCACCAGATCGCATAGTTAGGGACTTAGAATTTAACGCCAGAAGCATAAAATACTATAAAAATGCAACAGCTTTTCTATAGTATAACAGGAATAATTGCAACCAGTGTCAAAGTTATGGTCATTTCTACGTTCCGGGGAACCTAGGCTTAACTCCAGGGCGTTGCTCCACCAGATCGAATAGATAGGGACTTTGAATACGACGCCAGAAGCACAAAATACAACAAAAATGAAACAGTTTTTCCATCGTATAACAGGAAAGCTGCAACCAGTGTGAAAGTACTGGTCATTTCTATGTTCCGGGTAACCTAGGCTTCACTCTAGGGCGTAGCTCCACCAGATCGAATAGCTAGGGACTTAGAAGTCAACGCCAGAAGCATAAAATCCATATAAATACAACAGCTTTTCCATCGCATAAAATGAATGATTGCAAACAGTGTGAAAGTTATGGTCATTTCTACTTTCCGGACAACCTAGCCTTAACTCGAGGCCGTTGTTCCACCAGATCGAATTCTTAGGGACTTTGAATACAACGCCAGAAGCATAAAATACAATAAAAATGCAACAGTTTTTCCATCGTATAACAGGAAAGCTGTAACCAGTGTGAAAGTACTGGTCATTTCTATGTTCCGGGGAACCTAGGCTTCACTCTAGAGCGTTGCTCCACCAGATCGAATTGCTAGGGACTTAGAATTCAACGCCAGAAGAATAAAATACAACATAAGTACAACAGTTTTACCATCGTATAAAATGAATAATCGCAAACAGTGTGAAGGTAATGATCATTTCTGCGTTCTGGGCAACCGAGGCTTAACTCCAGGTCGTTGCTCTACCAGATCGAATAGCTAGGGACTTAAAAGTCAACACAAGAGGCTTAAAATACAATAAAAATGCAACAGTTTTTCCATCGTATAACAGGAATAACTGCAACCAGTGTGAAAGTACAGGTCATTTCTATGTTCCCGGTAACCTAGGCTTCACTCTAGGGCGTTGCTCCACCAGATCGAATAGCTAGGGACTTAGAATTCAGCGCCAGAAGAATATAATACAACATATGTACAACAGTTTTTCCATCGTATAAAATGTATAACAGCAAGCAGTGTGAAGGTAATGGTCATTTCTACGTTCCGGGCAACCTAGGCTTAAGTCCAGGGCGTTGCTCCACCAGATCGAATAGATAGGGACTTTGAATACGACGCCAGAAGCATAAAATACAATAAAAATGCAACAGTTTTTCCATCGTATAACAGGAAACCTGCAACCAGTGTGAAAGTACTGGTCATTTCTATGTTCCGGGTAACCTAGGCTTCACTCTAGGGCGTAGCTCCACCAGATCGAATAGCTATGGACTTAGAATTCAACGCCAGAAGAATAAAATACAACATAAGTACCACAGTTTTTCCATTGTATAGAATGTATAATTGCAAGCAGTGTGAAGGTAATGGTCATTTCTACGTTCCGCGCAACCTAGGCTTAACTACAGGGCGTTGCTCCACCAGATCGCATAGTTAGGGACTTAGAATTTAACGCCAGAAGCATAAAATACAATAACGATGCAACAGTTTTTCCATCGGATAAAAGGAGTAATTGCAACCAGTGTGAAAGTACTGGTCATTTCTATGTACCGGGTAACCTAGGCTTCACTCTAGGGCGTAGCTCCACCAGATCGAATAGCTATGGACTTAGAATTCAACGCCAGAAGAATAAAATACAACATAAGTACCACAGTTTTTCCATTGTATAGAATGTATAATTGCAAGCAGTGTGAAGGTAATTGTCATTTCTACGTTCCGGGCAACCTAGGCTTCACTTTAGAGCGTTGCTGCACCAGATCGAGTAGTTAGGGCCTTATATGAAAACGCCCGAAGCATAAAATACAAAATAAATAGAATAGTTTTTCCATTGTATAAAACGAATAATTGCAACCAGTGTGAAAGTTATGGTCATTTCTACGTTCCGGGCAACCTAGGCTTAACTCCAGGGCGCTGCTCCACCAGATCGAATAGTTAGGGACTTTGATTACAACGCCAGAAGCATAAAATACAATAAAAATGCAACAGTTTTTCCATCGTATAACAGGAAAGCTGCAACCAGTGTGAAAGTACTGGTCATTTCTATGTTCCGGGTTACCTAGGCTTCACTCTAGGGCGTAACTCCACCAGATCGAATAGCTATGGACTTAGAATTCAACGCCAGAAGAATAAAATACAACATAAGTACCACAGTTTTTCCATCGTATAAAATTTATAATTGCAAGCAGTGTGAAGGTACTGGTCATTTCTAAGTTCCGGGCAACCTAGGCTTCATTCTAGAGCGTCGCTGCACCAGATCGAATAGTTAGGGCCTTAGATGTCAACGCCCGAAGCATAAAATACAAAATAAATAGAATAGTTTTTCCATTGTATAAAACGAATAATTGCAACCAGTGTGAAAGTTATGGTCATTTCTACGTTCCGGGCAACCTAGGGTTAACTCCAGGGCGTTGCTCCACCAGATCGAATAGCTAGGGCCTATGAAGTCAACGCCAGAAGCATAATACACAATATAAATGCAACAGTTTTTCCCTCGTATAACAGGAATAATTGCAACCAGTGTGAAGCCTATGGTCATTTCTACGTTCCGGGCAACCTAGGCTTCACTCTTGGGCGTTCCTCCACCACATCGAATAGTTAGGGCCTTAGAAGTCAATGCCAGAAGCATAAAATACAATATAAATACAACAGTTTTTCCACTGTATAATATGAATAATTGCAAACAGTGTGAAAGTAATGGTCATTTCTGCGTTCCCGGCAACCTAGGTTTCACTCTTTGGCGTTGCTCTACCAGATCGAATAGCTAGGGACATAGAAGTCAACACCAGAGGCTTAAAATACAATAAAAATGCAACAGTTTTTACATCGTATAACAGGAATAACTGCAACCAGTGTGAAAGTACAGGTCATTTCTATGTTCCCGGTAACCTAGGCTTCACTCTAGGGCGTTGCTCCACCAGATCGAATAGCTAGGGACTTAGAATTCAGCGCCAGAAGAATATAATACAACATATGTACAACAGCTTTTCCATCGTATAAAATGTATAACAGCAAGCAGTGTGAAGGTAATGGTCATTTCTACGTTCCGGGCAACCTAGGCTTAAGTCCAGGGCGTTGCTCCACCAGATCGAATAGATAGGGACTTTGAATACGACGCCAGAAGCATAAAATACAATAAAAATGCAACAGTTTTTCCATCGTATAACAGGAAACCTGCAACCAGTGTGAAAGTAGTGGTCATTTCTATGTTCCGGGTAACCTAGGCTTCACTCTAGGGCGTAGCCCCACCAGATCGAATAGCTATGGACTTAGAATTCAACGCCAGAAGAATAAAATACAACATAAGTACCACAGTTTTTCCATTGTATAGAATGTATAATTGCAAGCAGTGTGAAGGTACTGGTCATTTCTACGTTCCGCGCAACCTAGGCTTAACTACAGGGCGTTGCTCCACCAGATCGAATAGTTAGGGCCTTAGATGTCAACGCCCGAAGCATAATATACAATATAAATACAACAGTTTTTCCCTTGTATAACAGGAATAATTGCAACCAGTGTGAAGGCTATGGTCATTTCTACGTTCCGGGCAACCTAGGCTTCACTCTAGGGCGTTCCTCCACCACATCGAATAGTTAGGGCCTTAGAAGTCAATGCCAGAAGCATAAAATACAATATAAATACAACAGTTTTTCCACTGTATAATATGAATAATTGCAAACAGTGTGAAAGTACTGGTCATTTCTATGTACCGGGTAACCTAGGCTTCACTCTAGGGCGTAGCTCCACCAGATCGAATAGCTATGGACTTAGAATTCAACGCCAGAAGAATAAAATACAACATAAGTACCACAGTTTTTCCATTGTATAGAATGTATAATTGCAAGCAGTGTGAAGGTAATGGTCATTTCTACGTTCCGGGCAACCTAGGCTTCACTTTAGAGCGTTGCTGCACCAGATCGAGTAGTTAGGGCCTTAGATGAAAACGCCCGAAGCATAAAATACAAAATAAATAGAACAGTTTTTCCATTGTATAAAACGAATAATTGCAACCAGTGTGAAAGTTATGGTCATTTCTACGTTCCGTGCAAGCTAGGCTTAACTCCAGGGCGCTGCTCCACCAGATCGAATAGTTAGGGACTTTGATTACAACGCCAGAAGCATAAAATACAATAAAAATGCAACAGTTTTTCCATCGTATAACAGGAAACCTGCAACCAGTGTGAAAGTACTGGTCATTTCTATGTTCCGGGTAACCTAGGCTTCACTCTAGGGCGTAGCTCCACCAGATCGAATAGCTATGGACTTAGAATTCAACGCCAGAAGAATAAAATACAACATAAGTACCACAGTTTTTCCATTGTATAGAATGTATAATTGCAAGCAGTGTGAAGGTAATGGTCATTTCTACGTTCCGCGCAACCTAGGCTTAACTACAGGGCGTTGCTCCACCAGATCGCATAGTTAGGGACTTAGAATTTAACGCCAGAAGCATAAAATACAATAACGATGCAACAGTTTTTCCATCGGATAAAAGGAGTAATTGCAACCAGTGTGAAAGTAATGGTCATTTCTACGTTCCGGGCAACCTAGGTTTCACTCTTGGGCGTTGCTCCACCACATCGAATAGCTACGGCCTTAGAAGTCAACTCCAGAAGCATAAAATACAATATAAATACAACAGCTTTTCCATCGTATAACAGGAAAGCTGTAACCAGTGTGAAAGTACTGGTCATTTCTATGTTCCGGTGAACCTAGGCTTCACTCTAGAGCGTTGCTCCACCAGATCGAATTGCTAGGGACTTAGAATTCAACGCCAGAAGAATAAAATACAACATAAGTACAACAGTTTTACCATCGTATAAAATGAATAATCGCAAACAGTGTGAAGGTAATGGTCATTTCTACGTTCCGGGCAACCTAGGCTTCACTCTAGGGCGTTGCTCCACCAGATCGAATAGCTAGGGCCTAAGAAGTCAACGCCAGAAGCATAATATACAATATAAATACAACAGTTTTTCCCTTGTATAACAGGAATAATTGCAACCAGTGTGAAGGCTATGGTCATTTCTACGTTCCGGGCAACCTAGGCTTCACTCTAGGGCGTTGCTCCTCCAGATAGAATAGCTAGGGCCCAGGAAGTCAACGCCAGAAGCATAAAATACGATATAAATACAACAGTTTTTCCCTTGTATAACAGGAATAATTGCAACCAGTGTGAAAGGTATGGTCATTTCTACGTTCCGGGCAACCTAGGCTTCTCTCTAGGGCGCTGCTCCACCACATCGAATAGCTGCGGCCTTAGAAGTCAACGCCAGAGGCATAACATAGAATATAAGTACAACAGTTATTCCATCGTATAAAACGAATAATTGCATTCAGTATGAAGGTTATGGTCATTTCTACGTTCCGAGCAACGTAGGCTTCACACTAGGGCGTTGTTCCTCCAGATCGAATAGCTAGGACCTAAGAAGTCTACACCAGAAGCATAAAATACAATATAAATACAACAGTTTTTCCATCGCATAATACGAATAATTGCAACCAGTGTGAAAGTAACGGTCATTTCTACGTTCCGGGCAACCTAGGCTTCACTCTAGGGCGTTGCTCCACCACATCGAATATCTACGGCCTTAGAAGTCAACGCCAGAAGCATAAAATGCAATATAAATACAAAAGTTATTCCATCGTATAACAGGAATAATTACAACCAGTGTGAAAGTAGTGTGCATTTCTACGTTCCGTGCAACCTAGGCTTCACTCTAGGGCGTTGCTCCACCAGGTCGAATAGTCAGGGCCTTAGAAAACAACTCCAGACGCATAAAACACAAGAAAAGTACAACATTTCTTTCATCGTATAACAGGAACAATTGCAACATGCCTGAAGGTAATGGTCATTTCTACGATCCGGGAAATCTAAGCTTCTCTCTAGGGCGTTGCTCCACCAGATCGAATAGTTCGGGCATAAGAAGTCAACGCCATAAGCATAAAATACAATAGGGATACAACAGTTTTTCTAACATATAACAGGAGTAATTGCAACCAGTGTGAAAGTAATGGTCATCTCTACGTTTCGGGTAACCTAGGCTTCACCATAGGGCGTTGCTCCACCAGATCGAATAGTTAGGTCCTAAGAAGTCAACGCTAGAAGCATAAAACACGATATATGTACAAGAGCTTTTCCATCGTATCAAACGAATAAGTGCAACCAGTGTGAAAGCAATGGTCATTTCTGCGTTCCCGGCAACCTAGGTTTCACTCTTTGGCGTTGCTCTACCAGATCGAATAGCTAGGGACTTAGAAGTCAACACCAGAGGCTTAAAATACAATAAAAATGCAACAGTTTTTACATCGTATAACAGGAATAACTGCAACCAGTGTGAAAGTACAGGTCATTTCTATGTTCCCGGTAACCTAGGCTTCACTCTAGGGCGTTGCTCCACCAGATCGAATAGCTAGGGACTTAGAATTCAGCGCCAGAAGAATATAATACAACATATGTACAACAGTTTTTCCATCGTATAAAATGTATAACAGCAAGCAGTGTGAAGGTAATGGTCATTTCTACGTTCCGGGCAACCTAGGCTTAAGTCCAGGGCGTTGCTCCACCAGATCGAATAGATAGGGACTTTGAATACGACGCCAGAAGCATAAAATACAATAAAAATGCAACAGTTTTTCCATCGTATAACAGGAAACCTGCAACCAGTGTGAAAGTACTGGTCATTTCTATGTTCCGGGTAACCTAGGCTTCACTCTAGGGCGTAGCTCCACCAGATCGAATAGCTATGGACTTAGAATTCAACGCCAGAAGAATAAAATACAACATAAGTACCACAGTTTTTCCATTGTATAGAATGTATAATTGCAAGCAGTGTGAAGGTAATGGTCATTTCTACGTTCCGCGCAACCTAGGCTTAACTACAGGGCGTTGCTCCACCAGATCGAATAGTTAGGGCCTTAGATGTCAACGCCCGAAGCATAATATACAATATAAATACAACAGTTTTTCCCTTGTATAACAGGAATAATTGCAACCAGTGTGAAGGCTATGGTCATTTCTACGTTCCGGGCAACCTAGGCTTCACTCTAGGGCGTTGCTCCTCCAGATAGAATAGCTAGGGCCCAGGAAGTCAACGCCAGAAGCATAAAATACGATATAAATACAACAGTTTTTCCCTTGTATAACAGGAATAATTGCAACCAGTGTGAAAGGTATGGTCATTTCTACGTTCCGGGCAACCTAGGCTTCTCTCTAGGGCGCTGCTCCACCACATAGAATAGCTGCGGCCTTAGAAGTCAACGCCAGAGGCATAACATAGAATATAAGTACAACAGTTATTCCATCGTATAAAACGAATAATTGCATTCAGTATGAAGGTTATGGTCATTTCTACGTTCCGAGCAACGTAGGCTTCACACTAGGGCGTTGTTACTCCAGATCGAATGGCTAGGACCTAAGAAGTCTACACCAGAAGCATAAAATACAATATAAATACAACAGTTTTTCCATCGCATAATACGAATAATTGCAACCAGTGTGAAAGTAACGGTCATTTCTACGTTCAGGGCAACCTAGGCTTCACTCTAGGGCGTTGCTCCACCACATCGAATATCTACGGCCTTAGAAGTCAACGCCAGAAGCATAAAATGCAATATAAATACAAAAGTTATTCCATCGTATAACAGGAATAATTACAACCAGTGTGAAAGTAGTGTGCATTTCTACGTTCCGTGCAACCAAGGCTTCACTCTAGGGCGTTGCTCCACCAGGTCGAATAGTCAGGGCCTTAGAAAACAACTCCAGACGCATAAAACACAAGAAAAGTACAACATTTCTTTCATCGTATAACAGGAACAATTGCAACATGCCTGAAGGTAATGGTCATTTCTACGATCCGGGAAATCTAGGCTTCTCTCTAGGGCGTTGCTCCACCAGATCGAATAGTTCGGGCCTAAGAAGTCAACGCCATAAGCATAAAATACAATAGGGATACAACAGTTTTTCTAACATATAACAGGAGTAATTGCAACCAGTGTGAAAGTAATGGTCATCTCTACGTTTCGGGTAACCTAGGCTTCACCATAGGGCGTTGCTCCACCAGGTCGAATAGTCAGGGCCTTAGAAAACAACTCCAGACGCATAAAACACAAGAAAAGTACAACATTTCTTTCATCGTATAACAGGAACAATTGCAACATGCCTGAAGGTAATGGTCATTTCTACGATCCGGGAAATCTAGGCTTCTCTCTAGGGCGTTGCTCCACCAGATCGAATAGTTCGGGCCTAAGAAGTCAACGCCATAAGCATAAAATACAATAGGGATACAACAGTTTTTCTAACATATAACAGGAGTAATTGCAACCAGTGTGAAAGTAATGGTCATCTCTACGTTTCGGGTAACCTAGGCTTCACCATAGGGCGTTGCTCCACCAGATCGAATAGTTAGGTCCTAAGAAGTCAACGCTAGAAGCATAAAACACGATATATGTACAAGAGCTTTTCCATCGTATCAAACGAATAAGTGCAACCAGTGTGAAAGCAATGGGCATATCTACGTTCCGGGCATCCTAGACTTAACTCTAGGGCGTTGCTCTACCAGATCGAATAGCTACGGCCTTAGAAGTCAACGCCCGAAGCATAAAATACAATAAAAATACAACAGTTTTTCCATCGTATAACAGGAATAATAGCAACCAGTGTGAAGGATATGGTCATTTCTACGATCAGGGCAACCTAGGCTTCACTCCAGGGCGTTGCTGCACCACATCGAATAGCTACGGCCTTAGAAGTCAACGCCAGAAGGTTAAAATACAATATAAATACAACAGATTTTCAATCGTGTAATACGAATAATTGCAATCAGTATGAAAGTTATGGTCATTTCTACGTTCCCGGCAACCTGGGCATCACCAGAGGGCGTTGCTCCACCAGATCCAATAGTTAGGACATAAGAAGTCAACGCCAGAAGCATAAAATACAAAATAGTTCCAAGAGTTTTTCCATCGTATAACAGGAATAATTGCAACCAGTGTGAAAGTGATGGTCATTTCTACGTTCCGGGCAACGTAGGATTCACTCCAGGGCGTTGTTCCGCCAGATCGAATAGTTAGGGACTAAGAAGTTAACGCATGAAGCATAAACTGCAATATAAATACAATAGTTATTCCCTTGTATAACTGGAATAATAGCAACCAGAGTGAAGGTGATGGTCACATCTAAGTTCCGGGCAACATAGGCTTCACCCTAGAGCGTTGCACCACCAGATCGAATAGCTAGGGTCTTAGAAGTCAACGCCAGAAGCATAAAATAAAATATAAATACAACAGTTATTCCATCGTATAACAGGAATAATTACAACCAGTGTGAAAGTAATGGGCATTTCTACGTTCCGTGCAACCTAGGCTTCACTCTAGGGCGTTGCTCCACCAGGTCGAATAGTGAGGGCCTTAGAAAACAACTCCAGACGCATAAAACACAAGAAAAATACAACAGCTCTTTCATCGTATAACAGGAACAATTGCAACATGCCTGACGGTAATGGTCATTTCTACGTTCCGGGAAATCTAGGCTTCTCTCTAGGGCGTTGCTCCACCAGGTCGAATAGTTAGGGCCTAAGAAGTCAACGCCAGAAGCATAAAATAAAATAGAAATACAACAGTTTTTCCATCGTAAAACAGGAATAATTGCAACCAGAATGATAGATATGGTCAATTCTACAATACGGGCAACCTAGGCTTCACTCTAGGGCGTTGCTCGACCACATCCAATAGCTATGGCCTTAGAAGTCAACGCCAGAAGCATTAAATACAATATAAATACTACAGTTTTTCCATCGAATAGTACGTATAATTGCAACCAGTGTGAAAGCAATGGCCATTTCTACGTTCCGGGAAACATAGGCTTCACGCTAGGGCGCTGCGCCACCAGATCCAATAGTTAGAGCCTAAGAAGTCAACGCCAGAAGCATAAAATACATAATAAATACAATACTTTTTCCATCGTATAACAGGAATAGTTGCAACCAGTGTGAAAGTGATGGTCATTTCTACATTCCGGGCAATCTATGCTTCACCCTAGGGCGTTGCTGCACCAGATCGAATAGTTAGGGCCTAAGAAGTCAACGCCAGAAGCATAAAATACAATATAAGTACAGAAGTTTTTCCCTTGTATAACAGGAAAAATTGCAACCAGTGTGAAAGGTTTGGTCATTTCTACATTCCGGGCAACCTAGGCATCACTCTAGGGCGTTGCTCCACCAGATCGAATAGTTAGGGTCTAAGAAGTCAACGCCAGACGCATAAAATACAATATATATACAGCAGTTTTTCCCTTGTATAACAGGAAACATTGCAACCAGTGTGAAAGGTATGGTCATTTCAACGTTCCGGGCAACCTAGGATTCACTCTATAGCGTTGCTCCACCAGGTAGAATAGCTAGGGCCTTAGAAAACAACTCCAGACGCATAAAATACAATAAAAATCCAACAATTTTCCCATCGTATAAAACGAAAAATTGCAACCTGTGTGAAAGTTATGGTCATTTCTACGTTCCGTGCAACCTAGGCTTCACTCTAGGGCGTTGCTCCACCACATCGAATAGTTGCGGCCTAAGATGTCAACGCCAGAAGCATAAAGTACAATATAAATACAACAGTTTTTTCATCGAATAAAACGAATAATTGCAACCAGTATGAAAGTAATGGACGTTTCTACGTTCCGGGCAACCTAGGGTTCACTCTAGGGCGTTGGACCGCCAGATCCAATAGTTAGGGCCTAAGAAGTCAACGCCAGGAGCACCAAATACAAAATAAGTACAACAGTTTTTCCACCGTATAAAACGAATAATTGCAACCAGTGTGCAAGTAATGGTCATTTCTACGTTCCGGGCAACCTAGGCTTCACTCTAGAGAGTTGCTCCACCACATCGAATAGTTAGGCCCTAAGAAGTCAACGCCAGAAGCATAAAATACGATATATGTACAACAGTTTTTCCATCGTATAACAGGAATAATTGCAACCAGTGTGAAAGCACAGGTCATTTCTACGTTCCGGGCAACCTAGGCTTCGCTTAAGGGCGTTGCTCCACCAGATCCAATAGTTAGGGCCTAAGAAGTCAACGCCAGGAGCACCAAATGCCATATATGTACAACTGTTTTTCCATCGCATAAAATGAATGTTTGCAAACATTGTGAAAGTTATGGTCATTTCTACTTTCCCGACCACCTAGGCTTATCTCCAGGGCGTTGTTCCACCAGATCGGATAGTTAGGGACTTTGAATACAACGCCGGAAGCATAAAATACAATATAAATACAACAGTTTTTCCAACGCATAGCAGGAATAATTGCAAACAGTGTGAAAGGTATGGTCATTTCTACGATGCGGGCAACCTAGGCTTCACTCTAGGGCGTCGTTCCACAAAATCGAATATTTAGGGCCTAAGAAGTCTACGCCAGAAGCATAAAATACAATACAAGTACAACAGCTTTTCCATCGTATAACAGGAACAATTGTAACCAGTGTGTAAGAAATGGACATTACTACGTTCCGGGCAACCTAGGCTTCACTCTAGGGCGTTGCTCGAACACATCGAATAGCTATGGCCTTAGAAGTCAACGCCAGAAGCATTAAATACAACATAAATGCAACAGCTTTTCCACCGTAAAGCAGGAATAATTGCAAACAGTGTGAAAGATATGGTCATTTCTACGTTCCTGGCAACCTAGGCTTCACTCTAGAGAGTTGCTCCAACACATCGAGTAGCTACGGCCTTAGAAGTCAACGCCAGACGCATAAAATACAATATAAATACAATAGTTTTTCCATCGTATAAAACGAATAATTGCAACCAGTATGAAAGGTATGGTCATTTCTACGTTGCGGGCAACCTAGGCTTCACCCTAGGGCGTTCCTCCACCAGATCGAATAGTTATGTCCTAAGAAGTCAACGCCAGGAGCACCAAATACAAAATAAATACAACAGTCTTTCCATCGTATAAAACGAATAATTGCAACCAGTGTGTAAGATATGGACATAACTACGTTCCGGGCAACCTAGGCTTCTCTCTAGGGCATTGCTCCACCAGATCGAATAGCTATGGCCTTAGAAGTCAACGCCAGAAGCATTAAATACAACATAAATACAACAGCTTTTCCACCGTATAACAGGAATGATTGCAACCAGAGTGAAGGTGATGGTCATTTCTAAGTTCCGGGCAACCTAGGCTTCACTCTAGAGCGTTGCTCCACCAGATCGAATAGCTACGGCCTTAGCAGTCGACGCCAGAAGCACAAAATAAAATAAGAATACAACAATTATTCCATCGTATAACAGGAATAATTACAACCAGTGTGAAAGTAATGGGCATTTCTACGTTCCGTGCAACCTAGGCTTCACTCTAGGGCGTTGAACCACCAGGTCGAATAGTTAGGGCCTTAGAAAACAACTCCAGACGCATAAAATGCAATATAAATACAACAGTTTTTCCACGGTATAAAACGAATAATTGCAACCAGTACGAAAGTTATGGTCATTTCTACGTTCCGGGCAACCTAGGCTTCACCCTAGGGCGTTGCTCCACCAGATCGAATAGTTAGGTCCTAAGAAGTCAACGCCAGGAGCACCAAATACAAAATAAATACAACAGTCTTTCCATCGTATAATACGAATAATTGCAACCAGTGTGAAAGTACTGGTCATTTCTACTTTCCGGGTAACCTAGGCTTCACTCTTTGGCGTTGCTCCACCAGATGGAATAGTTAGGGCCTTAGAAGTCAACGCCAGAAGCATAAAATACAATATAAATACAACAGTTTTTCCCGTATATAACAGGAATAATTGCAACTAGTGTGAAAGGTATGGTCATTTCTACGTTCCGGGCAACCTAGGCTTCACTCTAGGGCGCTGCTCCACCACATCGAATAGCTGCGGCCTTAGAAGTCAACGCCAGAAGCATAAAATACAATATAAATACAACAGTTTTTCCATTGTATAAAATGAATAATTGCAAACAGTGTGGAAGTGATGGTTATTTCTACGTTCCGCGCAACCTAGGCTTCACGCTAGGGCGTTGCTCCACCACATCGAGTAGCTACGGCCTTAGGAGTCAACGCCAGATGCATAACATACAATATAAGTACAACAGTTTTTCCATTGTATAAAACGAATAATTGCAATCAGTATTAAGGTTATGGTCATTCCTACGTTCCGGGCAACCTAGGCTTCACTCTAGGCCGTTGTTCCTCCAGATCGAATAGCTAGGACCTAAGAAGTCTACACCAGAAACATAAAATACAATATAAATACAACAGTTTTTCCATCGTATAATACGAATAATTGCAACCAGTGTGAAAGCAATGGCCATTTCTACGTTCCGGGCATCCTAGACTTAACTCTAGGGCGTTGATATACCAGATCGAATAGCTACGGCCTTAGAAGTCAACGCCCGAAGCATAACATACAATATAAGTACAACAGTTTTTCCATCGTATAAAACGAATAATTGCAATCAGTATGAAGGTTATGGTCATTTCTACATTCCGGGCAACCTAGGCTTCACTCAATGGCGTTGCTCCACCAGATCGAATAGTTAGGGCCTAAGAAGTCAACGCCAGACGCATAAAATACAATATAAATACAACAGTTTTTCCATCGTATAATAGGAATAATTGCAACAAGTGTGAAATGTATGGTCATTTCTACGTTCCGTGCAAGCTAGGCTTCACTCTAGGGCGTTGCTCCACCAGATCCAATACTTAGGACCTCAGAAGTCAACGCCCGGAGCATAAAATACAATAAAAATACCACAGTTTTTCCGTCGTATAGCAGGAATAATTACAACCAGTGTGAAAGTAATGGGCATTTCCACGTTCCGGGCAACCTAGGCTTCACCCAAGGGCGTTGCTTCTCCAGATGCAATAGATAGGACCTAAGAAGTCAACGCCAGAAGCATAAAATACAAAATAGATACAACAGTTTTTCCATCATATAACAGGAATAATTGCAACCAGTGTGAAACTGATGGTCATTTCTACGTTCCGGGCAACCTAGGCTTCACTCTAGGGCATTGTTCATCCAGATCGAATAGCTAGGGCCTAAGAAGTCTACGCCAGAAGCATAAAATACAATATAAATACATCAGTTTTTCCATTGTATAAAACGGATAATTGCTACCAGTGTGAAAGTTATGGTCATTTCTGCGTCCCAGGACCCATAGGTTTCACTCTTGGACGTTGCCCCACCAGATCGAATAGCTAGGACCTTAGAAGTCAAAGCCAGACGCAGAAAATACAATATAAATACAACAGTTATTCCATCGTATAACAGGAATAATTACAACCAGTGTGAAAGTAATGGGCATTTCTACGTTCCGTGCAACCTAGGCTTCACCCTAGGGAGTAGCTCTACCAGATCGAATAGTTAGGTCCTAAGAAGTCAACGCTAGAAGCATAAAATACGATATATGTACAAGAGCTTTTCCATCGTATCAAACGAATAAGTGCAACCAGTGTGAAAGCAATGGCCATTTCTCCGTCCCGGACATGCTAGACTTAACTCTAGGGCGTTGCTCTACCAGATCGAATAGCTACGGCCTTAGAAGTCAACGCCCGAAGCATAAAATACAATAGAAATACAACAGTTTTTCCATCGTATAACAGGAATAATTGCAACCATTGTGAAAGTGATTATCATTTCTACGTTCCGGGTAACCTAGGCTTCACTCTTTGGCGCTACTCCACCAGATCGAATAGTTCGGGCCTTGGAAGTCAACGCCAGACGCACAAAATAAAATAAAAATACAACAGTTATTCCATCGTGTAACAGGAATAATTACAACCAGTGTGAAAGTAATGGGCATTTCTACGTTCCGTGCAACCTAGGCTTCACTCTAGGCGTTGCTCCACCAGATCCAATAGTTAGGGCCTAAGAAGTCAACGCCAGAAGCATAACGTACAATAAAAATCCAATAGTTTGTCCATCGTATAACAGGAATAATTGCAACCAGTGTAAAAGTAACGGTCATTTCTACGTTCCGGGCAACCTAGGTTTCGCTCTAGGGCGATGCTCCACCACATCGAATAGTTAGGGCCTTAGAAAACAACTCCAGACGCATAAAATACAATAAAAATACAGCAGTTTTTTCACCGTACAACAGGAATAATTGCAGCAAGCCAGAAGGTAATGGTCATTTCTTCGTTCCGGGCAATCTATGCTTCTCTCTAGGGCGTTGCTCCACCACATCGAATAGTTAGGGCCTGAGAAGTCAACGCCAGAAGCATAAAATAGAATAGAAATACAACAGTTTTTCCATCGTATAACAGGAATAATTGCAACCTGTCTGAAAGATATGGTCAATTCTACAATATGGGCAACCTAGGCTTCACTCTAGGGCGTTGCTCGACCACATCGAATAGCTATGGCCTTAGAAGTCAACGCCAGAACCATTAAATACAATATAAATACAATAGTTCTTCCATCGTATTAAACGAATAATTGTGAACCAGTATGAAAGTTATGGTCATTTCTACGTTCCGGGCAACCTAGGCTTCACCCTAGGGCGTTGCTCCGCCAGATCCAATAGTTAGGACCTTAGATGTCACGCGCCCGAAGCTTAAAATACAATAAAAATACAAAAGTTTTTCCATCGTTTAACAGGAATAATTGCCACCAGTGTGAAAGTGATGGTCGTTTCTTCATTCCGGGCAACCTAGGCTTCACTCTAGGCTGTTGCTCCTCCAGATAGAATAGTTAGGGCCCAGAAAGTCAACGCCAGAAGCATAAAATACAATATAAATACAACAGTTTTTCCCTTGTATAACAGGAATAATTGCAACCTATGTGAAGGTATGGTCATTTCTACGTTCCGGGCAACCTAGGCTTCACTCTAGGGCGTTGTCCCACCACATCGAATAGCTACAGCCTTAGGAGTCAACGCCAGAGGCATAACATACAATATAAGTACTACAGTTTTTCCATCGTATAAAACGAATAATTGCAACCAGTATGAAAGTTATGGTCATTTCTACGTTCCGGGCAACCTAGGCTTCACCCTAGGGCGTTGCTCTACCAGATCGAATAGTTAGGTCCTAAGAAGTCAACGCTAGAAGCATAAAATACGATATATGTACAAGAGCTTTTCCATCGTATCAAACGAATAAGTGCAACCAGTGTGAAAGCTATGGCCATTTCTCTGTCCCGGACATGCTAGACTTAACTCTAGGGCGTTGCTCTACCAGATCGAATAGCTACGGCCTTAGAAGTCAACGCCCGAAGCATAAAATACAATAAAAATACAACAGTTTTTCCATCGTATAACAGGAATAATTGCAACCAGAGTGAAGGTGATGGTCACTTCTAAGTTCCGGGCAACCTAGGCTTCACTCTAGAGCGTTGCACCACCAGATCGAATAGCTAGGGCCTTAGAAGTCAACGCCAGAAGCGTAAAATAAAATATAAATACAACAGTTATTCCATCGTATAACAGGAATAATTACAACCAGTGTGAAAGTAATGGCCATTTCTACGTTCCGTGCAACCTAGGCTTCACTCTCGGGCGTTGGTCCACCAGGTCGAATAGCTACGGCCTTAGAAGTCACCGCCAGAATGTTAAAATACAATATAAATACAACAGCTTTTCCATCGTATAATACGAATAATTGCAATCAGTATGATAGTTATTGTCATTTCTACGTTCCGGGCAACCTGGGCTTCACCAGAGGGCGTAGCTCCACCACATCCAATAGTTAGGACCTAAGAAGTCAACGCCAGAAGTATAAAATCTAAAATAGTTCCAACAGTTTTTCCATCGTATAACAGGAATAATTGCAACCAGTGTGAAAGTGATAGTCATTTCTACGTTCCGGGCAAGGTAGGATTCACTCTAGGGCGTTGCTCCGCCAGATCGAATAGTTAGGGACTAAGAAGTCAACGCCAGAAGCTTAAACTGCAATATAATTACAACAGTTATTCCCTTGTATAACAGTAATAATTGCAACCAGTTTGTAAGGTATGGTCATTTCTACGTTCCGGGCATCCTAGGCTTCACTCTTGGGCATTGCTCCACCACATCGAATAGCTACGGCCATAGAAGTCAACGCCATAACTATAAAATAAAATATAAATACATCAGTTTTTCCATTGTATAAAATGAATAATTGCAATCAGTATGAAGGTTATGGTCATTTCTACGTTCCGGGCAACCTAGGCTTCACTCTAGGGCGTTGTTCCTCCAGATCGAATAGCTAGGGCCTAAGAAGTGTACACCAGAAGCATAAAATACAATATAAATGCAACAGTTTTTCCATCGTATAATACGAATAATTGCAACCAGTGTGAAAGCAATGGCCATTTCTACGTTCCGGGCATCCTAGACTTAACTCTAGGGCGTCGATATACCAGATCGAATAGCTACGGCCTTAGAAGTCAACGCCCGAAGCATAAAATACAATAAAAATACAACAGTTTTTGCATCGTATAACAGGAATAACAGCAACCAGAGTGAAGGTGATGGTCACTTCTAAGTTCCGGGCAACCTAGGCTTCACCCTAGAGCGTTGCACCACCAGATCGAATAGCTAGGGCCTTAGAAGTCAACGCCACAAGCATAAAAGAAAATATAAATACAACAGTTATTCCATCGTATAACAGGAACAATTGCAACATGCCTGAAGGTAATGGTCATTTCTACGTTCCGGGAAATCTAGGCTTCTCTCTAGGGCGTTGCTCCACCAGATCGAATAGTTAGGACCTGAGAAGTCAACGACAGAAGCATAAAATACAATAGAGATACAACAGTTTTACCATCGATTAACAGGAATAATTGCAACCAGTGTGAAAGATATGGTCATTTCTCCGATCAGGGCAACGTAGGCTTCACTCCAGGGCGTTGTTGCACCACACCGAATAGCTACGGCCTTAGAAGTCAACGCCAGAAGGTTAAAATACAATATAAATACAACTAGATTTTCCATCGTATAATACGAATAGTTGCAATCAGTATGAAAGTTATGGTCATTTCTACGTTCCGGGCAACCTGGGCTTCATCAGAGGGCGTTGCTCCACCAGATCCAATAGTGTGGACCTAAGAAGTCAACGCCCGAAGCATAAAATACAATAAAAATACAACAGTTTTTCCATCGTATAACAGGAATAATTGCAACCATTGTGAAAGTGATTATCATTTCTACGTTCCGGGTAACCTAGGCTTCACTCTTTGGCGCTACTCCACCAGATCGAATAGTTCGGGCCTTGGAAGTCAACGCCAGACGCACAAAATAAAATAAAAATACAACAGTTATTCCATCGTGTAACAGGAATAATTACAACCAGTGTGAAAGTAATGGGCATTTCAACGTTCCGTGCAACCTAGGCTTCACTCTAGGCGTTGCTCCACCAGATCCAATAGTTAGGGCCTAAGAAGTCAACGCCAGAAGCATAACGTACAATAAAAATCCAATAGTTTGTCCATCGTATAACAGGAATAATTGCAACCAGTGTAAAAGTAACGGTCATTTCTACGTTCCGGGCAACCTAGGTTTCGCTCTAGGGCGATGCTCCACCACATCGAATAGTTAGGGCCTTAGAAAACAACTCCAGACGCATAAAATACAATAATAATACAGCAGTTTTTTCATCGTACAACAGGAATAATTGCAGCAAGCCAGAAGGTAATGGTCATTTCTTCGTTCCGGGCAATCTATGCTTCTCTCTAGGGCGTTGCTCCACCACATCGAATAGTTAGGGCCTGAGAAGTCAACGCCAGAAGCATAAAATAGAATAGAAATACAACAGTATTTCCATCGTATAACAGGAATAATTGCAACCTGTCTGAAAGATATGGTCAATTCTACAATATGGGCAACCTAGGCTTCACTCTAGGGCGTTGCTCGACCACATCGAATAGCTATGGCCTTAGAAGTCTACGCCAGAACCATTAAATACAATATAAATACAGTAGTTCTTCCATCGTATTAAACGAATAATTGTGAACCAGTATGAAAGTTATGGTCATTTCTACGTTCCGGGCAACCTAGGCTTCACACTAGGGCGTTGCTCCACCAGATCCAATAGTTGGGACCTTAGATGTCACGCGCCCGAAGCTTAAAATACAATAAAAATACAAAAGTTTTTCCATCGTTTAACAGGAATAATTGCCACCAGTGTGAAAGTGATAGTCGTTTCTTCATTCCGGGCAACCTAGGCTTCACTCTAGGCTGTTGCTCCTCCAGATAGAATAGTTAGGGCCCAGAAAGTCAACGCCAGAAGCATAAAATACAATATAAATACAACAGTTTTTCCCTTGTATAACAGGAATAAATGCAACCTATGTGAAGGTATGGTCATTTCTACGTTCCGGGCAACCTAGGCTTCACTCTAGGGCGTTGTCCCACCACATCGAATAGCTACAGCCTTAGGAGTCAACGCCAGAGGCATAACATACAATATAAGTACTACAGTTTTTCCATCGTATAAAACGAATAATTGCAATCAGTATGAAGGTTATGGTGATTTCTACGTTCCAGGCAACCTAGGCTTCACTCTAGGGCGTTGTTCCTCCAGATCGGATAGCTAGGGCCTAAGAAGTCTACACCAGAAGCATAAAATACAATATAAATACAACAGTCTTTCCATCGTATAATACGAATAATTGCAACCAGTATGAAAGTTATGGTCATTTCTACGTTCCGGGCAACCTAGGCTTCACCCTAGGGCGTTGCTCTACCAGATCGAATAGTTAGGTCCTAAGAAGTCAACGCTAGAAGCATAAAATACGATATATGTACAAGAGCTTTTCCATCGTATCAAACGAATAAGTGCAACCAGTGTGAAAGCTATGGCCATTTCTCTGTCCCGGACATGCTAGACTTAACTCTAGGGCGTTGCTCTACCAGATCGAATAGCTACGGCCTTAGAAGTCAACGCCCGAAGCATAAAATACAATAAAAATACAACAGTTTTTCCATCGTATAACAGGAATAATTGCAACCAGAGTGAAGGTGATGGTCACTTCTAAGTTCCGGGCAACCTAGGCTTCACTCTAGAGCGTTGCACCACCAGATCGAATAGCTAGGGCCTTAGAAGACAACGCCAGAAGCGTAAAATAAAATATAAATACAACAGTTATTCAATCGTATAACAGGAATAATTACAACCAGTGTGAAAGTAATGGTCATTTCTACGTTCCGTGCAAGCTAGGCTTCACTCTAGGGCGTTGCTCCACCAGATCCAATACTTAGGACCTCAGAAGTCAACGCCCGGAGCATAAAATACAATAAAAATACCACAGTTTTTCCGTCGTATAGCAGGAATAATTACAACCAGTGTGAAAGTAATGGGCATTTCCACGTTCCGGGCAACCTAGGCTTCACCCAAGGGCGTTGCTTCTCCAGATGCAATAGATAGGACCTAAGAAGTCAACGCCAGAAGCATAAAATACAAAATAGATACAACAGTTTTTCCATCATATAACAGGAATAATTGCAACCAGTGTGAAACTGATGGTCATTTCTACGTTCCGGGCAACCTAGGCTTCACTCTAGGGCATTGTTCATCCAGATCGAATAGCTAGGGCCTAAGAAGTCTACGCCAGAAGCATAAAATACAATATAAATACATCAGTTTTTCCATTGTATAAAACGGATAATTGCTACCAGTGTCAAAAGTTATGGTCATTTCTGCGTCCCAGGACCCATAGGTTTCACTCTTGGACGTTGCCCCACCAGATCGAATAGCTAGGACCTTAGAAGTCAAAGCCAGACGCAGAAAATACAATATAAATACAACAGTTATTCCATCGTATAACAGGAATAATTACAACCAGTGTGAAAGTAATGGGCATTTCTACGTTCCGTGCAACCTAGGCTTCACCCTAGGGAGTAGCTCTACCAGATCGAATAGTTAGGTCCTAAGAAGTCAACGCTAGAAGCATAAAATACGATATATGTACAAGAGCTTTTCCATCGTATCAAACGAATAAGTGCAACCAGTGTGAAAGCAATGGCCATTTCTCCGTCCCGGACATGCTAGACTTAACTCTAGGGCGTTGCTCTACCAGATCGAATAGCTACGGCCTTAGAAGTCAACGCCCGAAGCATAAAATACAATAGAAATACAACAGTTTTTCCATCGTATAACAGGAATAATTGCAACCATTGTGAAAGTGATTATCATTTCTACGTTCCGGGTAACCTAGGCTTCACTCTTTGGCGCTACTCCACCAGATCGAATAGTTCGGGCCTTGGAAGTCAACGCCAGACGCACAAAATAAAATAAAAATACAACAGTTATTCCATCGTGTAACAGGAATAATTACAACCAGTGTGAAAGTAATGGGCATTTCTACGTTCCGTGCAACCTAGGCTTCACTCTAGGCGTTGCTCCACCAGATCCAATAGTTAGGGCCTAAGAAGTCAACGCCAGAAGCATAACGTACAATAAAAATCCAATAGTTTGTCCATCGTATAACAGGAATAATTGCAACCAGTGTAAAAGTAACGGTCATTTCTACGTTCCGGGCAACCTAGGTTTCGCTCTAGGGCGATGCTCCACCACATCGAATAGTTAGGGCCTTAGAAAACAACTCCAGACGCATAAAATACAATAAAAATACAGCAGTTTTTTCATCGTACAACAGGAATAATTGCAGCAAGCCAGAAGGTAATGGTCATTTCTTCGTTCCGGGCAATCTATGCTTCTCTCTAGGGCGTTGCTCCACCACATCGAATAGTTAGGGCCTGAGAAGTCAACGCCAGAAGCATAAAATAGAATAGAAATACAACAGTTTTTCCATCGTATAACAGGAATAATTGCAACCTGTCTGAAAGATATGGTCAATTCTACAATATGGGCAACCTAGGCTTCACTCTAGGGCGTTGCTCGACCACATCGAATAGCTGTGGCCTTAGAAGTCAACGCCAGAACCATTAAATACAATATAAATACAATAGTTCTTCCATCGTATTAAACGAATAATTGTGAACCAGTATGAAAGTTATGGTCATTTCTACGTTCCGGGCAACCTAGGCTTCACCCTAGGGCGTTGCTCCGCCAGATCCAATAGTTAGGACCTTAGATGTCACGCGCCCGAAGCTTAAAATACAATAAAAATACAAAAGTTTTTCCATCGTTTAACAGGAATAATTGCCACCAGTGTGAAAGTGATGGTCGTTTCTTCATTCCGGGCAACCTAGGCTTCACTCTAGGCTGTTGCTCCTCCAGATAGAATAGTTAGGGCCCAGAAAGTCAACGCCAGAAGCATAAAATACAATATAAATACAACAGTTTTTCCCTTGTATAACAGGAATAATTGCAACCTATGTGAAGGTATGGTCATTTCTACGTTCCGGGCAACCTAGGCTTCACTCTAGGGCGTTGTCCCACCACATCGAATAGCTACAGCCTTAGGAGTCAACGCCAGAGGCATAACATACAATATAAGTACTACAGTTTTTCCATCGTATAAAACGAATAATTGCAACCAGTATGAAAGTTATGGTCATTTCTACGTTCCGGGCAACCTAGGCTTCACCCTAGGGCGTTGCTCTACCAGATCGAATAGTTAGGTCCTAAGAAGTCAACGCTAGAAGCATAAAATACGATATATGTACAAGAGCTTTTCCATCGTATCAAACGAATAAGTGCAACCAGTGTGAAAGCTATGGCCATTTCTCTGTCCCGGACATGCTAGACTTAACTCTAGGGCGTTGCTCTACCAGATCGAATAGCTACGGCCTTAGAAGTCAACGCCCGAAGCATAAAATACAATAAAAATACAACAGTTTTTGCATCGTATAACAGGAATAACAGCAACCAGAGTGAAGGTGATGGTCACTTCTAAGTTCCGGGCAACCTAGGCTTCACCCTAGAGCGTTGCACCACCAGATCGAATAGCTAGGGCCTTAGAAGTCAACGCCACAAGCATAAAAGAAAATATAAATACAACAGTTATTCCATCGTATAACAGGAACAATTGCAACATGCCTGAAGGTAATGGTCATTTCTACGTTCCGGGAAATCTAGGCTTCTCTCTAGGGCGTTGCTCCACCAGATCGAATAGTTAGGACCTGAGAAGTCAACGACAGAAGCATAAAATACAATAGAGATACAACAGTTTTACCATCGATTAACAGGAATAATTGCAACCAGTGTGAAAGATATGGTCATTTCTCCGATCAGGGCAACGTAGGCTTCACTCCAGGGCGTTGTTGCACCACACCGAATAGCTACGGCCTTAGAAGTCAACGCCAGAAGGTTAAAATACAATATAAATACAACTAGATTTTCCATCGTATAATACGAATAGTTGCAATCAGTATGAAAGTTATGGTCATTTCTACGTTCCGGGCAACCTGGGCTTCATCAGAGGGCGTTGCTCCACCAGATCCAATAGTGTGGACCTAAGAAGTCAACGCCCGAAGCATAAAATACAATAAAAATACAACAGTTTTTCCATCGTATAACAGGAATAATTGCAACCATTGTGAAAGTGATTATCATTTCTACGTTCCGGGTAACCTAGGCTTCACTCTTTGGCGCTACTCCACCAGATCGAATAGTTCGGGCCTTGGAAGTCAACGCCAGACGCACAAAATAAAATAAAAATACAACAGTTATTCCATCGTGTAACAGGAATAATTACAACCAGTGTGAAAGTAATGGGCATTTCAACGTTCCGTGCAACCTAGGCTTCACTCTAGGCGTTGCTCCACCAGATCCAATAGTTAGGGCCTAAGAAGTCAACGCCAGAAGCATAACGTACAATAAAAATCCAATAGTTTGTCCATCGTATAACAGGAATAATTGCAACCAGTGTAAAAGTAACGGTCATTTCTACGTTCCGGGCAACCTAGGTTTCGCTCTAGGGCGATGCTCCACCACATCGAATAGTTAGGGCCTTAGAAAACAACTCCAGACGCATAAAATACAATAATAATACAGCAGTTTTTTCATCGTACAACAGGAATAATTGCAGCAAGCCAGAAGGTAATGGTCATTTCTTCGTTCCGGGCAATCTATGCTTCTCTCTAGGGCGTTGCTCCACCACATCGAATAGTTAGGGCCTGAGAAGTCAACGCCAGAAGCATAAAATAGAATAGAAATACAACAGTATTTCCATCGTATAACAGGAATAATTGCAACCTGTCTGAAAGATATGGTCAATTCTACAATATGGGCAACCTAGGCTTCACTCTAGGGCGTTGCTCGACCACATCGAATAGCTATGGCCTTAGAAGTCTACGCCAGAACCATTAAATACAATATAAATACAGTAGTTCTTCCATCGTATTAAACGAATAATTGTGAACCAGTATGAAAGTTATGGTCATTTCTACGTTCCGGGCAACCTAGGCTTCACACTAGGGCGTTGCTCCACCAGATCCAATAGTTGGGACCTTAGATGTCACGCGCCCGAAGCTTAAAATACAATAAAAATACAAAAGTTTTTCCATCGTTTAACAGGAATAATTGCCACCAGTGTGAAAGTGATAGTCGTTTCTTCATTCCGAGCAACCTAGGCTTCACTCTAGGCTGTTGCTCCTCCAGATAGAATAGTTAGGGCCCAGAAAGTCAACGCCAGAAGCATAAAATACAATATAAATACAACAGTTTTTCCCTTGTATAACAGGAATAAATGCAACCTATGTGAAGGTATGGTCATTTCTACGTTCCGGGCAACCTAGGCTTCACTCTAGGGCGTTGTCCCACCACATCGAATAGCTACAGCCTTAGGAGTCAACGCCAGAGGCATAACATACAATATAAGTACTACAGTTTTTCCATCGTATAAAACGAATAATTGCAATCAGTATGAAGGTTATGGTGATTTCTACGTTCCAGGCAACCTAGGCTTCACTCTAGGGCGTTGTTCCTCCAGATCGGATAGCTAGGGCCTAAGAAGTCTACACCAGAAGCATAAAATACAATATAAATACAACAGTCTTTCCATCGTATAATACGAATAATTGCAACCAGTATGAAAGTTATGGTCATTTCTACGTTCCGGGCAACCTAGGCTTCACCCTAGGGCGTTGCTCTACCAGATCGAATAGTTAGGTCCTAAGAAGTCAACGCTAGAAGCATAAAATACGATATATGTACAAGAGCTTTTCCATCGTATCAAACGAATAAGTGCAACCAGTGTGAAAGCTATGGCCATTTCTCTGTCCCGGACATGCTAGACTTAACTCTAGGGCGTTGCTCTACCAGATCGAATAGCTACGGCCTTAGAAGTCAACGCCCGAAGCATAAAATACAATAAAAATACAACAGTTTTTCCATCGTATAACAGGAATAATTGCAACCAGAGTGAAGGTGATGGTCACTTCTAAGTTCCGGGCAACCTAGGCTTCACTCTAGAGCGTTGCACCACCAGATCGAATAGCTAGGGCCTTAGAAGACAACGCCAGAAGCGTAAAATAAAATATAAATACAACAGTTATTCAATCGTATAACAGGAATAATTACAACCAGTGTGAAAGTAATGGGCATTTCTACGTTCCGTGCAACCTAGGCTTCACTCTCGGGCGTTGGTCCACCAGGTCGAATAGCTACGGCCTTAGAAGTCACCGCCAGAATGTTAAAATACAATATAAATACAACAGCTTTTCCATCGTATAATACGAATAATTGCAATCAGTACGATAGTTATTGTCATTTCTACGTTCCGGGCAACCTGGGCTTCACCAGAGGGCGTAGCTCCACCAGATCCAATAGTTAGGACCTAAGAAGTCAACGCCAGAAGCATAAAATCTAAAATAGTTCCAACAGTTTTTCCATCGTATAACAGGAATAATTGCAACCAGTGTGAAAGTGATAGTCATTTCTACGTTCCGGGCAAGGTAGGATTCACTCTAGGGCGTTGCTCCGCCAGATCGAATAGTTAGGGACTAAGAAGTCAACGCCAGAAGCTTAAACTGCAATATAAATACAACAGTTATTCCCTTGTATAACAGTAATAATTGCAACCAGTTTGTAAGGTATGGTCATTTCTACGTTGCGGGCATCCTAGGCTTCACTCTAGGGCATTGCTCCACCACATCGAATAGTTAGCGCCTTAGAAGTCAATGCCAGAAGCATAAAATGCCATATAAATACAACAGTTTTTGCACTGTATAATATGAATAAATGCAAACAGTGTGGAAGTAATGGACATTTCTACGTTCCGGGCAACCTAGGCTTCACACTAGGGCGTTGTTCCTCCAGATCGAATAGCTAGGGCCTAAGAAGTCTACACCAGAAGCATAAAATACGAACTAAATACAACAGTTTTTCCATCGTATAACAGGAATAATTGCAACCAGTGTGAAAGTGAATGTCATTTCTACATTCCGGGTAACCTAGGCTTCACTCTAGACCGTTGTTCCACCAGATCGAATAGCTAGTGCCTTAGAAGTCAACGCCAGAAGCATAAAAAAAAATAAAAATACAACAGTTTTTGCACTGTATAATATGAATAATTGCAAACAGTGTGGAAGTAATGGTCATTTCTACGTTCCGGGCAACCTAGGCTTAACTCTAGGGCGTTGCTCAACCACATCGAATAGCTACGGCCTTAGAAGTCAACGGCATAACTATAAAATACAATATAAATACAACAGTTTTTCCATTGTATAAAAAGAATAATTGCAAACAGTGTGGAAGTGATGGTTTTTTTTACGTTCCGGGCAACCTAGTCTTCACTCTAGGGCGTTGCTCCACCTGATCGAATAGTTAGGGCCTAAGAAGTCAGCGCCAGAAGCATAAAATACAATATAAATACAACGGTTTTTCCCTTGTATAACAGAAATAATTGCAACCAGTGTGAAAGCTATGGTCATTTCTACGTTCCGGGCAACCTAGGCTTCACTCTAGGGCGCTGCTCCACCACGTCGAATAGTTAGGGCCTTAGAAGTCAACACCAGAGGCATAACATACAATATAAGCACAACAATTTTTCCATCGTATAAAACGAATAATTGCAATCAGTATGAAGGTTATAGTCATTTCTACGTTCCCGGCATCCTAGGCTTCACTCTAGGACGTTGTTCCTCCAGATCGAATAGCTAGGGCCTGAGAAGTCTACCCAGAAGCATAAAATACAATATAAATACAACAGTTTTTCCATCGTATAACAAGAATAATTGCAACCAGTGTGAATGTGATGGTCACTTCTACGTTCCGGGCAACCTAGGCTTCACACTAGGGCGTTGTTCCTCCAGATCGAATAGCTAGGGCCTAAGAAGTCTACACTAGAAGCATAAAATACAATATAAATACAACAGTTTTTCCATCGTATAACAGGAATAATTGCAACCAGTGTGAAAGTGATGGTCATTTCTACGTTCCGGGCAACCTAGGCTTCAGTCTAGGGCGTGGTTCCCCCAGATCGAATAGTTAGGGCCTAAGAAGCCTACGCCAGAAGCATAAAATACAATATAAATACCACAGTTTTTCCATCGTATAACAGGAATAATTGCAACCAGAGTGAAGGTGATGGTCTTTTCTAAGTTCCGGGCAACCTAGGCTTCACTCTAGAGCGTTGCTCCACCAGACCGAATAGCCAGGACCTTAGAAGTCAACGCCAGAAGCACAAAATAAAATAAAAATACAACAGTTATTCCATCGTATAACAGGAATAATTACAACCAGTGTGAAAGTAATGGGCATTTCTACGTTCCGTGCAACCTAGGCTTCACTCTAGGGCGTTGGTCCACCAGGTCGAATAGTTAGGGCCTTAGAAAACAACTCCAGACGCATAAAATACAATATAAATACAACAGTTTTTCAATCGTATAACAGGAATAATTGCAAACAGTGTGAAAGATATGGTCATTTCTACGTTGCGGGCATCCTAGGCTTCACTCTAGGGCATTGCTCCACCACATCGAATAGTTAGCGCCTTAGAAGTCAATGCCAGAAGCATAAAATGCCATATAAATACAACAGTTTTTGCACTGTATAATATGAATAATTGCAAACAGTGTGGAAGTAATGGTCATTTCTACGTTCCGGGCAACCTAGGCTTAACTCTAGGGCGTTGCTCAACCACATCGAATAGCTGGTGCCTTAGAAGTCAACGCCAGAAGCATAAAATAAAGTAAAAATACAACAGTTTTTGCACTGTATAATATGAATAATTGCAAACAGTGTGGAAGTAATGGTCATTTCTACGTACCGGGCAACCTAGGCTTAACTCTAGGGCGTTGCTCAACCACATCGAATAGCTACGGCCTTAGAAGTCAACGGCATAACTATAAAATACAATATAAATACAACAGTTTTTCCATTGTATAAAATGAATAATTGCAAACAGTGTGGAAGTGATGGTTGTTTTTACGTTCCGGGCAACCTAGTCTTCACTCTAGGGCGTTGCTCCACCTGATCGAATAGTTAGGGCCTAAGAAGTCAGCGCCAGAAGCATAAAATACAATATAAATACAACGGTTTTTCCCTTGTATAACAGAAATAATTGCAACCAGTGTGAAAGCTATGGTCATTTCTACGTTCCGGGCAACCTAGGCTTCACTCTAGGGCGTAGCTCCACCACATCGAATAGCTACGGCCTTAGAAGTGAACGCCCGAAGCATAAAATACAATAAAAATACAACGGTTTTTCCATCGTATAACAGGAATAATAGCAACCAGAGTGAAGGTGATGGTCACTTCTAAGTTCCGTGCAACCTAGGCTTCACCCTAGAGCGTTGCACCACCAGATCGAATAGCTAGGGCCTTAGGAGTCAACGCCAGAAGCATAAAATAAAATATAGATACAACAGTTATTCCATCGTATGACAGGAATAATTACAACCAGTGTGAAAGTAATGGGCATTTCTACGTCCCGTGCAACCTAGGCTTCGCTCTAAGGCGTTGCTCCACCAGGTCGAATAGTTAGGGCCTAAGAAGTCAACGCCAGAAGTATAAAATACAATAGAGATACAACAGTTTTTCCATCGATTAACAGGAATAATTGCAACCAGTGTGAAAGATATGGTCATTTCTACGATCAGGGCAACCTAGGCTTCACTCCAGGGCGTTGCTGCACCACATCGAATAGCTACGGCCTTAGAAGTCAACGCCAGAAGGTCAAAATACAATATAAATACAACAGATTTTCCATCGTATAATACGAATAATTGCAATCAGTATTAAAGGTATGGTCATTTCTACGTTCCGGGCAACCTGGGCTTCATCAGAGGGCGTTGCTCCACCAGATCCAATAGTTAGGACCTAAGAAGTCAACGCCAGAAGCATAAAATACAATAGGGATACAACAGTTTTTCCATCGTATAACAGGAATAATTGCAACCGGTGTGAAAGATATGGTCATTTCTACGATCAGGGCAACCTAGGCTTCACTCTAGGCGTTGGTCCACCAGATCCAATAGTTAGGACCTAAGAAGTCAACGCCAGAAGCATAACGTACAATAAAAATCCAACAGTTTGTCCATCGTATAACAGGAATAATTGCAACCAGTGTGAAAGTAACGGTCATTTCTGCGTTCCGGGAAACCTAGGTTTCGCTCTAGGGCGTTGCTCCACCACATCGAATAGTTAGGGCCTTAGAAGTCTACGCCTGATGCATAAAATATAATATAATTACAACAGTTTTTTCATCTTATAACAGGAATAATTGCAACCAGAGTGAAGGTGATGGCCATTTCTACGTTCCGGGCAACCTAGGCTTCACTCTAGAGCGTTGCTCCACCATATCGTCTAGCTAGGGTCTTAGAAGTCACCGCCAGAAGCATAAAATAAAATAAAAATACAACAGATTTTCCATCGTATAAAACGAATAATTGCAACCAGTATGTATGTTATGGTCATTTCTACGTTCCGGACAACCTAGGCTTCACTCTAGGGCGTTACTCCACCAGATCGAATAGTTAGGGCCTAAGAAGTCAACGCCAGAAGCATAAAGTACAATATCAATACAACAGTTTTTCCCTTGTATAACAGGAATAATTGCAACCAGTGTGAAAGCTATGGTCGTATCTACGTTCCGGGCAACCTAGTCTTCACTCTAGGGCGTTGTTCCACCAGATCGAATAGTTAGGGCCTAAGAAGACTACGCCAGAAGCATAAAATATAATATAAATACAACAACCTTTCCAACGTATAACAGGGATAATTGCAACCAGTGTGAAAGTAATGGGCATTTCTACGTTCCGAGCAACCTAGGTTTCGCTCTATGGCGTTGCTCCACCACATCGACTAGTTAGGGCCTTAGAAGTCAATGCCAGAGGCATAAAATACTATATAAATACAACAGTTTTTCCATTGTATAAAATGAATAATTGCAAACAGTGAGGAAGTAATGGTCATTTCTACGTTCCGGGCAACCTAGGCTTCACTCTAGGGCGTTCCTCCACCACGTCGAATAGCCACGGCCTTAGAAGTCAACGCCTGAAGCATAAAATTCAAAATAAATACAACAGTTTTTCCATCGTATAACAAGAATAATTGCAACCAGTGTGAAAGTGATGGTCATTTCTACATTCCGGGCAACCTAGGCTTCGCTCTAGGGCGTTGCTCCACCAGATCGTATAGCTAGGGCCTAAGAAGTCAACGCCAGAAGCATAAAATACAATATAAATACAACAGTTTTTCCCTTGTATAACAGGAATAATTGCAACCAGAGTGAAGGTGATGGTCATTTCTACGTTCCGGGCAACCTCGGGTTCACTCTAGGGCGTTGGTCCACCACATCGAATAGGTACGGCCTTAGAAGTCAAGGTCAGAAGCATAAAATACAATATAAATACAACAGCCTTTCCTTCGTAATACAGGGATAATTGCAACCAGTGTGAAAGTAATGGTCATTTCTACGTTCCGAGCAACCTGGGTTTCGCTCTATGGCGTTGCTCCACCACATCGAATAGATACGGCCCTAGAAGACAACGCCATAACTATAAAATACAATATAAATACAACAGTCTTTCCATCGTATAAAACGAACAATTGCAACCAGTCTGATAGTTATGGTCATTTCTACGTTCCGGGCAACCTAGGCTTAACTGTAGGGCGTTGCTTCACCAGATCGCATAGTTAGGGACTTAGAAATCATCGCGAGAAGCATAAAATACAATAACAATACAACAGTTTCACCATCGTATAAAAGGAATAATTGCAACCAGCGTGAATGTAATGGCCATTTCTGCGTTCCGGACAACCTAGGCTTCACTCCAGGGCGTTGCCCCACCACATCGATTAGCTACGGCCTTAGAAGTCAACGCCTGAAGCGTAAAGTACAATAAAAATACAACAGTTTTTTCATCGTATAACAGGAACAATTGCAACCAGAGTGAAGGTGATGGTCATTTCTACATTCCGGGCAACCTGGGCTTCACTCTAGGGCGTTGCTCCACCAGATCGAATAGCTAGGGACTTAGAAGTCAACGCGAGGAGCACCGAATACAAAATAAATACAATAGTTTTTCGATCGTATGAAACGAATAATTGCAACCAGTCTGATAGTTATGGTCATTTCTACGTTCCGGGCAACCTAGGCTTAACTGTAGGGCGTTGCTCCACCAGATCGCATAGTCAGGGACTTAGAATTTAACGCCAGAAGCATAAAATACGATAAAAATGCAACAGTTTTTCCATCGTATAAAATGAATAATTGTAACCAGTGTGAAGGCAACGGCCATTTCTACGTTCCGGGCAAACTAGACTTAACACTGAGGCATTGCTCCACCAGATCAAATACATAGGGCCTTAGAAGTCAACGCCAGAAGCATAAAGTACAATAAAAATCCAACAGTTTGTCCATCGTATAACAGGAATAATTGCAACCAGTGTGAAAGTAATGGTCATTTCTACGTTCCGGGCAACCTAGGCTTCACTCTATGGTGTTGGTCCACCACATCGAATAGCTACGGCCTTAGAAGACAACGCCAGAAGCATAAAATACAATATAAATACAACAGTTTTCCCATCCTGTAACAGGAATAATTGCAACCAGAGTGAAGGTGATGGTCATTTCTACGTCCCGGGCAAGCTAGGCTTCACTCTAGGGCGTTGCTCCACCAGATCGAATAGCTAGGGACTTAGAAGTCAACGCCAGAAGCATAAAATACGATATATGTAGAACAGTTTTTCCATCGTATAAAATGAATAATTGCAACCAGTGTGAAAGTAACGGCCATTTCTACGTTCCGGGCATCCTAGACTTAACACTGAGGCATTGCTGCTCCAGATCGATAACATAGGGCCTTAGAAGTCAACGCCAGAAGCATAAAATACGATAGAAATACAACTGCTTTTCCATCGTATAAAACGAATAATTGCAATCAGTATGAATGTTATGGTCATTTCTACGTTCCGCGGAACCTAGGCTTCGCTCTAGGGCGTTGCTCCACCAGATCGAATAGTTAGGGCCTAAGAAGTCAACGCCAGAAGCATAAAATACAATAGAAATACAACTGCTTTTCCATCGTATAAAACGAATAATTGCAATCAGAATGAATGTTATGGTCATTTCTACGTTCCGGGCAACCTAGGCTTCACCCTAGGGCGTTGCTCCACCATATCGAATAGCTACGGCCTTAGAAATCAACGCCAGAAGCATAAAATACAATAAAAATACAACAGTTTTTCCATCGCATAAAAGGAATAATTGCAATCCGCGTGATAGTAATGGCCATTTCTGCGTTCCGGGCAACCTAGGCTTCACTCCAGGGCGTTGCCCCACCACATCGATTAGCTACGGCCTTAGAAGCCAACGCCTGAAGCGTAAAATACAATAAAAATAGAACAGTTTTTTCATCGTATGAAAGGAATAATCGCAACCAGAGTGAAGGTAATGGTCATTTCTACGTTTCGGGCGACCTAGGCTTCACTCTAGGGCGTTGTTCCAACAGATCGAATAGCTAGGGCCTTAGAAGTCAACGCCCGAAACCTAAAATACAATAAAGATACAACAGTTTTTCCATCGTATAACGGGAATAATTGCAACATATGTGAAGGTGATGGCCATTATCACGTTCTTGGCAACCTAGGGTTCACTCTAGGGCGTTGGTCCACCAGGTCGAATAGTTAGGGCCTTATAAAACAACTCCAGACGCATAAAGTACAATATAAATACAACATATTTTCCATCGAATAATACGAATAATTGCAATCAGTATGAGAGTTATGGTCATTTCTACGTTCCGGGCAACCTGGGCTTCACCCTAGGGCGTTGCTCCACCACATCGAATAGCTACGGCCTTAGGAGTCAACGCCAGAGGCATAAAATACAAAATAAATACAACAGTTTTTCCATCGTATAACAAGAATAATTGCAACCAGTGTGAAAGTGATGGTCATTTCTACATTCCGGGCAACCTAGGCTTCACTCTAGGGCGTTGCTCTACCAGATCGAATAGTTAGGGCCTAAGAAGACTACGCCAGAAGCATAACGTACAATAAAAATCCAACAGTTTGTCCATCGTATAACAGGAATAATTGCAACCAGTGTGAAAGTAATGATCATTTCTACGTTCCGGGCAACCTCGGTTTCGCTCTAGGGCGCTGCTCCACCACACCGAATAGTTAGGGCCTTAGAAGTCAACGCCATAACTATAAAATACAATATAAATACAACCGTCTTTTCATTGTATAAAATGAATAATTGCAAACAGTGTGGAAGTAATGGTTATTTCTACGTTCCGGGCAACCTACGCTTCACGCTATGGCGTTGCTCCACCACATCGAATAGCTACGGCCTTAGGTGTCAACGCCAGTGGCACAACATGCAATATAAGTACAACAGTTTTTCCATCGTATAAAACGAATGATTGCAATCAGTATGAAGGTTATGGTCATTTCTACGTTCCGTGCAACCTAGGCTTCACTCTAGGGCGTTGGTCCACCAGGTCGAATAGTTATGGCCTTAGAAAACAACTCCAGACGCATAAAGTACAATATAAATACAACAGATTTTCCATCGAATAAAACGAATAATTGCAATCAGTATGAGAGTTATGGTCATTTCTACGTTCCGCGCAACCTAGGCTTCACGCTATGGCGTTGCTCCACCACATCGAATAGCTACGGCCTTAGGTGTCAACGCCAGAGGCACAACATGCAATATAAGTACAACAGTTTTTCCATCCTATAAAACGAATAATAGCAATCAGTATGAAGGTTATGGTCATTTCTACGTTCCGGGCAACCTAGGCTTCACTCTAGGGCGTTGCTCCACCAGATCGAATAGTTAGGGCCTAAGAAGTCAACGCCAGAAGCATAAAATGCAATATAAATACAACAGTTTGTCCATTGTATAGAACGAATAATTGCAAACAGTGTGGAAGTAATGGTCATTTCTACGTTCCGGGCAACCTAGGCTTCACTCTAGGGCGTTGCTCCACAACATCGAATATCTACGGCCTTAGACGTCAACGCCTGAAGCATAAAATATAACATAAATACAACAGTTTTTCCATCGTATAACAGGAATAATTGCCACCAGTGTGAAAGTGATGGTCATTTCTGCATTCCGGGCAACCTCGGTTTCGCTCTAGGGCGTTGCTCGACCACATCGAATAGTTAGGGCCTAAGAAGTCAACGCCAGAAGCATAAAATACAATATAAATACAACAGTTTTTCCATCGTATAACAGGAATAATTGCAACCAGTGTGAAAGTAATGATCATTTCTACGTTCCGGGCAACCTCGGTTTCGCTCTAGGGCGTTGCTCCACCACACCGAATAGTTAGGGCCTTAGAAAACAATTCCAGACGCATAAAATACAATAAAAATACAGCAGTTTTTTCATCGTATTACAGCAATAATTGCTACACGCCAGAAGGTAATGGTCACTTCTACGTTCCGGGCAATCTAGGCTTCTCTCTAGGGCGTTACTCCACCAGATCGAATAGTTAGGGCCTAAGAAGTCAAGGCCTGAAGCATAAAATACAATAGAAATACAGCAGTTTTTTCACCGTATAACAGGAATAATTGCAACAAGCCAGAAGGTAATGGTCACTTCTACGTTCCGGGCAATCTAGGCTTCCCTCTAGGGCGTTGCTCCACCAGATCGAATAGATAGGGCCTAAGAAGTCAACGCCAGAAGCATAAAATACAATAGAAATACAACAGTTTTTCCATCGTATAACAGGAATAATTGCAACGAGTGTGAAAGATATGGTCATTTCTACGATACGGGCAACCTAGGCTTCACTCTAGGGCGTTGGTCCTCCAGATCGAATAGCTAGGGCCTAAGAAGTCTACACCAGAAGCATAAAATAAAATAAAAATACAGCAGTTTTTTCATCGTATAACAGGAATAATTGTAACAAGCCAGAAGGTAATGGTCACTTCTACGTTCCGGGCAATCTAGGCTTCACACTAGGGCATTGCTCCACCACATCGAATAGCTACGGCCTTAGAAGTCAACGCCATAACTATAAAATACAATATAAATACAACAGTCTTTTCATTGTTTAAAACGAATAATTGCAACCAGTATGAAAGTTATGGTCATTTCTACGTTCCGGGCAACCTAGGCTTCACTCTAGGGCATTGGTCCACCACATCGAATAGCTACGGCCTTAGAAGTCAACGCCATCAATATAAAATACAATATAAATACAACAGTTTTTCCATTGTATAAAATGAATAATTGCAATCAGTATGAAGGTTATGGTCATTTCTACGTTTCGGGCAACCTAGGCTTCACTCTAGGCGTTGCTCCACCCGATCCAATAGTTAGGGCCTAAGAAGTCAACGCCAGAAGCATAACGTACAATAAAAATCCAACAGTTTGTCCATCGTATAACAGGAATAATTGCAACCAGTGTGAAAGTAATGATCATTTCTACGTTCCGGGCAACCTCGGTTTCGCTCTAGGGCGCTGCTCCACCACACCGAATAGTTAGGGCCTTAGAAGTCAACGCTATAACTATAAAATACAATATAAATACAACAGTCTTTTCATTGTATAAAATGAATAATTGCAAACAGTGTGGAAGTAATGGTTATTTCTACGTTCCGGGCAACCTACGCTTCACGCTATGGCGTTGCTCCACCACATCGAATAGCTACGGCCTTAGGTGTCAACGCCAGTGGCACAACATGCAATATAAGTACAACAGTTTTTCCATCGTATAAAACGAATGATTGCAATCAGTATGAAGGTTATGGTCATTTCTACGTTCCGTGCAACCTAGGCTTCACACTAGGGCGTTGGTCCACCAGGTCGAATAGTTAGGGCCTTAGAAAACAACTCCAGACGCATAAAGTACAATATAAATACAACAGATTTTCCATCGAATAGAACGAATAATTGCAATCAGTATGAGAGTTATGGTCATTTCTACGTTCCGCGCAACCTAGGCTTCACGCTATGGCGTTGCTCCACCACATCGAATAGCTACGGCCTTAGGTGTCAACGCCAGAGGCACAACATGCAATATAAGTACAACAGTTTTTCCATCCTATAAAACGAATAATAGCAATCAGTATGAAGGTTATGGTCATTTCTACGTTCGGGGCAACCTAGGCTTCACTCTAGGGCGTTGCTCCACCAGATCGAATAGTTAGGGCCTAAGAAGTCAACGCCAGAAGCATAAAATGCAATATAAATACAACAGTTTGTCCATTGTATAGAACGAATAATTGCAAACAGTGTGGAAGTAATGGTCATTTCTACGTTCCGGGCAACCTAGGCTTCACTCATGGGCGTTGCTCCACCACATCGAATATCTACGGCCTTAGACGTCAACGCCTGAAGCATAAAATATAACATAAATACAACAGTTTTTCCATCGTATAACAGGAATAATTGCCACCAGTGTGAAAGTGATGGTCATTTCTGCATTCCGGGCAACCTAGCCTTCACTCTAGGGCGTTGCTCCTCCAGATAGAATAGTTAGGGACTTAGAATTCAGCGCGAGAAGAATAAAATACAACATATGTACAACAGTTTTTCCATCGTATAAAATGTATAATTGCAAGCAGTGTGAAGATAATGGTCATTTCTACGTTCTGGGCAACCTAGGCTTCACTCTAGAGCGTTGCTCCACCAGATCGAATAGCAAGGGACTTAGATGTCAACGCCCGAAGCATAAAATACAAAATAAATAGAACAGCTTTTCCATTGTATAAAACGAATAATTGCAACCAGTGTGTAAGATATGGACATTACAACGTTCCGGGCAACCTAGGCTTCACTCTAGGGCGTTGCTCGACCACATCGAATAGTTAGGGCCTAAGAAGTCAACGCCAGAAGCATAAAATACGATATAAATACAACAGTTTTTCCCTTCTATAACAGGAATAATTGCAACCAGTGTGAAAGCTATGCTCTTTTCTACGTTGCGGGCAACCTAGGCTTCACTCTAGGGCGTTGCTCCACCACATCGAATAGCTAGGGCCTTAGAAGTAAATGCCAGAAGCATAAAATGCAATATAAATACAACAGTTTGTCCACTGTATAATATGAATAATTTCAAACAGTGCGGAAGTAATGGTAATTTCTGCGTTCCGGGCAACCTAGGCTTCACTCTAGGGCGTTGCTCCACCACTTCGAATATCTACGGCCTTAGAAGTCAACGCCTGAAGCATAAAATATAATATAAATACAACAGTTTTTCCATCGTATAAAACCAATAATTGCAACCAGTATGAAAGCTATGGTCATTTCTACGTTCCGGGCAACCTAGGCTTCACCCTAGGGCGTTGCTCAACCACATCGAATAGCTACGGCCCTAGAAGACAACGCCATAACTATAAAATACAATATAAATAGAACAGCCTTTCCATCGTATAAAACGAATAATTGCGACGAGTCTGATAGTTATGGTCATTTCTACGTTCCGGGCAATGTAGGCTTCTCTCTAGGGCATTGCACCACCAGATCGAATAGCTAGGGACTTAGAAGTCAACGCCAGAAGCATAAAATACAATATAAATACAATAGATTTTCCATCGTATAAAACGAATAATTGCACCCAGTATGAAAGTTATGGTCATTTCTACGTTCCGGGCAACCTAGGCTTCACCCTGGGGCGTTGCTCCACCAGATCCAATAGCTATAACGTTAAAAGTCAGCGCCCGAAGCTAGAAATACAATAAAAAAAAAAAATTTTTCCATCGTATAACAGGAATAATTGCCACCAGTGTGAAAGTGATGGTCATTTTTGCATTCCGGGCAACCTAGCCTTCACTCTAGGGCGTTGGTCCTCCAGATAGAGTAGTTAGGGCCCAGGAAGTCAACGCCAGAAGCATAAAATACAATATAAACACAACAGTTTTTCCCTTGTATAACAGGAATAATTGCAACCAGTGTGAAAGGTATGGTCATTTCTACGTTCCGGGCAACCTAGACTTCACTCTAGGGCGTTGCTCCACCACATCGAATAGCTACGGCCTTAGAAGTCAACGCCATAACTATAAAAAACAATATAAATACAACAGTTTTTCCATTGTATAAGACGAATAATTGCAAACAGTGTGGAGGTAATGGTCATTTCTACTTTCCGGGCAACCTAGGCTTCACTCTAGGGCGTTGCTCCACCACATCGAATAGCTAGGGCCTTAGAAGTCAATGGCAGAAGCATAAAATGCAATATAAATACAACAGTTTGTCCACTGTATAATATGAATAATTGCAAACAGTGTGGAAGTAATGGTCATTTCTACGTTCCGGGCAACCTAGGCTTCACTCTAGGGCGTTGCTCCACCACATCGAATATCTACGGCCTTAGAAGGCAACGCCTGAAGCATAAAATATAACATAAATACAACAGTTTTTCCATCGTATAACAGGAATAATTGCCACCAGTGTGAAAGTGATGGTCATTTCTGCATTCCGGGCAACCTAGCCTTCACTCTAGGGCGTTGCTCCTCCAGATAGAATAGTTAGGGACTTAGAATTCAGCGCGAGAAGAATAAAATACAACATATGTACAACAGTTTTTCCATCGTATAAAATGTATAATTGCAAGCAGTGTGAAGATAATGGTCATTTCTACGTTCTGGGCAACCTAGGCTTCACTCTAGAGCGTTGCTCCACCAGATCGAATAGCAAGGGACTTAGATGTCAACGCCCGAAGCATAAAATACAAAATAAATAGAACAGCTTTTCCATTGTATAAAACGAATAATTGCAACCAGTGTGTAAGATATGGACATTACAACGTTCCGGGCAACCTAGGCTTCACTCTAGGGCGTTGCTCGACCACATCGAATAGTTAGGGCCTAAGAAGTCAACGCCAGAAGCATAAAATACGATAGAAATACAGCAGTTTTTTCACCGTATAACAGGAATAATTGCAACAAGCCAGAAGGTAATGGTCACTTCTACGTTCCGGGCAATCTAGGCTTCTCTCTAGGGCGTTGCTCCACCAGATCGAATAGATAGGGCCTAAGAAGTCAACGCCAGAAGCATAAAATACAATAGAAATACAACAGTTTTTCCATCGTATAACAGGAATAATTGCAACCAGTGTGAAAGATATGGTCATTTCTACGATACGGGCAACCTAGGCTTCACTCTAGGGCGTTGGTCCTCCAGATCGAATAGCTAGGGCCTAAGAAGTCTACACCAGAAGCATAAAATAAAATAAAAATACAGCAGTTTTTTCATCGTATAACAGGAATAATTGTAACAAGCCAGAAGGTAATGGTCACTTCTACGTTCCGGGCAATCTAGGCTTCACACTAGGGCATTGCTCCACCACATCGAATAGCTACGGCCTTAGAAGTCAACGCCATAACTATAAAATACAATATAAATACAACAGTCTTTTCATTGTTTAAAACGAATAATTGCAACCAGTATGAAAGTTATGGTCATTTCTACGTTCCGGGCAACCTAGGCTTCACTCTAGGGCATTGGTCCACCACATCAAATAGCTACGGCCTTAGAAGTCAACGCCATCAATATAAAATACAATATAAATACAACAGTTTTTCCATTGTATAAAATGAATAATTGCAATCAGTATGAAGGTTATGGTCATTTCTACGTTTCGGGCAACCTAGGCTTCACTCTAGGCGTTGCTCCACCAGATCCAATAGTTAGGGCCTAAGAAGTCAACGCCAGAAGCATAACGTACAATAAAAATCCAACAGTTTGTCCATCGTATAACAGGAATAATTGCAACCAGTGTGAAAGTAATGATCATTTCTACGTTCCGGGCAACCTCGGTTTCGCTCTAGGGCGCTGCTCCACCACACCGAATAGTTAGGGCCTTAGAAGTCAACGCTATAACTATAAAATACAATATAAATACAACAGTCTTTTCATTGTATAAAATGAATAATTGCAAACAGTGTGGAAGTAATGGTTATTTCTACGTTCCGGGCAACCTACGCTTCACGCTATGGCGTTGCTCCACCACATCGAATAGCTACGGCCTTAGGTGTCAACGCCAGTGGCACAACATGCAATATAAGTACAACAGTTTTTCCATCCTATAAAACGAATAATAGCAATCAGCATGAAGGTTATGGTCATTTCTATGTTCGGGGCAACCTAGGCTTCACTCTAGGGCGTTGCTCCACCAGATCGAATAGTTAGGGCCTAAGAAGTCAACGCCAGAAGCATAAAATGCAATCTAAATACAACAGTTTGTCCATTGTATAGAACGAATAATTGCAAACAGTGTGGAAGTAATGGTCATTTCTACGTTCCGGGCAACCTAGGCTTCACTCATGGGCGTTGCTCCACCACATCGAATATCTACGGCCTTAGACGTCAACGCCTGAAGCATAAAATATAACATAAATACAACAGTTTTTCCATCGTATAACAGGAATAATTGCCACCAGTGTGAAAGTGATGGTCATTTCTGCATTCCGGGCAACCTAGCCTTCACTCTAGGGCGTTGCTCCTCCAGATAGAATAGTTAGGGACTTAGAATTCAGCGCGAGAAGAATAAAATACAACATATGTACAACAGTTTTTCCATCGTATAAAATGTATAATTGCAAGCAGTGTGAAGATAATGGTCATTTCTACGTTCTGGGCAACCTAGGCTTCACTCTAGAGCGTTGCTCCACCAGATCGAATAGCAAGGGACTTAGATGTCAACGCCCGAAGCATAAAATACAAAATAAATAGAACAGCTTTTCCATTGTATAAAACGAATAATTGCAACCAGTGTGTAAGATATGGACATTACAACGTTCCGGGCAACCTAGGCTTCACTCTAGGGCGTTGCTCGACCACATCGAATAGTTAGGGCCTAAGAAGTCAACGCCAGAAGCATAAAATACGATATAAATACAACAGTTTTTCCCTTCTATAACAGGAATAATTGCAACCAGTATGAAAGCTATGGTCATTTCTACGTTCCGGGCAACCTAGGCTTCACCCTAGGGCGTTGCTCAACCACATCGAATAGCTACGGCCCTAGAAGACAACGCCATAACTATAAAATACAATATAAATAGAACAGCCTTTCCATCGTATAAAACGAATAATTGCGACGAGACTGATAGTTATGGTCATTTCTACGTTCCGGGCAATGTAGGCTTCTCTCTAGGGCATTGCACCACCAGATCGAATAGCTAGGGACTTAGAAGTCAACGCCAGAAGCATAAAATACAATATAAATACAATAGATTTTCCATCGTATAAAACGAATAATTGCACCCAGTATGAAAGTTATGGTCCTTTCTACGTTCCGGGCAACCTAGGCTTCACCCTAGGGCGTTGCTCCACCAGATCCAATAGCTATGACGTTAAAAGTCAGCGGCCGAAGCTAGAAATACAATAAAAAAAAAAAATTTTTCCATCGTATATCAGGAATAATTGCCACCAGTGTGAAAGTGATGGTCATTTTTGCATTCCGGGCAACCTAGCCTTCACTCTAGGGCGCTGGTCCTCCAGATAGAGTAGTTAGGGCCCAGGAAGTCAACGCCAGAAGCATAAAATACAATATAAACACAACAGTTTTTCCCTTGTATAACAGGAATAATTGCAACCAGTGTGAAAGGTATGGTCATTTCTACGTTCCGGGCAACCTAGACTTCACTCTAGGGCGTTGCTCCACCACATCGAATAGCTACGGCCTTAGAAGTCAACGCCATAACTATAAAAAACAATATAAATACAACAGTTTTTCCATTGTATAAGACGAATAATTGCAAACAGTGTGGAGGTAATGGTCATTTCTACTTTCCGGGCAACCTAGGCTTCACTCTAGGGCGTTGCTCCACCACATCGAATAGCTAGGGCCTTAGAAGTCAATGCCAGAAGCATAAAATGCAATATAAATACAACAGTTTGTCCACTGTATAATATGAATAATTGCAAACAGTGTGGAAGTAATGGTCATTTCTACGTTCCGGGCAACCTAGGCTTCACTCTAGGGCGTTGCTCCACCACATCGAATATCTACGGCCTTAGAAGGCAACGCCTGAAGCATAAAATATAATATAAATACAACAGTTTTTCCATCGTGTAACAGGAATAATTGTATCCAGAGTGAGGGTGATGGTCATTTCTACGTCCCGGGCAACCTAGGCTTCACTCTAGGGCGTTGCTCCACCAGATCGAATAGCTAGGGACTTAGAAGTCAATGCCAGAAGCATAAAATGCTATATAGATACAACAGTTTTTCCATTGTATAAAACGAATAATTGCAAACAGTGTGGAGGTAATGGTCATTTCTACTTTCCGGGCAACCTAGGCTTCACTCTAGGGCGTTGCTCCACCACATCGAATAGCTAGGGACTTAGGAGTCAACGCCAGAGGTATAACATGCAGTATAAGTACAACAGTTTTTTCATCGTATAACAGGAATAATTGCAACCAGTGTGAAAGGTATGGTCATTTCTACGTTCCGGGCAACCTAGGCTTCACTCTAGGGCATTGCTCCACCACATCGAATAGCTACGGCCTTAGAAGTCAACGCCATGACTATAAAATACAATATAAGTGCAACAGTTTTTCCATTGTATAAAATGAATAATTGCAACCAGTATGAAGGTTATGGTCATTTCTACATTCCGGGCAACCTAGGCTTCACTCTAGGCGTTGCTCCACCAGGTCCAATAGTTAGGGCCTAAGAAGTCAACGCTAGAAGCATAAAATACAATATAAATACACCGGTTTTTCCATCGTATAACAGGAATAATTGCAACCAGTCTGATAGTTATGGTCACTTCTATGTTCCGGGCAACCTAGGCTTCACCCTAGGGCGTTGCTCCACCACATGGAATAGCTACGGCCTTAGGAGTCAACGCCAGAGGCATAAAATACAAAGTAAATACAACAGTTTTTCCATCGTATAACAAGAATAATTGCAACCAGTGTGAAAGTGATGGTCATTTCTACATTCCGGGCAACCTAGGCTTCACTCTAGGGCGTTGCTCCACCAGATGGTATAGTTAGGGCCTAAGAAGTGAACGCCAGAAGTATAAAATACAATATAAATACAACAGTTTTTCCCTTGTATCACAGGAATAATTGCAACCAGTGTGAAAGCTATGGTCATTTCTACGTTCCGGGCAACCTAGGCTTCACCCTAGGGCGTTGCTCCACCACATCGAATAGCTACGGCCTTAGGAGTCAACGCCAGAGGCATAAAATACAAAATAAATACAACAGTTTTTCCATCGTATAACAAGAATAATTGCAACCAGTGTGAAAGTGATGGTCCTTTCTACATTCCGGGCAACCTAGGCTTCACTCTAGGGCGTTGCTCTACCAGATCGAATAGTTAGGGCCTAAGAAGTCAACGCCAGAAGAATAAAGTACAATATAAATACAACAGTTTTTCCATCGTATAACAGGAATAATTGCAACCAGTGTGAAAGATATGGCCATTTCTACGTTCGGGGCACCATAGGCTTCACTCTAGGGCGTTGCTGCACCATATCGAATAGGTACGGCCTTAGAAGTCAACGCCATAACTATAAAAAACAATGTAAATACAACAGTTTTTCAATTGTATAAAACGAATAATTGCAAACAGTGTGGAGCGAATGGTCATTTCTACTTTCCAGGCAACCTAGGTTTCGCTCTAGGGCGTTGGTCCACCAGATCGTGTAGCAAGGGCCTTAGAAGTCAACGCCAGAAGCATAAAATAAAATAAAAATACAGCAGTTTTTTCATCGTATAACAGGAATAATTGTAACAAGCCAGAAGGTAATGGTCACTTCTACGTTCCGGGCAATCTAGGCTTCACACTAGGGCATTGCTCCACCACATCGAATAGCTACGGCCTTAGAAGTCAACGCCATAACTATAAAATACAATATAAATACAACAGTCTTTTCATTGTTTAAAACAAATAATTGCAACCAGTATGAAAGTTATGGTCATTTCTACGCTCCGGGCAACCTAGGCTTCACTCTAGGGCATTGGTCCACCACATCGAATAGCTACGGCCTTAGAAGTCAACGCCATCAATATAAAATACAATATAAATACAACAGTTTTTCCATTGTATAAAATGAATAATTGCAATCAGTATGAAGGTTATGGTCATTTCTACGTTTCGGGCAACCTAGGCTTCACTCTAGGCGTTGCTCCACCAGATCCAATAGTTAGGGCCTAAGAAGTCAACGCCAGAAGCATAACGTACAATAAAAATCCAACAGTTTGTCCATCGTATAACAGGAATAATTGCAACCAGTGTGAAAGTAATGATCATTTCTACGTTCCGGGCAACCTCGGTTTCGCTCTAGGGCGTTGCTCCACCACACCGAATAGTTAGGGCCTTAGAAGTCAACGCCATAACTATAAAATACAATATAAATACAACAGTCTTTTCATTGTATAAAATGAATAATTGCAAACAGTGTGGAAGTAATGGTTATTTCTACGTTCCGGGCAACCTACGCTTCACGCTATGGCGTTGCTCCACCACATCGAATAGCTACGGCCTTAGGTGTCAACGCCAGTGGCACAACATGCAATATAAGTACAACAGTTTTTCCATCGTATAAAACGAATGATTGCAATCAGTATGAAGGTTATGGTCATTTCTACGTTCCGTGCAACCTAGGCTTCACTCTAGGGCGTTGGTCCACCAGGTCGAATAGTTAGGGCCTTAGAAAACAACTCCAGGCGCATAAAGTACAATATAAATACAACAGATTTTCCATCGAATAAAACGAATAATTGCAATCAGTATGAGAGTTATGGTCATTTCTACGTTCCGGGCAACCTAGGCTTCACGCTATGGCGTTGCTCCACCACATCGAATAGCTACGGCCTTAGGTGTCAACGCCAGAGGCACAACATGCAATATAAGTACAACAGTTTTTCCATCGTATAAAACGAATAATAGCAATCAGTATGAAGGTTACGGTCATTTCTACGTTCCGGGCAACCTAGGCTTTACTCTAGGGCGTTGCTCCACCACATCGAATATCTACGGCCTTAGAAGTCAACGCCTGAAGCATAAAATATAATATAAATACAACAGTTCTTCCGTAGTATAACAGGAATAATAGCAACCAGAGTGAAGGTGATGGTCATTTCTACGTCCCGCGCAGCCTAGGCTTCACTCTAGGGCGTTGCTCCACCAGATCGAATAGCTAGGGACTTAGAAGTCAACGCTAGAAGCGTAAAATAGAATAAAAATACAGCAGTTTTACCATCGTATAAAACGAATAATTGCAACCAGTATGCATGTTATGGCCATTTCTACGTTCCGGGCAACCTAGGCTTCACTCTAAGGCGTTGGTCCACCAGATTCAATAGCTAGGGCCTAACAAGTCAACGCCAGGAGCACCAAATACAAAATAAATACAACAGTTTTTCCATCGTATAAAACCAATAATTGCAACCTGTATGAAAGCTATGGTCATTTCTACGTTCCGTGCAACCTAGGCTTCACTCTAGGGCGTTGCTCAACCACATCGAATAGCTACGGCCCTAGAAGACAACGCCATAACTATAAAAGACAATATAAATACAACAGTCTTTCCATCGTATAAAACGAATAATTGCATCCAGTCTGATAGTTATGGTCATTTCTACGTTCCGGGCAATCTAGGCTTCTCTCTGGGGCGTTGCTCCACCAGATCGAATAGTTAGGGCCTAAGAAGTCAACGCCAGAAGCATAAAATGCAATAGAAGTACGACAGTTTTTCCATCGTATAACATGTATAATTGCAACCAGTGTGAAAGTAATGGTCATTTCTATGTTCCGGGTAACCTAGGCTTCACTCTAGGACGTTGCTCCACCAGATAGAATAGCTAGGGACTTAGAATTCAGTGAGAGAAGAATAAAATACAACATATGTACAACGGTTTGTCCATCGTATAAAATGTATAATTGCAAGCCGTGTGAAGGTAATGGTCATTTCTACGTTCTGGGCAACCTAGGCTTCACTCTAGAGCGTTGCTCCACCAGATCGAATAGTTAGGGCCTTAGATGTCAACGCCCGAAGCATAAAATACAAAATAAATAGAACAGCTTTTCCATTGTATAAAACGAATAATTGCAACCAGTGTGAAAGATATGGTCATTTGTACGATACGTACAACCTAGGCTTCACTCTAGGGCGTCGTTCCACCAAATCGAATATTTAGGGACTAAGAAGTCTACGCCAGAAGCATAAAATACATTACAAATACAACAGCTTTTCCATCGTATAACAGGAATAATTGCAACCAGTGTGGAGGATATGGACATTACTACGTTCCGGGAAACCTAGGCTTCACTCTAGGGCGTTGCTGGACCACATCGAATAGCTATTGCCTTAGAAGTCAACGCAAAAAGCATTAAATACAATATAAATACAACAGCTTTTCCACCGTATATCAGGAATAATTGCAAACAGTGTGAAAGATATGGTCATTTCTACGTTCCGGGCAACCTAGGCTTTACTCTAGGGCGTTGCTCCACCACATCGAATAGTTAGGGACTTAGAAATCAATTCCGGACGCATAAAATACAATAAAAATGCAGCAGTTTTTTCATCGTATAACAGGAATAATTGCAACAAGCCAGAAGGTAATGGTGACTTCTACGTTCCGGGCAATCTAGGCTTCACTCTAGAGCGTTGCTCCACCAGATCGAATAGCAAGGGCCATAGAAGTCAACGCCAGAAGCATAAAATAAAATATAAATACAACAGTTATTCCATCGTATAACAGGAATAATTACAACCAGTGTGAAAGTAATGGGCATTTCTAGGTTCCGTGCAACCTAGGCTTCATTCTAGGGCGTTGGTCCACCAGGTCGAATAGTTAGGGCCTTAGAAAACAACTCCAGACGCATAAAGTACAATATAAATACAACAGATTTTCAATCGAATAATACGAACAATTGCAATCAGTATGAGTGTTATGGCCATTTCTACGTTCCGGGCAACCTGGGCTTCACCGGAGGTCGTTGCTCCACCAGATCCAATAGTTAGGACCTAAGAAGTCAACGCCAGAAGCATAAAATACAAAATAGATAGAACAGTTTTTCCATCGTATAACAGGAAGAATTGCAACCAGTGTGAAAGTGTTGGTCATTTCTACGTTCCGGGCTACCTAGGCTTCACTCTAGGGCGTTGTTCCTCCAGATCGAATAGCTAGGGCCTAAGAAGTCTACACCAGAAGCATAAAATACAATATAAATACAACGGTTTTTCCATCGTATAACAGGAATAATTGCAACCAGTCTGATAGTTATGGTCACTTCTACGTTCCGGGCAACCTAGGCTTCACCCTAGGGCGTTGCTCCACCACATGGAATAGCTACGGCCTTAGGAGTCAACGCCAGAGGCATAAAATACAAAGTAAATACAACAGTTTTTCCATCGTATAACAAGAATAATTGCAACCAGTGTGAAAGTGATGGTCATTTCTACATTCCGGGCAACCTAGGCTTCACTCTAGGGCGTTGCTCCACCAGATGGTATAGTTAGGGCCTAAGAAGTGAACGCCAGAAGCATAAAATACAATATAAATGCAACAGTTTTTCCCTTGTATCACAGGAATAATTGCAACCAGTGTGCAAGCTATGGTCATTTCTACGTTCCGGGCAACATAGGCTTCACCCTAGGGCGTTGCTCCACCACATCGAATAGCTACGGCCTTAGGAGTCAACGCCAGAGGCATAAAATACAAAATAAATACAACAGTTTTTCCATCGTATAACAAGAATAATTGCAACGAGTGTGAAAGTGATGGTCCTTTCTACATTCCGGGCAACCTAGGCTTCACTCTAGGGCGTTGCTCTACCAGATCGAATAGTTAGGGCCTAAGAAGTCAACGCCAGAAGAATAAAGTACAATATAAATACAACAGTTTTTCCATCGTATAACAGGAATAATTGCAACCAGTGTGAAAGATATGGTCATTTCTACGTTCCGGGCAACCTAGGCCTCACTCTAGGCGTTGCTCTACCAGATCCAATAGTTAGGGCCTAAGAAGTCAACGCCCGAAGCATAAAATGCAATATAAATACAACAGTTTGTCCACTGTATAATATGAATAATTTCAAACAGTGTGGAAGTAATGGTAATTTCTACGTTCCGGGCAACCTAGGCTTCACTCTAGGGCGTTGCTCCACCACTTCGAATATCTACGGCCTTAGAAGTCAACGCCTGAATCATAAAATATAATATAAATACAACAGTTTTTCCATCGTATAAAACCAATAATTGCAACCAGTATGATAGCTATGGTCATTTCTACATTCCGGGCAACCTAGGCTTCACCCTAGGGCGTTGCTCAACCACATCGCATAGCTACGGCCCTAGAAGACAACGCCACAACTATAAAATACAATATAAATAGAACAGTCTTTCCATCGTATAAAACGAATAATTGCGACGAGTCTGATAGTTATGGTCATTTCTACGTGCCGGGCAATGTAGGCTTCTCTCTAGGGCATTGCTCCACCAGATCGAATAGCTAGGGACTTAGAAGTCAACGCCAGAAGCATAAAATACAATATAAATACAATAGATTTTCCATCGTATAAAACGAATAATTGCACCCAGTATGAAAGTTATGGTCATTTCTACGTTCCGGGCAACCTAGGCTTCACCCTAGGGCGTTGCTCCACCAGATCCAATAGCTATGACGTTAGAAGTCAGCGCCCGAAGCTAGAAATACAATAAAAAAAAAAGTTTTTCCATCGTATAACAGGAATAATTGCCACCGGTGTGAAAGTGATGGTCATTTTTGCATTCCGGGCAACCTAGCCTTCACTCTAGGGCGTTGCTCCTCCAGATAGAATAGTTAGGGCCCAGGAAGTCAACGCCAGAAGCATAAAATACAATATAAACACAACAGTTTTTCCCTTGTATAACAGGAATAATTGCAACCAGTGAGAAAGGTATGGTCATTTCTACGTTCCGGGCAACCTAGGCTTCAGTCTAGGGCGTTGCTCCACCACATCGCATAGCTACGGCCCTAGAAGTCAACGCCTGAAACATAAAATATAATATAAATACAACAGTTTTTCCATCGTGTAACAGGAATAATTGCAACCAGTGTGAAAGACATGGTCATTTCTACGTTCCGGGCAACCTAGACTTCACTCTAGGGAGTTGCTCCACCACATCGAATAGCTACGGCCTTAGAAGTCAACGCCATAACTATAAAAAACAATATAAATACAACAGTTTTTCCATTGTATAAGACGAATAATTGCAAACAGTGTGGAGGTAATGGTCATTTCTACTTTCCGGGCAACCTAGGCTTCACTCTAGGGCGTTGCTCCACCACATCGAATAGCTACGGCCTTAGAAGTCAACGCCATAACTATAAAAAACAAAATAAATACAACAGATTTTCCATTGTATAAAACGAATAATTGCAAACAGTGTAGAGGTAATGGTCATTTCTACTTTCCGGGCAACCTAGACTTCACTCTAGGGCGTTTCTCCACCACATCGAATAGCTACGGCCCTAGAAGTAAACGCCTGAAGCATAAAATATAATATAAATACAACAGTTTTTCCATCGTATAACACGAATAATTGCAACCAGTGTGAAAGACATGGTCATTTCTACGTTCCGGGCAGCCTAGGCTTCACTCTAGGGAGTTGCTCCACCACATCGAATAGCTACGGCCTTAGGAGTTAACGCCAGAGGCATAAAATACAAAATAAATACAACAGTTTTTCCATCGTATAACAAGAATAATTGCAACCAGTGTGAAAGTGATGGTCATTTCTACATTCCGGGCAACCTAGGCTTCACTCCAGGGCGTTGCTCCACCAGATCGTATAGTTCGGGCCTAAGAAGTGAACGCCAGAAGCATAAAATACAATATAAATACAACAGTTTTTCCGTGTATCACAGGAATAATTGCAACCAGTGTGAAAGCTATGGTCATTTCTACGTTCCGGGCAACCTAGGCCTCACTCTAGGGCGTTTCTCCACCACATCGAATAGCTACGGCCCTAGAAGACAACGCCTGAAGCATAAAATATAATATAAATACAACAGTTTTTCCATCGTATAGCAGGAATAATTGCAACCAGTGTGAAAGATATGGTCATTTCTACGATACGGGCAACCTAGGCTTCACTCTAGGGCGTGGTTCCCCCATATCTAATAGTTAGGGCCAAAGAAGCCTACGCCAGAAGCATAAAATACAATATAAATACCACAGTTTTTCCATCGTACAACAGGAATAATTGCAACCAGAGTGAAGGTGATGGTCACTTCTACGTTCCGGGCAACCTAGGCTTCACTCTAGAGCGTTGCTCCACCATATCGAATAGCAAGGGCCTTAGAAGTCAACGCCAGAAGCATAAAATAAAATATAAATACAACAGTTATTCCATCGTATAACAGGAATAATTACAACCAGTGTGAAAGTAATTGGCATTTCTAGGTTCCGTGCAACCTGGGATTCACTCTTGGGCGTTGGTCCACCAGGTTGAATAGTTAGGGCCTTAGAAAACAACTCCAGACGCATAAAGTACGATATAAATACAACAGATTTTCCATCGAATAATACGAATAATTCCAATCAGTATGAGAGTTATGGTCATTTCTACGTTCCGGGCAACCTGGGCTTCACCGGAGGGCGTTGCTCCACCAGATCCAGTAGTTAGGACCTAAGAAGTCAACGCCAGAAGAATAAAATACAAAATAGATACAACAGTTTTTCCATCGTATAACAAGAATAATTGCAACCAGTGTGAAAGTGATGGTCATTTCTACGTTCCGGGCAACCCAGGCTTCACTCTAGGGCGTTGTTCCACCAGATCGAATAGCTACGGCCTTATGAGTCAACGCCAGACGCACAACATGCAATATAAGTACAACAGTTCTTCCATCGTATAAAACGAATAATTGCAATCAGTATGAAGGTTATGGTCATTTCTACGTTCCGGGCAACCTAGGCTTCACTCTAGGCGTTACTCCACCAGATCCAATAGTTAGGGCCTAAGAAGTCAACGCCAGAAGCATAACGTACAATAAAAATCCAACAGTTTGTCCATCGTATAACAGGAATAATTGCAACCAGTGTGAAAGCTATGGTCATTTCTACGTTCCGGGCAACCTAGGCTTCACTCTAGGGCGTTGCTCCACCACATCGAATAGTTAGCGCCTTAGAAGTCAATGACAGAAGCATAAAATACATAATAGATACAACAGTTTTTCCATCGTATAACAGGAGTAATTGCAACCAGTGTGAAAGGTATGGTCATTTCTACGTTCCGGGCAACCTAGGCTTCAGTCTAGGGCATTGGTCCACCACATCGAATAGTTAGCGCCTTAGAAGTCAATGCCAGAAGCATAAAATACAAAATAGATACAACAGTTTTTCCTACGTATAACAGGAGTAATTGCAACCAGTGTGAAAGGTATGGTCATTTCTACGTTCCGGGCAACCTAGGCTTCACCGTAGGGCGTTGCTCCAGCACATCGAATAGCTACGGCCTCAGAAGTCAACGCCATAACTATAAAAAACAATGTAAATACAACAGTTTTTCCATTGTATAAAACGAATAATTGCAAACAGTGTGGAGGCAATGGTCATTTCCACCTTTCGGGCAACCTAGGTTTCGCTCTAGGGCGTTGGTCCACCAGATCGAATAGCAAGGGCCTTAGAAGTCAACGCCAGAAGCATAAAATACAATAGAAATACAACAGTTTTTCCATCGTATAACAGGAATAATTGCAACCAGTGTGAAAGATATGGTCATTTCTACGATACGGGCAACCTAGGCTTCACTCTAAGGCGTGGTTCCCCCATATCTAATAGTTAGGGCCTAAGAAGCCTACGCCAGAAGCATAAAATACAATATAAATACCACAGTTTTTCCATCGTACAACAGGAATAATTGCAACCAGAGTGAAGGTGATGGTCACTTCTACGTTCCGGGCAACCTAGGCTTCACTCTAGGGCGTGGTTCCCCCATATGTAATAGTTAGGGCCTAAGAAGCCTACGCCAGAAGCATAAAATACAATATAAATACCACAGTTTTTCCATCGTACAACAGGAATAATTGCAACCAGAGTGAAGGTGATGGTCACTTCTACGTTCCGGGCAACCTAGGCTTCACTCTAGTGCGTTGCTCCACCATATCGAATAGCAAGGGCCTTAGAAGTCAACGCCAGAAGCATAAAATAAAATATAAATACAACAGTTATTCCATCGTATAACAGGAATAATTACAACCAGTGTGAAAGTAATTGGCATTCCTAGGTTCCGTGCAACCTGCGCTTCACTCTTGGGCGTTGGTCCACCAGGTTGAATGGTTAGGGCCTTAGAAAACAACTCCAGACGCATAAAGTACGATATAAATACAACAGATTTTCCATGGAATAATACGAATAATTGCAATCAGTATGAGAGTTATGGTCATTTCTACGTTCCGGGCAACCTGGGCTTCACCGGAGGGCGTTGCTCCACCAGATCCAGTAGTTAGGACCTAAGAAGTCAACGCCAGAAGAATAAAATACAAAATAGATACAACAGTTTTTCCATCGTATAACAGGAATAATTGCAACCAGTGTGAAAGTGATGGTCATTTCTACGTTCCGGGCAACCCAGGCTTCACTCTAGGACGTTGTTCCACCAGATCGAATAGCTACGGCCTTAGGAGTCAACGCCAGAGGCATAACATGCAATATAAGTATAACAGTTCTTCCATCGTATAAAACGAATAATTGCAATCAGTATGAAGGTTATGGTCATTTCTACGTTCCGGGCAACCTAGGCTTCACTCTAGGCGTTACTCCACCAGATCCAATAGTTAGGGCCTAAGAAGTCAACGCCAGAAGCATAACGTACAATAAAAATCCAACAGTTTGTCCATCGTATAACAGGAATAATTGCAACCAGTGTGAAAGCTATGGTCATTTCTACGTTCCGGGCAACCTAGGCTTCACTCTAGGGCGTTGCTCCACCACATCGAATAGTTAGCGCCTTAGAAGTCAATGACAGAAGCATAAAATACAAAATAGATACAACAGTTTTTCCATCGTATAACAGGAGTAATTGCAACCAGTGTGAAAGTAATGAACATTTCTACGTTCCGGGCAACCTAGGTTTCGCTCTAGGGCGTTGCTCCACCACACCGAATAGTTAGGACCTTAGAAAACAATTCCAGACGCATAAAATACAATAAAGATACAGCAGTTTTTTCATCGTATAACAGGAATAATTGCAACACGCCAGAAGGTAATGGTCACTTCTACGTTCCGGGCAATCTAGGCTTCTCTTTAGGGCGTTGCTCCACCAGATCGAATAGTTAGGGCCTAAGAAGTCAACGCCAGAAGCATAAAAAACAATATAAATACATCAGTTTTTCCATTGTATAAAACGAATAATTGCAAACAGTGTGGAGGTAATGGTCATTTCTACTTTCCGGGCAACCTAGGCTTCACTCTAGGGCGTTTCTCCACCACATCGAATAGCTACGGCCCTAGAAGTCAACGCCTGATACATAAAATATAATATAAATACAACAGTTTTTCCATCGTATAACAGGAATGATTGCAACCAGTGTGAAAGACATGGTCGTTTCTACGTTCCGGGCAACCTAGACTTCACTCTAGGGCGTTTCTCCAGCACATCGAACAGCTACGGCCCAAGAAGTCAACGCCTGAAGCATAAAATGTAATATAAACGCAACAGTTTTTCAATCGTATAACAAGAATAATTGCAACCAGTGTGAAAGTGATGGTCACTTCTACATTCCGGGCAACCTAGGCTTCACTCTAGGGCGTTGCTCCACCAGGTCGAATAGTTAGGGCCTAAGAAGTCAACGCCAGAAGCATAAAATACAATATAAATACAACAGTTTTTCCCTTGTATAACAGGAATAGTTGCAACCAGTGTGAAAGCTATGGCCATTTCTACTTTCCGGGCAACCTAGGCTTCACTCTAGGGCGTTGCTCCACCACATCGAATATCTACGGCCTTAGAAGTCAACGCCTGAAGCATAAAATATAATATAAATACAACAGTTCTTCCGTAGTATAACAGGAATAATTGCAACCAGAGTGAAGGTGATGGTCATTTCTACGTCCCGCGCAGCCTAGGCTTCACTCTAGGGCGTTGCTCCACCAGATCGAATAGCTAGGGACTTAGAAGTCAACGCTAGAAGCGTAAAATAGAATAAAAATGCAGCAGTTTTTCCATCGTATAAAACGAATAATTGCAACCAGTATGCATGTTATGGTCATTTCTACGTTCCGGGCAACCTAGGCTTCACTCTAGGGCGTTGGTCCACCAGATCCAATAGCTAGGGCCTAACAAGTCAACGCCAGGAGCACCAAATACAAAATAAATACAACAGTTTTTCCATCGTATAAAACCAATAATTGCAACCAGTATGAAAGCTATGGTCATTTCTACGTTCCGGGCAACCTAGGCTGCACCCTAGGGCGTTGCTCCACCAGATCGAATAGTTAGGGCCTAAGAAGTCAACGCCAGCAGCATAATATGCAATAGAAGTACAACAGTTTTTCCATCGTATAACATGTATAATTGCAACCAGTGTGAAAGTAATGGTCATTTCTATGTTCCGGGTAACCTAGGCTTCACTCTAGGACGTTGCTCCACCAGATAGAGTAGCTAGGGCCTTAGAATACAGCGCGAGAAGAATAAAATACAACATATGTACAACGGTTTGTCCATCGTATAAAATGTATAATTGCAAGCAGTGTGAAGGTAATGGTCATTTCTACGTTCTGGGCAACCTAGGCTTCACTCTAGGGCGTTGCTCCACCACGTCGAATAGCTAGGGCCTTAGATGTCAATGCCAGAAGCATAAAATGCAATATAAATACAACAGTTTGTCCATTGTATAGAACGAATAATTGCAAACAGTGTGGAAGTAATGGTCATTTCTACGTTCCGGGCAACCTAGGCTTCACTCTAGGGCGTTGCTCCACCACATCGAATATCTACGGCCTTAGGCGTCAACGCCTGAAGCATAAAATATAACATAAATACAACAGTTCTTCCATCGTATAACAGGAATAATTGTAACCAGAGTGAAGGTGATGGTCATTTCTACGTCCCGGGCAGCCTAGGCTTCACTCTAGAGCGTTGCTCCACCAGATCGAATAGCAAGGGACTTAGATGTCAACGCCGAAGCATAAAATACAAAATAAATAGAACAGCTTTTCCATTGTATAAAACGAATAATTGCAACCAGTGTGTAAGATATGGACATTACTACGTTCCGGGCAACCTAGGCTTCACTCTAGGGCGTTGCTCGACCACATCGAATAGTTAGGGCCTAAGAAGTCAACGCCAGAAGCATAAAATACAATATAAATACAACAGTTTTTCCCTTCTATAACAGTAATAATTGCAACCAGTGTGAAAGCTATGCTCTTTTCTACGTTGCGGGCAACCTAGGCTTCACTCTAGGGCGTTGCTCCACCACATCGAATAGCTAGGGCCTTAGAAGTCAATGCCAGAAGCATAAAATGCAATATAAAGACAACAGTTTGTCCACTGTATAATATGAATAATTTCAAACAGTGTGGAAGTAATGGTAATTTCTACGTTCCGGGCAACCTAGGCTTCACCCTAGGGCGTTGCTCCACCACTTCGAATATCTACGGCCTTAGAAGTCAACGCCTGAAGCATAAAATATAATATAAATACAACAGTTTTTCCATCGTATAACAGGAATAATTGCAACCAGAGTGAAGGTGATGCTCTTTTCTACGTTGCGGGCAACCTAGGCTTCACTCTAGGGCGTTACTCCACCAGATCCAATAGTTAGGGCCTAAGAAGTCAACGCCAGAAGCATAACGTACAATAAAAATCCAACAGTTTGTCCATCGTATAACAGGAATAATTGCAACCAGTGTGAAAGCTATGGTCATTTATACGTTCCGGGCAACCTAGGCTTCACTCTAGGGCGTTGCTCCACCACATCGAATAGTTAGCGCCTTAGAAGTCAATGACAGAAGCATAAAATACAAAATAGATACAACAGTTTTTCCATCGTATAACAGGAGTAATTGCAACCAGTGTGAAAGTAATGAACATTTCTACGTTCCGGGCAACCTAGGTTTCGCTCTAGGGCGGTTCTCCACCACACCGAATAGTTAGGGCCTTAGAAAACAATTCCAGACGCATAAAATACAATAAAGATACAGCAGTTTTTTCATCGTATAACAGGAATAATTGCAACCGCCAGAAGGTAATGGTCACTTCTACGTTCCGGGCAATCTAGGCTTCTCTTTAGGGCGTTGCTCCACCAGATCGAATAGTTAGGGCCTAAGAAGTCAACGCCAGAAGCATAAAAAACAATATAAGTACATCAGTTTTTCCATTGTATAAAACGAATAATTGCAAACAGTGTGGAGGTAATGGTCATTTCTACTTTCCGGGCAACCTAGGCTTCACTCTAGGGCGTTTCTCCACCACATCGAATAGCTACGGCCCTAGAAGTCAACGCCTGATACATAAAATATAATATAAATACAACAGTTTTTCCATCGTATAACAGGAATGATTGCAACCAGTGTGAAAGACATGGTCATTTCTACGTTCCGGGCAACCTAGACTTCACTCTAGGGCGTTTCTCCAGCACATCGAACAGCTACGGCCCAAGAAGTCAACGCCAGAAGCATAAAATACAATATAAATACAACAGTTTTTCCCTTGTATAACAGGAATAGTTGCAACCAGTGTGAAAGCTATGGCCATTTCTACTTTCCGGGCAACCTAGGCTTCACTCTAGGGCGTTGCTCCACCACATCGAAATGCTAGGGCCTTAGAAGTCAATGCCAGAAGCATAAAATGCAATATAAATACAACAGTTTGTCCACTGTATAATATGAATAATTGCAAACAGTGTGGAAGTAATGGTCATTTCTACGTTCCGGGCAACCTAGGCTTCACTCTAGGGCGTTGCTCCACCACATCGAATATCTACGGCCTTAGAAGTCAACGCCTGAAGCATAAAATATAATATAAATACAACAGTTCTTCCGTAGTATAACAGGAATAATTGCAACCAGAGTGAAGGTGATGGTCATTTCTACGTCCCGCGCAGCCTAGGCTTCACTCTAGGGCGTTGCTCCACCAGATCGAATTGCTAGGGACTTAGAAGTCAACGCTAGAAGCGTAAAATAGAATAAGAATACAGCAGTTTTTCCATCGTATAAAACGAATAATTGCAACCAGTATGCATGTTATGGTCATTTCTACGTTCCGGGCAACCTAGGCTTCACTCTAGGGCGTTGGTCCACCAGATCCAATAGCTAGGGCCTAACAAGTCAACGCCAGGAGCACCAAATACAAAATAAATACAACAGTTTTTCCATCGTATAAAACCAATAATTGCAACCAGTATGAAAGCTATGGTCATTTCTACGTTCCGGGCAACCTAGGCTGCACCCTAGGGCGTTGCTCAACCACATCGAATAGCTACGGCCCTAGAAGACAACGCCATAACTATAAAATACAATATAAATACAACAGTCTTTCCATCGTATAAAACGAATAATTGCATCCAGTCTGATAGTTATGGTCATTTCTATGTTCCGGGCAATCTAGGCTTCTCTCTGGGGCGTTGCTCCACCAGATCGAATAGTTAGGGCCTAAGAAGTCAACGCCAGCAGCATAAAATGCAATAGAAGTACAACAGTTTTTCCATCGTATAACATGTATAATTGCAACCAGTGTGAAAGTAATGGTCATTTCTATGTTCCGGGTAACCTAGGCTTCACTCTAGGACGTTGCTCCACCAGATAGAGTAGCTAGGGACTTAGAATACAGCGCGAGAAGAATAAAATACAACATATGTACAACGGTTTGTCCATCGTATAAAATGTATAATTGCAAGCAGTGTGAAGGTAATGGTCATTTCTACGTTCCGGGCAACCTAGGCTTCACTCTAGGGCGTTGCTCCACCACATCGAATATCTACGGCCTTAGGCGTCAACGCCTGAAGCATAAAATATAACATAAATACAACAGTTCTTCCATCGTATAACAGGAATAATTGTAACCAGAGTGAAGGTGATGGTCATTTCTACGTCCCGGGCAGCCTAGGCTTCACTCTAGAGCGTTGCTCCACCAGATCGAATAGCAAGGGACTTAGATGTCAACGCCGAAGCATAAAATACAAAATAAATAGAACAGCTTTTCCATTGTATAAAACGAATAATTGCAACCAGTGTGTAAGATATGGACATTACTATGTTCCGGGCAACCTAGGCTTCACTCTAGGGCGTTGCTCGACCACATCGAATAGTTAGGGCCTAAGAAGTCAACGCCAGAAGCATAAAATACAATATAAATACAACAGTTTTTCCCTTCTATAACAGTAATAATTGCAACCAGTGTGAAAGCTATGCTCTTTTCTACGTTGCGGGCAACCTAGGCTTCACTCTAGGGCGTTGCTCCACCACATCGAATAGCTAGGGCCTTAGAAGTCAATGCCAGAAGCATAAAATGCAATATAAAGACAACACTTTGTCCACTGTATAATATGAATAATTTCAAACAGTGTGGAAGTAATGGTAATTTCTACGTTCCGGGCAACCTAGGCTTCACCCTAGGGCGTTGCTCCACCACTTCGAATATCTACGGCCTTAGAAGTCAACGCCTGAAGCATAAAATATAATATAAATACAACAGTTTTTCCATCGTATAACAGGAATAATTGCAACCAGAGTGAAGGTGATGGTCATCTCTACGTCCCGGGCAGCCTAGGCTTCACTCTAGGGCGTTGCTCCACAAGATCGAATAGCTAGGGCCTAAGAAGTCAACGCCAGGAGCACCAAATACAAAATAAATACAACAGTTTTTCTATCGTATAAAACCAATAATTGCAACCAGTATGAAAGCTATGGTCATTTCTACGTTCCGGGCAACCTAGGCTTCACCCTAGGGCGTTGTTCAACCACATCGAATAGCTACGGCCCTAGAAGACAACGCCATAACTATAAAATACAATATAAATAGAACAGTCTTTCCATCGTATAAAACGAATAATTGCGACGAGTCTGATAGTTATGGTCATTTCTACGTTCCGGGCAATGTAGGCTTCTCTCTAGGGCATTGCTCCACCAGATCGAATAGCTAGGGACTTAGAAGTCAACGCCAGAAGCATAAAATATAATATAAATACAATAGTTTTTCCATCGTATAAAACGAATAATTGCACCCAGTATGAAAGTTATGGTCATTTCTACGTTCCGGGCAACCTAGGCTTCACCCTAGGGCGTTGCTCCACCAGATCCAATAGTTATGACGTTAGAAGTCAGCGCCCGAAGCTAGAAATACAATAAAAAAAAAAAAGTTTTTCCATCGTATAACAGGAATAATTGCCACCAGTGTGAAAGTGATGGTCATTTTTGCATTCCGGGCAACCTAGCCTTCACTCTAGGGCGTTGCTACTCCAGATAGAGTAGTTAGGGCCCAGGAAGTCAACGCCAGAAGCATAAAATACAATATAAACACAACAGTTTTTCCCTTGTATAACAGGAATAATTGCAACCAGTGTGAAAGGTATGGTCATTTCTACGTTCCGGGCAACCTAGGCTTCAGTCTAGAGCGTTGCTCCACCACATCGCATAGCTGCGGCCTTAGAAGTCAACGCCAGAAGCATAAAATACAATATAAATACAACAGTTTTTCAATCGTATAACAGGAATAATTGCAAACAGTGTGAAAGATATGGTCATTTCTACGTTCCGGGCAACCTAGACTTCACTCTAGGTCGTTGCTCCACCACATCGAATAGCTACGGCCTTAGAAGTCAACGCCAAAACTATAAAAAACAATATAAACACAACAGTTTTACTATCGTATAAAACGAATAATTGCAACCAGTCTGATAGTTATGGTCATTTCTACGTTCCGGGCAATCTAGGCTTCTCTCTAGGGAGTTGCTCCACCAGATCGAATAGTTAGGGCCTAAGAAGTCTACACCAGAAGCATAAAATACAATAGAAATGCAACAGTTTTTCCATCGTATAACAGGAGTAATTGCAACCAGTGTGAAAGGTATGGTCATTTCTACGTTCCGGGCAACCTAGGCTTCAGTCTAGGGCATTGGTCCACCACATCGAATAGTTAGCGCATTAGAAGTCAATGCCAGAAGCATAAAATACAAAATAGATACAACAGTTTTTCCATCGTATAACAGGAGTAATTGCAACCAGTGTGAAAGTAATGAACATTTCTACGTTCCGGGCAACCTAGGTTTCGCTCTAGGGCGTTGCTCCACCACACCGAATAGTTAGGGCCTTAGAAAACAATTCCAGACGCATAAAATACAATAAAGATACAGCAGTTTTTTCATCGTATAACAGGAATAATTGCAACACGCCAGAAGGTAATGGTCACTTCTACGTTCCGGGCAATCTAGGCTTCTCTCTAGGGCGTTGCTCCACCAGATCGAATAGTTAGGGCCTAAGAAGCAAACGCCAGAAGCATAAAATACAATAGAAATACAACAGTTTTTACATCGTATAACAGGAATAATTGCAACCAGTGTGAAAGATATGGTCATTTCTACGTTCCGGGCAGCCTAGGCTTCACTATAGGGAGTTGCTCCACCACATCGAATAGCTACGGCCTTAGGAGTTAACGCCAGAGGCATAAAATACAAAATAAATACAACAGTTTTTCCATCGTATAATACGAATAATTGCAATCAGTATGAAGGTTATGGTCATTTCTACGTTCCGGGCAACCTAGGCTTCACTCTAGGCGTTGCTCCACCAGATCCAATAGTTAGGGCCTAAGAAGTCAACGCCAGAAGCATAACGTACAATAAAAATCCAACAGTTTGTCCATCGTATAACAGGAATAATTGCAACCAGTGTGAAAGCTATGGTCATTTCTACGTTCCGGGCAACCTAGGCTTCACTCTAGGGCGTTGCTCCACCACATCGAATAGTTAGGGCCTAAGAAGTCAACGCCAGAAGCATAAAATACAATATAAATACAACAGTTTTTCCCTTCTATAACAGTAATAATTGCAACCAGTGTGAAAGCTATGCTCTTTTCTACGTTGCGGGCAACCTAGGCTTCACTCTAGGGCGTTGCTCCACCACATCGAATAGCTAGGGCCTTAGAAGTCAATGCCAGAAGCATAAAATGCAATATAAAGACAACAGTTTGTCCACTGTATAATATGAATAATTTCAAACAGTGTGGAAGTAATGGTAATTTCTACGTTCCGGGCAACCTAGGCTTCACCCTAGGGCGTTGCTCCACCACTTCGAATATCTACGGCCTTAGAAGTCAACGCCTGAAGCATAAAATATAATATAAATACAACAGTTTTTCCATCGTATAACAGGAATAATTGCAACCAGAGTGAAGGTGATGGTCATTTCTACGTCCCGGGCAGCCTAGGCTTCACTCTAGGGCGTTGCTCCACAAGATCGAATAGCTAGGGCCTAAGAAGTCAACGCCAGGAGCACCAAATACAAAATAAATACAACAGTTTTTCTATCGTATAAAACCAATAATTGCAACCAGTATGAAAGCTATGGTCATTTCTACGTTCCGGGCAACCTAGGCTTCACCCTAGGGCGTTGTTCAACCACATCGAATAGCTACGGCCCTAGAAGACAACGCCATAACTATAAAATACAATATAAATAGAACAGTCTTTCCATCGTATAAAACGAATAATTGCGACGAGTCTGATAGTTATGGTCATTTCTACGTTCCGGGCAATGTAGGCTTCTCTCTAGGGCATTGCTCCACCAGATCGAATAGCTAGGGACTTAGAAGTCAACGCCAGAAGCATAAAATATAATATAAATACAATAGTTTTTCCATCGTATAAAACGAATAATTGCACCCAGTATGAAAGTTATGGTCATTTCTACGTTCCGGGCAACCTAGGCTTCACCCTAGGGCGTTGCTCCACCAGATCCAATAGTTATGACGTTAGAAGTCAGCGCCCGAAGCTAGAAATACAATAAAAAAAAAAAGTTTTTCCATCGTATATCAGGAATAATTGCCACCAGTGTGAAAGTGATGGTCATTTTTGCATTCCGGGCAACCTAGCCTTCACTCTAGGGCGTTGCTACTCCAGATAGAGTAGTTAGGGCCCAGGAAGTCAACGCCAGAAGCATAAAATACAATATAAACACAACAGTTTTTCCCTTGTATAACAGGAATAATTGCAACCAGTGTGAAAGGTATGGTCATTTCTACGTTCCGGGCAACCTAGGCTTCAGTCTAGGGCGTTGCTCCACCACATCGCATAGCTGCGGCCTTAGAAGTCAACGCCAGAAGCATAAAATACAATATAAATACAACAGTTTTTCAATCGTATAACAGGAATAATTGCAAACAGTGTGAAAGATATGGTCATTTCTACGTTCCGGGCAACCTAGACTTCACTCTAGGGCGTTGCTCCACCACATCGAATAGCTACGGCCTTAGAAGTCAACGCCAAAACTATAAAAAACAATATAAACACAACAGTTTTACTATCGTATAAAACGAATAATTGCAACCAGTCTGATAGTTATGGTCATTTCTACGTTCCGGGCAATCTAGGCTTCTCTCTAGGGAGTTGCTCCACCAGATCGAATAGTTAGGGCCTAAGAAGTCTACACCAGAAGCATAAAATACAATAGAAATGCAACAGTTTTTCCATCGTATAACATGAATAATTGCAACCAGTGTGAAAGTAATGGTCATTTCTACGTTCCGGGCAACCTAGGCTTCACCCTAGGGCGTTGCTCCGCCAGATCCAATAGTTTTGACGTTAGAAGTCAGCGCCCGAAGCTAGAAATACAATAAAAAAAAAAAGTTTTTCCATCGTATAACAGGAATAATTGCCACCAGTGTGAAAGTGATGGTCATTTTTGCATTCCGGGCAACCTAGCCTTCACTCTAGGGCGTTGCTACTCCAGATAGAGTAGTTAGGGCCCAGGAAGTCAACGCCAGAAGCATAAAATACAATATAAACACAACAGTTTTTCCCTTGTGTAACAGGAATAATTGCAACCAGTGTGAAAGGTATGGTCATTTCTACGTTCCGGGCAACCTAGGCTTCAGTCTAGGGCGTTGCTCCACCACATCGCATAGCTGCGGCCTTAGAAGTCAACGCCAGAAGCATAAAATACAATATAAATACAACAGTTTTTCAATCGTATAACAGGAATAATTGCAAACAGTGTGAAAGATATGGTCATTTCTACGTTCCGGGCAACCTAGACTTCACTCTAGGGCGTTGCTCCACCACATCGAATAGCTACGGCCTTAGAAGTCAACGCCATAACTATAAAAAACAATATATAAACAACAGTTTTACTATCGTATAAAACGAATAATTGCAACCAGTCTGATAGTTATGGTCATTTCTACGTTCCGGGCAATCTAGGCTTCTCTCTAGGGAGTTGCTCCACCAGATCGAATAGTTAGGGCCTAAGAAGTCTACACCAGAAGCATAAAATACAATAGAAATGCAACAGTTTTTCCATCGTATAACATGAATAATTGCAACCAGTGTGAAAGTAATGGTCATTTCTGCGTTCCGGGCAATCTAGGCTTCACTCTATGGCGTTGCTCCACCACACCGAATAGCTACGGCCTTAGAAGTGAACGCCTGAAGCATAAAATATAATATAAATACAACTGTTTTTCCGTCGTATAACAGGAATAATTGCAACCAGAGTGAAGGCGATGGTCATTTCTGCATTCCGGGCAACCTAGCCTTCACTCTAGGGCGTTGCTCCTCCAGATAGAATAGTTAGGGACTTAGAATTCAGCGCGAGAAGAATAAAATACAACATATGTACAACAGTTTTTCCATCGTATAAAATGTATAATTGCAAGCAGTGTGAAGATAATGGTCATTTCTACGTTCTGGGCAACCTAGGCTTCACTCTAGAGCGTTGCTCCACCAGATCGAATAGCAAGGGACTTAAATGTCAACGCCCGAAGCATAAAATATAACATAAATACAACAGTTTTTCCATCGTATAACAGGAATAATTGCCACCAGTGTGAAAGTGATGGTCATTTCTGCATTCCGGGCAACCTAGCCTTCACTCTAGGGCGTTGCTCCTCCAGATAGAATAGTTAGGGACTTAGAATTCAGCGCGAGAAGAATAAAATACAACATATGTACAACAGTTTTTCCATCGTATAAAATGTATAATTGCAAGCAGTGTGAAGATAATGGTCATTTCTACGTTCTGGGCAACCTAGGCTTCACTCTAGAGCGTTGCTCCACCAGATCGAATAGCAAGGGACTTAGACGTCAACGCCCGAAGCATAAAATACAAAATAAATAGAACAGCTTTTCCATTGTATAAAACGAATAATTGCAACCAGTGTGTAAGATATGGACATTACAACGTTCCGGGCAACCTAGGCTTCACTCTAGGGCGTTGCTCGACCACATCGAATAGTTAGGGCCTAAGAAGTCAACGCCAGAAGCATAAAATACGATATAAATACAACAGTTTTTCCCTTCTATAACAGGAATAATTGCAACCAGTGTGAAAGCTATGCTCTTTTCTACGTTGCGGGCAACCTAGGCTTCACTCTAGGGCGTTGCTCCACCACATCGAATAGCTAGGGCCTTAGAAGTAAATGCCAGAAGCATAAAATGCAATATAAATACAACAGTTTGTCCACTGTATAATATGAATAATTTCAAACAGTGCGGAAGTAATGGTAATTTCTACGTTCCGGGCAACCTAGGCTTCACTCTAGGGCGTTGCTCCACCACTTCGAATATCTACGGCCTTAGAAGTCAACGCCTGAAGCATAAAATATAATATAAATACAACAGTTTTTCCATCGTATAAAACCAATAATTGCAACCAGTATGAAAGCTATGGTCATTTCTACGTTCCGGGCAACCTAGGCTTCACCCTAGGGCGTTGCTCAACCACATCGAATAGCTACGGCCCTAGAAGACAACGCCATAACTATAAAATACAATATAAATAGAACAGCCTTTCCATCGTATAAAACGAATAATTGCGACGAGTCTGATAGTTATGGTCATTTCTACGTTCCGGGCTATGTAGGCTTCTCTCTAGGGCATTGCACCACCAGATCGAATAGCTAGGGACTTAGAAGTCAACGCCAGAAGCATAAAATACAATATAAATACAATAGATTTTCCATCGTATAAAACGAATAATTGCACCCAGTATGAAAGTTATGGTCATTTCTACGTTCCGGGCAACCTAGGCTTCACCCTAGGGCGTTGCTCCACCAGATCCAATAGCTATGACGTTAAAAGTCAGCGCCCGAAGCTAGAAATACAATAAAAAAAAAAAATTTTTCCATCGTATAACAGGAATAATTGCCACCAGTGTGAAAGTGATGGTCATTTTTGCATTCCGGGCAACCTAGCCTTCACTCTAGGGCGTTGGTCCTCCAGATAGAGTAGTTAGGGCCCAGGAAGTCAACGCCAGAAGCATAAAATACAATATAAATACAATAGATTTTCCATCGTATAAAACGAATAATTGCACCCAGTATGAAAGCTATGCTCTTTTCTACGTTGCGGGCAACCTAGGCTTCACTCTAGGGCGTTGCTCCACCAGATCGAATAGCTACGGCCTTATGAGTCAACGCCAGAGGCACAACATGCAATATAAGTACAACAGTTCTTCCATCGTATAAAACGAATAATTGCAATCAGTATGAAGGTTATGGTCATTTCTACGTTCCGGGCAACCTAGGCTTCACTCTAGGCGTTACTCCACCAGATCCAATAGTTAGGGCCTAAGAAGTCAACGCCAGAAGCATAACGTACAATAAAAATCCAACAGTTTGTCCATCGTATAACAGGAATAATTGCAACCAGTGTGAAAGCTATGGTCATTTCTACGTTCCGGGCAACCTAGGCTTCACTCTAGGGCGTTGCTCCACCACATCGAATAGTTAGCGCCTTAGAAGTCAATGACAGAAGCATAAAATACAAAATAGATACAACAGTTTTTCCATCGTATAACAGGAGTAATTGCAACCAGTGTGAAAGGTATGGTCATTTCTACGTTCCGGCAACCTAGGCTTCAGTCTAGGGCATTGGTCCACCACATCGAATAGTTAGCGCCTTAGAAGTCAATGCCAGAAGCATAAAATACAAAATAGATACAACAGTTTTTCCATCGTATAACAGGAGTAATTGCAACCAGTGTGAAAGGTATGGTCATTTCTACGTTCCGGGCAACCTAGGCTTCACCGTAGGGCGTTGCTCCAGCACATCGAATAGCTACGGCCTCAGAAGTCAACGCCATAACTATAAAAAACAATGTAAATACAACAGTTTTTCCATTGTATAAAACGAATAATTGCAAACAGTGTGGAGGCAATGGTCATTTCCACCTTTCGGGCAACCTAGGTTTCGCTCTAGGGCGTTGGTCCACCAGATCGAATAGCAAGGGCCTTAGAAGTCAACGCCAGAAGCATAAAATACAATAGAAATACAACAGTTTTTCCATCGTATAACAGGAATAATTGCAACCAGTGTGAAAGATATGGTCATTTCTACGATACGGGCAACCTAGGCTTCACTCTAGGGCGTGGTTCCCCCATATCTAATAGTTAGGGCCTAAGAAGCCTACGCCAGAAGCATAAAATACAATATAAATACCACAGTTTTTCCATCGTACAACAGGAATAATTGCAACCAGAGTGAAGGTGATGGTCACTTCTACGTTCCGGGCAACCTAGGCTTCACTCTAGGGCGTGGTTCCCCCATATCTAATAGTTAGGGCCTAAGAAGCCTACGCCAGAAGCATAAAATACAATATAAATACCACAGTTTTTCCATCGTACAACAGGAATAATTGCAACCAGAGTGAAGGTGATGGTCACTTCTGCGTTCCGGGCAACCTAGGCTTCACTCTAGTGCGTTGCTCCACCATATCGAATAGCAAGGGCCTTAGAAGTCAACGCCAGAAGCATAAAATAAAATATAAATACAACAGTTATTCCATCGTATAACAGGAATAATTACAACCAGTGTGAAAGTAATTGGCATTCCTAGGTTCCGTGCAACCTGGGCTTCACTCTTGGGCGTTGGTCCACCAGGTTGAATAGTTAGGGCCTTAGAAAACAACTCCAGACGCATAAAGTACGATATAAATACAACAGATTTTCCATCGAATAATACGAATAATTGCAATCAGTATGAGAGTTATGGTCATTTCTACGTTCCGGGCAACCTGGGCTTCACCGGAGGGCGTTGCTCCACCAGATCCAGTAGTTAGGACCTAAGAAGTCAACGCCAGAAGAATAAAATACAAAATAGATACAACAGTTTTTCCATCGTATAAAACCAATAATTGCAACCAGTATGAAAGCTATGGTCATTTCTACGTTCCGGGCAACCTAGGCTGCACCCTAGGGCGTTGCTCCACCAGATCGAATAGTTAGGGCCTAAGAAGTCAACGCCAGCAGCATAATATGCAATAGAAGTACAACAGTTTTTCCATCGTATAACATGTATAATTGCAACCAGTGTGAAAGTAATGGTCATTTCTATGTTCCGGGTAACCTAGGCTTCACTCTAGGACGTTGCTCCACCAGATAGAGTAGCTAGGGACTTAGAATACAGCGCGAGAAGAATAAAATACAACATATGTACAACGGTTTGTCCATCGTATAAAATGTATAATTGCAAGCAGTGTGAAGGTAATGGTCATTTCTACGTTCTGGGCAACCTAGGCTTCACTCTAGGGCGTTGCTCCACCACGTCGAATAGCTAGGGCCTTAGATGTCAATGCCAGAAGCATAAAATGCAATATAAATACAACAGTTTGTCCATTGTATAGAACGAATAATTGCAAACAGTGTGGAAGTAATGGTCATTTCTACGTTCCGGGCAACCTAGGCTTCACTCTAGGGCGTTGCTCCACCACATCGAATATCTACGGCCTTAGGCGTCAACGCCTGAAGCATAAAATAGAACATAAATACAACAGTTCTTCCATCGTATAACAGGAATAATTGTAACCAGAGTGAAGGTGATGGTCATTTCTACGTCCCGGGCAGCCTAGGCTTCACTCTAGAGCGTTGCTCCACCAGATCGAATAGCAAGGGACTTAGATGTCAACGCCGAAGCATAAAATACAAAATAAATAGAACAGCTTTTCCATTGTATAAAACGAATAATTGCAACCAGTGTGTAAGATATGGACATTACTACGTTCCGGGCAACCTAGGCTTCACTCTAGGGCGTTGCTCGACCACATCGAATAGTTAGGGCCTAAGAAGTCAACGCCAGAAGCATAAAATACAATATAAATACAACAGTTTTTCCCTTCTATAACAGTAATAATTGCAACCAGTGTGAAAGCTATGCTCTTTTCTACGTTGCGGGCAACCTAGGCTTCACTCTAGGGCGTTGCTCCACCACATCGAATAGCTAGGGCCTTAGAAGTCAATGCCAGAAGCATAAAATGCAATATAAAGACAACAGTTTGTCCACTGTATAATATGAATAATTTCAAACAGTGTGGAAGTAATGGTAATTTCTACGTTCCGGGCAACCTAGGCTTCACCCTAGGGCGTTGCTCCACCACTTCGAATATCTACGGCCTTAGAAGTCAACGCCTGAAGCATAAAATATAATATAAATACAACAGTTTTTCCATCGTATAACAGGAATAATTGCAACCAGAGTGAAGGTGATGCTCTTTTCTACGTTGCGGGCAACCTAGGCTTCACTCTAGGGCGTTACTCCACCAGATCCAATAGTTAGGGCCTAAGAAGTCAACGCCAGAAGCATAACGTACAATAAAAATCCAACAGTTTGTCCATCGTATAACAGGAATAATTGCAACCAGTGTGAAAGCTATGGTCATTTATACGTTCCGGGCAACCTAGGCTTCACTCTAGGGCGTTGCTCCACCACATCGAATAGTTAGCGCCTTAGAAGTCAATGACAGAAGCATAAAATACAAAATAGATACAACAGTTTTTCCATCGTATAACAGGAGTAATTGCAACCAGTGTGAAAGTAATGAACATTTCTACGTTCCGGGCAACCTAGGTTTCGCTCTAGGGCGGTTCTCCACCACACCGAATAGTTAGGGCCTTAGAAAACAAGTCCAGACGCATAAAATACAATAAAGATACAGCAGTTTTTTCATCGTATAACAGGAATAATTGCAACACGCCAGAAGGTAATGGTCACTTCTACGTTCCGGGCAATCTAGGCTTCTCTTTAGGGCGTTGCTCCACCAGATCGAATAGTTAGGGCCTAAGAAGTCAACGCCAGAAGCATAAAAAACAATATAAATACATCAGTTTTTCCATTGTATAAAACGAATAATTGCAAACAGTGTGGAGGTAATGGTCATTTCTACTTTCCGGGCAACCTAGGCTTCACTCTAGGGCGTTTCTCCACCACATCGAATAGCTACGGCCCTAGAAGTCAACGCCTGATACATAAAATATAATATAAATACAACAGTTTTTCCATCGTATAACAGGAATGATTGCAACCAGTGTGAAAGACATGGTCATTTCTACGTTCCGGGCAACCTAGACTTCACTCTAGGGCGTTTCTCCAGCACATCGAACAGCTACGGCCCAAGAAGTCAACGCCTGAAGCATAAAATGTAATATAAACGCAACAGTTTTTCAATCGTATAACAAGAATAATTGCAACCAGTGTGAAAGTGATGGTCACTTCTACATTCCGGGCAACCTAGGCTTCACTCTAGGGCGTTGCTCCACCAGATCGAATAGTTAGGGCCTAAGAAGTCAACGCCAGAAGCATAAAATACAATATAAATACAACAGTTTTTCCCTTGTATAACAGGAATAGTTGTAACCAGTGTGAAAGCTATGGCCATTTCTACTTTCCGGGCAACCTAGGCTTCACTCTAGGGCGTTGCTCCACCACATCGAAATGCTAGGGCCTTAGAAGTCAATGCCAGAAGCATAAAATGCAATATAAATACAACAGTTTGTCCACTGTATAATATGAATAATTGCAAACAGTGTGGAAGTAATGGTCATTTCTACGTTCCGGGCAACCTAGGCTTCACTCTAGGGCGTTGCTCCACCACATCGAATATCTACGGCCTTAGAAGTCAACGCCTGAAGCATAAAATATAATATAAATACAACAGTTCTTCCGTAGTATAACAGGAATAATTGCAACCAGAGTGAAGGTGATGGTCATTTCTACGTCCCGCGCAGCCTAGGCTTCACTCTAGGGCGTTGCTCCACCAGATCGAATTGCTAGGGACTTAGAAGTCAACGCTAGAAGCGTAAAATAGAATAAGAATACAGCAGTTTTTCCATCGTATAAAACGAATAATTGCAACCAGTATGCATGTTATGGTCATTTCTACGTTCCGGGCAACCTAGGCTTCACTCTAGGGCGTTGGTCCACCAGATCCAATAGCTAGGGCCTAACAAGTCAACGCCAGGAGCACCAAATACAAAATAAATACAACAGTTTTTCCATCGTATAAAACCAATAATTGCAACCAGTATGAAAGCTATGGTCATTTCTACGTTCCGGGCAACCTAGGCTGCACCCTAGGGCGTTGCTCCACCAGATCGAATAGTTAGGGCCTAAGAAGTCAACGCCAGCAGCATAATATGCAATAGAAGTACAACAGTTTTTCCATCGTATAACATGTATAATTGCAACCAGTGTGAAAGTAATGGTCATTTCTATGTTCCGGGTAACCTAGGCTTCACTCTAGGACGTTGCTCCACCAGATAGAGTAGCTAGGGACTTAGAATACAGCGCGAGAAGAATAAAATACAACATATGTACAACGGTTTGTCCATCGTATAAAATGTATAATTGCAAGCAGTGTGAAGGTAATGGTCATTTCTACGTTCTGGGCAACCTAGGCTTCACTCTAGGGCGTTGCTCCACCACGTCGAATAGCTAGGGCCTTAGATGTCAATGCCAGAAGCATAAAATGCAATATAAATACAACAGTTTGTCCATTGTATAGAACGAATAATTGCAAACAGTGTGGAAGTAATGGTCATTTCTACGTTCCGGGCAACCTAGGCTTCACTCTAGGGCGTTGCTCCACCACATCGAATATCTACGGCCTTAGGCGTCAACGCCTGAAGCATAAAATATAACATAAATACAACAGTTCTTCCATCGTATAACAGGAATAATTGTAACCAGAGTGAAGGTGATGGTCATTTCTACGTCCCGGGCAGCCTAGGCTTCACTCTAGAGCGTTGCTCCACCAGATCGAATAGCAAGGGACTTAGATGTCAACGCCGAAGCATAAAATACAAAATAAATAGAACAGCTTTTCCATTGTATAAAACGAATAATTGCAACCAGTGTGTAAGATATGGACATTACTACGTTCCGGGCAACCTAGGCTTCACTCTAGGGCGTTGCTCGACCACATCGAATAGTTAGGGCCTAAGAAGTCAACGCCAGAAGCATAAAATACAATATAAATACAACAGTTTTTCCCTTCTATAACAGTAATAATTGCAACCAGTGTGAAAGCTATGCTCTTTTCTACGTTGCGGGCAACCTAGGCTTCACTCTAGGGCGTTGCTCCACCACATCGAATAGCTAGGGCCTTAGAAGTCAATGCCAGAAGCATAAAATGCAATATAAAGACAACAGTTTGTCCACTGTATAATATGAATAATTTCAAACAGTGTGGAAGTAATGGTAATTTCTACGTTCAGGGCAACCTAGGCTTCACCCTAGGGCGTTGCTCCACCACTTCGAATATCTACGGCCTTAGAAGTCAACGCCTGAAGCATAAAATATAATATAAATACAACAGTTTTTCCATCGTATAACAGGAATAATTGCAACCAGAGTGAAGGTGATGCTCTTTTCTACGTTGCGGGCAACCTAGGCTTCACTCTAGGGCGTTACTCCACCAGATCCAATAGTTAGGGCCTAAGAAGTCAACGCCAGAAGCATAACGTACAATAAAAATCCAACAGTTTGTCCATCGTATAACAGGAATAATTGCAACCAGTGTGAAAGCTATGGTCATTTATACGTTCCGGGCAACCTAGGCTTCACTCTAGGGCGTTGCTCCACCACATCGAATAGTTAGCGCTTTAGAAGTCAATGACAGAAGCATAAAATACAAAATAGATACAACAGTTTTTCCATCGTATAACAGGAGTAATTGCAACCAGTGTGAAAGTAATGAACATTTCTACGTTCCGGGCAACCTAGGTTTCGCTCTAGGGCGGTTCTCCACCACACCGAATAGTTAGGGCCTTAGAAAACAAGTCCAGACGCATAAAATACAATAAAGATACAGCAGTTTTTTCATCGTATAACAGGAATAATTGCAACACGCAGGAAGGTAATGGTCACTTCTACGTTCCGGGCAATCTAGGCTTCCTTTAGGGCGTTGCTCCACCAGATCGAATAGTTAGGGCCTAAGAAGTCAACGCCAGAAGCATAAAAAACAATATAAATACATCAGTTTTTCCATTGTATAAAACGAATAATTGCAAACAGTGTGGAGGTAATGGTCATTTCTACTTTCCGGGCAACCTAGGCTTCACTCTAGGGCGTTTCTCCACCACATCGAATAGCTACGGCCCTAGAAGTCAACGCCTGATACATAAAATATAATATAAATACAACAGTTTTTCCATCGTATAACAGGAATGATTGCAACCAGTGTGAAAGACATGGTCATTTCTACGTTCCGGGCAACCTAGACTTCACTCTAGGGCGTTTCTCCAGCACATCGAACAGCTACGGCCCAAGAAGTCAACGCCTGAAGCATAAAATGTAATATAAACGCAACAGTTTTTCAATCGTATAACAAGAATAATTGCAACCAGTGTGAAAGTGATGGTCACTTCTACATTCCGGGCAACCTAGGCTTCACTCTAGGGCGTTGCTCCACCAGATCGAATAGTTAGGGCCTAAGAAGTCAACGCCAGAAGCATAAAATACAATATAAATACAACAGTTTTTCCCTTGTATAACAGGAATAGTTGTAACCAGTGTGAAAGCTATGGCCATTTCTACTTTCCGGGCAACCTAGGCTTCACTCTAGGGCGTTGCTCCACCACATCGAAATGCTAGGGCCTTAGAAGTCAATGCCAGAAGCATAAAATGCAATATAAATACAACAGTTTGTCCACTGTATAATATGAATAATTGCAAACAGTGTGGAAGTAATGGTCATTTCTACGTTCCGGGCAACCTAGGCTTCACTCTAGGGCGTTGCTCCACCACATCGAATATCTACGGCCTTAGAAGTCAACGCCTGAAGCATAAAATATAATATAAATACAACAGTTTTTCCATCGTATAACAGGAATAATTGCAACCAGAGTGAAGGTGATGGTCATTTCTACGTCCCGGGCAGCCTAGGCTTCACTCTAGGGCGTTGCTCCACAAGATCGAATAGCTAGGGCCTAAGAAGTCAACGCCAGGAGCACCAAATACAAAATAAATACAACAGTTTTTCTATCGTATAAAACCAATAATTGCAACCAGTATGAAAGCTATGGTCATTTCTACGTTCCGGGCAACCCAGGCTTCACCCTAGGGCGTTGTTCAACCACATCGAATAACTACGGCCCTAGAAGACAACGCCATAACTATAAAATACAATATAAATAGAACAGTCTTTCCATCGTATAAAACGAATAATTGCGACGAGTCTGATAGTTATGGTCATTTCTACGTTCCGGGCAATGTAGGCTTCTCTCTAGGGCATTGCTCCACCAGATCGAATAGCTAGGGACTTAGAAGTCAACGCCAGAAGCATAAAATATAATATAAATACAATAGTTTTTCCATCGTATAAAACGAATAATTGCACCCAGTATGAAAGTTATGGTCATTTCTACGTTCCGGGCAACCTAGGCTTCACCCTAGGGCGTTGCTCCACCAGATCCAATAGTTATGACGTTAGAAGTCAGCGCCCGAAGCTAGAAATACAATAAAAAAAAAAAAGTTTTTCCATCGTATAACAGGAATAATTGCCACCAGTGTGAAAGTGATGGTCATTTTTGCATTCCGGGCAACCTAGCCTTCACTCTAGGGCGTTGCTACTCCAGATAGAGTAGTTAGGGCCCAGGAAGTCAACGCCAGAAGCATAAAATACAATATAAACACAACAGTTTTTCCCTTGTATAACAGGAATAATTGCAACCAGTGTGAAAGGTATGGTCATTTCTACGTTCCGGGCAACCTAGGCTTCAGTCTAGAGCGTTGCTCCACCACATCGCATAGCTGCGGCCTTAGAAGTCAACGCCAGAAGCATAAAATACAATATAAATACAACAGTTTTTCAATCGTATAACAGGAATAATTGCAAACAGTGTGAAAGATATGGTCATTTCTACGTTCCGGGCAACCTAGACTTCACTCTAGGTCGTTGCTCCACCACATCGAATAGCTACGGCCTTAGAAGTCAACGCCAAAACTATAAAAAACAATATAAACACAACAGTTTTACTATCGTATAAAACGAATAATTGCAACCAGTCTGATAGTTATGGTCATTTCTACGTTCCGGGCAATCTAGGCTTCTCTCTAGGGAGTTGCTCCACCAGATCGAATAGTTAGGGCCTAAGAAGTCTACACCAGAAGCATAAAATACAATAGAAATGCAACAGTTTTTCCATCGTATAACAGGAGTAATTGCAACCAGTGTGAAAGGTATGGTCATTTCTACGTTCCGGGCAACCTAGGCTTCAGTCTAGGGCATTGGTCCACCACATCGAATAGTTAGCGCATTAGAAGTCAATGCCAGAAGCATAAAATACAAAATAGATACAACAGTTTTTCCATCGTATAACAGGAGTAATTGCAACCAGTGTGAAAGTAATGAACATTTCTACGTTCCGGGCAACCTAGGTTTCGCTCTAGGGCGTTGCTCCACCACACCGAATAGTTAGGGCCTTAGAAAACAATTCCAGACGCATAAAATACAATAAAGATACAGCAGTTTTTTCATCGTATAACAGGAATAATTGCAACACGCCTGAAGGTAATGGTCACTTCTACGTTCCGGGCAATCTAGGCTTCTCTCTAGGGCGTTGCTCCACCAGATCGAATAGTTAGGGCCTAAGAAGCAAACGCCAGAAGCATAAAATACAATAGAAATACAACAGTTTTTACATCGTATAACAGGAATAATTGCAACCAGTGTGAAAGATATGGTCATTTCTACGTTCCGGGCAGCCTAGGCTTCACTATAGGGAGTTGCTCCACCACATCGAATAGTTAGCGCCTTAGAAGTCAATGCCAGAAGCATAAAATACAAAATAGATACAACAGTTTTTCCATCGTATAGCAGGAGTAATTGCAACCAGTGTGAAAGGTATGGTCATTTCTACGTTCCGGGCAACCTAGGCTTCAGTCTAGGGCATTGGTCCACCACATCGAATAGTTAGCGCCTTAGAAGTCAATGCCAGAAGCATAAAATACAAAATAGATACAACAGTTTTTCCATCGTATAACAGGAGTAATTGCAACCAGTGTGAAAGGTATGGTCATTTCTACGTTCCGGGCAACCTAGGCTTCACTCTAGGGCGTCGCTCCACCAGATCGAATAGTTAGGGCCTAAGAAGTCAACGCCAGAAGCATAAAAAACAATATAAATACATCAGTTTTTCCATTGTATAAAACGAATAATTGCAAACAGTGTGGAGGTAATGGTCATTTCTACTTTCCGGGCAACCTAGGCATCACTCTAGGGCGTTTCTCCACCACATCGAATAGCTACGGCCCTAGAAGTCAACGCCTGATACATAAAATATAATATAAATACAACAGTTTTTCCATCGTATAACAGGAATGATTGCAACCAGTGTGAAAGACATGGTCATTTCTACGTTCCGGGCAACCTAGACTTCACTCTAGGGCGTTTCTCCAGCACATCGAACAGCTACGGCCCAAGAAGTCAACGCCTGAAGCATAAAATGTAATATAAACGCAACAGTTTTTCAATCGTATAACAAGAATAATTGCAACCAGTGTGAAAGTGATGGTCACTTCTACATTCCGGGCAACCTAGGCTTCACTCTAGGGCGTTGCTCCACCAGATCGAATAGTTAGGGCCTAAGAAGTCAACGCCAGAAGCATAAAATACAATATAAATACAACAGTTTTTCCCTTGTATAACAGGAATAGTTGCAACCAGTGTGAAAGCTATGGCCATTTCTACTTTCCGGGCAACCTAGGCTTCACTCTAGGGCGTTGCTCCACCACATCGAAATGCTAGGGCCTTAGAAGTCAATGCCAGAAGCATAAAATGCAATATAAATACAACAGTTTGTCCACTGTATAATATGAATAATTGCAAACAGTGTGGAAGTAATGGTCATTTCTACGTTCCGTGCAACCTAGGCTTCACTCTAGGGCGTTGCTCCACCACATCGAATATCTACGGCCTTAGAAGTCAACGCCTGAAGCATAAAATATAATATAAATACACCAGTTCTTCCGTAGTATCACAGGAATAATTGCAACCAGAGTGAAGGTGATGGTCATTTCTACGTCCCGCGCAGCCTAGGCTTCACTCTAGGGCGTTGCTCCACCAGATCGAATAGCTAGGGACTTAGAAGTCAACGCTAGAAGCGTAAAATAGAATAAAAATACAGCAGTTTTTCCATCGTATAAAACGAATAATTGCAACCAGTATGCATGTTATGGTCATTTCTACGTTCCGGGCAACCTAGGCTTCACTCTAGGGCGTTGGTCCACCAGATCCAATAGCTAGGGCCTAACAAGTCAACGCCAGGAAAACCAAATACAAAATAAATACAACAGTTTGTCCATTGTATAGAACGAATAATTGCAAACAGTGTGGAAGTAATGGTCATTTCTACGTTCCGGGCAACCTAGGCTTCACTCTAGGGCGTTGCTCCACCACATCGAATATCTACGGCCTTAGGCGTCAACGCCTGAAGCATAAAATATAACATAAATACAACAGTTCTTCCATCGTATAACAGGAATAATTGTAACCAGAGTGAAGGTGATGGTCATTTCTACGTCCCGGGCAGCCTAGGCTTCACTCTAGAGCGTTGCTCCACCAGATCGAATAGCAAGGGACTTAGATGTCAACGCCGAAGCATAAAATACAAAATAAATAGAACAGCTTTTCCATTGTATAAAACGAATAATTGCAACCAGTGTGTAAGATATGGACATTACTACGTTCCGGGCAACCTAGGCTTCACTCTAGGGCGTTGCTCGACCACATCGAATAGTTAGGGCCTAAGAAGTCAACGCCAGAAGCATAAAATACAATATAAATACAACAGTTTTTCCCTTCTATAACAGTAATAATTGCAACCAGTGTGAAAGCTATGCTCTTTTCTACGTTGCGGGCAACCTAGGCTTCACTCTAGGGCGTTGCTCCACCACATCGAATAGCTAGGGCCTTAGAAGTCAATGCCAGAAGCATAAAATGCAATATAAAGACAACAGTTTGTCCACTGTATAATATGAATAATTTCAAACAGTGTGGAAGTAATGGTAATTTCTACGTTCAGGGCAACCTAGGCTTCACCCTAGGGCGTTGCTCCACCACTTCGAATATCTACGGCCTTAGAAGTCAACGCCTGAAGCATAAAATATAATATAAATACAACAGTTTTTCCATCGTATAACAGGAATAATTGCAACCAGAGTGAAGGTGATGCTCTTTTCTACGTTGCGGGCAACCTAGGCTTCACTCTAGGGCGTTACTCCACCAGATCCAATAGTTAGGGCCTAAGAAGTCAACGCCAGAAGCATAACGTACAATAAAAATCCAACAGTTTGTCCATCGTATAACAGGAATAATTGCAACCAGTGTGAAAGCTATGGTCATTTATACGTTCCGGGCAACCTAGGCTTCACTCTAGGGCGTTGCTCCACCACATCGAATAGTTAGCGCTTTAGAAGTCAATGACAGAAGCATAAAATACAAAATAGATACAACAGTTTTTCCATCGTATAACAGGAGTAATTGCAACCAGTGTGAAAGTAATGAACATTTCTACGTTCCGGGCAACCTAGGTTTCGCTCTAGGGCGGTTCTCCACCACACCGAATAGTTAGGGCCTTAGAAAACAAGTCCAGACGCATAAAATACAATAAAGATACAGCAGTTTTTTCATCGTATAACAGGAATAATTGCAACACGCAGGAAGGTAATGGTCACTTCTACGTTCCGGGCAATCTAGGCTTCCTTTAGGGCGTTGCTCCACCAGATCGAATAGTTAGGGCCTAAGAAGTCAACGCCAGAAGCATAAAAAACAATATAAATACATCAGTTTTTCCATTGTATAAAACGAATAATTGCAAACAGTGTGGAGGTAATGGTCATTTCTACTTTCCGGGCAACCTAGGCTTCACTCTAGGGCGTTTCTCCACCACATCGAATAGCTACGGCCCTAGAAGTCAACGCCTGATACATAAAATATAATATAAATACAACAGTTTTTCCATCGTATAACAGGAATGATTGCAACCAGTGTGAAAGACATGGTCATTTCTACGTTCCGGGCAACCTAGACTTCACTCTAGGGCGTTTCTCCAGCACATCGAACAGCTACGGCCCAAGAAGTCAACGCCTGAAGCATAAAATGTAATATAAACGCAACAGTTTTTCAATCGTATAACAAGAATAATTGCAACCAGTGTGAAAGTGATGGTCACTTCTACATTCCGGGCAACCTAGGCTTCACTCTAGGGCGTTGCTCCACCAGATCGAATAGTTAGGGCCTAAGAAGTCAACGCCAGAAGCATAAAATACAATATAAATACAACAGTTTTTCCCTTGTATAACAGGAATAGTTGTAACCAGTGTGAAAGCTATGGCCATTTCTACTTTCCGGGCAACCTAGGCTTCACTCTAGGGCGTTGCTCCACCACATCGAAATGCTAGGGCCTTAGAAGTCAATGCCAGAAGCATAAAATGCAATATAAATACAACAGTTTGTCCACTGTATAATATGAATAATTGCAAACAGTGTGGAAGTAATGGTCATTTCTACGTTCCGGGCAACCTAGGCTTCACTCTAGGGCGTTGCTCCACCACATCGAATATCTACGGCCTTAGAAGTCAACGCCTGAAGCATAAAATATAATATAAATACAACAGTTTTTCCATCGTATAACAGGAATAATTGCAACCAGAGTGAAGGTGATGGTCATTTCTACGTCCCGGGCAGCCTAGGCTTCACTCTAGGGCGTTGCTCCACAAGATCGAATAGCTAGGGCCTAAGAAGTCAACGCCAGGAGCACCAAATACAAAATAAATACAACAGTTTTTCTATCGTATAAAACCAATAATTGCAACCAGTATGAAAGCTATGGTCATTTCTACGTTCCGGGCAACCCAGGCTTCACCCTAGGGCGTTGTTCAACCACATCGAATAACTACGGCCCTAGAAGACAACGCCATAACTATAAAATACAATATAAATAGAACAGTCTTTCCATCGTATAAAACGAATAATTGCGACGAGTCTGATAGTTATGGTCATTTCTACGTTCCGGGCAATGTAGGCTTCTCTCTAGGGCATTGCTCCACCAGATCGAATAGCTAGGGACTTAGAAGTCAACGCCAGAAGCATAAAATATAATATAAATACAATAGTTTTTCCATCGTATAAAACGAATAATTGCACCCAGTATGAAAGTTATGGTCATTTCTACGTTCCGGGCAACCTAGGCTTCACCCTAGGGCGTTGCTCCACCAGATCCAATAGTTATGACGTTAGAAGTCAGCGCCCGAAGCTAGAAATACAATAAAAAAAAAAAAGTTTTTCCATCGTATAACAGGAATAATTGCCACCAGTGTGAAAGTGATGGTCATTTTTGCATTCCGGGCAACCTAGCCTTCACTCTAGGGCGTTGCTACTCCAGATAGAGTAGTTAGGGCCCAGGAAGTCAACGCCAGAAGCATAAAATACAATATAAACACAACAGTTTTTCCCTTGTATAACAGGAATAATTGCAACCAGTGTGAAAGGTATGGTCATTTCTACGTTCCGGGCAACCTAGGCTTCAGTCTAGAGCGTTGCTCCACCACATCGCATAGCTGCGGCCTTAGAAGTCAACGCCAGAAGCATAAAATACAATATAAATACAACAGTTTTTCAATCGTATAACAGGAATAATTGCAAACAGTGTGAAAGATATGGTCATTTCTACGTTCCGGGCAACCTAGACTTCACTCTAGGTCGTTGCTCCACCACATCGAATAGCTACGGCCTTAGAAGTCAACGCCAAAACTATAAAAAACAATATAAACACAACAGTTTTACTATCGTATAAAACGAATAATTGCAACCAGTCTGATAGTTATGGTCATTTCTACGTTCCGGGCAATCTAGGCTTCTCTCTAGGGAGTTGCTCCACCAGATCGAATAGTTAGGGCCTAAGAAGTCTACACCAGAAGCATAAAATACAATAGAAATGCAACAGTTTTTCCATCGTATAACAGGAGTAATTGCAACCAGTGTGAAAGGTATGGTCATTTCTACGTTCCGGGCAACCTAGGCTTCAGTCTAGGGCATTGGTCCACCACATCGAATAGTTAGCGCATTAGAAGTCAATGCCAGAAGCATAAAATACAAAATAGATACAACAGTTTTTCCATCGTATAACAGGAGTAATTGCAACCAGTGTGAAAGTAATGAACATTTCTACGTTCCGGGCAACCTAGGTTTCGCTCTAGGGCGTTGCTCCACCACACCGAATAGTTAGGGCCTTAGAAAACAATTCCAGACGCATAAAATACAATAAAGATACAGCAGTTTTTTCATCGTATAACAGGAATAATTGCAACACGCCTGAAGGTAATGGTCACTTCTACGTTCCGGGCAATCTAGGCTTCTCTCTAGGGCGTTGCTCCACCAGATCGAATAGTTAGGGCCTAAGAAGCAAACGCCAGAAGCATAAAATACAATAGAAATACAACAGTTTTTACATCGTATAACAGGAATAATTGCAACCAGTGTGAAAGATATGGTCATTTCTACGTTCCGGGCAGCCTAGGCTTCACTATAGGGAGTTGCTCCACCACATCGAATAGTTAGCGCCTTAGAAGTCAATGCCAGAAGCATAAAATACAAAATAGATACAACAGTTTTTCCATCGTATAGCAGGAGTAATTGCAACCAGTGTGAAAGGTATGGTCATTTCTACGTTCCGGGCAACCTAGGCTTCAGTCTAGGGCATTGGTCCACCACATCGAATAGTTAGCGCCTTAGAAGTCAATGCCAGAAGCATAAAATACAAAATAGATACAACAGTTTTTCCATCGTATAACAGGAGTAATTGCAACCAGTGTGAAAGGTATGGTCATTTCTACGTTCCGGGCAACCTAGGCTTCACTCTAGGGCGTCGCTCCACCAGATCGAATAGTTAGGGCCTAAGAAGTCAACGCCAGAAGCATAAAAAACAATATAAATACATCAGTTTTTCCATTGTATAAAACGAATAATTGCAAACAGTGTGGAGGTAATGGTCATTTCTACTTTCCGGGCAACCTAGGCATCACTCTAGGGCGTTTCTCCACCACATCGAATAGCTACGGCCCTAGAAGTCAACGCCTGATACATAAAATATAATATAAATACAACAGTTTTTCCATCGTATAACAGGAATGATTGCAACCAGTGTGAAAGACATGGTCATTTCTACGTTCCGGGCAACCTAGACTTCACTCTAGGGCGTTTCTCCAGCACATCGAACAGCTACGGCCCAAGAAGTCAACGCCTGAAGCATAAAATGTAATATAAACGCAACAGTTTTTCAATCGTATAACAAGAATAATTGCAACCAGTGTGAAAGTGATGGTCACTTCTACATTCCGGGCAACCTAGGCTTCACTCTAGGGCGTTGCTCCACCAGATCGAATAGTTAGGGCCTAAGAAGTCAACGCCAGAAGCATAAAATACAATATAAATACAACAGTTTTTCCCTTGTATAACAGGAATAGTTGCAACCAGTGTGAAAGCTATGGCCATTTCTACTTTCCGGGCAACCTAGGCTTCACTCTAGGGCGTTGCTCCACCACATCGAAATGCTAGGGCCTTAGAAGTCAATGCCAGAAGCATAAAATGCAATATAAATACAACAGTTTGTCCACTGTATAATATGAATAATTGCAAACAGTGTGGAAGTAATGGTCATTTCTACGTTCCGTGCAACCTAGGCTTCACTCTAGGGCGTTGCTCCACCACATCGAATATCTACGGCCTTAGAAGTCAACGCCTGAAGCATAAAATATAATATAAATACACCAGTTCTTCCGTAGTATCACAGGAATAATTGCAACCAGAGTGAAGGTGATGGTCATTTCTACGTCCCGCGCAGCCTAGGCTTCACTCTAGGGCGTTGCTCCACCAGATCGAATAGCTAGGGACTTAGAAGTCAACGCTAGAAGCGTAAAATAGAATAAAAATACAGCAGTTTTTCCATCGTATAAAACGAATAATTGCAACCAGTATGCATGTTATGGTCATTTCTACGTTCCGGGCAACCTAGGCTTCACTCTAGGGCGTTGGTCCACCAGATCCAATAGCTAGGGCCTAACAAGTCAACGCCAGGAAAACCAAATACAAAATAAATACAACAGTTTGTCCATTGTATAGAACGAATAATTGCAAACAGTGTGGAAGTAATGGTCATTTCTACGTTCCGGGCAACCTAGGCTTCACTCTAGGGCGTTGCTCCACCACATCGAATATCTACGGCCTTAGGCGTCAACGCCTGAAGCATAAAATATAACATAAATACAACAGTTCTTCCATCGTATAACAGGAATAATTGTAACCAGAGTGAAGGTGATGGTCATTTCTACGTCCCGGGCAGCCTAGGCTTCACTCTAGAGCGTTGCTCCACCAGATCGAATAGCAAGGGACTTAGATGTCAACGCCGAAGCATAAAATACAAAATAAATAGAACAGCTTTTCCATTGTATAAAACGAATAATTGCAACCAGTGTGTAAGATATGGACATTACTACGTTCCGGGCAACCTAGGCTTCACTCTAGGGCGTTGCTCGACCACATCGAATAGTTAGGGCCTAAGAAGTCAACGCCAGAAGCATAAAATACAATATAAATACAACAGTTTTTCCCTTCTATAACAGTAATAATTGCAACCAGTGTGAAAGCTATGCTCTTTTCTACGTTGCGGGCAACCTAGGCTTCACTCTAGGGCGTTGCTCCACCACATCGAATAGCTAGGGCCTTAGAAGTCAATGCCAGAAGCATAAAAAACAATATAAATACATCAGTTTTTCCATTGTATAAAACGAATAATTGCAAACAGTGTGGAGGTAATGGTCATTTCTACTTTCCGGGCAACCTAGGCATCACTCTAGGGCGTTTCTCCACCACATCGAATAGCTACGGCCCTAGAAGTCAACGCCTGATACATAAAATATAATATAAATACAACAGTTTTTCCATCGTATAACAGGAATGATTGCAACCAGTGTGAAAGACATGGTCATTTCTACGTTCCGGGCAACCTAGACTTCACTCTAGGGCGTTTCTCCAGCACATCGAACAGCTACGGCCCAAGAAGTCAACGCCTGAAGCATAAAATGTAATATAAACGCAACAGTTTTTCAATCGTATAACAAGAATAATTACAACCAGTGTGAAAGTGATGGTCATTTCTACATTCCGGGCAACCTAGGCTTCACTCTAGGGCGTTGCTCCACCAGATCGAATAGTTAGGGCCTAAGAAGTCAACGCCAGAAGCATAAAATACAATATAAATACAACAGTTTTTCCCTTGTATAACAGGAATAGTTGCAACCAGTGTGAAAGCTATGGCCATTTCTACTTTCCGGGCAACCTAGGCTTCACTCTAGGGCGTTGCTCCACCACATCGAAATGCTAGGGCCTTAGAAGTCAATGCCAGAAGCATAAAATGCAATATAAATACAACAGTTTGTCCACTGTATAATATGAATAATTGCAAACAGTGTGGAAGTAATGGTCATTTCTACGTTCCGGGCAACCTAGGCTTCACTCTAGGGCGTTGCTCCACCACATCGAATATCTACGGCCTTAGAAGTCAACGCCTGAAGCATAAAATATAATATAAATACAACAGTTCTTCCGTAGTATCACAGGAATAATTGCAACCAGAGTGAAGGTGATGGTCATTTCTACGTCCCGCGCAGCCTAGGCTTCACTCTATGGCGTTGCTCCACCAGATCGAATAGCTAGGGACTTAGAAGTCAACGCTAGAAGCGTAAAATAGAATAAAAATACAGCAGTTTTTCCATCGTATAAAACGAATAATTGCAACCAGTATGCATGTTATGGTCATTTCTACGTTCCGGGCAACCTAGGCTTCACTCTAGGGCGTTGGTCCACCAGATCCAATAGCTAGGGCCTAACAAGTCAACGCCAGGAGCACCAAATACAAAATAAATACAACAGTTTTTCCATCGTATAAAACCAATAATTGCAACCAGTGTGAAAGCTATGGTCATTTCTACGTTCCGGGCAACCTAGGCTGCACCCTAGGGCGTTGCTCAACCACATCGAATAGCTACGGCCCTAGAAGACAACGCCATAACTATAAAATACAATATAAATACAACAGTCTTTCCATCGTATAAAACGAATAATTGCATCCAGTCTGATAGTTCTGGTCATTTCTATGTTCCGGGCAATCTAGGCTTCTCTCTGGGGCGTTGCTGCACCAGATCGAATAGTTAGGGCCTAAGAAGTCAACGCCAGCAGCATAAAATGCAATAGAAGTACAACAGTTTTTCCATCGTATAACATATATAATTGCAACCAGTGTGAAAGTAATGGTCATTTCTATGTTCCGGGTAACCTAGGCTTCACTCTAGGACGTTGCTCCACCAGATAGAGTAGCTAGGGACTTAGAATACAGCGCGAGAAGAATAAAATACAACATATGTACAACGGTTTGTCCATCGTATAAAATGTATAATTGCAAGCAGTGTGAAGGTAATGGTCATTTCTACGTTCTGGGCAACCTAGGCTTCACTCTAGGGCGTTGCTCCACCACATCGAATAGCTAGGGCCTTAGATGTCAATGCCAGAAGCATAAAATGCAATATAAATACAACAGTTTGTCCATTGTATAGAACGAATAATTGCAAACAGTGTGGAAGTAATGGTCATTTCTACGTTCCGGGCAACCTAGGCTTCACTCTAGGGCGTTGCTCCACCACATCGAATATCTACGGCCTTAGGCGTCAACGCCTGAAGCATAAAATATAACATAAATACAACAGTTCTTCCATCGTATAACAGGAATAATTGTAACCAGAGTGAAGGTGATGGTCATTTCTACGTCCCGGGCAGCCTAGGCTTCACTCTAGAGCGTTGCTCCACCAGATCGAATAGCAAGGGACTTAGATGTCAACGCCGAAGCATAAAATACGAAACAAATAGAACAGCTTTTCCATTGTATAAAACGAATAATTGCAACCAGTGTGTAAGATATGGACATTACTACGTTCCGGGCAACCTAGGCTTCACTCTAGGGCGTTGCTCGACCACATCGAATAGTTAGGGCCTAAGAAGTCAACGCCAGAAGCATAAAATACAATATAAATACAACAGTTTTTCCCTTCTATAACAGTAATAATTGCAACCAGTGTGAAAGCTATGCTCTTTTCTACGTTGCGGGCAACCTAGGCTTCACTCTAGGGCGTTGCTCCACCACATCGAATAGCTAGGGCCTTAGAAGTCAATGCCAGAAGCATAAAATGCAATATAAAGACAACAGTTTGTCCACTGTATAATATGAATAATTTCAAACAGTGTGGAAGTAATGGTAATTTCTACGTTCCGGGCAACCTAGGCTTCACCCTAGGGCGTTGCTCCACCACTTCGAATATCTACGGCCTTAGAAGTCAACGCCTGAAGCATAAAATATAATATAAATACAACAGTTTTTCCATCGTATAAAACCAATAATTGCAACCAGTATGAAAGCTATGGTCATTTCTACGTTCCGGGCAACCTAGGCTTCACCCTAGGGCGTTGTTCAACCACATCGAATAGCTACGGCCCTAGAAGACAACGCCATAACTATAAAATACAATATAAATAGAACAGTCTTTCCATCGTATAAAACGAATAATTGCGACGAGTCTGATAGTTATGGTCATTTCTACGTTCCGGGCAATGTAGGCTTCTCTCTAGGGCATTGCTCCACCAGATCGAATAGCTAGGGACTTAGAAGTCAACGCCAGAAGCATAAAATATAATATAAATACAATAGTTTTTCCATCGTATAAAACGAATAATTGCACCCAGTATGAAAGTTATGGTCATTTCTACGTTCCGGGCAACCTAGGCTTCACCCTAGGGCGTTGCTCCACCAGATCCAATAGTTATGACGTTAGAAGTCAGCGCCCGAAGCTAGAAATACAATAAAAAAAAAAAGTTTTTCCATCGTATAACAGGAATAATTGCCACCAGTGTGAAAGTGATGGTCATTTTTGCATTCCGGGCAACCTAGCCTTCACTCTAGGGCGTTGCTACTCCAGATAGAGTAGTTAGGGCCCAGGAAGTCAACGCCAGAAGCATAAAATACAATATAAACACAACAGTTTTTCCCTTGTATAACAGGAATAATTGCAACCAGTGTGAAAGGTATGGTCATTTCTACGTTCCGGGCAACCTAGGCTTCAGTCTACGGCGTTGCTCCACCACATCGCATAGCTGCGGCCTTAGAAGTCAACGCCAGAAGCATAAAATACAATATAAATACAACAGTTTTTCAATCGTATAACAGGAATAATTGCAAACAGTGTGAAAGATATGGTCATTTCTACGTTCCGGGCAACCTAGACTTCACTCTAGGGCGTTGCTCCACCACATCGAATAGCTACGGCCTTAGAAGTCAACGCCAAAACTATAAAAAACAATATAAACACAACAGTTTTACTATCGTATAAAACGAATAATTGCAACCAGTCTGATAGTTATGGTCATTTCTACGTTCCGGGCAATCTAGGCTTCTCTCTAGGGAGTTGCTCCACCAGATCGAATAGTTAGGGCCTAAGAAGTCTACACCAGAAGCATAAAATACAATAGAAATGCAACAGTTTTTCCATCGTATAACATGAATAATTGCAACCAGTGTGAAAGTAATGGTCATTTCTACGTTCCGGGCAACCTAGGCTTCACCCTAGGGCGTTGCTCCGCCAGATCCAATAGTTATGACGTTAGAAGTCAGCGCCCGAAGCTAGAAATACAATAAAAAAAAAAAGTTTTTCCATCGTATAACAGGAATAATTGCCACCAGTGTGAAAGTGATGGTCATTTTTGCATTCCGGGCAACCTAGCCTTCACTCTAGGGCGTTGCTACTCCAGATAGAGTAGTTAGGGCCCAGGAAGTCAACGCCAGAAGCATAAAATACAATATAAACACAACAGTTTTTCCCTTGTGTAACAGGAATAATTGCAACCAGTGTGAAAGGTATGGTCATTTCTACGTTCCGGGCAACCTAGGCTTCAGTCTAGGGCGTTGCTCCACCACATCGCATAGCTGCGGCCTTAGAAGTCAACGCCAGAAGCATAAAATACAATATAAATACAACAGTTTTTCAATCGTATAACAGGAATAATTGCAAACAGTGTGAAAGATATGGTCATTTCTACGTTCCGGGCAACCTAGACTTCACTCTAGGGCGTTGCTCCACCACATCGAATAGCTACGGCCTTAGAAGTCAACGCCATAACTATAAAAAACAATATATACACAACAGTTTTACTATCGTATAAAACGAATAATTGCAACCAGTCTGATAGTTATGGTCATTTCTACGTTCCGGGCAATCTAGGCTTCTCTCTAGGGAGTTGCTCCACCAGATCGAATAGTTAGGGCCTAAGAAGTCTACACCAGAAGCATAAAATACAATAGAAATGCAACAGTTTTTCCATCGTATAACATGAATAATTGCAACCAGTGTGAAAGTAATGGTCATTTCTGCGTTCCGGGCAATCTAGGCTTCACTCTATGGCGTTGCTCCACCACACCGAATAGCTACGGCCTTAGAAGTGAACGCCTGAAGCATAAAATATAATATAAATACAACTGTTTTTCCGTCGTATAACAGGAATAATTGCAACCAGAGTGAAGGCGATGGTCATTTCTTCGTTCCGGGCAACCTTGGCTTAACTCAAGGGCGTTGCTTCACCAGGTCGAATAGTTAGGGACTTTGAATACAACGCCAGAAGCATAAAATACAATAAAAATGCAACTGTTTTTCCATCGTATAACAGGAAAGCTGCAACCAGTGTGAAAGTACTGGTCATTTCTATGTTCCGGGTAACCTAGGCTACACTCTAGGGCGTTGCTCCACCACATCGAATATCTACGGCCTTAGAAGTCAACGCCTGAAGCATAAAATACAATATAAATACAACAGCTTTTCCATCGTATAAAATGAATGATTGCAAACAGTGTGAAAGTTATGGTCATTTGTACGTTCCGGGCACCTAGGCTTAACTGTAGGGCGTTGCTGCACCAGATAGCATAGTTAGGGCCTAAGAAGTCGACGCCAGAAGCATAAAATACAATATAAATACAACAGCTTTTCCATCGTATATGATGTATATTTGCAAACAGTGTGAAAGTAAAGGTCATTTCTACGTTCCGGGCAACGTAGGCTTAACTGTAGGGCGTTGCTCCACCAGATCGCATAGTTAGGGAATTAGAAATCAACGCCGGAAGCATAAAATACAATAAAAATACTACATCTTTTCCATCGTATAAAACGAATAATTGCAACTAGCGTGAAAGTAATGGCCATTTCTGCGTTCCGGGCAACCTAGGCTTCACTCTAGGGCGTTGCCCCGCCACATTGATGAGCTACGGCCTTAGAAGTCAACGCCTGAAGCGTAAAATACAATAAAAATAGAACAGTTTTTTCATCGTATAACAGTAATAATTGCAACCAGAGTGAAAGTAATGGTCATTTCTACGTTTCTGGCGACCTAGGCTTCACTCTAGGGCGTTGTTCCACCAGATCGAATAGCTAGGGCCTTAGAAGTCAATGCCCGAAACCTAAAATACAATAAAAATACAACAGTTTTTCCATCGTATAACGGGAATAATTGCAACAAATGTGAAAGTGCTGGTCATTACCACGTTCCTGGCAACCCAGCGTTCACTCTAGGGCGTTGGTCCGCCACATCGAATAGCTTCGGCCTTAGAAGTCAACGCCAGAAGCATAAAATACAACATAAATACAACAGTTTTTCCATGGTATAAAACGAATAATGGCAACCAGTGTGGAAGATATGGTCATATCTACGTTCCGGGCAATCTAGGCTTCACTCTAGGGCGTTGCTCCACCAGATCGAATAGCTAGGGCCTAAGTAGCCAACGCCAGATGCATAAAATACAATATAAATACAACAGCTTTTCCATCGTATAAAATGAATGATTGCAAACAGTGTGAAAGTTATGGTCATCTCTACGGTCCGGGCAACCTAGGCTTAACTGTAGGGCGTTGCTCCACCACATCGAATCGTGAGGGCCTTAGAAGTCAACGCCAGAAGAATAAAATACAACATATGTACAACAGTTTTTCCATCGTATAAAATGTATAATTGCAAGCAGTGTGAAGGTAATGGTCATTTCTACGTTCTGGGCAACCTAGGCTTCACTCTAGAGCGTTGCTCCACCAGATCGAATAGTTAGGGCCTTAGATGTCAACGCCCGAAGCATAAAATACAAAATAGATACAACAGTTTTTCCATCGTATAACAGGAATAATTGCAACCAGTGTGAAAGTGATGGTCATTTCTACGTTCCTGGCAACCTAGGCTTCACTCTAGGGCGTTGTTCCACCAGATCGAATAGCTAGGGCCTAAGAAGTCAACGCCAGAAACATAAACTGCAATATAAATACAACAGTTATTCCCTTGTATAACAGGAATAATTGCAACCATTGCGAAACGTATGGTCATTTCTACGTTCAGGGCAACCTAGGCTTCACTCCAGGGCGTTGCTCCACCACATCGGATAGCTGCGGCCTTAGAAGTCAACGCCAGAAGCATAAAATACAATCTAAATACAACAGTTTTTCCATCGTGTAACAGGAATAATTGCAACCAGTGTGAAAGACATGGTCATTTCTACGTTCCGGGCAACCTAGGCTTCACTCTAGGGCGTTGCTTCACCACATCGAATAGCTACGGCCTTAGGAGTCAACGACAGAGGCATAAAATACAAAATAAATACAACAGTTTTTCCATCGTATAACAAGAATAATTGCAACCAGTGTGAAAGTGATGGTCATTTCTAGGTTCCGGGCAACCAAGGCTTCACTCTAGGGCGTTGTTCCTCCAGATCGAATAGTTAGGGCCTACGAAGTCAACGCCAGAAGCATAAAATACAATATAAATACAACAGCTTTTCCATCGTATATGATGTATATATGCAAAGAGTGTGAAAGTAAAGGTTATTTCCACGTTCCGTGCAACCTAGGCTTAACTTCAGGGCGTTGCTCCACCAGATCGAATAGTTTGGGACATTGAATACAACGCCAGAAGCATAAAATACAGTAAAAGTGCAACAGTTTTTCCATAGTATAACAGGAAAGCTGCAACCAGTGTGAAAGCACTGGTCATTTCTATGTTACGGGTAATCTCGGCTTCACTCTATGGCGTTGCTCCACCAGATCGAATAGCTAGGGCCTAAGAAGTCAACGCCAGAAGCATAATACACAATACAAATACAACAGTTTTCCCTTGTATAACAGGAATAATTGTAACCAGTGTGAATGCTATAGTCATTTCTACGTCCCGGGCAACCTAGGCTGCACTGTAGGGCGTTCCTCCACCACATCGAATAGTTAGGGCCTTAGAAGTCAATGCCAGAGGCATAAAATGCAATATAAATACAACCGTTTTTCCACTGTATGATATGAATAATTGCAAACAGTGTGGAAGTAATGGTCATTTCTGCGTACCGGGCAACCTAGGCTTCACTCTAGGGCGTTGCTCCACCAGATCGAATCGTTAGGGCCTTAGAAGTCAACGCCCGAATCATGAAATACAAAATAAATAGAACAGCTTTTCCATTGTATAGAACGAATAATTGCAACCAGTGTTAAAGTTATGGTCATTTCCACCTTCCGGGAAACCTTGGCTTAACACCAGGGCGTTGCTCCACCAGATCGAACGGTTAGGGACTTTGAATACAACGACAGAAGAGTAAAATACAATAAAAATGCAACAGTTTTTCCATCCTATAACAGGAATAACTGCAACCAGTGTGAAAGTACTGGTCATTTCTACGTTCCGGGTAACCTAGGCTTCACTCTAGGGCGTTGCTCCACCAGATCGAATAGCTAGGGACTTAGAATTAAACGCCAGAAGAATAAAATACAACATAAGTACAACAGTTTTAACATCGTATAAAAAGAATAATTGCAACCAGTGTGAAAGTAATGGCCTCTTCTGCGTACCGGAAAACCTAGGCTTCACTCTAGGGCGTTGCTCCACCAGATCGAATAGCAAGGGCCTTAGAAGTCAACGCCAGAAGCATTAAATAAAATATAAATACAACAGTTATTCCATCGTATAACAGGAATGATTACAACCAGTGTGAAAGTAATGGTCATTTCTACGTTCCGGGCAACCTAGGCTTCAGTCTAGAGCGTGGTACCCCCATATCGAACAGTTAGGGCCTAAGAAGCCTACGCCAGAAGCATAAAATACAATATAAATACCACAGTTTTTCCATCGTACAACAGGAATAATTGCAACCAGAGTGAAGGTGATGGTCATTTCTACGTTCCGGGCAACCTAGGCTTCACTCTAGAGCGTTGCTCCACCAGATCGAATAGCAAGGGCCTTTGAAGTCAACGCCAGAAGCATAAAATAAAATAATAATAGAGCAGTAATTCCATCGTATAGCAGGAATAATTACAACCAGTCTGAAAGATATGGTCATTTCTACGTTCCGGGCATCCTAGGCTTCACCCTAGGGGTTGCTCCACCAGATCGAATAGCTAGGCCCTTAGAAGTCAACGCCAGAAGCATAAAATAAAATAAAAATAGAGCAGTTATTCCATCGTATAACAGGAATAATTACAACCAGTGTGAATGAAATGGGCATTTCTACGTTCCGTGCAACCTAGACTTCACTCTAGGGCGTTGCTCCACCAGGTCGAATAGTTGGGGCCTTAGAAAACAACTCCAGACGAATAAAATACAATAAAAATACAACAGTTTTACCAACGTATAACGGGCATAATTGCAACCAGTGTGAAATATATGGTCATTACTACGTTCCGGGCAACCTAGGCTTCACTTTAGGGCGCTGGTCCACCACAACCAATAGTTAGGGCTTAAGAAGTCAATGCCAGAAGCACCAAATACAAAATAAATACAACAGTTTTTCCATCGTATAAAACGAATAATTGCAACCAGTGTGCAAGTAATGGTCATTCCTACGTTCGGAGCCACCAACGCTTCACTCTAGGGCGTTGCTCCACCAGATCGAATAGTTAGGGCCTAAGAGGTCAACGCCAGAAGCATATAAATACGATATATGTACCACAGTTTTTCCATCTTATAAAACGAATAATTGAAACCAGTGTGAAAGCAATTGCCATTTCTACGTTCCGGGTATCCTAGACTTAACTCCGAGGCATTGCTCCAACAGATCGAAATATAGGGCCTTAGAAGTCAGCGCCAGAAGCATAAAGTACAACAAAAATCCAACAGTTTGTCCATTGTATAACAGGAATAATAGCAACCAGTGTGAAGGTAATGGTCATTTCTACGTTCCGGGCAACCTAGGCTTCACCCTAGGGCGTTGCTCCAGCAGATCCAGTAGTTAGGACCTCAGAAGTCAACGCCAGGAGCATAAAATACAATAAAAATACCACAGCTTTTCCATCGTATAACAGGAATAATTGGAACCAGAGTGAAGGTGATGGTCATTTCTAAGTTCCGGTCAACCTAGGCTTCACTCTAGAGCGCTTCTTCACCAGATCGAATAGCTGGGGCCTTAGAAGTCAACGCCAGAAGGACAAAATAAAATAAAAATACAACAGCTATTCGATCGTATAACAGGAATAATTACAACCAGTGTGAAAGTAATGGGCAATTCTACGTTCCGTGCAACATACGCTTCACCCCAGGGCGTTGCTCCACCAGATCCTATAGTTAGGACCTAAGAAGTCAACGCCAGAAGCATAAAATACAAAATAGATACAACAGTTTTTTCATCGTATAACAGGAGTAAGTGCAACAAGCGTGAACGAAATGGTCATTTCTGCGTTCCGGGCAATCTAGGCTTCACTCAAGGGCGTTGCCCCACCAGATCGAACAGTTATGGCCTAAGAAGTCAACGCCAGAAGCATAAAAGACAATATAAATATAACAGCTTTTCCATCGTATAAAACGGATAAATGCAATCAGTGTGAAAGTTATGGTCATTTCCACGTTCCGGGCAACCTAGGCTTCACTCTAGGGCGTTGCTCCACCAGATCGAATAGTTAGGGCCTTAGAAGTCAACGCCAGAAGCATAAAATACAATAAAAATACAACAGCCTTTCCATCGTATAACATGAGTAATTGCAACCAGTTTGAAAGTTATGGTCATTTCTACGTTCCGGGCAACCTAGGCTTCACTCTATGGCGTTGCTCCACCACATCGAATAGCTACGGCCTTAGATGTCAACGCCTGGAGCATAAAATACGTTAACAATACAACAGTTTTTTCACCGTATAACAGGAAGAGTTGCAACACGAGTGATGGTAATGGTCTTTTCCACGTTCCGGGCAATCTAGGCGTCACTCTAGGGCGTTGCTCCACCAGATCGAATAGCTAGGGACTTAGAATTCAACGCCAGAAGCGTAAAATAAAATAAAATTACAACAGTTTTTCCATCGTATAAAAGGTATAATTGCAACCAGTGTGAAAGTAATGGTCATTTCTACGTTCAGGGCAACATAGGCCTCACTCTTGGACGTTGCTCCAAGAGACCGAATTGCTAGGACCTTAGAAGTCAACGCCAGAAGCATAAAATACAATATAAATAAAACAGTTTTTCCGTCGTATAACAGGAATAATTGCAACCAGTGTGAAAGTAATGGCCATTTCTACGTTCCGGGATTCCTAGACTTAACTCTGAGGCATTGCTCCACCGGACCGAAGAGACAGGGCCTTAGGAGTCAACGCCGGAAGCATAAAATACCGTATAGATACAGAAGTTTTTTCATTGTATAACAGGAAAAATTGCAACCAGTGTGAAAGTAATGGTCTCTTCTACGTTCCGGGCAACCTAGGCTTCACCCTATGGCGTTGCTCCACCACATCGAATAGCTACGGCCTTAGAAGTCAACGCCAGAAGCATAAAGTACAATATAAATAAAACAGCCTTCAATCGTATAAGATGAGTAATTGCAAACTTTTTGAAAGTAACGGTCATTTCTACGATCCGGGCAACCTAAGCTTCACTCTAGGTCGTTGCTCCACCAGATCGAATAGATAGCGCCTAAGTAGTCTAGGCCAGAAGCATAAAATATAATAAAAATACAACAGCCTTTCCATCGTATAACATGAGTAATTGCAACCAGTTTGAAAGTTATGGTCATTTCTACGTTCCGCGCAACCTAGGCTTCACTCTAGGTCGTTTCTCCACCAGATCGAATAGTTAGGGCCTTAGAAGTCAACTCCAGAAGCATAAAATACAAAATGAATAGAACAGTTCTTCCATCCTATAAAACGAATAATTGCAACCAGTGTGAAAGGTAATGGTCATTTCTACGTTCCGGGCAACCTAGGCTTCACTCTAGGGCGTTCCTCCACCAGATCGAATAGTTAGGGCCTAAGAAGTCAACGCCAGAAGCATGAAATACAATATCAATACTACAGCTTTTCCATCTTATGAAACGAATAATTGCAACCAGTGTGAAAGGTAATGGTCATTTCTACGTTCCGGGCAACCTAGGCTTCACTGTAGGGCGTTGCTCCACCACATCGAATAGCTACGACCTTGGAAGTCAACGCCTGAAGCATAAGATAAAATAAAAATACAACAGATTCTCCATTGTATAAAACGGATAATTGCAACCAGTGTTAAGGTAATGGCCATTTCTACGTTCCGGGCATCGTAGACTTCACTCTGAGTCATTGCTGCGCCAGAGCGAATACATAGGGTCTTAGAAGTCAACGCCAGAAGCATAAAGTACAATAAAAATCAAACAGTATGTCCATCGTATAACGGGAGTAATTGCAAGCAGTGTGAAAGTTATTGACATTTCTACGTTCCGGGCAACCTAGGCTTCACTCTAGGGCGTTGTTCCACCAGATCGAATAGCTAGGTCCTAAGAAGTCAACGGCAGAAGCATAAAATACAATATAAATACAACAGTTTTACTATCGCATAAAACGAATAATAGCAACCGGTGTGAAAGTTATGGTCATTTCTACGTTCCGGGTAACAGAGGCTTCACTCTAGGGCGGTGCACCCCCACATCGAGTAGCTGCGGCCTTAGAAGTCAACGCCAGAAGCAAAAAATACAATATAAGTACAACAGTTGTTCCATTGTATAAAACGAATAATTGCAACCAGTGTGAAAGTTATGGTCATTTCTACGTTCTGGGCAACATAGGCTTCACTCTTGGACGTTGCCTAACAGATCGAATAGCTATGACCTTAAAAGTCAAAGCCAGAAGCAGAAAATACAATAAATATGCAACAGTTTTTCTATCGTATAGCATGAATGATTGCAACCGGTGTGATTGTAATGATCATTTCGACGTTTCGGGCATGCTAGACTTAACTCTGAGGCATTGCTCCACCAGATCGAAACGTTAGGCCCATAGAAGTCAACGCCAGAAGCATAAAATAAAATATAAATACTACAGCTTTTCCATCTTATGAAACGAATAATTGCAGCCAGTGTGAAAGTTATGGTCATTTCTACGTCCCGGGCTACTTAGTCTTCACTCAAGGGCGTTGCTCCACCAGATCGAATAGTTAGGGCCATAGAAGTCAACGCCAGAAGCATAAAATACAAGATAAATACAACAGTTTTTCCGTCGTATAAAACGTATAATTGCAACCAGAGTAAATGTTATGTTCATATTTACGTTTCGGGCAACCTAGGCTTCACTCTAGGCCGTTGCTCCTCCAGATCGAATAGCTAGGACCTTAGAAGTCAACGCCCGAAACATAAAATACAATAAAAATACAACAGTCTTTCAATCGTATAACGGGAGTAATTGCAACCAGGGTGAAAGTTATGGTCATTTCTACGTTCCGGCCAACATAGGCTTCACTCTTGGACGTTGACCCTCCAGATCGAATGGCTAGGACCTTAAAAATCAAAGTCAGTAGCAGAAAATACAATAAAAATACAACAGTATTTCCATCGTATAACAGGAATAATTGCAACCAGGTTGAAAGTGATGGTCATTTCTACGTTCCGGGCGACCTAGGCCTTCAAGCTAGGGTGTTATTCCGCCAGGTCGAATAGTTAGGTCCTAAGACGCCAACGCCTGTAGCATAAAATGCAATATATATACAACAGCTTTTCCATCGTATAACAGGAATAATTGCAACCAGTGTGAAAGTAATATTCATTTCGACGTTTCGGGCATCCTAGACTTATCTCTGAGGCATTGATCTACCAGATCGAAGAGTTAAGCCCTTAGAATTCAAGGCCAGTAGCATAAAATACAAAATAAACAGTACAGTCTTTAAATCGTATAAAACGAATAATTGCAACCAGTGTGAATGTTATGGTCATATCTACGTTTCGGGCAATCTAGGCTGCACTCTATGGCGTTGCTCCACCAGATCGAATAGCTAGGGCCTTATGAGTCAACGCCCGAATCATAAAATACAATAAAGATACAACAGTTTTTCCATCGTATAACGGGAGTAATTGCAACCAGTGTGAAAGTTATGGTCATTTCTAGGTTCCGGGCAACCTAGGCTTCACTCTAGGGCGTTCCTCCACCGGATCGAATAGTTAGGGCCTTAGAAGTCAACGCCCGAAACATAAAGCACAATAAAAATACAACAGTTTATACATCGTATAACAGGAATAATTGCAACCATGTTGAAGGTGATGGTCATTTCTACGTTCCGGGCCACCTAGGCCACACTCTAGGGCGTTGTTCCACCAGGTCGAATAGTTAGGGCCTAGGAAGTCAGCGGCAGAAGCATAAAATACGATATATGTACAACAGTTTTTCCATCGTATAAAACGGAAAATTGCAACCAGTGTGAAAGTAATGGCCATTTCTACGTTCCGGGCATCCTAGACTTCACTCTGAGTCATTGCTGCGACAGAGCGAATACATAGGGTCTTAGAAGTCTACGCCAGAAGCATAAAGTACAATAAAAGTCAAACAGTATGTCCATCGTATAACGGGAGTAATTGCAAGCAGTGTGAAAGTTATGGACATTTCTACGTCCCGGGCTACCTAGGCTTCACTCTAGGGCGTTTCTCCACCACATCGAATAGTTAGGGCCTAAGAAGTCAACGCCAGAAGCATGAAATACAATATAAATACTACAGCTTTTCCATCTTATGAAACGAATAATTGCAACCAGTGTGAAAGTTATGGTCATTTCTACGTCCCGGGCTACCTAGGCTTCACTCTAGGGCGTTGCTCCACCAGATCGAATAGTTAGGGCCTTAGAAGTCAACTCCAGAAGCATAAAATACAAAATGAATAGAACAGTTCTTCCATCCTATAAAACGAATAATTGCAACCAGTGTGAAAGGTAATGGTCATTTCTACGTTCCGGGCAACTTAGGCTTCACTGTAGGGCGTTGCTCCACCACATCGAATAGCTACGACCTTGGAAGTCAACGCCTGAAGCATAAGATAAAATAAAAATACAACAGATTCTCCATTGTATAAAACGGATAATTGCAACCAGTGTTAAGGTAATGGCCATTTCTACGTTCCGGGCATCCTAGACTTAACTCTGAGACATTGCTCCACCAGATCGAATACATAGAGCCTTAGAATTCGACGCCAGAAGCATAAAATACAATGTAAATGCAACAGTTTTTCCATCGTATTGCAGGAATAACTGCAACCAGTGTGAAAGGACTGGTCATTTCTACATTCCGGATAACCTAGACTTCGCTGTAGGGCGTAGCTCCTTCAGATCGAATAGCTAGGGCATTTGAAGTCAACGCCAGAAGAATAAAATAAAATATAAATACTACAGCTTTTCCATCTTATGAAACGAATAATTGCAACCAGTGTGAAAGTTATGGTCATTTCTACGTCCCGGGCTACCTAGGCTTCACTCTAGGTCGTTTCTCCACCAGATCGAATAGTTAGGGCCTAAGAAGTCAACGCCAGAAGCATAAAATAAAATAAAAATAGAGCAGTTATTCCATCGTATAACAGGAATAATTACAACCAGTGTGAAAGAAATGGGCATTTCTACGTTCCGTGCAACCTAGACTTCACTCTAGGGCGTTGCTCCACCATGTCGAATAGTTGGGGCCTTAGAAAACAACTCCAGACGAATAAAATACAATAAAAATACAACAGTTTTACCAACGTATAACGGGCATAATTGCAACCAGTGTGAAATATATGGTCATTACTACGTTCCGGGCAACCTAGGCTTCACTTTAGGGCGCTGGTCCACCACAACCAATAGTTCGGGCTTAAGAAGTCAATGCCAGAAGCACCAAATACAAAATAAATACAACAGTTTTTCCCTTCTATAACAGGAATAATTGCAACCAGTGTGAAAGCTATGGTCATTTCTACGTCCCGGGCAAGCTAGGCTTCACTCTAGGGCGTTGGTACACCAGATCTAATAGTTAGGGCCCAAGAAGTCAACGCCAGGAGCACCAAATACAAAATAAATACAACAGTTTTTCCATCGTATAAAACGAATAATTGCAACCAGTGTGCAAGTAATGGTCATTCCTACGTTCCGAGCCACCAACGCTTCACTCTAGGGCGTTGCTCCACCAGATCGAATAGTTAGGGCCTAAGAAGTCAACGCCAGAAGCATATAAATACGATATATGTACCACAGTTTTTCCATCTTATAAAACGAATAATTGATACCAGTGTGAAAGCAATGGCCATTTCTACGTTCCGGGTATCCTAGACTTAACTCCGAGGCATTGCTCCACCAGATCGAAATCTAGGGCCTTAGAAGTCAGCGCCAGAAGCATAAAGTACAACAAAAATCCAACAGTTTGTCCATTGTATAACAGGAATAATAGCAACCAGTGTGAAGGTAATGGTCATTTCTACGTTCCGGGCAACCTAGGCTTCACCCTAGGGCGTTGCTCCAGCAGATCCAGTAGTTAGGACCTCAGAAGTCAACGCCAGGAGCATAAAATACAATAAAAATACCACAGCTTTTCCATCGTATAACAGGAATAATTGGAACAAGAGTGAAGGTGATGGTCATTTCTATGTTCCGGTCAACCTAGGCTTCACTCTAGAGCGCTTCTTCACCAGATCGAATAGCTGGGGCCTTAGAAGTCAACGCCAGAAGGACAAAATAAAATAAAAATACAACAGCTATTCGATCGTATAACAGGAATAATTACAACCAGTGTGAAAGTAATGGGCATTTCTACGTTCCGTGCAACATACGCTTCACCCTAGGGCGTTGCTCCACCAGATCCTATAGTTAGGACCTAAGAAGTCAACGCCAGAAGCATAAAATACAAAATACATACAACAGTTTTTTCATCGTATAACAGGAGTAATTGCAACAAGCGTGAACGAAATGGTCATTTTTACGTTCCGGGCAACCTAGGCTTCACTCTAGGGCGTTGTTCCACCACATCGAATAGTTACGGCCTTAGAAGCAACCGCCTGAAGCATAATATACAATATAAATACAACAGTTTTTCCATCATATAACAGGAATAATTGCAACCAGTCTGAAAGTGGTGGTCATTTCTACGTTCCGGGCAACCTAGGCTTCAGTCTAGGGCGTGGTTCCCCCATATCGAATAGTTAGGGCCTAAGAAGCCTACGCCAGAAGCATAAAATACAATATAAATACCACAGTTTTTCCATCGTATAACAGGAATAATTGCAACCAGAGTGAAGGTGATGGTCTTTTCTAAGTTCCGGGCAACCTATGCTTCACTCTATACCGTCGCTCCACCAGATCGAATAGCTAGGGCCTTAGAAGTCAACGCCAGAAGCACAAAATAAAATAAAAGTACAACAGTTATTCCATCGTATAACAGGAATAACTGCAACCAGTGTGAAAGTACTGGTCATTTCTATGTTCCCGGTAACCTAGGCTTCACTCTAGTGCCTTGCACCACCAGATCGAATAGCTTGGGACTTAGAAGTCAGCGCCAGTAGCATAAAATACAATAAAAATGCAACAGTTTTTCCGCCGTATAACAGGAATAATTGCAACAAGCGTGAAAGTACAGGTCATTTCTACGTTCCGGGCAACCTAGGCTTCACTCTAGGGCGTTGCTCCACCGGATCGAATAGCTAGGGCCTATGAAGTCAACGCCAGAAGCATAATATACAATATAAATACAACAGCTTTTCCATCGTATAATATGAATGATTGCAAACAGTGTGAAAGTTATGGTCATTTATACGTTCCGGGCAACCTAGGCTTAACTCCAGGGCGTTGCTCCACCAGATCGAATAGATAGGGACTTTGTATACGACGCCAGAAGCATAAAATACAATAAAAATGCAACAGTTTTTCCATCGTATACCTGGAAAGCTGCAACCAGTGTGAAAGCACTAGTCATTTCTATGTTCCGGGTAACCTAGGCTTCACTCTAGGGCATCGGTCCACCAGATCGAATAGCTAGGGACATAGAATTCAGCGCCAGAAGAATATAATACACTATATGTACAACAGTTTTTCCATCGTATAAAATGTATAACAGCAAGCAGTGTGAAGGTAATGGTCATTTCTACGTTCCGGGCGACCTATGCTTCACTCTAGAGCGTTGCTTCACCAGATCGAATAGTTAGGGCCTTAGACGTCAACGCCCGAAGCATAAAATACAAAATAAATAGAACAGTTTTTCCATTGTATAAAACGAATAATTGCAACCAGTGTGAAAGTTATGGTCATTTCTACGTTGCGGGCGACCTAGGCTTCACTCTAGGGCGTTGTTGCACCAGATCGGATAGTTAGGGCCTAAGTAGCCAACGGCAGATGCATAAAATACAATATAAATACAACAGCTTTTCCGTCGTATATAATGTATATATGCAAAGAGTGTGAAAGCAAAGGTCATTTCTACGTTCCGGGCAACCTTTGCTTAACTGTAGGGCGTTGCTCCACCAGATCGCATAGTTAGGGACTTAGAATTTAACGCCAGAAGCATAAAATACTATAAAAATGCAACAGTTTTTCTATAGTATAACAGGAATAATTGCAACCAGTGTTAAAGTTATGGCCATTTCAACGTTCCGGGCAACCTAGTCTTCGCTCTATGGCCTTGCACTACCAGATCGAATAGCTAGAGACTTAGAAGTCAGCGCCAGTAGCATAAAATACAATAAAAATGCAACAGTTTTTCCATCCTATAACAGGAATAACTGCAACCAGTGTGAAAGTACTGGTCATTTCTACGTTCCGGGGAACCTAGGCTTCACTCTAGGGCGTTGCTCCACCAGATCGAATAGCTACGGCCTTAGAAGTCAACTCCAGAAGCATAAAATACAATATAAATACAACAGCTTTTCCATCGTATAAAATGAATGATTGCAACCAGTGTGAAAGTTATGGTCATTTCTACGTTCCGGGCAAGCTAGGCTTCACTGTAGGGCGATCCTCCACCACATCGAATAGTTAGGGCGTTAGAAGTCAATGCCAGAAGCATAAAATACAATATAAATACAACAGTTTCTCCACTGTATAATATGAATAATTGCAAACAGTGTGGAAGTAATGGTCATTTCTGCGTTCCCGGCAACCTAGGTTTCACTCTTGGGCGTTGCTCCACCACACCGAATAGCTACGGCCGTAGAAGTCAACTCCAGAGGCATGAAATACAATATAAATACAACAGCTTTTCCATCGTATAATATGAATGATTGGAAACAGTGTCAAAGTTATGGTCATTTCTACGTTCCGGGCAACCTAGGCTTAACTCCAGGGCGTTGCTCCTCCAGATCGAATAGATAGGGACTTTGAATACGACGCCAGAAGCATAAAATACAATAAAAATGCAACAGCTTTTCCATCGTATAACAGGAAAGCTGCAACCAGTGTGAAAGTACTGGTCATTTCTATGTTCCGGGTAACCTAGGCTTCACTCTAGGGCGTAACTCCACCAGATCGAATAGCTATGGACTTAGAATTCAACGCCAGAAGAATAAAATACAACATAAGTACCACAGTTTTTCCATCGTATAAAATGTATAATTGCAAGCAGTGTGAAGGTAATGGTCATTTCTACGTTCCGGGCAACCTAGGCTTCACTCTAGAGCGTCGCTGCACCAGATTTAATAGTTAGGGCCTTAGATGTCAACGGCCGAAGCATAAAATACAAAATAAATAGAACAGTTTTTCCATTGTATAAAACGAATAATTGCAACCAGTGTGAAAGTTATGGTCATTTCTACGTTCCGGGCAACCTAGTCTTAACTCCAGGGCGTTGCTCCACCAGATCGATTAGTTAGGGACTTTGAGTACAACGCCCGCAGCATAAAATACAATATAAATACAACAGCTTTTCCATCGTATATAATGTATATTTGCAAAGAATGTGAAAGCAAAGGTCGTTTCTACGTTCCGGGCAACCTAGGCTTAACTGTAGGGCGTTGCTCCACCAGATCGAATAGTTAGGGCCTTAGAAGTCAATGCCAGAAGCATAAAATACAATATAAATACAACAGTTTTTCCACTGTATGATATGAATAATTGTAATCAGTGTGGATGTATTAGTCATTTCTGCGTTCCGGGCAACCTAGGCTTCACTCTAGGGCGTTGCTCCACCAGATCGAGTAGCTACGGACTTAGAATTCAACGCCAGAAGAATAAAACACAACATAAGAACAACAGTTTTACCATCGTATAAAATGAATAATCGCAAACAGTGTGAAGGTAATGGTCATTTCTACGTTCCGGGCAACCTACGCTTCGCTCTAGGTCCCTGCACCACCAGATCGAATAGCTAGGGACTTAGAAGTCAGCGCCGGTAGCATAAAATACAATAAAAATGCAACAGTTTTTCCATCGTATAACAGGAATAACTGCAACCAGTGTGAAAGTACTGGTCTTTTCTACGTTCCGGGGAACCTAGGCTTGACTCTAGGGCGTTGCTCCACCAGATCGAATAGCTAGGGACTTAGAATTCAACGCCAGTAGAATAAAATACAACACAAGTACAACAGTTTTACCATCGTATAAAATGAACAATCGCAAACAGTTTGAAGGTAATGGTCATTTTTACGTTCCGGGCAACCTAGGCTTCACTCTAGGGCGTTGCCCCACCAGATCGAATAGCTAGGGCCTATGAAGTCAACGCCAGAAGCATAATATACAATATAAATACAACAGCTTTTCCATCGTATAAAATGAATGATTGCAAACAGTGTGAAAGTTATGGTCATTTCTACGTTCCGGTCAACCTAGGCTTAACTCCAGGGCGTTGCTCCACCAGATCGAATAGTTAGGGACTTTGAATACGACGCCAGAAGCATAAAATACAATAAAAATGCAACAGTTTTTCCATCGTATAACAGGAAAGCTGCAACCAGTGTGAAAGTACTGGTCCTTTCTATGTTCCGGGTAACCTAGGCTTCACTCTAGGGCGTAGCTCCACCAGATCGAATAGCTAGGGACTTAGAATTCAGCGCCAGAGGCATAAAATACAACATAGGCACAACAGTTTTACCATAGTATAAAATGAATAATCGCAAACAGTGTGAAGATAATGGTCATTTCTACGTTCCGGGCAACCTAGGCTTCACTCTAGGGCGATGCTCCACCAGATCGAATAGTTAGGGCCTTAGAAGTCAATGCCAGAAGCATAAAATACAATATAAATACAACAGTTATTCCACTGTATAATATGAATAATTGCAAACAGTGTGAAAGTAATGGTCATTTCTGCGTTCCCGGTAACCTAGGATTCACTCTTGGGCGTTGCTCCACCACACCGAATAGCTACGGCCTTAGAAGTCAACTCCAGAAGCATAAAATACAATATAAATACAACAGCTTTTCCATCGTATAATATGAATGATTGCAAACAGTGTGAAGGTAATGGTCATTTCTACGTTCCGGGCAACCTACGCTTCGCTCTAGGTCCCTGCACCACCAGATCGAATAGCTAGGGACTTAGAAGTCAGCGCCGGTAGCATAAAATACAATAAAAATGCAACAGTTTTTCCATCGTATAACAGGAAAGCTGCAACCAGTGTGAAAGTACTGGTCCTTTCTATGTTCCGGGTAACCTAGGCTTCACTCTAGGGCGTAGCTCCACCAGATCGAATAGCTAGGGACTTAGAATTCAGCGCCAGAGGCATAAAATACAACATAGGCACAACAGTTTTACCATAGTATAAAATGAATAATCGCAAACAGTGTGAAGATAATGGTCATTTCTACGTTCCGGGCAACCTAGGCTTCACTCTAGGGCGATGCTCCACCAGATCGAATAGTTAGGGCCTTAGATGTCAACGCCCGCAGCATAAAATACAATATAAATACAACAGCTTTTCCATCGTATATAATGTATATTTGCAAAGAATGTGAATGCAAAGGTCGTTTCTACGTTCCGGGCAACCTAGGCTTAACTGTAGGGCGTTGCTCCACCAGATCGAATAGATAGGGCCTTAGAAGTCAATGCCAGAAGCATAAAATACAATATTAATACAACAGTTTTTCCACTGTATAATATGAATAATTGCAAACAGTGTGGAAGTATTAGTCATTTCTGCGTTCCGGGCAACCTAGGCTTCACTCTAGGGCGTTGCTCCACCAGATCGAATAGCTACGGACTTTGAATTCAACGCCAGAAGAATAAAACACAACATAAGAACAACAGTTTTACCATCGTATAAAATGAATAATCGCAAACAGTGTGAAGGTAATGGTCATTTCTACGTTCCGGGCAACCTAGGCTTCACTCTAGGGCGTTGCTCCACCAGATCGAATAGCTTGGGACTTAGAATTCAACGCCAGTAGAATAAAATACAGCATAAGTACAACAGTTTTACCATCGTATAAAATGAATAATCGCAAACACTGTGAAGGTAATAGTCATTTCTACGTTCCGGGCAACCTAGGCTTCACTCTAGGGCGTTGCTCCACCAGATCGAATAGCTAGGGCCTAAGAAGTCAACGCCAGAAGCATAATATACAATATAAATACAACAGTTTTTCCCTTGTATAACAGGAATAATTGAACCAGTGTGAAGCCTATGGTCATTTCTACGTTCCGGGCAACCTAGGCTTCACTCTAGGGCGTTCCTCCACCACATCGAATAGTTAGGGCCTTAGAAGTCAACGCCAGAAGCATAAAATACAATATAAATAGAACAGTTTTTCCACTGTATAATATGAATAATTGCAAACAGTGTGAAAGTAATGGTCATTTCTGCGTTCCCGGCAACCTAGGTTTCACTCTTGGGCGTTGCTCCACCACACCGAATAGCTACGGCCTTAGAAGTCAACTCCAGAAGCATAAAATACAATATAAATACAACAGCTTTTCCATCGTATAATATGAATGATTGCAAACAGTGTGAAAGTTATGGTCATTTCTACGTTCCGGGCAACCTAGGCTTAACTCCAGGGCGTTGCTCCACCAGATCGAATAGATAGGGACTTTGAATACGACGCCAGAAGCATAAAATACAACAAAAATGCAACAGTTTTTCCATCGTATAACAGGAAAGCTGCAACCAGTGTGAAAGTACTGGTCATTTCTATGTTCCGGGTAACCTAGGCTTCACTCTAGGGCGTAGCTCCACCAGATCGAATAGCTATGGACTTAGAATTCAACGCCAGAAGAATAAAATACAACATAAGTACCACAGTTTTTCCATTGTATAGAATGTATAATTGCAAGCAGTGTGAAGGTAATGGTCATTTCTACGTTCCGGGCAACCTAGGCTTCACTCTAGAGCGTTGCTGCACCAGATCGAATAGTTAGGACCTTAGATGTCAACGCCTGAAGCATAAAATACAAAATTAAATAGAACAGTTTTTCCATTGTATAAAACGAATAATTGCAACCAGTGTGAAAGTTATGCTCATTTCTACGTTCCGGGCAACCTAGGCTTAACTCCAGGGCGTTGCTCCACCAGATCGATTAGTTAGGGACTTTGAGTACACCTGAAGCATAAAATACAATAAAAATGCAACAGTTTTTCCATCGTATAACTGGAAAGCTGCAACCAGTGTGAATGCACTAGTCATTTCTATGTTCCGGGTAACCTAGGCTTCACTCTAGGGCATCGGTCCACCAGATCGAATAGCTAGGGACATAGAATTCAGCGCCAGAAGAATATAATACACCATATGTACAACAGTTTTTCCATCGTATAAAATGTATAACAGCAAGCAGTGTGAAGGTAATGGTCATTTCTACGTTCCGGGCAACCTAGGCTTCACTCTAGAGCGTTGCTGCACCAGATCGAATAGTTAGGACCTTAGATGTCAACGCCTGAAGCATAAAATACAAAATTAAATAGAACAGTTTTTCCATTGTATAAAACGAATAATTGCAACCAGTGTGAAAGTTATGCTCATTTCTACGTTCCGGGCAACCTAGGCTTAACTCGAGGGCGTTGCTCCACCAGATCGATTAGTTAGGGACTTTGAGTACAACACCTGAAGCATAAAATACAATAAAAATGCAACAGTTTTTCCATCGTATAACTGGAAAGCTGCAACCAGTGTGAATGCACTAGTCATTTCTATGTTCCGGGTAACCTAGGCTTCACTCTAGGGCATCGGTCCACCAGATCGAATAGATAGGGACTTTGAATACGACGCCAGAAGCATAAGATACAATAAAAATGCAACAGTTTTTCCATCGTATAACAGGAAAGCTGCAACCAGTGTGAAAGTACTGGTCCTTTCTATGTTCCGGGTAACCTAGGCTTCACTCTAGGGCGTAGCTCCACCAGATCGAATAGCTAGGGACTTAGAATTCAGCGCCAGAGGCATAAAATACAACATAGGCACAACAGTTTTACCATAGTATAAAATGAATAATCGCAAACAGTGTGAAGATAATGGTCATTTCTACGTTCCGGGCAACCTAGGCTTCACTCTAGGGCGATGCTCCACCAGATCGAATAGTTAGGGCCTTAGATGTCAACGCCCGCAGCATAAAATACAATATAAATACAACAGCTTTTCCATCGTATATAATGTATATTTGCAAAGAATGTGAATGCAAAGGTCGTTTCTACGTTCCGGGCAACCTAGGCTTAACTGTAGGGCGTTGCTCCACCAGATCGAATAGATAGGGCCTTAGAAGTCATTGCCAGAAGCATAAAATACAATATAAATACAACAGTTTTTCCACTGTATAATATGAATAATTGCAAACAGTGTGGAAGTATTAGTCATTTCTGCGTTCCGGGCAACCTAGGCTTCACTCTAGGGCGTTGCTCCACCAGATCGAATAGCTACGGACTTTGAATTCAACGCCAGAGGAATAAAACACAACATAAGAACAACAGTTTTACCATCGTATAAAATGAATAATCGCAAACAGTGTGAAGGTAATGGTCATTTCTACGTTCCGGGCAACCTAGGCTTCACTCTAGGGCGTTGCTCCACCAGATCGAATAGCTTGGGACTTAGAATTCAACGCCAGTAGAATAAAATACAGCATAAGTACAACAGTTTTACCATCGTATAAAATGAATAATCGCAAACACTGTGAAGGTAATAGTCATTTCTACGTTCCGGGCAACCTAGGCTTCACTCTAGGGCGTTGCTCCACCAGATCGAATAGCTAGGGCCTAAGAAGTCAACGCCAGAAGCATAATATACAATATAAATACAACAGTTTTTCCCTTGTATAACAGGAATAATTGAACCAGTGTGAAGCCTATGGTCATTTCTACGTTCCGGGCAACCTAGGCTTCACTCTAGGGCGTTCCTCCACCACATCGAATAGTTAGGGCCTTAGAAGTCAACGCCAGAAGCATAAAATACAATATAAATAGAACAGTTTTTCCACTGTATAATATGAATAATTGCAAACAGTGTGAAAGTAATGGTCATTTCTGCGTTCCCGGCAACCTAGGTTTCACTCTTGGGCGTTGCTCCACCACACCGAATAGCTACGGCCTTAGAAGTCAACTCCAGAAGCATAAAATACAATATAAATACAACAGCTTTTCCATCGTATAATATGAATGATTGCAAACAGTGGCAAAGTTATGGTCATTTCTACGTTCCGGGCAACCTAGGCTTCACTCTAGAGCGTCGCTGCCCACGGACCTGTCTGGATGTCCAGATGGGAGGGGAGGTGAACCCCTACGTGGCGCGTCCCCAGGTGGCGGATAGGGGAAGCCTCGGGCCCGGGCCGGTGGGCATGACCGAGAGGTCGTGTCTCCCGCGTCCCCGTACCGAGGTCGGGGCGAAAGCCCCCGCGGACCAAACACAGTGCGTGAGTGTGTGTGTGAATGTGTGTGTGTGTGTGCGTGTGTGAATGGGCTGCGGCCGGTGGCTCGTGGATATTCCCGACAGACTAACCAAGGGGTGGAGTAGTAGCCCCCCGACCGGGGTACCTGGGTGAAGTCTGTACCTAGCCTCTGCGGTGGAAGATGCGTAAATGTAAGTCCTGAAATTATGGCAAAGGTCGCCTGAAGCCGCATGCGAAACGTGGAAAAACCGCTCCCCAGGTACTGACTGGAGCCTATGTCGGGGTTGAAGCGAGATTAACTGGGCGCAGGTATGGAGGATTACCTGGTCAGTATATCCTCATACCCCGTGCGACGGGGGGTAAACTGTCGCGCCGTCTAGCCTGAGGTTAGGGTACGGGGCCCTTCGGATGGGTACCCGCCCTCTCGATAGGGGTGACGTTAAACCTTTTGCATCATATATGGCGCGGGCCTATCCCGTAATATTTTTTGTAGAGTCACTAGGTGCCAATAGGGTTGACCACCCGACAAACCGCTTCACGGTTTTGGCATCCATATTTAGGGATCTTCTTACCCGGGGAAGTGCCCCCACCGCGGTGGGGGTCCCATGATGGGCGAACCGGAGGAATCATTAACTGCCAAAATGTCGAACCTAAATGAAACATTGGGGAAGGGGGGTAAGTCGCAGGGCGACTTGAGCAAGGAGCGCAGTTCCTCATTGGGAAACATCCCAGTGACGGTTGACTGCGCGAGTAAAGAGCAGGGAGGCAGTTCTTCCTCGGACGGGGGCCTACAGGAATGGGTCGAAAAAGTTAGATCCTCCAGGCCCATGTCCGAGGCAGGGTTCGACAGGGACGCATCGGTTGAAGAACACACCGATGCTGAGATCACTCCCGCACAACACGCACGGGACGAGCGCATCAGCTGGGCGCTCGGTCAGTACCTTGGCCCCGGCTGGGATAGCCGTGGGGCTGGTGGGAGTGACGTGGGGAAGTTGGGAGAAGAGGACAGGGACAAAATGTCCTTGACCGCCTCCGACGACGAAGGGAGTGTTTCTTCCCGTCAGTCCACGAGGTCCCTAAGATCCGGGACATCCGTCGGTGGCCGCAAAAGGCAATTGCCTGCGGCGGATGCCGACGGAGATACGACTGCGGGAGCACAAAGGGAACAGAGCAGGAAAAAGAAGAGGACGGACACCCTGCCCCCCATCGAGTCTCTTAAGGGAGAGATGATGGGGCAGGACACAGGCTCCCTGGGCGGTGTCATTAGTCACCAGCTGACAGAGGTGGAGAGGGTGGCGAACACTTCGGGCAACCTCAAGGGGACGTTCGTCAGGACACTGCGAATGGCTGCCCGCATCGTCAGTGTCGCTGCTGTTGAAATACAGCAGCGAACTGTAGCTACCGCCAGCCAGACAATGCTCGAGGAGCAAAACATCAGACTGGCGGAGCAAATGCGGGCTATGAAAGCCGAAATTGTAAGGCTGCGGCAGGAGCGAGAGTCTGCACCTGCGGTTAGGAGAGACCCCACACCCAGCGGCCAAAGAAAGAAGGCCCTGACGGATGGGCAGCTTATGCCCCCGCCACCGTTGCCGTCGCCAGCCACCACCGTCAATCCGCCCAAACCGGCGTTGGACCAGGCCACATTAGTAGAGGCCTTATGGTCCAAAATGGAGACGCTGGTGGAGAAACGGTTCAGGGAGTTGAGGGCTGAGATAACCCTCCTCGTGGGCAAATCCGCCCCCCAGACAAGTGCACACGGGGCGGCACCAACGAAGGTGCCAAAAGCACCAGCTGCTGCGGTCATGGCACGGCCGCCGCCGACTGCGTCGGGGGAAACCCCAACGCAAAGAAGGAGGAGGAGGAGGAAGGAGGCGAGAGCCAGGGCCCTGGCGACCGTTGATGGGCGACGGGCGCGCCCCACTATTACAGTCGCGGTAGCGACGCCAGCCCCGCCCACACCAGCAACCACGGGAGGCACTCCCAGTCCCAAAACCTGCTGCTGCCGGGAGAAAGACAGCGGTGGATAAGACCGGTAGCCGGGCAAGGAAGGCTGTGGATCCAGCGGCAGCCGTGACGGGGCCGAATCGGGAGCCGAAATGGACGGAGGTACTCGGTCGGAAGCGGAAGCCGGCGAGACAGGCTGCCCCCGCTAACGAACCTGACGGCTCCCGCCCAGTGAGGCAGAAAGCCCCGAAACGGCCGACGGGTGCTGGCGGGGCTCCTCCCGCTAGCGCCGCCAATGGCCCGGCGAAGAAGGGGACTCCCCCGGCCCGCCCCACTCGGGCGCCGGCAAAGCCACCCAAAACGGCAGCCATAGCGCTGACCGTGATGGAGGGAGCCGGCGCCGACCTTGGTAATGCCCTTAGACAGGCAAGGGCCAGCATTAATTTGGCCGACCTGGGCATCGCCGAGATCAGGACGAAGCGGGCCGTCACGGGCGGGATTATATTGGAAATCCCAGGCCCGGAGGGAGCCCCTAAGGCAGATCAGCTGGCTGAGAGGCTCCGGCAGCTTTTCGTGGCTACGGAGATTAAGGTAGCAAGACCGAAAAAGACGACGGAGATGCGGGTGGCGGGGTTGGATGACTCCGTCACCCAGCGGGACGTCGCTGCCGCCATTGTGACACAGGGAGGGTGTCAGGAGGGGGACATAAAGGTGGGCCCCATCCGCCGCTCGCCTACGGCGCTTGGTACGGCGTGGGTGCGGTGCCCCCTCACGGCGGCCCGAAGTTTGGCGGCTGCGGGAAAGCTGCGCGTGGGTTGGACCATGGCCCGTATCGATGTCCTGGCGCCTCGTCCCCTCCAGTGCTACCGCTGCTTGGAGACAGGGCACGTCCAGCAGCGGTGCACCGCGGCGGAAGATAGGAGGGGACGCTGCTATAATTGCGGCGCCACGGAGCATCGGGCGGCGGAGTGCCGCGCGTCTTCCCCAAAGTGTCCGCTGTGTGCGGACCTGGGGAGGCCATCAGGCCACCGACTGGGGGGACCGGGCTGTGCCCCGCCCTCCAAGGGCCGACGCCGCGGAAGGGCACGCTCAGCGATGCCAGCGGGGCAGGTGGAGCGCGGCGGGGACACCGCTAATGCCGCCCCTCCGACGTCCTCCGAAGTCCCCGCCGGGGCAGGGAAGGAAAAGGTGGTCGCTGCAGAGGAGGCTGGGTCATCTGCAGCGCCACAGACCTATTCAAGGTCCGGTAAGAACGGCCTGGAGGAGGCCATGGAAACGGTGTAGAAATGGCTACCCTCCTCCAGGCCAATTTGAAGCGCTCCCGCAGGGCTCAGGACCTGTTTGTCCATACCATGCGGGAGCGATCAATAGGACTGTCCGTCGCCGCCGAGCCGTACAATATCCCCGACCTCCCAGACTGGGTCGGGAGTCGGTGCGGCTTGGTGGCTATTACATGGAACTGGCCGCCCGCATCTCCTCCAGTTAACGTCTTAGCGACGGGGGAGGGTTGCGTGGCGGTTCAGTGGGGAAGTGTCGCGGTGGTGGGATGCTATGTGTCGCCCAACTGTGACCTCGCTTCTTATGAGTCATACCTGGGCGGGGTAACCGCATGCATCGGTCAGTGCATGCCCCGCCCGGTAATTGTCCTGGGGGACTTTAATGCCCATGCTACGGCATGGGGCAGCCCCAGGACTAGCCGTAGGGGCGAGGTCCTAATGGATTGGGCGGCCGGGCTGGACCTTCGGTTGGTTAACCGGGGTCGGCAGCACACGTTCGTTGGGCCGCAGGGGGTGTCCATCATAGACCTGACGTGGGCAACCCCCTCCGGCCAGCAGCGTGTGTCTGGGTGGAGAGTGGCAACAGAAGTGGCGACCCTCAGCGATCACCTCTATATAACAATGGAGGTGAGGGTCGCCGCTGCTACCTCCACCCGGAGGGATGGGCCCCGGTGCCACGGGGGCCGGCGGGCCCGCCCGCCACCGCGATGGTCCATTAAAAAGCTGAATTGCAGCCTCTTGGAGGCGGCCGCTCATGCGGCGGCCTGGCCGGAGACACCGGCTGGGCCGGTCGGCGACGTCGAGGGAGAAATGGCCTGGCTCAGCAGGGCTACAAAGGCGGTGTGTGACACCGCCATGCCCAGAGCCGGGCCACCCTCGCGTCCGGGCGCGGCGTACTGGTGGTCGCGAGAAATGGATGAGTTGCGCGTGGCGTACGTCCGCTCGCGGCGCCGGTACACCCGCGCCCGCCGACGTCGGCAGGCCGAACCCGAGCAGGTGGCGCGCTTGTATGAGGTGTATAGCGCGATGCGCAGAACACTCCAGCGCGCCATCCGGGACGCCAAAGCCCGGGCATGGGAGGAGCTCCTCGTGGAATTAAACAGGGTTCCGTGGGGGCGCCCATATAAACTCGTGATGGGTAAGTTACGAGCATGGGCGCCACCCATAACGGAAACCCTAGATCCCCCACTCCTGGAGCGGGTGGTTCGGACCCTGTTTCCCGGGATAGACCGGGAGCAGGAGACCGCCCGCTCGGAAACCTCGGAGCCACCCGTTGAGTGGTCCGAGATGGAGATGGGGGTAACACACGAGGAGTTGGCCGGGGCGCTGCGCCGTCGCGGGTCACGCAACGTTGCGCCGGGCCCGGACGGTGTCCCCTGCCGCGTATTGGCCCGGGCAATGGGCGTCCTAAGCTCGAGGTTCGTGCGACTGCTGAGCGGCTGCCTCCGCATGGGGGAGTTCCCCCTCGCATGGAAACAGGCGCGGATGGTCCTCCTAAGAAAGGATGGACGGCCCGCGGACACGCCTTCGGCATATAGGCCGGTGTGCTTGCTCGACGAGGCGGGAAAGCTTTTTGAGACAATCATAGCTGCCCGCCTCTCGAGCCACCTGTCGACGGTGGGACCGGGATTGGCCTCCAGCCAGTTTGGCTTCCGGGAGGGACTTTCGACCGTGGACGCAGTCATGCGCGTCAGGTCCCTCTCGGAGGAGGCCGTCTCCAGGGATGGGGTGGCGTTGGCGGTATCATTGGATATCGTCAACGCCTTTAACACCCTTCCCTGGAGCAGGGTACTGGGGGCGCTCCGTTATATGCGAGTGCCCCCGTACCTGAGACGGATTATTCGGTCCTACCTAAACGACAGGTGGATACAATACACCGGCCGGGATGGAAAACTTTGCCGAAGGAGGGTCGTGCGCGGTGTTCCGCAGGGGTCCGTGTTGGGTCCCCTGCTTTGGGTCATCGCGTACGACCACGTGCTGCGGGCCCGCCTCCCCGCCGATGTCGGGCTGACGTGTTACGCGGACGACACGTTGGTGCTGGTCGGCGGGGTGGGCTATGGGAGGGCCATCCGCCTTGCTGAGATGGCGGTGGCTGTCGCTGTCGCGGCGATCGGTGAGTCGGGCCTTGAGGTAGCGCCCCACAAATGCGAGGCCATGTGGTTTTATGACCGGCCTCGCCGTGGGGCGCCCCCGCCCGGCTTGCGGATCAGAGTAGGTGATGCCTTCGTCGAGGTGAAGGAACAGATGAAATATCTGGGCCTGACCCTCGACAGCCAATGGCGCTTCGTCGAACATTTCGACCGCTTGGCCCCCCGTGTGGAGAGAGCGTCGGCCGCATTAGGCCGCCTCCTCCCCAATTTAGGGGGGCCTGAGGAAGGTGTTCGCCGCCTCTACGTCGGGGTGGTGCGGTCAATGATCCTCTACGGGGCCCCTGTCTGGGCCCCGGACCTGATGGCCAGCAAACGCAGCATCGCGATGCTGCGACGCCTTTACCGGCGGCTGGCCATCAGAGTCATTAGGGGGTACCGCACCATCTCCTACGAGGCGGCGACGGCCCTGGCTGGTCTTCCTCCCCTGGAGCTCCTAGCGCAGCAACACCGGACGATATACGTCCGGCTGCGGGAGCTTCGGGACAGTGGGAGGCCACCAGAGGCAGAAGCGGTCGAACGGACGAGGCGTCTTGCCCGGCGTGCCCTACACATTGAGTGGACCCGCCAGCTGCAGGCTGGCGCTGCCGCCAAAAGGGCCGTCGGGGCTGTCCTGCCACATTTCGAAAAGTGGCGGGACAGAGCATACGGAAGGCTCACCTACAGAATGACGCAGGTGCTCTCCGGACATGGCTGTTTCGGGGAGTACCTGTGTCGAATTGGGAAGGAAGCGACAGCGACATGCCACCATTGTGGGGAGGAACAGGACACGGCGCAGCACACGCTGGAAGTCTGCCCGGCGTGGGCAGCAGAGCGCCGTGTCCTGAAACAGGGGGTGGGACACGACCTCTCGCTGGAAGCCGTAGTTGCAGCTATGGTGACTGGCGAGAGGCCGTGGAAAGCAATGGCCTCCTTCTGCGAGCATGTGATGCTGCAGAAGGAGGCCGCGGAGCGGGATAGGGAGCGGCACTCCCATCCCGCCCGCAGGGGAAGGGCCAGGGCCGGGCCACGGGCGAGACAATGGTCTCCGCCCGCCCCGGCGCAGTAAAGCCCCTGGACACGGGTCACGGGGAGGGGAGCAATGGCCCGACGCCGGCCCGACCCACTGACGGGGCCTCAGGCCCCCGAGGGTCTGGTTGGCTGCGGGTCATTGCGGGGTCGCAGGCGGCTTGGGTCGGGGGCCCAAGTCGCCATTGCACAGCGACCCTGGGGGGGCGGCGACATGTAGTGTGGCCACTACATGTCGCTGAAGTTAGATGTGCCGCAAGGGACGGGGGGTATGACCCCTCCCGGGATGCGCTTCGGCACGGCTAGGGGGGTACTGGAAGTGTTCTTTGGAGTTCCCAGTGCCCCCCGAAACGCCTTAGGTAGGCCACCGTGGAGTTTTAGTCGGTAAAAGTCCGACACTACCCCGAGCCCTCCCCAAGGGTTCGGGGTGTCCTATGAGGATTTCTCCACGTAAAAAAAAAAAAAAAAAAAAAAAAAAAAAGAGCGTCGCTGCACCAGATTTAATAGTTAGGGCCTTAGATGTCAACGCCCGAAGCATAGAATACAAAATAAATAGAACAGTTTTTCCATTGTATAAAACGAATAATTGCAACCAGTGTGAAAGTTATGGTCATTTCTACGTTCCGGGCAACCTAGGCTTAACTCCAGGGCGTTGCTCCACCAGATCGATTAGTTAGGGACTTTGAGTACAACGCCCGCAGCATAAAATACAATATAAATACAACAGCTTTTCCATCGTATATAATGTATATTTGCAAAGAATGTGAAAGCAAAGGTCGTTTCTACGTTCCGGGCAACCTAGGCTTAACTGTAGGGCGTTGCTCCACCAGATCGAATAGTTAGGGCCTTAGAAGTCAATGCCAGAAGCATAAAATACAATATAAATACAACAGTTTTTCCACTGTATAATATGAATAATTGTAAACAGTGTGGATGTATTAGTCATTTCTGCGTTCCGGGCAACCTAGGCTTCACTCTAGGGCGTTGCTCCACCAGATCGAATAGCTACGGACTTAGAATTCAACGCCAGAAGAATAAAACACAACATAAGAACAACAGTTTTACCATCGTATAAAATGAATAATCGCAAACAGTGTGAAGGTAATGGTCATTTCTACGTTCCGGGCAACCTAGGCTTCGCTCTAGGTCCCTGCACCACCAGATCGAATAGCTAGGGACTTAGAAGTCAGCGCCGGTAGCATAAAATACAATAAAAATGCAACAGTTTTTCCATCTTATAACAGGAATAACTGCAACCAGTGTGAAAGTACTGGTCATTTCTGTGTTCCGGATAACCTAGGCATCACTCTAGGGCGCTGCTCCACAAGATCGAATAGCTCAGGACTTAGAATTCAACGCCAGAAGAATAAAATACAACATGAGTACAACAGTTTTTCGATCGTATAAAATGTATAATTGCAAGTAGTGTTAAGGTAATGGTCATTTCTACGTTCCGGGCAACCTAGGCTTCACTCAAGAGCGTTGCTCCACCAGATCGAATAGTTACGGCCTTAGAAGTCAACGCGCGAAGCATATACTACAAAATAAATAGAACAGTTTTTCCATTGTATAAAACGAATAATTGCAACCAGTGTGAAAGTTATGGTCATTTCTACGTTCCGGGCAACCTAGGCTTCACTCTAGGGCGTTGTTCCACCATATCGAATTGTTATGATCTAAGAAGTCAACGCCAGAAGCATAAAATACAATATAAATACAACAGCTTTTCCATCGTATATAGTGTATTTTTGCAAACAGTGTGAAAGTAAAGGTCATTTCTAGGTTCCGGGCAACTGGGCTTAACTGTAGGGCGTTGCTCCACCAGATCGAATAGCTAGGGCCTAAGAAGTCAATGCCAGAAGCATAAAATACAATATAAATACAACAGTTTTTCCACTGTATAATATGAATAATTGTAAACAGTGTGGATGTATTAGTCATTTCTGCGTTCCGGGCAACCTAGGCTTCACTCTAGGGCGTTGCTCCACCAGATCGAATAGCTACGGACTTAGAATTCAACGCCAGAAGAATAAAACACAACATAAGAACAACAGTTTTACCATCGTATAAAATGAATAATCGCAAACAGTGTGAAGGTAATGGTCATTTCTATGTTCCGGGCAACCTAGGCTTCGCTCTAGGTCCCTGCACCACCAGATCGAATAGCTAGGGACTTAGAAGTCAGCGCCGGTAGCATAAAATACAATAAAAATGCAACAGTTTTTCCATCTTATAACAGGAATAACTGCAACCAGTGTGAAAGTACTGGTCATTTCTGTGTTCCGGATAACCTAGGCATCACTCTAGGGCGCTGCTCCACAAGATCGAATAGCTCAGGACTTAGAATTCAACGCCAGAAGAATAAAATACAACATGAGTACAACAGTTTTTCGATCGTATAAAATGTATAATTGCAAGTAGTGTTAAGGTAATGGTCATTTCTACGTTCCGGGCAACCTAGGCTTCACTCAAGAGCGTTGCTCCACCAGATCGAATAGTTACGGCCTTAGAAGTCAACGCGCGAAGCATATACTACAAAATAAATAGAACAGTTTTTCCATTGTATAAAACGAATAATTGCAACCAGTGTGAAAGTTATGGTCATTTCTACGTTCCGGGCAACCTAGGCTTCACTCTAGGGCGTTGTTCCACCATATCGAATTGTTATGATCTAAGAAGTCAACGCCAGAAGCATAAAATACAATATAAATACAACAGCTTTTCCATCGTATATAGTGTATTTTTGCAAACAGTGTGAAAGTAAAGGTCATTTCTAGGTTCCGGGCAACTGGGCTTAACTGTAGGGCGTTGCTCCACCAGATCGAATAGCTAGGGCCTAAGAAGTCAACGCCAGAATCATAATAAACAATATAAATACAACAGTTTTTCCCTTGTATAACAGGAATAATTGCAACCAGTGTGAAAGTTATGGTCATTTCTACGTTCCGGGCAACCTAGGCTTCACTCTAGGGCGTTCCTCCACCACATCGAATAGTTAGGGCGTTAGAAGTCAATGCCAGAAGCATAAAATACAATAAAAATGCAACAGTTTTTCCATCGTATAACAGGAATAACTGCAGCCAGTGTGAAAGTACTGGTCATTCCTATGTTCCCGGTAACCTAGGCTTCACTCTAGGGCCTTGCACCACCAGATCGAATAGCTAGGGACTTAGAAGTCAACGCCAGAAGCATAAAATACAATAAAAATGCAACAGTTTTTCCGCCGTATAACAGGAATAATTGCAACCAGCGTGAAAGTACAGGTCATTTCTACGTTCCGGGCAACCTAGGTATCGCTGTAGAGCGTTGCACCACCAGATCGAATAGCTATGGACTTAGAAGTCAACTCCAGAAGCATAAAATACAATATAAATACAACAGCTTTTCCATCGTATAAAATGAATGATTGCAAACAGTGTGAAAGTTATGGTCATTTCTACGTTCCGGTCAACCTAGGCTTAACTCCAGGGCGCTGCTCCACCAGATCGAATAGTTAGGGACATTGATTACGACGCCAGAAGCATAAAATACAATAATAATGCAACAGTTTTTCCATCGTATAACAGGAATAACTGCAGCCAGTGTGAAAGTACTGGTCATTCCTATGTCCCTGGTAACCTAGGCTTCACTCTAGGGCGTTGTTCCACCATATCGAATTGTTATGATCTAAGAAGTCAACGCCAGAAGCATAAAATACAATATAAATACAACAGCTTTTCCATCGTATATAGTGTATATTAGCAAACAGTGTGAAAGTAAAGGTCATTTCTAGGTTCCGGGCAACTGGGCTTAACTGTAGGGCGTTGCTCCACCAGATCGAATAGCTAGGGCCTAAGAAGTCAACGCCAGAATCATAATAAACAATATAAATACAACAGTTTTTCCCTTGTATAGCAGGAATAATTGCAACCAGTGTGAAAGTTATGGTCATTTCTACGTTCCGAGCAACCTAGGCTTCATCGTAGGGCGTTGCTCCACCAGATCGAATAGCTAGGGACTTAGAATTCAGCGCCAGAAGAATATAATACAACATATGTACAACAGTTTTTCCATCGTATAAAATGTATAATTGCAGACAGTGTGAAGGTAATGGTCATTTCTACGTTCTGGGCAACCTAGGCTTCACTCTAGAGCGATGCTCCACCAGATCGAATAGTTAGGGCCTTAGATGTCAAGGCCCGCTGCATAAAATACAATATAAATACAACAGCTTTTCCATCGTATATAATGTATATTTGCAAAGAATGTGAAAGCAAAGGTCGTTTCTACGTTCCGGGCAACCTAGGCTTAACTGTAGGGCGTTGCTCCACCAGATCGAATAGTTAGGGCCTTAGAAGTCAACTCCAGAAGCATAAAATACAATATAAATGCAACAGCTTTTCCACCGTATAAAACGAATGATTGCAAACAGTGTGAAAGTTATGGTCATTTCTACGTTCCGGACACCTAGGCTTAACTGTAGGGCGTTGCTCCACCAGATAGCATAGCTAGGAACTTAGAATTTAACGCCAGAAGCATAAAATACAATAAAAATGCAACAGTTTTTCCATAGTATAACAGGAGTAATTGCAACAAGTGTGAAAGTACAGGTCATTTCTACGTTCCGGGCAACCTAGGCTTCGCTCTAGGGCCTTGCTCCACCAGATCGAATAGCTAGGGACTTAGAAGTCAACGCCAGAGGCATAAAATACAATAAAAATGCAACAGTTTTTCCATCGTATAACAGGAATAACTGCAGCCAGTGTGAAAGTACTGGTCATTCCTATGTTCCCGGTAACCTAGGCTTCACTCTAGGGCCTTGCACCACCAGATCGAATAGCTAGGGACTTAGAAGTCAACGCCAGAAGCATAAAATACATTAAAAATACAACAGTTTTTCCATCGTATAAAAGGAATAATTGCAACCAGTGTGAAAGTAATGGTCATTTCTACGTTCCGGGGAACCTAGGTTTCACTCTTGGGCGTTGCTCCACCACACCGAATAGCTACGGCCTTAGAAGTCAACTCCAGAAGCATAAAATACAATATAAATACAACAGCTTTTCCATCGTATAAAATGAATGATTGCAAGCAGTGTGAAAGTTATGGTCATTTCTACGTTCCGGGCAAGCTAGGCTTCACTGTAGGGCGATCCTCCACCACACCGAATAGCTACGGCCTTAGAAGTCAACTCCAGAAGCATAAAATACAATATAAATACAACAGCTTTTCCATCGTATAAAATGAATGATTGCAAGCAGTGTGAAAGTTATGGTCGTTTCTACGTTCCGGGTAACCTAGGCTTCACTCTAGGGCGTAACTCCACCAGATCGAATAGCTATGGACTTAGAATTCAACGCCAGAAGAATAAAATACAACATAGGTACCACAGTTTTTCCATCGTATAAAATGTATAATTGCAAGCAGTGTGAAGGTAATGGTCATTTCTACGTTCCGGGCAACCTAGGCTTCACTCTAGAGCGTCGCTGCACCAGATTTAATAGTTAGGGCCTTAGATGTCAACGCCCGAAGCATAAAATACCAAATAAATAGAACAGTTTTTCCATTGTATAAAACGAATAATTGCAACCAGTGTGAAAGTTATGGCCATTTCTACGTTCCGGGCAACCTAGGCTTAACTGTAGGGCGTTGCTCTACCAGATCGAATAGTTAGGGCCTTAGAAGTCAATGCCAGAAGCATAAAATACAATATAAATACAACAGTTTTTCCACTGTATAATATGAATAATTGTAAACAGTGTGGATGTATTAGTCATTTCTGCGTTCCGGGCAACCTAGGCTTCACTCTAGGGCGTTGCTCCACCAGATCGAATGGCTACGGGCTTAGAATTCAACGCCAGAAGAATAAAACACAACATAAGAACAACAGTTTTACCATCGTATAAAATGAATAATCGCAAACAGTGTGAAGGTAATGGTCATTTCTACGTTCCGGGCAACCTAGGCTTGACTCTAGGGCGTTGCTCCACCAGATCGAATAGCTAGGGACTTAGAATTCAACGCCAGTAGAATAAAATACAACATAAGTACAACAGTTTTACCATCGTATAAAATGAACAATCGCAAACAGTTTGAAGGTAATGGTCATTTTTACGTTCCGGGCAACCTAGGCTTCACTCTAGAGCGTTGCTTCACCAGATCGAATAGCTAGGGCCTTAGACGTCAACGCCCGAAGCATAAAATACAAAATAAATAGAACAGTTTTTCCATTGTATAAAACGAATAATTGCAACCAGTGTGAAAGTTATGGTCATTTCTACGTTGCGGGCGACCTAGGCTTCACTCTAGGGCGTTGTTGCACCAGATCGGATAGTTAGGGCCTAAGTAGCCAACGGCAGATGCATAAAATACAATATAAATACAACAGCTTTTCCGTCGTATATAATGTATATATGCAAAGAGTGTGAAAGCAAAGGTCATTTCTACGTTCCGGGCAACCTTTGCTTAACTGTAGGGCGTTGCTCCACCAGATCGCATAGCTAGGGACTTAGAATTTAACGCCAGAAGCATAAAATACTATAAAAATGCAACAGTTTTTCTATAGTATAACAGGAATAATTGCAACCAGTGTTAAAGTTATGGCCATTTCAACGTTCCGGGCAACCTAGTCTTCGCTCTATGGCCTTGCACTACCAGATCGAATAGCTAGAGACTTAGAAGTCAGCGCCAGTAGCATAAAATACAATAAAAATGCAACAGTTTTTCCATCCTATAACAGGAATAACTGCAACCAGTGTGAAAGTACTGGTCATTTCTACGTTCCGGGGAACCTAAGCTTCACTCTAGGGCGTTGCTCCACCAGATCGAATAGCTACGGCCTTAGAAGTCAACTCCAGAAGCATAAAATACAATATAAATACAACAGCTTTTCCATCGTATAAAATGAATGATTGCAAGCAGTGTGAAAGTTATGGTCATTTCTACGTTCCGGGCGACATAGGCTTCACTCTAGGGCGTTGTTGACCAAGATCGAATAGTTAGTGTCTAAGTAGCCAACGCCAGATGCATCAAATACAATATAAATACAACAGCATTTCCATCGTATATAATGTATATTTGCAAAGAGTGTGAAAGCAAAGGTCATTTCTACGTTCCGGGCAACCTTTGCTTAACTGTAGGGCGTTGCTCCACCAGATCGCATAGTTAGGGACTTAGAATTTAACGCCAGAAGCATAAGATACTATAAAAATGAAACAGTTTTTCTATAGTATAACAGGAATAATTGCAACCAGTGTTAAAGTTATGGTCATATCTACGTTCCGGGCAACCTAGGCTTAACTCCAGGGCGTTGCTCCACCAGATCGAATAGATACGGACTTTGAATACGACGCCAGAAGCATAAAATATAACAAAAATGCAACAGTTTTTCCATCCTATAACAGGAATAACTGCAACCAGTGTGAAAGTACTGGTCATTTCTACGTTCCGGCAACCTAGGCTTCACTCTACGGCCTTGCTCCACCAGATCGAATAGTGAGGGCCTTAGAAGTCAACACCACAAGCATAAAATAAAATAAAAATACAACAGTTATTCCATCGTATAACAGGAATACTTACAACCAGTGTGATAGTAATGGGCATTTCTACGTTCCGTGCAACCTAGGCTTCATTCTAGGGCATTGTTCCACCAGATCGAACAGTTAGGGCCTAAGAAGTCAACGCCGGAAGCACAAAATACAATATAAATACAATAGTTTTTCCATCGTCTAAAACGAATAATTGCGCGAGTGTGAACGGTATGGTCATTTCTACGTTCCGGGAAACCTAGGCTTCACTCTAGGGCGTTGCTCCACCACATCGAATAGCTAGGGCCTTAGAAGTCAGCGCCCGAAACATAAAATACAATAGAAATACAACAGCTATTCCATCGTATAACAGGAATAACTACAAGCACTGTGAAAGTAATGGGTATTTCTACGTTCCGTGCAACCTAGGCTTCACTCTAGGGCGTTGGACCACCAGGTCGAATAGTCAGGGCCTTAGAAGACAACTCCAGACGCATAAAATACAATATAAATAAAACAGATTTTCCACGGTATAAAACGAATAATTGCAAGCAGTATGAAAATTATGGTCATTTCTACGTTCCGGGCAACCTAGGCTTCACCATAGGGCGTTGCTCCACCAGATCCAATACTTAGGACCTAAGAAGTCAACGCCAGAAGCACAAAATAAAATAGAAATACAACAGCTATTCCATCGTATAACAGGAATAATTACAAGCAGTGTGAAAGTAATGGGTATTTCTACGTTCCGTGCAACCTAGGCTTCACTCTAGGGCGTTGGACCACCAGGTCGAATAGTTAGGGCCTTAGAAAACAACCCCAGACGCATAAAATACAATATAAATAAAACAGTTTTTCCACGGTATAAAGCGAATAATTGCAACCAGTATGAAAATTATGGTCATTTCTACGTTCCGGGCAACCTAGGCTTCACCATAGGGCGTTGCTCCACCAGATCCAATACTTAGGACCTAAGAAGTCAACGCCAGAAGCATAAAATACAAAATAGATACAACAGTTTTTCCATCATATAACAGGAATAATTGCAACTAGTGTGAAAGTGATGGTCATTTCTACGTTCCGGGCAACCTAGGCTTCACTCTAGAGCGTTGTTCCTCCAGATAGAATAGCTAGGGCCTAAGAAGTCTACAGCAGAAGCATAAAATACAATATAAATACAACAGTTTTTCCATCGTATAACAGGAATAATTGCAACCAGTGTGAAAGTGATGGTCATTTCTACGTTCCGGGCAACCTAGGCATCAGTCTAGGGCGTGGTTCCCCCATATCGAATAGTTTGGGCCTAAGAGGACTACGCCAGAAGCATATAATACAATATAAATACCACAGTTTTTCCATCGTATAACAGGAATAATTGCAACCAGTGTGAAAGTGATGGTCATTTCTACGTTCCGCGCAACCTAGGCATCAGTCCAGGGCGTGGTTCCCCCATGTCGAATAGTTTGGGCCTAAGAAGCCTACGCCAGAAGCATATAATACAATATAAATACCACAGTTTTTCCATCGTATAACAGGAATAATTGCAACCAGAGTGAAGGTGATGGGCATTTCTACGTTCCGGGCAACCTAGGCTTCACTCTAGGTCGTTGCTCCGCCAGATCGAATAGCTAGGGACTTAGAAGTCAACGCCAGAAGCATAAAATAAAATAAAAATACAACAGTTTTTCCATCGTATAACATGAATACTTGCAACCAGTATGAATGTTATGGTCATTTCTACGTTCTGGGCAACCTAGGCTTCACTCTAGGGCGTTGGTCCACCAGATCCAACAGTTAGGGCCTAAGAAGTCAACGCCAGGAGCACCAAATACAAAATAAATACAACAGTTTTTCCATCGTATAAAACGAAAAATTGCAACCAGTGTGAAAGTAATGGTCATTACAACGATCCGGGCGACCTAGACATCACTCTAGGGCGTTGTTCCACCAGAGCGAATAGTTAGGGCCTAAGAAGTCAACGCCTGAAGCATAAAATAGAATATAAATACAACAGCTTTTCCATCGTATAAAACGAATAATTGCAACCAGTATGAAAGTTACGGTCATTTCAACGTTCCGGGCAACCTAGGCTTCACCCTAGGGCGTTGCTCCACCAGATTGAATAGTTAGGGCCTAAGAAGTCAACGCCAGAAGCATAAAATACAATATAAATACAACAGCTTTTCCATCGTATATAATGTATATTTGCAAACAGTCTGAAGGTACTGGTCATTTCTACGTTCTGGCAACCTAGGCTTCACTCCAGGGCGTTGCTCCACCAGATCGAATAGCTAGTGCCTTAGAAGTCAACGACCGAAACATAAAATACAATTAAAACACAACAGTTTTCCATCGTATAACGGGAATGATTGCAACAAATGTGAACGTGATGGTCATTTCCACGTTCCGGGCAACCTAGGTTTTGCTCTAGGGCGTTGCTTCACAACATCGAATAGTTAGGGCCTTAGAAGACAACGCCTGAAGCATAAAATACAATAAAAATACATCATTTTTTTCATCGTATAAAAGGAATAATTGCAACCAGTCTGAAAGATATGGTCATTTCTACGTTCCGGGCAACCTAGGCTTCACCCTAGGGGGTTGCTCCACCAGATTGAATAGCTAGGGCCTTAGAAGTCAACGCCAGAAGCATAAAATAAAATAAAAATAGAGCAGTTATTCCATCGTATAACAGGAATAATTACAACCAGTGTGAAAGTGATGATCATTTCTACGTTCCGGGCAACCTAGGCATCACTCTAGGGCGTTGTTCCACCAGATCGCATCGTTAGGGCCTAAGAAGTCAACGCCAGAAGCATAAAATGCGATATATGTACAACGGTTTTTCCATCGTATAAAACGAATAATTGCAACCAGTGTGAAAGTAATGGTCATTTCTACGTTGCAGGCATCCTAGACTTAACTCTGAGGCATTGCTCCACCAGATCCAATACATAGGGTCTTAGAAGTCAACGCCAGAAGCATAAAGTACAATCAAAATCCAACAGTTTGTCAGTCGTATAACAGGAATAATTGCAACAAACGTGAAGGTAACGGTTATTTCTACGTTCCTGGCGTCCTAGACTTAAATCTGAGGCATTGCTCCACCCGACCGAATACATAGGGCCTTAGAAGTCAACGCCAGAAGTATAGAGTACAATCAAAATCCAACAGTTTGTCCATCGTATAGCATGAATAATTGCAACCAGAATGAAAGTAATGGTCATTTCTGCGTTCCGGGCCACATAGGCTTCACTCTTTGACGTTGCCCCACCAGATCGAATAGCTAGGACCTTAGAAGTCAAAGCCAGACGCAGAAAATACAATATAAATACAACAGTTTTTCCATCGTATAAATCGAAGAATTGGAATCCGTATGAAAATTATGGTCATTTCTACGTTCCGGGCAACCTAGGCTTCACCCTAGGGCGTTGCTCCACCAGATCCAATAGTTAGGACATAAGAAGTCAACGCCAGAAGCATAAAATACAAAATAGATACAACAGATTTTCCATCATATAACAGGAATAATTGCAACCAGTGTGAAGGTGATGGTCACTTCTACGTTCCGGGCAACCTCGGCTTCAGTCTAGGGCGTTGTTCCCCCAGTTCGAATAGTTAGGGCCTAAGAAGCCTACGCAAGAAGCATAAAATACAATATAAATACAACAGTTTTTCCATCGCATAGCAGGAATAATAGCAACCAGTGTGAAGGTGATGGTCATTTCTAAGTTCCGGGCTACCGAGGCTTCACTCTAGAGCGTTGCTTCACCAGATCGAATAGCCAGGGCCTTAGAAGTCAACGCCAGAGGCACAAAATAAAATAGAAATACAACAGCTATTCCATCGTATAACAGGAATAATTAAAAGCAGTGTGAAAGTAATGGGCATTTCTACGTTCCGTGCAACCTAGGCTTCACTCTAGGGCGTTGGACCACCAGGCCGAATAGTTAGGGCCTTAGAAAACAACTCCAGACGCATAAAATACAATATAAATAAAACAGTTTTTCCACGGTATAAAACGAATAATTGCAACCAGTATGAAAATTATGGTCATTTCTACGTTCCGAGCAACCTAGGCTTCACCATAGGGCGTTGCTCCACCAGATCCAGTACTTAGGACCTAAGAAGTCAAAGCCAGAAGCATAAAATACAAAATAGATACAACAGTTTTTCCATCATATAACAGGAATGATTGCAACTAGTGTGAAAGTGATGGTCATTTCTACGTTCCGGGCAACCTAGGCTTCACTCTAGAGCGTCGTTCCTCCAGATCGAATAGCTAGGGCCTAAGAAGTCTACAGCAGAAGCATAAAATACAATAAAAATACAACAGTTTTTCCGTCGTATAACAGGAATAATTGCAACCAGTGTGAAAGTGATGGTCATTTCTACGTTCCGGGCAACCTAGGCATCTGTCTAGGGCGTGGTTCCCCCATATCGAATAGTTTGGGCCTAAGAAGCCTACGCCAGAAGCATATAATACAATATAAATACCACAGCTTTTCCATCGTGTAACAGGAATAATTGCAACCAGAGTGAAGGTGATGGTCATTTCTACGTTCCGGGCAACCTAGGCTTCACTCTAGGTCGTTGCTCCGCCAGATCGAATAGCTAGGGACTTAGAAGTCAACGCCAGAAGCATAAAATACAACATAAGTACAACAGTTTTTCCATCGTATAAAACGAAAAATTGCAACCAGTGTGCATGTAATGGTCATTACAACGATCCGGGCGACCTAGACATCACTCTAGGGCGTTGTTCCACCAGAGCGAATAGTTAGGGCCTAAGAAGCGTACGACAGAATCATAAAATACAATATAAATACAACAGTTTTTCCATCGCATAACAGGAATAATAGCAACCAGTGTGAAGGTGATGGTCATTTCTAAGTTCCGGGCAACCGAGGCTTCACTCTAGGGCGTTGATCCACCAGATCGAATAGTTAGGGCCTTAGAAGTCAATGCTAGATGCATAAAATACAATAAAAACACAACAGTTTTTCCATCGTATAACGGGAACAATTGCAACAAATGTGAAAGTGATGGTCATTTCCACGTTCCGGGCAACCTAGGCTTCACTCCAGAGCGTTGCTCCACCAGATCGATTAGCTAGGGCCTTAGAAGGCAACGCCCGAAACAAAAATACAATAAAAATACAACAGTTTTTCCATCGTATAACGGGAATAATTGCAACAAATGTGAACATGATGGTCATTTCCACGATCCAGGCAACCTATTCTTCACTCTAGGGCGTTCCTCCACCAGATCCAATAGTTAGGGCCTAAGAAGTCAACGACAGAAGCATAAAATACAAAAAAGATACAACAGCTTTTCCATCGTATAACAGGAATAATTGCAGCCAGAGTGAAGGTGCTGGTCATTTCTACGTTCCGGGCAACCCTGGCTTCACCCTAGGGCGTTGCTCCACAAGATCGAATAGCTAGGGCCTTAGAAGTCAACGCCAGAAGCATAAACTAAAATAATAATAGTCTAGTTATTCCATCGTATAACAGGAATAATTACAACCACTGTGAAAGAAATGGGCATTTCTACGTTCCGTGCAACCTAGACTTCACTCTAGGGCGTTGCTCCACCAGGTCGAATAGTTGGGGCCTTTGAAAACAACTCCAGGCGCATAAAATACAACAAAAATACGACCGTTTTACCATCGTATAACTGGCACAGTTGCAACCAGTGTGAAAGATATGGTCATTTCTACATTCAGGGCAACCTAGGCTCCACTCTAGGGCGTTGCTCCACCAGATCGAATAGTTAGGGCCTAAGAAGTCAACGCCAGAAGCATATAAATACGATATATGTACCACAGTTTTTCCATCTTATAAAACGAATAATTGAAACCAGTGTGAAAGCAATGGCCATTTCTACGTTCCGGGGATCCTAGACTTAACTCCGAGGCATTGCACCACCAGATCGAAATATAGGGCCTTAGAAGTCAACGCCAGAAGCATAGAGTACAACAAAAATCCAACAGTTTGTTCACTGTATAACAGGAATAATAGCAACCAGTGTGAAGGTAATGGTCATTTCTACGTTCCGGGCAACCTAGGCTTCACCCTAGGGCGTTGCTCCAGCAGATCCAATAGTTAGGACCTCAGAAGTCAACGCCAGGAGCATAAAATACAATAAAAATACCACAGTTTTTCCATCGTATAACAGGAATAATTGGAACCAGAGTGAAGGTGATGGTCATTTCTAAGTTCCGGGCAACCTAGGCTTCACTCTAGAGCGCTGCTTCACCAGATCGAATAGCTACGGCCTTAGAGGTCAATGCCAGAGGCATAAAATACAATAAAAATACAACAGGTTTACCAACGTACAACTGGCATAATTGCAACCAGTGTGAAAGATATGGTCAGTACTACGTTCCGGGCAACCTAGGCTCCACTCTAGGGCGTTGGTCCACCACAACCAATAGTTAGGGCTTAAGACGTCTATGCCAGAAGCACCAAATACAAAACAGATACAACGGTTTTTCCCTTCTATAACAGGAATAATTGCAACCAGTGTGAAAGCTATGGTCATTTCTACGTTCCGGACAACCTAGGCTTCACTCTAGGGCGTGGTTCCCCCATATCGAATAGTTAGGGCCTAAGAAGCCTACGCCAGAAGCATAAAATACAATATAAATATCACAGTTTTTCCATCGTATAACAGGAATAATTACAACCAGTGTGAAAGTAATGGTCATTTCTGCGTTCCGGGCCCCATAGGCTTCACTCTTGGACGTTGCCCCACCAGATCGAATAGCTAGGACCTTAGAAGTCAAAGCCAGACGCAGAAAATACAATATAAATAAAACAGTTTTTCCACGTTATAAAACGAATAATTGCAACCAGTATGAAAATTATGGTCATTTCTACGTTCCGGGCAACCTAGGCTTCACCATAGGGCGTTGCTCCATCAGATCCAATACGTAGGACCTAAGAAGTCAACGCCAGAAGCATAAAATACAAAATAGATACAACAGTTTTTCCATCATATAACAGGAATAATTGCAACTAGTGTGAAAGTGATGGTCATTTCTACGTTCCGGACAACCTAGGCTTCACTCTAGGGCGTGGTTCCCCCATATCGAATAGTTAGGGCCTAAGAAGCCTACGCCAGAAGCATAAAATACAATATAAATATCACAGTTTTTCCATCGTATAACAGGAATAATTACAACCAGTGTGAAAGTAATGGTCATTTCTGCGTTCCGGGCCCCATAGGCTTCACTCTTGGACGTTGCCCCACCAGATCGAATAGCTAGGACCTTAGAAGTCAAAGCCAGACGCAGAAAATACAATATAAATAAAACAGTTTTTCCACGTTATAAAACGAATAATTGCAACCAGTATGAAAATTATGGTCATTTCTACGTTCCGGGCAACCTAGGCTTCACCATAGGGCGTTGCTCCATCAGATCCAATACTTAGGACCTAAGAAGTCAACGCCAGAAGCATAAAATACAAAATAGATACAACAGTTTTTCCATCATATAACAGGAATAATTGCAACTAGTGTGAAAGTGATGGTCATTTCTACGTTCCGGGCAACCTAGGCTTCACTCTAGAGCGTCGTTCCTCCAGATCGAATAGCTAGGGCCTAAGAAGTCTACAGCAGAAGCATAAAATACAATAAAAATACAACAGTTTTTCCGTCGTATAACAGGAATAATTGCAACCAGTGTGAAAGTGATGGTCATTTCTACGTTCCGGGCAACCTAGGCATCTGTCTAGGGCGTGGTTCCCCCATATCGAATAGTTTGGGCCTAAGAAGCCTACGCCAGAAGCATATAATACAATATAAATACCACAGCATTTCCATCGTGTAACAGGAATAATTGCAACCAGAGTGAAGGTGATGGTCATTTCTACGTTCCGGGCAACCTAGGCTTCACTCTAGGTCGTTGCTCCGCCAGATCGAATAGCTAGGGACTTAGAAGTCAACGCCAGAAGCATAAAATACAACATAAGTACAACAGTTTTTCCATCGTATAAAACGAAAAATTGCAACCAGTGTGCATGTAATGGTCATTACAACGATCCGGGCGACCTAGACATCACACTAGGGCGTTGTTCCACCAGAGCGAATAGTTAGGGCCTAAGAAGTCAACGCCTGAAGCATAAAATAGAATATAAATACAACAGTTTTTCCATCGTATAAAACGAATAATTGCAACCAGTATGAAAGTTACTGTCATTTCTACGTTCCGGGCAACCTAGGCTTCACCCTAGGGCGTTGCTCCACCAGATTGAATAGTTAGGGCCTAAGAAGTCAACGACAGAAGCATAAAATACAATATAAATACAACAGCTTTTCCATCGTATATAATGTATATTTGCAAACAGTCTGAAGGTACTGGTCATTTCTACGCTCTGGCAACCTAGGCTTCACTCCAGGGCGCTGCTCCACCAGATCGAATAGCTAGTGCCTTAGAAGTCAACGACCGAAACATAAAATACAATAAAAATACAACAGTTTTCCATCGTATAACGGGAATAATTGCAACAAATGTGAACGTGATGGTCATTACCACGTTCCGGGCAACCTAGGTTTTGCTCTAGGGCGTTGTTTCACAACATCGAATAGTTAGGGCCTTAGAAGACAACGCCTGAAGCATAAAATACAATAAAAATACATCATTTTTTTCATCGTATAAAAGGAATAATTGCAACCAGTCTGAAAGATATGGTCATTTTTACGTTCCGGGCAACCTAGGCTTCACCCTAGGGGGTTGCTCCACCAGATCGAATAGCTAGGGCCTTAGAAGTCAACGCCAGAAGCATAAAATAAAATAAAAATAGAGCAGTTATTCCATCGTATAACAGGAATAATTACAACCAGTGTGAAAGTGATGATCATTTCTACGTTCCGGGCAACCTGGGCATCACTCTAGGGCGTCGTTCCACCAGATCGCATCGTTAGGGCCTAAGAAGTCAACGCCAGAAGCATAAAATGCGATATATGTACAACGGTTTTTCCATCGTATAAAACGAATAATTGCAACCAGTGTGAAAGTAATGGTCATTTCTACGTTGCAGGCATCCTAGACTTAACTCTGAGGCATTGCTCCACCAGATCCAATACATAGGGTCTTAGAAGTCAACGCCAGAAGCATAAAGTACAATCTAAATCCAACAGTTTGTCAGTCGTATAACAGGAATAATTGCAACAAACGTGAAGGTAACGGTCATTTCTACGTTCCTGGCGTCCTAGACTTAACTCAGAGGCATTGATCCACCAGACCGAATACATAGGGCCTTAGAAGTCAACGCCAGAAGTATAGAGTACAATCAAAATCCAACAGTTTGTCCATCGTATAGCATGAATAATTGCAACCAGAATGAAAGTAATGGTCATTTCTACGTTTCGGGCAACCTAGGCTTCACTCCAGGGCGTTGGTCGACCAGATCCAATAGTTAGGGCCTAAGAAGTCATCGACAGAAGCATAAAATACAATAAAGATACAACAGCTTTTCCATCGTATAACAGGAATAATTGCAGCCAGAGTGAAGCTGATGGTCATTTCTACGTTCCGGGCAACCTAGTCTTCACTCTAGGGCGTTGTTCCCCCAGTTCGAATAGTTAGGGCCTAAGAAGCCTACGACAGAATCATAAAATACAATATAAATACAACAGTTTTTCCATCGCATAACAGGAATAATAGCAACCAGTGTGAAGGTGATGGTCATTTCTAAGTTCCGGGCAACCGAGGCTTCACTCTAGGGCGTTGATCCACCAGATCGAATAGTTAGGGCCTTAGAAGTCAATGCTAGATGCATAAAATACAATAAAAACACAACAGTTTTTCCATCGTATAACGGGAACAATTGCAACAAATGTGAAAGTGATGGTCATTTCCACGTTCCGGGCAACCTAGGCTTCACTCTAGGGCGTTGATCCACCAGATCGAATAGCTAGGGCCTTAGAAGTCAATGCCAGATGCATAAAATACAATAAAAATACAACAGTTTTTCCATCGTATAACGGGAATAATTGCAACAAATGTGAAAGAGATGGTCATTTCCACGTTCCGGCAACCTAGGCTTCACTCTAGTCCGTTGGTCCACCAGATCCAATAGTTGGGGCCTAAGAAGTCATCGCCAGAAACATAAAATGCAATATAAATACAACAGCTTTTCCATCGTATATAATGTATATTTGCAAACAGTGTGAAAGTAATGGTCATTTCTACGTTCCGGGCAACCTAGGCTTCACTCCAGAGCGTTGCTCCACAAGATCGATTAGCTAGGGCCTTAGAAGGCAACGCCCGAAACAAAAATACAATAAAAATACAACAGTTTTTCCATCGTATAACGGGAATAATTGCAACAAATGTGAACATGATGGTCATTTCCACGATCCAGGCAACCTATTCTTCACTCTAGGGCGTTCCTCCACCAGATCCAATAGTTAGGGCCTAAGAAGTCAACGACAGAAGCATAAAATACAATAAAGATACAACAGCTTTTCCATCGTATAACAGGAATAATTGCAGCCAGAGTGAAGGTGCTGGTCATTTCAACGTTCCGGGCAACCCTGACTTCACCCTAGGGCGTTGCTCCACAAGATCGAATAGCTAGGGCCTTAGAAGTCAACGCCAGAAGCATAAACTAAAATAATAATAGTGCAGTTATTCCATCGTATAACAGGAATAATTACAACCACTGTGAAAGAAATGGGCATTTCTACGTTCCGTGCAACCTAGACTTCACTCTAGGGCGTTGCTCCACCAGGTCGAATAGTTGGGGCCTTTGAAAACAACTCCAGGCGCATAAAATACAATAAAAATACGACAGTTTTACCATCGTATAACTGGCACAGTTGCAACCAGTGTGAAAGATATGGTCATTTCTACGTTCCGGGCAACCTAGGCTTCACCCTAGGGCGTTGTTCCACCAGATCCAATAGTTAGGACATAAGAAGTCAACGTCAGACGCATAAAATACAAAATAGATACAACAGCTTTTCCATCATATAACAGGAATAATTGCAACCACTGTGAAAGTGATGGTCATTGCTACGTTCCGGGCAACCTAGGCTTCAGTCTGGGGCGTTGTTCCCCCAGGTCGAATAGTTAGGGCCTAAGAAGCCTACGCCAGAAGCAGAAAATACTATATAAATACAACAGTTTTTCCATCTTATAACGGGAATAATAGCAACAAATGTGAAAGAGATGGTCATTTCCACGTTCCGGCAACCTAGGCTTCACTCTAGGGCGTTGATCCACCAGATCGAATAGCTAGGGCCTTAGAAGTCAATGCCAGATGCATAAAATACAATAAAAATACAACAGTTTTTCCATCGTATAACGGGAATAATTGCAACAAATGTGAAAGAGATGGTCATTTCCACGTTCCGGCAACCTAGGCTTCACTCTAGTCCGTTGGTCCACCAGATCCAATAGTTGGGGCCTAAGAAGTCATCGCCAGAAACATAAAATGCAATATAAATACAACAGCTTTTCCATCGTATATAATGTATATTTGCAAACAGTGTGAAAGTAATGGTCATTTCTACGTTCCGGGCAACCTAGGCTTCACTCCAGAGCGTTGCTCCACAAGATCGATTAGCTAGGGCCTTAGAAGGCAACGCCCGAAACAAAAATACAATAAAAATACAACAGTTTTTCCATCGTATAACGGGAATAATTGCAACAAATGTGAACATGATGGTCATTTCCACGATCCAGGCAACCTATTCTTCACTCTAGGGCGTTCCTCCACCAGATCCAATAGTTAGGGCCTAAGAAGTCAACGACAGAAGCATAAAATACAATAAAGATACAACAGCTTTTCCATCGTATAACAGGAATAATTGCAGACAGAGTGAAGGTGCTGGTCATTTCAACGTTCCGGGCAACCCTGACTTCACCCTAGGGCGTTGCTCCACAAGATCGAATAGCTAGGGCCTTAGAAGTCAACGCCAGAAGCATAAACTAAAATAATAATAGTGCAGTTATTCCATCGTATAACAGGAATAATTACAACCACTGTGAAAGAAATGGGCATTTCTACGTTCCGTGCAACCTAGACTTCACTCTAGGGCGTTGCTCCACCAGGTCGAATAGTTGGGGCCTTTGAAAACAACTCCAGGCGCATAAAATACAATAAAAATACGACAGTTTTACCATCGTATAACTGGCACAGTTGCAACCAGTGTGAAAGATATGGTCATTTCTACGTTCCGGGCAACCTAGGCTTCACCCTAGGGCGTTGTTCCACCAGATCCAATAGTTAGGACATAAGAAGTCAACGTCAGACGCATAAAATACAAAATAGATACAACAGCTTTTCCATCATATAACAGGAATAATTGCAATCACTGTGAAAGTGATGGTCATTGCTACGTTCCGGGCAACCTAGGCTTCAGTCTGGGGCGTTGTTCCCCCAGATCGAATAGTTAGGGCCTAAGAAGCCTACGCCAGAAGCAGAAAATACTATATAAATACAACAGTTTTTCCATCGTATAACGGGAATAATAGCAACCAGTGCGAAAGTGATGGTCATTTCTACATTCAGGGCAACCTAGGCTCCACTCTAGGGCGTTGCTCCACCAGATCGAGTAGTTAGGGCCTAAGAAGTCAACGCCAGAAGCATATAAATACGATATACGTACCACAGTTTTTCCATCTTATAAAACGAATAATTGAAACCAGTGTGAAAGCAATGGCCATTTCTACGTTCCGGGGATCCTAGACTTAACTCCGAGGCATTGCACCACCAGATCGAAGTATAGGGCCTTAGAAGTCAACGCCAGAAGCATAGAGTACAACGAAAGTCCAACAGTTTGTTCACAGTATAACAGGAATAATAGCAACCAGTGTGAAGGTAATGGTCATTTCTACGTTCCGGGCAACCTAGGCTTCACCCTAGGGCGTTGCTCCAGCAGATCCAATAGTTAGGACCTCAGAAGTCAACGCCAGGAGCATAAAATACAATAAAAATACCACAGTTTTTCCATCGTATAACAGGAATAATTGGAACCAGAGTGAAGGTGATGGTCATTTCTATGTTCCGGGCAACCTAGGTTTCACTCTAGAGCGCTGCTTCACCAGATCGAATAGCTACGGCCGTAGAAGCCAACGCCAGAAGCATAAAATACAATATAAATACAAAAGTTTTTCCATCGTATAACAGGAATAATTGCCACCAGTGTGAAAGTGATGGTCATTTCTGCATTCCGGGCTACCTAGGCTTCACTCTAGGGCGTTGCTCCTCCAGATAGAATAGTTAGGGCCCAGGAAGTCAACGCCAGAAGCATAAAATACAATATAAATATATCAGTTTTTCCCTTGTATAACAGGAATAATTGCAACCAGTGTGAAAGGTATGGTCATTTCTACGTTCCGGGCAACCTAGGCTTCACTCTAGGTCGTTGCTCCACCACATCGAATAGCTACGGCCTTAGGAGTCAACGCCAGAAGCATAAAATACAAAATAGATACAACAGTTTTTCCATCATATAACAGGAATAATTGCAACTAGTGTGAAAGTGATGGTCATTTCTACGTTCCGGGCAACCTAGGCTTCACTCTAGAGCGTTTTTCCTCCAGACCGAATAGCTAGGGTCTAAGAAGTCTACAGCAGAAGCATAAAATACAATATAAATACAACAGTTTTTCCATCGTATAACAGGAATAATTGCAACCAGTGTGAAAGTGATGGTCATTTCTACGTTCCGGGCAACCTAGGCTTCAGTCTAGGGCGTGGTTCCCCCATATCGAATAGTTAGGTCCTAAGAAGCCTACGCCAGAAGCATAAAATACAATACAAATACCACAGTTTTTCCATCGTATAACAGGAGTAATTGCAACCAGAGTGAAGGTGATGGTCATTTCTAAGTTCCCGGCAACCTAGGCTTCACTCTAGAGCGTTGCTCCACCATATCGAATTGCTAGGGCCTTAGAAGTCAACGCCAGACGCACAAAATAAAATAAAAATACAACAGTTATTCCATCGTATAACAGGAATAATTACAACCAGTGTGAAAGTAATGGGCATTTCTACGTTCCGGGCAACCTAGGCTTCACTCTACGGCGTTGGTCCACCCGGACCAATAGATAGGGCCTTAGAAAACAACTCCAGACGCATAAAATACAATATAAATACAACAGTTTTTCCACGGTATAAAACGAATAATTGCAACCAGTATGAATGTTATGGTCATTTCTACGTTCCGGGCAACCTAGGCTTCACCCTAGGGCGTTGTTCCACCAGATCGAATAGTTAGGTCCTAATAAGTCAACGCCAGAAGCATAAAATACGATATATGTACAACAGCCTTTCCATTGTATCAAACGAATAAGTGTAACCAGTGTGAAAGCAATGGTCATTTCTACGTTCCGGGCATCGTAGACTTAACTGTAGGGCGTTGGTCCACCAGATCGAATAGCTACGGCCCTGGAAGTAGACGCCCGAAGCATAAAATACAATAAAAATACAACAGTTTTTCATTCGTATAACAGGAATAATAGCAACCAGAGTGAAGGTGATGGTCACGTCTAAGTTCCGGGCAACCTAGGCTTCACTCTAGAGCGTTGCACCACCAGATCGAATAGCTAGGGCCTTAGAAGTCAACGCCAGAGGCATAAAATAAAATATAAATACAACAGTTATTCCATCGTATAACAGGAATAATTACAACCAGTGTGAAAGTAATGTGCATTTCTACGTTCCGTGCAACCTAGGCTTCACTCTAGGGCGTTGGTCCACCAGGTCGAATAGTTAGGGCCTGAGAAAACAACTCCAGACGCATAAAACGCAATAAAAATACAACAGTTTTTCCATCGTATGAAAAGAATAGTTGCAACCAGTGTGAAAGTAATGGTCATTTCTACGTTCCGGGCATCCTAGGCTTCACTCTAGGCCGTTGATCCACCACATCGAATAGCTATGGCATTAGAAGTCATCGCCAGACGCATTAAATACAATATAAGTACAACAGCTCTTCCACCGTATAACAGGAGTAATTGCAAACAGTGGGAAATATATGGTCATTTCTACGTTCCTGGCAACCTAGGCTTCACTCTAGAGAGTTGCTCTAACACATCGAATAGCTACGGCCTTAGAAGTCAACCCCAGAAGCATAAAATACAATATAAATACAATAGTTTTTCCATCGTATAAAACGAATAAATGCAACCAGTATGAAAGTTATGGTCATTTCTACGTTCCGGGCAACCTAGTCTTTACCCTAGGGGGTTGCTCTAAAAGATCCAATGGTTAGGACCTTAGAAGTCAACGCCAGAAGCATAAAATACAATATAAATACAAAAGTTTTTCCATCGAATAACAGGAATAATTACAACCAGTGTGAAAGAAATGGGCATTTCTACGTTCCGTGCAACCTAGACTTCACTCTAGGGCGATGCTCCACCAGGTCGAATAGTTGCGGCCTTAGAAAACAACTCCAGACGAATAAAATACAATAAAAATACAACAGTTTTACCAACGTACAACTGGCATAATTGCAACCAGTGTGAAAGATATGGTCAGTACTACGTTCCGGGCAACCTAGGCTTCACTCTAGGGCGTTGGTCCACCACAACCAATAGTTAGGGCTTAAGAAGTCTATGCCAGAAGCAGCAAATACAAAACAGATACAACAGTTTTTCCCTTCTATAACAGGAATAATTGCAACCAGTGTGAAAGCTATGGTCATTTCTACGTTCCGGACAACCTTGGCTTCACTCTAGGGCGTTGGTACACCAGATCCAATAGTTAGGGCCTAAGAAGTCAACGCCAGGAGCACCAAATACAAAATAAACACAACAGTTTTTCCATCGTATAAAACGAATAATTGCAACCAGTGTGCAAGTAATGGTCATTCCTACGTTCCGAGCCACCTACACTTCACTCTAGGGCGTTGCTCCACCAGATCGAATAGTTAGGGCCTAAGAAGTCAACGCTAGAAGCATAAATTACGATATATGTACAACAGTTACTCCATCGTATAACATGAATAATTGCAACCAGTGTGAAAGTGATGACCATTTCTACGTTCCGGGCAACCTAGGCTTCACTGTAGGGCGTTGGTCCACCACAACCAATAGTTAGGGCTTAAGAAGTCAATGCCAGAAGCACCAAATACAAAATAAATACAACAGTTTTTCCCTTCTATAACAGGAATAATTGCAACCAGTGTGAAAGCTATGGTCATTTCTACGTTCCGGGCAACCTAGGCTTCACTCTAGGGCGTTGGTACACCAGATCTAATAGTTAGGGCCTAAGAAGTCAACGCCAGGAGCACCAAATACAAAATAAATACAACAGTTTTTCCCTTCTATAACAGGAATAATTGCAACCAGTGTGAAAGTGATGATCATTTCTACCTTTCGGGCAACCTAGGCTTCACTCTAGGCCGTTGTACCACAAGGTCGAATAGTTAGGGCCTTAGAAAACAACTCCAGACGCATAAAACACAATATAAATAAAACAGTTTTTCCATCGTATAACGGGAATAATTGCAACAAATGTGAAAGTGATGGTCATTTCCACGTTTCGGGCAACCTAGGCTTCACTCTAGGGCGTTGGTCCACCAGATCCAATAGTTAGGGCCTAAGAGGTCAACGACAGAATCATAAAATACAACAAAGATACAACAGCTTTTCCATCGTATAACAGGAATAATTGCAACCAGAGTGAAGGTGATGGTCATTTCTACGTTACGGGCAACCTAGACTTTACCCTAGGGCGATGCTCCACCAGATCGAATAGCTAGGGCCTTAGAAGTCAACGCGAGAAGCATAAAATAAAATAAAAATAGAGCAGTTATTCCATCGTATAACAGGAATAATTACAACCAGTGCGAAAGAGATGGACATTTCTACGTTCCTTGCAACCTAGACTTCACTCTAGGGCGTTATTCCACCAGGTCGAATAGTTGGGGCCTTAGAAAACATCTCCAGACGCATTAAATACAATAAAAATACAACAGTTTTACCATCGTATAACTGGCATAATTGCAACCAGTGTGAAAGATATGGTCATTTCTACGTTTCGGGCAACCTAGGCTTCACCCTCGGGGTTTCTCCACCAGATCGAATAGCTAGGGCCTTAGAAGTCAACGCCAGAAGCATAAAATAAAATAAAAATAGAGCAGTTATTCCATCGTATAACAGGAATAATTACAACCAGTGTGAAAGAAATGGGCATTTCTACGTTCCGTGCAACCTAGACTTCACTCTAGGGCGTTGCTCCACCAGGTCGAATAGTTGGGGCCTTAGAAAACAACTCTAGACGAATAAAATACAATAAAAATACAACAGTTTTACCAACGTATAACGGGCATAATTGCAACCAGTGTGAAATATATGGTCATTACTACGTTCCGGGCAACCTAGGCTTCACTGTAGGGCGTTGGTCCACCACAACCAATAGTTAGGGCTTAAGAAGTCAATGCCAGAAGCACCAAATACAAAATAAATACAACAGTTTTTCCATCGTATAAAACGAATAATTGCAACCAGTGTGCAAGTAATGGTCATTCCTACGTTCCGAGCCACCTACACTTCACTCTAGGGCGTTGCTCCACCAGGTCGAATAGTTGGGGCCTTAGAAAACAACTCCAGACGAATAAAATACAATAAAAATACAACAGTTTTACCAACGTATAACGGGCATAATTGCAACCAGTGTGAAATATATGGTCATTACTACGTTCCGGGCAACCTAGGCTTCACTCTACGGCGTTGGTCCACCAGGACCAATAGATAGGGCCTTAGAAAACAACTCCAGACGCATAAAATACAATATGAATACAACAGTTTTTCCACGGTATAAAACGAATAATTGCAACCAGTATGAATGTTATGGTCATTTCTACGTTCCGGGCAACCTAGGCTTCACCCTAGGACGTTGTTCCACCAGATCGAATAGTTAGGTCCTAATAAGTCAACGCCAGAAGCATAAAATACGATATATGTACAACAGCCTTTCCATTGTATCAAACGAATAAGTGCAACCAGTGTGAAAGCAATGGCCATTTCTACGTTCCGGGCATCGTAGACTTAACTGTAGGGCGTTGCTCCACCAGATCGAATAGCTAGGGCCTTAGAAGTCAACGCGAGAAGCATAAAATAAAATAAAAATAGAGCAGTTATTCCAGCGTATAACAGGAATAATTACAACCAGTGTGAAAGAGATGGACATTTCTACGTTCCTTGCAACCTAGACTTCACTCTAGGGCGTTATTCCACCAGGTCGAATAGTTGGGGCCTTAGAAAACAACTCCAGACGCATAAAATACAATAAAAATACAACAGTTTTACCATCGTATAACTGGCATAATTGCAACCAGTGTGAAAGATATGGTCATTTCTACGTTCCGGGCAACCTAGGCTTCACTCTAGGGCGTTGGTACACCAGATGTAATAGTTAGGGCCTAAGAAGTCAACGCCAGGAGCACCAAATACAAAATAAATACAACAGTTTTTCCCTTCTATAACAGGAATAATTGCAACCAGTGTGAAAGTGATGATCATTTCTACCTTTCGGGCAACCTAGGCTTCACTCTAGGCCGTTGTACCACAAGGTCGAATAGTTAGGGCCTTAGAAAACAACTCCAGACGCATAAAACACAATATAAATAAAACAGTTTTTCCACGGTATAAAACGAATAATTGCAACCAGTATGAAAATTATGGTCATTTCTACGTTCCGGGCAACCTAGGCTTCACCCTCGGGGTTTCTCCACCAGGTCGAATAGCTAGGGCCTTAGAAGTCAACGCCAGAAGCATAAAATAAAATAAAAATACGACAGTTTTACCATCGTATAACTGGCACAGTTGCAACCAGTGTGAAAGATATGGTCATTTCTACGTTCCGGGCAACCTAGGCTTCACTCTAGGGCGTTGATCCACCAGATCGAATAGTTAGGGCCTTAGAAGTCAATGCCAGATGCATAAAATACAATAAAAATACAACAGTTTTTCCATCGTATAACGGGAATAATTGCAACAAATGTGAAAGTGATGGTCATTTCCACGTTCCGGCAACCTAGGCTTCACTCTAGTCCGTTGGTCCACCAGATCCAATAGTTAGGGCCTAAGAAGTCAACGCCAGAAACATAAAATACAATAGAAATACAACAGCTTTTCCATCGTATATAATGTATATTTGCAAACAGTGTGAAAGTAATGGTCATTTCTACGTTCCGGGCAACCTAGGCTTCACTCCAGAGCGTTGATCCACCAGATCGATTAGCTAGGGCCTTAGAAGGCAACGCCCGAAACAAAAATACAATAAAAATACAACAGTTTTTCCATCGTATAACGGGAATAATTGCAACAAATGTGAACATGATGGTCATTTCCACGATCCAGGCAACCTATTCTTCACCCTAGGGCGTTCCTCCACCAGATCCAATAGTTAGGGCCTAAGAAGTCAATGACAGAAGCATAAAATACAATATAAATACATCAGTTTTTCCCTTGTATAACAGGAATAATTGCAACCAGTGTGAAAGGTATGGTCATTTCTACGTTCCGGGCAACCTAGGCTTCACTCTAGGTCGTTGCTCCACAACATCGAATAGCTACGGCCTTAGGATTCAACGCCAGAGGCATAAAATACAAAATAAATACAACAGTTTTTCCATCGTATAACAAGAATAATTGCAACCAGTGTTAAAGTGATGGTCATTTCTAAGTTCCGGGCAACCGAGGCTTCACTCTAGGGCGTTGATCCACCTGATCGAATAGTTAGGGCCTTAGAAGTCAATGCTAGATGCATAAAATACAATAAAAACACAACAGTTTTTCCATCGTATAACGGGAACAATTGCAACAAATGTGAAAGTGTTGGTCATTTCCACGTTCCGGCCAACCTAGGCTTCACTCTAGGGCGTTGATCCACCAGATCGAATAGTTAGGGCCTTAGAAGTCAATGCCAGATGCATAAAATACAATAAAAATACAACAGTTTTTCCATCGTATAACGGGAATAATTGCAACAAATGTGAAAGTGATGGTCATTTCCACGTTCCGGCAACCTAGGCTTCACTCTAGTCCGTTGGTCCACCAGATCCAATAGTTAGGGCCTAAGAAGTCAACGCCAGAAACTTAAAATACAATATAAATACAACAGCTTTTCCATCGTATATAATGTATATTTGCAAACAGTGTGAAAGTAATGGTCATTTCTACGTTCCGGGCAACCTAGGCTTCACTCCAGAGCGTTGATCCACCAGATCGATTAGCTAGGGCCTTAGAAGGCAACGCCCGAAACAAAAATACAATAAAAATACAACAGTTTTTCCATCGTACAACGGGAATAATTGCAACAAATGTGAACATGATGGTCATTTCCACGATCCAGGCAACCTATTCTTCACTCTAGGGCGTTCCTCCACCAGATCCAATAGTTAGGGCCTAAGAAGTCAACGACAGAAGCATAAAATACAATAAAGATACAACAGCTTTTCCATCGTATAACAGGAATAATTGCAGCCAGAGTGAAGGTGCTGGTTATTTCTACGTTCCGGGCAACCCTGGCTTCACCCTAGGGCGTTGCTCCACAAGATCGAATAGCTAGGGCCTTAGAAGTCAACGCCAGAAGCATAAACTAAAATAATAATAGTGCAGTTATTCCATCGTATAACAGGAATAATTACAACCACTGTGAAAGAAATGGGCATTTCTACGTTCCGTGCAACCTAGACTTCACTCTCGGGCGTTGGTCCACCAGGTCGAATAGTTGGGGCCTTTGAAAACAACTCCAGGCGCATAAAATACAATAAAAATACGACAGTTTTACCATCGTATAACTGGCACAGTTGCAACCAGTGTGAAAGATATGGTCATTTCTACGTTCCGGGCAACCTAGGCTTCACTCTAGAGCGCTGCTTCACCAGATCGAATAGCTACGGCCTTAGAGGTCAATGCCAGAGGCATAAAATAATATAAAAATACAACACTTGTTCCATCGTATAACAGGAATAATTACAACCAGTGTGAAAGTGATGGACATTTCTGCATTCCGGGCAACCTAGGCTTCACTCAAGGGCGTTGCTCCTCCAGATAGAATAGTTAGGGCCTTAGAAGTCAACGCCCGAAGCATAAAGTACAATACAAATACTACAGTTACTCCATCGTATAACAGGAATAATTACGACCAGTGTGAACGTAATGGGCATTTCCACGTTCCGTGCAATCTAGGCTACAACCTAGGGCGTTGCTCCACCAGGTCGAATAGTTGGCGCCTTAGAAAACAACACCAGACGCATAAAATACAATATCAATGCAACAGTTTTTCCATCGTATAAAAAGAATAATTGCAACCAGTGTAAAAGTAATGGTCATTTCTACGTTTCTGGCAACATAGGCTGTACTCTTGAACGTTGCCCCATGAGATCGAATATCTAGGACCTTAGAATAAAACGCCAGAAGCATAAAATGCAATAAAAATGCAACAGTCTTACCATCGTATAAAACGAATAATTGCAACCAGTATGAAAGTTATTGCCATTTCTACGTGCCGGGCAACCTAGTCTTCACTCTAGGGCGTTGCTCCACCAGATCGAATAGTTAGGGCCTTCGAAGTGAACGCCCGAAACATAAAATCCAATAAAAATACAAAAGTTTTTCCATCGTATATCGGGAATAATTGCAACCAGTGTGAAAGTGATGGTCATTTCTACGTTCCGGGTAGCCTAGGCTTCTCTCTAGGCCGCTGGTCCACCAGATCCAGTAGTTAGGGCCTAAGAAGTCAACCCCTGAAGCACCACATACAAAATAAATACAACAGTTTTTCATCGTATAATAGGAATAATTGCAAGCAGCGTGAAAGTAATGGCCATTTCTACGATCTGGGCAACCTAGGCTTTACTCGAGGGCGTTGCTCCACCAGATCCAATTGTTAGGGCCTTAGAAGTCATCGACCGAAGCATAAAGAACAATACAAATACTACAGTTATTCCATCGTATAACAGGAATAATTACGACCAGTGTGAACGTAATGGGCATTTCCACGTTCCGTGCAACCTAGGCTTGACTCTAGGGCGTTGCTCCACTTGGTCGAATAGTTAGGGCCTTAGAAAACAGCGCCAGAAGCATAAAATACAATATAAATACAACAGTTTTACCATCGTATAAAACGAATAATTGCAACCAGTATGAAAGTTATTGTCATTTCTACGTTCCGGGCAACCTAGGCTTCACCCTAGGGCGTTGCTCCACCAGATCCAATAGTCAGTGGCTTAGAAGTCAACGCCCGAAGCATAAAATACAATAAAAATACAACAGTTTTTTCATCGTATAACAGGAATAATTGCAACCAGAGTGAAAGTCATGGTCATTTCTACGTTCCGGGCGACCAAGGCTTCACTCTGGGGCGTTGGTCCACCATATCGAAAAGTTACGGCCTAAGAAGCCAACGCCAGAAGCATAAAATACAAAATAAGTACAATAGTTTTTCCATCGTCTAAAACGAATAATTGCACGAGTGTAAAACGTATGGTCATTTCTACGTGCCGGGCAACCTAGGCTTCACTCTAGGGCGTTGCTCCACCAGATCGAATAGCTAGGGCCTTCGACGTCAACGCCCGAAATATAAAATACAATAAAAATACAAAATTTTTCCATCGTATAACGGGAATAATTGCAGCCAGTGTGAAAGTTATGGTCATTTCTACGTTCCGCGCAGCCTAGGCTTCACCCTAGGGCGTTGCTCCACCAGATCGAATAGCTACGGACTTAGAACTCAACGCCAGAAGCATAAAGTACAATACAAATACTACAGTTACTCCATCGTATAACAGGAATAATTACGACCAGTGTGAACGTAATGGGCATTTCCACGTTCCGTGCAATCTAGGCTTCAACCTAGGGCGTTGCTCCACCAGGTCGAATAGTTGGCGCCTTAGAAAACAACACCAGACGCATAAAATACAATATCAATGCAACAGTTTTTCCATCGTATAAAAAGAATAATTGCAACCAGTGTAAAAGTAATGGTCATTTCTACGTTTCGGGCAACCTAGGCTTCACTCGAGGGCGTTGCTCCACCACATCGAATAGCTACGGCCTTAGAAGTCAACGCCAGAAGCATAAAATACAATATAAATACAGCAGCTTTTCCATCGTATAAAATGAATAATTGGAAACAGCGTTAAAGTAATGGTCATTTCTACGTTCCGGGCAACCTAGGCTTCACCCTAGGGCGTTGCTCCACCAGATGCAATAGTCAGTAGCTTAGAAGTCAACGCCCGAACCATAAAATAGAATAAAAACGCAACAGTTTTTCCATCGTATAGCATGAATAATTGCAACCAGTGTAAAAGTAATGGTCATTTCTACGTTCCGGGCAACCTAGGCTCCAATCTAGGGCGTTGCCCCACCACATCGAATAGCTACGGCCTTAGAAGTCAACGCCCGAAACATAAAATACAATAAAAATACAAAAGTTTTTCCATCGTATAACGGGAATAATTGCAACCAGTGTGAAAGTTATGGTCATTTCTACGTTCCGGGCAGCCTAGGCTTCACTCTAGGCCGTTGGTCCACCAGATCCAGTAGTTAGGGCCTAAGAAGCCAGCGCCAGAAGTACCAAATACAAAATAAATACAACAGTTTTTCCATCGTATAAAACGAATAATTGCAACCAGTGTGAAAGTAATGGTCATTTCTACGTTCCGGACAACCTAGGCTTCACTCTACGACGTTGGTGCACCAGATCGAATATTTAGGGCCTAAGAAGTCAACGCCAGAAGCATAAAATACAAAACAAATACAACAGCTTTTCCATCGTATAACAGGAATAACTGCAACCAGTGTGAAAGTACAGGTCAGTTCTACGTTCCGTGCAACCTAGGCTCCACCCTAGGGCGTTGCTCCACCAGATCGAATAGCTACGGACTTACAATTCAACGCCAGAAGCATAAAATACAACAAAAATACAATAGTTTTTCATCGTATAACAGGAATAATTGCAACCAGTGTGAAAGTAATGGTCATTTCTACGTTCCGGACAACCTAGGCTTCACTCTACGACGTTGGTGCACCAGATCGAATATTTAGGGCCTAAGAAGTCAACGCCAGAAGCATAAAATACAAAACAAATACAACAGCTTTTCCATCGTATAACAGGAATAACTGCAACCAGTGTGAAAGTACAGGTCAGTTCTACGTTCCGTGCAACCTAGGCTCCACCCTAGGGCGTTGCTCCACCAGATCGAATAGCTACGGACTTACAATTCAACGCCAGAAGCATAAAATACAATAAAAATACAATAGTTTTTCATCGTATAACAGGAATAATTGCAACCAGCGTAAAAGTAAAGGCCATTGCTACGATCCGGGCAACCTAGGCTTCACTCGAAGGCGTTGCCCCACCACATCGATTAGCTACGGCCTTAGAAGTCAACGCCAGAAGCATAAAATACAATATAAATACAGCAGCTTTTCCATCGTATAAAATGAATAATTTTAAACAGTGTGAAAGTAATGGTCATTTCTACGTTCCGGGCAACCTAGGCTCCACTCTAGGGCGTTGCTCCACCAGATCGAATGGCTAGGGCCTAAGAAGTCAACGCCCGATGAATAAAATACAATAAAAATACAAAAGTTTTTTCATCGTATAACAGGAATAATTGCAACCAGAGTGAAAGACATGGTCATTTCTACGTTCCGGGCGACCAAGGCTTCACTCTGGGGCGTTGGTCCACCACATCGAAAACTTACGGCCTAAGAAGTCAACGCCAGAAGCATAAAATACAAAATAAGTACAATAGTTTTTCCATCGTCTAAAACGAATAATTGCACGAGTGTGAAAGGTATGGTCATTTCCACGTGCCGGGCAACCTAGGCTTCACTCTAGGGCGTTGCTCCACCAGATCGAATAGCTAGGGCCTTCGACCTCAACGCCCGAAACATAAAATACAATAAAAATACAAAAGTTTTTCCATCGTATAACGGGAATAATTGCAACCAGTGTGAAAGTTATGGTCATTTCTACGTTCCGGCAGCCTAGGCTTCACTCTAGGGCGTAGATCCACCAGATCCAGTAGTTAGGGCCTAAGAAGTCAACGCCAGAAGCACCAGATACAAAATAAATACAACAGCTTTTCCATCGTATAAACCGAATAATTGCACGAGTGTGAAAGGTATGGTCATTTCTACGTACCGGGCAACCTAGTCTTCACTCTAGGGCGTTGCTCCACCAGATCGAATAGTTAGGGCATAAGAAGTCAACGCCAGGAGCACCAAATACAAACCAAATACAACAGTTTTTCCATCGTATAAAACGAACAATTGCAACCAGTGTGAAGGTAATGGTCATTTCTACGTTCCTGGCACCTAGGCTTCACTCTAGTTCGTTTTTCCACCAGATCGAATAGTTAGGGCCTAAGAAGTCAATGCCAGAAGCATAAAATACAATATAAATTCAACAGTTTTTCCACGGTATTACAGGAATAATTGCAACCAGTGTGAAAGATATGGTCATTTCTATGTTCCGGGCAACCTAGGCTCCACTCTAGGGCGTTTCTCCAACAAATTGAATAGCTAGGGCCTCAGAAGTCATCGCCCGAAGCATAAAATACAATAAAAATACAACAGTTTTTCACACTATATCAGGAATAATTGCAACCAGAGTGAAAGTCATGGTCATTTCTACGTTCCGGGCGACCAAGGCTTCACTCTGGGGCGTTGCTCCACCAGATCGAAAAGCTACGGCCTAAGAAGTCAACGCCAGGAGCATAAAATACAAAATAAATACAATAGTTTTTCCATCGTCTAAACCGAATAATTGCACGAGTGTGAAAGGTATGGTCATTTCTACGTACCGGGCAACCTAGTCTTCACTCTAGGGCGTTGCTCCACCAGATCGAATAGTTAGGGCCTTCGAAGTCAACGCCCGAAACATAAAATCCAATAAAAATACAAAAGTTTTTCCATCGTATATCGGGAATAATTGCAACCAGTGTGAAAGTGATGGTCATTTCTACGTTCCGGGCAGCCTAGGCTTCTCTCTAGGCCGCTGGTCCACCAGATCCAGTAGTTAGGGCCTAAGAAGTCAACGCCAGAAGCACCAGATACAAAATAAATACAACAGTTTTTCCATCGTATAAAACGAATAATTGCAATCAGTGTGAAAGTAATGGTCATTTCTACGTTCCGGGCAACCTAGTCTTCACTCTAGGGCGTTGCTCCACCAAATCGAATATTTAGGGCCGAAGAAGTCAACGCCAGAACCATAAAATACAAAAAAAATACAACAGTTTTTCCATCGTATAACAGGAATAACTGCAACCAGTGTGAAAGTACTGGTCATTTCTACGTTCCGTGCAACCTAGGCTTCACCCTAGGGCGTTGCTCCACCAGATCGAATAGCTACGGACTTAGAATTCAACGCCAGAAGCATAAAATACAATAAAAATACAACAGTTTTTCATCGTATAACAGGAATAATTGCAACCAGCGTGACAGTAAAGGCCATTGCTACGATCCGGGCAACCTAGGCTTCACTGGAGGGCGTTGCTCCACCACGTCGAATAGCAACGGCCTTAGAAGTCAACGCCAGAAGCATAAAATACAATATAAATACAGCAGCTTTTCCATCGTATAAAATGAATAATTGCAACCAGTGTGAAAGTAATGGTCATTTCTACGTTCCGGGCGACCAAGGCTTCACTCTGGGGCGTTGGTCCACCAGATCGAAAAGTTACGCCCTAAGAAGTCAACGCCAGAAGCATAAAATACAAAATAAGTACAATAGTTTTTCCATCGTCTAAAACGAATAATTGCACGAGTGTATAAGGTATGGTCATTTCTACGTGCCGGGCAACCTAGGCTTCACTCTAGGGCGTTGCTCCACCAGATCGAATAGCTAGGGCCTTCGACGTCAACGCCCGAAACATAAAATACAATAAAGATACAAAAGTATTTCCATCGTATGACGGGAATAATTGCAACCAGTGTGAAAGTTATGGTCATTTCTACGTTCCGGGCAGCCTAGGCTTCACTCTAGGCCGTTGGTCTACCAGATCCAGTAGTTAGGGCCTAAGAAGTCAACGCCAGAAACATAAAGTACAAAACAAATACAACAGTTTTTCCATCGTATAACAGGAATAACTGCAACCAGTGTGAAAGTACTGGTCATTTCTACGTTCCGTGCAACCTAGGCTTCACCCTAGGGCGTTGCTCCACCAGTTCGAATAGCTAGGGCCTTCGACGTCAACGCCCGAAACATAAAATACAATAAAGATACAAAAGTATTTCCATCGTATAACGGGAATAATTGCAACCAGTGTGAAAGTTATGGTCATTTCTACGTTCCGGGCAGCCTAGGCTTCACTCTAGGCCGTTGGTCTACCAGATCCAGTAGTTAGGGCCTAAGAAGTCAACGCCAGAAACATAAAATACAAAACAAATACAACAGTTTTTCCATCGTATAACAGGAATAACTGCAACCAGTGTGAAAGTACTGGTCATTTCTACGTTCCGTGCAACCTAGGCTTCACCCTAGGGCGTTGCTCCACCAGATCGAATAGCTACGGACTTAGAATTCAACGCCAGAAGCATAATATACAATAAAAATACAACAGTTTTTCATCGTATAATAGGAATAATTGCAACCAGCGTGAAAGTAATGGCCATTTCTACGATTCGGGCAAACTAGGCTTCACTCGTGGGCGTTGCTCCACCAGGTCGAATAGATAGCGCCTTAGAAAACAACTCCAGACGCATAAAATACAATAAAAATACAACAGCTTTTCCATCGTCTAAAAGGAATAATTGATACCAGAGTAAAAGTGAAGGTCATTTCTACGTTCCGGGCGACCTAGGCTTCACTCTGGGGCGTTCGTCCAGAAGATCAAATAGTTGGGGCCTAAGAAGTCAACGCCATAAGCTTAAAATACAAAATAAATACAATAGTTTTTCCATCGTATAAAACGAATAATTGCACGAGTATGTAAGGTATGGTCATTTCTACGTTCCGGGCAACCTAGGCTTCACTCTAGGGCGCTGCTCCACCAGATCGTATAGCTAGGACCTTAGATGTCAAGGCCAGAAGCATAAAATACAATATAAATACAACAGTTTTTCCACCGTATAACAGGAATAATTCCAAACAGTGTGAAAGTAATGCTCATTTCTACATTCCTGGCAACATAGGCTTCGCTCTAGGGCGTTGCTCCACCACGTTGAATAGCTACGGCCTTAGAAGTCAACGCCTGAAGCATAAAATGCAATAAAGATACAAAAGTTTTTTCATCGTATGAAACGAATAATTGCAACCAGTATGAAGGTTATGGTCATTTCTACGTGTCGGGCAACATAGGCTTCACTCTTGGACGTTGCCCCACGAGATCGAATAACTAGGACATTAGAAGTCAACGCCAGACGCATAAAATACAATAAAAATACAACATTTTTTCCATCGTATAGCATGAATAATTGCAACCAGAGTGAAAGTGATGGTCATTTCTACGTTCCAGGCAACCTAGGCTTAACTTTAGGGCGTTGCTCCACCAGATCGGATAGTTAGGTCCTAAGAAGTCAACACCAGAAGCATAAAATACAATAAAAATACAGCAGTTTTTCCATCGTATAACAGGAGTAATTGAAACCCGTATGAAAGTGATGGGCATTTTTACGTTCAGGGCAACCTAGGCTTCACTCTAGGGCGTTGATCCACCATATCGAATAGCTACGGCCTTAGAAGTCAACGCCAGAAGCATAAAATACAATATAAATGCAACAGTTTTTCCATTGTATAAAACGAATAATTGCAACCAGTCTGAAAGTTATGGTCATTTCTACGTTCCGGGCAACCTAGGCTTCACCCTAGGGCGTTGCTCCACCAGATCCAATACTTAGGGCCTCAGAAGTCAACGCCAGAAGCTTAAAATACATTAAAAATACAACAGTCTTTCCATCGTATGACAGGAATAATTGCAACCAGTGGGAAAGTAACAGACATTTCTACGTTCCGGGCAACCTAGGCTTCACTCTAGGGCGTTCCCCACCAGACCGAATAGCTAGGACCATAGAAGTGTTCGCCAGAAGCATAAAATAGAATCAAAATACACAGTTTTTCCATCGTATAACAGGAATAATTGCAACCAGTGTGAAAGTGATGGTCATCTCTACGTTCCGGGCAACCTAGGGTTCACTCTAGGGCGTTGCTCTACCAGATGGATGAGTTTGGGCCTTAGAAATTAACGCCAGAAGTTTAAAATACAAAATAAATACCAGTACCTTCACACTGGTTGCAATTATTCCTGTTATACGATGGAAAAACAGTTGTATGTTTATTGTATCTTATGCTTCGTCCGTTGACTTCTAAGGCCCTGGCTATTCGATCTGGTGGAGTAACGCTCTAGGGTGATGCCTAGGTTGCTCGAAACGTAGAAATGACCATTAGATTGACACTCGTTGCATCAGCTCCTGTCATACGTTCGCAAACCTGCCGTATTTATTTTTTATTTTAATCTGCTGGCGTTGATTTCTAAGGCCCTAACTATTCGATCTGGCGGAGCAACGCCCTAGAGTGAAGCCTAGGTTTCACGGAACATAGAAATGGCCATTACCTTTACACAGGTTGCAATTATTCCTGTTATACGATGGGAAAACTGTTGTATTTTTATTATATTTTATGCTTCTGGCGTTGTTTTCTAAGGCCCTAACTATTCGACCTGCTGGAGCAACGCCCTAGACGGAAGCATAGGCAGCACGGAACGTAGAAATGGCCATTGCTTTCACACAGGTTGCAATTATCCCTGTTATACGATGGTAAAACTGTTGTATTTTTATTTTGTATTTTATGCTTCTGGCGTTGACTTCTAAGGTCTTAGCTATTCGATATCGCGGGGCAACGTCCAAGATTGAAGCCTATGCTGCCCGGAACGTAGAAATGACCATTACTTCCACCCTGGTTGCAATTATTCCTGTTATACGATGGAAAAACTGTAGTATTTTTATTTTATTTTATGCTTCTGGCGTTGTCTTCTACGGCCCTAGCTATTCGATCTGGTGGAGCAATGCCTCAGAGTTAAGTCTAGGTTGCCCGGAACGTAGAAATGCCCATTACTTTCACACTGGTTGCAATTATTCCTGTTATACGATGGAAAAACTGTTGTATTTTTATTGTATTTTATGCGTCTGGCGTTGTTTTCTAAGGCCCTAACTATTCGGTGTGGTGGAGCAACGCCCTAGAGTGAAGCCTAGGTTGCCCGGAACTTAGAAATGACCGTCACTTTCACACTGTTTGCAATAATTCATTTTATACTGTGGAAAAACTGTTTTATTTGTATTGTATTTTATGCTTCTGGCGTTGACTTCGAAGGCCGTAGCTATTCGATGTGGTGGAGCAACGCGCTGGAGTGAAGCCTATTTTGCCCGGAACGTAGAAATGACCATTACTTTCACATTGGTTGCAATTATTCCTGTTATACAATGGAAAAACTGTTTTATTTATATAGTATTTTATGCCTCTGGCGTTGACTTCTAAGGCCCTAACTATTCGATCTGGTGGAGCAACGCCCTAGAGTGAAGCCTAGGTTGCCCCGAACTTAGAAATGACCGTTACTTTCACACTGTTTGCAATTATTCATTTTATACGATGGAAAAAGTGTTTTATTTATATTGTATTTTATGCACCTTGTGTTGACATCCTAGGCCCTAACTATTCGATCTGGTGGTGCAACGCCTCAGAGTTATATCTAGGATGGCCGGAACGTAGAAATGTCCGTCACTTTCACACTGGTTGCAATTATTCGCTTTATACGATGCAACAGCTGATGTCTTTATATTGTGTTTTATGCTTCTGGCGATGACTTCTTAGACCCTAGCTATTCGATCTGGTGGATCGACACCCTAGAGTGAAGCCTAGGTTGCCCGGAACCTAGAAGTGACTATCACTTTCAGACTGGTTTCAATTATTCGTGTTATACGATGGAAAAACCGTTGCATTTTCATTGTATTTTATGCTTCGGGCGTTGACTTCTAAGGCCCTAACTATTCGATCTGGTGGAGCAACTCCCTAGAGCCAAGCCTAGGTTGCCAGGAACGTAGAAATGACCATCACTTTCACACTGGTTGTAATTACTCCTGCAATGCGATGGAAAAACTGTTGTATCTTTATTGTGTTTTATGCTTCTGGCGTTGACTTCTTAGGCCCTGACCATTCGATCTGGTGGAGCAACGCCCTAGAGGGAAGCCTAGGATGCCCGGAACGTAGAAATGACCATCACTTTCACACTGGTTGCAATTACTCCTGTTATACGATAGAAAAACTGTTGCATCTTTATTGAATTTTATGCTTCGGGCGTTGACTTCTAAGGCCCTAACTATTCGATCTGGTGGAGCAACGCCCTAGAGCCAAGCCTAGGTTGCCAGGAACGTAGAAATGACCATAACTTTCACACTGGTTGCAATTATTCGTTTTATACGATGGAAAAACTGTTGTACTTATTTTGTATTTTATGCTTCGGGCGTTGACTTCTAAGGCCCTTACTATTGGATCTGGTGGAACAACGCCCTAGAGTGGAGCCTAGGTTGCCCGGAACGTAGAAATGACCATTACCTTCACACTGGTCGCAGTTATTCCTGTTATACAATGGAAAAACTCTTGTATTTTTATTGTATTATATGCTTCGGGCGTTGACTTCTCAGGCCCTAATTATTCGATCTGGTGCAGCAACGCCCTAGAGTGAATCCTAGGTTGAACGGAACGCAGAAATGACCGTTACCTTCACACTGATGGCAATTGCTCATTTTATACGATGGAAAAACTGTTGTATTTTTATTGTATTTTATGCTCCGGGCGTAGACTTCTGAGGCCATATCTATTCGATTTGGTAGAGCACCACCCTACAGTGAAGCCTAGGTTGCCTGGCACGTAGAAATGACCATAACTTTCACACTGGATGCAATTATTCGTTTTATACGATGGAAAAACTGTTGTATTTACATTGTATTTTATGCTTCTGGCGTTGACCTCTTAGGCCCTAACTATTCGATCTGGTGGAGCAACGCCCTACAGTGAAGGCTAGGTTGCCCGGAACGTAGAAATGATCATCACTTTCACACTGGTTGTAATTACTCCTGCAATGCGATGGAAAAACTGTTGTATCTTTATTGTGTTTTATGCTTCTGGCGTTGACTTCTTAGGCCCTGACCATACGATCTGGTGGAGCAACGCCCTAGAGGGAAGCCTAGGTTGCCCGGAACGTAGAAATGACCATTACCTTCACACTGGTTGCAGTTATTCCTGTTATATGATGGAAAAACTGTTGTATTCTTATTGTATTTTATGCACCTTGTGTTGACTTCCTATGCCCTAACTTTTCGATCTGGTGGTGCAACGCCTCAGAGTTATATCTAGGATGGCCGGAACGTAGAAATGGCCGTCACTTTCACACTGGTTGCAATTATTCTCTTTATACGATGCAACAGCTGATGTCTTTATATTGTGTTTTATGCTTCTGGCGATGACTTCTTAGACCCTAGCTATTCGATCTGGTGGATCGACACCCTAGAGTGAAGCCTAGGTTGCCCGGAACCTAGAAGTGACTATCACTTTCACACTGGTTTCATTTATTCGTGTTATACGATGGAAAAACCGTTGCATCTTCATTGTATTTTATGCTTCGGGCGTTGACTTCTAAGGTCCTAACTATTCCATCTGGTGGAGCAACGCCCTAGAGTGAAGCCTAGGTTGCCCGGAACGTAGAAATGACCATAATTTTCACATTGGTTGCAAACACTAATGTTATACGGTGGAAAAACTGTTGCATCTTTATTGTATTTTATGCTTCGGGCGTTGACTTCTAAGGCCCTAACTATTCGATCTGGTGGAGCAACGCCCTACATCCAAGCCTAGGTTGCCCGGAGCGTAGATATGACTATTACTTTCACACTGGATGCAATTATTCGTTTTATACGATGGAAAGACTGTTGTATTTATTCTGTATTTTATGCTTCGGGCGTTGACTTCTAAGGCCCTAACTATTCGATCTGGTGGAGCAACGCCCTAGAGTGAGGCCTACGTTGCCCGGAACGTAGAAATGACCATTACCTTCACACTGATTGCAATTATCCATTATATACGATGTAAAAACTATTGTATTTTTATTGTATTATATGCTTCGGGCGTTGACTTCTCAGGCCCTAACTATTCGATCTGGTGGGCCAACGCCCTAGAGTGAAGCCTAGGCTGCACGGAACGTAGAAATGACCATTACTTTCACACTGTTTGCAATTATTCATATTATACGATGCAAGAACCGTTGCATTTTCATTGTATTTTATGCTTCGGGCGTTGACTTCTAAGGCACTAACTATTCCATCTGGTGGAGCAACGCCCTAGAGTGAAGCCTAGGTTGCCCGGAACGTAGAAATGACCATAATTTTCACATCGGTTGCAATTATTCGTTTTATACGATGGAAAAACTGTTGCATTTGTTTTGTATTTTACGCTTCGGGCGTTGACTTCTAAGGCCCTAACAATTCGTTCCGGCGGAACAACGCCCTAGAGTGAAGCCTAGATTGCCCGGAACGTAGAAATGACCATCACTTTCACACTGGTTTCATTTATTCGTGTTATACGATGGAAAAACCGTTGCATCTTCATTGTATTTTATGCTTCGGGCGTTGACTTCTAAGGTCCTAACTATTCCATCTGGTGGAGCAACGCCCTAGAGTGAAGCCTAGGTTGCCCGGAACGTAGAAATGACCATTACCTTCACACTGGTTGCAATTATTCGTTTTATACGATGGAAAAGCTGTTGCATTTGTTTTGTATTTTACGCTTCTGGCGTTTACTTCTAAGGCCCTAACAATTCGTTCTGGCGGAACAACGCCCTAGAGTGAAGCCTAGGTTGCACGGAACGTAGAAATGACCATCACTTTCACACTGGTTGCAATTACTCCTGTTATACGATAGAAAAACTGTTGCATCTTTATTGTATTTTATGCTTCGGGCGTTGACTTCTAAGGCCCTAACTATTCGATCTGGTGGAGCAACGCCCTAGAGCCAAGCCTAGGTTGCCAGGGACGTAGAAATGACCATAACTTTCACACTGGTTGCAATTATTCGTTTTATACGATGGAAAAACTGTTGTACTTATTTTGTATTTTATGCTTCGGGCGTTGACTTCTTAGGCCCTAACTATTCGATCTGGTGGGCCAACGCCCTAGAGTGAAGCCTAGGCTGCACGGAACGTAGAAATGACCATTACTTTCACACTGTTTGCAATTATTCATATTATACGATGCAAGAACTGTTGTATTTACATTGTATTTTATGCTTCTGGCGTTGACTTCTTAGGCCCTAACTATTCGATCTGGTGGAGCAACGCCCTAGAGTGAAGGCTAGGTTGCCCGGAACGTAGAAATGACCATTACCTTCACACTGGTTGCAGTTATTCCTGTTATATGATGGAAAAACTGTTGTATTCTTATTGTATTTTATGCACCCTGTGTTGACTTCCTAGGCCCTAACTATTCGATCTGGTGGTGCAACGCCTCAGAGTTATATCTAGGATGTCCGGAACGTAGAAATGGCCGTCACTTTCACACTGGTTGCAATTATTCGCTTTATACGATGCAACAGCTGATGTCTTTATATTGTGTTTTATGCTTCTGGCGATGACTTCTTAGACCCTAGCTATTCGATCTGGTGGATCAACACCCTAGAGTGAAGCCTAGGTTGCCCGGAACCTAGAAGTGACTATCACTTTCACACTGGTTTCAATTATTCGTGTTATACGATGGAAAAACCGTTGCATTTTCATTGTATTTTATGCTTCGGGCGTTGACTTCTAAGGCCCTAACTATTCCATCTGGTGGAGCAACGCCCTAGAGTGAAGCCTAGGTTGCCCGGAACGTAGAAATGACCATAATCTTCACATCGGTTGCAATTATTCGTTTTATACGATGGAAAAACTGTTGCATTTGTTTTGTATTTTACGCTTCTGGCGTTGACTTCTAAGGCCCTAACAATTCGTTCTGGCGGAACAACGCCCTAGAGTGAAGCCTAGGTTGCCCGGAACGTAGAAATGACCATCACTTTCACACTGGTTGCAATTACTCCTGTTATACGATAGAAAAACTGTTGCATCTTTATTGTATTTTATGCTTCGGGCGTTGACTTCTAAGGCCCTAACTATTTGATCTGGTGGAGCAACGCCCTAGAGCCAAGCCTAGGTTGCCAGGGACGTAGAAATGACCATAACTTTCACACTGGTTGCAATTATTCGTTTTATCCGATGGAAAAACTGTTGTACTTATTTTGTATTTTATGCTTCGGGCGTTGACTTCTTAGGCCCTAACTATTCGATCTGGTGGGCCAACGCCCTAGAGTGAAGCCTAGGCTGCACGGAACGTAGAAATGACCATTACTTTCACACTGTTTGCAATTATTCATATTATACGATGCAAGAACTGTTGTATTTACATTGTATTTTATGCTTCTGGCGTTGACTTCTTAGGCCCTAACTATTCGATCTGGTGGAGCAACGCCCAAGAGTGAAGGCTAGGTTGCCCGGAACGTAGAAATGACCATTACCTTCACACTGGTTGCAGTTACTCCTGTTATATGATGGAAAAACTCTTGTATTCTTATTGTATTTTATGCACCCTGTGTTGACTTCCTAGGCCCTAACTATTCGATCTGGTGGTGCAACGCCTCAGAGTTATATCTAGGATGTCCGGAACGTAGAAATGGCCGTCACTTTCACACTGGTTGCAATTATTCGCTTTATACGATGCAACAGCTGATGTCTTTATATTGTGTTTTATGCTTCTGGCGATGACTTCTTAGACCCTAGCTATTCGATCTGGTGGATCAACACCCTAGAGTGAAGCCTAGGTTGCCCGGAACCTAGAAGTGACTATAACTTTCGCACTGGTTTCAATTATTCGTGTTATACGATGGAAAAACCGTTGCATTTTCATTGTATTTTATGCTTCGGGCGTTGACTTCTAAGGCCCTAACTATTCCATCTGGTGGAGCAACGCCCTAGAGTGAAGCCTAGGTTGCCCGGAACGTAGAAATGACCATAATTTTCACATCTGTTGCAATTATTCGTTTTATACGATGGAAAAACTGTTGCATTTGTTTTGTATTTTACGCTTCGGGCGTTGACTTCTAAGGCCCTAACAATTCGTTCTGGCGGAACAACGCCCTAGAGTGAAGCCTAGATTTCCCGGAACGTAGAAATGACCATCACTTTCACACTGGTTGCAATTACTCCTGTTATACGGTGGAAAAACTGTTGCATCTTTATTGTATTTTATGCTTCGGGCGTTGACTTCTAAGGACGTAACTATTCCATCTGGTGGAGCGACGCCCTAGAGTGAAGCCTAGGTTGCCCGGAACGTAGAAATGACCATCACCTTCACACTGGTTGTAGTTACTCCTGTCATGCGATGGAAAAACTGTTGTATCTTTATTGTGTTTTATGCTTCTGGCGTTGTCTACTTAGGCCCTGACCATTCGATCTGGTGGAGCTACGCCCTAGAGTGAAGCCTAGGTTGCCCGGAACGTAGAAATGACCATTACCTTCACACTGGTTGCAATTATTCGTTTTATACGATGGAAAAACTGTTGCATTTGTTTTGTATTTTACGCTTCTGGCGTTGACTTCTAAGGCCCTAACAATTCGTTCTGGCGGAACAACGCCCTAGCGTGAAGCCTAGGTTGCCCGGAACGTAGAAATGACCATCACTTTCACACTGGTTGCAATTACTCCTGTTATACGATAGAAAAACCGTTGCATTTTCATTGTATTTTATGCTTCGGGCGTTGACTTCTAAGGCCCTAACTATTCCATCTGGTGGAGCAACGCCCTAGAGTGAAGCCTAGGTTGCCCGGAACGTAGAAATGACCATAATTTTCACATCGGTTGCAATTATTCGTTTTATACGATGGAAAAACTGTTGCATTTGTTTTGTATTTTACGCTTCGGGCGTTGACTTCTAAGGCCCTAACAATTCGTTCTGGCGGAACAACGCCCTAGAGTGAAGCCTAGATTTCCCGGAACGTAGAAATGACCATCACTTTCACACTGGTTGCAATTACTCCTGTTATACGGTGGAAAAACTGTTGCATCTTTATTGTATTTTATGCTTCGGGCGTTGACTTCTAAGGCCCTAACTATTCGATCTGGTGGAGCAACGCCCTAGATCCAAGCCTAGGTTGCCCGGAACGTAGATATGGCCATTACTTTCACACTGGATGCAATTATTCGTTTTATACGATGTAAAGACTGTTGTATTTATTCTGTATTTTATGCTTCGGGCGCTGACTTCTAAGGCCCTAACTATTCGATCTGGTGGAGCAACGCCCTAGAGGGAAGCCTAGGTTGCCCGGAACGTAGAAATGACCATTACCTTCACACTGGTTACAGTTATTCCTGTTATATGATGGAAAAACTGTTGTATTCTTATTGTATTTTATGCACCTTGTGTTGACATCCTAGGCCCTAACTATTCGATCTGGTGGTGCAACGCCTTAGAGTTATATCTAGGATGGCCGGAACGTAGAAATGTCCGTCACTTTCACACTGGTTGCAATTATTCGCTTTATACGATGCAACAGCTGATGTCTTTATATTGCGTTTTATGTTTCTGGCGATGACTTCTTAGACCCTAGCTATTCGATCTGGTGGATCGACACATTAGAGTGAAGCCTAGGTTGCCCGGAACCTAGAAGTGACTATCACTTTCACACTGGTTTCAATTATTCGTGTTATACGATGGAAAAACCGTTGCATTTTCATTGTATTTTATGCTTCGGGCGTTGACCTCTAAGGCCCTAACTATTCCATCTGGTGGAGCAACGCCCTAGAGTGAAGGCTAGGTTGCCCGGAACGTAGAAATGACCATCACTTTCACACTGGTTGTAATTACTCCTGCAATGCGATGGAAAAACTGTTGTATCTTTATTGTGTTTTATGCTTCTGGCGTTGACTTCTTAGGCCCTGACCATTCGACCTGGTGGAGCAACGCCCTAGAGGGAAGCCTAGGATGCCCGGAACGTAGAAATGACCATCACTTTCACACTGGTTGCAATTACTCCTGTTATACGATAGAAAAACTGTTGCATCTTTATTGTATTTTATGCTTCGGGCGTTGACTTCTTAGGCCCTAACTATTCGATCTGGTGGGCCAACGCCCTAGAGTGAAGCCTAGGCTGCACGGAACGTAGAAATGACCATTACTTTCACACTGTTTGCAATTATTCATATTATACGATGCAAGAACTGTTGTATTTACATTGTATTTTATGCTTCTGGCGTTGACCTCTTAGGCCCTAACTATTCGATCTGGTGGAGCAACGCCCTAGAGTGAAGGCTAGGTTGCCCGGAACGTAGAAATGACCATTACCTTCACACTGGTTGCAGTTATTCCTGTTATATGATGGAAAAACTGTTGTATTCTTATTGTATTTTATGCACCCTGTGTTGACTTCCTAGGCCCTAACTATTCGATCTGGTGGTGCAACGCCTCAGAGTTATATCTAGGATGTCCGGAACGTAGAAATGGCCGTCACTTTCACACTGGTTGCAATTATTCGCTTTATACGATGCAACAGCTGATGTCTTTATATTGTGTTTTATGCTTCTGGCGATGACTTCTTAGACCCTAGCTATTCGATCTGGTGGATCAACACCCTAGAGTGAAGCCTAGGTTGCCCGGAACCTAGAAGTGACTATCACTTTCACACTGGTTTCAATTATTCGTGTTATACGATGGAAAAACCGTTGCATTTTCATTGTATGTTATGCTTCGGGCGTTGACTTCTAAGGCCCTAACTATTCCATCTGGTGGAGCAACGCCCTAGAGTGAAGCCTAGGTTGCCCGGAACGTAGAAATGACCATAATTTTCACATCGGTTGCAATTATTCGTTTTATACGATGGAAAAACTGTTGCATTTGTTTTGTATTTTACGCTTCGGGCGTTGACTTCTAAGGGCCTAACAATTCGTTCTGGCGGAACAACGCCCTAGAGTGAAGCCTAGATTGCCCGGAACGTAGAAATGACCATCACTTTCACACTGGTTGCAATTACTCCTGTTATACGGTGGAAAAACTGTTGCACCTTTATTGTATTTTATGCTTCGGGCGTTGACTTCTAAGGCCCTAACTATTCGATCTGGTGGAGCAACGCCCTAGATCCAAGCCTAGGTTGCCCGGAACGTAGATATGGCTATTACTTTCACACTGGATGCAATTATTCGTTTTATACGATGGAAAGACTGTTGTATTTATTCTGTATTTTATGCTTCGGGCGTTGACTTCTAAGGCCCTAACTATTCGATCTGGTGGAGCAACGCCCTAGAGTGAGGCCTACGTTGCCCGCAACGTAGAAATGACCATTACCTTCACACTGATTGCAATTATCCATTATATACGATGTAAAAACTATTGTATTTTTATTGTATTATATGCTTCGGGCGTTGACTTCTCAGGCCCTAATTATTCGATCTGGTGGACAAACGCCCTAGAGTGAAGCCCAGGTTGCACGGAACGTATAAATGACCATTACTTTCACACTGTTTGCAATTATTCATATTATACGATGCAAAAACTGTTGCATTTTCATTGTATTTTATGCTTCGGGCGTTGACTTCTAAGGACCTAACTATTCCATCTGGTGGAGCGACGCCCTAGAGTGAAGCCTATGTTGCCCGGAACGTAGAAATGACCATCACCTTCACACTGGTTGTAATTACTCCTGTCATGCGATAGAAAAACTGTTGCATCTTTATTGTATTTTATGCTTCGGGCGTTGACTTCTAAGGCCCTAACTATTCGATCTGGTGGAGCAACTCCCTAGAGCCAAGCCTAGGTTGCCAGGAACGTAGAAATGACCATAACTTTCACACTGGTTGCAATTATTCGTTTTATACGATGGAAAAACTGTTGTACTTTTATTGTATTTTATGCTTCGGGCGTTGACTTCTAAGGACCTAACTATTCGCTCTGGTGGAGCAACGCCCTAGAGTCAAGCCTAGGTTGCCAGGAACGTAGAAATGACCATCACTTTCACACCGGTTGCATTTATTCGTGTTATACGAAGGAAAAACTGTTGTACTTGTTTTGTATTTTATGCTTCTGGCGTTGACTTCTCAGTCCCTTACTATTGGATCTGGTGGAACAACGCCCTAGAGTGGAGCCTAGGTGGCCCGGAACGTAGATATGGCCATTACTTTCACACTGGATGCAATTATTCGTTTTATACAATGGAAAAACTGTTGTATTTATTCTGTATTTTATGCTTCGGGCGTTGACTTCTAAGGCCCTAACTATTCGCTCTGGTGGAGCAGCGCCTCAGAGTTATATCTAGAATGGCCGGAACGTAGAAATGGCCGTCACTTTCACACTGGTTGCAATTATTCGCATTATACAATGGAACAGCTGATGTATTTATATTGTGTTTTATGCTTCTGGCAATGACTTCTTAGGCCCTAGCTATTCGATCTGGTGGAGCAACACCCTAGAGTGAAGCCTAGGTTGCCCGGAACGTAGAAATGACCATCACTTTCACACTGGTTGCAATTACTCCTGTTATACGATGGAAAAACTGTTGTATCTTTATTGTATTTTATGCTTCGGTCGTTGGCTTCTAAGGCCCTAACTATTCGATCTGGTGGAGCAACGCCCTAGAGCCAAGCCTAGGTTGCCCGGAACCTAGATATGGCCATTACTTTCACACTGGATGCAATTATTCGTTTTATACGATGGAAAAACTGTTGTATTTATTCTGTATTTTATGCTTCGGGCGTTGACTTCTAAGGCCCTAACTATTCGATCTGGTGGAGCAACGACTCAGAGTTATATCTAGAATGGCCGGAACGTAGAAATGGCCATCACTTTCACACTGGTTGCAATTATTCGCATTATACGATGGAACAGCTGTTGTATTTATATTGTGTTTTATGCTTCTGGCAATGACTTCTTAGGCCCTAGCTATTCGATCTGGTGGAGCAACACCCTAGAGTGAAGCCTATGTTGCCCGGAACGTAGAAATGACCATCACCTTCACACTGGTTGTAATTACTCCTGTCATGCGATAGAAAAACTGTTGCATCTTTATTGTATTTTATGCTTCGGGCGTTGACTTCTAAGGCCCTAACTATTCGATCTGGTGGAGCAACGCCCTAGAGCCAAGCCTAGGTTGCCAGGAACGTAGAAATGACCATAACTTTCACACTGGTTGCAATTATTCGTTTTATACGATGGAAAAACTGTTGTACTTTTATTGTATTTTATGCTTCGGGCGTTGACTTCTAAGGACCTAACTATTCGCTCTGGTGGAGCAACGCCCTAGAGTCAAGCCTAGGTTGCCAGGAACGTAGAAATGACCATCACTTTCACACCGGTTGCATTTATTCGTGTTATACGAAGAAAAACTGTTGTACTTGTTTTGTATTTTATGCTTCTGGCGTTGACTTCTCAGTCCCTTACTATTGGATCTGGTGGAACAACGCCCTAGAGTGGAGCCTAGGTGGCCCGGAACGTAGATATGGCCATTACTTTCACACTGGATGCAATTATTCGTTTTATACGATGGAAAAACTGTTGTATTTATTCTGTATTTTATGCTTCGGGCGTTGACTTCTAAGGCCCTAACTATTCGATCTGGTGGAGCAGCGCCTCAGAGTTATATCTAGAATGGCCGGAACGTAGAAATGGCCGTCACTTTCACACTGGTTGCAATTATTCGCATTATACAATGGAACAGCTGATGTATTTATATTGTGTTTTATGCTTCTGGCGATGACTTCTTAGGCCCTATCTATTCGATCTGGTGGAGCAACACCCTAGAGTGAAGCCTAGGTTGCCCGGAACCTAGAAGTGACTATCACTTTCACACTGGTTGCAATTATTCGTTTTATACGATGGAAAAACTGTTGCATTTGTTTTGTATTTTACGCTTCTGGCGTTAACTTCTAAGGCCATAACAATTCGTTCTGGCGGAACAACGCCCTAGAGTGAAGCCTAGGTTGCCCGGAACGTAGAAATGACCCTAATTTTCACATCGGTTGCAATTATTCGTTTTATACGATGGAAAAACTGTTGCATTTGTTTTGTATTTTACGCTTCTGGCGTTGACTTCTAAGGCCCTAACAATTCGTTCTGGCGGAACAACGCCCTAGAGTGAAGCCTAGGTTGCCCGGAACGTAGAAATGGCCATCACTTTCACACTGGTTGCAATTACTCCTGTTATACGATGGAAAAACTGTTGTATCTTTATTGTATTCTATGGTTCGGGCGTTGACTTCTAAGGCCCTAACTATTCGATCTGGTGGAGCAACGCCCTAGAGTGAAGCCTAGGTTGCCCGGAACGTAGAAATGACCATTACCTTCACACTGATTGCAATTATCCATTTTATACGACGGAAAAACTATTGTATTTTTATTGTATTTTATGGTTCGGGCGTTGACTTCTAAGGCCCTAACTATTCGATCCGGTGGAGCAACGCCCTAGGGTCAAGCCTAGGTTGCCAGGAGCGTAGAAATGACCATAACCTTCACACTGGTTGCAATTATTCGTTTTATACGATGGAAAAACTGTTGTATTTATTCTGTATTTTATGCTTCGGGCGTTGACTTCTAAGGTCCTTACTATTGGATCTGGTGGAACAACGCCCTAGAGTGGAGCCTAGGTTGCCCGGAACGTAGAAATGACCAATACCTTCACACTGGTTGCAGTTATTCCTGTTATACGATGGAAAAACTGTTGTATTTTTATTGTATTATATGCTTCGGGCGTTGACTTCTCAGGCCCTAACTATTCGCTCTGATGCAGCAACGCCTTAGAGTGAATCCTAGGTTGAACGGAACGCAGAGATGACCATCACATTCACACTGGTTGTAATTACTCCTGTAATGCGATGGAAAAACTGTTGTATCTTTATTGTGTTTTATGCTTCTGTCGTTGACTTCTTAGGACCTGACCATTCGATCTGGTGGAGCAACGCCCTAGTGTGAAGCCTAGGTTGCCCGGAACGTAGAAATGACCATTACCTTCACACTGATTGCAATTATTCATTTTACACGATGGAAAAACTATTGTGTTTTTATTGTATTTTATGCTTCGGGCGTTGACTTCTAAGGACCTAACTATTCGCTCTGGTGGAGCAACACCCTAGAGTGAAGCCTAGGTTGCCCGGAACCTAGAAGTGACTATCACTTTCACACTGGTTGCAATTATTCGTGCTATACGATGGAAAAACCGTAGCATTTTCATTGTATTTTAAGCTTCGGGCGTTGACTTCTAAGGCCCTAACTATTCCGTCTGGTGGAGCAACGCCCTAGAGTGAAGCCTAGGTTGCCCGGAACGTAGAAATGACCATAATTTTCACATCGGTTGCAATTATTCGTTTTATACGATGGAAAAACTGTTGCATTTGTTTTGTATTTTACGCTTCTGGCGTTAACTTCTAAGGCCCTAACAATTCGTTCTGGCGGAACATCGCCCTAGAGTGAAGCCTAGGTTGCCCGGAACGTAGAAATGACCATCACTTTCACACTGGTTGCAATTACTCCTGTTATACGGTGGCAAAACTGTTGCACCTTTATTGTATTTTATGCTTCGGGCGTTGACTTCTAAGGCCCTAACTATTCGATCTGGTGGAGCAACGCCCAAGATCCAAGCCTAGGTTGCCCGGAACGTAGATATGGCTATTACTTTCACACTGGATGCAATTATTCGTTTTATACGATGGAAAGACTGTTGTATTTATTCTGTATTTTATGCTTCGGGCGTTGACTTCTAAGGCCCTAACAATTCGTTCTGGCGGAACATCGCCCTAGAGTGAAGCCTAGGTTGCCCGGAACGTAGAAATGACCATAATTTTCACATCAGTTGCAATTATTCATATTATACGATGCAAAAACTGTTGCATTTTCATTGTATTTTATGCTTCGGGCGTTGACTTCTAAGGACCTAACTATTCCATCAGGTGGAGCGACGCCCTAGAGTGAAGCCTGTGTTGCCCGGAACGTAGAAATGACCATCACCTTCACAATGGTTGTAATTACTCCTGTCATGCGATAGAAAAACTGTTGCATCTTTATTGTATTTTATGCTTCGGGCGTTGACTTCTAAGGCCCTAACTATTCGATCTGGTGGAGCAACGCCCTAGAGCCAAGCCTAGGTTGCCAGGAACGTAGAAATGACCATAACTTTCACACTGGTTGCAATTATTCGTTTTATACGATGGAAAAACTGTTGTACTTTTATTGTATTTTATGCTTCGGGCGTTGACTTCTAAGGACCTAACTATTCGCTCTGGTGGAGCAACGCCCTAGAGTCAAGCCTAGGTTGCCAGGAACGTAGAAATGACCATCACTTTCACACCGGCTGCATTTATTCGTGTTATACGAAGGAAAAACTGTTGTACTTGTTTTGTATTTTATGCTTCTGGCGTTGACTTCTCAGTCCCTTACTATTGGATCTGGTGGAACAACGCCCTAGAGTGGAGCCTAGGTGGCCCGGAACGTAGATATGGCTATTACTTTCACACTGGATGCAATTATTCGTTTTATACGATGGAAAAACTGTTGTATTTATTCTGTATTTTATGCTTCGGGCGTTGACTTCTAAGGCCCTAACTATTCGATCTGGTGGAGCAGCGCCTCAGAGTTATATCTAGAATGGCCGGAACGTAGAAATGGCCGTCACTTTCACACTGGTTGCAATTATTCGCATTATACCATGGAACAGCTGATGTATTTATATTGTGTTTTATGCTTCTGGCGATGACTTCTTAGGCCCTATCTATTCGATCTGGTGGAGCAACACCCTAGAGTGAAGCCTAGGTTGCCCGGAACCTAGAAGTGACTATCACTTTCACACTGGTTGCAATTATTCGTGTTATACGATGGAAAAACCGTAGCATTTTCATTGTATTTTAAGCTTCGGGCGTTGACTTCTAAGGCCCTAACTATTCCGTCTGGTGGAGCAACGCCCTAGAGTGAAGCCTAGGTTGCCCGGAACGTAGAAATGACCATAATTTTCACATCGGTTGCAATTATTCGTTTTATACGATGGAAAAACTGTTGCATTTGTTTTGTATTTTACGCTTCTGGCGTTAACTTCTAAGGCCATAACAATTCGTTCTGGCGGAACAACGCCCTAGAGTGAAGCCTAGGTTGCCCGGAACGTAGAAATGTCCCTAATTTTCACATCGGTTGCAATTATTCGTTTTATACGATGGAAAAACTGTTGCATTTGTTTTGTATTTTACGCTTCTGGCGTTGACTTCTAAGGCCCTAACAATTCGTTCTGGCGGAACAACGCCCTAGAGTGAAGCCTAGGTTGCCCGAAACGTAGAAATGGCCATCACTTTCACACTGGTTGCAATTACTCCTGTTATACGATGGAAAAACTGTTGTATCTTTATTGTATTTTATGGTTCGGGCGTTGACTTCTAAGGCCCTAACTATTCGATCTGGTGGAGCAACGCCCTAGAGTGAAGCCTAGGTTGCCCGGAACGTAGAAATGACCATTACCTTCACACTGATTGCAATTATCCATTTTATACGACGGAAAAACTATTGTATTTTTATTGTATTTTATGGTTCGGGCGTTGACTTCTAAGGCCCTAACTATTCGATCCGGTGGAGCAACGCCCTAGGGTCAAGCCTAGGTTGCCAGGAGCGTAGAAATGACCATAACCTTCACACTGGTTGCTATTATTCGTTTTATACGATGGAAAAACTGTTGTATTTATTCTGTATTTTATGCTTCGGGCGTTGACTTCTAAGGTCCTTACTATTGGATCTGGTGGAACAACGCCCTAGAGTGGAGCCTAGGTTGCCCGGAACGTAGAAATGACCAATACCTTCACACTGGTAGCAGTTATTCCTGTTATACGATGGAAAAACTGTTGTATTTTTATTGTATTATATGCTTCGGGCGTTGACTTCTCAGGCCCTAACTATTCGCTCTGATGCAGCAACGCCCTAGAGTGAATCCTAGGTTGAACGGAACGCAGAGATGACCATCACATTCACACTGGTTGTAATTACTCCTGTAATGCGATGGAAAAACTGTTGTATCTTTATTGTGTTTTATGCTTCTGTCGTTGACTTCTTAGGACCTGACCATTCGATCTGGTGGAGCAACGCCCTAGTGTGAAGCCTAGGTTGCCCGGAACGTAGAAATGACCATTACCTTCACACTGATTGCAATTATTCATTTTACACGATGGAAAAACTATTGTGTTTTTATTGTATTTTATGCTTCGGGCGTTGACTTCTATGGACCTAACTATTCGCTCTGGTGGAGCAACACCCTAGAGTGAAGCCTAGGTTGCCCGGAACCTAGAAGTGACTATCACTTTCACACTGGTTGCAATTATTCGTGCTATACGATGGAAAAACCGTAGCATTTTCATTGTATTTTAAGCTTCGGGCGTTGACTTCTAAGGCCCTAACTATTCCGTCTGGTGGAGCAACGCCCTAGAGTGAAGCCTAGGTTGCCCGGAACGTAGAAACGATCATAATTTTCACATCGGTTGCAATTATTCGTTTTATACGATGGAAAAACTGTTGCATTTGTTTTGTATTTTACGCTTCTGGCGTTAACTTCTAAGGCCCTAACAATTCGTTCTGGCGGAACATCGGCCTAGAGTGAAGCCTAGGTTTCCCGGAACCTAGAAATGACCATCACTTTCACACTGGTTGCAATTACTCCTGTTATACGATGGAAAAACTGTTGTATCTTTATTGTATTTTATGCTTCGGTCGTTGGCTTCTAAGGCCCTAACTATTCGATCTGTAGGAGCAACGCCCTAGAGCCAAGCCTAGGTTGCCCGGAACCTAGATATGGCCATTACTTTCACACTGGATGCAATTATTCGTTTTATACGATGGAAAAACTGTTGCATTTGTTTTGTATTTTACGCTTCTGGCGTTGACTTCTAAGGCCCTAACAATTCGTTCTGGCGGAACAAAGCCCTAGAGTGAAGCCTAGGTTGCCCGGAACGTAGAAATGGCCATCACTTTCACACTGGTTGCAATTACTCCTGTCATACGATGGAAAAACTGTTGTATCTTTATTGTATTTTATGCTTCGGGCGTTGACTTCTAAGGCCCTAACTATTCGATCTGGTGGAGCAACGCCTCACAGTTGTATCTAGAATGGCCGGAACGTAGAAATGGCCGTCACATTCACACTGGTTGCAATTATTCGCATTATACGATGGAACAGCTGTTGTATTTATATTGTGTTTTATGCTTCTGGCAATGACTTCTTAGGCCCTAGCTATTCGATCTGGTGGAGCAACACCCTAGACTGAGGCCTAGGTTGCCCGGAACCTAGAAGTGACTGCTACTTCCACACTGGTTGCAATTATTCGTGTTATACGATGGAAAAACCGTTGCATTTTCATTGTATTTTATGCTTCGGGCGTTGACTTCTAAGGCCCTAACTATTCCATCTGGTGGAGCAACGCCCTAGAGTGAAGCCTAGGTTGCCCGGAACGTAGAAATGACCATAATTTTCACATCGGTTGCAATTATTCGTTTTATACGATGGAAAAACTGTTGCATTTGTTTTGTATTTTACGCTTCTGGCGTTGACTTCTAAGGCCCTAACAATTCGTTCTGGCGGAACAACGCCCTAGAGTGAAGCCTAGGTTGCCTGGAACGTAGAAATGACCATTACCTTCACACTGATTGCAATTATCCATTTTATACGACGGAAAAACTATTGTATTTTTATTGTATTTTATGCTTCGGGCGTTGACTTCTAAGGCCCTAACTATTCGATCTGGTGGAGCAACGCCCTAGAGTGAAGCCTAGGTTGCCCGTAACGTAGAAATGACCATCACTTTCACACTGGTTGCAATTACTCCTGTTATACGATGGAAAAACTGTTGTATCTTTATTGTATTTTATGCTTCGGTCGTTGGCTTCTAAGGCCCTAACTATTCGATCTGTAGGAGCAACGCCCTAGAGCCAAGCCTAGGTTGCCCGGAACCTAGATATGGCCATTACTTTCACACTGGATGCAATTATTCGTTTTATACGATGGAAAAACTGTTGTATTTATTCTGTATTTTATGCTTCGGGCGTTGACTTCTAAGGCCCTAACTATTCGATCTGGTGGAGCAACGCCTCAGAGTTATATCTAGAATGGCCGGAACGTAGAAATGGCCGTCACTTTCACACTGGTTGCAATTATTCGCATTATACGATGGAACAGCTGTTGTATTTATATTGTGTTTTATGCTTCTGGCAATGACTTCTTAGGCCCTAGCTATTCGATCTGGTGGAGCAACACCCTAGAGTGAGGCCTAGGTTGCCCGGAACCTAGAAGTGACTGCTACTTCCGCACTGGTTGCAATTATTCGTGTTATACGATGGAAAGACCGTTGCATTTTCATTGTATTTTATGCTTCGGGCGTTGACTTCTAAGGCCCTAACTATTCCATCTGGTGGACCAATGCCCTAGAGTGAAGCATAGGTTGCCCGGAACGTAGAAATGACCATAATTTTCACATCGGTTGCAATTATTCGTTTTATACGATGGAAAAACTGTTGCATTTGTTTTGTATTTTACGCTTCTGGCGTTGACTTCTAAGGCCCTAACAATTCGTTCTGGCGGAACAAAGCCCTAGAGTGAAGCCTAGGTTGCCCGGAACGTAGAAATGGCCATCACTTTCACACTGGTTGCAATTACTCCTGTCATACGATGGAAAAACTGTTGTATCTTTATTGTATTTTATGCTTCGGGCGTTGACTTCTAAGGCCCTAACTATTCGATCTGGTGGAGCAACGCCTCACAGTTGTATCTAGAATGGCCGGAACGTAGGAATGGCCGTCACATTCACACTGGTTGCAATTATTCGCATTATACGATGGAACAGCTGTTGTATTTATATTGTGTTTTATGCTTCTGGCAATGACTTCTTAGGCCCTAGCTATTCGATCTGGTGGAGCAACACCCTAGACTGAGGCCTAGGTTGCCCGGAACCTAGAAGTGACTGCTACTTCCACACTGGTTGCAATTATTCGTGTTATACGATGGAAAAACCGTTGCATTTTCATTGTATTTTATGCTTCGGGCGTTGACTTCTAAGGCCCTAACTATTCCATCTGGTGGAGCAACGCCCTAGAGTGAAGCCTAGGTTGCCCGGAACGTAGAAATGACCATAATTTTCACATCGGTTGCAATTATTCGTTTTATACGATGGAAAAACTGTTGCATTTGTTTTGTATTTTACGCTTCTGGCGTTGACTTCTAAGGCCCTAACAATTCGTTCTGGCGGAACAACGCCCTAGAGTGAAGCCTAGGTTGCCTGGAACGTAGAAATGACCATTACCTTCACACTGATTGCAATTATCCATTTTATACGACGGAAAAACTATTGTATTTTTATTGTATTTTATGCTTCGGGCGTTGACTTCTAAGGCCCTAACTATTCGATCTGGTGGAGCAACGCCCTAGAGTGAAGCCTAGGTTGCCCGTAACGTAGAAATGACCATCTCTTTCACACTGGTTGCAATTACTCCTGTTATACGATGGAAAAACTGTTGTATCTTTATTGTATTTTATGCTTCGGTCGTTGGCTTCTAAGGCCCTAACTATTCGATCTGGTGGAGCAACGCCCTAGAGCCAAGCCTAGGTTGCCCGGAACCTAGATATGGCCATTACTTTCACACTGGATGCAATTATTCGTTTTATACGATGGAAAAAGTGTTGTATTTATTCTGTATTTTATGCTTCGGGCGTTGACTTCTAAGGCCCTAACTATTCGATCTGGTGGAGCAACGCCTCAGAGTTATATCTAGAATGGCCGGAACGTAGAAATGGCCGTCACTTTCACACTGGTTGCAATTATTCGCATTATACGATGGAACAGCTGTTGTATTTATATTGTGTTTTATGCTTCTGGCAATGACTTCTTAGGCCCTAGCTATTCGATCTGGTGGAGCAACACCCTAGCGTGAAGCCTAGGTTGCCTAGAACCTAGAAGTGACTACTACTTCCACACTGGTTGCAATTATTCGTGTTATACGATGGAAAAACCGTTGCATTTTCATTGTATTTTATGCTTCGGGCGTTGACTTCTAAGGCCCTAACTATTCCATCTGGTGGAGCAACGCCCTAGAGTGAAGCCTAGGTTGCCCGGAACGTAGAAATGACCATAATTTTCACATCGGTTGCAATTATTCGTTTTATACCATGGAAAAACTGTTGCATTTGTTTTGTATTTTACGCTTCTGGCGCTGACTTCTAAGGCCCTAACAATTCGTTCTGGCGGAACAACGCCCTAGAGTGAAGCCTAGGTTGCCCGGAACGTAGAAATGACCATAACTTTCACACTGGTTGCAATTATTCGTTTTATACGATGGAAAAACTGTTGTATTTATTCTGTATTTTATGCTTCGGGCGTTGACTTCTAAGGCCCTAACTATTCGATCTGGTGGAGCAACGCCTCAGAGTTATATCTAGAATGGCCGGAACGTAGAAATGGCCGTCACTTTCACACTGGTTGCAATTATTCGCATTATACGATGGAACAGCTGTTGTATTTATATTGTGTTTTATGCTTCTGGCAATGACTTCTTAGGCCCTAGCTATTCGATCTGGTGGAGCAACACCCTAGAGTGAGGCCTAGGTTGCCCGGAACCTAGAAGTGACTGCTACTTCCACACTGGTTGCAATTATTCGTGTTATACGATGGAAAAACCGTTGCATTTTCATTGTATTTTATGCTTCGGGCGTTGACTTCTAAGGCCCTAACTATTCCATCTGGTGGACCAACGCCCTAGAGTGAAGCATAGGTTGCCCGGAACGTAGAAATGACCATAATTTTCACATCGGTTGCAATTATTCGTTTTATACGATGGAAAAACTGTTGCATTTGTTTTGTATTTTACGCTTCTGGCGTTGACTTCTAAGGCCCTAACAATTCGTTCTGGCGGAACAAAGCCCTAGAGTGAAGCCTAGGTTGCCCGGAACGTAGAAATGGCCATCACTTTCACACTGGTTGCAATTACTCCTGTCATACGGTGGAAAAACTGTTGTATCTTTATTGTATTTTATGCTTCGGGCGTTGACTTCTAAGGCCCTAACTATTCGATCTGGTGGAGCAACGCCTCACAGTTGTATCTAGAATGGCCGGAACGTAGAAATGGCCGTCACTTTCACACTGGTTGCAATTATTCGCATTATACGATGGAACAGCTGTTGTATTTATATTGTGTTTTATGCTTCTGGCAATGACTTCTTAGGCCCTAGCTATTCGATCTGGTGGAGCAACACCCTAGACTGAGGCCTAGGTTGCCCGGAACCTAGAAGTGACTGCTACTTCCACACTGGTTGCAATTATTCGTGTTATACGATGGAAAAACCGTTGCATTTTCATTGTATTTTATGCTTCGGGCGTTGACTTCTAAGGCCCTAACTATTCCATCTGGTGGACCAACGCCCTAGAGTGAAGCCTAGGTTGCCCGGAACGTAGAAATGACCATAATTTTCACATCGGTTGCAATTATTCGTTTTATACGATGGAAAAACTGTTGCATTTGTTTTGTATTTTACGCTCCTGGCGTTGACTTCTAAGGCCCTAGCAATTCGTTCTGGCGGAACAACGACCTAGAGTGAAGCCTAGGTTGCCCGGAACGTAGAAATGGCCATTACCTTCACACTGGTTGCAGTTATTCCTGTTATACGATGGAAAAACTGTTGTATTTTTATTGTATTATATGCTTCGGGCGTTGACTTCTCAGGCCCTAACTATTCGCTCTGATGCAGCAACGCCCTAGAGTGAATCCTAGGTTGAACGGAACGCAGAGATGACCATCACATTCACACTGGTTGTAATTCCTCCTGTAATGCGATGGAAAAACTGTTGTATCTTTCTTGTGTTTTATGCTTCTGTCGTTGATTTCTTAGGACCTGACCATTCGATCTGGTGGAGCAACGCCCTAGTGTGAAGCCTAGGTTGCCCGGATCGTAGAAATGACCATTACCTTCACACTGATGGCAATTATTCATTTTACACGATGGAAAAACTATTGTGTTTTTATTGTATTTTATGCTTCGGGCGTTGACTTCTAAGGACCTAACTATTCGCTCTGGTGGAGCAACGCCCTAGAGTCAAGCCTTGGTTGCCAGGAACGTAGAAATGACCATCACTTTAACACTGGTTGCAATTATTCGTGTTACACGAAGGAAAAACTGTTGTACTTGTTTTGTATTTTATGCTTCTGGCGTTGACTTCTCAGTCCCTTACTCTTGGATCTGGTGGAACAACGCCTTAGAGTGGAGCCTAGGTGGCCCGGAACGTAGAAATGACCATTACCTTCACACTGGTTGCAATTATTCGCATTATACGATGGAACAGCTGTTGTATTTATATTGTGTTTTATGCTTCCGGCAATGACTTCTTAGGCCCTAGCTATTCGATCTGGTGGAGCAACACCCTACAGTGAAGCCTAGGTTGCCTGGAACGTAGAAATGGCTATCACTTTCACACGGTTCGCAATTATTCGTGTCATACGATGGAAAAACTGTTGTATTTACATTGCATTTTATGCTTCTGGCGTTGACTTCATAGGCCCTAACTATTCGATCTGGTGGAGGAACGCCCTAGAGGCAAGCCTAAGTTGCCCGGAACGTAGAAATGACCATAACTTTCACACTGGTTGCAATTATTCGTTTTATACGATGGAAAAACTGTTGTATTTATTCTGTATTTTATGCTTCGGGCGTTGACTTCTAAGGCCCTAACTATTCGATCTGGTGGAGCAACGCCTCAGAGTTATATCTAGAATGGCCGGAACGTAGAAATGGCCGTCACTTTCACACTGGTTGCAATTATTCGCATTATACGATGGAACAGCTGTTGTATTTATATTGTGTTTTATGCTTCTGGCAATGACTTCTTAGGCCCTAGCTGTTCGATCTGGTGGAGCAACACCCTAGAGTGAGGCCTAGGATGCCCGGAACCTAGAAGTGACTGCTACTTCCACACTGGTTGCAATTATTCGTGTTATACGATGGAAAAACCGTTGCATTTTCATTGTATTTTATGCTTCGGGCGTTGACTTCTAAGGCCCTAACTATTCCATCTGGTGGACCAACGCCCTAGAGTGAAGCATAGGTTGCCCGGAACGTAGAAATGACCATAATTTTCACATCGGTTGCAATTATTCGTTTTATACGATGGAAAAACTGTTGCATTTGTTTTGTATTTTACGCTTCTGGCGTTGACTTCTAAGGCCCTAACAATTCGTTCTGGCGGAACAAAGCCCTAGAGTGAAGCCTAGGTTGCCCGGAACGTAGAAATGGCCATCACTTTCACACTGGTTGCAATTACTCCTGTCATACGATGGAAAAACTGTTGTATCTTTATTGTATTTTATGCTTCGGGCGTTGACTTCTAAGGCCCTAACTATTCGATCTGGTGGAGCAACGCCTCACAGTTGTATCTAGAATGGCCGGAACGTAGAAATGGCCGTCACTTTCACACTGGTTGCAATTATTCGCATTATACGATGGAACAGCTGTTGTATTTATATTGTGTTTTATGCTTCTGGCAATGACTTCTTAGGCCCTAGCTATTCGATCTGGTGGAGCAACACCCTAGACTGAGGCCTAGGTTGCCCGGAACCTAGAAGTGACTGCTACTTCCACACTGGTTGCAATTATTCGTGTTATACGATGGAAAAACCGTTGCATTTTCATTGTATTTTATGCTTCGGGCGTTGACTTCTAAGGCCCTAACTATTCCATCTGGTGGAGCAACGCCCTAGAGTGAAGCCTAGGTTGCCCGGAACGTAGAAATGACCATAATTTTCACATCGGTTGCAATTATTCGTTTTATACGGTGGAAAAACTGTTGCATTTGTTTTGTATTTTACGCTTCTGGCGTTGACTTCTAAGGCCCTAACAATTCGTTCTGGCGGAACAACGCCCTAGAGTGAAGCCTAGGTTGCCTGGAACGTAGAAATGACCATTACCTTCACACTGATTGCAATTATCCATTTTATACGACGGAAAAACTATTGTATTTTTATTGTATTTTATGCTTCGGGCGTTGACTTCTAAGGCCCTAACTATTCGATCTGGTGGAGCAACGCCCTAGAGTGAAGCCTAGGTTGCCCGGAACGTAGAAATGACCATCACTTTCACACTGGTTGCAATTACTCCTGTTATACGATGGAAAAACTGTTGTATCTTTATTGTATTTTATGCTTCGGTCGTTGGCTTCTAAGGCCCTAACTATTCGATCTGGTGGAGCAACGCCCTAGAGCCAAGCCTAGGTTGCCCGGAACCTAGATATGGCCATTACTTTCACACTGGATGCAATTATTCGTTTTATACGATGGAAAAAGTGTTGTATTTATTCTGTATTTTATGCTTCGGGCGTTGACTTCTAAGGCCCTAACTATTCGATCTGGTGGAGCAACGCCTCAGAGTTATATCTAGAATGGCCGGAACGTAGAAATGGCCGTCACTTTCACACTGGTTGCAATTATTCGCATTATACGATGGAACAGCTGTTGTATTTATATTGTGTTTTATGCTTCTGGCAATGACTTCTTAGGCCCTAGCTATTCGATCTGGTGGAGCAACACCCTAGAGTGAAGCCTAGGTTGCCCGGAACCTAGAAGTGACTACTACTTCCACACTGGTTGCAATTATTCGTGTTATACGATGGAAAAACCGTTGGATTTTCATTGTATTTTATGCTTCGGGCGTTGACTTCTAAGGCCCTAACTATTCCATCTGGTGGAGCAACGCCCTAGAGTGAAGCCTAGGTTGCCCGGAACGTAGAAATGACCATAATTTTCACATCGGTTGCAATTATTCGTTTTATACGATGGAAAAACTGTTGCATTTGTTTTGTATTTTACGCTTCTGGCGCTGACTTCTAAGGCCCTAACAATTCGTTCTGGCGGAACAACGCCCTAGAGTGAAGCCTAGGTTGCCCGGAACGTTGAAATGGCCATCACTTTCACACTGGTTGCAATTACTCCTGTTATACGATGGAAAAACTGTTGTGTTTATTCTGTATTTTATGCTTCGGGCGTTGACTTCTAAGGCCCTAACTATTCGATCTGGTGGAGCAACGCCTCACAGTTATATCTAGAATGGCCGGAACGTAGAATTGGCCGTCACTTTCACACTGGTTGCGATTATTCGCATTATACGATGGAACAGCTGTTGTATTTATATTGTGTTTTATGCTTCTGGCAATGACTTCTTAGGCCCTAGCTATTCGATCTGGTGGAGCAACACCCTAGACTGAGGCCTAGGTTGCCCGGAACCTAGAAGTGACTGCTACTTCCACACTGGTTGCAATTATTCGTGTTATACGATGGAAAAACCGTTGCATTTTCATTGTATTTTATGCTTCGGGCGTTGACTTCTAAGGCCCTAACTATTCCATCTGGTGGAGCAACGCCCTAGAGTGAAGCCTAGGTTGCCCGGAACGTAGAAATGACCATAATTTTCACATCGGTTGCAATTATTCGTTTTATACGATGGAAAAACTGTTGTATCTTTATTGTATTTTATGCTTCGGTCGTTGGCTTCTAAGGCCCTAACTATTCGATCTGGTGGAGCAACGCCCTAGAGCCAAGCCTAGGTTGCCCGGAACCTAGATATGGCCATTACTTTCACACTGGATGCAATTATTCGTTTTATACGATGGAAAAAGTGTTGCATTTGTTTTGTATTTTACGCTTCTGGCGCTGACTTCTAAGGCCCTAACAATTCGTTCTGGCGGAACAACGCCCTAGAGTGAAGCCTAGGTTGCCCGGAACGTAGAAATGGCCATCACTTTCACACTGGTTGCAATTACTCCTGTTATACGATGGAAAAACTGTTGTATTTATTCTGTATTTTATGCTTCGGGCGTTGACTTCTAAGGCCCTAACTATTCGATCTGGTGGAGCAACGCCTCACAGTTATATCTAGAATGGCCGGAACGTAGAAATGGCCGTCACTTTCACACTGGTTGCAATTATTCGCATTATACGATGGAACAGCTGTTGTATTTATACTGTGTTTTATGCTTCTGGCAATGACTTCTTAGGCCCTAGCTATTCGATCTGGTGGAGCAACACCCTAGACTGAGGCCTAGGTTGCCCGGAACCTAGAAGTGACTGCTACTTCCACACTGGTTGCAATTATTCGTGTTATACGATGGAAAAACCGTTGCATTTTCATTGTATTTTATGCTTCGGGCGTTGACTTCTAAGGCCCTAACTATTCCATCTGGTGGAGCAACGCCCTAGAGTGAAGCCTAGGTTGCCCGGAACGTAGAAATGACCATAATTTTCACATCGGTTGCAATTATTCGTTTTATACGATGGGAAAACTGTTGCATTTGTTTTGTATTTTACGCTTCTGGCGTTGACTTCTAAGGCCCTAGCAATTCGTTCTGGCGGAACAACGACCTAGAGTGAAGCCTAGGTTGCCCGGAACGTAGAAATGGCCATTACCTTCACACGGGTCGCAATTATTCGTGTCATACGATGGAAAAACTGTTGTATTTACATTGCATTTTATGCTTCTGGCGTTGACTTCATAGGCCCTAACTATTCGATCTGGTGGAGGAACGCCCTAGAGGCAAGCCTAAGTTGCCCGGAACGTAGAAATGACCATAACTTTCACACTGGTTGCAATTATTCGTTTTATACGATGGAAAAACTGTTGTATTTATTCTGTATTTTATGCTTCGGGCGTTGACTTCTAAGGCCCTAACTATTCGATCTGGTGGAGCAACGCCTCAGAGTTATATCTAGAATGGCCGGAACGTAGAAATGGCCGTCACTTTCACACTGGTTGCAATTATTCGCATTATACGATGGAACAGCTGTTGTATTTATATTGTGTTTTATGCTTCTGGCAATGACTTCTTAGGCCCTAGCTGTTCGATCTGGTGGAGCAACACCCTAGAGTGAGGCCTAGGATGCCCGGAACCTAGAAGGGACTGCTACTTCCACACTGGTTGCAATTATTCGTGTTATACGATGGAAAAACCGTTGCATTTTCATTGTATTTTATGCTTCGGGCGTTGACTTCTAAGGCCCTAACTATTCCATCTGGTGGACCAACGCCCTAGAGTGAAGCATAGGTTGCCCGGAACGTAGAAATGACCATAATTTTCACATCGGTTGCAATTATTCGTTTTATACGATGGAAAAACTGTTGCATTTGTTTTGTATTTTACGCTTCTGGCGTTGACTTCTAAGGCCCTAACAATTCGTTCTGGCGGAACAAAGCCCTAGAGTGAAGCCTAGGTTGCCCGGAACGTAGAAATGGCCATCACTTTCACACTGGTTGCAATTACTCCTGTCATACGATGGAAAAACTGTTGTATCTTTATTGTATTTTATGCTTCGGGCGTTGACTTCTAAGGCCCTAACTATTCGATCTGGTGGAGCAACGCCTCACAGTTGTATCTAGAATGGCCGGAACGTAGAAATGGCCGTCACTTTCACACTGGTTGCAATTATTCGCATTATACGATGGAACAGCTGTTGTATTTATATTGTGTTTTATGCTTCTGGCAATGACTTCTTAGGCCCTAGCTATTCGATCTGGTGGAGCAACACCCTAGACTGAGGCCTAGGTTGCCCGGAACCTAGAAGTGACTGCTACTTCCACACTGGTTGCAATTATTCGTGTTATACGATGGAAAAACCGTTGCATTTTCATTGTATTTTATGCTTCGGGCGTTGACTTCTAAGGCCCTAACTATTCCATCTGGTGGAGCAACGCCCTAGAGTGAAGCCTAGGTTGCCCGGAACGTAGAAATGACCATAATTTTCACATCGGTTGCAATTATTCGTTTTATACTGTGGAAAAACTGTTGCATTTGTTTTGTATTTTACGCTTCTGGCGTTGACTTCTAAGGCCCTAACAATTCGTTCTGGCGGAACAACGCCCTAGAGTGAAGCCTAGGTTGCCTGGAACGTAGAAATGACCATTACCTTCACACTGATTGCAATTATCCATTTTATACGACGGAAAAACTATTGTATTTTTATTGTATTTTATGCTTCGGGCGTTGACTTCTAAGGCCCTAACTATTCGATCTGGTGGAGCAACGCCCTAGAGTGAAGCCTAGGTTGCCCGGAACGTAGAAATGACCATCACTTTCACACTGGTTGCAATTACTCCTGTTATACGATGGAAAAACTGTTGTATCTTTATTGTATTTTATGCTTCGGTCGTTGGCTTCTAAGGCCCTAACTATTCGATCTGGTGGAGCAACGCCCTAGAGCCAAGCCTAGGTTGCCCGGAACCTAGATATGGCCATTACTTTCACACTGGATGCAATTATTCGTTTTATACGATGGAAAAAGTGTTGTATTTATTCTGTATTTTATGCTTCGGGCGTTGACTTCTAAGGCCCTAACTATTCGATCTGGTGGAGCAACGCCTCAGAGTTATATCTAGAATGGCCGGAACGTAGAAATGGCCGTCACTTTCACACTGGTTGCAATTATTCGCATTATACGATGGAACAGCTGTTGTATTTATATTGTGTTTTATGCTTCTGGCAATGACTTCTTAGGCCCTAGCTATTCGATCTGGTGGAGCAACACCCTAGAGTGAAGCCTAGGTTGCCCGGAACCTAGAAGTGACTACTACTTCCACACTGGTTGCAATTATTCGTGTTATACGATGGAAAAACCGTTGGATTTTCATTGTATTTTATGCTTCGGGCGTTGACTTCTAAGGCCCTAACTATTCCATCTGGTGGAGCAACGCCCTAGAGTGAAGCCTAGGTTGCCCGGAACGTAGAAATGACCATAATTTTCACATCGGTTGCAATTATTCGTTTTATACGATGGAAAAACTGTTGCATTTGTTTTGTATTTTACGCTTCTGGCGCTGACTTCTAAGGCCCTAACAATTCGTTCTGGCGGAACAACGCCCTAGAGTGAAGCCTAGGTTGCCCGGAACGTAGAAATGGCCATCACTTTCACACTGGTTGCAATTACTCCTGTTATACGATGGAAAAACTGTTGTGTTTATTCTGTATTTTATGCTTCGGGCGTTGACTTCTAAGGCCCTAACTATTCGATCTGGTGGAGCAACGCCTCACAGTTATATCTAGAATGGCCGGAACGTAGAAATGGCCGTCACTTTCACACTGGTTGCGATTATTCGCATTATACGATGGAACAGCTGTTGTATTTATATTGTGTTTTATGCTTCTGGCAATGACTTCTTAGGCCCTAGCTATTCGATCTGGTGGAGCAACACCCTAGACTGAGGCCTAGGTTGCCCGGAACCTAGAAGTGACTGCTACTTCCACACTGGTTGCAATTATTCGTGTTATACGATGGAAAAACCGTTGCATTTTCATTGTATTTTATGCTTCGGGCGTTGACTTCTAAGGCCCTAACTATTCCATCTGGTGGAGCAACGCCCTAGAGTGAAGCCTAGGTTGCCCGGAACGTAGAAATGACCATAATTTTCACATCGGTTGCAATTATTCGTTTTATACGATGGAAAAACTGTTGCATTTGTTTTGTATTTTACGCTTCTGGCGTTGACTTCTAAGGCCCTAGCAATTCGTTCTGGCGGAACAACGACCTAGAGTGAAGCCTAGGTTGCCCGGAACGTAGAAATGGCCATTACCTTCACACTGGTTGCAGTTATTCCTGTTATACGATGGAAAAACTGTTGTATTTTTATTGTATTATATGCTTCGGGCGTCGACTTCTCAGGCCCTAACTATTCGCTCTGATGCAGCAACGCCCTAGAGTGAATCCTAGGTTGAACGGAACGCAGAGATGACCATCACATTCACACTGGTTGTAATTCCTCCTGTAATGCGATGGAAAAACTGTTGTATCTTTCTTGTGTTTTATGCTTCTGTCGTTGACTTCTTAGGACCTGACCATTCGATCTGGTGGAGCAACGCCCTAGTGTGAAGCCTAGGTTGCCCGGATCGTAGAAATGACCATTACCTTCACACTGATGGCAATTATTCATTTTACACGATGGAAAAACTATTGTGTTTTTATTGTATTTTATGCTTCGGGCGTTGACTTCTAAGGACCTAACTATTCGCTCTGGTGGAGCAACGCCCTAGAGTCAAGCCTAGGTTGCCAGGAACGTAGAAATGACCATCACTTTAACACTGGTTGCAATTATTCGTGTTACACGAAGGAAAAACTGTTGTACTTGTTTTGTATTTTATGCTTCTGGCGTTGACTTCTCAGTCCCTTACTCTTGGATCTGGTGGAACAACGCCTTAGAGTGGAGCCTAGGTGGCCCGGAACGTAGAAATGACCATTACCTTCACACTGGTTGCAGTTATTCCTGTTATATGATGGAAAAACTGTTGTATTCTTATTGTATTTTATGCACCTGGTGTTGACTTCCTAGGCCCTAACTATTCGATCTGGTGGAGCAACTCCTCAGAGTTATATCTAGGATGGCCGGAACGTAGAAATGGCCGTCACTTTCGCACTGGTTGCAATTATTCGCATTATACGATGGAAAAACTGTTGTATTTATTCTGTATTTTATGCTTCGGGCGTTGACTTCTAAGGCCCTTACTATTGGATCTGGTGGAACAACGCCTTAGAGTGGAGCCTAGGTGGCCCGGAACGTAGAAATGACCATTACCTTCACACTGGTTGCAGTTATTCCTGTTATATGATGGAAAAACTGTTGTATTCTTATTGTATTTTATGCACCTGGTGTTGACTTCCTAGGCCCTAACTATTCGATCTGGTGGAGCAACTCCTCATAGTTATATCTAGGATGGCCGGAACGTAGAAATGGCCGTCACTTTCACACTGGTTGCAATTATTCGCATTATACGATGGAACAGCTGTTGTATTTATATTGTGTTTTATGCTTCTGGCAATGACTTCTTAGGCCCTAGCTATTCGATCTGGTGGAGCAACACCCTAGACTGAGGCCTAGGTTGCACGGAACCTAGAAGTGACTGCTACTTCCACACTGGTTGCAATTATTCGTGTTATACGATGGAAAAACCGTTGCATTTTCATTGTATTTTATGCTTCGGGCGTTGACTTCTAAGGCCCTAACTATTCCATCTGGTGGAGCAACGCCCTAGAGTGAAGCCTAGGTTGCCCGGAACGTAGAAATGACCATAATTTTCACATCGGTTGCAATTATTCGTTTTATACGGTGGAAAAACTGTTGCATTTGTTTTGTATTTTACGCTTCTGGCGTTGACTTCTAAGGCCCTAACAATTCGTTCTGGCGGAACAACGCCCTAGAGTGAAGCCTAGGTTGCCTGGAACGTAGAAATGACCATTACCTTCACACTGATTGCAATTATCCATTTTATACGACGGAAAAACTATTGTATTTTTATTGTATTTTATGCTTCGGGCGTTGACTTCTAAGGCCCTAACTATTCGATCTGGTGGAGCAACGCCCTAGAGTGAAGCCTAGGTTGCCCGGAACGTAGAAATGACCATCACTTTCACACTGGTTGCAATTACTCCTGTTATACGATGGAAAAACTGTTGTATCTTTATTGTATTTTATGCTTCGGTCGTTGGCTTCTAAGGCCCTAACTATTCGATCTGGTGGAGCAACGCCCTAGAGCCAAGCCTAGGTTGCCCGGAACCTAGATATGGCCATTACTTTCACACTGGATGCAATTATTCGTTTTATACGATGGAAAAAGTGTTGTATTTATTCTGTATTTTATGCTTCGGGCGTTGACTTCTAAGGCCCTAACTATTCGATCTGGTGGAGCAACGCCTCAGAGTTATATCTAGAATGGCCGGAACGTAGAAATGGCCGTCACTTTCACACTGGTTGCAATTATTCGCATTATACGATGGAACAGCTGTTGTATTTATATTGTGTTTTATGCTTCTGGCAATGACTTCTTAGGCCCTAGCTATTCGATCTGGTGGAGCAACACCCTAGAGTGAAGACTAGGTTGCCCGGAACCTAGAAGTGACTACTACTTCCACACTGGTTGCAATTATTCGTGTTATACGATGGAAAAACCGTTGGATTTTCATTGTATTTTATGCTTCGGGCGTTGACTTCTAAGGCCCTAACTATTCCATCTGGTGGAGCAACGCCCTAGAGTGAAGCCTAGGTTGCCCGGAACGTAGAAATGACCATAATTTTCACATCGGTTGCAATTATTCGTTTTATACGATGGAAAAACTGTTGCATTTGTTTTGTATTTTACGCTTCTGGCGCTGACTTCTAAGGCCCTAACAATTCGTTCTGGCGGAACAACGCCCTAGAGTGAAGCCTAGGTTGCCCGGAACGTAGAAATGGCCATCACTTTCACACTGGTTGCAATTACTCCTGTTATACGATGGAAAAACTGTTGTGTTTATTCTGTATTTTATGCTTCGGGCGTTGACTTCTAAGGCCCTAACTATTCGATCTGGTGGAGCAACGCCTCACAGTTATATCTAGAATGGCCGGAACGGAGAATTGGCCGTCACTTTCACACTGGTTGCGATTATTCGCATTATACGATGGAACAGCTGTTGTATTTATATTGTGTTTTATGCTTCTGGCAATGACTTCTTAGGCCCTAGCTATTCGATCTGGTGGAGCAACACCCTAGACTGAGGCCCAGGTTGCCCGGAACCTAGAAGTGACTGCTACTTCCACACTGGTTGCAATTATTCGTGTTATACGATGGAAAAACCGTTGCATTTTCATTGTATTTTATGCTTCGGGCGTTGACTTCTAAGGCCCTAACTATTCCATCTGGTGGAGCAACGCCCTAGAGTGAAGCCTAGGTTGCCCGGAACGTAGAAATGACCATAATTTTCACATCGGTTGCAATTATTCGTTTTATACGATGGAAAAACTGTTGTATCTTTATTGTATTTTATGCTTCGGTCGTTGGCTTCTAAGGCCCTAACTATTCGATCTGGTGGAGCAACGCCCTAGAGCCAAGCCTAGGTTGCCCGGAACCTAGATATGGCCATTACTTTCACACTGGATGCAATTATTCGTTTTATACGATGGAAAAAGTGTTGCATTTGTTTTGTATTTTACGCTTCTGGCGCTGACTTCTAAGGCCCTAACAATTCGTTCTGGCGGAACAACGCCCTAGAGTGAAGCCTAGGTTGCCCGGAACGTAGAAATGGCCATCACTTTCACACTGGTTGCAATTACTCCTGTTATACGATGGAAAAACTGTTGTATTTATTCTGTATTTTATGCTTCGGGCGTTGACTTCTAAGGCCCTAACTATTCGATCTGGTGGAGCAACGCCTCACAGTTATATCTAGAATGGCCGGAACGTAGAAATGGCCGTCACTTTCACACTGGTTGCAATTATTCGCATTATACGATGGAACAGCTGTTGTATTTATATTGTGTTTTATGCTTCTGGCAATGACTTCTTAGGCCCTAGCTATTCGATCTGGTGGAGCAACACCCTAGACTGAGGCCTAGGTTGCCCGGAACCTAGAAGTGACTGCTACTTCCACACTGGTTGCAATTATTCGTGTTATACGATGGAAAAACCGTTGCATTTTCATTGTATTTTATGCTTCGGGCGTTGACTTCTAAGGCCCTAACTATTCCATCTGGTGGAGCAACGCCCTAGAGTGAAGCCTAGGTTGCCCGGAACGTAGAAATGACCATAATTTTCACATCGGTTGCAATTATTCGTTTTATACGATGGAAAAACTGTTGCATTTGTTTTGTATTTTACGCTTCTGGCGTTGACTTCTAAGGCCCTAGCAATTCGTTCTGGCGGAACAACGACCTAGAGTGAAGCCTAGGTTGCCCGGAACGTAGAAATGGCCATTACCTTCACACGGGTCGCAATTATTCGTGTCATACGATGGAAAAACTGTTGTATTTACATTGCATTTTATGCTTCTGGCGTTGACTTCATAGGCCCTAACTATTCGATCTGGTGGAGGAACGCCCTAGAGGCAAGCCTAAGTTGCCCGGAACGTAGAAATGACCATAACTTTCACACTGGTTGCAATTATTCGTTTTATACGATGGAAAAACTGTTGTATTTATTCTGTATTTTATGCTTCGGGCGTTGACTTCTAAGGCCCTAACTATTCGATCTGGTGGAGCAACGCCTCAGAGTTATATCTAGAATGGCCGGAACGTAGAAATGGCCGTCACTTTCACACTGGTTGCAATTATTCGCATTATACGATGGAACAGCTGTTGTATTTATATTGTGTTTTATGCTTCTGGCAATGACTTCTTAGGCCCTAGCTGTTCGATCTGGTGGAGCAACACCCTAGAGTGAGGCCTAGGATGCCCGGAACCTAGAAGTGACTGCTACTTCCACACTGGTTGCAATTATTCGTGTTATACGATGGAAAAACCGTTGCATTTTCATTGTATTTTATGCTTCGGGCGTTGACTTCTAAGGCCCTAACTATTCCATCTGGTGGACCAACGCCCTAGAGTGAAGCATAGGTTGCCCGGAACGTAGAAATGACCATAATTTTCACATCGGTTGCAATTATTCGTTTTATACGATGGAAAAACTGTTGCATTTGTTTTGTATTTTACGCTTCTGGCGTTGACTTCTAAGGCCCTAACAATTCGTTCTGGCGGAACAAAGCCCTAGAGTGAAGCCTAGGTTGCCCGGAACGTAGAAATGGCCATCACTTTCACACTGGTTGCAATTACTCCTGTCATACGATGGAAAAACTGTTGTATCTTTATTGTATTTTATGCTTCGGGCGTTGACTTCTAAGGCCCTAACTATTCGATCTGGTGGAGCAACGCCTCACAGTTGTATCTAGAATGGCCGGAACGTAGAAATGGCCGTCACTTTCACACTGGTTGCAATTATTCGCATTATACGATGGAACAGCTGTTGTATTTATATTGTGTTTTATGCTTCTGGCAATGACTTCTTAGGCCCTAGCTATTCGATCTGGTGGAGCAACACCCTAGACTGAGGCCTAGGTTGCCCGGAACCTAGAAGTGACTGCTAGTTCCACACTGGTTGCAATTATTCGTGTTATACGATGGAAAAACCGTTGCATTTTCATTGTATTTTATGCTTCGGGCGTTGACTTCTAAGGCCCTAACTATTCCATCTGGTGGAGCAACGCCCTAGAGTGAAGCCTAGGTTGCCCGGAACGTAGAAATGACCATAATTTTCACATCGGTTGCAATTATTCGTTTTATACGGTGGAAAAACTGTTGCATTTGTTTTGTATTTTACGCTTCTGGCGTTGACTTCTAAGGCCCTAACAATTCGTTCTGGCGGAACAACGCCCTAGAGTGAAGCCTAGGTTGCCTGGAACGTAGAAATGACCATTACCTTCACACTGATTGCAATTATCCATTTTATACGACGGAAAAACTATTGTATTTTTATTGTATTTTATGCTTCGGGCGTTGACTTCTAAGGCCCTAACTATTCGATCTGGTGGAGCAACGCCCTAGAGTGAAGCCTAGGTTGCCCGGAACGTAGAAATGACCATCACTTTCACACTGGTTGCAATTACTCCTGTTATACGATGGAAAAACTGTTGTATCTTTATTGTATTTTATGCTTCGGTCGTTGGCTTCTAAGGCCCTAACTATTCGATCTGGTGGAGCAACGCCCTAGAGCCAAGCCTAGGTTGCCCGGAACCTAGATATGGCCATTACTTTCACACTGGATGCAATTATTCGTTTTATACGATGGAAAAAGTGTTGTATTTATTCTGTATTTTATGCTTCGGGCGTTGACTTCTAAGGCCCTAACTATTCGATCTGGTGGAGCAACGCCTCAGAGTTATATCTAGAATGGCCGGAACGTAGAAATGGCCGTCACTTTCACACTGGTTGCAATTATTCGCATTATACGATGGAACAGCTGTTGTATTTATATTGTGTTTTATGCTTCTGGCAATGACTTCTTAGGCCCTAGCTATTCGATCTGGTGGAGCAACACCCTAGAGTGAAGCCTAGGTTGCCCGGAACCTAGAAGTGACTACTACTTCCACACTGGTTGCAATTATTCGTGTTATACGATGGAAAAACCGTTGGATTTTCATTGTATTTTATGCTTCGGGCGTTGACTTCTAAGGCCCTAACTATTCCATCTGGTGGAGCAACGCCCTAGAGTGAAGCCTAGGTTGCCCGGAACGTAGAAATGACCATAATTTTCACATCGGTTGCAATTATTCGTTTTATACGATGGAAAAACTGTTGCATTTGTTTTGTATTTTACGCTTCTGGCGCTGACTTCTAAGGCCCTAACAATTCGTTCTGGCGGAACAACGCCCTAGAGTGAAGCCTAGGTTGCCCGGAACGTAGAAATGGCCATCACTTTCACACTGGTTGCAATTACTCCTGTTATACGATGGAAAAACTGTTGTGTTTATTCTGTATTTTATGCTTCGGGCGTTGACTTCTAAGGCCCTAACTATTCGATCTGGTGGAGCAACGCCTCACAGTTATATCTAGAATGGCCGGAACGTAGAAATGGCCGTCACTTTCACACTGGTTGCGATTATTCGCATTATACGATGGAACAGCTGTTGTATTTATATTGTGTTTTATGCTTCTGGCAATGACTTCTTAGGCCCTAGCTATTCGATCTGGTGGAGCAACACCCTAGACTGAGGCCTAGGTTGCCCGGAACCTAGAAGTGACTGCTACTTCCACACTGGTTGCAATTATTCGTGTTATACGATGGAAAAACCGTTGCATTTTCATTGTATTTTATGCTTCGGGCGTTGACTTCTAAGGCCCTAACTATTCCATCTGGTGGAGCAACGCCCTAGAGTGAAGCCTAGGTTGCCCGGAACGTAGAAATGACCATAATTTTCACATCGGTTGCAATTATTCGTTTTATACGATGGAAAAACTGTTGTATCTTTATTGTATTTTATGCTTCGGTCGTTGGCTTCTAAGGCCCTAACTATTCGATCTGGTGGAGCAACGCCCTAGAGCCAAGCCTAGGTTGCCCGGAACCTAGATATGGCCATTACTTTCACACTGGATGCAATTATTCGTTTTATACGATGGAAAAAGTGTTGCATTTGTTTTGTATTTTACGCTTCTGGCGCTGACTTCTAAGGCCCTAACAATTCGTTCTGGCGGAACAACGCCCTAGAGTGAAGCCTAGGTTGCCCGGAACGTAGAAATGGCCATCACTTTCACACTGGTTGCAATTACTCCTGTTATACGATGGAAAAACTGTTGTATTTATTCTGTATTTTATGCTTCGGGCGTTGACTTCTAAGGCCCTAACTATTCGATCTGGTGGAGCAACGCCTCACAGTTATATCTAGAATGGCCGGAACGTAGAAATGGCCGTCACTTTCACACTGGTTGCAATTATTCGCATTATACGATGGAACAGCTGTTGTATTTATATTGTGTTTTATGCTTCTGGCAATGACTTCTTAGGCCCTAGCTATTCGATCTGGTGGAGCAACACCCTAGACTGAGGCCTAGGTTGCCCGGAACCTAGAAGTGACTGCTACTTCCACACTGGTTGCAATCATTCGTGTTATACGATGGAAAAACCGTTGCATTTTCATTGTATTTTATGCTTCGGGCGTTGACTTCTAAGGCCCTAACTATTCCATCTGGTGGAGCAACGCCCTAGAGTGAAGCCTAGGTTGCCCGGAACGTAGAAATGACCATAATTTTCACATCGGTTGCAATTATTCGTTTTATACGATGGAAAAACTGTTGCATTTGTTTTGTATTTTACGCTTCTGGCGTTGACTTCTAAGGCCCTAGCAATTCGTTCTGGCGGAACAACGACCTAGAGTGAAGCCTAGGTTGCCCGGAACGTAGAAATGACCATTACCTTCACACTGATTGCAATTATCCATTTTATACGACGGAAAAACTATTGTATTTTTATTGTATTTTATGCTTCGGGCGTTGACTTCTAAGGCCCTAACTATTCGATCTGGTGGAGCAACGCCCTAGAGTGAAGCCTAGGTTGCCCGGAACGTAGAAATGACCATCACTTTCACACTGGTTGCAATTACTCCTGTTATACGATGGAAAAACTGTTGTATCTTTATTGTATTTTATGCTTCGGTCGTTGGCTTCTAAGGCCCTAACTATTCGATCTGGTGGAGCAACGCCCTAGAGCCAAGCCTAGGTTGCCCGGAACCTAGATATGGCCATTACTTTCACACTGGATGCAATTATTCGTTTTATACGATGGAAAAAGTGTTGTATTTATTCTGTATTTTATGCTTCGGGCGTTGACTTCTAAGGCCCTAACTATTCGATCTGGTGGAGCAACGCCTCAGAGTTATATCTAGAATGGCCGGAACGTAGAAATGGCCGTCACTTTCACACTGGTTGCAATTATTCGCATTATACGATGGAACAGCTGTTGTATTTATATTGTGTTTTATGCTTCTGGCAATGACTTCTTAGGCCCTAGCTATTCGATCTGGTGGAGCAACACCCTAGAGTGAAGCCTAGGTTGCCCGGAACCTAGAAGTGACTACTACTTCCACACTGGTTGCAATTATTCGTGTTATACGATGGAAAAACCGTTGGATTTTCATTGTATTTTATGCTTCGGGCGTTGACTTCTAAGGCCCTAACTATTCCATCTGGTGGAGCAACGCCCTAGAGTGAAGCCTAGGTTGCCCGGAACGTAGAAATGACCATAATTTTCACATCGGTTGCAATTATTCGTTTTATACGATGGAAAAACTGTTGCATTTGTTTTGTATTTTACGCTTCTGGCGCTGACTTCTAAGGCCCTAACAATTCGTTCTGGCGGAACAACGCCCTAGAGTGAAGCCTAGGTTGCCCGGAACGTAGAAATGGCCATCACTTTCACACTGGTTGCAATTACTCCTGTTATACGATGGAAAAACTGTTGTGTTTATTCTGTATTTTATGCTTCGGGCGTTGACTTCTAAGGCCCTAACTATTCGATCTGGTGGAGCAACGCCTCACAGTTATATCTAGAATGGCCGGAACGTAGAAATGGCCGTCACTTTCACACTGGTTGCGATTATTCGCATTATACGATGGAACAGCTGTTGTATTTATATTGTGTTTTATGCTTCTGGCAATGACTTCTTAGGCCCTAGCTATTCGATCTGGTGGAGCAACACCCTAGACTGAGGCCTAGGTTGCCCGGAACCTAGAAGTGACTGCTACTTCCACACTGGTTGCAATTATTCGTGTTATACGATGGAAAAACCGTTGCATTTTCATTGTATTTTATGCTTCGGGCGTTGACTTCTAAGGCCCTAACTATTCCATCTGGTGGAGCAACGCCCTAGAGTGAAGCCTAGGTTGCCCGGAACGTAGAAATGACCATAATTTTCACATCGGTTGCAATTATTCGTTTTATACGATGGAAAAACTGTTGTATCTTTATTGTATTTTATGCTTCGGTCGTTGGCTTCTAAGGCCCTAACTATTCGATCTGGTGGAGCAACGCCCTAGAGCCAAGCCTAGGTTGCCCGGAACCTAGATATGGCCATTACTTTCACACTGGATGCAATTATTCGTTTTATACGATGGAAAAAGTGTTGCATTTGTTTTGTATTTTACGCTTCTGGCGCTGACTTCTAAGGCCCTAACAATTCGTTCTGGCGGAACAACGCCCTAGAGTGAAGCCTAGGTTGCCCGGAACGTAGAAATGGCCATCACTTTCACACTGGTTGCAATTACTCCTGTTATACGATGGAAAAACTGTTGTATTTATTCTGTATTTTATGCTTCGGGCGTTGACTTCTAAGGCCCTAACTATTCGATCTGGTGGAGCAACGCCTCACAGTTATATCTAGAATGGCCGGAACGTAGAAATGGCCGTCACTTTCACACTGGTTGCAATTATTCGCATTATACGATGGAACAGCTGTTGTATTTATATTGTGTTTTATGCTTCTGGCAATGACTTCTTAGGCCCTAGCTATTCGATCTGGTGGAGCAACACCCTAGACTGAGGCCTAGGTTGCCCGGAACCTAGAAGTGACTGCTACTTCCACACTGGTTGCAATTATTCGTGTTATACGATGGAAAAACCGTTGCATTTTCATTGTATTTTATGCTTCGGGCGTTGACTTCTAAGGCCCTAACTATTCCATCTGGTGGAGCAACGCCCTAGAGTGAAGCCTAGGTTGCCCGGAACGTAGAAATGACCATAATTTTCACATCGGTTGCAATTATTCGTTTTATACGATGGAAAAACTGTTGCATTTGTTTTGTATTTTACGCTTCTGGCGTTGACTTCTAAGGCCCTAGCAATTCGTTCTGGCGGAACAACGACCTAGAGTGAAGCCTAGGTTGCCCGGAACGTAGAAATGGCCATTACCTTCACACTGGTTGCAGTTATTCCTGTTATACGATGGAAAAACTGTTGTATTTTTATTGTATTATATGCTTCGGGCGTTGACTTCTCAGGCCCTAACTATTCGCTCTGATGCAGCAACGCCCTAGAGTGAATCCTAGGTTGAACGGAACGCAGAGATGACCATCACATTCACACTGGTTGTAATTCCTCCTGTAATGCGATGGAAAAACTGTTGTATCTTTCTTGTGTTTTATGCTTCTGTCGTTGACTTCTTAGGACCTGACCATTCGATCTGGTGGAGCAACGCCCTAGTGTGAAGCCTAGGTTGCCCGGATCGTAGAAATGACCATTACCTTCACACTGATGGCAATTATTCATTTTACACGATGGAAAAACTATTGTGTTTTTATTGTATTTTATGCTTCGGGCGTTGACTTCTAAGGACCTAACTATTCGCTCTGGTGGAGCAACGCCCTAGAGTCAAGCCTAGGTTGCCAGGAACGTAGAAATGACCATCACTTTAACACTGGTTGCAATTATTCGTGTTACACGAAGGAAAAACTGTTGTACTTGTTTTGTATTTTATGCTTCTGGCGTTGACTTCTCAGTCCCTTACTCTTGGATCTGGTGGAACAACGCCTTAGAGTGGAGCCTAGGTGGCCCGGGACGTAGAAATGACCATTACCTTCACACTGGTTGCAGTTATTCCTGTTATATGATGGAAAAACTGTTGTATTCTTATTGTATTTTATGCACCTGGTGTTGACTTCCTAGGCCCTAACTATTCGATCTGGTGGAGCAACTCCTCAGAGTTATATCTAGGATGGCCGGAACGTAGAAATGGCCGTCACTTTCGCACTGGTTGCAATTATTCGCATTATACGATGGAAAAACTGTTGTATTTATTCTGTATTTTATGCTTCGGGCGTTGACTTCTAAGGCCCTTACTATTGGATCTGGTGGAACAACGCCTTAGAGTGGAGCCTAGGTGGCCCGGAACGTAGAAATGACCATTACCTTCACACTGGTTGCAGTTATTCCTGTTATATGATGGAAAAACTGTTGTATTCTTATTGTATTTTATGCACCTGGTGTTGACTTCCTAGGCCCTAACTATTCGATCTGGTGGAGCAACTCCTCAGAGTTATATCTAGGATGGCCGGAACGTAGAAATGGCCGTCACTTTCACACTGGTTGCAATTATTCGCTTTATACGATGCAACAGCTGATGTATTTATATTGTGTTTTATGCTTCTGGCGATGTCTTCTTAGGCCCTATCTATTCGATCTGGTGGAGCAACACCCTAGAGTGAAGCCTAGGTTGCCCGGAACCTAGAAGTGACTATCACTTTCACACTGGTTGCAATTATTCGTGTTATACGATGGAAAAACCGTAGCATTTTCATTGTATTTTATGCTTCGGGCGTTGACTTCTAAGGCCCTAACTATTCCGTCTGGTGGAGCAACGCCCTAGAGTGAAGCCTAGGTTGCCCGGAACGTAGAAATAACCATAATTTTCACATCGGTTGCAATTATTCGTTTTATACGATGGAAAAACTGATGCATTTGTTTTGTATTTTACGCTTCTGGCGTTAACTTCTAAGGCCCTAACAATTCGTTCTGGCGGAACATCGCCCTAGAGTGAAGCCTAGGTTGCCCGGAACGTAGAAATGACCATCACTTTCACACTGGTTGCAATTACTCCTGTTACACGATGGAAAAACTGTTGTATCTTTATTGTATTTTATGCTTCGGTCGTAGGCTTCTAAGGGCCTAACTATTCGATCTGGTGGAGCAACGCCCTAGAGCCAAGCCTAGGTTGCCCGGAACCTAGATATGGCCATTACTTTCACACTGGATGCAATTATTCGTTTTATACGATGGAAAAAATGTTGTATTTATTCTGTATTTTATGCTTCGGGCGTTGACTTCTAAGGCCCTATCTATTCGATCTGGTGGAGCAACGCCTCAGAGTTATATCTAGAATGGCCGGAACGTAGAAATGGCCGTCACTTTCACACTGGTTGCAATTATTCGCATTATACGATGGAACAGCTGTTGTATTTATATTGTGTTTTATGCTTCTGGCAATGACTTCTTAGGCTCTAGCTATTCGATCTGGTGGAGCAACACCCTAGACTGAAGCCTAGGTTGCCCGGAACCTAGAAGTGACTACTACTTCCACACTGGTTGCAATTATTCGTGTTATGCGATGGAAAAACCGTTGCATTTTCATTGTATTTTATGCTTCGGGCGTTGACTTCTAAGGCCCTAACTATTCCATCTGGTGGAGCAACGCCCTAGAGTGAAGCCTAGGTTGCCCGGAACGTAGAAATGACCATAATTTTCACATCGGTTGCAATTATTCGTTTTATACGATGGAAAAACTGTTGCATTTGTTTTGTATTTTACGCTTCTGGCGTTGACTTCTAAGGCCCTAACAATTCGTTCTGGCGGAACAACGCCCTAGAGTGAAGCCTAGGTTGCCTGGAACGTAGAAATGACCATTACCTTCACACTGATTGCAATTATCCATTTTATATGACGGAAAAACTATTGTATTTTTATTGTATTTTATGCTTCGGGCGTTGACTTCTAAGGCCCTAACTATTCGATCTGGTGGACCAACGCCCTAGAGTGAAGCCTAGGTTGCCCGGAACGTTGAAATGACCATCACTTTCACACTGGTTGCAATTACTCCTGTTATACGATGGAAAAACTGTTGTATCTTTATTGTATTTTATGCTTCGGTCGTTGGCTTCTAAGGCCCTAACTATTCGATCTGGTGGAGCAACGCCCTAGAGCCAGCCTAGGTTGCCCGGAACCTAGATATGGCCATTACTTTCACACTGGATGCAATTATTCGTTTTATACGATGGAAAAACTGTTGTATTTATTCTGTATTTTATGCTTCGGGCGTTGACTTCTAAGGCCCTAACTATTCGATCTGGTGGAGCAACTCCTCAGAGTTATATCTAGAATGGCCGGAACGTAGAAATGGCCGTCACTTTCACACTGGTTGCAATTATTCGCATTATACGATGGAACAGCTGTTGTATTTATATTGTGTTTTATGCTTCTGGCAATGACTTCTTAGGCCCTAGCTATTCGATCTGGTGGAGCAACACCCTAGAGTGAAGCCTAGGTTGCCCGGAACCTAGAAGTGACTACTACTTCCACACTGGTTGCAATTATTCGTGTTATACGATGGAACAGCTGTTGTATTTATATTGTGTTTTATGCTTCCGGCAATGACTTCTTAGGCCCTAGCTATTCGATCTGGTGGAGCAACACCCTAGAGTGAAGCCTAGGATGCCTGGAACGTAGAAATGACCATTACCTTCACACTGATTGCAATTATCCATTTTATACGACGGAAAAGCTATTGTATTTTTATTGTATTTTATGCTTCGGGCGTTGACTTCTAAGGCCCTAACTATTCCATCTGGTGGAGCAACGCCCTAGAGTGAAGCCTAGGTTGCCCGGAACGTAGAAATGACCATAATTTTCACATCGGTTGCAATTATTCGTTTTATACGATGGAAAAACTGATGCATTTGTTTTGTATTTTACGCTTCTGGCGTTAACTTCTAAGGCCCTAACAATTCGTTCTGGCGGAACATCGCCCTAGAGTGAAGCCTAGGCTGCCCGGAACGTAGAAATGACCATCACTTTCACACTGGTTGCAATTACTCCTGTTATACGATGGAAAAACTGTTGTATCTTTATTGTATTTTATGCTTCGGTCGTAGGCTTCTAAGGGCCTAACTATTCGATATGGTGGAGCAACGCCCTAGAGCCAAGCCTAGGTTGCCCGGAACCTAGATATGGCCATTACTTTCACACTGGATGCAATTATTCGTTTTATACGATGGAAAAAATGTTGTATTTATTCTGTATTTTATGCTTCGGGCGTTGACTTCTAAGGCCCTAACTATTCGATCTGGTGGAGCAACGCCTCAGAGTTATATCTAGAATGGCCGGAACGTAGAAATGGCCGTCACTTTCACACTGGTTGCAATTATTCGCATTATACGATGGAACAGCTGTTGTATTTATATTGTGTTTTATGCTTCTGGCAATGACTTCTTAGGCTCTAGCTATTCGATCTGGTGGAGCAACACCCTAGAGTGAAGCCTAGGTTGCCCGGAACCTAGAAGTGACTACTACCTCCACACTGTTTGCAATTATTCATTTTATACAATGGAAAAACTGTTGTATTTATATTGTATTTTATAGTTATGGCGTTGACTTCTAAGGCCGTAGCTATTCGATGAGGTGGAGCAATGCCCTAGTGTGAAGCCTAGGTTGCCTGGAACGTAGAAATGACCATCACTCTCACACTGGTTGCAATTATTCCTGCTATACGATCAAAAAACTGTTGTATCTATTTTGTATTTTATGCTTCTGGCGTTGACTTGTTAGGTCCTAACTATTGGATCTGGTGGAGCAACGCCCTCTAATGAAGCCTAGGTTGCCCGGAACGTAGAAATGACCATAACCTTCATACTGATTGCAATTATTCGTTTTATACGATGGAAAAACTGTTGTACTTATATTGTATGTTATGCCTCTGGTGTTGACTCCTAAGGCCGTAGCTATTCGATCTGGTGGAACAAAGCCCTAGAGTGAAGCCTAGGTTGCCCGGAACGTAGAAATGACCATCACTTTCACACTGGTTGCAATTATTCCTGTTATACGATGGAAAGATTGTTGAATCTATTTTGTTTTTTATGCTTCTGGCGTTGACTTCTTGGGTCCTAACTATTGGATCTCGTGGAGCAACGACCTCTGATGAAGCCCAGGTTGCCCGGAACGTAGAAATGACCATAACTTTCATACTGATTGCAATTATTCGTATTTTACGATGGAAAATCTGTTGTATTTATATTGTATTTTAACCTTCTGGCGTTGACTTCTAAGGCCGTAGCTATTCGATGTAGTGCAGCAACGCCCTGGAGTGAAGCCTAGGTTGCCCTGATCGCAGAAATGACCATATCTTTCACACTGGTTGCAATTATTCCTGTTAATCGATGGAAAAACTGTTGTATCTCTATTGTATTTTATGCTTCTGGCGTTGACTTCTTAGGCCCTAACTATTCGATCTGGTGGAGCAACGCCCTAGAGAGAAGCCTAGATTTCCCGGAATGTAGAAATGACCATTACCTTCAGGCATGTTGCAATTGTTCCTGTTATAGGATGAAAGAACTGTTGTATTTTTCTTGTGTTTTATGCGTCTGGAGTTGTTTTCTAAGGCCCTAACTATTCGACCTGCTGGAGCAACGCCCTAGAGTGAAGCCTAGGTTGCACGGAACGTAGAAATGCCCATTACTTCCACACTGTTTGCAATTATTCCTGTTATACGATGGAAAAACTGTTGTACTTATATTGTATGTTATGCCTCTGGCGTTGACTCCTAAGGTCGTAGCTATTCGATGTGGTGGAGCAACGCCCTAGCGTGGAGCCGTGGTTGCCCGGAACGTCGAAATAACCATTACTTCCGCACTGTTTGCAATTATTCATTTTAAGCAATGGAAAAACTGTTGCATTTATATTGTATTTTATAGATATGGCGTTGACTTCTAAGGCCGTAGCTATTCGATGTGGTGGAGCAATGCCCTAGTGTGAAGCCTAGGTTGCCTGGAACGTAGAAATGACCATACCTTTCACACTGGTTGCAATTATTCCTGTTATACAAGGGAATAACTGTTGTATTTATATTGCAGTTTATGCTTCTGGCGTTGACTTCTTAGGCCCTAACTATTCGATCTGGTGGAGCAACGCCGTAGAGTGAAGCCTAGGATGCCCGGAACGTAGAAATGGCCATTGCTTTCACAATGGTTGCAATTATTCGTATTATACGATGGAAAAACTGTTGTATTTATATTGTATTTTATGCTACTGGAGTTGTTTTCTAGGGCCCTAACTATTCGACCTGGTGGATCAACGCCCTAGAGTGAAGCCTAGGTTGCCCGGAACGTAGAACTGACCATAACTTTCACACTGGTTGCAATTATTCGTTTTATACCGTGGAAAAACTGGTGTATTTATAATGTATTTTATGCTTCTGGAGTTGTTTTCTAAGGCCCTAACTATTCGACCTGGTGGAGCAACGCCCTAGAGAGAAGCCTAGATTTCCCGGAACGTAGAAATGACCATTACCTTCAGGCATGTTGCAAGTGTTCCTGTTATACGATGAAAGAACTGTTGTATTTTTCTTGTGTTTTATGCGTCTGGAGTTGTTTTCTAAGGCCCTAACTATTCGACCTGGTGGAGCAACGCCCTAGAGTGAAGCCTAGGTTGAACGGAACGTCGAAATGCCGATTACTTTCACACTGGTTGAAATTATTCCTGTTATACGATGGAATAACTGTTGTATTTATATTCTATTTTATGCCTCTGGCGTTGACTTCTAAGGCCCTAGCTATTCGATCTGGTGGTGCAACGCTCTAGAGTGAAGCCTAGGTTGCCCGGAACTTAGAAGTGACCATCACCTTCACTCTGGTTGCTATTATTCCTGTTATACGATGGAAAAATTGTTGTATTTTTATTGTATTTTATGCTTCGGGCGTTTACTTCTAAGGCCGTAGCTATTCGATCTAGTATAGCAACGCCCTAGAGTTAAGTCTAGGATGCCCGGAACGTAGAAATGGCCATTGCTTTCATACTGATTGCAATTATTCGTTTTATACGATGGAATAACTGTTGTACTTATATTGTATGTTATGCCTCTGGCGTTGACTCCTAAGGCCGTAGCTATTCAATCAGGTGGAACAAAGCCCTAGAGTGAAACCTAGGTTGCCCGGAACGTAGAAATGACCATCACTTTCACACTGGTTGCAATTATTCCTGTTATAAGATGGAAAGACTGTTGTACCTATTTTGTTTTTTATGCTTCTGGCGTTGACTTCTTAGGTCCTAACTATTGGATCTGGTGGAGCAACGCCCTCTGATGAAGACCAGGTTGCCCGGAACGTAGAAATAACCATAAATTTCATACTGATTGCAATTATTCGTATTATACGATGGAAAATCTGTTGTATTTATGTTGTATTTTAACCTTCTGGCGTTGACTTCTAAGGCCGTAGCTATTCGGTGTGGTGCAGCAACGCCCTGGAGTGAAATCTACGTTGCCCTGATCGTAGAAATGACCATATCTTTCACACTGGTTGCAATTATTCCTGTTAATCGATGGAAAAACTGTTGTATCTCTATTGTATTTTATGCTTCTGGCGTTGACTTCTTAAGCCCTAACTATTCGATCTGGTGGAGCAACGCCCTAGAGAGAAGCCTAGATTTCCGGGAACGTAGAAATGACCATTACCTTCAGGCATATTGCAATTGTTCCTGTTATAGGATGAAAGAACTGTTGTATTTTTCCTGTGTTTTATGCGTCTGGAGTTGTTTTCTAAGGCCCTAACTATTCGACCTGGTGGAGCAACGCCCTAGAGTGAAGCCTAGGTAGCACGGAACGTAGAAATGACCTGTACTTTCACACTGGTTGCAATTATTCCTGTTATACGATGGAAAAACTGTTGTACTTATGTTGTATTTTATGCTTCTGGCGTCGAATTCTAAGTCCCTAACTATTCGATCTGGTGGAGCAACGCCCTAGAGTGAAGCCTAGGTTGCCCGGAACGTAAATGACCGTTACTTTCACACTGTTTGCAAATGTACATTATATACGATGGAAAAGCTGTTGTATTTATATTGTATTTTATGCTTCTGACGTTGACTTCTTAGGCCCTAACTATTTGATCTGGTGGAGCACCGCCCTGTAGTGAAGCCTAGGTTGCCCGGAACGTAGAAATGACCATAACATTCACACTGGTTTCAATTATTCGTTTTATGCAATGGAAAAACTGTTCTATTTATTTTGTATTTTATGCTTCGGGCGTTGACTTCTATAGCCCTAACTATTCGATCTGGTGGAGCAACGCCCTAGAGTGAAGCCTAGGTTGCCCGGAACGTAGAAATGACCATTACCTTCACACTGTTTGCGATTATTCATTTTATACGATGGTAAGACTGTTGTATTTATTTTGTATTTTATGCTTCTGGCATTGACTTCTAAGGCCCTAGCTATTCCATCTGGTGGAGCAACGCCCTACAGTGGAGCCTAGGTCGCCCGAAACGTGGAAATGACCATTACTTTCACTCTGGTTGCAATTATTCCAGCTATACGATGGACAAACTGTTGGATTTTGATTGTACTTTATACTTCTGGCGTTGACTTCTAAGGCCCTATGTATTCGAAATGGTGTAGCAATGCCTCAGAGTTAAGTCTAGGATGCCCGCAACGTAGAAATGTCTATTACTTTCACACTGGTTGCAATTATTCGTTTTATACGACGGAAAAACTGTTGTACATATATCGTATTTTATGCTTCTGGCGTTGACTTCTTAGGCCCTAACTATTCGATCAGGTGGAGCAACGCCCTAGGGTGATGCCTAGGTTGCGCGGAACGTAGAAATGAACGTAACTTTCACACTGGTTTCAATTATTCGTTTTATACAATGGAAAAACTGTTCTATTTATTTTGTATTTTATGCTTCGGGCGTTGACTTCTAAGGCCTTAACTATTCGATCTGGTGGAGCAACGCCCTAGAGTGAAGCCTAGGTTGCTCGGAATATAGAAATGACCATCACCTTCACACGGTTTGCGATTATTCATTTTATACGATTGTAAAACTGTTGTACATATATCGTATTTTATGCTTCTGGCGTTGACTTCTTAGGCCCTAACTATTCGATCAGGTGGAGCAACGCCCTATGGTGAAGCCTAGGTTGCCCGGAACGTAGAAATGACCATAACTTTCATACTGGTTGCAATTATTCGTTTTATACGATGAAAAAACTGTTGTATTTATTTTGTATTTGGTGCTTCTGGCGTTGACTTCTTAGGCCGTAACTGTTATATGTGGAGGATCAACGCCCTAGAGTGAAGCCTAGGTTGCCCGGAACGTAGAAATGACCATATCTTTCAGACTGATTGCAATTATTCCTGTTATACGATGAAAAAAATGTTGTACTTTTATTGTATGTTATGCTTTAGGCGTTGACTTCTAAGGCCCTAACTATTCGATGTGGTGGAGCAACGCCCTTGAGCGAAGCCTAGGTTGCCCGGAACGTAAAAATGACCTGTACTTTCACACTGGTTGCATTTATTCCTGTTATACGATGGAAAAACTGTTGTACTTCTGTTGTATTTTATGCTTCTGGCGTCGAATTCTAAGTCCCTAACTATTCGATCTGTTGGAGCAACGCCCTAGAGTGAAGCCTAGGTTGCCCGGAACGTAAATGACCGTTACTTTCACACTGTTTGCAAATGTACATTATATACGATGGAAAAGCTGTTGTATTTATATTGTATTTTATGCTTCTGGCGTTGACTTCTTAGGCCCTAACTATTTGATCTGGTGGAGCACCGCCCTGTAGTGAAGCCTAGGTTGCCCGGAACGTAGAAATGACCATAACATTCACACTGGTTTCAATTATTCGTTTTATGCAATGGAAAAACTGTTCTATTTATTTTGTATTTTATGCTTCGGGCGTTGACTTCTATAGCCCTAACTATTCGATCTGGTGGAGCAACGCCCTAGAGTGAAGCCTAGGTTGCCCGGAACGTAGAAATGACCATTACCTTCACACTGTTTGCGATTATTCATTTTATACGATGGTAAAACTGTTGTATTTATTTTGTATTTTATGCTTCTGGCATTGACTTCTAAGGCCCTAGCTATTCCATCTGGTGGAGCAACGCCCTACAGTGGAGCCTAGGTCGCCCGAAACGTGGAAATGACCATTACTTTCACTCTGGTTGCAATTATTCCAGCTATACGATGGACAAACTGTTGGATTTTGATTGTACTTTAGACTTCTGGCGTTGACTTCTAAGGCCCTATGTATTCGAAATGGTGTAGCAATGCCTCAGAGTTAAGTCTAGGATGCCCGCAACGTAGAAATGTCTATTACTTTCACACTGGTTGCAATTATTCGTTTTATACGACGGAAAAACTGTTGTACATGTATCGTATTTTATGCTTCTGGCGTTGACTTCTTAGGCCCTAACTACACGACCAGGTGGAGCAACGCCCTAGGGTGAAGCCTATGTTGCCCGCAACGTAGAAATGTCTATTACTTTCACACTGGTTGCAATTATTCGTTTTATACGACGGAAAAACTGTTGTACATATATCGTATTTTATGCTTCTGGCGTTGACTTCTTAGGCCCTAACTATTCGATCAGGTGGAGCAACGCCCTAGGGTGAAGCCTAGGTTGCCCGGAACGTAGAAATGACCATAACTTTCATACTGGTTGCAATTATTCGTTTTATACGATGGAAAAACTGTTGTATTTATTTTGTATTTGGTGCTTCAGGCGTTGACTTCTTAGGCCCTAGCTGTTAGATGTGGAGTACCAACGCCCTAGAGTGAAGCCTAGGTTGCCCGGAACGTATAAATGACCATATCTTTCAGACTGGTTGCAATTATTCCTGCTATACGATGAAAAAAATGTTGTATTTTTATTGTATTTTATGCTTCAGGCGTTGACTTCTAAGGCCCTAACTATTCGATGTGGTGGAGCAACGCTCTTGAGCGAAGCCTAGGTAGCACGGAACGCAGAAATGACCTGTACTTTCACACTGGTTGCAATTATTCCTGTTATACGATGGAAAAACTGTTGTACTTATGTTGTATTTTATGCTTCTGGCGTCGAATTCTAAGTCCCTAACTATTCGATCTGGTGGAGCAACGCCCTAGAGTGAAGCCTAGGTTGCCCGGAACGTAAATGACCGTTACTTTCACACTGTTTGCAAATGTACATTATATACGATGGAAAAGCTGTTGTATTTATATTGTATTTTATGCTTCTGGCGTTGACTTCTTAGGCCCTAACTATTTGATCTGGTGGAGCACCGCCCTGTAGTGAAGCCTAGGTTGCCCGGAACGTAGAAATGACCATAACATTCACACTGGTTTCAATTATTCGTTTTATGCAATGGAAAAACTGTTCTATTTATTTTGTATTTTATGCTTCGGGCGTTGACTTCTATAGCCCTAACTATTCGATCTGGTCGAGCAACGCCCTAGAGTGAAGCCTAGGTTGCCCGGAACGAAGAAATGACCATTACCTTCACACTGTTTGCGATTATTCATTTTATACGATGGTAAAACTGTTGTATTTATTTTGTATTTTATGCTTCTGGCATTGACTTCTAAGGCCCTAGCTATTCCATCTGGTGGAGCAACGCCCTACAGTGGAGCCTAGGTCGCCCGAAACGTGGAAATGACCATTACTTTCACTCTGGTTGCAATTATTCCAGCTATACGATGGACAAACTGTTGGATTTTGATTGTACTTTATACTTCTGGCGTTGACTTCTAAGGCCCTATGTATTCGAAATGGTGTAGCAATGCCTCAGAGTTAAGTCTAGGATGCCCGCAACGTAGAAATGTCTATTACTTTCACACTGGTTGCAATTATTCGTTTTATAAGACGGAAAAACTGTTGTACATATATCGTATTTTATGCTTCTGGCGTTGACTTCTTAGGCCCTAACTACTCGATCAGGTGGAGCAACGCCCTAGGGTGAAGCCTATGTTGCCCGGAATGTAGAAATGACTATAACTTTCATACTGGTTGCAATTATTCGTTTTATACGATGGAAAAACTGTTGTATTTAGATTGTTTTTATGCTTCAGGCGTTGACTTCTTAGGCCCTAACTATTCGCTCTGGTGGAGCAACGCCCTAGAGTGAAGCCTAGGTTGCCCGGAACGTAGAAATGACCATTACCTTCACACTGTTTGCGATTATTCATTTTATACGATGGTAAAACTGTTGTACTTATGTTGTATTTTATGCTTCTGGCGTCGAATTCTAAGTCCCTAACTATTCGATCTGGTGGAGCAACGCCCTAGAGTGAAGCCTAGGTTGCCCGGAACCTAAATGACCGTTACTTTCACACTGTTTGCAAATGTACATTATATACGATGGAAAAGCTGTTGTATTTATATTGTATTTTATGCTTCTGGCGTTGACTTCTTAGGCCCTAACTATTTCATCTGGTGGAGCACCGCCCTGTAGTGAAGCCTAGGTTGCCCGGAACGTAGAAATGACCATAACATTCACACTGGTTTCAATTATTCGTTTTATGCAATGGAAAAACTGTTCTATTTATTTTGTATTTTATGCTTCGGGCGTTGACTTCTATAGCCCTAACTATTCGATCTGGTGGAGCAACGCCCTAGAGTGAAGCCTAGGTTGCCCGGAACGTAGAAATGACCATTACCTTCACACTGTTTGCGATTATTCATTTTATACGATGGTAAAACTGTTGTATTTATTTTGTATTTTATGCTTCTGGCATTGACTTCTAAGGCCCTAGCTATTCCATCTGGTGGAGCAACGCCCTACAGTGGAGCCTAGGTCGCCCGAAACGTGGAAATGACCATTACTTTCACTCTGGTTGCAATTATTCCAGCTATACGATGGACAAACTGTTGGATTTTGATTGTACTTTATACTTCTGGCGTTGACTTCTAAGGCCCTATGTATTCGAAATGGTGTAGCAATGCCTCAGAGTTAAGTCTAGGATGCCCGCAACGTAGAAATGTCTATTACTTTCACACTGGTTGCAATTATTCGTTTTATACGACGGAAAAACTGTTGTACATATATCGTATTTTATGCTTCTGGCGTTGACTTCTTAGGCCCTAACTACTCGATCAGGTGGAGCAACGCCCTAGGGTGAAGCCTATGTTGCCCGGAATGTAGAAATGACTATAACTTTCATACTGGTTGCAATTATTCGTTTTATACGATGGAAAAACTGTTGTATTTAGATTGTTTTTATGCTTCAGGCGTTGACTTCTTAGGCCCTAACTATTCGCTCTGGTGGAGCAACGCCCTAGAGTGAAGCCTAGGTTGCCCGGAACGTAGAAATGACCATTACCTTCACACTGTTTGCGATTATTCATTTTATACGATGGTAAAACTGTTGTACTTATGTTGTATTTTATGCTTCTGGCGTCGAATTCTAAGTCCCTAACTATTCGATCTGGTGGAGCAACGCCCTAGAGTGAAGCCTAGGTTGCCCGGAACCTAAATGACCGTTACTTTCACACTGTTTGCAAATGTACATTATATACGATGGAAAAGCTGTTGTATTTATATTGTATTTTATGCTTCTGGCGTTGACTTCTTAGGCCCTAACTATTTGATCTGGTGGAGCACCGCCCTGTAGTGAAGCCTAGGTTGCCCGGAACGTAGAAATGACCATAACATTCACACTGGTTTCAATTATTCGTTTTATGCAATGGAAAAACTGTTCTATTTATTTTGTATTTTATGCTTCGGGCGTTGACTTCTATAGCCCTAACTATTCGCTCTGGTGGAGCAACGCCCTAGAGTGAAGCCTAGGTTGCCCGGAACGTAGAAATGACCATTACCTTCACACTGATTGCGATTATTCATTTTATACGATGGTAAAACTGTTGTATTTATTTTGTATTTTATGCTTCTGGCATTGATTTCTATGGCCCTAGCTATTCCATCTGGTGGAGCAACGCCCTACAGTGGAGCCTAGGTCGCCCGAAACGTGGAAATGACCATTACTTTCACTCTGGTTGCAATTATTCCAGCTATACGATGGACAAACTGTTGGATTTTGATTGTACTTCATACTTCTGGCGTTGACTTCAAAGGCCCTATGTATTCGATCTGGTGTAGCAATGCCTCAGAGTTAAGTCTAGGATGCCCGCAACGTAGAAATGTCTATTACCTTCACACTGGTTGCAATTATTCGTTTTATACGATGGAAAAACTGTTGTACATATATCGTATTTTATGCTTCTGGCGTTGACTTCTTAGGCCCTAACTATTCGATCAGGTGGAACAACGCCCTAGGGTGATGCCTAGGTTGCCCGGGACGTAGAAATGACCATAACTTTCATACTGGTTGCAATCATTCGTTTTATACGATGGAAAAACTGTTGTATTTATTTTGTATTTGGTGCTTCTGGCGTTGACTTCTTAGGCCCTAGCTATTCCATCTGGTGGAGCAACGACCTAGAGTGGAGCCTAGGTCGCCCGAATCGTAGAAGTGACCATTACTTTCAGTCTGGTTGCAATTATTCCAGCTATACGATGGACAAACTGTTGGATTTTGATTGTACTTTATACTTCTGGCGTTGACTTCAAAGGCCCTATGTATTCGATCTGGTGGAACAACGCCCTAGGCTGAAGCCTAGGTTGCCCGGGACGTAGAAATGACCATAACTTTCATACTGGTTGCAATTATTCGTTTTATACGATGGAAAAACTGTTGTATTTATTTTGTATTTGCTGCTTCTGGCGTTGACTTCTTAGGCCCTAGCTGTTAGATGTGGAGGACCAACGCCCTAGAGTGGAGCCTAGGTTGCCCGGAACGTATAAATGACCATATCTTTCAGACTGGTTGCAATTATTCCTGTTATACGATGAAAAAAATGTTGTATTTTTATTGTATTTTATGCTTCAGGCGTTGACTTCTAAGGCCCTAACTACTCGATGTGGTGGAGCAACGCTCTTGAGCGAAGCCTAGGTTGCCCGGAACGTAAAAATGACCTGTACTTTCACACTGGTTGCAATTATTCCTGTTATACGATGGAAAAACTGTTGTACTTATGTTGTATTTTATGCTTCTGGCGTCGAATTCTAAGTCCCTAACTATTCGATCTGGTGGAGCAACGCCCTAGAGTGAAGCCTAGGTTGCCCGGAACGTAAATGACCGTTACTTTCACACTGTTTGCAAATGTACATTATATACGATGGAAAAGCTGTTGTATTTATATTGTATTTTATGCTTCTGGCGTTGACTTCTTAGGCCCTAACTATTTGATCTGGTGGAGCACCACCCTGTAGTGAAGCCTAGGTTGCCCGGAACGTAGAAAGGACCATAACTTTCACACTGGTTTCAATTATTCGTTTTATACAATGGAAAAACTGTTCTATTTATTTTGTATTTTATGCTTCGGGCGTTGACTTCTATGGCCCTAACTATTCGATCTGGTGGAGCAACGCCCTAGAGTGAAGCCTAGGTTGCCCGGAACGTAAATGACCGTTACTTTCACACTGTTTGCAAATGTACATTATATACGATGGAAAAGCTGTTGTATTTATATTGTATTTTATGCTTCTGGCCTTGACTTCTTAGGCCCTAACTATTTGATCTGGTGGAGCACCACCCTGTAGTGAAGCCTAGGTTGCCCGGAACGTAGAAAGGACCATAACTTTCACACTGGTTTCAATTATTCGTTTTATACAATGGAAAAACTGTTCTATTTATTTTGTATTTTATGCTTCGGGCGTTGACTTCTATGGCCCTAACTATTCGATCTGGTGGAGCAACGCCCTAGAGTGAAGCCTAGGTTGCCCGGAACGTAGAAATGACCATTACCTTCACACTGTTTGCGATTATTCATTTTATACGATTGTAAAACTGTTGTACATATATCGTATTTTATGCTTCTGGCGTTGACTTCTTAGGCCCTAACTATTCGATCAGGTGGAGCAACGCCCTATGGTGAAGCCTAGGTTGCCCGGAACGTAGAAATGACCATAACTTTCATACTGGTTGCAATTATTCGTTTTATACGATGGAAAAACTGTTGTATTTATTTTGTATTTGGTGCTTCTGGCGTTGACTTCTTAGGCCGTAACTGTTATATGTGGAGGATCAACGCCCTAGAGTGAAGCCTAGGTTGCCCGGAACGTAGAAATGACCATATCTTTCAGACTGATTGCAATTATTCCTGTTATACGATGAAAAAAATGTTGTACTTTTATTGTATGTTATGCTTTAGGCGTTGACTTCTAAGGCCCTAACTATTCGATGTGGTGGAGCAACGCCCTTGAGCGAAGCCTAGGTTGCCCGGAACGTAAAAATGACCTGTACTTTCACACTGGTTGCATTTATTCCTGTTATACGATGGAAAAACTGTTGTACTTCTGTTGTATTTTATGCTTCTGGCGTCGAATTCTAAGTCCCTAACTATTCGATCTGTTGGAGCAACGCCCTAGAGTGAAGCCTAGGTTGCCCGGAACGTAAATGACCGTTACTTTCACACTGTTTGCAAATGTACATTATATACGATGGAAAAGCTGTTGTATTTATATTGTATTTTATGCTTCTGGCGTTGACTTCTTAGGCCCTAACTATTTGATCTGGTGGAGCACCGCCCTGTAGTGAAGCCTAGGTTGCCCGGAACGTAGAAATGACCATAACATTCACACTGGTTTCAATTATTCGTTTTATGCAATGGAAAAACTGTTCTATTTATTTTGTATTTTATGCTTCGGGCGTTGACTTCTATAGCCCTAACTATTCGATCTGGTGGAGCAACGCCCTAGAGTGAAGCCTAGGTTGCCCGGAACGTAGAAATGACCATTACCTTCACACTGTTTGCGATTATTCATTTTATACGATGGTAAAACTGTTGTATTTATTTTGTATTTTATGCTTCTGGCATTGACTTCTAAGGCCCTAGCTATTCCATCTGGTGGAGCATCGCCCTACAGTGGAGCCTAGGTCGCCCGAAACGTGGAAATGACCATTACTTTCACTCTGGTTGCAATTATTCCAGCTATACGATGGACAAACTGTTGGATTTTGATTGTACTTTAGACTTCTGGCGTTGACTTCTAAGGCCCTATGTATTCGAAATGGTGTAGCAATGCCTCAGAGTTAAGTCTAGGATGCCCGCAACGTAGAAATGTCTATTACTTTCACACTGGTTGCAATTATTCGTTTTATACGACGGAAAAACTGTTGTACATGTATCGTATTTTATGCTTCTGGCGTTGACTTCTTAGGCCCTAACTACACGATCAGGTGGAGCAACGCCCTAGGGTGAAGCCTATGTTGCCCGCAACGTAGAAATGTCTATTACTTTCACACTGGTTGCAATTATTCGTTTTATACGACGGAAAAACTGTTGTACATATATCGTATTTTATGCTTCTGGCGTTGACTTCTTAGGCCCTAACTATTCGATCAGGTGGAGCAACGCCCTAGGGTGAAGCCTAGGTTGCCCGGAACGTAGAAATGACCATAACTTTCATACTGGTTGCAATTATTCGTTTTATACGATGGAAAAACTGTTGTATTTATTTTGTATTTGGTGCTTCAGGCGTTGACTTCTTAGGCCCTAGCTGTTAGATGTGGAGTACCAACGCCCTAGAGTGAAGCCTAGGTTGCCCGGAACGTATAAATGACCATATCTTTCAGACTGGTTGCAATTATTCCTGCTATACGATGAAAAAAATGTTGTATTTTTATTGTATTTTATGCTTCAGGCGTTGACTTCTAAGGCCCTAACTATCCGATGTGGTGGAGCAACGCTCTTGAGCGAAGCCTAGGTAGCACGGAACGTAGAAATGACCTGTACTTTCACACTGGTTGCAATTATTCGTTTTATACGATGGAAAAACTGTTGTATTTATATTGTTTTTATGCTTCAGGCGTTGACTTCTTAGGCCCTAACTATTCGCTCTGGTGGAGCAACGCCCTAGAGTGAAGCCTAGGTTGCCCGGAACGTAGAAATGACCATTACCTTCACACTGTTTGCGATTATTCATTTTATACGATGGTAAAACTGTTGTACTTATGTTGTATTTTATGCTTCTGGCGTCGAATTCTAAGTCCCTAACTATTCGATCTGGTGGTGCAACGCCCTAGAGTGAAGCCTAGGTTGCCCGGAACGTAAATGACCGTTACTTTCACACTGTTTGCAAATGTACATTATATACGATGGAAAAGCTGTTGTATTTATATTGTATTTTATGCTTCTGGCGTTGACTTCTTAGGCCCTAACTATTTGATCTGGTGGAGCACCGCCCTGTAGTGAAGCCTAGGTTGCCCGGAACGTAGAAATGACCATAACATTCACACTGGTTTCAATTATTCGTTTTATGCAATGGAAAAACTGTTCTATTTATTTTGTATTTTATGCTTCGGGCGTTGACTTCTATAGCCCTAACTATTCGATCTGGTGGAGCAACGCCCTAGAGTGAAGCCTAGGTTGCCCGGAACGTAGAAATGACCATTACCTTCACACTGTTTGCGACTATTCATTTTATACGATGGTAAAACTGTTGTATTTATTTTGTATTTTATGCTTCTGGCATTGACTTCTAAGGCCCTAGCTATTCCATCTGGTGGACCAACGCCCTACAGTGGAGCCTAGGTCGCCCGAAACGTGGAAATGACCATTACTTTCACTCTGGTTGCAATTATTCCAGCTATACGATGGACAAACTGTTGGATTTTGATTGTACTTTATACTTCTGGCGTTGACTTCTAAGGCCCTATGTATTCGAAATGGTGTAGCAATGCCTCAGAGTTAAGTCTAGGATGCCCGCAACGTAGAAATGTCTATTACTTTCACACTGGTTGCAATTATTCGTTTTATACGACGGAAAAACTGTTGTACATATATCGTATTTTATGCTTCTGGCGTTGACTTCTTAGGCCCTAACTATTCGATCAGGTGGAGCAACGCCCTAGGGTGAAGCCTAGGTTGCCCGGAACGTAGAAATGACCATAACTTTCATACTGGTTGTAATTATTCGTTTTATACGATGGAAAAACTGTTGTATTTATTTTGTATTTGGTGCTTCAGGCGTTGACTTCTTAGGCCCTAGCTGTTAGATGTGGAGTACCAACGCCCTAGAGTGAAGCCTAGGTTGCCCGGAACGTATAAATGACCATATCTTTCAGACTGGTTGCAATTATTCCTGCTATACGATGAAAAAAATGTTGTATTTTTATTGTATTTTATGCTTCAGGCGTTGACTTCTAAGGCCCTAACTATTCGATGTGGTGGAGCAACGCTCTTGAGCGAAGCCTAGGTAGCACGGAACGTAGAAATGACCTGTACTTTCACACTGGTTGCAATTATTCCTGTTATACGATGGAAAAACTGTTGTACTTATGTTGTATTTTATGCTTCTGGCGTCGAATTCTAAGTCCCTAACTATTCGATCTGGTGGAGCAACGCCCTAGAGTGAAGCCTAGGTTGCCCGGAACGTAAATGACCGTTACTTTCACACTGTTTGCAAATGTACATTATATACGATGGAAAAGCTGTTGTATTTATATTGTATTTTATGCTTCTGGCGTTGACTTCTTAGGCCCTAACTATTTGATCTGGTGGAGCACCGCCCTGTAGTGAAGCCTAGGTTGCCCGGAACGTAGAAATGACCATAACATTCACACTGGTTTCAATTATTCGTTTTATGCAATGGAAAAACTGTTCTATTTATTTTGTATTTTATGCTTCGGGCGTTGACTTCTATAGCCCTAACTATTCGATCTGGTCGAGCAACGCCCTAGAGTGAAGCCTAGGTTGCCCGGAACGTAGAAATGACCATTACCTTCACACTGTTTGCGATTATTCATTTTATACGATGGTAAAACTGTTGTATTTATTTTGTATTTTATGCTTCTGGCATTGACTTCTAAGGCCCTAGCTATTCCATCTGGTGGAGCAACGCCCTACAGTGGAGCCTAGGTCGCCCGAAACGTGGAAATGACCATTACTTTCACTCTGGTTGCAATTATTCCAGCTATACGATGGACAAACTGTTGGATTTTGATTGTACTTTATACTTCTGGCGTTGACTTCTAAGGCCCTATGTATTCGAAATGGTGTAGCAATGCCTCAGAGTTAAGTCTAGGATGCCCGCAACGTAGAAATGTCTATTACTTTCACACTGGTTGCAATTATTCGTTTTATACGACGGAAAAACTGTTGTACATATATCGTATTTTATGCTTCTGGCGTTGACTTCTTAGGCCCTAACTATTCGATCAGGTGGAGCAACGCCCTAGGGTGAAGCCTAGGTTGCCCGGAACGTAGAAATGACCATAACTTTCATACTGGTTGCAATTATTCGTTTTATACGATGGAAAAACTGTTGTATTTATTTTGTATTTGGTGCTTCAGGCGTTGACTTCTTAGGCCCTAGCTGTTAGATGTGGAGTACCAACGCCCTAGAGTGAAGCCTAGGTTGCCCGGAACGTATAAATGACCATATCTTTCAGACTGGTTGCAATTATTCCTGCTATACGATGAAAAAAATGTTGTATTTTTATTGTATTTTATGCTTCAGGCGTTGACTTCTAAGGCCCTAACTATTCGATGTGGTGGAGCAACGCTCTTGAGCGAAGCCTAGGTAGCACGGAACGTAGAAATGACCTGTACTTTCACACTGGTTGCAATTATTCCTGTTATACGATGGAAAAACTGTTGTACTTATGTTGTATTTTATGCTTCTGGCGTCGAATTCTAAGTCCCTAACTATTCGATCTGGTGGAGCAACGCCCTAGAGTGAAGCCTAGGTTGCCCGGAACGTAAATGACCGTTACTTTCACACTGTTTGCAAATGTACATTATATACGATGGAAAAGCTGTTGTATTTATATTGTATTTTATGCTTCTGGCGTTGACTTCTTAGGCCCTAACTATTTGATCTGGTGGAGCACCGCCCTGTAGTGAAGCCTAGGTTGCCCGGAACGTAGAAATGACCATAACATTCACACTGGTTTCAATTATTCGTTTTATGCAATGGAAAAACTGTTCTATTTATTTTGTATTTTATGCTTCGGGCGTTGACTTCTATAGCCCTAACTATTCGATCTGGTCGAGCAACGCCCTAGAGTGAAGCCTAGGTTGCCGGAACGTAGAAATGACCATTACCTTCACACTGTTTGCGATTATTCATTTTATACGATGGTAAAACTGTTGTATTTATTTTGTATTTTATGCTTCTGGCATTGACTTCTAAGGCCCTAGCTATTCCATCTGGTGGAGCAACGCCCTACAGTGGAGCCTAGGTCGCCCGAAACGTGGAAATGACCATTACTTTCACTCTGGTTGCAATTATTCCAGCTATACGATGGACAAACTGTTGGATTTTGATTGTACTTTATACTTCTGGCGTTGACTTCTAAGGCCCTATGTATTCGAAATGGTGTAGCAATGCCTCAGAGTTAAGTCTAGGATGCCCGCAACGTAGAAATGTCTATTACTTTCACACTGGTTGCAATTATTCGTTTTATAAGACGGAAAAACTGTTGTACATATATCGTATTTTATGCTTCTGGCGTTGACTTCTTAGGCCCTAACTACTCGATCAGGTGGAGCAACGCCCTAGGGTGAAGCCTATGTTGCCCGGAATGTAGAAATGACTATAACTTTCATACTGGTTGCAATTATTCGTTTTATACGATGGAAAAACTGTTGTATTTAGATTGTTTTTATGCTTCAGGCGTTGACTTCTTAGGCCCTAACTATTCGCTCTGGTGGAGCAACGCCCTAGAGTGAAGCCTAGGTTGCCCGGAACGTAGAAATGACCATTACCTTCACACTGTTTGCGATTATTCATTTTATACGATGGTAAAACTGTTGTACTTATGTTGTATTTTATGCTTCTGGCGTCGAATTCTAAGTCCCTAACTATTCGATCTGGTGGAGCAACGCCCTAGAGTGAAGCCTAGGTTGCCCGGAACCTAAATGACCGTTACTTTCACACTGTTTGCAAATGTACATTATATACGATGGAAAAGCTGTTGTATTTATATTGTATTTTATGCTTCTGGCGTTGACTTCTTAGGCCCTAACTATTTGATCTGGTGGAGCACCGCCCTGTAGTGAAGCCTAGGTTGCCCGGAACGTAGAAATGACCATAACATTCACACTGGTTTCAATTATTCGTTTTATGCAATGGAAAAACTGTTCTATTTATTTTGTATTTTATGCTTCGGGCGTTGACTTCTATAGCCCTAACTATTCGATCTGGTGGAGCAACGCCCTAGAGTGAAGCCTAGGTTGCCCGGAACGTAGAAATGACCATTACCTTCACACTGTTTGCGATTATTCATTTTATACGATGGTAAAACTGTTGTATTTATTTTGTATTTTATGCTTCTGGCATTGACTTCTAAGGCCCTAGCTATTCCATCTGGTGGAGCAACGCCCTACAGTGGAGCCTAGGTCGCCCGAAACGTGGAAATGACCATTACTTTCACTCTGGTTGCAATTATTCCAGCTATACGATGGACAAACTGTTGGATTTTGATTGTACTTTATACTTCTGGCGTTGACTTCTAAGGCCCTATGTATTCGAAATGGTGTAGCAATGCCTCAGAGTTAAGTCTAGGATGCCCGCAACGTAGAAATGTCTATTACTTTCACACTGGTTGCAATTATTCGTTTTATACGACGGAAAAACTGTTGTACATATATCGTATTTTATGCTTCTGGCGTTGACTTCTTAGGCCCTAACTACTCGATCAGGTGGAGCAACGCCCTAGGGTGAAGCCTATGTTGCCCGGAATGTAGAAATGACTATAACTTTCATACTGGTTGCAATTATTCGTTTTATACGATGGAAAAACTGTTGTATTTAGATTGTTTTTATGCTTCAGGCGTTGACTTCTTAGGCCCTAACTATTCGCTCTGGTGGAGCAACGCCCTAGAGTGAAGCCTAGGTTGCCCGGAACGTAGAAATGACCATTACCTTCACACTGTTTGCGATTATTCATTTTATACGATGGTAAAACTGTTGTACTTATGTTGTATTTTATGCTTCTGGCGTCGAATTCTAAGTCCCTAACTATTCGATCTGGTGGAGCAACGCCCTAGAGTGAAGCCTAGGTTGCCCGGAACCTAAATGACCGTTACTTTCACACTGTTTGCAAATGTACATTATATACGATGGAAAAGCTGTTGTATTTATATTGTATTTTATGCTTCTGGCGTTGACTTCTTAGGCCCTAACTATTTGATCTGGTGGAGCACCGCCCTGTAGTGAAGCCTAGGTTGCCCGGAACGTAGAAATGACCATAACATTCACACTGGTTTCAATTATTCGTTTTATGCAATGGAAAAACTGTTCTATTTATTTTGTATTTTATGCTTCGGGCGTTGACTTCTATAGCCCTAACTATTCGCTCTGGTGGAGCAACGCCCTAGAGTGAAGCCTAGGTTGCCCGGAACGTAGAAATGACCATTACCTTCACACTGATTGCGATTATTCATTTTATACGATGGTAAAACTGTTGTATTTATTTTGTATTTTATGCTTCTGGCATTGATTTCTAAGGCCCTAGCTATTCCATCTGGTGGAGCAACGCCCTACAGTGGAGCCTAGGTCGCCCGAAACGTGGAAATGACCATTACTTTCACTCTGGTTGCAATTATTCCAGCTATACGATGGACAAACTGTTGGATTTTGATTGTACTTCATACTTCTGGCGTTGACTTCAAAGGCCCTATGTATTCGATCTGGTGTAGCAATGCCTCAGAGTTAAGTCTAGGATGCCCGCAACGTAGAAATGTCTATTACCTTCACACTGGTTGCAATTATTCGTTTTATACGATGGAAAAACTGTTGTACATATATCGTATTTTATGCTTCTGGCGTTGACTTCTTAGGCCCTAACTATTCGATCAGGTGGAACAACGCCCTAGGGTGATGCCTAGGTTGCCCGGGACGTAGAAATGACCATAACTTTCATACTGGTTGCAATCATTCGTTTTATACGATGGAAAAACTGTTGTATTTATTTTGTATTTGGTGCTTCTGGCGTTGACTTCTTAGGCCCTAGCTATTCCATCTGGTGGAGCAACGACCTAGAGTGGAGCCTAGGTCGCCCGAATCGTAGAAGTGACCATTACTTTCAGTCTGGTTGCAATTATTCCAGCTATACGATGGACAAACTGTTGGATTTTGATTGTACTTTATACTTCTGGCGTTGACTTCAAAGGCCCTATGTATTCGATCTGGTGGAACAACGCCCTAGGCTGAAGCCTAGGTTGCCCGGGACGTAGAAATGACCATAACTTTCATACTGGTTGCAATTATTCGTTTTATACGATGGAAAAACTGTTGTATTTATTTTGTATTTGCTGCTTCTGGCGTTGACTTCTTAGGCCCTAGCTGTTAGATGTGGAGGACCAACGCCCTAGAGTGGAGCCTAGGTTGCCCGGAACGTATAAATGACCATATCTTTCAGACTGGTTGCAATTATTCCTGTTATACGATGAAAAAAATGTTGTATTTTTATTGTATTTTATGCTTCAGGCGTTGACTTCTAAGGCCCTAACTACTCGATGTGGTGGAGCAACGCTCTTGAGCGAAGCCTAGGTTGCCCGGAACGTAAAAATGACCTGTACTTTCACACTGGTTGCAATTATTCCTGTTATACGATGGAAAAACTGTTGTACTTATGTTGTATTTTATGCTTCTGGCGTCGAATTCTAAGTCCCTAACTATTCGATCTGGTGGAGCAACGCCCTAGAGTGAAGCCTAGGTTGCCCGGAACGTAAATGACCGTTACTTTCACACTGTTTGCAAATGTACATTATATACGATGGAAAAGCTGTTGTATTTATATTGTATTTTATGCTTCTGGCGTTGACTTCTTAGGCCCTAACTATTTGATCTGGTGGAGCACCACCCTGTAGTGAAGCCTAGGTTGCCCGGAACGTAGAAAGGACCATAACTTTCACACTGGTTTCAATTATTCGTTTTATACAATGGAAAAACTGTTCTATTTATTTTGTATTTTATGCTTCGGGCGTTGACTTCTATGGCCCTAACTATTCGATCTGGTGGAGCAACGCCCTAGAGTGAAGCCTAGGTTGCCCGGAACGTAAATGACCGTTACTTTCACACTGTTTGCAAATGTACATTATATACGATGGAAAAGCTGTTGTATTTATATTGTATTTTATGCTTCTGGCGTTGACTTCTTAGGCCCTAACTATTTGATCTGGTGGAGCACCACCCTGTAGTGAAGCCTAGGTTGCCCGGAACGTAGAAAGGACCATAACTTTCACACTGGTTTCAATTATTCGTTTTATACAATGGAAAAACTGTTCTATTTATTTTGTATTTTATGCTTCGGGCGTTGACTTCTATGGCCCTAACTATTCGATCTGGTGGAGCAACGCCCTAGAGTGAAGCCTAGGTTGCCCGGAACGTAGAAATGACCATTACCTTCACACTGTTTGCGATTATTCATTTTATACGATGGTAAAACTGTTGTATTTATTTTGTACTTTATTCTTCTGGCATTGACTTCTAAGGCCCTAGCTATTCCATCTGGTGGAGCAACGCCCTAGAGTGGAGCCTAGGTCGCCCGAAACGTAGAAGTGACCATTACTTTCACTCTGGTTGCAATTATTCCAGCTATACGATGGACAAACTGTTGGATTTTGATTGTACTTTATACTTCTGGCGTTGACTTCTAAGGCCCTATGTATTCGAAATGGTGTAGCAATGCCTCAGAGTTAAGTCTAGGATGCCCGCAACGTAGAAATGTCTATTACTTTCACACTGGTTTTAATTATTCGTTTTATACGACGGAAAAACTGTTGTACATATATCGTATTTTATGCTTCTGGCGTTGACTTCTTAGGCCCTAACTATTCGATCAGGTGGAGCAACGCCCTAGGGTGAAGCCTAGGTTGCCCGGAACGTAGAAATGACCATAACTTTCATACTGGTTGCAATTATTCGTTTTATACGATGGAAAAACTGTTGTATTTATTTTGTATATGGTGCTTCAGGCGTTGACTTCTTAGGCCCTAGCTGTTAGATGTGGAGTACCAACGCCCTAGAGTGAAGCCTAGGTTGCCCGGAACGTATAAATGACCATATCTTTCAGACTGGTTGCAATTATTCCTGCTATACGATGAAAAAAATGTTGTATTTTTATTGTATTTTATGCTTCAGGCGTTGACTTCTAAGGCCCTAACTATTCGATGTGGTGGAGCAACGCTCTTGAGCGAAGCCTAGGTAGCACGGAACGTAGAAATGACCTGTACTTTCACACTGGTTGCAATTATTCCTGTTATACGATGGAAAAACTGTTGTACTTATGTTGTATTTTATGCTTCTGGCGTCGAATTCTAAGTCCCTAACTATTCGATCTGGTGGAGCAACGCCCTAGAGTGAAGCCTAGGTTGCCCGGAACGTAAATGACCGTTACTTTCACACTGTTTGCAAATGTACATTATATACGATGGAAAAGCTGTTGTATTTATATTGTATTTTATGCTTCTGGCGTTGACTTCTTAGGCCCTAACTATTTGATCTGGTGGAGCACCGCCCTGTAGTGAAGCCTAGGTTGCCCGGAACGTAGAAATGACCATAACATTCAATCTGGTTTCAATTATTCGTTTTATGCAATGGAAAAACTGTTCTATTTATTTTGTATTTTATGCTTCGGGCGTTGACTTCTATAGCCCTAACTATTCGATCTGGTGGAGCAACGCCCTAGAGTGAAGCCTAGGTTGCCCGGAACGTAGAAATGACCATTACCTTCACACTGTTTGCGATTATTCATTTTATACGATGGTAAAACTGTTGTATTTATTTTGTATTTTATGCTTCTGGCATTGACTTCTAAGGCCCTAGCTATTCCATCTGGTGGAGCAACGCCCTACAGTGGAGCCTAGGTCGCCCGAAACGTGGAAATGACCATTACTTTCACTCTGGTTGCAATTATTCCAGCTATACGATGGACAAACTGTTGGATTTTGATTGTACTTTATACTTCTGGCGTTGACTTCTAAGGCCCTATGTATTCGAAATGGTGTAGCAATGCCTCAGAGTTAAGTCTAGGATGCCCGCAACGTAGAAATGTCTATTACTTTCACACTGGTTGCAATTATTCGTTTTATAAGACGGAAAAACTGTTGTACATATATCGTATTTTATGCTTCTGGCGTTGACTTCTTAGGCCCTAACTACTCGATCAGGTGGAGCAACGCCCTAGGGTGAAGCCTATGTTGCCCGGAATGTAGAAATGACTATAACTTTCATACTGGTTGCAATTATTCGTTTTATACGATGGAAAAACTGTTGTATTTAGATTGTTTTTATGCTTCAGGCGTTGACTTCTTAGGCCCTAACTATTCGCTCTGGTGGAGCAACGCCCTAGAGTGAAGCCTAGGTTGCCCGGAACGTAGAAATGACCATTACCTTCACACTGTTTGCGATTATTCATTTTATACGATGGTAAAACTGTTGTACTTATGTTGTATTTTATGCTTCTGGCGTCGAATTCTAAGTCCCTAACTATTCGATCTGGTGGAGCAACGCCCTAGAGTGAAGCCTAGGTTGCCCGGAACCTAAATGACCGTTACTTTCACACTGTTTGCAAATGTACATTATATACGATGGAAAAGCTGTTGTATTTATATTGTATTTTATGCTTCTGGCGTTGACTTCTTAGGCCCTAACTATTTGATCTGGTGGAGCACCACCCTGTAGTGAAGCCTAGGTTGCCCGGAACGTAGAAATGACCATAACATTCACACTGGTTTCAATTATTCGTTTTATGCAATGGAAAAACTGTTCTATTTATTTTGTATTTTATGCTTCGGGCGTTGACTTCTATAGCCCTAACTATTCGATCTGGTGGAGCAACGCCCTAGAGTGAAGCCTAGGTTGCCCGGAACGTAGAAATGACCATTACCTTCACACTGTTTGCGATTATTCATTTTATACGATGGTAAAACTGTTGTATTTATTTTGTATTTTATGCTTCTGGCATTGACTTCTAAGGCCCTAGCTATTCCATCTGGTGGAGCAACGCCCTACAGTGGAGCCTAGGTCGCCCGAAACGTGGAAATGACCATTACTTTCACTCTGGTTGCAATTATTCCAGCTATACGATGGACAAACTGTTGGATTTTGATTGTACTTTATACTTCTGGCGTTGACTTCAAAGGCCCTATGTATTCGATCTGGTGGAACAACGCCCTAGGCTGAAGCCTAGGTTGCCCGGGACGTAGAAATGACCATAACTTTCATACTGGTTGCAATTATTCGTTTTATACGATGGAAAAACTGTTGTATTTATTTTGTATTTGATGCTTCTGGCGTTGACTTCTTAGGCCCTAGCTGTTAGATGTGGAGGACCAACGCCCTAGAGTGGAGCCTAGGTTGCCCGGAACGTATAAATGACCATATCTTTCAGACTGGTTGCAATTATTCCTGTTATACGATGAAAAAAATGTTGTATTTTTATTGTATTTTATGCTTCAGGCGTTGACTTCTAAGGCCCTAACTACTCGATGTGGTGGAGCAACGCTCTTGAGCGAAGCCTAGGTTGCCCGGAACGTAAAAATGACCTGTACTTTCACACTGGTTGCAATTATTCCTGTTATACGATGGAAAAACTGTTGTACTTATGTTGTATTTTATGCTTCTGGCGTCGAATTCTAAGTCCCTAACTATTCGATCTGGTGGAGCAACGCCCTAGAGTGAAGCCTAGGTTGCCCGGAACGTAAATGACCGTTACTTTCACACTGTTTGCAAATGTACATTATATACGATGGAAAAGCTGTTGTATTTATATTGTATTTTATGCTTCTGGCGTTGACTTCTTAGGCCCTAACTATTTGATCTGGTGGAGCACCACCCTGTAGTGAAGCCTAGGTTGCCCGGAACGTAGAAAGGACCATAACCTTCACACTGGTTTCAATTATTCGTTTTATACAATGGAAAAACTGTTCTATTTATTTTGTATTTTATGCTTCGGGCGTCGACTTCTATGGCCCTAACTATTCGATCTGGTGGAGCAACGCCCTAGAGTGAAGCCTAGGTTGCCCGGAACGTAAATGACCGTTACTTTCACACTGTTTGCAAATGTACATTATATACGATGGAAAAGCTGTTGTATTTATATTGTATTTTATGCTTCTGGCGTTGACTTCTTAGGCCCTAACTATTTGATCTGGTGGAGCACCACCCTGTAGTGAAGCCTAGGTTGCCCGGAACGTAGAAAGGACCATAACTTTCACACTGGTTTCAATTATTCGTTTTATACAATGGAAAAACTGTTCTATTTATTTTGTATTTTATGCTTCGGGCGTTGACTTCTATGGCCCTAACTATTCGATCTGGTGGAGCAACGCCCTAGAGTGAAGCCTAGGTTGCCCGGAACGTAGAAATGACCATTACCTTCACACTGTTTGCGATTATTCATTTTATACGATGGTAAAACTGTTGTATTTATTTTGTACTTTATTCTTCTGGCATTGACTTCTAAGGCCCTAGCTATTCCATCTGGTGGAGCAACGCCCTAGAGTGGAGCCTAGGTCGCCCGAATCGTAGAAGTGACCATTACTTTCACTCTGGTTGCAATTATTCCAGCTATACGATGGACAAACTGTTGGATTTTGATTGTACTTTATACTTCTGGCGTTGACTTCAAAGGCCCTATGTATTCGATCTGGTGGAACAACGCCCTAGGCTGAAGCCTAGGTTGCCCGGGACGTAGAAATGACCATTACCTTCACACTGTTTGCGATTATTCATTTTATACGATGGTAAGACTGTTGTATTTATTTTGTATTTTATGCTTCTGGCATTGACTTCTAAGGCCCTAGCTATTCCATCTGGTGGAGCAACGCCCTACAGTGGAGCCTAGGTCGCCCGAAACGTGGAAATGACCATTACTTTCACTCTGGTTGCAATTATTCCAGCTATACGATGGACAAACTGTTGGATTTTGATTGAACTTTATACTTCTGGCGTTGACTTTTAAGGCCCTATGTATTCGAAATGGTGTAGCAATGCCTCAGAGTTAAGTCTAGGATGCCCGCAACGTAGAAATGTCTATTACTTTCACACTGGTTGCAATTATTCGTTTTATACGACGGAAAAACTGTTGTACATATATCGTATTTTATGCTTGTGGCGCTGACTTCTTAGGCCCTAACTATTCGATCAGGTGGAGCAACGCCCTAGGGTGATGCCTAGGTTGCGCGGAACGTAGAAATGAACGTAACTTTCACACTGGTTTCAATTATTCGTTTTATACAATGGAAAAACTGTTCTATTTATTTTGTATTTTATGCTTCGGGCGTTGACTTCTAAGGCCTTAACTATTCGATCTGGTGAAGCAACGCCCTAGAGTGAAGCCTAGGTTGCTCGGAATATAGAAATGACCATCACCTTCACACGGTTTGCGATTGTCCATTTTATACGATTGTAAAACTGTTGTACATATATCGTATTTTATGCTTCTGGCGTTGACTTCTTAGGCCCTAACTATTCGATCAGGTGGAGCAACGCCCTATGGTGAAGCCTAGGTTGCCCGGAACGTAGAAATGACCATAACTTTCATACTGGTTGCAATTATTCGTTTTATACGATGGAAAAACTGTTGTATTTATTTTGTATTTGGTGCTTCTGGCGTTGACTTCTTAGGCCCTAGCTGTTAGATGTGGAGTACCAACGCCCTAGAGTGAAGCCTAGGTTGCCCGGAACGTATAAATGACCATGTCTTTCAGACTGGTTGCAATTATTCCTGTTATACGATGAAAAAAATGTTGTATTTTTATTGTATTTTATGCTTCAGGCGTTGACTTCTAAGGACCTAACTATTCGATGTGGTGGAGCAACGCTCTTGAGCGAAGCCTAGGTTGCCCGGAACGTAAAAATGACCTGTACTTTCACACTGGCTGCAATTATTCCTGTTATACGATGGAAAAACTGTTGTACTTATGTTGTATTTTATGCTTCTGGCGTCGAATTCTAAGTCCCTAACTATTCGATCTGGTGGAGCAACGCCCTAGAGTGAAGCCTAGGTTGCCCGGAACGTAAATGACCGTTACTTTCACACTGTTTGCAAATGTACATTATATACGATGGAAAAGCTGTTGTATTTATATTGTATTTTATGCTTCTGGCGTTGACTTCTTAGGCCCTAACTATTTGATCTGGTGGAGCACCGCCCTGTAGTGAAGCCTAGGTTGCCCGGAACGTAGAAATGACCATAACATTCACACTGGTTTCAATTATTCGTTTTATGCAATGGAGAAACTGTTGTACATATATCGTATTTTATGCTTCTGGCGTTGACTTCTTAGGCCCTAACTACTCGATCAGGTGGAGCAACGCCCTAGGGTGAAGCCTATGTTGCCCGGAATGTAGAAATGACTATAACTTTCATACTGGTTGCAATTATTCGTTTTATACGATGGAAAAACTGTTGTATTTATATTGTTTTTATGCTTCAGGCGTTGACTTCTTAGGCCCTAACTATTCGCTCTGGTGGAACAACGCCCTAGAGTCAAGCCTAGGTTGCCCGGAATGTAGAAATGACCATCACTTTCACACTGGTTGCAATTATTCTTGTTATACAATGGAAAAACTGTTGTATTTATTTTGTATTTTATGCTTCTGGCATTGACTTCTAATGCCCCAGCTATTCCATCTGGTGGAGCAACGCCCTAGAGTGGAGCCTAGGTCGCCCGAAACGTGGAAATGACCATTACTTTCACTCTGGTTGCAATTATTCCAGCTATACGATGGACAAACTGTTGGATTTTGATTGTACTTTATGCTTCAGGCGTTGACTTCTTAGGCCCTAACTATTCGCTCTGGTGGAACAACGCCCTAGGGTGAAGCCTAGGTTGCCCGGAACGTAGAAATAACCATAACTTTCATACTGGTTGCAATTATTCGTTTTATACGATGGAAAAACTGTTGTATTTATTTTGTATTTGGTGCTTCTGGCGTTGACTTCTTAGGCCCTAGCTGTTAGATGTGGAGGACCAACGCCCTAGAGTGAAGCCTAGGTTGCCCGGAACGTATAAATGACCATATCTTTCAGACTGGTTGCAATTATTCCTGTTATACGATGAAAAAAATGTTGTATTTTTATTGTATTTTATGCTTCAGGCGTTGACTTCTAAGGCCCTAACTATTCGATGTGGTGGAGCAACGCTCTTGAGCGAAGCCTAGGTTGCCCGGAACGTAAAAATGACCTGTACTTTCACACTGGTTGCAATTATTCCTGTTATACGATGGAAAAACTGTTGTACTTATGTTGTGTTTTATGCTTCTGGCGTCGAATTCTAAGTCCCTAACTATTCGATCTGTTGGAGCAACGCTCTAGAGTGAAGCCTAGGTTGCCCGGAACGTAAATGACCGTTACTTTCACACTGTTTGCAAATGTACATTATATACGATGGAAAAGCTGTTGTATTTATATTGTATTTTATGCTTGTGGCGTTGACTTCTTAGGCCCTAACTATTTGATCTGGTGGAGCACCGCCCTGTAGTGAAGACTAGGTTGCCCGGAACGTAGAAATGACCATAACTTTCACACTGGTTTCAATTATTCGTTTTATAGAATGGAAAAACTGTTCTATTTATTTTGTATTTTATGCTTCGGGCGTTGACTTCTATGGCCCTAACTATTCGATCTGGTGGAGCAACGCCCTAGAGTGAAGCCTGGGTTGCCCCGAACGTAGAAATGACCATTACCTTCACACTGTTTGCGATTATTCATTTTATACGATGGTAAAACTGTTGTATTTATTTTGTATTTTATGCTTCTGGCATTGACTTCTAAGGCCCTAGCTATTCCATCTGGTGGAGCAACGCCCTAGAGTGGAGCCTAGGTCGCCCGAATCGTAGAAGTGACCATTACTTTCACTCTGGTTGCAATTATTCCAGCTATACGATGGACAAACTGTTGGATTTTGATTGTACTTTATACTTCTGGCGTTGACTTCAAAGGCCCTATGTATTCGATCTGGTGGAACAACGCCCTAGGCTGAAGCCTAGGTTGCCCGGGACGTAGAAATGACCATAACTTTCATACTGGCTGCAATTATTCGTTTTATACGATGGAAAAACTGTTCTATTTATTTTGTATTTTATGCTTCGGGCGTTGACTTCTATAGCCCTAACTATTCGATCTGGTGGAGCAACGCCCTAGAGTGAAGCCTAGGTTGCCCGGAACGTAGAAATGACCATTACCTTCACACTGTTTGCGATTATTCATTTTATACGATGGTAAAACTGTTGTATTTATTTTGTATTTTATGCTTCTGGCATTGACTTCTAAGGCCCTAGCTATTCCATCTGGTGGAGCAACGCCCTACAGTGGAGCCTAGGTCGCCCGAAACGTGGAAATGACCATTACTTTCACTCTGGTTGCAATTATTCCAGCTATACGATGGACAAACTGTTGGATTTTGATTGTTCTTTATACTTCTGGCGTTGACTTCTAAGGCCCTATGTATTCGAAATGGTGTAGCAATGCCTCAGAGTTAAGTCTAGGATGCCCGCAACGTAGAAATGTCTATTACTTTCACACTGGTTGCAATTATTCGTTTTATACGACGGAAAAACTGTTGTACATATATCGTATTTTATGCTTCTGGCGTTGACTTCTTAGGCCCTAACTATTCGATCAGGTGGAGCAACGCCCTAGGGTGAAGCCTAGGTTGCCCGGAACGTAGAAATGACCATAACTTTCATACTGGTTGCAATTATTCGTTTTATACGATGGAAAAACTGTTGTATTTATTTTGTATTTGGTGCTTCAGGCGTTGACTTCTTAGGCCCTAGCTGTTAGATGTGGAGTACCAACGCCCTAGAGTGAAGCCTAGGTTGCCCGGAACGTATAAATGACCATATCTTTCAGACTGGTTGCAATTATTCCTGCTATACGATGAAAAAAATGTTGTATTTTTATTGTATTTTATGCTTCAGGCGTTGACTTCTAAGGCCCTAACTATTCGATGTGGTGGAGCAACGCTCTTGAGCGAAGCCTAGGTTGCCCGGAACGTAAAAATGACCTGTACTTTCACACTGGTTGCAATTATTCCTGTTATACGATGGAAAAACTGTTGTACTTATGTTGTATTTTATGCTTCTGGCGTCGAATTCTAAGTCCCTAACTATTCGATCTGGTGGTGCAACGCCCTAGAGTGAAGCCTAGGTTGCCCGGAACGTAAATGACCGTTACTTTCACACTGTTTGCAAATGTACATTAAATACGATGGAAAAGCTGTTGTATGTATATTGTATTTTATGCTTCTGGCGTTGACTTCTTAGGCCCTAACTATTTGATCTGGTGGAGCACCGCCCTGTAGTGAAGCCTAGGTTGCCCGGAACGTAGAAATGACCATAACATTCACACTGGTTTCAATTATTCGTTTTATGCAATGGAAAAACTGTTCTATTTATTTTGTATTTTATGCTTCGGGCGTTGACTTCTATAGCCCTAACTATTCGATCTGGTGGAGCAACGCCCTAGAGTGAAGCCTAGGTTGCCCGGAACGTAGAAATGACCATTACCTACACACTGTTTGCGATTATTCATTTTATACGATGGTAAAACTGTTGTATTTATTTTGTATTTTATGCTTCTGGCATTGACTTCTAAGGCCCTAGCTATTCCATCTGGTGGAGCAACGCCCTACAGTGGAGCCTAGGTCGCCCGAAACGTGGAAATGACCATTGCTTTCACTCTGGTTGCAATTATTCCAGCTATACGATGGACAAACTGTTGGATTTTGATTGTACTTTATACTTCTGGCGTTGACTTCTAAGGCCCTATGTATTCGAAATGGTGTAGCAATGCCTCAGAGTTAAGTCTAGGATGCCCGCAACGTAGAAATGTCTATTACTTTCACACTGGTTGCAATTATTCGTTTTATACGACGGAAAAACTGTTGTACATGTATCGTATTTTATGCTTCTGGCGTTGACTTCTTAGGCCCTAACTACTCGATCAGGTGGAGCAACGCCCTAGGGTGAAGCCTATGTTGCCCGGAATGTAGAAATGACTATAACTTTCATACTGGTTGCAATTATTCGTTTTATACGATGGAAAAACTGTTGTATTTATATTGTTTTTATGCTTCAGGCGTTGACTTCTTAGGCCCTAGCTATTGGCTCTGGTGGAGCAACGCCCTAGAGTGAAGCCTAGGTTGCCCGGAACGTAGAAATGACCATTACCTTCACGCTGTTTGCGATTATTCATTTTATACGATGGTAAAACTGTTGTACTTATGTTGTATTTTATGCTTCTGGCGTCGAATTCTAAGTCCCTAACTATTCGATCTGGTGGTGCAACGCCCTAGAGTGAAGCCTAGGTTGCCCGGAACGTAAATGACCGTTACTTTCACACTGTTTGCAAATGTACATTATATACGATGGAAAAGCTGTTGTATTTATATTGTATTTTATGCTTCTGGCGTTGACTTCTTAGGCCCTAACTATTTGATCTGGTGGAGCACCGCCCTGTAGTGAAGCCTAGGTTGCCCGGAACGTAGAAATGACCATAACATTCACACTGGTTTCAATTATTCGTTCTATGCAATGGAAAAACTGTTCTATTTATTTTGTATTTTATGTTTCGGGCGTTGACTTCTATAGCCCTAACTATTCGATCTGGTGGAGCAACGCCCTAGAGTGAAGCCTAGGTTGCCCGGAACGTAGAAATGACCATTACCTTCACACTGTTTGCGATTATTCATTTTATACGATGGTAAAACTGTTGTATTTATTTTGTATTTTATGCTTCTGGCATTGACTTCTAAGGCCCTAACTATTCGATCTGGTGGAGCAACGCCCTAGAGTGAAGCCTAGGTTGCCCGGAACGTAGAAATGACCATTACCTTCACACTGTTTGCGATTATTCATTTTATACGATGGTAAAACTGTTGTATTTATTTTGTATTTTATGCTTCTGGCATTGACTTCTAAGGCCCTAGCTATTCCATCTGGTGGAGCAACGCCCTACAGTGGAGCCTAGGTCGCCCGAAACGTGGAAATGACCATTACTTTCACTCTGGTTGCAATTATTCCAGCTATACGATGGACAAACTGTTGGATTTTGAATGTACTTTATACTTCTGGCGTTGACTTCTAAGGCCCTATGTATTCGAAATGGTGTAGCAATGCCTCAGAGTTAAGTCTAGGATGCCCGCAACGTAGAAAGGTCTATTACTTTCACACTGGTTGCAATTATTCGTTTTATACGACGGAAAAACTGTTGTACATATATCGTATTTTATGCTTCTGGCGTTGACTTCTTAGGCCCTAACTATTCGATCAGGTGGAGCAACGCCCTAGGGTGATGCCTAGGTTGCGCGGAACGTAGAAATGAACGTAACTTTCACACTGGTTTCAATTATTCGTTTTATACAATGGAAAAACTGTTCTATTTATTTTGTATTTTATGCTTCGGGCGTTGACTTCTAAGGCCTTAACTATTCGATCTGGTGGAGCAACGCCCTAGAGTGAAGCCTAGGTTGCTCGGAATATAGAAATGACCATCACCTTCACACGGTTTGCGATTATTCATTTTATACGATTGTAAAACTGTTGTACATATATCGTATTTTATGCTTCTGGCGTTGACTTCTTAGGCCCTAACTATTCGATCAGGTGGAGCAACGCCCTATGGTGAAGCCTAGGTTGCCCGGAACGTAGAAATGACCATAACTTTCATACTGGTTGCAATTATTCGTTTTATACGATGGAAAAACTGTTGTATTTATTTTGTATTTGGTGCTTCTGGCGTTGACTTCTTAGGCCGTAACTGTTAGATGTGGAGGATCAACGCCCTAGAGTGAAGCCTAGGTTGCCCGGAACGTAGAAATGACCATATCTTTCAGACTGATTGCAATTATTCCTGTTATACGATGAAAAAAATGTTGTACTTTTATTGTATGTTATGCTTTAGGCGTTGACTTCTAAGGCCCTAACTATTCGATGTGGTGGAGCAACGCCCTTGAGCGAAGCCTAGGTTGCCCGGAACGTAAAAATGACCTGTACTTTCACACTGGTTGCAATTATTCCTGTTATACGATGGAAAAACTGTTGTACTTATGTTGTATTTTATGCTTCTGGCGTCGAATTCTAAGTCCCTAACTATTCGATCTGGTGGAGCAACGCCCTAGAGTGAAGCCTAGGTTGCCCGGAACGTAAATGACCGTTACTTTCACACTGTTTGCAAATGTACATTATATACGATGGAAAAGCTGTTGTATTTATATTGTATTTTATGCTTCTGGCGTTCACTTCTTAGGCCCTAACTATTTGATCTGGTGGAGCACCGCCCTGTAGTGAAGCCTAGGTTGCCCCGTACGTTGAAATGACCATAACTTTCATACTGGTTGCAATTACTCCTGTTATACGATGGAAATACTGTTATATCTTTAACGTATTTTATGATTCGGGCATTGACTTCTATGGCCCTACCTCTTCGATCTGGTGGAGTAACGCCCTAGATTCAAGCCTAGATTTCCCGGAACGTAGATATGACCATTACTTTCACACTGGTTGCAATTATTCGTTTTATACGATGGAAAAACTGTTGTATTTATTTTGTATTTGGTGCTTCTTGCGTTGACTTCCTCGGCCCTAACTATTGGATCTGGTGGACCAACGCCCTAGAGTGAAGCCTAGGTTGCCCGGAACGTAAATGACCGTTACTTTCACACTGTTTGCAAATGTACATTATATACGATGGAAAAGCTGTTGTATTTATTTTGTATTTTATGCTTCGGGCGTTGACTTCTATAGCCCTAACTATTCGATCTGGTGGAGCAACGCCCTAGAGTGAAGCCTAGGTTGCCCGGAACGTAGAAATGACCATTACCTTCACACTGTTTGCGATTATTCATTTTATACGATGGTAAGACTGTTGTATTTATTTTGTATTTTATGCTTCTGGCATTGACTTCTAAGGCCCTAGCTATTCCATCTGGTGGAGCAACGCCCTACAGTGGAGCCTAGGTCGCCCGAAACGTGGAAATGACCATTACTTTCACTCTGGTTGCAATTATTCCAGCTATACGATGGACAAACTGTTGGATTTTGATTGTACTTTATACTTCTGGCGTTGACTTCTAAGGCCCTATGTATTCGAAATGGTGTAGCAATGCCTCAGAGTTAAGTCTAGGATGCCCGCAACGTAGAAATGTCTATTACTTTCACACTGGTTGCAATTATTCGTTTTATACGACGGAAAAACTGTTGTACATATATCGTATTTTATGCTTCTGGCGTTGACTTCTTAGGCCCTAACTATTCGATCAGGTGGAGCAACGCCCTAGGGTGAAGCCTAGGTTGCCCGGAACGTAGAAATGACCATAACTTTCATACTGGTTGCAATTATTCGTTTTATACGATGGAAAAACTGTTGTATTTATTTTGTATTTGGTGCTTCAGGCGTTGACTTCTTAGGCCCTAGCTGTTAGATGTGGAGTACCAACGCCATAGAGTGAAGCCTAGGTTGCCCGGAACGTATAAATGACCATATCTTTCAGACTGGTTGCAATTATTCCTGCTATACGATGAAAAAAATGTTGTATTTTTATTGTATTTTATGCTTCAGGCGTTGACTTCTAAGGCCCTAACTATTCGATGTGGTGGAGCAACGCTCTTGAGCGAAGCCTAGGTAGCACGGAACGTAGAAATGACCTGTACTTTCACACTGGTTGCAATTATTCCTGTTATACGATGGAAAAACTGTTGTACTTATGTTGTATTTTATGCTTCTGGCGTCGAATTCTAAGTCCCTAACTATTCGATCTGGTGGAGCAACGCCCTAGAGTGAAGCCTAGGTTGCCCGGAACGTAAATGACCGTTACTTTCACACTGTTTGCAAATGTACATTATATACGATGGAAAAGCTGTTGTATTTATTTTGTATTTTATGCTTCGGGCGTTGACTTCTATAGCCCTAACTATTCGATCTGGTAGAGCAACGCCCTAGAGTGAAGCCTAGGTTGCCCGGAACGTAGAAATGACCATTACCTTCACACTGTTTGCGATTATTCATTTTATACGATGGTAAAACTGTTGTATTTATTTTGTATTTTATGCTTCTGGCATTGACTTCTAAGGCCCTAGCTATTCCATCTGGTGGAGCAACGCCCTACAGTGGAGCCTAGGTCGCCCGAAACGTGGAAATGACCATTACTTTCACTCTGGTTGCAATTATTCCAGCTATACGATGGACAAACTGTTGGATTTTGATTGTACTTTATACTTCTGGCGTTGACTTCTAAGGCCCTATGTATTCGAAATGGTGTAGCAATGCCTCATAGTTAAGTCTAGGATGCCCGCAACGTAGAAATGTGTATTACTTTCACACTGGTTGCAATTATTCGTTTTATACGACGGAAAAACTGTTGTACATATATCGTATTTTATGCTTCTGGCGTTGACTTCTTAGGCCCTAACTACTCGATCAGGTGGAGCAACGCCCTAGGGTGAAGCCTATGTCGCCCGGAATGTAGAAATGACTATAACTTTCATACTGGTTGCAATTATTCGTTTTATACGATGGAAAAACTGTTGTATTTATATTGTTTTTATGCTTCAGGCGTTGACTTCTTAGGCCCTAACTATTCGCTCTGGTGGAGCAACGCCCTAGAGTGAAGCCTAGGTTGCCCGGAACGTAGAAATGACCATTACCTTCACACTGTTTGCGATTATTCATTTTATACGATGGTAAAACTGTTTTACTTATGTTGTATTTTATGCTTCTGGCATCGAATTCTAAGTCCCTAACTATTCGATCTGGTGGAGCAACGCCCTAGAGTGAAGCCTAGGTTGCCCGGAACCTAAATGACCGTTACTTTCACACTGTTTGCAAATGTACATTATATACGATGGAAAAGCTGTTGTATTTATATTGTATTTTATGCTTCTGGCGTTGACTTCTTAGGCCCTAACTATTTGATCTGGTGGAGCACCGCCCTGTAGTGAAGCCTAGGTTGCCCGGAACGTAGAAATGACCATAACATTCACACTGGTTTCAATTATTCGTTTTATGCAATGGAAAAACTGTTCTATTTATTTTGTATTTTATGCTTCGGGCGTTGACTTCTATAGCCCTAACTATTCGATCTGGTGGAGCAACGCCCTAGAGTGAAGCCTAGGTTGCCCGGAACGTAGAAATGACCATTACCTTCACACTGTTTGCGATTATTCATTTTATACGATGGTAAAACTGTTGTATTTATTTTGTATTTTATGCTTCTGGCATTGACTTCTAAGGCCCTAGCTATTCCATCTGGTGGAGCAACGCCCTACAGTGGAGCCTAGGTCGCCCGAAACGTGGAAATGACCATTACTTTCACTCTGGTTGTAATTATTCCAGCTATACGATGGACAAACTGTTGGATTTTGATTGTACTTTATACTTCTGGCGTTGACTTCTAAGGCCCTATGTATTCGAAATGGTGTAGCAATGCCTCAGAGTTAAGTCTAGGATGCCCGCAACGTAGAAATGTCTATTACTTTCACACTGGTTGCAATTATTCGTTTTATACGACGGAAAAACTGTTGTACATATATCGTATTTTATGCTTCTGGCGTTGACTTCTTAGGCCCTAACTATTCGATCAGGTGGAGCAACGCCCTAGGGTGAAGCCTAGGTTGCCCGGAACGTAGAAATGACCATAACTTTCATACTGGTTGCAATTATTCGTTTTATACGATGGAAAAACTGTTGTATTTATTTTGTATTTGGTGCTTCAGGCGTTGACTTCTTAGGCCCTAGCTGTTAGATGTGGAGTACCAACGCCCTAGAGTGAAGCCTAGGTTGCCCGGAACGTATAAATGACCATATCTTTCAGACTGGTTGCAATTATTCCAGCTATACGATGAAAAAAATGTTGTATTTTTATTGTATTTTATGCTTCAGGCGTTGACTTCTAAGGCCCTAACTATTCGATGTGGTGGAGCAACGCTCTTGAGCGAAGCCTAGGTAGCACGGAACGTAGAAATGACCTGTACTTTCACACTGGTTGCAATTATTCCTGTTATACGATGGAAAAACTGTTGTACTTATGTTGTATTTTATGCTTCTGGCGTCGAATTCTAAGTCCCTAACTATTCGATCTGGTGGAGCAACGCCCTAGAGTGAAGCCTAGGTTGCCCGGAACGTAAATGACCGTTACTTTCACACTGTTTGCAAATGTACATTATATACGATGGAAAAGCTGTTGTATTTATTTTGTATTTTATGCTTCGGGCGTTGACTTCTATAGCCCTAACTATTCGATCTGGTGGAGCAACGCCCTAGAGTGAAGCCTAGGTTGCCCGGAACGTAGAAATGACCATTACCTTCACACTGTTTGCGATTATTCATTTTATACGATGGTAAGACTGTTGTATTTATTTTGTATTTTATGCTTCTGGCATTGACTTCTAAGGCCCTAGCTATTCCATCTGGTGGAGCAACGCCCTACAGTGGAGCCTAGGTCGCCCGAAACGTGGAAATGACCATTACTTTCACTCTGGTTGCAATTATTCCAGCTATACGATGGACAAACTGTTGGATTTTGATTGTACTTTATACTTCTGGCGTTGACTTCTAAGGCCCTATGTATTCGAAATGGTGTAGCAATGCCTCAGAGTTAAGTCTAGGATGCCCGCAACGTAGAAAGGTCTATTACTTTCACACTGGTTGCAATTATTCGTTTTATACGACGGAAAAACTGTTGTACATATATCGTATTTTATGCTTCTGGCGTTGACTTCTTAGGCCCTAACTATTCGATCAGGTGGAGCAACGCCCTAGGGTGATGCCTAGGTTGCGCGGAACGTAGAAATGAACGTAACTTTCACACTGGTTTCAATTATTCGTTTTATACAATGGAAAAACTGTTCTATTTATTTTGTATTTTATGCTTCGGGCGTTGACTTCTAAGGCCTTAACTATTCGATCTGGTGGAGCAACGCCCTAGAGTGAAGCCTAGGTTGCTCGGAATATAGAAATGACCATCACCTTCACACGGTTTGCGATTATTCATTTTATACGATTGTAAAACTGTTGTACATATATCGTATTTTATGCTTCTGGCGTTGACTTCTTAGGCCCTAACTATTCGATCAGGTGGAGCAACGCCCTATGGTGAAGCCTAGGTTGCCCGGAACGTAGAAATGACCATAACTTTCATACTGGTTGCAATTATTCGTTTTATACGATGGAAAAACTGTTGTATTTATTTTGTATTTGGTGCTTCTGGCGTTGACTTCTTAGGCCGTAACTGTTAGATGTGGAGGATCAACGCCCTAGAGTGAAGCCTAGGTTGCCCGGAACGTAGAAATGACCATATCTTTCAGACTGATTGCAATTATTCCTGTTATACGATGAAAAAAATGTTGTACTTTTATTGTATGTTATGCTTTAGGCGTTGACTTCTAAGGCCCTAACTATTCGATGTGGTGGAGCAACGCCCTTGAGCGAAGCCTAGGTTGCCCGGAACGTAAAAATGACCTGTACTTTCACACTGGCTGCAATTATTCCTGTTATACGATGGAAAAACTGTTGTACTTATGTTGTATTTTATGCTTCTGGCGTCGAATTCTAAGTCCCTAACTATTCGATCTGGTGGAGCAACGCCCTAGAGTGAAGCCTACGTTGCCCGGAACGTAAATGACCGTTACTTTCACACTGTTTGCAAATGTACATTATATACGATGGAAAAGCTGTTGTATTTATATTGTATTTTATGCTTCTGTCGTTGACTTCTTAGGCCCTAACTATTTGATCTGGTGGAGCACCGCCCTGTAGTGAAGCCTAGGTTGCCCGGAACGTAGAAATGACCATAACATTCACACTGGTTTCAATTATTCGTTTTATGCAATGGAAAAACTGTTCTATTTATTTTGTATTTTATGCTTCGGGCGTTGACTTCTATAGCCCTAACTATTCGATCTGGTGGAGCAACGCCCTAGAGTGAAGCCTAGGTTGCCCGGAACGTAGAAATGACCATTACCTTCACACTGTTTGCGATTATTCATTTTATACGATGGTAAAACTGTTGTATTTATTTTGTATTTTATGCTTCTGGCATTGACTTCTAAGGCCCTAGCTATTCCATCTGGTGGAGCAACGCCCTACAGTTGAGCCTAGGTCGCCCGAAACGTGGAAATGACCATTACTTTCACTCTGGTTGCAATTATTCCAGCTATACGATGGACAAACTGTTGGATTTTGATTGTACTTTATACTTCTGGTGTTGACTTCTAAGGCCCTATGTATTCGAAATGGTGTAGCAATGCCTCATAGTTAAGTCTAGGATGCCCGCAACGTAGAAATGTCTATTACTTTCACACTGGTTGCAATTATTCGTTTTATACGACGGAAAAACTGTTGTACATATATCGTATTTTATGCTTCTGGCGTTGACTTCTTAGGCCCTAACTACTCGATCAGGTGGAGCAACGCCCTAGGGTGAAGCCTATGTTGCCCGGAATGTAGAAATGACTATAACTTTCATACTGGTTGCAATTATTCGTTTTATACGATGGAAAAACTGTTGTATTTATATTGTTTTTATGCTTCAGGCGTTGACTTCTTAGGCCCTAACTATTCGCTCTGGTGGAGCAACGCCCTAGAGTGAAGCCTAGGTTGCCCGGAACGTAGAAATGACCATTACCTTCACACTGTTTGCGATTATTCATTTTATACGATGGTAAAACTGTTGTACTTATGTTGTATTTTATGCTTCTGGCGTCGAATTCTAAGTCCCTAACTATTCGATCTGGTGGAGCAACGCCCTAGAGTGAAGCCTAGGTTGCCCGGAACCTAAATGACCGTTACTTTCACACTGTTTGCAAATGTACATTATATACGATGGAAAAGCTGTTGTATTTATATTGTATTTTATGCTTCTGGCGTTGACTTCTTAGGCCCTAACTATTTGATCTGGTGGAGCACCGCCCTGTAGTGAAGCCTAGGTTGCCCGGAACGTAGAAATGACCATAACATTCACACTGGTTTCAATTATTCGTTTTATGCAATGGAAAAACTGTTCTATTTATTTTGTATTTTATGCTTCGGGCGTTGACTTCTATAGCCCTAACTATTCGATCTGGTGGAGCAACGCCCTAGAGTGAAGCCTAGGTTGCCCGGAACGTAGAAATGACCATTACCTTCACACTGTTTGCGATTATTCATTTTATACGATGGTAAAACTGTTGTATTTATTTTGTATTTTATGCTTCTGGCATTGACTTCTAAGGCCCTAGCTATTCCATCTGGTGGAGCAACGCCCTACAGTGGAGCCTAGGTCGCCCGAAACGTGGAAATGACCATTACTTTCACTCTGGTTGCAATTATTCCAGCTATACGATGGACAAACTGTTGGATTTTGATTATACTTTATACTTCTGGCGTTGACTTCTAAGGCCCTATGTATTCGAAATGGTGTAGCAATGCCTCAGAGTTAAGTCTAGGATGCCCGCAACGTAGAAATGTCTATTACTTTCACACTGGTTGCAATTATTCGTTTTATACGACGGAAAAACTGTTGTACATATATCGTATTTTATGCTTCTGGCGTTGACTTCTTAGGCCCTAACTATTCGATCAGGTGGAACAACGCCCTAGGGTGATGCCTAGGTTGCCCGGGACGTAGAAATGACCATAACTTTCATACTGGTTGCAATTATTCGTTTTATACGATGGAAAAACTGTTGTATTTATTTTGTATTTGGTGCTTCTGGCGTTGACTTCTTAGGCCCTAGCTATTCCATCTGGTGGAGCAACGCCCTAGAGTGGAGCCTAGGTCGCCCGAATCGTAGAAGTGACCATTACTTTCAGTCTGGTTGCAATTATTCCAGCTATACGATGGACAAACTGTTGGATTTTGATTGTACTTTATACTTCTGGCGTTGACTTCAAAGGCCCTATGTATTCGATCTGGTGGAACAACGCCCTAGGCTGAAGCCTAGGTTGCCCGGGACGTAGAAATGACCATAACTTTCATACTGGTTGCAATTATTCGTTTTATACGATGGAAAAACTGGTGTATTTATTTTGTATTTGCTGCTTCTGGCGTTGACTTCTTAGGCCCAAGCTGTTAGATGTGGAGGACCAACGCCCTAGAGTGGAGCCTAGGTTGCCCGGATCGTATAAATGACCATATCTTTCAGACTGGTTGCAATTATTCCTGTTATACGATGAAAAAAATGTTGTATTTTTATTGTATTTTATGCTTCAGGCGTTGACTTCTAAGGCCCTAACTACTCGATGTGGTGGAGCAACGCTCTTGAGCGAAGCCTAGGTTGCCCGGAACGTAAAAATGACCTGTACTTTCACACTGGTTGCAATTATTCCTGTTATACGATGGAAAAACTGTTGTACTTATGTTGTATTTTATGCTTCTGGCGTCGAATTCTAAGTCCCTAACTATTCGATCTGGTGGAGCAACGCCCTAGAGTGAAGCCTAGGTTGCCCGGAACGTAAATGACCGTTACTTTCACACTGTTTGCAAATGTACATTATATACGATGGAAAAGCTGTTGTATTTATATTGTATTTTATGCTTCTGGCGTTGACTTCTTAGGCCCTAACTATTTGATCTGGTGGAGCACCACCCTGTAGTGAAGCCTAGGTTGCCCGGAACGTAGAAAGGACCATAACTTTCACCCTGGTTTCAATTATTCGTTTTATACAATGGAAAAACTGTTCTATTTATTTTGTATTTTATGCTTCGGGCGTTAACTACTTGGGCCCTAACTATTCGATCTGGTGGAGCAACGCCCTAGAGTGAAGCCTAGGTTGACCGGAGCGTATAAATGACTATTACTTTCACACTGTTTGCAATTATTCCTGTTACACGATGGAAAAACTGTTGGATTTTTATTGTACTGTATGCTTCTGGCGTTGACTTCTAACGCCCTATCTATTCGATCTGGTGGAGCAATGCCTCAGAGTGTAGCCTAGGTCGCCCGGAACGTAGAAATGACCATCACTTTCACTCTAGTTGCAATTATTCCTGTTATACGATGGAAAAACTGATGTATTTTTATTGTATTTTATGCGGCTGGAGTTGTTTTCTAAGGCTCTAACTACCGGACCTGGTGGAGCAACGCCCTATAGTGAAGCCTAGGTTGCACGGAACGTAGAAATGCCCATTACTTTCACACAGGTTGTAGTTATTCCTGTTATACGATGGAACAACTGTTGTATTTTTATTTTATTTTATGCTTCTGGCGTTGACTTCTAAGGCCCTAACTATTCGATCTGGTGGAGCAACGCACTAGAGTGAAGCCTAGGTTGACCGGAGCGTAGAACTGACTATTACCTTCACACTGTTTGCAATTATTCCTGTTATACGATGGAATAACTGTTGGATTTTTATTGTACTTTATGCTTCTGGCGTTGACTTCTAAGGCCCTAACTATTCGATGTGGTGGAGCAACGCCCTAGAGTGAAGCCTAGGTTTCCCGGAACGTAGAAGTGACCATTAGTTTCACACTGTTTACAATTATTCATTTTATACGATGGAAAAACTGTTGTATTTATATTGTATTTTATGCGTCTGGAGTTGTTTTCTAAGGCTCTAACTATCCGACCTGGTGGAGCAACGCCCTAGAGTGAAGCCTAGGTTGCACGGAACGTAGAAATGCCCATTACTTTCACACAGGTTGTAATTATTCCTGTTATACGATGGAAAACTGTTGGATTTTTATTGTATTTTATGCTTCTGGCGTTGACTTCTAAGGCCGTAGCTATTCGATGTGGTGGAGCAACGCCCTAGAGTGAAGCCTAGGTTGCACGAAACGTAGAAATGACCATAACTTTCACACTGGATGCAATTATCCGTTTTATACGATGGAAAAACTGTTGTATTTATTTTGTATTTGGTGCTTCTGGCGGTGACTTCTTAGGCCCTCACTATTGGATCTGGTGGAACAACGACCTAGAGTTAAGCCTAGGTTTCCCGGAACGTAGAAATGACCATCACTTTCACACTTGTTGCAATTACTCCTGTTATACGATGGAAAAACTGTTATACCTTTATCGTATTTTTTGCTTCGGGCATTGACTTCTATGGCCCTACCTCTTCGATCTGGTGGAACAACGCCCTAGAGCGAAGCCTAGCTTGCCCGGAACGTAGATATGACCATTACTTTCACACTGGTTGCAATTATTCGTTTTATACGATGGAAAAACTGTTGTATTTATTTTGTATTTTATGCTTCGGGCGTTGACTTCTAAGGCCCTAACTATTCGATGTGGTGGAGCAGCGCCCTAGAGTGAAGCCTAGGTTGCCCGGATCGTAGAAATGACCACAACTTTCATACTGGTTGCAATTATTCGTTTTTTACGATGGAAAAACTGTTGTGTTTATTTTGTATTTGGTGCTACTGGCGTTGACTTCTTAGGCCCTAACTGTTGGATGTGGTGGACCAAAGCCCTAGAGTGAAGCCTAGGTTGCCCGGAACCTAGAAATGACCGTTACTTTCACACTGTTTGCAAATGTACATTATATACCACGGAAAAGCTGTTGTATTTACATTGTATTTTATGCTTCTGGCGTTGACTTCTTAGGCCCTAACTATTTGATCCGGTGTAGCACCACCCTGTAGTGAAGCCTAGGTTGCCCGGAACGTGGAAATGACCATTACTTGCACACTGGTTGCAAGTATTCGTTTTATACAATGGAAAAACTGTTGTACTTATATTGTATGTTATGCCTCTGGCGTTGACTCCTAAGGCCGTAGCTATTCGATGTGGTGGAGCAACGCCCTCGCGTGGAGCCTAGGTTGCCCGGAACGTAGAAATAACCATTACTTCCACACTGTCTGCAATTATTCATTTTATACAAGGGAATAACTGTTGTATTTATATTGCAGTTTATGCTTCTGGCGTTGACTTCTTAGGCCCTAACTATTCGATCTAGTGGAACAACGCCCTAGAGTGAAGCCTATGTTGCCCGGAACGTAGAAATGGCCATTGCTTTCACACTGGTTGCAATTATTCGTATTATACGATGGAAAAACTGTTGTACTTATATTCTATGTTATGCCTCTGGCGTTGACTTCTAAGGCCGCAGCTATACGATGTGGTGGAGCAGCGCCCTAGAGTGAAGCCTAGGTTGCCCGGAACGTAGAAAGGACCATACCTTTCACACTGGTTGCAATTATTCCTGTTATACAAGGGAAAAACTGTTGTATTTATATTGTATTTTATGCTTCTGGCGTTGACTTCCTGGGTCCTAGCTATTCGATCTCGAGGAACAACGCCCTATAGTGAAGCCTAGGTTGCCCGAAAAGTAGAGATGACCATTACTTTCACACTGGTTGCAATTATTCATGCTATACGATGGAAAGACTGTTGTATTTATATTGCATTTTATGCTTCTGGCGTTGACTTCTAAGGCCGTAGCTATTCGATGTGGTGGAGCAACGCCATAGAGTGAAGCCTAGGTTGCCCGGAACGTAGAAATGACCATCACTTTCACACTGGTTGCAATTATTCTTGTTATACAATGGAAAAACTGTTGTATTTATTTTGTATTTTATGCTTCTGGCATTGACTTCTAATGCCCTAGCTATTCCATCTGGTGGAGCAACGCCCTAGAGTGGAGCCTAGGACGCCCGAAACGTGGAAATGACCTTTACTTTCACTCTGGTTGCAATTATTCCAGCTATACGATGGACAAACTGTTGGATTTTGATTGTACTTTATGCTTCAGGCGTTGACTTCTTAGGCCCTAACTATTCGCTCTGGTGGAACAACGCCCTAGGGTGAAGCCTAGGTTGCCCGGAACGTAGAAATAACCATAACTTTCATACTGGTTGCAATTATTCGTTTTATACGATGGAAAAACTGTTGTATTTATTTTGTATTTGGTGCTTCTGGCGTTGACTTCTTAGGCCCTAGCTGTTAGATGTGGAGGACCAACGCCCTAGAGTGAAGCCTAGGTTGCCCGGAACGTATAAATGACCATATCTTTCAGACTGGTTGCAATTATTCCTGTTATACGATGAAAAAAATGTTGTATTTTTATTGTATTTTATGCTTCAGGCGTTGACTTCTATGGCCCTAACTATTCGATCTGGTGGAGCAACGCCCTAGAGTGAAGCCTAGGTTGCCCGGAACGTAGAAATGACCATTACCTTCACACTGTTTGCGATTATTCATTTTATACGATGGTAAAACTGTTGTATTTATTTTGTATTTTATGCTTCTGGCATTGACTTCTAAGGCCCTAGCTATTCCATCTGGTGGAGCAACGCCCTAGAGTGGAGCCTAGGTCGCCCGAAACGTGGAAATGACCATTACTTTCACTCTGGTTGCAATTATTCCAGCTATACGATGGACAAACTGTTGGATTTTGATTGTACTTTATGCTTCAGGCGTTGACTTCTTAGGCTCTAACTATTCGCTCTGGTGGAACAACGCCCTAGGGTGAAGCCTAGGTTGCCCGGAACGTAGAAATAACCATAACTTTCACACTTGTTGCAATTACTCCTGTTATACGATGGAAAAACTGTTATATCTTTATCGTATTTTATGCTTCTGGCGCTGACTTCTTAGGCCCTAACTATTCGATCAGGTGGAGCAACGCCCTAGGGTGAAGCCTAGGTTGCCCGGAACGTAGAAATGACCATAACTTTCATACTGGTTTCAATTATTCGTTTTATACGATGGAAAAGCTGTTGTATTTATATTGTATTTTATGCTTCTGGAGTTGATTTCTAAGGCCCTAACTATTCGATGTGGTGGAGCAACGCTGTTGAGCGAAGCCTAGGTTGCCCGGAACGTAAAAATGACCTGTACTTTCACACTGGTTGCAATTATTCCTGTTATACGATGGAAAAACTGTTGTACTTATGTTGTATTTTATGCTTCTGGCGTCGAATTCTAAGTCCCTAACTATTCGATCTGGTGGAGCAACGCCCTAGAGTGAAGCCTAGGTTGCCCGGAACGTAAATGACCGTTACTTTCACACTGTTTGCAAATGTACATTATATACGATGGAAAAGCTGTTGTATTTATATTGTATTTTATGCTTCTGGCGTTGACTTCTTATGCCCTAACTATTTGATCTGGTGGAGCACCGCCCTGTAGTGAAGCCTAGGTTGCCCGGAACGTAGAAATGACCATAACTTTCACACTGGTTTCAATTATTCGTTTTATACAATGGAAAAACTGTTCTATTTATGTTGTATTTTATGCTTCGGGCGTTGACTTCGTAGGCCCTAACTATTCGCTCTGGTGGAACAACGCCCTAGAGTCAAGCCTAGGTTGCCCGGAATCTAGAAATGACCATCACTTTCACACTGGTTGCAATTATTCTTGTTATACAATGGAAAAACTGTTGTATTTATTTTGTATTTTATGCTTCTGGCATTGACTTCTAATGCCCTAGCTATTCCATCTGGTGGAGCAACGCCCTAGAGTGGAGCCTAGGTCGCGCGAAACGTGGAAATGACCATTACTTTCACTCTGGTTGCAATTATTCCAGCTATACGATGGACAAACTGTTGGATTTTGATTGCACTTTATGCTTCAGGCGTTGACTTCTTAGGCCGTAACTATTCGCTCTGGTGGAACAACGCCCTAGGGTGAAGCCTAGGATGCCCGGAACGTAGACATAACCATAACTTTCATACTGGTTGCAATTATTCGTTTTATACGATGGAAAAACTGTTGTATTTATTTTGTATTTGGTGCTTCTGGCGTTGTCTTCTTAGGCCCTAGCTGTTAGATGTGGAGGACCAACGCCCTAGAGTGAAGCCTAGGTTGCCCGGAACGTATAAATGACCATATCTTTCAGACTGGTTGCAATTATTCCTGTTATACGATGAAAAAAATGTTGTATTTTTATTGTATTTTATGCTTCAGGCGTTGACTTCTAAGGCCCTAACTATTCGATGTGGTGGAGCAACGCTCTTGAGCGAAGCCTAGGTTGCCCGGAGCGTAAAAATGACCTGTACTTTCACACTGGTTGCAATTAATCCTGTTATACGATGGAAAAACTGTTGTACTTATGTTGTATTTTATGCTTCTGGCGTCGAATTCTAAGTCCCTAACTATTCGATCTGGTGGAGCAACGCCCTAGAGTGAAGCCTAGGTTGCCCGGAACGTAAATGACCGTTACTTTCACACTGTTTGCAAATGTACATTATATACGATGGAAAAGCTGTTGTACATATATCGTGTTTTATGCTTCTGGCGTTGACTTCTTAGGCCCTAACTATTCGATCAGGTGGAGCAACGACCTAGGGTGAAGCCTAGGTTGCCCGGAACGTAGAAATGACCATAGCTTTCATACTGGTGGCAATTATTCCTTTTATACAAGGGAAAAACTGTTGTATTTATATTGTATTTTATGCTTCTGGCGTTGACTTCCTGGGCCCAAACTGTTCGATCCGGTGGAGCAGCGCCCTAGAGTCAAGCCTAGGTTGCCCGGAACGTAGAAATGACCATAACTTTCATACTGGTTGCAATTATTCGTTTTATACAATGGAAAAACTGTTCTACTTATTTTGTATTTTATGCTTCGACCGTTGACTCCTAAGGCCCCAACTATTCGAGGTGGTGGAGCAACGCCCCAGAGTGAAGCCTAGGTTGCCCGGAACGTAGAAATGACCATTACTTCCTCACTGTTTGCAATTAGTCATTTTATACATGGAAAAACTGTTGTACATATATCGTATTTTATGCTCCTGGCGTTGACTTCTTAGGCCCTAACTCTTCGATCTGGTGAAGCAACGCCCTAGGGTGAAGCCTAGGTTGCCCGGAACGTAGAAATGACCATAACTATCAGACTGGTTGCAATTATTCGTTTTATACGATGGAAAGACTGTTGTATTTATATCGTATTTTATAGTTATGGCGTTGTCTTCTAGGGCCGTAGCTATTCGAGGTGGTTGAGCAACGCCCTAGAGTGAAGCCTAGGTTGCCCGGAACGTAGAAATGACCATAGTTTTCATACTGGTTGCAATTATTAGTTTTATACGATGGAAAAACTGTTGCATTTATTTTGTATTTGGTGCTCCTGGCGTTGACTTCTTAGGCCCTAGCTATTGGATCTGGTGGACCAACGCCCCGGAGTGTAGCCTAGGTTGCCCGGAACGTAGAAGTGACCATAGCTTTCACACTGGTTGCAATTATTCCTGTTATACAAGGGAAAAACTGTTGTATTTATATTGCATTTTATGCTTCTGGCTTTGACTTCTTAGGCCCTAACCATTCGATCTGGCGGAGCAACGCCCTAGAGTGAAGCCTAGGTTGCCCGAAACGTAGAAATGACCATTACTTTCATTCTGGTGGCAATTATTCCTGTTATACGATGAAAAAACTGTTGTATTTTTATTGTATTTTATGCTTCTGCCGTTGACTTCTAAGGCCCTAACTATTCGATCTGGTGGAGCAACGCCCTGGAGTTAAGCCCAGGTTGCCCGGAACGTAGAAATGACCAGAACTTTCACACTGTTTGCAATCATTCATTTTATACGATGGAAATGCTGTTGTATTTTTATTGTATTTTATGCTTCTGGTGTAGACTTCTTAGGCCCTAACTATTCGATCTGGTGGAGCAACGCCCTAAACTGAAGCCTAGGTTGCCCGGAACGTAGAAATGACCATAGTTTTCATACTGGTTGCAATTATTAGTTTTATACGATGGAAAAACTGTTGCATTTATTTTGTATTTGGTGCTCCTGGCGTTGACTTCTTAGGCCCTAGCTATTGGATCTGGTGGACCAACGCACTGGAGTGTAGCCTAGGTTGCCCGGAACGTAGAAGTGACCATAGCTTTCACACTGGTCGCAATTATTCCTGTTATACAAGGGAAAAACTGTTGTATTTATATTGCATTTTATGCTTCTGGCTTTGACTTCTTAGGCCCTAACTATTCGATCTGGTGGAGCAACGCCATAGAGCGGAACCTAGGTTGCTCGGAACGTAGAAATGACCATTACTTTCGCACTGGTTGCAATTATTCATTTTATACGATGGAAAAAGTGTTGTACATATATCGTATTTTATGCTTCTGGCGTTGACTTCTTAGGCCCTAACTATTCGATCTGGTGGAGCAACGCCCTAGGGTGAAGCCTAGGTTGCCCGGAACGTAGAAATGACCATAACTATCAGACTGGTTGCAATTATTCATTTTATACGATGGAAAGACTGTTGTATTTATATTGTATTTTATAGTTATGGCGTTGTATTCAAAGTCCCTAACTATTGGATCTGGTGGAGCAACGCCCTGGAGTTAAGCCAGGGTTACCCGGAACGTAGAAATGACCAGTACTTTCACACTGGTCGCAGTTATTCCTGTTATACAATGGAAAAACTGTTGTATTTATTTTGTATTTTATGCTTCGGGCGTTGGCTTTTAAGGCCCTAACTATTCGATCTGGTGGAGCAACGCCCTAGAGCAAAACCTAGGTTGCCCGGAACGTAGAAATGACCATTACCTTCAGGCTTGTTGCAATTATTCCTGTTATACGATGGACAAACTGTTGGATTTTGATTGTACTTTATTCTTCTGGCGTTGACTTCTAAGTCCCTATGTATTCGATCTGGTGGAGCAATGCCTCAGAGTTAAGTCTAGGATGCCCGGAACGTAGAATTGGCCATTACTTTCCCACTGGTTGGAATTATTCGTTTTATACGATGGAAAAACTGTTGTATTTATTTTGTATTTGGTGCTTCTGGCGTTGACTTCTAAGGCCCTAACTATTCGATGTGGAGGAGCAACGCCATAGTGCGAAACCTAGGTTGCTCGGAACGTAGAAGTGATCATTACTTTCACACTGGTTGCAATTATTCCTGTTATACGATGGACAAACTGTTGGATTTTTATTGTACTTTATGCTTCTGGCGTTGACTTCTTAGGCCCTAACTATTCGATCTGGTGGAGCAACGCCCTAGAGTGAAGCCTAGGTTGCCCGGAATGTAGAAATGACCACCACTTTTAGACTGGTTGCAATTATTCTTGCTTTACGATGGAAAAACTGTTGTATTTATATTATATTTTATGCTTATGGCGTTGAATTCTATGTCCCTAACTATGCGTTCTGGTGCAGCAACGCCCTACAGTTAAGTCTAGGTTGCCCGGAACGTAGAAATGACCTTTACTTTCACACTGTTTGCAAATTTACATTATATACGATGGAAAATCTGTTGTATTTATATTGTATTTTATGCTTCTGGCGTTGACTTCTTAGGCCCTAACTATTCGATCTGGTGGAACGACGCCCTAGAGTGAAGCCTAGGTTGCCCGGAACGTAGAAATGACCATTACCTTCACACTGTTTGCGATTATTCATTTTATACGATGGTAAAACTGTTGTACATATATCTTATTTTATGCTACTGGCGTTGACTTCTTAGGCCCTAACTATTCGATCAGGTGGAGTAACGCCCTTGAGCGAAGCCTAGGTTGCCCGGAACGTAGAAATGACCTGTACTTTCACACTGGTTGCAATTATTCCTGTTATAGGATGGGAAAACTGTTGTACTTATGTTGTATTTTATGCTTCAGCCGTTGACTTCTAAGGCCGTAGCTATTCGATATGGTGGAGCAACGCCCTAGAGTGGTGCCTATGTTGCGCGGAACGTAGAAATGACCATGCCTTTCACACTGGTTGCATTTATTCCTGTTATACGATGGAAAAACTGTTGTATATATATTATATTTTATGCTTCAGCCGTTGACTTCTAAGGCCGTAGCTATTCGATATGGAGGAGCAACGCCCTAGAGTGAAGCCTAGGTTGCCCGGAACGTAGAAATGACCATTACTTCCACACTGTTTGCAATTATTCATACTATACAGTGGAAAAACTGTTGTATTTATGTTGTATTTTATCCTTCTGGCGCTGACTTCTAAGGCCCTATGTATTCGATCTGGTGGAGCAATGCCTCAGAGTTAAGTCTAGGATGCCCGGTACGTAGAAATGGCCATTACTTTCCCACTGGTTGGAATTATTCGTTTTATACGATGGAAAAACTGTTGTATTTATTTTGTATTTGGTGCTTCTGGCGTTGACTTCTAAGGCCCTAACTATTCGATGTGGAGGAGCAACGCCATAGTGCGAAACCTAGGTTGCTCGGAACGTAGAAGTGATCATTACTTTCACACTGGTTGCAATTATTCCTGTTATACGATGGACAAACTGTTGGATTTTTATTGTACTTTATGCTTCTGGCGTTGACTTCTTAGGCCCTAACTATTCGATCTGGTGGAGCAACGCCCTAGAGTGAAGCCTAGGTTGCCCGGAATGTAGAAATGACCACCACTTTTAGACTGGTTGCAATTATTCTTGCTTTACGATGGAAAAACTGTTGTATTTATATTATATTTTATGCTTATGGCGTTGAATTCTATGTCCCTAACTATGCGTTCTGGTGCAGCAACGCCCTACAGTTAAGTCTAGGTTGCCCGGAACGTAGAAATGGCCTTTACTTTCACACTGTTTGCAAATTTACATTATATACGATGGAAAATCTGTTGTATTTATATTGTATTTTATGCTTCTGGCGTTGACTTCTTAGGCCCTAACTATTCGATCTGGTGGAACGACGCCCTAGAGTGAAGCCTAGGTTGCCCGGAACGTAGAAATGACCTTTACTTTCACACTGTTTGCAAATATACATTATATACGATATAAAAACTGTTGTATTTATATTGTATTTTATGTTTCGGGCGCTGACTTCTAAGGCCCTAACTATTCGATCTGGTGGAGCAACGCCCAAGAGTGATGCCTAGGTTGCCCGGAACGTAGAAATGACCATTACCTTCACACTGTTTGTGATTATTCATTTTATACGATGGTAAAACTGTTGTACTTATGATGTATTTTATTCTTCTGGCGTTGAATTCTAAGTCCCGAGCTATTCGATCTGGTGGAGCGAAGCCCTAGAATGAAGCCTAGGTTACCCGAAACGTAGAATTGACCAGTACTTTCACACTGGTTGCAGTTATTCCTGTTATAGAATGGAAAAACTCTTGCATTTTTATTGTATTTTATGCTTCTGGCGTTGTATTCAAAGTCCCTAACTATGCGATCTGGTGGAGCAACGCCCTACAGTTAAGCCTAGGTTGCCCGGAACGTAGGAATGACCTTTACTTTGACGCTCTTTGCAAATATACATCATAGTCGATGGAAAAGCTGTTGCATTTATATTGTATTTTATGCTTCTGGCGTCGACTTCTTAGGCCCTAACTATTCGATCTGTTGGAACAACGCCCTAGAGTGAAGCCTAGGTTGCCCGGAATGTAGAAATGACCATTACATTCACGCTGTTGCAATTATACATTTTATACGATGGAAAAACTGCTGTACTTATGTTGTAGTTTATTCTACTGGCGTTGACTTGTTAGGCCCTAACTATTCGATCTGGTGGAGCAACACCCTAGAGTGAAGCCTAGGTTGCCCGGAACGTAGAAATGACCATTACCTCACACTGTTTGCGATTATTCATTTTATACGATGGTAAAACTGTTGTACTTATGATGTATTTTATTCTTCTGGCATTGTATTCAAAGTCCCTAACTATGCGATCTGGTGGAGCAACGCCCTACAGTATTTTATGCTTCTGGCGTCGACTTCTTAGGCCCTAACTACTCGATCTGTTGGAACAACGCCCTAGAGTGAAGCCTAGGTTGCCCGGAACGTAGAAATGACCATTACATTCACGCTGTTGCAATTATACATTTTATACGATGGAAAAACTGCTGTACTTATGTTGTAGTTTATTCTACTGGCGATGAATTCTAAGTCGCTACCTATTCGATCAGGTGGAGCAACGCCCTAGAGTGGAGTCTAGGCTACCCGGAACATAGAAATGTCCCGTACTTTCACACTGGTGGCAGCTTTCCTGTTATACGATGGAAAAACTGTTGCACTTTTATTGTATTTTATGCTTCTGGCGTTGTATTCAAAGTCCCTAAATATTCGATCTGGTGGAGCAACGCCCTGCAGTGAAGCCTAGGTTGCCCGGAACGTAGAAATGACCATTACCTACACGCTGTTGAACTTATACATTTTATACGATGGAAAAACTGCTTTACTTATGTTGTAGTTTATTCTACTGGCGTTGAATTCTAAGTCCCTAGCTATTCGATCAGGTGGAGCAACGCCCTAGAGTGGAGTCTAGGTTACCCGGAACATAGAAATGTCCCGTACTTTCACACTGCTTGCAGCTTTCCTGTTATACGATGGAAAAACTGTTGCATTTTTATTGCATTTTATGCTTCTGGCGTTGTATTCAAAGTCCCTAAATATTCGATATGGTGGAGCAACGCCCTGCAGTGAAGCCTAGCTTGCCCGGAACGTAGAAATGACCATTACCTTCACACTGTTTGCAAATATACATTATATACCATGGAAAAGCTGTTGTATCTATTTTGTATTTTATGCTTCTGGCGCTGACTTCTTAGGTCCTAACTATTGGATCTGGTGGAGCAACGCCTAGGTGTGAAGCCTAGGTTGCGCGGAACGTAGAAATGACCATAACTTTCACACTGGTTTCAATTATTCGTTTTATACGACGGAAAAACTGTTGCATTTTTATTGTATTTTATGCATCTGGCGTTGACTTCTTAGGCCCTAACTATTCGATCTGGTGGAGCAACACCCTAGAGTGAAGCCTAGGTTGCCCGGAACGTAGAAATGACCATTACCTCACACTGTTTGCGATTATTCATTTTATACGATGGTAAAACTGTTGTACAAATATCGTGTTTTATGCTTCTGGCGTTGACTTCTTAGTCCCTAGCTATTCGGTCAGGTGGAGCATCGCCCTAGGGTGAAGCCTAGGTTGCCCGGAACGTAGAAATGACCATAACTTTCATACTGGTTGCAGTTATTCGTTTTATACGATGGAAAAACTGTTGTATTTATTTTGTATTTGGTGCTTCTGGCGTTGACTTCTAAGGCCGTAGCTATTCGATGTGGTGGGACAACGCCCTAGGGTGAAGCCTAGGTTGCCGGGAACGTAGAAATGACCATAACTTTCACACTGGTTGCAATTATTCGTTTTATACGATGGAAAAACTGTTCTATTTATTTTGTATTTTATGCTTCTGGCGCTGACTTCTAAGTTCCTAGCTATTCGATCTGGTGGAGCAACGCCCTAGAGTGAGGCCTCGGTTGCCTGGAATGTAGAAATGACCAGTACTTTCACACTGTTTGCAAATATACATTATATACGATGGAAATGCTGTTGTATTTATATTGTATTTTATGCTTCTGGCGTTGACTTCTAAGGCCCTATGTATTCGATCTGGTGGAGGAATGCCTCAGAGTTAAGTCTAGGATGCCCGGAACGTAGAAATGGCCATTACTCTCCTACTGGTTGGAATTATTCGTTTTATACGATGGAAAAACTGTTGAATTTGTATTATATTTTATGTTTCTGGCGTTGACTTCTAAGGCCGCAGCTATTCGATGTGGTGGAACAACGCCCTAGAGTGAAGCGTAGGTTGCCCGGAAAGTAGAAATGACCATTACCTTCACACTGCTTGCCATTATTCATTTTATACGATGGTAAAACTGTTGTATTCTTATTGTATTTTATGCTTCTGTAGTTGACTTCTAAGTCCCTTGCTTTTCGATCTGGTGGGGCAACGCCCTTGAGCGAAGCCTAGGTTGCCCGGAACGTAGAAATGACCTGTACTTTCACACTGGTTGCAATTATTCCTGTTATACGATGGGAAAACTGTTGTACTTATGATGTATTTTATGCTTCAGACGTTGACTTCTAAGGCCGTAGCTATTCGATGTGGTGGGACAACGCCCTAGGGTGAAGCCTAGGTTGCCGGGAACGTAGAAATGACCATAACTTTCACACTGGTTGCAGTTATTCCTCTTATACGATGGAAAAACTGTTGCATTTTTTTGTATTTTATGCTTCTGGCGTTGAATTCTAAGTCCCTAACTATGCGATCTGGTGGAACAACACCCTAGAGTGAAGCCTAGGTTGCCCCGAACGTAGAAATGACCATTACCTACACACTGCTTGCGATTATTCATTTTATACGATGGTAAAGCTGTTGGACTTATGTTGTATTTTATTCTTCTGGCGTTGAATTCTAAGTCCCTAACCACTCGATCTGGTGGAACAACGCCCTAGAGTGAGGCCTAGGTTGCCCGGAACGTAGAAATGACCATGTCTTTCACACTGGTTGCAATTATTCCTGTTATACGACGGAAAAACTGTTGTATTTCTGTTGTATTTTATGCTTCTGGCGTTGACTTCTTAGGCCCTATCTATTTGATCTGGTGGAGCAACGCTCTAGAGAGAAGCCTAGATTGCCCGTGACGTAGAAATGACCATAACCATCAGACTGGTTGCAATTATTCGTTTTATACGATGGAAAGACTGTTGTATTTATATTGAATGTTATAGTTATGGCGTTGTCTTCTAGGGCCGTAGCTATTCGATGTGGTTGAGCAACGTCCTTGAGTGAAGCCAGGGTTACCCGGAACGTAGAAATGACCAGTACTTTCACACTGGTCGCAGTTATTCCTGTTATACAATGGAAAAACTGTTGTATTTATTTTGTATTTTATGCTTCGGGCGTTGGCTTTTAAGGCCCTAACTATTCGATCTGGTGGAGCAACGCCCTAGAGCAAAACCTAGGTTGCCCGGAACGTAGAAATGACCATTACCTTCAGGCTTGTGCAATTATTCCTGTTATACGATGGACAAACTGTTGGATTTTGATTGTACTTTATTCTTCTGGCGTTGACTTCTAAGTCCCTATGTATTCGATCTGGTGGAGCAATGCCTCAGAGTTAAGTCTAGGATGCCCGGAACGTAGAATTGGCCATTACTTTCCCACTGGTTGGAATTATTCGTTTTATACGATGGAAAAACTGTTGTATTTATTTTGTATTTGGTGCTTCTGGCGTTGACTTCTAAGGCCCTAACTATTCGATGTGGAGGAGCAACGCCATAGTGCGAAACCTAGGTTGCTCGGAACGTAGAAGTGATCATTACTTTCACACTGGTTGCAATTATTCCTGTTATACGATGGACAAACTGTTGGATTTTTATTGTACTTTATGCTTCTGGCGTTGACTTCTTAGGCCCTAACTATTCGATCTGGTGGAGCAACGCCCTAGAGTGAAGCCTAGGTTGCCCGGAATGTAGAAATGACCACCACTTTTAGACTGGTTGCAATTATTCTTGCTTTACGATGGAAAAACTGTTGTATTTATATTATATTTTATGCTTATGGCGTTGAATTCTATGTCCCTAACTATGCGTTCTGGTGCAGCAACGCCCTACAGTTAAGTCTAGGTTGCCCGGAACGTAGAAATGACCTTTACTTTCACACTGTTTGCAAATTTACATTATATACGATGGAAAATCTGTTGTATTTATATTGTATTTTATGCTTCTGGCGTTCACTTCTTAGGCCCTAACTATTCGATCTGGTGGAACGACGCCCTAGAGTGAAGCCTAGGTTGCCCGGAACGTAGAAATGACCATTACCTTCACACTGTTTGCGATTATTCATTTTATACGATGGTAAAACTGTTGTACATATATCTTATTTTATGCTACTGGCGTTGACTTCTTAGGCCCTAACTATTCGATCAGGTGGAGTAACGCCCTTGAGCGAAACCTAGGTTGCCCGGAACGTAGAAATGACCTGTACTTTCACACTGGTTGCAATTATTCCTGTTATAGGATGGGAAAACTGTTGTACTTATGTTGTATTTTATGCTTCAGCCGTTGACTTCTAAGGCCGTAGCTATTCGATATGGTGGAGCAACGCCCTAGAGTGGTGCCTAGGTTGCGCGGAACGTAGAAATGACCATGCCTTTCACACTGGTTGCATTTATTCCTGTTATACGATGGAAAAACTGTTGTATATATATTATATTTTATGCTTCAGCCGTTGACTTCTAAGGCCGTAGCTATTCGATATGGAGGAGCAACGCCCTAGAGTGAAGCCTAGGTTGCCCGGAACGTAGAAATGACCATTACTTCCACACTGTTTGCAATTATTCATACTATACAGTGGAAAAACTGTTGTATTTATGTTGTATTTTATCCTTCTGGCGCTGACTTCTAAGGCCCTATGTATTCGATCTGGTGGAGCAATGCCTCAGAGTTAAGTCTAGGATGCCCGGTACGTAGAAATGGCCATTACTTTCCCACTGGTTGGAATTATTCGTTTTATACGATGGAAAAACTGTTGTATTTATTTTGTATTTGGTGCTTCTGGCGTTGACTTCTAAGGCCCTAACTATTCGATGTGGAGGAGCAACGCCATAGTGCGAAACCTAGGTTGCTCGGAACGTAGAAGTGATCATTACTTTCACACTGGTTGCAATTATTCCTGTTATACGATGGACAAACTGTTGGATTTTTATTGTACTTTATGCTTCTGGCGTTGACTTCTTAGGCCCTAACTATTCGATCTGGTGGAGCAACGCCCTAGAGTGAAGCCTAGGTTGCCCGGAATGTAGAAATGACCACCACTTTTAGACTGGTTGCAATTATTCTTGCTTTACGATGGAAAAACTGTTGTATTTATATTATATTTTATGCTTATGGCGTTGAATTCTATGTCCCTAACTATGCGTTCTGGTGCAGCAACGCCCTACAGTTAAGTCTAGGTTGCCCGGAACGTAGAAATGGCCTTTACTTTCACACTGTTTGCAAATTTACATTATATACGATGGAAAATCTGTTGTATTTATATTGTATTTTATGCTTCTGGCGTTGACTTCTTAGGCCCTAACTATTCGATCTGGTGGAACGACGCCCTAGAGTGAAGCCTAGGTTGCCCGGAACGTAGAAATGACCTTTACTTTCACACTGTTTGCAAATATACATTATATACGATATAAAAACTGTTGTATTTATATTGTATTTTATGTTTCGGGCGCTGACTTCTAAGGCCCTAACTATTCGATCTGGTGGAGCAACGCCCAAGAGTGATGCCTAGGTTGCCCGGAACGTAGAAATGACCATTACCTTCACACTGTTTGTGATTATTCATTTTATACGATGGTAAAACTGTTGTACTTATGATGTATTTTATTCTTCTGGCGTTGAATTCTAAGTCCCGAGCTATTCGATCTGGTGGAGCGAAGCCCTAGAATGAAGCCTAGGTTACCCGAAACGTAGAATTGACCAGTACTTTCACACTGGTTGCAGTTATTCCTGTTATAGAATGGAAAAACTCTTGCATTTTTATTGTATTTTATGCTTCTGGCGTTGTATTCAAAGTCCCTAACTATGCGATCTGGTGGAGCAACGCCCTACAGTTAAGCCTAGGTTGCCCGGAACGTAGGAATGACCTTTACTTTGACGCTCTTTGCAAATATACATCATAGTCGATGGAAAAGCTGTTGTATTTATATTGTATTTTATGCTTCTGGCGTCGACTTCTTAGGCCCTAACTATTCGATCTGTTGGAACAACGCCCTAGAGTGAAGCCTAGGTTGCCCGGAATGTAGAAATGACCATTACATTCACGCTGTTGCAATTATACATTTTATACGATGGAAAAACTGCTGTACTTATGTTGTAGTTTATTCTACTGGCGTTGACTTGTTAGGCCCTAACTATTCGATCTGGTGGAGCAACACCCTAGAGTGAAGCCTAGGTTGCCCGGAACGTAGAAATGACCATTACCTCACACTGTTTGCGATTATTCATTTTATACGATGGTAAAACTGTTGTACTTATGATGTATTTTATTCTTCTGGCATTGTATTCAAAGTCCCTAACTATGCGATCTGGTGGAGCAACGCCCTACAGTATTTTATGCTTCTGGCGTCGACTTCTTAGGCCCTAACTACTCGATCTGTTGGAACAACGCCCTAGAGTGAAGCCTAGGTTGCCCGGAACGTAGAAATGACCATTACATTCACGCTGTTGCAATTATACATTTTATACGATGGAAAAACTGCTGTACTTATGTTGTAGTTTATTCTACTGGCGATGAATTCTAAGTCGCTACCTATTCGATCAGGTGGAGCAACGCCCTAGAGTGGAGTCTAGGCTACCCGGAACATAGAAATGTCCCGTACTTTCACACTGGTGGCAGCTTTCCTGTTATACGATGGAAAAACTGTTGCACTTTTATTGTATTTTATGCTTCTGGCGTTGTATTCAAAGTCCCTAAATATTCGATCTGGTGGAGCAACGCCCTGCAGTGAAGCCTAGGTTGCCCGGAACGTAGAAATGACCATTACCTACACGCTGTTGAACTTATACATTTTATACGATGGAAAAACTGCTTTACTTATGTTGTAGTTTATTCTACTGGCGTTGAATTCTAAGTCCCTAGCTATTCGATCAGGTGGAGCAACGCCCTAGAGTGGAGTCTAGGTTACCCGGAACATAGAAATGTCCCGTACTTTCACACTGCTTGCAGCTTTCCTGTTATACGATGGAAAAACTGTTGCATTTTTATTGCATTTTATGCTTCTGGCGTTGTATTCAAAGTCCCTAAATATTCGATATGGTGGAGCAACGCCCTGCAGTGAAGCCTAGCTTGCCCGGAACGTAGAAATGACCATTACCTTCACACTGTTTGCAAATATACATTATATACCATGGAAAAGCTGTTGTATCTATTTTGTATTTTATGCTTCTGGCGCTGACTTCTTAGGTCCTAACTATTGGATCTGGTGGAGCAACGCCTAGGTGTGAAGCCTAGGTTGCGCGGAACGTAGAAATGACCATAACTTTCACACTGGTTTCAATTATTCGTTTTATACGACGGAAAAACTGTTGCATTTTTATTGTATTTTATGCTTCTGGCGTTGACTTCTTAGGCCCTAACTATTCGATCTGGTGGAGCAACACCCTAGAGTGAAGCCTAGGTTGCCCGGAACGTAGAAATGACCATTACCTCACACTGTTTGCGATTATTCATTTTATACGATGGTAAAACTGTTGTACAAATATCGTGTTTTATGCTTCTGGCGTTGACTTCTTAGTCCCTAGCTATTCGGTCAGGTGGAGCATCGCCCTAGGGTGAAGCCTAGGTTGCCCGGAACGTAGAAATGACCATAACTTTCATACTGGTTGCAGTTATTCGTTTTATACGATGGAAAAACTGTTGTATTTATTTTGTATTTGGTGCTTCTGGCGTTGACTTCTAAGGCCGTAGCTATTCGATGTGGTGGGACAACGCCCTAGGGTGAAGCCTAGGTTGCCGGGAACGTAGAAATGACCATAACTTTCACACTGGTTGCAATTATTCGTTTTATACGATGGAAAAACTGTTCTATTTATTTTGTATTTTATGCTTCTGGCGCTGACTTCTAAGTTCCTAGCTATTCGATCTGGTGGAGCAACGCCCTAGAGTGAGGCCTCGGTTGCCTGGAATGTAGAAATGACCAGTACTTTCACACTGTTTGCAAATATACATTATATACGATGGAAATGCTGTTGTATTTATATTGTATTTTATGCTTCTGGCGTTGACTTCTAAGGCCCTATGTATTCGATCTGGTGGAGGAATGCCTCAGAGTTAAGTCTAGGATGCCCGGAACGTAGAAATGGCCATTACTCTCCTACTGGTTGGAATTATTCGTTTTATACGATGGAAAAACTGTTGAATTTGTATTATATTTTATGTTTCTGGCGTTGACTTCTAAGGCCGCAGCTATTCGATGTGGTGGAACAACGCCCTAGAGTGAAGCGTAGGTTGCCCGGAAAGTAGAAATGACCATTACCTTCACACTGCTTGCCATTATTCATTTTATACGATGGTAAAACTGTTGTATTCTTATTGTATTTTATGCTTCTGTAGTTGACTTCTAAGTCCCTTGCTTTTCGATCTGGTGGGGCAACGCCCTTGAGCGAAGCCTAGGTTGCCCGGAACGTAGAAATGACCTGTACTTTCACACTGGTTGCAATTATTCCTGTTATACGATGGGAAAACTGTTGTACTTATGATGTATTTTATGCTTCAGACGTTGACTTCTAAGGCCGTAGCTATTCGATGTGGTGGGACAACGCCCTAGGGTGAAGCCTAGGTTGCCGGGAACGTAGAAATGACCATAACTTTCACACTGGTTGCAGTTATTCCTCTTATACGATGGAAAAACTGTTGCATTTTTTTGTATTTTATGCTTCTGGCGTTGAATTCTAAGTCCCTAACTATGCGATCTGGTGGAACAACACCCTAGAGTGAAGCCTAGGTTGCCCCGAACGTAGAAATGACCATTACCTACACACTGCTTGCGATTATTCATTTTATACGATGGTAAAGCTGTTGGACTTATGTTGTATTTTATTCTTCTGGCGTTGAATTCTAAGTCCCTAACCACTCGATCTGGTGGAACAACGCCCTAGAGTGAGGCCTAGGTTGCCCGGAACGTAGAAATGACCATGTCTTTCACACTGGTTGCAATTATTCCTGTTATACGACGGAAAAACTGTTGTATTTCTGTTGTATTTTATGCTTCTGGCGTTGACTTCTTAGGCCCTATCTATTTGATCTGGTGGAGCAACGCTCTAGAGAGAAGCCTAGATTGCCCGTGACGTAGAAATGACCATAACCATCAGACTGGTTGCAATTATTCGTTTTATACGATGGAAAGACTGTTGTATTTATATTGAATGTTATAGTTATGGCGTTGTCTTCTAGGGCCGTAGCTATTCGATGTGGTTGAGCAACGTCCTTGAGTGAAGCCTAGGTTGCCCGCAACGTAGAAATGACCACAGCTTTCATACTGGTTGCAATTATTCGTTTTATACGATGGAAAAACTGTTGTATTTATTTTGTATTTGGTGCTCCTGGCTTTGACTTCTAAGTCCCTAGCTATTCGATCTGGTGGAGGAACGCCCTAGACTGAAGCCTAGGTTGCCCGGGACGTAGAAATGACCATCACCTTCACTCTGGTTGCAATTATTCCTGCTATACGATTGAAAAACTGTTGTATTTATATTATATTTTATGCTTCAGGCGTTGACTTCAAGGCCGTAGTTATTCGATCTGGAGGAGAAACGTCCTACAGTGAAGCCTAGGTTGCCCGAAACGTAGAAATGACCTTTACTTTCACACTGTTTGCAAATATACATTATATGCGATGGAAAAACTGTTGTATCTATTTTGTATTTTATGCTTCTGGCGTTCACTTCTAAGGCCCTATGTATTGGATCTGGTGGAGCAATGCCTCAGAGTTAAGTGTAGGATGCCCTGAACGTAGAAATCGCCATTACTTTCACACTGGTTGCAATTATTCGTTTTATACGATGGTAAAGCTGTTGTATTTATTTTGTATTTGGTGCTTCTGGCGTTGACTTCTTAGGCCCTAACTATTGGATGTGGTGGACCAACGCCCTAGAGTGAAGCCTAGCTTGCCCGGAACGTAGAAATGACCATATCTTTCACACTGGTTGCAATTATGCCAGTTATACGATGGTAAAACTGTTGTATTTTTATTGTATTTTATGCGACTGGAGTTGCTTTCTAAGGCCCCAACTATTCGACCTGGTGGAGCAACGCCCTAGAGTGAAGTCTAGGTTGCCCGGAACGTAGAAATGACCATTACCTTCACACTGTTTGCGATTATTCATTTTATACGATGGTAAAACTGTTGTACATATATCTTATTTTATGCTACTGGCGTTGACTTCTTAGGCCCTAACTATTCGATCAGGTGGAGTAACGCCCTTGAGCGAAGCCTAGGTTGCCCGGAACGTAGAAATGACCTGTACTTTCACACTGGTTGCAATTATTCCTGTTATACGATGGGAAAACTGTTGTACTTATGTTGTATTTTATGCTTCAGCCGTTGACTTCTAAGGCCGTAGCTATTCGATGTGGAGGAGCAACGCCATAGTGCGAAACCTAGGTTGCTCGGAACGTAGAAGTGATCATTACTTTCACACTGGTTGCAATTATTCCTGTTATACGATGGACAAACTGTTGGATTTTTATTGTACTTTATGCTTCTGGCGTTGACTTCTTAGGTCCTAACTATTGGATCTGGTGGAGCAACGCCCTGCAGTGAAGCCTAGGTTGTCCGGAACGTAGAAATGACCATTACCTTCACACTGTTTGCAAATATACATTATATACCACGGAAAAGCTGTTGTATCTATTTTGTATTTTATGCTTCTGGCGCTGACTTCTTAAGTCCTAACTATTGGATCTGGTGGAGCAACGCCCAGGTGTGAACTCTAGGTTGCGCGGAACGTAGAAATGGCCATAACTTTCACACTGGTTTCAATTATTCGTTTTATACAATGGAAAAACTGTTGCATTTTTATTGTATTTTATGCTTCTGGCGTTGACTTCTTAGGCCCTAACTATTCGATCTGGTGGAGCACCTCCCTAGAGTGAAGCCTAGGTTGCCCGGAACGTAGAAATGACCATTACCTCGCACTGTTTGCGATTATTCATTTTATACGATGGTAAAACTGTTGTACAAATATCGCGTTTTATGCTTCTGGCGTTGACTTCTTAGTCCCTAGCTATTCGGTCAGGTGGAGCATCGCCCTAGAGTGAAGCCTAGTTTGCCCGGAACGTAGAAATGACCGTTGCTTTCACCCTGTTTGCAAATATACATTATAGACGATGGAAAAGCTGTTGTATTTATATTGTATTTCATGCTTCTGGCGTTGACTTCTTAGGTCCTAACTATTTGATCTGGTGGAGCACCGCCATAGAGCGAAACATAGGTTGCTCGGAACGTAGAAATGACCATTACTTTCACACTGGTTGCAATTATTCCTGTTATACGATGGACAAACTGTTGGATTTTGATTGTACTTTATGCTTCTGGCGCTTACTTCTAAGGCCCTGTGTATTCGATCTCGTGGAGCAATGTCTCAGAGTTAAGTCTAGGATGCCCGGAACGTAGAAATGGCCATTACTTACACACTGGTTGCAATTATTCGTTTTATACGATGGAAAAACTGTTGTATTTAAAGTGTATTTTATGTTTCTGGCGTTGACTTCTAAGGCCGCAGCTATTCGATGTGGTGGAACAACGCCCTAGAGTGAAGCCTAGGTTACCCGGAACGTAGAAATGACCAATACTTTCACACTGGTTGCAGTTATTCCTCTTATACGATGGAAAAACTGTTGCATTTTTATTGTATTTTATGCTTATGGCGTTGAATTCTATGTCCCTAACTATGCGTTCTGGTGCAGCAACGCCCTACAGTTAAGTCTAGGTTGCCCGGAACGTAGAAATGACCTTTACTTTCACACTGCTTGCAAATTTACATTATATACGATGGAAAATCTGTTGTATTTATATTGTATTTTATGCTTCTGGCGTTGACTTCTTAGGCCCTAACTATTCGATCTGGTGGAACGACGCCCTAGAGTGAAGCCTAGGTTGCCCGGAACGTAGAAATGACCTTTACTTTCACACTGTTTGCAAATATACATTATATACGATATAAAAGCTGTTGTATTTATATTTTATTTTATGTTTCGGGCGTTGACTTCTTAGTCCCTAGCTATTCGGTCAGGTGGAGCATCGCCCTAGAGTGAAGCCTAGTTTGCCCGGAACGTAGAAATGACCGTTGCTTTCACCCTGTTTGCAAATATACATTATAGACGATGGAAAAGCTGTTGTATTTATATTGTATTTCATGCTTCTGGCGTTGACTTCTTAGGTCCTACCTCTTCGATCTGGTGGAGCAACGCCCTCGAGTGAAGCCTGGGTTGCCCCGTACGTTGAAATGACGATAACTTTCATACTGGTTGCAATTACTCCTGTTATACGATGGAAATACTGTTATACCTTTAACGTATTTTATGCTTCGGGCATTGACTTCTCAGGCCCTAACTATTTGATCTGGTGGAGCAACACCCTAGAGTGAAGCCTAGGTTGCCCGGAACGTAGAAATGACCATTACCTCACACTGTTTGCGATTATTCATTTTATACGATGGTAAAACTGTTGTACAAATATCGTGTTTTATGCTTCTGGCGTTGACTTCTTAGTCCCTAGCTATTCGGTCAGGTGGAGCATCGCCCTAGGGTGAAGCCTAGGTTGCCCGGAACGTAGAAATGACCATAACTTTCATACTGGTTGCAGTTATTCGTTTTATACGATGGAAAAACTGTTGTATTTATTTTGTATTTGGTGCTTCTGGCGTTAACTTCTAAGGCCGTAGCTATTCGATGTGGTGGGACAACGCCCTAGGGTGAAGCCTAGGTTGCCGGGAACGTAGAAATGACCATAACTTTCACACTGGTTGCAATTATTCGTTTTATACGATGGAAAAACTGTTCTACTTATTTTGTATTTTATGCTTCTGGCGCTGACTTCTAAGTTCCTAGCTATTCGATCTGGTGGAGCAACGCCCTAGAGTGAGGCCTCGGTTGCCTGGAATGTAGAAATGACCAGTACTTTCACACTGTTTGCAAATATACATTATATACGATGGAAATGCTGTTGTATTTATATTGTATTTTATGCTTCTGGCGTTGACTTCTAAGGCCCTATGTATTCGATCTGGTGGAGGAATGCCTCAGAGTTAAGTCTAGGATGCCCGGAACGTAGAAATGGCCATTACTCTCCTACTGGTTGGAATTATTCGTTTTATACGATGGAAAAACTGTTGAATTTGTATTATATTTTATGTTTCTGGCGTTGACTTCTAAGGCCGCAGCTATTCGATGTGGTGGAACAACGCCCTAGAGTGAAGCGTAGGTTGCCCGGAAAGTAGAAATGACCATTACCTTCACACTGCTTGCCATTATTCATTTTATACGATGGTAAAACTGTTGTATTCTTATTGTATTTTATGCTTCTGTAGTTGACTTCTAAGTCCCTTGCTTTTCGATCTGGTGGGGCAACGCCCTTGAGCGAAGCCTAGGTTGCCCGGAACGTAGAAATGACCTGTACTTTCACACTGGTTGCAATTATTCCTGTTATACGATGGGAAAACTGTTGTACTTATGATGTATTTTATGCTTCAGACGTTGACTTCTAAGGCCGTAGCTATTCGATGTGGTGGGACAACGCCCTAGGGTGAAGCCTAGGTTGCCGGGAACGTAGAAATGACCATAACTTTCACACTGGTTGCAGTTATTCCTCTTATACGATGGAAAAACTGTTGCATTTTTTTGTATTTTATGCTTCTGGCGTTGAATTCTAAGTCCCTAACTATGCGATCTGGTGGAACAACACCCTAGAGTGAAGCCTAGGTTGCCCCGAACGTAGAAATGACCATTACCTACACACTGCTTGCGATTATTCATTTTATACGATGGTAAAGCTGTTGGACTTATGTTGTATTTTATTCTTCTGGCGTTGAATTCTAAGTCCCTAACCACTCGATCTGGTGGAACAACGCCCTAGAGTGAGGCCTAGGTTGCCCGGAACGTAGAAATGACCATGTCTTTCACACTGGTTGCAATTATTCCTGTTATACGACGGAAAAACTGTTGTATTTCTGTTGTATTTTATGCTTCTGGCGTTGACTTCTTAGGCCCTATCTATTTGATCTGGTGGAGCAACGCTCTAGAGAGAAGCCTAGATTGCCCGTGACGTGGAAATGACCATAACCATCAGACTGGTTGCAATTATTCGTTTTATACGATGGAAAGACTGTTGTATTTATATTGAATGTTATAGTTATGGCGTTGTCTTCTAGGGCCGTAGCTATTCGATGTGGTTGAGCAACGTCCTTGAGTGAAGCCTAGGTTGCCCGCAACGTAGAAATGACCACAGCTTTCATACTGGTTGCAATTATTCGTTTTATACGATGGAAAAACTGTTGTATTTATTTTGTATTTGGTGCTCCTGGCTTTGACTTCTAAGTCCCTAGCTATTCGATCTGGTGGAGGAACGCCCTAGACTGAAGCCTAGGTTGCCCGGGACGTAGAAATGACCATCACCTTCACTCTGGTTGCAATTATTCCTGCTATACGATTGAAAAACTGTTGTATTTATATTATATTTTATGCTTCAGGCGTTGACTTCAAGGCCGTAGTTATTCGATCTGGAGGAGAAACGTCCTACAGTGAAGCCTAGGTTGCCCGAAACGTAGAAATGACCTTTACTTTCACACTGTTTGCAAATATACATTATATGCGATGGAAAAACTGTTGTATCTATTTTGTATTTTATGCTTCTGGCGTTCACTTCTAAGGCCCTATGTATTGGATCTGGTGGAGCAATGCCTCAGAGTTAAGTGTAGGATGCCCTGAACGTAGAAATCGCCATTACTTTCACACTGGTTGCAATTATTCGTTTTATACGATGGTAAAGCTGTTGTATTTATTTTGTATTTGGTGCTTCTGGCGTTGACTTCTTAGGCCCTAACTATTGGATGTGGTGGACCAACGCCCTAGAGTGAAGCCTAGCTTGCCCGGAACGTAGAAATGACCATATCTTTCACACTGGTTGCAATTATGCCAGTTATACGATGGTAAAACTGTTGTATTTTTATTGTATTTTATGCGACTGGAGTTGCTTTCTAAGGCCCCAACTATTCGACCTGGTGGAGCAACGCCCTAGAGTGAAGTCTAGGTTGCCCGGAACGTAGAAATGACCATTACCTTCACACTGTTTGCGATTATTCATTTTATACGATGGTAAAACTGTTGTACATATATCTTATTTTATGCTACTGGCGTTGACTTCTTAGGCCCTAACTATTCGATCAGGTGGAGTAACGCCCTTGAGCGAAGCCTAGGTTGCCCGGAACGTAGAAATGACCTGTACTTTCACACTGGTTGCAATTATTCCTGTTATACGATGGGAAAACTGTTGTACTTATGTTGTATTTTATGCTTCAGCCGTTGACTTCTAAGGCCGTAGCTATTCGATGTGGAGGAGCAACGCCATAGTGCGAAACCTAGGTTGCTCGGAACGTAGAAGTGATCATTACTTTCACACTGGTTGCAATTATTCCTGTTATACGATGGACAAACTGTTGGATTTTTATTGTACTTTATGCTTCTGGCGTTGACTTCTTAGGTCCTAACTATTGGATCTGGTGGAGCAACGCCCTGCAGTGAAGAATAGGTTGTCCGGAACGTAGAAATGACCATTACCTTCACACTGTTTGCAAATATACATTATATACCACGGAAAAGCTGTTGTATCTATTTTGTATTTTATGCTTCTGGCGCTGACTTCTTAAGTCCTAACTATTGGATCTGGTGGAGCAACGCCCAGGTGTGAACTCTAGGTTGCGCGGAACGTAGAAATGGCCATAACTTTCACACTGGTTTCAATTATTCGTTTTATACAATGGAAAAACTGTTGCATTTTTATTGTATTTTATGCTTCTGGCGTTGACTTCTTAGGCCCTAACTATTCGATCTGGTGGAGCACCTCCCTAGAGTGAAGCCTAGGTTGCCCGGAACGTAGAAATGACCATTACCTCGCACTGTTTGCGATTATTCATTTTATACGATGGTAAAGCTGTTGTACAAATATCGCGTTTTATGCTTCTGGCGTTGACTTCTTAGTCCCTAGCTATTCGGTCAGGTGGAGCATCGCCCTAGAGTGAAGCCTAGTTTGCCCGGAACGTAGAAATGACCGTTGCTTTCACCCTGTTTGCAAATATACATTATAGACGATGGAAAAGCTGTTGTATTTATATTGTATTTCATGCTTCTGGCGTTGACTTCTTAGGTCCTAACTATTTGATCTGGTGGAGCACCGCCATAGAGCGAAACATAGGTTGCTCGGAACGTAGAAATGACCATTACTTTCACACTGGTTGCAATTATTCCTGTTATACGATGGACAAACTGTTGGATTTTGATTGTACTTTATGCTTCTGGCGCTTACTTCTAAGGCCCTGTGTATTCGATCTCGTGGAGCAATGTCTCAGAGTTAAGTCTAGGATGCCCGGAACGTAGAAATGGCCATTACTTACACACTGGTTGCAATTATTCGTTTTATACGATGGAAAAACTGTTGTATTTAAAGCGTATTTTATGTTTCTGGCGTTGACTTCTAAGGCCGCAGCTATTCGATGTGGTGGAACAACGCCCTAGAGTGAAGCCTAGGTTACCCGGAACGTAGAAATGACCAATACTTTCACACTGGTTGCAGTTATTCCTCTTATACGATGGAAAAACTGTTGCATTTTTATTGTATTTTATGCTTATGGCGTTGAATTCTATGTCCCTAACTATGCGTTCTGGTGCAGCAACGCCCTACAGTTAAGTCTAGGTTGCCCGGAACGTAGAAATGACCTTTACTTTCACACTGCTTGCAAATTTACATTATATACGATGGAAAATCTGTTGTATTTATATTGTATTTTATGCTTCTGGCGTTGACTTCTTAGGCCCTAACTATTCGATCTGGTGGAACGACGCCCTAGAGTGAAGCCTAGGTTGCCCGGAACGTAGAAATGACCGTCACTTTCACACTTGTTGCAATTACTCCTGTTATACGATGGAAAAACTGTTATATCTTTAACGTATTTTATGCTTCGGGCATTGACTTCTATGGCCCTACCTCTTCGATCTGGTGGAGCAACGCCCTCGAGTGAAGCCTAGGTTGCCCCGTACGTTGAAATGACGATAACTTTCATACTGGTTGCAATTACTCCTGTTATACGATGGAAATACTGTTATACCTTTAACGTATTTTATGCTTCGGGCATTGACTTCTATGGCCCTACCTCTTCGATCTGGTGGAGCAACTCCCTAGATTCAAGCCTAGATTGCCCGGAACGTAGATATGACCATTACTTTCACACTCGTTGCAATTATTCGTTTTATACGATGGAAAAACTGTTGTATTTATTTTGTATTTGGTGCTTCTGGCGTTGACTTCTTAGGCCCTAACTATTGGATCTGGTGGACCAACGCCCTAGAGTGAAGCCTAGGTGTCCCGGAACGTGGAAATGACCATCACTTTCACACTGGTTGCAATTATTCCCGTTATACGATGGAAAAACTGGTGTATGTATATTGTATTTTATGCTTCTGGCATTGACTTCTATGGCCCTAATTATTCGATGTGGTGGAGCAACGCCCTGGAGCAAAACCTAGGTTGCACGGACCGTAGAAATGACCATAACTTTCACACTGGTTGCAATTATTCATTTTATACAATGGAAAAGCTGTTCTATTAATTTTGTATTTTATGCTTCGGGCGTTGACTTCTAAGGCCCTCACTATTGGATCTGGTTTACCAACGCCCTAGACTGAAGCGTAGGTTGCCAGGAACGTAGAAATGACCATCACTTTCACACTGTTTTCAATTATTCCTGTTATACGATGGAAGAACTGTTGTATTTATATTGTATTTTATGCTTCGGGGGTTGACTTCTAAGTCCCTAACTATTCAATCTGGTGGAGTACCGCCCTAGAGTCAAGCCTAGGTTGCCCGGAACGCAGAAATGACCATTACTTTCACACTGGTTGCAATTATTCGTTCTATACAATGGAAAAACTGTTCTATTTATTTTGTATTTTATGCCTCTGGCGTTGACTTCTTAGGCCCTAACTATTCGATCAGGTGGACCAACGCCCCAGAGTGAAGCCTAGGTCGCCCGGAACGTAGAAATGACCATCACTTTCAACCTGGTTGCAATTACTCCTTTTATACGATGGAAAAACTGTTATACCTTTATCGTATTTTATGGTTCGGGCATTGACTTCTAAGGCCCTAACTATTCGATCTGGTGGAGCAACGCCCTAGAGTCAAGACTAGGTTGCCCGGAACGCAGAAATGACCGTTACTATCACAATGTTTGCAATTATTCATTGTATACGATGGAAAAACTGTTGTACTTATATAGTATTTTATGCTTCGGGCGTTAACTTCTTGGGCCCTAACTATTCGATCTGGTGGAGCAACGCCCTAGAGTGAAGCCTAGGTTGCCCGGAACGTAGGTATGACCATTACCTTCACGCTTGTTGCAATTATTCCTGTTATACGATGGAAAAACGTCTGTATCTATATTGTATTTTATGCTTCCGGCGTTGACTTCTAAAGCTCTAACTCTTCGATCGCGTGGATCAATGCCTCAGAATTAAGTCTAGGATGCCCGGAACGTAGAAATGGCCGTTGCTTTCACACTGGTTGCATTTATTCCTGTTATACGATGTAAAAGCTGTTGTATTTATATTGTATTTTATGCTTCAGGCGATGGCTTCTTAGGCCATAACTATTCGATGTGATGGAGCAACGCCCTAGAGTGATGCCTCGGTTGCACGGAACGTAGAAACGACCGTTACCTTCACGCTTGCTGCAATTATTCATGTTATACGATGGAAAAACTGTTGTATTTATTTTGTATTTGGTGCTTCTGGCGTTGACTTCTTAGGCCCCAACTATTGGATCTGGTTGAGCAACGCCCTAGAGTGAAGCCTAGGTTGCCCGGAACGTAGAAACGACCATAACTTTCACACTGGTTGCAATTATTCGTTTTATACAATGGAAAAACTGTTCTATTTATTTTGTTTTTTATGCTTCGCGCGTAGACTTCTAAGGCCCTAACTATTCGATCTGCTGGAGCAACGCCCTAGAGTGAAGCCTAGGATGCCCGGAACGTAGAAATGGCGAACACTTTCGCACTGGTTGCAATTATTCGTTTTTGACGATGGGAAAACTATTGTATTTATTTTGTATTTTATGCCTCTGGCGTTGACTTCTTAGGCCCTAACTATGCGATCAGGTGGACCAACGCCCCAGAGTGAAGCCTAGGTCGCCCGGAACGTAGAAATGACCATCACTTTCAACCTGGTTGCAATTATTCCTGTTATACGATGGAAAAACAGATGTATCTTTATTGTATTTTATGCGTCGGGCGTTGACTTCTAAGGCCCTAGCTTTTCGATATGGTGGAGCAACGCCCTAGAGTGAAGCCTAGGTTGCCCCGTACGTTGAAATGACCATAACTTTCATACTGGTTGCAATTACTCCTGTTATACGATGGAAATACTGTTATATCTTTAACGTATTTTATGCTTCGGTCATTGACTTCTATGGCCCTACCTCTTCGATCTGGTGGAGCAACGCCCTAGTTTCAAGCCTAGATTGCCCGGAACGTAGATATGACCATTACTTTCACACTGATTGCAATTATTCGTTTTATACGATGGAAAAACTGTTGTATTTATTTTCTATTTGGTGCTTCTGGCGTCGACTTCTTAGGCCCTAACTGTTCGATCAGGTGGACCAACGCCCTAGAGTGAAGCCTAGGTGGCCCGGAACGTGGAAATGACCATCACTTTCACACTTGTTGCAATTACTCCTTTTATACGATGGAAAAACTGTTATATCTTTATCGTATTTTATGGTTCGGGCATTGACTTCTAAGGCCCTCACTATTCTATCTGGTGGAGCAACGCCCTAGAGTCAAGACTAGGTTGTCCGGAACGCAGAAATGACCGTTACTATCACAATGTTTGCAATTATTCGTTTTATACGATGGAAAAACTGTTGTACGTATATCGTATTCTATGCTTCTGGCGTGGACTTCTTCGGCCCTACCTATTCGATCTGGTGGAACAACGCCCTAGAGTGAAGCCTTGTTTGCCCGGAACGTAGAAATGACCATTAATTTCAGACTGGTTGCAATTATTCGTTTTATACGATGGAAAAACTGTTGTACGTATATCGTATTCTATGCTTCTGGCGTTAACTTCTTAGGCCCTAACTATTGGATCTGGTGGAACAACGCCCTAGAGTGAAGCCTAGGTTGCCCGGAACGTAGAAATGACCATCATATTCACACTTGTTGCAATGACTCCTGTTTTACGATGGAAAAACTGTTATATCTTTATCGTATTTTATGCTTCGGGCATTGACTTCTATGGCCCTACCTCTTCGATCTGGTGGTGCAACGACCTAGAGTGAAGCCTAGGTTGCCCGGAACGTAGTAATGACCATTAATTTCACACTGGTTGCAATTATTCGTTTTATACGATGGAAAAACTGTTGTATTTATTTTGTATTTGGTGCTCCTGGCGTTGACTTCTTAGGCCCTAACTATTGGATCTGGTGGACCAACGCCCTGGAGTGAAGCCTAGGTTGCCCCGTACGTTGAAATGACCATAACTTTCATACTGGTTGCAATTACTCCTGTTATACGATGGAAATACTGTTATATCTTTAACGTATTTTATGCTTCGGTCATTGACTTCTATGGCCCTACCTCTTCGATCTGGTGGAGCAACGCCCTAGTTTCAAGCCTAGATTGCCCGGAACGTAGATATGACCATTACTTTCACACTGATTGCAATTATTCGTTTTATACGATGGAAAAACTGTTGTATTTATTTTCTATTTGGTGCTTCTGGCGTCGACTTCTTAGGCCCTAACTGTTCGATCAGGTGGACCAACGCCCTAGAGTGAAGCCTAGGTGGCCCGGAACGTGGAAATGACCATCACTTTCACACTTGTTGCAATTACTCCTTTTATACGATGGAAAAACTGTTATATCTTTATCGTATTTTATGGTTCGGGCATTGACTTCTAAGGCCCTCACTATTCTATCTGGTGGAGCAACGCCCTGGAGTCAAGACTAGGTTGTCCGGAACGCAGAAATGACCGTTACTATCACAATGTTTGCAATTATTCGTTTTATACGATGGAAAAACTGTTGTACGTATATCGTATTCTATGCTTCTGGCGTGGACTTCTTCGGCCCTACCTATTCGATCTGGTGGAACAACGCCCTAGAGTGAAGCCTTGTTTGCCCGGAACGTAGAAATGACCATTAATTTCAGACTGGTTGCAATTATTCGTTTTATACGATGGAAAAACTGTTGTACGTATATCGTATTCTATGCTTCTGGCGTTAACTTCTTAGGCCCTAACTATTGGATCTGGTGGAACAACGCCCTAGAGTGAAGCCTAGGTTGCCCGGAACGTAGAAATGACCATCATATTCACACTTGTTGCAATGACTCCTGTTTTACGATGGAAAAACTGTTATATCTTTATCGTATTTTATGCTTCGGGCATTGACTTCTATGGCCCTACCTCTTCGATCTGGTGGTGCAACGACCTAGAGTGAAGCCTAGGTTGCCCGGAACGTAGTAATGACCATTAATTTCACACTGGTTGCAATTATTCGTTTTATACGATGGAAAAACTGTTGTATTTATTTTGTATTTGGTGCTCCTGGCGTTGACTTCTTAGGCCCTAACTATTGGATCTGGTGGACCAACGCCCTGGAGTGAAGCCTAGGTTGCCCGGAACGTAGAAATGACCATTACTTTCACACTGGTTGCAATTACTCCAGTTATACGATGGAAAATCTGTTGTATTTATTTTGTATTTTATGCTTCTTGCGTTCACTTCCTAGGCCCTAACTATTCGACCTGATGGAGCACCGCCCTAGAGTGAAGCCGAGGTTGCCCGGAACGTAGAAATGACCATTACCTTCATACTGGTTGCAATTATTCGTTTTATATGGTGGAAAAACTGTTGTACATATATCGTATTTTATGCTTCTGACGTTGAGTTCTTAGGCCCTAACTATTCGATCTGGAGGAGCAACGCCCTAGGGTTAAGCCTAGGTTGCCCGGAACGTAGAAGTGGCCATTACTTTCGCACTGGTTGTAATTATTCGTTTTATACGATGGAAAAACTGTTGTAGTTATATCGTATTTTATGCTTCAGGCGTTGACTTCTTAGGCCCTAACTATTCGATCTGGTGACACAACGCCCTAGAGTGAAGCCTAGGTTGCCCGGAACGTAGTAATGACCATTAATTTCACACTGGTTGCAATTATTCGTTTTATACGATGGAAAAACTGTTGTATTTATTTTGTATTTGGTGCTCCTGGCGTTGACTTCTTAGGCCCTAACTATTGGATCTGGTGGACCAACGTCCTAGAGTGAAGCCTAGGTTGCCCGGAACGTAGAAATGACCATTACCTTCACGCTTGTTGCAATTATTCCTGTTATGCGATGGAAAAACGTCTGTATCTATATTGTATTTTATGCTTCCGGCGTTGACTGCTAAAGCTCTAACTCTTCGATCGCGTGGAGCAATGCCTCAGAATTAAGTCTAGGATGCCCGGAACGTAGAAATGGCCGTTGCTTTCACACTGGTTACATTTATTCCTGTTATACGATGTAAAAGCTGTTGTATTTATATTGTCTTTTATGCTTCAGGCGATGGCTTCTTAAGCCATAACTATCCGATGTGATGGAGCAACGCCCTAGAGTGGTACCTAGGTTGCACGGAACGTAGAAACGACCGTTACCTTCACGCTTGTTGCAATTATTCATGTTATACGATGGAAAAACTGTTGGATTTATTTTGTTTTTTATGCTTCGCGCGTAGACTTCTAAGGCCCTACCTATTCGATCTGCTGGAGCAACGCCCTAGAGTGAAGCCTAGGTTGCCCGGAACGTAGAAATGGCGAACACTTTCGCACTGGTTGCAATTATTCGTTTTAGACGATGGAAAAACTATTGTATTTATTTTGTATTTTATGCCTCTGGCGTTGACTTCTTAGGCCCCAACTATGCGATCAGGTGGACCAACGCCCCAGAGTGAAGCCTAGGTCGCCCGGAACGTAGAAATGACCATCACTTTCAACCTGGTTGCAATTATTCCTGTTATACGATGGAAAAACTGTTGTATTTATGTTATATTTTATGCTTCAGGCGTTGACTTCTAAGGCCGTAGCTATTCGATGTTTTGGAGCAACGCCCTAGAGTGAAGCCTAGGTTGCCCGAAACGTAGAAGTGGCCATTACTTTCACACAGGTTGCAATTATTCGTTTTATACGATGGAAAAGCTGTTGTACATATATGGTATTATATGCTTCTGGCGTTAACTTCTTAGGCCCTAACTATTCGATCTGGTGGAGCAACGCCCTAAAGTGAAGCCTAGGTTGCCCGCAACATAGACAAGACCATCACCTTCACTCTGGTTACAATTATTCCTGTAATACGATGGAAAAGCTGTTGTATTTTTACTGTATTTTATGCTTCTGGCGTGGACTTCTTCGGCCCTAACTATTCGATCTGGTGGAGCAACGCCCTATAGTGAAGCCTAGGTTGCCCGGAACGTAGAAGTGACCATTACTTTCACACTGGTTGCAATTATTCTTTTTATACGATGAAAAAACTGTTGTATTTTTATTGTATTTTATGCGTCTGTAGTTGTTTTCTAAGGCCCTAACTATTCGACCTGGTGGAGCAACGCCCTAGAGTGAAGCCTAGGTTGCACGGAAAGTATAACTGCCCATTACATTCACACTGGTTGCAATTATTCCTGTTATACGATGGAATAACTGTCGTGTTTGTATTGTATTTTATGCTTCGGGCGTTGACTTCTAAGGCCCTAACTATTGGATCTGGTGGAGCAACGCCCTAGAGTGAAGCCTAGGTTGCCCGGAACGTAGACATGACCATATCTTACACACTGCTTGCAATTATTCCTGTTATACGATGGAAAAACTATTGTATTTATATCGTATTTTATGCTTCTCGCGTTGACTTCTATGGCCGTAGCTAGTCGATGTGGTGGAGCCATGCCCTAGAGTGAAGTCTAGGTTGCCCGGAACATGGAAAAGACTATTACCTTCACACTGGTTGCAATTACTCCTGTTATACGATGGAAAAACTGCTGCATCTTTATTGTATTTTATGCTTCGGGCGCTGACTTCTAAGGCCCTAACTCTTCGATCTGGTGGAGCAATGCCTCAGAGTTAAGTCTAGGATGCCCGAAACATAGAAAAGAAAATTACCTTCACACTGGTTGCAATTATTACTGTTATGCGATGGAAAAACTGTTGTATTTATATTGTATTTTATGCTTCTGTCGTTGACTTCTAAGGCCGCAGCTATTCGATGTGGTGGAGCAACGCCCTAGAGTGAAGCCTAGGTTGCCCGGAACGTAGAAATGACCATAGCTTTCACACTGGTTGCAATTATTCCTGTTGTACAAGTGAAAAACTGTTGTATTTATATTGTATTTTATGCTTCTGGCGTTGACTTCCTGGGCCCTAACTATTCTATCTGGAGGAGGAACGCCCTAGAGTGAAGCCTAGGTTGCACGGAATGCAGAAATGACCATCACTTTCACACTGGTAGCAATTATTCCTGTTATACGATGGACAAACTGTTGGATTTTTAATGTACTCTATGCTTCTGGCGTTGACTTCTAAGGCCCAATGTATTCGATCTGGTGCAGCAATGCCTCAGTGTTAAGTCTAGGATGCCCGGTACGTAGAAATGTCCGTTACTTTCACACTGGTTGCAATTACTCATTTTATGCGATGGAAAAACTGTTGTACATATATCGTATTTTATGCTTCTGGCATTGACTTCTTAGGCCCTAACTATTCGATCTGGTGGAGCAACGCCCAGGTGTGAAGCCTAGGTTGCGCGGAACGTAGAAATGACCATAACTTTCACACTGGTTTCAATTGCTCGTTTTATACAGTGGAAAAACTGTTCTATTTATTTTGTATTTTATGCTTCGGGCGTTGACTTCTAAGGCCCCAACTATTCGATCTGGTGGAGCAACGCCCTAGAGTGAAGCCTAGGTTGCCCGGAATGTAGAATTGACCATTACCTTCACTCTGTTTGCGATTATTCATTTTATACGACGGTAAAACTGTTGTACATATATCGTATTTTATGCTTCTGGCGTTGACTTCTTAGGCCCTAACTATTCGATCAGGTGGAGCAACGCCCTAGGGTGAAGCCTAGGTTGCCCGGAACGTAGAAATGACCATTGCCTTCACACTGTTTGCAAATATGCATTATATACGATGGAAAAGCTGTTGTATCTATTTTGTATTTTATGCTTCTGGCGCTGACTTCGTAGGTCCTAACTATTGGATCTGGTGGAGCAACGCCCAGGGGTGAAGCCTAGGTTCCGCGGAACGTAGAAATGACCATAACTTTCACACTGGTTTCAATTATTCGTTTTATACAATGGAAAAACTGTTCTATTTATTTTGTATTTTATGCTTCGGGCGTTGACTTCTATGGCCCTAACTATTCGGTCTGATGGAGCAACGCCCTAGAGTGAAGCCTAGGTTGCCCGGAACGTAGAAATGACCATTACCATCACACTGTTTGCGATTATTCATTTTATACGATGGTAAAACTGTTGTACATACATCGTATTTTATGCTTCTGGCGTTGACTTCTTAGGCCCTAACTATTCGATCAGGTGGAGCAACGCCCTAGGGTGAAGCCTAGGTTGCCCGCAACGTAGGAATGACCGTTACTTTCACACTGTTTGCAAATGTACATTACATACGATGGAAAAGCTGTTGTATTTATATTGTATTTTATGCTTCTGGCGTTGACTTCTTAGGCCCTAACTATTTGGTCTGGTGGAGCACCTCCCTGTAGTGAAGCCTAGGTTGCCCGGAACGTAGAAATGACCATAACTTTCACACTGGTTTCAATTATTCGTTTTATACAATGGAAAAACTGTTCTATTTATTTTATATTTTATGCTTCGGGCGTTGACTTCTATGGCCCTAACTATTCGGTCTGGTGGAGCAACGCCCTAGAGTGAAGCCTAGGTTGCCCGGAACGTAGAAATGACCATTACCATCACACTGTTTGCGATTATTCATTTTATACGATGGTAAAACTGTTGTACATACATCGTATTTTATGCTTCTGGCGTTGACTTCTTAGGCCCTAACTATTCGATCAGGTGGAGCAACGCCCTAGTGTGAAGCCTAGATTGCCCGGAACGTAGAAATGACCATAGCTTTCATACTGGTTGCAATTATTCGTTTTATACGATGGAAAAACTGTTGTATTTATTTTGTATTTGGTGCTCCTGGCGTTGACTTCTTAGGCCCTAGCTATTCGATCTGGTGGAGCAGCGCCCTAGGGTGAAGCCTGGGTTGCCCGGAACGTGGAAATGACCATCACTTTCACACTGGTTGCAATTATTCTTGTTATACGATCGAAAAACTGTTGTATTTATTTTGCATTTTATGCCTCTGGCGTTGACTCCTAAGGCCGTAGCTATTCGATGTGGTGGACCAACGCCCTAGAGTGAAGCCTAGGTTGCCCGCAACGTAGGAATGACCGTTACTTTCACACTGTTTGCAAATGTACATTACATACGATGGAAAAGCTGTTGTATTTATATTGTATTTTATGCTTCTGGCGTTGACTTCTTAGGCCCTAACTATTTGGTCTGGTGGAGCACCGCCCTGCAGTGAAGCCTAGGTTGCCGGAACGTAGAAATGACCATAACTTTCACACTGGTTTCAATTACTCGTTTTATACAATGGAAAAACTGTTCTATTTATTTTATATTTTATGCTTCGGGCGTTGACTTCTATGGCCCTAACTATTCGGTCTGGTGGAGCAACGCCTCAGAGTTATGTCTAGGATGCCCGTAACGTTGAAATGGCCATTACCTTCACACTGGTTGCAATTATTCGTTTTAGACGATGGAACAACTGTTGTACTGATATTGTATTATATTCTTCTGGCATTCACTTTTAAGGCCCTAACTATTCGATGTGGTGGAGCAACGCCCTAGAGTGAAGCCTAGGTTTACCGGAGCGTAGAAATGACCATTACCTTCACACTGTTTGCAATTATTCCTGTCATACGATGGAAAAACTGTTGCATTTTTATTGTATTCCATTCTTCCGGCGTTGACTTCTAAGGCCCTAACTATACGATCTGGTGGAGCAACGCCCTAGAGTGAAGCCTAGGTTGCCCGGAACGTAGAAATGACCATAACTTTCACACTGGTACTATTATTCGTTTTATGCGATGGAAAAACAGTTGTATTTATATTGTATTTTATGCTTCTGGCGTTGACTTCTAAGGCCCTAACTATTCGATCTGGTGGAGCAACGCCCTGGAGTGAAGTCTAGGTTGCGCGGAACGTAGAAATGACCATTACCTTCACACCGCTTGCAAATATACATTATATACGATGGAAAAGCTGTTGTATCTATTTTGTATTTTATGCTTCTGGCGCTGACTTCTTAGGTCCTAACTATTGGATCTGGTGGAGCAACGCCCAGGGGTGAAGCCTAGGTTGCGCGGAACGTAGAAATGACCATAACTTTCACACTGGTTTCAATTATTCGTTTTATACAATGGAAAAACTGCTCTATTTATTTTGTATTTTATGCTTCGGGCGTTGACTTCTAAGGCCCTAACTATTCGATCTGGTGGAGCAACGCCCTAGAGTGAAGCCTAGGTTGCCCCGTACGTTGAAATGACCATAACTTTCATACTGGTTGCAATTATTCGTTTTATACGATGGAAAAACTGTTGTATTTAAACTGTATTTTATGCTTCTGGCGTTGACTTCTAAGGCCCTAACTATTCGATCTGGTGGAGCAACGCCCTAGAGTGAAGCCTAGATTGCCCGGAACGTAGAAATGACCATAACTTTCTCACTGGTTGCAATTATTCGTTCTATACAATGGAAAAACTGTTCTATCTATTTTGTACTTTATTCTACGGGCGTTGACTTCTAAGGCCCTAACCATTGAATCTGGTGGATCAACGCCCTAGAAAGAAGCCTAGGTTACCCGGAACGTAGAAGTGACCATTACTTTCACACTGGTTGCAATTATACGTTTTATACGATGCAAAAACTGTTGTATTTATTTTGTATTTGGTGCTTCGGGCGTTGACTTCTAAGGCACTAACTATTCGATCTGGACGAGCAACGCACTAGAGTGAAGCCTAGGTTGCCCGGAACATAGACAAGACCATATCCTTCACACTGGTTGCAATTATTCCTGTTATACGATGGAAAAACTGTTGTATTTATATTGTATTTCATTCTTCTGGCGTTGACTTCTAAATGCCTAACTATTCGGTCTGGTGGAGCAACGACCCATAGTGAAGCCTAGGTTGCCCGGAACGTAGAAATGACCATCACTTTCACACATGTTGCAATTACTCCTGTTATACGATGGAAAAACAGTTATACTTTTATCGTATTTTATGCTTCGGGCATTGACTTCTATGGCCCTACCTCTTCGATCTGCTGGAGCAACGCCCTAGATTCAAGCCTAGATTGCCCGGAACGTAGATGTGACCATTACTTTCACACTGGTTGCATCTATTCATGCTATACAATGGAAAAACTGTTGTACTTTTACTGCATTTTATGCTTCTGGCGTTGACTTCTAAGGTCCTAGCTATTCGATCTCGTGAGGCAACGTCCATGAGTGAAGCCTATGTTTCCCGAAACGTAGAAATGACCATTACTTTCACACTGGTTGCAATTACTCTTTCCATACGATGGAAAAACTGTTGTATATATATTGTATTTTGTGCGTCTTGAGTTGTTTTCTAAGGCGTTAACTATCCGACCTGGTGGGGTGACGCCCTAGAGTGAAGCCTAGGTTGCACGGAACGTAGAAATGACCATCACTATCACACTTGTTGCAATTACTCATTTTATACTATGGAAAAACTGTTATATCTTTATTGTATTTTATGCTTCGGGCATTGACTTCTATGGCCCTACCTCTTCGATCTGGAGGAGCAACGCCCTAGAGTCAAGCCTAGATTGCCCGGAACGTAGACATGACCATTACTTTCACACTGGTTGCAATTACTCCTGTTATACGATGGAAAAACTGTTATATCTTTAACGTATTTTATGCTTCGGGCATTGACTTCTATGGCCCTACCTCTTCGATCTGGTGGAGCAACGCCCTAGATTCAAGCCTAGATTGTTCGGAACGTAGATATGACCATTACTTTCACACTGGTTGCAATTATTCGTTTTATACGATGGAAAAACTGTTGTATTTATTTTGTATTTGGTGCTTCTGGCGTTGACTTCTTAGGCCCTAACTATTGGATCTGGTGGACCAACGCCCTAGAGTGAAGACTAGGTGGCCAGGAACGTGGAAATGACCATGACTTTCACACTGGTTGCAATTATTCCCGTTATACGATGGAAAAACTGTTGTATTTATATTGTATTTTATGCTTCTGGCGTTGACTTTTAAGGCCCTAACTATTCGATGTGGTGGAGCAACGCCCTAGAGTGAAGCCTAGGTTGACGGGATCGTAGAAATGACCATTACCTTCACACTGTTTGGAATTATTCCTGTTATGCGATGGAAAACTGTTGGATTTTTATCGTATTTTATGCTTCAGGCGTTGACTTCTAAGGCCCTAACCATTCGATGTGGTGGAGCAACGCCCTGGAGCGAAACATAGGTTGCACGGACCGTAGAAATGACCATAACTTTCACACTGGTTGCAATTATTCATTTTATACAATTGAAAAGCTGTACTATTAATTTTCTATTTTATGCTTCGGGCGTTGACTTCTACGGCCCCAACTATTGGATCTGGTGGATCAACGCCCTAGACTGAAGCGTAGGTTGCCAGGAACGTAGAAATGACCATCACTTTCACACTGTTTGCAATTATTCCTGTTATACGATGGAAAAACTGTTGTACATATATCGTATTTTATGCTTCTGGCGTTGACTTCTTAGGCCCTAACTATTCGATCTGGTAGAGCAACGCCCTAGGGTGAAGCCTAGGTTACCCGGAACGTAGAAGTGGCCATTACTTTCACACTGGATGCAATTATTCGTTTTATACGATGGAAAAACTGTTGTATTTATTTTGTATTTTATGCTTCGGGCGTTGACTTCTAAGGCCCTAGCTATTCGATTTGGTGGAGCAACGCCCTAGAGTGGAGCCTAGGTTGCCTGAAACGTAGAAATGTCCATTACTTTCACAGTGTTTGCAATTATTCATGCTATACGATGGAAAAGGTGTTGTATTTTTATTGTATTTTATGCTTCTGGCGTTGACTTCTAAGTTCCTAGCTATTCGATCTCGTGGGGCTACGTCCAAGAGTGAAGCCTATGTTGCCCGGAACGTAGAAATGACCATTACGTTCATTCTTGTTGCAATTATTTCTGTTATGCGATGAAAAAACTTTTGTATTGTTATTGTATTTTATGCTTTAGGCGCTGACCTCATAGGCCCTAACTATACGATCTGGTGGAACAACGCCCTAGAGTGAAGCTTAGGTTGCCCGCAACGTAGAAATGACCATGACTTTCACACTTGTTGCAATTACTCCTGTTATACGATGGAAAAACTGTTATACTTTTATCGTATTTTATGCTTCGGGCATTGACTTCTATGGCGCTACCTCTTCGATCTGGTGGAGCAACGCCCTAGATTCAAGCCTAGATTGCCCGGAACGTAGATATGACCATTACTTTCACACTGGTTGCAATTATTCGTTTTATACGATGGAAAAACTGCTGTATTTATTTTGTATTTGGTGCTTCTGGCGTTGACTTCTTAGGCCCTAGCTATTGGATCTGGTGGACCAACGCCCTAGAGTGAGGACTAGGTTGCCCGGAACGCAGAAATGACCGTTACTATCACAATGTTTGCAATTATTCATTGTATACGATGGAAAAGCTGTTGTATTTATATAGTATTTTATGCTTCGGGCGTTGACTTCTAAGGCCCTAGCTATTCGATTTGGTGGAGCAACGCCCTAGAGTGTAGCCTAGATTGCCCGGAACGTAGATATGACCATAACTTTCACACTGGTTGCAATTATACGTTTTATATGGTGGAAAGACTGCTGTATTTATTTTGTACTTTATGCTTCTGGCGTTGATTTCTAAGGTCATAACTCTTAAATCTGGTGGAGCAAAGCCTCAGAGCTAAGTCTAGGTCGCCCGGAACGTAGGAATGACCATTACCTTCACACTGGTTGCAATTATTCCTGCTATACAGTGGAAAAACAGTTGTATCTTCATTGTATTTTATGCTTCGGGCGCTGACTTCTAAGACCCTAACTATTCGATCTGGTGGAGCAACGCCCTAGAGTGAAGCCTAGATTGCCCCGAACGTAGAAATGACCATAACTTTCACACTGGTTGCAATTATTCGTTCTATACAATGGAAAAACTGTTGTATATATATTGTATTTTGTGCGTCTTGAGTTGTTTTCTAAGGCGTTAACTATCCGACCTGGTGGGGTGACGCCCTAGAGTGAAGCCTAGGTTGCACGAAGCGTAGAAATGACCATAACTTTCACACTGGATGCAATTATCCGTTTTATAAGATGGAAAAACTGTTGTATTTATTTTGTATTTGGTGCTTCTGGCGGTGACTTCTTAGGCCCTAACTATTGGATCTGGTGGAACAACGCCCTAGACTGAAGCCTAGGTTGCCCGGAACGTAGAAATGACCATCATTTTCACACTTGTTGCAATGACTCCTGTTATACGATGGAAAAACTGTTATATCTTTATCGTATTTTATTCTTCGGGCATTGACTTCTATGGACATACCTCTTCGATCTGTTGGAGAATCGCCCTAGAGTGAAGCCTCGGTTGCCCCGTACGTTGAACTGACCATAACTCTCATACTGGTTGCAATTATTCGTTTTATACGATGGAAAAACTGTTGTATTTAAACTGTATTTTATGCTTCTGGCGTTGACTTCTAAGGCCCTAACCATTCGATGTGGTGGAGCAACGCCCTGGAGCGAAACCTAGGTTGCACGGACCGTAGAAATGACCATAACTTTCACACTGGTTGCAATTATTCATTTTATACAATTGAAAAGCTGTACTATTAATTTTGTATTTTATGCTTCGGGCGTTGACTTCTAAGGCCCCAACTATTGGATCTGGTGGACCAACGCCCTAGACTGAAGCGTAGGTTGCCAGGAACGTAGACATGACCATCACTTTCACACTGTTTGCATTTATTCCTGTTATACGATGGAAAAACTGTTGTACATATATCGTATTTTATGCTTCTGGCGTTGACTTCTTAGGCCCTAACTATTCGATCTGGTAGAGCAACGCCCTAGGGTGAAGCCTAGGTTGCCCGGAACGTTGAAGTGGCCATTACTTTCACACTGGATGCAATTATTCGTTTTATACGATGGAAAAACTGTTGTATTTATTTTGTATTTTATGCTTCGGGCGTTGACTTCTAAGGCCCTAGCTATTCGATTTGGTGGAGCAACGCCCTAGAGTGGAGCCTAGGTTGCCTGAAACGTAGAAATGTCCATTACTTTCACAGTGTTTGCAATTATTCATGCTATACGATGGAAAAGGTGTTGTATTTTTATTGTATTTTATGCTTCTGGCGTTGACTTCTAAGTTCCTAGCTATTCGATCTCGAGGCGCTACGTCCAAGAGTGAAGCCTATGTTGCCCGGAACGTAGAAATGACCATGAATTTCAAACTTGTTGCAATTACTCCTGTTATACGATGGAAAAACTGTTATACTTTTATCGTATTTTATGCTTCGGGCATTGACTTCTATGGCCCTACCTCTTCGATCTGGTGGAGCAACGCCCTAGATTCAAGCCTAGATTGCCCGGAACGTAGATATGACCATTACTTTCACACTGGTTGCAATTATTCGTTTTATACGATGGAAAAACTGCTGTATGTATTTTGTATTTGGTGCTTCTGGCGCTGACTTCTTAGGCCCTAGCTATTGGATCTGGTGGACCAACGCCCTAGAGTGAGGACTAGGTGGCCCGGAACGTGGAAATGACCATCACTTTCACACTGGTTGCTATTATTCCCGGTATACGGTGGAAAAACTGTTGCATTTATATTGTATTTTATGCTTCTGGGGTTAACTTCTAAGGCCCAAACTATTCGATGTGGTGGATCAACGCCCTGGAGCAAAACCTAGGTTGCACGGACCGTAGAAATGACCATAACTTTCACACTGGTTGCAATTATTCATTTTATACAATGGAAAAGCTGTTCTATTTATTTTGTATTTTATGCTTCGGGCGTTGACTTCTAAGGCCCTAACTATTCGATGTGGTGGAGCAACGCCCTAGCGTCAAGCCTAGGTTGCCCGGAACGCAGAAATGACCGTTACTATCACAATGTTTGCAATTATTCATTGTATACGATGGAAAAGCTGTTGTATTTATATAGTATTTTATGCTTCGGGCATTGACTTCTATGGCCCTACCTCTTCGATCTGGTGGAGCAACGCCCTAGAGTGAAGCCTAGGTGGCCCGGAACGTGGAAATGTCCATCACTTTCACACTTGTTGCAATTACTCCTTTTATACGATGGAAATACTGTTATATCTTTATCGTATTTTATGCTTCGGGCAGACTTCTATGGCCCTACCTCTCCGATCTGGTGGTGCAACGCCCTAGAGTGAAGCCTAGGTTGCCCCGTACGTTGAAATGACCATAACTTTCATACTGGTTGCAATTATTCGTTTTATACGATGGAAAAACTGTTGTATTTAAACTGTATTTTATGCTTCTGGCGTTGACTTCTAAGGCCCTAACTATTCGATCTGGTGGAGCAACGCCCTACAGTGAAGCCTAGATTGCCCGGAACGTAGAAATGACCATAACTTTCTCACTGGTTGCAATTATTCGTTCTATACAATGGAAAAACTGTTCTATCTATTTTGTACTTTATTCTACGGGCGTTGACTTCTAAGGCCCTAACCATTGAATCTGGTGGATCAACGCCCTAGAAAGAAGCCTAGGTTACCCGGAACGTAGAAGTGACCATTACTTTCACACTGGTTGCAATTATACGTTTTATACGATGCAAAAACTGTTGTATTTATTTTGTATTTGGTGCTTCGGGCGTTGACTTCTAAGGCACTAACTATTCGATCTGGACGAGCAACGCACTAGAGTGAAGCCTAGGTTGCCCGGAACATAGACATGACCATATCCTTCACACTGGTTGCAATTATTCCTGTTATACGATGGAAAAACTGTTGTATTTATATTGTATTTCATTCTTCTGGCGTTGACTTCTAAATCCCTAACTATTCGGTCTGGTGGAGCAACGACCCAGAGTGAAGCCTAGGTTGCCCGAAACGTAGAAATGACCATCACTTTCACACATGTTGCAATTACTCCTGTTATACGATGGAAAAACAGTTATACTTTTATCGTATTTTATGCTTCGGGCATTGACTTCTATGGCCCTACCTCTTCGATCTGCTGGAGCAACGCCATAGGTTCAAGCCTAGATTGCCCGGAACGTAGATGTGACCATTACTTTCACACTGGTTGCAACTATTCATGCTATACAATGGAAAAACTGTTGTACTTTTACTGTATTTTATGCTTCTGGCGTTGACTTCTAAGGTCCTAGCTATTCGATCTCGTGAGGCAACGTCCATGAGTGAAGCCTATGTTTCCCGAAACGTAGAAATGACCATTACTTTCACACTGGTTGCAATTATTCTTTCCATACGATGGAAAAACTGTTGTATATATATTGTATTTTGTGCGTCTTGAGTTGTTTCCTAAGGCGTTAACTATCCGACCTGGTGGGGTGACGCCCTAGAGTGAAGCCTAGGTTGCACGGAACGTAGAAATGACCATCACTATCACACTTGTTGCAATTACTCATTTTATACTATGGAAAAACTGTTATATCTTTATTGTATTTTATGCTTCGGGCATTGACTTCTATGGCCCTACCTCTTCGATCTGGTGGAGCAACGCCCTAGAGTCAAGCCTAGATTGCCCGGAACGTAGACATGACCATTACTTTCACACTGGTTGCAATTACTCCTGTTATACGATGGAAAAACTGTTATATCTTTAACGTATTTTATGCTTCGGGCATTGACTTCTATGGCTCTACCTCTTCGATCTGGTGGAGCAACGCCCTAGTTTCAAGCCTAGATTGCCCGGAACGTAGATGTGACCATCACTTTCACACTGGTTGCAATTATTCGTTTTATACGATGGAAAAACTGTTGTATTTATTTTGTATTTGGTGCTTCTGGCGTTGACTTCTTAGGCCCTAACTATTCGATCAGGTGGACCAACGCCCTAGAGTGAAGCCTAGGTGGCCCGGAACGTGGAAATGACCATCACTATCACACTTGTTGCAATTACTCATTTTATACTATGGAAAAACTGTTATATCTTTATTGTATTTTATGCTTCGGGTATTGACTTCTAAGGCCCTAACTATTAGATCTGGTGGAGCAACGCCCTAGAGTCAAGACTAGGTTGCCCGGAACGCAGAAATGACCGTTACTATCACAATGTTTGCAATTATTCATTGTATACGATGGAAAAACTATTGTATTTATATAGTATTTTATGCTTCGGGCGTTAACTTCTTGGGCCCTAACTATTCGATCTGGTGGAGCAACGCCCTAGAGTGAAGCCTAGGTTGCCCGGAACGTAGAAGTGACCATTACTTTCACACTGGTTGCAATTATTCGTGATATACGATGGAAAAACTGTTGTACATATACCGTATTTTATGCTTCTGGCGTTGACTTCTCAGGCCCTAACTATTCGATCTGGTAGAGCAACGCCCTAGGGTGAAGCCTAGGTTGCCCGGAACGTAGAAGTGGCCATTACTTTCGGACTGGATGCAAGTATTCGTTTTATACGATGGAAAAACTGTTGTACGTATATCGTATTCTATGCTTCTGGCGTTAACTTCTTAGGCCCTAACTATTCGATCTTGTGGGACAGCGCCCTAGAGTGTAGCCTAGATTGCCCGGAACGTAGATATGACCATAACTTTCACACTGGTTGCAATTATACGTCTTATACGATGGAAAGACTGTTGTATTTATTTTGTACTTTATGCTTCTGGCGTTGATTTCTAAGGTCCTAACTATTGAATCTGGTGGACCAACGCCCTAGAAAGAAGCCTAGGTTACCCGGAACGTAGAAATGACCATTACTTTCACACTGGTTGCAATTATACGTTTTATACGATGCAAAGACTATTGTATTTATTTTGTATTTGGTGCTTCTGGCGTTGACTTCGTAGGCCCCAGCTATTGGATCTGGTGGACCAACGCCCTAGAATGAAGCCTAGGTTGCCCGGAACGTGAAATGACCATATCTTTCACACTGGTTGCAATTATTCCTGTTATACGGTGAAAAACTGTTGTATTTATGTTATATTTTATGCTTCTGGCGTTCACTTCTAAATCCCTAACAATTCGATGTGGTGGAGCAACGACCTAGAGTGAAGCCTAAGTTGCCCGGAACGTAGAAATGACCATAACGTTCACACTGGTTGCAATTATTCGTTTTATACGGTGGAAAAACTGTTCTATATATTTTCTATTTTATGCTTCGGGCGTTGACTTCTAAGGCACTAACTATTCGATCTGGACGAGCAACGCACTAGAGTGAAGCCTAGGTTGCCCGGAACATAGACAAGACCATATCCTTCACACTGGTTGCAATTATTCCTGTTATACGATGGAAAAACTGTTGTATTTATATTGTATTTTATGCTTCGGGCGTTGACTTCTAAGGCCCTAACTATTCGATCTGGTGGAGCAACGCCCTAGCGTCAAGCCTAGGTTGCCCGGAACGCAGAAATGACCGTTACTATCACAATGTTTGCAATTATTCATTGTATACGATGGAAAAGCTGTTGTATTTATATAGTATTTTATGCTTCGGGCGTTGACTTCTAAGGCCCTAGCTATTCGATTTGGTGGATCAACGCCCTAGAGTGTAGCCTTGATTGCCCGGAACGTAGATATGACCATAACTTTCACACTGGTTGCAATTATACGTTTTATAGGATGGAAAGACTGTTGTATTTATTTTGTACTTTATGCTTCTGGCGTTGATTTCTAAGGTCCTAACTCTTAAATCTGGTGGAGCAAAGCCTCAGTGCTAAGCCTAGGTCGCCCGGAACGTAGAAATGACCATTACCTTCACACTGGTTGCAATTATTCCTGCTATACGGTGGAAAAACAGTTGTATCTTCATTGTATTTTATGCTTCGGGCGCTGACTTCTAAGACCCTAACTATTCGATCTGGTGGAGCAACGCCCTAGAGTGAAGCCTAGATTGCCCCGAACGTAGAAATGACCATAACTTTCACACTGGTTGCAATTATTCGTTCTATACAATGGAAAAACTGTTCTATTTATTTTGTATTTTATGCTGCGGGCGTTGACTTCTAAGGCCCTAACTATTGAATCTGGTGGACCAACGCCCTAGAAAGAAGCCTAGGTTACCCGGAACGTAGAAATGACCATTACTTTCACACTGGTTGCAATTATACGTTTTATACGATCCAATGACTGTTGTATTTATTTTGTATTTGGTGCTTCTGGCGTTGACTTCGTAGACCCCAGCTATTGGATCTGGTGGACCAACGCCCTAGAATGAAGCCTAGGTTGCCCGGAACGTGAAATGACCATATCTTTCACACTGGTTGCAATTATTCCTGTTATACGGTGAAAAACTGTTGTATTTATGTTATATTTTATGCTTCTGGCGTTGACTTCGAAATCCCTAACAATTCGATGTGGTGGAGCAACGACCTAGAGTGAAGCCTAAGTTGCCCGGAACGTAGAAATGACCATAACTTTCACACTGGTTGCAATTACTCGTTTTATACAATGGAAGAACTGTTCTATATATTTTCTATTTTATGCTTCGGGCGTTGACTTCTAAGGCACTAACTATTCGATCTGGACGAGCAACGCACTTGAGTGAAGCCTAGGTTGCCCGGAACATAGACAAGACCATATCCTTCACACTGGTTGCAATTATACCTGTTATACGATGGAAAAACTGTTGTATTTATATTGTATTTTATTTTTCTGGCGTTGACTTCTAAATCCCTAACTATTCGGTCTGGCGGAGGAACGACCTAGAGTGAAGCCTAGGTTGCCCGGAACGTAGAAATGACCATAACTTTCACACTGGTTGCAATTATTCGTTTTATACAATGGAAAGACTGTTCTATTTCTATTGTATTTTATGCACCTGGCATTCACTTCTAAGGCCCTAACTATTCGATGTGGTGGTGCAACGACCAGTGCGAAACCTAGGTTGTCCGGAACGTAGAAATGACAATTACTTTCACACTGGTTGCAATTATTCCTGTTATACGATGAACAAACTGTTGGATTTTTATTGTACTTTATGCTTCGGGCATTGACTTCTATGGCCCTACCTCTACGATCTGGTGGAGCAACGCCCTAGAGTGAAGCCTAGGTTGCCCCGTACGTTGAAATGACCATAACTTTCATACTGGTTGCAATTATTCGTTTTATACAATGAAAAACTGTTCTATTAATTTTGTATTTAATGCTTCGGGCGTTGACTTCTAAGGCCCTAACTATTCGATCTGGTGGAGCGACGCCCTAGAGTGAAGCCTAGGTAGCCCGGTACGCAGAAATCGCGAACACTTTCGCACTGGTTGCAATTATTCGTTTTAGACGATGGAAAAACTATTGTATTTATTTTGTATTTTATGCCTCTGGCGTTGACTTCTTAGGCCCTAACTATTCGATCAGGTGGACCAACGCCCCAGAGTGAAGCCTAGGTCGCCCGGAACGTAGAAATGACCATCACTTTCAACCTGGTTCAATTATTCCTGTTATACGATGGAAAAACAGATGTATCTTTATCGTATTTTATACGTCGGGCGTTGACTTCTAAGGCCCTAGCCATTCGATTTGGTGGAGCAACGACCTAGAGTGAAGCCTAGGTTGCACGGAACGTAGAAATGACCATCACTATCACACTTGTTGCAATTACTCCTGTTATACGATGGAAAAACTGTTATATCTTTAACGTATTTTATGCTTCGGGCATTGACTTCTATGGCCCTACCTCTTCGATCTGGTGGAGCAACGCCGAAGAGTGAAGCCTAGGTTGCCCCGTACGTTGAAATGACCATAACTTTCATACTGGTTGCAATTACTCCTGTTATACGATGGAAATACTGTTATATCTTTAACATATTTTATGCTTCGGGCATTGACTTCTATGGCCCTACCTCTTCGATCTGGTGGAGCATCGCCCTAGTTTCAAGCCTAGATTGCCCGGAACGTAGATATGACCATCACTTTCACACTGGTTGCAATTATTCGTTTTATACGATGGAAAACCTGTTGTATTTATTTTGTATTTGGTGCTTCTGGCGTTGACTTCTTAGGCCCTAACTATTCGATCAGGTGGACCAACGCACTAGAGTGAAGCCTAGGTGGCCCGGAACGTGGAAATGACCATCACTTTCACACTTGTTGCAATTACTCCTTTTATACGATGGAAAATCTGTTATATCTTTATCGTATTTTATGCTTCGGGTATTGACTTCTAAGGCCCTAACTATTAGATCTGGTGGAGCAACGCCCTAGAGTCAAGACTAGGTTGCCGGAACGCAGAAATGACCGTTACTATCACAATGTTTGCAATTATTCATTGTATACGATGGAAAAACTATTGTATTTATATAGTATTTTATGCTTCGGGCGTTAACTTGTTGGGCCCTAACTATTCGATCTGGTGGAGCAACGCCCTAGAGTGAAGCCTAGGTTGCCCGGAACGTAGAAGTGACCATTACTTTCACACTGGTTGCAATTATTCGTGATATACGATGGAAAAACTGTTGTACATATACCGTATTTTATGCTTCTGGCGTTGACTTCTCAGGCCCTAACTATTCGATCTGGTAGAGCAACGCCCTAGGGTGAAGCCTAGGTTGCCCGGAACGTAGAAGTGGCCATTACTTTCGCACTGGTTGCAATTATTCGTTTTATACGATGGAAAAACTGTTGTACGTATATCGTATTCTATGCTTCTGGCGTTAACTTCTTAGGCCCTAACTATTCGATCTTGTGGAACATCGCCCTAGAGTGTAGCCTAGATTGCCCGGAACGTAGATATGACCATAACTTTCACACTGGTTGCAATTATACGTTTTATACGATGGAAAGACTGTTGTATTTATTTTGTATTTGGTGCTTCTGGCGCTGACTTCTTAGGCCCTAACTATTCCACCTGGTGGACCAACGCCCTAGAGTGGAGCCTAGGTGGCCCGGAACGTGGAAATGACCATGACTTTCGCACTGGTTGCAATTATTCCCGTTATACGATGGAAAAACTGTTGTATTTATATTGTATTTTATGCTTCTGGCGTTGACTTCTAAGGCCGTAGCTATTCGATGTGGTGGAGCAACGCCCTAGAGGGAAGCCTAGGTTGCACGAAGCGTAGAAATGACAATAACTTTCACACTGGATGCAATTATCCGTTTTATACGATGGAAAAGCTGTTGTATTTATTTTGTATTTTGTGCTTCTGGCGTTGACTTCTCAGGCCCTAACTATTCGATCTGGTAGAGCAACGCCCTAGGGTGAAGCCTAGGTTGCCCGGAACGTAGAAGTGGCCATTACTTTCGCACTGGTTGCAATTATTCGTTTTATACGATGGAAAAACTGTTGTACGTATATCGTATTCTATGCTTCTGGCGTTAACTTCTTAGGCCCTAACTATTCGATCTTGTGGAACATCGCCCTAGAGTGTAGCCTAGATTGCCCGGAACATAGACAAGACCATATCCTTCACACTGGTTCCAATTATTCCTGTTATACGATGGAAAAACTGTTGTATTTATATTGTATTTTTTTTTCAGGCGTTGACTTCTAAATCCCTAACTATTCGGTCTGGTGGAGGAACGACCTAGAGTGAAGCCTAGGTTGCCCGGAACGTAGAAATGACCATAACCTTCACACTGGTTGCAATTATTCGTTTTATACAATGGAATGACTGTTCTATTTCTATTGTATTTTATGCACCTGGCATTCACTTCTAAGGCCCTAACTATTCGATGTGGTGGTGCAACGACCAGTGCGAAACCTAGGTTGTCCGGAACGTAGAAATGACAATTACTTTCACACTGGTTGCAATTATTCCTGTTATACGATGAACGAACTGTTGAATTTTTATTGTACTTTATGCTTCGGGCATTGACTTCTATGGCCCTACCTCTTCGATCTGGTGGAGCAACGCCCTAGAGTGAAGCCTAGGTTGCCCCGTACGTTGAAGTGACCATAACTTTCATACTGGTTGCAATTACTCCTGTTATACGATGGAAATACTGTTATATCTTTAACGTATTTTATGCTTCGGGCATTGACTTCTATGGCCTTACCTCTTCGATCTGGTGGAGCAACGCCCTAGTTTCAAGCCTAGATTTCCCGGAACGTAGATATGACCATCACTTTCACACTGGTTGCAATTATTCGTTTTATACGATGGAAAAACTGTTGTATTTATTTTGTATTTGGTGCTTCTGGCGTTGACTTCATAGGCCCTAACTATTCGATCAGGTGGACCAACGCCCTAGAGTGAAGCCTAGGTGGCCCGGGATGTGGAAATAACCATCACTTTCACACTTGTTGCAATTACTCCTTTTATACGATGGAAAAACTGTTATATCTTTATCGTATTTTATGCTTCGGGTATTGACTTCTAAGGCCCTAACTATTAGATCTGGTGGAGCAACGCCCTAGAGTCAAGACTAGGTTGCCCAGAACGCAGAAATGACCGTTACTATCACAATGTTTGCAATTATTCATTGTATAGGATGGAAAAACTATTGTATTTATATAGTATTTTATGCTTCGGGCGTTAACTTCTTGGGCCCTAACTATTCGACCTGGTGGAGCAACGCCCTAGAGTGAAGCCTAGGTTGCCCGGAACGTAGAAGTGACCATTACTTTCACACTGGTTGCAATTATTCGTGATATACGATGGAAAAACTGTTGTACATATACCGCATTTTATGCTTCAGGCGTTGACTTCTTAGGCCCTAACTATTCGTTCTGGTGGAACAACGCCCTAGAGTGGAGCCTTGTTTGCCCGGAACGTAGAAATGACCATTACTTGCACACTGGGTGCCATTATTCGTTTTATACGATGGAAAAACTGTTGTATTTATTTTGTATTTGGTGCTTGTGGCGTTGACTTCTTAGGCCCCAACTATTGGATCTGGTTGAGCAACGCCCTAGAGTGAAGCCTAGATTGCCCGGAACGTAGAAATGACCATAACTTTCACACTGGCTGCAATTATTCATGCTATACGAAGGAAAACCTGTTGTATTTATAATATATTTCAGGCTTCTGGCGTTGACTTCTTAGGCCCTAACTATTCGATCTGGTGGAGCAACGCCCTAGAGTGAAGGCTAGATTGCCCGGAACGCAGAAATGACCATAACTTTCACACTGGTTGCAATTATTCGTTCTATACAATGGAATAACTGTTGTATTTATTTTGAATTTAATGCTTCGGGCGTTTACTTCTAAGGCCCTAACTATTGAATCTGGTGGATCCACGCCCTAGAAAGAAGCCTAGGTTACCCGGAATGTAGAAATGACCATTACTTTCACACTGGCTGCAATTATTCGTTCTATACAATGGAAAAACTGTTGTATTTATTTTGTATTTTATGCTTCGGGCGCTGACTTCTAAGGCCCTAACTATTTGATCTGGCGGAGTACCGCCCTAGAGTGAAGCCTAGGTGGCCCGGAACATAGACAAGACCATCACCTTCACTCTGGTTACAATTATTCCTGTAATACGATGGAAAAGCTGTTGAATTTTTATTGTATTTTATGCTTCTGGCGTGGACTTCTTCGGCCCTACCTATTGGATCTGGTGGAGCAACGCCCTAGGGTGGAGCCTAGGTTGCCCAGAACGTAGAAATGACCATAAGTTTCATACTGGTTGCAATTATTCGTTTTATACAATGGAAAAACTGTTGTATTTATATTGTGTTTTATGCTTCAGGCGTTGACTTCTTAGGCCCTAACTATTCGTTCTGGTGGAACAACGCCCTAGAGTGGAGCGTTGTTTGCCCGGAACGTAGAAATGACCATTACTTGCACACTGGGTGCCATTATTCGTTTTATACGATGGAAAAACTGTTGTATTTATTTTGTATTTGATGCTCCTGACGTTGAGTTCTTAGGCCCTAACTATTGAATCTGGTGTACCAACGACCTAGAGAGAAGCCTAGGTTACCCGGAACGTAGAAATGACCATTATCTTCACGCTTGTTGCAATTATACCTGTTATATGATGGAAAAACGTCTGTATCTATATTGTATTTTATGCTTCCGGCGTTGACTTCTAACGCTCTAACTCTTCGATCGCGTGAAGCAATGCCTCAGAATTAAGTCTAGGATGCCCGGAACGTAGAAATGGCCGTTGCTTTCACACTGGTTGCATTTTTTCCTGTTATACGATGTAAAAGCTGTTGTATTTATATTGTATTTTATGCTTCAGGCGATGGCTTCATAGGCCAGAACTATCCGATGTGATGGAGCAACGCCCTAGAGTGATGCCTAGGTTGCACGGAACGTACAAACGACCGTTACCTTCACGCTTGTTGCAATTATTCATGTTATACGATGGAAAAACTGTTGTATTTATTTTGTATTTGGTGCTTGTGGCGTTGACTTCTTAGGCCCCAACTATTGGATCTGGTTGAGCAACGCCCTAGAGTGAAGCCTAGGTTGCCCGGAACGTAGAAACGACCATAACTTTCACACTGGTTGCAATTATTCGTCTTATACAATGGAAAAACTGTTCTATTTATTTTGTTTTTTATGCTTCGCGCGAAGACTTCTAAGGCCCTAACTATTCGATCGGCTGGAGCAATGCCCTAGAGTGAAGCCTAGGTTGCCCGGAACGTAGAAATGACCATAACTTTCACACTGGTTGCAATTATCCCTTTTATACGATGGAAAAGCTGTTGTATTTTTATTGTACTTTATGCTTCTGGCGTTAACTTCTCGTGCCCCAACTATTCGATCTGGTGGAACAACGCCCTAGAGTGAAGCCTAGGTTGCCCGGAACGTAGAAATGACCATTACTTCCACACTGTTTGCAATTATTCATTTTATACGATGGAAGAACTGTGGTATTTTTATTGTATTTTGTGCTTCAGGCGTTGACCTCTAAGGCCGTAGCTATTCGATGTGGCGGCGCAACGCCCTAGAGTGAAGCCTAGGTTGCCCGGAACGTAGAAATGGCCATTACTTTCACACTGGTTGCAATTATTCGTTTTATACGATGGAAAAACTATTGTACTTATATTGTATTTTATACTTCTGGCGTTGACTTCTAAGTCCCTAGCTATTCGATCTGGTGGAGCAACGCCCTAGAGTAATGCCTAGGTTGCCTGGAATGTAGAAATGACCAGTACTTTCACACTGGTTGCAATTATTCGTTTTATACAATGGAAAAGCTGTTCTATTTATTTTGTCTTTTATGCTTCGGGCGTTGACTTCTAAGGCCCTAACTATTCGATCTCGCGGAGCAACGCCCTAGAGTGAAGCCTAGGTTACCCGGAATGTAGAAATGACCAGTACCTTCACACTGTTTGCAATTATTCATTTTATACGATGGAAAAACTATTGTACCTTTATTGTATTTTATGCTTCGGGCGTCGACTTCTAAGGCCCTAACTATTCGATCTGGTGGAGCAACGACCTGGAGTCAAGCCGAGGTTGCCCGGAACGTAGAAATGACCATAACTTTCACACTGGTTGCAATTATTCGTTTTATACGATGGAAAAGCTGTTGTATTTTTATTGTACTTTACGCTTCTGGCGTTAAGTTCTTGGGCGCTAACTATTCGATATGGTTGAGCAACGCCCCAGAGTGAAGCCTAGGTTGCCCGGAACGTAGAAATGACCATTACTTTCACACTGTTTGCAATTATTCATTTTATACGATGGAAAAGCTGTTGTATTTATATTGTATTTTATGCTTCTGGCGTTGACTTCTATGGCCCTAGCTATTCGATCTAGCGGAGCAGCGCCCTAGAGTGCAGCCTGGGTTGCCCGGAACGTAGAAATGACCATAACTATGACACTGGTTGCAATTATTCCCGTTATACGATGGAAAAACTGTTGTATTTATATTGTATTTTATGCTTCTGGCGTTGACTTCTAAGGCCGTAGCTATTCGATGTGGTGGAGCAACGCCCTAGAGGGAAGCCTAGGTTGCACGAAGCGTAGAAATGACAATAACTTTCACACTGGATGCAATTATCCGTTTTATACGATGGAAAAGCTGTTGTATTTATTTTGTATTTTGTGCTTCTGGCGTTGACTTCTCAGGCCCTAACTATTCGATCTGGTAGAGCAACGCCCTAGGGTGAAGCCTAGGTTGCCCGGAACGTAGAAGTGGCCATTACTTTCGCACTGGTTGCAATTATTCGTTTTATACGATGGAAAAACTGTTGTACGTATATCGTATTCTATGCTTCTGGCGTTAACTTCTTAGGCCCTAACTATTCGATCTTGTGGAACATCGCCCTAGAGTGTAGCCTAGATTGCCCGGAACATAGACAAGACCATATCCTTCACACTGGTTCCAATTATTCCTGTTATACGATGGAAAAACTGTTGTATTTATATTGTATTTTTTTTTCAGGCGTTGACTTCTAAATCCCTAACTATTCGGTCTGGTGGAGGAACGACCTAGAGTGAAGCCTAGGTTGCCCGGAACGTAGAAATGACCATAACCTTCACACTGGTTGCAATTATTCGTTTTATACAATGGAATGACTGTTCTATTTCTATTGTATTTTATGCACCTGGCATTCACTTCTAAGGCCCTAACTATTCGATGTGGTGGTGCAACGACCAGTGCGAAACCTAGGTTGTCCGGAACGTAGAAATGACAATTACTTTCACACTGGTTGCAATTATTCCTGTTATACGATGAACGAACTGTTGAATTTTTATTGTACTTTATGCTTCGGGCATTGACTTCTATGGCCCTACCTCTTCGATCTGGTGGAGCAACGCCCTAGAGTGAAGCCTAGGTTGCCCCGTACGTTGAAGTGACCATAACTTTCATACTGGTTGCAATTACTCCTGTTATACGATGGAAATACTGTTATATCTTTAACGTATTTTATGCTTCGGGCATTGACTTCTATGGCCTTACCTCTTCGATCTGGTGGAGCAACGCCCTAGTTTCAAGCCTAGATTTCCCGGAACGTAGATATGACCATCACTTTCACACTGGTTGCAATTATTCGTTTTATACGATGGAAAAACTGTTGTATTTATTTTGTATTTGGTGCTTCTGGCGTTGACTTCATAGGCCCTAACTATTCGATCAGGTGGACCAACGCCCTAGAGTGAAGCCTAGGTGGCCCGGGATGTGGAAATAACCATCACTTTCACACTTGTTGCAATTACTCCTTTTATACGATGGAAAAACTGTTATATCTTTATCGTATTTTATGCTTCGGGTATTGACTTCTAAGGCCCTAACTATTAGATCTGGTGGAGCAACGCCCTAGAGTCAAGACTAGGTTGCCCAGAACGCAGAAATGACCGTTACTATCACAATGTTTGCAATTATTCATTGTATAGGATGGAAAAACTATTGTATTTATATAGTATTTTATGCTTCGGGCGTTAACTTCTTGGGCCCTAACTATTCGACCTGGTGGAGCAACGCCCTAGAGTGAAGCCTAGGTTGCCCGGAACGTAGAAGTGACCATTACTTTCACACTGGTTGCAATTATTCGTGATATACGATGGAAAAACTGTTGTACATATACCGCATTTTATGCTTCAGGCGTTGACTTCTTAGGCCCTAACTATTCGTTCTGGTGGAACAACGCCCTAGAGTGGAGCCTTGTTTGCCCGGAACGTAGAAATGACCATTACTTGCACACTGGGTGCCATTATTCGTTTTATACGATGGAAAAACTGTTGTATTTATTTTGTATTTGGTGCTTGTGGCGTTGACTTCTTAGGCCCCAACTATTGGATCTGGTTGAGCAACGCCCTAGAGTGAAGCCTAGATTGCCCGGAACGTAGAAATGACCATAACTTTCACACTGGCTGCAATTATTCATGCTATACGAAGGAAAACCTGTTGTATTTATAATATATTTCAGGCTTCTGGCGTTGACTTCTTAGGCCCTAACTATTCGATCTGGTGGAGCAACGCCCTAGAGTGAAGGCTAGATTGCCCGGAACGCAGAAATGACCATAACTTTCACACTGGTTGCAATTATTCGTTCTATACAATGGAATAACTGTTGTATTTATTTTGAATTTAATGCTTCGGGCGTTTACTTCTAAGGCCCTAACTATTGAATCTGGTGGATCCACGCCCTAGAAAGAAGCCTAGGTTACCCGGAATGTAGAAATGACCATTACTTTCACACTGGCTGCAATTATTCGTTCTATACAATGGAAAAACTGTTGTATTTATTTTGTATTTTATGCTTCGGGCGCTGACTTCTAAGGCCCTAACTATTTGATCTGGCGGAGTACCGCCCTAGAGTGAAGCCTAGGTGGCCCGGAACATAGACAAGACCATCACCTTCACTCTGGTTACAATTATTCCTGTAATACGATGGAAAAGCTGTTGAATTTTTATTGTATTTTATGCTTCTGGCGTGGACTTCTTCGGCCCTACCTATTGGATCTGGTGGAGCAACGCCCTAGGGTGGAGCCTAGGTTGCCCAGAACGTAGAAATGACCATAAGTTTCATACTGGTTGCAATTATTCGTTTTATACAATGGAAAAACTGTTGTATTTATATTGTGTTTTATGCTTCAGGCGTTGACTTCTTAGGCCCTAACTATTCGTTCTGGTGGAACAACGCCCTAGAGTGGAGCGTTGTTTGCCCGGAACGTAGAAATGACCATTACTTGCACACTGGGTGCCATTATTCGTTTTATACGATGGAAAAACTGTTGTATTTATTTTGTATTTGATGCTCCTGACGTTGAGTTCTTAGGCCCTAACTATTGAATCTGGTGTACCAACGACCTAGAGAGAAGCCTAGGTTACCCGGAACGTAGAAATGACCATTATCTTCACGCTTGTTGCAATTATACCTGTTATATGATGGAAAAACGTCTGTATCTATATTGTATTTTATGCTTCCGGCGTTGACTTCTAACGCTCTAACTCTTCGATCGCGTGAAGCAATGCCTCAGAATTAAGTCTAGGATGCCCGGAACGTAGAAATGGCCGTTGCTTTCACACTGGTTGCATTTTTTCCTGTTATACGATGTAAAAGCTGTTGTATTTATATTGTATTTTATGCTTCAGGCGATGGCTTCATAGGCCAGAACTATCCGATGTGATGGAGCAACGCCCTAGAGTGATGCCTAGGTTGCACGGAACGTACAAACGACCGTTACCTTCACGCTTGTTGCAATTATTCATGTTATACGATGGAAAAACTGTTGTATTTATTTTGTATTTGGTGCTTGTGGCGTTGACTTCTTAGGCCCCAACTATTGGATCTGGTTGAGCAACGCCCTAGAGTGAAGCCTAGGTTGCCCGGAACGTAGAAACGACCATAACTTTCACACTGGTTGCAATTATTCGTCTTATACAATGGAAAAACTGTTCTATTTATTTTGTTTTTTATGCTTCGCGCGAAGACTTCTAAGGCCCTAACTATTCGATCGGCTGGAGCAATGCCCTAGAGTGAAGCCTAGGTTGCCCGGAACGTAGAAATGACCATAACTTTCACACTGGTTGCAATTATCCCTTTTATACGATGGAAAAGCTGTTGTATTTTTATTGTACTTTATGCTTCTGGCGTTAACTTCTCGTGCCCCAACTATTCGATCTGGTGGAACAACGCCCTAGAGTGAAGCCTAGGTTGCCCGGAACGTAGAAATGACCATTACTTCCACACTGTTTGCAATTATTCATTTTATACGATGGAAGAACTGTGGTATTTTTATTGTATTTTGTGCTTCAGGCGTTGACCTCTAAGGCCGTAGCTATTCGATGTGGCGGCGCAACGCCCTAGAGTGAAGCCTAGGTTGCCCGGAACGTAGAAATGGCCATTACTTTCACACTGGTTGCAATTATTCGTTTTATACGATGGAAAAACTATTGTACTTATATTGTATTTTATACTTCTGGCGTTGACTTCTAAGTCCCTAGCTATTCGATCTGGTGGAGCAACGCCCTAGAGTAATGCCTAGGTTGCCTGGAATGTAGAAATGACCAGTACTTTCACACTGGTTGCAATTATTCGTTTTATACAATGGAAAAGCTGTTCTATTTATTTTGTCTTTTATGCTTCGGGCGTTGACTTCTAAGGCCCTAACTATTCGATCTCGCGGAGCAACGCCCTAGAGTGAAGCCTAGGTTACCCGGAATGTAGAAATGACCAGTACCTTCACACTGTTTGCAATTATTCATTTTATACGATGGAAAAACTATTGTACCTTTATTGTATTTTATGCTTCGGGCGTCGACTTCTAAGGCCCTAACTATTCGATCTGGTGGAGCAACGACCTGGAGTCAAGCCGAGGTTGCCCGGAACGTAGAAATGACCATAACTTTCACACTGGTTGCAATTATTCGTTTTATACGATGGAAAAGCTGTTGTATTTTTATTGTACTTTACGCTTCTGGCGTTAAGTTCTTGGGCGCTAACTATTCGATATGGTTGAGCAACGCCCCAGAGTGAAGCCTAGGTTGCCCGGAACGTAGAAATGACCATTACTTTCACACTGTTTGCAATTATTCATTTTATACGATGGAAAAGCTGTTGTATTTATATTGTATTTTATGCTTCTGGCGTTGACTTCTATGGCCCTAGCTATTCGATCTAGCGGAGCAGCGCCCTAGAGTGCAGCCTGGGTTGCCCGGAACGTAGAAATGACCATAACTATGACACTGGTTGCAATTATTCGTTTTACACAATGGAAAAACTGTTCTATTTATATTGTATTTTATGCATCTGGCATTCACTTCTAAGGCCCTAACTATTCGATGTGGTGGTGTAACGCCCTAGAGTGAAGCCTAGGTTGCCCGGAACGTAGAAATGACCATCACTTTCACACTTGTTGCAATTACTCCTGTTATACGATGGAAAAACTGTTATACTTTTATCGTATTTTATGCTTCGGGCATTGACTTCTATGGCCCTACCTCTTCGATCTGCTGGAGCAGCGCCCTAGATTCAAGCCTAGATTGCCCGGAACGTAGATGTGACCATTACTTTCACACTGGTTGCAATTATTCGTTTTATACCATGGAAAAGCTGTTGTATTTATTTTGTATTTGGTGCTTCTGGCGTTGACTTCTTAAGCCCTAGCTATTGGATCTGGTGGACCAACGCCCTAGAGTGAAGCCTAGGTGGCCCGGAACGTGGAAATGACCATCACTTTCACACTGGTTGCAATTATTCCCGGTATACGATGGAAAAGCTGCTGTATTTATTTTGTATTTGGTGCTTCTGGCGTTGACTTCTTAGGCCCTAACTATTGGATCTGGTGGACCAACGCCCTAGAGTGGAGCCTAGGTGGCCCGGAACGTGGAAATGACCATGACTTTCGCACTGGTTGCAATTATTCGTTTTATACGATGGAAAACCTGTTGTATTTATTTTGTATTTGGTGCTTCTGGCGTTGACTTCTTAGGCCCTAACTATTCGATCAGGTGGACCAACGCACTAGAGTGAAGCCTAGGTGGCCCGGAACGTGGAAATGACCATCACTTTCACACTTGTTGCAATTACTCCTTTTATACGATGGAAAATCTGTTATATCTTTATCGTATTTTATGCTTCGGGTATTGACTTCTAAGGCCCTAACTATTAGATCTGGTGGAGCAACGCCCTAGAGTCAAGACTAGGTTGCCGGAACGCAGAAATGACCGTTACTATCACAATGTTTGCAATTAGTCATTGTATACGATGGAAAAACTATTGTATTTATATAGTATTTTATGCTTCGGGCGTTAACTTGTTGGGCCCTAACTATTCGATCTGGTGGAGCAACGCCCTAGAGTGAAGCCTAGGTTGCCCGGAACGTAGAAGTGACCATTACTTTCACACTGGTTGCAATTATTCGTGATATACGATGGAAAAACTGTTGTACATATACCGTATTTTATGCTTCTGGCGTTGACTTCTCAGGCCCTAACTATTCGATCTGGTAGAGCAACGCCCTAGGGTGAAGCCTAGGTTGCCCGGAACGTAGAAGTGGCCATTACTTTCGCACTGGTTGCAATTATTCGTTTTATACGATGGAAAAACTGTTGTACGTATATCGTATTCTATGCTTCTGGCGTTAACTTCTTAGGCCCTAACAATTCGATCTTGTGGAACATCGCCCTAGAGTGTAGCCTAGATTGCCCGGAACGTAGATATGACCATAACTTTCACACTGGTTGCAATTATACGTTTTATACGATGGAAAGACTGTTGTATTTATTTTGTATTTGGTGCTTCTGGCGTTGACTTCTTAGGCCCTAACTATTCCACCTGGTGGACCAACGCCCTAGAGTGGAGCCTAGGTGGCCCGGAACGTGGAAATGACCATGACTTTCGCACTGGTTGCAATTATTCCCGTTATACGATGGAAAAACTGTTGTATTTATATTGTATTTTATGCTTCTGGCGTTGACTTCTAAGGCCGTAGCTATTCGATGTGGTGGAGCAACGCCCTAGAGGGAAGCCTAGGTTGCACGAAGCGTAGAAATGACAATAACTTTCACACTGGATGCAATTATCCGTTTTATACGATGGAAAAGCTGTTGTATTTATTTTGTATTTTGTGCTTCTGGCGGTGACTACTTAGGCCCTCACTATTGGATCTGGTGGAACAACGACCTAGAGTGAAGCCTAGGTTGCACGGACCGTAGAAATGACCATAACTTTCACACTGGTTGCAATTATTCATTTTATACAATGGAAAAGCTGTTCTACTTATTTTGTATTTTATGCTTCGGGCGTTGACTTCTAAGGCCCTAACTATTGGTTCTGGTGGACCAACGCCCTAGACTGAAGCGTAGGTTGGCAGGAACGTAGAACTGACCATCACTTTCACACTGTTTGCAATTATTCCTGTTATACGGTGAAAAACTGTTGTATTTATGTTATATTTTTGCTTCTGGCGTTGACTTCTAAATCCCTAACAATTCGATGTGGTGGAGCAACGACCTAGAGTGAAGCCTAAGTTGCCCGGAACGTAGAAATGACCATAACTTTCACACTGGTTGCAATTATTCGTTTTATACGATGTAAAAACTGTTCTATATATTTTCTATTTTATGCTTCGGGCGTTGACTTCTAAGGCACTAACTATTCGATCTGGACGAGCAACGCACTAGAGTGAAGCCTAGGTTGCCCGGAACATAGACAAGACCATATCCTTCACACTGGTTCCAATTATTCCTGTTATACGATGGAAAAACTGTTGTATTTATATTGTATTTTTTTTTCAGGCGTTGACTTCTAAATCCCTAACTATTCGGTCTGGTGGAGGAACGACCTAGAGTGAAGCCTAGGTTGCCCGGAACGTAGAAATGACCATAACCTACACACTGGTTGCAATTATTCGTTTTATACAATGGAATGACTGTTCTATTTCTATTGTATTTTATGCACCTGGCATTCACTTCTAAGGCCCTAACTATTCGATGTGGTGGTGCAACGACCAGTGCGAAACCTAGGTTGTCCGGAACGTAGAAATGACAATTACTTTCACACTGGTTGCAATTATTCCTGTTATACGATGAACGAACTGTTGAATTTTTATTGTACTTTATGCTTCGGGCATTGACTTCTATGGCCCTACCTCTTCGATCTGGTGGAGCAACGCCCTAGAGTGAAGCCTAGGTTGCCCCGTACGTTGAAGTGACCATAACTTTCATACTGGTTGCAATTACTCCTGTTATACGATGGAAATACTGTTATATCTTTAACGTATTTTATGCTTCGGGCATTGACTTCTATGGCCTTACCTCTTCGATCTGGTGGAGCAACGCCCTAGTTTCAAGCCTAGATTTCCCGGAACGTAGATATGACCATCACTTTCACACTGGTTGCAATTATTCGTTTTATACGATGGAAAAACTGTTGTATTTATTTTGTATTTGGTGCTTCTGGCGTTGACTTCTTAGGCCCTAACTATTCGATCAGGTGGACCAACGCCCTAGAGTGAAGCCTAGGTGGCCCGGGATGTGGAAATAACCATCACTTTCACACTTGTTGCAATTACTCCTTTTATACGATGGAAAAACTGTTATATCTTTATCGTATTTTATGCTTCGGGTATTGACTTCTAAGGCCCTAACTATTAGATCTGGTGGAGCAACGCCCAAGAGTCAAGACTAGGTTGCCCAGAACGCAGAAATGACCGTTACTATCACAATGTTTGCAATTATTCATTGTATAGGATGGAAAAACTATTGTATTTATATAGTATTTTATGCTTCGGGCGTTAACTTCTTGGGCCCTAACTATTCGACCTGGTGGAGCAACGCCCTAGAGTGAAGCCTAGGTTGCCCGGAACGTAGAAGTGACCATTACTTTCACACTGGTTGCAATTATTCGTGATATACGATGGAAAAACTGTTGTACATATACCGCATTTTATGCTTCAGGCGTTGACTTCTTAGGCCCTAACTATTCGTTCTGGTGGAACAACGCCCTAGAGTGGAGCCTTGTTTGCCCGGAACGTAGAAATGACCATTACTTGCACACTGGGTGCCATTATTCGTTTTATACGATGGAAAAACTGTTGTATTTATTTTGTATTTGGTGCTTGTGGCGTTGACTTCTTAGGCCCCAACTATTGGATCTGGTTGAGCAACGCGCTAGAGTGAAGCCTAGATTGCCCGGAACGTAGAAATGACCATAACTTTCACACTGGCTGCAATTATTCATGCTATACGAAGGAAAACCTGTTGTATTTATAATATATTTCAGGCTTCTGGCGTTGACTTCTTAGGCCCTAACTATTCGATCTGGTGGAGCAACGCCCTAGAGTGAAGGCTAGATTGCCCGGAACGCAGAAATGACCATAACTTTCACACTGGTTGCAATTATTCGTTCTATACAATGGAATAACTGTTGTATTTATTTTGAATTTAATGCTTCGGGCGTTTACTTCTAAGGCCCTAACTATTGAATCTGGTGGATCCACGCCCTAGAAAGAAGCCTAGGTTTCCCGGAATGTAGAAATGACCATTACTTTCACACTGGCTGCAATTATTCGTTCTATACAATGGAAAAACTGTTGTATTTATTTTGTATTTTATGCTTCGGGCGCTGACTTCTAAGGCCCTAACTATTTGATCTGGCGGAGTACCGCCCTAGAGTGAAGCCTAGGTGGCCCGGAACATAGACAAGACCATCACCTTCACTCTGGTTACAATTATTCCTGTAATACGATGGAAAAGCTGTTGCATTTTTATTGTATTTTATGCTTCTGGCGTGGACTTCTTCGGCCCTACCTATTGGATCTGGTGGAGCAACGCCTTAGGGTGGAGCCTAGGTTGCCCAGAACGTAGAAATGACCATAAGTTTCATACTGGTTGCAATTATTCGTTTTATACAATGGAAAAACTGTTGTATTTATATTGTGTTTTATGCTTCAGGCGTTGACTTCTTAGGCCCTAACTATTCGTTCTGGTGGAACAACGCCCTAGAGTGGAGCGTTGTTTGCCCGGAACGTAGAAATGACCATTACTTGCACACTGGGTGCCATTATTCGTTTTATACGATGGAAAAACTGTTGTATTTATTTTGTATTTGATGCTCCTGACGTTGACTTCTTAGGCCCTAACTATTGAATCTGGTGTACCAACGACCTAGAGAGAAGCCTAGGTTACCCGGAACGTAGAAATGACCATTATCTTCACGCTTGTTGCAATTATACCTGTTATATGATGGAAAAACGTCTGTATCTATATTGTATTTTATGCTTCCGGCGTTGACTTCTAACGCTCTAACTCTTCGATCGCGTGAAGCAATGCCTCAGAATTAAGTCTAGGATGCCCGAACGTAGAAATGGCCGTTGCTTTCACACTGGTTGCATTTTTTCCTGTTATACGATGTAAAAGCTGTTGTATTTATATTGTATTTTATGCTTCAGGCGATGGCTTCATAGGCCAGAACTATCCGATGTGATGGAGCAACGCCCTAGAGTGATGCCTAGGTTGCACGGAACGTACAAACGACCGTTACCTTCACGCTTGTTGCAATTATTCATGTTATACGATGGAAAAACTGTTGTATTTATTTTGTATTTGGTGCTTGTGGCGTTGACTTCTTAGGCCCCAACTATTGGATCTGGTTGAGCAACGCCCTAGAGTGAAGCCTAGGTTGCCCGGAACGTAGAAACGACCATAACTTTCACACTGGTTGCAATTATTCGTCTTATACAATGGAAAAACTGTTCTATTTATTTTGTTTTTTATGCTTCGCGCGAAGACTTCTAAGGCCCTAACTATTCGATCTGCTGGAGCAATGCCCTAGAGTGAAGCCTAGGTTGCCCGGAACGTAGAAATGACCATAACTTTCACACTGGTTGCAATTATCCCTTTTATACGATGGAAAAGCTGTTGTATTTTTATTGTACTTTATGCTTCTGGCGTTAACTTCTCGTGCCCCAACTATTCGATCTGGTGGAACAACGCCCTAGAGTGAAGCCTAGGTTGCCCGGAACGTAGAAATGACCATTACTTCCACACTGTTTGCAATTATTCATTTTATACGATGGAAGAACTGTGGTATTTTTATTGTATTTTGAGCTTCAGGCGTTGACCTCTAAGGCCGTAGCTATTCGATGTGGCGGCGCAACGCCCTAGAGTGAAGCCTAGGTTGCCCGGAACGTAGAAATGGCCATTACTTTCACACTGGTTGCAATTATTCGTTTTATACGATGGAAAAACTATTGTACTTATATTGTATTTTATACTTCTGGCGTTGACTTCTAAGTCCCTAGCTATTCGATCTGGTGGAGCAACGCCCTAGAGTAATGCCTAGGTTGCCTGGAATGTAGAAATGACCAGTACTTTCACACTGGTTGCAATTATTCGTTTTATACAATGGAAAAGCTGTTCTATTTATTTTGTCTTTTATGCTTCGGGCGTTGACTTCTAAGGCCCTAACTATTCGATCTCGCGGAGCAACGCCCTAGAGTGAAGCCTAGGTTACCCGGAATGTAGAAATGACCAGTACCTTCACACTGTTTGCAATTATTCATTTTATACGATGGAAAAACTATTGTACCTTTATTGTATTTTATGCTTCGGGCGTTGACTTCTAAGGCCCTAACTATTCGATCTGGTGGAGCAACGACCTGGAGTCAAGCCGAGGTTGCCCGGAACGTAGAAATGACCATAACTTTCACACTGGTTGCAATTATTCGTTTTATACGATGGAAAAGCTGTTGTATTTTTATTGTACTTTACGCTTCTGGCGTTAAGTTCTTGGGCCCTAACTATTCGATATGGTTGAGCAACGCCCCAGAGTGAAGCCTAGGTTGCCCGGAACGTAGAAATGACCATTACTTTCACACTGTTTGCAATTATTCATTTTATACGATGGAAAAGCTGTTGTATTTATATTGTATTTTATGCTTCTGGCGTTGACTTCTATGGCCCTAGCTATTCGATCTAGCGGAGCAGCGCCCTAGAGTGCAGCCTGGGTTGCCCGGAACGTAGAAATGACCATAACTATGACACTGGTTGCAATTATTCGTTTTATACAATGGAAAAACTGTTCTATTTATATTGTATTTTATGCATCTGGCATTCACTTCTAAGGCCCTAACTATTCGATGTGGTGGTGTAACGCCCTAGAGTGAAGCCTAGGTTGCCCGGAACGTAGAAATGACCATCACTTTCACACTTGTTGCAATTACTCCTGTTATACGATGGAAAAACTGTTATACTTTTATCGTATTTTATGCTTCGGGCATTGACTTCTATGGCCCTACCTCTTCGATCTGCTGGAGCAGCGCCCTAGATTCAAGCCTAGATTGCCCGGAACGTAGATGTGACCATTACTTTCACACTGGTTGCAATTATTCGTTTTATACCATGGAAAAGCTGTTGTATTTATTTTGTATTTGGTGCTTCTGGCGTTGACTTCTTAAGCCCTAGCTATTGGATCTGGTGGACCAACGCCCTAGAGTGAAGCCTAGGTGGCCCGGAACGTGGAAATGACCATCACTTTCACACTGGTTGCAATTATTCCCGGTATACGATGGAAAAGCTGCTGTATTTATTTTGTATTTGGTGCTTCTGGCGTTGACTTCTTAGGCCCTAACTATTGGATCTGGTGGACCAACGCCCTAGAGTGGAGCCTAGGTGGCCCGGAACGTGGAAATGACCATGACTTTCGCACTGGTTGCAATTATTCCCGTTATACGATGGAAAAACTGTTGTATTTATATTGTATTTTATGCTCCTGGCGTTGACTTTTAAGGCCCTAACTATTCGATGTGGTGGAGCAACGCCCTAGAGTGAAGCCTAGGTTGCACGGACCGTAGAAATGACCGTAGAAATGACCATAACTTTCACACTGGTTGGAATTATTCATTTTATACAATTGAAAAGCTGTACTATTAATTTTGTATTTTATGCTTCGGGCGTTGACTTCTAAGGCCCTAACTATTGGATCTGGTGGACCAACGCCCTAGACTGAAGTGTAGGTTGCCAGGAACGTAGAAATGACCATCACTTTCACACTGTTTGCAATTATTCCTGTTATACGATGGGAAAACTGTTGTACATATATCGTATTTTATGCTTCTGGCGTTGACTTCTTAGGCCCTAACTATTCGATCTGGTAGAGCAACGCCCTAGGGTGAAGCCTAGGTTGCCCGGAACGTAGAAGTGGCCATTACTTTCACACTGGATGCAATTATTCGTTTTATACGATGGTAAAACTGTTGTATTTATTTTGTATTTTATGCTTCGGGCGTTGACTTCTAAGGCCCTAGCTATTCGATTTGGTGGAGCAACGCCCTAGAGTGGAGCCTAGGTTGCCCGGAACGTAGAAATGACCATCACTTTCACACTTGTTGCAATTACTCCTGTTATACGATGGAAAAACTGTTATACTTTTATCGTATTTTATGCTTCGGGCATTGACTTCTATGGCCCTACCTCTTCGATCTGCTGGAGCAACGCCCTAGATTGAAGCCTAGATTGCCCGGAACGTAGATGTGACCATTACTTTCACACTGGTTGCAATTATTCGTTTTATACGATGGAAAAGCTGTTGTATTTATTTTGTATTTGGTGCTTCTGGCGTTGACTTCTTAAGCCCTAGCTATTGGATCTGGTGGACCAACGCCCTAGAGTGAAGCCTAGGTGGCCCGGAACGTGGAAATGACCATCACTTTCACACTGGTTGCAATTATTCCCGGTATACGATGGAAAAACTGTTGTATTTATTTTGTATTTGGTGCTTCTGGCGTTGACTTCTTAGGCCCTAACTATTGGATCTGGTGGAGCAACGCCCTAGAGTGAAGCCTAGGTTGACGGGAGCGTAGAAATGACCATTACCTTCACACTGTTTGGAATTATTCCTGTTATGCGATGGAAAACTGTTGGATTTTTATCTTATTTTATGCTTCTGGCGTTGACTTCTAAGGCCGTAGCTATTCGATGTGGTGGAGCAACGCCCTAGAGGGAAGCCTAGGTTGCACGGACCGTAGAAATGACCATAACTTTCACGCTGGTTGCAATTATTCATTTTATACAATGGAAAAGCTGTTCTACTTATTTTGTATTTTATGCTTCGGGCGTTGACTTCTAAGGCCCTAACTATTCGATGTGGTGGTGCAACGACCAGTGCGAAACCTAGGTTGTCCGGAACGTAGAAATGACAATTACTTTCACACTGGTTGCAATTATTCCTGTTATACGATGGAAAAACTGTTCTATTTATTTTGTCTTTTATGCTTCGGGCGTTGACATCTAAGGCCCTAACTATTCGATCTCGCGGAGCAACGCCCTGGAGTGAAGCCTAGGTTACCCGGAATGTAGAAATGACCAGTACCCTCACACTGTTTGCAATTATTCATTTTATACGATGGAAAAACTATTGTACCTTTATTGTATTTTATGCTTCGGGCGTTGACTTCTAAGGCCCTAACTATTCGATCTGGTGGAGCAACGACCTGGAGTCAAGCCGAGGTTGCCCGGAACGTAGAAATGACCATAACTTTCACACTGGTTGCAATTATCCGTTTTATACGATAGAAAAGCTGTTGTATTTTTATTGTACTTTACGCTTCTGGCGTTAAGTTCTTGGGCCCTAACTATTCGATATGGTTGAGCAACGCCCCAGAGTGAAGCCTAGGTTGCCCGGAACGTAGAAATGACCATTACTTTCACACTGTTTGCAATTATTCATGTTATACCAAGGAAAACCTGTTGTATTTATACTGTATTTCAGGCATCTGGCGTTGACTTCTTAGGCCCTAACTGTTCGATCTGGTGGAGCAACGCCCTAGAGTGAAGCCTAGATTGCCCGGAACGCAGAAATGACCATAACTTTCACACTGGTTGCAATTATTCGTTCTATACAATGGAAAAACTGTTGTATTTATTTTGTATTTTATGCTTCGGGCGTAGACTTCTAAGGCCCTAACTATTCGATCTGGTGGCACAACGCCCTAGGGTGAAGCCTAGGTTGCCCGGAACGTAGAAATGACCATAACTTGCATACTGGTGGCAATTATTCGTGTTATAGGATGGAAAAACTGTTGTATTTATATCGTATTTTATGCTTCAGGCGTTGACTTTTTAGGCCCTAACTATTCGATCTGGTGGCACAACGCCCTAGAGTGATGCCTAGGTTGCCCGGGACGTAGAAATGACCATTACTTTCACACTGGTTGCAATTATTCGTTTTATACGATGGAATAACTGTTGTACATATATCGTATTTTATGCTTCTGGCGTTGACTTCGCAGGCCCTAACTATTCGATCTGGTAGAGCAACGCCCTAGGGTGAAGCCTAGGTTGCCCGGAACGTAGAAGTGGCCATTACTTTCACACTGGTTGCAATTATTCGTTTTATACGATGGAAAAACTGTTGTACGTATATCGTATTTTATGCTTCTGGCGTTAACTTCTTAGGCCCTAACTATTCGATCTTGTGGAACAGCGCCCTAGAGTGAAGCCTAGGTTGCCCGGAACGTAGAAATGACCATTACTTTCACACTGGTTGCAATTACTCCAGTTATACGATGGAAAATCTGTTGTATTTATATTGTATTTTATGCTTCTTGCGTTCACTACTTAGGCCCTAACTATTCGACCTGATGGAGCACCGCCGTAGAGTGAAGCAGAGGTTCCCTGGAACGTAGAAATGACCGTACATTTCACACTCGTAGGAATTATTCGTTTATACGATGGAAAAACTGTTATATTTATTTTGTATTTTATGCTTCTGGCGTTGACTTCTTAGGCCCTAACTATTCGATCTGGTGGAGCAACGCCCTAGAGTGAAGCCTAGGTTGCCCGGAACGTAGAAATGCCCATAACTTTCACACTGGTTGCAATTATCCCTTTTATACGATGGGAAAGCTGTTGTATTTTTATTGTTCTTAATGCTTCTGGCGTTAACTTCTCGTGCCCTAACTATTCGATCTGCTGGAGCAACGCCCTAGAGTGAAGCCTAGGTTGCCAGGAACGTAGAAATGACCATTACTTTCACACTGTTTGCAATTATTCATTTTATACGATGGAAAAGCTGTTGTATTTTTATTGTACTTTATGCTTCTGGCGTTAACTTCTCGTGCCCTAACTATTCGATCTGCTGGAGCAACGCCCTAGAGTGAAGCCTAGGTTGCCAGGAACGTAGAAATGACCATTACTTTCACACTGTTTGCAATTATTCATTTTATACGATGGAAAAGCTGTTGTATTTATATTGTATTTTATGCTTCTGGCGATGACTTCTAAGGCCCTAGCTATTCGATTTGGCCGAGCAACGCCCTACAGTGAAGCCTAGGTTGCCCGGAACGTAAAAATGACCATTACTTCCACACTGTTTGCAATTATTCATTTTATACGATGGAAAAACTGTGGTATTTTTATTGTATTTTATGCTTCAGGCGTTGATCTCTAAGGCCGTAGCTATTCGATGTGGTGGTGCAACGCCCTAGAGTGAAGCCTAGGTTGCCCGGAACGTAGAAATGGCCATTACTTTCACACTGGTTGCAATTATTCGTTTTATACGATGGAAAAACTGTTGTACTTATATTGTATTTTATGCTTCTGGCGTTGACTTCTAAGTCCCTAGCTATTCGATCTGGTGGCACAACGCCCTAGAGTGATGCCTAGGTTGCCCGGGACGTAGAAATGACCATTACTTTCACACTGTTTGCAATTATTCATTTTATATGATGGAAAAACTGTTGTACTTATATTGTATTTTATGCTTCTGGCGTTGACTTCTGAGTCCCTAGCTATTCGATCTGGTGGAGCAACGCCCTAGAGTGAGGCCTAGGTTGCCTGGAATGTAGAAATGACCTGTACTTTCACACTGGTAGCAATTATTCGTTTTATACAATGGAAAAACTGTTCTATTTATTTTGTCTTTTATGCTTCGGGCGTTGACTTCTAAGGCCCTAGCTATTCGATCCGGCGGAGCAACGCCCTAGAGTGAAGCCTAGGTTGCCCGGAACGTAGAAATGACCATTACTTTCACACTGTTTGCAATTACTCCAGTTATACGATGGAAAATCTGTTGTATTTATATTGTATTTTATGCTTCTTGCGTTCACTACTTAGGCCCTATCTATTCGACCTGATGGAGCACCGCCGTAGAGTGAAGCAGAGGTTCCCTGGAACGTAGAAATGACCACTACCTTCACACTGGTTGCAATTATTCGTTTTATACGATGGAAAAACTGTTGTACATATATCGTATTTTATGCTTCTGGCGTTGACTTCTTAGGCCCTAACTATTCGATCTGGTGGAGCAACGCCCTAGAGTGAAGCCTAGGTTGCCCGGAACGTAGAAATGCCCATAACTTTCACACTGGTTGCAATTATTCATTTTATACGATGGAAAAGCTGTTGTATTTATATTGTATTTTATGCTTCTGGCGTTGACTTCTAAGGCCCTAGCTATTGGATCTGGCGGAGCAGCGCCCTAGAGTGCAGCCTGGGTTGCCCGGAACGTAGAAATGACCATAACTTTCACACTGGTTGCAATTATCCGTTTTATACGATAGAAAAGCTGTTGTATTTTTATTGTACTTTACGCTTCTGGCGTTAAGTTCTTGGGCCCTAACTATTCGATATGGTTGAGCAACGCCCCAGAGTGAAGCCTAGGTTGCCCGGAACGTAGAAATGACCATTACTTTCACACTGTTTGCAATTATTCATGTTATACCAAGGAAAACCTGTTGTATTTATACTGTATTTCAGGCATCTGGCGTTGACTTCTTAGGCCCTAACTGTTCGATCTGGTGGAGCAACGCCCTAGAGTGAAGCCTAGATTGCCCGGAACGCAGAAATGACCATAACTTTCACACTGGTTGCAATTATTCGTTCTATACAATGGAAAAACTGTTGTATTTATTTTGTATTTTATGCTTCGGGCGTAGACTTCTAAGGCCCTAACTATTCGATCTGGTGGCACAACGCCCTAGGGTGAAGCCTAGGTTGCCCGGAACGTAGAAATGACCATAACTTGCATACTGGTGGCAATTATTCGTGTTATAGGATGGAAAAACTGTTGTATTTATATCGTATTTTATGCTTCAGGCGTTGACTTTTTAGGCCCTAACTATTCGATCTGGTGGCACAACGCCCTAGAGTGATGCCTAGGTTGCCCGGGACGTAGAAATGACCATTACTTTCACACTGGTTGCAATTATTCGTTTTATACGATGGAATAACTGTTGTACATATATCGTATTTTATGCTTCTGGCGTTGACTTCGCAGGCCCTAACTATTCGATCTGGTAGAGCAACGCCCTAGGGTGAAGCCTAGGTTGCCCGGAACGTAGAAGTGGCCATTACTTTCACACTGGTTGCAATTATTCGTTTTATACGATGGAAAAACTGTTGTACGTATATCGTATTTTATGCTTCTGGCGTTAACTTCTTAGGCCCTAACTATTCGATCTTGTGGAACAGCGCCCTAGCGTGAAGCCTAGGTTGCCCGGAACGTAGAAATGACCATTACTTTCACACTGGTTGCAATTACTCCAGTTATACGATGGAAAATCTGTTGTATTTATATTGTATTTTATGCTTCTTGCGTTCACTACTTAGGCCCTAACTATTCGACCTGATGGAGCACCGCCGTAGAGTGAAGCAGAGGTTCCCTGGAACGTAGAAATGACCGTACATTTCACACTCGTAGGAATTATTCGTTTATACGATGGAAAAACTGTTATATTTATTTTGTATTTTATGCTTCTGGCGTTGACTTCTTAGGCCCTAACTATTCGATCTGGTGGACCGACGCCCTAGAGTGAAGCAGAGGTTCCCTGGAACGTAGAAATGACCATTACCTTCACACTGGTTGCAATTATTCGTTTTATACGATGGAAAAACTGTTGTACATATATCGTATTTTATGCTTCTGGCGTTGACTTCTTAGGCCCTAACTATTCGATCTGGTGGAGCAACGCCCTAGAGTGAAGCCTAGGTTGCCCGGAACGTAGAAATGCCCATAACTTTCACACTGGTTGCAATTATCCCTTTTATACGATGGGAAAGCTGTTGTATTTTTATTGTTCTTAATGCTTCTGGCGTTAACTTCTCGTGCCCTAACTATTCGATCTGCTGGAGCAACGCCCTAGAGTGAAGCCTAGGTTGCCAGGAACGTAGAAATGACCATTACTTTCACACTGTTTGCAATTATTCATTTTATACGATGGAAAAGCTGTTGTATTTTTATTGTACTTTATGCTTCTGGCGTTAACTTCTCGTGCCCTAACTATTCGATCTGCTGGAGCAACGCCCTAGAGTGAAGCCTAGGTTGCCAGGAACGTAGAAATGACCATTACTTTCACACTGTTTGCAATTATTCATTTTATACGATGGAAAAGCTGTTGTATTTATATTGTATTTTATGCTTCTGGCGATGACTTCTAAGGCCCTAGCTATTCGATTTGGCCGAGCAACGCCCTACAGTGAAGCCTAGGTTGCCCGGAACGTAAAAATGACCATTACTTCCACACTGTTTGCAATTATTCATTTTATACGATGGAAAAACTGTGGTATTTTTATTGTATTTTATGCTTCAGGCGTTGATCTCTAAGGCCGTAGCTATTCGATGTGGTGGTGCAACGCCCTAGAGTGAAGCCTAGGTTGCCCGGAACGTAGAAATGGCCATTACTTTCACACTGGTTGCAATTATTCGTTTTATACGATGGAAAAACTGTTGTACTTATATTGTATTTTATGCTTCTGGCGTTGACTTCTAAGTCCCTAGCTATTCGATCTGGTGGCACAACGCCCTAGAGTGATGCCTAGGTTGCCCGGGACGTAGAAATGACCATTACTTTCACACTGTTTGCAATTATTCATTTTATATGATGGAAAAACTGTTGTACTTATATTGTATTTTATGCTTCTGGCGTTGACTTCTAAGTCCCTAGCTATTCGATCTGGTGGAGCAACGCCCTAGAGTGAGGCCTAGGTTGCCTGGAATGTAGAAATGACCTGTACTTTCACACTGGTAGCAATTATTCGTTTTATACAATGGAAAAACTGTTCTATTTATTTTGTCTTTTATGCTTCGGGCGTTGACTTCTAAGGCCCTAGCTATTCGATCCGGCGGAGCAACGCCCTAGAGTGAAGCCTAGGTTGCCCGGAACGTAGAAATGACCATTACTTTCACACTGTTTGCAATTACTCCAGTTATACGATGGAAAATCTGTTGTATTTATATTGTATTTTATGCTTCTTGCGTTCACTACTTAGGCCCTATCTATTCGACCTGATGGAGCACCGCCGTAGAGTGAAGCAGAGGTTCCCTGGAACGTAGAAATGACCACTACCTTCACACTGGTTGCAATTATTCGTTTTATACGATGGAAAAACTGTTGTACATATATCGTATTTTATGCTTCTGGCGTTGACTTCTTAGGCCCTAACTATTCGATCTGGTGGAGCAACGCCCTAGAGTGAAGCCTAGGTTGCCCGGAACGTAGAAATGCCCATAACTTTCACACTGGTTGCAATTATTCATTTTATACGATGGAAAAGCTGTTGTATTTATATTGTATTTTATGCTTCTGGCGTTGACTTCTAAGGCCCTAGCTATTGGATCTGGCGGAGCAGCGCCCTAGAGTGCAGCCTGGGTTGCCCGGAACGTAGAAATGACCATAACTATCACACTGGTTGCAATTATTCGTTTTATACAATGGAAAAACTGTTCTATTTATATTGTATTTCATGCATCTGGCATTCACTTCTAAGGCCCTAACTATTCGATGCGGTGGTGCAACGCCCTAGAGCGAAACCTAGGTTGCCCGTAACGTGGAAATGACAATTACTTTCACACTGGTTGCTATTATTCCTGTTATACGATGAACAAACTGTTGGATTTTTATTGTACTTTATGCTTCTGGCGTTGACTTCTAAGGCCCTAGATATTCGTTCTGGTGGAGCTGCGCCCTAGAGTGAAGCATAGGTTGCCCGACACGTAGAAATGACCATTACTTTCACACCGTTTGCAATTATTCATGCTATACCAAGGAACACCTGTTGTATTTATACTGTATTTCAGGCATCTGGCGCTGACTTCTTAGGCCCTAACTATTCGATCTGGTGGAGCAACGCCCTAGAGTGAAGCCTAGATTGCCCGGAACGCAGAAATGACCATAACTTTCACACTGGTTGCAATTATTCGTTCTATACAATGGAAAAACTGTTGTATTTATTTTGTATTTTATGCTTCGGGCGTCGACTTCTAAGGCCCTAACTATTCGATCTGGTGGCACAACGCCCTAGGGTGAAGCCTAGGTTGCCCGGGACGTAGAAATGACCATAACTTGCATACTGGTGGCAATTATTCGTGTTATAGGATGGAAAAACTGTTGTAATTATATCGTATTTTATGCTTCAGGCGTTGACTTTTTAGGCCCTAACTATTCGATCTGGTGGCACAACGCCCTAGAGTGATGCCTAGGTTGCCCGGGACGTAGAAATGACCATTACTTTCACACTGGTTGCAATTATTCCTGTTATACGATGGAAAAACTGTTGTATTTATGTTATATTTTATGCTTCAGGCGTTGACTTCTAAGGCCGTAGCTATTCGATGTGGTGGAGCAACGCCCCAGAGTGAAGCCTAGGTTGCCCGGAACGTAGGAATGACCACTACTTTCACACTGTTTGCAATTATTCATTTTATACGATGGAAAAACTGTTGTACTTATATTGTATTTTATGCTTCTGGCGTTGACTTCTAAGTCCCTAGCTATTCGATCTGGTGGAGCTACGCCCTACAGTGAAGCCTAGGTTGCCCGGAACGTAGAAATGACCATTACTTCCACACTGTTTGCAATTATTCATTTTATACGATGGAAAAACTGTGGTATTTTTATTGTATTTTATGCTTCAGGCGTTGATCTCTAAGGCCGTAGCTATTCGCTGTGGTGGTGCAACGCCCTAGAGTGAAGCCTAGGTTGCCCGGAACGTAGAAATGGCCATTACTTTCACATTGGTTGCAATTATTCGTTTTATACGATGGAAAAACTGTTGTACATATATCGTATTTTATGATTCGGGCGTTGACTTCTTAGGCCCTAACTATTCCATCTGCTGGACCAACGCCCCAGAGTGAAGCCTAGGTTGCCCGGAACGTAGGAATGACCATTACTTTCACACTGGTTGCTATTATTCCTGTTATACGATGAACAAACTGTTGGATTTTTATTGTACTTTATGCTTCTGGCGTTGACTTCTAAGGCCCTAGATATTCGTTCTGGTGGAGCTGCGCCCTAGAGTGAAGCATAGGTTGCCCGACACGTAGAAATGACCATTACTTTCACACTGTTTGCAATTATTCATGCTATACCAAGGAAAACCTGTTGTATTTATACTGTATTTCAGGCATCTGGCGTTGACTTCTTAGGCCCTAACTATTCGATCTGGTGGAGCAACGCCCTAGAGTGAAGCCTAGATTGCCCGGAACGCAGAAATGACCATAACTTTCACACTGGTTGCAATTATTCGTTCTATACAATGGAAAAACTGTTGTATTTATTTTGTATTTTATGCTTCGGGCGTTGACTTCTAAGGCCCTAACTATTCGATCTGGTGGCACAACGCCCTAGAGTGATGCCTAGGTTGCCCGGGACGTAGAAATGACCATTACTTTCACACTGGTTGCAATTATTCCTGTTATACGATGGAAAAACTGTTGTATTTATGTTATATTTTATGCTTCAGGCGTTGACTTCTAAGGCCGTAGCTATTCGATGTGGTGGAGCAACGCCCCAGAGTGAAGCCTAGGTTGCCCGGAAGGTAGGAATGACCATTACTTTCACACTGTTTGCAATCATTCATTTTATACGATGGAAAAACTGTTGTACTTATATTGTATTTTATGCTTCTGGCGTTGACTTCTAAGTCCCTAGCTATTCGATCTGGTGGAGCAACGCCCTAGAGTGAGGCCTAGGTTGCCTGGAATGTAGGAATGACCTGTACTTTCACACTGGTTGCAATTATTCGTTTTATACAATGAAAAAGCTGTTCTATTTATTTTGTCTTTTATGTTTCGGGCGTTGACTTCTAAGGCCCTAGCTATTCGATCTGGCGCAGCAACGCCCTATAGTGAAGCCTAGGTTGCCCGGAACGTAGAAATGACCATTACTTTCACACTGTTTGCAATTATTCATTTTATACGATGGAAAAGCTGTTGTATTTATATTGTATTTTATGCTTCTGGCGTTGACTTCTAAGGCCCTAGCTATTCGATCTGGCGGAGCAGCGCCCTAGAGTGCAGCCTGGGTTGCCCGGAACGTAGAAATGACCATAACTATCACACTGGTTACAATTATTCGTTTTATACAATGGAAAAACTGTTCTATTTATATTGTATTTCATGCATCTGGCATTCACTTCTAAGGCCCTAACTATTCGATGCGGTGGTGCAACGCCCTAGAGCGAAACCTAGGTTGCCCGTAACGTGGAAATGACAATTACTTTCACACTGGTTGCTATTATTCCTGTTATACGATGAACAAACTGTTGGATTTTTATTGTACTTTATGCTTCTGGCGTTGACTTCTAAGGCCCTAGATATTCGTTCTGGTGGAGCTGCGCCCTAGAGTGAAGCATAGGTTGCCCGACACGTAGAAATGACCATTACTTTCACACTGTTTGCAATTATTCATGCTATACCAAGGAAAACCTGTTGTATTTATACTGTGTTTCAGGCATCTGGCGTTGACTTCTTAGGCCCTAACTATTCGATCTGGTGGAGCAACGCCCTAGAGTGAAGCCTAGATTGCCCGGAACGCAGAAATGACCATAACTTTCACACTGGTTGCAATTATTGGTTCTATACAATGGAAAAACTGTTGTATTTATTTTGTATTTTATGCTTCGGGCGTTGACTTCTAAGGCCCTAACTGTTCGATCTGGTGGCACAACGCCCTAGGGTGAAGCCTAGGTTGCCCGGAACGTAGAAATGACCATAACTTGCATACTGGTGGCAATTATTCGTGTTATAGGATGGAAAAACTGTTGTATTTATATCGTATTTTATGCTTCAGGCGTTGACTTTTTAGGCCCTAACTATTCGATCTGGTGGCACAACGCCCTAGAGTGATGCCTAGGTTGCCCTGGACGTAGAAATGACCATTACTTTCACACTGGTTGCAATTATTCCTGTTATACGATGGAAAAACTGTTGTATTTATGTTATATTTTATGCTTCAGGCGTTAACTTCTTAGGCCCTAACTATTCGATCTGGTGGAGCAACGCCCTAGAGTGAAGCCTAGATGACCCGGAAGGTAGAAATGACCATAACTTTCACACTGGTTGCAATTATTCGTTCTATACAATGGAAAAACTGTTCCATTTATTTTGTATTTTATGCTTCGGGCGCTGACTTCTAAGGCCCTAACTATTTGATCTGGTGGAGTACCGTCCTAGAGTGAAGCCTAGGTTGCCCGGAACATAGACAGGACCATCACCTTCACTCTGGTTACAATTATTCCTGTAATACGATGGAAAAGCTGTTGTATTTTTATTGTATTTTATGCTTCTGGCGTGGAATCCTTCGGCCCTACCTATTCGATCTGGTGGAGCAACGGCCTAGCGTGAAGCCTAGGTTGCCCAGAACGTAGAAATGACCATAAGTTTCATACTGGTTGCAATTATTCGTTTTATACAATGGAAAGACTGTTGTATTTATATTGTGTTTTATGCTTCAGGCGTTGACTTCTTAGGCCCTAACTATTCGATCTGGTGGAACAACACCCTAGAGTGAAGCCTAGGTTACCCGGAACGTAGAAATGACCATTACCTTCACGCTTGTTGCAATTATTCCTGTTATACGATGGAAAAACCTCTGTATTTATATTGTATTTTATGCTTCCGGCGTTGGCTTCTAAAGCTCTAACTCTTCGATCGCGTGGAGCAGTGCCTCAGAATTAAGTCTAGGATGCCCGGAACGTAGAAATGGCCGTTGCTTTCACACTGGTTGCATTTAGTCTTGTTATACGATATAAAAGCTGTTGTATTTATATTGTATTTTATGCTTCTGGCGATGGCTTCTTAGGCCATAACTATCCGATGTGATGGAGCAACGCCCTGGAGTGATGCCTAGGTTGCCCGGAACGTAGAAGTGACCATTACTTTCACACTGGTTGGAATTATTCTTTTTATAAAATGGAAAAACTGTATTGTCTATTTTGTATTTTATGCTACTGGCGTTGACTTCTTAGGCCCTAACTATTGGATCTGGTTGGCCAACGCTCTAGGGTGAAGCGTGGGTTTTCAGGATCGTAGAAATGACCAACACTTTCATACTGTTTGCAATTATTCATATTATACAGTGGAAAAACTGTTGTATTTATATTGCATTTTATGCTTCTCGCATTGACTTCTAAGGCCCTATCTATTCGATGTGGTGGAGCAACGTCCTAGAGTGAAGCCTAGGTTACCCGGAACGTAGAAATGACCATATCTTTCACACTGGTTGCAATTATTCCTGTTATAAGGTAGAAAAACTGTTGTATTTATATTGTATCTTATGCTTGTGGCGTTGACTTCTAAGGTCCTAGCTATTCCATCTGGTGGAGCAACGCCCTAGAGTGAAGCCTAGGGTGCCCGGAACGTAGAAATGACCATAACTTTCACACTGTTTGCAATTATTCGTTTTATACAATGGAAAAACTGTTGCGTTAATTTTGTATTTGGTCCTCCTGGCGTTGACTTCTTGGGCCCTAACTATTGGATCTGGTGGACCAACGCCCTAGAGTGAAGCCTCGGTTGCCCGGAACGTGGAAATGACCGTCACTTTGGCACTGGTTGCAATTATTCCCGTTATACGCTGGAAAAACTGTTGTATTTTTACTGTATTTTATATTTCGGGCGTCGACTTCTAAGGCCCTATCTATTCGATCTGGTGGAGTAACGCCCTAGAGCGAAGCCTAGGTTGCCCGGAATGTAGAATTGACCACTATCTTCACACTGGTTGAAAAAATTCCTGTTATACGATGGAAAAACTGTTGTACATATATTATATTTTATGCTTCAGGCGTTGACTTCTAAGGGCGTAGCTATTCGATGTGGTGGAGAAACGCCCTAGAGTGAAGCCTAGGTTGCCCGGAAAGTAGAAATGACCATTACCTCCACACTGTTTGCAATTATTCATTTTATACGATGGCAAAACTGTTGTATATATATCGTATTTTATGCCTCTGGCGTTAACTCCTAAGGCCGTAGCTATTCGATGTGGTGGAGCAACGCCCTAGAGTGAAGCCTAGGTTGCCTGGAGCGTAGAAATGACCATGTCTTTCACACTGGTTGCAATTATTCCTGTTATACGATGGAAAAACTGTTGTACTTATATAATATTTTATGCTTCAGGCGTTGACTTCTAAGGGCGTAGCTATTCGATGTGGTGGAGAAACGCCCTAGAGTGAAGCCTAGGTTGCCCGGAACATAGAAATGTCCATTACCTTCACACTGGTAGCAAGTATTCCTGTTATACAATGGAAAGGCTGTTGTATTTTTATTGTATTTTATGCTTCAGGAGTTGACTTCTAATGCGCTAGCTATTAGATCTGGGGGAACAACGCCCCCGAGTGAAGCTTAGATTTCCCGGAACGTAGAAGAGACCATTACTTTCACACTGGTTGCAATTTTTCCTGTTATACACTGGAAAAACTTCTGTATCTATATTGTATTTTATGCTTCCGGCGTTGACTTCTAAGGCCCTATCTCTTCGGTCCGGTGGAGCAATGCCTCAGAGTTAAGTCAAGGATGCCCGGAACGTAGAAATGGCCATTACTTTCACACTGGTTGCAATTATTCCTGTTATACGACGGAAAAGCTGTTGTATTTATATTGTATTTTATGGTTCTGGCGTTGACTTCTTAGGACCTAACTATTCAATCTGATGGAGCAACGCCCTAGAGTGAAGCCTAGGTTGCCCGGAACGTGGTAATGGCCATTACATTCACACTGGTTGCAATTATTCCTATTATACGATGGAAAGGCTGTGGTATTTTAATTGTATTTTATGCTTCTGGCGTTGACTTCTTAGGCTCTAGCTATTTGATCTGGTGGAGCAACGCCCTAGAGTGAAGCCTAGGTTGCCCGGAACGTGGAAATGACCATAGCTTTCACACTGTTTGAAATTATTCCTGTTATACAAGGGAAAAACTGTTGTATTTATATTGTGTTTTATGCTTCTGGCATTGACTTCTAAGGCCCTAACTATTCGATGTGGTGGAGCAACGCCCTAGAGTGAAGCCTAGGTTGCCCGGAACGTAGAAATGACCATAGCTTTCACACTGGATGCAATTATTCCTGCTATACAAGGGAAAAACTGTTGTATTTATATTGTATTTTACGCTTCTGGCGTCGACTTCTTAGGGCCTAACTATTAGATCTGGTGGAGCAACGCCCTAGTGTGAAGCCGAGGTTGCGCGAAATGTGGAAATGACCATTACCTTCACACTGTTTGTTATTATTCGTTTTATACGATGGAAAAAGTGTTGTATTTATTTTGTATTTCATGCTTCTGGCGTTGACTTCTTATGCCCTAACTATTCGATCTGCTGGAACAACGCCATAGAGTGAAGCATATGTTGCCCGGAACGTAGAAGTGACCATCACTTTCACACTGGTTGCATTTATTCCTGTTATACGATAGAAAGGCTGTTGTATTTATTTTGTATTTTATGCTTCTGGCGTTGACTTCTAAGGTCCTAGCTATCGAATCGCGTGAGGCAACGTCCAAGAGTGAAGCCTATGTTGCCCGAAACGTAGAAATGACCACTACTTTCATACTGGCTGCAATTATTCATTTTATACGATGGAAAAACTGTTGTATTTATTTTGTATTTTATGCTTCTGGCGTTGACTTGTTAGGCCCTAACAATTCGAACTGGTGGAGCAGCGCCCTAGAGAGAGGCCTAGGTTGCCCGGAACGTAGAAATGACCATTACTTCCTCACTGTTTGCAATTATTCATTTTATACAAAGGAAGAACTGTTGTATTTTTATTGTATTTTATGCTTCTGGCATTGACTTCTAAGGCCCTAACTATTCGATGTGGAGGAGCAACGCCATAGAGCGTAAACTAGGCTGCTCGGAACGTAGAAATGACCATTTCTTTCACACTGGTTGCAATTATTCCTGTTATACGATGGACAAACTGTTTGATTTTTATAGTACTTTATGCTTCTGGCTTGACTTCTAAGGTCCTATGTATTCGATCTGGTGGAGCAATGCCTCAGTGTTAAGTCTAGGATAAACGGAACGTAGAAATGGCCGTTACTTTCACACTGGTTGCAATTATTCATTTTATACGATGGAAAAGCTGTTGTACATATATCGTATTTTATGCTTCTAGCGTTGACTTCTTAGGCCCTAACTATTCGATCTGGTGGAGCAACGCCCTAGAGTGAAGCCTAGGTTGCCCGGAACGTAGAAATGACCATAACTTTCACACTGGTTGCAATTATCCGTCTTATGCAATGGAAAAACTGTTGTATGTTTATTGTATTTTATGCTTCGGTCTTTGACTTCTATGCCCTACCTACTCGATCTGGTGGAGCAACGCCCTAGAGTCAAGCCTAGGTTGCCCGGAACGTAGATATAATTATAACTTTCACTCTGGGTGCAATCATTCATTTTATACGATGGAAGGACTGTTGTATGTATTTTGTATTTTATGCTTCTGGCGTTGACTTCTAAGGACCTTGCTCTTCGATCTGGTGCAGCAATGCCTCAGAGTTAAGTCTAGGATGCCCGAAACGTAGAAATGGCCATTACTTTCACACTGGCTGCAATTATTCCTGTTATACGGTGGAAAAGCTCTTGTATTTATATTGTATTTTATGCTTCGGGCGTTGACTTGTTAGTACCTAACTATTCAATCTGGTGGGGCAACGCCCTAGAGTGAAGCCTAGGTTGCCCGGAACGTAGAAATGTCCATAACTTTCACACTGGCTGCAATTCTTCGTTTTATACGATGGAAAGGCTGTTGTATTTATTTTGTATGTTATGCTTCTGGCGTTGACTTCTTAGGACCTAACTATTCAGTGTGGTGGAGCAACGCCCTAGAGTGAAGGCTAGGTAGCCCGGAACGCGGTAATGACCATTACCTTCACACTGGTTGCAATTATTCCTACTATACGATGGAAAGGCTGTTGTATTTTTATTGTATCTTATGCTTCTGGCGTTGACTTCTTTGGACCTAACTATCCGATCTGGTGTAGCAACGCCCTAGAGTGAAGCCTAGGTTGCCTGGAGTGTACAAATGACCATAACTTTCACATTGGTTGCAATTATTCGCTTTATACGATGGTAAAGCTGTTGTATTTATATTGTATTTTATGCTTCTGGCGTTGACTTCTTAGGCCCTAACTTTTCGATCTTGTGGACCAACGCCCTAGAGTGAATCCTAGCTTGCCCGGAACGTAGAAATGACCATCACTTTCACACTGGGTGCGATTATTCCTGCTATACGATGGAAAAACTGTTGCATCTTTATTGTATTTTATGCTGCGGGCGTTGACTTCTATGGCCCTACCTATTCGATCTGGAGGAGCAACGCCATAGAGTCAAGCATTGGTTGCCCGGAACGTAGAAATGACCATAACTTTCACAGAGGTTGCTGTTATTCGTTTTATACGATGGAAAGGCTGTTGTAGTTATTTTGTATTTTATGCTTCTGGCTTTGACTTCTAAGGCCCTAGCTCTTCGATCTGGTGGAGCAATGCCTCAGAGTTAAGTCTAGGATTCCCGGAACGTAGAAATGGGCATTACTTTCACACTGGCTGCAATTATTCCTGTTATACGATGGAAAAGCTGTTGTATTTATATTGTATTGTATGCTTCTCGCGTTGACTTCTTAGGACCGAACTATTCGATCTGGTGGAGCAACGCACTAGAGTGAAGCCGAGGTTGCCCGGAACATAGAAATGTCCATTACCTTCACACTGGTAGCAAGTATTCCTGTTATACAATGGAAAGGCTGTTGTATTTTTATTGTATTTTATGCTTCAGGAGTTGACTTCTAATGCGCTAGCTATTAGATCTGGGGGAACAACGCCCCCGAGTGAAGCTTAGATTTCCCGGAACGTAGAAGAGACCATTACTTTCACACTGGTTGCAATTTTTCCTGTTATACACTGGAAAAACTTCTGTATCTATATTGTATTTTATGCTTCCGGCGTTGACTTCTAAGGCCCTATCTCTTCGGTCCGGTGGAGCAATGCCTCAGAGTTAAGTCAAGGATGCCCGGAACGTAGAAATGGCCATTACTTTCACACTGGTTGCAATTATTCCTGTTATACGACGGAAAAGCTGTTGTATTTATATTGTATTTTATGGTTCTGGCGTTGACTTCTTAGGACCTAACTATTCAATCTGATGGAGCAACGCCCTAGAGTGAAGCCTAGGTTGCCCGGAACGTGGTAATGGCCATTACATTCACACTGGTTGCAATTATTCCTATTATACGATGGAAAGGCTGTGGTATTTTAATTGTATTTTATGCTTCTGGCGTTGACTTCTTAGGCTCTAGCTATTTGATCTGGTGGAGCAACGCCCTACTGTGAAGCCTAGGTTGCCCGGAACGTAGAAATGACCGTTACTTTCACAGTGTTTGCAATTACTCATTTTATACGACGGAAAAACTGTTGTATCTTTATTGTATTTTAGGCTTCGGGTGTTGACTTCTATGGCCCTACCTATTCGATCTGGTGGAGCAACGCTATAGAGTCAAGCATTGGTTGCCCGGAACGTAGAAATGACCATAACTTTCACACAGGTTGCTATTATTCGTTTTATACGATGGAAAGGCTGTTGTATTTATTTTGTATTACATGCTTTTGGGTTTGACTTCTAAGGGCCTAACTCTTAGATCTGGTGCAGCAATGCCTCAGAGTTAAGTCTAGGATTCGCGGAACGTATAAATGGGCATTACTTTCACACTGGCTGCAATTACTCTTGTTATATGATGGAAAAGCTGTTTTATATATATTGTATTGTATGCTTCTCGCGTTGACTTCTTAGGACCTAACTATTCGATGTGGTGCAGCAGCGCCCTAGAGTGAAGCCGAGGTTGCCCGGAACGTGGAAATGACCATAGCTTTCACACTGTTTGAAATTATTCCTGTTATACAAGGGAAAAACTGTTGTATTTATATTGTGTTTTATGCTTCTGGCATTGACTTCTAAGGCCCTAACTATTCGATGTGGCGGAGCAACGCCCTAGAGTGAAGCCTAGGTTGCCCGGAACGTAGAAATGACCATAGCTTTCACACTGGATGCAATTATTCCTTTTATACAAGGGAAAAACTGTTGTATTTATATTGTATTTTATGCTTCTGGCGTCGACTTCTCACGCCCCAACTATTCGATCTGGTGGAACAACGCCCTAGAGTGAAGCCTAGGTTGCCCGTTACGTGGAAATGACCATAGCTTTCACACTGTTTGAAATTATTCCTGTTATACAAGGGAAAAACTGTTGTATTTATATTGTATTTTATGCTTCTGGCGTTGGCTTCTTAGGCCCTAACTATTCGATCTGGTGGAGCAACGCCCTAGTGTGAAGCCGAGGTTGCCCGGAATGTGGAAATGACTATTACCTTCACCCTGCTTGCGATTTTTTATTTTATACGATCGTAAAACTGTTGTACTCATGTTGTATTTTACTCTTCTGGCGTTGAATATTAAGTCCCTAGCTATTCGATCTGGTGGAGCAGCTCCCTAGAGTGAAGCCTAGGCTACCCGGAACGTAGACATGTCCAGTACTTTCAAACTGGTTGCAGTTATTCCTGTTACACAATCGAAAAACTGTTGCATTTTTACTGTATTTTATGCTTCTGGCGTTGTATTCAAAGTCCCTAACTATTGGATCTGGTGGACCAACGCCCTAGAGTGAAGCCTAGGTTGCCCGGAACGTAGAAATGACCATATCTTTCAGACTGGTTGCAATTATTCCTGTTATACGATGAAAAAAATGTTGTATTTATATTGTATTTTATGCTTCTGGCGTAGACTTCTTAGGCCCTAACTATTCGAACTGGTGGAGCAACGCCCTAGAGAGAAGCCTAGATTGCCCGGAACGTTGAAATGAACATTACCTTCAGGCTTGTTACAATTATTCCTGTTATACGATGAAAAAACTGTTGTATTTTTATTGTCTTTTATGCTTCAGGCGTTGACTTCTAAGGCCCTAACTTTTCGATGTGGTGGAGCAACGCCCTAGAGTGAAGCCTAGGTTGCCCGGAACGTGGAAATGACCATAGCTTTAACACTGTTTGAAATTATTCCTGTTATACAAGGGAAAAATTTTTGTATTTATATTGTGTTTTATGCTTCTGGCATTGACTTCTAAGGCCCTAACTATTCGATGTGGTGGAGCAACGCCCTAGAGTGAAGCCTAGGTTGCCCGGAACGTAGAAAAAACCATAACATTCACACAGGGTAACAATTATTCGTTTTATACGATGGAAAGGGTGATGTATTTATTTTGTATTTTCTGCGTCTGGCTTTGACTTCTGAGGCCGCAACTATTCGATCTGGTGGAGCAACGCCCCAGACTGGAGCCTAGTTCGCCCGAAACGTAGAAATGACCACTACTTTCACTCTGGTTGCAATTATACATGCTATACGATGGACAACCTGTTGGACTTTGATTGTACTTTATACTTCTGGCGTTGACTTCTAAGGCCCTATGTATTGGATCAGGTGCAGCAATGCCTCAGAGTTGATTCTAGGACGCCAGGAACGTAGAAATGACCGTTACCTTCACGCTTGTTTCAATTATTCCTGTTATACGATGGACAAACTGTTGGACTTTGATTGTGCTTTATACTTCTGGCGTTGACTTCTAAGGCCCTATGTATTCGATCTGGTGGAGCAATGCCACAGAGTTAAGTCTAGGATGCCCGCAACGTAGAAATGGCTATTACTTTCACACTGGTTGCAATTATTCGTTTTATACGATGGAAAAACTGCTGTACATATATCGTATTTTATGCTTCTGGCGTTGATTTCTTAGGCCCTAACGATTCGATCTGGTGGAGCACCGCCCTAGAGTGAAGCGTAGGTTGCCCGGAACGTAGAAATGTTCATCACATTCACACTGGTTGCAATTATTCATGTTATACGATGGAGTAACTGTTGTACGTATATCGTATTTTATGCTTCTGGCGTTGACTTCTTAGGCCCTAACTATTCTATCTGGTGCAGCAACGCCCTAGGGTGAAGCCTAGGTTGCCCGTAACGTAGAAATGACCATAACATTCATACTGGTTGCAATTATTCGTTTCATACGATGGAAAAACTGTTGTATTTATATTGTATTTTACACTTCAGGCGTTGATATCTTAGGCCCTAACTATTCGCTCTGGTGGGACAACGCGCTAGAGTGATGCCTAGGATGCCCGGATCGTAGAAATGACCATTACTTCCTCACTGTTTGCAATTATTCATTTTATACAATGGAAAAACTGTTGTATTTATATTGTTTTTTATAGTTATGGCGTTGACTTCTGAGGCCTTAGCTATTCGATGTTGTTGAGCAATGCCCTAGAGTGAAGCCTAGGGTGCCGGCAACGTAATAATGACCATATTTTTCACACTGTTTGCAATTACTCCTGTTATACGATTCAAAAACTGTTGTGTTTATATTGTATTTTATGCTGCTGGCGTAGGCTTCTTAGGCCCTATCTATTCGATCTGGGGGAACCACACCCTAGACTGAAGCCTAGGTTGCCCGGAACGTAGAAATGACCATCACTTTCACACTGGTTGCAATTATTCCTGTTATACGATGGAAAAAGTGTTGTATTTATGTTGTGTTTTATGCTTCTGCTGTAGACTTCTTAGGCCCTAGCTATTCGATCTGGATGAACAACGCCCTAGAGTGAAGCCTAGGTTGCCCGGAACGTAGAAATGTTCATCACATTCACACTGGTTGCAATTATTCATGTTATACGATGGAGTAACTGTTGTACGTATATCGTATTTTATGCTTCTGGCGTTGACTTCTTAGGCCCTAACTATTCTATCTGGTGCAGCAACGCCCTAGGGTGAAGCCTAGGTTGCCCGGAACGTAGAAATGACCATCACTTTCACACTGGTTGCAATTATTCCTGTTATACGATGGAAAAAGTGTTGTATTTATATTGTATTCGATGCTTCTGGCGTTGACTTCTAAGGCCGCAGCTATTCGATGTGGTGGAGCAACGCCCTAGAGTGAAGCCTAGGTTGCCCGGAACGTAGAAATGACCATACCTTTCACACTGGTTGCAATTATTCCTGTTATACAAGGGAAAAACTGTTGTATTTATATTGTATTTTATGCTTCTGGCGTTGACTACCTGGGCCCCACCTATTTTATCTGGAGGAGCAACGCCCTAGAGTGAAGCCTAGGTTGCCCGGAGTGCAGAAATGACCATAACTTTCACACTGGTGGCAATTATTCCTGTTATACGATGGACAAACTGTTGGATTTTTAATGTACTTTATGCTTCTGGCGTTGACTTCTAAGGCCCTATGTATTCGATCTGGTGGAGCAATGCCTCAGTGTTAAGTCTAGGATGCCCGGAACGTAGAAATCGCCGTTACTTTCACACTGGTTGCAATTACTCATTTTATACGATGGAAAAACTGTTGTACATATATCGTATTTTATGCTTCTGGCATTGACTTCTTAGGCCCTAACTATTCGATCTGGTGGAGCAACGCCCTAGGGTGAAGCCTAGGTTTCCCGGAAAGTAGAAATGACCATAACTATCAGACTGGTTGCAATAATTCGCTTTATACGATGGAAAGACTGTTGTATTTATATTGTATTTTATAGTTATGGCGTTGTCTTCTAGGGCCGTAGCTATTCGATGTGGTGGAGCAACGCCCTCGAGTGAAGCCTAGGTTGCCCGGAAGGGAGAAATGACCCTAGCTTTCACACTGGTTGCAATTATTCCTGTTATACGATGGAAAAACTGTTGTATTTCTATTGTATTTTGTGCTTCTGGCGTTGACTTCTTAGGCGCTAGCTATTCGATCTGGTGGAGCAACGCCCTAGGGTGAAGCCTAGGTTGCCCGGAACTTAGAAATGACCATCACTTTCACACTGGTTGCAATTATTCCTGTTATACGATGAAAAAACTGTTGTATTTATGTTGTGTTTTATGCTTCTGTGTAGACTTCTTAGGCCCTAGCTATTCGATCTGGATGAACAACGCCCTAGAGTGAAGCCTAGGTTGCCCGGAACGTAGAAATGACCATCACTTTCACACTGGTTGCAATTATTCTTGTTATACGATGGAAAAACTGTTGTATTTATTTTGTATTTTATGACTCTGGCGCTGACTTCGAAGGCCGTAGCTATTCGATGTGGTGGAGCAACGCCCAAGAGTGAAGCCTAGGTTGCCCGGCACGTAGAAATAACCATTACTTCCACCCTGTTTGCAATTATTCTTTTTATACAATGGAAAAACGGTTGTATTTATATTGTGTTTTATGCTTCTGGCATTGACTTCTAAGGCCCCAACTATTCGATGTGGTGGAGCAACGCCATAGTGCGAAACCTAGGTTGCTCGGAACGTAGAAATGACCATTACTTTCACACTGGTTGCAATTGTTCATTTTATACGATGGAAAAACTGTTGTACATATATCGTATTTTATGCTTTTGGCGTTGACTTCTTAGGCCGTAGCTATTCGATGTGGTTGAGCAACGACCTAGAGTGAAGCCTAGGTTACCCGGAACGTAGAAATGACCAGTACATTCACACTGGTTGCAATTATTCCTGTTATGCGATGGAAAAACTGTTGTGTTTCTATTGTATTTTATGCTTCTGGCGTTGACTTCTTAGGCCCTAACTATTCGATCTGGTGGAGCAACGCCCTAGGGTGAAGCCTATGTTGCCCGGAACGTAGAAATGACCATAACTTTCATACTGGTTGCAATTATTCGTTTTATACCGTGGAAACACTGTTGTATGTATATTGTATTTTATGCGTCTGGAGTTGTTTTCTAAGACCCTAACTATTCGACCTGGTGGACCAACGCCCTGGAGTGAAGCCTAGGTTGCACGGAACGTAGAAATGCCCATTACTTTCACACTGGTTGTAATTATTCCTTTTATACGATGTAATAACTGTTGTATTTTTATTTTATTGTGTGCTTCTGGCGTTGACTTCTAAGGTCCTAGCTATTCGAGCTGGTGGAGCAACGCTCTAGAGTGAAGCCTAGGTTGCCCGGAACTTAGAAATGACCATCACCTTCACTCTGGTTGCAGTTATTCCTGTTATACGATGGAATTACTGTGGTATTTATATTGTATTTTATGCTTCTGGCGTAGGCTTCTTAGGCCCTAATTATTCGATCTGGGGGAACCACGCCCTAGACTGAAGCCTAGGTTGCCCGGAACGTAGAAATGACCATCACCTTCACACTGGTTGCATTTATTCCTGTTATACGATGGAAAAACTGTTGTATTTATGTTGTATTTTATGCTTCTGGTGTAGACTTCTTAGGCCCTAGCAATTCGATCTGGAGGAACAACGCCCTAGAGTGAAGCCTAGGCTGCTCGGAATGTAGAAATGACCATCACTTTCACAATGGCTGCAATTATTCTTGTTATACGATGGAAAAACTGTTGTATTTATTTTGTATTTTATGCCTCTGGCGTTGACTCATAAGGCCGTAGCTATTCGATGTGTTGGAGCAACGCCCTAGAGTGAAGCCTAGGTTACCCGGAACGTAGAAATGACCATGTCTTTCACAATGGCTGCAATTATTCTTGTTATACGATGGAAAAAATGTTGTATTTATTTTGTATTTTATGCCTCTGGCGTTGACTCCTAAGGCCGTAGCTATTCGATGTGTTGGAGCAACGCCCTAGAGTGAAGCCGAGGTTACCCGGAACGTAGAATTGACCATGTCTTTCACACTGGTTGCAATTATTCGTGTTATACGATGGAAAAACTGTTGTATTTATATTATATTTTATGCTTCAGACGTTGACTTCTAAGGCAGTAGCTATTCGATGTGGTGGACAAACGGCCTAGAGAGAAGCCTAGGTTGCCCGGAAAGTAGAAATGACCACTACCTCCACACTGTTTGCAATTATTCATTTTATGCAATGGAAAAACTGTTGTATTTATATTGTTCTTTATAGTTATGGCGTTGACTTCTAAGGCCGTAGCTATTCGATGTGGTGGAGCAATGCCCTAGAGTGAAGCCTAGGATGCCCGCAACGTAGAAATGACCATATCTTTCACACTGTTTGCAATTATTCCTGTTATACAAGGGAAAAACTGTTGCATTTATATTTTATTTGATGCTTCTGGCGTTGACTTCCTGGGCCCTAACTATTCTATCTGGAGGTGCAACGCCCTAGAGTGAAGCCTAGGTTGCCCGGAATGCAGAAATGACCATCACTTTCACACTGGTGGCAATTATTCCTGTTATACGATGGACAAACTGTTGGATTTTTAATGTACTTTATGCTTCTGGCGTTGACTTCTAAGGCCCTATGTATTCGAGCTAGTGGAGCAATGCCTCAGTGTTAAGTCTAGGATGCCCGGAACGTAGAAATGGCCGTTACTTTCACACTGGTTGCAATTACACATTTTATACGATGGAAAAACTGTTGTATTTATATTGTATTTTATGCTTCTGGCGTTGACTTCCTGGGCCCTAACTATTCGATCTGGTGGAGCAACGCCCTAGGGTGAAGCCTAGGTTGCCCGGAACGTAGAAATGACCATAACTTTCATACTGGTTGCAATTATTCGTTTTATACCGTGGAAAAACTATTGTATTTATATTGTATTTTATGCGTCTGGAGTTGTTTTCTAAGGCCCTATCTATTCGACCTGGTGGAAAAACGCCCTAGAGTGAAGCCTAGATTGCACGGAACGTAGAAATGCCCATTACTTTCACACTCGTTGTAATTATTCCTGTTATACGATGGAATAACTGTTGTATTTTTATTTTATTTTGTGCTTCTGGCTTGACTTCTAAGGCCCTAGCTATTCGATCTGGTGGAGCAACGCTCTAGAGTGAAGCCTAGGTTGCCCGGGACTTAGAAATGACCAACACCTTCACTCTGGTTGCAATTATTCCTGTTATACGATTGAAAAACTGTTGTATTTATATTGTATTTTATGCTTCTGGCGTTGACTTCTAAGGCCGCAGCTATCCGATGTGGTGGAGCAACGCCCTAGAGTGAAGCCTAGGTTGCCCGGAACGTAGGAATGACCATTAGTTTCACACTGTTTGCAATTATTCATTTTATACGACGGAAAAACTGTTGTATTTGTATTGTATTTTATGCTTCTGGCGTTGACTTCTTAGGCCCTAACTGTTCGATCTGGTAGAACAACGACCTAGAATGAAGCCAAGGTTGCCCGGAAAGTAGAAATGGCCATCACTTTGACTCTGGTTTCAATTATTCATGCTGTACGATGGAAAAACTGTTGTATTTTTATTGTATTTTATGCTTCTGGTGTTGACTTCTTAGGCCCTAAATATTCGATCCGGTGGAGCATCGCCCTAGAGTGAGGCCTAAGTTGCCCGGAACGTAGAAATGACCGTTACTTTCACAGTGTTTGCAATCATTAATTGTATACGATGGAAAAACTGTTGTATTTATATTGTATTTTATGCTTCTGGCGTTGACTTCTAAGGCCGTAGCTATTCGATCTGGTAGAACAACGCCATAGAGTGAAGCCTCAGTTGCCCGAGCAGTAGAAGTGACCATTACTTTCACACTGTTTGCAATTATTCATTTTATACGATAGAAAAACTGTTGTATTTATATTGTATTCTTTTATTCGGGCATTGACTTCTATGGCCCTACCTATTCGATCTGGTGGAGCAACGCCCTAGAGTCAAGCCTAGGTTGCACGGAACGTAGAAAAGATACATTATTTTCGCACTGATTGCAACTATTCATTTTATACGATGGAAGATCTGTCGCATTTATATTGTATTTTATGCTTCTGGCGTTGACTTCTAAGGACGTAGCTATTCGATCTGGTGGAACGACGACCTAGAATGAAGCCAAGGTTGCCCGGAACGTAGAAATGGCCATCACTTTCACACTGTTTGCAATTATTCGTTTTAGACGATGGAAAAGCTGTTGTATTTATATTGTATTTTATGCATCTGGCGTTGACTTCTTAGGCCCTAACTATCCGAGCCAGTGGAGCAACGCCCTAGAGTGAAGTCTAGATTGCCCGGAACGTAGAAATGACCATTACTTTCACACTGTTTGCAATTATTCATTTTATACGATGGAAATACTGTTGTATTTATATTGTATTTTATGCTTCTGGCGTTGACTTTTAAGGCCCTAACTATTCGATGTGGTGGCGCAACGCCCTAGTGTGAAGCCTAGGTTTCCCGGAACGCAGAAATGACCATTAGTTTCACACTGTTTGCAATTATTCATTTTATACGATGGAAAAACTGTTGTATTTATATTGTATTTTATGCTTCTGGCGTTGACTTCCTAGGCCCTAACTGTACGATCTGGTAGAACAACGACCTAGAATGAAGCCAAGGTTACCCGGAATTTAGAAATGGCCATCACTTTCACACTGGTTTCAATTATTCATGCTATACGATGGAAAAACTGTTGTATTTTTATTGTATTTTATGCTTCTGGCGTTGACTTCTTAGGCCCTAAATATTCGATCCGGTGGAGCAACGCCCTAGGGTGAAGCCTAGGTTGCCCGGAACGTAGAAATGACCATAACTTTCATACTGGTTGCAATTATTCGTTTTATACGATGGAAAAACTGTTGTATTTATATTGTATTTTATGCTTCTGGCGTTGACTTCTATGGCCGCAGCTATCCGATGTGGTGGAGCAACGCCCTAGAGTGAAGCCTAGGTTGCCCGGAACGTAGAAATGACCATACCTTTCACACTGGTTGCAATTATTCCTGTTATACAAGGGAAAAACTGTTGTATTTATATCTTATTTTATGCTTCTGGCGTTGACTTCCTGGGCCCTAACTATTCTATCTGGAGGAGCAACGCCCTAGAGTGAAGCCTAGGTTGCCCGGATTGCAGAAATGACCATCACTTTCACACTGGTGGCAATTACTCCTGTTATACGATGGACAAACTGTTGGATTTTTAATGTACTTTATGCTTCTGGCGTTGACTTCTATGGCACTATGTATTCGATCTGGTGGAGCAACGCCCTAGAGTGAAGCCTAGGTTTCCCGGAATGTAGAAATGACCATCACTCTCACACTGGTTGCAATTATTCTTGTTATACGATGGAAAAACTGTTGTATTTATTTTGTATTTTATGCTTCTGGCGTTGACTTCTTAGGCCCTAACTATTCGATTTGGTGGAGCAACGCCCTAGGGTGAAGCCTAGGTTGCCCGTAACGTTGAAATGACCATAACTTTCATACTGGTTGCAATTATTCGTTTTATACCGTGGAAAAACTGTTGTATTTATATTGTATTTTATAAGCCTGGAGTTGTTTTCTAAGGCCCTAACTATTCGGCCGGGTGGACCAACGCCCTAGAGTGAAGCCTAGGTTGCACGGAGCGTAGAAATGCCCATTACTTTCACACTGGTTGTAATTATTCCTGTTATACGATGGAATAACTCTTGTATTTTTATTTTATTTTGTGCTTCTGGCGTTGACTTCTAAGTTCCTAGCTATTCGATCTGGTGGAGCAACGCCATAGAGTGAAGCCCCAGTTGCCCGAGCAGTAGAAGTGACCATTACTTTCACACTGTTTGCAATTATTCATTTTATACGATAGAAAAACTGTTGTATTTATATTGTATTCTTTTATTCGGGCATTGACTTCTATGGCCCTACCTATTCGATCTGGTGGAGCAACGCCCGAGAGTCAAGCCTAGGTTGCCCGAAACTTAGAAATGACCATCACCTTCACTCTGGTTGCAATTATTCCCGTTATACGATGGAAAAACTGTGGTGTTTATATTGTATTTTATGCTTCTGGCGTAGGCTTCTTAGGCCCTAACTATTCGATCTGGGGGAACCATGCCCTAGACTGAAGCCTAGGTTGCCCGGAACGTAGAAATGACCATACCTTTCACACTGGTTGCAATTATTCCTGTTATACAAGGGAAAAACTGTTGTATTTATATTTTATTTTATGCTTCTGGCGTTGACCTCCTGGGCCCTAACTATTCTATCTGGAGGAGCAACGCCCTAGAGTGAAGCCTAGGTTGCCCGGAATGCAGAAATGACCATCACATTCACACTGGTGGCAATTACTCCTGTTATACGATGGACAAACTGTTGGATTTTTAATGTACTTTATGCTTCTGGCGTTGACTTCTATGGCACTATGTATTCGATCTGGTAGAGCAACGCCCTAGAGTGAAGCCTAGGTTGCCCGGAACGTAGAAATGACCATTAGTTTCACACTGTTTGCAATTATTCATTTTATACGATGGAAAAGCTGTTGTATTTGTATTGTATTTTATGCTTCTCGCGTTGACTTCTTAGGGCCTAACTGTTCGATCTGGTAGAACAACGACCTAGAATGAAGCCAAGGTTGCCCGGAAAGTAGAAATGGCCATCACTTTCACTCTGGTTTCAATTATTCATGCTGTACGATGGAAAAACTGTTGTATTTTTATTGTATTTTATGCTTCTGGTGTTGACTTCTTAGGCCCTAAATATTCGATCCGGTGGAGCATCGCCCTAGAGTGAGGCCTAAGTTGCCCGGAACGTAGAAATGACCGTTACTTTCACAATGTTTGCAATCATTAATTGTATACGATGGAAAAACTGTTGTATTTATATTGTATTTTATGCTTCTGGCGTTGACTTCTAAGGCCGTAGCTATTCGATCTGGTAGAACAACGCCATAGAGTGAAGCCTCAGTTGCCCGAGCAGTAGAAGTGACCATAACTATCAGACTGGTTGCAATTATTCGTTTTATACGATGGAAAGACTGTTGTATTTATATTGTATTTCATAGTTATGGCGTTGCCTTCTAGGGCCGTAGCTATTCGATGTAGTGGAGCAACGCCCTCGAGTGAAGCCTAAGTTGCCCGGAACGTAGAAATGACCATAGCTTTCACACTGGTTGCAATGATTCCTGTTATACGATGGAAAAACTGTTGTATTTCTATTGTATTTTATGCTTCTGGCGTTGACTTCTTAGGCCCTAACTATTCGATCTGGTGGAGCAACGCCCTAGGGTGAAGCCTAGGTTGCCCGGAACGTAGAAATGACCATAACTTTCATACTGGTTGCAATTATTCGTTTTATACGATGGAAAAACTGTTGTATTTATATTGTATTTTATTCCTCTGCCATTGACCTTTAAGGCCCTAACTATTCGATGTGGCGGCGCAACGCCCTAGAGTGAAGCCTAGGTTGCCCGGAACGTAGAAATGACCATTAGTTTCACACTGTTTGCAATTATTCATTTTATACGGTAGAAAAACTGTTGTATTTGTATTGTATTTTATGCTTCTGGCGTTGACTTCTTAGGCCCTAACTGTTCGATCTGGTAGAACAACGACCTAGAATGAAGCCAAGGTTGCCCGGAAAGTAGAAATGGCCATCACTTTCACTCTGGTTTCAATTATTCATGCTGTACGATGGAAAAACTGTTGTATTTTTATTGTACTTTATGCTTCTGGTGTTGACTTCTTAGGCCCTAAATATTCGATCCGGTATAGCATCGCCCTAGAGTGAGGCCTAAGTTGCCCGGAACGTAGAAATGACAGTTATTTTCACAATGTTTGCAATCATTAATTGTATACGATGGAAAAACTGTTGTATTTATATTGTATTTTATGATTCTGGCGTTGACTTCTAAGGCTGTAGCTATTCGATCTGGTAGAACAACGCCATAGAGTGAAGCCTCAGTTGCCCGAGCAGTAGAAGTGACCATTACTTTCACACTGTTTGCAATTATTCATTTTATACGATAGAAAAACTGTTGTATTTATATTGTATTCTTTTATTCGGGCATTGACTTCTATGGCCCTACCTATTCGATCTGGTGGAGCAACGCCCCAGAGTCAAGCCTAGGTTGCACGGAACGTAGAAAAGATACATTATTTTCGCACTGATTGCAACTATTCATTTTATACGATGGAAGATCTGTCGCATTTATATTGTATTTTATGCTTCTGGCGTTGACTTCTAAGGACGTAGCTATTCGATCTGGTGGAACGACGACCTAGAATGAAGCCAAGGTTGCCCGGAACGTAGAAATGGCCATCACTTTCACACTGTTTGCAATTATTCGTTTTAGACGATGGAAAAGCTGTTGTATTTATATTGTATTTTATGCATCTGGCGTTGACTTCTTAGGCCCTAACTATCCGAGCCAGTGGAGCAACGCCCTAGAGTGAAGTCTAGATTGCCCGGAACGTAGAAATGACCATTACTTTCACACTGTTTGCAATTATTCATTTTATACGATGGAAATACTGTTGTATTTATATTGTATTTTATGCTTCTGGCGTTGACTTTTAAGGCCCTAACTATTCGATGTGGTGGCGCAACGCCCTAGTGTGAAGCCTAGGTTTCCCGGAACGCAGAAATGACCATTAGTTTCACACTGTTTGCAATTATTCATTTTATACGATGGAAAAACTGTTGTATTTATATTGTATTTTATGCTTCTGGCGTTGACTTCCTAGGCCCTAACTGTACGATCTGGTAGAACAACGACCTAGAATGAAGCCAAGGTTGCCCGGAAAGTAGAAATGGCCATCACTTTCACTCTGGTTTCAATTATTCATGCTGTACGATGGAAAAACTGTTGTATTTTTATTGTATTTTATGCTTCTGGTGTTGACTTCTTAGGCCCTAAATATTCGATCCGGTATAGCATCGCCCTAGAGTGAGGCCTAAGTTGCCCGGAACGTAGAAATGACAGTTATTTTCACAATGTTTGCAATCATTAATTGTATACGATGGAAAAACTGTTGTATTTATATTGTATTTTATGATTCTGGCGTTGACTTCTAAGGCTGTAGCTATTCGATCTGGTAGAACAACGCCATAGAGTGAAGCCTCAGTTGCCCGAGCAGTAGAAGTGACCATTACTTTCACACTGTTTGCAATTATTCATTTTATACGATAGAAAAACTGTTGTATTTATATTGTATTCTTTTATTCGGGCATTGACTTCTATGGCCCTACCTATTCGATCTGGTGGAGCAACGCCCCAGAGTCAAGCCTAGGTTGCACGGAACGTAGAAAAGATACATTATTTTCGCACTGATTGCAACTATTCATTTTATACGATGGAAGATCTGTCGCATTTATATTGTATTTTATGCTTCTGGCGTTGACTTCTAAGGACGTAGCTATTCGATCTGGTGGAACGACGACCTAGAATGAAGCCAAGGTTGCCCGGAACGTAGAAATGGCCATCACTTTCACACTGTTTGCAATTATTCCTGTTATACGATGGAAAAACTGTTGTATTTTTATTGTATTTTATGCTTCTGGCGTTGACTTCTTAGGCCCTAAATATTCGATCCGGTGGAGCATCGCCCTAGAGTGAGGCCTAGGTTGCCCGAAACGTAGAAATGACCATATCTTTCACACTGTTTGCAATTATTCCTGCTATACGATTCAAAAACTGTTGTATTTATATTGTATTTTATGCTTCTGGCGTTGACTTCTAAGGCCGCAGCTATTCGATGTGGTGGAACGACGCCCTAGAGTGAAGCCTAGGTTTACCGGAGCGTAGAAATGACTATTACCTTCACACTGTTTGCAATTATTCCTGTTATGCGATGGAAAAACTGTTGGATTTTTATTGTACTTTATGCTTCTGGCGTTGACTTCTAAGGTCCTATCTATTCGATCTGGTGGAGCAATGCCTCAGAGTTAAGTCTAGGATGCCCGGAACGTAGAAATGGCCGTTACTTTCACACTGGTTGCAATTACACATTTTATACGATGGAAAAACTATTGTACATATATCGTGTTTTATGCTTCTGGCATTGACTTCTTAGGCCCTAACTATTCGATCTGGTGGAGCAACGCCCTAGGGTGAAGCCTAGGTTGCCTGGAACGTAGAAATGACCATAACTATCAGACTGGCTGCAATTATTCGTTTTATACGATGGAAAGACTGTTGTATTTATATTGTATTTTATAGTTATGGCGTTGTCTTCTAGGGCCGTAGCTATTCGATGTAGTGGAGCAACGCCCTCGAGTGAAGCCTAGGTTGCCCGGAACGTAGAAATGACCATAGCTTTCACACTGGTTGCAATGATTCCTGTTATACGATGGAAAAACTGTTGTATTTCTATTGTATTTTATAGTTATGGCGTTGTCTTCTAGGGCCGTAGCTATTCGATCTGGTGGAGCAACGCCCTAGGGTGAAGCCTAGGTTGCCCGGAACGTAGAAATGACCATAGCTTTCACACTGGTTGCAATGATTCCTGTTATACGATGGAAAAACTGTTGTATTTCTATTGTATTTTATGCTTCTGGCGTTGTCTTCTTAGGCCCTAACTGTTCGATCTGGTAGAACAACGACCTAGAATGAAGCCAAGGTTGCCCGGAAAGTAGAAATGGCCATCACTTTCACTCTGGTTTCAATTATTCATGCTGTACGATGGAAAAACTGTTGTATTTTTATTGTATTTTATGCTTCTGGTGTTGACTTCTTAGGCCCTAAATATTCGATCCGGTGGAGCATCGCCCTAGAGTGAGGCCTAAGTTGCCCGGAACGTAGAAATGACAGTTATTTTCACAATGTTTGCAATCATTAATTGTATACGATGGAAAAACTGTTGTATTTATATTGTATTTTATGCTTCTGGCGTTGACTTCTAAGGCTGTAGCTATTCGATCTGGTAGAACAACGCCATAGAGTGAAGCCTCAGTTGCCCGAGCAGTAGAAGCGACCATTACTTTCACACTGTTTGCAATTATTCATTTTATACGATAGAAAAACTGTTGTATTTATATTGTATTCTTTTATTCGGGCATTGACTTCTGTGGCCCTACCTATTCGATCTGGTGGAGCAACGCCCCAGAGTCAAGCCTAGGTTGCACGGAACGTAGAAAAGATACATTATTTTCGCACTGATTGCATCTATTCATTTTATACGATGGAAGATCTGTCGCATTTATATTGTATTTTATGCTTCTGGCGTTGACTTCTAAGGCCGTAGCTATTCGATGTGGTGGAGCAACGCCCTAGAGTGAAGCCTAGGTTGCCCGGAATGCAGAAATGACCATCACTTTCACACTGGTGGCAATTACTCCTGTTATACGATGGACAAACTGTTGGATTTTTAATGTACTTTATGCTTCTGGCGTTGACTTCTATGGCACTATGTATTCGATCTGGTGGAGCAACGCCCTAGAGTGAAGCCTAGGTTTCCCGGAATGTTGAAATGACCATCACTCTCACACTGGTTGCAATTATTCCCGTTATTCGATGGAAAAACTCTGGTGTTTATATTGTATTTTATGCTTCTGGCGTAGGCTTCTTAGGCCCTAACTATTCGATCTGGGGGCTCCATGCCCTAGACTGAAGCCTAGGTTGCGCGGAACGTAGAAATGACCATCACTTTCACACTGGTTGCAATTATTCCTGTTATACAATGGAAAAACTGTTGTATTTATATCGTTCTTTATAGTTATGGCGTTGACTTCTAAGGCCGTAGCTATTCGATGTGGTGGAGAAATGCCCTAGAGTGAAGCCTAGGATGCCCGCAACGTAGAAATGACCATATCTTTCACACTGTTTGCAATTATTCCTGTTATACGATTGAAAAACTGTTGTATTTATATTGTATTTTATGCTTCTGGCGTTGACTTCTAAGGCCGCAGCTATCCGATGTGGTGGAGCAACGCCCTAGAGTGAAGCCTAGGTTGCCCGGAACGTAGAAATGGCCATACCTTTCACACTGGTTGCAATTATTCCTGTTATACAAGGGAAAAACTGTTGTATTTATATTTTATTTTATGCTTCTGGGGTTGACTTCCTGGGCCCTAACTATTCTATCTGGAGGAGCAACGCCCTAGAGTGAAGCCTAGGTTGCCCGGAATGCAGAAATGACCATCACTTTCACACTGGTGGCAATTACTCCTGTTATACGATGGAAAAACTGTTGTATTTATTTTGTATTTTATGCTTCAGGCGTTGACTTCTTAGGCCCTAACTATTCGATTTGGTGGAGCAACGCCCATGCGAGAAGCCTAGGTTTCCCGTAACGTAGAAATGACCATAACTTTCATACTGGTTGCAATTATTCGTTTTATAGCGTGGAAAAACTGTTGTATTTGTATTGTATTTTATGAGTCTGGAGTTGTTTTCTGAGGCCCTAACTATTCTGCCGGGTGGACCAACGCCCTAGAGTGAAGCCTAGGTTGCACGGAGCGTAGAAATGCCCATTACTTTCACACTGGTTGTAATTATTCCTGTTATACGATGGAATAACTCTTGTACTTTTATTTTATTTTGTGCTTCTGGCGTTGACTTCTAAGGTCCTAGCTATTCGATCTGGTGGAGCAACGCTCTAGAGTGAAGCCTAGGTTGCCCGGAACTTAGAAATGACCATCACCTTCACTCTGGTTGCAATTATTCCCGTTATAGGATGGAAAAACTCTGGTGTTTATATTGTATTTTATGCTTCTGGCGTAGGCTTCTTAGGCCCTAACTATTCGATCTGGGGGAACCATGCCCTAGACTGAAGCCTAGGTTGCCCGGAACGTAGAAATGACCATCACTTTCACACTGGTTGCAATTACTCCTGTTATACGATGGAAAAACTGTTGTATTTATTTTGTATTTTATGCCTCTGGCGTTGACTCCGAAGGCCGTAGCTATTCGATGTGGTGGAGCAACGCCCTAGAGTGAAGCCTAGGATGCCCGCAACGTAGAAATGACCATATCTTTCACACTGTTTGCAATTATTCCTGTTATACGATTGAAAAACTGTTGTATTTATATTGTATTTTAGGCTTCTGGCGTTGACTTCTAAGGCCGCAGCTATCCGATGTGGTGGAGCAACGCCCTAGAGTGAAGCCTAGGTTGCCCGGAACGTAGAAATGACCATACCTTTCACACTGGTTGCAATTATTCCTGTTATACAAGGGAAAAACTGTTGTATTTATATTGTATCTTATGCTTCTGGCGTTGACTTCCTGGGCCCTAGCTACTCTATCTGGAGGAGCAACGCCCTAGAGTGAAGCCTAGGTTGACCGGAATGCAGAAATGGCCATCACTTTCACACTGGTGGCAATTATTCCTGTTATGCGATGGACAAACTGTTGGATTTTTAATGTACTTTATGCTTCTGGCGTTGACTTCTAAGGCCCTATGTATTCGATCTAGTGGAGCAATGCCTCAGTGTTAAGTCTAGGATGCCCGGAACGTAGAAATGGCCGTTACTTTCACACTGGTTGCAATTACACATTTTATACGATGGAAAAACTATTGTACATATATCGTATTTTATGCTTCTGGCATTGACTTCTTAGGCCCTAACTATTCGATCTGGTGGAGCAACGCCCTAGGGTGAAGCCTAGGTTGCCCGGAACGTAGAAATGACCATAACTATCAGACTGGTTGCAATTATTCGTTTTATACGATGGAAAGACTGTTGTATTTATATTGTATTTTATAGTTATGGCGTTGTCTTCTAGGGCCGTAGCTATTCGATGTAGTGGAGCAACGCCCTCGAGTGAAGCCTAGGTTGCCCGGAACGTAGAAATGACCATAGCTTTCACACTGGTTGCAATGATTCCTGTTATACGATGGAAAAACTGTGGTATTTCTATTGTATTTTATGCTTCTGGCGTTGACTTCTTAGGCCCTAACTATTCGATCTGGTGGAGCAACGCCCTAGGGTGAAGCCTAGGTTGCCCGGAACGTAGAAATGACCATAACTTTCATACTGGTTGCAATTATTCGATTTATACCGTGGAAGAACTGTTGTATCTATATTGTATTTTATGCTTCTGACGTTGACTTCTAAGGCCCTATCTATTCGATCTGGTGGAGCAATGCCTCAGTGTTAAGTCTAGGATGCCCGTAACGTTGAAATGGCCATTACTTTCACACTGGTTGCAGTTATTCGTTCTAGACGATGGAAAAGCTGTTGTATTTATATTGTATTTTATGCTTCTGGCATTGACTTGTAAGGCCGTAGCTAATCGATGTGTTGGAGCAACGCCCTAGAGTGCATCCTATGTTGCACGGATCGTAGAAATGACCATAAGTTTCACTCTGGTTGCAATCATTCGTTTTATACAATGGAAAAACTGTTCTATTAATTTTGTATTTTATGCTTCGGGCGTTGACTTCTAAGCCCCTAGCTATTCGATCTGGTGGAGCAACGCCCTAGAGTGTAGCCTAGGTCGCCCGGAACGTAGAAATGACCATCACTTTCACTCTGGTTGCAATTATTCCTGTTATACGATGGAAAAACTGATGTATTTTTATTGTATTTTATGCGTCTGGAGTTGTTTTCTAAGGCTCTAACTATCCGACCTGGTGGTGCAACGCCCTAGGGTGAAGCCTAGGTTGCACGGAACGTAGAAATGCCCATTACTTTCACACAGGTTGTAATTATTCCTGTTATACGATGGAACAACTGTTGCATTTTTATTTTATTTTATGCTTCTGGCGTTGACTTCTAAGGCCCGAACTATTCGATCTGGTGGAGCAACGCCCTAGAGTGAAGCCTAGGTTGCCCGGAATGCAGAAATGACCATCACTTTCACACTGGTGGCAATTACTCCTGTTATACGATGGACAAACTGTTGGATTTTTAATGTACTTTATGCTTCTGGCGTTGACTTCTATGGCACTATGTATTCGATCTGGTAGAGCAACGCCCTAGAGTGAAGCCTAGGTTGCCCGGAACGTAGAAATGACCATTAGTTTCACACTGTTTGCAATTATTCATTTTATACGATGGAAGATCTGTCGCATTTATATTGTATTTTATGCTTCTGGCGTTGACTTCTAAGGACGTAGCTATTCGATCTGGCGGAACGACGACCTAGAATGAAGCCAAGGTTGCCCGGAACGTAGAAATGGCCATCACTTTCACACTGTTTGCAATTATTCCTGTTATACGATGGAAAAACTGTTGTATTTTTATTGTATTTTATGCTTCTGGCGTTGACTTCTTAGGCCCTAAATATTCGATCCGGTGGAGCATCGCCCTAGAGTGAGGCCTAGGTTGCCCGAAACGTAGAAATGACCATATCTTTCACACTGTTTGCAATTATTCCTGCTATACGATTCAAAAACTGTTGTATTTATATTGTATTTTATGCTTCTGGCGTTGGCTTCTAAGGCCGCAGCTATTCGATGTGGTGGAACGACGCCCTAGAGTGAAGCCTAGGTTTACCGGAGCGTAGAAATGACTATTGCCTTCACACTGTTTGCAATTATTCCTGTTATGCGATGGAAAAACTGTTGGATTTTTATTGTACTTTATGCTTCTGGCGTTGACTTCTAAGGCCCTATCTATTCGATCTGGTGGAGCAATGCCTCAGAGTTAAGTCTAGGATGCCCGGAACGTAGAAATGGCCGTTACTTTCACACTGGTTGCAATTACACATTTTATACGATGGAAAAACTATTGTACATATATCGTGTTTTATGCTTCTGGCATTGACTTCTTAGGCCCTAACTATTCGATCTGGTGGAGCAACGCCCTAGGGTGAAGCCTAGGTTGCCCGGAACGTAGAAATGACCATAACTATCAGACTGGTTGCAATTATTCGTTTTATACGATGGAAAGACTGTTGTATTTATATTGTATTTTATAGTTATGGCGCTGTCTTCTAGGGCCGTAGCTATTCGATGTAGTGGAGCAACGCCCTCGAGTGAAGCCTAGGTTGCCCGGAACGTAGAAATGACCATAGCTTTCACACTGGTTGCAATGATTCCTGTTATACGATGGAAAAACTGTTGTATTTCTATTGTATTTTATGCTTCTGGCGTTGACTTCTTAGGCCCTAACTATTCGATCTGGTGGAGCAACGCCCTAGGGTAAAGCCTAGGTTGCCCGGAACGTAGAAATGACCATAACTTTCATACTGGTTGCAATTATTCGTTTTATACGATGGAAAAACTGTTGTATTTATATTGTATTTTATTCCTCTGGCATTGACTTTTAAGGCCCTAACTATTCGATGTGGTGGCGCAACGCCCTAGAGTGAAGCCTAGGTTGCCCGGAACGTAGAAATGACCATTAGTTTCACACTGTTTTCAATTATTCATTTTATACGGTGGAAAAACTGTTGTATTTGTATTGTATTTTATGCTTCTGGCGTTGACTTCTTAGGCCCTAACTGTTCGATCTGGTAGAACAACGACCTAGAATGAAGCCAAGGTTGCCCGGAAAGTAGAAATGGCCATCACTTTCACTCTGGTTTCAATTATTCATGCTGGACGATGGAAAAACTGTTGTATTTTTATTGTATTTTATGCTTCTGGTGTTGACTTCTTAGGCCCTAAATATTCGATCCGGTGGAGCATCGCCCTAAAGTGAGGCCTAAGTTGCCCGGAACGTAGAAATGACAGTTATTTTCACAATGTTTGCAATCATTAATTGTATACGATGGAAAAACTGTTGTATTTATATTGTATTTTATGCTTCTGGCGTTGACTTCTAAGGCTGTAGCTATTCGATCTGGTAGAACAACGCCATAGAGTGAAGCCTCAGTTGCCCGAGCAGTAGAAGTGACCATTACTTTCACACTGTTTGCAATTATTCATTTTATACGATAGAAAAACTGTTGTATTTATATTGTATTCTTTTATTCGGGCATTGACTTCTATGGCCCTACCTATTCGATCTGGTGGAGCAACGCCCCAGAGTCAAGCCTAGGTTGCACGGAACGTAGAAAAGATACATTATTTTCGCACTGATTGCAACTATTCATTTTATACGATGGAAGATCTGTCGCATTTATATTGTATTTTATGCTTCTGGCGTTGACTTCTAAGGACGTAGCTATTCGATCTGGCGGAACGACGACCTAGAATGAAGCCAAGGTTGCCCGGAACGTAGAAATGGCCATCACTTTCACACTGTTTGCAATTATTCCTGTTATACGATGGAAAAACTGTTGTATTTTTATTGTATTTTATGCTTCTGGCGTTGACTTCTTAGGCCCTAAATATTCGATCCGGTGGAGCATCGCCCTAGAGTGAGGCCTAGGTTGCCCGAAACGTAGAAATGACCATATCTTTCACACTGTTTGCAATTATTCCTGCTATACGATTCAAAAACTGTTGTATTTATATTGTATTTTATGCTTCTGGCGTTGGCTTCTAAGGCCGCAGCTATTCGATGTGGTGGAACGACGCCCTAGAGTGAAGCCTAGGTTTACCGGAGCGTAGAAATGACTATTACCTTCACACTGTTTGCAATTATTCCTGTTATGCGATGGAAAAACTGTTGGATTTTTATTGTACTTTATGCTTCTGGCGTTGACTTCTAAGGCCGTATCTATTCGATCTGGTGGAGCAATGCCTCAGAGTTAAGTCTAGGATGCCCGGAACGTAGAAATGGCCGTTACTTTCACACTGGTTGCAATTACACATTTTATACGATGGAAAAACTATTGTACATATATCGTGTTTTATGCTTCTGGCATTGACTTCTTAGGCCCTAACTATTCGATCTGGTGGAGCAACGCCCTAGGGTGAAGCCTAGGTTGCCCGGAACGTAGAAATGACCATAACTATCAGACTGGTTGCAATTATTCGTTTTATACGATGGAAAGACTGTTGTATTTATATTGTATTTTATAGTTATGGCGTTGTCTTCTAGGGCCGTAGCTATTCGATGTAGTGGAGCAACGCCCTCGAGTGAAGCCTAGGTTGCCCGGAACGTAGAAATGACCATAGCTTTCACACTGGTTGCAATGATTCCTGTTATACGATGGAAAAACTGTTGTATTTCTATTGTATTTTATGCTTCTGGCGTTGACTTCTTAGGCCCTAACTATTCGATCTGGTGGAGCAACGCCCTAGGGTAAAGCCTAGGTTGCCCGGAACGTAGAAATGACCATAACTTTCATACTGGTTGCAATTATTCGTTTTATACGATGGAAAAACTGTTGTATTTATATTGTATTTTATTCCTCTGGCATTGACTTTTAAGGCCCTAACTATTCGATGTGGTGGCGCAACGCCCTAGAGTGAAGCCTAGGTTGCCCGGAACGTAGAAATGACCATTAGTTTCACACTGTTTTCAATTATTCATTTTATACGGTGGAAAAACTGTTGTATTTATATTGTATTTTATGCTTCTGGCGTTGACTTCCTAGGCCCTAACTGTACGATCTGGTAGAACCACCACCTAGAATGAAGCCAAGGTTGCCCGGAATGCAGAAATGACCATCACTTTCTCACTGGTGGCAATTACTCCTGTTATACGATGGAAAAACTGTTGTATTTCTATTGCATTTTCTGCTTCTGGCGTTGACTTCTTAGGCCCTAACTATTCGATTTGGTGGAGCAACGCCCTAGGGTGAAGCCTAGGTTGCCCGTAACGTAGAAATGACCATAACTTTCATACTGGTTGCAATTATTCGTTTTATACCGTGGAAAAACTGTTGTATTTATATTGTATTTTATGAGTCTGGAGTTGTTTTCTAAGGCCCTAACTATTCGGCCGGGTGGACCAACGCCCTAGAGTGAAGCCTAGGTTGCACGGAGCGTAGAAATGCCCATTACTTTCACACTGGTTGTAATTATTCCTGTTATACGATGGAATAACTCTTGTATTTTTATTTTATTTTGTGCTTCTGGCGTTGACTTCTAAGGTCCTAGCTATTCGATCTGGCGGAGCAACGCTCTAGAGTGAAGCCTAGGTTGCCCGGAACTTAGAAATGACCATCACCTTCACTCTGGTTGCAATTATTCCCGTTATACGATGGAAAAACTGTGGTGTTTATATTGTATTTTATGCTTCTGGCGTAGGCTTCTTAGGCCCTAACTATTCGATCTGGGGGAACCATGCCCTAGACTGAAGCCTAGGTTGCCCGGAACGTAGAAATGACCATACCTTTCACACTGGTTGCAATTATTCCTGTTATACAAGGGAAAAACTGTTGTATTTATATTTTATTTTATGCTTCTGGAGTTGACTTCCTGGGCCCTAACTATTCTATCTGGAGGAGCAACGCCCTAGAGTGAAGCCTAGGTTGCCCGGAATGCAGAAATGACCATCACTTTCACACTGGTGGCAATTACTCCTGTTATACGATGGACAAACTGTTGGATTTTTTATGTACTTTATGCTTCTGGCGTTGACTTCTATGGCACTATGTATTCGATCTGCTAGAGCAACGCCCTAGAGTGAATCCTAGGTTGCCCGGAACGTAGAAATGACCATTAGTTTCACACTGTTTGCAATTATTCATTTTATACGATGGAAAAACTGTCGTATTTGTATTGTATTTTATGCTTCTGGCGTTGACGTCTTAGGCCCTAAATATTCGATCCGGTGGAGCATCGCCCTAGAGTGAGGCCTAAGTTGCCCGGAACGTAGAAATGACCGTTATTTTCACAATGTTTGCAATCATTAATTGTATACGATGGAAAAACTGTTGTATTTATATTGTATTTTATGCTTCTGGCGTTGACTTCTAAGGCCGTAGCTATTCGATCTGGTAGAACAACGCCATAGAGTGAAGCCTCAGTTGCCCGAGCAGTAGAAGTGACCATTACTTTCACACTGTTTGCAATTATTCATTTTATACGATAGAAAAACTGTTGTATTTATATTGTATTCTTTTATTCGGGCATTGACTTCTATGGCCCTACCTATTCGATCTGGTGGAGCAACGCCCCAGAGTCAAGCCTAGGTTGCACGGAACGTAGAAAAGGTACATTATTTTCGCACTGATTGCAACTATTCATTTTATACGATGGAAGATCTGTCGCATTTATATTGTATTTTATGCTTCTGGCGTTGACTTCTAAGGACGTAGCTATTCGATCTGGTGGAGCAACGCCCTAGAGTGATGCCTAGGTTGCCCGGAACGTAGGAATGACCATTACTTTCACACTGTTTGCAATTATTCATTTTATACGATGGAAAAACTGTTGGATTTTTATTGTACTTTATGCTTCTGGCGTTGACTTCTAAGGCCCTATCTATTCGATCTGGTGGAGCAATGCCTCAGAGTTAAGTCTAGGATGCCCGTAACGCTGAAATGGCCATTACTTCCACACTGGTTGCAATTATTCGTTTTAGACGATGGAAAAGCTGTTGTATTTTTATTGTACTTTATGCTTCTGGCGTTGACTTCTAAGGCCGTATCTATTCGATCTGGTGGAGCAATGCCTCAGAGTTAAGTCTAGGATGCCCGGAACGTAGATATGGCCGTTACTTTCACACTGGTTGCAATTACACATTTTATACGATGGAAAAACTATTGTACATATATCGTGTTTTATGCTTCTGGCATTGACTTCTTAGGCCCTAAATATTCGATCTGGTGGAGCAACGCCCTAGGGTGAAGCCTAGGTTGCCCGGAACGTAGAAATGACCATAACTATCAGACTGGTTGCAATTATTCGTTTTATACGATGGAAAGACTGTTGTATTTATATTGTATTTTATAGTTATGGCGTTGTCTTCTAGGGCCGTAGCTATTCGATGTAGTGGAGCAACGCCCTCGAGTGAAGCCTAGGTTGCCCGGAACGTAGAAATGACCATAGCTTTCACACTGGTTGCAATGATTCCTGTTATACGATGGAAAAACTGTTGTATTTCTATTGCATTTTCTGCTTCTGGCGTTGACTTCTTAGGCCCTAACTATTCGATTTGGTGGAGCAACGCCCTAGGGTGAAGCCTAGGTTGCCCGTAACGTAGAAATGACCATAACTTTCATACTGGTTGCAATTATTCGTTTTATACCGTGGAAAAACTGTTGTATTTATATTGTATTTTATGAGTCTGGAGTTGTTTTCTAAGGCCCTAACTATTCGGCCGGGTGGACCAACGCCCTAGAGTGAAGCCTAGGTTGCACGGAGCGTAGAAATGCCCATTACTTTCACACTGGTTGTAATTATTCCTGTTATACGATGGAATAACTCTTGTATTTTTATTTTATTTTGTGCTTCTGGCGTTGACTTCTAAGGTCCTAGCTATTCGATCTGGCGGAGCAACGCTCTAGAGTGAAGCCTAGGTTGCCCGGAACTTAGAAATGACCATCACCTTCACTCTGGTTGCAATTATTCCCGTTATACGATGGAAAAACTGTGGTGTTTATATTGTATTTTATGCTTCTGGCGTAGGCTTCTTAGGCCCTAACTATTCGATCTGGGGGAACCATGCCCTAGACTGAAGCCTAGGTTGCCCGGAACGTAGAAATGACCATACCTTTCACACTGGTTGCAATTATTCCTGTTATACAAGGGAAAAACTGTTGTATTTATATTTTATTTTATGCTTCTGGAGTTGACTTCCTGGGCCCTAACTATTCTATCTGGAGGAGCAACGCCCTAGAGTGAAGCCTAGGTTGCCCGGAATGCAGAAATGACCATCACTTTCACACTGGTGGCAATTACTCCTGTTATACGATGGACAAACTGTTGGATTTTTTATGTACTTTATGCTTCTGGCGTTGACTTCTATGGCACTATGTATTCGATCTGCTAGAGCAACGCCCTAGAGTGAATCCTAGGTTGCCCGAAACGTAGAAATGACCATTAGTTTCACACTGTTTGCAATTATTCATTTTATACGATGGAAAAACTGTCGTATTTGTATTGTATTTTATGCTTCTGGCGTTGACGTCTTAGGCCCTAAATATTCGATCCGGTGGAGCATCGCCCTAGAGTGAGGCCTAAGTTGCCCGGAACGTAGAAATGACCGTTATTTTCACAATGTTTGCAATCATTAATTGTATACGATGGAAAAACTGTTGTATTTATATTGTATTTTATGCTTCTGGCGTTGACTTCTAAGGCCGTAGCTATTCGATCTGGTAGAACAACGCCATAGAGTGAAGCCTCAGTTGCCCGAGCAGTAGAAGTGACCATTACTTTCACACTGTTTGCAATTATTCATTTTATACGATAGAAAAACTGTTGTATTTATATTGTATTCTTTTATTCGGGCATTGACTTCTATGGCCCTACCTATTCGATCTGGTGGAGCAACGCCCCAGAGTCAAGCCTAGGTTGCACGGAACGTAGAAAAGGTACATTATTTTCGCACTGATTGCAACTATTCATTTTATACGATGGAAGATCTGTCGCATTTATATTGTATTTTATGCTTCTGGCGTTGACTTCTAAGGACGTAGCTATTCGATCTGGTGGACCAACGCCCTAGAGTGATGCCTAGGTTGCCCGGAACGTAGGAATGACCATTACTTTCACACTGTTTGCAATTATTCATTTTATACGATGGAAAAACTGTTGGATTTTTATTGTACTTTATGCTTCTGGCGTTGACTTCTAAGGCCCTATCTATTCGATCTGGTGGAGCAATGCCTCAGAGTTAAGTCTAGGATGCCCGTAACGCTGAAATGGCCATTACTTCCACACTGGTTGCAATTATTCGTTTTAGACGATGGAAAAGCTGTTGTATTTATATTGTATTTTATGCATCTGGCGTTGACTTCTTAGGCCCTAACTATTCGATCTGCTGGACCAACGCCCCAGAGTGAAGCCTAGATTGCCCGGAACGTAGGAATGACCATTACTTTCACACTGTTTGCAATTATTCATTTTATACGATGGAAAAACTGTTGTACTTATATTGTATTTTATGCTTCTGGCGTTGACTTCTAAGTCCCTAGCTATTCGATCTGGTGGAGCAACGCCCTAGAGTGAGGCCTAGGTTGCCTGGAATGTAGAAATGACCAGTACTTTCACACTGGTTGCAATTATTCGTTTTATACAATGGAAGAACTGTTCTATTTATTTTGTATTTTATGCTTCGGGCGTTGAATTCTAAGGCCCTAACTATTCGATCTGGCGGAGCAACGCCCTAGAGTGAAGCCAAGGTTACCCGGAATGTAGAAATGACCAGGACCTTCACACTGTTTGCAATTATTCATTTTATACGATGGAAAAACTATTGTACCTTTATTGTATTTTATGCTTCGGGCGTTGACTTCTAAGGCCCTAACTATTCGATATGGTGGAGCACCGCCCTAGAGTGAAGCCGAGGTTGCCCGGAACGTAGAAATGACCATTACCTTCACACTGGTTGCAATTATTCGTTTTATATGGTGGAAAAACTGTTGTACATATGTCGTATTTTATGCTTCTGGCGTTGAGTTCTTAGGCCCTAACTATTCGATCTGGTGGAGCAACGCCCTAGTGTGAAGCCTAGGTTGCCCTGAACGTAGAAATGACCATAACTTGCATACTGGTTGCAATTATTCGTTTTATACGGTGGAAAAACTGTTGTATTTATATCGTATTTTATGCTTCCAGCGTTGACTTCTTAGGCCCTAACTATTCGATCTGGTGGCACAACGCCCTAGAGTGATGCCTAGGTTGCCCGGAACGTAGTAATGACCATTACTTTCACACAGGTTGCAATTATTCGTTTTATACGATGGAAAAGCTGTTGTACATATATCGTATTATATGCTTCTGGCGTTAACTTCTTAGGCCCTAACTATTCGATCTGGTGGAGCAACTCCCTAGAGTGAAGCCTAGATTACCCGGAACGTAGAAATGACCGTTACTTTCACACTGTTTGCAATTATTCATTTTATACGATGGAAAAACTGTTGTACTTATATTGTATTTTATGCTTCTGGCGTTGACTTCTAAGTCCCTAGCTATTCGATCTGGTGGAGCAACGCCCTAGAGTGAGGCCTAGGTTGCCTGGAATGTAGAAATGACCAGTACTTTCACACTGGTTGCAATTATTCGTTTTATACAATGGAAAAACTGTTCTCTATATTTTGTCTTTTATGCTTCGGGCGTTGACTTCTAAGGCCCTAACTATTCGATCTGGCGGAGCAACGCCCTAGAGTGAAGCCTAGGTTACCCGGAATGTAGAAATGACCAGTACCTTCACACTGTTTGCAATTATTCATTTTATACGATGGAAAAACTATTGTACCTTTATTGTATTTTATGCTTCGGGCGTTGACTTCTAAGGCCCTAACTATTCGATATGGTGGAGCACCGCCCTAGAGTGAAGCCGAGGTTGCCCGGAACGTAGAAATGACCATTACCTTCACACTGGTTGCAATTATTCGTTTTATATGGTGGAAAAACTGTTGTACATATGTCGTATTTTATGCTTCTGGCGTTGAGTTCTTAGGCCCTAACTATTCGATCTGGTGGAGCAACGCCCTAGTGTGAAGCCTAGGTTGCCCTGAACGTAGAAATGACCATAACTTACATACTGGTTGCAATTATTCGTTTTATACGGTGGAAAAACTGTTGTATTTATATCGTATTTTATGCTTCCGGCGTTGACTTCTTAGGCCCTAACTATTCGATCTGGTGGCACAACGCCCTAGAGTGATGCCTAGGTTGCCCGGAACGTAGAAATGACCGTTACTTTCACACTGTTTGCAATTATTCATTTTATACAATGGAAAAACTGTTGTATTTATATTGTTTTTTATAGTTATGGCGTTGACTTCTAAGGCCGTAACTATTCGATGTGGTGGAGCAACGACCTGGAGTCAAGCCGAGGTTGCCCGGAACGTAGAAATGACCATAACTTTCACACTGGTTGCAATTATCCGTTTTATACGATGGTAAAGCTGTTGTATTTTTATTGTACTTTACGCTTCTGGCGTTAAGTTCTTGGGCCCCATCTATTCGATCAGGCGGAGCAACGCCCTAGAGTGTAGCCTAAGTTGCCCGGAATGTAGAAATGACCATCACTTTCACACTGGCGGCAATTATTCTTGTTATACGATCGAAAAACTGTTGTATTTATTTTGCATTTTATGCCTCTGGCGTTGACTCCTAAGGCCGTAGCTATTCGATGTGGTGGAGCAACGCCCTAGAGTGAAGCCTAGGTTGCCTGGAACGTAGAAATGACCGTGCCTTTCACACTGGTTGCAATTATTCCTGTTATACGACGGAAAAACTGTTGTACTTATATAATATTTTATGCTTCAGGCGTTGACTTCTAAGGGCGTAGCTATTCGATGTGGTGGAGAAACGCCCTAGAGTGAAGCCTAGGTTGCCCGGAAAGTAGAAATGACCATTACCTCCACACTGTTTGCAATTATTCATTTTATACAATGGAGAAACTGTTGTATTTATATTGTTTTTTATAGTTATGGCGTTGACTTCTAAGGCAGTAGCTATTCGATGTGGTGGAGCAATGCCCTAGAGTGAAGCCTAGGATGCCCGCAACGTAGAAATGACCATATTATTCACACTGTTTGCAATTATTCCTGTTATACGATTGAAAAACTGATGTATTTATATTGTATTTTATGCTTCTGGCGTTGACTTCTAAGGCCGCAGCTATTCGATGTGGTGGAGCAACGCCCTAGAGTGAAGCCTAGGTTGCCCGGAACGTAGTAATGACCACAGCTTTCACACTGGTTGCAATTATTCCTGTTATACGATGGAAAAACTGTTGTACTTATATTATATTTTATACTTCAGGCGTTGACTTCTAAGGGCGTAGCTATTCGATGTGGTGGAGAAACGCCCTAGAGTGAAGCCTAGGTTGCCCGAAACGTGGAAATGACCATAACTATCAGACTGGTTGCAATTACTCGTTTTATACAATGGAGAAACTGTTGTATTTATTATGTTTTTTATAGTTATGGCGTTGACTTCTAAGGCCGTAGCTATTCGATGTGGTGGTGCAATGCCCTAGAGTGAAGCCTAGGATGCCCGCAACGTAGAAATGACCATATTTTTCACACCGTTTGCAATTATTCCTGTTATACGATTGAAAAACTGTTGTATTTATACTGTATTTTATGCTTCTGGCTTTGACTTCTAAGGCCGCAGCTATTCGATGTGGTGGAGCAACGCCCTAGAGTGAAGCCTAAGTTGCCCGGAACGTAGCAATGACCATAGCTTTCACACTGGTTGCAATTATTCCTGTTATACACGTGAAAAACTGTTGTATTTATATTGTATTTTATGCATCTGGCGTTGACTTCCTGGGCCCTAACTATTCTATCTGGAGGAGCAACGCCCTAGAGTGAAGCCTAGGTTGCCCGGAATGCAGAAATGACCATCACTTTCACACTGGTGGCAATTATTCCTGTTATACGATGGACAAACTGTTGGATTTTTAATGTACTTTATGCTTCTGGCGTTGACTTCTAAGGCCCTATGTATTCGATCTGGTGGAGCAATGCCTTAGTGTTAAGTCTAGGATGCCCGGAACGTAGAAATGTCCATTACTTTCACACTGGTTGCAATTACTCATTTTATGCGATGGAAAAACTGTTGTACATATATCGTATTTTATGCTTCTGGCATTGACTTCTTAGGCCCTAACTATTCGATCTGGTGGAGCAACGCCCTAGAGTGAAGCCTCGGTTGCCCGGAACATAGAAATGACCATTACCTTGACACTGTTTGCGATTATTCATTTTATACGATGGCAAAACTGTTGTACATATATCGTATTTTATGCTTCTGGCGTTGACTTCTTAGGCCCTAACTATTCGATCAGGTGGAGCAACGCCCTAGGGTGAAGCATAGGTTGCCCGGAACGTGGAAATGACCATAACTTTCACACTGGTTTCAATTATTCGTTTTATACAATGGAAAAACTTTTCTATTTATTTTGTATTTTATGCTTCGGGCGTTGACTTCTATGGCCCTAACTATTCGATCTGGTGGAGCAACGCCCTAGAGTGAAGCCTGGGTTGCCCGGAACGTAGAAATGACCGTTACGTTCACACTGTTTGCGATTATTCATTTTATACGATGGTAAAACTGTTGTATTTATTTTGTATTTTATGCTTCTGGCATTGACTTCTAAGGCCCTGGCTATTCCATCTGGTGGAGCAACGCCCTAGAGTGGAGCCTAGGTCGCCCGAAACGTGGAAATGACCATACCTTTCACTCTGGTTGCAATTACTCCAGCTATACGATGGACAAACTGTTGGATTTTGATTGTACTTTATGCTTCACGCGTTGACTTCATAGACCCTAACTATTCGCTCTGGTGGATCAACGCCCTAGGGTGAAGCCTAGGTTGCCCGGAACGTAGAAATCACCATTACCTTCACACTGTTTGCGATTATTCATTTTATACGATGGTAAAACTGTTGTACATATATCGTATTTTATGCTTCTGGCGCTGACTTCTTAGGCCCTAGCTATTCGATCAGGTGGAGCAACGCCCTAGGGTGAAGCCTAGGATGCCCGGAACGTAGAAATAACCATAACTTTCACACTGGTTGCAATTACTCGTTTTATACGATGGAAAAACTATTGAATTTATATTGTATTTTATGCTTCTGGCGTTGACTTCTAAGGCCCTAACTATTCGATGTGGTGGAGCAACGTCCTAGAGTGAAGCCTAGCTTGCCCGGAACGCAGAAAGGACCATAGCTTTCACACTGGTAGCAATTATTCCTGTTATACAAGTGAAAAACTGTTGTATTTATATTGTATTTTATGCTTCTGGCGTTGACTTCTTAGGCCCTATCTATTCGATCTGGCGGAGCAACGCCCTAGAGTGTAGCATAGGTTGCCCGGAATGTAGAAATGACCATCACTTTCACACTGGTTGCAATTATTCTTGTTATACGATCGAAAAACTGTTGTATTTATTTTGTATTTTATGCCTCTGGCGTTGACTCCAAAGGCCGTAGCTATTCGATGTGGTGGAGCAACGCCCTAGAGTGAAGCCTAGGTTGCCCGGAACGTAGAAATGACAATGTCTTTCACACTGGTTGCAATTATTCCTGTTATACGATGGAAAAACTGTTGTACTTATATTATATTTTATGCTTCAGGCGTTGACTTCTAAGGGCGTAGCTATTCGATGTGGTGGAGAAACGCCCTAGAGTGAAGCCTAGGTTGCCCGGAAAGTAGAAATGACCATTACCTCCACACTGTTTGCAATTATTCATTTTATACAATGGAGAAACTGCTGTATTTATATTGTTTTTTATAGTTATGGCGTTGACTTCTAAGGCCGTAGCTATTCGATGTGGTGGAGCAATGCCCTAGAGTGAAGCCTAGGATGCCCGCAACGTAGAAATGACCATATTTTTCACACTGTTTGCAATTATTCCTGTTATACGATTGAAAAACTGTTGTATTTATATTGTATTTTATGCTTCTGGCGTTGACTTCTAAGGCCCTATGTATTCGATCTGGTGGAGCAATGCCTCAGTGTTAAGTCTAGGATGCCCGGAACGTTGAAATGTCCGTTACTTTCACACTGGTTGCAATTACTCATTTTATGCGATGGAAAAACTGTTGTACATATATCGTATTTTATGCTTCTGGCATTGACTTCTTAGGCCCTAACTATTCGATCAGGTGGAGCAACGCCCAGGGGTGAAGCCTAGGTTGCGCGGAACGTAGAAATGACCATAACTTTCACACTGGTTTCAATTGTTCGTTTTATACAATGGAAAAACTGTTCTATTTATTTTGTATTTTATGCTTCGGGCGTTGACTTCTAAGGCCCCAACTATTCGATCTGCTGGAGCAACGCCCTAGAGTGAAGCCTAGGTTGCCCGGAATGTAGAATTGACCATTACCTTCACACTGTTTGCGATTATTCATTTTATACGATGGCAAAACTGTTGTACATATATCGTATTTTATGCTCCTGGCGTTGACTTCTTAGGCCCTAACTATTCGATCAGGTGGAGCAACGCCCTAGGGTGAAACGTAGGTTGCCCGGAACGTGGAAATGACCATAACTTTCACACTGGTTTCAATTATTCGTTTTATACAATGGAAAAACTGTTCTATTTATTTTGTATTTTATGCTTCGGGCGTTGACTTCTATGGCCCTAACTATTCGATCTGGTGGAGCAACGCCCTAGAGTGAAGCCTAGGTTGCCCGGAATGCAGAAAGGACCATCACTTTCACACTGGTGGCAATTATTCCTGTTATACGATGGACAAACTGTTGGATTTTTAATGTACTTTATGCTTCTGGCGTTGACTTCAAAGGCCCTATGTATTCGATCTGGTGGAGCAATGCCTCAGTGTTAAGTCTAGGATGCCCGGAACGTAGAAATGTCCGTTACTTTCACACTGGTTGCAATTACTCATTTTATGCGATGGAAAAATTATTGTATTTATTTTGTATTTTATGCCTCTGGCGTTGACTCCTAAGGCCCTATCTATTCGATGTGGTGGAGCAACGTCCTAGAGTGAAGCCTAGGTTGCCCGGAAAGTAGAAATGACCATTACCTCCACACTGTTTGCAATTATTCATTTTATACAATGGAGAAACTGCTGTATTTATATTGTTTTTTATAGTTATGGCGTTGACTTCTAAGGCCGTAGCTATTCGATGTGGTGGAGCAATGCCCTAGAGTGAAGCCTAGGATGCCCGCAACGTAGAAATGACCATATTTTTCACACTGTTTGCAATTATTCCTGTTATACGATTGAAAAACTGTTGCATTTATATTGTATTTTATGCTTCTGGCGTTGACTTCTAAGGCCCTATGTATTCGATCTGGTGAAGCAATGCCTCAGTGTTAAGTCTAGGATGTCCGGAACGTTGAAATGTCCGTTACTTTCACACTGGTTGCAATTACTCATTTTATGCGATGGAAAAACTGTTGTACATATATCGTATTTTATGCTTCTGGCATTGACTTCTTAGGCCCTAACTATTCGATCAGGTGGAGCAACGCCCAGGGGTGAAGCCTAGGTTGCGCGGAACGTAGAAATGACCATAACTTTCACACTGGTTTCAATTGTTCGTTTTATACAATGGAAAAACTGTTCTATTTATTTTGTATTTTATGCTTCGGGCGTTGACTTCTAAGGCCCCAACTATTCGATCTGCTGGAGCAACGCCCTAGAGTGAAGCCTAGGTTGCCCGGAATGTAGAATTGACCATTACCTTCACACTGTTTGCGATTATTCATTTTATACGATGGCAAAACTGTTGTACATATATCGTATTTTATGCTCCTGGCGTTGACTTCTTAGGCCCTAACTATTCGATCAGGTGGAGCAACGCCCTAGGGTGAAACGTAGGTTGCCCGGAACGTGGAAATGACCATAACTTTCACACTGGTTTCAATTATTCGTTTTATACAATGGAAAAACTGTTCTATTTATTTTGTATTTTATGCTTCGGGCGTTGACTTCTATGGCCCTAACTATTCGATCTGGTGGAGCAACGCCCTAGAGTGAAGCCTAGGTTGCCCGGAATGCAGAAAGGACCATCACTTTCACACTGGTGGCAATTATTCCTGTTATACGATGGACAAACTGTTGGATTTTTAATGTACTTTATGCTTCTGGCGTTGACTTCAAAGGCCCTATGTATTCGATCTGGTGGAGCAATGCCTCAGTGTTAAGTCTAGGATGCCCGGAACGTAGAAATGTCCGTTACTTTCACACTGGTTGCAATTACTCATTTTATGCGATGGAAAAATTATTGTATTTATATTGTATTTTATGCTTCTGGCGTTGACTTCTAAGGCCCTATCTATTCGATCTGGCGGAGCAACGCCCTAGAGTGTAGCCTAGGTTGCCCGGAATGTAGAAATGACCATCACTTTCACACTGGTTGCAATTATTCTTGTTATACGATCGAAAAACTGTTGTATTTATTTTGTATTTTATGCCTCTGGCGTTGACTCCTAAGGCCGTAGCTATTCGATGTGGTGGAGCAACGCCCTAGAGTGAAGCCTAGGTTGCCCGGAACGTAGAAATGACCACGTCTTTCACACTGGTTGCAATTATTCCTGTTATACGATGGAAAAACTGTTGTACTTATATTATATTTTATGCTTCAGGCGTTGACTTCTTAGGCCCTAACTATTCGATCTGGTGGAGCAACGCCCTAGAGTGAAGCCTAGGTTGTCCGGAACATAGAAATGACAATTAACTTCACACTGTTTGCGATTATTCATTTTATACGATGGCAAAACTGTTGTACATATATCGTATTTTATGCTTCTGGCGTTGACTTCTTAGGCCCTAACTATTCGATCAGGTGGAGCAACGCCCTAGGGTGAAGCATAGGTTGCCCGGAACGTGGAAATGACCATAACGTTCACACTGGTTTCAATTATTCGTTTTATACAATGGAAAAACTGTTCTATTTATTTTGTATTTTATGCTTCGGGCGTTGACTTCTATGGCCCTAACTACTCGATCTGGTGGAGCAACGCCCTAGAGTGAAGCCTGGGTTGCCCGGAACGTAGAAATGACCACTCTGTTCACACTGTTTGCGATTATTCATTTTATACGATGGTAAAACTGTTGTATTTATATTGTATTTTATGCTTCTGGCATTGACTTCTAAGGCCCTGGCTATTCCATCTGGTGGAGCAACGCCCTAGAGTGGAGCCTAGGTCGCCCGAAACGTGGAAATGACCATACCTTTCACTCTGGTTGCAATTATTCCAGCTATACGATGGACAAACTGTTGGATTTTGATTGTACTTTATGCTTCAGGCGTTGACTTCTTAGGCCCTAACTATTCGCTCTGGTGGAACAACGCCCTAGGGTGAAGCCTAGGTTTTCCGGAACGTAGAAATGACCATTACCTTCACACTGTTTGCGATTATTCATTTTATACGATGGTAAAACTGTTGTACATATATCGTATTTTATGCTTCTGGCGCTGACTTCGTAGGCCCTAACTATTCGATCAGGTGGAGCAACGCCCTAGGGTGAAGCCTAGGATGCCCGGAACGTAGAAATAACCATAACTTTCACACTGGTTGCAATTACTCGTTTTATACGATGGAAAAACTATTGTATTTATATTGTATTTTATGCTTCTGGCGTTGACTTCTAAGGCCCTAACTATTCGATGTGGTGGAGCAACGTCCTAGAGTGAAGCCTAGGTTGCCCGGAACGCAGAAATGACCATAGCTTTCACACTGGTTGCAATTATTCCTGTTATACAAGTGAAAAACTGTTGTATTTATATTGTATTTTATGCTTCTGGCGTTGACTTCTTAGGCCCTATCTATTCGATCTGGCGGAGCAACGCCCTAGAGTGTAGCATAGGTTGCCCGGAATGTAGAAATGACCATCACTTTCACACTGGTTGCAATTATTCTTGTTATACGATCGAAAAACTGTTGTATTTATTTTGTATTTTATGCCTCTGGCGTTGACTCCAAAGGCCGTAGCTATTCGATGTGGTGGAGCAACGCCCTAGAGTGAAGCCTAGGTTGCCGGGAACGTAGAAATGACAATGTCTTTCACACTGGTTGCAATTATTCCTGTTATACGATGGAAAAACTGTTGTACTTATATTATATTTTATGCTTCAGGCGTTGACTTCTAAGGGCGTAGCTATTCGATGTGGTGGAGAAACGCCCTAGAGTGAAGCCTAGGTTGCCCGGAAAGTAGAAATGACCATTACCTCCACACTGTTTGCAATTATTCATTTTATACAATGGAGAAACTGCTGTATTTATATTGTTTTTTATAGTTATGGCGTTGACTTCTAAGGCCGTAGCTATTCGATGTGGTGGAGCAATGCCCTAGAGTGAAGCCTAGGATGCCCGCAACGTAGAAATGACCATATTTTTCACACTGTTTGCAATTATTCCTGTTATACGATTGAAAAACTGTTGCATTTATATTGTATTTTATGCTTCTGGCGTTGACTTCTAAGGCCCTATGTATTCGATCTGGTGAAGCAATGCCTCAGTGTTAAGTCTAGGATGTCCGGAACGTTGAAATGTCCGTTACTTTCACACTGGTTGCAATTACTCATTTTATGCGATGGAAAAACTGTTGTACATATATCGTATTTTATGCTTCTGGCATTGACTTCTTAGGCCCTAACTATTCGATCAGGTGGAGCAACGCCCAGGGGTGAAGCCTAGGTTGCGCGGAACGTAGAAATGACCATAACTTTCACACTGGTTTCAATTGTTCGTTTTATACAATGGAAAAACTGTTCTATTTATTTTGTATTTTATGCTTCGGGCGTTGACTTCTAAGGCCCCAACTATTCGATCTGCTGGAGCAACGCCCTAGAGTGAAGCCTAGGTTGCCCGGAATGTAGAATTGACCATTACCTTCACACTGTTTGCGATTATTCATTTTATACGATGGCAAAACTGTTGTACATATATCGTATTTTATGCTCCTGGCGTTGACTTCTTAGGCCCTAACTATTCGACCAGGTGGAGCAACGCCCTAGGGTGAAACGTAGGTTGCCCGGAACGTGGAAATGACCATAACTTTCACACTGGTTTCAATTATTCGTTTTATACAATGGAAAAACTGTTCTATTTATTTTGTATTTTATGCTTCGGGCGTTGACTTCTATGGCCCTAACTATTCGATCTGGTGGAGCAACGCCCTAGAGTGAAGCCTAGGTTGCCCGGAATGCAGAAAGGACCATCACTTTCACACTGGTGGCAATTATTCCTGTTATACGATGGACAAACTGTTGGATTTTTAATGTACTTTATGCTTCTGGCGTTGACTTCAAAGGCCCTATGTATTCGATCTGGTGGAGCAATGCCTCAGTGTTAAGTCTAGGATGCCCGGAACGTAGAAATGTCCGTTACTTTCACACTGGTTACAATTACTCATTTTATGCGATGGAAAAATTATTGTATTTATATTGTATTTTATGCTTCTGGCGTTGACTTCTAAGGCCCTATCTATTCGATCTGGCGGAGCAACGCCCTAGAGTGTAGCCTAGGTTGCCCGGAATGTAGAAATGACCATCACTTTCACACTGGTTGCAATTATTCTTGTTATACGATCGAAAAACTGTTGTATTTATTTTGTATTTTATGCCTCTGGCGTTGACTCCTAAGGCCGTAGCTATTCGATGTGGTGGAGCAACGCCCTAGAGTGAAGCCTAGGTTGCCCGGAACGTAGAAATGACCACGTCTTTCACACTGGTTGCAATTATTCCTGTTATACGATGGAAAAACTGTTGTACTTATATTATATTTTATGCTTCAGGCGTTGACTTCTTAGGCCCTAACTATTCGATCTGGTGGAGCAACGCCCTAGAGTGAAGCCTAGGTTGTCCGGAACATAGAAATGACAATTAACTTCACACTGTTTGCGATTATTCATTTTATACGATGGCAAAACTGTTGTACATATATCGTATTTTATGCTTCTGGCGTTGACTTCTTAGGCCCTAACTATTCGATCAGGTGGAGCAACGCCCTAGGGTGAAGCATAGGTTGCCCGGAACGTGGAAATGACCATAACGTTCACACTGGTTTCAATTATTCGTTTTATACAATGGAAAAACTGTTCTATTTATTTTGTATTTTATGCTTCGGGCGTTGACTTCTATGGCCCTAACTACTCGATCTGGTGGAGCAACGCCCTAGAGTGAAGCCTGGGTTGCCCGGAACGTAGAAATGACCACTCTGTTCACACTGTTTGCGATTATTCATTTTATACGATGGTAAAACTGTTGTATTTATATTGTATTTTATGCTTCTGGCATTGACTTCTAAGGCCCTGGCTATTCCATCTGGTGGAGCAACGCCCTAGAGTGGAGCCTAGGTCGCCCGAAACGTGGAAATGACCATACCTTTCACTCTGGTTGCAATTATTCCAGCTATACGATGGACAAACTGTTGGATTTTGATTGTACTTTATGCTTCAGGCGTTGACTTCTTAGGCCCTAACTATTCGCTCTGGTGGAACAACGCCCTAGGGTGAAGCCTAGGTTTTCCGGAACGTAGAAATGACCATTACCTTCACACTGTTTGCGATTATTCATTTTATACGATGGTAAAACTGTTGTACATATATCGTATTTTATGCTTCTGGCGCTGACTTCTTAGGCCCTAACTATTCGATCAGGTGGAGCAACGCCCTAGGGTGAAGCCTAGGATGCCCGGAACGTAGAAATAACCATAACTTTCACACTGGTTGCAATTACTCGTTTTATACGATGGAAAAACTATTGTATTTATATTGTATTTTATGCTTCTGGCGTTGACTTCTAAGGCCCTAACTATTCGATGTGGTGGAGCAACGTCCTAGAGTGAAGCCTAGGTTGCCCGGAACGCAGAAATGACCATAGCTTTCACACTGGTTGCAATTATTCCTGTTATACAAGTGAAAAACTGTTGTATTTATATTGTATTTTATGCTTCTGGCGTTGACTTCTTAGGCCCTATCTATTCGATCTGGCGGAGCAACGCCCTAGAGTGTAGCATAGGTTGCCCGGAATGTAGAAATGACCATCACTTTCACACTGGTTGCAATTATTCTTGCTATACGATCGAAAAACTGTTGTATTTATTTTGTATTTTATGCCTTTGGCGTTGACTCCAAAGGCCGTAGCTATTCGATGTGGTGGAGCAACGCCCTAGAGTGAAGCCTAGGTTGCCCGGAACGTAGAAATGACCATGTCTTTCACACTGGTTGCAATTACTCCTGTTATACGATGGAAAAACTGTTGTACTTATATTATATTTTATGCTTCAGGCGTTGACTTCTAAGGGCGTAGCTATTCGATGTGGTGGAGAAACGCCCTAGAGTGAAGCCTAGGTTGCCCGGAAAGTAGAAATGACCATTTCCTCCACACTGTTTGCAATTATTCATTTTATACAATGGAGAAAGTGCTGTATTTATATTGTTCTTTATAGTTATGGCGTTGACTTCTAAGGCCGTAGCTATTCGATGTGGTGGAGCAATGCCCTAGAGTGAAGCCTAGGATGCCCGCAACGTAGAAATGACCATATTTTTTACACTGTTTGCAATTATTCCTGTTATACGATTGAAAAACTGTTGTATTTATATTGTATTTTATGCTTCTGGCGTTGACTTCTAAGGCCCTGTGTATTCGATCTGGTGGAGCAATGCCTCAGTGTTAAGTCTAGGATGCCCGGAACGTTGAAATGTCCGTTACTTTCACACTGGTTGCAATTACTCATTTTATGCGATGGAAAAACTGTTGTACATATATCGTATTTTATGCTTCTGGCATTGACTTCTTAGGCCCTAACTATTCGATCTGGTGGAGCAACGCCCAGGGGCGAAGCCTAGGTTGCGCGGAACGTAGAAATGACCATAACTTTCACACTGGTTTCAATTGTTCGTTTTATACAATGGAAAAACTGTTCTATTTATTTTGTATTTTATGCTTCGGGCGTTGACTTCTAAGGCCCCAACTATTCGGTCAGGTGGAACAACGCCCTAGGGTGAAGCCTAGGTTGCCCGGAACGTAGAAGTGACCATTACCGTCACACTGCTTGCGATTATTCATTTTATACGATGGTAAAACTGTTGTACATATATCGTATTTTATGTTTCTGGCGTTGACTTCTTAGGCCCTAACTATTCGATCAGGTGGAGCAACGCCCTAGGGTGAAGCCTAGGTTGCCCGCAACGTAGAAATGACCATAACTTTCATACTGGTTGCAATTATTCGTTTTATGCGACGGAAAAACTGTTGTATTAATTTTGTATTTGGTGCTTCTGGCGTTGACTTCTTAGGCCCTAACTATTCGATGTGGTTGAGCAACGCCCTAGAGTGAAGCCTAGATTGCCCGGAACGTTGAAATGACCATAACTTTCATACTGGTAGCAATTATTCGTTTTATACGATGGAAAAACTGTTGTATTTATATTGCATTTTATGCTTGAGCGTTCACTTCCTAGGCCCTAACTATTCGATCTGTTGGAACAACGCCCTAGGGTGATGCCTAGGTTGCCCGGAACGTAAAAATGACCTGTACTTTCACACTGGTTGCAATTATTCCTGTTATACGATGGAAACACTGTTGTACTTATGTTGTATTGTATGCTTCTGGCGTCGAATTCTAAGTCCCTAACTATTCGATCTGGTGGAGCAACGCCCTAGAGTGTAGCCTAGGTTGCCCGGAACGTAGAAATGACCTTTACTTACACACTGTTTGGAAATGTACATTATATACGATGGAAAAGCTGTTGTATTTATATTGTATTTTATGCTTCTGGCGTTGACTTCTTAGGCCCTAACTATTTGATCTGGTGGAGCATCGCCCTGTAGTGAAGCCTAGGTTGCCCGGAACGTAGAAATGACCATTACCTTCACACTGTTTGCGATTATCCATTTTATACGATGGTAAAACTGTTGTACATACATCGTATTTTATGCTTCTGGCGTTGACTTCTTAGGCCCTAACTATTCGCTCTGGTGGAACAACGCCCTAGCGTGAGGCCTAGGTTGCCCGGATCGTAGAAATGACCATCACTTTCACACTGGTTGCAATTATTCTTGTTATACGATGGAAAAACTGTTGTACTTATTTTGTATTTTATGCTTCCGGCATTGACTTCTAAGGCCCTAGCTATTCCATCTGGAGGAGCAACGCCCTAGAGTGGAGCCTAGGTCCCCGAAACGTAGAAATGACCATTACTTTCACTCTGGTTGCAATTATTCCAGCTATACGGTGGACAAACCGTTGGATTTTGATTGTACTTTATACTTCTGGCGTTGACTTCTAAGGCCCTATGTATTCGATCTGGCGTAGCAATGCCTCAGAGTTAAGTCTAGGATGCCCGCAACGTAGAAATGGCTATTACTTTCACACTGGTTGCAATTATTAGTTTTATACGATGGAAATACTGTTGTACATATATCGTATTTTATCGTTCTGGCGTTGACTTCTTAGGCCCTAACTGTTCGATCAGGTGCAGCAACGCCCTAGAGTGAAGCCTATGTTGCCCGGAACGTAGAAATGACCATTACCTTCACACTGTTTGGGATTATTCATTTTATAGGATGGTAAAACTGTTGTATTTATTTTGTATTTTATGCTTCTGGCATTGACTTCTAAGGCCCTAGCTATTCCATCTGGTGGAGCAACGCCCTAGAGTGGAGCCTAGGTCGCCCGAAACGTGGAAATGACCATTACTTTCACTCTGGTTGCAATTATTCCAGCTGTACGATGGACAAACTGTTGGATTTTGATTGTACTTTATGCTTCAGGCGTTGACTTCTTAGGCCCTAACTATTCGCTCTGGTGGAACAACGACCCAGGGTGAAGCCTAGGTTGCCCAGAACGTAGAAATGACCATTACCTTCACACTGTTTGCGATTATTGATTTTATACGATGGTAAAACTGTTGTACATATATCGTATTTTATGCTTCTGGCGTTGACTTCTTAGGCCCTAACTATTCGATCAGCTGGAGTAACGCCCTAGGGTGAAGCCTAGGTTGCCCGGAACGTAGTAATGACCATAACTTTCATACGGGTTGCAATTATTCGTTTTATACGATGGAAAAACTGTTGTATTAATTTTGTATTTGGTGCTTCTGGCGTTGACTTCTTAGGCCCTAACTATTCGATCAGGTGGAATAACGCCATAGGGTGAAGCCTAGGTTGCGCGGAACGTAGAAATGACCATAACTTTCACACTGGTTTCAATTATTCGTTTTATACAATGGAAAAACTGTTCTACTTATTTTGTATTTTATGCTTCGACCGTTGACTCCTAAGGCCCCAACTATACGATCTGGTGGAGCAACGCCCTAGAGCGAAGCCTAGGTTGCTCGGAATATAGAAATGACCATCACCTTCACACGGTTTGCGATTATTCGTTTTATACGATTGTAAAACTGTTGTACATATATCGTATTTTATGCTTCCGGCGTTGACTTCTTAGGCACTAACTATTCGATCAGGTGGAGCAACGCCCTAGGGTGAAGCCTAGGTTGCCCGGAACGTAGAAATGACCGTTACTTTCACACTGTTTGCAAATGTACATTATATACGATGGAAAAGCTGTTGTATTTATATTGTATTTTATGCTTGAGCGTTCACTTCCTAGGCCCTAACTATTCGCTCTGGTGGAACAACGCCCCAGGGTGATGCCTAGGTTGCCCGGATCGTAGAAATGACCATTACTTGCACACTGGTTGCAATTATTCGTTCCATACGATGGAAAAACTGTTGTATTTATTTTGTATTTGGTGCTTCTGGCGTTGACTTCTTAGGCCCTAACTGTTAGATGTGGAGGACCAACGCCCTAGAGTGAAGCCTAGGTTGCCCGGAACGTAGAAATGACCATATCTTTCAGACTGGTTGCAATTATTCCTGTTATACGATGAAAAAGATGTTGTATCTTTATTGTATTTTATGCTTCAGGCGTTGACTTCTAAGGCCCTAACTATTCGATGTGGTGGAGCAACGCCCTTGAGCGAAGCCTAGGTTGCCCGGAACGTAAAAATGACCTGTACTTTCACACTGGTTGCAATTATTCCTGTTATACGATGGAAAAACTGTTGTACTTATATTGTATTTTATGCTTCTGGCGTCGAATTCTAAGTCCCTAACTATTCGATCTGGTGGAGCAACGCCCTAGAGTGAAGCCTAGGTTGCCCGGAACGTAGAAATGACCGTTACTTTCACACTGTTTGCAAATGTACATTATATACGATGGAAAAGCTGTTGTATTTATATTGTATTTTATGCTTCTGGCGTTGACTTCTTAGGCCCTAACTATTCGATCTGGTGGAGCAACGCCCTAGAGTGAAGCCTAGGCTGCCCGGAACGTAGAAATGACCGTTACTTTCACACTGTTTGCAAATGTACATTATATACGATAGAAAAGCTGTTGTATTTATATTGTATTTTATGCTCCTGGCGTTGACTTCTTAGGCCCTAACTATTTGATCTGGTGGAGCACCGCCCTGTAGTGAAGCCTAGGTTGCCCGGAACGTAGAAATGACCGTTACTTTCACACTGTTTGCAAATGTACATTATATACGATGGAAAAGCTGTTGTATTTATATTGTATTTTATGCTTCTGGCATTGACTTCTTAGGCCCTAGCTATTCGATGTGGCTGAGCAACGCCCTAGAGTGAAGCCTAGATTGCCCGGAACGTAGAAATGACCAGAACTTTCATACTGGTTGCAATTATTCGTTTTATACGATGGAAGAACTGTTGTGCTTATTTTGTATTTGGTGCTTCTGGCGTTGACTTCTTAGGCCCTAACTGTTGGATGTGGTGGACCAAAGCCCTAGAGTGAAGCCTAGGTTGCCCGGAACGTAGAAATGACCGTTACATTTACACTGTTTGCAAATGTACATTATATACCATGTAAAAGCTGTTGTATTTATATTGTATTTTATGCTTCTGGCGTTGACTTCTTAGGCCCTAACTATTTGATCCGGTGGAGCACCGCCCTGTAGTGAAGCCTAGGTTGCCCGGAACGTGGAAATGACCATAACTTTCACACTGGTTTCAATTATTCGTTTTATACAATGGAAAAACTGTTCTATTTATTTTGTATTTTATGCGTCGGACGTTGACTTCTATGGCCCTAACTATTCGATCTGGTGGAGCAACGCCCTAGAGTGAAGCCTAGGTTGCCCGAAACGTGGAAATGACCATTACTTTCACTCTGGTTGCAATTATTCCAGCTGTACGGTGGACAAACTGTTGTATTTTGATTGTACTTTATGCTTCAGGCGTTGACTCCTTAGGCCCTAACTATTCGCTCTGGTGGACCAACGCACCAGGGTGAAGCTTAGGTTGCCCGGAACGTAGAAATGACCATTACCTTCACACTGTTTGCGATTATTGATTTTATACGATGGTAAAACTGTTGTACATATATCGTATTTTATGCTTCTGGCGTTGACTTCTTAGGCCCTAACTATTCGATCAGCTGGAGTAACGCCCTACGGTGAAGCCTAGGTTGCCCGGAACGTAGAAATGACCATAGCTTTCACACTGGTTGCAATTATTCCTGTTATACAAGTGAAAAACTGTTGTATTTATATTGTATTTTATGCTTCTGGCGTTGACTTCCTGGGCCCTAACTATTCTATCTGGAGGAGCAATGCCCTAGAGTGAAGCATAGGTAGCCTGGAATGCAGAAATGACCATCACTTTCACACTGGTGGCAATTATTTCTGTTATACGATGGACAAACTGTTGGATTTTTAATGTACTTTATGCTTCTGGCGTTGACTTCTACGGCCCTATGTATTCGATCTGGTGGAGCAATGCCTCAGTGTTAAGTCTAGGATGCCCGGAACGTAGAAATGTCCGTTCCTTTCACACTGGTTGCAATTACTCATTTTATGCGATGGAAAAACTGTTGTACATATATCGTATTTTATGCTTCTGGCATTGACTTCTTAGGCCCTAACTATACGATCAGGTGGAGCAACGCCCTAGGGTGAAGCGTAGGTTGCCCGGAACGTGGAAATTACCATAACATTCACACTGGTTTCAATTATTCGTTTTATACAATGGAAAAACTGTCCTATTTATTTTGTATTTTATGCTTCGGGCGTTGACTTCTATGGCCCTAACTATTCGATCTGGTGGAGCAACGCCCTAAAGTGGAGCCTAGGTCGCCCGAAACGTGGAAATGACCATTACTTTCACTCTGGTTGCAATTATTCCAGCTACACGATGGACAAACTGTTGGATTTTGATTGTACTTTATGCTTCAGGCGTTGGCTTCTTAGGCCCTAACTATTCGCTCTGGTGGAACAACGCCCTAGGGTGAAGCCTAGGTTGCCCGGAACGTAGAAATGACCATTACCTTCACACTGTTTGCGATTATTCATTTTATACGATGGTAAAACTGTTGTACATATATCGTATTTTATGCTTCTGGCGTTGACTTCTAAGGCCCTAACTATTCGATCTGGTGGAGCAACGCCCTGGAGTGAAGCCTAGGTTGCGCGGAACGTAGAAATGACCATTACCTTCACACTGTTTGCGATTATTCATTTTATACGATGGTAAAACTGTTGTATTTATTTTGTATTTTATGCTTCTGGCATTGACTTCTAAGGCCCTAGCTATTCCATCTGGTGGAGCAACGCCCTAGAGTGGAGCCTAGGTCGCCCGAAACGTGGAAATGACCATTACTTTCACACTGTTTGCGATTATTGATTTTATACGATGGTAAAGCTGTTGTATTTATTTTGTATTTTATGCTTCTGGCATTGACTTCTAAGGCCCTAGCTATTCCATCTGGTGGAGCAACGCCCTAGAGTGGAGCCTAGGTCGCCCGAAACGTAGAAATGACCATTACTTTCACTCTAGTTGCAATTATTCCAGCTATACGATGGACAAACTGTTGGATTTTGATTGTACTTTATCCTTCTGGCGTTGACTTCTAAGGCCCTATGTATTCGATCTGGTGTAGAAGTGCCTCAGCGTTAAGTCTAGGATGCCCGCAACGTAGAAATGGCTATTACTTTCAGACTGGTTGCAATTATTCGTTTTATACGATGGAAAAACTGTTGTACATATATCGTATTTTATGCTTCTGGCGTTGACTTCTTAGGCCCTAACTATTCGATCAGGTGGAGCAACGCCTTAGGGTGAAGCCTAGGTTGCCCGGAACGTAGAAATGACCATAACTTTCATACTGGTTTCAATTGTTCGTTTTATACAATGGAAAAACTGTTCTATTTATTTTGTATTTTATGCTTCGGGCTTTGACTCCTAATTCCCCAACTATTCGATCTGGTGGAGCAAAGCCCTAGGGTGAAGCCTAGGTTGCCCGGAATGTAGAATTGACCATTACCTTCACACTGTTTGCGATTATTCATTTTATACGACGGTAAAACTGTTGTACATATATCGTATTTTATGCTTCTGGCGTTGACTTCTAAGGCCCTAACTATTCGATCTGGTGGAGCAACACCCTAGAGTGAAGCCTAGGTTGCCCGGAACGTAGAAATGACCATTACATCCACACTGTTTGCAATTATTCATATTATACAGATGAAAAACTGTTGTATTTATATTGTATTTTATGCTTCTGGCATTGACTTCTAAGGCACTAACTATTCGATGTGGTTGAGCAACGCCGTAGAGTGAAGCCTAGATTGCCCGGAACGTAGAAATGACCATAGCTTTCATACTGGTTGCAATTATTCGTTTTATACGATGGAAAAACTGTTGTATTTATTTTGTATTTGGTGCTCCTGGCGTTGACTTCTTAGGCCCTAGCTATTGGATCTGGTGGAGCAGCGCCCTAGGGTGAAGCCGAGGTTGCCCGGAACGTGGAAATGACCATAGCTATCAGACTGGTTGCAATTACTCGTTTTATACGATGGAAAGACTGTTGTATTTATATTGTATTTTATAGTTATGGCGTTGTGTTCTAGGGCCGTAGCTATTCGATGTGGTTGAGCAACGCCCTAGAGTGAAGCCCAGGATGCCCGCAGCGTAGAAATGACCATATCTTTCACACTGTTTGCAATTATTCATATTATACAGTGGAAAAACTGTTGTATTTATATTGCATTTTATGCTTCTGGCATTGACTTCTAAGGCCCTAACTATTCGATGTGGTGGAGCAACGTCCTAGAGTGAAGCCTAGGTTGCCCGGAACGTAGAAATGTCCGTTACTTTCACACTGGTTGCAATTACTCATTTTATGCGATGGAAAAATTATTGTATTTATATTGTATTTTATGCTTCTGGCATTGACTTCTAAGGCCCTAGCTATTCCATCTGGTGGAGCAATGCCCTAGGGTGAAGCCTAGGTTGCGCGGAACGTAGAAATGACCATAGCTTTCACACTGGTTGCAATTATTCCTGTTATACATGTGAAAAACTGTTGTATGTATATTGTATTTTTTGCTTCTGGCATTGACTTCTAAGGCCCTAACTATTCGATGTGGTGGAGCAACGTCCTAGAGTGAAGTCTAGGTTGCCCGGAACGTAGAAATGACCATAGCTTTCACACTGGTTGCAATTATTCCTGTTATACATGTGAAAAACTGTTGTATATATATTGTATTTTTTGCTTCTGGCGTTGACTTCTTAGGCCCTAACTATTCGATCTGGTGGAGCAACGCCCTAGAGTGTAGCCTAGGTTGCCCGGAATGTAGAAATGACCATCACTTTCACACTGGCTGCAATTATTCTTGTTATACGATGGAAAAACTGTTGTATTTATTTTGTAATTTATGCCTCTGGTGTTGACTCCTAAGGCCGTAGCTATTCGATGTGGTGGAGCAACGCCCTAGAGTGAAGCCTAGGTTGCCCGGAACGTAGAAATGACCATGTCTTTCACACTGGTTGCAATTATTCCTGTTATACGATGGAAAAACTGTTGTACTTATATTATATCTTAAGCTTCAGGCGTTGACTTCTAAGGGCGTAGCTATTCGATGTGGCGCAGAAACGCCCTAGAGTGAAGCCTAGGTTGCCCGGAATATAGAAATGACCATCACCTTCACACGGTTTGCGATTATTCATTTTATACGATGGTAAAACTGTTGTACATATATCGTATTTTATGCTTCTGGCGTTGACTTCTTAGGCCCTAACTATTCGATCAGGTGGAGCAACGCCCTAGGGTGAGGCCTAGGTTGCCCGGACCGTAGAAATGACCATAACTTTCATACTGGTTGCAATTATTCGTTTTATACGATGGAAAAACTGTTGTACTTATTTTGTATTTGGTGCTTCTGGCGTTGACTTCTTAGGCCCTAACTGTTAGATGTGGAGGACCAACGACCTAGAGTGAAGCCTAGGTTGCCCGGAACGTAAAAATGACCTTACCTTTCAGACTGGTTGCAATTATTCCTGTTATACGATGAAAAAAATGTTGTATTTTTATTGTATTTTATGCTTCAGGCGTTGACTTCTAAGGCCCTAACTATTCGATGTGGTGGAGCAACGCCCTTGAGGGAAGCCTAGGTTGCCCGGACCGTAAAAATGACCTGTACTTTCACACTGGTTGCAATTATTCCTGTTATACGATGGAAAAACTGTTGTACTTATGTTGTATTTTATACTTCTGGCGTCGAATTCTAAGTCCCTAACTATTCGATCTGGTGGAGCAACGCCCTAGAGTGAAGCCTAGGTTGCCCGGAACGTAGAAATGACCGGTACTTTCACACTGTTTGCAAATGTACATTATATACGATGGAAAAACTGTTGTACTTATGTTGTATTTTATGCTTCTGGCGTCGAATTCTCAGTCCCTAACTATTCGATCTGGTGGACCAACGCCCTAGAGTGAAGATTAGGTTGCCCGGAACGTAGAAATGGCCGTTACTTTCACACTGTTTGCAAATGTACATTATATACGATGGAAATGCTGTTGTATTTATATTGTATTTTATGCTTCTGGCGTTGACTTCTTAGGCCCTAACTATTCGATCTGGTGGAGCAACGCCCTAGAGTGAAGACTAGGTTGCCCGGAACGTAGAAATGACCGTTACTTTAACACTGTTTGCAAATGTACATTATATACGATGGAAAAGCTGCTGTATTTATATTGTATTTTATGCTTCTGGCGTTGACTTCTTAGGCCCTAACTATTTGATCCGGTGGAGCACGCCCTGTAGTGAAGCCTAGGTTGTCCGGAACGTAGAAATGACCATAACTTTCACACTGGTTTCAATTATTCGTTTTATACAATGGAAAAACTATTCTATTTATTTTGTATTTTATGCTTCGGGCGTTGACTTCTATGGCCCTAACTATCGATCTGGTGGAGCAACGCCCTAGAGTGAAGCCTAGGTTGCCCGGAACGTAGAAATGACCATTACCTTCACACTGTTTGCGATTATTCATTTTATACGATGGTAAGACTGTTGTATTTATTTTGTATTTTATGCTTCTGGCATTGACTTCTAAGGCCCTAGCTATTCCATCTGGTGGAGCAACGCCCTAGAGTGGAGCCTAGGTCGACCGAAACGTGGAAATGACCATTACTTTCACTCTGTTTGCAATTATTCCAGCTATACGATGGACAAACTGTTGCATTTTGATTGTACTTTATGCTTCAGGCGTTGACTTCTTAGGCCCTAACTATTCGATGTGGTGGAGCAACGCCCTAGAGTGAAGCCTAGGTTGCCCGGAACGTAGAAATGACCATGTCTTTCACACTGGTTGCAATTATTCCTGTTGTACGATGGAAAAACTGTTGTATTTATTTTGTAATTTATGCCTCTGGCGTTGACTCCTAAGGCCGTAGCTATTCGATGTGGTGGAGCAACGTCCTAGAGTGAAGCCTAGGTTGCGCGGAACGTAGAAATGACCATAGCTTTCACACTGGTTGCAATTATTCCTGTTATACATGTGAAAAACTGTTGTATGTATATTGTATTTTTTGCTTCAGGCATTGACTTCTAAGGCCCTAACTATTCGATGTGGTGGAGCAACGTCCTAGAGTGAAGTCTAGGTTGCCCGGAACGTAGAAATGACCACAGCTTTCACACTGGTTGCAATTATTCCTGTTATACATGTGAAAAACTGTTGTATATATATTGTATTTTTTGCTTCTGGCGTTGACTTCTTAGGCCCTAACTGTTCGATCTGGTGGAGCAACGCCCTAGAGTGTAGCCTAGGTTGCCCGGAATGTAGAAATGACCATCACTTTCACACTGGCTGCAATTATTCTTGTTATGCGATGGAAAAACTGTTGTATTTATTTTGTAATTTATGCCTCTGGCGTTGACTCCTAAGGCCGTAGCTATTCGATGTGGTGGAGCAATGCCCTAGAGTGAAGCCTAGGTTGCCCGGAACATAGAAATGACCATTACCTTCACACTGTTTGCGATTATTCATTTTATACGATGGTAAAACTGTTGTGTTTATTTTGTATTTTATGCTTCTGGCATTGACTTCTAAGGCCCTAGCTATTCCATCTGGTGGAGCAACGCCCTAAAGTGGAGCCTAGGTTGCCCGGAACATAGAAATGACCATTACCTTCACACTGTTTGCGATTATCATTTTATACGATGGCAAAACTGTTGTACATATATCGTATTTTATGCTTCTGGCGTTGACTTCTAAGGCCGCAGCTATTCGATGTGGTGGAGCAACGCCCTACAGTGAAGCCTAGGTTGCCCGGAACGTAGAAATGACCATAGCTTTCACACTGGTTGCAATTATTCCTGTTATACAAGTGAAAAACTGTTGTATTTATATTGTATTTTATGCTTCTGGCGTTGACTTCCTGGGCCCTAACTATTCTATCTGGAGGAGCAACGCACTAGAGTGAAGCCTAGGTTGCCCGGAATGCAGAAATGGCCATCACTTTCACACTGGTGGCAATTATTCCTGTTATACGATGGACAAACTGTTGGATTTTTAATGTACTCTATGCTTCTGGCGTTGACTTCTAAGGCCGTATGTGTTCGATCTGGTGGAGCAATGCCTCAGTGTTAAGTCTAGGATGCCCGGAACGTAGAAATGTCCGTTACTTTCACACTGGTTGCAATTACTCATTTTATGCGATGGAAAAACTGTTGTACATATATCGTATTTTATGCTTCTGGCATTGACTTCTTAGGCCCTAACTATTCGATCTGGTGGAGCAACGCCCAGGGGTGAAGCCTAGGTTGCCCGGAACGTGGAAATGACCATAACTTTCACACTGGTTTCAATTATTCGTTTTATACAATGGAAAAACTGTTCCATTTATTTTGTATTTTATGCTTCGGGGATTGACTTCTATGGCCCTAACTATTCGATCTGGTGGAGCAACGCCCTAGAGTGAAGCCTAGGTTGCCCGGAACGTAGAAATGACCATTACCTTCACACTGTTTGCGATTATTCATTTTATACGATGGTAAAACTGTTGTGTTTATTTTGTGTTTTATGCTTCTGGCATTGACTTCTAAGGCCCTAGCTATTCCATCTGGTGGAGCAACGCCCTAAAGTGGAGCCTAGGTCGCCCGAAACGTGGAAATGACCATTACTTTCACTCTGGTTGCAATTATTCCAGCTATACGATGGACAAACTGTTGGATTTTGATTGTACTTTATGCTTCAGGCGTTGACTTCTTAGGCCCTAACTATTCGCTCTGGTGGAACAACGCCCTAGGGTGATGCCTAGGTTGCGCGGAACGTAGAAATGACCATTACCTTCACACTGCTTGCAAATATACATTATATACGATGGAAAAGCTGTTGTATCTATTTTGAATTTTACGCTTCTGGCGCTGACTTCTTAGGTCCTAACTATTGGATCTGGTGGAGCAACGCCCAGGGGTGAAGTCTAATTTGCGCGGAACGTAGAAATGGCCATTAATTTTACACTGGCTTCAATTATTCGTTTTATACAGTGGAAAAACTGTTGTATTTATTTTGTATTTGGTGCTTCTGTCGTTGACTTCTTAGGCCCTAACTATTGGATCTGGTGGAGCACCGCCCTGTAGTGAAGCATAAGTTGCCCGGAACGTAGAAATGACCATTACCTTCACACTGTTTTCGATTATTCATTTTATACGATGGTAAAACTGTTGTACATATATCGTATTTTATGCTTCAGGCGTTGACTTCTAAGGCCCTAACTATTCGATGTGGTGGAGCAACGCCCTTGAGCGAAGCCTAGGTTGCCCGGAACGTAAAAATGACCTGTACTTTCACACTGGTTGCAATTATTCCTGTTATACGATGGAAAAACTGTTGTACTTATGTTGTATTTTATGCTTCTGGCGTCGAATTCTAAGTCCCTAACTATTCGATCTGGTGGAGCAACGCCATAGAGTGAAGCCTAGGTTGTCCGGAACGTAGAAATGACCGTTACCTTCACACTGTTTGCAAATGTACATTATATACGATGGAAAAGCTGTTGTATTTATATTGCATTTTATGCTTCTGGCGTTGACTTCTTAGGCCCTAGCTATTTGATCTGGTGGAGCACCGCCCTGTAGTGAAGCCTAGGTTGCCCGGAACGTAGAAATGACCATAACTTTCACACTGGTTTCAATTATTCGTTTTATACGATGGAAAAACTGTTCTATTTATTTTGTATTTCATGCTTCGGGCGTTGACTTCTATGGCCCTAACTATTCGATCTGGTGGAGCAACGCCCTAGACTGAAGCCTAGGTTGCCCGGAACGTAGAAATGACCAGAACTTTCACACTGGTTGCAATTATTCTTGTTATACGATGGTAAAACTGTTGTATTTATTTTGTATTTTATGCTTCTGGCATTGACTTCTAAGGCCCTAGCTATTCCATCTGGTGGAGCAACGCCCTAGAGTGGAGCCTAGGTCGCCCGAAACGTGGAAATGACCATTACTTTCACTCTGGTTGCAATTATTCCAGCTATACGATGGACAAACTGTTGGATTTTGATTGTACTTTATACTTCTGGCGTTGACTTCTAAGGCCCTATGTATTCGATCTGGTGTAGCAATGCCTCAGAGTTAAGTCTAGGATGCCCGCAACGCAGAAATGTCTATTACTTTCACACTGGTTGCAATTATTCGTTTTATACGATGGAAAAACTGTTGCACATATATCGTATTTTATGCTTCTGGCGTTGACTTCTTAGGCCCTAACTATTCGATCAGGTGGAGCAACGCCCTAGAGTGAAGCCTAGGTTGCCCGGAACGTAGAAATGACCATAACTTTCATACTGGTAGCAATCATTCGTTATATACGATGGAAAAACTGTTGTATTTATATTGTATTTTATGCTTCAGGCGTTGACTTCTTAGGCCCTAACTATTCGATCAGGTGGAGCAACGCCCTAGGGTGAAGCCTAGGTTGCCCGGAACGTAGAAATGACCATAACTTTCATACTGGTTGCAATTATTCGTTTTATACGATGGAAAAACTGTTGTATTTATTTTGTATTTGGTGCTTCTGGCGTTGACTTCTTAGGCCCTAACTATTCGATGTGGTTGAGCAACGCCCTAGAGTGAAGCCTAGATTGCCCGGAACGTAGAAATGACCAGAACTTTCATACTGGTTGCAATTATTCGTTTTATACGATGGAAAAACTGTTGTGTTTATTTTGTATCTGGTGCTTCTGGCGGTGACTTCTTAGGCCCTAACTATTCGCTCTGGTGGAACAACGTCCTATGGTGAAGCCTAGGTTGCCCGGAACGTAGAAATGACCATTACCTTCACACTGCTTGCGATTATTCATTTTATACGATGGTAAAACTGTTGTACATATATCGTATTTTATGTTTCTGGCGTTGACTTCTTAGGCCCTAACTATTCGATCAGGTGGAGCAATGCCCTAATGTGAAGCCTAGGTTTCCCGGAACGTAGAAATGACCGTAACTTTCATACTGGTTGCAATTATTCGTTTTATACGATGGAAAAACTGTCGTATTAATTTTGTATTTGGTGCTTCTGGCGTTGACTTCTTATGCCCTAACTATTCGATCCGGTGGAGCAACGCCCTAGAGTGAAGCCTAGGTTGCCCGGAATGTAGAAATGACCATCACTTTAACACTGGTTGCAATTATTCTTGTTATACGATGGAAAAACTGTTGTATTTATTTTGTATTTTATGCTTCTGGCGTTGACTACTTAGGCCCTAACTATTCGATCAGGTGGAGCGACGCCCTGGGGTGAAGCCTAGGTTGCCCGGAACGTAGAAATGACCATAACTTTCATACTGGTTGCAATTATTCGTTTTATACGATGGAAAAACTGTTGTATTTATTTTGTATTTGGTGCTTCTGGCGTTGACTTCTTAGGCCCTAACTGTTAGATGTGGAGGACCAACGCCCTAGAGTGAAGCCTAGGTTGCCCGGAACGTAGAAATGACCATATCTTTCAGACTGGTTGCAATTATTCCTGTTATACGATGAAAAAAATGTTGTATTTTTATTGTATTTTATGCTTCAGGCGTTGGCTTCTAAGGCCCTAACTATTCGATGCGGTGGAGCAACGCCCTTGAGCGAAGCCTAGGTTGCCCGGAACGTAAAAATGACCTGTACTTTCACACTGGTTGCAATTATTCCTGTTATACGATGGAAAAACTGTTGTACTTATGTTGTATTTTATGCTTCTGGCGTTGACTTCTTAGGCCCTAACTCTTTGATCTGGTGGAGCACCGCCCTGTAGTGAAGCCTAGGTTGCACGGAACGTAGAAATGACCATAACTTTCACACTGGTTTCAATTATTCGTTTTATACAATGGAAAAACTGTTCTATTTATTTTGTATTTTATGCTTCGGGCGTTGACTTCTATGGCCCTAACTAGTCGATCTGGTGGAGCAACGCCCTAGACTGAAGCCTAGGTTGCCCGGAACGTAGAAATGACCATAACTTTCACACTGGTTGCAATTATTCTTGTTATACGATGGTAAAACTGTTGTATTTATTTTGTATTTTATGCTTCTGGCATTGACTTCTAAGGCCCTAGCTATTCCATCTGGTGGAGCAACGCCCTAGAGTGGAGCCTAGGTCGCCCGAAACGTGGAAATGACCATTACTTTCACTCTGGTTGCAATTATTCCAGCTATACGATGGACAAACTGTTTTATTTTGATTGTACTTTATACTTCTGGCGTTGACTTCTAAGGCCCTATGTATTCGATCTGGTGTAGCAATTCCTCAGAGTTAAGTCTAGGATGCCCGCAACGTAGAAATGTCTATTACTTTCACACTGGTTGATATTATTCGTTTTATACGATGGAAAAGCTGTTGTACATATATCGTATTTTATGATTCTGGCGCTGACTTCTTAGGCCCTAACTATTCGATCAGGTGGAGCAACGCCCTAGGGTGAAGCCTAGGTTGCCCGGAACGTAGAAATGACCATAACTTTTATACTGGTTGCAATTATTCGTTTTATACGATGCAAAAACTGTTGTATTTATATTGTATTTTATGCTTCAGGCGTTGACTTCTTAGGCCCTAACTATTCGATGTGGTTGAGCAACGCCCTAGAGTGAAGCCTAGGTTGCCCGGAACGTAGAAATGACCATAACTTTCATACTGGTAGCAATTATTCGTTATATACGATGGAAAAACTGTTGTATTTATATTGTATTTTATGCTTCAGGCGTTGACTTCTTAGGCCCTAACTATTCGATCAGGTGGAGCAACGCCCTAGGGTGAAGCCTAGGTTGCCCGGAACGTAGAAATGACCATAACTTTCATACTGGTTGCAATTATTCGTTTTATACGATGGAAAAACTGTTGTATTTATTTTGTATTTGGTGCTTCTGGCGTTGACTTCTTAGGCCCTAACTATTCGATGTGGTTGAGCAACGCCCTAGAGTGAAGCCTAGATTGCCCGGAACGTAGAAATGACCAGAACTTTCATACTGGTTGCAATTATTCGTTTTATACGATGGAAAAACTGTTGTGTTTATTTTGTATTTGGTGCTTCTGGCGGTGACTTCTTAGGCCCTAACTATTCGCTCTGGTGGAACAACGCCCTATGGTGAAGCCTAGGTTGCCCGGAACGTAGAAATGACCATTACCTTCACACTGCTTGCGATTATTCATTTTATACGATGGTAAAACTGTTGTACATATATCGTATTTTATGTTTCTGGCGTTGACTTCTTAGGCCCTAACTATTCGATCAGGTGGAGCAATGCCCTAATGTGAAGCCTAGGTTTCCCGGAACGTAGAAATGACCGTAACTTTCATACTGGTTGCAATTATTCGTTTTATACGATGGAAAAACTGTCGTATTAATTTTGTATTTGGTGCTTCTGGCGTTGACTTCTTATGCCCTAACTATTCGATCCGGTGGAGCAACGCCCTAGAGTGAAGCCTAGGTTGCCCGGAATGTAGAAATGACCATCACTTTAACACTGGTTGCAATTATTCTTGTTATACGATGGAAAAACTGTTGTATTTATTTTGTATTTTATGCTTCTGGCGTTGACTACTTAGGCCCTAACTATTCGATCAGGTGGAGCGACGCCCTAGGGTGAAGCCTAGGTTGCCCGGAACGTAGAAATGACCATAAATTTCATACTGGTTGCAATTATTCGTTTTATACGATGGAAAAACTGTTGTATTTATTTTGTATTTGGTGCTTCTGGCGTTGACTTCTTAGGCCCTAACTGTTAGATGTGGAGGACCAACGCCCTAGAGTGAAGCCTAGGTTGCCCGGAACGTAGAAATGACCATATCTTTCAGACTGGTTGCAATTATTCCTGTTATACGATGAAAAAAATGTTGTATTTTTATTGTATTTTATGCTTCAGGCGTTGGCTTCTAAGGCCCTAACTATTCGATGCGGTGGAGCAACGCCCTTGAGCGAAGCCTAGGTTGCCCGGAACGTAAAAATGACCTGTACTTTCACACTGGTTGCAATTATTCCTGTTATACGATGGAAAAACTGTTGTACTTATGTTGTATTTTATGCTTCTGGCGTTGACTTCTTAGGCCCTAACTCTTTGATCTGGTGGAGCACCGCCCTGTAGTGAAGCCTAGGTTGCACGGAACGTAGAAATGACCATAACTTTCACACTGGTTTCAATTATTCGTTTTATACAATGGAAAAACTGTTCTATTTATTTTGTATTTTATGCTTCGGGCGTTGACTTCTATGGCCCTAACTAGTCGATCTGGTGGAGCAACGCCCTAGACTGAAGCCTAGGTTGCCCGGAACGTAGAAATGACCATAACTTTCACACTGGTTGCAATTATTCTTGTTATACGATGGTAAAACTGTTGTATTTATTTTGTATTTTATGCTTCTGGCATTGACTTCTAAGGCCCTAGCTATTCCATGTGGTGGAGCAACGCCCTAGAGTGGAGCCTAGGTCGCCCGAAACGTGGAAATGACCATTACTTTCACTCTGGTTGCAATTATTCCAGCTATACGATGGACAAACTGTTTTATTTTGATTGTACTTTATAGTTCTGGCGTTGACTTCTAAGGCCCTATGTATTCGATCTGGTGTAGCAATTCCTCAGAGTTAAGTCTAGGATGCCCGCAACGTAGAAATGTCTATTACTTTCACACTGGTTGATATTATTCGTTTTATACGATGGAAAAGCTGTTGTACATATATCGTATTTTATGATTCTGGCGCTGACTTCTTAGGCCCTAACTATTCGATCAGGTGGAGCAACGCCCTAGGGTGAAGCCTAGGTTGCCCGGAACGTAGAAATGACCATAACTTTTATACTGGTTGCAATTATTCGTTTTATACGATGCAAAAACTGTTGTATTTATATTGTATTTTATGCTTCAGGCGTTGACTTCTTAGGCCCTAACTATTCGCTCTGGTGGAACAACGCCCTATGGTGAAGCCTAGGTTGCCCGGAACGTAGAAATGACCATTACCTTCACACTGCTTGCGATTATTCATTTTATACGATGGTAAAACTGTTGTACATATATCGTATTTTATGTTTCTGGCGTTGACTTCTTAGGCCCTAACTATTCGATCAGGTGGAGCAATGCCCTAATGTGAAGCCTAGGTTTCCCGGAACGTAGAAATGACCGTAACTTTCATACTGGTTGCAATTATTCGTTTTATACGATGGAAAAACTGTCGTATTAATTTTGTATTTGGTGCTTCTGGCGTTGACTTCTTATGCCCTAACTATTCGATCCGGTGGAGCAACGCCCTAGAGTGAAGCCTAGGTTGCCCGGAATGTAGAAATGACCATCACTTTAACACTGGTTGCAATTATTCTTGTTATACGATGGAAAAACTGTTGTATTTATTTTGTATTTTATGCTTCTGGCGTTGACTACTTAGGCCCTAACTATTCGATCAGGTGGAGCGACGCCCTAGGGTGAAGCCTAGGTTGCCCGGAACGTAGAAATGACCATAAATTTCATACTGGTTGCAATTATTCGTTTTATACGATGGAAAAACTGTTGTATTTATTTTGTATTTGGTGCTTCTGGCGTTGACTTCTTAGGCCCTAACTGTTAGATGTGGAGGACCAACGCCCTAGAGTGAAGCCTAGGTTGCCCGGAACGTAGAAATGACCATATCTTTCAGACTGGTTGCAATTATTCCTGTTATACGATGAAAAAAATGTTGTATTTTTATTGTATTTTATGCTTCAGGCGTTGGCTTCTAAGGCCCTAACTATTCGATGCGGTGGAGCAACGCCCTTGAGCGAAGCCTAGGTTGCCCGGAACGTAAAAATGACCTGTACTTTCACACTGGTTGCAATTATTCCTGTTATACGATGGAAAAACTGTTGTACTTATGTTGTATTTTATGCTTCTGGCGTTGACTTCTTAGGCCCTAACTCTTTGATCTGGTGGAGCACCGCCCTGTAGTGAAGCCTAGGTTGCACGGAACGTAGAAATGACCATAACTTTCACACTGGTTTCAATTATTCGTTTTATACAATGGAAAAACTGTTCTATTTATTTTGTATTTTATGCTTCGGGCGTTGACTTCTATGGCCCTAACTAGTCGATCTGGTGGAGCAACGCCCTAGACTGAAGCCTAGGTTGCCCGGAACGTAGAAATGACCATAACTTTCACACTGGTTGCAATTATTCTTGTTATACGATGGTAAAACTGTTGTATTTATTTTGTATTTTATGCTTCTGGCATTGACTTCTAAGGCCCTAGCTATTCCATCTGGTGGAGCAACGCCCTAGAGTGGAGCCTAGGTCGCCCGAAACGTGGAAATGACCATTACTTTCACTCTGGTTGCAATTATTCCAGCTATACGATGGACAAACTGTTTTATTTTGATTGTACTTTATAGTTCTGGCGTTGACTTCTAAGGCCCTATGTATTCGATCTGGTGTAGCAATTCCTCAGAGTTAAGTCTAGGATGCCCGCAACGTAGAAATGTCTATTACTTTCACACTGGTTGATATTATTCGTTTTATACGATGGAAAAGCTGTTGTACATATATCGTATTTTATGATTCTGGCGCTGACTTCTTAGGCCCTAACTATTCGATCAGGTGGAGCAACGCCCTAGGGTGAAGCCTAGGTTGCCCGGAACGTAGAAATGACCATAACTTTTATACTGGTTGCAATTATTCGTTTTATACGATGCAAAAACTGTTGTATTTATATTGTATTTTATGCTTCAGGCGTTGACTTCTTAGGCCCTAACTATTCGATGTGGTTGAGCAACGCCCTAGAGTGAAGCCTAGGTTGCCCGGAACGTAGAAATGACCATAACTTTCATACTGGTAGCAATTATTCGTTATATACGATGGAAAAACTGTTGTATTTATATTGTATTTTATGCTTCAGGCGTTGACTTCTTAGGCCCTAACTATTCGATCAGGTGGAGCAACGCCCTAGGGTGAAGCCTAGGTTGCCCGGAACGTAGAAATGACCATAACTTTCATACTGGTTGCAATTATTCGTTTTATACGATGGAAAAACTGTTGTATTTATTTTGTATTTGGTGCTTCTGGCGTTGACTTCATAGGCCCTAACTATTCGATGTGGTTGAGCAACGCCCTAGAGTGAAGCCTAGATTGCCCGGAACGTAGAAATGACCAGAACTTTCATACTGGTTGCAATTATTCGTTTTATACGATGGAAAAACTGTTGTGTTTATTTTGTATTTGGTGCTTCTGGCGTTGACTTCTTAGGGCCTAACTGTTGGATGTGGTGGACCAAAGCCCTAGAGTGAAGCCTAGGTTGCCCGCAACGTAGAAATGTCTATTACTTTCACACTGGTTGCAATTATTCGTTTTATACGATGGAAAAACTGTTGTACATATATCGTATTTTATGCTCCTGGCGTTGACTTCTTAGGCCCTAACTATTCGATCAGGTGGAGCAACGCCCTAGGGTGAAGCCTAGGTTGCCCGGAACGTAGAAATGACCATAACTTTCATACTGGTTGCAATTATTCGTTTTATACGATGGAAAAACTGTTGTATTTATATTGTATTTGGTGCTTCTGGCGTTGACTTCTTAGGCCCTAACTATTCGATGTGGTTGAGCAACTTCCTAGAGTGAAGCCTAGATTGCCCGGAACGTAGAAATGACCAGAACTTTCATACTGGTTGCAAATATTCGTTTTATACGATGGAAAAACTGTTGTGTTTATTTTGTATTTGGTGCTTCTGGCGTTGACTTCTTAGGCCCTAACTATTCGCTCTGGTGGAACAACGCCCTAGGGTGAAGCCTAGGTTGCCCGGAACGTAGAAATGACCATTACCTTCACACTGCTTGCGATTATTCATTTTATACGATGGTAAAACTGTTGTACATATATCGTATTTTATGTTTCTGGCGTTGACTTCTTAGGCCCTAACTATTCGATCAGGTGGAGCAACGCCCTAATGTGAAGCCTAGGTTTCCCGGAACGTAGAAATGACCGTAACTTTCATACTGGTTGCAATTATTCGTTTTATACGATGGAAAAACTGTTGTATTAATTTTGTATTTGCTGCTTCTGGCGTTGACTTCTTAGGCCCTAACTATTCGATCCGGTGGAGCAACGCCCTAGAGTGAAGCCTAGGTTGCCCGGAATGTAGAAATGACCATCACTTTCACACTGGTTGCAATTATTCTTGTTATACGATGGAAAAACTGTTGTATTTATTTTGTATTTTATGCTTCTGGCGTTGACTTCTTAGGCCCTAACTATTCGATCACGTGGAGCAACGCCCTAGGGTGAAGCCTAGGTTGCCCGGAACGTAGAAATGACCATAACTTTCATACTGGTTGCAATTATTCGTTTTATACGATGGAAAAACTGTTGTATTTATTTTGTATTTGGTGCTTCTGGCGTTGACTTCTTAGGCCCTAACTGTTAGATGTGGAGGACCAACGCCCCAGAGTGAAGCCTAGGTTGCCCGGAACGTAGAAATGACCATATCTTTCAGACTGGTTGCAATTATTCCTGTTATACGATGAAAAAAATGTTGTATTTTTATTGTATTTTATGCTTCAGGCGTTGACTTCTAAGGCCCTAACTATTCGATGTGGTGGAGGAACGCCCTTGAGCGAAGCCTAGGTTGCCCGGAACGTAAAAATGACATGTACTTTCACACTGGTTGCAATTATTCCTGTTATACGATGGAAAAACTGTTGTACTTATGTTGTATTTTATGCTACTGGCGTCGAATTCCAAGTCCCTAACTATTCGATCTGGTGGAGCAACGCCATAGAGTGAAGCCTAGGTTGCCCGGAACGTAGAAATGACCGTTACTTTCACACTGTTTGCAAATGTACATTATATACGATGGAAAAGCTGTTGTATTTATATTGCATTTTATGCTTCTGGCGTTGACTTCTTAGGCCCTAACTATTTGATTTGGTGGAGCACCGCCCTGTAGTGAAGCCTAGGTTGCACGGAACGTAGAAATGACCATAACTTTCACACTGGTTTCAATTATTCGTTTTATACAATGGAAAAACTGTTCTATTTATTTTGTATTTTATGCTTCGGGCGTTGACTTCTATGGCCCTAACTATTCGATCTGGTGGAGCAACGCCCTAGACTGAAGCCTAGGTTGCCCGGAACGTAGAAATGACCATAACTTTCACACTGGTTGCAATTATTCTTGTTATACGATGGTAAAACTGCTGTATTTATTTTGTATTTTATGCTTCTGGCATTGACTTCTAAGGCCCTAGCTATTCCATCTGGTGGAGCAACGCCCTAGAGTGGAGCCTAGGTCGCCCGAAACGTGGAAATGACCATTACTTTCGCTCTGGTTGCAATTATTCTAGCTATACGATGGACAAACTGTTGGATATTGATTGTACTTTATACTTCTGGCGTTGACTTCTAAGGCCCTATGTATTCGATCTGGTGTAGCAATTCCTCAGAGTTAAGTCTAGGATGCCCGCAACGTAGAAATGTCTATTACTTTCACACTGGTTGATATTATTCGTTTTATACGATGGAAAAACTGTTGTACATATATCGTATTTTATGCTTCTGGTGCTGACTTCTTAGGCCCTAACTATTCGATCAGGTGGAGCAACGCCCTAGGGTGAAGCCTAGGTTGCCCGGAACGTAGAAATGACCATAACTTTCATACTGGTTGCAATTATTCGTTTTATACAATGGAAAAACTGTTGTACATATATCGTATTTTATGTTTCTGGCGTTGACTTCTTAGGCCCTAACTATTCGATGTGGTTGAGCAACGCCCTAGAGTGAAGCCTAGATTGCCCGGAACGTAGAAATGACCATAACTTTCATACTCGTTGCAGTTATTCGTTTTATACGATGGAAAGACTGTTGTATTAATTTTGTATTTGGTGCTTCTGGCGTTGACTTCTTAGGCCCTAACTATTCGATGTGGTTGAGCAACGCCCTAGAGTGCAGCCTAGATTGCCCGGAACGTAGAAATGACCATTACCTTCACACTGTTTGCGATTATTCATTTTATACGATGGTAAAACTGTTGTATTTATTTTGTATTTTATGCTTCTGGCGTTGACTTCTTAGGCCCTAACTATTCGCTCTGGTGGAACAACGCCCCAGGGTGAAGCCTAGGTTGCCCGGAACGTAGAAATGACCATAACTTTCATACTCGTTGCAGTTATTCGTTTTATACGATGGAAAGACTGTTGTATTAATTTTGTATTTGGTGCTTCTGGCGTTGACTTCTTAGGCCCTAACTATTCGATGTGGTTGAGCAACGCCCTAGAGTGCAGCCTAGATTGCCCGGAACGTAGAAATGACCATTACCTTCACACTGTTTGCGATTATTCATTTTATACGATGGTAAAACTGTTGTATTTATTTTGTATTTTATGCTTCTGGCGTTGACTTCTTAGGCCCTAACTATTCGCTCTGGTGGAACAACGCCCCAGGGTGAAGCCTAGGTTGCCCGGAACGTAGAAATGACCATTACCTTCACACTGTTTGCGATTATTGGTTTTATGCGATGGTAAAACTGTTGTACATATATCGTATTTTATGCTTCTGGCGTTGACTTCTTAGGCCCTAACTATTCGCTCTGGTGGAACGACGCCCCAGGGTGAAGCCTAGGTTGCCCGGAACGTAGAAACGACCATTACCTTCACACTGCTTGCAATTATTCGTTTTATACGATGGAAAAACTGTTGTACATATATCGTATTTTATGCTTCTGGCGTTGACTTCTTAGGCCCTAACTATTCGAACAGGTGGAGCAACGCCCTAGGGTGAAGCCTAGGTTGCCCGGAACGTAGAAATGACCATAACTTTCATACTGGTTGCAATTATTCGTTTTATACGATGGAAAAACTGTTGTATTTATTTTGTATTTTATGCTTCTGGCGTTGACTTCTTAGGCCCTAACTATTCGATCAGGTGGAGCAACGCCCTAGGGTGAAGCCTAGGTTGCCCGGAACGTAGAAATGACCATAACTTTCATACTGGTTGCAATTATTCGTCTTATACGATGGAAAAACTGTTGTATTTATTTTGCATTTGGTGCTTCTGGCGTTGACTTCTTAGGCCCTAACTGTTAGATGTGGAGGACCAACGCCCCAGAGTGAAGCCTAGGTTGCCCGGAACGTAGAAATGACCATATCTTTCAGACTGGTTGCAATTATTCCTGTTATACGATGAAAAAAATGTTGTATTTTTATTGTATTTTATGCTTCAGGCGTTGACTTCTAAGGCCCTAACTATTCGATGTGGTGGAGGAACGCCCTTGAGCGAAGCCTAGGTTGCCCGGAACGTAAAAATGACCTGTACCTTCACACTGGTTGCAATTATTCCTGTTATACGATGGAAAAACTGTTGTACTTATGTTGTATTTTATGCTACTGGCGTCGAATTCCAAGTCCCTAACTATTCGATCTGGTGGAGCAACGCCATAGAGTGAAGCCTAGGTTGCCCGGAACGTAGAAATGACCGTTACTTTCACACTGTTTGCAAATGTACATTATATACGATGGAAAAGCTGTTGTATTTATATTGCATTTTATGCTTCTGGCGTTGACTTCTTAGGCCCTAACTATTTGATCTGGTGGAGCACCGCCCTGTAGTGAAGCCTAGGTTGCACGGAACGTAGAAATGACCATAACTTTCACACTGGTTTCAATTATTCGTTTTATACAATGGAAAAACTGTTCTATTTATTTTGTATTTTATGCTTCGGGCGTTGACTTCTATGGCCCTAACTATTCGATCTGGTGGAGCAACGCCCTAGACTGAAGCCTAGGTTGCCCGGAACGTAGAAATGACCATAACTTTCACACTGGTTGCAATTATTCTTGTTATACGATGGTAAAACTGCTGTATTTATTTTGTATTTTATGCTTCTGGCATTGACTTCTAAGGCCCTAGCTATTCCATCTGGTGGAGCAACGCCCTAGAGTGGAGCCTAGGTCGCCCGAAACGTGGAAATTACCATTACTTTCACTCTGGTTGCAATTATTCCAGCTATACGATGGACAAACTGTTGGATTTTGATTGTACTTTATACTTCTGGCGTTGACTTCTAAGGCCCTATGTATTCGATCTGGTGTAGCAATTCCTCAGAGTTAAGTCTAGGATGCCCGCAACGTAGAAATGTCTATTACTTTCACACTGGTTGATATTATTCGTTTTATACGATGGAAAAACTGTTGTACATATATCGTATTTTATGCTTCTGGCGCTGACTCCTTAGGCCCTAACTATTCGATCAGGTGGAGCAACGCCCTAGACTGAAGCCTAGGTTGCCCGGAACGTAGAAATGACCATATCTTTCACACTGGTTGCAATTATTCCTGTTATACGATGGAAAAGCTGGTGTATTTATATTGTATTTTATGCTTCAGGCGTTGACTTCTTAGGCCCTAACTATTCGATGTGGTTGAGCAACGCCCTAGAGTGAAGCCTAGATTGCCCGGAACGTAGAAATGACCAGAACTTTCATACTGGTTGCAATTATTCGTTTTATATGATGGAAAAACTGTTCTGTTTATTTTGTATTTTATGCTTCGGGAGTTGATTCCTAAGGCCTCAACTATTCGATCTGGTGGAGCAACGCCCTAGAGTGAAGCCTAGGTTGCCCGGAATATAGAAATGACCATCACCTTCACACTGGTTGCAAATATTCGTTTTATACGATGGAAAAACTGTTGTACATATATCGTATTTTATGCTTCTGGCGTTGACTTCTTAGGCCCTAACTATTCGATCAGGTGGAGCAACGCCCTCGGGTGAAGCCTAGGTTGCCCGGAACGTAGAAATGACCAAAACTGCCATACTGGTTGCAATTATTCGTTTTATACGATGGAAAAACTGTTGTATTTATTTTGTATTTGGTGCTTCTGGCGTTGACTTCTTAGGCCCTAACTGTTAGATGTGGAGGGCCAACGCCCTAGAGTGAAGTCTAGGTTGCCCGGAACGTAGAAATGACCATATCTTTCAGACTGGTTGCAATTATTCCTGTTATACGATGAAAGAAATGTTGTATTTTTATTGTATTTTATGCCTCAGGCGTTGACTTCTAAGGCCCTAACTATTCGATGTGTTGGAGCAACGCCCGTGAGCGAAGCCTAGGTTGCCCGGAACGTAAAAATGACCTGTACTTTCACACTGGTTGCAATTATTCGTTTTATACGATGGAAAAACTGTTGTATTAATTTTGTATTTGGTGCTTCTGGCGTTGACTTCTTAGGCCCTAACTATTCGATCCGGTGGAGCAACGCCCTAGAGTCAAGCCTAGGTTGCCCGGAATGTAGAAATGACCACCACTTTCACACTGGTTGCATTTATTCTTGATATACGATGGAAAAACTGTTGTATTTATTTTGTATTTTATGCTTCTGGCATTGACTTCTAAGGCCCTAGCTATTCCATCTGTTGGAGCAACGCCCTAGAGTGTAGCCTAGGTCGCCCGGAATGTAGAAATGACCATCACTTTCACACTGGTTGCAATTATTCCTGTTATACGATGGACAAACTGTTGGATTTTTAATATACTTTATGGTTCTGGCGTTGACTTCTAAGGCCCTATGTATTCGATCTGGTGGAGCAATGATTCAGTGTTAGGTCTAGGATTCCCGGAACGTAGAAATGGCCGTTACTTTCACACTGGTTGCAATTACACATAATATGCGATGGAAAAACTGTTGTACATATATCGTATTTTATGCTTCTGGCATTGACTCCTTAGGCCCTGACTATTCGATCTGGTGGAGCAACGTCCTAGGGTGAAGCCTAGGTTGCCCGGAACGTAGAAATGACCATAACTATCAGACTGGTTGCAATTATTCGTTTTATACGATGGATAGAATGATGTATTTATATTGTATTTTATAGTTATGGCGCTGTCTTCTAGGGCCGTAGCTATTTGATGTGGTTGAGCAACGCCCTAGTGTGAAGCCTAGGTTGCCCGGAACGTAGAAGTGACCATTACTTCCACACTGTTTGCAATTATTCATATTATACAGTGGAACAAATGTTGTATTTATATGGCATTTTATGCTTCTGGCATTGACTTCTAAGGCCCTAGCTATTCCATGTGGTGGAGCCACGCCCTAGAGTGTAGCCTAGGTTGCCCGGAACGTAGAAATGACCATAGCTTTCACACTGGTTGCAATTATTCCTGTTATACATGGGAAAAACTGTTGCATTTATATTGTATTTTATGCTTCTGGCGTTGACTTCTTAGGCACTGACTATTCGATCTGATGGAGCATAGCCCTAGAGTGAAGCCTAGGTTGCCCGGAATATAGAAATGACCATCACTTTCACACTGGTTGCAATTATTCTTGTTATACGATGGAAAAACTGTTGTATTTATTTTGTATTTTATGCCTCTGGCGTTGACTCCTAAGGCCGTAGCTATTCGATGTGGTGGAGTGACGCCCTAGAGAGAAGCCTAGGTTGCTCGGAACGTAGAAATGACCATGTCTTTCACACTGGTTGCAATTATTCCTGTTATACGATGGAAAAACTGTTGTACTTATATTACATTTTATGCTTCAGACGTTGACTTCTAAGGCCGTAGCTATTCGATGTGGTGGAGAAACGCCCTAGAGTGAATCCGAGGTTGCCCGGAAAGTAGAAATGACCATTACCTCCACACTGTTTGCAATTATTCATTTTATACAATGGAAAAACGGTTGTATTTATATTGTTTTTTATAGTTATGGGGTTGGCTTCTAAGGCCGTAGCTAATCGATATGGTGGAGCAATGCCCTAGAGTGAAGCCTAGGATGCCCGAATCGTTGAAATGACCATATCTTTCACACTGTTTGCAATTATTCCTGTTATACGATTGAAAAACTATTGCATTTATATTGTATTTTATGCTTCTGGCGTTGACTTCTAAGGCCGCAGCTATTCGATGTGGTCGAGCAACGCCCTAGAGTGAAGCCTAGGTTGCCCAGAACGTAGAAATGACCATCACTTTCACACTGGTTGCAATTATTCCTGTTATATGATGGAAAAACTGTTGTATCTATTTTGTATTTTATGCTTCTGGCGCTGACTTCATATGTCCTAACTATTGGATCTGGTGGAGCAACGACCTAGGGTGAAGCCTAGGTTGCCCGGAACGTAGAAATGACCATAATTTTCATACGGATTGCAATTACTCGTTTTATACGATGGAAAAACTGTTGTATTTATATTGTATTTTCTGCGTCTGGCTTTGACTTCTAAGGTCCTAGCTATTCGATATGGTGGGGCAACGTCCAAGAGTGAAGCCTATGGGGCCTGGAACGCAGAAATGACCATAACTTTCACACTGGTGGCAATTATTCCTGTTATACGATGGAAAAACTGTTGTATCCCTATTGTATTCTTTGCTTCTGGCGTTGACTTCTTAGGCCCTAACTATTCGATATGGGGGAACCACGCCCTAGACTGAAGTCTACGTTGCCAGGAACGTAGAAATGACCATCACTTTCACACTGGTTGTAATTATTCCTGTTATACGATGGAATAACTGTTGTATTTATATTTTATTTTATGCTTCTGGCGTTGACTTCTGAGGCCCTAGCTATTCGATCTGGTGGTGCAACGCTCTAGAGTGAAGCCTAGGTTGCCCGGAACTTAGAAGTGACCATCACCTTCACTCTGGTTGCTATTATTCCTGTTATACGATGGAAAAACTGTTGTAATTTTATTGTATTTTATGCTTCGGGCGTTGACTTCTAAGGCCGTAGCTATCCGATCTGGTAGAGCAACGCCCTAGAGTTAAGTCTAGGATGACCGGAACGTAGAAATGGCCATTGCTTTCACACTGCTTGCACTTATTCGTCTGATACGATGGAAAGGCTGTTGTACATATATCGTATTTTATGCTTCTGGCGTTGACTTCTTAGGATCTAACTATTCGATCTGGTGGAGCAACGCCCTAGGGTGAAGCCTAGGTTGCCCAGAACGTAGGAATGACCGTTACTTTCACAATGTTTGCAATCACTAATAGTATACGACGGAAAAACTGTTGAATTTATATTGTATTTTATGATTCTGGCGTTGACTTCTAAGGCCGTAGCTAATCGATGTGCTCGGGCAACGCCCTAGAGTGCAGCCTATGTTGCACGGTACGTTGAAATGACCATAAGTTTCACTCTGGTTGCAGTCATTCGTTTTATACAATGGAAAAACTGTTGTATTAATCTTATATTTAATGCTTCGGGCGTTGACTTCTAAGGCCCTAACTATTCGATCCGGTGGAGCAACGCCCTAGAGTGAAGTCTAGATTGCCCGGAACGTAGAAATGACCATTACTTTCACACTGTTTGCAATTATTCCTGTTATACTATGGAAAAACTGTTGTATTTTTATTGTATTTTATGCTTCTGGCGTTGACTCCTTAGGCCCTAAATATTCGATACCGTCGAGCATCGCCCTAGAGTGAAGCCTAGGTTGCGCGGAACGTAGAAATGACCGTTACTTTCACAATGTTTGCAATCATTAATTGTATGCGATGGAAAAAGTGTTGTATTTTTATTTTATTTTATGCTTCTGGCGTTGACGTCTAAGGCCCTAACTAGACGATCTGGTGGAGCAACGCCCTAGAGTGAAGCCTAGGTTTACCGGAGCGTAGAAATGACTATGACCTTCTCTCTGTTTGCAATTATTCCTGTTATACGGTGGAAAAGCTGTTGTATTTATATTGTATTTAATGCTTCTCGCGTTGACTTCTAAGGCCATAGCTATTCGTTGTGGTCGAGCAACGGCCTAGAGTGAAGCCTAGGATGCCCTTAACGTTGAAATGGCCATTACTTTCACACTGGTTGCAATTATTCGTTTTAGACGATGGAAAAGCTGTTGTATTTATATTGTATTTTATGCATCTGGCGTTGACTTCTTAGGCCCTAACTATTCGATGTGGTGGAGCAACGCCCTAGAGTGAAGCCTAGGTTGCCCGGAACGTAGAAGTGACCATTAGCTTCACACTGTTTGCAATTATTCCTGTTATACGATGGAAAAACTGTTGGATTTTTATTGTACTGTATGCTTCTGGCGTTGACTTCTAAGGCCCTAAATATTCGATCCGGTGGAGCGTCGCCCTAGAGTGAAGCCTAGGTTGCCCGGAACGTAGAAATGACCGTTACTTTCACAATGTTTGCAATCATTAATAGTATACGATGGAAAAACTGTTGTATTTTTATTGTATTTTATGCTTCTGGCGTTGACTTCCAAGGCCGTAGCTAATCGATGTGGTGGAGCAACGCCCTAGAGTGCAGCCTATTTTGCACGGAACGTTGAAATGGCCATAAGTTTCACTCTGGATGCATTCATTCGTTTTATACAATGGAAAAACTGTTCTATTAATTATATATTTTATGCTTTGGGCGTTGACTTCTAAGGCCCTAACTATTCGATCCGGTGGAGCAACGACCTAGAGTGAAGTCCAGATTGCCCGGAACGTAGAAATGACCATTACTTTCACACTGTTCGCAATTATTCATTTTATACGATGGAAAATCTGTTGTTTTTATATTGTATTTTATTCTTCTGGCATTGACTTTTAAGGCCCTAACTATTCGATCTGGTGGAGCAACGCCCTAGAGTGAAGCCTAGGTGGCCCGGAACGTAGAAATGACCATTAGTTTCACACTGGTTGCAATTATTCATTTTATACGATGGAAAAACTGTTGTATTTATATTGTATTTTATGCTTCTGGCGTTGTCTTCTTAGGACCTAACTATTCCATCTGGTGGAGCAACGTCCTAGAGTGAAGCCTAGGTTGCCCGGAACGTAGAAATGACCATTACTTTCACACAGTTTGCAATTATTCATTTTATACGATGGAAAAACTGTTGTATTTGTATTGTATTTTATGCTTCTGGCGTTGTCTTCTTAGGCCCTAACTGTTCGAACTGGTGGAACAACGCCCTAGAATGAAGCCTAGGTTGCCCGGAACGTAGAAATGACCATTACTTTTACACTGGTTGCTATTATTCGTTCTTTATGATGGAAAAACTGTTGTATTTTTATTGTATTCTATGCTTCTGGCGTTGACTTCTTAGGCCCTAAATATTCGATCCGGTGGAGCGTCGCCCTAGAGTGAAGCCTAGGTTGCCCGGAACGTAGAAATGACCGTTACTTTCACAATGTTTGCAATCATTAATAGTATACGATGGAAAAACTGTTGTATTTATATTGTATTTTATGCTTCTGGCGTTGACTTCTAAGGCCGTAGCTAATCGATGTGCTCGAGCAACGCCCTAGAGTGCAGCCTATGTTGCACGGAACGTTGAAATGACCATAAGTTTCACTCTGGTTGCAATCATTCGTTTTATACAATGGAAAAACTGTTTTATTAATTTTATATTTAATGCTTCGGGCGTTGACTTCTAAGGCCCTAACTACTCGATCCGGTGGAGCAACGCCCTAGAGTGAAGCCTAGGTTGCGCGGAACGTAGAAATGACCGTTACTTTCACAATGTTTGCAATCATTAATTGTATGCGATGGAAAAAGTGTTGTATTTTTATTTTATTTTATGCTTCTGGCGTTGACGTCTAATGCCCTATCTACGCGATCTGGTTGAGCAACGCCCTAGAGTGAAGCCTAGGTTTACCGGAGCGTAGAAATGACTATTACCTTCACACTGTTTGCAATTATTCCTGTTATACGGTGGAAAAGCTGTTGTATTTATATTGTATTTAATGCTTCTCGCGTTGACTTCTAAGGCCATAGCTATTCGATGTGGTCGAGCAACGGCCTAGAGTGAAGCCTAGGTTGCCAGGAACGTAGAAATGACCATATCTTTCACACTGTTTGCAATTATTCCTGTTATACGGTGGAAAAGCTGTTGTATTTATATTGTATATAATGCTTCTGGCGTTGACTTCTAAGGCCCTATCTATTCGATCTGGTGGAGCAATGCCTCAGAGTTAAGCCTAGGATGCCCGTAACGTTGAAATGGCCATTACTTTCACACTGGTTGCAATTATTCGTTTTAGACGATGGAAAAGCTGTTGTATTTATATTGTATTTTATGCATCTGGCGTTGACTTCATAGGCCCTAACTATTCGATCCAGTGGAGCAACGCCCTGGAGTGAAGTCTAGATTGCCCGGAACGTAGAAATGACCATTACTTTCACACTGTTTGCATTTATTCATTTTATACGATGGAAAAACTGTTGTATTTATATTGTATTTTCTGCTTCTGGCGTTGACTTCTTAGGCCCTAACTATTCGATGTGGTGGAGCATCGCCCTAGTGTGAAGCCTAGGTTGCCCGGAACGTAGAAGTGACCATTAGCTTCACACTGTTTGCAATTATTCCTGTTATACGATGGAAAAACTGTTGGATTTTTATTGTACTGTATGCTTCTGGCGTTGACTTCTAAGGCTCTATCTATTCGATCTGGTGGAGCAATGCCTCAGAGTTAACCCTAGGATGCCCGTAACGTTGAAATGGCCATTGCTTTCACACTGGTTGCAATTATTCGTTTTAGACGATGGAAAAACTGTTGTATTTATATTGTATTTTATGCTTCTGGCGTTGACTTCTTAGGCCCCAAATATTCGATCCGGTGGAGCATCGCCCTAGAGTGAGGCCTAGGTTGCCCGGAACGTAGAAATGACTATTACCTTCACACTGTTTGCAATTATTCCTGTTATACGATGGAAAAACTGTTGGATTTTTAATGTACTGTATGCTTCTGGCGTTGACTTCTAAGTCCCTAGCTATTCGGTCTGTTGGAGCAATGCCCTAGAGTGAAGCCTAGGTTGCCCGGAACGTAGAAATGATGATTACTTTCACACTGTTTGCAATTATTTATTTTATACGATGGAAAAACTGTTGCATTTATATTGTATTTTATGCATCTGGAGTTGACTTCTAACGCCCTAACTATTCGATCTGGTGGAGCAACGCCCTAGAGTGAAGCCTAGGTTGGCCGGAACGCAGAAATGACCATAACTTTCATCCTGGTTGCAATTATTCCTGCTTTACGATGGAAATACTGTTGTATTTCTATTGTATTCAATGCTCCTGGCGTTGACTTCTAACGCCCTAACTATTCGATCTGGTGGAGCAACGCCCTAGAGTGAAGCCTAGATTTCCCGGAACGTAGAAATGACCATTACCTTCAGGCATGTTGCAATTGTTCCTGTTATGCGATGAAAGAACTGTTGTGTTTTTCTTGTGTTTTATGCGTCTGGAGTTGTTTTCTAAGGCCCTGACTATTCGACCTGGTGGAGCAACGCCCTAGAGTGAAGCCTAGGATGCCCGCAACGTAGAAATGACCATATCTTTCACACTGGTTGCAATTACTCCTGTCATACGATGGAAAAACTGTTGCGTTTATTTTGAATTTTATGTTTCGGGCGTTGACTTCTTAGGCCCTAACTATTGGATCTGGTGGAGCAACGACCTAGGGTGAAGCCTAGGTTGCCCGGAACGTAGAAATGACCATAATTTTCATACGGATTGCAATTACTCGTTTTATACGATGGAAAAACTGTTGTATTTATATTGTATTTTCTGCGTCTGGCTTTTACTTCTAAGGTCCTATCTATTCGATATGGTGGGGCAACGTCCAAGAGTGAAGCCTATGGGGCCTGGAACGCAGAAATGACCATAACTTTCACACTGGTTGCAATCATTCCTGTTATACGATGGTAAAACTGTTGTATCCCTATTGTATTCTTTGCTTCTGGCGTTGACTTCTTAGGCCCTAACTATTCGATCTGGTGGAGCAACGCCCTAGAGAGAAGCCTAGATTTCCCGGAACGTAGAAATGACCATTACCTTCAGGCATGTTGCAATTGTTCCTGTTATGCGATGAAAGAACTGTTGTGTTTTTCTTGTGTTTTATGCGTCTGGAGTTGTTTTCTAAGGCCCTGACTATTCGACCTGGTGGAGCAACGCCCTAGAGTGAAGCCTAGGATGCCCGCAACGTAGAAATGACCATATCTTTCACACTGGTTGCAATTACTCCTGTCATACGATGGAAAAACTGTTGCGTTTATTTTGAATTTTATGTTTCGGGCGTTGACTTCTTAGGCCCTAACTATTGGATCTGGTAGAGCAACGCCATAGAGTGAAGCCTAGATTGCCCGGAACGCAGAAATGACCATGACCTTTTCGCTTGTGGCAATTATTCCTTTTATGCGATGAAAAAACTACTTCATTTTTATTGTAATTTATGCTTCAGGCGTTGACTTCTAAGGCCGTACCTATTCGATGCGGTGGAGCACCGCCCTAGAGGGAAGCCTAGGTTGCCCGGAACGTAGAAATGACCATTACTTCCACACTGTTAGTAATTATTCATTTTATACAATGGAAAAGCTGTTGTATTTATACTGTATTTTATGCTTCTGGCGATGACTTCCAAGGCACTCAGTATTCGATGTGGTGGAGCAACGCCCTAGAGCGAAACCTAGGTTGACCGGAACGCAGAAATGACCATTACTTTCACACAGGTTGCAATTATTCCTGTTATGCGATGGAAAAACTGTTGTATTTATTTTGTATTTTATGCTTCTGGCGTTGACTTCTTAGGCCCTAACTAGTGGATCTGGTGGAGCAACGCCCTAGGGTGAAGCCTAGGTTGCCCGGAACGTAGAAAAGACCATAACTTTCATACTGGTTGCAATTATTCGTTTTATACGATGGAAAAACTGTTGTATTTATATTGTATTTTATGCCACTAGCGTGAGCTTCTAAGGCCGTAGCTTTTCTATGGGATGGAGCAACGCCCTAGGGTGAAGCCTGGGTTGCCCGGAACGTAGAAATGACCATTACTTCCACACTGTTAGTAATTATTCATTTTATACATTGGAAAAGCTGTTGTATTTATACTGTATTTTATGCTTCTGGCGATGACTTCCAAGGCACTCAGTATTCGATGTGGTGGAGCAACGCCCTAGAGCGAAACCTAGGTTGACCGGAACGTAGAAATGACCATTACCTTCACACAGGTTGCAATTATTCCTGTTATACGGTGGAAAAGCTGTTGTATTTATATTGTATTTAATGCTTCTCGCGTTGACTTCTAAGGCCATAGCTATTCGATGTGGTCGAGCAACGGCCTAGAGTGAAGCCTAGGATGCCCGTAACGTTGAAATGGCCATTACTTTCATACTGGTTGCAATTATTCGTTTTAGACGATGGAAAAGCTGTTGTATTTATATTGTATTTTATGCATCTGGCGTTGACTTCTTAGGCCCTAACTATTCGATCCAGTGGAGCAACGCCCTAGAGTGAAGTCTAGATTGCCCGGAACGTAGAAATGACCATTACTTTCACACTGTTTGCAATTATTCATTTTATACGATGGAAAAACTGTTGTATTTATATTGTATTTTATGCTTCTGGCGTTGACTTCTAAGGCCGTAGCTAATCGATGTGGTGGAGCAACGCCCTAGAGTGCAGCCTATTTTGCACGGAACGTTGAAATGGCCATAAGTTTCACTCTGGTTGCAATCATTCGTTTTATACAATGGAAAAACTGTTCTATTAATTATATATTTTATGCTTCGGGCGTTGACTTCTAAGGCCCTAACTATTCGATCCGGTGGAGCAACGACCTAGAGTGAAGTCTAGATTGCCCGGAACGTAGAAATGACCATTACTTTCACACTGTTTGCAATTATTCATTTTATACGATGGAAAATCTGTTGTTCTTATATTGTATTTTATTCTTCTGGCATTGACTTTTAAGGCCCTAACTATTCGATCTGGTGGAGCAACGCCCTAGAGTGAAGCCTAGGTGGCCCGGAACGTAGAAATGACCATTAGTTTCACACTGGTTGCAATTATTCATTTTATACGATGGAAAAACTGTTGTATTTATATTGTATTTTATGCTTCTGGCGTTGTCTTCTTAGGACCTAACTATTCCATCTGGTGGAGCAACGTCCTAGAGTGAAGCCTAGGTTGCCCGGAACGTAGAAATGACCATTACTTTCACACAGTTTGCAATTATTCATTTTATACGACGGAAAAACTGTTGTATTTGTATTGTATTTTATGCTTCTGGCGTTGACTTCTTAGGCCCTAAATATTCGATCCGGTGGAGCATCGCCCTAGAGTGAGGCCTAGGTTGCCCGGAACGTAGAAATGACTATTACCTTCACACTGTTTGCAATTATTCATATTATACAGTGGAAAAACTGTTGTATTTATTTTGTATTTTATGCTTCTGGCGTTGACTTCTTAGGCCCTAACCAGTGGATCTGGTGGAGCAACGCCCTAGGGTGAAGCCTAGGTTGCCCGGAACGCAGAAATGACCATAACTTTCATACTGGTTGCAATTATTCGTCTTATACTATGGAAAAGCTGTTGTATTTATATTGTAATTTATGCTTCTGGCGTTGACTTCTTAGGCCCTAACTATTCGATCTGGTAGAGCAACACCATAGAGTGTAGCCTAGATTGCCCAGAATGTAGAAATGTCCATTACTTTCACACTGTTTGCAATTATTCATTTTATACGATGGAAAAGCTGTTGTATTTATATTGTATTTTATGCTTCTGGCGTTGACTTCTAAGGCCCTAGCTATTCGATTTGGTGGAGCAACGCCCTAGAGTGGAGCCTAGGTTGCCTGAAACGTAGAAATGTCCATTACTTTCACACTGTTTGCAATTATTCCTGTTAAACGATGGAAAAACTGTTATACCTTTATCGTATTTTACGCTTCGGGCATTGACTTCTATGGCCCTACCTCTCCGATCTGGTGGAGCAACGCCCTAGAGTGAAGCCTAGGTGGCCCGGAACGTGGAAATGACCATGACTTTCACACTGGTTGCAATTATTCCCGTTATACGATGGAAAAGCTGTTGTATTTATATTGTATTTTATGCTTCTGGCGTTGAATTCTAAGTACCTAGCTATTCGATCTGGTGGAACGACGCCCTAGAGTGGTACCTAGGTTGCCGGGGACGTGGAAATGGCCATCACTTTCACACTGGTTGCAATTATTCGTTTTATGCAATGGAAAAACTGTTCTATTAATTTTGTATTTAATGCTTCGGGCGTTGACTTCTAAGGCCCTAACTATTCGATCTGGTGGAGCCACGCTCTAGAGTGAAGCCTAGGTTGCCCGGTACGTCGAAATGACCATAGCTTTCACACTGATTGCAATTATCCCTTTTATACGATGGAAAAGCTGTTGGATTTTTATTGTACTTTATGCTTCTGGCGTTAACTTCTTGGGCCCTAACTATTCGATCTGGTGGAGCTACGCCCTAGAGTGAAGCCTAGGTTGCCCGGAACGTAGAAATGTCCAATACTTTCACACTGTTTGCAATTAATCATTTTATACGATGGAAAAGCTGTTGTACTTACATTGTATTTTATGCTTCTGGCGTTGACTTCTAAGTCCCTAGCTATTCGATCTGGTGGAGCAACGCCCTAGAGTGAAGCCTAGGTTGCACGAAACGTAGAAATGATCATAACTTTCACACTGTTTGCAATTATTCATTTTATACGATGGAAAAGCTGTTGTATTTATATTGTATTTTATGCTTCTGGCGTTGACTTTTAAGGCCCTATCTATTCGATGTGGTGGAGCAACGCCCTAGAGTGAAGCCTAGGTTGACGGGAGCGTAGAAATGACCATTACCTTCACACTGTTTGGAATTATTCCTGTTATACGATGGAAAACTGTTGGATTTTTACTGTATTTTATGCTTCTGGCGTTGACTTCTAAGGCCGTAGCTATTCGATGTGGTGGAGCAACGCCCTAGAGTGAAGCCTAGGTTGCCCGGAACGTAGAAATGACCATCACATTCACACTTGTTGCAATTACTCCTGTTATACGATGGAAAAACTGTTATACTTTTATCGTATTTTATGCTTTGGGCATTGACTTCTATGGCCCTACCTCTTCGATCTGGTGGAGCGGCGCCCTAGATTCAAGCCTAGATTGCCCGGAACGTAGATGTGACCATTACTTTCACACTGGTTGCAATCATTCGTTTTATACGACGGAAGAACTGTTGTATTTATATTGTATTTTATGCTTCGGGCGTTGACTTCTAAGGCCCTAACTATTCGATCTGGTGGAGCAACGCCCTAGAGACAAGACTAGGTTGCCCGGAACGCAGAAATGACCGTTACTATCACAATGTTTGCAATTACCCATTGTATACGATGGAAAAACTATTGTATCTTTATTGTATTTTATGCTTCGGGCGTTGACTTCTAAGGCCCTAACTATTCGATCTGGTGGAGCAACGACCTGGAGTCAAGCCGAGGTTGCCCGGAACGTAGAAATGACCATAACTTTCACACTGGTTGCAATTATTCCTGTTATACAATGGAAAACTGTTCTATATATTTTTTATTTTATGCTTCGGGCGTTGACTTCCAAGGCACTAACTATTCGATCTGGACGAGCAACGCGCTAGAGTGAAGCCTAGGTTGCCCGGAACATAGACAAGACCATATCCTTCACACTCATTGCAATTACTCCTGTTATACGATGGAAAAACTGTTGTATTTATATCGTATTTTATTCTTCTGGCGTTGACTTCTAAATCCCTAACAATTCGGTCTGCTGGAGCAACGACCTAGGGTGAAGCCTAGGTTGCCCGGAACGTAGAAATGACCATAACTTTCACACTGGTTGCAATTATTCGTTTTATACAATGGAAAGACTGTTGTATTTATATTGTATTTTATGCATGTGGCATTCACTTCTAAGGCCCTAACTATTCGATGTGGTGGTGCAACGCCCTAGTGCGAAACCTAGGTTGTCCGGAACGTAGAAATGACAATTACTTTCACACTTGTTGCAGTTATTCCTGTTATAGGATGGAAAAACTGTTGCGTTTTTATAGTATTTTATGCTTCTGGCGGTGAATTCTAAGTCCCTAACCATTCGATCTGGTGGAGCACCGCCCTAGAGTGAAGCCTAGGTTGCCCGGAACATAGAAAAGACCATCACTTTCACACTGGTTGCAGTTAATCCTGTTATACGATGAACAAACTGTTGGACTTTTATTGTACTTTATGCTTCTGGCGTTTACTTCTAAGGCCCTATGTATTCGATCTGGTGGAGCGATGCCTCAGGGTTAAGTCTAGGATGACCGGAACGATGTAGTGACCATTACTTTCACACTGGTTGCAATTATTCGTGATATACGATGGAAAAACTGTTGTACATATATCGTATTTTATGCTTCTGGCGTTGACTTCTAAGGTCCTAGCTATTCGATCTCGTGGGGCTACGTCCAAGAGTGTAGCCTATGTTGCCCGGAACGTAGAAATGACCATAACTTTCACACTGTTTGCAATTAGTCATTTTATACGATGGAAAAGCTGTTGTATTTATATTTTATTTTATGCTTCTTGCGTTCACTTCTTAGGCCCTAACTATTCGACCTGATGGAGCACCGCCCTAGAGTGAAGCCGAGGTTGCCTGGAACGTAGAAATGACCATTACCTTCACACTGGTTGCAATTATTCGTTTTATACGATGGAAAAACTGTTGTACATATATCGTATTTTATGCTTCTGGCGTTGACTTCTTAGGCCCTAACTATTCGATCGCGTGGAGCAATGCCTTAGAATTAAGTCTAGGATGCCCGGAACGTAGATATGACCATCACCTTCAGTCTGCTTCCAATTATTCCTGTTATACGATGGAAAAACAGTTGTATTTTTATTGTATTTTATGCGTCGGGCGTTGACTTCTAAGGCCCTAACTATTGGATCTGGTGGACCAACGCCCTAGACTGCAGCGTAGGTTGCCAGGAACGTAGAAATGACCATCACTCTCACACTGTTTGCAATTATTCCTGTTATACGATGGAAGAACTGTTCTTCTTATATTGCATTTTATGCTTCGGGCGTTGACTTCTAAGGCCCTAACTATTCGATGTGGTGGATCAACGCCCTGGAGTGAAACCTAGGTTGCTCGGAGCGTAGGAATGACCATTACCTTCACACAGTTTGCAATTATTCCTGTTATACGATGGAAAAACTGTTGAATATTTATTGTATTTTATACTTCTGGCGTTGACTTCTAAGGCCCTAACTATTCGATCTTGTTGGAGCAACGCCCTATAGTGAAGAATAGGTTGCCCGGAATCTAGAAATGAACAGTACTTTCACACTGGTTGCAGTTACTCCTGCTATACGATGGAAAGACTGTTGCATTTTTATTGTATTTCATGCTTCTGGCGTTGAATTCTAAGTCCCTAGCTATGCGATCTGGTGGAGCAACGCCCTAGAGTGAAGCATAGGTTGCGCGGAACGTAGCAATGATCATAACTTTCACACTGGTTGATATTATTCGTTTTATATGATGGAAAAACTGTTGCATTTATATTGTATTTTATGCTTCTGGCGTTGACTTCTTAGGCCCTAACAGTTCGATCTGGTGTAGCAACGCCATAGTGTCAAGCCTAGGTTGCCCGGAACGTAGATATGACCATTACTTTCACGCTGGTTGCAATTATTCGTTTTATACGATGGAAAAACTGTTGCATTTATTTTGTATTTGGTGCTTCTGGCGTTGACTTTTTAGACCCTAACTATTGGATCTGGTGGACCAACGCCCTAGAATGAAGCCTAGGTTGCTCCGAACGTAGAAATGACCATTACTTTCACTCTGGTTGCAATTATTCATGCCATCCGATGGAAAAACTGTTGTATACTTATTTTATTTTATGCTTCCGGCGTTGACTTCTAAGGCCCTAACTCTTCGACCTGGTGGAGCAGTGCCTCAGAGTTAAGTCTAGGATGCCCGGAACATAGAAAAGCAAATTACCTTCACACTGGTTGCAATTATTCCTGTTATACGATAGAAAAACTGTTGCATCATTATTGTATTTTATGGTTCGGGCGCTGACTTATAGGAACCTAAATATTCGATCTGGTGGAGCAACGCCCTAGATTGTAGCCGAGGCTGCCCGGAACGTAGAAATGACCATAACTTTCACACTCGTTGGAATTATCCTTTTTATACAATGGAAAAACTGTAGCATTTATTTTGTATTTTATGCTTCTGGCGTTCACTTCTTAGGCCCTAACTATTCGATCTGATTGAGCAACGCCCTAGAGTGAAGCCTAGGTTGCCCGGAACGTAGAAATGACCATCATCTTCTCTCTGGTTACAATTAATCCTTTTATACGATGGAAACTCTGTTGTATTTATATTGTATTTTATGCTTCTGGCGTTGACTTCGAAGGCCCTAACTATTGGTTCTGGTGGACCAACGCCATAGAGTGAAGCCTTGGTTGCCCGGAACGTGGAAATGACCATCACTTTCACAATGGTTGCAATTATTCGTGATATACGATGGAAAAACTGTTGTACATATATCGTATTTTATGCTTCTGGCGTTGACTTCTTAGGCCCTCACTATTCGATCTGGTAGAGCAACGACCTAGGCTGAAGCCTAGGTTGCCCGGAACGTAGAAATGACCATAACTTGCATACTGGTTGCAAATATTCGTTTTATACGATGAAAAAACTGTTGTATTTATATCGTATTTTATGCTTCAGGCGTTGACTTCTTAGGCCCTAACTATTCGATCTGGTGGCACAACGCTATAGAGTGATGCCTAGGTTGCCCGGAATGTAGAAATGATCAGTACTTTCACACTGGTTGCAGTTACTCCTGTTATACAATGGAAAAACTTTTGCATTTTTATTGCATTTTATGCTTCTGGCGTGGAATTCTAAGTCCCTAACTCTTCGATCTGGGGGAGTAACGCCCTAGACTGAAACCTAGGTTGCCCGGAACGTAGAAATGACCATTACTTCCACACTGGTTGCAATTATTCATGCTATATGATGGAAAAACTGTTGTATTTTTACTGTATTTCATGCTTCTAGCGCCGAATTCTTAGGCCCTAACTATTCGATCTGGTGGAGCAACGCCCTAGAGTGAAGCCTAGGTTGCTCCGAGCGTAGAAATGACCATAACTTTCATACTGGTTGCAATTATTCCTGTTACACGATGGAAAAACTGTTGTACATATATCGTATTTTATGCTTCTGGCGTTGACTTCTTAGGCCCTAACTATTGGATCTGGTGGAACAACATCCTAGGGTGATGCCTAGGCTTCCCGGAACGTAGAAATGTCCATAACTTTCACACTGGTTGCAATTAATCCTGTTATATAATGGAAAAACTGTTTTATTTGCATTGTATTTTATTCTTTGGGCGTTGACTTCTAAGGCCCTCGCTATACGATCTGGTGGAGAAACGACCTAGCGTGAATCCTAGGTTGCCCGAAACGTTGAAATGACCATTACTTTCACTCTGGTTCCAATTATTCATGCTATACGATGGAAAAACTGTTATATTTTTATTGTATTTTATGCTTCTGGTGTCAACTTCTTAGGCCCTAACTATTCGATCTGGTGGAGCAACGCCCTAGGGTGAAGTCTAGGTTGCCCGGAACGTAGAAATGACCATAACTATCTGACTGCTTGCAATTATTCGTTTTATACGATGCATAGACAGTTGTATTTATATTGTATTTTATAGTTATGGCGTTGGCTTCTAGGGCCGTAGCTATTCGATGTGGTTGAGCAACGCCCTAGAGTGAAGCCTAGGTTGCCCGGAACGTAGAAATGACCATTACTTCCACACTGTTTGCAATTATTCGTATTATACAGTGGAACAACTGTTGCATTTATATGGCATTTTATGCTTCTGGCATTGACTTCTAAGGCCCTAACTATTCGATCTGGTGGAGCAACGCCCTAGAGTGTAGCCTAGGTTCCCCGGAACGTAGAAATGACCATAACTTTCACACTGGTTGCAATTATTCGTTTTATAAAATGGAAAGACTGTTGTATTTATACTGTATTTTATGGATCTGGCGCTGACTTCTAAGTCCCTATATATGCGATCTGGTGGAGCAACGCCCTACAGTTAAGCCTAGGTTGCCCCGAACGTAGACATGACCTTTACTCTCACACTGTTTGCAAATATACATCATATACGATGGAAAAGCTGTTGTATTTATATTGTATTTTATGCTTCTGGCGTTGACTTCACAGGCCCTAACTATACGATCTGGTGGAACAACGCCCTAGGGTGAAGCCTAGGTTGCCCGGAACGTGGAAATGACCATAACTTTCATACTGGTTGCAATTATTCGTTTTATACGATGGGAAAACTGTTGTATTTATATTGTATTTTATGCTTCTGGAGTTGACTTCAAAGGCCGTAGCTGACCGATGAGGTGGAGCAACGCCCAAGAGTGAAACCTAGGTTGCCCGGAACGTAGAAATGACCATCACTATCACACTGGTTGCAATTATTCTTGTTATACGATGGAAAAACTGTTGTATTTATATTATATTTTATGCTTCAGGCGTTGACTTCTAAGGCCGTAGCTATTCGATGTGGTGGAGCAACGCCCTAGAGTGAAGCCTAGGTTGCCTGAAACGTAGAAATGTCCATTACTTTCACACTGTTTGCAATTATTCCTGTTAAACGATGGAAAAACTGTTATACCTTTATCGTATTTTACGCTTCGGGCATTGACTTCTATGGCCCTACCTCTCCGATCTGGTGGAGCAACGCCCTAGAGTGAAGCCTAGGTGGCCCGGAACGTGGAAATGACCATGACTTTCACACTGGTTGCAATTATTCCCGTTATACGATGGAAAAGCTGTTGTATTTATATTGTATTTTATGCTTCTGGCGTTGAATTCTAAGTACCTAGCTATTCGATCTGGTGGAACGACGCCCTAGAGTGGCACCTAGGTTGCCGGGGACGTGGAAATGGCCATCACTTTCACACTGGTTGCAATTATTCGTTTTATGCAATGGAAAAACTGTTCTATTAATTTTGTATTTAATGCTTCGGGCGTTGACTTCTAAGGCCCTAACTATTCGATCTGGTGGAGCCACGCTCTAGAGTGAAGCCTAGGTTGCCCGGTACGTCGAAATGACCATAGCTTTCACACTGATTGCAATTATCCCTTTTATACGATGGAAAAGCTGTTGGATTTTTATTGTACTTTATGCTTCTGGCGTTAACTTCTTGGGCCCTAACTATTCGATCTGGTGGAGCTACGCCCTAGAGTGAAGCCTAGGTTGCCCGGAACGTAGAAATGTCCAATACTTCCACACTGTTTGCAATTAATCATTTTATACGATGGAAAAGCTGTTGTACTTACATTGTATTTTATGCTTCTGGCGTTGACTTCTAAGTCCCTAGCTATTCGATCTGGTGGAGCAACGCCCTAGAGTGAAGCCTATGTTGCCCGGAACGTAGAAATGACCATAACTTTCACACTGTTTGCAATTAGTCATTTTATACGATGGAAAAGCTGTTGTATTTATATTTTATTTTATGCTTCTTGCGTTCACTTCTTAGGCCCTAACTATTCGACCTGATGGAGCACCGCCCTAGAGTGAAGCCGAGGTTGCCTGGAACGTAGAAATGACCATTACCTTCACACTGGTTGCAATTATTCGTTTTATACGATGGAAAAACTGTTGTACATATATCGTATTTTATGCTTCTGGCGTTGACTTCTTAGGCCCTAACTATTCGATCGCGTGGAGCAATGCCTTAGAATTAAGTCTAGGATGCCCGGAACGTAGATATGACCATCACCTTCAGTCTGCTTCCAATTATTCCTGTTATACGATGGAAAAACAGTTGTATTTTTGTTGTATTTTATGCGTCGGGCGTTGACTTCTAAGGCCCTAACTATTGGATCTGGTGGACCAACGCCCTAGACTGCAGCGTAGGTTGCCAGGAACGTAGAAATGACCATCACTCTCACACTGTTTGCAATTATTCCTGTTATACGATGGAAGAACTGTTCTACTTATATTGCATTTTATGCTTCGGGCGTTGACTTCTAAGGCCCTAACTATTCGATGTGGTGGATCAACGCCCTGGAGTGAAACCTAGGTTGCCCGGAGCGTAGGAATGACCATTACCTTCACACAGTTTGCAATTATTCCTGTTATACGATGGAAAAACTGTTGAATATTTATTGTATTTTATACTTCTGGCGTTGACTTCTAAGGCCCTAACTATTCGATCTTGTTGGAGCAACGCCCTATAGTGAAGAATAGGTTGCCCGGAATCTAGAAATGAACAGTACTTTCACACTGGTTGCAGTTACTCCTGCTATACGATGGAAAGACTGTTGCATTTTTATTGTATTTCATGCTTCTGGCGTTGAATTCTAAGTCCCTAGCTATGCGATCTGGTGGAGCAACGCCCTAGAGTGAAGCATAGGTTGCGCGGAACGTAGCAATGATCATAACTTTCACACTGGTTGATATTATTCGTTTTATATGATGGAAAAACTGTTGCATTTATATTGTATTTTATGCTTCTGGCGTTGACTTCTTAGGCCCTAACAGTTCGATCTGGTGTAGCAACGCCATAGTGTCAAGCCTAGGTTGCCCGGAACGTAGATATGACCATTACTTTCACGCTGGTTGCAATTATTCGTTTTATACGATGGAAAAACTGTTGCATTTATTTTGTATTTGGTGCTTCTGGCGTTGACTTTTTAGGCCCTAACTATTGGATCTGGTGGACCAACGCCCTAGAATGAAGCCTAGGTTGCTCCGAACGTAGAAATGACCATTACTTTCACTCTGGTTGCAATTATTCATGCCATCCGATGGAAAAACTGTTGTATACTTATTTTATTTTATGCTTCCGGCGTTGACTTCTAAGGCCCTAACTCTTCGACCTGGTGGAGCAGTGCCTCAGAGTTAAGTCTAGGATGCCCGGAACATAGAAAAGCAAATTACCTTCACACTGGTTGCAATTATTCCTGTTATACGATAGAAAAACTGTTGCATCATTATTGTATTTTATGGTTCGGGCGCTGACTTATAGGAACCTAAATATTCGATCTGGTGGAGCAACGCCCTAGATTGTAGCCGAGGCTGCCCGGAACGTAGAAATGACCATAACTTTCACACTCGTTGCAATTATCCTTTTTATACAATGGAAAAACTGTAGCATTTATTTTGTATTTTATGCTTCTGGCGTTCACTTCTTAGGCCCTAACTATTCGATCTGATTGAGCAACGCCCTAGAGTGAAGCCTAGGTTGCCCGGAACGTAGAAATGACCATCATCTTCTCTCTGGTTACAATTAATCCTTTTATACGATGGAAAATCTGTTGTATTTATATTGTATTTTATGCTTCTGGCGTTGACTTCGAAGGCCCTAACTATTGGTTCTGGTGGACCAACGCCATAGAGTGAAGCCTTGGTTGCCCGGAACGTGGAAATGACCGTCACTTTCACAATGGTTGCAATTATTCGTGATATACGATGGAAAAACTGTTGTACATATATCGTATTTTATGCTTCTGGCGTTGACTTCTTAGGCCCTCACTATTCGATCTGGTAGAGCAACGACCTAGGCTGAAGCCTAGGTTGCCCGGAACGTAGAAATGACCATAACTTGCATACTGGTTGCAAATATTCGTTTTATACGATGAAAAAACTGTTGTATTTATATCGTATTTTATGCTTCAGGCGTTGACTTCTTAGGCCCTAACTATTCGATCTGGTGGCACAACGCTATAGAGTGATGCCTAGGTTGCCCGGAATGTAGAAATGATCAGTACTTTCACACTGGTTGCAGTTACTCCTGTTATACAATGGAAAAACTTTTGCATTTTTATTGCATTTTATGCTTCTGGCGTGGAATTCTAAGTCCCTAACTCTTCGATCTGGGGGAGTAACGCCCTAGACTGAAACCTAGGTTGCCCGGAACGTAGAAATGACCATTACTTCCACACTGGTTGCAATTATTCATGCTATATGATGGAAAAACTGTTGTATTTTTACTGTATTTCATGCTTCTAGCGCCGAATTCTTAGGCCCTAACTATTCGATCTGGTGGAGCAACGCCCTAGAGTGAAGCCTAGGTTGCTCCGAGCGTAGAAATGACCATAACTTTCATACTGGTTGCAATTATTCCTGTTACACGATGGAAAAACTGTTGTACATATATCGTATTTTATGCTTCTGGCGTTGACTTCTTAGGCCCTAACTATTGGATCTGGTGGAACAACATCCTAGGGTGATGCCTAGGCTTCCCGGAACGTAGAAATGTCCATAACTTTCACACTGGTTGCAATTAATCCTGTTATATAATGGAAAAACTGTTTTATTTGCATTGTATTTTATTCTTTGGGCGTTGACTTCTAAGGCCCTCGCTATACGATCTGGTGGAGAAACGACCTAGCGTGAATCCTAGGTTGCCCGAAACGTTGAAATGACCATTACTTTCACTCTGGTTCCAATTATTCATGCTATACGATGGAAAAACTGTTATATTTTTATTGTATTTTATGCTTCTGGTGTCAACTTCTTAGGCCCTAACTATTCGATCTGGTGGAGCAACGCCCTAGGGTGAAGTCTAGGTTGCCCGGAACGTAGAAATGACCATAACTATCTGACTGCTTGCAATTATTCGTTTTATACGATGCATAGACAGTTGTATTTATATTGTATTTTATAGTTATGGCGTTGGCTTCTAGGGCCGTAGCTATTCGATGTGGTTGAGCAACGCCCTAGAGTGAAGCCTAGGTTGCCCGGAACGTAGAAATGACCATTACTTCCACACTGTTTGCAATTATTCGTATTATACAGTGGAACAACTGTTGCATTTATATGGCATTTTATGCTTCTGGCATTGACTTCTAAGGCCCTAACTATTCGATCTGGTGGAGCAACGCCCTAGAGTGTAGCCTAGGTTCCCCGGAACGTAGAAATGACCATAACTTTCACACTGGTTGCAATTATTCGTTTTATAAAATGGAAAAACTGTTGTATTTATACTGTATTTTATGGATCTGGCGCTGACTTCTAAGTCCCTATATATGCGATCTGGTGGAGCAACGCCCTACAGTTAAGCCTAGGTTGCCCCGAACGTAGACATGACCTTTACTCTCACACTGTTTGCAAATATACATCATATACGATGGAAAAGCTGTTGTATTTATATTGTATTTTATGCTTCTGGCGTTGACTTCACAGGCCCTAACTATACGATCTGGTGGAACAACGCCCTAGGGTGAAGCCTAGGTTGCCCGGAACGTGGAAATGACCATAACTTTCATACTGGTTGCAATTATTCGTTTTATACGATGGGAAAACTGTTGTATTTATATTGTATTTTATGCTTCTGGAGTTGACTTCAAAGGCCGTAGCTGACCGATGAGGTGGAGCAACGCCCAAGAGTGAAACCTAGGTTGCCCGGAACGTAGAAATGACCATCACTATCACACTGGTTGCAATTATTCTTGTTATACGATGGAAAAACTGTTGTATTTATATTATATTTTATGCTTCAGGCGTTGACTTCTAAGGCCGTAGCTATTCGATGTGGTGGAGCAACGCCCTAGAGTGAAGCCTAGGTTGCCCGGAAAGTAGAAATGACCATTACCTCCACACTGTTTGCTATCATACATTTTATACGATGGAAAAGCTGTTGTATTTTTATTGTATTTTATGCTTCTGGCGTTTACTACTAGGGTCCTAGCTATTCGATCTGGTGGGGCAACGTCCAAGTGTGATGCCTATGTTACCCGGAAAGTAGAAATGACCATATCTTCCACACTGGTTGCAATTATTCTCGTTATACGATGGAAAAACTATTGTATTTTTATTGTATATTATGTTTCGGGCGTTGACTTCCAAGGGCCTAGCTATTCGATCTGGAGGTGCAACGCCCTAGAGTGAAGCCTAGGTTCCCCAAAACGTAGAAATGACCATTACTTTCACACTGGTTGCTATTATTCGTTTTATATGATGGAAGCGCTGTTGTATTTATACTGTATTTTATGCTTCTGGCGTTGACTTCTTAGGCCCTAACTGTTCGATCTTGTGGAATAACGCCCTAGAATGAAGCCTAGGTTGCCCGGAACGTAGAAATGACCAATACTTTCACACTGGTTGCAATTATCATGCTGCACGATGCAAAAACTGTTGCATTTTTATTGCATTTTCTGCTTCTGGCTTTGACTTCTAAGGTCCTAGCCATTCGATCTGGTGGGGCAACGTCAAAGAGTGAAGCCTATGTTCCCTGGAAAGTAGAAATGACCATAACCTTCACACTGGTTGCAATTATTCGTTTTATACGATGGAAAAACTGTTGTATCTATTTTGTTTTCGGTGCTTCTGGCGTTGACTTCTTAGACCGTAGCTATTCGATGTGGCGGGGTAGCGCCCTAGAGTGAAGCCTAGGTTGCCCGGAACCTAGAAATGAACATTACTTTCACACTGGTTGCAATTGTTCGTTTTATACGATGGAAATACTGTTGTATTTATTTTGTAATTGGTGCTTCTGGCGTTGACTTCTTAGGCCCTAACTATTGGATCTGGTGGACCAACGCCCTAGAGTGAAGCCTAGGTTGCCCGGAACGTGGAAATGACAAACACTTTCACACTGGTTGCAATTATTCGTTTTATATGATGGAAAAACTGTTGTATTTATACTGTATTTGGTGCTTCTGGCGTTGACTTCTTAGGCCCTAACTATTAGATCTGGTGGACCAACGACCGAGAGTGAAGCCTAGGTTGCCCGGAACGAGGAAATGTCCATCACTTTCACACTGGTTGCAATTATCCGCTTTATATGATGGAAAAACTGTTGTATTTATACTGTATTTTATGCTTCTGGCGTTGACTTCTTAGGCCCAGACTGTTCGATCTAGTGGAACAACGCCCTAGAATGAAGCCTAGGTTGCCCGGAACGTAGAAATGACCATTACTTTCATACTCGTGCAATTAGTCGCTTTAGACGATGGAAAAACTATTGTATTTATTTTGTATTTTATGCTTCTGGCGTTAACTTCTTAGGCCCTAACTATTCGATCTTGTGGAGCAACGCCCTAGAGTCAAGCCTAGGTTGCCTGGAACGTAGATATGACCATTATTTTCACACTGATTGCAATTATTCGTTTTATACATTGGAAAAACTGATCTATAAATTTTGTATTTTATGCTTCTGGCGTTGACTTCTTAGGCCCTAACTGTTCGATCTGGTGGATCAACGCCCTAGAATGAAGCCTACGTTGACCGGAACGTAGACATGACCATTACTTTCACACTGGTTCCAATTATTCATGCTATACGTTGGAAAAACTCTTGCATTTTAATTGTATTTTCTGCTTCTGGCTATGACTTCTTAGGTCCTAGCTATTCGATCTGTTGGGACAGCGTCCAAGAGTGAAGCCTAGGTCGCCCGGAACGTAGAAATGACCATACCTTTCACACTCGAGCAATTATTTGTTTTAGACGATGGCAGAACTATTGTATTTATTTTGTATTTTATGATTCTAGCGTTGACTTCTTAGGCATTAACTATTCGATCTGTAGGACCAACGTCCCAGAGTGAAGCCTTCGTCGCCCGGAACGTAGAAATGACCATCTCTTTCACTCTGGTTGCAATTATTCGTTTTATAGAATGGAAAAGCTGTTCTATTAATTTTGTATTTTATGGTTCTGGCGTTGACTTCTTAGGCCCTAACTATTCGATCTGGTGGAGCAACGCCCTAGAGTGAAGCCTAGGTTGCCCGGAACGTAGAAGTGACCGCTACTTTCACAATGTTTGCTATTATTCATTTTATACGATGGAATAACTCTTATATTTATATTGCATTATAAGCTTCTGGCGTTGACTTCTAAGGCCGTAGGTATTTGGTGTGGTGGAGCAACGCCCTACAGTGGAGCCTAGGTTGCACGGAACGTAGAAATGACCATAACTTTCACACTGGTTGCAATTATTCGTTTTATACAATGGAAAAGCTGTTCTATTAATTTTGTATTTTATGCTTCTGGCGTTGACTTCTTAGGCCCTAGCTATTCGATCTGGTGGAGCAACGCCCTAGAGTGAAGCTTAGGTTGCCCGGAACGTAGAAGTGACCGTTACTTTCACAATGTTTGCTATTATTCATTTTATACGATGGAATAACTGTTGTATTTATATTGCATTATAAGCTTCTGGCGTTGACTTCTAAGGCCGTAGGTATTTGGTGTGGTGGAGCAACGCCCTACAGTGGAGCCTAGGTTGCACGGAACCTAGAAATGACCATCACTTTCACACTGGTTGCAATTATTCGTTTTATATGATGGAAAAACTGTTGTATTTATATTGTATTTTATGCTTCTGGCGTTGACTTCTGAGGCCCTATGTATTCGATCTGGTGGAGCAACGTCCAAGAGTGAAGCCTATGTTCCCTGGAAAGTAGAAACGACCATAACCTTCACACTGGTTGCAATTATTCGTTTTATACGATGGAAAAAATGTAGTATCTATTTTGTTTTCGGTGCTTCTGGCGTTGACTTCTTAGACCGTAGCTATTCGATGTGGTGGACCAACGCCCTAGAGTGAAGCCTAGGTTGCCCGGAACGTGGAAATGACAAACACTTTCACACTGGTTGCAATTATCCGCTTTATATGATGGAAAAACTGTTGTATTTATACTGTATTTTATGCTTCTGGCGTTGACTTCTTAGGCCCAGACTGTTCGATCTAGTGGAACAACGCCCTAGAATGAAGCCTAGGTTGCCCGGAACGTAGAAATGACCATTACTTTCACACTCGTGCAATTAGTCGATTTAGACGATGGAAAAACTATTGTATTTATTTTGTATTTTATGCTTCTGGCGTTGACTTCTTAGGCCCTAACTATTCGATCTTGTGGAGCAACGCCCTAGAGTCAAGCCTAGGTTGCCTGGAACGTAGATATGACCATTATTTTCACACTGATTGCAATTATTCGTTTTATACATTGGAAAAACTGATCTATAAATTTTGTATTTTATGCTTCTGGCGTTGACTTCTTAGGCCCTAACTGTTCGATCTGGTGGAGCAACGCCCTAGAGTGAAGCCTAGGTCGCCCGGAACGTAGAAATGACCATACCTTTCACACTCGAGCAATTATTTGTTTTAGACGATGGCAGAACTATTGTATTTATTTTGTATTTTATGATTCTAGCGTTGACTTCTTAGGCATTAACTATTCGATCTGTAGGACCAACATCCCAGAGTGAAGCCTTCGTCGCCCGGAACGTAGAAATGACCATCTCTTTCACTCTGGTTGCAATTATTCGTTTTATAGAATGGAAAAGCTGTTCTATTAATTTTGTATTTTATGGTTCTGGCGTTGACTTCTTAGGCCCTAACTATTCGATCTGGTGGAGCAACGCCCTAGAGTGAAGCCTAGGTTGCCCGGAACGTAGAAGTGACCGCTACTTTCACAATGTTTGCTATTATTCATTTTATACGATGGAATAACTGTTGTATTTATATTGCATTATAAGCTTCTGGCGTTTACTTCTAAGGCCGTAGGTATTTGGTGTGGTGGAGCAACGCCCTACAGTGGAGCCTAGGTTGCACGGAACGTAGAAATGACCATAACTTTCACACTGGTTGCAATTATTCGTTTTATACAATGGAAAAGCTGTTCTATTAATTTTGTATTTTATGCTTCTGGCGTTGACTTCTTAGGCCCTAGCTATTCGATCTGGTGGAGCAACGCCCTAGAGTGAAGCTTAGGTTGCCCGGAACGTAGAAGTGACCGTTACTTTCACACTGGTTGCTATTATTCGTTTTATATGACGGAAATACTGTTGTATTTATTTTGTATTTGGTGCTTCTGGAGTTGACTTCTTAGGCCCTAACTATTGGATATGGTGGACGAACGCCCTAGAGTGAAGCCTAGGTTGCCCGGAACATGGAAATGACCATCAGTTTCACACTGGTTGCAATTATTCGTTTTATATGATGGAAAAACTGTTGTATTTATACTGTATTTTGTGCTTCTGGCGTTGACTACTTAGGCCCTAACTATCGGATCTGGTGGACCAACGCCCTAGAGTGAAGCCTAGGTTGCCCGGAACATGGAAATGTCCATCACTGTCACACTGGTTGCAATTATCCGCATTATATGATGGAAAAACTGTTGTACTTATATCGTATTTTATGCTTCTGGCGTTGACTTCTTAGGCCCTAACTATTCGATCTGGTGGAACAACGCCTTAGAGTGAGGCCTTGGTTGCGCGGAACGTAGAAATGACCATTACTTTCACACTGGTTGCAATTATTCCTTTTACACGATGGAAAAACTGTTGTATTTTTATTGTATTTTATGCTTCTGGCGTTTACTTCTAAGTCCCTCGCTATTCGATCTGGTGGAGCAACGCCCTAGAGTGAAACCTAGGTTGCCCGGAAAGCAGAAATGACCATTTCTTTCACACTGGTTGCAATTATTCCTTTTATTCGATGGAAAAACTGTTGTATTTTTATTGTATTTTATGCTTCCTGCGTTTACTTCTAAGTCCCTAACTATGCGACCTGGTGGAGCAACGCCCTACAGTTTAGCCTAGGTTGCCCGAAACGTAGAAATGACCATTACCTTCACATTGCTTTCAATTATACATTTTATACGATGGAAAAGCTGTTGTATTTATATTGTATTTTATCCTTCTGGAGTTGACTTCTCAGGCCGTAGCTATTCGATGTGGTGGAGCAGCGCCCTACACTTAAGCCTAGGTTGCCCGGAACGTAGAAATGACCTTTACTTTCACACTGTTTGCAAATATACAACATATACGATGGAAAATCTGTTGTATTTATATTGTATTTTATGCTTCTGGCGTTGACTTCTTAGGCCCTAACTATTCGATCTGGTGGAACAACGCCCTAGGGTGAAGCCTAGGTTGGCCGGAACGTAGAAATCACCATAACTTTCATACTGGTTGCAATTATTCGTTTTATACGATGGGAAAACTGTTGTATTTATATTGTATTTTATGCTTCTGGCGTTGACTTCTAAGGCCGTAGCTATTCGATCTGGTGAGCAACGCCCTATAGTGAGGCCTAGGTTGCCCGGAATGTAGAAATGACCAGTACTCTCACACTGGTTGCAGTTACTCCTGTTATACGTTGGAAAAGCTTTTGCATTTTTATTTTATTTTATGCTTCTGGCGTTGACTTCTTAGGCCGTAGCTATTCGATGTGGTGGGGCAACGCCCTAGACTGAAGCATAGGTTGCCCGGAACGCAGAAGTGGCCATTACTTTCTTACTGGTTGCAATTATTCGTTTTATACGATGGAAAAGCTGTTGTATTTATTTTGTATTTGGTGTTTCTGTCGTTGACTTCTTCGGCCCTAATTATTGGATCTGGTGGACCAACGCCCTAGAGTGAACCCTAGGTTGCCCGGAACGTGGTTTAGACCATCACCTTCACACTGGTTGCAATTATTCCCGTTATACGATGAAAAAACTGTTGTACTTTTATAGTACTTTAGGTTTCGGGCGTTGACTTCTAAGGCCCTAGCTATGCGATCTGGTGGAGCAACGCCCTAGAGTGAAGCCTAGGTCGCCTGAAACGTAGAAATGACCATTACTTTCACTCTGGTTGCCATTATTCCTTTGATACGATGAAACAACTGTTCTATTTTTATTGTATTTTATGCTTAAGGCGGTGACTTCTAAGGCCGCAGCTAATCGATGTGGTGGGGCAACGCCCTAGAGTGAAGACTAGGTTGCCCGGAACGCAGGAATGGCCATTACTTTCACACTGGTTGCAATTATTCCTTTTATACGATGGAAAAACTGTTGTATTTTTATTGTATTTTATGCTTCTGGCGTTTACTTGTAAGTCCCTAGCTATTCGATCTGGTGGAGCAACGCCCTAGAGCGAAACCTAGGTTGCCCGGAACGTGGAAATGACCATTACCTTCACACTGTTTGCGATTATTCATTTGATACGATGGTAAAACTGTTGTATTTATTTTGTATTTTATGCTTCGGGCGTTGAATTCTAAGTCCCTAGCTATTCGATCTGGCGGAGCAACGCCCTAGAGTGAAGCCTAGGTTACCCGGAACGTAGAAATGACCAGTACTTTCAGACTGGTTGCAGTTATTCCTGTTATACAATGGAAAAACTGTTGTATTTATTTTGTATTTTATGCTTCGGGCTTTGACTTTTAAGGCCCTAACTATTCGATCTGGTGGAGCAACGCCCTAGAGCAAAACCTAGGTTGCCCAGAACGTAGAAATGACCATTACCTTCAGGCTTGTTGCAATTATTCCTGTTATACGATGGACAAACTGTTGGATTTTGATTGTACTTTATTCTTCTGGCGTTGACTTCTAAGGCCCTATGTATTACATCTGGTGGAGCAATGCCTCAGAGTTAAGTCTAGGATGCCCGGAACGTAGAAATGGCCATTACTTTCACACTGGTTGCAATTATTCGTTTTATACGATGGAAAAGCTGTTGTATTTATATTGTATTTTATGTTTCTGGCGTTGACTTCTAAGGCCCTAGCTATTCGATCTGGTGGAGCAACGCCCTAGAGTGAAGCCTAGGTCGCCCGAAACGTAGAAGTGACCATCACTTTCACTCTGGTGGCAATTATTCCTGTTATACGATGAAAAAACTGTTCTATTTTTATTGTACTTTATGCTTGAGGCGGTGACTTCTAAGGCCGTAGCTAATCGATGTGGTGGAGCAACGCCCTAGAGTGAAACCTAGGTTGCCCGGAACGTAGAAATAACCATTACTTCCTCACTGTATGCAATTAGTCATTTTATACATGGAAAAGCTGTTGTACATATATCGTATTTTATGCTCCTGGCGTTGACTTCTTAGGCCCTAACTCTTCGATCTGGTGGAGCAACGCCCTAGGGTGAAGCCTAGGTTGCCCGGAACGTAGAAATGACCATAACTATCAGACTGGTTGCAATTATTCGTTTTATACGATGGAAAGACTGTTGTATTTATATTGTATTTTATAGTTATGGCGTTGTCTTCTAGGGCCGTAACTATTCGAGGTGGTTGAGCAACGCCCTAGAGTGAAGCCTAGGTTGCCCGGACCGTAGAAATGACCATAGTTTTCATACTGGTTGCAATTATTAGTTTTGTACGATGGAAAAACTGTTGCATTTATTTTGTATTTGGTGCTCCTGGCGTTGACTTCTTAGGCCCTAGCTTATGGATCTGGTGGACCAACGCCCTAGAGTGAACCCTAGGTTGCCCGGAACGTGGTTTAGACCATCACCTTCACACTGGTTGCAATTATTCCCGTTTTACGATGGAAAAACTGTTGTACCTTTATTGTACTTTAGGTTTCGGGCGTTAACTTCTAAGGCCCTAGCTATTCGATCTGGTGGAGCAACGCCCTAGAGTGAAGCCTAGGTCGCCCGAAACCTAGAAATGACCATTACTTTCACTCTGGTGGCAATTATTCCTGTTATACGATGAAAAAACTGTTCTATTTTTATTGTATTTTAAGCTTAAGGCGGTGACTTCTAAGGCCGTAGCTAATCGATGTGGAGGGGCAACGCCCTAGAGTTAAGCCTAGGGTGCCCGGAACGCAGAAATGGCCATTACTTTCACACTGGTTGCAATTATTCGTTTTATACGATGGAAAAACTGTTGTATTTATCTTGAATTTGGTGCTTCTGTCGTTGACTTCTTCGGCCCTATTGGATCTGGTGGACCAACGCCCTAGAGTGAACCCTAGGTTGCCGGGAACGTGGTTTAGACCATCACATTCACACTGGTTGCAATTATTCCTGTTATACGATGGAAAAACTGTTGCATCTTTATTGTATTTTATGTTTCGGGCGCTGACTTCTAAGGCACTAACTATTCGATCTGGTGGAGCACCGCCCTGTAGTGAAGCCTAGGTTGCCCGGAACGTGGAAATGACCTGTACTTTCACACTGGTTGCAATTATTCGTTTTATACAATGGAAAAACTGTTCTATTTATTTTGTATTTTATGCTTCGGGCGTTGACTTCTGAGGCCCTAACTATTCGATCTGGTGGCGCAACGCTCTAGGGTGAATCCTAGGTTGCCCGGAACGTAGAAATGACCTGTACCTTCACACTGGTTGCAATTATTCGTTTTATACAGTGGAAAAACTGTTCTATTTATTTTGTATTTTATGTTTCGGGCGTTGACTTCTAAGGGCGTAGCTATTCGATGTGGTGGAACAACGCCCTAGAGTGAAGCGTAGGTTGCCCGGAACGTGGAAATGACCATTACCTTCACACTGCTTGCGATTATTCATTTTACACGATGGTAAAACTGTTGTACTTATGTTGTATTTTATTCTTCGGGCGTTGAATTCTAAGTCCCTAGCTATTCGATCTGGTGGAGCAACGCCCTAGAGTGAAGCCTAGGTTACCCGGAACGTAGAAATGACCATTACTTTCACACTGGTTGCAATTATTCGTTTTATACGATGGAAAAACTGTTGTATTTATCTTGTATTTGGTGCTTCTGTCGTTGACTTCTTCGGCCCTATTGGATCTGGTGGACCAACGCCCTAGAGTGAACCCTAGGTTGCCTGGAACGTAGAAATGTCCATCACCTTCACTCTGGTTGCAATTATTCCTGTTGTACGATGGAAAAACTGTCGTATTTTTATTGTATCTTATGCGTCGGGCGTTGACTTCTAAGGCCCTAGCTATTCGATCTGGTTGAGCAACGCCCTAGTGTGAAGCCTAGGATGCCCGAAACGTAGACATGTCCATTACTTTCACTCTGGCTGCAATTATTCATGCTGTACGATGGAAAAACTGTTGTATTTTTATTGTATTTTATGCTACTGGCGTAGACTTCTTAGGCCCTAACTATTCGATCTGGTGGAGCAACGCCCTAGAGTGAATCCTAGGTTGCCCGGAACGTAGAAATGACCTTTACTTTCACACTGTTTGCAAATATACATCATATACGATGAAAAAACTGTTGTATTTTTATCGTATTTTATGCTTCAGGCGTTGACTTCTAAGGCCGTAGCTATTCGATGAGGTGGAGCAACGCCCTAGAGTGAAGTCTAGGTTGCCCGGAACGTAGAAATGACCATTACTTCCTCACTGTTTGCAATTATTCATTTTATACATGGAAAAACTGTTGTACATATATCGTATTTTATGCTCCTGGCGTTGACTTCTTAGGCCCTAACTCTTCGATCTGGTGGAGCAACGCCCTAGAGTGAAGCCTAGGTTGCCCGGAACGTGGAAATGACCATTACCTTCACACTGTTTGCGATTATTCACTTGATACGATGGTAAAACTGTTGTACTTATTTTGTATTTTATGCTTCGGGCGTTGAATTCTAAGTCCCTAGCTATTCGGTCTGGAGGAGCAACGCCCTAGAGTGAAGCCTAGGTTACCCGGAACGTAGAAATGACCAGTACTTTCAGACTGGTTGCAGTTATTCCTGTTATACAATGGTAAAACTGTTGTATTTATTTTGTATTTTATGCTTCGGGCGTTGACTTTTAAGGCCCTAACTATTCGATCTGGTGGAGCAACGCCCTAGAGCAAAACCTAGGTTGCCCGGAACGTAGAAATGACCATTACCTTCAGGCTTGTTGCAATTATTCCTGTTATACGATGGACAAACTGTTGGATTTTGATTGTACTTTATTCTTCTGGCGTTGACTTCTAAGGCCCTATGTAATACATCTGGTGGAGCAATGCCTCAGAGTTAAGTCTAGGATGCCCGGAACGTAGAAATGGCCATTACTTTCACACTGGTTGCAATTATTCGTTTTATACGATGGAAAAGCTGTTGTATTTATGTTGTATTTTATGTTTCTGGCGTTGACTTCTAAGGCCCTAGCTATTCGATCTGGTGGAGCAACGCCCTAGAGTGAAGCCTAGGTCGCCCGAAACGTAGAAATGACCATTACTTTCACTCTGGTGGCAATTATTCCAGTTATACGATGAAAAAACTGTTCTATTTTTATTGTATTTAAAGCTTAAGGCGGTGACTTCTAAGGCCGTAGCTATTCGATGTGGTGGGGCAACGCCCTAGAGTGAAGCCTAGGTTTCTCGGAACGAAGAAATGGCCATTACTTTCACACGGGTTGCAATTATTCGTTTTATACGATGGAAAAGCTGTTGTATTTATTTTGTGTTTGGTGCTTCTGTCGTTGACTTCTTAGGCCCTAGCTATTGGATCTGGAGGACGAACGTCCTAGAGTGAACCCTAGGTTGCCCGGAACGTGGTAATGACCATCACCTTCACATTTGTTGCAATCATTGCGTTATACGATGGAAAAACTGTTGTACTTTTATTGTATTTTAGGTTTCGGGCGTTGACATCTAAGGCCCTAGCTTTTCTATCTGGTGGAGCAACGCCCTAGAGTGAAGCCAAGGTCGCCCGAAACCTAGAAATGACCATTACTTTCACTCTGGTGGCAATTATTCCTGTTATACGATGAAAAAACTGTTCTATTTTTATTGTATTTAAAGCTTAAGGCGGTGACTTCTAAGGCCGTAGCTAATCGATGTGGAGGGGCAACGCCCTAGAGTTAAGCCTAGGGTGCCCGGAACGCAGAAATGGCCATTACTTTCACACTGGTTGCAATTATTCCTTTTATACGATGGAAAAACTGTTGTATTTTTAGTGTATTTTATGCTTCTGGCGTTGACTTCGAAGTCCCTAGCTATTCGATCTGGTGGAGCAACGCCCTACAGTTAAGCCTAGGTAGCCCGGAGCGTAGAAATGACCTTTACTTTCACACTGTTTGCAAATATACATCATATACGATGAAAAAACTGTTCTATTTTTATTGCATTTTATGCTTCAGGCGTTGACTTCTAAGGCCGTAGCTATTCGATGTGGTGGGGCAACGCCCTAGAGTGAAGCCTAGGTTGCCCGGAACGCAGAAATGCCCATTACTTTCACACTGGTTGCAATTATTCGTTTTATACGATGGAAAAACTGTTGTATTTATCTTGTATTTGGTGTTTCTGTCGTTGACTTCTTCGGCCCTATTGGTTCTGGTGGACCAACGCCCTAGAGTGAACCCTAGGTTGCCGGGAACGTGGTTTAGACCATCACATTCACACTGGTTGCAATTATTCCTGTTATACGATGGAAAAACTGTTGCATCTTTATTGTATTTTATGTTTCGGGCGCTGACTTCTAAGGCACTAACTATTCGATCTGGTGGAGCACCGCCCTGTAGTGAAGCCTAGGTTGCCCGGAACGTGGAAATGACCTGTACTTTCACACTGGTTGCAATTATTCGTTTTATACAATGGAAAGACTGTTCTATTTATTTTGTGTTTTATGCTTCGGGCGTTGACATCTAAGTCCCTCGATATTCGATCTGGTGGAGCAACGCCCTAGAGTGAAACCTAGGTTGCCCGGAAAGTAGAAATGACCATTTCTTTCACACTGGTTGCAATTACTCCTTTTATTCGATGGAAAAACTGTTGTATTTTTATTGTATTGTATGCTTCTTGCGTTTACTTCTAAGTCCCTAACTATGCGATCTGGTGGAGCAACGCCCTACAATTAAGCCTAGGTTGCCCGGAACGTAGAAATGGACTTTACTTTCACACTGTTTGCAAATATACATCATATACTATGGAAAAGCTGTTGTATTTATATTGTATTTTATGCTTCCTGCGTTTACTTCTAAGTCCCTAACTATGCGACCTGGTGGAGCAACGCCCTACAGTTAAGCCTAGGTTGCCCGGAACGTAGAAATGACCATTACCTTCACATTGCTTGCAATTATACATTTAATACGATGGAAAAGCTGTTGTATTTATATTGTATTTTATGCTTCTGGAGTTGACTTCTCAGGCCGTAGCTATTCGATGTGGTGGAGCAGCGCCCTACAGTTAAGCCTAGGTTGCCCGGAACGTAGAAATTACCTTTACTTTCACACTGTTTGCAAATATACAACATATACGATGGAAAAGCTGTTGTATTTATATTGTATTTTATGCTTCTGGCGTTGACTTGTTAGGCCCTAACTATTCGATCTGGTGGAACAACGCCCTAGGGTGAAGCCTAGGTTGGCCGGAACGTAGAAATCACCATAACTTTCATACTGGTTGCAATTATTCGTTTTATATGATGGGAAAACTGTTGTATTTATATTGTATTTTATGCTTCTGGCGTTGACTTCTAAGGCCGTAGCTATTCTATCTGGTGGAGCAACGCCCTATAGTGAGGCCTAGGTTGCCCGGAATGTAGAAATGACCAGTACTCTCACACTGGTTGCAGTTACTCCTGTTATACGTTGGAAAAGCTTTTGCATTTTTATTTTATTTTATGCTTCTGGCGTTGACTTCTTAGGCCATAGCTATTCGATGTGGTGGGGCAACGCCCTAGACTGAAGCATAGGTTGCCCGGAACGCAGAAGTGGCCATTACTTTCTTACTGGTTGCAATTATTCGTTTTATACGATGGAAAAGCTGTTGTATTTATTTTGTATTTGGTGTTTCTGTCGTTGACTTCTTAGGCCCTAATTATTGGATCTGGTGGACCAACGCCCTAGAGTGAACCCTAGGTTGCCCGGAACGTGGTTTAGACCATCACCTTCACACTGGTTGCAATTATTCCCGTTATACGATGGAAAAACTGTTGTGCTTTTATAGTACTTTAGGTTTCGGGCGTTGACTTCTAAGGCCCTAGCAATGCGATCTGGTGGAGCAACGCCCTAGAGTGAAGCCTAGGTCGCCTGAAACGTAGAAATGACCATTACTTTCACTCTGGTTGCCATTATTCCTTTGATACGATGAAACAACTGTTCTATTTTTATTGTATTTTATGCTTAAGGCGGTGACTTCTAAGGCCGCAGCTAATCGATGTGGTGGGGCAACGCCCTAGAGTGAAGACTAGGTTGCCCGGAACGCAGGAATGGCCATTACTTTCACACTGGTTGCAATTATTCCTTTTATACGATGGAAAAACTGTTGTATTTTTATTGTATTTTATGCTTCTGGCGTTGACTTGTAAGTCCCTAGCTATTCGATCTGGTGGAGCAACGCCCTAGAGCAAAACCTAGGTTGCCCGGAACGTAGAAATGACCATTACCTTCAGGCTTGTTGCAATTATTCCTGTTATACGATGGACAAACTGTTGGATTTTGATTGTACTTTATTCTTCTGGCGTTGACTTCTAAGGCCCTATGTAATACATCTGGTGGAGCAATGCCTCAGAGTTAAGTCTAGGATGCCCGGAACGTAGAAATGGCCATTACTTTCACACTGGTTGCAATTATTCGTTTTATACGATGGAAAAGCTGTTGTATTTATGTTGTATTTTATGTTTCTGGCGTTGACTTCTAAGGCCCTAGCTATTCGATCTGGTGGAGCAACGCCCTAGAGTGAAGCCTAGGTCGCCCGAAACGTAGAAATGACCATTACTTTCACTCTGGTGGCAATTATTCCAGTTATACGATGAAAAAACTGTTCTATTTTTATTGTATTTAAAGCTTAAGGCGGTGACTTCTAAGGCCGTAGCTATTCGATGTGGTGGGGCAACGCCCTAGAGTGAAGCCTAGGTTTCTCGGAACGAAGAAATGGCCATTACTTTCACACGGGTTGCAATTATTCGTTTTATACGATGGAAAAGCTGTTGTATTTATTTTGTGTTTGGTGCTTCTGTCGTTGACTTCTTAGGCCCTAGCTATTGGATCTGGAGGACGAACGTCCTAGAGTGAACCCTAGGTTGCCCGGAACGTGGTAATGACCATCACCTTCACATTTGTTGCAATCATTGCGTTATACGATGGAAAAACTGTTGTACTTTTATTGTATTTTAGGTTTCGGGCGTTGACATCTAAGGCCCTAGCTTTTCTATCTGGTGGAGCAACGCCCTAGAGTGAAGCCAAGGTCGCCCGAAACCTAGAAATGACCATTACTTTCACTCTGGTGGCAATTATTCCTGTTATACGATGAAAAAACTGTTCTATTTTTATTGTATTTAAAGCTTAAGGCGGTGACTTCTAAGGCCGTAGCTAATCGATGTGGAGGGGCAACGCCCTAGAGTTAAGCCTAGGGTGCCCGGAACGCAGAAATGGCCATTACTTTCACACTGGTTGCAATTATTCCTTTTATACGATGGAAAAACTGTTGTATTTTTAGTGTATTTTATGCTTCTGGCGTTGACTTCGAAGTCCCTAGCTATTCGATCTGGTGGAGCAACGCCCTACAGTTAAGCCTAGGTAGCCCGGAGCGTAGAAATGACCTTTACTTTCACACTGTTTGCAAATATACATCATATACGATGAAAAAACTGTTCTATTTTTATTGCATTTTATGCTTCAGGCGTTGACTTCTAAGGCCGTAGCTATTCGATGTGGTGGGGCAACGCCCTAGAGTGAAGCCTAGGTTGCCCGGAACGCAGAAATGCCCATTACTTTCACACTGGTTGCAATTATTCGTTTTATACGATGGAAAAACTGTTGTATTTATCTTGTATTTGGTGTTTCTGTCGTTGACTTCTTCGGCCCTATTGGTTCTGGTGGACCAACGCCCTAGAGTGAACCCTAGGTTGCCGGGAACGTGGTTTAGACCATCACATTCACACTGGTTGCAATTATTCCTGTTATACGATGGAAAAACTGTTGCATCTTTATTGTATTTTATGTTTCGGGCGCTGACTTCTAAGGCACTAACTATTCGATCTGGTGGAGCACCGCCCTGTAGTGAAGCCTAGGTTGCCCGGAACGTGGAAATGACCTGTACTTTCACACTGGTTGCAATTATTCGTTTTATACAATGGAAAGACTGTTCTATTTATTTTGTGTTTTATGCTTCGGGCGTTGACATCTAAGTCCCTCGATATTCGATCTGGTGGAGCAACGCCCTAGAGTGAAACCTAGGTTGCCCGGAAAGTAGAAATGACCATTTCTTTCACACTGGTTGCAATTACTCCTTTTATTCGATGGAAAAACTGTTGTATTTTTATTGTATTGTATGCTTCTTGCGTTTACTTCTAAGTCCCTAACTATGCGATCTGGTGGAGCAACGCCCTACAATTAAGCCTAGGTTGCCCGGAACGTAGAAATGGACTTTACTTTCACACTGTTTGCAAATATACATCATATACTATGGAAAAGCTGTTGTATTTATATTGTATTTTATGCTTCCTGCGTTTACTTCTAAGTCCCTAACTATGCGACCTGGTGGAGCAACGCCCTACAGTTAAGCCTAGGTTGCCCGGAACGTAGAAATGACCATTACCTTCACATTGCTTGCAATTATACATTTAATACGATGGAAAAGCTGTTGTATTTATATTGTATTTTATGCTTCTGGAGTTGACTTCTCAGGCCGTAGCTATTCGATGTGGTGGAGCAGCGCCCTACAGTTAAGCCTAGGTTGCCCGGAACGTAGAAATTACCTTTACTTTCACACTGTTTGCAAATATACAACATATACGATGGAAAAGCTGTTGTATTTATATTGTATTTTATGCTTCTGGCGTTGACTTGTTAGGCCCTAACTATTCGATCTGGTGGAACAACGCCCTAGGGTGAAGCCTAGGTTGGCCGGAACGTAGAAATCACCATAACTTTCATACTGGTTGCAATTATTCGTTTTATATGATGGGAAAACTGTTGTATTTATATTGTATTTTATGCTTCTGGCGTTGACTTCTAAGGCCGTAGCTATTCTATCTGGTGGAGCAACGCCCTATAGTGAGGCCTAGGTTGCCCGGAATGTAGAAATGACCAGTACTCTCACACTGGTTGCAGTTACTCCTGTTATACGTTGGAAAAGCTTTTGCATTTTTATTTTATTTTATGCTTCTGGCGTTGACTTCTTAGGCCATAGCTATTCGATGTGGTGGGGCAACGCCCTAGACTGAAGCATAGGTTGCCCGGAACGCAGAAGTGGCCATTACTTTCTTACTGGTTGCAATTATTCGTTTTATACGATGGAAAAGCTGTTGTATTTATTTTGTATTTGGTGTTTCTGTCGTTGACTTCTTAGGCCCTAATTATTGGATCTGGTGGACCAACGCCCTAGAGTGAACCCTAGGTTGCCCGGAACGTGGTTTAGACCATCACCTTCACACTGGTTGCAATTATTCCCGTTATACGATGGAAAAACTGTTGTGCTTTTATAGTACTTTAGGTTTCGGGCGTTGACTTCTAAGGCCCTAGCAATGCGATCTGGTGGAGCAACGCCCTAGAGTGAAGCCTAGGTCGCCTGAAACGTAGAAATGACCATTACTTTCACTCTGGTTGCCATTATTCCTTTGATACGATGAAACAACTGTTCTATTTTTATTGTATTTTATGCTTAAGGCGGTGACTTCTAAGGCCGCAGCTAATCGATGTGGTGGGGCAACGCCCTAGAGTGAAGACTAGGTTGCCCGGAACGCAGGAATGGCCATTACTTTCACACTGGTTGCAATTATTCCTTTTATACGATGGAAAAACTGTTGTATTTTTATTGTATTTTATGCTTCTGGCGTTGACTTGTAAGTCCCTAGCTATTCGATCTGGTGGAGCAACGCCCAAGAGCGAAACCTAGGTTGCCCGGAACGTAGAAATGACCAGTACTTTCAGACTGGTTGCAGTTATTCCTGTTATACAATGGAAAAACTGTTGTATTTATTTTGTATTTTAGGTTCCGGGCGTTGACATCTAAGGCCCTAGCTATTCTATCTGGTGGAGCAACGCCCTAGAGTGAAGCCAAGGTCGCCCGAAACCTAGAAATGACCATTACTTTCACTCTGGTGGCAATTATTCCTGTTACACGATGAAAAAACTGTTCTATTTTTATTGAATTTTAAGCTTAAGGCGGTGAGTTCTAAGGCCGTAGCTAATCGATGTGGAGGGGCAACGCCCTAGAGTTAATCCTAGGTCGCCCGGAACGCAGAAATGGCCATTACTTTCACACTGGTTGCAATTATTCCTTTTATACGATGGAAAAACTGTTGTATTTTTATTGTATTTTATGCTTCTGGCGTTGACTTCGAAGTCCCTAGCTATTCGATCTGGTGGAGCAACGCCCTACAGTTAATCCTAGGTAGCGCGGAACGTAGAAATGACCTTTACTTTCACACTGTTTGCAAATATACATCATATACGATGAAAAAACTGTTGTATTTTTATCGTATTTTATGCTTCAGGCGTTGACTTCTAAGGCCGTAGCTATTCGATGAGGTGGAGCAACGCCCTAGAGTGAAGCCTAGGTTGCCCGGAACGTAGAAATGACCATTACTTCCTCACTGTTTGCAATTATTCATTTTATACATGGAAAAACTGTTGTACATAAATCGTATTTTATGCTCCTGGCGTTGACTTCTTAGGCCGTAACTCTTCGATCTGGTGGAGGAACGCCCTAGAGTGAAGCCTAGGTTGCCCGGAACGTGGAAATGACCATTACCTTCACACTGTTTGCGATTATTCACTTGATACGATGGTAAAACTGTTGTATTTATTTTGTATTTTATGCTTCGGGCGTTGAATTCTAAGTCCCTAGCTATTCGGTCTGGAGGAGCAACGCCCTAGAGTGAAGCCTAGGTTACCCGGAACGTAGAAATGACCAGTACTTTCAGACTGGTTGCAGTTATTCCTGTTATACAAAGGTAAAACTGTTGTATTTATTTTGTATTTTATGCTTCGGGCGTTGACTTTTAAGGCCCTAACTATTCGATCTGGTGGAGCAACGCCCTAGAGCAAAACCTAGGTTGCCCGGAACGTAGAAATGACCATTACCTTCAGGCTTGTTGCAATTATTCCTGTTATACGATGGACAAACTGTTGGATTTTGATTGTACTTTATTCTTCTGGCGTTGACTTCTAAGGCCCTATGTATTACATCTGGTGGAGCAATGCCTCAGAGTTAAGTCTAGGATGCCCGGAACGTAGAAATGGCCATTACTTTCACACTGGTTGCAATTATTCGTTTTATACGATGGAAAAGCTGTTGTATTTATATTGTATTTTATGTTTCTGGCGTTGACTTCTAAGGCCCTAGCTATTCGATCTGGTGGAGCAACGCCCTAGAGTGAAGCCTAGGTCGCCCGAAACGTAGAAATGACCATTACTTTCACTCTGGTGGCAATTATTCCAGTTATACGATGAAAAAACTGTTCTATTTTTATTGTATTTAAAGCTTAAGGCGGTGACTTCTAAGGCCGTAGCTATTCGATGTGGTGGGGCAACGCCCTAGAGTGAAGCCTAGGTTTCTCGGAACGCAGAAATGGCCATTACTTTCACACGGGTTGCAATTATTCGTTTTATACGATGGAAAAGCTGATGTATTTATTTTGTGTTTGGTGCTTCTGTCGTTGACTTCTTAGGCCCTAGCTATTGGATCTGGAGGACCAACGTCCTAGAGTGAACCCTAGGTTGCCTGGAACGTGGTAATGACCATCACCTTCACATTTGTTGCAATCATTGCGTTATACGATGGAAAAACTGTTGTACTTTTATTGTATTTTAGGTTTCGGGCGTTGACATCTAAGGCCCTAGCTTTTCTATCTGGTGGAGCAACGCCCTAGAGTGAAGCCAAGGTCGCCCGAAACCTAGAAATGACCATTACTTTCACTCTGGTGGCAATTATTCCTGTTATACGATGAAAAAACTGTTCTATTTTTATTGTATTTTAAGCTTAAGGCGGTGACTTCTAAGGCCGTAGCTAATCGATGTGGAGGGGCAACGCCCTAGAGTTAAGCCTAGGGTGCCCGGAACGCAGAAATGGCCATTACTTTCACACTGGTTGCAATTATTCCTTTTATACGATGGAAAAACTGTTGTATTTTTAGTGTATTTTATGATTCTGGCGTTGACTTCGAAGTCCCTAGCTATTCGATCTGGTGGAGCAACGCCCTACAGTTAAGCCTAGGTAGCCCGGAGCGTAGAAATGACCTTTACTTTCACACTGTTTGCAAATATACATCATATACGATGAAAAAACTGTTGTATTTTTATCGTATTTTATGCTTCAGGCGTTGACTTCTAAGGCCGTAGCTATTCGATGTGGTGGAGCAACGCCCTAGAGTGAAGCCTAGGTTGCCCGGAACGTAGAAATGACCATTACTGCCTCACTGTTTGCAATTAGTCATTTTATACATGGAAGAACTGTTGTACATATATCGTATTTTATGCTCCTGGCGTTGACTTCTTAGGCCCTAACTCTTCGATCTGGTGGAGCAACGCCCTAGGGTGAAGCCTAGGTTGCCCGGATCGTAGAAATGACCATAGTTTTCATACTGGTTGCAATTATTAGTTTTATACGATGGAAAAACTGTTGCAATAATTTTGTATTTGGTGCTCCTGGCGTTGACTTCTTATGCCCTAGCTATTGGATCTGGTGGACCGACGCCCCGGAGTGTAGCCTAGGTTGCCCGGAACGTAGAGGTGACCATAGCTTTCACACTGGTTGCAATTATTCCTGTAATACGATGAAAAAACTGTTGTACTTATGTTGCATTTTATGGTTCCTGCGTCGAATTCTAAGTACCTAACTATTCGATCTGGTAGAGCAACGCCCTAAACTGAAGCCTAGCTTGCCCGGAACATAGAAATGACCTTTACTTTCACACTGTTTGCAAATATACATCATATACGATCGAAAAGCTGTTGTATTTATATTGTATTTTATGCTTCTGGCGTTGACTTCTTAGGCCCTAACTATTCGATATGGTGGAACAACGCCCTAGGGTGAAGCCTAGTTTGGCCGGAACGTAGAAATGACCATAACTTTCATACTGGTTGCAATTATTCGTTTTATACGATGGGAAAACTGTTGTATTTATATTGTATTTTATGCTTCTGGCGTTGACTCCTAAGGCCGTAGCTATTCGATGTGGTGGGGCAACGCCCTAGAGTGAAGCCTAGTTTGGCCGGAACGTAGAAATGACCATAACTTTCATACTGGTTGCAGTTATTCCTGTTATACAATGGAAAAACTGTTGTATTTATTTTGTATTTGGTGCTTCTGGCGTTGACTTCTAAGGCCGTAGCTATTCGATCTGGTGGAGCAATGCCTCAGAGTTAAGTCTAGGATGCCCGGAACGTAGAAATGGACATTACTCTCCTACTGGTTGGAATTATTCGATTTATACGATGGAAAAACTGTTGTATTTGTATTGTATTTTATGTTTCTAGCGTTGACTTCTAAGGCCGCAGCTGTTCGATGTGGTGGAACAACGCCCTAGAGTGAAGCCTAGGTTGCCCGGAAAGTAGAAATGACCATTACCTTCACACTGTTTGCCATTATTCATTTTATACGATGGTAAAACTGTTGTATTCTTATTGTATTTTATGCTTCTGTAGTTGACTTCTAAGTCCCTTGCTTTTCGATCTGTTGGGGCAACGCCCTTGAGCGAAGCCTAGGTTGCCCGGAACGTAGAAATGACATGTACTTTCACACTGGTTGCAATTATTCCTGTTATACAATGTAAAAACTGTTGTACTTATGATGTATTTTATGCTTCAGACGTTGACTTCTAAGGCCGTAGCTATTCGATATGGTGGAGCAACGCCCTAGAGTGAAGCCTAGGTTGCGCGGAACGTAAAAATGACAATGCCTTTCACACTGGTTGCATTTATTCCTGTTATACGATGGAAAAACTGTTGTATTTATATTATATTTTATGCTTCAGCCGTTGACTTCTAAGGCCGTAGCTATTCGATATGGTGGAGCAACGCCCTAGAGTGAAGCCCAGGTTGCCCGGAAAGTAGAAATGACAATAGCTTTCACACTGTTTGCAATCATTCATTTTATACGAAGGAAATGCTGTTGTATTTATATTGTATTTTATGCTTCTGGCGTTGACTTCTTAGGCCCTCACTATTCGATCTGGTGGAGCACCTCCCTAGAGTGAAGCCTAGGTTGCCCGGAACGTAGAAATGAGCATTACCTCGCACTGTTTGCGATTATTCATTTTATACGATGGTAAAACTGTTGTTCAAAAATCGTCTTTTATGCTTCTGGCGTTGACTTCTTAGTCCCTAGCTATTCCGTCAGGTGGAGCAGCGTCCTAGAGTGAAGCCTAGTTTGCCCGGAACGTAGAAATGACCGTTGCTTTCACACTGTTTGCAAATATACATTATAGACGATGGAAAAGCTGTTGTATTTATATTGTATTTCATGCTTCTGGCGTTGACTTCTTAGGTCCTAACTATTTGATCTGGTGGAGCACCGCCATAGAGCGAAACCTAGGTTGCTCGGAACGTAGAAATGACCATTACTTTCACACTGGTTGCAATTATTCCTGTTATACGATGGACAAACTGTTGCATTTTGATTGTACTTTATGCTTCTGGCGCTTACTTCTAAGGCCCTGTGTATTCGATCTCGTGGAGCAATGTCTCAGAGTTAAGTCTAGGATGCCCGGAACGTAGAAATGGTCACTACTTTCACACTGGTTGCAATTATTCGTTTTATACGATGGAAAAACTGTTGTATTTATATTGTATTTTATGTTTCTGGCGTTGACTTCTAAGGCCGCAGCTATTCGATGTGGTGGAACGACGCCCTAGAGTGAAGCCAAGGTTGCCCGGAACGTAGAAATGACCTTTACCTTCACACTGTTTGCAAATATACATTATATACGATATAAAAGCTGTTGTATTTTTATTGTATTTTCTGTTTCGGGCGCAGACTTCTAAGGCCCTAACTATTCGATCTGGTGGAGCAACGCCCAAGAGTGATTCCTAGGTTGCCCGGAACGTAGAAATGACCATTACCTTCACACTGTTTGTGATTATTCATTTTATACGATGGTAAAACTGTTGTACTTATGTTGTATTTTATTCTTCTGGCGTTGAATTCTAAGTCCCGCGCTATTCGATCTGGTGAAGCGAAGCCCTAGAATGAAGCCTAGGTTACCCGAAACGTAGAAATGACCAGTACTTTCACACTGGTTGCAGTTATTCCTGTTATACAATGGAAAAACTCTTGCATTTTTATTGTATTTTATGCTTCTGGCGTTGACTTCTTAGGCCCTAACTATTCGATCTGGTGGAGCAACGCCCTGCAGTGAAGCCTAGCTTGCCCGGAACGTAGAAATGACCATTAGCATCACACTGTTTGCAAATATACATTATATACCATGGAAGAGCTGTTGTATCTATTTTGTATTTTATGCTTCTGGCGCTGACTTCTTAGGTCCTAACTATTGTATCTGGTGGAGCAACGCCCAGGTGTGAAGCCTAGGTTGCGCGGAACGTAGAAATGACCATAACTTTCACACTGGTTTCAATTATTCGTTTTATACGATGGAAAAACTGTTGCATTTTTATTGTATTTTATGCTTCTGGCGTTGACTTCTTAGGCCCTAACTATTCGATCTGGTGGAGCACCTCCCTCGAGTGAAGCCTAGGTTGCCCGGAACGTAGAAGTGACCATTACCTCGCACTGTTTGCGATTATTCATTTTATACGATGGTAAAACTGTTGTACAAATATCGTGTTTTATGCTTCTGGCGTTGACTTCTTAGTCCCTAGCTATTCGGTCAGGTGGAGCATCGCCCTAGGGTGAAGCCTAGGTTGACCGGAACGTAGAAATCACCATTACCTCGCACTGTTTGCAAATACACATTATATACGATATAAAATCTGTTGTATTTATATTGTATTTTATGTTTCTGGCGTTGACTTCTAAGGCCGCAGCTATTCGATGTGGTGGAACAACGCCCTAGACTGAAGCCTAGGTTACCCGGAACGTAGAAATGACCAATACTTTCACACTGGTAGCAGTTATTCCTCTTATACGATGGAAAAACTGTTGCATTTTTATTGTATTTTATGCTTATGGCGTTGAATTCTATGTCCCTAACTATGCGTTCTGGTGGAGCAACGCCCTACAGTTAAGTCTAGGTTGCCCGGAGCGTAGAAATGACCATTACTTTCACACTGTTTGCAAATTTACATTATATACGATGGAAAATCTGTTGTATTTATATTGTATTTTATGCTTCTGGCGTTGACTTCTTAGGCCCTAACTATTCGATCTGGTGGAACGACGCCCTAGAGTGAAGCCTAGGTTGCCCGGAACGTAGAAATGACCATAACTTTCACACTGGTTGCAAATATACATTATATACGATGGAAATGCTGTTGTATTTATATTGTATTTTATGCTTCTGCCGTTCACTTCTTAGGTCCTAACTATTTGATCTGGTGGAACAACGCCCTAGAGTGAAGCCTCAGTTGCACGGAACGTGGTAATGATCATCACTTTCACATTTGTTGCAATTATTCCCGTTATAAGATGTATAAACTGTTGTATTTTTATTGTATTTTAGGTTTCGGGCGTTGACTTCTAAGGCCCTAGCTATTCGATCTTGTGGAGCAACGCCCTAGAGTGAAGCCTAGGTTGCCCGAAGCGTAGAAATGTCCATTACTTTCACTCTGGTTGCAATTATTCCAGTTATACGATGAAAAAACTGTTCTATTTTTATTGTATTTTATGCTTCAGGCGTTGACTTCTAAGGCCGTAGCTAATCGATGTGGTGGGGCAACGGTCCACAGTGATGCCTAGGTTGCCCGGAACGCAGAAATGGCCATTACTTTCACACTGGTTGCAATTATTCGTTTTATACGATGGAAAAACTGTTGTATTTATTTTGTATTTGGTGCTTCTGGCGTTGACTTCTTAGGCCCTAACTATTCGAACAGGTGGAGCAACGCCATTGCGCGAAGCCTAGGTTGCCCGGAACGTAGAAATGACCTGTACTCTCACAGTGATTGCAATTATTCCTGTTATACGATGGAAAAACTGCTGCATTTTTATTGTGCTTTATGCTTCTGGCGTTGAATTCTAAGTCCCTAACTATGCGGTCTGGTGGAGCAACGCCCTACAGTTAAACCTAGGTTGCCCGGAACGTAGAAATGACCTTTACTTTCAGACTGTTTGCGAATATACATTATATACGATGGAAAAGCTGTTGTATTTATATTGTATATCATGCTTCTGCCGTTCACTTCTTAGGTCCTAACTATTTGATCTGGTGGACCAACGCCCTAGCGTGAAGCCTAGGTTGCCCGGAACGTGGTAATGACCATCACTTTCACATTTGTTGCAATTATTCTCGTTAAACGATGGAAAAACTTTTGTATTTTTATTGTATTTTAAGCTTCTGGCGCTGACTTCTTAGGTCCTAGCTATTGGATCTGGTGGAGCAACGCCCAGTGGTGAAGCCTAGGTTGCTCGGAACGTAGAAATGAGCATAACTTTCACACTGGTTTCAATTATTCGTTTTATACCATGGAAAAACTGTACTATTTATTTTGTATTTTATGCTTAGGGCGTTGACTTCAAAAGCCCTAACTATTCGATCTGGTGGTGCAACGCCCTAGAGTGAAGCCTAGGTTGCCCGGAACGAAGAACTGACCATTACGTTCACACTGTTTGCGATTATTCATTTTACACGATGGTATAACTGTTGTACATATATCGCATTTTATGCTTCTGGCGTTGACTTCTTAGGCCCTAACTATTCGAACAGGTGGAGCAACGCCCTAGGGTGAAGCCTAGGTTGCCCGGAACGTACAAATGACCATCACTTTCACACGGGTTGCAATTATTCCAGTTATAGGATGGAAAGGCTGTTGTATTTTTATTGTATTTTATGCTTCAGGCGTTGACTTCTGAGGCCGTAGCTATTCGATGTGGTGGAAGAACGCCATAGAGTGAAGCCTAGGTTGCCGGGAACGTAGAAATGACCATAACTTTCATACTGGTTGCAATTATTCGTTTTATATGATGGAAGAAGTGTTGTATTTATATTGTATTTTATGCATCGGGCGTTGACTTCTAAGGCCCTAACTATTCAATCTGTTGGAGCAACGCCCTAGGGTGAAGCCTAGGTTGCCCGGAAAGTAGAAATGACGTTAACTTTCACACCAGTAGCAATTATTCGTTTTACACGACGGAAAAACTGTTATATTTATATTGTATCTTATGCTTCTGGCGTTGACTCCTTAGGCCCTAACAATTCGATCTGGTGGAACAACGACCTAGAGTGAGGCCTAGGTTGTCCGGAACGTAGAACTGACCATAACTTTTACACTGGTAGCAATTATTCGTTTTATACAATGGAAAAACTGTTGTATTTATATTGTATTTTATGCTTCTGGCGTTGACTTCTAAGGCACTAACTATTCGATCTTGTGGAGCACCTCCCTCGAGTGAAGCCTAGGTTGCCCGGAACGTAGAAGTGACCATTACCTCGCACTGTTTGCGATTATTCATTTTATACGATGGTAAAACTGTTGTACAAATATCGTGTTTTATGCTTCTGGCGTTGACTTCTTAGTCCCTAGCTATTCGGTCAGGTGGAGCATCGCCCTAGGGTGAAGCCTAGGTTGACCGGAACGTAGAAATCACCATTACCTCGCACTGTTTGCAAATACACATTATATACGATATAAAATCTGTTGTATTTATATTGTATTTTATGTTTCTGGCGTTGACTTCTAAGGCCGCAGCTATTCGATGTGGTGGAACAACGCCCTAGACTGAAGCCTAGGTTACCCGGAACGTAGAAATGACCAATACTTTCACACTGGTAGCAGTTATTCCTCTTATACGATGGAAAAACTGTTGCATTTTTATTGTATTTTATGCTTATGGCGTTGAATTCTATGTCCCTAACTATGCGTTCTGGTGGAGCAACGCCCTACAGTTAAGTCTAGGTTGCCCGGAGCGTAGAAATGACCATTACTTTCACACTGTTTGCAAATTTACATTATATACGATGGAAAATCTGTTGTATTTATATTGTATTTTATGCTTCTGGCGTTGACTTCTTAGGCCCTAACTATTCGATCTGGTGGAACGACGCCCTAGAGTGAAGCCTAGGTTGCCCGGAACGTAGAAATGACCATAACTTTCACACTGGTTGCAAATATACATTATATACGATGGAAATGCTGTTGTATTTATATTGTATTTTATGCTTCTGCCGTTCACTTCTTAGGTCCTAACTATTTGATCTGGTGGAACAACGCCCTAGAGTGAAGCCTCAGTTGCACGGAACGTGGTAATGATCATCACTTTCACATTTGTTGCAATTATTCCCGTTATAAGATGTATAAACTGTTGTATTTTTATTGTATTTTAGGTTTCGGGCGTTGACTTCTAAGGCCCTAGCTATTCGATCTTGTGGAGCAACGCCCTAGAGTGAAGCCTAGGTTGCCCGAAGCGTAGAAATGTCCATTACTTTCACTCTGGTTGCAATTATTCCAGTTATACGATGAAAAAACTGTTCTATTTTTATTGTATTTTATGCTTCAGGCGTTGACTTCTAAGGCCGTAGCTAATCGATGTGGTGGGGCAACGGTCCACAGTGATGCCTAGGTTGCCCGGAACGCAGAAATGGCCATTACTTTCACACTGGTTGCAATTATTCGTTTTATACGATGGAAAAACTGTTGTATTTATTTTGTATTTGGTGCTTCTGGCGTTGACTTCTTAGGCCCTAACTATTCGAACAGGTGGAGCAACGCCATTGCGCGAAGCCTAGGTTGCCCGGAACGTAGAAATGACCTGTACTCTCACAGTGATTGCAATTATTCCTGTTATACGATGGAAAAACTGCTGCATTTTTATTGTGCTTTATGCTTCTGGCGTTGAATTCTAAGTCCCTAACTATGCGGTCTGGTGGAGCAACGCCCTACAGTTAAACCTAGGTTGCCCGGAACGTAGAAATGACCTTTACTTTCAGACTGTTTGCGAATATACTTTATATACGATGGAAAAGCTGTTGTATTTATATTGTATATCATGCTTCTGCCGTTCACTTCTTAGGTCCTAACTATTTGATCTGGTGGACCAACGCCCTAGCGTGAAGCCTAGGTTGCCCGGAACGTGGTAATGACCATCACTTTCACATTTGTTGCAATTATTCTCGTTATACGATGGAAAAACTTTTGTATTTTTATTGTATTTTAAGCTTCTGGCGCTGACTTCTTAGGTCCTAGCTATTGGATCTGGTGGAGCAACGCCCAGTGGTGAAGCCTAGGTTGCTCGGAACGTAGAAATGAGCATAACTTTCACACTGGTTTCAATTATTCGTTTTATACCATGGAAAAACTGTACTATTTATTTTGTATTTTATGCTTAGGGCGTTGACTTCAAAAGCCCTAACTATTCGATCTGGTGGTGCAACGCCCTAGAGTGAAGCCTAGGTTGCCCGGAACGAAGAACTGACCATTACGTTCACACTGTTTGCGATTATTCATTTTACACGATGGTATAACTGTTGTACATATATCGCATTTTATGCTTCTGGCGTTGACTTCTTAGGCCCTAACTATTCGAACAGGTGGAGCAACGCCCTAGGGTGAAGCCTAGGTTGCCCGGAACGTACAAATGACCATCACTTTCACACGGGTTGCAATTATTCCAGTTATAGGATGGAAAGGCTGTTGTATTTTTATTGTATTTTATGCTTCAGGCGTTGACTTCTGAGGCCGTAGCTATTCGATGTGGTGGAAGAACGCCATAGAGTGAAGCCTAGGTTGCCGGGAACGTAGAAATGACCATAACTTTCATACTGGTTGCAATTATTCGTTTTATATGATGGAAGAAGTGTTGTATTTATATTGTATTTTATGCATCGGGCGTTGACTTCTAAGGCCCTAACTATTCAATCTGTTGGAGCAACGCCCTAGGGTGAAGCCTAGGTTGCCCGGAAAGTAGAAATGACGTTAACTTTCACACCAGTAGCAATTATTCGTTTTACACGACGGAAAAACTGTTATATTTATATTGTATCTTATGCTTCTGGCGTTGACTCCTTAGGCCCTAACAATTCGATCTGGTGGAACAACGACCTAGAGTGAGGCCTAGGTTGTCCGGAACGTAGAACTGACCATAACTTTTACACTGGTAGCAATTATTCGTTTTATACAATGGAAAAACTGTTGTATTTATATTGTATTTTATGCTTCTGGCGTTGACTTCTAAGGCACTAACTATTCGATCTGGTGGAGCAACGTCCTAGAGTGAAGCCTAGGTTGCCCGGAACGTAGAAATGACCATAACTTTCACACTGGTTGCTATTATTCGTTCTCTACGATGGAAAAACTGTTATATTTATACTGTATCTTATGCTTCTGGCGCTGACTTCTTAGGCCCTAACAATTCGATCTGGTGGAACAACGCCCTAGAGAGAAGCCTAGGTTGCCTGGAACGTACAAATGACCATCACTTTCACACGGGCTGCAATTATTCCAGTTATAGGATGGAAAGGCTGTTGTATTTATATTGTATTTTATGCTTCTGGCGTTGACTTCTTAGGCCCTAACTATTCGATCTGGTGGAACAACGCCCTAGGGTGAAGCCTAGTTTGGCCGGAACGTAGAAATGACCATAACTTTCACACTGGTTGCAATTATTCGTTTCATACGATGGGAAAACTGTTGTATTTATATTGTATTTTATGCTTCTGGCGTTGACTCCTAAGGCCGTAGCTATTCGATGTGGTGGAACAACGACCTAGAGTGAAGCCTAGGCTGCCCGGAACGTAGAAATGGCCATAACTTTCACACTGGTTGCAATTATTCGTTTTATACGATGGAAAAACTGTTCTATTTATTTTGTATTTTATGCTTCTGGCGCTGACTTCTAAGTCCCTAGCCATTCGATCTGGTAGAGCAACGCCCTACAGTTAAGCCTAGGTTGCCCGGAACGTAGAAATGACCTTTACGTTCACACTGTTTGCATATATACATCATATACGATGAAAAAACTGTTGTATTTTTATTGTATTTTATGCTTCAGGCGTTGACTTCTAAGGCCGTAGCTATTCGATGTGGTGGGGCAACGCCCTAGAGTGAAGCCTAGGTTGCCCGGAACGTAGAAATGACCATTACCTTCACAATGTTTGCGATTATTCGTTTTATACGATGGTAATACTGTTGTACTTATATCGTACTTTACGCTTCTGGCGTTGACTTCTTAGGCCCTAACTATTCGATCAGGTGGAGCAACACCCTAGGGTGAAGCCTAGATTGCCCGGAACGTAGAAATGAAAATAACTTTCATACTGGTTGCAATTATTCGTTTTATACGATGGAAAAACTGTTGTATTTATTTTGTATTTGGTGCTTCTGGCGTTGACTTCTTAGGCCCTAACTGTTGGATGTGGTCGTCCAACGCCCTAGAGTGAAGCGTAGGTTGCCCGGAACGTAGAAATGACCATATCTTTCAGACTGGTTGCAATTATTCCTGTTATACGATGAAAAAAATATTGTATTCTTATTGTATTTTATGCTTCAGGCGTTGACTTCTAAGGCCCTACCTATTCGGTGTGGTGGAGCAACGCCCTAGAGCAAAACCTAGGTTGCCCGGAACGTAGAAATGACCATTACCTACACGCTTGTTGCAATTATTCCTGTTATACGATAGACAATATGTTGGATTTTTATTGTATTTTATGCTTCAGGCGTTGACTTCTAAGGCCGTAGCTATTCGATGTTGTGGAGCAACGCCCTAGAGTGAAGCCCAGGTTGCCCGGAACGTAGAAATGACCATTACTTCCTCACTGTTTGCAATTATTCATTTTATACATGGAAAAACTGTTGTATTTATATTGTATTCTATGCTTCTGGCGCTGACATCTAAGGTACTAGCTATTCGACCTCTTGGAGCAACGTCCAAGAGTGAAGCCTATGTTGCCCGGAACGTAGAAATGACCATTACTTTCACACTGGTTGCAATTATTCGTTTTGAACAATGGAAAACCTGTTGTATTTTTATTGTATTTGATGCGTCTGGCCTTGTTTTCTAAGCCCCTAACTATTCGATCTGGTGGAGCACGCCCTAGAGTGAAACCTATGTTGCGCCTGATGTAGAAATAGCCATTTCTTTCACACTGTGCGCAATTATTCCTGTTTTACGACGGAAAGACTGTTGTAATTATATTGTATTTGATGCTCCTGGCGTTGGCTTCTAAGGCCCTAACTATTCGATCTGGTGGACCAACGCCCTAGGGTGAAGTCTAGGTTGCCTGGAACGTAGAAATGACAGTAACTTCCATACTGGTTGCATTTATTCGTTTTATACGATGGAAAAACTGTTGTATTTATATTGTATTTATGCTTCTGGCGTTGACTTCTTAGGACCTAGCTATTCGATCTGGTGGAGCAACGTCCTAGACTGAAGCCTAGGTTGCCCGGAACGTAGAAATCACCATTACCTTCACACTGGTTGCAATTACTCCTGTTATGCGATGGAAAGGCTGTTGTATTTTTATTATATTTTATGCTCCTGGCGTTGACTTCTTAGGCCCTAACTATTCGAACAGGTGGAGCAACGCCATTGCGCGAAGCCTAGGTTGCCCGGAACGTAGAAATGACCTGTACTCTCACAGTGATTGCAATTATTCCTGTTATACGATGGAAAAACTGCTGCATTTTTATTGTGCTTTATGCTTCTGGCGTTGAATTCTAAGTCCCTAACTATGCGGTCTGGTGGAGCAACGCCCTACAGTTAAACCTAGGTTGCCCGGAACGTAGAAATGACCTTTACTTTCAGACTGTTTGCGAATATACATTATATACGATGGAAAAGCTGTTGTATTTATATTGTATATCATGCTTCTGCCGTTCACTTCTTAGGTCCTAACTATTTGATCTGGTGGACCAACGCCCTAGCGTGAAGCCTAGGTTGCCCGGAACGTGGTAATGACCATCACTTTCACATTTGTTGCAATTATTCTCGTTATACGATGGAAAAACTTTTGTATTTTTATTGTATTTTAAGCTTCTGGCGCTGACTTCTTAGGTCCTAGCTATTGGATCTGGTGGAGCAACGCCCAGTGGTGAAGCCTAGGTTGCTCGGAACGTAGAAATGAGCATAACTTTCACACTGGTTTCAATTATTCGTTTTATACCATGGAAAAACTGTACTATTTATTTTGTATTTTATGCTTAGGGCGTTGACTTCAAAAGCCCTAACTATTCGATCTGGTGGTGCAACGCCCTAGAGTGAAGCCTAGGTTGCCCGGAACGAAGAACTGACCATTACGTTCACACTGTTTGCGATTATTCATTTTACACGATGGTATAACTGTTGTACATATATCGCATTTTATGCTTCTGGCGTTGACTTCTTAGGCCCTAACTATTCGAACAGGTGGAGCAACGCCCTAGGGTGAAGCCTAGGTTGCCCGGAACGTAGAAATGACCATTACCTACACGCTTGTTGCAATTATTCCTGTTATACGATAGACAATATGTTGGATTTTTATTGTATTTTATGCTTCAGGCGTTGACTTCTAAGGCCGTAGCTATTCGATGTTGTGGAGCAACGCCCTAGAGTGAAGCCCAGGTTGCCCGGAACGTAGAAATGACCATTACTTCCTCACTGTTTGCAATTATTCATTTTATACATGGAAAAACTGTTGTATTTATATTGTATTCTATGCTTCTGGCGCTGACATCTAAGGTACTAGCTATTCGACCTCTTGGAGCAACGTCCAAGAGTGAAGCCTATGTTGCCCGGAACGTAGAAATGACCATTACTTTCACACTGGTTGCAATTATTCGTTTTGAACAATGGAAAACCTGTTGTATTTTTATTGTATTTGATGCGTCTGGCCTTGTTTTCTAAGCCCCTAACTATTCGATCTGGTGGAGCACGCCCTAGAGTGAAACCTATGTTGCGCCTGATGTAGAAATAGCCATTTCTTTCACACTGTGCGCAATTATTCCTGTTTTACGACGGAAAGACTGTTGTAATTATATTGTATTTGATGCTCCTGGCGTTGGCTTCTAAGGCCCTAACTATTCGATCTGGTGGACCAACGCCCTAGGGTGAAGTCTAGGTTGCCTGGAACGTAGAAATGACAGTAACTTCCATACTGGTTGCATTTATTCGTTTTATACGATGGAAAAACTGTTGTATTTATATTGTATTTATGCTTCTGGCGTTGACTTCTTAGGACCTAGCTATTCGATCTGGTGGAGCAACGTCCTAGACTGAAGCCTAGGTTGCCCGGAACGTAGAAATCACCATTACCTTCACACTGGTTGCAATTACTCCTGTTATGCGATGGAAAGGCTGTTGTATTTTTATTATATTTTATGCTCCTGGCGTTGACTTCTTAGGCCCTAACTATTCGAACAGGTGGAGCAACGCCATTGCGCGAAGCCTAGGTTGCCCGGAACGTAGAAATGACCTGTACTCTCACAGTGATTGCAATTATTCCTGTTATACGATGGAAAAACTGCTGCATTTTTATTGTGCTTTATGCTTCTGGCGTTGAATTCTAAGTCCCTAACTATGCGGTCTGGTGGAGCAACGCCCTACAGTTAAACCTAGGTTGCCCGGAACGTAGAAATGACCTTTACTTTCAGACTGTTTGCGAATATACATTATATACGATGGAAAAGCTGTTGTATTTATATTGTATATCATGCTTCTGCCGTTCACTTCTTAGGTCCTAACTATTTGATCTGGTGGACCAACGCCCTAGCGTGAAGCCTAGGTTGCCCGGAACGTGGTAATGACCATCACTTTCACATTTGTTGCAATTATTCTCGTTATACGATGGAAAAACTTTTGTATTTTTATTGTATTTTAAGCTTCTGGCGCTGACTTCTTAGGTCCTAGCTATTGGATCTGGTGGAGCAACGCCCAGTGGTGAAGCCTAGGTTGCTCGGAACGTAGAAATGAGCATAACTTTCACACTGGTTTCAATTATTCGTTTTATACCATGGAAAAACTGTACTATTTATTTTGTATTTTATGCTTAGGGCGTTGACTTCAAAAGCCCTAACTATTCGATCTGGTGGTGCAACGCCCTAGAGTGAAGCCTAGGTTGCCCGGAACGAAGAACTGACCATTACGTTCACACTGTTTGCGATTATTCATTTTACACGATGGTATAACTGTTGTACATATATCGCATTTTATGCTTCTGGCGTTGACTTCTTAGGCCCTAACTATTCGAACAGGTGGAGCAACGCCCTAGGGTGAAGCCTAGGTTGCCCGGAACGTACAAATGACCATCACTTTCACACGGGTTGCAATTATTCCAGTTATAGGATGGAAAGGCTGTTGTATTTTTATTGTATTTTATGCTTCAGGCGTTGACTTCTGAGGCCGTAGCTATTCGATGTGGTGGAAGAACGCCATAGAGTGAAGCCTAGGTTGCCGGGAACGTAGAAATGACCATAACTTTCATACTGGTTGCAATTATTCGTTTTATATGATGGAAGAAGTGTTGTATTTATATTGTATTTTATGCATCGGGCGTTGACTTCTAAGGCCCTAACTATTCAATCTGTTGGAGCAACGCCCTAGGGTGAAGCCTAGGTTGCCCGGAAAGTAGAAATGACGTTAACTTTCACACCAGTAGCAATTATTCGTTTTACACGACGGAAAAACTGTTATATTTATATTGTATCTTATGCTTCTGGCGTTGACTCCTTAGGCCCTAACAATTCGATCTGGTGGAACAACGACCTAGAGTGAGGCCTAGGTTGTCCGGAACGTAGAACTGACCATAACTTTTACACTGGTAGCAATTATTCGTTTTATACAATGGAAAAACTGTTGTATTTATATTGTATTTTATGCTTCTGGCGTTGACTTCTAAGGCACTAACTATTCGATCTGGTGGAGCAACGTCCTAGAGTGAAGCCTAGGTTGCCCGGAACGTAGAAATGACCATAACTTTCACACTGGTTGCTATTATTCGTTCTCTACGATGGAAAAACTGTTATATTTATACTGTATCTTATGCTTCTGGCGCTGACTTCTTAGGCCCTAACAATTCGATCTGGTGGAACAACGCCCTAGAGAGAAGCCTAGGTTGCCTGGAACGTACAAATGACCATCACTTTCACACGGGCTGCAATTATTCCAGTTATAGGATGGAAAGGCTGTTGTATTTATATTGTATTTTATGCTTCTGGCGTTGACTTCTTAGGCCCTAACTATTCGATCTGGTGGAACAACGCCCTAGGGTGAAGCCTAGTTTGGCCGGAACGTAGAAATGACCATAACTTTCACACTGGTTGCAATTATTCGTTTCATACGATGGGAAAACTGTTGTATTTATATTGTATTTTATGCTTCTGGCGTTGACTCCTAAGGCCGTAGCTATTCGATGTGGTGGAACAACGACCTAGAGTGAAGCCTAGGCTGCCCGGAACGTAGAAATGGCCATAACTTTCACACTGGTTGCAATTATTCGTTTTATACGATGGAAAAACTGTTCTATTTATTTTGTATTTTATGCTTCTGGCGCTGACTTCTAAGTCCCTAGCCATTCGATCTGGTAGAGCAACGCCCTACAGTTAAGCCTAGGTTGCCCGGAACGTAGAAATGACCTTTACGTTCACACTGTTTGCATATATACATCATATACGATGAAAAAACTGTTGTATTTTTATTGTATTTTATGCTTCAGGCGTTGACTTCTAAGGCCGTAGCTATTCGATGTGGTGGGGCAACGCCCTAGAGTGAAGCCTAGGTTGCCCGGAACGTAGAAATGACCATTACCTTCACAATGTTTGCGATTATTCGTTTTATACGATGGTAATACTGTTGTACTTATATCGTACTTTACGCTTCTGGCGTTGACTTCTTAGGCCCTAACTATTCGATCAGGTGGAGCAACACCCTAGGGTGAAGCCTAGATTGCCCGGAACGTACAAATGAAAATAACTTTCATACTGGTTGCAATTATTCGTTTTATACGATGGAAAAACTGTTGTATTTATTTTGTATTTGGTGCTTCTGGCGTTGACTTCTTAGGCCCTAACTGTTGGATGTGGTCGTCCAACGCCCTAGAGTGAAGCGTAGGTTGCCCGGAACGTAGAAATGACCATATCTTTCAGACTGGTTGCAATTATTCCTGTTATACGATGAAAAAAATATTGTATTCTTATTGTATTTTATGCTTCAGGCGTTGACTTCTAAGGCCCTACCTATTCGGTGTGGTGGAGCAACGCCCTAGAGCAAAACCTAGGTTGCCCGGAACGTAGAAATGACCATTACCTACACGCTTGTTGCAATTATTCCTGTTATACGATAGACAATATGTTGGATTTTTATTGTATTTTATGCTTCAGGCGTTGACTTCTAAGGCCGTAGCTATTCGATGTTGTGGAGCAACGCCCTAGAGTGAAGCCCAGGTTGCCCGGAACGTAGAAATGACCATTACTTCCTCACTGTTTGCAATTATTCATTTTATACATGGAAAAACTGTTGTATTTATATTGTATTCTATGCTTCTGGCGCTGACATCTAAGGTACTAGCTATTCGACCTCTTGGAGCAACGTCCAAGAGTGAAGCCTATGTTGCCCGGAACGTAGAAATGACCATTACTTTCACACTGGTTGCAATTATTCGTTTTGAACAATGGAAAACCTGTTGTATTTTTATTGTATTTGATGCGTCTGGCCTTGTTTTCTAAGCCCCTAACTATTCGATCTGGTGGAGCACGCCCTAGAGTGAAACCTATGTTGCTCCTGATGTAGAAATAGCCATTTCTTTCACACTGTGCGCAATTATTCCTGTTTTACGACGGAAAGACTGTTGTAATTATATTGTATTTGATGCTCCTGGCGTTGGCTTCTAAGGCCCTAACTATTCGATCTGGTGGACCAACGCCCTAGGGTGAAGTCTAGGTTGCCTGGAACGTAGAAATGACAGTAACTTCCATACTGGTTGCATTTATTCGTTTTATACGATGGAAAAACTGTTGTATTTATATTGTATTTATGCTTCTGGCGTTGACTTCTTAGGACCTAGCTATTCGATCTGGTGGAGCAACGTCCTAGACTGAAGCCTAGGTTGCCCGGAACGTAGAAATCACCATTACCTTCACACTGGTTGCAATTACTCCTGTTATGCGATGGAAAGGCTGTTGTATTTTTATTATATTTTATGCTCCTGGCGTTGACTACATAGGCCCTATCTATTCGATCTGGTGGAGCAACGCCATAGAGTCAAGCCTAGGTTGCCCGGAACGCAGAAATGACCATTACCTTCACACTGGTTGCAATTACTCCTGTTATACGATGGAAAGGCTGTTGTATTTTTATTATATTTTATGCTTCTGGCGTTGACTACTTAGGCCCTATCTATTCGATCTGGTGGAGCGACGACCTATTGTGAAGCCAAGGTTGCACGGAACGTAGAAATGACCGTTACTTTCAAAAAGTTTGCAATTACTCATTTGATACGATTGAAAAGCTGTTTTACTTATATTGTATTTTGTGCTTATGGCGTTGACTTCTAAGGCCGTAGCTATAGGATCTGGTGGAACAACGCTCTAGAGTGAAGCGTAGGTTGCGAGGAACGTAGAAATGATCATCACTTTCACACTGGTTGCAATTATTCGTTTTACACGATGGAAGGGCTGTTGTATTTATTTTGTATTTTATGCTTCTGGCGTTGACTTCTAATGCCATAGCTATTCGATCTGGAGGAGCAGCACCCTCGAGTGAAGCCTGGGTTGCCCAGAACGTCGAAATCACCATTACCTTCACACTGAGTGCAATTACTCCTGTTATGCGGTGGAAAGGCTGTTGTATTTTTATTATATTTTATGCTCCTGGCGTTGACTACGTAGGCCCTATCTAATCGAACTGGTGGAGCAACGCCATAGAGTCAAGACTAGGTTGCCCGGAACGCAGAAATGACCATTACCTTCACACTGGTTGCAATTACTCCTGTTGTACGATGGAAAAACTGTTGTATTTATATTGTATTTTATGCTTCTGGCGTTCGCTTCTAAGGCTGTAGCTATTCCATGTGGTGGAGCAACGCTCTAGGGCGAAGCCTAGGTTGCCAGGAACGTAGAAATGACCATTACATTCACACTGGTTGCAATTGTTCCTGTTATACGATGGAAAAACTGCTGTATCTGTATTGTATTTTATGCTTCGGGCGTTGACTTCTATGGCCCTACCTATTCGATCTTGTGGAGCAACGCCATATAGTCAAGCCTAGGTTGCCCGGAACGCAGAAATGACCATAACTTTCACACTGGTTGCAATTATCCGTTTTATACGATGGAAAGTCTGTTGTATTTATTTTGTATTTTATGCTTCTGGCGTTGACTTGTTAGGCCCTAACTATTCGATCTGTTGGAGCAACGACCTATAGTGAAGCCTACGTTTCCCGTAAAGTAGAAATGACCGATACTTTCACAATGTTTGCAATCATTAATTGTATACGATGGAAAAACTGTTGTATTTATATTGTATTTTATGCTTCTGGCGTTGACTGCCATGGCCGTAGCTAATCGATGTGGTGGAGCAATGCCCAAGAGTGCAGCGTGTGTTGCACGGAACGTATAAATGACCATAAGTTTCACTCTGGTTGCAATCATTCGTTTTATAAAATGGAAAAACTGTTCTATTAATTTTGTATATTATGCTTCGGGCGTTGACTTCTAAGGTCCTAGCTATTCGACCGGGCGGAGCAACGCCCTAGAGTGTAGCCTAGGTCGCCCGGAACGTAGAAATGACCATCACTTTAACTCTGGTTGCAATTATTCCTGTTATACGATGGGAAAACTGATGTATTTTTATTGTATTTTATGCGTCTGGAGTTGTTTTCTAAGGCCCTAGCTGTCCGTCCTGGTGGAGCAACGCCCTAGAGTGAAGCCTAGGTTGACCGGAACGTAGAAATGACCATTACCTTTACACTGGTTGCTATTACTCGTTTTATATGATGGAAAAACTGTTGTATTTATATTGTATTTTATGCTTCTGGCGTTGACGTCTAAGGCCCTATCTATTCGATCTGGTGGACTAATGCCTCAGAGTTAAGTCTAGGATGCACGTAACGTTGGAATGGCCATTAGTTTCACACTGGTTCCAATTATTGATTTTATACGATGGAAAAGCTGTTGTATTTATATTGTATTTTATGCTTCTGGCGTTGACTTCTTAGGCCCTAAATATTCGATCCGGTGGAGCATCGCCCTAGAGTGAGGCCTAGGTTGCCCGGAACGTAGAAATGACCATCACTTTCACTCTGGTTGCAATTATTCCTGTTATACGACAGAAAAACTGATCGATTTTTATTGTACTTTATGCTTCTGGCGTTGACTTCTAAGGCCCTATCTATTCGATCTGGTGGAGCAATGCCTCAGAGTTAAGTCTAGGATGCCCGTAACGCTGAAATGGCCATTACTTTCACACTGGTTGCAATTATTCGTTTTAGACGATGGAAAAGCTGTTGTATTTATATTGTATCTTATGCATCTGGCGCTGACTTCTTAGGCCCTAACTATTCGATCCAGTGGAGCAACGCCCTAGAGTGAAGTCTAGATTGCCCGGAACGTAGAAATGACCATTACTTTCACACTGTTTGCAATTATTCATTTTATACGATGGAAAAACTGTTGTATTTATATTGTATTTTATTCTTCTGGCATTGACTTTTAAGGCCCTAACTATTCGATATGGTGGCGCAACGCCCTAGAGTGAAGCCTAGGTTGCCCGGAACGTGGAAATGACCATCACGGTAACATTTGTTGCAATTATTCCCGTTATACGATTGAAATCTGTTGTATTTTGATTGTATTTTATTTTTCGGGCATTGACTTCGAAGGCCCTAGCTATTCGATATGGTGGAGCAACGCCCTAGAGTGAAGCCGAGGTTGCCGGAACGTGAAAATGACCATCACTTTCACATTTGATGCAATTATTCCCGATATACGATGGAAAAACTGTTGAATTTTATTGTATTTTATGCTTCTGGCATTGACATCTAAGGCCCTAACTATTCGATCTGGTGGATCAACGCCCTAGGGTGAAGCCTAGGTTGCCCGGAACGTAGAAATGACAATCACCTTCACTCTGGTTGCAATTATTCATGTTATACGATGGAAAAGCTGTTGTATACTTATTGTATTTTATGCTTCTGTCGTTGACTTCTGAGGCCCTAACTATTGGATCTGGTAGACCAACGCCGAAGAGTGAAGCCTAGGTTGCCTGGAACGTGGAAATGACCTTCACGTTCACATTTGTTGAAATTATTCCCGTTATACGATGGAAATCTGTTGTATTTTTATTGTATTTTATGTTTCGGGCGTTGACTTCTAAGGCCCTAACTATTCGATCTGGTGGAGCAACTCCCTTGAGCGAAGCCTAGGTTGCCCGGAACGTAGAAATGACCTGTTCTTTTACACTGGTTGCAATTATTCCTGTTATACGTTGGAAAAACTGTTGTACTTATATTGTATTTTATGCTTCTGGCGTTGACTTCTAAGGCCGCAGTTATTCTATGCGGTGGAGCAACGCCCTAGAGTGAAGCCTAGGTTGCCCGGAACGTAGAAATGACCATACCTTTCACACTGGTTGCAATTATTCCTGTAATACGATGGAAAAGCTGTTGTATTTGTATTGGATTTTATGCTTCTGGCGTAGACTTCTTAGGCCCAAACTATTCGATCTGGTGGAACGACGCTCTAGAGTGAAGCGTAGGTTGCCCGGAACGTGGAAATGACCTTCACGTTCACATTTGTTGAAATTATTCCCGTTATACGATGGAAATCTGTTGTATTTTTATTGTATTTTATGTTTCGGGCGTTGACTTCTAAGGCCCTAGCTATTCGATCTGGTGGAGCAACTCCCATGAGCGAAGCCTAGGTTGCCCGGAACGTAAAAATGACCTGTACTTTCACACTGGTTGCAATTATTCCTGTTATACGATGGAAAAACTGTTGTACTTATGTTGTATTTTATGCTTCTGGCGTCGAATTCTAAGTCCCTAACTATTCGATCTGGTGGAGCAACGCCCTAGAGTGAAGTCTAGGTTGCCCGGAACGTAGAAATGACCGTTACTTTCACACTGTTTGCAAATGTACATAATATACGATGTAAAAGCAGTTGTATTTATATTGTATTTTATGCTTCTGGCGCTGACTTCTTAGGCCCTAACTATTTGATCTGGTGGAGCACCGCCCTGTAGTGGAGCCTAGGTTGCCGGGAACGTAGAAATGACAATAACTTTCACACTGGTTTCAATTATTCGTTTTATACAATGGAAAAACTGTTCTATTTATTTTGTATTTTATGCTTCTGGCGTTGACTTCTTAGGCCCTAACTATTCGATGTGGTTGAGCAACGCCCTAGAGTGAAGCCTAGATTGCCCGGAATGTAGAAATGACCATAACTTTCATATTGGTTGCAATTATTCGGTTTATACGATGGAAAAACTGTTGTATTTATATTGTATTTTATGCTTCTGGCGTTGACTTCTTAGGCCCTAACTATTTGATCCGGTGGAGCACCGCCCTGTAGTGAAGCCTAGGTTGCCCGGAACGTGGAAATGACCATAACTTTCACACTGGTTACATTTATTCGTTTTATACAATGGAAAAGCTGTTCTATTTATTTTGTATTTTATGCTTCGGGCGTTGACTTCTATGGCCCTAACTATTCGATCTGGTGGAGCAACGCCCTAGAGTGAAGCCTAGGTTGCCCGGAACGTAGAAATGACCATTACCTTCACACTGTTTGCAATTATTCATTTTATACGATGGTAAAACTGTTGTACATATATCGCACTTTACGCTTCTGGCGTTGACTTCTTAGGCCGTAACTATTCGATCAGGTGGAGCAACGCCCTAGGGTGAAGCCTAGGTTGCGCGGGACGTAGAAATCACCATTACATTCACACTGGTTGCAATTGTTCCTGTTATACGATGGAAAAACTGCTGTATCTGTATTGTATTTTATGCTTCGGGCGTTGACTTCTATGGCCCTACCTATTCGATCTGGTGGAGCAACGCCATATAGTCAAGCCTAGGTTGCCCGGAACGCAGAAATGACCATAACTTTCACACTGGTTGCAATTATCCGTTTTATACGATGGAAAGTCTGTTGTATTTATTTTGTATTTTATGCTTCTGGCGTTGACTTGTTAGGCCCTAACTATTCGATCTGTTGGAGCAACGACCTATAGTGAAGCCTACGTTTCCCGGAAAGTAGAAATGACCGATACTTTCACAATGTTTGCAATCATTAATTGTATACGATGGAAAAACTGTTGTATTTATACTTTATTTTATGCTTCTGGCGTTGACTGCCATGGCCGTAGCTAATCGATGTGGTGGAGCAATGCCCAAGAGTGCAACGCGTGTTGCACGGAACGTATAAATGACCATAAGTTTCACTCTGGTTGCAATCATTCGTTTTATAAAATGGAAAAACTGTTCTATTAATTTTGTATATTATGCTTCGGGCGTTGACTTCTAAGGTCCTAGCTATTCGACCTGGTGGAGCAACGCCCTAGAGTGTAGCCTAGGTCGCCCGGAACGTAGAAATGACCATCACTTTAACTCTGGTTGCAATTATTCCTGTTATACGATGGGAAAACTGATGTATTTTTATTGTATTTTATGCGTCTGGAGTTGTTTTCTAAGGCCCTAGCTGTCCGTCCTGGTGGAGCAACGCCCTAGAGTGAAGCCTAGGTTGCCCGGAACGTAGAAATGACCATTACCTTTACACTGGTTGCTATTACTCGTTTTATATGATGGAAAAACTGTTGTATTTATATTGTATTTTATGCTTCTGGCGTTGACGTCTAAGGCCCTATCTATTCGATCTGGTGGACTAATGCCTCAGAGTTAAGTCTAGGATGCACGTAACGTTGGAATGGCCATTAGTTTCACACTGGTTGCAATTATTGATTTTATACGATGGAAAAGCTGTTGTATTTATATTGTATTTTATGCTTCTGGCGTTGACTTCTTAGGCCCTAAATATTCGATCCGGTGGAGCATCGCCCTAGAGTGAGGCCTAGGTTGCCCGGAACGTAGAAATGACCATCACTTTCACTCTGGTTGCAATTATTCCTGTTATACGACAGAAAAACTGATCGATTTTTATTGTACTTTATGCTTCTGGCGTTGACTTCTAAGGCCCTATCTATTCGATCTGGTGGAGCAATGCCTCAGAGTTAAGTCTAGGATGCCCGTAACGCTGAAATGGCCATTACTTTCACACTGGTTGCAATTATTCGTTTTAGACGATGGAAAAGCTGTTGTATTTATATTGTATCTTATGCATCTGGCGCTGACTTCTTAGGCCCTAACTATTCGATCCAGTGGAGCAACGCCCTAGAGTGAAGTCTAGATTGCCGGAACGTAGAAATGACCATTACTTTCACACTGTTTGCAATTATTCATTTTATACGATGGAAAAACTGTTGTATTTATATTGTATTTTATTCTTCTGGCATTGACTTTTAAGGCCCTAACTATTCGATATGGTGGCGCAACGCCCTAGAGTGAAGCCTAGGTTGCCCGGAACGTAGAAATGACCATTAGTTTCACACTGGTTGCAATTATTCATTTTATACGTTGGAAAAACTGTTGGATTTATATTGTATTTTATGCTTCTGGCGTTGTCTTCTTAGGACCTAACTGTCCGATCTGGTAGAACAACGACCTAGAATGAAGCCAAGGTTGCCCGGAATGTAGAAATGGCCATCACTTTCACTCTGGTTTCAATTATTCATGTTATACGATGGAAAAACTGTTGTATTTTTATTGTATTTTATGCTTCTGGTGTTGACTTCTAAGGCCCTAGCTATTCCATCTGGTGGAGCAACGCCATAGGGTGAAGCCTAGTTTGCCCGGAACGTAGAAATGACCATTGCCTTCACACTGTTTGCAAATATACATTATATACGATGGAAAAGCTGTTGTATATATTTTGTATTTTATGCTTCTGGCGCTGACTTCTTAGGCCCTAACTATTGGATCTGGTGGAGCAACGCCCACGGGTGAAGCCTAGGTTGCGCGGAACGTAGAAATGACCATAACTTTCACACTGGTTTCAATTATTCGTTTTATACAATGGAAAAACTTTTCTATTTATTTTGAATTTTATGCTTCGGGCGCGGACTACTAAGGCCCTAACTATTCGATCTGCTGGAGCAACGCCCTAGAGTGAAGCCTAGGTTGCCCGGAACATAGAAATGACCATTACCTTCACACGGTTTGCGATTATTCATTTTATACGATGGCAAAACTGTTGTACATATATCGTTTTTTATGCTTCTGGCGTTGACTTCTTAGGCCCTAACTATTCGATCATGTGGAGCAACGCCCTAGGGTGAAGCGTAGGTTGCCCGGAACGTGGAAATGACCATAACTTTCACACTGGTTTCAATTATTCGTTTTATACAATGAAAAAACTGTTGTATTTATATTGTATTTTATGCTTCTGGCGTTGACTTCTTAGGCCCTATCTATTCGATCTGGCGGAGCAACGCCCTAGAGTGTAGCCTAGGTTGCCCGGAATGTAGAAATGATCATCACTTTCACACTGGTTGCAATTATTCTTGTTATACGATCGAAAAACTGTTGTATTTATTTTGTATTTTATGCCTCTGGCGTTGACTCCTAACGCCGTAGATATTCGATGTGGTGGAGCAACGCCCTAGAGTGAAGCCTAGGTTGCCCGGAACGTAGAAATGACCATTACCTTCACACTGTTTGCGATTATTCATTTTATACGATGGTAAAACTGTTGTACATATATCGTATTTTATGCTTCTGGCGTTGACTTCTTAGGCCCTAACTATTCGATCAGGTGGAGCAACGCCCTAGGGTGAAGCCTAGGTCGCCCGAAACGTGGAAATGACCATTACTTTCACTCTGGTTGCAATTATTCCACCTATACGATGGACAAACTGTTGGATTTTGATTGTACTTTATGCTTCAGGCGTTGACTTCTTAGGCCCTAACTATTCGCTGTGGTGGAACAACGCCTTAGGGTGAAGCCTAGGTTGCCCGGAACGTAGAAATGACCATTACCTTCACACTGTTTGCGATTATTCATTTTATACGATGGTAAAACTGTTGTACATATATCGTATTTTATGCTTCTGGCGTTGACTTCTTAGGCCCTAACTATTCGATCAGGTGGAGCAACGACCTATAGTGAAGCCTACGTTTCCCGGAAAGTAGAAATGACCGATACTTTCACAATGTTTGCAATCATTAATTGTATACGATGGAAAAACTGTTGTATTTATACTTTATTTTATGCTTCTGGCGTTGACTGCCATGGCCGTAGCTAATCGATGTGGTGGAGCAATGCCCAAGAGTGCAGCGTGTGTTGCACGGAACGTATAAATGACCATAAGTTTCACTCTGGTTGCAATCATTCGTTTTATAAAATGGAAAAACTGTTCTATTAATTTTGTATATTATGCTTCGGGCGTTGACTTCTAAGGTCCTAGCTATTCGACCTGGTGGAGCAACGCCCTAGAGTGTAGCCTAGGTCGCCCGGAACGTAGAAATGACCATCACTTTAACTCTGGTTGCAATTATTCCTGTTATACGATGGGAAAACTGATGTATTTTTATTGTATTTTATGCGTCTGGAGTTGTTTTCTAAGGCCCTAGCTGTCCGTCCTGGTGGAGCAACGCCCTAGAGTGAAGCCTAGGTTGCCCGGAACGTAGAAATGACCATTACCTTTACACTGGTTGCTATTACTCGTTTTATATGATGGAAAAACTGTTGTATTTATATTGTATTTTATGCTTCTGGCGTTGACGTCTAAGGCCCTATCTATTCGATCTGGTGGACTAATGCCTCAGAGTTAAGTCTAGGATGCACGTAACGTTGGAATGGCCATTAGTTTCACACTGGTTGCAATTATTGATTTTATACGATGGAAAAGCTGTTGTATTTATATTGTATTTTATGCTTCTGGCGTTGACTTCTTAGGCCCTAAATATTCGATCCGGTGGAGCATCGCCCTAGAGTGAGGCCTAGGTTGCCCGGAACGTAGAAATGACCATCACTTTCACTCTGGTTGCAATTATTCCTGTTATACGACAGAAAAACTGATCGATTTTTATTGTACTTTATGCTTCTGGCGTTGACTTCTAAGGCCCTATCTATTCGATCTGGTGGAGCAATGCCTCAGAGTTAAGTCTAGGATGCCCGTAACGCTGAAATGGCCATTACTTTCACACTGGTTGCAATTATTCGTTTTAGACGATGGAAAAGCTGTTGTATTTATATTGTATCTTATGCATCTGGCGCTGACTTCTTAGGCCCTAACTATTCGATCCAGTGGAGCAACGCCCTAGAGTGAAGTCTAGATTGCCGGAACGTAGAAATGACCATTACTTTCACACTGTTTGCAATTATTCATTTTATACGATGGAAAAACTGTTGTATTTATATTGTATTTTATTCTTCTGGCATTGACTTTTAAGGCCCTAACTATTCGATATGGTGGCGCAACGCCCTAGAGTGAAGCCTAGGTTGCCCGGAACGTAGAAATGACCATTAGTTTCACACTGGTTGCAATTATTCATTTTATACGTTGGAAAAACTGTTGGATTTATATTGTATTTTATGCTTCTGGCGTTGTCTTCTTAGGACCTAACTGTCCGATCTGGTAGAACAACGACCTAGAATGAAGCCAAGGTTGCCCGGAATGTAGAAATGGCCATCACTTTCACTCTGGTTTCAATTATTCATGTTATACGATGGAAAAACTGTTGTATTTTTATTGTATTTTATGCTTCTGGTGTTGACTTCTAAGGCCCTAGCTATTCCATCTGGTGGAGCAACGCCATAGGGTGAAGCCTAGTTTGCCCGGAACGTAGAAATGACCATTGCCTTCACACTGTTTGCAAATATACATTATATACGATGGAAAAGCTGTTGTATATATTTTGTATTTTATGCTTCTGGCGCTGACTTCTTAGGCCCTAACTATTGGATCTGGTGGAGCAACGCCCACGGGTGAAGCCTAGGTTGCGCGGAACGTAGAAATGACCATAACTTTCACACTGGTTTCAATTATTCGTTTTATACAATGGAAAAACTTTTCTATTTATTTTGAATTTTATGCTTCGGGCGCGGACTACTAAGGCCCTAACTATTCGATCTGCTGGAGCAACGCCCTAGAGTGAAGCCTAGGTTGCCCGGAACATAGAAATGACCATTACCTTCACACGGTTTGCGATTATTCATTTTATACGATGGCAAAACTGTTGTACATATATCGTTTTTTATGCTTCTGGCGTTGACTTCTTAGGCCCTAACTATTCGAT